>NC_139018.1:94945475-100925475 GCF_964374135.1 Grampus griseus
GCCTGTACCAGCATAATGAGTGGATTGAGGCACGATGATTCTAAGTGAAATAAGTCACACAGAAAAAGAAACATCATAAGGTATCACTAATGCACGGAATGTAAACTTGGCTACACATGAACTGAATTACAAAACAGAACAGGGTCTCAAATGTAGAAAACCAACTTATGCTTGCTTAAGGGGAATGGTGAGTTGGGGTGCTGCATAAAACCAGAGTTTGAAATTAGCACAGATACCGTTCCATAAGCCAAATATGTAATAAACAAGACCTACCCCTTGCTCAACGAAATGGACTCAACAATGAGGTATTACCTCACACCTGTTAGAATGGGCATCATCTGAAAATCTACAAACAACAAATGCTGGAAAGGGTGTGGAGAAAAGGAAGCCTCTTCCACTATTGTTGGGAATATAAATTGATACAGTCACTATGGAGAACAATATGGAGTTTCTTAAGAAACTAATAATAGAATTACCATATGATACAGCAATCCCAGTACTGGACATATACCCAGACAAAACCATAAATCAAAAAGAGACATTCACCGCAATGTTCATTGCATCACTATTTACAATATCGAGGTAATGGAAGCAACCTAAATGCCCACAGACAGACGAATGCATAAAGATGTGGTACATATATAAAATGGAATATTACTAAGCCATGAAAGGAATGAAATTGGGTCATTTGTAGAGACGTCGATGGATCTAGAGACTGTCATACAGAGTGAAGTAAGTCAGAAAGAGAAAAACAAATCTTGTATATTCATGCATATATGTGGAACCTAGAAAAACTGTACAGATTTACCATTTTGCAAGGCATAACTAGAGCAACAGATGTAGACCACAATCGTATGGACAACAAGGGGGGAAAGCTCTTGGGGGGGTGGTGGTGGGAGGAGTTGAGAGATTGGGATTGGCATGTAAACATTTATATGTATAAAATAGATAACCAATAAGAACCTGCTGTATAAAAATATAAAATAAAATTCAAAATTAAAAAGAAATAAAATTAAAAAAATAAAACAGAAAAAACAATTATTCCCTTCACATACATGTATTTATATGAATAAATTATTTCCATGCTTATATCTGTAAATACAAAAAAGAGGAATAAAATCTACCTTGAACCAAAAACGAAAAAGAGAAAAAAAAACAGAACCCACCAGTTACTCAGAGGAAAACCGTATCAGGGCACTTGCTCCAGTTGTAAACAATTCTGAAGTTGGTCAGTGGTGGGGAATCGTCTCCCATTCAGCCAGCAGCCCCCACACAACAAGCGTCCTCATTGCAAAGCTGGGGCACCGTGCCGAGGCATCTGTGAGTAAACGTGAGCTGAGCCCCAGGCCAGTTGCTGCTGAACTGTTCCCACCCTTCCCAGGTAAAACACCTGAATATATACAAGGACTTGAAAGCCTAGAGGAAGGGCCATGGAGCCACACGAGTGACAGCATGCCAGCTGACTTGGTGCCTGCAGGCCAGCCAGGATGGTCCTGGCCCTGGGTGCTCTTCTGGAAGATTTCCATTTCCCTGCCTGAGATACCCGTCCTGTCCCTGCCCCCACTGCTTTTTTCCTTCCTCACCTCTGCCCAGGGAGCAATTCCAGCAGCAGGTATGGGTGACACATCCTCTTCTTTAGCAGGTGGCAGCCTGGCAACTGCTGCAGAAAGTCCAGCAGAGCCCCACTCACACTGGGCCACCCACAAAGCCGTGGCCTCTCACTCCCTCCCACCAGCCCAGCCCCGAGACTGCTGACAGGGCAGAGAAAATGGCGTCAGACACAGCTGCAGGGGCTCTTGCTGCCTGGAGTGGTATTTATATTGATCTCAACCCAGGCACACCTGGGGAGGGCTGGCCGGCACCGTAAGGCTGCCCAGGTCAGCCAATCATCACCCCTCAGGGGCTCACAGTTGCAGAAAATGGAACTTGCTGAACCGGCCAGGTCCAAGGAACAGGTGTGGGCTCCTGAGAGTCAGGATAGACAAGGGGCTGCAGCTTTGGCTTGTTTTCTAATCATTTTATCTGGCCCATGAGTGGGAGACAACTTCAAGAAAACCCTCTCCTAATGAGAGGAACCCAGGAGTCAGGGAGAGGAGGGGTGGGTGGTGGTTGGAGACAGAGGCCTGGTGCCCCGGGTGCAGTGGAAGTCTCTGGAAGACCAGGTGGAGGGAGGCCACACAGAGTGATGCCCAGGGTCACAGACCTGTCGGAGCTGCTGTTTGTTAGTTCAAGTCCTGCTCTGAGGTGCTCTGTGTCAGCTCTGAGCGACAGGTGAGCTGGGGGTGCTCTTCAATGAGGGCTATGTGCACGGTTCCTGTGTGCCCAGCCCTGCCACAGTACCTGCAAGGGTAGCTCTGTATCCTGGGAGGGGCCTGACCACGAGAGCCCCGTGGGCTGGGTTGGGGGTGGGGTACCTGCCCAGGAGAGCTCCATATCCTGGGATTGGCCTGACAACGAGAGCCCCATGGGCTGCTGGGGACCTGGTAAAGGATGTCAGGACAGTCAGTGAAGCCACCGAGGATATACCTCCAGTTGCTCCTAATTCCTACACCCTGCTGGTCATTCTACCAACCACCAGGACATGGTATTCTGTATTAGTCTTCAATGATGCCTTCTTTTGTATTCCATTAGTCCCAGAGTCACAAGAAATTTTGGCTTGTGAGTGGCAGGACTCAACATACAACTAAAACAATACTTCCGGGCCGTCTTGCCCCAAGGGTTCAAAAATTCCCACACCATCTTTGGGGAAAGCTTAGCTAAAGACCGAAAAGTTCTACCTCTGGAAAAGGAAACCCTCCTTCAATATGCAGACGACATTCTGATCGCCAGCCCTACTAAGGAGGCCTCTGAACTACCAAGCCAATAAAGGATAGAAGTTGTCCAAGAAAAAGCTCAAATATCACAGACTGCGGTGACCTGCCTGGGCTTCATTCTCACACAAGGTCGGAGAAGCCCATCCCAGGAAAGGGAAGAAACCATTTGCAGCCTTACCCCTTTCTAAAACGAGAAGACAGCTTAGGGGTTCCTAGGGAGGCCAGGGTTTGCTGCTTCTGGATCCCTAACTACAGTCTACTAGCTGGGCCTCTATATGAAACACTGAAAGGAAAAGATGATGATCCTTTTGAACAGAATCCAGAAGTGGCCTTTCAAGAATGGAAAGAGCAGTCAATTCAGACCCTTGCCCTGGAACTCCCTAATTGAGCTAAACCCTTTGACCTTTCCATTCCCGGTGAAAGGTGAATCGCCATTGGAGAATTAGTGCAAAAACTGGGACCACTTGAAATGGAACAACGCAAGAATGCCATCCAGGTAGGATAAACTACAGTCACCAAGGGGCTTGGCCCACTGCCACATCTGGCCAAGATACTGGCGGTATCTAAAACCCTGGAAATCAGCAGCCCAAAAGGCCACCTCCCTCCTAAGGGAAAAGGACCCCACGTGGTGATCCTAATCACCAACCATGCCCTGAAGTTGCAGGGTTCGCTCCGTGGGCACACCGACCTCGAGTGAGGAGGCCCTCCAACTCCAACATCCAGAGAGATAACCGGGGGCAACAGGGCACCATGACGACTCAAGTGAACATCACTTGACCTGGAGTTTCTCTCATAAAACAACAATAGTGTGTCCCGAAGGAGTAGACTACTGCTTGCAGGACTTACTGCACCCGGAGGGGAGCTAATAATCTTGGCGGGGGAACCGTATATCACACTGTCACCATAGAAAAGCCTACAGACACCGTGATGATGGTGGCCAATAAGACCAGCTGGACTCCTGTTTACTTCAAAAGGCTGTTGACTCAGTGGCCATCATGGTCCTTGATCACCACTGACCCTGGACTGTCTGGGAGTTGAGCGGGCAGGGCTCTGACACCTGGTGCTGTTTTTACGTTAATTCAGGGGCCTAACTGAAGAAAGAGCAGACTACTGGTCAGAACATCTAGGCTGGCAGAAACGGTCAGCCTAAGGTGGCTGAACAAATGTGGGGCGGGGTGAAACCGGCCCCCACAGCGTCTCTGCACATCTCTTTCCTGGACCCTTAAAGGTCATTAGAATCTATAACACTTCCAATGCTGGTGCTCAGGCGGACGAGCAGGGAGGCAGGGGTCCTGGGGCCAATCAACGTCACCTGGAGGCTGCTGGGGAGAAGTTCTGACCCTCGTCCCCTGGTATGAGGGCTCCCAACTCAGCACTCAGCAGTTACAGAAGAAGGGTCTGCACCCTCAGCACTCCAAGAATGAGGAATGGGACAAAAGGCAGAGGAGGGGTTTGTCCCCAGCAAAGCCCATGAAAAATCCCTGGGAGATAAAAATAGAATCTGGGCAATAAAGTCAAGTCTGACCTTTTTTATCCTTTGTGCTTTGTCTAATTTCACGTGCTCCTAGGGTCCCGCATACAGAGGTTCCACACCCGGCACTTCAGACCAGATTTCCTAGTGCAGAATGGCTGGGTCGACACCTCAGCTCCTGGGGCCCAGTGCAGACTCCGAGATATAGAGCCTGAGCTGCAGCCAACCCGGCCCTCAAGAGCTCCGCCCCCTCCCTCCCACTGACTCGGACAGGATCTCTACACAGCAGCCCAGCCCACAGCCCATGGGGTAGTGCATGCTCTCACCTCTCCATTCTCTGATCAAAATATAAAGTTTCCTTTGCTTGTGAACCAAACTCAGTCTCGATCTGTTGGCCCCAATGACACTGGGCAGGGGGACACTTGTTGGGGTCCACTCTGGAGGATCAGTAACAGAAATTGAGACTATTGTAACTTCAATGAACAGATGTGTGAGCCAAACTGTAGTTAACATAGAACAGTTTATAAGGCTCGGGTAAAATAAGATGTTTCTAACACTTCCATTTGATATTTCCATCACTTTATTATAAGCAAGTTCAGTGAAAAGGGTTGTCTTATTTGTCAGGTCAATATTAGAGAAATGAAGTGATTTCTTTCCAAGGATGTACATCTAATAATCTTGGTTAAAGCTTCAATCTTGTTTTAAATGCTTTTCCATTGAAAATGATACCTCTCTTTCAGCTCCCCCATTTCTGAGAAGTATAAAATCTTATAATTTATTATTACCAAAGGGGAAAGGTGGGAGGAGGGATAAATTAACAGTTTGGAATTAACACATACACACTGCTATGTATAAAATAGATCATCAACAAGGAACTACTGTATAGCACAGGGAACTACACTCAATATTTTGCAATAAGCTATAAGGGGAAATAATCGGAAAAAGAATAGATATTTTTATTGACATCATCTATCAATGACAGTTAAAGTGTAACCTAAGGGAAGCCGGTGGTGAGTGCTTCTGACCCTGAAGACTTCAATCATCTAAAGTTTGGACTCTGCCTACTTCCCAAGGCCCTTAATGAACATATGTGTAGCCGTAGCTTAAAAAATTCCCCAGTTTGGGTTTCGGGGAGACACTGACTTTGAAAAAGCCCTGGTGTTCTCCTTACATGAATGGGACCCTTCCTACTGCTAAAACATGTCTGTCACACCCAGAGGATGGTATACCGTGTGATCGGGAAGAGTTTGGAAAAGGCATCTCATCTCCTCATCTCCTGGTGCTCGGGTTCACCCCTCCAGCGTCTTTACTAACAGTCTCCCCACTTGGAGATGTCAGCACTGTCAACATCCTGTTGCGTACAGTTTGGAATTTGTCCAGAGGATGAAGCGGAAGGATGAGGAACAATGAGAGACAAGTCCTAGGTGTTCAGACAGGCACATGTCACTCTAATTTCCAATCAGGAAGACGAATTGACCAAAGGCTAGGGTTGCCCATGGAAACAGTATAGGGCTTGAGGAAATCCCACTGCTTTGTGGCCAGTTCCCATAAACACAAGTTGAACAATGGAACTCAGGGGCAGTAAAATTCACGAAACTGCAGAGTTGAAAATATCTATCACTGAAAAATGTCTTGAGGAAAGTCAGAGAAAAGAATTAGTAAGCAAGGGAGAATGGCAGGAAAGGGATTTGAGGAGGTAGAAAGGACTCGCCATTAAGCACAAGAAAAGGGGCTGAACATTGCCAACATTGCAGTTGGCCAAAAAGGCTGTATGCGTTTTTTTCTGTATATATTCAAGAAAAGAGCATACACTTTTTTAGCCAACCAAACAGGTGGGCACTGGAAATCAATACTACAAAAGATATCACTTCGCATCAGTCAGAAGAGCCATCCTCATGAAGTGTAAACACCAGAAATGCAGGACAGGGCAAGGAGAAGAGGGAGCCCTGTGAGGCTTATAGTGGAAATGTATATTGCCAACGGCCATTCTGGAGAAGTGTATTGTGTTTACTAAAGCATCTAAAAAATGAGCTACAGAGCATAGGGCACTTGCACTCATGGGCGTATATCTTGGGAAAAACAAAAATCGAGAGGACACAGGCACCCCAATGTTTACTGCCTCTCTGTTTAAAACATCCTCGACTAGGATATAACTTAAATGTCTCTGGAGGGAAAAAATGGATAGAGATGTGGTACTTATGTAGAGTGGAATATTACTCAGCCTGGAAATCAATGAAATATGGCCAGTTGTAACAACTCCGGAGGAGTTACGTATGATCATTCTAAGTGACATAATTCAAAAAGAAAAAGACACATATCATAAGATATCACTTAAAGGTGGAATCCAAAATGGCTACACATGAAATAAATTACAAAACAAAAACATAGTCAAATATGTAGAAAACACGCGTAAGGCTGCTAAACGGGAAAGGTGGGGAGGGCTGAGGCATCATCCAGGAGGTTGAAATTAGCAAAGATACCATTCCAAATACCAAACTGATAATCAACAAGGCCTACACGGTAGCTAAAAGAACTGCACTCAGCACACTCAAGTCACCGGAAAAGAATATCTATGACTGGTAAGAATCTGAAAAAGAATTTATTGATGTCTCTCTGTACGTGAATCAAGTGGATGTACAGCAGCAAGAAACAGAGCTTTGAAAATCAGCTGTAACCAATATAGTAATAAATTGAAAAAAATAAACGACAGAGAGACAGAGAAAACCTCTTACAACTTTTCCTCAGGGACGGTGATGCAACATGGATTGAACACATCTAGACCCACAGCAGGATGAGACGTAAGGCTGGAAACTGTTCGCGCTAAGAGAAATGTGAGGTTGGGTGAGGAAATGCACACCCTTTAAAGTAATACTACCTGGTACCCATTCAATGGGTCCCAAATCTGCAGGTTCAAGGAATCTTCCTACAGCTAAAACATGCATGGAAAACCCAGAGGACTGTACACCATGTGATCGGGAGATGTGTCTAAAATGCACCTCATTTATCCTCTCCTGGTGCTCCTGTTCATCATTCCAGCCACGTTACTTAGAATCTCCCCACTTAGAGAATCAGCACATTTAAACTTCTGTTTCACACATTTTTCAAATTGTGAGGAGGATGAACGGGAAGAGGGGGAACCAATGAGAGAATAGTTGTAGGGGTTTGGACGGGCACATGTCACTCTAATTTCCCATTAAGAATAAGAATTAAAAAAAGGCTCAGCCCGCCTCACCGGAGCCAAAATAGGGCCTGAAGCAATCCTGCGGCTTTGAGGCCAGCTCACAAAAGAGCAACTTAAAAAATGGAGCTCAGGGTCACTGCAATTCACAAACCTGCAGAGTTATAAATGAAAACTAACGTCCAAAAATATGTTGAGGTAAGGCAAAGAAGAGGATCTGAATGCAAGACAGAATTGCAAGAAACAGATTTCAAGAGATAGATTGGACTCGTCTTTAAAGCACATGAAAAGCGGCAGAATTTCGACAATGATGCAGTTGGCCCCAAGAGGAGTATGTGTTTTTTCCTGAATATATCCAGGAAAAAACGCATACGCACTTTATGGGCAACCAAGCAAGCAAGCAATGCAAATGTGCACAACAAAGAAGTCTCATTTCCCACCGGTCAAAAGGGCCATCCGAAAAAATTGTAAAAACCAGAAATGCAGGACAGGCCATGGAGAACAGGGAGCCTTTATACGCTGATGGACAGTGTGTGAACTGCCAAGAGCCACTCTGGAGAAGTGTATGGTGGTTCCTAAATCATCTAAAAAACAGAGCTACAGAGCATAGGGCACTTCCAATCATGGAAGTATATCTAGGGAAGTCTAAAAATCAACAAGACACAAGCACACCACAGTTTAGGGCTACTCTGTTTACAAGAACCTCAACTTCAGTACACCTTAAATATCCCAGGAAAGAGAACAATGGATAAAGAAAATGTGGTACTTATGTACAATGGAATATCTCTTCACCACGAAATCAATGTAATAAGGCTAGTAGAAGGATAAAGAGTGGATTTAGGTCCGATAATACTACTTGAAATAAGTCAAACAGAAAAAGAAACATATCATAAGATATCACTTATAGAGGGAGGATAAATATGGCTGCACAAAAAATGAATTACAAAACAGAACAGTGTCTCACATTTAGAAAACACACTTATGTCAGCTTAAGGGGAAAGGAGAGGTGGGGTGATGCATAAAACCAGAGTTTGAAATTAGCACAGATACCGTTCAATAAACCAAATAGGTATTAGACAAGATCTACACCTTGCTCAATGAACTGGCCTCAACACACCCTATACACCGCAGAGAAATATATCTGAGTAATAAGAATCTTAAAACCCATGTATTGATATATCTCCATAAGGGAATCAAGTGTGTGCAGAGCGGCACAAACACAGCAGTGAAAATGAGCTAAACCCCATTATAGAAATAAATTTTAAAATCAAAACGCAGAAACAATGAAAGAGAGAAAAATTCTTACAAAATTCGCTCAGGGGCTGTGATGCAACCTGGAATGACCACATATAAACCCACAGCTGGATAAGACATAAGGCTGGACACTTGGGGCTGAGAGCATTGGTGAGCTTTGGTGAGCAACTGCCGAAAATTTAATGCAATACTTCATGCTACTCATTCCAAGGGTCCCAACACTCCAGGTTGAAGGGAATCTTCCTACAGCTAAACCATGCATGAGAAATCCAGCAGATGGTATACCACATGATCGGGAAAGGTTTCTAAAACGCACCTCATTTTCCTCTTGGGGCTCCGGATCAACATTCTAGCCACTTTACTAACAACATCTCCACATGGAGAGTCAATGCCTTTAAGTTCCGGTATCGCAGTCTGCAGTTAGTGCGGAGGATGAATGGGAATAGGGTGAACCAGTGAGAAAATAGCTGTAGCGGTTTCAATGGGCACATGTCACTCTAATTTCACATCAGGAAGAAGAATTAACCAAAGGCAGAGCAAGGCGCCGAAGAAGAAGAATAGGGCCTGAAGAAATCCTGTGGATATGAGGAAGATCACAAAAATAAGAGCTGAAAAATGGAGGTAAGGGCCACTGCAATTCACAAACCTGCAGAGTTATAAAGGACAACTATTTTCCAAAAGTATATTGAGGTAAGGCTATGAAGAGGCACTGACAGCAAGGCAGAATTGCAGGAAACCGATTTCAGGAGGTAGACAGGAATTGCCTTGAAAACACATGAAAAGACTCAGAACGTCGACAATGATGCACTTGGCTAAAAAGGGCGTATGCGTTTTTTCCTGAATATATTCACGAAAAAACGCATAAGTCATTTTTGGCCAACCAAGCAAGCTTGCAAAGGAAATCTGCACTAAAATGAAGTCTCACTGCCCCAGGTTCAAAAGGGCCATCTGAAAAAAGTGTAAAATCCAGAAAGGCAGGACAGGCCATGGAGAACTGGGAGCCTTGTTATGCTGATGGGTGGGAGGTAAATTGCCAACAGCCACTCTGAAGAAGTGTATGGTGTTTCCTGAAACATCCGAAAAACAGAGCAACAGAACCTAGGGCACTTCCACTTATGGTCCTATAGCTTAGGGAAATTAAAATCAAAAAGACACAGCCACCCCAAAGTTTGGGACGGCTCTGTTTACAAGAACCTCGTTTACAGTACAATTTCAATATCGCAGAAAGCGAAAAATGGATAAAGAAGTTGTGGTAAATACGTATAATGCAATATCACTCAGCAATGAAATCTATCTCATCAGGCCCGTAGCAGCATAATGAGTGGATTCAGGTACGATGATTCTAAGTGAAATAAGTCACACAGAAAAAGGAACATCATAAGATATCACTACTACACGGAATGTAAAATTGGCTACACAGGAACTGAAATACAAAACAGAACAGGGTCTCAAATGTAGAACAAACTTATGCCTGCTTAAGGGGAAAGGTGAGTTGGGGTGCTGCATAAAACCAGAGATTGAAATTAGCACAGATACCATTCCATAAGCCAAATATATAATAGACAAGAGCTACACCTTGCTCAACGAAGTGGACTCAACACCCCATATTAAACGCCTAAGAATATACCTGACTAGTAAGAATCTTAAAACCTATGGACTTATATGTCTCCGGAAGAGAATCAAGCGTGTGTACAGCTGCATAAATGCAGCAGTGATAGGATTGGTGAGGTTCGGTGAGCAAATGCAGACCCTTTGAAGTCATATTGCATGGTACCCATTCCATGGGTCTCAACTCTCCAGGTTTAAGGGATTCTTCCTTCAGCTAAAACATGCATGTGGAACCCAGAGTATGATCCACTGTGTGATCGGGAAACGTGTTCAAATGTGTCTCAGTTTTCGTCCCCTGGTACTCGGGTGCAACATTCCAGACGCTTTACTAACACTCTCCCCACTTGGAGAGTCAGTGCCTTTAACCTCCTGTTTGGCCCAGTTTGCAATTTCTGCAGAAAATGAACAGGAATAGGGAGAACCAATGAGAGACAAGCTGGAGGTGTCTGGACGGGCAAATTTAACTCTCATTTCCCACCAGGAAGAGGAATTAACGAAAGGCTCAGCGAGCCATGCCGAAACCACACTAGGGTCTGAAGCAATCCTGCGGTGTTGCGGCCAGCTCACAAGAAAGCGAGTTGAAGAAAGGAGCTCAGGGGCCCTGTAATTCACAAAACTGCAGAGTTATAAATGACAGCTATGGTCCAAAAATATATTGAAGTAAGGCTGCCAAGAGGACTTGAAAGCGGGGCAGAATTGCAGGAAACCGATTTCAGGAGGTAGACTGGAATTGCATGTAAAGCATAGGAAAAGAGGCAGAACGTCCACAATGATGCACTTGGCCAAAAAGTACGTATGGGTTTTTTCCTGAATATATTCAGGAAAAAACGCATACGCACTTTTCGGGCAACCAAGCAAGCTTACAAAGGAAATCTGAACTACAATGATGTCTCACTGCCCCCCGGTCAAAAGGGCCATCTGAAAAAAGTGTAAAATCCACAAAGGCAGGACAGGCCATGGAGAACTGAGAGCCTTGTTATACTGATGGGTGTGATGTGAATTGCCAACAGCCACTCTGGAGAAGTGTATGGTGTTTCCTGAAACATCTAAAAAACAAAGCAACAGAGCCTAGGGCACTTCTACTTATGGTCCTATAGCTTAGGGAAATTAAAATCAAAAAGACACAGCCACCCCAAAGTTTGGGACGGCTCTGTTTACAAGAACCTCGTTTACGGTACAAGTTCAATATCGCAGAAAGCGAAAAATGGATAAAGAAGTTGTGGTACTTACGTACAATGCAATATCACTCAGCAATGAAATCTACGTCATCAGGCCCGTAGCAGCATAATGAGTGGATTGAGGTACGATGATTCTAAGTGAAATAAGTCACACAGGAAAAGAAACATCATAAGGTATCACTAATACATGGAATGTAAACTTGGCTACACAGGAACTAAATTACAAAACAGAATAGGGTCTCAAATGTAGAAAACCAACTTATGCTTGCTTAAGGGGAAAGGTGAGTTGGGGTGCTGCATAAAACCAGAGATTGAAATTAGCACAGATACCGTTCCATAAGCCAAATATGTAATAGACAAGAGCTACTGCTTGCTCAACGAAGTGGACTCAACACCCCATATTAAACGCCTAAGAATATACCTGACTAGTAAGAATCTTAAAACCTATGGATTTATATGTCTCCGAAAGAGAATCAAGTGTGTGTACAGCGGACTAAACGCAGCAGTGATAGGATTGGTGAGGCTCGGTGAGCAAATGCAGACCCTTTGAAGTCATATTGCATGGTACCCGTTCCATGGGTCTCAACTCTCCAGGTTTAAGGGATTCTTCCTTCAGCTAAAAGATGCATGTGGAACCCAGCGTATGATCCACCGTGGGATCGGGAAACGTGTTCAAATGTGTCTCAGTTTTCGTCCCCTGGTACTCGGGTGCAACATTCCAGACGCTTTACTAACACTCTCCCCACTTGGAGAGTCAGTGCCTTTAACCTCCTGTTTCGCCCAGTTTGCAAATTCTGCGGAAAATGAACAGGAATAGGGAGAACCAATGAGAGACTAGCTGGAGGTGTCTGGACGGGCAAATTTAACTCTCATTTCCCACCAGGAAGAGGAATTAACCAAAGGCTCAGCGTGCCATCCCGGAACCACACTAGGGCCTGAAGCAATCCTGCGGTGTTGCGGCCAGCTCACAAGAAAGCGAGTTGAAGAAAGGAGCTCAGGGGCCCTGTAATTCACAAACCTGCAGAGTTCTAAATGACAGCTATCATCCAAAAATATATTGAAGTAAGGCTGCCAAGAGGACTTGAAAGCGGGGCAGAATTGCAGGAAACCGATTTCAGGAGGTAGACTGGAATTGCATGTAAAGCATAGGAAAAGAGGCAGAACGTCCACAATGATGCACTTGGCCAAAAAGGGCATATGCGTTTTTTCCTGAATATATTCAGGAAAAAACGCATACGCCCTTTTTGGCCAACCAAGCAAGCTTGCAAAGGAAATCTGCACTACAATGAAGTCTCACTGCCCCCCGGTCAAAAGGGCCATCTGAAAAAAGTGTAAACTCCAGAAAGGCAGGACAGGCCATGGAGAACTGGGAGCCTTCTTATGCTGATGGGCGGGATGTAAATTGCCAACAGCCACTCTGGAGAAGTGTATGGTGTTTCCTGAAACATCTAAAAAACAAAGCAACAGAGCTTAGGGCACTTCCACTTATCGTCCTATAGATTAGGGAAATTAAAATCAAAAAGATACAGTCACCCCATATTTTGGGACGGCTCTGTTTACAAGAACCTCGTTTACGGTACAAGTTCAATATCGCAGAAAGCGAAAAATGGATAAAGAAGTTGTGGTACTTACGTACAATGCAATATCACTCAGCAATGAAATCTATGTCATCAGGCCAGTAGCAGCATAATGAGTGGATTCAGGTACGATGATTCTAAGTGAAATAAGTCACACAGAAAAAGATACATCCTAAGGTATCACTAATACACGGAATGTAAACTTGGCTACACAGGAACTGAATTACAAAACAGAATAGGGTCTCAAATATAGAAAACCAACTTATGCTTGCTTAAGGGGAAAGGTGAGTTGGGGTGCTGCATAAAACCAGAGATTGAAATTAACACAGATACCTTTCCATAAGCCCAATACCTAATAAACAAGAGCTACTCCTTTGTCAACGAACTGGACTTAACACCCAATATTAAACGCCTAATAATATACCTGACTAGTAAGAATCTTAAAACCTATGGATTTATATGTCTCCGAAAGAGAATCAAGCGTGTGTACAGCGGCATAAACGCAGCAGTGATAGGATTCGTGAGGTTCGGTGAGCAAATGCAGACCCTTTGAATTCATATTGCATGGTACCCATTCCATGGGTTTCAACTCTCCAGGTTTAAGGGATTCTTCCTTCAGCTAAAACATGCATGTGGAACCCAGAGTATGATCCAACGTGTGATCGGGAAACGTGTTCAAATGTGTCTCAGTTTTCGTCCCCTGGTACTCGGGTGCAACATTCCAGACGCTTTACTAACACTCTCCCTACTTGGAGAGTCAGTGCCTTTAACCTCCTGTTTGGCCCAGTTTGCAATATCTGCAGAAAAGGAACAGGAATAGGGAGAAACAATGAGAGAGTAGCTGGAGGTGTCTGGACGGGCAAATTTAACTCTCATTTCCCGGCAGGAAGTGGAATTAACCAAAGGCTCAGCGTGTCATTCCGGAACCACACTAGGGCCTGAAGCAATCCTGCGGTGTTGCGGCCAGCTCACAAGAAAGCGAGTTGAAGAAAGGAGCTCAGGGGCACTGTAATTCACAAACCTGCAGAGTTATAAATGACAGCTAACGTCCAAAAATATATTGAAGTAAGGCTGCCAAGAGGACTTGAATGCGGGGCAGAATTGCAGGAAACCGATTTCAGGAGGTAGACTGGAATTGCATGTAAAGCATAGGAAAAGAGGCAGAACGTCCACAATGATGCACTTGGCCAAAAAGGGCGTATGCGTTTTTTCCTGAATATATTCACGAAAAAACGCATACGCCCTTTTTGGCCAACCAAGCAAGCTTGCAAAGGAAATCTGCACTACAATGAAGTCTCACTGCCCTCCGGTCAAAAGGGCCATCTGAAAAAAGTGTAAAATCCAGAAAGGCAGGACAGGCCATGGAGAACTGGGAGCCTAGTTAGGCTGATGGGCGGGATGTAAATTGCCAACAGCCACTCTGGAGAAGTGTACGGTGTTTCCTAAAGCATCTAAAAAACAAAGCAACAGAGCCTAGCGCACTTCTACTTATGGTCCTATAGCTTAGGGAAATTAAAATCAAAAAGACACAGCCACCCCAAAGTTTGGAACGGCTCTGTTTACAAGAACCTCGTTTACGGTACAAGTTCAATATCGCAGAAAGCGAAAAATGGATAAAGAAGTTGTGGTACTTACGTACAATGCAATATCACTCAGCAATGAAATCTATGTCATCAGGCCAGTAGCAGCATAATGAGTGGATTCAGGTACGATGATTCTAAGTGAAATAAGTCACACAGAAAAAGAAACATCATAAGATATCACTAATACACGGAATGTAAACTTGGCTACACAGGAACTGAATTACAAAACAGAATAGGGTCTCAAATGTAGAAAACCAACTTATGCTTGCTTAGGGGGAAAGGTGAGTTGGGATGCTGCATAAAAACAGAGATTGAAATTAGCACAGATACCTTTCCATAAGCCAAATATGTAATAGACAAGAGCTACTGCTTGCTCAACGAAGTGGACTCAACACCCCATATTAAACGCCTAAGAATATACCTGACTAGTAAGAATCTTAAAACCTATGGATTTATTTGTCTCCGAAAGAGAATCAAGCGTGTGTACAGTGGCATAAACGCAGCAGTGATAGGATTCGTGAGGTTCGGTGAGCAAATGCAGACCCTTTGAAGTCATATTGCATGGTACCCATTCCATGGGTCTCAACTCTCCAGGTTTAAGGGATTCTTCCTTCAGTTAAAACATGCATGTGGAACCCAGAGTATGATCCACCGTGTGATCGGGAAACGTGTTCAAATGTGTCTGAGTTTTCGTCCCCTGGTACTCGGGTGCAACATTCCAGACGCTTTACTAACACTCTCCCCACTTGGAGAGTCAGTGCCTTTAACCTCCTGTTTGGCCCAGTTTCCAAATTCTGCGGAAAATGAACAGGAATAGGGAGAACCAATGGGAGACTAACTGGAGGTGTCTGGACGGGCAAATTTAACTCTCATTTCCCACCAGGAAGAGGAATTAACCAAAGGCTCAGCGAGCCATGCCGGAACCACACTAGGGCCTGAAGCAATCCTGCGCTGTTGCGGCCAGCTCACAAGAAAGCGAATTGAAGAAAGGAGCTCAGGGGCACTGTAATTCACAAACCTGCAGAGTTATAAATGACAGCTATCGTCCAAAAACATATTGAAGTAAGGCTGCCAAGAGGACTTGAAAGCGGGGCAGAATTGCAGGAAACCAATTTCAGGAGGTAGACTGGAATTGCATGTAAAGCATAGGAAAAGAGGCAGAACGTCCACAATGATGCACTTGGCCAAAAAGGGCGTATGCGTTTTTTCCTGAATATATTCAGGAAAAAACGCATACGCCGTTCTTGGCCAACCAAGCAGGCTTGCAAAGGAAATCTGCACTACAATGAAGTCTCACTGACCCCGGTCAAAAGGGCCATCTGAAAAAAGTGTAAAATCCAGAAAGGCAGGACAGGCCATGGAGAACTGGGAGCCTTCTTATGCTGATGGGCGGGATGTAAATTGCCAACAGCCACTCTGGAGAAGTGTATGGTGTGAGCCTAGGGCACTTCCACTTATGGTCCTATAGATTAGGGAAATTAAAATCAAAAAGACACAGCCACCCCAAAGTTTGGGACGGCTCTGTTTACAAGAACCTCGTTTACGGTACAAGTTCAATATCGTAGAAAGCGAAAAATGGATAAAGAGGTTGTGGTAGTTACGTACAATGCAATATCACTCAGCAATGAAATCTATGTCATCAGGCCAGTAGCAGCATAATGAGTGGATTCAGGTACGATGATTCTAAGTGAAAAAGGTCACACAGAAAAAGAAACATCATAAGATATCACTAATACAAGGAATGTAAACTTGGCTACACAGGAACTGAATTACAAAACAGAATAGGGTCTCAAATGTAGAAAACCAACCTATGCTTGTTTAAGGGGAAAGGTGAGTTGGGGTGCTGCATAAAACCAGAGATTGAAATTAGCACAGATACCTTTCCATAAGCCAAATATGTAATAGACAAGAGCTACTGCTTGCTCAACGAAGTGGACTCAACACCCCATATTAAACGCCTAAGAATATACCTGACTAGTAAGAATCTTAAAACCTATGGATTTATATGTCTCCGAAAGAGAATCAAGCGTGTGTACAGCGACATAAACGCAGCAGTGATAGGATTGGTGAGGTTCGGTGAGCAAATGCAGACCCTTTGAAGTCATAATGCATGGTACCCATTCCATGGTTCTCAACTCTCCAGGTTTAAGGGATTCTTCCTTCAGCTAAAACATGCATGTGGAACCCAGAGTATGCTCCACCGTGTGATCGGGAAACGTGTTCAAATGTGTCTCAGTTTTCGTCCCCTGGTACTCGGGTGCAACATTCCAGACGCTTTACTAACACTCTCCCCACTTGGAGAGTCAGTGCCTTTAAACTCCTGTTTGGCCCAGTTTGCAAATTCTGCGGAAAATGAACAGAAATAGGGAGAACCAATGGGAGACTAACTGGAGGTGTCTGGACAGGCAAATTTAACTCCCATTTCCCACCAGGAAGAGGAATTAACCAAAGGCTCAGCGAGCCATGCCGGAACCACACTAGGGCCTGAAGCAATCCTGCGGTGTTGCGGCCAGCTCACAAGAAAGCGAATTGAAGAAAGGAGCTCAGGGGCACTGTAATTCACAAACCTGCAGAGTTATAAATGACAGCTATCGTCCAAAAATATATTGAAGTAAGGCTGCCAAGAGGACTTGAAAGCGGGGCAGAATTGCAGGAAACCGATTTCAGGAGGTAGACTGGAATTGCATGTAAAGCATAGGGAAAGAGGCAGAACGTCCACAATGATGCACTTGGCCAAAAAGGGCGTATGCGTTTTTTCCTGAATATATTCAGGAAAAAACGCATACGCCCTTTTTTTCCAACCAAGCAAGCTTGCAAAGGAAATCTGCACTACAACGAAGTCTCACTGCCCCCCGGTCAAAAGGGCCATCTGAAAAAAGTGTAGAATCCAGAAAGGCAGGACAGGCCATGTAGAACTGGGAGCCTTCTTATGCTGATGGGCGGGATGTAAATTGCCAACAGCCACTCTGGAGAAGTGTATGGTGTTTCCTGAAACACCTAAAAAACAAAGCAACAGAGCCTAGGGCACTTCCACTTATGGTCCTATAGCTTAGGGAAATTAAAATCAAAAAGACACAGCCACCCCAAAGTTTGGGACGGCTCTGTTAACAAGAACCTCGTTTACGGTACAAGTTCAATATCGCAGAAAGCGAAAAATGGATAAAGAAGTTGTGGTACTTACGTACAATGCAATATCACTCAGCAATGAAATCTATGTCATCAGGCCAGTAGCAGAATAATGAGTGGATTCAGGTACGATGATTCTAAGTGAAATAAGTCACACAGAAAAAGAAACATCATAAGATATCACTACTACACGGAATGTAAACTTGGCTACACAGGAACTGAAATACAAAACAGAACAGGGTCTCAAATGTAGAACCAACCTATGCTTGCTTAAGGGGAATCGTGAGTTGGGGTGCTGCATAAAACCAGAGATTGAAATTAGCACAGACACCGTTCCATAAGCCAAATATGTTATAGACAAGAGCTACTCCTTGCTCAACGAAGTGGACTCAACACCCCATATTAAACGCCTAAGAATATATCTGACTAGTAAGAATCTTAAAACCTATGGATTTATATGTCTCCAAAAGAGAATGCAGCGTGTGTACAGCGGAATAAACGCAGCAGTGATAGGATTGGTGAGGTTCGGTGAGCAAATGCAGACCCTTTGAATTCATATTGCATGGTACCCATTCCATGTGTCTCAACTCTCCAGGTTTAAGGAATTCTTCCTTCAGCTAAAACATGCATGTGGAACCCAGAGTATGATCCACTGTGAGATCGGGAAACGTGTTCAAATGTGTCTCAGTTTTCGTCCCTGGTACTCGGGTGCAACATTCCAGACGCTTTACTAACACTCTCCCCACTTGGAGAGTCAGTGCCTTTAACCTCCTGTTTGGCACAGTTTGCAATTTCTGCGTAAGAAGAACTGGAATAGGGAGAACCAATGAGAGACAAGCTGGAGGTGTCTGGACGGGCAAATTTAAGTCTCATTTCCCACCAGGAAGAGGAATTAACCAAAGGCTCAGCGTGCCATGCCGGAACCACATTAGGGCCTGAAGCAATCCTGCGGTGTTGCGGCCAGCTCATAAGAAAGCGAGTTGAAGAAAGGAGCTCAGGGGCACTGTAATTCAGAAAACTGCAGAGTTATAAATGACAGCTATCGTCCAAAAATATATTGAAGTAAGGCTGCCAAGAGGACTTGAAAGCGGGGCAGAATTGCAGGAAACCGATTTCAGGAGGTAGACTGGAATTGCATGTAAAGCATAGGAAAAGAGGCAGAACGTCCACAATGATGCACTTGGCCAAAAAGGGCGTATGCGTTTTTTCCTGAATATATTCAGGAAAAAACGCATACGCCCTTTTTGGCCAACCAAGCAAGCTTGCAAAGGAAATCTGCACTACAATTAAGTCTCACTGCCCCCCTGTCAAAAGGGCCATCTGAAAAAAGTGTAAAATCCAGAAAGGCAGGACAGGCTATGGAGAACTGGGAGCCTAGTTAGGCTGATGGGCGGGATGTAAATTGCCAACAGCCACTCTGGAGAAGTGTATGGTGTTTCCTGAAACATCTAAAAAACAAAGCAACAGAGCCTAGGGCACTTCCACTTATGGTCCTATAGCTTAGGGAAATTAAAATCAAAACGACACAGCCACCCCAAAGTTTGGGACGGCTCTGTTTACAAGAACCTCGTTTACGGTACAAGTTCAATATCGCAGAAAGCGAAAAATGGATAAAGAAGTTGTGGTATTTACGTACAATGCAATATCACTCAGCAATGAAATCTATGTCATCAGGCCAGTAGCAGCATAATGCGTGGATTCAGGTACAATTATTCTAACTGAAATAAGTCACACAGAAAAAGAAACATCATAAGGTATCACTAATATACGGAATGTAAACTTGGCTACACAGGAACTGAATTACAAAACAGAATAGGGTCTCAAATGTAGAAAACCAACTTATGCTTGCTTAAGGGGAAAGGTGAGTTGGGGTGCTGCATAAAACCAGAGATTGAAATTAGCACAGATACCTTTCCATAAGCCAAATATGTAATAGACAATAGCTACTGCTTGCTCAACGAAGTGGACTCAACACCCCATATTAAACGCCTAAGAATATACCTGACTAGTAAGAATCTTAAAACCTATGGATTTATATGTCTCCGAAAGAGAATCAAGCGTGTGTAAAGCTGCCTAATCGCAGCAGTGATAGGATTGGTGAGGTTCGGTGAGCAAATGCAAACCCTTTGAAGTCATATTGCATGGTACCCATTCCATGGGTCTCAATTCTCCAGGTTTAAGGGATTCTTCCTTCACCTAAAACATGCATGTGGGACCCAGAGTATGATCCACCGTGTGATCGGGAAACGTGTTCAAATGTGTCTCAGTTTTCGTCCCCTGGTACTCGGGTGCAACATTCCAGACGCTTTACTAACAATCTCCCCACTTGGAGAGTCAGTGCCTTTAACCTCCTGTTTGGCCCAGTTTGCAATTTCTGCGGAAAATGAACAGGAATAGGGAGAACCAATGAGAGAGTAGCTGGAGGTGTCTGGACGGGCAAATTTAACTCTCATTTCCCACCAGGAAGAGGAATTAACCAAAGGCTCAGCGTGCCATGCCGGAACCACACTAGGGCCTGAAGCAATCCTGCGGTGTTGCGGCCAGCTCACAAGAAAGCGAGTTGAAGAAAGGAGCTCAGGGGCCCTGTAATTCACAAACCTGCAGAGTTCTAAATGACAGCTATCGTCCAAAAATATATTGAAGTAAGGCTGCCAAGAGGACTTGAATGTGGGGCAGAATTGCAGGAAACCGATTTCAGGAGGTAGAGTGGAATTGCATGTAAAGCATAGGAAAAGAGGCAGAACGTCCACAATGATGCACTTGGCCAAAAAGGGCGTATGCGTTTTTTCTTGAATATACTCAAGAAAAAAAGCATACGCCCTTTTTGGCCAACCAAGCAAGCTTGCAAAGGAAATCTGCACTACAATGAAGTCTCACTGCCCCCCGGTCAAAAGGGCCATCTGAAAAAAGTGTAAAATCCAGAAAGGCAGGACAGGCCATGGAGAACTGGGAGCCTTCTTATGCTGATGGGCGGGATGTAAATTGCCAACAGCCACTCTGGAGAAGTGTATGGTGTTTCCTAAAACATCTAAGAAACAAAGCAACAGAGCCTAACGCACTTCCACTTATAGTCCTATAGATTAGGGAAATTAAAATCAAAAAGACACAGCCACCCCAAAGTTTGGGACGGCTCTGTTTACAAGTACCTCGTTTATGGTACAAGTTCAATATCGCAGAAAGCGAAAAGTGGATAAAGAAGTTGTGCTACATACGTACAATGCAATATCACTCAGCAATGAAATCTATGTCATCAGGCCAGTAGCAGCATAATGAGTGGATTCAGGTACAATGATTCTAAGTGAAATAAGTCACACAGAAAAAGAAACATCATAATGTATCACTAATATACGGAATGTAAACTTGGCTACACAGGAACTGAATTACAAAACAGAATAGGGTCTCAAATGTAGAAAACCAACTTATGCTTGCTTAAGGGGAAAGGTGAGTTGGGGTGCTGCATAAAACCAGAGATTGAAATTAGCACAGATACCGTTCCATAAGCCAAATATATAATAGACAAGAGCTACTCCTTGCTCAACGAAGTGGACTCAACACCCCATATTAAACGCCTAAGAATATACCTGACTAGTAAGAATCTTAAAACCTATGGATTTATATGTCTCCGAAAGAGAATCAAGCGTGTGTACAGCGGCATTAACGCAGCAGTGATCGGATTGGTGAGGTTCGGTGAGCAAATGCAGACCCTTTGAAGTCATATTGCATGGTACCCATTCCATGGGTCTCAACTCTCCAGGTTTAAGGGATTCTTCCTTCAGCTAAAACATGCATGTGGAACCCAGAGTATGATCCACCGTGTGATCGAGAAACGTGTTCAAATGTGTCTCAGTTTTCGTCCCCTGGTACTCGGGTGCAACATTCCAGACACTTTACTAACACTCTCCCCACTTGGAGAGTCAGTGCCTTTAACCTCCTGTTTCGCCCAGTTTGCAAATTCTGCGGAAAATGAACAGGAATAGGGAGAACCAATGAGAGACTAGCTGGAGGTGTCTGGACGGGCAAATTTAACTCTCATTTCCCACCAGGAAGAGGAATTAACCAAAGGCTCAGCGTGCCATCCCGGAACCACACTAGGGCCTGAAGCAATCCTGCGGTGTTGCGGCCAGCTCACAAGAAAGCGAGTTGAAGAAAGGAGCTCAGGGGCCCTGTAATTCACAAACCTGCAGAGTTCTAAATGACAGCTATCATCCAAAAATATATTGAAGTAAGGCTGCCAAGAGGACTTGAAAGCGGGGCAGAATTGCAGGAAACCGATTTCAGGAGGTAGACTGGAATTGCATGTAAAGCATAGGAAAAGAGGAAGAACGTCCACAATGATGCACTTGGCCAAAAAGGGCATATGCGTTTTTTCCTGAATATATTCAGGAAATAACGCATACGCCCTTTTTGGCCAACCAAGCAAGCTTGCAAAGGAAATCTGCACTACAATGAAGTCTCACTGCCCCCCGGTCAAAAGGGCCATCTGAAAAAAGTGTAAACTCCAGAAAGGCAGGACAGGCCAGGGAGAACTGGGAGCCTTCTTATGCTGATGGGCGGGATGTAAATTGCCAACAGCCACTCTGGAGAAGTGTATGGTGTTTCCTGAAACATCTAAAAAACAAAGCAACAGAGCCTAGGGCACTTCCACTTATCATCCTATAGATTAGGGAAATTAAAATCAAAAAGATACAGTCACCCCAAAGTTTGGGACGGCTCTGTTTACAAGAACCTCGTTTACGGTACAAGTTCAATATCGCAGAAAGCGAAAAATGGATAAAGAAGTTGTGGTACTTACGTACAATGCAATATCACTCAGCAATGAAATCTATGTCATCAGGCCAGTAGCAGCATAATGAGTGGATTCAGGTACGATGATTCTAAGTGAAATAAGTCACACAGAAAAAGATACATCATAAGGTATCACTAATACACGGAATGTAAACTTGGCTACACAGGAACTGAATTACAAAACAGAATAGGGTCTCAAATATAGAAAACCAACTTATGCTTGCTTAAGGGGAAAGGTGAGTTGGGGTGCTGCATAAAACCAGAGATTGAAATTAACACAGATACCTTTCCATAAGCCCAATACCTAATAAACAAGAGCTACTCCTTTCTCAACGAACTGGACTTAACACCCAATATTAAACGCCTAATAATATACCTGACTAGTAAGAATCTTAAAACCTATGGATTTATATGTCTCCGAAAGAGAATCAAGCGTGTGTACAGCGGCATAAACGCAGCAGTGATAGGATTCGTGAGGTTCGGTGAGCAAATGCAGACCCTTTGAATTCATATTGCATGGTACCCATTCCATGGGTTTCAACTCTCCAGGTTTAAGGGATTCTTCCTTCAGCTAAAACATGCATGTGGAACCCAGAGTATGATCCACCGTGTGATCGGGAAACGTGTTCAAATGTGTCTCAGTTTTCGTCCCCTGGTACTCGGGTGCAACATTCCAGACGCTTTACTAACACTCTCCCCACTTGGAGAGTCAGTGCCTTTAACCTCCTGTTTGGCCCAGTTTGCAATATCTGCAGAAAAGGAACAGGAATAGGGAGAAACAATGAGAGCGTAGCTGGAGGTGTCTGGACGGGCAAATTTAACTCTCATTTCCCACCAGGAAGACGAATTAACCAAAGGCTCAGCGAGCCATGCCGGAACCACACTAGGGCCTGAAGCAATCCTGCGGTGTTGCGGCCAGCTCACAAGAAAGCGAGTTGAAGAAAGGAGCTCAGGGGCACTGTAATTCACAAACCTGCAGAGTTATAAATGACAGCTATCGTCCAAAAATATATTGAAGTAAGGCTGCCAAGAGGACTTGAAAGCGGGGCAGAATTGCAGGAAACCGATTTCAGGAGGTAGACTGGAATTGCATGTAAAGCATAGGAAAAGAGGCAGAACGTCCACAATGATGCACTTGGCCAAAAAGGGCGTATGCGTTTTTTCCTGAATATATTCAGGAAAAAACGCATACGCCCTTTTTGGCCAACCAAGCAAGCTTGCAAAGGAAATCTGCACTACAATGAAGTCTCACTGCCCTCCGGTCAAAACGGCCATCTGAAAAAAGTGTAAAATCCAGAAAGGCAGGACAGGCCATGGAGAACTGGGAGCCTAGTTAGGCTGATGGGCGGGATGTAAATTGCCAACAGCCACTCTGGAGAAGTGTACGGTGTTTCCTAAAGCATCTAAAAAACAAAGCAACAGAGCCTAGCGCACTTCTACTTATGGTCCTATAGCTTAGGGAAATTAAAATCAAAAAGACACAGCCACCCCAAAGTTTGGGACGGCTCTGTTTACAAGAACCTCGTTTACGGTACAAGTTCAATATCGCAGAAAGCGAAAAATGGATAAAGAAGTTGTGGTACTTACGTACAATGCAATATCACTCAGCAATGAAATCTATGTCATCAGGCCAGTAGCAGCATAATGAGTGGATTCAGGTACGATGATTGTAAGTGAAATAAGTCACACAGAAAAAGAAACATCATAAGATATCACTAATACACGGAATGTAAACTTGGCTACACAGGAACTGAATTACAAAACAGAATAGGGTCTCAAATGTAGAAAACCAACTTATGCTTGCTTAAGGGGAAAGGTGAGTTGGGATGCTGCATAAAAACAGAGATTGAAATTAGCACAGATACCTTTCCATAAGCCAAATATGTAATAGACAAGAGCTACTGCTTGCTCAACGAAGTGGACTCAACACCCCATATTAAACGCCTAAGAATATACCTGACTAGTAAGAATCTTAAAACCTATGGATTTATTTGTCTCCGAAAGAGAATCAAGCGTGTGTACAGTGGCATAAACGCAGCAGTGATAGGATTCGTGAGGTTCGGTGAGCAAATGCAGACCCTTTGAAGTCATATTGCATGGTACCCATTCCATGGGTCTCAACTCTCCAGGTTTAACGGATTCTTCCTTCAGCTAAAACATGCATGTGGAACCCAGAGTATGATCCACCGTGTGATCGGGAAACGTGTTCAAATGTGTCTCAGTTTTCGTCCCCTGGTACTCGGGTGCAACATTCCAGACGCTTTACTAACACTCTCCCCACTTGGAGAGTCAGTGCCTTTAACCTCCTGTTTGGCCCAGTTTCCAAATTCTGCAGAAAATGAACAGGAATAGGGAGAACCAATGGGAGACTAACTGGAGGTGTCTGGACGGGCAAATTTAACTCTCATTTCCCACCAGGAAGAGGAATTAACCAAAGGCTCAGCGAGCCATGCCGGAACCACACTAGGGCCTGAAGCAATCCTGCGCTGTTGCGGCCAGCTCACAAGAAAGCGAATTGAAGAAAGGAGCTCAGGGGCACTGTAATTCACAAACCTGCAGAGTTATAAATGACAGCTATCGTCCAAAAACATAATGAAGTAAGGCTGCCAAGAGGACTTGAAAGCGGGGCAGAATTGCAGGAAACCAATTTCAGGAGGTAGACTGGAATTGCATGTAAAGCATAGGAAAAGAGGCAGAACGTCCGCAATGATGCACTTGGCCAAAAAGGGCGTATGCGTTTTTTCCTGAATATATTCAGGAAAAAACGCATACGCCGTTTTTGGCCAACCAAGCAGGCTTGCAAAGGAAATCTGCACTACAATGAAGTCTCACTGCCCCCCGGTCAAAAGGGCCATCTGAAAAAAGTGTAAAATCCAGAAAGGCAGAACAGGCCATGGAGAACTGGGAGCCTTCTTATGCTGATGGGCGGGATGTAAATTGCCAACAGCCACTCTGGAGAAGTGTATGGTGTTTCCTGAAACATCTAAAAAACAAAGCAACAGAGCCTAGGGCACTTCCACTTATCATCCTATAGATTAGGGAAATTAAAATCAAAAAGATACAGTCACCCCAAAGTTTGGGACGGCTCTGTTTACAAGAACCTCGTTTATGGTACAAGTTCAATATCGCAGAAAGCGAAAAATGGATAAAGACGTTGTGGTACTTACGTACAATGCAATATCACTCAGCAATGAAATCTATGTCATCAGGCCAGTAGCAGCATAATGAGTGGATTCAGGTATGATGATTCTAAGTGAAATAAGTCACACAGAAAAAGATACATCATAAGGTATCACTAATACACGGAATGTAAACTTGGCTACACAGGAACTGAATTACAAAACAGAATAGGGTCTCAAATATAGAAAACCAACTTATGCTTGCTTAAGGGGAAAGGTGAGTTGGGGTGCTGCATAAAACCAGAGATTGAAATTAACACAGATACCTTTCCATAAGCCCAATACCTAATAAACAAGAGCTACTCCTTTCTCAACGAACTCGACTTAACACCCAATATTAAACGCCTAATAATATACCTGACTAGTAAGAATCTTAAAACCTATGGATTTATATGTCTCCGAAAGAGAATCAAGCGTGTGTACAGCGGCATAAACGCAGCAGTGATAGGATTCGTGAGGTTCGGTGAGCAAATGCAGACCCTTTGAATTCATATTGCATGGTACCCATTCCATGGGTTTCAACTCTCCAGGTTTAAGGGATTCTTCCTTCAGCTAAAACATGCATGTGGAACCCAGAGTATGATCCAACGTGTGATCGGGAAACGTGTTCAAATGTGTCTCAGTTTTCGTCCCCTGGTACTCGGGTGCAACATTCCAGACGCTTTACTAACACTCTCCCCACTTGGAGAGTCAGTGCCTTTAACCTCCTGTTTGGCCCAGTTTGCAATATCTGCAGAAAAGGAACAGGAATAGGGAGAAACAATGAGAGCGTAGCTGGAGGTGTCTGGACGGGCAAATTTAACTCTCATTTCCCACCAGGAAGACGAATTAACCAAAGGCTCAGCGAGCCATGCCGGAACCACACTAGGGCCTGAAGCAATCCTGCGGTGTTGCAGCCAGCTCACAAGAAAGCGAGTTGAAGAAAGGAGCTCAGGGGCACTGTAATTCACAAACCTGCAGAGTTATAAATGACAGCTATCGTCCAAAAATATATTGAAGTAAGGCTGCCAAGAGGACTTGAAAGCGGGGCAGAATTGCAGGAAACCGATTTCAGGAGGTAGACTGGAATTGCATGTAAAGCATAGGAAAAGAGGCAGAACGTCCACAATGATGCACTTGGCCAAAAAGGGCGTATGCGTTTTTTCCTGAATATATTCAGGAAAAAACGCATACGCCCTTTTTGGCCAACCAAGCAAGCTTGCAAAGGAAATCTGCACTACAATGAAGTCTCACTGCCCTCCGGTCAAAAGGGCCATCTGAAAAAAGTGTAAAATCCAGAAAGGCAGGACAGGCCATGGAGAACTGGGAGCCTAGTTAGGCTGATGGGCGGGATGTAAATTGCCAACAGCCACTCTGGAGAAGTGTACGGTGTTTCCTAAAGCATCTAAAAAACAAAGCAACAGAGCCTAGCGCACTTCTACTTATGGTCCTATAGCTTAGGGAAATTAAAATCAAAAAGACACAGCCACCCCAAAGTTTGGGACGGCTCTGTTTACAAGAACCTCGTTTACGGTACAAGTTCAATATCGCAGAAAGCGAAAAATGGATAAAGAAGTTGTGGTACTTACGTACAATGCAATATCACTCAGCAATGAAATCTATGTCATCAGGCCAGTAGCAGCATAATGAGTGGATTCAGGTACGATGATTCTAAGTGAAATAAGTCACACAGAAAAAGAAACATCATAAGATATCACTAATACACGGAATGTAAACTTGGCTACACAGGAACTGAATTACAAAACAGAATAGGGTCTCAAATGTAGAAAACCAACTTATGCTTGCTTAAGGGGAAAGGTGAGTTGGGATGCTGCATAAAAACAGAGATTGAAATTAGCACAGATACCTTTCCATAAGCCAAATATGTAATAGACAAGAGCTACTGCTTGCTCAACGAAGTGGACTCAACACCCCATATTAAACGCCTAAGAATATACCTGACTAGTAAGAATCTTAAAACCTATGGATATATTTGTCTCCGAAAGAGAATCAAGCGTGTGTACAGTGGCATAAACGCAGCAGTGATAGGATTCATGAGGTTCGGTGAGCAAATGCAGACCCTTTGAAGTCATATTGCATGGTACCCATTCCATGGGTCTCAACTCTCCAGGTTTAAGGGATTCTTCCTTCAGTTAAAACATGCATGTGGAACCCAGAGTATGATCCACCGTGTGATCGGGAAACGTGTTCAAATGTGTCTCAGTTTTCGTCCCCTGGTACTCGGGTGCAACATTCCAGACGCTTTACTAACACTCTCCCCACTTGGAGAGTCAGTGCCTTTAACCTCCTGTTTCGCCCAGTTTGCAATTTCTGCGGAAAATGAACAGGAATAGGGAGAACCAATGAGAGACTAGCTGGAGGTGTCTGGACGGGCAAATTTAACTCTCATTTCCCACCAGGAACAGGAATTAACCAAAGGCTCAGCGAGCCAAGCTGAAACCACATTAGGGCCTGAAGCAATCCTGCGGTGTTGCGGCCAGCTCACAAGAAAGCGAGTTGAAGAAAGGAGCTCAGGGGCACTGTAATTGACAAACCTGCAGAGTTATAAATGACAGCTATCGTCCAAAAATATATTGAAGTAAGGCTGCCAAGAGGACTTGAAAGCGGGGCAGAATTGCAGGAAACCGATTTCAGGAGATAGACTGGAATTGCATGTAAAGCATAGGAAAAGAGGCAGAACGTCCACAATGATGCACTTGGCCAAAAAGGGCGTATGCGTTTTTTCCTGAATATATTCAGGAAAAAACGCATACGCCCTTTTTGGCCAACCAAGCAAGCTTGCAAAGGAAATCTGCACTACAATGAAGTCTCACTGCCCCCCGGTCAAAAGGGCCATCTGAAAAAAGTGTAAAATCCAGAAAGGCAGGACAGGCCATGGAGAACTGGGAGCCTTCTTATGCTGATGGGCGGGATGTAAATTGCCAACAGCCACTCTGGAGAAGTGTATGGTGTTTCCTGAAACATCTAAAAAACAAAGCAACAGAGCCTAACGCACTTCCACTTATGGTCCTATAGATTAGGGAATTTAAAATCAAAAAGACACAGCCACCCCAAAGTTTGGGACGGCTCTGTTTACAAGAAACTCGTTTACGGTATAAGTTCAATATCGCAGAAAGCGAGAAATGGATAAAGAAGTTGTGGTACTTACGTACAATGCAATATCACTCAGCAATGAAATCTATGTCATCAGGCCAGTAGCAGCATAATGAGTGGATTCAGGTACGATGATTCTAAGTGAAATAAGTCACACAGAAAAAGAAACATCATAAGATATCACTAATACACGGAATGTAAACTTGGCTACACAGGAACTGAATTACAAAACAGAAGAGGGTCTCAAATGTAGAAAACCAACTTATGCTTGCTTAAGGGGAAAGGTGAGTTGGGGTGCTGCAAAAAACCAGAAATTGAAATTAGCACAGATACCTTTCCATAAGCCAAATATTTAATAGAAAAGAGCTACTGCTTGCTCAACGAAGTGGACTCAACACCCCATATTAAACGCCTAAGAATATACCTGACTAGTAAGA
This sequence comes from Grampus griseus, assembly GCF_964374135.1. Classification (NCBI taxonomy): domain Eukaryota; kingdom Metazoa; phylum Chordata; class Mammalia; order Artiodactyla; family Delphinidae; genus Grampus; species Grampus griseus. The sequence continues at coordinate 94,974,758 of NC_139018.1, forward strand.
ATCTTAAAACCTATGGATTTATATGTCTCCGAAAGAGAATCAAGCGTGTGTACAGCGGCCTAATCGCAGCAGTGATAGGATTGGTGAGGTTCAGTGAGCAAATGCAGACCCTTTGAAGTCATATTGCATGGTACCCATTCCATGGTTCTCAACTCTCCAGGTTTAAGGGATTCTTCCTTCAGCTAAAACATGCATGTGGAACCCAGAGTATGATCCACCGTGTGATCGGGAAACGTGTTCAAATGTGTCTCAGTTTTCGTCCCCTGGTACTCGGGTGCAACATTCCAGACGCTTTACTAACACTCTCCCCACTTGGAGAGTCAGTGCCTTTAACCTCCTGTTTGGCCCAGTTTGCAATTTCTGCGGAAAATGAACAGGAATAGGGAGAACCAATGAGAGACTAGCTGGAGGTGTCTGGACGGGCAAATTTAACTCTCATTTCCCACCAGGAACAGGAATTAACCAAAGGCTCAGCGTGCCATGCCGGAACCACACTAGGGCCTGAAGCAATCCTGCGGTGTTGCGGCCAGCTCACAAGAAAGCGAGTTGAAGAAAGGAGCTCAGGGGCCCTGTAATTGACAAACCTGCAGAGTTCTAAATGACAGCTATCGTCCAAAAATATATTGAAGTAAGGCTGCCAAGAGGACTTCAAAGCAGGGCAGAATTGCAGGAAACCGATTTCAGGAGATAGACTGGAATTGCATGTAAAGCATAGGAAAAGAGGCAGAACGTCCACAATGATGCACTTGGCCAAAAAGGGCATATGCGTTTTTTCCTGAATATATTCAGGAAAAAACGCATATGCCCTTTTTGGCCAACCAAGCAAGCTTGCAAAGGAAATCTGCACTACAATGAAGTCTCACTGCCCCCCGGTCAAAAGGGCCATCTGAAAAAAGTGTAAAATCCAGAAAGGCAGGACAGGCCATGGAGAACTGGGAGCCTTCTTATGCTGATGGGCGGGATGTAAATTGCCAACAGCCACTCTGGAGAAGTGTATGGTGTTTCCTAAAACATCTAAGAAACAAAGCAACAGAGCCTAACGCACTTCCACTTATAGTCCTATAGATTAGGGAAATTAAAATCAAAAAGACACAGCCACCCCAAAGTTTGGGACGGCTCTGTTTACAAGAACCTGGTTTATGGTACAAGTTCAATATCGCAGAAAGCGAAAAGTGGATAAAGAAGTTGTGCTACATACGTACAATGCAATATCACTCAGCAATGAAATCTATGTCATCAGGCCAGTAGCAGCATAATGAGTGGATTCAGGTACGAAGATTCTAAGTGAACTATGTCACAGAGAAAAAGAAACATCATAAGTTATAACTAATACATGGAATGTAAACTTGGCTACACAGGAACTGAATTACAAAACAGAAGAGGGTCTCAAATGTAGAAAACCAACTTATGCTTGCTTAAGGGGAAAGGTGAGTTGGGGTGTTGCATAAAACCAGAGATTGAAATTAGCACAGATACCTTTCCATAAGTCCAATATGTAATAGACAAGAGCTACTCCTTGCTCAACGAAGTGGACTCAACACCCCATATTAAACGCCTAAGAATATACCTGACTAGTAAGAATCTTAAAACCTATGGATTTATATGTCTCCGAAAGAGAATCAAGCGTGTGTACAGCGGCATAAACGCAGCAGTGATAGGATTCGTGAGGTTCGGTGAGCAAATGCAGACCCTTTGAAGTCATATTGCATGGTACCCATTCCATGGGTCTCAACTCTCCAGGTTTAAGGGATTCTTCCTTCAGCTAAAACATGCATGTGGAACCCAGAGTATGATCCACCGTGTGATCGGGAAACGTGTTCAAATGTGTCTCAGTTTTCGTCCCCTGGTACTCGGGTGCAACATTCCAGACGCTTTACTAACACTCTCCCCACTTGGAGAGTCAGTGCCTTTAACCTCCTGTTTCGCCCAGTTTGCAATTTCTGCGGAAAATGAACAGGAATAGGGAGAACCAATGAGAGACTAGCTGGAGGTGTCTGGACGGGCAAATTTAACTCTCATTTCCCACCAGGAAGAGGAATTAACCAAAGGCTCAGCGTGCCATGCCGGAAGCACACTAGGGCCTGAAGCAATCCTACGGTGTTGCGGCCAGCTCACAAGAAAATGAGTTGAAGAAAGGAGCTCAGGGGCCCTGTAATTCACAAACCTGCAGAGTTCTAAATGACAGCTATCATCCAAAAATATATTGAAGTAAGGCTGCCAAGAGGATTTGAAAGCGGGGCAGAATTGCAGGAAACCGATTTCAGGAGGTAGATTGGAATTGCATGTAAAGCATAGGAAAAGAGGAAGAACGTCCACAATGATACACTTGGCCAAAAAGGGCGTATGCGTTTTTTCCTGAATATATTCAGGAAAAAACGCATACGCCCTTTTTGGCCAACCAAGCAAGCTTGCAAAGGAAATCTGCACTACAATGAAGTCTCACTGCCCCCCGGTGAAAAGGGACATCTGAAAAAAGTGTAAAATCCAGAAAGGCAGGACAGGCCATGGAGAACTGGGAGCCTTCTTATGCTGATGGGCGGGATGTAAATTGCCAACAGCCACTCTGGAGAAGTGTATGGTGTTTCCTGAAACATCTAAAAAACAAAGCAACAGAGCCTAACGCACTTCCACTTATGGTCCTATAGATTAGGGAAATTAAAATCAAAAAGACACAGCCACCCCAAAGTTTGGGACGGCTCTGTTTACAAGAAACTCGTTTACGGTACAAGTTGAATATCGCAGAAAGCGAGAAATGGATAAAGAAGTTGTGGTACATACGTACAATGCAATATCACTCAGCAATGAAATCTATGTCATCAGGCCGGTAGCAGCATAATGAGTGGATTCAGGTACGATGATTCTAAGTGAAATAAGTCACACAGAAAAAGAAACATCATAAGATATCACTAATACACGGAATGTAAACTTGGCTACACAGGAACTGAATTACAAAACAGAATAGGGTCTCAAATGTAGAAAACCAACTTATGCTTGCTTAAGGGGAAAGGTGAGTTGGGGTGCTGCAAAAAACCAGAGATTGAAATTAGCACAGATACCTTTCCATAAGCCAAATATTTAATAGACAAGAGCTACTGCTTGCTCAACGAAGTGGACTCAACACTCCATATTAAACGCCTAAGAATATACCTGACTAGTAAGAATCTTAAAACCTATGGATTTATATGTCTCCGAAAGAGAATCAAGCGTGTGTACAGCAGCCTAATCGCAGCAGTGATAGGATTGGTGAGGTTCGGTGAGCAAATGCAGACCCTTTGAAGTCATATTGCATGGTACCCATTCCATGGGTCTCAACTCTCCAGGTTTAAGGGATTCTTCCTTCAGCTAAAACATGCATGTGGAACCCAGAGTATGATCCACCGTGTGATCGGGAAACGTGTTCAAATGTGTCTCAGTTTTCGTCCCCTGGTACTCGGGTGCAACATTCCAGATGCTTTACTAACACTCTCCCCACTTGGAGAGTCAGTGCCTTTAACCTCCTGTTTGGCCCAGTTTGCATTTCTGCGGAAAATGAACAGGAATAGGGAGAACCAATGAGAGACTAGCTGGAGGTGTCTGGACGGGCAAATTTAACTCTCATTTCCCACCAGGAACAGGAATTAACCAAAGGCTCAGCGAGCCATGCTGAAACCACATTAGGGCCTGAAGCAATCCTGCGGTGTTGCGGCCAGCTCACAAGAAAGCGAGTTGAAGAAAGGAGCTCAGGGGCACTGTAATTGACAAACCTGCAGAGTTATAAATGACAGCTATCGTCCAAAAATATATTGAAGTAAGGCTGCCAAGAGGACTTCAAAGCGGGGCAGAATTGCAGGAAACCGATTTCAGGAGATAGACTGGAATTGCATGTAAAGCATAGGAAAAGAGGCAGAACGTCCACAATGATGCACTTGGCCAAAAAGGGCGTATGCGTTTTTTCCTGAATATATTCAGGAAAAAACGCATACGCCCTTTTTGGCCAACCAAGCAAGCTTGCAAAGGAAATCTGCACTACAATGAAGTCTCACTGCCCCCCGGTCAAAAGGGCCATCTGAAAAAAGTGTAAAATCCAGAAAGGCAGGACAGGCCATGGAGAACTGGGAGCCTTCTTATGCTGATGGGCGGGATGTAAATTGCCAACAGCCACTCTGGAGAAGTGCATGGTGTTTCCTAAAACATCTAAGAAACAAAGCAACAGAGCCTAACGCACTTCCACTTATAGTCCTATAGATTAGGGAAATTAAAATCAAAAAGACACAGCCACCCCAAAGTTTGGGACGGCTCTGTTTACAAGAAACTCGTTTACGGTACAAGTTGAATATCGCAGAAAGCGAGAAATGGATAAAGAAGTTGTGCTACATACGTACAATGCAATATCACTCAGCAATGAAATCTATGTCATCAGGCCGGTAGCAGCATAATGAGTGGATTCAGGTACGATGATTCTAAGTGAAATAAGTCACACAGAAAAAGAATCATCATAAGATATCACTAATACACGGAATGTAAACTTGGCTACACAGGAACTGAATTACAAAACAGAATAGGGTCTCAAATGTAGAAAACCAACTTATGCTTGCTTAAGGGGAAAGGTGAGTTGGGGTGCTGCAAAAAACCAGAGATTGAAATTAGCACAGATACCTTTCCATAAGCCAAATATTTAATAGACAAGAGCTACTGCTTGCTCAACGAAGTGGACTCAACACTCCATATTAAACGCCTAAGAATATACCTGACTAGTAAGAATCTTAAAACCTATGGATTTATATGTCTCCGAAAGAGAATCAAGCGTGTGTACAGCAGCCTAATCGCAGCAGTGATAGGATTGGTGAGGTTCGGTGAGCAAATGCAGACCCTTTGAAGTCATATTGCATGGTACCCATTCCATGGGTCTCAACTCTCCAGGTTTAAGGGATTCTTCCTTCAGCTAAAACATGCATGTGGAACCCAGAGTATGATCCACCGTGTGATCGGGAAACGTGTTCAAATGTGTCTCAGTTTTCGTCCCCTGGTACTCGGGTGCAACATTCCAGATGCTTTACTAACAATCTCCCCACTTGGAGAGTCAGTGCCTTTAACCTCCTGTTTGGCCCAGTTTGCATTTCTGCGGAAAATGAACAGGAATAGGGAGAACCAATGAGAGACTAGCTGGAGGTGTCTGGACGGGCAAATTTAACTCTCATTTCCCACCAGGAACAGGAATTAACCAAAGGCTCAGCGAGCCATGCTGAAACCACATTAGGGCCTGAAGCAATCCTGCGGTGTTGCGGCCAGCTCACAAGAAAGCGAGTTGAAGAAAGGAGCTCAGGGGCACTGTAATTGACAAACCTGCAGAGTTATAAATGACAGCTATCGACCAAAAATATATTGAAGTAAGGCTGCCAAGAGGACTTCAAGGCGGGGCAGAATTGCAGGAAACCGATTTCAGGAGATAGACTGGAATTGCATGTAAAGCATAGGAAAAGAGGCAGAACGTCCACAATGATGCACTTGGCCAACAAGGGCGTATGCGTTTTTTCCTGAATATATTCAGGAAAAAACGCATACGCCCTTTTTGGCCAACCAAGCAAGCTTGCAAAGGAAATCTGCACTACAATGAAGTCTCACTGCCCCCCGGTCAAAAGGGCCATCTGAAAAAAGTGTAAAATCCAGAAAGGCAGGACAGGCCATGGAGAACTGGGAGCCTTCTTATGCTGATGGGCGGGATGTAAATTGCCAACAGCCACTCTGCAGAAGTGTATGGTGTTTCCTAAAACATCTAAGAAACAAAGCAACAGAGCCTAACGCACTTCCACTTATAGTCCTATAGATTAGGGAAATTAAAATCAAAAAGACACAGCCACCCCAAAGTTTGGGACGGCTCTGTTTACAAGAACCTCGTTTATGGTACAAGTTCAATATCGCAGAAAGCGAAAAGTGGATAAAGAAGTTGTGCTACATACGTACAATGCAATATCACTCAGCAATGAAATCTATGTCATCAGGCCAGTAGCAGCATAATGAGTGGATTCAGGTACAATGATTCTAAGTGAAATAAGTCACACAGAAAAAGAAACATCATAATGTATCACTAATATACGGAATGTAAACTTGGCTACACAGGAACTGAATTACAAAACAGAATAGGGTCTCAAATGTAGAAAACCAACTTATGCTTGCTTAAGGGGAAAGGTGAGTTGGGGTGCTGCATAAAACCAGAGATTGAAATTAGCACAGATACCTTTCCATAAGCCAAATATGTAATAGACAAGAGCTACTGCTTGCTCAACGAAGTGGACTCAACACCCCATATTAAACGCCTAAGAATATACCTGACTAGTAAGAATCTTAAAACCTATGGATTTATATGTCTCCGAAAGAGAATCAAGCGTGTGTAAAGCTGCCTAATCACAGCAGTGATAGGATTGCTGAGGTTCGGTGAGCAAATGCAGACCCTTTGAAGTCATATTGCATGGTACCCATTCCATGGGTCTCAACTCTCCAGGTTTAAGGGATTCTTCCTTCAGCTAAAACATGCATGTGGGACCCAGAGTATGATCCAACGTGTGATCGGGAAACGTGTTCAAATGTGTCTCAGTTTTCGTCCCCTGGTACTCGGGTGCAACATTCCAGACGCTTTACTAACAATCTCCCCACTTGGAGAGTCAGTGCCTTTAACCTCCTGTTTGGCCCAGTTTGCAATTTCTGCGGAAAATGAACAGGAATAGGGAGAACCAATGAGAGCGTAGCTGGAGGTGTCTGGACGGGAAAATTTAACTCTCATTTCCCACCAGGAAGACGAATTAACCAAAGGCTCAGCGAGCCATGCCGGAACCACACTAGGGCCTGAAGCAATCCTGCGGTGTTGCGGCCAGCTCACAAGAAAGCGAGTTGAAGAAAGGAGCTCAGGGGCCCTGTAATTCACAAACCTGCAGAGTTCTAAATGACAGCTATCGTCCAAAAATATATTGAAGTAAGGCTGCCAAGAGGACTTGGATGTGGGGCAGAATTGCAGGAAACCGATTTCAGGAGGTAGACTGGAATTGCATGTAAAGCATAGGAAAAGAGGCAGAACGTCCACAATGATGCACTTGGCCAGAAAGGGCGTATGCGTTTTTTCTTGAATATACTCAAGAAAAAAAGCATACGCCCTTTTTGGCCAACCAAGCAAGCTTGCAAAGGAAATCTTCACTACAATGAAGTCTCACTGCCCCCCGGTCAAAAGGGCCATCTGTGAAAAGTGTAAAATCCAGAAAGGCAGGACAGGCCATGGAGAACGGGGAGCCTAGTTAGGCTGATGGGCGGGATGTAAATTGCCAACAGCCACTCTGGAGAAGTGTATGGTGTTTCCTGAAACATCTAAAAAACAAAGCAACAGAGCCTAGGGCACTTCCACTTATGGTCCTATAGCTTAGGGAAATTAAAATCAAAAAGACACAGCAACCCGAAAGTTTGGAACGGCTCTGTTTACAAGAACATCATTTACTGTACAAGTTCAATATCGCAGAAAGCGAGAAATGGATAAAGAAGTTGTGGTACTTACGTACAATGCAATATCACTCAGCAATGAAATCTATATCATCAGGCCCTTAGCAACATAATGAGTGGATTCAGGTACGATGATTCTAAGTGAACTATGTCACAGAGAAAAAGAAACATCATAAGTTATAACTAATACATGGAATGTAAACTTGGCTACACAGGAACTGAATCACAAAACAGAAGAGGGTCTCAAATGTAGAAAACCAACTTATGCTTGCTTAAGGGGAAAGGTGAGTTGGGGTGCTGCATAAAACCAGAGATTGAAATTAGCACAGATACCGTTCCATAAGCCAAATATATAATAGACAAGAGCTACTCCTTGCTCAACGAAGTGGACTCAACACCCCATATTAAACGCCTAAGAATATACCTGACTAGTAAGAATCTTAAAACCTATGGATTTATATGTCTCCGAAAGAGAATCAAGCGTGTGTACAGCGGCATAAACGCAGCAGTGATCGGATTGGTGAGGTTCGGTGAGCAAATGCAGACCCTTTGAAGTCATATTGCATGGTACCCATTCCATGGGTTTCAACTCTCCAGGTTTAAGGGATTCTTCCTTCAGCTAAAACATGCATGTGGAACCCAGAGTATGATCCACCGTGTGATCGGGAAACGTGTTCAAATGTGTCTCAGTTTTCGTCCCCTGGTACTCGGGTGCAACATTCCAGACGCTTTACTAACAATCTCCCCACTTGGAGAGTCAGTGCCTTTAACCTCCTGTTTGGCCCAGTTTGCAATTTCTGCGGAAAATGAACAGGAATAGGGAGAACCAATGAGAGACTAGCTGGAGGTGTCTGGACGGGCAAATTTAACTCTCATTTCCCACCAGGAACAGGAATTAACCAAAGGCTCAGCGTGCCATGCCGGAACCACACTAGGGCCTGAAGCAATCCTGCGGTGTTGCGGCCAGCTCACAAGAAAGCGAGTTGAAGAAAGGAGCTCAGGGGCCCTGTAATTCACAAACCTGCAGAGTTCTAAATGACAGCTATCGTCCAAAAATATATTGAAGTAAGGCTGCCAAGAGGACTTGAATGTGGGGCAGAATTGCAGGAAACCGATTTCAGGAGGTAGACTGGAATTGCATGTAAAGCATAGGAAAAGAGGCAGAACGTCCACAATGATGCACTTGGCCAGAAAGGGCGTATGCGTTTTTTCTTGAATATACTCAAGAAAAAAAGCATACGCCCTTTTTGGCCAACCAAGCAAGCTTGCAAAGGAAATCTGCACTACAATGAAGTCTCACTGCCCCCCGGTCAAAAGGGCCATCTGAGAAAAGTGTAAAATCCAGAAAGGCAGGACAGGCCATGGAGAACGGGGAGCCTAGTTAGGCTGATGGGCGGGATGTAAATTGCCAACAGCCACTCTGGAGAAGTGTATGGTGTTTCCTGAAACATCTAAAAAACAAAGCAACAGAGCCTAGGGCACTTCCACTTATGGTCCTATAGCTTAGGGAAATTAAAATCAAAAAGACACAGCAACCCGAAAGTTTGGGACGGCTCTGTTTACAAGAACCTCATTTACTGTACAAGTTCAATATCGCAGAAAGCGAGAAATGGATAAAGAAGTTGTGGTACTTACGTACAATGCAATATCACTCAGCAATGAAATCTATGTCATCAGGCCCTTAGCAACATAATGAGTGGATTCAGGTACGATGATTCTAAGTGAACTATGTCACAGAGAAAAAGAAACATCATAAGTTATAACTAATACATGGAATGTAAACTTGGCTACACAGGAACTGAATTACAAAACAGAAGAGGGTCTCAAATGTAGAAAACCAACTTATGCTTGCTTAAGGGGAAAGGTGAGTTGGGGTGCTGCATAAAACCAGAGATTGAAATTAGCACAGATACCTTTCCATAAGTCCAATATGTAATAGACAAGAGCTACTCCTTGCTCAACGAAGTGGACTCAACACCCCATATTAAACGCCTAAGAATATACCTGACTAGTAAGAATCTTAAAACCTATGGATTTATATGTCTCCGAAAGAGAATCAAGCGTGTGTACAGCGGCATAAACGCAGCAGTGATCGGATTGGTGAGGTTCGGTGAGCAAATGCAGACCCTTTGAAGTCATATTGCATGGTACCCATTCCATGGGTCTCAACTCTCCAGGTTTAAGGGATTCTTCCTTCAGCTAAAACATGCATGTGGAACCCAGAGTATGATCCACCGTGTGATCGGGAAACGTGTTCAAATGTGTCTCAGTTTTCGTCCCCTGGTACTCGGGTGCAACATTCCAAACGCTTTACTAACACTCTCCCCACTTGGAGAGTCAGTGCCTTTAACCTCCTGTTTCGCCCAGTTTGCAATTTCTGCGGAAAATGAACAGGAATAGGGAGAACCAATGAGAGACTAGCTGGAGGTGTCTGGACGGGCAAATTTAACTCTCATTTCCCACCAGGAAGAGGAATTAACCAAAGGCTCAGCGTGCCATGCCGGAAGCACACTAGGGCCTGAAGCAATCCTACGGTGTTGCGGCCAGCTCACAAGAAAGCGAGTTGAAGAAAGGAGCTCAGGGGCCCTGTAATTCACAAACCTGCAGAGTTCTAAATGACAGCTATCATCCAAAAATATATTGAAGTAAGGCTGCCAAGAGGACTTGAAAGCGGGGCAGAATTGCAGGAAACCGATTTCAGGAGGTAGATTGGAATTGCATGTAAAGCATAGGAAAAGAGGAAGAACGTCCACAATGATGCACTTGGCCAAAAAGGGCGTATGCGTTTTTTCCTGAATATATTCAGGAAAAAACGCATACGCCCTTTTTGGCCAACCAAGCAAGCTTGCAAAGGAAATCTGCACTACAATGAAGTCTCACTGCCCCCCGGTCAAAAGGGACATCTGAAAAAAGTGTAAAATCCAGAAAGGCAGGACAGGCCATGGAGAACTGGGAGCCTTCTTATGCTGATGGGCGGGATGTAAATTGCCAACAGCCACTCTGGAGAAGTGTATGGTGTTTCCTGAAACATCTAAAAAACAAAGCAACAGAGCCTAACGCACTTCCACTTATGGTCCTATAGATTAGGGAAATTAAAATCAAAAAGACACAGCCACCCCAAAGTTTGGGACGGCTCTGTTTACAAGAAACTCGTTTACGGTACAAGTTGAATATCGCAGAAAGCGAGAAATGGATAAAGAAGTTGTGGTACATACGTACAATGCAATATCACTCAGCAATGAAATCTATGTCATCAGGCCGGTAGCAGCATAATGAGTGGATTCAGGTACGATGATTCTAAGTGAAATAAGTCACACAGAAAAAGAAACATCATAAGATATCACTAATACACGGAATGTAAACTTGGCTACACAGGAACTGAATTACAAAACAGAATAGGGTCTCAAATGTAGAAAACCAACTTATGCTTGCTTAAGGGGAAAGGTGAGTTGGGGTGCTGCAAAAAACCAGAGATTGAAATTAGCACAGATACCTTTCCATAAGCCAAATATTTAATAGACAAGAGCTACTGCTTGCTCAACGAAGTGGACTCAACACTCCATATTAAACGCCTAAGAATATACCTGACTAGTAAGAATCTTAAAACCTATGGATTTATATGTCTCCGAAAGAGAATCAAGCGTGTGTACAGCAGCCTAATCGCAGCAGTGATAGGATTGGTGAGGTTCGGTGAGCAAATGCAGACCCTTTGAAGTCATATTGCATGGTACCCATTCCATGGGTCTCAACTCTCCAGGTTTAAGGGATTCTTCCTTCAGCTAAAACATGCATGTGGAACCCAGAGTATGATCCACCGTGTGATCGGGAAACGTGTTCAAATGTGTCTCAGTTTTCGTCCCCTGGTACTCGGGTGCAACATTCCAGATGCTTTACTAACACTCTCCCCACTTGGAGAGTCAGTGCCTTTAACCTCCTGTTTGGCCCAGTTTGCATTTCTGCGGAAAATGAACAGGAATAGGGAGAACCAATGAGAGACTAGCTGGAGGTGTCTGGACGGGCAAATTTAACTCTCATTTCCCACCAGGAACAGGAATTAACCAAAGGCTCAGCGAGCCATGCTGAAACCACATTAGGGCCTGAAGCAATCCTGCGGTGTTGCGGCCAGCTCACAAGAAAGCGAGTTGAAGAAAGGAGCTCAGGGGCACTGTAATTGACAAACCTGCAGAGTTATAAATGACAGCTATCGTCCAAAAATATATTGAAGTAAGGCTGCCAAGAGGACTTCAAAGCGGGGCAGAATTGCAGGAAACCGATTTCAGGAGATAGACTGGAATTGCATGTAAAGCATAGGAAAAGAGGCAGAACGTCCACAATGATGCACTTGGCCAAAAAGGGCGTATGCGTTTTTTCCTGAATATATTCAGGAAAAAACGCATACGCCCTTTTTGGCCAACCAAGCAAGCTTGCAAAGGAAATCTGCACTACAATGAAGTCTCACTGCCCCCCGGTCAAAAGGGCCATCTGAAAAAAGTGTAAAATCCAGAAAGGCAGGACAGGCCATGGAGAACTGGGAGCCTTCTTATGCTGATGGGCGGGATGTAAATTGCCAACAGCCACTCTGGAGAAGTGCATGGTGTTTCCTAAAACATCTAAGAAACAAAGCAACAGAGCCTAACGCACTTCCACTTATAGTCCTATAGATTAGGGAAATTAAAATCAAAAAGACACAGCCACCCCAAAGTTTGGGACGGCTCTGTTTACAAGAACCTCGTTTATGGTACAAGTTCAATATCGCAGAAAGCGAAAAGTGGATAAAGAAGTTGTGCTACATACGTACAATGCAATATCACTCAGCAATGAAATCTATGTCATCAGGCCAGTAGCAGCATAATGAGTGGATTCAGGTACAATGATTCTAAGTGAAATAAGTCACACAGAAAAAGAAACATCATAATGTATCACTAATATACGGAATGTAAACTTGGCTACACAGGAACTGAATTACAAAACAGAATAGGGTCTCAAATGTAGAAAACCAACTTATGCTTGCTTAAGGGGAAAGGTGAGTTGGGGTGCTGCATAAAACCAGAGATTGAAATTAGCACAGATACCTTTCCATAAGCCGAATATGTAATAGACAATAGCTACTGCTTGCTCAACGAAGTGGACTCAACACCCCATATTAAACGCCTAAGAATATACCTGACTAGTAAGAATCTTAAAATCTATGGATTTATATGTCTCCGAAAGAGAATCAAGCGTGTGTACAGCAGCCTAATCGCAGCAGTGATAGGATTGGTGAGATTCGGTGAGCAAATGCAGACCCTTTGAAGTCATATTGCATGGTACCCATTCCATGGGTCTCAACTCTCCAGGTTTAAGGGATTCTTCCTTCAGCTAAAACATGCATGTGGAACCCAGAGTATGATCCACCGTGTGATCGGGAAACGTGTTCAAATGTGTCTCAGTTTTCGCCCCCTGGTACTCGGGTGCAACATTCCAGATGCTTTACTAACACTCTCCCCACTTGGAGAGTCAGTGCCTTTAACCTCCTGTTTGGCCCAGTTTGCATTTCTGCGGAAAATGAACAGGAATAGGGAGAACCAATGAGAGACTAGCTGGAGGTGTCTGGACGGGCAAATTTAACTCTCATTTCCCACCAGGAACAGGAATTAACCAAAGGCTCAGCGAGCCAAGCTGAAACCACATTAGGGCCTGAAGCAATCCTGCGGTGTTGCGGCCAGCTCACAAGAAAGCGAGTTGAAGAAAGGAGCTCAGGGGCACTGTAATTGACAAACCTGCAGAGTTATAAATGACAGCTATCGTCCAAAAATATATTGAAGTAAGGCTGCCAAGAGGACTTCAAAGCGGGGCAGAATTGCAGGAAACCGATTTCAGGAGATAGACTGGAATTGCATGTAAAGCATAGGAAAAGAGGCAGAACGTCCACAATGATGCACTTGGCCAAAAAGGGCGTATGCGTTTTTTCCTGAATATATTCAGGAAAAAACGCATACGCCCTTTTTGGCCAACCAAGCAAGCTTGCAAAGGAAATCTGCACTACAATGAAGTCTCACTGCCCCCCGGTCAAAAGGGCCATCTGAAAAAAGTGTAAAATCCAGAAAGGCAGGACAGGCCATGGAGAACTGGGAGCCTTCTTATGCTGATGGGCGGGATGTAAATTGCCAACAGCCACTCTGCAGAAGTGTATGGTGTTTCCTAAAACATCTAAGAAACAAAGCAACAGAGCCTAACGCACTTCCACTTATAGTCCTATAGATTAGGGAAATTAAAATCAAAAAGACACAGCCACCCCAAAGTTTGGGACGGCTCTGTTTACAAGAACCTCGTTTATGGTACAAGTTCAATATCGCAGAAAGCGAAAAGTGGATAAAGAAGTTGTGCTACATACGTACAATGCAATATCACTCAGCAATGAAATCTATGTCATCAGGCCAGTAGCAGCATAATGAGTGGATTCAGGTACAATGATTCTAAGTGAAATAAGTCACACAGAAAAAGAAACATCATAATGTATCACTAATATACGGAATGTAAACTTGGCTACACAGGAACTGAATTACAAAACAGAATAGGGTCTCAAATGTAGAAAACCAACTTATGCTTGCTTAAGGGGAAAGGTGAGTTGGGGTGCTGCATAAAACCAGAGATTGAAATTAGCACAGATACCTTTCCATAAGCCAAATATGTAATAGACAAGAGCTACTGCTTGCTCAACGAAGTGGACTCAACACCCCATATTAAACGCCTAAGAATATACCTGACTAGTAAGAATCTTAAAACCTATGGATTTATATGTCTCCGAAAGAGAATCAAGCGTGTGTAAAGCTGCCTAATCACAGCAGTGATAGGATTGGTGAGGTTCGGTGAGCAAATGCAGACCCTTTGAAGTCATATTGCATGGTACCCATTCCATGGGTCTCAACTCTCCAGGTTTAAGGGATTCTTCCTTCAGCTAAAACATGCATGTGGGACCCAGAGTATGATCCAACGTGTGATCGGGAAACGTGTTCAAATGTGTCTCAGTTTTCGTCCCCTGGTACTCGGGTGCAACATTCCAGACGCTTTACTAACAATCTCCCCACTTGGAGAGTCAGTGCCTTTAACCTCCTGTTTGGCCCAGTTTGCAATTTCTGCGGAAAATGAACAGGAATAGGGAGAACCAATGAGAGCGTAGCTGGAGGTGTCTGGACGGGAAAATTTAACTCTCATTTCCCACCAGGAAGACGAATTAACCAAAGGCTCAGCGAGCCATGCCGGAACCACACTAGGGCCTGAAGCAATCCTGCGGTGTTGCGGCCAGCTCACAAGAAAGCGAGTTGAAGAAAGGAGCTCAGGGGCCCTGTAATTCACAAACCTGCAGAGTTCTAAATGACAGCTATCGTCCAAAAATATATTGAAGTAAGGCTGCCAAGAGGACTTGGATGTGGGGCAGAATTGCAGGAAACCGATTTCAGGAGGTAGACTGGAATTGCATGTAAAGCATAGGAAAAGAGGCAGAACGTCCACAATGATGCACTTGGCCAGAAAGGGCGTATGCGTTTTTTATTGAATATACTCAAGAAAAAAAGCATACGCCCTTTTTGGCCAACCAAGCAAGCTTGCAAAGGAAATCTTCACTACAATGAAGTCTCACTGCCCCCCGGTCAAAAGGGCCATCTGTGAAAAGTGTAAAATCCAGAAAGGCAGGACAGGCCATGGAGAACGGGGAGCCTAGTTAGGCTGATGGGCGGGATGTAAATTGCCAACAGCCACTCTGGAGAAGTGTATGGTGTTTCCTGAAACATCTAAAAAACAAAGCAACAGAGCCTAGGGCACTTCCACTTATGGTCCTATAGCTTAGGGAAATTAAAATCAAAAAGACACAGCAACCCGAAAGTTTGGAACGGCTCTGTTTACAAGAACATCATTTACTGTACAAGTTCAATATCGCAGAAAGCGAGAAATGGATAAAGAAGTTGTGGTACTTACGTACAATGCAATATCACTCAGCAATGAAATCTATATCATCAGGCCCTTAGCAACATAATGAGTGGATTCAGGTACGATGATTCTAAGTGAACTATGTCACAGAGAAAAAGAAACATCATAAGTTATAACTAATACATGGAATGTAAACTTGGCTACACAGGAACTGAATCACAAAACAGAAGAGGGTCTCAAATGTAGAAAACCAACTTATGCTTGCTTAAGGGGAAAGGTGAGTTGGGGTGCTGCATAAAACCAGAGATTGAAATTAGCACAGATACCGTTCCATAAGCCAAATATATAATAGACAAGAGCTACTCCTTGCTCAACGAAGTGGACTCAACACCCCATATTAAACGCCTAAGAATATACCTGACTAGTAAGAATCTTAAAACCTATGGATTTATATGTCTCCGAAAGAGAATCAAGCGTGTGTACAGCGGCATAAACGCAGCAGTGATCGGATTGGTGAGGTTCGGTGAGCAAATGCAGACCCTTTGAAGTCATATTGCATGGTACCCATTCCATGGGTCTCAACTCTCCAGGTTTAAGGGATTCTTCCTTCAGCTAAAACATGCATGTGGAACCCAGAGTATGATCCACCGTGTGATCGGGAAACGTGTTCAAATGTGTCTCAGTTTTCGTCCCCTGGTACTCGGGTGCAACATTCCAGACGCTTTACTAACAATCTCCCCACTTGGAGAGTCAGTGCCTTTAACCTCCTGTTTGGCCCAGTTTGCAATTTCTGCGGAAAATGAACAGGAATAGGGAGAACCAATGAGAGACTAGCTGGAGGTGTCTGGACGGGCAAATTTAACTCTCATTTCCCACCAGGAACAGGAATTAACCAAAGGCTCAGCGTGCCATGCCGGAACCACACTAGGGCCTGAAGCAATCCTGCGGTGTTGCGGCCAGCTCACAAGAAAGCGAGTTGAAGAAAGGAGCTCAGGGGCCCTGTAATTCACAAACCTGCAGAGTTCTAAATGACAGCTATCGTCCAAAAATATATTGAAGTAAGGCTGCCAAGAGGACTTGAATGTGGGGCAGAATTGCAGGAAACCGATTTCAGGAGGTAGACTGGAATTGCATGTAAAGCATAGGAAAAGAGGCAGAACGTCCACAATGATGCACTTGGCCAGAAAGGGCGTATGCGTTTTTTCTTGAATATACTCAAGAAAAAAAGCATACGCCCTTTTTGGCCAACCAAGCAAGCTTGCAAAGGAAATCTGCACTACAATGAAGTCTCACTGCCCCCCGGTCAAAAGGGCCATCTGAGAAAAGTGTAAAATCCAGAAAGGCAGGACAGGCCATGGAGAACGGGGAGCCTAGTTAGGCTGATGGGCGGGATGTAAATTGCCAACAGCCACTCTGGAGAAGTGTATGGTGTTTCCTGAAACATCTAAAAAACAAAGCAACAGAGCCTAGGGCACTTCCACTTATGGTCCTATAGCTTAGGGAAATTAAAATCAAAAAGACACAGCAACCCGAAAGTTTGGGACGGCTCTGTTTACAAGAACCTCATTTACTGTACAAGTTCAATATCGCAGAAAGCGAGAAATGGATAAAGAAGTTGTGGTACTTACGTACAATGCAATATCACTCAGCAATGAAATCTATGTCATCAGGCCCTTAGCAACATAATGAGTGGATTCAGGTACGATGATTCTAAGTGAACTATGTCACAGAGAAAAAGAAACATCATAAGTTATAACTAATACATGGAATGTAAACTTGGCTACACAGGAACTGAATTACAAAACAGAAGAGGGTCTCAAATGTAGAAAACCAACTTATGCTTGCTTAAGGGGAAAGGTGAGTTGGGGTGCTGCATAAAACCAGAGATTGAAATTAGCACAGATACCTTTCCATAAGTCCAATATGTAATAGACAAGAGCTACTCCTTGCTCAACGAAGTGGACTCAACACCCCATATTAAACGCCTAAGAATATACCTGACTAGTAAGAATCTTAAAACCTATGGATTTATATGTCTCCGAAAGAGAATCAAGCGTGTGTACAGCGGCATAAACGCAGCAGTGATCGGATTGGTGAGGTTCGGTGAGCAAATGCAGACCCTTTGAAGTCATATTGCATGGTACCCATTCCATGGGTCTCAACTCTCCAGGTTTAAGGGATTCTTCCTTCAGCTAAAACATGCATGTGGAACCCAGAGTATGATCCACCGTGTGATCGGGAAACGTGTTCAAATGTGTCTCAGTTTTCGTCCCCTGGTACTCGGGTGCAACATTCCAGACGCTTTACTAACACTCTCCCCACTTGGAGAGTCAGTGCCTTTAACCTCCTGTTTCGCCCAGTTTGCAATTTCTGCGGAAAATGAACAGGAATAGGGAGAACCAATGAGAGACTAGCTGGAGGTGTCTGGACGGGCAAATTTAACTCTCATTTCCCACCAGGAAGAGGAATTAACCAAAGGCTCAGCGTGCCATGCCGGAAGCACACTAGGGCCTGAAGCAATCCTACGGTGTTGCGGCCAGCTCACAAGAAAGCGAGTTGAAGAAAGGAGCTCAGGGGCCCTGTAATTCACAAACCTGCAGAGTTCTAAATGACAGCTATCATCCAAAAATATATTGAAGTAAGGCTGCCAAGAGGACTTGAAAGCGGGGCAGAATTGCAGGAAACCGATTTCAGGAGGTAGATTGGAATTGCATGTAAAGCATAGGAAAAGAGGAAGAACGTCCACAATGATGCACTTGGCCAAAAAGGGCGTATGCGTTTTTTCCTGAATATATTCAGGAAAAAACGCATACGCCCTTTTTGGCCAACCAAGCAAGCTTGCAAAGGAAATCTGCACTACAATGAAGTCTCACTGCCCCCCGGTCAAAAGGGACATCTGAAAAAAGTGTAAAATCCAGAAAGGCAGGACAGGCCATGGAGAACTGGGAGCCTTCTTATGCTGATGGGCGGGATGTAAATTGCCAACAGCCACTCTGGAGAAGTGTATGGTGTTTCCTGAAACATCTAAAAAACAAAGCAACAGAGCCTAACGCACTTCCACTTATGGTCCTATAGATTAGGGAAATTAAAATCAAAAAGACACAGCCACCCCAAAGTTTGGGACGGCTCTGTTTACAAGAAACTCGTTTACGGTACAAGTTGAATATCGCAGAAAGCGAGAAATGGATAAAGAAGTTGTGGTACATACGTACAATGCAATATCACTCAGCAATGAAATCTATGTCATCAGGCCGGTAGCAGCATAATGAGTGGATTCAGGTACGATGATTCTAAGTGAAATAAGTCACACAGAAAAAGAAACATCATAAGATATCACTAATACACGGAATGTAAACTTGGCTACACAGGAACTGAATTACAAAACAGAATAGGGTCTCAAATGTAGAAAACCAACTTATGCTTGCTTAAGGGGAAAGGTGAGTTGGGGTGCTGCAAAAAACCAGAGATTGAAATTAGCACAGATACCTTTCCATAAGCCAAATATTTAATAGACAAGAGCTACTGCTTGCTCAACGAAGTGGACTCAACACTCCATATTAAACGCCTAAGAATATACCTGACTAGTAAGAATCTTAAAACCTATGGATTTATATGTCTCCGAAAGAGAATCAAGCGTGTGTACAGCAGCCTAATCGCAGCAGTGATAGGATTGGTGAGGTTCGGTGAGCAAATGCAGACCCTTTGAAGTCATATTGCATGGTACCCATTCCATGGGTCTCAACTCTCCAGGTTTAAGGGATTCTTCCTTCAGCTAAAACATGCATGTGGAACCCAGAGTATGATCCACCGTGTGATCGGGAAACGTGTTCAAATGTGTCTCAGTTTTCGTCCCCTGGTACTCGGGTGCAACATTCCAGATGCTTTACTAACACTCTCCCCACTTGGAGAGTCAGTGCCTTTAACCTCCTGTTTGGCCCAGTTTGCATTTCTGCGGAAAATGAACAGGAATAGGGAGAACCAATGAGAGACTAGCTGGAGGTGTCTGGACGGGCAAATTTAACTCTCATTTCCCACCAGGAACAGGAATTAACCAAAGGCTCAGCGAGCCATGCTGAAACCACATTAGGGCCTGAAGCAATCCTGCGGTGTTGCGGCCAGCTCACAAGAAAGCGAGTTGAAGAAAGGAGCTCAGGGGCACTGTAATTGACAAACCTGCAGAGTTATAAATGACAGCTATCGTCCAAAAATATATTGAAGTAAGGCTGCCAAGAGGACTTCAAAGCGGGGCAGAATTGCAGGAAACCGATTTCAGGAGATAGACTGGAATTGCATGTAAAGCATAGGAAAAGAGGCAGAACGTCCACAATGATGCACTTGGCCAAAAAGGGCGTATGCGTTTTTTCCTGAATATATTCAGGAAAAAACGCATACGCCCTTTTTGGCCAACCAAGCAAGCTTGCAAAGGAAATCTGCACTACAATGAAGTCTCACTGCCCCCCGGTCAAAAGGGCCATCTGAAAAAAGTGTAAAATCCAGAAAGGCAGGACAGGCCATGGAGAACTGGGAGCCTTCTTATGCTGATGGGCGGGATGTAAATTGCCAACAGCCACTCTGGAGAAGTGTATGGTGTTTCCTAAAACATCTAAGAAACAAAGCAACAGAGCCTAACGCACTTCCACTTATAGTC
Source organism: Grampus griseus (assembly GCF_964374135.1). NCBI lineage: Eukaryota > Metazoa > Chordata > Mammalia > Artiodactyla > Delphinidae > Grampus > Grampus griseus. Next base: position 94,994,772 of record NC_139018.1, read on the forward strand.
CTATAGATTAGGGAAATTAAAATCAAAAAGACACAGCCACCCCAAAGTTTGGGACGGCTCTGTTTACAAGAACCTCGTTTATGGTACAAGTTCAATATCGCAGAAAGCGAAAAGTGGATAAAGAAGTTGTGCTACATACGTACAATGCAATATCACTCAGCAATGAAATCTATGTCATCAGGCCAGTAGCAGCATAATGAGTGGATTCAGGTACAATGATTCTAAGTGAAATAAGTCACACAGAAAAAGAAACATCATAATGTATCACTAATATACGGAATGTAAACTTGGCTACACAGGAACTGAATTACAAAACAGAATAGGGTCTCAAATGTAGAAAACCAACTTATGCTTGCTTAAGGGGAAAGGTGAGTTGGGGTGCTGCATAAAACCAGAGATTGAAATTAGCACAGATACCTTTCCATAAGCCAAATATGTAATAGACAAGAGCTACTCCTTGCTCAACGAAGTGGACTCAACACCCCATATTAAACGCCTAAGAATATACCTGACTAGTAAGAATCTTAAAACCTATGGATTTATATGTCTCCGAAAGAGAATCAAGCGTGTGTAAAGCTGCCTAATCACAGCAGTGATAGGATTGGTGAGGTTCGGTGAGCAAATGCAGACCCTTTGAAGTCATATTGCATGGTACCCATTCCATGGGTCTCAACTCTCCAGGTTTAAGGGATTCTTCCTTCAGCTAAAACATGCATGTGGGACCCAGAGTATGATCCAACGTGTGATCGGGAAACGTGTTCAAATGTGTCTCAGTTTTCGTCCCCTGGTACTCGGGTGCAACATTCCAGACGCTTTACTAACAATCTCCCCACTTGGAGAGTCAGTGCCTTTAACCTCCTGTTTGGCCCAGTTTGCAATTTCTGCGGAAAATGAACAGGAATAGGGAGAACCAATGAGAGCGTAGCTGGAGGTGTCTGGACGGGAAAATTTAACTCTCATTTCCCACCAGGAAGACGAATTAACCAAAGGCTCAGCGAGCCATGCCGGAACCACACTAGGGCCTGAAGCAATCCTGCCGTGTTGCGGCCAGCTCACAAGAAAGCGAGTTGAAGAAAGGAGCTCAGGGGCCCTGTAATTCACAAACCTGCAGAGTTCTAAATGACAGCTATCGTCCAAAAATATATTGAAGTAAGGCTGCCAAGAGGACTTGGATGTGGGGCAGAATTGCAGGAAACCGATTTCAGGAGGTAGACTGGAATTGCATGTAAAGCATAGGAAAAGAGGCAGAATGTCCACAATGATGCACTTGGCCAGAAAGGGCGTATGCGTTTTTTCTTGAATATACTCAAGAAAAAAAGCATACGCCCTTTTTGGCCAACCAAGCAAGCTTGCAAAGGAAATCTTCACTACAATGAAGTCTCACTGCCCCCCGGTCAAAAGGGCCATCTGTGAAAAGTGTAAAATCCAGAAAGGCAGGACAGGCCATGGAGAACGGGGAGCCTAGTTAGGCTGATGGGCGGGATGTAAATTGCCAACAGCCACTCTGGAGAAGTGTATGGTGTTTCCTGAAACATCTAAAAAACAAAGCAACAGAGCCTAGGGCACTTCCACTTATGGTCCTATAGCTTAGGGAAATTAAAATCAAAAAGACACAGCAACCCGAAAGTTTGGAACGGCTCTGTTTACAAGAACATCATTTACTGTACAAGTTCAATATCGCAGAAAGCGAGAAATGGATAAAGAAGTTGTGGTACTTACGTACAATGCAATATCACTCAGCAATGAAATCTATATCATCAGGCCCTTAGCAACATAATGAGTGGATTCAGGTACGATGATTCTAAGTGAACTATGTCACAGAGAAAAAGAAACATCATAAGTTATAACTAATACATGGAATGTAAACTTGGCTACACAGGAACTGAATCACAAAACAGAAGAGGGTCTCAAATGTAGAAAACCAACTTATGCTTGCTTAAGGGGAAAGGTGAGTTGGGGTGCTGCATAAAACCAGAGATTGAAATTAGCACAGATACCGTTCCATAAGCCAAATATATAATAGACAAGAGCTACTCCTTGCTCAACGAAGTGGACTCAACACCCCATATTAAACGCCTAAGAATATACCTGACTAGTAAGAATCTTAAAACCTATGGATTTATATGTCTCCGAAAGAGAATCAAGCGTGTGTACAGCGGCATAAACGCAGCAGTGATCGGATTGGTGAGGTTCGGTGAGCAAATGCAGACCCTTTGAAGTCATATTGCATGGTACCCATTCCATGGGTTTCAACTCTCCAGGTTTAAGGGATTCTTCCTTCAGCTAAAACATGCATGTGGAACCCAGAGTATGATCCACCGTGTGATCGGGAAACGTGTTCAAATGTGTCTCAGTTTTCGTCCCCTGGTACTCGGGTGCAACATTCCAGACGCTTTACTAACAATCTCCCCACTTGGAGAGTCAGTGCCTTTAACCTCCTGTTTGGCCCAGTTTGCAATTTCTGCGGAAAATGAACAGGAATAGGGAGAACCAATGAGAGACTAGCTGGAGGTGTCTGGACGGGCAAATTTAACTCTCATTTCCCACCAGGAACAGGAATTAACCAAAGGCTCAGCGTGCCATGCCGGAACCACACTAGGGCCTGAAGCAATCCTGCGGTGTTGCGGCCAGCTCACAAGAAAGCGAGTTGAAGAAAGGAGCTCAGGGGCCCTGTAATTCACAAACCTGCAGAGTTCTAAATGACAGCTATCGTCCAAAAATATATTGAAGTAAGGCTGCCAAGAGGACTTGAATGTGGGGCAGAATTGCAGGAAACCGATTTCAGGAGGTAGACTGGAATTGCATGTAAAGCATAGGAAAAGAGGCAGAACGTCCACAATGATGCACTTGGCCAGAAAGGGCGTATGCGTTTTTTCTTGAATATACTCAAGAAAAAAAGCATACGCCCTTTTTGGCCAACCAAGCAAGCTTGCAAAGGAAATCTGCACTACAATGAAGTCTCACTGCCCCCCGGTCAAAAGGGCCATCTGAGAAAAGTGTAAAATCCAGAAAGGCAGGACAGGCCATGGAGAACGGGGAGCCTAGTTAGGCTGATGGGCGGGATGTAAATTGCCAACAGCCACTCTGGAGAAGTGTATGGTGTTTCCTGAAACATCTAAAAAACAAAGCAACAGAGCCTAGGGCACTTCCACTTATGGTCCTATAGCTTAGGGAAATTAAAATCAAAAAGACACAGCAACCCGAAAGTTTGGGACGGCTCTGTTTACAAGAACCTCATTTACTGTACAAGTTCAATATCGCAGAAAGCGAGAAATGGATAAAGAAGTTGTGGTACTTACGTACAATGCAATATCACTCAGCAATGAAATCTATGTCATCAGGCCCTTAGCAACATAATGAGTGGATTCAGGTACGATGATTCTAAGTGAACTATGTCACAGAGAAAAAGAAACATCATAAGTTATAACTAATACATGGAATGTAAACTTGGCTACACAGGAACTGAATTACAAAACAGAAGAGGGTCTCAAATGTAGAAAACCAACTTATGCTTGCTTAAGGGGAAAGGTGAGTTGGGGTGCTGCATAAAACCAGAGATTGAAATTAGCACAGATACCTTTCCATAAGTCCAATATGTAATAGACAAGAGCTACTCCTTGCTCAACGAAGTGGACTCAACACCCCATATTAAACGCCTAAGAATATACCTGACTAGTAAGAATCTTAAAACCTATGGATTTATATGTCTCCGAAAGAGAATCAAGCGTGTGTACAGCGGCATAAACGCAGCAGTGATAGGATTCGTGAGGTTCGGTGAGCAAATGCAGACCCTTTGAAGTCATATTGCATGGTACCCATTCCATGGGTCTCAACTCTCCAGGTTTAAGGGATTCTTCCTTCAGCTAAAACATGCATGTGGAACCCAGAGTATGATCCACCGTGTGATCGGGAAACGTGTTCAAATGTGTCTCAGTTTTCGTCCCCTGGTACTCGGGTGCAACATTCCAGACGCTTTACTAACACTCTCCCCACTTGGAGAGTCAGTGCCTTTAACCTCCTGTTTCGCCCAGTTTGCAATTTCTGCGGAAAATGAACAGGAATAGGGAGAACCAATGAGAGACTAGCTGGAGGTGTCTGGACGGGCAAATTTAACTCTCATTTCCCACCAGGAAGAGGAATTAACCAAAGGCTCAGCGTGCCATGCCGGAAGCACACTAGGGCCTGAAGCAATCCTACGGTGTTGCGGCCAGCTCACAAGAAAGTGAGTTGAAGAAAGGAGCTCAGGGGCCCTGTAATTCACAAACCTGCAGAGTTCTAAATGACAGCTATCATCCAAAAATATATTGAAGTAAGGCTGCCAAGAGGATTTGAAAGCGGGGCAGAATTGCAGGAAACCGATTTCAGGAGGTAGATTGGAATTGCATGTAAAGCATAGGAAAAGAGGAAGAACGTCCACAATGATACACTTGGCCAAAAAGGGCGTATGCGTTTTTTCCTGAATATATTCAGGAAAAAACGCATACGCCCTTTTTGGCCAACCAAGCAAGCTTGCAAAGGAAATCTGCACTACAATGAAGTCTCACTGCCCCCCGGTCAAAAGGGACATCTGAAAAAAGTGTAAAATCCAGAAAGGCAGGACAGGCCATGGAGAACTGGGAGCCTTCTTATGCTGATGGGCGGGATGTAAATTGCCAACAGCCACTCTGGAGAAGTGTATGGTGTTTCCTGAAACATCTAAAAAACAAAGCAACAGAGCCTAACGCACTTCCACTTATGGTCCTATAGATTAGGGAAATTAAAATCAAAAAGACACAGCCACCCCAAAGTTTGGGACGGCTCTGTTTACAAGAAACTCGTTTACGGTACAAGTTGAATATCGCAGAAAGCGAGAAATGGATAAAGAAGTTGTGGTACATACGTACAATGCAATATCACTCAGCAATGAAATCTATGTCATCAGGCCGGTAGCAGCATAATGAGTGGATTCAGGTACGATGATTCTAAGTGAAATAAGTCACACAGAAAAAGAAACATCATAAGATATCACTAATACACGGAATGTAAACTTGGCTACACAGGAACTGAATTACAAAACAGAATAGGGTCTCAAATGTAGAAAACCAACTTATGCTTGCTTAAGGGGAAAGGTGAGTTGGGGTGCTGCAAAAAACCAGAGATTGAAATTAGCACAGATACCTTTCCATAAGCCAAATATTTAATAGACAAGAGCTACTGCTTGCTCAACGAAGTGGACTCAACACTCCATATTAAACGCCTAAGAATATACCTGACTAGTAAGAATCTTAAAACCTATGGATTTATATGTCTCCGAAAGAGAATCAAGCGTGTGTACAGCAGCCTAATCGCAGCAGTGATAGGATTGGTGAGGTTCGGTGAGCAAATGCAGACCCTTTGAAGTCATATTGCATGGTACCCATTCCATGGGTCTCAACTCTCCAGGTTTAAGGGATTCTTCCTTCAGCTAAAACATGCATGTGGAACCCAGAGTATGATCCACCGTGTGATCGGGAAACGTGTTCAAATGTATCTCAGTTTTCGTCCCCTGGTACTCGGGTGCAACATTCCAGATGCTTTACTAACACTCTCCCCACTTGGAGAGTCAGTGCCTTTAACCTCCTGTTTGGCCCAGTTTGCATTTCTGCGGAAAATGAACAGGAATAGGGAGAACCAATGAGAGACTAGCTGGAGGTGTCTGGACGGGCAAATTTAACTCTCATTTCCCACCAGGAACAGGAATTAACCAAAGGCTCAGCGAGCCATGCTGAAACCACATTAGGGCCTGAAGCAATCCTGCGGTGTTGCGGCCAGCTCACAAGAAAGCGAGTTGAAGAAAGGAGCTCAGGGGCACTGTAATTGACAAACCTGCAGAGTTATAAATGACAGCTATCGTCCAAAAATATATTGAAGTAAGGCTGCCAAGAGGACTTCAAAGCGGGGCAGAATTGCAGGAAACCGATTTCAGGAGGTAGACTGGAATTGCATGTAAAGCATAGGAAAAGAGGCAGAACGTCCACAATGATGCACTTGGCCAAAAAGGGCGTATGCGTTTTTTCCTGAATATATTCAGGAAAAAACGCATACGCCCTTTTTGGCCAACCAAGCAAGCTTGCAAAGGAAATCTGCACTACAATGAAGTCTCACTGCCCCCCGGTCAAAAGGGCCATCTGAAAAAAGTGTAAAATCCAGAAAGGCAGGACAGGCCATGGAGAACTGGGAGCCTTCTTATGCTGATGGGCGGGATGTAAATTGCCAACAGCCACTCTGGAGAAGTGCATGGTGTTTCCTAAAACATCTAAGAAACAAAGCAACAGAGCCTAACGCACTTCCACTTATAGTCCTATAGATTAGGGAAATTAAAATCAAAAAGACACAGCCACCCCAAAGTTTGGGACGGCTCTGTTTACAAGAACCTCGTTTATGGTACAAGTTCAATATCGCAGAAAGCGAAAAGTGGATAAAGAAGTTGTGCTACATACGTACAATGCAATATCACTCAGCAATGAAATCTATGTCATCAGGCCAGTAGCAGCATAATGAGTGGATTCAGGTACAATGATTCTAAGTGAAATAAGTCACACAGAAAAAGAAACATCATAATGTATCACTAATATACGGAATGTAAACTTGGCTACACAGGAACTGAATTACAAAACAGAATAGGGTCTCAAATGTAGAAAACCAACTTATGCTTGCTTAAGGGGAAAGGTGAGTTGGGGTGCTGCATAAAACCAGAGATTGAAATTAGCACAGATACCTTTCCATAAGCCGAATATGTAATAGACAATAGCTACTGCTTGCTCAACGAAGTGGACTCAACACCCCATATTAAACGCCTAAGAATATACCTGACTAGTAAGAATCTTAAAACCTATGGATTTATATGTCTCCGAAAGAGAATCAAGCGTGTGTAAAGCTGCCTAATCGCAGCAGTGATAGGATTGGTGAGATTCGGTGAGCAAATGCAGACCCTTTGAAGTCATATTGCATGGTACCCATTCCATGGGTCTCAATTCTCCAGGTTTAAGGGATTCTTCCTTCACCTAAAACATGCATGTGGGACCCAGAGTATGATCCAACGTGTGATCGGGAAACGTGTTCAAATGTGTCTCAGTTTTCGTCCCCTGGTACTCGGGTGCAACATTCCAGACGCTTTACTAACAATCTCCCCACTTGGAGAGTCAGTGCCTTTAACCTCCTGTTTGGTCCAGTTTGCAATTTCTGCGGAAAATGAACAGGAATAGGGAGAACCAATGAGAGAGTAGCTGGAGGTGTCTGGACGGGCAAATTTAACTCTCATTTCCCACCAGGAAGAGGAATTAACCAAAGGCTCAGCGTGCCATGCCGGAACCACACTAGGGCCTGAAGCAATCCTGCGGTGTTGCGGCCAGCTCACAAGAAAGCGAGTTGAAGAAAGGAGCTCAGGGGCCCTGTAATTCACAAACCTGCAGAGTTCTAAATGACAGCTATCGTCCAAAAATATATTGAAGTAAGGCTGCCAAGAGGACTTGAATGTGGGGCAGAATTGCAGGAAACCGATTTCAGGAGGTAGACTGGAATTGCATGTAAAGCATAGGAAAAGAGGCAGAACGTCCACAATGATGCACTTGGCCAGAAAGGGCGTATGCGTTTTTTCTTGAATATACTCAAGAAAAAAAGCATACGCCCTTTTTGGCCAACCAAGCAAGCTTGCAAAGGAAATCTGCACTACAATGAAGTCTCACTGCCCCCCGGTCAAAAGGGCCATCTGAGAAAAGTGTAAAATCCAGAAAGGCAGGACAGGCCATGGAGAACGGGGAGCCTAGTTAGGCTGATGGGCGGGATGTAAATTGCCAACAGCCACTCTGGAGAAGTGTATGGTGTTTCCTGAAACATCTAAAAAACAAAGCAACAGAGCCTAGGGCACTTCCACTTATGGTCCTATAGCTTAGGGAAATTAAAATCAAAAAGACACAGCAACCCGAAAGTTTGGGACGGCTGTGTTTACAAGAACCTCATTTACTGTACAAGTTCAATATCGCAGAAAGCGAGAAATGGATAAAGAAGTTGTGGTACTTACGTACAATGCAATATCACTCAGCAATGAAATCTATGTCATCAGGCCCTTAGCAACATAATGAGTGGATTCAGGTACGATGATTCTAAGTGAACTATGTCACAGAGAAAAAGAAACATCATAAGTTATAACTAATACATGGAATGTAAACTTGGCTACACAGGAACTGAATTACAAAACAGAAGAGGGTCTCAAATGTAGAAAACCAACTTATGCTTGCTTAAGGGGAAAGGTGAGTTGGGGTGCTGCATAAAACCAGAGATTGAAATTAGCACAGATACCTTTCCATAAGTCCAATATGTAATAGACAAGAGCTACTCCTTGCTCAACGAAGTGGACTCAACACCCCATATTAAACGCCTAAGAATATACCTGACTAGTAAGAATCTTAAAACCTATGGATTTATATGTCTCCGAAAGAGAATCAAGCGTGTGTACAGCGGCATAAACGCAGCAGTGATCGGATTGGTGAGGTTCGGTGAGCAAATGCAGACCCTTTGAAGTCATATTGCATGGTACCCATTCCATGGGTCTCAACTCTCCAGGTTTAAGGGATTCTTCCTTCAGCTAAAACATGCATGTGGAACCCAGAGTATGATCCACCGTGTGATCGGGAAATGTGTTCAAATGTGTCTCAGTTTTCGTCCCCTGGTACTCGGGTGCAACATTCCAGACGCTTTACTAACACTCTCCCCACTTGGAGAGTCAGTGCCTTTAACCTCCTGTTTCGCCCAGTTTGCAATTTCTGCGGAAAATGAACAGGAATAGGGAGAACCAATGAGAGACTAGCTGGAGGTGTCTGGACGGGCAAATTTAACTCTCATTTCCCACCAGGAACAGGAATTAACCAAAGGCTCAGCGTGCCATGCCGGAACCACACTAGGGCCTGAAGCAATCCTACGGTGTTGCGGCCAGCTCACAAGAAAGCGAGTTGAAGAAAGGAGCTCAGGGGCCCTGTAATTCACAAACCTGCAGAGTTCTAAATGACAGCTATCATCCAAAAATATATTGAAGTAAGGCTGCCAAGAGGACTTGAAAGCGGGGCAGAATTGCAGGAAACCGATTTCAGGAGGTAGATTGGAATTGCATGTAAAGCATAGGAAAAGAGGAAGAACGTCCACAATGATGCACTTGGCCAAAAAGGGCGTATGCGTTTTTTCCTGAATATATTCAGGAAAAAACGCATACGCCCTTTTTGGCCAACCAAGCAAGCTTGCAAAGGAAATCTGCACTACAATGAAGTCTCACTGCCCCCCGGTCAAAAGGGACATCTGAAAAAAGTGTAAAATCCAGAAAGGCAGGACAGGCCATGGAGAACTGGGAGCCTTCTTATGCTGATGGGCGGGATGTAAATTGCCAACAGCCACTCTGGAGAAGTGTATGGTGTTTCCTGAAACATCTAAAAAACAAAGCAACAGAGCCTAACGCACTTCCACTTATGGTCCTATAGATTAGGGAAATTAAAATCAAAAAGACACAGCCACCCCAAAGTTTGGGACGGCTCTGTTTACAAGAAACTCGTTTACGGTACAAGTTGAATATCGCAGAAAGCGAGAAATGGATAAAGAAGTTGTGGTACATACGTACAATGCAATATCACTCAGCAATGAAATCTATGTCATCAGGCCGGTAGCAGCATAATGAGTGGATTCAGGTACGATGATTCTAAGTGAACTATGTCACAGAGAAAAAGAAACATCATAAGTTATAACTAATACATGGAATGTAAACTTGGCTACACAGGAACTGAATTACAAAACAGAAGAGGGTCTCAAATGTAGAAAACCAACTTATGCTTGCTTAAGGGGAAAGGTGAGTTGGGGTGCTGCATAAAACCAGAGATTGAAATTAGCACAGATACCTTTCCATAAGTCCAATATGTAATAGACAAGAGCTACTCCTTGCTCAACGAAGTGGACTCAACACCCCATATTAAACGCCTAAGAATATACCTGACTAGTAAGAATCTTAAAACCTATGGATTTATATGTCTCCGAAAGAGAATCAAGCGTGTGTACAGCGGCATAAACGAAGCAGTGATCGGATTGGTGAGGTTCGGTGAGCAAATGCAGACCCTTTGAAGTCATATTGCATGGTACCCATTCCATGGGTCTCAACTCTCCAGGTTTAAGGGATTCTTCCTTCAGCTAAAACATGCATGTGGAACCCAGAGTATGATCCACCGTGTGATCGGGAAATGTGTTCAAATGTGTCTCAGTTTTCGTCCCCTGGTACTCGGGTGCAACATTCCAGACGCTTTACTAACACTCTCCCCACTTGGAGAGTCAGTGCCTTTAACCTCCTGTTTCGCCCAGTTTGCAATTTCTGCGGAAAATGAACAGGAATAGGGAGAACCAATGAGAGACTAGCTGGAGGTGTCTGGACGGGCAAATTTAACTCTCATTTCCCACCAGGAACAGGAATTAACCAAAGGCTCAGCGTGCCATGCCGGAACCACACTAGGGCCTGAAGCAATCCTACGGTGTTGCGGCCAGCTCACAAGAAAGCGAGTTGAAGAAAGGAGCTCAGGGGCCCTGTAATTCACAAACCTGCAGAGTTCTAAATGACAGCTATCATCCAAAAATATATTGAAGTAAGGCTGCCAAGAGGACTTGAAAGCGGGGCAGAATTGCAGGAAACCGATTTCAGGAGGTAGATTGGAATTGCATGTAAAGCATAGGAAAAGAGGAAGAACGTCCACAATGATGCACTTGGCCAAAAAGGGCGTATGCGTTTTTTCCTGAATATATTCAGGAAAAAACGCATACGCCCTTTTTGGCCAACCAAGCAAGCTTGCAAAGGAAATCTGCACTACAATGAAGTCTCACTGCCCCCCGGTCAAAAGGGACATCTGAAAAAAGTGTAAAATCCAGAAAGGCAGGACAGGCCATGGAGAACTGGGAGCCTTCTTATGCTGATGGGCGGGATGTAAATTGCCAACAGCCACTCTGGAGAAGTGTATGGTGTTTCCTGAAACATCTAAAAAACAAAGCAACAGAGCCTAACGCACTTCCACTTATGGTCCTATAGATTAGGGAAATTAAAATCAAAAAGACACAGCCACCCCAAAGTTTGGGACGGCTCTGTTTACAAGAAACTCGTTTACGGTACAAGTTGAATATCGCAGAAAGCGAGAAATGGATAAAGAAGTTGTGGTACATACGTACAATGCAATATCACTCAGCAATGAAATCTATGTCATCAGGCCGGTAGCAGCATAATGAGTGGATTCAGGTACGATGATTCTAAGTGAAATAAGTCACACAGAAAAAGAAACATCATAAGATATCACTAATACACGGAATGTAAACTTGGCTACACAGGAACTGAATTACAAAACAGAATAGGGTCTCAAATGTAGAAAACCAACTTATGCTTGCTTAAGGGGAAAGGTGAGTTGGGGTGCTGCAAAAAACCAGAGATTGAAATTAGCACAGATACCTTTCCATAAGCCAAATATTTAATAGACAAGAGCTACTGCTTGCTCAACGAAGTGGACTCAACACTCCATATTAAACGCCTAAGAATATACCTGACTAGTAAGAATCTTAAAACCTATGGATTTATATGTCTCCGAAAGAGAATCAAGCGTGTGTACAGCAGCCTAATCGCAGCAGTGATAGGATTGGTGAGGTTCGGTGAGCAAATGCAGACCCTTTGAAGTCATATTGCATGGTACCCATTCCATGGGTCTCAACTCTCCAGGTTTAAGGGATTCTTCCTTCAGCTAAAACATGCATGTGGAACCCAGAGTATGATCCACCGTGTGATCGGGAAACGTGTTCAAATGTGTCTCAGTTTTCGTCCCCTGGTACTCGGGTGCAACATTCCAGATGCTTTACTAACACTCTCCCCACTTGGAGAGTCAGTGCCTTTAACCTCCTGTTTGGCCCAGTTTGCATTTCTGCGGAAAATGAACAGGAATAGGGAGAACCAATGAGAGACTAGCTGGAGGTGTCTGGACGGGCAAATTTAACTCTCATTTCCCACCAGGAACAGGAATTAACCAAAGGCTCAGCGAGCCATGCTGAAACCACATTAGGGCCTGAAGCAATCCTGCGGTGTTGCGGCCAGCTCACAAGAAAGCGAGTTGAAGAAAGGAGCTCAGGGGCACTGTAATTGACAAACCTGCAGAGTTATAAATGACAGCTATCGTCCAAAAATATATTGAAGTAAGGCTGCCAAGAGGACTTCAAAGCGGGGCAGAATTGCAGGAAACCGATTTCAGGAGGTAGACTGGAATTGCATGTAAAGCATAGGAAAAGAGGCAGAACGTCCACAATGATGCACTTGGCCAAAAAGGGCGTATGCGTTTTTTCCTGAATATATTCAGGAAAAAACGCATACGCCCTTTTTGGCCAACCAAGCAAGCTTGCAAAGGAAATCTGCACTACAATGAAGTCTCACTGCCCCCCGGTCAAAAGGGCCATCTGAAAAAAGTGTAAAATCCAGAAAGGCAGGACAGGCCATGGAGAACTGGGAGCCTTCTTATGCTGATGGGCGGGATGTAAATTGCCAACAGCCACTCTGGAGAAGTGTATGGTGTTTCCTAAAACATCTAAGAAACAAAGCAACAGAGCCTAACGCACTTCCACTTATAGTCCTATAGATTAGGGAAATTAAAATCAAAAAGACACAGCCACCCCAAAGTTTGGGACGGCTCTGTTTACAAGAACCTCGTTTATGGTACAAGTTCAATATCGCAGAAAGCGAAAAGTGGATAAAGAAGTTGTGCTACATACGTACAATGCAATATCACTCAGCAATGAAATCTATGTCATCAGGCCAGTAGCAGCATAATGAGTGGATTCAGGTACAATGATTCTAAGTGAAATAAGTCACACAGAAAAAGAAACATCATAATGTATCACTAATATACGGAATGTAAACTTGGCTACACAGGAACTGAATTACAAAACAGAATAGGGTCTCAAATGTAGAAAACCAACTTATGCTTGCTTAAGGGGAAAGGTGAGTTGGGGTGCTGCATAAAACCAGAGATTGAAATTAGCACAGATACCTTTCCATAAGCCGAATATGTAATAGACAATAGCTACTGCTTGCTCAACGAAGTGGACTCAACACCCCATATTAAACGCCTAAGAATATACCTGACTAGTAAGAATCTTAAAATCTATGGATTTATATGTCTCCGAAAGAGAATCAAGCGTGTGTACAGCAGCCTAATCGCACCAGTGATAGGATTGGTGAGATTCGGTGAGCAAATGCAGACCCTTTGAAGTCATATTGCATGGTACCCATTCCATGGGTCTCAACTCTCCAGGTTTAAGGGATTCTTCCTTCAGCTAAAACATGCATGTGGAACCCAGAGTATGATCCACCGTGTGATCGGGAAACGTGTTCAAATGTGTCTCAGTTTTCGCCCCCTGGTACTCGGGTGCAACATTCCAGATGCTTTACTAACACTCTCCCCACTTGGAGAGTCAGTGCCTTTAACCTCCTGTTTGGCCCAGTTTGCATTTCTGCGGAAAACGAACAGGAATAGGGAGAACCAATGAGAGACTAGATGGAGGTGTCTGGACGGGCAAATTTAACTCTCATTTCCCACCAGGAACAGGAATTAACCAAAGGCTCAGCGAGCCAAGCTGAAACCACATTAGGGCCTGAAGCAATCCTGCGGTGTTGCGGCCAGCTCACAAGAAAGCGAGTTGAAGAAAGGAGCTCAGGGGCACTGTAATTCACAAACCTGCAGAGTTATAAATGACAGCTATCGTCCAAAAATATATTGAAGTAAGGCTGACAAGAGGACTTCAAAGCGGGGCAGAATTGCAGGAAACCGATTTCAGGAGATAGACTGGAATTGCATGTAAAGCATAGGAAAAGAGGCAGAACGTCCACAATGATGCACTTGGCCAAAAAGGGCGTATGCGTTTTTTCCTGAATATATTCAGGAAAAAACGCATACGCCCTTTTTGGCCAACCAAGCAAGCTTGCAAAGGAAATCTGCACTACAATGAAGTCTCACTGCCCCCCGGTCAAAAGGGCCATCTGAAAAAAGTGTAAAATCCAGAAAGGCAGGACAGGCCATGGAGAACTGGGAGCCTTCTTATGCTGATGGGCGGGATGTAAATTGCCAACAGCCACTCTGCAGAAGTGTATGGTGTTTCCTAAAACATCTAAGAAACAAAGCAACAGAGCCTAACGCACTTCCACTTATAGTCCTATAGATTAGGGAAATTAAAATCAAAAAGACACAGCCACCCCAAAGTTTGGGACGGCTCTGTTTACAAGAACCTCGTTTATGGTACAAGTTCAATATCGCAGAAAGCGAAAAGTGGATAAAGAAGTTGTGCTACATACGTACAATGCAATATCACTCAGCAATGAAATCTATGTCATCAGGCCAGTAGCAGCATAATGAGTGGATTCAGGTACAATGATTCTAAGTGAAATAAGTCACACAGAAAAAGAAACATCATAAGGTATCACTAATATACGGAATGTAAACTTGGCTACACAGGAACTGAATTACAAAACAGAATAGGGTCTCAAATGTAGAAAACCAACTTATGCTTGCTTAAGGGGAAAGGTGAGTTGGGGTGCTGCATAAAACCAGAGATTGAAATTAGCACAGATACCTTTCCATAAGCCAAATATGTAATAGACAAGAGCTACTCCTTGCTCAACGAAGTGGACTCAACACCCCATATTAAACGCCTAAGAATATACCTGACTAGTAAGAATCTTAAAACCTATGGATTTATATGTCTCCGAAAGAGAATCAAGCGTGTGTAAAGCTGCCTAATCACAGCAGTGATAGGATTGGTGAGGTTCGGTGAGCAAATGCAGACCCTTTGAAGTCATATTGCATGGTACCCATTCCATGGGTCTCAACTCTCCAGGTTTAAGGGATTCTTCCTTCACCTAAAACATGCATGTGGAACCCAGAGTATGATCCACCGTGTGATCGGGAAACGTGTTCAAATGTGTCTCAGTTTTCGTCCCCTGGTACTCGGGTGCAACATTCCAGACGCTTTACTAACAATCTCCCCACTTGGAGAGTCAGTGCCTTTAACCTCCTGTTTGGCCCAGTTTGCAATTTCTGCGGAAAATGAACAGGAATAGGGAGAACCAATGAGAGACTAGCTGGAGGTGTCTGGAAGGGGAAATTTAACTCTCATTTCCCACCAGGAACAGGAATTAACCAAAGGCTCAGCGTGCCATGCCGGAACCACACTAGGGCCTGAAGCAATCCTGCGGTGTTGCGGCCAGCTCACAAGAAAGCGAGTTGAAGAAAGGAGCTCAGGGGCCCTGTAATTCACAAACCTGCAGAGTTCTAAATGACAGCTATCGTCCAAAAATATATTGAAGTAAGGCTGCCAAGAGGACTTGAATGTGGGGCAGAATTGCAGGAAACCGATTTCAGGAGGTAGACTGGAATTGCATGTAAAGCATAGGAAAAGAGGCAGAACGTCCACAATGATGCACTTGGCCAGAAAGGGCGTATGCGTTTTTTCTTGAATATACTCAAGAAAAAAAGCATACGCCCTTTTTGGCCAACCAAGCAAGCTTGCAAAGGAAATCTGCACTACAATGAAGTCTCACTGCCCCCCGGTCAAAAGGGCCATCTGAGAAAAGTGTAAAATCCAGAAAGGCAGGACAGGCCATGGAGAACGGGGAGCCTAGTTAGGCTGATGGGCGGGATGTAAATTACCAACAGCCACTCTGGAGAAGTGTATGGTGTTTCCTGAAACATCTAAAAAACAAAGCAACAGAGCCTACGGCACTTCCACTTATGGTCCTATAGCTTAGGGAAATTAAAATCAAAAAGACACAGCAACCCGAAAGTTTGGGACGGCTCTGTTTACAAGAACCTCATTTACTGTACAAGTTCAATATCGCAGAAAGCGAGAAATGGATAAAGAAGTTGTGGTACTTACGTACAATGCAATATCACTCAGCAATGAAATCTATGTCATCAGGCCCTTAGCAACATAATGACTGGATTCAGGTACGATGATTCTAAGTGAACTATGTCACAGAGAAAAAGAAACATCATAAGTTATAACTAATACATGGAATGTAAACTTGGCTACACAGGAACTGAATTACAAAACAGAAGAGGGTCTCAAATGTAGAAAACCAACTTATGCTTGCTTAAGGGGAAAGGTGAGTTGGGGTGCTGCATAAAACCAGAGATTGAAATTAGCACAGATACCTTTCCATAAGTCCAATATGTAATAGACAAGAGCTACTCCTTGCTCAACGAAGTGGACTCAACACCCCATATTAAACGCCTAAGAATATACCGGACTAGTAAGAATCTTAAAACCTATGGATTTATATGTCTCCGAAAGAGAATCAAGCGTGTGTACAGCGGCATAAACGCAGCAGTGATCGGATTGGTGAGGTTCGGTGAGCAAATGCAGACCCTTTGAAGTCATATTGCATGGTACCCATTCCATGGGTCTCAACTCTCCAGGTTTAAGGGATTCTTCCTTCAGCTAAAACATGCATGTGGAACCCAGAGTATGATCCACCGTGTGATCGGGAAACGTGTTCAAATGTGTCTCAGTTTTCGTCCCCTGGTACTCGGGTGCAACATTCCAGACGCTTTACTAACACTCTCCCCACTTGGAGAGTCAGTGCCTTTAACCTCCTGTTTCGCCCAGTTTGCAATTTCTGCGGAAAATGAACAGGAATAGGGAGAACCAATGAGAGACTAGCTGGAGGTGTCTGGACGGGCAAATTTAACTCTCATTTCCCACCAGGAAGAGGAATTAACCAAAGGCTCAGCGTGCCATGCCGGAAGCACACTAGGGCCTGAAGCAATCCTACGGTGTTGCGGCCAGCTCACAAGAAAGCGAGTTGAAGAAAGGAGCTCAGGGGCCCTGTAATTCACAAACCTGCAGAGTTCTAAATGACAGCTATCATCCAAAAATATATTGAAGTAAGGCTGCCAAGAGGACTTGAAAGCGGGGCAGAATTGCAGGAAACCGATTTCAGGAGGTAGATTGGAATTGCATGTAAAGCATAGGAAAAGAGGAAGAACGTCCACAATGATGCACTTGGCCAAAAAGGGCGTATGCGTTTTTTCCTGAATATATTCAGGAAAAAACGCATACGCCCTTTTTGGCCAACCAAGCAAGCTTGCAAAGGAAATCTGCACTACAATGAAGTCTCACTGCCCCCCGGTCAAAAGGGACATCTGAAAAAAGTGTAAAATCCAGAAAGGCAGGACAGGCCATGGAGAACTGGGAGCCTTCTTATGCTGATGGGCGGGATGTAAATTGCCAACAGCCACTCTGGAGAAGTGTATGGTGTTTCCTGAAACATCTAAGAAACAAAGCAACAGAGCCTAACGCACTTCCACTTATGGTCCTATAGATTAGGGAAATTAAAATCAAAAAGACACAGCCACCCCAAAGTTTGGGACGGCTCTGTTTACAAGAAACTCGTTTACGGTACAAGTTGAATATCGCAGAAAGCGAGAAATGGATAAAGAAGTTGTGGTACATACGTACAATGCAATATCACTCAGCAATGAAATCTATGTCATCAGGCCGGTAGCAGCATAATGAGTGGATTCAGGTACGATGATTCTAAGTGAAATAAGTCACACAGAAAAAGAAACATCATAAGATATCACTAATACACGGAATGTAAACTTGGCTACACAGGAACTGAATTACAAAACAGAATAGGGTCTCAAATGTAGAAAACCAACTTATGCTTGCTTAAGGGGAAAGGTGAGTTGGGGTGCTGCAAAAAACCAGAGATTGAAATTAGCACAGATACCTTTCCATAAGCCAAATATGTAATAGACAAGAGCTACTGCTTGCTCAACGAAGTGGACTCAACACTCCATATTAAACGCCTAAGAATATACCTGACTAGTAAGAATCTTAAAACCTATGGATTTATATGTCTCCGAAAGAGAATCAAGCGTGTGTACAGCAGCCTAATCGCAGCAGTGATAGGATTGGTGAGGTTCGGTGAGCAAATGCAGACCCTTTGAAGTCATATTGCATGGTACCCATTCCATGGGTCTCAACTCTCCAGGTTTAAGGGATTCTTCCTTCAGCTAAAACATGCATGTGGAACCCAGAGTATGATCCACCGTGTGATCGGGAAACGTGTTCAAATGTGTCTCAGTTTTTGTCCCCTGGTACTCGGGTGCAACATTCCAGATGCTTTACTAACACTCTCCCCACTTGGAGAGTCAGTGCCTTTAACCTCCTGTTTGGCCCAGTTTGCATTTCTGCGGAAAATGAACAGGAATAGGGAGAACCAATGAGAGACTAGCTGGAGGTGTCTGGACGGGCAAATTTAACTCTCATTTCCCACCAGGAACAGGAATTAACCAAAGGCTCAGCGAGCCATGCTGAAACCACATTAGGGCCTGAAGCAATCCTGCGGTGTTGCGGCCAGCTCACAAGAAAGCGAGTTGAAGAAAGGAGCTCAGGGGCACTGTAATTGACAAACCTGCAGAGTTATAAATGACAGCTATCGTCCAAAAATATATTGAAGTAAGGCTGCCAAGAGGACTTCAAAGCGGGGCAGAATTGCAGGAAACCGATTTCAGGAGATAGACTGGAATTGCATGTAAAGCATAGGAAAAGAGGCAGAACGTCCACAATGATGCACTTGGCCAAAAAGGGCGTATGCGTTTTTTCCTGAATATATTCAGGAAAAAACGCATACGCCCTTTTTGGCCAACCAAGCAAGCTTGCAAAGGAAATCTGCACTACAATGAAGTCTCACTGCCCCCCGGTCAAAAGGGCCATCTGAAAAAAGTGTAAAATCCAGAAAGGCAGGACAGGCCATGGAGAACTGGGAGCCTTCTTATGCTGATGGGCGGGATGTAAATTGCCAACAGCCACTCTGGAGAAGTGTATGGTGTTTCCTAAAACATCTAAGAAACAAAGCAACAGAGCCTAACGCACTTCCACTTATAGTCCTATAGATTAGGGAAATTAAAATCAAAAAGACACAGCCACCCCAAAGTTTGGGACGGCTCTGTTTACAAGAACCTCGTTTATGGTACAAGTTCAATATCGCAGAAAGCGAAAAGTGGATAAAGAAGTTGTGCTACATACGTACAATGCAATATCACTCAGCAATGAAATCTATGTCATCAGGCCAGTAGCAGCATAATGAGTGGATTCAGGTACAATGATTCTAAGTGAAATAAGTCACACAGAAAAAGAAACATCATAATGTATCACTAATATACGGAATGTAAACTTGGCTACACAGGAACTGAATTACAAAACAGAATAGGGTCTCAAATGTAGAAAACCAACTTATGCTTGCTTAAGGGGAAAGGTGAGTTGGGGTGCTGCATAAAACCAGAGATTGAAATTAGCACAGATACCTTTCCATAAGCCGAATATGTAATAGACAATAGCTACTGCTTGCTCAACGAAGTGGACTCAACACCCCATATTAAACGCCTAAGAATATACCTGACTAGTAAGAATCTTAAAACCTATGGATTTATATGTCTCCGAAAGAGAATCAAGCGTGTGTAAAGCTGCCTAATCGCAGCAGTGATAGGATTGGTGAGATTCGGTGAGCAAATGCAGACCCTTTGAAGTCATATTGCATGGTACCCATTCCATGGGTCTCAATTCTCCAGGTTTAAGGGATTCTTCCTTCACCTAAAACATGCATGTGGGACCCAGAGTATGATCCAATGTGTGATCGGGAAACGTGTTCAAATGTGTCTCAGTTTTCGTCCCCTGGTACTCGGGTGCAACATTCCAGACGCTTTACTAACAATCTCCCCACTTGGAGAGTCAGTGCCTTTAACCTCCTGTTTGGTCCAGTTTCCAATTTCTGCGGAAAATGAACAGGAATAGGGAGAACCAATGAGAGACTAGCTGGAGGTGTCTGGACGGGCAAATTTAACTCTCATTTCCCACCAGGAAGAGGAATTAACCAAAGGCTCAGCGTGCCATGCCGGAACCACACTAGGGCCTGAAGCAATCCTGCGGTGTTGCGGCCAGCTCACAAGAAAGCGAGTTGAAGAAAGGAGCTCAGGGGCCCTGTAATTCACAAACCTGCAGAGTTCTAAATGACAGCTATCGTCCAAAAATATATTGAAGTAAGGCTGCCAAGAGGACTTGAATGTGGGGCAGAATTGCAGGAAACCGATTTCAGGAGGTAGACTGGAATTGCATGTAAAGCATAGGAAAAGAGGCAGAACGTCCACAATGATGCACTTGGCCAGAAAGGGCGTATGCGTTTTTTCTTGAATATACTCAAGAAAAAAAGCATACGCCCTTTTTGGCCAACCAAGCAAGCTTGCAAAGGAAATCTGCACTACAATGAAGTCTCACTGCCCCCCGGTCAAAAGGGCCATCTGAGAAAAGTGTAAAATCCAGAAAGGCAGGACAGGCCATGGAGAACGGGGAGCCTAGTTAGGCTGATGGGCGGGATGTAAATTGCCAACAGCCACTCTGGAGAAGTGTATGGTGTTTCCTGAAACATCTAAAAAACAAAGCAACAGAGCCTAGGGCACTTCCACTTATGGTCCTATAGCTTAGGGAAATTAAAATCAAAAAGACACAGCAACCCGAAAGTTTGGGACGGCTCTGTTTACAAGAACCTCATTTACTGTACAAGTTCAATATCGCAGAAAGCGAGAAATGGATAAAGAAGTTGTGGTACTTACGTACAATGCAATATCACTCAGCAATGAAATCTATGTCATCAGGCCCTTAGCAACATAATGAGTGGATTCAGGTACGATGATTCTAAGTGAACTATGTCACAGAGAAAAAGAAACATCATAAGTTATAACTAATACATGGAATGTAAACTTGGCTACACAGGAACTGAATTACAAAACAGAAGAGGGTCTCAAATGTAGAAAACCAACTTATGCTTGCTTAAGGGGAAAGGTGAGTTGGGGTGCTGCATAAAACCAGAGATTGAAATTAGCACAGATACCTTTCCATAAGTCCAATATGTAATAGACAAGAGCTACTCCTTGCTCAACGAAGTGGACTCAACACCCCATATTAAACGCCTAAGAATATACCTGACTAGTAAGAATCTTAAAACCTATGGATTTATATGTCTCCGAAAGAGAATCAAGCGTGTGTACAGCGGCATAAACGCAGCAGTGATCGGATTGGTGAGGTTCGGTGAGCAAATGCAGACCCTTTGAAGTCATATTGCATGGTACCCATTCCATGTGTCTCAACTCTCCAGGTTTAAGGGATTCTTCCTTCAGCTAAAACATGCATGTGGAACCCAGAGTATGATCCACCGTGTGATCGGGAAATGTGTTCAAATGTGTCTCAGTTTTCGTCCCCTGGTACTCGGGTGCAACATTCCAGACGCTTTACTAACACTCTCCCCACTTGGAGAGTCAGTGCCTTTAACCTCCTGTTTCGCCCAGTTTGCAATTTCTGCGGAAAATGAACAGGAATAGGGAGAACCAATGAGAGACTAGCTGGAGGTGTCTGGACGGGCAAATTTAACTCTCATTTCCCACCAGGAAGAGGAATTAACCAAAGGCTCAGCGTGCCATGCCGGAAGCACACTAGGGCCTGAAGCAATCCTACGGTGTTGCGGCCAGCTCACAAGAAAGCGAGTTGAAGAAAGGAGCTCAGGGGCCCTGTAATTCACAAACCTGCAGAGTTCTAAATGACAGCTATCATCCAAAAATATATTGAAGTAAGGCTGCCAAGAGGACTTGAAAGCGGGGCAGAATTGCAGGAAACCGATTTCAGGAGGTAGATTGGAATTGCATGTAAAGCATAGGAAAAGAGGAAGAACGTCCACAATGATGCACTTGGCCAAAAAGGGCGTATGCGTTTTTTCCTGAATATATTCAGGAAAAAACGCATACGCCCTTTTTGGCCAACCAAGCAAGCTTGCAAAGGAAATCTGCACTACAATGAAGTCTCACTGCCCCCCGGTCAAAAGGGACATCTGAAAAAAGTGTAAAATCCAGAAAGGCAGGACAGGCCATGGAGAACTGGGAGCCTTCTTATGCTGATGGGCGGGATGTAAATTGCCAACAGCCACTCTGGAGAAGTGTATGGTGTTTCCTGAAACATCTAAGAAACAAAGCAACAGAGCCTAACGCACTTCCACTTATGGTCCTATAGATTAGGGAAATTAAAATCAAAAAGACACAGCCACCCCAAAGTTTGGGACGGCTCTGTTTACAAGAAACTCGTTTACGGTACAAGTTGAATATCGCAGAAAGCGAGAAATGGATAAAGAAGTTGTGGTACATACGTACAATGCAATATCACTCAGCAATGAAATCTATGTCATCAGGCCGGTAGCAGCATAATGAGTGGATTCAGGTACGATGATTCTAAGTGAAATAAGTCACACAGAAAAAGAAACATCATAAGATATCACTAATACACGGAATGTAAACTTGGCTACACAGGAACTGAATTACAAAACAGAATAGGGTCTCAAATGTAGAAAACCAACTTATGCTTGCTTAAGGGGAAAGGTGAGTTGGGGTGCTGCAAAAAACCAGAGATTGAAATTAGCACAGATACCTTTCCATAAGCCAAATATGTAATAGACAAGAGCTACTGCTTGCTCAACGAAGTGGACTCAACACTCCATATTAAACGCCTAAGAATATACCTGACTAGTAAGAATCTTAAAACCTATGGATTTATATGTCTCCGAAAGAGAATCAAGCGTGTGTACAGCAGCCTAATCGCAGCAGTGATAGGATTGGTGAGGTTCGGTGAGCAAATGCAGACCCTTTGAAGTCATATTGCATGGTACCCATTCCATGGGTCTCAACTCTCCAGGTTTAAGGGATTCTTCCTTCAGCTAAAACATGCATGTGGAACCCAGAGTATGATCCACCGTGTGATCGGGAAACGTGTTCAAATGTGTCTCAGTTTTTGTCCCCTGGTACTCGGGTGCAACATTCCAGATGCTTTACTAACACTCTCCCCACTTGGAGAGTCAGTGCCTTTAACCTCCTGTTTGGCCCAGTTTGCATTTCTGCGGAAAATGAACAGGAATAGGGAGAACCAATGAGAGACTAGCTGGAGGTGTCTGGACGGGCAAATTTAACTCTCATTTCCCACCAGGAACAGGAATTAACCAAAGGCTCAGCGAGCCATGCTGAAACCACATTAGGGCCTGAAGCAATCCTGCGGTGTTGCGGCCAGCTCACAAGAAAGCGAGTTGAAGAAAGGAGCTCAGGGGCACTGTAATTGACAAACCTGCAGAGTTATAAATGACAGCTATCGTCCAAAAATATATTGAAGTAAGGCTGCCAAGAGGACTTCAAAGCGGGGCAGAATTGCAGGAAACCGATTTCAGGAGATAGACTGGAATTGCATGTAAAGCATAGGAAAAGAGGCAGAACGTCCACAATGATGCACTTGGCCAAAAAGGGCGTATGCGTTTTTTCCTGAATATATTCAGGAAAAAACGCATACGCCCTTTTTGGCCAACCAAGCAAGCTTGCAAAGGAAATCTGCACTACAATGAAGTCTCACTGCCCCCCGGTCAAAAGGGACATCTGAAAAAAGTGTAAAATCCAGAAAGGCAGGACAGGCCATGGAGAACTGGGAGCCTTCTTATGCTGATGGGCGGGATGTAAATTGCCAACAGCCACTCTGGAGAAGTGTATGGTGTTTCCTAAAACATCTAAGAAACAAAGCAACAGAGCCTAACGCACTTCCACTTATAGTCCTATAGATTAGGGAAATTAAAATCAAAAAGACACAGCCACCCCAAAGTTTGGGACGGCTCTGTTTACAAGAACCTCGTTTATGGTACAAGTTCAATATCGCAGAAAGCGAAAAGTGGATAAAGAAGTTGTGCTACATACGTACAATGCAATATCACTCAGCAATGAAATCTATGTCATCAGGCCAGTAGCAGCATAATGAGTGGATTCAGGTACAATGATTCTAAGTGAAATAAGTCACACAGAAAAAGAAACATCATAATGTATCACTAATATACGGAATGTAAACTTGGCTACACAGGAACTGAATTACAAAACAGAATAGGGTCTCAAATGTAGAAAACCAACTTATGCTTGCTTAAGGGGAAAGGTGAGTTGGGGTGCTGCATAAAACCAGAGATTGAAATTAGCACAGATACCTTTCCATAAGCCGAATATGTAATAGACAATAGCTACTGCTTGCTCAACGAAGTGGACTCAACACCCCATATTAAACGCCTAAGAATATACCTGACTAGTAAGAATCTTAAAACCTATGGATTTATATGTCTCCGAAAGAGAATCAAGCGTGTGTAAAGCTGCCTAATCGCAGCAGTGATAGGATTGGTGAGATTCGGTGAGCAAATGCAGACCCTTTGAAGTCATATTGCATGGTACCCATTCCATGGGTCTCAATTCTCCAGGTTTAAGGGATTCTTCCTTCACCTAAAACATGCATGTGGGACCCAGAGTATGATCCAATGTGTGATCGGGAAACGTGTTCAAATGTGTCTCAGTTTTCGTCCCCTGGTACTCGGGTGCAACATTCCAGACGCTTTACTAACAATCTCCCCACTTGGAGAGTCAGTGCCTTTAACCTCCTGTTTGGTCCAGTTTCCAATTTCTGCGGAAAATGAACAGGAATAGGGAGAACCAATGAGAGACTAGCTGGAGGTGTCTGGACGGGCAAATTTAACTCTCATTTCCCACCAGGAAGAGGAATTAACCAAAGGCTCAGCGTGCCATGCCGGAACCACACTAGGGCCTGAAGCAATCCTGCGGTGTTGCGGCCAGCTCACAAGAAAGCGAGTTGAAGAAAGGAGCTCAGGGGCCCTGTAATTCACAAACCTGCAGAGTTCTAAATGACAGCTATCGTCCAAAAATATATTGAAGTAAGGCTGCCAAGAGGACTTGAATGTGGGGCAGAATTGCAGGAAACCGATTTCAGGAGGTAGACTGGAATTGCATGTAAAGCATAGGAAAAGAGGCAGAACGTCCACAATGATGCACTTGGCCAGAAAGGGCGTATGCGTTTTTTCTTGAATATACTCAAGAAAAAAAGCATACGCCCTTTTTGGCCAACCAAGCAAGCTTGCAAAGGAAATCTGCACTACAATGAAGTCTCACTGCCCCCCGGTCAAAAGGGCCATCTGAGAAAAGTGTAAAATCCAGAAAGGCAGGACAGGCCATGGAGAACGGGGAGCCTAGTTAGGCTGATGGGCGGGATGTAAATTGCCAACAGCCACTCTGGAGAAGTGTATGGTGTTTCCTGAAACATCTAAAAAACAAAGCAACAGAGCCTAGGGCACTTCCACTTATGGTCCTATAGCTTAGGGAAATTAAAATCAAAAAGACACAGCAACCCGAAAGTTTGGGACGGCTCTGTTTACAAGAACCTCATTTACTGTACAAGTTCAATATCGCAGAAAGCGAGAAATGGATAAAGAAGTTGTGGTACTTACGTACAATGCAATATCACTCAGCAATGAAATCTATGTCATCAGGCCCTTAGCAACATAATGAGTGGATTCAGGTACGATGATTCTAAGTGAACTATGTCACAGAGAAAAAGAAACATCATAAGTTATAACTAATACATGGAATGTAAACTTGGCTACACAGGAACTGAATTACAAAACAGAAGAGGGTCTCAAATGTAGAAAACCAACTTATGCTTGCTTAAGGGGAAAGGTGAGTTGGGGTGCTGCATAAAACCAGAGATTGAAATTAGCACAGATACCTTTCCATAAGTCCAATATGTAATAGACAAGAGCTACTCCTTGCTCAACGAAGTGGACTCAACACCCCATATTAAACGCCTAAGAATATACCTGACTAGTAAGAATCTTAAAACCTATGGATTTATATGTCTCCGAAAGAGAATCAAGCGTGTGTACAGCGGCATAAACGCAGCAGTGATCGGATTGGTGAGGTTCGGTGAGCAAATGCAGACCCTTTGAAGTCATATTGCATGGTACCCATTCCATGTGTCTCAACTCTCCAGGTTTAAGGGATTCTTCCTTCAGCTAAAACATGCATGTGGAACCCAGAGTATGATCCACCGTGTGATCGGGAAACGTGTTCAAATGTGTCTCAGTTTTCGTCCCCTGGTACTCGGGTGCAACATTCCAGACGCTTTACTAACACTCTCCCCACTTGGAGAGTCAGTGCCTTTAACCTCCTGTTTCGCCCAGTTTGCAATTTCTGCGGAAAATGAACAGGAATAGGGAGAACCAATGAGAGACTAGCTGGAGGTGTCTGGACGGGCAAATTTAACTCTCATTTCCCACCAGGAAGAGGAATTAACCAAAGGCTCAGCGTGCCATGCCGGAAGCACACTAGGGCCTGAAGCAATCCTACGGTGTTGCGGCCAGCTCACAAGAAAGCGAGTTGAAGAAAGGAGCTCAGGGGCCCTGTAATTCACAAACCTGCAGAGTTCTAAATGACAGCTATCATCCAAAAATATATTGAAGTAAGGCTGCCAAGAGGACTTGAAAGCGGGGCAGAATTGCAGGAAACCGATTTCAGGAGGTAGATTGGAATTGCATGTAAAGCATAGGAAAAGAGGAAGAACGTCCACAATGATGCACTTGGCCAAAAAGGGCGTATGCGTTTTTTCCTGAATATATTCAGGAAAAAACGCATACGCCCTTTTTGGCCAACCAAGCAAGCTTGCAAAGGAAATCTGCACTACAATGAAGTCTCACTGCCCCCCGGTCAAAAGGGACATCTGAAAAAAGTGTAAAATCCAGAAAGGCAGGACAGGCCATGGAGAACTGGGAGCCTTCTTATGCTGATGGGCGGGATGTAAATTGCCAACAGCCACTCTGGAGAAGTGTATGGTGTTTCCTGAAACATCTAAAAAACAAAGCAACAGAGCCTAACGCACTTCCACTTATGGTCCTATAGATTAGGGAAATTAAAATCAAAAAGACACAGCCACCCCAAAGTTTGGGACGGCTCTGTTTACAAGAAACTCGTTTACGGTACAAGTTGAATATCGCAGAAAGCGAGAAATGGATAAAGAAGTTGTGGTACATACGTACAATGCAATATCACTCAGCAATGAAATCTATGTCATCAGGCCGGTAGCAGCATAATGAGTGGATTCAGCTACGATGATTCTAAGTGAAATAAGTCACACAGAAAAAGAAACATCATAAGATATCACTAATACACGGAATGTAAACTTGGCTACACAGGAACTGAATTACAAAACAGAATAGGGTCTCAAATGTAGAAAACCAACTTATGCTTGCTTAAGGGGAAAGGTGAGTTGGGGTGCTGCAAAAAACCAGAGATTGAAATTAGCACAGATACCTTTCCATAAGCCAAATATTTAATAGACAAGAGCTACTGCTTGCTCAACGAAGTGGACTCAACACTCCATATTAAACGCCTAAGAATATACCTGACTAGTAAGAATCTTAAAACCTATGGATTTATATGTCTCCGAAAGAGAATCAAGCGTGTGTACAGCAGCCTAATCGCAGCAGTGATAGGATTGGTGAGGTTCGGTGAGCAAATGCAGACCCTTTGAAGTCATATTCCATGGTACCCATTCCATGGGTCTCAACTCTCCAGGTTTAAGGGATTCTTCCTTCAGCTAAAACATGCATGTGGAACCCAGAGTATGATCCACCGTGTGATCGGGAAACGTGTTCAAATGTGTCTCAGTTTTCGTCCCCTGGTACTCGGGTGCAACATTCCAGATGCTTTACTAACACTCTCCCCACTTGGAGAGTCAGTGCCTTTAACCTCCTGTTTGGCCCAGTTTGCATTTCTGCGGAAAATGAACAGGAATAGGGAGAACCAATGAGAGACAAGCTGGAGGTGTCTGGACGGGCAAATTTAACTCTCATTTCCCACCAGGAACAGGAATTAACCAAAGGCTCAGCGAGCCATGCTGAAACCACATTAGGGCCTGAAGCAATCCTGCGGTGTTGCGGCCAGCTCACAAGAAAGCGAGTTGAAGAAAGGAGCTCAGGGGCACTGTAATTGACAAACCTGCAGAGTTATAAATGACAGCTATCGTCCAAAAATATATTGAAGTAAGGCTGCCAAGAGGACTTCAAAGCGGGGCAGAATTGCAGGAAACCGATTTCAGGAGATAGACTGGAATTGCATGTAAAGCATAGGAAAAGAGGCAGAACGTCCACAATGATGCACTTGGCCAAAAAGGGCGTATGCGTTTTTCCCTGAATATATTCAGGAAAAAACGCATACGCCCTTTTTGGCCAACCAAGCAAGCTTGCAAAGGAAATCTGCACTACAATGAAGTCTCACTGCCCCCCGGTCAAAAGGGCCAACTGAAAAAAGTGTAAAATCCAGAAAGGCAGGACAGGCCATGGAGAACTGGGAGCCTTCTTATGCTGATGGGCGGGATGTAAATTGCCAACAGCCACTCTGCAGAAGTGTATGGTGTTTCCTAAAACATCTAAGAAACAAAGCAACAGAGCCTAACGCACTTCCACTTATAGTCCTATAGATTAGGGAAATTAAAATCAAAAAGACACAGCCACCCCAAAGTTTGGGACGGCTCTGTTTACAAGAACCTCGTTTATGGTACAAGTTCAATATCGCAGAAAGCGAAAAGTGGATAAAGAAGTTGTGCTACATACGTACAATGCAATATCACTCAGCAATGAAATCTATGTCATCAGGCCAGTAGCAGCATAATGAGTGGATTCAGGTACAATGATTCTAAGTGAAATAAGTCACACAGAAAAAGAAACATCATAATGTATCACTAATATACGGAATGTAAACTTGGCTACACAGGAACTGAATTACAAAACAGAATAGGGTCTCAAATGTAGAAAACCAACTTATGCTTGCTTAAGGGGAAAGGTGAGTTGGGGTGCTGCATAAAACCAGAGATTGAAATTAGCACAGATACCTTTCCATAAGCCGAATATGTAATAGACAATAGCTACTGCTTGCTCAACGAAGTGGACTCAACACCCCATATTAAACGCCTAAGAATATACCTGACTAGTAAGAATCTTAAAACCTATGGATTTATATGTCTCCGAAAGAGAATCAAGCGTGTGTAAAGCTGCCTAATCGCAGCAGTGATAGGATTGGTGAGATTCGGTGAGCAAATGCAGACCCTTTGAAGTCATATTGCATGGTACCCATTCCATGGGTCTCAATTCTCCAGGTTTAAGGGATTCTTCCTTCACCTAAAACATGCATGTGGGACCCAGAGTATGATCCAACGTGTGATCGGGAAACGTGTTCAAATGTGTCTCAGTTTTCGTCCCCTGGTACTCGGGTGCAACATTCCAGACGCTTTACTAACAATCTCCCCACTTGGAGAGTCAGTGCCTTTAACCTCCTGTTTGGCCCAGTTTGCAATTTCTGCGGAAAATGAACAGGAATAGGGAGAACCAATGAGAGACTAGCTGGAGGTGTCTGGACGGGCAAATTTAACTCTCATTTCCCACCAGGAAGAGGAATTAACCAAAGGCTCAGCGTGCCATGCCGGAACCACACTAGGGCCTGAAGCAATCCTGCGGTGTTGCGGCCAGCTCACAAGAAAGCGAGTTGAAGAAAGGAGCTCAGGGGCCCTGTAATTCACAAACCTGCAGAGTTCTAAATGACAGCTATCGTCCAAAAATATATTGAAGTAAGGCTGCCAAGAGGACTTGAATGTGGGGCAGAATTGCAGGAAACCGATTTCAGGAGGTAGACTGGAATTGCATGTAAAGCATAGGAAAAGAGGCAGAACGTCCACAATGATGCACTTGGCCAGAAAGGGCGTATGCGTTTTTTCTTGAATATACTCAAGAAAAAAAGCATACGCCCTTTTTGGCCAACCAAGCAAGCTTGCAAAGGAAATCTGCACTACAATGAAGTCTCACTGCCCCCCGGTCAAAAGGGCCATCTGAGAAAAGTGTAAAATCCAGAAAGGCAGGACAGGCCATGGAGAACGGGGAGCCTAGTTAGGCTGATGGGCGGGATGTAAATTGCCAACAGCCACTCTGGAGAAGTGTATGGTGTTTCCTGAAACATCTAAAAAACAAAGCAACAGAGCCTAGGGCACTTCCACTTATGGTCCTATAGCTTAGGGAAATTAAAATCAAAAAGACACAGCAACCCGAAAGTTTGGGACGGCTCTGTTTACAAGAACCTCATTTACTGTACAAGTTCAATATCGCAGAAAGCGAGAAATGGATAAAGAAGTTGTGGTACTTACGTACAATGCAATATCACTCAGCAATGAAATCTATGTCATCAGGCCCTTAGCAACATAATGAGTGGATTCAGGTACGATGATTCTAAGTGAACTATGTCACAGAGAAAAAGAAACATCATAAGTTATAACTAATACATGGAATGTAAACTTGGCTACACAGGAACTGAATTACAAAACAGAAGAGGGTCTCAAATGTAGAAAACCAACTTATGCTTGCTTAAGGGGAAAGGTGAGTTGGGGTGCTGCATAAAACCAGAGATTGAAATTAGCACAGATACCTTTCCATAAGTCCAATATGTAATAGACAAGAGCTACTCCTTGCTCAACGAAGTGGACTCAACACCCCATATTAAACGCCTAAGAATATACATGACTAGTAAGAATCTTAAAACCTATGGATTTATATGTCTCCGAAAGAGAATCAAGCGTGTGTACAGCGGCATAAACGCAGCAGTGATCGGATTGGTGAGGTTCGGTGAGCAAATGCAGACCCTTTGAAGTCATATTGCATGGTACCCATTCCATGGGTCTCAACTCTCCAGGTTTAAGGGATTCTTCCTTCAGCTAAAACATGCATGTGGAACCCAGAGTATGATCCACCGTGTGATCGGGAAACGTGTTCAAATGTGTCTCAGTTTTCGTCCCCTGGTACTCGGGTGCAACATTCCAGACGCTTTACTAACACTCTCCCCACTTGGAGAGTCAGTGCCTTTAACCTCCTGTTTCGCCCAGTTTGCAATTTCTGCGGAAAATGAACAGGAATAGGGAGAACCAATGAGAGACTAGCTGGAGGTGTCTGGACGGGCAAATTTAACTCTCATTTCCCACCAGGAAGAGGAATTAACCAAAGGCTCAGCGTGCCATGCCGGAACCACATTAGGGCCTGAAGCAATCCTACGGTGTTGCGGCCAGCTCACAAGAAAGCGAGTTGAAGAAAGGAGCTCAGGGGCCCTGTAATTCACAAACCTGCAGAGTTCTAAATGACAGCTATCATCCAAAAATATATTGAAGTAAGGCTGCCAAGAGGACTTGAAAGCGGGGCAGAATTGCAGGAAACCGATTTCAGGAGGTAGATTGGAATTGCATGTAAAGCATAGGAAAAGAGGAAGAACGTCCACAATGATGCACTTGGCCAAAAAGGGCGTATGCGTTTTTTCCTGAATATATTCAGGAAAAAACGCATACGCCCTTTTTGGCCAACCAAGCAAGCTTGCAAAGGAAATCTGCACTACAATGAAGTCTCACCGCCCCCCGGTCAAAAGGGACATCTGAAAAAAGTGTAAAATCCAGAAAGGCAGGACAGGCCATGGAGAACTGGGAGCCTTCTTATGCTGATGGGCGGGATATAAATTGCCAACAGCCACTCTGGAGAAGTGTATGGTGTTTCCTGAAACATCTAAAAAACAAAGCAACAGAGCCTAACGCACTTCCACTTATGGTCCTATAGATTAGGGAAATTAAAATCAAAAAGACACAGCCACCCCAAAGTTTGGGACGGCTCTGTTTACAAGAAACTCGTTTACGGTACAAGTTGAATATCGCAGAAAGCGAGAAATGGATAAAGAAGTTGTGGTACATACGTACAATGCAATATCACTCAGCAATGAAATCTATGTCATCAGGCCGGTAGCAGCATAATGAGTGGATTCAGGTACGATGATTCTAAGTGAAATAAGTCACACAGAAAAAGAAACATCATAAGATATCACTAAAACACGGAATGTAAACTTGGCTACACAGGAACTGAATTACAAAACAGAATAGGGTCTCAAATGTAGAAAACCAACTTATGCTTGCTTAAGGGGAAAGGTGAGTTGGGGTGTTGCAAAAAACCAGAGATTGAAATTAGCACAGATACCTTTCCATAAGCCAAATATTTAATAGACAAGAGCTACTGCTTGCTCAACGAAGTGGACTCAACACTCCATATTAAACGCCTAAGAATATACCTGACTAGTAAGAATCTTAAAACCTATGGATTTATATGTCTCCGAAAGAGAATCAAGCGTGTGTACAGCAGCCTAATCGCAGCAGTGATAGGATTGGTGAGGTTCGGTGAGCAAACGCAGACCCTTTGAAGTCATATTGCATGGTACCCATTCCATGGGTCTCAACTCTCCAGGTTTAAGGGATTCTTCCTTCAGCTAAAACATGCATGTGGAACCCAGAGTATGATCCACCGTGTGATCGGGAAACGTGTTCAAATGTGTCTCAGTTTTCGTCCCCTGGTACTCGGGTGCAACATTCCAGATGCTTTACTAACACTCTCCCCACTTGGAGAGTCAGTGCCTTTAACCTCCTGTTTGGCCCAGTTTGCATTTCTGCGGAAAATGAACAGGAATAGGGAGAACCAATGAGAGACTAGCTGGAGGTGTCTGGACGGGCAAATTTAACTCTCATTTCCCACCAGGAACAGGAATTAACCAAAGGCTCAGCGAGCCATGCTGAAACCACATTAGGGCCTGAAGCAATCCTGCGGTGTTGCGGCCAGCTCACAAGAAAGCGAGTTGAAGAAAGGAGCTCAGGGGCACTGTAATTGACAAACCTGCAGAGTTATAAATGACAGCTATCGTCCAAAAATATATTGAAGTAAGGCTGCCAAGAGGACTTCAAAGCGGGGCAGAATTGCAGGAAACCGATTTCAGGAGATAGACTGGAATTGCATGTAAAGCATAGGAAAAGAGGCAGAACGTCCACAATGATGCACTTGGCCAAAAAGGGCGTATGCGTTTTTTCCTGAATATATTCAGGAAAAAACGCATACGCCCTTTTTGGCCAACCAAGCAAGCTTGCAAAGGAAATCTGCACTACAATGAAGTCTCACTGCCCCCCGGTCAAAAGGGACATCTGAAAAAAGTGTAAAATCCAGAAAGGCAGGACAGGCCATGGAGAACTGGGAGCCTTCTTATGCTGATGGGCGGGATGTAAATTGCCAACAGCCACTCTGGAGAAGTGTATGGTGTTTCCTAAAACATCTAAGAAACAAAGCAACAGAGCCTAACGCACTTCCACTTATAGTCCTATAGATTAGGGAAATTAAAATCAAAAAGACACAGCCACCCCAAAGTTTGGGACGGCTCTGTTTACAAGAACCTCGTTTATGGTACAAGTTCAATATCGCAGAAAGCGAAAAGTGGATAAAGAAGTTGTGCTACATACGTACAATGCAATATCACTCAGCAATGAAATCTATGTCATCAGGCCAGTAGCAGCATAATGAGTGGATTCAGGTACAATGATTCTAAGTGAAATAAGTCACACAGAAAAAGAAACATCATAATGTATCACTAATATACGGAATGTAAACTTGGCTACACAGGAACTGAATTACAAAACAGAATAGGGTCTCAAATGTAGAAAACCAACTTATGCTTGCTTAAGGGGAAAGGTGAGTTGGGGTGCTGCATAAAACCAGAGATTGAAATTAGCACAGATACCTTTCCATAAGCCGAATATGTAATAGACAATAGCTACTGATTGCTCAACGAAGTGGACTCAACACCCCATATTAAACGCCTAAGAATATACCTGACTAGTAAGAATCTTAAAACCTATGGATTTATATGTCTCCGAAAGAGAATCAAGCGTGTGTAAAGCTGCCTAATCGCAGCAGTGATAGGATTGGTGAGATTCGGTGAGCAAATGCAGACCCTTTGAAGTCATATTGCATGGTACCCATTCCATGGGTCTCAATTCTCCAGGTTTAAGGGATTCTTCCTTCACCTAAAACATGCATGTGGGACCCAGAGTATGATCCAACGTGTGATCGGGAAACGTGTTCAAATGTGTCTCAGTTTTCGTCCCCTGGTACTCGGGTGCAACATTCCAGACGCTTTACTAACAATCTCCCCACTTGGAGAGTCAGTGCCTTTAACCTCCTGTTTGGCCCAGTTTGCAATTTCTGCGGAAAATGAACAGGAATAGGGAGAACCAATGAGAGACTAGCTGGAGGTGTCTGGACGGGCAAATTTAACTCTCATTTCCCACCAGGAAGAGGAATTAACCAAAGGCTCAGCGTGCCATGCCGGAACCACACTAGGGCCTGAAGCAATCCTGCGGTGTTGCGGCCAGCTCACAAGAAAGCGAGTTGAAGAAAGGAGCTCAGGGGCCCTGTAATTCACAAACCTGCAGAGTTCTAAATGACAGCTATCGTCCAAAAATATATTGAAGTAAGGCTGCCAAGAGGACTTGAATGTGGGGCAGAATTGCAGGAAACCGATTTCAGGAGGTAGACTGGAATTGCATGTAAAGCATAGGAAAAGAGGCAGAACGTCCACAATGATGCACTTGGCCAGAAAGGGCGTATGCGTTTTTTCTTGAATATACTCAAGAAAAAAAGCATACGCCCTTTTTGGCCAACCAAGCAAGCTTGCAAAGGAAATCTGCACTACAATGAAGTCTCACTGCCCCCCGGTCAAAAGGGCCATCTGAGAAAAGTGTAAAATCCAGAAAGGCAGGACAGGCCATGGAGAACGGGGAGCCTAGTTAGGCTGATGGGCGGGATGTAAATTGCCAACAGCCACTCTGGAGAAGTGTATGGTGTTTCCTGAAACATCTAAAAAACAAAGCAACAGAGCCTAGGGCACTTCCACTTATGGTCCTATAGCTTAGGGAAATTAAAATCAAAAAGACACAGCAACCCGAAAGTTTGGGACGGCTCTGTTTACAAGAACCTCATTTACTGTACAAGTTCAATATCGCAGAAAGCGAGAAATGGATAAAGAAGTTGTGGTACTTACGTACAATGCAATATCACTCAGCAATGAAATCTATGTCATCAGGCCCTTAGCAACATAATGAGTGGATTCAGGTACGATGATTCTAAGTGAACTATGTCACAGAGAAAAAGAAACATCATAAGTTATAACTAATACATGGAATGTAAACTTGGCTACACAGGAACTGAATTACAAAACAGAAGAGGGTCTCAAATGTAGAAAACCAACTTATGCTTGCTTAAGGGGAAAGGTGAGTTGGGGTGCTGCATAAAACCAGAGATTGAAATTAGCACAGATACCTTTCCATAAGTCCAATATGTAATAGACAAGAGCTACTCCTTGCTCAACGAAGTGGACTCAACACCCCATATTAAACGCCTAAGAATATACATGACTAGTAAGAATCTTAAAACCTATGGATTTATATGTCTCCGAAAGAGAATCAAGCGTGTGTACAGCGGCATAAACGCAGCAGTGATCGGATTGGTGAGGTTCGGTGAGCAAATGCAGACCCTTTGAAGTCATATTGCATGGTACCCATTCCATGGGTCTCAACTCTCCAGGTTTAAGGGATTCTTCCTTCAGCTAAAACATGCATGTGGAACCCAGAGTATGATCCACCGTGTGATCGGGAAACGTGTTCAAATGTGTCTCAGTTTTCGTCCCCTGGTACTCGGGTGCAACATTCCAGACGCTTTACTAACACTCTCCCCACTTGGAGAGTCAGTGCCTTTAACCTCCTGTTTCGCCCAGTTTGCAATTTCTGCGGAAAATGAACAGGAATAGGGAGAACCAATGAGAGACTAGCTGGAGGTGTCTGGACGGGCAAATTTAACTCTCATTTCCCACCAGGAAGAGGAATTAACCAAAGGCTCAGCGTGCCATGCCGGAAGCACACTAGGGCCTGAAGCAATCCTACGGTGTTGCGGCCAGCTCACAAGAAAGCGAGTTGAAGAAAGGAGCTCAGGGGCCCTGTAATTCACAAACCTGCAGAGTTCTAAATGACAGCTATCATCCAAAAATATATTGAAGTAAGGCTGCCAAGAGGACTTGAAAGCGGGGCAGAATTGCAGGAAACCGATTTCAGGAGGTAGATTGGAATTGCATGTAAAGCATAGGAAAAGAGGAAGAACGTCCACAATGATGCACTTGGCCAAAAAGGGCGTATGCGTTTTTTCCTGAATATATTCAGGAAAAAACGCATACGCCCTTTTTGGCCAACCAAGCAAGCTTGCAAAGGAAATCTGCACTACAATGAAGTCTCACTGCCCCCCGGTCAAAAGGGCCATCTGAAAAAAGTGTAAAATCCAGAAAGGCAGGACAGGCCATGGAGAACTGGGAGCCTTCTTATGCTGATGGGCGGGATGTAAATTGCCAACAGCCACTCTGCAGAAGTGTATGGTGTTTCCTAAAACATCTAAGAAACAAAGCAACAGAGCCTAACGCACTTCCACTTATAGTCCTATAGATTAGGGAAATTAAAATCAAAAAGACACAGCCACCCCAAAGTTTGGGACGGCTCTGTTTACAAGAACCTCGTTTATGGTACAAGTTCAATATCGCAGAAAGCGAAAAGTGGATAAAGAAGTTGTGCTACATACGTACAATGCAATATCACTCAGCAATGAAATCTATGTCATCAGGCCAGTAGCAGCATAATGAGTGGATTCAGGTACAATGATTCTAAGTGAAATAAGTCACACAGAAAAAGAAACATCATAATGTATCACTAATATACGGAATGTAAACTTGGCTACACAGGAACTGAATTACAAAACAGAATAGGGTCTCAAATGTAGAAAACCAACTTATGCTTGCTTAAGGGGAAAGGTGAGTTGGGGTGCTGCATAAAACCAGAGATTGAAATTAGCACAGATACCTTTCCATAAGCCAAATATGTAATAGACAAGAGCTACTGCTTGCTCAACGAAGTGGACTCAACACCCCATATTAAACGCCTAAGAATATACCTGACTAGTAAGAATCTTAAAACCTATGGATTTATATGTCTCCGAAAGAGAATCAAGCGTGTGTAAAGCTGCCTAATCGCAGCAGTGATAGGATTGGTGAGGTTCGGTGAGCAAATGCAGACCCTTTGAAGTCATATTGCATGGTACCCATTCCATGGGTCTCAACTCTCCAGGTTTAAGGGATTCTTCCTTCAGCTAAAACATGCATGTGGAACCCAGAGTATGATCCACCGTGTGATCGGGAAACGTGTTCAAATGTGTCTCAGTTTTCGTCCCCTGGTACTCGGGTGCAACATTCCAGACGCTTTACTAACACTCTCCCCACTTGGAGAGTCAGTGCCTTTAACCTCCTGTTTCGCCCAGTTTGCAATTTCTGCGGAAAATGAACAGGAATAGGGAGAACCAATGAGAGACTAGCTGGAGGTGTCTGGACGGGCAAATTTAACTCTCATTTCCCACCAGGAAGAGGAATTAACCAAAGGCTCAGCGTGCCATGCCGGAAGCACACTAGGGCCTGAAGCAATCCTACGGTGTTGCGGCCAGCTCACAAGAAAGCGAGTTAAAGAAAGGAGCTCAGGGGCCCTGTAATTCACAAACCTGCAGAGTTCTAAATGACAGCTATCATCCAAAAATATATTGAAGTAAGGCTGCCAAGAGGACTTGAAAGCGGGGCAGAATTGCAGGAAACCGATTTCAGGAGGTAGATTGGAATTGCATGTAAAGCATAGGAAAAGAGGCAGAACGTCCACAATGATGCACTTGGCCAGAAAGGGCGTATGCGTTTTTTCCTGAATATATTCAGGAAAAAACGCATACGCCCTTTTTGGCCAACCAAGCAAGCTTGCAAAGGAAATCTGCACTACAATGAAGTCTCACTGCTCCCCGGTCAAAAGGGACATCTGAAAAAAGTGTAATATCCAGAAAGGCAGGACAGGCCATGGAGAACTGGGAGCCTTCTTATGCTGATGGGCGGGATGTAAATTGCCAACAGCCACTCTGGAGAAGTGTATGGTGTTTCCTGAAACATCTAAAAAACAAAGCAACAGAGCCTAACGCACTTCCACTTATGGTCCTATAGATTAGGGAAATTAAAATCAAAAAGACACAGCCACCCCAAAGTTTGGGACGGCTCTGTTTACAAGAAACTCGTTTACGGTACAAGTTGAATATCGCAGAAAGCGAGAAATGGATAAAGAAGTTGTGGTACATACGTACAATGCAATATCACTCAGCAATGAAATCTATGTCATCAGGCCGGTAGCAGCATAATGAGTGGATTCAGGTACGATGATTCTAAGTGAAATAAGTCACACAGAAAAAGAAACATCATAAGATATCACTAATACACGGAATGTAAACTTGGCTACACAGGAACTGAATTACAAAACAGAATAGGGTCTCAAATGTAGAAAACCAACTTATGCTTGCTTAAGGGGAAAGGTGAGTTGGGGTGCTGCAAAAAACCAGAGATTGAAATTAGCACAGATACCTTTCCATAAGCCAAATATTTAATAGACAAGAGCTACTGCTTGCTCAACGAAGTGGACTCAACACTCCATATTAAACGCCTAAGAATATACCTGACTAGTAAGAATCTTAAAACCTATGGATTTATATGTCTCCGAAAGAGAATCAAGCGTGTGTACAGCAGCCTAATCGCAGCAGTGATAGGATTGGTGAGGTTCGGTGAGCAAATGCAGACCCTTTGAAGTCATATTGCATGGTACCCATTCCATGGGTCTCAACTCTCCAGGTTTAAGGGATTCTTCCTTCAGCTAAAACATGCATGTGGAACCCAGAGTATGATCCACCGTGTGATCGGGAAACGTGTTCAAATGTGTCTCAGTTTTCGTCCCCTGGTACTCGGGTGCAACATTCCAGATGCTTTACTAACACTCTCCCCACTTGGAGAGTCAGTGCCTTTAACCTCCTGTTTGGCCCAGTTTGCATTTCTGCGGAAAATGAACAGGAATAGGGAGAACCAATGAGAGACTAGCTGGAGGTGTCTGGACGGGCAAATTTAACTCTCATTTCCCACCAGGAACAGGAATTAACCAAAGGCTCAGCGAGCCATGCTGAAACCACATTAGGGCCTGAAGCAATCCTGCGGTGTTGCGGCCAGCTCACAAGAAAGCGAGTTGAAGAAAGGAGCTCAGGGGCACTGTAATTGACAAACCTGCAGAGTTATAAATGACAGCTATCGTCCAAAAATATATTGAAGTAAGGCTGCCAAGAGGACTTCAAAGCGGGGCAGAATTGCAGGAAACCGATTTCAGGAGATAGACTGGAATTGCATGTAAAGCATAGGAAAAGAGGCAGAACGTCCACAATGATGCACTTGGCCAAAAAGGGCGTATGCGTTTTTCCCTGAATATATTCAGGAAAAAACGCATACGCCCTTTTTGGCCAACCAAGCAAGCTTGCAAAGGAAATCTGCACTACAATGAAGTCTCACTGCCCCCCGGTCAAAAGGGCCAACTGAAAAAAGTGTAAAATCCAGAAAGGCAGGACAGGCCATGGAGAACTGGGAGCCTTCTTATGCTGATGGGCGGGATGTAAATTGCCAACAGCCACTCTGGAGAAGTGTATGGTGTTTCCTAAAACATCTAAGAAACAAAGCAACAGAGCCTAACGCACTTCCACTTATAGTCCTATAGATTAGGGAAATTAAAATCAAAAAGACACAGCCACCCCAAAGTTTGGGATGGCTCTGTTTACAAGAACCTCGTTTATGGTACAAGTTCAATATCGCAGAAAGCGAAAAGTGGATAAAGAAGTTGTGCTACATACGTACAATGCAATATCACTCAGCAATGAAATCTATGTCATCAGGCCAGGAGCAGCA
This sequence comes from Grampus griseus, assembly GCF_964374135.1. Classification (NCBI taxonomy): domain Eukaryota; kingdom Metazoa; phylum Chordata; class Mammalia; order Artiodactyla; family Delphinidae; genus Grampus; species Grampus griseus. The sequence goes on from NC_139018.1 coordinate 95,034,458, forward strand.
TAATGAGTGGTTTCAGGTACAATGATTCTAAGTGAAATAAGTCACACAGAAAAAGAAACATCATAATGTATCACTAATATACGGAATGTAAACTTGGCTACACAGGAACTGAATTACAAAACAGAATAGGGTCTCAAATGTAGAAAACCAACTTATGCTTGCTTAAGGGGAAAGGTGAGTTGGGGTGCTGCATAAAACCAGAGATTGAAATTAGCACAGATACCTTTCCATAAGCCGAATATGTAATAGACAATAGCTACTGATTGCTCAACGAAGTGGACTCAACACCCCATATTAAACGCCTAAGAATATACCTGACTAGTAAGAATCTTAAAACCTATGGATTTATATGTCTCCGAAAGAGAATCAAGCGTGTGTAAAGCTGCCTAATCGCAGCAGTGATAGGATTGGTGAGATTCGGTGAGCAAATGCAGACCCTTTGAAGTCATATTGCATGGTACCCATTCCATGGGTCTCAATTCTCCAGGTTTAAGGGATTCTTCCTTCACCTAAAACATGCATGTGGGACCCAGAGTATGATCCAACGTGTGATCGGGAAACGTGTTCAAATGTGTCTCAGTTTTCGTCCCCTGGTACTCGGGTGCAACATTCCAGACGCTTTACTAACAATCTCCCCACTTGGAGAGTCAGTGCCTTTAACCTCCTGTTTGGCCCAGTTTGCAATTTCTGCGGAAAATGAACAGGAATAGGGAGAACCAATGAGAGAGTAGCTGGAGGTGTCTGGACGGGCAAATTTAACTCTCATTTCCCACCAGGAAGAGGAATTAACCAAAGGCTCAGCGTGCCATGCCGGAACCACACTAGGGCCTGAAGCAATCCTGCGGTGTTGCGGCCAGCTCACAAGAAAGCGAGTTGAAGAAAGGAGCTCAGGGGCCCTGTAATTCACAAACCTGCAGAGTTCTAAATGACAGCTATCGTCCAAAAATATATTGAAGTAAGGCTGCCAAGAGGACTTGAATGTGGGGCAGAATTGCAGGAAACCGATTTCAGGAGGTAGACTGGAATTGCATGTAAAGCATAGGAAAAGAGGCAGAACGTCCACAATGATGCACTTGGCCAGAAAGGGCGTATGCGTTTTTTCTTGAATATACTCAAGAAAAAAAGCATACGCCCTTTTTGGCCAACCAAGCAAGCTTGCAAAGGAAATCTGCACTACAATGAAGTCTCACTGCCCCCCGGTCAAAAGGGCCATCTGAGAAAAGTGTAAAATCCAGAAAGGCAGGACAGGCCATGGAGAACGGGGAGCCTAGTTAGGCTGATGGGCGGGATGTAAATTGCCAACAGCCACTCTGGAGAAGTGTATGGTGTTTCCTGAAACATCTAAAAAACAAAGCAACAGAGCCTAGGGCACTTCCACTTATGGTCCTATAGCTTAGGGAAATTAAAATCAAAAAGACACAGCAACCCGAAAGTTTGGGACGGCTCTGTTTACAAGAACCTCATTTACTGTACAAGTTCAATATCGCAGAAAGCGAGAAATGGATAAAGAAGTTGTGGTACTTACGTACAATGCAATATCACTCAGCAATGAAATCTATGTCATCAGGCCCTTAGCAACATAATGAGTGGATTCAGGTACGATGATTCTAAGTGAACTATGTCACAGAGAAAAAGAAACATCATAAGTTATAACTAATACATGGAATGTAAACTTGGCTACACAGGAACTGAATTACAAAACAGAAGAGGGTCTCAAATGTAGAAAACCAACTTATGCTTGCTTAAGGGGAAAGGTGAGTTGGGGTGCTGCATAAAACCAGAGATTGAAATTAGCACAGATACCTTTCCATAAGTCCAATATGTAATAGACAAGAGCTACTCCTTGCTCAACGAAGTGGACTCAACACCCCATATTAAACGCCTAAGAATATACATGACTAGTAAGAATCTTAAAACCTATGGATTTATATGTCTCCGAAAGAGAATCAAGCGTGTGTACAGCGGCATAAACGCAGCAGTGATCGGATTGGTGAGGTTCGGTGAGCAAATGCAGACCCTTTGAAGTCATATTGCATGGTACCCATTCCATGGGTCTCAACTCTCCAGGTTTAAGGGATTCTTCCTTCAGCTAAAACATGCATGTGGAACCCAGAGTATGATCCACCGTGTGATCGGGAAACGTGTTCAAATGTGTCTCAGTTTTCGTCCCCTGGTACTCGGGTGCAACATTCCAGACGCTTTACTAACACTCTCCCCACTTGGAGAGTCAGTGCCTTTAACCTCCTGTTTCGCCCAGTTTGCAATTTCTGCGGAAAATGAACAGGAATAGGGAGAACCAATGAGAGACTAGCTGGAGGTGTCTGGACGGGCAAATTTAACTCTCATTTCCCACCAGGAAGAGGAATTAACCAAAGGCTCAGCGTGCCATGCCGGAAGCACACTAGGGCCTGAAGCAATCCTACGGTGTTGCGGCCAGCTCACAAGAAAGCGAGTTGAAGAAAGGAGCTCAGGGGCCCTGTAATTCACAAACCTGCAGAGTTCTAAATGACAGCTATCATCCAAAAATATATTGAAGTAAGGCTGCCAAGAGGACTTGAAAGCGGGGCAGAATTGCAGGAAACCGATTTCAGGAGGTAGATTGGAATTGCATGTAAAGCATAGGAAAAGAGGAAGAACGTCCACAATGATGCACTTGGCCAAAAAGGGCGTATGCGTTTTTTCCTGAATATATTCAGGAAAAAACGCATACGCCCTTTTTGGCCAACCAAGCAAGCTTGCAAAGGAAATCTGCACTACAATGAAGTCTCACTGCCCCCCGGTCAAAAGGGCCATCTGAAAAAAGTGTAAAATCCAGAAAGGCAGGACAGGCCATGGAGAACTGGGAGCCTTCTTATGCTGATGGGCGGGATGTAAATTGCCAACAGCCACTCTGCAGAAGTGTATGGTGTTTCCTAAAACATCTAAGAAACAAAGCAACAGAGCCTAACGCACTTCCACTTATAGTCCTATAGATTAGGGAAATTAAAATCAAAAAGACACAGCCACCCCAAAGTTTGGGACGGCTCTGTTTACAAGAACCTCGTTTATGGTACAAGTTCAATATCGCAGAAAGCGAAAAGTGGATAAAGAAGTTGTGCTACATACGTACAATGCAATATCACTCAGCAATGAAATCTATGTCATCAGGCCAGTAGCAGCATAATGAGTGGATTCAGGTACAATGATTCTAAGTGAAATAAGTCACACAGAAAAAGAAACATCATAATGTATCACTAATATACGGAATGTAAACTTGGCTACACAGGAACTGAATTACAAAACAGAATAGGGTCTCAAATGTAGAAAACCAACTTATGCTTGCTTAAGGGGAAAGGTGAGTTGGGGTGCTGCATAAAACCAGAGATTGAAATTAGCACAGATACCTTTCCATAAGCCAAATATGTAATAGACAAGAGCTACTGCTTGCTCAACGAAGTGGACTCAACACCCCATATTAAACGCCTAAGAATATACCTGACTAGTAAGAATCTTAAAACCTATGGATTTATATGTCTCCGAAAGAGAATCAAGCGTGTGTAAAGCTGCCTAATCGCAGCAGTGATAGGATTGGTGAGGTTCGGTGAGCAAATGCAGACCCTTTGAAGTCATATTGCATGGTACCCATTCCATGGGTCTCAACTCTCCAGGTTTAAGGGATTCTTCCTTCAGCTAAAACATGCATGTGGGACCCAGAGTATGATCCAACGTGTGATCGGGAAACGTGTTCAAATGTGTCTCAGTTTTCGTCCCCTGGTACTCGGGTGCAACATTCCAGACGCTTTACTAACAATCTCCCCACTTGGAGAGTCAGTGCCTTTAACCTCCTGTTTGGCCCAGTTTGCAATTTCTGCGGAAAATGAACAGGAATAGGGAGAACCAATGAGAGCGTAGCTGGAGGTGTCTGGACGGGAAAATTTAACTCTCATTTCCCACCAGGAAGACGAATTAACCAAAGGCTCAGCGAGCCATGCCGGAACCACACTAGGGCCTGAAGCAATCCTGCGGTGTTGCGGCCAGCTCACAAGAAAGCGAGTTGAAGAAAGGAGCTCAGGGGCCCTGTAATTCACAAACCTGCAGAGTTCTAAATGACAGCTATCGTCCAAAAATATATTGAAGTAAGGCTGCCAAGAGGACTTGGATGTGGGGCAGAATTGCAGGAAACCGATTTCAGGAGGTAGACTGGAATTGCATGTAAAGCATAGGAAAAGAGGCAGAACGTCCACAATGATGCACTTGGCCAGAAAGGGCGTATGCGTTTTTTCTTGAATATACTCAAGAAAAAAAGCATACGCCCTTTTTGGCCAACCAAGCAAGCTTGCAAAGGAAATCTTCACTACAATGAAGTCTCACTGCCCCCCGGTCAAAAGGGCCATCTGTGAAAAGTGTAAAATCCAGAAAGGCAGGACAGGCCATGGAGAACGGGGAGCCTAGTTAGGCTGATGGGCGGGATGTAAATTGCCAACAGCCACTCTGGAGAAGTGTATGGTGTTTCCTGAAACATCTAAAAAACAAAGCAACAGAGCCTAGGGCACTTCCACTTATGGTCCTATAGCTTAGGGAAATTAAAATCAAAAAGACACAGCAACCCGAAAGTTTGGAACGGCTCTGTTTACAAGAACATCATTTACTGTACAAGTTCAATATCGCAGAAAGCGAGAAATGGATAAAGAAGTTGTGGTACTTACGTACAATGCAATATCACTCAGCAATGAAATCTATATCATCAGGCCCTTAGCAACATAATGAGTGGATTCAGGTACGATGATTCTAAGTGAACTATGTCACAGAGAAAAAGAAACATCATAAGTTATAACTAATACATGGAATGTAAACTTGGCTACACAGGAACTGAATCACAAAACAGAAGAGGGTCTCAAATGTAGAAAACCAACTTATGCTTGCTTAAGGGGAAAGGTGAGTTGGGGTGCTGCATAAAACCAGAGATTGAAATTAGCACAGATACCGTTCCATAAGCCAAATATATAATAGACAAGAGCTACTCCTTGCTCAACGAAGTGGACTCAACACCCCATATTAAACGCCTAAGAATATACCTGACTAGTAAGAATCTTAAAACCTATGGATTTATATGTCTCCGAAAGAGAATCAAGCGTGTGTACAGCGGCATAAACGCAGCAGTGATCGGATTGGTGAGGTTCGGTGAGCAAATGCAGACCCTTTGAAGTCATATTGCATGGTACCCATTCCATGGGTCTCAACTCTCCAGGTTTAAGGGATTCTTCCTTCAGCTAAAACATGCATGTGGAACCCAGAGTATGATCCACCGTGTGATCGGGAAACGTGTTCAAATGTGTCTCAGTTTTCGTCCCCTGGTACTCGGGTGCAACATTCCAGACGCTTTACTAACACTCTCCCCACTTGGAGAGTCAGTGCCTTTAACCTCCTGTTTCGCCCAGTTTGCAAATTCTGCGGAAAATGAACAGGAATAGGGAGAACCAATGAGAGACTAGCTGGAGGTGTCTGGACGGGCAAATTTAACTCTCATTTCCCACCAGGAAGAGGAATTAACCAAAGGCTCAGCGTGCCATCCCGGAACCACACTAGGGCCTGAAGCAATCCTGCGGTGTTGCGGCCAGCTCACAAGAAAGCGAGTTGAAGAAAGGAGCTCAGGGGCCCTGTAATTCACAAACCTGCAGAGTTCTAAATGACAGCTATCATCCAAAAATATATTGAAGTAAGGCTGCCAAGAGGACTTGAAAGCGGGGCAGAATTGCAGGAAACCGATTTCAGGAGGTAGACTGGAATTGCATGTAAAGCATAGGAAAAGAGGAAGAACGTCCACAATGATGCACTTGGCCAAAAAGGGCATATGCGTTTTTTCCTGAATATATTCAGGAAAAAACGCATACGCCCTTTTTGGCCAACCAAGCAAGCTTGCAAAGGAAATCTGCACTACAATGAAGTCTCACTGACCCCCGGTCAAAAGGGCCATCTGAAAAAAGTGTAAACTCCAGAAAGGCAGGACAGGCCATGGAGAACTGGGAGCCTTCTTATGCTGATGGGCGGGATGTAAATTGCCAACAGCCACTCTGGAGAAGTGTATGGTGTTTCCTGAAACATCTAAAAAACAAAGCAACAGAGCCTAGGGCACTTCCACTTATCGGCCTATAGATTAGGGAAATTAAAATCAAAAAGATACAATCAACCCCAAAGTTTGGGACGGCTCTGTTTACAAGAACCTCGTTTACGGTACAAGTTCAATATCGCAGAAAGCGAAAAATGGATAAAGAAGTTGTGGTACTTACGTACAATGCAATATCACTCAGCAATGAAATCTATGTCATCAGGCCAGTAGCAGCATAATGAGTGGATTCAGGTACGATGATTCTAAGTGAAATAAGTCACACAGAAAAAGAAACATCATAATGTATCACTAATACACGGAATGTAAACTTGGCTACACAGGAACTGAATTACAAAACAGAATAGGGTCTCAAATATAGAAAACCAACTTATGCTTGCTTAAGGGGAAAGGTGAGTTGGGGTGCTGCATAAAACCAGAGATTGAAATTAACACAGATACCTTTCCATAAGCCCAATACCTAATAAACAAGAGCTACTCCTTTCTCAACGAACTGGACTTAACACCCAATATTAAACGCCTAATAATATACCTGACTAGTAAGAATCTTAAAACCTATGGATTTATATGTCTCCGAAAGAGAATCAAGCGTGTGTACAGCGCCATAAACGCAGCAGTGATAGGATTCGTGAGGTTCGGTGAGCAAATGCAGACCCTTTGAATTCATATTGCATGGTACCCATTCCATGGGTTTCAACTCTCCAGGTTTAAGGGATTCTTCCTTCAGCTAAAACATGCATGTGGAACCCAGAGTATGATCCACCGTGTGATCGGGAAACGTGTTGAAATGTGTCTCAGTTTTCGTCCCCTGGTACTCGGGTGCAACATTCCAGACGCTTTACTAACACTCTCCCCACTTGGAGAGTCAGTGCCTTTAACCTCCTGTTTGGCCCAGTTTGCAATATCTGCGGAAAAGGAACAGGAATAGGGAGAAACAATGAGAGAGTAGCTGGAGGTGTCTGGACGGGCAAATTTAACTCTCATTTCCCTGCAGGAAGTGGAATTAACCAAAGGCTCAGCGTGCCATTCCGGAACCACACTAGGGCCTGAAGCAATCCTGCGGTGTTGCGGCCAGCTCACAAGAAAGCGAGTTGAAGAAAGGAGCTCAGGGGCACTGTAATTCACAAACCTGCAGAGTTATAAATGACAGCTATCGTCCAAAAATATATTGAAGTAAGGCTGCCAAGAGGACTTGAAAGCGGGGCAGAATTGCAGGAAACCGATTTCAGGAGGTAGACTGGAATTGCATGTAAAGCATAGGAAAAGAGGCAGAACGTCCACAATGATGCACTTGGCCAAAAAGGGCGTATGCGTTTTTTCCTGAATATATTCACGAAAAAACGCATACGCCCTTTTTGGCCAACCAAGCAAGCTTGCAAAGGAAATCTGCACTACAATGAAGTCTCACTGCCCTCCGGTCAAAAGGGCCATCTGAAAAAAGTGTAAAATCCAGAAAGGCAGGACAGGCCATGGAGAACTGGGAGCCTAGTTAGGCTGATGGGCGGGATGTAAATTGCCAACAGCCACTCTGGAGAAGTGTACGGTGTTTCCTAAAGCATCTAAAAAACAAAGCAACAGAGCCTAGCGCACTTCTACTTATGGTCCTATAGCTTAGGGAAATTAAAATCAAAAAGACACAGCCACCCCAAAGTTTGGGACGGCTCTGTTTACAAGAACCTCGTTTACGGTACAAGTTCAATATCGCAGAAAGCGAAAAATGGATAAAGAAGTTGTGGTACTTACGTACAATGCAATATCACTCAGCAATGAAATCTATGTCATCAGGCCAGTAGCAGCATAATGAGTGGATTCAGGTACGATGATTCTAAGTGAAATAAGTCACACAGAAAAAGAAACATCATAAGATATCACTAATACACGGAATGTAAACTTGGCTACACAGGAACTGAATTACAAAACAGAATAGGGTCTCAAATGTAGAAAACCAACTTATGCTTGCTTAAGGGGAAAGGTGAGTTGGGATGCTGCATAAAAACAGAGATTGAAATTAGCACAGATACCTTTCCATAAGCCAAATATGTAATAGACAAGAGCTACTGCTTGCTCAACGAAGTGGACTCAACACCCCATATTAAACGCCTAAGAATATACCTGACTAGTAAGAATCTTAAAACCTATGGATTTATTTGTCTCCGAAAGAGAATCAAGCGTGTGTACAGCAGCCTAATCGCAGCAGTGATAGGATTGGTGAGGTTCGGTGAGCAAATGCAGACCCTTTGAAGTCATATTGCATGGTACCCATTCCATGGGTCTCAACTCTCCAGGTTTAAGGGATTCTTCCTTCAGCTAAAACATGCATGTGGAACCCAGAGTATGATCCACCGTGTGATCGGGAAACGTGTTCAAATGTGTCTCAGTTTTCGCCCCCTGGTACTCGGGTGCAACATTCCAGATGCTTTACTAACACTCTCCCCACTTGGAGAGTCAGTGCCTTTAACCTCCTGTTTGGCCCAGTTTGCATTTCTGCGGAAAATGAACAGGAATAGGGAGAACCAATGAGAGACTAGCTGGAGGTGTCTGGACGGGCAAATTTAACTCTCATTTCCCACCAGGAACAGGAATTAACCAAAGGCTCAGCGTGCCATTCCGGAACCACACTAGGGCCTGAAGCAATCCTGCGGTGTTGCGGCCAGCTCACAAGAAAGCGAGTTGAAGAAAGGAGCTCAGGGGCACTGTAATTCACAAACCTGCAGAGTTATAAATGACAGCTATCGTCCAAAAATATATTGAAGTAAGGCTGCCAAGAGGACTTGAAAGCGGGGCAGAATTGCAGGAAACCGATTTCAGGAGGTAGACTGGAATTGCATGTAAAGCATAGGAAAAGAGGCAGAACGTCCACAATGATGCACTTGGCCAAAAAGGGCGTATGCGTTTTTTCCTGAATATATTCACGAAAAAACGCATACGCCCTTTTTGTCCAACCAAGCAAGCTTGCAAAGGAAATCTGCACTACAATGAAGTCTCACTGCCCTCCGGTCAAAAGGGCCATCTGAAAAAAGTGTAAAATCCAGAAAGGCAGGACAGGCCATGGAGAACTGGGAGCCTAGTTAGGCTGATGGGCGGGATGTAAATTGCCAACAGCCACTCTGGAGAAGTGTACGGTGTTTCCTAAAGCATCTAAAAAACAAAGCAACAGAGCCTAGCGCACTTCTACTTATGGTCCTATAGCTTAGGGAAATTAAAATCAAAAAGACACAGCCACCCCAAAGTTTGGGACGGCTCTGTTTACAAGAACCTCGTTTACGGTACAAGTTCAATATCGCAGAAAGCGAAAAATGGATAAAGAAGTTGTGGTACTTACGTACAATGCAATATCACTCAGCAATGAAATCTATGTCATCAGGCCAGTAGCAGCATAATGAGTGGATTCAGGTACGATGATTCTAAGTGAAATAAGTCACACAGAAAAAGAAACATCATAAGATATCACTAATACACGGAATGTAAACTTGGCTACACAGGAACTGAATTACAAAACAGAATAGGGTCTCAAATGTAGAAAACCAACTTATGCTTGCTTAAGGGGAAAGGTGAGTTGGGATGCTGCATAAAAACAGAGATTGAAATTAGCACAGATACCTTTCCATAAGCCAAATATGTAATAGACAAGAGCTACTGCTTGCTCAACGAAGTGGACTCAACACCCCATATTAAACGCCTAAGAATATACCTGACTAGTAAGAATCTTAAAACCTATGGATTTATTTGTCTCCGAAAGAGAATCAAGCGTGTGTACAGCAGCCTAATCGCAGCAGTGATAGGATTGGTGAGGTTCGGTGAGCAAATGCAGACCCTTTGAAGTCATATTGCATGGTACCCATTCCATGGGTCTCAACTCTCCAGGTTTAAGGGATTCTTCCTTCAGCTAAAACATGCATGTGGAACCCAGAGTATGATCCACCGTGTGATCGGGAAACGTGTTCAAATGTGTCTCAGTTTTCGCCCCCTGGTACTCGGGTGCAACATTCCAGATGCTTTACTAACACTCTCCCCACTTGGAGAGTCAGTGCCTTTAACCTCCTGTTTGGCCCAGTTTGCATTTCTGCGGAAAATGAACAGGAATAGGGAGAACCAATGAGAGACTAGCTGGAGGTGTCTGGACGGGCAAATTTAACTCTCATTTCCCACCAGGAAGAGGAATTAACCAAAGGCTCAGCGTGCCATCCCGGAACCACACTAGGGCCTGAAGCAATCCTGCGGTGTTGCGGCCAGCTCACAAGAAAGCGAGTTGAAGAAAGGAGCTCAGGGGCCCTGTAATTCACAGACCTGCAGAGTTCTAAAGGACAGCTATCATCCAAAAATATATTGAAGTAAGGCTGCCAAGAGGACTTGAAAGCGGGGCAGAATTGCAGAAAACCGATTTCAGGAGGTAGACTGGAATTGCATGTAAAGCATAGGAAAAGAGGAAGAACGTCCACAATGATGCACTTGGCCAAAAAGGGCATATGCGTTTTTTCCTGAATATATTCAGGAAAAAACGCATACGCCCTTTTTGGCCAACCAAGCAAGCTTGCAAAGGAAATCTGCACTACAATGAAGTCTCACTGCCCCCCGGTCAAAAGGGCCATCTGAAAAACGTGTAAACTCCAGAAAGGCAGGACAGGCCATGGAGAACTGGGAGCCTTCTTATGCTGATGGGCGGAATGTAAATTGCCAACAGCCACTCTGGAGAAGTGTATGGTGTTTCCTGAAACATCTAAAAAACAAAGCAACAGAGCCTAGGGCACTTCCACTTATCGTCCTATAGATTAGGGAAATTAAAATCAAAAAGATACAGTCACCCCAAAGTTTGGGACGGCTCTGTTTACAAGAACCTCGTTTACGGTACAAGTTCAATATCGCAGAAAGCGAAAAATGGATAAAGAAGTTGTGGTACTTACGTACAATGCAATATCACTCAGCAATGAAATCTATGTCATCAGGCCAGTAGCAGCATAATGAGTGGATTCAGGTACGATGATTCTAACTGAAATAAGTCACACAGAAAAAGAAACATCATAAGGTATCACTAATACACGGAATGTAAACTTGGCTACACAGGAACTGAATTACAAAACAGAACAGGGTCTCAAATATAGAAAACCAACTTATGCTTGCTTAAGGGGAAAGGTGAGTTGGGGTGCTGCATAAAACCAGAGATTGAAATTAACACAGATACCTTTCCATAAGCCCAATACCTAATAAACAAGAGCTACTCCTTTCTCAACGAACTGGACTTAACACCCAATATTAAACGCCTAATAATATACCTGACTAGTAAGAATCTTAAAACCTATGGATTTATATGTCTCCGAAAGAGAATCAAGCGTGTGTACAGCGCCATAAACGCAGCAGTGATAGGATTCGTGAGGTTCGGTGAGCAAATGCAGACCCTTTGAATTCATATTGCATGGTACCCATTCCATGGGTTTCAACTCTCCAGGTTTAAGGGATTCTTCCTTCAGCTAAAACATGCATGTGGAACCCAGAGTATGATCCAACGTGTGATCGGGAAACGTGTTCAAATGTGTCTCAGTTTTCGTCCCCTGGTACTCGGGTGCAACATTCCAGACGCTTTACTAACACTCTCCCCACTTGGAGAGTCAGTGCCTTTAACCTCCTGTTTGGCCCAGTTTGCAATATCTGCAGAAAAGGAACAGGAATAGGGAGAAACAATGAGAGAGTAGCTGGAGGTGTCTGGACGGGCAAATATAACTCTCATTTCCCTGCAGGAAGTGGAATTAACCAAAGGCTCAGCGTGCCATTCCGGAACCACACTAGGGCCTGAAGCAATCCTGCGGTGTTGCGGCCAGCTCACAAGAAAGCGAGTTGAAGAAAGGAGCTCAGGGGCACTGTAATTCACAAACCTGCAGAGTTATAAATGACAGCTATCGTCCAAAAATATATTGAAGTAAGGCTGCCAAGAGGACTTGAAAGCGGGGCAGAATTGCAGGAAACCGATTTCAGGAGGTAGACTGGAATTGCATGTAAAGCATAGGAAAAGAGGCAGAACGTCCACAATGATGCACTTGGCCAAAAAGGGCGTATGCGTTTTTTCCTGAATATATTCACGAAAAAACGCATACGCCCTTTTTGGCCAACCAAGCAAGCTTGCAAAGGAAATCTGCACTACAATGAAGTCTCACTGCCCCCCGGTCAAAAGGGCCATCTGAAAAAAGTGTAAACTCCAGAAAGGCAGGACAGGCCATGGAGAACTGGGAGCCTAGTTAGGCTGATGGGCGGGATGTAAATTGCCAACAGCCACTCTGGAGAAGTGTACGGTGTTTCCTAAAGCATCTAAAAAACAAAGCAACAGAGCCTAGCGCACTTCTACTTATGGTCCTATAGCTTAGGGAAATTAAAATCCAAAAGACACAGCCACCCCAAAGTTTGGGACGGCTCTGTTTACAAGAACCTCGTTTACGGTACAAGTTCAATATCGCAGAAAGCGAAAAATGGATAAAGAAGTTGTGGTACTTACGTACAATGCAATATCACTCAGCAATGAAATCTATGTCATCAGGCCAGTAGCAGCATAATGAGTGGATTCAGGTACGATGATTCTAAGTGAAATAAGTCACACAGAAAAAGAAACATCATAAGATATCACTAATACACGGAATGTAAACTTGGCTACACAGGAACTGAATTACAAAACAGAATAGGGTCTCAAATGTAGAAAACCAACTTATGCTTGCTTAAGGGGAAAGGTGAGTTGGGATGCTGCATAAAAACAGAGATTGAAATTAGCACAGATACCTTTCCATAAGCCAAATATGTAATAGACAAGAGCTACTGCTTGCTCAACGAAGTGGACTCAACACGCCATATTAAACGCCTAAGAATATACCTGCCTAGTAAGAATCTTAAAACCTATGGATTTATTTGTCTCCGAAAGAGAATCAAGCGTGTGTACAGTGGCATAAACGCAGCAGTGATAGGATTCGTGAGGTTCGGTGAGCAAATGCAGACCCTTTGAAGTCATATTGCATGGTACCCATTCCATGGGTCTCAACTCTCCAGGTTTAAGGGATTCTTCCTTCAGTTAAAACATGCATGTGGAACCCAGAGTATGATCCACCGTGTGATCGGGAAATGTGTTCAAATGTGTCTCAGTTTTCGTCCCCTGGTACTCAGGTGCAACATTCCAGACGCTTTACTAACACTCTCCCCACTTGGAGAGTCAGTGCCTTTAACCTCCTGTTTGGCCCAGTTTCCAAATTCTGCGGAAAATGAACAGGAATAGGGAGAACCAATGGGAGACTAACTGGAGGTGTCTGGACGGGCAAATTTAACTCTCATTTCCCACCAGGAAGAGGAATTAACCAAAGGCTCAGCGAGCCATGCCGGAACCACACTAGGGCCTGAAGCAATCCTGCGCTGTTACGGCCAGCTCACAAGAAAGCGAGTTGAAGAAAGGAGCTCAGGGGCACTGTAATTCACAAACCTGCAGAGTTATAAATGACAGCTATCGTCCAAAAACATATTGAAGTAAGGCTGCCAAGAGGACTTGAAAGCGGGGCAGAATTGCAGGAAACCAATTTCAGGAGGTAGACTGGAATTGCATGTAAAGCATAGGAAAAGAGGCAGAACGTCCACAATGATGCACTTGGCCAACAAGGGCGTATGCGTTTTTTCCTGAATATATTCAGGAAAAAACGCATACGCCGTTTTTCGCCAACCAAGCAGGCTTGCAAAGGAAATCTGCACTACAATGAAGTCTCACTGCCCCCCGGTCAAAAGGGCCATCTGAAAAAAGTGTAAAATCCAGAAAGGCAGGACAGGCCATGGAGAACTGGGAGCCTTCTTATGCTGATGGGCGGGATGTAAATTGCCAACAGCCACTCTGGAGAAGTGTATGGTGTGAGCCTAGGGCACTTCCACTTATGGTCCTATAGATTAGGGAAATTAAAATCAAAAAGACACAGCCACCCCAAAGTTTGGGACGGCTCTGTTTACAAGAACCTCGTTTACGGTACAAGTTCAATATCGTAGAAAGCGAAAAATGGATAAAGAAGTTGTGGTACTTACGTACAATGCAATATCACTCAGCAATGAAATCTATGTCATCAGGCCAGTAGCAGCATAATGAGTGGATTTAGGTACGATGATTCTAAGTGAAATAAGTCACACAGAAAAAGAAACATCATAAGATATCACTAATACAAGGAATGTAAACTTGGCTACACAGGAACTGAATTACAAAACAGAATAGGGTCTCAAATGTAGAAAACCAACCTATGCTTGCTTAAGGGGAAAGGTGAGTTGGGGTGCTGCATAAAACCAGAGATTGAAATTAGCACAGATACCTTTCCATAAGCCAAATATGTAATAGACAAGAGCTACTGCTTGCTCAACGAAGTGGACTCAACACCCCATATTAAACGCCTAAGAATATACCTGACTAGTAAGAATCTTAAAACCTATGGATTTATATGTCTCCGAAAGAGAATCAAGCGTGTGTACAGCGACATAAACGCAGCAGGGATAGGATTGGTGAGGTTCGGTGAGCAAATGCAGACCCTTTGAAGTCATAATGCATGGTACCCATTCCATGGTTCTCAACTCTCCAGGTTTAAGGGATTCTTCCTTCAGCTAAACATGCATGTGGAACCCAGAGTATGATCCACCGTGTGATCGGGAAACGTGTTCAAATGTGTCTCAGTTTTCGTCCCCTGGTACTCGGGTGCAACATTCCAGACGCTTTACTAACACTCTCCCCACTTGGAGAGTCAGTGCCTTTAACCTCCTGTTTGGCCCAGTTTCCAAATTCTGCGGAAAATGAACAGGAATAGGGAGAACCAATGGGAGACTAACTGGAGGTGTCTGGACGGGCAAATTTAACTCTCATTTCCCACCAGGAAGAGGAATTAACCAAAGGCTCAGCGAGCCATGCCGGAACCACACTAGGGCCTGAAGCAATCCTGCGCTGTTGCGGCCAGCTCACAAGAAAGCGAGTTGAAGAAAGGAGCTCAGGGGCACTGTAATTCACAAACCTGCAGAGTTATAAATGACAGCTATCGTCCAAAAACATATTGAAGTAAGGCTGCCAAGAGGACTTGAAAGCGGGGCAGAATTGCAGGAAACCAATTTCAGGAGGTAGACTGGAATTGCATGTAAAGCATAGGAAAAGAGGCAGAACGTCCACAATGATGCACTTGGCCAACAAGGGCGTATGCGTTTTTTCCTGAATATATTCAGGAAAAAACGCATACGCCGTTTTTCGCCAACCAAGCAGGCTTGCAAAGGAAATCTGCACTACAATGAAGTCTCACTGCCCCCCGGTCAAAAGGGCCATCTGAAAAAAGTGTAAAATCCAGAAAGGCAGGACAGGCCATGGAGAACTGGGAGCCTTCTTATGCTGATGGGCGGGATGTAAATTGCCAACAGCCACTCTGGAGAAGTATATGGTGTTTCCTGAAACATCTAAAAAACAAAGCAACAGAGCCTAACGCACTTCCACTTATGGTCCTATAGATTAGGGAAATTAAAATCAAAAAGACACAGCCACCCCAAAGTTTGGGACGGCTCTGTTTACAAGAAACTCGTTTACGGTACAAGTTGAATATCGCAGAAAGCGAGAAATGGATAAAGAAGTTGTGGTACATACGTACAATGCAATATCACTCAGCAATGAAATCTATGTCATCAGGCCGGTAGCAGCATAATGAGTGGATTCAGGTACGATGATTCTAAGTGAAATAAGTCACACAGAAAAAGAAACATCATAAGATATCACTAATACACGGAATGTAAACTTGGCTACACAGGAACTGAATTACAAAACAGAATAGGGTCTCAAATGTAGAAAACCAACTTATGCTTGCTTAAGGGGAAAGGTGAGTTGGGGTGCTGCAAAAAACCAGAGATTGAAATTAGCACAGATACCTTTCCATAAGCCAAATATTTAATAGACAAGAGCTACTGCTTGCTCAACGAAGTGGACTCAACACTCCATATTAAACGCCTAAGAATATACCTGACTAGTAAGAATCTTAAAACCTATGGATTTATATGTCTCCGAAAGAGAATCAAGCGTGTGTACAGCAGCCTAATCGCAGCAGTGATAGGATTGGTGAGGTTCGGTGAGCAAATGCAGACCCTTTGAAGTCATATTGCATGGTACCCATTCCATGGGTCTCAACTCTCCAGGTTTAAGGGATTCTTCCTTCAGCTAAAACATGCATGTGGAACCCAGAGTATGATCCACCGTGTGATCGGGAAACGTGTTCAAATGTGTCTCAGTTTTCGCCCCCTGGTACTCGGGTGCAACATTCCAGATGCTTTACTAACACTCTCCCCACTTGGAGAGTCAGTGCCTTTAACCTCCTGTTTGGCCCAGTTTGCATTTCTGCGGAAAATGAACAGGAATAGGGAGAACCAATGAGAGACTAGCTGGAGGTGTCTGGACGGGCAAATTTAACTCTCATTTCCCACCAGGAACAGGAATTAACCAAAGGCTCAGCGAGCCAAGCTGAAACCACATTAGGGCCTGAAGCAATCCTGCGGTGTTGCGGCCAGCTCACAAGAAAGCGAGTTGAAGAAAGGAGCTCAGGGGCACTGTAATTGACAAACCTGCAGAGTTATAAATGACAGCTATCGTCCAAAAATATATTGAAGTAAGGCTGCCAAGAGGACTTCAAAGCGGGGCAGAATTGCAGGAAACCGATTTCAGGAGATAGACTGGAATTGCATGTAAAGCATAGGAAAAGAGGCAGAACGTCCACAATGATGCACTTGGCCAAAAAGGGCGTATGCGTTTTTTCCTGAATATATTCAGGAAAAAACGCATACGCCCTTTTTGGCCAACCAAGCAAGCTTGCAAAGGAAATCTGCACAACAATGAAGTCTCACTGCCCCCCGGTCAAAAGGGCCATCTGAAAAAAGTGTAAAATCCAGAAAGGCAGGACAGGCCAAGGAGAACTGGGAGCCTTCTTATGCTGATGGGCGGGATGTAAATTGCCAACAGCCACTCTGCAGAAGTGTATGGTGTTTCCTAAAACATCTAAGAAACAAAGCAACAGAGCCTAACACACTTCCACTTATAGTCCTATAGATTAGGGAAATTAAAATCAAAAAGACACAGCCACCCCAAAGTTTGGGACGGCTCTGTTTACAAGAACCTCGTTTATGGTACAAGTTCAATATCGCAGAAAGCGAAAAGTGGATAAAGAAGTTGTGCTACATACGTACAATGCAATATCACTCAGCAATGAAATCTATGTCATCAGGCCAGTAGCAGCATAATGAGTGGATTCAGGTACAATGATTCTAAGTGAAATAAGTCACACAGAAAAAGAAACATCATAATGTATCACTAATATACGGAATGTAAACTTGGCTACACAGGAACTGAATTACAAAACAGAATAGG
Source organism: Grampus griseus (assembly GCF_964374135.1). NCBI lineage: Eukaryota > Metazoa > Chordata > Mammalia > Artiodactyla > Delphinidae > Grampus > Grampus griseus. The sequence continues at coordinate 95,051,935 of NC_139018.1, forward strand.
GTCTCAAATATAGAAAACCAACTTATGCTTGCTTAAGGGGAAAGGTGAGTTGGGGTGCTGCATAAAACCAGAGATTGAAATTAGCACAGATACCTTTCCATAAGCCAAATATGTAATAGACAAGAGCTACTGCTTGCTCAACGAAGTGGACTCAACACCCCATATTAAACGCCTAAGAATATACCTGACTAGTAAGAATCTTAAAACCTATGGATTTATATGTCTCCGAAAGAGAATCAAGCGTGTGTAAAGCTGCCTAATCACAGCAGTGATAGGATTGGTGAGGTTCGGTGAGCAAATGCAGACCCTTTGAAGTCATATTGCATGGTACCCATTCCATGGGTCTCAACTCTCCAGGTTTAAGGGATTCTTCCTTCAGCTAAAACATGCATGTGGGACCCAGAGTATGATCCAACGTGTGATCGGGAAACGTGTTCAAATGTGTCTCAGTTTTCGTCCCCTGGTACTCGGGTGCAACATTCCAGACGCTTTACTAACAATCTCCCCACTTGGAGAGTCAGTGCCTTTAACCTCCTGTTTGGCCCAGTTTGCAATTTCTGCGGAAAATGAACAGGAATAGGGAGAACCAATGAGAGCGTAGCTGGAGGTGTCTGGACGGGAAAATTTAACTCTCATTTCCCACCAGGAAGACGAATTAACCAAAGGCTCAGCGAGCCATGCCGGAACCACACTAGGGCCTGAAGCAATCCTGCGGTGTTGCGGCCAGCTCACAAGAAAGCGAGTTGAAGAAAGGAGCTCAGGGGCCCTGTAATTCACAAACCTGCAGAGTTCTAAATGACAGCTATCGTCCAAAAATATATTGACGTAAGGCTGCCAAGAGGACTTGGATGTGGGGCAGAATTGCAGGAAACCGATTTCAGGAGGTAGACTGGAATTGCATGTAAAGCATAGGAAAAGAGGCAGAACGTCCACAATGATGCACTTGGCCAGAAAGGGCGTATGCGTTTTTTCTTGAATATACTCAAGAAAAAAAGCATACGCCCTTTTTGGCCAACCAAGCAAGCTTGCAAAGGAAATCTTCACTACAATGAAGTCTCACTGCCCCCCGGTCAAAAGGGCCATCTGTGAAAAGTGTAAAATCCAGAAAGGCAGGACAGGCCATGGAGAACGGGGAGCCTAGTTAGGCTGATGGGCGGGATGTAAATTGCCAACAGCCACTCTGGAGAAGTGTATGGTGTTTCCTGAAACATCTAAAAAACAAAGCAACAGAGCCTAGGGCACTTCCACTTATGGTCCTATAGCTTAGGGAAATTAAAATCAAAAAGACACAGCAACCCGAAAGTTTGGAACGGCTCTGTTTACAAGAACATCATTTACTGTACAAGTTCAATATCGCAGAAAGCGAGAAATGGATAAAGAAGTTGTGGTACTTACGTACAATGCAATATCACTCAGCAATGAAATCTATATCATCAGGCCCTTAGCAACATAATGAGTGGATTCAGGTACGATGATTCTAAGTGAACTATGTCACAGAGAAAAAGAAACATCATAAGTTATAACTAATACATGGAATGTAAACTTGGCTACACAGGAACTGAATCACAAAACAGAAGAGGGTCTCAAATGTAGAAAACCAACTTATGCTTGCTTAAGGGGAAAGGTGAGTTGGGGTGCTGCATAAAACCAGAGATTGAAATTAGCACAGATACCGTTCCATAAGCCAAATATATAATAGACAAGAGCTACTCCTTGCTCAACGAAGTGGACTCAACACCCCATATTAAACGCCTAAGAATATACCTGACTAGTAAGAATCTTAAAACCTATGGATTTATATGTCTCCGAAAGAGAATCAAGCGTGTGTACAGCGGCATAAACGCAGCAGTGATCGGATTGGTGAGGTTCGGTGAGCAAATGCAGACCCTTTGAAGTCATATTGCATGGTACCCATTCCATGGGTCTCAACTCTCCAGGTTTAAGGGATTCTTCCTTCAGCTAAAACATGCATGTGGAACCCAGAGTATGATCCACCGTGTGATCGGGAAACGTGTTCAAATGTGTCTCAGTTTTCGTCCCCTGGTACTCGGGTGCAACATTCCAGACGCTTTACTAACACTCTCCCCACTTGGAGAGTCAGTGCCTTTAACCTCCTGTTTCGCCCAGTTTGCAAATTCTGCGGAAAATGAACAGGAATAGGGAGAACCAATGAGAGACTAGCTGGAGGTGTCTGGACGGGCAAATTTAACTCTCATTTCCCACCAGGAAGAGGAATTAACCAAAGGCTCAGCGTGCCATCCCGGAACCACACTAGGGCCTGAAGCAATCCTGCGGTGTTGCGGCCAGCTCACAAGAAAGCGAGTTGAAGAAAGGAGCTCAGGGGCCCTGTAATTCACAAACCTGCAGAGTTCTAAAGGACAGCTATCATCCAAAAATATATTGAAGTAAGGCTGCCAAGAGGACTTGAAAGCGGGGCAGAATTGCAGGAAACCGATTTCAGGAGGTAGACTGGAATTGCATGTAAAGCATAGGAAAAGAGGCAGAACGTCCACAATGATGCACTTGGCCAAAAAGGGCGTATGCGTTTTTTCCTGAATATATTCAGGAAAAAACGCATACGCCCTTTTTGGCCAACCAAGCAGGCTTGCAAAGGAAATCTGCACTACAATGAAGTCTCACTGCCCCCCGGTCAAAAGGGCCATCTGAAAAAAGTGTAAAATCCAGAAAGGCAGGACAGGCCATGGAGAACTGGGAGCCTTCTTATGCTGATGGGCGGGATGTAAATTGCCAACAGCCACTCTGGAGAAGTGTATGGTGTGAGCCTAGGGCACTTCCACTTATGGTCCTATAGATTAGGGAAATTAAAATCAAAAAGACACAGCCACCCCAAAGTTTGGGACGGCTCTGTTTACAAGAACCTCGTTTACGGTACAAGTTCAATATCGTAGAAAGCGAAAAATGGATAAAGAAGTTGTGGTACTTACGTACAATGCAATATCACTCAGCAATGAAATCTATGTCATCAGGCCAGTAGCAGCATAATGAGTGGATTTAGGTACGATGATTCTAAGTGAAATAAGTCACACAGAAAAAGAAACATCATAAGATATCACTAATACAAGGAATGTAAACTTGGCTACACAGGAACTGAATTACAAAACAGAATAGGGTCTCAAATGTAGAAAACCAACCTATGCTTGCTTAAGGGGAAAGGTGAGTTGGGGTGCTGCATAAAACCAGAGATTGAAATTAGCACAGATACCTTTCCATAAGCCAAATATGTAATAGACAAGAGCTACTGCTTGCTCAACGAAGTGGACTCAACACCCCATATTAAACGCCTAAGAATATACCTGACTAGTAAGAATCTTAAAACCTATGGATTTATATGTCTCCGAAAGAGAATCAAGCGTGTGTACAGCGACATAAACGCAGCAGTGATAGGATTGGTGAGGTTCGGTGAGCAAATGCAGACCCTTTGAAGTCATAATGCATGGTACCCATTCCATGGTTCTCAACTCTCCAGGTTTAAGGGATTCTTCCTTCAGCTAAAACATGCATGTGGAACCCAGAGTATGATCCACCGTGTGATCGGGAAACGTGTTCAAATGTGTCTCAGTTTTCGTCCCCTGGTACTCGGGTGCAACATTCCAGACGCTTTACTAACACTCTCCCCACTTGGAGAGTCAGTGCCTTTAACCTCCTGTTTGGCCCAGTTTGCAAATTCTGCGGAAAATGAACAGAAATAGGGAGAACCAATGGGAGACTAACTGGAGGTGTCTGGACAGGCAAATTTAACTCTCATTTCCCACCAGGAAGAGGAATTAACCAAAGGCTCAGCGAGCCATGCCGGAACCACACTAGGGCCTGAAGCAATCCTGCGCTGTTGCGGCCAGGTCACAAGAAAGCGAATTGAAGAAAGGAGCTCAGGGGCACTGTAATTCACAAACCTGCAGAGTTATAAATGACAGCTATCGTCCAAAAATATATTGAAGTAAGGCTGCCAAGAGGACTTGAAAGCGGGGCAGAATTGCAGGAAACCGATTTCAGGAGGTAGACTGGAATTGCATGTAAAGCATAGGGAAAGAGGCAGAACGTCCACAATGATGCACTTGGCCAAAAAGGGCGTATGCGTTTTTTCCTGAATATATTCAGGAAAAAACGCATACGCCCTTTTTTTCCAACCAAGCAAGCTTGCAAAGGAAATCTGCACTACAACGAAGTCTCACTGCCCCCCGGTCAAAAGGGCCATCTGAAAAAAGTGTAAAATCCAGAAAGGCAGGACAGGCCATGGAGAACTGGGAGCCTTCTTATGCTGATGGGCGGGATGTAAATTGCCAACAGCCACTCTGGAGAAGTGTATGGTGTTTCCTGAAACATCTAAAAAACAAAGCAACAGAGCCTAGGGCACTTCCACTTATCGTCCTATAGATTAGGGAAATTAAAATCAAAAAGACACAGCCACCCCAAAGTTTGGGACGGCTCTGTTTACAAGAACCTCGTTTACGGTACAAGTTCAATATCGCAGAAAGCGAAAAATGGATAAAGAAGTTGTGGTACTTACGTACAATGCAATATCACTCAGCAATGAAATCTATGTCATCAGGCCAGTAGCAGCATAATGAGTGGATTCAGGTACGATGATTCTAAGTGAAATAAGTCACACAGAAAAAGATACATCATAAGGTATCACTAATACACGGAATGTAAACTTGGCTACACAGGAACTGAATTACAAAACAGAATAGGGTCTCAAATATAGAAAACCAACTTATGCTTGCTTAAGGGGAAAGGTGAGTTGGGGTGCTGCATAAAACCAGAGATTGAAATTAACACAGATACCTTTCCATAAGCCCAATACCTAATAAACAAGAGCTACTCCTTTCTCAACGAACTGGACTTAACACCCAATATTAAACGCCTAATAATATACCTGACTAGTAAGAATCTTAAAACCTATGGATTTATATGTCTCCGAAAGAGAATCAAGCGTGTGTACAGCGCCATAAACGCAGCAGTGATAGGATTCGTGAGGTTCGGTGAGCAAATGCAGACCCTTTGAATTCATATTGCATGGTACCCATTCCATGGGTTTCAACTCTCCAGGTTTAAGGGATTCTTCCTTCAGCTAAAACATGCATGTGGAACCCAGAGTATGATCCAACGTGTGATCGGGAAACGTGTTCAAATGTGTCTCAGTTTTCGTCCCCTGGTACTCGGGTGCAACATTCCAGACGCTTTACTAACACTCTCCCCACTTGGAGAGTCAGTGCCTTTAACCTCCTGTTTGGCCCAGTTTGCAATATCTGCAGAAAAGGAACAGGAATAGGGAGAAACAATGAGAGAGTAGCTGGAGGTGTCTGGACGGGCAAATTTAACTCTCATTTCCCGGCAGGAAGTGGAATTAACCAAAGGCTCAGCGAGCCATGCCGGAACCATACTAGGGCCTGAAGCAATCCTGCGGTGTTGCAGCCAGCTCACAAGAAAGCGAGTTGAAGAAAGGAGCTCAGGCGCACTGTAATTCACAAACCTGCAGAGTTATAAATGACAGCTATCGTCCAAAAATATATTGAAGTAAGGCTGCCAAGAGGACTTGAAAGCGGGGCAGAATTGCAGGAAACCGATTTCAGGAGGTAGACTGGAATTGCATGTAAAGCATAGGAAAAGAGGCAGAACGTCCACAATGATGCACTTGGCCAAAAAGGGCGTATGCGTTTTTTCCTGAATATATTCAGGAAAAAACGCATACGCCCTTTTTGTCCAACCAAGCAAGCTTGCAAAGGAAATCTGCACTACAATGAAGTCTCACTGCCCCCCGGTCAAAAGGGCCATCTGAAAAAAGTGTAAAATCCAGAAAGGCAGGACAGGCCATGGAGAACTGGGAGCCTAGTTAGGCTGATGGGCGGGATGTAAATTGCCAACAGCCACTCTGGAGAAGTGTACGGTGTTTCCTAAAGCATCTAAAAAACAAAGCAACAGAGCCTAGCGCACTTCTACTTATGGTCCTATAGCTTAGGGAAATTAAAATCAAAAAGACACAGCCACCCCAAAGTTTGGGACGGCTCTGTTTACAAGAACCTCGTTTACGGTACAAGTTCAATATCGCAGAAAGCGAAAAATGGATAAAGAAGTTGTGGTACTTACGTACAATGCAATATCACTCAGCAATGAAATCTATGTCATCAGGCCAGTAGCAGCATAATGAGTGGATTCAGGTACGATGATTCTAAGTGAAATAAGTCACACAGAAAAAGAAACATCATAAGATATCACTAATACACGGAATGTAAACTTGGCTACACAGGAACTGAATTACAAAACAGAATAGGGTCTCAAATGTAGAAAACCAACTTATGCTTGCTTAAGGGGAAAGGTGAGTTGGGATGCTGCATAAAAACAGAGATTGAAATTAGCACAGATACCTTTCCATAAGCCAAATATGTAATAGACAAGAGCTACTGCTTGCTCAACGAAGTGGACTCAACACCCCATATTAAACGCCTAAGAATATACCTGACTAGTAAGAATCTTAAAACCTATGGATTTATATGTCTCCGAAAGAGAATCAAGCGTGTGTACAGCGACATAAACGCAGCAGTGATAGGATTGGTGAGGTTCAGTGAGCAAATGCAGACCCTTTGAAGTCATAATGCATGGTACCCATTCCATGGTTCTCAACTCTCCAGGTTTAAGGGATTCTTCCTTCAGCTAAAACATGCATGTGGAACCCAGAGTATGATCCACCGTGTGATCGGGAAACGTGTTCAAATGTGTCTCAGTTTTCGTCCCCTGGTACTCGGGTGCAACATTCCAGACGCTTTACTAACACTCTCCCCACTTGGAGAGTCAGTGCCTTTAACCTCCTGTTTGGCCCAGTTTGCAATTTCTGCGTAAGAAGAACTGGAATAGGGAGAACCAATGAGAGACAAGCTGGAGGTGTCTGGACGGGCAAATTTAACTCTCATTTCCCACCAGGAAGAGGAATTAACCAAAGGCTCAGCGTGCCATGCCGGAACCACACTAGGGCCTGAAGCAATCCTGCGCTGTTGCAGCCAGCTCATAAGAAAGCGAGTTGAAGAAAGGAGCTCAGGGGCACTGTAATTCAGAAACCTGCAGAGTTATAAATGACAGCTATCGTCCAAAAATATATTGAAGTAAGGCTGCCAAGAGGACTTGAAAGCGGGGCAGAATTGCAGGAAACCGATTTCAGAAGGTAGACTGGAATTGCATGTAAAGCATAGGGAAAGAGGCAGAACGTCCACAATGATGCACTTGGCCAAAAAGGGCGTATGCGTTTTTTCCTGAATATATTCAGGAAAAAACGCACACGCCCTTTTTGGCCAACCAAGCAAGCTTGCAAAGGAAATCTGCACTACAATTAAGTCTCACTGCCCCCCTGTCAAAAGGGCCATCTGAAAAAAGTGTAAAATCCAGAAAGGCAGGACAGGCTATGGAGAACTGGGAGCCTAGTTAGGCTGATGGGCGGGATGTAAATTGCCAACAGCCACTCTGGAGAAGTGTATGGTGTTTCCTGAAACATCTAAAAAACAAAGCAACAGAGCCTAGGGCACTTCCACTTATGGTCCTATAGCTTAGGGAAATTAAAATCAAATAGACACAGCCACCCCAAAGTTTGGGACGGCTCTGTTTACAAGAACCTCGTTTATGGTACAAGTTCAATATCACAGAAAGCGAAAAATGGATAAAGAAGTTGTGGTACTAACGTACAATGCAATATCACTCAGCAATGAAATCTATGTCATCAGGCCCATAGCAGCATAATGAGTGGATTCAGGTACGATGATTCTAAGTGAAATAAGTCACACAGAAAAAGAAACATCATAAGATATCACTAATACACGGAACGTAAACTTGGCTACACAGGAACTGAATTACAAAACAGAATAGGGTCTCAAATGTAGAAAACCAACTTATGCTTGCTTAAGGGGAAAGGTGAGTTGGGGTGCTGCATACAACCAGAGATTGAAATTAGCACAGATACCTTTCCATAAGCCAAATATGTAATAGACAAGAGCTACTGCTTGCTCAACGAAGTGGACTCAACACGCCATATTAAACGCCTAAGAATATACCGGCCTAGTAAGAATCTTAAAACCTATGGATTTATATGTCTCCGAAAGAGAATCCAGCGTGTGTACAGCGGCATAAACGCAGCAGTGATCGGATTGGTGAGGTTCGATGAGCAAATGCAGACCCTTTGAAGTCATATTGCATGGTACCCATTCCATGGTTCTCAACTCTCCAGATTTAAGGGATTCTTCCTTCAGCTAAAACATGCATGTGGAACCCAGAGTATGATCCACCGTGTGATCGGGAAACGTGTTCAAATGTGTCTCAGTTTTCGTCCCCTGGTACTCGGGTGCCACATTCCAGACGCTTTACTAACACTCTCCCCACTTGGAGAGTCAGTGCCTTTAACCTCCTGTTTCGCCCAGTTTGCATATTCTGCGGAAAATGAACAGGAATAGGGAGAAACAATGAGAGACTAGTTGGAGGTGTCTGGACGGGCAAATTTAACTCTCATTTCCCACCAGGAAGAGGAATTAACCAAAGGCTCAGCGAGCCATGCCGGAACCACACTAGGGCCTGAAGCAATCCTGCGCTGTTGCAGCCAGCTCACAAGAAAGCGAGTTGAAGAAAGGAGCTCAGGGGCACTGTAATTCACAAACCTGCAGAGTTATAAATGACAGCTATCGTCCAAAAATATATTGAAGTAAGGCTGCCAAGAGGACTTGAAAGCGGGGCAGAATTGCAGGAAACCGATTTCAGGAGGTAGACTGGAATTGCATGTAAAGCATAGGAAAAGAGGCAGAACGTCCACAATGATGCACTTGGCCAAAAAGGGCGTATGCGTTTTTTCCTGAATATATTCAGGAAAAAACGCATACGCCCTTTTTGGCCAACCAAGCAAGCTTGCAAAGGAAATCTGCACTACAATGAAGTCTCACTGCCCCCCGGTCAAAAGGGCCACCTGAAAAAAGTGTAAAATCCAGAAAGGCAGGACAGGCCATGGGAACTGGGAACCTTCTTATGCTGATGGGCAGGATGTAAATTGCCAACAGCCACTCTGGAGAAGTGTATGGTGTTTCCTGAAACATCTAAAAAACAAAGCAACAGAGCCTAGGGCACTTCCACTTATGGTCCTATAGCTTAGGGAAATTAAAATCAAAACGACACAGCCACCCCAAAGTTTGGGACGGCTCTGTTTACAAGAACCTCGTTTACGGTACAAGTTCAATATCGCAGAAAGCGAAAAATGGATAAAGAAGTTGTGGTATTTACGTACAATGCAATATCACTCAGCAATGAAATCTATGTCATCAGGCCAGTAGCAGCATAATGAGTGGATTCAGGTACAATTATTCTAACTGAAATAACTCACACAGAAAAAGAAACATCATAAGGTATCACTAATATACGGAATGTAAACTTGGCTACACAGGAACTGAATTACAAAACAGAATAGGGTCTCAAATGTAGAAAACCAACTTATGCTTGCTTAAGGGGAAAGGTGAGTTGGGGTGCTGCATAAAACCAGAGATTGAAATTAGCACAGATACCTTTCCATAAGCCAAATATGTAATAGACAATAGCTACTGCTTGCTCAACGAAGTGGACTCAACACCCCATATTAAACGCCTAAGAATATACCTGACTAGTAAGAATCTTAAAACCTATGGATTTATATGTCTCCGAAAGAGAATCAAGCGTGTGTAAAGCTGCCTAATCGCAGCAGTGATAGGATTGGTGAGGTTCGGTGAGCAAATGCAGACCCTTTGAAGTCATATTGCATGGTACCCATTCCATGGGTCTCAATTCTCCAGGTTTAAGGGATTCTTCCTTCACCTAAAACATGCATGTGGGACCCAGAGTATGATCCAACGTGTGATCGGGAAACGTGTTCAAATGTGTCTCAGTTTTCGTCCCCTGGTACTCGGGTGCAACATTCCAGACGCTTTACTAACAATCTCCCCACTTGGAGAGACAGTGCCTTTAACCTCCTGTTTGGCCCAGTTTGCAATTTCTGCGGAAAATGAACAGGAATAGGGAGAACCAATGAGAGAGTAGCTGGAGGTGTCTGGACGGGCAAATTTAACTCTCATTTCCCACCAGGAACAGGAATTAACCAAAGGCTCAGCGTGCCATGCCGGAACCACACTAGGGCCTGAAGCAATCCTGCAGTGTTGCGGCCAGCTCACAAGAAAGCGAGTTGAAGAAAGGAGCTCAGGGGCCCTGTAATTCACAAACCTGCAGAGTTCTAAATGACAGCTATCGTCCAAAAATATATTGAAGTAAGGCTGCCAAGAGGACTTGAATGTGGGGCAGAATTGCAGGAAACCGATTTCAGGAGGTAGACTGGAATTGCATGTAAAGCATAGGAAAAGAGGCAGAACGTCCACAATGATGCACTTGGCCAGAAAGGGCGTATGCGTTTTTTCTTGAATATACTCAAGAAAAAAAGCATACGCCCTTTTTGGCCAACCAAGCAAGCTTGCAAAGGAAATCTGCACTACAATGAAGTCTCACTGCCCCCCGGTCAAAAGGGCCATCTGAGAAAAGTGTAAAATCCAGAAAGGCAGGACAGGCCATGGAGAACTGGGAGCCTTCTTATGCTGATGGGCGGGATGTAAATTGCCAACAGCCACTCTGGAGAAGTGTATGGTGTTTCCTGAAACATCTAAAAAACAAAGCAACAGAGCCTAACGCACTTCCACTTATGGTCCTATAGATTAGGGAAATTAAAATCAAAAAGACACAGCCACCCCAAAGTTTGGGACGGCTCTGTTTACAAGAAACTCGTTTACGGTACAAGTTCAATATCGCAGAAAGCGAGAAATGGATAAAGAAGTTGTGGTACTTACGTACAATGCAATATCACTCAGCAATGAAATCTATATCATCAGGCCCTTAGCAACATAATGAGTGGATTCAGGTACGATGATTCTAAGTGAACTATGTCACAGAGAAAAAGAAACATCATAAGTTATAACTAATACATGGAATGTAAACTTGGCTACACAGGAACTGAATTACAAAACAGAATAGGGTCTCAAATGTAGAAAACCAACTTATGCTTGCTTAAGGGGAAAGGTGAGTTGGGGTGCTGCATAAAACCAGAGATTGAAATTAGCACAGATACCGTTCCATAAGCCAAATATATAATAGACAAGAGCTACTCCTTGCTCAACGAAGTGGACTCAACACCCCATATTAAACGCCTAAGAATATACCTGACTAGTAAGAATCTTAAAACCTATGGATTTATATGTCTCCGAAAGAGAATCAAGCGTGTGTACAGCGGCATAAACGCAGCAGTGATCGGATTGGTGAGGTTCGGTGAGCAAATGCAGACCCTTTGAAGTCATATTGCATGGTACCCATTCCATGAGTCTCAACTCTCCAGGTTTAAGGGATTCTTCCTTCAGCTAAAACATGCATGTGGAACCCAGAGTATGATCCACCGTGTGATCGGGAAACGTGTTCAAATGTGTCTCAGTTTTCGTCCCCTGGTACTCGGGTGCAACATTCCAGACGCTTTACTAACACTCTCCCCACTTGGAGAGTCAGTGCCTTTAACCTCCTGTTTCGCCCAGTTTGCAAATTCTGCGGAAAATGAACAGGAATAGGGAGAACCAATGAGAGAGTAGCTGGAGGTGTCTGGACGGGCAAATTTAACTCTCATTTCCCACCAGGAAGAGGAATTAACCAAAGGCTCAGCGTGCCATCCCGGAACCACACTAGGGTCTGAAGCAATCCTGCGGTGTTGCGGCCAGCTCACAAGAAAACGAGTTGAAGAAAGGAGCTCAGGGGCCCTGTAATTCACAAACCTGCAGAGTTCTAAATGACAGCTATCATCCAAAAATATATTGAAGTAAGGCTGCCAAGAGGACTTGAAAGCGGGGCAGAATTGCAGGAAACCGATTTCAGGAGGTAGACTGGAATTGCATGTAAAGCATAGGAAAAGAGGCAGAACGTCCACAATGATGCACTTGGCCAAAAAGGGCGTATGCGTTTTTTCCTGAATATATTCAGGAAAAAACGCATACGCCCTTTTTGGCCAACCAAGCAAGCTTGCAAAGGAAATCTGCACTACAATGAAGTCTCACTGCCCCCCGGTCAAAAGGGACATCTGAAAAAAGTGTAAAATCCAGAAAGGCAGGACAGGCCATGGAGAACTGGGAGCCTTCTTATGCTGATGGGCGGGATGTAAATTGTCAACAGCCACACTGGAGAAGTGTATGGTGTTTCCTGAAACATCTAAAAAACAAAGCAACAGAGCCTAGGGCACTTCCACTTATCGTCCTATAGATTAGGGAAATTAAAATCAAAAAGATACAGTCACCCCAAAGTTTGGGACGGCTCTGTTTACAAGAACCTCGTTTATGGTACAAGTTCAATATTGCAGAAAGCGAAAAATGGATAAAGAAGTTGTGGTACTTACGTACAATGCAATATCACTCAGCAATGAAATCTATGTCATCAGGCCAGTAGCAGCATAATGAGTGGATTCAGGTACGATGATTCTAAGTGAAATAAGTCACACAGAAAAAGATACATCATAAGGTATCACTAATACACGGAATGTAAACTTGGCTACACAGGAACTGAATTACAAAACAGAATAGGGTCTCAAATATAGAAAACCAACTTATGCTTGCTTAAGGGGAAAGGTGAGTTGGGGTGCTGCATAAAACCAGAGATTGAAATTAACACAGATACCTTTCCATAAGCCCAATACCTAATAAACAAGAGCTACTCCTTTCTCAACGAACTGGACTTAACACCCAATATTAAACGCCTAATAATATACCTGACTAGTAAGAATCTTAAAACCTATGGATTTATATGTCTCCGAAAGAGAATCAAGCGTGTGTACAGCGCCATAAACGCAGCAGTGATAGGATTCGTGAGGTTCGGTGAGCAAATGCAGACCCTTTGAATTCATATTGCATGGTACCCATTCCATGGGTTTCAACTCTCCAGGTTTAAGGGATTCTTCCTTCAGCTAAAACATGCATGTGGAACCCAGAGTATGATCCAACGAGTGATCGGGAAACGTGTTCAAATGTGTCTTAGTTTTCGTCCCCTGGTACTCGGGTGCAACATTCCAGACGCTTTACTAACACTCTCCCCACTTGGAGAGTCAGTGCCTTTAACCTCCTGTTTGGCCCAGTTTGCAATATCTGCAGAAAAGGAACAGGAATAGGGAGAAACAATGAGAGAGTAGCTGGAGGTGTCTGGACGGGCAAATTTAACTCTCATTTCCCGGCAGGAAGTGGAATTAACCAAAGGCTCAGCGTGCCATTCCGGAACCACACTAGGGCCTGAAGCAATCCTGCGCTGTTGCGGCCAGCTCACAAGAAAGCGAGTTGAAGAAAGGAGCTCAGGGGCACTGTAATTCACAAACCTGCAGAGTTATAAATGACAGCTATCGTCCAAAAATATATTGAAGTAAGGCTGCCAAGAGGACTTGAAAGCGGGGCAGAATTGCAGGAAACCAATTTCAGGAGGTAGACTGGAATTGCATGTAAAGCATAGGAAAAGAGGCAGAACGTCCACAATGATGCACTTGGCCAAAAAGGGCGTATGCGTTTTTTCCTGAATATATTCAGGAAAAAACGCATACGCCCTTTTTGGCCAACCAAGCAGGCTTGCAAAGGAAATCTGCACTACAATGAAGTCTCACTGCCCCCCGGTCAAAAGGGCCATCTGAAAAAAGTGTAAAATCCAGAAAGGCAGGACAGGCCAGGGAGAACTGGGAGCCTTCTTATGCTGATGGGCGGGATGTAAATTGCCAACAGCCACTCTGGAGAAGTGTATGGTGTTTCCTGAAACATCTAAAAAACAAAGCAACAGAGCCTAGGGCACTTCCACTTATCGTCCTATAGATTAGGGAAATTAAAATCAAAAAGACACAGCCACCCCAAAGTTTGGGACGGCTCTGTTTACAAGAACCTCGTTTACGGTACAAGTTCAATATCGCAGAAAGCGAAAAATGGATAAAGAAGTTGTGGTACTTACGTACAATGCAATATCACTCAGCAATGAAATCTATGTCATCAGGCCAGTAGCAGCATAATGAGTGGATTCAGGTACGATGATTCTAAGTGAAATAAGTCACACAGAAAAAGATACATCATAAGGTATCACTAATACACGGAATGTAAACTTGGCTACACAGGAACTGAATTACAAAACAGAATAGGGTCTCAAATGTAGAAAACCAACTTATGCTTGCTTAAGGGGAAAGGTGAGTTGGGGTGCTGCAAAAAACCAGAGATTGAAATTAGCACAGATATCTTTCCATAAGCCAAATATTTAATAGACAAGAGCTACTGCTTGCTCAACGAAGTGGACTCAACACTCCATATTAAACGCCTAAGAATATACCTGACTAGTAAGAATCTTAAAACCTATGGATTTATATGTCTCCGAAAGAGAATCAAGCGTGTGTACAGCGGCCTAATCGCAGCAGTGATAGGATTGGTGAGGTTCGGTGAGCAAATGCAGACCCTTTGAAGTCATATTGCATGGTACCCATTCCATGGGTCTCAACTCTCCAGGTTTAAGGGATTCTTCCTTCAGCTAAAACATGCATGTGGAACCCAGAGTATGATCCACCGTGTGATCGGGAAACGTGTTCAAATGTGTCTCAGTTTTCGTCCCCTGGTACTCGGGTGCAACATTCCAGATGCTTTACTAACACTCTCCCCACTTGGAGAGTCAGTGCCTTTAACCTCCTGTTTGGCCCAGTTTGCATTTCTGCGGAAAATGAACAGGAATAGAGAGAACCAATGAGAGACTAGCTGGAGGTGTCTGGACGGGCAAATTTAACTCTCATTTCCCACCAGGAACAGGAATTAACCAAAGGCTCAGCGAGCCATGCTGAAACCACATTAGGGCCTGAAGCAATCCTGCGGTGTTGCGGCCAGCTCACAAGAAAGCGAGTTGAAGAAAGGAGCTCAGGGGCACTGTAATTGACAAACCTGCAGAGTTATAAATGACAGCTATCGTCCAAAAATATATTGAAGTAAGGCTGCCAAGAGGACTTGAAAGCGGGGCAGAATTGCAGGAAACCAATTTCAGGAGGTAGACTGGAATTGCATGTAAAGCATAGGAAAAGAGGCAGAACGTCCACAATGATGCACTTGGCCAAAAAGGGCGTATGCGTTTTTTCCTGAATATATTCAGGAAAAAACGCATACGCCCTTTTTGGCCAACCAAGCAAGCTTGCAAAGGAAATCTGCACTACAATGAAGTCTCACTGCCCCCCGGTCAAAAGGGCCATCTGAAAAAAGTGTAAAATCCAGAAAGGCAGGACAGGCCATGGAGAACTGGGAGCCTTCTTATGCTGATGGGCGGGATGTAAATTGCCAACAGCCACTCTGGAGAAGTGTATGGTGTTTCCTGAAACATCTAAAAAACAAAGCAACAGAGCCTAGGGCACTTCCACTTATGGTCCTATAGATTAGGGAATTTAAAATCAAAAAGACACAGCCACCCCAAAGTTTGGGACGGCTCTGTTTACAAGAAACTCGTTTGCGGTACAAGTTCAATATCGCAGAAAGCGAAAAATGGATAAAGAAGTTGTGGTACTTACGTACAATGCAATATCACTCAGCAATGAAATCTATGTCATCAGGCCAGTAGCAGCATAATGAGTGGATTCAGGTACGATGATTCTAAGTGAAATAAGTCACACAGAAAAAGAAACATCATAAGATATCACTAATACACGGAATGTAAACTTGGCTACACAGGAACTGAATTACAAAACAGAATAGGGTCTCAAATGTAGAAAACCAACTTATGCTTGCTTAAGGGGAAAGGTGAGTTGGGGTGCTGCAAAAAACCAGAAATTGAAATTAGCACAGATACCTTTCCATAAGCCAAATATTTAATAGAAAAGAGCTACTGCTTGCTCAACGAAGTGGACTCAACACCCCATATTAAACGCCTAAGAATATACCTGACTAGTAAGAATCTTAAAATCTATGGATTTATATGTCTCCGAAAGAGAATCAAGCGTGTGTACAGCGGCCTAATCGCAGCAGTGATAGGATTGGTGAGGTTCAGTGAGCAAATGCAGACCCTTTGAAGTCATATTGCATGGTACCCATTCCATGGGTCTCAACTCTCCAGGTTTAAGGGATTGTTCCTTCAGCTAAAACATGCATGTGGAACCCAGAGTATGATCCACCGTGTGATCGGGAAACGTGTTCAAATGTGTCTCAGTTTTCGTCCCCTGGTACTCGGGTGCAACATTCCAGACGCTTTACTAACACTCTCCCCACTTGGAGAGTCAGTGCCTTTAACCTCCTGTTTGGCCCAGTTTGCAATTTCTGCGGAAAATGAACAGGAATAGGGAGAACCAATGAGAGACTAGCTGGAGGTGTCTGGACAGGCAAATTTAACTCTCATTTCCCACCAGGAAGAGGAATTAACCAAAGGCTCAGCGAGCCATGCTGAAACCACATTAGGGCCTGAAGCAATCCTGCGGTGTTGCGGCCAGCTCACAAGAAAGCGAGTTGAAGAAAGGAGCTCAGGGGCACTGTAATTCACAAACCTGCAGAGTTATAAATGACAGCTATCGTCCAAAAATATATTGAAGTAAGGCTGCCAAGAGGACTTGAAAGCGGGGCAGAATTGCAGGAAACCGATTTCAGGAGATAGACTGGAATTGCATGTAAAGCATAGGAAAAGAGGCAGAACGTCCACAATGATGCACTTGGCCAAAAAGGGCGTATGCGTTTTTTCCTGAATATATTCAGGAAAAAACGCATACGCCCTTTTTGGCCAACCAAGCAAGCTTGCAAAGGAAATCTGCACTACAATGAAGTCTCACTGCCCCCCGGTCAAAAAGGCCATCTGAAAAAAGTGTAAAATCCAGAAAGGCAGGACAGGCCATGGAGAACTGGGAGCCTTCTTATGCTGATGGGCGGGATGTAAATTGCCAACAGCCACTCTGGAGAAGTGTATGGTGTTTCCTGAAACATCTAAAAAACAAAGCAACAGAGCCTAACGCACTTCCACTTATGGTCCTATAGATTAGGGAAATTAAAATCAAAAAGACACAGCCACCCCAAAGTTTGGGACGGCTCTGTTTACAAGAAACTCGTTTACGGTACAAGTTCAATATCGCAGAAAGCGAAAAATGGATAAAGAAGTTGTGGTACTTACGTACAATGCAATATCACTCAGCAATGAAATCTATGTCATCAGGCCAGTAGCAGCATAATGAGTGGATTCAGGTACGATGATTCTAAGTGAAATAAGTCACACAGAAAAAGAAACATCATAAGATATCACTAATACACGGAATGTAAACTTGGCTACACAGGAACTGAATTACAAAACAGAATAGGGTCTCAAATGTAGAAAACCAACTTATGCTTGCTTAAGGGGAAAGGTGAGTTGGGGTGCTGCAAAAAACCAGAAATTGAAATTAGCACAGATACCTTTCCATAAGCCAAATATTTAATAGACAAGAGCTACTGCTTGCTCAACGAAGTGGACTCAACACCCCATATTAAACGCCTAAGAATATACCTGACTAGTAAGAATCTTAAAACCTATGGATTTATATGTCTCCGAAAGAGAATCAAGCGTGTGTACAGAGGCATAAACGCAGCGGTGATAGGATTGGTGAGGTTCGGTGAGCAAATGCAGACCCTTTGAAGTCATATTGCATGGTACCCATTCCATGGGTCTCAACTCTCCAGGTTTAAGGGATTCTTCCTTCAGCTAAAACATGCATGTGGGACCCAGAGTATGATCCAACGTGTGATCGGGAAACGTGTTCAAATGTGTCTCAGTTTTCGTCCCCTGGTACTCGGGTGCAACATTCCAGACGCTTTACTAACAATCTCCCCACTTGGAGAGTCAGTGCCTTTAACCTCCTGTTTGGCCCAGTTTGCAATTTCTGCGGAAAATGAACAGGAATAGGGAGAACCAATGAGAGCGTAGCTGGAGGTGTCTGGACGGGCAAATTTAACTCTCATTTCCCACCAGGAAGACGAATTAACCAAAGGCTCAGCGAGCCATGCCGGAACCACACTAGGGCCTGAAGCAATCCTGCGGTGTTGCGGCCAGCTCACAAGAAAGCGAGTTGAAGAAAGGAGCTCAGGGGCCCTGTAATTCACAAACCTGCAGAGTTCTAAATGACAGATATCGTCCAAAAATATATTGAAGTAAGGCTGCCAAGAGGACTTGGATGTGGGGCAGAATTGCAGGAAACCGATTTCAGGAGGTAGACTGGAATTGCATGTAAAGCATAGGAAAAGAGGCAGAACGTCCACAATGATGCACTTGGCCAAAAAGGGCGTATGCGTTTTTTCCTGAATATTTTCACGAAAAAACGCATACGCCCTTTTTGGCCAACCAAGCAAGCTTGCAAAGGAAATCTGCACTACAATGAAGTCTCACTGCCCTCCGGTCAAAAGGGCCATCTGAAAAAAGTGTAAAATCCAGAAAGGCAGGACAGGCCATGGAGAACTGGGAGCCTAGTTAGGCTGATGGGCGGGATGTAAATTGCCAACAGCCACTCTGGAGAAGTGTACGGTGTTTCCTAAAGCATCTAAAAAACAAAGCAACAGAGCCTAGCGCACTTCTACTTATGGTCCTATAGCTTAGGGAAATTAAAATCAAAAAGACACAGCCACCCCAAAGTTTGGGACGGCTCTGTTTACAAGAACCTCGTTTACGGTACAAGTTCAATATCGCAGAAAGCGAAAAATGGATAAAGAAGTTGTGGTACTTACGTACAATGCAATATCACTCAGCAATGAAATCTATGTCATCAGGCCAGTAGCAGCATAATGAGTGGATTCAGGTACGATGATTCTAAGTGAAATAAGTCACACAGAAAAAGAAACATCGTAAGATATCACTAATACACGGAATGTAAACTTGGCTACACAGGAACTGAATTACAAAACAGAATAGGGTCTCAAATGTAGAAAACCAACTTATGCTTGCTTAAGGGGAAAGGTGAGTTGGGTGCTGCATAAAAACAGAGATTGAAATTAGCACAGATACCTTTCCATAAGCCAAATATGTAATAGACAAGAGCTACTGCTTGCTCAACGAAGTGGACTCAACACCCCATATTAAACGCCTAAGAATATACCTGACTAGTAAGAATCTTAAAACCTATGGATTTATTTGTCTCCGAAAGAGAATCAAGCGTGTGTACAGTGGCATAAACGCAGCAGTGATCGGATTGGTGAGGTTCGGTGAGCAAATGCAGACCCTTTGAAGTCATATTGCATGGTACCCATTCCATGGGTCTCAACTCTCCAGGTTTAAGGGATTCTTCCTTCAGTTAAAACATGCATGTGGAACCCAGAGTATGATCCACCGTGTGATCGGGAAACGTGTTCAAATGTGTCTCAGTTTTCGTCCCCTGGTACTCGGGTGCAACATTCCAGACGCTTTACTAACACTCTCCCCACTTGGAGAGTCAGTGCCTTTAACCTCCTGTTTGGCCCAGTTTCCAAATTCTGCGGAAAATGAACAGGAATAGGGAGAACCAATGGGAGACTAACTGGAGGTGTCTGGACGGGCAAATTTAACTCTCATTTCCCACCAGGAAGAGGAATTAACCAAAGGCTCAGCGAGCCATGCCGGAACCACACTAGGGCCTGAAGCAATCCTGCGCTGTTGCGGCCAGCTCACAAGAAAGCGAATTGAAGAAAGGAGCTCAGGGGTACTGTAATTCACAAACCTGCAGAGGTATAAATGACAGCTATCGTCCAAAAACATATTGAAGTAAGGCTGCCAAGAGGACTTGAAAGCGGGGCAGAATTGCAGGAAACCAATTTCAGGAGGTAGACTGGAATTGCATGTAAAGCATAGGAAAAGAGGCAGAACGTCCACAATGATGCACTTGGCCAAAAAGGGCGTATGCGTTTTTTCCTGAATATATTCAGGAAAAAACGCATACGCCCTTTTTGGCCAACCAAGCAGGCTTGCAAAGGAAATCTGCACTACAATGAAGTCTCACTGCCCCCCGGTCAAAAGGGCCATCTGAAAAAAGTGTAAAATCCAGAAAGGCAGGACAGGCCATGGAGAACTGGGAGCCTTCTTATGCTGATGGGCGGGATGTAAATTGCCAACAGCCACTCTGGAGAAGTGTATGGTGTTGAGCCTAGGGCACTTCCACTTATGGTCCTATAGATTAGGGAAATTAAAATCAAAAAGACACAGCCACCCCAAAGTTTGGGACGGCTCTGTTTACAAGAACCTCGTTTACGGTACAAGTTCAATATCGTAGAAAGCGAAAAATGGATAAAGAAGTTGTAGTACTTACGTACAATGCAATATCACTCAGCAATGAAATCTATGTCATCAGGCCAGTAGCAGCATAATGAGTGCATTTAGGTACGATGATTCTAAGTGAAATAAGTCACACAGAAAAAGAAACATCATAAGATATCACTAATACAAGGAATGTAAACTTGGCTACACAGGAACTGAATTACAAAACAGAATAGGGTCTCAAATGTAGAAAACCAACCTATGCTTGCTTAAGGGGAAAGGTGAGTTGGGGTGCTGCATAAAACCAGAGACTGAAATTAGCACAGATACCTTTCCATAAGCCAAATATGTAATAGACAAGAGCTACTGCTTGCTCAACGAAGTGGACTCAACACCCCATATTAAACGCCTAAGAATATACCTGACTAGTAAGAATCTTAAAACCTATGGATGTATATGTCTCCGAAAGAGAATCAAGCGTGTGTACAGCGACATAAACGCAGCAGTGATAGGATTGGTGAGGTTCGGTGAGCAAATGCAGACCCTTTGAAGTCATAATGCATGGTACCCATTCCATGGTTCTCAACTCTCCAGGTTTAAGGGATTCTTCCTTCAGCTAAAACATGCATGTGGAACCCAGAGTATGATCCACCGTGTGATCGGGAAACGTGTTCAAATGTGTCTCAGTTTTCGTCCCCTGGTACTCGGGTGCAACATTCCAGACGCTTTACTAACACTGTCCCCACTTAGAGAGTCAGTGCCTTTAACCTCCTGTCTGGCCCAGTTTGCAAATTCTGCGGAAAATGAACAGAAATAGGGAGAACCAATGGGAGACTAACTGGAGGTGTCTGGACAGGCAAATTTAACTCTCATTTCCCACCAGGAAGAGGAATTAACCAAAGGCTCAGCGAGCCATGCCGGAACCACACTAGGGCCTGAAGCAATCCTGCGCTGTTGCGGCCAGCTCACAAGAAAGCGAATTGAAGAAAGGAGCTCAGGGGCACTGTAATTCACAAACCTGCAGAGTTATAAATGACAGCTATCGTCCAAAAATATATTGAAGTAAGGCTGCCAAGAGGACTTCAAAGCGGGGCAGAATTGCAGGAAACCGATTTCAGGAGGTAGACTGGAATTGCATGTAAAGCATAGGAAAAGAGGCAGAACGTCCACAATGATGCACTTGGCCAAAAAGGGCGTATGCGTTTTTTCCTGAATATATTCAGGAAAAAACGCATACGCCCTTTTTTTCCAACCAAGCAAGCTTGCAAAGGAAATCTGCACTACAACGAAGTCTCACTGCCCCCCGGTCAAAAGGGCCATCTGAAAAAAGTGTAGAATCCAGAAAGGCAGGACAGGCCATGTAGAACTGGGAGCCTTCTTATGCTGATGGGCGGGATGTAAATTGCCAACAGCCACTCTGGAGAAGTGTATGGTGTTTCCTGAAACACCTAAAAAACAAAGCAACAGAGCCTAGGGCACTTCCACTTATGGTCCTATAGCTTAGGGAAATTAAAATCAAAAAGACACAGCCACCCCAAAGTTTGGGACGGCTCTGTTTACAAGAACCTCGTTTACGGCACAAGTTCAATATCGCAGAAAGCGAAAAATGGATAAAGAAGTTGTGGTACTTACGTACAATGCAATATCACTCAGCAATGAAATCTATGTCATCAGGCCAGTAGCAGCATAATGAGTGGATTCAGGTACGATGATTCTAAGTGAAATAAGTCACACAGAAAAAGAAACATCATAAGATATCACTACTACACGGAATGTAAACTTGGCTACACAG
This sequence comes from Grampus griseus, assembly GCF_964374135.1. Classification (NCBI taxonomy): domain Eukaryota; kingdom Metazoa; phylum Chordata; class Mammalia; order Artiodactyla; family Delphinidae; genus Grampus; species Grampus griseus. The sequence continues at coordinate 95,073,968 of NC_139018.1, forward strand.
GAACTGAAATACAAAACAGAACAGGGTCTCAAATGTAGAACCAACTTATGCTTGCTTAAGGGGAATCGTGAGTTGGGGTGCTGCATAAAACCAGAGATTGACATTAGCACAGACACCGTTCCATAAGCCAAATATGTCATAGACAAGAGCTACTCCTTGCTCAACGAAGTGGACTCAACACCCCATATTAAACGCCTAAGAATATATCTGACTAGTAAGAATCTTAAAACCTATGGATTTATATGTCTCCAAAAGAGAATGCAGCGTGTGTACAGCGGAATAAACGCAGCAGTGATAGGATTGGTGAGGTTCGGTGAGCAAATGCAGACCCTTTGAATTCATATTGCATGGTACCCATTCCATGTGTCTCAACTCTCCAGGTTTAAGGAATTCTTCCTTCAGCTAAAACATGCATGTGGAACCCAGAGTATGATCCACTGTGAGATCGGGAAACGTGTTCAAATGTGTCTCAGTTTTCGTCCCTGGTACTCGGGTGCAACATTCCAGACGCTTTACTAACACTCTCCCCACTTGGAGAGTCAGTGCCTTTAACCTCCTGTTTGGCACAGTTTGCAATTTCTGCGTAAGAAGAACTGGAATAGGGAGAACCAATGAGAGACAAGCTGGAGGTGTCTGGACGGGCAAATTTAAGTCTCATTTCCCACGAGGAAGAGGAATTAACCAAAGGCTCAGCGTGCCATGCCGGAACCACACTAGGGCCTGAAGCAATCCTGCGGTGTTGCGGCCAGCTCATAAGAAAGCGAGTTGAAGAAAGGAGCTCAGGGGCACTGTAATTCAGAAACCTGCAGAGTTATAAATGACAGCTATCGTCCAAAAATATATTGAAGTAAGGCTGCCAAGAGGACTTGAAAGCGGGGCAGAATTGCAGGAAACCGATTTCAGGAGGTAGACTGGAATTGCATGTAAAGCATAGGAAAAGAGGCAGAACGTCCACAATGATGCACTTGGCCAAAAAGGGCGTATGCGTTTTTTCCTGAATATATTCAGGAAAAAACGCATACGCCCTTTTTGGCCAACCAAGCAAGCTTGCAAAGGAAATCTGCACTACAATTAAGTCTCACTGCCCCCCTGTCAAAAGGGCCATCTGAAAAAAGTGTAAAATCCAGAAAGGCAGGACAGGCTATGGAGAACTGGGAGCCTAGTTAGGCTGATGGGCGGGATGTAAATTGCCAACAGCCACTCTGGAGAAGTGTATGGTGTTTCCTGAAACATCGAAAAAACAAAGCAACAGAGCCTAGGGCACTTCCACTTATGGTCCTACAGCTTAGGGAAATTAAAATCAAATAGACACAGCCACCCCAAAGTTTGGGACGGCTCTGTTTACAAGAACCTCGTTTACGGTACAAGTTCAATATCACAGAAAGCGAAAAATGGATAAAGAAGTTGTGGTATTTACGTACAATGCAATATCACTCAGCAATGAAATCTATGACATCAGGCCAGTAGCAGCATAATGAGTGGATTCAGGTACAATTATTCTAACTGAAATAAGTCACACAGAAAAAGAAACATCATAAGGTATCACTAATATACGGAATGTAAACTTGGCTACACAGGAACTGAATTACAAAACAGAATAGGGTCTCAAATGTAGAAAACCAACTTATGCTTGCTTAAGGGGAAAGGTGAGTTGGGGTGCTGCATAAAACCAGAGATTGAAATTAGCACAGATACCTTTCCATAAGCCAAATATGTAATAGACAATAGCTACTGCTTGCTCAACGAAGTGGACTCAACACCCCATATTAAACGCCTAAGAATATACCTGACTAGTAAGAATCTTAAAACCTATGGATTTATATGTCTCCGAAAGAGAATCAAGCGTGTGTAAAGCTGCCTAATCGCAGCAGTGATAGGATTGGTGAGGTTCGGTGAGCAAATGCAGACCCTTTGAAGTCATATTGCATGGTACCCATTCCATGGGTCTCAATTCTCCAGGTTTAAGGGATTCTTCCTTCACCTAAAACATGCATGTGGGACCCAGAGTATGATCCAACGTGTGATCGGGAAACGTGTTCAAATGTGTCTCAGTTTTCGTCCCCTGGTACTCGGGTGCAACATTCCAGACGCTTTACTAACAATCTCCCCACTTGGAGAGTCAGTGCCTTTAACCTCCTGTTTGGCCCAGTTTGCAATTTCTGCGGAAAATGAACAGGAATAGGGAGAACCAATGAGAGAGTAGCTGGAGGTGTCTGGACGGGCAAATTTAACTCTCATTTCCCACCAGGAAGAGGAATTAACCAAAGGCTCAGCGTGCCATGCCGGAACCACACTAGGGCCTGAAGCAATCCTGCCGTGTTGCGGCCAGCTCACAAGAAAGCGAGTTGAAGAAAGGAGCTCAGGGGCCCTGTAATTCACAAACCTGCAGAGTTATAAATGACAGCTATCGTCCAAAAATATATTGAAGTAAGGCTGCCAAGAGGACTTGAATGTGGGGCAGAATTGCAGGAAACCGATTTCAGGAGGTAGACTGGAATTGCATGTAAAGCATAGGAAAAGAGGCAGAACGTCCACAATGATGCACTTGGCCAGAAAGGGCGTATGCGTTTTTTCTTGAATATACTCAAGAAAAAAAGCATACGCCCTTTTAGGCCAACCAAGCAAGCTTGCAAAGGAAATCTGCACTACAATGAAGTCTCACTGCCCCCCGGTCAAAAGGGCCATCTGAGAAAAGTGTAAAATCCAGAAAGGCAGGACAGGCCATGGAGAACGGGGAGCCTAGTTAGGCTGATGGGCGGGATGTAAATTGCCAACAGCCACTCTGGAGAAGTGTATGGTGTTTCCTGAAACATCTAAAAAACAAAGCAACAGAGCCTAACGCACTTCCACTTATGGTCCTATACCTTAGGGAAATTAAAATCAAAAAGACACAGCAACCCGAAAGTTTGGGACGGCTCTGTTTACAAGAACCTCATTTACTGTACAAGTTCAATATCGCAGAAAGCAAGAAATGGATAAAGAAGTTGTGGTACTTACGTACAATGCAATATCACTCAGCAATGAAATCTATGTCATCAGGCCAGTAGCAGCATAATGAGTGGATTCAGGTACGATGATTCTAAGTGAAATAAGTCACACAGAAAAAGAAACATCGTAAGATATCACTAATACACGGAATGTAAACTTGGCTACACAGGAACTGAATTACAAAACAGAATAGGGTCTCAAATGTAGAAAACCAACTTATGCTTGCTTAAGGGGAAAGGTGAGTTGGGTGCTGCATAAAAACAGAGATTGAAATTAGCACAGATACCTTTCCATAAGCCAAATATGTAATAGACAAGAGCTACTGCTTGCTCAACGAAGTGGACTCAACACCCCATATTAAACGCCTAAGAATATACCTGACTAGTAAGAATCTTAAAACCTATGGATTTATTTCTCTCCGAAAGAGAATCAAGCGTGTGTACAGTGGCATAAACGCAGCAGTGATCGGATTGGTGAGGTTCGGTGAGCAAATGCAGACCCTTTGAAGTCATATTGCATGGTACCCATTCCATGGGTCTCAACTCTCCAGGTTTAAGGGATTCTTCCTTCAGTTAAAACATGCATGTGGAACCCAGAGTATGATCCACCGTGTGATCGGGAAACGTGTTCAAATGTGTCTCAGTTTTCGTCCCCTGGTACTCGGGTGCAACATTCCAGACGCTTTACTAACACTCTCCCCACTTGGAGAGTCAGTGCCTTTAACCTCCTGTTTGGCCCAGTTTCCAAATTCTGCGGAAAATGAACAGGAATAGGGAGAACCAATGGGAGACTAACTGGAGGTGTCTGGACGGGCAAATTTAACTCTCATTTCCCACCAGGAAGAGGAATTAACCAAAGGCTCAGCGAGCCATGCCGGAACCACACTAGGGCCTGAAGCAATCCTGCGCTGTTGCGGCCAGCTCACAAGAAAGCGAGTTGAAGAAAGGAGCTCAGGGGTACTGTAATTCACAAACCTGCAGAGGTATAAATGACAGCTATCGTCCAAAAACATATTGAAGTAAGGCTGCCAAGAGGACTTGAAAGCGGGGCAGAATTGCAGGAAACCAATTTCAGGAGGTAGACTGGAATTGCATGTAAAGCATAGGAAAAGAGGCAGAACGTCCACAATGATGCACTTGGCCAAAAAGGGCGTATGCGTTTTTTCCTGAATATATTCAGGAAAAAACGCATACGCCCTTTTTGGCCAACCAAGCAGGCTTGCAAAGGAAATCTGCACTACAATGAAGTCTCACTGCCCCCCGGTCAAAAGGGCCATCTGAAAAAAGTGTAAAATCCAGAAAGGCAGGACAGGCCATGGAGAACTGGGAGCCTTCTTATGCTGATGGGCGGGATGTAAATTGCCAACAGCCACTCTGGAGAAGTGTATGGTGTTGAGCCTAGGGCACTTCCACTTATGGTCCTATAGATTAGGGAAATTAAAATCAAAAAGACACAGCCACCCCAAAGTTTGGGACGGCTCTGTTTACAAGAACCTCGTTTACGGTACAAGTTCAATATCGTAGAAAGCGAAAAATGGATAAAGAAGTTGTAGTACTTACGTACAATGCAATATCACTCAGCAATGAAATCTATGTCATCAGGCCAGTAGCAGCATAATGAGTGCATTTAGGTACGATGATTCTAAGTGAAATAAGTCACACAGAAAAAGAAACATCATAAGATATCACTAATACAAGGAATGTAAACTTGGCTACACAGGAACTGAATTACAAAACAGAATAGGGTCTCAAATGTAGAAAACCAACCTATGCTTGCTTAAGGGGAAAGGTGAGTTGGGGTGCTGCATAAAACCAGAGACTGAAATTAGCACAGATACCTTTCCATAAGCCAAATATGTAATAGACAAGAGCTACTGCTTGCTCAACGAAGTGGACTCAACACCCCATATTAAACGCCTAAGAATATACCTGACTAGTAAGAATCTTAAAACCTATGGATGTATATGTCTCCGAAAGAGAATCAAGCGTGTGTACAGCGACATAAACGCAGCAGTGATAGGATTGGTGAGGTTCGGTGAGCAAATGCAGACCCTTTGAAGTCATAATGCATGGTACCCATTCCATGGTTCTCAACTCTCCAGGTTTAAGGGATTCTTCCTTCAGCTAAAACATGCATGTGGAACCCAGAGTATGATCCACCGTGTGATCGGGAAACGTGTTCAAATGTGTCTCAGTTTTCGTCCCCTGGTACTCGGGTGCAACATTCCAGACGCTTTACTAACACTGTCCCCACTTAGAGAGTCAGTGCCTTTAACCTCCTGTCTGGCCCAGTTTGCAAATTCTGCGGAAAATGAACAGAAATAGGGAGAACCAATGGGAGACTAACTGGAGGTGTCTGGACAGGCAAATTTAACTCTCATTTCCCACCAGGAAGAGGAATTAACCAAAGGCTCAGCGAGCCATGCCGGAACCACACTAGGGCCTGAAGCAATCCTGCGCTGTTGCGGCCAGCTCACAAGAAAGCGAATTGAAGAAAGGAGCTCAGGGGCACTGTAATTCACAAACCTGCAGAGTTATAAATGACAGCTATCGTCCAAAAATATATTGAAGTAAGGCTGCCAAGAGGACTTCAAAGCGGGGCAGAATTGCAGGAAACCGATTTCAGGAGGTAGACTGGAATTGCATGTAAAGCATAGGAAAAGAGGCAGAACGTCCACAATGATGCACTTGGCCAAAAAGGGCGTATGCGTTTTTTCCTGAATATATTCAGGAAAAAACGCATACGCCCTTTTTTTCCAACCAAGCAAGCTTGCAAAGGAAATCTGCACTACAACGAAGTCTCACTGCCCCCCGGTCAAAAGGGCCATCTGAAAAAAGTGTAGAATCCAGAAAGGCAGGACAGGCCATGTAGAACTGGGAGCCTTCTTATGCTGATGGGCGGGATGTAAATTGCCAACAGCCACTCTGGAGAAGTGTATGGTGTTTCCTGAAACACCTAAAAAACAAAGCAACAGAGCCTAGGGCACTTCCACTTATGGTCCTATAGCTTAGGGAAATTAAAATCAAAAAGACACAGCCACCCCAAAGTTTGGGACGGCTCTGTTTACAAGAACCTCGTTTACGGCACAAGTTCAATATCGCAGAAAGCGAAAAATGGATAAAGAAGTTGTGGTACTTACGTACAATGCAATATCACTCAGCAATGAAATCTATGTCATCAGGCCAGTAGCAGCATAATGAGTGGATTCAGGTACGATGATTCTAAGTGAAATAAGTCACACAGAAAAAGAAACATCATAAGATATCACTACTACACGGAATGTAAACTTGGCTACACAGGAACTGAAATACAAAACAGAACAGGGTCTCAAATGTAGAACCAACTTATGCTTGCTTAAGGGGAATCGTGAGTTGGGGTGCTGCATAAAACCAGAGATTGACATTAGCACAGACACCGTTCCATAAGCCAAATATGTCATAGACAAGAGCTACTCCTTGCTCAACGAAGTGGACTCAACACCCCATATTAAACGCCTAAGAATATATCTGACTAGTAAGAATCTTAAAACCTATGGATTTATATGTCTCCAAAAGAGAATGCAGCGTGTGTACAGCGGAATAAACGCAGCAGTGATAGGATTGGTGAGGTTCGGTGAGCAAATGCAGACCCTTTGAATTCATATTGCATGGTACCCATTCCATGTGTCTCAACTCTCCAGGTTTAAGGAATTCTTCCTTCAGCTAAAACATGCATGTGGAACCCAGAGTATGATCCACTGTGAGATCGGGAAACGTGTTCAAATGTGTCTCAGTTTTCGTCCCTGGTACTCGGGTGCAACATTCCAGACGCTTTACTAACACTCTCCCCACTTGGAGAGTCAGTGCCTTTAACCTCCTGTTTGGCACAGTTTGCAATTTCTGCGTAAGAAGAACTGGAATAGGGAGAACCAATGAGAGACAAGCTGGAGGTGTCTGGACGGGCAAATTTAAGTCTCATTTCCCACGAGGAAGAGGAATTAACCAAAGGCTCAGCGTGCCATGCCGGAACCACACTAGGGCCTGAAGCAATCCTGCGGTGTTGCGGCCAGCTCATAAGAAAGCGAGTTGAAGAAAGGAGCTCAGGGGCACTGTAATTCAGAAACCTGCAGAGTTATAAATGACAGCTATCGTCCAAAAATATATTGAAGTAAGGCTGCCAAGAGGACTTGAAAGCGGGGCAGAATTGCAGGAAACCGATTTCAGGAGGTAGACTGGAATTGCATGTAAAGCATAGGAAAAGAGGCAGAACGTCCACAATGATGCACTTGGCCAAAAAGGGCGTATGCGTTTTTTCCTGAATATATTCAGGAAAAAACGCATACGCCCTTTTTGGCCAACCAAGCAAGCTTGCAAAGGAAATCTGCACTACAATTAAGTCTCACTGCCCCCCTGTCAAAAGGGCCATCTGAAAAAAGTGTAAAATCCAGAAAGGCAGGACAGGCTATGGAGAACTGGGAGCCTAGTTAGGCTGATGGGCGGGATGTAAATTGCCAACAGCCACTCTGGAGAAGTGTATGGTGTTTCCTGAAACATCGAAAAAACAAAGCAACAGAGCCTAGGGCACTTCCACTTATGGTCCTACAGCTTAGGGAAATTAAAATCAAATAGACACAGCCACCCCAAAGTTTGGGACGGCTCTGTTTACAAGAAACTCGTTTACGGTACAAGTTCAATATCACAGAAAGCGAAAAATGGATAAAGAAGTTGTGGTATTTACGTACAATGCAATATCACTCAGCAATGAAATCTATGACATCAGGCCAGTAGCAGCATAATGAGTGGATTCAGGTACAATTATTCTAACTGAAATAAGTCACACAGAAAAAGAAACATCATAAGGTATCACTAATATACGGAATGTAAACTTGGCTACACAGGAACTGAATTACAAAACAGAATAGGGTCTCAAATGTAGAAAACCAACTTATGCTTGCTTAAGGGGAAAGGTGAGTTGGGGTGCTGCATAAAACCAGAGATTGAAATTAGCACAGATACCTTTCCATAAGCCAAATATGTAATAGACAATAGCTACTGCTTGCTCAACGAAGTGGACTCAACACCCCATATTAAACGCCTAAGAATATACCTGACTAGTAAGAATCTTAAAACCTATGGATTTATATGTCTCCGAAAGAGAATCAAGCGTGTGTAAAGCTGCCTAATCGCAGCAGTGATAGGATTGGTGAGGTTCGGTGAGCAAATGCAGACCCTTTGAAGTCATATTGCATGGTACCCATTCCATGGGTCTCAATTCTCCAGGTTTAAGGGATTCTTCCTTCACCTAAAACATGCATGTGGGACCCAGAGTATGATCCAACGTGTGATCGGGAAACGTGTTCAAATGTGTCTCAGTTTTCGTCCCCTGGTACTCGGGTGCAACATTCCAGACGCTTTACTAACAATCTCCCCACTTGGAGAGTCAGTGCCTTTAACCTCCTGTTTGGCCCAGTTTGCAATTTCTGCGGAAAATGAACAGGAATAGGGAGAACCAATGAGAGAGTAGCTGGAGGTGTCTGGACGGGCAAATTTAACTCTCATTTCCCACCAGGAAGAGGAATTAACCAAAGGCTCAGCGTGCCATGCCGGAACCACACTAGGGCCTGAAGCAATCCTGCCGTGTTGCGGCCAGCTCACAAGAAAGCGAGTTGAAGAAAGGAGCTCAGGGGCCCTGTAATTCACAAACCTGCAGAGTTATAAATGACAGCTATCGTCCAAAAATATATTGAAGTAAGGCTGCCAAGAGGACTTGAATGTGGGGCAGAATTGCAGGAAACCGATTTCAGGAGGTAGACTGGAATTGCATGTAAAGCATAGGAAAAGAGGCAGAACGTCCACAATGATGCACTTGGCCAGAAAGGGCGTATGCGTTTTTTCTTGAATATACTCAAGAAAAAAAGCATACGCCCTTTTAGGCCAACCAAGCAAGCTTGCAAAGGAAATCTGCACTACAATGAAGTCTCACTGCCCCCCGGTCAAAAGGGCCATCTGAGAAAAGTGTAAAATCCAGAAAGGCAGGACAGGCCATGGAGAACGGGGAGCCTAGTTAGGCTGATGGGCGGGATGTAAATTGCCAACAGCCACTCTGGAGAAGTGTATGGTGTTTCCTGAAACATCTAAAAAACAAAGCAACAGAGCCTAACGCACTTCCACTTATGGTCCTATACCTTAGGGAAATTAAAATCAAAAAGACACAGCAACCCGAAAGTTTGGGACGGCTCTGTTTACAAGAACCTCATTTACTGTACAAGTTCAATATCGCAGAAAGCAAGAAATGGATAAAGAAGTTGTGGTACTTACGTACAATGCAATATCACTCAGCAATGAAATCTATGTCATCAGGCCCTTAGCAACATAATGAGTGGATTCAGGTACGATGATTCTAAGTGAACTATGTCACAGAGAAAAAGAAACATCATAAGTTATAACTAATACATGGAATGTAAACTTGGCTACACAGGAACTGAATTACAAAACAGAAGAGGGTCTCAAATGTAGAAAACCAACTTATGCTTGCTTAAGGGGAAAGGTGAGTTGGGGTGCTGCATAAAACCAGAGATTGAAATTAGCACAGATACCTTTCCATAAGTCCAATATGTAATAGACAAGAGCTACTCCTTGCTCAACGAAGTGGACTCAACACCCCATATTAAACGCCTAAGAATATACCTGACTAGTAAGAATCTTAAAACCTATGGATTTATATGTCTCCGAAAGAGAATCAAGCGTGTGTACAGCGGCATAAACGCAGCAGTGATCGGATTGGTGAGGTTCGGTGAGCAAATGCAGACCCTTTGAAGTCATATTGCATGGTACCCATTCCATGGGTCTCAACTCTCCAGGTTTAAGGGATTCTTCCTTCAGCTAAAACATGCATGTGGAACCCAGAGTATGATCCACTGTGTGATCGGGAAACGTGTTCAAATGTGTCTCAGTTTTCGTCCCCTGGTACTCGGGTGCAACATTCCAGACGCTTTACTAACACTCTCCCCACTTGGAGAGTCAGTGCCTTTAACCTCCTGTTTAGCCCAGTTTGCAATTTCTGCGGAAAATGAACAGGAATAGGGAGAACCAATGAGAGACTAGCTGGAGGTGTCTGGACGGGCAAATTTAACTCTCATTTCCCACCAGGAAGAGGAATTAACCAAAGGCTCAGCGTGCCATGCCGGAAGCACACTAGGGCCTGAAGCAATCCTACGGTGTTGCGGCCAGCTCACAAGAAAGCGAGTTGAAGAAAGGAGCTCAGGGGCCCTGTAATTCACAAACCTGCAGAGTTCTAAATGACAGCTATCATCCAAAAATATATTGAAGTAAGGCTGCCAAGAGGACTTGAAAGCGGGGCAGAACTGCAGGAAACCGATTTCAGGAGGTAGATTGGAATTGCATGTAAAGCATAGGAAAAGAGGAAGAACGTCCACAATGATGCACTTGGCCAAAAAGGGCGTATGCGTTTTTTCCTGAATATATTCAGGAAAAAACGCATACGCCCTTTTTGGCCAACCAAGCAAGCTTGCAAAGGAAATCTGCACTACAATGAAGTCTCACTGCCCCCCGGTCAAAAGGGACATCTGAAAAAAGTGTAAAATCCAGAAAGGCAGGACAGGCCATGGAGAACTGGGAGCCTTCTTATGCTGATGGGCGGGATGTAAATTGCCAACAGCCACTCTGGAGAAGTGTATGGTGTTTCCTGAAACATCTAAAAAACAAAGCAACAGAGCCTAACGCACTTCCACTTATGGTCCTATAGATTAGGGAAATTAAAATCAAAAAGACACAGCCACCCCAAAGTTTGGGACGGCTCTGTTTACAAGAAACTCGTTTACGGTACAAGTTGAATATCGCAGAAAGCGAGAAATGGATAAAGAAGTTGTGGTACATACGTACAATGCAATATCACTCAGCAATGAAATCTATGTCATCAGGCCAGTAGCAGCATAATGAGTGGATTCAGGTACGATGATTCTAAGTGAAATAAGTCACACAGAAAAAGAAACATCATAAGATATCACTAATACACGGAATGTAAACTTGGCTACACAGGAACTGAATTACAAAACAGAATAGGGTCTCAAATGTAGAAAACCAACTTATGCTTGCTTAAGGGGAAAGGTGAGTTGGGGTGCTGCAAAAAACCAGAGATTGAAATTAGCACAGATACCTTTCCATAAGCCAAATATTTAATAGACAAGAGCTACTGCTTGCTCAACGAAGTGGACTCAACACTCCATATTAAACGCCTAAGAATATACCTGACTAGTAAGAATCTTAAAACCTATGGATTTATATGTCTCCGAAAGAGAATCAAGCATGTGTACAGCGGCCTAATCGCAGCAGTGATAGGATTGGTGAGGTTCGGTGAGCAAATGCAGACCCTTTGAAGTCATATTGCATGGTACCCATTCCATGGTTCTCAACTCTCCAGGTTTAAGGGATTCTTCCTTCAGCTAAAACATGCATGTGGAACCCAGAGTATGATCCACCGTGTGATCGGGAAACGTGTTCAAATGTGTCTCAGTTTTCGTCCCCTGGTACTCGGGTGCAACATTCCAGATGCTTTACTAACACTCTCCCCACTTGGAGAGTCAGTGCCTTTAACCTCCTGTTTGGCCCAGTTTGCATTTCTGCGGAAAATGAACAGGAATAGGGAGAACCAATGAGAGACTAGCTGGAGGTGTCTGGACAGGCAAATTTAACTCTCATTTCCCACCAGGAAGAGGAATTAACCAAAGGCTCAGCGAGCCATGCTGAAACCACATTAGGGCCTGAAGCAATCCTGCGGTGTTGCGGCCAGCTCACAAGAAAGCGAGTTGAAGAAAGGAGCTCAGGGGCACTGTAATTCACAAACCTGCAGAGTTATAAATGACAGCTATCGTCCAAAAATATATTGAAGTAAGGCTGCCAAGAGGACTTGAAAGCGGGGCAGAATTGCAGGAAACCAATTTCAGGAGATAGACTGGAATTGCATGTAAAGCATAGGAAAAGAGGCAGAACGTCCACAATGATGCACTTGTCCAAAAAGGGCGTATGCGTTTTTTCCTGAATATATTCAGGAAAAAACGCATACGCCCTTTTTGGCCAACCAAGCAAGCTTGCAAAGGAAATCTGCACTACAATGAAGTCTCACTGCCCCCCGGTCAAAAGGGCCATCTGAAAAAAGTGTAAAATCCAGAAAGGCAGGACAGGCCATGGAGAACTGGGAGCCTTCTTATGCTGATGGGCGGGATGTAAATTGCCAACAGCCACTCTGGAGAAGTGTATGGTGTTTCCTGAAACATCTAAAAAACAAAGCAACAGAGCCTAAAGCACTTCCACTTATGGTCCTATAGATTAGGGAATTTAAAATCAAAAAGACACAGCCACCCCAAAGTTTGGGACGGCTCTGTTTACAAGAAACTCGTTTACGGTACAAGTTCAATATCGCAGAAAGCGAAAAATGGATAAAGAAGTTGTGGTACTTACGTACAATGCAATATCACTCAGCAATGAAATCTATGTCATCAGGCCAGTAGCAGCATAATGAGTGGATTCAGGTACGATGATTCTAAGTGAAATAAGTCACACAGAAAAAGAAACATCATAAGATATCACTAATACACGGAATGTAAACTTGGCTACACAGGAACTGAATTACAAAACAGAATAGGGTCTCAAATGTAGAAAACCAACTTATGCTTGCTTAAGGGGAAAGGTGAGTTGGGGTGCTGCAAAAAACCAGAAATTGAAATTAGCACAGATACCTTTCCATAAGCCAAATATTTAATAGAAAAGAGCTACTTCTTGCTCAACGAAGTGGACTCAACACCCCATATTAAACGCCTAAGAATATACCTGACTAGTAAGAATCTTAAAACCTATGGATTTATATGTCTCCGAAAGAGAATCAAGCGTGTGTAAAGCTGCCTAATCACAGCAGTGATAGGATTGGTGAGCTTCGGTGAGCAAATGCAGACCCTTTGAAGTCATATTGCATGGTACCCATTCCATGGGTCTCAACTCTCCAGGTTTAAGGGATTCTTCCTTCAGCTAAAACATGCATGTGGGACCCAGAGTATGATCCAACGTGTGATCGGGAAACGTGTTCAAATGTGTCTCAGTTTTCGTCCCCTGGTACTCGGGTGCAACATTCCAGACGCTTTACTAACAATCTCCCCACTTGGAGAGTCAGTGCCTTTAACCTCCTGTTTGGCCCAGTTTGCAATTTCTGCGGAAAATGAACAGGAATAGGGAGAACCAATGAGAGCGTAGCTGGAGGTGTCTGGACGGGCAAATTTAACTCTCATTTCCCACCAGGAAGACGAATTAACCAAAGGCTCAGCGAGCCATGCCGGAACCACACTAGGGCCTGAAGCAATCCTGCGGTGTTGCGGCCAGCTCACAAGAAAGCGAGTTGAAGAAAGGAGCTCAGGGGCCCTGTAATTCACAAACCTGCAGAGTTCTAAATGACAGCTATCGTCCAAAAATATATTGAAGTAAGGCTGCCAAGAGGACTTGGATGTGGGGCAGAATTGCAGGAAACCGATTTCAGGAGGCAGACTGGAATTGCATGTAAAGCATAGGAAAAGAGGCAGAACGTCCACAATGATGCACTTGGCCAGAAAGGGCGTATGCGTTTTTTCTTGAATATACTCAAGAAAAAAAGCATACGCCCTTTTTGGCCAACCAAGCAAGCTTGCAAAGGAAATCTGCACTACAATGAAGTCTCACTGCCCCCCGGTCAAAAGGGCCATCTGTGAAAAGTGTAAAATCCAGAAAGGCAGGACAGGCCATGAAGAACGGGGAGCCTAGTTAGGCTGATGGGCGGGATGTAAATTGCCAACAGCCACTCTGGAGAAGTGTATGGTGTTTCCTGAAACATCTAAAAAACAAAGCAACAGAGCCTAGGGCACTTCCACTTATGGTCCTATAGCTTAGGGAAATTAAAATCAAAAAGACACAGCAACCCGAAAGTTTGGAACGGCTCTGTTTACAAGAACATCATTTACTGTACAAGTTCAATATCGCAGAAAGCGAGAAATGGATAAAGAAGTTGTGGTACTTACGTACAATGCAATATCACTCAGCAATGAAATCTATATCATCAGGCCCTTAGCAACATAATGAGTGGATTCAGGTACGATGATTCTAAGTGAACTATGTCACAGAGAAAAAGAAACATCATAAGTTATAACTAATACATGGAATGTAAACTTGGCTACACAGGAACTGAATTACAAAGCAGAAGAGGGTCTCAAATGTAGAAAACCAACTTATGCTTGCTTAAGGGGAAAGGTGAGTTGGGGTGCTGCATAAAACCAGAGATTGAAATTAGCACAGATACCGTTCCATAAGCCAAATATATAATAGACAAGAGCTACTCCTTGCTCAACGAAGTGGACTCAACACCCCATATTAAACGCCTAAGAATATACCTGACTAGTAAGAATCTTAAAACCTATGGATTTATATGTCTCCGAAAGAGAATCAAGCGTGTGTACAGCGGCATAAACGCAGCAGTGATCGGATTGGTGAGGTTCGGTGAGCAAATGCAGACCCTTTGAAGTCATATTGCATGGTACCCATTCCATGGGTCTCAACTCTCCAGGTTTAAGGGATTCTTCCTTCAGCTAAAACATGCATGTGGAACCCAGAGTATGATCCACCGTGTGATCGGGAAACGTGTTCAAATGTGTCTCAGTTTTCGTCCCCTGGTACTCGGGTGCAACATTCCAGACGCTTTACTAACACTCTCCCCACTTGGAGAGTCAGTGCCTTTAACCTCCTGTTTGGCCCAGTTTGCAAATTCTGCGGAAAATGAACAGGAATAGGGAGAACCAATGAGAGACTAGCTGGAGGTGTCTGGACGGGCAAATTTAACTCTCATTTCCCACCAGGAAGAGGAATTAACCAAAGGCTCAGCGTGCCATCCCGGAATCACACTAGGGCCTGAAGCAATCCTGCGGTGTTGCGGCCAGCTCACAAGAAAGCGAGTTGAAGAAAGGAGCTCAGGGGCCCTGTAATTCACAAACCTGCAGAGTTCTAAATGACAGCTATCATCCAAAAATATATTGAAGTAAGGCTGCCAAGAGGACTTGAAAGCGGGGCAGAATTGCAGGAAACCGATTTCAGGAGGTAGACTGGAATTGCATGTAAAGCATAGGAAAAGAGGAAGAACGTCCACAATGATGCACTTGGCCAAAAAGGGCATATGCGTTTTTTCCTGAATATATTCAGGAAAAAACGCATACGCCCTTTTTGGCCAACCAAGCAAGCTTGCAAAGGAAATCTGCACTACAATGAAGTCTCACTGCCCCCCGGTCAAAAGGGCCATCTGAAAAAAGTGTAAACTCCAGAAAGGCAGGACAGGCCATGGAGAACTGGGAGCCTTCTTATGCTGATGGGCGCGATGTAAATTGCCAACAGCCACTCTGGAGAAGTGTATGGTGTTTCCTGAAACATCTAAAAAACAAAGCAACAGAGCCTAGGGCACTTCCACTTATCGTCCTATAGATTAGGGAAATTAAAATCAAAAAGATACAGTCACCCCAAAGTTTGGGACGGCTCTGTTTACAAGAACCTCGTTTACGGTACAAGTTCAATATCGCAGAAAGCGAAAAATGGATAAAGAAGTTGTGGTACTTACGTACAATGCAATATCACTCAGCAATGAAATCTATGTCATCAGGCCAGTAGCAGCATAATGAGTGGATTCAGGTACGATGATTCTAAGTGAAATAAGTCACACAGAAAAAGATACATCATAAGGTATCACTAATACACGGAATGTAAACTTGGCTACACAGGAACTGAATTACAAAACAGAATAGGGTCTCAAATATAGAAAACCAACTTATGCTTGCTTAAGGGGAAAGGTGAGTTGGGGTGCTGCATAAAACCAGAGATTGAAATTAACACAGATACCTTTCCATAAGCCCAATACCTAATAAACAAGAGCTACTCCTTTCTCAACGAACTGGACTTAACACCCAATATTAAACGCCTAATAATATACCTAACTAGTAAGAATCTTAAAACCTATGGATTTATATGTCTCCGAAAGAGAATCAAGCGTGTGTACAGCGGCATAAACGCAGCAGTGATAGGATTCGTGAGGTTCGGTGAGCAAATGCAGACCCTTTGAAGTCATATTGCATGGTACCCATTCCATGGGTCTCAACTCTCCAGGTTTAAGGGATTCTTCCTTCAGCTAAAACATGCATGTGGAACCCAGAGTATGATCCACCGTGTGATCGGGAAACGTGTTCAAATGTGTCTCAGTTTTCGTCCCCTGGTACTCGGGTGCAACATTCCAGACGCTTTACTAACACTCTCCCCACTTGGAGAGTCAGTGCCTTTAACCTCCTGTTTGGCCCAGTTTCCAAATTCTGCGGAAAATGAACAGGAATAGGGAGAACCAATGGGAGACTAACTGGAGGTGTCTGGACGGGCAAATTTAACTCTCATTTCCCACCAGGAAGAGGAATTAACCAAAGGCTCAGCGAGCCATGCCGGAACCACACTAGGGCCTGAAGCAATCCTGCGCTGTTGCGGCCAGCTCACAAGAAAGCGAATTGAAGAAAGGAGCTCAGGGGCACTGTAATTCACAAACCTGCAGAGTTATAAATGACAGCTATCGTCCAAAAACATATTGAAGTAAGGCTGCCAAGAGGACTTGAAAGCGGGGCAGAATTGCAGGAAACCAATTTCAGGAGGTAGACTGGAATTGCATGTAAAGCATAGGAAAAGAGGCAGAACGTCCACAATGATGCACTTGGCCAAAAAGGGCGTATGCGTTTTTTCCTGAATATATTCAGGAAAAAACGCATACGCCGTTTTTGGCCAACCAAGCAGGCTTGCAAAGGAAATCTGCACTACAATGAAGTCTCACTGCCCCCCGGTCAAAAGGGCCATCTGAAAAAAGTGTAAAATCCAGAAAGCCAGGACAGGCCATGGAGAACTGGGAGCCTTCTTATGCTGATGGCCGGGATGTAAATTGCCAACAGCCACTCTGGAGAAGTGTATGGTGTTTCCTGAAACACCTAAAAAACAAAGCAACAGAGCCTAGGGCACTTCCACTTATGGTCCTATAGCTTAGGGAAATTAAAATCAAAAAGACACAGCCACCCCAAAGTTTGGGACGGCTCTGTTTACAAGAACCTCGTTTACGGTACAAGTTCAATATCGCAGAAAGCGAAAAATGGATAAAGAAGTTGTGGTACTTACGTACGATGCAATATCACTCAGCAATGAAATCTATGTCATCAGGCCAGTAGCAGCATAATGAGTGGATTCAGGTACGATGATTCTAAGTGAAATAAGTCACACAGAAAAAGAAACATCATAAGATATCACTACTACACGGAATGTAAACTTGGCTACACAAGAACTGAAATACAAAACAGAACAGGGTCTCAAATGTAGAACCAACTTATGCTTGCTTAAGGGGAATCGTGAGTTGGGGTGCTGCATAAAACCAGAGATTGAAATTAGCACAGACACCGTTCCATAAGCCAAATATGTTATAGACAAGAGCTACTCCTTGCTCAACGAAGTGGACTCAACACCCCATATTAAACGCCTAAGAATATATCTGACTAGTAAGAATCTTAAAACCTATGGATTTATATGTCTCCAAAAGAGAATGCAGCGTGTGTACAGCGGAATAAACGCAGCAGTGATAGGATTGGTGAGGTTCGGTGAGCAAATGCAGACCCTTTGAATTCATATTGCATGGTACCCATTCCATGTGTCTCAACTCTCCAGGTTTAAGGAATTCTTCCTTCAGCTAAAACATGCATGTGGAACCCAGAGTATGATCCACTGTGAGATCGGGAAACGTGTTCAAATGTGTCTCAGTTTTCGTCCCTGGTACTCGGGTGCAACATTCCAGACGCTTTACTAACACTCTCCCCACTTGGAGAGTCAGTGCCTTTAACCTCCTGTTTGGCACAGTTTGCAATTTCTGCGTAAGAAGAACTGGAATAGGGAGAACCAATGAGAGACAAGCTGGAGGTGTCTGGACGGGCAAATTTAAGTCTCATTTCCCACCAGGAAGAGGAATTAACCAAAGGCTCAGCGTGCCATGCCGGAACCACACTAGGGCCTGAAGCAATCCTGCGGTGTTGCGGCCAGCTCATAAGAAAGCGAGTTGAAGAAAGGAGCTCAGGGGCACTGTAATTCAGAAAACTGCAGAGTTATAAATGACAGCTATCGTCCAAAAATATATTGAAGTAAGGCTGCCAAGAGGACTTGAAAGCGGGGCAGAATTGCAGGAAACCGATTTCAGGAGGTAGACTGGAATTGCATGTAAAGCATAGGAAAAGAGGCAGAACGTCCACAATGATGCACTTGGCCAAAAAGGGCGTATGCGTTTTTTCCTGAATATATTCAGGAAAAAACGCATACGCCCTTTTTGGCCAACCAAGCAAGCTTGCAAAGGAAATCTGCACTACAATTAACTCTCACTGCCCCCCTGTCAAAAGGGCCATCTGAAAAAAGTGTAAAATCCAGAAAGGCAGGACAGGCTATGGAGAACTGGGAGCCTAGTTAGGCTGATGGGCGGGATGTAAATTGCCAACAGCCACTCTGGAGAAGTGTATGGTGTTTCCTGAAACATCTAAAAAACAAAGCAACAGAGCCTAGGGCACTTCCACTTATGGTCCTATAGCTTACGGAAATTAAAATCAAATAGACACAGCCACCCCAAAGTTTGGGACGGCTCTGTTTACAAGAACCTCGTTTATGGTACAAGTTCAATATCACAGAAAGCGAAAAATGGATAAAGAAGTTGTGGTACTAACGTACAATGCAATATCACTCAGCAATGAAATCTATGTCATCAGGCCCATAGCAGCATAATGAGTGGATTCAGGTACGATGATTCTAAGTGAAATAAGTCACACAGAAAAAGAAACATCATAAGATATCACTAATACACGGAACGTAAACTTGGCTACACAGGAACTGAATTACAAAACAGAATAGGGTCTCAAATGTAGAAAACCAACTTATGCTTGCTTAAGGGGAAAGGTGAGTTGGGGTGCTGCATAAAACCAGAGATTGAAATTAGCACAGATACCTTTCCATAAGCCAAATATGTAATAGACAAGAGCTACTGCTTGCTCAACGAAGTGGACTCAACACGCCATATTAAACGCCTAAGAATATACCTGCCTAGTAAGAATCTTAAAACCTATGGATTTATATGTCTCCGAAAGAGAATCCAGCGTGTGTACAGCGGCATAAACGCAGCAGTGATCGGATTGGTGAGGTTCGATGAGCAAATGCAGACCCTTTGAAGTCATATTGCATGGTACCCATTCCATGGTTCTCAACTCTCCAGATTTAAGGGATTCTTCCTTCAGCTAAAACATGCATGTGGAACCCAGAGTATGATCCACCGTGTGATCGGGAAACGTGTTCAAATGTGTCTCAGTTTTCGTCCCCTGGTACTCGGGTGCCACATTCCAGACGCTTTACTAACACTCTCCCCACTTGGAGAGTCAGTGCCTTTAACCTCCTGTTTCGCCCAGTTTGCATATTCTGCGGAAAATGAACAGGAATAGGGAGAACCAATGGGAGACTAGCTGGAGGTGTCTGGACGGGCAAATTTAACTCTCATTTCCCACCAGGAAGAGGAATTAACCAAAGGCTCAGCGAGCCATGCCGGAACCACACTAGGGCCTGAAGCAATCCTGCGGTGTTGCAGCCAGCTCACAAGAAAGCGAGTTGAAGAAAGGAGCTCAGCGGCACTGTAATTCACAAACCTGCAGAGTTCTAACTGACAGCTATCGTCCAAAAATATATTGAAGTAAGGCTGCCAAGAGGACTTGAATGTGGGGCAGAATTGCAGGAAACCGATTTCAGGAGGTAGACTGGAATTGCATGTAAAGCATAGGAAAAGAGGCAGAACGTCCACAATGATGCACTTGGCCAGAAAGGGCGTATGCGTTTTTTCTTGAATATACTCAAGAAAAAAAGCATACGCCCTTTTTGGCCAACCAAGCAAGCTTGCAAAGGAAATCTGCACTACAATGAAGTCTCACTGCCCCCCGGTCAAAAGGGCCATCTGAGAAAAGTGTAAAATCCAGAAAGGCAGGACAGGCCATGGAGAACGGGGAGCCTAGTTAGGCTGATGGGCGGGATGTAAATTGCCAACAGCCACTCTGGAGAAGTGTATGGTGTTTCCTGAAACATCTAAAAAACAAAGCAACAGAGCCTAGGGCACTTCCACTTATGGTCCTATAGCTTAGGGAAATTAAAATCAAAAAGACACAGCAACCCGAAAGTTTGGGACGGCTCTGTTTACAAGAACCTCATTTACTGTACAAGTTCAATATCGCAGAAAGCGAGAAATGGATAAAGAAGTTGTGGTACTTACGTACAATGCAATATCACACAGCAATGAAATCTATGTCATCAGGCCCTTAGCAACATAATGAGTGGATTCAGGTACGATGATTCTAAGTGAACTATGTCACAGAGAAAAAGAAACATCATAAGTTATAACTAATACATGGAAGGTAAACTTGGCTACACAGGAACTGAATTACAAAACAGAATAGGGTCTCAAATGTAGAAAACCAACTTATGCTTGCTTAAGGGGAAAGGTGAGTTGGGGTGCTGCATAAAACCAGAGATTGAAATTAGCACAGATACCTTTCCATAAGTCCAATATGTAATAGACAAGAGCTACTCCTTGCTCAACGAAGTGGACTCAACACCCCATATTAAACGCCTAAGAATATACCTGACTAGTAAGAATCTTAAAACCTATGGATTTATATGTCTCCGAAAGAGAATCCAGCGTGTGTACAGCGGCATAAACGCAGCAGTGATCGGATTGGTGAGGTTCGGTGAGCAAATGCAGACCCTTTGAAGTCATATTGCATGGTACCCATTCCATGGGTCTCAACTCTCCAGGTTTAAGGGATTCTTCCTTCAGCTAAAACATGCATGTGGAACCCAGAGTATGATCCACCGTGTGATCGGGAAACGTGTTCAAATGTGTCTCAGTTTTCGTCCCCTGGTACTCGGGTGCCACATTCCAGACGCTTTACTAACACTCTCCCCACTTGGAGAGTCAGTGCCTTTAACCTCCTGTTTCGCCCAGTTTGCATATTCTGCGGAAAATGAACAGGAATAGGGAGAACCAATGAGAGACTAGCTGGAGGTGTCTGGACGGGCAAATTTAACTCTCATTTCCCACCAGGAAGACGAATTAACCAAAGGTTCAGCGTGCCATGCCGGAACCACACTAGGGCCTGAAGCAATCCTGCGGGGTTGCGGCCAGCTCACAAGAAAGCAAGTTGAAGAAAGGAGCTCAGGGGCCCTGTAATTCACAAACCTGCAGAGTTATAAAAGACAGCTATCGCCCAAAAATATATTGAAGTAAGGCTGCCAAGAGGACTTGAAAGCGGGGCAGAATTGCAGGAAACCGATTTCAGGAGGTAGACTGGAATTGCATGTACAGCATAGGAAAAGAGGCAGAACGTCCACAATGATGCACTTGGCCAAAAAGGGCGTATGCGTTTTTTCCTGAATATATTCAGGAAAAAACGCATACGCCCTTTTTGGCCAACCAAGCAAGCTTGCAAACGAAATCTGCACTACAATGAAGTCTCACTGACCCCGGTCAAAAGGGCCATCTGAAAAAAGTGTAAAATCCAGAAAGGCAGGACATGCCATGGAGAACTGGGAGCCCTGCTATGCTGATGGGCGGGATGTAAATTGCCAACAGCCACTCTGGAGAAGTGTATGGTGTTTCCTGAAACATCTAAAAAACAAAGCAACAGAGCCTAGGGCACTTCCACTTATGGTCCTATAGCTTAGGGAAAATAAAATCAAAAAGACACAGCCGCCCCAAAGTTTGGGACGGCTCTGTTTACAAGAACCTCGTTTACGGTACAAGTTCAATATCACAGAAAGCGAAAAATGGATAAAGAAGTTGTGGTACTTACGTACAATGCAATATCACTCAGCAATGAAATCTATGTCATCAGGCCCTTAGCAGCATAATGAGTGGATTCGGGTACGATGATTCTAAGTGAAATAAGTCACACAGAAAAAGAAACATCATAAGATATCACTAATACACGGAATGTAAACTTGGCTACACAGGAACTGAATTACAAAACAGAACAGGGTCTCAAATGTAGAAAACCAACTTATGCTTGCTTAAGGGCAAAGGTGAGTTGGGGTGCTGCATAAAACCAGAGATTGAAATTAGCACAGATATCGTTCCATAAGCCAAATATGTAATAGACAAGAGCTACTCCTTGCTCAACGAAGTGGACTCAACACCCCATATTAAACGCCTAAGAATATACCTGACTAGTAAGAATCTTAAAACCTATGGATTTATATGTCTCCGAAAGAGAATCAAGCGTGTGTACAGAGGCATAAGCGCAGCAGTGATAGGATTGGTGAGGTTCGGTGAGCAAATGCAGACCCTTTGAAGTCATATTGCATGGTACCCATTCCATGGGTCTCAACTCTCCAGGTTTAAGGGATTCTTCCTTCAGCTAAAACATGCATGTGGAACCCAGAGTATGATCCACCGTGTGATCGGGAAACGGGTTCAAATGGGTCTCAGATTTCATCACCTGGTACTCGTGTGCAACATTCCAGACGCTTTACTAACACTCTCCCTACTTGGAGAGTCAGGACCTTTAACCTCCTGTTTGGCCCAGTTTGCAATTTCTGCGGAAAATGAACAGGAATAGGGAGAACCAATGAGAGACTAGCTGGAGGTGTCTGGACGGGCATATTTAACTCTCGTTTCCCACCAGGAAGAGGAATTAACCAAAGGCTCAGCGTGCCCTGCTAGAAGCAGATTAGGGCCTGAAGCAGTCTAGCGGGTTTGCGGCCAACTCACAAGAAAGCGAGTTGAAGAAAGGAGCTCAGGGGCCCTGTAATTCACAAACCTGCAGAGTTATAAATGACAGATAACGTCCAAAAATATATTGAAGTAAGGCTGCCAAGAGGACTTGAAAGCGGGGCAGAATTTCAGGAAACCGATTTCAGGAGGTAGACTGGATTTGCATTTAAAGCATAGGAAAAGAGGCAGAACATCGACAATGATGCACTTGGCAAAAAAGGGCGTATTAGTTTGTTCCTGAATATATTCAGGAAAAAACACATACGCCCTTTTTGGCAAACCAAGCAAGCTTTCAATGGAAATCCGAACTACTATGAATATTCACTTCCCCCCGGTCTAAAGGGCCATCTGAAAAAAGTGTAAAATCCAGAAAGGCCAGACAGGCCATGGGGAAAAAGGAGCCTTGTTATGCTGATGGGCGGGATGTAAATTGCCAACAGCCACTCTGGAGAAGTGTATGGTGTTTCCTGATACATCTGAAAAACAAAGCAACAGAGTCTAGGGCATTTCCACTTATGGTTCTATAGCTTAGGGAAATTAAAATCAAAAAGACACAGCCACCCCAAAATTTGGGACGGCTCTGTTTACAGGAACCTCTTCTACGGTACAAGTTAATTATCCCAGAGAACAAATAATTGATAAAGAAGTTGCGGTACTTACGTACAACAGAATACCACTCAGCAATGAAGTCTGTGTCACCAGGCCTGTACCAGCATAATGAGTGGATTGAGGCACGATGATTCTAAGTGAAATAAGTCACACAGAAAAAGAAACATCATAAGGTATCACTAATGCACGGAATGTAATCTTGGCTACACATGAACTGAATCACAAAACAGAACAGGGTCTCAAGTTTAGAAAACCAACTTATGCTTGCTTAAGGGGAAAGGTGAGTTGGGGTGCTGCATAAAACCAGAGTTTGAAATTAGCACAGATACCGTTCCATAAGCCAAATATGTAATAGACAAGACCTACCCCTTGCTCAACGAAATGGACTCAACAATGAGGTATCACCTCACACCTGTTAGAATGGGCATCATCTGAAAATCTACAAACAAGAAATGCTGGAAAGGGTGTGGAGAAAAGGAAGCCTCTTCCACTGTCGTTGGAATGTAAATTGATACAGTCACCATGGAGAACAATATGGAGTTTCTTAAAAAACTAACAATAGAATTACCATATGATACAGTAATCCCACTACTGGGCATATACCCAGACAAAACCATAAATCAAAAAGAGACATTCACCGCAATGTTCATTGCATCACTGTTTACAATATCCAGGTAATGGAAGCAACCTAAATGCCCACAGACAGACGAATGCATAAAGATATCGTATATATATAAAATGGAATATTACTCAGCCATAAAAAGGAATGAAATTCGGTCATTTGTAGACACGTCGATGGTCTAGAGACTGTCATACTGAGTGAAGTAAGTCAGAAAGAGAAAAACAAATCTTGTATATTAATGCATATATGTGGAACCTAGAAAAATTGTACAGATGAACCGTTTTGCAAGGCAGAAATAGAGCAACAGATGTAGACAACAATCGTATGGACACCAAGGGGGGAAAGCTCTTGGGGGGGTGGTGGTGGGAGGAGTTGAGAGATTGGGATTGGCATGTAAACATTTATATGTATAAAATAGATAACCAATAAGAACCTGCTGTATAAAAATATAAAATAAAATTCAAATTAAAAAGAAATAAAATTAGAAAAATAAAACAGAAAAAAAAATTCTTCCCTTCACATACATGTATTTATATGAATAAATTATTTCCATGCTTATATCTGTAAATACAAAAAAGAGGAATAAAATCTACCTTGAACCAAAAACGAAAAAGAGAAAAAAAAAAACAGAACCCACCAGTTACTCAGAGGAAAACCGTATCAGGGCACTTGCTCCAGTTGTAAACAATTCTGAAGTTGGTCAGTGGTGGGGAATCGTCTCCCATTCAGCCAGCAGCCCCCACACAACAAGCGTCCTCATTGCAAAGCTGGGGCACCGTGCCGAGGCGTCTGTGAGTAAACGTGAGCTGAGCCCCAGGCCAGTTGCTGCTGAACTGTTCCCACCCTTCCCAGGTAAAACATCTGAATATATACAAGGACTTGAAAGCCTAGAGGAAGGGCCATGGAGCCACACGAGTGACAGCATGCCAGCTGACTTGGTGCCTGCAGGCCAGCCAGGATGGTCCTGGCCCTGGGTGCTCTTCTGGAAGATTTCCATTTCCCTGCCTGAGATACCCGTCCTGTCCCTGCCCCCACTGCTTTTTTCCTTCCTCACCTCTGCCCAGGGAGCAATTCCAGCAGCAGGTATGGGTGACACATCCTCTTCTTTAGCAGGTGGCAGCCTGGCAACTGCTGCAGAAAGTCCAGCAGAGCCCCACTCACACTGGGCCACCCACAAAGCCGTGGCCTCTCACTCCCTCCCACCAGCCCAGCCCCGAGACTGCTGACAGGGCAGAGAAAATGGCGTCAGACACAGCTGCAGGGGCTCTTGCTGCCTGGAGTGGTATTTATATTGATCTCAACCCAGGCACACCTGGGGAGGGCTGGCCGGCACGGTAAGGCTGCCCAGGTCAGCCAATCATCACCCCTCAGGGGCTCACAGTTGCAGAAAATGGAACTTGCTGAACCGGCCAGGTCCAAGGAACAGGTGTGGGCGCCTGAGAGGATAGACAAGGGGCTGCAGCTTTGGCTTGTTTTCTCATCATTTTATCTGGCGCATGAGTGGGAGACAACTTCAAGAAGACCCTCTGCTAATGAGAGGACCCCAGTGTCAGGGAGAGGAGGGGTGGTGGGTGGGAACAGAGGCCTGGTGCCCCGGGTGCAGTGCAAGTCTCTGGAAGACCAGGTGGAGGAAGGCCGCACAGAGTGATGCCCAGGGTCACAGACCTGTCGGAGCTGCTGTTTGTTAGTTCAAGTCCTGCTCTGAGGTGCTCTGTGTCAGCTCTGAGCGACAGGTGAGCTGGGGGTGCTCTGCAATGAGGGCTATGTGCACGGTTCCTGTGTGCCCAGCCCTGCCACGGTACCTGCAAGGGTAGCTCTGTATCCTGGGAGTGGCCTGGCCACGAGAGCCCCGTGGGCTGCTGGGTACCTGCCCGGGTCAGCTCCAAATCTTGGGATTTGCCTGGCCACGAGAGCCCCGTGGGCTACTGGGGACCTGGTAAAGCACGGTCAGGACAGTCAGTGAAGCCATCGAGGATATACATCCAGTTGTTCCTAATTCGTAGACCCTGCTGGTCATTCTACCATCCACCAAGACATGGTATTCTGTATTCGAGTTAGATGATGCCTTCTTCTGTATATCATTAGAGTCAGAGTCACAAGAAAATTTGGCTTGTGATTGGCAGGACTCAACATACAACAAAGACAATACTGCTGGGGCCGTCCTGCTTCAAGGGCTCAAAAATTCCCACACCACCTTTGGGGAAAGTTAACTAGAACCTAAAAGATCTACCTCTGGAGAAGGGAACGCTCCTTCAATATGCAGACAACATTCTGATCGCCAGTCCTACTAAGGAGGCCTCTGAACCACCTAGCCAATAAAGGATAGAAGGTGTCCAAGAAAAAGGCTCAAATATCACAGACTGCGGTGACCTGCCTGGGCTCCATTCTCACAGAAAGTTGGAGAAGCCCATCCCAGGAAAGGGAAGAAGCCATTTGCAGCCTTACCCCTTCTAAAACTAGAAGACAGCTTAGGGGTTCCTGGGGAGGTTGGAGTTTGCCGCATCTGGATCCCAAACTACAGTCTAATAGCTGGGCCTCTATATGAAACATTGAAAGGAAAAGATGATGATCCTTTCGAATAGAATCCAGAAGTGGTCTTTCAGGAATGGAAAGAGCAGTTAATTCAGATCCTTGCCCTGGACCTCCGTAATTTAGCTAAAACCTTTCACCTTTACATTCCCAGTAGAAGGTGAATTGCCCTTGGAGTATTAGTGCAAAAACTGGGACCACTAGAACTGGAACAACTCAAGTATGCCGTCCAGGTAGGAGAAGCTATGGTCACCAAGGGCTTGGCCAGACGCCCCATCCGGCCAGGATACTGGGGGTATCTAAAAACCTGGAAATCAGCAGCCCGCAAGGCCAGCTCCCTCCTAAGGGAAAACGACCCCACGTGGTGATCCTAACCACCAACCATGCCCTGAAGTTGCAGGGTTCGCTCCGTGGGCACACCGACCTCGAGTGAGGAGGCCCTCCAACTCCAACCTTCAGAGAGACAACCACGGGTAACGGGCCCCCATGACGACTCGCGTGAGCATCACTTGACCTGGAGCTTCTCTCAGAAAACAAGAGTGTGTCCCAGAAGAGCAGACTACTGCTTGCAGGACTTACTGCACCCGGAGGGGAACTAATAAGCTTGGCGGTGGAACCGTCGATAATGCTTTCACCATAGAAAAGCCTACAGACACCACGGTGATGGCGGCCAATGAGATCCGCTGGACTCCTGGCTACTTCAAAAAGCCGTTGACTCAGTGGCTGTCATGGTCCTGGATCACCACCGGCCCTGGACTCTCTGGGAGTTGAGCGGGCAGGGATTTGACACCTGGTGCTGTTTGTACGTTAATTCAGGGCCCTAATTGAAGAAAGTGAAGACTAGTGGTCAGAGCATCTAGGCTGGCAGAAACGGTCAGCCTAAGGTGGACGAACAAATGTGGAACGGGGTAAAACCGGACCCCCCAGCGTCTCTGTGCATCTCTTTCCTGGACCCTTAAAGGTCATTGGAATCTATAAGACTTCCAATGCTGGTGCTCAGGCGGACAAGCAGTGAGGCAGGAGGCCTGGGGACAATCAACCTCACCTGGAGGCTGCTGGGGAGAAGTTCTGACCCTCCCCACCCCGGGTATGAGGACTCCCAACTCAGCATGAGGGTGCAGCACTCAGCTCTGCACCCTCAGAGCCCCAAGAATGAGGAACGGGACAAAAGGCAGAGGAGGGGTTTGTCACCAGCAAAGCCCTTGAAAAATTCTTGGGAGATAAAAATAGAATCTGGGCAATAAAATAAAGTCTAACCTTTTTTTCCTTTGTGCTTTGTCTAATTTCACTTGCTCCTAGGGTCCCGCATGCAGAGGTCCCACACCCGGCACTTCAGACCTGATTTCCTAGTGCAGAATGGCGGGGCCCACACCTCAGCTCACGGGGCCCTGTGCAGACTCCGCGACATAGAGCCTGAGCTGCAGCTAACCTGGCCCTCGAGCGCTCCGTCCCCTCCCTCCCGCTGATGCTTATGGGATCCCTACACAGCAGCCCGGCCCACAGCCCGCGGGGGAGCGCAGGCTCTCACCTCTCCATTCTCTGATCAAAATATAAAGTTTCCTTTGCTTCTGAACCAAACTCAGTCTTGATCTGTTGACTCCAATGACACTGCGCAGGGGGACCCTTGTTGGGGCCCACTCTCGAGGATCAGTAACAAAATTTGAGAACATTGTAACTTCAGTGAACAGATGTGTGAACCAAACTGTAAGGAATGAAGAGCATTGTGTAAGGCTCGTGTAAAATAAGATATTTCTAACAATCCCATTTGTTATTTCCATCACTTTATTATAAGCAAGGTCAGCGGAGGGTCACTGTCTTATTTGTCAGGTCAAGTTTAGAGAAATTAAGTGATTGTTTTCCAAGGATGTACATCTAATGGTCTTGGCTGAAGCTTCAATCTTCTTTTGAATGCTTTTACATTGAAAATGATACCATTCTTTCAGCTCCCCCATTTCTGAGGAATATAAAATCTTGTAACTTATTGTTACCAAAGGGGAAAGGGGCGGGGAGGGATAATTTAAGATTTTAGGATTAACACATACACAATGCTATGTATAAAATGGATAATCAACAAGGGCCTACTATATAGCACAGGGAACTACACTTAATATTTTGTAATAACCTATAAAGGGAAAGAATCTGGAAAAAATAGATACCTATATCTACATCATCTACCAAGGCCAGATAAAATGTAACTTAAGGGAGGCCAATGGTGACCACTTCTGACCCTCAATCATCTAAAGCTTGGACTCTGCCTGCTGCCCAAGGCCCTTCATGAACATACATGCATGTACCCATAGCTTAAAACTTCCCCAGTTTTGGCGTTCTGGGAGACACGGATTTGGAAAGATCCCTGGTGTGCCCCTTACTTGCAGGGGACCCTTCCTACTGCTGAAACATGCCTGTCACACCCAGAGGA
Source organism: Grampus griseus (assembly GCF_964374135.1). NCBI lineage: Eukaryota > Metazoa > Chordata > Mammalia > Artiodactyla > Delphinidae > Grampus > Grampus griseus. Next base: position 95,102,986 of record NC_139018.1, read on the forward strand.
TGGTACACCGTCTGATCAGGAAGAGTTTGGAAAAGGCATCTCATCTCCTCATCTCCTGGTGCTCGGGTTCCCCCCACCAGCCTCTTTCCGAACAATCTCCCCACTTAATGAAGTCAACACCTTCAACATCCAGTTTCGCACAGTTTGGAATTTGTCCGGAGGATGAAGGGGAAGGGGGAGATCCATGAGAGACAAGCCCTAGCTGTTTGGACAGGAAAATGCCACTTTAATTTCCATTTAGTAAGAGGAATTAACCAAAGGTTCACCTTGCCCCAGAACCAGAATAGGGCTTGAAGCAATCCTGCTGTTTTGTTGCTAGATCTCAAAGAAACAAGTTGAAAAATGGAGGTCAGGAGCACTGCAATTCACAAACCTGCAGGGTTTAAAATGATACCTATCATCGAAAAATGTCTTCACGTAAGCCATGGAAAAGGATTTTAACGAAAGGCAGAACTGCAGGAAAGGAATTTCAAGAGGTAGATTGAACTAGCCATTAAAGCACATGAAAAAGCGGCTGAACTTCACCAATAACGCAATTGGCCAAAAAGGGCTGGCAATGCAAATCAACACTACAAAGATGTAACAATTCGCATCAGTCAGAAGGGCTATCCTCACAAAATGTAAAAACCAGAAATGCAGGACAGGGCTTGGAGAAAATGGAACCCTGCTACACTGATGGTGGGAATGTAAATTGCCAATGGCCAGGCTTCAGAAGTGTATTGTGTTTCCTACAAAATTAAAAAACAGAGATACAGAGCATACGACACTTGCGCTCATGCGCGTATATCCTGTGAAAACCAAAAATCTACAGGACACAAGCACCCCAAAGTTTAGTGCTGCTCTGTTTACAAGAGCCTCGAACTGGATACAACATAAATGTCCTTGGGGAAGAAAAATGGTTAAAGAAGAAGTGGTATTTACAGACAATGGAATATACCTCAGCCAGGTAATTAATGAAATAAGGCCAGTTGGAGCAACTCGTGTGGACTTAGGTACAATCATTCTAAGTGACATAAGTCAGACAGAAAAAGAGACTTATCATGAGATATCACTTACAGGTGGAATCTAAAAATGGCTACACATGAACTAAATTACAAAACAGAACACAGTCACACATTTAGAAACCACACTTATGGCTGCTAAAGGTGAAAGGTGTGGTGGGGTGAGGCATAAACCATGAGGTTGAAATGAGCACAGATATGGTTCCAAACCAAATAGCTAATCGACAAGACCTACTCTATAGCTCAAAGAACTGGACTCACAACACTCTAGTCACCGGAAAAGAATATATATGACTGGTAAGGATCTAAAAAAGAATTTATTGAGGTCTCTCAGTAAGTGAATCAAGAAGATGTACAGCAACAAGAAACACTACACTGAAAATCAGCTGTACCCCATTATAAAAATAAGTTCCAAAAAATTTTTTTAAAAGACAGTGAGAGAGAGAGAAATTCCTACAGAATTCCTTCAGGGTCTCTGATGCAACCTGGATTGACTACATCTAGACCCACAGACAGATGGGACTTAAGGATGGACACTCATGGAGTGAGAAAATTGGTGAGGATGGGCCAGCAAATGCAGCACCTTTAGAATAATACTGCCTGGCCCCATTCCAAGGGTCCCAAATCTCCAGGTGCAGGGGAACCTTCCTAGAGCTAAAATATGCATGGGACACACAGACGATGGTACACCGTCTGATCGGGAAGAGTTTGGAGAAGGCACCTCATCTCCTCATCTCCTGGTGCTCGGGTCCCAGCTCCAGCCTCTTTTCTAACAATCTACTCACCAGGGGAAGTCAGCACCTTCAACATCCTGTTTCTCACAGTTTGGAATTCGTCTGGAGGATGAAGGGGAAGAGGGGGAACCATGAGAGACAAGCCCGAGGTGTCTGAACAGGGACATGCCACTCTAATTTTCAATCAGGAAGAGGAATTGACCAAAGGCTCAGCTTGCCACTGAAACCAGAATAGGGCTGGAAGCAATCCTGGAAAAATGCCTTGAGGTAAGTCACGAAAAAGGACAAGAAAACAAGGCAGAATTGCAGGAAGGGGCTTTCAAGAGGTAGATTGCACTCGCCATGAAAGCAAATGGAAAGGGATAGAACTTCTTCAACGATGCCATTGGCCAAAATGGGCGTATGCATTTTTCCTGAACATATTCAGGAAAAATGCATATGCGCCTTTTCGACAACCAAAGAGGCGCGCAGTGCAAATCAACACTACAAAGAGATATCACTTCACATCACTCCGAAGGCCATCCTCACAAAGTGTAAAAACCAGAAATGCAGCATAGGGCATGGAGAAAAGGGAGCCTTTTCACGGTGATTGTGGGACGGTAAATTGCCAATGGCACTCTGGAGAAGTGTATTGTGTTTCCCCAAAAAAATCTCAGAAACAAAGCTACAGAGCATACGGCACTTCCACTCATGGGCATATATCTTGGGAAAAGCAACACTCGACAGGACAGAGGCACCACAACGTTTAGTGCTGGTCTGTTTACAAGAGCCTCGACATGGATACAACCGAAATCTCCTTGGAAGGAAATCATGGATAACGAAGATGTGATACTTATGTACAATGGAATATAACTCAGCACTGAAATCAATGAAATAAGGCCAGTTGCAGCAACTCAGGTGTACTTAGGTACGAACATTCTCAGTGACATATGTCAGACAGAAAAAGAGACTTATCATAAGATATCAGTTATAGGTGGAATATCAACATCGCTACACATGAACTAAAGGAAAAAAGAGACACAGAATCACACATTTAGAAAACACACTTACGATTGCTAGAGTGCAAATGTCAGTTGAGGTGAGGCATAAACCAGGAGTTTGAAATGAGCAGATACCATTCCATAGACCAAATAGGGAATCAACAAGACTTATTCTAAAGCTCAAAGGACTGGACTCAGCACAATCTACACACTGGAAAAGATTATATACGACTGGTAAGAATCTGAAAAAGAATTTATCGATGTCTCTCTGTAAGTGAATCAAGTGGATGTACAGCAGCAAGAAACACAGCACTGAAAATCAGCTACACCCGCTTATAAAAATAAATTTTAAAAAAAGACACTGAGTAAGAGATAAATTCCTACAGAATTCGTTCACGGGCTGGGATGCAAGCTGGATTGAGCATATTTAAACACACAGCTGGATGGGACCTAAGGCTGGACATTCATGGGGCTGAGAGGCTTGGTGAGCATAAGTCAGCAAATGCAGCCCCTTTAGAGTAATACTGCCTGGTCCTGATTCCATGGGTCCCAAATCTCCAGATGCAGGCCACCCTTCATACAGCTAAAACATGCATGGGACACCCAGAGGATGGTACACCATCGGATCGGGAATAGTTTGAGAAAACCGCTTCATCTCCTCATCTCCTAGTGGTAGGGTTCCCACCTCCAGCCTCTTTCCTGGCAATTGCCCCACTTGGGGAAGTCAGCACCTTCAACACCCTCTTTCGCACACTTTGGAATTTGTCCGGAGGATGAACTGGAACGGGGGGAACAATGAGAGACAATGCCTAGGTGTTTGGACAGGCACATGTCCCTCTAATTTCCAATGAGGAAGAGGAATTGACCAAAGGCTCAGCTTGCCCTTGGAACCAGAATAGGGCTTGAAGCAACACTGCTGTTTGGTGGCCAGTTCCCAAAGAAACAAGTTGAAAAATGGAGCTCAGGGGCACTGCAATTCACAATCCTGCAGCATTGTAAAAGATACTTAACATGGAAAAATGCCTTGAGGTAAGTCACGAAAAAGGACTTGAAAGCAAGGCAGAATTGCAGGAACGGGATTTCAAGAGGTAGATTGGACTCGCAGTTAAAGTACATGAAAAGCAGCTGACCTACGCCAATGATCCATTTGGCCAAAAAGGGCGTATGCGTTTTTTCTGAATATATTCAGGAAAAATGCATATGCCCTTTTTTGCCAACCAAACAGGCAGGCAATGAAAATCCACACTTCGTATCAGTCAGATCGGCCATCATCACAAAGTGTAAAAACCAGAAAAGCAAGACAGGGCATGGAGAAAAGGGAGCCCTGTTTCGCTGACGCTAGGAACGTAAATTTCCAACGGCAACTCTGGAGAAATGTATTGTGTCTCCTAAAAAATCTAAAAAAAAGAGCTACAGAGCATATGGCACTTCCACTCGTGGGCGTATATCTTGGGAAAAACAAAATTTGACAGGACACAGAGAACCCAACTTTTAGTGCATCTCTGTTTACAGAAGCCTCGACTTGGATACAAACTAACTGTACCTGGAAGGAAAAACGGATAAAGAAGATGTGGTACTTATGTACAGTGGAAAGTTAATCAGCCATGAAATCAATGAAATAAGGCCAGTTGCAGCAACTCGGGTGGACTTAGGGACGATCATTCTAAGTGACATAAGTCAGACAGAAAAAGAGACTTATCATAAGATATCACTTAGAGGTGGAATCTAAAAATGGCTACACATGAACTAATTAAAGAAGAGAAATGGAGTCACACATTTAGGGCTTCCCTGATGGCGCAGTGGTTAATAATTCACCAGCCAATCAGGGGAAACAGGTTCAAGTCCTGGTCCGAAAAGATCCCACATGCCGCAGAGCCACTATGCCCGTGCGCCACAAATACTGAGCCAGCATTCTCGAGCTGGCAAGCCACAACTACTGAGCCCACGTGCCACAACTACTGAAGCCCGCATACCAGCGCGTGTGTTCAGCAACAAGAGAAGCCACCCAATGAGTAGCCTGCGCACCGCAACCAAACCCAAGGCAGCCAATTAATTGATTAATTAATTAATTAATTTTTTAAAAAAACAAGTTGCCGTCTGACTTAGTGCCTGGTGAGGGCCAAATTTCTGGTTTATAATGTGGGTCTTCTGGTTCTGCAATTAAATGATGTAATGGGCATAAGATCTTTTGTGTGCTACATTTATTAGGTCACTAATCCCATATTTTAGGTCTCTGGCCTCATGACCTAATCACCTCCCAAAAGCCCCACCTCCTAATACCATCAACAAGGGAGCTGGTTTTCAAAATTTGAAGAGGCACAAAATGTTTATAGCATAATAGGGACCACACGGTTAATTTATTTTCCCTTTCATGTTAAAGGTTTTGCACATATATATTTATTATATAATCTTGAAACCCTTCTTTTTCTCAAGATTCTTTTCCCATATAGGCCAGTACAGAGCACTGACTAGAGTTCCCTGTGCTATACAGCAGGTCCATACCAATACTTATCTATTTTATATATAGTAGTGTGTATATGTCAGTCCCATTCTCCCAATTTATCCCTCCCCCACTTATCCCCTGGTAACCATAAATTTATTTTCTATATCCATGACTCTATTTCTGTTTTGTAAATAAGTTATTTTCTATCTTTTTCTTTTAGATTCCGCATGTAAGCAATATCATATGATATCTGTCTTTCTGTGTCTGACTTGCTTCACTCAGTATAACAATCTCTAAGTCCATCCACGTTGCTGAGAAACCCTTAATTGTTAAGGATAACTCTCATTTTTTTCCAGTGTCATCAGCTATTCTTTCTGGCAGACATGTGATGACACTTTTTAAACAAGGATATATTGAGACCAAGGCTCCTGACCTGCAAACAAAAAAAACCATCATTCATATAGTGAAAACTTTGCACATCAAAGGATGATAGCACTTGGTCTCTATCGTTTTGCACCCACTACTGACAGAGGGCAGAGGAGTTTGACTCACTAACCTTCCTTACGTGCATTTCTTCCTAATGGGCTATTCCACATAAAACTTATAAGAAGCGGCACTGCATCATGGAACACACCAATCACTACTCCAGATTCTGAAGCAGCAAAAAATAAAAATAAAAACATGATGAAATCATCCAAAGGGTTCTGTCCACATTGTTACAATAGATTCCCTCGCACGGTGAAACCTTTTCAAACCCTATCACTTGAACTTGTTTTTATTTTTTTCAACAACAATAAGGTGAATCTGGAGTCACATGCTCCAGTAATATTACACTATCCCTTGTGCAACTATATAGGGATTCAAGGAGGTATGTGAGGCTATCATGAGAGGTTGCCTAGAGTAATTAGGACATTTCATTTAATGTTGCCCCTTCTCCCTAAGATGTCTGCTGTCCTCTTCTTTTTGTAGCTACTAGCATTGAGAAAGTGAGCAAGGTAAGGCCCTTCTCTTTTCTTGCCGATGAATGCACCCGTGATGGACCCCACAGACCTTGGTGCTTCCAGAATCCCCTGAACCTCCTGACCTTCCATGCACGGCATCATATAGAAAAAGATGGTGACGTGTATATTTGTATAAAACATGCTATAAAATTTTCGAGTCTTCCCTTCCTCATAATTCCAAAGAATAGATTTCTTTGGATTTCTGCTTAATGCTGCTGGAGTTGGTACATAAGTTGAGGGAGGTATCAGGGCACACCAAAAGAGAGGGTAACTGCACAGAAAATACAAGCAGGTACATTTCTGTGTAGTTTCAGCAGCTTATTTCCTATATCAACCATGGTGATATGTTGACCCGTCCTCTTTCTACTAGTAGTACGACAAACAAATATAAAGGATATTCAGGCTTCTTGTTTTATCCCCACCTCTCACAATTGATCTGCATTCACATATAGGACAATGAGGGGCCCTTACTACCATCTTACCCAATACTGGAGAACTAGCGAATGTCCGAATTTTTCCAGGGATTATTTTCATATTCTCCAATCAGTCCTATGAAGGAATCTTAACTATTCTGTTTAATGAAGTCATATCTTGCATGGCACCCATCATCACCAATACTGGAAAGAAATTTGAAGGGTCTTAGATTTTACCACATTTGAAATTCCAATATTTTAGCCTGTCACGTTTTTGGATTTTACAAAAAAATATTTTAAATGAGACAAAAAAATTTTTTATGGCACAGACAGCAATAGTTTTATATTTTTATCTGTTCCACTTGCACACAAAAGTCTCATGGGGTGATGTAAAGTAGTCCTGTTGGATGCTGTGCACCTGTAAGTGTGGATTAAAGCTTAGGAATCTTAAGCTTCAGTCACCTGAAACTTTTAAAGTAGGATGCAAACAATCCTGTCCAACATTTGAACAGAGCAGGACACTGTCTTTATTTTATTTGTCAGGTACTTAATCTGTCTTTTGCCCCAAGGAGAGAAACAACTGGCATCTTCCATCAATGTGTTGTACAAATATCTTTGAACAAGAGTGCAAGCAAAGGCTGATAAAAGGTGTGAAAAAAAAAGAGAGACACTTGTGGCATTTTCTCCTAACTTACTGCAATCTCCCATTTAAAATGTGGGAATAATCAATCTTCTGAGGAAAAAGGCCCAAGGAAGGTTTTTGCCTTTGGGGAATAATGGAATTTCTAACGATTTCAGGAGGTAAGAAGAATTGGTGAGAATGACCATGAGACATGAGAGAAAAGTCAGATCAATGGATGAAGTGATGTTTACCTCTGTGAATCAATGAGAGGTAGGAGCAAATGAAAGTTGAATACAACATTTTATGAATAAATGTAACCTTTCAGCTGTCCGAGAAAAAATTAATTTTCACTATGATACAACATATTTAGTTTACAAAGTTAACTTAAATTTAAAGCTTAATAATTATATTTATTGAAGAAACGAAAACATCTTTCTGGTTTAGAATAAATAGTGTGCTCTGCTACAGATAAGAAGACTACATAAATACAAATATGACTAAGTAAGTAAATAAAGAGGAAAATAACAAATTAGATGTTATTAACATTAAAAACTGACAATCATCTAAAGAAAGAGAAGGAGTGACAGAAAGAGAGAAGAACTCATATCAAGCATATATAAAAAACTCCTAAATAAGAAGTCTTAAGATGTTTAAAAAAAAAGTCTTCAATAAGAAGATAATGTAAGAGCAAAAATGGGGAAACTATACCAAAAGATATTTCAAAAAAGAGGGTACAGAATGTTAAGTAAACATATCAAAAGATGCTTGGCTTCTTAGTAGTCAATTAAATGAAACAAAAGCAATCCTTGGAATTATCACTCACGAACCAGAAAGTTCAAATGAAAATGACAGGTATTATCAAGTTTGACAAGAATGTGTGTAATTCTTGAATCTCATTCACTGCTGCTGAGCATGAAAATCCATAAAAAAGTTTTGAAAATATTTAGAAGTACCTGAAAAGATAAACACATAAGGGCTTCCCCGGTGGCACACTGGTTGAGAGTCCACCTGCCGACGCAGGGAATACGGGTTCGTGCCCGGGTCCTGGAAGATCCCACATGCCGCGGAGCGGCTAGGCCCGTGAGCCATGGCCTCTGAACCTGCGCGTCCGGAGCCTGTGCTCCGCAACGGGAGAGGTCAGAACAGTGAGACGCCCGCATACCGCAAAAAAAAAAAAAAAGATAAACACATGAAAGCTATGACTCGAAAATTTTACTACTACATGTATACTGAACAATAATTTATACACATACCACCAAAGCTCAAGTTCTAGAATTTATATACCAGTGCTATTCTCAACAGACACAAACTAAAAATCACTCATATTTTAATACACATTGGGATAAATTACTTAGTAGTTAAATGTTTACACTATGGAATCCTATGCAACAGTGTCAATACATGATCACAACAGGCAACCATATAGGTATGTTCACAAACAACATAAGGAATAAAAAAGACCTGTCCAAAAGTGTTTATACTGTGTCATAACATTTATACAAAATGCAAAATACAGGTAAAGTGATCTTTTTGTTACATACCAGAACAATTGTAAACCTTAAGGGGAGCCACTAGAATGGGGCCAGGGGGCCTCTGAGTGTCTGGAAATTTTCTGTGTCTTTATCTAGAAGCTAGGTATAGAGTGTATTCAGATTCTGAATTTTCTGAAATTTGTCATTTTCTTACAAACCGTGCATGTTTTTAGTTGTTTTTTATACATAACAAAAAGTAAAAAATATAGACTAGGGAAGGTAATTATATTAGCACTTTAATATCCATGCTTTTCAAGGTGGAAGTGAAAGATATTAAACACTTGACATTGTGATTACGTCTTAAAAGTAAGCTGAAAATTTGAGATTAATAAATAAGACATACTTCTTCATATATAATACTCAAACAGGAGGGGTAGAAAGGAGTATTATTTTCTTAATTTAATACAGAATAGTTAAGATAGAAAATAAAGAAAACAGACTAGGTTTAAAAAGGAGCACACTGGACTTCCTTGGTGGCACAGTGGATAAGAATCTGCCTGCCAATGCAGGGGACAGGGGTTCGAACCCTGGTCTGGGAAGATCCCACATGCTGCAGAGCAACTAAGCCCATGTGCCACAACTACTGACCCTGTGCTCTAGAGCCCGCAAGCCACAACTATTGAGCCTGCATGACACAACTACTGAAGCCCATGCACCTACAGCCCATACTCCACAAGAAGAGAAACCACCGCAAGGAGAAGCCCATGTACCGCAATGATGAATAGCCCCCGCTCGAGACAACTAGAGAAAGCCCTGTGCAGCAACGAAGACCCAATGCAATGAAAAATAAATAAAATTAAATCTTTTGACTTATGAGATGACTTACTAACGTGGCTGCAGTTGGAGGCCTCAGTTTCTTGCCACATGGATCTCTCCTTAGGGCTGCTTCAGTGTCCCCATGACATGGCAGCTGGCTTACCCCAGGATGAGCGATCTAGCAGAAAACAAATCAGAAGCTGCGATGTCTTTTATGACCCACCTTTGGAAGCTGCACTTTGTCTTTTCTGCAATGTCTTAATAGTTAAACACTCAACAATTATCATGTGCGAGGGGCCTCACAGGTGCATGAAGATTAGGAGATACTTAGGAGATGATTAGGGCCATCTTGGAGGCTGGCGACCAAAGTGGCTGACTAGCCAAAGACTGAATGTTGTTTCCTTCACATCTGGAGAGAAAATGGTCAGTGAATCCCATTGGTGGTCTTTGAGATGTACGAAAGTTACCTCTTGCTCTCAGCTCCAGCCGTGTGGCTGAAGGGTCTTGGTGCTCCAGCCGGGTGTCAGACCTGTGCCTCTAGGGTGGGAGAGCCAAGTTCAGAATATTGGTGTACCAGAGACCTCCGGTGCCATGAAATATCAAAAGGCGAAAGCTCTCCCAGCGATCTCCATCTCAATTCAAAAACCCAGCTCTCCTCAAAGACCAACAAGCTCCTGTGGTGGACACCCTATGGCAAACAACTAGCAATACAGGAACACAGCCCCACTCATTATCAGAGAGGCTGCCTAAGACCATAATAAGATCACAGACACCCCAAAACACACAACCAGATGCGGACCTGCCCACCAGAAAGACAAGATCCAGCCCAACCCAACAGAACACAGGCATGAGTACCCTCCACCAGGAAGCTTACACAACCCACTGAACCAAACTTTGCCACTGAAGGCAGACACTGAAAACAACGGGACACTACGAACCAGCAGCCTGCAAAAAGGAGGCCCCAAACACAGTAAGGTAAGCAAAATGGGAAGACAGAGAAACACACAGCAGATGAAGGAGCAAGGTAAAAACCCACCATACCAAAAAAATGAAGAGGAAATAGGCAGTCTACCTGAAAAAGAATTCAGAGTAATGATAGTAAAGATGATCCCAGATCTTGGAACTAGAATGGAGAAGATACAAGAAACGTTTAACAAGGACCCAGAAGAACGAAAAAGAAAACAATGATGAACAACACAATAGCGGAATTAAATATTTTCCAGAAGGAAACAATACCAGAATAACTGAGCCAGAAGAATGGATAAGTGACCCGGAAGATAAAATAGTGGAAATAACTATCGTAGAGAAGAATGAAGAAAAAAGAATGCAAAGAATTGAGGACAATCTGAGACACCCCTGGGACAACATTAAATGCAACAACATTCGAATTATAGGGGTCCCAGGAGAAGAAGAGAAAAAGAAAGGGACTGAGAAAGTATTGGAAGAGATTACAGTTGAAAACTTCCCTAATATGGGAAAGAAAAGAGTTAATCAAGTCCAGGAAACTCAGAGAGTCCCATACAGGATAAATCCAAGGAGAAATATGCCAAGACACATATTAATCAAACTATCAAAAATCAAATACAAAGAAAGAATATTAAAAGCAGCAAGGGAAAAACAACAAATAACATACAAGGGAATCCCCATAAGGCTAACAGCTGATCTTTCAGCAGAAACTCTGCAAGCCAGAAGGGACTGGCGGGACATATTTAAAGTGATGAAAGGAAAAAAACTACAACCAGGATTACTTACCAAGCAAGGATCTCATTCAGGTTTGACGGAGAAATTAAAAACTTTACAGACAAGCAAAAGCTAAGAGAATTCAGCACCAACAAACCAGTTATACAACAAATGCTACCGGAACTTCTCTAGGCAGAAAACACAAGGAAAATACAATAACAAACTCAGAACAATTAAGAAAATGATAATAGGAACATACATATCGATAATTACCTTAAATGTAAATGGATTAAATGCTCTTGACAAAAAGCTTTTGACAAAATTAAACACCCATTTATGATAAAAAAAAAACCTACAGAAAGTAGGCATAGAGGGAACTCTACTCAACACAATACAGGCCATATATGACAAACCCACAGCCAACATCATTCTCAATGGTGAAAACCTGAAACCATTTCCACCAAGATCAGGACCAAGACAAGGTTTCCCACTCTCACCACTAAAATTCAACACAGTTTTGGAAGTTTTAGTCACAGGAATCAGAGAAGAAAAAGAAATAAAAGGAAACCAAATTGGAAAAGAGAAAGTTAAGCTCTCACTGTTTGCAGATGACATGATACTATACATAGATAATCCTAAAGAGGCTACCAGAAAACTACTGGAGCCAATCAATGAATTAGGTAAAGTAGCAGGATACAACATTAATGCACAGATATCTCTTTCATTCCTATACACTAAAGAAGAAAAATTTGAAACAGAAATTACAGAAACACTCCCACTTACCACTGCAACAAAAAGAATAAAATACCTAGGAATAAACCTACATAAGGAGACAAAAGACCTGTACTCAGAAAACTATAAGACACTGATGGAAAAAATCATAGATGACACAAAAAGCTGGAGAGATATACCATGTTCTTGGATTGGAAAAATCAACATTGTGAAAATGACTATACTACTCAAAGCAATCTACAGGTTCAATGCAATCCCTATCAAACAACCAATGGCATTTTTCAGAGAAACAGAACAAAAAATTTCACAATTTGTATGGAAACACAGAAGACCACGAATAGACAAAGCAGTCTTGAGAAGAAAAACAGAGCTGGAGGAATCAGGCTCCCTGACTTCAGACTATACTACAAAGCTGCAGTAATCAAGACAGTACGGCACTGGCACAAAAACAGAAATATAGATCAATGGAACAGGAGAGAAAGCCCAGAGATAAACCCACGCACATATGGTCACCTTAGTTTTGATAAAGGAGGCAAGAATATACAATGGAGAAAAGACAGCCTCTTCAATAAGTGGTTCTGGGGAAACTGGGCAGCTACAAAGAGAATGAAATTAGAAGACGCCCTAACACCATACACAAATATAAACTCAAAATGGACTAGAACCTAAATGTAAGGCCAGACACTATAAAAATCTTACAGGAAAACATAAGCAGAACACTCTATGACATCAATCAGAGCAAGATCATTTTTGACCCACCTCCTAGAGAAATGGAAATAAAAACAAAACTTAAAAAATGGGACCTAATGAAACTTAAATGCTTTTGCACAGCAAAAGGAAAACAAAAAAAAGACAAAAAGACAACACTCAGAATAGGAGAAAATATTTGCCAATGAAGCAACTGACAAAGGATTAATCTCCAAACTTTACAAGCAGCTCATGCAGCTCAATATCAAAAAAACAAACAACTCAATCCATAAATGGGCAGAAGAACTAAATAGACGTTTCTCCAAAAAGATATACAGATTGCCAACAAATGCATGAAAGAATGCTCAACATCACTAATCATTAGAGAAATGCAAATCAAAACTACAATGAGGTATCATCTCACACAGATAAGAATGGCCATCATAAAAAAAATCTACAAACTATAAATGCTGCAGAGGTGTGGAGAAAAGGGAACACTCTTGCACTGTTGGTGGGAATGTAAATTGATACAGCCACTATGGAGAACAGTATGGAGGTTCCCTAAAATCTAAAAATAGAGCTACCATATGACCCAGCAATCCTACTACTGGGCATATACATTGAGAAACCATAATTCAAAAAGAGTCATGTTCCACAATGTTCATTGCTGCTCTATTTACAATAGCCCGGACATGGAAGCCACCTAAGTGTCCATCAACCGATGAATGGATAAAGAAGATGTTGCACATCTCCAATATACAATGGAACATTACTTAGCCATAAAAAGAAATGAAATTGAGTTATTTGTAGTGTGGTGGATGGACCTAGAGTCTGTCTTACAGAATGAAGTAAGTCAGAAAGAGAAAAACAAATACTGTATGCTAACACATACATATGGAATCTAAAAAAATGAAAAGAAAATGGTCGTGAAGAACCTAGGGGCAGGACAGGAATAAAGATGCAGACGTAGAGAATGGACTTGAGGACACGGGGAGGTGTAAGGGTAAGCTGGAATGAAGTGAGAGAGTGGTATGGACTTATACATACTACCAAATGTAAAACAGATAGGTAGTGGGAAACAGCCACATAGCACAGGGAGATCAGCTTGGTGCTTTGTCACCAACTAGAGAGGTGGGACAGGGAGGGTGGGAGGGAGACGCAAGAGGGAGGAAATATGAGGATATATGTATATGTATAGCTGATTTTCTTTGTTATAAAGCAGAAACTAACACACCATTGTAAAGTAATTACACTCCAATAAAGACATTAAAAATACATAAATAATTTATTTTTAAAAAAAGGAAAATTAAATCATAAAAAAATAAATAAATAAAAGAGAGCACAAAATAACATAGTAACTCTAAACCTAAGTAGTTTCAGTACTATACTAAATGTAAACGGATTAATATCTTCTATTAAAGTGTAATTTTTTTATATTATGTGCAACTAAACTGTTTTTAACAATATACAGGTAAAATAAAAGAATTAAATTAAAAAGGAGAATACATTCCATGGATTTAAAAACAATAAAACAATTAGCATATAGTATGCATCTTAGATAAAGTAGTCTTTAAGTTTAGAACAGTTTGTCATTATTATAATTAGTATTATTATCCCAATGTCTTAAATAATATTTCAGTACTTTTTCTATATGAAAAAATATTTTAATACTTTTTTCTTTGCTTTCTTGTGGTCTAATACATGGCAAGTATTTAGGTGCTAACATAATCTAAAAATGTATGTTGTTTTCTTACAGCCAACAAAAACTGAGTCAAGAAGAAATAGATAACTTGAACAGACTGATCACTAAAAGTGAAATAGAATCTGTAATTTTAAAAAACTCCCTACCAACATAAGTCCAGGATTATCTGGTTTCACAGGCAAATTCTACCAAATATACAAAGAAGAACTTACACTGATTCTTCTCAAACTCTTCCAAAAGATTGAAGAGTAAGGAATACTTCCAAAGACATTCTATGAAGTCACCATCACCCTGCTATCAAAACCTTACGGGGTGGACATCCCTGATGGCACAGTGGTTAAGAATCCACCTGCCAATGCAGGATACACAGGTTCCAGCCCTGCTTCTGAAGATCCCACACGCAGGTTAGCAACTAAGCCTGTGCGCCACAACTACTGAGCCTGTGCTCTTGAGCTCGGGAGCCACAACTACTGAGCCTGAGAGCCACAACTACTGAAGCCCACGTGCCTAGAGCCCATGCTCGGCAACAAGAGAAGCCACCAAAATGAGAAGCCCATGCACCACAACGAAGAGTAGCCCTCGCTCGCCGCAACTAGAGAAAGCCCAGGCACAGCAACGGACACACAATGCAGTCAAAAATAAATAAATAAATAAATTTATTAAAAAACAAACAAACAAACAAACAAAAACATATGGGGACTTTTCTGGCAGTCCAGCAGTTAAGATTTCGCCTTCCAGTGCAGGGGGTGCGGGTTCAATCCCATACACCTAACAAACAAGAAGCCAAAACATAAAACAGAAGCAGTATTGTAACAAATTCAATAAAGACTTTAAAAAAACACAGAGAAAGACACTACCAAAAAAGAAAATTACAGGCCAATACCTTTGATAAATATAGATGCAAAAATTATCAACAGAGTATTAGAAAAACGAATCT
Source organism: Grampus griseus (assembly GCF_964374135.1). NCBI lineage: Eukaryota > Metazoa > Chordata > Mammalia > Artiodactyla > Delphinidae > Grampus > Grampus griseus. The sequence goes on from NC_139018.1 coordinate 95,118,206, forward strand.
GACAATACATAACAAGATCATACGCCATGACCAAATTTGATTCACCCCAGGGTCACAAAGTTGTTTCAACATATGCAAATCAATCAAAGTGATACACCCCATCAACAAAGTAAAAACAAAAAACCAAATGATCATCTCAATAGAGGCCGAAAAAAGCATTTGAAAAACTTCAACAGCTATTCATGGTAAAAAACGCTTACCAAAGGGGGTATAGAGGGAACATATCTCAACATAAAAAAAGCTATTTATGACAAACCCACAGCCAATATAATACTCAATGTTCATAAGCTGAAAGCCTTCTTGCTAAAATCTGGAACAAGACAAGTATGCCCACTCTCACCTCTTCTCTTCAACACAGTATTGGAAATCCTAGCCACAACAGTCAGACAACAAAAAGAAATAAATTCTAACCAAATTGAAAGGGAAGGGGTAAAATTGACACTATATGCAGATTACATGATAATACATATAAAGGAAACCCTAAGAATTCCACACAAAAACAACTAGAACTGATAAACGAATTCAGCAAAGTAGCAGGATACAAGATGAACATACATAAATTGGTTGCATTTCTTTCTTTTTTAAAAAAATTTATTTTGGCTGCATTGGGTCTTCATTGCTGTGCACGGGCTTTCTCTAGTTGTGGCCAGTGGGGGCTACTCTTCCTTGCGGTGTGCAGGCTTCTCATTGCAGTGGCTTCTCTTGTTGCAGAGCACAGGCTCTAGGCAGGCGGGCTTCAGTAGTTGTGGCACACGGGCTCAGTAGTTATGGCTCACGGGCTCTAGAGTGCAGGCTAAGTAGTTGTGGTGCACAGGTTTAGTTGCTCTACAGCATGTGGGATCTTCCTGGACCAGGGCTCGAACCCATGTCCCCTGTATTTGCAGGTGGATTCTCAACCATGGAGCCACCAGGGAAGTCCCTGGTTGCATTTCTTTACACTAACAATGAAATATCAGGAAGCGAACGTAAACAAGCAATCCCTTTTAAAATGGCATCAAAAAAATAAAATACTTAGGAGTAAACCTCACCAAGGAGGTGAAAGACTTACATGCTAAGAACTACAAAACATTAGTAAAGTAAATTGAAGATGATTCAAAGAAATGGAAAGACATCCCACGTTCTTGGACAGCAAGATATAATAGTGTTAAAATGGCCATACTACCCAGGGCAATCTACAGGTTTAATGTGATCCCTATCAAATTACCCATGACATTTTCTCCAGAACAAGAACAAATAATCCTAAACTGTATACGGAATCATAAAAAGCCAGAATTGTCAACACAATCCTGAGGAAAAAGAACAAAGCAGGAGGCATAACCCTCCCTGACTTCAGACAATACTACAAAGTTACAGTAAGCAAAACCACAAGGTATTGGCACAGAAGGAGATATATGGATCAATGGACTAGAATAGAGAGCCCAAATAAACCCACACACCTATGGTCAATTAACCTTCGACAAAGGAGGCAAGAATATACAATGGGGAAAAGACAGTCTCTTCAGCAAGTGGTGTTTTGAAAGTTGGACAGCCGCATGCAAATCAGTGAAGTCAGAACATACCATCACACCATACACAGCAATAAACTCAAAACAGCTTAAATGCTTAAATATAAGATAGGAAACCTTAAAACTCCTAGAAGAGAACATAAGCAAAACATTCTCTGACATACATCATACCAAAGTTTTCCTAGGTAGATCTCCTAGGGCAGTACAAATACAGTAAGTCACCTACATATGAACCTTCAAGTAGCAAACTTTCAAAGATGCAAACGTCCATTCGCTTGTCCAATCATGTAAGTTACCTCACATGTCTGGCTGGCATAAATTGTCATGTGTGTGCATCCTCTATAAGTGGTTGTGCTTTTGTGTAGTTTACAGTACTGTGTAGAGTACAGTAGTACAGTACCTTTATTTCAAGCCCAAGATGTCTGGAGGAAAGCGTAAAAGCTACGGTGATGTAGCAGGTACTGCTAAGAAGCGCCACAGGATAATGATGGAAACAAAAGTGAAAGTAATTGAGAGAGTGGAGCGAGGTAAAGAGATGTTATACCTCGCTCATTCTTATAACATGAATCATTCAACCATTGGCACGATTCTAAAGAACAAGGACAAGACCATGGAACATGTGAAGTCTGCCGTGCCCATGATTTTGACAAAATATCAAAGAAGCATGGAAAACTGATGGAGATGCAGAAACTTCTCAGTGTATGGATGTAGGATCAACATCCTGCTCAGCTTATGCTGATTCAAGAGAAAGCTAAAAAGCCTTTATGAAGACTTGAAGAAGAAACACGACAAAGAATCAGAGGGCACGTCTTTTAATGTCAGCCATGGCTGGTTTCATCGATTCAAGGCTAGAGCCAACCTTCAAAATGCAAAAGTAAGTGGAGAGGCAGCAAGTGCAGACAGCATAGCTGTCCAGGAACTGCATGAAACAATTTGAGAAATTATTGATGATGGTGTGTATTTACCGAAGCAGGTTTTTAATGTCAATGAGACACAACAGTACTGAAGAGGATGCCAGACGGAAGTTACATCTGTAAGGAGGAAAAGTTGATGCCTGGCTATAAAGCAGCAAAGGATAGGCTAACTGTTGTTTGGTGGCAATGCTTCTGGTGATATGAAGCTGAAGCCTCTCTTAGTTTATCAATCAGAGAACCCAAGAACCCTTAAAAACATAGCCAAGGGCTCTCTTCCTGTTGTGTGGAAGCATAACCCCAAAGCCTGGAATACACAGGCCATTTCCCAGGACTGATTTTTCCACCAGTTTATCCCAGATGTAGAGAAATACTGCTTGGAGAAGCACGTCCCAACAAAACATTCTTTTGCTGCTTGACAGCACTCTGGGCCACACCCCATTCATGGATGACTTTCATCCCAATGTCAAAGTAGTGCATCTGCCACTGAATACTACGTTGCTCATGCAACCTGTGGACCAGGGAGTTATAGCGACTTTCAAGAAATATTATTTATGTCACACTTTTTGTCAGGCAGTAAAGGTAAGTCACAAATCAGGAACAATCTAGGGACAATTTTGGAAGAACTATAACATCTACAAGGCCATAAAAAACATTGACTTTGCTTGGTGTGAGGGTATGGCGGTCACCATGAATGGGGTTTGGAAGAACCTTGCCCACAGTTTGTTCATGATTTTTATGGATTTGAGAAGGTAGATGAGAAGTCCGAAGACGTCTTCCCCAACATAGTCACCCTCAGCGAGAAGCTGGAGTTAAATCTGCAAGAGGACCATTTCATTGAAGACCTTGCTGTGCAACATGAGGAGCTTACTAATTAAGATGTGATGGAATTGGAGTCCCAGAGAAAGGATGAAGAGGGACAGGAGGAAGAAGAAGAAGTAACTGAAGAACTGAAGAGATTCACGACACAGAAAATGGCAAGGAGATTTTCTTTATTTGAGGAGGCACTGTTAGTTTTTGAGGTAAAGGACCCGAACATAAAATGGTACCCAAAGTTGCAGCAGCCATTCAGAATGCAATCCAGTGCTACCTTGTCATCTATGATGAGAAAAAAAGAGCTACTACCCACACATCAATGGATCATTTTTTCAAGAGGGTAGATAGAATTAAATCCAGCAAGGAACCAGAACCTGTGCCATCAACGTCAGGCATGAGTGAAATGGCAGTTTGCCCTCTGTCTCCTACTGCTGATAATCCTTCACCTCTACCATCTCCCACCTCCTCTCCCTCCTCCAATCAATAACTCTTCTTGCCTGTTCCCTCGATGCCAGCCCAAGTATCCCAGCTGTTGTACTGTATTACTGTACTTTTCAAGTTACTGTACGGTAAGATTAAAAATGTTTTCTTTATTTTTGTGTTGTTTTTTATGTATTATTTGTGTGAAGAGTATTATGAACTTATTATAGTACAGTAACATATAGCCGACTGTGTAAGTTGGGTACCTAGGCTAACTTTATTGGACTTACAAACAAATTGTACTTACAAACGCACTCTTGGAACAGAACTTGTTCATATGTAGGGGACTTACTGTAAAAGCAAAAAAGAAAGAGGAGCTAATCAAACTTATAAGATTTGCACAGCAAAGGAAATCATAATCAAAATGGAAATACAACCTATGGACTGGGAGAAAATAGTAGCAAATGATGAGGCTGACAAGGGCTTAATTTCCAAAATATACAAACAGCTCATACAGCTCAATAACAAAATAACAAATAACTCAATGGAAAAATGGGTAGAAAACCTAAAGAAACATTTCTCCAAAGAAGACATACAGATAGCCAATAGGCACATGAAAAGATGCTCATCATCACTAATTATTAGAGAAATGCAAATCCAAATTGCAATGAGGTACCACTTCACACTGATCAGAATGGCCATCATTAAAAAAATCTACAATTAACAAATGCTGGAGGGGGTGTGGAGAGAAGGGAACCCTCCTGCACTGTTGATGGAAATGTAAACTGGCACAACCACTATGGAGAACAGTATGGAGGTTCCTTAAAAAACTACAAATAGAACTACCATATGACCCAGCAATCCCACTACTGGGCATATACCCAGAGTAAACCATAATTCAAAAAGATACATATACCACAAGGTTCACTGTAGCACTATTTACAATAGCCAGGACATAGAAGCAACCTAAATGTCCATCGACAGATGAATATATAAAGAAGATGTGGCACATATATACAATGGAGTTTTACTCAGCCATAAAAAGGAACAAAATTGAGTTATTTGTAGTGAGGTGGCTGGACCTAGAGTCTGTCATACAGAGTGAAGTAAGTCAGAAAGAGAAAAACAAATACCCTATGCTAACACATATATATGGAATCTAGAAAAATGGTACTGATGAACCTAGTGACAGGGCAGGACTAAAGACACAGATTTAGAGAACAGACTTAAGGACACGGGGGGAAGGGGAGACGGGGACATAGTAAGAGAGTAGCACTGACATATATACACTAACAAATGTAAAATAGCTAGTGGTAAGCTGCCGCATAGTATAGGGAGATCAGCTCGGTGCTTTGTGTCCCCCTAGAGGGGTGGGATAGGGAAGGTGGAGGGAGGCTCAAGAGCGGGGGATATGGGGAATATATGTATACATAGAGCTGATTCACTTTGTTTTAAAGCAGAAACTAACACAATGTTATGAAGCAATTATACTCCAATAAACATGTATTTTTTAAAAACCCACAACATTGTAAATCAACTACACTTGAAAATATTTTTTAAATGCAAAAAGTTTTTTAAATTAATTTTATTGTGTGTGCGTACCACAGGTTCAATATATAAATTATGTCAAATTGATTACATTGTTTTCCAAAATAAAGAATTTTTGATATTTTACATCAGCTTTATACTATAAATGCAGAAAAACTATATTATTTTTTTCGTAAAGTTCAGAAGTAGCCATTTTGCTCATTTTGTATACTATAAACCACTAACTTTATTAAAAACGGATTCGTGACCTCTTCCTTCCAAAGAAATATTTCTCCAGTCACACAGGTTTAATAGAAGGTTCCGCCATGAACTGACTTGAACCTTAGAGACACGAGATTTGCATCCTGAAATCTCTTTCTTGCAAAAATATCCAATTAGCATCCTAGCATTACAGAAAAGAAATGCTTTTTTACAGATCTCAAATTCCAGGCAACTTTACTCAAGACATCATGTATTTTTAAATTATCAACACTCACCTGTTGTCTTTAACAATCAACAAAAACATAATTTTGTGTTTCATTTATTCTGGTTCTAAGTGGTCATTCTAAACGAAAGTATTAGAGTATGTTAATATCACCTATAACATCATATTTCAAATGACTACCGTCTCTCCAAAGATGAAATATGAGGAACTCATATAATTAGGCTCTCCAAAGATTTACTCTCTGAATCTGTATTACCCTTCTTCTGAACTCCACACTGTTCATTATTCTCTGAGAATATTATTTTTCTTGTATGGCCATCGCACATGTTGATTCATTTCATTTAGCTTTTTCCTGCAATTTTATGCCTAGTTTATTTCTGAGATAATGCATTATTTCAGATTGATAATTATAGAAACAAAAACTTCTCTATAATTTCCTGATTGTTTCAGGAACTCCTTTTTTTTCTAATACCTACATTCTGAAGCTCTCCACAAAGAATTACTAAAATTGTATTTATATAACTATCTACATATTAATCACACAATAATGCATTTACAATTGTATTATGATTTATTGCTAACTTTGGAGCATAAATGTAGCTGTCTTATTTATCACGCTCTTGGAAATCACTTTAATATTTGCACTTAGGACTTGAAAGAGAATGGATAAATAAAAACCTGAAGAATATGCAAATACAATTTATATATTTCTCATAAAATTAGGTGATTATCAAACCTTTAGCAAAAAAAAAGAAGAGCCCAGATACTCTGCGGGCATGATACTCGAGAATGTAGGGTCTTTCAGCAGGAAAACATGCAGTAATCCATGTGGCAGAGTTTACCTGTGACCAACTGGGGTTAGTGACCTATGCATTCCTTACATGCAACATACCAGGAGTGGAAAAATGGAATTTGTCAGTTGTGGCAATAAGTATAATGAAGTTTTGTAGCAGGTCATGCTCATATATTCAACACAGGTACAATCAAAATTACACTCATTCTGGTGTAATTTTACACAATGAGTGTAAAATTACACTCATTCTGGTGTACATTCTGGTAAATCTAAGCCTCTATCTGTTACCTTGTCTTTAACTATGAAATGTCGGAACTGACTTACAAAAAAAAAAAACAAAGTGTTTTGTTTGTTTAATTACGGTCATGATGAGTAAGACATAGCTCAAAACAGCTAATTTGACTTAGTGATTCTCTCATCAGGAAACACAGTTTCTACTTCCTTGTTTATTCTCCACATCCTGTAGTAAGTAAAGTTTCAATGAATGATAAATCTACATGGCAAAAAGAAAAGAAAACTTATATGTGTTGATAAGATAATTTTGACAGGTTTTACCACGTACGTATGTCAGTGTTTCTGGGGAGGGACACAAGCCAGAGCTCCCTACTCAGACATTTTCACTGATGTCATTCCCCTTTGTCCACAATTTGAAAGTGGATAAAAATGTTTTCCATGTTTTCTTCTTTAAGAAATTAAATAAAGAATGCTGTCTAGACATGATCCTCTAATGATATTCAGTCAGTGGTCATCAGAAGAGGAAAAACACAGAATCTCATACCCACAAAAGGATGACATTCAGTCAGACAAGAAAATTCTCCCTGAAATCAGAGCTTCATCTTTAACATGCAATCAAAGGCTTTCACAGGTTCTTCATCACTCTGCAGTCATCTCTACCATATGGGATTGGCTCTAAGAATCTCACATCAGATGACTGACAAACATGTCATAGTACACTGATCTGGTATCAGATCCTGCCTCTCTTAATGAACTCCTTCAGGGACATTGGAATATTCTAGGCGGTTTCCTGGAGCCATCTACCCTATACAAGTACACTTCCAAGTAGAAACAAGCTTTGATTCTCAATGGGACCCCTGCTCTGTCCAACCAACCTCTCTAGAAATATGATGTTCTAATCTCTCCTGATTAGACCGTTTCAAGATCTCTCCCTGTGCTAATTTAGTAAAGGTAAAAGAGAAAGAAGAAAGAGGCAAACTATGCAGGAAGCAATATATAGGATTCTTTTACTTAATGTATTTATCTGATATACCCAAATATTGAGAAATATAGATTCATTTCATAATGGTCGAGGAAAGAGGAGGAGGAACCTCCATGCCAACAGTATATATAAAATGGAATCAATATTGCATAATCTCCAGCTTCAGCTTAACTATGAGGTACTAACTCTTCTCATAAAGAAGCAATAACTCTCCATCATTTGAAACACACTGAGGACTCAGATAGCTGGACTCTGAGGGTGTAGTCTCCTCACTCGAATTCTGTACCTGCATCGCAGAGCAATGAAATATTCCCGAAGAATTATTAAGGATGAGGTGGGAAACCGAAATAAGAAAGATGAATCCATAGTCTGCCCTACCATCTGTTCTGCAGGATATTACCACCATCGTGGCCCAATATGACCTTCCCACTTTTCTCTGGGCCTCTCTACGTTCCACCTCCATTATCCCATTATATCTTACCTACACTTGGAAACAACTCTACTTTTTCCACTTATCTTTATCAACAAGCATTCCGAATAGCAACTGCGTATATAACTCTTAGAAATCAAAGGTCTGACTCAGCAATCCATGACCTTCAAAGTCCAAAGTTTTCCTAATTCCTTTATTATTTTTTTTCTACTTTCCATGTACTTACACTCTCAGGACCTCCACTGTTCTCAAGTTCGTCTTCCCTGCAAAAATCTGTCAACCTAGACATAGAGTTAAGTACCACCCTCTAATTATCTTCTAGGGAATTCAGTTTTTAAAAAAGCCTCAGCAAGCCTTATGGACTTTATTAAAGACTCTTTAAGATAACTCACAGGAGATAGCAGTACACCCATAGATATCTATTTAATACACCCTCAGAGTAATTTTTAATTTTTTTTATAAACTCTCTTCTGGCCAATGAAGACTCTCACCTCTTCTTCAAAATATGCAGTGTCTCACCCTTCTGACTACTCTCTGCTCCATCCCAGGTCCACTCCCTTTCCTGATATTACATTCTTTCCCAATTTTGTATGTTGGTAAAATCAAATAACATAAAATACAACATGTTAGTTATTATAAAGTACACCGTTCAGTGTTATTAAATATATTCATATTATTGGGCAACCAATATCACCATTTACTTTCTAATTCTTTTCTATCTTTTAAAACTGAAACTCAATATCCTTTAAACATAACTTTCCTTTTTCTTCCATAACCACCTGAAAAGCATCATTACCCTCTCAATTTCTATGGTTTTGACTACACTAAGTACCCCACATAGGTGAAATAAGTAGTTGTATTGTTATGACTCATTAAACAGCACAAAAATGGCATTTTTGGTAGCTAAATTTCCTTAAGATCCCTCCATCTTGTAGCATATTCCTAGATCTTTTCCTTCTTAAGTCTGAATAATATTGTATTATATGGGTATACTACATTTTGTTTATCCAGGAATTAGTGGATGAACACATAGGTTGCTTTCATATTTTAGCTATTGTGATTATTACTGCTCTAAACACTGGAGTACAAATATTTCTTTAAGACCCTGATTTCAATTCCTTTGGGTATACCTCATAGTACAATTCCTGGATCATGTAGTAATTCTATTTTTCAATATCTGAGAACTTGCCATACTCTTTTGCAAAGCAGCTGTATCATTCTACATTCCCACTGACATAGCACAATGCTTCCAACTCCCTCACATCCTCACCAATACTTGTTTTCTGCTTGTGTATGTGTCTGTGTGGTTGTGTGTGTATGCATGCACGCAAATATATAAACATGCATTTAGTGATATGCAGCATCTTTTCAAGTGCTTAGTCATTTGTACATCTTTTTGAAGAACCATCTATTCAAGTCTTGTATCCATTTTTTTTTTTTTTTTTTTTTTTTTGCGGTACGCAGGCCCCTCACTCTTGTGGCCTCTCCAGTTGCGGAGCACAGGCTCCAGACGCACAGGCTCTGCGGCCATGGCTCACGAGCCCAGCCGCTCCGCAGCATGTGGGATCCTCCCGGACCGGGGCGCGAACCCATGTCCCCTGCATCGACAGGCGGACTCCCAACCACTGCGCCACCAGGGAAGCCCTTGTATCCATTTTTGAATCAGGATGTTTGCTTTTTGTTGAGTTGTAGGAGTTCTCTCTCTATTCTGAATAGAAATCTCTTGTCAGATAGGTGGCTTTCAAATATTTTCTCCCATCTTGTGGGTTGCCATTTTACTGTTTCCACTTCTCTGATACACGTTTTTTAAAAAAATTATGTACTGAAAATTGTTTGTTTTTTTGTTAGCTGTGCATGTGTTTTTCCTTCATTTCATACTGAGGAAACACTGCCAACTCCAATGTCATGAAGCTCTGGTCATGTGTCTTCTTCAAAGACTTTTTATTTTATTAGGCCGTATATTTAGTTTCTTAATACATTTTCATTCATTTTTGCCTATGATGTTAGGTAAGGGTCCATCTTCCTTCTTTTGCATGTTGACAACAAGACTTCTCAGCACCATTTGTTGAAAATACTATCCTTCCTACATTGAAAAGTCTTGGCAAGTTTTCAAAAATCATTTGGCCATATATCAGGGTTTATTTGTGGGAGCTCTATTCTATTCCATTAGTCTTGGATAAGGGAGGAAATAGTGTAACGTATCCAGGTTGATGAAGTACATAAAGAAAAACCAGGACTGAGAATTAATAGGGCAATATATATGAGCAGGGCGTAAAAGACAGTGTGAGAGAAGCTCCTGTATTTGTGAGTTCAGGGAAATGTGATCATGCTAAAACCACTAAAAACCTGCCTGAACAATACAGTAAACTTTTTAGCAAGAAACATAACACTTACCCATCTCTGGGAAATATAGTATGAGCATAAAGATAAACTACACACAAATATATTAAAAAGGGAAGGGTTTTCATGGTGTGAGAATACTGTGTTATGTGAAATACAATTTACTTCTGTTCTACCATTTTCTCTAAAATTTATCAAAGTGTATATACAAGCAATTCCAATTCTGGTAATGTGCTTGACAGGTTTATATATGAACTTCAGCAGACCAGTAAATGTATATTTATAGTAGGACTGTTCCATAAACCAAAAACCATAAAACAGAAACTGGAAAGACTATAGTTCACTTTGTCAACACACATACAGATGGAATGATGGTTAACGGTCCCAAAACAGAAGGTGAGCATGGGTGCAAGAGGTTAATCCCCAGGGTGGGGTGGGGAGCAGAGTTTGAGGGTAACACAGGTAGAAAAGGCTTTTGTCCTATTCCTGAATTTTGAGGTATGGAAATTCACAGGTCACTATCTCCATTTCAACATGAATGAATGCACTATTCAATTTATTAAAACAGGCGAAGTGAACATGAGTCATATGAATTTCAAACTACCACAAATCAAATAAGATACTAAGAAAAGTTAAATAATATGATTTAGGAATGAAGTGGAGAGATGGTCCTAGATGGTAGCATAGAAAGACCCAGAGCTTGATGCCTCTCATGGGCACACCAAAGTCACAAATATTTACAGAACAGCAACTGATGAAAAAGGCCGGGACCTACCATAAAAGATGTTTTACAGCTAAAGACATAAGGAAGGCACCACGACAAGACAGGAAGGAAGGGGAAAAGTCTCAATATACTCAAGACCCATACCACCAGGTGCGTGGCCGACACATGGGAGAATAATTACAATTTCAGAGGTGCTCCCTAGTAGCGAGGGGTATGAACCCAAAATCAGGCTCCCAAGCCCAGGGATCCTGTGCTGGGAAGAAGAGTCCCTAGAAAGTTGGGCTTTGAACACCAGTAGTGCTTATTTTCCAGAGGGCCAGAGGGTTGTGGGAAATAGAGATTCTACTCTTGAAGGATGCTCACAAAATCCCACATGATCCGAGAATCAGAACAGAAGCAGTCATTTGAAAGGATCCTGGGTCACAGCTACCTCCTGATCTTGGAGAGTCTCCCAGAGAGGCAACAGGCAACTACAGCACACTCTCAGGGACATAGACCCTGGCACCATCCATTTTGGGGAGCTCCTTCTACCTCCTAGCCACTGGTAGCAGCAAGCATAATTCCAGAATCCTCCCTCTAGCTCATCAGCCTCAGGACAGAGCCCCACCAATTTCCACCAGACTATAGACACAAGCACTATGGGGCTGCAGGCCAAGCAGCTAACTGAGCAGGGGCACAGCCACACCCACCAGCCAATGGGTGGCTTAAGACCCTCTCAATGCACGGTTGCCCCTGGACATGGCCCAGCCAACAGAAGCCCCAGGACCAGCCTCCACACCTCAGTGCACAGGCACTAGATCCAAGACGCCCAGGACACCTCAGGCAGAGACCCTGGATCCAAACTCCATCCACCAGTGGGCAGGCACCAGCCTCAGGATCCCTGGCCACTCTGACAAGTGAGCCTGCTCCGACAAGTGGCCTTGGAATCAGCCTCAACTCTTGTCAGGTGATTACTGCACAGGGATTGGATGAAGCTTGGACCTACCCAAGAGCAAGCCTGCTCTAGCAGTGGGATCACCCTCATACACCAACAGGCACGCACCAGCTCCAGGAATACCACAGCCCAGCAGCCTGTGTAACCAGGCCACTCACTTGCAGGCCAGAAACAGCCAGGGACTCAGCTGGCTCCTGACCCTGCCCATCAGAATGCCAATACAAGATTAGGGATACCCCAGACCCTGCAGATAACTGTGTCCGGGACAGTTATCCAACACCAACTCTGAGAATCCTGGGTCCTACCGCCAGAACTCAGGACCTGTGTCTTCCTCCCAGTAGCCAGCATAGCCCCATGACCAGTGACTGGGCACTAGCCCTGCTATCACCTGGACTGCAATTCAACCCATAAATGATCCAGCACTAGATTTGGTGTCCCCCAGAGTTGTGCAGCCAGCTGCCTTATGATTTAGCCTCACCAAGCAGCACAGACAGCCTCCATACTAGGCAGAGTCTGGCAAACATGCACTCTGGGGGCAGCCAAGCCTACCAGACCACCCACAGTAGTCAGCCCACCACAACAGAAGAGCCCAAGCAGCCCACACAGGGGGTACACCTAGAACATATAGTTCTAGTGACCAGGGGACAGTGGGCTGCTGGGACACATAGGACCTCTCCTACAAAAGGCCACTTCTCCAAGGTCAGCAAATGTAATGAGCCTACTACATACATAGCAATAAAAACAGCAAGTTAAGAAAAATGAGGTGACACAGAAACACGATCCAAATGAAGGAACAAGATAAGAACTCAGAAGAAGATCTAAGTGAAGTGGAGATAGGCAATCTCCTCAACAAAGAGTTCAAGGTAAGGACTGTAAAGATGATCGAAGAACTCAGGAGAAGAATGGACGGCCAGAGCAAGAAGTTAGAAGCTTTTTTAAAGAGTTACACTCCTAAGAACAACCAAACAGAGATGAGGAATACAATAACTGAAATGAAAATTACACTTAAAGGAAACTACTGTAGACTCGATACAGAGGAATGGATCAGAAAACTAAAGGACAGAGTACTGGCAATCACTGAAGATGAACGGTAAAACAATAGATTAAAATGAAATGAGGAAAGTTGAACAGACCTATGAACATCAAGTATACTAACATTTGCATTATACTGGTCCCAGAAGCAAAAAGGAAAGAGAAAGCAGTGTAGAACATACTTGAAGACATAAAAGCTGAAAACTTCCCTAACCTGCGAAAGAAAACAGACATTCATGTCCAGTAAACACAGTAAGGCCAAAACAGGATCAAACCAAAGAGGACCACACCAAGACCCATTGTAATTAAAATAGCAAAAAAATAAAGATAAAAAGACACTATTAAAAGGAGCAAAGGAAAAGCGTCAAGTTGCAAACGTGGGAACTTGCATAAAGTTATCAGCTGACTTTTCAGGATAACCTCTGCATGCCAGAAGGGAGTGGCATGGTATATTCAAACTCATGAAAGGGAAAATCCTATAACCAAAAATACTCTACCCAGAAAGGCTCTCCTTCAGATTTGATGGAGAGATCTAAAGTTTCTAAAGTAAAACTAAGACCTCAACATTGCCAAACGAGCTTTATGAGATATCTTAAAGGGGCTATTCTAAGTGAAAGAGAAAAGGCCTCGACTGAATCATAAACATTAGGAAAGGAAACTTACTAAAGGAAAAACCTCATTGGTTAAGGCAAATATTCAATAAAGGTAGTAAATCAACTATGTACACAGCTAGTAGGAAGGATGAAAGGAAACACTAATAAAATCATCTATATTCACAACAAGAAGTTAAGGGGCACACAAAACAAGTAGATGTAAAATATAAGGTCAAATTCAGTAACTGTGGGGGAGGAGAGTAAAAATGCAGGGTTGTTAATGTCCATTTGAAATTAAGAGCTCAGCAACTTAAAATTATCTCTCTCTCTCTGTCTCTCTCTCTCTGTCTCTCTCTCTCTGTCTCTCTCTCTCTCTCTCTCTCTCTCTCTCTCTCTCACACACACACACACACACACACACACAAAACTGAAAGAAATCCAAACATAATATTAAAGATAGTCTTCACATCACAGATGAAGGGAATAAAAGGGGAAGAAAGGAACACTGAAGAAATTAAAGAGGGATTCTAAAAATACCCAGAGAGAAATGAAAATGAACACACAATGATCCGAAACCTATAGGACACAGCCAACACAGTTCACGGGGGAAGTTATAGTGATACAAGCTTATTCTTAGGAAACAAGAAAAAATATCAAATAAACAACCTAACATTACACCTGAAGGAATTAGAAAAAGAAGAAAAAACAAAACTCAAAGCTGTCAGAAACAAAAATTAAGAAAACAATACCATATGCAATTACACCAAAAAGAATAAGATACCTAGAAACAAACACACCTAAGCAGGTAAAAGACATGTACTCAGAAATCTATCAGCCATTGGTGAAAGAAGTTGAAGGCAACAGAAAAAGATGGGAAAATATAGCAGGTGCATGGACTGGAAGAATTAATACTGTTAAAATAACCGTACTACCAAAGACAATCTACAGATTTAATGCAATCCTTATCAGGATACCAAAGCATTTTCACAGAACTTGAACAAATAATTTTAAAATTTCTATAGAAACACAAAGACCCCAAATAGCCAAAACAATCTTGAGAAAGAACAGAGCTGGAGGCATCATGCACCTTGACTTCAGACTATACTACAAAGCTACAGTAATCAAAGAGAATAGTACTGGAGCAAAAACAGACATAAAGATCACTGGAATAGAATAGAGATATAGAGATCTCGGAAATAAACTCACACACTTATATTTAATTGATTTATGACAAAGCAGGCAATATGGAGAAAACACTGTCTGTTCAATAAATGGTACTGGGAAAACGGGTCAGCTACATGGAAAATAATAAAATTAGAGTATTTTAGCCCACCATATATAAAATAAACTCAAAAGTGAATAAAGACCTAAATGCAAGACAGAAACCATAAAACCCTTAGAGGAAAATATAGAACATTCTTCAACATAAATGATAGCAACAGTTTTAGGTTCAGTCTACTAAGGCAAATGAAACAAAGCCAAAAATAAACAAATGGGACTTCACTAAACTTAAAAGATTTTGCATAGCAAAGGAAACCAAAGACAATATAAAAGACAACGTGCTGAAAGAGCAACAATATTTGCACATGATAAGAAGTTAACACAAAACGTGGACCAATGAAGTGTTAATATCTAAAATACAGAAACAGCACATACAATTCAATATCAAAAAACACCCAAAATCTTTTTTAAAAAAATTAGAACACCTAAATAGACATTTTCCAAGGAAAAAATACAGATATATAGCCAGAACTCATAAAGATGCTAAACATAGCTAATCGGCAGTAAAATGCAAATCAAAACTATGAGATATCACCTCACTCTTGTCAGAATGGCTGTCATCAAAAAGATCACAAATAAAGGTTAGTGAGGATGTGGAGAAAAGGAAACTTTTGTACACTGTTGATGTGAATGTGAATTAGTGCAGCTACTGCGGAAATCAGAATGGAGGTTCCACAAAAAACTAAAAATAGAACTACCATAATATCCAGCAATTTCACTCGGGTATATATCAGAAGAAAACAAAAACACTACTTCAAAAGAATAACTGCACCCCAAAGTTCAAAACAGTGTTATTTGCCATAGACAAGATATAGAGTAAAACTAAGTGTTCGTCAATAGGTTACTGGATTAAAAAAAAGTTTTTTTTATGGTGACTTCAAAAAAAATGAAATTTTGCCATTTGCAAGAACATGGATGGACTTGGAGGGTATCATGCTTAGTAAAGTATGTCGCAGAGAAAACAAGCCTGGTATGATATCATTTACACGTGGCATCTAAACAACTGAATACAACAACAACAACACAACAGACTCACAGATTAAAGAACAGACTAGTGGTTACCAGCAGGGAGAGACAGTGTTGTGGAGGAGCAAAATAGTGGTAGGAGATTCTGAGGAAGAATCCACTATGTATAAAATCAATAATCTACAGTGACGTACTGTATAGTATGGGGAATAAGAGACACTCTTTTATAATAAGTATAAATGGAGAAGAACCTAAACATTTATGAATCACTATGTTGTACCTTTGAAACTGATATAATAATGTAAATTAAGTATAGATCAATAAAATATAAACTAAGAAACAATAAAGGGGAGACACAGATTATTAGATAGAAATCAATTAAATAAACACAAGTTTTGGAAATCAAGAAAATAAAAAACAACATGTAAGAAATAACATTGGCATTTAAAGTGTACAATCTATTCATTTAAAAGAAATGATTTAAGTGGTAAAAAATGTTACCCATTCTCACAATTTTGTATATCTAGAGTAAATTATTATCTACAAAAATATGTAACAAATATTCACTCAAAAAGAAAGAGAAACTTTGGATTAACCAATTTTAGTGTAGAAATTTAATATCAAAGACTCTATCTAAAATTGATTTGAATTAGTTCTGTCAACGTTGAATAAGTTCTTTTAGCCACTTCTAGTCTCTTTGTGATGTAAAATCTTTTATAGCATACAAATCAACCTTTCTACATTATTCCATTAGACATACATAGAAGTTAAAAGAAATGAGAAGACAGAACAATCAACTAAGAAGGTGAATTTACTGAGAAACAGTCATTCTTT
Organism: Grampus griseus; assembly: GCF_964374135.1. Lineage (NCBI taxonomy): Eukaryota > Metazoa > Chordata > Mammalia > Artiodactyla > Delphinidae > Grampus > Grampus griseus. The sequence goes on from NC_139018.1 coordinate 95,134,973, forward strand.
CTCCCTCTTTCTTTTCTTTTCCTCCTTTTCCAGGTCTCTCCGTTCCAATCAAGAGAAGTCTTGAGAGTTCTGAGAATATTTCTTTAAGGGCTTCAAATTACCATACCTAAGTCCTCTGCCACAACTACACACACGGGAACAAAAATAAACCTGTGCTATCTACTCATGTAGGAGGGATTCGTGCAAAATAAACTCCTACATGGAGACCAACAGGTGAGTTTTCTACCCGTTCTTTATAATGCCCTTCCATTATAGTAAATCCTACACATTACGAGGCAGAAGGGGTTATGTGAGCTTTACCTTGAAGTCAAAAATCTTGCATTCATTTCAAGTACCTGGTGATCATAGGGTACAGCCAGGGAAGGTGCCATCCCCCTTGGGGGGGGGGCAGTGAATGGGCTCCCGCAGCCATGCACCTCCTGATGTACAGATTCTGGAGAAACAAAGGGCGGTCACACCACAGTCAGCCTGTCAGGCTGTCGGACCACTGGGCAACCCCCCCAGCCTGGAAGTGCCCCATCAGTTGCTGAAAGCAAAACTCTGTCCCCCCTGTGAAGCCAGGCAATTTGGGCCAGAGAGTCAGAGGAGACCGGTAATCAACTCCTCCTCTCTGCTCACCTCCTTGGGGTTACAACAACCCCATCTCCAAACCCAAATCTGACCCTGCAGTGCCAAACTGGCAGTGGCAGGTGGGCTCTGCCGGTGCTTCAGCGCCATCTGCCGGTTGTCCGCTCTAATGGCAACCCTCAGCCCTTTCTCCTCCTCCTCCCCTAGTCCTGGGGACTGCCTTGCCTCCTGCAGCTGCTGACATGATTTCATTCTTCTTTCTCCAATTACAATGAAGTGTCCTACAGAGCTTTGGAATCTCTTGAAGAAGGAGGATCTTTTAGTCAATACACCTTAACCATGAGAATCTGGTTTCAAGAATGAACCTGAAATACTGTATTTTTGTCCTGATGATTCCAAGGGGAGACAGCTCAAGTTTTCTAACTCATAAGAAAAACCAAGGTAAATAGGATATTCTGAGCCAGAGATGAAAAAGCAGTTTTTAGCACCCACTCGTCATGTGATATGACTGTATTTAATCAATCAGCTGCCACTGGTTTTTAAATCCCACGACCCAACTTTAAATCAATCAGCTGCTTACCTCTAACTCACGTGACTTGGCTCTGAATAGACATGCAGAGGTATAAAAATGACATTCTGAACAATAAATGGAAAAACTACATCTTATAAAGTTTTTCTCTTTTCTAATGGACAATTCATTGTATACAGAGTAAAGTATTCTATTCTGGATTTCTTGAACTGTAAACACATACAATGTCTCCTTTGGTGTGGCTGACTTATTTTGTTTTTTTTCGTTGTTGTTGTAAACATCTTTATTGGAGTAGAATTGCTTTACCATGTCGTGTTAGCTTCTGCTGTATAACAAAGTGAATCAGCTATTCGTATACATATATCCCCATATCCCTGCCCTCTTGCATCTCCCTCCCTCCCTCCCTATCCCACCCCTCAAGGTGCTTACAAAGCACCGAGCTGATCTCCCTGCACTATATGCAGCTGCTTCCCTCTAGCTATCTATTTCACCTTTGGTAGGGTATACATGTCCATGCCACTCTCTCACTTCGTCTCAGCTTACCCTTCCCCCCGCCCCTTGTCCTCAAGTCCAGTCTCTATGTCTGCATCTTTATTCCTCATCAGTGACTCCTGCGAGGGGTGGATACTTCCTTTTATGCTCAGGGAATATCCCCTAGTTTGAATATGATTTGAGTTTGATCCTGTGAAACCATCAGAACTTCCCACCAGAATAAATGAGTAGATTCTGGCCTTTATTAGTATGCATAATGAACACGGGTGTCCGGGCTGTACTTGCCAACCCTCCTATTTTACCCATCTATTTTTATCCACCTTCCACCCTGTGAGTACTTTTGACCAACCCTGAGCTCAGACCCCTGACTTATTAGAGTGACTTTTTCACACTTTCTTTAAAAATGGACAGGTAATAAAAAGAATTTAACCTAGAAGCAGCAGCTCAGTAAGGGAAATAAAATCACCAGAAGTTATATAATCACAGCCATAGCCATCCAAGGCTCCTGTCTTATCTGCTGGGTCATAAGAATGTGACCTTCCTAAATTTGGAGGGCATCCAATCAAACAAGTAAAGGTGTTGCTCACCTCTGGCTCTTAGAGAGATTGCTAGGCAGTCTACCCAGTGTACACTAACTGGAAAACACTGTCATGGTTTTGAAACACCCATGTTCCAGGAAAGCTTTTTGGGGAGCATGGGAAAGTTTTATTTATTTTTTTGACATGAAGCAAAAAATAAATCACCAAGCTGTTTGTGCACAGGACTTCTTAAGAGGGCAGTAGAAGGAAGGAATAGGCAGAAAAGACAATCTCCTCTGACGTGAAGGTAGTTTTTCCAAAAGAGTAGGATTTAGGCACAGTTTAAGGAGAAAACTTTTAAATAGCTGGGACAGCTCCAAACTGCAGTTTAGGGAACGAGTGCTTCAAAAGAACAGTGCTTTAAAAGTCCTGGCAAGGCAGCAAGAGGATGAAGAGTTTGTTTTGCATAGTTTTGAACACAGGAGTAAAGAAGCAGAGGCATCTCTGACTAAACGGCCCTGAGATCCTATGGCATCAATGGGTCAGTTGCAGGGGGCAGGGGGTGTGGGGGGCGATATTTCTCTCTCAACGTTTCCCAGGGCAGCTACCCCTCCCTACCCTACCCCCCTACTCCCTTCACCCTTCCTCCCTCCACTGTTGGGTCCCCAGGGACAGCACTTCTTAAGCTGGAAGGCTCAGGCACCATCTCTGCAGTCTGGATTCTTCCTGGAGCCTGAGAAGTTCTGGGACAGGAAGGCAGGTCTGCAAGGCCGCTGGGGTGCAGTCGGACCTGGAAGCCTGGAGCGGAACTGGAGCCCTGAAGCCCACCCACGTCCTTGAAGCCAAAGGAGGAACACATCCTCTTAACAGTACTTCTCAGGGGTCAGCGTGCTCCCCACCTGATGGTGATCCATACTCACTTGGGGCAGCAAGGACTGCCTCTAACTGGCCCCCTCGATTCCGCCTTAAGGGTCCTCGGACATATGTGAGAGCACAGGCCCCGGTTCTCCTTAGTCAGCTGAGGCCAGTGCTGCGGGGGTCCCTCCAGTCCCATCCCCCAGCCCCTCCCTCTGGGACTGTATCTAATAGAAGAAAGAGCACAGAGGAATTGGCTGAATCAAGGGACCTGGGAGTCTGGGTATGAGTTTGAAGACCGAGAACCTAAGGCGCAATTACATATTATTGGAAACTCTTGTGGGGTGTGTGTGGGGAGATTAGGAGGCTGAGAGGCTGAGTGGACCTGGTGAGTCCAGCCCCAGGACACCACACAGCCCCGCCCCCCCTTCCCTGCCATCAGACAAGGGGTGCCGCAACTCCAGCCGGGACTCTGCACTTTCCCCTCCCTGATTCTGCTCAAGAAGAGCAGGTGGCCCCCCTCTGAGGGCAGGGATAAGACAATGGACCAAGTCCCCGTGGACTAAGGTGCTGCTGGTAGCTCTTCCTGAACAGCAGTGCTGGCTTGGAGCGAACGCTTGCACCACCAAATTTGGTCTTGTCCTGCAGCTGAGGGACGCAGGCTTTAAGTCAGGTGCACTGGCTTTAAATCAATCAGCCCCACTTTAAGTCAGGTGACCCGACTTAAATCACTGTGTGCCCCTCAAGCCTGCAACTTGAAAAGTTGGGAACTTCACGTTGAGCCCAGCAGCTCACATAGCTGAATGCACACTGTAGTCACCCCCAAGCCTGCCTTAGATGCAGGATATAAGGTAAGGGGATGGGCGTGCACTCATGGTGATGAGGGTGTACTTCATGTACCAGAAGGGTCTAGGTACTCTGGGGTACAGCAAGCAGTGCACGATACAGCAGCTCCCTGGCAAAGCTGGTGATGCACAGGGAGAGCGGGCACACCCAGGCATGCATAGGGTCTAGGACGGGAGCTGGGGCACAGCCAGCCGGGAGGGTGTGAAAGCGGAGGATCTGAGCCTTCTCGAGAAAGGCAGACACCGAGGATGGATAAGAAACAAAGACCATATGAAACATGGATTTGAAAAACACACCCTGCCCTTGAAATTGGGGTGGGAGCACCCCAGATTTGAATCCTCTTAATCCCCAGTTGCTAGTGCTTTGGCAGTTGCCCAGTTACTTAAAAAATGTGACTGATAATATCTAACCCATCTAATACTGTATTTGTAGTCGTTTTGCGTGTTTATGTTTCTATAGTGAAATAACCTTTTCTACAAGAAAAATGTATATTTTCTGAAATAAATTAAAACCCCTTTTTAAAAAGTACTATATAGGACTTCCCTGGTGGCACAGTGGTTAAGAATCTGCCTGCCAAGGCAGGGGACATGGGTTGAAGCCCTGGTAAGGGAAGATCCCACATGCCGCAGAGCAGCTAAGCCCATGCGCCACAACTACTGAGCCTGCAGGCCACAACTACTGAAGCCCACGTGCCTAGAGCCCATGCTCCACAGCAAGCCCAACAAGAGAAGCAACCGCAATGAGAAGCCCGTGCACCACAACAAAGAGTAACCCCCGCTCGCTGCAACTAGAGAAAGCCCATGCGCAGCAACGAAGACAAAACGCAGCCAAAAATAAATTAATTTTTTAAAAAGTACTATATCCTCTGTACATGTTCTCTGGGAAGAACAGAAAGGAGTGGGAGAGTGAGAAAGACCAAAACTTACTGCACATCCCTGATGCAGGTGCTCTGCTGGCTCAGATAGTTTAACCCCACTTTACAGAGAAAATAACCTCAGAGAGGTTTCGTAATTTTCCCAAAGCCAAACAGCTATTGGGTGGCAGAACCAGGATCTGAACCAAGTCTGTTACCTTCAAAGCCTAAGTCCTCATCACAACAAAACTCAATTAATATTTACATTTATCGAATTACAATGAAAACTGGGGAGTTCTTGGCACAATCCTAAATAAGAGTGAGAAAGAAAGGAATAGCATTGTTCCTACAGTCAACCAAAATTTTTGGAGCAGCTGCTAAATACCTGGGCATTTGGGGGGTTCAGCAGTGATCACGACAGGAAGAGTCCTGCTTCCATGAACCATGTAGTGGGGAGGAGAGACGGGTGCAACTTGGGTGAGGGATTTCACCTTGCTGGGCCTCTGTTTTCTCATCTGGAAAATGGGACGGGTGCTCCTCATTTTGTGGGATTGTCCAGCCCTCACAATCTCTGATTCCATAAGAAGCATTTCTTTTCCTGTTTCTTTAAAATCCAATCAGGCCATGAGCTGTGATGAATGTCCTTAGCTGCTCCCCAAGTCACTCTATTTCCACCCATTTCCCATGATCAGGTGTTTCCCTCAACATGACTCACAATCAATCAAGTCACAGAAGCTAAGGGGCACCCAGCAGAATTCCAGCCTGGCTTCCCAGGAGCTCTGCGGTCTACCTGGCCAGGTAAACTTAACTCACCTGGGACAAGGTGGCCATCCCTAGTTTCGCATCAACATGATCTCAGGCACAAACCTCCTCGTTTTTCCATTTTGTCTTTAAGTTACTCGTTGAAACAATTGCACAAGTATGAAAAAGACATAAAATCAGGCATCCTGTGCCCCCAGTGCCTACTAATAAATGATTTTCTGCCACTTTAATGATAGAGAACACTTCAGCATTCCGCTGCCCGTATTACTTTTCATTTTTGTTGATATTTGTACTGAATACATCTTTCAATATTTTAACAACGGAACATTTATTTAGGTTGTTCCACAAAAAGCCTTCAGTGGTAAGGGTTTTGTTGTTATATTTCTATTATGTTTTCTTTAAAAATCATTATCCTGTTTAAATGGGTTAAGTCAATTTTATGGGCATTTATCATGATATTAATGAAATTAATATATACAGGGCAGTGGTACAAGTTACTTGGACTTGAGAGCCTCTATTAGCACAGTTAAATATAAATATTATATGTATATAAGCTAAATTACATGCCGAGTGAGATTCTCCTACTTTTTACACTCTGAGCCAATCAAGCCTGTGAGAAATGGAATATTTCTTGCCATCTCAGTAAACAAAGGATGTCACAGTCATCAGCACTTGCAGCCCTCCAGTGTGAGCCGCGGGCCCCGAGAAATTCAGGATACGCAAATACAGAATGCAGGCCCCAGAGAGCTGAGGGTGCACGTCAAAGGAAGGATTTCAGTGACCCCTGACTCTGGCATCTTCGCATACAAAGAAAAGCGCTACATTCCTCACCTTGGGAGAGCTGGTTTTCCTTAGTTAACAATCACCTTTTGATGTTCCCCATTACCTTTGCCAGGCCCCTGCCCTGTCCCCTCCCCCCGGTACTTTAGCTCAGGGAGGAAGGAGCGCAGAGGTACTCGGCTGAATAAGAGGCCTTGCGAGCCTCCGGAGTTTTCAGCCGCTTTTCCCGCAGTCAGGAGAAGGGGCGCTGACGACTGACCGTGCGCCTCCCTTGCCCCGTTTTCCCTCAGGACGCTCAGGCCGACCGCCCTCCCCACGCCCCCCAGGCCCCGTGAGCCACGCCAAGAACAGGGGCAAGAGGAGGGACCGAAGTTCCCCAGGACCAGACGCTGGGGGCCGCTCTTTCTACACAGCAGCGCCGGGTGGCAGTGAACACCTGCCCCTCAGAAGCTGGTCTTGCGCTGTCGCCCGGGCACCGGACCAGGCGGAGGGTCGTCGCCCACTTACCGGCCCGCCGTCCCCACGACTGTCACGGCTTCGGCCGCCGGGGCCGCTCCATAGCCGGAAGCCTCAGTGAGGCCGCCCTCCCCTCGGGCTCCGGGCCAGCTCCGTGACGACGGAGGGAAGAGACCCCGAGCTGCGGGAATTCCAGCTCTGCGGAAATGCGGGCTCCGTTCTGGGCGCAGGGGGTGGGACCACTCTTCCTCGAGGCCTTCCGGGAGAGAAGGGGGCGCCGGGGGACGGAGCCGCTAGGAGCGTAGGGCCCCGTCGGTGGTCCTGGAGGGGAGGCGCTGCCTGGGGGCCCCGCCCACTGAGACCGCAGCCCAGGCCTTTTTCCTGGAATCCTAAACAAAATGTTAGAAAGATACACGGTCTACAGTAAATATTCACAAATGATTGTTGCTTCTGTGCTTACTATTCTATTAAACGTGTAAAATCCATAAAACACTTTAAGTTCAAAGTTAACTATGAATTCTTACCTTTCCTTATTATGTCTCTGCTATTCCCAATTGTGGTTAATGAATCATAGACTGTGGCATCACTAGTTAAACATGAGCTTGTTAAAAAAATGGAGTTCAAGTCCACCAGAACTACTGAATCAGAATCTGAACTTTTAAAGTCTCCCCAGTGTACTTGTGTACCCATGAATAGTTGAAAGGTTCATTTCTACCTTGACATGTCTTTTCTGTCTGAGAGATTCACACATTTTATCCAGTTTGATGTAAATAAAACACTCAAAAATGCATATGCCTGTGTTGAAACCATCATTTTATCATTTCTTTTCCAGATAAGAATAGTCTCTATACTGTTTTTGTGGATCACATGCCATCCTCTTTTCTTGTAGTAAGAAATAAGATAGAGAAACTTACTGTGTAAAAAAATTACTTACATATATATATATATATAAAAGTGGATAATTCAAGACACTCTTCTAAATTAAAAACAGTTCTCTTAACTTGCTGTTTTCTTATTGGGTCTCATTATGAACTCTTCCCCTGGCCACACGATATGTGTACTTTTAGTTTCAGGGACTGCTGACATTCCAGGTTGTGCCCATAGATTTCTCTCAAGAGCTCTGGGAGTGCCTAGACCAAGATCAATGGGAATTGTTACAGGGAAGTGCTGTTACCCAAGTATAGGAACCTTCTCTCCTTGGGTGAGGATACCTTCCTTCCAGAATTCCTTATCCATCCACAGGGTTTAGAGTCCTTCATTTGTAGAATGTCTCCTAGAATCTTCTGCTTCCTACAATAGGCTTTCAGGTTGCAACGTTTCAGGAAAGATTGGGAATTTGTGGGTGTAATTTATCTTATTCTTTAAAACTGCAGCCTCCCTTTTAATACACTTTTTAACTGCTTGGGATGTGTCTATATGAACTGTGTACTATATGCTTCTGTTATAGTCCTTATAATATTTTATTGTCTTATTTTTTGTAACAATTTTCCATGGATTATTTGGGCTTAACATATATTAAAAGGGAAACTGAAATTCTGGGACTTCCTGGTGATGCAGTGGTTAAGAATTCGCCTGCCAATGCAGGGGACACGGGTTCAATCCCCGGTCCGGGAAGATCCCACGTGCCTCGGAGCAACTAAGCCAAGGGGCCACAACTACCGAACCTGCATGCCACAACTCCTGAAGCTGGTTTGCCTGGAGTCCGTGCGCCATTTATTTTTTGGAGAATAAAACCATCTCTGAGTGATTAAAATTTAGACCAGGTAGTCAAAATGCTTTATCACCTGTTCTAAAACACTGATCAACGGAACAAGTTTTACTAGGTATAACAGTGTAATTTTATTCTAGAGTTCATATCATCCATATGGTTTATGACATTGATGCTGGATCAGGATATTTCAATGGTATAACTGTTATTAATTGTCTTGTTCAACGATTAAAGTCTCACGTGATCTGAGTTCAGACTGGAGTCATGTTGCTCTATTGCAGATTTCTTCCAGTAGGAAAGGACAAGAGCAATACGGCTTACTTTACAAAATGTCTGCAAACTAAATGATGATATAATCTACATTCAGTTTATTTATACATACCTTATTGTAGAACACGATTTGTTTCGGTGGCAGAGCCCAGTAATTATGTAAAATTTAAACCTTTATCTGCATGGGTTCATGTCCTCTTCCTAAGAATATGTTTATAATCAACATTCTTTCACAAATGACCCAATTTAATTGACTAGAGCATTTCTCATATTAACTAAATGGAAAATTCTAGGCTATATACAAATTCAGAAAGGGCCAAAAATCATCAACCCCCATGGATTATTACAAACCATTGCTGAGGCATTCACATTATTTATTAAAGAACTACTATGTCCATCAACATCATCAATTTGTATATTATTTCCCCAATGCTAGCCTTAACCCTGTCTCACACAACATGAATTCCTCTTCCCATATCTTATACATTAATTGATGTAAATGTAGGCATACTATTTATATTAGCCATATCACAACTAGCCATTTATTCCATCCTCTCATCTGGATGAGCTTCACATTCAAAATACTCACTCACTGGAGCCCTAGTGAGTAGACAGTACAACATACTATCTCATATGAAGTAACGTAGCAGTTATTCTATTCTCAGTCTCACAGATAAATGGATCATTTACACTTTCAACAGTAATTATTACACAAGAACACCTATGACTTATTTTCTCCTGACCGCTACCCAGAATTTGATTATCTCCGCAGTAGCAGAAATCCAATGAAACCACACTAGATTCAACAGAAGTAGAATCAAAACCTGTATATGTCTTCAGTGTAGAAAATGTAGCAGGCCCACACACCCCGTCTTTCCTAGAGAATATGTCAATTTCCTTATAATAAACATTTCCACAACAATCTATTTTTAGGAGCATTCCACAATCCCTAGGTGCCAGAATTATATACAGCCCAAGTCACCATTAAAACACATCTAACAATCTCCTTTCTATGAATTCGAGCATCCTACCCACAATTTTGATATGATCAATGTCTACATCTCTTATAAAAAGTTTTTTTACTGCTAACATTAGCCTGATGTATATGAGAGTTTTCACTACCTGTCATCATACCAGGCAACCCACCACAAACTTAAGAAATATGTCTGACAAAAGAGTTACTTTGATAGAGTAAATCATAGAGGTTTCAATGCTCTTATTCCTGGAATTGAATTCTTCCTAAGAATTTTACATTCTCCATGCTACCACTTTACACCACATGCTATATAGTAAGGTTCTCTAAGTAAGCTTCAGGCCCATACCCCCAAAATGTTGTTGTATATCCTTCCTGTACTAATAAACTCTCATTGTTTTTACTATCATTTTACTGACCATTTTCTCAGGAAACATAATTGTATAACAAGCTCACACTGGTTAATGGTATCCCCATTCTAATAAAAAACATGAACCCATAAGCTACAGAAGCATCCAACAAATATTTCCTAAAACGATCCACCACATCAATACTACTTATAATGGCTATTATCATTAATCTAATATACTCTGGTCAAAGAACACAAAGAATAACAAAAATCCAGCAGCATCCACCCTCATGACAATCTCCCCTTGTCACAAAAGTAGGACTTTCCCCATTTCACTTCTGAGTGTCTGAAGTCACACAAGGCATCCCATGAACAGCAGGCCTGATGCTATCAGCCTGACAAAATTGCACCCCTATCAGTTTTATCCCACATGTCACCATTCATCAAGCTAAATATACTATTAATCATAGTGATATTATAAATCATAGCTGGAGGCTGAGGCACACTTGGCCATACTCACCTCCTCATCAATTGCCCATATAGGATGAATAACAGCTATTATAAAGTATATTCCAATTATAACAATCCTAAACATACGAATTTATATCATAACAACACCCTCTTCTTATTTATGCCCAGATATTGTACTACAAGAGTATCATTATCACACACATGAGATAAAACACCTCCCATCACAATCCTTTTCCTCACCATTATAGTATCATTAGGACATCACCCATCACTATCAGGGTTTTTACCCAAATGAGTAATTATCCAAGAGATAACAAAAATGATAACATCCTTCTACCAACACTAATAGCTATCATAGCAGTCCTCAACGTATATTTCTACTTGCAGGATACTCCACATCACTAACTATGTTCCCTTCATTAAACAACACAAAAATAAAACAATTTGAACATACAAAGAAATAACCTTCCTATCATTACCAATCATAATATCCACACGATTACTACACATAACACCCATTCTATCAGTGCTGGACTAGGAATTTAGGTTAGTTCAGACCAAGAGCTTTCATAACCCTAAACAAGTAAAATTTACTTAATTCCTAAAAATAAGGATTGCAAGCCTTCATCCTACGTCAATTGAATGTAAAGCAAACATTGTAATTCAGCCAAATCTTTACGAGATTGATGAGTTTTAACCCCAGGAAACTTTAGTTAACAGGCCAGTCCTCTAGTCAACTGGCTTCAGTCTGCTTCTCCTTCATTTGAGAAAGAAAAAAAGAGAAAAAAGACAGGAAAATCTCTGGCAGAATTGAAGCTGCTTCTTTGAAATTACAATTCAATTTGTTGATTCAGCACAGGGTTTACGAGAAAGAGGGCTCAATGTGTCTTTACATTTACAGTCGAATGCTAGCTCAGTCTTTTTACCTCTGTTCATACACTGCTGATTATTTTCAACAAATCACAAAGATATCAGCATTTTGTATTTACTATTTGGTGCTTGAGCTGGAGTAGCAGGCAGCACCTTAAGTATATTAATGCAGGCTGAGCTATGCTAACCTGGAGCGCTACTTGGAGATGCCCAAATCTGTAAGGTAGTCATAACAGTCCCTGCACTTGTAATAATTTTCTTTATAGTTGTACCCATTATGATTGCAGGGTTTGAAAACTGACTTGGCCCACTAACAACTCGGACACCTGAGGTAGCGTTTCCCCGAATAAATCATATAAACTTTTGACTACTTCCCCTATCATTCTTACTCCTACTCATATAACCAATAGTAGAAGCTGGTTCTGGTACCAGTGGAATCCCATATTCAGCTATCTGGCCCACGCAGGAGCCTCGGTCGACCTAACCATTTCCTCCTTTTATTTAGCAGGTGTCTCTTCAATTCTTGGTGCTATTATTTTTATTACTATAGTCTTTAATACAAAACCAGCAGTCACATCCCAATACCAAACACCATTATTTGTTTAATCTTCCCCAACTATAGCCATCTTAATATAATTACCAATGTCAGTCCAAGCAACCAGAATTGCCATACTGTTAAGAGATAGAAATCTCAACACTACTTTCTTTGACCCTTCAGGAGGAGACCGAATCCTATACCAACACCTATTTTGATTCTTTGGTCACCCTGAAGTCTGTATTCATGGCCTACCAGGGTTTGTTATAAACTCACATATCATTACATACTATTTAGGACAAAAAGTGCCTTTCAGCTATTTGGGAATAGTATGAGTCATGTCTACTGGCTTTTTAGGATTTCTCTTGTGGCCCCATCATATGTTTACCATAGGGATAGCTGTCAACTCAGGAGCATACTTTGCATCAGCTACCGTAATTACTTCTATCCCTACAGGAGTAAACGTATCTAGTTGATTAGCAACTCTCTCTTTAATTTTTCGTTTCTTTTTTTTTTCCTTTGGCTGTGTTGTCTTGGTTGCTGCACGTGGGCTTTCTCTGCTTGCGGTGAGTGGCAGCTTCTCTTCGTTGCAGTGTGCGGCCTTTTCATTGCAGTGGCTTCTCTTGTTGCAGAGCACGGTCTCTAGGCGCGTGGGCTCAGTAGTTGTGGCTCACAGGCTGTAGAAGGCAGGCTCAGTACTTGTGGTGCACGGGCTTTTTCTCGGCGGCATGTGGAATCTTCGGGGACCGGGGATCAAACCCATTTCCCCTGCATTTGCAGGCGAATTCTTAAGCACTGCATCACCAGGGAAGTCCCTGATTAGCAACTCTTCACGGAGGTAATATTATATGACCTCCCACTCTATTATGAGTTTTAGGCTTTATTTTCCTTTTTACAGTAGGTGGTTTGACAGGAGTCATCTTAGCCAACTCATCCCCAGACATTGTCCTCTAGGATACATACTATGTAGTAGCACACTTCCATGACCTAATGTCCATGGGAGCAGTCTTCACTATTATAGGAGGCTTCCTACACTGATTCCCACTATTCTCAGGTTATACAGTTAACTCAGCATGAGCAAAAACTCACTTCACAGGTATATTTGTAGTAGTAAATATGACTTCCTGCAGCACTTTCTTGGCCTCTCAGGGAGGTTACTACATTACTCTGAGTACCCTGAGGCACACACAACATGAAATATTTTGTCTTTAGGCTCATTCATCTCAGTAGCAGCAGTAATGCTAATAATCTTCATACTGTGAAAAACATTTATGTCCAAACCAGAAGTCTCAGCAGTGGAAACTAAACTGCTACTCCTAACGTAGAATGGTTGCATGGATGCCCTCCACCATATCGTATGTTTGAAGATCCTACCTATGTAAATGTAAAATAAGGAAGGACTCAAGTCCTTTTCAAGCAGTTTGGAGCCAAAAGCATAACAATTATGTCTTTCTCAATAAATGAGATAAAAGTAAAAATTGATGTAAATTTTTCAAAGTTAAATTATAGGCTAAAATAGTTTATATCACGAAGGCATATCAATTTCATCTAGGCTCTCAAGATACAACATCACCGATTATGGAAGAACTTTTACACTTTCATCACACACATTAATAGTGATTTTTAAAAGAAGTTCTCTACTCCTCTATATTATTTCACTAATATTGACAATTAAACTAACTCATATATGTACAATAGAGGCACAGGTAGAGAAAATTTGAACAATTTACCAGCCATTATTTTCATCTTAATTGCCCTGTCATCTCTGTGAATCCTTCACACGATACATGAAATCAATAACTCTTCCCAAACCATAAAAACTATGGGTCAGTAATGATACTGATGCTACAAATACACAGATTATGAAGATTTAAATGTTGACTCCACTGTAATCCCCACATCAGAGCTAAAACCAGGAGAATAATGACTAATAGAAGTCAACAACCTAGCAGTATAGAGATAGTCATCGAATATTAGTTTCATCTGAAATTGTTGTACACTCCTGAGCTGTTCCTTCTTAGGCCTAAAAAGAGCTGCTATCCCAGGATGGCTAAATTAAAGAATCTTAATACCGACAGGACCAAGCCTATGTTGTGGACAATGATCAGTAGAGGTCGTTTTCCTGAGTTCAAAGACAGGACAGAGGGATATGGCTGAGATATGGGGTGAATCTGGAGCCCATGGGGATGCACTGTCCAAGCTCCAGGATAGGAATGGGGCCTCTGGGGTCCCAGGCCACCCACCGCGCCCTCCCGAGCAGGATCTTGGCACCATTCCCTGTCAGTGATGAGGCAGCCCTAGCACTTGTCATACCCCAGTGCTGTGTCCTATGTGGGTCCCATGCTCTTGGGACCACACCCACACTCTTCAGGTCCATGCTGCAGGGTCCTTCATGCCTCAGGAGTAGAGACCACACAGCAAGCAGTTCCCTCCCCAACCAGCAGGAGGAGGGAAGGAGAGCAGGGGCACCAGGGGAATCTCACTCACACAACAACACCCCAGGGGTACCAGCGGGGCCAGTGATGATGCAGATGAGGCACAGACCAAGAGATGGGACCAGAGGGCCCAACAGGCAGCTGGTCAGGTCCTGGCTCATCTGCACCCCGGACACCTTTGTTCCTCATACACCCCCTTCCTCATACATCCTCTCCTTAAATGCAGATTCTTCAGATGCAAACAGGCAGAGCTTCAGACTGAAAGTCAGCTCTTCCAAAGTGACCCGTCAGCAAACACTGCAGGATTCCACTCCAGTGGGTGCCCTGGAGTCGACAACTCAGGGACTGAAGTGGATATCGGTGCCAGGGGCAGTGGGAGGGAATGGGGAGTGAGACTTGCATGGTTGTCGAATTTTGTTTTTGCAAGGTGAAAAGTTCTAGGAATGGTGGTGATGGCTCCACGAGAAAGTGAATAGATATGATGCCTCAGAAACGTGCACTTAAAACGGTGATGATGGTAAAGGGTATGTGACGTGTGTTTTATTTCACTTAAAATAACTTGTTAAAATAATGCCTTGTTAATTGAGATTCCATTTCGACTCCCCTTCATCACAAATGTCGGAGGCCCAGACACAGTCCCCTACCTTAGGGGCCATCACGGTACCCTCACATGGCACATGGGAGACCATTCTTGGGGGGGGCTAGTCTGTGCTCACCTGACCTTTGTCCAGGGGGACCCAGGCAGTGATGACCCCCATAGATTAGACATATGATATGATATGATATTAATATGATACCACCAAGTGTTGTCACTCACCAGCACACAGAGCAGCAACCCACTCAAACATGCCTGACCTCATATGAATGTGAGAAGATTAAGAGAAGAAAAGGTACCACAGGTTAATCAGGGCAACACACTTAATGCAGAGGTTGGAAATCTCAAAGGGGAAAAGAAACACTGCAGGCAAACAGCACATATGGGGTCTCCCCATACATGTGATCCTGACCCATGCAGATGTGGTGAGACCCACACATTCCCCACACCCTTTACCTGGGATTGCACATCCACACTCACCACGGTGACTCCACCTCCCCAGACCCTGCACCTAAAGTCACACGTTCTCTCTCAACATGTGACCCATCCTACCCAGACCCCTCTGCCTGAGTCACATGTCCACAGTCCCAGGGTGAACCGCCCTCACCAGACTCCCCCAACTGGGGTCACACATGCACAGTCTCCAGGGTGACCTCACCTCCCCAGACCCTGCACCTGGGGGACATGTCCCCTTTGTCAGGACACCATGGCTCTGTTGGTGGCTCCCCTAATGTGGAAACAAGCTGTGTTCCTGGGACCTCCTGGGATGGGAAAAAGTGGCAGGTGGGTCTCCTCTCCCCACACTTGTCCCAGAGAAGTCCTCCTCTTTTCACTTTGGTTCTGTTGATTTTACCTCTTTTTAAAGCTTTCATGCTAGAGGTGAACACATTACTTGGTTCTGGCAGGCTCAGTCCTTTCTTGTCTCACATACTTGTTGAGATAACTCATAGGACAGCAGGGCTGAAAGCCGAGGGGCAGCTCTGGACGCTTCTGAGTAGGGACGGTAGACTGGAAGGAGAGCTCAGCAGCAGCCTCAGCTGTTACCCATCGGCCTTTTGCCCAAACTGCGTGCCCTGCAATCAATTCACCAGCTAAACCTGCCTCCCTACGCACCATGCACATGATGGTGAATTGGAATGATTGCCAGGTAGCCCTCCTGCGGATTCTCCACAAGCCCTATGGAAGGTGAACGTTGCAGGGATTAAGACTAAGGCCCCGACCATAGCACTGACCCTTGGGAGGACCAGGTAACCACACTCAGAAGAGAGGCTGTTACTTAGATAAGCCCACCTCAGCTCCAGACCCCAGACATCTAAGCACTGACCTTCAGATGCAGGCACGGATCTTCCCAGTACTGCGGCCAGGCTGGGTCTCTACCCAGGTTCCCATAGTCCTAGCGTACACAGAACACAGTCAGGTCTAAATCTTCTTATTATGGACAACACATGGTCAGCTCTAAACATAATCAGTAGACAGGACAGGCAGAGGTCTAAATCTACCGTGTAGACAGAACTTGATCATGTTTAAACTAGCTTAGGGCTGATCTCATAGGAGGTACAGGTCACACACATGGGTCCCTCATCTTTGGACACCCACATCAGGAAACTGAACAAAATCTTTGTCATTAAACATTTCAACAGGCAAAACAGAAATGTTACCAATATCTCTGGCCACCTGATGGTCAGGATCCACGGGTGAGCCACGAACTTAGAGTGCAGCCCAGTCTGCTGCCAGGATAGACAAGAACTGGCCTGATTCCAGCCTCCCAGGCTTCCAGAAGGAGGCGGCCGCACTGGAAGCCCAGGCAGGACAGTCCTGCATGGTCCGGGCCGGGAGATCCGGTCTGTCCATTCCGCTGGTCGATTCCGGGCGGGACGCTCAGGGCCACTGACAGCCCTGCACTCAGGTCCTGCTTCCCTGCAGCGTGTGCGTGTGTGTGTGTGCGTGTGCGTGTGCGTGTGTGTAGAGGGGGCGGTGGCTGACGGCTCCCATGGCTCCGGTCCCGGGCACCGCGCTGTCTTCGAGGGGAGGCACGGGGAGCGGTAGGGGCACAGAAGCCGTTGGAGAGGACAGCCCACCGTGGAATTCCTTGCACACTGGCTCGCCCCACCTGGTGACCCGTCTGCCCATCGTGGGCCGCATGTCACCCCCCAGCCCCCACCCCCGAGGGCAGGGCGCATGCTCTTTCAACAGCACAGGGTCTCACATGAAGGAGACCCAGTGGGGACTGTCACGCCCCCACTCCTGATGCTGAGTTTGGGAGAATGAACCCCCTTGACTGGGCGATGGGACCCTGTGAGGAAAGAGGTGGCGGCCCCATCCAAGTCAGGGCCTGGCTGAGAGATGGGAACACAGGAGCCAAGTGTAGAGCCTGGAGGCCAGGCCAACAGGAGGGGCACCCCCAGCCTTGGCCGGGCTCTCCAACTGTGACATTGTAGCTTTAGGGGACCTGGGACAGGTGACTGAATGTAATGGGGGTCTAAACTGGACACTGAATGTGGCTTAAAGAAGGTGTGAAGGATGTTACTGAGACAGTGACAGTCATTGGAAGACAGACTCTGTGTCAGGACATCCTGCTCCATCCATTTAAATCCCTGAGATCTGTGCCCTTTACGTGGCTACGCAGGATTGTTAGAGCAGCTGCATGCGGATGTATCTGCAAGTGGTTCCAGCAAACACACAGTTGTGCACACAGGCAGGCACAGCACACACACAAACATATGCAGGTGCACAGCACAAATATATTCACACACTAGCATATGAACACACATGCACATATATGCCCAGGCATACACTAACGTGAGCAAGTGCACACTAACGTGTGCAAGTGCACACACTTATGCACATGCACAGCATATGTATGCAAACAGGCACATGCACATGCATGTAATAGCACACACACAGGGAATAAAGTCTATCCATAAAGTGAATCCGTAAAGCATTAAGCCCTGAACACAAGTGAAGCTGACATGTATTTTTCCCTTTTCTTAGCTTTGATGTTTTTCACAATAAAAAGTTTAAGAAAAAAGTTAATGGCAAATGACTTTTGATTCATAGGAGTTTCTGACGTTATTCCACAAATATTATGACAGGAGAAATGAATGTAGATATTACATGTGTCCACTAATGGATGAATGGAGAAGAAAAACATGGTCCATCAATACAACGGGATGTTGTTATTCAGCCTAAAAAGGAAGGCAATTCTGACCCAGGCTGCAGCAGGGATGAACCTTGTGGGCATTATGCTCAGTGTTGTAAGCTAGACACAAAAAAACAAACAGTGCTTGATCCACTCATACAAGGTCCCTAGAGCAGTCGGAAACATAGAGACAGAAAGTAGGATGTTGAGTGCCAGGGGCTGAGGGAGGGAAAATGGGGACTGAGTGTTTAACGGGGACTCTTTCAATTTTGCAAGATGAAAAAGTTCTGGAGAACGATGGCAGTCAGGTTTGCACAACAGTGTGAATTACTTCTTGACCCTGAAAT
This sequence comes from Grampus griseus, assembly GCF_964374135.1. NCBI lineage: Eukaryota > Metazoa > Chordata > Mammalia > Artiodactyla > Delphinidae > Grampus > Grampus griseus. The sequence continues at coordinate 95,153,323 of NC_139018.1, forward strand.
GTGCACTTTAAAATGGTTAAGATAGTAAAGTTTATGTTTTGTGTATTTGACCACAATTTTTAAAACTTTTTAAAAAACAACAGGAAGTAATCCATGAATACCACAAGATGCACAACTTCACTAACAACCGAGGGATTAAAACCATAAGAAAACTACTGTGCACACACCTACCAGAATGGCAGACATGAAGACACAGTATCAAATATCAGCAGGATGTGGAGCAATGGAAAGCCTGGTGCACAGTGGGGGGTGCAACCACTTGTGAAACAATCGGGCCTCAGAGAACGAAGTCTGTGCACACAGACCCACAGTGTTCTTCCCAGCTGAACACAAACCCCCCAGCTCTGCACCAGGACACACGGACATGGACTCTGCAGCCACAGGAGCCAAACCTGAAAGAAACTGAAGGCCATCACAAGCGTATGCAGAAATAAACCATGCGTGCTCCTATGAAGGAATATTCCACAGCGATGGAGTACATTTTGTTTAAAGGTAGTAAAACTATAAAAAATATTTTTTAAAAAAACTATATTCACAAGATGAAAGAATCTATAATTCTAGCACCTAGGAATTGTCGAATGATCCTAAAAATAGATTGTTGTGGAAACGTTTATTATAAGGAAATTGACATATTCTCTAGGAAGGACGGGGTGAATGGGCCTGCTACATTTTCTACATTGAAGACATATACAGGTTTTGTTTCGACTTCTGTGAAATCAAGTGGGGCTTCATTGGATTTCTGCTACTGTGGAGATAATCAGATTCTGGGTAGGGGTCAGGAGAAAATTAGTCATAGGTGTTCTCGTGTAATAATTACTGTTGAAAGTATAAATGATCCATTTATCAGTAAGACTGAGAATGGAATAACTGCTACGTTACTTCATATGAGATTGTGTGTGCTACTGTCCCTAGGGCTCCAGTGAGTGAGTATTTTGAATGTGAAGCTCATCCAGATCAGAGGATGGAATAAATGGCTAGGCTTGATATGGCTAATATAAATAATATGCCTACATTTATATTAATTAGTGGATAAGATACGGGAAGAGGAATTCATGTTGTGAGAGACAGGGATAAGGCTAGCATTGGGGAAATAATATATAAATTGATGATGTTGATGGACATAGAGGTTCTTTAATAAGTAATTTGAATGCCTCAGCAATGGGTTGTAATAATCCATGGGGGTTGATGATTTTTGGCCCTTTCTGAATTTGTATATAGCCTAGAATTTTCCATTTAGTTAATATGAGAAATGCTCTAGTCAATTAAATTGGATCATTTGTGAAAGAATGTTGATTATAAACATATTCTTAGGAAGAGGACTTGAAACAGTGCAGATAAAGGTTTCAGTTTTACATAATTACTGGGCTCTGCCACCATAACAAACCCGGTTCTACAGTAAGGTATGTATAAATTAATTGAATGTAGATTTTATCATCATTTAGCTTGCAGACTTTTTGTAAAGTAAGCCGTATTGCTCTTGTCCTTTCGTACTGGAAGAAATCTGCAATAGAGAGAAAGCAACCAGCATGACTCCAGTCTGAACTCAGATCACGTGAGACTTTAATCATTGAACAGACAATTAATAGAAATGTCGTCATCCAGCATCAAGGTCATAAACCATATTGCCGAAATGAACTCCAGAATACAATTACACTGTTATCCCTAGTAAAACTTGTTCCGTTGATCAGTGTTTTAAAAGAACAGGTGATAAAGCATTTTGACTAGCTGGTCTAAATTTTGATCACTCAGAGGTGGTTTTATTCTCCAAAAAATAAATGGCACACGGGCTCAAGGTGCACCGGCTTCAGTAGTTGTGGTGCACAGGCTCAGTAGTTGTGGCCCACTGGCTTAGCTGCTCCATGGCAAGTGGGATCCTCCCAGACCGAGATCAAACCCGTGTCCCCTGCATTGGCAGGCGAATTCTTAACCACTGCATCACCACGGAAGTCCCAGAATCGCAGTCTCCCTTTTAGTATACATTAAGCCCAAATAATCCATGGAAAATTGTTACAGAAAATAAGACAATAAAATATTGTAAGGACTATAACAGAAGCATATAGTACACAGTTCATATAGACACATCCCAAGCAGTTAAAAAGTGTATTAAAAGGGAGGCTGCAGTTTTAAAGAATAAGAGAAATTATACCCACAAACTCCCAATTTTTCCTGAAATGTTGCAACCTGAAAGCCTATTGTAGGAAGCAGAAGATTCCAGGAGACATTCTACAAATGAAGGACTCTAAACTCTGTGGGTGGATAAGGAATTCTGGAAGGAAGGTATCCTCACCCAAGGAGAGAAGGTTCCTGTACTTGGGTAACAGCACTTCCCTGTAACAATTCCCATTGATCTTGGTCCAGGCATTCACAGTCTTCTTGAGAGAAATCTATGGGCACATCCTGGAATGTCAGCAGTCCCTGAAACTAAAAGTACACATATTGTGTGGCCACGGGAAGAGTTCATAATGTGACCCAATAAGAAAACAAGAGAACTGGTTTTAATTTAGAAGAGTGTCTTGAATTATCCACTAATATATATATATATATATATTTTACAAAGTAACTTTCTCTACCTTATTTCTAACTACAAGAAAAGAATGTGGCATGTGATCCACAAAATCAGTATAGAGACTATACTTATCTGGAAAAGAAATGATAAAATGATGGTTTCAACACAGGCATATGCATTTTTGAGTGTTTTATTTATGTCAAACTGGATAAAATGTGTGTATTTCTTAGACAGAAAAGATACGTCGAGGTAGGAATGTATCTTTCAGCTATTCATGGGTACACAAGTACACTGGGGAGATTGTAAAAGTTCTGATTGTGATTCAGTAGGTCCGGTGGGCCTAAGTTCTATTTTTTAAACAAGCTCATTTTTAACTAGTGACGCCACAGTCTATGATTCATTAACCACAATTGGGAATAGCAGAGACATAATAAGGAAAGGTAAAAATTCATAGTTAACTTTGACCTTAAAGTGTTTTATGGATTTTACACCTTTAATAGGATAGTAAGCACAGCAGAAACAATCATTTGTGAATATTTACTATAGACCGTGTATCTTTCTATTTTGTTTAGGATTCCAGGAAAAAGGCCTGGGCTGCGGTCACAGTGGGCGGGGCCCCCAGGCCGGGCCGCCCCTCCAGGACGCCCGTTGGGGCCCTGCACTCCTTGCGGTTTCCTCGCCCGGCGCCCTCCTCCCGCCCGGAAGGCCTCGGGGCAGAGCGGTCCCACCCACTAAGCCCAGAACGGAGCCCGCGTTTCCGCAGAGCCGGAACTCCCGGCGGCTCGGGGTCTATTCCCTCCGCCTTCTGGGAACTGCCCCGGAGCCCGAGGGGAGGGCGGCCTCACTGAGGCTGCCGGTTCTGGAGGGGCACCGGCGGCCGAAGCCGCGACAGTCGTGGGGACGGCGGGCCGGTAAGTGGGCGCCGACGCTCCGCCTGTTCCGGTGCCCAGGCGGCAGGGCAAGACCAGCTTCTGACGGGCAGGAGTTCACTGTCACCCGCCGCTGCTGTATAGAAAGAGCGGCCCCCAGCGTCTGGTCCCGGGGAACTTCGGTCCCTCCTCTCGCCCCTGTCCTTGGCGTGGCTCACGGGGCCTGGGGGGCGTGGGGAGGGGGGGTCGGCCTGAGCGTCCTCAGGGAAAACGGGGCAAGGGAGGCGCAGGGTCCGTAAATACCCCCTCCTCCCGTCTGCGGGGAAAGCGGCTGAAAACTCCTCCCGAGGCTCGCAGGCCCCTTATTCAGCAGAGTCCCTCTGTGCTCCTTCCTCCCTGAGCTAGAGTACCGGGGGGAGGGGACAGGGCAGGGGACTGACGCAGGTAATGGGGAACATCAAAAGGTGATGGTTGACTGAGGAAAACCTGCTCTCCCAACGTGAGGAATGTAGCGCTTTCCTTTGTATGCGAAGATGCCAGAGTCTGGGCTCACTGAAATCCTTCCTTTGATGTGCACCCTCAGCTGTCTGGGGCCTCCATTCTGTATTTGCATATCCTGAGTTCCTCAGGGCCCGCGGATCACACTGGAGGGCTGCAAGTGCTGATGACTGTGACATACTTTGTTTACTGAGATAGCAAAAAATATTCCATTTCTCACAGGCTTGAGGGGCAGACAGTGAAAAAGAGTCAGAGAATCTCACTCAGCATGTTCTTTAGTTTACATATAGATAATATTTTTACCTAACTGTGCTAATAGAGGTTCTCAAGTCCAATCAAATTGTACTACTGCCCTCTAGGTATTCATTTCATCAATATTCATAAGATAAATGCCTATAGATTTGACTTAATCCATTTAAATAGGATAATGATTTTTAAAGGAAACGTAATAGAAATATAACAACAAAGCCTTTACCACTAAAGACTGGGTCTGCAACAACCTACATAAATGTTCATTGTTCAAATATTGAAAGATGTGTTCAATAGAAATATCAGCAAAAATGACAAGTAATAAGGGCAGCAGAATGTTGAAATGTTCTATCTTTATCATTAAAGTGGCAGAAAATCATTTATTAGTAGGCACTGGGGGCAGAAAATGTCTGAATTTATATCTTTGTCATATTTGTACAGTTGTTTCAACAAGTAACTTAAAGACAAAATGGAAAAACAAGGAGGTTTGTGCCTGAGATCATGTTGATGTGCAACCGGGGATGGCCACCTTGTGCCAGGTGAGTTAAGTTTACCTGGCAGGTAGACCGCAGAGCTCCTGAGAAGCAAGGGTTGGAATTTTTCTCCTGGGTGCCCCTTAGGTTCTGGGACTTGACTGATTGTGAGTCATGTTGGGGGAAAGACCTGATCACAGGAAACTGTGGGAATAGAGTGATTTAGGTTGCAGCTAACAACATTCATCACGGCTCATGGCCTGAATGAATTTTAAAGAAACAGGAAAACAAATGCTTCTTATGGAATCAGAAAATGTGAGAGCTGGACAATCCCACAAAATGAGGAGCACCCATCCCATTTTCCAGATGAGGAAACAGAGGCCCAGCAAGGTGAAATCCCTCACCCAAGTTGCACCCGTCTCTCCTCCCCACTACATGGTTCATGGAAGCAGGACTCTTCCTGTCGTGATCACTGCTGAACCCCCAAAATGGCCAGGTATTTAGCAGCTGCTCCAAAAATTTTGGTTGACTGTCGGAACAATGTTATCTCTTTCTTTCTCACTCTTATTCAGGATTGTGCCAAGAACTCCCCAGGTTTCAATGTAATTCGATAAATGTAAATATTAATTGAGTTTTGTTGTGATGAGGACTTAGGCTTTGAAGGTAACAGACTTGGTTCAGATCCTGGTTCTGCCACTCAATAGCTGTTTGGCTTTGGGAAAATTAATAAACCTCTCTGAGCTTATTTCCTTGTTTGTAAAGTTGGGATAAATATATCTGAGCCAGCAGAGCACTTGCATGAGAGATGTGCACTAAATATTGGTCTTTCTCACTCTCTCACGCCATCTCTCTGTTCTTCCCAGATAAGTTGTACAGAAGGATATAGTTCCTTTGAAAAATAATTAATTAATTGATTGATTAATTAGTTTTTGGCTGCGTTGGGTCTTCATTGCTGTATGCGGGCTTTCTCTAGTTGCGGCAAAAGGGGGCTACTCTTTGTTGATGTGCACGGGCTTCTCATTTCGGTGGCTTCTCTTGCTGCACTTGTGGAGCACCGACTCTAGGTGCGCCTTCTTTAGTAGTTGTGGCCTGCAGGCTCAGTAGTTGTGTTGCCTGGGCCTAGCTGCTCCGTGGCATGTGGGATCTTCCCTGACCAGGGCTCTAACCCATGTCCCCTGCGTTGGCAGGCAGATTCTTAACCACTGCGCCACCAGGGAAGTCCAATATAGTACTTTATAAAGAGGGGTTTTAATTTGTTTCAGATAGTGTACATTTTTCTTGTAGAAAAGATTATTCCACTCTAGAAACATTAACATGCAATAGCACTACAAATGCAGTATTATATGGGATAGATATTATAAGTAATTTTATAAGTAATTGGGTAAAGGCCAAAGCACTAGGTACTGGGGAGTAAGAAGACTCAAATCTGGGGTGCCCCCCCCACACCAATTTCAAGAGCAGGGTGTGTTTTTCAAATCCATATTTCATCTGGTCTTTGTTTCTCATCCATCCTCGGTGTCTGCCTTTCTCGAGAAGGCTCAGATCCTCCGCTTTCACACCCTCCTGGCTGGCTGTGCCCCAGCTCCCATCCTGGACCCTCTGCATGCCTGGGTGTGCCCACTCTCCCTGTGCATCACCAGCTTTGCCAGGGAGCTGCTGTATCGTGCACTGCTTGCTGTACCCCAGAGTACCTAGACCCTTCTGGTCCATGAAGTACACTCTCATCACCATGAGTGCACGCCCATCCCCTTACCTTATATCTTGCCTCTAAGCCAGGCTTGGGGGTGACTACAGTGTGCATTCAGCTATGTGAGCTGCTGGGGTCAAAGTGAAGTTCCCAACTTTAGAAGTTGCAGGCTTGAGGGGCACACAGTGATTTAAAGTCGGGTCACCTGACGTAAAGGGGGGGCTGATTGATTTAAAGCCAGGGCAGCTGACTTAAACCCGCTTCTCTCAGCTGCAGGACGAGACCAACTTTGGCGGTGCTCGGGTTCGCTCCAAGCCAGCACTGCTGTTCAGGAAGAGCTTCCAGTAGTGCCTTATGCAGGGGGACTTGGTGCCTTGTCTTGCCCCTGCCCTCAGAGGGGGGCCACCTGCTCTTTTGGAGGAGAATCAGGGAGGGGGAAGTGCAGAATCCTGGCTGGAGTTGCGGCACCCCTTTTCTGATGGCAGGGAAGGGGGGGCGGGGCTGTGTGGTGTCCTGGGGCTGGACTCACCAGGTCGACTCAGCTTCTCAGCCTCCTAACCCCCCCACACACCCCACAAGAGTCTCCAATAATATGAAATTGTGCCTTTGGTTCTTGGTCTTCAAACTCATACCCAGACTCCCAGGTCCCTTGATTCATCCAATTCTTCTGTGCTCTTTTTTGTATTAGATACAGTCCTAGAAGAAGGGGGTGGGGATGGGACTGGAGGGACCCCCGCAGCACTGGCCTCAGCTGACTAAGGAGAACCGGGGGCTGCGCTCTCACTTATGTGTGAGGACCCTTAAGGTGGAATCGAGTGGGTCAGTTAGAGGCAGTCCTTGCTGCCTCAAGTGAGTATGGATCACTGTTGGATGGGAAACACTCTAAGCCCTGAGAAGTACTGTTAGGGGGATGTGTTCCTCCCTCGGCTTCAAGGACGTGGGTGGGCTTCAGGGCTTCAGTTCCCCTCCAGGCCTCCAGGTCCGACTGCACCCCAGCGGCCTTGCAGACCTGCCTTCCTGTCCCAGAACTTCTCAGGCTCCAGGAAGAATCCAGACTGCAGAGGTGGTGCCTGAGCCTTCCAGCTTAAGAAGTGCTGTCCCTGGGGACCCAACAGCGGAGGGAGGAAGGGTGAAGGGAGTAGGGGGGTAGGGTAGGGAGGGGTAGCTGCCCTGGGAAACGTTGAGAGAGAAATATTGCCTCCCAAACCCCGTGCCCCCTGCAACTGACCCATTGATGCCATAGGATCTCAGGGCCGTTTAGTCAGAGATGCCTCTGCTTCTTTACTCCTGTGTTCAAAACTATGCAAAACAAACTCTTCATCCTCTTGCTGCCTTGCCAGGACTTTTAAAGCACTGTTCTTTTGAAATACTCGTTTCCTAAACTGCAGTTTGGAGCTGTCCCAGCTATTTAAAAGTGTTCTCCTTAAACTGAGACTAAATCCTTCTCTTTTGGAAAAATGAACTGCACTTGAGAGGAGATTGTCTTTTCTGCCCATTCCTTCCTTCTACTGCCCTCTTAAGAACCCCTGTGCTCAAAGAGCTTGGTGATTTATTTTTTGCTTGATGTCAAGAAGAAACCTTCCCCATGCACCCCAAAAAGCTTTCCTGGAACATGGGTGTTTCAAAACCATGACAGTGTTTTGCAGTTAGTATACACTGGGTAGACTGCCTAGGAATCCCTCCAAGAGCCAGAGGTGAGCAACACTTTTACCTATTTGATTGGATGCCCTTCAAGTTTAGGAAGGTCCCATTCTTATGCCCCAGCAGATAAGACAGAGCCCTGGATGGCTGTGTCTGTGATTAGATAACTTCTCATGATTTTCTTTCCCTTACTGTGCTGCTGCTTCTAGGGTTAATTCATTTCATTACCTGTCCATTTTTTTTTGTTTTTTTGGGGGGGGAGTAAGCAGGCCTCTCACTGTTGTGGTCTCTCCCGTTGCGGAGCACAGGCTCCAGACGCGCAGGCTCAGCGACCATGGCTCACGAGCCTAGCCGCTCCACGGCATGTGGGATCCTCCCGGACCGGGGAACGAACCCGTGTCCCCCGTACTGCAGGCAAACTCTCAACCACTGCGCCACCAGGGAAGCCCTACCTGTCTATTTTTAAAGAAAGACTGACAAAGTCACTGTAATAGGTCAGGAGTCTGAGCTCAGAGTTGGTCAAAGGTACTCACAGGGAGGAAGGTGGATAAAAATAGGTGGGTAAAATAGGAGGGTTGGAACGTACAGCCGTGTTCACCGTGCGTACTAATAAAGGCCAGGATCTCATTTATCTGTGGTGGGAAGTTCTGATGATTTCACAGGATCAAACTCAAATCATATTCAAAATAGGGGGCTTCCCAGAGGGCGCTGAAGCACCGGAAGAGCCCACCTGCACTCCCACTTTGGCATTCCAGGATCAGAGTTGGGTTTGGAGATGGGGTTGCTGTAACCCCAAGGAGGTGATCAGAGAGGAGGAGTTTATTACCGGTCTCCTCTGACTCTCTGGCCCAAATTGCCTGGCTTTACAGGGGGGACAGAGTTTTGCTTTCAGCAACTGAGGGGTCACTTGCAAGCTGCTAGGGTTGCCCAGTGGCCCGACAGCCTGACAGGCTAACTGCGGTGTGACCGCCCTTTGTTTCTCCAGAATCTGTACATCAGGAGGTGCATGGCTGCGGGAGCCCATTCACTGCCCACCCCCAAGGGGGATGGCACCTTCCCTGGATGTACCCTATGATCACCAGGTACTTGAAATGACTGCGAGTTTTTATCTTCAAGGAAGAGCTCACATAACCGCTTCTGCCTCATAATGTGTGGGATTTATGATAATGGAAAGACATTATAAAGAACGGGTAGAAAACTCACCTGTTGGTCTCCATGTAGGAGTTTATTTTGCACAAATCCCTCCTACATGAGTAGATAGCAGAGGTTTATTTTTGTTCCTGTGTGTGTAGTTGTGGCAGAGGATGTAGGTATGGTCATTTGAAGCCCTCAAAGAAATATTCTCAGAACTCTCAAGACTTTTCCTGATTGGAACGGAAAGAGAGCTGGAAAAGGAGGAAAAGAAAAGGAGGAGGGAGAACGAATGACTATTTCTCAGTAAATTCACCTTCCTGGTTGATTGCTCTGTCATCTCATTTCTTTTAACTTATATGTATGTCTAATGGAAAAATGTAGAAAGGCTGATTTTTATGCTTTAAAAGATTTTACATCACAAAGAACCTAGAAGTGGCTAACAGAACTTACTCAAGTCAATGTTACATAGAGACTTTGATATTAATTTGTATACTAAAGTGGGTTAATCCAAATTTTCTCTTTCTTTTTGAGTGAATATTTGTAACATATTTTTGTAGATAATAATTTATCCTAGATATACAAAATTGTGAGAATGGGTACCATTTTTCACCCCTTAAATGAATAGATCATACACTTTAAATGCCAATGTTGTGTCTTACATGTTGTTTTTTAATTCCTTGATTTCCAAAACTTGTGTTTATTTAATTGATTTCTATCTAATAACCAGTGTCTCCCCTTTATTGTTTCTTACTTTATATTTTATTGATCTATAGTTAATTTACATTATTATATTAGTTTCAGAGGTACAACATAGTGCTTCATAAATGTTTAGCTTGTTCTCCATTTATACTTATTATAGAAGAGTGGCTCTATTCCCCATGCTATACTGTACGTCACTGTAGATTATTGATTTTATACATAGTGGATTCTTCCTCAGAATTTCTACCACTATTTTGCTCCTCCATCCTGTCTCTCCCTGCTGGTAACCACTAGTCTGTTCTTTAATCTCTGAGTCTGTTTTGTTGTTGTTGTATTCAATTTTTTAGATGCCACGTGTAAGTGATAACCTACCAGGCTTGATTTCTCTGCGGCTTATTTTACTAAGCATAATACCTTCCAGGTCCATCCATGTTCTTGCAAATGGCAAAATTTCATTTTTTGCTGAAGTCATCATAGAAAATCTTTTTTGTCCCCTAACCTATTGATGAACACTTAGTTTGACTCTATATCTTGGCTATGGCAAATAACACTGTTATGAACATTGGTGTGCAGTTATGTTTTTGAAATAGTGTTTTTGTCTTCTTCTTATATACCCAGGAGTGAAATTGCAGGATATTATGGTAGTTCTGTTTTTAGTTTTTTGTGGAACCTCCATTCTGCTTTCCACAGTAGCTGCACTACTTCACATTCACATCAAGAGTGTACAAGAGCTTCCCTTTCCACATCCTCACTAACCTTTGTTATTTGTGACCTTTTTGATGACAGCCATTCTGATAAGCCTGAGGTGATATATCTCATTGTTTTGGTTTGCATTTTATTGCCAATTAGCTATGTTTAGCATCTTTGTGAGTTCTGACTCTCTCTCTGTATTTTTTCCTTGGAAAAATGTCTATTTAGGTCTTCACATTTTTTATAAAAATATTTTGTGTGTTGTTCTGATATTGAGTTGCATGTGCTGTTTCTGTAGTTTAGATATGAACCCTTGCTTGGTCATCTTTTTGGTGTTAACCTCTTATGTGCAAATATTGTCTGTCCTTCAGCAGGTTGTCTTTTCATCTTGTCTTTGATTTCCTTTGCTGTGCAAAATCATTTAAGTGTAGTGAAGTCCCATTTGTTTATTTTTGCTTTTGTTTCATTTGCCTTTGTAGACTGAACCTAAAACTGTTGCTATCATTTATGTTGAAGAATGTTCTGTATTTTCCTCTAGGGCTTTAGGGTCCTACATTTAGGTCTTTATTCAGTTTTGTGTTTATTTTATATATGGTGTGCTGAAATGCTCTAATTTTATTCTTTTCCATGTAGCTGACCAGTTTTCCCAGTACCACTTATTTTTTTTTTTTTTAAACATCTTTATTGGAGCATAATTGCTTTACAATGGTATGTTAGTTTCAGCTTCACAACAAAATGAATCAGTTATATATATACATATGTTCCCATATCTCTTCCCGCTTGCGTCACCCTCCCTCCCACCCTCCCTATCCCACCCCTCCAGGCGGTCACAAAGCACCGAGCTGATCTCCCTGTGCTATGCGGCTGCTTCCCACTAGCTATCTACCTTACGTTTGGTAGTGTATACATGTCCATGCCTCTTTATTGCTTTGTCACCGTTTACCCTTCCCCCTCCCCATAGCCTCAAGTCCATTCTCTAGTAAGTCTGTGTCTTTATTCCTGTTTCACCCCTAGGTTTTTCATGACATTTTTTTTTTCTTAAATTCCATATATATGTGTTAGCATACGGTATTTGTCTCTCTCTTTCTGACTTACTTCACTCTGTATGACAGACTCTAGGTCTATCCACCTCATTACAAATAGCTCAATTTCGTCTCTTTTTATGGCTGAGTAATATTCCATTGTATATATGTGCCACATCTTCTTTATCCATTCATCCGATGATGGACACTTAGGTTGTTTCCATCTCTGGGCTATTGTAAATAGAGCTGCAATGAACATTTTGGTACATGACTCTTTTTGAATTATGGTTTTCTCAGGGTATATGCCCAGTAGTGGGATTGCTGGGTCATATGGTAGTTCTATTTGTAGCTTTTTAAGGAACCTCCATACTGTTCTCCACAGTGGCTGTATCAATTTACATTCCCACCAACAGTGTAAGAGGGTTCCCTTTTCTCCACACCCTCTCCAGCATTTATTGTTTCTAGATTTTTTGATGATGGCCATTCTGACTGGTGTGAGATGATATCTCATTGTAGTTTTGATTTGCATTTCTCTAATGATTAGTGATGTTGAGCATTCTTTCATGTGTTTGTTGGCACTCTGTATATCTTCTTTGGAAACATGTCTATTTAGGTCTTCTGCCCATTTTTGGATTGGGTTGTTTGTTGTTATTAAGCTGCATGAGCTGCTTGTAAATTTTGGAGATTAATCCTTTGTCAGTTGCTTCATTTGCAAATATTTTCTCCCATTCTGAGGGTTGTCTTTTGGTCTTCTTTATGGTTTCCTTTGCTGCGCAAAAGCTTTTAAGTTTCATTAGGTCCCATTTGTTTACTTTTGTTTTTATTTCTATTTCTCTAGGAGGTGGGTCAAAAAGGATCTTGCTGTGATTTATGTCATAGAGTGTTCTGCCTATGTTTTCCTCTAAGAGTTTGATAGTTTCTGGCCTTACATTTAGGTCTTTAATCCATTTTGAGCTTATTTTTGTGTATGGTGTTAGGGAGTGATCTAATCTCATACTTTTACATGTAGCTGTCCAGTTTTCCCAGCACCACTTATTGAATAGGCTGTCCTTTCTCCACTGTACATTTCTGCCTCCTTTGTCAAAGATAAGGTGACCATATGTGCGTGGGTTTATCTCTGGGCTTTCTATCCTGTTCCATTGATCTATATTTCTGTTTTTGTGCCAGTACCATACTGTCTTGATTACTGTAGCTTTGTAGTATAGTCTGAAGTCAGGAAGCCTGATTCCTCCAGCTCCATTTTTCGTTCTCAAGATTGCTTTGGCTATTCGGGGTCTTTTGTGTTTCCATACAAATTGTGAGATTTTTTTGTTCTAGTTCTGTGAAAAATGCCAGTGGTAGTTTCATAGGGATTGCATTGAATCTGTAGATTGCTTTGGGTAGTAGAGTCATTTTCACAATGTTGATTCTTCCAATCCAAGAACATGGTATATCTCTCCATCTATTTGTATCATTTTTAATTTCTTTCATCAGTGTCTTATAATTTTCTGCATACAGGTCTTTTGTCTCCTTAGGTAGGTTTATTCCTAGGTATTTTATTCTTTTTGTTGCAATGGTAAATGGGAGTGTTTTCTTGATTTCACTTTCAGATTTTTCATCCTTAGTGTATAGGAATGCCAGAGATTTCTGTGCATTAATTTTGTATCCTGCTACTTTACCAAATTCATTGATTAGCTCTAGTAGTTTTCTGGTAGCATCTTTAGGATTCTGTATGTATAGTATCATGTCATCTGCAAACAGTGACAGCTTTACTTCTTCTTTTCCGATTTGGATTCCTTTTATTTCCTTTTCTTCTCTGATTGCTGTGGCTAAAACTTCCAAAACTATGTTGAATAAGAGTGGTGAGAGTGGGCAACCTTGTCTTGTTCCTGATCTTAGTGGAAATGCTTTCAGTTTTTCACCATTGAGGACGATGTTGGCTGTGGGTTTGTCATATATGGCCTTTATTATGTTGAGGAAAGTTCCCTCTATGCCTACTTTCTGCAGGGTTTTTATCATAAATGGGTGTTGAATTTTGTCAAATCTTTCTCTGCATCTATTGAGATGATCATATGGTTTTTCTCCTTCAATTTGTTAATATGGTGTATCACGTTGATTGATTTGCGTATATTGAAGAATCCTTGCATTCCTGGAATAAACCCCACTTGATCATGGTGTATGATCCGTTTAATGTGCTGTTGGATTCTGTTTGCTAGTATTTTGTTGAGGATCTTTGCATCTATGTTCATCAGTGATATTGGACTGTAGTTTTCTTTCTTTGTGACATCCTTGTCTGGTTTTGGTATCAGGGTGATGGTGGCCTCGTAGAATGAGTTGGGGAGTGTTCCTCCCTCTGCTATATTTTGGAAGAGTCTGAGAAGGATAGGTGATAGCTCTTCTCTAAATGTTTGATAGAATTCGCCTGTGAAGCCATCTGGTCCTGGGCTTTTGCTTGTTGGAAGATTTTTAATCACAGTTTCAATTTCAGTGCTTGTGATTGGTCTGTTCATATTTTCTATTTCTTCCTGATTCAGTCTTGGCAGGTTGTGCCTTTCTAAGAATTTGTCCATTTCTTCCAGGTTGTCCATTTTATTGGCATAGAGTTGCTTGTAGTAATCTCTCATGATCTTTTGTATTTCTGCAGTGTCAGTCGTTACTTCTCCTTTTTCATTTCTAATTCTATTGATTTGAGTCTTCTCCCTTTTTTTCTTGATGAGTCTGGCTAATGGTTTATCAATTTTGTTTATCCTTTCAAAGAACCAACTTTTAGTTTTATTGATCTTTGCTATCGTTTCCTTCATTTCTTTTTCATTTATTTCTGATCTGATTTTTATGATTTCTTTCCTCCTGCTAACTTTGGGGTTTTTTTGTTCTTCTTTCTCTAATTGCTTTAGGTGCAAGGTTAGGTTGTTTATTCGAGATGTTTCCTGTTTCTTAAGGTAAGATTGTATTGCTATAAACTTCCCTCTTAGAACTGGTTTTGCTGCATCCCATAGATTTTGAGTCGTCGTGTCTCCATTGTCATTTGTTTCTAGGTATTTTTTGATTTCCCCTTTGATTTCTTCAGTGATCACTTCGTTATTAAGTAGTGTATTGTTTAGCCTCCATGTGGTTGTATTTTTTTTACAGATCTTCTCCTGTGATTGATATCGAGTCTCATAGCGTTGTGGTCAGAAAAGATACATGATACAATTTCAATTTTCTTAAATTTACCAAGGCTTGATTTGTGACCCAAGATATGATCTATCCTGGAGAATGTTCCATGAGCACTTGAGAAAAATGTGTATTCTGTTGTTTTTGGATGGAATGTCCTATAAATATCAATTAACTCCATCTCATTTAATGTATCATTTAAAGCTTGTGTTTCCTTATTTATTTTCATTTTGGATGATCTGTCCATTGGTGAAAGTGGGGTGTTAAAGTCCCCTACTATGAATGTGTTACTGTCGATTTCCCCTTTTATGGTTGTCAGTATTTGCCTCATGTATTGAGGTGCACCTATGTTGGGTGCATAAATATTTACAATTGTTATATCTTCCTCTTGGATCGATCCCTTGATCATTATGTAGTGTCCTTCTTTGTCTCTTCTAATAGTCTTTGTTTTAAAATCTATTTTGTCTGATATGAGAATTGCTACTCCAGCTTTCTTTTGGTTTCCATTTGCATGAAATACCTTTTTCCATCCCCTTACTTTCAGTCTGTATGTGTCTCTAGGTCTGAAGTGGGTCTCTTGTAGACAGCAAATATATGGGTCTTGTTTTTGTATCCATTCAGCCAATCTGTGTCTTTTGGTGGGAGCATTTAGTCCATTTACATTTAAGGTAATTATCGATATGTATGTTCCCATTCCCATTTTCTTAATTGTTTTGGGTTTGTTATTGTAGGTTTTTTCCTTCTTTTGTGTTTCTTGCCTAGAGAAGTTCCTTTAGCAGTTGTTGTAGAGCTGGTTTGGTGGTGCTGAACTCTCTCAGCTTTTGCTTGTCTCTAAAGGTTTTAATTTCTCCATCAAATCTGAATGAGATCCTTGCTGGGTAGAGTAATCTTGGTTGCAGGTTTTTCTCCTTCAACACTTTCAATATGTCCTGCCACTCCCTTCTGGCTTGCAGAGTTTCTGCTGAAAGATCAGCTGTTAACCTTATGGGGATTCCCTTGTGTGTTATTTGTTGTTTTTCCTTTGCTGCTTTTAATATGCTTTCTTTGTATTTAATTTTTGACAGTTTGATTAATATGTGTCTTGGCGTATTTCTCCTTGGATTTATCCTGTATGGGACTCTCTGTGCTTCCTGGACTTGATTAACTATTTCCTTTCCCATATTAGGGAAGTTTTCAACTATAATCTCTTCAAATATTTTCTCAGTCCCTTTCTTTTTCTCTTCTTCTTCTGGAACCCCTATAATTCGAATGTTGGTACGTTTAATGTTGTCCCAGAGGTCTCTGAGACTGTCCTCAGTTCTTTTCATTCTTTTTTCTTTATTCTGCTCTGCAGTAGTTATTTCCACTATTTTATCTTCCAGGTCACTTATCCGTTCTTCTGCCTCAGTTATTCTGCTATTGATCCCATCTAGAGTACTTTTAATTTCATTTATTGTGTTGTTCATCGTTGCTTGTTTCATCTTTAGTTCTTCTAGGTCCTTGTTAACTGATTCTTGCATTTTGTCCATTCTATTGTCCATTCTATCTCCAAGATTTCGGATCAACCTTACTATCATTATTCTGAATTCTTTTTCAGGTAGACTGCCTATTTCCTCTTCATTTGTTAGGTCTGATGGGTTTTTATCTTGCTCCTTCATCTGCGGTGTGTTTTTCTGTCTTTTCATTTTGCTTATCTTACTGTGTTTGGGGTCTCCTTTTTTGCAGGCTGAAGGTTCGTAGATCCTGTTGTTTTTTGTGTCTGTCCCCAGTGGCTAAGGTTGGTTCAGTGGGTTGTGTAGGCTTCCTGGTGGAGGGTACTAGTGCCTGTGTTCTGGTGGATGAGGCTAGATCTTGTCTTTCTGGTGGGCAGGTCCACGTCTGGTGTTGTGTTTTGGGGTGTCTGTAGACTTATTATGATTTTGGGCAGCCTCTCTGCTAATGGGTGGGGTTGTGTTCCTGTCTTGCTAGTTGTTTGGCATAGGATGTCCAGCACTGTAGCTTGCTGGTCGTTGAGTGAAGCTGGGTGCTGGCGTTGAGATGGAGATCTCTCGGAAATTTTTGCTGTTTGATATTATGTGCAGCTGGGAGGTCTCTTGTGGATCAGTGTCCTGAAGTTGGCTCTCCCACCTCAGAGGCACAGCACTGACTCCTGGCTGCAGCACCAAGAGCCTTTCATCCACAGGGCTCCTTAATTTGGGATGATTCGTTGTCTATTCAGGTATTCCACAGATGCAGGGTATATCAAGTTGATTGTGGAGCTTTAATCCGCTGCTTCTGAGGCTGCTGGGAGAGATTTCCCTTTCTCTTCTTTGTTCTCACAGTTCCCAGGGGCTCAGCTTTGGATTTAGCCCCGCCTGTGCGTGTAGGTCGCCGGAGGGCGTCTGTTCTTTGCTCAGACAGGACGGGGTTAAAGGAGCCGCTGATTCAGAGGCTCTGGCTCACTCAGGCCCGGGGGTAGGGAGGGGCACGGAGTGTGGGGCGGGTCTGCGGCGGCAGAGGCCGGCGAGACGTTGCAGCCTGAGGCGCGCCTGTGCGTTCTCCCGGGGGAGTTGTCCCTGGATCCCGGGACCCTGGCAGTGGCGGGCTGCACAGGCTCCCCGGAAGGGCGTGTGGCTAGTGACCTGTGTTCGCACACAGGCCTCCCGGTGGCGGCAGCAGCGGCCCTAGCGTCTCATGTCTGTCTCTGGGCTCCGCACTTTTAGCCGCGGCTTGCGCCCGTCTCTGGAGCTCCTTTAAGCGGCGCTCTTAATCCCCTCTCCTCGTGCACCAGGAAACAAAGAGGGACGTAAAAGTCTCTTGCCTCTTCGGCAGGTCCAGACTTTTCCCCAGACTCCCTCCCGGCTAGCCGCGGTGCACTAACGCCCTGCAGGCTGTGTTCACGCTGCCAACCTCAGTCCTCTCCCGGCGCTCCGACAAAAGCCGGAGCCTCAGCTCCCAGTCCCGCCCGCCCCGGCGGGCGAGCAGACAAGCCTCTCGGCTGGCGAGTTCCGGTCGGCCCTGATCCTCTGCGCTGGAATCTGTCCGCTTTGCCCTCCGCACCCCTGTTGCTGTGCTCTCCTCCGCGGCTCCCAAGCTCCCCCACTCCGCCTCCCGAAGTCTCCACCCGCGAAGGGGCTTCCTAGTGTGTGGACACTTTTCCTCCTTAACAGCTCTCTCCCGCTGGTGCAGGACCCGTCCCTATCCTTTTGTCTCTGTTTAGTTTTTTCTTTTGCCCTACCCAGGTACGTGGGGGGTTTCTTGCCTTTTGGGAGGTCTGAGGTCTTCTGCCAGCGTTCAGTAGATGCTCTGTAGGAGTTGTTCCACGCGTAGATGTATTTCTGGTGTATCTGTGGGGAGGAACGTGATCTCCGCGTCTTACTCTTCCGCCATCTTCCCGGAAGTCCTCCCAGTACCACTTATTGAAGAGACAGTTTTTTCTCCATATTGCCTGCTTTGTCATAAATCAATTAAATATATGTGTGTGGGCTTCTTTCTGGGATCTCTTCTATTCCAGTGATCTTTGTGTCTGTTTTTGCTCTGGTCCAATTCTCTTTGATTACTGTCGCTTTGCAGTATAATCTGAAGTCAAGGTGTGTGATGCCTCCAGCTCTTTTCTTTCTCAAGATCGTTTGGCTATTTGGGGTCTTTGTGTTTCTATACAAATTTTAAAATTACTTTTTCAAGTTCTGTGAAAATGCTTTGGTATTCTGATAGGGATTGCATTAGATCTGTAGATTGTCTTTGGTAGTACGGTTATTTTAACAGTATTGATTCTTCCAGTCCATGCACCTGCTATATTTTCCCATCTTTTTCTGTTGCCTTCAACTTCTTTCACCAATGGCTGATAGATTTCTGAGTACATGTCTTTTACCTGCTTAGGGGTGTTTGTTCCTAGGTATCTTAGTCTTTTTGGTGTAATTGCATATGGTATTGTTTTCTTAATTTTTGTTTCTGACAGCTTTGAGTTTTGTTTTTTCTTCTTTTTCTAATTCCTTCAGGTGTAATGTTAGGTTGTTTATTTGATATTTTTCTTCTTTCCTAAGAATAAGCTTGTATCACTATAACTTTCCCCTGTGAACTGCGTTGGCTGTGTCCCATAGATTTTGGATCATTGTGTGTTCATTTTCATTTCTCTCTGGGTATTTTTAGAATCCCTCTTTAATGTCTTCAGTGTTCCTTTCTTCCCCTTTTATTCCCTTCATCTGTGATGTGAGGACTATCTTTAATATTATGTTTGGATTTCTTTCAGTGGTGTGTGTGTGTGTGTGTGTGTGTGTGTGTGTCTGATTATTTAAGTTGCTGAGCTCTGAATTTCACATGGACACTAACAACACTGCATTGTTACTCTGCTCCCCCTCAGTTACTGAATTTGACCTTGTATTTTACATCTACTTCTTTCATGTGTCCCTTAACTTCTTAATGTGAATATAGATGATTTTATTACTGTTTTCTTTCATCCTTCCTATTAGCTGTGTACATGGTTGATTTACTGCCTTTGTTGAATATTGGCCTTATCCAATGAGGTTTTTCCTGTAGGAAGTTTCCTTTCCTAATTTTTATGTTTCAGTCGCTCTTCAAAAAGCTATGACAGATGCATTCCAGAAATTGCTGATTGTGGTTTTAGGTAAGACCTTTTTGATTGTCGTTGAAGTGCTTCAGTTTCAGTGAGCCAATAAACTTATTTGAAAAGTTAATTGGATGAAAATAATGGTTATCTAAAACATTACATATTCTTTCATTCACCAGATGCTTTCCCAGCAACAGTCTTAAATTTGTTCTTTGTGGAATTTCTGAGAAGAACGACAGCAAATATTATTGTCCCCAGTGTTTAGATGTAGAATGACTTGCCTCAGTTCATACAGAAAGTGTTTGATACAGTTCTTCCTCAATTGCTTGCTTCTCATACAGAATAGTGTAGTGATTATAAGCCTTGGACACCTGTGTTTGAGTCCTAACATTGTCTCTTAGGTTTTGTTGCTGTTGTTGTTGCAATTTTAGGTTTTTCTAGCCAGAGACATTTGAAGGCATTTAATATCTCTAAGCTGCAATTTCTTTATCTGCATATAGGGTTAGTAATTCAGCTTACCACCAAATGGGGGATATTGTAAGAGTAAATGACATGATGAATGTAAAAGGCTTAGAACTATGCCTGAAACATAGTAAGCAGACAAAATATATTGACTAGTATTATTACTGTTGTTTTCTTGTTGAAGTGTTTATTTCTGATATATTGGGTGAATATGATTCTTATATAATAATCGGCTAAGTTTTTGTGAGCCTTGAAACTGGTCATGCTATTGAATAGCATTGATTATGTTCCCTATCCAGTTATACAGCGGTGAGAATGTCACAGGCTGTGCCCAAAGGAAACTTTATGATTAGTAGATTCCCGGAACAGAATTGCTCCCCTGCTTCACAGCCCTGCAGGCTGAGAGACTGAGAAATCCTAGCTAAGTTGTCAGCGACCTTATTGGCTTGTAGGAGTTGACCCTGGATTGGACTTGGCCTTCCAGCCTGGGCAGTCCTTCCAGTGAAGTTTGACTTCCCTGGTCATCAGGCAGAATCTTCATCCGCTGTCAACTCTGGGTAACAACCTTTAGGAACCAAACTAAATGCCTGGGTTGTTTGTGCCTAATATGCCAATGTACTCCTTATATGTACACGAAACCCCTTAGACCAAAAAGCCTGGTGGCTCTAGCTTGCCTTGAGGCAAGCTGTATTGTCCAAAGGGTACATGGGCCAGTTTCTGCCAGTAGAGTGTTCAAATGCTCTCTCTCTCTGTCTCTGTCTCTAAAGCTATGTTCATTGTATCTGGTAGAATTTTGGTCCCAAGGAGTAGGCACTTGCCTTGCTTCTAATAGGAAGTATCTATTATAGTCCAGTAGTATCTCTCCCAGGTTTGAACTCACTTTGACCCCCACCTGATGCCTTCCTATTTAATTGTATTGTGATTGAACATTTTTGTTTCCACAGCTTTTAATTTCTATGTCCTTATTCCTTAGTTCTTATTTCTAAGATCATAAAGTTTTTGAACCAAAGTTGATACTTCTTATATATGTCTTCACAAATAATTATAATAAAAACTGACGTGTCAGATGAGGGAACTTCTAGGAAAATGCTCTTATTTTCTGCTTTTAGAAGTCAAAAGAATGTCTAATTATTCGGTGCTACCATTGTATACAGGAAGTTTTAGAACAAGAACACTTCTGAATTGATCCTTGTTAACTTTATTACAGAAAGTGGTAAAACAGCTGTGGCATATAGACCCTGTGAAGATGTCACAGATGCTAGAACCGAAGAGGAACTACAGGATTTAATTCAAGTGTGTGCAGTTAAAAACTCAAGAGGTACACAGCCAGTGTAGCCATAATTCAAAACAACCAGCAGGATTTGGAAGACTTCAGCATATCTACTCAGTTCTGTCTTCCTTAGGAAAAGGTGAAACTCTGAAACTGCTTTTGAGGCAGGGCATTTCTAGGACTTCTCCAAGTCCCGGACCTTGTCTCTGGCCCCTTATTTGAAGTTTGGAGAGCAGGATTGAGGGCCACCAGTGTACGTCTATGGTTATGGACACAGGAGAAGACACAGGCGTTTTAGAACTCCCCTCAAATAGAATTGCAGGGACTTGGGAACAAAGTAACTATGGTCTTAAGTGTGATTATGCTACACTGTTTAAAAACTATTCATGCCTTTCAAGTAAGGTATATTACCCAGATCTCAGCATCTCATATGTATCTTGTGTTAAATATTTTGCCAAAGAACCTTTCTGTAAAACAGTTATATGGATGCCTCGAATTAGGGATGAAGTTGTCAACGTAATTTCTGAAAGAAAACATTAATGTACTGCATATAGCATTTTTATTTAAAAGGAGCAAAAAATGTGTTTCATGTCATTGAGAGCTTAATTTTTGGCTAGATTTGTGATTATTTAACTCCCCCCAATGTTGCAAAGTTTGTTTTGAAGGGAAAAAAGTAGAGAAAGAAAAGGTGGTTGTGTTCTGAAAAATGTAAAAATTTTGAAAGTTTTTTCCTGTACAAACTAATTATTTTAAATCAGTCAAGGGAACTTGAAACGTATCCATGTTTGGGCTTTAAGAAGTCTAGCTTCCTATGAAATGTGAGAGGAAAGGGTTCCGTATTGATACAAAAGATTCTGGAAACCTAATTATAACAACAGATCCACTCCTAAATGAGGCCAATCTTGGAATCAGTTCCATTTAGAAACCATCATGTGCTAGGCACTGGAAATAAGGTGAAGCTCCTTCTCTCTTGGAATTTAGGTGTTAAAGGTGTAGCAGATGATTAAAAAGGAGTAAAATTAAATAGATTATGAAAAGGACTGTGAAGAAATTAAACTTTGTGCTAGTTACAGTATTTCAAGAAAATTACTTGTCATGCTGACTTTAACATTCTAAGTGTCTTCTCCATATGTGCACACAGGGTAGACCTCTGAAAAGTGACACTGTAGTTTTTTCTAGATTAATGGCTCTGTTGAGACAAGTTGGGATGTGGGAAGTCTTCCCATGCCAATGTAAAGGGCCATTCACTTGGTTTTAGACTCTCTTTCCCAGAATGAATTGCTCACCTGCCCGAAAACCCTCCTACAGAAGTTCTGGAGTCATCACTGATTCAGTGGTGACCCCTAATAACAGAGTGGTGTATGAATATTGAGACGTGAATACTGAGAGTTTGGAGGAAATGGCAACAGTTTCGAATAATTGTAAGGTGTGTTCCCCTCCCGCCACCCTAACTGGTGCTCATTTTGCAGGTCAGCTACTTTTCTTGTCAGCCGTGTGGCCAAAGGCAGGAAGAATGTCTTTCAGACTTCAGCTTTGTGGAGGAAGAGTTCAGATTGCCAGAACTGGACTAGCACTTTTGAATTTCCCAGAATGCCAGGTCCTTTGGTTTCCTCGGGAAGCTCTGCATCCTTCCCTCCCCAGTCCACCCCTGGGGTGCTGGAGTTTGGGGCCACTCGGGTCTGCAGCCCAAATCCCGCCTCATTGTTTGAAGCCAGAGGGGGCAGGGCGGGGTTGGGAAGAGGGCCCGGCAGGAGATAATTGTTGCCTTTGCAAGGGGAAGGATGGCTTGCGCCCTGGGGACTCTGGGAAAAAGGCCTACACTGGTGGCGCGGATTGGATCTCTGCACAAGCCTAATAACTGTGGTGCAACTAAAGACGTCATAAATAACTTATGGTCCTATAGGTTAGGGAAATTAAAATCAAAAAGACACAGCCACCCCACAGTTTGGGACGGCTCTGTTTACAAGAATCTCATTTACGGTAGTGTGAAAAATATATAGAAAATACATTGCTGTAGCCTAATGCAATATACTTTCTTTGCTGACTACTCTTCAATAAGAAATGTGGGTTTCACACCCCTTCAGCTCAAAAATTCTGTGATTTCTCTTGACACAAGGAAATGATAGTGGGTACGTTCAATGGCCCGAAGGTGATTTCAGACTCAAGGTGAAAAGAGCTCTTCTATACCTGGCTTTGGAAAAGACTCTCTTACCTGTCTTGTGGGTCAGAAATCCAGTTTCACGCAGTTCACACATTTTGCGTTAATGAAGGTGTTGAGGCTGTGTCTGGAACTGGATTAGCAATTCCTGCAGATGCCTATTTTTAGCGGCCTCCTTCCTTTCCCTTGTTAGTTTGCTGATGTCTACCTTGGGGAGAGAGCACCAAGTGTCAGTTGTTCTTTTGCCTGCACACCGGAGAGCAGGCTCATGAGGTCTCTTCACCAGGAGGTTTTACTAGCGTCAGTACAACGTCTTAAACTCACCACCTTTCCTAAACATCCAGTAACAGCAAGAGTTCCTTATAAGAATCAGAGTTTCACTATAGTTATGTAGGCAACACAGGTCAATACATTGTGGAAATAAATAAATAAATAAATCGCAGTTTAAAACTAATGAATTCATTCAAAAACATTCACTGAGTGCCATGCCCACTGTGTGTCAGCACTGTACTAAGTGCTGGGGATACAAAGACGCATAGGGCAGGGACTTTCTCCCCAAGAAACTTTCATACTGAAAGGAAAAAGATGGATGTTGATGGGAAAACATATGTGAGAGCTATTCAAGCATCTATGCAGCAGGGTAACAAGGTGAGGGAGGTGGATGATGAAGTAGAAAATGGGTGTTAGTTTGGAAAAGATTTGTAATGGAAGAGGCACCAACTCGTTCCTTTTGAATTTGTGTTCCTCTTAAATGACAGAAAAAGTTAGGGAAAGAATCAGAACTATCTGGTGTTGGAAATAAATTAGTACTGTACTCCTAAAACTCGTTCACAGTTACTTTCAAAAGATTGTCACAGTATAGTAAGTCTTTGTTTTGGGCTAAGTCTTTCTAATAGACAAAGCTAATTTGATTCAGGAAACATTTGCCATGGTGAGACATAAGCTTTATTGCATCTCTTTCCAAACCAAGCCACCAAGGGAAGACAGCACCCTTGAGTTAAGTCATTTTACTACCTATAATGACATATTACTGGGGTGTTTATAATTTGCCTGCATTAAATAAGTTTGGAAAAGGGACCCAGCTTAGGTGCATTTATCATGAATTAAATGAAGCTTAGGGTTCAGGGCTCCTCACTTGCAGAGGTCCCTTCAAAGGTCTTGAGAAGGGTCCTAGCGATTTTTGTATTCATAACTTTGCATGTTTTTATTAGATAGGATTTCTCAACGTAGATGAGCTTCAGGCCCCACAAAACCTTGAGTCATCACCGGGTTTCAGGTAAGTATAAGTCAGCAGGTTTCTTGAATGAAACCTCTATGTTATTGAGAAACATCAGGTGAAGTAGTTAGCAGTGTGGTAGTCTATTTTAAATCCGCAATCTACTTCAAAAATGAGCCAAGAGCTTATTAATTAATAAAGTACCACTTTTTGAATGTTGGTAGTAATCATATCTCTTTCAGATAAAATCAGGAGTGAAATATATTATGGAAAAGCAGCAGTGGTTGATAACCCTAAATATTAAGTATACTTTTTTTTCTGACTTTAAAATGTTTCTCCTTCATTCACCTATGCAGGTCCAGACTGATGGCTTATTTTTAAAATTCTTTTAGTCACTTCTTTGGTTCTAACAATACAAGCTCCTAGATTTTAGAAACTGAAGGGCTCTACAATGTACAAAGGCTATATAACTTAATGAGACAGAGAACATTCACATGCTGCCTTGTCTGTGGTACATCAATATTGTACCAAGAACATAAGGACTAAGAGAGAATAAGAGGAAAATCAAAGCCTTATCCCTATTAAATTATTTACCTCATTGTTGAGAATATCAATGAGGGAGGTGTGGCCACACTATGAAGGCAAATTGAGCTGTCATCACAGAGCAACCCTAATGCTCCCCCAGTCAACTATCATTGGTTTCCTTTAGATAGCTATGTACATACAAAAGCTAACACACTTCAGGGTGCTGTCATCACTTTTTGCTATGTACTAGAATCCTGGCAGCTTCTCAGATTTAGAAAGGCATAAACACTAAAAACAAAAAAACTTGGGTCTGCCCTTTGGGGTGATTCAGGATGGCTGTTTTATTTGTAATAGTTAAAAATTTTGAGATTGTCACACCTAGCAACTACTATGCTTTTCTTCTCCCAACTGCATCTTATTCTTCCCACCTGTAGTATTTTCTCCCATTCTATATGTTTTTCCACTTGCTTGATAGTGTCCTTTGGAGCACAAACTTTATAAATTTTATAAAATCCCATTCATGTATTTTTCCTTTGGTTCTTTGTGCTTCTGGTATATCTAAGAAACTGTTGTCTAAAGCAAGGTGATAAAGATTTACTCCTGTGTTTTCTTCTAAGAGTTTTATAGCTTTAGCTCTTACGTTTGGATATTTGATCCATTTGGAGTTAATTTTCATATATGGTGTGAAGTGCAGGAGTCCAGCTTCATTATTTTGTGTGTGGATGTACAGTTGTCCCAGGATCATTTGAAAAGACTGTTCTTTCCACATGGAATTGTTTTGGCATGCTTGTTGAAAATCAGTAGACCATATACATGAGGGTTTATTCTGTTCCATTAATTTACATGTCTGTTCTTATTACAGTACCACATTGTGATTGCAGTAGCTTTGAACTGAGTTTTGAAACCAGGATGTGTGAGTCCTCCCACTTTGTTCTTTACCAACATTGTTTTGGTTATTCTGTTTCCTTGAATTCCCATATGAATTTTAGAATTAGCTTGGCAATTTCTGGAAAGAAATCAGCTGGGATTTTGATAGGAATTGCAGTGGAACCATAGGTCGATTTGGGAAGTAGTGACATTTTAATAAGATTATCTTCCAGTCCATGAATCCAGCATGTCTTTATATTTATTTAGATCCTTTTCAATTTCTTTCAACAGTTTTGTACTTTTCAGTGTGAATCTTGCACTTACTTGGTTAAATTTTTCCCTAAGTATTTTATTTGTTTTGATGCTGTTACACATGGAATTGTTTTCTTAATTTCATTTTTGGATTACTCATTGCTGGTGTGTAGAAATAATATTGATCTTATATCCTACAACCTTCCTGAATTCATTTATTAATGCTAACAGTTATTTTCCTACATTCCCAGAAATATATCTTGTGGTCTACCAGTTTCCCAGGAATACATTGGAACATTTAAAAGTCTCTGTGGACATCTCATTTCTCAGCTTTTCTTTTTAAGCTTTTTCGTTAGGCTGTTTTTTGCCCCAAACTGATATCCATTGCCTCATGCAACCGCCATGTTAAAATATTTGCTTGAAAATGTTTTCCAGTAATGCCACCTGAGAAGCGGCTTTTCTCACTAGACAGCTCTCAGGTCACAGGGAAGCCTTTCAAGTGAGGTCTTCCAGGGACCACAAGACATGTAAAACAATGATAGTTCTTTGGGAATGAGGCTTTGAAGGCCATCCCAGTCCATGCTTCTCCTTCTGGTACCAGGGATGTGGGCTGTTTTTCAAGGCTACCACTGGCATGGAGATCAAAGGTCAAGGACAAGTTCAAGCAACACAGATCTCATTGTTCTTACAGAAATTAATTTGTTTTCCTTGAATAAATTGCTCCTCAATGTGCAGCAACCTGTTGGTTAAATTTCCAGAGTTCAGAAGAAGTTGATTCTGACCATTTTTGCCAGTTTTGTTGTTGTTGTTGTTATTGGTATTGTTGCTTCTATGGAGGGATGAATTTTCAGATGTCCTTCCTCCATCATTTTTACTGATTTTCCTGCAATGTTTTTTAAAATCTCTGACGTCTCAATGACCATAGGCTAATTAAATATTTGTCATGGGAGACGATTAAGGGAAAAATAAAAAGAGAAATAAATAAAAAAATAAAATGAGAAAATATAATTCTCATAGAGGCTTTCCCAGATGGGTAGATGAAGTTTGAAAAGGTATTTCTATATTTAGTGCTCTGAAAATTAAGGTTCAAGTAACAGATGTTTAAAACACGCCCACTTGTTTTTTCATTCAGGTTAAACACAGGCTTTAGAGTCAGAACTGAGTTCAGATTCCATCTCTGCTTCTTACTAGCTTGATGACATAGGACAAGTTATGAAACTTCTCTGTGCCTCAGTTTCCTCATTTGTACAATGGGGTAATATATCTATCACATAAGGTTACTATGAGGATTAACTGTTAAATGCTGATCACAGATGCCTGGCAACCCAAAAGATATTAGTTTTGATAGTTATCTTTCTAATATTCTGGAAAAATACGCTAGTAATTCTTGAGTAGAGTTAACCTAAAGTTAGATATTCTTTTCTTTCTTCCTGTTTCTTTTGGGGTTTTTTTTCCCCTTATTTGTTTTAAAGAATTAAGAAAAAAAAGAAAGAAAGTACTAAGAAGGAAATCCATCCCAGCATTTTGGAATAAAATTTTGCTCCCCAAAATTAATTTGTTTATTTTATTGATATATAAACAAAATGTTATTTATTCGGGAAACATTTAGTAAATACGTAGTAAATATTAGGCACTGTGTCAGGCAGAGGAATAATAATGACAATAAAGTGTGATCCCTGCTGTCATGTTGCTGACAGTCTAAGAGACTGACAAGTAAACAGGTGATTACATACACAGTAACAAAGGCTGTGATACACGTATACACGTGGGAGTATGTGACGGGAGTATGGCTTTCACCAGTTCCTCTTGGATTTATCTCTTCTTCTTTGGCTCCAGAACCAAGGAATTAGCCCTATTTTTGTCTGTAACTGGGTAGTTTAAATCATGAAATTTTTAAAAATTTGTAGAGATGAAACACCTTGAATTATGGAGGACACTAGGAATAGTACTTTTTTACAGAGCAAGGGCTTCCTACCAGCATAGTCACTTCTTGGGTTTTGAACCTGAAAAGTTCTTTGGCATATTTTTCCTTTGCTAGCTACTTTTTTTTCTATTTTTTTGTTTGTTTCTCTTCTCCACTTTATCATCTAGAGACCTGCCTAGTTCCCAATGAAAGGGTGTTTTACAAATTCTAATGGTGATTTATAGGTAAAAACAGAAAATGATTTTTTTTTAACCTTCAAGTTCCATACCAAAAAAAATGAATATAAGCTTTCATGGAAGTAATTGAAAATGCACATAATTTTAATTCCATTCCATTTTTCAGAATTCTCAATGGTAATCCTTTGATGACAGTTGAAGATTCTTATCTTTTTAAATTGTCAGCATTAAAATATTTGTAAGTATTGCAACAGTTTCATGGCTCAAGATGTAATTTCTGCTCTTTTTTACTTTCGTCAGAGATTGAGTATTTTGCCTAAAAAGTCATAATTTAGATTTTAACTGGGTTATTGAAAATAAGAGTTATTGGCACACAAAAGAATTAAGAAAGAATATATATGGGTAAGACAGCCAGCAGGGAATGAGAACAGTGTTGAAGAACACATATAGTTATGAAGATGTAGATGCATGTAGGAGTATTATTTATCCCAGAAAGCAAAAAGGAATAAGGGGTACATTATTTTTTTAAATGAGTGATCAAAGAGGTAGATGCAGTTGAAAATAAGAAGTTTGGATAATAAAAAATGATTTTGCTGTTCAGCACCATGGTCATTCATTTGATGATGCAAATTTAAATTTCTTCAATAAGAGTTCTTTAGAATTATCATCTGTGGCAAGTCAGAAGCTAGAATTGAAGTAATCACATGTTAAGTATCTTTTGAAGTTTAGAATTTTTGTCTTTGGGTTTTATATCATGCATGTTTGGGCTTCTCCTTCAGAGACATGGGAACAACACAAGTGTCACTTACAACAGTTGAAGGCATGCTCATGATGACCCTTGAATTGGAAAAACTGTAAGTTGATTTTTCTGACATTTATTTTCACTCAATTGTTTTTATAGGTTTGTTTTATTATTTCCTTAAGTCAGGTTTATTTATGTATAATTTTCATTTCACAAAATTCACTATTTTTAAATACACAGTGTGATGTGTTTTGACAAATGTACACTTCTGTAGCCACCACCACATTTGAGGTAAAGAAAACTTCTGCACTCCCAAAAGACCCCTCATGTCCCTTTGTAGTCAATCCATCCTCCTCCCACTACCAGCCCCTGGCAACCAACAATCTGATTTTTGTCCGTATAATGTTGTCTTTTCCAGAATATCTTATAACTGAAAGCATGTGTTATATAGCCTTTTGTTTTTGGCTTCTTTCACTTACCAGTCTCTTTGGAGATTCATCTGTTTTGCTGCACCTGTCAGTAGTTCATTCCTTTTTATTGCTGAGCAGTATTCTAGTTGTGTGGATACACAGTTTGTTTACACATTAATCGTTTGATGAACATTTGAGTTTTTTCTAGTTTTCTGGCTATTATGAACAAAGCCTCTGAAAACACTCACATGTGTGTGTGAGCATATGTTCTGTGCGATCATATGTTTTCATTTCTTCGGGGTAAAATACCTAAGGGTGGGATTGCTTCATCATATGCTAAGTGCATATTTAACTTTTTAAGAAACTGCTAAACTGTTTTCTAAAGTGCCTGTGCCATTTTGGTTTCCCACGAGCAGTCTATGAGAGTTGCAGTTTCTCCACATCATCACCTGATCCTTATATATGTTTTTTTTTTAAAAAAAATTAGCATTTCTAGTATGTGTGTAGTTGCATCTCGTGTTTTTTGCCACATTTTGCATTTCTGTAATAACTGATGACGTTGAGTGTCTATTCATGTGCAAACATCTTTTTAAATGAAGTGTCTATTCAAATCCATTTTTTAATTGGATATTTATATTGAGTTTTAAGAGTGCTTTATATAAAAAGCAATGGAAAAAGTCCTTTCTCTCAGATATGTGTTTAGTAAATATCTTCTCCCAGATTGTGACTTATTTTCTTTGTATTAGAGTGTCTCTGAAGACTAGAAGTTTGAAATTTTTGATGATCTCTAATTTAGCAATTTTTCTTTTTTTTTCATATTTATTTAATTTATTTCTTTGCTTGTGCTGTGTCTTAGTTGCCGCAGATGGACTCCTTAGTTGCAGCTCATGGGCTTCTTAGTTGTGGCATGTGAACTCTTAGTTGCGGCATGCATGTGGGATCTAGTTCCCTGATCAGGGATTGAACCTGGGCCCCCTGCATTGGGAACTCAGAGTCTTAACCACCAGGGAAGTCCCTTAGCAATTTTTCTTAGGTGGTTTGTGCTTTTTTGTGTCTTATCTAAGAAATCTTTGTCTGAGACCCCATTGTCTAACCCAAAATCACAACGATTTTCTCCTATGTTTTCTTCCAGAAGTTGTATAGTTCCATTTAGGTCTATGATTCATTTTGAGTTAATTTTCATATATGTTTTGAGGGAAGGGTCAACTTTCATTTTTTTGCAGTTTAAAAAACTATTTCTGTAGGACCCTATTGTGACAGTTTATTACACAACTTACTGCACCTTAAATTGTGCCATCCCCCCTCCAATATGGCAAGCTAATAGAAACTTTCTGTTATGCCAAGGCTAGGTGAGGGGATTGCATGAGATTAGTATGCAGAAAGGGCCCTGCATTTAGCACTCTATTCCAACCATCTTAGGTCAGCTGACAAATGACTGTCTTCACCACGCCATCACACATTGTTCACTGCTCTAGCCTCATCTTCTTCAGCCTCCCACAGCATCTGCCACAATTGCGATCCCTCTCTTGTCAGGTAGATGCCCTCCTCTCTGGGTATTAAAAATTATTTCCCTATGTAACTACAATACTGTTAACACACAGTATTGAAGAAATTAAATTCCTACACAGTAATATTACCTAATAAAGACTTGCTCTTCAAATTTCCCCAGTTGTCTCTCTCATATAATATCATTTCTTTTAACAGCTTTTTGAGGTATCATTGACATACAGTAATCTGTTTTCACACACACACATACATACACACCATGAAGACATCACCAAAATCAAAATGTCCATCACATCAGAAAGTTTCTTAATGTCTCTTTATAATTCTTCCTTCGTATCGTTCCTTGCCCTTCCCAATCGCCATGCAACCATTGATCTGCATTCTGTTTACATTTTCTAGAATTTTATGTAAATAGAATCATACACTGTATACTTTTTTCTAACTGGCTTCTAACTCAGCATGATTATTTTAATCTTCATCCATATTGATGTATATATCAGTAATTCATTTCTGTTTATTGCTGAATAGTATTCCAGTATATGGATGTACCCCAATTTATCTATTCACCATTGATGGACTTGTGAGTTGTTTCAGTCTTTGTCTATAACAGATAATATTGCTATGAATATTTGTTTACAAGTCTTTGTATGGATGTATACTTCCATTTCTCTTGGGTAAATACCTGCAAGTAGAATGGCTTGATCATTGGTAAGTGTATGTTTTATTTTTAAAAAATACCTGTTTTCCATACTGGTCTGATCATTTTACATCTCTACCAGCAGTGTATGAGAGTTGCATTTTCTTCACATTGCGGCCAACACTTGCTATGCTCAGTATTTTTAATTTTAGATAGTTTAATAGGTGTGTAGTTGTATTTCACTGTAGTATCCCTAATGATTAATCATGTCAAACATCTATTCATATGCTTATTTTCCATGTGTATATCTTTGAATCTTTTATCTATATTTTTCTGGAGTTTTGAGAGTTCTTTATATATTCTGGAAATTAGTCCTTTATCCAATATATAAGTTGCTAAGCATTTTTTCCCATTCTGTGACTCATCTTTTCATTCTCTCAGGAGTATCTTTTGCAGGGCAGAAATTTTTAATTTTGATGGTGTCTAATTTATCTATTTTTTCTTTTATGCATTATGTTTTTGGTGTTGTATCTAAGAAATTTTGCCTAACTCAAGGTCATAAAATTTTTCACCTGTTTTCTTCTAGAAGTTTTATGTTTACATTTAGATCTCTGAACCGGTTTCAGTTCATTTCTGTATATGGTTTGGATGGAAGTTCTTTTTTTTTTTTTTTTTTTTTGCGCACCTGGATATTCAATTGTTCCAGCATCATTTGTTGAAAAGACTATTGTTTCTCCACTTAAATGCCTTTGAACCTGAAAGTCAGTTGTCCACATCTCTCTACTTTTGAACTTCCCATTCTGTTCCTTTGATTTTTTTTTGTCTGTCTTTACCCTACTATCACAATGTCTTGAAAGTGTAGCTTCATAACCCTTGAAATCAGTTACTGTTAGTTCTTCAACTTTGTTCTTTTTCAACGTTGTTTTAGTTATTCTAAATTTTATTTCCATATGAATTTTAGAATTAGCTTGTCAATTTCTATAGAAAAGCCTACTGGGATTTTGATCTATAAATCAGTTTGGGGAGAATTGATGTCTTAACAATATTGAACCTTCTGATCCATGAATACATTATATCTCTCCATTTATTTAGGTCTTCCTTAATTTCCCCTAGCAATATTTTTCAGTTTTCAGTGTGCAAGTCTTTTACATCTTTTGTCAGATTTATTTAAGTATTTTATATGTTTGATTCTATTATAAGTAGTATTAAAAAACTTTGATCTCTGATTGTTGGTTGAGATAAATTAATCTTTTTGTATGTTGATCTTGTACGCTGCAAACTTGATAAACTCATTTATTAGTTCCAGTAGCATTTTTGTAATTTCTATCAGGTTTTCTACATAATCATGTTATCTGCAAATAAAGATAGTTCTACTTCTTCCTTTCCATTCTGAATATCTCTTATTTTTTGTTGCCCTATTGCACTGGCTAGAACCTTCAGTGCAATGTAAAATAGAAGTAATGAGAGTAGACATCCTTGCTTTTGTCCTGATCCTGGAGAGAAAGTACTTTGTCCTTCACCATTAAATATGATGTTAGGTTTTTTTGTAGAAGTCATTTATCAAGTTCAGGAAGTCTCCTTCCATTCCTATTCTACTGAGAGTTTTTTTTTCTTTAATCAGGAATGGATGTTAGATTCTCTTTTCTTGCATCTATTGCAATGATTATGTGATTTTTCCCTTCTTTTCTTAATTTGTTTATTTATTTTTGGCTGCATTGCGTCTTCACTGCTGCATGCAGGCTTTCTCTGGTTGTGGTGAGCAGGGACTAAACTTCGTTGCAGTATGCCGGCTTCTCATTGCGGTGGCTTCTCTTGTTGCAGAGCACAGGCTCTAGGTGAACAGGCTTCACTAGTTGTGGCACATGGGCTCAGTATTTGTGGCTCACAGGCTCTAGAGCACAGGCTCAGTAGCTGTGGTGCACGGGCTTAGTTGCTCCGTGGCATGTGGGATCTTCCAGGACCAGGGCTGAAACCCATGTCCCTTGCACTGGCAGGTGGATTCTTAACCACTGCCCCACCAGAGATGTCCTGATTTTTCTTTTTTATAGTGTACTAAGTTAGGTAAATTGATTTTCAAATATTAAACCAACCTTTCTTTCCTGAGATAAACCCCACTTGGTCATGATGTATCATCTTTTTATATATTACTGGATTTGATATGCTAAAATTTTATTAAGAATTTTTGTCTCTGTGTTCATGTGAGATATTGGCCTATGTTTTCTTGTAATGTCATTGTCTAATTTTGATACGGTGAAAGTTGGCCATATAAAAAAGTTGGGAAATACTCCCTTCTCTTCAACTTTCTGGTAGAGTTTGTGTAGACTTGGCTTTATTTTATTCCTTAAATGTTTGGTAGAATTTATCAGTTAAGCCACCTGAACTTGAAGCTTTCTTTGTTGGAAGGCTTTAAACTGCACATCCAATTTCTTTAATACCTTTATTCTTTAATAAACTGTAGCAGTGCATGTCTTTCAAGGAATTTGTCCATTTCATCTTGAATTTATTGGTATAAAGTATTCTATAATATTCTCTTATTATCCTTTTAATATCTATAGTATTTTTCTGTTTTCCATTTTATTTATTTCTACCTTGATCTTTATTGTGTTCTTTCTTCTCTTACTCTGTGATTAATTTGCTCTCGTTTTCCCAGATTAAGGTGGAAGTTGAGGAAGCTGAGTACAGCGTTAGCAATATCCCACATGTTGACATATTATGTTTTCAGTTTCAGTGAATTCAAAATACTTTCTGATTTCCCTTTTGATTTCTTCTTTGACCACAAAGTTATTCAGAAGTGTGTTCTTTGGTTTCCAAATATTTGGAACTTTTTCAGATTTGTTAATTTCTAATTTATTTCCATTGTGTTCAGAGACATATACTGAATGACTAAAATCCTTTAAAAATTTTTTTAAGTATTTTAAAAAATTTATTATTTTGCTGCGTTGGGTCTTTGTTGCTTCGCCTGGGCTTTCTCTAGTTGTGGCAAGCAGGGGCTGCTCTTCGTTGCAGTGCATTGGCTTCTCATTGGATAACTTCTCTTGTTACAGAGCACAGGCTCCAGGTGCGTGGGCTTCAGTAGTTGTGGCACACAGACTTTAGAGTGCATGTTGTTGGCTATGGACTCAGTTGCTCCACGGCATGTGGGATCTTCCCGGGTCAGGGATCAAACCTGTGTCCCCTGCATTGGCAGGCAGATTCTTAACCACTGAACCACCAGAGAAGTCCCTATTCCTGTATTCTTAATCTTTTGTGTAGATCCATATTCCAATCTGGTGTCATTTTCCTTCTGCTTAAAAATACTTATTTTAAAATTTCTTATAGTGAAATTCTACTAGTAATGAATTCTTTCAGCTTTTGTATGTCTGAGATAGCCTTTATTTTACTTTTGCTTTGGCAGATCTGGGTATAGAATTCTAGCTTGATAGAATTCAATTCACTACTTTAAAGATGTTATTCCACTGAGATCTCATTTACATTGTTTCCAACAAAAATTCTGCTGTCATTGTTTTCTTTCTTCCTCTGCATGTATTGTGTAGTTTTTTCCTCTGGCTGCTTTTAAATTTTTCTCTTTATTGCTGGTTCTGGGCAATTTGATTATTTTTTGTGCCTTTGTGTAGTTTTGTCCATGTTTCTTATGCTTAAATTTCATTGATCTTCTTGAGTTTGTGGCTTTGTAGTGTTTACCAATTTGGGAAAATTATGGCTATTATTTCTTCAAATCTTTGTATTTCTCCTCTCCTTCATGGACTCTAAGTACACATGTATTAGGCCACTTGAAGTTGTTGCACAGCTCACTGATGCTCTATTCATTTTTGTTGTTGTTTTGTTTTGTTACTCTTTTTGTTTCATTTTGGATAGTTTCTCTTACTATGCCTTAATGCTCACTTACCATTTCTTCTGCAGTGTCTAATCTCCCATTAAGCTCGTTCAATATCTTTTCATTTACACATGGTTTTTAACCTCTAGAAGCTCAATTTGGGTCTGTTTTACATTTTCCATGCCTATACTTAACATTTTCAGTGTATAGTCTGAGTTTTTTTAACATATGAAATACAGTTATAATAATTTTTTAAATATTCTTTAACGTCAGTTCTAACATCTGTATAGATTTTACGTTAGTTCTGATTGATTGCCTTTTCTCCTCAGTATGGGTCATATTTTCCTACTTCTTTGCATGCTTGACAATTTTTCATATGATCCCAGATATTGTGAGTTTTAGTTTATTGTGTACTATATGTATTTATATTCCTGTAAAATGCTTGGGCTTTGTTTTGGGTGAAATTAAGTTACTCAAAACAATTTTATTCTTTTAGGTCTAGCTTTTAAGATTTGTTGGGTAGGAGTCCAAGTACCCTTTAGTCTGGAGCACATTATTTGCAACTACTGAGACAAGTCCTTTCTGAGTATCATGAGAGTTTCCAGTCTGACTTGTAGGAACAGCTGTTATTCCTACAACCCTGTGTGATATCCAGATATTCTTATTATTAATCCCTTCATGTGGTCCTTTTCCTGGCATCAAGTAATTCCTCACAGAGATGTACTGACAAATACTTTGTTGAATTCTCAAGAGATCCCTCTGCATATCTCCAGAGTTCTTTGTCTGTGCACTTCTTTTCTCTCTGGTAGTCTGCTTTGTGAACTCTAGTTACCTTGGTTTTCCCAGACTGTCAGCTCAATTTCCTCAGTCAGGGAGTCCACCATTCTCTGCCTGGACTTCTCTTTCCTGTACGATGACCAGGGCACTCTCTCAGAGAAGTAAGTTAGGGCAATTATAGGGATCACTTCATTTATTTCCCATTTCCTGGGGATCACTGAACTTTATTGCCTGAGGTCCAGTTTCTTGAAAACTGTTGTTTCATAGGTTCTGTCTGATGTTTTCATTGTTTCAGGTGGGAGGTTAAATGGTCCTTGTAACTTCATCTTGACCAGAAGCCAATAACATTCCTTAAGTGTGTTTTGTTTTGATACAGGGTCCAATTAAAGATCAGGAATTGCATGTCATGCCTTTGTTTCCTTTAATCTGGAATATTTCCCTAGCACTTTTTTTTTGGTCTTTTATGACATTGGTGTTTTTGACGAATCTAAGCCAGTTGTCTTATAAATTGCCCAACTATCTGGATTTGTCCGTTTCCTCATTAGATTCAAAGTAAACTTTTTGGGGAAGGATACTATATAGGTGATGTAATCTTCATACTTCATCACTTCAGGTGGCCCAGTGCTAAGTTTGATCACTTGATTAAGGTGGTATCTTCCATATCTCTCCATTGTAAAGTTATTTTTCCCCTTGGTAATTGATAAATCATATGTGGGTTGATACTTTGGGATCAGTGAAGATCCTACTTTCAAACAACTCTTCACCCAACTGTGCATCAATGATAATCCTAGTGTGAATCGATTATTGCATTGATAGATGCAAAATGACACTTTCCTAATTCTATCTTTCCTTTTGCATTTATTAGCTGACATTATTCTATAAAGAAGAGCTCCCCCACTTTTCATTTTGCATATCATTATGAACTCATCTGCTTTTTTTTTCAATTAACTATGTTATACCTTATAACTATGTTATACCTTATAACTATGTTATACCTTTTGTCCAGATTTGGCCAATGCGATCTCTGTTATTGTTTAACCACACGATGCTTTTCTATTACTAGAATAATTTCTAATATATTACTGCTCACAAATAGGACCTGAGAAAGGGACTCCAGAAGGTGCGGTCTTATTCAGACTCTTCTTAGAAGTCTGCCTTCTTCCTCTGTACTCTCAACCCAAAGTGAGGATTTCGGGTTGGAAGGAGATACTTCTGAATTAAACTACAGATCAGTGTCACCCAATTCTAATCCCTATTCCCTTTTTTCTAGGCATACCATACCTACTGCCATCTTAATCCTTCTGTTGGGCACCTCTCTCCTCCTCTGTATTTATTTACAACAGTCAAGAGCAGCAATTGGCCAACCGGCCCCTATCCAGTTCTGCAGTCCATACGCCCCAAGAACTCCTTTTTGCACTGGTCTGTGGTGGCCTTGGCCTATCTCTTCTACCTACTCAAGTAACTCTTTTACCACGAATTTAATTACCTGTGTTTCCATTTATAGGATCTTACCTAGCCTTATGGCCTGCTGCCTCTGCCAATTTAAAAATATTATTGAGGTTGTCTGTAAGACAGTCAAGCTGCATTGTGACAGCGAATGCCTGACAGACGTCACACGTTGTGGTGAGTCTCAATTGCAGGATAATAAATTTTTAATTTAATGTTTTAATTTTTATTTTTAATCAGTGATGATACATTTTAAAATTAATGATGTAATTGCATTATTTTAATTCATTAACTGAGAGTTCCAACTCCCTAAGTTTCTAAGAATTACCCCCTGGCTAAAAATCAGATTCTTGTTTACATTATTAAGCTAATAATATCTCAGTTACATTGTCAGCTTAATAATGTAACTGATCCGCATACATAAAGGAACAAGAGAAAGGAATGAAAGGGGGAAGGGAATTAACATTAATGGCCACATATCCTATGCTGTGCTCTGTGCAAATGAGAACTTATTGATATAGTGCCTCACAGTTTGTAAACTGATTTTATATACATTAGGTCTCAAGTACCCTTTGTCTTAT
Organism: Grampus griseus; assembly: GCF_964374135.1. Taxonomy (NCBI): domain Eukaryota; kingdom Metazoa; phylum Chordata; class Mammalia; order Artiodactyla; family Delphinidae; genus Grampus; species Grampus griseus. Next base: position 95,191,211 of record NC_139018.1, read on the forward strand.
AGGACAGGTGTAAATATATTTTTGTTTATTCTGTTTGTTTCTGCAATTTTATAAAGAGTACAAGTGATGCTGTTTTATGTCCTCTTTGGAGCCTGAGAGTTTCTGGTTCCATACCCGGAAGCTGCTACCTAGCCCTTCTAATGGAATGGAGAGCTAGCTTATTCTTAGACTGTCAAGCTCTGAACTTGCTCTGAATCTCAAGCTTTTCTATCCACAAAACACTCAGGAACTTTCAACTGTTTTTCTATATATTAGATTTATTGGCACTAACTTTTTAAAAAGTGCGGGCACGCGTTCTCTGGCGCAGTCCGCTTGCGCCCTGAGCCGCGCACGCGTTGTGACGATAGGATGGTGCAGCTGGTACCTTTTGCGGTTGCCATTGGGGGTGACAAAACCCTGCTGCTGTGGGAGCTGAGCTCTCAACCCACGGCCGAGGCCTTGCAAATGAGACGAGCCAGAGCAGAGGGAGGGGTGGAGGAAGCCGCCCCGTGCCCCAGTAACTGGGCTCCCCGGGGTACTGCTTCAGTACCTCATCTGCCTGTGGTCTCCGCTGAGAGGAATCATAGTTCTAGAGATGACCTGAGCAGTTAGCTCTGCCCCATAGACTTCTGAGAGATAGTTCCCAACAGAAGTCATTGCCTCCTAATGCTTCTCAAAGCTTAGGATTTCAGAGGGAAACTTGTTCATGAAATGAGAAGTGTTTGGAGTTCCAGGCTCACCACAGTTACCTGTGCGAAGGGCTGGGGGAATATAAGGGAATGGGCGGTTTGGTTTCCTGGGCCTGAAATTTACTGCACTTCCTTAGCGTGGGACCGCCCTACAGCATTCTCTCTTCACAGTCTTCTCCCAGTTTGGCCTTCTGTATTCTGTCTGAGTCTTCCCAAACGCAGCAGTGGGTGGTCCTGGGTTCTATGCCATCATCAAGTTTTATTCAGCAAGGGATGCCCACAGAGCCCAAAAGGCATGCGACCAGAAGCAACTTTTTCACACATCTCCAGTGAAGGTGGGTCCAAATGTGGAATTCCTCGCTCTACTGGGATGAAGTGCTGAATTTAAAACTAATAGGCCATTCGGAATTCCCTGGCTGTCCAGTGGATAGGACTCTGCACTTTCACTGTTGAGGGCCCGGGTTCAATCCCTGGTCTGGGAACTAAGATCCCAGGGGGAAAAAAAAAGGCCAGCCTTTCTACAGCACTGTGGTGTACAGAATGCTCTCAGATGCACTGCTCCACTGATCCCCCAGTTCCCCAGTTGTTTCTTTTTTGTTAGATGAATAAACTAGAACTCAGGATGGTTAAGTGACTTACTTAAGGTTCATGACAGTAAACGTGGAAACTAGAGGCCAAACCCAAACTTAACTGATGTTAAACCCCATGTCATTGTATGCTGCCCTTTAATTTAAGAAATCTTCACAAGAGTCTTCCTTTTATTTACTTTTATGTGGATTTTAAATGTGTGAGGTTGACAATTATTTATTTATTTATTTATTGCTGCGTTGGGTCTTTTTGCTGCATGCTGACTTTCTCTTTTGGCGGCGAGCAGGGGTTGCTCTTCGTTGCCGTGCGTGGGCTTCTCATCGCGACGGTTTCTCTTGTTGTGGAGCACGGGTTCTAGGCACGCGGGCTTCAGTAGTTGTGTCTCACAGGCTCTAAGCACAGGCTCAGTAGTTGTGGCACACGGGCTTAGTTGCTTTGCCGCATGTGGGAACTTCCTGGACCAGGGATCAAACCCGTGTCCCCTGCATTGTCAGGCAGACTCTTAACAATTGTGCCACCAGGGAAGTCCCGAGCTTGACAAACTTTGGTCAGATGTAAGATAAAGGAAGCTTCATTTCATCATCATCATCACTCTCAAACTGCCTATTCAGAACTCGGTTCAGATTCCAGAAAATGGTTAAAATATTCTTTAATGCATTGTAGAAACCTTATTCCATATCAACATGCCATCCAATTTTACTTCCCCAGAATTAACATTTCATTATGTGCCTCCATTCAGCCACCATTCCTTTTTCAAGGACCATTTCAATTCCTCTGAATAAGTGAGTGAGGCTTAGATTTCCCAGACCTTTCCCTTTATAATTGTGTGTCTTCTCTGATTGGCTTCTTGCTCTAGCTACTTCCTACTGACCTTGCTGCCTCTTCTCACCCATATTTCTTTACTCACTGATTTCACCTTTATTGAATCTGAGAACTCTCCTCAGCTGTGACTCCAGGTACACTACCTCCCACCTCTGTAATCTGTTTAACACCCACTTCAATCCTGGCTGTACCCCCTGGGATTGAAATGATTTTGTGTCAGACATTCTTTAGTTTGCGGACCCTGCGACCATTTCACGTACCACTCAGATATTACAGATGGTCCTGGAAAGAGTATGAAACAGTTACTTGGTATCAGTTGTAAGTAATGAGTTTTTTTCTTATATTGGACATTAAGACCATTCCAGAAGCGTAGGTTGTGAGATTTTCGCAGCATAAAGCCCGTCACTGATAGAGTACTGAAGAAAATGTTCTACAAGTCACTATAGAGTTGAGAGGAAAGGGCATTCGTATTAGATTTCTTTATTTAGTGCAGAGCCTTAGTTTACTACCCACAACTCCGAAATTGTTTCCTTATTTACTTATGCGTTCTTTTTCAATTTTATTTATTTATTTATTTATTTGGTTGCACCGGGTCTCAGTTGCAGCAGGCAGGGTCCTTGGTTGCGGCTCAAGGGCTTCCCAGTTGTGGCATGTGGGCTCCCCATTTGCAGTAGGCAGGCTCCTTCAGTTGTGGCTTGTAGGCTCCTTAAATGTGGCATGCGAACTCTTAGTTGCAGCATGCATGTGAGACCTAGTTCCCTGACCAGAGATCAAACCTGGGCCACCTGCATTGGGACCAAGGAGTCTTAACCACTGCACCAGCACGGAAGTTCCAATTATGTGTTATTTTATTCACTGGCAGGTATACATCCTTCTTAGCTTTTTTCCCCTGTGTTTTTTATAAATACAGAAAAGAGAATAACATCTTAAAATAAAATGAGGAAAGGCCTAATGTATCTGAGTTTTTCTCAGTAGCACGAAGGGAAATGTTTGCCAGCAAGAACTGTGGCAAGGTTATCCCAGATGTGAACTGTCTCAACTACCCAGGGGCTCAGAGCCCTTCTGAAGCTTCCTAATTGTCCAGGACAGCTCCATTATGACTCACCGCACAGGACCTAGCGTCCCATGTGACACTCAGCGTTTAAAAATTAGTCTTCATTTCCCCTTCCCTGCAGGCAGCTTCAGTTGGAGAAAGTAATTTCATTTTATTATGTACTCATTCATTCCCTCAGTCAACAGACCATCACTCCTCTATTATATGACAATATCTATGCTTGTTTCTGGTAACAAGGAAAGAATAATACATGGTTCCTTCAAGCACTTAAGGAGCTCATAAACTAGTGACAGAGGAAGATGCACAAACAAATCAATAATGAATTAACAGTGCTTTTCTTTATTTGTATTATTTGAATTTTTATGACTATATACTATACCCTGTTCAAAATGGAAATAGACATTTAAGAAAGAACTAATGATGTAAAAAAATCCACAGTAATATGTAAGTTCTTTAGAGAGTTAAGAATGGAAATATTTGCACTCTCAAAGAAGCTTGTTAATGCAGATGAACCTCTAACTCTTTTCGTTGCTTCATTTACATTTATAGAGGTAGAAGTATTCCCTCTTCTAACAGGGGTTGGTAACTTGGAGAGGGTGTGCTACAGATTAAGGTCCTAATTCAGTGGCAGGTCCATCTTATCTCCTCTTCACATCATATTCTCAAGCAGGAGCTACAGGATGAGACGAGTAAAACAGTTCACTTCCTTTGCTTACCCCCAGCCCCATAATAGGCTTCTGCTGGGCTTCCTTGGTTGCTTTCATCATCACTTTCACCACCAGAGGTCAGAGAACCTTCTGGTTAATCAGGGGCCCTGGAAATGATGCAGAAAAGTACTGACTTAAAAATAATAAATAACATTTATTTAGGGCTCACTGTGAACTCATTGCTTAAAATGTCCTACTTAATCTTCACAACCACTCTATGAAATTGGTATTGATAAATCTCAGGTATATCCAAAATGAGGTCTCTATGTAGGGTTGTGATATTTTTAGGTCTTTTATGTCTTTAGGTTCATCTTGGCACCAGACATAAGGCAGTTCAACATAATTCGCTTGCCCTAAACAGCTCCAGATGCCAAGAATTGGCAAATTACTACTTTGATTTCCATGGGTGCTCAAAAAGGATCATCAAGGTAAACTGTAGATTTTCTTTCACTAACAAGACTCTTTTCAACACTGAACTCCTAGACTTTAGAGAGAAGAATAGAACAGGGCTATGGGGAGGAGATGTGGGAGGCTTCCACATGGAAGTATCTGAGCATTGGTCTGCCACCTAGAATTAGTGCTAATCTCAATGATTGGATGGTGGTGTCCATAATTTTCTCCAGTATTTGTATGGTATATCATAAAGAAATAGTGGTCCATACCTAGTGATTCATTTGCAAGTCTCAGTTGATTTTGAAGGGATAGCATACCTAAACTATTACCTGGGATTGCTGGAGTTTGGTATTTATTTCTAACAACAGAATATGTTGAAGTCTAGCCTTTAATTCAAAATCCTAACAGCTTCGGGATCTTTCTAACCTTGAAGAAAGGGAAAATGAAGATACTGTGACAGCACTTCAGAAGCAAAGCCTGAAGTTCTTCTGTGCTTTAGAGGTGGTGTTGACCTCCCACGAGTGCAGGACTCCTGGAGTTGGCATGGCTGAGGAACCTTTGGATAAGTTGGAGGAGGGTCTGCTTTCCAGTATGTGTGTGTGTGGGGAGGTGAGGGAGTGGGATTTCTCTTTTTTCCTTTCTTTCTGAAACTCAACTTTTCAGATACATCATCACCTTTTCTAAGCAACTAAAGCCCTGGGCAGAATTGTTCTGCCCGACAATGTAGGTTTTTATCTTAGGCAATACCTGACAGCACCTTAAACTTTAGAATTTTAATACTGACTGCCTGCCAAGAAGCTTAGAAGGAGGGAAAATTAGATTTTTTTGTTTTGTTTTTTTGAGGGTTTTTTTTTGTTAATAATTTGTTTTGGGCTAAAATAGTCCTTCAAATGCACATATCTTCTGGCCTTCAGTTATCCCAAGAAAATCTTTGTCTAAAGATTGAAATAAACTCATGTGTAAATGTTCAGTCCTTTGCCTCCTATAAAAGGGCCTGAGCAGAATAAGTAAACGTAGATCCCTAGAAAGGGGATTCTGATTGGTACTGAGTTTTTTCCTAGAATCCATGGCACTTGGGCTTAGGGTTTTAAGTCAGAGGCAGGGCTGTTAGCGAATGGGGTGGAGGAGGCTCCACCATCCACCTGAGTGGGTGATGGTTGCGAAGAGGCCAGATCATCTGCACTACAACCAAATCTATCTCACTGTATGAGTCCAGCCCTTTACGCACTGGAGAGCAGGGTCTGTAGCAGTGTAGCCTCAGCTTGTCCATTTGAAATCTGTGAGTAATATGAGATTTGTGCCACGTTCTTGGTTTACATTTCCCGTCTAATATTTTAGGAACTTCCAGAATAGATCTGAGCAGTAAAAATATGCCATGCCAGGGTGTACCTGCAACGGAGACATTCACCGTACCCCAGTGTTGTGCCTGCCCTTAATCACTAAGGTAATGAGCTAAGAATCACAGATGCATTTTTAGTTTTAAACGTATAACCTAGAAATCAGTTATTCATATAGGAATTTTAAATTCATCTGTTTTGGTTGGATTTAGGGTCATTATCATTACATATGAAAAGGAATGTAACCCAGAAGCTTGCTATTCAGAAAGCTATGACAGATGCATTCCAGAAATTGCTGATTGTGGTTTTAGGTAAGACCTATTTGATTGTCGTTAAGTGCTTCAGTTTCAGTGAGCAAATAATTTTACTTGAAAAGTTAATTGCATGAAAATAATGGTTATCTAAAACATTACATATTCTTTCATTCACCAGATGCTTTCCCAGCAACAGTCTTACATTTGTTCTTTGTGGCATTTATGAGAAAGACGACAGCACATATTATTGTCCCCAGTGTTTAGATGTAGAATGACTTGCCTCAGTTCATACAGAAAGTGTTTGATCCAGTTCTTCCTCAATTGCTTGCTTATCATACAGAATAGTGTAGTGATTATAAGCCTTGGACACCTGTGTTTGAGTCCTAACATTGTCTCTTAGATTTTGTTGTTGTTGCAATTTTAGGTTTTTCCAGCCAGAGACATTTGAAGGTATTTAATATCTCTAAGCTGCAATTTCTTTATCTGCAAATAGGGTTAGTAATTCAGCTTACCACCAAATCAGGGATATTATAAGAGTAAATGAGGTGATGAATATAAAAAGCTTAGAACTATGCCTGAAACATAGTAAGCAGACAAAGTATATTGACTATTATTATTACCGTTGTTTTCTTGTTGAAGAGTTTATTAGATTATGTTTTTGGAATCAGTTTAATTTCAGTTTTCATTTCTGATATATTGGGTGAATATGATTCTTATATAATAATCAGCTACGTTTTTGTGAGTCTTGAAATTGGTCATGCCATTGAATAGCGTTGATTGTGTTCCCTATCGAGTTATACAATGGTGAGAATGTCACAGGCTGTGCCCAAAGGAAACTTTATGATCAGTAGATTCCGGGAACAGAATTGCTCCCCTGCTTCACAGCCCTGCAGGCTGAGAGACTGAGAAATCCTAGCTAAGTTGTCAGCGACCTTATTGGCTTGTAAGAGTTGACCCTGGATTGGACTTGGCCTTCCAGCCTGGGCAGTCCTTCCAGTGAAGTTTGACTTCCCTGGTCATCAGGCACAATCTCCATCCGCTGTCAACTCTGGGTAACAACCTTTAAGAACTAAACTAAATGCCTGGTTTGTTTGTGCCTAACATGCCAAGGTACTCCTTATATGTACACGAAACCCCTTAGACCAAAAAGCCTGGTGGCTCTAGCTTGCCTTGAGGCAAGCTGTATTGTCCAAAGGGTACATGGGCCAGTTTCTGCCAGTAGAGTGTTCAAATGCTCTGTCTGTCTGTCTCTGTCTCCAAAGCTTTGTTCATTGTATCTGTTAGAATTTTGGTCCCAAGGAGTAGACACTTGCCTTGCTTCTAATAGGAAGTATCTATTATAGTCCAGTGGTATCTCTCCCAGGTTTGAACTCACTTTGACCCCCACCTGATGCCTTCCTATTTAATTGTATTGTGATGGAACATTTTTGTTTCCACAGCTTTTAATTTCTATGTCCTTATTCCTTAGTTCTTATTTCTAAGATCATAAAGTTTTTGAACCAAAGTTGATACTTCTTATATATGTTTTCACAAATAAAAACTGACGTGTCAGATGAGGGAACTTCTAGGAAAATGCTCTTATTTTCTGCTTTTAGAAGTCAAAAGAATGTCTAATTATTCGGTGCTACCATTGTATATAGGAAGTTTTAGAACAAGAACACTTCTGAATTGATCCTTGTTAACTTTATTACAGAAAGTGGTAAAACAGCTGTGGCATATAGACCCTGTGAAGATGTCACAGATGCTAGAACCGAAGAGGAACTACAGGATTTAATTCAAGTATGTGGAGTTAAAAACTCAAGAGGTACATAGCCAGTGTAGCCATAATTCAAAACAACCAGCAGGATTTGGAAGACTTCAGCATGTCTACTCAGCCCTGTCTTCCTTAGGGAAATGTGAAACTCTGAAAGTACTTTTGAGGCAGGGAATTTCTAGTACTTCTCCAAGTCCCGAGCCTTGTCTCTGGTCCATTATTTGATGTTTGGAGAGTAGGATTGAGGGCCACCAGTGTACGTCTACGGTTGTGGACACAGGAGAAGACACAGGCCTTTTAGAACTCCCCTCAAATAGAATTGCAGGGACTTGGGAACAAAGTAACTATGGTCTTAAGTGTGATTATGCTACACTGTTTAAAAACCATTCATGCCTTTCAAGTAAGGTATATTACCCAGATCTCAACATCTCATATATATCTTGTGTTAAATCTTTTGCCAAAGAACCTTTCTGTAAACGAGTTATATGGATGCCTCGAATTAGGGATTAAGTTGTCAACGTAATTTCTGAAAGAAAACATTAGTGTACTGCATATAGGATTTTTATTTAAAAGGAGCAAAAAATGTGTTTCATGTCATTGAGAGCTTAATTTGGGGCTAGATTTCTGATTATTTAACTCACCCCAATGTTGCAAAGTTTGTTTTAAAGGGAAAAAAGTAGAGAAAGAAAAGGTGGTTATGTTGTGAAAAATGAAAAAAAATTGAAAGTTTTTCCTGTACAAAATAATTATTTTAATTTTAATTCAATTTAAATCAGTCAAGGAAACTTCAAACGTATCCATGTTTGGGCTATAAGAAGTCTAGCTTCCTGTGAAATGTGAGAGGAAAGGATTCGTATTGATACTAAAGATTTTGGAAACCTGATTATAACAACATATCCACTCCTAAATGAGGCCAATCTTGGAATCAGTTCCATTTAGAAACCATTATGTGTTAGGCAGTGGAGATAAGATGAAGCTCCTTCTCTCTTGGAGTTTAGGTGTTAAAGGTGTACCAGACAATTAAAAAGGACTAAAATTAAATAGATTGTGGAAAGGGCTGTGAAGAAAGTTACCTGGTGCTAGTTACAGTATTTCAAGAAAATTACTTAATATGCTGACTTTAACATTCTAAGTGTCTTCTCCATGTGTTCACACAGGGTAGACCTCTGAAAAGTGACACTGTAGTTTTTTCTAGATTAATGGCTCTGTTGAGAGAAGGTGGGATGGGGGAAGTCTTCCCATGCCAATGTAAAGGGCCATTCACTTGGTTTTAAACTCTCTTTCCCAGAATGAATTGCTCACCTGCCCCAAACCCCTCCTACAGAAATTCTTGAGTCATCACTGATTCAGTCGTTACCCCTAAGAACACAGTTGTGAATGTATAATGAGACGTGAATACTGAGAGTTTGGAGGAAATGGCAACATTTTAGCATAATTGTAAGGAGTGTCCCCCTCCCGCCACCCTAACTGGTGCTCATTTGGCAGGTCAGCTACTTTTCTTGTCAGCCGTGTGGCCAAAGGCAGGAAGAATGTCTCTCAGACTTCAGCTTTCAGGAGGAAGTGTTCAGATTGCCAGAACTGGACTAGCAGTTTTGAATTTCCCAGAATGCCAGGTCCTGTGGTTTCCTCGGGAAGCTCTGCATCCTTCCCAACACCCCTCCACCACTGGGCTGCTGGAGACACCCATTAGGATGGCTCAAATGTGAACAATGACAAGAACAAATTCTGTAGGGGTGGTGGAATAACTTGCACAACATAGGCCTGGTCCTGTTGGTATTAGGATTCTTTAATTTTGGCATCCTAGGATAGCAGCTCTTTTTAGTCCTGAGAAGGAACAGCTCAGGGGTGTACAACAATTCAGATGAAACTAACTAATATTCAATGACTATCTCTCACTACTCAGTTGTTTATTTCTATTAGTCATTATTCTCCTGGTTTTAGCTCTGATGTGGGGATTACAGAGGAGTCAACATTTAAATCTTCATAATCTGTGTATTTGTAGCTTCAGTATCATTACTGACCCATAGTTTTTTATGGTTTGGGAAGAGTTATTGATTTCATGTATCATGTAAAGGATTCACAATGATGATAGAGCAGCTAAGATTACAATAATGGCTGGTAAATTGTTCACATTTTCTCTACCTTTGCATCTATTGTATATATATGAGTTAGTTTAGATGTCAATATTAGTGAAATAATATAGAGGACTAGAGAACTTATTTTAAAAATCACTATTGTGTGATGATGAAAATGTAAAAGTTCTTCCATAATCGGTGATGTTGTGTCTTGAGAGCCTAGATGAAATTGGTATGCCTTAGTGATATACAGGATTTTAACCTATGATTTAACTTTGACAAAGTTACATCACTTTTTACTTTTATCTCATTTATTGAGAAAGACATAAGTGTAATGGTGTTGGCTTGAAACTGGTTGAAAAGGACTTGAGTCCTTTCTTATTTTACATTTACATAGGTAGGATCTTGAAACATGGGATATGATGTAGGGCATTCGTGTAACCATCCTAGGTTAGGAGTAGCAGTTTCCACTGCTAAGACTTCTTGTTTAGACGCAAATGCTTTTCAAAGAATGAAGATTATTAGCATTACCGCTGCTACTGAGATGAATGAGCCAAAGACAAAATACTTCGTGTTGTGTGTGCCTCAGGGTACTCAGACTAATGTAGTGACATCCCTGAGAGGCCAAGAAAGTGCTGCAGGAAGTCATATTTACTACTACAAATATACTTGTAAAGTGAATTTTTGCTCATGCTGAGTTAACTGTATAACCTGAGAATAGTGGGAATCAGTGTAGGAAGCCTCCTATAATAGTGAAGACTGCTCCCATGGACATTAGGTCATGGAAGTGTGCTACTACATAGTATGTATCCTAGAGGACAATGTCTGGGGATGAGTTGGCTAAGATGATTCCTGTCAAACCACCTACTGTAAAGAGAAAAACTAAAGCCTAAAACTCATAATATAGTGGGAGGTAATACAGTATTACCTCCGTGAAGAGTTGCTAACCAGGGACTTCCCTGGTGACGCAGTGGTTAGGAATTCGCCTGCCAATGCAGGGGACACGGGTTCGAGCCTTCGTCTGGGAAGATTACACATGCCGCGGAGCAAAAAGCCCGTGCGACGCAACTACTGAGCCTGCCCTCTAGAGCCCGCAAGCCACAACTACTGAAGCCCACGCGCCTAGAGGCCATGCTCTGCAACGAGAGAAGCCACTGCAATGAAAAGGCCGCGCACCGCAACGAAGAGTAGCTGCCGCTCATGGCAAGCAGAGAAAGCCCACGTGCAGCAACCAATACCCAACGCAGCCAAAAAAAAGGAGAAAAATTAAAGAAAGAGTTGCTAATCAGCTAGATACGTTTACTCCTGTAGGGATAGAAGTAATTACGGTAGCTGATGCAAAGTGTGCTCCTGAGTTGACAGCTATCCCTATGGTAAACATATGATGGGGCCACAAGAGAAATCCTAAAAAGCCAGTGGACATGACTCATACTATTCCCAAATAGCTGAAAGGCACTTTTTGTCCTAAATAGTATGTAATGATATGTGAGTTTATAACAAACCCTGGTAGGCCATGAATACAGACTTCAGGGTGACCAAAGAATCAAAATAGGTGTTGGTATAGGATTCGGTCTCCTCCTGAAGGGTCAAAGAAAGTAGTGTTTAGACTTCTATCTCTTAACAGTATGGCAATTCTGGCTGCTCGGACTGACACTGGTAATTATAGTAATATGGCTATAGTTGGGGAAGATTAAACTAATAGTGGTGTTTGGTATTGGGATATGACTGCTGGTTTTGTATGAAAGACTATAGTAATAAAAGTAATAATACCAAGAGTTACAGAGACACGGGCTAAATGTAAGAAGAAAATGGTTAGGTTGACAGAGGCTCCTGCGTGGGCCAGATTGTAGGCTAGAGCTGAATATGGGATTCCACTGGTACCAGAACCTGCTTCTACTATTGGTGATATGAGTAGAAGTAAGAATGATGGGGGAAGTAGTCAAAATTTTACATGATATTTTGGGGGAAATGCTCCCTGAGGTGTCTGAGTTGTTAGTGGGCCAAGTCAGTTTTCAAACTCTGCAATCATAATGGGTACAACTCTAAAGAAAATTATTACAAGTGCAGGGACTGTTATGACTACCTTACAGATTTGGGCATCTCCAAGTAGCGCTCCAGGTTAGCATAGCTCAGCCTGCATTAATATACTTAAGGTGCTGCCTGCTACTCCAGCTCAAGCACCAAATAGTAAATACAAAATGCTGATATCTTTGTGATTTGTTGAAAATAATCAGCAGTGTATGAACAGAGGTAAAAAGACTGAGCTAGCATTCGACTGTAAATGTAAAGACACATTGAGCCCTCTTTCTCGCAAACCCTGTGCTGAATCAACAAATTGAATTGTAACTTCAGAGAAGCAGCTTAAACTTCTGCCAGAGATTTTCCTGTCTTTTTTTTCTTTCTCAAATGAAGCAGAAGTAGACTGAAGCCAGTTGACTAGAGGATTGGCCTGTTAACTAAAGTTTCCTGGGGTTAAAACTCATCAATCTCGTAAAGATTTGGCTGAATTACAATGTTTGCTTTACATTCAATTGATGTAGGATGAAGGCTTGCAATCCTTATTTTTAGGAATTAAGTAAATTTTACTTGTTTAGGGTTATGAAAGCTCTTGGTCTGATCTAACCTAAATTCCTAGTCCAGCACTGATAGAATGGGTGTTATGTGTAGTAATCGTGTGGATATTATGATTGGTAATGATAGGAAGGTTATTTCTTTGTATGTTCAAATTGTTTTATTTTTGTGTTGTTTAATGAAGGGAACATAGTTAGTGATGTGGAGTATGTTAGCTGCAAGTAGAAATATATGTTGAGGACTGCTATGTTAGCTATTAGTGTTGGTAGAAGGATGTTATCATTTTTGTTATCTCTTGGATAATTACTCATTTGGGTAAAAACCCTGATAGTGATGGGTGATGTCCTAATGATACTATAATGGTGAGGAAAAGGATTGTGATGGGAGGTGTTTTATCTCATGTGTGTGATAACGATACTCTTGTAGTACATGATCTGGGCATAAATAAGAAGAAGAGAGTGTTGTTATGATATAAATTAGTATGTTTAGGATTGTTATAATTGGAATATACTTTATAATAGCTGTTATTCATCCTATATGGACAATTGATGAGGAGGGTGTAATTTTTTCCAGGTGAGTATGGCCAAGTCTGCCTCAGCCTCCAGCTATGATTTATAATATCACTATGATTAATAGTATATTTAGCTTGATGGATGGTGACATGTGATATAAAACTGATAGGGGTGCAATTTTGTCAGGCTGATAGCATCAGGCCTGCTGTTCATGGGATGCCTTGTGTGACTTCAGACACTCAGAAGTGAAATGGGGAAAGTCCTACTTTTGTGACAAGGGGCGATTGTCATGAGGGTGGATGCTGCTGGATTAAAGATTTTTGTTATTCTTTGTGTTCTTTGACCAGAGTATATTAGATTAATGATAATAGCCATTATAAGTAGTATTGATGTGGTGGATCGTTTTAGGAAACATTTGTTGGATGCTTCTGTAGCTTATGGGTTCATGTTTTTTATTAGAATGGGGATACCATTAACCAGTGTGAGCTTGTTATACAATTATGTTTCCTGAGAAAATGGTCAGTAAAATGATAGTAAAAACAATGAGAGTTTATTAGTAAAGGAAGGATATACAACAACATTTTGGGGGTATGGGCCTGAAGCTTACTTAGAGAACCTTACTATATAGCATGTGGTGTAAAGTGGTAGCATGGAGAATGTAAAATTCTTAGGAAGAATTCAATTCCAGGAATAAGAGCATTGAAACCTCTATGATTTACTCTATCAAAGTAACTCTTCTGTCAGACATATTTCTTAAGTTTGTGGTGGGTTGCCTGGTATGATGACAGGTAGTGAGAAAAACCCTCATATATATAGGGCTAATGTCAGTAGTAAAAAAACTTTTTATAAGAGATGTATACGTTGATCATATCAAAATTGTGGGTAGGATGCTCGAATTCATAGAAAGGAGATTGTTAGATGTGTTTTAATGGTGACTTGGGCTGTATATAATTCTGGCACCTAGGGATTGTCCAATGCTCCTAAAAATAGATTGTTGTGGAAATGTTTATTATAAGGAAATTGACATATTCTCTAGGAAGGACGGGGTGAATGGGCCTGCTACATTTTCTACATTGAAGACATATACAGGTTTTGTTTCGACTTCTGTGAAATCAAGTGGGGCTTCATTGGATTTCTGCTACTGCGGAGATAATCAAATTCTGGGTAGGGGTCAGGAGAAAATTAGTCATAGGTGTTCTCGTGTAATAATTACTGTTGAAAGTGTAAATGATCCATTTATCAGTAAGACCGAGAATGGAATAACTGCTACGTTACTTCATATGAGATTGTGTGTGCTACTGTCCCTAGAGCTCCAGTGAGTGAGTATTTTGAATGTGAAGCTCATCCAGATCTGAGGATGGAATAAATGGCTAGGCTTGATATGGCTAATATAAATAATATGCCTACATTTATATTAATTAGTGGATAAGATACGGGAAGAGGAATTCATGTTGTGAGAGACAGGGATAAGGCTAGCATTGGGGAAATAATATATAAATTGATGATGTTGATGGACATAGAGGTTCTTTAATAAGTAATTTGAATGCCTCAGCAATGGGTTGTAATAATCCATGGGGGCTGATGATTTTTGGCCCTTTCTGGATTTGTATATAGCCTAGGATTTTCCATTTAGTTAATATGAGGAATGCTATGGTGAATTAAATTGGATCATTTGTGAAAGAATGTTGATTATAAACATATTCTTAGGAAGAGGACTTGAAACAGTGCAGATAAAGGTTTCAGTTTTACATAATTACTGGGCTCTGCCACCATAACAAACCCGGTTCTACAGTAAGGTATGTATAAATTAATTGAATGTAGATTTTATCATCATTTAGCTTGCAGACTTTTTGTAAAGTAAGCCGTATTGCTCTTGTCCTTTCGTACTGGAAGAAACCTGCAATAGACAGAAAGCAACCAGGATGACTCCAGTCTGAACTCAGATCATGTGAGACTTTAATCGTTGAACAAACAGACAATTAATAGCAGTTACACGATTGAAATGTCGTCATCCAGCATCAAGGTCATAAACCATATTGCCGATATGAACTCCAGAATACAATTACACTGTTATCCCTAGTAAAACTTGTTCCGTTGATCAGTGTTTTTAGGAACAGGTGATAAAGCATTTTGACTAGCTGGTCTAAATTTTGATCACTCAGAGGTGGTTTTATTATCCAAAAAATAAATGGCACACAGAGTCAAGGTGCACCGGCTTCAGTAGTTGTGGCGCACAGGCTCAGTAGTTGTGGCCCACTGGCTTAGTTGCTTCGTGGCACGTGGTATCTTCCCGGACCAGGGATTGAACCCGTGTCCCCTGCATTGGCAGGCAAATTCTTAAGTACTGCATCACGAAGGAAGTCCCAGAATCGCAGTCTCCCTTTTAATATACCTTAAGCCCAAAGAATCCATGGAACGTTGTTACAGAAAATAAGACAATAAAATATTGTAAGGACTATAACAGAAGCATATAGTACACAGTTCATATAGACACATCCCAAGCAGTTACAAAGTATATGAAAAGGGAGGCTGCAATTTTATTTTATTTTTTATTATTTTTTTAACATCTTTATTGGAGTATAATTGCTTTACAATAATGTGTTATTTTCTGCTTTATAACAAAGGGAATCAGTTACACATATGCATATGTTCCCATATTTCTTCCCTCTTGCATCTCCCTCCCTCCCACCCTCCCTATCCCACCCCTCTAGGTGGTCACAAAGCACCAAGCTGCTCTCCCTGTGCTATGCGGCTGAGGGAGGCTGCAATTTTAAAAGAATAAGATAAATTATACCCACAAACTCCCAGTATTTCCTGGAACATTGCAATCTGTAACGCTATTGTAGGAAGCAGAAGATTCCAGGAGACATTCTACGAATGAAGGACTCTAAACGCTGTGGTTGAGCGTTTAGAGCATAAGGAATTCTGGAAGGAAGGTATCCTCACCCAAGGAGAGCAGGTTTCTATACTTCTCTAACATCACATCCCTGTACAATTCCCACTGATCTTGGTCCAGGCATTCTCACTCCTCTTGAGAGAAATCTATGGCCATATCCTGGAATGTCAGCAGTCCCTGAAATTAAAGGTACACATGCCATGTGGCCACGGGAAGAGTTCATAATGTGACCCAAGAAGAAAACAGCAAGTTAAGAGAACTGGTTTTAATTTAGAAGAGTGTCTTCAATTATCACAAATATATATATATACACTACAAAGTAACTTTCTCTACTTTATTTCTAACTACAAGAAAAGAGTATGGCATGTGATTCACAAAACCAGTATAGAGACTATACTTATCTAGAAAAGAAATGATAAAATGATGGTTTCAACACAGGCATATGCATTTTTGAATGTTTTATTTATATCAAATTGGATAAAATGTGTGTATTTCTCAGACAGAAAAGACATGTCGAGGTAGAAATGTACCTTTCAACTATTCTTGGGTACACAAGTACACTGGGGAGATTGTAAAAGTGCAGATTGTGATTCAGTAGGTCGGTGGGCCTGAGTTCTATTTTTTAACAAGCTCATTTTTAACTAGTGATGCCACAGTCTCTGATCCATTAAGGACAATTTTGAATAGCAGAGACATAATTAGAAAGGTAAAAATTCATATTTAATTTTGAACTTAAAGTGTTTTATGGATTTTACACCTTTAATAGGACAGTAAGCACAGCAGCAACAATCATTTGTGAATATTTACTATAGACCGTGTATCTTTCTAACTTTTTTGTGTAGGATTCCAGGAAAAAGGCCTGGGCTTCGGTCACAGTCGGGGGGCCCCCAGGCCGGGCCTCCCCTCCAGGAACCCCGACGGGGCCCTGCGCTCCTGGCGGCTCCCTCCCCCGGCGCCCCCCTCCCTCCCGAAAGGCCTCGGGGCAGAGCGGTCCCACCCTCTGCGCCCAGAACGGAGCCCGCGTTTCCGCAGAGCTGGAACTCCCGCAGCTCGGGGTCTCTTCCCTCCGCCGTCACAGAACTCCCCGGAGGCCGAGGGGAGGGCGGCCTCACTGAGGCTGCCGGTTCTGGAGAGGCCCCGGCGGCCGAAGCCGCGACAGTCGTGCGGACGGCGGGCCGGGTAAGTGGGCGACGACCCTCCGCCTGGTCCGGTGCCCGGGCGACAGCGCAAGACCAGCTTCTGAGGGACAGGGGTTCGCTGCCACCCGCCGCTGCTGTGCAGAAAGAGCTGCCCCCAGCGTCTGGTCCCGGGGAACTTCGGTCACTCCTCTCGCCCCTGGCTCGCGGGGCCTGTGGGGCGTGGGGAGGGGTTCGGCCTGAGCGTCCTGAGGGGAAACTGGGCAAGGGTGGAGCAGGGTCCGGCTGCAGCCTCAGCGCCTCTCCTCCCGACTGCGGGGAAAGCGGCTGAAAACTCCTCCCGAATCTCGCAGGCCCCTTATTCAGCCGAGTCTCTCTGCGCTTCTTCCTCCCTGAGCTACAGTATCGGGGTGGAGGGGACAGGGCGGGGACCTGGCGCAGGTAATGGGAAACATTAAAAGGTGATTTTTAACTAAAGAAAACCAGCTCTCCCAACGTGAGGAATGTAGCGCTTTTTTTGTATAGGAAGATGCCAGAGTCTGGGCTCACTGAAATCCTTCCTTTCATATGCACCTCAGCTCTCTGGGGCCTGCATTCTCTATTTGCATATCCTGAATTACTCAGGGCCTGCGGCTCACACTGGAGGGCTGCAAGTGCTGATGACTGTGACATACTTTGTTTACTGAGCTGGCAAGAAATATTTCATTTCTCACAGGCTTGAGGGGCAGACAGTGAAAAAGAGTCAGAGAATCTCACTCAGCATGTACTTTGGTTTACATATAGATAGTATTTATACTTAACTGTGCTAATAGAGGCTCTCAAGTCCAATCAACTTGTAGTACTGCCCTCTAGGTATTCATTTCATCAGTATCATGAGATAAATGCCTATAGAATTGACTTAATCCATTTAAATAGGATAATGATTTTTAAAGGAAACATAATAGAAATATAACATAAAAACCTTTACCACTAAAGGCTGGGTCTGGAACAACCTACATAAATGTTCATTGTTCAAATATTGAAAGATGTATTCAATAGAAATATCAGCAAAAATGACAAATAATAAGGGCAGCAGGATGTTGAAATGTTCTATCTTTATCATTACAGTTGCAGAAAGTCATATATTAGTAGGCACTGGGGGCAGAAGATGCCTGATTTTATATCTTTGTCATATTTGTACAGTTGTTTCAACAAGTTACATAAAGACAAAATGGAAAAACAAGGAGGTTTGTGCCTGAGATCACGTTGATGTGAAACCAGGGATGGGCAGCTTGTGCCAGGTGAGTTAAGTTTACGTGGCAGGTAGAAGGCAGAGCTCCTGAGAAGCAAGGGTTGTAATTTATCTGCTGGGTGCCCCTTAAGTTCTGTGACTGACTGATTGTCATGTTTTGGGAAAGACCTGATCACAGGAAAAGGGTGGGAATAGAGTGATTTGGGGAGCAGCTAACAGCATTCATCACGGCTCAGGGCCTGAATGAATTTTAAAGAAACAGGAAAACAAATGCCTCTCATGGAATCAGAGAATGTGAGGGCTGGACAATCCCACGAAATGAGGAGCACCCATCCCATTTTCCAGATGAGAAAACAGAGGCCCAGCAAGGTGAAATCCCTCACCCGAGTTGCACCAGTCTCTCTTCCCCACTGCATGGTTCATGGAAGCAGGACTCTTCCTGTCGTGATCACTGCTGAACCCCAGAAAGGGCCAGGCATCTGGCAGCTTCTCCAAAAATTTTGGTTGACTGTAGGAGGAATGCTATTTCTTTCTTTCTCACTCTTATTCAGGATTGTGCCAAGAACTCCCCAGTTTTCAATGTAATTCGATAAATGTAAATATTGAGTTTTGTTGTGATGAGGACTTAGGCTTTGAAGGTAACAGACTTGGTTCAGATCCTGGTTCTGCCACTCAATAGCTGTTTGGCTTTGGGAAAATTACGAAACCTCTCTGAGCTTATTTCCTCCTTTGTAAAGTTGGGATAAATATATCTGAGCCAGCAGAGCACTTGCATGAGAGATGTGCACTAAATATCGGTCTTTCTCACTCTCTCACGCCATCTCTCTGTTCTTCCCAGAGAAGTTGTACAGAAGGATATAGTACTTTAAAAAAAAAAAAAATTAATTAATTAATTTTTGGCTGCGTTGCGTCTTCGTTGCTATGCACGGGCTTTCTCTAGTTGTGACGAGCCAGGGCTACTGTTTGTTGCGGTGCACGGGCTTCTCATTGCGGTGGCTTCTCTTGCTGCGCTTGCTGTGGTGCACTGGCTCTAGGCGTGCGGGCTTCAGTAGTTGTGGTCTTGCAGGCTGAGTAGGTGTGGTGCGTGGGCATACCTGCTCCTTGGCATGTGGGAACTTCCCTGACCTGGGCTCGAACCCATGTCCCCTGCATTGGCAGGCAGATTCTTAACCACTGCACCACCAGGGAAGTCCGGTATAGAACTTCAGAAAGAGGGGTTTTAATTTATGTCAGGTAGTGTACATGTTTCTTGTAGAAAAGATTATTCCACTATAGAAACTTTTAACACGCGATACGACTACAAATGCAGTATTCTATGGGCTAGATCTTATCAGTAAATTTCATAAGTAATTGGGCAAATGAGAAAGCACTAGGTACTAGGGAGTAAGAAGATTCAAATCTGGTGTGCCCCCACCCCAATTTCAAGAGCAGGGTGTGTTTTTCAAATCCATATTTCATCTGGTCTTTGTTTCTCATCCATCCTCGGTGTCTGCCTTTCTCGAGAAGGCTCAGATCCTCCGCTTTCAGACCCTCCCGGCTGGCTGTGCCCCAGCTCCCGCCCTGGAACCTCTGCATGCCTGGGTGTGCCCACTCTCCCTGTGCATCACCAGCTTTGCCAGGGAGCTGCTGTATCGTGCACTGCTTGCTGTACCCCAGAGTACCTAGACCGTTCTGGTACATGAAGTACACCCTCATCACCGTGAGTGCACGCCCATCCCCTTACCTTATATCTTGCCTCTAAGCCAGGCTTGGGGGTGACTACAGTGTGCATTCAGCTATGTGAGCTGCTGGGATCAAAGTGAAGTTCCGAACTTTAGAAGTTGCAGGCTTGAGGGGCACACAGTGATTTAAAGTCGGGTCACCTGACTTAAAGCGGGGGGGCTGATTGATTTAAAGCCATGGCAGCTGACTTAAACCCCGCTTCTCTCAGCTGCAGGACGAGACCAACTTTGGCGGTGCTCGGGTTCGCTCCAAGCCAGCACTGCTGTTCAGGAAGAGCTTCCAGTAGTGCCTTAGTGCAGGGGGACTTGGTGCCTTGTCTTGCCCCTGCCCTCAGAGGGGGGCCATCTGCTCTTCTGGAGGAGAATCAGGGAGGGGGAAGTGCAGAGTGCCGGCTGGAGTTGCGGCACCCCTTGTCTGATGGCAGAGAAGGGGGGCGGGGCTGTGTGGTGTCCAGGGGCTGGACTCATCAGGTCCACTCAGCTTCTCAGCTTCCTAACCTCCCCACACACACCCCACAAGAGTCTCCAATCATATGTAATTGTGCCTTAGGTTCTTGGTCTTCAAACTCATACCCAGACTCCCAGGTCCCTTGGTTCATCCAATTCTTCTGTGCTCTTTTTTGTATTAGTTACAGTCCTAGAAGAAGGGGGTGGGGATGGGACTGGAGGGACCCCCGCAGCCCTGGCCTCAGCTGACTAAGGAGAACCGGGGCCTGCGCTCTCACACATGTGGGAGGACCCTTAAGGCGGAATCGAGCGGGCCAGTTAGAGGCAGTCCTTGCTGCCTCAAGTGAGTATGGATCACCGTCCAGTAGGGAGCACGCTGACCCCTGAGAAGTACTGTTAAGAGGATGTGTTCCTCCTTTGGCTTCAAGGACGTGGGTGGGCTTCAGGGCTTCAGTTCCCCTCCAGGCCTCCAGGTCCGACTGCACCCCAGCGGCCTTGCAGACCTGCCTTCCTGTCCCAGAACTTTCCAGGCTCCAGGAAGAATCCAGACTGCAGAGATGGTGCCTGAGGGCTCCTGCTTAGGAAGTGCTGTCCCTGGGGACCCAACAGTGGAGGGAAGAAGGGTGAAAGGAGTGTGGGGGTGGGGTAGGGAGGGGTGGCTGCCCTGGGAGTTGTTGAGAGAGAAATATTGCCTCCCACACCCCATGCCCCCTGCAACAGACGCATTGATACCATAGGATCTCAGGGCCGTTTAGTCAGAGATGTCTCTGCTTCTTTACTCCTGTGTTCAAAACTATGCAAAACCAACTCTTCATCCTCTTGCTGCCTTGCCAGGACTTTTAAAGCACTGTTCTTTTGAAGCACTCGTTCCCTAAACTGCAGTTTGGAGCTGTCCCAGCTATTTAAAAGTGTTCTCCTTAAACTGAGACTAAATCCTTCTCTTTTGGAAAAACGATCTTCACTTCAGAGGAGGTCGTCTTTTCTGCCCATTCCTTCCTTCTACTTCCCTCTTAAGTACCCCTGTGCTCAAAGAGCTTGGTGATTTATTTTATGCTTGATGTCAAAAAGAAACCTTCCTCATGCACCCCAAAAGCTTTCCTTGAACATAGGTGTTTCAAAACCGTGACAGTGTTTTCCAATTAGTATACACTGGGTAGACTGCCTAGCAATCCCTCCAAGAGCCAGAGGTGAGCGACACCTTTACTTATTTGATTGGATGCCCTTCAAGTTTAGGAAGGTCACATTCTTATGCCCCAGCAGATAAGACAGAGCCCTGGATGGCTATGGCTGTGATTAGATAACTTCTGATGATTTTATTTCCCTTACTGAGCTGCTGCTTCTAGGTTAAATTCATTTTATTACCTGTTCTTTTTTTTTTTTTTTTTTTTTGCAGTATGTGGGCCTCTCATTGTTGTGGTCTCTCCCGTTGCAGAGCACAGGCTCCGGACGTGCAGGCTCAGCGACGATGGCTCACGGGCCTAGCCGCTCCACGGCATGTGGCATCATCCCGGACCGGGGCACGAACCCGTGTCCTCCGCATTGGCAGGCGGACTCTCAACCACTGCGCCACCTGGGAAGCCCTACCTGTCCATTTTTAAAGAAAGGCTGACAAAGTCACTGTAATAGGTCAGGAGTCTGAGCTCAGGGTTGGTCAAAGGTACTCACAGGGAAGAAGATGGATAAAAATAGGTGGGTAAAATAGGAGGGTTGGCAAGTACAACCAGGACAGCCATGTTCACCGTGCATACTAATAAAGGCCAGAATCTCCTCATTTATCTCTGGTGGGAAGTTCTGTTGGTTTCACAGGATCAAACTCAAATCATATTCAAACTAGGGGGCTTCCCTCGTGGCGCAGTGGTTAGGAATCCGCCTGCCGATGGAGGGGATGCGGGTTCATGCCCCGGTCCAGGAAGATCCCACATGCTGCGGAGCGGCTGGGCCCATGAGCCATGGCCACTGAGCCTGCGCGTTCGGAGCCTGTGCTCCGCAACAGGAGAGGCCACAACAGTGAGAGGCCTGCATACTGCAAATAAAAATACAAACTAGGGGATTTCCCCTGAGCATAAAAGTAAGTATCCACCCCTTGCAGGAGTCGCTGCTGAGGAATAAAAAGCAGATGTAGAGAACCAACGTGAGTACACAGAGAGGGGGAAGGGTAAGCTGGGATGAAGTGAGAGAGTGGCATAGACATATATACAGTACCAAAGGTGAAATAGATAGCTAGTGGGAAGCAGCTGCATATAACACAGGGGGAGATTAGCTCAGTGCTTTGTGACCACCTAGAGGTGGGATAGGGAGGATGGGAGGGAGACGCAAGAGGGGGGGATATGGGGGTGTATGTATACGAATAGCTGATTCACTTTGTTATACAGCAGAAGATAACACAACATGGTAAAGCAATTATACTCCAATAAAGATGTTAACAACAACAGCAAAAACCCCCAAAAACCTAAGTCAATCAAGCCAAGGGAGACATTGTATGTGTTTACAGTTCAAGAAATCCAGAAGAGAATCCTTTACCCTGTATGCAATGAATGGTCCATTTGAAAAGAAAAAAACTTTCTGAAATGTTGTTTTTCCATTTATTGTTCAGAACATCATTTTTATACCTCTGCATTTCTTACTATTCAAAGCCAAGTCACGTGAGTTACAGGGAAGCAGCTGATTGATTTAAAGTTGGGTCATGTGATTTAAAAAGCAGTGGCAGTTGATTGATTTAAATCCCGGTCATATGACATGAGGAGGGAGCGCTAAAAACTGCTTTTTCATCTCTGGCTCAGAATATCATATTTACCTTGGTTTTTCTTATGATTTAGAAAACTTGAGCTGTCTCTCCTTGGAATCATCAGGAGAAAAATACAGTATTTCAGGTTCATTCTTGAAACCAGATTCTCACGGTTAAGGTGTATTGACTAAAAGATCCTCCTTCTTCAAGAGATTCCAAACCTCTGTAGGACACTTCGTTGTAATTGGAGAAAAAAGGATAATGAAATCAGGCCAGCAGCTGCAGAGGGCATGGCAGCCCCCAGGACTAGGGAAGGAGGAGGAGGAAGGGCTGAGAGTTGCCATTAGAGAAGACAGCCTCCAGAGGGTGCTAAAGCACCGGCAGAGCCCACCTGCACTCCCACTTTGGCACTCCAGGATCAGAGTTGTGTTTGGAGATGGGGTTGTTGTAACCCCAAGGAGATGAGCAGAGAGGAGGAGTTGATTACCGGTCTCCTCTGACTCTCTGGCCCAAATTACCTGGCTTCACAGGGGGGACAGAGTTTTGCTTTCAGCAACTGAGGGGTCACTTGCAGGCTGGTGGGGTTGCCCAGTGGCCCGACAGCCTGACAGGCTGACTGTGGTGTGACCGCCCTTTGTTTCTCCAGAATCTGTACATCAGGAGGTGCATGGCTGTGGGAGCCCATTCACTGTCCACCCCCAAGGGGGATGGCACCTTCCCTGGATATACCCTATGATCACCAGGTACTTGAAATGACTGCGAGTTTTTGACTTCAAGGCAGAGCTCACATAACCCCTTCTGCCTCATAATGTGTGGGATTTACTATAATGGAAGGACATTATAAAGAACAGGTAGAAAACTCAACTGTTGGTCTCCATGTAGGATTTTATTTTGCACGAATCCCTCCTACATGAGTAGATAGCACAGGTTTATTTTTGTTCCTGTGTGTGTAGTTGTGGCAGAGGATGTAGGTATGGTGATTTGAAGACCTGAAAGAAATATTCTCAGAATTCTCAAGACTTCTTTTCATTGGAATCGAAAGAGACCTGGAAAAGGAGGGAAAGAAAAGGAGGAGGGAGAACGAACGACTGTTTCTCAGTAAATTCACCTTCTTGGTTGATTGTTCTGTCTTCTCATTTCTTTTAAGTTCTATGTATGTCTAATGGAATAATGTAGAAAGGCTGATTTTTATGGTTTAAAAGATTTTACATCACAAACTAGAAGTGGCTAACAGAACTTACTCAAATCAATGTTACATAGAGACTTCGTTATTAAATTTGTATACTAAAAGTGGTGAATTCAAATTTTCTTTCTTTTTGAGTGAATATTTGTAACATATTTTTGTAGATAATTTATCTTAGGTATACAAAATGGTGAGAATGGGTACCATTTTTCACCACTTAAATAATTTCTTTTAAGTGAATAGATCGTACACTTTAAATGCCATTGTTGTGTCTTACATGTTGTTTTTTAATTCCTTGATTTCCAAAACTTGTGTTTATTTAATTGATTTCTACCTAATAATCTCCTCTTTTTTGTTTCCTACTTTATATTTTATTGATCTATAGTTAATTTACATTATTATATTAGTTTCAGAGGTACAACACATAGTACTTCATTAATGTTTAGGTATTTCTCCATTTATACTTATTATAGAAGAGTGGCTCTATTCCCCATGCTACACAGTACGTCACTGTAGATTATTGATTTTATACATAGTGGATTCTTCCTCAGAATTTCTACCACTATTTTGCTCCTCCATCCTGTCTCTCCCTGCTGGTAACCACTAGTCTGTTCTTTAATCTGTGAGTCTGTTTTGTTGTTGTTGTATTCAATTTTTTAGATGCCACGTGTAAGTAATAACCTACCAAGCTTGTTTTCTCTGCGGCTTATTTTACTAAGCATAATACCCTCCAGGTCCATCCATGTTCTTGCAAATGGCAAAATTTCATTTTTTGCTGAAGTCATCATAGAAAATCTTTTTTATCCCCTAACCTATTGATGAACACTTAGTTTGACTCTATATCTTGGCTATGGCAAATAACACTGTTATGAACATTGGAGTGCAGTTATGTTTTTGAAATAGTGTTTTTGTCTTCTTCTTATATACCCAGGAGTGAAATTGCAGGATATTATGGTAGTTCTGTTTTTAGTTTTTTGTGGAACCTCCATTCTGCTTTCCACAGTAGCTGCACTACTTCACATTCACATCAAGAGTGTACAAGAGTTTCCTTTTCTCCAATCCTCACTAACCTTTGTTATTTGTGACCTTTTTGATAACAGCCATTCTGACAAGCCTGAGGTGATATATCTCATTGTTTTGATTTACATTTTATTGCCAGATTAGCTATGTTTAGCATCTTTGTGAGTTCTGGCTGTCTATCTGTATTTTTTCCTTGGAAAAATGTCTATTTAGGTCTTCTCATATTTTTAATAAAGATTTTGGGTGTTCTGATATTGAGTTGTATGTGCTGTTTCTGTAGTTTAGATATGAACCCTTGCTTGGTCATCTTTTTGGTGTTAACCTCTTATCATGTGCAAATATTGTCTCTCCTTCAGCAGGTGGTCTTTTCATTTTGTCTTTGGTTTCCTTTGCTGTGCAAAATCTTTTAAGTTTAGTGAAGTCCCATTTGTTTATTCTTGCTTTCGTTTCATTTGCCTTAGTAGACTGAACCCAAAACTTTTGCAATCATTTATGTTGAAGAATGTTCTGTATTTTCCTCTAGGGCTTTAGGGTCCTACATTTAGGTCTTTATTCAGTTTTGCGTATATTTTATATATGGTGTGCTAAAATACTCTAATTTTATTATTTTCCATGTAGCTGACCAATTTCCCCAGTACCACTTATTGAAGAGAAAGTTTTTTCTCCATATTGCCTGCTTTGTCATAAATCAATTAAATATAAGTGTGTGGGCTTCTTTCTGGGATCTCTTCTATTCCAGTGATCTTTGTGTTTGTTTTTGCTCTGGTCCAATTCTCTTTGATTACTGTCGCTTTGCAGTATAATCTGAAGTCAAGGTGTGTGATGCCTCCAGCTCTGTTCTTTCTCAAGATTGTTTGGCTATTTGGGGTCTTTGTGTTTCTATACAAATTTTAAAATTACTTTTTCAAGTTCTGTGAAAATGCTTTGGTATCCTGATAAGGATTGCATTAAATCTGTAGATTGTCTTTGGTAGTACGGTTATTTTAACAGTATTGATTCTTCCAGTCCATGCACCTGCTATATTTTCCCATCTTTTTCTGTTGCCTTCAACTTCTTTCACCAATGGCTGGTAGATTTCTGAGCACGTGTCTTTTACCTGCTTAGCGATGTTTGTTGCTAAGTATCTTATTCTTTTTGGTGTGATTGCATATGGCATTGTTTTCTTAATTTTTTTCTTTCTGACAGCTTTGAGTTTTGTTTTTTCTTCTTTTTCTAATTCCTTCAGGTGTAATGTTAGGTTGTTTATTTGATACTTTTCTTGTTTCCTAAGAATAAGCTTGTATCACTGTAACTTCCCCCTGTGAACTGCGTTGGCTGTGTCCCATAGATTTTGGATCATTGTGTGTTCATTTTCATTTGTCTTGGGTATTTTTAGAATCCCTCTTTAACTTCTTCAGTGTTCCTTTCTTCCCCTTTTATTCCCTTCATCTGTGATGTGAGGACTATCTTTAATATTATATTTGGATTTCTTTCAGTTGTGTGTGTGTGTGTGTGTGTGTGTGTGTGTGATCATTTAAGTTGCTGAGCTCTTAATTTCATATGGACACTAACAACCCTGCACTGTTATTCTGCTCCCCCACAGTTACTGAATTTGACCTTATATTTTACATCTACTTGTTTTGTGTGTCCCTGAACTTCTTATTGTGAGTATAGGTGATTTTATTACTGTTTTCTTTCATCCTTCCCATTAGCTATGTACATGGTTGATTTCCTGCGTTTGTTGAATATTTGCCTTATCCAGTGAGGTTTTTCCTTTAGTAAGTTTCCTTTCCTAATTTTTAGGTTTCAGTCGTGGCCTTTCCTTTTTTACTGAGAAAAGCCCCTTTAAGATTTCTCATAAAGCTGGTTTGGCGTTGCTGAGCTCTTTTAGTTTTGCTTCTCTGTAAAACTTTAGATCTCACCATCAAATCTGAAGGAGAGCCTTGCTGGGTAGAGTATTTCTGGTTATAGGCTTTTCCCTTTCATGACTTTAAATATACCATGTCACTCCCTTCTGGCATGCAGAGGTTATCCTGAAAAGTCAGCTGATAACTTTATGCAAGTTCCCATGTTTGTAATTTGTTGCTTTTCCTTTACTCCTTTTAATAGTGTCTTTTTATCTTTATTTTTTTGCCATTTTAATTACAGTGAGTCTTGGTGTGGTCCTATTTGGGTTGATCCTGTTTTGACCTTACTGTGTTTACTGGACATGGATGTCTGTTTTCTTTCCCAGGTTATGGAAGTTTTCAGCTCTTATGTCTTCAGGTATGTTCTACACTGCTTTCTCTTTCCTTTTTTGCTTCTGGGACCAGTGTATAGCAAATATTAGTACACTTGATGTTGTTTCACAAGTCTGTTCAACTTTCCTCATTTCATTTTAATCTATTGTTTTACCGTTCATCTTCAGTGATTGCCAGTACTCTGTCCTCAGTTTTCTGATTCATTCCTCTGTATCATTTAGTCTACAGTAGTTTCCTTTTAGTGTATTTTTCATTTCAGTTATTGTATTCCTCATCTCTGTTTTGTTGTTCTTTAATGGTCTAACTCTTTTTAAAAAAATTCTAACTTCTTGCTCTGGTCGTCGGTTCTTCTCCTGAGTTCTTTGATCATCTTTATAGTCATTACCTTGAACTCTTTGTTGAGGAGATTGGCTATCTCCACTTCACTTAGATCTTCTTCTGAGTTCTTATCTCGTTCCTTCATTTGGATCGTGTTTCTGTGTCACCTCATTTTTCTTAACTTGCTGTTTTTATTGCTATGTATGTAGTAGGTTCGTTACATTTCCTGACCTTGGAGAAGTGGCCTTTTGTAGGAGAGGTCCTATGTGTCCCAGGAGCCCACTGTCCCCTGGTCACTAGAACTATATGTTCTAGGTGTACCCCCTGTGTGGGCTGCTTGGGCTCTTCTGTTGTGGTGGGCTGACTACTGTGGGTAATCTGGTAGGCTTGGCTGCCCCCAGAGTGCATGTTTGCCAGACTCTGCCTAGTATGGAGGCTGTCTGTGCTTCTTGGTGAGGCTAAATCATAAGGCAGTTGGCTGCACAACTCTGGGGGACACCAAATCTAGTGCTGGATCATTTATGGGTTGAATTGCAGTCCAGGTGATAGCAGGGCTAGTGCCCAGTCACTGGTCATGGGGCTATGCTGGCTACTGGGAGGAAGACACAGGTCCTGAGTTCTGGCTGCAGGACCCAGGAGTCACAGAGTTGGTGTTGGATCACTGTCCCTGACACAACTATCTGCAGGGTCTGGGGTATCCCTAATCTTGTATTGGCATTCTGATGGGCAGGGTCAGGACCCAGCTGAGTCCATGGCTGCTTCTGGCCTACAGGTGAGTGTTCTGGTCACACACACTGCTGGACGGTGGTATTCCTGGAGCTGGTGTGTGCCTGTTGGTGTATGGGGCTGATCCCACTGATAGAGCACGTTTGCTGTTGGGTAGGTCCAAGCTCCATCCAGTCCCTGTTCAGTAATCACCTGCTGATGGTGAGGCTGATTCCAAGGCCAGAGCAGTTAATCTGGTGATCCCGTGGAGCATGTTTTAGAAAGGGAGAGGGTAGAGATGGAAACAGCAGTCAGAAGACAGTTATACCCATCCAGGTGAAATGAGAGACTAAGGTGGAATCAATGGAAATAAGATAGTCAGCTATCGTCAAGAGTAGGTAGTTTCGAATAAAAGTCAATATGATAGAAAGTGTAATCCTGGATTAACGTTACATATTAATGATAGGAGTAACACCCTTTCAAGTTTTGTGAAAGGGTATCTTTTATTTCTTCCGGTAAAGAATTGGCCTAGAGAAACGGAACTATACTGAGAAATGTGTAAATATAAGAATATTCCTCCTAATATTAGAAATTATAATGATATATAGAGATAAAAATGTTGAGCTCATAATCTAGAATTTGATAAGGCCACAAAAGTTGGAATCTAATCAATGCCTCTGCTCTCAGGAAAGATTACCTCCAAAATCTATAACGATCTATAGTTGTATATTTAATTTATGAGGATCCTGTAGGTGAGACTCTTAAGAGAGGTGAAGTCAGGGTTAGGGGCTCTGGAAGGTTCAAATAGTAATTCGTAAGATTAGGAGATTAGAACAAAGCTTCTTATTTATTATTATCTTTCTAACTTCTACTAGTTATTCCTACTAATTAGATATCTAATAGCTAATTGAGGCAATATTTTCCTTTTACCTTTCCTAGAGACTTATCCTGCAATAAAATACCGTCTATCGAAAAACGTACATGTGAACCACTACCTTTTTGGCAGTTTATGTAAGTTACAAATATAACTTCATTATATTTGGAATTTTTATAAAGCTTAACTTTTATAAAATTAATTTGTTACTCATTCTGAAATATGATTAAAATTCCTACTAAAATTAGGTAGCAAATCCTTTTTGTCTCTAGCAAAGATTAGTATGAGAATTATTGCACAGATCAGAGGAATCTTTATGGAGCAGTGGTTCTCAACCAGGGTGATTTTGCACGCAGGTGACATTTGGTAGTGCCTTGAGATATTTTTGCTTGTCAGAACTGTATATGCTACTGGCATCTAGTGGACAGAGGTCAGAGATGCTACTAAACATCCAACTGTTCAGGGGAGCCTCCCACAGCAAAGAATTATCCAGCCAAAAATGCCAAGAGTGCTGCCTTTCTAGAGAAGTAAAGATCACTTAACACAAGTATTTAATGAACATTTACTATTTTGTATCTAATGCACCACATATATAATCATGAAAGTATAAATCATAATATCTTCCACAGTGAGATTTCTTTAGTGTATGGAGGGAGTGGTGATGTTATGGTTCATCATATATAAATTAGAATGATTGCCAAAGGATAAATGTTCTGAAAGAATATATATTTTTCTTCTTTTTTTTTTTTTTTTTTTTTAGTGGTATGCGGGCCTCTCACTGCTGTGGCCTCTCCCGTTGCAGAGCACAGGCTCCGGACACGCAGGCTCAGCGGCCATGGCTCACAGGCCCAGCCGCTCCACGGCATATGGGATCTTCCCAGACCGGGGCACGAACCCGTGTCCCCTGCATCGGCAGGCGGACTCTCAACCACTGCGCCACCAGGGAAGCCCTTTTCTTCTTCTTTTGCTTGTGTCTTTTTTTGTAGAAATCTTGGTTGCAATTTACTCACAGAACTGAGCTTTGGAACATCCAGGCCCGGCATGGAATGCAGTTTTTCCACAAGTAGTAAGTGAAATAGAAGATGAATACATGTAAGAAACTGTGTGTAAAAGCATCATGCGGTTATTGGTTAGCTGGGTGTAAGACCAGTATGAATTCTGGAAAACATGTCTTGAGAGCCATTTATTTTATTTTTTCAAATGAGGAAACTAAGGAACAAAGAGGCCAAGAGACTTGTATAAGTCATATATATGAAACGCTCTGCTTTCCATAGTACCGATCTTTGGCACAGGCAATAAAAGGCACCAAGCAAAAACACTCAAAGTCGCATTGTCAAGGAATCCCATTGATGCCTCTCCAATATGCGAATGGTCCATGAAGTTCCACTTTTGAATTTAAATTTGAATCCTGCTCATGTGCAAAGTTCCTAACTGCTTAAAATGTATGCAACACAGAGCTGCAAAGAACTAAGTTTAGCACCGAATTCTTCAGGGAGCAAAAGGTGTGGGTGCTTCCCCAACCATTATTAGCTCTTTTAAATGGTAAAGCAGAAAGAATTCCTGAACACCCACCACAGGGCTCTCCCCAGCCACCCAGAACATTATTTTTCAAAAAGCATATATCTCTGAAGTTAATTATCTGTGGCCAATGGGAACCTTTGAGATATGGAAAAAGACGTTGTTTGTGTTTAGCTGTAGTGTGAAAAATATAAAGAAAATACATTGCTGTAGCCTAATTCAATATACTTTCTTTGCTGACTACTCTTCAATAAGAAGTGTGGGTTTTACACTTCAGCTCAAAGGGGTTTTACCCCTTCAGCTCAAAAATTCTGTGATTTCTCATGACACAAGGAAATGGTAGAGAGTATGTTCAATGGCCCGAAGGTGATTTCAGACTCAAGATAAAAAGAGCTCTTCTACACCTGGCTTTGGAAAAGACTCCCTTATCTGTCTTGTGGTTCTGAAATCCAGTTTCACACAGTTCACACATTTTGGGTTAATGAAGGTGTTGAGGCTGTGTCTGGAACTGGATTAGCAATTTGTACAGATGCCTATTTTTAGCGGCCTCCTTCCTTTCCCTTGTTAGTTTGCTGATGCCTACCTTGGGGAGAGAGCACCAAGGGTCAGTTTTTCTTTTCCAGCACACCGGAGAGCAGGCTCATGAGGTCTCTTCACCAGGAGGTTTTAGTAGCGACAATACAATGTCTTAAACTCACCACCTTTCCTAAACATCTTATAACAGCAAGAGTTCCTTATAAGAATCAGAGTTTCACTATAGTTATGTAGGCAACACGGGAAAATACATTGTGGTAATAAATAAATAAATCACAGTTTAAAAATTAATGAATTCATTCAAAAACATTCATTGAGTGCCATGCCCACTGTGTGTCAGCACTGTACTAAGTGCTGGGGATACAAAGACGCATAGGGCAGGGACTTTCTCCCCAAGAAACTTTCATACTGAAAGGAAAAAGATGGATGTTGATGGGAAAACATATGTGAGAGCTATTCGAGCATCTATGCAGCAAGGTAACAAGGTGAGGGACGGGGGTGATGAAGTAGAAAATGCGTGAAGTAGAAATGCGTTAGAAAATATTTGTAATGGAAGAGACACCAACTTGTTCCTTTTGAATTTGTGTTCCTCTTAAATGACCGAAAAAGGTAGTGGAAGAATCAGATCTATCTGGTGTTGTAAATAAGTTAGTACTGTACTCCTAAAACTCTTTCACAGTTACTTTCAAAAGATTGTCACAGTGCTTCCCTGGTCGCGCAGTGGTTGGGAGTCCGCCTGCTGATGCAGGGGACGCGGGTTCGTGCCCCGGTCCGGGAAGATCCCACATGGCGCGGAGCGGCTAGGCCCGTGAGCCATGGCCGCTGAGCCTGTACGTCCGGCGCCTGTGCTACGCAACAGTAGAGGCCACAACAGTGAGAGGCCCGCGTACAGCAAATGGAAAAAAAAAAAAAAAAAAAGACTGTCACAGTATAGTAAGTCTTTGTTTTGGGATAAGTCTTTCTAATAGACATAGCTAATTTGCTTCAGGAAGCATTTGCCTTTGTGAGATATAAACTTTATTGCATCTCTTTCCAAAGGCTAGCCACCAAGGGAAGATGCCACCCTCGAGTTAAGTTATTTTACTACCTATAATGACATATTACTGGGGTGTTTGTAAGTTTCCTGCCTTAAATAAGTTTAGGAAAGGGCCCCAGCTGGGGTGGATTTATCATGAATTCAATGAAGCTTAGGCTTCAGGGCTCCTCACTTGCAGAGGTCCCTTCAAAGGTCTTGAGAAGGGTCCTAGCGATTTTTGTATTCATAATTTTGCATGTTTTTATTAGATAGGATTTTCCAAAGTAGATGAGCTTCAGGCCCCACAAAACCTTGATTCATCACCGGGCTGCAGGTAATTATAAGTCAGTAGCTTTCTGGAATGAAGCCTCTATGTTATTGACAAACATCAGGTGAAGTAGTTAGCAGTGTGGTAGTCTATTTTATATCTGAAATCAACCTCAAAAATGAGCCAAGAGCTTATTAATTAATAAAGTACCACTTTTTGAATGTTGGTAGTAATCATATCTCTTTCAGATAAAATCAGGAATGAAATATATTATGGAAAACCAGCAGTGGTTGAAAATCCTAAATGTTAAGTGTACTTTTTTTTCTGACTTTAAAGTGTTTCTCCTTCATTCAGCTATGAAGGTCCAGACTGATGGCTTATTTTTAAAAATTCTTTTAGTCACTTCATTGGTTCTAAGAATACAAGGTCCATGATTTTAGAAACTGTAGGACTCTACAGTGTAGAAAGGCTATATAACTTAACCAGACAGAGCACATTCACATGCTGCCTTCTCTGTGGTACATTAATATGGTACCAAGGGCTTCCCTGGTGGTGCAGTGGTTGAGAGTCCGCCTGCCGACGCGGGGGACACGGGTTCGTGCCCCGGTCCGGGAGGATCCCTCATGCCGTGGAGCGGCTGGGCCCGTGGGACATGGAGGTTGGGCCTGCGCGTCTGGAGCCTGTGCTCTGCAGCGGGAGAGGCCGCAACAGTGAGAGGCCCGTGTACCGCAAAAAAAAAAAAAAAAAAAGTAAAAATAATATGGTACCAGGAACATAAGCACTAAGAGAGAATAAGGGGAAAATCAAAGCCTTATCCCTATTGAATTATTTACCTCATTGTTGAGAATATCAGTAAGGGAAATGTGGCCACACTATGAAGGCAAATCGAGCTGTGGTCACAGAGCCGCACTAATGCTTCCCCAGTCAGCTAGCGTTGGTTTCCTTTAGATAGCTATGTACACACAAAAGTTTACACACTTCAGGGTGCTGTCATCACTTTCTGCTATGTACTAGAATCCTGGCACCTTCTCAGATTTAGAAAAGCATTAACACTAAAAACAAAAATAACTTGGGTCTGCCATTTGGGGTGATTCAGGGTGTCTGTTTCATTTGTAATAGTTCAAAATTTTGAGATTGTCACACCTAGCAACTACTATGCTTTTCTTCTCTCAACTGCCTCTTATTCTTCCCAACTGTAGTATTTTCTCCCATTCTATATGTTTTTTCACTTTCTTGATAGTGTCCTTTGAAGCACAAACTTTTTAATTTTTATAAAATCCAATTCATCTATTTTTCCTTTGGTTGTTTGTACTTCTGGTATCATATCTAAGAAACTATTGTCTAATGCGAGGTCATAAAGATTTAGTCCTGTGTTTTCTTCTAAGAGTTTTATAGCCTTAGCTCTTACGTTTGGATATTTGATCCATTGGGAGTTTATTTTCATATATGGTGTGAAGTGCAGGAGTCCAGCTTCATTATTTTGTGTGTGGATGTACAGTTGTCCCAGGATCATTTGAAAAGACTGTTCTTTCCACATTGAGTTGTTTTGGTACGCTTGTTGAAAATCAATAGACCAAAAATATGAGGGTTTATTTCTATACTGTCATTTCTGTTCCATTGATATACATGTCTTGTCTTATTCCAGTACCACACTGTGATTGCAGTAGCTTTGAACTGAGTATTGAAACTAGGATGTGTGAGTCCCCCACTTTGTTCTTTACCAACATTGTTTTGGTTATTCTGTTTCCTTGAATTGCCATATGAATTTTAGAATTAGCTTGGCAATTTCTGGAAAGAAATCAGCTGGGATTTTGATAGGAATTGCAGTGGAACCATAGGTCGATTCGGGAAGTAGTGACATTTTAATAAGATTATCTTCCAGTCCATGAATCCAGCATGTCTTTATACTTATTTAGATCTTCTTCAATTTCTTTCAACAGTTTTGTACTTTTCAGTGTAAATCTTGCACTTACTTGGTTAAATTTTTCCCTAAGTATTTTATTTCTTGTGGTACTCTTACACATGGAATTGTTTTCTTAATTTCATTTTTGGATTACTCATTGCTGGTGTGTAGAAATAATATTGATCTTATATCCTACAACCTTGATGAATTCTTTTATTAATGCTAACAGTTATTTTCCTAGATTCCCAGGAATGTCTTGTGGTCTTCCAGTTTCCCAGGAATACATTGGAACATTTCAAAGTCTCTGTGCACATCTCATTCCTCAGCTTTTCTTTTTAAGCTTTTTGGTTGGGCTGTTTTTTGCCCCAAACTGATATCCATTGCCTCATGCAACAGCCATGTTAAAATATTTGCTTGAAAATGTTTTGCAGAAATGCAACCTGAGGAACGGCTTTTCTCACTAGACAGCTCTCAGTCAGGTCAAAGGGCAAGCCTTTCAAGTGATGTCTTCCAGGGGACCACCAGACATGTATTACAATGACAGTTCTTGGGGAATGAGGCTTTGAAGGACCTCCTAGTCCATGCTGCTCCTTCTGGTACCAGGAATGTGGGCTGTTTTTCAAGGCTACCACTGGCATGGAGAGCAAAGGTCAAGGACAAGTTCAAACAACACAGATCTCATTGTTCTTACAGAAATTAATTTGTTTTCCTTGAATAAATTGCTCCCCAATGTGCAGTAAGCCTGTTGGCTAAATCTCCAGAGTTCAGAAGAAGTTGATTCTGACCATTTTTGCCAGTTTTGTTGTTGTTGCTGTTGTTACTGGTATTGTTGCTTCTATGGAGGGATCAATTTTCAGATGTCCTTCCTCCATCATTTTTACTGATTTTCCTGCAATATTTTTTTAAAAATCTCTAAAGTCTCAATGACCATAGGCTAATTAAATATTTGTCATGGGAGATGATTAAGGAAAAAATAAATTAAAAGATAAATACTAACTAAAAAGAGAAAATATAATTCTCATAGAGGCTTTCCCAGATGGGTAGATGAAGTTTGAAAAGGTATTTCTATATTTAGTGCTCTCCAAATTAAGGTTCAAGTAACAGATGTTTAACACACCCCCACTTTTTTTTTCATTCATGTTAAACACAGGCTTTACAGTCAGAAGTGAGTTCAAATTCCAGCTCTGCTTCTTACTAAATTGATGACTTAGGACAAGTTATGTAAGTTCTCTGTGCCTCAGTTTCCTCATTCGTACAATGGGGTAATATATCTATCACATAAGGTTACTGTGAGGATTGACTATTAAATGCTGATCACAGATGCCTGGCAACCCAAAAGATATTAGTTTTGGTAATTATCTTTATAATGTTCTTCAAAAATATGCTAATAATTCTTGAGTAGAGTTAACCTAAAGTTAGATATTCATTTCTTTCTTCCTGTTTCTTTTTGGTCTTTTTTCCCCTATTTGTTTTAAAGAACTAAGAAAAAAAATAGAGAAAGAACTAAGAAGAAAAGCTATTCCAGCATTTTGGAATAAAATTATGTTCCCCCAAATTTGTTTATTTTATTGATATATAAACAAAATGTTATTTATTCGGGAAACATTTAGTAAATACGTAGTAAATATTAGGCACTGTGTCAGGCAGAGGAATAATAATGACAATAAAGTGTGATCCCTGCTGTCATGTTGCTGACAGTCTAAGAGACTGACAAGTAAACAGGTGATTACATACACAGTAACAAAGGCTGTGATACACGTATACACGTGGGAGTATGTGACGGGAGTATGGCTTTCACCAGTTCCTCTTGGATTTATCTCTTCTTCTTTGGCTCCAGAACCAAGGAATTAGCCCTATTTTTGTCTGTAACTGGGTAGTTTAAATCATGAAATTTTTAAAAATTTGTAGAGATGAAACACCTTGATTTATGGAGGACACTAGGAATAGTACTTTTTTACAGAGCAAGGGCTTCCTACCAGCATAGTCACTTCTTGGGTTTTGAACCTGAAAAGTTCTTTGGCATATTTTTCCTCTGCTAGCTACTTTTTTTTCTATTTTTTTGTTTGTTTCTCTTCTCCACTTTATCATCTAGAGACCTGGGTAGTTCCCAATGAAAGAGTGTTTTACAGATTCTTATAGTGATTTATAGGTAAAAACAGAAAATGATTTTTTTTTAACCTTCAAGTTCCATACCAAAAAAAATGAATATAAGCTTTCATGGAAGTAATTGAAAATGCACATAATTTTAATTCCATTCCATTTTTCAGAATTCTCAATCGTAATCCTTTGACAACAGGTGAAGATTCTTATCTTTTTAAATTGCCAGCATTAAAATATTTGTAAGTATTGCAACAGTTTCATGGCTCATGAGATAATTTCTGCTCTTTTTTGCTTTCATCAAAGATTGAGTACTTTGGTTGAAAAGTCATAATTTAGATTTTAACTGGGTTATTGAAAATAAGAGTTATTGGCAAAGAAAAGGATTAAGAAAGTATATATGGGTAAGACAGCCAGCAGAGAATGAGAACAGTGTTGAAGAACACATATAGTTATGAAGATGTAGATGCATGTAGGAATATTATTTATCCCAGAAAGCAAAAAGGAATAAGGGGTACATTATTTTTTTAAAAAGAGTGATCAAAGAGGTAGATGCAATTGAAAATGAAAAGTTAGGATAATAAAAAATGATTGTGCTGTTCAGCACCATGGTCATTCATTTGATGATGCAAATTTAAATTTCTTCAATAAGAGCTTTTTGGAATTATCATCTATGGCAAGTAAGAAGCCAGAATTGAAGTAATCACATGTTAAGTATCTTTTGAAGTTTAGAATTTTTGTCTTGGGTTTTATATCATGCATATTTGGGCTTCTCCTTCATAGACATGGGAACAACACAAGTGTCACAACTATTGAAAGCATCCTCATGATGACCCTTGAATTGGAAAAAGCTGTAAATTGATTTTTCTTACATTTATTTTCACTCAATTGTGTTTTCTTTTTAGTTTTCTTTTATTATTTTCTTAAGTCAGGTTTATTTATGTATAATTTTCATTTCACAGAATTCACTATTTATAAATATACATTGTGATGTGTTTTGACAAACTTATAATTCTGTAGCCACCACCATATTTGAGGTAAAGAAATCTTCTGCACTCCCAAAAGATCCCTCATGTCCTTTTGTAGTCAATCCATCCTCCTCCCACTACCAGCCCCTGGCAACCAACAATCTTATTATTGTCCGTATAATGTTGCCTTTTCCAGAATATCGTATAACTGAAATCATGTGGAATGTAGCCTTTTGTTTTTGGCTTGTTTCACTTACCAGTCTCTTTGGAGGTTCATCTGTTTTGTTGCACCTGTCACTAGTTCATTCTTTTTATTGCTGAGCAGTATTCTAGTTGTGTGGAAACACAGTTTGTTTACACATTCATCGTTTGATGAACATTTTTTTTCTAGTTTTCTGGCTATTATGAACAAAGCCTCTGAAAACACTCACATGTGTGTGTGAACATATGTTTTGTGCGAGCATATGTTTTCATTTCTTTGGGGTAAAATACCTAAGGGTGGGATTGCATCATTATATGCTAAGTGCATATTTAACTTTTTAAGAAACTGCTAAACTGTTTTCTACAGTGCCTGTGCCATTTTGGTTTCCCCCTAGCAGTCTATGAGAGTTGCAGGTGATCCACATCGTCACCTGATCATTATATATGTTTTTTAAAAAAATTTAGCCTTTCTAGTATGTGTGTAGTTGCATCTTGTGTTTTTTGCCACATTTTGCATTTCTGTAATAGCTGATGATGTTGAGTATCTCTTCATGTGCAAGTATCTTTTTAAATGAAGTGTCTGTTAAAATCCATTTTTAATTGGATATTTGTATTGAGTTTTTTTTTTTTTTTTTTTTTTGCGGTACGCGGGCCTCTCACTGTTGTGGCCTCTCCCGTTGCGGAGCACAGGCTCCGGATGCGCAGGCTCAGCGGCCATGGCTCACGGGCCCAGCCGCTCCGCGGCATGTGGGATCTTCCCGGACCGGGGCACGAACCCGTGTCCCCTGCATTGGCAGGCGGACTCTCAACCACTGCGCCACCAGGGAACCCCTATATTGAGTTTTAAGAGTGCTTTATATAAAAAGCAATGGAAAAAGTCCTTTCTGTCAGATATGTGTTTAGTAAATATCTTCTCCCAGATTGTGACTTATCTTCATTGTATTAAAGTATCTCTGAATACTAGAAGTTTTAAATGTTTGATGAACTCTAATTTAGCAAATTTTTTCATATTTAATTTATTTATTTGGTTGTGCTGGGTCTTAGTTGCAGCAGATGGACTCCTTAGTTGCGGCTCATGGGCTTCTTAGTTGTGGCATGTGAACTCTTAGTTGCGGCATGCATGTGGGAAGTAGTTCCCTGACCAGGGATCAAACCAGGGCCCCCTGCATTGGGAACTGGGAGTCTTAACCACCAGGGAAGTCCCTTAGCAATTTTTCTTAGATGGTTTGTGCTTTTTTGTGTCTTATCTAAGAAATCTTTTTCTGAGACCCCATTGTGTAATCCAAAATCACAAAGATTTTCTCCTATGTTTTCTTCCGGAAGTTGTATAGTTCCATTTAGGTCTGTGATTCATTTTGAGTTAATTTTCATATATGTTTTGAGGGAAGGGTCAAGTTTCTTTTTTTTTTCCGTTAAAAAAAAAAACCATTTCTGTAGGACCCTATTGTGACAGTTTATTACGCAACTTACTGCACCTTAAATTGTGCTATCGCCCCTCCAGT
Source organism: Grampus griseus (assembly GCF_964374135.1). Taxonomy (NCBI): domain Eukaryota; kingdom Metazoa; phylum Chordata; class Mammalia; order Artiodactyla; family Delphinidae; genus Grampus; species Grampus griseus. Next base: position 95,230,426 of record NC_139018.1, read on the forward strand.
ATGGCAAGCTAATAGAAAGTTTTTGTTATGCCAAGGCTAGGTGAGGGGATTGCATGAGATTAGTATGCGGAAAGAACCCTGCATTTAGCAGTCTGTTCCAACCGTCTTTGTCAGGTCAGCTGACAAATGACTGTCTTCACCACGCCATCACACATTGTTCACTGCTCTAGCCTCATCTTCCTCAGCCTCCCACAGCATCTGCCACAATTGTGATTCCTTTCTTGTCAGCTAGATGTCCTCCTCTCTGGATATTAAAAATTATTTCCCGGGGCTTCCCTGGTGGCGCAGTGGTTGAGAATCTGCCTGCCGATGCAGGGGACGCGGGTTCGTGCCCCGGTCCGGGAAGATCCCACATGCCGCGGAGCGGCTGGGCCCGTGAGCCATGGCTGCTGGGCCTGCGCGTCCGGAGCCTGTGCACCGCAACAGGAGAGGCCACAACAGTGAGAGGACCGTGTACAGAAAAAAAAAAAAAAAAAAAAAAAAATATTTCCCTGTGTAACTACAATACTGTTAACACACAGTATTGAAGAAATTAAATTCCTGCACAATAATATTACCTAATAAAGAGTTGCTATTCAATTTTCCCCAATTCTCTCTCATATAATATCATTTCTTTTAACAGGTTTTTGAGGTATAATTGACATACAGTAATCTGTGTTCACACACACACATATATACACACCAAAAAGACATCACCAAAATCAAAATGTTCATCACCTCAGAAAGTTTCTTAACCTTTCTTCCTAATTATTGCTTCCAATCGTTCCTTGCCCTTTCCAATCGCCACGCAACCATTGATGTGCTTTCTGTTTGCATTTTCTAGAATTTTATGTAAATGGAACCATGCAGTGTATACTTTTTTCTAACTGGCTTCTAAGCTCAGCATGATTATTTTAATCTTCATCCATATTTTTGTATATATCAGTAATTCATTTCTGTTTGTTGTTGAATAGTATTCCATTATACGGATGTACCCCAATTTATCTCTTCACCATTGATGGACATGTGAGTTGTTTCAGTCTTTGTCTATTACAGATAAAGTTGCTATGAATATTTGTGTACAAGTCTTTGTATGGATATATACTTCCATTTCTCTTGGGTAAATACCTGCAAGTAGAATGGCTGGATCATTGGTAAGTGTATGTTTAAGTTTTAAAAAAATACCTATTTTCCATAGTGGCTTGATCATTTTACTTCGCTACCAGCAGTGTATGAGAGTTGCATCTTCTTCACGTTGCGGCCAACACTTGCTATGCTCAGTAATTTTAGTTTTAGATAGTTTAATTAGGTGTGCAATTTTTTCTAACTCTAGCATCCCTAATGATTAATCTTGTCAAACATCTTTTCATATGCTTATTTTCCATATGTATATCTTTGATTCTTTTATCTATATTTTTCTGGAGTTTTGAGAGTTCTTTATATATTCTTGAAATTAGTCCTTTATCAAATGTGTAAGTTGCTAAGTATTTTCTCCCATTCTGGGACTCATCTTTTCATTCTCTCAGTAGTGTCTTTTGTAGGGCAGAAATTCTTAATTTTGATGGTGTCTAATTTATTTTTTTCTTTTATGGATTATGCTTTTGGTGTTGTATCTAAGAAATTTTGCCTAACTCAAGGTCATAAAATTTTTCACTTGTTTTGCTCTAGAAGTTTTATAGTTTTATGTTATACATTTAGACCTTTGAACCAATTTGAGTTCATTTTTGTATATGGTTTGGATGGAAGTTGTTTTTTTTTTTTGAACCTGGATATTCAGTTTTTCCAGCATCATTTGTTGAAAAGACTATCGTTTCTCCACTTAAATGCCTTTGAACCTGAAAGTCAGTTGTCCACATCTCTACTTCTGAACTTCCTATTCTGTTCCTTTGATTTTTTGTTTGTCTTTACACTACTATCACAATGTCTTGAAAGTGTATCTTCATAAGCCTTGAAATCAGTTACTCTAAGTTCTTCAACTTTGTTCTTTTTCAACGTTGTTTTAGTTATTCTAAATTTTATTTCCAGATAAAATTTAGAATTAGCTTGCCTATTTCTACAGAAAAGCCTACTGGGATTTTGATCTATAAATCAATTTGGGGAGGATTGATATCTTATCAATATTGAATCTTCAGATCCATGAATACATTATATCTCTCCATTTATTTAGGTCTTCCTTAATTTCCCCCAGCAATATTTTACAGTTTTCAGTGTGCAAGTCTTTTACATAGTTTATCAGATTTATTCTAAATATTTTATATGTTTGATTCTATTATAAGTAGTATTTTAAAAGTTTGATCTCTGATTGTTTGTTGAGATAAATTAATCTTTTTGTATGTTGATCTTGTTCCCTGCAAACCTGATAAACTCATTTATTAGTTCCAGTAGCAATTTTGTAGATTCTATCAGGTTTTCTACGTAATCATGTTATCTGCAAATAAAGATAGTTCTACTTCTTCCTTTCCATTCTGAATATCGCTTTTTTTTTGTTGCCCTATTGCACTGGTTAGAACCTTCAGTGAAATGTCAAATAGAAGTAATGAGAGTAGACATCCTTGCTTTTGTCCTGATCCTGGAGAGAAAGTACTTTGTCCTTCACCATTAAATATGATGTTTGGTGTTTTGTAGAAGTCATTTATCAAGTTGAGGAAGTCTCCTTCCATTCCTAGTCTACTGAGGGCTGTTTTTTTCTTTAATCAGGAATGGATGTTAGATTCTTTTCATTGTTTTCCTGCATCTATTGCAATGATTATGTGATTTTTTTCTCTTCTTTTCTTTTCTTAATTTGTTTATTTATTTTTGCCTGCTTTGGGTCTTCATTGCTGCATGCAGGCTTTCTCTAGTGGCGAGCAGGGACTACTCTTCATTGCAGTATGCCGGCTTCTCATTGCGGTGGCTTCTCTTGTTGCAGGGCACGAACTCTAGGTGAATGGACTTCACTAGTTGTGGCACATGGGCTCAGTAGTTGTGTCTCACAGGCTCTAGAGCACAGGTTCATTAGTTGTGGTGCATGGGCTTAGTTGCTCCGTGGCATGTGGGATCTTCCCGGACCAGGGCTGAAACCCATGTCCCCTGCACTGGCAGGTGGATTCTTAACCACTGCCCCACCAGAGATGTCCTGATTTTTCTTTTTTAGTGTACTAAGTTGGGTATATTGATTTTCAAACATTAAACCAACCTTTCCTTCTTGAGATAAACCCAATTGGACATGATGTATCATCTTTTTATATAATACTGGATTTGATATGCTAAAATTTTGTTAAGAATTTTTGCCTCTGTGTTCATGAGAGATATTGGTTTTTTTCAGTTACTGTTTTCTTGCAATGTCGTTGTCTAATCTTGGTGAAAGTTGGCCTTATAAATAAGTTGGGAAATATTCCCTTCTCTTCAAATTTCTGGTAGAGTTTGTGTAGAATTGACGTTATTTTATTCCTTAAATGTTTGGTAGAATTTATCAGTTAAGCCACCTGGACTTGGAGCTTTCTTTGTTGGAAGGTTCTAAACTGCACATCCAATTTCTTTAATAGCTATATTCTTTTTTTTTTTTCTGCAGTACGCGGGCCTCTCACTGTTGTGGCCTCTCCCGTTGCGGAGTACAGGCTCTGGACGCGCAGGCTCAACGGCCATGGCTCACGGGCCTAGCCACTCTGCGGCATGTGGGATCTTCACAGATGGGGGCACGAACCCGTGTCCCCTGCATCGGCAGGCGGACTCTCAAACACTGCGACACCAGGGAAGCCCTAATATCTATATTCTTGAAAAATTTTAGTAGTGCTTTTCTTTCAAGGAACTTGTCCATTTCATCTTGAATTTATTGGTATATTCTATATATTCTCTTATTATCCTTTTCATATCCATAGTATTTTTCTGTTTTCCATTTTATTTATTTCTACTTTGATCTTTATTGTGTTCTTTCTTCTCTTACTCTGTGATTAATTTGCTCTCGTTTTCCCAGATTAAGGTGGAAGTTGAGGAAGCTGAGTACAGATTTAGCAATATCCCACATGGTGACATATTATGTTTTCAGTTTCAGTGAGTTCACAATAGTTTCTGATTTCCCTTTTGATTTCTTCTTTGACCACAAAGTTACTCAGAAGAGTGTTGTTTAGTTTCCAAATATTTGGAGCTTTTTCAGATTTGTTAACTTCTAATTTATTTCCATTGTGTTCGGAGACATATATTGAATGACTAAAATCCTTTAAAAATTTTTTAAAGTATTTTTTTAATTTATTTTTTTGCGGCGTTGGGTCTTTTTTGTTTCGCCTGGGCTTTCTCCAGTTGCGGCGAGCAGGGCCTACTCTTTGTTGCGGTGCACCCGCTTCTCACTGGATGTCTTCTCTTGTTGCAGAGCACAGGCTCTAGGTGCATGGGCTTCAGTAGTCGTGGCACACAGGCTCTAGAGTGCAGGCTCGGTAGTTGTGAGGTACAGGCTTAGTTGCTCCACGGCATGTGGGATCTTCCCGGAACAGGGATCGAACCCATGTCCCCTGCATTGGCAGGCAGATTTTTAAACACTGAACCACCAGGGAAGTCCCAATTGCAGTATTCTTAATCTTTTGTGTAGATCCATATTCCAATCTGATGTCATTTTCCTTCTGCTTGAAAATACTTCTTTTAACATTTCTTAAAGTGAAAGTCTACTAGTAATGAATTATTTCAGCTTTTGTATGTCTGAGACAGTCTTTATTTTGCCTTTGTTTTGACATATTTGGATAAAGAATTCTAGCTTGATAGAATTCAGTTCACTACTTTAAAGATGTTATTTCGCTGTGTTCTCATTTACATTGTTTCCAACAAAAATTCTGCTGTCATTGTTATCTTTGTTCCTCTGTATGTAGTGTACAGTTTTTTCCTCTTGCCGCTTTTAAATTTTTCTATTTATTGCTGGTTTTGAGCAATTTGATTATTTTTTGTGCCTTTGTGTAGTTTTGTCCATGTTTCTTATGCTTAAAGTTCATTGATCTTCTTGACTTTGTGGCTTTATAGTGTTTACCAATTAGGAAACATTTTGGCTATTATTTCTTCAAATTTTTGCATTTCTCCTCTCCTTCATGGACTCTAAGTACACATGTATTAGGCCACTTGAAGTTGTTGCACAGCTCACTGATGCTCTATTAAGTTTTGTTGTTGTTTAGTTTTGTTACTCTTTTTGTTTCATTTTGGATAGTTTCTATTACTATGCCTTAATGTTCAGTGACCCCTTCTTCTGCAGTGTCTAATCAGCCATTAACCTTTCAATATCTTTTTCATTTAGACATTGCTTTTAATCTCTAAAAGCTCAATTTTGGTCTGTTTTACCTTTTCCATGCCTGTACTTAACATTTGCAGTTTTTAGTCTAGGTTTTTAAACATATGAAATACAGTTATAATAACTTTATTTCAGGTATAACAGCTTTTTAAATGTTCTTTTCTGCGAATTCTAACATCTGTATAGATTATGGGTTAGTTTTGATTGATTGCCTTTTCTCCTCACTATGGGTCATAGTTTCCTACTTCTTTGCATGCTTGGCAATTTTTCATATGATCCCCGATACTGTGCGTTTTTGTTTCTTGTGTACTATATGTATTTATATTCCTGTAAAATGCTTGGGATTTGTTTTGGGTGGAATTAAGTTACTCAAAACAATTTTATTCTTTTAGGTCTAGCTTTTAAGATTTGTTGGGTAGGAGTCCAAGTAGCCTTTAGTCTGGAGCGCATTATTTGCAACTACTGAGACAAGTCCTTTCTGAGTATCATGAGGTTTTCCAGTCTGACTTGTAAGAACAGGTACTATTCCTACAACCTTGTGTGATATCCAGTTATTCTTATTATTAATCCTTTCATGTGGTTCTTTTCCTGGTATCAAGTAATTCCTCACACAAATGTACTGACAAATACTTTGTTGAATTCTCAAGAGATCCCTCTGTATATCTCCAGAGTTCTTTGTCTGTGCACTTCTTTTCTCTCTGGTAGTCTGCTTTGTGAACTCTAGTTACCTTGGTTTTCCCAGACTGTCAGCTCCATTTCGTCAGTCAGGGAGTCCACCAGTCTCTGCCTGGACTTCTCTTCCCTGTACCATGACCTGGAAACTCTCTCAGAAAAGTAAATTAGGGCAATTATAGGGATCACTTCATTTATTTCCCACCTTATGGGGATCACTGAACTTTATTGCCTGAGGTCCAGTTTCTTGAAGAGTTTTTTTTCATATGTTCTGTCTTATTTTTTCATTGCTTCAGGTGCAAGGTTAAATTGGTCCTTGTTACTTCATCTTGGCCAGAATCCAATAACATTCTTTAAGTGTGTTTTGCTTTGATACACGGTCCAAATAAGATTAGGCATTGCATGTCTTGTCTTTGTTTCCTTTAATCTACAATATTTCCCTGCTATTTTTTTTCTCGGTCTTTTATGACATTGGCATTTTTGACGAATCTAAGCCAGTTGTCTTATAAATTGCCCAACTATCTGAATTTGTCCGTTTCCTCATTAGATTCAAAGTAAACTTTTTGGGGAAGGTTACTATATAGGTGATGTAATCTTCATACTTCATCACTTCAGGTGGCCCAGTGCTAAGTTTGATCACTTGATTAAGGTGGTATCTTCCATATCTCTCCATTGTAAAGTTATTTTTCCCCTTGGTAATTGAAAAATAATATGTGGGGTGAAAGTTTGGGATCAGTGAAGATCCTACTTTCAAACACCTCTTCACCCAACTGTGCATCAATGATAATCCTTGTCTGAATCGATTATTACATTGATAGTTGCCAAACGACACTTTCCTAATTCTATCATTCCTTTTGCATTTATTAGCTGACATTATTCTATAATGAAGAGCCCCCCCACTTTCATTTTGAGTATCATTATGAACTCATGTGTTTTTTTTTAATTAACTATGTTATAACTTATTATAATGATAATGTTATTCTTTGGAATGTTCCTTTTGTCCAGATTTGGCCAAAGCGACCTCTGTTATTGTTTAACCACACGGTGCTTTTCTATTACTAGAATAATTTCTACTATATTACTACTCACAAATAGGACCTGAGAAAGGGACTCCAGAAGGTGCGGTCTTATTCAGACTCTTCTTAGAAGTGTGCCTTCTTCCTGTGTACTCTCAACCCAAAGTGAGGCTTTTGGGTTGGAAGGAGATACTTCGGATTTAAACTACAGATCAGTGTCACCCAATTCTAATCCCTATTCCCTTTTTTCTAGGCATACCATATCTACTGCCATCTTAATCCTTCTGTTGGGCACCTCTCTCCTCCTCTATATTTATTTAAAACAGTCAAGAGCAGCAATTGGCCAACCGGCCCCTATCCAGTTCTGCAGTCCATACACCCCAAGAACTCCTTTTTGCACTGGTCTGTGGTGTCCTTGGCCTACCTCTTCTACCTACTCAAGTAACTCTTTTACCACGAATTTAATTACCTGTGTTTCCATTTATAGGATCTTACCTAGCCGTATGGCCTGCTGCCTCTGCCAATTTAAAAATATTATTGAGGTTGTCTGTAAGACAGTCAAGCTGCGTTGTGACAGTGAATGCCTGACAGACGTCACACGTTGTGGTGAGTCTCAATTGCGGGATAATAAATTTTTAATTATTTAATATTTTTATTTTTAATCAATGATGATAAATTTTAAAATTCATGATGTAGTTGCATTATTTCAATTCATACTTTCAGAGTTCCAGCTCCCTAAGTTTCTAAGAACTACCCCCTGGCTAAAAATCAGATTCTTGGTTACATTATTAAGCTAATAATATCTCAGTTACATTGTCAGCTTAATAATGTAACTGATCCGCATACATAAAGGAACAAGAGAAAGGAATGGATGGGGGAAGGGAATTAACATTAATGGCCTCATATCCTATGCTGTGCTCTGTGCAAATGAGAACTTACTGATATAGTGCATCACAGTTTGTAAACTGATTTTATATACATTAGGTCTCAAGTACCCTTTGTCTTATAGGACAGGTGTAAATATATTTTTGTTTATTTTGTTTGTTCAATTTTATAAAGAGTACAAGTGATGCTGTTTTATGTCCTCTTTGGAGCCTGAGAGTTTCGGGTTCCATAACCAGAAGCTGCTACCTAGTCCTTCTAATGGAATGGAGAGCTAGCTTATTCTTAGACTGTCAAGCTCTGAACTTGCTCTGAATCTCAAGCTTTTCTATCCACAAAACACTCAGGGGCTTTCAACTCTTTTTCTGTATATTAGATTTATTGGCACTAAGTATTTAAAAAGCGTGCGTGCGCATGTGCAAGCGTAGTCCGCTTGCGCCCCGAGCAGCGCACGTGCGGTTATGGTGGGTTGCTGCAATTGGTACTTTTTGCGGTTCCCATCGGGGGTGACAAAACCTTGCTGGTGTGGGAGCTGAGCTCTGGACCCACCCCCGAGGCTTTGCAATTGAGCCGTGCCGGAGCGGAGGGAAGGGTGGAGGAAGCCGCCCCGCGCCCCAGTAACTGGGCGCCCCGGGATACTGCTTCAGTACCTCATCTGCCTGTGGTCTCCGCTGAGAGGAATCTTAGTTCTAGAGACGACCTGAGCAGTCATCTCACCCCCATAGATTTATGAGAGTTAGTCCCCAGCAGAAGGCATTGCCTCCTAATGCTTCTCGAAGCTTAGGATTTCAGAGGGAACTTGTTCATGAAATGAGAAGTGTTTGGAGTTCCAGGCTCACTACAGTTACCTGTGGCGAAGGGCTGGGGGAATATAAGGGAATGGGCGGTTTGGTTTCCTGGGCCTGAAATTTACTGAACTTTCTTAGTGTGAGACCACCCTAAAGCATTCTCTGTTCACAGTCTTCTCCCAGTTTGGCCTTCTGTATTCGGTCCGAGTCTTCCCAAACGCAGCAGTGGGTGGTCCTGGGTTCTATGCCATCATCAAGTTTTATTCAGCAAGGGATGCCCACAGAGCCCAAAAGGCATGCGACCAGAAGCAGCTTTTTCACACATCTCCAGTGAAGGTGGGTCCAAATGTGGAATTCCTCGCTCTACTGGGATGAAGTGCTGAATTTAAAACTAATAGGCCGGGCTTCCCTGGTGGCGCAGTGGTTAAGAGTCCGCCTGCCGATGCAGGGGACACGGGTTCGTGCCCCGGTCCGGGAGGATCCCACATGCCGCGGAGCGCTTGGGCCCATGAGCCATGGCCGCTGAGCCTGCGCATCTGGAGCCTGTGCTCCGCAATGGGAGAGGCCACAGCAGTGAGAGGCCCGCGTACCGCAAAATAAAAATAAAAATAAAAAAAATAAAACTAATAGGCCATCTGGAAATCCCTGGTGGTCCAGTGGTTAGGACTCTGCACTTTCACTGCTGAGGGCCTGGGTTGAATCCCTGGTCTGGGAACTAAGATCCCAGGGGGGAAAAAATATGGCTAGCGTTTGTACAGCACTGTGGTGTACAGAATGCTCTCACATGCACTGCTCCACTGATCCCCCAGTTCCCCAGTTGTTTCTTTCTTTTATTTTAGATGAAGAAACTCGAACTCAGGATGGTTAAGTGACTTACTTAAGGTTTATGACAGTAAATGTGGAAACTAGAGGCCAAACCCAAACTTAACTGATGTTAAACCCCATGTCCTTTTATGCTGCCCCTTAATTTAAGAAATCTTCACAAGAATCTTCCTTATATATACGTTTATGTGGATTTTAAATGTGTGAGGTTTACAAAATTTTTTTAAATTAATTAATGAATTTATTTATTTATTTTTGGCTGCGTTGGGTCTTGTTGCTGCGCGCCAGCTTTCTCTATTTGCGGCGAGCAGAGTTTGCTCTTTGTTGCGGTGCGTGGGCTTCTCATTGCGACGGCCTTTCTTGTTGCGGAGCACAGGTTCTAGGCACGCGGGCTTCAGTATTTGTGCCTCATGGGCTCTAGAGCACAGGCTCAGTAGTTGTGGCGCACAGGCTTAGTTGCTCTGCGGCATGTGGGATCTTCGCGGACAAGGATCGAACCCGTGTCCCCTGCATTGGCACCCAGACTTTTAACCAGTGTGCCAACAGCGAAGTCCCAAGCTTGACAAACTTTTGTCAGATGTAAGATAAAGGAGGCTTCATCATCATCATCACTCTCAAACTGCCTATAAAGAACTCACTTCAGATTCCAGAAAATGGTTAAATGTTCTTTAATGCATTGTAGAAACCTTATTCCATATTAACATGCCATCCAATTTTACTTCCCCAGAATTAACATTTCATTATGTTAAGGACCTTTTCAATTCCTCTGAATAAGTGAGTGAGGCTTAGATTTCCCAGACCTTTCCTTTTATAATTGTGTGTCTTCTCTGATTGGCTTCTTGCTCTAGCTACTTCCTACTGACCTTGCTGCTTCTTCTCACCCATATTTCTTTACTCACTGATTTCACCTTTATTGAATCTGAGAACTCACCTCAGCTGTGACTTCAGGTACACTACCTCCCACTTCTGTACCCTGTTTAGCACCCTCTTCAATCCTGGCTGTACTCCCTGGGATTGAAATGATTTTGTGTCAGACATTCTTTAGTTTGCGGACCCTGTGACCATTTCACGTACCACTCAGATATTACAGATGGACCTGGAAAGATTATGAAACAGTTACTTGGTATCAGTTGTGAGTAATGAGTTCTTTTCTTATATTGGACATTAAGACCATTCCATAAGCATAGATTGGCAGATTTTCGCAGCATAAAGCCCGTCACTGATAGCGTAATGAAGAAAATGTTCTCCAAGTCACAATAGAGTTGAGAGGAAAGGGCATTCGTATTAGATTTCTTTATTTAATGCAGAGCCTTAGTTTACTACCCACAACCCCGAAATTTTTCCCTACTTTACTTATGCGTTCTTTTTCAATTTTATTTATATATTTGGTTGCACCGGGTCTCAGTTGCAGCAGGTGAGCTCCTTAGTTGCGGCTCAAGGGCTCCCCAGTTGTGGCATGTGGGCTCCCCATTTGCAGCAGGCAGTCTCCTTTATTTGTGGCTTGCAGGCTTCTTAAATGTGGCGTGCGAACTCTTAGTTGCAGCATGCATGTGAGACCTAGTTCCCTGACCGGGGATCGAACCTGGGCCCCCTGCATTAGGATAACGGAATCTTAACCACTGCACCAGCACGGAAGTTCCAATAATGTGTTCTTTTATTCATTGGCAGGTATCTTCCTATCTTTTTCCCCTCTGTTTTTTATAAATACAGAAAAGAGAATAACATCTTAAAATAAAATGAAGGAAAGGCCTAATGTATCTGAGTTTTTCTCAGCACGAAGGGAAAGGTTTGCCAGCCAGAACTGTGGCAAGGTTATCCCAGATGTGAACTGTCTCAACTACCCAGTGGCTCAGAGCCCTTCTGAAGCTTCCTAATTGTCCAGGACAGCTCCTTTATGACTCACCGCACAGGACCTAGCGTCCCATGTGACACCCAACATTTAAAAATTAGTCTTCATTTCTCCTTCCCTGCAGGCAGCTTCAGTTGGAGAAAGTAATTTCATTTTATTATGTACTCATTCATTCCCTCAGTCAACAGACCATCACTCCGCTATTATATGACAATATCTATGCTTGTTTCTGGTAACAAGGAAAGAATAATATATGGTTCTTTCAAGCACTTAAGGAGCTCATAAACTAGTGACTGAGGAAGATGCAGAAACAAATCAATAAAGAATTAACAATGCTTTGACTTTATTTGTATTATTTGAATTTTTATGACTATATTTATATACTACACCCTGTTCAAAATGAAAATAGAAGTTTAAGAAAGAAGTAGTGATGTAAAAAATCCACAGTAGTATGTAAGTTATTTAGAGAGTATAAGAGTTGAAATATTTGCACTCTCAAAGAAGCTTGTTAATGCAGATGAACCTCTAATTTTTTTCGTTGCTTCATTTACATTTATAAAGGTATACATATTCCCTCTTCTAACAGTAACTTGGGGAGGGTGTGCTACAGATTAAGGTCCTAATTCAGTGGCAGGTCCATCTTGTCTCCTCTTCACGTCATATTCTCAAGCAGGAGCTGCAGGATGAGATGAGTAAAACAGTCCATTCCTTTGCTTACACCCAGCCCCATCATAGGCTTTTGCTGGGCTTTCTTGGATGCTTTCATCATCACTTTCACCACCGGATGTCAGGGAACTTTCTGGTTAATCAGGGGCCCTGGAAATGATGCAGAAAAGTACTGACTTAAAAATAATAAATAACATTTATTTAGGGCTCACTGTGAACTCATTGCTTAAAATGTCCTACTTAATCTTCACAAACACTCTATGAAATTGGTATTGATAAATCGCAGGTATATCCAAAATAAATCTCTATGTAGGGTTGAGATATTTTTAGGTCTTTTATGTGTTTAGGTTTGTCTCGGCACCAGATAGAGGTGGTTCATCATAATATGCTTGCCCTAAACAGCTCCAGATGCCAAAAATTGGCAAATTACTTCTTTGGTTTCCATGTGTGGTGAAAAAGGATCATCAAGGTAAACTGTAGATTTTCTTTCACTAACAAGACTCCTTTCAACACTGAACTCCTAGACTTTAGAGAGAAGAATAGAACAGGGCTATAGGGAGGAGATGTGGGTGGCTTCCACATGTAAGTATCTGAGCATTGGTCTGCCACCTAGAATTAGTGCTAATCTCAATGATTGGATGGTGGTGTCCATAATTTTCTCCAGTATTTGTATGGTATATCATAAAGAAATAGTGGTCCATATCTAGTGATTCATTTGCAAGTCTCAGTTGATTTTGAAGGGATAGCATACCTAAACTATTACCTGGGATTGCTGCAGTTTAGTTTTTATTTCTAACACAGAATATGTTGAAGTCTAGCCTTTAATTCAAAATCCTAACAGCTTCGGGATCTTTCTAACCTTGAAGAAAGGGAAAATGAAGATACTGTGACAGCACTTCAGAAGCAAAGCCTGAAGTTCTTCTGTGCTTTAGAGGTGGTGTTGACCTCCCACGAGTGCAGGACTCCTGGAGTTGGCATGGCTGAGGAACCTTTGGATAAGTTGGAGGAGGGTCTGCTTTCCAGTATGTGTGTGTGTGGGGAGGTGAGGGAGTGGGATTTCTCTTTTTTCCTTTCTTTCTGAAACTCAACTTTTCAGATACATCATCACCTTTTCTAAGCAACTAAAGCCCTGGGCAGAATTGTTCTGCCCGACAATATAGGTTTTTATCTTAGGCAGTACCTGACAACACCTTAAACTTTAGAATTTTAGAACTCGCTGACTGCCAAGAAGCTTAGGAGGAGGGAAAATTAATTATTATTATTATTTTTTTGGTTAATAATTTGTTTTGTGCTAAAATAATCCTTCAAATACACATGTCTTCTGACCTTCAGTTATCCCCAAAAAATCATTGTCTGAAGATTGAAATAAACTCATGTGTAAATGTTCAGTCCTTTGCCTCCTATAGAATGGCCTGAGCGGAAAAATAAATGTAGATCCCTAGAAAGGGGATTCTGATTGGTACTGAGTTTTTTCCTAGAATCCATGGCACTTGGGCTTAGGGTTTTAAGTCAGAGGCAGGGCTGTTAGCGAATGGGGTGGAGGAGGCTCCACCATTCACCTGAGTGGGTGATGGTTGCGTAGAGGCCGGATCATGTGCACTACAACCAAATCTATCTCACTGTATGAGTCCAGCCCTTGATGCAGAGGATAGCAGGGTCTGTAGCAGTGTAGCCTCAGCTTGTCCGTTTGAAATCCGTGAGTAATATGAGATTTGTGCCACGTTCTTGGTTTGCATTTCCCATGTAGTATTTTAGGAACTTCCAGAATAGATCTGAGCCGTAAAAATGTGCCATGCCAGGGTATACCTGCAACGGAGACATTCACCGTACCCCAGTGTTGTGCCTGCCCTTAATCACTAAGGTAATGAGCTAAGAATCACAGATGCATTTTTAGTTTTAAAATATAACCTAGAAATCAGTTATTCATATAGGCATTTTAAATTCATCTGTTTTGGTTGGATTTAGGGTCATTATCATTCCTTATGAGAAGGAAGATAACCCAGAAGCTTGCTATTCAGAAAGCTATGACAGCTGCATTCCAGAAATTGCTGATTGTGGTTTTAGGTAAGACCTATTTGATTGTCGTTAAGTGCTTCAGTTTCAGTGAGCAAATAAACTAATTTGAAAAGTTAATTGGATGAAAATAATGGTTATCTAAAACATTACATATTCTTTCATTCACCATATGCTTTCACAGCAACAGTCTTAAATTTGTTCTTTGTGGCATTTATGAGAAGAACAACGGCAAATATTATTGTCCCCAGTGTTTAGATGTAGAATGACTGGCCTCAGTTCATACAGAAAGTGTTTGATACAGTTCTTCCTCAATTGCTTGCTTCTCATACAGAATAGGGTAGTGATTATAAGCCTTGGACACCTGTGTTTGAGTCCTAACATTGTCTCTTAGGTGTTGTTGCAGTTGTTGTTGCAATTTTAGGTTTTTCTAGCCAGAGACATTTGAAGGCATTTAATATCTCTAAGCTGCAATTTCTTTATCTGCATATAGGGTTAGTAATTCAGCTTACCACCAAATGGGGGATATTGTAAGAGTAAATGAGATGATGAATGTAAAAAGCTTAGAACTATGCCTGAAACATAGTAAGCAGACAAAATATATTGACTATTATTATTACCGTTGTTTTCTTGTTGAAGTGTTTATTTCTGATATATTGGGTGAATATGATTCTTATATCATAATCGGCTAAGTTTTTGTGAGCCTTGAAACTGGTCATGCTATTGAATAGCGTTGATTGTGTTCCCTATCCAGTTATACAGCGGTGAGAATGTCACAGGCTGTGCCCAAAGGAAACTTTATGATTAGTAGATTCCGGGAACAGAATTGCTCCCCTGCTTCACAGCCCTGCAGGCTGAGAGACTGAGAAATCCTAGCTAAGTTGTCAGCGACCTCATTGGCTTGTAAGAGTTGACCCTGGTTTGGACTTGGCCTTCCAGCCTGGGCAGTCCTTCCAGTGAAGTTTGACTTCCCTGGTCATCAGGCACAATCTCCATCCGCTGTCAACTCTGGGTAACAACCTTTAAGAACCAAACTAAATGCCTGGGTTGTTTGTGCCTAATATGCCAAGGTACTCCTTATATGTACACGAAACCCCTTAGACCAAAAAGCCTGGTGGCTCTAGCTTGCCTTGAGGCAAGCTGTATTGTCCAAAGGGTACATGGGCCAGTTTCTGCCAGTAGAGTGTTCAAATGCTCTGTCTGTCTGTCTCTGTCTCCAAAGCTATGTTCATTGTATCTGGTAGAATTTTGGTCCCAAGGAGTAGGCACTTGCCTTGCTTCTAATAGGAAGTATCTATTACAGTCCAGTGGTATCTCTCCCAGGTTTGAACTCACTTTGACCCCCACCTGATGCCTTCCTATTTAATTGTATTGTGATGGAACATTTTTGTTTCCACAGCTTTTAATTTCTATGTCCTTATTCCTTAGTTCTTATTTCTAAGATCATAAAGTTTTTGAACCAAAGTTGATACTTCTTATATATGTCTTCACAAATAATTATAATAAAAACTGACGTGTCAGATGAGGGAACTTCTAGGAAAATGCTCTTGTTTTCTGCTTTTAGAAGTCAAAAGAATGTCTAATTATTCGGTGCTACCATTGTATACAGGAAGTTTTAGAACAAGAAAACTTCTGAATTGATCCTTGTTAATTTTATTACAGAAAGTGGTAAAACAGCTGTGGCATATAGACCCTGTGAAGATGTCACAGATGCTAGAACCGAAGAGGAACTACAGGATTTAATTCAAGTATGTGGAGATAAAAGCTCAAGGGGTACACAGCCAGTGTAGCCATAATTCAAAACAACCAGCAGGATTTGGAAGACTTCAGCATATCTACTCAGCCCTGTCTTCCTTAGGGAAATGTGAAACTCTGAAAGTGCTTTTGAGGCAGGGAATTTCTAGTACTTCTCCAAGTCCCGGACCTTATCTCTGGCCCCTTATTTGATGTTTGGAGAGCAGGATTGAGGGCCACCAGTGTACGTCTATGGTTGTGGACACAGGAGAAGACACTGGCCTTTTAGAACTCCCCTCAAATAGAATTGCAGGGGTTTGGGAACAAAGTAACTATGGTCTTAAGTGTGATTATGCTACACTGTTTAAAAACCATTCATGCCTTTCAAGTAAGGTATATTACCCAGATCTCAGCATCTCATATGTATCTTGTGTTAAATATTTTGCCAAAGAACCTTTCTGTAAAACGGTTATACGGATGCATCGAATTAGGGATGAAGTTGTCAACGTAATTTCTGAAAGAAAACATTAATGTACTGCATATAGCATTTTTATTTAAAAGGAGCAAAAAATGTGTTTCATGTCATTGAGAGCTTAATTTTTGGCCAGATTTGTGATCATTTAACTCACCCCAATGTTGCAAAGTCTGTTTTGAAGGGAAGAAAGTAGAGAAAGAAAAGGTGGTTATGTTCTGAAAAATGTAAAAATTTTGAAAGTTTTTTCCTGTACAAACTAATTATTTTAAATCAATTTAAATCAGTCAAGGGAACCTGAAACGTATCCATGTTTGGGCTTTAAGAAGTCTAGCTTCCTATGAAATGTGAGAGGAAAGGGTTCCGTATTGATACAAAAGATTCTGGAAACCTAATTATAACAACAGATCCACTCCTAAATGAGGCCAATCTTGGAATCAGTTCCATTTAGAAACCATCATGTGCTAGGCACTGGAAATAAGGTGAAGCTCCTTCTCTCTTGGAATTTAGGTGTTAAAGGTGTAGCAGATGATTAAAAAGGAGTAAAATTAAATAGATTATGAAAAGGACTGTGAAGAAATTAAACTTCGTGCTAGTTACAGTATTTCAAGAAAATTACTTGTCATGCTGACTTTAACATTCTAAGTGTCTTCTCCATATGTGCACACAGGGTAGACCTCTGAAAAGTGACACTGTAGTTTTTTCTAGATTAATGGCTCTGTTGAGACAAGGTGGGATGGGGGAAGTCTTCCCATGCCAACGTAAAGGGCCATTCACTTGGTTTTAGACTCTCTTTCCCAGAATGAATTGCTCACCTGCCCCAAACCCCTCCTACAGAAGTTCTGGAGTCATCACTGATTCAGTGGTGACCCCTAATAACAGAGTGGTGTATGAATATTGAGACGTGAATACTGAGAGTTTGGAGGAAATGGCAACAGTTTCGAATAATTGTAAGGTGTGTTCCCCTCCCGCCACCCTAACTGGTGCTCATTTTGCAGGTCAGCTACTTTTCTTGTCAGCCGTGTGGCCAAAGGCAGGAAGAATGTCTTTCAGACTTCAGCTTTGTGGAGGAAGAGTTCAGATTGCCAGAACTGGACTAGCACTTTTGAATTTCCCAGAATGCCAGGTCCTTTGGTTTCCTCGGGAAGCTCTGCATCCTTCCCTCCCCAGTCCACCCCTGGGGTGCTGGAGTTTGGGGCCACTCGGGTCTGCAGCCCAAATGCCGGCTCATTGTTTGGGGTCAGGGTGGGCAGGGCGGGGTTGGGAAGAGGGCCCGGCAGGAGGTAATTGTTGCCTTTGCAAGGGGAAGGATGGCTTGCGCCCTGGGGACTCTGGGAAAAAGGCCCACTCTGGTGGCGCGGATTGGATCTCCGCACGAGCCTAATAACTGTGGCGTAACTAAAGACGTCATAAATAACGGGAGGGACGTTAGGCGGGGGCGGGGCGCGCGGTTGCTAAGGTGAGCCGTTTCGTAGGCGCTGGCATAGCGATTCAGCTCGGATGCAGGATGTGGCTCCGGCTCCTCACTGGCCTGGGTCACTGCCCCTGGAGCCGCCGCATGTTATGTCCCGGCTGCGCCATTGGTTGCCACGGCTCTTCCTCACATGGCAAGGACGGTGGCTTCTAGTCCAGGCAGTTCAGCCTCCGGAGTGGGCCATGGGCCCCATCCAGGTGACCCCGAACACCCCGCGGCTGACAGAGGCTTGGTCTTCACAGGCCTCAGACCCTCCTCCCAAATTGCCCCATGCCCTTACACCCCTGGCAGAAGCCGTGGGCTTTAATTACTTAACGTTCTTGTCTCCAGTCCAGATGTTGGCCCCCCCTCATCAGGAGTTGACTGAGACTGAGGTTCCATACCCGGACACGGATTCGGTTAGAGAGCTGCCCCCAGGGCCAGATCAGTTTGCTATTCCACATTAGGATCTGAATAACAAACAAACCCAACATCAAAAGCTCCCAGAGGCAGTTCCGGTGCAAGACTGGGATCAGAATCAGCCCTTTGTTCTCCCTTCTCGACACAAAAGTAAGACTAAACACATAGGCCTAGATGAGGCTGAAGGTCACCAAATCATTTGAAATACTTGTTCCACCTCTAGGTAGTAACAGCTCAAAACCAATGAAGTTTATGGTTTCACCCCCAAACCTGAAGAAAGATCTAGTTCAGCATCAACAGCTTGACAAAACTATTGTTGGAAGTACTGGCCAATTTCAAAGAAAACACTCAGGGTCTAGAACAACAGTTGCAGGGTGATTATTTAGATCCCAGTACGGATGCCATTTATCCTGAGGAGTGCCTACCTACGGATTTTTTGGGAAGCCCAGATGAACCTACAGAACCCCCTGAGGAAGCTGAAATTTCTCCATCCCAGCAGAATGGCCCAGTGCTAAGTTTGATCACTTGATTAAGGTGGTTTCTTCCATATCTCTCCATTGTAAAGTTATTTTTTCCCCTTGGTAATTGATAAATAATCTGTGGGGTGATACTTTGGGATCAGTGAAGATCCTACTTTCAAACAACTCTTCACCCAACTGTGCATCAATGATAATCTTTGTCTGAATCAGTTATTACATTGATAGTTGCAAAATGACACTTTCCTATTCTATCATCCATTTTGCATTTATTAGCTGACATTATTCTATACAGAAGAGCTCCCCCACTTTTCATTTTGAGTATCACTATGAACTCATGTGCTTTTTTAAAAATTAACTATGTTATACCTTATTATAATGATGATGTTATTCTTTGGAATGTTCCTTTTGTCTAGATTTGGCCAGTGCGATCTCTGTTATTGTTTAACCACACGATGCTTTTTTATTACTAGAATAACTTCTAATATATTACTACTCACAAAAGGGAACTGAGAAAGGGATTCCAGAAGGTGTGGTCTTATTCAGACTCTTCTTAGAAGTCTGCCTTCTTCCTGTGTACTCTCAACCCAAAGTGAGGCTTTTGGGTTGGAAGGAGATACTTCTGAATTAAACTACAGATCAATGTCACCCAATTCTAGTCCCTATTCCCTTTTTTCTAGGCATACCGTACCTACTGCCATCCTAATCCTTCTGTTGGACACCTCTCTCCTCCTTTGTATTTATTTACAACAGTCAAGAGCAGCAATTGGCCAACCGGCCCCTATCCAGTTCTGCAGTCCATATGCCCCAAGAACTCCTTTTTGCACTGGTCTGTGGTGGTCTTGGCCTACCTCTTCTACCTACTCAAGTAACTCTTTTACCATGAATTTAATTATCTGTGTTTCCATTTATAGGAACTTACCTAGCCGTATGGCCTGCTGCCTCTGGCAATTTAAAAATACCATTGAGGTTGTCTGTAAGAGAGTCAAGCTGTGTTCTGACAGTGGATGCCTGACAGTCTTCACACGTTGTGGTGAGTCTCAACTGCGGGATAATAAGTTTTTAATTTAATTTTATTTTTAATCAATGATGGTAATTTTTAAAATTAATTTAAAATTAAAATTGATGATGTAATTTCATTATTTTAATTAATTCATTCAGAATTCCAGCTCCCTAAGTTTCTAAGAACTACCCCCTTGGTAAGAATCAGAGTCTTGGTTACATTATTAAGCTAATAGTTGCTCAGTTACATTGTTAGCTTAATAATGTTACTGATCCACATACATAAAGGGACAAGAGAAAGGAATGGAAGTGGGAATGGAATTAACATTAATGGCCACATATCCTATGCTGTGCTCTCTGCAAATGAGAACTTATTGATATAGTGCATCACAGTTTGTTAACTGATTTTATATACATTAGGTCTCAAGTACCCTTTGTCTTATAGGACAGGTGTAAATATAGTTTTGTTTATTTTGTTTGTTTCTGCAGTTTTATAAAGAGTACAAGTGATGCTGTTTTATGTCCTATTTGGAGCCTGAGATTTCTGGTTCCATACCCGGAAGTTGCTACCTAGCCTTTCTAATGGATGGGAGAGCTAGTTTATTCTTTGACTGTCCAGCTCTGAACTTGCTCTGAATCTCAAACTTTTCTATCCACAAAACACTGAGGGGCTTTCAACTATTTTTCTATATATTAGATTTATTGGCACTAACTTGGTAACTTCCAAAATGTGCTTTCATGCCCACGTAGCTTGAGTACAGGTCTCTATCACTGATCTAGAGCACATCATAAATAATAACACTTTGCTACTTATATAAAGACAATATTGATGATTTTTCAACACAATTTTTTTTTTTTTGTCTGTGACACACAGCTTGTGGGATCTCATCTCCACAACCAGGGATTGAACCCGGGCCACAGCAGGGAAAGTGCCAGGTCCTAACCACTAGACCACCAGGGAACTCCCCCAAACAATTTTTTTTACTAGTTGTATTACTCCCTTCTCCCCCAGAAGTGGGCAGAAAAGGCATTTTTAATTTCCTTTTACAGGTGAGGAGAAACAAGATCAGAGGTGTTAAGTGCTATGACCCTAGTGCCCGATCTCCTCTCCCCAGTTTGGGGCTCTCTGCAAGCCCATGCTCCTTCTTTCTCATGACCCTTCCCTCCTCCTTTGACCCTCAGGAAAAATACTTTTAATCCTTTTGGAAGAGAAGCCCAGCTACACAATGGTATACATTACCTTCACACAGCCAGAAGCTTTGGATGGTTCCCCAAGTAAAGCTGGAAATATTAGAAGTAAAATGAAATGAAAGCAAAGTAGCCATCTGACAGAAGTTGCTTTTTCCCTTCTGCATTTTGGACCTCAAGTATTATTCCATTGATTTGTTGAACATTCCACATTGGCCTACAATTGGGCAAATCTCTTATACCCCAGATCCCTGCCCAAATTTTAGCAAAGAGCTTGGGCGGACATGGTGTTTTTTTTTTCTGTATAGAGCCTTCTGTTTTGAGGGCTGGGATATGTGGAAGCAGGGACTGAGCAAAGGACTCGGTGGGTGGGTGGAGAAGGAAATGTCCAGATGACGACCTGTTAATGGCGGTTGTTGTCGTGGTCATCTGTGATAGTAGCAAGGATACAAGCACACTAAAGAGGTGGATAGAGGAAGGCTCACACTCCTCTGCCTCTGAGGAAGGACAGGATGAGGTATATAAATTTGAGGAGTCACAGTACATCTGCAGAGAGTCCAGCTGAGTAGGGGAATATTTGTCTTCCAGCCTTGGAGTTTCTTCAGTTCTGGCCCCTGGGAACCAGTGGAGTAATCCTGAATATAGTTAGTATATTTCACGCTACAGAATTTCTGAGTAGATAGCCACTTTTTCAAGAGATATCTTTTTCGCATTTTGTTGTTGCCAGTCATAGGCTTAAGTGTGTGTTTCTTTTTCTCCTAAGTGGCACTCAAACGTTGAGTGATTCCTAATTTATTTGGCTGTGGACTGACTAAAAGCTGTCCCATCAGTCTTCAATGATCAAAAACAGTTATTTTTGACAGATGAAGAAACATCTATAGGGAATGCAGAAGGATAGTTGATGAAGGTGTTACAAGCCTGGAGGAAGAACAGCAGCGAGCTGACTATTGAGTCAGAGAGGGCATCCTCAGATAAAGTGCTGTCAGCTTGTCAGGCTTCATGAATGAGCAGCTGGACTTTAATAATAGAAGTAATATTATCAGTGCACTGAATTACATCCTGCCTTTTATCTCAGAGGGGAATCTAGGAGATGTGGAATCAACATTATTACCATTCATTCAACTTCTTTTTTCAAATACACAAGGTGGAGATATGCCACTGGGCATTTTGAAAATCAATACAAGGAGCCCTTCTGTTAAACCTGTACCCAACAATTCAACTAATAAAAATAAATTGAAGAAACTTCACTTTCTGGAAAATTTTTAGATGCAGAAACTGAAGAAAAATTTGCTGAGGTTAAAAAGGAAGAAAAACCTGCCATGCATACGCGTTCCAACCATTTAAGTGCCATGTTTAAACTCTACATCTTTCAAAAGAAATTGGAAGCTGCCCAACCACAGAAAGACAGCCTAGCAAAGATTGAGATTACAGAGAAACATGTGCTGAGAGTGAACAGGGTCCTCAGGGGCCCAAGGGGCATACAGAAAATGCACCTCAAAGCAGTGGGAGATGAGAGCGTCAGGAGGAAACAGAATGCCCAGCAATCTGTGGCGAACACTGCCGAAGAAAGAAGGCTCAGGAGGCCATCCGCAAGAAAGCTGAAACAGCTTCTCATGGTGCAGAGGCCCAGGAAGCTGGTGGGAAAGTCGTCCAATGCAGAGTCTTCATTCATAAAGGAACACAAGGCATCAGGCTCCTCTTCCCTGAAACAGTACTTCAAGGGCAGGCCTTCTGCCTCCATCCCTCCAAAATCCCCACCTGAGGTTAAAAGCAAATCAAAAGACTTTTCCCACACTATTTTTGTTTTAGAAGCTGTAAAGGCTAGAGTTAGAAATATTGAGGCTCCTGAACTAATCTCACCTTCTGGTGAAAAATACATCTTTCATAAAACTCAGTCTCATCGGGTCCACAGAAGACCCAAAGTCAAAAGGAGTCGAAAGTTCAGAAAGAAAAGTTCACTCAATAGCATGATGCTTGCAAGCTGTCCGTTCTCTGTAGCGAGGAGTCTCATAAATTCCCCTCCATGAGAGGCTGTTTCACCTTCAAGAGAAGTGACTTCTCAGGAAAATCCTTTTCTAGCATTATTTTCTCTTTCAGACCATTCTACAGAATACACTACTTCAGAAAACAATACTGCACAAAATGTTTCTGATGAAATTATTTCTAGAGGAAACTCTACTCTGCCAAGAGGAAACGGCCCTGGAAACACTACCCATAGGAACGTCTTCACTGCACATTCTACTGTTGCTGCAGACAACAGTATGCCAACTGTTCAACACACCAACAAAACACAATGGGAGTACCACAACACGGGCACTGAATTATCCTCCGAGCCCACAGGCTTCACTTTCCCAGGGCTCACATCCCCAGGTGATCAAGTTGAAACTCAGCTAAACCAGCAGCTACAGTCCCTCATCCCCAACAATGACATGCGAAGGCTCATTTCTCATGTTATCCAGACTTTGAAAATGGACTGCTCAGAGACCCACGTGCAGCTGGCCTGTGCCAACCTCATGTCTCAAACAGGCCTCCTGATGAAACTTCTCAGCAAGCAGCAAGAAGTAAATGTTTCCAAAGCGGAATGGCATACGGACCAGTGGAAAACTGACAACTATATCAGTGAGAGCACAGAAACCCAGAGTGAGCAGAAAGAGCAGGAGTCAAGTGAGGTGAGGATAACCCCTGACACATGGGAGCTGGACTTTTACTCAGTTTAGGACATGCCATTAACGTGCCCAAGCAGGAATACCATGGGCTCCTAGTCTGTATCTTATCTTCAGCCATGAAACTGGCTAAGACAGTGATCTCCCACTTTGCTTGTTTAGAGAGTGTGCCACTATTCCTAGGGTAGATGAGAAAAGCCATAACACAAGATAAATAATGTGTAGATAAATTGTAGAAGAAATTGCTAATGATAAGATTATTAACATTAAATTTGGCTTGTTCTTATAGAAGCTACTCGCCTGAAAGGATTGGGTTTTATGGTATTTTAAGAATAGTTAAGTATCATTTAGAATAGGATTAAAAATAGTTACCTTTCATCCCTTCCATCTCCTTGTTTTAAAAAAATTGTTATTTATTTTTAGCTCACAAAAGAAGTTCCAGGATATGGCTATAACAACAAACTCATCTTGGCAATATCTGTAACTGTAGTAGTGACGATTTTGGTTACAATTCTCTGTCTCATTGAGGTAAGGACGATAATTAATTCAGATTCAGAACCCACAAACTGAGAATCAAAGCCACCTTTCCTCCTACTACTACTTGATTCTTGTCTTTAATCATGAGGACTGAATACACTTTGTTCTTTTACTGAAAAGTATATTCCCAGGATTTTTGTTTGTTTGTTTGTGCTTTTGTTTATTTTTTTTGTCTGCGTTGGGTCTTCATTGCGGTGTGCAGGCTTCTCATTGTGGTGGCTACTCTTGTTGTGGAGTACGGGCTCTAGGCACGCGGGCTCAGGAATTGTGGCGCACGGACTTAGTTGCTACACAGCATGTGGGACCTTCCCAGACCAGGAATCAAACCCGCGCCGCCTTCACTTGCAGGCGAATTCTTAACCACTGTGCCACCAGGGAAGTCCCCACAGGATTTTTAAGGGAACTCCACTCCCAGGAGATCTCTATGGAATTGGATCCATGGTAACAAGCCATTGGACTATTTTGACAGAGTTGACATGATAGTAAAATTTCTTCAACACAAAAGACTATGCTGATTAGTTGTACTCACCAGTCACTCTCATTGTACTGTTGATTTCTTTACTTGTTGGCTGAAATGATGAGAGATATAGGATCTCCATACTCACGGAGCTATCAGTCACCCTGGGAGGGCTAAAAGGACATGCCTAAAAGATAAAAGTGTGATCTCGTGAATTCCTTAGGTTTACTTAGCAGCTTTCTTCTCCGGTGTATTAGGAATTGTGTAGATATGTTCCATTAAAACACTGCAAGTAAAATCCTGCAGCAGGCTACCCTAAAGTATGTCATATTTATAGTAGCCTATTCCTGGAGCTAGCCTGTTTACCTTTTGTTCAGTTACATAATGGTTTATTACTTTTCCCAACAGGCAGTTGCTAACATTAAAAGAGTGACTTTAATAAGCTGACAATCTTGATTCTACCCTACCAATCCAACCTACTTTATTTACCTTTTCTCTTGTAACGGCAGGCCCCCATTCCAGCCAAAGCAGCTCCTCACTATACGCGAGTTACACCATACCCATTCCTACTTTTGTCTGTGCCTTTACCCATCGAAAATTCCTTTATTTTGCTTTGCCTGTGGAAGTCCTATGACTCTCTCACAAACCAACTCAAGTTCAGATACCTTTCTTCATAAAGCCTTCCCTGAATACTCCAGCCCTCCTGATCCTTGTCCTGTGAGGTTTGTCACCAGTTCTTAGGGGCCATAGCAAAGCAGTCCCCTCTCCTCAGAACTCATAAAAGTGGTAAGCAGTTTTTTAAAAGGCAGTCCCCCAGGAGAGAAACACCAAGGTTAGCACATCGTGGAGCTGAGCAGAGATGTGTAAGGACCAATGGCTTCCTGGCCTATCAGACTTGAATAAAACCTGACATGATGTACTAACTTCTCAAGAGAAATGTGTCTATCTGCAGGAGGGTTGGTCAGTAGTGAAAGCGTAGAAAAGGTGAGGAGAGAACAACATGGGCAGTGCCCATCCTCACATTGCCCGAGAGTAGAGATGGCACCTTAGGCAGCATAACTGAAGAGTCAGGCCCACCAGCCAGGCTGTGCCTGTTGAGGAGCTGGATGGATCCAGCTACCTCAGGCGTTCCCATGAAATTCTCGATTCAGCTGATTCCTTTTCTAATTCTGTTCTCACCAAGTAGCCTTTGATTGTGTGATTGTGCTTGAGTGTGCCACGGAGGCCTGTCTCCACAGAAGGTAATTCACTGACTGTGCAGACACGGATGCCCTGTGTGTAGAACAGATATATTTCTCATTGTCAAGTAATAATTTGGCATTCTGATTTTTGATCAATCCTGTGATATTGATAAAATGAGACCACCACAACAGGAAGACATGAGTTCTTTCTTGGTGCGGAAGAGGATGATTTCTGAGCCTCAGAGGCTGGGGACTAGCATGGGGTCAGCTTGCTAGTCATTGGCCATTGCCCAGACTGTACCCTCTACATCTCCAGGTGGCATATGTCCTTTTGCTTTTTTACAATTTCTGTAAAGTCCCCTTTTTATTGTTTTTAACTTCTATGTAGTTTAACCTTGCATTTGTTTCCTTTTGTTTTGATTTCGCCTGCGAGATCTTAGTTCCCCAAGTAGGGATTAAACCTGTACCCTCGGCAGTGAAAGCAAGGAGTCGTAACCATTTTTTCCTCTCCCCACTTATATGATAAGCTTTTTGAGGACAGGGGCCATGCAGTGCTCTTCCTTTGGTAGACAATAATGGTGTTCAACGGAAGAGAGATGAGGCGTTATGTCAATTCCACAGTGAGGAATAATGCAGCCGAATATTTATTTGAAGTAGCATAGAGTCCAGCAGTAGACCCATGTTTTCTTAAGACTTTTGAAATGTCACATTTTAATATTCGAATCAGTGGAAAAAAATGAATTAATGGTGATAGAATAAGCTGCCTAACTATTTGGGGGGTAAATAATAGCAGATCCCCATTTTTCATCTTAAATAAACATATTTCCATAAATGTGAAGAAAGACCACATAAAGATATTAGAAGAAAATAAAAGCAATATTTTTATAATCTTATGGTGGGAAAGAGCCTTCAGAGCCTGATGCCACAAGCAGAGCCTTTGATATATTCCGCCATCTTGTCTGTGACACCAGCTTAGCACTGATTCATGCCAAGCGTAAGAAGAAGAGTTTTCCATATATTGCGTGATTTAATGCCCACAGTCCTGTAAGGATGATATTACTATCCCTCCTTCATAGATGAAGGAGATCAATGTAAGGCCCCAGTGGCCAAACCAAAAGCAGAAGCCAGTTTCACCTGACTGCAAAGCTTGTGCTCCCTACTCCACTCTTTTGTCTCCTTAGAGACAAAAAAAAACTGGAAAGATTCGAAACACTGAAATTCAATGAAAGCCAGCATTTCTTTACTATAAGGAGTTTTTTGTTTGTTTGTTTGGGCGTGGCGGGGTTTGGCCATGCTGTGCAGCTTGCGGGATGTTAGTTCCCTGACCAGGGATTGAACCTCGGGCCACAGCAGTGAAAGAGCCAAGGCATAACCACTGGACCACCAGGGAACTCCCAAGAGTTTTATAAGTCAACAAGAAGACAAACAGTCCAGGGAAAAAGGGGACAAGTGCTGTGAAGAGTAGGATGTGTGTTGACAGTCAGCCACCATATCTGCCCAACCTCTCCTCATGGCTCGTGTGCAGTGGGTTTTGTTAGCCAGGCCTTTGTCACCTCATGACGTAAAAATAATCCATAATATTTTCTTCAAGTACTTTAATAATCTGTCTAGAATTTGTTGTATTTGTTTTTTCGTGTGGCTGAGGTAGGGGATCTAACATTTTCCCCCTATATGAAGATCTAATTGTTTTCAAAACTTTCACTGAATGGTTTAGTCTTTGTTCCCTGGTCTAATATACTGTCTTTATCTGGACTCTATTCTGTGATCCAGTTATCTTGTCCTGTACCAGTACCAATATCACAATGCTTAATTCCAGTTGCTCTATAACATACGTTATATATGGTAGGGCAAGATCCTACTCTTTGACCTTCTTTTTCATACATTTCATAACTATTCTTACATATATTCTCTACCAAATGTCTGCTGGCCAGGTTTTACTTAAAAGTTATTTTGGCTATAAATAGATTGCATTGAATTTGGAGGTTACTGTGAAGAGAATTGACCTCTTTACAACCTTCTAGGAGGATGGTATCTCATGCCATGTAAGTACATCTTCTTAATGTCCTTCAGAAAAGTTTTAATATTTTCATCACATAGGTCTTACAAATTTTTGGTTAAGTTTATTCCTAGGTACTTTACGCATTTCTATTGATATAGTAAATGGGAGGTGTCTTCTGTTTTTCAGTTAGTTATTTGTGTTATATGGGAAAGCTATCGAGGCTTATATGTGGATCTCTTGATTTTGTATGGAGCCATCTTACTCATGTTGCTTCCAATAAAATTTCCGTTGATTCTTTTGGTCTTTTTAGGTCCCTCATTTCATGGGCAAATATTTTTGTCTCTTCCTTTCCAATACTTCGTTTTTCTTATCATACTGATTAAGACCTCCTCCACAGTGATTAATAGTAGCAGTAATCATGGGCATCCTACTCTTGGTCTTGACTTTAAAACAATGCTTAGATTTCTGCTAGATACTTTTATTTTCTTTTCCTACTTCTAAGAGTTTTTATTAGGAATTAGGTGTTGAACATTATCTAAAACAGTCAATAACATATATCGCCTGCTGCATGCAAGTCCCTATGTTAGGTACTGTGGAAGAGTCAAAGGATTATTAAACAGGGTAGAATTCCTTTCCTTAAAAAAGTTATCATCTCACTGGGTAGATAAGATTTAAAGTAAAAAGGAATGAATAAGGATTTGGAAATAGTTGTAATGGCTAATCATGATCACGTTTTCTTTCAAAACAGATTTATTCTCATAGAATTGCAAAAGAGGAAGATAAAAAAAGAAGCAGAAGGTAAATATTGGTTTTGAAAGCAGAATTTTACAACTAGAGGAGAACTTAGAACTCATCTATTTCAATTTCCTGAGCAAAGGCAGGAAGAATGTTTAATTACCCTAATGGTTTACCCTAATTTATTTATTAGCAGAATTAGCTCCCCAGCCCAAGCTGACTTAGAACAGGACTGGCACCGATTCATCTGCTTTCACTAGTCCTTTAAGGAAAGAGGGTAGACGGGGAGAGGTTTTGGTTGCACCTGTTCCTGCTGGCCTGATGCCGGGTTCCTAGGCATCAGGCCAGGCCAGAGGCCTTCTAGGAGGCTCCGGGGTAGGAAAGGCCACATGGTTGGGGATGTAGGGGCTGTCCTCACTCAATGCTGACAAAAGGTAGAACATATGAGTCCCTTCTGTAATTTGGCAAGGAAACTTCGCTTCTCATCCTACTGCTTTTTATGCCCCTACTCTCTATTCCCTTTATCCTAACCTCATAGAATTTTAACTGGGAGAAACGTTAGACAGTAGTTTGTCTCTTCCTTCTATAATAAGGAAATGGAGAAGGAGAAAGGGAAAATATCTTGCCCTATGGTCATACTGCTAGTGATTATCAAAAAGAAGAGTGTCCCTTTCCACTGAGGACTTCTCTACTGATCGCACTGTGCTTGGGCTGTGAGCTATGTTTTATGTCACAATTCAGTATACACATACTATATGGACATAAGTAGTTTCTGAAACAAACTTATTGTGCACTCTGATTTTTTTCTCTTCTATTTATATTCAAAAAGAGTATTTTGTGTTTCCCTGCTGGTCATGGCCTTTAAACTGATCCCACAATTCACTGACACCTCAGTGACAGCCTGCAGTATGAAAGTCAGAGAGGTATAGATAACTTTGCTCGTTGGTTTCAGGTGTTTACTTGGTGTGATTCAACTTATAGGATAGAGCAGCCAGGAAAATAAAAGCACCTTCTCCCCACACCCACACCCCCAGCAAATGCTGCATGTGCGACTATGTCCGAAGCGGACTGGTGTGAAGCGCATCTAGAGAGTAACGTGTTTTTGCCCAGCGCCGTTGTGCAGTGTTTTCTCTGCACGATGGCACTCGGCCAAGGACCAAGAAAGGGGAGTGGGGCTGAAAATCCTGCCTATACTCCATGCTAAGCTACATGTAAAGGTCTCCCCAGAGACACTAGGGGGCCATTTTGGACAGACACAGAGAACTTCTGGAAGGCCAGCATGCGTGCAGTGATTTTCAGGATTCCGGGTCTGTTGTGATTTTGCTCATTGTGATTATGGACTGAGGTACCCATTTAGTCCTAATACAACCAGAGATAACACATTGTGAGAGAGATGAAAAATGACATGTAACACTAACTGTGTATGTTTTCCTCCAAGGGGCTTTTTTCGATTACTGCTGCATAAGAGAAGCTCAGGGGAAAGTGAGAGTCAGGTAAGTTTGAGGAGGAGAAAGTACTGTGGCCAGAGAAAGCAGGGGAGATGCAGAATTAATATTTCCCTTTCTGTTTCTAGGAGGGCTTTTTCGGGAGAAGGCGGCCACTTTGACATAGGGATATGTATAGGCCTCTCAATGCCACACGCAAGGAAAATATGGCACAAAAGCTACACGACAGGGAGTCTTCTGAGGAGGATATTTCTCCATCCCAGCAGAAGGCCCAAACTCATCATCTAGAGCTCACTGATGAGGCTGAATCTTTACCCCAGGAGACCGCTGCTCAGCATCCACAGACCCCTGAGGAGGTTGAATCTTTTTCACCCCAGGCAGAGGCCCAGACTCAGCATCCAGAGCCCACTGAAGAGGTAGAACCACCTCCACTTCAGCAGGAGGCTCCATCTCAGCCTTCAGAGGACCCTGAGGAACTAGAAACTCCAAGTCCTCAAGAGGCCCTCACCCGGCCTTTGGAGACACTTAAGGAGCTTGTAGTTCGACCAGTAGCGCATCATGGGGTAAATGAAGCTCAGCAGTCAAACTTGTACAATGTCACTATTAAACCTATGGATCTGGCACTTACCATAACTCCACAGGTCACTAAATAGGTTGATCCTTCTCCAGTCCAGCAGGAGACCCCATCTCAGCCTCCAGAGAGCCGTGAGGAGGTTGAACCTCCAACAGTCCAGCAGGAGGCACCATCTCAGCCTCCAGAGAGCCCTGAGGAGGTGAACCTTCTCTACTCCATCAAGACGCCCCAACTCAGGCTCCAGGTCTCCCTACTGAGTATGTGCGTGAAATTCCAGTGAGTGAAGAGGTAGCATCTCTACCTGGCGTTCAGCGTCACGCTCATTCCAACTTGCCCAGTGTTACACTTCAACCTCTGGATTTGGAACTTACCATCACTCCAGAGCCCACTACGGCAGCTGAATTTCCTACAGCTCAGCAGGAGGCCCTGACTCCACCTCTTGATCATCCTGAGAGGACAGAATCTTCTCCAACGCAACAAGAGACCTCAGCTAAGCCTCTAGAGCCTCCTGGAGAGGTTGAGCCTTCAAGGGAGCAGGAGCAACCAGCTCAACCTTCTGAGCCTCCTGGGGACGTTGAACCTTCTCCAACCCAGCAGGAGCCCACAGGTCAGCCCCCAGGGCCTCTTGTGGAAGCTGACCCTTCTCCAAGTGAACAGGATCAACCGACTCAGCCTTCTGAGCCTACAGAGCCTCCTGAGGAGGTGAAAACAGCAACCCAGCAAGACATTCCAGCTCAGCTTTCAGAGTCTTTTGGAGAACCTGAAACCTCTGCAACCAAGGAGGAAGCCTCAGCTCAGTATCCAGAGACCCCTAATGAGGCAGAATCTTCTGCAACCCAGCAGGAGATCCCAGCTTTGTCTCCAGCGGAGATAGAAACTTCTGCAGCCCTGCAGGAGCAACCAGCTCAGCCTCCAGAGCCGCCTTCTGGGAAGGTGGAACCCTCTCTGACTCAACAGGAACAGCCAGCTCAACCTCCAGAGCATCATGAAATGACAGGTTCACCTCCAAGTCACCCTCATGCTCAACATTCAGAGTTACCCAGTGTCATTGTCAAACATGCAGATGTGGAGCTTACCATAACTAAAGAACCCACTCCAGAGGTGGGACCTTCTCCAAATCAGCGTAAGCCTTCAGCTCAGCCTCAGTGCCCCTTACTAATGCAGAATTTTCTACAATGCAACATGAGGCCCCCACACTGCCTTCACAGCACCTGAGGAGGTTGAACTTTTGCCAGTTCAGCAGGAGGCTGCAGCCGAACTCTAGAAGACAGTACACATAATAAACCTTCAGTACAAGAGGAGACCCCAGCTCAGTATCCAGAGCATCGTGGAGAAGAGGTTATACCTGCCACAAGCCAGCAGTAGACTCCAGATCAGCTTTCACAGGCTCCTGACGTACCTTCTCCACCTCAGCAGGAAGCCACAGCTCAGCATCCAGAGTCTCATGGTGAGGTGGAATCCTCTCCAACTCAGTCTCCAGAGCTCTCTAATGTGACTGTAGTTTTCTCTCCAGAGCATCCTGTGACAACAGTTTCTCCTCTAGGTCAGGATCAAGCTCAGCTTCTGCAGCAGCCCGATGTCACTTTTAAACCCGTGGATCTTGTACTTATCGTAACTCCAGCATTCACTAATGAGGTTGAAACTTCTCCACCCCAACAAGAAACCTCAGCTCAGTCTACAGTGTCCCCTGAGCAGTTGGAACCATTGTCAGTCCAGCAAGAATTTTCAGATCAGCATCCAACCCCCTCTGAGAATGTTTGCCTTCTCCAGTTCAGCAGGAAGCCCCAACTCAACCTGAAGAGCTTCCTGAGGAAACTGACCCTTCTGCAATCCAGCAGGGGAGCTCAGCTCAGCATCCAAAGCCCACTGAGTGGGTTGGACCTTCTCCAGTCCAGCATCAGCACCCAATTCAGCCTCCAGTGTCCTCTACAGATGGTGCAGCTCAACCTTTAGTACATAATGAAGTGACATTCTCACCTCTAGGTCCAGGTGAAGTTGAACACCCAGTGTTGCTTAATATCACAGTTAAACCCGTGGATCCTGTGATTGTCTTAACTCTGGAGCCCAGTAAGAGGTTGAACATCCTACAGTGCAGCAGGAGGACCCTACTCAGACTCCAGATCCCCCTGGAGGGATAGAGCTTTCTTTAATCCAGGACGAGGCCCCAGCTCAGTCTCCGGTTCCCCAGGGGAGCTCAGCTATATGTCTGTAGCCCCCTAGGGAGGTGGTACCTTCTCCCACAGAGCAGGAGCTTCAGGATCATTCATCAGAACTCTCTGCAAAGGTGGAACCATTTCCAGTCCCTCAAGGGACCCTCCTCACCTTCTACAGCCCCCTGTGAACATGGAATCTTCTCCAGTCCAACAGGCGTTCCCAGGCCTACCTCTGGAACCCCTTAAAGAGACAGAACCTTCTCCAGCTGAGCAGAAGGCCCCATCTCAGCCTCCAGCACCACCTAAGGAGGTTGTAGCACAAACTCCAGTGCATTATGAGATGACAGTTCCAACACTAGGACAGGATCAAGCTCAGCATTTAAACTTGCCCAGAGTCACAGTTAATCCTTTGAACCAGGGTCTTCCCACAACTCCAGAACCTACAACGGAGGCTGAATATTCTGCAGCCCTGCAGCAGACTGCAGTTCCTCCAACATAGCCCGAGGTGACATTTCCAAATGCAGAGCAAGTTCAGGCTCAGCATCCAACCTTGACAGAGGTCACAGTTCAACCTTTGGACTTTGAACTGACCATAAGGCCACAACCCACTAAGGAGGATGAACCTTCTCCAACCATGCAGGATAACTTAACACAGCCTCCAGAACCACCTAAGGAGGTTTTTGTAGCTCAGCTTCCAGTATATCAGAACCCAATAGTTCCAACACCAGATCAGGATCACACTGAGCGTCCAGCATCACCCAGTGTCGCAGTTCAACCTTTAGACCAGGGGCTTACCACAACTCCAGAACCTACTATGGAGGCTGAACATTCCACACCCCTGCAAGAGACTGTAGTTCCTCCAACATACCACGAGGTGACACTTCCAAATCCAGAGCAAGTTCAGGCTCAGCATCCAACCTTGACTGAGGACACAATTCAACCTTTGGACCTGGAGCTTACGTTACCTCTGGAATCCAGTTTGGAGGTTGATCCTTCTCCAACCATGCAGCAGACCCAAGCTCAGCCTCCAGAGCTCATTAAGGAAGTTGTAGCTCAGTCCCATTGTACTTCGAAGTGACAGTTCCAGCACCAGATCAGGGTCATGCTGAGCATCCAGTATCACCCAGTATCACAGTTAAACCTTTGGACCTGGAACTTACCACAACTCCAGAACCTACTACAGAGTCTGAACATTCTGCAGCCTGGCAGCAGACTACAGCTCCCCCTCCAAAACACCCTGAGATGACACTTGCACAGCCAAACCTGATTCAACTCACAATTCAACCTATGGATGTGGAAATTACCATTACTGCAGGATCCAATATGGAGACTGTACCTTCTCCAATCATGCAGCACACCCCAACTCAGCCTCCAGAGGCACCTCAGTATGTTGTACTTCAATCTCCATTCCAGCAGGAGGTGACAGTTCCAAATCCAAGTAAGGATCAAGGTCAGCATTCAACATCATCCAGCGTCAGAGTTCATTATGTGGACCTAGAGCAAACCACCACTCCAGAATCCACTATGGAGGCTGGACATTGTACATCCCTACAGCAGACTACAGCTTCCCCTCCAAAACACCCTGAGGTGACACTTGCACAACCAAACCTGACTCAAGCCACAGTTCTACCTGTGGACCTGTGAGTTACCATATCTCAGCAACCAAGGGTATCTGAGACAGTTCTTTTTCCTTCGACTCAGTATTCAGTATCCACAGGCCTTCCTGGTGTAAAATATACCCCAGAAAAGAAGCAGCCGGAACAGAATGCCACCACAAACTTCAGCATATGTGAGCTCTGTACCTGCACAAATGAGACGCTGTCGTGTGTTGGTCTCAGCCCAAAGCAGAAGCTCCACAGAGTGCCTGAGCCAGAGCCTAACGCCTACAATGGCACCTTCACCATCATGTAAGATTCGCCTCTCCTCATTTGTTCTCTGCATCCTGCCTGACATGGCAGCCTTTCTTCAGGTGTTCCTGGGTCCTCCTTTTCTCCCCAATCCACACTGACTGACTTTCTGTTTACACCTTTTGTTTGTCAATGATTCCTTATCTTCATTCTCCTTCTTACCATTTTTCCCTCTCCTCCAGTCTTTTACTTGTAATTGCCCTTATTTTTTCTTTCTCCATTTTTTACCCCATTATTTAATTCCTTAACATCTACTCTTCTTCCATCTTTATTCCATCGTCTTTACAGCAACATGTCCCTCTCCCCATCTCATTGGTGGTAATACAACAAAGTAGTTAAGAGTAGAAATTCCGGAGCCAGACTAACTGGGTTTGAACCCAGGTCTGTCATTTATTAGCTTTATGACTCAATTTCCTCATCTGTAAAATGGGAATTATGGTAGTCATCATCTCATAGGATGACTCCTATGACTCCTCAATCTCCCAATGACTCCAATCTCATTGGGAGATTTAGATGAGTTAATATAGGTAAAGCTCTTCTATCAGTGCCTAGCATATACTTTAGTGTTAGCTATTATTATTATTCCATCCCTCAATTATATCTAGAACTCATCTTTGTCCCCTGGCTTTCTATATGTAGCACCCATTTTGTGCCCAACCCAGGGCTAAGTACTTTGGGAGCCACAGAAGTATATGGCATTGTCTCCAGAAATGACAATGACAAGTTGGAAGAAAGGGGATATGCCTTAAAAGGGAGGTAATATATAATTAAGTATGAAGAGAAATACAGGTAGGTGGTGTAGTTCACCACAACCTGTAATCACAGGGGTGTGGAGGTCACCGAAGGCTGCATGGATAAGCTCAGTGTTTAGCTGGGACTTAAAGATTGGCTGTGATTTGCCAGAAAAATAATAGGCAGTACAGTCTAGGCAAAGGTGTGACTGCAGGGATGATCAGAATTTAATAGATTAGTCTGGCTGAAAATAATTGGGTTAGGTAACAATAAAAGATAGGATTATGAAAAACCTTGGCTATCGGCAATCCAGGTTTGAAAGTTCCACTGTAAGGTATGGGGAGCCACTGCAAGTTTTCAAGCAAGAGAGACAAATGATGAAAACAAGAGGCTTATTTTAAACACGAAGATGGGTAAGACAGAATTCCTTTTAGCAACTCATGATCTCATAGGTAAAATAAGCATATAAGCTCAAACCATAATGACAAAGTGCTGTGGAGGCACCATGAAGTAATAAAACTACATTTCTTTTAAAACAGTCATTTCCTTCTTCTATCCATTCCCCAGCTATTTGTTGATTTTATAAATATTTGAGTTTGCTTTATGTCCACGCGTTGGCTTTAAATATGATAGACGATGCACATAAGCAGGATCTAGTCCATACTTTGAAGGAGTTTATACTCAGAGGAAATGGGTTGCAAAAAGAGCTATATTTAAAGAAAGAAATGAATATGGGCAATGAGAGCTACAAGTTGGTACTGGAGCACAAAAGAAGGAAAAAAGACTTCAAATTGGATCAGGGAAGATGTTACTAGAGCAATGCTGTTTAAACGGGACCTCGAAGGGCCGTTGGGTATCAATGACAGACATCTTGGGAAGAATAAGGTTGGAAAAGGAAAGTGGGAGAAAGGCAAAACACAGGAAAAATACTCTGAGTACCTGTAGAGTACAAGTGGGAAGAGTAGGAGATTAGAGCCAGATCATCTAGGGCTTTGGAGGCCAAGCCAAGGATAACATGCCAAGCTAGCATGTTACCACAGCAGTGCTTTAGGACAAGCTTTAGCCTGCAACAGAACCAATCACTTGGAGGGCTTGTGAAAACACAAGCTCCACCCCCACAGTTACTGATTCAAGAGGTCCAGAGTAGGGCTGAGTATTTGTATCTTCATTAATTCACAAGTGATGCTGGTATTTCAGAACCACTTCCGGAGAGTTAATCTGGGGATCGCGTAGAGGATGGCTTAGAAAGGGAGAGGGTAGAGATGGAAACAGCAGTCAGAAGACAGTTATACCCATCCAGGTGAAATGAGAGACTAAGCTGGAATCAATGGAAATAAGATAGTCAGCTATCGTCAAGAGTAGGTATTTTCGAATAAAAGTCAAAATGATAGAAAGTGTAATCCTGAATTAACGTTACATATTAATGATACCAATAACTTCCTTTCAAGTTGTGTGAAATGTTATCTTTTATTTCTTCTGGTAATGAATTGGCATAGAAAAACAGAACTATACTGGGAAATGTGTAAATATAAGAATATTCCTTTTAATAGAAGAAATTATAATGATATATAGAGATAAAAACTTTGGGCTCATAATCTAGAATTTGATTAGACAACGAAAGGTGGAATCTAATCAATGCTTCTCTCAGGAAAGATTACCTCCAAAATCTATCAGGATCTATAGTTGTATATTTAATTTATGAAGATCCTGAATGTGAGACTTTTAAGAGAGATGAAGGCAGGGTTAGGAACTCTGAAAGGTTCAAATAGTAATTCCTAAGGTTTGGAGTTTAGACCAAAGCTTCTTATTTATTATTATCATTCTAATCTCTACTAGTTATTCCTACTAATTAGGTATCTAATAGCAAATTGAAGCAATATACTCCTTTTAATTTTCCTAGAGATTTTTCCTGCAATAAAATACCATCTGTCGAAAAAATTACATTAGAACCACTACCTTTTTTGCAGTTTATGTAAGTTACAAATATAGCTTCATTATATTTGGAATTTTTATAAAGCTTAATTTTTTATAAAATTAATTTGTTGCTCATTTTGAAATATGATTAAAATTACCAGTAAAATTTTGTAGCAAATCCTTTTTGTCTCTAGCAAAGATTAGTGTGAGAATTATTACACAGATCAGAGTGAATCATTATAGAGCAGTGGTTCTCACCCAGGGTGATTTTGCACGCAGGTGACATTTGGTAGTGTCTGGAGATATTTTTGCTTGTCAGATCTGTATATGCTACTGACATCTAGTGGACAGAGGCCAGAGATGATAGTAAACATCCAAGACTGTACAGGAGAGCCTCCCACAGCAAAGAATTATCCAGCCAAAAATGTCTATAGTGCTACCTTTCTAGAGAAATAAAGATCACTTAACACAAGTATTTAATGAGCATTTACTATTTTGTATCTAATGCACCACATATATAATCATGAAAGTATAAATCATAATATCTTCCACAGTGAGATTTCTTTAGCGTATGGAGTAGTGATGTTATGTTTCATCATGTATAAATTAGAATTATTGCCAAAGGATAAATATTCTGAAAGTATATATATTTTTCTTTTTATTTTGCTTGTGTTTTTTTTGTAGAAATCTTGGTTGCAATTTACTCACAGAACTGAGCTTTGGAACGTTTCAGGCCTGGCATGGAATGAAGTTTTTACACAAGTAGTAAGTGAAATAGAAGATGAATACATGTAAAAAACTGTGTATAAAAACATCATGCAGTTATTGGTTAGCTGGGTGTAAGCCCAGTATGAATTCTGGAAAGGATGTCTTGAGAGCCATTTATTTTATTTTTTTTTTCAAATGAGGAAACTTAGGTACAAAGAGGCCAAGAAACTTGTTTAACTCATATATGAAACCCTTTGCTTTCCATAGTACTGAACTTTGGCTCGGGCAATAAAAGGCACCAAGCCAAAACACTCAAATTAGCATTGTCATGGAAACCCACTGATGCCTCTCCAATATGCGAATGGCCCATGAAGTTCCACTTTTGAATTTAACTTTGATTCCTGCTCATGTGCAAAGTTCCTAACTGCTTAAAATGTATGCAACACAGAGCTGCAAAGAACTAAGTTAAGCACCGAATTCTTCAGGGAGCAAAAGGTGTGGGTGCTTCCCCAACCATTATTAGCTCTTTTAAATGGCAAAGCAGAAAGAATTCCTGAACACACACCACAGGGCTCTCCCCAGCCACCCAGAACATTATTTTTCAAAAAGCATATATCTCTGAAGTGTAATATTTGTGGCCAGTAGGAACTTTTGAGATATGGAAAAAGACGTTGTTTGTGTTCAGCTGTAGTGTGAAAAATATAAAGAAAATACATTGCTGTAGCCTAATACAATATACGTTCTTTGCTGACTACTCTTCAATAAGAAGTGTGGGTTTTACACCCCTTCAGCTCAAAAATTCTGTGATTTCTCATGACACAAGGAAATGATAGTGGGTACGTTCAATGGACCGAAGGCGATTTTAGACTCAAGGTAAAAAAGAGCTCTTCTACACCTGGCTTTGGAAAAGACTCTCTTACCTGTCTTGTGGGTCAGAAATCCAGTTTCACACAGTTCACACATTTTGGGTTAATGAAGGTGTTGAGGCTGTGTCTGGAACTGGATTAGCAATTCCTGCAGATGCCTGTCTTTAGTGGCCTCCTTCCTTTCCCTTGTTAGTTTGCTGATGCCTACCTTGGGGAGAGAGCACCAAGGGTCAGTTGTTCTTTTGCCAGTACATCGGAGAGCAGGCTGATGAGGTCCCTTCACCAGGAGGTTTTAGTAGCGTCAATACAAGGTCTTAAACTCACCACCTTTCCTAAACATCCTATAACACAATGAGTTCCTTATAAGAATCAGAGTTTCACTATAGTTATGTAGGCAACACCGGAAAATATATTGTGGAAATAAATAAATAAACAACCAACCAAACAAATGAATAAATAAATCACAGTTTAAAGATTAAGAATTCATTCAAAAACATTCACTGAGTACCATGCCCACTGTGTGTCAGCACTGTACTACGTGCTGGAGATACAGAGGCGCATAGGGCAGGAACGTTGTCCCCAAGAAGCTTTCATACTGGAAGGAGAAAGATGAAAGTTGATGGGAAAACATAGATGAGAGCCATTCTAGCATCTATGCAGCAGGGTAACGAGGTGACGGGGGGGGGGGGATGAAGTAGAAAATGGGTGGTAGGTTAGAAAAGATTTGTAATGGAAGAGGCACCAACTTGTTCCTTTTGAATTTGTTTTCCTCTTTAATGGCCGAAAAAGTTAGTGAAAGATAATCAGAACTATCTGGTGTTGGAAATAAATTAGTACTGTACTCCTAAAACTCATTCACAGTTACTTTCAAAAGATTGTCACAGTATAATAAGTCTTTGTTTTGGGCTAAGTCTTTCTAATAGACAAAGCTAATTTGATTCAGGAAACATTTGCCATGGTGAGATAAAAAGTTTATTGCATCTCTTTCAAAAGGCTAGCCACCAAGGGAAGATGCCACCCTCGAGTTAAGTCATTTTACTACCTATAATGACATATTATTAGGGTGTTTATAAGTTGCCTGCATTAAATAAGTTTGGAAAAGGGCCTCAGCTGAGGTGGATTTATCATGAATTCAATGAAGCTTAGGCTTCAGGGCTCCTCACTTGCATAGGTCCCTTCCAAAGTCTTGAGAGGGGTCTTAGCGATTTTTGTATTCACAACTTTGCATGTTTTTATTAGATAGGATTTCTCAAAGTAGATGAGCTTCAGGCCCCATAAAACCTTGATTCATAACCGGGTTTCAGGTAATTATAAGTCAGTAGGTTTCTTGAATGAAGCTTCAATGTTATTGACAAACATCAGGTGAAGTAGTTAGCAGTGTGGTAGTCTATTTTAAATCCGAAATCTACCTCAAAGATGAACCAAGAGTTTATTAATTATTAAAGTACCACTTTTTGACTGGTGGTAGTAATCATATCTCTCTCGGATAAAATCAGGAATGAAATATATTATGGAAAAGCAGCAGTGGTTGATAATCCTAAATGTTAAGTATACTTTTTCTTTCTGAATTTACAGTGTTTCTCCTTCATTCACCTATGCAGGTCCAGACTGATGGCTTATTTTTAAAAATTCTTTTAGTCACTTCATTGGTTCTAACAATACAAGCTCCATGATTTTAGAAACTGAAGGACTCTGCAGTGTATAAAGGCTATATAACTTAACCAGACAGAGTGCATTCACATGCTGTCTTGTCTGTGGTACACCAATATTGAACCAAGAACAAGAGAGAATAAGAGGAAAATCAAAGCCTTATCCCTATTAAATTATTTACCCCATTTTTGAGAGTATCAGTGAGGGAGGGGGGGGCCACACTATGAAGGCAAATTGAGCTGCGGTCACAGAGCCACACTAATGCTCCTCCAGTCAACTAGCACTGGTTTCCTTTAGATAGCTATGTACACACAAAAGCTTACACACTTCAGGGTGTTGTCATCACTTTTTGCTATGTACTGGAATCCTGGCAGCTTCTCAGATTTAGAAAGGCATAAATGCTAAAAACAAAAATAACTTGGGTCTGCCCTTTGCCATGACTTAGAGTGGCTGTTTTATTTGTAATAGTTCAAAATTTTGAGACTGTCACACCTCGCAACTACTATACTTTTCTTCTCCCAACTGTGTCTTATTCTTCCCACCTGTAGTATTTTCTCCCATTCTGTATGTTTTTTTCACTTTCTTGATAGTGTCCTTTGAAGCACAAACTTTTTAATTTTTATAAAATCCAATTCATCTATTTTTCCTTTGGTTGTTTGTGCTTCGGGTATTATATCTACGAAACTGTTGTCTACTGCAAGGACTACTCCTGTGTTTTCTTCTAAGAGTTTTATAGCCTTTGCTCTTACATTTGGAAATTTGATCCATTTGGAGTTAATTTTCATATATGGTGTGAAGTGTAGGAGTGCAGCTTTATTATTTTGTGTGTGGATGTACAGTTGTCCCAGCGTCATTTGAAAGACTCTTCTTACCACATTGAATTGTTTTGGTACGCTTGTTGAAAATCAATAGACCATAAATATGAGGGTTCATTTCTATACTGTCATTTCTGTTCCATTGATTTACATGTCTTGTCTTATTCCAGTACCACACTGTGATTGCAGTAGCTTTGAACTGAGTTTTGAAACCAGGATGTGTGAGTCCTCCCACTTTGTTCTTTACCAACATTGTTTTGGTTATTCTGTTTCCTTGAATTCCCATATGAATTTTAGAATTAGCTTGGCAGTTTCTGGAAAGAGGTCAGCTGGGATTTTGAAAGGATTTACAATGTAACCATGGGTTGATTTGGGAAGTAGTGACATTTTAATATGACTATCTTCCAGTCCATGAATCCAGCATGTCTTTTTATTTATTTAGATCTTCTTCAATTTCTTTCAACAGTTTTGTACTTTTCAGTGTGAATCTTGCACTTACTTGGTTAAATTTTTCCCTAAGTATTTTATTTGTTTTGATGCTGTTACACATGGAATTGTTTTCTTAATTTCACTTTGGATTACTCATTGCTCGTGTGTAGAAATAATTTTTTTTTTCTTTTGTGGTATGCTGCCTCTCACTGTTGTGGCCTCACCCATTGTGGAGCACAGGCTCCGGA
The DNA here is from genome assembly GCF_964374135.1 of Grampus griseus. Lineage (NCBI taxonomy): Eukaryota > Metazoa > Chordata > Mammalia > Artiodactyla > Delphinidae > Grampus > Grampus griseus. The sequence goes on from NC_139018.1 coordinate 95,272,116, forward strand.
CGCACAGGCTCAGCGGCCATGGCTCACGGGCCCAGCCGCCCCGCGGCATGTGGGATCCTCCCATACCGGGGCACGAACCTGTGTCCCCTGCATCGGCAGGTGGACTCTCAACCACTGCGCCACCCGGGAAGCCCTAGAAATAATATTGATCTTATATCCTGAAACCTTGCTGAATTCATTTATTAATGCTAACAGTTATTCTCCTACATTCCCAGGAATATGTCTTGTGGTCTTCCAGTTTCCCAGGAATACATTGGCACATTTCAGTCTCTGTGGACATCTCATTCCTCAGCTTTTCTTTTTAAGCTTTTTGGTTGGGCTGTTTTTTGCCCCAAACTGTTATCCGTTGTCTCATGCAACTGCCATGTTAAAATATTTGCTTCAAAATGTTTTCCGAAATGCCACCTGAGGAGAGGCTTTTCTCACTAGACTGCTCGTGGTCAGGTCAAAGACAAGCCTTTCACGTGAGATCTTCCAGGGGACCACCAGACATGTAAAACAATGACAGTTCTTTGGGAATGAGTCTTTTTGAAGGACCTCCTAGACCATGCTGCTCCTTCTGGTACCAGGGATGTGGGCTGTTTTTCAAGGCTACCACTGGCATGGAGAGCAAAGGTCAAGGACAAGTTCAAGCAACACAGATCTCATTGTTCTTACAGAAATTAATTTGTTTTCCTTGAATAAATTGCCCCCCAGTGTGTTGCAAGCCTGTTGGTTAAATTTCCAGAGTTCAGAAGAAGTTGATTCTGACCATTTTTGCCAGTTTTTTTTGTTGTTGTTATTGTTGTTTCTATGGAGGGATGAAGTTTTAGATGTCCTTCCTCCATCATTTTATTACTGATTTTCCTGCAATGTTTTTTAAAATCTCTAAAGTCTCAATGACCATAGGCTAATTAAATATTTATTATGGGAGATGATTAAGGAAAAAATAAATAAAAGGAAAAATAAATAAATAAATAAAAAGAGAAAATATAATTCTCATAGAGGCTTTCCCAGATGGGTAGATGAAGTTTGAAAAGGTATTTCTATATTTAGTGCTCTCCAAATTAAGGTTAAAGTGAAAGATATTTTATAAAACCCCCCCTTTTTTTTTTCATTCATGTTAAACACAGACTTTAGAGTCAGAACTGAGTTCAAATTCCAGCTCTGCTTCTTACTAGCTTGATGACTTAGGACAAGCTATGTAACTTCTCTGTGCCTCTGTTTCCTCATTTGTACAATGGGGTAATATATCTATCACATAAGGTTACTATGAGGATTAAATGTTAAATGCTGATCACAGATCCCTGGCAACCCAAAAGATATTAGTTTTGATGATTATTTTTATAATATTCTGCAAAAGTACACTAATAATTCTTGAGTAGAGTTAACCTAAAGTCAGATATTCTTTTCTTTCTTCCTGTTTCTTTTGGGGGTTTTTTTTCCCCTTATTTGTTTTACAGAGCAAAGGAAAAAAAAAAGAAAGAAAGAACTAAGAAGAAAATCTATTCCAGCATTTTGGAATAAAATTTTGTTCTCCAAAATTGATTTGTTTATTTTATTGATATATAAACAAAATGTTATTTATTTATTCAGCAAACATTTATTAAATACCTAGTAAATATATAGCCACTATGTCAGGCACAGGAATAATAATGACAGTAAAGTGTGGTCCCTGCTCTGAAGTTGCTGACAATGTAGGAGACTGACAAGTAAACCGTTGATTACATACACAGTAACAAAGGCTATGATACTAGAATACACACGGGAGTATGTGATGGGAGTATGGCTTTCATAAGTTCCTCTTGGATTTATTGCTTCTTCTTTGGCTCCAGAACCAAGGAATTAGACCTATTTTTGTCTTTAATTGGGTAGTTTAAATCATGAAATTTTCAAAAAATTTGTAGAGATAGAAGAAATCACCTTGAATTATGGAGGACACTAGAAATAGTAGTTTTTTACAGAGCAAGGGCTTCCTACCAGTATAGTCACTTCGAGGGTTTTGAACCTGAAAAGTTCCTTGGCATATTTTTTCTATGCTAGCCACTTTTTTTTCTATTTTTTTGTTTCTCTTCTCCACTTTATCATCTAGAGACCTGCCTAGTTCCCAATGAAAGGGTGTTTTACAAATTCTAATGGTGATTTATAGGTAAAGAGAGAAAATGGATTTTTTTTTGACCTTCAAGTTCCATACCAAAAAAAATGAATATAAGCTTTCATGGAAGTAATTGAAAATGCAGATAATTTTAATTCCATTCCATTTTTCAGAATTCTCAATCGTAATCCTTTGACAACAGGTGAAGATTCTGATCTTTTTAAATTGCCAGCATTAAAATATTTGTAAGTATTGCAACACTTTCATGGCTCATGAGATAATTTCTGCTCCTTCTTTCTTTCATCAAAGATTGAGTACTTTGGGTAAAAAGTCATAATTTAGATTTTAACTGGGTTATTGAAAATAAGAGTTATTGGCAAAGAAAAGGATTAAGAAAGAATATATACGGGTAAGACAGCCAGCAGAGAATGAGAACAGTGTTAAAGAACACATATAGTTATGGAAGATGTAGATGCATGTAGGAATATTATTTATCCCAGAAAGCAAAAAGGAATAAGGGGTACATTATTTTTTTAAAAAAGAGTGATCAAAGAGGTAGATGCAATTGAAAATGAGAAGCTAGGATAATAAAAAATGATTGTGCTGTTCAGCACCAAGGTCATTCATTTGGTGATGCAAATTTAAATTTCTTCAATAAGAGCTCTTTGTAATTATCACCTATGGCAAGTCAGAAGCCAGAATTGAAGTAATCAAATGTTAAGTATCTTTTGAAGTTTAGAATTTTTGTCTTTGGGTTTTATATCATGCATGTTTGGGCTTCTCCTTCAGAGACATGGGAACAACACAAGTGTCGCAGCAATTGAAAGCATCGTCATGATGACCCTTGAATTGGAAAAACTGTAAGTTGATTTTTCTTACATTTATTTTCACTCATTTGTTTTTTTTAGGTTTGTTTTATTATTTTCTTAAGTCAGGTTTATTTATGTATAATTTTCATTTCACAAAATTCACTGTTTTTAAATATACAGTGTGATGTGTTTTGACAAACGTATAGTTAGTTCTGTAGCCACCACCACATTTGAGGTAAAGAACATTTCTGCACTCCCAAAAGACCCCTCATGTCCCTTTATAGTCAATCCATCCTCCTCCCACTACCAGCCCCTGGAAACAACCAGTCTGATTTTTGTCCATGTAATGTTGCCTTTTCCGGAATGTCTTATAACTGAAATCATGTGGAATGTAGCCTTTTGTTTTTGGCTTCTTTCACTTAGTCAGTCTCTTTGGAGATTTATCTGTTTTGTTGCACCTGTCAGTATTTCATTCCTTTTTATTGCTGAGCAGTATTCTAGTTGTGTGGATATACAGTTTGTTTATGTATTCAGTGATTGATGACCATTTGACTTTTTTCTAGTTTTTTGGCAGTTTTGAACAAAGCCTCTGAAAACACTCACACGTATGTGTGAACATATGTTTTGTGCGAGCATATGTTTTCATTTCTTTGGGGTAAAATACCTAAGGGTGGGATTGCTTCATCATATGCTAAGCGCATATTTAACTTTTTAAGAAACTGCTAAACTGTTTTCTAAAGTGCCTGTGCCTTTCGCTTTCCCACTAGCAGTTTATGCGAGTTTCAGTTGCTCCACATCATCACCTGATCCTTATATTTGTTTTTTTAAAAAATTTAGCCTTTCTCGTAGGTGTGTAGTTGCATCTCGTGGTTTTTGCCACATTTTGCATTTCTGTAGTAGCTGATGATGTTGAGTGTCTGTTGATGTGCAAATATCTTTTTAAAGAAGTGTCTGTTCAAATCCATTTTTAAATTGGATATTTATATTGAGTTTTAAGAGTGCTTTATATAAAAAGCAATGAAAAAAGTCCTTTCTTTCAGATATGTGTTTAGTAAATATCTTCTCCCAGATTGTGACTTATCTTCATTGTATTACAGTGTCTCTGAAGACTAGAAGTTTGAAATTTTTGATGATCTGTAATTTAGCAATTTTTCTTGTTTTTCATATTTAGTTAATTTATTTATTTTGCTGTTCTGGGTCTTAGTTGCGGCAGATGGGCTCCTTAGTTGCGGCTCATGGGCTTCTTAGTTGTGGCATGCGAACTCTTAGTTGCGGCATGCATGTGGGAACTAGTTCCCTGACCAGGGATCAAACCCGGGTCCCTGCATTGGGAACTCAGAGTCTTAACCACCAGGGAAGTCCCTTAGCAATTTTTCTTAGATGGTTTGTGCTTTTTTGTGTCTTATCTAAGAAATCTTTGTCTGAGACCCCATTGTCTAACCCAAAATCACAAAGATTTTCTCCTATGTTTTCTTCCAGAAGTTGTATAGTTCCATTTAGGTCTATGATTCATTTTGAGTTAATTTTCATATATGTTTTGAGGGAAGGGTCAAGTTTCATTTCTTTTCAGTTTAAAAACTATTTCTGTAGGACCCTATTGTGACAGTTTATTACACAACTTACTGCACCTTAAATTGTGCCATCCCCCCTCCAATATGGCAAGCTAATAGAAACTTTCTGTTATGCCAAGGCTAGGTGAGGGGATTGCATGAGATTAGTATGCAGAAAGGGCCCTGCATTTAGCACTCTATTCCAACCATCTTAGGTCAGCTGACAAATGACTGTCTTCACCACGCCATCACACATTGTTCACTGCTCTAGCCTCATCTTCTTCAGCCTCCCACAGCATCTGCCACAATTGTGATCCCTCTCTTGTCAGCTAGATGCCTTCCTCTCTGGATATTAAAAATTATTTCCCTATGTAACTACAATACTGTTAACACACAGTATTGAAGAAATTAAATTCCTACACAATGATATTACCTTATAAAGAGTTGCTATTCAAATTTCCCCAGTTGTCTCTCTCATATAATATCATTTCTTTTAACAGCTTTTTGAGGTATAATTGACATAGAATAATCTGTATTCACACACACGCATATATAAACACCATGAAGACATCACCAAAATCAAAATGTCCATCTCCTCAGAAAGTTTCTTAACGTCTCTTTGTAATTCTTCCTTCCCATTGTTCCTGCCCTTCCCAATCACCATGCAACCCTTGCTCTGCTTTCTGTTTGCATTTTCTAGAATTGTATGTAGATGGAATCATAGAGTGTATACTTTCTTCTAACTCGTTTCTAACTCAGCATGATTATTTTAATTTTCATCCATATTGTTGTATATATCAGTAATTCATTTCTGTTTATTGCTGAATAGTATTGCATTATATTGATGAACCACAATTTATCTATTCACCATTGATGAACATTGAGTTGTTTCAGTCTTTGTCTATTACAGATAAAGTTGCTATGAATATTTGTGTACAAGTGTTTGTATGGATGTATACTTCCATTTCTCTTGGGTAAATACCTGCAAGTAGAATGGCTAGATCATTGGTTAGTGTATGTTTAAGTTTTTAAAAAATACCTATTTTCCATAGTGGTTTGATCATTTTACATCTCTACCAGCAGTGTATGAGAATTGCATTTTCTTCACGTTGCGGCCAACACTTGCTATGCTCAGTATTTTTAATTTCAGATAGTTTAATAGGTGAGTAGTTGTATCTCACTGTAGCATCCCTAATGATTAATCATGTCAAACGTCTTTTCATATGCTTATATTCCATCTGTATATCTTTTTATCTTTTATATATATTTTTCTGGAGTTTTGAGAGTTCTTTATATATTCTGGAAATTAGTCCTTTATCGAATATGTAAGTTGCTAAGTATTTTCTCCCGTTCTGTGACTCATCTTTCCGTTCTCTCAGGAGTGTCTTTTGCAGGGCAGAAATTCTTAATTTTGATAGTGTCTAATTTATCTATTTTTTTCTTTCATGGGTTATGCTTTTGGTGTTGTATCTAAGAAATTTTGCCTAACTCAAGGTCATAAAATTTTTCACCTGTTTTGTTCTAGAAATTTTATACTTTTATGTTTTACATTTAGATCTTTGAACCAATTTGAGTTCATTTCTGTATATGGTTTGGATGGAAGTTCTTTTTTTTGTTTGGTTTTTGCACCTGTGTATTCAATTGTTCCAGCATCATTTGGTGAAAAGACTATCATCTCTCCACTTAAATGCCTTTGAACCTGAAAGTCAGTTGTCCACATCTCTCTACTTCTGAACTTTCTATTCTCTTCCTTTGATCCTTTTGTCTATCTTTACACTACTATCACAATGTCTTGAAAGTGTTACTTCATAAGCCTTGAAATCAGTTACTGTTAGTTCTTCAACTTTGTTCATTTTCAACGTTGTTTTAGTTATTCTAAATTTTATTTCCACATGAATTTTAGAATTAGGTTGTCAATTTCTATAGAAAAGGCTACTGGTATTTTGATCTATAAATCAGTTTGGGGAGAAATGATGTCTTAACAATATTGAACCTTCTGATCCATGAATACATTTTATCTCTTCATTTATTTAGGTCTTCCTTAATTTCCCCCAGCAATATTTTACAGTTTTCACTGTGCAAGTCTTCTACATGTTTTGTCAGATTTATTCTAAGTATTTTATATGTTTGATTCTATTATAAGTAGTATTTTAAAACTTTGATCTCTGATTGTTGAGATTAATTAATCTTTTTGTATGTTCATCTTGTACCCTGCAAACTTGAGAAACTCATTGATGAGTTCCAGTAGCAATTTTGTAGATTCTATCAGGTTTTCTCTGTCATCATGTTATCTGGAAATAAACATAGGTTTAGTTCTTCCTTTCCTTTCTGAATATCTCTTTTCTTTTTGTTGCCCTATTGCACTGGCTAGAACCTTCAGTGCAATGTCAAATAGAAGTAATGAGAGCAGACATCCTTGCCTTTGTCCTGATACTGGCGAGCAAGTTCTTTGTCCTTCACCATTAAATATGATGTTAAGTGTTTTGTAGAAGTCATTTATCAAGTTGAGGAAGTCTCCTTCCATTCCTCGTCTGCTGAGGGCTGTTTTTTTTCTTTAATCAGGAATGGATGTTAGATTTTTTCATTCTTTTCCTGCATCTATTGCAATGATTATGTGATTTTTCCCTTCTTTTGTTTTCTTAATTTGTTTATTTATTTTTGGACTGTATTGGGCCTCCATTCCTGCACGCAGGCTTTCTCTAGTTGTGGCAAGCAGGGACTACTCTTCATTGCAGTATGCCGGCTTCTCATTGCGGTGGCTTCTCTTGTTGCAGAGAATGGGCTCTAGGTGCACGGGCTTCACTAGTTGTGGCACATGGGCTCAGTAGTTGTGACTCACGGGCTCTAGAGCTCAGGCTCAGTAGTTCTGGTGCATGGGCTTCGTTGCTCCGTGGCATGTGGGATCTTCACTGACCAGGGGTCAAACTCATGTCCCCTGCAGTGGCAGGTGGATTCTTAACCACTGCCCCACCAGAGATGTCCTGATTTTTCTTTTTTAGTGTAGTAAGTTGGTAAATTGATTTTCAAATATTAAACCAACCTTTCATTCTTGAGATAAACCCCACTTGGTCATGATGTATCATCTTTTTATATATTATTGGATTTGATATGCTAAAATTTTGTTAAGATTTTTTGCTTCTGTGTTCATGAGAGATATTGGTCTATAGTTTTCTTCTAATGTCATTTTCTAATCTTGATACGGTGAAAGTTGGCCTTATAAAATAAGTTGGGAAGTATTCCCTTCTCTTCAACTTTCTGGTAGAGTTTGTGTAGACTTGGCATTATTTTATTCCTTAAATGTTTGGTAGAATTTATCAGCTAAGCCACCTGAACTTGAAGCTTTCTTTGTTGGAAGGTTTTAAACTGCACACCCAATTTCTTTAATATCTGTATTCTTGAATAAACTTTGGTAGTGCATGTGTTGCAAGGAATTTGTCCATTTCATCTTGAATTTATTGGTATAAAGTATTCTATATATTCTCTTATTATCCTTTTAATATCTATAGTATTTTTCTGTTTTCCATTTTATTTATTTCTACTTTGATCTTTATTGTGTTCTTTCTTCTCTTACTCTGTGATTAATTTGCTCTTGTTTTCCCAGTTTGAGGTGGAAGTTGAGGAAACTGAGTACCGCATTAGCAATAACCCACATGTTGACATATTATGTTTTCAGTTTCCGTGAGTTCAAAATACTTTCTGATTTCCCTTTTGATTTCTTCTTTGACCACAAAGTTACTCAGAAGAGTGTTCTTTGGTTTCCAAATATTTGGAACTTTTTCGAATTTGTTAATTTCTAATTTAATTCCATTGTGGTCAGAGACATATATTGAATGACTAAAATCCTTTCAAAAATTTTTTTAAGTATTTTTTTTAATTAATTTTTTCTGCGTTGGGTCTTTATTGCTTCGCCTGGGCTTTCTCTAGTTGCGGCAAGCAGGGGCTCCTCTTCGTTACAGTGCATTGTATTCTCATTGGATGACTTCTCTTGTTGCAGAGCACAGGCTCTAGGTGCGTGGCCTTCAGTAGTCGTGGCACACAGGCTCTAGAGTGCAGGCTCAGTAGTTGTGCCGTGCGGGCGTAGTTGCTTGGCAACATGTGGGATCTTCTCGGACCAGGGATCGAACCCATATCCCCTGCATTGGCAGGCAGGCAGGTTGTTAACCACTGAACCACCAGGGAAGTCCCAATTGCAGTATTCTTAATCTTTTGTGTAGATCCATATTCCAATCTGGTGTCATTTTCCTTTTGCTTAAAAATACTTCTTTTAGCATTTCTTATAGTGAAATTCTACTTGTAAAGAATTCTTGCAGCTTTTGTATGTCTGAGACAGTCTTTATTTTGCTTTTGTTTTGATACATCTGGGTATAGAATTCTAGCTTGATAGAATTGGCTGACTGACCACTGACTTCTCATTTACATTGTTTCCAACAAAAATTCTGCTGTCATTGATATCTTTGTTCCTCTCTATGTAGTGTATAGGTTTTTCCTCTGGCTACTGTTAAATTTTTCTCTTTATTGCTGGTTCTGGGCAATTTGATTATTTTTTGTGCCTTGGTGTAGTTTCGTCCATGTTTCTTATGCTTAAAGTTCATTGATCTTCTTGACTTTGTGGCTTTATACTGTTTACCAATTTGGAAAAGTTTTGGCTATTATTTCTTCAAATTTTTGTATTTTTCCTCTCCTTCATGGACTCTAAGTTCACATGTATTAGGCCACTTGAAGTTGTTGCACAGCTCACTGATGCTCTATTAAGTTTTGTTGTTGTTTAGTTTTGTTACTCTTTTTGTTTCATTTTGGATAGTTTCTATTACTATACCTTAATGTTCACTGACCCTTTCTTCTGCAGTGTCTAATCTGCAATTAACCTCATTCAATGTCTTTTTCATTTAGCCATTGTTTTTAATTGCTAGAAGCTCAATTTGGGACTGTTTTACGTTTTCTGTGCCTGTTCTTAACATTTTCAGTGTTTTGTCTGGGTTTTTGAACATATGAAATACAGTTATAATAACTTTTCTTCATGTATAAAAACTTAAAATGTTCTTTTCTGCCAATTCTAACATCTGTATAGATTATGGGTTAGTTTTGATTGATTGCCTTTTCTCCTCACTATGGGTCATAGTTTCCTACTTCTTTGCATGCTTGGCAATTTTTCATATGATCCCCGATACTGTGCGTTTTTGTTTCTTGTGTGCTATATATATTAAATTCTTGTAAAATGCTTGGGCTTTGTTTTGGGTGGAATGAAGTTACTCAAAACAATTTTATTCTTTTAGGTCTAGCTTTTAAGATTCATTGGGTAGGAGTCCAAGTAGCCTTTAGTCTGGAGCTCATTATTTGCAACTACTGAGACAAGTCTTTTCTGAGTATCATGAGGTTTTCCAGTTTGACCTGTAGGAACAGGTACTATTCCTACAACCCTGTGTGATATCCAGATATTCTTATTATTAATCCTTTCATGTGGTTCTTTTCCTGGTATCAAGTAATTCCTCACACAAATGTACTGACAAATACTTTGTTGAATTCTCAAGAGATCCCTCTGCATATCTCCAGACTTCTTTGTCTGTGCACTTCTTTTCTCTCTGGTAGTCTGCTTTGTGCACTCTAGTTACCTTGGTTTTCCCAGACTGTCAGCTCCATTTCGTCAGTCAGGGAGTCCACCAGTCTCTGCCTGGACTTCTCTTCCCTGTACCATGACCTGGAAACTCTCTCAGAGAAGTAAGTTAGGGCAATTATGGGGATCACTTCATTTATTTCCCATCTCCTGGGGATCACTGAACTTTATTGCCTGAGGTCCAGTTTCTTGAAAACTGTTGTTTCATATGTTCTGTCTGATGATTTCATTGTTTCAGGTGGGAGGTTAAATTGGTCCTTGTTACTTCATCTTGGCCAGAAGCCAATAACATTCAGTCTGTTTTATTTTGATACAGGGTCCAATTAAAGATTATGCATTGCATGTCATATCTTTGTTTCCTTTAATCTAGAATATTTCCCTATTTTTATTTTGGTCTTTTATGACATTGGTATTTTTGAAGACTCTAAGCCAGTTAGCTTGTAAATTGCCTGACAATCTGGATTTGTCTATTTCCTCATTGGATTCAAAGTATATATTTTGGGGAAGAATACTATGTAGGTGATGTATTCTTCATACTTCATCAGTTCAGGTGGCCCAGTGCTAAGTTTGATCACTTGATTAAGGTGGTATCTTCCATATCTCTCCATTGTAAAATTATTTTTCCCCTTGGTAATTGATAAATCATATGTGGGGTGATACTTTGGGATCAGTAAAGATCCTACTTTCAAACAACTCTTCACCCAGCTGTGCATCAATGATAATCCTTGTCTGAATCGATTATTACATTGATAGATGCAAAATGACACTTTCCTAATTCTATCATTCCTTTTGCATTTATTAGTTGACATTATTATATAAAGAAGAGCTCCCCCACTTTTCATTTGAGTATCATTATGAACTTATGTGCTTTTTTATAAGTTAACTAGGTTATACCTTATTATAATGATAATGTTATTCTTTGGAATGTTCCTTTTGTCCAGATTTGGCCAAAGCGACCTCTGTTATTGTTTAACCACACGATGCTTTTCTATTACTAGAATAATTTCTACTATATTACTACTCACAAATAGGACCTGAGAAAGGGACTCCAGAAGGTGCGGTCTTATTCAGACTCTTCTTAGAAGTGTGCCTTCTTCCTGTGTACTCTCAACCCAAAGTGAGGCTTTGGGGTTGGAAGGAGATACTTCGGATTTAAACTACAGATCAGTGTCACCCAATTCTAATCCCTATTCCCTTTTTTCTAGGCATACCATATCTACTGCCATCTTAATCCTTCTGTTGGGCACCTCTCTCCTCCTCTATATTTATTTACAACAGTCAAGAGCAGCAATTGGCCAACCGGCCCCTATCCAGTTCTGCAGTCCATATGCCCCAGGAACTCCTTTTTGCACTGGTCTGTGGTGTCCTTGGCCTACCTCTTCTACCTACTCAAGTAACTCTTTTACCACGAATTTAATTACCTGTGTTTCCATTTATAGGATCTTACCTAGCCTTATGGCCTGCTGCCTCTGCCAATTTAAAAATATTATTGAGGTTGTCTGAAAGACAGTCAAGCTGCATTGTGACAGCGAATGCCTGACAGACGTCACACGTTGTGGTGAGTCTCAATTGCAGGATAATAAATTTTTAATTTTTAATTTAATATTTTAATTTTTAATCAGTGATGATAAATTTTAATATTAATGATGTAATTGCATTATTTTAATTCATTCATTCAGAGTTCCAGCTCCCTAAGTTTCTAAGAACTACCCCCTGGCTAAAAATCAGATTCTTGGTTACATTATTAAGCTAATAATAGCTCAGTTACATTGTTAGCTTAATAATGTAACGGATCCGCATAATTAAAGGAACAAGAGAAAGGAATCCAAGGGGGAAGGGAATTAACATTAATGGCCACATATCCTATGCTGTGCTCTGTGCAAATGAGAACTTATTGATATAGTGCATCACAGTTTGTTAACTGATTTTATATACATTAGGTCTCAAGTACGCTTTGTCTTATAGGACAGGTGTAAATATAGTTTTGTTTATTTTGTTTGTTTCTGCAATTTTATAAAGAGTACAAGTGATGCTGTTTGATGTCCTATTTGGAGCCTGAGAGTTTCGGGTTCCATAACCAGAAGCTGCTACCTAGTCCTTCTAATGGAATGGAGAGCTAGTTTATTCTTAGACTCTCAAGCTCTGAACTTGCTCTGAATCTCATGCTTTTCTATCCACAAAACACTCAGGGGCTTTCAACTATTTTTCTATATATTAGATTTACTGGCACTAACTTTTTAAAAAGCACGGGCGCCCGTTTGCTGGTGCAGTCCGCTTGTTCCCCGAGCAGCGCTCGCGCGGTGATGTTAGGATGCTGCACTTGGTACCTTTTGTGGTTCCCATCGGGGGTGACAAAACCTTGCTGGTGTGGGAGCTGAGCTCTGGATCCACGGCCGAGGCCTTGCAAGTGAGAGGAGCTGGAGCGGAGGGAAGGGTGGAGGAAGCCGCCCCGCGCCACAGTAACTGGGCGCCCCGGGGTACTTCTTCAGCACCTCATCTGCCTGTGGTCTCCGCTGAGAGGAATCTTAGTTCTAGAGACGACCTGAGCGGTCATCTCACCCCCATAGATTTTTGAGACATAGTTCCCAACAGAAGGCATTGCCTCCTAATGCTTCTCGAAGCTTAGGATTTCAGAGGGAAACTTGTTCATGAAATGAGAAGTGTTTGGAGTTCCAGGCTCACCACAGTTAAGTGTGCAAAGGGCTGGGGGAATATAAGGGAATGGGCGGTTTGGTTTCCTGGGCCTGAAATTTACTGCACTTTCTTAGTGTGAGACCACCCTACAGCATTCTCTCTTCACAGTCTTCTCCCGGTTTGGCTTTCTGTATTCTGTCTGAGTCTTCCCAAATGCAGCAGTGGGTGGTCCTGGGTTCTATGCCATCATCAAGTTTCATTCAGCAAGGGATGCCCACAGAGCCCAAAAGGCATGTGACCAGAAGCAGCTTTTTCACACATCTCCAGTGAAGATGGGTCCAAATGTGGAATTCCTCGCTCTACTGGGATGTGGTGCTGAACTTAAAACTAATAGGCCATCGGGAATTCCCTGGTGGTCCAGTGGTTAGGACTCTGCACTTTCACTGCTGAGGGCGCTGGTTCAATCCCTGGTCTGGGAACTAAGATACCAGGGCGGGAAAAAAAAAAGGCCAGCGTTTCTACAGCACTGTGGTGTACAGAGTGCTCTCAGATGCACTGCTCCACTGATCCCCCAGTTTCCTAGTTGTTTCTTTCTTTTTTTTAGATGAAGAAACTCGAACTCAGGATGGTTAAGTGACTTACTTAAGGTTCATGACAGTAAATGTGGAAACTAGGCCAAACCCAAACTTAACCGATGTTAAACCCCATGTCATTTTATGCTGCCCCTTAATTTAAGAAATCTTCACAAGAGTCTTCCTTATATTTACTTTTATGTTGATTTTAAATGTGTGAGGTTGACAATTTTTTTTAATTAATTAATTAATTTATTTGTGGCTGCATTGGGTCTTGTTGCTACGTGCCGGCTTTATTTGTGGTGAGCGGGGTTGCTCTTCGTTGCGGTGCGTGGGCTTCTCATCGCGATGGCTTCTCTTGTTGCGGAGCACGGTTTCTAGGCACGCAGGCTTCAGTAGTTTTGGCTCACAGGCTCTAGAGCACAGGCTCAGTAGATGTGGCACACGGGCTTAGTTGCTCTGCGGCATGTGGGATTTTCCAGGACCAGGGATGGAACCCATGTCCCCTGCACTGGCAGGCGGACTCTTAACAACTGTGCCACCAGGGAAGTCCCGAGCTTGACAAACTTTGGTTAGATGTAACATAAAGGAGCCTTCATCATCTTCATCACTCTCAAACTGCCTATTCAGAACTCGGTTCAGATTCCAGAAAATGGTTAAAATATTCTTTAATGCATTGTAGAAACCTTATTCCATATCAACATGCCATCCAATTTTACTTCCCCAGAATTAACATTTCATTATGTGCCTCCATTCAGCCACCATTCCTTTTTCAAGGACCATTTCAATTCCTCTGAATAAGTGAGTGAGGCTTAGATTTCCCAGACCTTTCCCTTTATAATTGTGTGTCTTCTCTGATTGGCTTCTTGTTCTGGCTACTTCCTACTGACCTTGCTGCCTATTCTCACCCATATTTCTTTACTCACTGATTTCACCTTTACTGAATCTGAGAACTCTCCTCAGATGTGACTCCAGGTACACTACCTCCCACTTCTTTATCTTGTTTAACACCCTGGCAATACTTCAATCCTGGCAGTACTCCCTGGGATTGAAATGATTTTGTGTCAGACATTCTTTAATTTGCAGACCCTGCGACCATTTCACATAACCACTCAGATACTACAGATGGTCCTGGAAAGATTATGAAACTGTTACTTGGTATCAGTTGTGAGTAATGAGTTCTTTTCTTATATCGGACATTAAGACCATTCCATAAGTGTAGGTTGGGACATTTTCACAGCATAAAGCCCGTCACTGATAGAATAATGAAGAAAAGTTCTCCAAGTCACAATAGAGTTGAGAGGAAAGGGCATTCGTATTAGATTTCTTTATTTAATGCAGAGCCTTAGTTTACTACCCACAACCCCGAAATTTTTCCCTACTTTACTTATGCGTTCTTTTTCAATTTTATTTATTTATTTGGTTGCACCAGGTCTCAGTTGCAGCAGGTGAGCTCCTTAGTTGCGGCTCAGGGGCTCCCCAGTTGTGGCATCTGGGCTCCCCATTTGCAGCAGGCAGGCTCCTTTTTTTGTGGCTCGCAGGCTCCTGAAATGTGGCGTGCAAACTCTTCGTTGCAGCATACACGTGAGACCTAGTTCACTGACCAGGGATCACTGACCTAGTTCACTGACCAGGGATCGACCCCAGGACCCCTGCATTGGGAGCATGGAGTCTTAACCACTGCACCAGCACGGAAGTTCCAATTACGTGTTCTTTTTTTCATTGGCAGGTATACATACTTCTTATCTTACTTCCCCTCTGTTTTTTATAAATACATAAAAGAGAATAACATCTTAAAATAAAATGAAGGAAAGGCCTAATGTATCTGAGTTTTTCTCAGTGCACGAAGGGAAAGGTTTGCCAGGAAGAACTGTGGCAAGTTTATCCTAGATGTCAGCCGTCTCTACTACCCAGGGGCTCAGAGCCCTTCTGAAGATTCCTAATTGTCCAGGACAGCTCCATTATGACTCACCGTACAGGGCCTAGCATCCCATGCGACACTCAACATTTAAAAATTAATCTTCATTTCTCCTTCCCAGCAGGCAGCTTCAGTTGGAGAAAGTAATTTCATTTTCTTATGTACTCATTCATTCCCTCAGTCAACAGACCATCACTCCTCTATTGTATGCCAAGATCTATGCTTGTTTCTGGTAACAAGGAAAGAATAATATATCGTTCCTTCAAGCACTTAAGGAGCTCATAAACTAGTGACTGAGGAAGATGCAGAAACAAATCAATAAAGCATTAACAATGCTTTGAATTTATTTGTATTATTTGAATTTTTATGACTATATTTATATACTACACCCTGTTCAAAATGGAAATGGACCTTTAAGAAAGAACTAGTGATATAAAAACTCCACAGTAATATGTAAGTTCTTTAGAGAGTTAAGACTGGAAATACTTGCACTCTCAAAGAAGCCTGTTAATGCAGATGAACCTCTAATTCTTTTGGCTCCTTTATTTACATTCATAGAGGTATATGTATTCCCTCTTCTTACAGGGGTTAGTAACTTGGGGAGGGGGTGCTACAGATTAAGGTCCTAATTCAGTGGCAGGTCCATCTTGTCTCCTCTTCACGTCATATTCTCAAGCAGGAGCTACAGGGTGAGACGAGTAAAACAGTTCACTTCCTTTGCTTACCCCCAGCCCCATAATAGGCTTCTGCCGGGCTTCCTTGGTTCTTTCATCATCACTTTCACCACCAGAGGTCAGGAAACCTTCCGGTTAATCAGGGGTCCTGGAAATGGTGCAGAAAAGTACTGACTTAATAAATAACATTTATTTAGGGATCACTGTGAACTCATTGCTAAAAATTTCCTACTTAATCTTCACAACCACTCTATAAAATTGGTAATGTTAAATCTCAGGTATATCCAAAATGAGGTCTCTATGTAGGGTTGTGATAGTTTTAGGTCTTTTATGTCTTTAGGTTCATCTCGGCACCAGACCTAAGGCGGTTCAACATAATACACTTGCACTAAAGAGCTCCAGATGCCAAGAATTGGCAAATTACAACTTTGGTTTCCGTGGGTCGTCAAAAAGGATCATCAAGGTAAACTCTATAGATTTTCTTAGACTAACCAGATTCATTTTAACATTGAACTCCTAGACTTTAGAGAGCAGAACAAAACAGGGCTATAGGGAGATGTGAGAGACTTCCACATGAACGTATCTGAGCATTGGTCTGCCACCTAGAATTAGTGCTAATCTCAATGACTTGGATGGTGGTGTCCATAATTTTCTCCAGTATTTGTATGGTATATCATAAAAAAAACAGTGGTCCATATCTAGTGATTCATTTGCAAGTCTCAGTTGATTTTGAAGGGATAGCATACCTAAACTATTACCTGGGATTGCTGCAGTTTAGTTTTTATTTCTAACAACAGAATATGTTGAAGTCTAGCCTTTAATTCAAAATCCTAACAGCTTCGGGATCTTTCTAACCTTGAAGAAAGGGAAAATTAAGATATTGTGACAGCACTTCAGAAGCAAAGCCTGAAGTTCTTCTGTGCTTTAGAGGTGGTGTTGACCTCCCAGAAGTGCAGGAGTCCCTGAGTTGGCACGGCTGAGGAACCTTTGGATAAGTTGGAGGAAGGTCTGCTTTCCAGTATGTGTGTGTGTGGGGAGGTGAGGGAGTGGGATTTCTCTTTTTTCCTTTCTTTCTGAAACTCAACTTTTCAATTACATCATCACCTTTTCTGAGCAACTAAAGCCCTGGGCAGAATTGTTCTGCCTGACAATATAGGTTTTTATCTTAGGCAATACCTGACAGCACCTTAACCTTTAGAATTTTAGAACTGACTGCCTGTCAGGAAGCTTCGGAGGAGGGAAAATTAGTTAGGAATTTTTTTTTTTTGGTTAATAATTATTTTTGTGCTAAAATAGTCCTTCAAATACAGATGTCTTCTGTCCTTCAGTTATCCCAACAAAATCAATTTCTAAAGGTTGAAATAAACTCATGTGTAAATGTTCAGTCCTTTGCCTCCTATAAAAGAGCCTGAGCAGAATAAGTAAACGTAGATCCCTAGAAAGGGGATTCTGATTGGTACTGAGTTTTTTCCTAGAATCCATGGCACTTGGACTTAGGGTTTTAAGTCAGAGGCAGGGCTGTTAGCGAATGGGGTGGAGGAGGCTCCACCATTCACCTGAGTGGGTGATGGTTGCGTAGAGGCCGGATCATGTGCACTACAACCAAATCTATCTCACTGTATGAGTCCAGCCCTTGATGCAGAGGATAGCAGGGTCTGTAGCAGTGTAGCCTCAGCTTGTCCGTTTGAAATCTGTGAGTAATATGAGATTTGTGCCACGTTCTTGGTTTGCATTTCCCATGTAGTATTTTAGGAACTTCCAGAATAGATCTGAGCCGTAAAAATGTGCCATGCCAGGGTATACCTGCAACGGAGACATTCACCGTACCCCAGTGTTGTGCCTGCCCTTAATCACTAAGGTAATGAGCTAAGAATCACAGATGCATTTTTAGTTTTAAAATATAACCTAGAAATCAGTTATTCATATAGGCATTTTAAATTCATCTGTTTTGGTTGGATTTAGGGTCATTATCATTCCTTATGAGAAGGAAGATAACCCAGAAGCTTGCTATTCAGAAAGCTATGACAGCTGCATTCCAGAAATTGCTGATTGTGGTTTTAGGTAAGACCTATTTGATTGTCGTTAAGTGCTTCAGTTTCAGTGAGCAAATAAACTAATTTGAAAAGTTAATTGGATGAAAATAATGGTTATCTAAAACATTACATATTCTTTCATTCACCATATGCTTTCACAGCAACAGTCTTAAATTTGTTCTTTGTGGCATTTATGAGAAGAACAACGGCAAATATTATTGTCCCCAGTGTTTAGATGTAGAATGACTGGCCTCAGTTCATACAGAAAGTGTTTGATACAGTTCTTCCTCAATTGCTTGCTTCTCATACAGAATAGGGTAGTGATTATAAGCTTTGGACACCTGTGTTTGAGTCCTAACATTGTCTCTTAGATTTTGTTGCAGTTGTTGTTGCAATTTTAGGTTTTTCTAGCCAGAGACATTTGAAGGCATTTAATATCTCTAAGCTGCAATTTCTTTATCTGCATATAGGGTTAGTAATTCAGCTTACCACCAAATGGGGGATATTGTAAGAGTAAATGAGATGATGAATGTAAAAAGCTTAGAACTATGCCTGAAACATAGTAAGCCTACTTATATTGACTATTATTATTACCGTTGTTTTCTTGTTGAAGTGTTTATTTCTGATATATTGGGTGAATATGATTCTTATATAATAATCGGCTAAGTTTTTGTGAGCCTTGAAACTGGTCATGCTATTGAATAGCGTTGATTGTGTTCCCTATCCAGTTATACAGCGGTGAGAATGTCACAGGCTGTGCCCAAAGGAAACTTTATGATTAGTAGATTCCGGGAACAGAATTGCTCCCCTGCTTCACAGCCCTGCAGGCTGAGAGACTGAGAAATCCTAGCTAAGTTGTCAGCGACCTTATTGGCTTGTAAGAGTTGACCCTGGATTGGACTTGGCCTTCCAGCCTGGGCAGTCCTTCCAGTGAAGTTTGAC
This sequence comes from Grampus griseus, assembly GCF_964374135.1. Lineage (NCBI taxonomy): Eukaryota > Metazoa > Chordata > Mammalia > Artiodactyla > Delphinidae > Grampus > Grampus griseus. The sequence goes on from NC_139018.1 coordinate 95,290,933, forward strand.
TTCCCTGGTCATCAGGCACAATCTCCATCCGCTGTCAACTCTGGGTAACAACCTTTAAGAACCAAACTAAATGCCTGGGTTGTTTGTGCCTAATATGCCAAGGTACTCCTTATATGTACACGAAACCCCTTAGACCAAAAAGCCTGGTGGCTCTAGCTTGCCTTGAGGCAAGCTGTATTGTCCAAAGGGTACATGGGCCAGTTTCTGCCAGTAGAGTGTTCAAATGCTCTGTCTGTCTGTCTCTGTCTCCAAAGCTATGTTCATTGTATCTGGTAGAATTTTGGTCCCAAGGAGTAGGCACTTGCCTTGCTTCTAATAGGAAGTATCTATTACAGTCCAGTGGTATCTCTCCCAGGTTTGAACTCACTTTGACCCCCACCTGATGCCTTCCTATTTAATTGTATTGTGATGGAACATTTTTGTTTCCACAGCTTTTAATTTCTATGTCCTTATTCCTTAGTTCTTATTTCTAAGATCATAAAGTTTTTGAACCAAAGTTGATACTTCTTATATATGTCTTCACAAATAATTATAATAAAAACTGACGTGTCAGATGAGGGAACTTCTAGGAAAATGCTCTTGTTTTCTGCTTTTAGAAGTCAAAAGAATGTCTAATTATTCGGTGCTACCATTGTATACAGGAAGTTTTAGAACAAGAAAACTTCTGAATTGATCCTTGTTAATTTTATTACAGAAAGTGGTAAAACAGCTGTGGCATATAGACCCTGTGAAGATGTCACAGATGCTAGAACCGAAGAGGAACTACAGGATTTAATTCAAGTATGTGGAGATAAAAGCTCAAGGGGTACACAGCCAGTGTAGCCATAATTCAAAACAACCAGCAGGATTTGGAAGACTTCAGCATATCTACTCAGCCCTGTCTTCCTTAGGAAAAGGTGAAACTCTGAAAGTGCTTTTGAGGCAGGGAATTTCTAGTACTTCTCCAAGTCCCGGACCTTATCTCTGGCCCCTTATTTGATGTTTGGAGAGCAGGATTGAGGGCCACCAGTGTACGTCTATGGTTGTGGACACAGGAGAAGACACTGGCCTTTTAGAACTCCCCTCAAATAGAATTGCAGGGGTTTGGGAACAAAGTAACTATGGTCTTAAGTGTGATTATGCTACACTGTTTAAAAACTATTCATGCCTTTCAAGTAAGGTATATTACCCAGATCTCTTATATATCTTGTGTTCAATCTTTTGCCAAAGAACCTTTCTGTAAACCAGTTATATGGATGCCTCGAATTAGGGATTAAGTTGTCAACGTAATTTCTAAAAGAAAACATTAATGTACTGCATATAGGATTATTTTTTTAAAGGAGCAGAAAATGTGTTTCATGCCATTGAGAGCTTAATTTTTGGCTAGATTTCTGATTATTTAACTCACCCTAATGTTGCAAAGTTTGTTTTGAAGGGACGAAGGTAGAGAAAGAAAAGGTGGTTATGTTCTGAAAAATGATAAAATTTTGAAAGTTTTTCCTGTACAAAATAATTATTTCAGTTCAATTTTAATCAGTCAAGGACAGTTCAAACGTATCCATGTTTGGGCTTTAAGAAGTCTATCTTCCTGTGAAATATGAGAGGAAAGGATTCCATATTGGTACTAAAGATTTTGGAAACCTGATTATAACAACAGTTCCACTCCTAAATGAGGCCCATCGTGGAATCAGTTCCATTTAGAAACCATCATGTGCTAGGCACTGGAAATAGGATGAAGCTCCTTGTCTCTTGGAGTTTAGGTGCTAAAGGTGTAGCAGACAATTAGAAAGGACTAAAATTAAATAGATTATAGAAAGGACTGTGAAGAAAGTAAACTGGGTGCTAGTTACAGTATTTCAAGAACATTACTTAACATGCTGACTTTAACATTCTAAGTGTCCTCTTCATATGTTCACACAGGGTAGACCTCTGAAAAGTGACACTGTAGTTTTTTCTACATTAATGGCTCTGTTGAGACAAGGTGGGATGGGGGAAGTTTTCGCATGCTAATGTAAAGGGACATTCACTTGGTTTTAGACTCTCTTTCCCAGAATGAATTGCTCACCTGCCCCAAACCCCTCCTACAGAAGTTCTGGAGTCATCACTGATTCAGTGGTGACTCCCTAATAATAGAGTTGTGAATGAATCATGAGACGTGAATACTGAGAGTTTGGAGGAAATGGCAAAATTTTAGCATAACTGTAAGGAGTGTTCCCCTCCCGCCACCCTAACTGGTGCTCGTTTTGCAGGTCAGCTACTTTTCATGTCAGCCGTGTGGCCAAAGGGAGGAAGAATGTCTCTCAGACTTCAGCTTTGTGGAGGAAGAGTTCAGATTGCCAGAACTGGACTAGCACTTTTGAATTTCCCAGAATGCCAGGTTTTTTGTTTCCACGGGAAGCTCTGCATCCTTCCCAACCCCCTCCACCCCTGGGCTGCTGGAGTTTGGGGCCACTTGGGTCTGCAGCCTAAATCCTGCCTCATTGTTTGGGGCCAGGGTGGGCAGGGCGGGGTTGGGAAGAGGGCCGGCAGGAGGTAATTGTTGCCTTTGCAAGGGGAAGGATGGCTTGTGTCCTGGGGACTCTGGGAAAAAGGCCCATTCTGGTGGCGTGGATTGGATCTCCACATGAGCCTAATAACTGTGGCGCAACTAAAGATGTCATAAATAACGGATGGGACGTTATGCGGGGCCGGGGCGCGCGGTTGCTAACGTGAGCCCTCGCATCGGGGTGCTGGCATAGAAGTTCGGTTTGGCTCTGAAGGAGGATGTGGCTCCGGCTCCTCACTGGCCTGGGTCGCTGCGCCTGGGAGCCGCCGCATGTTATGTCGCGGCTGCGCCTCTGTGTCGTGCCTGCGCTCCACGGCTCTTCCTCACATGGCAAGGACGGTGGCTTCTAGTCCAGGCAGTTCAGCCTCCGGAGTGGGCCATGGGCCCCATCCAGGTGACCCCCAACCCCCCGCGGCTGACAGAGGCTTTGTATTCACACGCCTCAGAACCCCTCCCAAATTGCCCCATGCCCCTTACATCCCTGGCAGAAGCCGGGGGCTTTAATTACTTGACGTCCTTGTCTCCATTCCAGATGTTGGCCCCGCCTCATCAGGAGTTGACTGAGACTGAGGTTCCATACCCGGACATGGATTCGGTTGGAGAGATGCCTACAGGGCCAGATCAGTTTGCTGTTCCACGTGAGGATCTGAATAACAAGCAAACCCAACATCAAAAGTTCCCAGAGGCAGTTCCAGTGCAAGAGCTCCCAGAGGCAGTTCCAGTTCTAGACTGGGATAGAATTAGCCCTTGTTTCTGCCTTCTGGACACAAAAGTAAGACTAAAGACACAGGTCTGGATCAGGCTGAAGCTCACCAATCGTTTGAAATACTTGTTCCACCTCTAGGTAGTAAGAGCTCAAAACCAATGAAGTTTATGGTTTCATCCCCAAACCTGAAAAAAGATCTAATTCAACATCAACGGCATGCCAAAGTTGTTGTTGGAACTACAGGCCAATTTCAAAAAAAAACACTCAGGGTCTAGAACAACAGTTGCAGGGTCATTATTTAGATCCCAGTATGTATGCCATTTAACCTGAGGAGAGCATACCTAGGGATTTTTCTGGGAGCCCAGATAAAACTATGGAGCCCCCAGAGGAAGCTGAAACTTCTCCATCCCAGCAGGAGGCCCAACCTCCTCATCCAGAGCTCCCTGAGGAGGCTGAAACTTTACCCCCACAGGGGCCCCCTGCTGAGCATCCACAAAGCCCTGAGCAGGCTGAATCTTTTTCAATCTTTCAGTCTTCTAAACTTCTGCGGCTTTTCCTGTGCTTCAAAGAAGACTCCAATCTACCTGGTGAAACCTGTTTGCTGCAATTCTGCCTTGGTTTCAACTCCTCTTCGTTGCCTTACCTCAATATATTTTTCGACGAAAGTTGTCCTTTTTAACTCTGCAGGTTTGTGAACTGCAGTGCCCCTGAGCTCCATTTTTCAACTCGCTCTTTTGTGAACTGACCACAAAACCGCAGGATTGCTTCAGGCCCTATTCTGGTTCCGGGGCGGCAGCCTGAGGCTTTGGTTAATTCTTCCTCCTGATGGGAAATTAGAGGTGCATGTGCCCGTCCGAACACCTACAGCTGTTCTCTCATTGGTTCTCCGTCATCCCGTTCATCCTCCGCACTAATTGCAGACTGTGCGAAACAGGAGGTTTAAGGCGCTGACTCTCCAAATGGGGAGATTGTTAGTAAAGCGGCTGGAATGGCGAACCCGAGCACCAGGAGAGGAAAAGTGAGGTACGTTTTAGAAACCTTTCCCGATCACACGGTGTACCATCCTCTGGGTTTCCCATGCGTGTTTTAGCTGTAGGAAGATACCCTTAAACCTGGAGAGTTGGGGCCCATGGAATGGGTAGCGCGCAGTACTGCTTTAAAGGGTCTGCATTTGCTCACCCAACCTCACCAATCCTCTCAGCCCCAAGTGTCCAGCCTCATGTGTCATCCAGCTGTGGGGGTAGGTAAGGTCAATCCAGGGTGCATCACAGCCCCTGGACGAATTTTGTAAGAATTTCTCTCTCTTTCACTCTCTTTGTGTTTTGTTTGTTTTTCGAAATTTATTTTTATAATGGGCTTCAGCTGAATTTCACTGCAGTATTTCTGCCGCCCTACACACACTTGATTCCCTTACGGAGACATATCAATACATAGGTTTTAAGATTCTGACTTGTCACATATATTTCTCTGCGGTGCATAGCGGGTGTTGAGTCCAGTTCACTGAGCAAAGAGTAGGTCTTCTCTATTACATATTTGGTTTATGGAACGGGATCCGTGCTAAGTTTAAACTCTGGTTTTATGCATCACCCCTCCTCACCTCTCCCCTTAAGCAGGCATAAGTGCGTCTTCTACATGTGTGACTGTGTTCTGTTTTGTAATTCAGTTCATGTGTAGCCATGTTTACATTCCGTCTGTGAGTGATATCTTATGATAAGTTTCTTTTTCTGTGTGACTTCTTTCACTTAGAATCATCGTACCTAAATCCACTCATTATGCTGCTGCTGGCCTTATGACAGTGATTTCAAGGCTGAGTGACATTCCATTGTACATAAGTACCACAACTTCTTTATCCATTTTTCTCTTTCCTGGGGTGTTTAAGTTGTACCCAAGTGGAGGATTTTGTAAACAGAGGAGCCCTAGGCTTTGGGGTGGCTGTGTCTTGTTGATTTTTATATTTCCCAAGATATATGCCCACGAGTGGAAGTGCCCTATGCTCTGTAGCTCTGTTTTTCACATGTTTCCGGAAACACCGTACACTTCTCCAGAGTGGCTGTTGGCAATTAAAATCCGGCCAATCAGGGTAACAAGGCTCCCTGGTCTGCATGGCCTGTCCTGCCTCTCTGGTTCTTACACTTTTTTCGGATGGCCCTTTGGACCGGTTGAAGAGAGACTTCTTTGCTGTGCGGATTTCCATTGCCCGCTTCCTCGATTGGCCAAGAAGGGCGTATGCGTTTTTGCCTGAATATATTCAGGCAAAAACGCATACGCCCTTTTTGGGCAACTGCGTCATCGTCGAAGTTCGGCCGCTTTTCATGTGCTTTAAAGGAGACTCCAATCTACCTGGTGAAACCTGTTTGCTGCAATTCTGCCTTGGTTTCAACTCCTCTTCGTTGCCTTACCTCAATATATTTTTCGACGAAAGTTGTCCTTTTTAACTCTGCAGGTTTGTGAACTGCAGTGCCCCTGAGCTCCATTTTTCAACTCGCTCTTTTGTGAACTGACCGCAAAACCGCAGGATTGCTTCAGGCCCTATTCTGGTTCCGGGGCGGCGGGCTGAGGCTTTGGTTAATTCTTCCTCCTGATGGGAAATTAGAGGTGCATGTGCCCGTCCGAACACCTACAGCTGTTCTCTCATCGGTTCCCCGTCATCCCGTTCATCCTCCGCACTAACTGCAGACTGTGCGAAACAGGAGGTTTAAGGCGCTGACTCTCCAAATGGGGAGATTGTTAGTAAAGCGGCTGGAATGGCGAACCCGAGCACCAGGAGAGGAAAAGTGAGGTACGTTTTAGAAACCTTTCCCGATCACACGGTGTACCATCCTCTGGGTTTCCCATGCGTGTTTTAGCTGTAGGAAGATACCCTTAAACCTGGAGAGTTGGGGCCCATGGAATGGGTAGCGCGCAGTACTGCTTTAAAGGGTCTGCATTTGCTCACCCACCCTCACCAATCCTCTCAGCCCCAAGTGTCCAGCCTCATGTGTCATCCAGCTGTAGGGGGTAGCTAAGGTCAATCCAGGGTGCATCACAGCCCCTGGACGAATTTTGTAAGAATTTCTCTCTCTTTCACTCTCTTTGTGTTTTGTTTGTTTTTCGAAATTTATTTTTATAATGGGCTTCAGCTGAATTTCACTGCAGTATTTCTGCCGCCCTACACACACTTGATTCCCTTACGGAGACATATCAATACATAGGTTTTAAGATTCTGACTTGTCACATATATTCCTCTGCGGTGCATAGCGGGTGTTGAGTCCAGTTCACTGAGCAAAGAGTAGGTCTTCTCTATTACATATTTGGTTTATGGAACGGGATCCGTGCTAAGTTTAAACTCTGGTTTTATGCATCACCCCTCCTCACCTCTCCCCTTAAGCAGGCATAAGTGCGTCTTCTAAATGTGTGACTGTGTTCTGTTTTGTTATTCAGTTCATGTGTAGCCATGTTTACATTCCGTCTATGAGTGATATCTTATGATAAGTTTCTTTTTCTGTGTGACTTCTTTCACTTAGAATCATCGTACCTAAATCCACTCATTATGCTGCTGCTGGCCTTATGACAGTGATTTCAAGGCTGAGTGACATTCCATTGTACATAAGTACCACAACTTCTTTATCCATTTTTCTCTTTCCTGGGGTGTTTAAGTTGTACCCAAGTGGAGGATTTTGTAAACAGAGGAGCCCTAGGCTTTGGGGTGCCTGTGTCTTGTTGATTTTTATATTTCCCAAGATATATGCCCACGAGTGGAAGTGCCCTATGCTCTGTAGCTCTGTTTTTCACATGTTTCCGGAAACACCGTACACTTCTCCAGAGTGGCTGTTGGCAATTAAAATCCGGCCAATCAGGGTAACAAGGCTCCCTGGTCTGCATGGCCTGTCCTGCCTCTCTGGTTCTTACACTTTTTTCGGATGGCCCTTTGGACCGGTTGAAGAGAGACTTCTTTGCTGTGCGGATTTCCATTGCCCGCTTCCTCGATTGGCCAAGAAGGGCGTATGCGTTTTTGCCTGAATATATTCAGGCAAAAACGCATACGCCCTTTTTGGGCAACTGCGTCATCGTCGAAGTTCGGCCGCTTTTCATGTGCTTTAAAGGAGACTCCAATCTACCTGGTGAAACCTGTTTGCTGCAATTCTGCCTTGGTTTCAACTCCTCTTCGTTGCCTTACCTCAATATATTTTTCGACGAAAGTTGTCCTTTTTAACTCTGCAGGTTTGTGAACTGCAGTGCCCCTGAGCTCCATTTTTCAACTCGCTCTTTTGTGAACTGACCACAAAACCGCAGGATTGCTTCAGGCCCTATTCTGGTTCCGGGGCGGCAGGCTGAGGCTTTGGTTAATTCTTCCTCCTGATGGGAAATTAGAGGTGCATGTGCCCGTCCGAACACCTACAGCTGTTCTCTCATTGGTTCTCCGTCATCCCGTTCATCCTCCGCACTAATTGCAGACTGTGCGAAACAGGAGGTTTAAGGCGCTGACTCTCCAAATGGGGAGATTGTTAGTAAAGCGGCTGGAATGGCGAACCCGAGCACCAGGAGAGGAAAAGTGAGGTACGTTTTAGAAACCTTTCCCGATCACACGGTGTACCATCCTCTGGGTTTCCCATGCGTGTTTTAGCTGTAGGAAGATACCCTTAAACCTGGAGAGTTAGGGCCCATGGAATGGGTAGCGCGCAGTACTGCTTTAAAGGGTCTGCATTTGCTCACCCAACCTCACCAATCCTCTCAGCCCCAAGTGTCCAGCCTCATGTGTCATCCAGCTGTAGGGGGTAGCTAAGGTCAATCCAGGGTGCATCACAGCCCCTGGACGAATTTTGTAAGAATTTCTCTCTCTTTCACTCTCTTTGTGTTTTGTTTGTTTTTCGAACTTTATTTTTATAATGGGCTTCAGCTGAATTTCACTGCAGTATTTCTGCCGCCCTACACACACTTGATTCCCTTACGGAGACATATCAATACATAGGTTTTAAGATTCTGACTTGTCACATATATTTCTCTGCGGTGCATAGCGGGTGTTGAGTCCAGTTCACTGAGCAAAGAGTAGGTCTTCTCTATTACATATTTGGTTTATGGAACGGGATCCGTGCTAAGTTTAAACTCTGGTTTTATGCATCACCCCTCCTCACCTCTCCCCTTAAGCAGGCATAAGTGCGTCTTCTACATGTGTGACTGTGTTCTGTTTTGTAATTCAGTTCATGTGTAGCCATGTTTACATTCCGTCTGTGAGTGATATCTTATGATAAGTTTCTTTTTCTGTGTGACTTCTTTCACTTAGAATCATCGTACCTAAATCCACTCATTATGCTGCTGCTGGCCTTATGACAGTGATTTCAAGGCTGAGTGACATTCCATTGTACATAAGTACCACAACTTCTTTATCCATTTTTCTCTTTCCTGGGGTGTTTAAGTTGTACCCAAGTGGAGGATTTTGTAAACAGAGGAGCCCTAGGCTTTGGGGTGGCTGTGTCTTGTTGATTTTTATATTTCCCAAGATATATGCCCACGAGTGGAAGTGCCCTATGCTCTGTAGCTCTGTTTTTCACATGTTTCCGGAAACACCGTACACTTCTCCAGAGTGGCTGTTGGCAATTAAAATCCGGCCAATCAGGGTAACAAGGCTCCCTGGTCTGCATGGCCTGTCCTGCCTCTCTGGTTCTTACACTTTTTTCGGATGGCCCTTTGGACCGGTTGAAGAGAGACTTCTTTGCTGTGCGGATTTCCATTGCCCGCTTCCTCGATTGGCCAAGAAGGGCGTATGCGTTTTTGCCTGAATATATTCAGGCAAAAACGCATACGCCCTTTTTGGGCAACTGCGTCATCGTCGAAGTTCGGCCGCTTTTCATGTGCTTTAAAGGAGACTCCAATCTACCTGGTGAAACCTGTTTGCTGCAATTCTGCCTTGGTTTCAACTCTTCTTCGTTGCCTTACCTCAATATATTTTTCGACGAAAGTTGTCCTTTTTAACTCTGCAGGTTTGTGAACTGCAGTGCCCCTGAGCTCCATTTTTCAACTCGCTCTTTTGTGAACTGACCGCAAAACCGCAGGATTGCTTCAGGCCCTATTCTGGTTCCGGGGCGGCGGGCTGAGGCTTTGGTTAATTCTTCCTCCTGATGGGAAATTAGAGGTGCATGTGCCCGTCCGAACACCTACAGCTGTTCTCTCATCGGTTCTCCGTCATCCCGTTCATCCTCCGCACTAATTGCAGACTGTGCGAAACAGGAGGTTTAAGGCGCTGACTCTCCAAATGGGGAGATTGTTAGTAAAGCGGCTGGAATGGCGAACCCGAGCACCAGGAGAGGAAAAGTGAGGTACGTTTTAGAAACCTTTCCCGATCACACGGTGTACCATCCTCTGGGTTTCCCATGCGTGTTTTAGTTGTAGGAAGATACCCTTAAACCTGGAGAGTTGGGGCCCATGGAATGGGTAGCGCGCAGTACTGCTTTAAAGGGTCTGCATTTGCTCACCCAACCTCACCAATCCTCTCAGCCCCAAGTGTCCAGCCTCATGTGTCATCCAGCTGTAGGGGGTAGGTAAGGTCAATCCAGGGTGCATCACAGCCCCTGGACGAATTTTGTAAGAATTTCTCTCTCTTTCACTCTCTTTGTGTTTTGTTTGTTTTTCGAACTTTATTTTTATAATGGGCTTCAGCTGAATTTCACTGCAGTATTTCTGCCGCCCTACACACACTTGATTCCCTTACGGAGACATATCAATACATAGGTTTTAAGATTCTGACTTGTCACATATATTTCTCTGCGGTGCATAGCGGGTGTTGAGTCCAGTTCACTGAGCAAAGAGTAGGTCTTCTCTATTACATATTTGGTTTATGGAACGGGATCCGTGCTAAGTTTAAACTCTGGTTTTATGCATCACCCCTCCTCACCTCTCCCCTTAAGCAGGCATAAGTGCGTCTTCTACATGTGTGACTGTGTTCTGTTTTGTAATTCAGTTCATGTGTAGCCATGTTTACATTCCGTCTGTGAGTGATATCTTATGATAAGTTTCTTTTTCTGTGTGACTTCTTTCACTTAGAATCATCGTACGTAAATCCACTCATTATGCTGCTGCTGGCCTTATGACAGTGATTTCAAGGCTGAGTGACATTCCATTGTACATAAGTACCACAACTTCTTTATCCATTTTTCTCTTTCCTGGGGTGTTTAAGTTGTACCCAAGTGGAGGATTTTGTAAACAGAGGAGCCCTAAGCTTTGGGGTGGCTGTGTCTTGTTGATTTTTATATTTCCCAAGATATATGCCCACGAGTGGAAGTGCCCTATGCTCTGTAGCTCTGTTTTTCACATGTTTCCGGAAACACCGTACACTTCTCCAGAGTGGCTGTTGGCAATTAAATTCCGGCCAATCAGGGTAACAAGGCTCCCTGGTCTGCATGGCCTGTCCTGCCTCTCTGGTTCTTACACTTTTTTCGGATGGCCCTTTGGACCGGTTGAAGAGAGACTTCTTTGCTGTGCGGATTTCCATTGCCCGCTTCCTCGATTGGCCAAGAAGGGCGTATGCGTTTTTGCCTGAATATATTCAGGCAAAAACGCATACGCCCTTTTTGGGCAACTGCGTCATCGTCGAAGTTCGGCCGCTTTTCATGTGCTTTAAAGGAGACTCCAATCTACCTGGTGAAACCTGTTTGCTGCAATTCTGCCTTGGTTTCAACTCCTCTTCGTTGCCTTACCTCAATATATTTTTCGACGAAAGTTGTCCTTTTTAACTCTGCAGGTTTGTGAACTGCAGTGCCCCTGAGCTCCATTTTTCAACTCGCTCTTTTGTGAACTGACCGCAAAACCGCAGGATTGCTTCAGGCCCTACTCTGGTTCCGGGGCGGCAGGCTGAGGCTTTGGTTAATTCTTCCTCCTGATGGGAAATTAGAGGTGCATGTGCCCGTCCGAACACCTACAGCTGTTCTCTCATTGGTTCTTCGTCATCCCGTTCATCCTCCGCACTAATTGCAGACTGTGCGAAACAGGAGGTTTAAGGCGCTGACTCTCCAAATGGGGAGATTGTTAGTAAAGCGGCTGGAATGGCGAACCCGAGCACCAGGAGAGGAAAAGTGAGGTACGTTTTAGAAACCTTTCCCGATCACACGGTGTACCATCCTCTGGGTTTCCCATGCGTGTTTTAGCTGTAGGAAGATACCCTTAAACCTGGAGAGTTGGGGCCCATGGAATGGGTAGCGCGCAGTACTGCTTTAAAGGGTCTGCATTTGCTCACCCACCCTCACCAATCCTCTCAGCCCCAAGTGTCCAGCCTCATGTGTCATCCAGCTGTAGGGGGTAGCTAAGGTCAATCCAGGGTGCATCACAGCCCCTGGACGAATTTTGTAAGAATTTCTCTCTCTTTCACTCTCTTTGTATTTTTTTTGTTTTTCGAAATTTATTTTTATAATGGGCTTCAGCTGAATTTCACTGCAGTATTTCTGCCGCCCTACACACACTTGATTCCCTTACGGAGACATATCAATACATAGGTTTTAAGATTCTGACTTGTCACATATATTCCTCTGCGGTGCATAGCGGGTGTTGAGTCCAGTTCACTGAGCAAAGAGTAGGTCTTCTCTATTACATATTTGGTTTATGGAACGGGATCCGTGCTAAGTTTAAACTCTGGTTTTATGCATCACCCCTCCTCACCTCTCCCCTTAAGCAGGCATAAGTGCGTCTTCTACATGTGTGACTGTGTTCTGTTTTGTAATTCAGTTCATGTGTAGCCATGTTTACATTCCGTCTGTGAGTGATATCTTATGATAAGTTTCTTTTTCTGTGTGACTTCTTTCACTTAGAATCATCGTACCTAAATCCACTCATTATGCTGCTGCTGGCCTTATGACAGTGATTTCAAGGCTGAGTGACATTCCATTGTACATAAGTACCACAACTTCTTTATCCATTTTTCTCTTTCCTGGGGTGTTTAAGTTGTACCCAAGTGGAGGATTTTGTAAACAGAGGAGCCCTAGGCTTTGGGGTGGCTGTGTCTTGTTGATTTTTATATTTCCCAAGATATATGCCCACGAGTGGAAGTGCCCTATGCTCTGTAGCTCTGTTTTTCACATGTTTCCGGAAACACCGTACACTTCTCCAGAGTGGCTGTTGGCAATTAAATTCCGGCCAATCAGGGTAACAAGGCTCCCTGGTCTGCATGGCCTGTCCTGCCTCTCTGGTTCTTACACTTTTTTCGGATGGCCCTTTGGACCGGTTGAAGAGAGACTTCTTTGCTGTGCGGATTTCCATTGCCCGCTTCCTCGATTGGCCAAGAAGGGCGTATGCGTTTTTGCCTGAATATATTCAGGCAAAAACGCATACGCCCTTTTTGGGCAACTGCGTCATCGTCGAAGTTCGGCCGCTTTTCATGTGCTTTAAAGGAGACTCCAATCTACCTGGTGAAACCTGTTTGCTGCAATTCTGCCTTGGTTTCAACTCCTCTTCGTTGCCTTACCTCAATATATTTTTCGACGAAAGTTGTCCTTTTTAACTCTGCAGGTTTGTGAACTGCAGTGCCCCTGAGCTCCATTTTTCAACTCGCTCTTTTGTGAACTGACCGCAAAACCGCAGGATTGCTTCAGGCCCTACTCTGGTTCCGGGGCGGCAGGCTGAGGCTTTGGTTAATTCTTCCTCCTGATGGGAAATTAGAGGTGCATGTGCCCGTCCGAACACCTACAGCTGTTCTCTCATCGGTTCTCCGTCATCCCGTTCATCCTCCGCACTAATTGCAGACTGTGCGAAACAGGAGGTTTAAGGCCCTGACTCTCCAAATGGGGAGATTGTTAGTAAAGCGGCTGGAATGGCGAACCCGAGCACCAGGAGAGGAAAAGTGAGGTACGTTTTAGAAACCTTTCCCGATCACACGGTGTACCATCCTCTGGGTTTCCCATGCGTGTTTTAGCTGTAGGAAGATACCCTTAAACCTGGAGAGTTGGGGCCCATGGAATGGGTAGCGCGCAGTACTGCTTTAAAGGGTCTGCATTTGCTCACCCACCCTCACCAATCCTCTCAGCCCCAAGTGTCCAGCCTCATGTGTCATCCAGCTGTAGGGGGTAGCTAAGGTCAATCCAGGGTGCATCACAGCCCCTGGACGAATTTTGTAAGAATTTCTCTCTCTTTCACTCTCTTTGTGTTTTGTTTGTTTTTCGAACTTTATTTTTATAATGGGCTTCAGCTGAATTTCACTGCAGTATTTCTGCCGCCCTACACACACTTGATTCCCTTACGGAGACATATCAATACATAGGTTTTAAGATTCTGACTTGTCACATATATTCCTCTGCGGTGCATAGCGGGTGTTGAGTCCAGTTCACTGAGCAAAGAGTAGGTCTTCTCTATTACATATTTGGTTTATGGAACGGGATCCGTGCTAAGTTTAAACTCTGGTTTTATGCATCACCCCTCCTCACCTCTCCCCTTAAGCAGGCATAAGTGCGTCTTCTACATGTGTGACTGTGTTCTGTTTTGTAATTCAGTTCATGTGTAGCCATGTTTACATTCCGTCTGTGAGTGATATCTTATGATAAGTTTCTTTTTCTGTGTGACTTCTTTCACTTAGAATCATCGTACCTAAATCCACTCATTATGCTGCTGCTGGCCTTATGACAGTGATTTCAAGGCTGAGTGACATTCCATTGTACATAAGTACCACAACTTCTTTATCCATTTTTCTCTTTCCTGGGGTGTTTAAGTTGTACCCAAGTGGAGGATTTTGTAAACAGAGGAGCCCTAAGCTTTGGGGTGGCTGTGTCTTGTTGATTTTTATATTTCCCAAGATATATGCCCACGAGTGGAAGTGCCCTATGCTCTGTAGCTCTGTTTTTCACATGTTTCCGGAAACACCGTACACTTCTCCAGAGTGGCTGTTGGCAATTAAATTCCGGCCAATCAGGGTAACAAGGCTCCCTGGTCTGCATGGCCTGTCCTGCCTCTCTGGTTCTTACACTTTTTTCGGATGGCCCTTTGGACCGGTTGAAGAGAGACTTCTTTGCTGTGCGGATTTCCATTGCCCGCTTCCTCGATTGGCCAAGAAGGGCGTATGCGTTTTTGCCTGAATATATTCAGGCAAAAACGCATACGCCCTTTTTGGGCAACTGCGTCATCGTCGAAGTTCGGCCGCTTTTCATGTGCTTTAAAGGAGACTCCAATCTACCTGGTGAAACCTGTTTGCTGCAATTCTGCCTTGGTTTCAACTCCTCTTCGTTGCCTTACCTCAATATATTTTTCGACGAAAGTTGTCCTTTTTAACTCTGCAGGTTTGTGAACTGCAGTGCCCCTGAGCTCCATTTTTCAACTCGCTCTTTTGTGAACTGACCGCAAAACCGCAGGATTGCTTCAGGCCCTATTCTGGTTCCGGGGCGGCAGGCTGAGGCTTTGGTTAATTCTTCCTCCTGATGGGAAATTAGAGGTGCATGTGCCCGTCCGAACACCTACAGCTGTTCTCTCATTGGTTCTTCGTCATCCCGTTCATCCTCCGCACTAATTGCAGACTGTGCGAAACAGGAGGTTTAAGGCGCTGACTCTCCAAATGGGGAGATTGTTAGTAAAGCGGCTGGAATGGCGAACCCGAGCACCAGGAGAGGAAAAGTGAGGTACGTTTTAGAAACCTTTCCCGATCACACGGTGTACCATCCTCTGGGTTTCCCATGCGTGTTTTAGCTGTAGGAAGATACCCTTAAACCTGGAGAGTTGGGGCCCATGGAATGGGTAGCGCGCAGTACTGCTTTAAAGGGTCTGCATTTGCTCACCCACCCTCACCAATCCTCTCAGCCCCAAGTGTCCAGCCTCATGTGTCATCCAGCTGTAGGGGGTAGCTAAGGTCAATCCAGGGTGCATCACAGCCCCTGGACGAATTTTGTAAGAATTTCTCTCTCTTTCACTCTCTTTGTGTTTTGTTTGTTTTTCGAAATTTATTTTTATAATGGGCTTCAGCTGAATTTCACTGCAGTATTTCTGCCGCCCTACACACACTTGATTCCCTTACGGAGACATATCAATACATAGGTTTTAAGATTCTGACTTGTCACATATATTCCTCTGCGGTGCATAGCGGGTGTTGAGTCCAGTTCACTGAGCAAAGAGTAGGTCTTCTCTATTACATATTTGGTTTATGGAACGGGATCCGTGCTAAGTTTAAACTCTGGTTTTATGCATCACCCCTCCTCACCTCTCCCCTTAAGCAGGCATAAGTGCGTCTTCTAAATGTGTGACTGTGTTCTGTTTTGTTATTCAGTTCATGTGTAGCCATGTTTACATTCCGTCTGTGAGTGATATCTTATGATAAGTTTCTTTTTCTGTGTGACTTCTTTCACTTAGAATCATCGTACCTAAATCCACTCATTATGCTGCTGCTGGCCTTATGACAGTGATTTCAAGGCTGAGTGACATTCCATTGTACATAAGTACCACAACTTCTTTATCCATTTTTCTCTTTCCTGGGGTGTTTAAGTTGTACCCAAGTGGAGGATTTTGTAAACAGAGGAGCCCTAGGCTTTGGGGTGCCTGTGTCTTGTTGATTTTTATATTTCCCAAGATATATGCCCACGAGTGGAAGTGCCCTATGCTCTGTAGCTCTGTTTTTCACATGTTTCCGGAAACACCGTACACTTCTCCAGAGTGGCTGTTGGCAATTAAAATCCGGCCAATCAGGGTAACAAGGCTCCCTGGTCTGCATGGCCTGTCCTGCCTCTCTGGTTCTTACACTTTTTTCGGATGGCCCTTTGGACCGGTTGAAGAGAGACTTCTTTGCTGTACGGATTTCCATTGCCCGCTTCCTCGATTGGCCAAGAAGGGCGTATGCGTTTTTGCCTGAATATATTCAGGCAAAAACGCATACGCCCTTTTTGGGCAACTGCGTCATCGTCGAAGTTCGGCCGCTTTTCATGTGCTTTAAAGGAGACTCCAATCTACCTGGTGAAACCTGTTTGCTGCAATTCTGCCTTGGTTTCAACTCCTCTTCGTTGCCTTACCTCAATATATTTTTCGACGAAAGTTGTCCTTTTTAACTCTGCAGGTTTGTGAACTGCAGTGCCCCTGAGCTCCATTTTTCAACTCGCTCTTTTGTGAACTGACCGCAAAACCGCAGGATTGCTTCAGGCCCTACTCTGGTTCCGGGGCGGCAGGCTGAGGCTTTGGTTAATTCTTCCTCCTGATGGGAAATTAGAGGTGCATGTGCCCGTCCGAACACCTACAGCTGTTCTCTCATCGGTTCTCCGTCATCCCGTTCATCCTCCGCACTAATTGCAGACTGTGCGAAACAGGAGGTTTAAGGCCCTGACTCTCCAAATGGGGAGATTGTTAGTAAAGCGGCTGGAATGGCGAACCCGAGCACCAGGAGAGGAAAAGTGAGGTACGTTTTAGAAACCTTTCCCGATCACACGGTGTACCATCCTCTGGGTTTCCCATGCGTGTTTTAGCTGTAGGAAGATACCCTTAAACCTGGAGAGTTGGGGCCCATGGAATGGGTAGCGCGCAGTACTGCTTTAAAGGGTCTGCATTTGCTCACCCACCCTCACCAATCCTCTCAGCCCCAAGTGTCCAGCCTCATGTGTCATCCAGCTGTAGGGGGTAGCTAAGGTCAATCCAGGGTGCATCACAGCCCCTGGACGAATTTTGTAAGAATTTCTCTCTCTTTCACTCTCTTTGTATTTTTTTTGTTTTTCGAAATTTATTTTTATAATGGGCTTCAGCTGAATTTCACTGCAGTATTTCTGCCGCCCTACACACACTTGATTCCCTTACGGAGACATATCAATACATAGGTTTTAAGATTCTGACTTGTCACATATATTCCTCTGCGGTGCATAGCGGGTGTTGAGTCCAGTTCACTGAGCAAAGAGTAGGTCTTCTCTATTACATATTTGGTTTATGGAACGGGATCCGTGCTAAGTTTAAACTCTGGTTTTATGCATCACCCCTCCTCACCTCTCCCCTTAAGCAGGCATAAGTGCGTCTTCTACATGTGTGACTGTGTTCTGTTTTGTAATTCAGTTCATGTGTAGCCATGTTTACATTCCGTCTGTGAGTGATATCTTATGATAAGTTTCTTTTTCTGTGTGACTTCTTTCACTTAGAATCATCGTACCTAAATCCACTCATTATGCTGCTGCTGGCCTTATGACAGTGATTTCAAGGCTGAGTGACATTCCATTGTACATAAGTACCACAACTTCTTTATCCATTTTTCTCTTTCCTGGGGTGTTTAAGTTGTACCCAAGTGGAGGATTTTGTAAACAGAGGAGCCCTAGGCTTTGGGGTGGCTGTGTCTTGTTGATTTTTATATTTCCCAAGATATATGCCCACGAGTGGAAGTGCCCTATGCTCTGTAGCTCTGTTTTTCACATGTTTCCGGAAACACCGTACACTTCTCCAGAGTGGCTGTTGGCAATTAAATTCCGGCCAATCAGGGTAACAAGGCTCCCTGGTCTGCATGGCCTGTCCTGCCTCTCTGGTTCTTACACTTTTTTCGGATGGCCCTTTGGACCGGTTGAAGAGAGACTTCTTTGCTGTGCGGATTTCCATTGCCCGCTTCCTCGATTGGCCAAGAAGGGCGTATGCGTTTTTGCCTGAATATATTCAGGCAAAAACGCATACGCCCTTTTTGGGCAACTGCGTCATCGTCGAAGTTCGGCCGCTTTTCATGTGCTTTAAAGGAGACTCCAATCTACCTGGTGAAACCTGTTTGCTGCAATTCTGCCTTGGTTTCAACTCCTCTTCGTTGCCTTACCTCAATATATTTTTCGACGAAAGTTGTCCTTTTTAACTCTGCAGGTTTGTGAACTGCAGTGCCCCTGAGCTCCATTTTTCAACTCGCTCTTTTGTGAACTGACCGCAAAACCGCAGGATTGCTTCAGGCCCTATTCTGGTTCCGGGGCGGCAGGCTGAGGCTTTGGTTAATTCTTCCTCCTGATGGGAAATTAGAGGTGCATGTGCCCGTCCGAACACCTACAGCTGTTCTCTCATTGGTTCTTCGTCATCCCGTTCATCCTCCGCACTAATTGCAGACTGTGCGAAACAGGAGGTTTAAGGCGCTGACTCTCCA
Organism: Grampus griseus; assembly: GCF_964374135.1. Lineage (NCBI taxonomy): Eukaryota > Metazoa > Chordata > Mammalia > Artiodactyla > Delphinidae > Grampus > Grampus griseus. The sequence continues at coordinate 95,309,176 of NC_139018.1, forward strand.
AATGGGGAGATTGTTAGTAAAGCGGCTGGAATGGCGAACCCGAGCACCAGGAGAGGAAAAGTGAGGTACGTTTTAGAAACCTTTCCCGATCACACGGTGTACCATCCTCTGGGTTTCCCATGCGTGTTTTAGCTGTAGGAAGATACCCTTAAACCTGGAGAGTTGGGGCCCATGGAATGGGTAGCGCGCAGTACTGCTTTAAAGGGTCTGCATTTGCTCACCCACCCTCACCAATCCTCTCAGCCCCAAGTGTCCAGCCTCATGTGTCATCCAGCTGTAGGGGGTAGCTAAGGTCAATCCAGGGTGCATCACAGCCCCTGGACGAATTTTGTAAGAATTTCTCTCTCTTTCACTCTCTTTGTGTTTTGTTTGTTTTTCGAAATTTATTTTTATAATGGGCTTCAGCTGAATTTCACTGCAGTATTTCTGCCGCCCTACACACACTTGATTCCCTTACGGAGACATATCAATACATAGGTTTTAAGATTCTGACTTGTCACATATATTCCTCTGCGGTGCATAGCGGGTGTTGAGTCCAGTTCACTGAGCAAAGAGTAGGTCTTCTCTATTACATATTTGGTTTATGGAACGGGATCCGTGCTAAGTTTAAACTCTGGTTTTATGCATCACCCCTCCTCACCTCTCCCCTTAAGCAGGCATAAGTGCGTCTTCTACATGTGTGACTGTGTTCTGTTTTGTTATTCAGTTCATGTGTAGCCATGTTTACATTCCGTCTGTGAGTGATATCTTATGATAAGTTTCTTTTTCTGTGTGACTTCTTTCACTTAGAATCATCGTACCTAAATCCACTCATTATGCTGCTGCTGGCCTTATGACAGTGATTTCAAGGCTGAGTGACATTCCATTGTACATAAGTACCACAACTTCTTTATCCATTTTTCTCTTTCCTGGGGTGTTTAAGTTGTACCCAAGTGGAGGATTTTGTAAACAGAGGAGCCCTAGGCTTTGGGGTGCCTGTGTCTTGTTGATTTTTATATTTCCCAAGATATATGCCCACGAGTGGAAGTGCCCTATGCTCTGTAGCTCTGTTTTTCACATGTTTCCGGAAACACCGTACACTTCTCCAGAGTGGCTGTTGGCAATTAAAATCCGGCCAATCAGGGTAACAAGGCTCCCTGGTCTGCATGGCCTGTCCTGCCTCTCTGGTTCTTACACTTTTTTCGGATGGCCCTTTGGACCGGTTGAAGAGAGACTTCTTTGCTGTGCGGATTTCCATTGCCCGCTTCCTCGATTGGCCAAGAAGGGCGTATGCGTTTTTGCCTGAATATATTCAGGCAAAAACGCATACGCCCTTTTTGGGCAACTGCGTCATCGTCGAAGTTCGGCCGCTTTTCATGTGCTTTAAAGGAGACTCCAATCTACCTGGTGAAACCTGTTTGCTGCAATTCTGCCTTGGTTTCAACTCCTCTTCGTTGCCTTACCTCAATATATTTTTCGACGAAAGTTGTCCTTTTTAACTCTGCAGGTTTGTGAACTGCAGTGCCCCTGAGCTCCATTTTTCAACTCGCTCTTTTGTGAACTGACCGCAAAACCGCAGGATTGCTTCAGGCCCTACTCTGGTTCCGGGGCGGCAGGCTGAGGCTTTGGTTAATTCTTCCTCCTGATGGGAAATTAGAGGTGCATGTGCCCGTCCGAACACCTACAGCTGTTCTCTCATCGGTTCTCCGTCATCCCGTTCATCCTCCGCACTAATTGCAGACTGTGCGAAACAGGAGGTTTAAGGCGCTGACTCTCCAAATGGGGAGATTGTTAGTAAAGCGGCTGGAATGGCGAACCCGAGCACCAGGAGAGGAAAAGTGAGGTACGTTTTAGAAACCTTTCCCGATCACACGGTGTACCATCCTCTGGGTTTCCCATGCGTGTTTTAGCTGTAGGAAGATACCCTTAAACCTGGAGAGTTAGGGCCCATGGAATGGGTAGCGCGCAGTACTGCTTTAAAGGGTCTGCATTTGCTCACCCAACCTCACCAATCCTCTCAGCCCCAAGTGTCCAGCCTCATGTGTCATCCAGCTGTAGGGGGTAGCTAAGGTCAATCCAGGGTGCATCACAGCCCCTGGACGAATTTTGTAAGAATTTCTCTCTCTTTCACTCTCTTTGTGTTTTGTTTGTTTTTCGAACTTTATTTTTATAATGGGCTTCAGCTGAATTTCACTGCAGTATTTCTGCCGCCCTACACACACTTGATTCCCTTACGGAGACATATCAATACATAGGTTTTAAAATTCTGACTTGTCACATATATTTCTCTGCGGTGCATAGCGGGTGTTGAGTCCAGTTCACTGAGCAAAGAGTAGGTCTTCTCTATTACATATTTGGTTTATGGAACGGGATCCGTGCTAAGTTTAAACTCTGGTTTTATGCATCACCCCTCCTCACCTCTCCCCTTAAGCAGGCATAAGTGCGTCTTCTACATGTGTGACTGTGTTCTGTTTTGTAATTCAGTTCATGTGTAGCCATGTTTACATTCCGTCTGTGAGTGATATCTTATGATAAGTTTCTTTTTCTGTGTGACTTCTTTCACTTAGAATCATCGTACCTAAATCCACTCATTATGCTGCTGCTGGCCTTATGACAGTGATTTCAAGGCTGAGTGACATTCCATTGTACATAAGTACCACAACTTCTTTATCCATTTTTCTCTTTCCTGGGGTGTTTAAGTTGTACCCAAGTGGAGGATTTTGTAAACAGAGGAGCCCTAGGCTTTGGGGTGGCTGTGTCTTGTTGATTTTTATATTTCCCAAGATATATGCCCACGAGTGGAAGTGCCCTATGCTCTGTAGCTCTGTTTTTCACATGTTTCCGGAAACACCGTACACTTCTCCAGAGTGGCTGTTGGCAATTAAATTCCGGCCAATCAGGGTAACAAGGCTCCCTGGTCTGCATGGCCTGTCCTGCCTCTCTGGTTCTTACACTTTTTTCGGATGGCCCTTTGGACCGGTTGAAGAGAGACTTCTTTGCTGTGCGGATTTCCATTGCCCGCTTCCTCGATTGGCCAAGAAGGGCGTATGCGTTTTTGCCTGAATATATTCAGGCAAAAACGCATACGCCCTTTTTGGGCAACTGCGTCATCGTCGAAGTTCGGCCGCTTTTCATGTGCTTTAAAGGAGACTCCAATCTACCTGGTGAAACCTGTTTGCTGCAATTCTGCCTTGGTTTCAACTCTTCTTCGTTGCCTTACCTCAATATATTTTTCGACGAAAGTTGTCCTTTTTAACTCTGCAGGTTTGTGAACTGCAGTGCCCCTGAGCTCCATTTTTCAACTCGCTCTTTTGTGAACTGACCGCAAAACCGCAGGATTGCTTCAGGCCCTATTCTGGTTCCGGGGCGGCGGGCTGAGGCTTTGGTTAATTCTTCCTCCTGATGGGAAATTAGAGGTGCATGTGCCCGTCCGAACACCTACAGCTGTTCTCTCATCGGTTCTCCGTCATCCCGTTCATCCTCCGCACTAATTGCAGACTGTGCGAAACAGGAGGTTTAAGGCGCTGACTCTCCAAATGGGGAGATTGTTAGTAAAGCGGCTGGAATGGCGAACCCGAGCACCAGGAGAGGAAAAGTGAGGTACGTTTTAGAAACCTTTCCCGATCACACGGTGTACCATCCTCTGGGTTTCCCATGCGTGTTTTAGCTGTAGGAAGATACCCTTAAACCTGGAGAGTTGGGGCCCATGGAATGGGTAGCGCGCAGTACTGCTTTAAAGGGTCTGCATTTGCTCACCCAACCTCACCAATCCTCTCAGCCCCAAGTGTCCAGCCTCATGTGTCATCCAGCTGTAGGGGGTAGGTAAGGTCAATCCAGGGTGCATCACAGCCCCTGGACGAATTTTGTAAGAATTTCTCTCTCTTTCACTCTCTTTGTGTTTTGTTTGTTTTTCGAACTTTATTTTTATAATGGGCTTCAGCTGAATTTCACTGCAGTATTTCTGCCGCCCTACACACACTTGATTCCCTTACGGAGACATATCAATACATAGGTTTTAAGATTCTGACTTGTCACATATATTTCTCTGCGGTGCATAGCGGGTGTTGAGTCCAGTTCACTGAGCAAAGAGTAGGTCTTCTCTATTACATATTTGGTTTATGGAACGGGATCCGTGCTAAGTTTAAACTCTGGTTTTATGCATCACCCCTCCTCACCTCTCCCCTTAAGCAGGCATAAGTGCGTCTTCTACATGTGTGACTGTGTTCTGTTTTGTAATTCAGTTCATGTGTAGCCATGTTTACATTCCGTCTGTGAGTGATATCTTATGATAAGTTTCTTTTTCTGTGTGACTTCTTTCACTTAGAATCATCGTACGTAAATCCACTCATTATGCTGCTGCTGGCCTTATGACAGTGATTTCAAGGCTGAGTGACATTCCATTGTACATAAGTACCACAACTTCTTTATCCATTTTTCTCTTTCCTGGGGTGTTTAAGTTGTACCCAAGTGGAGGATTTTGTAAACAGAGGAGCCCTAAGCTTTGGGGTGGCTGTGTCTTGTTGATTTTTATATTTCCCAAGATATATGCCCACGAGTGGAAGTGCCCTATGCTCTGTAGCTCTGTTTTTCACATGTTTCCGGAAACACCGTACACTTCTCCAGAGTGGCTGTTGGCAATTAAATTCCGGCCAATCAGGGTAACAAGGCTCCCTGGTCTGCATGGCCTGTCCTGCCTCTCTGGTTCTTACACTTTTTTCGGATGGCCCTTTGGACCGGTTGAAGAGAGACTTCTTTGCTGTGCGGATTTCCATTGCCCGCTTCCTCGATTGGCCAAGAAGGGCGTATGCGTTTTTGCCTGAATATATTCAGGCAAAAACGCATACGCCCTTTTTGGGCAACTGCGTCATCGTCGAAGTTCGGCCGCTTTTCATGTGCTTTAAAGGAGACTCCAATCTACCTGGTGAAACCTGTTTGCTGCAATTCTGCCTTGGTTTCAACTCCTCTTCGTTGCCTTACCTCAATATATTTTTCGACGAAAGTTGTCCTTTTTAACTCTGCAGGTTTGTGAACTGCAGTGCCCCTGAGCTCCATTTTTCAACTCGCTCTTTTGTGAACTGACCGCAAAACCGCAGGATTGCTTCAGGCCCTACTCTGGTTCCGGGGCGGCAGGCTGAGGCTTTGGTTAATTCTTCCTCCTGATGGGAAATTAGAGGTGCATGTGCCCGTCCGAACACCTACAGCTGTTCTCTCATTGGTTCTTCGTCATCCCGTTCATCCTCCGCACTAATTGCAGACTGTGCGAAACAGGAGGTTTAAGGCGCTGACTCTCCAAATGGGGAGATTGTTAGTAAAGCGGCTGGAATGGCGAACCCGAGCACCAGGAGAGGAAAAGTGAGGTACGTTTTAGAAACCTTTCCCGATCACACGGTGTACCATCCTCTGGGTTTCCCATGCGTGTTTTAGCTGTAGGAAGATACCCTTAAACCTGGAGAGTTGGGGCCCATGGAATGGGTAGCGCGCAGTACTGCTTTAAAGGGTCTGCATTTGCTCACCCACCCTCACCAATCCTCTCAGCCCCAAGTGTCCAGCCTCATGTGTCATCCAGCTGTAGGGGGTAGCTAAGGTCAATCCAGGGTGCATCACAGCCCCTGGACGAATTTTGTAAGAATTTCTCTCTCTTTCACTCTCTTTGTGTTTTGTTTGTTTTTCGAACTTTATTTTTATAATGGGCTTCAGCTGAATTTCACTGCAGTATTTCTGCCGCCCTACACACACTTGATTCCCTTACGGAGACATATCAATACATAGGTTTTAAGATTCTGACTTGTCACATATATTCCTCTGCGGTGCATAGCGGGTGTTGAGTCCAGTTCACTGAGCAAAGAGTAGGTCTTCTCTATTACATATTTGGTTTATGGAACGGGATCCGTGCTAAGTTTAAACTCTGGTTTTATGCATCACCCCTCCTCACCTCTCCCCTTAAGCAGGCATAAGTGCGTCTTCTACATGTGTGACTGTGTTCTGTTTTGTTATTCAGTTCATGTGTAGCCATGTTTACATTCCGTCTGTGAGTGATATCTTATGATAAGTTTCTTTTTCTGTGTGACTTCTTTCACTTAGAATCATCGTACCTAAATCCACTCATTATGCTGCTGCTGGCCTTATGACAGTGATTTCAAGGCTGAGTGACATTCCATTGTACATAAGTACCACAACTTCTTTATCCATTTTTCTCTTTCCTGGGGTGTTTAAGTTGTACCCAAGTGGAGGATTTTGTAAACAGAGGAGCCCTAGGCTTTGGGGTGCCTGTGTCTTGTTGATTTTTATATTTCCCAAGATATATGCCCACGAGTGGAAGTGCCCTATGCTCTGTAGCTCTGTTTTTCACATGTTTCCGGAAACACCGTACACTTCTCCAGAGTGGCTGTTGGCAATTAAAATCCGGCCAATCAGGGTAACAAGGCTCCCTGGTCTGCATGGCCTGTCCTGCCTCTCTGGTTCTTACACTTTTTTCGGATGGCCCTTTGGACCGGTTGAAGAGAGACTTCTTTGCTGTGCGGATTTCCATTGCCCGCTTCCTCGATTGGCCAAGAAGGGCGTATGCGTTTTTGCCTGAATATATTCAGGCAAAAACGCATACGCCCTTTTTGGGCAACTGCGTCATCGTCGAAGTTCGGCCGCTTTTCATGTGCTTTAAAGGAGACTCCAATCTACCTGGTGAAACCTGTTTGCTGCAATTCTGCCTTGGTTTCAACTCCTCTTCGTTGCCTTACCTCAATATATTTTTCGACGAAAGTTGTCCTTTTTAACTCTGCAGGTTTGTGAACTGCAGTGCCCCTGAGCTCCATTTTTCAACTCGCTCTTTTGTGAACTGACCGCAAAACCGCAGGATTGCTTCAGGCCCTACTCTGGTTCCGGGGCGGCAGGCTGAGGCTTTGGTTAATTCTTCCTCCTGATGGGAAATTAGAGGTGCATGTGCCCGTCCGAACACCTACAGCTGTTCTCTCATCGGTTCTCCGTCATCCCGTTCATCCTCCGCACTAATTGCAGACTGTGCGAAACAGGAGGTTTAAGGCCCTGACTCTCCAAATGGGGAGATTGTTAGTAAAGCGGCTGGAATGGCGAACCCGAGCACCAGGAGAGGAAAAGTGAGGTACGTTTTAGAAACCTTTCCCGATCACACGGTGTACCATCCTCTGGGTTTCCCATGCGTGTTTTAGCTGTAGGAAGATACCCTTAAACCTGGAGAGTTGGGGCCCATGGAATGGGTAGCGCGCAGTACTGCTTTAAAGGGTCTGCATTTGCTCACCCACCCTCACCAATCCTCTCAGCCCCAAGTGTCCAGCCTCATGTGTCATCCAGCTGTAGGGGGTAGCTAAGGTCAATCCAGGGTGCATCACAGCCCCTGGACGAATTTTGTAAGAATTTCTCTCTCTTTCACTCTCTTTGTGTTTTGTTTGTTTTTCGAACTTTATTTTTATAATGGGCTTCAGCTGAATTTCACTGCAGTATTTCTGCCGCCCTACACACACTTGATTCCCTTACGGAGACATATCAATACATAGGTTTTAAGATTCTGACTTGTCACATATATTCCTCTGCGGTGCATAGCGGGTGTTGAGTCCAGTTCACTGAGCAAAGAGTAGGTCTTCTCTATTACATATTTGGTTTATGGAACGGGATCCGTGCTAAGTTTAAACTCTGGTTTTATGCATCACCCCTCCTCACCTCTCCCCTTAAGCAGGCATAAGTGCGTCTTCTACATGTGTGACTGTGTTCTGTTTTGTAATTCAGTTCATGTGTAGCCATGTTTACATTCCGTCTGTGAGTGATATCTTATGATAAGTTTCTTTTTCTGTGTGACTTCTTTCACTTAGAATCATCGTACCTAAATCCACTCATTATGCTGCTGCTGGCCTTATGACAGTGATTTCAAGGCTGAGTGACATTCCATTGTACATAAGTACCACAACTTCTTTATCCATTTTTCTCTTTCCTGGGGTGTTTAAGTTGTACCCAAGTGGAGGATTTTGTAAACAGAGGAGCCCTAGGCTTTGGGGTGGCTGTGTCTTGTTGATTTTTATATTTCCCAAGATATATGCCCACGAGTGGAAGTGCCCTATGCTCTGTAGCTCTGTTTTTCACATGTTTCCGGAAACACCGTACACTTCTCCAGAGTGGCTGTTGGCAATTAAATTCCGGCCAATCAGGGTAACAAGGCTCCCTGGTCTGCATGGCCTGTCCTGCCTCTCTGGTTCTTACACTTTTTTCGGATGGCCCTTTGGACCGGTTGAAGAGAGACTTCTTTGCTGTGCGGATTTCCATTGCCCGCTTCCTCGATTGGCCAAGAAGGGCGTATGCGTTTTTGCCTGAATATATTCAGGCAAAAACGCATACGCCCTTTTTGGGCAACTGCGTCATCGTCGAAGTTCGGCCGCTTTTCATGTGCTTTAAAGGAGACTCCAATCTACCTGGTGAAACCTGTTTGCTGCAATTCTGCCTTGGTTTCAACTCCTCTTCGTTGCCTTACCTCAATATATTTTTCGACGAAAGTTGTCCTTTTTAACTCTGCAGGTTTGTGAACTGCAGTGCCCCTGAGCTCCATTTTTCAACTCGCTCTTTTGTGAACTGACCGCAAAACCGCAGGATTGCTTCAGGCCCTATTCTGGTTCCGGGGCGGCAGGCTGAGGCTTTGGTTAATTCTTCCTCCTGATGGGAAATTAGAGGTGCATGTGCCCGTCCGAACACCTACAGCTGTTCTCTCATTGGTTCTTCGTCATCCCGTTCATCCTCCGCACTAATTGCAGACTGTGCGAAACAGGAGGTTTAAGGCGCTGACTCTCCAAATGGGGAGATTGTTAGTAAAGCGGCTGGAATGGCGAACCCGAGCACCAGGAGAGGAAAAGTGAGGTACGTTTTAGAAACCTTTCCCGATCACACGGTGTACCATCCTCTGGGTTTCCCATGCGTGTTTTAGCTGTAGGAAGATACCCTTAAACCTGGAGAGTTGGGGCCCATGGAATGGGTAGCGCGCAGTACTGCTTTAAAGGGTCTGCATTTGCTCACCCACCCTCACCAATCCTCTCAGCCCCAAGTGTCCAGCCTCATGTGTCATCCAGCTGTAGGGGGTAGCTAAGGTCAATCCAGGGTGCATCACAGCCCCTGGACGAATTTTGTAAGAATTTCTCTCTCTTTCACTCTCTTTGTGTTTTGTTTGTTTTTCGAAATTTATTTTTATAATGGGCTTCAGCTGAATTTCACTGCAGTATTTCTGCCGCCCTACACACACTTGATTCCCTTACGGAGACATATCAATACATAGGTTTTAAGATTCTGACTTGTCACATATATTCCTCTGCGGTGCATAGCGGGTGTTGAGTCCAGTTCACTGAGCAAAGAGTAGGTCTTCTCTATTACATATTTGGTTTATGGAACGGGATCCGTGCTAAGTTTAAACTCTGGTTTTATGCATCACCCCTCCTCACCTCTCCCCTTAAGCAGGCATAAGTGCGTCTTCTACATGTGTGACTGTGTTCTGTTTTGTAATTCAGTTCATGTGTAGCCATGTTTACATTCCGTCTGTGAGTGATATCTTATGATAAGTTTCTTTTTCTGTGTGACTTCTTTCACTTAGAATCATCGTACCTAAATCCACTCATTATGCTGCTGCTGGCCTTATGACAGTGATTTCAAGGCTGAGTGACATTCCATTGTACATAAGTACCACAACTTCTTTATCCATTTTTCTCTTTCCTGGGGTGTTTAAGTTGTACCCAAGTGGAGGATTTTGTAAACAGAGGAGCCCTAGGCTTTGGGGTGGCTGTGTCTTGTTGATTTTTATATTTCCCAAGATATATGCCCACGAGTGGAAGTGCCCTATGCTCTGTAGCTCTGTTTTTCACATGTTTCCGGAAACACCGTACACTTCTCCAGAGTGGCTGTTGGCAATTAAATTCCGGCCAATCAGGGTAACAAGGCTCCCTGGTCTGCATGGCCTGTCCTGCCTCTCTGGTTCTTACACTTTTTTCGGATGGCCCTTTGGACCGGTTGAAGAGAGACTTCTTTGCTGTGCGGATTTCCATTGCCCGCTTCCTCGATTGGCCAAGAAGGGCGTATGCGTTTTTGCCTGAATATATTCAGGCAAAAACGCATACGCCCTTTTTGGGCAACTGCGTCATCGTCGAAGTTCGGCCGCTTTTCATGTGCTTTAAAGGAGACTCCAATCTACCTGGTGAAACCTGTTTGCTGCAATTCTGCCTTGGTTTCAACTCCTCTTCGTTGCCTTACCTCAATATATTTTTCGACGAAAGTTGTCCTTTTTAACTCTGCAGGTTTGTGAACTGCAGTGCCCCTGAGCTCCATTTTTCAACTCGCTCTTTTGTGAACTGACCGCAAAACCGCAGGATTGCTTCAGGCCCTACTCTGGTTCCGGGGCGGCAGGCTGAGGCTTTGGTTAATTCTTCCTCCTGATGGGAAATTAGAGGTGCATGTGCCCGTCCGAACACCTACAGCTGTTCTCTCATCGGTTCTCCGTCATCCCGTTCATCCTCCGCACTAATTGCAGACTGTGCGAAACAGGAGGTTTAAGGCCCTGACTCTCCAAATGGGGAGATTGTTAGTAAAGCGGCTGGAATGGCGAACCCGAGCACCAGGAGAGGAAAAGTGAGGTACGTTTTAGAAACCTTTCCCGATCACACGGTGTACCATCCTCTGGGTTTCCCATGCGTGTTTTAGCTGTAGGAAGATACCCTTAAACCTGGAGAGTTGGGGCCCATGGAATGGGTAGCGCGCAGTACTGCTTTAAAGGGTCTGCATTTGCTCACCCACCCTCACCAATCCTCTCAGCCCCAAGTGTCCAGCCTCATGTGTCATCCAGCTGTAGGGGGTAGCTAAGGTCAATCCAGGGTGCATCACAGCCCCTGGACGAATTTTGTAAGAATTTCTCTCTCTTTCACTCTCTTTGTGTTTTGTTTGTTTTTCGAACTTTATTTTTATAATGGGCTTCAGCTGAATTTCACTGCAGTATTTCTGCCGCCCTACACACACTTGATTCCCTTACGGAGACATATCAATACATAGGTTTTAAGATTCTGACTTGTCACATATATTCCTCTGCGGTGCATAGCGGGTGTTGAGTCCAGTTCACTGAGCAAAGAGTAGGTCTTCTCTATTACATATTTGGTTTATGGAACGGGATCCGTGCTAAGTTTAAACTCTGGTTTTATGCATCACCCCTCCTCACCTCTCCCCTTAAGCAGGCATAAGTGCGTCTTCTACATGTGTGACTGTGTTCTGTTTTGTAATTCAGTTCATGTGTAGCCATGTTTACATTCCGTCTGTGAGTGATATCTTATGATAAGTTTCTTTTTCTGTGTGACTTCTTTCACTTAGAATCATCGTACCTAAATCCACTCATTATGCTGCTGCTGGCCTTATGACAGTGATTTCAAGGCTGAGTGACATTCCATTGTACATAAGTACCACAACTTCTTTATCCATTTTTCTCTTTCCTGGGGTGTTTAAGTTGTACCCAAGTGGAGGATTTTGTAAACAGAGGAGCCCTAAGCTTTGGGGTGGCTGTGTCTTGTTGATTTTTATATTTCCCAAGATATATGCCCACGAGTGGAAGTGCCCTATGCTCTGTAGCTCTGTTTTTCACATGTTTCCGGAAACACCGTACACTTCTCCAGAGTGGCTGTTGGCAATTAAATTCCGGCCAATCAGGGTAACAAGGCTCCCTGGTCTGCATGGCCTGTCCTGCCTCTCTGGTTCTTACACTTTTTTCGGATGGCCCTTTGGACCGGTTGAAGAGAGACTTCTTTGCTGTGCGGATTTCCATTGCCCGCTTCCTCGATTGGCCAAGAAGGGCGTATGCGTTTTTGCCTGAATATATTCAGGCAAAAACGCATACGCCCTTTTTGGGCAACTGCGTCATCGTCGAAGTTCGGCCGCTTTTCATGTGCTTTAAAGGAGACTCCAATCTACCTGGTGAAACCTGTTTGCTGCAATTCTGCCTTGGTTTCAACTCCTCTTCGTTGCCTTACCTCAATATATTTTTCGACGAAAGTTGTCCTTTTTAACTCTGCAGGTTTGTGAACTGCAGTGCCCCTGAGCTCCATTTTTCAACTCGCTCTTTTGTGAACTGACCGCAAAACCGCAGGATTGCTTCAGGCCCTATTCTGGTTCCGGGGCGGCAGGCTGAGGCTTTGGTTAATTCTTCCTCCTGATGGGAAATTAGAGGTGCATGTGCCCGTCCGAACACCTACAGCTGTTCTCTCATTGGTTCTTCGTCATCCCGTTCATCCTCCGCACTAATTGCAGACTGTGCGAAACAGGAGGTTTAAGGCGCTGACTCTCCAAATGGGGAGATTGTTAGTAAAGCGGCTGGAATGGCGAACCCGAGCACCAGGAGAGGAAAAGTGAGGTACGTTTTAGAAACCTTTCCCGATCACACGGTGTACCATCCTCTGGGTTTCCCATGCGTGTTTTAGCTGTAGGAAGATACCCTTAAACCTGGAGAGTTGGGGCCCATGGAATGGGTAGCGCGCAGTACTGCTTTAAAGGGTCTGCATTTGCTCACCCACCCTCACCAATCCTCTCAGCCCCAAGTGTCCAGCCTCATGTGTCATCCAGCTGTAGGGGGTAGCTAAGGTCAATCCAGGGTGCATCACAGCCCCTGGACGAATTTTGTAAGAATTTCTCTCTCTTTCACTCTCTTTGTGTTTTGTTTGTTTTTCGAAATTTATTTTTATAATGGGCTTCAGCTGAATTTCACTGCAGTATTTCTGCCGCCCTACACACACTTGATTCCCTTACGGAGACATATCAATACATAGGTTTTAAGATTCTGACTTGTCACATATATTCCTCTGCGGTGCATAGCGGGTGTTGAGTCCAGTTCACTGAGCAAAGAGTAGGTCTTCTCTATTACATATTTGGTTTATGGAACGGGATCCGTGCTAAGTTTAAACTCTGGTTTTATGCATCACCCCTCCTCACCTCTCCCCTTAAGCAGGCATAAGTGCGTCTTCTAAATGTGTGACTGTGTTCTGTTTTGTTATTCAGTTCATGTGTAGCCATGTTTACATTCCGTCTGTGAGTGATATCTTATGATAAGTTTCTTTTTCTGTGTGACTTCTTTCACTTAGAATCATCGTACCTAAATCCACTCATTATGCTGCTGCTGGCCTTATGACAGTGATTTCAAGGCTGAGTGACATTCCATTGTACATAAGTACCACAACTTCTTTATCCATTTTTCTCTTTCCTGGGGTGTTTAAGTTGTACCCAAGTGGAGGATTTTGTAAACAGAGGAGCCCTAAGCTTTGGGGTGGCTGTGTCTTGTTGATTTTTATATTTCCCAAGATATATGCCCACGAGTGGAAGTGCCCTATGCTCTGTAGCTCTGTTTTTCACATGTTTCCGGAAACACCGTACACTTCTCCAGAGTGGCTGTTGGCAATTAAATTCCGGCCAATCAGGGTAACAAGGCTCCCTGGTCTGCATGGCCTGTCCTGCCTCTCTGGTTCTTACACTTTTTTCGGATGGCCCTTTGGACCGGTTGAAGAGAGACTTCTTTGCTGTGCGGATTTCCATTGCCCGCTTCCTCGATTGGCCAAGAAGGGCGTATGCGTTTTTGCCTGAATATATTCAGGCAAAAACGCATACGCCCTTTTTGGGCAACTGCGTCATCGTCGAAGTTCGGCCGCTTTTCATGTGCTTTAAAGGAGACTCCAATCTACCTGGTGAAACCTGTTTGCTGCAATTCTGCCTTGGTTTCAACTCCTCTTCGTTGCCTTACCTCAATATATTTTTCGACGAAAGTTGTCCTTTTTAACTCTGCAGGTTTGTGAACTGCAGTGCCCCTGAGCTCCATTTTTCAACTCGCTCTTTTGTGAACTGACCGCAAAACCGCAGGATTGCTTCAGGCCCTACTCTGGTTCCGGGGCGGCAGGCTGAGGCTTTGGTTAATTCTTCCTCCTGATGGGAAATTAGAGGTGCATGTGCCCGTCCGAACACCTACAGCTGTTCTCTCATTGGTTCTTCGTCATCCCGTTCATCCTCCGCACTAATTGCAGACTGTGCGAAACAGGAGGTTTAAGGCGCTGACTCTCCAAATGGGGAGATTGTTAGTAAAGCGGCTGGAATGGCGAACCCGAGCACCAGGAGAGGAAAAGTGAGGTACGTTTTAGAAACCTTTCCCGATCACACGGTGTACCATCCTCTGGGTTTCCCATGCGTGTTTTAGCTGTAGGAAGATACCCTTAAACCTGGAGAGTTGGGGCCCATGGAATGGGTAGCGCGCAGTACTGCTTTAAAGGGTCTGCATTTGCTCACCCACCCTCACCAATCCTCTCAGCCCCAAGTGTCCAGCCTCATGTGTCATCCAGCTGTAGGGGGTAGCTAAGGTCAATCCAGGGTGCATCACAGCCCCTGGACGAATTTTGTAAGAATTTCTCTCTCTTTCACTCTCTTTGTGTTTTGTTTGTTTTTCGAAATTTATTTTTATAATGGGCTTCAGCTGAATTTCACTGCAGTATTTCTGCCGCCCTACACACACTTGATTCCCTTACGGAGACATATCAATACATAGGTTTTAAGATTCTGACTTGTCACATATATTCCTCTGCGGTGCATAGCGGGTGTTGAGTCCAGTTCACTGAGCAAAGAGTAGGTCTTCTCTATTACATATTTGGTTTATGGAACGGGATCCGTGCTAAGTTTAAACTCTGGTTTTATGCATCACCCCTCCTCACCTCTCCCCTTAAGCAGGCATAAGTGCGTCTTCTAAATGTGTGACTGTGTTCTGTTTTGTTATTCAGTTCATGTGTAGCCATGTTTACATTCCGTCTGTGAGTGATATCTTATGATAAGTTTCTTTTTCTGTGTGACTTCTTTCACTTAGAATCATCGTACCTAAATCCACTCATTATGCTGCTGCTGGCCTTATGACAGTGATTTCAAGGCTGAGTGACATTCCATTGTACATAAGTACCACAACTTCTTTATCCATTTTTCTCTTTCCTGGGGTGTTTAAGTTGTACCCAAGTGGAGGATTTTGTAAACAGAGGAGCCCTAGGCTTTGGGGTGCCTGTGTCTTGTTGATTTTTATATTTCCCAAGATATATGCCCACGAGTGGAAGTGCCCTATGCTCTGTAGCTCTGTTTTTCACATGTTTCCGGAAACACCGTACACTTCTCCAGAGTGGCTGTTGGCAATTAAAATCCGGCCAATCAGGGTAACAAGGCTCCCTGGTCTGCATGGCCTGTCCTGCCTCTCTGGTTCTTACACTTTTTTCGGATGGCCCTTTGGACCGGTTGAAGAGAGACTTCTTTGCTGTGCGGATTTCCATTGCCCGCTTCCTCGATTGGCCAAGAAGGGCGTATGCGTTTTTGCCTGAATATATTCAGGCAAAAACGCATACGCCCTTTTTGGGCAACTGCGTCATCGTCGAAGTTCGGCCGCTTTTCATGTGCTTTAAAGGAGACTCCAATCTACCTGGTGAAACCTGTTTGCTGCAATTCTGCCTTGGTTTCAACTCCTCTTCGTTGCCTTACCTCAATATATTTTTCGACGAAAGTTGTCCTTTTTAACTCTGCAGGTTTGTGAACTGCAGTGCCCCTGAGCTCCATTTTTCAACTCGCTCTTTTGTGAACTGACCGCAAAACCGCAGGATTGCTTCAGGCCCTACTCTGGTTCCGGGGCGGCAGGCTGAGGCTTTGGTTAATTCTTCCTCCTGATGGGAAATTAGAGGTGCATGTGCCCGTCCGAACACCTACAGCTGTTCTCTCATCGGTTCTCCGTCATCCCGTTCATCCTCCGCACTAATTGCAGACTGTGCGAAACAGGAGGTTTAAGGCCCTGACTCTCCAAATGGGGAGATTGTTAGTAAAGCGGCTGGAATGGCGAACCCGAGCACCAGGAGAGGAGAAGTGAGGTACGTTTTAGAAACCTTTCCCGATCACACGGTGTACCATCCTCTGGGTTTCCCATGCGTGTTTTAGCTGTAGGAAGATACCCTTAAACCTGGAGAGTTGGGGCCCATGGAATGGGTAGCGCGCAGTACTGCTTTAAAGGGTCTGCATTTGCTCACCCACCCTCACCAATCCTCTCAGCCCCAAGTGTCCAGCCTCATGTGTCATCCAGCTGTAGGGGGTAGCTAAGGTCAATCCAGGGTGCATCACAGCCCCTGGACGAATTTTGTAAGAATTTCTCTCTCTTTCACTCTCTTTGTGTTTTGTTTGTTTTTCGAACTTTATTTTTATAATGGGCTTCAGCTGAATTTCACTGCAGTATTTCTGCCGCCCTACACACACTTGATTCCCTTACGGAGACATATCAATACATAGGTTTTAAGATTCTGACTTGTCACATATATTCCTCTGCGGTGCATAGCGGGTGTTGAGTCCAGTTCACTGAGCAAAGAGTAGGTCTTCTCTATTACATATTTGGTTTATGGAACGGGATCCGTGCTAAGTTTAAACTCTGGTTTTATGCATCACCCCTCCTCACCTCTCCCCTTAAGCAGGCATAAGTGCGTCTTCTACATGTGTGACTGTGTTCTGTTTTGTAATTCAGTTCATGTGTAGCCATGTTTACATTCCGTCTGTGAGTGATATCTTATGATAAGTTTCTTTTTCTGTGTGACTTCTTTCACTTAGAATCATCGTACCTAAATCCACTCATTATGCTGCTGCTGGCCTTATGACAGTGATTTCAAGGCTGAGTGACATTCCATTGTACATAAGTACCACAACTTCTTTATCCATTTTTCTCTTTCCTGGGGTGTTTAAGTTGTACCCAAGTGGAGGATTTTGTAAACAGAGGAGCCCTAGGCTTTGGGGTGGCTGTGTCTTGTTGATTTTTATATTTCCCAAGATATATGCCCACGAGTGGAAGTGCCCTATGCTCTGTAGCTCTGTTTTTCACATGTTTCCGGAAACACCGTACACTTCTCCAGAGTGGCTGTTGGCAATTAAATTCCGGCCAATCAGGGTAACAAGGCTCCCTGGTCTGCATGGCCTGTCCTGCCTCTCTGGTTCTTACACTTTTTTCGGATGGCCCTTTGGACCGGTTGAAGAGAGACTTCTTTGCTGTGCGGATTTCCATTGCCCGCTTCCTCGATTGGCCAAGAAGGGCGTATGCGTTTTTGCCTGAATATATTCAGGCAAAAACGCATACGCCCTTTTTGGGCAACTGCGTCATCGTCGAAGTTCGGCCGCTTTTCATGTGCTTTAAAGGAGACTCCAATCTACCTGGTGAAACCTGTTTGCTGCAATTCTGCCTTGGTTTCAACTCCTCTTCGTTGCCTTACCTCAATATATTTTTCGACGAAAGTTGTCCTTTTTAACTCTGCAGGTTTGTGAACTGCAGTGCCCCTGAGCTCCATTTTTCAACTCGCTCTTTTGTGAACTGACCGCAAAACCGCAGGATTGCTTCAGGCCCTATTCTGGTTCCGGGGCGGCAGGCTGAGGCTTTGGTTAATTCTTCCTCCTGATGGGAAATTAGAGGTGCATGTGCCCGTCCGAACACCTACAGCTGTTCTCTCATTGGTTCTTCGTCATCCCGTTCATCCTCCGCACTAATTGCAGACTGTGCGAAACAGGAGGTTTAAGGCGCTGACTCTCCAAATGGGGAGATTGTTAGTAAAGCGGCTGGAATGGCGAACCCGAGCACCAGGAGAGGAAAAGTGAGGTACGTTTTAGAAACCTTTCCCGATCACACGGTGTACCATCCTCTGGGTTTCCCATGCGTGTTTTAGCTGTAGGAAGATACCCTTAAACCTGGAGAGTTGGGGCCCATGGAATGGGTAGCGCGCAGTACTGCTTTAAAGGGTCTGCATTTGCTCACCCACCCTCACCAATCCTCTCAGCCCCAAGTGTCCAGCCTCATGTGTCATCCAGCTGTAGGGGGTAGCTAAGGTCAATCCAGGGTGCATCACAGCCCCTGGACGAATTTTGTAAGAATTTCTCTCTCTTTCACTCTCTTTGTGTTTTGTTTGTTTTTCGAAATTTATTTTTATAATGGGCTTCAGCTGAATTTCACTGCAGTATTTCTGCCGCCCTACACACACTTGATTCCCTTACGGAGACATATCAATACATAGGTTTTAAGATTCTGACTTGTCACATATATTCCTCTGCGGTGCATAGCGGGTGTTGAGTCCAGTTCACTGAGCAAAGAGTAGGTCTTCTCTATTACATATTTGGTTTATGGAACGGGATCCGTGCTAAGTTTAAACTCTGGTTTTATGCATCACCCCTCCTCACCTCTCCCCTTAAGCAGGCATAAGTGCGTCTTCTAAATGTGTGACTGTGTTCTGTTTTGTTATTCAGTTCATGTGTAGCCATGTTTACATTCCGTCTGTGAGTGATATCTTATGATAAGTTTCTTTTTCTGTGTGACTTCTTTCACTTAGAATCATCGTACCTAAATCCACTCATTATGCTGCTGCTGGCCTTATGACAGTGATTTCAAGGCTGAGTGACATTCCATTGTACATAAGTACCACAACTTCTTTATCCATTTTTCTCTTTCCTGGGGTGTTTAAGTTGTACCCAAGTGGAGGATTTTGTAAACAGAGGAGCCCTAGGCTTTGGGGTGGCTGTGTCTTGTTGATTTTTATATTTCCCAAGATATATGCCCACGAGTGGAAGTGCCCTATGCTCTGTAGCTCTGTTTTTCACATGTTTCCGGAAACACCGTACACTTCTCCAGAGTGGCTGTTGGCAATTAAAATCCGGCCAATCAGGGTAACAAGGCTCCCTGGTCTGCATGGCCTGTCCTGCCTCTCTGGTTCTTACACTTTTTTCGGATGGCCCTTTGGACCGGTTGAAGAGAGACTTCTTTGCTGTGCGGATTTCCATTGCCCGCTTCCTCGATTGGCCAAGAAGGGCGTATGCGTTTTTGCCTGAATATATTCAGGCAAAAACGCATACGCCCTTTTTGGGCAACTGCGTCATCGTCGAAGTTCGGCCGCTTTTCATGTGCTTTAAAGGAGACTCCAATCTACCTGGTGAAACCTGTTTGCTGCAATTCTGCCTTGGTTTCAACTCCTCTTCGTTGCCTTACCTCAATATATTTTTCGACGAAAGTTGTCCTTTTTAACTCTGCAGGTTTGTGAACTGCAGTGCCCCTGAGCTCCATTTTTCAACTCGCTCTTTTGTGAACTGACCACAAAACCGCAGGATTGCTTCAGGCCCTATTCTGGTTCCGGGGCGGCAGGCTGAGGCTTTGGTTAATTCTTCCTCCTGATGGGAAATTAGAGGTGCATGTGCCCGTCCGAACACCTACAGCTGTTCTCTCATTGGTTCTCCGTCATCCCGTTCATCCTCCGCACTAATTGCAGACTGTGCGAAACAGGAGGTTTAAGGCGCTGACTCTCCAAATGGGGAGATTGTTAGTAAAGCGGCTGGAATGGCGAACCCGAGCACCAGGAGAGGAAAAGTGAGGTACGTTTTAGAAACCTTTCCCGATCACACGGTGTACCATCCTCTGGGTTTCCCATGCGTGTTTTAGCTGTAGGAAGATACCCTTAAACCTGGAGAGTTAGGGCCCATGGAATGGGTAGCGCGCAGTACTGCTTTAAAGGGTCTGCATTTGCTCACCCAACCTCACCAATCCTCTCAGCCCCAAGTGTCCAGCCTCATGTGTCATCCAGCTGTAGGGGGTAGCTAAGGTCAATCCAGGGTGCATCACAGCCCCTGGACGAATTTTGTAAGAATTTCTCTCTCTTTCACTCTCTTTGTGTTTTGTTTGTTTTTCGAACTTTATTTTTATAATGGGCTTCAGCTGAATTTCACTGCAGTATTTCTGCCGCCCTACACACACTTGATTCCCTTACGGAGACATATCAATACATAGGTTTTAAGATTCTGACTTGTCACATATATTTCTCTGCGGTGCATAGCGGGTGTTGAGTCCAGTTCACTGAGCAAAGAGTAGGTCTTCTCTATTACATATTTGGTTTATGGAACGGGATCCGTGCTAAGTTTAAACTCTGGTTTTATGCATCACCCCTCCTCACCTCTCCCCTTAAGCAGGCATAAGTGCGTCTTCTACATGTGTGACTGTGTTCTGTTTTGTAATTCAGTTCATGTGTAGCCATGTTTACATTCCGTCTGTGAGTGATATCTTATGATAAGTTTCTTTTTCTGTGTGACTTCTTTCACTTAGAATCATCGTACCTAAATCCACTCATTATGCTGCTGCTGGCCTTATGACAGTGATTTCAAGGCTGAGTGACATTCCATTGTACATAAGTACCACAACTTCTTTATCCATTTTTCTCTTTCCTGGGGTGTTTAAGTTGTACCCAAGTGGAGGATTTTGTAAACAGAGGAGCCCTAGGCTTTGGGGTGGCTGTGTCTTGTTGATTTTTATATTTCCCAAGATATATGCCCACGAGTGGAAGTGCCCTATGCTCTGTAGCTCTGTTTTTCACATGTTTCCGGAAACACCGTACACTTCTCCAGAGTGGCTGTTGGCAATTAAATTCCGGCCAATCAGGGTAACAAGGCTCCCTGGTCTGCATGGCCTGTCCTGCCTCTCTGGTTCTTACACTTTTTTCGGATGGCCCTTTGGACCGGTTGAAGAGAGACTTCTTTGCTGTGCGGATTTCCATTGCCCGCTTCCTCGATTGGCCAAGAAGGGCGTATGCGTTTTTGCCTGAATATATTCAGGCAAAAACGCATACGCCCTTTTTGGGCAACTGCGTCATCGTCGAAGTTCGGCCGCTTTTCATGTGCTTTAAAGGAGACTCCAATCTACCTGGTGAAACCTGTTTGCTGCAATTCTGCCTTGGTTTCAACTCTTCTTCGTTGCCTTACCTCAATATATTTTTCGACGAAAGTTGTCCTTTTTAACTCTGCAGGTTTGTGAACTGCAGTGCCCCTGAGCTCCATTTTTCAACTCGCTCTTTTGTGAACTGACCGCAAAACCGCAGGATTGCTTCAGGCCCTATTCTGGTTCCGGGGCGGCGGGCTGAGGCTTTGGTTAATTCTTCCTCCTGATGGGAAATTAGAGGTGCATGTGCCCGTCCGAACACCTACAGCTGTTCTCTCATCGGTTCTCCGTCATCCCGTTCATCCTCCGCACTAATTGCAGACTGTGCGAAACAGGAGGTTTAAGGCGCTGACTCTCCAAATGGGGAGATTGTTAGTAAAGCGGCTGGAATGGCGAACCCGAGCACCAGGAGAGGAAAAGTGAGGTACGTTTTAGAAACCTTTCCCGATCACACGGTGTACCATCCTCTGGGTTTCCCATGCGTGTTTTAGCTGTAGGAAGATACCCTTAAACCTGGAGAGTTGGGGCCCATGGAATGGGTAGCGCGCAGTACTGCTTTAAAGGGTCTGCATTTGCTCACCCAACCTCACCAATCCTCTCAGCCCCAAGTGTCCAGCCTCATGTGTCATCCAGCTGTAGGGGGTAGGTAAGGTCAATCCAGGGTGCATCACAGCCCCTGGACGAATTTTGTAAGAATTTCTCTCTCTTTCACTCTCTTTGTGTTTTGTTTGTTTTTCGAACTTTATTTTTATAATGGGCTTCAGCTGAATTTCACTGCAGTATTTCTGCCGCCCTACACACACTTGATTCCCTTACGGAGACATATCAATACATAGGTTTTAAGATTCTGACTTGTCACATATATTTCTCTGCGGTGCATAGCGGGTGTTGAGTCCAGTTCACTGAGCAAAGAGTAGGTCTTCTCTATTACATATTTGGTTTATGGAACGGGATCCGTGCTAAGTTTAAACTCTGGTTTTATGCATCACCCCTCCTCACCTCTCCCCTTAAGCAGGCATAAGTGCGTCTTCTACATGTGTGACTGTGTTCTGTTTTGTAATTCAGTTCATGTGTAGCCATGTTTACATTCCGTCTGTGAGTGATATCTTATGATAAGTTTCTTTTTCTGTGTGACTTCTTTCACTTAGAATCATCGTACGTAAATCCACTCATTATGCTGCTGCTGGCCTTATGACAGTGATTTCAAGGCTGAGTGACATTCCATTGTACATAAGTACCACAACTTCTTTATCCATTTTTCTCTTTCCTGGGGTGTTTAAGTTGTACCCAAGTGGAGGATTTTGTAAACAGAGGAGCCCTAAGCTTTGGGGTGGCTGTGTCTTGTTGATTTTTATATTTCCCAAGATATATGCCCACGAGTGGAAGTGCCCTATGCTCTGTAGCTCTGTTTTTCACATGTTTCCGGAAACACCGTACACTTCTCCAGAGTGGCTGTTGGCAATTAAATTCCGGCCAATCAGGGTAACAAGGCTCCCTGGTCTGCATGGCCTGTCCTGCCTCTCTGGTTCTTACACTTTTTTCGGATGGCCCTTTGGACCGGTTGAAGAGAGACTTCTTTGCTGTGCGGATTTCCATTGCCCGCTTCCTCGATTGGCCAAGAAGGGCGTATGCGTTTTTGCCTGAATATATTCAGGCAAAAACGCATACGCCCTTTTTGGGCAACTGCGTCATCGTCGAAGTTCGGCCGCTTTTCATGTGCTTTAAAGGAGACTCCAATCTACCTGGTGAAACCTGTTTGCTGCAATTCTGCCTTGGTTTCAACTCCTCTTCGTTGCCTTACCTCAATATATTTTTCGACGAAAGTTGTCCTTTTTAACTCTGCAGGTTTGTGAACTGCAGTGCCCCTGAGCTCCATTTTTCAACTCGCTCTTTTGTGAACTGACCGCAAAACCGCAGGATTGCTTCAGGCCCTACTCTGGTTCCGGGGCGGCAGGCTGAGGCTTTGGTTAATTCTTCCTCCTGATGGGAAATTAGAGGTGCATGTGCCCGTCCGAACACCTACAGCTGTTCTCTCATTGGTTCTTCGTCATCCCGTTCATCCTCCGCACTAATTGCAGACTGTGCGAAACAGGAGGTTTAAGGCGCTGACTCTCCAAATGGGGAGATTGTTAGTAAAGCGGCTGGAATGGCGAACCCGAGCACCAGGAGAGGAAAAGTGAGGTACGTTTTAGAAACCTTTCCCGATCACACGGTGTACCATCCTCTGGGTTTCCCATGCGTGTTTTAGCTGTAGGAAGATACCCTTAAACCTGGAGAGTTGGGGCCCATGGAATGGGTAGCGCGCAGTACTGCTTTAAAGGGTCTGCATTTGCTCACCCACCCTCACCAATCCTCTCAGCCCCAAGTGTCCAGCCTCATGTGTCATCCAGCTGTAGGGGGTAGCTAAGGTCAATCCAGGGTGCATCACAGCCCCTGGACGAATTTTGTAAGAATTTCTCTCTCTTTCACTCTCTTTGTGTTTTGTTTGTTTTTCGAAATTTATTTTTATAATGGGCTTCAGCTGAATTTCACTGCAGTATTTCTGCCGCCCTACACACACTTGATTCCCTTACGGAGACATATCAATACATAGGTTTTAAGATTCTGACTTGTCACATATATTCCTCTGCGGTGCATAGCGGGTGTTGAGTCCAGTTCACTGAGCAAAGAGTAGGTCTTCTCTATTACATATTTGGTTTATGGAACGGGATCCGTGCTAAGTTTAAACTCTGGTTTTATGCATCACCCCTCCTCACCTCTCCCCTTAAGCAGGCATAAGTGCGTCTTCTACATGTGTGACTGTGTTCTGTTTTGTTATTCAGTTCATGTGTAGCCATGTTTACATTCCGTCTGTGAGTGATATCTTATGATAAGTTTCTTTTTCTGTGTGACTTCTTTCACTTAGAATCATCGTACCTAAATCCACTCATTATGCTGCTGCTGGCCTTATGACAGTGATTTCAAGGCTGAGTGACATTCCATTGTACATAAGTACCACAACTTCTTTATCCATTTTTCTCTTTCCTGGGGTGTTTAAGTTGTACCCAAGTGGAGGATTTTGTAAACAGAGGAGCCCTAGGCTTTGGGGTGCCTGTGTCTTGTTGATTTTTATATTTCCCAAGATATATGCCCACGAGTGGAAGTGCCCTATGCTCTGTAGCTCTGTTTTTCACATGTTTCCGGAAACACCGTACACTTCTCCAGAGTGGCTGTTGGCAATTAAAATCCGGCCAATCAGGGTAACAAGGCTCCCTGGTCTGCATGGCCTGTCCTGCCTCTCTGGTTCTTACACTTTTTTCGGATGGCCCTTTGGACCGGTTGAAGAGAGACTTCTTTGCTGTGCGGATTTCCATTGCCCGCTTCCTCGATTGGCCAAGAAGGGCGTATGCGTTTTTGCCTGAATATATTCAGGCAAAAACGCATACGCCCTTTTTGGGCAACTGCGTCATCGTCGAAGTTCGGCCGCTTTTCATGTGCTTTAAAGGAGACTCCAATCTACCTGGTGAAACCTGTTTGCTGCAATTCTGCCTTGGTTTCAACTCCTCTTCGTTGCCTTACCTCAATATATTTTTCGACGAAAGTTGTCCTTTTTAACTCTGCAGGTTTGTGAACTGCAGTGCCCCTGAGCTCCATTTTTCAACTCGCTCTTTTGTGAACTGACCGCAAAACCGCAGGATTGCTTCAGGCCCTACTCTGGTTCCGGGGCGGCAGGCTGAGGCTTTGGTTAATTCTTCCTCCTGATGGGAAATTAGAGGTGCATGTGCCCGTCCGAACACCTACAGCTGTTCTCTCATCGGTTCTCCGTCATCCCGTTCATCCTCCGCACTAATTGCAGACTGTGCGAAACAGGAGGTTTAAGGCCCTGACTCTCCAAATGGGGAGATTGTTAGTAAAGCGGCTGGAATGGCGAACCCGAGCACCAGGAGAGGAAAAGTGAGGTACGTTTTAGAAACCTTTCCCGATCACACGGTGTACCATCCTCTGGGTTTCCCATGCGTGTTTTAGCTGTAGGAAGATACCCTTAAACCTGGAGAGTTGGGGCCCATGGAATGGGTAGCGCGCAGTACTGCTTTAAAGGGTCTGCATTTGCTCACCCACCCTCACCAATCCTCTCAGCCCCAAGTGTCCAGCCTCATGTGTCATCCAGCTGTAGGGGGTAGCTAAGGTCAATCCAGGGTGCATCACAGCCCCTGGACGAATTTTGTAAGAATTTCTCTCTCTTTCACTCTCTTTGTGTTTTGTTTGTTTTTCGAACTTTATTTTTATAATGGGCTTCAGCTGAATTTCACTGCAGTATTTCTGCCGCCCTACACACACTTGATTCCCTTACGGAGACATATCAATACATAGGTTTTAAGATTCTGACTTGTCACATATATTCCTCTGCGGTGCATAGCGGGTGTTGA
The DNA here is from genome assembly GCF_964374135.1 of Grampus griseus. Taxonomy (NCBI): domain Eukaryota; kingdom Metazoa; phylum Chordata; class Mammalia; order Artiodactyla; family Delphinidae; genus Grampus; species Grampus griseus. The sequence continues at coordinate 95,334,307 of NC_139018.1, forward strand.
GTCCAGTTCACTGAGCAAAGAGTAGGTCTTCTCTATTACATATTTGGTTTATGGAACGGGATCCGTGCTAAGTTTAAACTCTGGTTTTATGCATCACCCCTCCTCACCTCTCCCCTTAAGCAGGCATAAGTGCGTCTTCTACATGTGTGACTGTGTTCTGTTTTGTAATTCAGTTCATGTGTAGCCATGTTTACATTCCGTCTGTGAGTGATATCTTATGATAAGTTTCTTTTTCTGTGTGACTTCTTTCACTTAGAATCATCGTACCTAAATCCACTCATTATGCTGCTGCTGGCCTTATGACAGTGATTTCAAGGCTGAGTGACATTCCATTGTACATAAGTACCACAACTTCTTTATCCATTTTTCTCTTTCCTGGGGTGTTTAAGTTGTACCCAAGTGGAGGATTTTGTAAACAGAGGAGCCCTAGGCTTTGGGGTGGCTGTGTCTTGTTGATTTTTATATTTCCCAAGATATATGCCCACGAGTGGAAGTGCCCTATGCTCTGTAGCTCTGTTTTTCACATGTTTCCGGAAACACCGTACACTTCTCCAGAGTGGCTGTTGGCAATTAAATTCCGGCCAATCAGGGTAACAAGGCTCCCTGGTCTGCATGGCCTGTCCTGCCTCTCTGGTTCTTACACTTTTTTCGGATGGCCCTTTGGACCGGTTGAAGAGAGACTTCTTTGCTGTGCGGATTTCCATTGCCCGCTTCCTCGATTGGCCAAGAAGGGCGTATGCGTTTTTGCCTGAATATATTCAGGCAAAAACGCATACGCCCTTTTTGGGCAACTGCGTCATCGTCGAAGTTCGGCCGCTTTTCATGTGCTTTAAAGGAGACTCCAATCTACCTGGTGAAACCTGTTTGCTGCAATTCTGCCTTGGTTTCAACTCCTCTTCGTTGCCTTACCTCAATATATTTTTCGACGAAAGTTGTCCTTTTTAACTCTGCAGGTTTGTGAACTGCAGTGCCCCTGAGCTCCATTTTTCAACTCGCTCTTTTGTGAACTGACCGCAAAACCGCAGGATTGCTTCAGGCCCTACTCTGGTTCCGGGGCGGCAGGCTGAGGCTTTGGTTAATTCTTCCTCCTGATGGGAAATTAGAGGTGCATGTGCCCGTCCGAACACCTACAGCTGTTCTCTCATCGGTTCTCCGTCATCCCGTTCATCCTCCGCACTAATTGCAGACTGTGCGAAACAGGAGGTTTAAGGCCCTGACTCTCCAAATGGGGAGATTGTTAGTAAAGCGGCTGGAATGGCGAACCCGAGCACCAGGAGAGGAAAAGTGAGGTACGTTTTAGAAACCTTTCCCGATCACACGGTGTACCATCCTCTGGGTTTCCCATGCGTGTTTTAGCTGTAGGAAGATACCCTTAAACCTGGAGAGTTGGGGCCCATGGAATGGGTAGCGCGCAGTACTGCTTTAAAGGGTCTGCATTTGCTCACCCACCCTCACCAATCCTCTCAGCCCCAAGTGTCCAGCCTCATGTGTCATCCAGCTGTAGGGGGTAGCTAAGGTCAATCCAGGGTGCATCACAGCCCCTGGACGAATTTTGTAAGAATTTCTCTCTCTTTCACTCTCTTTGTGTTTTGTTTGTTTTTCGAACTTTATTTTTATAATGGGCTTCAGCTGAATTTCACTGCAGTATTTCTGCCGCCCTACACACACTTGATTCCCTTACGGAGACATATCAATACATAGGTTTTAAGATTCTGACTTGTCACATATATTCCTCTGCGGTGCATAGCGGGTGTTGAGTCCAGTTCACTGAGCAAAGAGTAGGTCTTCTCTATTACATATTTGGTTTATGGAACGGGATCCGTGCTAAGTTTAAACTCTGGTTTTATGCATCACCCCTCCTCACCTCTCCCCTTAAGCAGGCATAAGTGCGTCTTCTACATGTGTGACTGTGTTCTGTTTTGTAATTCAGTTCATGTGTAGCCATGTTTACATTCCGTCTGTGAGTGATATCTTATGATAAGTTTCTTTTTCTGTGTGACTTCTTTCACTTAGAATCATCGTACCTAAATCCACTCATTATGCTGCTGCTGGCCTTATGACAGTGATTTCAAGGCTGAGTGACATTCCATTGTACATAAGTACCACAACTTCTTTATCCATTTTTCTCTTTCCTGGGGTGTTTAAGTTGTACCCAAGTGGAGGATTTTGTAAACAGAGGAGCCCTAGGCTTTGGGGTGGCTGTGTCTTGTTGATTTTTATATTTCCCAAGATATATGCCCACGAGTGGAAGTGCCCTATGCTCTGTAGCTCTGTTTTTCACATGTTTCCGGAAACACCGTACACTTCTCCAGAGTGGCTGTTGGCAATTAAATTCCGGCCAATCAGGGTAACAAGGCTCCCTGGTCTGCATGGCCTGTCCTGCCTCTCTGGTTCTTACACTTTTTTCGGATGGCCCTTTGGACCGGTTGAAGAGAGACTTCTTTGCTGTGCGGATTTCCATTGCCCGCTTCCTCGATTGGCCAAGAAGGGCGTATGCGTTTTTGCCTGAATATATTCAGGCAAAAACGCATACGCCCTTTTTGGGCAACTGCGTCATCGTCGAAGTTCGGCCGCTTTTCATGTGCTTTAAAGGAGACTCCAATCTACCTGGTGAAACCTGTTTGCTGCAATTCTGCCTTGGTTTCAACTCCTCTTCGTTGCCTTACCTCAATATATTTTTCGACGAAAGTTGTCCTTTTTAACTCTGCAGGTTTGTGAACTGCAGTGCCCCTGAGCTCCATTTTTCAACTCGCTCTTTTGTGAACTGACCGCAAAACCGCAGGATTGCTTCAGGCCCTATTCTGGTTCCGGGGCGGCAGGCTGAGGCTTTGGTTAATTCTTCCTCCTGATGGGAAATTAGAGGTGCATGTGCCCGTCCGAACACCTACAGCTGTTCTCTCATTGGTTCTTCGTCATCCCGTTCATCCTCCGCACTAATTGCAGACTGTGCGAAACAGGAGGTTTAAGGCGCTGACTCTCCAAATGGGGAGATTGTTAGTAAAGCGGCTGGAATGGCGAACCCGAGCACCAGGAGAGGAAAAGTGAGGTACGTTTTAGAAACCTTTCCCGATCACACGGTGTACCATCCTCTGGGTTTCCCATGCGTGTTTTAGCTGTAGGAAGATACCCTTAAACCTGGAGAGTTGGGGCCCATGGAATGGGTAGCGCGCAGTACTGCTTTAAAGGGTCTGCATTTGCTCACCCACCCTCACCAATCCTCTCAGCCCCAAGTGTCCAGCCTCATGTGTCATCCAGCTGTAGGGGGTAGCTAAGGTCAATCCAGGGTGCATCACAGCCCCTGGACGAATTTTGTAAGAATTTCTCTCTCTTTCACTCTCTTTGTGTTTTTTTTGTTTTTCGAAATTTATTTTTATAATGGGCTTCAGCTGAATTTCACTGCAGTATTTCTGCCGCCCTACACACACTTGATTCCCTTACGGAGACATATCAATACATAGGTTTTAAGATTCTGACTTGTCACATATATTCCTCTGCGGTGCATAGCGGGTGTTGAGTCCAGTTCACTGAGCAAAGAGTAGGTCTTCTCTATTACATATTTGGTTTATGGAACGGGATCCGTGCTAAGTTTAAACTCTGGTTTTATGCATCACCCCTCCTCACCTCTCCCCTTAAGCAGGCATAAGTGCGTCTTCTACATGTGTGACTGTGTTCTGTTTTGTAATTCAGTTCATGTGTAGCCATGTTTACATTCCGTCTGTGAGTGATATCTTATGATAAGTTTCTTTTTCTGTGTGACTTCTTTCACTTAGAATCATCGTACCTAAATCCACTCATTATGCTGCTGCTGGCCTTATGACAGTGATTTCAAGGCTGAGTGACATTCCATTGTACATAAGTACCACAACTTCTTTATCCATTTTTCTCTTTCCTGGGGTGTTTAAGTTGTACCCAAGTGGAGGATTTTGTAAACAGAGGAGCCCTAGGCTTTGGGGTGGCTGTGTCTTGTTGATTTTTATATTTCCCAAGATATATGCCCACGAGTGGAAGTGCCCTATGCTCTGTAGCTCTGTTTTTCACATGTTTCCGGAAACACCGTACACTTCTCCAGAGTGGCTGTTGGCAATTAAATTCCGGCCAATCAGGGTAACAAGGCTCCCTGGTCTGCATGGCCTGTCCTGCCTCTCTGGTTCTTACACTTTTTTCGGATGGCCCTTTGGACCGGTTGAAGAGAGACTTCTTTGCTGTGCGGATTTCCATTGCCCGCTTCCTCGATTGGCCAAGAAGGGCGTATGCGTTTTTGCCTGAATATATTCAGGCAAAAACGCATACGCCCTTTTTGGGCAACTGCGTCATCGTCGAAGTTCGGCCGCTTTTCATGTGCTTTAAAGGAGACTCCAATCTACCTGGTGAAACCTGTTTGCTGCAATTCTGCCTTGGTTTCAACTCCTCTTCGTTGCCTTACCTCAATATATTTTTCGACGAAAGTTGTCCTTTTTAACTCTGCAGGTTTGTGAACTGCAGTGCCCCTGAGCTCCATTTTTCAACTCGCTCTTTTGTGAACTGACCGCAAAACCGCAGGATTGCTTCAGGCCCTACTCTGGTTCCGGGGCGGCAGGCTGAGGCTTTGGTTAATTCTTCCTCCTGATGGGAAATTAGAGGTGCATGTGCCCGTCCGAACACCTACAGCTGTTCTCTCATCGGTTCTCCGTCATCCCGTTCATCCTCCGCACTAATTGCAGACTGTGCGAAACAGGAGGTTTAAGGCCCTGACTCTCCAAATGGGGAGATTGTTAGTAAAGCGGCTGGAATGGCGAACCCGAGCACCAGGAGAGGAAAAGTGAGGTACGTTTTAGAAACCTTTCCCGATCACACGGTGTACCATCCTCTGGGTTTCCCATGCGTGTTTTAGCTGTAGGAAGATACCCTTAAACCTGGAGAGTTGGGGCCCATGGAATGGGTAGCGCGCAGTACTGCTTTAAAGGGTCTGCATTTGCTCACCCACCCTCACCAATCCTCTCAGCCCCAAGTGTCCAGCCTCATGTGTCATCCAGCTGTAGGGGGTAGCTAAGGTCAATCCAGGGTGCATCACAGCCCCTGGACGAATTTTGTAAGAATTTCTCTCTCTTTCACTCTCTTTGTGTTTTGTTTGTTTTTCGAACTTTATTTTTATAATGGGCTTCAGCTGAATTTCACTGCAGTATTTCTGCCGCCCTACACACACTTGATTCCCTTACGGAGACATATCAATACATAGGTTTTAAGATTCTGACTTGTCACATATATTCCTCTGCGGTGCATAGCGGGTGTTGAGTCCAGTTCACTGAGCAAAGAGTAGGTCTTCTCTATTACATATTTGGTTTATGGAACGGGATCCGTGCTAAGTTTAAACTCTGGTTTTATGCATCACCCCTCCTCACCTCTCCCCTTAAGCAGGCATAAGTGCGTCTTCTACATGTGTGACTGTGTTCTGTTTTGTAATTCAGTTCATGTGTAGCCATGTTTACATTCCGTCTGTGAGTGATATCTTATGATAAGTTTCTTTTTCTGTGTGACTTCTTTCACTTAGAATCATCGTACCTAAATCCACTCATTATGCTGCTGCTGGCCTTATGACAGTGATTTCAAGGCTGAGTGACATTCCATTGTACATAAGTACCACAACTTCTTTATCCATTTTTCTCTTTCCTGGGGTGTTTAAGTTGTACCCAAGTGGAGGATTTTGTAAACAGAGGAGCCCTAGGCTTTGGGGTGGCTGTGTCTTGTTGATTTTTATATTTCCCAAGATATATGCCCACGAGTGGAAGTGCCCTATGCTCTGTAGCTCTGTTTTTCACATGTTTCCGGAAACACCGTACACTTCTCCAGAGTGGCTGTTGGCAATTAAATTCCGGCCAATCAGGGTAACAAGGCTCCCTGGTCTGCATGGCCTGTCCTGCCTCTCTGGTTCTTACACTTTTTTCGGATGGCCCTTTGGACCGGTTGAAGAGAGACTTCTTTGCTGTGCGGATTTCCATTGCCCGCTTCCTCGATTGGCCAAGAAGGGCGTATGCGTTTTTGCCTGAATATATTCAGGCAAAAACGCATACGCCCTTTTTGGGCAACTGCGTCATCGTCGAAGTTCGGCCGCTTTTCATGTGCTTTAAAGGAGACTCCAATCTACCTGGTGAAACCTGTTTGCTGCAATTCTGCCTTGGTTTCAACTCCTCTTCGTTGCCTTACCTCAATATATTTTTCGACGAAAGTTGTCCTTTTTAACTCTGCAGGTTTGTGAACTGCAGTGCCCCTGAGCTCCATTTTTCAACTCGCTCTTTTGTGAACTGACCGCAAAACCGCAGGATTGCTTCAGGCCCTATTCTGGTTCCGGGGCGGCAGGCTGAGGCTTTGGTTAATTCTTCCTCCTGATGGGAAATTAGAGGTGCATGTGCCCGTCCGAACACCTACAGCTGTTCTCTCATTGGTTCTTCGTCATCCCGTTCATCCTCCGCACTAATTGCAGACTGTGCGAAACAGGAGGTTTAAGGCGCTGACTCTCCAAATGGGGAGATTGTTAGTAAAGCGGCTGGAATGGCGAACCCGAGCACCAGGAGAGGAAAAGTGAGGTACGTTTTAGAAACCTTTCCCGATCACACGGTGTACCATCCTCTGGGTTTCCCATGCGTGTTTTAGCTGTAGGAAGATACCCTTAAACCTGGAGAGTTGGGGCCCATGGAATGGGTAGCGCGCAGTACTGCTTTAAAGGGTCTGCATTTGCTCACCCACCCTCACCAATCCTCTCAGCCCCAAGTGTCCAGCCTCATGTGTCATCCAGCTGTAGGGGGTAGCTAAGGTCAATCCAGGGTGCATCACAGCCCCTGGACGAATTTTGTAAGAATTTCTCTCTCTTTCACTCTCTTTGTGTTTTGTTTGTTTTTCGAAATTTATTTTTATAATGGGCTTCAGCTGAATTTCACTGCAGTATTTCTGCCGCCCTACACACACTTGATTCCCTTACGGAGACATATCAATACATAGGTTTTAAGATTCTGACTTGTCACATATATTCCTCTGCGGTGCATAGCGGGTGTTGAGTCCAGTTCACTGAGCAAAGAGTAGGTCTTCTCTATTACATATTTGGTTTATGGAACGGGATCCGTGCTAAGTTTAAACTCTGGTTTTATGCATCACCCCTCCTCACCTCTCCCCTTAAGCAGGCATAAGTGCGTCTTCTACATGTGTGACTGTGTTCTGTTTTGTAATTCAGTTCATGTGTAGCCATGTTTACATTCCGTCTGTGAGTGATATCTTATGATAAGTTTCTTTTTCTGTGTGACTTCTTTCACTTAGAATCATCGTACCTAAATCCACTCATTATGCTGCTGCTGGCCTTATGACAGTGATTTCAAGGCTGAGTGACATTCCATTGTACATAAGTACCACAACTTCTTTATCCATTTTTCTCTTTCCTGGGGTGTTTAAGTTGTACCCAAGTGGAGGATTTTGTAAACAGAGGAGCCCTAGGCTTTGGGGTGGCTGTGTCTTGTTGATTTTTATATTTCCCAAGATATATGCCCACGAGTGGAAGTGCCCTATGCTCTGTAGCTCTGTTTTTCACATGTTTCCGGAAACACCGTACACTTCTCCAGAGTGGCTGTTGGCAATTAAATTCCGGCCAATCAGGGTAACAAGGCTCCCTGGTCTGCATGGCCTGTCCTGCCTCTCTGGTTCTTACACTTTTTTCGGATGGCCCTTTGGACCGGTTGAAGAGAGACTTCTTTGCTGTGCGGATTTCCATTGCCCGCTTCCTCGATTGGCCAAGAAGGGCGTATGCGTTTTTGCCTGAATATATTCAGGCAAAAACGCATACGCCCTTTTTGGGCAACTGCGTCATCGTCGAAGTTCGGCCGCTTTTCATGTGCTTTAAAGGAGACTCCAATCTACCTGGTGAAACCTGTTTGCTGCAATTCTGCCTTGGTTTCAACTCCTCTTCGTTGCCTTACCTCAATATATTTTTCGACGAAAGTTGTCCTTTTTAACTCTGCAGGTTTGTGAACTGCAGTGCCCCTGAGCTCCATTTTTCAACTCGCTCTTTTGTGAACTGACCGCAAAACCGCAGGATTGCTTCAGGCCCTACTCTGGTTCCGGGGCGGCAGGCTGAGGCTTTGGTTAATTCTTCCTCCTGATGGGAAATTAGAGGTGCATGTGCCCGTCCGAACACCTACAGCTGTTCTCTCATCGGTTCTCCGTCATCCCGTTCATCCTCCGCACTAATTGCAGACTGTGCGAAACAGGAGGTTTAAGGCCCTGACTCTCCAAATGGGGAGATTGTTAGTAAAGCGGCTGGAATGGCGAACCCGAGCACCAGGAGAGGAAAAGTGAGGTACGTTTTAGAAACCTTTCCCGATCACACGGTGTACCATCCTCTGGGTTTCCCATGCGTGTTTTAGCTGTAGGAAGATACCCTTAAACCTGGAGAGTTGGGGCCCATGGAATGGGTAGCGCGCAGTACTGCTTTAAAGGGTCTGCATTTGCTCACCCACCCTCACCAATCCTCTCAGCCCCAAGTGTCCAGCCTCATGTGTCATCCAGCTGTAGGGGGTAGCTAAGGTCAATCCAGGGTGCATCACAGCCCCTGGACGAATTTTGTAAGAATTTCTCTCTCTTTCACTCTCTTTGTGTTTTGTTTGTTTTTCGAACTTTATTTTTATAATGGGCTTCAGCTGAATTTCACTGCAGTATTTCTGCCGCCCTACACACACTTGATTCCCTTACGGAGACATATCAATACATAGGTTTTAAGATTCTGACTTGTCACATATATTCCTCTGCGGTGCATAGCGGGTGTTGAGTCCAGTTCACTGAGCAAAGAGTAGGTCTTCTCTATTACATATTTGGTTTATGGAACGGGATCCGTGCTAAGTTTAAACTCTGGTTTTATGCATCACCCCTCCTCACCTCTCCCCTTAAGCAGGCATAAGTGCGTCTTCTACATGTGTGACTGTGTTCTGTTTTGTAATTCAGTTCATGTGTAGCCATGTTTACATTCCGTCTGTGAGTGATATCTTATGATAAGTTTCTTTTTCTGTGTGACTTCTTTCACTTAGAATCATCGTACCTAAATCCACTCATTATGCTGCTGCTGGCCTTATGACAGTGATTTCAAGGCTGAGTGACATTCCATTGTACATAAGTACCACAACTTCTTTATCCATTTTTCTCTTTCCTGGGGTGTTTAAGTTGTACCCAAGTGGAGGATTTTGTAAACAGAGGAGCCCTAGGCTTTGGGGTGGCTGTGTCTTGTTGATTTTTATATTTCCCAAGATATATGCCCACGAGTGGAAGTGCCCTATGCTCTGTAGCTCTGTTTTTCACATGTTTCCGGAAACACCGTACACTTCTCCAGAGTGGCTGTTGGCAATTAAATTCCGGCCAATCAGGGTAACAAGGCTCCCTGGTCTGCATGGCCTGTCCTGCCTCTCTGGTTCTTACACTTTTTTCGGATGGCCCTTTGGACCGGTTGAAGAGAGACTTCTTTGCTGTGCGGATTTCCATTGCCCGCTTCCTCGATTGGCCAAGAAGGGCGTATGCGTTTTTGCCTGAATATATTCAGGCAAAAACGCATACGCCCTTTTTGGGCAACTGCGTCATCGTCGAAGTTCGGCCGCTTTTCATGTGCTTTAAAGGAGACTCCAATCTACCTGGTGAAACCTGTTTGCTGCAATTCTGCCTTGGTTTCAACTCCTCTTCGTTGCCTTACCTCAATATATTTTTCGACGAAAGTTGTCCTTTTTAACTCTGCAGGTTTGTGAACTGCAGTGCCCCTGAGCTCCATTTTTCAACTCGCTCTTTTGTGAACTGACCGCAAAACCGCAGGATTGCTTCAGGCCCTATTCTGGTTCCGGGGCGGCAGGCTGAGGCTTTGGTTAATTCTTCCTCCTGATGGGAAATTAGAGGTGCATGTGCCCGTCCGAACACCTACAGCTGTTCTCTCATTGGTTCTTCGTCATCCCGTTCATCCTCCGCACTAATTGCAGACTGTGCGAAACAGGAGGTTTAAGGCGCTGACTCTCCAAATGGGGAGATTGTTAGTAAAGCGGCTGGAATGGCGAACCCGAGCACCAGGAGAGGAAAAGTGAGGTACGTTTTAGAAACCTTTCCCGATCACACGGTGTACCATCCTCTGGGTTTCCCATGCGTGTTTTAGCTGTAGGAAGATACCCTTAAACCTGGAGAGTTGGGGCCCATGGAATGGGTAGCGCGCAGTACTGCTTTAAAGGGTCTGCATTTGCTCACCCACCCTCACCAATCCTCTCAGCCCCAAGTGTCCAGCCTCATGTGTCATCCAGCTGTAGGGGGTAGCTAAGGTCAATCCAGGGTGCATCACAGCCCCTGGACGAATTTTGTAAGAATTTCTCTCTCTTTCACTCTCTTTGTGTTTTGTTTGTTTTTCGAAATTTATTTTTATAATGGGCTTCAGCTGAATTTCACTGCAGTATTTCTGCCGCCCTACACACACTTGATTCCCTTACGGAGACATATCAATACATAGGTTTTAAGATTCTGACTTGTCACATATATTCCTCTGCGGTGCATAGCGGGTGTTGAGTCCAGTTCACTGAGCAAAGAGTAGGTCTTCTCTATTACATATTTGGTTTATGGAACGGGATCCGTGCTAAGTTTAAACTCTGGTTTTATGCATCACCCCTCCTCACCTCTCCCCTTAAGCAGGCATAAGTGCGTCTTCTAAATGTGTGACTGTGTTCTGTTTTGTTATTCAGTTCATGTGTAGCCATGTTTACATTCCGTCTGTGAGTGATATCTTATGATAAGTTTCTTTTTCTGTGTGACTTCTTTCACTTAGAATCATCGTACCTAAATCCACTCATTATGCTGCTGCTGGCCTTATGACAGTGATTTCAAGGCTGAGTGACATTCCATTGTACATAAGTACCACAACTTCTTTATCCATTTTTCTCTTTCCTGGGGTGTTTAAGTTGTACCCAAGTGGAGGATTTTGTAAACAGAGGAGCCCTAGGCTTTGGGGTGCCTGTGTCTTGTTGATTTTTATATTTCCCAAGATATATGCCCACGAGTGGAAGTGCCCTATGCTCTGTAGCTCTGTTTTTCACATGTTTCCGGAAACACCGTACACTTCTCCAGAGTGGCTGTTGGCAATTAAAATCCGGCCAATCAGGGTAACAAGGCTCCCTGGTCTGCATGGCCTGTCCTGCCTCTCTGGTTCTTACACTTTTTTCGGATGGCCCTTTGGACCGGTTGAAGAGAGACTTCTTTGCTGTGCGGATTTCCATTGCCCGCTTCCTCGATTGGCCAAGAAGGGCGTATGCGTTTTTGCCTGAATATATTCAGGCAAAAACGCATACGCCCTTTTTGGGCAACTGCGTCATCGTCGAAGTTCGGCCGCTTTTCATGTGCTTTAAAGGAGACTCCAATCTACCTGGTGAAACCTGTTTGCTGCAATTCTGCCTTGGTTTCAACTCCTCTTCGTTGCCTTACCTCAATATATTTTTCGACGAAAGTTGTCCTTTTTAACTCTGCAGGTTTGTGAACTGCAGTGCCCCTGAGCTCCATTTTTCAACTCGCTCTTTTGTGAACTGACCGCAAAACCGCAGGATTGCTTCAGGCCCTACTCTGGTTCCGGGGCGGCAGGCTGAGGCTTTGGTTAATTCTTCCTCCTGATGGGAAATTAGAGGTGCATGTGCCCGTCCGAACACCTACAGCTGTTCTCTCATCGGTTCTCCGTCATCCCGTTCATCCTCCGCACTAATTGCAGACTGTGCGAAACAGGAGGTTTAAGGCCCTGACTCTCCAAATGGGGAGATTGTTAGTAAAGCGGCTGGAATGGCGAACCCGAGCACCAGGAGAGGAAAAGTGAGGTACGTTTTAGAAACCTTTCCCGATCACACGGTGTACCATCCTCTGGGTTTCCCATGCGTGTTTTAGCTGTAGGAAGATACCCTTAAACCTGGAGAGTTGGGGCCCATGGAATGGGTAGCGCGCAGTACTGCTTTAAAGGGTCTGCATTTGCTCACCCACCCTCACCAATCCTCTCAGCCCCAAGTGTCCAGCCTCATGTGTCATCCAGCTGTAGGGGGTAGCTAAGGTCAATCCAGGGTGCATCACAGCCCCTGGACGAATTTTGTAAGAATTTCTCTCTCTTTCACTCTCTTTGTGTTTTGTTTGTTTTTCGAACTTTATTTTTATAATGGGCTTCAGCTGAATTTCACTGCAGTATTTCTGCCGCCCTACACACACTTGATTCCCTTACGGAGACATATCAATACATAGGTTTTAAGATTCTGACTTGTCACATATATTCCTCTGCGGTGCATAGCGGGTGTTGAGTCCAGTTCACTGAGCAAAGAGTAGGTCTTCTCTATTACATATTTGGTTTATGGAACGGGATCCGTGCTAAGTTTAAACTCTGGTTTTATGCATCACCCCTCCTCACCTCTCCCCTTAAGCAGGCATAAGTGCGTCTTCTACATGTGTGACTGTGTTCTGTTTTGTAATTCAGTTCATGTGTAGCCATGTTTACATTCCGTCTGTGAGTGATATCTTATGATAAGTTTCTTTTTCTGTGTGACTTCTTTCACTTAGAATCATCGTACCTAAATCCACTCATTATGCTGCTGCTGGCCTTATGACAGTGATTTCAAGGCTGAGTGACATTCCATTGTACATAAGTACCACAACTTCTTTATCCATTTTTCTCTTTCCTGGGGTGTTTAAGTTGTACCCAAGTGGAGGATTTTGTAAACAGAGGAGCCCTAGGCTTTGGGGTGGCTGTGTCTTGTTGATTTTTATATTTCCCAAGATATATGCCCACGAGTGGAAGTGCCCTATGCTCTGTAGCTCTGTTTTTCACATGTTTCCGGAAACACCGTACACTTCTCCAGAGTGGCTGTTGGCAATTAAATTCCGGCCAATCAGGGTAACAAGGCTCCCTGGTCTGCATGGCCTGTCCTGCCTCTCTGGTTCTTACACTTTTTTCGGATGGCCCTTTGGACCGGTTGAAGAGAGACTTCTTTGCTGTGCGGATTTCCATTGCCCGCTTCCTCGATTGGCCAAGAAGGGCGTATGCGTTTTTGCCTGAATATATTCAGGCAAAAACGCATACGCCCTTTTTGGGCAACTGCGTCATCGTCGAAGTTCGGCCGCTTTTCATGTGCTTTAAAGGAGACTCCAATCTACCTGGTGAAACCTGTTTGCTGCAATTCTGCCTTGGTTTCAACTCCTCTTCGTTGCCTTACCTCAATATATTTTTCGACGAAAGTTGTCCTTTTTAACTCTGCAGGTTTGTGAACTGCAGTGCCCCTGAGCTCCATTTTTCAACTCGCTCTTTTGTGAACTGACCGCAAAACCGCAGGATTGCTTCAGGCCCTATTCTGGTTCCGGGGCGGCAGGCTGAGGCTTTGGTTAATTCTTCCTCCTGATGGGAAATTAGAGGTGCATGTGCCCGTCCGAACACCTACAGCTGTTCTCTCATTGGTTCTTCGTCATCCCGTTCATCCTCCGCACTAATTGCAGACTGTGCGAAACAGGAGGTTTAAGGCGCTGACTCTCCAAATGGGGAGATTGTTAGTAAAGCGGCTGGAATGGCGAACCCGAGCACCAGGAGAGGAAAAGTGAGGTACGTTTTAGAAACCTTTCCCGATCACACGGTGTACCATCCTCTGGGTTTCCCATGCGTGTTTTAGCTGTAGGAAGATACCCTTAAACCTGGAGAGTTGGGGCCCATGGAATGGGTAGCGCGCAGTACTGCTTTAAAGGGTCTGCATTTGCTCACCCACCCTCACCAATCCTCTCAGCCCCAAGTGTCCAGCCTCATGTGTCATCCAGCTGTAGGGGGTAGCTAAGGTCAATCCAGGGTGCATCACAGCCCCTGGACGAATTTTGTAAGAATTTCTCTCTCTTTCACTCTCTTTGTGTTTTGTTTGTTTTTCGAAATTTATTTTTATAATGGGCTTCAGCTGAATTTCACTGCAGTATTTCTGCCGCCCTACACACACTTGATTCCCTTACGGAGACATATCAATACATAGGTTTTAAGATTCTGACTTGTCACATATATTCCTCTGCGGTGCATAGCGGGTGTTGAGTCCAGTTCACTGAGCAAAGAGTAGGTCTTCTCTATTACATATTTGGTTTATGGAACGGGATCCGTGCTAAGTTTAAACTCTGGTTTTATGCATCACCCCTCCTCACCTCTCCCCTTAAGCAGGCATAAGTGCGTCTTCTAAATGTGTGACTGTGTTCTGTTTTGTTATTCAGTTCATGTGTAGCCATGTTTACATTCCGTCTGTGAGTGATATCTTATGATAAGTTTCTTTTTCTGTGTGACTTCTTTCACTTAGAATCATCGTACCTAAATCCACTCATTATGCTGCTGCTGGCCTTATGACAGTGATTTCAAGGCTGAGTGACATTCCATTGTACATAAGTACCACAACTTCTTTATCCATTTTTCTCTTTCCTGGGGTGTTTAAGTTGTACCCAAGTGGAGGATTTTGTAAACAGAGGAGCCCTAGGCTTTGGGGTGCCTGTGTCTTGTTGATTTTTATATTTCCCAAGATATATGCCCACGAGTGGAAGTGCCCTATGCTCTGTAGCTCTGTTTTTCACATGTTTCCGGAAACACCGTACACTTCTCCAGAGTGGCTGTTGGCAATTAAAATCCGGCCAATCAGGGTAACAAGGCTCCCTGGTCTGCATGGCCTGTCCTGCCTCTCTGGTTCTTACACTTTTTTCGGATGGCCCTTTGGACCGGTTGAAGAGAGACTTCTTTGCTGTGCGGATTTCCATTGCCCGCTTCCTCGATTGGCCAAGAAGGGCGTATGCGTTTTTGCCTGAATATATTCAGGCAAAAACGCATACGCCCTTTTTGGGCAACTGCGTCATCGTCGAAGTTCGGCCGCTTTTCATGTGCTTTAAAGGAGACTCCAATCTACCTGGTGAAACCTGTTTGCTGCAATTCTGCCTTGGTTTCAACTCCTCTTCGTTGCCTTACCTCAATATATTTTTCGACGAAAGTTGTCCTTTTTAACTCTGCAGGTTTGTGAACTGCAGTGCCCCTGAGCTCCATTTTTCAACTCGCTCTTTTGTGAACTGACCACAAAACCGCAGGATTGCTTCAGGCCCTATTCTGGTTCCGGGGCGGCAGGCTGAGGCTTTGGTTAATTCTTCCTCCTGATGGGAAATTAGAGGTGCATGTGCCCGTCCGAACACCTACAGCTGTTCTCTCATTGGTTCTCCGTCATCCCGTTCATCCTCCGCACTAATTGCAGACTGTGCGAAACAGGAGGTTTAAGGCGCTGACTCTCCAAATGGGGAGATTGTTAGTAAAGCGGCTGGAATGGCGAACCCGAGCACCAGGAGAGGAAAAGTGAGGTACGTTTTAGAAACCTTTCCCGATCACACGGTGTACCATCCTCTGGGTTTCCCATGCGTGTTTTAGCTGTAGGAAGATACCCTTAAACCTGGAGAGTTAGGGCCCATGGAATGGGTAGCGCGCAGTACTGCTTTAAAGGGTCTGCATTTGCTCACCCAACCTCACCAATCCTCTCAGCCCCAAGTGTCCAGCCTCATGTGTCATCCAGCTGTAGGGGGTAGCTAAGGTCAATCCAGGGTGCATCACAGCCCCTGGACGAATTTTGTAAGAATTTCTCTCTCTTTCACTCTCTTTGTGTTTTGTTTGTTTTTCGAACTTTATTTTTATAATGGGCTTCAGCTGAATTTCACTGCAGTATTTCTGCCGCCCTACACACACTTGATTCCCTTACGGAGACATATCAATACATAGGTTTTAAAATTCTGACTTGTCACATATATTTCTCTGCGGTGCATAGCGGGTGTTGAGTCCAGTTCACTGAGCAAAGAGTAGGTCTTCTCTATTACATATTTGGTTTATGGAACGGGATCCGTGCTAAGTTTAAACTCTGGTTTTATGCATCACCCCTCCTCACCTCTCCCCTTAAGCAGGCATAAGTGCGTCTTCTACATGTGTGACTGTGTTCTGTTTTGTAATTCAGTTCATGTGTAGCCATGTTTACATTCCGTCTGTGAGTGATATCTTATGATAAGTTTCTTTTTCTGTGTGACTTCTTTCACTTAGAATCATCGTACCTAAATCCACTCATTATGCTGCTGCTGGCCTTATGACAGTGATTTCAAGGCTGAGTGACATTCCATTGTACATAAGTACCACAACTTCTTTATCCATTTTTCTCTTTCCTGGGGTGTTTAAGTTGTACCCAAGTGGAGGATTTTGTAAACAGAGGAGCCCTAGGCTTTGGGGTGGCTGTGTCTTGTTGATTTTTATATTTCCCAAGATATATGCCCACGAGTGGAAGTGCCCTATGCTCTGTAGCTCTGTTTTTCACATGTTTCCGGAAACACCGTACACTTCTCCAGAGTGGCTGTTGGCAATTAAATTCCGGCCAATCAGGGTAACAAGGCTCCCTGGTCTGCATGGCCTGTCCTGCCTCTCTGGTTCTTACACTTTTTTCGGATGGCCCTTTGGACCGGTTGAAGAGAGACTTCTTTGCTGTGCGGATTTCCATTGCCCGCTTCCTCGATTGGCCAAGAAGGGCGTATGCGTTTTTGCCTGAATATATTCAGGCAAAAACGCATACGCCCTTTTTGGGCAACTGCGTCATCGTCGAAGTTCGGCCGCTTTTCATGTGCTTTAAAGGAGACTCCAATCTACCTGGTGAAACCTGTTTGCTGCAATTCTGCCTTGGTTTCAACTCTTCTTCGTTGCCTTACCTCAATATATTTTTCGACGAAAGTTGTCCTTTTTAACTCTGCAGGTTTGTGAACTGCAGTGCCCCTGAGCTCCATTTTTCAACTCGCTCTTTTGTGAACTGACCGCAAAACCGCAGGATTGCTTCAGGCCCTATTCTGGTTCCGGGGCGGCGGGCTGAGGCTTTGGTTAATTCTTCCTCCTGATGGGAAATTAGAGGTGCATGTGCCCGTCCGAACACCTACAGCTGTTCTCTCATCGGTTCTCCGTCATCCCGTTCATCCTCCGCACTAATTGCAGACTGTGCGAAACAGGAGGTTTAAGGCGCTGACTCTCCAAATGGGGAGATTGTTAGTAAAGCGGCTGGAATGGCGAACCCGAGCACCAGGAGAGGAAAAGTGAGGTACGTTTTAGAAACCTTTCCCGATCACACGGTGTACCATCCTCTGGGTTTCCCATGCGTGTTTTAGCTGTAGGAAGATACCCTTAAACCTGGAGAGTTGGGGCCCATGGAATGGGTAGCGCGCAGTACTGCTTTAAAGGGTCTGCATTTGCTCACCCAACCTCACCAATCCTCTCAGCCCCAAGTGTCCAGCCTCATGTGTCATCCAGCTGTAGGGGGTAGGTAAGGTCAATCCAGGGTGCATCACAGCCCCTGGACGAATTTTGTAAGAATTTCTCTCTCTTTCACTCTCTTTGTGTTTTGTTTGTTTTTCGAACTTTATTTTTATAATGGGCTTCAGCTGAATTTCACTGCAGTATTTCTGCCGCCCTACACACACTTGATTCCCTTACGGAGACATATCAATACATAGGTTTTAAGATTCTGACTTGTCACATATATTTCTCTGCGGTGCATAGCGGGTGTTGAGTCCAGTTCACTGAGCAAAGAGTAGGTCTTCTCTATTACATATTTGGTTTATGGAACGGGATCCGTGCTAAGTTTAAACTCTGGTTTTATGCATCACCCCTCCTCACCTCTCCCCTTAAGCAGGCATAAGTGCGTCTTCTACATGTGTGACTGTGTTCTGTTTTGTAATTCAGTTCATGTGTAGCCATGTTTACATTCCGTCTGTGAGTGATATCTTATGATAAGTTTCTTTTTCTGTGTGACTTCTTTCACTTAGAATCATCGTACGTAAATCCACTCATTATGCTGCTGCTGGCCTTATGACAGTGATTTCAAGGCTGAGTGACATTCCATTGTACATAAGTACCACAACTTCTTTATCCATTTTTCTCTTTCCTGGGGTGTTTAAGTTGTACCCAAGTGGAGGATTTTGTAAACAGAGGAGCCCTAAGCTTTGGGGTGGCTGTGTCTTGTTGATTTTTATATTTCCCAAGATATATGCCCACGAGTGGAAGTGCCCTATGCTCTGTAGCTCTGTTTTTCACATGTTTCCGGAAACACCGTACACTTCTCCAGAGTGGCTGTTGGCAATTAAATTCCGGCCAATCAGGGTAACAAGGCTCCCTGGTCTGCATGGCCTGTCCTGCCTCTCTGGTTCTTACACTTTTTTCGGATGGCCCTTTGGACCGGTTGAAGAGAGACTTCTTTGCTGTGCGGATTTCCATTGCCCGCTTCCTCGATTGGCCAAGAAGGGCGTATGCGTTTTTGCCTGAATATATTCAGGCAAAAACGCATACGCCCTTTTTGGGCAACTGCGTCATCGTCGAAGTTCGGCCGCTTTTCATGTGCTTTAAAGGAGACTCCAATCTACCTGGTGAAACCTGTTTGCTGCAATTCTGCCTTGGTTTCAACTCCTCTTCGTTGCCTTACCTCAATATATTTTTCGACGAAAGTTGTCCTTTTTAACTCTGCAGGTTTGTGAACTGCAGTGCCCCTGAGCTCCATTTTTCAACTCGCTCTTTTGTGAACTGACCGCAAAACCGCAGGATTGCTTCAGGCCCTACTCTGGTTCCGGGGCGGCAGGCTGAGGCTTTGGTTAATTCTTCCTCCTGATGGGAAATTAGAGGTGCATGTGCCCGTCCGAACACCTACAGCTGTTCTCTCATTGGTTCTTCGTCATCCCGTTCATCCTCCGCACTAATTGCAGACTGTGCGAAACAGGAGGTTTAAGGCGCTGACTCTCCAAATGGGGAGATTGTTAGTAAAGCGGCTGGAATGGCGAACCCGAGCACCAGGAGAGGAAAAGTGAGGTACGTTTTAGAAACCTTTCCCGATCACACGGTGTACCATCCTCTGGGTTTCCCATGCGTGTTTTAGCTGTAGGAAGATACCCTTAAACCTGGAGAGTTGGGGCCCATGGAATGGGTAGCGCGCAGTACTGCTTTAAAGGGTCTGCATTTGCTCACCCACCCTCACCAATCCTCTCAGCCCCAAGTGTCCAGCCTCATGTGTCATCCAGCTGTAGGGGGTAGCTAAGGTCAATCCAGGGTGCATCACAGCCCCTGGACGAATTTTGTAAGAATTTCTCTCTCTTTCACTCTCTTTGTGTTTTGTTTGTTTTTCGAAATTTATTTTTATAATGGCCTTCAGCTGAATTTCACTGCAGTATTTCTGCCGCCCTACACACACTTGATTCCCTTACGGAGACATATCAATACATAGGTTTTAAGATTCTGACTTGTCACATATATTCCTCTGCGGTGCATAGCGGGTGTTGAGTCCAGTTCACTGAGCAAAGAGTAGGTCTTCTCTATTACATATTTGGTTTATGGAACGGGATCCGTGCTAAGTTTAAACTCTGGTTTTATGCATCACCCCTCCTCACCTCTCCCCTTAAGCAGGCATAAGTGCGTCTTCTACATGTGTGACTGTGTTCTGTTTTGTTATTCAGTTCATGTGTAGCCATGTTTACATTCCGTCTGTGAGTGATATCTTATGATAAGTTTCTTTTTCTGTGTGACTTCTTTCACTTAGAATCATCGTACCTAAATCCACTCATTATGCTGCTGCTGGCCTTATGACAGTGATTTCAAGGCTGAGTGACATTCCATTGTACATAAGTACCACAACTTCTTTATCCATTTTTCTCTTTCCTGGGGTGTTTAAGTTGTACCCAAGTGGAGGATTTTGTAAACAGAGGAGCCCTAGGCTTTGGGGTGCCTGTGTCTTGTTGATTTTTATATTTCCCAAGATATATGCCCACGAGTGGAAGTGCCCTATGCTCTGTAGCTCTGTTTTTCACATGTTTCCGGAAACACCGTACACTTCTCCAGAGTGGCTGTTGGCAATTAAAATCCGGCCAATCAGGGTAACAAGGCTCCCTGGTCTGCATGGCCTGTCCTGCCTCTCTGGTTCTTACACTTTTTTCGGATGGCCCTTTGGACCGGTTGAAGAGAGACTTCTTTGCTGTGCGGATTTCCATTGCCCGCTTCCTCGATTGGCCAAGAAGGGCGTATGCGTTTTTGCCTGAATATATTCAGGCAAAAACGCATACGCCCTTTTTGGGCAACTGCGTCATCGTCGAAGTTCGGCCGCTTTTCATGTGCTTTAAAGGAGACTCCAATCTACCTGGTGAAACCTGTTTGCTGCAATTCTGCCTTGGTTTCAACTCCTCTTCGTTGCCTTACCTCAATATATTTTTCGACGAAAGTTGTCCTTTTTAACTCTGCAGGTTTGTGAACTGCAGTGCCCCTGAGCTCCATTTTTCAACTCGCTCTTTTGTGAACTGACCGCAAAACCGCAGGATTGCTTCAGGCCCTACTCTGGTTCCGGGGCGGCAGGCTGAGGCTTTGGTTAATTCTTCCTCCTGATGGGAAATTAGAGGTGCATGTGCCCGTCCGAACACCTACAGCTGTTCTCTCATCGGTTCTCCGTCATCCCGTTCATCCTCCGCACTAATTGCAGACTGTGCGAAACAGGAGGTTTAAGGCCCTGACTCTCCAAATGGGGAGATTGTTAGTAAAGCGGCTGGAATGGCGAACCCGAGCACCAGGAGAGGAAAAGTGAGGTACGTTTTAGAAACCTTTCCCGATCACACGGTGTACCATCCTCTGGGTTTCCCATGCGTGTTTTAGCTGTAGGAAGATACCCTTAAACCTGGAGAGTTGGGGCCCATGGAATGGGTAGCGCGCAGTACTGCTTTAAAGGGTCTGCATTTGCTCACCCACCCTCACCAATCCTCTCAGCCCCAAGTGTCCAGCCTCATGTGTCATCCAGCTGTAGGGGGTAGCTAAGGTCAATCCAGGGTGCATCACAGCCCCTGGACGAATTTTGTAAGAATTTCTCTCTCTTTCACTCTCTTTGTGTTTTGTTTGTTTTTCGAACTTTATTTTTATAATGGGCTTCAGCTGAATTTCACTGCAGTATTTCTGCCGCCCTACACACACTTGATTCCCTTACGGAGACATATCAATACATAGGTTTTAAGATTCTGACTTGTCACATATATTCCTCTGCGGTGCATAGCGGGTGTTGAGTCCAGTTCACTGAGCAAAGAGTAGGTCTTCTCTATTACATATTTGGTTTATGGAACGGGATCCGTGCTAAGTTTAAACTCTGGTTTTATGCATCACCCCTCCTCACCTCTCCCCTTAAGCAGGCATAAGTGCGTCTTCTACATGTGTGACTGTGTTCTGTTTTGTAATTCAGTTCATGTGTAGCCATGTTTACATTCCGTCTGTGAGTGATATCTTATGATAAGTTTCTTTTTCTGTGTGACTTCTTTCACTTAGAATCATCGTACCTAAATCCACTCATTATGCTGCTGCTGGCCTTATGACAGTGATTTCAAGGCTGAGTGACATTCCATTGTACATAAGTACCACAACTTCTTTATCCATTTTTCTCTTTCCTGGGGTGTTTAAGTTGTACCCAAGTGGAGGATTTTGTAAACAGAGGAGCCCTAGGCTTTGGGGTGGCTGTGTCTTGTTGATTTTTATATTTCCCAAGATATATGCCCACGAGTGGAAGTGCCCTATGCTCTGTAGCTCTGTTTTTCACATGTTTCCGGAAACACTGTACACTTCTCCAGAGTGGCTGTTGGCAATTAAATTCCGGCCAATCAGGGTAACAAGGCTCCCTGGTCTGCATGGCCTGTCCTGCCTCTCTGGTTCTTACACTTTTTTCGGATGGCCCTTTGGACCGGTTGAAGAGAGACTTCTTTGCTGTGCGGATTTCCATTGCCCGCTTCCTCGATTGGCCAAGAAGGGCGTATGCGTTTTTGCCTGAATATATTCAGGCAAAAACGCATACGCCCTTTTTGGGCAACTGCGTCATCGTCGAAGTTCGGCCGCTTTTCATGTGCTTTAAAGGAGACTCCAATCTACCTGGTGAAACCTGTTTGCTGCAATTCTGCCTTGGTTTCAACTCCTCTTCGTTGCCTTACCTCAATATATTTTTCGACGAAAGTTGTCCTTTTTAACTCTGCAGGTTTGTGAACTGCAGTGCCCCTGAGCTCCATTTTTCAACTCGCTCTTTTGTGAACTGACCGCAAAACCGCAGGATTGCTTCAGGCCCTATTCTGGTTCCGGGGCGGCAGGCTGAGGCTTTGGTTAATTCTTCCTCCTGATGGGAAATTAGAGGTGCATGTGCCCGTCCGAACACCTACAGCTGTTCTCTCATTGGTTCTTCGTCATCCCGTTCATCCTCCGCACTAATTGCAGACTGTGCGAAACAGGAGGTTTAAGGCGCTGACTCTCCAAATGGGGAGATTGTTAGTAAAGCGGCTGGAATGGCGAACCCGAGCACCAGGAGAGGAAAAGTGAGGTACGTTTTAGAAACCTTTCCCGATCACACGGTGTACCATCCTCTGGGTTTCCCATGCGTGTTTTAGCTGTAGGAAGATACCCTTAAACCTGGAGAGTTGGGGCCCATGGAATGGGTAGCGCGCAGTACTGCTTTAAAGGGTCTGCATTTGCTCACCCACCCTCACCAATCCTCTCAGCCCCAAGTGTCCAGCCTCATGTGTCATCCAGCTGTAGGGGGTAGCTAAGGTCAATCCAGGGTGCATCACAGCCCCTGGACGAATTTTGTAAGAATTTCTCTCTCTTTCACTCTCTTTGTGTTTTGTTTGTTTTTCGAAATTTATTTTTATAATGGGCTTCAGCTGAATTTCACTGCAGTATTTCTGCCGCCCTACACACACTTGATTCCCTTACGGAGACATATCAATACATAGGTTTTAAGATTCTGACTTGTCACATATATTCCTCTGCGGTGCATAGCGGGTGTTGAGTCCAGTTCACTGAGCAAAGAGTAGGTCTTCTCTATTACATATTTGGTTTATGGAACGGGATCCGTGCTAAGTTTAAACTCTGGTTTTATGCATCACCCCTCCTCACCTCTCCCCTTAAGCAGGCATAAGTGCGTCTTCTAAATGTGTGACTGTGTTCTGTTTTGTTATTCAGTTCATGTGTAGCCATGTTTACATTCCGTCTGTGAGTGATATCTTATGATAAGTTTCTTTTTCTGTGTGACTTCTTTCACTTAGAATCATCGTACCTAAATCCACTCATTATGCTGCTGCTGGCCTTATGACAGTGATTTCAAGGCTGAGTGACATTCCATTGTACATAAGTACCACAACTTCTTTATCCATTTTTCTCTTTCCTGGGGTGTTTAAGTTGTACCCAAGTGGAGGATTTTGTAAACAGAGGAGCCCTAGGCTTTGGGGTGCCTGTGTCTTGTTGATTTTTATATTTCCCAAGATATATGCCCACGAGTGGAAGTGCCCTATGCTCTGTAGCTCTGTTTTTCACATGTTTCCGGAAACACCGTACACTTCTCCAGAGTGGCTGTTGGCAATTAAAATCCGGCCAATCAGGGTAACAAGGCTCCCTGGTCTGCATGGCCTGTCCTGCCTCTCTGGTTCTTACACTTTTTTCGGATGGCCCTTTGGACCGGTTGAAGAGAGACTTCTTTGCTGTGCGGATTTCCATTGCCCGCTTCCTCGATTGGCCAAGAAGGGCGTATGCGTTTTTGCCTGAATATATTCAGGCAAAAACGCATACGCCCTTTTTGGGCAACTGCGTCATCGTCGAAGTTCGGCCGCTTTTCATGTGCTTTAAAGGAGACTCCAATCTACCTGGTGAAACCTGTTTGCTGCAATTCTGCCTTGGTTTCAACTCCTCTTCGTTGCCTTACCTCAATATATTTTTCGACGAAAGTTGTCCTTTTTAACTCTGCAGGTTTGTGAACTGCAGTGCCCCTGAGCTCCATTTTTCAACTCGCTCTTTTGTGAACTGACCACAAAACCGCAGGATTGCTTCAGGCCCTATTCTGGTTCCGGGGCGGCAGGCTGAGGCTTTGGTTAATTCTTCCTCCTGATGGGAAATTAGAGGTGCATGTGCCCGTCCGAACACCTACAGCTGTTCTCTCATTGGTTCTCCGTCATCCCGTTCATCCTCCGCACTAATTGCAGACTGTGCGAAACAGGAGGTTTAAGGCGCTGACTCTCCAAATGGGGAGATTGTTAGTAAAGCGGCTGGAATGGCGAACCCGAGCACCAGGAGAGGAAAAGTGAGGTACGTTTTAGAAACCTTTCCCGATCACACGGTGTACCATCCTCTGGGTTTCCCATGCGTGTTTTAGCTGTAGGAAGATACCCTTAAACCTGGAGAGTTAGGGCCCATGGAATGGGTAGCGCGCAGTACTGCTTTAAAGGGTCTGCATTTGCTCACCCAACCTCACCAATCCTCTCAGCCCCAAGTGTCCAGCCTCATGTGTCATCCAGCTGTAGGGGGTAGCTAAGGTCAATCCAGGGTGCATCACAGCCCCTGGACGAATTTTGTAAGAATTTCTCTCTCTTTCACTCTCTTTGTGTTTTGTTTGTTTTTCGAACTTTATTTTTATAATGGGCTTCAGCTGAATTTCACTGCAGTATTTCTGCCGCCCTACACACACTTGATTCCCTTACGGAGACATATCAATACATAGGTTTTAAGATTCTGACTTGTCACATATATTTCTCTGCGGTGCATAGCGGGTGTTGAGTCCAGTTCACTGAGCAAAGAGTAGGTCTTCTCTATTACATATTTGGTTTATGGAACGGGATCCGTGCTAAGTTTAAACTCTGGTTTTATGCATCACCCCTCCTCACCTCTCCCCTTAAGCAGGCATAAGTGCGTCTTCTACATGTGTGACTGTGTTCTGTTTTGTAATTCAGTTCATGTGTAGCCATGTTTACATTCCGTCTGTGAGTGATATCTTATGATAAGTTTCTTTTTCTGTGTGACTTCTTTCACTTAGAATCATCGTACCTAAATCCACTCATTATGCTGCTGCTGGCCTTATGACAGTGATTTCAAGGCTGAGTGACATTCCATTGTACATAAGTACCACAACTTCTTTATCCATTTTTCTCTTTCCTGGGGTGTTTAAGTTGTACCCAAGTGGAGGATTTTGTAAACAGAGGAGCCCTAGGCTTTGGGGTGGCTGTGTCTTGTTGATTTTTATATTTCCCAAGATATATGCCCACGAGTGGAAGTGCCCTATGCTCTGTAGCTCTGTTTTTCACATGTTTCCGGAAACACCGTACACTTCTCCAGAGTGGCTGTTGGCAATTAAATTCCGGCCAATCAGGGTAACAAGGCTCCCTGGTCTGCATGGCCTGTCCTGCCTCTCTGGTTCTTACACTTTTTTCGGATGGCCCTTTGGACCGGTTGAAGAGAGACTTCTTTGCTGTGCGGATTTCCATTGCCCGCTTCCTCGATTGGCCAAGAAGGGCGTATGCGTTTTTGCCTGAATATATTCAGGCAAAAACGCATACGCCCTTTTTGGGCAACTGCGTCATCGTCGAAGTTCGGCCGCTTTTCATGTGCTTTAAAGGAGACTCCAATCTACCTGGTGAAACCTGTTTGCTGCAATTCTGCCTTGGTTTCAACTCTTCTTCGTTGCCTTACCTCAATATATTTTTCGACGAAAGTTGTCCTTTTTAACTCTGCAGGTTTGTGAACTGCAGTGCCCCTGAGCTCCATTTTTCAACTCGCTCTTTTGTGAACTGACCGCAAAACCGCAGGATTGCTTCAGGCCCTATTCTGGTTCCGGGGCGGCGGGCTGAGGCTTTGGTTAATTCTTCCTCCTGATGGGAAATTAGAGGTGCATGTGCCCGTCCGAACACCTACAGCTGTTCTCTCATCGGTTCTCCGTCATCCCGTTCATCCTCCGCACTAATTGCAGACTGTGCGAAACAGGAGGTTTAAGGCGCTGACTCTCCAAATGGGGAGATTGTTAGTAAAGCGGCTGGAATGGCGAACCCGAGCACCAGGAGAGGAAAAGTGAGGTACGTTTTAGAAACCTTTCCCGATCACACGGTGTACCATCCTCTGGGTTTCCCATGCGTGTTTTAGCTGTAGGAAGATACCCTTAAACCTGGAGAGTTGGGGCCCATGGAATGGGTAGCGCGCAGTACTGCTTTAAAGGGTCTGCATTTGCTCACCCAACCTCACCAATCCTCTCAGCCCCAAGTGTCCAGCCTCATGTGTCATCCAGCTGTAGGGGGTAGGTAAGGTCAATCCAGGGTGCATCACAGCCCCTGGACGAATTTTGTAAGAATTTCTCTCTCTTTCACTCTCTTTGTGTTTTGTTTGTTTTTCGAACTTTATTTTTATAATGGGCTTCAGCTGAATTTCACTGCAGTATTTCTGCCGCCCTACACACACTTGATTCCCTTACGGAGACATATCAATACATAGGTTTTAAGATTCTGACTTGTCACATATATTTCTCTGCGGTGCATAGCGGGTGTTGAGTCCAGTTCACTGAGCAAAGAGTAGGTCTTCTCTATTACATATTTGGTTTATGGAACGGGATCCGTGCTAAGTTTAAACTCTGGTTTTATGCATCACCCCTCCTCACCTCTCCCCTTAAGCAGGCATAAGTGCGTCTTCTACATGTGTGACTGTGTTCTGTTTTGTAATTCAGTTCATGTGTAGCCATGTTTACATTCCGTCTGTGAGTGATATCTTATGATAAGTTTCTTTTTCTGTGTGACTTCTTTCACTTAGAATCATCGTACGTAAATCCACTCATTATGCTGCTGCTGGCCTTATGACAGTGATTTCAAGGCTGAGTGACATTCCATTGTACATAAGTACCACAACTTCTTTATCCATTTTTCTCTTTCCTGGGGTGTTTAAGTTGTACCCAAGTGGAGGATTTTGTAAACAGAGGAGCCCTAAGCTTTGGGGTGGCTGTGTCTTGTTGATTTTTATATTTCCCAAGATATATGCCCACGAGTGGAAGTGCCCTATGCTCTGTAGCTCTGTTTTTCACATGTTTCCGGAAACACCGTACACTTCTCCAGAGTGGCTGTTGGCAATTAAATTCCGGCCAATCAGGGTAACAAGGCTCCCTGGTCTGCATGGCCTGTCCTGCCTCTCTGGTTCTTACACTTTTTTCGGATGGCCCTTTGGACCGGTTGAAGAGAGACTTCTTTGCTGTGCGGATTTCCATTGCCCGCTTCCTCGATTGGCCAAGAAGGGCGTATGCGTTTTTGCCTGAATATATTCAGGCAAAAACGCATACGCCCTTTTTGGGCAACTGCGTCATCGTCGAAGTTCGGCCGCTTTTCATGTGCTTTAAAGGAGACTCCAATCTACCTGGTGAAACCTGTTTGCTGCAATTCTGCCTTGGTTTCAACTCCTCTTCGTTGCCTTACCTCAATATATTTTTCGACGAAAGTTGTCCTTTTTAACTCTGCAGGTTTGTGAACTGCAGTGCCCCTGAGCTCCATTTTTCAACTCGCTCTTTTGTGAACTGACCGCAAAACCGCAGGATTGCTTCAGGCCCTACTCTGGTTCCGGGGCGGCAGGCTGAGGCTTTGGTTAATTCTTCCTCCTGATGGGAAATTAGAGGTGCATGTGCCCGTCCGAACACCTACAGCTGTTCTCTCATTGGTTCTTCGTCATCCCGTTCATCCTCCGCACTAATTGCAGACTGTGCGAAACAGGAGGTTTAAGGCCCTGACTCTCCAAATGGGGAGATTGTTAGTAAAGCGGCTGGAATGGCGAACCCGAGCACCAGGAGAGGAAAAGTGAGGTACGTTTTAGAAACCTTTCCCGATCACACGGTGTACCATCCTCTGGGTTTCCCATGCGTGTTTTAGCTGTAGGAAGATACCCTTAAACCTGGAGAGTTGGGGCCCATGGAATGGGTAGCGCGCAGTACTGCTTTAAAGGGTCTGCATTTGCTCACCCACCCTCACCAATCCTCTCAGCCCCAAGTGTCCAGCCTCATGTGTCATCCAGCTGTAGGGGGTAGCTAAGGTCAATCCAGGGTGCATCACAGCCCCTGGACGAATTTTGTAAGAATTTCTCTCTCTTTCACTCTCTTTGTATTTTTTTTGTTTTTCGAAATTTATTTTTATAATGGGCTTCAGCTGAATTTCACTGCAGTATTTCTGCCGCCCTACACACACTTGATTCCCTTACGGAGACATATCAATACATAGGTTTTAAGATTCTGACTTGTCACATATATTCCTCTGCGGTGCATAGCGGGTGTTGAGTCCAGTTCACTGAGCAAAGAGTAGGTCTTCTCTATTACATATTTGGTTTATGGAACGGGATCCGTGCTAAGTTTAAACTCTGGTTTTATGCATCACCCCTCCTCACCTCTCCCCTTAAGCAGGCATAAGTGCGTCTTCTACATGTGTGACTGTGTTCTGTTTTGTAATTCAGTTCATGTGTAGCCATGTTTACATTCCGTCTGTGAGTGATATCTTATGATAAGTTTCTTTTTCTGTGTGACTTCTTTCACTTAGAATCATCGTACCTAAATCCACTCATTATGCTGCTGCTGGCCTTATGACAGTGATTTCAAGGCTGAGTGACATTCCATTGTACATAAGTACCACAACTTCTTTATCCATTTTTCTCTTTCCTGGGGTGTTTAAGTTGTACCCAAGTGGAGGATTTTGTAAACAGAGGAGCCCTAGGCTTTGGGGTGGCTGTGTCTTGTTGATTTTTATATTTCCCAAGATATATGCCCACGAGTGGAAGTGCCCTATGCTCTGTAGCTCTGTTTTTCACATGTTTCCGGAAACACCGTACACTTCTCCAGAGTGGCTGTTGGCAATTAAATTCCGGCCAATCAGGGTAACAAGGCTCCCTGGTCTGCATGGCCTGTCCTGCCTCTCTGGTTCTTACACTTTTTTCGGATGGCCCTTTGGACCGGTTGAAGAGAGACTTCTTTGCTGTGCGGATTTCCATTGCCCGCTTCCTCGATTGGCCAAGAAGGGCGTATGCGTTTTTGCCTGAATATATTCAGGCAAAAACGCATACGCCCTTTTTGGGCAACTGCGTCATCGTCGAAGTTCGGCCGCTTTTCATGTGCTTTAAAGGAGACTCCAATCTACCTGGTGAAACCTGTTTGCTGCAATTCTGCCTTGGTTTCAACTCCTCTTCGTTGCCTTACCTCAATATATTTTTCGACGAAAGTTGTCCTTTTTAACTCTGCAGGTTTGTGAACTGCAGTGCCCCTGAGCTCCATTTTTCAACTCGCTCTTTTGTGAACTGACCGCAAAACCGCAGGATTGCTTCAGGCCCTACTCTGGTTCCGGGGCGGCAGGCTGAGGCTTTGGTTAATTCTTCCTCCTGATGGGAAATTAGAGGTGCATGTGCCCGTCCGAACACCTACAGCTGTTCTCTCATCGGTTCTCCGTCATCCCGTTCATCCTCCGCACTAATTGCAGACTGTGCGAAACAGGAGGTTTAAGGCCCTGACTCTCCAAATGGGGAGATTGTTAGTAAAGCGGCTGGAATGGCGAACCCGAGCACCAGGAGAGGAAAAGTGAGGTACGTTTTAGAAACCTTTCCCGATCACACGGTGTACCATCCTCTGGGTTTCCCATGCGTGTTTTAGCTGTAGGAAGATACCCTTAAACCTGGAGAGTTGGGGCCCATGGAATGGGTAGCGCGCAGTACTGCTTTAAAGGGTCTGCATTTGCTCACCCACCCTCACCAATCCTCTCAGCCCCAAGTGTCCAGCCTCATGTGTCATCCAGCTGTAGGGGGTAGCTAAGGTCAATCCAGGGTGCATCACAGCCCCTGGACGAATTTTGTAAGAATTTCTCTCTCTTTCACTCTCTTTGTGTTTTGTTTGTTTTTCGAACTTTATTTTTATAATGGGCTTCAGCTGAATTTCACTGCAGTATTTCTGCCGCCCTACACACACTTGATTCCCTTACGGAGACATATCAATACATAGGTTTTAAGATTCTGACTTGTCACATATATTCCTCTGCGGTGCATAGCGGGTGTTGAGTCCAGTTCACTGAGCAAAGAGTAGGTCTTCTCTATTACATATTTGGTTTATGGAACGGGATCCGTGCTAAGTTTAAACTCTGGTTTTATGCATCACCCCTCCTCACCTCTCCCCTTAAGCAGGCATAAGTGCGTCTTCTACATGTGTGACTGTGTTCTGTTTTGTAATTCAGTTCATGTGTAGCCATGTTTACATTCCGTCTGTGAGTGATATCTTATGATAAGTTTCTTTTTCTGTGTGACTTCTTTCACTTAGAATCATCGTACCTAAATCCACTCATTATGCTGCTGCTGGCCTTATGACAGTGATTTCAAGGCTGAGTGACATTCCATTGTACATAAGTACCACAACTTCTTTATCCATTTTTCTCTTTCCTGGGGTGTTTAAGTTGTACCCAAGTGGAGGATTTTGTAAACAGAGGAGCCCTAAGCTTTGGGGTGGCTGTGTCTTGTTGATTTTTATATTTCCCAAGATATATGCCCACGAGTGGAAGTGCCCTATGCTCTGTAGCTCTGTTTTTCACATGTTTCCGGAAACACCGTACACTTCTCCAGAGTGGCTGTTGGCAATTAAATTCCGGCCAATCAGGGTAACAAGGCTCCCTGGTCTGCATGGCCTGTCCTGCCTCTCTGGTTCTTACACTTTTTTCGGATGGCCCTTTGGACCGGTTGAAGAGAGACTTCTTTGCTGTGCGGATTTCCATTGCCCGCTTCCTCGATTGGCCAAGAAGGGCGTATGCGTTTTTGCCTGAATATATTCAGGCAAAAACGCATACGCCCTTTTTGGGCAACTGCGTCATCGTCGAAGTTCGGCCGCTTTTCATGTGCTTTAAAGGAGACTCCAATCTACCTGGTGAAACCTGTTTGCTGCAATTCTGCCTTGGTTTCAACTCCTCTTCGTTGCCTTACCTCAATATATTTTTCGACGAAAGTTGTCCTTTTTAACTCTGCAGGTTTGTGAACTGCAGTGCCCCTGAGCTCCATTTTTCAACTCGCTCTTTTGTGAACTGACCGCAAAACCGCAGGATTGCTTCAGGCCCTATTCTGGTTCCGGGGCGGCAGGCTGAGGCTTTGGTTAATTCTTCCTCCTGATGGGAAATTAGAGGTGCATGTGCCCGTCCGAACACCTACAGCTGTTCTCTCATTGGTTCTTCGTCATCCCGTTCATCCTCCGCACTAATTGCAGACTGTGCGAAACAGGAGGTTTAAGGCGCTGACTCTCCAAATGGGGAGATTGTTAGTAAAGCGGCTGGAATGGCGAACCCGAGCACCAGGAGAGGAAAAGTGAGGTACGTTTTAGAAACCTTTCCCGATCACACGGTGTACCATCCTCTGGGTTTCCCATGCGTGTTTTAGCTGTAGGAAGATACCCTTAAACCTGGAGAGTTGGGGCCCATGGAATGGGTAGCGCGCAGTACTGCTTTAAAGGGTCTGCATTTGCTCACCCAACCTCACCAATCCTCTCAGCCCCAAGTGTCCAGCCTCATGTGTCATCCAGCTGTAGGGGGTAGCTAAGGTCAATCCAGGGTGCATCACAGCCCCTGGACGAATTTTGTAAAAATTTCTCTCTCTTTCACTCTCTTTGTGTTTTGTTTGTTTTTCGAACTTTATTTTTATAATGGGCTTCAGCTGAATTTCACTGCAGTATTTCTGCCGCCCTACACACACTTGATTCCCTTACGGAGACATATCAATACATAGGTTTTAAGATTCTGACTTGTCACATATATTTCTCTGCGGTGCATAGCGGGTGTTGAGTCCAGTTCACTGAGCAAAGAGTAGGTCTTCTCTATTACATATTTGGTTTATGGAACGGGATCCGTGCTAAGTTTAAACTCTGGTTTTATGCATCACCCCTCCTCACCTCTCCCCTTAAGCAGGCATAAGTGCGTCTTCTACATGTGTGACTGTGTTCTGTTTTGTAATTCAGTTCATGTGTAGCCATGTTTACATTCCGTCTGTGAGTGATATCTTATGATAAGTTTCTTTTTCTGTGTGACTTCTTTCACTTAGAATCATCGTACCTAAATCCACTCATTATGCTGCTGCTGGCCTTATGACAGTGATTTCAAGGCTGAGTGACATTCCATTATACATAAGTACCACAACTTCTTTATCCATTTTTCTCTTTCCTGGGGTGTTTAAGTTGTACCCAAGTGGAGGATTTTGTAAACAGAGGAGCCCTAGGCTTTGGGGTGGCTGTGTCTTGTTGATTTTTATATTTCCCAAGATATATGCCCACGAGTGGAAGTGCCCTATGCTCTGTAGCTCTGTTTTTCACATGTTTCCGGAAACACCGTACACTTCTCCAGAGTGGCTGTTGGCAATTAAATTCCGGCCAATCAGGGTAACAAGGCTCCCTGGTCTGCATGGCCTGTCCTGCCTCTCTGGTTCTTACACTTTTTTCGGATGGCCCTTTGGACCGGTTGAAGAGAGACTTCTTTGCTGTGCGGATTTCCATTGCCCGCTTCCTCGATTGGCCAAGAAGGGCGTATGCGTTTTTGCCTGAATATATTCAGGCAAAAACGCATACGCCCTTTTTGGGCAACTGCGTCATCGTCGAAGTTCGGCCGCTTTTCATGTGCTTTAAAGGAGACTCCAATCTACCTGGTGAAACCTGTTTGCTGCAATTCTGCCTTGGTTTCAACTCTTCTTCGTTGCCTTACCTCAATATATTTTTCGACGAAAGTTGTCCTTTTTAACTCTGCAGGTTTGTGAACTGCAGTGCCCCTGAGCTCCATTTTTCAACTCGCTCTTTTGTGAACTGACCGCAAAACCGCAGGATTGCTTCAGGCCCTATTCTGGTTCCGGGGCGGCGGGCTGAGGCTTTGGTTAATTCTTCCTCCTGATGGGAAATTAGAGGTGCATGTGCCCGTCCGAACACCTACAGCTGTTCTCTCATTGGTTCTTCGTCATCCCGTTCATCCTCCGCACTAATTGCAGACTGTGCGAAACAGGAGGTTTAAGGCGCTGACTCTCCAAATGGGGAGATTGTTAGTAAAGCGGCTGGAATGGCGAACCCGAGCACCAGGAGAGGAAAAGTGAGGTACGTTTTAGAAACCTTTCCCGATCACACGGTGTACCATCCTCTGGGTTTCCCATGCGTGTTTTAGCTGTAGGAAGATACCCTTAAACCTGGAGAGTTGGGGCCCATGGAATGGGTAGCGCGCAGTACTGCTTTAAAGGGTCTGCATTTGCTCACCCACCCTCACCAATCCTCTCAGCCCCAAGTGTCCAGCCTCATGTGTCA
Source organism: Grampus griseus (assembly GCF_964374135.1). Taxonomy (NCBI): domain Eukaryota; kingdom Metazoa; phylum Chordata; class Mammalia; order Artiodactyla; family Delphinidae; genus Grampus; species Grampus griseus. The sequence continues at coordinate 95,367,426 of NC_139018.1, forward strand.
TCCAGCTGTAGGGGGTAGCTAAGGTCAATCCAGGGTGCATCACAGCCCCTGGACGAATTTTGTAAGAATTTCTCTCTCTTTCACTCTCTTTGTATTTTTTTTGTTTTTCGAAATTTATTTTTATAATGGGCTTCAGCTGAATTTCACTGCAGTATTTCTGCCGCCCTACACACACTTGATTCCCTTACGGAGACATATCAATACATAGGTTTTAAGATTCTGACTTGTCACATATATTCCTCTGCGGTGCATAGCGGGTGTTGAGTCCAGTTCACTGAGCAAAGAGTAGGTCTTCTCTATTACATATTTGGTTTATGGAACGGGATCCGTGCTAAGTTTAAACTCTGGTTTTATGCATCACCCCTCCTCACCTCTCCCCTTAAGCAGGCATAAGTGCGTCTTCTACATGTGTGACTGTGTTCTGTTTTGTAATTCAGTTCATGTGTAGCCATGTTTACATTCCGTCTGTGAGTGATATCTTATGATAAGTTTCTTTTTCTGTGTGACTTCTTTCACTTAGAATCATCGTACCTAAATCCACTCATTATGCTGCTGCTGGCCTTATGACAGTGATTTCAAGGCTGAGTGACATTCCATTGTACATAAGTACCACAACTTCTTTATCCATTTTTCTCTTTCCTGGGGTGTTTAAGTTGTACCCAAGTGGAGGATTTTGTAAACAGAGGAGCCCTAGGCTTTGGGGTGGCTGTGTCTTGTTGATTTTTATATTTCCCAAGATATATGCCCACGAGTGGAAGTGCCCTATGCTCTGTAGCTCTGTTTTTCACATGTTTCCGGAAACACCGTACACTTCTCCAGAGTGGCTGTTGGCAATTAAATTCCGGCCAATCAGGGTAACAAGGCTCCCTGGTCTGCATGGCCTGTCCTGCCTCTCTGGTTCTTACACTTTTTTCGGATGGCCCTTTGGACCGGTTGAAGAGAGACTTCTTTGCTGTGCGGATTTCCATTGCCCGCTTCCTCGATTGGCCAAGAAGGGCGTATGCGTTTTTGCCTGAATATATTCAGGCAAAAACGCATACGCCCTTTTTGGGCAACTGCGTCATCGTCGAAGTTCGGCCGCTTTTCATGTGCTTTAAAGGAGACTCCAATCTACCTGGTGAAACCTGTTTGCTGCAATTCTGCCTTGGTTTCAACTCCTCTTCGTTGCCTTACCTCAATATATTTTTCGACGAAAGTTGTCCTTTTTAACTCTGCAGGTTTGTGAACTGCAGTGCCCCTGAGCTCCATTTTTCAACTCGCTCTTTTGTGAACTGACCGCAAAACCGCAGGATTGCTTCAGGCCCTACTCTGGTTCCGGGGCGGCAGGCTGAGGCTTTGGTTAATTCTTCCTCCTGATGGGAAATTAGAGGTGCATGTGCCCGTCCGAACACCTACAGCTGTTCTCTCATCGGTTCTCCGTCATCCCGTTCATCCTCCGCACTAATTGCAGACTGTGCGAAACAGGAGGTTTAAGGCCCTGACTCTCCAAATGGGGAGATTGTTAGTAAAGCGGCTGGAATGGCGAACCCGAGCACCAGGAGAGGAAAAGTGAGGTACGTTTTAGAAACCTTTCCCGATCACACGGTGTACCATCCTCTGGGTTTCCCATGCGTGTTTTAGCTGTAGGAAGATACCCTTAAACCTGGAGAGTTGGGGCCCATGGAATGGGTAGCGCGCAGTACTGCTTTAAAGGGTCTGCATTTGCTCACCCACCCTCACCAATCCTCTCAGCCCCAAGTGTCCAGCCTCATGTGTCATCCAGCTGTAGGGGGTAGCTAAGGTCAATCCAGGGTGCATCACAGCCCCTGGACGAATTTTGTAAGAATTTCTCTCTCTTTCACTCTCTTTGTGTTTTGTTTGTTTTTCGAACTTTATTTTTATAATGGGCTTCAGCTGAATTTCACTGCAGTATTTCTGCCGCCCTACACACACTTGATTCCCTTACGGAGACATATCAATACATAGGTTTTAAGATTCTGACTTGTCACATATATTCCTCTGCGGTGCATAGCGGGTGTTGAGTCCAGTTCACTGAGCAAAGAGTAGGTCTTCTCTATTACATATTTGGTTTATGGAACGGGATCCGTGCTAAGTTTAAACTCTGGTTTTATGCATCACCCCTCCTCACCTCTCCCCTTAAGCAGGCATAAGTGCGTCTTCTACATGTGTGACTGTGTTCTGTTTTGTAATTCAGTTCATGTGTAGCCATGTTTACATTCCGTCTGTGAGTGATATCTTATGATAAGTTTCTTTTTCTGTGTGACTTCTTTCACTTAGAATCATCGTACCTAAATCCACTCATTATGCTGCTGCTGGCCTTATGACAGTGATTTCAAGGCTGAGTGACATTCCATTGTACATAAGTACCACAACTTCTTTATCCATTTTTCTCTTTCCTGGGGTGTTTAAGTTGTACCCAAGTGGAGGATTTTGTAAACAGAGGAGCCCTAAGCTTTGGGGTGGCTGTGTCTTGTTGATTTTTATATTTCCCAAGATATATGCCCACGAGTGGAAGTGCCCTATGCTCTGTAGCTCTGTTTTTCACATGTTTCCGGAAACACCGTACACTTCTCCAGAGTGGCTGTTGGCAATTAAATTCCGGCCAATCAGGGTAACAAGGCTCCCTGGTCTGCATGGCCTGTCCTGCCTCTCTGGTTCTTACACTTTTTTCGGATGGCCCTTTGGACCGGTTGAAGAGAGACTTCTTTGCTGTGCGGATTTCCATTGCCCGCTTCCTCGATTGGCCAAGAAGGGCGTATGCGTTTTTGCCTGAATATATTCAGGCAAAAACGCATACGCCCTTTTTGGGCAACTGCGTCATCGTCGAAGTTCGGCCGCTTTTCATGTGCTTTAAAGGAGACTCCAATCTACCTGGTGAAACCTGTTTGCTGCAATTCTGCCTTGGTTTCAACTCCTCTTCGTTGCCTTACCTCAATATATTTTTCGACGAAAGTTGTCCTTTTTAACTCTGCAGGTTTGTGAACTGCAGTGCCCCTGAGCTCCATTTTTCAACTCGCTCTTTTGTGAACTGACCGCAAAACCGCAGGATTGCTTCAGGCCCTACTCTGGTTCCGGGGCGGCGGGCTGAGGCTTTGGTTAATTCTTCCTCCTGATGGGAAATTAGAGGTGCATGTGCCCGTCCGAACACCTACAGCTGTTCTCTCATCGGTTCCCCGTCATCCCGTTCATCCTCCGCACTGATTGCAGACTGCGCGAAACAGGAGGTTTAAGGCGCTGACTCTCCAAATGGGGAGATTGTTAGTAAAGCGGCTGGAATGGCGAACCCGAGCACCAGGAGAGGAAAAGTGAGGTACGTTTTAGAAACCTTTCCCGATCACACGGTGTACCATCCTCTGGGTTTCCCATGCGTGTTTTAGCTGTAGGAAGATACCCTTAAACCTGGAGAGTTGGGGCCCATGGAATGGGTAGCGCGCAGTACTGCTTTAAAGGGTCTGCATTTGCTCACCCACCCTCACCAATCCTCTCAGCCCCAAGTGTCCAGCCTCATGTGTCATCCAGCTGTAGGGGGTAGCTAAGGTCAATCCAGGGTGCATCACAGCCCCTGGACGAATTTTGTAAGAATTTCTCTCTCTTTCACTCTCTTTGTATTTTGTTTGTTTTTCGAAATTTATTTTTATAATGGGCTTCAGCTGAATTTCACTGCAGTATTTCTGCCGCCCTACACACACTTGATTCCCTTACGGAGACATATCAATACATAGGTTTTAAGATTCTGACTTGTCACATATATTCCTCTGCGGTGCATAGCGGGTGTTGAGTCCAGTTCACTGAGCAAAGAGTAGGTCTTCTCTATTACATATTTGGTTTATGGAACGGGATCCGTGCTAAGTTTAAACTCTGGTTTTATGCATCACCCCTCCTCACCTCTCCCCTTAAGCAGGCATAAGTGCGTCTTCTACATGTGTGACTGTGTTCTGTTTTGTAATTCAGTTCATGTGTAGCCATGTTTACATTCCGTCTGTGAGTGATATCTTATGATAAGTTTCTTTTTCTGTGTGACTTCTTTCACTTAGAATCATCGTACCTAAATCCACTCATTATGCTGCTGCTGGCCTTATGACAGTGATTTCAAGGCTGAGTGACATTCCATTGTACATAAGTACCACAACTTCTTTATCCATTTTTCTCTTTCCTGGGGTGTTTAAGTTGTACCCAAGTGGAGGATTTTGTAAACAGAGGAGCCCTAAGCTTTGGGGTGGCTGTGTCTTGTTGATTTTTATATTTCCCAAGATATATGCCCACGAGTGGAAGTGCCCTATGCTCTGTAGCTCTGTTTTTCACATGTTTCCGGAAACACCGTACACTTCTCCAGAGTGGCTGTTGGCAATTAAATTCCGGCCAATCAGGGTAACAAGGCTCCCTGGTCTGCATGGCCTGTCCTGCCTCTCTGGTTCTTACACTTTTTTCGGATGGCCCTTTGGACCGGTTGAAGAGAGACTTCTTTGCTGTGCGGATTTCCATTGCCCGCTTCCTCGATTGGCCAAGAAGGGCGTATGCGTTTTTGCCTGAATATATTCAGGCAAAAACGCATACGCCCTTTTTGGGCAACTGCGTCATCGTCGAAGTTCGGCCGCTTTTCATGTGCTTTAAAGGAGACTCCAATCTACCTGGTGAAACCTGTTTGCTGCAATTCTGCCTTGGTTTCAACTCCTCTTCGTTGCCTTACCTCAATATATTTTTCGACGAAAGTTGTCCTTTTTAACTCTGCAGGTTTGTGAACTGCAGTGCCCCTGAGCTCCATTTTTCAACTCGCTCTTTTGTGAACTGACCGCAAAACCGCAGGATTGCTTCAGGCCCTATTCTGGTTCCGGGGCGGCGGGCTGAGGCTTTGGTTAATTCTTCCTCCTGATGGGAAATTAGAGGTGCATGTGCCCGTCCGAACACCTACAGCTGTTCTCTCATTGGTTCTCCGTCATCCCGTTCATCCTCCGCACTGATTGCAGACTGTGCGAAACAGGAGGTTTAAGGCGCTGACTCTCCAAATCGGGAGATTGTTAGTAAAGCGGCTGGAATGGCGAACCCGAGCACCAGGAGAGGAAAAGTGAGGTACGTTTTAGAAACCTTTCCCGATCACACGGTGTACCATCCTCTGGGTTTCCCATGCGTGTTTTAGCTGTAGGAAGATACCCTTAAACCTGGAGAGTTGGGGCCCATGGAATGGGTAGCGCGCAGTACTGCTTTAAAGGGTCTGCATTTGCTCACCCACCCTCACCAATCCTCTCAGCCCCAAGTGTCCAGCCTCATGTGTCATCCAGCTGTAGGGGGTAGCTAAGGTCAATCCAGGGTGCATCACAGCCCCTGGACGAATTTTGTAAGAATTTCTCTCTCTTTCACTCTCTTTGTATTTTTTTTGTTTTTCGAAATTTATTTTTATAATGGGCTTCAGCTGAATTTCACTGCAGTATTTCTGCCGCCCTACACACACTTGATTCCCTTACGGAGACATATCAATACATAGGTTTTAAGATTCTGACTTGTCACATATATTCCTCTGCGGTGCATAGCGGGTGTTGAGTCCAGTTCACTGAGCAAAGAGTAGGTCTTCTCTATTACATATTTGGTTTATGGAACGGGATCCGTGCTAAGTTTAAACTCTGGTTTTATGCATCACCCCTCCTCACCTCTCCCCTTAAGCAGGCATAAGTGCGTCTTCTACATGTGTGACTGTGTTCTGTTTTGTAATTCAGTTCATGTGTAGCCATGTTTACATTCCGTCTGTGAGTGATATCTTATGATAAGTTTCTTTTTCTGTGTGACTTCTTTCACTTAGAATCATCGTACCTAAATCCACTCATTATGCTGCTGCTGGCCTTATGACAGTGATTTCAAGGCTGAGTGACATTCCATTGTACATAAGTACCACAACTTCTTTATCCATTTTTCTCTTTCCTGGGGTGTTTAAGTTGTACCCAAGTGGAGGATTTTGTAAACAGAGGAGCCCTAGGCTTTGGGGTGGCTGTGTCTTGTTGATTTTTATATTTCCCAAGATATATGCCCACGAGTGGAAGTGCCCTATGCTCTGTAGCTCTGTTTTTCACATGTTTCCGGAAACACCGTACACTTCTCCAGAGTGGCTGTTGGCAATTAAATTCCGGCCAATCAGGGTAACAAGGCTCCCTGGTCTGCATGGCCTGTCCTGCCTCTCTGGTTCTTACACTTTTTTCGGATGGCCCTTTGGACCGGTTGAAGAGAGACTTCTTTGCTGTGCGGATTTCCATTGCCCGCTTCCTCGATTGGCCAAGAAGGGCGTATGCGTTTTTGCCTGAATATATTCAGGCAAAAACGCATACGCCCTTTTTGGGCAACTGCGTCATCGTCGAAGTTCGGCCGCTTTTCATGTGCTTTAAAGGAGACTCCAATCTACCTGGTGAAACCTGTTTGCTGCAATTCTGCCTTGGTTTCAACTCCTCTTCGTTGCCTTACCTCAATATATTTTTCGACGAAAGTTGTCCTTTTTAACTCTGCAGGTTTGTGAACTGCAGTGCCCCTGAGCTCCATTTTTCAACTCGCTCTTTTGTGAACTGACCGCAAAACCGCAGGATTGCTTCAGGCCCTATTCTGGTTCCGGGGCGGCGGGCTGAGGCTTTGGTTAATTCTTCCTCCTGATGGGAAATTAGAGGTGCATGTGCCCGTCCGAACACCTACAGCTGTTCTCTCATCGGTTCCCCGTCATCCCGTTCATCCTCCGCACTGATTGCAGACTGCGCGAAACAGGAGGTTTAAGGCGCTGACTCTCCAAATGGGGAGATTGTTAGTAAAGCGGCTGGAATGGCGAACCCGAGCACCAGGAGAGGAAAAGTGAGGTACGTTTTAGAAACCTTTCCCGATCACACGGTGTACCATCCTCTGGGTTTCCCATGCGTGTTTTAGCTGTAGGAAGATACCCTTAAACCTGGAGAGTTGGGGCCCATGGAATGGGTAGCGCGCAGTACTGCTTTAAAGGGTCTGCATTTGCTCACCCACCCTCACCAATCCTCTCAGCCCCAAGTGTCCAGCCTCATGTGTCATCCAGCTGTAGGGGGTAGCTAAGGTCAATCCAGGGTGCATCACAGCCCCTGGACGAATTTTGTAAGAATTTCTCTCTCTTTCACTCTCTTTGTGTTTTGTTTGTTTTTCGAACTTTATTTTTATAATGGGCTTCAGCTGAATTTCACTGCAGTATTTCTGCCGCCCTACACACACTTGATTCCCTTACGGAGACATATCAATACATAGGTTTTAAGATTCTGACTTGTCACATATATTTCTCTGCGGTGCATAGCGGGTGTTGAGTCCAGTTCACTGAGCAAAGAGTAGGTCTTCTCTATTACATATTTGGTTTATGGAACGGGATCCGTGCTAAGTTTAAACTCTGGTTTTATGCATCACCCCTCCTCACCTCTCCCCTTAAGCAGGCATAAGTGCGTCTTCTACATGTGTGACTGTGTTCTGTTTTGTAATTCAGTTCATGTGTAGCCATGTTTACATTCCGTCTGTGAGTGATATCTTATGATAAGTTTCTTTTTCTGTGTGACTTCTTTCACTTAGAATCATCGTACCTAAATCCACTCATTATGCTGCTGCTGGCCTTATGACAGTGATTTCAAGGCTGAGTGACATTCCATTGTACATAAGTACCACAACTTCTTTATCCATTTTTCTCTTTCCTGGGGTGTTTAAGTTGTACCCAAGTGGAGGATTTTGTAAACAGAGGAGCCCTAGGCTTTGGGGTGGCTGTGTCTTGTTGATTTTTATATTTCCCAAGATATATGCCCACGAGTGGAAGTGCCCTATGCTCTGTAGCTCTGTTTTTCACATGTTTCCGGAAACACCGTACACTTCTCCAGAGTGGCTGTTGGCAATTAAATTCCGGCCAATCAGGGTAACAAGGCTCCCTGGTCTGCATGGCCTGTCCTGCCTCTCTGGTTCTTACACTTTTTTCGGATGGCCCTTTGGACCGGTTGAAGAGAGACTTCTTTGCTGTGCGGATTTCCATTGCCCGCTTCCTCGATTGGCCAAGAAGGGCGTATGCGTTTTTGCCTGAATATATTCAGGCAAAAACGCATACGCCCTTTTTGGGCAACTGCGTCATCGTCGAAGTTCGGCCGCTTTTCATGTGCTTTAAAGGAGACTCCAATCTACCTGGTGAAACCTGTTTGCTGCAATTCTGCCTTGGTTTCAACTCTTCTTCGTTGCCTTACCTCAATATATTTTTCGACGAAAGTTGTCCTTTTTAACTCTGCAGGTTTGTGAACTGCAGTGCCCCTGAGCTCCATTTTTCAACTCGCTCTTTTGTGAACTGACCGCAAAACCGCAGGATTGCTTCAGGCCCTATTCTGGTTCCGGGGCGGCGGGCTGAGGCTTTGGTTAATTCTTCCTCCTGATGGGAAATTAGAGGTGCATGTGCCCGTCCGAACACCTACAGCTGTTCTCTCATTGGTTCTCCGTCATCCCGTTCATCCTCCGCACTGATTGCAGACTGTGCGAAACAGGAGGTTTAAGGCGCTGACTCTCCAAATGGGGAGATTGTTAGTAAAGCGGCTGGAATGGCGAACCCGAGCACCAGGAGAGGAAAAGTGAGGTACGTTTTAGAAACCTTTCCCGATCACACGGTGTACCATCCTCTGGGTTTCCCATGCGTGTTTTAGCTGTAGGAAGATACCCTTAAACCTGGAGAGTTGGGGCCCATGGAATGGGTAGCGCGCAGTACTGCTTTAAAGGGTCTGCATTTGCTCACCCACCCTCACCAATCCTCTCAGCCCCAAGTGTCCAGCCTCATGTGTCATCCAGCTGTAGGGGGTAGCTAAGGTCAATCCAGGGTGCATCACAGCCCCTGGACGAATTTTGTAAGAATTTCTCTCTCTTTCACTCTCTTTGTATTTTTTTTGTTTTTCGAAATTTATTTTTATAATGGGCTTCAGCTGAATTTCACTGCAGTATTTCTGCCGCCCTACACACACTTGATTCCCTTACGGAGACATATCAATACATAGGTTTTAAGATTCTGACTTGTCACATATATTCCTCTGCGGTGCATAGCGGGTGTTGAGTCCAGTTCACTGAGCAAAGAGTAGGTCTTCTCTATTACATATTTGGTTTATGGAACGGGATCCGTGCTAAGTTTAAACTCTGGTTTTATGCATCACCCCTCCTCACCTCTCCCCTTAAGCAGGCATAAGTGCGTCTTCTACATGTGTGACTGTGTTCTGTTTTGTAATTCAGTTCATGTGTAGCCATGTTTACATTCCGTCTGTGAGTGATATCTTATGATAAGTTTCTTTTTCTGTGTGACTTCTTTCACTTAGAATCATCGTACCTAAATCCACTCATTATGCTGCTGCTGGCCTTATGACAGTGATTTCAAGGCTGAGTGACATTCCATTGTACATAAGTACCACAACTTCTTTATCCATTTTTCTCTTTCCTGGGGTGTTTAAGTTGTACCCAAGTGGAGGATTTTGTAAACAGAGGAGCCCTAGGCTTTGGGGTGGCTGTGTCTTGTTGATTTTTATATTTCCCAAGATATATGCCCACGAGTGGAAGTGCCCTATGCTCTGTAGCTCTGTTTTTCACATGTTTCCGGAAACACCGTACACTTCTCCAGAGTGGCTGTTGGCAATTAAATTCCGGCCAATCAGGGTAACAAGGCTCCCTGGTCTGCATGGCCTGTCCTGCCTCTCTGGTTCTTACACTTTTTTCGGATGGCCCTTTGGACCGGTTGAAGAGAGACTTCTTTGCTGTGCGGATTTCCATTGCCCGCTTCCTCGATTGGCCAAGAAGGGCGTATGCGTTTTTGCCTGAATATATTCAGGCAAAAACGCATACGCCCTTTTTGGGCAACTGCGTCATCGTCGAAGTTCGGCCGCTTTTCATGTGCTTTAAAGGAGACTCCAATCTACCTGGTGAAACCTGTTTGCTGCAATTCTGCCTTGGTTTCAACTCCTCTTCGTTGCCTTACCTCAATATATTTTTCGACGAAAGTTGTCCTTTTTAACTCTGCAGGTTTGTGAACTGCAGTGCCCCTGAGCTCCATTTTTCAACTCGCTCTTTTGTGAACTGACCGCAAAACCGCAGGATTGCTTCAGGCCCTACTCTGGTTCCGGGGCGGCGGGCTGAGGCTTTGGTTAATTCTTCCTCCTGATGGGAAATTAGAGGTGCATGTGCCCGTCCGAACACCTACAGCTGTTCTCTCATCGGTTCTCCGTCATCCCGTTCATCCTCCGCACTGATTGCAGACTGTGCGAAACAGGAGGTTTAAGGCGCTGACTCTCCAAATGGGGAGATTGTTAGTAAAGCGGCTGGAATGGCGAACCCGAGCACCAGGAGAGGAAAAGTGAGGTACGTTTTAGAAACCTTTCCCGATCACACGGTGTACCATCCTCTGGGTTTCCCATGCGTGTTTTAGCTGTAGGAAGATACCCTTAAACCTGGAGAGTTGGGGCCCATGGAATGGGTAGCGCGCAGTACTGCTTTAAAGGGTCTGCATTTGCTCACCCACCCTCACCAATCCTCTCAGCCCCAAGTGTCCAGCCTCATGTGTCATCCAGCTGTAGGGGGTAGCTAAGGTCAATCCAGGGTGCATCACAGCCCCTGGACGAATTTTGTAAGAATTTCTCTCTCTTTCACTCTCTTTGTATTTTTTTTGTTTTTCGAAATTTATTTTTATAATGGGCTTCAGCTGAATTTCACTGCAGTATTTCTGCCGCCCTACACACACTTGATTCCCTTACGGAGACATATCAATACATAGGTTTTAAGATTCTGACTTGTCACATATATTCCTCTGCGGTGCATAGCGGGTGTTGAGTCCAGTTCACTGAGCAAAGAGTAGGTCTTCTCTATTACATATTTGGTTTATGGAACGGGATCCGTGCTAAGTTTAAACTCTGGTTTTATGCATCACCCCTCCTCACCTCTCCCCTTAAGCAGGCATAAGTGCGTCTTCTACATGTGTGACTGTGTTCTGTTTTGTAATTCAGTTCATGTGTAGCCATGTTTACATTCCGTCTGTGAGTGATATCTTATGATAAGTTTCTTTTTCTGTGTGACTTCTTTCACTTAGAATCATCGTACCTAAATCCACTCATTATGCTGCTGCTGGCCTTATGACAGTGATTTCAAGGCTGAGTGACATTCCATTGTACATAAGTACCACAACTTCTTTATCCATTTTTCTCTTTCCTGGGGTGTTTAAGTTGTACCCAAGTGGAGGATTTTGTAAACAGAGGAGCCCTAAGCTTTGGGGTGGCTGTGTCTTGTTGATTTTTATATTTCCCAAGATATATGCCCACGAGTGGAAGTGCCCTATGCTCTGTAGCTCTGTTTTTCACATGTTTCCGGAAACACCGTACACTTCTCCAGAGTGGCTGTTGGCAATTAAATTCCGGCCAATCAGGGTAACAAGGCTCCCTGGTCTGCATGGCCTGTCCTGCCTCTCTGGTTCTTACACTTTTTTCGGATGGCCCTTTGGACCGGTTGAAGAGAGACTTCTTTGCTGTGCGGATTTCCATTGCCCGCTTCCTCGATTGGCCAAGAAGGGCGTATGCGTTTTTGCCTGAATATATTCAGGCAAAAACGCATACGCCCTTTTTGGGCAACTGCGTCATCGTCGAAGTTCGGCCGCTTTTCATGTGCTTTAAAGGAGACTCCAATCTACCTGGTGAAACCTGTTTGCTGCAATTCTGCCTTGGTTTCAACTCCTCTTCGTTGCCTTACCTCAATATATTTTTCGACGAAAGTTGTCCTTTTTAACTCTGCAGGTTTGTGAACTGCAGTGCCCCTGAGCTCCATTTTTCAACTCGCTCTTTTGTGAACTGACCGCAAAACCGCAGGATTGCTTCAGGCCCTATTCTGGTTCCGGGGCGGCGGGCTGAGGCTTTGGTTAATTCTTCCTCCTGATGGGAAATTAGAGGTGCATGTGCCCGTCCGAACACCTACAGCTGTTCTCTCATTGGTTCTCCGTCATCCCGTTCATCCTCCGCACTAATTGCAGACTGTGCGAAACAGGAGGTTTAAGGCGCTGACTCTCCAAATGGGGAGATTGTTAGTAAAGCGGCTGGAATGGCGAACCCGAGCACCAGGAGAGGAAAAGTGAGGTACGTTTTAGAAACCTTTCCCGATCACACGGTGTACCATCCTCTGGGTTTCCCATGCGTGTTTTAGCTGTAGGAAGATACCCTTAAACCTGGAGAGTTGGGGCCCATGGAATGGGTAGCGCGCAGTACTGCTTTAAAGGGTCTGCATTTGCTCACCCACCCTCACCAATCCTCTCAGCCCCAAGTGTCCAGCCTCATGTGTCATCCAGCTGTAGGGGGTAGCTAAGGTCAATCCAGGGTGCATCACAGCCCCTGGACGAATTTTGTAAGAATTTCTCTCTCTTTCACTCTCTTTGTATTTTGTTTGTTTTTCGAAATTTATTTTTATAATGGGCTTCAGCTGAATTTCACTGCAGTATTTCTGCCGCCCTACACACACTTGATTCCCTTACGGAGACATATCAATACATAGGTTTTAAGATTCTGACTTGTCACATATATTCCTCTGCGGTGCATAGCGGGTGTTGAGTCCAGTTCACTGAGCAAAGAGTAGGTCTTCTCTATTACATATTTGGTTTATGGAACGGGATCCGTGCTAAGTTTAAACTCTGGTTTTATGCATCACCCCTCCTCACCTCTCCCCTTAAGCAGGCATAAGTGCGTCTTCTACATGTGTGACTGTGTTCTGTTTTGTAATTCAGTTCATGTGTAGCCATGTTTACATTCCGTCTGTGAGTGATATCTTATGATAAGTTTCTTTTTCTGTGTGACTTCTTTCACTTAGAATCATCGTACCTAAATCCACTCATTATGCTGCTGCTGGCCTTATGACAGTGATTTCAAGGCTGAGTGACATTCCATTGTACATAAGTACCACAACTTCTTTATCCATTTTTCTCTTTCCTGGGGTGTTTAAGTTGTACCCAAGTGGAGGATTTTGTAAACAGAGGAGCCCTAGGCTTTGGGGTGGCTGTGTCTTGTTGATTTTTATATTTCCCAAGATATATGCCCACGAGTGGAAGTGCCCTATGCTCTGTAGCTCTGTTTTTCACATGTTTCCGGAAACACCGTACACTTCTCCAGAGTGGCTGTTGGCAATTAAATTCCGGCCAATCAGGGTAACAAGGCTCCCTGGTCTGCATGGCCTGTCCTGCCTCTCTGGTTCTTACACTTTTTTCGGATGGCCCTTTGGACCGGTTGAAGAGAGACTTCTTTGCTGTGCGGATTTCCATTGCCCGCTTCCTCGATTGGCCAAGAAGGGCGTATGCGTTTTTGCCTGAATATATTCAGGCAAAAACGCATACGCCCTTTTTGGGCAACTGCGTCATCGTCGAAGTTCGGCCGCTTTTCATGTGCTTTAAAGGAGACTCCAATCTACCTGGTGAAACCTGTTTGCTGCAATTCTGCCTTGGTTTCAACTCCTCTTCGTTGCCTTACCTCAATATATTTTTCGACGAAAGTTGTCCTTTTTAACTCTGCAGGTTTGTGAACTGCAGTGCCCCTGAGCTCCATTTTTCAACTCGCTCTTTTGTGAACTGACCGCAAAACCGCAGGATTGCTTCAGGCCCTACTCTGGTTCCGGGGCGGCAGGCTGAGGCTTTGGTTAATTCTTCCTCCTGATGGGAAATTAGAGGTGCATGTGCCCGTCCGAACACCTACAGCTGTTCTCTCATCGGTTCTCCGTCATCCCGTTCATCCTCCGCACTAATTGCAGACTGTGCGAAACAGGAGGTTTAAGGCCCTGACTCTCCAAATGGGGAGATTGTTAGTAAAGCGGCTGGAATGGCGAACCCGAGCACCAGGAGAGGAAAAGTGAGGTACGTTTTAGAAACCTTTCCCGATCACACGGTGTACCATCCTCTGGGTTTCCCATGCGTGTTTTAGCTGTAGGAAGATACCCTTAAACCTGGAGAGTTGGGGCCCATGGAATGGGTAGCGCGCAGTACTGCTTTAAAGGGTCTGCATTTGCTCACCCACCCTCACCAATCCTCTCAGCCCCAAGTGTCCAGCCTCATGTGTCATCCAGCTGTAGGGGGTAGCTAAGGTCAATCCAGGGTGCATCACAGCCCCTGGACGAATTTTGTAAGAATTTCTCTCTCTTTCACTCTCTTTGTATTTTGTTTGTTTTTCGAACTTTATTTTTATAATGGGCTTCAGCTGAATTTCACTGCAGTATTTCTGCCGCCCTACACACACTTGATTCCCTTACGGAGACATATCAATACATAGGTTTTAAGATTCTGACTTGTCACATATATTCCTCTGCGGTGCATAGCGGGTGTTGAGTCCAGTTCACTGAGCAAAGAGTAGGTCTTCTCTATTACATATTTGGTTTATGGAACGGGATCCGTGCTAAGTTTAAACTCTGGTTTTATGCATCACCCCTCCTCACCTCTCCCCTTAAGCAGGCATAAGTGCGTCTTCTACATGTGTGACTGTGTTCTGTTTTGTAATTCAGTTCATGTGTAGCCATGTTTACATTCCGTCTGTGAGTGATATCTTATGATAAGTTTCTTTTTCTGTGTGACTTCTTTCACTTAGAATCATCGTACCTAAATCCACTCATTATGCTGCTGCTGGCCTTATGACAGTGATTTCAAGGCTGAGTGACATTCCATTGTACATAAGTACCACAACTTCTTTATCCATTTTTCTCTTTCCTGGGGTGTTTAAGTTGTACCCAAGTGGAGGATTTTGTAAACAGAGGAGCCCTAAGCTTTGGGGTGGCTGTGTCTTGTTGATTTTTATATTTCCCAAGATATATGCCCACGAGTGGAAGTGCCCTATGCTCTGTAGCTCTGTTTTTCACATGTTTCCGGAAACACCGTACACTTCTCCAGAGTGGCTGTTGGCAATTAAATTCCGGCCAATCAGGGTAACAAGGCTCCCTGGTCTGCATGGCCTGTCCTGCCTCTCTGGTTCTTACACTTTTTTCGGATGGCCCTTTGGACCGGTTGAAGAGAGACTTCTTTGCTGTGCGGATTTCCATTGCCCGCTTCCTCGATTGGCCAAGAAGGGCGTATGCGTTTTTGCCTGAATATATTCAGGCAAAAACGCATACGCCCTTTTTGGGCAACTGCGTCATCGTCGAAGTTCGGCCGCTTTTCATGTGCTTTAAAGGAGACTCCAATCTACCTGGTGAAACCTGTTTGCTGCAATTCTGCCTTGGTTTCAACTCCTCTTCGTTGCCTTACCTCAATATATTTTTCGACGAAAGTTGTCCTTTTTAACTCTGCAGGTTTGTGAACTGCAGTGCCCCTGAGCTCCATTTTTCAACTCGCTCTTTTGTGAACTGACCGCAAAACCGCAGGATTGCTTCAGGCCCTATTCTGGTTCCGGGGCGGCGGGCTGAGGCTTTGGTTAATTCTTCCTCCTGATGGGAAATTAGAGGTGCATGTGCCCGTCCGAACACCTACAGCTGTTCTCTCATCGGTTCCCCGTCATCCCGTTCATCCTCCGCACTGATTGCAGACTGCGCGAAACAGGAGGTTTAAGGCGCTGACTCTCCAAATGGGGAGATTGTTAGTAAAGCGGCTGGAATGGCGAACCCGAGCACCAGGAGAGGAAAAGTGAGGTACGTTTTAGAAACCTTTCCCGATCACACGGTGTACCATCCTCTGGGTTTCCCATGCGTGTTTTAGCTGTAGGAAGATACCCTTAAACCTGGAGAGTTGGGGCCCATGGAATGGGTAGCGCGCAGTACTGCTTTAAAGGGTCTGCATTTGCTCACCCACCCTCACCAATCCTCTCAGCCCCAAGTGTCCAGCCTCATGTGTCATCCAGCTGTAGGGGGTAGCTAAGGTCAATCCAGGGTGCATCACAGCCCCTGGACGAATTTTGTAAGAATTTCTCTCTCTTTCACTCTCTTTGTATTTTGTTTGTTTTTCGAAATTTATTTTTATAATGGGCTTCAGCTGAATTTCACTGCAGTATTTCTGCCGCCCTACACACACTTGATTCCCTTACGGAGACATATCAATACATAGGTTTTAAGATTCTGACTTGTCACATATATTCCTCTGCGGTGCATAGCGGGTGTTGAGTCCAGTTCACTGAGCAAAGAGTAGGTCTTCTCTATTACATATTTGGTTTATGGAACGGGATCCGTGCTAAGTTTAAACTCTGGTTTTATGCATCACCCCTCCTCACCTCTCCCCTTAAGCAGGCATAAGTGCGTCTTCTACATGTGTGACTGTGTTCTGTTTTGTAATTCAGTTCATGTGTAGCCATGTTTACATTCCGTCTGTGAGTGATATCTTATGATAAGTTTCTTTTTCTGTGTGACTTCTTTCACTTAGAATCATCGTACCTAAATCCACTCATTATGCTGCTGCTGGCCTTATGACAGTGATTTCAAGGCTGAGTGACATTCCATTGTACATAAGTACCACAACTTCTTTATCCATTTTTCTCTTTCCTGGGGTGTTTAAGTTGTACCCAAGTGGAGGATTTTGTAAACAGAGGAGCCCTAGGCTTTGGGGTGGCTGTGTCTTGTTGATTTTTATATTTCCCAAGATATATGCCCACGAGTGGAAGTGCCCTATGCTCTGTAGCTCTGTTTTTCACATGTTTCCGGAAACACCGTACACTTCTCCAGAGTGGCTGTTGGCAATTAAATTCCGGCCAATCAGGGTAACAAGGCTCCCTGGTCTGCATGGCCTGTCCTGCCTCTCTGGTTCTTACACTTTTTTCGGATGGCCCTTTGGACCGGTTGAAGAGAGACTTCTTTGCTGTGCGGATTTCCATTGCCCGCTTCCTCGATTGGCCAAGAAGGGCGTATGCGTTTTTGCCTGAATATATTCAGGCAAAAACGCATACGCCCTTTTTGGGCAACTGCGTCATCGTCGAAGTTCGGCCGCTTTTCATGTGCTTTAAAGGAGACTCCAATCTACCTGGTGAAACCTGTTTGCTGCAATTCTGCCTTGGTTTCAACTCCTCTTCGTTGCCTTACCTCAATATATTTTTCGACGAAAGTTGTCCTTTTTAACTCTGCAGGTTTGTGAACTGCAGTGCCCCTGAGCTCCATTTTTCAACTCGCTCTTTTGTGAACTGACCGCAAAACCGCAGGATTGCTTCAGGCCCTACTCTGGTTCCGGGGCGGCAGGCTGAGGCTTTGGTTAATTCTTCCTCCTGATGGGAAATTAGAGGTGCATGTGCCCGTCCGAACACCTACAGCTGTTCTCTCATCGGTTCCCCGTCATCCCGTTCATCCTCCGCACTAATTGCAGACTGTGCGAAACAGGAGGTTTAAGGCCCTGACTCTCCAAATGGGGAGATTGTTAGTAAAGCGGCTGGAATGGCGAACCCGAGCACCAGGAGAGGAAAAGTGAGGTACGTTTTAGAAACCTTTCCCGATCACACGGTGTACCATCCTCTGGGTTTCCCATGCGTGTTTTAGCTGTAGGAAGATACCCTTAAACCTGGAGAGTTGGGGCCCATGGAATGGGTAGCGCGCAGTACTGCTTTAAAGGGTCTGCATTTGCTCACCCACCCTCACCAATCCTCTCAGCCCCAAGTGTCCAGCCTCATGTGTCATCCAGCTGTAGGGGGTAGCTAAGGTCAATCCAGGGTGCATCACAGCCCCTGGACGAATTTTGTAAGAATTTCTCTCTCTTTCACTCTCTTTGTATTTTGTTTGTTTTTCGAACTTTATTTTTATAATGGGCTTCAGCTGAATTTCACTGCAGTATTTCTGCCGCCCTACACACACTTGATTCCCTTACGGAGACATATCAATACATAGGTTTTAAGATTCTGACTTGTCACATATATTCCTCTGCGGTGCATAGCGGGTGTTGAGTCCAGTTCACTGAGCAAAGAGTAGGTCTTCTCTATTACATATTTGGTTTATGGAACGGGATCCGTGCTAAGTTTAAACTCTGGTTTTATGCATCACCCCTCCTCACCTCTCCCCTTAAGCAGGCATAAGTGCGTCTTCTACATGTGTGACTGTGTTCTGTTTTGTAATTCAGTTCATGTGTAGCCATGTTTACATTCCGTCTGTGAGTGATATCTTATGATAAGTTTCTTTTTCTGTGTGACTTCTTTCACTTAGAATCATCGTACCTAAATCCACTCATTATGCTGCTGCTGGCCTTATGACAGTGATTTCAAGGCTGAGTGACATTCCATTGTACATAAGTACCACAACTTCTTTATCCATTTTTCTCTTTCCTGGGGTGTTTAAGTTGTACCCAAGTGGAGGATTTTGTAAACAGAGGAGCCCTAAGCTTTGGGGTGGCTGTGTCTTGTTGATTTTTATATTTCCCAAGATATATGCCCACGAGTGGAAGTGCCCTATGCTCTGTAGCTCTGTTTTTCACATGTTTCCGGAAACACCGTACACTTCTCCAGAGTGGCTGTTGGCAATTAAATTCCGGCCAATCAGGGTAACAAGGCTCCCTGGTCTGCATGGCCTGTCCTGCCTCTCTGGTTCTTACACTTTTTTCGGATGGCCCTTTGGACCGGTTGAAGAGAGACTTCTTTGCTGTGCGGATTTCCATTGCCCGCTTCCTCGATTGGCCAAGAAGGGCGTATGCGTTTTTGCCTGAATATATTCAGGCAAAAACGCATACGCCCTTTTTGGGCAACTGCGTCATCGTCGAAGTTCGGCCGCTTTTCATGTGCTTTAAAGGAGACTCCAATCTACCTGGTGAAACCTGTTTGCTGCAATTCTGCCTTGGTTTCAACTCCTCTTCGTTGCCTTACCTCAATATATTTTTCGACGAAAGTTGTCCTTTTTAACTCTGCAGGTTTGTGAACTGCAGTGCCCCTGAGCTCCATTTTTCAACTCGCTCTTTTGTGAACTGACCGCAAAACCGCAGGATTGCTTCAGGCCCTACTCTGGTTCCGGGGCGGCAGGCTGAGGCTTTGGTTAATTCTTCCTCCTGATGGGAAATTAGAGGTGCATGTGCCCGTCCGAACACCTACAGCTGTTCTCTCATCGGTTCTCCGTCATCCCGTTCATCCTCCGCACTAATTGCAGACTGTGCGAAACAGGAGGTTTAAGGCCCTGACTCTCCAAATGGGGAGATTGTTAGTAAAGCGGCTGGAATGGCGAACCCGAGCACCAGGAGAGGAAAAGTGAGGTACGTTTTAGAAACCTTTCCCGATCACACGGTGTACCATCCTCTGGGTTTCCCATGCGTGTTTTAGCTGTAGGAAGATACCCTTAAACCTGGAGAGTTGGGGCCCATGGAATGGGTAGCGCGCAGTACTGCTTTAAAGGGTCTGCATTTGCTCACCCACCCTCACCAATCCTCTCAGCCCCAAGTGTCCAGCCTCATGTGTCATCCAGCTGTAGGGGGTAGCTAAGGTCAATCCAGGGTGCATCACAGCCCCTGGACGAATTTTGTAAGAATTTCTCTCTCTTTCACTCTCTTTGTATTTTTTTTGTTTTTCGAAATTTATTTTTATAATGGGCTTCAGCTGAATTTCACTGCAGTATTTCTGCCGCCCTACACACACTTGATTCCCTTACGGAGACATATCAATACATAGGTTTTAAGATTCTGACTTGTCACATATATTCCTCTGCGGTGCATAGCGGGTGTTGAGTCCAGTTCACTGAGCAAAGAGTAGGTCTTCTCTATTACATATTTGGTTTATGGAACGGGATCCGTGCTAAGTTTAAACTCTGGTTTTATGCATCACCCCTCCTCACCTCTCCCCTTAAGCAGGCATAAGTGCGTCTTCTACATGTGTGACTGTGTTCTGTTTTGTAATTCAGTTCATGTGTAGCCATGTTTACATTCCGTCTGTGAGTGATATCTTATGATAAGTTTCTTTTTCTGTGTGACTTCTTTCACTTAGAATCATCGTACCTAAATCCACTCATTATGCTGCTGCTGGCCTTATGACAGTGATTTCAAGGCTGAGTGACATTCCATTGTACATAAGTACCACAACTTCTTTTTCCAGTGTTCTGTTTCCTGTGATATTTAAGGTGAACTGAAATTTAGGTTCTTCAACACGGAGCAGCCCTATACTTTGTGGTGCCTGTGTCTTGTTTATTTTTAGTCTTCCCAAGATATTCACCCTTGAGTGGAAGTGCCCTATGCTCTGTCGCTCTGTTTTTTAAATATTTTTGAAAACACCATCCACTTCTCCAGAATAGCTCTTGGCATTTTACACCGCGCACATCCCCGTAATAAGGCTCTCTGTTCTCCAATGGCCTGTCCTACATTTGTGTCTTTTACACACTTTTCTGATGGCCCTTTTGAGTGGTGGCCAATGAGATTTGTTTGTCGTGCGGATTTGCTTTGCCCGCTTGCTTGATTGGCCAAAAAGGGCGTTTGCGTTTTTTCTCCAAGTGCATCATTGTCGAAGTTCTGACACTTTTCATGTGCTTTAAAGGCTAGACCAATCTACCGCCTGAAATCTGTTTCCTGCAGTTCTGCCTTGCATTCAGAGCCTCTTCGTTGCCTTACCTCAGTATATTTTTGGACGTTAGGTGTCATTTATAACTCTGCTGCTTTGTGAATTGCACTGCCCCTGAGCTCCATTTTTCAACTCGCTCTTGTGAACTGGCTGCAAAACCGCAGGATTGCTTCAGGCCCTATTCTGGTTCCGGGCTGGCAGGTTGAGCCTTTGGTTAGTTCTTCTTCACGATGGGAAATTAAACTGACATGTGTCTTTCGAAACACCCACAGCTAGTGTCTCATTGGGTCCCCTTCTTTCTGTTCATCCTCTGCACAAATTGGAAACTGCGAAACAGGAGTTTAAAGGCTCTGATTCTGCAAGTGGGGAGATTTTTAGTAAACTGGCTGGAATGGCGTACCCGAACACCAGTAGATGAAGAATGAGGTGCATTTTAGACACATTTCCCGTTCACACGGTGTACAGTCCTCTGGATTTCCCATGTATGTTTTACCTGTAGGCAGTTCCCTTGAACCTGCAGATTTGGGACCCATGGAATGGGTACCAGGCAGTACTCCTTTAAAGGGTCTGCATTTCCTCACCCAACCTCAGTAATTCTGTTAGCGCGAACAGTTTCCAGCGTTATGTCTCATCCTGTTGTGGGTCTGTATGTGTACAGTGCATGTTGATTAACAGCCCCTGAGCAAAAGGTGTAAGAATTTTCCTGTCTCAGTGCCTTTTTCTTAAATTTATTATTATATTGATTACAGGTGATTTTCAGTGGTCTGTTTCTCGCTGTACTGTACATGCACTTGATTCACCTATAGAGAGACATCAATAAATTCTTCTTCAGATTCTTACCAGTCGTATATATTCTTTTCCGGTGACTTGAGTGTGCTGAGTGCGGTTGTTTGAGGTACCGTGTAGGCCTTTTCGATTATTAATTTGGTATTTGAAACCGTATATTTGCTAATTTCAACCTCCTGGATAATGCCTCACCCCTCCCCACCTTTCCCCTTTAGCAGCCTTATGTGTGTTTTCTACATATTTGACTATGTTTATCTTTTGTAATTTATTTCATGTGTAACCATTTTTGATTCCACCTTTAAGTGATATCTTATGATATGTGTCTTTTCCTTTTGACTTATGTCACTTAGAATGATCGTACGTAACTCCTTTGGAGTTGTTGCAAGTGGCCTTATTTCATTGATTTCCAGGCTGAGTAATATTCCACTCTACATAAGTACCACATCTCTTTTATCCATTTTTTCCTTCCAGAGACATTTAAGTTATATCCTAGTCGAGGATCTTTTAAACAGAGAGGCAGTAAACATTGGGGTGCCTGTGTCCTCTCGATTTTTGTTTTTCCCAAGATATACGCCCATGAGTGCAAGTGCCCTATGCTCTGTAGCTTATTTTTTAGATGCTTTAGTAAACACAATACACTTCTCCAGAATGGCCGTTGGCAATATACATTTCCACTATAAGCCTCACAGGGCTCCCTCTTCTCCTTGCCCTGTCCTGCATTTCTGGTGTTTACACTTTATGAGGATGGCTCTTCTGACTGATGCGAAGTGATACATTTTGTAGTATTGTTTTCCAGTGCCCACCTGTTCGGTTCGCTAAAAAGGGCGTATGCCCTTTTCTTGAATATATTCAGAAAATACGCATACGCCTTTGTTGGCCAACTGCATTGTTGGCGATGTTCAGCCCCTCGTGCTTAATGGCGAGTCCTTTCTACCTCCTCAAATCCCTTTCCTGCCATTCTCCCTTGCTTACAAGTCCTTTTCGGTGACTTACCTCAAGACATTTTTCGACGATAGATACTTTCAGCTCTTCAGTTTCGTGAATTTTAGTGCCCCTGAGTTCCATTTTTCAACTTGTGCTTTTGGGAACTGGCCACAAAACAGTGGGATTTCCTCAAGCCCTATTCTGTTTCCGTGGGTAATCTTAGCCTTTGGTCAATACGTCTTCCTGATTGGAAATTAGAGTGACATGTGCCTGTCCGAATACCTAGGACTTGTCTCTCATTGTTCCTCATCCTTCCGCTTCATCCTCTGGACAGATTCGAAACTGTGTGCAACAGGATGTTGACGGTGCTGACATCCCCAAGTGGGGAGTTGTTAGGAAAGACGCTGGAGGGGTGAACCCGACTACCAAGAGATGAGCAGATGAGATGCCTTTTCCAAACTCTTCCCGATCAGACGGTGTACCATCCTCTGGGTGTGACAGGCATATTTTAGCAGTAGCAAGGGTTCCGTGCATGTAAGGAGAACACCGGGGATTTTTTCAAATCAGTGTCTCCCCGAACCCAAAACTGGGGAATTTTTAAGCTACGGCTACACATATGTTCATTAAGGGCCTTGGGAAGTAGGCAGAGTCCAAACTTTAGATGATTGAAGTCTTCAGGGTCAGAAGCGCTCACCATCGGCTTCCCTTAGGTTACATTTTATCTGTCGTTGATAGATGATGTTGATAAAAATATCTATTCTTTTTCAGATTATTTCCCCTTATAGGTTATTGCAAAATATTGAGTGTAGTTCCCTGTGCTATACAGTAGTTCCTTGTTGATGATCTGTTTTATACATAGCAGTGTGTATGTGTTAATCCCAAACTGTTAATTTATCCCTCCTCCCACCTTTCCCCTTTAGTAATAATAAATTATAAGATTTCATACTTCTCAGAAATGGGGTAGCTGAAAGAGAGGTAGCACTTTCAGTGGAAAAGCATTTAAAACAAGATTGAAGCTTCAGCCAAGATTATTAGATGTACATCCTTGGAAAGAAATCACTTCGTTTCTCTAATATTGACCTGACAAATAGGACAAACATCTTCACTGAACTTGCTTATAATAAAGTGATGGAAATATCAAATGGAAGTGTTAGAAACATCTTATTTTACCCGAGCCTTATAAACTGTTCTATGTTAACTACAGTTTGGCTCACACATCTGTTCATTGAAGTTACAATGTTCTCAATTTCGGTTACTGATCCTCCAGAGTGGGCCCCAACAAGTGTCCCCCTGCCCAGTGTCATTGGGGCCAACAGATCGAGACTGAGTTTGGTTCACAAGCAAAGGAAACTTTATATTTTGATCAGAGAATGGAGAGGTGAGAGCATGCACTACCCCGTGGGCTGTGGGCTGGGCTGCTGTGTAGAGATCCTGTCAGAGTCAGTGGGAGGGAGGGGGCGGAGCTCTCGAGGGCCGGGTTGGCTGCAGCTCAGGCTCTATATCTCGGAGTCTGCACTGGGCCCCAGGAGCTGAGGTGTCGACCCAGCCATTCTGCACTAGGAAATCTGGTCTGAAGTGCCGGGTGTGGAACCTCTGCATGCGGGACCCTAGGAGCACGTGAAATTAGACAAAGCACAAAGGATAAAAAAGGTCAGACTTGACTTTATTGCCCAGATTCTATTTTTATCTCCCAGGGATTTTTCATGGGCTTTGCTGGAGACAAACCCCTCCTCTGCCTTTTGTCCCGTTCCTCATTCTTGGAGTGCTGAGGGTGCAGACCCTTCTTCTGTAACTGCTGAGTGCTGAGTTGGGAGCCCTCATACCCGGGGACGAGAGTCAGAACTTCTCCCCAGCAGCCTCCAGGTGACGTTGATTGTCCCCAGGCCCCCTGCCTCCGTGCTCGTCCGCCTGAGCACCAGCATTGGAAGTGTTATAGATTCTAATGACTTTTAAGGGTCCAGGAAAGAGATGTGCAGAGACGCTGTGGGGGCCGGTTTCACCCCGCCCCACATTTGTTCGGCCACCTTAGGCTGACCGTTTCTGCCAGCCTAGATGCTCTGACCAGTAGTCTGCTCTTTCTTCAATTAGGCCCCTGAATTAACGTACAAACAGCACCAGGTGTCAGAGCCCTGCCCGCTCAACTCCCAGACAGTCCAGCGTCCGTGGTGATCCAGGACCATGACGGCCACTGAGTCAACGGCCTTTTGAAGTAGCCAGGAGTCCAGCCGGTCTTATTGGCCACCATCATCACGGTGTCTGTAGGCTTTTCTATGGTGACAGCGTGATATACGGTTCCCCCGCCAAGATTATTAGCTCCCCTCCGGGTGCAGTAAGTGCTGCAAGCAGTAGTCTGCTTTTTTGGGGTACACACTTGTTTTCTGAGGGAAGCTCCAGGTCAAGTGATGTTCACACGAGTCGTCATGGTGCCCCGTTGCCCCCGGTTGTCTCTCTGGATGTTGGAGTTGGAGGGCCTCCTCACTCGAGGTCGGTGTGCCCACGGAGCGAACCCTGCAACTTCAGGGCATGGTTGGTGATTAGGATCACCACGTGGGGTCCTTTTCCCTTAGGAGAGAGGTGGCCTTTTGGGCTGCTGATTTCCAGGTTTTTAGATACCGCCAGTATCTTGGCCAGATGTGGCAGTGGGCCAAGCCCCTTGGTGACCGTAGTTTATCCTACCTGGATGGCATTCTTGCGTTGTTCCATTTCAAGTGGTCCCAGGTTTTGCACTAATTCTCCAATGGCGATTCACCTTTCACCGGGAATGTAAAGGTCAAAGGGTTTAGCTCAATTAGGGAGTTCCAGGGCAAGGGTCTGAATTGACTGCTCTTTCCATTCTTGAAAGACCACTTCTGGATTCTATTCAAAAGGATCATCATCTTTTCCTTTCAGTGTTTCATATAGAGGCCCAGCTAGTAGACTGTAGTTAGGGATCCAGAAGCAGCAAACCCTGGCCTCCCCAGGAACCCCTAAGCTGTCTTCTAGTTTTAGAAAGGGGTAAGGCTGCAAATGGTTTCTTCCCTTTCCTGGGATGGGCTTCTCCGAGCTTCTGTGAGAATGAAGCCCAGGCAGGTCACCGCAGTCTGTGATATTTGAGCTTTTTCTTGGACAACTTCTATCCTTTATTGGATTGGTAGTTCAGAGGCCTCCTTAGTAGGGCTGGCGATCAGAATGTCGTCTGCATATTGAAGGAGGGTTTCCTTTTCCAGAGGTAGAACTTTTCGGTCTTTAGCTAAGCTTTCCCCAAAGATGGTGTGGGAATTTTTGAACCCTTGGGGCAAGACGGCCCGGAAGTATTGTTTTAGTTGTATGTTGAGTCCTGCCACTCACAAGCCAAAATTTCTTGTGACTCTGGGACTAATGGAATACAAAAGAAGGCATCATTGAAGACTAATACAGAATACCATGTCCTGGTGGTTGGTAGAATGACCAGCAGGGTGTAGGAATTAGGAGCAACTGGAGGTATATCCTCGGTGGCTTCACTGACTGTCCTGACATCCTTTACCAGGTCCCCAGCAGCCCATGGGGCTCTCGTGGTCAGGCCAATCCCAGGATATGGAGCTCTCCTGGGCAGGTACGCCACCCCCAACCCAGCCCACGGGGCTCTCGTGGTCAGGCCCCTCCCAGGATACAGAGCTACCCTTGCAGGTACCGTGGCAGGGCTGGGCACACAGGAACCGTGCACATAGCCCTCATTGAAGAGCACCCCCAGCTCACCTGTCGCTCAGAGCTGACACAGAGCACCTCAGAGCAGGACTTGAACTAACAAACAGCAGCTCCGACAGGTCTGTGACCCTGGGCATCACTCTGTGTGGCCTCCCTCCACCTGGTCTTCCAGAGACTTCCACTGCACCCGGGGCACCAGGCCTCTGTCTCCAACCAACACCCACCCCTCCTCTCCCTGACTCCTGGGTTCCTCTCGTTAGGAGAGGGTTTTCTTGAAGTTGTCTCCCACTCATGGGTCAGATAAAATGATTAGAAAACAAGCCAAAGCTGCAGCCCCTTGTCTATCCTGACTCTCAGGAGCCCACATCTGTTCCTTGGACCTGGCCGGTTCAGCAAGTTCCATTTTCTGCAACTGTGAGCCCCTGAGGGGTGATGATTGGCTGACCTGGGCAGCCTTACCGTGCCGGCCAGCCCTCCCCAGGTGTGCCTGGGTTGAGATCAATATAAATACCACTCCAGGCAGCAAGAGCCCCTGCAGCTGTGCCTGACGCCATTTTCTCTGCCCTGTCAGCAGTCTCGGGGCTGGGCTGGTGGGAGGGAGTGAGAGGCCACGGCTTTGTGGGTGGCCCAGTGTGAGTGGGGCTCTGCTGGACTTTCTGCAGCAGTTGCCAGGCTGCCACCTGCTGAAGAAGAGGATGTGTCACCCATACCTGCTGCTGGAATTTCTCCCTGGGCAGAGGTGAGGAAGGAAAAAAGCAGTGGGGGCAGGGACAGGACGGGTATCTCAGGCAGGGAAATGGAAATCTTCCAGAAGAGCACCCAGGGCCAGGACCATCCTGGCTGGCCTGCAGGCACCAAGTCGGCCGGCATGCTGTCGCTGGTGTGGCTCCTCGGCCCTTCTTCTAGGCTTTCCAGTCCTTGCACACATTCAGGTGTTTTACCTGGGAAGGGTGGGAACAGTTCAGCAGCAGGTGGCCTGGGCTCAGCTCACGTTTACTCAGAGACGCCTCCTCAAGGTTCCCCAGCTTTGCAATGAGGACGCTCCTTGCAGGGGGGCTGCTGGCTGCATGGGAGACGATTCCCCACCTCTGACCAGCTTCAGAATTGTTTACCACTGGAGCAAGTGCTCTGATAGGGTTTTCCTCTGTATGACTGGTGGGTTCTGGTTTTTTTCCCCTTTTTTTTTCTTTTTTTGGTTCAAGATAGGTTTTATTCCTTTTTTTCGTATTTATAGATGTTAGCATAGAAATCATTCATATAAATATGTCTATGGCAAGGGAAGAACTTTTTCTTTCTGTTTTATTGCTTTTTAATTTTTTAATTTTATTTTTTATACAGCAGGTTCTTATTACTTATCTATTTTATACATATTAGTGTATATATGTCTATCCCAGTCTCCTAATTCATCCCACACCCCCAGCCACTTTCCCCCCTTGGTGTCCATACGTTTGTTCTCTACGTCTGTGTCTCTATTTCTGCCCTGCATACTGGTTCATCAATACCATTTTTCTCGGTTCCACATTAATGCGTTAATATACGATATTTGTTTTTCTCTTCCTGAATTACTTCAGTCTGTATGACAGTTTCTGTATACATACATGTCTCTACAAATGACCCAATTTTCCTCCTTTTTATGCCTGAGTAATATTCCATTTGTATATATGTACCACATCTTCTTTATCCATTCGTTTGTCTATGGGCATTTAGGTTGTTTCCATGACCTGGCTACTGTGAATTGTGCTGCAGTGAACATTGCGGTGAATGTGTCTTTTTGAATTATGGTGTTCTCTGGGTATATGCAGGATTGCTGGGTCACATGGTATTTATATTTTTAGTTTTTTAAGGAACCTCCATACTGTTCTCCATAGTGACTCTATCAATTTACATTCCCACCAACAGTGCAAGAGAGTTCCCTTTTCTCCACACCCTCTCCAGCATTAGTTGTTTGTAGATTTTCTAATGATGCCCATTCTAAGAGGTGCGAGGTGATACCTCATTGTAGTTTTGATTTGCATTTCTCTAATAATTAGTGATGTTGAGCAGCTTTTCATGTGCTTCTTGGCCATCAGTATGTCTTCTTTGGAGAAATGTCTATTAAGGTCTTTTGCCCATTTTTGGATGGGGTTTTTGTTTTTCTAATATTGAGCTGCATGAGCTGTTTATATATTTTGGAGATTAATCCTTTGTCCATTGATTCGTTTGCAAATATTTTCTCCCATTCTGAGGGTTGCCTTTTTGTCTTGTTTATGTTTTCCTTTGCTGTGCAAAAGCTTTTAAGTTTCATTAGGTCCCATTTGTATATTTTCATTTTTATTTCCATTACTCTATGAGGTGGATCAAAAAATATCTTGTGGGCTTCTGTGGTGGCGAAGTGGTTGAGAGTCTGCCTGCTGATGCAGGGGACACTGGTTCGTGCCCCAGTCCGGGAAGATCCCACATGCCGTGGAGCGGCTGGACCCGTGACCCATGGCCACTGAGCCTTCGTGTCCGGAGCCTGCACTCCGCAGTGAGAGAGGCCACAACAGTGAGAGGCCCACGTACCGCAAAAAAAAAAAAAAAAAAAAAATCTTGCTGTGATTTATGTCAGAGTGTTCTTCCTATGTTTTCCTCTAACAGTTTTATAGTGTCCAGTGTTACATTTAGGTCTCTAATCCATTTTGAGTTTATTTTTGTTTATGGTGTTAGAGAGTGTTCTAATTCCATTCTTTTACATGTAGTTGTGCAGTTTTACCAGCACCAATTATTGAAAAGACTATCTTTTCTCCATTGTATATCCTTGCTTCTTTTCTCATAGATTAGCTGACCTTAGGTGCATGGGTTTATCTCTGGGCTTTCTATCTTGTTCCATTGATCTATATTTCTGTTTTTGTGCCAGTACCATATTGTCTTGATTACTGTGGCTTTGTAGTATAGTCTGAAGTCAGGGAGCCTGATTCCTCCAGCTCCATTTTTCGTTCTCAAGATTTCTTTGGCTGTTCGGGGTCTTTTGTGTTTCCATACAAATTGTGAAATTTTTTATTCTAGTTCTGTGAAAAATGCCATTGGTAGTTTGATAGGGATTGCATTGAATCTGTAGATTGCTTTGGATAGTACAGTCATTTTCCCAGTATTTATTCCTCCAGTCCAAGAACATGGTATATCTCTCCACCTGTTGGTATCATTTTTAATTTTTCATCAGTGTCTTATAGTTTTCTGCGTAGAGGTCTTTTGTCTCCCTAGGTAGGATTATTCCAAGGTATTTTATTCTTTTTGTTGCAATGGTAAATGGGAGTGTTTCCTTAATTTCCCTTACAGATTTTTCATCATTAGTGTATTGGAATGCAAGAGATTTCTGTGAATTTATTTTGTATCCTGCTACTTTACCAGATCCACTGATTAGTTCTAATAGTTTTCTGGTAGCATCTTTAGGATTCTCTATGTATAGTATCATCTCATCTGCAAACAGTGAGTTTTACTTTTTCTTTTCCAATTTGTATTCCTCTTATTCCTTTTTCTTCTCTGATTGCTGTGGCTAGATCTTCAAAACTATCTTGAATAATAGAGGTAAGAGTGGACATTTTTGTCTTGTTCCTGATCTTACAGGAAATGCTTTCAGTTTCTCACCATTGAGAATGTTGTTTGCTGTGGGTTTGTTGTATATGACCTTTATTATGTTGAGGTAGTTTCCCTCTATGCCCACTTTCTGGAGAGTTTTTATCATAAATCGGTGTTGAATTTTGTCAAAAGCTTTTTCTGCATCTATTGAGATGATAATATGGTTTTTCTTCTTCAGTTTGTTAATATGGTATATCACACTGAATGATATTGCGTATATTGAAGAATCCTTGCATACCTGAGATAAATCCCACTTGATCATGGTGTATGATCCTTTTAATGTGTTGTTGAATTCTGTTTGCTAGTATTTTGTTCAGGATTTTTGCATCTATATTCATCAGTGATATTGGTCTGTAATTTTCTTTTTTTGTAGTATCTTTGTCTGGTTTTGGTATCAGGGTGATGGTGGCCTCATAGAATGAGTTTGGGAGTATTCCTTCCTCTGCAGTTTTTTGGAAGAGTTTGAGAAGGATGGGTGTTAGCTCTTCTCTAATTGTTTGATAGAATTCACCTGTGAAGCCATCCGGTCCAGGACTTTTGTTTGTTGGAATATTTTTAATCATAGTTTCCATTTCATTACTTGTGATTGGTGTGTTTGTATTTTGTATTTCTTTCTGATTTAGTCTTGGAAGGTTATACCTTTCTAGGAATTTGTCCGTTTCTTCCAGGTTGTCCATTTCATTGGCATAGAGTTGCTTGTAGTAGTCTCTTAGGATGCTTTGTATTTCTGTGGTGTCCCTTGTAACTTCTCCTTTTTCGTTTTTAACTTTTTTGATTTGAGTCCTCTCCCTCTTTTTCTTGATGAGTCTAGCTAATGGTTTTCAATATTGTTTATCTTCTCAAAGAAGCAGCTTTTAGTTTTATTGATCTTTTCTATTGTTTTCTTCATTTCTATTTCATTTATTTCTGCTGTGATTTTTATGATTTGTTTCCTTTTGCTAACTTTGGGGGTTTTTTTTATCCTCTAGTTTCTTTAGGTGTAAGGTTAGATTGTTTATTTGAGACTTTTCTTTTTTCTTGAGGTAGGCTTGTAGAGTTATAAACGTCCCTCTTAGAACTGCTTTTGCTGCATCCCATAGGTTTTGGATCATCATGTTTTCATTGTCATTTGTCTCTAGGTATTTTTTTGATTTCCTCTTTGATTTCTTCAGTTATCTCTTGGTTATCTAGTAACGTATTGTTTAGCCTCCATGTGTTTGTGTTTTTGACATTTTTTTCCCTGTAATTAATTTCTAATCTCGTAGCGTTGTGGTCAGAAAAGATGCTTGATATGATGTCGACTTTCTTAAATTTACTGAGGCTTGATTTGTGAGCCAAGATGTGATCTATACTGGAGAATGTACCGTGCGCAGTTGAGAAGATATATTATCTGCTGTTTTTGGATGGAATGTTCTATAAATATCAATTAACTCTATCTGGTCTATTGTGTCTTTTAAAGCTTCTGTTTCCTTATTTATTTTTCATTTTGAATGATATGTCCATTGGTGTAAGTGAGGTGTTAAGTTCCCCCTCTATTATTGTGTTACTGTCACTTTCTTCATTTATAGATGTTAGCAGTTGCCTTATGTATTGAGGTGCTCCTATGTTGGGTGCATATATGTTTATAATTGTTATATCTTCTTCTTGGATTGATCCCTTGATCATTATTTGGTGTCCTTCCTTGTCTATTGTAACATTCTTTATTTTAAAGTCTATTTAAATCTATTAAAATCTATATATTTAAATCTAAGTCTATTTTTAAAAATAACTTATTTATTTATTTTTGGCTGCATTGGGTCTTCGTTGGTGTGCGTGGGCCTTCTCTAGTTGTGGAGAGTGTGGGCTACTCTTTGTTGCGGTGCACATGCTTATTGTGGTGGCTTCTCTTGTTGCGGAGCACAGGCTCTAGGCTCACAGGCTTCATTAGTTGTGGCATGCGGGCTCAGTAGTTATGACACATGGGCTTAGTTGCTCTGGGTCATGTGGGATCTTCCCGGACCAGGGCTCGAACCCATGTTTCCTGCATTGGCAGGCAGATTCTTAACCACTGTGCCACCAGCGTTTAAAATCTGATGAGTATTGCTACACCAGTTTTCTTTTGATTTCCATTTGCATGGAATATCTTTTTCCATCCCCTCACTTTCAGTCTGTATGTGTCCGTACGTCTGAAGTGGGTCTCTCGTAGACAGCATATATATGGGTCTTGTTTCTGTATCAATTCCGCCAATCTGTGTCTTTTCGTTGGAGCATGTAATCTATTCACGTTTAAGGTAATATCAATATGTATGTTCCCATTACCATTTTCTTAATTGTTACAGGTTTATTTTTGTAGGTCCTTTTCCTCTCTTGTGTTTCCCACATAGAGAAGTTCTTTTAGCATGTGTTGTAGAGCTGGTTTGGTGGTGCTGAACTCTCATAGCTTTTGCTTGTCTGTAAAGCTTTTGATTTCTCTGTTGAATCTGAATGAGATCCTTGCTGGGTAGAGTACTCTTGGTGTAGGTTCTTCCCTTTCATCATTTTAAGTATAACGTGCCAGTCCCTTCTGTCTTGTAGAGTTTCTGCTGAGAAATCAGCTGTTCCCTTGTCTTTTATTTGTCATTTTTCCCTTGTTGCTTTCAGTAATTTTTCGTTGTCTTTAATTTTTGTCAATTTGATTATTATGTGTCTCAGCATGTTTCTCCTTGGGTTTATACTGTATGGGACTTGCTGTCCTTCCTGGACTTGGATGGCTATTTCCTTTCCCATGTTAGGGAAGTTTTCGAAGATAATCCCTTCAAATATTTTCTCATGTCCTTTCTCTCTCTCTTCTCTTTCTGGGACCCCTATAATGCGAATGTTATTGTGCTTAATATAGTCCCAGAGGTCTCTTAGGCTGTCTTCATTTCTTTTCATTCTTTTTTCTTTTTTCTGTTCCGTGGAAGTGAATTCCACCATTCTGCCTCCAGGTCACTTACCCATTCTTCTGCCTCAGTTATTCTGAGGTTGATTCCGTCTTGTGTATTTTTCATTTCAGTTATTGTATTCTTCATGTCTGTTTGTTTGTTCTTTAAATCTTCTAGGTGTTTCTTTCTTAATTCTTCTAGGTGTTTGTTAAACATTTCTTGCATCTTCTCGATCTTTGCCCTCATTCTTTTTCCAAGGCCCTGGATCACTGTCACTATCATTGTTCTGAATTCTGAAACGTTTCCTTCTTTTGAATTTTTGGTCGATTTTCGACCTTTGATTTTTTTTTAGGGCAGGTGTCGTTTAGGGGCCTGAAATTATTGTTAATATTAAGTGAGCATTAGCGCTGGGTTTAAAGCTGCAGTTGTGGGAATCGGTGGGAGCGTTTCTCCATTCCCAAATCTGGTTACGAGGGCAGTAGATCTTTCCTGGAAGTCGTGTTTCTAGGTTGTAAATTAGAATGGAATTTGTCAGGAAAAACCCCCATAAGTTTATGTCTCAGTGCTTATTGTTCGTTGTTTTAATGTATTTTTTCTAATCAGGGTAATGATTAGCATATTATTTGTTCTAAGTGTCCACAGTCTGGTTCATTTGTACATTATATATATCTATTCAAGTACAGATCCTCTTTTCATGTAAATTAATACAGAGTGTTCAGTAGCCCTGCCTTGATATATGGTCGGTCTTTTTGATATATGTATTTTATATGTATTGGTATAGGTATGGTAATCATAATCTTTATTTATCCTTTCCTCCCACCTTTCCTTTTAGATAACCAGATTTGTTTTCTAAGTCTGTGAGTGTCTTCTCTGTGGAAATAAGTTCATTTGTGTCAGTTGTTAGATAACACCTATAAGTGATATGATATTTGTCTTTTCCTTTCCTCATGTTCTGTGATTATCTCTATGCCCATTTTATGGTGCTGCAAAGAGCAGTGTTTCACTGTTTTCAATTGTTAATATTCCATTGTGTACATGGATCACTTCTTCTTGTGCATTCATCTGTTGAGGGACATTTTGGTTGCTTCCGTTTCTTGGCTATTGTGAATATGGTTGCAGTGCAGTTTTGCCAGCCTGTGTCTTGTCATTTCTGGTCTTCTCAGGTGATAGGCCCAGCAGTGGGCCAGATGGATCGAATGATAGCTCAATTTTTACTTTAAAACGCAGCTTCTTTCTGTTCTCATTATTGGCTGTTACCACTTTACATCTCACCAGCAGCTAGAAGGTACACAGTTCTCTAAAACCTCTTCAGCATAGTTTTTGTAGACTTTTTGCTGATGGTCATTCGACTGGTGTGTGTTGAAACCTTTTTGTAGATTAGATTTGCACAAGTCTAATAATTCCTGATGTGGAGCTTTTAGCCATTTTCCTTTTTTAATTTTAAAATAGTGAGTAAAACTTAATTTTTCATATGATTTTCTTGAAAAATTTGCACTGTTTTGAGTTTTTTTGGCCATTCCCTCCCTCAGGACATTTTTTGAGGGCAAATGTCCTTTACAGCCCTGAGTCCTTGTGAATATTAAGTGACCCTTAGCTGTGGGTTTAAAGCCGCTGTTGCTGGAAATGGCCACAAGGCGGCAGCATTTCTACATTTACAACTCTGGGTACATGGGCAAGAGAGCCTTTCTGGAAATCGTGTTAGTAGGCTGCAAATTAGAGTGGAATGTACCAAGTCAAACCTCCAACAGCTTATATCTCCTTACTTCTTGTTTGTTTTTTAAATTTAATTTTTACTTTTTGTCAGAGCAAATTTGATAAAATATTGTGTTCTTTCTGGATGTACAGAATCTGGTTCATTATATCTATGTATCTATCTATTTATCTTTGTATCCTTTACCATGTAGGTTATTACAGAGTGTTGAGTAGACCTCTCTTGGTATTCCATAGGTCTTTGGTGATTATATGTTTCATATGTATTAGTATAGGGCTGTCACCCCCATATCCTAATTTATCCATTCCTCACACCTTTCCATTTGGTTAAACGTAATTTTGTTTTCTTAATCTACGAGTGTCCTTCTCTAGGAAATAAGTTCATGGGTATCAAGTTTTAGGTAACACCTATAAGTGATATCATAGGCTATCTGTATTTCGGTTTTTTTCTTCAAGTTGTGTGATTTGACCCTTCTTTGTTGGTGAAAACGGCAGTGTTTCATTCTTTTCCATGGTTAATATTCCATTGTGTACATGGACCACTTCTTCTTTGTGCATTCATTTGTTGATGGAGATTTTGGTTGCTTCCAAGTTTTGGCTATGGTAAATATTGCTGCAGTGTAGGATTGTCAGCGTGTGTCTTTTTGATACTGGCCTTCTCAGGTGAGCCCAGCCGTGAGCTAACCAGAACATAGGGTAGCTCAATTTTTACCTTTAAACGCACGTCCATTTTGTTCTCACTACTGGCTCTTACCATTTTACATCCCACCAGCAGGTAGAGGGTACACAGTTCTCTACAACCCTTTCAGAATTTATTGTTTATAGTCTTTTTTGCTAATGATCATTTTGACTGTTGTGAGGTGTACGTTTTTGTAGATTGGATTTTCATGTCTTTATTACTTTTTGATGTTGAGCATTTTTCCCTGCCCCTTTTTGGTTAAAGAACAAAAAAAGAAAAGAAAAAATATGAGTAAAATATGCCTCTTGAAATTGTGTTCTTGAAAGTTTTCCCTCTTTTGCATTTTTTGGTGTGTTTTCGACCCCAGGAATTTTTTTGAGGGCAGGTGTGATTTACAGACCTGCAATCATTTTGACTCTTAAGTGACCATTCGCACTGGGTTTAAACCTGCTGTTGCAGGAAACGGCTAAAACAGTGCAGCATTTCTCCATTCCCAAATCTGCTTACTAGGGCAACACAGCCTTCCTGGAAGCCTTGTTCCAAGGCTGTAAGTTAGAATGCAGTGTGGAGAAAGAACCCTCATCATTTTTTGCCTCATCACTTTTTGTTTGTTTTTTTTAATTTAATTTTTATTTTTTATCACAGCATATTTGATTACAATATTTTGTTCTATGTGTGCAAGATGTATTTCTTTTACACATATACATGTATGTATTCATTCTTGGATCCATTTTCCATGTAGGTTATGAGACAATGTTGAGTAGTAATCTTCTCTTGGTATTCCGTAGGTCTTTGGTGATTGTAAATTTCACATGTGTTTGTATATCTTTGTTAACCCAAATATCCTAATGTATCCAGTCCTCACACCTTTCCATTTGGTTAACCATGTGTTTGTTTATTGAATCTGTGATTGCCTTTCTGTTTGGATATATCTTCATTGGTATCAATTCTTTGGTAATGCCTATAATTGATATCATAGGGTATGTGTCCTTCACTTTCTGACTTACTTCAAGTTGTGTGATTACCTCTAGACTCATCTGTGGTGCTGCAAACGGTATTGTTTCATTTTCTTCCTTGGCTAATATTACATCTGTACACGTACAAGTTGTTCTTTGTACATTGATTGGTTGATGGACTTTTTGGTCGGTTCAATGTCTTGGCTTTTGTAATTCTGCTGCAGTGCAGTATTGTTGCCTGTGTCTTTCCAATTCTGTCCTCTTAGGTTAAAGGGCCAAGAGTGGTACTGCTGAATCATATGGTAACTCAATTGTTTACCTTCTAAAGGCACCCCAATTCTGTTGTCCTTAGTGGCTCTTACCAGTTTACGACCCACTTAAATTTGAGGGTATGCATTTCTCTACACCCCTTCAGCATTTATTGTTTTTAATTTTTTACTGATGGTCATTCTGACCATTGTGAGCTGATACCTTTTTGTGGTTGCATTTGCATATGTCTAATAATTACTTATATCAAGCTTCTTGTCATGTCCTTTTTTTTTTAAGAGTACAACTTACCTATACAAATTGTCTTTTTGAAGTATGTGCCATATTTTGAATTTTTGGGGCCCTTACCTCTCTCAAGACATTTTGAGGGCAGGTGTCATTTATAGCCCTGCAGTAATTGTGAATATGAACTGACCTTTAGCACAGTTTTTAAAGGTGCTTTTGTGGGTAACGGCCACAGGGCATCAGCATTTCCACATTCCCCACTCTGGTGGCTAGGGAAACAGACGCTTCTTGGAAGTAGTGTTCCTTGGTTGTAAATTAGAGTGGAATGTGTCCGAATAAACCCCCAAAGCTTATGTCTCCTTACTTATGTTTGTTTTTTGTATTTAATTCATATTTTTATCAGAGTAATATTCCATTGTGTACATGGACCACTTCTTCTCTGTGGATTCATCTGTTGATGGACATTTTGGGTGTTCCAAGTCTTGCCTAGGGTAAATAGTGCTGCAGTGTAGGATTGTCAGCCTGTGGCTTTTCATTCTGGTCTTCTCAGGTGATAGGGCCAGTAGTGGGCCTGCCAGGTCATATGGTAGCTCAGTTTTACCTCTAAACGCACCTCCTTTCTGTTCTCACTACTGGCTGTTACCAGTCGACATCCCACCAGCAGCTAGAGGGTACACAGTTCACTAAAACCCCTTGAGCATTTGTTGTTTAGAGATTTTTGCTTATGATCATTCTGACTATTGTCAGGTAAAAGTTTTTGTACATTGGATTTGCATGTCTTTATTAATTCCTGACGTTGAGCTTTCTCCATGGCCTTTTTTGTTAAACAAAAAAAAAAGGAAAGAAAAAATGTGAGTTAAATATGCCTCTTGAAATTGTCTTCTTGAAAGGTTGCCCTCTTTTGAATTTTTTCGTCAATATTTGAACCCAGGTTTTTTTTTGAGGGCAGGTGTCATTTACAGAGCTGCAATTCTTGTGAATATTAAGTGACCCTTAGCAGTGTGATTAAAGCTGCTTTTTCAGGAAACGGTCAGCAGGCTGTGGCATTTCTCCATTTCTCCCCTCGCCTGTCCTTAAGTCCAGTCTCTACGTCTGCATCTTTATTCCTGTCCTGCCTCTACGTTCTTAATAAACTTTTTTTTTTTTTTTAGATTCCACATATACGTGTTAGCATACAGTATTTGTTTTACTCTTTCTGATTACTTCACTCTGTATGACAGACTCTAGGTCCATCCACCCCACTACAAATAACTCAGTTTCATTTCTTTTTATGGCTGAGTAATATTCCATTGTATATATGTGCCACATCTTCTTTCTCCGTTCATCTGTCGATGGACACTTAGGTTGCTTCCATGCCCTGGCTATTGTAAATAGAGCTGCAATGAACATTGTGGTACATGACTCTTTTTGAGTTATGGTTTTCTCCAGGTATATGTCCAGTAGTGGGATTGCTGTGTTGTACAGTAGTTCTATTTTTAGTTTTTTTTCAGGAACCTCTATACTGTTCTCCATAGTGGCTCTATCAATTTACATTTCCACCAACAGTGCAATAGGGTTCCCTTTTCTCTACACCCTCTCCAGCATTTATTGTTTGTACATTTTTTCATGATCTCCATTCTGACTGGTGTGGGGAGATACCTAGTAGTTTTGATTTGCATTTCTGTAATGGTTAGTGCTGTTGAACATCCATTCATGTGTTTGTTGGCAATCTGTATATCTTCTTTGGAGAAATGTCTATTTAGATCTTCTGCCCATTTTTGGATTGGGTTTTCTGTTTTTTTGATATTGAGCAGCATGAGCTGCTTGTAAGTTTTGGAGATTAATCCTTTGTCAGTTGCTTCATTGGCAAATATTTTATCCCATTGTGAGGGTTGTCTTTTCATCTAGTTTATGATTTCCTTTGTTGTGCAAAAGCTTTTACGTTTCATTAGGTCCCATTTGTCTATTTTTGTTTTTATTTCCATTTCTCTAGGAGGTGGGTCAAAAAGGATCTTGATGTGATTTATGTCATAGAATGATATGCCTATGTTTTCCTCTAAGAGTTTTATAGTGTCTGATCTTACATTTAGATCTTGAATCCATTTTGAGTTTATTTTTGTGTATGGTGTTATGGAGTGTTCTAATTTCACTCTTTTACATGTGGCTGTCCAGTTTTCCCAGCCCCAGTTATTGAAGAGGCTGTCTTTCTCCATTGTATATTCTTGCCTCCTTTACCAAAAATAAGGTGACCGGGCTTCCCTGGTGGCGCAGTGGTTGAGAGTCCACCTGGCCTGCCGATGCAGGGGACACGGGTTCGTGCCCCAGTCCGGTAAGATCCCACATGCCGCGGAGTGGCTGGGCCCGTGAGCCATGGCCGCTGAGCCTGTGTGTCTGGAGCCTGTGCTTCACAACAGGAGAGGCCACAACAGTGAGAGGCCCATGTGCCACAAATAATAATAATAAGGTGACTATATGTGTGTGGGTTTATCTCTGGGCTATCTATCCTGTTCCATTGATCTGCATTTCTGTTTTTGTGCCAGTACCATACTGTCTTGATTGTAGTAGCTTTGTAGTATAGTTGGAAGTCAGGGAGGCTGATTCGTCTAGTTCTGTTTTTCTTTCTCAAGATTGCTTTGGTTATTCAGGGCGTTTCTTGTTTCCATACAAATTTTTAAAAATTTTGTTCTCGTTCTGTGCACAATGTCATTGGTAATTTGATAGGGATTGCATTGAATCTGTACATTGCCTTTGGTGAAGTAGTCATTTTGACAAGATTGATTCTTTCAGTCCAAGAACATAGTATATCTTTCCATCTGTTTGTGTCGTATTTGATTTCTTTCATCAGTATCTTACAGTTTTTGGAGTACAGGTTTTTGCCTTCTTAGTTAGGTGTATTCCTAGGTATTTTATTATTTTTGATGTAATGATAAATGGCATTGTTTCTTTAATTTCTTTTCCTGATATTTCATCATTAGTGTATAGAAATACAACAGATCTCTGTACTTTTTTGTATCCTTCAACTTTACCAAATGCATTGATGAGCTGTAGCATTTCTCTGGTAGCAACTTTAGGATTTTCTATGTATAGTATCATGTCATCTATAAACAGTGACAGTTTTACTTCTTTTCTGATTTGTATTCCTTTTATTTCTTTTTCTTATCTGATTGCCAAGGATACGATTTCCAAAAATATGTTGAATAATAGTGGAAAGGGTGGACATCTATGTCTTGTTCCTGATCTTAGAGGAAATGCTTTCAGTTTTTGAGAATGATGTTAGCTGTGGGTTTGTCATACATGACCTTTATTATGTTGAGGTAGGTTCCTTCTATGCCCGCTTTCAGGAGAGTTTTTATCATAAATGGGTGTTGAATTTTGTCAAAAGCTTTTTCTGCATCTATTGAGATGATCACATGGTTTTTATTCTTCAGTTTGTTGATGTAGTGAATCATGCTGAGTGATTTGCAGGTATTGAATAATATTTGCATCCCTGGGATAAATCCCACTTGGTCATGGTGTATGATCCTTTACATGTATTATTGGATTCAGTTTCCTAGTATTTTGTTGCACATTTTTGTATTTATGTTCATCAGTGATATTGGCTGATAATTTTCTTTTTCTTGAGGAATCTTTGTCCGGTTTTGGTATCAGAGTGTTGGTGGCCTCATAGAATGAGGTTGGGAGTGTTCCTTCATCTGCGGTTTTTTAGAATAGTTTCAGAAGGACAGGTGTTAGCTCTTCTCTAAATTTTTTTTGAATTTTATTTTATTTATTTTTTTATACAGCAGGTCCTTATTAGTCATCAATTTTATACACATCAGTGTATACATGTCAATCCCAATTGCCCAATTCGTCCCACCACCACCCCTACCCCACCACCGCTTTTCCCCCTTGGTGTCCATACATTTTTTCTCTACATCTGTGTCTCAATTTCTGCCCTGCAAACCGGTTCATCTGTACCATTTTTCTAGGTTCCACACATATGTGTTAATATATGGTATTTGTTTTTTCTCTTTCTAACTTACTTCACTCTGTATGACAGTCTCTAGATCCATCCACGTCTCTACCCATGACCCAATTTTGTTCCTTTTTATGTCTGAGTAATATTCCATTGTATATACATACCACTTCTTCTTTATTCATTCATCTGTCGATGGGCGTTTTGGCTGCTTCCATGACCTGACTATTGTAAAAAGTGCTGCAATGAACATTGAGGTGCCTGTGTCTTTTTGAACTATGGTTTTCTCTGGGTATATGCCCAGTAGTGGGGTTGCTGGATCTCATATGGTTATTCAATTTTTAGTTTTTTAAGGAACCTCCTACTGTTCTCCATATTGGCTGTATCAGTTTACATTCCCACCAACAGTGCAAGAGGGTTCCCTTTTCTCCACACTCCCACCAACATTTGTTGTTTGTACAGTTTCTGATGATGCCCATTCTAACTGGTGTGAGGTGATACCTCATTGTAGTTTTGATTTGCATTTCTCTAATAATTAGTGATGTTGGGCAGCTTTTTGTGTGCTTCTTGGCCACCTATATGACTTCTTTGGAGAAATGTTTATTTAGGTCTGCCCTTTTTTGGATTCGGTTGTTTGTTTTTATAATATTGAGCTGCATGAGCTGTTTATATATTTTGGAGATTAATCCTTTGTCGGTTGATTTGTTTGCAAATATTTTCTCCCATTCTGAGGGTTGTCTTTTCATCTTGTTTATGGTTTCCTTTGCTGGGCAAAAGCTTTTAAGTTTCATTAGGTCCCATTTGTTTATTTTTGTTTTTATTTCCATTACTCTAAGAGGTGGATCAAAAAATATCTTGCTGTGATTTATGTCAAAGTGTGTTCTTCCTATGTTTTCCTCTAAGAGTTTTATAGTGTCCGGTCTTACATTTAGGTCTCGAATCCATGTTGAGTTTATTTTTGTGTATGGTGTTAGGGAGTGTTCTAATTTCATTCTTTTACATGTAGCTGTCCAGTTTTCCCAGCACCACTTATTGAAGAGACTATCTTTTCTCCATTGTATATGTTTGCCTCCTTTGTCATAGATTCATTGACCATAGGTGCGTGGGTTTAACTCTGGGCTTTCTATCTTGTTCCATTGATCTATATTTCTGTTTTTGTGCCAGTACCATATTGTCTTGATTACTGTAGCTTTTAGTGTAGTCTGAAGTCAGGGAGCCTGATTCCTCCAGCTCCGTTTTTTTCCCTT
Organism: Grampus griseus; assembly: GCF_964374135.1. NCBI lineage: Eukaryota > Metazoa > Chordata > Mammalia > Artiodactyla > Delphinidae > Grampus > Grampus griseus. The sequence continues at coordinate 95,408,686 of NC_139018.1, forward strand.
AAGACTGCTTTGTCTATTCGGGGTCTTTTGTGTCTCCATACAAATTTTAAGATGATTTGTTCTAGTTCCATAAAAAATGCCATTGGTAATTTGATAGGGATTGCATTGAACCTGTAGATTGCTTTGGGTAGTATATTCATTTTCACAATATTGATTCGTCCAATCCAGGAACATGGTATATCTCTCCATCTGTTGGTATCATCTTTAATTTCGTTCATCAGTGTCTTACAGTTTTCTTCATACAGGCCTTTTGTCTCCCTAGGTAGGTTTATTCCTAGGTATTTTATTCTTTCCATTGCAATGGTAAATGGGAATGTTTCCATAATTTCTCTTTCAGATTTTTCATCATTAGTGTATAAGAATGCAAGAGATTTCTGCGCATTAATTTTGTTCCTGCAACTTTACCAAATCCATTGATTAGCTCTAGTAGTTTTCTGGTGGCATTTTTAGGATTCTCTATGTATAGTATCATGTCATCTGCAAGCAGTGAGTTTTACTTCTTCTTTTCCAATTTGTATTCCTTTTATTCCTTTTTCTTCTCTGATTGCCATGGCTAGGACTTCCAAAACTAAGTTGAATAATAGTAGTGAGAGTGGACATCCTTGTCTCGTTCCTGATCTTGGAGGAAATGCTTTCAGTTTTTCACCATTGAGAATGTTTGCTGTGGATTTGTCCTATATGACCTTAATTATGTTGAGGTAGGTTCCTTCTATCCCACTTTCTGGAGAGTTTTTATCATAAATGGGTGTTGAATTTTGTCAAAAACTTTTTCTGTGTCTATTGAGATGAACATATGGGTTTTATTCTTCAATTTGTTAATATGGTGTATCATATTGATTGATTTGCGTATATTGAAGAATCCTTGCATCTCTGGGATAAATCCCACTTGATCATGGTGTATGATCCTTTTGATGTGTTGTTGGATTCTGTTTGCTAGTGTTTTGTTGAGGATTTTTGCATCTGTATTCATCAGTGATATTGGTCTGTAATTTTCTTTTTTGTATTATGTTTGTCTGGTTTTGGTATCAGGGTGATGGTGGCCTCATAGAATGAGTTTGGGAGTGTTCCTTCCTCTGCAATTTTTTGGAAGAGTTTGAGAAGGATGGGTGTTAGCTCTTCTCTAAATGTTTGATAGAATTCACCTGTGAAGCCATCTGGTCCAGGACTTTTGTTTCTTGGACGATTTTTAATCACAGTTTCAATTTCATTACTTGTGATTGGTCTGTTCATATTTTCTGTTTCTTCCTGGTTCAGTCTTGGAAGGTTATACCTTTCTAAGAATTTGTCCATTTCTTCCAGGCTGTCCACTTTATTGGCATAGAGTTGATTGTAGTTGTCTCTTAGTGTGCTTTTTATTTCTGCGTTTTCTGTTGTAACTTCTCCTTTTTCATTTTTAACTTTATTGATTTGAGTCCTCTCCCTCTTTTTCTTGTTGAGTCTGGCTAATGGTTTATCAATATTGTTTATCTTCTCAAAGAAGCATCTTTAATTTTATTGACCTTTGCTATTGTTTTCTTTGTTTCTATTTCATTTATTTCTGGTCTGATTTTTATGATTTCTTTCCTTCTGCTAACTTTGGGGTTTTTTTTTTGTTCTTGTTTCTCTAGTTCCTTTAGGTTTAAGGTTAGATTGTTTATTTGAGATTTTTCTTGTTTCTTGAGGTAGGCTTGTGTAGCTATAAACTTCCCTCTTAGAACTGCTTTTGCTGCATCCCATAGGTTTTGGATCATTGTGAAAAAAATTGTCATTTTTCTCTAGGTATTTTTAAATTTCCCCTTTGATTTCTTCAGTGATCCCTTGGTTATTTAGTAATGTATTGTTTACCCTCCATGTGTTTGTGTTTTTTACGTTTTTCTCCCTGTAATTCATTTCTAATCTCATAGTGTTTTGGTCAGAAAAGATGTTTGATATGATTTCCATTTTCTTAAATTTACTGAGGGTTGATTTGTGACCCAAGATGTGATCTATCATGGAGAATGTTCCGTGCACACTTGAGCAGCAAGTGTAATCTGCTGTTTTTGGATGTAATGTCCTATAAATGTCAATTAAATCTATCTGGTCTATTGTGTCATTTAAAGCTTCTGTTTCCTTATTTATTTTCATTTTGGATGTCTGTCTATTGTTGTAAGTGAGGTGTTAAAGTCCCCCACTATTATTGTGTTACTGTCCATTTCACCTTTTATGGCTGTTAGTATTTGCCTTATGTATTGAGGTGCTCCTGTGTTGGATGCATATATATTTCCAATTGTTGTATCTTCTTCTTGGATTGATCCCCTGATCGTGATGTAGGGTACTTCTTTGTCTCTTGTAACAGTCTTTATTTTAAAGTCTATTTTGTCTGATATGAGTATTGCTACTCCAGCTTTTTTTTGATTTCCATTTGTATGGAATACCTTCTTTCCATCCCCTCACTTTTAGTCTGTGTGTGTCCCTGGATCTAAAGTAGATAGCATATATACGGGTCTTATTTTTGTATCCATTTCAGCCAGTCTGTGTCTTTTGGTTGAAGCATTTAATCCATTTATGTTTAAGGAAATTATCAGTATGTATGTTCTTATTGCCATTTTGTTAATTGTTTTGGATTTGTTTTTGCAGGTGTTTTTTCCTCCCTTCCTAATTTTTTCTCTTGTTTTGTGATTTGTTGACTAACTTTAGTGTTTGGATTCCTTTTTCTTTTGTGTGTGTGTATCTCTTGTTGATTTTTGGTTTGCAGTTGCTATGAGGTTTTGATATAGCAGTGTATATATATAAACCAGATTCTTTTAAGTTGCTGGTCTTTTTATTTCAAGTGCATTTCCAGTATCCTGCATTTGCAGTCTCCTCTTCTTAAAATTGCTGGTTTTAATATCAGATTTGTGTGCAGATGATTTCCCACCTTTACTGTATGGTTGCCTTTACCAGAGAGCTTTTCCATTTGTAATTTTCTTGTTTTTAGTTGTGGCCTCTTCTTTTCCACCTAGAGAAGTTCCTTTAGCATTTGTTGGAAAGCTAGTCTGATGCTGCTGAATTCTCTTAGCTTTTGCTTCTCTGAAGCTTTTGATTTCTCCATTGAATCTGAATGAGAGCCTTGCTGGGTAGAGTATTTTTGGTTATAGTTTCTTTCCTTTCATCACTTTAAATATATTATGTATCTCCCTGCTGGCCTGCAGAGTTTCTGCTGAAAAATCAGCTGATAAACTTATGGGAGTTCCCTTGTATGTTATTTGCTATTTTTCTCTTTTTGCTTTTAATATTTTTTTTGTCTTTAATTTTTGTCAATTTGATTACTGTGTCTTGGCATGTTCTTCCTTGGATTTATCTTGCTTAGAACTCTGCACTTCCTGGACTTGGATGACTGTTTCCTTCACATATTAGGGAAATTTTCAACTATTATCTCATCACATATTTTCTCAGGTCCTTTCTCTCTTCTTCTGGGACCCCTATAATGTGAATGCTGGTGAGTTTAATGTTGTCCCAGAGGTCTCTTAGATTATCCTCATTTCTTTTCATTCTTTTTTCTTTATTCTGTTCCATGGCAGTTATTTCCAGCATTCTGTTTTTCAGTTCACTTATCTATTCTTCTGCCTCAGTTATTATGCTATTAATTACTTCTAGTGTATTTTTCATTTCAGTTATTGTATTGCTCATCTCTGTTTGTTTGTTCTTTAGTTCTTCTAGGTCTTTGTTAAACATTTCTTCTATCTTCTCCATCTGTGCCTCCATTCTTTTTCCAAGATCTTGGATCATCTTTACTATCATTACTCAGAATTCTTTTTCAGGTAGATGGCCTGTCTCCACTTCAGTTATTTATTCTTCTGGGGTTTTATCTTGTTCCTTCATCTGAGACATATTCCTCTGCCATCTCATTTTGCCTAACTTTCTGTGATTGTGATTTCTGTTCTGCAGGCTGTGGGGTTGTAGTTCTTCTTGTTTCTGCTGTCTGCCCTTTGGTGGATGAGGTGGTCTGAGAGGTTTCTGCAGGCTTCCTGGTGGGAGGGACTGGTACCTGCCCACTGGTGGGTGGAGCTAGGTCTTATCCCTCTGGTGGGCAGGGCTGTATCAGGGGGTGTCACTTATTGGGCAGCTGTGTGCTCAGGAAAACTTTAAACAGCCTGTCTACTGATGGGTGGGGCTGTGTTCCTGCCTTGTTGCTTGTTTGGCCTGAGGTGTCCCAGCACTGAGCCTACAGACTGTTGGGTGGGGCCAGGTCTTGGTGAGAAAATTGCACCCTCCCAAAGGGCTCACACCAATGACTATACCCCAGAACTGCTGCCACCAGTGTCCTTGTCCCCACAGTAAGCCATAGCTACCCCCTGCATCCATAGGACTCCCTCCAATACTAGCAGGTAGCTCTTGCCCAGTCTCTTGTGAGGTCACCACTTTTTTTCCTGGGCCCTGGTACACATGAAACCCTGTGTGCAAACTCCACGAATGGTGTTTCTGTTTCCTCCAGTCCTGTGGGATTCCTGTGATCAAACCTCACTGGCCTTCAAAGACAGATTTTCTAGGGGCTTCTCCCATTGCCAGAACCCAAGCTAGGGAGCCTGAGACAGGGCTCAGAACATTCACTTCTGTGAGAGGACTTCTGCTGTATAATTATTTTCCAGTATTGGGGTCACCCACCTGGCATGTATGGGGTTTGATTTTATTGCAGTTGTGCCCCTCCTACCATCTTGTTGTGGCTTCTTTGCCTTTGGATGTAGAGTATCCTTTTTGGTAGGTTCCAGCATTTTTTTTTGTCAGTGGTTGTTCAGCAGTTAGTTTTGATTTTGGTGTTTCCATAAGAAGTCGTGAGCTCACATCCTTCTATTCTGCCATCCTGTCTCCATTACTGTGTTGAATAAAAGTGGTGAGAGTGGCCATCCTTGTCCTGTTCCTCATCTTAGAGAAGCTTTCAGCTTTTCACCTTTGAGTATGATATTAGCTGTGGGCTTGTCATATATGGCCTTTATTTTTTGTTTTTTTATTGGTAGAATATAGTTTTCTATTGAAGTATATTTGATTTACAATATTGTGTTAGTTTCTGCTGTACAGCAAAGGGATTCACTTATATACAGACACACATATATATGTATACATATGTATATATACATATATATATGCATATATATATTCTTTTTCATATTCTTTTCCATTATGCCTTATTACAGGATATTGAATATAGTTTCCTGTGCTATACAATAGGATTTTGTTTATCCATTCTATATATAATATTTTGCATCTGCTAATCCCAAACTCCTAATCCTACCATCCCCCAGTCCCCCCTCCCCCTTGGTAACCACAAGTCTGTTCTCTGTGTGTCTGTTTCTGTTTCATAGATAAGTTCATTTGTGTCATATTTTAGATTTCAGATATAAGTGATATCATATGGTATTAGTCTTTCTCTTTCTGATTTACTTTGCTTAGCATGATAATCTCTAAGTCCATCCATGTAGCTGCAAATGGCATTATTTCATTCTTTTTTATGGCTGACTAATATTCCATTGTGTGTGGATATAAATACATACATATATATATATATATCACATCTTTATCCATTCATCATTATTCATTATTGAGAAATAATGCTGCTATGAACATCGGGGTGCAAGTATGTCTTTGAATTATACTTTTGTCCTGATATATGCCTAGGAGTGGGATTGCTGGATCATATGGCAACTATAGTTTTAGTATTTTGAGGAACCTCCATACTATTCTTTACAGTGGCTATACCAATTTACACTCCCACCCTGGTGTAGGAGGGTTCCCTTTTCTCCACACCCCCTCCAGCATTTTTAATGACTTTTTAAATGATGGCCATTCTGACAGGTGTGAGGTGGTATCTCACTGTAGTTTTGATTGCATTTCTCTAATATTTAGCAATGTTGATCATCTTTTCATGTGCCTATTTGCCATCAGTATATCTTCTTTGGAGAAATGTCTATTTATGTCTTCTGCCCATGTTTTGATTGGGTTGTTCATTTGTTTGTTTGTTGATATTGTTGTATGAGCTGTTTGTATGTTTTGGAAATTAAACCCTTGTCAGTCACATGGTTTGAAAATATTTTCTCCCAGTCTGTTTGTTGTCTTTTCATTTTGCTTATGGTCTCCTTTGCTGTGCAAAATCTTATAAGTTTGATTAGGTTCCATTTGTTTATTTTTGCTTTTATTTCCATTGTCTTTATAGACTGATCTAAGAAAACATTGGTACCGTTAACGTCAGAGAATGTTTTGCTTAAGTTCTCTTCTAGGAGTTTTATGCTCTCTTGCCTTATATTTAAGTCTTTAAGACATTTTGAGTTTATTTTTGAGCATGGTGTGAGGGTGTGTTCCAACTTCAATGATTTACATGCATCTGTCCAACTTTCCAAACACCACTTGCTGAAGAGACTGTCTTTTCCCCATTTTATATTCCTGCTTCTTTTGTCGAAGTTTAATTGACCATAGGTGTGTGGGTTTATTTCTGGGCTCTCTATTCTGTTCCTTTGATCCATATGTCTGTTTTTATGCCAATACCATGATGTTTTGATTACTGTAGCTTTGTAGTATTGTGTGAAGTCTTGGAGGTTATGCCTCTTGCTTTGTTCTTCTTCCCAGACTGCTTTGGCAAGTCTGGGTCTTATATGGTTCCATATAAATTTTAGGATTATTTGTTCTAGTTCTGTGAAAAATGTCATGGGTAATGAATGTGATAGGAATTGCAATGAAACTGTAGATTTCTTTGGGTACTGTGGCCATTTTAACAATATTAATTCTTCCAATCCAAGAGCATGGGATATTTTTTCATTTCTTTAAATCATCTTCAATTTCCTTTATCAATATTTTATACTTCTCAGCATATAAATCTTCTATCTCCTTGGTCAGGCTTATTCCTGTTTGTTTGGTTTTTTTTGATGTGACTTTATTTCTTTTACTATTTTTTTTTAATTTTTTGCTGCATCAGGTCTTAGTTGCAGCGTGTGGAATCTTTCGTTGCAGCGCAGAGGCTCTTGCGGCACATGGGCTTCTCTCTAATTGTGGCACATGGGCTCAGTAGTTGCAGCCCGTGGGCTCAGTTGCCCAATGGCACTTGGGCAGATCTTAGTTCCCTGACCAGGGATCAGTTCCCTGACCAGGGATCAAACCGACGTCCCCTGCATTGGAAGGTGGTTTGTTAACCACTGGACCACCAGGGAAATCCCTTGATGTGACTTTAAAAGGGATTGTTTTTTCTGATATTTCATTGTTAGTGTAAACAAATGCAACCAATTTCTGTATGTTAATCTTGTATCCTGCTAAGTTGCTGAATTTGTTTTTATCAGTTATAGTAGTTTTTGTGTGGAGTCTCTAAGGTTTTTTTATGTTTAATATCATGTCATGCTATAATGACAATTCTTCCCTTCCAATTTGGATACTTTTTATTTCTTCTTCCTGTCTGATTGCTGTGGCTAGGACTTCCAGTACTATGTTGAATAGAAGGGGTGAGAATTGGCATCCTTTATCTTCTTCCAGAATTAGCAGGAAGGCTTTCAGCTCTTCACTGTTGAATATTATGTTGGCTCTGGGTTTGTCATAAATAGCTTTTATTATGTTGACAGATGTTCCCTCTATGCCCACTTCAGTAAGAGTTTTTATCATGAGTGGATGTGAATTTTATCCAGTGATTTTTCTGCATCTATTGAGGTGATCATGTGATTTTTATCTTTTCTTTTGTTGATGTGATGTATCACATTGATTTGCATATGTTGAACCATCCTTGAAACCCTGCAATGAATCCAGCTTGATCATGGTATATGATCCTTTTTATGTGTCGTTGGATTTGGTTTGCTAATATTTGTTGAGGACTTTTACATAAATATTCACCAAAGATACTGGCCTGTAATTTTCTTTTTTGTCAGTGTCTTTGTCTGGTTTTGGTATCAGGGTGATGGTGGCTTCATAGAATGCCTTTGGGAGTGTTCCCTCCTCTTCAGCCTTTTGGAAGATTTTGAGAAGGATTGGTGTAAGTTCTTTGTATATTTGGTAGAATTCCCCAGTAAAGCCATCTGGTCCTGGACTTTGTTCTCAGGGAGAGTTTTTTTGTTTGTTTGTGTAAATTACAGATTCTGTTTCACTTCTAGTGATTGGTCTGTTCAAATGGTCTATTTCTTCTTGATTCAGCTTTGGTGGGCTGTATGTTTCTAGAAACTTGTCCTTTTCTACTAGGTTGTCCAATTTGTTGACATATAATTGTTCATAGTATTCTTTTATGGTTTTTTGTATTTCTGTGGTATTGGTTGTAATTTCTCCTCTGTCATTTCTTATATTGTTTATTTGGGTCCTCTCTCTCCTACTTGGTGAGCCTGGCCAGAGGTTTGTGGATATTGTTTAACCCTTTTAAAGAACCAACTCTTGGTTTTTATTGGTTTTTTAAATCTCTATCTTATTTATTTCTTCTCTGATCTTTATTATTTCCTTCCTTCTGCTGACTTTAGGGCTTGACTGTTCTCTTTTTTGTAGTTCTTTTAGGTGGCAGTTTACGTTGTTTGAGTTTTTTTCTTTCTTTTGAGGAAGGCCTGTATCTCTCTGAACTTCCCTCTTAGGACTGCTTTTGCTGTATCCCATAGATTCTGTATGGTTGTGTTTTCATTGCCATTTGTCTCAAGGTATTTTTAAAATTTCCTCTTTGATTGCATTGTTGGCCCATTGGTTGTTTGGTAGCATGTTATTTCATCTCCATGTAATCTTTTTTCCCTTCTTTTCCTTGTTTGATTTCTAGTTTCATGCTGTTTTGGTCAGAAAAGCTTGAAATAATTTCCTCTTAAATTTGTTGAGGCTTGTTTTGTGCCCTAGTATGTGGTCAATCCTAGAGAATGTTCCATGTGCACTTGAAAAGAATGTGTATTCTGCTTTAATTGGATATAATGTGCTGAAAATATCAATTAAGTCTAACTGTTCTATTGTATCCTTTAAGATTTCTGTTGACTATTGATTTTTCTGTCTAGAAGATCTGTCCATTGATGTGAGTGGAGTGTTAAAACCTCCTAATGAGTGGAGTGTTAAAGCCTCCTAATATTATTTTATTCCTGTCAATTTCTCCCTTTATATCTGTTAGTATTTATGTATTTGGGTGCTCCTATATTGGGTGCATATATATTAACAAGTGTAATATCCTCTTCTTGATCCTTTTATCATTATATAGTGTCCTTCTATATCTTTCTTTGAGGCCTTTGTTTTTAACTCTGTCTTGTCTAATATGACCATTGCTACCCCACTTTCTTGTCATTTCCATTTGCATGAAATATCTTTTTTCCATACCCTCACTTTCAGTCTGTGTGTGTCCTTTGCCCTAAAGTGGGTCTCTTGTAGGCAGCATATTGTAGGCTCTTATTTTATTATACAGTATGCAACTCTGTGTCTTTTGACTGGTGTATTTAGTCCATTGACATATAAGGTAATTCTTGATAAATATGTATTTATTGTCATCTTAAAACTTGTTTTCCAGTTGATTTTGTATTTTTTCTTTGTTCCTTTTTCTTTCTGATTTTCCTATTGTGGTTTGATGGTTTTCTTTTGTATTAGGCTTGAGTACCTTTCTTTTTGGTTTTTGTGAATGTTTTTGATTTGTGGTTACTTTGGTTTTCAAGTATATTAACCCAAAACTCTATTTGCTTTAGACTGGTAGTCATATAGACTCAAACACATTCTAAAAAGATCTGTATTTTCTTACTCTCCTCCCCCATATTTTATTATTTTGATATCCTTTTTATATCTTCATGTTTATCCTTTTGCTGTTCATTGTGGTTATCATCACTTTCACAAAAAAATTTTTTTATCTGTGTACTGGCTCTTTTAAGTGATTTACTTTCCAGTTGTGACTTTCTTTCCTATAGATTCTTGATTCATTTCTATTTAGAGAAAACATTTCTATATTTATTTCAGGATAGGTTTAGTATTGCTGTACACTTTTAGTTTTTCTTGTCTGAGATTCTTTCTCTCTCCTTCTATTCTAAATGATAATCTTGCAGGGTAGAGTATCCTAGATTGCAGGTTTTTCCCTTCCAGGACTTTGAATATATCTTGCTACTCCCTTCTGGCCTGCAGTGGTTCTGTAGAGAAATAAGCTGATAGCCTTATGGGGGTTCCCTTGTAATTAACTCTTTGCTTTTCTCTTACCGCCTTTAGAATTCTCTCTTTAACGGTTGCCATTTTAATTATGTCTTCATGTAGGTCTGTTTGGATTCATCTTCTTTGGGACCCTCTGTGCTTCCTGTATCTGGATATATGTTTCCTTCTTTAGCTTTGGGAATTTTTCAGCCATAATTTCTTCAAATGCATTTTTGATCCCCTTTTATCTTTGTTCTGCTTCTGAGATCCCTATTATGCATAGATTGGCACACTTTCTGTTATCCCATAGGTCTCTTACATTGCTTTCATTTTTTTTCTTTTGTCTTTATTTCTGCTGTTCTGATTGGTTGGTTTCCATTATTCTATCTTCCAGATTACTTATTTGTTCTTCTGCATTATTCAATCTGCTATTCATTGCCTTTAGCTCAGCTTTCATTTCAGCAAATGAGTTTTCTTATTTTTCTTGTTAGTTCTTTATAGTTTCTAGTTCCTTTTTACAGTAATCTGCATTTCTATCAATAGCCTTTCTTAATTCCTTTTTTTTTTATTTAGTTTTTATTTTGGCCACGCCACAAGGTTTGTGGAATCTCAGTTCCCCAACCAGGGATTGAACCTGGGCCATGGCAGTGAAAGTGCCAAATCCTAACAACTAGACCACCAGGGAACTCCCTCCTTGAGTATTTTCATTATCTCCTTTTTGAACTTGATGTCTATTAGACTGAAAATATCTGTTTAATTGTTTGTTCTTTCACAGAAATTCTCTTGATCTTTTAATTGGGAATGGTTCCTCTGCTTCTTCATTTTGTATCTCTTTCTCTGACTCTATGACTTTAGGAGAAAGTTATCTACTGTAGTCTTGAAGGGCTGTTATTTGTGGGAGCATCCCTGTGTAGCCTGTGTGAGTTTAATATTTTTGGTGTGAGGGCTGTTTTTAGTATGGATGCCTGCCATGTCTTTCCTCAGTGTGTGCTGGCTGTTATCCCCTTGATAGGGGGTGAGACTGCTGTTGTGATGACCAGAGACTGCACTGGCTATTGAGCAGGGACTCCTCTTTCCTCTGTGGTTATCACAGCCCTGTTGGGAGCAGGGTCTGCTCCCTAGTTGTTGGAGTAGATGCCCCTAGATCCATTTCTGAGCTTCAGTATAAGGTAGGTGGGATCACAGTGCTCATGCTGGGAGAGGAGTCACTGAGTATTCCTCATATATGGTCTTTATTATGTTGAGGTTCATTTCCTCCATACCCACTATGTTGGGAGTTTTTATCATAAATGGATGTTGAATTTTGTTAAATGATTTTTCTGTATCTATTGAGATGATCATATGGTTTTTATCCTTTATTTTGTCAATGTGCTATATCACATTGACTGATTTGTGGATGTTGAACAATCCTTGCATTCCTGAAGTAGATTCTACCTGATCATGTTGTACGATCCTTTAATGTATTGTTGAATTCAGTTTGTTAACATTTTGTTGAGGATTTTTGCAAGTAAGTTCATTAGGGATATTGACCTTTTAATATCCCTTTAATTTTCTTTTTCTTTGACATCCTTGTCTGGTTTTGGTATCAGGGTAATAATGCTGTCCTCATAAAATGAGTTTGGGAGAGTTCCTTCTTATTTTTTGCAAGAGTTTAAGAAATTGCTATTAATTCTTCCTTGGATATTTGGTGGAATTCACCCATGAAGCCATCTGGCCATAGGTTCTGGTTTGTTGTGAGGTTTCTGATAATTGATTCAACCTTGTTTCTAGTAATTGGTCTGTTCACATTTCCTAGTTCATCATAATTCAGTCTTTGTAGGTTGAATGTTTCTAGGAATTTCTCCATTTCTTCTAGGATGTCTAATTTTTCTTAGTGGTCTCTTTTGTTCCTTTGTAATTCTGTTACCAGTTGTAACTTCTCTTTTATTTCTGATTTTGAGACATTTTTTTTTCTGATGAGTCTAGCTAAAGTTTTGTTGTATTTTATTTATATTTTGAAAGAGCCAGGTTTTAGTTTCATTGATCTTCTCTACTGTCTTTTTAGTCCCTATTTCATCTATTTCTCTTCTGATTATTTCCTTTCTTCTATTAACTTGAGGCTTCATTTGTTCTTTTTTTCTACTTTCTTAAGGTGTAAAGTTAGGTTGTTTATTTGAGATTTTTTTGTTTGTTTGCTTCTTGATGTAGGCATTTATTGCTATGAAATTCTTAGAAATGCTTTTTCTATACCCCTTTTTTGTAGGTTGTATTATTACATAGAATGATGGAGAGAATGCCACATCTATAGATTACTGTATACAGAGCTGTGGTAAGTGTATATATTTACAATTTTTGTCTAACTTGTGTTCCTATGTATTCAGGCATCCTCCCTCCTCCTCTTTTCTTCACCATTCCACATAAGCACCATTCCCAGCTCAGCTCCTTCACCAGTGTGGGTGCCAAAATCCACTCTCAGTTCAATAAACAAGAAGGTACAGTGGAGTTAGTTAGTTCTTACCCAGCTAAATCCCAACATTGTGTACCTTCTGTCTGGTCACCCCTGTATCCCGTTTCCTTGAAGGGCTTCTGATACAGAAGGCACTCAAATATTTGAGTAAATGAATGAACTGCCTAATACCTTAAGAATTCTCTCACAGTTAAGCATTTTATCAAAGTTAAAATTATCTCAACTGTTAAAAATATTATCAAAGAATGCCAGACCAAACTGAGGTAAAACTCTAACAAATAACATTTATTTTTCTTTTACATATGTATTTCACAGCCCAAACATCACATTGCCTTCAGAGAAAGGTGCTCTTATGCCATTATATTTTACTATATACTGCACAGGCATTAAACATTCTCATTAACGTGATGAGACAATTTGCTGGTAAACATTTAAACACAGACATTGGTTTCAATATTTCAAGAACATATTTTTGGTCATAACCAAGAAGTACATCAAAATATGACAACACTGGCTAACACTTTTCAAGCAAATAATATTTAACTCTGCATAGTTTATACAATAGGCTGTGGTAATAAATAATATCACCAATCTCATCAACTATTAACTGGCCACAGAAAGCCTAACATTCATTTTAATTATGATATGAAATGCTCTACTGGTGTAGGTTCAACATAGCCTTAAAATATTGTGGGTGTTTAACCTTGAATACATGAAAAGAAAAAGTACTAAACTGGACTAAAAAAGAAGTACTAACTTGGTATGTTTTGGTTAACTACCAATATGTCATGTCCACATTTTACATTCCTAACATGAAGGCAAATATTTAAATAGAAAATCTAGCAGTCCAAAAAACGTGAATGTGCAAATTGTGAGGAAAACATTGCATTTAAATTTGCACTCATTTGCAAATTACAGTACTAGATCAGTATAAACACTAACAGGAAAAATATTCAGCAGGAAAGAATGGGAACGACCTCTCACAGCAGAGAACTAGTCACTATGCGCTGCTTCAAAGTGTGCTTACACGCTGCTTACAGTGTGTTTCTGGTGTCCTGAAGCTTCTAACTCCTTATGACTATTCCTCATTCAACAAAGGAGACTGCAGGCATGCTTCAATCAGTGGTAAGAATAGGAAGAAAAACCTGAAACAGCAACATTTTCTTCCTTGATTTGGTGTAAAGGTCCTTCTCATTATTATAACTAACTTACTTATATGCTAACTTCTAACCTCAAATGTTTTCTGAATCAGGTTTGCTAAATGCTGTAAAGAATAGCTACCCTTCATACAGTACTAGGTTTTGTTTTATTTAAGTATGTCGGCATGATAAAAGGTACACATGCACAGTCATTCTACCAGCCCATATACGCAAAACTCAGCCTAAAACTCAGCTTGGATCAGATTCAAATTCTACACAGAGATTCTCTGTATTGTTTTCAATGGGTTAACAACTGCTTGGAAAGCAGAAATGCCTAATAATTTCTGCAGTGTGTTTTTTAATTGAAATGTTTATAAAAATAAAGCCCCAATCTTAAGTCTATAGAATGTCACGAATGCTATGAGGGATGTTAAAAGCACTGGGCAAAACCCTCGTCTTCAGCGTCCCATCTGCCCCACAGGAGAAGATGCGGTTGCCCTGGGTGATGTCGATCTGCATGACTCCAGCCCCAAGGTTTCTGAATATGGACTGTTTAGCGTGTTCATTTTTAAATGAATGAAGTAGGCCATGGCCTGTCAACCTCCAAACCTAGTTTAAAGAAAAAGTGAAAACATAAAGTGTAAGTCATTTAAAAAATAGATAAAGAGACGAAAAACTTTTAAAAACGTGGCCTTCACCTCTGTTCTCCCAGCCCAACTGATCTCATTAAAGCCCAACTTTCCTGTCCACTACCTCTTTTCTAACAGTTTACCTAATTGGAAATAATACCATTCACAGGGCTCATTTACCATCCTTACACTTCCCTGTACCTTCTTTCAAATTCCTCTCTTCACATCCTCTTGTTTCATATTAACCATATATACCTCATCTCTAATTCAATTAAATATTTCAGTTAATTCAGTTAAATACATTCCTAACGCTAAGTTAGGTCCTGGGACAATATAAAAGGCTTCTTTGGAGACCTCAACTGTACAAAACAGAGTCAGGTACTGGAGGCAGGGGTGGGAAGAGGGGAGGGGGATGATGTGAGAAACCAAATTCATGTCATCAAAAACTCAATGCATTAATTAAAAACTCATACACTTCTCAAAGAGAGTTCTTTAAAGCTTTTTAATGACCTGAGAGTATACTGAGATTGATTATCTGGTTTTCTAGATCCTAACAATTTAGAAAGAACCACACAGAAGTAAGGGAGGAAGCAATATTTGCACGAAGAGGGTGGTGAGTTTTTTGGTCTGGTTCCCCCTCCCCGATCAATCCTGACAGCAGGTAAAGATAATATTTAGCACATTCCAGCCTCTTGTACTGACTCACCTTTATGTTACCTTCTGCTGAACCTGTAGTAAAATATTCCTCACAGGGATCAAGAGCCAGCGCCTTAACTGCAGAGTCATGTGCCTGGAATGTGTGAATTAGCTGTCTCTGCCTGATGTCAAAAATGCAGATGTAGCCTTTCCTGCCCCCAGATATTAGGAGTTGCTGTTTTGGCGCGTACTGAAGTACCGTGGCACCATGATCATGGCATGTGAAACCTGAAGAAAAACATCAAGAGCCTTTCCCAAATGATGTCTACCTTAGCACTTCTGGTAATATTTAAATGCACATTTAAGTAATACAGAAATTACTGTCACATTTTCCCTTCTAATTTCTATAATCATGATCAAAGAAGATGGCAAGCAATAACAGAAAAAAACATACATAATCTCAGTATGAAAACACACACCCATATACACAGGAAGTTTAAACTTTATGCCCAAACTAAGTTATACTGTCTCATAAGAATGTAGAAGCAAAAGTGCAGAGGAGAACAAGTTTCTCAATGATACTCAATGTCTTCATTAATACCCACCAATAACAAGTATTTACCCTTTCCCAGTTCCTGCCCATACATAAAACCTCATCAAAAGTTCTTCACAGGGAAATATATTTAATATCCTGAGATAAACCATAATGGAAAAGAATATGAAAAAGAATATATGTATAACTGAATCACTTTGCTATAAAGCAGAAATTAACACAGCATTGTAAATCAACTATACTTCAATAAAATATATATATTTTTAAAGTCTTTCTCAGCTAAGTAAATGAAACTACACTAGTGTGAAAATTACCAGCCCCAAGTTAAGGAGTTAACCTTCCCAGGACTCTCTGCATTCTAATGTGATTAACACCTTAAACTAATATATGGCAAATCTTTAAGAGATGTTAATAATTATTCGCCAAAAACAAAGAATTTTGCAATCAAAACTGGGAAATAACTACACCTTTCAAAATACACGTCAGCATAGTAAAAGACTCAAATCTGTTTTGGTTTTTTTTGTTTTTTTTGTAACAAAGTCCTCCTAGCTATGTTTAACCCAAACTTACTAGAGCTTTGAGCACTTGGTGGCATTATGTGAAAGAGTGATCTTTAGGACAGCGATGTGGAAGACACTGTCTTAAAAGGAATAATGTTTAAACGGCATTATTCAGATTTCTAATCATAAGGCTGACTTTTAGTTTACAGTCAGATTTAATTCTCTGAAATACCACCTCATTTCTGTTGAGCTCAAGGAATACTTTGCAACTGATTTCTTCAGCAGCCTTGTTAGTAGTGCCACTCTCCATACCATATTTTCTGAATGGAATACAACACAAAGATTATTCTAGGCTAGCTGGGTTTCTGTGACCATATATATTTACCTCAGCAAGGTAGCCAGATATTCTAGTTAACTTTTAGAATTTTATTCACTCTATCTCCATTTTTAACCCGTGAATAAACACGCACTGGATTTACTGGTTAAAATAAAACCAGGAAAGCATTCTTTCACAGTGTACTGAAAATCAAAGACTTAGCTCACTTACCATGAATGAGGCTGTTTCCGGGTGATATCAATGTGTCCCAGAGGCATACATTTCTAATAAAGAAACAATAACAAAAACACATCATAAACAAATTGTTCTAAGTCATCACTGGGATAAACTGTGTCTTTACATCAAATATTTTTACTGATTGAATCTTATGTTGTTTTGTTCACTCACATTTATAAAGCAGTGATTCTCAACTAGGATGAGGGTAGAGGTTGGGACTGGGGATATATCTCTTCCAAGAGTTTATCATTTTCAAACTACAGGGTCTGTCTCACATGGTCCCACCTGACTCTGCTCCATCTCATCCCCCGGCCCTATCTCTTTTCCATTATCACTCCACGGAAAATGAGACATGATTTCCTGAGTAGAAGAGATGCTTCTATATCCTTGGGGGTAAACACTGCAGGGAAATGAGAGGTGTTATTCATGGGCACATGTTGCCAATGAAAACAATCTGAGGCAAAGAAAATGTTGAGAATGATGGCTACAGAGCCTCAAAAACTTGACAGTATTAACAGCAATAAAAAAAATAGCTTTAACATAAAAATTCCACATACTTTTTAGTAGATTACATTAGGAGTAATTCTGGTCTTTCTCTTTTTGGTAAGGAAAACTACTTGAAGAATTATGTAACAAAGTTTTTGTATTCCTGAGGTGGAAAAACCTGACTAAACAGAAATCCATACTTTCTAGCAAGAATACCTTTCTGCCTAAAATATGCTTATTTCTTTTTTGCATCTCTGTTAACCTACCTATTGTCATTGGACTGTCCAGATGTGGCAACTAGACTTGAAGAGGTAACAAATGCAAAGTCACTTGTGGCTTTACTGTGGCACTGCCAACTCTATGGGAACAAAGTGCAAGCTGATGTTATCTCAAAATCCAGTAAAATGTGGTACAGTACACACACCCAGCTCTGCTAATCATATACTACATGCATGACCTAAGAACACTTTTTAAAATCTAGAATAAAGAATAAGTGATAAGAGGATTAGCTGTCATATGCATGTTACTTGGCTAATACCCAATAATTTTTTAAAACTGGAAGAGTTGGCAGAAACATGGAATTAAAGATTATGTAACAAAGGAATAAAACACGAAGTACATGAACTTAACCTTCCAGCGTCACCGTGCCCCCGACCCTCCAAGTGCAGACATGCTTTTCTGCATCACCACGTGTTCTAACATGATTTGGATTAATGGATGAAGTGGCCTATTGGGATTGGTTATTTTATAATCTAATAAGAAACATTCTGGAGCAAACTGGCATACATGGAACCTGTCTGGTTCTTAATACAGTACCTAAAACGAATCACTATAAAACTCTATCACTAAGAAGTCAGAGATTTCAAAACAGATAAAAGTGTAATAAAAATGTATCCTGAATAAGACCACACACAGAGAAGGCCCCTAAAAATTTCAAATATAATGGTCACCCTTCAAGCTGTGAAAAGCAAGTTTTTTGCGTTTTAGTCATTTCAGTCTAAAACTAGGGCAATGATGGTGCTGGGCCGTGGCTGCTGGACAGAGTGGTCCCTTTCCCAACAGATCCACCAATGGGACTCGCTGTCTGAAACAAACACTTCACAAACAAAGTGGCCTCCATATGTGCTCTGCGAATGCTGAGTGATACTTACCATGTAAGGTTTGGGATTTGATGCAGTTTGGTTTACTTGCCAGATACTCAGAAAACCCTCTCCGTCTGCGACACCACACTGTAAGAATGGCGTAAATATTAAACACAGCTTCTGAGTAGCCATATCGAAGGTAAAATCATTTATGAAATGGAGAGTCACTCAGTCCCCACTTAACCAACATTCTGCCTATACCTATGCTCCTGCTGCTGTAGTTCTCAAGAAAGCCCAAGTACTGTAAATAACCTGCCACCTTTTAAATTCTTTTCCATGCCTATTTCACTGTTTTCCTCCAAACATCTGTAGCAGAACTTAGTAAGAAATTGGAAGGTTGCTCTTAGGTGCCTGACTCTGCACACAGGCACCATCAATGCACTCAACAGAAACAGAATTCTTTACCCTCACAGAATACGTAGTATCTGTAAGTAGATGATTAATTAATCCACACAAAATTCTGTGGATTTATGCTTTTCTTGAGAGCCAAGGGGCTATATAAACAGACACCATCAGACTGCCTGCTCAACTCAAATCCAGAGCGACTGAATTTGTTTTTAAGTCTAGTTTTACTAGCTATTTACTCATAAATATCTGCAGTTCTTTTCGGACAAGTTTAGCAGTAACCCCCAGGAACTAACCTTGTTGCCTTGTGAATTGAAATATAATCTGGTAACTCTTGCATTGCCAGCTTGGCGGAAACAGACAAGCTGCTGAGGTCTTGTCCATTCAAACATTCGTACACTGCCATCCTGAGCACCTGTAAGATCTGAGACGCAAAAGGAAAAGCAAAAAATAAGAAACAAAGCTGAAGAAAGAGTTCCAACATTTCCCATTCTATAAGCCAACTTCAAAATGATAGAGATCACTTGCAGTCCTTTGATCATAAATAAAATACTCACAGTATTGATGGACTGGGTGGGAGGTCATTCTCTTAACATTATGTAGATTCCTTTTCATAAGCTTTAAAAGAAGATAAAAATGAATTTCTTTTGCATCACAGAAGACATAAGGAAGGATATGATTCAGGCCAACTCTAATTCTGATAACAGTTATTCTCTTACACTGGATTATTACTAAAATAAACCCTGTTGTGGATTTTCTGACCCACTAAATATACGGCGCTTGTCTAACAGTCTGGGAAAGCACAGTCACTTACTGGCGTGCCCTGGTCTGTGTGGACTGTGAAGATACCAAGCTGCTTCATCTAGTTGTAAAGGGAGCTCTCCTCCAAGTGCCCCTCCCTAAGGACAGTCAGGAGTATCTCCAGATTCTTCAGAGCAGAACATGAGAATGGGACCCCTTTAACTACAGTGACTAACAACAATGTTATTGATGGCATTTTTCAAACACTTAGAGTAGACATGAATTCCTCTCTAGCTCTGCTTTACCACTTTGTGCCTCTCAGTTTGCTCATCTATAAAATGAAAACCACTTAGTGTTGTTATAAGAAAAAGCATGCACCTGACATAAAGAAACCCACAGCATGCTAGCTATCGTTATTATGGTATACTAACTGGTCACTGCCTCTGATCTTCAGCATCATTCCTATGTCAAAGTGATTTCAACCTATTTTTGAGCGAGTCCATATCCAGAAACCATACCTAATAGTAAATAACATACCACACTAGCTCCAATGCTAGTCTGTCCACTGCCCAGCCACGGCAGAGATGAAGATGGATGCACCTGACTTGCTGAATGGGATGTTGCACTGGGTTGATAAAGAGTTGTAGTGGAACCACGATAATCAATATCATCTGAACTGTGGAAAACATTCATGTGTTACTGTGACAGTTCCATTTTCTCAACACATATTCCAATTACAGAGCTTTTTATCTATCTGAAGGACAGTCTTTATTTTTTAAAAAAAGTATCAATATCCATAATAAAAACGTAGGTACAAGTCCTAATCATCACCAGTTTTAGTACTGGTTAACTTTTTCCCCTTAGGCAAAATATAAGTTTAGTCTAATGTTCGGGAGAATTTTATTGCTGCACAAATTAGAACAAATGTTTGAAGTATTTAACACAGATTTTCTTTTTATCCTGTATAGAAAAAGACTGTATGTTCTCTTCAAGTACAGAGACCCCATTTATAAAATTCAAACATTTTAAAGAAACTGGAGTTAAAAGTTTTCTTAAACTTAGGTGCTAATTATCACATTAAGTGTTAAAGTAATTTTTATGATGGGCCATATCATATTACATGGTTACATCTACTCTGAAGTGTGACTGAAACCTAGTTGTATTATATACCAATGAGACAGAAACAGAAATGAGGGAGGCCATCATGGCA
This sequence comes from Grampus griseus, assembly GCF_964374135.1. Taxonomy (NCBI): domain Eukaryota; kingdom Metazoa; phylum Chordata; class Mammalia; order Artiodactyla; family Delphinidae; genus Grampus; species Grampus griseus. The sequence continues at coordinate 95,429,089 of NC_139018.1, forward strand.
CCACTCCCAGAACATAAAATTTCCGAGAGTCTGGAGAAAAGCAAGAGGGACGGAAAACATGGAGGAGAAACCCCCAAATAGGAAAGCATTACTGCACTCTTGGTGCAGTGTCCATAGTTTTACTGAAAAGTAAAGTTGGCTACATTTTTATCTGAAAAATAGGTGTGCTTATAGAGAGATAATCAAGAAGAAACACTGAAAATTACTCAGTAGATGTGACTCATCAATCAGTCTAATTAATATATTAGTGTATTCTGCTTTTTATGGTAATTATCCAGATCAGCTGAATTTATTGAATATTGTGTAACTTCTGACATTTCTTTGGGGTTAAATGTCAAAGTGGCAGTTGTTAGCATTAGGCTCTGGTGTCGGGGATTATTCTGACTCAAACATTATGAATAATTCAGGGTCTAATGGAAGAAGTAGGAGTAATTTGTACACTGATGTAAGCAGAGCCCTTTATTGGCAGCTAAACCAATTATGTTTGTCTCCTCACCAAAGAAATACATAGTTTTCAAGACAACTGAAATCAAGTGCATAACCACTTAATAGGTTCTTTTTGAAGAAAACTACATTTAAAATTGATTACATAAGGCAAGCAAACCTTTTGGATTCTCTGTCATATTCTTCTCCAATCCATATGTATGACTGACAGGCCAGAAGAGAAGTAATATCGAGTTCTTGTACATCATGCGTTGAAGCCAAAACAATTTCATTACAGTTTGCCTGTAAAGCAAACGCAAAGTCAATAATTTAAGCAATTTCACTAAAACAAAGTACTACATTCTTTATAATTACTGAAGATTTTACCTTATTAACAGAAAATGCCATGATCATATCTGACTCCTTATGAATGATTTTTGCCTTTCCTCCTGGATAGCCCAGATCTGCTTCAACCTACAAGACATTTGTCAGCAGTTTTAGTTGTCGCAGCACAGCTCCATACAGATATATGTACATCCCACAAAACTTAAAAGAAGAAGAAAATGTAGCAGTAGCAGCAGCAGCAAGAAAAGAAGTACCAGTAATTTTAGTGTGTTGAAAATTAGCTGTGGAATTAGCTTAGATTCTCTGATGCCCTGTAATCACCCCAATTACAAAAATTTCCATTGTGATTACAGGATACTGAGTAACTGTCACAAAAGATAGCTAACATAATTTTCATTAGTATTTATAACAGTAATGTCTCTTATCTCTTCCAAAAGTGCACAAAGATACAGCAGTAAGAATGTGAGAGAAAAAGACACAATCAGAAAGACAGGAGTCACATAAGAAGTTAAATATTTTTAAATAAGGGTGATGAGATAGGAATAAGAAGTTGGATACAAGAACAGTTAGAAAGTAATGAAAGAGGGCTTCCCTGGTGGCGCAGTGGTTAAGAATCCACCTGCCAATGCAGGGGACACGGGTTCACGCCCCAGTCCGGGAAGATCCCACACGCCGTGGAGCACCTAAGCCCGTGCACCACAACTACTAAGCTTGTGCTCTAGAGCCTGCAAGCCACAACTACTAAGCCCGCGTGCCTAGAGCCCGTTCTCTGCAACAAGAGAAGCCACCACAATGAGAAGCCTGCGCACCGCGACTAGAGAAAGCCCGCACGCAGCAACTAAGACCCAATGCAGCCATAAATAAATAAATATTTTTAATTAAAAAAAAAAAGTAATGAAGGAGATTGATGAGAGGAAGGTGTAATGCTCAGAGTTGAAGGTGATGGGGAGAAAAGAAGAGGCAGAATCAAGAAAGAGGCAAGATAAAACAATCATGTTTAAGAACAGATGGGGAAAAGGGACAGAACTGAAGATCGAAAAGGAAGCAAGAAAGAGAAGAACCAATGGCAAGAAAGATCAAGCTGGACACAGTGGAGCATCTCCTACCCTGTGCCAGTGAGGTGTGTGGGAGCAGTGAGCACTCTGACTAGTTAGCCAGCTGGGCAGGTCATGGTTAGTATCAGAGATGAGAGGTTAGCTCCTTGAATTTTAAAGAATGAGCTAAATTCGAGAGCATGGAATACTACCTTGATGTGGCAATCTTCTGCTATGCAGTTTTGTTTGACCTGCTCCACATGTTCTTCTATAAACTAAACACCACCACACCGTCACAAACACAAAACACATGCATGAAACGGAATTATAAAAGAAATGAAAGTTTTCAAACTGAAATGGTTGCTCCATCACTTAAAGATGGTAAAAATGAATTTGCAAGCTTTAAAATAAATTTAAAAGCACATCAAGAAAAAAATTAAACTGAGTAAAATGTGATGTCATCAGAAAAAACAACACAAAGCAAAACAGGCAAAATTAATGTATTACATATATAAAAGCAATTTCAAAATAAAAATTCATTATTTGTATGTCAGTTATGTAACTTGGAAGTTCTAACTTAAACTCTAGTCTCTACAAATAAAACCTACTTGTATAAGCAGATGTATCCTCTACTACATAGATTCCTAACCTATAGGGGTTTATTTCAAATAAATAAAAACTATTTTTTTCTAAACACAGATTAAAAGTACTGATAATTATTTCACTCTTACTCATAAGGAATATATCCATGAAGAGACAGTCAAGGGTTAAAATTCACATCAACCATTACACTATACATAATCTTATGATTTTCTCCTTATAAGTAAATGTTTGATGAGATGAGGCATGGGAAAGAAATCACACAAATAACTTGCTCCTGGTTCATGACAGGGCCATTAGGAATGGCTATAATCAGAAATATCATTTCTGCTGTGCTGTGGAAACCTCTGAAGGTTTGATCAGAGCAATATATTCCTACCAATACTTCCTGAAGTGCCTGCTTCTCTTTCAGCCAACAGGACCCAATTCTCCATGCCTTGTGCAACTGCTCAAGGGCTGCTGCAGCTGACACTGAAGGAATGGTACAAGTGTGCAAGGGCCAACTCAGCAAAAGCCAAACTGCAGAAGAACCTATTTGCCTTTAATCAAGTGGCTAAGTTTGCCACATTTTATCCATTTCACAAAAAGCTGTTTTGTGGAATAGTCTTCTCTAACATACTCAGTAAAAATACCTTCTTCTGAATACACCTAAAATTTCAGCATTTCTCAGAATTTTAGTTTTATTAGGTAATTTTAAAAAATTAGCCAATTTTAGCATTCTTAGGATTATTTTGCCAGTTTTGCTAATTAATCAATTCACTGAATTTACCAAATTTATTGACCACCAATATCCTATTTAACAATCTAAAAAGATAAAACACTCTTATTAGATGGGTAGTTTTAATAAATTCTGCATATTTCTGAACTAAGTGACCAATTTTACTTTGCCTCAAGAGCTTTCACATTGTTTTCATAATTTTTTTTCGTAAATGAAAACCATTTTTCAGCAGATAATGTGCTATTCAATACAGTAGCCACTAAACACATATGGCTTTAAATTTAAATTAAACAAAATAAAAAATTCAGTTCCTCAGTCACATTAGCCCACTTCAAGTGCTCAATAACCACATGTGGCTGGTGACTACTATACTGTACAGAACAGACATAAATTTCCATTATCAACAGAAAGTTTTATTGGACTGCATGCAACAAGATATTAATTTCATTCAATAATTTAAAATTCAAAGGTACAAAAGGGTACATGATAAAAATTCTTCCATCCAAACTCCCAGCCATGTACTTCCCTTCCTGGAGCCAACCAACGCTTACACAGCATTTTAAGAAATGTTCAGTTTATCTCTGTCCCACCTCCCTGTACATGGAGAGCCTCTTCGGGTAGAAAAATAGAAAAGAACACACAGCTTGGGCTGCTGATCCCAAGAGCACAGAAATGGAGGGGCATAAAGAAGGGGAGGTAAGGGGCAGAATCGGGGAGAAACTTGGTTAAGGAAGAGGGAAACGAGAAAGGAGACAACAGATCCTCAAGAGCAAGACAAGAGTCTGAGGGTCCCAGCAACCCAGACCCAGTCTTTCTATAGCACTCTGAGGCTCTGACAAGCTAACAAAACAAAACTGCTAGAAACCTTATGAATAATTAAAGCATATCACTGTGTTTAGTAATTTGAAGAACTAACAACTCAGAAAATTGATCCTTCAATGAACTCTCTTTCTGGGAATAACAGAGCCCTAAGTGAGCAAGTATCTTTTATCTTAAATCTATTTCTTAGATTTCTATATCTTATTTTATAGAACTCAGTATCACTATAGGAAATGCAGTAAGCAATGTATTAAATGAAAGAGGAAATGAATTTGGCTCTTAGTCCCCTAACAAAACCCTACATCAATAATTTCAATACCACTGGGGTCTTTTCCTATCAAATAAGCTTATAAGACACAAAAGAATCTCTACAGTTCATTCCTCTAATTCCTCACATAAGTACATAATTTTTAAATCTACAGAAAAAAATAAATGACTGTTCACAGGACTGCCCACAATGACCATCCAGGTAAGTGGGTGAGTAGTGGAAAGAAAAGAACGAATCTGGTCGGTTCTGCTGCCCTAGGTATGGAGAACATTTGAGAAGCAGTTCTATATGCAACCTTGGGAAATTGAGCCACATAGACTGTCCCTCTCGGTTTTCACTTTTCTAAGTGAAATATAATTAATTTTTCTTTTCTCATAGCTTTTGTTGCCAATCTTTAATCACATCTGACACTCTACTCTGAACACTACTCTCCAAACTGCTCATTACCTCATTAAATAGCCAAATGGACTGAAATGCTTATATATAAAACATCTGTGTACCCCTCATTTTATAATGAAGAGATCGTTTTAAGTTCTAAAGTGTGACTCTCTCAAATTCATGATTCTTCTTGAACCCTGTATGGCATTACATTATTAACTTATGTTTAGCTTAAAAATCACCATGCAATGTAGAATCTCTGCCTCACTTTGTAAATGCAATCAATCTTCCTTCATCTCATATTTGGTGTTTCTGTAGTTTAATCTGTCTCACAAAATTATTCTACAGTTTATGCTGTTCATTTCTAAATGCTAAATAAATAAAAATGCTTTTAAAGGGTTATGCTGTATTTTCATTTAAATGATATTCAGAGAATCATAACATAGAGTATACTCATTTATATACTAAATTCCCCAAACCAACCCTCACAATGTTTATTACATGTAAAGGCCCAAAGGCAAATATTATAAAGGACATAACCACTTTCACCTGACTATACAGGATTTGTCGAAAGACCTATGTTGTTTCATTGTTATGAAATAAAAATTGTACGTTTTTATCTTAAAAAAAATTCTCTGTAGTTTGATAAACTATTACCTATGATGTATGAAAGATAATAAGTTCCAACCAAAAGTAAATTTCAAATAAATCAAGCTGGCTTCATTAGAAACGTTAAAGAAAACAAATGAAAATTAAAAGAGAGAATATTTTTTTCTAAAATACCTCACTCTGCTTTCTTTTCTTAGTGAAAATATATCTAATAAATGTCTGTTGAAGTACTTCTTGTTTAACAAGGAAATGCCAAAGTCGTTTGACTGGAAGCGCAGAAGAATCCCGGGATCTAGTTTAAAAAAAAAAAAAATCAACATATCACACTATTTTAGTCTATAGAAAATGTTTCATTATTTGCAGATAATTTTTTTAAAACCTCCATTATTGCAAAGAAGATACAGCATTAAGCTCAACAAAATTTTATAATTTATTTCACTTTTAATTTTTAGTTCTACAGATCATTCCTTCATCTAGTAATTAATTCTCTACAGATTCTCTAAATGGACAGGTTGAGCTGAGAGTCAATTGAATCTCTTATTATTCTCTTTCTTTCTTTTTTTTTTTTTTTTGCGGTACGCGGGCCTCTCACTGTTGTGGCCTCTCCCATTGCGGAGCACAGGCTCCGGATGCGCAGGCTCAGCGGCCATGGCTCATGGGCCCAGCCGCTCCGTGGCATGTGGGATCTTCCCGGACCGGGGCACGAACCCGTGTCCCCTGCATCGGCAGGTGGACTCTCAACCACTGCGCCACCAGGGAAGCCCTTATCATTCTCTTTTTAAATTATACTTTAGGTTGGTTCTGTTGGTTACAGCATATCACCAATGAATATAAATGAACATAAAGTCCCACATTTCATTTTTAACAGCTAACAAGCTAAATTTAAAGCCTTGCTCTTTCAAGCTTATGAGCAATACTCTAAATCATGGCTGGCTGCCTCAAAAAAAGCATGCTGCTTATCAAAAGGGGCCTAGATGGACAGATGGAAGATCAAAACAGCAATAAAAACCTTAATGTGTTTACTATTAAATTACTGACAAAAGGTCAGTAGCACCTTGTTTGAATATGTAGATTGTTATCCCAAAACATTTCTGTTAAGAGTTCCTAAAATGGTGACAAAAATAAAGGTTTTGTCCTGATTATAAAATTAGTATGTCTATTTGAAGTACAGGTAATATGGGAAAAATAATTTTTTATCCAGGTTTCTGATAGTTTCCTTGGCATATAGTGCTAGAAACAGGATTGCAAGTTCAAAGTTATGAGTGTTTTGAAGGCTACTGGCGTATTATTTTGCCAAACTGACTTCCAAAAAGGTTAAACCAAGCTACACTCTCATTACCATTGTAAGAGAATTCTTACTTGAATGGAGTATTTTCAGGTTCTAGCATTGCTTTATTTCGAAGAATAGCTGGTCCAGCTCCTACTGAAAGGTCAGTTGGATATGTGTTGACATAGTTGGGGGGAGGACCTTCAAATTCATCCATTTTCTCTTGCAAGATCTGCTCCCAATTCTCCAAGTTTTTAATCACAGCAATACCTAATGGTGATGTTACGGGCAACTCTAAAATGTAATAGAATATGATATTTTACTTTGATTAAAAATGTTGACCATCACCACATATTTACAAGATCCAAATTCTTAGAGCCAAAACTTCTGAAAGTACAAATAAATCTGAAAATGTTAATCTAACACCATTTTGATATTTAATGCTTTGAACAAAACAGAAGACCAGCTTCCTAAAATGAGCTAAGAAAATGTTCAGCTTCTCCACGCTGGTTCCCTGGTTTTTCTTCCAACCTTCTAGGTAGTCAGTGATTCTTGCCATATGAATTAAAACCACAGACTGGAGCCTAAGATAAATAAGACCTCATAACATCTCCAATGCTGTATATTTTTAGTACCACATGTTCTTTTATATGGATTTTGTAAAGAGAAACTTGATGATAATTTGTTGTATTTAATAACATTAATTTTCAAATTCCAAACTTACCAGAGAATTCCAGTCCAGCAATGGGAAAGAAATTCTTGACATTGTGAAGTACTAGCTTAACCATTGTCAAATGTAGAAGAGCCCAGCTGTTCAAAGGGACAAATAAAAAAACTCTCCTTAATTGAAAAATAAAATCATGAGAATATAGTAATGATCCCTGTCAACTGTTTGGCCCAATCTCCCACCCAGAAAAAAAGCTGTTTTTTTCTAACAACTTACTATTAAAAAAGAGTACCTTTGTAGTCTCTGAAAATAAAAGGTATGCAACAATGTATTATACTTGCACTATCTGAAATACCTAATGGAAAGAGATTTACCACACAGCTACATGGAATTTTAATACCATATCAATAAATTATGTATTTTTTCTCACTAAAAATGTTTGTGCCAGCTATTCTTTGAAACTGCATGTGAAATACTCTACCATCTAGCAATGTACCTCAAAGGTACAGAATTCCTAACCTGAGAACATAGGTCAGTTCTTGTATAAATTCATGATAGTAATGTTGCTTAAAACTAGTAACATCAGGAACTTCTACAAAAGAAAAGACAAAAAGAAAAGAGGAAAGCTTTATTTACCTATAGGAGTTAGGGTCTTGGTGTTCCTGTATCTGTGTATCTGAAAAAAAAGCATCATCTTCTTCTTCATCACTATGAATGCTTTCATCAGAATCATATATAACTCCACTATCAGACAAAGGGAGAAATGGCTGCAATAAAATGTGAAGTTATTTTTAAATGTATAATTGGGTTATTTTTATCCTAACTTAATATTGAACATTTTAAATGGTGTCAACCTAAACTAAAATTTTCTTTTGAAAATGATACTAGACCTAGGAAAGTCAGGAAAACCAGGTTAAAACTCAGATTCAATAAAATAACTGAGTAGCTAGATACGACACAAATATTTTTTTTAAATCAATGGTCTTTTTCTTATATATCAGCAATAACTAGTTCAAAAACTCTGAAGAAAAAAGGTGTATTAAGTAACATAATACCAAAGGAAAAACTTTATGAAAACTGTGAAAGAGCTACAGTGAAGGAAATTACAAATCCCTCTAAAAGCTAAATAAGGAGACTGAAACATGTAAAGACTATCATTCTTTAATTTACAGGTTTTAGGTAATCCCCATGGGGATTTCTTTTCCTTTTTTGAAACTTGACAATGATTGTAAAGTTCATAGGGAAGAAAATAATAGGTAAGATTAGCTAAGAAATCTTTCTAAAGTGAAAGATACTATTTCTTAGTGGATATTAAAATAAATAATTAAAATAAGTGCAGTCTAGCGATTGATAAGTGGAAAAATATAGTCCAAGAAGAGTATATAAATAAGAAATTAATATATGACAAATATAACATCTTACGTCGTTGGGAGGAAAGGAAGGACAACTAGTATAAGTGTGAGAATAGAAGATAAAGAGGGTACTAAAGTCTGATCTTCACTTCATTTTAGATCAACAGGAGAGTTAGAAATTAAAAAAAAGAGAGTTAAAAAGTTAAAAAGAATTAGGAGGAAGATGGGCTTCCCTGGTGGAGCAGTGGTTAAGAATCCAGGTTCAAGCCCTGGTCTGGGAAGATCCCACATGCCGCGGAGCAACTAAACCTGTGTGCCACAACTACTGAGCCTGCACTCTAGAGTCCATGAGCCACAACTACTGAGCCCGTGTGCCGCAACTACTGAAGCCTGCGTGCCTAGAGCCCGTGCTCCACAACAAGAGAAGCCACCGCAATGAGAAGCCCGTGCACCGCAACAAAGAGTAGCCACCACTTGTAGCAACTAGAGAAAAGCCTGCACGCAGCAACAAAGACCCAACATAGCCAAAAATAAATAAATAAATTTAAAAAAAAAAAAGGATGAGGCGGAAGAGAAGGTGGAGGAAACAAAGGAGGAGAAGAACAAAAGTAAACATTTATTAGTGGAAAGGACTTTCTCTGCTTAAAAACAATGTAACAAATCATTTTTTAAAAGTATGGACAGACATGACTAAACTTTAAAACTTCCGTATGTCAAAAACAAACAAAAGGCAAATAAATCATTTTTTAAAAGTATGGATAGACATGACTAAATAAACTTTTTAAAACTTCTGTATGTCAAAAACATAAACAAAATTAAAAGGCAAAGAATCTGGAAAAGGTATCACAAGTAAGGTAAATTGTTAATATCCTTAAAAATAAAGAGTTCATTAAAAGTAAGGAAAAACATTACAATTCCAATAGATAACTTTGTTCAGAACATGAACAGTCAGTTCCTCACAGTAGAAAACCTAATGGCAATAGGTTCATTAACATTTTTTGATATCATTAATAGGAAATAAAAATTATTTAATCAAATTAACAAAAATGAAAAAGGAATACTTAATGAGGGTAAAGTCAGATGCATGCTCACTATTCTCAAGGGAGTATAAATCAGTAATCTGAAGATATATATATAAATATATATATATATTTCAGATATGTATCTGAAATAATCAGAATGTGAACAAGGCTTATCTAAAAAGATACTAATCTCAGCATTATTTATAAAAATGAAAAAATAAATACAGCAAATACTGATAGGCAAATGGTTATGTAAACTACAGTATACTCATCAAGCTGAATAGTTATTTGGTCATTAGAAATGATATGTACCTAGAAACAATGACAAACCCAGTGACAATGAGTACCCATATACCCACTTGTGGTTTCTAAATTAGAATTTCCCACAAAAAGGAACCAGGTTCTTTGGAGGTTGCTCCCACTCTGGGGCAGGAAACATGCAAAATTAGCCTAGAATGACTTAAACTAGAAAGAAAAGAAACTCAAATACTATTGGAAGAGTTCTCAAAAAGATTCAGGAGCCAACTGGAAGAGGCTCTCATTGGCAAAGATGGGACAATCTGAACATCCATAAGAATAATAACTGTACTGGATTAAAATACATAAAATACGTTTAAATCCATAATATAACAAAACTAATAACAAAACAAAGTTCACTGCTTCCTCTGAAGGATGCTAGAGAATCAACTCATCACTTTGAAAACTGGCACAAGAAGCAAAGAATAAAGCACTTATCCTGTCTTTCTCGTTCAAAATGTAATTCAGGATAACCAAATAGATTGATGGAAGAAAGTATTCCAGCAAATAAATGAAGACTACATGAGAAGATATCATTATCATAATTTTAAAACTACCCTAAATTTAAAATAATGGACTTAGGCAAAAATCATCAACTAACATCTCAAAAAGAGAGTTTCCTGATGGAAATACACAAAACCACCTATGAAGTAATCCTGTACTCCCCTTTCCCTATCCAATCAGAATGGAATCTGATAAAGCCTCTAAGTTTAACTTTCACTTTACAGAAAAACAGAAATCAGGGGAACAAGGTCAGAAGACCAAACATGGGGATGCCATCAGCAAAAGCCACTGAGAAATTTTAAAGGACAAATTTAGGGGCAAAAAATGGGGAGGGGGGTAAATTTAACAAAGAGAGATGGAGGTAGAACTTATAGATTAAAAGAAACTTAAGACATATCAACCAATTGCAATGTGTGAATCTTATTTTGGACCCTGATTTAACAAACCAACTGTTCAAAAACATTTAAGGTGTAATGGGGAAAAATGTGAACACTCTCTGGATACTTAATGATATTAAGGAATTGTGTATGTATGTGTGGTGTGTGCGGTGTGTATGGTGTGTGTGGTGTGTGTGTGATAATGCTAGTGTGGTACTGGTTCAAAATCCTTCTTTTTAAAAAATAAATGGTGAAATATTTATGAATGGAATTTCATGATGTTTGGATTTGCTTCCAACCAATCTGGGGAGTGGGAAGAAGTATAAATGAAACACATGTAAAGAGGGAACACAGGTAAAGAAGGAAACCTATCAATAGAAGGTGATGTGCTTGAAAAAACAAAGTGCAGAAAAGCACACACCCAACACGGTACAAAATGGGACTATGTTGGATCTAGTCACGATGAGTATTCTGATCCCCAGAAAAGTTTTCTCTACTTTGGAGAAACAGAGATATGTCATGGGGCCTCATGAAACCCATGGTCTCACGAAACCCTCAAATACCCATCCATCTCCTTCTGCTCTAATTTCATGCTGACCAAGGGAACTACTGATAAGCAGAAGAAGGGAAGTTAGATGGTAGATACAGGTATTCCAGTTCCTAGAAAAGGATGATGCTGATTAAAGGTTAATTAACTTTTGGTTTATACCTAAGTCCCGTATGATTTTAATTTGTCTGGTCCATTTCAAGTATCTGATCATTCCTGAATGATTATTCAGTTTCTGGAGTTGAGAGATTAATGCCTAAACTATGGTGATTCAGCCGAGAAGCTGCCCCGTCATTCCTATGTGATGCAAACATAAGAGTTAATAAAACAGACACACATAAAGCTTGCATTCCTCACGCCCCTTACCTTGGCAACAAAATAATCCCACATACTGAGTTCAGGAGGAATAAACTTTTCTTTGTAAGATGGTCTTTCTGCAGGCACTGGTGGTGGGGTAGCATCCTTTACAGGTCTTCCAGGAACCAGCATTCGCATGTTAAACCTCCTGCGGTGTTTATCTATGTCTTCAGAAGGAACAGGAGGTGCTGAATAAAGATAGAAAAAAAAAAACTGGCCTTATTTTCCATTATTAATTCAAAGAGTTAACCTTTCTTTTCATCCTACCCTTGCCATGTTTTCAGTGTAGACTAAATTACTTACATCTGTGCTTCTAAACTTTTCTAGTTACTGCATCAGTTTTCCAACAATCATGGCAGAGATGCAGATGAGGATAGAGTATAAAAGATTAACTTGCAATGAAGCAGCCTATGTGCTATATAGAATAAGAATTCAAGCGATTCTATATACAGTGTATTAAATAAATGATATATTCAACAAATAGTACAAAGAGTGCTTGAGTGATTATTTCTGGCTGTGTTGTTCAAGAAAGATTCATTGAATGAATATGTAGGATGTAAAGCATGCCTTAAAAGAAAAGCAGAAGCTCACTGTGTAAAGAGGAAGTTGACACCAGAAATGAATGACCAAAGGTTTGGCTAAATGAGGAGTAAACTTCTTTTGCTAGACAGGTGTCAGGGAGGGGAATAACGACGACAGTCTGGAGTTAGGGTGGGACAAGCCTGTGGATAGGAAGCTGGGAGCTCATCCTATGGGCAATTCTCATGCAAGTGTCTTGAACTAGGCACAGGATGAGGTATAGTCTGCAGGATCAATTAGAGAGGAAGGTGGAAGAATCTGACACAAGAAGGACCTGAACTAGTATGGTGGGTGGTAAAGACCTAGAGGAAGTATTAGATATGAGAAATACATAAAAGAAATATCAAAAGGACTCAGAACTAATTGGATATGAGAACCAGAAAGAAGTCAACCTGGCCCTCTTCTGAAGCTCCCCGTCATAGAAAATGATAATTCTATCTCAAGTTCTCTTTGATGAATATGACCACTTTTCACTCTGTCCATCACTAGGCTAAACCACTTTTATCTTTTTTTTAACTAAGGTGAAATTTACATAAAATTAACCATTTTAAAGCGTACAATTCAGTGGCATTTAGTACATTCACACTGTTGTGTGACCACCATCCCTATCTAGCTGCAAAGCATTCTCACTACCCCAAATGAAAACCCTATACCCATTAAGCAGTCACTCCCCATTCCTCCCTCCCTCTAGCCCACTGCAACCACCAGTATGCTTTCTGTCTCTATGGCTTTACCTATTCTGAATATTTCATATAAATGGAAGCATGCAATGTGTGACTTTTTGTGCCTGGCTTCTTTCACTCAGCATAATATTTTTGAGGTTCATGCTAGCTATATAGCATGTGTTAATACTTCATTCTTTTTTTACAGCTGAATCACACTCCATTGTACTTATATACCACATTTTGTTTATCCATTCACTCTTGATGGTAATCCACAATTATCTTTTAAGTGGGCTATTCCCAGAGCCTCCCACATAGCCTCCCTACTTTTATTCTTTCACAGTCTATTCTCCACATAGCAGTTAGAGTGGGTCTTTTGAAAACCTAAATCAGATTATGTCACTCCTCTGCTTAAAGCCCTCCAGTAGTTTCCTATCTTTCTTTAGAACAACAACGATAGTTTTACATGACCCATGAAACCCTCAATGACCTTGGCCCCAGTTACTTATCTTACCTCATCTCTGACCACACTCCCCTGAATCAGGATAGCCATTCTGGCCTCCACTGTAGTTCCTGGAAAAGGTCAAACTAGTCCTACCTCATGACTTTTGCACTCACTGCTCCGTCTGCCTGAAATGCTCTGGCCCCAGATATCAGCACGATCTGATTCCCAACTTCCTTAGGACTCTGCTCAAATGCTATCTAATCAGAAATGTGTCTTCTGATCACCCTAACTAAACTGTTCCCATCCCCTTTCCCTCATAATTCTCTGTCCAGTCACTCTCTTTTATTTTTATCGTAGTTCTTCCCATACCTGAAATATTATCACTTGCTAATTTATTGTGTTTACCTCTACTGGATGTAAGCTTCATGAAGGTAAGGGATTTGTCTGTTTTGCTCACTCCCATACCCCAAAAGCCTGGCATAGAGCAGGTGTAAGTAAATGCAAACATGAATACGTACTCAGAGGTTTAAGCATGATGATTTGATGAATGTATTACCTACCATGAAAAAATAATAGAAAACTCAGGAAGAGAAAAGAAGTAATTTGGGAGGAAAACTTCTAAATTTACAGTGGACTACAAGTAGGTAGGAAGATGGAAATTAAGAGTCATCCACATGCAACGGGAGTGGAGACAACGCAAGTCAATAAGACGGCCTACCTTACTCTGACTTACGTAGGAACCTATCCATCTGATGTGATCTTGGGCAGTAAAGACACAGGTTAGAACCTGTGCCATTTAAACTCTCTGTGCCACTAACTCCTCATCTGTAATATGACCATTTCTAAGGATGAATTAAGACAGACAATTTCTGTGTTTCAGCGCCAAGGTGTAAACCTTTCCCGTGGCATCAGTCTATATCTTACCATCCTACCACCTAAAAAAGTGGGCTAAAAAATCTATTTTGGTCCATAAGAAAGAAAAAAGAGGACAGAAAATGGAATTTAAAAACCATGTGCATGATTGGAACAGCCTTCTTGTCTATTACCATAAACTTAATCTGAAGCCAACTACTGGTATACTCTGTAAAGATTATGAGGATTTATTTAAATCTTTCTCTAATTAAAAACCATCCTTTTTCCATGACCTTATTCCTTAACATTGTCTCCTTGCTTACCATTACCTTTCCTTTTTTCTTTTTTATCCTCCTCAAATTTATCCTGGTTTACCAAAAAATGTTAAACTGAAACTATATTCTTTATTCTAACATAAGTTTAGTTATTTATTACCCTAACAAGAGTGATTATACCTTAAACATCAGTGATTTTCAAAATAAAAATTCTTAAAACATTAAAAAAAATCTTTTACTTTCACATTGGAAACTATTTACATTTACATACCTTATTGGTATCAAATTTATCTTACCTGAAATATTTTCGGATTGTCTTTGAGGCTTCACAACAAGTTTTATACCTCCCCCAAAAACAGCAGCCCACATTCGATTGTTTAATGGGTGGGCTGCAAGTCGAAATAATTCATTGGAGGAATTTGTGGCAAGAGCATGTATCAATAAACTTAAGTACACAGCAACAACGGCTTCACACAACAAAATGTTCAATTTTGGCTGGTCTTCATCTTGGGCTGAACTCAAGAGATTAATAAGTGAACTCACACCTGTAAGGGTATATAATATTATAAGAAGTCTATCAGCGTAAAGCTCCAGAAGGAAAAAAAATCCAAATCTGCAGTTTAACCGAAATTATGTATCTATATTATACTATATATATAGTGTGAATATATACACATGGAGATATATGTATCTCCATAATTTGAGCAACAAAATGATAGGAATGGTTTATAAGCTATAGAATAAAATAAGAATCCATTCATCCCTACTGATATAATAAATGAGTGAATAAACAAATTAAAAGAAGAGAAGAGAAAGCTCTTCCTTACAGAACAGTTTCAACTAATACATAGAAGGATGGATAGAATTAGAAAATCACCATCTCGTAATCCCCACAGTAATATCTGATTCAGTCAGGAGTCATCACTGGATGCTATAATTAGTGGGTAAAAGTATGATATTTTACACAATCTCAAACATTCTCTTCAAAAGATACTCACTAATTGCAAAGGAAAAGAAAGTAACTTTACAAAGGAGAAATCTGGCAGAAACTACCGTACGAAGTGATCACAGTTAATGGCACCAGTGATGGGACCAAGTGGCATCATGTGCCTCTTGATATTTTACACCAAGAAGGGTACAATCTCTCTTCATAACCTGAATCTAATATTAAGAAGACATCAGAAAAACCCAAATGGAGGGACACTAAAAAATAATAGGCTAGTGCTCTTCAAAAGTGTCAGTGTCATGAGAGACAAAGAAAGAAGGAGGAATACATATTAGAGGAGATTCATGAGACAATACAACTAAATGTTACATGGAAGACCTTAGTGGGACAACAGGTGAAATTGTCAAAAAATCTATAGATTAGAGGGCAGTATTGTATCAATATTAAGATGCTGAATTTGATAACAGTGCTATGGTTATGTACAATAAGAGAATGTCTGTTTTTAGGAAAGATAAACTGATATATTTAGATGTAAAGGGGCATCATGTCTGCAACTTACCCTCAAATATTTCAGAAAAAAGTATATATTCACACGGACACACAATAAGTGAGTGAGAGAGGAGGAGTGAATGACAAAGCAAGTATGGTAAAATGTCACTGTTTGGGGAATCCGGGTGAAGGTTACACAAGAATTGTTTGTACCATTTTTGAAACTTTTGTTAAGTCTGAAATTATTTCAATAAAATACCAAAACGACAACAATATGTTTTGAGAAACTTATGCATAAATGAATTTTAAATACACACTTGGAGTCCGTCACTTCCTTCTACTGCACTCTTCACAATGATCATTAACATGCAACCACAGAGTTATAAGGCAAGTAGAGCAAAAATTAAATGACGTGGCAGACGAGGAAAGTACTTTTATTAAGAGAGTGGAGAAGGTTTGAAATAACTGTTATGGAGAGTGAGAAAGAGCCAACCGGAGGAAGAGGACTGGCAGACACCATAATATATGTGCCACAGAATGGTCACTCCTTTCCTAACATACATCTACACTCTTGAGAATAACTGTATTCTGATGTATCTGTGAAAAAAAGCTCTGTGATACTGGCTCTCTAAGATTCTAATTCGGGATGTCTAAGGATAAGAAACATGACGTGCTCACCCTTGCGAAGGATGTTAAACCTTGCTTTTTTATGCTGGTCAACACAGCTGGTTTTTGAAGCCTTAACTTTCTGAGTCTTCAGACAACATTACAGTACTTAAGAATTCCTAATCCATGGCAGAAAACATCATCAAAAACAAACAAATAAAAAACTATTCACCAAATCCACAAACAACAACAATCAGGAAACCAGTTGGTAGCTTTGTAAAAAGGAGTTGCCAAATAGAAGATTAAAAAACAAACAAACAAAAACACCACTCAGATTCTCACCAGGCCATTGAGCAGGAGAAGAATTTGGTGTTGCATGTTCTTCAATGCTTTCTGTCCTTAGCCTTCGACGATCACTTAAAAGAAGTCCTTGATAAGCCATTCCTGTAAACTGGTTCCCTTCTGTCTGACTGCTAAAACAAATAGGGTTCAGTTATTTATGGTCTTAATAGAGGTAACAAGCAATTATACCCTATACGTATTTATTTTAGATAACTAAAACAAAACTCTTAAAACTGAGTTCACTGTTCTAATAAAAACTTATTTCAGAAAGTTCTTTAAATTAGTTACAAATATTTATCGATAGCTTTTTAAAACAAAATACCAAATTTTCTATTTAGGCACATGACATTTAGTCATTAAAACCTTTTCCAAATGCCACCTAATACTTAAAAATCTTTTCTATATTCACTTATTTGTATTTTTTTTAAAGTCTGCTGTAAGGAGACTACTGATGGTACTAAGATATATCAGAAAGTTTCAGGGCACTATTTTGTTGCATTTCTTAGTTCTGTAAAGTCGTGCAAGCTCAACTCTGAATTAAAACATCAACTAAAATCTGAAGAATCCTATTTTAGAAATACCTAGTCCTAAAGCCAAATGTGCCCAAATATTTACTTCCCTCATCTTTATGGAGTGGGGGAAGTACAAAAGAAGAAAATAAATCTGACTCCCTGGAGAGTCAATCACAGCCTAAAAACTAGAAAATACACATTTAAACAAAATTTATTTGGATTCTTATCTGGCGCCATTTTAAGCAGTGACTGATATCAAACAAGTTGTCTTTGATCATTAAGATGACCACAGGGCTTCCCTGGTGGCGCAGTGGTTGGGAGTCCGCCTGCCGATGCAGGGGACACGGGTTTGTGCCCCGGTCCGGGAGGGTCCCGCATGCCGCGGAGTGGCTGGGCCCGAGAGCCATGGCCGCTGAGCCTGCGCGTCCGGAGCCTGTGCTCCGCAGCGGGAGGGGCCCCAATAGTGAGAGGCCCGCGTACCGCAAAGGAAAAAAAAAAAAAAAAAAAAAGATGACCACAGTCAACCAAACAAACTCTTTTTCACTTATTTACATTTTTAAGTTTTTGTAGTTACTTAGACATGGCCTTATTAGGCTAACATCAGAGAACAGGCCATTTTGAGAGAGTAATTCCCTATGCAATAACAAATCTTCCCACAAGAGGCTGCTGAATTTATAAGAAAAAAATCTAGATATATGTGTAATATAAATTTAATGTGATTCTACTTATATTACAAACTTTTCATTTATTAATACAATCCATTTAAATCTAGGTCATCTTTCCAAGTGATTCAATTTCTTACTACTTATACTGCCCTAGTCATTAAAATACAGAGTATACACTGATGAAGGCAATTAGACATTTAACAAAAATTCAAACCATTACATATATTGATATCACTTCTAAAGACATACAGAAATGGGTAAGTAAAATAGATTTTAATAGTTCAATGATAGGAATGTACTTTCTCATTTTTCAAAAGTTCTTCCTCTTTCAACTGAAAACCAAACAAACAGAAACTAATCTAACACTAAAAGGAATAGTTCCTAAGGGGGAAAAAATAAGAAAACTTCATATCATAAATTACTTTGGATAGTGAACACTTCTTTTTTTGAAAACAAACAAAAAAAAAGATGGTGATGATAATTTTCCTTTACTATTTGTCATTTTCTATATGTCTCTTGTTACTAGGTAATAGCTAAACTAAACAAATAATTATTTTATTTCCCATTCTCATCTATTAAAGTACACATGGTGGTCATATTTGAGGATTTTTCAGTCCCTAGGAAGCAGAACTTTAATATAACTCTGGAACAGTTTAATGCTTTTGCTGTATTAATACTATTTAGGTACTTTTTTTTTTTTTTTTTTACCTGTAGCTATGACTGTCACATAATGCTTGGTAAATTGATGCAGAAAGTGATGCTGCTAGTGAATGAAGTGTGTGCACCTAAAACCAAAACAGCCACAATTACATTTTGTACTAACATTTCTACACAACAGTAGTATGTTAAAAATCAGAAAATACCCAGGAAACTAGCAATATCGTAAATAAAACTAGGTCCTACATGAGACTACTAACTCTACCTTAAAGCTTCTAAAATAAAACTCATCCAATTCAATATCCATGCTCACAACAAAGCTAACTGGTTCATATGCATCTTTATCAAATATTTATTACCGTGAGCCTGCCACTTAGCAGGCCCTAAGCAAAGTGCCAACGTTCACATTGCTGGGACTGTGTCCTAGTCTGCTAATGAATAGCCTAAGTAGTAATACTCAAAAAAAGCAGAACCAAAATCAGCTTAGAATTTTTAGAGCTTTTATTTAAAGTTGCCTTATGAAAACTTCTCCTTGATGAAACTAAAAACTTGATCTTATCAGTAAGAATGAATTAAATGTTTAGAAAGTATATCAATCACTGTCTGAAATGCTTAATTTTCCAGAAAGCAAGTAACCCACTTAGTACTTAGAAGTAATGCAGTCTTAGAATTTTAAATTTTGAAAGTTTAAAAATGATCAATATAATATAAAAACCACATCCTACAATGCCACACTGAATCAGCATTTTGAGACTCACACAATCTTAAAATTTGAAGGGATCTCAGAAATAGTTTCATACTTTTTGAAAGCTTATCCAAATTTCTAGGAACTAGAAATGTTTACTTAGAGCTTATATGCATTGAATGCATCTTCTGCATTTCCATATTCACCTATCAAATAATTTAAGTAATCTCTGCTAAAATACTGATACAGATTAATTCATGCTATGGATTAGAAGTCTCTAATAGGATGATATGACCAGTAAACCTTGGGTCCTTCAGAAGAATGTACTACCAGAGATTGAATGTGCCTTTCAAACAAAAAAATTAAAAATAAAAATATTGGGGACCTGAAATGACATCAGCCACTGGAATTGGAAAAAGTACAGTACAAATACACTTAGGCTAGCACAGTGGAAGTCTGATCATCTCTCCAGATCCTGCCACACTCCCTACTGTTTCTTAGAATCTATCCATTTTTAAGTTTTCACCATAGGATATAGTTTTAATTTGGGGTAGTAACTCTGCCAAAACTCTAATTGCCCCAAACTATTCCACAGCCTCCAACAAAACACAGTCATCAGGGAGACAGTAATGAGGGTACTTTCTCTGGGACTATTTCTAATCAATCATGGTTCTCTCAAAGATACCCCCCTGCACTTGTATTTTCATAATATCCTGGCATCTAAGCAAACAGTTATAAATATTTCTACTTAATGATTCATTTAAAGGAGATGGAGAATCCAAAGGAATATCTGGCAAGAATACTGTCTAGAAAATGAATTTTATTACCAAAAAAGTATTTGCCTGTCTTAAAGGAAGATAATAACTTTTCCACAAGTAAGAAGAAACTATCATATTAATTTCAGGTATACAGCACAGTGGTTCAATATTTTTATAGATTATCCTCCCCTTTAAAGTTATTACAAAATAATGGCTCTATTTCCCTGAGCTGTACAATATATCCTTGTTGCTTGTCTATTTTATGCTTATAGTAGTTTGTATCGCTTAACTTCCCTACCCATAATGTGCCCCCCCCCCACACACACACACACACACTTTGGTAACCACTGGTTTGTTCTCTCTGTCTGGAAGTCTGTTTCTGTTTTGTTCTATACAGTCATTTGTTTCATTTTTTAGATTCCACATCTAAGTGATAACATATGGTATTTTTCTTTCTGTCCGACTTACTTCACTTAGCTTAAACTCCATCCAAGCTGTGGCAAATGGGAGAATTTCAAGAATGCTTACTTTCAAATTACATTCATTGGACAAATGGTCTTGAACTAGTCCGACTGAGAAGGTAGCAGATAAGAGTACTGTAAAATATTTCTTCTAAGTTCAAATTGGAAGACAAGTATAACACATTTACCTTCTCAGTATGTACAATACCAAATGATCATAAACTCTGCATTACCTTCACATCTTCAATACTGGGATGAGGTGGTGTTTTCATCTGAACAATAGTGTAAAGTATATCATGGATGTGATTATTTAAGTACAATACAGGATTAGCTATGACTGTTTTTGTTGAAGCAATACTTGCTGAAAGCAGAGGTAGGGTGGTAGGCAGTGGTAGTGGAGACTGGAGCTGCTTCACTGTAGTTTCCTGTGAGTGATAGGAGATTATTTTTTCCGTAGTTAAAATGAAGGACAAAAAAAGCAATTAATAGTTATATGATAAAAATACTGGCAGTAAACATCTGAGTAAAAGCAATATGTTAATGTGCTTGCTCACTTATTCTACAAAAACTGATTGCATACCAGGTCCTATGCTTAGATGCAGAAGATGTAAAGATGAGTTTGACAACAGCTGTGCTCTCAAGCTTTTAGCCTACTCCTAATTACCAAAACTTTTGTCTAAAAAGACCCATGCAGAGTGTAAATATGTGCCTCCTATGAATAGAGGAGCTAATCACATTAACATTAACCAGTAAAAAGAGCTTTACAACTATAAATGAAAGTTACTGAAATTATTAAAATAACCAAGATTGAAAACAAAAGTAAAGTCAATACCTGCTGTGATTCTTGTAGCAAAAATTTGAGTTCCATCCTTACTGAGGCCAGACCACCACCTTGGGCCCCATGAAGGCTACAGTAACTAAGAAACACTCTGAGGAGATCTTGGTTCTTCTGCAACCACAACTTCCGTCTTTCCGCATGCTCTCGTTTAGCCTGTAGTCTCCGCCTTTCTATTTGGTGCCACTCATAGGAACCAATACCTGGTTTGTCCACCATTTCTTCCTGATGCAGAATATCACTCTCTACTGTGGAATACATTTTACTGGCATATTCTTTAATAACTGATTCATGATTACATATCTCATGCAAGGCAGCAATTTCCTTTTCAAGCCAGTTATAGAGTTGAAATCTGAGTTTTCCACCGTCTACTTCATAACCTGTAGCCAATGTTCTTAGTTCAGTCATAAGGATCTTTAAACAAGCTCTGAATTTTAGTTGTTCAGCAATCACATCAACTTCAGAATCACCTTCCAGGCAATCCTCTTCCTGAGGAGTCAATAACACATTAGGGTCTGGGGCTTCCCGATCTTCTTGTCTATCTTTTTCCCTGACATCTGTACTTTTCATTACTAAACCGACAGCATCTTCTTCCTCTTCTTCTAAGGCACCATCGTGCTCTTCACCCCAATCAAGAGTAAGAGGTTCCTCTTCAACTTTTACTATTGGCTGACTCCAGTCAATCTGTGATGAAGTTACGTTTGACCAATCAATTCCAGAACTTCTATCACCATCACTCAGAGTTTTTGATTCTGAAGGTACATCGTCCGTCTTTTTAGAAATGAAGTCAGGCTGATCTTTGTCTGAAGGTAAGGCAGACACTTTGGTAACTTTTGGAATTTTGGAGAGTACCTCCAAGGCTAAAACAGGACATCCAACTTTAAAATGAGCATTTGCTGTAGTAAAGAATAATTTTCTTTCTATGAGATTAATTTTATCAACAAAGTTCTTCTCCGTTTTGAGACCTAAGGTTGCCAAAGTTCCTTCAGGGGAGGCAAGGTTTCTTCGAATAAGCAAAGGATGAGTTCGAAGGTAGTTGTAGAAACTAAACACCACTGGGTTACAAGATTTGATAACTACAGAAATCAAACAGATACAATCACAAGGTATTATGTTAACTTGTAATTATATTACAAAAGAAGAAAATATGTCAGCATTTCCTCAAAAAAAAGGACACTTAAATATTAACCTAGGATTAGTTAAACTACGATATACCCACAAAATACAGCTAAAATAAAAAGAATTTCCCTGTTTTGCTATGGAGTGATATCCAGAATATATTAAGTAAAAGATACTAAACTACCTTTTATCTAAGAAAGTAAAGAGGGAACACATACACACACACACACACACACACACACACACACTTGTATTTTTTTAAATGGAAGGAGAACACACAATTTTTTTTTCAATTGGTCCCCTAAAAAAGGGAGGCAAGAACAGGGTAGAGAGACGAGGAAAGAAGCTAGATTTCTCTGAAAATACCTTGATTTTATTGTTTTTATTTAAAAACCACTTCAACATTTTATATAATTCTAAAAGAAAATTAATTTTAAAAAATTCACAATAAAAGCAAAATTAAACAAATTATTCTTTGTATCAAGTTGGTAGCATAACCACAAGAGAGGAACTATAAAGTGACTTAAAAATAAGTAATTTAAAAAAAATAAGTAATTTGACTGAACATCCTTAGTGGGATATACTATCAAAACAAAAAGAACTGCAAAGAGGGAGACCTTCAAGATGGTGGAGGAGTAAGACGTGGAGATCACCTTCTTCCCCACAAATACATCAAAAATACATGTGCATGTGGAACAACTCCTACAGAACACCTACTGAACGCTGGCAGAAGACCTCAGACCTCCCAAAAGGCAAGAAACTCCCCCACGTACCTGGGAAGGGCAAAAGAAAAAACAGAGACAAAAGAATAGGGATGGGACCTGCACCAGTGGGAGGGAGCTGTGAAGGAGGAAAAGTTTCCACACACTAGGAAGCCCCTTCTCGGGCGGAGACTGTGGGTGGCAGAGGGGGGAAGCTTCGGAGCCACGGAGGAGCGCGCAGCAACAGGGCTGCAGAGGGCAAAGCGGACAAATGATCGGTGCCGACCAGCACTCACCAGCCCGAGAGGCTCCTTTGCTCACCCGCCGGGGCGGGCGGGGGCTGGGACCTGAGGCTCGGGCTTCGGAGGTCAGATCCCAGGGAGAGGACTGCGGTTGGCTGCACGAACACAGCCTGAAAGGGGCTAGTGCGCCACAGCTAGCCGGGATGGAGTCCGGGGAAAAGTCTGGAACTGCCTAAGAGTCAAGAGACCACTGTTTCGGGGTGTGCGAGGAGAGGGGATTCAGAGCACTGCCTGAACGAGCTCCAGAGATGGGCACGAGCCGCAGCTATCAGCGCGGACTCCAGAGACGGGCATGAGACGCTAATGCTACTTCTGCCGCCACCAAGAAGCCTGTGTGCGAGCACAGGTCACTCTCCACACCTACCCTTCCGGGAGCCTGTGCAGCCCGCCACCGCCAGGGTCCCGTGACCCAGGGACAACTTCCCTGGGAGAACACATGGGGAGCCTCTCAGGCCGGTGCAATGTCACGCTGGCCTCTGCCGCCACAGGCTCGCCCCACATCCGTACCCCTCCCTCACCCCGGCCTGAGTGAGCCAGTACCCCCTAATCAGCTGCTACTTTAACCCCGTCCTGTCTGAGGAAAGAACAGACACCCTCAGGAGACCTCCACGCAGAGGCGGGGCCAAACCCAGAGCTGAACCCCAGGAGCTGTGCAAACAAACGAGATAAGGGAAATCTCTCCCAGCAGCCTCAGGAACAGCAGATTGTATCTCCACAGTCAACTCGATGTACCCTGCATCTGTGGAATACCTGAACAGCCAACAAATCATCCCAAAATTGAGGTGGTGGATGCTGGGAGCAACTGTAGATTTGGGGTTTGCTTTCTGCATCTAATTTGTTCCTGGCTTTATGTTTATCTTAGTTTAGTATTTAGAGTTGATTATCATTGGTAGCTTTGTTTATTGATTTGGTTGCTCTCATCCTCCTTTTTTTTCTTTTATATATATAGATTTTTTTTTTCCTTTTTCTCTTTTTGTGAGTGTGTATGTGTATGCTTCTTCGTATGATTTTGTCTGTATAGCTTTGCTTTTACCATTTGTCCTAGGGTTCTGTCTATCCATTTTTTGTTTGGGGAGTTTTTTTAGTATAGTTTTTAGCACTTGCTATCACTGGTGGATTTGTTTTTTTGGTTTGCTTGCTCTATTCTTTCTTTCATTATTACTTTTTTATTTTTTAATAATTATTTTTTATTTTAATAACTTTATATTATTTTATTTTTCTTTCTCTGTTTCATTTTTTCTCCCTTTTCTTCTGAGCTGTGTGGGTGACAGGGTATTCGTGCTCCGGCCAGGTGTCACGCCTATGCCTCTGAGGTGGGAGACCTGAGTTCAGGACACTGGTCCACCATAGACCTCCTGGCTCCACGTAATATCAAATGCAAAAGCTCTTCCAGAGATCTCCATCTCAATGCTAAGACCCAGCTCCACTCAATGACCAGCAAGTTACAGTGCTTGACATCCTATGCCAAACAGCTAGCAAGACAGTAACACAAACCCAGCCATTAGCAGAGAGGCTGCCTAAAATCATAGTAAGGTCACAGACACACCAAAATACACCCAACGGACGCAGTCCTGCACACCAGAAAGACAAGATCCAGCCTCAGCCACCAAAACACAGGCACAAGTCCCCTCCACCAAGAAGCCTACACAACCCACTGAACCAACCCTAGCCACTGGGGGCAGACATCAAAAACAACGGGAACCACGAACTTGCAGCCTGTGAAAATGAGACCTCAAACACAGTAAGTTAAGCAAAATGAGAAGACAGAAACACACAGCAGATGAAGGAACAAGGTAATAAACCCACTAGACCAAACAAATGAAGAAGAAACAGGCAGTCTACCTGGAAAAGAATTCAGAATAATGAGAGTAAAGATGATCCAAAATCTTGGAAATAGAATGGAGAAAATACAAGGAATGTTTAACAAGGACCTAGAAGAACTAAAGAGCAAACAAACAGTGATGAACAACACAATAAGTGAAATTAAAAACTCTCAAGAAGGGATCAATAGCAGAATAACTGAGGCACAAGAACGGATATGTGACCTGGAAGATAAAATAGTGGAAATAACTACTGCAGAGCAGAATAAAGAAAAACAAATGAAAAGAATTGAGGACAGTCTCAGAGACCTCTGGGACAACATTAAATGCACCAACATTCGAATTACAGGGGTCCCAGAAGAAGAGAAAAAGTAAAGGACTGAGAAAACATTTGAAGAGATTATAGTTGAAAACTTCCCTAATACGGGAAAGGAAATAGTCAATCAAGTCCAGGAAGCACAGAGAGTCCCATACAGGATAAATCCAAGGAGAAACATGCCAAGACACATATTAATCAAACTATCAAAAATGAAGTACAAAGAAAAAATATTAAAAGCAACGAGGGAAAAACGACATATAACATACAAGAGAATCCCCATAAGGTTAACAGCTGATCTTTCAGCAGAAACTCTGCAAGCCAGAAAGGAGTGGCAGGACATATTTACAGTGATGAAACGGAAAAACCTACAAGCAAGATTACCCTACCTACCAAGGATCTCATTCAGATTCAATGGAGAAATTAAAAACCTTACAGACAAGCAAAACCTAAGAGCATTCAGCACCACCAAACCAGCTTTACAACAAATGCTAAAGGAACTTTTCTAAGCAGGAAACACAAAAGAAGGAAAAGACCTACAATAACAAACCCAAAACAATTAAGAAAATGGTAATAGAAACACACATATTGATAATTACCTCAAATGTAAATGGATTAAATGCTCCCACCAAAAGACAAAGACTGGCTGAATGGATACAAAAACAGGACCCATATACATGCTGTCAAAGAAAGACCAACTTCAGACCTAGGGACACATACAGACTGAAAGTGAGGGGACAGAAAAGAGATAGTCCATGCAAATGGAAATCAAAAGAAAGCTGGAGTAGCAATTCTCATATCAGACAAAATAGACTTTAAACCAAAGACTATTACAAAAGACAAAGAAGGACACTACATATGATCAAGGGGTCAACCCAAGAAGAAGATATAACAATTGTAAACATTTATGCACCCAACATAGGAGCACCTCAATACATAAGGCAAATACTAACAGCCATAAAAGGGGAAATCAACAGTAACACAATCATAGTAGGGGACTTTAACACCCCACTTTCACCAATGGACAGATCATCCAAAATGAAAATAAACAAGGAAACACAAGCTTTAAACAATACATTAAACAAGATGGACTTAATTGATATTTATAGGACATTCCATCCAAAAATAACAGAATACACATTCTTCCAAAGTGCTCATGGAACATTCTCCAGGATAGATAATATCCTGGGTCACAAATCGAGCCTTGGTAAATATAAGGAAACTGAAATCATATCAACTATCTTTTCCAACCACAATGTTATGAGACTAGATATCAATTACAGGAAAAAAATCTGTAAAAAATAAAAACACATGGAAGCTAAACAATACACTACTTAATAACCAAGAGATCACTAAGGAAATCAAAAAATTCTTAGAAACAAATGACAATGAAAACTCAAAGACCTAAAACCTATGGGATGCAGCAAAAGCATTTCTAATAGGGAAGTTTATAGTAATACAATCCTACCTTAAGAAACAGAAACATCTAATATAAACAACCTAACCTACACCTAAAGAAATTAGAGAAAGAAGAAAAAAAAAACCCCAAAGTTAGCAGAAGGAAAGAAATCATAAAGATCAGATCAGAAATAAATGAAAAAAAAATGAAGGAAATGACAGCCAAGATCAATAAAACTAAAAGCTGGTTCTTTGAGAAGACAAAAAAAATTGATAAACCATTAGCCAGATTCATCAAGAAAAAAAGGAAGACTCAAATCAATAGAATTAGAAATGAAAAAGGAGAAGTAACAAGTGACACTGCAGAAATACAAAGGATCATGAGAGATTACTACAAGCAACTGTATGCCAATAAATGGACAACCTGGAAGAAATGAACAAATTCTTAGAAATGCACAACCTTCTGTGACTGAACCAGGAAGAAATAGGAAATATGAACAGACCAATCACAAGCACTGAAATTGAAACTGTGATTAAAAATCTTCCAACAAACAAAAGCCCAGGACCAGATGGCTTCACAGGCGAATTCTATCAAACATTTAGAGAAGAGCTAACACCTATCCTTCTCAAACTCTTCCAGATCATAGCAGAGGGAGGAACACTCCCAAACTCACTCTACAAGGCCACCATCACCCTGATTGCAAAAGCAGACAACGATGTCACAAAGAAATAAAACTACAGACCAATATTACTGATGAACACAGATGCAAAAATCCTCAACAAAATACTAGGAAATAGAATCCAGTAGCACATTAAAAGGATCATACACCATGAACAAGTGGGGTTTATCCCAGGATTGCAAGGATTCTTCAATATACGCAAATCAATCAACGTGATACACCATATTAACAAATTGAAGGAGAAAAACCATATCATCATCTCAATAGATGCAAAGAAAACTTTCGACAAAATTCAACACCTATTTATGATAAAAACCCTGCAGAAAGTAGGCATAGAGGGAACTTTCCTCAACATAATAAAGGCCATATATGACAAACCCACAGCCAACCTCGTGCTCAATGGTGAAAAACTGAAACCATTTCCACTAAGATCAGGAACAAGACAAGGTTGCCCACTCTCACCACTCTTATTCAACATAGTTTTGGAAGTTTTAGCCACAGCAATCACAGAAGAAAAAGAAATAAAAGGAATCCAAATCGGAAAAGAAGAAGTAAAGCTGTCACTGTTTGCAGTTGACATGATACTATACATAGAGAATCCTAAAGATGCTACCAGAAAACTACTAGAGCTAATCAATGAATTTGGTAAAGTAGCAGGATACAAAATTAATGCACAGAAATCTCTGGCATTCCTATACACTAATGATGAAAAATCTGAAAGTGAAATTAAGAAAACACTCCCATTTACCATTGCAACAAACAGAATAAAATATCTAGGAATAAACCTACCTAAGGAGACAAAAGACCTATATGCAGAAAATTATAAGACACTGATGAAAGAAATTAAAGATGATACAAATAGATGGAGAGATATACCATGTTCTTGGATTGGAAGAATCAACACTGTGAAAATGACTCTACTACCCAAAGCCATCTACAGATTCAATGCAATCCCTATCAAAGTACCACTGGCATTTTTCACAGACCTACAACAAAAAATTTCACAATTTGTATGGAAACACAAAAGACCCCGAATAGCCAAAGCAATCTTGAGAACGAAAAACGGAGCTGGAGGAATCAGGCTCCCTGACTTCAGACTATACTACAAAGCTACAGTAATCAAGACAGTATGGTACTGGCACAAAAACAGAAAGATAGATCAATGGAACAGGATACAAAGCCCAGAGATAAACCCATGCACATATGGTCACCTTATCTTTGATAAAAGAGGCAGGAATGTACAGTGGAGAAAGGACAGCCTCTTCAATAAGTGGTGCTGGGAAAATAGGACAGGTACATGTAAAAGTATGAGATTAGAACACTCCCTAACGTCATATACAAAAATAAGCTCAAAATGGATTAAAGACGTAAATGTAAGGCCAGACACCATCAATCTCTTAGAGGAAAACATAGGCAGAACACTCTATGACATAAATCACAGCAAGATCCTTTTTGACCCACCTCCTAGAGAAATGGAAATAAAAACAAAAATAAACAAATGGGATCGAATGAAACTTAAAAGCTTTTGCACAGGGCTTCCCTGGTGGCACAGTGGTTAAGGGCCCACCTGCTGATGCAGGGGACGCGGGTTCATGCCCCGGTCTGGGAGGATCCCAAATGCTGTGGATGGGCTGGGCCCGTGAGCCATGGCTGCTGAGCCTGTGCGTCCAGAGCCTGTGCTCCGCAACGGGAGAGGCCACAGCAGTGAGAGGCCCGCGTACCACAAAAAAAAAAAAAAAAAAGCTTTTGCACAGTAAAGGAAACCATAAACAAGACCAAAAGAAAACCCTCAGAATGGGAGAAAATATTTGCAAATGAAGCAACTGACAAAGGATTAATCTCCAAAATTTACAAGCAGCTCAAACAGCTCAATAACAAAAAAATAAACAATCCAATCCAAAAATGGGCAGAAGACCTAAATAGACATTTCTCCAAAGAAGATATACAGATTGCCAACAAACACATGAAAGAATGCTCAACATCATTAATCATTAGAGAAATGTAAATCAAAACTACAATGAGATATCATCTCAAACCGGTCAGAATGGCCATCATCAAAAAATCTAGACACGATAAATGCTGGAGAAGTTGTGGAGAAAAGGGAACCCTCTTGCACTGTTGGTGGGAATGTGAATTGGTATAGCCACTATGGAGAACAGTATGGAGGTTCCTTAAAAAACTACAAATAGAACTACCATACAACCCAGCAATCCCACTTCTGGGCATATACCCTGAGAAAACCATAATTCAATAAGAGTCATGTACCAAAATGTTCATTGCAGCTCTATTTACAATAGCCAGGAGATGGAAGCAACCTAAGTGTCCATCATCGGATGAATGTATAAAGAAGATGTGGCACATATATACAATGGAATATTACTCAGCCATAAAAAGAAACGAAATTGAGTTATTTGTAGTGAGGTGGATAGACCTAGAGTCTGTCATACAGAGTGAAGTAAGTCAGAAAGAGAGAGACAAATACCATATGCTAACACATATATATGGAACCTAAGAAAAAAAAATGTCATGAAGAACCTAGGGGTAAGACGGGAATAAAGACACAGACCTACTAGAGAATGGACTTGAGGATATGGGGAGGGGAATGGTAAGCTGTGACAAAGTGAGAGAGTGGCATGGACATATATACTCTACCAAACGTAAAATAGATAGCTAGTGGGAAGCAGCCGCATAGCACAGGGAAATCAGTTCGGTGCTTGTGACCACCTAGAGGGGTGGGATGGGGGGGTTGGAGGGAGGGAGACGTAAGAGGGAAGAGATATGGGAACATATGTATATGTATAACTGATTCACTTTGTTATAAAGCAGAAACTAACACAACACTGTAAAGCAATTATATTCCAATAAAGATGTTAAAAGAAAAGAAGAAACTACAGGACAAACAATCCGACTTCTTTAACAAATAAACTGGGGGAGGGGGAGAGGGGTAACTAAATATGGATCAAAACAGACATAAGAGTCACCTCAGCCAATCACAATATATAGGCGTCATATGGATCTTGTTTCAAATTAATCAACTGTATAAGATTTTGAGAGAACCAGGGAAATTTGAAGACTGAGTATTTAATTACTAATAAAATTGTTATGTGTTATAACAATGACATGTGTTATTGTTTTTTAAAGAGTCCTTAGTTTTTAGAGATGCATGTTGCAATATTCACAGATGAAATGATCTGTTGTGTTTGCTTCAAAATGAATCTATACAGTATTGAGAATGGGAAGGTGTGGAAAGGATGGGAATATATATATGGCTCGAGGTTGGTTATGAGTTGATAACTACTGAAACTGGATGATAGAGTCAGAGACTTTCATTATATCATTCACTCTTTTATGTATACATAAAATTTTCCCCAATAACACACAACCTTTTAAAAGTTAACCTGGAAAAGATTAAGAAATAAACAGAATCTTCCTTCTGTAAAAATGTGTACATTTTATTAAAATTACCTGGGTAGGTCAGATATTTTTCTTCTAAAGGTTTTATTTCCTTTCCTTTAAATAAATTTAAAAATATTTACAGTAGTCCCTCCTTTTCTGCAGTTTTGCTTTCCATGGATTCAGTTACCTGAGGTCAACTGAGGTCCAAAAATATTAAATGGAAAATTTCAGAAATAAACAATTTATAAGTTTTAAATTGCGAGTGGTTCTGAGTAGCACGACAAAAATCTCGCTCCATCCTGTCCAGAGTATTCCACCCATTAGTCATTTAGTAGCCACCTGGATTATCAGATCCACTGTCACGGCACCACAGTGCTTGTGTTCAAGTCACCCTCATTTTATAATACTTAATAACGGCCCCACGTGCAAAAGTAGTGATGCTGGCAGTTCATCTATGCCAAAGAGAAGCGTAAGTGCTTCCTTTAAGTGAAAATTTGAAAGTTCTCTATTTAATAAGGAAAGTAAAAAAATTTGTAAGCTGAGGGTACTAAGATCTAAGGTCAGAATGAATCTTCTGTCCGTGAAATTGTGAAGCAGGAAAAAGAAATTCATGCTAGTTTTTCTGTCACACCTCAAACTTCAAAAGTTATGGGCACAGTGCATGGTAAGTGCTTAGTTAAGATGGAAAAGGTAATAAATTTGTATGATAAGATTCTGAGTGAGAGAAACAACATCTTTCATTACAGCATATTGTTATAATTGTTCTATTTTATTTTACTATTAGTCACCGTTGTTAATCCCTTACTGTGCCTAATTTATAAATTAAACTTTATCATATATATATATATTAAAAAAACATAGTTTATATAGGATTTGGTACTACCCACAATTTCAGTCATCCACTGGGAGTCTTGGAACATAATCCCTGTGGATAAGGGGGTACTGTGTATTAAAATATTATATTTCTTTTTTGTAAAGAAGAAGTAAAAATTGAGCCTGAATCTCTTTATTCATGTAAGCTCTTTTAATGTTTAAAAATAATATGTAATAAAAATAAAAGGCTAGAAAATTATAACTATGGAAAGTACAAAATGAAAAGTAAAAGCTTGTATCTCCCCACTCCTATTCCCAAAAGATAACCAGTGCCGGTAGTTTCTTGTGATTTGTTCCAAAACACAAAAAATGGAGAGGGAGTGGGAACCAGACACAGTACGTGTGTGCACACACGTGTGTATATGTACGACATATATACATAAAGTGCAACAAGAACCATATTGTTCTATATCTTAGTTTTTCACTTAATAATACAGCACATATTAACACATCACTCTACCCCATTTTTAATAGCACACTGTTTCTATAGTACGGATATATTATAATTTATATAACTATTGTATTGATGAATATTTAAAATGTTCCATTTTCTAAATTATTGCAAACAATGCTGCTAGATACCTTCCAAATGCTTTTAAAAATCTAAATTATTTGGTATAACTAAGAGTAAAGAAAGTTCGCCACACAAGAATAAAGTTTTTGTAGGCCCATACACTAAACCAACATGTGTAACAGCCAAAATTTACACTTTTTTAGGAAACCGGCTATTATGATACATAGAAAGAGCTGTGTGATGTGGAAACATTCTGTATGCTTCAGTCTAATATATATGAAATTAGAATAGTATGGTAATCTTATATGCCTTGATATATAGCTATGAGAGTAAAAATGTGTGTGAAGTCTTCTTTTACTACTCAAATTATGATAACAAAATGCTAGATTCAATTATAGATAGTAAGTGACTAAACCTTTAGCCGCACAAGAAATTTTGATACTAATTTCTCAAAGTTGAAAAGTAAATCTGGTAATGATCGGTTGTGTGTGTGGGGGGTGTGTGTGTGTGTATTATCTAAGTGAACATCAGTTCAGAAACTGTCTTCTTTTAAAAAAGAAAAAGAGAAATCCACAAAATGTTCTACCTTGACGTTCATCATCCTCCTTTGGTGTTTGTTCCAATAACGTGTCCAAGGCTCGGGCATAATCTTTCATTACCCAGTATGCAAGACTACGTAAGAAAGGATCAGGATGTAATCTTTTGCAATCGAATCCTGAGGCATCCTTTTGGCAACCCAAAATCTTCTGATTTAGGATGGATATATAAGTGGATGAAGTCTCAAAATCAGATTCATATAAACGGGCAATTACCATGGCTAGCTGGATATCTTCCATTTTTTCAAGACATACCTATAAATTTAAATATTAAGAAATACTTATTTAATGATAATTATTTAGAGATACGAAATATCCAACTGATATCCTGAAATTATCCACTATTTATATTCTCACAGTGGAGGGAAGAGGTCCAGAGGTTGAGACAGTGAAGGGTAGTTATATGCTTGCTTGAAAGGAGATTAAGGAATAGCAGGAAGATTAAGAAACTAGAACTTAGTAGCTTCCAGCCTAGAAAGATCATTTATAAAAAATGCATAAAATGAAGTATATCAACACCATCTCAGACTTAGATCAATTCAAATAACATTCATCTTTAAATTAAATACCACTTATGACATCTAAATTTATGTACATCAGTTCCTGTTAATTTCCAAATATATTTCCATATAAACATAATTATTACTATTTTAAAAGAATCTTCTACTTACATAGCAAATAACTTAAGAAATAAAGCCACATACTCTATTCTTACTCTGAGTTTATATTCTAAAGTAGCTACTCCTCTGAGAGTCTGAGGTCATGCAGGCAATATGAGCATCTCTCACTCAATCAACATTTCTCTTCTTTGCCTGAGTATCTTCTAGGATAAGCTTCCCATTTCAAAATTATAAATATTTGTTACTTTAAAAACTCATACATCTGAGATAATTCTGAAAATATGACTAATTCTAAACATAAAGTACTTTCACTTTGTTGGATATTTCCTATTTTTTCTATGATATATCATTTCCAATTATGTTTTTCCTTCACCTGTTTGGATTATTCACTATAATAATAGGTATCCTAAAAGGAATATCTCATAAACAACAGAAATATTTGTAATTATTCTCTTAACCAGCTACCAAGATTGTGTATCAAAAAATGTGAACTTTTATCTCTTCCCATTCACCTTCCAATATCTAAGACTATATTTCAAAACAGTATAAACTGCAATCTCAGTTCCTTATCTATGAATTTCATTTAGACGAAAAAGAACTTAAAGTATCTGCCTGTCTACACAAAGTAAGGAGATTGTGACCTATACATACTTAAATAGTTCCGAATCACAAGATGGTCAGGAAAAAGATATTCATAAACCATTTTTCCATACACTTATACTTGAAATACTTATCTTGAAATGCAATATTCTCTATATAAAATTTTTCATTTATGTTTCTACATGTATTTATTTATAATTCCATTATCATTGTGCTACTATTTAAGTTAGTAATCTCTGTAGTTATTCTCTACCCTCTATCCTTACAAACGTATGACCAAACATTACAGTCTCCTCCATGATCTTCCCAGGTTTTCAAGCTCTTACAGGTATTTCATAGCATGTTTTCTTAGTTATACCTCAATGGCATCTTTCAATGAACCAGCTAACAAGAAAAAAGCAGCAGATTGTTCAAAGCGTTGTTTTCCAAGTAAAGAGAAAGCGTTTTTCAAAGCGGCTTTACGCCATCTATCTTCATTAAAATTGTGGCTGAAAAATGTTGTCATTTTTTCATCATGCTGTGACCTGGGAACCAGAGCACAAACATCAGTGGTTAAACCAAATTTAAAATAGTTTTAATCCTTTACAGAATATATGAAAATAGAAAATGAAAACCTCAAACATCCATCTAAAAGAAGAACAATAACAACTTTAGTGGTAGGTATTTGTTATTAAGCTTCTCTTTGTTTCTTCTAATAAGGAGAAAACTCAAAATACCTTAAGTATACATGAATAGGAAGCAAGTGCACTCTTTACTTTCCAAAGTGCTTTTATCAACTTATTTTTAACAATATCCCACTCTTTAGGTTAAGTTCAAATGATATTCTATTTGTTTTGCAGATAAAGGAATCAAGGCACAAAAAAGGAAACTGATTTATCTAAGTACTTTCAAAAGCATTATGTTTCTGAGTCACAGCACAATCTTCATTCCATTAAACCATATTAAGTGTTGAGGAAATTTACCTAAACAGACCCCACACTATTGCTTTCTTCTTCATTGAAAGGTAGAATAATGCAGCATCCAAGGCGTCATTGTTCCTTTGAAAAGAAGCTTTGGCAACCTAAACAGTCAATAAAAAGTTATACTGAATTAACTAGTTGATAAACAAATTACAACAATTAATGCTTCCCTACTACTTCCATGGATGACACAAACTATGCAGATGGGAAAAGCTGACTCTATTCCACAATCGCCAGTAGCTTATAATACATGCTCCTAGAAACAACCCTTTGTATACCAGTAATTACAATAAAAATAATAACAGCAACTAGTATTTACTGACTACTTACCATGTACTAGACACCTTTCACTTATCTTACTGAATCACCACGATCCAAGAGGTACTATTATTATCCCCATTTTACACATGAGGCGACTGAGACACAAAGAGGTTAACTGAATTGCCTAAGGTCACACAGTAAGTAAGGGGTGTAAAAGGGATTAGAACCCAGGTAGTAATAAAACTGTCTAAGATAGGAAACAATAAAGAATGCAGAATATTTGATAGGTAAGACCTTTTCTTTTCTTTTCTTTTTTTCTGGCTGTGCTGCACAGCTTGCAGGAAGTTAGTTCCCCAACCAGGGATCGAACCCGGGCCCCCAGCAGTGGAAGCACAGAGTCCTAACCATGGACCGCCAGGGAATTCCCAGTGAGACCTTTTCTTGAAAATTAGACATATTAAATTTCTTAATGTTTTGTAAAAGTTAAAATGCTGACTTCTATGGTATGTATATGTGATTTCACATTTTAAAGCTCTCTCAACTAATACTGATACAGACAACTGTAAATAAATATCAGTTATACTCACGCACATGCATACACACACATTTTGAAAAATACAAAAATTAATGTTTTAGTTTTTTTCTTTAAACATAATTTTCCAGTATTTTTTAAAATTAATTAATTTATTTATTTTTGGCTGTGTTGGGTCTTTGTTTCTGTGCGAGGGCTTTCTCTATTTGTGGCAAGCGGGGGCCGCTCTTCATCATGGTGCGCGGGCCTTTCAATGTCACGGCCTCTCTTATTGCGGGGCACAGGCTCCAGACGCGCAGGCTCAGTAGTTGCGGCTCATGGGCCTAGTTGCTCCACGGCATGTGGGATCTTCCCAGACCAGGGCTCGAACCCATGTCCCCTGCATTGGCAGGCAGATTCTTAACCACTGCGCCACCAGGGAAGCCCTCCAGTATTTTTCAATCAAATTCTGACAGTTCTGAAGGACTGACACATTCTTTCTGGCATGTAATTAAAATACAGGTGGTTGAAGCTCCATTATTTTGAAGGGCTTTCAAATTTTAGTTCTTAGAAATTCCATGAGAAAAAGCCTTAATGAATATATAATTCCCCTTTGTACCATAACTGATAACCTCCTTTGAGCCATATGACCAAAGTTGCTGAATTTATAAAGAACCAATCAACTCAATGTAAGTTTAAAAATTATTAAGCCAGTAACACTGTTGTACATAATCATACGGTTTTGAATACAGTACCATACAGACCACATATTTCTCAAAGATACTGATATAACCTCTGCAAATAACTAAGTTGAGAGGTATAACGATTAAAAACAATGGATGTTTTATTAATGAACACTGATGGTAGAGCAGGAAGCCACCAAGGCATGGTGAAGAGGGGTAAAGACACCTAAAATCACATCACAAAAATGCTTTTATTCCTCTTCCCCTTTTTAAGTATTTTCTCTGCCTTCAATCATTTAACTTAGTACTTCAATGTTTAATAATTCTTATAAGAATTTTTATTCATCTTCAGCTAATGAGTTTTTGGGCTGGCCAAAAAGTTCCTTTGGTTTTTAAGTAAAAATAAAATACACATTTTTCATTTTCACCAAGAATTTTATTGAACAACGTATTCACTGTTTTGTTCTACTACCTTCTGCCAGTTTTCAAGCAACTTCATAATTCCATCTTCCCAAAACTTTTTATCTTTTTGAGCAAAGAACTGTTCCAGGTGCCTTTTACAGTCTTCCAGGGAATGGAAATATTTTCCATTAAGAGAACTTTGTAAAGACCAAAATACATGGAAATCCGAAGGTGCAATGTCTGATGAATACAGCAGATGAAT
This sequence comes from Grampus griseus, assembly GCF_964374135.1. Classification (NCBI taxonomy): domain Eukaryota; kingdom Metazoa; phylum Chordata; class Mammalia; order Artiodactyla; family Delphinidae; genus Grampus; species Grampus griseus. Next base: position 95,466,455 of record NC_139018.1, read on the forward strand.
CAGAATTTCCCAGCCAAGCTCTAACAGTTTTTGCCTGGTCATCAAAGAAACATGTGGTCTTACATTATCCTGATGGAAGATTATGTGCTTTCTGTTGACTAATTCCAGATGCTTTTTGTCTGTTGACTAATTCCAGTGCTTTTCCACTTGACAAAAAGCACTGGTGGTCCAGTGGCTTTCAGTTGGTCTAACTGGGAGCAGTACTTGTTGGGATTAATCGTTTGGTTTTCCAGAAGGAGCTCATCATAGAGGACTCCCTTCCAATCCCGCCATATAAATAACATCACCTTTCTTGGATGAAGACCGGCCTTTGGTGTGGTTGGCGGTGGTTCATTTCGCTTGCCCCATGATCTCTTCCATTCCACATTATTGTACAGTATCCACTTTTCATTACCCATCACAATTCGTTTTAGAAACGGAACGTTTTTGGTACCTTTCAGTAGAGAATCCCATGAGGAAATACGGTCAGGAAGGTTTTTTTCGCTTAACTTACGTGGAACCCAAACATCAAAGCGATTAACATAACCAAGCTGGTGCAAATGATTTTCAATGCTTGATTTGGACATTTTGAGTATGCCGGCTATCTCCCGCGTGGTATAACGTTGACTGTTCTCAGTTAATGTCTTGAGTTGATCCCTATCAACTTCAACTGGTCTACCCGACCGTGGAGCATCATCCAGCTTCTCGAGAAATCTCCAGCACAAAACTTCGCAAACCACTTTTGACATGTTTGATTAGTCACAGCGCCTTCTCCATACACTGCACAAATCTTCTTTTGCGTTTCAGTTGTGTTTTTACGTTTCTTGAAATAATAAAGCATAATATGCCGAAAGTGTTGCTTTTTTCCTTCTATCTTCAATATTAAAATGGCTACACAAAAATTCACCAATTCTGATAAGCGTTTTTTAAATCCGTGCTGATAATGACAGCTGTCACAATACAATCTAAAAATTTGTTTCGAATGAAGTTGAAGACAACTAAGTGCTACTAGAGCCATCCTACAGAAAAAAACGAATGAACCTTTTGGCCAACCCAATATAACATATATTTCAAGGGAAAAAATTTTACATTTCCTTTTGATTTAATTTTAAGAGATAAATTACTTGTGGAAATAAATCATACGCATATATGAGAAATACTCAATTATAATGACACAACACACTGATGACAAGAAACTGAAGAGACTTTGTAGAACATTTCAGATAAAATATGTCCTCCTCTTTTTCCATTGCTTTGGGATATGAAAAAAATTTAATGGGGACTTCCTGGTGGTCCAGTGGTTAGGACTCGAGTGGTGCTTTCACTGCCGAGGGCAAAGGTTCAATCCCCGGTCTGGGAACTATCTTAAGATCCCACAAGCCATGTGGCGTGGCCAAAAAAAAAAAAAAGTTAACGTAGATATTGTGTAATTTATATGCTATAACAATTAATTTCCCTGTACATCAGAAACTACATCTCTTGGTTGGTATGAGAACAAATTCCTTCTTACATCTGCCTATTTTGAGAAGAGAAATACTTACATATTATTGGCAGCCTTACATGTAGCAGGAAAATGACACTTTTACACTTACATTTCAAACTGTGATGTGAGGACCATGAACACCAGAATCACAGGATGCTAATTCAGATGAAGATGCCACAGCCCTACCACCTCCAACCCACTAAATGAAAACTTTTGAGAGTGGAAGTGAGGGATGTATGTTTCAAACAAGTTTGCCAGGTGATTCTTCAAACACTAAAATTTAGAAACTACTACTGTAGAGGAATAAATTCCTCTTGGGGGAAATGAACTCATAGTCCACAAATGTAGTATCATTAATCGTACTTCCGAGAATTTCAATGGACTCCTAAAAGTAAACAAAACAATGACAATCCCACTCTCCTAATCACGACAGAGTAGAAAGGGCACAGACTAAATCTAACACTTTTAAATGATGGGAGTTTGGGCTGGTTACCCAACCTCTCTGAGTCGTAGTTCTACCAGGTGGAAAATCGAGATGGTAACATACAGCTGACGAGAAGATTATATGAAATAATTTATGAAAAGCAACTAGAACCAAACCTGGTACACAAAAGGTGCTCAATAATGGTTAGTTTCTGCAACACTGAAAGAATTTTCAGCTTCTACTAAAAATTTTTTAACAATTTTATTTTCTACTAGAAAACTGATTCCAAAAACCCATTTTAAAATTTATAGCATGAGGGGACTTCCCTGTTGGCGCAGTGGTTAAGAATTCGCCTGCCAATGCAGGGGACACAGGTTCAATCCCTTGTCCAGGAAAATCCCACATGCCGCAGAGCAACTAAGCCCATGCGCCACAACTACTGAGCCCACGTGCCACAACTACTGAAGCCCTAGCGCCTAGAGCCCGTGCTCTGCAACAAGAGAAGCCGCTACAATGAGAAGCCCACGCACCGCAACAAAGAGTAGCCCTTGCATGCCGCAGCTGGAGAAAGCCCGCACACAGCAACAAAGACCCAACGTAGCAAAAACAAAATTAATTAAATAAGTTAAAAAAGAAATTTATAGTATGTGTCATTTGCTGCCATAGATATATTCTTCAAGTGCACACAAATCAAAAATTTTTGAATGGTATTTTAAAAGTGCACAGGAAGTTTGGTATTTATTAACCTAGCCATGCAGAGAATCTTTTATATAAAAAGAATGATTTGGGACTTCCCTGGCGGTCCAGAGGTTAAGACTCCACATTTCTGTGCTTCCACTGCAGGGGGTGTGGGTTCCATCCTGGTTGGGGAACTATGATCCCGCAAGCCATGCAGTGCAGCATGCATAAATGAATGAATGAATGAATGAAGAGAACTTTTTTTCTATGTAATGTATGTAACTGACATACAGTTTGTATTTTCTTAAACTAGGATGCACCTCAACTGATAGCAGAAAATATCTGTTCCATAAATATTATATACTTAGTATATATGGCAAAAGACAATTGATATACTGCTTGGACATTTTATAAAGGTCAAATTTTAGTTTTAAAGGTCCAAAAATTTTTATTTAAGAAGTTCTCAAGATCTCAAGATGTACATACTAATCCCTCACCACAGGTTTTCTGGAAGATAATATCTTTTATGCTTTAAGAAAAGACTTAACTTCAAAATCCAATGAAGTAAAGTTACCTTTTCAATGCATCTTCGAAGAGTGTTAATATTCCTCACCCACCAACCTATTCCCATAGCTCTTAACTCAGACCACTGAGGGTCCCCTCTCTGAATTGCCGGAATCATATTAATCAGCTCTTCCTCAGCCTCAGAATGAAAAGCCCAGGCAAAATGGCAAGTAGACACACCTAAATTAGAAATACAAAATAATAAGTTCCAGAACTATACCAAAACAAAAACAAAACCAATTTTTTACATAATCATGTATTTATTCATTCTGGAAAGAATTTTCAAGCTGAAAAAAAGTATCAAAAGATTTCATCATTCAGGATTTTATAGTATAAGCTTCTACATACGAGATCACCGACAGGATACACAAAACCAAAATCTTTCTGAAACGTATTCGCTGCAAGAATAGAGACACTAAAACTTAATTGCTGGAAAGAAAGATATTTGAATATCAAGCCGTTCATATGTACGTACACACACCAAACTGATCAAGAGTAAAAGCTCTGGTCAAGTCAAAATAGGTTGGTCCATGTACGTGGATGTTGTTTCACAGTGCCACTTGCTTGCAGACCATATCCTTCAGTACTGGATATGGAAAACTGCCCCATTCATCCCTCAGGCCAAGGAGCTACATATCACTTCAAAGCAAGCTTTAAACTTGATGAGAGTTCTGGGGAAGAACAGTCAGGAGGCACATTCCTCTGTCTTTGGTGCCTCAGTTAAAAAGAGTTTAAAGCTGCCTAATTACTGATGGCAAACACTTTTATGCCCTGGTAAAAGACTGACAGGGATCTAGGCTGTATTTAGAGGCAACAAATACGGTTTAGTGACACCCTCAGTGAGTCTGTCAACAGTTGAACAACTGATAACACTTTACTCCACTTAGAGCAGGTAAAGAAGAAACATGAGAGAAGTGAACCAAGGAGTGATGTTAGATAGTGGGAATGCCACTGGGAAGAACCCCAAGGATCCCAGGAAAGAAGCCAGGCTAGTCGAATCAGCCATCTATTAGAATCCCTTTGGAAACAAAGAAATGTCGGAGGTCAATGACGGTCTGATAGCCACATTACAAAGGACTCCCAATGCTGTAAGGCTATCAATATTACCACATATAATTTTTTTCATTAACAACTACTATATAGATTTTCCATATAGTTTAAAGCTTTTCTAACAATTACTGCTTCCCAACAGTTCCTTCGGAAATTATTAAAAAAACTATTAGGACCATTTTAAATAATAATCTTAAGCCTTTTAAATTCCTCATTGCTAACATTTATATACTGTGTTTGAAATCATATCACAAAATCAATGCAACAAGCCTTAACTGTCACTATAAATTTAGGAGGAAAATGGACAAAACTTAAAAACATCAACTTGTATTTTTTCAGAACCTAAAAAGCAAATTAATTCTCTATTTAAATCTGTCTGATTCAAGAAATAATCACTGAATGAAATAACTATAAAAAAACTAACACTTTGCTTTAGGAATTGCTATTATAAGGCAATGCAAAATGCACACTTTTGCTGATATAAAAATTTTAATATAAAGTAACAATATAAAGTATATTCTATACCCTTAAATGAAATTTGGTTGATGACATTTTTGGTATGACTAAAAGGAAACAAAAATATACACAGACATGTCAGAGGAACTTGGTTCAGAAAGAAGATGAAGAGATCAGTAACTCTATTTGGAAATCTAACTACTAGAAGTGAAAAAAGGTATTAGGAAGAAAAAACAAGGGGCACCAGCAGGCACTTATTTTTATTTGCCTACCAATGGCAGGCTATTCTTTGCAATATATCTCTGTTCTTCTTAGCTTGTCTACTAGCTACTTAAGTTTTTCCCCGGACCATCACCTACAATAGCAGTCACTTTTCTCATCTCCAATGTTTTAACTGTATCAAAGGGAAAATGGAATTTGACAAAGCTTTAGAAATTTGAGGTGTTTTAGGTCTCCCTAGGCAATATACACAATTGTCATTAAGTGATTCAGTACCATATGACCATCATTTAAAACTAAAATTTTAAATTTTAAAACTAAAATTTGAGATGCCACTTTTTAAACCTATTCCAAATGCCATAGATTGTTTTAAATGATAATATCAAGTGTTGCAATGAGTTGAGTTTTGGCATCGTCAAATACTGGTTCTGGGACTGTAAATGAGCCTTGTCTTTCTGAAAGTCACAATATTTATCAAGAGTTAAGAATTTTCAGGGGAGAGGGGGAAGATGGCCGAAGAGTAAGATGTGGAGATCACACGTGGAACAACTCCTACAGAACACCCACTGAACGCTGGCAGAAGACCTCAGACCTCCCAAAAGGCAAGAAACTCTCCACGTACCTGGGTAGGGCAAAAGAAAAAAGAATAAACAGAGACAAAAGAATAGTGACAGGACCTGCACCAGGGGGAGGGAGCTGTGAAGGAGGAAAGGTTTCCACACACTAGGAAGCCCCTTCCTGGGCGGAGACTGCGGGTGGCGGAGGGGGGAAGCTTCGGAGCCACGGAGGAGACCAGAGCAACAGGGGTGCGGAGGGCAAAGCGGAGAGATTCCCGCACAGAGGATCGGTGCCAACCAGCACTCACCAGCCCCAGAGGCTTGTCTGCTTACCCGCCGGGACGGGCGGGGGCTGGGAGCTAAGGCTCGGGCTTTGGTCAGAGCACAGGGAGAGGACTGGGGGCGTGAACACAGCCTGAAGGGGTTAGTGCACCACAGCTAGCCGGGAGGGAGTCCGGGGAAAAGTCTGGACCTGACGAAGAGGCAAGAGACTTTTTCTTCCCTGTTTGTTTCCTGGTGCGCGAGGAGAGGGGGTTAAGAGCACTGCGTAAAGGAGACGGGCGCGAGACGCGGTTATCAGCATGGACCCCAGAGACGGGCCTGAGAAGCTAAGGCCGCTGCAGCCGCCACCAAGAAGCCTGTGTGCGAGCACAGGTCACTATCCACACCTCCCCTCCCAGAGCCTGTGCAGCCCGCCACTGCCAGGGTCCCGTGATCCGGGGACAACTTCCCCGGGAGAACGGATGGCACGCCTCAGGCTGGTGCAACGTCATGCTGGCCTCTGCAGCCGCAGGCTCACCCTGCACTCCGTGCCCCTGCCTCAGTGAGCCAGAGCCCCCGAATCAGCTGCTCCTTTAACCCTGTCCTGTCTGAGCGAAGAACAGACACCCTCCGGTGACCTACACGCAGAGGCAGGGCCAAATCCAAAGCTTAACCTCGGAGCTGTGCGAACAAAGAGGAGAAAGGGAAATTTCTCCCAGCAGCCTCAGGAACAGCAGATTTTATCTCCACAGTCAACTCGATGTACCCTGCATCTGTGGAATACCTGAATAGACAACGAATCATCCCAAATTGAGGAGGTGGACTTTGAGAGCAAGATATATTATTTTTTCCCCTTTTCCTCTTTTTGTGAGTGTGTATGTGTATGCTTCTGTGTGAGACTGTCTGTATAGCTTTGCTTTCACCATTTGTCCTAGAGTTCTGTCCATCCATTTTTGTTTGTTCTTTTGTTTTTTTACTTAAAAAATTTTTTTCCTTAATAATTATCTTTTATTTTAATAACTTTTATTTTATCTTTATTTTTTCTTCCTTCCTCCCTTCCTTTCTCTTCCTCCCTGCCTCCCTCCCTCCCCCTCCCTCCCTCTCCCTCCCTCCCCCTCCCTCCCTCTCTCTCTCTCTCTCTCTCTCTCTCTCTCTTTCTTTCTTTCTACCTTTTCTCCATTTTATTCTGAGCCGTGTGGATGAAAGGCTCTTGGTGCTGCAGCCAGGAGTCACTGGTGTGCCTCTGATGTGGGAGAGCCAACTTCAGGACACTGGTCCACAAGAGACCTCCCAGCTCCACATAATACAAAAAGGTGCAAAAACGACCAGCAAGCTACAGTGCTGGACATCCTATGCCAAACAACTAGCAAGACAGGAACACAGCCCCATCCATTAGCAGAGTGGCTGCCTAAAATCATAATAAGACCACAGACACCCCCAAACACACCACCAGACGTGGACCTGCCCACCAGAAAGACAAGATCCAGCCTCATCCACCAGAACACAGGCACTAGTCCCCTCCACCAGGAAACCTAAACAACCCACTGAACCAACCTTAGCCACTGGGGACAGACACCAAAAACAACGGGAACTACAAACCTGCAGCCTGCGAAAAGGAGACCCCAAACACAGTAAGATAAGCAAAACGAAAAGACAGAAAAACACACAGCAGATGAAGGAGCAAGGTAAAAATCCACCAAAAGGAGACCCCAAACACAGTAAGATAAGCAAAACGAAAAGAGAGACCCCAAACACAGTAAGATAAGCAAAACGAAAAGACAGAAAAACACACAGCAGATGAAGGAGCAAGGTAAAAATCCACCATACCTAACAAATGAAGAGGAAATAGGCAGTCTACCTGAAAAAGAATTCAGGATAATGAGAGTAAAGATGATCCAAAATATTGGAAATAGAATAGAGAAAACGCAAGAAACATTTAACAAGGACCAAGAAGAAACAAGTAACAATGAACAACACAATAAATGAAATTAAAAATACTCTAGAAGGGATCAATAGCAGAATAACTGAGGCACAAGAACGGATAAGTGACCTGGAAGATAAAATAGTGGAAATAACTACTGCAGAGCACAATAAAGAAAAAAGAATGAAAAGAACTGAGGACAGTCTCAGAGACCTCTGGGACAACATTAACCGCACCAACATTCGAATTATAGGGGTCCCAGAAGAAGAAGAGAAAAAGAAAGGCACTGAGAAAATATTTGAAGAGATTATAGTTGAAAACTTCCCTAATATGGGAAAGGAAATAGTTAATCAAGTCCAGGAAGCACAGAGAGTCCCATACAGGATAAATCCAAGGAGAAACATGCCAAGACACATATTAATCAAACTATCAAAAATTAAATACAAAGAAAACATATTAAAAGCAGCAAGGGAAAAACAACAAATAACACACAAGGGAATCCCCATAAGGTTAACTGCTGATCTTTCAGCAGAAACTCTGCAAGCCACAAGGGAGTGGCACGACATATGTAAAGTGATGAAGGAGAAAAACCTACAACCAAGATTACTATACCCAGCAAGGATCTCATTCAGATTTGATGGAGAAATTAAAATCTTCACAGACAAGGAAAAGCTGAGAGAGTTCAGCACCACCAAACCAGCTTTACAACAAATGCTAAAGGAACTTCTCTAGGCAAGCAACACAAGAGAAGGAAAACACCTACAATAACAAACCCAAAACAATGAAGAAAATGGGAATAGGAACATATATATCGATAATTACCTTAAATGTAAATGGATTAAATGCTCCCACCAAAAGACACAGACTGGCTGAATGGATACAAAAACAGGACCCATATATATGCTGTCTACAAGAGACCCACTTCAGATCTAGGGACACATACAGACTGAAAGTGAGGGGATGGAAAAAGATATTCCATGCAAATGGAAATCAAAAGAAAGCTGGAGTAGCAATTCTCATATCAGACAAAATAGACTTTAAAATAAAGACTATTAACAAGAGAGAAAGAAGGACACTACATAATGATCAAGGGATCAATCCAAGAAGAAGATATAACAATTGTAAATATTTATGCACCCAACATAGGAGCACCTCAATACATAAGGCAAATACTAACAGCCACAAAAGGGGAAATCAATAGTAACACATTCATAGTAGGGGACTTTAACAGCCCACTTTCATCAATGGACAGATCATCCAAAATGAAAATAAATAAGGAAACACAGGCTTTAAATGATACGTTAAACAAGATGGACTTAATTGATATTTATAGGACATTCCATCCAAAAACAACAGAATACACATTTTTCTCAAGTGCTCATGGAACATTCTCCATGATAGATTATATCTTCAGTCACAAATCAAGCCTTGGTAAATTTAAGAAAACTGAAATTGTATCAAGTATCTTTTCCAACCACAACGCTATGAGACTAGATATCATTATAGGAAAAGATCTGTAAAAAATACAAATACATGGAGGCTAAACAATACACTACTCAATAACGAAGTGATCACTGAAGAAATCAAGGAGGAAATCAAAAAATACCTAGAAACAAACGAAAATGGAGACACGACGACCCAAAATCAATGGGATGCAGCAAAAGCAGTTCTAAGAGGGAAGTTTATAGCAATACAATCCAACCTTAAGAAACAGGAAACACCTCGAATAAACAACCTAACCTTGCACCTAAGGCAATTAGAGAAAGAAGAACAAAAAAACCCCAAAGTTAGCAGAAGGAAAGAAATCATAAAGATCAGATCAGATATAAAAGAAAAAGAAATGAAGGAAATGACAGCCAAGATCAATAAAACTACAACATGGTTCTTTGAGAAGATAAACGAAATTGATAAACCATTAGCCAGATTCATCAAGAAAAAAAGGGAGAAGACTCAAATCAATAGAATTACCAATGAAGGAGAAGTAACAACTGACACTGCAGAAATACAAAAGATGATGAGAGATTACTACAAGCAACTCTATGCCAATAAAATGGACAACCTGGAAGAAATGAACAAATTTTTAGAAATGCACAAGCTGCCAAGACTGAATCAGGAAGAAATAGAAAATATGAACAGACCAGTCACAAGCACTGAAATTAAAACTGTGATTAAAAATCTTCCAACAAACAAAAGCCCAGGACCAAATAGCTTCACAGGGGAATTCTATCAAACATTTAGAGAAGAGCTAACACCTATCCTTCTCAAACTCTTCCAAAATACAGCAGAAGGAGGAACACTCAAAACAGTCTACGAGGCCAACATCACCCTGATACCAAAACCAAACAAAGATGTCACAAAGAAAGAAAACTACAGGCCAATATCACTGATGAACATAGATGCAAATATCCTCAACAAAATACTAGCAAACAGAATCCAACAGCACATTAAAAGGATCATACACCATGATCAAGTGGGGTTTATTCAAGGTATGCAAGGATTCTTCAATATATGCAAATCAATCAACATGATACACCGTATTAACAAATTGAAGGAGAAAAACCATATGATCATCTCAATAGATGCAGAGAAAGCTTTCGACAAAATTCCACACCCATTTATGATAAAAACCCTGCAGAACGTAGGCATAGAGGGAATTTTCCTCAACATAATAAAGGCCATATATGACAAACCCACAGCCAACATTGTCCTCAATGGTGAAAAACTGAAACCATTTCCGCTAAGATCAGGAACAAGACAAGGTTGCCCACTCTAACCACTCTTATTCAACATAGTTTTGGAAGTTTTAGCCACAGCAATCACAGAAGAAAAGGAAATAAAAGGAATCCAAATCAGAAAAGAAGAAGTAAAGCTGTCACTGTTTGCAGCTGACATGATACTATACATAGAGAATCCTAAAGATGCTACCAGAAAACTACTAGAGCTAATCAATGAATCTGGTAAAGTAGCAGGATACAAATTTAATCCACAGAAATCTCTGGCATTCCTATACACTTATGATGAAAAATCTGAAAGTGAAATTAAGAAAACACTCCCATTTACCACTGCAACAAACAGAATAAAATATCTAGGAATAAACCCACCTAAGGAGACAAAAGACCTGTATGCAGAAAATTATAAGACACTGATGAAAGCAATTAAAGATGATACAAATAGATGGAGAGATATACCATGTTCTTGGATTGGAAGAATCAACATTATGAAAATGACTCTACTACCCAAAGCAATCTACAGATTCAATGCAATCCCTATCAAAGTACCACTGGCATTTTTCACAGAACTACAACAAAAAATTTCACAATTTGTATGGAAACACAAAAGACCCCGAATAGCCAAAGCAATCTTGAGAACGAAAAACGGAGCTGGAGGAATCAGGCATCCTGACTTCAGACTATACCACAAAGCTACAGTAATCAAGACAGTATGGTACTGGCACAAAAACAGAAAGATAGTTCAATGGAACAGGATACAAAGCCCAGAGATAAACCCACGCACATATGGTCACCTTATCTTTGATAAAGGAGGCAGGAATGTACAGTGGAGAAAGGACAGCCTCTTCAATAAGTGGTGCTTATTGGGAAAACTGCACAGGTACATGTAAAAGTATGAGATTAGAACACTCCCTAACACCATACACAAAAATAAGCTCAAAATGGATTAAAGACCTAAATGTAAGGCCAGACACCATCAAACTCTTAGAGGAAAACATAGGCAGAACACTCTATGACATAAATCACAGCAAGATCCTTTTTGACCCACCTCCTAGAGAAATGGAAATAAAAACAAAAATAAACAAATGGGATTGAATGAAACTTAAAAGCTTTTGCACAGGACTTCCCTGGTGGCACAGCAGTTGAGGGTCCGCCTGCCAATGCAGGGGACACGGGTTCATGCCCCGGTCTGGGAGGATCCCAAATGCCGTGCACAGGCTGGGCCCGTGAGCCATGGCTGCTAAGCCTGTGCGTCCAGAGCCTGTGCTCCGCAACGGAAGAGGCCACGGCAGTGAGAGGCCCGCGTACTGCAAAAAAAAAAAAGCTTTTGCACAGCAAAGGAAACCATGAACAAGACCAAAAGAAAACCCTCAGAATGGGAGAAAATATTTGCAAATGAAGCAACTGACAAAGGATTAATCTCCAAAATTTACAAGCAGCTCATGCAGCTCAATAACAAAAAAACAAACAACCCAATCCAAACATGGGCAGAAGACCTAAATAGACATTTCTCCAAAGGAGATATACAGATTGCCAACAAACACATGAAAGAATGCTCAACATCATTAATCATTAGAGAAATGCAAATCAAAACTACAATGAGATCTCATCTCACACCAGTCAGAATGGCCATCCTCAAAAAATCTAGAAACAATAAATGCTGGAGAGGGTGTGGAGAAAAGGGAACACTCTTGCACTGCTGGTGGGAATGTGAATTGGTACAGCCACTATGGAGAACAGTATGGAGGTTCCTTAAAAAACTACAAATAGGACTACCATATGACCCAGCAATCCCACTACTGGGCATATACCCTGAGAAAACCATAATTCAATAAGAGTCATGTACTGAATGAAAATGTTCATTGCAGCTCTATTTACAATAGCCAGGACATGGAAGAAACCAAAGTGTCCATCATCGGATGAATGGTTAAAGATGTGGCACATATATACAATGGAATATTACTCAGCCATAAAAAGAAACGAAATTGAGTTATTTGTAGTGAGGTGGATGGACCTAGAGTCTGTCAACAGAGTGAAGTAAGTCAGAAAGAGAAAGACAAATACCGTAGCTAACAGATATATATGGAATCTATGGGGGAAAAAATGTCATAAAGAACCTAGGGGTAAGATGGCAATAAAGACACAGACCTACTAGAGAATGGACTTGAAGATATGGGGAGGGGGAAGGGTAAGCTGTGACAAAGTGAGAGAGTGGCATGGACATATATACACTACCAAACATAAAATAGATAGCTAGTGGGAAGCAGCCGCATAGCATAGGAAGATCAGCTCAGTGCTTTGTGACCACCTAGAGGGGTGGGATAGGGAGGGTGGGAGGGAGGGAGACGCAAGAGGGAAGAGATATGGGAACATATGTATATGTATCTAATTCACTTTGTTATAAAGCAGAAAGTAACACACCATTGTAAAGCAACAATACTCCAATAAAGATGTTAAAAAAAAAAAGAAGAATTTTCAAGCCCTTTGATTCAGTAATTTCACTACTAGAAAACAAACATGAGGAAGTAATCAGATATATACATAAATATTTATATGCAAGGTTATAAGGTCACTCATTAACAGTGATAATTCAAATAGGAAAAAAAACAGCTAAATTTGTATTTTTAGAAAAAAATAAAAGACTATATAGATGAATTATAGTTTAAAAACACGACAGAATATGACATATGTTTGTAATCATATTTTCAAAGAACATTTACTGAGGGTAAAGGGTAAGTACTGTGGGTAAGAGTAACAAACTATAAAGCCTGGTATTCCAGGTCCTACAATACTAAAGCATATTTTATGGGGCTGTATCCAGGATGCTGGTTTCAAAAGGAACACAGCCCACTGCACTGGAATTCTCTATTAACAAATAGCCCTGTATCTTGGCAGGTCACTTTAAACTCTATAGTTTTGATTTTTTAATCTATTAAGTTAGGGGGCTGATATAAACCTATACATCGCAAATCAGGGTATGTGGCAGTGTGCTAGAAGTACACAAATCTACTGGATTACTGTACGGCAGATATTCATGAAACATCAGCTTTACTTGTAAGTAAATAACTTAGAACATAATGCTTATATTAAAATAAACACAAATAATAATGCATAGGACAAAATTTACATAATTTTTAAAGAAAAGGTATCAGGCGTCATAGAAATTCAGGGCCACTTTAGGTTACAACCTCAGGCATACCAGTTTACTTAAACTACTATGACTTTAGTGACTGAAGTCTGAGAAACTGAGACAGATGAGCAAAAGTCACAGAATACAGTTGAAAAATAACACAGAAAAAAGGTAAGTGGGTACCTTATTTTCCTGTGACAGGAAGATCTTAAGGCTGGTGATAGGTATGCATATGTTGATTTACTAATGCTCAGACACAAATATGAATATACTAACCACTTCAGTACGAAATAAAAGTTGCACGAAGGTTCAAACAATACCTTGATGAAGCAGCTGTACTCGGTATAAAGGAGGCAGCGATGTCAAAAGGCAAGTGTGCAAGCGCATAGCTAGTAAGTACCGCAAACCACACTCATCTAATGTGTCTCTTCCTGCAAAGAGGAAATATGTTTAAGGAAAAAGGAATGCAACAAATCACAAACCAGTAAAAAGTTAGAAAATAAACATTAAATTCAATAATTTACACAAAAAATATATATTTTTTGAGTGTATTCCTTTCTGAACACTTCAGTATCTTTATTTATACAGCTTTACAAAAAGCATATGTATATATTAAAACTGCCAAATGAAAAATAATTGGGAAAAATATAAGTACCTATTAGTACAGGTAATAATAGTACTTAGAGCTACTCATAATAAATGAAAAGGAAAGAAATCTTGAAATCCAATAAAAATAGATTAGCTATAGTAAGTTAGGTATAATTTTTTTAAATATTTCCTGTGCAAATTCAGATGAGATTTAAAAACAGGAATTACATAATAAAGTAAAATTATTTATTATATGATTAAATAGGTAATATTTTCTAGGTTGGTTAGCTCCAATGAAATACAGAAGATTCATTATTCAAAGATTTCAAATTTGACTCCCCAGGCTACTGTTACCAAGTTAAGGCTGAACTCTAACCTTGATTCCACAAATTTACTCTTAGTCAAAAGTTGAGCAGAGGTATCAAAGCATGGCAAGTTTACTCAAAATTATAGCCACTGTTGGATAAAAGAAACAGAAAAATACTAACAGTGCCTAGCCTGGTAACTGCCACTTAGGAAATACTCAAGAGTATTGAATCAAATATTTTCTTGAAGAAAATAAAACGTTTTAAATTGTCAAAGTTCCACCTCTACTTCCCATCAGCTATATTTGTTCATCCACTCACTCATGTATTCATTCACAAAGTAAGCATCCGCTACATTGGAGGCACAGTTAAGGTACTGGGGGTTTGGCAGGGATAAGGCAAAGTCCCCACTCTCAGGGTGCTTACATCTTAGGAGACAGAGACAAACAATGAAGAGGTAATGTGTCTAGTGGAAATTAATGCTATTGAGAGAAATAAAGCAGGACTGAGAGAAAGGGAGTGCTGGGGTAAGAGGGTTCTATTTGATATGAGGCCAGGGAAGAACATTCCAATAAGATGACATTTCAGCAGAAATCTGAGGAGGTAAGGGAATGAGGCACGCCTAAATCTGGAAGACAAGTATTCTATGCAGAGGAAACAATATGCGCAAAGACTCTGAGACAGGAATGGGCCTAGTGTGTTTGTGGGACAGCAAGGAAGACAATGCAGTAGAATGGAAGTGAGCACAGATCACAAAGAGCCTTGTAGATCACTGAAGCATTTGGCTTTTTGTTCTAAAGTGAGATGGGAAGCCACAGTGTTTGTTGAGCAGAGAAGAGATTTAATGTGATTTTGTTTTAAAATAATCACTAGTTCCTATGCGAAGAGCAGACTGGGGTAACAAGAACGAAACAGTTTAGTAGGAGACTTTGTCAATAATTAGGCAGGATGTGACGTGACTTGGACCAGAGTGGTAACAGGAGAGGTGATGAGAAATGACTGGAGTCTCCATACAGTAGAACTAATAGCATTCGCCAATGGACTGGATTAGGGCGGGAGAGAAAGCAAGAGTCAGGAATACCTCTAAATTGTCTTACTTGAACAAATGGAAGGATTCATTTACTTAGAAGCCATTCACTGAGATGGCAACTATTTAATCTCTGAGCTTCGGTTTGCTACCTGTGAAATGGAGACATTCATTCCTGCCTTATCTACCTAATGAAAACCCACTGTGACCAGGAGGAACGATTTTTATATTGCCTAACTAAGGATACAGTTCTGTATCCGAAAATTTAAACTATGTTTCATGGATTATGATGTATCTATTTTCTGAATGTCTCAAGTAAAAACTCTTAACATATATTAAGTTTGCAACAAAGGCTTAAGGCTGTTCTGGGGAGAATCTTGCTCAACTGCACACAACCTCATAATGATTCAAATTTTTTTTAATTAATATGGTTAGAAAATAACTCATAGGCAAAATCCTCTAGAGGTCACTAGTTATTTTAATCTACAGAAAACCTTGGAGATATATTATAAAGACATAAACCTATACGAAGAGATATATTCCAGGTAGCTTTGAGGAACAGTCTTTTTCCCTCACACTTGGAAATCTCGTGAAATAATTAAAAGAGTATAGGATTGGAGGCAACGATTTACCCACATCTGAACCCCAGTTCTGCCATTTACTACCTATGTGACCTTATGTGTCACTTAATCTCCCTAAGGATCAGAGTCTTCGTCTATAAAATTAAGTATAATAGTGGCTACCTACTAGAAGACTGTTGTAATAATTAAATACAATAAAGTACATGAAGCACCTGGCACATAGCAATTGTTCACTCCTCCACAATATTTACTGAATGAATGAATGATCAATCATTTTCGGTTTCCTTTGCTAATGTCATCATTTAGAATCAACACCATTACCTTCAACTATCTGCATAAAAAAGAATGAAATCTAGTTTCAGGAGGCAGCCAAAATTTTTCCAGTTACAGAATGAATTAAGCAAGACACATGTTACATTAAAATGTATGAAAACCCCTTTCTCAAGAGACTTTTTGGAGAAAATTAGGTAATTATAAAAATTATTTATACCTAGAAATGTGAAGATGAACAAGTTGAGCCCAGGGGGTCCTTACAACCTGGTGGTTCAATAGTAAAATTAACAAATGGGCCATTATTATCACTAAAATTAAAATAAACCATAGGAATCAATCTGTTCCAAAAAAACAAAAGACTATATGTCCAAAATGATATGAAGGTTTCAGGGTAAAAATTCATGTGAGGATGCACACAGATATCACAAATACGTAAAGTCCCATGCACAAGTCAGAGCCTACCCCAATCACCTTTCCTTTTACAACTAATCATTAAATAGTAACTATCAACTAGAGAGGTCATCTCCCTGCAAGGTTTAAAGAAAGACTGCAATTTAATATGTGAGTCATTATATAGATAAATACAAACAGTTCTATTAATGATAACTTTATAAATTTTTAGTTAGAGTATTTACCTGAATAACTCTTATCTCTGTTTTCATCAAGCTCAGTACTGGTGGTAGCCACTGTATCAGCCAAAGCTACAAGGAACATCTGCTCCAAACGGGTAAGGCCTGGTAGACTTGAGTGCATAAGATGACTTGAAAGTACCCTAGCATGTTCTTGGCCAAAGTAAGCTGGTCCGTATTGAGAAAGATTTATTACTTTTGATTTGTTTTCTCTTTTTTCTGGCTCTAAGTCAATATCATCTGTTGTTATATCCTGGATTTGGAACAGCTCTGAATATTGATCCTCTGGTTGACTTTCCATATGATCTTCATAGCTCTGTGGTATTTTTGTACTTTCTTCTGAAATTCTGTAGGTTGTATCTTGATCGGCAGCAAGCAATGCATATAACGGTAGTGGGGGAATAGAATCTATCTCAGTATAATCTCGAGTACCATCTTTCCCTATGGTGACTGTATCCTTTGCTGTACTGCCACTTACACTAATGGTTCGAGAAAGATGTCGCTTAGTTCCTTCTCCAGCATCAGCATCTCTAACTATTGCAACTTCTCCTGCAATGCATTTTACTAAATGAGAGAGAATAGCTTTAGCCCTGCGAACTTTCCCTAAATCCATCAATTCTAACAGCTGGGTTGGATGATACTGCGGGAGAGTAGGGGAAAGTACATGTGCAGCCTCAAATAAGCCACCATCTTGAGCTACAGTTGGTGAACAAAAAATATCATCAGCAATGGCTGCTCCCTCAACAATACTTTTTCTTGACAACATATTAGATTTAAAGGCAAAATGATCTTGTACTGCTGTCTCTTCTGCATCAGGACCATCAGCGTCAACGTCTCCAAATTTGACAGCATGCTTCCACTGTGCATATACATGCATTTCACAATCCATTCCTACCACCAATATCCCATCTCTTACCCAAGAGAGAGAAACAGGCAGTGAAGGTGTACCATCAACAGAAGACACTAAGTCTATAGATCTAAGAAGAACCCATCTTGACCTAACTCCTTGCTTGATACTTCCACCTAGTGGTAAAGTAATGACAGCTACTCCATCCTTACTATTGATTTGCTCAGTCACAATTCCTGAAAGCCGCCCATACATGAAGATATTAGCACCGACCCCTACTGTGAGAATGTGGGAGCCATCTTCTTTTGATACCCAGTCCAAATGTACTAAATGTTTGATATTCGGAATAAGATATCTATCCTTGCTCAAAAGTGCATCTGATTTGCTGTACACAAAGAGATTACTGTCGACACTGACCCTTGAATCAAGTACACTCCCAACTTTGACCAAATCATCAAGATGAATTGTTTGTTCTAAAACCCATTCTGACCCTCCTGTAGATTCACATTCAAATATGCAAACATGCATGGAAAATTCTTTAGAAACAAAACCATTGTGGTGGATAGGTTGTTTGTAAGCCACTGCAAGGCGACCCGTGTATGAACAGCTAACAGCAACTGGTCTTCCCACAATGCTCACTGTACTGCTGTTATCTTCTCCTTCATCATTCATCAAGGGCCATCTCCTCCAATGATAGGTTTCCTTCTCATCACTTTTACATTGTAGATTGGTTTCCATACTACATTTCCAGAAGCGTACTTTATTGTCAGAACAAGTTGTAACCACTAAATAAGGTGCCAGGCACACTGGATAAATTGAAGAGGAACTCAGGTGGCCTTAAAAAAGAAAAAGCAGATCGTCATAATAATAGAAACACAAAATAATATGCTAATAATCAAATTCTAGAATGTGATTAATCCAAATCCACTATGAGCTTCTTCAGAGTAACTCTGCAGTCCCCTGCTAAACCAAATATTTCATTAAAATAAAACTCAAAAGCAATGAAACAAGTCAATGCTTAATCAATAAACCTGTCACCTGCTGTAATTTATATGTCTTTACCACACATGCCTCACTGGACTTTCATTCTATATCTTTTATCACTTTCATCATAAATACTTAAGTAGTCATTAAAATTTGCCTTTCAAATTCCCCTAACTAGCCCTCAAATAATCCAGACACTAGATCTACCCCCACCACAAAATGTTTTCAGTCAGCTAAACAGACACTAGATCTCACCTTCTTAACCAGGTTTAATTCATGCTCTCCTAACACTGAACCAGAACCCTCATATTTATTCCTGACTGCCAAAGACTAACACTTCCCATCTATTGTCAACTATAACATGAGGGGAGGGACTTCCCTGGTGGTGCAGTGGTTGAAAGTCCGCCTGCCAATGCAGGGGACACAGGTTCGAGCCCTGGCCCTGGAAGATCCCACATGCTGTGGAGCAACTACGCCCGTGCGCCACAACTACTGAGCCCACATGCTGCAACTACTAAGGCCCGCACCTAGAGCCCGTGCTCCACAACAAGAGAAGCCACCGCAACGAGAAGCCCGCGTACCACAGCAAAGAGTAGCCCCCGCTTGCCACAACGAGAGAAAGCCCGCACGCAGCAACAAAGACCCAACGCAGCCAAAAATAAATAAATTAAATAAATTAATTTTAAAAAAAAACAACTATAAGATGAGGGGTAACAGTGATTAAGGTTGGGATCAGAAGGCCTGGATTCAAGTTCCATTCTATCAATGCCTTCCTAACAGTGGGAAAGGCACTTAAACGTCCGAGCCTGTTCTATCTAAATAATAGGGAGGGGCTTCCCTGGTGGTGCAGTGGTTGAGAATCTGCCTGCCAATGCAGGGGACACGGGTTCGAGCACTGGTCTGGGAAGATCCCACATGCCACGGAGCAACTAGGCCCGTGAGCCACAACTACTGAGCCTGTGCGTCTGGAGCCTGTGCTCTACAACAAGAGAGGCCGCGACAGTGAGAGGCCTGCGCACCGTGATGAAGAGTGGCCCCCGCTTGCCGCAAATAGAGAAAGCCCTCGCACAGAAATGAAGACCCGACACAGCCAAAAATAATAAATAAATAAATATTTAAATAAATAAATAATAGGGATCATGTTACTACTTCCCTTGGAGTTTTACTGTCCAACAAGACATTTGAAAGCATTTTACAGAGTCCCCGCAAAATGTAATTTATCATTATTAATTCCAATAAACTTATTTGAGTATATCCTAAACTTTCCAAATACTTTGAAAGATTCAAAAGCTGACCTAAATCTGCACCTGCCACAAAAGCCCAGAGTAAACTCTTAATGTGGTCTTTCCAACTCTGATTCCAAACCTGTGTTAGGGATGAGTAAGAGAACCTCATACTCAAAATCATTCACCAGTAATTGGAATAGTCTTGAACCTCCAATTCTGGTTCCCCAAAAACACTATTCGAGGAACTCCTCAATTCAAATTCCACAATGACAGAACATTTTAAAATACAGATGCCAGTCCTGCTCTTTAAACTATTTTACCAACCTTGCTAATGTCAGTATCGCTCTAGGCAAACCAAACTCTAATCCTGTATCCTATATTTTTCCCCCAAAGCATCTGCCAACTCTTAGTCAAACATACTTAATAACAGCAATACTGTGGATGAAAAGCCTTAATTAAAAAAAAAAAGCTTCAATAATTCACATACGACCATATTTTTCTTTGCAATTTCACTATCACAGTATTCCTATTTATAGGAAATCACAGCATAGGCAAGAAACCTTGCATTAAAACATTCACACTATTTTCTGTCAAGCTGATTACATTTATCACAGGAAATTATTTCTAAAATAGACATGTTTCTAAATAGAGGTATCGTTAGTAGAAAACAAATCTTTATTTCAGTGTCAACTCTGCACATATTTCAGAAGAGTTCACCCATTTTATGCACTGAAGATTGCTCCGAGCTACAACTGTCCGGTCTTAAAGTTACGTTACCTGCTGAAGGCGTTGCTCTTATTACTTCAACTCCTACCGGAAGATCAAGAGGTCGGCTATATACCCGTCTAGAACTCAGAATCAGTTTACTAGCAGTTTGAAGGTTGGCGATTGATGAAGAATGTGGTATGGGGCTCACACTAGGAGAGGTTTCTGGAGAAGAGTCTATGTTCTTCTGTCCAGGGACTGAAAGTAGACTCTCTGATGAAACACCTTCTGCAGCTTTAGCTTTGAAAATAAATTAAGAAATTAAGAAATATATTAGTATCATCACTATCTACATGAGCTAGATAGTATTTTGTGATGATTTAAGAAACATGATTTCTTAAAAGTGCTCTGGAGACAAGATCAATTTTCAAACTTTTGCTCAGTTACCTTGATAGAATTTTTTTTTTAAAACTATTTTACTCTTTCTTAGCATCAACAATTGCATCACAGGGATATTGTCAGTGAAGAATCACAACATGTAAGATCTAGGAAAAAAACAAGTTCTCTAGCCCAGTGTTCTCAACCTTTAAAACACATCAAAAGCTTGAGGAACTTTTAACATGAAGGTTCTCAGGCCTAACCACAGAAACACTGACTCAGTTGTTTTGGGGTAGATCCCATAAATCTGCATTAATAAGCAGCCCAGGTGTTTCTGAAACAGATGGGTCATAAATCAAACTTTGAGAAATAACAAGGTACAGCCTCACT
Organism: Grampus griseus; assembly: GCF_964374135.1. Classification (NCBI taxonomy): domain Eukaryota; kingdom Metazoa; phylum Chordata; class Mammalia; order Artiodactyla; family Delphinidae; genus Grampus; species Grampus griseus. The sequence continues at coordinate 95,487,839 of NC_139018.1, forward strand.
TAATAGATGAAGAAATTTAAACTTGGAAAGCTTACTGATTTTCCTTAGGTCATAAAATTAGCTAGCGGTAAAGAAGACATTAAAATACCAGCCTACTAACTATCAAGTGCTGAAACAAGATAATAAACAAGAACATATAAAAGTTCCAAGAACATATAAAAGTTCCAAACAAATTTAAGATAGTATTAGTTGAATGGCTTTGTAAGCATATTGACCTTGATCTTTGTCCAAAAAGCTTCCAGCTTTCACATTCAGGTGGAGTGTAAATCTCTAAGCAGATTTAGTTATCTGTGCTTCTGCTACATGTAAGAGATACTTGCATCACATTTATTTATTTGTATGTCCATCTCCCTCCCCGCCATTAGACTATAAATTCATCAAGGGCAAGGATGAGGTCTTATTAGCTTTATACATCCCGAGTAGCACCAGAATACGGAGAGATAATAATCAATCCCCTTTTGCTTCTGGTGGATTTTAAATATGCCAATCTCTTTTATAATGGCAGACCACTAAATAAGAAATGTGAGAACATTTTTTGTAAAATAGAATAAGACGACAAACTTGAATCAGTAGTCAGAAGACAGAAATACTACTTCTACTCTAAAACTAACTAGATATGTTCCCTTAAGCAAGGTACTTCATCATCTCTAGCTATTTTCTCACCTGCAAAATAAGGCTGAACTGAGTCATTTCTCTTTCTGTAAACCAGGCAATTTTCTAATGCATATATCTCATGCAAAGAAAGAAAATAAGAGCAGGGGGAAAAAGCAAAAGAAAGGCTTTAAAGCCAGAAGACCTAATTTTGAAACTTAGTCTGTGACAAACTAGATGTGTCATTTGGTCAAGTTACTTAATATTATTCCATTAGTAAACTGAAGGTAACATCTATCTCACATATATAAAGTACCTATCTCAGTGCCTGGTACCTAGAAGGTACTCCAAATGTTCCTTCCCCACCTAAATGTAAGTCTAGTCTATCGCTTCACCCTTTGCCAGGATTTTCAACACACTGCTAAATTCACGTATCAGCTTTAATGGCAATGTACACCATGTTAAATCTGCTGCACATTTTAGAACCACAAGATAGATGCTTTATGTCAAAGCTAAAGATAGCATATGATTTGTTTGCTTCTACTGTAATCTTACTGTTTGTGACCTTTTACTGCTGTCACAAACAGAGTAAGCAAGGCAACTCTATACTAGCCCAGACCTGAGGGGGAGAGCAGTGGGATACTTCCTTCATAAGCAGGGGGACAGAAGGCATCACATGATTCCTATCCTACCACAAGGATCTGTTGCTACCTCTATTAATCTCTTCAGAACCATTCCTGGCTCTGTGCTCAACTCTAGAAAATACTATACTCTCTGGTGGGTTAAGAATTCTCTTCCCGGAGGGTATTATGCTAAATGAAATAAGTCAGACGGAGAAAGACAAATACTGCATGGTTTCACTCATATGTGGAATAGTTTTTTAAAGTAGTAAGTGAACAAACAAAACAAAACAAAGACTAACACATAGATACAGAGAACAGATTGGTGGTTACCAGAGGGGAAAGGGGTTGGGGAAGGGCAGAATGGGTAAAGGGAGTCAACTCTATGGTGACAGATGGAAACTATACTTTTGGTGGTGAGCACACTGTAATGTATACAGAAGTCAAATTAGAATGCTATACACATGAAACTTATATAATTTTATAAACCAATGTTACCTCAATTTAAAAAAATAAAAATAAAATTCTCTTCCTGACAAGCTTTTATCAATAGATCACTCTACTCTTGCATTCCTGTGGAACAACATGTAACGCCAAGAATTAACGCCAAAGGCTTTGAAAATTTTTTTGGATTCCTCCTACCACAAGATGATTAGGCTCAACTAGGCACAGGTAAAGGTTCTATTGAATCATTTGGCTTTTCCAGTCCCAGTTCATGGCCCAGTTAGAACTGCTATTTACACAGTTATGTGATAATGTGGATTAGGAAGAGAACAAAACACATATACATTATTATTTCTCTGTATTAAATGTTTAGTGTGTATAAAATCATTAAAATTATGTAACCATCAGAAATAATAAAATATTTTCAAAACTCAAATATTTTGGGTTAATCAGTTTAAAGTAGATTCAGTTTGATATGGCTAACTATGCAATTCTTCATTTAAACAAGTATCTCTCAAAAAGTAAGTTTGTTTTAAAAAGAAAGATTTATAATCAATTTCTGTACTTCATATTACAGATCTTCTAATTTGCTAAGACATCAATATGAATATGTATAGCAAAAGCACGGCTGAAATAATTTTTTTTAATCACTGCTGCATTTCCTAATACTCTACAAAACCAGTTCCCCTTTTGAACATCAGATGCTCAATCACATTTTCTAAATAGCAAATCTCCTTCTTTTAGTGATGCTAAAGCTAATGTGCATGGTATCAGATGGCAATGTGTATTAACCAACAAAAAAATACAGTATTAATTCTATGGGCAAAACTGATTTATAGGACATGGTATCTAGAACAGAGTCATAATAGGCATTTAATAAATATTAATTAAAAAATAATCAAACTTTTTTTTTTCAATATGTCTAATGTGCCCGTTGACTGGTTTGCTTTTAGATTAACCTGTTTCATTAATGATTTATGGCCTTGTAATTAAAAGTTTGGCCTATACATACTTCAGTTCAGCAACTCAATTTACAGTTCACTGGATCTTCATTTTAAAGAATTAACCAACCTAAAGCATATCCAATAAAATGAATTTATTTCATATCATATCTACATAAAACTGTAATATAATTACTTACCTAAACATGCCTGTACAGATTTAAGATGAAGGTGCCACATGTGGAGAACAGAGCAATTATTGCTGTCCTTTTCAATTACTACTAGAAAGAACTTTTCTGAAAATGGTGGTGGTCGATATCCTATTGTTAAAGGAAAAGAATATTTAAGTTAACGTGTTTCTATAGGGTTAAGAGAAAGACATTTTAAACAAAATCTCTTGATATGTATAGAAGTTGGGAGGAAAGGGAAGAATAGGTGTATAGAAGCAGTTTTATATAACTTTTGTGCTAAAAGTTAGGTGGCTATCAAAGACTAACACGGCTACATCAAAAGTACAAAAGCGAACATGAAGGGATACCTATTGGTCAAAGATGGGACAATTTGAGCATCAAAGAATAAAAATGAATACAATTTATTAAAACACATTGAGTTCATAAGAATACCAAAAGAGAGAGGGCACATAAGAAAAAAAGGAAAGGAAGGACAAGAGGACCAGAAGGAAGAACTGAAAGGAAGAGAGAAAAGAAGAGAAAGACACAGAGAGAGAATGCAAGAGCAAGAGAGGGAGAAAAAGAACAGGAGCAAGTCAGCCTCACTGGATGCCCCCTGAAGTAACTGGGGCACTAACTCCTTAACTGGAAAATTGGCAAGTAAATGGAAAGAATGAAGTAAACATGTATCCTGCTTTCTCTATATGTAAAATAGCATTTTTTTAAAAAATTAATAGTTATGGGTGGAGGGCCAATGATGGTGGTGCAGGAGAGACTTTTTAGAAATTTTATGCATTTTTCAAGAAAAGACATTATTTGTGAACATAATGTTCCCTACTGACAACTGCATTTTTCATATATGAAAATGAGATCTACAAAGGACAACAAAAACTTCCTTTAAAAATGAAAACCTATACATTATATGAAATTATGGGTGTGAAACTTTTGAAAATTGTGAACCAGTATAGAATTTAAAGACTCTTTCATTCGATAAAAAAGGAAGGAAGGAAGGGACGGAGGAGAAAAAAGAGAAGAAAACCCATAATGGCAACTCATTGGCAATGAGCATTGCTAAAACTCAAACTGTGGCCTCTAAATACCATGCTCCATTGGAAGGAACAGTCTGGAGGGATGACTCCATTCTTGCAAAGGCTATCTACAAGATAAGCCTGGCATATCTTGCTGTGCCTGAAAGAAAGGAAACTATCAAAAATAATGAGGTTGTGTCAAAAGAACTCAGGACCAACTTGAAAGGGTCTTCACTAGCCTACTACAGGACAATGTGAGAATTAGAATTATGACTGCAAACTGACTGAAATATGCTAAGTACATAAAAATTCATGAGTGATAGGAGTATATCTTTGTATGTGTATTATTCTTCAGCAGTTTTTCTAAAATGGGTTCATAATGATTCACAAAATAAAAAGAAAGACAACAACAACAATAAATTCATCCGTAACCACTAGCAGCAACCTGGGCACAAACTCCTTTGAAATCATCAATTAAAGGGAAAGAACTAAGCACTTTCCTAAAAATAACTCTATTTCAAAATAGCCAAAAAGCTGCCATGGATAAGGGAAAGCTTTTCCTTACAAATGCTTTCCAGCTAATAAATAAATGAGAACTGATAAAACTAGAAAATCACACTTGTGCAATCCTTAATGAAATAATTGATTGGAAAGCAACAGTATCAATGGAAGAAACCACAAGATAATAGATTGCTGGCAAATTTTACACTGGTGCCACCAGGTGAATTTTCTGAATCTTAGCATCACTAAAAATGAGACATCCTAACATTACGTTCTTTCTTATGACCTTCTATGATGAACAAAGCAACACCTAGGAAGTTGAATCTGGGTCAAATCAAGTCTACAGAGGTAATTTGCACTTTACAGGAAAAATTTTAAATGACGTCACAAGTAACTGGTCAGAGAAATTCCTATAAAATAACTTTCTCTAACACAAGTCTGTGGCATGGTAAGAGTATAAAGGGGGATTACTTTAGCTTAAAAGACTCTTAAAAAATGAAACACAATGTGTGGACTCTATATGGACACGGATCCAAACAAATTAAGAACAAATAACCCTGACATTTTTTTGAGACAATTAAATGAAGTAAATCTATGGACTAGTTATTACAGAATTCTGAGAAATTTTGTTATTTTATCAATGTGATAACAGCACACATGTAAGAAAGTCATTTTTAGAAATGCATAAAGTACACAGGAGCGAAACAACATGATGGCTGAGTTTGCTTTAAAATATTTCAGGAAAAAAGGAAAAGAAAAGAAAATAGGGTAGGTAAAGCAGGTGACAAAATCTTAAAGTCATCAATCTAAGTTATGGGCATAGGAAGGTTCATTTAACTATGCACGCTACTTTTGTCTGTAACTGGCACTTTTCTTAATTAAAAGAGTAATTAATTTTTAACTAAAACTTAGAAAGTACAAAATACAGCAGGGTCAGGGAAGAGGAGAAATACACATTTCAAGTCCCTTAAGAAAACAGCTATAAAATCAAGAGAAACTTTGTACAAAAACTAAAGGAAAACCAAGAAAAGCATCAGGAAATCTTTCAGCCTGATTTCACAGTGACATAAAGAAATATCTGGGATTGACATATATACACTAATATGTATAAAATAGATAACTAATGAGAACCTGCTATATAGCATAAGGAACTCTACTCAGTGCTCTGTGGTGACCTAAATGGGAAGGAAATCCAAAAAAGAGGGGATATATGTATACATATAGCTGATTCACTTCGCTGTACAGCAGAAACTAACACAACATGGTAAAGCAACTATATCCCAACAAAAAGAAAAGAAAAAAAAAGAAAAAGAAATATCAAGGGAATTCCCTGGCGGTCCAGCGGTTAGGACTTGGTGCTTTCACTGCCATGGGTCCAGGTTCGATCCCTGATTGGGGAACTAAGATCCCACAAGCCAAAAAATATAAATATATATATCTCAAAAGAGGGAAATAAAATAATATTTTTAAATGCAGGTCTTCCAATTAAAAACATTATTTAAAAAATACCAACCTTATATAAGCATTGTTTTCTAGTAGGTTGGCATGTATTCCCTGTTAGAAGTAGCATGATAATTGATAGTTAGATTTGCAGGAAAGCGTATAAAAAAGTTTAACCCAAGTAAAGGTGAAATACTATGGAAAAGCACATTTTAAATCTATACAGTACTGTTATGCTATAGTGACAGTGAAATAAAACTGAACGTGACAACTGAATAACTTAGAAAGAAGAAAAGTTCTGATCTATGAAGAAAGATGCAGGAAAGGGAAAAAATTATTAGTCTGAGGGGTGAAAAGATGTTTGAGCTAAGCCTCACAGAAGACAGAACTCATTCTGATTTTCCACTAAAGAAAACAAAATTAACTGTACAAATTCAGCAGAAATACCTTCCTTAAATGACTATACATAATTCTGTGATAAAAGCTATACTAAGAAAATTAAATATGTCCTTCTGGATACTTACAATCTATAACCAAATGAGATAAAATACCTGGAAACCCTTTGTAAACTAAAAACTATTAATCACAGAAAATGAATTCTTAAAGTAGGACATGTCTTTCCTACCTTCATACAGAAAGTATTCTACTCAGTATGCTCTATTTTCAAATTTAATTTTCAAATAGAACATGAAAGTTTTATAATTACAAAGTATAACTTCTAAAAGGAATATTTAAAGCTAAATAATAAAGTTTAAATATCATACGGTTTGTTCTTGAAAGGTCTTAGGAGAACTACTTTCTTTCACAAGAAGAAGAAATAAATACAACCCTTCAGAGAGGAAAACTATGAGATGGTACCTTTAATTCCTGGTATACCATACAACATAAAACCTAAGCGTACCTAAGCTTCCTGGTATACCATACAACATAATATCTCCCTCCTATATTTATCAGTAATCTTTAGTAAACTTATATTAATTGGCTTCCTTAAGATACCAGAAGGATACTTACTACCAACCAAAACAATTTAATTGTAGAGTTGAACAACCGAAGTTAAGTTTTTAAACAATTAAACTAGGTTTCATAAATAACATTTCTCGGCAAAAGGCTATGTCACCAGAGAACCTGTCTTTCAAAATATAATTTTTACCCTCATGTGTTCTTCACCTACAAAAAAGCAATTCTGATAGAACTAGAGTATTTGCCAAAAATCACGAGTGATGACTTTAGATATAAAGATCCACACTCAATGAAAGTTTGAAGGTTTTCTAAGATTAAGGTATTGAACTCAAGACTATTTTTTACAAACTGTGTTGTTTTTTTTTTCTTTTTTTGCGGTATGCGGGCCTCTCACTGTTGTGGCCTCTTCCGTTGCAGAGCACAGGCTCAGCGGCCATGGTTCACGGGCCCAGCCGCTCTGCGGCATGTGGGATCTTCCCGGACCGGGGCACGAACCCGTGTCCCCTGCATCGGCAGGCGGACTCTCAACCACTGCGCCACCAGGGAAGCCCCTCAAGACTATTTTTTAACAGTACCTTGTGATGGTTGAAAAAATATTTCTGTTTCCTTTTTCTCCATATCTTCTTTATGTGGTTTATATCCTCTAATGAAGTCTTCTTGAAACACATGAAGCAACTGTGTATTTGAGCCACACTACAAATATGAAACAAGTAAAGTTTTATCTTTGAAATTCTGTATCTTCCACCCACTACCTCCCCAAGAACCCTAATATAAAACAGAAGAAAAAAACTCTCTAACAATTTCTATTCTTTATAGAATGACTAATTAGAGTGGAAAAAGCAAGAGAAAAAAATCATTAGATAAATTACTTTCAAAGATGCTATAGTCAACAGCAGAACTGTGAAACTCTAGTAAAAACAAATCAACAGGTCTGCATCTCAAAAAAAAAAAAAAAACAGTTAAGTAACCTAGGCCACTCTGAGTTCAAAAATATCAGGTCTCATGACTGGCTGGAGAAGGCCATGCAGACCATATTAAGCACACTACCATAGGCTCTTTTTCTAATTCTACTTGAAAACCAAAAAAAAACCCAGAAAGGTCCTCAAAGTATTTCCAATAAGTCTGTCTAGTGGGAATTATGAAGGATCCTATAACAGCCAGTAGGAATGACACATCTCTGAAGAAATGTATTTACATTTAAGTAACTAAGATTTCTAAAAGAATAGATGAAACATCACAGTCAGCTGATGCTACAAAATCATGTTTGGGACCACACAGAGAAGAAGAGTAAAGATAATCACAAATAGCTACTTAGAATCACAAAAGTGAACTGAAATTCAAGGAAAGGCTAAATCCAAACAAAAGCTTATTACGGAAGTAGGTCAAGACAATTTGATGGCTGCCCCACAGATTTCAAGGAAGGCAAGCAGCTATGATAACCTTGGCACTGAATGTATGGGCTATAATCTTAGAGAATAAAGCAAATCAGCCTCCTTTCATAGTACTGATAGAAGGAAATAAAATGACTATGACATTAGGTTGACCCACAAAATTTTTATGAAAGTTATAAGGTACTTTTATGTCTCTCCATAAAGAAACATAAAAAAATCCCTTCACATTCATAGCATAAAAGGTCACCTTCCCCAGGGAAGAAGAATAAATGAAAGAAAAGGGAAGGGTGACGCTTTCATGGATACAGAAATCATACAGCACACGGGAAACACAGAATGATTTATAAGCCTAAGCCATTTATCAGTGCTTGCAGTTTACCAGCCCTGTGACAAAGATAGCCACAAATGGAAAGGGAAAAATCTTCAAAAAGTATGAAGTAAAAAGCAAAATGCTAGGTGAAAGAGGTCTGTAATAATATCCCATGGTACAGAGTAGAGAAGGGGCTACACTGGGGAAATGAATTTAACTCGCAGTTCATTAAAAATTAAGACATTTATGGGTTGAAGCTAATACACTCTTCTCCCATATCCCTATAGAGTGAAAAAAAGGAAATCACAAGTTAAGGGTTTCCTAGGAGGCGTTAGTAATTTGAGTCTGGCAGCCACATTTCTGTTGCCATGAGCTGATGTGGTCATTTCTCTACATTGGTGGAAATTATGACATTTTCCCTAACAGAATGTGCAAGGCATCATGGAAAAATAATGACATAACACTGTGTTTATTTTTAAATATGGTTGGCTCTTTCTTCATTTCCTTGTTTGAAAATAGTTGGTAACTTCCTCATCAAAGTAACCTTTTTTCATATTTGGAATGAATATATTACTTCTATCCCCTTCAGTCCATAAACATGATCCTGAAGAAACAAATATGAGGGCTATGATGGGATTTACAAACTCCCTGTAGAGGGAAGGGTTCTCCTTCTTTTCTAGGTAGGGGCTAGGAAAGAACACTGCCTACACGAAAGACCTGTACTTAGAAAGTAAATGCATACTTTGATCCTACTTCTATCTTCATTTTAATGGATCTCATAGAAATATCTAATACTCAGCCTAACAAAGCAAACACTCTTAAAGCTGATGTCACCATCTACTGAGTTGAAATGAGTAACAATAGAAAAAGAAAAACCACAAACCATGCCTCTATGCAGCTGTACTGTATTTTCCTTCATGGTTTCCCTGACTGAATCAAATGACCTTTAAACAGGAAATAAGGCTACAGATACAATTCAACTGGAGAAAAAGAATTCGTAAATCATTGGAGATTTTCACTAAGGAAATCAAGAGAAGTTGGCTATATTTAGTATCAAACAAGAGAACTATTCTGCAATGAAATATAGTTGACTCTTGAACGGCACAGGTCCCCTTACGTGGGAAATTTTTTCAATAGTAATTATTACAGTACTACTCAATCTGCAGTTAACTGTATATGCAGATGCAGAACTGAGGATCCAGAAAGCTGACCGTAAGTTATATGTGGATTTTCTATAGTGAGAAGGGTCAGTGCTCCTAACCCCCAAGTTGTTCAAGGTTCAACTGTGTATCTTATGCATATTAAGCACTCTGGGATAAAGTATGTTAGTAACACCAATTCACAAGCATGGTTTTACTTGGTTGGTTATTGCATTGAGCTCAATAATGCACCCAGGTCGAGCAGTAGACTGTTGGCTCACAATGTTAAACACTTCTCCAATAAGTTTCTGTAAAAAAAAAAAAAAAAAAAAAAGTTAATGATCAACAACATATGAATCTACTGTCAATATGACACAGCATCTCGGACATTAAAGGCCCTTCTAAACATTCACTGACTAACAAATGGCAATTCATACATTCAAAGAAATATTTCAACTTTCTTTACTCATTCTCATTTTAAAAATTAACTAAGGAAAAAACTCTATAGTGTTTACATAAACAGTATATAACTTCAAGGCATCTAGTTCTTTGAACATGTCTTCATTTAGCAACCTTAATGCTCCATGAGAGATCTGGCTGAGGATCTAGCCCTATGCCTATGTGTATGGTTTGCAGATCTGCAACGCCATTTAAAAGTACAACCCTGCCAGATCGAAGATAAGGGCGAAGGTTGAGAAGTGGGACTCTGTGTCTTGGGATGGGGATGTGTAAACTAAGAGGAAGCCTAACTTTGAATCCCAAAACCCCAAAACCTTTCTGCTGAAAAAAGCAGTTTTCCCTCTCCCTCCTTCCAAGCAGCCTTCTCTAGCATAAAAACTGAGATGCCGGGTTTCCCTTGTGGCGCAGTGGTTGAGAGTCTGCCTGCCGATGCAGGGGACACGGGTTCATGCCCCGGTCCGGGAAGATCCCACATGCCGCGGAGCGGCTGGGTCCGTGAGCCATGGCCGCTGAGCCTGAGCATCCGGAGCCTGTGCTCCGCAACGGGAGAGGCCACAACAGTGAGAGGCCCGCGTACCGCCAAAAAAAAAAAAAAAAAAAAACTGAGATGCCCATTCTCCTCAGCACCACCTCCACTATTTACTACCTTCAGGCCACTAAGAGGAATAAGATCCCAGCTTAGCCTAGGAGTCTAAGTACAAGGTTGGCTATGGGAGAGCAGCATATACACCAGAGCTGTAGGATCTTTCCAATTTGTATCAGCAGAATTCCAGAGTGCATGAATGGGAAGAGATTATAGGGTTATTAGACAAAGGAGGACAAAATATGTGCTTGGGTAGGGCTGAATTTATTGTTATGGGTATATTCACCCAAGATTCAGGATTTAAAATGTTGGCTGAGACACCCGGAAGTGGTGCCAACGGTCTGCTGGGTTTGTCCACTTGAAATCTGGACTCAACTGTGGCCTACAGTTGGTGAGATTAAAACACCGGAATTTCTCTAACACATCATGAATCTTAGCTACTTAAAGTGTGGTCACTAGACCAGCAGCAACAGCTTTTCATAAACGCAGACTCTCAGACCCCAAAGCTAACACATCTGCATTTTAACAAGCTCTCCAGATGATTCATGTGCCACCCCAACAGACTCCCCGTCGTCTCCATGCGTCCAGTACCCATCAACTACTCCCCATCCTGCAGATTAACCACTTTACCTCCCTGTCCAAAAATCTCTAGTGCCCCTAAATCCACAGAGTAAAATTCAAAATTCAAGATGTTTCTCATGGAATTCAAAAAAAAAAAGTTAGTCTCTACTCAGATCTACTAAAAATCTCATTTGAGGAAGAGCACAGCATGTGTCAACTTCTTGCTATACTTTAACTCAATATTAGTAGAGGAAGTAACTAGGAAAACTGCTGCTCTGACTTAAAAGGAAAAAAATGAGAATAATGGAAACCTGACAGAAAGTCATCATGTTATCTTAAGAGTTTAAGGTCAACAATAAGGGTAAGGCTCTGTAGTCTGTATTTTAAAAAGGCAAAAATCTCAGAATTAGGCAAGAATCTCAAAAATTTCAGCATGAGGCTCTGAAAGTCAAAGTGGCTCAAGGAGTCTGGAGGCTCAAGAGACTTTGAAGGTTTCTGACTATGCAACTGCAGATATAACTTATGAGGAAAACAACTTGGTCAGTTTAGTGAGTTGAATAGTATCCCCTCAAAAACTCAGGTCCACCCAGAATCTCAGAATGTAATCTTATTTGGAAATGGGATGTTTGCAAATACAATCTGTTTAAGGTAAGGTCACATGGGATCAGGGAGATAAATCAAATGGCTGGTGTCCATATAAGGAGAGGAGAGGACACTCAGAGAAAATAAAGCTGCGTGAAAACAGAGACAGAGACTACAGTGCTACAGCTTCAAGTCTAGGAGCACCAAGTATTGCCAAGAGCCACCAGAAGCTAGAAGAGGCAAGAAAGCTTCTTCCCCTAGAGCCTTCAGGAAGAACATGGACCTGCTAACACCTTGATTTCAGACTAAATGTACTGCAAATATAAATATATTTGCATACTAAATATATGCAAACAGCAGAACTGCAGAACATGTGAAACAAAAACTCATAGAACTGAAAGGAGAAATGGACAAATTCACAATTACAGTTGGAGACTTCAACACCCTTCTCACAACAGCTGATAGAGAGCTACGCAAAAAATTAGCGAAGGGGCTTCCCTGGTGGTGCAGTGGTTAGGAATCCACCTGCCAATGCAGGGGACACGGGTTCAAGCCCAGGTCTGGGAAGATCCCACATGCCGTGCAGCAACTAAGCCCACGTGCCACAACTACTGAAGCATGCACACCTAGAGCCCATGCTCCACAACAAGAGAAGCCACTGCAATGAGAAGCCCATGCACCACAACGAGCCCCTGCTCGCTGCAACTAGAGAAAGCCTGCATGCAGCAACGAAGACCCAACACAGCCAAAAGTAAAATAAATTAAAAAAAAAACTTAGCAAAGAACTAGAAGAACTCAACAATACCATCAATCAAAACAGAATCAGACATTGACAGAACACCCAATCCAACAACAGCAGAATATATACTTTTCAAGTGCCATGAAATGTATACTAAGATACACCATGTTCTGGGCCATAAAACAAACCTCAATACATGTAAAAGGAATAAAATCATAAGAGTGTGTTCTCCTACCACAATGGGATCAAACTAGAAGTCAGTAACAGGATAACAGGAAAATCTCTAAACACTTGAAACTAAATAGCGTACTTCTAAATAATCCATGGAATAGGAATTCTCAAGGAAAATCATAGTGAACTGAATGAAAATAAAAATCCTACTTATAATGCTTCTCAGGACTGAGACAAAAACTTATAGCACTAAATGCATACATTACAAAATAAGAACAGGGGAGACCCTCAAGATGGCGGAGGACTAAGACGTGGAGATCGTCTTCCTCCCCACAAATACATCAGAAATACATCTACATGTGTAACTGCTCCTACAAAACACCTACTGAATGCTGGCAGAAGACCTCAGACTTCCCAAAAGGCAAGAAACTCCACACGTATGTGAGTAGGGCAAAAGAAAAAAGAAAAAACGAGACAAAAGAATACGGTTGGAACCTGCACCTCTGGGAGGGAGCAGTGAAGGAGGAAAAGTTTCCACACACTAGGAAGCCCCTTCACTGGTAGAGATGGGGTGGGCGGGGGAGATGTTTCGGAGCCACGGAGGAGAGCTCAGCAACAAGGGTACAGAGGGCAAAGTGGACAGATTCCCGCAGAGAGGATCAGTGCTGACCAGCACTCACCAGCCTGAGAGGCTTGTCTGCTCACCCACCAGGGCAGGTAGGGGATGGGAGCTGAGGCTCAGATTTCGGAGGTCAGATCCCAGGGAGAGGACTGGGGTTGGCTGCGTGAACACAGCCTGAAGGGGGCTAGTGCGCCACGGCTAGCCGGGAGGGAGTCTGGGGGAAAGTCTGGAACTGCCTAAGAGGCAAGGGACCACTGTTTCGGTGTGCACGAGGAGAGGGGATTCAGAGCACCGCCTAGATGAGGTCCAGAGACGGGCGCAAGCCGTGCCTATCAGTGCGGACACCAGAGACGGGCATGAAACGCTAAGGCTGCTTCTGCAGCCACTAAGAAGCCTGTGTGCAAGCACAGGTCACTATCCACACCTCCCCTCCCAGAAGCCTGTGCAGCCCGCCACTGCCAGGGTCCCATGATCCAGAGGCAACTTCCCCGGGAGAATACATGGTGCACCTCAGGCTGTTGCAACGTCACACCAGCCTGTGCCACTGCAGGCTCGCCCCGCATTCCATACCCTCCCTGCCCCTGGTATGAGTGAGCCAGAGCCCCCTAATCAGCTGCTACTTTAACCCCATCCTGTCTGAGCGGAAGAATAGATGCCCTCAGGTGACCTACATGCATAGGCGGGGCCAAATCCAAAGCTGAACCCCAGGAGCTGCGCAACCAAAGAAGAGAAAGGGAAATCTCTCCCAGCAGCCTCAGGAGCAGCAGATGAAAGCTCCACAATCAACTTGATGTACCCTGCATCTGTGGAATACCGAAGTAGACAACAAATCATCCCAAAATTGAGGTGGTGGACGTTGGGAGCAACTGTAGACTTGGGGTTTGCTTTCTGCATCTAATTTTTTTCTGGTTTTATCTTTACATTAGTTTAGTATTTAGAGTTTATTATTATTGGTAGACTTGTTTATTGATTTGGTTGCTCTCTTCCTTTTTTTTTAATACATATATATTTTTTTTTCCCTTTTTCCCTTTTTGGAGTGTGCATGTGTATATTTCTTTGTGTGATTTCTGCCTGTATACCTTTGTTTTTACCATTTATCCTAGGGTTCTGTCTGTCCGTTTTCTTTGTTGTGTTCTTTTTGTTTGTTTGTCTTATTAGTATAGTTTTTAGCGCTTGCTATCATTGGTGGATTTGTATTTTGGTTTGGTTGCTCTCTTCTTTCTTTTCTTTATTACTTTTTAACGTTTTTTATTTTTAATAATTTAAAAAAATTTTATTTTAATAACCTTATTTTATTTTATTTTATTTTTTCTTTCTTTCCTTTTTTCTCCCTTTTCTTTCAGCCGTGTGGCTGGCAGGGTCTTGGTGCTCCGGCCAGAGGTCAGACCTGAGCCTGTGAAGTGGGAAAGCTGAGTTCAGGACATTGGTCCACCATAGACCTCCAAGCTCCATGTAGTATCAGATAGCAAAACCTCTCCCAGGGATCTCCATCTCAACGCTAAAACCCAGCTCCACTCAATGACCAGCAAGCTACAGTGCTGGACACCCTATGCCAAACAACTAGGAAGACGGAAGACAACACCACCCATTAGCAGAGAGGCTGTCTAAAATCATAATAAGGTCACAGACACACCAAAATACACCACCAGATGCGGTCCTGCCCACCAGAAAGACAAGATCCAGCCTCATCCACCAAAACACAGACACCAGTCCCCACCACCAGGAAGCCTACACAACCCACTGAACCAACCCTAGCCACTGGGGACAGACACCAAAAACAACGGGAACTACGAACCTGCAGCCTGCGAAAAGGAGACCCCAAACACAGTAAGTTAAGCAAAACGAGAAGACAGAGAAACACACAACAGATGAAGGAGCAAGGTAAACACCCACCAGACCAAACAAATGAAGAGGAAATAGGCAGTCTACCTGAAAAAGAATTCAGAGTAATGATAGTAAAGATGATCCCAAATCTTGGAAATGGAATGGAGAAAATACAAGAAACGTTTAACAAGGAACTAGAAGAACCAAAGAGCAAACAAACAATGATGAACAACACAATAAATGAAATTAAATATTCTCTAGAAGGAATCAATAGCAGAATAACTGAGGCAGAAGAACGGATAAGTTACCTAGAAGATAAAATAATGGAAATAACTACCGCAGAGCAGAATAAAGAAAAATGAATGAAAAGAATGGAGGACGGTCTCAGAGACCTCTGGGACAACATTAAACGCACCAACATTCAAATTATAGGAGTCCCAGAAGAAGAAGAGAAAAAGAAAGGGACTGAGAAAATATTTGAAGAGATTATAGTTGAAAACTTCACTAATATGGGAAAGGAAATAGTTAATCAAGTCCAGGAAGCACAGAGAGTCCCATACAGGATAAATCCAAGAAGAAACACGCCAAGACACATATTAATCAAAATATCAAATATTAAATACAAAGAAAAAATATTATAAGTAGCAAGGGAAAAACAACAAATAACATACAAGGGAATCCCCATAAGGTTAACAGCTGATCTTTCAGCAGAAACTCTGCAAGCCAGAAGGGAGTGGCAGGACATATTTAAAGTGATGAAAGGGAAAAACCAAGATTATTCTACCCAGCAAGGATCTCATTCAGATTCAACAGAGAAATTAAAACCTTTACATACAAGCAAAAGCTAAGAGAATTCAGCACCACCAAACCAGCTTTACAACAAATACCAAAGGAACTTCTCTAGGCAAGCAACACAAGAGAAGGAAAAGACCTACAATAACAAACCCAATTAAGAAAATGGGAATAGGAACATACATATCGATAATTACCTTAAATGTAAATGGATTAAATGCTCCCACCAAAAGACACAGACTGGCTGAATGGATACAAAAAAGACCCATATATATGCTGTTTACAAGAGACCCACTTCACACCTAGGGACACATACAGACTGAAAATGAGGGGATGGAAAAAGATATTCCATGCAAGTGGAAATCAGAAGAAAGCTGGAGCAGCAATTCTCATATCAGATAAAATATAGACTTTAAAATAAAGATTATTACAAGAGACATAGAAGGACACTACATAATGATCAAGGGATCAATCCAAGAAGAAGATATAACAATCTTAAGTATTTATGCATCCAACACAGGAGCACTTCAATACATAAGGCAAATGCTATCAGCCATAAAAGGGGAAATCAACAGTAACACAATCATAGTAGGGGACTTTAACACCCTACTTTCACCAATGGACAGATCATCCAAAAAGAAAATAAATAAGGAAACACAAGCTTTAAATGACACATTAAACACATTAATTAAACAATTAATTTGTAAATATCAAATTAATTTATATTTACAGGACATTCCATCCAAAAACAACAGAATACACTTTCTTCTCAAGTGCTCATGGAACATTCTCCACGATAGATCATATCCTGGGTCACAAATCAAGCCTCGGTAAATTTAAGAAAACTGAAATCATATCAATTATCTTTTCTGACCACAGTGTTATGAGACTAGATATCAATTACAGGAGAAAAGTCTGTAAAAAATACAAACACATGGAGACTAAACAATACACTAGTTAATAACCAAGAGACCAGTGAGGAAATCAAAAAATTCCTAGAAACAAATGACAATGAAAACTCGAAGACCCAAAACCTATGGGATGTGGCAAAAGCCGTTCTAAGAGGGAAGTTTATAGCAATACAATCCTAGCTCAAGAAACAAGAAACATCTAAGAAAACAACCTAATCTTACACCTAAAACAATTAGAGAGAGAACAAAAAAAAACCCCAAACTTAGCAGAAGGAAATAAATCATAAAGATCAGATCAGAAATAAATGAAAAAGAAATGAAGGAAATGACAGCCAAGATCAATTAAACTAAAAGCTGGTTCTTTGAGAAGATAAACAAAATTGATAAACCATTAGCCAGACTCATCAGGAAAAAAAGGGAGAAGACTCAAATCAATAGAATTACAAATGAAAAAGGAGAGGTAACAACTGACACTGCAGAAATACAAAGAATTATGAGAGATTACTACGAGCACCTATATGCCAATAAAATGGACAACCTGGAAGAAATGGACAAATTCTTAGAAAAGCACAACCTTCTGAGACTGAACCAGGAAGAAACAGAAAATATAAACAGACTGATCAGAAGCATTGAAATTGAGACTGTGATTTAAAATCTGCCAACAAACAAAAGCCCAGGACCAAATAGCTTCACAGGCAAATTCTATCAAACATTTAGAGAAGAGCTAACACCTATCCTTCTCAAACTCTTCCAAAATACAGCAGAAGGAGGAACACTCCAAAACTCATTCTACGAGGCCACCATCACCCTGATACCAAAACCAGACAAAGATGCCACAAAGAAAGAAAACTATCACTGATGAACATAGATGCAAAAATCCTCAACGAAATACTAGCAAACATTATCCAATAACACATTAAAAGGATCATACACCATGATCAAATGGGGTTTATCCCAGGAATGCAAGGATTTACCAATATACACAAATCAATCAATGTGAAAATCCATATTAACAAATTGAAGGAGAAAAACCATATCATCATCTCAATAGATGCATAAAAAGCTTTTGACAAAATTCAACACCTGTTTATGATAAAAAACCCTCCAGAAAGTAGGCACAGAGGGAACTTACCTCAACATAATAAAGGCCATATATGACAAACACACAGCCAACATCATTCTCAATGGTGAAAAACTGAAACCATTTCCTCTAAGATCAGGTACACGACAAGGATGTCCACTCTCACCACTGTTATTCAACATAGTTTTGGAAGTTTTAGCCACAGCAATCAGAGAAAAAAAAGAAATAAAAGGAATCCAAATTGGAAAAAGAAGTAAAGTTGTCACTCTTTGCAGATGACATGATACTATATATAGAGAATCCTAAAGATGCTACCAGAGAACTACTAGAGCTAATCAACGAATCTGGTAAAGTTGCAGGATACAAAATTAATGCACAGAGATCTCTGGCATTCCTATACACTAATGATGAAAAATCTGAAAGGGAAATTAAGGAAACACTTCCATTTACCACTGCAACAAAAAGAATAAAATACCTATGAATAAACCTACGTAACGAGACAAAAGACCTGTATGCAGAAATCTATAAGACACTGATGAAAGAAATTAAAGATGATACAAATAGATGGAGAGATATACCATGTTCTTGGATTGGAAGAATCAACATTGTGAAAATGACTATACTACCCAAAGCAATCTACAGATTTAGTGCAATTTCTATCAAAATACCAATGGCATTTTTCACAGAACTACAACAAAAAATTTCACAATTTGTATGGAAACACAAAAGACCCTGAATAGCCAAAGCAATCTTGAGAAAGAAAAATGGAGCTGGAGGAATCAGGCTCCTGGACTTCAGACTATAGTACAAAGCTACAGTAATCAAGACAGTATGGTACTGGCACAAAAACAGAAACATACATCAATGGAACAGGATAGAAAGCCCAGAGATAAACCTATGCACATATGGTCACCTTATCTTTGATAAAAGAGGCAAGGATATACAACGGAGAAAAGACAGCCTGTTCAATAAGTGGTGCTGGGAAAATTGGACAGCTACATGTAAAAGAATGAAATTAGAACACTCCCTAACACCATACACAAAAGTAAACTCAAAGGGGATTAAAGACCTAAATGTAAGACCAGACACTATAAAACTCTTAGAGGAAAACATAGACAGAACACTCTGACATAAATCACAGCAAGATCCTTTTTGACCCACCTCCTATGGAAATGGAAAAAAAACAAGAATAAACAAATGGGACCTAATGAAACTTCAAAGCTTTTGCACAGCAAAGGAAAACATAAACAAGACGAAAAGACAACACTCAGAATGGGAGAAAATATTTGCAAACGAAGCAACTGACAAAGGATTAATCTCCAAAATTTACAAGCAGCTCATGCAGCACAATATCCAAACAACCCACTCCAAAAATGGGCAGAAGACCTAAACAGACATTTCTCCAAAGAAGATATACAGATTGCCAACAAACACATGAAAGGATGCTCAACATCACTAATCATTAGAGAAATGCAAATCAAAACTAAAATAAGGCATCCCCTCACACCAGTCAGAATGGCCATCATTAAAAAATCTACTAACAATAAATGCTGCAGGGAGTGTAGAGAAAAGGGAACTCTCTTGCATTGTTGGTGGGAATGTAAAGTGGTACAGCCACTATGGAGAACAGTATGGAGGTTCCTTTAAAAACTAAAAATAGGACTACCATATGACCCAGCAATCCCACTACTGGGCATATACCCTGAGAAAACCAGACTTCAAAAAGAGTCATGTACCACAATGTTCATTGCAGCTCTATTTACAATAGCCAGGACATGGAAGTAACCTAAGTGTCCATCGACAGATGAATGGATAAAGAAGATGTGGCACATATATACAATGGAATATTACTCAGCCATAAAAAGAAATGAAATTGAGTTATTTGTAGTGAGTGGATGGACCTAGAGTCTCTCATACAGAGTGAAGTCAGTCAGAAAGAGAAAAACAAATACCATATGCTAATACAAAGATATGGAATCAAAAAAAAAAAAAGTGGTTCTAATGAACCTAGGGACAGGACAGGAATAAAGACACAGACGTAGAGAATAGATTTGAGGACATGGCTAGGTGGAATGGTAAGCTGGGACAAAGCGATAGAGTGGCATGTACATATATACACTACCAAATGTAAAATAGATAGGTAGTGGGAAGAAGCCGCATAGCACAGGGAGATCAGCTCGGGGCTGTGTGTCCACCTAGAGGGGTGGGATAGGGAGGGTGGGAGGGAGGGAGACACAAGAGGGAGGAGATATGGGGATATATGTGTATGTATAGCTGATTCACTTTGTTATAAAGCAGAAACTAACACACCATTGTAAAGCAATTATACTCCAGTAAAGATGTTAAAAAAATAATAATGTAAGATATTCACTACATGTTGAAATTCTGTTTTGGATATATTGGATTAATGAAAACATGCTATAAAAGTAATATCACCAGTTTCTTTTCACTTTTAAATGGTTGCTAGAAAATTTTTAAGTTACATGTATGGCTCACTTTATATTTCTATTGTACATTGCTGTTCTAGAAGCATCAAGAGAAAGAGCGAGAGAGGGAGGGGTTACTAATAAAAGAATAAGAGTATTATAGGTATAAGACCTCTTATCAAAACACTGGAGGACAGAAATAACAGTCTCTAAATTTCTGAGGGCAAAAAAAAGATCTTAAATCTAGAATTTAATATCCAGCCAAACTTATCAATTAAATATGAAGGGAAAGGGACTTCCCTCGTGGTCCAGCAGTTAAGACTCTGTGCTCCCAATGCAGGGAGCCCAGGTTCAATCCCTACTCAGGGAACTAGATCCCACATGCTGCAACTAAGAGTCTGTATGCCGCAAATAAGACCCGGGGCAGCCAAATAAATATTTTAAAAAATAAATATGAAGGTAAAATAAACACTTTTCCAGCCATGTTGGATTCAGACTGATTTCAGAATCCTTATCTACCAGGCAACCTTTCTTTTTAAAAAATTTACAGTATTTGAGGATGTAATCTATCGACAGTACAGGAGAGAAAAGCAGCTCATGGTCCAGGAAACAGTGGTGGAATTCCAGGTGTGAAACGAAGAGGATGACACATCTGCAGCAACCCGAAAAACACAGCTCAAATTAAAACACCAGCTCAAAAGACCCTAAAAGGAATTCCTCCAAGAAGAGAAAGAGGAAGATTTAACAGGCAGGACAATTAAGAAGCTGGGAGCTCTTAGCCCAGTGGGGAAGAAGACTTAGGTTTTTTTTTTTTCCTCTCAACAAGAAAAAAGAAGCCCAAGAAATTAGAAATGCCAAGAAAACAACTGAAAAATTAGAGAAAAAAAGTTTTGATTCAAATACAAGACGAGCAAAACTGTGGCCTGATCACTTGATGGAATATAATAGAGGTCATTTGACTTTAACCCTTTGGACATTCTCCGTTGAGAGAATCTGTGACAAATCAGTGACAAATAGTTGAAATGATCACATTTACATAATTGTAATTAGATGGTTACTAGTTTCAATTTTTAAAATCAAACCATAAGACCTAATTTTAGTTATAGAATAGAACATGCATGTCATAAAAGACATTGTAAAGGTAACGCTCCAGCTGGCAGAAGTCAAGTTGAGAGCAGGAGGAGGGAAGGGTGAGTGCAGGGGTGCAACTTTCTTCATTTTACTTTGGGATGATACAAGAGATACTGTGTAAAGAAGACGGAACGAAAATACAGGATTATGTATACATCACTTAAAAGTATAAAGGCAGCTAATAGAAAAACCACACACACTAATACAACTAGCAAAACTCAGTGGAGAGAGAGAGGCAAGTGGAATGTGAGCTGAATTCCCTGTCTATCAAAGAAGATGGAAATGACTTGATTTCTACTGCTGGTAAATTAAGAAACTGAAATCTAAGCATATCATTTAGAATTATGGTGGTAACTTATCAAAAGAATTAAAAACAAAAGGTTTAAAGAGGTTTCCAATAAAGTGTGGGACTTGGATAGGGGAGGTGATGCAGAGTTTTTATTTAATAACAGTACAGTATATGCTGTTTGAATTTTGAAACTGTGCACACATTTAAAAATGTTTTTGAAAATACATTTATAAAAACTTGATGTTAATAGGTATAAAGAAAGCCTCAATTAAAGAGTAATTCTTCCCTAAAAAAAAAAAAGAAAATAAGAACAGTTTCAAATCAAGAATCTAAGCTCCACCTGCTATATAAAATAAAGAAAGAAAGAAAAGAACAAAAGAAAAGGAAAAAATAAAAGAATCTAAGCTCCTAGGACTTCTCTGGCAGTCCAGTGGTTAAGACTTCATGCTTCCACCACAGGGGGCACGGGTTCGATCCCTGGTTCAGGAACTAAGATACAACATGCTGCACAACTTGGCCAAAAAAAAAAAAAAAACCAGAACCTAAGCTCCTATCTCAAGAAACCTAGTAAACGAAAACCAAAATAAATCAAGCGTAAGGAAGAAAATAATAAAGATAGGGCAGATACTAATGAAAATTAAAACAAAACCAAAGCATTCAGTGAAACAAATAGCTGGTTCTTTAAAAACATCAATAAATTAACAAACTTCCAGCTGAAAAGAAAAAAAGAGGGAAGATGCTAATAACCATATTGTTAGCATGTGCCCCTGATGTAACACAAGAAGCGTACTTCACACACCTGAGGTATTTTTCCCCAAAACTCATAACTCCAGTCTAACCATGAGAAAAACAGCAGACAAACTCAAGTCAAAGGAAAATACAATAAAATATCTCACCGGTACTACCCAAAACTGTCAAGGTCATGAGAAAAAGCTGATGAAGATGAAGAAAACTTAGAAACTGTCCAAGATCAGAGAAGACTTAGGAGACATGACAACTAAATGTAATATGGTTTTGTGGATGAAGTCCTGGAACATTAGTGGAAAAGGACATTTGTGGGAAAAAAATCAGTTAAGTCTTAATAAAGTCTGGGGTTTAATTAATCATATCACACCAATAACTGTTTCTTAGTTGTGACAAATGTATTCTGGTAATATAAGATGTTAACGATAGGGGTATATGGAAACTGCAGTATATCTCCAACTTTTCTGTAAACCTAAAACTATTCTAAAATTAAAGATTTGTTTGAAAAATTAAGTCACTGAATTAATTATTGTTTTCAGAGTACAAAGAGAAAGAGAAAGATAGGCTCATTAACAGAGGCTGATGGTTTAATGTTAATAAAGATCAGGAGAATAAAGAACTCCTAATTCCTACTTTGTCTCTGGTCTTCTATTTCAAGAATTTAGCTTGCAAAAGTAAAAAGGACCAAAAATTTTCTACAATGAATAAGTATTACTTTTTAAGTTTAAAAAAAATAATGAAAAAGGAGGGTTTAAGAAAAAAGTACATTGGTGAGTACATTGGAGCAGAAGACCAAGATAAATTTTAGAATTCCAAGAATGTATCCAACTGCTCTAAATGAATGTATACTTTCCTGGAAAAGATAATGCCCAGGTTATTGAGAAATTTTGCCAATGAGAACAATGAACTACAGAGGATGTTCTCTCTGAGAAATCATGGGGATTGCCACAGCCAAAAGACTAAAAACAGGCAAAGATTCCAGTTTTCAAAAAGGAAAATAACATACTTCTGTAAGTCAGAATAAAGAGCCTGATGTCTATCTAGTACAACGTTTTAGTCATCAAGAGACATTAGGATACACACATTCGACCTACTATACATTAAAACAATCATCTCCTACAAATCTGACTTCCTTTTTTGACTGCAAAAGATTTGGCAGACAGGGTGTATTTTACTTCAGTGAAGTACACCACAAGCTGCCTCATGCAAATCCTTGGGATAAGCTGGAGAAATATTCTAGACAATAAAAATGGAGAAACAGGGCTTCCCTTGGTGGCGCAGTGGTTGAGAGTCCACCTGCCGATGCAGGGGACACGGGTTCGTGCCCCGGTCCGGGAAGATCCCACATGCCACGGAGTGGCTGGGCCTGTGAGCTATGGCCGCTGAGCCTGCGTGTCCGGAGCCTGTGCTCTGCAACGGGAGAGGCCACAACAGTGAGAGGCCCGCGTACCGCAAAAAAAAAAAAAAAAAAAAAAATGGAGAAAGATTTCAAATGTATACTGCTAGGTTCTTTCTTCAGTCCAGTACTGTTTAACATTTCTGTAATTGACTTAGATGAAGATGTAGAACAACACTCATCAAATAGGCCAGTGATATAAGTCATAAAGCAGTAACACATAAAGCAGTAACAGAATCTGGATTCAAAAGGATACTGAAAGGATGTACTGTTGAGCTGAGCCTAGCAAGGTGAAATGTAATAGGGAAATAAGACTATATTTGGGTCCCAAATTCAAATGCACAAATACAGAATGGCTTACTAGCAAAAAAAAAAAAGACTCCGTGATATTTAATTGAAAGTCAGCTCAATATGAATCACATACAAAGAATGTGGCGTGCCTGCCCAAACATAATAGTATCTACTGAGAGACGGCACAGTACTGCTATATTCTAGTGATCCTACGATGCCCGGTGTATAAACAAACAGAAAACTGCTCAGAAGAGTAACCAGGGTCAAATATAAAAGTTAGATAAATTTATAGGCAGAGGAGCAGCAGGTTTGGCCTGAGGAAAAAAATTGAGGGGTTCCAACATAGGTGTCTGAGGTGCTCTCACATGTAAGAAATCTTAGACTTATTCTAAATGGAACTAAAGCTAACAAGTAGAATTTAAGGATTACAAGTTTAATTTCAATATAATAGTGATGGTAATTCAAAGACAGAATGAGCTGCGTTTAGAGTTGAGCTTCCCTCCTTGGGGGCCAGATGACAAATTGGCAGGAATGTGGTAGAGACAAAGTATCAGATGGCTGGTTAGACTAGGGGACCTTTAAATCTTCCAACTCTATAATTTTAAAGATGCTACTTTTCTAGACTTTCTCTATGCCGAACTTGTGGCTTCAGTCCAATTACCACTGTTTCTGGAACAAGCCTTATTTATACACGTACTTTCCTGTATCCACTCAGGCTATTCTATCACTCAGCAAAGACCAAGGATTTGTCTTCCTGCATCTATCAAAAATGAACTCAAATACTGTCCTTAATAAAAACCTCTATGCCTACCCTACTCTGATCTCTCTTGCCCCTGAATTATGAAATAGTGTTTGGCAGTTAATTACATACCAACTTCAGACACCTCTGTTTCTGTCTTAAACCGTTATTTAACCTTTTATAATAATTTCTCTCCTCTGCTAAATTTAAATCCCCTTAAAGGCAGACACTGTATTCCCTACACGTCTAGGGGTACACGGCAGACATTCAAAACCAGTCTTTGAGGGACTTCCCTGGTGGCGCAGTGGTTAAGAATCCGCCTGCCAATGCCGGGGACACGGGTTTGAGCCCTAGTCCGGGAAGATCCCACATGCCACGGAGCAACTAAGCCCATGCGCTACAACTACTGAGCCTGTGCTCTAGAGCCCACGAGTCACAACTACTGAAGCCTGTGCGCCTAGAGCCCATGCTCCGCGACAAGAGAAGCCACCGCAATGAGAAGCCTGTGCACCGCAACGAAGGGTAGATCCCGCTCGCTGAAACTAGAGAAAGTCCATGCGCAGCAATGAAGACCCAATGCAGCCATAAGTAAATAAATAAATTAATTAAAATTAAACAAAACAAAAACAGTCTTTGATTTTCAATATTGGAAACATTTTTATTAGAACAGTTATTTTATTAAAAGGCACGTTTTTATAGGTAAATGGAAAATTCACCATTCAAATCTGAGTACTGACTAATATGCATGACTTGCAGTTCAAATAGAGAACTACCAGAATGAGACATTGTCACCCACTGATAACATATTCTAACCAGAGGACTTTTAAAATAGTGAATCAAGCTCAGAAAAGTTCAAATTTTCCAACCTAAACATAGAGGTTGGTAAAGCTGCCTTTCTTGAGCAAAAAAAGATTAACAGAACCAAACTAAAGGTGAAAAATGTCAAGAAAAAAATCACATTTTAGAAAAAAAATCGTATTTATTTCTTTAAATGTAAAACGTATTGATGTGTGATGTGATATACAGACTGTAATTTTTTTTTTCTTTTTGGCCACACTGTGTGGCTTGTGGGATCTTAGTTCCTCAACAAGGGACTGAACCTGGGCCACAGCAGTGAAAGCGCCAACAGACTGTAATTTTGATTCATGTAAATTGGAACACAAGTTAAGAGAAAACAAACTAGTCACACAGAGCCCAGAACAGATGCTCACTCCCTGAACACCAACTAACAAATAAACGTCCTAGACAAATTAAAAGAGAATTCCTTATTAGCTTAGATATATTAATAAAGATTAAGAAATACTTACTGAAGATTCTGGATCTGACAGTTCATCCAATAATTTTCTTGCATCTACCACAGCTTGGTAAAGTCTCAGATTTTTGCCATCAGAAGCAACAAAGCAAGCACTCGCAGAATTGCAATATGTGCCTGAGAAAGTAAACACTTTGCATTATAATATATAGTTTATTTTTATTACTGGCTGAAGTATGAGAAAAAATATTCACACTTCTCTTTTTAGACATAACCATGGTCCAGAAACACAGATACAATTAATAGATATAAAATTATTAACCAAAAAAATTCAACAGATAGGTTATGAGAGGGAAAAGATGAAAAACAAAAGTCTAGAAACTCTAAACTTAAGTCTGATGCCTACATTCTGAATACTTATTAAAAATCTTCCTAATGACAAATACAAATCATTTTGTATATAAATAACTGTTTTAAAGCTTTTATTAATTTCACTATTAAAATGAACACTTACCAAGACAGTAACTAGGAATAAGAGTTGGAAGCCAAGCAACATTAGAGAAGGCTGAAGTATGTAAAGAGTTAATTCGTGCCAACTCCGATACTCCTCCAGTGTATGACAAAGGTCCTATTGGGTCCACGCGCCACAGAATAAGTTCACTGTAGATGGCATTCGGGTCGTGAAATGTACGTGTTGCTGCATTTCTGAGAGGTTGTTTCGAGGAACCTTTTATGTGTCTTACAGGATCCATGAATCTACCTAATTTATTGTCTGAGTCCCACTGAAAATCTGATTCAGGAGTCAGCAGAGCATTATGATGAGATGATGTCAATAATAATGGTAAAACTGAATGACATGCCAGGTCATTGAGGTGAAATCTATGACCACAATATCTAAATTTGTGAGATACAGTTAGAACAGTGGTAAAGGCAGACTTATCAGCAAAAGTGACTGCCCATTGATTTAAAGAGCCATCTATGTGTTTAGAGACCATCATTACTGTGGGAGCTAAAATGTTCATATTTGTACTGTGTGGTCCAGAATGCAGCTGTGATCCATGAGGACTGCATTCAGCCATCATGTCTTCGTGTAACAGAGTGTGGTGAGAATCTTTTGCAGCATTTATACAGGCATACATCATGATATTTTTACTAAGAGAGCTTGCATCACCAGATGGAAATGCAACAGGAATCCGAGAAGAAAAAGAAACCTGAAAAACACAATTACATGATTCAGTGCAAGCAGTCTGCCTCCTCTCAAAGTCTTCCAAAAATACTTCCATTTTCAAACTGTCAAACCTCAGCTTCCTAGCAAAATATATCATTTTCGACCTTATTATGGTCTAATCCTTTTCCTCTATTTATATAGTATCATATATTCATCGCGTATGAGAAAACTGAAGAAATAATTTCAAGTATTTGAAACCTGAAACTTGCCTGTACATCTAGATGACTACAACCATAAATCTAAACAAATACTGTTCAGAAAGATAACCGATAAAGATAGTAGATTTAATTAATAAAACTGAAGAAGTGGAGGTGATACATCCTGAGTCACATTTTTAGGGTAGTT
Source organism: Grampus griseus (assembly GCF_964374135.1). NCBI lineage: Eukaryota > Metazoa > Chordata > Mammalia > Artiodactyla > Delphinidae > Grampus > Grampus griseus. Next base: position 95,515,540 of record NC_139018.1, read on the forward strand.
TCTTAAGTTTATTCAAAATATTGTGAATTCCCAGAAAAAATGAATACACATACATTCAAGTACTCACTATCATATTTCAAAGCCAAATTCATTTTACTTAAATTAATCAAGTTTATAAAATCTGTGGTCATTGACCCCCTTTGGTAGCAAGTTATTCTCTTCTCAGTTGCTTATCAAAAATAAAATCATCGAGTATTTCTGAAAACCTGCTAAATCTGAATAGCAACTGTTTTACTTTTTTAAGAAGTGTAAAAATTGCTTCATCAGTAAAATATACCTGGACTTGTCTAAATATTCCAGGATTATATTCATCCAAATACTTTACATGCCACACTAGGAAGGTACCATCTACCGGGTGTATAGTAAAAAGCATGTCAGGATTCTTATTCCATTCAGTTAGCAGCATTTCGATCTTCCGATCAAGCAGGACTGTAGGCAGTGGCATTGGTACACTAGGTCGTGAACAGGTTCTAGGACTTCCCTCTCTTTCTCCATCTTCATGTTCTGATGATCCTGTACCTGCTTCAGATTCTCTATCCAGGGATAATTCTAAATCAGAAAATAAATTTATCAGTACATACTAACAGAAATACTATAAAAAATTCATTTACATACTAGACTATCAAATTCATTTACATACTAGACTATACTACAGAAAATCATTTACATACTAGACTATCAATAAATAGCATACTAACTTTAGAAATCATGAATCCCTTTTACAACTTATGGCCAGGAAAAAAAACCAAGGAAGGAAACTCTTTTCTGATCTGAACTGAAAATTACTACATTTCTTAGTTTTAGATAAATCAAAATTTCATTCACACTATCACATTATCTTTATTATTACCATTGTTAGCAAAACCTGTTACCCCCACCAAAAGCATGGCTTCCAAAGTAATACATTACTTAAAGCAATATGTTATAACAAAGCAAAGTTAGATGGTAGATGGTCCATAGTAGATGGTCAGTAAAGACCTGTGGAATGAATGGAAAAGTGAAAAGGAAGGAGGGGAGGAAGGAAAGATTACAAACCAAAGGTGGTTTCACAAAAAGCTGTCAGCCTGTAAAAAAGAAAAATCTGAACACAGGATACTAACCATGGTCTAGTTTCATATGTAAACCCCTCTCTCTTTCCTCCTGTGAACATTCATCTTCTCTATCTCCTTTGTCGTTTTCATGATCCACCTGCTTTTCAGAAAGTTTTCGTAATTGCTGCATAAATATTTCAGTAGATGATGTAAAATGAAATTCTTTGTTGTTTAACCAATGAACTACAAAGCCCCCATTTCCATCATCAATGTTAAATACAGTGCCAACCAAGACATTTGGAATATCTGTGGAATCAAAAAAGATAAAATTTCAATGTGAATTTCTAATGTCTTTTAAAATATTACATGTGCCTATAAAGACTAATTCCATTACACAGAAAATGTGATAAACAAAAAGTAAACATAACTCTAGCACGGTTTGAAATTTTTAATTGAATTTAATGGTAAATGAACTAATGGCATAGACATACGGAATTAAATTACTAATTTAAAAACGAAACACACCAAATGCACAAACTTTTATTGAATCCTGGTTTGGGGATGAGGGAACAGAAAGACAAAACAGAAAAGCAAATCTAAAAGACATTTTTGAGATGACTGAAATTTAAATATGAACTGAATATCAGAGATTATGGAATTATTTCTAATTTTCTTAGGTATGATAATGATATTGTGATTATGTAAGAAAATTTCCTTATTCTTAGGAGATACTTGCTGAAGTATGTAAGGGTGATATGCCATGATATGTGTAACTTACTTTGAAAACATTAAGAAAAAATTTCTCTCACACACACACACACATATAAACATACATATGTGTGTATATACAGAGAGAATAAAGCAACTGGCAAAATGTTAGCAATTGTTGAATCAAAGTGGGTGAAATGAGTGTTCACTGTACTATTCTTCCAACTTTTCTGACTGTTTTAAACTTTCCTCAAAAGTCGGGGAAAAATAATGCCAAGAAAGAACACAGGAAGGCAAGCAAATTTCTAAGTATAGCAGATTTTCTCCATGTGGGGTAACTGAAATTCATGCTATAGATCAGTTCACGTAAAACAGTATAATTCAAAAAAAAAAAATCTCCTTAATCCCAAATCAAATTATAAATAATCCATTCAATAGAAAGAAAAAGAGACTGGGGGGGAAGCATCCAGATAACACTCTTTTGGAACTGTATTTGCTAAATACTTATCTTTATATAAATAAACATTTAAAAATAAAATCCTCTGCACCCTGAAGCAATAGACTTCCATTTCAATAAAATGTAACTATAACTTTATACAACTATAGTTCTTCCAGCAATGTAATATGAAACTAATAGGCCTTGTCATATGTTTTTCATGCAGAAAGAAAACAATGACCTTAAATAGAAGCTTTAAATATGCTCTTGCCAACAATGAACCTGCCTCAAAATACTTCTCAATGACATAGGAGGAAAAGAGCAAAAAGAAAACATCAAGGTTAGAAGAAACACTACCTTTCCCGAAGTGTAGGACAAGAAAGTCTATGAGGGTACAAAACAAGATATGCTGAAATATAAGGAAAACTATGCAAAAATATACTTTGATAAAGTTATAAAGAAGAGTTGAGAAGAAAGAATAATAGTGAAAATACAAAAGGGTGGGAAATCACACTAATTAACCAGGCTGCCACCACTTGTGTTCATCTCCAGGTTCAACTAAAGCTCTAATTACTTAGAAACTTTGCCATATTGTAGACAAACAATGGTGCTCAAAAATACTTATTTGAAGTTATTCCCTGAGGATCACACAGTCTCAATTTAAGAAATGGCACCTTATATTTCTGTTCCAATTAAGAAGTATTTTAAAAGGAAACATGGAGTATTAGCATAAAATTAGAAACAGGTTATAAAAGTAGTCCCACTTTTCTATTTATTTATCTTATTTCAGCAGATAAGAAATAAAACTTTACTATCCTTTACCTGTGGCGGGATTGATGCTCGCTGCAATGTGAAAATGACACAGTACATTTGCGTGATGGGAAATGTGTCTTTGAACCTCATGCGTTGCCATCTGGTCATGCATTAATTCAGTGTGCGTTACAAGAATGGAAGACTTCCTTTGTCCTTTCCTTAAATTTTTCAAATGGTGTATTGTCTAAAATAGAAAAATAATTACTAAATCCAAGTCTAGGAAGTCTAATAAGTGCTGATCAAAGTACTTTTGATTATTAAGGGTTTTACAATTTTCCTCTCTGTAAAACCTGACCATCTTAAAGGAAACTTTAACTACAATAGAACAACTTAATATATTCTCCACTGGTCTTGCAAATTTTATAGTTCAAGGCAGTAGTTGCTCAAAAACACTTATTATCTGCAGAAACCCCTATAAAGATTAGGAGTCCAAAGTCTAGTTTTTACAGGATATTCCAGTACTGAGACGAAATTTACTAGTCATAAGGGTGTAAAAAAAAAAAAATTCCAAATCTTCCTACCAGGAAGAATATTCCTCCCCAAAATTCTCACTTAGAACTAAATAGCCAGCTAAATAATCTAATATATAACCTCTATTATAAAGACAAAAAGAGGGTACAAAAATACAGAATAACAAGGGGAACCTTAACTTAGATAAGAGTAGCCAGGAAAGACCCCATGAAAGTATTGACCTGTGGAATTTGTTCAAACTGAGATATGTGCCTATGATAAAAATTCTGTACTGGCATACTCCATCATCTGAACTATTCTGACACGGGACCATGTCAATTCTCAGCACAATCTTTTCTCCACACCATAACCCCACCACACAGCAATTCCTTATTCTGTCACTTAACAATACCGTGCTTAATAATAATATACCATTCTTTTCCTTTGTTCCTTGCAATCAATGAAATAAAATGTGGCATCCTCTCAGTTCTTTCTGCAGTAAAATAAAACATCTGGTCCTTCCTTTCAATTCCACAGCCCTTGTCCCTTTTCATGTGAAAAACAGTATCAGTTCTATGGCGTGTCCTCTGTCTCTGGTCTCCCCAGTTATTTCTTTGATTATACCTATCAAATTAGTTTCACTCAATCTTTGACATTTATCATTATTTTAAATTAGATTGCCAAGGCTGTGCTATATTGGTCAGTTATCTTCTCCTAGGAACAAAATGTATAATTTAAGTATATATAGAATTATATAGACCTTGCAGTTAGGGGTTTTATAGGAAAGGACATTAGAAAGCAAAATAGCTCATAAGTCAGATAATCAGGTTTTTTCTATTAAAAACAATTTTAACATTACTAATTGACAACATTTTATTAAAAGGCAGCAAAAATGTGTCAAATCACTGATTACATTTTATTTTTTCTTTTATTTTATGTAGCAGTTAATAATTCGATTTAACAAACACTTGAAAAGAAATATATTAGATAACATGGAGGATATAAAGATATCTAAAAGCCCTTAGTCTCCAAAAGCTCATATGTAATTTAAAGATAAAATGTTATACAAATATATACAAATTATTGTAAACATCTAGTAAATAAAGTACTTTTTCCCACTAATTTTCAATCAATAGCAAAACATAACTCTAACTGTTCTGACTTGTGCTTTAATTTCATTTATGCTTTAAATGTTGGAAAAAACTGTATAAATAGTGCCCAATCACAGAGAGCATCAGAGCAGGACTACTTTACATAAAACTTTAAAGGACCACATCCTTAGCCTATTAAACCCCCAAAATATTTTTGCTCGCCAAAACTGCAAAACCATTTTGGCTATGCAACCATTAAAGTGTTAATGTAAACGTGCAATGTAAAAGTATAATTAGTTATGTACAGAGATGTTTATAACACATTAAGTATAAAAAGCAAGTTATAAAACATTATTGCATAATATGATCTCAATCTTGTAAATAAAAAAAAATGTACAAACACATATTGGAATAGTTGGATTATAAACTCTACATTTTTTTCTTTTTCCTAATCTAATTTTAGAATAAGCATATACTCTTTGTGTAATAAAGTCACATGAAAAATTAAGAAAATTAGCAATCTAGGTTTACTATAATAAATTTCTGGTAATTTTTAATAATGTGTTTATCTCATTTTATTCGCTAATCATAATGGGCACAACAGTTCATACTATATTATAAATAATCTAATTTCTTAGAAAGCATTTTTGTTTTATATATAGTATTTAAAAACTAGAAAAATTATTTCACTTTCAAAATATTAAACCGTGAAAACTGTGCAATTATATAAGTTCACTTAATATCTTAACAACACCTTTATTCTTATTCATAATAGTCATTTTTAATTAGAAAAATAAATGTAAAATTTAATCCTCATGAAACAAAAGCAAAATATTTTTATTTTTAATCTGTTTATTTTTTTAAAGATTGCTGTGGTTTATTTTATTTATTTATTTATTTATTTTGCTGCGCCGCGCAGCTTGCGGGATCTTACTTCCCTGACCAGGGATCGAACCCAGGCCCCAGCAGTGAAAGCACCGAGTCCTAACCACTGGACTGCCAGGGAATTCCCCACAAAACATTTTTAATTACAACCAATTTCAAAGACTTTTACATGTTTTATTAATCAAAGTTGCCTACTCCTATAGATTTTCACACTCAACATGCAAACTGGAAGAATTAAATTTATACTATTTATCTAGACTACATATCTGAGATCATTACTGTCTATATCTGTCTTCTAAGTGACATAAAATAAGTGAGAATTCTTTGCCATTAATTTCGTCATTATGTATACCATGCACCATCTGCAACTTAGCTTATGAATTCCCACCATACTCACATTATCTTCAAGATTCATTTACCATTTTAAATAATACAGTACCTCAAGAGCATGTTGTACTCCGTCTTTGTGACTTCCAGCATGAGTAAGACTGCTGGCAGTGCTGGAAGTGGTAGTCTCGCAAATCTGCTCACCCAAAAGACAGTCTTCTGGTAATACGGTTTCTGCCCACAGCCGGCAGACACCATCATGGCATGAAGTTAATAACACATTACAGACAGAACCTCTAATGATAAAGAGAAATGAACAAAAGTTACTGTGAGTATCAATAACATGAAAAATTAAAGGCTATTAATATTTAGTTCTTCATCCTTAAAGATGACATTAATGCAAAACAGTATGATCTATGTGTAGTTATTTTTCCAATAATGATAATGGATTTCTACTGACTATTTCACACTCTTACCAAACCCCATTTATTACCTGCTCAGACCTGCAAGGTGGTAGGCTGGACATAGGGTGCAATCAGTTACCATAAAATAAGAACAACCTAACTGTCCCTGACACTCACCTTAATTCATTAAACTTATGTCTTGAACAGCTAAACTAAATGACAGTATAGTATGCTTCCAATTGCTTTAGAAATTACATTGTGTGGAGAAAGAGTATCAATGGAAGAGCTTGAAATCACGCACAGTACGGCTGTGAACATCATAAAAACTAGGAAATGGTCCTGACGAAGGAAACAGAAATTAATGCCAGATTATACATGTGCTGCTTGAAAACAAGGCTCTGGAGGATTAGTATCTCCTAAACAAAACAAAGTAAACATCAAAAGAAAACCTACATTTCTGTCATTACAACTTGCAGAATGACCATAATAAAAGATCATTAATTATAATTAAACTATGTGGTTTATGGCAGTAGTTCCAGCATTTTGTTTTATCCTTCTTATAATCTAAACAGTTATAAATAGGTAAACAAACTTATTAATAATAAAACTGTAAGGAGACTATAAATTCAAACTATAAATCAATTTCCATTAAGTTAAGCAAAAATGTCACAGCATCAAGCAGCTGAAGTGGTTTAACCACTCATCGTGAAAAAAAAAATTTTCCCATTAAAAAAATGCTTACATACAATCTGACTCAGTCAAAGGTAAAGTGTTCTGCAAATGTTTTCCATAGATGCAAATAACTTAAACAGATTTAGAGTAACCTTTTATCTAGATTCCAAAAATGTATATATTCCCCATTTTATCATTTACTGAGCACCTCCATAATAGGTGTGCTGTATTTCCCATCAAGTGCAAACAGTGCTCAGATATATTTAGCAGATGAAATAACCCTTCCTCAAGAATGAATACAGATTTCTAAGCAAGCATTTTTAGAACTGTATATATAATACAGGAATCATTGGTATGAGCTGTTTTGTAGTTTGCTTTATCTTCTAAACACTTTTAAGAGATGGCTGTAACAATGAAGAAAAACTTATAATAAATCCTTTGAGAAGTTTCTGTTGATAGCCCTAAGATAAGAAAAACTTGGCCACTTTATTCACTGTATGTATATGATATGCCTTCCCAGAATGCATATTACTGACAGTTTATTACTATGTTTTATTCTCCCTCAGTGTGTGCTTTCCTGTTACTTGCAAACGTCTCCTTCCTGGAATCTACTGCTGCTGCTGATACTGACAATACCAGCTAACGCTGCCCTGGCACACACAATGTGCAAAGGCCTGTATAAGCATTCACACTCACTCACACATTTCAGTCTCATACAACTCTCTGAGGTAGGTACTACTACGACCCCCATTCTACAGAGGCATGGAGAGCTTAAGAAATTTAGTCAAAAGCTCACGAAGCTGGTAACAACAGCAGAATCTGAAGTCAGGCAGTTGATGCCCAGAACCTCTGCTATTCATTGCCACCATGTCAATTAAAAGGACCTTTGTTTTCATTATTTTTATAAACATATAAGTAATACAAAATGAAGTTCTATGACACAGTTGTCTAACCTGGGCATATATTTGCTAGTTTTACGCCATGAAAAACCTGTCACCGCTCGCGGATGTGCCAAATAGACAAAGGAAAACTGGGTAGACGCCTGTCTCCTTTCCACTTCATGATGATCCGGAGGTATAATTGAAGACTTCCAACCAGTCATAGGGTACCACACTTTCAAAAGACAATCATCCTGTGAAAATATATAGGCCAATATAAAATTAATTTGTATCTACACATTTCAAAATTTAAGTGGTTTGAAGAAGCTTTAAAAATTAAGCTATATTGGTGTCAGTTTATTTATCTCTTGAAAAAATAAAATACAGTGTGTGTGTGAAAAAAAATTAAGCTATATATAAAAACTAAAATGTGACCTATACATAATACAAAACTAAACCTAAAATGATGTTTATTATTCTAAATAATACCATTCTTGAGAAATAAATGGTCAGTGTGCTCATTATTAATCTTCTCTACACAAAGGTACTTTTCAAACAGAGATTGAAGCCAAATTCCCCCACTTCAATACACAAGGGTCACTGTAAAGAAAGGACTCTGGAACCAGATGCTAGCCTGGATAAGAAAGAGGCCATGTTATCTGTCACTGTTATCATCTCCATTTTGAAGAGATCTGAAAGGATGAGACAAACCCTTTTTAAATATGAATTGCTTCTTACTCTAAATCAGGACTCAGCAAACTCTTCCTGTAAAAGGCCAAGTAAGTTAGGCTTTGTGGACCACACAGCCTGTGACACAGATTCTCCTTGGGTTGTTTTTTTTTTAAGAACCCTTCAAAAATGTAAAATCCATTCTTGGTTCATGGGCCATAGTGTTCTGATTCCTACTCTAAATGACCAAGCGGAGTTTATCCCAGCAAAGTGAAGTGGGTTTAACACTGGAAAAATCAGTAATTGCATTTCATCATAGTAACAGAATGAAAAAGAAAACCTAAGTAATTAACTCACTATATGCAGGAACAGCACTTGACAAAAGTAAACACTAATTCATCGGGGAGAACAACACTCTCAGCATATAGGAATAGGAAAAATAAAAGGGAACATATACAACATGATCAAGTTGAGTGACTCTACAATAAACCTACAACTTACGTCATATATAATGGTGCAAGACAATGCTTTTCCCGTAAAATTGGGAGCAATACAAGAATGTCTGCTCTCATCAGTTCTACTCAACATTGTACAAGAGGTCCTAGTACTTGCAATATATTGGGTAAGGGAAAAAAATAAAAGGTATACAGATTAGAAAGGAAGAAGTAAAATTGTCTTTTTTCACAAAATCCTAAGAAAACTACCCAAAAAGGCTGCTAGAACTGATAAGCAAGGTAATAAGACTAAGGATCAAAATTCAAAAATCAATTCTATTTCTATATTTAACAATAATTAGCAATGTAATTTCTGTAAATACTTTTTACATTAGGAAGATAAACTTAAATTGTGTACCCTGAAAACTATGAAACGCCGCTAAGAGAAAGAAAACCTAAATAAAAAGAGAAACATACCACATTCGTAGATAAGAAGACCAAACGTGGGACTTCCATAGTGGCGCAGCGGTTAAGAATCCGCCTGCCAATGCAGGGAACATGGGTCGATCCCTGGTCCGGGAAGATCCCACATGCTGTGGAGCAACTAAGCCCATGCACCACAACTACTGAGCCTGCGTTCTAGAGCCCACGAGCCACAACTACTGAAGCCCATGCGCCTAGAGCCCCCACTCTGCAACAAGAGAAGTCACCACAATAAGAAGCCTGCACACCGCAACGAAGAGTAGCCTCTACTCGTTGCAACTAGAGAAAGCCCACGTACAGCAACGAAGACCCAAAGCAGCCAAAAATTAATTATTTTAAAATTTTAAAAAAAAGACCAAATGTTACTAATGTACAATTCTTCCCAAATTGTTCTATAGAGATACAATGTATATAAATAGTATCAAAATCACAGCAGGCTTTTTTGTAGAAACTGACAAAATCTGTATGGAAATCAAAGGACTGACACCACCAAAAATATTTTAAAAGAAAAGTACAAAGAGGAAACTACTTGTTTTTGGAACTAACTATAAAGCCACAATAATCAAGACACATAATATTAGCGTAAGGGGATACACACACACACACACACACACACACATATCACAATGGAACAAAACAGAGAGGCCAGGATTAGATCCACACACGTATGGAAAGCTGATTTTCAACAAAGTTGTCTAGGAAATTCAATGAAGAGTGGATTGCCTTTTTAAAATGCCACTGAAATATCTTGATATACCTTTGCGGAAAAACTGACTTCAAATCAAATGCAAAAAAACCAAAATGTAAAAGTCAAAACTATAAAACCTCTAAAAGAAAACATAGTAAAATATCTTTGTGATTTCAAGGTAGACAAAGATTTTTTAAATCTAGGCCACAAAAAGCACAAACCAATTTTTTAAAATTGATGTTGGATTTCTTCAAAATTAAAAACTTCTGCACATCAAAAGACATCATTTAAAAAAAATTAAAAGGCAAGTTACAGACTGGGAGGAAATATATATAATAGATTTATCTTTCAATTGTACTAAATATACAAAGAACTCATAATTCTATAATAATGAGAAAACAAACCCAATTTTTTTAATGGGCAAAGGACAAATAAACACTTTACCAAAAAAAAAAGTATACAGACAGGCAATAAGCATGTGCTCAACATCATCAGAAATCAGAGAAATACATATGAAAACCACAATAAGACACCACTACCCAGACTATTAGAATGGCTAATATTAAAAAGGCTGACAATGCCAAATGTTGGCAAGAAAGTGGAGCAACTGATATTATTCAATTGTTGGTGAGTATGCAAAATGGTACAACTTTGGAAAGCGCCTGGTACTTTTTTGTAAAGTACCATGTGACCCAACAATTCCACTCATAGGTATTTTTTACCCATGAGAAGTGAAATGTTTATACAAAGACTTGCAAATGAATGGTCATAGTAGCTTTGTTCATTTTAGCCTAAAACTCCATACAACCTATATGTCAATCAACAGGTGAATGGATAAACAAATTATGATATATCCATATAACAGAATACAACTCAAATAAAAAGAACAAATTACTGATGCACACAACACAGATGAATCGCAAAACACTGTGCTAAGTGCAAGAACTCAGACACAATAGAGTATACGACACAATTTCATTTACATACAACTCTAGTGAAGACCAATCTAATCAATAGTGATAGAAAGCAGAGCAGCTATTTATTATCTGGAACTAGGAATAGGAGTAAGGATTAATTGGGAAGAAGCAAAAGGAAACCTTTTGAGATGGTGTAAGTGTCCAATAACTAGATCGTGGTGGTGATTACATAGGTCTTTAAATTTGTCAAAATATACTGAACTGCACATTTAAAAAATAATTTCATTTTATGTTAATTATACCTTTTAGGTTAATTACATATGGTTTAATTATACCATATAAAGTTAATTATAAAAAAGACATAACAAGATTTATATAAAAGGATGTTCATTTTTAATGGCAATAGAAAAAAATGAGAACTACTAAATGTTCATTAATAGTTATCTGGTTAAGTTAAACTATGGTATACATTCATTCATATAATGGCAAATTATGTTGCCTTTAAAAAGAAAAGATATATCTGTATTGACACATCAATCTATGATACAGTAAGTGAATAAATCAGCTTAAAGAATATGTACACACACACACTTCTGTGTGGTTTACGAAGGCATCAAAAAGTCTGAAAGAATATATATTAAACAGAGAACAGTGGCCATTTTTTTTTTACTGGGGGTATGGCTATTTGGCTGGAGATTTTCATTTTCTCTGCATGTTCCTCTTAATAATAAATACATATTATGTTAAAGAAGTAAAGATATTTCCATGTTAAAGGGGGAATAAAGGGCTTCCCTGGTGGCGCAGTAGTTGAGAGTCCGCCTAACGATGCAGGGGACACGGGTTCGTGGCCTGGTCTGGGAAGATCCCACATGCCGCGGAGTGGCTGGGCCCGTGAGCCATGGCCGCTGAGCCTGCACGTCCAGAGCCTGTGCTCTGCAACGAGAGAGGCCGCGGCAGTGAGAGGCCCGCGTACCGCAAAAAAAAAAAGGGGGGGGGGGATAAAGGTCAATAAGCCAATCCTTAAATAACCAAAACACTAAATCTAGGTACAGAGGCACGCTCTCAAGAGGAGGAAAAGCTTCAGGGAACATTCTGTAGCCAGCTGCTTCCCTTCCCGCCAAAATCACCCTCCTCAAAAATTCTTCTCACCTTAGCTCTTAGAAAGCCCAGTTTTTTTCTCAAAAGAGTAATCCTCTATTAAAGAAAAATGGTTTTGAAAAAAACCAAGGTATTTTAAGTTACATTCAAATTTTAAAAAATAGAAATTTTAGAAAGTGTTCAGATATAAACTTCATAAACATGAACAGTATTTTTTATTGAACAAATATAATGCTTTACAATTTTCAAAAGTTTCACACACACGATTTCATATAATCCCGTAATAACCCCCTTTTAAAATCCCCTACCCCTACACTGCCCTCTCCCACTTCCCTCTCCCCACTGGTAACCACTAGTTTGTTCTCTGTATCTGTGAGTCTGCTTTTTTGTTTTATTCACTAGTTTGTCATATTTTTTAGATTCCACATATAAGTGATATCATACAGTATTTGTCTCTCTGACTTATTTCACTTAGTGTAATGCCCTCCAAGTCCACCCATGTTGCTGCAAATGGCAAAATTTCATTCTTTTTTATGGCTGAGTTGTATTTCATTGTGTGTATATACACACACATACCATGGAGGGCCCAAATCAATAAAATCAGAAATGGAAAAGGAGAAGTTATAACTGACACCACAGAAATACAAAGGATCATAAGAGACTACTACAAGCAAATATACACCAATAAAATGAACAACCTAGAAGAAATGGACAAATTCTTAGAAAGGTACAAACTCCCAAGACTGAACCAGGAAGAAATAGAAAATATGAACAGGCCAATTACCAGTAATGAAATTGAATCAGTAATTTTAAAACTCCCAATAAACAAAAGTCCAGGACCAGATGGCTTCACTGGTGAATTCTACCAAACATTTAGAGAAGACTTAACACCTATGCTTATGAAACTATTCCAAAACACTGCAGAGGAAAGAATACTGCTGAACTCATTCTATGAGGCTGGCATCACCCTGATACAAAAACCAGACAAAGATATCACAAAAAAAGAAAATTACAGGCCATTATCACTGATGAACATAGATGCAAAAATCCTCAACAGGGCTTCCCTGGTGGCCCAGTGGTTAAGAGTCCGCCTGCCAATGCAGGGGACACGGGTTCGTGCCCTGGTCCGGGAAGATCCCACATGCCACGGAGCGGCTGGGCCCGTGAGCCATGGCCGCTGAGCCTGCGCGTCCGGAGCCTGTGCTCCACAACGGGAGAGGCCACAACAGTGAGAGAGGCCCGCGTACCGCAAAAAAAAAAAAAAAAAAAAATCCTCAACAAAATATTAGCAAACCAAATCCAACAACACATTAAAAGGATCATACACCATGATCAGGTGGGATTTATCCCAGGGAGGCAAGGGGTTTTCAATATCTGCAGATCAATGTGATATACCACATTAATGAACTGAAGAATAAAAACCATATGATCATCTCAATAGATGCAGAAAAAGCTTCTGACAAAATTCAACACCCATTAATGATAAAAACTCTCCAGAAAGTAGGCATAGAGGGAACCTACCTCAACATAATAAAGGTCATATATGACAAGCCCACAGCTAACATCATACTCAACAGTGAAAAGCTGAAAGCATTTCCTCTAAGATCAGGAACAAGACAAGGATGTCTACTCTCACCACTTTTATTCAACATAGTTTTGGAAGTCTGAGCCACAGCAATCCGTGAAGAAAAAGAAAGAAAAGAAATACAAATTGGAAAGGAAGACGTAAAACTGTCACTGTTTGCAGACATGATACTGTTCATAGAAAATCCTAAAGACACTACCAGAAAACTACTAGGGCTCGTCAGTGAATTCAGTAAAGTTGCTGGATACAAAATTAATATAAAGGACTTCCCTGGTGGTGCAGTGGTTAAGAATCCACCTGCCAATGCAGGGGACACAGGCTCAAGCCCTGGTCTGGGAAAATCTTACAGGCCGTGGAGCAACTAAGCCCATGCGCCACAACTACTGAGCCTGCACTCTAGAGCCCGCAAGCCACAACTACTGAGCCCGTGTGCCGCACCTACTGAAGCCCGTGTGCCTAGAGCCCGTGCTCTCCAACAGGAGAAGCCACCGCAATTAGAAGCCCGAGCACCGCAACAAAGAGTAGCCCCGCCTCGCCGCAACTGGAGAAAGCCCACACACAGCAACGAAAACCCAACACAGCCAAAAATAAATACATAAATAAATAAATTTTTTTTTTAAAAAAAATAGATCCTACCATCAAAAGTACTCAATGAACTATAATATTAAATATCCAGAAGGTAATTGGATTTGAATCCCCAAACACCTGAGTTGAAATTCTGTCATGTGTAGCAGAGGCTTCTGGAAAATGCCTTCTAGTGGTAGATCACAGTCACCATCTGTTTCATCAAGTCAGACAAACTTGGCTTTATTAACAGCAGCAGAACAGATTGAAGAGGAGAGGAAGCCAACATTACAAAGTTAGTTTCTGTTCATTTTATTAAGATCATCTTAATTGGATGTGGTTATCTTCTCAAAAAAGTGAAGAAATAAGTTTTTAAAATCCACGACATAATTTATTAACCCCCAAAGGCATTCTTTTTTTTCAATTAATTTTCATTGGAGTATAGTTGATTTACAATGTTGTGTTAGTTTCTGCTGTACAGCAAAGTGACTCAGTTATCCACTCTTTTCTAGATTCTATTCCCATATAAGTCATTACAGAGTATTGAGCAGAGTTCCCTGTGCTATACGGTAGGTTCTTATTAGTTATCTATTTTATATACAGTAGGATATATATATATATATCCTTGTGCTATAAAGTAGGTTCTTATTATCTATTTTATATATGTCAATCTCAAAGGCATTCTTATCTTTCCCTCAGAAATGTGAAACACTTAGCTCTTAGGAGAATTGAACATTAAAAGCTTAAGGGGGGGGGGGGTGCTTCCCTGGTGGCGCAGTGGTTGAGAGTCTGCCTGCCGATGCAGGGGACACAGGTTCATGCCCCGGTCCTGGAAGATCCTACGTGCCGTGGAGTGGCTGGGCCCGTGAGCCATGGCCGCTGAGCCTGCGCGTCCGGAGTCTGTGCTCCGCAACGGAAGAGGGCACAACAGTGAGAGGCCCGCGTACCGCAAAAAAAAAAAAAAAAAAAGCTTAACGGAACATGACTAATACAATGAAAAAACATACTCAATAATCAATTGCTAAGGCTGTGTGCAATAAAAATTCAGAGAAAAAATGTATTAGGCATTATGCAGTGCACAAACAGAATCGCCTCTGAGGAGCTTAAAATCTAGTTGCTCCATTTAAGAGGACATACTTTTAGTCTTTTTACATATTTTTGTCTGAAGCACAAAGGTATCTTTCAGATTCATTAGGGAGTTCAAATAATCAGATGTTTAGACAATGAATAAAGATCATCTTTCATGGCTCATTAATAGTTTTTAAAGCAACAAGTGACCCTGTCAAACGACCATATATCCTAAAACAGTCTCAAAGTTTAGCCAGCTGTAACACACGGCAGAGGCAAACGTCACACACTGGGTGAGCAAAAGGAGATAATCAGAAACATTAAGAATGTATGAGGGAAATCGACTACAAGCCCTGTCATTCAGCTACAAAAAAATAAATTCTGCCAACAACCTGAGTGAGCTTGGAAAAGGGTTCTGCCCTAGTCAAGTCTCCAGGTCAGAATTCATCCCAGCTGACACCTTTATTGCAGCCAAAAGTGCCCTGATCACGGCACCCAGCTATGTCCGGACACCAAACCCACGGAAGCTGAGATAATAAATGTGTGGTCTTAAGTTGCTAAGTTTGTGGCGATTTCTGTTATGCAATAACAGAAAACTAATACAAACTCCTAGTGATAGTGTTACAAGTAAAATTAGGGCAGGCAAAGGGAATAGAAAGTACAGTGGTAGGTGAGATGCAATTTAAAGGGATGCTTAGGTAAAGCCTCACTGAGACAGTGACATTTAAGAAGTTAAGGGGAAAAGCCACGCAGGTCTCTGGGGGAAGGATTTTTCTGGGTAAAGAGAATAACAATTGCAATAGAAAATGAGGAGAAAAACTTGGAGACAGCAGCTATAAGCAACCCTTTCGAGGTGTTATAAGGAGGGCACAGAATTAACAGAAACTGAGAGAGAAGGTCAAGAGATGGTTTTTGTTATTGTTGCTGTTCGTTTGTTTTAGAATGGGCAAGATTATAGCATATTCGCTATGCTGTGCTGTATTAGTCAGCTCAGGCTGCCATAACAAAATACTATAGACTGGGCGGCTTGAACAACAGAAATTTATTTTCTCACAATTCTGGAGGCCAGAAGTCTTAAGATCAGAGTGTCAGCATGGTCAGGTTCTGGTGAGACCTCTCTTCCTGGCTTTTTGACAGCAGCCTTCTTACTGTGTTTTCATGTAGTAGAGAGAGAACAAGCTCTCTGGTATCTCTTCTTATAAGGGTACTGTTCCTATCATGAGGGCCACCCTCATGACTTTATCTAACCTTAACCTCCAAAAGGTCCCATCTCCAAAGATCATCACTTTGCGGGGTTAGGGCTTCAGCATATGAATGGGGAGGGGGGACAAACATTCAGTCCATAACATATGCTAATGTGATGCCCCAATGGAGAAGGGAAAACTAATTGAGAAGAGAGGAGAGCACTGCAATACTGAGGTCCCTGAATAAGCAAGGACAAACGGAATCTAGTTTACAAGTGGAAGAACTGGCCTTGTATAAAAGCAGACCATTCATCCATGGCAACACAAGGGAAGGCAGAACATACATGCACAGATGTAGGGAGATGAACAGATACAGCTAGGTGGTGGGAGTTTATCAAAGTTCTCTTCTGATTACATCTATTTTCTCAGGTAAGAATCCATAGTACACAAATGCTAAAGTGGGAGCATGGACTGTCATATGGGACTCTACCAACACCCAGTGGCATAGAGCTTCAGTTTAAAATACAGTAGCTACATAGAGACAACACACGGTGTTCACGCAAGGTGATAAGTCAGATCAGAGGTGCCTGCATAACACCATAAAAAACAAACAAACAAAGAAAAAGACCCCTAAGGACTATCCCTAAATGAAAGGATGAAATCAAGAAAAAAACCCTCTCTGTAAAGGAATATGGTAAGGAAGGGTTCATCTGCACCTGAACTCTGAGTGAAGGAAAAAGTCTCCGCTGGGCATCTGTAACGACAAAACAGGCCTCATGAGACCCAAGCGCACACTGTGTGGCACAACTTCCAAGCTGAGAATTTAGTTTAAACTGTGTGTGCCCCCAGGTGCCTGGCAGAAACTATACGAACCTTTCCTAGAAGAATGCATACTCAACCCAGGCCTCAAAGCATCCCTACGAATGCATTTGCAATAAATATTTTCTCAATGAAATACAAAGCCAGCTGATTTTGGTGCTGTGAAATCTAAAACATCTGGGTTAAAATCCCAGCTCCACCTTCTGACTATCTCTGTATTCTCAGGGAAGTTCTTAAACTGCAGTTTCCCCTTCTGTAAAACAGTTGCCCCATAGGCTTTTGAAGGCACAGTTTCTGGTACGTAACAGTCAACAGCTACCAGTCACTATCATAACAGTATCAGTATTTATTAGTCTAAAATTACTCATAAGTTTTACTTAATAACGCAAAATAAAATTGTCACCGCCAATAAAATACTTCTGCACCATCCACCATCACCCCAAAACAACTGAGCCTGACTCTAATCCATACTCTGGACAACCCATGAATCAAAAAGTGAATCACACTGAAAATCATAAAAATTTATATTTAGAATAATAATAAAAATAATACACATCAAAAGTTATCGAATTAAAAAAAACTTATGGGATAAAGCTAAGCTTAAAGGGAAATCTATAGTGTTAAATGTATACATTAAAAACAAAAAAGGCTGAGAAAAACAAAAAAGGCTGAACATCTAAAAAAGTTTGAGAAAAACTATTAAGTGTGCAATAGCATTACATCTTTAAAAATGTACATACCTTACTATTTTAAAATACTTTATTACTAAAAATGCTAACCATCATCTGACAACACAGGGTTGAAACAAACCTTCACTGTGTTAAAAAACACATTATCTGCAAAGCACAAGAAAGCAAAGCACAATAAAACCAGGTATACCTGTACAAAAAAGGAAAAATTATTCGCCAAGCCTCACTTTAATACAGAGATCTCATAAATCCTAAATAAAATATTAGCAAAGCAAATCCAGCAAGGACAATACATTACAATCAAGTTGAGATTATTCCAGTAACACAAGATTTATTTAACACTTGAAAATAAGTCCAACATATTTCATCTTATTAAATAAGAAAATAATGATAATATCATTAGATGCAGAAAAAGTATTTGCTAAGATTCAACATCATTTATGATTTAAAAAAGAAAAATCCTAGCAATCTACAAATAAGAAGGAAACTTCCTTTACCTGAAAAACAGTATCTATAGTAAACACCTACAGTAAATATCACACTTAATGGCGACACAGTGAAAGGCATCTTTTTGATACTGGGAACAAGGAAAAGATACCTACTCTCACCACCTTTACTCAACATTATACTGGAGGTCCTAGATACTGCAGAAAAAAAGAAGACACAAAACACTTAAAAGTTAGAAAAGATGAAATAAAACTGCCATTATTCACAAATAATAGAATTATGCACATAGAAAATTCAAAAGGATCTACAGAGGACTTGTTAGAATTAATGAGTTTATTAAGATTGCTAGGTATAAACCCAATATACAAAAATTAATTGCATTTCTATATACCAGTAATAATTATAAAATGATACCATTCATATCATTTTTGACATCAAAAATATCAAATACCTAGGCATGAATCTAACAAAAGATATTTAGGACCTCTAGAAAAAATTATAAAACCTTACTGGGAGAAGTAAAAAGATCTAAATTAAAGACTATATCATGTTCATAGATGAGAAGACTCAACTGTAAAGACGTCAATTCTCCCAAAACTGATCTATAGAGTCAATGAAATATCAATCAAAATCACAAGAGGTTTTCTGTTTGTTTTATAAAATTTATTATGCTCATTCTAAAATTTATATGGAAATACAAAGGGCCAAAAATAGATAGGATAATCTTAAAGAAGGAAAACAAGATGGGAAGACTTGCTCTACCAGATATCAAGACAATTTAAAAGCTATAGCAACGAAGGTGGCATTACTACAAGGAAAGCCCAGTGGACTAGAGAAAAGAATCCAGAAACAGAGCCACACTAGTATGGACATTTGATTTTGACAAAGGTGGCAATAAAGAGCAATGGAGAAACAAGAGGCTTTTCAACAAATTGTGCTGGACAACTGGATATCCATACAGAAAAAGTGAAACCTGACCTCTTCCTCAAACCATACCTAAAAACTATTCCACGTAGGTTTTAGATCTAAATGTGGAAGGCAAAAAATTAAATGTCCAGATTTTAGGCCAGAGGTTCTGAGGTCTTCTGACCCAAGGCACCTGCAGATAGAATTCAAGATATAAAAAATATTTCTGATACCTCAACTGTATCCTCTCATGCCTTAGCATTTTAGTGAGCCAGTTCCAGTTGACAGCAGCCACATATCTTTGCCTGAGTTTTCCAGGAATTGTTTGTAAGTGCTGAGAATTAATGCTCTGCTCTCACCAGCCTTCAACCCATGTGTGTATGTGTGATGTGTCTGAAGAACAAGTGTGAGGAACATAATGTTGTGAGGACCACTAACTCCCAGAGTTAGCCAGAGATTTAATCTTGTTAATCACCTGCATGATAATACACTCTTTTTTAAGCACCTTCACTTCCCTGCCTCAAATCCAGTATATGTTTTTGTGAGCATTGCCCATATTAATTACTTGAACTCGAATGCTTGTCTGGGGGTCTGCTTCTTGAGAAACCAAGAAAACCAAGACCCAGAGTTACAATGAACTTGAGTAGGGGAAAAAAATTACTTCTCTATTTTTGTAACTGCTAATTGAAGGAAATGCTAAAGTTCAGTTATGAATATAAACATACCAAAATGATGTTAGCAGTACTTGTGACTTTGTCTCTAACAGAAATCACAGATGTTTTAATATTACACGACAGCTGCTGCAGATACCTCCAAATATTTTTTACACTCCTCACTACACTGAAACCGTTATTTATTAGTTTACTGCTAAACCGCACATGATCGCAGTCTTTCTGTCTATAATGTTATACAGTCTTCCTGTCTATAATGTCATCAACTATTGAGCAACTAACTACCTCTGTGCCAAGTAATCGTTCAACCACAAAACAGTTGAGTGTTCTACAACTAAAGATTAACTCAAAAAGCCTTGGGTGAATTCTGATGTTCTTGGAAAACCTATCCTTGCCTTGTAAAGTATAATATGGAAATTTTAATTCATACACAACAACTAAATACAATTAAACTTTAATCTGTGATTTTTAAATGTAATTTTTTCTTAATGAATACATTAAGAAGTACATAATTGATATCGTCACAAATTTATTTTTTAATATCTTAAAGGTATATTTCAATAACCATATGGTATCATTTTTATAAGTTCAAAACTATTCAAAAATAAAAATTATATTCTTTGGGAATTTACACCTGTGAAACTATTTTTTTTTTAAAGCAATGAAATAAAACATAAAATTCAGGATTCCGGTTGCATAGGTGAGAGGAAAATGAGGAGATGCAAGAGGAAAATAGTAACCCATTAGTTTTATGTCCTTTGTCTCAACTGGGTAGCAGGTACATACATGTGCACTTGTTTAATTATTATCTTATATATAAGTTTTACATATATTCATTTTATACTTAGGAAATATTATGTATTTAAAAAGGAGCATTCATAGAATCAGAAAAATATTCTTGAAACTCAAAAATGTGATAGCAGGGAAAAATTATTTCTAAGTTAGAGCTGAACACCCCACCCAGAATTTAAACAAACAAACAAAAAATTTAAAAAAATGACGAGGGGGGGAAAAAAAAGAAAATTAGAGGATCAGTATAGAAGGATCCACATCTGAATAAGGGGAGATCCAGAAAGAGAGAAAAGAGAACACGAAAGGAAGGAAATAACACAAAAGGAATAATATAAAATAGTCCCCCTGAACTGAAGGACATGAGTTTTCAGACTGAACAGGCACATCAGATTGCCTGCACAAAAAAAGTCTTTATCCCTTAGAGATACATACTAAAATATTTATAGATGACTGACCCATACCACGATATATTGAAATTTTAGAACACCGGGATAAGGGGAACATTCTTAAAACCTCTAAAAGCTAGAGCTGGGAGAGCATGGTCATAATGGCACTATACCTCTCAAACAGCAACACTGGAAGCTGGCAGGTAACAGAAGCATGATTTTTAAAATTCTGAAGGAAAGTTAGTTCCAACCCAATGCTATGCCCAATAAAATAAAGCATAACAAAGAAGAAAGAACTGTTCAGACTTGCAAGGCCTCAAAAATGCTTTTTTCCCATTCATCTTTTCTCAGGAACCTACTGGAGGGTATCTCCATCAAAACAAGGAAAGAAGATGATAAATGACGTGAAGTAACAGGGAATTTAACAAAGGAGATGGGCAAAGAGAATCTCCCGAGGCTGGTAAAAGAAAATCCTGATATGAGAGCTCTATTATTTTAGACTCAGAGAACAACTAAGCCAGATTGGAGCAAAGAGAACAGACATTTCCAGGATACCTCCTACGTGGGATTATACTGAGAGAAGATCCAAAGAATGTCAGAGGTGTGAGGGATGAATTAGGTATATAGAAAACTAAGCAAACAGTAAAACAAAGTAATTACTAACACCAAAGTAATTATTCCATGAAAAATCTTTTACACATTCTTAATAATGTGAATAATAAATAGTGATTTTCCCAAATATT
Organism: Grampus griseus; assembly: GCF_964374135.1. Lineage (NCBI taxonomy): Eukaryota > Metazoa > Chordata > Mammalia > Artiodactyla > Delphinidae > Grampus > Grampus griseus. The sequence continues at coordinate 95,537,378 of NC_139018.1, forward strand.
ATGAGATGCTTATATCAGAAAGACAGGAGGAAGGGAAGTGAATATGTGTATGTGCTAAGTGGAGAGGAGGTTGGGACATCAGCTAGAGAACTAAAGTCTCAGCCTCCATAGTAGCATGGCCAGAAATTATACATAAAACCAAAAGGAAAAGAAATAAAAAAAATTTTAAATCGGAGCATAATCAAGTTACTAAAGAATATGTAAAGAAATACTAAACTGCAATTTTATGAATCACTGCCTCTAGGACACAGGAATTAAGAGTTAGAAGAAGGGAGTGCATCTTTTCATTGTAAATCTAGTAGTAATATTTTACTTGTCAAATTATGTACATATGCTATTTTTTAAACCTAAAAATTAATTTTAAAAACCATAAATTTTCATAAGGGTCAAATAAGAATAAAAATAATAGCCATTATTTCCCAAACGCCAACTACCTATGGGAAACATAGCAGATCTTTTACAAAAACTATCACTATTCCTCAGGCCATCTTTGTAATGTAGGATTATCCTAATTTTACAGATGAAAAAACTGAAAATGAGAATGAACAAGGAACACTTTTGTTTTGTTTTTTCTGTTTATGTTTTGTTTGGTCCTTTACCTTTCCAGCAGTAGCAAAATATTCACCATCAGGGGACCACTCCATCAAATGTACAGATACTGAGGTTCTAAAAAAACAAAATTGAACAGTTAGCATTTTTAAAATCTGGAACACTATATATATAAATGGTCAAAAAAAAATTTTTTTAATTAAAAAAAAAAGATTTTCATAACATCATCAAAACAAGAGTGTTTTCACCTCTCTAAAAATAAATCTAAGTATTTCACCTCCCTAAAAATACAAATTAATTCATTAAAGCTAATCCAAAGCTCACTTTGGGGAGCCAAAAAAGAATGCAATTAACATGCATAAATGATATCGCAACCTACATGCCCCACCAACATCCTAATGTAACATTTTGAAAACTGAGCTCATCATCTTCCCTGGCTAGTTGGATCCCTTCACATACTCCATGTTGTTAATGGATCCCTTCACATAATCCTTCCACCTGAAAGAGTGTCTCACAACTTTCACTTCTTCCCTCTCCCTATCCCACCTATATCTCATGCATTAATGAATAATTCCTACATATCAACCTTCTCAACCCAAGTCCTGAGGTTATTAACTATGAAAATACTTTCATCCTTTTTTAAAACAATCAATTGTAGCACAGATTAAAGGATGATGTTATAATGGGTTTTGGTTAGAAAAAGTCTATTTTTCTAGGCTTCTAAGAACATATCTCAGGAAGCATTTTTTTAATTAATGAACATAACAGAGTTAGACACTAACTTGCACTGCCAGATGCACTTCCAATCATTTAAAACAGGAGGAATTTTATTATCGATTTCTTCCTCCTCTTCCAGAATGTCACCCCCTGGAGGAGCCCACAACTGAATAGAATCAGTTGCTGTCAACAATCTGTTATCTGAAAATTAAAGAATGTTCAGATGAATAAGCAAGGATTATCTAGAGAAATAAACGCACATGCGGGCTTCTGCTTAGGTCTATAAACTATTCTGTGAAAAATAAGCAATATTGTCTGTGAAAAACACTTGTGGAGTATATCCATTTAAAAGTTAGAATCCACTGACAAGAAAACTTGAGGGAAACTTGAGAACAAAAAAAAAAAAGCCTCCTGACAAAGAGCTATTGTCTATCAGGTAAAACTTTAAAAAAAAAAATAACAACAGAAGTAGAATAACAAAACAAACCCCAACACAGACTATTCAACACAGAATATATACAACACAGAATATTCTCAGGATATAAGACATAACTAAAGATTAATGAAATTTGTTTTTCTACATGAACTATTAAAATTACCCTCACTAGCTGTGAATGTAAAAAGGGACAACAGCCATTATCATCAAAAGTTTCTAAACTTTCAATATTAAAGACAGTAATTTCCCGAAATACAAATACCAAAGTGAGATAGGGTTTTTCTTATCTTGTTTTATTTCTGATTTTATTTCTTAATAAACACAGTAAGAGTAAAGTGCAGCACATTAATTAATGAAAGAAATCATCATTGTTTCTTGGAACAAAACATTCAAAAATAGCGGGGGAAAGCACAGAACTAACAGTAAATTAAGCACTGTACAAAGCAGTGTATATGAAAAAGAAAAAAGTATACTCATTCACTAGCAAAAAGAGAATACTACTGATCATCTTCTTATTATGGTAGACTATATCACATTGTAATCATACACTTAAAACAAATATTAACTTTTCATAATTTCTAAAGATAATTGCTCAATACCTTGAGGGTCCCATGCTAAATTGTATGTCACGGAACTCAAAAAAAACTGCCCAGTTTTAAGCCACTGACACTTGAGTTGCTGAAACATAGAGAGAGGAAGAAAAAAGAGAAAGATATGTTTTCAAAGTAATATCCACAAGCACAACCATATTATCATTTTCTTCAACTGAAGACAATGATCTGAAACAAAGATGTAAATATTTCACTATTATTTTCAAAATACTGTTTTTAAAATAATTTCCAATGATTCCACTTACTACTCTACCATATCAGGCTGTTTGCCACACCCAAACAAAGCATGTCTTCCAGGCTTCCTTCCATGTCTATAAACACAATCTTTTCTTTGGGGGGGCTGCGCGGGGTCTTCATTGCGGCATGCGGGATCTTCAATGAGGCATGTAGGCTTCTTAGTTGTGGCATGCAAACTCTTAGTTGCGGCATGCATGCAGGATCTAGTTCCCCGACCAGGGATGGAACCCAAGCCCCCTGCACTGGGAGCGCAGTCTTCCCCACTGGACCACCAGGGGAGGCCCCTATAAACACATTCTTATTCTTAGGGTATCCCTCCCTCTCTTTTCCGCCTACAAACTCCTGTGGTTACATCAGGATCTAGCTAAATCATCACCTCTGCAGTGAAGCCTCTTCTGACATCCTGGCAGCACTCAGAGCACTTTTTACTTACATTCTACCATTATAACACTGGTCACACTGAATTATTTGTTTATATATCTGACTCTCCTATTACACTGCAACTCTTCAAGGGCAGGAATTATGCCACGATGAGCTTTGTGTATTCAGTGTTGTAATGACTGGTACACAGATGCTCAATAACTTTATAAAAACAAAGTAAATGCACATTAGAAAGAAGTACAAATTAACACAATCCTATGGAGTCAATGTCTAAAATAAAACTAGATACACCTTCCAAAAAGCCAACAAATTTGAACCATATAATATATAAAACCCACAAACCTGACCTATATTTGAATAATTTCCATTCTATTTTCTTACTGTTTCCATTCTAAAGTGTAGAAAGATTTAAAATTTAAAAGTCGCAGCTTTCCCATGAAATACAGTAAGTAAAAAAGTTTAGATATCTCTTTTCAGTAGATAAACATAAAATGTCCTTTTGTAGGCTTCCCTGGTGGCGCAGTGGTTGAGAGTCCGCCTGCCGATGCAGGGGACACGGGTTCGTGCCCTGGTCCGGGAAGATTCCACATGCCACAGAGTGACTAGGCCTGTGAGCCATGGCTGCTGAGCCTGCGCGTCCGGAGCCTGTGCTCTGCAACGGGAGAGGCCACAACAGTGAGAGGCCCATGTACCGCAAAAAAAAAAAAAAAAAAGTCCTTTTGTGAAAATATAGTGCAATGTAAAGCCATGTCAAGGCTTTTTATAGGCAAGTTATACATTAATTGCTTGGCAAGTAATAATTTAATAAATGGCGATGCCCTCTCTTATTATAATACTTTTAAAATATTTAACAATAAAATAATTTATTCAAGATTTCATGACTATCTAGAAGTGGAATTTTCAAATACAACTACAAAACCTGAATTTCAGTATCCAAAAGTAATTTTATATTTATTAATCAGGGAAAAAGTTATTTTTTAAACCCTATCACTGCTGACCCAACAACAGTCACAACAGTATTTTAAATACTGCTCAACAGAACTATTTACAGTAATAATAAAATCATTCCTAAAACTAGAGCTATCCCTAACATTCTTTCCATTAGTGCTTCTCAGAGTGTAATCTGTGGACCAATTACACTGCAGAATTTCAGGGAGTGAGGTCTGGAATCTGATTTTTTTTTCCATTTTTTTAAATTTAATTTTTAATTTATATTGGAGTATAGTTATTTAAAATGTTGTGTTAGTTTCCAGTGTACAACAAGTGAATCAGTTATACATATACATACATCTATTCTTTTTCAGATTTTTTTCCCATATACGTTATTACAGAGTATTGAGTAGAGTTCCCTGGGCTATATAGTAGGTCCTTGTTGATTATCTACTTTATATATAGTAGCGTGTATATGTTAATCCCAAACTCCTCATTTATCCCTCCCACACACACCCCCACCTTTCCCCTTTGGTAACCACAAGTTTGTTTGCGAAGTCTGTAAATCTGTTTGTTTTGTAAATAAGTTCATTTGTATCATTTATTTATGGAATCTGATTTTTTTTCTATAAATTTATTTATTTTATTTATTTAGTTTTGGCTGCATTGGGTCTTCATTACTGCACATAGGCTTTCTCTATTTGTGGCGAGTCAGGACTACTCTTCGTTGCGGTGTGAGGGCTTCTCATGGAGGTGGCTTCTCTTGTTGCGGAGCATGGGCTCCAGGCACGCAGGCTTCAGTAATGGTGGCTCATGGGCTCTAGAGCACAGCCTCGGTAGTTGTGGTGCACAGCCTCTAGAGCACAGGCTCAGTAGTTGTGGCGCACGGGGCTTAGTTGCTCTGCGGCATGTGGGATCTTCCCAGATCAAGGCTCGAACCCATGTCCCCTGCATTGTCAGGCAGATTCTTAACCACTGTGCCTCCACGTAAGCCCCTGAATTTTTAAATATGTACTCTCGATGACTCTTAAGTACTCTGAAAATTTTTTTTTTTTTGCGGTACGCGGGCCTCTCACTGTTGTGGCCTCTCCCGTTGCGGAGCACAGGCTCCGGACGCGCAGGCTCAGCGGCCATGGCTCACGGGCCCAGCCGCTCCGCGGCATGTGGGATCTTCCCAGACTGGGGCACGAACCCGTGTCCCCTGCATCGGCAGGTGGACTCTCAACCACTGCGCCACCAGGGAAGTCCAGTACTCTGAAAATTTAATATGCATTTCATAATATTATCATAGGGAAGAGACTATGATATACTTCTGGGGGTAAATGTAAAAAAAAATTCATATACATACATTTAATGAAAAATATCAAAACCACTTATTTACTTTATTTACTGCAGTTAAGAATACAATTTTTTTTTAATTACTGGTAAATATGTCAAGAGGTGAAATCTTGGCGTTCAGATTTCACACTGGCAGTTTTAACTATTTGTGAGTGATGGTGGAGTTCTAATGCATGTAGTAATTTTAAAATTAAAAAATTTTTCTAACCATATTGGATTTTCTGAATATTAAGTAAGACAAAATATAATTCAGCACCCAGTGAGTTTACCTAAGCTCCTAACTCCTTCATTCAAATATTTAGAAGTACCTGTTATGTTCCAGATACTTGAGATGCATCAGTGAACAAAAGAAACAAAGCTCCCTACCCTCATGGAGCTTACATTCTAAATAGTAATCTATAAATAAATAAACAAGATAAGTGCTCTACTGAAAAAGGTTTAAAAATAGAAGGATAGGCAGGTTAGAAGGAAAGTGGGAGAATCAAGTGGCAATTTTTAAAAGGGTGTTCAAGGGACTTCCCTGGTGGTCCAGAGGTAAAGAATCCGCCTTCCAATGCAGGATGCAAATTTGATCCCTGGTCGGGGAACTAACATCCCACATGCCTCGGGGCAACTTAGCCCGCCTGCCTCAAAGAGCGAGCCCACGTTCCGAAACCTATGCGCACCCCAACTAGAGAGAGAAAACCCATACACCACAACTAGAGAGAACCCCTCACACCACAAATAGAGAGAAACCTGAGCAGACCGCACACCATAACGAAAAGATCCCGCATGCCTCAACAAAGATCCCGTGTGCCACAACTAAAACCCGACACAGCCAAAAAAAAAATTAAGGAAAATAATTATTTTTTAAAAAAAAGGGAAGGGTGGTCAAGGCATATCTCATTGAGAAGGTATTACTAAGCAAAAACTTAAAGGATCTGTAGGAACTGGCCCTGGAGCTATCTAGAGAAAGAAGGACATTCCAGACAAAAGAACAACCAATGCAAAGGCTCAAAGATGAGAGGGTAACTAGCCAAAGAACAGTGAAAATGCCAGTGTGGCTGGAGTGACCAGAGAGGACAAGAATAGTAGATGAGCTCTGAGAGGTAATAAATGGGTGCAGGTGTGGGGGGCAAGGCGGGGGTGGAGGAAGAAGGGCTGTAGTCCATTCTAAGGCTTTCTGGCTTTAAATGTGAGAGAAGTATGGAGCCATTAGAGTTTTTAGCAGAGAAATGTCATGATCTACTCTGCTGAGAACAGAGAAAGGGCAAGGGGACAGATATTAGACAGGATACTAGTCTAGTAATCTACATAAGAAACAACAGGAGTTCACCTGGGGGTAGATCCCAATTAACAAGGCAAATCTCAATAAGCAATATTCTAGGAAACTGATTTTCTAAAAGGCCTAGGAATATATTCCTAGTGAATGTAAAAGATCTTACCATAAAGCACCAGACAAACTTCACACTAATATTCCAGACCACCTTCAGCACCAGCTCCTAAGGAGCTCTTTATTGCTGTCAACTGGATTCCAAACTCAATTATAAAACTTTTCTACTACCATTTAATACTTACACAATTTCTCTTATGAGAATTTATGCCCAAGGGCTCAAAAATACAAACAGCATTACCATATGAAGCTGCAACCTAAAAAAGAATGAACAAAGCATTAATATTTAAGGAAAAGAGAAAATAAAGGTAACTTCCTTTTCACAATAATGTATAAACTGATTACATACAATCCCAATACAGTATTTATGGTTTATTCCCTTCCATAAATATAACTGGAAAAGTACTGGACTTAAGAATCTCTTCTCTTATCAAAAATTCAGCAGGCTTTATTTTCCATATCAAATACAAGGTTGACCTATTCAAAGAAATCATCCTTTCCTATAAAAATTTCATTTTTAAATACAGAAATAACTTTTATTAACGAAGACACATTTCAATGGTACATCTGTCAGAAACTTTACAATTCAGTGAAAATAATATAAAAACCATGAGAAGTAGAAAAAGACATCAAAGGGCAACAGGTTTTAAAAATATATCAAATAAAATGCCATTAACTATAAAATACCAATAAAAATAAAAAATACCAATTGGGAACACCATGTAGAAGGAGGAATAGAGAAAATGGACTAAGGAGAAACCAGAGAGACATCCACTGCAACTGGAGGAGAAACAGCTGATATAGACATCTCTAGTGGACTTAAGCTAGGAGTTTGTGGGCCAAGAGGACTTTGCTCCACGTCACATACCTGATGAGAAGAAACACAAATTCCTCTGTTCCCAGGAGCTTACCAGAGCCTGTTTTCCAATAATTCCTTGAAAGCCAGTTCCCAGTTTATCTTCCTCTTGGCAAGAGGGAAACAACTACAGGGAACAGACTAAAAACCATCTCTTCTCACACCTCTAGGTCTATGGGTTAACCTATAAAGCTAAATTAGGTATACATGTTTTTAAGGCAAGCCAAAAAGGTCTACTGTGATTTCAGGGCACTCTAATGCAAAAGAAGTGATTTCATTTATTTATTTATTTATTTATTTATTTTTAGTATCCATAGTCACTCAGAGTGTATTTATTTATTTATTTATTTTTAAATATTTATTTATTTACTTTGGCTGTGCCAGGTCTTAGTTGCACCACACAGGATCTTCGTTGAGGCATATTTAGTTGCAGGATGCAGGATCCTTAGTTGCAGTATGCGGACTGCTTAGTTGCGGCACGCATGTGGGATCTAGTTCCCCGAAAAGGGATCAAACCCGGAACCCCTGCATTGGGAGCGCGGAGTCTTACCCACTGAACCATCAGGGAAGTCCCCAAAAAAGTGATTTTAATTGTTATTTAATATCTAACTTTCTTTCCAAGAAAAAGCTGTACTCCACAATGGTAGGGGGAGAGTTACTTAAAATGCCTGGCCACGGTAACACTTAGGTAAAAAGTGTTATTAATGATCACATTCAACATGTCAATGAATGAATGAACGAATGATTATAACTGGTTAATACAAAGTCATAAATTTGAAAGTAATCATCACAAGGACTGGGGATAAATGAAATAAAAGAAGATGGCAATAAAAGACAATGAATCAGAGATGTCACAATTTGGGCTTCTTTACCTTCAACCAGGTTAGAAAAAGTAAAAACATGGTTATGAAAACCAAGGGCTTCTATATTAAAAAAAAAAAAGAAAACAAAAACAAAAATTTTGCTCCCAGAGTATCTGTTTATTGTGATCATCACCAGCACATAAATAATTTTTTAAAATGCATCTCTGACAACTATCGTAACAACTCTAAGCAGGTTTAAAGCTACCATGCTTGGAATAGGGAGATGAGCAATGAAAAATTAATGAGAGAAATCTGACACTCTGAGTGTTTTCTAAAGAGTAAGCAATACTTAGGGAGAACGACTGGGGAAAAAATTCAGAAAAGCAAGAAACAAGCATCAGAAAACACCAGAAAAGTCAGTGTTTCAATACTATGTCAATTTTATCATTGGATTGTCATATAGTGGCACATTTACCCAAATATTAAAGCTTAATACAAACAGCAGGGTAGGATAGTAGAAATGATATAATATCACAATTTATTATTTGGTATAAATTTGCATGATTACTATTTATTACCATGAATATTCCGATTTAACATATCCTTCATAAAATTTATTATTACTTAGTAAAGAACAATTTTTAGAACACTAAAACTGTTTAAATTATTACAATTATTACAGGAAAAATATCATTCTTATATTCCCATAGAAACATTTAACTCTGCTACACAACATTGGCCTTAATGAATTGCTAGAATATACAGCAACTATGCTATATTTACTTTACATATAATCAAAATTTGATGTATATTATGTGTGAAATTTGGGGGAAAGGAACATATGATGAAACTTGAATTATTTTAAAATAAATCCTCTGTTTAAAGTCTGAGTGAATGAACTTTAACATTCTTCAAACAACAAAGTTTCATTAACAGAAACTTTACAAAGCATCAGTTACATGACAAATATTATATTAGATGCTAACAACTTGCTACATTTCTTGATAAAAATTTGATGTTATTATAATTTGGGAGAGATAAGGTATGCTAGATATAGAAGATAAAAGTTTACTTCCTTGCTACTGGCTTAATAGCTGCTAGAACTATCAACTGGCAGAATATTAGTACACACAGGAATATGAAGCCTACAAATCTTTTAAGACAGTATATACAGGTTGAACAATTAATTATCACTTATCAGCTTAATGGCTCTTTAAAATTTGTACATAACCTATCATTTTACCCACTCCTATTAACATCCATCTAAGCAAGGTATAATACATAATTAGAAAGTGTAGGCAAGCCTTATATAAAAGCATAAGAATACTCTCTGAGATTGTTAAATACATTAAAAGATGACATTTAATAAAGTAAATAAATCCCTTACTCTTCCATGTTGGTTAGAACACTCCACACAGCTGACTTGGATGTTTCCATGCTTAGCACCAGGAATGATCTGCACACATTCAAAGTCATTTGCCAAAATAACAATATCACAGCCCGATCCATATGCCTAAAAAGAAAAGTTTTACATTATGTAAGGTATGTAATTTGTGAATTACTTTAGTTTATCTTAGTTTTTGCTGCTATTGCAAAGGATACTGTGACACATTTTACAAAAATAGTTAATGTAAGAATATTAAAAATGTCAATTCCCAAATCAGAACATTAAAATCACACCAAAAACATGGGGTGACGACATACCATACATTATCATTCAACAAATGCTACTAACAGGAAAAGGGTTCTTCCAGGTCTTAAACACTATAGCCTCCATCCCTCATAAATCTTTTGGTTTAGAATTTCTCTCTGAAGCTCATCTCAGTAAACCCTAAAGAATAAAACCTCCATCTGAAAGTAATGAGGTATTGAAGGCTGCAATTGCATTCCCAGGGTTCAAACCAGGCTTGAGGAAGATCAAGATAGAAATCAGATGCATTTTCCAACACAATTCCACATGGCTTAAAGAGCTAGTTAAATAGACATGAACCCCTGAGGCAGAATTACATGCACTAAGGCAAACACTAAACAAACTCAACTGCCAAAGTGAATCCATGATGAAGCCAGCCTGCCTGCCCCCTCCCCTCAACCTTACCAGGCAGGAGAGGAAGACAGAGAGACAGAGACAGAGAGAGGACACCAATCCAAAGTGGTTAAGACACACACACACACACGCTAAACAAAATAAAAAATAAACTGATTTATATAAAATGTGACAAGTATTTGGTCTGGAAAACAAAATAAAACACAAAGTCAAGTTCCTGGAAAATTCCCTTGTTCAAAAGAACTATAATGAGCAAAACTGCATATTTCTTCCTATTGCCACACTTCTTCTTGGTGTATGCTATTCCTGTTTTGCAACTTTGTGAATTTTATGATGACATAAGGGCCAGAGGGTGGGGACATTTCTCTTTTTCTTCCAAACTCAACTTATGATTAAATATTTAAAACAACCTAACAATGTAATTCTCAAATGAAAAAGCCCCATAAAAAGCAACATAAAGTTTATGAGGTGATATTTTCTTCCCACTATTTCTACAGCCTTAAGCAATATGGTCATGTCCTACAAAATAGGGCTGACATGTGATGACAGCTAAGCCAGTGAGGTCCACATATGGCTGGTAATGAAAGAGGGAACTGAAGATAAAGACCAGAGAGGAAGACAGACACTACTTCTACTGGTCACTGAAACTTCCAGTGTTGCCAAAATCCTGCTCTAACTACTATAAACTATCTTCAACTCATGTGTTTGCATATACCAGAAAGTTCCCCAAATGAAAAACAAAGATGGAATTTTAAACAAAGGAACTATGGGGGAAATAACCACTTATATACTCCCATAGACAAAGCAGATTTGCTATGCTATGCATTCAAGAAAGGTAAACTGAATGGGAATCCTGAGTATAGGTAGAAGAAATGTTTGTGTCACCATGCTAACCTTTACACTTATATTATTAAAATAACAAAAATAATCTTACCCTTAAACATTTCACAATTTCCAAAGTACTTTATAGCATTATCTCAGCAAAGCAGATTGATGGTAAGAGCAAAACTTTACCTAGTTTGGAATCACCACACGCAGGGTTTTCAGTGTTGGTTCTGCAGTACTACAGGATCTTAAGCAAGTTAACTTAAGCTCTCTGAGCAGTTCCTTGTGGTAGAATGGAAGAAATAATACTTATTTCTTAGGACAGAAAATCCATTTCCATAGTGCTTAGCACACGTCACTCATTAAAGACACAAAACAGTGCATGATGTCCCAAGTCTGGGCTAGCAACTGGGAATACAAAACACAAGATGTGGTCCCAGTGAGTCTATTGGGGAGACAACCAAGTGAATCACCAATCACAACTAAATGACAAACTGCCACGACAGAGAGAGAGATCTATAAGTTACCAGCAAAGACAAAAGGTACTCAATGAATGTTAAATCGGGACTTCCCTGGTGGCGCAGTGGTTAAGAATCCACCTGCCTATGCAGGGGACATGGCTTCGAGCCCTGGTCCGGGAAGATCCCACATGCTGCGGGGCAACTAAGCCCGTGCACCACAACTACTGAGCCTGCGTTCTAGAGCCTGCGAGCCACAACTACTGAGCTCATGCACCACAACTACTGAAGCACACATGCTGCAACTACTGAAGCCCATGCGCCTAGAGCCCGTGCTCTGCAACAAGAGAAGCCACCGCAATGAGAAACCCGCACACCGCAACCAAGAGTAGCCTCCGCTCGCCGTAACTAGAGGAAGCCCGCGCGCAGTGACGAAGACCCAAAGCAGCAAAAAAATAAGTAAATAAACATTAAATCACTCCCCCTTTCATCTTTGCAACAAACCTGAGAGGAAGAGAGTATCATTATCATTATATAAAGAAAGATTCAAGTTCATTTATTTGCCCAAGATTATACAGTTAGTAAGTGGAAAATGTTCAAACTCAGGTCCTTACAATTCTTATGTTCTTTTCCCCTACATTACATGTCAAAGAGACATAAAATATTTCAGATAAGTATTAGCACACTTGCTTCTCTAAAGATGGGCCATCCCCAGCAACAGCTGCTCTAGACATAGGCTCTTACTGCTCAGTCACTGAAGAGGATTTTTACTCCTCCCTAGATAGCCATAATTGCCTGACCTTTGCCAGAGGACATGTACCATGCTCCTTAGAAGTAGAGAATCTTGCCATTTTTCTGAAATGCAATAGTTCTCAAACCTGGCTGCATCAAAATCACCTAGGGAACTTGTTAAAAATACAAACTGAGTGGTCCCACCCCAGACTTACTAAATCAGGATCGTCATGGATAAAAGAATTTGGCAATATCTATCAAAATTTTAAATACAATATACCCTTTGATTGACAAGTCCCTATTTTACTATAAGCATACTAGCAAAGCTTGCCAAAATATATAGAGAAGGATATTCACTGCCTCATTATTTTAAGCAGCAAAAACTGAAAATAATCATACCATCTATCAGTAGGGAAGTGGTTAAATAAGTTACTGAATATCCATCGAGTAGAATACTACGCAGTTACCAAAAGTTTAGAGACCACTGGTCTAAAATGGTCTCAAATCCCTTATCAAACTAGTAATTACCATCATAACAGAACAATCATGTGTGGCACTAGCGTCCTGTGGAACCACACCTAGGCAATACCTACTCTTTTATATAATATCCATGGTCATGGCTAGAACGGAACCCCATAAACTACTGCACACAAAGAGCTGGAAAAGTACAGAAGTTGAATATTATTATTCTTCACCTTTCTCTAAAGAGTCTAAAATACACATAACCCCAAGTGTGCGAGAACAGGGGACTCATAATCAGTCAGTACTGAATCACATGCATTCTATAACTGAAGGCGCCTAAGATTTTAATGATTTATATACATGTGTGTTTGTTTGTCTGGTTCCTACTACACTGAGAGGTCCATCAGAGCAAGGACCATGTTCTTGTTTACCACTGTAGTCCTAGCACCCAGCATGTGCACAGCCCTCAATAGATACAGATATCTGTATAACAAATAAATGATTCAAAATCTTCCTAATTTCTGGCTCGTCTATGTACCTGGAAACTTGGTCAAAGAACTTGGAGTTCAGACAGTTGATATAAGCTAATAATTTAGCCAAGTTTATGATGGTAGCTATACAAAGAAAAAGAAAGATATTTTGGCTTATTTTCCAGTCTAACAGCGTCATGGATTTAGAAGACCTACCAGAAGAGAATCTATCAAAGCCTTCCTTAATAATTTACCATTTATTGAATACCTTCTATGATCAGGCAGTCTGCTAGGGTCTTTATGAATATCATATCTTCACAGGCCCCCTTGTAAAGGTGGAGAAACTGAGGTCCAGAAAGGATAAGTAACTCGCCCAAGTTCACAGAGTGAGGATTCATTTGCTTCATAGTAAAGCTCCTGCTCTTTCCATTGCATCACCCCAACTCCACTAAGATGTCTTATAAGCACTAAAAGGCCCATGTTCGTATTTGTAATCCCAAGTATAATTTCCCACAGCATCTAGCTCAGAGTAAAGACCAGCAGCTGAGAAGGTATATACAAAATCTATAATTACTCAAGAGATTTCCATTCTTTCAATTTTAGGTCAAAAGCAATTTGTTTCATTCCTCTTTTTCAGAATTCAGTTTTACCAGAGGAAAAATTTATAGTGCAGAAGGAAAAGCAGGCGCTCACTGAGACTGCAAACAAATACTACAATGATCCCAGAGAGTACGGGCTATGGGCTTCTTTGTACTAGGTAAATAAATATCTCTGACTCGGCTGAGGATAAACTAACTATTCCACATGTGGTAGAGAGGCTACAGGATCACTACAGGGAAGCAGGGAAAAGGGCACTAAGCCCTTTCTGGAACAAATGGAACCCCTTAACCAAGTTCTTCCCTTGGGTTCCTGGGAGAACCACCCCTATGCCATAGCACCACACACCAGTGTCCTGCACTAATAACAGTACTGATGTATATAAAATATTTCTCAAAGTCAAGGATATGGTATTGGCCCAAACGCAAGATTCTTTTTCTAAGAATCTTAGAAAAACATCCTTTCCTTCTCTTCACGTGGGAGTTCCTTTTATGGAAGGACTGAATTGTCCTTATGATGAAGAATTAATAACTAGCTGACAGTTTATAACTAAGAGATAATTGTGTAGCACAAGTTCTAAAGGCAAAGACATGCTCTAACCCTCACTTGTTCTAACCTTACTTTTGGAGACTGAATCCATCCTGTCAGGAAAGAGAAAACTAGTCTCTACTTTGAGCACTGAAACTAAATTTCCAACCTGACTGAAGTTTTCAACCTGAGTCTAGTGGGTGTGAATCACAGATGGTTTCAGGAGGTCTTTGAAATCCTGGAAATTATATTTAAAGCCATGTGAATGTGCTGGTTTTCACTGGGTCCATAGATTTCATTAGTTTATGTCTTAAAGAATCTCTTCCTTAGACAAAGTGTGTTATCCCAAAATTATTATATGGGAGCTAAAAACCTGAGTAGTTGTTATTACCAAGATTCTATGTTTTTATTTGTGATATCCAAAATATCATTAGGAGAGCCCTGTCAATTAGCTGAGGCTGAAAAACAAGTGACCCTCTTCTTTTACCTTATTAAAATGTTACACTTGAAAAAAATTTAAGTATCATTTTCTAAAGCCATAAAATCCTCTGAATGAACACACTATCGTGACAATAATAAAAATACTGTTGCCTTCTCTAGAGGGTTCAATGTCATTCTGAACAATGATTAAGTGTAGCTGAATAGGCATAACACACTCAGTCTTCTCTAACCTCAGTTTAATATATACTAATTGCCTTGACTACATTATTTTCATAATGTAGTATTTCAAATAAGTAATACTCATATCTCAAACACTGTTCTAATTTCTCAGACTTCCCTTAAGTCTTAGATAAATTAAAGTGTAAAGTAAAGAAATTTTTTTTGGGGGGGGGCCACGCCTTGCGGCTTATGGGATCTTAGTTTCCCTACCAGGGACTGAACCCAGGCCCTGAGCAGTGAAAGTGCCGAGTCCTAACCACTGGACCACCATGGAATTCTCAATTTTTTAAAATTTATTCTTCCTATTTTTTTAAACATCTTTATTGGAGTATAATTGCTTTACAATGTTGTGTTAGTTTCTGCTGTATAACAAAGGGAATCAGTTATACATATATCCCCATATCCCCTCCCTCTTGCGTCTCCCTCCCACCCTCCCTATCCCACTCCCCTAGGTGGTCACAAAGCACCAAGTCGGTCTCCCTATGCTATGTAGCTGCTTCCCACTAGCTATCTATTTTACATTTGGTAGTGTATATATGCTACTCTGTCACTTCATCCCAGCTTACCCCTTCCCCTCCCCGTGTCCTCAAGTCCATTCTCTACATCTGAGTTTTTATTCCTGTCTTGCCCCTAGGTTCATCAGAGGCTTTTTTTTTAGATTCCATATATATGTGTTAGCATACAGTATTTGTTTTTCTCTTTCTGACTTACTTCACTCTGTGTGACAGACTCTAGGTCGATCCACCTCATTACAAATAACTCAATTTCTTTTCTTTTTACGACTGAGTAATAAATCTTACACAAACATGACTTTTCCTATAAGAATACAGAGTATGAATACATTATACTGGCATTTTCTATGGAGTAGTTGGATGCTTTAACAACCTGGTAGTTACAGGGTCAAAGTTTGAGATCAGTGACAACTGTTGACAGATGTGTCTAAATTTTAAAAAGAATAGCACTGATGAATCAAGAGGTACTAAGCATGTTGAAAGGTTTCACTAATTTAACAACGTGTTATAGTCTAATTTAACAAGCATACTCTACCAAGAGTGTTACTGTTAAACTCCCACCTCCCCCTGAGAGTTCTGATTCATATAAATATAAGGCACATGTTATTAAAAGCTAGAAAAATAATTACAAGAAAGAGGTGCCACTTATTGAAAGCCTGCTGGGTACAAGTATTGTACTATGCATTCCACATTCCTAGTCTCTTTCAAGACTGCAGTAAACCTAGAAGTTGGTTATTAATCCCACTTTAATATAAAGAAATGGAAGTTCATATGATTTAATCAAAGTCCTAAGTCACAAGGCAAACACATACTGGCATGCAAATTTAGATCGTTTTACACTGTTTTATACACTTCAGTAATGACCATCTTCTATCATATTGTTTTCTAGTGCTTAAATTTTTGTTCATCTTATTGGTTAATTACATAAATTCATTTATATTCTTCATTTCTGCTGTGATTTCTGCTCTATAAACAAAAAACTAAAGAGAATACAGGGTTGTCTGGGCTTTCATGATTACTTGGTTGTACCAAGTCACCTTCAGGAAATAGTCTAAAGAGGTCAGTGTTGACCTATGAAAAAATTTTACAACCAAGAAAACAACGCACAGATTAACAAAAATTTCTCAAGAAAACATCCTTTCCCTCTCTTCATTTTAGTCACCTAGTTAAAACCCTAACTGCTTATGATACTCACAGAATTAAAAATTAACTTCTAAAATGGATAAATAAGTTTCCTTATTGAATGCTGAATGGATCCCTTATTAAGCTAGAACTTTCAAATAGTGCTTATCCATTAAAGCTAAATAAACCACTTAAAGTGTTTTATGCTTTCAATGACAAAATATTCTTTTTTATAGAGAGAATAACACATGTACTAAATTTTAAAACTATATAGGAAAATTAAGTCACCTTCTTAGCCTTGACCGTCCCCACTCATAGCCAAGGAGGAATCACTTAACGGTTGCCTACGAACTCTTCCTGAAATGTTTAGAGTACATACAAGTGTATCTACATATAAATCTTTCTTTTTAACATAAAGGGATTATGCTATACACAATTCTGCAACTTCTTGTCCACTTGATTAACAATATATCTTGAAAACTTTCCAAATCCCACAGAAGGAATTACTTCATTCTTCTTAATAGTTGCATAGTATTCCATTTTGTGGCTTTGCCATAATTAATTTAGGTTGTTTCCAGTCTTTTACTATTGCAAAAAAATGTTTCAATGAACATCTTCATGTATATGATACTATGCATATGTATGGAAATATACCCATAAAATAAATTCTAAGACATTATTTGCTGCGTCAGTGATTAGAATTAATAACTAAAGCAGGGCGTCCCTGGTGGCGCAGTGGTTGAGAGTCCACCTGCCGATGCAGGGGACACGGGTTCGTGCCCCGGTCCCGGAAGATCCCACATGCCACGGAGCGGCTGGGCCCGTGAGCCATGGCCACTGAGCCTGCGCATCCGGAGCCTCAACGGGAGAGGCCACAACAGTGAGAGGCCCGCGTATGGCAAAAAAAAAAAAAAAAAAAAAAAAACTAAAGCAGACCGCCCTTCAAAAAAATCATACTCCCCAGATATAAAAAAGTACCTGTTTGTCCACTTCATCACTAATCCTGATCATTATCAAATGTTTTAATCTTTCTAATCCAACAAAACCTGGCATCTACTTGTTTTAATTTGTATTTTTACTAGGAACGTCTTTTCATATATTTATCAGCCATTTATATTTCTTTCTCTTCAAACTGACTATTCCTGTTACTGGTCCACTTCTTTTTCTGTATTTTTTTTTTGCCACACAGCGCAGCTTGCGAGATCTTAGTTCCCCGACCAGGGATGGAACCTGGGCCCCTGACAGTGGAAGTGGGGAGTCCTAAGCACCGGACTGCCAGGAAACTCCCACTGGTCCATTTCTTAACTAGGTCTTTAGTCCTGTTGTTCTCAGTGATTTATAAGAGCTCTTCATAGAACTTATCCTTTGTCATACGTAGCTAACGAATTCTTTTTTTTTTTAACAAAATGCCTGAGCTGAAGACATATGAAGGTGCAAACATACCAAAGAAAACATTTTCTTAATTGAGATAGTATATTAATATAATACACAATTCCAATTTTTAAAATTTTATAAATAGATCATAAGAAGCCACTGACTTTTAAAACCTAATTTATGGCTTACCAGGAAACCATAGACTTATGCATAAAAAATACACTTTCTGGACTTAATGAGAGTTCTCAAAATGAAATTTAAGTCTACAAAATGAGTACTGTTTTTTTTTCTTTGGCTGCGCTGGGTCTTAGTTGCAGCATGCGGGATCTTAGTGGTGGCATGCATGTGGGATCCAGTTCCCCGACCAGGTATCAAACCCTGGCCCCCCTACATTGGGAGCACAGAGTCTTACCCACTGGACAACCAGGGAAGTTCCTATGAGTACTCATTACCAGCAATATATTCAATCAGCCTCACCTGTCTTCCTATAAGTTTCTACACCTAAAGTCAAACCCTTACCATTATCAATTACTGCCTACCACCACCCCCCAAAATAAATAAGCCTCCTGTCATTCAGATACAAGTCTAAACTAGAGTTAGAAAAGGGCGAGAGGGTAGTATTTGAAAAGAAGCTCTTCCTTCCACACTAGTAAGAACACATTTTACTGAGATGATTCAATCATTCTAACAGTTTGAAGTTCATTCAACAATGCTGAATGAGCAAAATAAATGAGAAACTATATATTAAAATAAACAAAACAAACAAAAACTAAATATTATGCAAAAAGCTCAGACTAAGCCAATGATGTGTGAAGCAACATTGGAAATAATCTACTATGACTACTTGTGTGGTAACCAAAGGGACTGTTCCTCTTAGAAACAACCCACACCAGGAAATGCAAAATTAGCAGGCTACTTATAAGTAACAGTAGAAGAAAGCAAAGCTGCAAGCAGTATGCTAATTGATACATAAGACAAAGATTAATAGCATGTAAAAACAAAAATTTATGGCCAGAAAAAAGGAAGAGAAGAAAATTGAAGAAAATACTACATATCTGTGATTAAGGGGTAAGAGACAAAATGATTTTTGTTTTAATTTCTTCCTAACAACCCCAGAGAAGCAAGTGATCTGAAAGTAGAACTTTCTCTAATTAAAATTAAAACTTTAAATTTAAACAAGAACTATTTTTAATATTAGTCAAAAGCTAGCCAATTTTGATAATTTACTAAGATGGACCTATAAAAAAACTTCTAAATACTAAGATAAAAAGAAACAGACACCTGTACTCCAAACTAAGCCTATTTCTATACCCTTGAACCAAGAACAAACATATGTTTTTTTAATTTACTGATACTAGTACCATCTGAAAGGAAAATGAGACCTTGAAAAGAAAAATATGCCATAATTAATTAATTAATTAATTCTAATTAACCATTACAAAACCAGCTCTATCTTCCGCTTGCCTGCATTCTCATTAAAAGGTAGGTCTGGAAATAAAACCCAAAAATTATCTTCTCTTATAAATAACTATTTTATGTCAGTGCTAAGAATAAACCATTCAAAGTATTAATTATCAAAAATGTATAAAGGAAATCATAGTAATACTGGTAACAATAAGCCCCGTGGACTGGCCAGCAGGTATAAAAACTAAGAGTCACCTTTCAGCCTCAAAGTTGTTCTCTAAAGCTTAGAGTATAAAATAATTTGCCTCATAGAAAATACTGAAGTAAGATACTACTTTTTAAAACTGCTACGTCTAAAGAAATAAAATGAGATTTTTTGGACGTTAAATTATTAGAAATAGAGAAAATAAGTACCTAATATCTTGTTCCTTAATTTGTTCTTAATACATTTTCCATCTGAAAGGATTTTAAAGTTAATAGTATATTATGTAGCAATATTAATATGTAATGTTTATGACAACTTTCAATTATTTTGTTAACTACTGGCCATTTCCAGAAAATCATTTAATCTAAATGTTGATATTTTGAGGGAGATGGTCCTGACAGTATTCAAAAAAATATTTCCCAAATAATATGATTAAACTATTAAATTGTAATTAAACTTCCAATCCTGCAGTATGATGGAAAGAGTACATTCTTGAGAATCTAGAGGTGCTAACACTGACTATAACAATGGGCAAATCACAGTCTCTCTACAGATAATTCCTTAATCAGTCAAACAAAAGATTGTGACTAGATCACTTCTGAGACCCCTTTCAACTTCTAAACTGTGATTCTGTTAAGTGTACACAAATTTGCTTCAAAAAGTCTTGATAAAAAGATTAAATAATCCAGTGTACCCTATTTTACATAGAACCCCAGCTAAATGTTTTACATCTTGTGACTCTTTCCCCTACTCAAAGCTGACAGGAGGCAAGGATGGGTCCAGAATAATGACCAGTGGCTAATAGCTGAAAAAGATGAGCTATGCCGAAGTCTATTCTGGGGAATTTAAACCAGAAAACCCAGAGTTAGCAGGGAGAGTTGAGCTGAATAGTCATACATATTCAGGGATAAGGCAGCCATTAAGAACCATGTGCAATTTGAAACTGAAATCACCAGTTTGAGAAGCAAATGGATCAGATATCCGAAAATAAGAAAGAACTCACAAGAAAACATGTATGCAAAATCTCTAAGAAAACGTGGTTTACTCTACCAGCTTTTTAGTTCTAATCACGCTGAAGCTCAGGTGCCCTTCTTTGATGATTCATTGTGTATACTGAAATAAACCTTGTTTTTACTTCAGTTCATCTGTCCCTTGCCCTGACTGGAACCAAAACTGGTACAAAGACTGGGGATATTCAGAGCAGGCCTTCAAGGAAAATATGGAATTGTCCATGATATTAGAGCAGCAGCAATGAGGACACTAGAATAGAAAGCCGGCAAAAAAAAATATGTATAATAAAGTTACAGTTACTAAAGTAGTGATCTGTGATCCCGTGGGACCCAGAATATGTACTAGAGAAAGGCTTTTGGAGCACTAAATAGCCAAATGTACTTTTTTCAGCTCTGAAGAATGAACAGCAAAAAGCAATGAGCAAGAGTATGGTGCACCCGTCACTCTCATACACTATTGCAGTATAAAAACATGTGACTTTTCTGGAAGGCAATTTGGTAATATGAATTAAAAGACTGCAAAGAGATTTAAGTACTTTCATTCATTATGTCTATTTCTAGGACTCTATCCTGAGAAAACATTCAGATGTGCAAACAAACATTACAACTAGTACCGAGATGTTTACTGCAGCATTATTTAAAGTAATAAAAAAAAAATGGAAACAACCTAAACATCCCATAATAGAAAAATTATGGTTATCATGTCAAGTGTATTGTCCATCAGACTCGCAGACGTTTCTAAGCGGAACTGCCCCACCCATAGCCTGGGCAGACAACGTGACCAACACTCACCGCATACAACTGATTGGACCAGGGTGACACCTGATTCCAAAGGCCAAGAACTTAATACCAAAAGAACCTAGGGGTAAGACAGGAATAAAGACACAGACCTACTGGAGAACGGACTTGAGGATATGGGGAGGGGGAAGGGTGAGCTGTGACAAAGAGAGAGAGAGGCATAGACATATATACACTACCAAACGTAAGGTAGATAGCTAGTGGGAAGCAGCCACATAGCACAGGGATATCAGCTCGCATAGCACAGGGATATCAGCTCGGTGCTTTGTGACCACCTAGAGGGGTGGGATAGGGAGGGTGGGAGGGAGGGAGACACAAGAGGGAAGAGGTATGGGAACATATGTATATGTATAACTGATTCACTTCGTTATAAAGCAGAAACTAACACACCATTGTAAAGCAATTATACCCCAATAAAGATGTTTAAAAAAAAAAAAAAAAGCTACAGGCTGGCCAGCAACCCATGATGTGGCCTGGCTTAAAAAAGGTGAGCTGGGCCAGATTCCACTTTCTGTATATTCAAGGAAATACCAAGAAATGTAGCAGGTAGTAATAGGCAGTAAAGGCAAAAGGACTTTATGTACAGACTTTATGTACAGACTTTATGTACACAGAGGCCAGGGCAGTCCCTGGGGTCCTCATGCAAGCCAGTTTTAATGGATCCAACACAGGGAGAGGTTGAGATATTATGACAGCCACACAGTCCAACACAGACAGAGTAACCAGTCCCCCGAGCCGACCAAGTTCCTGATATCTGAGGCCCAGTTGTACTACGTACAACTTGTGTTAGAAGATTCTTGGAAGAGTTGTCTTGTCGACTGAAAAAAATTACACAACCTAAACGGTGAGAGTTATATTTTATTTGGCGGACTTTCTGAGGACTTCAAGGCCAGGAGACAGCCTCTCAGGTAGTTCTGAGGGACTGCTCTGAAGAGGTAAGGGAGAAGCCAGGATATATAGGAGTTTTGCAACAAAGACCAGGTAGTCGCAACACAAGATTACTGTTAACCAAAGAAAACCAGACATCTCAAGTGAATGAATTTAGCACTTTCCTTCGTATGGGAAGATGCAAGAGTCTGGGCTCATTGAAAGCATTGCTTTGATATGCACCTTAGCTATCTAGGACCAGTATTCTTCCCCATCCTGAGTCTCCTCGGGGTGCACCTTTGGGGGTGGCTGCAGTGGCTGACAGCTTGACAGCAGGCAGCCCATTCACCTCTGTCCTGTGCTCCTTCAGGGCTCACGGGGTGGGGGTGGGGGGATGCAGCATCCTTTGTTTACTACAGCATCCTTTGTTTACTGATATGGCAGGCCACAGTTTTCCCTCACAGTCTTCTACTCTTCTTCTGTATTCTCATAATTCCCCATTGCTTAAGGTAATTTGTTCCTTGTACCATTTAAGTCTCAACAAATATTCACAGCGGGATGACTGTGGGGATTCAAGTCAACAAACATCTACTGAGCAGTTAGCGTAGACCAGGCACACAGGGCAGAATGTGATGGAAAAGAGGCAGGTCTCTCTCTACCACATGAAGTTTACATTTCGCCAGAGGACAGGGAGAGGTGGATGGTAAGTTTTTGTTTTTGTATTTTTTAATTTACAAAGAAGGCTTGAGATTCTCATTAAACATAGCAAACAAAAAAATAAAACAACAAAATACATCTATATCCACTCCCTCACAAAACCCCATTAAGTCGATTTTTTTTAAAAGCTAGAGGTGTACATAAAACAGACACCACAAAGAATACACTAAAATGAACGTGTGCATAACCACCACTTAAAAAAGAATACACTATTTCCAGCAACCCAAAAGACCGTGTGTCCCTTCAAAAGGACATTTCTCTCCCGCAAGCAAAGTAGCACTGCCCTGACTTTTTTGGGAAATCACTCCCTTGCTTTTCTTTGTAGTTTTTCTACTTCTGCATGCATGCCTAAATAACATGGCTTAGTTTTGCCGGCCCTCTGAACTTTGTGTACGTGAAATCATACTGCATGTATTCTTTTATCTTGCTCTTTTCATGAACATTTGGTCAGAGGTTAATTCGTGACACATATAGCTGTGATTCATTCATTTTCATTACTTATTAATATTCCCTTGTATGTACCACAATGTATCCATTCTAATGTTCCTGGACTGTTTGCATATTATTAAAAGCAATGCTGCTCTAAGAAACAAACACAAATGCTGCTCTGAACATTCTTGTAGACATATCCTGCATATTATATGTATTTATCTAGAATATAGAGAGAGAAGAACTGATAGATCATAGAGAATATGTATCTTAAATTTTGGTATATAATGATAAAGCATTTTCCAAAGTAGCTGTATGAACTAATACTCCCACTAGCAGTGTGTAAGGATTCCCATTTATGGATATTCTTGCCATCACCAGATATGTCAAATTAATCTTTTGCAAATGTGGTAGGTATGCAATGGTACTTCCTGATTTCAACTTGCATTTCTGATTACTAATAAGGAAGAGCCTCTCTTTTCATATGTTTGCTAGTCATCTAGACTTTCTTTTTTGTGAAATGCCTGTTCAAGACTTTCATCCACTTCCTATTAAGTTCTCAGTTCTTTTCTTATTGATTTATAGATATTTTTATATTCTGGATACCAATCCTTTGTCAAATATATGTGATGCAATTATCTTTTCCAAGTCCATGGCCTGCATTTTCACTGTTCCTTATAATTAGATTCCAGTTATGCATTTTGGGCAGGAACATCATAGAAATATAGCCATGTTCTCACTGCATTTTACTAAGAGGCACATTTGTCTACCTGTCCCATCTCTGGTGATGTTAATTTTGATCGGTTGTTAAAGGTGGTATCTGACAAGTTTCTCCTCTATAAAGCTATTTTTTTCCTTTGTAATTAATAAGCATTTTGTGGGAAGCTATTTTGAGGTTATATAGATATTTTGTTACTTATCAAACTTTTACCCACTAATATTAGCATCCATTGGATGATTCTTGCCTAATCAGTTATTACTATGATGGCTGCCAAATGGTAATTTTCTTCTTCTTCTTCTTTTTTTTTTTTTTGGCCTCACCATGCAGCTTGTAGGATGTTAGTTCCCTGACCAGGGATCAAACCCGGGCCCTGGGCAGTGAGAGCACAGAGTTCTAACCACTGGACCACCAGGGAAGTCCCCTCTTATTTTTTTTTAACTGAAGTATAGTTGATTTACAATGTTGTCTTAGTTTCTGGTGTACAGCAAAGTGATTTAGTTATACATATATTCTTTTTCATATTCTTTTCCATTAAAGTTTATTATAAGATATTGACTATAGTTCCCTATGCTATATATAGTAGGACCTTGCTGTTTATCTGTTTTGTATATAGTAGTGCATATATATTAATCCCAAACTCCTAATTTATCCCTCCCCCGGAGTTTTCTTATTCATTTTTGTACTTTTTATATTAAAGATCACGAGTTCTTACCTCATTCAAAGGGTGATAATCCACTACTATCACTTATTTTCATATTCCAACTGTCCCAGACTTGGCCAGTAGGAACGCTTCAAGCTAGTCCTGTCTTCTTTTGACATGTTCTCGTCATTCTTTGAACAATTCCTTACTTTCTGGCATAAGAGATTCCAGGCTTATCTAGGCTTATCATCCAACCTAGAATCAGCTATTTCTCCAAGGAATGCTGTTTCTTTTTAGTGGAGAATGGTATTTAGAAACCAAGATCTTGATGCCAGTTATGTTTCTGCTACTGGAGTACCAACTGTGTCTAGGCCCTCTCAGCTGAGCAACTAGGAAACAGACATGTGTGCGCGTGCACTTGAATACACGTGCATATGTGTGTGTGTGTATGTAGACACCCACATACAGTTTCAACTCTCCACTGAAAGGTTTAAAAGCAACGACATCCAGGACATGCATACATCCCCACCATATCTATATACCTCTATACCTATACATCATTGCTCTCTACCTTTCTCACTCTCTAAATATATATATATATATATATATATACACACAAACAGATTCACACATTAAAAACACATAACATATACATATATGGATACACATACATACATATGAAGTCATACACATGCCTCTGGTCTGATTATATCCACCATTCATTCTAGCCTTCCTACATTCCATATTTTGAACTCCCTTCTTCAATTATGAGAAACCTGGTTCACATAAATTAATTTATTTATCTATAATTGTGGTATGTTTGGTGTTTTAAGAAATATTTTGCAACCTGAAGGTCATGAATAAATTTTCTATACTGTCTTCTAAAATCTTTATTGTTCTTTCACACCTAGATCTGTAATCTACCTGCAGTTAATTTTTATGTATGGGGTGAGCTAGAGGCCAAGTTTCATTTCTTTCCTATATAAATAAGAAAATGTCCCAGCACTACTGACTGAGAAGATCAACCATTCTATACTATTCTACCATGTCATCTTTGACATAAATCAAGCATCAGGTGGGACTTCCCTGGCAGTCCAGTGGTTAAGAGTGCGCTTCCACTCCATGGGGTGTGGGTTCGAGCCTTGATCAGGGAACTGAGATCCCACATGCCACACAGTGTGGCCAAAAAAAAAAAAAATCAGGCATCAATAAATGTGTGAGTCTGTTTCTGGTGCTCTGTTTTGTTAGTTTGGTATATTTGTTCTTAGGCCACCACCACACTACCTTAATGACTACAACTTCTACAAGTCTTCAGCTGGTAGAAGTCCTCTCATCTTAATGTTCTTCAAGATAGCCTTATCTATTCTTGGCCCTATCGCTTTCCATAAAATTAGGCATCATTCTGTCAAATTTCACAAATCCTCTTTAAGTTTTTGACTGGGAACACATCAAAGCTATAAATTAGCTTGGAAAGAATTGATATCTTTATACTAGTCCATAAACATGATATTTATCTCCCTTTATTTAGGTTTCTCAATAAAGTTCTATTAATTCTGCCCACTGAAATCTTCTACATGTATTATTAGACTTATTGCTGGTCCTTGATATTTTTTGATATGAAAAATGGTATCATAGCTTTGATTCCAAGTAAGAACAACAATATCTCTCTCCCACTGAATGCAGCCATAAAACATGGACAGAATGCATGGAACAAAAATTTTAAAACTCTGAAAAGTAAATGGTAGTAGATGAACGAGGAAAGAACAGAATTTGAAATCCACTGTATTAGCAGAGAGTTTAAACTTAGGACGAAACCAAAACACACAAAAAAAAGACCTCCAGGAGAAGCCATTTATTTTTGGTTCAAAAAGTAGGAAATGAGACTCTTAATTTTCAAAGAGAGGGAGAGAATATTCCCCATTTATCCTTTTCTTTTCTTTTCTTTTCTCCATTTTCTCACATCCCAACCCCCAAGCAATCCCAGAGCTCCAATATAAAGAGCTATGATCCCAAGAGAGTGGGGGAAATCCCAGTTGCTTTTTTTTCTTTCTCTGTCCTACTGCCGCTTGGCACTGAACACAAATACAGTCACAAGAAGCACAGAGCAGGGTAACTAAAGTCTCAACTTTCCAGCCAGAGAACCACCAAGGGGAGCCCTAGCAAAACAGAAAGTACCACAGAAATCACAAAAAGGGAAGAGCTTGGAAGAACAACCCAATAAACTTTTTTATAAATTCCTGGGTGCATCCCCGGGCAGCACAT
This sequence comes from Grampus griseus, assembly GCF_964374135.1. NCBI lineage: Eukaryota > Metazoa > Chordata > Mammalia > Artiodactyla > Delphinidae > Grampus > Grampus griseus. The sequence continues at coordinate 95,564,445 of NC_139018.1, forward strand.
GCACAGATCATACCTAAAACAGCAGCATAACCACCTTTGGGATCTGAACTACAGGAGATACCACTGCCCAGGTCTCATATTGGCCACCTGTGGCATGTACACAGGTTATATCCAACTAGCACTGCAAGGCCTTTGAAAATGGAACTCACACTGAAACTACAACCTATAGAAGGCTGGTCAGAACTTTTGGCATGAACCCAAATAAGCTGATTGCCTGCTAAAACAAAATATCAACATTCTCCATAAACTTTACACAAGACCTAGAGTTGCATAACACAGTATTTTAAACAGTCCAGGTAACAATGCAAAATTACTGAGCATAAAAAGAGCTAAGAAAATCTCAACTCACATGGGAAAAGACAATCAACAGACACAGACTTTGAAATTAACACACAAACATGTTAAAGTGACTACTATATAAATGCCATAGAAATATAAATACCCTCAGATCAGTAACCTAAGCTTCCATATTAATCAATCAGAAAAAGAGCAAAACAAATTCAAAGCATGCAGAAGTCATGAAATAATACAAATAAAAGGAGAAATCAAAGTGACAACAGGAAAACAGTATATAATGTGAACAAAATAAAAATCTGGTTCTTTGAAAAATTTCAGTAAAACTTATAAACCTCTAGAAAGACACACAGAAAGAGAGAAGACATAAATTACCAACACCAAAGAAAAAAGAAAAATTGGGACTTCCCTGGTGGCGTGGTGGTTAAGAATCCATCTGCCAATGCAGGGGACATGGTGGGTCCAAGCCCTGGTTCAGGAAGATCCCACATGCCATGGAGCAACTAAGCCCGTGCACCACAACTGAGCCTGTGCTCTAGAGCCTATGAGCCACAACTAGTGAGCATGCACAACACAACTACTGAAGCCCACACGCCCTAGAGCCCTCATGCCACAACTACTGAGCCCGTGTGCTGCAACTACTGAAGCCCACGGGCCTAGAGCCTAAGCTCCGCAACAAGAGAAGCCATGGCAATGAGAAGCCCGCGTGCTGCAACAAAGAGTAGTCCCCGCTCATCGCCAACTAGAGAAAGCCCACATGCAGCAACGAAGACCCAATGCAGCCAAAAATAAATTAATTAATTAATGAAAAATAAAAAGATAACTTAAAAATTTTTTTTCTTTTAAAAAATAAAAAAAGAATAAAAGAAAATACCAGTACTAATCTTGCAAACATTAAAAAGATAATAAAATACTATAAACAACTCTATACACATAAATATGACAGTGAAATAGAAAAAAAAAAGACTAATTCCTCCAAAACCAGAAACTACAAAAACACACCCAAAATGAAATACATTACCTTAATAGTCCTTTAATTGTTAAAGAAATTGAATGTGTAGATAAAACCCTAAAATTCTGTACAACTGAAACTAATATTGTAAATCAACTACAGCTCAATTTTTTAAAAAAAGACCTTTTGGGGCTTCCCTGGTAGCACAGTGGTTGACAGTCCGCCTGCCGATGCAGGGGACACGGATTCGTGCCCTGGTCCGGGAGGATCCCACATGCCGCGGAGCGGCTGGGCCTGTGAACCATGGCCACTGAGCCTGCACGTCCAGAGCCTGTGCTCTGCAACAGGAGAGGCCACAACAGTGAGAGGCCCACATACCGCAAAAAAAAAAAAAAAAAAAAAACTTCTAAAACAGAAAAGTCAAAACCCAGATGATTTCACTGGAAAATCCTACTAAAATTTACAGAATGAAACCATTTCTACCTGATCCGTGACAGAAAATAGAAAAGGAAGGAATACTTACAAACTCATTTTATGAAACCAGCATTACAATAATACCAAAACCAAACAAAAACAATATGAGGGGAAAAGACGATGGATCAAGAATGAACATAGATGCAAAAACACTCAACAGAATATTAGCAAATCAAATATAGCCCTATATAAAAAGGATAATACACACCATAACTAAGTGGGGCTTATACCAGTAATACAAGGCTGATTTTATTTGCAAAAAATCAATCAATGTAATCTACCACACTAACAGTTTAAAGAAGAAAAAAAATCACAAGACCATATCAATGAAAAAAACATTTGACAATATTCAAGATGACTTCATGATAAAAACTTCCAGCAAAAAAGAATATAAGGACATTTTTTCAATCTTATAAAGGGCAAACAAAACAAAATCTAGGACTAGTCAGTGCAGTAAGTACAATAGAGCAAATCAGACATGACTTAAGAGAGGATTAGCAGGACTTCCCTGGTGGTCCAGTGGTAAAGAATCTGCCTTCCAATGCAGCGAACATGGGTTCAATCCCTGGTTGGGGAACTAAGATCCCACATGCCTCGGGGCAACTAAGCCCCAGCGCCACAACTACTGAGCCTCAACTAGAGAGTCTGCATGCTGCAAACTACAGAGCCTACACACTCTGGAGCCCACGTGCCACAACTAAAGAGAGAAAACCCACACGCCACAACTAGAGAGAAGCCCTAAGCTGCAACGAAAGATCCCCAATGTCTTAACGAAGATCCTGAGTGCCACAACTAAGACCTGAAGCAGCCAAACAAACAAACAAAAAAAAGAAAGGATTAACAAATGGATTAGAAAAAACCAATTAGAATTCTAAAAAGGATGAAAAGAAAAACAGTAGAGAGGATTTTAGACATAGAACTAAAGGGAGAAGATCTAATATATATACGTATATATATATATATATATATTTTTTTTTTTTTGGTTGCATTGGGTCTCCGTTGCTGTGAGCAAGGGCTACTCTTCATTGTGGTGTGTGGGCTTCTCATTGCAGGGCTTCTCTTGCTGTAGAGCACAGGCTCTAGGCCCGCAGGCTTCAGTAGTTGCAGCACGTGGGCTCTAGGACATGCGGGCTTCAGTAATTGTGCTGCGGGAGCTCAGTAGTTGTGGCACATGGGCTTAGTTGTTCCATAGCAATGTGGGATCTTTCCAGACCAGGGCTCGAACCTGTGTCCCCTGCATTGGCAGGCGGATTCTCAACCACTGTGCCACCAGAGAAGTCCTAATATATTTAATGTATTAGTCTCCTGAGGTCAATGGGGCAGAAACAATATTTGAAGAGCTATTAGCTGAAAATTTTCCAGATTTGATGAAATACATCAACTCACAAATTCAAAAATTTCAAAAGTCCCAAACAGGATTAAAAAGAAAAAAAAAAGGACACCAAGACACAACACAGTAAAACACCAGAAAGACAAGAAAAACCTTACAAGCAGCTAGAGGGAAAAAAATTAAAATACAACTTCTAAAGAAGCAACAAGCTGGCAGCTCACTTCTCAACACAAACAGTGGAGGCAAGAAGATAAAGGAGTGATATCTTCAAGATGCTGAAAAGAAAATACTGCCATCCTCAACCTATGCAACCTAAGCAAAAATGTCTTTCAAGAATGAAACACAAAGGGACTTCCCTGGTGGCCCAGTGGTTAAGAATCCGCCTTCCAATGCAGGGGACGCTGGTTCGATCCCTGGTCGGGGAACTAAGATCCCACATGCCGTGGGGCAACTAAGCCGGCGCGCTCTAGAGCCCGCACACCACAATTAGAGAGCAGGCACACACACAATGGAATATTACTCAGCCATAAAAAAAGAATGAAATAATGCCATTTGCAGCAACATGAATGGACCTAGAGATTATCATTATCTTTGATTATCATTATCTCTGATGTAAGTCAGAGAGAGAAACACAAATATCATATGATATCACTTATATGTGGAATCTAAAAAAAAAAAGATACAAATGAACTTATTAACAAAACAGAAATAGACTCACACAGAAAACAAACTTATGGTTACCAAAGGGGGAAGGTGAGGCAGGGATGAAGTAGAAATTTTGAATTAACAGATAAAATAAACAACAAGGACCTACTCTATAGCATAGGAAAATATACTCAATATCTTGTAATAACCTATAATGGAAAAGAATCTGAAAAAGAATATACATATATGTATATGTATAACTGAATCACTTTGCTGTATACCTGAAACACTATAAATCAACTGTACTTCAATTTAAAAAAAAATTTTTAATAAATAAAAATAAATTGAAAATAGCTTTGTGGTATGCAGGTAATGTAAGTCTTAAGAATATAATACTTACATCCTTAAATGTATATATTAGAAAAAGAGGCTGGAATGTTTATCTCAAATTAAGAAGAAAACAGCAAAACTAATCCAAATAAAGCAGAAAGAAGGAAATAATAAATCAAGAATAAGAGTTAATGAAATAGAAAATAAATATATAACAGAAAGAACTAGTAAAGTTAGAAGTGGGTTATTTTAAAAGATTAATTAGGTTGATAAACCTCTACTGAAGGAAAAGAGGAGCCACAAATAACCAATGATAGTAAAGAGAAAAGAAGCAATATAACAGATGCTGCAAACCTCAAAAAGATATTAAGAGGTGGCTCTGAACAATTTTAAATTAATAAATTTGAATATCTACACAAAAGAATATATTCTTACAAAAATAACTACCCAAAACTCATTCAGGAAAAAAATACAGATAAGCATTCTGAAATCAAATAAGCCTCCTCCATGAGGCCTCCGTCCACTTTACCAAAATGGTAAGAGGGGTTATCTCTGGATTGTACAATTACAAATGATTTTATCTTTCTTCTACATTTTTCAAACTATCTACAAGGGCATGTGTTACTTTTTAAATTTTAAGGGGAGAAAAAAGAACTTGGAGCCTTAGGTTCCAGTCCTTTTTTTTCCCTCTCTCATTGAAGTATAGTTGATTTACAATATTATGTTAGTTTCAGGTGTAGAGCACAGCGATTCAGTATTTTAATGGAGTATAATTATAGATTATACTCCATCAAAAGTTATTACAAGATAATAGCTATAATTCCCTGTGTTTTACAATATATCCTTGTTGCTTACCTATTTTATATATAGTACTTTGTATCTCTTAATCCCATTCTTCTAATTTGCCCCTCCCTCCTTCCCTCTCCCCTTTGGTAACCACTAGTTTGTTTTCTATATCTGAGTCTGTTTGTTTTGCATATCATTTGTTTACATTAATTTTTAGATTCCACATATAAGTGATATACAGTATTTGTCTTTTTCTGACTTATCTCACTAAGCATAGTATTCTCTAGGTCCATCCACATTGCTACAAATGGCAGAATTTCATTCTTTTTTATGGTTGAGTACTATTCCATTGTGTATATATGTATCACATCTTCTTTATCCATTCATCTGTTGATGGACACCTGGGTTGCTTCCGTATCTTAGCTATTATAAATAGTGCTGCTGTAAACATTGGGGTGCAGGTGTCTTTTCAACTTAGTGTTTTCATTTTTTCTGGATATATACTCAGAAGTGGAACTACTGGATCATATGGTAGTTCTATTTTTAGTTTTTTGAGGAACTGTTTTCCATAGTGGCTGCATCACCATTTACATTCCTACCAACAGTGTACTAGGGTTCCCTTTTCTCTACATACTCTCCAACATGTATTTGTAGACTTTTTGATGACAGCCATTCTGACAGGTGTGAGGTGATACCTTGTTATTTTGATGTGCATTTCTCTAATAATTATCAATGTTGAGCATTTTTTTATATGCCTGTTAGCCATCTGTATGTCTTCTTTGGAAAAAAACGTCTATTCAGGTCTTCTGCCCTTTTTTTTTATTAGGTTGTTTGTTTTTTTGATTTTTTTTTTACCTATATATTTTGGAAATTATCCCCTTGTCAGTCATATCATTTGCAAATATTTTCCATTCCATAGGATGTCTTTTGGTTTTGTTGATGATTTCCTTTGCTGTGTAAAAGCTTTTAAGCTTAATTAGGTCCCATTTGTTTATTGGTTCCAGTCTTAATTCTGCCACAGGGTCTGCTGTGTAGCTTTGATTAAATTCTTTAATTCCTAGATCTAAAATTCCTATACTAGATCTAAATTGTAAAATATTTCATTTCATATACCAATTTAACATACAAGATGGATATTAATCCTTCCATTTCAAAAACAATTGTGTTTCTATATATCAACCACATGCAACTGGCACTATTAAATACTACCAGAAAGAAGGGCTGTAATTCAACTACTTTACCAATTTAACTAGTTTATACCTTAAAACAACATACACCAACAGTGTACAACACTGCATATTTAATAGCTGGTTTGCCTTAGAGGGTATGCACAATGCCTAGGCACTCAAATATTTTTTGAATCAAGGATGACCAGGAAGTTAGGCTAAACAAAATTCTACTGGGAAAAGGAAACTTTCCTTCTTACTTTCTATATTTCAACATTGTTTGAATTATGAGTTTTTCACAATGTAGATATTATATTAATAATGTTAAAACAAAAAATTGAGTTCTTTATGGTTTTTGTTTGCTTTTTGATTTTAATGGCCAAATTGGGCTTTTGATTATATAAAATTTTTCTAGCATAAAATGACAGCCATGTTTAAATGTTCCATTTGTCTATGTATTAGCACATTCTTCTTTTTTCTTTGGCTGCACCCCACGGCTTTCCCTGACCAGGGACTGCACCCTCATCCTCGGCAGTGAAAGCACAGAGTCCTAACCACTGGACCACCAAGGAATTCCCAACATTCTTAAAATTACTTTCTAAAGAAAATCTTGCTTCTAATATGGTACTGGCACAAAAACAGAACTATAGATCGATGGAACAGGATAGAAAGCCCAGAGATAAACCCACGCACATATGGTCACCTTATCTTTGATAAAGGAGGCAGGAATGTACAGTGGAGAAAGGACAGCCTCTTCAATAAGTGGTGCTGGGAAAACTGGACAGGTACATGTAAAAGTATGAGATTAGAACACTCTCTAACATCATACACAAAAATGAGCTCAAAATGGATTAAAGACCTAAATGTGAGGCCAGAAACTATCAAACTCTTAGAGGAAAATATAGGCAGGACACTCCATGACATAAATCACAGCAAGATCCTTTTTGACCCACCTCCTAGAGAAATGGAAATAAAAACAAAAATAAACAAATGGACCTAATGAAACTTCAAAGCTTTTGCACAGCAAACGAAACCATAAACAAGACCAAAAGACAACCCTCAGAATGGGAGAAAATATTTGCAAATGAAGCAGCTGACAAAGGATTAATCTCCAAAATTTACAAGCAGCTCATGCAGCTCAATAACAAAAAAACAAACAACCCAATCCAAAAATGGGCAGAAGACCTAAACAGACATTTCTCCAAATAAGATATACAGATTGCCAACAAACACATGAAAGAATGCTCAACATCATTAATCATTAGAGAAATGCAAATCAAAACTACAATGAGATATCATCTCACACCAGTCAGAATGGCCATCATCAAAAAATCTAGACACAGTAAATGCTGGAGAGGGTGTGGAGAAAAGGGAACACTTTTGCACTGCTGGTGGGAATGTAAATTGGTACAGCCACTATGGAGAACAGTATGGAGGTTCCTTAAAAAACTACAAATAGAACTACCATATGACCCAGCAATCCCACTACTGGGCATATACCCTGAGAAAACCATAATTTAAAAAGAGTCATGTACCAAAATGTTCATTGCAGCTCTATTTACAATAGCCAGGAGATGGAAGCAACCTAAGTATCCATCAACGGATGAATGTATAAAGAAGATGTGGCACATATATACGATGAAATATTACTCAGCCATAAAAAGAAACGAAATTGAGTTATTTGTAATGAGGTGGATGGACCTAAGTGTCTGTCATATAGAGTGAAGTAAGTCAGAAAGAGAAAGACAAATACCGTATGCTAACACATATATATATGGAATCTAAGAAAAAAGAAAGGTCATGAAGAACCTAGGGGTAAGATGGGAATAAAGACACAGACCTACTAGAGAATGGACTTGAGGATATGGGGAGGGGGAAGGGTGAGCTGTGACAGGGCGAGAGAGAGTCATGGACATAAACACACTAACAAACGTAAGGTACATAGCTAGTGGGAAGCAGCCGCATGGCACAGGGATATCGGCTCGGTGCTTTGTGACCGCCTGGAGGGGTGGGATAGGGAGGGTGGGAGGGAGGGAGACGCAAGAGGGAAGAGATATGGGAACATATGTATATGTATAACTGATTCACTTTGTTATAAAGCAGAAACTAACACATCATTGTAAAGCAATTATACCCCAATACAGATGTTAAAAAAAAAAAAAAGAATATTCCTTTGGCTGAGTTCAGTTTACCACCAGGTGGGGCAACCACCTCAATCTTGTCTTTGTCAGGCTCCTCAATTTTCAATTCCAGGCCCAGCTCAGCTATTTTTTAAAATCTGTAACTCTTAAAATAAAAAATCTCTACAAGGCTTCCATGGTGGCGCAGTGGTTGAGAATCTGCCTGCCAATGCAGGAGGCACGGGTTCGAGCCCTGGTCTGGGAAGATTCCACATGCCGCGGAGCAACTAGGCCCGTGAGCCACAACTACCGAGCCTGCGTCTGGAGCCTGCGCGTCTGGAGCCTGCGCTCTGCAACAAGAGAGGCTGCGACAGTGGGAGGCCCGCGCACCGCAAGGAAGAGTGGCCCCTGCTCTCCGCAACTAGAGAAAGCTCTCGCACAGAAACGAAGACCCAACACAGCCAAAAATAAATAAATAAATAAATAAATAATTTTTTTTAAATCTCTACAGTCCAGGTATTAGGTTAATCTCTAATTTTTTATGTATTAAAGTCTTTCAAAAGCAAAATTGTGAAAATTTTAGAACTGCTTAATAGGCACATAATTTGTCAATTCCTCTCAATACATTAATATGCATCCTTAGATTAAACCAGACCAGCTAAGCTTTATACCTGGATTGTATTCTCTTAGCTCTCCCTGCCTCCATCCTATAAAATTCATTTATCTAAATATGGCCTAATGCCATTGACCTATATCAAAAAGTATTGTAAAAAATAGCCTTATAAAAGTGGTCACCATATTTACTCTAAGGATGTTGTATATTACACTAAGCGTCGTTTCTATTTACTAATTTATTGGGTACTATTTTGTACCCAATAAATTTTTGTTCTAGGTGCTAATGAAATAGCAGTAAAGGGTATTGAAGGCACTCAGGTCTTTTCTCTGAGTGAAAAAAGAAGTCATTTGAAAATTTTGAACGAGAGACTAATAAGATCCGATTTATACAGTAACAGAATCATTCCACTATTATGTTGAAAATAAACTGAAGAAGTATAAGACTAAAGGCAGAGAAGGCAAGGAGACCTGTTAAGAGCCTATTGTCATAATCTTGGAAAGAGATGATGGTGCCCTGGACCAGGGTGGTAGCAGCACAGGTGATAAGTGGACAGATTCTGGATGCATTTTGAAGGTATAGCCAACAGAAGTTGCCAACATTAGATCTGGGGTGTAAATGAAAGAAAACAGTGAAAGATTCCAAGGGAACTGGAAAAAAAAAAAAAGGTAAGGTAGCCATTTACTGCTTTAGAGAAGGCTGGAGGAAGAGAATGTTATGAGACAGCTATTAGACATTCAAAAGGGAGATGTCAAAGAAAAGCTGGATACAGAAATCTGAAATCAGGTTGAGAAGGAGTACTTAAGGGAAGTAAAGGACAACCAGCAGAGCTAAGTAAAGAAACTATTTCAATGAGGAAGAAAAAGCAATTTTACAAGACAGAAAAGGAGAAACTGTTAGAGCAATGTGCTTGAGTAGATAAGAGGGGATGGGATCTGGGATATTAACTGGGGTTTCTCACAACTGCAGCAGTATTGACATTTTAGGCTGAGTAATTCTTCATTGTGGGGAGCTGTCTTGCACATAATAGGATGTTTATCAGGGTCTCTGGAGAGCAATGTGCTTGAGTAGATAAGAGGGGATGGGACCTGGGATATTAACTGGGGTTTCTCACAACTGCAGCAGTATTGACATTTTAGGCTGAGTAATTCTTCATTGTGGGGAGCTGTCTTGCACATAATAGGATGTTTATCAGGGCCTCTGGCCTCTGCCCACTAGATGCTAGTCCTTCCCTACAACCTTGTCAACAATCAAAAATGTCTCCAGACGCTGCCAAACGTCCCAGGGGGCAAAATCACTCCCAATTTAAGATCATCGGTACCAATGGAGGAACTGGCCTTTCCTGGAAACACTGACAATTCATCCATATAAAAGATGCTATGGTTACAGTACATGACAGTAATTTTAATATCTCCTTCTGATTAGATCCTCCTAAGTACAGATACAGTCAAGGCCAGAGAAGACATGAGGAAGGTGCCAGCATATAACAAAACCGAAGTCATTACTCCTAGGAAGATGTCAGCATTTTGTTATTGAAATGCAGAGACCATATAAGCTATGTGTGTCTTTGAACTTAGTCTAAGCCAAAACTTTTATGTTTTGGGGGAGAGGGGGTCCAATCTATGCCGCCTTGCATAATGCCCATATAGTTTCAGGTTTCCTGGGTTTCTTCTAAAATCACAAGAGGAAAACGTCATGACTTAGTATGAATTAAATTAAATATCATTCCTGAGAAGGCTCAATTTTTAGAGGAATAGCCCAAAAGGAACACATCTCCAATGATAATCTAAGAGGATGATATTTGTGCCTTTCAAATCACCCCACCAAATTATCATGTAGTGTTTAAAGGAGTCTGGTTCTATTCAGTGACCCCTTTATACCTAGTGACTTCTCCATCAAAGAGATATAAGTTAACCATATTTTTAGGTGTTTAGGATGGAGGCAAAGGGGAGCATTAAAGGAGCCTTTAGCAATCATGAAATGAGAAAGTTTGAGAATAAAAGCACAGTCAATTGGTTTCACATATTATACGTCAAGTGCCAGGGTTAAATGAGCTATCTCTAAGAGCAAGAAAATACAGTCACACCACCTGTGAAAGTTGCACCTGCCTCCCTGCTTCCTCAATAACAAGTCCTATCCTGTTATATCACAAATTAGGGATCCAGAGCAAAAATAAAATGAAAAAAGGATACTACAAACTCAAAAAGATTGAAAACCCTAAAACTCCTATTAAAATATTTAGTTTCCAAACTTGTTTAAAAAATAAGCCACAAAAAAATAAGCTAGAAGAGCCTTACTTGAATCTGAATTACAGATATTCTCTATTATTATCCCCTTTTAAACACTGCCTTCCTTTCTATCACAGAAGGAAATTAAATTGGTCAGGCACGACTTGTTTTTCCACTGCACCATTACTGTTGTAACCCAACATCCTATACTCTTTTTGATGATTAAATACTGAGACTCTGGGCTTCCCTGCTGGCACAGTGGTTGAGAGTCCGCCTGCCGATGCAGGGGACGCGGGTTCGTGCCGCGGAGCGGCTGGGCCCATGAGCCATGGCCACTGAACCTGCGCGTCCGGAGCCTGTACTCCGCAACGGGAGAGGCCACAGCAGTGAGAGGCCCGTGTACCGCAAAAAAAAAAAAAAATACTGAGACTCTGATTTATTCTAAAAGTTTCTCAAGATCCAAATTAAGATACTGATTATAATTTCTTCTTTTAATTGAAGTATTTACATATTTACAATGTTGTGTTAGTTTTAAGTGTACAGTTAGTTTCAAGCGATTCAGTTATACATATGTATGTATATATTCTTTTTCAGATTCTTTTCCATTATAGGTTATTACACGATATTGAGTATAGTTCCCTGTGCTCTACAGTAGGTCCTTGTTGTTTACTTATTTTATATATAGTCGTGTGTATGTTAATCCCAAACTCCTCATTTTTCTCCCCCATCCCCACTATCCCCTTTGATAACCATAAGTTTGTTTTCTATGTCTGTGAGTCTATATCTGTTTTGCAAATAAGTTCGTTTGTATCAATTTTTTAGATAATTTCTAAAGTCATCCTTCAAATACTCAAAAAGCTAAGAACAGAAAGTAAAGGAGTAAATCTATTTAGTGGGTGGTTGAATACCATCACCCTGGCCCATCTCCCACTCTGCACTGTACTCTGACAGTACCATCTACCAGATACTGAGGATACAATCATAAACAAGAGCCTCCTTCTCGACTGTGAGCCCAAAGAAGAACCACTACTTCACAAAGGCTCTGCATGGCTTAATCCCTGAGGATAAAGGAAGTCAGGCTCCCTGACTGTAGAGTCTGACCAACAGTCTTGTACATACATACAAGTGGCAGGGCACAGAGGCGCTAGACCTATATCCTCACCACAATCACTTTATGTTTCTGGTCCATCTTCTCTTTTGCCCCTTGGAAATCTCTAGAGAGGTCTGTATAAATGCCATCCAAGGTCTGAATAGTTAAAGAGAACCTAATTTAAGAACCTCATTTTACAGATGAAAAACCTAAAAAGTTTCAGCAATTTGGCCAATGTCATATAAGTAGTTGGTCTCTGACTTCCCATTTCTGAGGAGGCATTATTTGGGGTTATACCGGAGTTTCAGGGTAGCTGCTAGGAGTCTTCTCACTCTAGAAGGCAGGCTAATTAACAATCTACCTAGGGACATAAGTAAAAACTTATAGAACCTCATATTCACCTACAGGCTGACAGCAAACACAAGGCCACAAACTCTAAAAGATATCAATTTAAATAAACAAGAAGCTACTCTCCAAGAATAAATGGGCCAATTTCTCTTGGGAAATAAGCCCGTTCTAAATTCTTGACTTCTGTCCTTCCCTTTATTCTCAGCATAGACTGTCAATAGGTAAAGTCATTATACCTATTGATAACTAGCCAGTACAAAAGCATTTTTCTGTCCAACTCTCCAATTTCCCTGGCCAAAAGTGATCTCTTATTCCTTCTGAATTCCCACAAGAATTTAAGTGCCTCACAATACCACACAGCTGACCTGCTGTGGTTAAGGATACATCTTAACTCCCCTAGTAGATAGATCACCAGCTTCCTAAACTTTTTTAATAAACTCCCTGAAATCTGGACTATTTTTTTTTTGTTCTTTTTTATTATTTTTTTTAATCTCCACAGAGCCACACACATCCACGTGTTCAGCAAACATTTGTAACTGTATAAACAAGCTGATTATTTTCAAAGTTCGGTGTTGCCATAATTCTAGGACTAGAATGTTATTATGCTACAGTAGAATAAAAATATATCTAAATGCCAAAAAAAGGTCATATATGACATATATAACATGTAACATAACATTATCTTCTAACTTTTAAATAAATGTTTTTTCATTCATTTCATTCACTACTAGAAAAAACAAAAACAAAAGTCAAGAATGTCAGAATACAAATATATTTTCCTAAAAAGCTAAGGGTAATGTTTGCAAATCGTATTTTTCAAAATTCTAACAGTATTCGCTACTTAATAAAGAAGCCCTGTGGGGTGTTTTTAAAGTCCTGTGTTTTGTTTTCTTTTTTTAATCACTTTTGTGAAGGAACAGTCACCCAATAATGTATCTTTTATATCACACCACTCCTTGGCTTTTGTTGTTCTTACCATCTAGAAATGCCTAATACTACTCTGTCTTTCCAAGTGTCAATCTTTCATGAAATCTTTTATCTTCCCAACTACATGTGATCTCTTTCACCTGACTTACATTGTAATTATGTACATCATTTTTTATCTCTGCCAGTATATTATAAGCCCCCTGAAAGTGGAAATGACTTACTAATTTTTGTAAACTTTTTTCATCAATGTATTGAATTCATATCAGAATGGAGTAACATCAACTGCCCCTATATGTCTGAAAATAGTCTTACCCCTTAGGTGAAAAAAATATTTTAATTATATTAATAATCATCATGTACCATCACTATTTTAATTAATATTCTAATGCTTACAGAAAAGTAAAATAAAAAAAAACTAAGGACTATTTTCAGAAAGTAATAAACAACATAAATAAGGAGAAATTTAAACTATCTGTTGCATTAAGCCTTAAAACAGCCACTTTACCTGTAAGAAGGTAGTTGGAAATGTATCGATGGCAAAATAAACTACAACAAAGCTCATACATCAACCTTTGGACTACCTGGGACCTGACTTATTACAGGATAGCAATATTTCCCAGGACTTAGATCTTATATTGAAAAGAACAGAATGATCAAAAGGTGATATTTATACAAGTGTATTTATAAAATTACAATTGAGTGTTTTAAAAAACTCCTAACTGCCAAAACACAAGTAAAAACCATCACAGCCCACATGCTAGCACTAAAAGTACTCATCACTGGGTTTGTCCACTACCAACTGCATCACCATGTCAACACAGTAGAGATCTTGCCCTGACAACATAACCAAGCAGACATTCACTGCCCAGCCGATCACACCACCACCACCCACCACCTCCCATGCACAGTGCAATATATATATAACAGATTGTTTTTCAATTACAATGTCATGAACACTTCAAAATTCTTTTAGAACAATTCCTTTTCAAAAACTTTGCTTATATTGGGGCTTCCCTGGTGGCACAGTGGTTGAGAGTCCGCCTGCCGATGCAGGGGACACGGGTTCGTGCCCCGGTCCGGGAAGATCCCACATGCCGCAGAGCGGCTGGGCCCGTGAGCCATGGCCGCTGAGCCTGCGCGTCCGGAGCCTGTGCTCCGCAACGGGAGAGGCCACAGCAGTGAGAGGCCCGCGTACCGAAAAATTAAAAAAAAAAAAAAAAAAAAACTTTGCTTATAGACTCTGAAATAAATGATCTGCCCTATTTTGAAAAGGTCCTCAGGTTACCACTGGCTAGCTCCAAGACAGTCTTATCTTCTACACTGGCCATGTCTAGACCCTCCCCACATATACACACCCTTCAGAGCAAGAACTCTGACAGGAAAGAAACATGCTACAGAGAAAAGCCCACCAGATGAGAAGTCACAAGACCTCCATTCCAGTCCCGGCTGGTCCCCTTGTTAGTCATCTGACCCAGAACTAAAGTTTTTTCATCTGATTGCTATACAAATCAAATGGCATGCTCTACATAAAGGAGTTTTACCTTTTCTTTTAATTTCATTTTTACTATACTAACACAGGCATTGAAATAATTGTTAGCTGATTCCTGAGTACTTGAAAACAGCTTGTTCTCATTTTTTCAAGCAACTCTGTTCTTCATAGAGTCCAAAAGGTCATTTCTAGTTCAAGGCAAAATTATAACTGGATCAGTGTATTCAAAACTAAGATATTGGGCTTCCCTGGTGGCGCAGTGGTTGAGAGTCCGCCTGCCGAGGCAGGGGACATGGGTTCGTGCCCCGGTCCGGGAAGATCCCACATGCCGCAGAGCAGCTGGGCCCGTGAGCCATGGCCACTGAGCCTGCGCTTCCGGAGCCTGTGCTCCGCAACGGGAGAGGCCACAACAGTAAGAGGCCCTCGTACCGCAAAAAAAAAAAAAAAAAAAAAAGATATTGGGACTTCCCTGGTGGTCCAGTGGGTAACACTCCATGCTCCCAATGCAGGGGGCCAGGGTTTGATCCCCGGTCGGGGAACTAGATCCCACATGCATGCCACAACTAAGAGTTCACATGCCACAACTAAGAAGCCTACATGCCGCATCTGAAGATCCCACATGCCGCAACTAAGACCAGGCACAACCAAAATAAATAAATATATATATTTTAAAAAACTAAGATATTAAAATGAGATGGTGTGCAACATGGGTGTGTAAATGCCAAAGGGCCAAAATAATCAGTGTCACAGGGAGGCATCCTAAACCAGGTAAATTTTGAGTCATTATTTGGGAAAACAAAACGCAAGAATTCTCTTGTTGCAACATAAAAATGCAGGCTAGAGTGAGAAGATTGGTATGTCTAGAGCAGAGGGGCCAAGGTGAGGAGTATATATAATCAAATGTAAAGTCAAAGATGGCAGAAGAATATCTGACAAATTTAAATTTCACACCACAGCTCTTAGAAACAACTACATACTCTTGAGCCAAGAATGATATGGTGAAATGCTATTTGAAGATTATTATACCAGCAGCTGTGTGGAGGATGAATTGAAGTGATCAGAGATGTCAGGAAACCAGTTTGGAAGTTTTTAATATTAAGTAATACAAATAAGGTTCTACAATAATCTGGTAAATAAGGACATGAAAAGGGGTAAATCTGGTAGTCACTGCAGAGAGTCAGCTAGATTTGGTGACAGGTTGAAAGAGGGAGGTGGAAAAAGATTTGAAAATGATTCCAAGGACCTGGTCATGAGCAGCCTACAGCATAACCACACCTGTGCAGCACTAATGGTTCTGGCATTGGCTTTTCCAGACTGCACCTGAACCTGTTTAGCCCTATATACCAGCCTCACAATGAGACACCACTCTACCTTAGATGGAAACAGAAAACTACCACGACCATAATAGTGTGGAGATACCCCGTAAGCCAAGAGTCCAGATTCATTTCTTGATGGAGAAAGCCTGGGGAACTTCCTCCCCACATACACAACTAGAGGAGAGGGAAATTTCTTCTCTCTATGCCCCCCAAATTGTCTACACACTTGAAGCGCAAGCTCAACACTATATGGTCTTTCAGGTCACAAGTACACAAAACACAGATGACACCATTGGTAGGGATAGGTGTAACAATATAAGTCAGGCAAATTATATTTTTTAAGGGTTCATTCTAAACTGGTACAAAGCCAAGTTGATTACATTTAAAATTAAAATGGCCAGAAAACAATCTTATGGGGTTATTTCTAATGTATCACAATGTTAGATAAACTCTGCTCCTGAATGCACTGTGCTACATAATGATTCTGCAGTTTTGCAGAAGCTTTTCTTATTTCTGCAGTTTTAAAAACATGCTACTGGAAAGCAGACATCAGATCAGAGTGTTTCCCTTGTCTAAAAACATACCATTATGCTATTTCCAATTTCATCAAAGAGAATGATTATTAACAACAATGTGTATTTAATCGAGGTCTAATTGTCTACAGTTCCTTCCAAGGAGGACCATGTCTAAATTTAACACAAAAAAGAAACTCATGTTAATCCATGGGAGTCTCTCTGTGGGTAAATGAAGCTCTAGAGCTTGGTTTGAATTGGCTATACTAACAACATTCCATTCTCAAAAGGATTAATCCATCCAAGCTCCTTGAGAAACATGTCTATTTCATCCAGATTTTTAAGAGGTTCTAACACATTATCGTTTACATACACTTTAATCTCACAAACAGGAAAAACACTGTCATAAAATTTTCACATTGCCCTATCTTTGAAACAAACCAACCAGCCTACCTTGCAAACGGATTAAAATATTATCTAGGGAGGTTACCAAACCGTGATCTCGTCATAAATAAGAGCTCTCCAGACCGCTGTCACTCTAATTATTCTATTCTAAATTTCTCGGGGGCAGAGAATGAATTTTTCCATTTTCTTGTTGGAATTAAGGTTCTGCATATCAGGAGGTACGGAGGGTTGGGCTTAAAGCCACCGGCTCCAGCGGCTCCTCAATGTCCTAACACAACGGGCAGGGGGAGCCAGACGCAGCATCGCCTCCACGCTCCGCGAGGAGACAAGACCGAGTCTCTGCGCCTCCAAACCCAGAGCAGGTGCGAAACGGACGCAGGTGCGAAACGGACGCTCTGGGCTTTCAGCGGTTTCACCTTCCTCCACCACAGACCCGGGGCCATCCTAGGAGACGAACCGTCTGGTGCAGTCACCCCCGGGGCCCGTTTGCTGAGGGCGGACAGGGCGGTGGATTCCTCAACCTTTCCCCTGACTGGCAATTTCCTACAGCAGCCGCAGGAATCACAGTCCCACGGCCCGCCCCGCTAAATTGGGGTGCAAAGGGGACTCGGGTGGGGCCTACCAACACCTCGCAGCCTCCCGGGGAGGCGTGGGCCGGGGACAGGGGGTCTTGGCCCCCGCGTAGAGACTGCGGTCTCTCCCCCTCGGGCTCCCGGACACCGCTCACCGTGAAGGGGACATCTTCGACGCTGCCCACGGAATAGCAGTTGTCTCCAGGGTTGACAGCTCCGGTGAGGACCTGATGTAGATGCATCTCCAGAGCCCCGGCTGGCCAGGCGAACGCACTAGAAGACTGAACGAGCCCCGCTCCCGGCCCTCCTCCGCCCGCGAGAGCGCTTCCCGCTCCGCCTCTCTCGGGACCCACCCCGCCGCGGCTCGGGCTTAAGGCCTCGCCCCCCTTTTGCCTTCCCCCAGCCTGGTCCCAGCCATGGGAGCTCCTCGACCGCCGCCGCCGCCGCAGCTGCCGCCGCCCGGATCGCCTCTCGGCTGCGGAAGTGCCCGGATGCTCCCACTGCCTGCTGCACCGGCGCACAAATGCGGGAGGAGGGCAAGGGTGCTTGTGAAGTGGGGAGGGCGGAGGGGGAGGGGCTGGGGAGCGCGCGGCCGGGCGCGTGCTGGAAGGGACGCTCCACCCGAGGGAGATGGGCGGCGCGCGCGTCCACCCTGGGGGCAGCGCCAGTCGACTGGAAGGGTAAATCCCTCCTTCCGCTGCTAAACCCTTAGCTCAGTCCTCCCCCGCCCCGCGTTTGCGCGTGCGCGCGCAGAGGTTTCCAGGGCAATTGCGCGCGCCGCGCGCATCCTTGTCCCGGGATTGCGCGCGCAGAGGTGCGGGAATTCCCTTGGAGCCTCCAGGCTGCGGCCGCTGGGGGCGGTCGTGGGGGTGGCCGCAGGGCGGAGCGGAGGTCGCTCCGGGCCAAGCCGCAGTCCCTCTCCGGAGAAGCACCGCGAGTATGCTTCGATGAGTCTTTAATCCATTACCAAGTACACTGCATGATGGTCAGTGCAGTTGACTTCAGGAGGACACCCGTCAGCGGAAAATTCACCTCGGGAAATCTTAGATCTCTTAGGGCTTTTTTCAAGTACAGTGCATAAGATATTTTACTTTATGTAAACAATAAAAACATCTTGCAACTGTGTAGAGAAGCCGTACTCCCCTAACAGCAAATTATTTTGTTCCCACCTTTTGTAACGGTTGTTCTAGACAGCGAAAGGGCCCCTGGAATGAGTGACTCCTCTAGGCTCTTTTTTCATGCGCGATGTTATGGATTCTTGCAGAATCGCCTGAATTTTCCAGACTGTTAACCTTTGATACAGGGATCAGATCCATGCTCCAGTTCAATTCGTCACAAGGCTTTAAGCCTATACTGTGTGTGATTAAGTCACTGGGGCAAGGAAGTAGAAGGGACTAAGTTACAACTATCTATAAAAACAGGCAGAACGCAAAAAGTGTTACGATTGAGACACAAAAGTCTATGCACCACAGAAGAGGAAGAATACTTTTGACTAAGGGGATGGGTAAAGTGTTATGGAGAAACTGACATAAACGCTGCATTCAAATAGAGAAAATAGCCTAAGCTAAGGCTTAGAAGTGTAAAATGACAGGATGTGTTAGAGAAACAATGATTAGATTAATGTTTAAGGCTGAAGATATATAGGGTGAGAAAAGGAATGGTAGTTAACAAGAGATGGATACATCCAAGAGGTAGCTTGTGGCCAGCCTGAACATGTAGAGGTTTGAATGCTCCACAAAGAAGCTTAGATTTCATTCCCGTGCAGCAGTGGGGGGGGGGGGGGGGGTCCATCAAATGCTTCTGAGCAGTAATGTATAAATATTTTTTATTTTTTTATTTTTATTTTTTTTTGCTGTACGCGGGCCTCTCAGTGTTGTAGCCTCTCCCGTTGTGGAGCACAGGCTCCGGACGCACAGGTTCAGCGGCCATGGCTCACGGGCCCAGCCGCTCCGCGGCATGTGGGATCTTCGCGGACCGGGGCACGAACCCGTGTCTCCTGCATCGGCAGGCTGACTCTCAACCACTGGGCCACCAGGGAAGCCCCTGTGAACAGTAATGTATACACTCAGCTGCTTTAGGAAGGTAACTTTGTAAGGCCAACTGGCCCGAGGCAGGGGAACACAATCAGATTCACAGGTTGCATCAGACCGAAAATCTCCGGACCACCCAGTCCCAGAAACTGCCCTGGAGACATTCCGGACCACCCAGTTCCAGGAACTGACCTGGGGACTTTGAACCCCGCCCAGCCTTCCCGCCTTTCGAGGGGCGGGACTAACGGTCCCCCAGGATACCCGAAAAGACCACCAAATAAGGAATACCCTGCGCCCTCCCAGATTCACCACACCCCTTTCCCTTCTTCCCCTATAAAGTCTTGCCCAACCCTCGCCCGGGTGCGACTTCTCTGGCCGCTTTCTCTCGGACCAGTGAACCTCGCCCGGGAGCGCTCCCTAATAAAGCTCACTTGAAGCTTTCCTCTGTTTCGCGGTGCCGTTTGTTAAGATCCGACCTTACAAACTTCATATCAGTGTGAAGGATATTTAGAAGAGTGGGGAAGATTGCAGGCAAAGACCTGGCAGGAGTTGGTAATCTGTTGAGTGGAAGAAGGAATCAAAGATAATTCCCAATGACCTAGGGCATTTTCATTTGCATTTAATGGCGTAACTGTTCCCCGTCACCCAAACTAGAAACCGCAGAGCCAATTTCAGCCCCATTCTCTCTGTTGTCTATATCCAAGGATCCCTTTTCGAGGTCCCTAGTTCATGCCCTTCATCATACCTACTGCCCTTTACTTTCATTTAGACCTCATCATTTCTCATGTAATTACCCTAAAAGCCTCCTAACTGGTTTGACTGCCTTCCAACTCTGTGCTCTCCAATCCATCCACAGCTCTGCGGCCTGAGAAACCTTTTTAAGGGAAAAATTTCTCTGCTTAAAATCTCCACTCCCTACAGCTTCTGCCTAATCTTCCAGTTTTATCTCAGGCTGTTCCCTCACACCCACTATGCTCCAGCCCCACTGAGCTATTTGCTGTCTCCAGGGCATACTGTGTTCTCTTAATCTTCCCAGTCTTTGCTCTTTGCTCTGTCTGAAATGCCCTCCTTGCCCTTGTCGATCTGACAAAACACAATTTAGTTTAAAAGTCACTTACTCAGTAAAACCTTTCTTGTCTAGCCCCAAACACCTTGAGGCTTCTTCCTCTTGAAACACACATATCACATAGCAATCAAACTGTTGGTTTGTGTCTGTTTCTTCTACTAGAGTTGTAGATATTTCAAGTCAGGATCAGTATCTTATTTTCTCTGTGTCCCAGGTGCCTGAATCATAGTACTTTACTTGTACTGACCTACAAGATTTTAGGGCTTCCCTGGTGGTGCAGTGGTTGAGAGTCCAGCTGCTGATGCAGAGGACGTGGGTTCGTGCCCCAGCCCGGGAAGATCCCACATGCCACGGAGCGGCTGGGCCTGTGAGCCATGGCCGCTGAGCCTGCACGTCCGGAGCTTGTGCTCTGCAACGGGAGAGGCCACAACAGTGAGAGGCCCGCGTACCGCAAAAAAAAAAAAAAAAAAAAAGATTTTAAAGTGAATAAGATCACCCAATTTTTCATGAAAAATTTATGGGGTAAAAAAGAACCTGTTAGTATACATGTATTTATTTGTGCGTGTGAAACTGTTTAAATGATTTTCAGTGGTTTTGTGGAAGGAAGTAGTACATACTCATGTTAATGGAGTATACTATGTACAGTATATTGGGTTCTAGGAAATCACAAGTTCTGTATATTTAATTGTATACTACTAACCATGAATAAAGGTACTAAGCCACATTTTTTAAAAAATACTGAAAATATTGCAGACAACAAAATGCACACACTATGCGTGAAGTACCATAAAGGCAAATACTGGTGCTGCATCTTGGTACTAGCAACTAAACAGCATGCCACAGCATCAAATAAATTTGGGGTAATTCCTATATATACAGCATATATCAGTAAAAATTGGTATAAAGCAAGCAGTTAGATACAATAAATTTAAATAAATTCCTTTATAAGAAGGAACAGGGACTTCCCTTTTGGCGCAGTGGTTAAGAATCTGCCTGCCAATGTAGGGGACACGGGTTCAATCCCTGGGCCAGGAAGATCCCACATGCCGCGAAGCTACTGAGCCCACGCGCCTAGAACCCATGCTCCACAACAAGAGAAGCCACTGCAATGAGATGCCCACCCCCCGCAGCAAAGAATAGTCCCTGCTCACCACAACTAGAGAAAGCCCGCGCACAGCAATGAAGACCCAACGCAGCCAAAAATAAATTAAAATAAAAAACTTTTTTAAGAGAACAAAACATACAACAAATTAATAGATTTGAAGAAATTCCAACATCATGTTCATACATAAAGGCAGATATTTTACTAAACAGTAATACATGTTGAATAACAGAAAAAATGAATATGATATAGAAGCTACTGTTTTAGTGAGTAATAGCTGTATACTAAGAAATGAACCCTGGGTACTTCCCTGGTGGCGCAGTGGTTAAGAATCCACCTGCCAATACAGCGGACGGGTTCGAGCCCTGGTCCGGGAAGATCCCACATGGCGCGGAGCAACTAAGCCTGTGCACCACGGCTGCTGAGCCTGCACTCTAGAGCCCGCAAGCCACAACTGAGCCCACATGTTGCAACTACTGAAGCCTGACCGCCTAGAGCCCATGCTCCGCAACAAGAGAAGCCACGACAAGGAGAAGCCTGAGCACCGCAAAGGAGAGTAGCCCCCACTCGCTGCAGCTAGAGGGCCCGTGCGCAGCAATGAAGACGCAGACATACATACATACATACATACATAAATAGATAGTTCCCTTAAAAAAAAAATAAATGAACACTGTTTGTAAGTGTCATAAAAAATTTAATCTTCACCCTCAAAACTAGAAACCCATATTTTCAAAGCTTGAAACCCATTGCCACTACTGGATTTTAGACGAGTTTCTTAATCTTCAACTTTTGCTCCATTAGAAACTGAGTCAGGGACTTCCCTGCCGGTCCATTGGTAGCTAAGACTCTGTGCTTCCACTGCAGGGGCACGGATTCAATCCCTGGTGAGAGAACTAAGATCCCGCATGTTGTGCGGCGCGTCCAAAAAAAATAGAACCAGACTCAAGGAATTCCCTGCTGGTCCAATGGTTAGGACTCCGTGCTTTCACTGCTGAGGGCCTGGGTTCAATCTCTGGTCGGGGAACTAAGATCCCACAAGCCACATGGCAGTGCAGCCAAAAAAAAAAGAAAACTGAATCAAAACCATTACCAAACAAAAACTTATACTCAGATTGTCAATAGGATTTTTAATTTCACATTAGTTAAACCATTTTACAATTGGCTCTCATTTTACAACGTTCCATGAAGTTTTGGCCCATTCACACAGTTGTGAAATTGGAGGCCTCTTCCTTTTGGTATCAACTCAAAATCTGAAGCCTGCATGTACCTATACCTCTCTTCCCTCATGAATCCTTTAAATGACTTCTTGATAGCAACATCTCAAAGTTGTAACTGGCTGGTCAAGTCTCCTGGAATTACAGCCAAGCCTTTGTTGTCCAATCTGATCAACCAAAACTCATTCCAGACTAATATGGCAAGTTTTCTTAGTAGCCCACCCACTAGGACAGATTTACCACATTTTAACTGTCCACAGTCATTTCTTCCTTGTTCATCAACATTTTGCATGGACCTAAAAATAAAGTGGGGATTCTTTCTTCTGATCTGGAAATGACTTTCTTTTAAAAATTAGACAGGGAAGACATATGGGAACATATGTTTATGTATGACTGATTCACTTTGTTATAAAGCAGAAACTAACACACCATTGTAAAGCAATTATACCCCAATAAAGATGTTAAAAAAAAAAAATTAGAAACAGTATCAGTTTTGTATCATTAACAAAATATTCCAATACAACCGTAGGGTATGGCTTCTCATGTCCACAACTTTTTGTTTTTGATTGAGGTATAATTGTTATGTATTAGTTTCGGGTATACAACATAAAGATTTGCTATTTGTATATTTTGCAAAATGATCACCACAGTAAGTCTAGCTAACCATGACTAACATAACCATCCATGACTTCACATAGTTATGAAAAATTTTTTTCTTTTGATGAGAACTTTTAAGATCTCTTCCTTTAGCACCTTCAAATATGCAATATAGTATTATTAACTATAGTTGCCATGCTGTACCTTGCATCTCCATGACTTATTTATTTTATAACTAGAAGTCTACAAGTTTTAATAGTAACAAATATTGTACCTTTGGGGTTGGGTTTAATGGAACACTGGATGTCTGAGGTACTTAGTTTCCCAGCAGTAATCACATACTCGTGTGCACTAGTTATCAATTACTGTGTAACAAATTACCCCAAAACTTAGTGGCTAAAATCAACAATAAACACAAAGTTTCTGTGCCTCAAGGATTCAGTAGTGGCTTAGTTGGGACGTTCTGGTTCTGAGTGTCTCAAAATGTCAGCTAGATAATAAAAGAAGCTAGACACAAAAGACCACATACGGCATGATTCCATTTCAATTAAGTTTTCTGAAAAGGCAAATCTATAGACATAGAAAATAGATTAGTGGTTGCCTGGGGCTGGTAGTGGAATGGGAAGTAAATGCTAAGGGGCATGGGGTTTCTTTTGGCATGATGAAAATATCCTAAAAATAGATTGTGGTCATGGTTGCACAACTCTGTAAATTTACTAGAAATCACTGAATTATGCACTTAAAATTAGTGAATTTTATCATAAATAAACTGTAACCTCAATAAAGCTATCTAAAAAAGAAGTGTCAGCCAGGGCTGCAGTCATCTGAAGGCTTGACTGAGACTAAAGAACCCTCATCCAAGATAGCAGACTCTCTGGCTGCCAAGCTGATCCTGGTAGCTGGAGGGAGGGAGGGGAGGGGAGGCCTCAGTTCCTCGCTATGTGGTCCTCTCCATAGCACTACAAGACATAGCAGCTGGCTTCTCCAAGAGCAAGTGATCCAAGAGAGAGACCAAAGTGGAAACTGCAATGTCTTTTATAACCTGGCCTCAGAAGTCACACACCATCACTTCTACCATATTTTATTAGATACACAGGCCAGCCATGATTTAGTGTGGGAGAATATTCCCCCAAAGAGTGAATACCAGGAAATGAGAATCACTTGGTGCCACCTTGGAGGCTGACTACCACACCTAGAACTCAAGGATTTTATCTTCAAGCATTAAGGGGCATCATTTGTGTCACTCTTCTTCTTACCTTCAGAGGTAATTGGAAGTTCTACTCGTAAATCTAGAATGCTGTAATGCTGACCTTTGATATATCTGTTATCAGCTCTTTATTGGTGAACTATCTGTATGTTCTAAATATTGAATTTCCCAAGTGAGTCCATTTGTTTGATGGGTCTAATACCCACATATTTTTTTTTTCTTTGCCTTTTTTTTTTTTTTTTTTTTTGCAGTACGCGGGCCTCTCACTGTTGTGGCCTCTCCCGTTGCGGAGCACAGGCTCAGCGGCCATGGCTCACGGGCCCAGCTGCTCCGTGGCATGTGGGATCTTCCCAGACCAGGGCACGAACCCGTGTCCCCTGCATCGGCAGGCAGACTCTCAAGCACTGCGCCACCAGGGAAGCCCACATGTGTCTTTTTGAATTATGGGTTTCTCTGGGTATATGCCCAGTGGTGGGGTTGCTGGATCATATGGTAATACTATTTTTAATGTTTTAAGGAACCTCCATACTGTTCTCCATAGTGGCTGTATCAATTTACATTCCCACCAACAGTGCAAGAGGGTTCCCCTTTCTCCACACTCTGTCCAGCATTTGTTGTTTGTAGATTTTCTGATGATGCCCATTCTAACTGGTGTGAGGTGATACCTCATTGTAGTTTTGGTTTGCATTTCTCTAATAATTAGTGATGCTGAACAGCTTTTCATGTGCTTCTTGGCCATCTTTATGTCTTCTTTGGAGAAATGTATATTTAGGTCTTCTGCCTATTTTTGGATTGGGTTGTTTGTTTTCTTAATATTGAGCTGCATGCGCTGTTTATATATTTTGGAGATTAATCCTTTGTCTGTTGATTCGTTTGCAAATATTTTCTCCCATTCTGTGGGTTATCTTTTCGTCTTGTTTGTAGTTTCCTCTGCTGTGCAAAAGCTTTTAAGTTTCATTAGGTCCCATTTGTTTATTTTTGGTTTTATTTCCATTACTCTAGGAGGTGGATCAAAAAGATCTTGCTGTGATTTATGTCAAAGACTGATCTTCCTATGTTTTCCTCTAAGAGTTTTATAGTGTCCGGTCTTACATTTAGGTCTCTAATCCATTTTGAGTTTATTTTTGTGTATGGTGCTACGGAGTGTTCTAATTTCATCCTTTTATATGTAGCTGTCCAGTTTTCCCAGCACCACTTATTAAAGAGACTGTCTTTTCTCCATTGTATATCCTTGCCTCCTTTGTCGTAGACTAGTTGGCCATAGGTGCATGGGTTTATCTCTGGGCTTTCTATCCTGTTCCATTTATCTGTATTTCTGCTTTTGTGCAAGTACCATATTGTCCTGATTACTGTAGCTTTGTAGTATAGTCTGAAGTCAGGAAGTCTGATTCCTCCAGGTCCGTTTTTTTTCCCTCAGGACTGCTTTGGCTATTCGGGGTCTTTTGTATCTCCATACAAATTTTAAGATTTTCTGTTCTAGTTCTATAAAAAATGCCACTGGTAATTTTATAGGGATTGCATTGAATTGGTACATTGCTTTGGGTAGTACAGTCATCTTCACAATATTGATTCTTCCAATCCAAGAACATGGTATATCTCTCCATCTCTTTGTGTCATCTTTGATTTCTTTCATCAGTGTCTTATCGTTTTCTGAGTACAGGTCTTTTACCTCCTTAGGTAGATTTATTCCTGGGTATTTTATTCTTTTTGTTGCAATGGTGAATGGGATTGTTTCCTTAATTTCTCTTTCTGATCTTTCATTGTTAATGTATAGGAATGCAAGAGATTTCTGTGTATTCCTTTTGTATCCTGCAATGTTACCAAATTCATTAATTAGCTCTAGTAATTTTCTGGTGGCATCTTTAGGATTCTCTATGTATAGTATCATCTCATCTGCAAACAGTGACAGCTTTACTTCTTCTTTTCCAATTTCTTTTCCTTTTATTTCTTTTCCTTCTCTGATTGCCGTGGCTAGGACTTCCAAAACTCTGTTGAATAATAGTGGCAAGAGTGGACATCCTTGTCTTGTTCCTCATCTTAGAGGAAATGCTTTCAGTTTCTCACCATTGAGAATGATGTTTGCTGTGCGACTGTCATATAAGACCTTTATTATGTTGAGGTAGTTTCCCTCTATGCCCACTTTCTGGAGAGTTTTTATCATAAGTGGGTGTTGAATTTTGTCAAAAGCTTTTTCTGCATCTATTGAGATGATCATATGGGTTTTAGTCTTCAATTTGTTAATATGATGTATCACATTGATTGATTTGTGTATATTGAAGAATCCTTGAATCCCTGGGATAAATCCCACTTGATCATGGTGTATGATCCTTTTAATGTGCTGCTGGATTCTGTTTGCTAGTATTTCGTTGAGGAGTTTTGCATCTAAGTTCATCAGTGATATTGGTCTGTAATTTTCTTTTTTTGTAGTATCTTTGTCTGGTTTTGGTATCAGGGTGATGGTGGCCTCTTAGAATGAGTTTGGGAGTATTCCTTCCTCTGCAATTTTTTGGAAGAGTTTGAGGAGGATGGGTGTTAGCTCTTCTCTAAATGTTTGGTAGAATTCACCTGTGAAGCCATCTGGTCCTGGACTTTTGTTTGTTGGAAGATTTTTAATCACAGTTTCAATTCCATTACTTGTGATTGGTCTGTTAATATTTTCTAGTTCTTCCTGGTTCAGTCTTGGAAGGTTATACCTTTCTAAGAATTTGTCTCTTTCTTCCAGGTTGCCCATTTTATTGGCATACAGTTGCTTGTAACAGTCTCTTAAGATGCTTTGTATTTCTGTGGTGTCCATTGTAACTTCTCCTTTTTCATTTCTAATTTTGTTGATTTGAGTCCTCTTCCTGTATTTCTTGATAAGTCTGGCTAAAGATTTGTCAATTTTGTTTATCTTCTCAAAGAACCAGCTTTTAGTTTTATTGATCTTTGCCATTGTTTTCTTTGTTTCTATTTCATTTATTTCTGCTCTGATCTTTATGATTTCTTTCCTTCTACTAACTTTGGATTTTGTTTGTTCTTCTTTCTCTAGTTCCTTTAGGTGTAAGATTAGATTGTTTATTTGAGATTTTTCTTGTTTCTTGAGGTAGGCTGGTATTGCTATAAACTTCCTTCTTAGAACTACTTTTGCTGCATCCCATAGGTTTTGGACCATTGTATTTTCATTGTCATTTGTCTCTAGGTATTTTGTGATTTCCTCTTTGATTTCTTCAGTGATCTCTTGGTTATTTAGTAATGTATTGTTTAGCCTCCATGTGTTTGTGTTTTTTTCCCTGTAACTGATTTCTAATCTCATAGCATTGTGGTCAGAAAAGATGCTTGATATGATTTCAATTTTCTTAAATTTACCGAGGCTTGATTTGTGACCCAACATGTGATCTATCCTGGAGAATGTTCCATGTGCACTTGAGAGGAAAGTGTAATCTGCTGTTTTTGGATGGAATGTCCTATAAATATCAATTAACTCTATCTGGTCTATTGTGTCATTTAAAGCTTGTGTTTCCTTATTAATTTTCTGTCTGGATGATCTGTCCATTGGTGTAAGTGAGGTGTTAAAGTCCCCCACTCTTATTGTGTTACTGTCGATTTCCTCTTTTATAGCTGTTAGCAGTTGCCTTATGTATTGAGGTGCTCGTATGTTGGGTGCATATATATTTATAATTGTTATATCTTCTTCTTGGATTGATCCCTTGATCATTATGTAGTGTCCTTCCTTGTCTCTTGTAACATTCTTTATTTTAAAGTCTATTTTATCTGATATGAGTATTGCTCCTCCAGCTTTCTTTTGATTTCCATTTGCAAGGAATATCTTTTTCCATCTCCTCACTTTCAGTCTGTATGTGTCCCTAGGTCTGAAATACGTCTCTAGTAACCAGCATATATATGGGTCTTGTTTTTGTATCCATTCAGCAAGGCTGTGTCTTTTGGTTGGAGCATTTAATCCTTTCATGTTTAAGGTAATTATCGGTATGTATGTTCCTATTTCCATTTTCTCAATTGTTTTGGGTTTGTTTTTGTAGGTCCTTTTCTTCTCTTGTGTTTCCCACTTAGAAGAGCTCCTTTAGGATTTGTTGTAGAGCTGGTTTGGCAGTGCTGAATTCTCTTAGCTTTTGCTTGTCTGTAAAGCTCTTGATTTCTCTGTCAAATCTGAATGAGATCCTTGCTGGATACAGTAATCTTGGTTACAGGTTCTTCCCTTTCATCTCTTTAAATATATCGTGCCACTCTCTTCTGGCTTGTAGTTTCTGCTGAGAAATCAGCTGTTAACCTTATGGGTATTCCCTTGTATGTTATTTGTCATTTTTCCCTTGTTGCTTTCAATAATTTTTCTTTGTCTTTAATTTTTGCCAGTTTGATTACTATGTGTCTCAGCATGTTTCTCCTTGGGTTTATCCTGTATGGGACTCTCTGTGCTTCCTGGACTTGGGTGGCTATTTCCTTTCCCATGTTAGGGAACTTTTTGACTACGATCTCTTCAAATATTTTCTCTTGTCCTTTCTCTCTCTCTTCTCCTCTGGGATCCCTATAATGTGAATGTTGTTGCATTTAATGTTGTCCCTGAGGTGTCTTAGGCTGTCTTCATTTCTTTTCATTCTTTTTTATTTATTCTGTTCCATGGCAGTGAATTCCACCATTCTCTCTTCCAGGTCACTTATCCGTTCTTCTGCCTCAGTTATTCTGCTATTGATTCCTTCTAGTGTAGTTTTCATTTCAGTTATTGTATTGTTGATCTCTGTTTGATTGTTCTTTAATTCTTTTAGGTCTTTGTTAAACATTTCTTGCATCTTCCTGATCTTTGCCTCCGCTGTTTTCCCGAGTTACTGGATCATCTTCACTATCATTATTCTGAATTCTTTTTCTGGAAGGTTGCCTATCTCCACTCATTTAGTTGTTTTTCTGGGGTTTTATCTTGTTCCTTCATCTGGTACAAAGTCCTCTGCCTTTTCATTTTGTCTATCTTTCTGTCAATGTGGTTTTCCTTCCACAGGCTGCAGAATTTTAGTTCTTCTTGCTTCTGCTATCTGCCCTCTGCTGGATCGGCTTATGCCTCTTAAACAATGGGAGCCAAAGGGACTCCCTCTACAGACACACCACAACTAATTTCTTCTGCCTGCAGTTTTTTCTTCCCTCCCTCTTCTCCCCCAGCTATAATTTCACCTCAGTTCAACTCTTATTTTCAAACCCCAGCTTAAAAATCACCTCCTAGGTGAAATCTTAGCTCCCCAGAGATGGCAAATAAATTGATCCCACCTGTGTTCACAAAAATCTTCATGCCTCCATTATAGGACTTATCACATTATTTCTATTAAAGTATACTTTTTCAAAGAGCCGAAAGCACCACTACTATGCAAATATAAAATGAAATTGTGCCAAATATTTTATTCAGCTCACTCATTAATGAGGAAACCAGTAAGATGTTAAAACAAGTTTATCTTCACTTACAGAGATTTATATGCTCTGCCTGGCAACATTCATTTGCATTGCTATGAACATGAATTATTTGTATTGCTATTAGCTTCCTAAAATTTAACTTCTACTCTCACAGAGTTTTAAAGTAGCCTAGTCAATAGAAAATCAATCAAAAAGAATAAGATAATCCCTAAAGTTCCCCCAACACTCTACTGAAAGGACAGCCAATCATTTTTTTGCCCATTTCCAAGTCTTGGATGTTTCTTGACACTTTATCACTTGGATATCTGGCTACAATCCTGCTAGAAGATGAACTCAAAGCTAGATCTTCAGATACGGGTTCAATACTGAGCTCCTGCTTCTTTCTCTCCCTCCTCCTCTTTCTCCTCCTCCTCCTTCTCACTTACCTCTTTTTCCCTGTGCTTCCCCTCTCCCCTTCATTCCTCCTCCCCTCCCCCTCCTCCCCTTCCTTCCTTTCCCCTCTCCTTTTCCCTCCCTCCCCCTGTTCTCCTCCCCCCTCCCTCAGTTTCCTCAGCTCCTCCTCTTCCTGCCCTCTGGATCGTCCTCTTCCTTCCCAAGTGTGTCTGGGGTCTTAGAGCATGGGGCAGAGAACCGAGGCTAGCACTGTGCTGAGAGAGACAAGGTTTAGCCAGAGTCGCTTGGAAACATGTTGCCTATGACAAGGGAAACTCATCCCTAGGCCCTGCTTGGTACCAGGATTCAGTGGTCTTCTGAGGAGGAAAACAAGGTTCTTTAGCAGAAGATGAGAAGACAACATCAGAACTTCTACATCTCCTATTTAAAAAGACAAACAAACAAACAAGTGAAATCAGCCTTCACAAACAGGACAAGTGGCTGAAGAAGATTTCCACAAAGAAACCAAGATTAAAGTCAACAATGATGATGCCAGTAGAAGAAAAGAAGAACCGGGCCATTCTGTCATGTCCTCTCCTCACATAGCCTTTTGACCAGCCACCTTAGGAGATGAAAACAATGGTAATCTAATAAGATCTGAAATAAAAGGCCATTGTTTGGCCAAAACCAATTGAAATTATCAAAAAGATTTACATCCCTATTGTTGATACCAACCTATCCCTAAGGGGATATTGTGCTGTGAGATATTAGCTAATGAGAGTATGTAGCCCTCACAATTAGAAAAACATTTTATTTTTTTGCTTTGGTAACCTTGGAGAATTTATTATTCCTTGTTCACACTCTAATATTTGCTTTATTTCCTTTCCCTGCACTCTTTTTTTTGTTTGTTTACATCTTTATTGGAGTATAATTGCTTTAGAATGGTGTGTTAGTTTCTGCTGTATAACAAAGTGAATCAGCTATACATATACATATATCCCCTATCCCCTCTCCCTTGCGTCTCCCTCCCACCCGCCCTATCCCACCCCTCTAGGTGGACAAAAAGCACGGAGCTGATCTCCCTGTGCTATGCGGCAGCTTCCCAGTAGCTATCTATTTTACATTCGGTAGTGTATATATGTCCATGCCACTGTCTCACTTCGTCCCAGCTTACCCTTCCCCCTCTCCGTGTCCTCAAGTCCATTCTCTATGTCTGCGTTTTTATTCCTGTCCTACCCCTATGTTCTTCAGAACCATTTTTTTTTAGAAAAATATTTTAAAATACTGCTCATTTCATTAACTCATCATTTCAAAAATTTATGTTTTGTATATGGGCATGCTTTACAATGTGCATGTATTCATTGCTCCCCTCAACAAAGCATTGATCTGGAGACCCTGGGAATATAGTAATAAAGCAATCATGTGGCTCTCATGGAGCTTATATTCTCATGGGGAGAGGCCAACAATAAAGAAAAAGCATGAGAATATAGTGTCCACTATAGATTTTAAAAATTTGGTAACTACACACCTAGATATTTAAACATGTTCCTTTGTCGTGGATGTTATTTTGAAGGAAAAGTTTGAGAGGTACTAAGATTAAATCTAACTCCAAAATAATGATGGCTTAACACTCACCAGCCTCCCAACCCCTGCCAATGCTCACTTCTGTTCACCCTTCTTCTCTCGTATTAACCTGAATAAAATAAAATTCCAAGAAAAAAAAAAAATACTGAGCTCCTTTGTGCCAAGCTCCAAGCAAGGTTCTAGCAGACACAAATGTGACACAAAGGCAGGAAAATATCTTCCCGGATCATAGCAACCCATTTAGTGTATGTTACACGTATGTAAGCAAATAATTTATAGACAATATATAAGAGCTATATGGTTGAGGAAGATTAATCTGTGACATCAACAAAATGGAGCAGTGAGAGAACTGGGAAACAAAGGACACAGGGTTATTTTTAAGAAAGAAGTGATCCCATGGAACCCTAAGGCAAAACCCACTCATGATTTACCAACTGAGAATTCAGTTCAACCTCACACACACACATTTTTGAATGCCACTCGCTATTGGTATGTTGGGAACAGGGAAACTGAAGAAGCTACAAAGAAGAGGAGATAATATTGATAGGTAATATTTACTGAGCACATTATCTTTAAAGCTTGCAAACACCTCATGACCTAGGTACTTTTATGAATCTGTAAGTGAGGGTAAATTTTCCACCCTACCTCTCTTGAGTTCCTGTGGCTAGAGTAAGAATAAAATTGACCCAAGACAGATTAACAGGAGAAAAAGAAACAAATTTAATTTGTATGTACAGAGGTCTCATAGAAATAGGACCTAAGAACTGTTCAAAGCAGGCAGCTTTTATACTTTTTAGACAAAGAAACAATAAGTTTGTGAGGAATTGACAGGATAGATAAACTGGCTTTGGGTGCTTAATTAGCGAAGAATCTAAACAGAGTTTGGGCTCCAGATAGTAAATTAAAGAAGTAACAAGGTTTCTTTATATCCAGGCTTGCCTGCCATTTCAGTAAACAAAGGATGTTGTGGGTCCTAAAGCCATCAGCCACGGCAGCCAAGTGTGCTCTGAGGGGAATTCAGGATGGAGAAAAATAGGATACTGGCCCTAGACAGTTAAGATGCATATCAAAGGAATGATTTCAATTAAGCCCAGACTCTTGCATCTTCCTGTACATACAAAAGCACTAAAATATTTAACTTGAGATGTCTGTTTTTGGTAATTAGCAGTAATCTTTTGATGTTTGACTACATGGGTTTTTTTTTTGGTTTGTTCTTGTTGTTGTTTTGAAGCAAAAACTCCTATATATTCTGGCTCCTTCCTTGCCCCTTTACAACAGTCCCTCAGAGCTACCCAAGAGGCTGCCATCCTGGGCTATAGTTCTCAGTAAGGCCGCGGAATAAAATATAATTCCCAACCTTTAGGTTGTACATTTTTTTCAGTCAACACTCCAGATGTGGGAAGTGCACCTTCCATGTGAGAGATTTATTTCCTGCTTTCAGCAGACAGAAAGGAGGATCAAAGTCCCTCTTGCACTGACCACTTCTTAAGTAATTTTAATTCAAAAACAATCAACTTGCCGTAGAGGCATATTTGGGCGCAGCCTGTCTGCCAACAAATCCCTCTTCATAGATGAGGAAACAGAAGAACACTGAGGTCATACAATGCCAAACCTTGCCTTCTAGCAGCTGAGAGTCTAATGAAGAAAGAAAAAGAGAAAAACCACAGAGGCACACAAAAACGACAATGGTATTAGGAACTACATAGTAATAATTAATTGTGCCAAATATAACAGACATATTTTGGGATGTCAATCTAAACCATGCTCCTTCTTTGAAATTGCCTCCATCTACCTTCTCTGCTAAAAGGGAAAACTAACTGACCATGCTTGTCCCATCTGACTGCCACAAAGGCTTGCATCAGCTAGTTGGATTGGGGCTCCACACCTATTCAAGTGAGAAGCAGCGTATAGGCCGGCTGGAACAATCAGAGTCTCTGAGCTGGGAATGTGAAATTGAGACAAGGCGATCCTGAGTTGAATCGTGATGGGTATAGGACTTGAAAAGTTTTGTAAAGATAGGACTGAAGTGAGCATAAGAACAGGCCAAACTATGGAGAAGAAGAACACTAAATGAGCAGAAAACTCTGGGCCACAGAAAGAAGCAGGAAACAAAGTACAGCACAATAGGAAGCAGAGATCAGAGCCATTAGCAATGGAATGCAGAGACTCTGGCCTTGCATTTCCAAGTTCAGATCCTGCGTGGCCCAGTTGCCTTTTCTTTTCTGGATGTCCATGAGATGCCTGCTGCATCCTTTTTATAAACCCTCTCCTTGCCCTTCTGTTTTAGGTGAACAGTCCTAACTGGTCAGGCTCATGAAATATTCACCAGACAAAGAAGTGTGAAGAGCATGTGCAAAAACAGAGGCAGCAGGTCCATGGGATGCTCAAAGAAGGCCAATCACCTCACAGAGACTGAAGAGCGGGCTCCATCGTTATCTCTGTAGGCTTCTAGACTAAGGTTCTGCTCAATTAGCCTTTGTTTACTTGAGTTGGCTCCTTTTCCCACTGTACTATCCCTTACCTAGAGGTTTCTTCCCATCTCTCTACCCACTACCATGTGAGCGTGTTTCGGCACTTCTATATTCCTTTATTTCCAGCTGGCTGAATGACTTTCTCACTGATTTGAGTTGAAGGTGTGAGGAGTACCAAGTCCAAAGCTAGCAGGCCACACAATTTTATTTTAGACAGACATATGAACTGTAATTTTACTAAACATTTTTTTATAATAAAAATTGGATAGTTTTTAATTTTAAATAGCTGGCTACTTGCAGGGAGAACGCTAAATTAAGAAAGCCATAATTCCCTAAAACTCTTTCAGCTAAAGAATAAAATCACATTGCCTTTATGTAACTGAAACAGAATTATTATTTAGCCATTGGCCTGTTGCCAGTCATTCCTATGGGACACTTTCTGCCCATTTTCAAGCTACAAAATCAAACTTGGCTTCAGATTCTCCACAATTTAAACTTCTAATAAGATGTTTCCTCTGCATTATCAGCCTCTAATAGATTTTTTACATTTTGTCGTCATTTTAATTTTTGAGTGAGTTTGTGTGGTAACTGACTGCCTAGCTTTATAACCCTTTTCTTGCTTTTGTTTTGTTTTGTTTTTCAATAGTTTTCACTTAGAGTCTGGTCAATATGTCGGCAGGGGTTCATGAATTAATTGTGCATAAAAGAGCAAACTAATGTTAGTTTGAGATTATCTCACTACATAGAACTTGACAATATTAATGTGATGGGATCTTGCCTGAACCCTAAGAGGAGTCAGCCTGGTGAACTGAACACCGTGGGACAATCACACAGGCCTTACAATAAATTATCTACACCTGTGGTACATAAACTTTCAGCTCAGTCAGTTATTATTCCTACCTTCATCATCCTCCATCACCCACCCAAATCTCAAACATCTCAACCAAATTGAAATTATGTGAAAGAAAGAGGTGAAGATGAGGATTATTCTGGACTCTAACATCTATTCCTCTGGGTTCACAACATTTCTTTTCACTTTGTAATTTAAGTTCTGGTTTCTTTCCATATGAGAATCTGCTAAGGAGGTATTTACACATCTCATTCACTTATCAGGAACAAAAGGATAATTCTGGGGCTTCCCTGGTGGCGCTGTGTTTGAGAGTCTGCTTGCCGATGCAGGGGACGCGGGTTTGGGCCCCGGTCCGGGAGGATCCCGCATGCCGCGGAGCGGCTGGGCCCGTGAGCCATGGCCGCTGAGCCTGCGTGTCTGGAGCCTGTGCTCCGCAAAGGGAGAGGCCACAACAGTGAGAGGTCCGCGTACCGGAACAACAAAAAAAAGGATAATTCTGAAAGATCAAAGCAACATCGCTTGTATTTCATCTACTCTAAAACACCACCAACTCTAAGACTACCGTTATTTCATAGACCAAAGGAAAGAGCAAAAACTGTCAATTAAACCATTGACTGATGCTGGGCTAATTGCAGAAGCACCACCTGGAAAGCCTGTTAAGATCCAAGATCATGCGTGCTACTGCTAGAGATTCTGATTGAGTAGGGGTTGTAGTTCTCCCCTGGTGTTTCTAATGAACAAAATTCCAAGAGGGAGGCAATGTAGCGTGAAGAATAGTGAAATATGCTAGGTTCATATCCCAGATCTACCACTTGCTAATTATGTGACCTTGAGCAAGTTAACCATGTTTACTACACCCTAGTTTTTCTAATCTGTAAAACGGGGGTGATAGTAGTGCCTGTCTCATGGGTTGTTGCAAGAATTAATTAACACCTAGGAATTAAATTTTTTTAAAAATACATATATGTATTTAAATATGAAACACCTCAGATACTGCCTAGCACAGAATAAGTGCGATGTGTTTCAGGTCAAATTTAATAATAATAACAAAAAAATATTATTAAATTTCACCTAGCAAATACATCTGTATCACTGATGTATCACTGTAAAGCCTAAGGACAGTACCGGTGAAAGTAATCAAAAGACTACTTATTGAACATTTACTACAAACCAAGAGCTCAGAAAATGGTATCTCTCTTTTGCCTTGTGTATTTGGAGAATTCAATAGAAATTTATAATAAAGCTATTATCTGGTTCCTGTTTCCTAACTAAATCATCAGAAAAGGTGTCCCTATTACTGAGTCCTCTCAGGCAAACACTACGTATCTTTTACAATGATAAAACTTCACTTAATAAAGCATGTGATAGGAATGCATAACTTCACTTTTCTTAAATAAGTTCACTCCCCCTACTGGATTCAGTGCTGCTGAAGAGCAGGGACTGTCTTTGGCTTTGGGTTGGGATTGTTTTGTTTTTGTTTAATTCTATGTTGTTTTATTTTCATTTTATCTTGTGCTGTTTCCTTTATTTCTTCTAAATGTACCTCATAAACATCCAGAGGTATCCCTTGATTCTAATTGCCATGTTTGGGTAAATAAGCCTCCAGTCAATTTGTCTTTGTCTGTTGTGATTTTATGTGTCTTTTATTTATTCACCCATTCATTCCACAGACCTTATTTGAGCTCCTTGCTTGGCCCAGGACCTCTGTTAGCAGCTGGGTTATGCACAGTCTCTGCCCTTGCTGGGCTTGGAGCCTAGGGACACCATAAACTATATTATTATGTCTATGCCTGACACTAAAATAAGCGCTTAATAAACATTTTTGGCTGAAGCACTGAAACTTCCTTGTTTTTTCTCTCTCAAGATTTGCAAATGGAGAATTTCCTTCTGGTTCTTGAGTCACCCCTGGCTCAGGCTAACATCCAGATACTAGTGAAAAGGGCTTAGCAAACTTAAAGATGAGTTACCACTTTAAACAAATGACTAACGGAATATAATTTTATGCTTCACACTGCAAATTTGTAATAAATATTGATACCAGAAATGGAAATGTCACTCAGCTCCACTTTTCTGTGACTTAAGATGTACTCATTGAAGAACCAATGATCTTAAAAATAGGGCAGGACTTGTTTGATTGATATAATGTGGAGGTAAGAGCACAGGCTTTACTGTACATCAACTATACATCAATTGAAAATAAATAAATAGGGACTGCCCTGGTGGCACAGTGGTTAAGAATCTGCCTACAAAGCAGGGGA
Source organism: Grampus griseus (assembly GCF_964374135.1). Classification (NCBI taxonomy): domain Eukaryota; kingdom Metazoa; phylum Chordata; class Mammalia; order Artiodactyla; family Delphinidae; genus Grampus; species Grampus griseus. The sequence goes on from NC_139018.1 coordinate 95,602,181, forward strand.
CACGGGTTCAATCCCTGGTCTGGGAAGATCCCACATACCGCAGAGCACCTAAACCCAGGAGCCATAACTACTGAGCCTGCGCGCCTAGAGCCCCGTGCTGCACAACAAGAGAAACCACCTCAATGAGAAGCCCATGCACCACAAAGAAGAGTAGCCGCCGCTCACCGCAACTAGAGAGACCCAGTGCAGCAACAAAGACCCAGTGCAGAGGAGGAGCTTCAAGATGGCGGAAGAGTAAGACGCGGAGATCAACTTCCTCCCCACAAATACATCAGAAATACATCTATATGTGGAACAACTCCTACAGAACACCTACTGAATGCTGGCAGAAGACCTCAGACCTCCCAAAAGGCAAGAAACTCCCCATGTACCTGGGTAGGGCAAAAGAAAAAAGAATAAACAGAGACAAAAGGATAGAGACGGGACCTGCACCAGTGAGAGGGAGCTGTGAAGGAGGAAAGGTTTCCACACACTAGAAGCCCCTTCGCGGGCGGAGACTGCGGGTGGCAGAGCGGGGGAGCTTTGGCGCCGCGGAGGAGAGCGCAGCCACAGGGGTGCGGAGGGCAAAGCGGAGAGATTCCCGCATAGAGGATCGGTGCCGACCGGCACTCACCAGCCTGAGAGGCTTGTCTGCTCACCTGACGGGGCATGTGGGGCTGGGAGCTGAGGCTCGGGCTTCAGTCGGAGCGCAGGGGGCTAGCGCGCCATGGCTAGCCGGGAGGGAGTCCGGGAAAAATCTGGAGCTGTCGAAGAGACAAGAGACATTTTCTTGCCTCTTTGTTTCCTGGTGCGCGAGGAGAGGGGATTAAGAGCGCCGCTTAAAGGAGCTCCAGAGACGGGCCTGAGCTGCGGCTATCAGCAAGGACTCCAGAGACGGGCATGGGACGCTAAGGCTGCTGCTGCCGCCACCAAGAAGCCTGTGTGCGAGCACAGGTCACTATCCACACCACCCCTCCCGGGAGCCAGTGCAGCCCGCAACTGCCAGGGTCCCGTGATCCAGGGACAACTCCCCCGGGAGAACGCACGGCACACCTCAGGCTTCTGCAACGTCGTGCCGGCCTCTGCCGCCGCAGGCTCGCCCCGCATCCGTACCCCTCCCTTCCCCCGGCCTGAGTAAGCCAGAGCCCCCGAATCAGCTCCTCCTTTAACCCCGTCCTGTCTGAGTGAAGAACAGACGCCCTCAGGCGACCTACACGCAGAGGCGGGTTCAAATCCAAAGCTGAACCCTGGGAGCTGTGCGAACAAAGAAGAGAAAGGGAAATCTCTACCAGCAGCCTCAGGAGTAGCGGATTAAATCTCCACAATCAACTTGATGTACCCTGCATCTGTGGAAAACCTGAATAGACAACGAATCACCCCAAATTGAGGAGGTGGACTCTGGGAGCAACGATATATGTATTTTTCCCTTTTTCTCTTTTTGTGAGTGTGTATGTGTATGCTTCTGTGTGTGATTTTGTCTGTATAGCTTTGCTTTTACCATTTGTCCTAGGGTTCTGTTTTTCCGTTTTTTTATTATTATTATTACTACTTAAAATTTTTTTTCTTAATAATTTTTCATTTTAATAACTTTTTATTTTATTTTATCTTCTTCTTTCTTCCTTTCTTTCTTTTCTCCCTTTTATTCTGAGCCATGTGGAGGACAGGCTGTTGGTGCTCCAGCCAGGCATCAGGGCTGTGCCTCTGAGGTGGGAGAGCCAAGTTCAGGACACTGGTCCACAAGAGACCTCCCAGCTCCACGTAATATCAAACGGTGAAAATCTCCCAGAGATCTCCATCTCAATGCCAAGACCCAGCTCCACTGAACAACCAGCAAGCTACAGTGCAGGACACCCTATGCCAAACAACTAGCAAGACAGAAACACAACCCCATCCATTAGCAGAGAGGCTGCCTAAAATCATAATAAGCCCACAGACACCCCAAAACACACCACCAGACGTGGACCTGCCCACCAGAAACACAACATCCAGCCTCATCCACCAGAACACAGGCACTAGTCCCCTCCACCAGGAAGCCTACACAACCCACTGAACCAACCTTAGCCACTGGGGACAGACACCAAAAACAACGGAAATTACGAACCTGCAGCCTGCAAAAAGGAGACCCCAAACACAGTAAGTTAAGCAAAATGAGAAGACAGAGAAACACAACAGATGAAGGAGCAAGGCAAAACCCCACCAGACCAAAGAAATGAAGAGGAAATAGGCAGTCTACCTGAAAAAGAATTCAGAATAATGATAGTAAAGATGATCCAAAATCTTGGAAATAGAGAAAATGCAAGAAACATTTAACAAGGACCTAGAAGAACTAAAGAGCAAACAAACAATGATGAACAACACAATAAATGAAATTAAAAATTCTCTAGAAGGAATCAATAGCAGAATAACTGAGGCAGAAGAACGGATAAGTGACCTGGAAGATAAAATAGTGGAAATAACTACCGCAGAGCAGAATAAAGAAAGAAGAATGAAAAGAATTGAGGACAGTCTCAGCGACCTCTGGGATGACATTAAATGCACCAACATTCGAATTATAGGGGTCCCAGAAGAAGAAAAGAAAAAGAAAGGGACTGAGAAAATATTTGAAGAGATTATAATTGAAAACTTCCCTAATATGGCAAAGGAAATAGTTAATCAAGTCCAGGAAGCACAGAGAGTCCCATACAGGATAAATCCAATAAAGAAACACACCAAGACACATATTAAACTATCAAAAATAAAATACAAAGAACAAATATTAAAAGCAGCAAGGGAAAAACAACAAGTAACACATAAGGGAATCCCCATAAGGTTAACAGCTGATCTTTCAGCAGAAACTCTGCAAGCCAGAAGGGAGTGGCAGGACATATGTAAAGTGATGAAGGAGAAAAACCTACAACCAAGATTACTATACCCAGCAAGGATCTCATTCAGATTTGATGGAGAAATTAAAATCTTTACAGACAAGGAAAAGCTGAGAGTTCAGCACCACCAAACCAGCTTTACAACAAATGCTAAAGGAATTTCTCTAGGCAGGAAACACAAAAAAGCAAAAGACCTACAATAATAAACCCAAAGCAGTTAAGAAAATGGTCATAGGAACATACATATCGATAATTACCTTAAATGTAAATGGATTAAATGCTCCAACCAGAAGACATAGACTGGCTGAATGGATACAAAAATAAGACCTGTATATATGCTGTCTACAAGAGACCCACTTCAGACCTATGGACACATACAGACTGAAAGTGAGGGGATGGAAAAAGATATTCCATGCAAATGGAAATCAGAAGAAAGCTGGAATAGCAATTCTCATATCAGACAAAATAGACCTTAAAACGAAGACTATTACAAGAGACAAAGGACATTACATAATGATCAAGGGATCAATCCAAGAAGAAATAATAACAATTGTAAATATTTATGCACCCAACATAGGAGCACCTCAATACATAAGGCAGATACTAACAGCCATAAAAGGGGAAATCGACAGTAACACAATCATAGTAGGGGATTTTAACACCCCACTTTCACCAATGGACAGATCTTCCAAAATGAAAATAAATAAGGAAACAAAAGCTTTAAATGATACATTAAACAAGATGTACATAATTGATATTTATAGGACATTCCATCCAAAAACAACAGAATACACATTCTTCTCAATTGCTCATGGAACATTCTCCAGGATAGATCATATCTTGTGTCTCAAATCAAGCCTTGGTAAATTTAAGAAAATTGAAATTGTATCAAGTATCTTTTCCGACCACAGCACTATAAGACTAGATATCAATTACAGGAAAAATCTGTAAGAAATACAAACATATGGAGGCTAAACAACACACTACTTAATAACGAAGAGATCACTGAAGAAATCAAAGAGGAAATCAAAAAATACCTAGAAACGAATGACAATGAAAACACAATGACCCAAAACCTATGGGATGCAGCAAAAGCAGTTCTAAGAGGGAAGTTTATACCTATACAAGCCTACCTTAAGAAACAAGAAACATCTCAAATAAACAACCTAACCTTACACCTAAAGCAATTAGAGAAAGAAGAACAAAAAAACCCCAAAGTTAGCAGAAGGAAAGAAATCATAAAGATCAGATCAGAAATAAATGAAAAAGAAATGAAGGAAACAATAGCAAAGATCAATAAAACTAAAAGCTGGTTCTTTGAGAAGATAAAATTGATAAACCATTAGCCAGACTCATCATGATTGTAAGAATTAAATATAAAAATATATGTGTTTAGGATCTAGCACACAATAGACACTCAGTAAAAGTAGCCATGTTACCTGTTTACTCACACTACCTCTATAAAGTAGTTGGAAGTTTTTTGCTGACTTTTTTTCATTATATAAACACACAAAGAGGGACTTCCCTGGTGGTGCAGTGGTTAAGAATCCGCCTGCCAATGCAGGGGACATGGGTTTGAGCCCTTGTCCAGGAAGATCCCACATGCTGCGAAACAACTAAACCCGTGTGCCACAACTACTGTGCATGCACTCTAGAGCCTGTGAGCCACAACTACTGAGCCTGCATGCCACAACTACTGAGCCCACATGCTGTAACTACTGAAGCTCGTGCGCCTAGAGCCTGTGATCCACAACAAGAGGAGCCCTCACAAAGAGAAGCCCACGCACCAGAACAAAGAGTAGCCCCCACTCGCCGCAACAAGAGAAAGCCCGCGCACAGCAACAAAGGCCCAACGCAGACAAAAATAAATAAATAAATAATTTATTTAAAATGTTTTTAAAAAAAGACAGACATTTTGAACAGAAAAACTACAGTTATATCCTTCTACTTCCACCTCTCACCCCTCACCACCTTCGTTTTTTTAAAATATTTATTTATTTATTTTTGGCTGCGTTGGGTCTTTGTTGCTGCATGTGGGCTTTCTCTAGTTGCAGCGAGCAGGGGCTACTCTTCATTGCGGTGCACAGGCTTTTCACTGTGGTGGCTTCTCTTGTTGTGGAGCACTGGCTCTAGGCACACGGGCTTCAGTAGCTGTGGCTCGCGGGCTCAGTAGTTGTGGCTTGCAGGCTTAGTTGTTCCACGGCACGTGGGATCTTCCCGGACCAGTGCTCAAACCCATGTCTACTGCATTGGCAGGTGGATTCCCAACCACTGTGCCACAAGGGAAGCCCCTCACCACCTTCTTATTCAAGTACAGAGCATGGTATTTCAAGGCTACTCTTCAGGTAAGAAATCATTAAAAGCAGTTAAAGAAAGTATGAACAAGAACTACCACATGATCCAGAAATTTCACTTTTGGGTATTTATCAAAACAAAACAAAACACAAACAAAAACAGAAAAAACACTAGCTAGAAAAGATATCTGCACTGCTATGTTCATTACAGCATTATTTCGAACAGCCAAGATATGGAAAAAACCTAAGTGTCCATCAATGGATGAATGGATAAAGAAAATGTGATATCACACATACACACACACACACACACACACACACAAAATGGACTATTACTCAGCCGCCATAAAAAAGAAAGCAATTCTGCCATTATCAACAATATGGATGGACCTTGAGGGTGTTATGCTAAATGAAATAAGTCAGACAGAGAAATACAAATACCATATGATCTCTGTTATATGTGGAATCTAAAAATCAAAAACCGAAGCTCATAGATACAGAGAATAAATTGATGGTTGCTGGGAGAAGAAGGAGAAGGAGAAAGGAAGAAGGAGAGGGAAAGGGAGAAGGGGAAGAAGGGGGAAGAATGGGAAAAAGTAGAGGAGGAGGAGGAGAAGTGTTGGGTGCGTTTGAAGGAACCCGGAGATTCCCACGTGGAGCTGTTGAGAAGAGATCAGGGAGTGTGAAGAAATGAAGGTTGCTTGGTGTCCAGGGTAAAATGAGGGATGGATCTTAGCACCATAGCAGCAAAGTGTAGCAGCAAATACATAACAGAAAGCCAGAAGAGAGACATTTCCATCTGGATTTATTCAGAAAAGGCTGTTGGAGAACTATAACAATAAAAGCAAATAAATCACCATTGGTTATGTCGGATCAAAATGTAGGACAAATTTAAAAGGGGCTCTTCACATACATATTCTTATTTTGAGACACTCTATATGCTATAAATTATTTTGTAGATAAGGACATATTGTAGCCTTATATATTTAGTTTATTTTTTTTAAAACCCAAACACTTCTTTCCACAGAATATCATATCACTTTACTGTTAGGAATAAATATTCCTAGTTGATTTTTGGAATGAAATATAAGTATTCTGGCCTTAACACTGCTTCCCAAATTTAGTTTTAGGAGATGATACAGCAGAAACAATCATGTTGTTCTCTACATATATTGTATAGTCTGAGAAAAAAATTTTTAATTAATTTATTTATTTTGGCTCCATCGGGTCTTCATTGCTGTGCGCGGGCTTTCTCTAGCTGCAGTGGGCGGGGGCTACTCTTTGTTGCGGTGCCCGGGCTTCTCGTTGCAGTGGCTGTTCTTGTTGCGGAGCACGGGCTCTAGGCGCACGGGCTTTAGTAATTGTGGGTCGTGGGCATAGTAGTTGTGGCTCGCCGGCTCTACAGCACAGGCTCAGTAGTTGTGGCGCACGGGCTTAGTTGCTCCATGGCATGTGGGATCTTCCCGGACCAGGGCTCGAACTCGTATCCCCTGCATTGGCAGGCGGATTCTTAACCACTGTGCCATCAGGGAAGTCCCAAGTTTGAGAAATGTTGAGATAATTCAGTAACCTTTTGTACGGTAGTGATGAAATTCAAGACTGGAGGGTGATTTATAGGTCAGTAGAAATACGTTGCTGCTTATTTCTGACTGTCAAGTCCCAGTGACCTCCGTTTTTCTTTTTTCTTTTTTTGCATATCTTTTTCATGATTTAAGATTTTCAGGCATAAAAGAGAGGCAGAAGTGTCAGAGCCCAGAAAGAAGCTAAAATAGAAGCAAGGGGCAGAGGGATCCAAGGAATGTGGGCATCCTCTAGAATACAAAGAAGTCTGGAAACAGATTCTCCTCTAGAGCCCCTAGAGGCATACAGTCTTTGATTTTAGCCTCACAAGAAGCATTTCAAAGCTTAGACCCTCCGAACTTAAAAAAATAAAGTATGAACAATGAAAGACAATGATGTGCCTCCACAGCCTAAAGATAAAGTTTCCTCTAAAAATGAAATTATAAAAATGTACCTGCAATAGCTGAGATCAACGATCTGTGGAGATCATTCACACTAAGCACTAAGGTCTAAATGGGTGACCAGTGATCTCCAGCGAGCGCAGCTCTACTGGTATATCTAAAGCCTTAACCTAGTTAGGTGCCTACAGGGGAAGGGGTGTTTCCAGTGGAAGGAACAATGATCCCATACCCAGTAAACCACCTTCCTAGATAATTTGACTTCCCAATTGTATTATATAGAAGGAAAGAATACTGAAGCAGCTGTTTTTGCGTGTGTATGATTATAAATGAATACATAAATAGGCAGTTTCTTGTGAATCTTGTGTTTGTGTGAGTTCTTCCTTCTGAACTCAATCACAAAGTTGACAGAAAGAAATCAAGCTTTTGGCCCGTGAAGCACTCTATAGTGGTTCACAAGATTTTTTTGTTTTGGCTGCACCGCACTCCTTGTAGGATCTCAGTTCTCCGACCAGGGATCGAACCCACGCCCCCTGCATTGGAAATGCAGAGTCTTAACCACTGGACCGCCAGGGAAGCCCAGTTCACAGGATATTGATTGCCCTGGGAAACCAATTCATGAGGGGCTAGCTAGTATTTCCATTAACAATGATGACGACGACGATGATGATGATGATGGTAATGATGGTGATAGCTACTATGCCAGGTGTTATATTAAGCACTTTACAAGAATCTCTTCATGTAGATAACCAACAAGGACCTACCATATAGCACAGGGAACTCTACTCGATATTCTGTAATAACCTAAATGGGAAAAGAATTTGAAAAAGAATAGATATATGTGTATGTATGTCTGAATCACTTTGCTGTACACTTGAAACTAACACAACATTGTAAAATCAACTATACTCCAATATAAAGTTAAAAAAAATCTCTTCACGTAACCACCATAGCAATTCCCTTTTACAGATTAGGAAATGGGGCTTAGAGAGGTTATGGCTGCCTAAGGTGACACATATATGAGCTATGAGTCAAACCAGATCCGTCTATCTTGGAAACAAATACCTGATCATTGTTCTTCATTGCATCCCTCAAAAAACAACAAACAAATATGTGTGTGTGTGTGTGTGTGTGTGTGTGTGTGTGTATATATATATATATATATATATAGTTATCTAGATAGATATAGGTATAGATATTGATATATAGATATCTTCTTTGGATCCTTAATAAACTTCTCTAGGACACTTCTAATTCCATAAAAAGGCAAATGCATTTCATGACTCAAACTTGCTTCTTAGTGAGAGATGCCAGAAGGTTTAATGCAGGCAAATGTTACCTTAACTATCTAAAGAGGATAGTGAGATACCAAAAACTACAAACTAGTAAACCTAGAAAAGTCTTTAATAGATAATGGAACATATCTTGTGGCAATTCTTTGAAGGAATATATTTATCAGGAATCAGCCGGGGCTCACTAAGAACAAATCATGTCAAATTGACTTAATGTCTACTTTTCAGTAGCATAACTAATGCCATAAATAACTTATTTTGTTTCAGAGAGAAATTTGACAAAACCCTTACTGGCTTATCATGCCAAAATATACATGCTGATCAAGGTTCCACTTGGTCTCTGCAAAATGACAGATCTCTTGGTAAATTCACCATTGTTGAGATTCTGACCTTCAGCCTGGCCTGCTCAGAAACTCCATCTCTTCATGCTTACGAAATCCATGAGAAACTGATGATTAAAACCAAACACTTTTTATTATTTTAACAGTGCTATACTGAAATGTATTACACATAGAAAAAAAGCCCAGACAGTGGGGTCCATCATAGCAACCTATTCTCTCCCTGTGGATTTATTACACAGGAAGCTGAATCTTCAGAAAGTGTCTGTATAAGACTGGAATCAGGTAAAACAAAGGGAGTTTGTTAGGTGATCCAAATATCCAACTCTGAACAGAGGTATTGTATCAGGAGGCTTGACAAAAGTCTGGATGAGCGAGGATGATACTGGCCTCAGGGATTCTCCTCTATTTCTCCACAGCTGATGCCACACCCTTATAATTGACACATCCTCTCTTTAGACATACTGTTAATCTTAGGCATTTCCCTCTTCGAGAATATGCTTTGAGGGCTTCCCTGGTGGCTCAGTGGTTGAGAATCCGCCTACCAATGCAGGGAACACGGGTTCGTGCCCCGGTCCGGGAAGATCCCACATGCTGCGGAGCGGCTGGGCCCGTGAGCCATGGCCGCTGAGCCTGTGCGTCCGGAGCCTGTGCTCCGCAACGGGAGAGGCCACAACAGTAAGAGGCCCGCGTACCGCAAAAAAAAAAAAAAAAAAAAAGAGAATATGCTTTGAATATCTCAGCTGTTGATTTTCGGTTGAATTATCTGAAGTCCCTCCTTCCCTCCACTCTAGTTCTTGTGTGGAGGACTTCCCTGTAACCCTGGCCTAAAGGATAACCTACAAGATATATCCTGCAAGTGTGGGTTGATGGCACTCCAGCCACCTGGAAAAGTCATGTGGAGTCAGTACCCCTCTCTTCCTTACTCTGAAAGGTTTGAAGGAAGATATTAAATGTTGTCAAATTTGTACCTGGCCAGGATAGGTGGTGCAGCGGCTATCAAAGTACAAAATAATTTAAACAGACTAAAATACAAAACTAAACCAATAATATAAGTATAGGGAATTAGATAGAGGTTCAAAAAACATCAACTACAAGTACAGTTTTGGAGAAATCTGATTTGCCAAAATTCCCATTTGAATACAGTTTTACAGAAAACCACTGTATTAATAGAAGCATCATGTTATTTTACTCTGCATTGATTCAGACTGTATCTAGGGAATAATTTCCAATTCTGGCTACCACAATTTAAAAGAAATTCTAATTCTAGTAAATAACATCATAGAGAGATGACTGGCTAAGAGGTTCTGCCCCCAAATCTCTGTGTGTGTGTGTGTGTGTGTGTGTGTGTGTGTGTGTGTGTGTGTGTGTGTGTGTGTGTGTGTGTGTGTGTGTGTGTGTGTAGGGGGTTTCCCACACCACCAAGCAATTCTCCAACACCAGCTGAGTGTCCTACAATTCAACTCAGTTTTGACACTATCCACCGGAGGTAGCATCAAACCCCACAGATTAAGTGCTCAGTTTCTGAGTGCACTTCCTCGCTTCTTCAGAGGCCAATCAGAAGTCCAGGTTGTAATCAGAGGTTCCCATGACCACCTCCCTGGGTTCTATTAATTTGCTGGAACAGCTCACAGAATTTAGGAAACCAGTTTACTCACTAGATTACCAGTTTACCATAAAAGATATAACTCAGGAACAGCCAGATAAAAGAAACATAGAGCAAGGTATGGGAAAAGGGTATAGAGTTTCCATGCTCCCTTTGAGAATCACCACTCTCTGCGATCTCCACGTGTGTGCCAAACCAGAAGCTCTCAAAACTGTCCTTTTGGGGGGCTTATGGAGGCTTCATTGCATTAACACAATTGAGTAAATCATTGGCCATTGATGTTTATTCAAACTCTAGCCCCTTTCCCACCCCCATACCCTCCTACCCCCAGGTCAGGGGTGTGGGACTGAAAGTTTCAACCTTCTAATGACGTGGTTCTCTTGGCAACCAACTCCCGTATTTAGTTGTGTCCTAAAGCCACTTCATTAACATAATAAAAGACACTTTTGGTAATTCCCTGGCGGTCCAGTGGTTAGGACTCCGTGCTTCCACTGCAGAGGGCACAGGTTCCATCACTGGTCAGAGAACTAAGATCCTGCATGCCGCGTGGCATGGCCAAAAAAAAAAAAAGAGAGAGACTTTTGTCACTCTCATTACTTAAGAAATTCCAAAGGTTTTAGGAGCTGTGTGCCAGAAACAGGAAATAAAGACTAAATATTTATTTCTTATTATAAATCACAATATCACACCAGCAATAAATTATTCATTCAAGAAGTATTTGAGTATTTTATTTTGTGCCAGTTTCTGTCATACTGACAGGGGTACAGCACTGAAAAAAAAGGCCAAGGTCCTGCCTTATGGTCCTTATATTCTAGAAGGAAGATAGAAAATAAGCAAATAAAAATATATGTTGGTTCTGGAGAAGTTCAATGAATAAAAATAAAGCAAAGTAAAGGAATAGAGAGAGAAGGGGAAGGCTGTTTGGGATTAAGTGGCCAGAGAAAACCTCTCCAAAGAAGCGACATATGAACAGAGACCTGGCAGATATAAGTAAGGCAGCAGTCGGCAAACTGTGGACTGTGGCCAAATTTGACTAGCTAGCTGCCTGTTTTTGTACAGCTCAAGACCTAAGAATGCTTTTTATATTTGTAAATGATTTTAAATTTCTCGAAAGAAAAACATTACATATATGAAAATCATATGCAATTCAAATTTGTGTCCAAAAATAAAGATTTATTGGAACACATCCACACCCATGCATTTATGTATTATCTATGATTGCTTTTGTACTATCACAGCAGCGTTGAGTAGTTGCAACAGAGATGATATGGACCACAAAGCCTAAAAATATTAACTCTCTGGCCCTTTATGGAAAATGTCGACCCCTCATCTAAGGGAGCAGGTCCTGCCAATATGTAAAGGAAGAATGTTTTGCCAGAGAGAACAGCAAAAGCAAAGGCTAGGACTATGCTTGGCTTGTATTCAAAGAATTGCACAGATGACAGTGTGGCTGGAAGGCAGGGAAGGAGAAGGGGACTGGTAGGAAATGGCAGGAAATAATAGCAGAAAGGAAACTGTGGGCCACTTATTCTTAGGGTAAAGATTTTAAGTGAGATGGGAAGCCACTTAGGGGGTTTGAAAACGAACTGACATGTTCTGACAGCTGGTTGGATAATAGACTGGAGGGCCCAGAGTTCTTAACCTACATCGCATGGATAGGAAAAAGAAACTGTCTTTATTGTCACTAGGTTTTAGTTGCAATTTAACATATCCTTCAGTTATGAATATAGCCAACAAAACACAATGACTTTGTCACCAACAGAAATCACAAATATTTTCATATCAAATCACAGTTGTTTTAATTATCTTGAAATACCACATTAATATTTCCACTTAGAAATTATTACTATACCTTCTACTATATCTTATTTAGTATACTGATAAATATATATAATATAGATATATTATTTAATATATAATATATATATTATATATACATGTCAGTATATCACAAATTTGTTCTTTAGATACTTTAATAATTGTATTTCAAAGTAACTTGTTTCCTGTTTAATGCAATGTGTTTTATTTTATGCATTTAAAAACATTCTTTTGGAGTCCATATGCTTGATCAGGCTGCCAAAGAGGTCTAGGGCCCAAGAAAGGTTAGGAATGGAATCAGAGGGAAGCATTAGAAGGATTAAGTTAGAGAAGGAAAGACTAGGTGGTCCAACGTAGCTATTTTAATCTACCTGTCACCTAGTAAGCACTGAATATATGTTAATTATTGTCATTATTAAAATGTTGATGCATTTGTGGTCTTTTAGCTGTGTGTGATATATGCTGCTTTTGATCTGCATTTTTCACTAAAAAATAGATCTTAAACATCTTCCTGTCACTACACATTTTTAATATCACTTTAATGGTCAAAGCATAGTTAATTGCAGAGGTGTATTATTATTTATTCAATTAATCCTCAATTATGGGACATATACATTCTTGTCTTTCTTGTTATTAAAAAACCACGATAAACATCAACGTTAAACCTTTGCACATCGGGACTTCCCTGATGGGACAGTGGTTTAGAATCCGCCTGCCAATGCAGGGGACACGGGTTCAAGCCCTGGTCCTGGAAGATCCCACGTGCCGCGGAGCAAATAAGCCGGTGGGCCACGACTACTGAGCCTGTTCTCTAGAGCCCACGAGCCACAACTACTGAAGCCCGCCCGCCTAGAGCCCGTGCTCCACAGCAAGAGAAGCCACCGCAATGAGAAGCCCGCGCACCGCAACGAAGAGTAGCCACCGCTCTCTGCAACTAGAGAAAGCCGGCATGCAGCAGCAAAGGCCCAACGCAGCCAAAAAAAAGAAAACAAAAATGACACACACACACACACACAAAACCACACACACACACACACACAAAATCTTTGCACATCCACGATTATTTCCTTAGGATAGATTCTAACATTGGAATCAGGATGCATTACTCAGCATAGTAGATGGACAATTCAGTCCCTTGAAGATTTCCACTTCAGCCTCCCTCCTAGTTGGGATTTCATCTTTCCTCCTTGGCTCACAAATACATGAGCAACTGTCTGAGTTAACCCTCCTGGTTCAACCCAAGCCCCCAAAGTTTCCCCAGAAACACACACCCATTGCCTTGTCTATTGACTTTTTATACAGAATTAAAGCAACAGGAACCAAAACTAAGTTCCTACCATCCACTGGGTGGCAGTATTTCCTAAATGTTGGGTAGAATATCTGGGAGGAAATAAATACCTTCTGTTATTTCAAGAGTACTTTCCATGTAAACCCAATCCTATAAAGTGATGTCCAGTGTCACGTGAATGGAAAGAGGTAGGATTGTTTCAGCAAATGCTTACTAGGTCAGTACATTGGTATGGTATTTCTAGAAGTTTATTTTGAGGATTGCTTCAACAAATAGCTTCTTTTTAAAAGCTTATAATGTTAATTTTTCTCATTAAAAATATCAGATTGCAAAATTTTTTAATAGAGAAAAAAATCACATATATTTTTATTAACATAACCTGTTAGCATACTATATTCCTTTCTGGTCCATTTTTCTCTAAGTATATTTTTACAGTTGGAATCAAACTATACATAAAATTTACTCCTACTTTCCTCCTAGGATTAATCATACTGAAAATTAATATATTAAAATATTAATACTATTTATTTCTAGGAGAGGTGATTGTTATTTACTGCTTTAAAACCTTTGTATTTTCTACGTTTAAAATCAGAACAAATTTAATCCTAAAAAATTCTCTTTGGTTCCATTTGCATCCTATATAATCCACCATTTCTACCCCTAGATGTATCCACAACAGACAGGCAAAGAAATGTGTTTCCAAAGGCACATACTGAATTGTTTATAGCAACATTATTTCAACTCTCAGTTGATGACCTTGCTTCCTATCCACTGTGAAAACTTAAGCAATCACAAGATGACTTTCACAAGCCCTCTACTATCTCCCATCTCCTAGCACCTATACTCAAACACTGGGCCTTCCTCCTGTTACTATGGAGGATGAAGAGATCATGCTATGGCCAGCCTGTCTGCTTGTGCCCTAGCTAGATCTGAACCCTCTCACCTATTCAAGAGCACAGCTCCAGCAATTTTTACCTCTCTGTCCTATGTCAATTTTTTTTTTTTTTTGCTTTCTACCAGATTGTTCCCATCAACCTACAAATAAATATGCTGTATTTCCCTCATCTTTAAAAAAGCCACTCTGGACCCCAGTTCCCTCTTCAGCTCCTACTCCTTTCCCTCTTTCCTTTACAAGAAAACTCAGTGGAAGATATGTCTCTACTCATTGTTTCCCATTTCTCTCCCCGCATTCCACCTTGAACCTGTCTAGTCAGGTTTGACTCCAGTGTTCAAACAGAGACTGTTCTTAAGGTCACCAGAGCCCTCCGTGTTACTAATTCCTAGGTTAACTTCTCATCTTATCTGACCTAGCAACATTTATTAAGTGGATCACTCTCTCTTCCTTGGAATACTTTCTGCACTTGGTGTCCACTTGCTTGGCTTTCTTCCTATCATTTTGGCTGCTCCTACTGAATCTCTTTTTCTGGTTCTTCTTTATCTCACTTTTAAGTGTTTAAGAGCCTTGGAGCTTAGTTAGGTCTTGTCACACTTCAATCTACACTCACTGAGATGACGATTTCATTCTGCTTCATGGCTTTAAATACCATCCATATGCAATCAGCTTCCCAATTTACATCCCCAGGCTAGATTTCTCCTCTGAACTCAACCCGTATGTCCAGAAGCTTGCTGGACACCTCCATTTGGATACCTAGCAAGGCATCTCAAGTTTTTTTTTTTTTTTTTAATATTTATTTATTTGGCTGCATTGGGTCTTAGTTGCAGCATGTGGGCTCTTCGTGGCGGTATGTGGGGCCTTTCGTTGTGGTGGGCTTCTCTCTAGTTGTGGTGTGTGGGCTCCAGAGTGCACGGGCTCAGTAGTTGTGGCACGCAGGCTCTCTAGTTGTGGCGTGCAGGCTCTAGAGCACGCAGGGTTAGTTGCCCCGCAGCATGTGGGATCTTAGTTCCCCTACCAGGACTCAAACCTGCGTCCCCTTCATTGGAAGACGGATTCTTAACCACTGGACCACCAGGAAAGTCCCCATCTCAAGCTTATCGTGTCTAAAACTGAGTTTCTGAGAGTCACTCACCACCACCACCAAACACACACACACACACACACACACACACACACGTTTCTCTTGCAGTTTTCCCATCTCAACTGACAATTCCATCCTTCCAGTTGCTTAAGTAATCTTTGACTTCTCTCTCACACCTCACATTGTGTTAGTCACCAAATTCTGTTGGCTCTCCCTTCAAAATACATCCAGAATGTGATCATTTTTCATAACTTCCACTGCTACCACCCTGGTCCAGGCCACCACAGGCTCTCGACTAGGTTCTACAACAGCCTCACTTCTCTTCCTCTTTCTATGCTTTCCTCACTTCAGTCTGTTCTCAAAATGGCACCTGAAGTGATCCTTTTATTTTAAAATAGTGAGTCAGATTCTGTCATTTCTCTGCTCAAAACTTTGTGATGGTTCCCCTATCATTTGCAACAAAACCCCAACTCCTTACTATGACCTGCAGGATCTTGTCTTTACTAACTCTCTAACTTCATTCCATTCCCTTCTACTCCTCTCTCACTTCCTCACTCTACTGTGGCCACACTGGCCTCTTTGCCGTCCTGGAGCAGGCTGGGCACCATCCCATTCCAGACCCTTTTCATGTACTTTTTCCTCTGGAGGTGCCCCCTGTATTCCTAGGGCTAGCTTCCTCATTTCCTTCTCAAATGTTTACTCAAAAGTCACCTTGCCAGGACTTCCCTGGTGGCGCAGTGGATAAGACTCCATGCTCCCAATGCAGGGGGCCCGGATTCGATCCCTGGTCAGGGAACTAGATCCCACATGCGTGCCGCAACTAAGAATTTGCATGCCACAACTAAGGAGGCTGCATGCCACAACTAAGGAGCCTGCATGCCACAACTAAGGAGCCTGCCCACCACAACTAAGGAGCCCACATGCTGCAACTAAGGAGACCGCCTGCTGCAACTAAGACCTGGTGCAACCAAATAATAAATAAGTAAATAAATATATAAAAATTTTTTAAAGTCGCCTTCTCATTGGGGCCTTTCAATCCCGCCCCAAACATCATATCCCTCTACCTACTTTATTTTTTCTCCTAAGCACCTGTTACTTTCTAACAATATATATTTTGCTTATCTTTTTTATTTATTTTCTCTTTCCACTTGAATGTAAGCTCCAGGAAGGCAGGATCTTTGTCAGTTTTGTTCACTGATGTTCACTGACTGTTTTGCTTACTAAGACTTTGTTTCAAAGCCTAGAACATGAATGGCACATGAATGGTGTATGCTCAAAAAATACTGAATTAATCTATGTATGAATGATGGTGGCCTGAATTAGGGCAGTGCGGGAGATGGAGAGGAGGGAGATGGATTGGACAAACAGAATGAAAATGATTGGTGAGCTGTGGGGAGTTAAGATGGTGTCAGATATGACCCTCAGTGTCTCAGTGGACAGTTGGCTAACATCCTCTGAGATACAGGAGGAATGAGGGTGGAAGGGGAATGAGTAGTTCCACCTGGTACCCGAGATACTTATAGGTCATTCAGGTGCAAGTAGGCATCCAGAAATGAGGTCAAGGGATTGGTCAGGGATGGAGAGGCAGAAGATGGCCTTAAAGTCTAGAAATATAAATAAGATTATACCATGTATTATAATATCAATAAAGAGTATGTTACATATTTACCCATGTTTCCATTGTAGAATCTTAATAAATATTTGGCAAAGGAAATGACTTTCTCCTGTGAGATTTCTCAGGATGGCTAATCTTATCTTTGTATGTAGCTGTCATTAAAAACTTTCCAAGAATTCACCAAATGTAAGCTTATCTTTGTTACTTTGTCTTCTTTAATGATGATATAAAGTTTTGAAGTATAAAGAATAGCCTCAGAGACTGTAAAGCCAATTCCAGGCAGCCCCCACAAGAACACACAACATATAGAGTTCTGCATACCAACCACAGACTATAAAACTCCTTTAATTAAACTTTTCCCTATGGAATTAAAGATAATGTCCAGGAGTACTCTTCAAGGTTAGATCTTAATTTTGTAATCAGAGTTATATTACTGCTTCAGGACTACCTTATGTACTTGACCTGGTGTTCTGAAGGTCCTAAAACCTCATGAAAGCCCAAACCATCCCTTTTTCATGCCTTGGATATACCCACCCCCAACTCCCTTATTTCTTGAATTTTTCCTGCCTCCTTACCTTAGCTACTCTTCTCTCCACTAGAACAGCTAGTCCCCCCATGACGCTAAGCTCCATCAGGGCAGAAACCATATTTTCTTCACCACCATAAACTCAACACCAGCACATAGTAGGTATTCAATAAATATTCATGTATCCAATGAGGAGAGAAGTTCTATCTGAAACACAATCCAAGCTATTACACTGTGGCAGACACTGTTGCTTGCCTTCTGGCAGCCATTCTTCAACCAACCTCTTTGCTGGCAAACCCAATTTTTTTCACCCCAGGAGCTCTAATTGTGAATATTATTGGTCTAAACTGTTAGTTCTCATCTTTAACCACACATTAGAGTCACTTAAGGAGCTTTTAAATAAGACAGATGCCTGGGGTCCACCCCCAAAGATTATTTTCAGTTGGCTAAAATGGGGGTCCAGGCATCAGGTTTCTTTTTACTTTTAGAAAATTGATATACAATTCATATACCATAAGATTCATTCTTTTAAAATGTACAACTCAGTGTTTTAGTATGTTCACAAAATTGTACCACCATCAGCACTATCTAACTCCAGAACATTTTCATCACCACAAAGGAAACCTGTATCTATTAGCAATCACTCCAAATATCCCCCTCTTCCAAGTCCCTGGAAACCACTAATCTACCTTCTTTCTCTATGCATTTACCTATTCTGGACAATTCATATCAATGGAATTGTACAATATGTGGTCTTTTGGGTCTGACTTCTTTCCCTTAGCATAACATTTTCAAGGTTCATCCATGTTTTATGTCAGTACTTCACTCCTTCTTATGACTGAATAATGTACTCTTTGTAAGTTACTGTGTGCAACCCATATCTAAGGCATAAGGAGTGATGCTCCCTCTCCTTGAGGGTGGAGTATCTGCATAAATTATATTGAATTCTTCTCCAAGGGAGAACTTGTCTCTTCTCTCACGTGTATTTAGTTATTCAATCAATCATTTATTTATATCAGTATGAACTCCTGGATAGTTATTTTATACTTTGGATTATAACCCAATACTAACTTTTTTTCTCAAATTGTTTCAGTTTTGGCCATTGGGAGCTCTTTCAGTTGACTCCCATGTCCTTTTGGTGTATCCCATCAATGTAGAGTTTTTATTTATTTGTTCTGAGCATTTTCTTACTTCTTAGTGCTATGGGATGGTCCAAGCTTGTCTTGTATATTTCCTGCCCCAGTTTTAGAATCCCTACTTCTCTAGGGTGCCCTGGATCCTTTTATTAAAGAGTGGTATTAGAAACCAAGATTTGAGCATTAGGTGTGCTCATTGCTACCAGGGTGTCTTTGCTTCTAGACTCCATATATGTAATTTTAAATGTCCTAAGAGTCTCCTTTTTTTTTTTTAAGGTAAAACAAAAGAAGTGAAGTTGGTTTTAATAATATTTCTTACACAACCTATGTAATCAATACAAAATTTGATTGTGATTTTTACTTATTTTTCATATAGAGTCATTGAAATCTAGTATGTATTTTACATTTACAGCACATCTCATTTTGGACTAACCACATTTTGAGTACTCAATAGTCACATGTAGCTAGTGGCTGCTGTATTGAACAGTGCAGCTCTAAAAGCTTTATAGTTCCAGTTATTACCATGCGGTCTATTATTCATTTTGAATTAACTTTTTATGTATGAAGTGAGATAAGAGTTAAGATCTAATTTTTTTGATACTCATATCCAGTTCCAGTGCCACTTTTTAAAAAAGACTTTCGTTTTTCTATTGAATTGACTTGGCACCTTGGGTCTTTTGCTGGATTCTCTATTCTGTTCCATTGATATGTATCTATTTTTAAGTCACTATCACACTGTCTTGATTATATAACTTTATGGTAAGTCTCAAACTCAGGTAGTGTAAGAACTCCAACTTTGCTTTTTCTTCAAGATGGTTTTGATGATTCAATTCGTTTGCATTTCCAAATAAATTTTAAACTAAGCTTACTGATTTCTTCAAAAGAGCCTGCTGGGGTTCTGATTAGGACTGCATTGAATCTATTGGTCAATTTGGGGAGAATGGATACTTCAACAGTACTAATACTAATACATGAACATGGCCTTTCTCATTTATTTAGGTCATTTAAAATTTCTCTCTGCAATGTATTGAAGTTCCAGCAGAGGGATCTTGTACATTTCATTAGATATATTCCTAGACATTTGATATTTTTTTGGATGCTGTTATAAATTGTATTTAATTGTTTTTCAATTTTAAGAAGAATAAAGCTAGAGGCACGATATTCCCTGATTTCAAACTATAGCAACGAAAACAGTATGGGATTGGCATAAAAACAGACACATATCAATAGATCAGTGGAACAGAATAGAGAGCCTAGAAAAAAAAGGTACACATATATGGTCAATTAATTTTGACAACTGAGCCAATAATTAATATACAATGGAGAAAGAATATTCTCTTCAATAAATGGTGCTGGGAAAACTGGAGAGCAACATGCAAAAGAATGAAACAGAGCCACAATATTATGCCACATACAAAAATTAACTCAAAATGGATTAAAGACTTGAATGTACGACCTGAAACCATAAAACTCCTAGAAGAAAAGATAGGCAGTCAGCTCCTTGACAGCAGTCTTGGCGATGATCTTTTGGATTTGACACCAAAAGCAAAGGCAACAAAAGTAAAAAGTTTTTAGTTTTAAATTTAAAAATTTAAAAACTAAAAAGCTCTGCACAGCAAAAGGAACCATCAATAAAATTAAAAAGCAACCTACTGAATAGAAGAAAATATTTGCAAATCATGTCTGATAAGCAGTTAATATTCAAAATATGTGAAGAACTCATACAACTCAATAGCAAAGAAACAAATAATCTGATTAAAAAGTGGGCAGAGGATCTGAAGACATTTTTCCAAAGAAGACAAACAAATGGCCAACAGGCACATGAAAAATGATCAACATTACCAATCATGAGGGAAATTCAAGTCAAAACAGAAATGAGATATCACCTTACACTTGTTAGAATGGCTATTCTTTTCTTTTCTTTTATTTTTTTGCGGTACGCGGGCCTCTCACTGTTGTGGCCTCTCCCGTTGCGGAGCACAGGCTCCGGACGCGCAGGCCCAGCAACCATGGCTCACGTGCCCAGCCGCTTCGCGGCATGTGGATTCTTCCCGGACTGGGGCACGAACCCGTGTCCCCTGCATCGGCAGGCAGACTCTCAACCACTGGGCCACCAGGGAAGCCCTAGAATGGCTATTATTAAAAAGCAAGTATTGGTGAGGATGTGGAGCCAAGGGAACCCTTGTGCACTGTTGGTGGGAATGCAAACTGGTGCAGCCACTATGGAAAACAGTATGGAGGTTCCTTAAAAAATTAAAAATAGAACTACCATATGATCCAGCATTCTACTTCTGAGTATTTCTCTGAAGAAAACAGAAACACTAACTTGAAAAGATGTATTCCTTGCAGCACTGCTTACAACAGCCAAGACAATGGAAACCACCTAAGTGTCCATCGACAGATGAATGGATAAAGAAGAGGTAGTATATATATACATTGGAATATTATTCAGCCATAAAAGAAGAATTAAATCTTGCCATTTGTGATAACATGGATGGACCTTGGGGGCATTATGCTAAGGGAAGTAAGTTAGACAGAGAAAGACAAATATGGTGTGATCTCACTTATATGTGGAATCTAAAAACAACAACAACCTCAACCAAGCTCATAGATACAGAGAACAGAATGGTAGTTGCCAGAGGCAGGGGGTGGGGTGGGTAAAATGGGTGAAGGGAGTCAAAAGGTACAAACTTCCAGTTACAAAATAAATAACTCATGAGGATGTAATGTACAACATGGTGACTATAATTAATAATACTATACTGCATATTTGAAAGTTGTTAAGATAGTGAATCTTAAAAGTTCTCATTACAAGAAAAAAAAGTTCTGTAATTATGTATGGTGATGAATATTAACTAGTCTTATTGTGGTAATCATTTTGCCATGTATACAAATATTGAATCATTATATTGTACACCTGAAACTAATATAATGTTACATGTCAATTATACCATAAATAAATAAAACCAAACAAATCCTGCTGGGAGGTTACAGCTCTACTTTGAGCCAACAACCGGATATGGATTTTACTGTTTAGAATGGTCTAGGTCATTTACTACAACAACAAAAGACCTTTAATTGCTCATTTCTAGTTCCTCTGAAGAAAGTCTTTTGCAGAATAACCACCTTTTGCGGAATTATTGTAACCAAAATTGCAGCAGTATCTGGCAAGGAACACACACACATTCAGTGCTGACTTGAGTAAATGTACCCTGTCACTTCATGCTGTGAGAAAGGATGAAAGACACAGGCTTTGGTGCTTGAAAGGTCCACCTCTATATCACAGAAGTCCATGTGCAGCTGAACCCACTGTACCAGCTTCAAGCACAACAGGCTCCTCTTTCTCTAAAATGATCTTTTGGTGTAAAAGATGTCTCAGTGTTTAAAAGACCGTCTCCAAAGCTAAGAATAATATTTGGATGACTTAAGTGACTTGAATAAAGGGTATGCACAAGTATGAGAATGGCCAAAAAAAATCATTTTCTAGTTGTTGCAAGTATGTAGAAATACAATAGAGTTTTAACTATCTTAACTATTGACCTTGTATTCTACAACCTTGCTAAGTTCACTTATTCCACTTTTAAAAAGTAGAATCCTTTGGTTTTTCTATATAAACAATCATGTTATTTATGAAAGATATGGTATTATTTGCTTTCCTTTTAAGTCAGAAATGTTAGCCTAAATTAATTTGCATTTTTTGTCAAGACAGTGTACAGGTTGTCTGATGCAAACTCTTTGGAAAGAAATTTGGCAATATAAACAGGAGCCATAAAAATATTCATATTCTTTGATTCAGTAAATTCCCTCCTAGAAATCTACCAAGGAAACTAATCCTTTAAAAAATGATATACCCACCGTATGTCTACTCAATTAGTAGACATTAAAAATGAGGTTATAGGAGTTTCTGGTTTGGTGAACACATGGAGATTTGGGGACAGTGGTGCACTCACAGAGCACGAAAGCTTCACACTCTTCCCCCATATCTTGCCCTATGCATCTCTTCCATCTGGCTGTTCCTGAGTTATATCCTTTCATGACAAACCGGTAATCTACTCTTGCTCTCTGAGTAATATTCACTGTTTAGCAGTAATATTCACTGTTTAGAAGTGAATATTAATGTTACCAATGGAAGCTACAGCTGAAAGTAACCTCGGAGGACACCTGCTCTGACTCCTTCATTTTACAGAATTCATCACCCTGATGATTAAAAGCAGCTGAGAGATGTTGTAGCCAGGTCATCTCTGCACCTAGAATAAAACAGTCACACGAAGTCTGAAATAGCCCTGTGCCTCTCACAGCATGGAGTTGGAGCTGCAAAATTACTCTGAAGCTGAGCATCTCAAAGTTGAAGCCATCCTAGTGGTCATCTCCTGTAATTTTCCATTTCGCTACAATATTCCTCATAGCAAGACAACCATCCGCTGTTTGAACACCTCCAAGGACAGGGAGTTCTCTCTCTCACAAGAGCTCTTATCATTCAACAGCTCTAATCATTAAAATGCCTGCAGTTATATGGTCTCAAATTATGTCTCTGTATGACTTGGGTCATTTTGTCTTCTAGAATCTAGACAAAGTAAGTCTATGTGGCAACGCTTCCAATATTTAAATTTAGTTATTAAAGAGTAAGTCTTAAGTTAAAAAAAAATTCTCCAATCTAAAATTTCCATTTAAGTTCTTCACTATCCTTACATGAGTTCTTGTTTATCCATGTCCACTTTAAGAAGTAAGGCCAGGGCTTCCCTGGTGGCGCAGTGGTTGAGGGTCCGCCTCCCGATGCTAGGGGACACGGGTTCGTTCCCGGTCCGGGTAGATACCACATGCCGCGGAGCTGCTGGGCCCGTGAGCCACGGCCGCTGAGCCTGCGCGTCCGGAGCCTGTGCTCCGCAAAGGGAGAGGCCGCAACAGTGAGAGGCCCGCGTACCGCAAAAAAAAACAAAAACAAAAACAAAAACAAAACATACTGGGAAAATTTAAATATAGGCTGGGTATTAATCAGTGTTTCTTCAGGGGAAAAAGGTTTTTTTGCCCAATTTATTGCAGACCATTACATTTGTAAAATAAAATAATTAAATTATTTGAAAAATGAAGTGAAAGAAAGATGTACCAACAAAAAAGGTCTTTACGTATTTCTTCACAGACAGGTAGCAGTTTATGGGCCAGCATAACGATCCATGCATCACGTTTTGTGCAGCACTGTATTGGATGACATTAAGGAATTATCGATATTATTTCTTACTGAACATTAATCCGACTTCCAGAAATACCCATGACCATTGACCCAACATCCAACCTGAGGGGAAGTTTGGTGGGAAGTTGGAGTACAAAGGTCTAAACCAATTGTGTTTTAAAACTTATTTAAATTTTACAAAAATATATAGCTATATGAACAAAAGCTAGGGCTTTTCCCTGGGACTTGGAAGGGGCTTGTACAAGCTTAAGCATGCTTCATTAGCTTCACAGTGAATCTGTCCTTGAGTGTAGCTAACAATGGCTTGACTAGAAGTAGGATAAAATAGCTATTCGTTTTTGATTTGCCATTGACCCTATTGAGAGAATCTATGTACCTCTTCTTCCCCAGATCACCTGAACGATAAGAAATAGCAAAAATGGGGAATTCCTAAGCGGTGCAGTAGTTAGGACTCGGTGCTTTCACTGCCAGGATTCGGGTTCAATCCCTGGTGAGGGAACTAAGATCCCACAAGCCACTGTGCAACGTGGCCAAAACTAAAAAGTAAATTAAAAAAAAAAGAAATACCAGAAATGAGACAGAAATCTTTGGGTGGACAGCACAGGGGAGGCAACTGGACTATGGAATGCTAGATCAGCATATCAGGAAATTAACAAGTTTCTTTTTTCTTACTGTTGTCTGTTTACTTCTATTGGAATTTTAAGAATACAATGTTTCTAACTTTTAACATATGGTTAAAATTGCTGTTTTTTTGATCCCAATGTAGGGATCAAAATATGATAAAGACTTTTCCTGGTTTGTGAATTTATGTGCATGAAAGTTTTACGTAGGTATAAAAATTAAATAATTATATATATTTTAAATTCCCTTTACTTAAAAAAGAACAGCATTTTATGAAATACAATACAAAATTCCATAATATTTGTGTTGTTATTTTGTCATGCACATGTCTACTGCAGAAGTTGGTACAGCACCTGTACTTTAACATAGAACTCAGAATTGCTAAAAATTATTTATACTTCTTCATTTATTCAAATATCTCTTGGAAAAATCTTTTTTCCCTTTTTGCCATTTAATAGCTGTCCCCAAAACTACATAAACATCATTTACTTACTGCACTATACAACCTATCAAATAGTAATAAGCATTATTTTCTTTTCCTGTCTCTCTTGTCTGTCGATTTTGAGCATAATATATGAAACTGTGTGATGAGGTTATCTTTCCCATTCAGATTAGACAAGTTTCTGAACTACAACCAACTGCACACTGTTTTATAATCCATAAAGTCATAAATCCAGAATGCCTTTCAAAATTCTTACATTTGTTCATTTATGTAATTTTCTTTGCTGTTTTGAAAGATGGTGGTATAGTGCCACCATGTGGCCTTATTTTTATTAGATACATAGTTGAAAAGCTACTTTGGAGCTCTCCTTTTGGTCTACTAATAATTCATTTTTCAACATTATTATTCAAAAGGCATTTTTAAACAAAGAAGGTCTTCACTGTTTCCACCATTGATGTGACTTCACTTAGCTGTTTAAAGATGTTTAGATTGAAGACATATTTCCTAATTTTATCCTCTTAGATTAACTTTGTTAGAAGTATCACAATTCCGTTGCATTAATGATACACACTTGCATATTTCTTTCTTTTTTAAAATAAATTTATTTATTTTTGGCTGCGTTGGGTCTTCGTTGCTGCGCGCGGGCTTTCTCTAGTTGCGGTGAGCGGGGGCTACTCTTCGTTGCGGTGTGCAGGCTTCTCATTGCAGTGGCTTCTCTTGTTGTGGAGCACGGGCTCTAGGCGCGTGGCACGTGGCCTCAGTAGTTGTGGCTCGCGGGCTCTAGAGCGCAGGCTCAGTAGCTGTGGCGCACGGGCTTATTTGCTCCGCGGCATGTGGGATCTTCCCGGACCAGGGCTTGAACACGTGTCCCCTGCATTGGCAGGTGGATTCTTAACCACTGCGCCAACAGGGAAGTCCCTTTTCTGATTTTTTTAAAAAAGTAAATTACAGACATCATGACATTTCACTCCCTAAATATTACAATGGACATCTGTAAAAATTAAGTATATATAACCACAATCCCTAACAAATTTAACAATATTCTTTTATATCATAAAATACCCATTCTATTTCTAAATTTTCCAATTGTATCAAAAATGTCCTTTCTAGTTGGTTTGCTCAAAATAGCATCCAGCGAAGGCCCGCATGTTGCATTTGTTACATCTCTTAAATCTTGTGAAATCTGGAACTGTTTCCATCCACACTTTTCCTTCCATTACAATGACTTGCTGAGGAGGCTAGAAGAGTCTGGTAGAACTTTTCACCTTCTGGATTTGTCTCATTGCTTCTTCATGGAAACATAGAAGTTATTCCTAGAATTTAGGTCTAAAACCTTAATTAGATTCAAATAAACATTTTTTAATTGAGACTACTTCAGAGGTGCTTCAAATTGTATCGTAAGAGGATATTCATATGCCTGGTTGCTCCACTGTTTGTGATGCTAAGATTGATTCCTAGATTTGGATAATGACAGCCTGATTCTTTTTTTTTTTTTAATATAATAGCTTTATTGAAATATAATTCACATACCATACGGTTTATCTACTTAAAGTGTATAATTCAGTGGTTTTTAGTATATTCAGAGTTCTGGAACCATTACCATAATCACTTTTAGAAAAATTTTATTACCCCCAGAAGATAACCCATACTTAATGGTAGTCATCCCCCCAATTCCCAACCACCACCAGCCCCCAGCCCTAGGCAAACACTAATCTACTTTGTCTCTATAAATTTGTCTATTCTAGACATTTCATGTAAATAGAGTCACACAGTATGTGGTGACATCCTGATTCTTGCATTGTACAATTGCATCCTTCCTTTCCTCATGACTAGCAAGTAATCTGTCAGGTCAAAAGTTACTTAAATAGTGAAATCTCCTTATAGTAGTGTAGTAGTAGTATAGTAGTGTTCATATTAGGCAGTGAGAGGACAGACACACACATTTTTAAAATTAAAATATTATGTCAAAAATCCTTAAGTAACATTTATCTTTGATCTGTAGAATTTCTTGTTCCATCAAACTGGCAATTTCTTATTATGACATGATTTAAAGATACATATTCATTTAAAAATTTATGATAGTGTGAAACAGGAGAGAGACGACCTTTGGAAAAGATAAATTGGCTGAGAGACTGACAAAATCAGGAAGATGATTTTTCATTGCACTTGTGTTCTTCTTCAGATCATTTCATTAGGACTCTCACATGTAATTCCAAAATAATTCATAGAGGTATCGATAGTTACCTGTCAAATATTTAAATTAGTGATTCGCTCCCTAACTTAATTGCACACTAGAATTACCTAGGGAACTTTTAAACACTTACAATGCCAATGTTCAGGTTCTATTCCAGGCCAGATAAATCAGCATCTTTGGAAACAGTATGAACACTTGATAGTGATGCTTGTGTACTTAATTTTACATCCCTTCAAGAGGCACATAATGTCAAGTCCCATAATGAGTGATGCTAAGTTTCATCACCAAATTAAACTGGTGACTACCAAATAACTTCATCTTAAAGGTACATGTCTTCTTTGCATTAGCAAGTAATTTGTCGGGTAATATTTTAGAAACTTGGCAAATTTTTCACCTAATGGTTTTAGGTGAATTCATTGATAATTCTTGCAATATGAGGTTGCAAAGTGGTGGTTTTCTAGTTCTAGTATTCTTTTCTAAGGTGTTAGTTTCCATTCTTCTGTAAAGAAGAAGGATTTCAACTACCCCCACCCCTTTCTAAGTATCCATTATGGACCCATGGATTATTTTTCCTGTGTGTTACTTTCAGTTATCCTATGTCATTATTTTGATGATAAAATTGTTCTGAGTTTGTAATTGGGGATTTCTTCAAGCTGGCTCCTGTTTATGTCCTTTGCCCATTTTTCTTTTGGACTACTCTATTTTATTATTGACTATTAAGAACTTTTTATATATTATGTAAATTTATTTTTGCAAGTATTTTCCAGTTTTTCAAACTTGTTATAACATATTTTATAAAAAATAAATTTTACGTAGTTAATGTATCCTTCTTTTCCTTTATGTTTTCTGTTTTGTCTATAATATTTAGAATAGCATTTCTCTTCTCAAGTTCATAGAAGTATTCACACAATTTTTCATGTTTTCATATTTAAATCTTTGATCTATACACAACTTATTTCAATGAAGGTGTAAGGAAAACATCTATCATTTAAAAAACTGCTAGTCAGTTATCCCAAAATCATTTATGAATTATCTTTTCCCCACTGATTTTTAAGTGTCACTTTTATCATATAATAAATCACCATATTGCAGGGAAAACAGTCAGGAAGCTATTGCAGTGATTCTGTCTCTGGACTATGGTACTCCATTGCTGTGTCAGGGTCAAAATGTTCTCATTACTGTAGCTTTATAATTTAATATCTGTAAGAAATTTCCCTTTGTTTTCTTTTAGAATTTCTTGGTTATTTATCTGTTCATTCATTTAAAAAATATTTATTGAGCACCTACTAGATGCCAGACTCTGTTCCAGGTGTTGGAATTTAAAAGAAGACAAAGTTCCTGCCTTTAGAGAGCTTTCATAGCCTGGAGGAGGAGATGGACAATGAAACAAATTTATTAAAGGTTGTAATAAATGCTAAGAAAGAAAGAAATAGAATGATGCAGCAGAAGATAACTGAGTGAGGAAGGGACATCTACCAGAATGAGAAGGAGCTGGGTCTGTGAAGGAGCACTCCAGGCAGAAGCAAGTGCAAAAGTCCTGTGTTGAGGGAAATCTTGTCATATTCTGGGAATGATATAAAGGGCCATGCGAGTGGAGCAGCATGAAAGAAGAGAAAAAGTGGGTATTTTCGATCTTCTCCCCTCCCCTGCCCCTACCCCAGATTCACTGTTCACCCTGCCCTGTGTCCAAGAAGGCTAACTTCTAAGGACTGTCTCAGTGACTCCCTTGCCTTCTGGTTTCTAGTTGAGTTCAGCCACTGGGATCCACTTGTAGGAGATGACTGGAAGAGAGGAGAGTGGTAGCAGGAGATTTATTTCCTTGGCTCCCTCCTTGTTAGATTGTCTCCTGTTGGCTGCATCCTCTACTGAAGGCCACAGTCCTGAAAGCTGGCCCTCTTACACAGCTCATACCAGGCTCAGGCCTTGGGTGGTAATGTCTCCCACCTGTGACCAGGCACAGGGTACTGCACCTCTCTATGTTGCTTTGCTCAAGCTCCATCCTTACCCTTGATCAGACTTCCACTTTTTAAAGATCACTCTGGTTGCTTTAAAGTATGAACTGGGGGGATGGAGATAATAGGGCAAGAGGAAGGGAAGCAGAGAGATATTGACAGGAACAGAGTTAAAACCAGGACTGACTTGAAAATCTTGAATGTATGGTCACTGGCTGAGAAACACAGGACTCTGAGCTCCATTCGTTCATTCAGTGTCTTCAATAACTATGTTCTGGGCACTATTATCGGCACTTGGGACAGATAGATTAAAATTTACATCATATGTTGAAAGAGAAAATTGGCAAAGAATAATGAAGAAGTAGAGCAAGGTAGAAGGGTAGGGAGTACGGGGTGGCAGAAGTGATACAATTTTAAATAATCCATCATGGAGAAGGTGACACGAGCCAAGATATGGATGAGGTGAAGAAATGAGCCATGTGGAGACTGTTCCAGGCAGAGGAGGAAGTCACTGTAAAACAACCAATGCGAGGGCTAGTCTGACCATGCCTGGAAAAGCAGAGGCTGGGGTAGCTGGAGCTCAGAGGCCTGGGGGTGAGTGGAAGGGAATGAGGTCAGAGAGGCTACAGGAGTCATACCATGCAGGGCCTTTCTTAGGGATTTGTTTGGGGTAGAGGAGGCAGAGAAGAGGGTACTCCTTTTCTTTGTGGGTCAAGCTACCCTCCACTTTGTGGAGAGGTGAGCACTCTCACACAGCCTCCTCCTGTCCACTGTTCTGTGACAGATGGGAGGGGAAATCCAGCAATCATTCTTAGTTTCTCAGAATGCATCTAATTGTATCTACGCAGTGTCTAGCAAGAAATGCTGGCTTCATTCTCTGATGTCTGTAAAATGTTGACATCCTAGGAGGAGAAAACTGAAATTGTACCACTAATCCTGCAGGGGCATTGGCAGCTAAGTCATCTGGGGTCCCCATGGCAGCAGCATGCCTACAGGGATGACTGGACGACGGGTTTTGGAGCACCAGAGCAAAACTATTGATTTTCTGTTCCACTGAGAAAGTTGTTTAATTGTATTTTCGGATACACCTTAGGGAGAAAGAAGAAAGAAAAACAGTCTCTCTTACTGCTGTCTCTACTGGTGAGCAGTAAATTTAAAATAAACCTTTTCTTTTAAAGCTTTTTATTACGAAGATTTTCAAGCTTATACAAAATTACAGAGGATAGTATACTGAATCTGTGTACATGTACTCATTACCCAGATTTTCAATGATGATCAAGTAATGGCCAATCTTATTTTTTCTATTTATCTAGCTAGCTATATTTTTTTTCCTGGTTTTTTTTTTTTTTTTTTTTTTTTGGTTTTCGGTTTTTGGTTTTTTTGGTTGGGGGTGGTGCCCCAAGTGGCTTGCCGGATCTTAGGTCCCCAACCAGGGATTGAACCCAGGCCCTCAGCAGTGAAAGCACAGAGTCCTAACGACTGGACCACCAGGGAATTCCCATTCCTCGAAATTTAAAGCATAGTCTTGGGGTTTTAAAGCATATTCCAGGTATCAATATGTACTGTGCACTTACTATATGTCAGACACTATTCTAGATGCTTGAAATTCAGCAGTGAAAGAAAAAGTATATACAAAAAATGCCTGTGCACAAGAATCTCACAGTCTAGTTGCGGGAGAAAGAGAAATAAAATCAACAAGTGAATTATATGGTATGTTAGATGGTTAGTGCAATGGGGAAATATAAGGCAGAGAAGGGGGAGGGAGCATGTAAGGACAGGGGGTACAACTTTAAATAAGGGGGTCAGGGTATGTGTGGTAAAGGTTGGGATGCACTGCTCATATGCCAGCCACTTCAGGTCTGAAAATCTTATTCCCCTAGCTACAAAAGAACCGGTGGCGCAGTGGTTGAGAGTTCGCCTGCCGAAGCAGGGGACACGGGTTCGTGCCCCGGTCCGGGAAGATCCCACATGCCGCGGAGCGGCTGGGCCCGTGAGCCATGGCCGCTGAGCCTGCGCGTCCGGAGCCTGTGCTCCGCAGCGGGAGAGGCCACAACAGTGAGAGGCCCGCATACCACACACACACAAAAAAAACACCTCATCCAAGGTTCTGACTTCTTCCTGGGAAGGCTTACACCCAATGACTGATCTATGCAAAAGTATAAAGGCCTACTTTTTTGCTCCAACTCAAGACAGCTCTGAAGGATCATCTCTTTTTTTTTTTTTTTTTTGCGGTACGCGGGCCTCTCACTGTTGTGGCTTCTCCCGTTACAGAGCCCAGGCTCCGGACGCGCTCTGCGGCCATGGCTCACGGGCCCAGCCGCTCCGCTGCATGTGGGATCTTCCCGGACCGGGGCATGAACCCGTGTCCCCTGCATCGGCAGGCAGACTCTCAACCACTGCGCCACCGGGGAAACCCAGGATCGTTTCATCTTTAGACCTCCTTGTAGGGTTGGCTAAAGCCTCCACTGATATTGTATTGTGGCTCAATTTCTCCTGCTGGTAAATCCTTCCCATCTTTTCCCTTCCATAGGTATTGATTCAAGAGAATACTCTAAAAACTTCCTGCCTGCTCATCTCCATTTCAGAGTCTGTTTCCCAGGGAACTCGACCTGAGACAGTAGGCTTTCCTAAGACTGTGACTTCTTAGCAAAAATGTGATCTGTGTAAGGGATTAAGCCCTGAGACTATCTGGAAGAACATTCCAAGAAGAGAAAACAGCAAGTGCAAAGGCCCTGAGGCAGAAGTAGGCCTGCTGTGTTTGAGGAAGTCAAGAATGGCCTGGACTTCATGCAAGCTGAGCACATCTTGCAACAAGTACCTTGTGAAGATCCACAAGGAAACACATGCCCTCAGTAATTTAGCAAATCCTCCTAGAACACACCCTACTGAAAGGAATCCCAGGTTGTATGCGTTATCTTCCTTCCCCACAACCCCGAAACCTGTACTACAGAACAGGGAAAAAAAACCCTGGAATAATCCCCTATTCCTAATTCCCAGTGCCACAGAGGCCAGCTGTAGAGCCTGGGAGGGTGTAGGATGGGTCCTTGGGAAGCCTTAGCCCACCTCAAGCATGCCCCAGACCATCTAGCAGCTTTGCCCCTGGAAAGGGAGGGTATGGGTAGGGATGATAGAAAGGGATGGTGTCCGGCATAGTTTGGCTACTTGAGGTACACCTGCACCTTGGGAAAAGGTGTCAAACCTCATGTAAGAGAACTGCTATGGATAGATTCATAAGGTGATAAAATTCCATTCGACAAAAATTTACTGACTTCCTTATAATATACTAGGCACCAAGATAAAAACATGAATCCTGACCAGCCCCTCCCCTCAAGGAGGTCACAATAAAAAGGAAATAAAAACAATGACCGGGCACTGTAAAAATTGTTTAGAATGGCATTCAAATAGTAGCAGAATGTCATAAAAAACAAAACAACCCTTGTACTAGATTTTAATTTACCCTCTGCTGACCTTATCACAATCTATTCTCATATCCCAGAAGGAGATAATTCATTACAATTGTCTGAAACATAATAGAATATGTTTTTAGTATATAAAATTGAATTATTGAATTAAATATAGATTATATTGCTTTATTGAGTTTTTTTCCTGTTTATTAAACAAGTACATATGCATGTTGAAAATTCAAGGAATTCTGAACTGCCTAATTAACAAAGAAAAAAAGTCCTAACCTGGTAACCACTGTAAACATTATGGGAAATAAAATTTTCAGATCACTATTTACAATCACACACAGGCACACACACACAATTTTTATAATAGGAATCATACCGCTAATAGGCCACTTGATTTTTTTACTCAATAATGTTTAATCTATCTTAAATATCAATACTACATTCTACAGTGTAGTGAGCATCTGTTGTTTTTGTTTGCCTTACACCCTCACCCTGATTCCTTCTGGGAAACTGCTCTACACTTGTATCTCTGGAGAGAGCCCTTGTATGACTCACACATTCCTCCCATGACCTCTGGAGCAAGAGATTGACACAATCTGGTTCAATCATGGTACAAATGAGGTAAGTGAACAACAAAACTCTTTGCCACCCAGCTGCCTTGTCCTCCTTCCCACTCTCAGATTCAGTGTTGGCACTTTGCACTCTGTAGGTGGCCTATCACATCTTGTCATTTGGGCCCATTTTCTCTATTCATATACTCTTTGCATTTCCATGTTTTTACTTTCCTTGTTTTCGTCTTTCTATTTGCTCATTTCCATCATCCTTCGTTACTTCAACTTTCCTCTGATGGTGAATTTCCAGATTCCACATTTCTCTTTTGAGCTACACCAGTAGCCATCTCTAGTGTTGGCATTCTGTGTCAGTCTTTTCAACAGCAATGGATCCATTCCTATAGCTCTGTATCTGTGTGAGCCTTTGCCAGCTCTGGATCTCTATTTTTAGGCCTTTCATGAATACTCTTCTGCAAGCCTACTCTTTGGTAAAGAAAATGCTGAGTGGATGATCATGCTGACAGAGTGACTAACAGCTCTTGAAGGAACTGGCAGCTCCTGGCCCTGCAAGACTGTCATGATCCTCCAATGTGGGACAGCCATCATGGTCTCAGCATTTGAAGACTAAAGGTAAACAGGCAACCCTTCATCACTTCATTCATTTACTTAAGCAAATGGATTTCCAGATGCTGTAAGAAGGGCTGAGAAGTGAAGGGTAAGCAAGATAAGATCCTTTCCCTTAAAGAGTTCACAATTTAGTGGGATAGACAGCTAAATATGTAAGGAGATAATTACAGTGAGAGATACGATTTTATAAATATGTGTATATTTTCTTAGAAAAACATGCACCAAAAGGAAATATGCCCAAAGTTAGCAGTGGTTGTCTCTATCAGATAATTTTTCTCCTTTTTACTTCCTGTCTTTTCAAAATTTTTCCTTCAGTGTATATTTATTATTTTTGAAATGAAGAGAAAAGAATCATGTACAAAAAGGAGTACAATGGGATACATGCTACACTGGAAGTGTGCACAGTATTCTAAGGAAGCAACTAACTTGTCTGGGGAAGGGAAAGAAAACCTTGCAATATCTTATACTAATATGGGTCTCTCACAGGCCAACCAAATGCAACATATGGCCTTATTTGGATTCTGGTGTAAGCAAACCATCTGTAAAAATATTTATAAGGCAAGTGGGGAAATTTGAACTCTAACTAGATATGTGATGATACAAAAGGAATATTATTATTATGAGATATGATAAAGGTATTACAGTAATGCTAGGACAAAAAAGAACCTAATCCTTTAGGTAAACATACTGACATACTTGTGGATGAAATGATACGAAGTTTGGGATTTTTACACATAAATCATCCATTGGTTGGGAATATAAAATAAAAACAGTGGTCATGGGCTTCCCTGGTGGCGCAGTGGTTGAGAGTCCGCCTGCGGATGCAGGGGAAACGGGTTCGTGCCCCGGTCCGGGAGGATCCCACATGCCGCGGAGCGGCTGGGCCTGTGAGCCATGACCGCTGGGCCTGCGCGCCCGGAACCTGTGCTCCACAACACGAGAGGCCACAACAGTGAGAGGCCCGCGTACCGCAAAAAACAACAACAACAACAAAAAAAACCAGTGGTCATGAGTTAATGATTATTGAAGTTAGGTAATGAATTCAAGCAGTTTGTTTCAGTATTTTTACTCCTTTTGTGTTTGTCTGAAATTTTCTGTAATATAATATGCAATAATAATTAATACAAAATTTTTCCTCTAATAAATATAAACAAGTTCAAATATCTCTATCTTCAAGACTCAGCACAAAAGGCATCTTCTATACCAGTGAATGAGCATACAACAATCAAACCATGTGTGTGTTCACACATATACAAACAGCACTGACAAAGTCACTGTGCATTGTATGTTGTCTATTTCATGATCACCTGATCTGTGTCAATGACACGTCTCTTGCAACTTCAACATATATTTTTATATTATTCAATGTTTATAGTGTGCTTACACACAATAATCAAATATTTTAATTTTTTATTATTAAGGAAAGAGATCTTCTCTTTGAAACCTTTCCTGATCATTCACTCCATTATTTGCACCCCACCCGAACTCTGCACATACAACAGGGAACCCATAACACACTCTCATGTTTATTTGTTCACTTACATTTAAGTGAGATCAATGTGTAACACATGAAACCTATTCAGTAAATAGTTGTGGTGGTGCTTGTTATAATCACAGTCCTTTCTTTCAGGCTATAAGACCAGCAGTGACCATACCTTACTTATCTTTGTATACCCAGCAATTATCTCAATACCTGGTACATTTTGAGTACTCAATAAATATCTCTTAAATGAATGAATGAATAAATGAAACTTTATCTCTTAAATGAATGAATAAATGAAACTTAGGATTACTCCACTCATAGACCGATACTACGTCTGGCAGAAACATCCGTAAGACTGAGGAATGTAAATGACTCCGTGCCTTACAGTTTACTCAGTGCTCCACAGCTCATTTGGTCAGCAACAGAACATGTTCTTAGATTTAACACAGTCACTTTGAGTACAAATGGCGGAGAAAAGTCAAATACCTTTTTCATTTTTGGCAAGCAATGCATCGTGCTCAATAGCCATCCCTTCCCTTAATTCCATCCTGAGTCCCTCCCAGCTGCAAACATACATTGTGGGGAGAAGTAAGTTAAGGACAGGACAAAGGACGCAGTGAGGCTGAGGCGACAGAGTAAATCTCAGTGACTGACTATTTCACCTAATATTTGGTAATGTTTATGAGAAGCTGAAAACACTTCATAACTTATTTTTTAGGCTGTGTCAAAATATTCCTGGCATCAAAATGATTTGATCCAGACATGTACTCAATTGTTCTCCACAATTACACTGTAAGGTAAACAGAGCCTGCCACCTCTGTTTTAAAGAAGAGGAAATTTGCCCTTCACTTGGCTGGGATTTTAAATTGGGAGACAATATTTTTCATGCAGCCTACTGGGATATTAATGCTATGTCATCACTGCCAAGAAACAACTATTTGTTTCGAAGTAGGTGTTAGAGCAAAAGTACTCTTTAGATTCTTAAAGAAAGTATTTGAGTGATATCCAAATTCAAAGACCTCCAGAATGAGGGAGATGCATCTGTTTATTTTTAGGTACTTGAACAACTAACTTGCTCCTTGAAAAGCCGGGGTGCAGAAATCAAAGGCCTGATTGTGCTGAATTCTTCTCTTTGGTCATTATTCAGACTAGTTCCCAGCATGCCACAGTCCAAAGGAAAGGGTCCAAGCTCTGTTTAAAAATCAGAGACTAAACAGCTTACTCAGCACCCTGCTCACATTAGTGTTGCTTGTATTCATCATTTTAAAGTCTTTTGATAGCTCCTTTTATGCAATAATCTTAGGCTTCTGGGAATATTCTCAAAATATAGGAAGAACCTCCCTGACCTAGTTATGATGAAAAATGCTTTTCATGACTACCCACTCTCTTCAAGGAATGCTGGAACAACCAAGTCCTTAGGCATAATTGAATCCTAGGGAAGAATTTTACAAAAGTGCTGCTTTTCTTTTTCTTTTTCTTTTTTTCCTTTCTTTCTTTGAAGAGGGGTTTCCCACGGTGAGGAAGGGGAAATTTTTTATTGAAACTGGCCCCTATTGCTCACCTACCCTGGACTGATGAGGATATTCACCCTTAGGGGAACCAACGATGATTTTTGTTGTTGTTGTTCTGTTTCCTCATCTAGGAGAGTGAGAGTGTGCTGCAGCAATCTATTTGAAAGAATGTTCCTTAAATATCCCAATTCAAAGGACTCCATAGAGCTGAGACCCAAATAAGAGCACCAAGGGAGCCCTGGTACGTCAACCCAAATCACAAAAGGCATGGCTTTTCTAAGAATATAAGAATTATATCTACCTTTTAGGTACAGAAGGTGGAATGGAAAGAAGTGCTTTTTGGAGACGGTATCCCAGAATAATCTCTAAGCAGAACCCCTTGCACAAGATTATCCAGCTTTCCTTGACGGGTGCACGGGCAGAGAAGGCATTTGGTCCCTGAGGTAACGTTTACTTGGGAGGTTACGACAACGATGTGCACGTTTACAGCAATCCAGGTGACCGTGAGCGCAGGAGCACCTCTAGGACTGCGGCACCGAAAATACGCTAGCTATTCTGTCGTCCTCCCCGCTTCCACTCGCTGTGGGGATTGGAGCAGCTTCCGAGTCGCTGACACCACCCCTTCCCGCCTCTGGCTCGCAGGGAGCATGCGTTTCCATCCTCACTTCCTCTCAAGGAGGGAGCGAGAATAAGGTGACGCCCTAGCCGACCCGCTGACCGCTCCGCGTCACAGGAACTTCAGCACCCACGGGGCGGACAGCGCTTTCCTCCACCTGAAGACCTGAGTCCCGAGCGCCCAGAGTCTTTCTCATCCCTTTACTCCGGAGCCGCAGAGAGCTCCACCAGCTCCGAGCCCCCGCCACTCGCCCTCCCTGCGCCCGCCCTCCTAGCTCTTCCTGTTTTTACTCCTCCTTTTCATTCATAACAAAAGCTATAGCTCCGGGAGCCCGGCGCCAGGCTGTTTCTGAAGCCAAGCGTGGAAGAATGGGGTTCCTTTGGACCGGCACTTGGATTGTGGTGTTGGTGCTCCACAGCAGCCCAATTCAAGCTTTCCCCAAACCGGCAGGCAGCCAAGGTACGTGGACACTTTTCTGCCCACCTCCCTTTTATTTCGCCATGAAAAGGTAAAGCTTGGTGTAATCCGCGAGCTGTAAATCACCTTGCCTCATTTTCTGATCACGTCATATCCGTGCATATTGACAGAGAAATCAGTTCGAATTTAGAGCCAGAAGACAGATTTTCCTCCCTCACTTTTTACATGATAGAACAATAATATAAGTTGTTTTGAAAGATCTTATTTTGAAATTGGGAGGGGATGGCTTTCCCGCCTAATATATGGCTTGGTTTTTTTTGTTTGTTTGTTTTTTTCCTAGTCATCTTACAACCTTTCTCAGATATTCTATTCATAAAACGTGCAGTGTATGAAGAAAGCTTTTAATGTGCCAATAATACCAATCCAGACTATGCTCTGTCTAGTTGAAAACAGCTGGTAAACCAAGTGTTAGAACAATATGTTAGATTTCTGGTCAAAAAAAAAAAAAGAAAAAGTGTAATTCTATTAACTCAGGAAATACACCAAGATAATAAGCAAGGCAACACTGATAATCATCGTTATTGGATAATCTTGATAATCTCTGTTAATATATATATTTGTTTCACAGTGATCCAAAAATATTTCTCCTTTTATTTTGAAAATTTTATTTAATGAGACATATTGTCTTTCCAATGAACAATTAAATTTGTATTTGTGTGTGTTTATTCTAGAGAAACCCCTACATAATAGAGAATTAAGTGCAGAAAGACCTTTGAATGAGCAGGTAGGTCGGAAGTAAAATTATAAATGCTATTCCATTTTATTTTAGTTATCATTATTTAATGTAACTATGCCGCAAATTTTTAGCCATTTTGAATTCACAAACCTCAGGAGCTTAATAATAAACACTGAAATTATGATGGGAAATATAATTTTGGTAATTTTTATGTCCCAACAGTTAAATATAGAGAGTTCAGTATAATGCAAAGAGCTGCCTGCATAATAAGCCAGTAAGCGCAACATCACATCCATTCTATTGTAAGATTTCTTTATCAGAGATTTATCTTTTACCAATATTATCAGAGAGGGAATTAATATTTATAGACCATCTGCCCTTTATTTTATCTCATTTAATCCTTATGACATACTTTGAGATAGAAATTATTAACTACATCTTACAAACAAGAAAGCTAAGTCCCATGGAGATTGAATTATTGAGCTGTCATATGTGGTAAGTGGTGGAGTAATGATTTAAAGCCAGGTCTATCTCCTGTTTCTTTCACAGATTGCTGAAGCAGAAGCAGACAAGATTAAAAAAACATACCCTTCAGGTAATAAGAAATTACATTGATGTTAATTTAAATAATGTAGGCTATGAGAAGCTTAACTAAAACGGATGTGCCTGGTTTGGGGGCTTTTCTTCCAGAAAACAAGCCAGGTGAGAGCAATTATTCCTTTGTTGATAACTTGAACCTGCTAAAGGCTATAACAGAAAAGGAAAAGAATGACAAGGAAAGACAGTCCGTAAAAAGTTCTCCAAATGATAATAAATTGAACCTGGAAGATGTTGATTCAACCAAGAATCGAAGACTGATTGATGATTATGATTCTACTAAGAGTGGACTGGATCATAAATTTCAAGGTAAATGAAGAAAAAGAAGTTTTGCTACCTATTTTCTCTAATTTGGAGTTTCCCATTATGGGTTAAGAGAAAGTTCTATATTTTAAAAATATCTCTTACACACTTACAATCCTTTATTAGTCATGTCCAAAATTGAGATAAAGCCCAAACTTACTGATAATGTGCAAAGCTCCAGCTCCACAGAAGCCCAGATTTTATTTTCTCTTTAAAGCTTCCTTTACTGATGCTTTGAAAAACATTTAAATCTACTCTCTATATTTTATGTTATTGAATTCATTTTAACATTCCAATTTAACTATTAGTACAAGCAAAATATCATAATTCTCAAACAATTAAATCAACAAAATACCCCCCCTCCCCAAGAGGAATATTCGTCACTCCCTTTTCAGTGTTCTCTTCCTAGCTATATCCTTTCTCCCTAGGTCATTCTAACCTTTCCACAGTTTCCGTTACCATCTATATCCTGATGTTTCATATCACTAGCCCAGAATGCTCTGAACTATAGACCTATATCTAGCTAACTACCGACTTATCTTCCCTTGGAAGTCTCAGATGCACCTCAAACTTAACATGTCTAAGATTAAATTCATAATTTCTGTACACCTTACAACTTAGCCCTCTTTCCTCTAGGAAAGGCACTACTATACATCCAGCTTTTCAAGACAAATCTATGAGTCAAACTATTTCTTTTTTTCTTTACCTTTCAAATTCTAATCCACCAGTCTTAGCAATTTTATCTCCTATGTATCTCTCAAAATCTTTTTCTCTATCCCCAATCACCTCCATCTTTTTCCAAGCTCCAATCATGTCTCATTTGAACTAGAGCAAAATCTTCCAATGGATCTTCTAGCATTCGCTCTGACCCTCTCCATCTTATCCTTCATGTAGCAGCCAGAGTGATCTTTTCAACACACAAACATGAGCATGTCTCTGTTTTGCATAAAACCTGTTAATAGATTCCCATTTCTCTTAGGATAAAACCCCAAATCCTTAACGTGACTTCTACAGTCCTACATGGGCTGTCTACTTCTCTAGGTTCATCCAGCGCACATGATCTGATAGAAACCTTATTTCCTTCCTTCATGGCACTTACTGCAGTTTGTAATTTTACATCCTTGAGTGTGACTACTTCTGATTTATCTTTTTCTCCTAAACTCAACTGAAAACTCCATGAGAACAGAGACGGTGTAGTCCAAGTGTCTGGAGCTCGTGAATTTGTTGCATGGATTGATAAATGAACAAATGCACAAATAAAAGAATACATGAGGGAGTAAATTAACTATTGTACCTAGGCATTGAGGTCTTCCTCAGTGTGTCTTCTATTCTGAGTACTGGTGCTTAGGAGTGACTACAGATTTTCTTATGTGTCTTAATTCTTTTCCACGGACCACAAGAGAATTATACTGATTATCTCTGTCAGAAAACGACTGCCAATTAAATTTGACTTTTATAGGCTATTGTAGCCTGAGGAGAATTCAGAAGTGTGTTTTATATAGATGGCGTGGGGGAGATGGTCTATATTTTGACACATTTCATATTGTATACTATTCAGGGAAATGTTTTGGGGGTTTTTTTGTGTGAGGGTTTTGTTTTTGTTTTTGTTGTTGTTGTTTTGTTTTGGCTGTGCTGTGCATGGCTTGCGGGATATTAGTTCCCCGACCAGGGATTGAACGCGGACCCATGGGAGTGGAAGCGATGAGTCCTAACCACTGGACCACAAGGGAATTCCCAGGGACATTTTTTTTTTGAATTCTACTTTTTAAACTAAGACATTTGGGCTAGAAATAAATAGGCACTGGGCATAGCCCCATGAAAAATAGATTTAACCACTTTGATTGAATTGACCATTTGATTTAATAAAATAAAAAAATAGTCTAAAGTTTGTTTGACTGCATTTTTTGGTCAGATGGGCTGTACATGCAAACAGAGGCAGATCTGTTTGTGATCTGATCACTAACTTTAGCAACTTATGTTTAAATTGTTCAACATTTTATTAACATGCAAATAGGTTCAGAACTACCAAGTGCTAGTTTTGATGGTTCCAGGTTTACCCTAGGGGTCATTTTAAGTCCACTTGAGTATACAAAAAAGATTCTTGGAGAGAATGATATGAGTGAATTGCTGATTTTCTCTCATACCCTGGTAATGCTGGAACCAGAAGGTTTGGGACCACTCAGGTGACTAGAACCTCAGAGGTATGCAGACTTACATCCCAGAAGGGAGGACAAGGGGCCTAACTTCTGCAGGGTGCTTTTATACCTTTAGGAAACCTCTAAATGGGCTTGTGCTATAGGACCCACCAATTCTCCGTCTCAGTGTTTTCTACAGTATGTATGATTCAGGATTTTTGTAAGTTTCTTTTAGGAAATAGTGCTTTGTGGCTCCTGTGTGCACTCACCAAACAAATATTCATTGAGCAATTACTATGTATCAGTCTATGAGCTAGACAGTAAGCTCTGTGCAGTTAGGGACCACATCTAAACTCCTTATCACTCTCTTTCCAGTCCTGGCCCATATTAAGACTTTAATACAAATATATTGAATACATGAAGGCCAAGTGCCATATTAGATGCCTGGAGATTCAAATGTAACTGAGCAGATGACAACTTTGAACAAGGCCCTTTCGCATCCACTTAGAGTTGTAAATGCTTTAAAAACTTATAAATATTGAACTCATGTCTGGTTTCCCTCTGAGGTCTGTATAGGAGGGTGAAACACCCCTTCACGAGCAGTAGAGAAGCCATTCTGAGTAATTCTGTCCATTGTAGAGGAGCAGGGGAAATCACTGGAAGGCAAGGAGCATTGCCCACCTGCTCAACTATCAACCCCATCTAGCGAAGCTCTGCTAGGGGAGCCTGAAGTTCCTGGCTCAAGAGAATACAGCATTGCAGAGGAGGAAGCTATTTCTTCAGAGTGTTGCTAATGTTCTTCCTGTTGTGAAGTAAATGAACTGAAAAACAGTCATCTCATTTATTTTCCAGCTTCAGCAGGCAACCACTATTCTTCCTTTTTCAGATCCCAAGGAATAAGTGGGAAGGGAAATAAATGCTTCCACCTCTGCATAGACCCAGGGAAGTGTCTGCTCCACATATTCCCGAGAGTCTGACTTGCAACCCACAAATGGAAAAATCAGACCTAAGTGATAGTGAGTCTCTGCTCCTGAAAAACATGGGTGATGAGCCCAATTTTCAGTCAGCCAGGAGGGGAACTGATTTTACAGGGTTTTCTAAGGGACTTTTCTGCTCATTCATCACGCTGGTACACAGGACTCAAAGGGCTCACAGCTCATGGGTTGGCCAACAATTCAGC
Source organism: Grampus griseus (assembly GCF_964374135.1). Lineage (NCBI taxonomy): Eukaryota > Metazoa > Chordata > Mammalia > Artiodactyla > Delphinidae > Grampus > Grampus griseus. Next base: position 95,644,834 of record NC_139018.1, read on the forward strand.
AATCATATACTGTCAGAGAACTTCCAGCCCTCTGTGTGTACTCACCCTGCTCATTTTCCTAAGCTTCTTTCCAAACAGCAAGAAGAGGATATTCTGCCTGAGGCTGCACATACTTCCAGCTTCATAGAGTCTAGAAGAAGTCTATGAATCCCCAGGAGCTATGGAAGAAAAGGAGAGAATCAGAATAGAAATATGTACTAGGTTCTTCTTTCTTTGAGTGAATATCAGAATTATTAGGGTAGGATTTGGCTAGGGATGCAATGTCTATTTTCTCTAGAAGATAATTGTAGTTCCCTTATTTCAGGTACAAATCTACGGTTCATAAAACTACGTTAACTTTCATACGATACTTTGCAATTTAAAAGGTGCTTTTACATCTTATTCCATTTGATCCTCACAATCCCATGAAATAGATACTCTTTTTAACTTCCTTTACAGTGGTCCAAGGATATATAGATAACAAGAGGGATCACTGGAGCTAAATTTCTGATCTTTCCAAGCTGCCTAGAAGTGACAGGTTAAATGCCTTGTAAACTTGCATATATGAATATACTGTTCCATGTGGTATAGATTGGAAAAGACCAGTTAATTCCTGGGAGTGCTCTGTGGACATAGTGCAAAGCGTCCTTGCCACCAACCCTACTGTATCCGTCCTTTCCCTCAGGAAGGGCCCTTGCTTTAGTCTGGAGTAGTGCTGCCAAATGTATTCCCAGGAAAGCCAAGGATACATATCTGCGAGCTTCTCTGCTGAGATTTACATAGATTTATATATTGCTTTGTGCAAACCTGTGATCACATTTCAAAAGCTTAAATTCCAGGCACATAAAATAAGTTCCCCATTCTCTGGAGAAAGAGGCTTGTCACATTAAGCTGCCTTACATAAAGGTGCCCTGACACATACTCACAAGTAAACAGTTATTCCAGGTAAGTCATAAAATCTTCAGTACATACTCTCTGATTCTGGGTGTAAGGCAGGTTTCCCCACCCCCAGCCCAGGAATTTGCCTGCAAAGGGAGTACATTAATACAAATCTACTCTTGTGGGGAAATGGAATATCGAATTATATAATATATAGAAGGGTGCTTTGAACAATACTGCATACTATCTAACAGTATTTTACTTTTTGTACTATTAGTGCTAAAAACGGAGAGGCCTTTTGTGTTATTTTCAGATCTTCCTCCTATAATCACATAAGCAGCTTTCAGAACTTCCATTATCATCCCAGGTTCTTAACTTGAAGTCAAATTTTATTTTAAACCAAGAGTTTACATGGACTAAGCACCACCTTAAACATATTCCAAACATATTTGAGTGTACAAGATATAGATTATAAATCGAATGTAATCCAAGAAATAGGTCTGTGACCACCACAACGTGAAGTTGTGATTGCTCTGTCTAGATGATCCAGATGGCCTTCATCAACTAGATGGAACTTCTTTAACTGCTGAAGACATTGTCCAGAAAATTGCTACCAGGATTTATGAGGAAAATGACAGAGGAGTATTTGACAAGATCGTTTCTAAACTGCTGAATCTTGGCCTAGTAAGTCATATGCATGAGAATGAACCAAATCTTAGGTTGGAATATGCTAAGAAACCAAGCCACTTCATTCAAAGAGCCAAATGTTTATAACGCATCTACTTTATACCAGTCACCATGGGTCTCGAGGACAAGTAAGACACCACTCTTTCCCTCTAGGAATTTATGGTTTATCAGAGGCACTAGACAAGTACGCAAGTGCTCATGATGCAAGGTGCATAAGAACCATCTGAGTGGTTCAGTGTGCCAGAGGGTGGATTATATCCAGTTATGCAATAAGGAAAAGCTTCAGAGGAGGAGGTGTTTGAAGTGAGCTTAGAAGGATGGTTGGGATTTAACCAGCAGAAGTTTAAAAAAAAATGTGTTAGATGAGAAGGAAATAAGATGTGCAAAGCCACACAATGATTGGGAAGCCCTAAGCAATTCAAACTGACCCTGCCCCAGCTTGGCTCCCAGATACTAACACAGGCCTGGCAGGCTTTAGGAGAGCACTAAATTTGCAGGTTTCAAAGGTTACCTACTATGACCTGCAGCTGAGGACTGAGAAACAACCCTCAAGTTGTTTCTCAAATTAAGTATTCTGTGGGTTCCAACAGATAGGACTGATGCTTGCACAATGGGCCCAAAGACACTTCTTCCCAGGAGTGCTGAGCAGTTACTGTGAAGGCCAGCATGTAGTAGAGGCATAATCAAGGGATGTTCAGAAGAGGGACCAGAACATTCTCTAGTCTTCTAAAACTATGTGTTCAACTAAAGAGTTCAGTCCAGAATTTTTTTTAAATCACAAAAATGGGAATAACAGTTATATGTTTTGACTCTTTATAACAGATCACAGAAAGCCAGGCACACACACTGGAAGATGAAGTTGCAGAGGTTTTACAAAAACTGATCTCTAAGGAAGCCAACAGTTATGAAGAGGAACTCAATAAGCCAATGAACAGGACTGAGAGTCAGGCTGGAAAAATACCAGAGAAAGTGGTATGTATATGCAAATGTATATGCATCTATTATGTATGTGTATATGCATGTGCATGGATGTGTGTGTATACTTGTATTTGTATATAATTAATACAATCTGTGTATAATTAGTACTTCAGTTTGTGCCAAATAAGAATTGGGGTATGTGACATTTTTAGCCCACTTAAAATATATACATTAATGAAATACCAATGAGTTAAAAGATATAAATGAACTCCACTTTGAAAATAGTATAAAGATGCATGTTATATTACATAGTAAAGATTATGCCTTATACCCCAGAGTAAAATAACACATAATATTATGTGAAACGGTTATTTCACATAACAATTCATATAATCACAGTGCACTGGATCCAAGTATTTCACAACAGAAGTTGGTATCCAACTTCTGTTCACAGTGGATGTCATCATCTGCTCCCAAAACCCCAAAAAAGAAACTTGGGCTGATTTGATCCTTTTCCACACCAGCTTTTATATTCCTCAGAGCTAGTTGCCTCATGCTGCCTCTCTGTCTACCCTGTGTCCTCCCACCTGCTCCTTCCTCTTTCCATTGGCTCAGAGGTCTGTCTGTCATCCTTTACTTAGACTTGCCATTCACTTGTCCTTGTCCTTGCTGGACTCCTTGCCTCTTCATCTTTTCTTTGGCCTCAGCCAAACTACTAAAATCATTCTCTCCTCCTTGAATTCCTTTTTAAATTTCTAGATGGAGCTAACTATAGGAGGATATAAGAGGATATCAAACTCCTCACCTCTCCTTTCATTTTCTTCACCAGAGCTCCCATACCCCATGCATGGCTCTCCAACATCCTATCCCAAATACAAGGAAAAAGGGTATATAGACCTATGGTCCTATTTTAGGGAAGGCTAGAAAACAGAAATTGGTATGGATTGTTTTTGTTTTGTTTTTTACTGCTAGCCAAAAATTCTCCTTTGTTCTCCCTACTTCCAATCCCCACCATCTGCCATTTTGAAAAACAGCTTTTCAAGATCCACCCACCCTAAAAAAAAACTATCTAGATTTATCACAGAACTCATGGCTTTTACTCAAACTTACCAATCTGAACCAAAACTTACATAGCAATTTTCATGATCCTTCACTCCCATTATATACACCTTACTTCCCATCTCTAAAATGTCCATATACTTGACCTGCTCACTCATATTATCTAAATGCATAAATGCAAACAAAATATTCTTTCAGTAAATGTTTATTGAGGTACCACCTATGTACCAAACACTGGGGATAAAATGCTCATTTAAAAAGATACAATCCCTGCTCTCATTATGCTTAAGGTCTAAGGGAAGAGGTAGATGGTCTTCAAATAGTCACGTATTTTATTTTATTTTATTTTTTTAATAAATTTATTTATTTATTTTTGGCTGTGTTGGGTCTTCGTTGCTGCGCGCAGGTTTTCTCTAGTTGTAGCGAGTGGAGGCTCCTCTTCATTGCGGTGCGCGGGCTTCTCATTGCGGTGGCGTCTCTTGTTGCAGAGCATGGGCTCTAGGTGCACGGGCTTCAGTAGTTGTGGTACGTGGGCTCAGTAGTTGTGGCTCGCAGGCTCTAGAGCTCAGGCTCAGTAGTTGTAGCACACAGGCTTAGTTGCTCTGCGGCATGTGGGATCTTCCCGGACCAGGGCTCAAACTCGTATCCCCTGCATTGGCAGGCAGATTCTTAACTACTGCACCACCAGGGAAGCCCAGTCATGTATTTTAATTGTGACTGCATTAAGTACTCTGAGAAAAGAAACATGGTTCTACTAGACCTCATAAAAAAGGAACCTGTCTTGGACTTAGGCTTGGGGAAGGCTTCCCAGAGGAGGTGACTTGAGCCAAAAACTGAAGGCTGAATAGGAGTTAACTTGTGAATATGATAGGCAATATGTAGAGAAGGATGTGTGGAGTACCCAAGTAACTGAAACAAGGACAGTGTGGCTGCCACACAGAGAGAGCAATGAGAGATGAGACTGGGGAGGTGGACCCAGGCCAGATCAGCAGGGTCTTATCAGCCATGTACAGATTCTGATCTTTATCATAAGAGCAATGGGAAAACACTGAAGGATTTTAAGCAAAGGACTTACATGATCATATTTTTAAAAAGATAACTGGCTACAACGTGGAAAATGCAGGGTTGGGAATAGATTGGAAGGTGGGTGGTGTACCAGTTAAAAAGTAAGAAGTGTAGGTAGCTTGGACTAGAGTGGGGTAGTGGAGAAAGTGAGAAATGTACAAATTTGGGATAAATTTAGACAGTATGGCCAATAAGGCTACTGATGGATCGAATGCAGGGAAATGAAGAGGCAAGAAAGGCTCTTACATTTCTGTCTAGTTCACTCAGTGGAGAATGGATCATTAAGATAGGGAACACTGGACACACATCAGGTTTGGGAAAAAGAGTCTTGTGTACCCTCCCAGCCAGCGTTTAAAATGTCACCCAGGAATCACTAAGGTATGATTGCTCTGCTAGCATTAGACATTGTGACAGGCTTTCCTGTATCTTGGCACCATCCCTCTTGGTAGATTCTATAAACTCAAAGCTCCCCTCCTTGGTGAAAGGCAGTTTTATGAAGAAACACTCATGAGAACTAGTGGAGGGAAACTTGGCCAGGGCAGGAACCTGTCTATTCTCCCCTGAGCAGGAGCCAGGGTCTTCAGGTAAAGCACCTGTCTCTAAATCCCAATGATCTTCCCATGTAACTAGATGCCCACACGCCTGCAAAAGAGTTTGATCCTGCAGGAGCTTACAAAGGAAGAGATATTCTTGCACTTCAATTCAAGCGCGTCACAGAGGAAAGAATCATCCTGGATTGTCATCAGTTCTAACAAAAATGTTTATTTTGTATTGATTTTTCCCCCACTGTAGACTCCAATGGGAGCAATTCAGGATGGTTTTACTAATGGAGAAAATGATGAAACAGTGTCTAACACCTTAACCTTGACAAATGGCTTGGAAAGGAGAACTAAAACCTACAGTGAAGACAACTTTGAGGAACTCCAGTATTTCCCAAACTTCTATGCACTACTGAAAAGTATTGATTCAGGTAAACATTGTTTTCTGACCATGTGGAATAGAAACAGTAATTCCAGGAAATGTGTGGGTGGGGTTTTTTTCTTCCTGTTTTCAATTTCTAAATTCAACCATCAATGACGTATATTATGGCCTCAGGGAAAATAGTTCACATTGATTTTTTTCAAAAGAAGTGTACTAGCCATGGAAATATTTAGGAAAGGGTAATCAGGAAAGGTGGAATTTCTGGATAATTTAATCTTCATGTTAACAGAGGGTTCATTTATTTGTTCAATAAACAGGTATTGAACACATGCTGTGTTCCTGGGATTGTAGTGAACCTTGTACCGATATAGGGATGAATCAGAGTGTTCCCGGCCTGACCCATTTCAGCCTCAACTTTTATTGCAAGTCTCTTTTCAAAAAGGCTTTATTTTCCTCTCTTAGTAAGAACAGTGTATGGAACATAATTTATTATTTTTAAATGATTCAGAATTTTGCTTTTTAGATATTTTCAACTTGTCTTCAAATGAATTGAACTAAACATTGGACTAATGAAGGTCAGGAGCCCAAAACACGCTTGGGAAATGTTCTGCTTTTTTTTTAAAAAAAAGTCCTTAATGTGTTGCTCTCTTTTCTTTTTTATGTGCACCAAAATAAGTTGACTGAAGATTTCAGTTCATGTTTATTTTTGGTTAATCTGCAAGGAGGATAATAATGTGCCAATTTTCTGTTGTTATTGTCCATATAGCTGCCCTGCACTGCCTTATAGCTTTTCTTCTTCCTGTTTAAAGATTCATCGCCAGTTTGAACATTTGTAATAAAGACTTCTGTAATTGTAACATCTTTCCCCAAGAAGTGACCTTAGAGTAGACTTCATTTCTGGGGAACATCCTTTTGTCCTTCAATCCCAGACATTGGCCAGATGGCACCAGCCCCCCTGCTGGTGTCTGCAGGGCTTGTACATCTTGAGGGTCTATTCTTGCCCCACTGGTTGGCAGATACCCAGCTCAGAACCTCTGTCATCCTGGTGAATCACTTCTTGTCAGTGAAGTGTATCAGCATAATACCAAATATTTATATGGATGTGACCTTGAGCAAATAATGTGATTGCTGAAGTTATTATTTACCTGCCCTTTTCCAGGATTTCTCTCCCGCACCTCTTCTCCCACCTTCCTCTCTCCCAACTTTGTGACTTTTGTGGTATTTTTAAGATTCCACTGTATGGAATATTCTTTATTTTGTGTGTTTTTATCTTTCAGTTTCCTTGACCCCATTCCTTATTGCCTTTGTTTTTATAGACTTTTAATTTGAATACTTACACTGAGGTCTTTGATAGTACCCATCTTTTTTACCCAGGGTCTGAACCAATTGAGAAAACCGAAGTATCTTTGCTACTGATACAGACCGGGTTGTAGAATGTAGCTTGGTGTGAGAGCCAGCAGTGGGCTTGTCTACTCCCTACCCCCAGTCTAGCTCTTGGAACAGCCAATCCTGGAAGAGTTTGAGTCTGCACAGCAGGCACATTTTTCAGTTCCCTGCCTTCCACTGTTCCAGGGGAATGGGAAGAAGAAAGATTCCAAATCCCCATCCTTCAAGAAAAGTAGACTAATGGCTGTTGGCTACCAACCTCATCTGTGAGGAGGATGAAAAAATGGGGGGAAAGGCTAGAAGTATGTAGAGAAAATCCTTCCTGGCAGCTGAAAGAATAGGGAAACAGTTCTCTAGCAACTTAGTTTTTCTTTCCTTCAAAAATGGAAATAGCTTTTTTTTTCTGATTTTAGAACTAATATAGCCACTGAACTATTATGGAGTCATTGGCCATCTTGTTCTATCAGGATACAGAACAGTATGTCACATATGAAGTTTCCAAGAAACTGTTAGTAGTGGTTGCTTATAGGAAGTAGTAGTTGTGGGGAGGGAGAGGAAGAGAATATTGCTTTCACTATTTACTTCTGTACCACTGGAATATTTTCACTATATGCGTTTATTCCTTCAAATGAAATAAATGTTAGAAAGCAATATATACTACTGTTAAAAAGTCAACATTGCATTTAAAAAATAAAGAAACATGTGTGTCCCTATTTCAAATATTAAGCTTGATTAATGAAAACAGGTCATTCCTTCCCTCAAAAACATACAACCAGAGTAGAGAAAGGTTGTTGGGTTACCAGTCTTCTAACTTTCCTTTTGAGTTTATATTATCTCAGGTTGCAAACTGTCTCTATCATCTACTCTATCAATAAAATATTTTAGATTAAGGTAAACCGTTTTGGAGAAGTTATAATTACCCATTTCTGAAAAAGTTCAGTATACCTGTACATTGTTCTGTATTACCAATCAAGTCTTGGGCTTTTCAGAAATTAAATATATTTTAGCTATAAATGGTTTAGCTATATATGTAGGGAGAACTATTTCAATAAGATGCTGTATTTCATAAATGAACATTGAAAGATGAAGCTATACTCCACTAGTCCTTAAAAAATTATTTTGTCCTTTTATATAGAAAAAGAGGCAAAAGAGAAAGAAACCTTGATTACTATCATGAAAACGTTGATTGACTTTGTGAAGATGATGGTAAAATATGGCACCATATCTCCAGAAGAAGGTGTTTCCTACCTTGGTGAGAGTCCTACCTCTTTTGTTTTCACAGTGGTTAGTTTTCATTGTCCAAAATGAATGAGGGATTTGGCAACAATTATTTTACTAATTGGATAATTTATGCCAAAGTAGCCTGAATCATCCGGGTAATCAGAATTGCCCAGCTTGACAACGCATACAAAGAAAATTAACTAGACATTTTCAGCTCTTTATATTTACAGATCCAGTTCAAATACAGACATTTCACCTTTGTTATATTTTGTCTTATTAACATTTTCTAATAATCTCGCCAGAGATAATATTATTAAAATTTGACTTTTTTTTTCCCCAATTGTGTTTGCATGGTTTGGGACAAAAAGAGTCTTGATTTTAACCAGTGCGGCCTGTGTGTGGTGAGGAGGAAGGAGCACTGGACTAGGCATCAGAAGTTCTGCTTCCTGGTCCCAGCTCTGCCTCAGACCAGGTCTGTCATGCTGGGGAAGGCACTCACCTTTCTGGACCTCAGTTTCTGTATCTGTGAAATAAAGGACTCTGTTACCTCTAACCGGGGCTGGTAAACTACTGGCCATGGGCCAGTCTGTCCCATCACCTATCTTTGTATAGCACACAAGCTAAAAACAGCTTTTCCATTTTTAAATGGTTGAAAAAAAATAAAAATAATAGTGTTTTGTGACATGAGAAAACTACATAAAATTCAGATTTCTCCATCCATAATCAAGTCTTATTGGAACACAACTGTGCTTCTTTGTTTTAGTGTTGTCCGTGGCTACTTACATGCTACCATGACAACACTGAGTAGCTGCATACGGCTGTCAAAGCCAAAAATACTTACTAACTGGCCCTTTATAGAAAAAGTTGGCAACCTTTGATTCCTTGAACTTTATAGATAAGCTTAATCTTTGATTCTGCATGCAAGTTGTTAAAAGAAGAAAAGCCTTTTGTTTTCCTGCTTGGTTTAGTTAATCACCAAATACCATTCATCTCAGAAGTCCTTTGGGCAAGATGAACTCATGGCCCCTTACTCTGATCACTGATGCGGGAGGGAGAATTAAATGGAAGAGAAAATCTCATAGGATAGAGTAATCCAGAGTTGTTCTGTATAAATGCCATTTTTTCCTACATGAAAACTAGTTTTACTGTTTTTTTTCTGATTATAAAAGAACATATTTATTTAAAAAAATCAGTCAATGCAAAACGATATTAAAAAGACAGTGAAAAAATCACTCATAATATATATATTATGTATATAATACATAATAATGTATGCACACATACACATACATACCTATGTCATTTTTTTTCTTTTATCTTATTTAACAAAAAATGGGCTCTAGTTACACACCATGCTTTGTGGCCTACTTTACCCACTTAATAGATCTAAAACATTGTTTCAAATCAATCATTGTTTCATATCAATACCCTGTGACTCATATTTCGCACTTAAGTCATTTATTCTATGGAAATAAATTAGAGATGCCGCAAAGGCTTGTGTGCAAACCAGGTATTTCCACTATTATTTATAGCTGTGCTGTCCAGTGTGATAGTCACATGTTGCTGTTTACATTAACAGTAACTAAAATTAAGCAAAATAAAAAATCTGTTTTCTCAGTTGCTCTAGGCATATTTCAAGTGCTCACTTGCCACAGGTAGCTTGTGGCTACCATATTGAACAGCACAGAAATGAGTATTTCCATCGTTGCAGAAAGTTCTATTGGACAGCACTGGCTTATAGAAACAAAACAATAGAAATAAACTTGCTACCCCACAAGAGGAGACTATATAAATTATTAATTCTTATTTAGACTAAATTTTATTTTTTAATGTTTGCGTTTTTAATAATTGTATGTTTATAAATTGTGTTTTAAATATTGTTTACAAACAATATGTTATAAACTACTTTTAATAATCATAGTGTTTATAAACAATAAATAAATAAATATTGTTTATAAAGACTAATGATGGGGGAAATGTCCATGATATATTATTGAATGCTTAAAGCCATTTAGAATATGACCTTAATTTTGGTGTTAAAAAATGGATATGCATAAAGAAAGAAAGTTGGGGAAAAAAAAAGTTAGAAAGAAATATACCAAAACATTATCTGGTCATAGTAAGTGTTATTTTTTCCTTACAATTTTCTGTTCATTTTCGTATATAACTTTTACAATCAGAAAATGAGTTGTATGTAGAGAATTTTTCTGTACAAGCATGTTGACTTTTGACTGTCGCTGCCATGAAGGTACACCCTCAGACCCTGAAGGGCTCAGGGGCAGCATGGGTAGAAGAGAGAGGATTAACTAATCTCCTCTCCTCCATCTCAGCATGTGACAAACAATGATCAGTGATCTACCCTTCTGTTCTGGTCCCAACAATGTATGGTGACTACGAAGTTTGCCAGCTGTGGTCGCTATCTCAAAGAAGAAAGCAGAATGTGTCACATAATAGGATATACTGATTTTCTTCTCAAAAAGGGGTGGGGTAGGGTAGAAGGAAGAATTTTCTTGGGGAGAAATAATACAAAGTAATAATGGACTCTTTATAGACAAATTGCAAAGAACTGCTTGTTTGCAAATAGCCCTGTCCTATTAGTAAGATGGATATGTGACTGGTTAAATAACTGAATACCAGGGTTGTGGATTCTAATTCATTGACTGCCTTGAGGTGGTCACAGTCTAGATTCCTATCTGGTAACACCTACAAGATGTTACTCCAAAGAGCAGAATTAGGACAAAGACAAGAATACAGATTTCAGCTTAATATGAATAGAGAAATTCTCGCCCTTAAGACATCTAACATGAAGGAGGTGTTAGCTAACCGTGGTAATCATTTTGCAGAATATAAGTGTATCAAATCAGTATGTTGTACTATACCTTAAACTTACACAATGTTCTATCTTAGTGAAAAAAATATTTTTTAAGACTAACAATAGAACTGGCTGCCTCGTGAATTAGTGAGAGCCCTGAATGACAGAAATCCAACTGTTTGGCTTAAGCGACAAAGGAATTTATTTCCTCATGTAACTGAAAAGTCCAGGGGTGGGGGTAGTCTGGCTTCAGGTTTGTGAAGCCCACCACAGTGTGAGGAATCTATCCCTCCCCATCTCACTGACTTTTTGTATGTTGATTGATTCCAGATAAACTGCTCCATTCTGGAAACAAGATGGCTGGTACAGCTCCAATCTCACATCCGCACAGTAGAGCAATCCTAGTGGAAAGAGAGCCTCTTTCTCTTAGCATTGAATCTCACTGGCCTGGCTTGAGTCATGTGCTCCTCCTTGAACCAATCACCATAGCCTGAGGGCTGGAGCAGCCAGGCCTGGGTTATTCAGCCACCAGTGGAGCAAATTTGCTGAGAGTGGGAGAGGTCTGGGTTCTCCAAAGGAAGATCAAGGTGTAGTTACCAGAAGGCGTTGAGTAGGCCCAAACCACAGTTGTCCATTATAGGCCTCAATCACAGTGGTCACAGAAATGTGGAAGGGACTTCTGCAGTTAACTGAGTAGGAAGCTGAACTTGAGGATCTCAAATTGTATGCCTTTCCATCTTGAGAGTCAATGAAATATAATCCATATCAAAGCCCCTTACTAGCAGTGCTAATATTGTGGAATTGCTGTTTGGCTATTTCTGGTGAGATTTAAACATTTTTAGGAAAACTTTGAAATGGTCTTTTAGGACATAAAATTTTATTTCTTCTCCTCCCCCCTCCAGAAAACTTGGATGAAACAATTGCTCTTCAGACCAAGAACAAACTAGAAAAAAATGTTACTGACAATAAGAGCAAGCTTTTCCCAGGTATGATTTATTTTAGTATTTTTCCCCCGACTTTTAGCAAAATAACCCTTTTGAGTGGTAAACCATGAACTTCAATAAACATTGATAAAGAATTACAGATTTCAAAAAGTTTGAAAACCTGAAATCCAACCATGGGATTAAGTAGCGATAACCTTGGCCAGTCAGCACAGAAATTTAATCCCAAGAAGCATTGAAAAGAAATGAGGACTTTACTGAAGCGGTGGCTGGTGGGCAAAGGTGAGAGCTATATCCCAAGTTGAGCAATCCTTCCTAAAATTCTCCTTTAGGTATCTTTTTCTCTCCCCAGATCACCACTGTCCCTTACCCTCCGTCCCCTCCTGCTGCTCCCTCCCATACTCTCCCCTCCCAGCTCTTCTTTCTCCTCTGGGACAGTCTGTGCCCCCGTGTGGTATGATTTATGCCCTTCTCTTGGTTTCCTCACTTCTGCATCTCTACTCATCACCCTGCTTAGCATGGCGAACACCACGGAGCAGAGCCGTACAAAGGAGAATTTCAGGGATGAGGAAGGCGCAAAAAGAGAAAAGATCACCAACTCTTTTTTTTTTTTTTTTTTTGGTACGCGGGCCTCTCACTGCTGTGGCCTCTCCCGTTGCGGAGCACAGGCTCCGGACGCGCAGGCTCAGCGGCCATGGCTCACAGGCCCAGCTGCTCCACGGCATGTGGGATCTTCACGGACCGGGGCACGAACCCGTGTCCCCTGCATCGGCAGGCGGACTCTCAACCACTGCGTCACCAGGGAAGCCCAAGATCACAAACTCTTATACTTTAATTTTGTGTCCCTATCACAGAAATTATGTACCTATATTTGATAGAATATACAGCCCTTTAAAATGATGTTTTCAAGCAGTTTTTAATAACATGGAAACATTCTTCCATAATGATGCTAATGACAAAAGCAAGGAACAAAATTGTGCCACAAGTATGAAAAAAATGCATCAAAAAAGTATATATATATACTACAACACTAGTAGTGGATGTTTAAGGAGACAATAACTGATTTTTCTTTTTTCCTATTTTTCTGTAGTAATAAACCTTTTACTGAAAAAAGAAAAAAGCTTATCATTAGACTGCTTGACATTCCCTATTTTACTGACTACAGGGATGCATTACCATTGTTTTCAAGGGGTTACCTACTTCAAGTTTTATGATTCTTTAATTCAATATAGGATTTCTAGAAGGAAGTATAGTTATTTTTAAGTGAGAAATGAGCAAGCGTTATTATTGACAGCAAGGGTTCAATACTCTTCTTTGCATTAGGGTGACCAGGGATAAGGGAGTATGAAGAAAGAGGCAGGAGAGAAGTCCAGCCATAGCCCCAAACCCTTAGGTGCTACTCTGAGTAACAGACTGTTCTTCAAAAACAACATCAAGGAGAGATGGGGCAACTACAGAGTTATTTTCATTTGGAATCAAGACTCAAATTTACTTTGGAAACTGACCTATCCCACTTGAATGCCAACACTGATTAAAATAAGGAGAATAATCTACACTCTAATATCACAGTGTCGCAGAACAGAAAAAACGCAACCAGAATCCAGAAAGCTGGGGTTGGGGGGTGTTGGCCCAGCTCTTCTGCTAACTCAACGGGTGGCCTTGGGCACATCTCTCCCCGCTTTGGGCCTCAGTTTCCTCTTCTGTGAAATGGTGGGGAGGGAGGAATCACACTAGATAATCACTAAGATCTCTTTCAGCTCAAAAAATGATCTGACCTCAAACTACACCTTTGTAATAAAATTTATTTCTACACTAGGAATTAATTAATAGATAGGAAATAGGGTTATAATAGTGCACAATCTGATTACAGTGCCATCAGAGAAGAGTCATGAAGAAACAGACAGTACCAAGGAAGAAGCTGCTAAGATGGAAAAGGAATACGGAACCTTGAAGGATTCCACAAAAGATGAGGACTCCAACCCAAGAGGAAAGACAGATGAGCCAAAAGGTATGGAATTGACAGCTCTACGTTGACAATGAAATTGGGGAAGCAAAAACTTTCACTTGAAGGGTCATCCACAAGTCAAGCCCCACCAAATCGGAGAAATTAACATCATCTGTATACAGAAGATTCAGCACGTGGTACCTTTATTTGAATAGCAATTTTTTTTAATGGTCTTGAGTCTTCTGGAATGGCAAACTGGTTTCATCTTTTGATGGACTTTACCGTCCAATGGGCTTTTGCACTTTGGGAGGAACACTCATGACCATTTGTGCATTGTTCAATGTCCAATTTATGATCTTATGAATTTATTAAGCAATATTCATTTAAACGTAATTGACACTCCTCTTAATAGTCACATACTACTTATTTAACAAAGTCATCAAAATTTATGGATTTAACAAAGCAAATTTTCTTAATCATTTATATTGATTGCAATCTGACACTTTCAAAGACTTGATTAAAAATCATAAATCAAATATATTACATTTCCTTAAATAACCTAAATACCTTAAAAAAGCAAACACTAAACTAGCCCAGTAATTATAAAACTTGTTTTTATCCTTATTCTTACACATTCCTGGGGTCAAATTTTTACTCAGCTCTAGTAAGTCTATATGATATAAATTCACATCTTCCAAGGTTTGAGAAACTTAACTGTACCCAAAGAAAAAGACCCTATGAAGTTGCAAGTTCAAAGTCATTAACCCTCTGATTTCAGGTCAGGATGCGGGATCTGGTTGCACAGTCCAATGTTTCAAGCCCCTTTAATTACAAAGTGTGCTGGTTACATCATAGAAAATTTATGTCTGTATCTCAGATAGATATTCTTTTTCTGAAACTCAGTGTCTTTACCAGAAGCTGTGAACAGATGGCTTAAACCTACTTTATTTTTTGTCATGATATATTGAACTCTTTGGTATAACTGGAACCCTATTTATATCTTTTTCTGTATCTCATTAGTAGGGTCACCTTGAGGTTTCCTTCCCTGGAAGCTGAGGGAATGGGTCACTGCTCTCTTGGGAGAGGGGGTAGCAAGTGTGACATTCAGCTAATTTATCATCTGGAAATACACCATTGGGCTCCCTTTTCATTGTTTATTACATATAATCATTAGTGGCAATGAACTGAGGGACTTCCCTTATTCCTTGCTGTAATATGATAGGAGACCACAAAAGCTGATCATGTTTATGGTATAGCTCTTAATTTTGAAGAGACTGCTTCGCCCTCATACAAGTTCCCAATCTCTCTTGCTCATACAGATAGAAACAGGTTCACATTCATACTTGATAATAGACCCATGCCTAACAGTGTCTATGTATTAAGTAGAAAAGAAAGAAGCTAGCTATGTATTTAATACCTTGTAACTTAATAACAGCAATAAAAGTACAAACTATTTCTCTCTTACATTACTACTCTCTTTGTTAACACTTTATATTAAATTTCTCCATTTATGTAAGTTGTTCCAGTTAATGATGATAATGACAACGATGATGATTTTTCTGTTTAAATTGGTGTAGCTTGGGCAGTAACCCTGCCTCCAAGTTTCTCCTTTGTCCTTTTTGCCCTGTACCCAGTGGTTTTTAAAGCATCTATGCTCTCTGGCAACAACAGACTATTTTTTTTAATTGAACTATAGAAAAATGTTGTATTAGTTTTAGGTATACAGAAATATATATATATATTTTTTCAGATCCTTTTCCATTATAGGTTATTACAAGATATTGAATATAGTTCCCTGTGCTATACAGTAGGTCCATGTTGTTTATTTATATATAGCAGTGTGTATCTGTTAATCCCAAACTCCTAAACAGGCTATTCTAGACCTACTCTGAATTTTCCTGTCCCCCCCCCAAAAAAAAACCTTGAAATCAATTCTCCTTCAAAGAGTTCTGGTTCCTTTATGTAGAAAATATAGAAAATCCAACCTGAGTTACATGGGTTCAAATGAGTGGTGATGTTGGCCAAAGGTAATGCTTGTATTCCAGTTATTGGGACTTTTTGACACAGGGCCGAAAAAGAAATTTTTTCTTAATATATCAAGTTCATGTCGATTTTTCCTATCTCATGAAGTTTTAGATTATTACACCCCTCTTCTCTCTAGGATGGATTTCATAGACCACCACTATTTTCTCCTATATTGACATTACTGACATATGAACTCTAATTGTTTGGTGGTAGCCTATGTTGGGAAAGGTTATGAGGTTGCATCTGGACTCAGGAGGAAAGAATGTTGCGATGATTAATTAATAATGTTTGTCATGGGCATGGAAACGGGGAATTGGTGATATATGTGTCACTTTTGCTGGCCAGTCATGCTGCCTTGATGTTTCCAGTCAACCCTAGGCCCACTTTGGATGAGTGGTAAACTTTTTTTAATAACTTTTTAAAATTATAGTAAAATATACATAACATAAAATTTACCATTGTAGCATTTTTAAGTGTACAGTTCAGTGGCATTAAGTACATTCATATCATTGTGCTACCATCACCACCATCCATTTCCAGAACTCTTTTCATCTTGCAAAATTGAAATTCTAAACTCATTAAATAGTAACTCCCCATTCCCCCTCTGTCTTCAGCCCCTGGCAACCACCATTCTACTTTTTGTCTCTAGGAGTTTGACTACTCTAGGTACTTCAGATAAGTGGAATCATGCAGCATTTGGTCTTTTGCTACCAGCTTATTTCACTTAACATAACGTCCTCAAGCTTCATCTATGCTGTAATGAGCGTCAGAATTTCCTTCCTTTTTCAGGCTAATAGCCCATTGAATGTATATACCACATTTTGTTTATCCATCTGTTTGCCTATGGACACTTGTGTTGCTTCCACATCTTGGCTATTGTAAATAATGCTGCTCTGAACAAACATCTCAAGACTAAAAAATATTCAATTTGCGCAGGGGGAATATTCCTAGAAGTGGAATTTCTAGATCATACGATAACTCTATTTTTAATTTTTTGAGAAACCAGTGTTTTCCATAGTGTTTTCACCCTTTTACATTCCCACCAACAGTGTGCAGAAGTTCCAGTTTCTCCATATCCTCACCAACACTTTTATTTTCTGGTGTTTTTTTTGTTTTGTTTTGTTTTGTTTTGTTTTTATGGTGGCCATCCTAATGGATGTGAGGTGGAGGATGAGTGGTAAACTTTTGAAAGACAGCTAAGCAGGAAAAGAGTGGTCCTGTGCCCTGAGATAGAGAGCTAGGAATTGGGCAGCACAAAGGACTACAGCTCAGTGTGCCTGGATCATCTCCTCTGGGAGCAACCCACATGTGATGACCATCCTTCCCTAGAACAGAGCAAGCCATATCTATCTAGGTCAGCTGACTTGCTGAGGCAGTATGCTCATTGCTTAGGACAACACCTTATATTGCCGTGCAAATATCCCTAGGAATGGGTGCTTCCCGGTCTCTTACTTGTTTTAGGAAAGCATTATGTAAAAAAGGAATATGAAGGAGTTGATTCTTGGTAACCCACTACTTCCTGTTTAGGGTGTGAGTGTGTGGAGACTAATGATGAGGTTAGATTTCTTTAGGATTTCCATCAGGTAATAATGGGGAGAGAGAAGAGTAAAATTCCATCCAGTTAGTGTTAATCTTTTTTTTTTCCGGTATGCGGGCCTCTCACTGTTGCGGAGCGCAGGCTCCGGACGCGCAGGCTCAGCAGCCATGGCTCACGGGCCCAACCGCTCCGCGGCATGTGGGATCTTCCCGGACCGGGGCACGAACCCGTGTCCCCTGCATCGGCAGGCGGACTCCCAACCACTGCGCCACCAGGGAAGCCCAGTGTTAATCTTTGTAATGGCTCTCCTGAAACATTAGGAAAAGGGTAGGGATTTGGGGCTAATATTAGTCCCCCCCCCCATTATTTAGAGACTTAATTTACTCATGCTACCCCGATCCTATTTGCTCTGGGATAAGAAAAACTGATTCTAGTATGGTTTAGAAAACACCAAACTGAGCTTAAGCCAAGGGCCAACATTTCTTGGAAAAGATGTAATTAATGCCCAAAAGGACATATTATGACATATATCTTTGTATTCACAGTTGCTTTATTTGCACTTTTCTCAAAGGCTATTTTGCTTCTTTGTTATAAAACCCAGGGAGAAAACACCTGTTGTCTCTAGGCAGAAAAATAAAAGAATCTACGAGGGTGAAGGCAGGGTTGGCTGGGTTTCTTGAGACATTTATTCAGCAATAAATAAACATTTATTCCAATGGCATGTCTGGCACTGTGCTCAGAAAGCTACAGAAGGAATTTAAGGACCAATGCCTGCCTTTGAGGACTCAGGCAAGCTCTGAAATGACCTAAGAATAGGCCTTAAGTCATATGTAGGCAAATACAACACAAGCCACATATGTCTCTCCCTTACTGATGAGTCAGCAGCATGTAGAACAGGCTCCCTTCAGAGAGGAAGCTGGAGGACGTTACAGAGCAGAGCAAGAGATGAGGTAATAGCTAAAACCACTTAAGGAAATAATTAGAAGCAGGACACATTGGCAGGAATATCTGTAGGGAGTCTGTTTTGGTCTTGTGATGTGAAGTGATGGCCCCATCCAACAAAAGGAAATATTGATTAACCATGCCAAGCATATGCTGAGGCCTGGGAGGAATAACAACAACAGGAATAACAACAACAGACTACATTTATGTCACTCTTCAACTTACAAAGCAAGTTTACATGCATCTCACTTCAGGCTAAATGTAAAAATTCCAATTTAATTACCAGTGATGAAAAATGACACGTTCACCTTTGAAAATATTTTAGACTATTTAAACCCTTGCTTTCTACAGGGACTCACACTAAGAATAATATTTTAAGATATCGATTTCTAGTTGGTACAGTTATGTGAATGATTTGATAATTATTCCTAAATATAGGGATATGCCAATGAAGTCAGATTTACTCCAATTTCAACCATATCTATAATGGTGCTTAATTTTTCAAATAAATTGCTCTCTGGAGACCGAAGAACTTTAAAGTTTTATTCCATGAGCTAAGTGGGGCTCTTTTTGCCAGTCTGATGTTTACACATTCACTTCTGCTCTATGAGTCACTGAAAATCTTTCAAAACACTCATCCAAGGGGTGAAATAAGCATTACAATACCCATAAACTCATTCCAATGCTATCATTTGTCAAGTTTATGGCTAGATAATGGAATTAAGATGAAAAGGTCATCTCTAAGATAACTTTCCCCTAAATATCCTATCATTCCCCTATCTTTTTTTCTTTAATCTTTTAAAATATTTATTTATTTATTTATTTTTGACTGTGTTGGGTCTTTGTTGCTGCATGCGGGCTTTCTCTAGTTGCAGCAAGCAGGGGCTACTCTTCATTGCAATGTGTGGCTTCTCATAGCAGTGGCTTCTCTTGTGGAGCACGGGCTCCAGGCACGCAGACTCACTAGTTGTGGCTCGCGGACTCTAGAGCACAGGCTCAGTAGTTGTGGCGCACAGACTTAGTTGCTCTTCGGCATGTGGGATCTTCCGAGACCAGGGCTTAAACCCGTGTCCCCTGCACTGACAGGTGGATTCTTAACCACTGCACCGCCAGGGAAGTCCCCCCGTATCTTCTTTACAGAAGCCAGAAAAGAGAAAGCAGCTTATTTAATTAATAAATTGATAATAAGCTGACTAACTCACGGGGATGCTTTTATTTTTAAAGCAACACAGCAGGGGAAAATTCGTGTCTTTATTCAAGCCCCAAGGCATTCTGTTGGAAATGTCCAAAAATAGTGAGGCTGTCTTCTTCCCTATGAGTCAGCAAGTGTGCCAGGAGCTAAGGCAGGCCAGAGACCTACCACCAACACAGGATTTTCCAGGACAGCAAAGGAGAATTTCTCCCCATATACAGAAACCACGGATCTTCTTTTCAGAATTCACTCCTTAATTTACAAATAAGTAAACCAAGCCTTAGAAGATGAACAGTCTCGCCCAAGAGCTCATAGGCAAAGAGTGGCAGAGCTGGGGCTTGAACTTCTGTCCCTTGACTCCCACCAGTGGTCATCCCAGCATCCCATGCTGCATCTTGCAGGAATGTCAAATGGCATCATTTTGCCCAAGTTCTTTTTCTTTTGGGCAGTGCCATTCAGCTTGTGGGATCGTTATTATTATTTTGGGGTGGGGGGCTGCGTTGGGTTTTTGTTGCTGCGCGTGGGCTTTCTCTAGTTGTGTGAGTGGGAGCTACTCATTGTTGCAGTGCACAAGCTTCTCATTGCTGTGGCTTCTCTTGTTGCAGAGCATGGGCTCTAGGCTCGCGGGCTCACTAGTTGTGCCTCGCGGGCTCTAGAGTGCAGGCTCAGTAGTTGTGGCGCACAGGTTTAGTTGCTTTGTGGCATGTGGGATCTTCCCGGACCAGGGCTCGAACCCGTGTCCCCTGCATTAGCAAGTGTATTCTTAACCACTGTACCACCAGGGAAGCCCAGCTTGTGAGATCTTATTTCCCTGACCAGGGATTGAACCCGGGCCCTCAGCAATGAAAGCGCCAAGTCCTAACCACTGGGCCACCAGGGAATTCCCACAAAAATTCTTTAATTGAATGGCTCTGGGGCCCACCTTGACATCCATGATACCAGTATCAGTTGCTTTGTTCAAACCTATAATCATATAATCTTTACTATATGGAATTTTAAGCATTATATCAAACAATTTTCATAAGCACTCTTTTCAAACATTTAATATCTTCAGTATATCCAATATTCAGTAGGTTAAAGCTATTGATTTCTACAGAGTTGTTTGTTTCGTCTTGGTTTGGTTTGGTTTTTTTGAGGGGATGTTTGCAGATCAGGGGAGCATATCAGGATCAGGACAAATTCATGTATAATAAAGGATATTTCTCTTGCAGGGCTGAGAACCAGAACAGCCAGAAAAACAGGGCTGCATCTTGACTCTGGCCCTCTTCCCATCTGCTTCAGCATAAGTTTTAAGGCTTGTGCCATATTACCTCAGCCATGAGCTATTTTTTTCCAAAGGAAGCTGAAATTAATTTGAAAAAAATAGGCCAGTTTTCCAAAGTGGACTCTCATGGGCTTTTAATGCACACTGTGTAAATAAAAGATTTGCTTTACAGCTCCCGAGAAGAGAAAATGTAAACAGGAACCAGCTGCTTGTCTCTAAGAGCAGATGAACACCTGCTTTTATTCCCGTTGTTTCCAGGGCCCCAGCAAATGTGCGGAGGTCCCAATGCTGGTGGCAGTGGTTCCCAGATTTTGCCCCACATTCGAATCATCTCAGGATTGCTTTAAAAAAATCCTGATACTTAGTCCCTCCTCCA
Organism: Grampus griseus; assembly: GCF_964374135.1. Taxonomy (NCBI): domain Eukaryota; kingdom Metazoa; phylum Chordata; class Mammalia; order Artiodactyla; family Delphinidae; genus Grampus; species Grampus griseus. Next base: position 95,665,983 of record NC_139018.1, read on the forward strand.
GATATTCTGATCTATTTGGTATGAGGAGTTACCCAGGCATCAGGATTTTTAAAAGCTCCCCCAAGTGATTCCAATGTGCAGCCAACTTTGAGAACCACTGCCTGTTGGCCAGTTTGGTAATGACAACAACAGTCACTAAATCTCTAATCGAAAAGGTGAATTTTACCCAGTTCCACTCATTAGAGGTTCCAGATTCATTCTGGTTCAAGATCAGGCTCTGACCCTTACTCAGCTGTCTGCTTGGGCACATCACTTAGCCTCTCTGAGCCTGAGTTTCCTCATGAGTAAAATGGGAACAATAATGCTTATTTCATAGAGCTCTGTGAAGATTAAGTGACACATGGATATAGTATGTTTAGCACTTTGGTAGGTGGTTTATTTATTTATTTATTTTTGCCTGCATTGGGTCTTCGTTGCTGCACACAGGCTTTCTCTAGTAGCGGCTAGCAGTGGCTACTCTTCGTTGCGGTGCACAGGCTTCCCATTGTGGTGGCTTCTTGCTGTGGAGCATGGGCTCTGGGTGCTTGGGCTTCAGTAGTTGTGGCATGTGGGCTCAGCAGCTGTGGCTCACAGGCTTACCTGCTCTGCGGCACGTGGGATTTTCCTGGACCAGGGCTCGAACCCGTGTCCCCTGCATTGGCAGGCGGATTCTGCCAATGCAGAATCCGCCTGCCAATGCGCCACCAGGGAAGCCCTCATAGGTGTTTTAAATTGTTTCTGATGTTATTATCATTTAAATTCAGAATCCATTGAATTTCAAGTCTTGTAAATAAACAATTCATTTTTTGAGGAAGGAGGGAAGGAAGGGAGGGAGGGAGGATGGAAGGAAGGAAGGAAGGAAGGAAGGAAGACTTATACCATTTCTTTTTAAAAATTGTAGTTTCCCTAGGTTGGATGCCATGCTCACCAAACAATCTTCTGATTATGATTAGCTTCTATATAAGAAGCCTTCATCCATTTACTCACTCAACAAATATTTACTGAGTGCCTATTTTGTATTAGGCTTTATTCTAGGCGTGGGAGTACATTAGCAAACAAGAAATATTTCTAAGGGAGGAATTATGTGATATGGTAGAGAGTGATACATACTATGGATAAAAATAAAGCAGAAAATGGGAATGAGGGTGATGGGGGCGGGGGGATTCTATATTTTAAGTTAGAGAAACAGCCCTAATCATGTATGTTATGGTCCACAAGATAGTAGTCTTTTAATGGATTACAGTCTAGCTTTCTTTAAGCTGCAGTAAACTAAGTCTTTTTTGTGGGATGATAATGTTAATATGGTGAATGAAATTATTTTTCATGCATTTCATACTTTTAAAAATTCAACACCATTTTTATAGGTAATTGGTCACTGAGCAAAAAGCAACCTGACAAGATGACGCTGAGTCCCCTACTTCCAATTGTCTTAGGTTGGGTTCCCTCCAAAGCAGACTGAGAGGAGGATTTGAGGTGGCGTTTTTAATTGGCAGGTGACCCCAGGAAGCTCTACTGGGGGACAGGTCCATGAGACAGGGAAGGGAAAGAAGCCGTTGTGGTGTGTTAATGAGCAGACTTCAGCTGTGGGTGTGGGGCTCAGTCCCATGAGGCTCTCTGGGGACCATGTGGACCGAGCCCGAGGAGTGAGGAAGCTGGGGTGTATATCTGCCAATCCTGTCCGTCACTGGCTCTGGGCTCCTCTATTAGCATATCTAGAATACGGGAAGCATGAGGGTGGGGAATCAACAGTGTCTGCTACACTATGCCCAAAACCTCATATTTATATTTTACTCTCCTAATTCAGAATTTTTAATATAGTGTCTAAACAGAGTCTAAGCTGGGATATTCCTTTTCCCAAATAAGCTCTCCACAGGGTGTGGAGAAAGGGAACCCTCCTACGTTGTTGGTGGGAGTGTAAATAAGTGCAGCCACTATGGAGAGCAGTATGGAGATTGCTTTAAAAACTAAAAATAGGGCTTCCCTGGTGGCACAGTGGTTGAGAGTCTGCCTGCTGATGCAGGGGACGCGGGTTCATGCCCCGGTCCGGGAGGATCACACATGCCGCGGAGCGGCTAGGCCCGTGAGCCATGACCGCTGAGCTTGCGCGTCCGGAGCCTGTGCTCTGCAACGGGAGAGGCCACAACAGTTGAGAGGCCCGCGTACCGAAAAAAAAAAAAAAAAAAAACTAAAAATAGAACTACCATACGACCACCAATCCCACTACTGGGCATATATCTGGAAAAAACCGTAATTCGAAAAGATACATGCACCCCAATGTTCACTGCAGCACTATTTTCAATAGCCAAGACATGGAAACAACCTAAATGTCCATCGACAGATAAATGGATAAAGAAGATGTGGTACATCACTCAGCCATAAAAAGGAACGAAATTGAGTTATTTGTAATGAGGTGGATGGAACTAGCGTCTGTCATACAGAGTGAAGTAAGTCAGAAAAAGAAAAACAAATACCGTGTGCTAACACATACATATGGAATCTAAGAAACGGTACTGATGAACCTAGTGTCAGGGCAGGAATAATGACGCAGATGTAGAGAATGGACTTGAGGACACAGTGGGGGAAGGGGAAGCTGGGACAAAGTGATAGAGTAGCATTGACATATGTACACTACCAAGTGTAAAATAGCTAGCTAGTGGGAAGCAGCCGCATAGCACAGGGGGATCAGCTTGATGCTTAGTGACGACTTAGAGGGGTGGGATAGGGAGGGTGGGAGGGAGGCTCAAGAGGGAGGGGATATGGGGATATATGTATGCATAAAGCTGATTCACTTTGTTGTAAAGCAGAAACTAACACAACATTGTAAAGCAATTATACTCCAATAAAGGTGTTTAAAAAAAAAAAGACATGGGGGCTTCCCTGGTGGCGCAGTGGTTCAGAATCTGCCTGCCAATGCAGGGGACACGGGTTCGAGCCCTGGTCTGGGAAGATCCCACATGCCGCGGAGCAACTAGCCCCGTAAGCCACAATTACTGAGCCTGCGCGTCTGGAGCCTGTGCTCCGCAACAAGAGAGGCCGCGATAGTGAGAGGCCCGCGCACCGCGATGAGGAGTGGTGGCCTCCACTTGCCGCAACTAGAGAGAGCCCTCGCACAGAAACAAAGACCCAACACAGCCATAAATAAATAAATAAATAAATAAAATTTTAAAAAAAAGATATGGTATGTAAACGGAATACTACTCAGCCATTAAAAAAAAATGAAAGAATGCCATTTGCTGCAACATGGATGGACCTAGAGATTATCATACTAAGTGGAGTAAGTCAGACAGAGAAAGACAAATATCACTTATATGTGAAATCTAAAATATGACACAAATGAACTTATCTATGAAACAGAAACAGACTTATAGACATAGAAAACAGACTTGTGGTTGCCGGTGGCAGGGGAGGGGATGGATCGGGAGTTTGGGATTAGCAGATGCAAACTATTATATATAGGATGGATAAACAACAAGGTCCTACTATACAGCTCAGGGAACTATATTGAATATCCTGTGATAAACCATAATGGAAAAGAATATGAAAAAGAATGTATATATATGAGTGTGTGTATATATAACTTAATCACTGCTGTACAGCACAAATTAACACAACATTGTAAATCAACTATACTTCAATAAAATAAATTTTAAAACTTAAAAAAAAAATAAGGGGACTTCCCTGGTGGCGCAGGGGTTAAGAATCTGCCTGCCAATACAGGGGACAGGGGTTCGAGCCCTGGTCCAGGAAGATCCCACATGCCGTGGAGCAGCTAAGCCCGTGCTCCACAGCTACTGAGCCTGCACTCTACAGCCCGCGAGCCACAACTACTGAGATCACGTGCCACAACTACTGAAGTCCGTGCACCTAGAGCCCGTGCTCCACAACAAGAGAAGGCACAGCAATGAGAAGCCCACGCACCGCAACAAAGTGTAGCCCCTGCTCGCAGCAACTAGAGAAAGCCCGCGCGCAGCAGCGGAAGACCCAATGCAGCCAAAAATAAAAATAAATAAATAAATTTATTTTAAAAAATAAGCTCTCCATATTAGGATATAATATCATAGGTAAGATTGTGGGAAGAATGCTTAAAGTTATTCAAAGAGCAAGACTTACTTTTTTTTGAACATCTTTATTGGAGTATAATTGCTTTACAACGGTGTGTTAGTTTCTGCTTTATAACAAAGTGAATCAGCTGTACATATACATATATCCCCATATCTCCTCCCTCTTGCGTCTCCCTCCCACCCTCCCTATCCCACCCCTCTAGGTGGTCACAGAGCGCCGAGCTGATATCCCTGTGCTATGCGGCTGCTTCCCACTAGCTATCTATTTTACATTTGGTAGTGTATATATGTCCATGCCACTCTTTCACTTTGTTCCAGCTTACCCTTCCCGCCCCCCGTGTCCTCAAGTCCATTCTCTACGTCTGCATCTGCCATCTGCGTCTTTAGAGCAAGACTATTTTCACACATCCTCAAAAGTTTCAGAAGCCCTAATTACCTGATGTGCTAATGACAAATCATTATTATCTATTCATTAAAGCAAGCCCTATGAGAACCACTAATGTGATTTAAATTCTTTAAAAATAATGAAGTTGCATTCTTTAGAAATAGTCTAAGATTTCTTTCCTTCTTCAAACTGAATTAATTTGAAATACTGCTGTGTTTTTTGGTTTTGCTTTTTGTTTGTTTTGTTGTTGTTACCAAATCTGATGACCTTCGTAGCAAATGGGCAACAGACAATGAAAATCTTTACATTCATTGTGCTGCAATGTTATAACATCAGTCAGGAGGACATTGGTCTTTCACGTGCTCTAACATTAAAAGCAAAGAATTAAAATCATTTACACAGGCAATTGAACTGAATAGGGGCTGGAAATTGTGGCTCTTTTCTTTTGTCCACTTACCCCTTTTTGCAAAGGAGTTTCTTTGTGCTTCATTGGGGACCAGGTAACATGGAACCCCAGTGGTGACGTAAGAGTGAGCTCACAAGATCAGGAAGAAAGATGCTCAGGAAGTCACTTAAGTAAATGTTGTGGTGGAAATTGGAACGTCAGCAAATCTTAAGGCAATATTACTGTTCATGGACTATAGTCAGATGTACCCAGGTTCAAGCCTGGCTCTACTACTTACTAGCCTTGTGATCAAGGCTAATAAGTAGTAGCCTTACTTCCTCTCTCTAAGCCTCAGTTTCTTCACCTCTAAAATGGGGATTAAATAGGACTGCATCAAAAGGTTGTTGTGAAGAATAAAAGAGAGAATGTATTTTGGAGCACAAAACACAGCCCCTGGCACACAGTAAGCACACAGTACAGGTAGCTCAACCAAGAGGTCTGGGCAGTAGACTAGGGGTAACAGGGTTCAAAGGGGGTTCAGAACAGGTGGTCACCGCACTGAGCTCTGACAGCCATTGCTTCTGCAAAGGCCCTGGACTTTAAAAGCCTCTTTTCTTAGGCCATCCAGTACTCTCCAGATCAACTGATCTCTTGGCGCAGACACTCTGAGCATTAGGGACCCACCTGATTAAGGGGATGGTTGATTTCTTTGAGACAGAACAAAGCTACATCAGTGCTCATGTCTGAATACAAGTCTTATCTTTCAGACAGTGCAGGTAACAGAAACTTGGCCAGACTAGAGTCCAAATTTCACCTCTGTTACTTCCTGTATGGCCTCAGCCAAATCACTTAGCTTCTCTGAGCCTTAGTTTCCTCATCTCTGAGTTAATGATCATACCCACTTGCAGACAACAAGGCATCTAAAGGGTGTCACAGGGCGGGTGCTTCAGTGATGCCTGGTATTCTCCTGACACACTTAAAGCCCATCAGAGAACGTTTACATCCAGGGGAATTTTACTAGAACGGGTTCTAAGTTTCACTATCCGGCCTTGAAATGAGGTCCAGGTCTCTTCTTCATCTGAGTTTTTACATACTCCCTAACAGATTGGGCAGAAGACCTGTATAGCAGCTTACACAAAGCCACAAACTTGGACTGACTTCTCATTTATTTGGTGATGGAGTCTTAAGTATCTGCCACTCTGATTCAGTTCTTGACTTGATAATACTCTTCAGTTTGAAAGAACCATCCCTAACTGGAAATGACCCAATCTGAGACTGGTAGGGACCCACCCATCCAGTGAACTGAATCAAAACTCTTCTCTGCCAGGACATCAAACTGTATTTATTTGTGTTGGGGGATAATGGCCTCTTGACATTGCCAGCCTGGACCTGCCTCCTGGACTCTTATCCCACCCACCCACAGAAATATGCACACCACCTCCTTAGGGATGGTCCCCTCCAAGTGCTTGATAAGTCCAATATTTGTTCATGGTCTCAAACATAAGTGTGGTCTTTAAAAAGGGATGCAGTGATATTTTTATGAGTGTTTAATATGGTTTCTCTTGCCTTTTCCAGGGAAAACAGAAGCCTATTTGGAAGCCATTAGAAAAAATATTGAATGGTTGAAGAAACACAACAAAAAAGAAAATAAAGAAGGTAAGGAATTAGTGTTGTTATAAATTGCAAAGTTCTCCAATTTGTCAGGAGCTCTTATTTTTTATTTTTTTATTTTATTTTATTTTGGCTAAGCAGCTTGTGGGATCTTAGTTCCCCGACCAGGGATTGAACCCCGGCCCACAGCAGTGAAAGCATGGAGTCCTAACCACTAGACTGCCAGGGAATTCCCAAGAGCTCTTATTAAAGATTCCCACAATTGGGCTTCCGTGGTGGCACAGTGGTTGAGAGTCCGCCTGCCGATGCAGGGTACACGGGTTCGTGCCCCGGTCCGGGAAGATCCCACATGCTGCGGAGCGGCTGGGCCCGTGAGCCATGGCCGCTGAGCCTGCGCATCCGGAGCCTGTGCTCCGCAATGGGAGAGGCCACAACAGTGAGAGGCCCGCGTACCACAAAAAAAAAAAAAAAAAAAAAAGATTCCCACAATCAAATTAGGCTAAAGTCCCCTCTCGGGGCCCAAAAGACTCTAGGTGCTTCTCAGATGCGGAAGGGAATAGACCTCCATTTCTCTTATTTTTCAAATCAGCCTTTCAAGCAAAGGCATTTTCTTTTCTTTTCCATTTTATTATAAAAAATGTCGAACAGGAGCAGAGAGAACAGTATAATGAATTACCATGCATCCATCACCCACCTTCAATAATTATCAACATTTTGCCAATCTTGTTTTGTGTACCCACCCGCCCCCTTCTCTTGGAGTATCTTAAACAAAGACGTTTCCTGAGCACGTATTAGGTGCACCCTGCAGTCACGAAGGTAGTCGCTCACTTAGTTAAAACAAAACACAGAACCAGACTCCGTTCTGAGTGTAAGAGATGTGAAGGACCATAAGATGCAGCCCCTCACCCCCTGCCAGGTTGCTCACACTATCAATAAACCTCTGGTGGGCACTGCTCAGGGCTAACACAGATAACATGGTGGTGCAAAGGAGGTGAGAGGAGGGGGCACATCTCCTTACATCGGGAGAAAGAGCTGCAGGAAAGCCTTTGCTGGAAAGGCAAGGAAGAATTTACGTACGAGTGAGGAGAGATAGAGGCAGAGGGAACACTGGTGCAAAGACATGAGGGGACAAAACAGAGTGATGCATTACAGGAACTGGAGCTAGTTTTTCAGGAGCACTGAGGTATGCAGACAGGGCTGGGGAGGTAGGCAGCGGCCAAGTCAGGAGGCGGCTTGTGCACCCTGCAAAGGAGGTTAATTTTAGCCCAAGGGCTTAAAATTAGGGCTTAATTAGGTTAAGGACTGAGAAATCTCTCTGGCAGCAGTATGGTTACAGATTGAAAAAATAAAACCCCAGGGCTTCTCTGGTGCCGCAGTGGTTGAGAGTCCGCCTGCCAATGCAGGGGACACAGGTTTGTGCCCTGGTCCGGGAAGATCCCACATGCCGTGGAGCGGCTGGGCCTGTAAGCCACGGCCGCTGAGCCTATGCGTCCGGAGCCTGTGCTCCGCAACAGGAGAGGCCACAATAGTGAGAGGCCCGTGTACCGCAAAAAAATAAAAATAAGAATAAAAAAAATAAAACCCCAGAAGCCAGGTGAGAGATAGGAAGTAAGGATCTGGAGCAGCTGTAATGCAGCTTAAACCAAGGCAAAGCAGAGGAAATAAAGAAGAAGGGAGAGGCTCAAGAGCTATGTGGAGAGAGGATTCTAGTATGATTCCCAGGTGTCTGGCCAGAGCAGTTGCGAAGTGATGCTTTTAAAATGAGATTAGCATTGCTTTTCAAACTTGAAAATGCATTCAAATCACCTGTGGAGCTTCCAAATATCCTAATGCCCACAAGACCACTAAATCAAACTTGAGGGGCAGGACCCAGGCATCAGTATTTTTTAAACTTTCATGATTCCACTGTGCAACCAAGTTTGAAAACCAATGAGATAGAACACAGTGGGAGCAAGAGGTATGTATTTTCAGCACCCCTTTAGCCTGTGATCATACAAGTTGAGTGAGATGGAAACAATTATCAGGTCTTCACACACACTTTATTTGGTTCAAAATGATATGAATTTCTGCGCTATCAGCTCCATTAAAGTTCACATGAACCATATTTCATCAATCTGTCATTGACTGAAAAATGCACCATTGTTTCATGTACCACTACAGAAGAAAAATTAGAACATGCCATCAGTTATGGCAAAGGCTTTAAAAATTTTTTAAAGTTTATCTTAGAATCCGTGTAATACAGTACGTACCAAAATACATTCTGAAACCAATGTAAATTGTAGGGACCAACCATTTAGAGTATTTATGTTATTTCTTTCACTTACTAACACATGAATCTGACTCCTGGTCATAATCTGCAACATCCTGCAATTCAGTCTTCTATTTCCAGAAACGACCAACCTAGTAAATCATGGAACCCTAGTGCATGCATATTGAAGGCTCTGTGAGCAAGCTTCCGAATGACAGTGGTGGGTATGAGGCTCCCTTCTGCCTCCAGGAAGTGAGGGTGACATGCAGTTCACCCTTCTGAAGAAACAGAGAGCTCTTCTTCCACTGCCTTCGTATGTGCTCTGCCTGACTTGGGCAATCTCTCAAAGCCTGTGGGGACCCAGTCCTAGAACCATACAGCTTCTGCAGCTGTGGGAGCAGGAAGTCTTACTATTAGTTCTGACCTTCCTTAACCTCTGCAGATGCCCTTTGCTTGACAGGGGCCTGGGTGACCTGAATCTCCTTTCCAAATCCAGGAAAGGGAAGTCCATGTGATGTGACAGTGAGGAAGATGATGAAATCTTATGGAGCCTTAAAAAGAAAGTTTGTACTTTTAGAAAACTGAATTACAGCCCTTATCTCTTTTGAGCCTTACAGCCTTCAAACCTCCTTTAAGTAGCAAGTTAGCTACTCCTAGTGTACTCTAACAGCCAGCTAGGGCGGAGCTGGGATGGACTCCAATGGCCTTTCCTCTGCACCGTGCCAGTTTTCCCATGGCACACAGTGACAGCCATGCCATCAAGAGACCATTTTTCCATTTCAAAAGAAAGCCAAATATTTTCCCGTTTGTCCATTCAAATCACCTGGACCACTTCACAGCTGTTTGGGGGAGTCTGCCTTTTGTCCCACTAAAGATATTGACCCAGAACCGATTCTGAAGAACGAGTGATGATTAAAAGGTGTCTCTTGGGCTTCCCTGGTGGCGCAGTGGTTGAGAGTCTGCCTGCCGATGCAGGGCACATGGGTTCGTGCCCCGGTCCGGGAAGATCCCACATGCCGCGGAGCGGCTGGGCCCGTGAGCCATGGCCGCTGAGCCTGTGCGTCCGGAGCCTGTGCTCCGCAACGGGAGAGGCCACAGCAGTGAGAGGCCCGCGTACCGCAAAAAAAAAAAAAAAAAAAAAGTGCCTCTTTGTGCCCTATGAGTCAGTCAGGAATCAGCTCGGGAGGTGCACACAGAATGTACACTCAGCTTGATTCCCTAACTCGCGCCTGAGAGAAAGGGAAAGTCAACAACCAAAACAAAACTGAGCCTTCAAACACTTATTGAATGTTCTGCACGTGTTAGATGCTTCATATTCACTACCTCAAGGCCGTAGAGTGGTCAAGGCAGTGACTACAGACAGACCTGAATTCAGAACCTGACTATTATGACCGGAGCAAGTGACTTACCTCCTCTGTCCTGTTTCTTCATCTCTGAAACGGGGACAGTAATGCTTTCCTCATGGGGTTTTGTGAGGAGCAAATAAGATGATGGCTGTAAAGTGTCCAGGGCTGGGAGTTCTCACTTCGATCCTCATGGCCGAGCCCAAACTGAAAGGAGCAAATGCCCTCCTGGGTGGAGAAGAAACAATCTCTCTCTGAGCCTCAGCTCACCACGGTATGATAAACACCTGGTGCCTGTACAGAGGTCCTTCAAGTCTGGTTTTCCTTTCATGCAGGGGCTTAAAGATGCCCGAGTGACCCAGGTTCAGCTTCTACTCAGGGTAGCTAAAGGTGGCCATAGAATGCTCTGAGCTTTTGTATCCCCCTCTCTCCTTTCTCCTCCATAGGATGTATTGTATGCAGCCACTAAAAATGGTGTTTCTGAGGAATATCAATGCTCACTGTGTAAACTGAGTGAAAGGAATTAGGTATAAGGTTGAATGTACGCTGTGATCATAACTGTGTTGAGAAAGATACATCCAAAAGCTAAAAGGAAACAGAACAAAATATCCACTCTGGTTATCAATGATTAATAGAATTCAGGTGATTTCAATTTTATTTTCATGTTTCTGTATTTTCCATATTTTAAAACAATAAGCATATAACACTTAAAGAATCAAGGGAAGATGTGGGTTTTTTTTTCAAGTCTTCAGAAAGACGCCACCAGCCCCCTCCTTACTTGGTTGAGGATCTCTTGGTTTTTTGTGGACGGTTCAATGGTTTACCTAACTTCTTTGTTTAAGTCGGACAGAGGAACCACAAAGAGGTTATGGTTTCGTTTTTCACTCCATGCATGTAATTCAAACAACATGAAAATCAAGGTAATTCTTAATGCGGAAAAAAAAAGTGGGTTGTCACGGCAACATGGGCTTAACCAGTGTAACAAGTTCAAGTCAGAACACCTGGTTCTGATTATAACTTTTATATATATATAACTTTTACCAGCGGCGTGACCTTGAATAAGGCACTTAAGCTTTAGGGTCTTGTAACCCCAAGTGTGTTTCCTGAGCCAGCAGCATCAACATCTCCTGGACCTTGTTTAAAATGCAGAATCTGGGGCACCACCTCAGGCCTACTGAATACACATTTGCAACTTTCCAAAAGCCCCAGGTGATTGGTATAAATATTAAAGTCTGCCAAGGCCTGGTTTATGAGCCTGTTCCCTCTCTGGTCAAATGAGAGCTGTTCTCCCCATCTGAACACCTCGAAAAGTTGTGATGAAGAGCAGGTGGGATAACATAATGCGTGTAAACATGATTTGAAGCTGCAAACTACAGCACAAATGCCAAGAACTAAAATGCCTTCCAACGTGAAAGACAGGGCATGGTAATGATGTTCTACAAAATGCTTCTTCGTTAATGGTAATCACTGTAATGGGCTGTGCTTTCCTTATCTTTGCTCATGATACTCTAATGATATTTTCCAGATTATGACCTTTCAAAGATGAAGGACTTCATCAACCAACAAGCTGATGCTTATGTGGAGAAAGGCATCCTTGATAAAGAAGAAGCCGACGCCATTAAGCGTATTTACAGCACCCTGTAAAAATGGCAAATGACCCAAGAGTCTTTTAACTGTTTCAGGAAACATAGTGTAGCTTAAAACACTTCTAATTCTGTGATTAAAGTTATTTTGACCCAAGGATTATTAGAAAGTGCTGAATTTACAGTAGTTAATCTGTTAGAAGTGGTTAAAACATAGCTTTCTTGCCATAAAACTATCCAAAAAGTAAAGTTGTATGTAAGCTGAGATTTTGTATATAGAATCCTTATTTCCTTATAGATATACATTTTATAAGCAGATCTATGTTGCTTTGGAAAAGCCTGTAATGGACTGAACTTAAAACTGAACCCTCATCCCACTGTGTCACACATATAAGCACCCCCTGAAGAATTAGGGGGTTCTGTTTTCAAGGCATGCCGGGTACCAAAGCACCTCGTAGGATATCTCTGTTATAAGATGTCATTTCCATACCTCTTTCCTTTTGGGAGTTTAAATAAATTCACATTTCCTCATAGCCTCTATAGCTTAAAGTACAGCCATCTGCTTTTTTGCCTGCTCCTGCTGGCTCTTTATCAGGCCCAATGGCACAGAAAGGAACCTGAAAAATGGGCATAGGATTTGCTGGATTTATTAACAATTCCCCCCCACTCTCAACATTTTCTATTAGTGAGTTTTCAGACATTGAGTTTTTCTCTTAAGAGGGATACTACCTATGTACTTTCCAAGACAAGTGAGGTCATAAACGCTACATAAAGCAAGATAAAAATTGATGCCAGGTCTGAGTTATCTAAACGGAATTTGATCCAAGCCAAGGTTTCTCAACAGAGAGCAAGAGGGCCAGGAAGTAGGGTAGATATAGAGATAAAAATCATTCCTTCCCCTGTGAACCAAAGCTGGTAGACGAGTTCCCCTAGAGGACAAGGTTAAAGAATGTCAGATCCCTGCAACCCCTCTTCCTCAGCCACCACCACCAACACAGTCCTGGAAACAACACACAGTGACCCAAGGTCCTCCGGAAATGTTAATGCTTTGAAAATGTATTATTCAGTATAAATTAAGTACATAAATATTTTTCTACACATTTCAGTTGAAAATCATAAAAATAACTTAATACTATGTATATCAGCTGGCACTACTTCAGATGGCTTCTGACACCTGTCTTGAACGTCTCTACCTCATATTCAGTTTTTGGTGAGGACCGGGGAACATACAGGAAAGCTACAAGAGGCTGTTTTCACAGGGAGGAGACCACTGCTGCTCTTCCCTACTCTCTCTAGAATTGCAAAAACAAAAACCACAGCCTGACACACACAGAAACAAAACTCAGTATGTTCTAGAGAAGCCAATACACGTTGGTGAATGGTGAGAGGGAACTAAAAACGTCTTTGCCGGAACTATACTTGCCAAAGCACAATGAGTCAGACTGTTTGCATGAGTCATCTTTGATAACATGGCTGACTCGACTTCATCATGGCCTGTAGTCCAAACACGCTGCTTCTGCATTACAGAGAATTAGATGATTATGACTCAAGCATTTTATCCATTCACTTTTCTATAGTTTATCAAAATATGCAGTATTTTTAAAAATAAGACATTTACTAAGGGAGTTCATTGTAGCTTTCAGAGCACATTGACATTCCTTAGCTCCTACTAATAAGCAGGACAGAGGGAGCTCTTCAGTCCTGTTTCATACATGAGGTTCACAAAAAGAGCACTGGGGGCTTCCCTGGTGGCGCAGTGGTTGAGAGTCTGCCTGCCGATGCAGGGGACGCGGGTTCGTGCCCCGGTCCGGGAAGATCCCACATGCCGCGGAGCGGCTGGGCCCGTGAGCCATAGCCGCTGAGCCTGCGCGTCCGGAGCCGGTGCTCCACAACGGGAGAGGCCACAACAGTGAGAGGCCCGCGTACCACAAAAAAAAAAAAAAAAAAAGAGCACTGGACATGCTCAAACTCTGATGGCCAAGAAGTGGTAAAGCCAGGATTAGAACCCAGGTGCTTGTCTTAGTTCCCTCCTCCACAGCACTTCCGTGTGCAAGGCAGCGACTAAAGAACTCTAGTCCAGGACGTTTCAACTGTGGTCTCAGTGAAATCAGTTTTTAGTAACTTGAAGATGAGGGAAGAGATGTTTTGGCTAGGAATTGCTAAGAGAGACCTTAGGCAAAAATAAAAGATTCAGAAAAATGTTTTTGAGATTGTGGTCTTCATTTCAAATTTGAACTTATGTCTTTTGGATAGTGTTTTTGGATTTGTGTCTTTTGCATTACTCTCAAATTTCAGATTATTTTATGTTAAATAGCATAAAAACTATTAACATTAAAAAAAAAATCCCTGGACTTTTTTTTAGAGACCTTGACCTTTTCTTACATACACAACTGTTTCCCTTCCTTTATTTTTTTCTTTTAGCTTTCTGCTTTTCCAACGACCTCCCCATAGTTCAGGTAGCGATGGATACAAGAAAATAGCAAAGCATGACAAGGAGATCACCCTATAGCAAAGATGATAATAACGTTAGGAAAAAGAAACATGAGAAATAAAAACAGAGGTTATCATGAGAAAAAATAATGAGGAAAAAACCCCAAAATACAAGGGATTGTGGACGTTATGAACAAACAAGAAATTCAAGACATGGGCAAACAGCTACTGTTTTCCCATTCATGTCCCTGTTAGTCTCAAGGGGTGGATATATGCAGTTCTGGTTCAACAAGTTCTGCTGCACCAACATCTAAGGGCACTTGTTTCCTGCTTAATGGAAGACTTGGAGGAGCAAGGCAGGGAGAAGATAATGAGGAAAAAGAAAAGGGAGAAGAGAAGGGAAACAAGGTCCTTCTTGCCCCACAGAACGCAGACTCCTTTTGGGATGTTGGTGAGGGATAAATACAAGGAATTTTTGTGGAAGCTTAAAGATTTATTTAACCTGATACTTGAATAGAAATGGAGATCAAAAAAATTTAATTGCAAATAATACATTTCTTAAACTTTACTGCTGTAACCTGTACATATAAAAAACTAAGACAAATTATGTGAATAAAAACCTAACCCTTCAATTCAAATGAGCATTTGACTGTAAAATGCTGTAAAACATTCTATAAAGTGACTTATCAATGAAATCTAAGCTAAAATTCACCAGTGTGTCCAGTCATGGTGTTTTTTACTTCTTCTTTTGATATACTCCATATTTTCACTATATCTGAAACACACCAAGTCAGATATTATTTAAATGCAAAGGTTACTAGTAATTGCAATGTATTTGCTTTTAGATTATTGAAACCTTTTTCAAAACTACAGTAATAATAATAAAGACCATTAAAGTAGAGGAGAAGCTGTCACCATTTAAAACTATAATTTAAAAATCAATTTAATATTCCCATTTGTTGAAAAAAACTGAAGACTAAAATATGAAAACATAGTTTATTTTCTCATTCAGACTTCTGGAGTTTATTTTTACAAAATAGCAGACAAAATTTGTTTCTTTATAGTAATACAGAATATGTAATACATATCGAAATATATATATATATAGCACTTAAGTTATAAACACATAGCAAAATCAGCATCACTTAAACAGCAACCATGTTTTTCACATAATTAGGATTTCTCAGGAAATAAACATTTTTACCTTGAATATGTAAACAGTCTTTGTGGCTTTATGTCAACTAGTATTTACAAAAGCTAGTCTAAAAACTACCACCGCTTGCAAAAGTGATGAGCTTTAAGATACAATTTTGCTGTCATGCCATAATAAAGACTGAAAATCATAGAAAGCCAGAGGGAGCTAGTCACTTCATTGCAATTGCTGTAGGTGGAACTACTTAATTGTGATTTAAAGATGTATGCTATGAGAATCCAAAAGGGATGCTTTTGAATCATCAGTTGTTGGTTCCTTTATGATCTAACCATCTCTTAACCCAGGTTAGATTGTGTCCCCTGATCATCTAACTGTGATAGAGGGAAGCTGCAAAGAGACTTTCTTCATCTCTGAAAAAAAGAAACACAGCATAAATCAGTGTTTAAAAACTGTACTCAGAAAACTAACACACATATTCATTATACAACTTAATATCCACTTGCCAAAGAAGGGCAGGAGTTATATCAACTTATAATATCATGCATGCCTTGAAAGTTGTACAAAATGCAAACACTCACTAAGGAATATTTCATTGTCCCCATTTTACTGGTGTCTCAGTTATTGGAATAAAGAATGGTACTTGTTATATATTTGTATTTGTTTATATTATATAAGTTTATATTAAATTATAAATTAATTATATTCATATTTATATTTGTCTATATTTTTAATATTCTACCTCTTTCTCAAAAGGGTTTGAGGTACCTACAACAAAAGGCATACATATACTATGAATAAAATAGAAATTAAAAATCACGACTAAGGAAAGGAGAAGGATACAAATATATTAACCATCAGCAATATTGTAGTAGGTGAACTGAGGACCAGTTTTGGCTGCAAGCTTCCTGGTAGCCAGGGCAAAAAAGAAAACACAATAGGCTGTGCCATTCTTGGAATGATAAAGGAAGAAGGAAACCAATTCTATAGGAGAGAGAAAGTTTTGCCCTAGTACCAAATTAAAGAACAAAGAAAAAAAGCTCACATGAGATCTTATATAGGAAACACCTGGTAACAAGTAATAACTGTCTTTGGCAAGTTTTATAAAGAACAGTATTTTACAAGTAATCTATAGGGCACTGCTTCCTCTGATGGTGTCAACTAGATGTCTACTTGGATGCTCTCCAGAACTACTAGCTGGACAGTTATGCTATTAAAGCAAAGAAGTAAACTTTTTATACGAAGTAACAAAAACAAAAGCATTGCAACAGATAAAGCTTTATGCAGAATGCAGTAGCTCTGTTTAGACTTTATACATTAAAAATGCCTGTCTAGGGCTTCCCTGGTGGCGCAGTGTGAGAGTCCGCCTGCCGATGCAGGGGACACGGGTTTGTGCCCCGGTCCGGGAAGATCCCACATGCTGCAGAGCGGCTGGGCCCGTGAGCCATGGCCACTGAGCCTGAGCGTCCGGAGCCTGTGCTCCGCAACGGGAGAGGCCGCGGCAGTGAGAGGCCCGCGTACCGCAAAAAAAAAAAAAAAAAAAAAAAAAAAGCCCGTCTAGAATTAAAATCTAGCTTTTAAAGCAAAAAAAGAAAAGAGAATTTGACCAAGCAAGGACATCTTAAGAGTAGTTTGTTCAGCCTCTGACATTTTTCCAGCATATTTTTACCTGCTCTCTTCCTTCAGTTTCTTGGCTGCCTGTGTTGATAACTTAATCTGCAAGTCCAGCCTTTGCAGGAAATCTCTGGCTGACACTTCCTCGGGCTGCATGGGCTGAGCATCAGATTCTTGAGGACTGGGAGAGGAAAGGTCTTCCCCAGCCGCTACCAGGTCTTCTTCATGAGAAAAACTATCAACTGTTTCATTTTCTGGAGAATCTATTGAGTTAAGTCCATTAAACAGCAAAGGCTTCTCTGATATAACTGGGATGTTCAAAGTTTTCTTCAGAAATATACAATCATTGGTAAACAGTTTATTTGCCCTTTTAATCTGCTCCATCTAAAATATTTTAAAAAAGCAACAGAGTTACATATAAATAAATCCAAGAGTAGGGTTTATTATACAACACAAAATAAAAATATTCATAAGCAAAATGTGTGCAATGCTATCTCTGGATCTGAAATTCTTAATTCGGGGTTAGTCACCTCTCCAGATACCCCCAGTTATTTCAAGAGGTGCCAGAAAATTCTCTTTCACAATTTTATAAGAAGAAAGACTAGTTTTTCCCCTGCTATATTATTTCCCCTACAAGGCAGCTTTTACCAAGCAGCCTTAAATCCCTGAAGTTAAAAAATGTAGACTATTTAGCACTTATTTAATACACTTCAATCCTATTTTAACATTTCTATTATCTAATTTAAAAAAACAAAATTCTTAGTGCTGTGATTTTCCTTATGGAGTGCTTCCCATCTCTAGAATTGTGTTTGGTAAATTTAATGGATACAGGAGGTGGTAAAGAAAAAAGTACAACGAGAATTAGGAAGAATGGTGTAGGCTGGGGCTGCAGTCATTAAGAAAGCCCTCACGGAGAAGGTGGGGTTCTGATTTTGATTCTTTTGACTTTAGATGGACCTTGAAGAATGGGTAGAAGTGGGACAGGTAAGGAAAACAGGTAGGGAGCACTTTACATAGAGTATCTTATTTTTTCTACCTTACAGATTAGGTATCTGAAGATCCACTTTTCAAATAAAAGAAACAAAACTCATGGAGGTTATGTACCATGGAATCATCATACAAGTAGCAGATGAAGAAGACAGAATTTAATACAGGTTTCAAAACTTCAAACTCTTTCATACCCTGTGAATGCCTCCAAACCAAAGAAATGGGGATAGCAGGTAGGGGTGAAAGGGGGAATGGAATTTACGTATGTTACCTCATTTAACTTTGCTAACAGAACTGCAAGCTAGATATTATCACCTCCTTTTTACAGATGAAGAAAGGGAGACTCAAGGGAGTTAAGTGGCATGCCTAAGTCCACAAATGTGGGTAAGTGCAGACAGGACTCTTGCAGAGCTGTCGGAGAAATACCTACCCTCATGTTCATCACACCCGACTATCATGCATCTGCAGACTTCTCCACCCAACTAGCCTGGGAACTCGCACCATGCTAGGTTCTTTACATGCACTGTACCATCTAATTTTCTTGTGAGGTATTGTCACCAAGACAGCTTGGTACAACAGCTAAGCACACAGGCTTGGGAATGTGACAGAGCTAATTTCAAATCCCAGCTCCACCAACACGAACTGTCTGAACATAAGCGTGTTACTTCTCTCATTGAGCCTATTTCCTCATGTGTAAGACAGGTATCATCTAGCCTTCACAGGGTTGTTGGAAGGATTAAATGAGAGTTTATACATGTATATGCATAGAGGATATGGATGTACGTGTAAAGATACAGGTGTGAAAGGGAGAGACAATTTAGCAGTAAATGGTACTTACTGTCCATTTTCCCATGAAGAAATTAAGGCACACAAGAGATGACTGATTTGACCAAGTGCATATGGCTCCGCAACTGTATGAGCCAGAATTTCCGTCTGACTCTAAAGTCCATATGTACAACACCAAGATTAAAGTGCATGACTAATGGAACCCAATTCTGGGATCCTTTAATGCCAAATCGACTGAGTGAAAAAATTAGATTTCCACTTCAAAGAGCCTGAAAAAATAATGGTTGAATAAGATGGGCCCTGCTCCTCCTGCTTTCTAGCTATAAGGTGAATCCACACAAATAGTACATTCAATGCTTTCTTTTTTCATTTAAAGATACTACTTTAAAGTATCTTTTGTGTAGGGTGGTCTTTTATGTTCTAGTTTCTAGTTAAAAGAGAGAAGGCAAGGGTGAGAAAGAACATGAATAGGCAGGTACACTTTTAGAGACAGAATTAACATCTAAAAATCCTAAGTGTCTCTGGTCTAGTTTAGGCTTAGATGTGAGCAAATTAAAGAACTTGAAAACTTACCCATAGCAGGTTCAGGTATATCCTAATCTGCCTTTAGTACCTCTTGTTTTCACCACCTAGCATCCACGCCCTCCATCTCCCTTAGTATAAGGGCTTCCAGGGGCACTGAGTCCTCCCCTGGCTCCAGGATGAGCACATGACTCATTCCTGCCCCTTGAAGCATCACAGTGCCCCGGCTCCTGAAAGGTCACAGTCCCGTCTCGGAACAGTTCAGAGATGCAAGGAGACTTCTGCTGAGTCTGGGAGGTGAAGGACCTCTATTTTTTCTGTGAGAAAGAGACGGGCCTGGAGCTGCTGGCAGCCATCCTTCCACCACAAGGAACCTAACAACAATGCCACCTTGAAGGAGAGCGATCAGACCTCTGAATCAAAGCCTGAAGCCAGAATACCCTCGCACCCTTCAGTCCCAGTAATGAGCCAGTAAATGCCACTCTGTTTTGTTTTTATTGCTTAGGCCAACTTGAGTTTTCTGTCACTTGTAAATGAAAGAACCCTCACTGGTACAGTACCCTTGAAATACTTATTGACAGGGGCCTACAACTGCTAACAGACACTGTTTCCTGGGAATAATGATGGAAGACAGAAACAGCCAGGAACACCGGGATCTGACTGCTGAAGCTGGGCTGGGAACATCAGCCATTAACTGTGAATTCCCTCAGGTCAAGACCGGTTATTTCTAGAGCCTCCCAGGTTTAACAAAGATCTTATGCACACTAAGTGCTTAGGATGGATGGATTAATTAATTAATAAATAGTTAATACAGGTCAGAGAAACAGGCATAAAAGATGAACCCAGAGAAGTAACCAGGAAGGGGTGGTAAGTTATCTGTTTTGTTGGTTATTCTCCCTTTAAACCCACCCTCACCTCCCAATCCATCCCCCAGTCTTCTTGAACTTGTTCTAACTGCAGGAGGCTGACCTCTTCAGAACTGCACTCCCCAAACCCCCTTGTTCTTGGAATTCCAGTCAGTGTTCCCAAGGAAGTCACCAGCAGAACAACCACACCATGACTCTGGTGCCTGCATCCCTCTACAGCAGAGCTCCTACCAGGCAGCCCCTTGTCCACTCTTCCCGTTCTCCTCGGTGTCGGGTACCCCACTCCTTCCCCTGGCCCTCAGGCCTAGGGGTAATGTCTCCCTGCTGTTGCTGGTCTCGGGTGCTGCATCATCCCTTCCTGGTCCTCTTAATCCTATTCACACTTCTGTAAATGTCCCTGCATTAAACCCTCTCTGGCCACACCCTTGGAGTGCGCTAAATGTATTCTGTGGGGACCCTGATACATCCATCACTCAGAGCAAGACAGGCCATCATAGCCAGGCAAGGGGCCGAAGACAGGAAGCACAAGACAAATGGACTGAGTAAAAGGCTGTGTGTAGTCAGGGAGTCCACAGGGAGTGAAGGGCAGGGCTCTCCTAGCTCTCATGCATGCCATTCTACCATTGATTCACCAATAGAACTGCCTCTTTTAACAAGTCTATGAGCTTCCCAATGTCAGGAACTGCTTCTTCTCCATCTCAGCATTGCCAGCAAGCATTTAAGGTGTATGTTGACCATTATGGTCTAGACTCTAAGATGACACATGGTTGCCAGCATCAAGGACATCAGGGATGTCCAGACATAGTTAGCATCAAGGTGGGAACCAATCTAAGGATGGGCAGATTTGAAACTGAAGGTGAAAACAGATAAAAGAGGTTAATATAAGGTAGTACTTAGAAACAAGGGCTCTGGGGCCATACTTTCCAGGTTCAAATCCTGGCTTTACCACTTTCTAATCATCCCCTATGTCTATTTTCTTTTCTGTAAAGTAAGGAAAATAGTACTTTCCACACAATATGATTATTATGAGAATTAAATGAGTTAATTCATGTAAAACACTTAGAACAATGCATGGCACACAAAAATGTTAGCAACTATCATTAAACTTGGTTAAAAGTGAGAAAACAAGTAAGGGCAGATCCTAACATGTATTCAGCAAATAAGGAGGAAGTAGGTAGGAATTTTCTCTCCATAAAAAATATTTCTGGGCTTCCCTGGTGGTGCAGTGGTTGAGAGTCCGCCTGCCGATGCAGGGGACGACACGGGTTCGAGCCCCGGTCCGGGAGGATCCCACATGCCACGGAGTGGCTGGGCCCGTGAGCCATGGCCACTGGGCCTGCGCGTCCAGAGCCTGTGCTCCGCAGCAGGAGAGGCCACAACAGTGAGAGGCCCGCGTACCGCAAAAAAAGAAAAAAAAAATTCTCCCACAAAGTAAAAACATGTAAGAAAATTTCATATAAATAAGCCCAGATGAATAACATAATATACTGTCACTGCCCTGAGGTCTGAGCGTTTTTTTTTCATAAGGTATTTAATTTGATCTTAACTTGTTCTCCTTTACAACCATAGGCTCCAAACTCTATTACCAGTAGTGAAGTTAAGGAATGAAACCAGCTACACAAAAAGCCAGGGGAAAAAAAAAAAAAAGGAGTCCTTCCAGAAAGAGTAGTTACAAGGCCCCAGAGCAGGAAAAAGTGGTGTGGCTGAAATAGGGAGTAATGAGCAAGCTGCAGGCCACTCATATAATAAATAAAATTTGGATTTTACTTTAAATGTGATGGGAAACCATTGGAGGGTAAAGGAAGGGAGTGACATGATTTGAATATCACTCCAGCAGCTTTATGGAAAATGGATTGGTAAGAAAGAGGCATTAGTGGAAACAGGAAGCTCAGTTATGGAAGAAACTGCAATAGCACAGATAAGAAATATAAATAATCCCAAACAGTGAAATGATATTTTAATTTGCTTTGGAATGTTTTATGCTTTTATCTGAACTTGGATGGGTCTAATGTTCTGGGAATTTCACCTCACATTAAACTAAGAAAAGTCATGATCCAATACAAGGAAGAGCTGAAAAACTCTACAGCTTTACCACCTGCCCTCTGTTCAATATCTCCTACTACCCAGTGAACGCTGAGAATAGAAAGTGTGACCTTTTCAAAGTGACGCAGAACTACCCTCAGTTTCTTGAGAGCAAATGACTAGTGGGGGAGATACAGCAACCAAATGCTTTCATTTTAAAACTGTCTCCTAATCAGGATGGAGTAGCATGATTCAGTGAAATTTACCATCTGCTTGCTAAGAAACAATTTATGGAATAATCAAGTAAGAGCTGACAGGATGGCCACAAGGTCTACCCTGGTGAAATCAGGTAGAACAAATACCATCAACAACTTGTTTAAAATGATTCCACTGTAAATACATTTGTAAAGGTGAATTCACTGGGGAGGGAACTCACAAAACATCCCTGCCCCCAAGTTATCTCAACAGCTGCTGTTGGGCATGATCAAGAACTCTCCCCAAAGGCTACTTTCCATCAGCTTCATTAGGCCACCTGCCTAACTGGGAATGCAACATTCAAAGCTTCTTTTTCTTCCTCTCCAGTCCTTAAAAAAAGACAAACTGTTCTGAAAACATTTCAGGACCCATGATAACTAACATTTACACAGCACTGTGTTTGCTTATGGAATATTTCCATATACACACAACTCTCAGTTGATTATTATCATCATTATAGAGGAAAAGACTTAAACATTAAAGCATTCTCTCAAGATCATGTTCTAGTAAGTGCTGGATTCAACCTCCTCACTCCGCTGTCTCCTATTAAGTGCTAGGTGTTGGTGGCTATCAGCCTCCTCCATTGCCAGGTGCTAATAATAAGGGAAAGGATTTTTTCTTCTCCATGCTATCTCAGAAGAATATATGAGATCCCATTTATGAAATGTCCAGAAAAGGCAAATCTATAGATTAGAAAGCTGATTCATGGTTATCTGGGACAATAGAAGAGAATGGGGAGTAAGGGATCTTTTCGGGGTGATGGAACTGTTCTAAAACTGGATTGTGGTGAGGGTTGCACAACTCTGTAAATTTACTAAAAGTCCTTGAATTGTACACTTAAGATGGGTGAATTTTGTAATATGTAAATTATGTATCAATAAAGCTGTTTTTAAACAAAGAATGCATGAGAATCTATTAAAACCTAAAACTACTAAGGGCTACTTTACCATACTTCTTACAACAGGTGGCACTATTTAGTTATGGTTCTCTTCCCTTTGACCAGCAAAGGTCAACAATTTCCAGCAAGAGCAGGAGCTAAAGTTATAAACACAAAAGTTTTATATACACTTATATTTCTAACTCACCGCACTTGTTCCCCCTAAAATGATAATCATTTCACCTTTTCTCAGCAAGGTGACATCTGATAGGAGAAGTGTGAAGAAGCAAGTGGGCTTAGCAGCTCATTGGAGGAGAAAGAGAAGACCCCGGGAATAAAATTGGATAGGAAATGACTCAGGATATGGGGGGCAATGGTCTGGAGAGGGTAGAGGACAGGGAAGTTTCCAGGGGGTAACAAAAAGATGAAGAAAAAGTTTGTGAAAATAACAGTTTCCCTCACTGCCTCTCACCCACTTTCAGTTTATATACAGGGCTTCCTAACAAAAAGTTCACAGCAGCTGCCTGGAGCTGGTCAGTTCCCTCCAGAGGCTTGCCTCCAACTGAAAGGAGCTGGGATCACCACAAAAGACTGGGTTGGGGGAGGAGACTTAATGTCTCAGTGGAGATGAGCAAAGCCCAGGAAATTCCAGCCCAAGCAAGTCTGTGTCTGAGATTTGAATTACACTGAATAGTTTCTCAATTGATCCCCAGCAGTTTCAGTTTCTCTCTGTGAGGTCTTCCACCGCCATACCATTTGAAATTGCAGCTACCTCCAGCAGCCCTGTCTCCTTTCCCTGATTAATTTTTTTTTCATTTTGCTTATCAACACCTGATATATAACATATTTTGTTTACTTACTAACTGTCTCCACTGACTAAAATATAAGCTCCATGAGGGCATGGATTTTTATTTATTCACTAAGGTATCACCAGAAAGGTAGAAGCTGGGAAAAAAGAGGAAAGAAAAATCAGATGAATGATAAACACTGTTGAGAAAACAAAACAGGAAAGGGGGGAGGGGCACTGGGATGAGGGAGGGTTGCAGTATGACATGGAGTGGTCAGGAAGGCCTCAGGGAGGAGACTTTTATGCAGACTTGAAGGCAGTGAGGGAGCAAGTCACACAGCCAATATCAGCTACGTGATTTGTAGGTCCCAGAGAAAAGTGAAAATGTGGGGCATTTGTTCACAAATTATTAAAAATGTCAACAGTAACAGCAGAGCATTAAGTGCAGGGCTCTTCTCGACATGGGGCCTATGTGACTACACAGGTCCCACATCTGCACGTACCTGTGGCCCTGCATGCAGCTGTCAGGGAAAGTGTTCCCAACAGATGGATGGAACAGCAAGGGCAAAGACCCCAAGAAGGGACAGCATTGGGAAAGAGCAAAGAGACCCTGCTTGTAAAACAGGAACATTCCTGGGCTCCTTTACTGGATATTCTGATCCAGCAGGTTCAAGGTAGGCTCTAAATTGCCAACATCTCATCACCTACTCCTTTAAACACTAATTTAAATACAATGTGGGTGGGACTGCCCTGGTGGTCTAGTGGTTGGGACTCTGAGCTTCCACAGCAGGTGGTGTGGGTTGGATCCCTGGGGCTGGGAGGGGGGACTAGTATCCCCATGCCGCGCAGCCAAAAAAAAAAAAAACCAAAAACAGTCTAAATACGATGTGGGTGATCTTGGCAGTCAATATTAGAAACTTAACTCACTCAACTTCTCTCTGTTCAGTCGGGGAATGAAAAAAACCTTTCTGCCTTTTTAACTTCCACCTGAAATATAAATTTCAATGAGTAAATCCGATTAATGTCTGTAGTTAATATCTGCAAGAATATCAGTTCACTGTTATGGTGATTATCTTCACTTTCACTAGTTCTATAGAACCAGTGGAAAGAGTCTCTAACAATTTCATCAACTAGAGTTCAGGGTCCAAAGTAAATGAGAACCAGTGATTCTCAACCAACAGTGAGTGCTTCTCAGGGAATATCTGGCTATTTCTGGATGGGGGGGAGGGGGGCAGTGCTACTGCTATCTAGTGGGCAGAGGCCAGAGATGCTGCTAAACATCCTACAATGCACAGAACAGCCCCCCAAGACAAAGGATTATCCAGTCCATAGTATCAATAGGGCTGCAGTTGAGAAACCCTGAAACAGACTGTCTGCGGCTACAGATTATAGTTCCCAATTCATTACACTTGAGCTTAACATCTTAAAATCAAGTCTTTATAAAGGTAATGAAAAACCTGATTTATGCTTTAATGAAAAGGGATAAATTTATAAGTAACAGGATCTACATCAGTGAAAACAGGAATTAGAAAGCATTTGATCAGGACTTACCTGATGGCGCAGTGGTTAAGAATCCGCCTGCCAATGCAGGCGACACAGGTCTGGGAAGATCCCACATGCCACAGAGCAACTAAGCCCCTGTGCCACAACTACTAAGCCTGTGCTCTAGAGCTACTGAGCCTGCACTCTAGAGCCTTCGAGCCACAACTACTGAGTCTGTGAGCCACAACTACTGAAGCCTGCACGCCTAGAGCCTGTGCTCCGCAACAAGAGAAGCCACCACAGTGAGAAACCCGAGCACTGCAACGAAGCATAGCTCCCACTCGCCACAACTAGAGAAAGCCCGCACTCAGCAATGAAGAAACAACGCAGCCAAAAATAAATTAAATAAATAAATTTATCTTTTAAAAAAAGAAAGAAAGCATTTGATCAAAGGTGGAGAACCGCAGTGAGCAGATGTTCAGGAGCTCTGAGCAACCCAAATGAAGTCATGGAGGGCAGTGGGATGCAGAGAGATTGCTGTGGGTAGGGACCAGGGAAACAACACTTCTCTGGGTATCATGGATTCCTAGGTGCAGTCAGCCTAGCCTAGTAGATAAGATGCACAGAAACCAGACAGAAAAGACCTCCCTTCTTCAGTAATCAAGATGCTAAGAGAGCTCTTGATAAGACTAGGATAAAAGTAAGGATGGAGGGCTTCCCTGGTGGCGCAGTGGTTGAGAGTCCGCCTGCCGATGCAGGAGACACGGGTTCGTGCCCCAGTCCGGGAAGACCCACATGCCGCGGACCAGCTAGGCCCGTGAGCCACGGCCGCTGAGCCTGCGCGTCCAGAGCGTGTGCTCCGCAACGGGAGAGGCCACAACAGTGAGAGGCCCATGTACCGCAAAAAAAAAATAAATAGATAAGGATGGAAATCAGAAGTAATACCTAGGGCCAAGCAAATGCTTTGTCACTGTGATGATTCAAGCTGGTCTCAATGAATAAGCATACTTGGAAAATATCCTTACCTCTCATCCACCTTCACATCTGTAAAAAGGAGATTAATTACACCTATCTCCAAGACTTACTAGGAAAATCAAACTGAATAAGAACAAGATGAAACAAGACAAATGCAATGCCTGGCACACAACAGGCATTCAGCAGAAAGAGTAGCTGCTGATACTTCCCAACGCTGCTTTCCTCTGGCTCTGACTCAAACCAGGCCCCATGAATGCAAATACAAGAATTGAAGTTCTATGTTCACTTTTAGAAACTCCCAAGAGGGCGGAATAGGACTAACCATGGCATGAAGTCTCCAGTACATGCCTGCACAGCAAGATCCCTGCTCTCAAAATGTTGAAAGGATAGAAGGACCCGCCAGGTAAACACATACCAGCATGGGTGTGCAAAGGAGATGACTCAGTCTCTGTCACTGGTGAAGGGCCAGAAGGAGTTTCACTTAAAGAGAACGATAAAGATAAGATCACCTTTCTTCCCATTGCTGTCTAGGGTGCTTCAGGAAGGAACATTGAAAACTGATATAGAGCTCAAATGTAAAAAGACCATCACATAGTTCAGAGTTAATTATAAGTAATTTTAATGAAACAATATGTTCCCTCAGCTTTCCATGTTCTTCCCAGAGGTGTAATGCAATAGGCCCAAGACACACACACTTATAAATTTATAATAAACACAGCTCTGCAGCTCACCTAGACCACATTCTTGGCCGCTGCTTAGCGACAGGAGTCACATTCACAGTTGCCAGTGAGCCCAGGGGTGTAATTTCACTTCTAAATAAAGAAGCATAATCAATAGAAACAGAACCATCCTGCGGGAACAACTGTACCCTTCCTGACTCATCACAGCGATTGTTTACCCAGAAAACAAAATTCTCTGCCCAAGTCCGCACCTCAGTTCGGCTTTCAGGAAATATATAGCAGTACGACCGGGACTCAAAATCGGGCGAATTTGGCTCCCAGGGTGCCAACGCCCTGGTCCTCTTTGACCTTCCTTCCTCACGCGGCAGATCCGGTCTGAGTACAGGCAGCACATCGAGAACTGGATGCACCCACCCGGGGAGGGAGCCTTGGCGGCCCGCCCCTCTGGCTGCAGGACAGGCTCTGGCGACCGTAGCTGTCCCGGCAGCGCGCGCTGGGCAAGCGCTCGGGGCCGAGCCGCCAGGAGACGTCTGGCTACCTCCCCTACGCCCCGATACTCGCTGCGCCCCCGCCCGCAGCCACCAGCACTGCTCACCGAGACTCCGTACTTGAGCGCGATGCCCTGCAGCGTGTCGCCGGGGCGCACCCGATGCTCCACATGGCGCTCGATGACGCCGGCGCCCAGCGGCGCCCGCACGCTGGCCGTGCTGCCGTACGAGCGGGTCTTGGTGCGCGCCAGGCTCAGCGACAGCTCGGCCTCCTCGGCCTCGGAGAGCGAGCGCGACGGTGGCGGCGGCGAGGGGGCCGAGGACCGGGGCGTGCGGGGTCCGGCTGCCCGCAGGGACCGCTCGGGCGAGGAATCAGCCATGGGTCCTGCGGAGGCCGCCAGGTCGGGAAGCTCGCCAAGAGGGCGGCGCCTCGTCCGCCGCCGCCTCCTCTTCCTCCTCACAGGGGCTGCGGAAGGCCGTTCCGCGGGGACGGCGGGCTGGAGGCCGCGGCGGAAAGCTGCGGACCGGCCATGGTGGGCACCTGCTCCTACGCGTTCCGCCTTCCCCAGCGCACCTGCAGGGAGGAGAGCGAAACGAGCTCCAGCTGCTGCCCCGCCGACGCCCCGGCTCCACCCTGCGCGCCGAGACCCGGCTGGCCCTGCGGTGCGAGGAGCGGGGCGCTCTAAGGCCCCTCGCCGTGGAGCTTCTGGGCCCCATCCCTAGGCGCCCTCGGCCCCGGAGGCAACCCCGCGCCGGGCCGACGCAGCCTGGTTAAAGCCCTACCCTGTAAACAGCAAAACACCAAAGCTTTGCTCTGACTCCTTTATTGATTCCCCAGCAGGCGCCAGCTTTCTCAGACCTTCAAGCTCCCCCAGCCAAGGGTACTTCCCGCTCCCACCCCATTACCCCAGGACCTCACAGAAAACATTAAGACCATTAAACACACACAGTTTCTCCAGGCCCATCTCAACAGCCTGGAGGGTCCGGTGTGCTCAACACTCCAGGGGGGATAGTGCTTCTAAGGCCGGGTGGCTGACCTCAAACTAACCCTCCAGTTGCTTTGCTTTCACTCTCCATTGCACACCAGTGCCAATTTTAGTCCTGTGCTGCCTTGAAAGTCTGCCTAGCTACAGTTCATTCTCCTGGCTCACTGCTTAGAATTTACTATCTGCACCCAATTGTTTCTTATCAGTTTCCTCTTTGATACCCTGAAATCATGACTCCCCAAAGTTTTGTCATTAACGCCATCAGTGACCTCTTATCTGTAGTCTTTATCTGAACACCCTCTCCTCAACTTTCTGGCTTCCGATCCTATTCTACACAGAGTGGGTGCGCGTTTACTAGAATCTAGCGCTCAGGATTCTGTTGTACTCTGGACAGCTCTCCAGGAGGAAGTACCCTACAGGCAGGTTAGGAGACTGGAGGTTTGATTCATTGGCTGAAGTTCTGATATGTCGCTGTGCTGGACAGAGGCAAAGGAACTAGAGTATAGGAGACAGGACGAGAGTGGGGGAGGAACACGTGGACCCCGAATCACCCTCCCGCTCAAAAATTCTTCAGTGGCTCCCTGTGGACAGCAGTATTAACTCACACTGGCATTCAACTCTTATTTCCATTTTTATTATTCATGCTCTGGCCGTACCCCATCTACAACTCATCCTGCAAACTCCATATACTCCTGCCACTTGAACTTCTTACCCTCATGCCTTGCATATGCTATACCCTCCGCCTGTAACCCCACTCTTCCAATACTCTCTGTCTACATTTAAGAAAATATTAAGGTCCATCCCAAATGATACATCCCAAAATGAGATCTTTCCTGATTCTTCCCACCTGTCCCCCTCCCCCAACTGCCCAATTGTTATTGTTTCTCCATTGAATATCAAGGTGGTTTGTACCTCTTGTTTAGTATTTAACTCGTGTTTTGTGTCATGTACTTGTCTTATCTCCTCTATACATACTCCTGGAAGGTATAACTAGATCTTACTCATCCTTTTTAACTCCAGCAGTGCCTACCTAGCTCAGTGCCCTGAATAAAGCGTCAAAAGTGGTTGAATTGAGGTGTAGTAAAAAGATCCTGAAAGCTAAATTAGGTAATTTAGCAAGAGTCTGCCATAGAGGAACTCTTGGGTGGTGTCCAGTGTGGCTATCCCAGGACCTAAGAAAGAGGCAGAACCCCAGAGTTTCAATATATAAATGAGATCAGGTAATACTTCAAGAAAACAGGAGAAATTGCCCTCAGAGTCGACAGTCTAGTAGAGAGATAGCATATAACATGTCTTCCACTAAAGAAAAGTTTACGGAAGAAATGGAAGTTTTTATTTGAAAATTAATGAACTGGGTTCTATGAGGTATTATTAGGTGTTGCTTGAAAAGGGTTCCATGATCAATTAATTGGAGAAACACTGCGATATATGCTTCCCTTTTGGAGATTCACAGTGCACATTAGGATACTGAAGGCTCTAGAAGTCCTGTAGTAAAATAAGGTATTGGATTTTGCTTGACACCATACTTCCCAAACTCATTTGACCATGGAACCCCTTTTTTTTCTCAGAAATTTTACAATTTGGGAAATGCTGAATTAAAGTGGGGAAAGACAGGCCTAAATAAGGAACCAGGAAGATCGCTCTGGGAGTCAGAGATTCCCCAAAGGCAGAACAGTATACATAAGGAGGCAGAAAATGAGCCAGGAAGGAAAAAGGCTAGGTGATGATCACTTAATTCCTTTACAAAAAGACCAAGTCCTCTGTAAAAGTGCAAGGGAAAAGTTATCACAAGAAATGTATGGAGATTCGAAAGCCATCCCACTTCTCTCTTATCAGAGCTAATTTCTAAGCTGTCCCTAGTTATTTTCAATTTCTCCAGCCATAAGAAATCCTGGGTCAGAAAACACGTCTAGAACAGTTCTAAAATGCTCTGAAATAAATTCAACACAGTTCTCAGAATTTTCTCCACTGATTCCTTTTTGTGATCTTCACTAGCGTTTCCTCTAGCTCTCAGAAATTAATCGGCTTAAATAAGTACTTATTTGATGTTGCATGGTTAGGGTTCTTTGTGAGTTATTTATTCCTAGATAGATTTGAGCTGTTGTCAAATATCTAATGTTCCTGCGAATTTTTTAAAATAAATTTATTTATTTTTATTTTTGGCTGTGTTGGGTCTTCATTGCTGCGCGCAGGCTTTCTGTAGTTGCTACGAGCAGGGGTTACTCTTCGTTTGGCTTCTCATTAAGGTGGCTTCTCTTTGTTGCAGAGCACAGGCTCTAGGTGCGTAGGCTTCCGTAGCTGTGGCACACAGGCTCAGTAGTGGCTCGCGGGCTCTAGAGCACAGGCTCAGTAGTTGTGGTATAGAGGCTTAGTTGCTCCGCGGCCTGTGGGATCTCCCTGGACCAGGGCTCGAACCCATGTCCTCTGCATTGGCCAGAGGATTCTTTTATTTATTTATTTATTTTTGGCTGTGTTGGGTCTTCGTTTCTGTGCGAGGGCTTTCTCTAGTTGCGGCAAGCGGGGGCCACTCTTTATCGTGGTGCGCGGGCCTCTCACTATCGCGGCCTCTCTTGTTGGCGGAGCACAGGCTCCAGATGCGCAGGCTCAGTAGTTGTGGCTCACGGGCCCAGTTGCTCCGTGGCATGTGGGATCTTCCCAGACCAGGGCTTGAACCTGTGGCCCCTGCATGGGCAGGCAGATTCTCAATCACTGCACCACCAAGGAAGCCCTGGCCGGAGGACTCAACCACTGCGCCACCAGGGAAGCCCCTGTGAATTTTATATCGATCTCTCCCTAATCCAAAGTTAATATCTACAATTTGTGGCTCAGATTGAATTTTTTGTACATTTATTTTTCCTTCTTCAACCAGAACTTCAAAATTAGTTTTATGTATATCTACCTACAACATAGAACAAACCTCATCATTAGTAGTGACCATTAGAAGCACTCCCTCTGAGATCAAGAATAAGAACAGGAAGGCTTCTGTTACTACTCCTGTTTAATTTTGTTCTGGACGTCCCAGCCAATGCAATAAGAAAAAGAAGGAGAAACGGAAATGAAGATTGAAAAGAAATAAACTGTTATTTACCAATAATAAACAATACTAAAATGTTTACAGATAATGTCTACATTGGAACTGTTCAAACTATAAGACATAAGACTATAAGACACATTATGCAAATATCAATTGCATCAATCAATCAGAAAATATTTTGTGGAAAAGACAACCTTTTAGATACCAAAAAAAAAAAAAAATCTAGGAATAAACTTAGCAAAAGAGAAGCATGCTTTATATGGAAAAATTATTACATTCTATTAAAGGACATAAAAGAAGATTTAAACAAAAATAGAGATATACCATGTTTATAAATGGGGACACGCAAAATTTTCATTTCCTTCCCAAACTCATATATAAATTCATTGAAATTCCAACCAAAATCCCTATAGGATTCTTCAAAGGACATGACAGGCTTACCTTAAAATTCATATGGAAGGGCTTCCCTGGTGGTGCAGTGGTTGAGAGTCCGCCTGCCAATGCAGGGGATACGGGTTCGTGTCCCAGTCTGGGAAGATCCCACATGGCGTGGAGTGGCTGGGCCCGTGAGCCATGGCCGCTGAGCCTGCGCATCCGGAGCCTGTGCTCCACAGCGGGAGAGGCCACAGCAGTGAGAGGCCACAGCAGTGAGAGGCCCGCGTACCGCAAAAAAAAAAAAAAAAAAAAAAAAATTCACATGGAAGATAAAGGCTAAGAAGAGCCAAGACATTCCTGAAGAAGAATGAGAAAGGGAGACTTAACTTTACAATCATCAAGATTTACAAAAAATGTGATGAGAACTAAACTATTACAGTAGTGATGCTGGGAAAGACAAATAAATGTAAGAAGGGGACAACAAAGAAAGCCCAGAAGCAGACCCACACATATCAGAGAAATGAATCTATGACAATAAATGCTGCTGCCACAATTAGCCATCCACGTGGAAAAAAATTGTAGATCTCTACCTTATACCATATGCCAAAATCAGTTATAGACTGACTAAATATATAATTGGGAAAAGCAAACTTTAACACTTTTAGAATATCTTTATAACCTTAGGATAGCAAAGAATTTCTTAAGCAAGATACCAAAAATACAAACTACAAAGAAAACAACTGGCAAATTCTATATATAAACATAAAAACCTCTGTCCTGAAAAGGCACCTGAAAAATTTCAATAGGCAAGGTGTAAAATGGGAAAATATATTTGAATACCTATAACTGACAAAGTATTACTATCCAGAGTATGTTAAAATGCCTACAAGTTATTAGAAAAAAACACCCACTAGAAAAATGGTCAAAAGATATGAACAGACAATTTACAGAAGATAAAACGCAAATGGCCAATAGAAAGATGCACAACCTTACCAAAAAGCAGAGAAATTCCATTTAAAACTACAATTTCATAGGCATGAGACTAGCAAAAATTAAAGAACTGGACAATTCTAAGTATTGGTAAGATTCCTGTGGAACAACAGAAATTCTCAAACAGCGTTGGTGGCAGTATAAATAGGTGCAACCACTTTGAAGAGCTGTAGGACAATATCTAGTAAAGTTGAAGAAATTCATATCTGGTTCTGGTTCTAGCAAGCTGGAAGTCTAAACTAACTTGAAGTCCTCCTAATATAAGTATTTATAATTTAATTTTTTAATGAAATACATAATTGAGTTGGCAATAAAAAAGGGACAGGCTTTTGTATCAAAACAAGAGGGATTTGTAAGCTACAACCATAAACAACTTGCCTAAACTAATACGTGACAAAATAGAAAGTCTGAATGGTTCTATAACCATTAAAGAAACTGAATCAGTACTAGAGTTAAAAATCTTGTTACCAAATAAAAAAAGTCAGCATCGGAAGATCTTATTGGAAGATTCTATCAACGTTTCAAAGAACAGATCAATTCAATTTTATGTGAACTCTTTCAGAGAAAAGAAGTAGCAGGAACAATCTTCAACTTAGTTCATAATATAACCATACACCCAATCCCACATCCATCATGGTATAACCATGACCAAAACCAGTTGAGGAAGGTATCACGCTCATAAAGATGGATATAAGAATCTTAAAATATTATTAAGCCAAATCTAGCAGTGCATAAAAATGATAATCCAGCATAAACAAGATGACTTTATGCTAGAAATTCAAGGTGCCTTAATATTAAGACATTAGTAGATTAAATGACAGAATAGATAGAACAAAGGAATTAATCTAATAAAGGATGGGCAAGACCTTTACAGAGAAAAAAATTTTAATATTTGAAAATACATTAAAGAAGACTTAAATAAATGGAAAAACTACACCATGTTCATGGACAGGAAGACTCAATATCACACAAAATGTCAGTACTCTACAAATTGATCGTATATTCTATGAAACAGCAATGGGTTTGCAAAAAACATGACAAGCTAATTCTAAAGTTGATATGGAAAAGCAAAGACCCACAGACAGCCAAGATATTTTTGAAGAATAAGGAAAGGGAAACTGCCCTACTAGATATCAAGAATTATTATGAAGCTATAATAGTTAAGCCAGGGTGACATTGATGCTGGAAAACCAATGGATAATAGTGCACCCAGAAACACAATCACAAATGTATAAGAACTTCATCTATGACAAAGGTAGCATTGTAGGTCACTGGGAAATGGTCTATAAAACACATGATGTCAGGACAATTAGTTATCCACATGGTAGAATCTCTACTTCCTACCACACACAAAATTTAAGTTCAGTTGAATTACAGACTTAAATGTGAAAGATAAGGGCTTCCCTGGTGGCGCAGTAGTTGAGAGACCGCCTGCCGATGCAGGGGACACGAGTTCGTGCCCCGGTCCGGGAAGATCCCACATGCCGCGGAGCGGCTAGGCCCGTGAGCCATGGCCGCTGAGCCTGCGCGTCCGGAGCCTGTGCTCCGCAACGGGAGAGGCCGCAACAGTGAGAGGCCCGCGTACCACAAAAAAAAAAAAAAAAAAAAAATGTGAAAGATAAAACTTTTAGAAGAATATAGAGAAAAACATCTTTATGATCTCAGGACAAGAAAAGATTTCTTTAGTAGGATGAAAAAAAGCTCTATTCATAAAAGATTGATAAGCATGACAACGTTAAAATTAAGAACTTCTAACAAAAAAGATATCTTAAAGAAAATAAAAAGACAAATTAGAAACTAAGAGAAGAAACAGGTGTCCTAGGAACCAAAAATATTTGAATAAAATGTTGAATTATCTCATTATCCAAATTCTAGCTAACTTTTATATGAAAATAAAGAATGAAATAGATTCTGAAAACTAGGTATTCTTCATTATTTGAACTCTGGTTATCTGAATTCAGAAACTTCATAAATTCTGGTAGCAAGGTATGTCTATTTGTAACATATGCAATCAACCAAAGATTAATATCTAGAATATTTAAAGAGCTAATTCCTACATAACAATAAAAGACATAATCCAATGGGATAACTAGAATTTTATAGAAGAAAATATCGTAACTGTGAATAAACATATGAAAAAATACTCAATCTCATTAAAATCAGAAAAATTATGCGTACCGCATTAAAAAAAAAAGTTTCACATTACATTATTAGTTTTTTAATTTGTGGTAAAATATATATGTATAATACAATATAAAATTAACCACTTGAACCATTTTTAAGTATACAACTTAGTGGCACAAAATACAATTCACAGTGTGGTACCACCATCACAACACTATCTCCAAAACGTTTTCATCACTCCAAACAGAAACTATAAACACTAAGCAGTGACTTCCGATTTCTACTTCCCACAGCCCCTGGTAACCTCTAATCTACTTTCTATCTCTATGAATTTGCCTATTATAGACATTTCTTACAAATAGAAACTTAGAATATTTGTCCTTTGTGTATGGTTTGTTTCACTTAACATAATGTCCTCAAGGTTCATCCATGTTGTAGCACGTGTCAGAACTTCATTCCTTTTTATGGTTGAATAATACTTCATTGTGTGGATATATCACATTTTGTTTGTCCATTCATCGGCTGATGGATACTTGTTGGGTTGTTTCCACATTTTGGCAATTGTAAATAATACTGCAGTAAACACTGGCATATAAGTATCTGTTCAAGTCCTTACTTTAGATTTCTTTAGAAAGATACCTAGGACTGAAATTGCTGGGTCACACATGTTTAGCTTTTTTTTTTTTTTTTTTTGCGGTACGCGGGCCTCTCACTGCTGTGGCCTCTCCCGCTGCGGAGCACAGGCTCCGGACGTGCAGGCCCAGCGGCCATGGCCCACGGGCCCAGCCTCTCCGCGGCATGTGGGATCCTCCCGGACCAGGGCACGAACCCGCGTCCCCTGCATCGGCAGGCGGACTCTCAACCACTGCGCCACCAGGGAAGCCCTCATGTTTAGCTTTTTGAGGAACCATCAAACTGTTTTCCACAGCAGCTGCACCGTTTCACATTCCCACTTGCAGCAATGTATGCAGGTTCCAATTTCTCCACATCTTTGCCAACAAATATTTTCCCCAGTCTGTGGCTTGCCTTTTCATTCTTTTAACAGTGTCTTTCTCAGAGCCGAAGTTTTCAACTTTCATAAAGCCCAACTTATCAATTTTTTCTTTCCCGAATCTGCTTCTGGTGTTGCATCTAAAAAGTCATCATCAAATCCAAAGTCACCTGGATTTTGTCCTATGTTATTTCCTGTAAGTCTTATAGTTTTGTGATTTGAATTTAGGTCTATGATCCATCTTCAGTTAATATAAATGGTGAGAATTCTGTGTTTAGATTTATTCTTTTGCGTGTGGATGTCCAGTTGCTAAGCACCACTGGTTGAAAAGACTATCCTTTCTCTATTAAATTGTCTTTGCTTCTCTGTCAAAGATAAGTTAACTGTATTTGTGTGAGTCTATTTCTGGGCTCTCTATTCTGTTTCATTGATCTATTTGTCTATTTTTTCACTAATACCACACTGTTATGATTACTGTAGCTTTATAGTAAGTCTTGAAATTTGGTAGCGTAAGTCCTTTGACTTTGTTCTTCCTCTTCAGTATTGTATGACTAGTCTGGGTCTTTTACCTTTCCATATAAACTTTGGAATTAGTTGGTTGATAACCTACAAAATAACTTGTTCAGATTTTGATTGGGATTGCCCTGAATCTATAAGTCAAGTTGGGAAGAAATGGCATCCTAACAACACTGAGTTTTTCTCTCTATAAATATGAAATATCTCACCATTTAAATTTTCTTTAACTCCTTTCATCAGAGCTTGTCGTTTCCCGCATATAGATACATATACCTAAGTATTTTTTTCTTTCTTTCTTTCTTTTTGGTACTAAAATAAATGATGTTGTGTTTTTAATTTACAATTACAGGAAAGCAATTGCCTTTGTCTATTGACCTTGTAACTTAACAACCTTGCTATAATCACTTATTAGTTCCGAAAGGTTTTTAAAATAATTCTTTGGGATTTTCTACATAGACAATCATGTCATCTATGAACAAAGACTTTCATTTCTTCCTTCCTAATCTGTATATACCTTCCCTCCCCTTCTAGTCACCCTGCACTAACTAGGATTTTCAGTATGATGTTGAACAGGAATAATGAGAGGAGATATCCTTGCCTCGTTTCTGATCTTAGGGGGAAAGCATCTAGTTTCTCACCATTAAGTATGTCAGCTGTAGTTTTTATATATCTTCTTTATCATATCGAGGACGATCCCCTCTATTCCTAGTTTTCTGCGTGCTTTCTATCATGAATGAATGTTGGATTTTGTCAAATGCCTTTTCTATATCCATTGATGTGATCATATAAGTTTTTTCTTCTTTAGCCTGCTGATGTGATGGATTAATTGATTCTTTAAATGGTGAACCAGCCTTGCATACCTGGAATAAACTCCACTTGCTAGTAAGATTCTTTTTATGCATTCCTGAACTCAATTTATTAATATTTTGTTGAAGACTTTTGCATCTATTTTCATGAGCGATACTGACCTGTAATTTTTCTTCCTTGTAATATCTTTGTCTGGTATTGGTATTAGGGTAATACTGGCCTCATAGAATGAGTTAGGAAGTGTTCCTCTGCTTCTATTTTCTGAAAGAGATTATAGAGAATTGGTATCATTTCTTCCTTAAATTCTTGGTAGAATTCACGAGTGAAACCATCTCAGCCATAGTAAAGTTAATACGGATTATAGCAAAAATAAATGAAATGGAGACTAGAAAAACAATAGAGAAAATCAACGAAACCAAAAGTTGGTTCTTCGAAAAGATCAACAAAATTGACAAACCTTTAGCTAGACTGACCAAGAAAAAAAGAAAGAGATGCATATACTAAAATTAGGAATGAAGGAGGGAACATCTCCTAGATCTACATATCACTACTGATATTACAGAAAGAAAAAGGATAATAAAGAAATATTATGAACAACTGTTTGCCAACAAACAAGGTAACTTAGATGAAATGGATAAATTCCTAGAAAGACACAAACTAACAAAACTGACTCAAGAAGAAATACGTAATCTGAATTCAACCACAAAGACTGAATTAGTAATTTTTAAATTTCCAACAAAAAAAGCCAAGGCCCACATGGTTTCATTGGTAAATTCTACCAAACATTTAAAGAATTAAAAAAATTAATACCAGTCCTTCATAAATGCTTCCCAAAATTAGAAGAGGAAGCAACACTTCCTAACTCATTCTATAAGGCTAGTATTACTCTGATACCAAAACTAGTCAAAGCATCAAAAGATAAGAAAACTACTGACCAATATTCCTATGAATATGGACACAAAAGGTTTTCAACAAAATACTAGCAAACCAATTCCAACAATACATAAAGAGGATTATACACCATGACCAAGTAGGATTTATCTCAGGAATGAATAGTTAATTTAAGATCTGAAAATAAATGTAATACACCATATTAATAGAATAAATGAAAAAACCCACATGATCATCTTAACAGACACAGAAAAAGTCTTTGGTGCAATCTAACACCCCTTCATGATAAAATCATTGAACAAAGTAGGAATAGACAGGAACCTCTTCAAACTGATAAAGGGTGTTTACCAAAGGATACCATCAAGAAATTAGAAAAAAGAACAACCCACAGAATGGGAGAAAATATGTGCAAATAATATGTCTGATAAGGAATTTATAATCATAACACATAAAAAACATTTATAGATCAATAATAAAAAGGCAAATAGCCCAGTTTAAAAAGCAGGCAAAAGATTTTTTAAAATTAATTTATTTATGTATTTATTTTTGGCCGCATTGGATCTTTGTTGCTGTGCGCGGGCTTCTCTTTGCGGTGGCTTCTCTTGTTGCAGAGCATGGGCTCTAGGTGCACGGGCTTCAGTAGTTGTGGCGCACGGACTTAAGTTGCTCTGCGGCATGTGGGATCTTCCCGGACCAGGGCTTGAACCCGTGTCCCCTGCCTTGGCAGGCGGATTCTCAACCACTGCGCTTCCAGGGAAGCCCAAAATTGTACACTTTAAGAGGGTAAATTTATGGTATTTGGAATATATCTCAGGGAAGCTGTATTTTAAAAATACAGAGATTAAAAAAATAATAATAAATTAAAAAATAAAAATATAGAGATTATTCAGCCGCCAAAAAGAATGAAATCTTGCCATTTGCGACAACATGGATGGACCTTGAGAGCATTATCCTTAGTGAAATAAGTCAGGTGAGAAAGACAAATACTGTGTGATCTCACTTACATGTGGAATCGAAAACAAAAACAAAAACCAAGTTTGTAGATACAGAGAACAGACCAGTGGTTGCCAGAGGCAAGGAGCGGGGAGTGGGTGAAATGGGTGTAGAGGGTCAAAAGATACAAACTTACAGTTATAAAATAAATCAGTCATGGGGATGTAATGTACAGCATGTGACTATAGTTAATAATACTGTATTGCATATTTGAAAGTTGTTAAGAGAATAGATATTAAAAAGTTCTCTTCACATGGAAGGGGGTCAAAAGTTACCAAAAAAAAAAAAAAATGCAGAGAGAATGGTTTAATAAAGCTCCATTACTCAGCTTCCACCATTATCAACTCATGGCCTATCTTGTTTCATTGATACCTCCACCCTGCCACCCTACCACTACTCTCATGCTGGATTATTTGAAAAGCAAATCCCAGATATTATTTCTTCTGCAAATATTCAGTATTTTTTCAGTAATATTCAGTAGTATCTTTCCAAAAGATGACTCTTTTTTAAAAAATAACACGATACCATTATCACATCCAAACAATTTTAAAATAATACCCTAAGATAATCAAATATTCTGTGTTCACATTCCCGCCAGTTGTCTCATAGATGTGATTTTTTTTAACGGCTGCTTTGTTCAAATCAAGATAACACACTACATATGGTTATTTGCCTCTTCTATTTCTGTGTATCTATAAACTCTCCTTCCCTTATTTTTCTTGCAATTTATTGAAGAACTGGGTTGTCATGTAGAGTTTCCCACATTCTGGACTTTGTTGCTTACATCATTGTGGTGTCATTTAATATGATCACTATTATATAGTGATTCACTTTTAGATGCAGCACCAGGGCTGTTATAATGTTATTTATTATACTATAAATAAGATAATTCATAGTTCATCAAGATAGTCACCACTCCTTTAGTGCTTACTAGACACCATATCCTTTGTAGCATACTTGACACAAATTATCTCATTTCATCTTCATAACAACCCCATGTGGTAAGTATTATTATCCCCAGCCTAGAGATGAAGAAAATGAGGCTTAGAAAGGTTAAAGAAACTTGGCCACAGTCAAGCAAGCAGTAAATATATGGGTTCGACCCAGGTCTGTCTGGATTGGAAACCACAATTTAACCATAGTTTAAACGCATACTTCTATCCATTTATAATGGATAATATCCCTACCCTTTGCCTGGGTTGTGGTTGTTGTTTGTTTTTATTAACTCTGGGAAGTAGTCCTTCAGTCCATCCAAAGAATTTATTTTCACATTTCATCTGCAACACTTAGGATTCTTTCACTTTCAAGTAACAGAAAACTCCATCTCAAATGGGCTCAACAATAAGGATATTTATTATCTCCTATAATAATAAATCCAGAAGTAGGGCAGCACCAGGGCTGATTGGTTTACTGTCTCAGAAACAACATCACAGACCCAAGTTCATTCTATCTCTCTACTCTGCCATCATCAGTGTGTTGGCTTTGTTTTAAGGCTGGATCCCCTAAGATGGCTATTCCAGTTTGAGGTAACACGGCCAGATGCAACAACATCCCATGGAGATGGTGGCATGTTTCCCTGTATGCCTCTATTTAAGAGCAAGAAAACCTTTCCTAGAAGGACTTCAGCTGACCCCTCCTCAGGCCTCACTTGCCAGAACTGGGTCACATGCCCACCCCTAATCTCTCAGTGGCCAGTCAAGAGGATTGTATTCCCCTTGCCCATGACAGGTTG
Organism: Grampus griseus; assembly: GCF_964374135.1. Taxonomy (NCBI): domain Eukaryota; kingdom Metazoa; phylum Chordata; class Mammalia; order Artiodactyla; family Delphinidae; genus Grampus; species Grampus griseus. The sequence goes on from NC_139018.1 coordinate 95,706,938, forward strand.
GTATGGGATGGTAATAGGGTCAGGTTCCCTAATGAGTGAACACCTTTACAGGCTTCTGCAAAGAAGAAGGAAAAGGCGGGAATGGATGTTGAGTAGGCAAGCAACAGTATCTACTAGGTGTTCCAAATGATGTATGCTACATATTCCATTGCGAATTTACTGTCGATGTATCAGCCTCCTCACTGCATGAAGAGGCAAGACAAGATGATCTGTAAGGTCCCTTCCAGCTCTAGGAGTTGTGTTTCAATTTTACATTTTCATATAAATGGGACTGGGACCGTTGGATAGTTCTTGTAACTCTGCTTTGGCTGCCACCTATGACTTTAACCTAAGAAATCATTTCTACACCTGCTTCATTTCACAATCTTCATCTGAAGCAGTGCTCCATTCATTTCATCACATGCAGAACTTTTCCTTTCAGGGAATCACAAGGAAGCCAATGAGAAAGATAGTACACCACTAAGTATCTTTGCTATATCAAACCTTTGCTACACTTTCTTCAAATCTGAATAAAATTGCTTTATTATTTTCAGCTTATGCCTACCATCAGCTTTCTCCGAGGAAGCTACTAGCTTGACCTGTAAGCAGTTCTATTCTTATTTAACAGAAAGCTATAATTTGTGACAAATGTACAACATAAAAAAGTCAAAGACATCTGGTCTGTTACATAGGGTATTTGGAATAACAAACATATAGGAAAACTTGGGAATGTGATTTAAATTGATTTGGTCACACCTCCATTTAAGTTCACTCCTTCCCGCTCAGATTAGTCATTCTGGTGAGGAGGCCAAAACTATAGTTCATTACTATAGTGTTGATAGTGGAAACAACACTGGTATCTCAATCAGCAGCTACTGTATGCCACTGTTCATTTTTATAGTTCCAAGAGCCTTTGAGAATTAACTTTATTTTCTGATTCAGCCCTCTTGCTGGGGAAGGTATGGCCCTATTTTGAAATGTACAAAGGAAAACGAGTGCTGTGAGTGCCTCTTTGGGGAAGGTCAGGGCTGAAGGAGAGAAGATAGGCTTAATGACCAGCTGGATGTCCGAAAAACTCATATCACCTGTGTCTCTTAGAACTCTTAACTGAAGAAAAAAATCCTCACTCTGCCTCTTACAGGGTTGTTGCAAAAATCAAGCTAGAACATGGATAGGAAAGTACTTCCACAAATGCAAAGTGATGCTACTATTTTCAAACATGGAATTCTCTGCGGCACTTTTTCTTTTTGGTCACATGATTACTGCACAGGTCATGCCAGTTTATGATACTGTTTCACCTCCATTCACCCTTTGCCTATTTCAGAGATTATGCCAGCAATGGTGCATCCATCTCTTTGGTTCATTTTCCTTCCACCACATCTGGAAGATGCAAATCCCACCATAATGTGAAATATTGCACTGAAAATATGCAGCAAGGGTTCAAAAAGAGAGATCACATCTGATTAGAAAACGTTTCTGGAAGGTAATCCTATTATGCCATATATTTTCATAATTTCAATCTTTGTCCAATGTTACCCCACCCCACTTCATGCTTCAGAGACCAGACAGTATTTTCTCTATCTTTGTAGTTCCCAAGAACCTGGCATAGAGGACACATCACAGTTTACATTCCGGATGAAGTGAGCCTGCTAAACGTGTGACAATAGCAAACCCGGCGGGTTGTAACATTTATTTATCTAGACCAACGAGGCCGACTATCTTTAGCTTAGCATTATACGTAGGGCTTTCGAGGCCAGGAGTGTGCCCGGGTCTCCCCTGCAACTCCCGAGGAAGGAACATTTATTGAGTATGTGCTAAGTGCCAGACACAGGTGCTTTCACATATGCACCCGCGCGTTTGTTGTACTAAAATGCGTTTAGTCCTCACAACATGTCTTCAAGTTTTAAGCCTACCTTACAGATAAGGATGCTAAGGCACAGAGAGGCTAAATTAGCCAGCCTCTCCTCTAGTGACGCCACTGCGTGTGCGTGGGCTCTCGAACATTTTCACCCACAACCCTTAGATCGGCCTCGCTACACCCCACCTCCCTACCCCCAGGCATGTACCCCAGGTACTCCTCCCCACGCCCCGCCCTAGGCCGGCGTAAAGCCAATAAAACCTAGGGCAGGCCTGCTCTATCTCCGAGCCGGTGTTAACAAGGCTTCCACTTAAAGATGCTCACTCACCCAACAGCTCCTCACGAGCTTGGAGAGCCTTTGCCACCCACCCTATCCGTAGCCCCGAGCTTCTCCAAAGAGCCCGCACAGCTTGGTCCCAAGGCTGAGGTCCTCCTCGCCTGCACAGCGGTTACGGGGTCGGGACGCAGATTCTGGGCGAGGACACCTTCAGGGGAGGGGTGAGGAGGCCCGGGGTGACAGCCAGTGGGCACGGGGTCCCGCCTCCGCGCGGCCGCCGCACGCCGCCTCGAACTACGCTTCCCAGCCTGCTCCGCAGCAGCCGCGCGCCCCGGCGCCGCGCCCGGCCGGGAGCCGCCTGTTGATTGCCTCGCTCGCCCGGGCCACGGCGCCGCCCTGCTCGCCGGCCCCTCTACCTCGGGGCAGACGGACTGACTGCCAGCACCGCCGGCTCCGGGATGGGCGCACTGACTGGTGAGCGCGCCGAGGGGTGGATGGGAGCCCGCCCGGGCGAGGCGCCGTCCGCAGCCCCCGGCCCGCAGCGTGGGGCGGCCGCGCCCTCCCTGCCCTCGGGAGGATGCTCCGCGGCGTCGGCGCTCGGCCGGGCGGGCGCTCGAGGCCGGGGCCGCCTCTGGCCTCCTCGGCTCGACGGGCGGCTCAGGGCGGCGCGGAGGAGAGGGCGGCGCGGGCCGGAGGCGCCCGGCGGGTGTGGGTCCCACGCCCCGCACTGCGGCTCCGCAGTCTCTGCAGCCCCCGGGCCGCCGCAGTGAGGGCGCGGTCTCTGTCCTCCCTGAGCTGCGGGGCCGGGTTTTTCTACGCTGGGCTTTGTTCCCCATTTTATCCTCTCTTGTTAACGTTTGACAAGGTCCTGGAGCCTAATGCCTGTCACTGCAGCGTTAGAGCAGGCGACGGGGAAGGGTAGACTCCGGCTGGAGCTGTCACCCGCAGGGCGTTTCAGCCTCCGAGAAAGCAGCGTTCCGAGAGCGGCCTGATGCAGGTTCTCAGGACTCATTTTTTTTCTGGTTAAAGTAATGGTAGCATGTGCTCCCTTGAGTCTTCCAAAATTTTCCCTGTTGACCTGCAGAAATGAAAATTGCTTTTTAATAATAATAATAATAATGGCTCCTAAAGGGAGTTTTTACTTAACGTTTTCAAAGGTGGGAAGGTGATGCGGGCAAAATGCAAATTAGCAATGAAGGAGGCTGTGAATGCTACGGGCTTCCTCTTGCCTACTAAACATCTGAATCACCAGGTCCTTGGGAAGGGAATGAAAAGAACATCGGAGAAGGTATTTATAAAACCCATTTCCAGCTCTACCATTAAGGAGCTGAGGGACCCTGGACAAGTCCCTTCATCTCTCTTATCCTCTTTCTCCATGGTAAAACGGGGCATTCGGGTCACATGATTTCTAAACGTCTGTTCTTCCAAGACTCTCATTATCGGGGAACTGAGGAGATGAGGGTGCTGGTGTTCAACACCATTACAAAAACCTGATTGTGACAGAGCAAGCGGCTTTACCTAGTGAGGAGGAAAGATTTTTCAGGGTTTAGGCAACTTGATTTTTAAAAAAATAAAACCAATTTCCTCTATCTACTCTCTGCAGTCTAACCCAATAAATATGCATTACAACTTTTATTTTTTGTAAATTACTATAAATTGGTAGACAACAACAGGCTGTGGATGTTCCGTGTTTGTTTTTAATTTGCTGAAGGTGAAGTGATGGGATCAGCAGGTAAAGGGAGAAGCAAATGGCTCCCCCGTGCTGGGCAGAGTGGTCAGATGTGGTCAGCAAGGAGGAGGGGAGGAAACCGCAGCAAAAAGTAAGCAGAGAGTACAGACACTGAGGATAGAGAGGATGGGTATTGATGGGTCATTGTTTGAATAATAAATACACAATAGAAGGAATGAGAGAACCAGAAAACCAGTGCTATGCAACCCTAATGTAACTGATTCAGGCAAGGATTCATCCAGGGGTACAAAACCTTTGAGCAAAAGGTTGTTGGGGAATAGGATTTTCACATTTTTTCAAAGTATCTCGGCATTTTTTCAAAGTATCTCAGCACAGATTACCTAGGGAAAATGTGTCCTTACAATGGAGAGATGAGGAAGTCATCACCTTAGCTGAATGATCAAGCTTCCCAACACCTATCATGCATCTCTTGTTGGGATGCAATAAGAAGGTCATAACTTGACGTGTGTGGTGTTCCTGCCAAAAAGACGGTGGGAATGGATTACTGTAGATTAAAATGTTCAAGTAATAACCAATCAGGATGTATGAACTTTGGATCCTAGATCAGAAAAGATAAATAAAAAATAGCTATAAACGATGAGTTGGGGACAACTGGAGAGATTTGAATACGGACTGCATATTAGGTAATATTATGGGATTACTTTTCATTTTCTTAGGTGCAGTGATGGTACTGTGATCATGTAGGACACTGTCTTTCTCTTTTGAGATGTGGGTATTTGAGGCACAGTGTCATGACATCTGCAACTTTCAGTGGGTTCAGGGTGGAGGGGGATTTGAAGAGTTGGGGAGGACACTCCAGAATGCAGCTAAGTGGTGACAGCTGGTGAATTAAAGAGCGTGGTGTACAGGTGTTTATTGTACTATTTTACGTTTTCTGTAGATTTGAACTTTTTAAATAAAGATTGAGGTGATCAATAAAATAGATAAGTAAACAAAGGAAAGGATTGTAGAGGACAGCGTGGTTAGTGACAGAAAAAAGCAGTGGATCCGCGGGGGACTCACAGTGAGTCTGTGGCTTCAGGTTCCCAAGATTTAAATCCTATTGGAGGTGTGAGCTGGGTCAGGGGAAGTTCTGTTTTTTGGTTTGTCTTGACTACTATGAATCATTTATTCTTAAGACATCTCATCCCCTAACTCCAACCTTAAAGTATTAATAATTCCCAAACCTTAGAAATTCTAGCCTTACCCAAGAACCATTCTGAAAGTGCTATCCCTTTCCTCTCTCCGTTCAAGATCTGCACCCATGTGGCTCAAAGAGGCTCATAGAAGGCAGATGGAGAAGAGAATTGTTACCTATTACCAGACCAAGAAAACAGAACCAATTCTTAAGATACAGCACTTAATTTTATACAGAACCTTTTGCTGCAAGGATGTTTTTCCTATACCTGAGATTTATATATATATATATGCTTTTATGTTTTGCTCCCCTGTTTTGGCATCAAGGCTACCCCATTTCTTTCCTGTGTGTCGCCAGTATTCCTGGGTTTCCCTGGTGACGGCTGAGTAGAGTAGGAATGAGAAGGTCAGCTCTAGGACTGTGGGTAATAGGAGCTCATGAAACAAGGTGCAAGGCCAGCCATGCCGAGCCAGGACATGAGGAGTAAGGAGCCAATCTGAGGCACCAGCCCAGTGAAAGAACCAGGAGGCCTCTTTGTCAGAGCAGTGGGAGGGGTCTTGAGGCTAGGGAGCTGGGCTACTGTTCAGCCAGTATATACAGGGTCAGCCATCCCTGTCGTTTATAGCTGACAACCATTCTGATAGGACAGTGCCCATTTCATACCAGTTAAATATTTTGCATATCATCTTGATAAGCAGTCATGAGTCAAGGTGCACATAGCACCTGTAAGTCATAACAAAGCTTTGATCAAAACCTAGCTGGGATACAGATGCCAGAGAAGGAGAGAAGGTAGGTGGGTCAAAGATGCATAAGCAGGCAGAAAAGACAAAAAGTAGAGAACCCATAGTGCCAGTCAGGAAGTGAGAAGCCCATAACTTCCTGAAACCAAGATGAGGGGACATGGCTAGAACCAATATGCAGTTGAAAACCAAAAAGACCCAAACACCCATGTGGAAGGCAAGGAGTTAGAAGTCAAGAAACAAGAACTCCTCAGAAAACAGAGAATAGGGCCTGACAAAGGGGTAGGGCAGCAGCAGGGAATAGGACCTGCCAAGATAATTAGAAACCAGGTGGCAGTCTGGGCAGACAGTGAGACTTCCATGCTAGAGCCCTTCTGCCCCCGCCAGGAAGCTTCTTGGCAACTTCCTGCCCAGGTGGAAACCTATCTCATACTTTGGCCAGCCTACCCATGGCGGCTTGCTACACCTGGCAGTGCTGACCCAGGGCTCCTATAGGGTGCTGCCTCTCCACGTTCAACAGATCCTGACAAGGTTAACAGAGGGAACCACCCTCTGAAATAAGTACTGCTCTTTGCCTGTTTTACGGAGGAAGGGACAGAGACTTGGAGAGGTTGTCACTCACACGTGGATCTGTAACCATCAGTTCAAGGGCTGGCTGACTCCAAGGCCCATGCTTTTTGTCTTCTGTGCTCTCTGAACCTGGAGGGGGTGGTTACTGGTGGGCACATTGTTTTAAAAGGAGACAGTTTTCAAGCACAGTTGGAGCTATGGCAACTTTTGCGTTGTAAGATTGGGAAGTTAAGAACAAATGATCTCAGAGACAAACTCTTCATTCTGGTAAGATGTGTTCCTCATTCCCCATTCAGCTTGCCCCTTCCAATTGCCTTCTCATAGTTTTTGCCTGAAATTCCTCCTCATCACACCCCAGTCTCTGTCCTGCATCGCCTGCAGGTATTTCCCAGGATATGGCAGGAGCCATTTGGTTATTTAAAAAAAAAACAAACAGACTTGAATGGGCCATCTTCAAATAGCTAGATTCCAAAACACAGGCTATGTGTTTTGTACACATCTTTGTATTTCCCTGCAGCTAGAAAGGAATTAAATATATAGGATCAATTCCTGTTTTGTTGGAGGATATATTGATAAGCTGATTTTTTTTCTAATTTACTAGTTTTAGAAAATGTAGATTTGGCTCTTGTGCAAACTGGTTCACCGATTGTTTAGAGATTACTATAAAATATTGAAGATATATAATACAGAATAAGAACTTCTCACTTACTGACTACCCCTCTTGGGACTAAATCATCATCAGTGCGGTGGAAGCCCAAGTCCTCCTTCCCCAATTAACTCCCCCTCCCCTTGCTACGTGGTGTCTGTCTTTTCCATGTGCAGTCCTTTGTAGCTTTCCCAGATATATATGTACTCCAGAACAATTTATGGCACTGTTTTACCCATTTAAAAAACTTTTCACTAGGTTTTACAAGTATTTTTTTCTTACTCTTTTGTAAAAATTGGTCTTTGGTTTGGATCAGATTTAATAAATAAGGCTGCTTGTTTTGGCTTTGGTTCTAATCGTGTGGCGAGGGAGGGCCAAAGGCTGGGCACTTCGTGCTGTATCTGATTTTCCTCTTTCATACCACAGTTATACAAATAAGGTAGCGGAAAGAGAAGCGAAGGAAGCCACACTGCTTGTTTTCCTTTTCCGGGCTTGTATCTTTGGTAACAGGAAGAGTTATCAGAGGGCCCAAATCATCCTCCCTTCAGCTCAAGTCCTTGCTCCTCTTGTCCATTTTCTAACCGGTTGGTGTCTGTACATGCCTACCTGGACTCCTGGAAGCTCTGTTTGGCGCTTGCTTCACTGCAGTGTGCATATTAGTTTCTCGTTGCATGTTGAGAGCTTGCCATGGGACACAGTCTGCCGGAGGTGAGGCTGCGGCAACTCTTTGGAAACTTTCCGAAGAGGACAAATACGAACTCTGGGAGGCCTGGGTAGGGGCTAAAGCAGGCTAGCCATGAGCTAGAAATCTGTGATTTGACTTTAAAAGCTATGTGAATAATGTTTTCACATATATCTATATTTGTTATTAAAAATAAAACCAGCTTTCCCCCAAATCTTTAAATCAGAGTTGTGCTCCCGGAGGATACACTTTTTTTCTCCTCTGGCTTTAAGACCCCCCCCCCACCATGCACTGGCACAACATATGCAATTTGTTTTAACAGGTACTGTTACATAGTATTAACATGTTATTGTAACTACTTAAAGTCTCTCTCACTGCCAAACTGTAAGCTCAGTTAGGGCACAAGATATCATCTGTTCTGTTCACTGCTTTTGTCCCAGCATTGGAAAAGGTGGACTTTTAGTAGATACTTGTTGACTGTATATACAAGAAGCCCAGGAATATAAAGAATTATGACATCATCCCTGTCCTCTACGAGTTGGTGGTGTAGTTGGAGAGAGAACCATTTATGTAGCATACATAAAAAATAATGAGAGAGGGAAGAACACTCAACTGGTGACGTAGGCAACGAGATGTAGGAAACAGAGCAACTTCTGTGCGTTTAGGTGGCCTCAGAATGTTCCGTGACAGAGAGTGCAGGCTGTGGATATGGTGGAATGATCTCTGGACCAACGGGTCACTTCACCTCTCTGAGCTCATTTCCTTCTTTTGACATTTGTTGCACAATACTTGTTGGATGTCTTCTCTGGGTCAAGACCTGTGCTGGGAGCCAGGATTATAACAGTGACTAAAACTGATACAGTCTCTACCCTCACAGAGCTTAGCAAGGACGACAGAGCAATTGTAATAAAGTCAAGGAGAGCTCTGAATAAGGGGTGTGCCATGGGGTGGGGAGTGACTCAGACCTGCCTGGGGGTCTGAACAAGGCCTCTCTGAGGAACTGAAGCTTACATTGAGACTGGAAGATGAGTTGGCTACCAGTCAGCCAGAGAAAGAGGGGGTAAGAGTGCTCTGAGCAGAGGAAGCAACATAAGGCATGATCCAGGAGTTGGAAGTGGTCCAGGGGGCTGAAGCCAGGAGGAGATGGGGAGTGCAGTGCAAGATGAGGCTGATGGGAATGACAGAGGTCAGACTGTGAATTTGAACCTTACCCTCCAAGCAAAGGGAAGCCACTGGAGGATTTTAAGTAACTAGGGCAGAGTTGGTTAAAAAGATCACTTTGGCCATTTGTATGGAGAATGGATGCAGATGGACTAAGGCTGGATGAGGCAGTGCAGGCAAGTGACGTAGGCGGATTCGCAACATGTTTAGGTATGGACCAGATTTGGTTATTGGTGGGTGGGGAGGAGACAAGGAAGAGAAGATGTCAAGGATGGCTCCCTGGTTTCTTGGCCAAATTCCTAAAACTGGAAGTTCCAGAGGAGAAGCTATTTGGAAGGAAAGATGATGTGAATACTTCTGACATTTGAGATGGCTGATTCAGCGAAGTAGAGATGTTGGTTCGGCAGTGGAAATATATGGATGTAACCCTCAAGGAACAAAGTCTAGATCAAAGATATGGATTTGGGGGTCTTCAGGTTATGGATTATAATGAAAACTTTGGAGGGGATGAGTTTCCCCAGGAAAAGTTTACAGTGTAAGAAAAGAAATGCTAAGACAGGATCTTGTAACATGCCAGTATTTAAGGTAGAGGAAGAAGAATTGCCAAAAGAGACCAAGGAGTGATCAGAGAGGCATCAGAAAAACCATCTGTGTTACTGGACTGGATGATCGTTAAGGCCTCACTCAGCCCTAATGTTCTGTGGTCCTGCAGAGCTGGGATCTGAGCCAGGTCTCAAAAGCAGAGCACATGGATTGACCATGAGAATAGAGAAGGGCATTCCAAGTAATATTACCGTATCAGCCAAGGTCCCAACAAGAAATAGAGGACACACTCGAACTGAATAATTTGAGGGAATTTTAATAAAGAGACTATTTACAAAGTTGTAGGGAGGGTTTGAGGAATCCAACAAGGCAGAAATCTGGCACTAGTCACATAGGAACCCTTCACCACCCCCAGGCCTGAAGTCAGCAAGGGCGTAGGGACAGCTGTGTAGAGGGGGCTTCCTGGTAGGCAATGTGGCCCTTCTGGACAAACCTCCCTCTCTGCCTGCCCTCTATTTTCCTGCTAGTGCCTCCTGTTGGCCAAACAGAAGCCAGAGAGCAAGGGAGCCTTGATGCCGTGTAAATACAACGTCTTCCTAGGGTACACAGCAGGGTGGGAAGTGAATTGTGAGGGCAAACGAGATATCCAGAACAATTATCTCGGAAAATGGAAGTCTATGAATAAAAGAGTATATTAGTTTCCTGTTGCTGCTGTCACAAATGCAGGGGCCTAAAACAACACAAATTTATTATCGCGCAATTTTGGAGGTTGGAAGTCCAAAGCAGGTTTCTTTGGGCTAAAATGAGGGCGTCAGCAGGGCTGCATTCTTTTCTGAAGGCTCTGGGGAGAATTCATTTCCAGGCCTTTTCCAGCTTCTAAAGGATGCACACATTTCTTGGCTCTCGGCCGCTTCCTTCATCTTCAAAGCCAGCAATTGCATCACTCTGTCCCTGTGCTTTGGTCATCACATCTCATTCTCTGACTCTTCTGCCTTCCTCTTCCATATTTTAAGAGCCCTGTGATTACATTGCACCCACCCAGATAATCCAGGATAGTCTCCTAGTTTAAGATCCTTGATTTAATCACACGCAGTCCCTTTTGCCATGTAAAGTAACATATTCCCGGGTTCTGGGGATTAGCATATGGACATCTTTAGGGGGCCATTATTCTGCCGACCACAGAGAGCGAATAAACAATTTTGGCTGGGTTGGAGGGCTCCCTAGGAAAGTAATGAAGACAGAAAACAGAAAGTGCAGATCAAAGCCAAATAGTAGGAGTTTGGGATGCTAGACTGTCTGAATTTCATTGTGTAGACAAGAGGGAGCCTTTGTAAGTCCTTAATCAGGGAAGTGGCTTGTTAGCAGTGTGAAGAAAGATGATCTAACCATGGTGCTCTGGGTGGCTTAGAGGGAAGAATAGAATCCTTTCAAGATGCAATGAGAGTACTCCAGGTCTGAAAGAACAAAGATCTAAAGCAAGAGTGACAGGAAGAGATGGTGTGAAAAGTATTGTGCAATAAGAATCCACAGGAGGTGTTAACCAACGACACAGGGAACGAAGGAAAAGAAACTCACGTGGTCTGAGTTTTGGCAGTGACTGACTGGTAGATTAATAGTATGATCCAGAAAACCAGGAGAGCAAGTCTGTTTCAGGGGAAGATAAGAAGTTGGGGTATAGTTGTAGAATCCTGGAATAGAACTGCAAATAGAATCTTATCAACTCTAAGATACCATCAGTTGTCAAATGCACCAGTATTTTACATACCACCGAGAAGAAAAATGCTGCCAATTAAAATGTGACCCTTCTTGGGAATTCCCTGTCGGTCCAGTGGTTAGGACTTGGTACTTTCACTGCCAGGGCCCAGGTTCAGTCCCTGGTCAGGGAACTAAGATCCTGCAAGCCACACGATGTGGCCAAAAAGAAAAAAAAAAAAAAAAAAGTGACCCTTCTTAAAAATACAATTTTTTTACTTTATTGAAGAGCTGTTTTAGACTTACACATAGATTTTTTGAACTGCCATTCAACAAATTGCACATATTTAAACCGATGCAATTTGATGAATTTTGACATATGCATGCACCTGTGAAGCCATCACAATCAAACGCCCAAAATTTCCTCAGGCCCCTTCGTGAGCCTCTTCCCCTCCCTACCTCTCTCCCATCCCTAAGCAGCAGCTGATTTGCTTGCTGTCATATAGAGCAGGTTACATTTTCTGGAATTTTAGACAAATGGAATCATGCCGTATACATTCTTTTTGATCGGGCTTCTTTCGTTCAGTATAATTGTTTTGAGGCTCATCCATGTTACTGTGTGTATCAATAGTTCATTAGTTTTTATTTCTGAGTAGATTCCATTATGTGGATATACCACAATTTGTTTATCCACTCACCTACTAATGATCATTCAGGTTATTTACGGTTTGGGCTATTACAGATAAAGCTGCTATGAATACACATACCTTAAAAAAAATATATCACCTCTGTGCATACATAAAAAGGGGAAATGGAAATGAATGGGTTAATATTCTTTTTTTAAAAAAACTAATTAATTAATTTTTGGCTACGTTGGGTCTTCGTTGCTGTGCATAGGCTTTCTCTACTTGTGGCCAGAAGGGGCTACTCTTCGTTGCGGTGTGTGGGCTTCTCATTGCGGTGGCTTCTCTTGTTGCGGAGCACGGGCTGTAGGCGCGCGGGCTTCAGTAGTTGTGGCGCACAGGTTTAGTTGCTCTGCAGCATGTGGGATCTTCCCGGACCAGGGCTCGAACCCATGTTCCCTGCATTGGCAGGCTGATTCTTAACCACTGCACCACCATGGAAGCCCCTGGTTAATATTCTTAAAGCTCCTTCATGTTCAGACTCCAGCTTTTGGAATCACTCATATTCATCAGTGTCTGGTCTTTTCCACACAGTATCTCCTCTGTGCCATCAAGAGTGGTAATTAAAAAAAAAAAATCTGTAAAAGAACTAAAAGCCTTTGATGTTGGCTCTTAAATCTACTCTGTAAATTATGTTAGGTTTTAAAAGAGTATTCCACTATTTTAAAAAGTCCCTGAGATATTTTCCAAACTACTGACACACCTTTTGCTAGCTTTGAAGCCGGTGCTTTTGTTATTTATGCATACACAGGCAATGACAAGTATGACATCTTGACTGCTCCTGGGTCGGCAATAATTGTAGGACCATCAGTTGCAGGACACACAATTTCTGAGTGTTAAGTGTGGGAAACTGTGCATCTTAGAATCTATTGGTTAGGGTAATTCAGTCAGTTCAGGCTAAGAGCCTGGCAGATATACACCTTAACTATCTAGAGCCAGTATCCTGTTCTTTCTCATCCTGAGTCCCCTCAGGGTGCACTGCTGGGGATGGCTGTAAGTGGCTGAGGGCATCCTCTGCTGATATGGCAGGCGACATTCTTAGACTCACACAATAAATTAGTGGTAGTTGGGACCAGAACAAAGTGTATATGACCCAGCTGGTTTCTTTGACTTTAGTGGGAGAGGATTTTTGTTTGTTTGTTTTGGTTTGGCTTTATTTTTTTTTACTGGAATATTACAATTAAAGCTTAAAAGAAGGTGGGTTGATGGAAGGGAAAGAGAGTTACATTGTATATGGAAAAGACACCAAAATAAAGAATCACAAACTGGAAAATGGTGAGCAGTTGAAGTAAGGACGGAGGAACAACATTCCAATAGCTCTTAAGTGGCCCCACCCACAACCATTCTCTTTCCATGACAACCTGTTTTTCATTCTTACCATTTGAATTACCTTATTGAAAACAGGTCTTCTCAGATCAATTCCTCTACTTTAAGCATTTGTGGTGACTCCCCATCTCCAACAGAATAAAGCCCAGGTTCTTTGGCAAGACGTATAGGAAAGGCCCTTCACAGTTGTCCCTTCTTCATCTTTAGTTGTTTCCTCTCCTCTTCCCCCTGCTCCCCTCTAGCCACACCAGCCATTCACCAAGCATCATGTACTTTCTTATCTTTGTGCCTTTGTTTATGCTGTTCCATTTTCCTGGAAGGAGCCTTCCCTGCCCACATCCACCTTAGGACCTCTTCCTTCAAGGCTCAAACACAACTTCTTTCAGTGTCAACTCAAAACCCCCATCCCCATCCAAGGATTATTTCCTCATGTGTTTTAAACCTACTGTGGACATGACTTCTGTTATAACACTTGTCAACTGAAAAAAAAAAAAGCGCACAACCTAAAAGTTGAGAATTATGTTTTCTTCAGCGGACTTTCTGAGGACTCAAGCCCAGGAGGCAGTTTCTCAGATAGCTGTGTATGACAGGAGCCGGGATGTATAGGGGTTTTTGCTAGAAAACCCAGGGAGTCCGAACATCAAAAGATTACTATTAGTTAAAACCAAACATCTCAAGTTAATGAATTCAGCACTTTTCTGTGTAGGATGATAAATGGAATATTTATAAATGGAATATTTCCTGCCATATCAATAAACAGAGGATGTCACAGTCACCAATGGTTGCAGCCCTCCAACGTGAGCTGGTGAGCCCTGAGGAAACTCAGGGCTGAAAAGAATACCTGCCATCTAGCAGCCAGCAGACTGCAGCCACTCCCTGCGGTGAGCCCTGAGGAAACTCAGGATGCGAAAACACAGGATACAGGCCCCAGATAGCTGAGGTCCATATCAAGGGAATGATTTCAGTGAGCCCAGACTCTTGCATCTTCCCATACATAGAAAAGCACTAAATTCCTTAACTTGAGATGTTTGGTTTTCTTTATTTAACAATAATCTTTTGACGTTCCCAATTACCTGCTCTTTGTTGCAAAACTCCTACATATCCTAGCTCCTCCCCTCTCCTCCTTGGAGCAGTTTCTCAGAGTTATCTGAAACGCTCTCTCCCGGTCTGCAGTCCTCATTTTGCCCCAAATAAAATTTAACTCGCAACTCTCACGTTGTGCATGTATTTTTTTTTTAAGTCAACAAGGGGAAGATGCAAAAGTCTGGGCTCACTGAAGTAATTCCTGTGATATACACCTTAACTGTCTAGGGCCAGTATTCTGTTCTTTCCCATCCTGAGTCCCCTGAGGGTGCACCATTGGGGGTGGCTGTAGTGTTTGAGGGTTGCATCCTTTGCTGATATGGCAGGCGGCATTCTTAGTCCACACACTTATCCAGTGGTATTATCCCTATGTATGTATATCTCACTGAGTTGTGTTCTCCTTGGGGAAAGGGTCATATCTTGTTTTATCTGTGTATTCCTGTTTTTTAGAACCATACCTGGCAAATAGTAGGTTGACAGCAAGTATTCATTGCCTTGAAAGATCTGCTTGATATTAATACGGCCAAAGGAGAAACACAATCAGTTAAGTACATTGCTATTTCCTGAATGCAATATTATCTTTTGAGGGAAGATCTGTAAAATCCTCTGCCAGAAAGAAGGGATTGAGGAAAAATTTTGTTTTGAGTGGAAGTTTAGGAGGCAGATGATATAAAAAGAGGAGGTTGAAAAAAAGAATGGACTAGGGGTATAAAGAATTAGGGAGGATGGCTTAAGAAACAAAAAGGAAATGGGACTAGAAAGAGAATGGGAGATGAAGAAAAAAGAAAAGAGGGGAGAAAAGTGGAGAGAGTACCAGGATTTTAGACTCTTACTTAGCTTAATTGCCAGGGAGTTTCTGGACGATGCTTTCTCACATGGACGTCCAAACTCTTTCCTGAATGAACCCCATTTTGTATTCTTCACATCACTCTCCCTCTGAAAAGACACAAGTCTGCTCCTTACACTGCCTGACAATTAGTGCATTGTTCTTCATTGTTCTCTGTAGAAAGCAGGAGGCAGAGTCCTCTGGTGGGAAGGCACTCACTACACAGGGACTCAAGGGCCTGGCACATCCCAGCTCCAGCCCCTCCAGCAAGGCGCTCAGCCCCTTCGACCTCAGAATCTTCATATCGATATCTGTCCAGGCTTCCTTTCCAGGTCATTGTAAAGATCTAAATAAGTGAGATAACATATATGAAAATACTTTATAAGCAGTCGGGCTGCTCTGCGAATGAAGGTGATATTACTTACTTTGTTGAGTTATTCGTCAGGGGAGAGACCCCATCGGCACATAGCATAGCCCTGTCTCCTGCTAATAAGTCCTGTTCACCCAAAGGAGATAACAGTGTTTCTTTCTTCTCAGCAGTATTCTGAAGTCTCAGGAAGCTGGTGCGGTTAAATGTTCATGGCCCATGAGAAAGGCGTATAGGAAACCATGGCACTCCCCTTTCAAAAAGACCTGGAGAAATACAAGAACATTGATGAAGATGAGCTTCTTGGCAAACTCTCAGAAGACGAACTGAAACAGTTGGAAAATGTTCTTGATGACCTAGATCCCGAGGTTAGTGACCTGGAACTGAAGCAGGTGATTAGTGATAGGATGGGATAAACCGTGTGGTGTGGTCCTTAAACAATAGTGTAGAAATTCCTGATCTCTAAATGCAAATTATGTGTTCTTCCCTGGTTGGCTGTGGGTCATTACTTTTATAAACCCATGGAGAACCTCAGTAGCCACATCTATGATACAGCAATTGTATTTCTCAAAAACCAGTTTAAAGTAAATGGGGGAAAATATTTTCCATTGGCTGAAGAAGGACTAGACTGACTTACGGAAAAAGAAAGGAAGAAGGAGAGGAAACAAATATGACTGAGTTTCCTCTACGATTCATATACTCTGCTGGGCCCAGAAGCGCTTAAGATAAATTGTATTATCCCCATTTCATAAATGAGGAGACACACCAGGAGAAGTCATTTACATAAGATCCTACACTGGTAAATGTCAGAGATGGTATTTAAACCAGATCTTTAACCACAAAAGCAGATCTTTTTTATATCTTGTTTCTTTAACATGTATAAACAACTTGAAATCTTTGATGATCCCACAACAGTGGATAGATTAGAGTAAATGTGATGAGAGAGTTCCCTGACGGTCCAGTGGTTAAGACGCCACGCTCCCAGTGCAGGGGGTGCGGGTTCGATCTCTGGTCAGGGAACTAAGATTCCACATACCACATGGTATGGCCAAAACCAAATTTTTTTTAAGTATTAAAAAAATATAAATAAATAAATAAATGTAACCATAATATCAGGTAAATTTAAATGGAGCTTCTCATATTTTTATGAGCTCTTGAAAAGGTAATTACCTTGTTATAGTGATTGTGTAGCAAGCACTTTCTTCAGCCCTGCTAATATTATCTCAGACATAGAATAGGAGGCATCTAAAATAGTGATTTTACTATAAATAAAAATGTCACTAAAATATTTATATGATATTCCGTTATGCCAGATAATTTGGATATTGTTTTTACTTTAAAAAAATACTAGTATCCTTTTTTTACTTTTTTAAACTTGAGAAGGATACCTCTATATTTAATCAAGGAAGTATCAGCATCTACCATAATACTCACTTACCAGCTTGGATGTTTCCCAGGAGAGGTTAGAAATAACAGAGTGTGGTCTCATTGGCTCATCCACACGCCTGCCTGGGAGCACTTTGGATGCAGACCTGGCCAAACCTAAGAGGGATCTACGAAGAAAAAGGTTGTGAAGGGTGGCTGGCCTTTGCTACCACATTCTAGAAGGCAGCTGCAGGAGACAGGCCGCTCCAGCCATGTGTGTTCTGCCTGAGCTCACCAGGAGCCCCCGTCTCAGCATAGAATGTTAGAGCAGGTGGGGCCTCAAAGATATGCCAGAGCCCTAGCCCTCAGCTCACACCCACATCTCACCATACACAGCAGGGGTAGGGGAGGTAACAGGTGTCAGTCAGGCATACACCCTGCTTCCTGCTCACGCTTCTGTCTTGTCAGAGCGCAATGCTGCCAGCTGGATTTCGACAGAAAGACCAGACACAGAAAGCAGCCACCGGCCCGTTTGACCGCGAGCACCTCCTCATGTACCTGGAGAAGGAGGCTTTAGAACAGAAAGACAGGGAAGACTTTGTGCCCTTCACTGGAGAAAAGAAAGGTAAGACCACAGGCAGCATCTGGGAATGTAGGTACTCCTAAGGTATTGTCATGGAAGGTCAAGTAACAGAACTGGCCTGAAAGGGGGAAATAAGACCACGAATTGGATTCAGTATGAAAAAGAACCGTGGCTGGTGGATACATGTCTGTGTACACTTGTCCAGACCCACAGACTGTGTACCACCAAGAGTGAGCCCTAATGTAAACTGTAGATTTGGGGTGATAATGATGTCAGTGTGGGTTTATCAGTTGTAACAAATGTACACTGTGCTGCGGGCTGTCATTAGAGAGGAGGCTGTGAGTGTAGGGAAGGGTGGGGGGACACAGGAACTCTCTGTACTTTCCTCTGCTAACCTAAAGCTGCTCCAAAAAATAAAGTTTATTAATTAAAAAAAAAAAAAAAAAGAACTGTGGCAGAATATGAAGGCTGCAGGTATAGAGAACAAACTAGTGGTTACCAGAGGGGAGAGGGAGGAGAGGAAGGGTGAGACAGAGGTACGAGATTAAGAAACACAAACTACTATGTATAAAATAAGTAAGCAACAAGATCTATTTTACAGCACAGGGAAATATAAACATTCTTTTTAATAACTTTAAATGGAATTAATCTATAAAAATATTGAATCACTATGTTGTACACCTGAAACTAATATAATATTGTAAATCAACTATACTTCAATAAAATTTAAAAAAAAACACAGACTGTTGTGCAGAGAAGTTAAAGATCTGAATAGCCAACAACAATAAAAAAGCTACCAGTTCAAAAGGAAGAAAATTGTCCTTAGAAAGGTATGAATCTTGCTTCTGAAACACATGCAGGTAACCATAATTTATAAAAATAATCTGCTTGAGTAAGGGGGAAAGAAAAAGGAATATGTAGGCTAATTAACTGAATACTTAGAGTGTAATGGTACTCACATTAGTTTTGTAAAAAAATCTTAAGCCCCAAGAAACAGTTTTGGAAGTGTAAAGTAGCGTCGGACTTAAAAGAGGGTCTCACGGCATTGGCGTGTTCCTCTTAGCCCGGGGCTTTCCTAGCTTCAGGGGTCTACTCCAGGTCGAGGCGCTGCCTCTATTCCAGTTGCTACCATTAGAGGCCATTGCAGTCAATCATCTGTTCATCCAGCATGTACCAACCACCTCCTGGGTGCAGAGCCCTGTGCCGTGTGCTGGGATCACAGGGAATGAGACCCTGCCCTGCCCTCAAGGAGCATGTGGTCCAGCAAGAAACACTGATAGATCTGGAAAGGCCTGAGGAGTAAGGGGATGTTTCTCCACACAGGGGGTGAGCTCTGAACTAAGACAAGGAAAATCCTCCTCCCTACCTCCTGACCCTGAGCTCCTTTTTGGAGGAAAAGTGAATACCAGTCACCTGTCCAGGTTCCTCAGCTATAAGCAGTGACTTGGGCCCAAAGATATGACTGGAATCACTGATAACTTCATAGTAACTACGGTCTTTTTAAAGCACGAATCAGATCATGTCAGTTCCCTGCTTAAAGTCCCAAATCATTGCCATGGTCCATAGAGTCCTGGCAGAGCTCACCTTGCCCACCTCTCTGACTGCATCTCTCCTGCCCTCACTAAGCCTGGGCCCCACTGTCCTCACTTCGTTTCCCAAAATTGTCAAGTTCTTCTCCCATCTCAGGGTCTTCTTCCCTCTGACCTGCGTCCCCGTTTTTCACCTCCTAAAAGCTCCGGCTTAAATGTCAGGGCCTCTAGTTTACCCTGACCTCTCTGTCTAAAACAGACCCCATTTATCGCTTTCTTAGCACTGTGACAGTGTTCATCCTTTTGTTTACTTACTTTAGGATTTGTGTGTTTTCCATAGGAGATTGAGATTAGCAGTGGGGCTGTGTCTCTCTTGCATCACGGCACAGAAACTGACACAGGGGACACTAGATAAACGTGGATTGGAATAAATGCCATCTCTGAGCTTTTGTGCCGTGGCCACGGGGAGCAGAAGCACGGGCTGCTTGGCTGCTGCCTTCTCTATGCAGCCTCCCAGCCGCTCTGAATCATGCACATCCAATGGCTTGTGCACCACTCATAATGTCATTTTATTAAGAAGGTAAAGTTGGGCACTGACACACTGGGCAAATAACCGAGGATTGCTGTAGAAATACGGAGCTGTTTCTGTGGCAGCACGGTTATTGTTAGACTAATTTAATTGTGAAGGAAAAAATAAATTATAATGTCAAATCTTCCATAAAATCCCAGTTAACATCCAGTGTTAGGGTAGTGAAAGAATAATAAGAGGGAAGCTGCTGTCTTCTGTTCTCAGAGCAGTGGTCTGAGGAACAGCTATGGTAAATTACCTCCTGATCCGGGTTAATCTACAGATGGTTCTTAGGGGGTTAGGAGTACAGGAGCAGTCAGAGTAATAAATGGGGGTACAGAAGGGGTGCACAGCTGCACCAGGGAGCTTAGGAGAAGGCTGAGAAGCAGCATGATTGAGCTCAATGAGCAGAGAGCAGGTTTTCCAGAAAGAGCGGAACGATCAGAGTGAGGCATGTGCAGGGCCCCTGGAAGGACAGCGGTGATGCAGAAGCTGTGGTGAGGGCTTTGGGAGAGGGACTGCCCAGCCTCAGTTCTGAATGCCAGGTGCCCTGGGCCTTCAGGTTGCTAGGCTACATTATTCATTTAGAGCTTCTCTTTCGGTGAGACCCCAGGAATGGATATGCAGTAGCAGTTCTCCTGAATACTGGTAGCTGGGCCACCTGCGCACCTAGCGTTCAGAGTAATCCTAAATGGTACCAAGGAGTTAGGAACTCAGAAACCCTGTTTCGACTTTGGATCCAAGATCTTGGCACCAGAAAGAACATACTTCGGGCTGCAGACACTATGCAAAAGTCTGGGAGGAGGCTCGGTGTCTGAGATGTTATTGATTGATTGATTTGATTTTTTTTCCTTTTCTGTTCTCTGGCTGTTTTCCTGTTTTGTTTCCCAGTCTGTTTCCCTTCTTTCTGGGAAATGTGGTAGCTTATGTGATGGTCAGTGATAGAGACCTTGTGGTCAGGATACCCCAGACTGACCACAGCCGTGGTGCCTCTTTGGGGTGCCCAGTTCTGCCTGGCCCCCATTGATGTATCCAACCATTTGAAGGTCTGGTAAACCAGCAGGAAGTCTGTAGCCCTGTAACCAGGGGACGCTCCTGGAGAGTCTTCATGAGGGAGTACTTGGCTTGGGTTATGACCCTTTCCTTTCCCATGAGAGTGGGGATGGCCAGGCTAGCCCAGGAGACCTGGCAAGAGCTTGGGTTCTGATTGTCTGAAGCTGGAGCCAGCTGTCTGTTCTAAGGTGACAAAGAGGAAAAGCAATAGAGGGGTGAGTCTTCAGGGACCTCCGGCAATCAAAATGGAAGAGGCCAATTTCAAAGATGATGCCAAGAGGTAAGAGCCGCTCCAACAAAGAGGGAAACCAAGAGTCAAAGCTGGGAGGAATTGGAAAAGAGTGTGAGTAGGTCTGGGGTATCCTGTGGTGGCTCTGTAGTGGCCTGGGTTTACCTCGAGGAGCCACTGCACACGTCGGATGTGGCTGTGTTGCCCTGGCTGGAAGTTAGGAGAAGGTCATGTGCCATCCTCCCAGAACTGCGATCATCAGTCCAGAGGTTTGGACTGGTGGGGGGCGGGGGGCGGGCGGTGGTGGTGCTATAGATTTCAGCATATTCAGAAG
Source organism: Grampus griseus (assembly GCF_964374135.1). Lineage (NCBI taxonomy): Eukaryota > Metazoa > Chordata > Mammalia > Artiodactyla > Delphinidae > Grampus > Grampus griseus. The sequence continues at coordinate 95,727,899 of NC_139018.1, forward strand.
TGAGTAGGGGGCAAAATAAATGGAATCAGACTGACAGGATGAAGTGGGAGGTGGTGGCAGAGAATGCGTATTTGGGTAGCACAGTGTGTTGCTGCTCAGAACTCCACATCTCTAAATATGACAACCCTGATCTTTCCTTTTAAGTCAGGCAGACTTGGATGTGCTCTAGAAAGGCGACTGTGTCTCCAGGTCACAACACTAGTCAGGTACCCTAGATAGAGCATGCTGGTTGCCTACAATCTCAGTTGGTAGGAGGAAAACCTACGAGGGGAATCTCAGGAGCCCCTGGGGCTGTTTGGACGCATCTGCCCCCCATATGCAGGATCCAAGGCAAGAATACAAATAGAAGTCCATGTGCCATTTTTATAAATATGTAAAAGCTAATAAGCTGTTAAAATATGTGCTGTCCTCCTACCTAGGCCAATATTCTTGGACTTCCAAGAGTTCCACATAGGGATAAGGCCTCAAGCACCATGGCTGACACCCCAGCCTACATATCCAAGCTTCATCCATACTCACTCACAGACGGCATCCTGTTGGCCCGTGGGTACATGCCCCCGCAGTGTGACCTGCCTTCAGGAGGATGGACATGGGGAAGGGACTCATGCAGGCCCTGGAAGCAGGTTCAGGGCTCTTTGGCAGGGAATTGCAGGGCCCCAGGTGCCTGGGGTATAGTCTAGCAGGTGGCCTGTATTCTGGATGGAATGTCCCTTTGTCCCCGTGACTCCTCCCTCAGTGGGATGCAGGCAGTGAGGACGGGTGTACATCCAGAAGAGACCAGAGTTGGGCCCCTCTAGAGCAGAGGGCTCATGGCAGGGCCCCTCTTGCCCAGGTCTAAGGGCAATGCTGCCCATAATAGGGAGGTAGAAGCCCCTGTTTCCCTCTCTGCCGCCTCAGATCTCTGTGTTGCGGAATGCAGGATTCCTCCTCTGACCTTCCTTCCTCTAATAGTGGATTATTGATATTGGCATCATCCCAGAAATTAAGGAGTCCCAGTTAGATGTGCAATGGTCTAATGCTTCAGCTCTTAATGGCCAGAGCTGCACGTTCTCTGGTTAGTTCACTTACCCTACAACAAGGCAGCAGCACACAATGGTTTTTGTTTTTCTTCTGATTTAAAGGGAGAGTCTTTATCCCCAAAGAAAAGCCCATAGAAACTCATAAAGAAGAAAAAGTGACCCTTGACCCAGAACTGGAAGAAGCTTTGGCCAGCGCCTCCGACACTGAACTCTACGATCTTGCAGGTTAGTCCTCAGCTCTGGGAAACTTTCCTGTCTGGCTCTGTGACCTCCAGACGGGCACTGACCCGCCTGGCAGCAGCTTTTGAGCTCCTGTGTAACTATTGATTGTTACTGTGATACCAGGTTGAGTTCAGCCATTAGACAGCTATAAGGCTGGATGAAGGTGACTGAAACCTCTCTGAGCAAACATTTTGCTGTATCTCAGCTATAAAATGTAAAATCATATTTCAGCTGTAAAATACTCCCAATAGTACCGGTCGTACAAAATCCGAGAGTTACTGTGAGAAATCAAAGAGAATAAATATGAAGGAGTATTCAGAACTGAATAAAATTACAGTGCTTATGCTTTCTAAAGACCTTCACATTAGGCTTTTTTTTTTTTGCGGTATGCGGGCCTCTCACTGTTGTGGCCTCTTCCGCTGCGGAGCACAGGCTCCGGACGCGCAGGCTCAGTGGCCATGGCTCACGGGCCCAGCCGCTCCGCGGCATGTGGGATCTTCCCGGACCAGGGCACGAACCCGTGTCCCCTGCGTCGGCAGGCGGACTCTCAACCACCGTGCCACCAGGGAAGCTCCCCATTTGGCATTTTATCATCACAGAATTTCCATTTCCATCACAAAATTTCTTGTTCTTCCCCACAGTCACTGTTCAATTTTGATTCTGTTAGCCTAACCATGGAACAGGACCAATTTATTGTTACATTTCCCCAGTAAAGTAAATCCATATTCAGCCCACTCTGCTGATTTTTTCTAGTTTTCTTAACAATAGCAACAACACAGTAATTATAATAATTATGTGAATTGGTTATACGTACAGATAGAAAAAAAAACCCAAATAGTACAAAAGGATATGTAATGAAAAGTCTCTCACCCTCGTTCCTAAGTCCCCTCCCGTTTCTTACATTTCCCTTGAAAAAGATTCCATGCATGTACCAGCATAGTTGTGTACTCATTGGGTGGAAATTTGGATTATTAGGGTCATTAGGTCCTCCCAGGATAGAGGCGCTTTGAGAAACAGTCCACAGCTTTGGCAGGAATTCTCACATTGTTATTCCATTGGAATACGTAAGTAATCATAATCTCCTTCCTCCCAGGAGAACCAGTTATGCCTTATTCTAATAGCGTGCCAACCATCTCAGCTACATTTTCATTCCTTCTGTGATGATATCAGTGGTCAGTATTAAGCTCACATATTTGAAACCCTCTCAGAAGTCACTGCAGGAGTTGAGGCACCTGCATCTAACACACAGGAAGTCATTTAACCTTTGTGGTAGGTAAAGTGTAATTATTATCCCTATTTTACAGATGGGGAAACTAAGGCTCAGAGGCATTTAACAACTTCTCAAGTCATACAGATAGTACGTGACAGTGCTTGGATTTAAGCTCTGGCTGACTGCTCCTGACTGTCACTCTCAACCCCTAGACTCGCTGGTTCTGAGCATTTGCCCTTTCTCAGCTGTACGGGCTGCCCCCCTCCTTCTAAGGTATAGATTACAGTGCGTGAGGAGCTCAGGTGCGCCTCTGCCACCTGTTGGCAGACTCTTCTGGGATCCTTCCCCAGGCGGCCACCTGTAATTTCTCACCTGGAATTTCCTTAGCAACGGGAAAGCTGGGCAGTTGGAGTTAGAGCATGCTCAGTGTTGTCACCCCGTGCTGTCCCCTGCATACTGTACTGCCCCCTGGTGTAAGTTCCATGTAGTACAAGAGACTCAAAAATCTCAGCCTGCTTATCTGACTTTTTATTGTTGACATCTCTTATTTCCCACCCTGGGATGTTCTAGATGGGAAAAGAACCACTCTTTTTGGTACTGACAGATGGGAGAGATGGGGAGGCCTACATTGGAAAAGGCCCATGATCTTTCTGCTCTTTGTCTCTGGAAAAACTACATGCCATAGTATGTATTATGTTAGATCTTAAACTATCCTTAGACTCAGTCCTGCGTTCACATTTTACAGATGAGAAAACATAAGGGATGAATCTACTTAACTAGGACATCTATGCAGATTTTCAGTGTGGAGCTATGACGAGACCATTGTCCCTCAGATCCTACATGATTCTACACGTATAGATGTAGAAGGACATGTGAAGATTGCCAGTGGTCTTGGGAGGAGGGTTTCTTTTTTTTTTTAAATAAGCTTATTTCATACTATACACCTGTCATTCACTTTGCAAGGCAAGAGGGTCTGGAGACTTATCTTTATGATATGAAGAATTGTTCTTCGAGGGGCAAATTAACAATGTGGACATCTTAACACGCTTTCTCAAACTTAAGGTTTATTCACTGATTATCTTTGCTTTCAGCTGTTCTTGGAGTACACAATTTGCTCAACAATCCCAAGTTTGATGAAGAAACGGCCAGCACGAAAGGCGGCAAAGGGCATGTGAGAAGTAAGCTGACGTGAAATCTGTGGTTTTATGAAACTTGGGAGCCTCCGGGTGTTGCTGGTAGGAAAGAGGCCTGTTGACTGGGCCCCCTGGGGAGTCCAGAATTCTTTTAGGCTTTGAAGGTGGTTTTTGCCAGTTCACCAAGGATCACTAGGCTCTGAGCAGTCAAACCAGGATAGACTAGCCAATACTGGGAGCTCTGTCTGGCAGCGTAACTAGTACCAATCAGTGTTTTGCCCAGAACACACTGTCTTGATAGGTCTGTTCAGTCAAAAGAGAAAATTACTGATAAAAAAGGTTGCTTAGGGCTTCCCTGGTGGCGCAGTGGTTGAGAGTCCGCCTGCTGATGCAGGGGACATGGGTTCATGCCACAGTCCGGGAAGATCCCACATGCCGCGGAGCGGCTGGGCCCGTGAGCCATGGCCACTGAGCCTGCGCGTCCGGAGCCTGTGCTCCGCAACGGGAGAGGCCACGGCAGTGAGAGGCCCTCGTACCACAAAAAAAACAAAAACAAACAAACAAACAAAAAGGTTTCTTAGCACAGAATGCAGAGTTTTATGTTCTTAACGATGTTTTAATCAACTCTGGCATCAGATAAGTTTCCTACTCTATTCGAGTGCCTTTTTGTCTCAGTAACGGATGTTTGTCATTAGAATTTGAATACCTGCTTCCCCCGGAGAGCATGAAAGACACACTGGCATGGACTTGCTGGCACAGAATGTACCAGACCGCTATCTTCTATGTCACCGTTTTCTGGAGAAACGTACAATTCATTAGACTCTCACTCATTCGTCAGTCATTTACTAAATACCTGCTGTTGCAGGAATGTTCTAGGCTTAGGTACAAAGGTAAAAAAGGTGGTCCCTGCCCAAAGGAACTTATCTATCCGTGGGAGGGATGGATCAGTAATGAGGTAATTTCAGTACAGTGTGATCCAGGTACTATGAAAACTCACAGAAGATCACAGCTTTTCTTAGATTAATTATATCTTATTCTCTTTGACGGTGATTTGGGCAATGCTTTCTAGTCTCAGCAGTCTATTTATCAGTTGCTGTTTATACAGGGTAATTTACCCAGACAATGAGCAATATTCCTTTTATTTACCTTCTGTTTTCTTATGCATACAGATGCAAAGTGTTCATCCTTTTAATTTCAGTATCAAAGGGTAACATTCTGACAACATGTTTGTTATTAAAAGTCTGGTGCATAACCTTCTGGGTTTTTATACACACACATATCATTAACTTTTTAAAAGACTTAATTTTTTTAGAGCAGTTTTGTGTTCAAAATTGAGAGAAAGGCACAGAGATTTCCCATATACCCCCTGACCCTCCACATGCACAGCCTCCCCCATTATCAACATGCTGCACAGAGTGGTATGGTTTTTACAGTTGATGAACTTACGTTGACACATCGTTATCACCGAGTCCATAGTTTACATTAGGGCTCACTCTTGGAGTTGTACATTCTCTGGGTTTGGACAAATTAACAATGGCATGTTTCCCATTACAGTATCAGGCAGAGTAGTTTCACTGCCCTAAAATTCCTCTGTGCTCTGCCTATTTACTTCTCCTTCCCTGCTAACCTCTGGCAACCCCTGATCTTTTGTCTCCATCATTTTGCCTTTTCCAGAATGTCATATAGTTGGAATCATACAGTATGTAGCCTATTCAGACTGGCTTCTTTTACTTAGTAATATGCATTTAAGGTTGCTCTATGTCTTTTCATGGCTTCATAGATCATTTATTTTTTTTATTGAGATATAGTTGATGTACAATATTACATGTTACAGGTATACAACTTAGTGATTCACAATTTTTAAAGGTTATACTCCATTTATAGTTATTATAAAATATTGGCTATATTCCCTGTGTTGTATAATATATCCCTGTAGTTTATTTATTTGTACTTCTTAATCCCCTCCCCCATCTTGCCCCTCCCCTCTTCCCTCTCCCCACTGGTAACCACTAGTTTGTTCTATGTATCTGTGAGTCTGTCTTTTTGTTATACTCACTAATTTGTTTTATTTTTTAGATTCCACACATAAGTGACATCATACAGGATTTGTCTTTCTCTGTCTGACTTATTTCACTTAACATAATACCCTCCAAGTTCATCCATGTTGTTGTAAATGGTAAAATTTCATTCTTTATTATGACTGAGTAGTATTCCATATATATTATCCATTCATCTGTTGATGTACACTTAGGTTGCTTCCATATCTGGGCAATTGTAAATAATGCTGCTATGAACATTGGGGTGCATGTATCTTTTTAAGTTAGTGTTTTTGTTTTTTTCAGACATATACCGAGTAGTGGAATTGCTGAGTCATATGGTAGAGATAGATCATTTCTTTTTAATGCTGAATAATATTCTGTTATCTGGATATACCACAGTTTATTTATCAGTTCACCTACTGAAGGACATCTTGGTTGCTTCCACATTTTGGAAATTATGAATAAAGCTGCTATAAATATCTGTGTTCAGGTTTTAGACATAAATTTTCAGCTCCTTTGGGTAAATATCAAGGACCCTGATTGCTGGATCTTACGGCAAGGCGTTTGGTTTTGTGAGAAACCACAAAACTGTCTTCCAAAATGGCTGTACCATTTTGGATTCCCACTAGCAAAGAATGAGAGTTCCTGTTGCTCCACACCCTCACCAGCATTTGGTTTTGCCAGGGTTCCAGACTTTGGGCATTCTAATAGATGTGTAGTGGTATCTCATTACTTTAATTTGCATTTCCCTGACAAATATGATGTGGAACATCTTTTCATATGCATATTTGTCATTTGTATATCTTCTTTGGTAAGATATCTGTTAAGTTCTTTGGCCCATTTTAAAAATCAGGTTGTTTTCTTATTGTTGAGTTTCAAGAGTTCTTTGTATATATTGGATAAGTCCTTTATCAGATGTGTCTTTTTTTCTGATTTTTTTTTAATGAATGAAAGATTTTTAAAAATTCTATAGTGCTTTACAAATTTCAGAAGTTTCGTACACACGATTTCAAATAATCCCATAATAACCCTTTTTTTCCCCTCTACCCCTATATTGCCCCTCCCCTCTTCCCTCTCCCTACTTGTAACCACTAGTCTGTTCGCTAGTCGTTTTGTGAGTCTATCAGATATGTCTTTTTTTTTTTTTCTTTGCGGTATGCGGGCCTCTCACTGTTGTGGCCTCTCCCGTTGCGGAGCACAGGCTCTGGACGCGCACGCTCAGCGGCCGTGGCTCACGGGCCCATCCGCTCCGCGGCATGTGGGATCTTCCCAGACCGGGGCACGAACCCGTGTCCCCTGCATCGGCAGGTGGACTCTCAACCACTGCGCCACAAGGGAAGCTCTATCAGATATGTCTTTTGCAAACATTTTCTCCCAGTCTGTGGTTCATCTCCTCATTCTCTTGAGAGTATTTTTCGCAGGGCGGAAATTTTTTATTTTAATGCAATCCAGGTTATCAGTTCTTCCTTTCATGGATTATGCCTTTGGGGCTGTGTCTAAAAATTCATCTCCAAACCCAAGGTCATCTAGATTTTATCCTATGTTATCTATCTCATAGTTTTGCATTTTATATTTAGGTCTGTGATCCATTTTGAGTTAATTTTTGTGAAGGGTGTAAGGTCTGTGCCTAGATTCACTTTTTTTTTTCATGTGGATGTCCAGTTGTTCCAGCACCATTTGTTGAAAGACTATTCTTTTCTCCACTGTATTACCTTTGCTCATTTGTCAAAGATCAGTTGACTATATTTATGTGGGTCTCTTTATGGATTCTCTATTCTGTTCCATTGATCTATTTGTATACTTTCACCAATATCACACTGTCTTGCTTTCTGTAGCTTTAAGTCTTGAATTTGGATAGTGTCAGTTCTCTAATTTTGTTCTTCTCTTTCAGTATTGTGTTGGCTATTCTGAGTATTTTGCGTCTCTATATAAACTTTAGAATCAGTTTTTTGATATCTACAAAATTCTGGAATTTTGATTGGGATTCCATTGAATCTATAGGTCAATTTGGGAAGAACTGACATCTTGACAATATTGAATCTGTCCATGGAATATCTCTCCATTTAGTTCTTCTTTTATTTCTTTCAGTACAGGTTTGTAGTTTTCTTCATGCAGATTTTATATATATATATATATATACATACATACACACACATATATATGTATATATATACATATATGTAGTTAGATTTATACCTAAGTATTTCATTTTTCATTAACATTTTTTCAAGTTGTGATTCTCTTCTCTTATAAATACCTGTAGGTTTACCTCATTCTTCTAATGAATAGATAGCCTTGTATTATGTGATTATGCTATAACTTGTTTACCATTTTTGCATTGATGGACTTTTTAAAAAATTTATTTTATTTTATTTTTTTATGTATTTTTGGCTGTGTTGGGTCTTCGTTTCTGTGTGAGGGCTTTCTCCACTTGCTGCGAGCGGGGGCCACTCTTCATCGCGGTGCGCGGACCTCTCACTATCGCGGCCTCTCTTGTTGTGGAGCACAGGCTCCAGACGTGCAGGCTCAGTGGTTGTGGCTCACGGGCCTAGTTGCTCCGCGGCATGTGGGATCTTCCCAGACCAGGGCTCGAACCCGTGTCCCCTGCATTGGCAGGCAGATTCTCAACCACTGCGCCACCAGGGAAGCCCTTGATGGACATTTTGTTTATCATGTTTTGCTGTCATGAGTAGCGTATCAGTGAACATCCATAAATATACATCTTCATATATTCATGCTACTTTTTCTGTAGATTAGACTTTTAGATATAGAATTGCTGGGTCGTAAAGTATCCACATTTTATATTTTAATAGATAATGCCGGGCTTCCCTGGTGGTGCAGTGGTTAAGAATCCTCCTGCCTATGCAGGGGACACGGGTTTGAGCCCTGGCCCAGGCAGATCCCACATGCCACGGAGCAGCTAAGCCTGTGCGCCACAACTACTGAAGCCCGCGCGCCGTGCTTCTCAATAAGAGAAGCCACTGCAATGAGAAGCCCGCGCACCGCAACGAAGACCCAACGCAACCAAAAATAAAAATAAATTAAATAAATTAAAAAAAAATAGATAATGCCAAATTATTTTTCCAGAAAATTTGTACCAGTTTACATTCCCACCAACAATGTATGAGGATGCTTTTTCCTCCACATTGTTGCCAACTCTGAATATTCCCTTTTTACATTTCTTGGCTAATCAAATGGTATCTCATTTTTAAATTTCAGAGTTTAATTACTTATTATCTTTTTTGGTTGACTGATAGAGATTCCTCTGATCATTAGTTGTTCATTTTCGATTGGGTTGTATTATTGACTTGAAGGAGCTCTATGTATCTTGGGATATGAACCCTTTGTATGTTACACATATTGCAAACATTTTCTGTTAACTGCTTTTGAGAATTCTTCCATTCTTCTTTTTTATTCCTTTCTCTTCCCATACCATCCTCAAAATTAAAGCTCCAAAGTGGAACTCAGAGGACGGTGGGCCAGGGGAGGATTAAGGTTTGGGAAATAAAGAGACTCATTTTTGGGCTTCCCTGGTGGCGCAGTGGTTGAGAGTCCACCTGCCGATGCAGGGGACACGGGATGGTGCCCCAGTCCGGGAAGATCCCACATGCCACGGAGCGGCTGGGCCCGTGAGCCATGGCCGCTGAGCCTGCGTGCCCGGAGCCTGTGCTCTGCAACGGGAGAGGCCACAGCAGTGAGAGGCCCGCGTACCGCAAAAAAAAAAAAAAGAGACTCATATTTTTGCATCTTAGATTCTTTGGTTTGGTTATTATAGTCTGAAAGAGGTCCATGTGGAGCAGCAGTAACTACCCACGGATATTCTTTTGGGTGTTGGAGTTTGCTGTAGGGCCTCCTGCACTTTTGGCCCCATGGAGCATCAGCCGCTGAGACTTCTCATTGCAGGTGAAAAACACCCACCTTTGAGGCTGTAACTCAGAATCATACCATTCCTGTGCTTGCTTAGTTGAGAGTAAGCTTACTGTCATTGATATCGGAGTATTATTGGAATCAGAGCATATGAAAGGAAGGTCATTTTGGGGGACGTCATCTCTGATTTTTATGGGAGAGCCCTTACGTTTTATTTTTAAAATTGAAACTTGTGTCTTAGATGTGGTCAAAGGTGAAAAGGTCAAGCCAGTATTTGAGGAACCACCCAATCCCACAAATGTGGAAGTAAGTCTGCAGCAGATGAAAGCCAATGACCCCAGCCTGCAAGAGGTCAATCTCAACAACATTAAGGTATTTCATTACAATTGTCATCCGTTGAGGTCAGAAAACTTACTGGAGATGACTGATTGCCTGTTTTACACCTGTTTAAAATCCTTTGTACTCACTGGATTTTGAGGCACAATATCCTATTTGAAAGAAGTGGGTTTTTAAAAAAAAGTGATTCCTAGAATTCTTTGAAAAGAATCACAGTACTTGTGTTATACACAGTGTATTAGCTAGCTATTGCTGAGTAACAAATTACTCCAAAACAACAAACAGTTATTATTTCACATAATTTCTGAGTGTCAGGAATATGGGAGTGACTGGGCGGGGTTGCTGTGGCTCAGGGTCTCAAATGAGGCTATAGTAAAGCTGTCAGCCAGAGCTGCACTTGTGTGAAGGCTTGACGAGGGCACAGAAATCCATTTCCAAGATGGCGCAGTCATGTGTCTGTTGGCAGGAGGCCTCAGTTTCTCAGAACGTGGATCTCTCAGTAGGAATGCCTGAGTGTCCTCACATCATGACAACTGGCTTCCCTCAGAGCAAGTGATCCAAGAGAAAAAAAGAGAGACTAAGCTGGAAGCCACAGTGCCTTTTATGACCTATTCTCTGAAGTCACACATTGTCACTTCTCCTTTGACCATAAGTCATGTCACTCTCAAAGGGAGGGTAAGATGTGTGTGTGTGTGTGTGTGTGTGTGTGTGTGAGAGAGAGAGAGAGAGAGAGAGAGAGAGAGAGAGCACTGCCTGACATCTTTTTTGTTCATTCTTTTTGGGCCAGTTTCTAGCATTTAATAATATTAACTAATTTTTATTAAGTACTCGCTATGTGCCATATCCTTTGCTAAATACTTGAAATTCATTATCTCACTGAATCCTTAGTGGGACTTAAAGAGGTTCAGTTGCCCACAGTCACAGAGCTGGCCTGTAGTACTCTGTAAACTCACATTAGTCTCTAGCTGTGCCCTATATTGTCTGCCTCCCCAGTGCCCAGTACTAGGCTAAGTGCCGTGGAAGAGGAAGTAAGAGTCACGCGGTATTCATTCTGAAGAACTTAAATTACGAGAAAAACACTAAGCGAATAATTACATGATGTGGTCAGCCCCCACATGTGGAATTGTGGGTAAGGAAAATTTTGATCCTGCCTAGGAGAGCCAATAAACCAAGGAGGTGATATTTCTGCTGGGTCTTGAAGGCTGAGTAGGAATTAGAGCAAAGGATAAAGGAATTTCTAGGCAAAAGGAAAAGCATATCTAAAGGTATGGACGAAAGAAAGACCATGGGATAGTAAAAGAATGGCAAGCAGGTCAGTCTGGCTAAAATATAGACAATGAAAGAAAGAAAGAGGAAAGTGTGCTCTATGCATAATTTGGACAGTAGGGTAAACAGAAGTGATACCAGAATGTCACATTGTGTTAGATTCCCTTATTGGACACTAAGTGGTGCTATTTGGCTTAGGATAGGTTGGTTGCTAGAGAATGGGTGATGAAAGTCTTTTAGAAAGGGTAACATCTAAACATACAAGGTATTTAAAAGCTGTTGGTCGTTAGCTTGGGGTGAAGGTGCTGCAGAATGATTCATCAAGGATCTGTGTCTTCCTCATCTTAGAACATTCCAATTCCAACCCTGAAGGAATTTGCAAAGGCTCTGGAGACCAATACTCACGTGAAAAAGTTCAGCCTGGCCGCAACCCGCAGCAATGACCCTGTGGCGATTGTGAGTAAAATTCTTACAACTATAACGTGAAAATATTTAATTCATTAGAAGCTATTTTAAATTTCTTTTATCAATTAACAATGTTCAGATCAGGTAAATTTATTTTCTGTATAGTTAATAAACAAAATTAGTTATAATGAGACAGTAAAACAAGAACCCAACTGTCAGGCACTTTGAATTCACTAGAATTTTGTTAGCACTACACTTTTTGGAGAAAGAGACAAGATTAGATTTGGTATTTAGCTAAGTAAATATTTAGATTTTGTTCTGTGCTTAGTACAAATTTTCTGAAATGTTTGTATCTACAGTAACATTCTGTCCCAGTAAATGGATATTATGAGACCCCCCCGGCCAAAGCCTACAGGAACTCGGCCCATATAAAAAATGTTAACATATATTTCATTTTAATCTTTGAAAGGGATTACACAAAAACAGAAAGATAGATCAATGGAACAGGATAGAAAGCCCAGAGATAAACCCACGCACATGTGGTCACCTTATCTATGATAAAGGAGGCAGGAATGTACAGTGGAGAAAGGACAGCCTCTTCAATAAGTGGTGCTGGCAAAACTGGACGGGTACATGTAAAAGTATGAGATTAGATCACTCCCTAACACCATACACAAAAATAAGCTCAAAATGGATTAAAGACCTAAATGTAAGGCCAGAAACTATCAAACTCTTAGAGGAAAACATAGGCAGAATACTCTATTTATCATAAATCACAGCAAGATCCTTTTTGACCCACCTCCTAGAGAAATGGAAATAAAAACAAAAATAAACAAATGGGACCTAATGAAACTTAAAAGCTTTTGCACAGCAAAGGAAACCATAAACAAGACTAAAAGACAACCCTCAGAATGGGAGAAAATATTTGCAAATGAAGCAACTGACAAAGGATTAATTTCCAAAATTTACAAGCAGCTCATGCAGCTCAATAACAAAAAAACAACCCAATCCAAAAATGGGCAAAGACCTAAATAGACATTTCTCCAAAGAAGATATACAGATTGCCAACAAACACATGAAAGAATGCTCAACATCATTAATCATTAGAGAAATGCAAATCAAAACTACAATGAGATATCATCTCACACCAGTCAGAATGGCCATCATCAAAAAATCTAGAAACAATAAATGCTGGAGAGGGTGTGGAGAAAAGAGAACACTCTTGCACTGCTGGTGGGAATGTGAATTGGTTCAGCCACTATGGAGAACAGTATGGAGGTTCCTTAAAAAACTACAAATAGAACTACCATATGACCCAGCAATCCCACTACTGGGCATATACCCTGAGAAAACCAAAATTCAAAAAGAGTCATGTACCAAAATGTTCATTGCAGCTCTATTTACAATAGCCCGGAGATGGAAACAACCTAAGTGTCCACCATCGGATGAATGGATAAAGAAGATGTGGCACATATATACAATGGAATATTACTCAGCCATAAAAAGAAACGAAATTGAGCTATTTGTAATGAGGTGGATAGACCTAGAGTCTGTCATACAGAGTGAAGTAACTCAGAAAGAGAAAGACAAATACCATATGCTAACACATATATATGGAATTTAAGAAAAAAATGTCATGAAGAACCTAGGGGTAAGACAGGAATAAAGACACAGACCTACTAGAGAATGGACTTGAGGATATGGGGAGGGGGAAGGGTAAGCTGTGACAAAGCGAGAGAGAGGCATGGACATATATACACTACCAAACGTAAGATAAATAGCTAGTGGGAAGCAGCCACATAGCACAGGGAGATCAGCTCGGTGCTTTGTGACCGCCTGGAGGGGTGGGATAGGGAGGGTGGGAGGGAGGGAGACGCAAGAGGGAAGAGATATGGGAACATATGTATATATATATAACTGATTCATTTTGTTGTAAAGCAGAAACTAACACACCATTGTAAAGCAATTATACTCCAATAAGATGTTAAAAAAATAAAATGGATTAATGTGTCTCAAAAATATTTTAAACAACCGAATCTTGAAACAATTTTTGTTTGATACTGTTAACCAGAATATGAAAAAAATAAAAAACAACCAAAAGCCCTATTCCTTCTATGCACTTCAGTTAATTCAGGTAAATAAGGAAGCCCCTGAACCCAAGGAAATACTACTGCCATTACCATTATCAGCGTTAACCCTCCTATTAATAGCTCACATTTCTTGAACAATTAGTAAATGCCACTGCTGATCTCTGTGCTTTACTCACGTCATCTCACCTAATCCTCACTATAATACAGTGAGGTGTGTACTATTATTAGTTCCCACTCTTAACAGATGAGCAATTTGAGGCTCAGAAAGGTTAAGTAACTTTTCCAAAGTAACACAACCAGCAAGTGGCAGAGCCAGGATTCACCACCAGGTCTTTCTTGTTCCACAACCAGGATGCCTAACCACCAAGCTATGCTATATTTACATACTGTGCCTCACTGTCGTACATTTGCTAAACTATGGCAGTTGTCAGAAGCCTGAGCATCAGGCTACATCAGTGGTTCTACAGCATCTGATTCTCAGCACTCGAATTAAGCCAGAAAAAAGAAAGTTTTCTTGACTTGATGATGCGATTTAAAGTAACATGTCTTTTGGAAGATCTAAAAGAGCATTAGGGACTTCCCTGGTGGCGCAGTGGTTAAGAATCCGCCTGCCAACGCAGGGGACACAGGTTCGATCCCTGGTCCGGGAAGATCCCATATGCTGTGGAGCAACTAACCCTGTGTGCAACAACTACTGAGCCTGTGCTCTAGAGCCCGCGAGCCACAACTACTGAGCCCGCGTGCCACATCTACTGAAGGCTGCGCGCCTAGAGCCGATGCTTCGCAGCAAGAGAAGCCACCGCAATGAGAAGCCTGCGCACCGCAACAAAGAGTAGACCCTGCTCGCCGCAACTAGAGAAAAGCCCGTGTGCTGCAATGAAGACCCAACACAGCCAAAAATAAGTTAAAAAAAAATAGCATTAAAAACGGACAACATGAAAGTAATGACTACTCATCACAGTGTTGGCACAGAGTAGATATTTGAAAAATACTTGTTAAATGAATGAATGAACCTGCCCTCCAACCTCTCAGCATTAGACAATATTTCCATGATGACTACAGCAAATTTGAATTAAGCACTCATGTAAAAGAGGGGCTAAGCTACAGAACTGATGTTTTCACCAGTAATTCTTACATATCTAAATTTGTAGGTTGAAAGCAGTTTTGAATTTGAAACCTATCATTAAAATAGAAAAAGCAGAGCTAGATTATTGGTAAGGTGAAGTTAGCAATTTAAGGGTTCTTATCTGTGTATGATTTTGTGTATAATCTCTGCCCTTTAGTAGGTTTGTTTTCAATAAAGCAAAAATATTCACAATACATTTTGTAAGTAAGTAACTAAAGGGATAAATAAAGAAATGATTTGTCATTTCTGTTTAATATATTATTTACAGTAAAATGGCAGGGATGCAAATAGTGTATAGTTCATTGTCAGCACTACTAGTAAGCAGTCTAACTTCTACTCTAAGTCAAATAGATAACTTGCTAAATGGACTAAATAAATTTCAAATATAATAATCTCTTTGTTACTGTTTTTAATCCAACAACTATGTATTGTATGTATGTCATGTGACAAGCAAACCATACAACTTCAAGGAAAAACTGTTATCCTTGAGGGTGTGAAAAGAAAAGCCTCCTTCAGCCTTATGCCTGGATGGCTTCACATGGTCCAGCCCTCACCTGGCTGACCCCAGGTGGTTCCCCTTTCAGCTATGCTATAGTCAGGAAAGAACTTTTCTATAGGTTGTAATTTGGTTGATTACCCCACAGGCAACAGAGATATTCAGACTGTTATTATGGCTGAACAACTTGCTGTTGAGAATTACAAATCAGCATTAAAGCAAGAACTTCAAGACTTTTCTATGTAAGGTTCAGAAACAGATTCAACAAAGTACTTGTGGGATTATTGTGAATGTAGGCCAGCTATGTGTATGTGAGATGACATTATCCCCATTTTACAGATGTGGCAACTAAGGCTCAGAGTTTGAGTAATTTAAGATTACACAGCATGTGGCCAAGCCAGGAAGCAAACTTAAGTGACCTGTAATCAAATTCAGTTTGCCATGCTCCAAGCACTTCCATATAACCACACCTATAGCAGGGAGTATTAATGAAACTTGCCATAGTAATGAATGCCGATGTAGAGAAAAGGCCCAAATATGTAAAAAAAAATGCTATTACATATTATTAACAGGTATGCCACATAAAAATCAGAAGTTTCGGACAGCACTGTCCAATAGGAATAAAATGAGAACCACAAATGTAAGCCACATGTGTAACTAAATTTTCCAGTAACCACATTAAAAAAAAATGGTGAAATTAAACTTAATAATGTATTTTATTCAAACCACCATATCCAAAATATCATCATTTCAAAATGTGAAGATGTAATGAGGTCTTTTACAGTATTTTTTCCATACTACATCTTTGAAATCCAATGCATGTTTTACGTTTAAAAACATTTAAAATTCAAGCACATCTTGATTCAGAACAGGTGCTATTTAAGGGCTTCATAGCCACCTGTGTCCTGTGGCTACCACTGGAATAGTACAGGTTTGGACAGTGCATGAAACTGCTTTTCCGGGCAATTCTATAAAGTACTGAAAGCAAAACCTTCTCTTTAAAAATGTATTTCTACTCTAATTATTTATGTAACCTTTAAGAAATCTAGTCTTCGTTTTACTAATGTTATTATCCCCAGCACATGTAGTAGATGCTCAAATATTTGCTGAACTGTAGTGAACCTGGGCGTACAGCCCAGGGTTATGTTTGGCTGGATCTCTCTTCCCTGTTTTGTTCAGTATGTGAAAAGTGTTTTCTCAAGTTTAAAAGAAATTGGCAGGATCGTGGCTACTTGCCAGGAGGTCCTGCAACTTTTTTACAAAGGCCTAATTGCTCTGACATTTTGTTATTCTAGTAATAGAAGTAAATCCCAAAGCTTGCAGCGTCCATAAGGAAAGGCTTGATGCATTCCCTTCTGGGGCTCTAATTAAAATGCATACACTTAATTCTAACTAAAGACCTAGCACTGAATAAATGCACTTTAATTTTACATGGTGTACAATAGCATCAGTCCAAATCCTTGAGCTTCCTGGTAGTTCAAGCAGCTGCTTGACTAATACACAGGATTGTTCTTCTAGTCCAGTGATTGTCAACTCAGGGTGATTGTGCCCTCTAGGAACATTTGGCAGTGTCTGGAGATATTTTGGGTTGTCATGACTGGGAGGGGTACTGTTGGCATTTCGTGGGTCTCAGAGACT
The DNA here is from genome assembly GCF_964374135.1 of Grampus griseus. Classification (NCBI taxonomy): domain Eukaryota; kingdom Metazoa; phylum Chordata; class Mammalia; order Artiodactyla; family Delphinidae; genus Grampus; species Grampus griseus. The sequence continues at coordinate 95,744,746 of NC_139018.1, forward strand.
GCTAAACCTCCTACGATACACGGGACAACCTCCCACAACAAAGGATTATCCAGCTTCATGTCAGTAGACCCGAGGTTGGAAACCCTGTTCTTGTCCCAAGTTGGATTCCTTCTTCTTGTCTTTTCTGCCATAAAAGCAGTTAAAATAGTTCAGAAGTTCCTCGTTCTACTCCCCAGAGCAATCACTGTTAGCAGTTTATTTTTCATTCTTCTCATTGTATGACTTTAATTAAAGTGGTTTTCAATCCTTGCTGAACATTAGTTACCTGGAGAGCTTTTCAAAAATGCAGTTATAAATCAACTACACTTCCATAACAAAAAACAAAGCAAACAAAAAAAGCAACTGTCCAGGCCACAGCCTGAGATTCTGATTTAATTCTTCTGGGGTGGGGCCCAAGCACTGCTATATTTTTTAAAGCTTCCAGGTCATTCTAATATGCAACCAGGGTAGAAAAGCACTAATATACATGCACTTATTTATTTTTTATTTTTTGGTACGCTGGCCTCTCACTGTTGTGGCCTCTCCCATTGCGGAGCACAGGCTCTGGACGCGCAGGCCCAGCGGCCATGGCTCACGGGCCCAGCCGCTCTGCGGCATGTGGGATCTTCCCGGACCGAGGCACGAACCGGTGTCCCCTGCATCGGCCGGCGGACTCTCAACCACTGTGCCACCAGGGAAGCCCTGCACTTATATTTTTGATCAATTATCTTAGACAATTTTTGATTCTCCATTAGAAAAGATGAGGGCAGTTCTGTACCCACTCTACCTTCTATTCCTCCTTCCTTTCTACCTCTGAATTGTAGTTATTCTATCATTTCACGCATTTGAGCTTTATACATTTTATGTCATTATATTCTGTTATGTATATAGATTGACTCCAAAAACATTAAAACATCACCAGCATTTACAATTATCTGGCTGTATAAATATATGAATCTCTGTTCTCATGGGCCTTAAAATCTGGTGACTAATGGCAGCCTGATTCTTGTTCCTTTGTGAGTAAATTCTTCTTGCGAAAAACTTTTAGGACTCTCTTTTCTCCTGGAGTTCTGAAATTTCATCTGTATGTGCCCACATAGTCTTTTATTTAGTCTGCTGAGCATCCAGCAGGTTCTTTCAGATAAAAACTTGAAGCTTTCTTCAACTCTGGGAAATTTTTCCCTATTATTTTATAGTTTCTTCCTTTCTGTTGTCTTTTTTTTTTAATGGTCCTTCTGAAACTCCAATAAGATGAATGTTGAGCTTCTGGATCTTTCCCTCCGCACCTCCTAACATTTCTCTTGTATTTTCTCTTTGTCTTTTACTCTACATTTTTTAAAACATCCTCAGTTCCGTATTCTAGATCACCAACTTGCTCTTCAGCCATGATCATTTTATAATTCTAAATGCCCATTGCTTTTTAACATTTCAATGTAGTACAGATTTTCAAAACTTTTTCTTATTTGTTGTCCTCTTTTTTAAAATATATGTAATAGCCAGTATTTATTTATTTATTTATTTTTATTTACTTATTTTGCGGTATGCGGGCCTCTCACTGTTTTGGCCTCTCCTGTTGCGGAGCACAGGCTCCGGACGCGCAGGCTCAGCGGCCATGGCTCACGGGCCTAGCCGCTCCGCGGCATGTGGGATCTTCCCGGACCGGGGCACGAACCCGTGTCCCCTGCATCGGCAGACGGACTCTCAACCACTGCGCTACCAGGGAAGCCCCATTTATTTATTTTATGGCTACAATGTTTTTTCTTTCTCCTTTTTCTTTTCTTTTTTTTTTTTGAAGTAGGGCAGGGTGGAGAGAGACTATAGCAATTAGAAGTTTTACATATTTATGTTTTCTGAATAATCTCTGTTCCCTGTATGGCATGTTCTCCTTTTTGGTCAACTTGGCTTTTCTCTTTCATGGTGTTGGTTTTCCTAATATGTCTAGTAATCATTGGTTGCCTGGTCATATTTTCAGTTAGAGAACAAAACGGATTTGTGTAAACTAGGACTATTTCCTCTCCTGTTATGTCAATCTGGTTCACCAACAGCTCTCTCCTTTATAAGGGAAGCCCCTTTATGTTTCTCTATTTGTTACCAACTGACAGGCCATATATTTTATTTATTAATTACTGACTCTGCCCCTCCTACTCAGCTATAAGCTCCCTAGAACAGGGATTTTTGTTTTCTCTACTGCTTGCACACAGTAGAAGCCTGATAAATAGTCTTTTCTGGTTGAATGAATGAATGAATGAGTGAGTGCTTTTATAAGCAGGCAGGTGAATTGATAGGTGGACTTCTCTGCAGTGTGTGCATGAGAAGCTGGCAGGCAACCAGGTAGTACTCTGCAAGTGCTCCAGGTTGTAGGGCTTCACTGTGCAAGGGATACATTTCAGTATATTTCCTTCCTGGGCAATGGCCGCCTCTCCTCTCCCTTCTCCGACACAGTATCTGGTGGAAGATCTGGAGGTGCCTCAGTTTCTGCACTGCATCTCTCTTGGGACCTAGCACCTTCACTAGAACCTCTTCCTGGGAGATATCTCACTGATGGTTATGCAGGCAGTTGCTCTTTTTCAGGGAAGCGACAGGGAGGGATGGTGTGCTCGCCACCTGCTCTAGCTGATCCACCTGTTCCTAAGGCAGCTCTTTAATGAGGCGCCCTAATCAGCTCTTACCTCTGGCATCTCAGGCAATTTTATGCTAATTTCTCCACCAATCTTTCTGTTTTCTGTGTTTTAGCAATTCTTCAAGATAATGGCCCTCTTTTTTTGTTTTCTTGCACTGTGAGAGTTCCAGCCACTTAAAAATTATATCTTTTCTTCATGACAGTGGGAAACTTTGGGAATAAAGGGAGCAGACAGGTTCATGTGTGCAGTCTGCTGTCTTGAACTGGGACGAGTCTTCAGCGGTTCTACCACTCTGAGTGTTGATTTTGTTCCAAAAGTTATCTTTGAAAAATCCTGATTTGTGACCACCTGAAGTAGTGCCCAAATGCTAGTCAATGATAAAAATTTTTTATCCATTCATAGTAAAAGGGAAAAAATGAAATAATTCTGAGATGATATCCTTTCTACACTTTTCCTAATGTTAAAATGCCTTTTCTCAAAAAAAAAATTGACAGTGATAACAGATGGTAGTGAGTTTTTTTTTAATGTCCTTACTTAATAAAACAAAGTTGTTAATTCTATGTCAGTATCCTTTTTTTTTTAGTATTGCATGTATGTGAAATTCATAAGCCTGGACTGCTGAACTGAACTATCTTTATTGCATTTTTTAATTATTATCTTTGTTACTTGGAGGTGAAAGTATGATTTAACTAAGGTTTTCTTTAAGTACTGTAAAAAATATGTATTTAATGTGGGAGTGGGAAGCTTAGTAAATAAATCTTCAGAAACCCTAATGGTTATTTTCTTTTTCACATAATAAGGCTTTTGCAGATATGCTAAAAGTAAATAAGACCTTGAAAAGTCTAAACATAGAATCCAATTTTATCACTGGTACTGGGATCCTGGCCCTTGTAGAGGCACTCAAAGAAAATGACACCTTGACAGAGATCAAGATCGACAACCAGGTGAGTTAATGCACAGGGTACATGTGAAAGGGAGGAATACCACAATGGAGGGAGTTAAAAGACAAAGTTCTGTGACTTAACTTGATGTTCTGGCTTTCTGGTAAATTTTGACAGCTTCCGGCGTGTGGAGGGTGTGTGGGAGAGCATGTTAATAATTAAACGGTGCACAGTGGGGAAGCCTGAGACAGAAAGCTCTCCCCAGCCCTGCGCTAGTCAGGAACCAGAGGAGGAAAAAGAGGAGATGGGGGCAGAGGTGTTGACAGCTGCTTTGTTCAGCCTTCATCATCCTTGCCTCTTAGCAGGAACTTCAGCGCAGTCCTGCCCCAGCCTTGCTCTTGCCTCTCACTGGGACTATGAGAAAAGCAGAACGGCCACACCCAGAAACAGACTCCTTGTCCTTGGTTGGAGGCTGCCAGAGCCAAGCTCCTGCTGTCTGGTGCTGGACACAGAGCCTTGTTTCAGGGACTCGGGGTTCTAGTAGATGGCCTGGCTTAGAGTAGTAGGACACATGCACAGTGTGATCACAATCCCGGCTCTGCTGCAGCATTGCTCCAGGTCCCACCAACAACCAAAGCAAGCCGCTTTTCCCTGGAGCCACCCCCTCCTGTAACCCCGAAGACCTCTTTTTCCCAGCATCAGCCTACAGTGTTGCTGTAGTCGCTCTACTGGTTTCAGCTGGTTGCTGCTCTCAGACAGCAACTCTCAGTTCTCAGCATGATGCTGTGCCCTTCCCCTTTGGCTACAGGGACGTGTCTGCAGTGGGATTCAGTGAATCTGCGAGGTCTAGACACTGTATAGTTGGAATAAAGGGCCTTGGAATGGACCAGAAAGAGGAGAAAGCAAGGAGACTTGTGCTGTGAGCATTCCCCTGTGGGGTGACGGGACGGGCAGTAGGGGAAGTGAGTGACCCCTGCATGTCTAGGAAAATCCCTGGTCTAGACCCTCCAAGATGTAATGAAGCCCCAGGGTCCCACCCAAGACTATTGCCTAAGCCTGGAGACCCCCAGAAGATCACATGAATAGTTCTACTCTCCTTTTTTTTTTTTTTTTTTTTTTTTTCCTGCAGTACGCGGGCCTCTCACTGTTGTGGCCTCTCCCGTTGCGGAGCACAGGCTCCGGACGCGCAGGCTCAGCAGCCATGGCTCACGAGCCCAGCCGCTCTGCGGCATGTGGGATCTTCCCGGACCGGGGCACGAACCCGTGTCCCCTGCATCGGCAGGCGGACTCTCAACCATTGCGCCACCAGGGAAGCCCTCTACTCTCCTTTTTTTTTTTCTAACCAGAACAAGTGGGCTGTTTCAGTGCAGGTCCTCTGTCCCTAGACTCCTCCTGAGCCTTGTTGCCGGGGGAGCAGGGGAATCCCACCAGGAGACAGGTACTCCCTCACTCTCACCCTCCCTAGAAGGGATGCATTATCAAAACAGCTTTCCCTTGCAGAGATGTGGAGTGAATCCCTGGGAATGTGCACACGTGGCTGTACACACTTAGGAAGCTTGCTCCTGTGTATCCTAATGTGTCCAGCTGCTAGTAAATTAGGGAGTGGGAGAGTAGGAAAACAAGAGAGGGAAATATTAAGTGAGTGAAAAGAAGTGATAGCTCAGGGATATATATATCAAATAGGCTAGTGTCAGGAGGAAGTTATGAGGACTCTTCGTAAATATTTCCGGGAGTGCTAAGACAGAATTGGATACCTCATTCCAAAGTATGTTTAACTTTCTGTGTTGGTTCAGGCCATTGTGAAACCCCATATCTGAAATAATGTTCCAGGTAATTTGTTACCAGTTCCTTGTAAGATACTACCTAGTTAGAGTTGCCAGATAAAATACAGTTAAATTTGAATTTCAGATAAACAGTGAATTATTTTTAGTACAAGTATGTCCCATGAAACATTTGTGACATACTTATACTAAAAAATTATTTGTTATTTATTGAAATTCAAATTTAGTTGTGTGTCCTGTATTTTTATTTACTAAATCTAGCAACCTTATACCTATTAAATGAGCTGAAATCCTGAAAATTTAGAATAGAGTAGCTTTTTAGAATGCATGTGAAGAAGACCCTGAAATATAAAATCTGCCCTCTTGAATCCCTCTGAAGGATCAAACCTCATCTCCCGTCCTCAGTCATCTAGGGGTGGATTTGTGTAATTTTTCAACTCGCAATATGCCTCTGAAATGGCTTCACTTTACTTATGATAAGAAAGAGTGTTAAGTTCTAAAGCAACTGGAAAAATTATTTGCTTTATTCCAATAAAGGAAATTCAGACTCAAAACTTCTCTTCCATCCATATTTTCTTCATTGACTCATAGACTGTTAGAAGTAGACCTCAGTTTCCTTATCTGTACAGTGAAGGGTTTGAAATAAAATAATCTCTAAGACAGTTTCCTCGGGAAGGGCCAGCAGCTGAGACCAATTTAGCATCATTGCAGCAGGCAGCTGCACCAAAATGAAGGCCTGCTGAGAATCCAGCACTGGCGTGAGCTGCCATAACTAAGCTCCAGGTAAACAAGTGATGATTTAATCAGGTGCCCCTGTGAGAAGAGCAATCAGTGATGCATATTAATGAAATGGGTAACTGCTAAATAAATTTGAGTAGAGAAAAAAGGTCACAAAAAAGGTGATCTGAAGGACTATGTGCTTAACTTTTGTTTCTTTTTCTTTGTATTTAGTGACCTAAAATTAAAAAGAGAAACATCCAAATTATAAGAAATTTTGGTGCCCATTTGTTGCCCTGGGTTTATACAACACGAAAGATCTCAAATCAAAAAAAAAAAAAAAGACTCAGGCTAAGAAAGAAAGATGCTCCATGCTATATTACTTTCTCCCCTTCTTTTATATGCCCTCCTCCCAATATAATTTTCTTTGGCTCTTATATCCTTTTATCACCACAGCATGCTCAAGCTGTATATTACCCAAATCTAAGACTCCAAATGCCTAAGATTTGTGAGGGGAAATAGAGGGGTGTTATGTCATCCCCTTCAGTCAGCTACATCCATCTTGAGCTCCTTCTGCCCTTGGATAGCACCTTTGGCCCACCCCGGGGGCGTAAGCCATAACTATGGCAGCCCCGACCTTAGCTCAAGTCTCAATCTCTAATACAGCCCTGTTGTTTGAAAGTGTGTCATGAACTAAAGTTGCTCATGAAACTTTGAGGTCAGTATCACTTACCTTTTTGCTGCCTCTCGCTCCCATGGCCCTACACTGCTGAGAACAGTAACCTCTATACTTTGGATACCCAGAATTGTTATTTTCTGACTTGAAATGTCACATTTTGTTCATTTCTTGGGGAGAGACTCGTTTGACAGGTTGCTGGATGAAAAGAAAGAAGAGGAACAGAGTTAAACCTTAGAACTTGCCTAGAACACAAAAATGCCTCCATTAACTTTTCTTCTTCATCTGCCCAATACTTAAATTTCCCAAATTTAAAATATATGTATTTAAATATATCTTTTAATGTATTACACATTTTAATATATTTAAAAGGTGTGTGTATATATATATTTAATATATTTAATCAAAATTGCATGATTCAGGCACAGACATAGACTTGGCAAAGCTATAGGGTCCAGAAACACACCCAGGTACACCTGAGAATTTTGCAGCAAGGTAGTATTTCAACTCAGCGGGGAAAGAATGAAGTAAAAGATGGTGGGTCTACTCACTAGCATTTTTTTAAAAATTTCTATTGGCGAATAGTTGATTTACAATGTTGTGACTCACTAGCATTTTGGACAAAATTAGGTTGGGGCTGTATCTTAATTCTTCTACTAGAATTCATTCCAGGTAAAATGAAGATTTAAATACTAAAATAAAAGAAATCATAAAACAAATGGAAGAAATGAGAAGTAGAGAGGCTTCCTCAACAGGACATAAAATCTAAGAGACTAATAAATTTGACTGTATGAAAATGAAAAAAGGTCTTAATCAGAAAGTCAAAAGACAAACTGAGCAAAGTCTTTTTAGCATGTTTGACAAAGGGCTAATTTCCTAATATATAAATTTTAAAAACAGGGACCACAAGCTGGTAGAAAAATATACAAATGATAGAGGTTGGTAGTTTCCAAACAAAGAAATACAAATGCAAAAGAAAATTAATTGTTCTTAGTCATAATTTGAGAAATGCAAATTAATTAAATAAATACAAGTGAAATAAATTTTTACCCCTTAGATTGAAAAAGGTGAAAAAGATTCATAATATCCCATGTTGGCTAAAATAGGGAACACTAGCTCTCCAACACTATCAGCAGGAGTAAAAATTGTCACAACCTTTGAGGGTAAGTCAGTAATTTATCAAAATTTGAAACATGCTTCCTCTTGGGCCCAGCTATAATTTGCCCTACAGGCACACTGGCAGAAATGCCCCAGGACATACTTTGTGTGCAAGGGAAGTTCACCATAGCATAGTTTGGAATAAGAATGGAAAGGAATGTAGCAGTCAGTAGAGCAAAGCTAAATAAATTATGATCACTTACTACAATACAGTGCTGCACAATTGTTTACAAGGATGAGGGAAACATACTTACCTACATGAAAAGATGTTCTTAATGTTAAATGAAGAATAAAAACATGTTTCAGAACAATATGCTAGTGTGACCCATTTATGTGAAAAAAAGCGTAGATGTACATGTGATCATGTAGACGTATGAATGCACAGAAAATGTTTCAAAGACTACATGCCGAACTGGCTTTCTGTATGGGCAGTGGGAATACTGGGGAAAGGGAGCTTTTATATTTTATATACTTTTTCTGTTTGTCTTTTCTTTATACTTTCTAAAAAAATTAATGAATATAGTATGAAACAATATACTATGTTCCTTAAATTTAACTGTAAAATCCTAAATGTACATGCCCCATTTTTTAACTCTACTTTTTAAATTATTATTCTATGTCTCAACTTAAAAAGCAAACAGACAAAAACCTCTTTCCACCAACTCAAAAAACTTAGGGGATTTTCCTGTAGTCCAATAACCCCTTCAGTGTTCGATAATTCAACTAGCTACAGTTCAAACCACTTTAATAAAGCCTCTTGAGGATCTCCTAGTGAGACTGTTGGGAGAGAATGGCCCATCTTCAGTTATTTTTGGATATGGACCCCAGAGTAGAAAATTCTGTAATTGAATTGATTGCTATAAGACAGTGTCACTATTAAAAAATAATACCCTTTGTTCAAACAGCAGATACTGGGGTAATTGGAAACACCAAGTATTAGTTTTGCTTTAATTTTACATCTGGAATTGCCTTTTCCTTCATAAATAATTTGCTTAGTCTTTTCAGTTTAACATGCCAGCAGATTCAGCTGTCTGTTAGATTTTGCTTCTCCACAAGGAACAGGTCTCAAATAACTGTATGAGAGAAAATCAAGTGATTTTGTCCCTTTCAATTTGAGACTTTTGCCTTTTTGTCCAACAAATAGCCATGCATCTTTCCCATGCGAGTAACTATTTCCTCTTCCTTCTTGGCCATTCTCTGTATGTGTCCACACGTGCAATCAGAGACAGCAGTTGGGAACAGCCGTAGAGATGGAAATTGCCCAGATGCTCGAGGAGAATTCAAGGATCCTCAAGTTTGGATATCAGTTTACCAAGCAAGGACCACGAACAAGAGTGGCAGCTGCCATCACAAAGAATAATGACCTGGGTAATGCAGCCACAATATGTGCTGTTAGCAATTAGAAGAGCAGGATGACCATTCATTTCTCCACTTCAGATATAACATCTCACAGATACCTTTCCACTGGCCTTTGGTGTCAGCCCTTCATCAGAAGCACATTATTACATGGTCATAGGAATCCTCATCATCTTCACAGTGTTTAAGTTTTATTGTAGCATTCTTTCAAGAGGAACTGTTCTTTTTTTTTCCAGACAGGCTTTGATTTTTGCTTGATTTCCTTTGTGCATTTACTTCTCCTTTACTTACTTCTTACATGTAATCACCCTCTGTTATCTACACCACAAGATGGACACAGTGACATGGAAATTCCTAATTCACTTATGTTTGACTCCTGACTGTGCTTTTGTACTTGGGTTTAAATATGGTTATTGGTGATTTACATGTGAAATGACCTAACAGAGCTATGTTTTTTAAAGGTTAAGCTCAGAAGTAGCTTTTTCAGTTAGCCTCTGTTGAATCTTTCCTGCTACCCACTCTTTGCTGAGGACTTCTGTTAGAATGAGGTGGGGCATGTCCTGGTCGACCACAGCAAAGAAGAATGGGACTGATTGGGAAGGCTTGTTCTGGGGACGTCCCAGCCACCTGAAGCAGTGTGGAGCAAGACCATCCAGGTGCAGATAGTCCAGTTGGCAAGCAGTCTACCAATAACAGAGCTCAGTCCCCAGTTTGAGGTTCAGGGACAGAATGCCAGACCTTGGACAGGGAAACTGGACAAGGTGTCCCACCAAGTATAGTGCTGGCCATGGAGAGGGTTCAGATGGTGGACAAGATGGAAGTTAAGGGTTAGAACCGGAAGGGGGCAGGTACATGTTAGTGTCCAGTTTGCTGCCCAAGACCCTGAGGCCCAGCAAAGGTGCAGTGTATGGCACCCAGAGGCTGGCCAGGCATATGACAATGCTTGCCTCCAAGGTGCAAAGAGTGAGGCTCAGGGGGCAGCCCAGCAAACAGGGCTTTGGGGAATGATTAGAGCAGCAGTTGGAAGATTCCTGGGAAAACACATGGGTCCTCATCTGAACAACACGGAGAGCAAAGAAAAAAGGCAAAACAAGAGGTCTGAAGGAAATGGAGAGGCAGTCCTGAGGCCAGGAGCGGCAGCTGTGGACAACAGCTTTTGTTGAATTTTCTGCAGCCGAGCAGGAGCAGGCTGGGCTATTTAAAGTGGGAAGTTGAGGCACGGCCATAGCCAGGGCACTTTTTTTTTTTTTTTTTTGCCAAATCCAGGAAGATTGGAGCAGCCCTCTTCCTATCCACCAGAAGAGCCTGCAGGTGGGGAGGTGAAAGGGGGAAGAAGAGGGTTGCAGAAACTGGGAAGGCAGTCAGGGCAGCTTCTTTGATACTAAGTACCAGATTAAAGGACGCTTAATCTCTTGAGTTTGCTAGCCATCTGAATCCTACCTTCCTTGGAGGTTGATACTTCGAAGTTTCCATTTAAAACAGATTTAGAAACTTTAAATTTCTGTTTGCAGCTCCTCTTGGTTTTCAATCCAAAATCAGAATTGTGAATGTGTCATCCTGGGGAGTTAGTTATAGCCAGTTGGTGACTGAGTTACACAGAAGCTGAGAAGATGTGTTGTGGATAAGTAAACATGAAAATATTTAGAAGTTCACTGTTCCGTGGGTTTGTTCTGGACCTTCTACTCCATAGAAATGGGAGAGCTCTAACATTCAAGTCCCCAACTATCAGACTTAGCTTTATTTGAAAGTAAATTACAAAAGGCCCTGGACTAGTCTGTCATTTCCATTTATTGCCATGGGTAATTAAATGTTGAAATTTTTGATAACTGTGTTCTCAAATGTGTGAGATTGCTATTCTGTGTGATTATTGTTGTTTGTCTGAAGTTTAAGGAATATGCCTTCATTTTGTCTTTTTAAACCTTTCTTTCTCACCTAGTTCGTAAAAAGCGAGTTGAAGGAGACCGAAGATAAACTTCCACAAGAAGAGGAAGTGGCAATTTCACCATGGTGGCAATTTCAAAACAAAAGCTCTTCTCCTTCTCCATTGGGACCATTTTATCAAAGGTTGTTCATTTCCGTTAACCACACAACTAATAATTTAATTGTTATTCTTTTTTAGCACTACGTATTTGTCTTGGATTTTTAAACATATACGATTGTTTTATTTGCTCATGGGCACCTCTGGCAACTTGCACCAATGGACTTATGCAGATCTTAGTGGGTGACAATTGAAAATGGTTTAGTGACTTTCATATTGGGTGGTCTTGCTTTCTTACATGAACTTTTTTTTTTTAAAGGAAAGGAACTTAGTATATAAATGTGTTTGTAACTGTGATTAAGATAGAGGCCTATCTCTGTTTACATGCATAGCTTTGAGTTAGGCTAAATACATCAGAAGTGTTCTGCTGACCACATACGAAGTTAGTATTGCCAATCTTTCACTGGGTGAAAAAATGTGACCAACTTAACACAAATTCTCCCTTAGTTCCAGAAAAATCACTAAATGCACATGCCCTACTGGTTGAAGATCAGTGGTGTCATCTTCATAAAAAGAAGACAGCATTAAGATACGTAAGCGTAGCTTTAGCAAATAGGTATGAAATATTCTTTCACCCACAAAAATAGCTTCAAACCAGACTCACAAGTAGCAAAATGAATTAGCATGCCTACTTTTACTGATTATTCCACGTAATTCGATCTTTAACATCACTCTGTGGATAACTTTTTACAAAGATGTTTTAAAGTTTTCCAGCCATGATGGCAAATTTTTAAATTTTAGCAAGAGGGAAGCTTTTAAAATAGTACATTCCTAAATAAAACGATAATAATCACACCTTAAGGTTGTCTGTTACACATGATTGCATTATTTTGGCAAATTTTAGAAGCATTTATTGCTTTGTCTTTAGGGCAACAAGATCACAGGATGAAATGTGAACATTCAAGTTAATTATACAGATTTTGTCCACATGGCATGATCCATCCAGACATTTTCAAACATCAGGAAAAAATGTGAATTATCGTTTATCCAGATGTTTGTCATCCCAAGGACAAAGCCTATGAAAGTACAATTGAGATGATTGCATGGTAGATGCATGAATCTTTTCGTCTAGCAGTGCACCAGTGCGATATTAAGCTAAGGAAACATATGACTGCAGCCTTTGACACCAGTTCACAACTGTCAGTGCCTGAGGCTGGACTTGGTGACCCTCTGACATTGCCTTAGGCACCTCTGCCTCCCTTCCCCACCTCCTTTCCTTCCAACTCTTTCTCTTTTCTTCTTCTTTTCCTTATAATTCTGAGCCTTGTAAAGGTGACATCCTTTGTCCTGGTGACAACTGGATCTAAAGAAGTTGCTGACTCAGGCAGAAGGTGGGCCCAATCCAGAATTTACTAAGTAATTGAGTGTTCCTGAGTTGCTTATAGCAGTAAAACAAATAAATGAAAAAACAATTCATATATTATTCTAGTTAGTTTATAAAGCACGTGGAAACTGTTTAGGATGGAAAGCCCTTATAAAATTGAACATTTACCTGTATTATAAGTGCCCACATCTCTATCTCTAAAATCCTTTGGAAAAGAAAATAGAAGAAAACAAAATAAAATCCTTTGAGACATAAGAATATTTTATACTTTTTGAGGGAATAATGAGCAGAGCATGTTGAATTTTGGAAACCCTAAAAATCCTTTAACTAGCTTTCTACTGCATCTCCCTATCTATCTATCATCTATCTATCTATGTAGCAACTACTACTGGACAGTGTTCAGTCTGATTTTTTCTTTCCCTCTTACTCATTTAGGTGTGGTATGTTAGAGTCAGCTCACAGGCTTACTCATTATTAAATTATCAAGAATTTTGTAAACTGGTTGTGAAACACAACCATTATTAAAAAGTAAATGACATGCACTTACAATTAAATAAATTATGTTAAAAAACAAAAGTAATACTCAAAAATACACTTTACTATTTTTCATACTCCTGAGAGTATTTGCACTTACTGTGTCTGTATGGCAGAAATACTGTATCATGATGTGGTCTTAAACATCTCTGCCCAACTCAGTAGTTCTTCCCAACTCAGAAGTTCAGTACTTCTTGTTGGTGGGAGTATTTATACCATGGAAATTAGCAAAGATTACAAATCAGGGCTTTCACCCCATCTCCCCTACCCCCAGTTTGCTGGTTAATAAACATTCAGCAGCGCACCACTGGGTAAAATGTATACAGTTCTTCTCCTCCTTCTTCTTCCTCTTCTTCCTCTCCCTCTCCCTTTCTCTCTCCCCCTCCCTCTCCCTCTTCTTCTTCTTTTTGTATACATGTTTTGGTTACCATGTTGCCAGGGAAGACACATCTCTTAGTTGTCTTTCTCCTATCCCTTTAGATTTGTTGCAAATATGTTTAAGTGCAGAGTCGCTGACATGCCCCTCTAAGTAAGGCTTTTTCCTTTTTTTTCTCATTTACTCTCTTTCTTGCCTTCACCCCTAAGAAATCTTGGATCCTACGGAGTGTTCCCTGCAGCCCCAAGGTGCTGTGGACCGGGGGCTAAAGCGATTCTTGGCAAACCGTGTCAGAAAGCAAGAAAAAAAATCAGGACTTGATAGTGACTGTGCTGCAGTTATCGATAGTATTAAAGCAAGATAATGGGATATTGTCAAAATTTAGCACTGTTTTTAGCTTATAAAATAGTTGGGTCACATGTATATAGAGTGTTAAATCAAATATTTATTATTAATCAGTTTATCTTATCATTACCTGTGTTTTTGTAGTAGGTCGAAAGGTGACATTTCCATGAGTATTCATATAACTATTAGAAGATAAACTTACATTTCGGGGAGCTTATAAATCATTTAATTAGCCTAGGACTTCATTTCCCTGTCTGCCAAGTGTGTGTAAGTAGAAGCTCTTTCGTGATCCTGAGCATGATTAATCCCTTACCATCCATCATGGTGGGGCATAATGTATATAAAATATTTTTATATGTATGCATTTTGCCAAATATTATATCAAGATATTTGGCAACATCTGGACAGTTGATTGAAAGGAGATCATCTCTCCCCAGACTACCTTCTTTCCCCTTTTAGACTTGTACAGGCCCACCCTAAGTCTAAAATCACTCACCTGGACTCGCAGGCTCCTATCACCAACACCCATCACAGCATATGTGGAAGATGACTTTTAGGAGATACATTTTGGAAGTCTAGAGAGATCATATAATTAGTTCAGCACTACATCTCCCCATCTGCCAGAAGTGTATAAGGGAAACTTTTATCCTCATCAGCATGATTAAATCCCTTCCTTTAATCTCGGTAGGGCATAATGTAAGTACGTGCGCGCGCGCGTATGTGTGTGTGTGTGCATGTTGCCAAATATCCAGATATCTAACTGGGTATTTGACTGCCTCTGGACCACTGATTGAAGGGAGATACTCTCTCCCCAGACCCACTTCCCTTGTCCTTTTTAGAGTTGCTTCAGGCCCAGGTGAAATGTGAAATCACTCCCTAGAGTTTGTGGCTTATGTCACCAACCACCAAATTTCCCAGCATGTATGGAAGATAACGCTTAGGGAATGAATATCAGAAGCCTGGAAATCATTTCATTGTTCCAGCACCAAATCTCTCCATATGCCTGAAGTGTATGGGTGAAAGCACTTTCATCTTCATCCACATGATTAAGCCCCTTCCTTCCATCTTTGTAGGATATATTGTATATAAATATTTTGTACATAAATATCGCCAAATACTGTAAGGAGGTGTTTGGCCAAAGCTGGACTCCTGATTGAAGGGAGATGCTGTCTCCCAGTCCCTCTCCCCTTTCCTTCTCAGAGTTGCTGCGGGCCTAGGTTAGGTAGAGAATCACCAACCTGGAGGGGCTCATGCAACTCACCCATCTTAGAGCATGCAGTTCATCTTACAGTAAAAGCCCATCTCCATTTAAAAACTGAGAAAGCATCCCAATGCCTATACTCCTCAAAACAATTTCCCTAAGGGAAGCCTGGCACATCATACCAAAAGAACAGCTGCTTCTCTTCCAGACAGAAAGGTGGCCCCTGGCAGGTCACCAGCATTAGGGAAACCAGTGTGTTCTGAATAACTACCGTGAGAATATTTCAGACAGTCAAACGTGAAACCAGTTTAAGCATCAACATGTTTTAAATGTAAGATAGCCCTTTAAAATTTACAAAAGAGTTTGGGGATATTTTCCTTTTTTTGTGGGCATGATGTACTTAGCCCTCTTCTAGGCCCTGTGAAGGAGACAGGAAGTGAAAGAACTCTGGATTCATATAATTTGATCAGTGTTTCTGGGTTTTGGGGTAGAGTGCCTTATTGAAAAGCGGATACCATCGTTAGCTCAAGTATTGATTGCATAAGCAAAAACGGGCAGGGGGCAGTAAGCTGTGAATACTTTGTTCTGTGCTATGTTACCTGTACTCGGTGGAACTGTTTCTGGAGTTGGGTTTTAAGTCATGATTCTGAAGCTTCCTTCCTCTGTTCCACTAATGAAGCAATGACGGCTATTTTCATTTTAATGAATAGAGAACTAAGAAGAAATATTTTAGCTCTGCCTTCCAGTAGCAGTTTCCCCTTATTGCTCCTCATGTAAAATATCCCCACCACTCACCATGCCATCGTCAATGCTCAAGGATTGAGACACACGCAAAGGAAAAGTGTGAGAATGCTTGGGAGCCTCAGGTGAGCCCTCTGGATGAAAATCACATGATCAGTCCCCCTGGTAACAAGCTGGAGAGAGAAAAGTACCCAGAACCTTAAGGACGTATTCATTGTCCTTGCTCCCAACTCTAGGTCAGATGGAATTTTGTTTTGTGGTTCAGGAGTTTAGTAGAGTGGAGGGGCTAAGTGCTGTGGGGAAGGAAGATGGAAATTAAAGGTTTTGATTTGCTTAAGGGTAGGAGTAAGCTCTGCTCAGCTTACCTCTTTCCCATCTTCCCCTAACAGCTATAATTAAACATTCATTAGATGGATGGAGGAGTTGCAAGGTTCGAATTTATAACCTGCCTCTGGGCACTATGCTAGGAAGGTTGTACACGTACCAGAGGTTATCCCAGTTTTGTGATGCATCATTGACTTGGGAGAGGGTGAAGGAGACTAGACTTTTCTCTGACATCTTCCATGGTAGTCATTCTGAGCACATTGGCTCTGCTAGTTGGTATGGTGGAAGGGCACCATACTAACAGGTTTGGAGGCTGACTCTTAATCCCATCACCAACACTTAGCAGGTATATGATCATGGGCAATTCATTCAATTGCCTGACAATTATAGACTATATAGGGGGAAGAGCACTGGATTTGGAGTCAAGAAACTTGGACACTTGGCTCCATACTTTCTTAGCTGGGAGACTTTGGGGCAAGCCGCTTAGTCTCTCAAGCCTTAGGTTCTTCAGCTATACTATAATGGGAATAAACTTCACTAACTACCTCACAGACTTGTGGTGAGAATATAATTAGATAATGGGATGAAAACACTATACTGGAAAGGGCTATACAAAAGTGGGAGATCATTTTTATTATCTATTCACTAATGTTTTCCACTGCCTCTTGAATCCATTTTATTCTAACCAACAATTACATCTCTCACACCTTTTTGAATATGAGGAATTAAAACATGGGTATGATGTAGGGGACTGGAATTATCTTACTTTCCACATAGAGGTGGGAGAAGTGGTTGATGGGCGCAGTGGGTGTTAGATATACCAGTGAAGTATGTGGGTGGGCATTTTCCTGGGCCACTTTGACAGTACCCTGGGATGTGATCAGGACCCTTGCAGAGACACTAAGGGGAAAGCAAACAGTGATTAGGAGTTGAGAGGAGGGTCTGGCGCACTGCTGCCCTCCTGTCAGCTTTGTCACTACTCAGGGGGTGGGGTAGGCTAAGATTTGAGGTGTGATTGGAGGCCTAGGAAAGAAGACTGTCCTTAGGGCCCCAACAGCTGTGTAAGAGGCTCGAGCCCTGATGGTGAAGGGAAGTGTTACTTGTGAGATCAGCTCTCCTGGGCATCAGCTGCTTTGTTATCACCAGCAACCTTAGTCCTGGTCAGTATTATTTTCTGCTAAGAAAGATATTGAAACATAGCCTCAAGGAACTTTCATAAGCACTGGGAAGCAGGGACTGTCTCATCAATCTTTGCATCTTCAGTAACATCTAGTAAGGTGCCTTGTGTATAATAGGTGCTTAATAAATGTTGCTTGAATTGAATTATCCTCCAACCCCTCAAGAATTATGCTCAATTTTCCACCAAGTGATATTTTTGGAAAATAGTACTGATTTGTATGTCAGCTAATGTGTTTCTTTGGGCAGGTCTTTCCATCTATCTTGTCTTCATTTCATTTGTAAAATGAAGTGAGTTAGATGCTCTCTAAGGTCCCTTCCAGCCCCCAGATGTTACAATCCTGTGATTCTAAATGTTTCCATTGCCTCTGAACGTGGGTGCGGGTGCGCAATGCCTCCCTTGTGGCTCCATCTCTCCTCCATAGGCTTTGTTCAGAGGAAGAGGTCTGAACAATCCACAGAGTTATTTGTTCCTCTGCAGCGGTTTTTACTGTTTTCAGAATAGTTCTTGAGGAGCAGCCTTTTTGACATTTTAAAATGTATGATATTTTCTCCTCATATTTTATTTCTCATGGTGGAGAAAGAGAGGAGGAAATGCAAAGAAAGAAACTGAACACAGTAAACATGGCATGTTTTTCATAGGTTTTTATTCAGGGGAAGAGAGAGAGAGAGAGAGAGAGAGAGAGAGAGAGAGAGAGAGAGAGAGAGAGAGAGAGAGAGAGAGAGAGAGTGTGTGTGTGTGTGTGTGTGTGTGTGTGTGTCTGTGTGTGACTGAGCACATATTGTCTGGATAACAGAGAGAAGCCAATCAGAATCAGAAGTACACTGTGTGATTGGGAGAAGCTGGTCCAGGATTAAAACTTTCCCATGGATAATCTAAATGTGGATAGATAAGAATTGGCCATATGGTGAAATGAGATGGGTAGAAAATGTACTTTTTAAGGAAATTTTATTTTAGTACCAAATTTTGCCAGTGACAATCTTTAGTTAAGAAAGAAATTATTCAGAACTAAAATTCTCATCTCTGCCACTTTGGTTTTAAAAAAACCCCACTATATTCATGGAATAATATTTATATTTTAATTAAAACTTTATCTTAATTCTGTTTCATCTATTTAAAGAAAACAAATAAGCAGCATTTTTCACTGCATTTAAAAATGTAAAATACTTGCATGCCACCAATGTGTAATATCTTACCAGTTCAGATGCCTGTAATGTGTGACCTTATGTGTACCTGTATTGTTTTGAAGAGAACAAAGGAAATAATACTTTGTAAGCTATTTAAACTTATATTGGCAACATTTATCTGGCTAAGCAGTTATTGATAAATCCACATAGTTTTATTTTTCATTTTGAAACTTTTCACAGGTAGACATTGATTATATTCATTAGGAAATTAAAGATTAATTTGCCTTTTAAATGTGAAATTGAACATTATGTGGGAAATAAATGTGTAAAAAAGCAAAATGTATGAAACGTGAAATACTTTTACCATGATAATTAATAAGGATCCCAGTCGGCACAGATAGGTGCAGTGTTTGACCTTTTGGAATTTGCCAGCCTGACCTAATGCTAAGGTAAAGGTATACTGTTTTAATTAATCAAGATCTTTCTGCTTTCAAAGATGTAATGTATTCATTTGTGTCTGGAATGAAGTTTCCAAGTGAAAGTGTACAGAACATTAGGAATAATAAACTTTTCTTTTAAAATGAAAGTAAAGACTGATTTAATCTAGATAATTTTAAGACACATTGTCTCTTTAAAATAAATGATTGGCACCATGTTCTCATATTAGAAAAGTACATTTGCTAGAAAGGACCATAGAGTGCCCTTATTATGAGGAAGATAAGAAGTAGACAGACAGCCAGAAGTAGCCAGAGGAGAAACAAGACCTCCTTATTAAAACGAAAATACACACACAGACACACACACACACACACACACACACATTCAGCTAAACAGTTAACATTTGTTAGAATAAATGAGAGCAAGAATACAGATATACTTAACCCCAAATGGGTTAAGTGTTTTACCTTGAATTTTTTATATTAACTTTGGAATTAAATTTTTTGTAAGCTATGCTGGGATTCAAAACAGGGAACACTAAAAATAAAGTTACATTGTAAAGGCTTGTCCTGGAAAAACAAGAAAACCTACTCTTTCTGCCACCCTGCTGAACTCTGCCCGAACTCTGTCATTTAGACTGATGATGAGGTCCAAGAAGAAGCATAGAAGGCCTGTATCTAATTTCTATATTTGCTGTCTCACACCTTTTCATGGTCAAGGAGGTAAAGTAATTATTTTCTTTGAAGAATTCTCTCAGTCTATGAGGCTGTAATGAATGGGAGTTACAGGTGTGCACTTTGGGGTCAGACTCTCAGTCTATGAGGCTGTAATGAATGGGAGTTACAGGTGTGCACTTTGGGGTCAGACTTGCCCAGTTCAGATCTCACTTCTGTTAGTTGTGTGAAATTCTGCAAATTACCTAGCTTCAGTCTCTTCACCTCTGAAATAGGAATCACAGTCGTACTTCACAGTAGGACTATTATGAGGATTCATGTGTAAAAATACTTAGAGCAGTGCCTGGCATACAGAAGGCACTTAGGTATTAGTATCCTAAATTCTAACCTAAATTAATATCCATGGATATCAACAGCAACAAAGTTCTCCGTTTAATGCTGACAATGTCAGGAATTTAAGGAGGACTGAATCTTACTCATTTTTGTGTTTCCACTGTCCATTCCCTTCTGGCAGACAGGCCCTCCCCCATCACTCCAAGAATCAAATATAAATTAGATACAGCTGACTCAGAAGTTACTCCTGACCCACCCTCTCATTTAGCTCCTCATGAATTCCCTGATGTTTCAACTTGCTTGTACTTGCCCTGCTTTCTGGGTGCCCTCCTTTGGATTTGGCAATCTGGCTTTGAGCAGTGACTCCTTGACTTTGGGTCTGTTGTCTATTAGACTTGACTCTGTTATGGACCACCCTCTCTCAGTTTGATCATTCAGCCTTTCTCTGGGGCTGTAAGAAGTGGTGCCCCACACCCTCCCTGCCTCAGCTAACAGCTCACTTCCCAGCCCACCAGTCAGGGAACACAATCAGATGCCCACAGCTTCCTGCAAGTATCCCACATATCACAGGGCCTCTGTAGGAACTAGATGTACATGAGCTTGAATGAGGCGGGGCTGTGCTTTGGCCCAACCAACCTAAGAAGGGAGATGATGTAGGAAAATCAATGCATGACTCAAAAGGCGTGGTGGTGGAGGCCAGGTGGAGGTGGGGGAGGTCTCCAAATTGTAGACCACTGAACTTATCAATCCTGAGCAAAATTTTAGAAAAGTATTTCCACTTTAGTGGTTTGTAAGCCCTTAGAAGTGAAGCAGTGATCTCTAACAGGTAGCACAGATTCACTTATATTAAATGATAGGAAATCATGAGAGTACAGTCAAAAGAACGTACTGTGTTTGGATTTCATCAAGACATTTGAGAAAATCTCAACACCCTTGAGAAATGTGGGCTGTATAACAGTTTAACTAAATAGTTAAATGACTGGTTTAAACAGTTTTTTTTTTTTTTTTTTGACTCATGATCATAAGTAAAGGCTGATGAATGGAAGAATTTCAACCAGGAGGGCTTAGCCACTACACTGGTCTTTCCTTGATGAGTTTTGGTTAGCAGTTCATCAGTAATTTGGATGTGATACCCATAGAATACAGACTGAGTCTTTAACTAATGGGCACTGGGAGAGATAAGGAATACTTCGAGAGGTTCAAAACTATCTGGACAGGCCAAAATCCAAGCCTGTATCTAATCAGATGAAATTGAATAGAAACAATAGTAGTTTTCTACTTTTTTATATATATATATATACATAAATTTATGTATTTATTTTTGGCTGCGTTGGGTCTTGGCTGCTGCACATGGCAAGCGGGGGCTACTCTTCGTTGCCGTGCACGGGCTTCTCATTGCGGCGGCTTCTCTTGTTGCGGAGCTCGGGCTCTAGGCGCGCGGGCTTCAGTAGTTGTGGCACACGGGCTCAGTAGTTGTGGCTCGCTGGCTCTAGAGCACAGGCTCAGTAGTTGTGGTGTGTGGGCTTAGTTGCTCCGTGGCATGTGGGATCTTCCTGAACCAGGGATCGAACCCATGTCCCCTGCATTGGCAGGCGGATTCTTATTCACAATGCCACCAGGGAAGTCTCTAGTTTTCTACTTTTAATCCAAAAAGTCAACTACAAAAGATAGAATGGGAAAAATGTGAGTTAATTGCCATCTGTGTGGATAAAGACTTTGGTGTTGACGAAAAGCTTAACTGTAAGAAGTAGAATGTGTCTGCCTAAAAGCCAACTCTAGCTTCCGTGACAGTAGACAAAGAGTCTTGATATTTGTCCAAAAATCTGTTATTTGTCCTGGGCTTTGGGCCTCAGCTTTTGGAATGCCTACTTCAATATTATTCCCATCATCCTTAAACTTTGGCATGGTTGGTGGTAGGTATTTTTAAAGGTAATTCTTATATATAATCAGTCAACAGTGTCACTGATAAGAACAAAGTATGTCATTTAAATTTGCTATTATTTTATGAACATTGATTTTCAGATATAGGCAGGTATTCTAGATTGAGTGAAAAATCTGTTATTTATTTCTTGAAATTCTATCAAATATAAATGTATATTGCTAATTGGATAAGTAAAATGCTGTAATAATTGCTGACTGTGAAAGGTTTCTTTTGTCTTCAACATTGATTAAAAATAAATTAATTCAAAAATTATTAAAAAGTATTAAGGACTTTCAAGTAGATAAGTAGGGAAATAGGTTGACAGTTACTACAAATATAAAGAGGGTGCATTAGTTAGATAACTTAGGAGGAACAACAATATCTTTTTTAGTCAATATATGCTTAAAATTTTAAAATAATAATACAAGGAAAGATAAGTAGAGATTACATCATACTATTATTCTTTTTTTTTTTTTTTTTTGGTGGTAGCGGGCCTCTCACTGCTGTGGCCTCTCCCGCCGCGGAGCACAGGCCCCGGACGCACAGGCTCAGCGGCCATGGCCCACGGGCCCAGCCGCTCCGCAGCATGTGGGATCCTCCCAGACCGGGGCACGAACCCGCATCCCCTGCATCGGCAGACGGACTCTCAACCACTGTGCCACCAGGGAAGCCCATACTATTATTCTTTATAGAAATCTTTGGTGTACCTAGCATGTATAATTTAAAACCAGAATTTAATTCTTATTTAGTTCCATTTAGGACATGGCTCTGTTCATCCACTCGCCTCTGCTGAAATCTGGCTCTCTAACAGCTCACAGAACTGGGAAATTATTGTTCCTATGTTATACTATGTTAAACTTTACTATTTTAGCACTAACATTTTAAATAATATTAAAACAATAATTTAAATTTTGGCATCAAAATTTAAGTTTATTTGTGTATCCAGAAGTTTATTTTTTTGATAGTGATATCTGTGAGCAGCCTTGGCTTCAGCTGAAAATTTAAATTCTCAGCCCTTTGGCACTTAGCTGAAATATGCATTTAATGCACCTTCAGCGGAGGCACAGTAGGGTGTGAAAATATGAGGAATGGCAAAATCAATTCCAGCTGATGGCCTTAGGGAAGTTTGAGTCAGAAACAGGCATTTGAGACGGGCAATGAAACATGAGGAAGCTTCTAACAAGCAGAGATGGGGTGCTAGGGCAAGATATTTCAAGCTAAAGGCTTTGCCTGAATCCTTTCTATAAAATTGTGCACCCCAGCTATGGTGTTTGTCTTCTCTGATTCCTCCCTCCCACTGCTTTAACCAACTCCAAGCTCCCAGGAATGAAATCCTTACCTTTTAGTTACAACTTGATGTCTTTAGCTTAAGTTTTCTCAGTTCTCCTATAAAACACATAAAAAAAAAAACACTTCAGTATATCAAGGAAACTATTTCCTAAAGGAACTTTTGATAACAAGAAAATTGCTGCTGGCATTAATTTGCAAATGATGATTCAGTGTGACACGCTTTATGAGTTACTCTGGCAGGAAGTTTAAATATAACACAACTTAGGGCTTGTAATACATTAAGTAAAGTCACAGTGTCATTTTGTCAATCACTTTCACTCTGACAAAACCCTGAAAACTAACAGGATGTGTACTCCGTTCCTTATTCAAATATTTTACCTAACAGTCTCAGATATGTTCTCTTTACTATGTTGAACTTAAACAAACTGTTTTCCATTACTTGAAGTGGGATTAAATGTGTGGGGGAGGGGTGCCAGACCACTTTTATTTCAGAGGATCGCCTGTCATGGAATAGGCACTGCAGTAGTCAGCTTTGCTAGGTCAGTCTATAGTAACAAACAAACCTAAATCTCTGTTTACTTCTTGCTCGCATTACACATCAGCACCTGTGTTCAGCCGAGGCTCTGATTCCATGTGACTTCTCGTTCTAAAACCCAGGCAGAAGGACAAGACTCTATTTGGGACGTGCCATTCTCTTGGTAGAAGGAAAGAGTAAGCACACGAGTAGGAAATGGCACTCTTAAAGCCACCACTCAAAGCTGTCGTATTGTCGCTTCAATTCATTTTATTGGCCAAAGCAAATTCATGTTTGTAAGCTTTGCGATTACAATATGACAGTATTTTTGTGAAGAAAGAAGGAAAAGAAGCCTGAAAATATCTACAGAGAGGCACTGCAAGTCATATAACAGTGGGTAAGGTAGTCTTTTCCTCTACGGGAGAGCAAATAGTTGGGAACAATATCGCAATCCACCACAGGCATTTAGTGGATTAACCTTTTCACTTATTTATGTAAATATAATTTTGAGGTTTTGCCTTTTTTTCCCTCTTCTAGAACTCTGCTTTTTCTAACCGTAAGCTAATAATGGCAACCCATAAAGTGTAGTCCTTTTAAGAGAGCTCTGTCTCCACTTCAGGACGAGTTTCACTGGATCTTGTCCTGTGGAGCCAAACCCTCTCACAGCTGCTGTTTATAGCTGCATCAGGACCTTGGCTGGCATTTACCATGAACCTTGTGGATCTGTATCCCACTCATGCGCAGGAGGGGAGGGAAAGTTATTCATTTATTTACAAATATTTATTGAATACCTATTGTATGTCAAGCATTGCTGCAGATGCTAGGGAGAGAGGGGTAAATGATGCAAACTCCTTAAGCTTACATGAGTAAATAAAGCAAGATGTTAGGGAGTGACAGGTGCTAAGAAGACAAAGCAAGTAAAGAGAAAGGGTAAGAGGATCAGAGAAGACCTTTCAGAGGTGACATTTCAACAGAACCTTCATGAAAATGAGGGCGTGAGCCACGAGTATTTGGGAGGAAAGCATTCTCCTATGTAGTAGAAAGAACTTGAAGTGAGAAAATATTTGGCAGGATTGAGAAACCTCAGGGAGGCCCCTGTGACTGGAGTAGAGCAAAAGAGTGTATGTGTGGTGGGAAATAAAAATTTTCATGTAAGGACTGATGGGGGTGGATTTAATTGTAAAGGAATTTCCTTTCCTTTCCAAAGGAAATGTGTTGGGAAGCCCTAAGTGGTCTGGAGCAGGAGGGTGACATGATCTGATTTATTTTAAAAAGGTCATTCTGGCACTGGTACACAGAATAGATTGTAGTTAGAGAGAGAAAGCAGTGAGGAAGGTTCTATTTTTTTACAGTTTTATCCAATACTAGGATGTTATTCTTAATACGTCTGCTACCATATGTGGTATTTAATGTATATGGGTTTAGGCGATTCATATTTGTGAGTCTTGTGATTACAATATGATAACACTTGTCTGAAGAAAAGGAAAGAATCCATCATCACATCACTTTATTTTAGAAAAAAGAATTAGAATAAGATGAAGACATTTGTTAGGAAAAACTTAAAGAGCTAAAAAAGAAAAATTTAATGTATGCCTAATACCCCATATTGGAAGGTCAGGGAGGAAATGTGTCATAGTTTAAATCAGTCAGACATTGAATTAAAAGCCCTCTCTGCTTCTTAAAGAGCAAAGCAGAAGAAGCCATATTGCTGTAAAGGAAAGTCCTTCTTAAAATAAACCATATCTGGATAACCATGGTTCTCTGCTTTGCTTTTTCAGGAACTCTATTTTGTCAGTTTCCCCAGAGGTGTAGGAACTCACAAGAGACTTGCCAGTTAGCATAACACCTATATATTAACTTATAATGAAATACAGAACTACCAAATGAATCCAGATATTCAGCTCATCCAGTCAGAACACCATCTCCCTGGACTGTGTTAGAGAATTTTTTTTTTATGTACCTTGGACATGGTCACAGATGATCTTACTTTAAAGAATTTGATGAAATTTAGGAGACAGTCTGATCAACAGTGGAAAGCATGCTAGAATTTATGTCAGGCTACTTGTACTTCATTTCTAGATCTCCAGTTACTGGCTGTGTGACCTTGCACAGATTACTTAACTTTTCTGGGTCTTAGTTTTCTCATCTGTAGAAATGGAGGATACTAATATATTCTTTGCAGGGTTATTTAGACGATTGGATGAGATATTATAAAGGGAGTGCTGGCACAGTTCTTGGCGTGGGTTAAATATTCAATAAATATTAGTTGAACCTGAATTCTGAATTCTGTAGGAAATTGCTCTCAGCTATTATCTCCAAGAATATTTGAGAAATTGATTCCCACGAAGATGCTATAGAAAATAAGATGCAATGGCACAAAATTTAATGTTAATTGCCTTCTAAGTGTATTTGCATTTTGGAGGGTTTTTTTTTCCTTTTTTTCCTCTTTCTTTCTTTCTTTTTCCTGAAGAACTCCAAATCATCAGTGATCTTCATTGCTAGAATTAGTGGATGTTAATTGCATGAAATTCCAGGGTGTTTACCTGGGGTGCTCCCTGCTCTGAGGGGAAGAAGTAAATGCCAGGGGAGGCTTAACAATTAGTCAGCTCCCTCACTGGGTGTAGCTGGAATGTGTCTCAAGCAGGCACTTCAATCCTCTATCTGGCTGTATTCTTTGAGAAGGCGTATCAAAGCTGAGCATTACCCCGGGGAATGGTTTATTCCTGAAGAGCAGGCCAGGAAAATTACCAGTGAGTGATTAAAGGAATGAATGCAAGGCCGTGGCTGTCCCCTATCCTCAGAGCCCTGGACAAAAGGCATCCATTTCATAGGCCACCCTAGAGCTGCCATCTGAAGTATTCCCGCTGTCTTCCTCTTCGCCTTCAGAGTGCCCACCTGCCCCAGTTCCCCCCTTTAAGCAGCGCTTCTACTTTTTTCTCCCACTTACATCAGCCCAGTTCCACTGCCTGTTGTGCAGCTTGAAGCTGGAATGCAAAGATGGGATGGGGTGGAAACTGATCGCGGCGACATCACCCCTGGTTGCAAACCTAAGGAAATCACTAGGGCCACTATGCGCTTGAGGTGACATCCGCCTGATTTACGTCACTCTCGTGGTTGGCCTGTTTCCTTTTCTATCATTTTTTCACGACAAGTTTAAAGGTCTCGATGTTATGTCCTCACATTAGCAACGAAGGGTACAACACAAGTCCTGCCTTGCGTCCCTCTGGACTAAAAGTCAAAGTAAAGAGGAAATCTATACTAAGGAGCCTCATAGCTGCTGTTTATAGCTCCCAAAGGGTGCAAGGTAGATATTTCCACTAGTAAATTACGTTTTCTCAGGCTGGTGTAAGGCTTGGTATCCGCAGCCACTTCCAAAGTCCTGCACGTAGAAAAGACCAGGGTCTGCGCTGAGACGCGCCCTCCTCGCTCGAACTACAACTCCCAGGATGCCCCGCGACCAGGGAGTGCGCACGCGCATAGGCGGCGGAGTGGAACCAGGGCCGTCGAGTTGGGGGAGCTGCCGGCGGTGTTTCAGACAACTCCTTGGGAGGCGGCAGCAGGCAGACGGGCGGGTACTGGGAACTGAGCGGCAGGCCGTCCCTGTGGGTCTGTGAAGGAGGTCGGTGGCCCTAGTGGGCTCCAGTCAGGTAAGCCAAGCCCGTGCTTTCCAGGAAGTACGTCTGCGGGCGCGGGCAGGGAGTCGCACCGGCCATGGTGGCTGAGGCGGGAGAGGTTGCCTTCCAACTGCCAGGCTGTGAGCTCCTTCCCTACCAGTCCCTCTCGGGGAGCGAGGGGACGCTGGGGTCTGCTTCGGGGCTAACGGGCCGGGGTAGGAGCCGTGGGACGCGCTGGGCGTTGCCCGCGGTGGAGGCGCGCGAATCCCGAGTTGCTGATGAATCACTCGGGGGCCCGGCCTTGCCGGGTTCGGGACCGGACCCTTCCCCTCCCGGCTGGAGTCTGCGCGGGCCGCGACCGTGCGAGCTCGCGGTGCCTACCCTTTCCACCCCACCAAGGTGTAGCTCTGGGGACTAGCGTCTGAAAAGGTTTTTTTCACCAAGACTCCTTCAAAGGTTTCTGCTGGGTGAAAGTTGCAAAGAAGAAAAAGAAAAAAAAAAGTGGGGCACACCCTTTTCTTTTTGATTGAAATCTGGCTTGTCTTGCGTTCGCCGTTTTGACCTATCTGCTCTTAGAATAAATTCCTGGCTCCTGCGCAGCACAGCTGGATCCGGCTGTGAAGTTTGTATGTTGGTTTGTTTTGAGGACGTGACTGGGTCGTTACATTTTTGCTTACAGAAATTGGTGTGTTTCCTCTGCAAGCCCGCATTCTGATTACAAACAAATGAGAAACAGCCGCAGGGGGATTTTTGTTCTGGTTTTTGGTTTTTTTTATGTTTAGTTAAGAATCATATTTCCAACTTGCCCTTGGCTTCTCTTAAAACCAAAAGTCATCTGGTAATGAACACTGCAGTAAAACTTATCCCAGGAGGTCATACTTGAACAGGAAATAAGCCTGTGGAGATTTAAGTTAGTTAGGTGCGGTCTCCCTTGGTTTGTAACATTTTCATGCAGCTCATGTTTCTTTTTCTGAGAATTCCTTCAGATTTATTTTTCAGCAGATTAAATTGATTAATTAATTGGCCTGACCAAAAGTATATTAGGCTTAGAAAAATAGTTGTGTCCAACCTCATTTACCTTTGCCAGTCTCTTCTTCCTAGTCCTAGGCACCTTTTTACCCTATCACTTCTTTAGGAGCCCACAGTCATTTTATTAGAATACTTAGAATCACTTTTCTAACACATTCCTAGGAAAGGAACAAAAAGGGAAACAGTGAGATGCAGCATATTTTGGCTCGTTTAGCTTGCTTGCTTTTGAATCCCTCAGGATTTCTAGTTTGCTCATCTTTAAAATGAGGTTGTTTGGCCAGATGACCCCAAGATTGTCAGCCCTAGGTATCTGATTGTAAAAATTCATTTATTTTATTCAGTCAGGAAACACTGGCCACACCTGTCATTCCAAGCCCAGTGCTAGGCATGAAGGAACAAAACTGAGTTCTTGAGGATGTCGCTGACCTAATGCTCAATTTCTTTTAATCATGTTGTTATGACTAGTTACAAAGTTTTGTGGCATACCTTCCAGGCCAGATTACTCTCTAATTAATAACTTAACCTAAAGTTAAATACATACAGATCAAATCCAATTACAATGATCAGTTTCCTCTAATCAGAGATTTTTCAATTGTTAGCTACTGGTCCATTTAAATAAAACACACGTTCAGTACAACAGAAAGGACTTGAAAGGTGTAGGTGGTGCTTCTCAAACTTTAACAGCCATAAATCACCCAGAAACTTGTAGGTTTGAAGTGGGGGCTTGGAATCTGCTGGTCAGAAAGGGAATACTGTAGTTGTAGTGCGAGGCCACACTTTGAATATCAAGGGTTGGGAGATATTTTAAGGTGTTTATAATGACAGTTTAAAGACCAGTGTTGATAAATGCTGGAGAGGGTGTGGAGAAAAGGGAACACTCTTGCACTGTTGGTGGGAATGTAAACTGATACAGCCACTATGGAGAGCAGTAGGGAGGTTCCTTAAAAAACTAAAAATAGAACTACCATATGGCCCAGCAATCCCACTACTGGGCATATACCCTGAGAAAACCATAATTCAAAAAGCATGTACCACAGTGTTCACTGCAGCTCTATTTACAATAGCCAGGACATGGAAGCAACCTAAGTGTCCATCGACAGATGAATGGATAAAGAAGATGTGGCACATATATACAATGGAATATTACTCAGCCATAAAAAGAAACAAAACTGAGTTATTTGTAGTGAGGTGGATGGACCTAGAGGCTGTCATACAGAGTGAAGTAAGTCAGAAAGAGAAAAACAAATACCATATGGCAACACATATATATGGAATCTAAAAAAAAAAAAAAGGTTCTGAAAAACCTACAGGCAGGACAGGAATAAAGATGCAGACATAGAGAATGGACTTGAGGACATGGAGAGGGGGAAGGGTAAGGTGGGACGAAGTGAGAGAGTGACATGGACATATATACACTACCAAACGTAAAATAGATAGCAAGTGGGAAGAAGCCGCATAGCACAGGGAGATCAGCTAGGTGCTTTGTGACCACCTAGAGGGGTGGGATAGGGAGGGTGGGAGGGAGACGCAAGAGGCAGGAGATATGGGGATGTATGTATATGTATAGCTGATTCACTTTGTTATACAGCAGAAACTAACACACCATTGTAAAGCAATTATACCCCAATAAAGATGTTAAAACACACACAAAAAAGACTAGTGTTGATAGCTGTGATATGAGGTGCATAGCAATGGCTTTTTCCAACTCTCAATTTAAAAAAAGTAATCCTACTCTAACAAAAAGAATTTCCTTCACAAGTTTTCTT
Source organism: Grampus griseus (assembly GCF_964374135.1). NCBI lineage: Eukaryota > Metazoa > Chordata > Mammalia > Artiodactyla > Delphinidae > Grampus > Grampus griseus. The sequence goes on from NC_139018.1 coordinate 95,774,681, forward strand.
TTTTCTCTTCTTTTGCTCCTTCCCTTCTCCTTTCTCTTTGATGTATCCTCTCAGCTTTTTTTTTCCCTCTCCTCCTCTTCCACCCTCAACTGTTTTCATTTACGTTAATTCAGTAATTCAACTTGTGTTTTGCCCCATCCTGTTCAAGGTATTGTCTTAGGCTCATGGTGAATACAGACATAGAAGACATGTTTTTTGTCTGGGAGCCTACTCCCTCTGAGATTAGGCATGTGTACTTGTTTATAGTTCAGAGCACTGTAAGAGTTGTCTGTAGGGAATAAAGTCTTGCGGTAGGAGTTCAAACGGAGAGATCTTCTGCAGTTTTCGGGGTAGGAAACAAGTGAAGTCATCTTTTTCCCACTCATTGGTCATCTGTTTTCCCCCAGGCTGTACTCTCTGTACTGTTTGAGTGTGTTTATGACATATCTACATAGAATATAGTACAATTTCATAAATTAATTTATTTGGAACTTAGAGTGAGCTGGCTATATGAAAATCAGTTAGGTCTGAGCAGTATTCTAGGGAGGATGAGAGGTGGTGAAGATGAAAATAAACCTGGATAGAGGCACAGAGGAGGACTCAGTAAAACAATAGAAAGGATCTCGGTGGTTTTCAGGTGTCTGTCTGACGTACAGTGCTCTTGTTATTTAGGATGCATTATCTTTTAAAGTTCAAATTAGCTAGAAAATTATGCCAGCTTTTCAATTGTTCTTTTTCCATCCAGAGGTCTTTATTTATTTTTTTTAACATCTTCATTGGAGTATAATTGCTTTACAATGGTGTGTTAGTTTCTGCTGTATAACAAAGTGAATCAGCTATACATATACATATATCCCCATATCTCCTCCCTCTTGCGTCTCCCTCCCACCCTCCCTATCCCACCCCTCTAGGTGGTCACAAAGCACCAAGCTGATCTCCCTGTGCTATGCAGCTGCTTCCCACTAGCTACCTGTTTTACATTTGGTAGTGTATATATGTCCATGCCACTCTCTCACTTCGTCCTAGCTTACCCTTCCCCCTCCCCATGTCCTCAGGTCCATTCTCTACATCTGCGTCTTTATTCTGGTCCTGCCCTTAGGTTCTTCAGAATCATTCTTTTTTTTTTTTAGATTCCATATATATGTGTTGCCATATGGTATTTGTTTTTCTCTTTCTGACTTACTTCACTCTGTATGACAGTCTCTACGTCCATCCACCTCACTACAAATAACTCAATTTCATTTCTTTTTATGGCTGAGTAATATTCCATTGTATATACATGCCGCATCTTCTTTATCCATTCATCTGTTGATGGACACCTGGGTTGCTTCCATGTCCTGGCTATTGTAAATAGAGCTGCAGTGAACATTGTGGTACATGCTTCTTTTTGAATTATGGTTTTCTCAGGGTATATGCCCAGTAGTGGGATTGCTGCGTCATATGATAGTTCTATTTTTAGTTTTTTAAGGAACCTCCCTACTGTTCTCCATAGTGGCTGTATCAATTTACATTCCCACCGACAGTGCAAGAGGATTCCCTTTTCTCTACACCCCCTCCAGCATTTATAGTTTGTAGATTTTTTGATGATGGCCATTCTGACTGGTGTGAGGTGATACCTCATTGTGGTTTTGATTTGCATTTCTCTAATGATTAGTGATGTTGAGCATCCTTTCACGTGTTTGTTGGCAATCTGTATATCTTCTTTGGAGAAATGTCTATTTAGGTCTTCTGCCTATTTTTGGATTGGGTTGTTAGTTTTTTTGATATTGAGCTGCATGAGCTGCTTGTAAATTTTGGAGATTAATCCTTTGTCAGTTGCTTCATTTGCAAATATTTTCTCCCACTCTGAGGGTTGTCTTTTGGTCTCGTTTGTGGTTTCCTTTGCTAACGAAAGCTTTGAAGTTTCATTAGGTCCCATTTGTTTATTTTTGTTTTTATTGCTATTTCTCTAGGAGGTGGGTCAAAAAGCATCTTGCTGTGATTTATGTCATAGAGTATTCTGCCTATGTGTTCCTCTAAGAGTTTGATAGTGTCTGGCCTTACATTTAGGTCTTTAATCCATTTTGAGTTTATTTTTGTTTATGGTGTTAGGGAGTGTTCTAATTTCATTCTTTTACATGGAGCTGTCCAGTTTTCACAGCACCACTTATTAAAGAGGCTGTCTTTTCTCCATTGTATATCCTTGCCTCCTTTGTCATAGATTAGTTGACCATAGGTTCATGGGTTTATCTCTGGGCTTTCTGTCCTGTTCCATTGATCTATATTTCTGTTTTTGTGCAGTACCCTACTGTCTTGATTACTGTAGCTTTGTAGTATAGTCTGAAGCCAGGGAGTCTGATTCCTCCAGCTCCGTTTTTTTCCCTCAAGACTGCTTTGGCTATTCGGGGTCTTTTGTGTCTCCATACAAATTTTAAGTTTTTTTTGTTCTAGTTCTGTAAAAAATGCCATTGGTAATTTGATAGGGATTGCATTGAATCTGTAGATAGCTTTGGGTAGTATAGTCATTTTCACAGTATTGATTATTCCAGTCCAAGAACATGGTATATCTTCTTCATCTGTTTGTGTCATCTTTGATTTCTTTCATCAGTGTCTTATAGTTTTCTGAGTACAGGTCTTTTACCTCCTTAGATAGGTTCATTCCTAGGTATTTTATTCTTTTTGTTGCAGTGGTGAATGGAATTGTTTCCTTAATTTCTCTTTCAGATCTTTCATTGTTAGTGTATAGGAATGCAAGAGATTTCTGTGCATTAATTTTGTATTCTGCAACTTTACCAAATTCATTGATTAGCTCTAGTAGTTTTCTGGTGGCATCTTTAGGATTCTCTGTGTATAGTATCATGTCATCTGCAAACAGTGACAGTTTTACTGCTTCTTTTCCAATTTCTATTCCTTTAATTTCTTTTTTTCTCTGATTGCCGTGGCTAGGACTTCCAAAACTATGTTGAATAATAGTGGTGAGAGTGGACATCCTTGTCTCGTTCCTGATCTTAGAGGAAATGCTTTCAGTTTTTCACCATTGAGAACTGATGTTTGCTCTGGGTTTGTCGTATATGGCCTTTATTATGTTGAGGTAGGTTCCCTCTATGCCCACTTTCTAGAGAGTTTTTATCATAAATGGGTGTTGAATTTTGTCAAAAGCTTTTTCTGCATCTATTGAGATGATCATATGGTTTTTATTCTTCAGTTTGTTAATATGGTTTATCACATTGGTTGATTTGCGTATATTGAAGAATACTTGCATCCCTGGGATAAATCCCACCTGATCATGGTGTATGATCCTTTTAATGTGTTGTTGGATTCTGTTTGCTAGTATTTTGTTGAGGATTTTTGCATCTATATTCATCAGTGATATTGGTCTGTAATTTTCTTTTTTTGTAATATCTTTGTCTGCTTTTGGTATCAGGGTGATGGTGGTCTCATAGAATGAGTTTGGGAGTGTTCCTCTGCAGTTTTTTGGAAGAGTTTGAGAAGGATGGGTTTTGGCTCTTCTCTAAATGTTTGATGGAATTCATCTGTGAAGCCATCTGGTCCTGGACTTTCGTTTGTTGGAAGGTTTTTAATCACAGTTTCAATTTCATTACTTGTGATTGGTCTGTTGATATTTTCTATTTCTTCCTGGTTCAGTCTTGGAAGCTTATACCTTTCTAAGTATTTGTCCGTTTCTTCCAGGTTGTCCATTTTATTGGCATAGAGTTGCTTGTAGTAGTCTCTTATGATGCTTTGTATTTTTGTAGTGTCTGTTGTAACTTCTCCTTTTTCATTTCTAATTTTATTGATTTCAGTCCTCTCCCTCTTTTTCTTGATGAGTCTGGCTAATGGTTTATTAATTTTATCTTCTCAAAGAACCAGCTTTTAGTTTTATTGATCTGTGCCATTGTTTTCTTTGTTTCTATTTCATTTATTTCTGCTTTGATTTTTATGATTTCTTTCTTTCTACTAAGTTTGGATTTTATTTGTTCTTCTTTCTCTAGTTCCTTTAGTTGTAAGGTTAGATTGTTTATTTGAGATTTTTCTTGTTTCTTGAGATAGGATTTTATTGCTCTGAATTTCCCTGTTAGAACTGCTTTTGCTGCATCCCATAGGTTTTGGATCGTTGTGTTTTTGTTGTAATTTGATTCTAGGTATTTTATGATTTCCTCTTTGATTTCTTCAGCAATCTCTTGGTTATTAAGTAACATATTGTTTAGCTTCCATGTGTTTGTGTTTTTTACGTTTTTCTCCCTGTAACTGATTTCTAATCTCATAGTGTTGTGGTCAGAAAAGATGCTTGATACGATTTCAATTTTCTTAAATTTACTGAGGCTTGATTTGTGACCCAAGATGTGATCTATCCTGGAGAATGTTCTGTGTGCACTTGAGAAGAAAGTGTAATCTACTCTTTTTGGATGGAATGTCCTATAAATATCAATTAAATCTATCTGGTCTGTTGTGTCATTTAAAGCTTCTGTTTCCTTATTAATTTTCTGTTTGGATGATCTGTCTGTTGGTGTAAATGAGTTGTTAAAGTCCCCCACTATTATTGCATTACTGTTGATTTCCTCTTCTATATCTGTTAGCAGTTGCCTTATGTATTGGGGTGCTCCTATGTTGGGTGCATATATATTTATAATTGTTATGTCTTCTTCTTGGATTGATCTCTTGATCATTATGTAGTGTCCTTCCTTGTTTCTCGTAACAGTCTTTATTTTAAAGTCTACTTTATCTAATATGAGTATTGCTACTGCAGCTTTCTTTTGATTTCCATTTGCATGGAATATCTTTTTCCATCCCCTCAGTTTCAGTCTGTATGTGTCCCTAGGTCTGAAGTGGGTCTCTGGTAGACAGCATATATATGGGTCTTGTTTTTTTATCCATTCAGTGAGCCTGTGTCTTTTGGTTGGAGCATTTAATCCATTCACATTTAAGGTAATTATTGATATGTATGTTTCTATTCCCATTTTCTTAATTGTTTTGGTTTTGTTGTTGTAGGTCTTTTCCTTCCCTTGTGTTTCTTGCCTAGAGAAGTTCCTTTAGCATCTGTTTTAAAGCTGGTTTGGTGGTGCTGAATTCTCTTAGCTTTTGCTTGTCTGTAAAGGTTTTAATTTCTCTGTTGAATCTGAATGAGATCCTTGCTGGGTAGAGTAATCTTGGTTGTAGCTTTTTCCCTTTCATCACTTTAAATATGTCCTACCAGTCCCTTTTGGCTTGCAGAGTTTCTGCTGAACGATCAGCTGTTAACCTTATGGGGATTCCCTTGTATGTTATTTGTTGTTTTTCCATTGCTGCTTTTAATATTTTTTCTTTGTTTTTAATTTTTGATAGTTTGATTAATATGTGTCTTGGTGTGTTTCTCCTTGGATTTATCCCATATGGGACTGTCTGTGCTTCCTGGACTTGATTGACTATTTCCTTTCCCTTATTACGGAAGTTTTCAACTATAATCTTTTCAAATATTTTCTCAGTCCCTTTCTTTTTCTCTTCTTCTTCTATAATTCGAATTCGACCCCTATAATTGGAATGTTGGTGTGTTTAATGTTGTCCCAGAGGTCTCTGAGACTGTCCTGAATTCTCTTCATTCTTTTTTCTGTATTCTGCTCTGCAGTAGTTATTTCCACTATTTTATCTTCCAGGTCACTTCTCCGTTCTTCTGCCTCAGTTATTCTGCTATTGATTCCTTCTAGAGAATTTTAAAATTTCATTTATTGTGGTGTTCATCATTGTTTGTTTGCTCTTTATTTCTTCTAGGTCCTTGTTAAATGTTTCTTGTATCTTCTCCATTCTATTTCCAAGATTTTGGATCATCTTTACTATCGTTACTCTGAATTCTTGTCTTGAACTCGCCTCTCCCACCTCAGAGGCACAGGCCTGACAGCCAGATGGAGCACCAAGACCCTATCAGCCACATGGACAGATATGTGGGGAGTTTCTTGCCTTTTGGGAAGTCTGAGGTCTTCTGCCAGCATTCAGTAGGTTTTCTGTAGGAGTTGTTCCACATATAGATGTATTTCTGATGTATTTGTGGGGAGGAAGATGATCTCCATGTCTTACTCCTCCGCCATCTTGAAGGTCTCCCCTTCAGTTGTTCTTAAATTTAAATATATATGACTCTGTCTTGATAAAAATAGTTGAGAGCCTTTTTCTTTAGGCTGTGATAGTGGTCAAAGCACTGTTGTCCTTCCTTGCTGACATTCGATTTACATGCCTTACTCTTTCTCAGTCATTTTTATATCTGACCCTCTAAAATGACAACTATAAAATCATTGGGAGGAAAATGGTAAAGAAAACAGAAAATTGTACTGAACTTCTCATAGTCCATTAGGTATGTATTGAAATTGTGAAGAATCAAACTTGATTTGCCATTTATGAAAAATTAAACATGAACAGATACAATTATATCTATGTACCTATGTACATCTGTAATCCATTAGGTGATTTGCAATAATGAAGGAATAGAGATGTCAGTAATCCAAAGTGGAAAGTAATTGAACATGTGGAGGGTGGTATTCTAGAATTTCATTTGAAACAAAATCATTATATCTTGAAGCAGGGTGCTACTTTGTATTGTTTTACTGAGGTGTAATTAACATTCAGTAAAATGCACATATCATGTGTCCAGTTCAAGGAGTTCTGCCAATTTTATACACTGTAACTTCTACCAAAAGAGATAGAAAATATTTTTATCACCATAGAAACTACCCTCATGCCTCTTTCCAGCCATTTTCCTCACCCACCCTCCGAAAGGTTACCACTTTCTTACTCTGTATTTCTGACACCATAGGTTTGTTTTGCTTAGTCTTGGACTTGACATAAATAGAGTCATACAGTAGTATGTGCTTTTTTGTGTCTGACTCTTTCCTGTAACATGATGTTTCTGAGATTTATCTGTGTTGTGTGTATCAGTGGTTTGTTCTCTTTTATTGATGAATAGTATTCCATTGTATGAATATACCACAATTTGTTTATCTTATTTTTTTTAAAAAATTATTTATTTATTATTTGTTTTTGGCTGCGTTAGGTGTTTGTTGCTGTGTGCAGGCTTTCTCTAGTTGTGGTGAGCGGCGGATTCTCTTCGTTGTGGTGCGCAGCCTTCTCGTTGCGGTGGCTTCTCTTATTGCAGAGCACGGGCTTTAGGCACGCGGGCTTCAGTAGTTGTGCCTCCTGGCTCTATAGTGCAGGCTCAGCAGCCGTGGCGCATGGGTTTAGTTGCTCCGCGGCATGTGGGATCTTCCCGGACCAGGGCTCAAACCTGTGTCCCCCACATTGGCAGGCGGATTCTTAACCACTCCACTCTTAGGGAAACCCTACACAATTTTTTAAAAAAATTGTTTATTTGGCCGCACCAGGTGTTAGTTGCGGCACGCGGGATCTTCGTTGCCACGTGCAGGATCTTTTGGTTGTGGCATGCAGGATCTTTAGTTGCTGCACATGAACTGTTAGTTGCTGCAAGTGGAGTCTAGTTCCCTGACCAGGGATTGTACCAGGCCCCCTGCATTGGGAGCACAGAGTCTTAGCCCCTGGGCCAGTAGGGAAGTCCCCAAATTTTAATTTTTAATGTTGCCAAATTTTAGTGCTGTCAGCCTTTTTTATTTTAGCCATACTAGAGGATGTAAAATGGTACCTCATTCTGGTTTTAAGTTGCATTTTCCTGACGATTAAGGACGTTGAATGCTTTATCATGTGCTAATTAGCTATACTTTATTTTCTTTTGTGAAGCATCTGTTCAAGTCTTTTGCCTGTTTTTTCATTGGGTGGTTCATCTTTTTATTGTTGTTTGCAGGAGTTCTTTATATATTCTGAGTACAGGTCTTTTGTCTGGTACGTGTGTTGGAGATTTTTTTTAACCTAGGCTTTGGCTTTTCTATTTGTTTTCTTAATGATATGATGAGCAGAAATTTTTTATGGAGTCATTTTATTAACTTTTAATTTTATGGTTAGTGTTTTTTTATGCCAATCCCCAGGGTTGCAAAGCTTTCTTTAAAAAAAGCTTTTCATGGGCTTCCCTGGTGGCACAGTGGTTGAGAGTCCACCTGCCGATGCAGTGGACATGGGTTCGTGCCCTGGTCTGGGAAGGTCCCACATGCCGTGGAGCGGCTGGGCCGTGAGCCATGGCCACTGAGCCTGCGCGTCCGGAGCCTGTGCTCCTCAACGGGAGAGGCCACAATAGTGAGAGGCCCGCGTACCGCAAAAAAAAAAAGCTTTTCTTCTTTAAAGCTTTCTTTTTCTAGGTTTTAGATCTTTGTTCCATCTCAGATTAATTTTTGTGTTATGATGGGAGGTAGGGGTTTAGGTTTATTTTCCTTTCATACAGATATCCAGTCGTTGCAGCAACATAGGTTAAAAAATCTTTGCCATTAGATTGACTTGGCAACTTAATTGAAAATAAGATGAGCTACTGTGTAATTTAGTTTTGCTTATATTGTCAATTTCTTAAGAAGGGTCCTGTATCTTTAAAACAAACAAAGCAACAACTTTTATGCACCTCTTCCATACTGCAGCTAGACTGAGATTGATCTAGGGCTAGTTACCATGTATTTCCTGATGGAGGTGCTAATAATGAATTTGAATTTTATTTTATTTATTTTTTGGCCACCCCACGGGGCATGTGGGATGTTAATTCCCGATCCCTGCGCCCCCTGCAGTGGAAGCACAGAGTCTTAACCACTGGACCTCCAGGGAAGTCTCTAAGTTTTAATTTTAAATGGCTTTTCTGTTGGTTGAGTTAATGGAGCCGATCTCATTTCAGTAGAAGTTGCACCCTGAGCAAGCTACAGAGAGCTTAATATTTTCCTGTTTATTGACTTGGTCAAAATAGATGTAAACATATATATACATATAAAATCCATGCATTTTAGTTTTCATCTTTCTACTGCACTACTCCAGTCCAATCTTTTTTTTTTTTTTGCGGTACGCGGGCCTCTCACTGTTGTGGCCTCTCCCGTTGCGGAGCACAAGCTCTGGACGTGCAGGCTCAGTGGCCATGGCTCACGGGCCCAGCCGCTCCACGGCATGTGGGATCTTCCCGGACCGGGGCACGAACCCGTGTCCCCTGCATTGGCAGGCGGACTCTCAACCACTGCGCCACCAGGGAAGCCCCAGTCCAATCCTTTTTGACACAGTTCCTGAATTTGTCTTGGAACAGTTTCTAAGGAGACAGGTTGGTTCTTTTTTCTTCCAGATTTTATTGACTGATAACACAATACAATGATAACATTTTTAAAAGAACGTCAGCTTAACCATGTTACTCTAATGTAACTGTTTCATTTTTCCTCATTTCCTTCCAGGCTTTGTTCATCCACATACCTATTTCTGTATGGTTGAAATCATAGTGTACATGTGCTTTTCTGTGATAACCAGTGGACATCGTGTTCTGTATGTGGGTCACCCTTGTTAGTAAAGATAAATAAAGCTGGAGGTGGAGATGAGACCACTAGGGGACTTAGCAGTGGGAAATCTTGAATCCAAAGCTTAATTAAAATTGAAGTCGAACAAAGTTAAGATTTTCAAAGACAGGGTTACCCTTCCATGCAAATGCGGGACAACTTTGGTTTCCTTATTCTCTCTCTCTCTCTTTTTTTAATGTATAACAGCTTTATTGAAATATAATTCACATATACAATTCACCCATTTACAGCGTACAAGAAAATGGATTTCAGTATATTCACAGAGTTGTGCAACCATCACCACAGTTCATTTTGGAACATTTTCATCACACCAAAAAGAAACCCCTGGGACTTCCCTGACAGTCCAGTGGTTAAGACTCCAAGCTCCCAATGTAGGGGGAGTGGGTTTGATCCCTGGTCGGGGAACTAAGATCCTACATGCCACGTGCCATGGCCAAATAAATAAATATCAATCAATTAAAAGAAAAGAAAAGAACCCCCTTGACCATTAACAGTCACTACCTACTTCCTCCCAACACCCCTAGCCATAGGCAACCATTCTGCTTTTTGTCTCTATGAATTAGCCTCTTCTGGACATTTCATATAAATGGAATCATACAATATATAGTCTTTTGTGACGGGCCTCTTTCACCATTATACTCTTATAGTTTGCTCTGAGAATCATATTACAAGGTAGGTTCCTCCACAGATGTGCACACTTTTTGACCTGTAGAGAGATACACTCCCTTTGGTACATATGCTCAAACACTTACCCCTACTCACTAAGGGAGGAACACAAACACACCAAGACGAACTTACAAACTAAGGTAATTCATACATGGAGATAACCCTTTACAAATAAACAGTTTCATATCTGGGCATATCTAAGCACTAATATCACTACACGTACGCACATGTGAACACAACTCCTGAAGCATATGTGAGAAAATGGGTGAGAATATGATAAACTGGGAGGAAAAGAGGCCTGAGTGGACAAGAGTGAATGAGAGTGTGATGGCAAGTTGTGTTTATTTCAAAGTGTATTCTCCTGGTGTTTAAAACACTTTCTAGAGCTCTTCATATTTTAAACCAGTACGAATTGTCTGATATGTTTGTATTATTTAATACGTATATAGACTTGTAGGAAAGATTGTTGTAATTAGCTTATTATATAGCAGTCCTTTTGAGCAGGATGTTATTAACTGTAAAATAGGGGATTTGCACATGGAAAAGTATAACCAACAAAATATTTTAGTTCCCTGGGTGTGGTGTTATCATTTTAATGAGGAGTTGTTAAGGAATATTTCCTTGATATGCATACCAGTGAAAAGAGGATACAGTGTAATGTATACAAACGTATACATTATAAGTCTAACATCTTCAGGCAACCCGTACCCTGGAGCAAGCGTGGCAAGATTTGATATAACCCCAGGATTTATTTTTGTTTGTGGTGGGCGATTATTAACCCAAGTTAGTATTCTTAAAGAATTGTTCCTTTTTTTTCTTTCTTTTGTCTTTAATGGCCACTGGGATGCTTGCTTGGCTTGAGGGTGGGATTAGAGGGGTGGGGAGATGGGGAAGAAAGTTTAATTTGATTGGGAAATATCAATAAATGATTATTTAAAAGTCAGCCCCCCCACTTTTTTTCCACTCCTTTGTCCCAAAGATCTACAGTTTCTTAGAGAAAATCACAGAACCATACACAGAAATGGACCTCGACAGATTTGCACATTTTTATCTCTGCAAAGCCTTCTGTGCAGCTCGGCCCTTCTGTCAGCTATCAGCACACCCTCTACAGCTGCTTTTTCTTTGCCACTTTTCTGGAGCCCCCATTACTCCTCGTCAAATGATCTCACTTCGTACTCTCCTAAGATATCAGACGACATCGCAAGTGAACTGCTGGATATAGTTTGCTCCCCACCACAGGACAGCCCTTGTCACTGCATTCAGCTTCTTAGCCTTCCCATCTGACATATTCTCTTTTCTATCTTTTCCCACTGCCAGATAGGAATTCTGGCTTATAACTCCTTTTGAATGGGATACCAGGGGAGCCTCTGCAAAGAAATGTTCTATCTGGTCCCTGAAAGATGTGAAAGGATTTGAACATGAGAAAAGGTAGAAAAGGATATTTCACGTGTAACGAACAGTGTAGTCTGAGGGCTGGAGGCAGAAGAGCAGGGAACTGTATTTACTTCTTTGGCTATGATCCAGGGTGTGTGAAGGTCATGCCTTCCCCTTTACTTGACTTTTCTTCCTCTTTTCCCTGGCTCCCTTCCCATTCTCCTTCCACCCCTTTTTAGCATGTCCTTTGATGTCTTTGCTTAGATATTGCTCCTCCCCACTTCTCTCTGGCTAAATCTATCCTTCCCTGACCACCCATAGTGATCTCTGAACTTCTGTATCACTAGTTGCCAGTCCCATTCTTTTGTCAGTTAAATATGTATTGCCTTGATTTAAAAAGGAAAAAAAAAAGCTTTATGTGCATGTCTCATTTTCCCAAATAGAGTTTATTAATCAAGGTTCTTAGGTCTCAGGGAACACCACGCATTTAAGCTAGGCTACTAGAAGATATGGCAGCAGGGCTGGGAGTTGTAGTGGGTTTTTACCCTGTTAAGGCAGCTGTGCTCCTTAAAATGAACTACAGCTGGAACCCAGAGCAGGCACTTGGAAAGTCCCTGTCCTTTCTCCCTCTGCCTGCAGTTTTGCATGGACTGTCTTTGGCTTCTTTCTGTGCCTCTGCTTCATTCCAGAACAGTAATTTGGATTTTTTTAAATACTGTGCATAACACTATTATCTATCTTGATTACTGAGTTTCTTGGCATCCTGTTAAATCTTGCACCTGAGGCAAATGCCCCAGCGCTGCTCCATTCTCTCCTTTATAGACTGGCTTTCTCTACTCTCTCTTGCTTTCTTTCTCTCTTCTGCTTTCACCTTAGGTTCAGCTTAAATGTGACTTTATCTTGCTGTGATGCTGCCTCCAGACTGGATGATATATGATCTCTCGGCTTAGGTTTTGTTTCTCAGCTTTCCAAATTCCTGGGGAAGAACTGGATTTGATGTATCTTGCTTGGGCTAGGGGTACTGCCTGTACTGGATATCTGTGAGGGAGGGGCATTGTTATGGTTGTGTACTTCACAGGGCCTGGGGTAAGGGTCCCAGAGAAGGCGGTTTAGGGTTGGTCATCCCCAAACATGCTTACTTTAGTACCAGAGGTGAGAGGGAAGTGACCATGTCATTGTTTTTGTATCTGCACTGCATCTGGCAGATTAACAGCTGAAACGTGGGTGTGCTTCTTTAGTACTTGTTTATTGCTATGACTCCCTGACCATTTGGATTACCTTTTGGGCATAACAGGCTAATCAGAGAAATATTTTTTAAATAAATTTATTTATTTATTTAGGCTGCATTGGGTCTTTGTTGCTGCATGTGGGCTTTCTCTAGTTGCGGCGAGCGGGGGCTACTCTTCGTTGTGGTGCATGGGCTTCTCATTGCGGTGGCTTCTCTTGTTGCGGAACCTGGGCTTTAGGCATGCAGGCTTCAGTACCTGTGGTGCGCGGGCTCAGTAGTTGTGGCGCACAGGCTTAGTTCTGCGGCAAGTGGGATCTTCCCGGACCAGGGATTGAACCCTTGTCCCCTGCATTGGCAGGCAGATTCTTAACCACTGGGCAACCAGGGAAGTCCCAGAGATTTTTTTTTTTTTTCGGTACGCGGGCCTCTCACTGTTGTGGCCTCTCCCGTTGCAGAGCAACAGGCTCCAGACGTGCAGGCCCAGCGGCCATGGCTCACGGGCCCAGCCGCTCCGTGGCATGTGGGATCTTCCCAGACCGGGGCACGAACCCGTGTCCCCTGCATCGGCAGGCGGACTCTCAACCACTGCACCACCAGGGAAGCCCCCAGAGATATTTTTAATATTAAAAATATTACCAAAATTTGTTTTATCATCATTTGAAAGATTTCTAATTTTAGAGCAAATTAACTATTTTTTTAAACATTTTTGAAATTTATTTTCTAGTTCAGAAAGAATAGAGGAGTAGAATATTGATAATCAGGGCTTCCCTGGTGGCGCGGTGGTTGAGAGTCCGCCTGCAGATGCAGGGGACATGGGTTTGTGCCCCGGTCTGGGAAGATCCCACATGCCGCGGAGCGGCTGGGCCTGTGAGCCATGGCCGCTGGGCCTTCGCGTCCAGAGCCTGTGCTCCGCAACGGGAGAGGCCACAACAGTGAGAGAACCGCGTACTGCAAAAAAAAAAAAAAAAAAAGAATATTGATAATCAACTAAATAAAAAGTGATAAGTCTTTACGGACTCTGCCCCCCAGTCCTATTAGGATATGGTAAAATCAGGTACTCCCATCATTGATCTCAAATCTTATTGAGTCCCACCTCCTTATTATTTTGTTATATACTTAGTATCTGCTATGTTGCAGGTACTATGTTGGGCTGATAATATAAAAATAAGTGCCTGGGGACTTCCCTGGTGGCACAGTGGATAAGACTCCATGCTCCCAATGCAGGGTCCCTGGGTTTGATCCCTGGTCAGGGAGCTAGATCCCACATGCATGCCACAACGAAGAGTTCGCATGCCACAACTAAGGAGCCCATGAGCTGCAACTAAGGAGCCCGCCTGCCTCAACTAAGACCTGGTGCAACCAAATAAATAAATAAATAAATACTAAAAAAAATAAAATAAAAAAAATAAGTTCCTGTCCTTAAAGGACTCACAGTCTATGAAGAAGATATGTATTAAGCAACTGATTATGATGAGATAAATGTTGATAGAAGTGTAGGCAAAGTGGTGACTTAACACCTCTCTTCTTCTGTTGCTTTCTTTGTACATTCATTGTCTCTCATTTTTTTATATTCCCTTTTTTAGTCTTCATTGCTCTCACGCAGTCTTTGCAATTAATTGTCCGGATTATATGCATCTCAGTATGGTAATATCTCATTTACCTAGTATGAAATAATGAAGTATTCCTTAAAAATGAATTTTGAAGATAATGACTTTATTGGCTAAAATTTATTGAACCCTTGCTCTGTGTCAAAACTGTTCTAATTGATTTATGTGTATTCATTTAATGAATTAATGTATCAGCCCCATGAGATAGGTACTATTATTATTATCATTTTAAAAACAGAGAGACAAAATGTAGTTTACTGTCTTGCCTAAGATTACAAAGTGAAATATCTGTAAGAAGATTGAGATCCTTTTAAAAAATCTATTTTGAATGTCATTTTTGGTAAAATGCATTATAAAACTTTTCCTGGTCTTCTTAAATGAAGTTCTTCAAACTTAATTTAACCAAGATGATTTGGAGGATATAGAATTTTGAATTCATTGCATGCATCAGGTGTATTATTCTGTGCTACTGAATTGCCTTCGGAGGTTGTTGCCGTTCATGGACTATTGGTAATTACATTAAATTGTCCCACACCTTAGGGCTTTAGTTACTTTATAGTTTTTCCTTTGCTTTTGCCTCCAGCTGCGGCTTCTTAATTACCAATTACTGTCATATCAGTAACTTGTTTCTGTTAATGTGTGGTGTGTAGTAACAAAAGTAAAAGCATGGTAGAAACTAAGTATTTTATAGAGGCAGTATGATATAGTATAAAAAGCATGGATTTTAGGGTCAGGTTCAAATCTCACATCTACTGTTGAGAAAGAAGTTATATATCCTTGAGCAGTCTCTTTATTTTGAGCCTTAGTTTCATCATTTATGAAATGGGGATAGCAATATTTTGCAGAGTTATTATGAGGAGATGTATTTGGTAAAGTAAATACCTGGCAAATAATAGGTATGCAAATAAAAATTGATACCTTTATTTTTCTCTTCATTATGTTGGAATATGGCATATGGCCTCTTTGTTAATCCGAGAAACTCAGGTAAATGAAAGAAACTTGTTTCTAAGATGTAAGAAAGATGTAGACACTTTTATTCTATCACTTAAAAATATTAGTTTACAGTTGGTGTCATAAGTGTTAATTTGAGTATTACCCTAAACTTCTGTTTTGGGTCCTTGTACTAAGCTCTCAGTAACCTCCTCTCCTTCTCTGCTTTAAATTAAGTTGCCTTTACTTCTTTTTAGGTGGCTTTCTTGATTTTCCTTGTTTGCTATTAAAGGAAAAATGTCCCTTAGCCCTTTTCAAAAGAAGCTATGCCAAGGCAGACCTTATGACACTGGGGGCAATAAACCAAGCTTCTTGGCCAATATCAGTGACTTCTGAGACTTCCTTTCTTTCATCAGTTCTGCTTTTTTCAGCTATCTCCATCTTAAATATGAATTTGTTTTTCTTTCTAGCCCCACCCCCTTCCATTTCTCCCTTCTCAGAAACTATCCACATTAGCTGTATGGTTATTATTTCACTAGTTTTATATGGTTTGGTTTTTATTGTGTGTGTATATGTATTTCTCAAAGGCTATATTTTGGTAATTTTTATTATTTATAGGGAACTCTCCTATCTTAATATGATAAAAAATTTGGCACCAGAGGTTTTGCCTTCTGTCTTGAAATTCCAGTAAAAACCGTGATATCCGCTCCTTACTGGACTGTCAGATGCTTCACCACATGCAAGTACTCCAGCTCAAGTCACCAAAAAAAGTTTTTGAACAATTTTACCGAGGCATAATTTACATATCATAAAAGTCATCCTTTTTAAGTGTACAATTCAGTAATAGCAAATAACATTTTCCTATCAAAAACTCTTCAGCGGGCTTCCCTGGTGGTGCAGTGGTTGAGAGTCCGCCTGCCGATATAGGGGACACGGGTTCGTGCCCCGGTCCGGGAAGATCCCACATGCCGCGGAGCGGCTGGGCCCGTGAGCCATGGCCACTGAGCCTGCGCGTCCGGAGCCTGTGCTCCGCAACGGGAGAGGCCGCGACGGTGAGAGGCCCGCGTATCGCAAAAAAAAAAAAATCTTCAGTGCTGTCTTTAGTCTATAAGAGGATAGTCATCTTTTTGTTCCCAAGGTCATTTATGGTGGGTTGTGTGGTCTTGCTCCTGGCTGCCATGTGGTTACATACACGTACCCCATCTGTTGGTTATTGCTTCTGTTATTCACTCTGGATATCATAGTACTTCATTAACAGTGAGGTTCTCTATAGTTGGGACACTGAGTCAAAGTGGTGGGACACTACCATTTTGTTGAAGAATGGCTCCTTTTGGGCATTAACTGAGGGAACTCATTCTCTCATCTTAGGTATTCTCCACCTGATGAGAATTATACTCCAGGGCCTTCCAAATCTCTCTGATTGGTTCTGTAGTCCCCATTTCCCCCTTGAGACATAAAGACATTATGTAAATTTAGGCATGTGCCTCTCCAAACATAACTGCTTCTCCATGTTACTCTGAAAATTAATTCAATAATTGCTATAGCAAACTTGGTATGCCCCTAGTCCCCTGAAATTGATTAGGGTAGAACGAATGGTATCCCTAAAAGTCACAAGTGTGCTTTTTCTCCAAAGGTGTATATGAAATACTTCACCGTGTAGGAGTGGGGCATGGTCCACTGGGGCGCATGCATTCATAGCAGGCGGGGCATCAGACACCTGAATCAATGGCAAGTATTGGGGCTAAATGGTGTGGTGCATCCTGAGTGTTGTTGACCTGCAGAGTGGAAAAGAGGCCAAGTAGGGTTGGAGGAGCTAAGAAAGGCTTTGGAGAAGATGGACTTGAGCTAGTCTTTGAAGGGTATGCAAGTTTGGATAGGATGGAGAAGTGAAATATGGGGTTGGGGTAGGGAGGATTGTTGAAGAGAAGTGCAGACCATTTTGGGAAACAAATGAGGCAAAAAGGTAAAAGTGAACTTAGGATATTTGTGAGACCCTGAGGAAACCAGGCTGATTAGAGCTGAGGATTCCTAGTACTTCGTAGTGAAAGTAGAAAAGTGGAGTTTTATCAAAATCACAGGAGAAACTGTCAAAATACAAGCACCTAACAAATAAGAAAAAAATTCTTAGCAAAGGAATGAAATGTAAAAGCAGTGTTTCAGGAAGCATAGTCAGGTGACTGTGATCAAGATCGTTAGAGCAGGAAGGCAAGAGCTCAGTCAGGCAAGGAGTTTGCTTGCCCCTAGGAGGAAGGGCTTGGTAAAGCATTGTTTTTTACTTCCTTTCTTTATGCGACTCCAGAAGTTTCCCTAGGTACTGGAACTGTTCCTGGGAAGGGGCAGGGTCCAAAAACTCAAGGCTTTGAAGGCCTGCACAGAACTTCAGAAAAGTTATTTCTCTTTATGTTTCCTTAGGGAAAAGGAATAAAACACCCCAAAACTGGCCCCATCCCAGTTTCAGAGTCTCAGTTATATAGGGCCTTTGGGCCCAAGCTGTGGAGCTTTGGAGAATATATAATTATGTATCTCTTTAAATGATTCTTACTATTGCTCTCATAGATTGTTAGTCTTTTTTCCCCTTAATTAATGTTCTGAAATTCTTTTAATAGGACTCTCTAATGGCTGATGCTTTTCGTTGTTTTGCTTTTCCACCAAAGCACTTTTTGCTATTATCTGGGGGTGGCATGCATAAAGTCAGAGAAAATACTTGTTACTGTTTTTTCATACACAGCAACCAAGTGCAACAAATGATTGAGTTACTATTTAAATTAAAAATAAAATAAATGCACATGATACAAAGCTCAAAAGTGACTACTGGATATCTGGTGAACACTCTCCCTGTATCTTTAGCTCTCTAGTTTGTCTCTGGTTCTTGTGGATCTTTCCAGAGTTATTCCCAAGGCACTTATTTTTAAAAGTTGAGTGATCTTAGACTTTTAGATTTGGAAGGACCATAGGGGTCATTTGTCAACCGTTAGTGTTTCTTGTGGTATAGAGAAAAGTGAGCCAGATTTGAGGAATGGACATGGGTGAATTAATGGGGTTGAGTGACTCCTCTAAAATTTCTTAGAATATCACCATCTGAAACTAAAGCCTTTATGAAGCCTGTTTCCCAAAGGTCTCTTTCCTAAATTCCAAATCTGTTTTTCCAATCTATTTTCCTTGTTCTAAAGTCTTTTTCCTAATATCTTCCAGTACTGTCCTACTCTTGATTGTCTTGGATTTAATATTTAATTAAAATAGAGACAGTAATTAGATACTTTTAAATTTATTTTTAAAAAAGAAAATGAAATAAAGAACAAGACAGAAGTGCATGAGCTGCTTTATACTTCAGTAGTTTTACTGTATTAGTAAAATTTATATTTAATTTTGTGATTAAAATTCTTTTGCATTCGTTCTTATGATTTATGATGTATTGGGAATTCATGTTTTCATAGAAACAGTTCTAATTTTATTATGGGAAAATAGGAAATGATCTGTAGAAATTTGCTTTATTTGGCAACTTTCAAGAAAGCATTTATTAATATGGTCATTCCACTTTAACTTCTTTTTCTCTAGTACATAACAACATAGGCCCATGTTTGACTTCATTATTTACTTTCTTTTTTTTTTTTTTTTTTGCGTTACGCGGGCCTCTCACTGTTGTGGCCTCTCCCGTTGCGGAGGCGCAGGCTCAGCGGCCATGGCTCACGGGCCCAGCCGCTCCGCGGCATGTGGGATCTTCCCGGACCGGGGCATGAACCCGCGTCCTCTGCATCGGCAAGCAGACTCTCAACCACTGCGCCACCAGGGAAGCCCATTATTTACTTTTTTTCATTCTTTAATCTGTTCTGGTTTTTCAAGTCACTTTCCTAAAGTATTTCACGTTATTGTTTTTGTGCTTACCTAGCATGATTCAGCTCTCATATTTTTCTTTCTACTTATACATTGTTCATGTTGGCAAGTTTGAGTTAGTGTTTCCTTAAGATCATAGACATTAGAGCTACAAGAGACCTGAGGACATTGAGCCTGGGAATGAAGTGAATAGGCTTCATCCCTTTGCCACTTCTCATCTGTTGATAGTGGCTGCCTAAAAACTGAGGCAGAATTTACCCTGACTGGGGAAAAGGCTGTTTTATTTCCCGTGTCTGGACCTGGAGAAGTCTACTGTCAGAACTAGGACATATCTTGGTTATTCCTCATCTAGCCCAGAAAACTGAGGAGTGAAGTAACTTGCTCAAAGTCACAGAGCCCTTGAGTCCATGGATCTACTGACCCCCAATGCTAGGAGCTAAGTGCTAGGCCTTTTTTCTCCCTAAGAATTATGGATTTCTTTCTGGATTTTTTGGTTTGTTTTTCCTCTGCGAGTCATAATTGAATTATATTAAGTATATCAACTTGTCACAGTTTGTTGTATCTTCAGGAAAGACTCAGAAGTATTCATCTGGCAGTTTAAAAATAGGCTTTTCCTTATTCTAGGAAAGAAAGGGCCTTGAGTTACATAGTCTAGCTAAAACCGAGAACTTTCTTTTCACTTATTTTTTTTTAAATATAAATTTATTTATTTATTTGTTTTTGGCTGCGTTGGGTCCTCATTGCTGCGCACGGGCCCTCTCCAGTTGCGGCAAGCGGGGGCTAATCTTTGCTGCGGTGGGTGGGCTTCTCATTGTGGGTGGCCTTCCTTGTTGCAGAGCACGGGCTCTAGGCACACAGGCTTCAGTAGTTGTGGCACACGGGCTCAGTAGTTGTGGCTCGTGGGTTCCAGAGCGCAGGCTTAGCAGTTGTGGCACACGGGCCCAGCTGCTCCACGGCATGTGGGATCCTCCCAGACCAGGGCTCGAACCCGCGTCCCCTGCATTGGCAGGCAGACTCCCAATCACTGCGCCTTCGGGGAAGCCCCAGCAGGCAGATTCTTAACCAGTGTGCCACCAAGGGAAGTCCTCACTTATTTTTAAGACTGAAAGTTTTCCCATTAAACTTTTAAAACTTATCCTCATTACTCTCCAACCAGACCCACCCACCCAAAAAGGGAGGAAAAGTAGAATTTTATGAGAAAGAGTGAATTTTATTAGAGTGAGATTGTTGGTTCAAACCAAAATCTGGTGTAGAAGGATTAAAACACTAGCAGAGTGAGACAGGGTAGGGAGGTCCTTTAATAACATTTTACTTTCAACATTTATCAACGGTACTATTTGACATTTTGGCCAAGATCATGCATTATTTTGCAATTACGAATACAGGTAACACAATACACAAGACAAATAACAATAGTAGCTATATTCTGTATGTATGTTAGTATTTATTTTATGATCATTGATTTGGGAAAACTTCATATTAAAAAATATATATGTTCTCTGACATCTTCTACATCTTATGGGCTTATTTTGGTGGTTTAGAATAGTTCTGGTAATTCCTTAGAGCACTTTGTCCCATGTATTACCAAAACCTTAACTTTTTTTAAGACTCTAGAATGCTGGGACAGCTTTCATACAAAATTTTTTTTTTTTTTTTTTGTGGTACGCAGGCCTCTCACTGCTGTGGCCTCTCCCGTTGCAGAGCACAGGCTCCGGACGCGCAGGGTCAGCGGCCATGGCTCACGGGCCCAGCCGCTCCGCGGCACGTGGGACCCTCCCAGACCGGGGCACGAACCCATGTCCCCTGCATTGGCAGGCGGACTCCCAACCACTGCGCCACCAGGGAAGCCCCACACAAAATATTTTGATGCCTTATTAACTGTTAACCAGCAGGTCTGCAAGTATTGCCAACGACAGTTATGTACATCTTCATCAAGTCACATTTTGTTGAGAATAGTTGATTTCGCCCGGGATCGTTTCCTCATTTGGAGGTATATTTTTCTATATAAACACATTTTCAGTTGAACAGTGATGTACTTCTTAATCCTTTTTTTGTGGCACAATTATTGATACACAGCATTGCTCGAGGATAGGGTTCTGCATACCCATGGATGTAAAAAGGAAGTGGAGAAGAGAAGAGACATGCCAGTGAAGGATTCTTTTCAGTGTGCCACCTGGGCTGTAGTCTTATGATGGAAGGTGGCAAGAGAAGGTGTGAGGGAGAATCAGATTTGCTTTCACTATATGCCCAGCTTTGCTGATCACCAGTGTTGCATATTGAGACAGCACAACAGTGTATCCAAAGAAAACTTTAAAGTGTTGAGATTGAATCTGCATTTAACATTACATCTACAGTTGAATATTACAATCTCTCTGCCCTATTTTTGCCATGTCTTTGATTCTTATAATCGTTTAAATTCCAGTTTGAGAAACACTTATAAAGTTGGGAGAGAGAACAACAATCTGTTTGTACAATTTTCTCAAATTCTTTTCCTCTCCTTCCCGTGGTCCCTTTCCTCTCCCTATGCCCTACCCCGCTCCAGTCCAATGTCTCCTTTCCCCAGGACAGCACGTTAAATGTAATAGGCACTTAATAAATATATACAAATACATATTGATCTGAAGATGGGGAAATAGGTAAGGTTGAAAAGAATTTTTCAGAATGAAGGAAGAATTCTGGTCTGAAGCCCAGGAAATTCATAAGGGTGAAACTGCGGCAAGATGTTGCCGTTCACCGTTTGTTCACTGCATAAAACTCAACTTGATCTCAGTATGATTTCTTTAAGATCTAGCCTAGTTTATTTTAGGATTTTGTATGTAGTTTTACTAACTCAGTATATTAAGAAAATTCTTGCAAGAGGAAGAATGAGTCATAGCGATACTTCCGTTGGTAGAGAAGGAGAAAGAAAACCCTCAATCTCTCCATTATATACTTGGAATGGATTCAGCATTTTGATTGATGGCTGAGCACTGATAAGTTTTTCCTGCAAGCCACCTCATGTCATATTTGATTTTGTCCACAGTATAACTGGTAGAAGAATCTTTTAGGTTAACCATCAGAGATAAAGAGCTCTGTAACCTGATTATCGTGAGAGACTTGTTTATGATGTCATTCCTATTTTAAGATTTTTTTGAGTTTGCAATAACTTTTAAAAAAGCTTGAGTATTTCCTCCTCTGCGCAATCTATTAAACAAACAAACCAAAAAGAAGGCTGGAAAACATTTGGTACTGAGAAACGGGTGTGTTAAGGGTGTGGCTGGTGTGGCATTCATCCCAGCACAGAGTGGGTTCCTCTCTGACCTTGCCTTGTACCTCTGTTGCTGCGACTCCACAAAGAATAAATAGAGAGGAGGTGGGCTACGACTGGGAGCTGGTTTGGCTGCTTTGAGCCAGAAAAGGAAATGGGGGTACTCACATGGGAGCCACAAAGTCTCTCGGTAGAGTCTTGTTGAAAGATTGTTTTTGAAGTGCTATGAGTAACCTATGAAGTATTTCTCTTAATAGTCACAGAAATGACCTTGCTGCTTTCTACTTTAAGGTTGCCCTCAGTAACCTGCTTCCAGTTAAATCTCTTCTCTGTTCTGGCCCTAACAAGTTTTTCCAGACTGCCCTCAGACTTCAGACTTTATTTTCTTTCCTTGTGCTTTTGGGATCTACAGATCTCATTTTTAAAAAATCGAGACGGCATCAGTTGCAGTGACAGGAAAGACGGGGCTGCTTAGCTAATCTCATACTTAGTGAAGGTTGGTAAGTTTCCATGGAACTTTTACACAGAATAATCAACCACCAGTTTCTCAAACTTCTGTGTGCTGAGCACCTACCTCACTCAGATGTGCCCACATCTGGGTCAACCATAGCGTCCTAAGAACTCCGCAAAAATCATTACTTAATGCACTGCCTTTTACACTTCATTGTATAGAAGAGGCAGTGAACAGAAGGATAGATTTAGCATCCAACTTATTTCCTTTAAAAATGTCTTATTTACTACAAAAGTAATATACATAATATACAACTAAAATAAAATGGTTTTTAGTTTTTAGAAGGTAAATACTGTGTGCATAGTGCTTTGGACGCAGTGAGCACTAAGTACATTTTTTGGTTATAATTAGTGTTATCACTAATTAGAATCATAAGCTCATAAGAAGGAAATGACCTTATGAGACTCTTAAACTCCCTTGCAGTTGAGGAATCTGCTGCACAATATCCCAGACAGATATTCATACTCAGCCTGTGCTTTAGCAATGCCAGGAATAAATAGATTACTTTCTTTACTTCAGCCTTCTCCATCAAAGAGAATGTTCCTCAGACCAGCAGAGATGAAACTAAAGGCCGACATTAAATGGGACAACATTTAGATGCTTTAAATGTTAAAATCTCCAGGTAGAGATAACTTATTTTATAAGTATTTTTTGCGTGTTTATTTTATTATTTTATTTTATTTTTTTTGGCTGCAACATAATACATGTGAGATTCATTCATGTTTTTGCACATAATCATAGTTGCTCTTTAATGTAGAATTGTCTTTTATAACTGTACCACAGTTCATTTGTGTATTCTCCTGATAGTGGACATTTGGCTCATTTTCTATTAGTTTGAAGATATTATGAGTAAAGCTGCAGTGAGCATTTTTGTACATCTTATTTTATTAACACAAACACTATTTCTCTTGGGTAGATAGCTAGGAGTGAAATTGCTACACCATTGTGGTATGAGTATGTTTAGTTTTAGTAGATACTACCAAATACTTTTCCCAAGTGGTTGAATCAGTTTGCACTCCATTAGCAAATTATGAGTATCAGTTGCTCCACATCCTTGTCTACACTTGGTATTGTCATTCTTTTTCATTTTAGCCATGCTGGTAGGTATATGTATTTTTATTTTTAAAAAGACAAGTTATGAAGAAAAAAAAAGCCAGGCCATCTCAGCAATTTAATATGAGAAACTTAAAAATACAGAGTTAGGCAGCTCAGTCGAGTGTTAACTTTCCTATTCTTAGCTTAATTTATTTACTTCTTAATAGATAAGCCTCGATTTAGTTCTTAAACAACTTCTTAACTTAGATCTGATCTAGGAAGAAACATCATAAACAAAGCTACTGTCATATAAAGGTAAGAGGTTAGTGTTTCAATAATCTTGAATGACTACAGGTTAACTTAAGTGACTTTAATAAGTTTACACTTAGCCTTGAAATTAGATATATCTGCTGTTTTTTAGTACTTGGCATGATCTATTCTCTGTTGAGGATGTAGTAGTGAACAAAAGAGAGTCTCTGTCTGACTGAATATAGTTTAGATTTTAGTGACAAGATATAGATGATGAATCAATAAATATATAGCATGTCAGATAATAATATAGAGGGAAACACAGGGTAAGAAAATAGAGATTGCCTAGTGCAGTAGTGGAGGGGCCTGTGGGAGTTGATATTTTGTATATAATGAACAGGGAAGTCCTCTCTAAGCAATTGATATTTAAGCAGAGATCTTAAAGAAGTGAGGGAACAGGTCATTTAGCTGTTTCAGGGAAGAGTTGTCCAGGTAGAAGGAACATCAAGTGCAAAAGCCCTCAGGCAGGAGTATGCCTGGTTTGTTGGAGGAAGAGCAAGAAGATCAGTGTTGCTGAAGTGCTGTGAGCAAAGTGGAGAATGGTTGGAGATGATTTGAGGCTTAGTGGGGTGGTGGGCATTGTGTACGGCCTTGTGGACCATTGTAAAGCCATTTGGCTTTTATTCTGATTGAGATGAGATGCCGTTAGAAGATTGTGAGTAGCAGAAGTAATGGAATCTGGTCAGTTCACACAAGAACCTGTACACAAATAGACATTTTATTTGTAGTAGTCAGGAACTGTCTTTCAACATCTGAATGGTTAAACTGCAGAAAATACATACCATGGAATACAATTTTAAAAGTGAACTATCGATACACAGCAACTTGGACGAATCTTTAGGAATTTATGCTTAATGATCCCTAAGGTTACATATTGTATGATCCTATGTATATAGCATTTTTTTAATGACTTAATTTTAGAAATGGAGGGCAGATAAGTTGTTTGCCAGGGGTTAGAGAAGGAGATGGGTGTGGTTATAAAAGGACAACATGGGGAATCTTTGTGATGTTGAAACTGTTCAGTATCTCGACTGTAGTGGTGGATACACAAACCTAAAAGGTGATAAAATTGTATGGAACATACTATACACACATATACACAAATATGAGTACAAGTAAAACTGGAGAAATCAGAATAAGATCAGTGGACTATATCAGTGTCAGTATGCTCATTGTGATGTGCTATAATTTTGGAAAATGTTGCCATCAGGGGGAGCTGGACAACGTGTTCAGGGGACCCCTCTGTGTGGTTTCTTACAGCTGCATATGAATCTATAACTATCTCAATAAAAACTTAAGTTAAAAAGAATAAGATAGCTCTGGTACCTTTGCAGAAAATAGACTATAGACTATATGGGCATTAGAGTGGGAGGAGGAGCCCCGGTTAGGAGGAGATTGCAGTGGTCCAGGAATGATATGTTGATGACTTGCACCAGAGTGGAAGCAGTGGAGATGGTAAGTCCATGGTGTTTTAAAGATAGAGCCAAATGTTTGATGGATCAGATGCGGAGTGTGAGAGAAGTCAAAGTTAACTCCAAAATTTGTGGACTGAGCAACGAAAAGAATGGAGTTGCTGTTTATTAAATGATAAAAACATGGCAAGAGCAGGTCTGGGGGAGAAAATTAAGAGTCTGTTTTGTTCATTCACATTTGAGATACCTGTTAGCCGTCCAAGTAGAGATGTTACATAGGTAGTTATTTTTAAGTCTGGAGTTGGGGAGAGAGGTCCAAATTGGAGATATAAATCCAAGAGTTGTCAATGTATGAAATCACCTAGGGAGTGAATATAGAAAGAGAAGCTGTCCAAAGAACTTAACTCCTGGGGGCACTCCCACATTTAAAGGTAGGAAAGATGAGGAGGAACTAGCAAAGGAGAATGAGGTGGGAGAGTCAGAGAGATAAAGGGAGACCAAGAGGAAATAATGTCCCCATGGCCAAGTGAGAAAAGTGTTTTAGGATAAAGGAGGGATCTGTTGTCAGATGCTGCTTCTCATAGGCCTCGTAAGGTGAGGACTAAGAATTGACAGCTGCCTCTGTATCTTGATTGTGGTGGTGGTTGTACAACTCTATGCATTTATCAAAGCTCACAGAACTGTACATCAGAATGATGTACAGTTCTATATGTAATTTATAAAACGTAATAATATACTATAGATAATTAATAAAATATTTTAAAATTTAAAAAAGAAGCATTGACAGCTGGATTTGGCACCATGCAGGTCATTGCTGACAGGGTCAGTTTGGGTGGAGTAAATGCTGGGAACAAAAGCCAAATTGGAGAAGGTATAAGAGAATAAGAGGGAGGGAACTTGGGGTACCAAAAACAGTTCTTTCAAGGAATTCTGCTATAAAGAGGAGCCAAGAAATTGTCGGGAGGGGGATGCAAAGTGTCTGGAGGGGGGGATATGAAGTCAAAGGAATGCTTGTTTTTAATTTGGGAGGTGTGTTACAGTCTGTATGCTGATGGGCATGATCCTGTAGAAAAAGGGCCCAATTATTGAAGTGATCTTGTATAAATGAGCATGGATGGGATTTGGTCACAGGCAGTGGGATTGGCCTTAGATGAGAGTCTGGACAGTTTATCTATAAAAACAAGAGAGAAGATAGAGTATATGGGTACAAATTTAGGTCGGTTGGTAGATGTAGCAGTGGGAGCTTAGTTATCTATCCTTTTATGATTGCTTCTATATCGTCAGTGAAATATTAAGGTAGGCTCTTCATCTGAGAGTGATAGATAAGAAATATTAAAGGTCTGAGGGAAAAGAAGAAGTAAAATAGTCAGATTGTGGGAGAGTGACTGGACTAGGGAAATGCAGTGAGATTAGTAGGCAGCACTCTTTGATGTTAGTGGTGATAAATATTAAATATGGCTGGTCAGTTGGTGTGTTTTTCTCCTGCTTTAAACTGTCACCCTGGTACAGGTGAGAAGTAGGAAGAGCGTTTTAAGCAGGATTGGGGTTTTGCTAGAGGAGTTCCAGAGAATTTCCAAAGAAATTGAGAGTTATGGAGGGGTACAATTATTGGTAATGATTAGAGCTAGGTTACAACCATAGGGATGTAGAGCTGAGGTAGGGCAGAGGACGGGACCATCAGAAGAGAGAAGGTCAAGGAACTCAGAGACTAGGTGTTGAGGGTCAGCAGTGTGGATCTTGAAATCAGTGATTGCTGGGTGCCAAATTCATGATCATCTCTTCTTCAGCAGTTTGACTATAAGTATTAAAAATATTGGAGAGAAAAATAAGTTTGGAACAGTAATTGTATAATATTTTTAAAAAAATCATGACAGAACATTTGCTTGTTTCACTTTTTAGTCTCAGCTCTTTGCAAAAGATGATGCCAGAAATAGTATTAACATAGGCAGGCACTTTTGTTTAGCCTACAAATATATTTAAAGGCCATAGCCAGCAACTGTTTTATTTAGTAAGTTTTAATTGGTTTATTTTGTTTCATTAATTGGTTATTATTATTATGGGTGTTCAAGATTTGTCATATGAGAACAGTTTACAATGTGGATCTCAAAACAAACGATTATGAAAATATTAACCAAGAACCATTTTTTTTTCAGACCTAGAAATAGAGGTGGCATAGGGCCATGTTCAGCTCTTCAGAAAAAATAGGTATGGAACAACAACAACAAAAATTATTAAATACTAACTGAAATTAACACAGAGGTCATCCCTTAGGGCATCTTTTGTCCTTATCTGCTTACAGCCAATCTGTGAACAAGTCCTTTTGGCTTTGCTTCTGAAATATGTCACATGTTTTTTCCCACTTCTGTCTTCACAGCTACAACTTCAAGCAAAGCCACCATTGTTTTTCACCTAGATTGCTGCTGTTAGCAGAGTCCTAGGCTGAGAGAGTTGCGAGAGACCTTTAGATCTTGGCTTAAAAGTCACCTTTCAGAACAGTATCTGAACCACTTAAAGTAACTTTCCCAACCCTCACTTCTCCTATAGTATTGTCCTGGGTTTTTCCTTATCATATTTATTGCTATCTGTTATTACCTTGGTTTTTTGTTCATTGTTTTTTGTCTTTCCACCACCTTTAAACTGGAGCAAGGAACTTGTCTGTCTTGTATACTTCTTATGCCTATTGTCTGGAACAAGTCAATTCCTGGTACAGAAGATGTTCAAAAATATTTGTTGAATGACCAGTAAATATATTGGAAAACAAATAATCACCTGGGAATCTTGTGACAGAAAGAAGTTTCTGATCTGGCGGGTCAGGTTGGTTTAGTACCCAGGGGTCCTAGGAGAAGCCAGTGAGGAAAAGACACGCAGTCTTAAGCCCAGCACATCTGAAGAGTAAGGCTTGGTATCTCCCAAGGAGGAAATTCATTTCTACTCAAAAGAAAGTCAAATCATCATCAGGGGCATGTATTTAATTTCAGAGGTCTGGTGACTGATAATCAGATATTTTTCTTTAGTTTTAACTAGGGAAGATTAGACAGCAGAGAACTCTTAGCCAAAATGGTTTGACACTGAGGGAAGAAAAGATGAACAATGCAGAGGCTGTAAAGGATTAGCAGAAGTATCAAGGACTGATTATCAGTGCCTTTTTAGTTGTGATAAGGGAAATAGAGTGAGGGAGCAAGAGAGATACTAGATACCTGGGGCAGGTAGAGGGAACTACCAAAAAAGGGAAAGGAGAGACTGATATATGATCCAATTAAATCAAGTTTGGCTTAACTATGTATAACCATGTACTGCACCTGTTGATGGCAACCCAGTAAGAAATGCGATCTAGGAGAGAATCTCTCTTCCTCAGGGGGCTTACAGTGTCCAGCAAGAGAGACAGAAGATGACCTAATTCACTGTCATTGTTGGTTTGACATGAGATAGAGGTTGTCTTTAGGAGTAGCTGGCCAGCCATCCTTGGGATAGGATTTCATGTGATGGTCCTCAGCTTTGCTTTTGCAGAGACCTGATTTCAATCCACCAATAGGTGCCTAATTTCTTAAAAAGTGACCCGTACTAACCACACTCATAAAAGACTGGTGCATAAGTCAAAACATCAGTTTATTAATCTACAGTGAGGAAGACTACATGAATAGCCAAGTTTTAATTAGAAGATTACTTGGTGTGAGCATGGAGAGGAACAAGGGGAATTGAGTGATGTAAATGTCGAATGACATCAGGCATTGGCCATCTGATGCTTCTTCAGATGGGACATATAACTGCAGTGGGAACCAGCCAATCACATCTGCTGGTCAGGATATCATGCCTCCTTTGTGCTTCATGAACATGGCCAAATCTTGCTTAATGAATCCCATCTTCTATCTGCCTGCTTACTGCCTTCTTTCCATGGTTATGTTACCATCATTCTATAGTCATTTGTTCTATCTACTTTTTTGGGAAACATTCTCTTGTTGTATGTTGATCTTATCAGTTGAAGATACTAATCTTTCCTGGGGGTCCGATCAAACAGGAGAGCAGGGAAAATTTCAGGGAAGATATGTATGACATTTTAGCTAGGCCTTGAAGAATATGTAGGGGTTTGAGGACAGAGGTAAATGAGAAAGAGTGCATGCATTGTGGAGAGAGGGAATGAAATAAGCAAATGGCCTAGAGACCTAAAACTTTGGGGCCTATTTGGCCTATAGACTATATGATGGTGAGCAGCCTGAGATAATATTATAATAGAAAGCTAGCTGGGACCTGGTTGTGAACTACATATATCATGCTGAGGAATTTGGACTTTATCTTGTAGGTCAGGGCTTGGCAAACTTTTTCTTTGAAGGGCCAGATAGTAAATACTTTAGGCTTTACAGACCATATGGGTCTCTGTTGCATTTATTCAACTTTGCCATTGTAGCACAAGAGCAGCCATGGACAATACGTAAGTGAGTGAATGGCACTATGTTCCGTTAAAACGTCATTTACAGCCATAGGCAGCAGGCTGAGTTTGGCCCACTGACACTGTACTTTGCCTAACCCCACTGAAGGTACTATGAGTCTATTTTAGATTTTTGAACTAGAGGACAACATGATCACATGTGTGCATTTAAGAGAGAACAGATAAGAGTCTGAACTCTGAGCCTGCCCTGTTGAAATAGTGATGAAATGGGGGTTAACACCTCATATTTTGAGAGAATGTAACTTTGAATCACGTAATTCCAGTTTTTTTCTTAATAGTCAGTGTCAAGACCTTACTCTATAAAAAAATGTGAAACTGAAGGCAAATAAGTGGAGATTGGTTAAATAGAGAAGTATTTCTCTTAAAAAATTGTTGTGGATCCTAGTGTTAATTGATTTTCATGAAAACTAAATTGGCATCGATGGGAATATGGTACTGACTGCTTCAGTACAAGTTCTCTCTGAGTTCACTGTGCCTCTCTGACCATCTACCATGTGCAGGTAAAGCTCTTCTACTGTTTTTCTTTTTTGTACAGATTTTTAAACATTTTATTTATTTATTTTTGGCCGCATCGGGTCTTAGTTACAGCACACGGGATCCTCGTTGCAGTATGCTGTATCTTTCGTTGCAGCGTGCGGGCTTCTCTCTAGTGGCATGCTGGTTTTTCTCTCTCTAGTTGTGGCGCGTGGGCTCCAGAGTGCGTGGGCTCTGTAGTTGAGGCATGTGGGCTCTGTAGTTAAGGCGCATGGGCTCAGTAGTTGCAGCGCATGGGCTTAGTTGCTCCGCAGCATGTGGGATCTTAGTTCCCTGACCAGGGATTGAACCTGTGTCCCCTGCATTGGAAGACGGATTCTTGACCAGCGGGGAAGTCCCCTTCTACTATTTTTCTATGTTTGAATCTCAGAGAAACCTTTGGTTACGTAGTGCTGTGTCTCCATTTTGTGCAAGTGCATCATTTAGGTATTAAGACTGCCTCTGTATTAGTTTAGAACAATTAAGGCAGTTCTACCTGGTGCTGATGCAATGATAAATATAAATGTAAATATGGCATCTGAAATCTCACAACAGTGCTTCATTTAAAGTGATCCCAAAGATCTAGAATACAGCTATTTAAAAAGTATCTAAATAGAAAGCTAAAATTTAAAACATCTGTGAAATGAGATGGCTGAGAATCCACCTGGAAATTAACAGGGTCCTGAAAGTCTTGTGTGAAAAATAAGGAGGATTCTAGAGACTAGTAATACATGAAAAGGAAG
The DNA here is from genome assembly GCF_964374135.1 of Grampus griseus. Lineage (NCBI taxonomy): Eukaryota > Metazoa > Chordata > Mammalia > Artiodactyla > Delphinidae > Grampus > Grampus griseus. The sequence continues at coordinate 95,805,890 of NC_139018.1, forward strand.
TTGGTTAATGGAATGAAAGCTTTTGGCCCAGAATACTCCAGGAGTTTCCTTATGTTCCTCGGTATTGCCTCCGCTAACTGAAATCCCGTGAAGCAGTGACAGAGTGAAAAGGAAAGCGTACCACGGCAACAGTTCCCATAGACTCTGGGGACTATTTTAACAAAGTTCTTCAGCCAGTGGGTAGGACAAGATAGACTGCCGCAAGAATGTGAGGCCTAGTTGTCAGAATTTACAAATTTATGAAGTCAGTTCCTCTAGAGCAGTGCCTCTCAAAGCCTAGTTCCTGACCGGCTGTATCAGCACCACCTGGCAGCTGGTTAAAAATGCAGATTTTCAGCCCTACCCTATACACCTATTCAATCAGGAAACGGGGTGGGGCCCACGGGTGGTGTCCTAACAAGCCCTCCAGGGGGTTCTGATTCAGTCTAAAACATGAAAACCACTGCTCTAAAAAGTGAGTTAAGGATGGAGAATTAAACAGTCTGATCATACCAGAATTTCAAGTTAGAAGATTTTCTACATCTGCCTGAAAGTTTACCTAACTTATCTGGCAAAACTAACTTTTGCTTATATACAACCTTTAGAAAAAAAAAAAGACTGAGAATATTATGCTTAAAAAAATCTATTCCTGTGCTGTGTAGATTATGAAGTGTATTTTTATGAAATGTATTTTACATTAGCTTGGAGATGAAAAAAAGTTCTTGTAGACCCAGTGTAGATTTAAGATAACTTTTGTAGCACACTGGTTGAAACCATTCAGAATTTGTTCCCCTTCCAAGATACAGATGGCAGAGGACAAGCAAGAGAGGACATGTTATCCATGGGACAGAAAGCAGAGCAAAGCACGGCTTCCAGAGCTTCCCTTCTTAAGGAGTTCTGAGCTTCTCTTGCTAATACTTGGCACAGTGTCAGCACACAGATAATCCTCAGTAAAGGATGAGAGTTGAGAGAGAAGGTACAATCAAGTTAGAGACTCTGAGCATGTGAACACTTGTGGTGAGTTTTGAGCAGCATTAAATAGGATGAGCAGCAGTTGTTTGCTTTTTACTGAAGCAGTATTGAAGCTTCTGGGAAACTCTGGTATAGTACCTGGAAGTTCTTGGCAAGATCTCATAATCCGAACTTGAAGGAAATGCCTTTCCATTGCTTTGAAAAGGAAAAAAACAAGCCAAAGAAGTAAATTCCTTAAATAATTAAATGAAAATAATTAAATGATACGTTTCTCCCTGGAAATACCTTAATAAACTAATGAGTTAAAAGAAAATGGAAGAGATTTTTAACATATAACTGACAAGATTAGTATCCAGAATATAGTAAAGAGCATCTATTTTTTTTTAAAGATAATACAAAAATGGGCAAAGAGGGCTTCCCTGGTGGTGCAATGGTTAAGAATCCGCCTGCCAGTGCAGGGGACACAGGATCGACCCCTGGACCGGGAATATCCCACATGCCGCAGAGCAACGAGCCCATGCGCCACAACTACTGAGCCTGCGCTCTAGAGCCTGGGAGCCACAGCTACTGAGCCCTCCTGCCACAACTACCGAAGCTCATGTGCCTGGAGCCTGTGCTCTGCAACAAGAGAAGCCACTGCAATGAGAAGACCGCGCACCTCAACAAAGAATAGCCCCCCACTCGCTGCAATGAAGACCCGACGCAGCCAAAAATAAATAAACTAAATAAATTTATTAAAATAAAACGGACAAAGATTCTTCACAGACTAAGGAATACCACTATGTCTAAGTGACTAAGGCCAAGAACGTATGAAAAGATACTCAACCTCATCATAACTCAGCAAAATGCAAATTAAAACCACAATGAAATATCATTTCACATCCACCAGAATGGGCAAAAAAACCCCACAACAACTGATAATATCAACAATCAGCAAGGATGAACAACATGAAATTGTCATGCATTGAATCTTCTAGGAATGTGAATTGGTACAACCACTTTGAAAATAGTTTGACGTTACCTAGTAAACTTGAGTAATACCATACCCTTTTCCCAGCAATTCCATTCCTAGGTTTGGACAACTTGGAGAAACTCTTGCACATGTATACCAGGAAATAGGTAACAGCAGAAAAGTAGAGAAGGAAAGACTACAAGTAATTCAGATGTTCATTTATATAACAGTATATGATATAGAAATGAAAATGAAAGAAGTTCAGCTCTAAGCATGAACTCAAAGCAATGCTGAGTGTAAAAACCAAGTCACAGGATACATACTGTGTGAGTCCATATATATATATATATATATATGTGCAAAAATAGCAAAACTAAAACTGTTTAAAGATATGTACATTTAAGGTAAAACTGTAAAGAAAGTAAGGGAATGATTAATTCAGAATTCAGTACAATGGCTACTTCTTTGGAGGGAAGAGATGCAACCTGGAAAGGGGAACGTGAGAGTACAAAGTAATGTTTTCTTTCTGAGGCTGGGTGGTGTGTTCATGGTGTTCATTTTATTGATCTTTAAGCAATACTGTAAACATGCTTTGTGTGACAGATTTTACTTTGGAATAAGGAGCCATCTCTTGGAGTAACCTGTTTAGTCACTCTAAGGAATATCATGTTCCAAACCTATAGACCCTGGGTGGCATATAACATTGCCTTTGCCCCTAACACCTCATTCCTATCATATTGCCCATTATAATACCTTATTAATAGGATGACTGTTGAATTTATGGCCCAAACTGGAACACTTGAGAGTAAAGTGAGGGGATGCTCAAAATAATATGTATTTCTTTGAAATGTTTATTGAACAAGAAGTTGGTTTTATTCTGTGTTACAAACCTCAAAAATAAATTATATTAAACTACATTAAAAACTTTTTGGATTGATTGTCCAAACATTAAAAAATAGTGAAAACTAAATAATTACTCATGGTACCTATTCATGTACTTTTATCAATTTCTTACCCTTATCTGTCTCAAATACCATATCATTGGTATTTTAATAAAGGGAGTATTTTTTCAAAATGTTCTATTTATTTTTTCTCCTAAAATTGCCTGCCACCTTCTTTATTTTATTTTTTTTAAGTGAATTATTTATGTATGTATGTATGTATGTTTGCATGGGGTCCTCATTTTTGTGCACGGACTTTCTCTAGTTGTGGCAAGTGGGGGCTACTCTTCATCGCAGTGCGCGGGCTTCTCATTGCGGTGGCTTCTCTTGTGGAGCATGGGCTCTAGGTGCGTGGGCCTCAGAAGTTGTGGCGCATGGGCTCAGTAGTTGTGGCTCATGGGCTTAGTTGCTCAGTGGCATGTGGGATCTTCCTGGACCAGGGCTCGAACCTGTGTTCCCTGGATTGGAAGGCATATTCTTAAACCACTGCACCACCAGGGAAGTCCTGTGCCACCTTCTTTAAAATTGCATTTTACGGAAAAAAAAAAAAAAAAAAAAAAAAAATTGCATTTTACGGTTAATATATTTGAAAGTGCTGGTACCTTCTATTGAATCTTCTCCTCAGACTGTATTATTTTTAATTGAGAAAATTCACTCTCAGGATACTTGGTAAGCTTCTTGTCTTAAAGTTGGAAATACAAAGGATGTTTACCAAACTTAGTAATGACAACAATGATAATTATGTGTTCAAAAAAGCGAAAAAAACCAGGGTAACTGCTCAACCAATGAAGTGCCAGTAGAACAGGTGTAAGCCAGACCTGTCTTGGGCAATTACACAAAATGCCTGCAATTTAACATCTGCATAAGCACAGGTCTGATAATTTGCTTGTTATTGGTCCCAGATGCTTGCTAGCTGACAGACCCCTGTGGTGAACCTTCCTGTCTTCATAGGAGATGAAAACACATAAAAGGGTCCATAAAATGTTACTAGTTTGAGGAGGAAAATGTATTAGTTAAAATATTAAGTTGGGAAAACTTGGGAGAAGGGAGTAGAAAGTATATCCAAACTTTGAAGTGCTGGGCGTTTTACAGCCAAGAAAAATTTAGCCAAATCAGGAAGTCTAAGGATTATTTCTTATTCACATAGGAACATTTTATGAGGCAAATGATCTACATATATGGCTAGCATTTATAGAAATACTTCATTTTTACTTCATGCTTTTTGCAGTACTTATTTTAAGTATTTTTTTTTTCCTATAGAATAGTCCTGCTATATCTGGAAAGATACTGCTTTTTGAGTCGCTTCATAGCTGTTTGGGAGGGATGAACATGGTGAGGAAATGGTGAAGATCCTTTCCTACCACCAGACCCTCCTGACCAATCTTGCCAGTCAGTGGATGACATATCCCAGCATGGTTTTGAGTATTTTGCTGAAACCTTTTCAGAATGCTATGTTTTTTTCCTTTAAAAATGCCTTTTCCTAATAAGAATGCTAGTATGTGTTCGTTAGAATACATCGAATATTTCATATTTAAAAAATCAGTGCACTTTCTTCAGAATTTTCTTTTATTTCAACTTGTAACCTAGATTACTTTGCCAAATAAATGTATTGTTTTCATAATGCAACAAAATATAAATTAGAAGAAAAAATGCAAAATTTTTTTTAAATGAACCTTTTCAAAAAATGTTTTTTCCAATGGCCATTCCTCCCATGGAGAGTATATTAATATCTCCCCTATATTAATATTGAGTCAGAAAATAATGTTCTAAGCAATTTATAGGAAAACAAGCATGCCTCAAACATACTGTGCTTAAACAAAGTATTCTGGTACTGGTAGCAATCATTTGAAAGCAATTGATGGAAAAAATTATATTTTGGTACATAGTTCTTCCCCCCTAAAACTCAGTTATCAGGAATCTAAATTCTGTCAAATAGCTGTTTTAATGGATTTCAATTTTCTTCTCTCCTCCCCCTCTTTTTTCCCAGTGTGGCTTTTTGTTTTTGTTTGGTTGCTTTTTGTCAACAAAAGACAAAAGGTAAAGACATTGAATGATTCATAGGCAAGGGTAGTGTGTGATACGTAGTCAAAGAATATATGACACATGGAAATTACATTTCATTTAACCTAAAATAGATCTAACTAGGTGGGGATGACTTAATATTTTAAATGTTTTTGTTTCTTCTCTCCATAGCTTTAAGAAAAAAAATAAGAAGTCACTTCCGACTGTACTGAATAGCAAAAATTAAGTGACTGCAAACCATGGCACTATCGTTCCGGAAGGACTTAGAAAAGTACAAGGATGTTGATGAAGATGAACTCCTTGGGAATCTATCAGAAATAGAACTGAAACAACTGGAAACTGTGCTGGATGATCTTGACCCTGAGGTAGGTGCTAGGCAATAAAGAGAAATGAAATAATTTTTCAAACCCTTTGATACTAAGTAGCTGCCTTTGAACAGTTAGCTTTTCCATGACTTTTCCCTGACACTGCTGTCCCCCTCCTCCTCTTTATCCAAATGAACTTCTGGCCTCCTTTCCAGTACCCCCACTTCTGCCTGGTATCTCTAATGACATGACTGTTCTAAACTGTTTTCTCCAACATTTTTATTTTCAAACATCTCCTGAAATTTTCTTCCCTTTAAGAAATCTTTTCTCTCTGGGCTGGGAAGAATGTTTTTGGTAAAATGCAGCAGATGATTAGCTCTTTGACATACGCCAGCCTATATGCCTCTTCAGGGCTTCTGTACCAGGATGGCTGCAGTGTAGAGAGTGTCTCTAGAGGGTCCTTCATGACCTTAAATCTAATTATTACCTTTCTGAAAGATGCTGACCAAATTGGATCAAAGTGTCTAGTTATTGGTAGAATAGATCTAAGCAGACTCTGGGCAATACTGCAATCCATGTAGAGCAGACCTGAATATATGTATATATGTTTTATTTTGCAATATGGCTGTTGCTGACCTTATGCATTACATAAGGCTAAGGTGGAGACCCTTGACCCTGGAATTGTTAACCCCTGGTATGTTTGGAGCGGTTGTTGTGGCAGGGCGTGTGCGGCTGGGAGGCAGTCAGGGGAGAACACTAAGGTTGTGGCTGCTTGATCTGAAGGTAATGGCTATTTGCTAGGCTGCTTTTCTTTACCACATTTTATTATGACAAGACATTGACTTTAAAAAAAAAAAAAAGACATTGACTTTTAGTGCCTTTTAAGGACTGTGGTAAGAGTTTGTTTTATGAAAGTGTTCTTGTCACTACCACACATTTATTTCCTGCTAGAAGGTTTTCTAATTTATATTGAGAATTATACTCCTTTTCTCAGCATTACTTTAGCACTTGGGTAATGTGTCAGTACCACTGATCAAATCCCTTAACCATAATGGTTACTATAAGGAAGATTTTTCAGTGCACCTGAGTCTGTGGGGTAACTCAGAATAACAGTGCTGTTTTGCATGTCACAGTGGTATCTGCTCCAGGCAATTCAGCCTATCAGACCTATTTGAATCAAATGGTAGGAGCATAAGAGTTCATCTGGTCCAGGGTTTCTCAGCCCTGGCGCTGTTGACATTTGGGGCTGGATAATTCTTTGCTGTGGGGCTGCCCTGTACATTGTAGGGTGTTTTGCAGCATCCCTGGCCTCTACTCACAACATACTAATAGAATACCCTCCTGATTTAAAATGTACCTGGTCTGGTGAGGTACCATACATGGAAAGTTCCTTGAAAGAAGAGTTTATTACTTTCAGTTCCCAACAGCAGGAGGCGCACCAAGCCACGCAGGGCCACATGGGGGAGCAGCTGGCTTGGTCAGGAGGTAGGAGTGAGGTGCAAGTGTGGCCCAGAACTTTTCTTGTGGTTTCCAAGGGAAGGAATAGGTGAGGCAGGGTGGGCAGATTTGAGCAAGTTTAGAATTGGATAGTTTGAATAATTTCAGTGGCTCTGGGCTACAGGAGTGGTCTCTAGTTGTCCAGTTCCTGGCCCTGGGCAGTTTAGGGCAGGGGAAGTATTGGCTTGGTGTGTGAAAGATGAAAGAGGTGGTCAGGGGTGTGGGCTCTGGATTGGCTGGTTTTCATATGAGAGGCACATGGCAGGGGCTGGGGGGGAGTTGTTTGCTATCCCTAGGAATTAGTTAGCCCTGGGAGGGGCAGTCTTTCCAGAATTAGCAAGGCCCCCAAGATGTCAAAGCATCATAAAATACAGAAAATTTAAAAAGTGATTAATATGCCCTCCCCCCAACTGTGACAATCAAAAATGTTTCGGGGTGTTGCCAATTGTCCCCTGGGGGATGAAAACACCCCCTGTTGAGAAACATTGATATAGCGCTTGCCCTCTGTTTCACAGATGGAAAACAAAAGTTAGGTGACTTGCCTCAGTTATTACAATTAGGGAAAGAACTGAGACTAGATCCTTTACTACCTGATTGATCCCTGGCCGAGTCTAGTGGTCTTTCTGTTAAACTACAGTGAATCCCCTTTAACTCGTGCTTTATTCTATAGGTCTAAAAGCTGATGGCTTATATTTTCTTATTTGGAAATCCATGGCCTGCTTCTTGTATGGGGAGGCTTGGGTTCTAACTTCTGGATGTATTTTGCAGACTCCCCAACCCTAGTTGTAACGTCCCTAACCTCAGATACTGTTAGTTGAGACTAGAAGAACAGTGGTGTTTACTGACAGCTTGCCACTCGTTGGGTGAAGTTTTTGGAAAGTGTTTCAGTAAAGGACCAGGGGAGACAAGAGGGCCAGGGTAGCAGCAGCTACTTCAACCAGAGGAACACACTGTACCTTCCAAAGTCTCAGAAGGTAGATAAGAGAAGAGCAGATGAAGTTTGTATATGGTGCTATTTCGTTGTATTTTGGAGGGCTATTTTACTTTCCTTACTCTGCATTCAATATATTTATTTGTTAACTTAACTGTGTTTTCTCAAAACTTCTGTCTCAAAAAGACAGCCAGCCAGCTTAGGCAAAAGGTATTTTTACATTTCTAAGACTGGGAATAAATTATTACAACAAAATTCCACTGCAAGGGAGAAGCATGTAATTTTCAGTGGCAGTCATTTTAATGAGATTTTTAATCTATTTGTTAAGTAATTATGATCCATTAACTTTCTTGATTAAAGTGTGCTTCTAATAAAGCTTAGCTCATAGCCTCCAAAGCCAGTTAGCTCTCATTTATTTTGTGGTCAAAGACTGTTTTTAAGGGCCAGGATTCCAGCTAACATATCATTTAAAACCTGTATGTTTGACACGGGCTTGAACAGGCAGGTGGTATAATGCAACTCCATTGCTACCACCATGAAGTAGCAGTATGTATACATGTGCCTTTTTGATGGTGAAGGAAAGTAACTTATATTAATTTGCCTTAACGAGCATTTTTCTTTAAAAGTATTCTCAAATCTTTATTCAATAAGTATTGGGGTGGGGGGCAACCTATAGATCTCAGGTACTATGCTAGGATTAGGGATATGTGAGTGATCAAAACAAATGTGGTCTTTGCCCTCCTGATGTATAGTCTGGTAGGAGTGTGAGGAATTAGACATTAATCAAATAATCGTGCCATATATAAGAGCATATAATGGGAGGTCAGGAAAAGCTTTCCTTGGGGGAATGGAGCTGCAGTCTGAAAAATGAGTTGCAAAAAAGGATGGACAGAGCATTCCAGGGAAAGAAGTATATGGCAAGTACAAGGGAGGAACAAGGGCTGATGTGGTTAGAATGGGAGGGTGTGTGAGATGAGGCTAGGATAACCTTAGGGGGTGGGAGTGAAGGTTGAAGAGTATCAGCAACTGATCCAAGGAGACCAGTTGGGAGGCTAATGTAATAGTCCATCCCAGCTTGGATCATAGTGTAGACCAAAGTAATGGTATTGGAGATGGAGAAAAGTTAGACAGTTTTTAGGAAGTAAAAATGGATAGGACTTGATGGTTTGTTGAGAATGGATTCTTCATGTACAAGTCTTGTCTTGATTTCAAAGTCTGAGGGTAGAAATCTTGTGTTTCTTTTTTATATTCCTATAGACAATTTTGTGTTGTAGAAGCATTTTTGGTGAATGGTTAGGAAAAACCTCTTTTGTATTTCATCTTGATAGGTGAGCTTTCTGTGTTATGCATACAGCATTACATGAGGAAAACACAAAGGCGAATTTTATGAAAATTATTGTGGATTTCAGCAAATGGCCAAAGTTGAAGTGCCATATTTTCTAGTTATAAAATGAGTATTTCTCATTATCATTATCCATACAAGATCCCTCTTTGTAATGAAAAATGATCTTATAACACCTAGGAGATTCAGCATCCTTGCCAATATTGTGAGGTGTTGTAGAACAGAGTTGGCCCTTTTGTGTAACTTTTCTGGCCGCCTCCCATTTTCAAAGCAAAGAATACTTGGGAATTGTGAGACAAGGTAGTATCACGATACTCTTCGGTTTTTGACAAGCAAAAAGATGCAGCTCACATTGTTTAGTCACCGCTTGTTATTCCTGGGCTTAGTGAAAATACAGAGTAGGGACTAAAAGAGACAACTTTAGTCCATTGCCTCTCACCCCTCCCCCACTCTCAGTTACTCCATGCACTCAAAAAGGCTGTACCCAGGTGGAAACCTAGGGATATAACTCTTGCCGTGAGAGTCTCTGAGTGTCTTGAGTAGCAATGACGGTGGTTGCTGCAGATACGTCCTAGTGCTGATATATACACACATACATACACACAGAAATTGAACCTTTGCATTTAAACACAAACAAGTAAACATTAATATCCTGATAGCCTACTGTATGATGTACATGTTTTTCTTCTGAGAAAGCCTTTATGATGAAATAGCAGACATTATGAAGGACTATGATGTATATAGTCATTTAACATTCTTTTGCAGTGGAATTATTTTCTATGTATACATATATGCTGAGCTGTTATTAAGCATTACAAACTATTTTTCATTACTGTCCCAGGATACTTAAAAAGTAAAGGGTGTTTCCTGCTAGTAGAATACTTTCTGAAGAAAAGGTGAATGTGCCTATTTTAATAATAATGTAAGTGAATTCTACCTAATTTTAAAAAACTTTGTTTGGAACACTTTTATGTTGCTGCCCTAAAACCCTGTAATGAAGTCTTTAATGCCTACATCCCATTCTAGTCTATAAATCTTTCTTAGATGGTAACATCTGGACGTATATAGCATTATGATTCTTGCTGGTCATAATGGCCGATTCATTCTCTTTGGCAGAATGCCCTTCTGCCTGCAGGGTTCCGGCAGAAGAACCAGACATCAAAGTCTGCCACAGGGCCATTTGATAGAGAACACCTCCTTTCATATCTGGAGAAGGAAGCTTTGGAGCATAAGGACAGGGAAGACTATGTGCCTTACACTGGAGAAAAAAAAGGTAAGCACGAATTTTGAAGTCATTATTTGACAGCACTTGATTTTTCTTCTTACAGGTAGGACTGGGGAAAATATTTTTAAAGGTGCATCGTTGATAGCCTCAAAGATATGATACTGTTGACTTTAAAAATTATTAGGGGACTTTCCTGGTGGCGCAGTGGTTAAGAATCCTCCTGCCAATGCAGGGGACATGGGTTCGAGCCCTGGTCTGGGAAGATCCCACATGCTGCGGAGCAACTAAGCCTGTGTGCCACAACTACTGAGCCTGCACTTTAGAACCCACGAACCACAGCTACTGAAGCCCGCATGCCTAGAGCCCGTGCTCCAAAACAAGAGAAGCCACTGCAATGAGAAGCCCATGTACTGCAGCGAAGAGTAGCTCCCGCTCGCCACAACTAGAGAAAGCAAGTGCACAGCAACGGAGGCCCAACACAGCCAAAAATAAATAAATAAAATAATTATTAGGTAATTTGGGCACTTCCTTTACATTCACCTACTTGGCCAATAAGTTCCTTGTTAATGATCTGTTAGTGGGATTTTATTACACAGTGATTTTTAGTTCTCTTTAGAATTCTTTAGTTCTCAACTGTAACAAATATTAAAAGTGTACTGAGGTAAAATTTTAAATGCACTACTGTATTACAAAATGCAGTGATGTCAAAGTGCCACTCAATTCTAACTCCTGTCTTTAAAGTGGAATGCCATAAAAGAATTCAGGACATATTTTCAAAGACTCTTACCCTACAGCCTTCCTTATTAATTGTGATTCATAACCATTATAATTATAATTGTCAGTGCTTCATAATCATTACTTTCAGGAAATTCTTCTAGTCCAAGTCCTTCCCATTGCAGATTTTTTTAAAAATTTATTTTATTTATTTATTTTGGCTGTGTTGTGTCTTCATTGCTGTACTCAGGCTTTCTCTAGTTGTGGTGAACAGGGGGCTACCCTTCGTTGCAGTGTGTGGGCTTCTCATTGTGGTGGCTTCTCTTGTTGCAGAGCACGGGCTCTAGGTGTGTGGGCTCAGTAGTTGTGGCTTGCAGGCTCTAGAGCTCAGGCTCAGTAGTTGTGGCAGACGGGCTTAGTTGCTCCACAGCATGTGGGATCTTCCCGGACCAGGGATCGAACCTGTGTCCCCTGATTTGGCAGGCGGATTATTAACCACTGTGCCACCAGGGAAGCCCCCCATTGCAGATTTTGACCTTAGCTAGCCTCAGTGGAGAAGGAGTACAGCTATAATTTTAAAAGCTGTCTATATAATAACATTTAACATGAAGTAGGTTAAATTTCTCAGCTTTCAATACAGGTTGGCCTAAGAAGCCAGATTCTGCTTGCACTCCTATTTAAAATGCTGTGCATGGAACACTGGGGAATGGTGGCAGCAGTAGAGTTGATCTTCAGCTCTTCCAGGCACTGGTTTTACATCTGAATCCTTAGTAGGCCAGGCGGAGAGAATGGTTAGAGCATAGTGCTTTTTCCTAGTAAGGCTTTAGCTTTTTATTTGGGAAGGAAGCCCTTCTGGCCACAACTCTGTTACATGGCTATCCCTTAGTTGCAGGGGAAGGTGGAAATTCATTTTAGTATTCCCACCTCTGTAATAGACGAAGGTTGTGAATGGCTTTTGAGTAGGTATTCCACAAGGTCTGCCCATGCCTTTTCAAAATTATCATCCCTAACCCCTCTGCTCTTTTTATCGACCCCACTTCCCCTTATCTCTTGTTGAGAATCACTACCTTAGATACTTGTATTAGTCAGGGTTCTCCAGAGAAATAGAACCAAAAGGGTGTGTGTGTGTGTGTGTGTGTGTGTGTGTGTGTAGAGAGAGACCGATTTATTTATTCATTCATTTGTTCATTCCTTTTTGTAATAATTGAGGTATAGTTGATGTACAGTTTATAAGTTTCAGGTATACAACACAGTGATTCACATTTTTAAAGGTTATACTTCATTTAGTTATTATAAAATATTAGCTATATTCCCTGTGCTGTACAGTGTATCCTTGTACCCTATTTATTTATTTATTTTTAAATATGTATTTATTTAGGCTGCGCCAGGTCTTAGTTGCGGCACACAGGATCTTTAGTTACAGCATGTGGACTCTTAGTTCCGGCATGCATGTGGGATCTAGTTCCCCGAACAGGGATCAAACCCAGGCCCCTTGCATTGGGAGCTCGGGGTCTTACCCACTGGACCACCAGGGAAGTCCCTATCCTATTTATTTTATACATAGTGGTTTGTACCTCTTAATACCCTATCCCTATTTTGCCCCCGCCCCCTTTCCTCTCCCCCTGGTAACCACTAGTTTGTTTTCTATATCTGTGAGTCTATTTCTTTTTTGTTGTATTCACCAGTTTGTTTTATTTTTTAGATTCCACATATAAGTGATAACATGCAGTATTTGTCTTTCTCTGTCTGACTTATTTCACTAAGCATAATACCATCCAAGTCCATCCATGTTGTTGCAAATGGCAAAATTTCATTCTTTTTAATGGCTGAGTACTATTCCATTGTACATACATACCACATCTTCTTTATCCGTTCATCTGTTGTTGGACACTTAGGTTGCTTCCATATCTTGGCTATTGTAAATAATGCTGCCATGAACATTGGGTTCATGTACCTTTTTGAATTAGCGTTTTTGTTTTCTTCAGATGTATACACAAGACTGGAATTGCTGGATCATATGGTAGTTCTATTTTTAGTTTTTTGAGGAACCTCCATACTGTTCTCCACAGTGGCTGCACCAATTTACATTCCCACCAAGGGTTCGTTTTCTCCACGTCCTCACCAACTTTTGTTATTTGTGGGTTTTTTTGATGATAGCCGTTCTGACAGGTGTGAGGTGATATCTCATTGTGGTTTTAATTTGCGTTTCTCTGGTGATTATGACGTTGAGCACCTTTTTGTGTGCCTCTTGGCCGTCTCTTTGGAAAAATATCTCTTTAGGTCTTCTGCCCATTTTTTAATCAGGTTGTTAGTTTTTTTGATGTTGTGTTTTATGAGCTGTTTATATATTTTGGGTATTAACCACTTATCAGTCATATCATTTGCAAGTATTTTTTCCCATTCAGTAGGTTGTCTTGGTTTCCTTTGCTGTGCAAAAAGCTTTTAAATTTAATTACATCCCGTTTGTTTATTTTTGCTTTTCTTTTGCCTTAGGTGACAGATCCAAAAAAATACTAAGATTTATGTCAAAGAGTGTTCTGCCTATGTTTTCTTCTAGGAGTTTTATGGTTTCAGGTCTTACATTTAGGTCTTTAATCCATTTTGAGTTTATTTTTGTATATGGTGTTAGAGAATGTTCTAATTTCATTCTTTTACATGTAGCTGTCCAGTTTTCCCAGCACCACTTATTGAAGAGACTGTCTTTTCTCTATTGTATATTCTTGCCCCCTTTGTCATAGATGAGTTGACCATAGGTGCATGGGTTTATTTATGGGCCCTCTATGTGTCATGTTCCTCAGGCCAAGCCTTAAAAGCCATGTTACAGTATTGTAGACATGAAGAAGGGCAAGTTTACCTTCAACAACTGGAGAACTTTGGTTGCAGAGCTCTGTTTTGAAATACAGCTAAAAGACGGCTCTTGACTTCTTAAAGCCACCCTGGAGCTCAGTCTTAAATTGGTTGGCCTTGGTTATTCGTAGTCACTAATATGCCTTCCTTTCTTTGGGTCTCATCCCCAAGATTTTGATCACATTCCAGAAGACCCTCAGAATAATTCATGTACATCGTATTAACATACCTTCCAATCAAGCTAAATGTGAATCCCCTCCTTAGCTCTGAGAATTCAGAAGCTTGTTTTTTTAAGCTGCCGCTCCAATGACCCTTTACCTGAACACCTGGGTTGAGTACCAGGTTTCTCACTTAATGGCTTATTTCACAGGAGATAGACTTTCAGATGGAGGATGCCTTCCCAGACAGAAGAGTTTCTCCTGGTTCTTCTTAAAACAGTTTGCAAACCTGTTAAGAAATAAAAGCATTTTCCTTTTTTGGTGTGCTCAGACTAGTTAGAATCTGTAAAATGTGCCATTGTTCTCTAAACTAAATCATTTTTCATACTAAGATGACTGGTTTCAGAGTTCAGTCCCCAATGGCAGTATTAGTTTTCTGTACCAGGGAATGTTATAGCGATTCACTCAGTTCCTTGAACTCCTTCCAAGTTATATGCCAGAATCTCATAGGGATCTCTCATTGTAAATTATTTTTAAAGATGACTACTCAATTCTCTTTTAAAAGAAAAATTGGGAACCACTAAAAGGAATAGTTATCCAACTACTTTCTTATATTCTGAGACTGAATGATGATTAATTATACTTGTTATTTTTTAACTTAAAGACACACTCCTTCCGGAGCTAAAATTATACAGAACTGGTATGACAAAAGGGAATACCCATAAAACTGAAAATTGGACATTTCATGATTTTTCTTTTTGACCATGAACAAAAACTACATACTCATGCCAAATTTCATCTTTCTAGATCATCTCTGACTGCCTCGAAAAGGCACTTGAGGGTTGTTATTATAGAGATATATTAGTAATTTCATTTTGTGATTTGTGAAATGGTTGTTTATAATTGTACATTTTACAGAATTAAAAGCATATGTCAACATCTGAGAAGGAGGAATTCATCCTAATTAGGTGAAATTCAAGGCATTATGTCTTCGATGCATTTTGGGAACATTTTGTCCTACAGTAATAAATGTTCTCCTTTTAATAACTGTAATTTTGTTGACAGCAAAAAAGAAGGTATTAGGCAGCTAATAAGGCACAGCTGAGAAAAGATATATTAAGGATTGTTTTTAAGTGCATTGTTTACAGTAGAATCCACAATATACATCTGTTAAGTTCATCTAAATCTAACAAGCTCATGGTAGGAATGGTATCATGGTATCAAGTAATCTTGGTAGAGATTAATGGAAATGTCTTTGCTATGAGCCTACTGTGTTCAAAATGTTGAGAAACTAAGTGTTTAAGAAAATTAAAACAATAAGATAATTGCAATATAATGTTCCTTTTGCTTGAAGATATAATATTAAAATGTTGGGAAGCTTTTTACCCTTTTCTCCTTGAAATGTTGCAGAAGATGTAACTGAGGCATAGACCAAGGGTGAAGGAGAGTATTTATCCAGCTCTTTCTCATTCCTGAGAATGGTGAAAATGCAGAGTTCTGACTGGTTATTATTTCTCATCATATTTTTACATATCTTGAATATTCTGTCTCCAGGATAGATAAGGCTCAGAGCCTTGCCATGGATTTGACACTTAGAGAAATAATTGGGCCCAGTTTTTAATACTTCTTACTGACTCTCATTTTGCTTTGCTTTGCCAGGAGTCTTCCTCCCCACGTCTAACATCACACTTTACCCTTACCTAGCCTAAGACTTTTTTTCCCCTCATTGTCCCTTATTTCATAGACTAGAGCCTGCTGTACCTTGTACACTCTCTCCTATGCACCACCAAAGAACCCCTCCCTTCGAGCCACTGACACTCCTAGGTTGGGCTCCTCCCCTCCTTGAAGAGCATGCCTGTGCTCCCAGTTGGCCCTTGGGGTAGAGCCACCTATTCTTTCTGGTGGTTTCCTTTCCCCTCCTGGATAAAGGAATGCCCTTGGGTTTTCTTCCCAAGAATCTCCTATGCCCTGCTCTGCTTAACTAAAGGTGAATTTAACCAGATTGCCTTAAAGTAAGGGTTCTCATATACGTTCTAGATTATTTATTCACAGTTCCCTTAGCCTTCCAGAAAACTTACTATAGTCACTCTTCTGAAAGATGCTTCCCTCATCTTTCTGAGTACATGATTTCTTTTTGGAGGAAAGGCAGACTTGATTCCTTAAACCAGAAGGATCATAGTTATAAACTGCCTAAATCAGCAGGATTATGTAACTGCGAGTGTGCAGTTGGTTTCCACTACATTCAAGATAAAGACTGGATCTATTTTTGTACTCAAATTTCATAAATTCTAAATGTCCTTTATATACCTCTAAAAAGTGGTCTTATCAGGCACTGATACGCAGACTGGGCTATTTAAATTAGTCATGCAGATGCAGGCATCTCCTTTGGAGACTAGTCACTGTATCTTTTGAATGATTCACTCACTACTCCTTTGGGGTGGGGAGTTAGCCTGATGGATTGTTCATGTTTTATGGGAAACTTTCCCTGCATAAACATACCCACTCTGGATATTCCTGTCCCTCCAACATGTCTGTATATAATTTGCATACCACAGAAGTTTGATTTTAATTGTTCGACAATCATACACTGTGAGGCTCTGTTATTAGGTTTTTTATTTTTTAATAGATCTTTATTGGAGTATAATTGCCTCACAATACCGTGATAGTTTCTGTTGCACGACAAAGCGAATAAGCCATATGCATACACATGTCCCCATGTGTGCTTCCTGGACTTGGGTGACTATTTCCATTCCCATGTTAGGGAAGTTTTCAACTATAATCTCTTCAAATATTTTCTCAGACCCTTTCTTTTTCTCTTCTTCTTCTGGGACCCCTATAATTTGAATGTTGGTGCATTTAGTGTTGTCCCAGAGGTCTCTGAGATTGTCTTCAATTCTTTTCATTCTTTTTTCTTTATTCTGCTCCTAGGCAGTTATTTCCACCATTTTGTCTTCCAGCTCACTTATTTGTTCTTCTGCCTCCGTTATTCTGTTATTGATTCCTTCTAGTGTATTTTTCATTTCAGTTATGGTGTTGTCCATCTGTTTGTTTGTTCTTTAGTTCTTCTGGATCTTTGTTAAACATTTCTTGTATTTTCTCAATCCATGCTTCCATTCTATTTCCGAGATTCTGGATCATCTTTACTATCATTACTCTGAATTCTTTTTCAGGTAGATTGCCTAGTTCCTCTTCATTTGTTTGGTCTTGTAGGTTTTTACCTTGCTCCTTCATCCGTGACATATTTTCTTGCCATCTTTTTTTTTTTTTTTTTTAATGAATGGGATTATGTTCCTGTTTTACTGGTTGTTTGGCCTGAGGCTTCCAACACTGGAGTTTGTAGGCTATTGGGTAGAGCTGGGTCTTGGTGCTGAGAGAGGAAGTCTGTGAGATCTCACTCCGATGAATATTCCCTGGAGTCTGAAGGTGTCTGTTAGTCCAGTGGTTCAGACTCAGAGCTCCCACCGCAGGAGCTTCCACCCGACCCCGTGCTAGCAAATCAAGATCCTGCAAGCCGCATGGGGTGCCGAAAAAAAAAAGAACAATAACAACAAAAAAAAATTAGGAAACTAACAGATATGTTAGAAAGGATGTAAAAATAAAAATATAGATGAATCAACAAGTGGAAGGTACATCAGTACCACAATAGTAAAAAAAGAGGAGGAGGGAAAAGAAAAATAATAATAAGAGGAGCGGGGGAAGGCCTTGGCTGTGGAGAGCAGGGCCTAAGCAAGGGCGAGGTTTGGGTGGTGGGCAGGGCCAATGCTCAGGACCCACAGCACTGGAAAAGGCCCTGGGGGCTGTGTGGGGTGGGGCTTAGGCTCAAGGAACTGAAGGGTCCCAGTCTCAGAGGGCAGGGGACCTCACCTGGGAGTGCAGCAGGCTTCCTGGGCTCGAGTGGGTGGGGCAAATGCCCTCCTCTCCTCTCCTGCTCCTCTGGTCTGGGGTGTGGGAGGGCCCCTCCCACCTGCGTCTCCTGATCTCCCTGGCCTCCCTCCTATGCCCCCAGGACCCATGTGGCCTGGAGGGGGCTTTGAAAAGGTGGGGAACCGGCTTGGGAGCTCAGCAGGCTCCCTGGCCCCAGTGGTGCAGGCGATCACCCTCCACTCCTCTCCCGCTCTTCCCAGAGAGTCCCTCCCACCTGCCTCTCCTGATCTCTCCAGCTTCAGGGTTGCCGATCTTGTCTGGCCTCTACTTCTCCTCCCCCCTAAGTCCCCCTACATCCTACTGGTTCACTCTGGGGTTCCTCCCATCTCCTTGGGGGTTAGAGTCCTCCATCAGCGGCCGGCACATGCCCTAGTTGTGGGGAGACGCTAACTCCTTGTCCTCCCACACCACCATCTTGACTCCTCCCCCCATGTTTTTTCTTTTTAGTTGATTTAAGCTTGTATATCCTCTTGATGCATTGCCTATTTTATCATTATGGAATGACCTTCTTTATCCCTGGTAATATTCTTTGCTCTGAAATCTACTTTGTCTGATATTAATATAACCGATCTTGCTTTCTTCAGATTAGTGTTAACATAGTATATCTTTTCTATTTGTCCCGTCAGTTCTTTGTTCTCTTTCCAACTTTTTGTTTGTTTGTTTCATATCTTCCATGTCTCTATATAACATTTTGAACATACGGAATATAATTATAATAACTGTTTTAATATCCTTACCTGCTGATTTTATCATCTGTCATTGCTAAGTCAGTTTTGATATATTGATTTTTTTTTTTCTCTTCCTTATGGGTCGAATTTCCCTGCTTCTTTGCGTGCTGGTAATTTTTTTATTGGATACCAGACATTATGAATTTTAACTTTTTGGATGCTGGATATTTTGATACCCCTATAAATAGTCTTGAGTTTCATTCTGAGACAAGATTAAGTTATATGGAAACAATTTGGTCATTTGATCCTTTAGGGTCTTGCTTTTCAGATTTGTTAGGTGGGACTGCAGCAGTTCGGTCTAGGGCTCATTATTTCTCCACTACTGAGGCAAGACTCTCCTGAGTTCTCTACCCAGTGCCCTGTGAATTATGAGGTTTTCCAGTCTGGCTGGTGGGAGCACGCTCTATTCCCAGGCCTGCACGAGCCTGTGCACTGTTATTTCTGATTTTTTCAGATGGTTTTTTTCCTTCGCCCAAGGTAGTTTCATCATACACATGTGCTGCTCTGCTGAACGCTAAAAGGCAGCCCTCTGCAGGTCTCCAGAGTGCACTGTTTAACTCTGTCCTCTCTGGCACTCTGTTCTATAAACGCTGGCTGCCCTTGTCTTTCTGGACCTCAGCTGTGTCTCTTTGGTTCAGGTAGTTCCCCAGGCTCTGCCTGGGTTCTGTTCTCTGTGCTGCAGCCTGGGCACTTTTCTCCAGGCAGTAACCTGGGCAGTCATGGAGCTCACCTTGTTTCTCATCTCTCAGGAATCACTGTTCTTTTTTGCCTGATGATCAGTGTCTTGTAAACTTTCTTATATTTTGTCCATTTTGGGGTTGTTTCAGTCATGGGTAAATCCTGACCCTATTACTCCATCTTGGCCAGAAGTGGAAGTCTCCAGAATCATATACAATAGATATCCTGTTTCCCCAACTAGAGTATAAGCTCCTCAAAGTAAAGAATCTCATATTTCATTTTCCTTATGTTATCTTTCTAGCTCATTATCTAGTATATACAGGCTCACTAAACATTTGTTGAATAAAGAAGCATTTTTTGGTGATCATATTGTAGTATTGAGCAGGTGTCATGTGTGCTGTTGGGTCAAACCAAAAATGCCTTTCCAGTATCTGCCCCCTCATCCTTTGGTTGGGTTGATTTGAGGTTTGTGCTCTTCCTGTCAAAAGGATATCCCAAAGCCCCCTGTGGAGATTATAGTGGCCTAGTTCCCTTAAATCTTTTCTGGAACAAGGTAGCTTATAAACATACACATAGTAAAATTAGCTAGCGCCTTTCACCTCTGTAGAAATGAAATAACTAAGAGACTGCTCTGTTTCTAGTTATTGTACTTTTTTTTTTTTTTTTTTTTTGTGGTACGCAGGCCTCTCACTGTTGTGGCCTCTCCCGTTGTGGAGCACAGGCTCTGGACACGCAGGCTCGGTGGCCATGGCTCACGGGCCTAGCCGCTCCACGGCATGTGGGATCTTCCCGGACCAGGGCACAAACCCGTGTCCCCTGCATCGGCAGGTGGACTCTCAACCACTGCGTCACCAGGGAAGCCCCTAGTTATTGTACATTTTATATACTTAGCAAGGATGGGACCATGACTAAGATAATTCTTAACCTTGTGGTAGCTGTAACTTGATATCAGAGCAAAAGAGATGAAGACTTGTGAAGAAAGGTCCTGGCAATAAAATTGTTAACATGGTTCATACTATCTTACTTATTTTAGAACAATAACAAGGATCTTGGCAAGATATTCCTTTTTTTTTTTTCTCCTCTTGGCACAAACACAGGTTTGGATAAATGCCATGCATTTAAGCTACCATTATATGAATTCTTATCTTGGTTTATTCTATTTCCTTAGCTGCCATTTTGTAGTTACAGAAACATTACTGAACTCTTTCAACATTCTTAGCAACCAAGAGTCATAGCCCTGTTTTTGTTTTGTTTCATTTGGGGGTGGCAAGCATATCTTTTCATACTTGTCTGAGAGATTTTTTTCTGATCTTATCATTGCTTATTTTCGTATTTTGCTACATTGTAAAGAACTGTAATTTCAGTTTTTAAAAAATCCAGTTTTAGATGTTGCTTTGTTAAATAAGGTATTTAGATAGAATGCTGTGTACTGAAGAATAGAAGTGAATAACCATTTTTTAAGACATTATGTTATTTCAAATAAATACAAATATTAAAAGTTATAAGTCAGAGCTTTTAGAACATATTTCAAGGAGAGGAAAAGTAAAATTAGATCAGTACAGGAGTACTCATCCTAATCTTTTCAGAGCTGTAATTATACAGATTAGCACTTTATCAACATGAGTAGGTAAAAATCAGAATCATGTAGGGAGCTTTTTCAAAAATATCCATGCCTAGTCAGTGTTCATTTTCTGAGTTTAGGAATCACTGATATAGGGCTTCCCTGGTGGGGCAATGCTTAAGAATCTACCTGCCAATGCATGGGACATGGGTTCAAGCCCTGGTCCAGGAAGATCCCACACGCTGCGGAGCAACTAAGCCCATGTGCCACAACTACCGAGCCTGCGCTCTAGAGCCCGTGAGCCACAGCTACTGAAACCCGCACGCCTAGAGCCTGTGCTCCTCAACAAGAGAAGTCACCACAATGAGAAGCCCGCACACCGCAACGAAGAGTAGCCCCCGCTCGCCACAACTAGAGAAAGCCCGTGCGCAGCAACAAAGACCCAACTCAGCCATAAATGAATGAATGAATGAATGAATTTTAAAAAAAGAATCACTGATATAGATACTTGGAACTTTATGGTTTTCCAGTCCTCCTGGGTTGTTTGTTTTGGAAAACTCTCTGTGTCTCTCTCACGTACACATGCAAGAAATTCCAGAGAAAATAAGAATAACTAATTAACATGTGTCTATTGCGTTTACTGTATACCAGTTGCTTTATATATGTTAAATCATTTTATCAGAATGAGACTGAAATTTCTATAAAGAATAATCCATGATTTTTAAAAAAACATATCAGAAGAAAGATGATCATAATAAAATGGTGTACTGATTTTGTTAACAGATGGTTTTGGATAAAAGCAGTATCAAATTTACACATTTCCCTACCCTTTGCAAACACACGCGCGCGCGCGCACACACACACACACACACACACACACACACACACACACACACACACACACAATACCTATACGTCGAGTAAAAGCTGAACATTTCACTCATCCTGCAAGACATTGAGGGCACAAATCACATTAACCATTATAATGGAGATCTATTTATCAGCATCTCTTAGTAATTAAGATTTGTAACTTAAATCTAATTTATATGAGACTAATTTAAATTAACACACATGTTTAGAAATGCATTTTCTGTTAATATGGAATCAGTCAAGCAGTTTGCTAATTATGTATTTCCCAGAGAACAGCTGATTTTAACTAAGAAGCACAAGCATTGTCTGGCTGAATGCGTTTAAGGTGCAACCCACATCATAAAATTTACCCATTTAAAGTGTACAGTTCAATGGTTTTTAGTACATTCACAGAGTTGTATAACTATCACCATAATCTTAAGTTTAGAACATTTTTATCATCCCGAAAGGAAACGCTGTACCTATGAATAGTCTCCATTCCTCACTCTATTCTCCAGCCCCAGAAAACCGCTAATCAACTTTCTGTCTCTAAATTTGCCTATTCTGGACATTTCAAATAAATGGAATCATACAGTATGTATTTATGACTGACTTCCTTCACTTAGCCTAGCGTTTGGGAGTTTCATCTGTGTTTTAGCCTGTTTCAGTGTTTCATTCCTTTTTATGGATGAATAATATTTCATTGTATGGAAACACACACTTTGTTTCTCCATTTATCAGTTGATGGACATTTGGATTGTTTCCACTTTTTAGCTATTATGAATAATGCTGCTGTGAACACTTGTGTACAGTTTGCTATGTATACCTACTAGTGGAATTGCTGGGTCATTTAGTAACTATTTTTTAACAATTTGAAGAACTGCCAAATTGTTTTCCAAAGTGGCTGCACGATTTTACATTCCCACCAGCAATGTATTAGGGTTCCGATTTCTCCACATCCTGGCCTACTCTTGTCTGTCGTTTTGATTATAGCCATCTTAGTAGGTGTGAAGTGATAACATACTTTGTGGTTTTGATTTGCATTTCCCTAATGACTAATGGTATTGAGCATTTTTTCATGTGCTCTTAGACATCTTATATCTTCTTTGGATAAATGTCTCTTCAAATCCTTTGCCTATTTTTAAATTGGGATGTCTTTTTATTACTGATTTTTGTCAGTTAATCAAAATATTTGATTTATTATTGATAAACACTTTTTATATAGTCTAGATGTGTTTCTTATCAAATATATGATTTGAAATTTTTCTTCTCTCATTCTGTAGCTTGTCTTTTCATTTTCTTGGTGGTATCATTGTCCCACAAAATTATAGATTTTGATATAGTTCAATTTATGTATTTTTCTCTTTTGTTGTTTGTAATTTTTTTTGTTTTACAATAACCTTTTAAATTTTATTTATTTATTTATTTTGGATGCATTGGGTCTTTATTCCTGCACACAGGCTTTTTCTTTAGTTGCGGGGAGCAGGGTCTACTCTTTTCATTGCGGTGTGTGGGCTTCTCATTGCAGTGGCTTCTCTTGTTGTGGAGCGTGGGCTCTAGGTGCACAGGCTTCAGTAGTTGTGGCACACGGGCTTAGTTGCTCCATAGCATGTGGGATCTTCCTGGAGCAGAGATCAAACCTGTGTCCCCTGCACTGGCAGGCGGATTCTTTTTATTTTTTATTTAGTTTTTTGGGTTTTTTTGTTGTTGTTGTTTTGGGTTTTTTAAACATCTTTATTGGAGTATAGTTGCTTTACAATGGTATGTTAGTTTCTGCTTTATAACAAAGTGAATCAGTTATACATATACATATATTCCCATCTCTCTTCCCTCTTGCGTCTCCCTCCCTCCCACCCTCCCTATCCCACCCCTTAGGTGGTCACAAAGCACCGAGCTGATCTCCCTATGCTATGCAGCTGCTTCCCACTAGCTATCTATTTTACGTTTGGTAGTGTATATATGTCTGTGCCACTCTCTCACTTTGTCCCAGCTTACCCTTCCCCCTCCCAATATCCTCAAGTCCATTCTCCAGTAGGTCTGTGTCTTTATTCCCATCTTGCTCCTAGGTTCTTCATGACCTTTTTTTTTTTTTCTTAGATTCCATATATATGTGTTAGCATACAGTATTTGTTTTTATCTTTCTGACTTACTTCAGTGTGTATGACAGACTCTAGGTCCATCCACCTCACTACAAGTAACTCAATTTTGTTTCTTTTTGTGGCTGAGTAATATTTCATTGTATATATGTGCCACATATTCTTTATCTATTCGTCTGTTGATGGACACTTAGGTTGCTTCCATGTCCTGGCTATTGTAAATAGGGCTGGCAGGTGGATTCTTAACCACTCTGCCACCAGGGAAGTCCTGTTGTTTGTAATTTTGTTGTTATATCTAAGAAATCATTCCCTAACTCAAGGCCATGGATATTTACTCTTAGGGTTTTTTTTTCTCAGTTATAGTTTTAGCTCTTACATTTAGGTCTGTAATTCATTTTGAATTAATATTTGTGTATGGTATGAAATATAGGGGTCCAACTTCAACTTCTTTTGCATATAGCTATCCAACTGTCCAAGCACTATTTGTTGAAAAGACAACTCTTGCTCAATCGAATTGTCTTGGTATCTTTGTAGAAATTCAATTGACCATAAATATGAGTTTATTTCTGGGTTCTCAATTCTATTTCATTGATGTAAATGTCTTTCCGTGTACACCATAACACTATCTTGATTACAGTAACTTTGTATTTAGGTTTTTTAAAAAATTATTTATTTATTTTTGGCTGCGTTGGGTCTTCGTTGCTGCGTGCAGGCTTTGTCTAGTTGTGGTGAGCGGGGGCTGCTCTTGGTTGCGGTGCGTGGGCTTCTCATCGTGGTGGCTTCTTTTGTTGCCGAGCATGGGCTGTAGGCGCGCAAGCTTCAGCAGTTGTGGCTTGCGGGCTCTAGAGCGCAGGCTCAGTAGTTGTGGCACATGGGCTTAGTTGCTCCACGGCACGTGGGATCTTCCCGGACCAGAGATTGAACCCGTGTCCCCTGCACTGGCAGGTGGACACTGGGTCACCAGTGAAGTCTTGTATTAAGTTTTGAAATTGGGAAGTGTGAGTCGTTCAGCTGTTCTTTTTCAAGATTGTTTGGCTATACTGGGTCTCTTGGATTTCCGCATGAATTTTAGAATCACCTTGTCACTTTCTGCAAATAGCTGAGATTTGTTTAAGGGGTTAAGTCTATAAAGAGTTTGAGGAGAACCGTACTGTATTCATAATAGAACAGTACTGTATTCATAATACTAAACTTAAGTTCTGCCTATTTTATCCTTTCTTACAAAAGTAATCTTCTTTACTTTTAATTTTCTATAACAAGATTTTATATATACGCATTGAAGTATAATTCTTACAGTGTATTCATGTTTAATCATGAAGAAATATGAAGTGATTACTTTTTGTAGTGTTAAAAACATAATACTGTATAAGCTAAATACCTTTGCAACAAAAATCTCTTCGTACAGAGAAATTATAAAGAGTATCAGAAGAGGTACCGAATTATTTCACAGCTGTATAAATAGAGCAAACTTCTGTGTCACAGCATTTCCATAAGCCCTTGGAAATTTTGTTTTGCTTTGTTGTTTTTTCTGATGAGATCCATTTTGTATTTGTAAGTATTAGCAAAAGTTTATGTATGGGGAAAAATTAGATAAGAATAATGCCTCGGGACTTCCCCGGTGGCGCAGTGGTTAAGACTCCACACCCCTAGTGCAGGGACCCTGGGTTCGATCTCTGGCCAGGGAACTAGATCCCACATGCATGCTGCAACTAAGAGTTTGCATGCCACAACTAAGGAGCTGGTGAGCTGCAACTAAGGAGCCTGCCTGCCGCAACTAAGACCTGGTGCAACCAAACAAATAAACATTAAAAAAAAAAAAGAAAGAAAGAACATGCTGATGGGGGATTGGAACTCCCTTCTGCAAAAAAAAAAAAGAAAAAGAATAATGTCTCTATGGACTGTGGATGAGGATTACAAAAATAAACATTTTAGATTTTTATAGCACTTTAGATTCCATTGGTCCCTAGAATAAGACATAGGCAGCTTTTTGATAGTTTATACAGTTTTGTTTACTAAGTGAATACCATAATCCAATGTTTCTTGACCTTGGCTGCTATGCATTAGAATTCCTAGAGAGCTTTTGAAAATCCAGATGTCCCATACAGCACATCAGACCAGTTAAATCAGAATCTCTGGGGGTGGGACTTGGACATCAGAATTTATTAAAATTTTCCAGGTGAATCCATTGTGCAGCCAACATTAGCCACGGAGATAGACACCTGAAAGTGCTGGTAAGATTTTGCTCAGGAAAACGTAATTATCCTGAAATGGCAATTAAAGGCATGCCATCTGAATTGTATGCCGCTTTGTTATATCAGCCACTGTGAAAAGTATTAAGGAATTATCAGAATGTAATGATTTGGATTTGCCTTCATCTGTGAACTAATGATAAAAGGTTATCTAATAATCACCAGAACTCCAAAGTTTGGTACTAAGAAGGTCAGTTACGTTCCACCATATAGATAAGCATTTGTTTGAGTTGAAAAGTCCACTGCTAAAGAGTTAAGTTTGAAAGCCACCAGTTTATTGGAAAAATTACTGGGTTGAGAGTTTGGAACCTGTGTTCTAGTGCTAACTCTGCTGTGTAACTTTGAACCAGGGTATTTATATTATACTTTATACAATGAAGTAGTTGAGCTAGAGGTGATCACCAGATTATTTATTCAACTAATTGGATTGCCTGCTGTGAGCTAGGAAATGTAAGGATGGAACAGAACATTGAAAAGCTCACAGAGGACAGACAAACATGCAAAATGAGTAAGTGTAGCCACAGTGAAATGTTCAGGGAATTAAGGGAGCACAGAAGTGTACTTCATCTGGTTCAGCATTGGGACAAATGTGGTAGTTTTCTGTTTAACAACCATTCACAAAATTCCTTCTTCCTTACTGGCAGAATCCATCTCTGAAATAGACTGAAAAGGCCAGATGCTTGCTTTTCAAGCTACCCTTGCAGGTGGGGCATGGACATGTGACCTGGTGCTGGTCAGCGAGACCAGAGAAGAAATCTATCGGACAGTTTTCCTTATAAAAGTCAGCAGTTGAGAAAGTGCCCTTCCTTCCTGCCCTGACCTTGCCGCATGAGGATGTGATACGTAGTATTACAATGGTCATCTTGAGACTAATGGCCTGAGAACAGAGGCTTCCATGCTAGTTATAGACAAAGAGAAAAACAGACCCTGGATCTTTGACGTCAACATTGAGCTGCTGAACCAACCCTTTAGCCACCTACCTGTGGAGTTATTAAGTGAGATAAAAAATACTTATTGTTGGGCTTCCCTGGTGGCGCAGTGGTTGAGAGTCCGCCTGCCGATGCAGGGGATACGGGTTCGTGCCCCGGTCCGGGAAGATCCCACATGCCGCGGAGCGGCTGGGCCCATGAGCCATGGCCGCTGAGCCTGCGCGTCCGGAGCCTGTGCTCCGCAACGGGAGAGGCCACAGCAGTGAGAGGCCTGCGTACCGCAAAAAAAAAAACCCCAAAACAAAAAAACTTATTGTTTAAACCCATGCCGCTTTGACAGTGATCTGTGAATCAGCAGTATCAGCATCACCTGGGAGGCTGGTTAGAAATACAGATTCTTAGAGCTCATGTTAGACCTGCTACATCAGAATCTGCACTTTAATAAGATCACTAGGTAGATGACATGCACATTAAAGCTTGAGAAGCACCAGTTTAAACCACTTTAAATTGGGTATTTTGTTATATGCAGTTAAAAGCATCCTTATTAATATAAATACATTGTAGACTGGCCAAGTGCCATTTTTTAAATAAGAAAATACTTGCCTAGAAAGACTTCTGATTCAGATGTAGGAAGTTGCAAGAGACCTCTTATTCTCACCAAAACAAGCAATATAAGCTACATTAATCATAGTTAAAAAAAAAATCAGAAAGCTTGAAGACACAAATCTTAGTGGCTCCAGAAAGTGGCAAGCCCTCCATAAGAGAGGTGATCCAAAAAAGAAAAAGGTGATCCATTCTGCGTTCTTTCCTGACTGAAATATAGGGAAAAGGAGGAAACTACCATAGAGAGGAGTAAGGAGAAGTCAACCTAACTTTTAAACTTTTAATGGCTGTGTATGGGCCGGCATGGTAGATTAGAAATTAGAGAATCCCTAGAGCAGCACCGTCCACTGGAACTTTATGCCATGATGGGAATATTCAGTATCTGCGCTAACCAGTATCGTAGCTACTAGCCAAATGCGGCTAGTGTGACTGAGAAACTGAATTTTAAATTTTAACTAATTTAAACTTAAATAGTCACATACCGTATTGAACATATCATATTGAACAGTGCAGCTCTAGAGATAGGGTGAGACTGCACTACCCTCCAGTTCTTTGCTTCAGGCCTTCATTTAGTGCGAGGGATACTACTCCAAGAACTGAGGCAGTGAAGCAGAGCTGAGAGAAAACTCCTGAGGCATAGGTTTTTAGCTCAGAAGATTGAGAGAGAGACAGGAGAGCTGCGAGAAATCCCTTTCAGGCCATCTCCCACTTCACAAAGTGTAGAGCAGACAACATAAGCATCGGGCTGAAAGATCTGCCAAGGCCCCAAAAGTGGGAAAGTGGGGGGTGGAACTGGAAAACAGAGCTCCTAGAAATCTGGCAGCCAGGACTACACATCAGGAGCAATGTGGCTACTTTACAGTTCAAAACAGTAGGCAGTGGCTGCTCAGACCTCCAGAACCTCACCAGAGTTCTAATCCTAGGCCTTGCTGAAGATTAAGTCCTGATCCTGTCCTCAAAATGTTTGAAGCCAAAAAAAAAAAAAAAAAATGTTTGAAGCCAGTGAGGAAATGAATCAAACTAACATTGCAACAAAAAGCCCAGATTCAGCTCAACTGTAGAGCATGTTACTTCAGCACTGACCTGAGTGGCACATTCCTTTCTAGGAATAAATGTCGTTTGCTTTAGTCTCTGCTATACTTTTATACAAAAATGCCCAATACGAAGTCAGAGATCTTAAAACAAATGTGGCCTATAGTCAAGAAAAGTAAACAGTCAATAGAAGACCAGAGATGACCCAAGTATTGGTGTTATCAGTCAGGAACTTTA
Source organism: Grampus griseus (assembly GCF_964374135.1). Taxonomy (NCBI): domain Eukaryota; kingdom Metazoa; phylum Chordata; class Mammalia; order Artiodactyla; family Delphinidae; genus Grampus; species Grampus griseus. The sequence goes on from NC_139018.1 coordinate 95,834,661, forward strand.
TAATAAAAATCTCAGAAAATCTGGTGGACAAGGCATGTGTGAAGAGATGAAGAATTTTGGCAGAGAGATGGAAGCTAATTTTTTTTAACAAGAACCAAGTGGAAATAATAAAAAAAGAAATATAATATCAGAAATTAAATCTTTTAGATGGGCTTAGCTGAAAATACCGGACCAGCTTTGGTCAGATTCCTGGGAGCAATCTGTATTGTGGAAGGATTTCTTATGAGTTACACTGATTGATATTTACCTTGAACAAGAATTGTACAACATTCACTACACTGATTATTAAGCCCACAAATATTTCTTTTGTTAGAACACTACATAGATTCATCAGGTCACATATTCTCACACATTTTCCTGGTAATTTTCTGATAGAAAAGAAAATAATTGGAGGTTGTGTGAATCCACACATAGGCCTTCCTAGATCACTTAGTTAGGATTTTCACCTGTCTCAGGGGGGAAACCAGAGTCAATCTTGGTAACAGTCCCACCACGTGTAAGTACCTCTTGTTTGGTTGGCTTGTGCTGCAGCTATATCATCATTTTCCATTCCCTTCATGTTTTCAGTTTTGCATTGAACATATGGTAATAAAATATGATTTTCACATAATAAATACTGTAGGTTTCTAGAATAACTAGTTCCTTAACAGGTAACCTTGTTAGTGTCATAGAGGCTTAGAAGAACAGTGACAGAAAGGTTCAGACTACCACTCAGGACATACAGGAATTTCTTCGCAATTAGAACTTGAATTTCTGGAATTAGAATTGCCTCTGCCATCCCCCAAGGGACTGTAGCAGTTCCTTGCTTAAGAATAAGAAAATGAATTCTGTTTTTTCCTTAATTTATAGATTTTTTTTGTTCATTTATTTTTTGATTTAGTATTTGTAGAATAACTCATAATTACTCCAAAAAGAGCCTATTTTTACTTTCACAAATGGGAAAATTTCTCGGTTCATTTCTTTCTCTTGTTCCAACTTATATGGCCAAAGTGTTGTCTTAGAAACTTATAAATACATACCGAAGATGAAACAAAATTATTGTAGATGTTAATCTTGACCTTTTACTTCAGCTTCAGCTGCACATACTTCTAATAATTTTTGTAAGAATAAAATGGTGAGTTACTAGCAGTAGTAATGAAACTAACAAACTGCTTTATTTTACAGGGAAAATATTTATCCCTAAGCAGAAACCTGTACAGACTTTTACAGAAGAAAAAGTATCTCTTGATCCAGAACTAGAAGAAGCTTTGACAAGTGCTTCTGATACAGAATTGTGTGATCTCGCAGGTATCTCCTAAAAAATTAATTTGTGAATGGTGTAGAGGGGAGGAAAATACCAGCACACGCCTTATACACACTATACAAATGCTTGCTTTGCCCAGCAGAGCGCTGTTGAATAAGTAACTGTACATTTGGCTTTGTTTTTTACACTATAAATCTGACATAAAGGATTTAGTTTCTTTAAATTCTCTTAATGGTGGAATTTTTATATTAATGGAATTTATTGATTATTGGATGTCTTTTCCCATGTTGCCATCTTTGAAAGTCTTTATAAAAATCTTTCATCAGCTGGTGCTCAGCTAGAAGCTGTCTCCAGGGTCTACTGCTATCCCATTTTATTAGAAGACCCAGAAACGGGTAACTGGAAATTAGATAAAATAGTCATAGTCATAGATAAAATAGTCCTGAGCTATACTCACCACTTTCCCAACTTTTCTGAAGATATATGGAACATTCCAAACCTCCCTGTGCTTTTCATCATTACCAGTTTGTTATCTGGACCAGTATCTGCCCCCAGCTGCCTCCACCCACACCCATTTTTCTAGATAGAAAAATATGACACATGGGGAGAGGTTAGTACCAAATAACTTTAAGAACTAACATGTTTGAAAGGAGCAATGATGGTTCTTTGGGAAGGACCCAGGGAAGGGACAGTCAAGGTGTGGTACCACAGCTAGAGCAGGTATCTTATTCCTTGGGGCGGGCTGAGGGCTAATGGATTTATAAATGGTACATTTATCAGAGTGGAATGGGCCAGAGGCATACTGTAGCTTCTGCCTTATTTGTGCAAAAGGCCATCAAAAACCAAATCTATTTCTCCTCCTACGTGTCATTTTTGAGGGATGCTACTTTAATCTTAAATATGAGAATTCAACAATACTTTTAGTATTCTACTCTTAGCTAAAATACAAATGTAAATTAATATGAGAGTTAAGGTTAAGTTGAAAAATCTGCCTTTTATCGCATTATGTTTGGAGAAACCCTCTGAGGATGAACAGCAACAATAGATCATTTCCATTTTCTCTCTTGGCCACCAGATGGAGCAAAGCATAGACTTAGGTTTAGGGTTAAGCTGGCTCCAGCCGTGTCTAAATTCAGAAATGTGGGGAGAAATTACAAGGGTATTGATAAGAAAGAGATTGTAGGTGGTTTTTAATCATGTTTTCTCTCTTTTTTTTTAAGCTATGAAATGTGTATTTAATTGAGTAGGAAAAAGCCCAGCGAGTGTTAAAATCGTTGATAGAAATTTGGGGGCATAAAATTAATTCTTTATGTTTAAAATTGATGGACATAAAAAAATAATTTTCTTTTTCTATATTTATAGCTATTCTTGGGATGCACAATTTGATAACGAATACACAGTTCTGCAATATAGTGGGAAGTAGTAATGGTGTCGACCAAGAACATTTTTCAAGTGAGTAATTATAATGCTTTGTGAATTCCAATCCTTTGTTAATTATGTTTTGTTTTCTCCATGTAATAGCTTCAGTATTTGCATACGAAATGTTATGCATATGTACTTGAAACCTAAGATTCCAGTTAGATGGTATTGACCTAGAAAACCATTGAGAATAGAATATTAAATATTTTATGCTTAATGTGTCAGCAAATGTAATAGGAACTACTCTCACCTCACTAAATAATACTAATGGTAAACGCTATAAAAACTAGTCAAACTTGGCTTTTACTGATATTTTGTTTTCAGTGTTCCTGATTTTCAAGAAACCCCCAACAGTGCTGGCAAAGAAAGTATATTATAAAATCAGATTCAGGGGAAAGCAAAGAACTATTCAGCCCCTAAACCTTTTAGTCTGACGCAAAGTATTAAATAACATAAAGCAAAGCTTTTAAAAAAATTTATTTATAAGACATCTTAAAATCACCAAAGTTGGGCTTCCCTGGTGGCGCAGTGGTTGAGAGTCCGCCTGCCGATGCAGGGGACACGGGTTCGTGCCCCGGTCCGGGAAGATCCCATGTGCCGTGGAGCGGCTGGGCCCGTGAGCCATGGCCGCTGAGCCTGCGCATCCGGAGCCTGTTTCTCCGCAACGGGAGAAGCCGCAACAGTGAGAGGCCCATGAACCGCAAAAAAAAAAAATCACCAAAGTCATGCCTATTTTGTAATAAATTTAAACGAGACCTGAGGACACAAGGTAAGCAATAGAAGTGTCTCTATTCACAGCCGTTATGCCTCCTACTCCCCGTACCCTACCTCCACCCCCTCCCTAACTGTTAACAATTGGGAATATATCCTTCCAGACTTTGTATTATGCTTATATAAACTTACATATGTATACGTACTATACACGAATTGTCTTTTCTTTTCTTACAAAATTGGGATCATACTAGAAATATTTCTTGTCCCTGAATTTTTCAATAATAATACTGTTGGCTGATTTTTTTGAATGCTTACCATGGGCCATGTTCTTCTGTGCACAGCTCTTGAATGTAAATTGTTCTCAATCCTCACAACAGTTCTACGAAACAAGTATTATTATTATCTTTAATATATGCCTTTGAAGGAGCTGAGGTTTTAAAATGATTAAGTAACTAGCTTCAATATCCCACGAAATCGGTGTTGAGGATTTTAATCCATGCTATATAGGATATCACTTAGCAATATATCACATTTCCTAGTTAGTACATACAGACTTACCTCATTCAAACATCTGTATAACATTCCATTTTATGAATGTTCTATAATTGGCCATTCCCCTATTTTTTTACTTTCTATTGTAGAAATGTTCAAGCATACATTATAGAAGAGGGAATAATATATCCATCGTCCAGCTTCAGCTGTTTTTCACATTATGCCAGCTGGGTTTCATCCACCGTCTGCCTCCCTCCCACCCCTTCTGCTCTTTTCCCTGGAATATTTTAAAGCAAATCCTGTTTGTTTGTATTACTTCACCCATAAATATTTCCATATGTGTCTCTCACAAAGGCTTTTCTTGTAACATAACCACAATGCCATTATCAAACTTAAAGATTACCATCAATTCCTTCATATCATCTAATACCCAGTCCACGTTCAGATTTCCCATTTTCTCTCAAAAACGTCATTTCACAGCTGGTTTGTTCAAATCAGGATCAAGATAAGGGTCACATTTTGCATTTGGTTGTCGTTTGGTTTAAGTTCCTCTTAATTTCTTAACAGTTCTCCTCCTCAGCTTCTTTCCCACTTTCTTCATGGCATTTAGCCCTTGAAGAAACTGTGTTGTCATGTAGAATCTTCCACATTCTGGATTTGGCTGATTGCAACCTTGTGGTATCATTTTACTTGTTTCTCTCTACCTCCTGTGTTTCTGTAAACTGTTGTTTTCTAGAAGCTTGATCAAATTCAGGTGCAGTTTTTAATTTTTTTTGGCAAGAATGCTTCCTGGGTAATGATTGAATCACATTAGGAAGTATATCAAGTCTGGTCCTTCCTCTTTGGGGAATGTGTTAAGATTGATCAGTGGACTCAAATTTTGGCAACCTGATCCATCCAATTAAAGTTCCCCATGAACCTTTCTTAATGGTTTCCACATCCTGTTGACTGGATCCATTATTTCATTATAGAGCAAGGCTCTTTATACGCATTCTGCAGAGAACAAAAGGAATTTTTTGGTTGTAGAAAATTTAGAATTGAGGAAGAGCTCATTGAATTTTCCATTCAGTGAGGAAGATTTTCTCCAGTCCCCTTGATCTACCATGTTGAAGAAGACTGCCTTGCTGATCTTTCAACTGTCCTCAGGAAATTAATTTTCAGACTTTTGTCTGAGCTGATCTCTTCAGGATGCTGTGTGTAGGAGGGTGTCTGTGTGTGTGTGTGTGATATTTGAAAAGAACAAGGTACTCTTAGAGGGAATTTATTGGATGAGTAAGCAATATACTTTGTCTTAAGGTGAGTTTTGCTCCTAAAAGCTAGAGGAGGGCAGCAGGGAATAACTAAGCCAGACTCACTGTGACCCTGTCAGTCTTTCCATGTCACTTGCTCTTAATGTTGTGGTCATTCTCGTCTTTAAGAATCTGATGCTCTAGGTGTTCTCCCCAGAAAATATATCCATAAAAGTTTATCTGTTATAGGTGTTCATGGACCTCCACACATACCTCAGAGCGCATTTACATCTCACTAGAGGGTTCAAGGCTTCTGGGTCCTCTTTCAGTTTTGAATAGCTGTATTCTGGCCATGTGTGTGGGTGTAAATGGTGAAGGATTGGGCTGTAGGATGAAGGAGGGCAGGGAATTCCTGTCTCAGTAGTTCTTCTATGCACCATTACCTTTCTCTGTCTCCCCATTCCCTGTTTCTACTCTTCTTCCTGGTAAGAGTCCTCTGCCCTTTCCCATTGCATAGTCCTCCCCACAGGAGGAACAGGCAGTGTGTCCTTCTGTCAACTCACTCTTTGTGGAGGCTGTGTTTGTTCATGTCTCTGATTCTTACTGCCTTTGAATTAATTACTAGTCAAACCTCAGAGAAACTGATGAGTTGTTAGATTTTGTCATATGAGAACTTTATCTTGAACATTGCTAAAAATAAATGGGATCACCAGCTTGTGTCATCAACTATATTTTCATGGTAAAGATATCTTGTAATACACCGAGGCAAGAGGCAGTGAAAATACTCATTTTTGAAGGCTGATACACTGCAAACAAATTAAATGAATTATGTTTGGTATTTATATTCGGTAAAATTTTATTTCAGTGCTTTATGTGGGAGCACATAAAGGATCTTTTAGAAATTTGGGGAGGGCTTCCCTGGTGGCGCAGTTGTTGAGAGTCCACCTGCCGATGCAGGGGACGTGGGATCGTGCCCTGGTCTGTGAAGATCCCACATGCCGCGGAGCGGCTGGGCCCGTGAGCCATGGCCGCTGAGCCTGTGCGTCCGGAGCCTGTGCTCCGCAACGGGAGAGGCCACAAGAGTGAGAGGCCCGCGTACCGCAAAAAAAAAAAAAAAAAGAAATTTGGGGAAAGAAACTTATAAATTTGTTCTACTGAACATGTTTGTGTATGTGTGCTGTGTGTTTCCAAGTTAATATATGCATTCACTGTAATAGTATCAACCAGTTACACTCTTGCTCTTTTCATTTGTTGCTACAGATGTTGTAAAAGGTGAAAAGATTCTTCCAGTATTTGATGAGCCCCCAAATCCAACCAATGTTGAAGAGAGTTTACAGAGAATTAAAGAAAATGATGTTCGTCTTGTTGAAGTTAATTTGAATAACATAAAGGTAGGTGTGATAAGCAAACAAAAAGTTGTTTTGAATTGCTTTGAGTCAGTTGGATCTAGGATGAGAGCTGGGCAGTTTTGATACAGTCTAATCCTTTCTACTTAATAGTAAAGTTTTTACTTCTAGTAGTATACTAACACAGATTCCTTCGATTTTAGAAGTTAAAGTATTATAGTATTTTTCTGATTTACTTTTTAAAGGCTATCACATAGAAATATAAACTCTACAGACTGTCAGAGTATACCTCTCGGGCTTCCAAAGTACTGCCCACTTCTAGGAGCATTTTAGCCTTTCAGGTTTTGCTTTTTTAATCAGCTCTCTTGAGCTATAAGGTATATATAGTGAAATTCTCCCTTTCTAGTGTGCAGTTCTATGAGTTAAAGCAAATGGATACAGTTGTACAACTACCACCACAGTCAGATGTAGAACAACATGTCACAATCCTGTGTCATCATTCCCTGCCACCAGCTCTAGCACCTGACAACCAGGGATCTGTTTCCTTTCCCTATCGTTCTGCCTTCTCCAGAATTTCATATAAATGGAACTATATAGTGTGTAGCCGTTGAGTCTGGTTTCTTTCACTTCGCACAGTACATTTGAGACTCGTCCATGCTGTTGTGTGTCTCAGTGGTTTGCTCCTTCGTGTTGTAGAGCAGCATTCCTTTGTCTGGATGTGCTGCAGTTTGTGTGTCCGTTCACCAGTTGATAGACATATGAGTTGCTTCCAGTTTGGGATGATTATAAATAAAGCCACTATACACATTCACATACAGGTTTTTGTGTGAATGTATGTTTTCATTTCTCTTGAGTAAACACCTAGAATTGGGCTTTGTGGGATCTCACTGGAATTTTTAAAATGCAACTCTTCCTTGGAGTAAAGAAAGAAGAAATGAGTTAGGAGGGCACAGGGATAATTAATTACCAAAGAGTAAACTCAGATGATCTCAACGTATTAGCCATTGTATAATAGCTTCATTACAGATTCCTCATTTTAAATCTTAATATATCTGAATTGGAGGAAGGGAGAACATGTGGAAATTACAAGAACCTAGGGAATAAGACCTCTGTGCTCTTTTTGTGGGTGTTCCTTCCTGTGAGTGGAGGGGGAAAAGCCTTGGGGAAAGCTAATATCCCTAGTTGATCACTAGTCTTATTTTTAAAAAAAATTCAGTTCAATTCAGTGTATGTCTGTCTCTAAATCAATAGTAACAATCTGAAAATAGGCAGGCTACAGGAAATTGAAGTCTTGGTACCAAGGGGAAAGATCAGTGTCTCCTAAAACTATCTCTTTCCTCATTTCAAGAAATGTAGAGTTAATCTCTCTTAATACCTTGCAGCTTGAGTGACTGAAAACAGTATGTCATCTGCCTCAGGAATCATCATAAGTAGATTCCCACATCTTTCTCTTTGTAGAAAAGTGGATCCACTTTGAGTACTCAAGGGCTGACTTCTCATAATACAAATAATTAAAAAGAATTTCTTTAACCTCAAAGCTAGAGAAACAGTGATGTATGCTCTGCTCTATGCCAACAGTTTGTACCATAATAGAGAAATCAAAGAAGTAAGAAGGAGGCTGAGTTGTTTGTTTTCAGTTGTAGACCAGCGGTTGTATGTTACATAATTTCTGAATACATTTTAATGCAAAAAAGAAAGTACAGATGTATTTGATTAATGGACTGAATTTCCTGAAACCTAAAATGTAATAATGTTTCACATTTTTCTTTGTCTTTCAAGAATATCCCAATTCCAACCCTAAAAGATTTTGCAAAGGCTTTGGAAACCAACACACATGTGAAATATTTCAGTCTTGCAGCCACCCGAAGCAATGACCCCGTTGCTGTTGTAAGTAAGCTAACTACTAATACTATCGAAATTATGGCTGTGTAATACCAGGGCATGTTACAAAGGTGCTTAAACTGACTTTATGAACAAGATTTACTCTCTTTTAATTCAACTATACTTCAATAAAAAATAAATTTAAAAACTAAAATAATTTTTTAATGTAGTTTCAAAACTGTGTTTTAAGATCAACTGTTAGTAACCATGATGTGCAACAATCAATAAAAGCAAATATCAGTAAAAAAAAAAAATTTACTCTTTTTCAATTGATGTTTACTATTAGGCAATACATTATTTACTACCATTTTATGTTTACTTTTTTCGGTATTTCCTTTCTATGAAATTTTTTAAACATAAATGGAGTCATGCAGTGTAAGTTGTTCTGCAACTTAATTTTTCACTTAACCGTGTATCTCAGAGATCTTTTCATATCAACATATAAAGTTATACATCATTCTTTTAACACCTGCAGAGGGTTCCATTTATGGATGTATAGTGTTGAATTTTTATCAAATGCTTTTTCTGTGTCTGTTAAGGTGATCATGTGGTTTTATTCATGTGGTCCTTTATTCAGTTAATATGGTATATTACATTGATTAATTGTTTTAATAATTATTTTATTATTTATTTCATTTTTTATTTTTGGCTGCATTGGGTCTTCGTTGCTGTGCATGGGCTTTCTCTAGTTGTGGCGAGCGGGGGCTACTCTTCAGTGCGGTGCGCAGGCTTCTATTGCAGCGGCTTCTCTTGTTGTGGAGCACGGGCTTTAGGCACGTGGGCTCAGTAGTTGCGGCTCGTGGGCTCTAGAACGCAGGCTCAGTAGTTGTGGCGCACAGGCTTAGTTGCTCTGCGGCATGTGGAATCTTCCTGGACCAGGGATCGAACCTGTGTCCCCTGCATTGGCAGGCGGAGTCTTAACCACTGCACCACCAGGGAAGTCCCACATTGATTAACTTTGTTTGTTTGTTTTGTTTTTGCGGTACACGGGCCTCTCACTGTTGTGGTCTCTCCCGCTGTGGAGCACAGGCTCCGGACGCGCAGGCTCAGCGGCCATGGCTCACGGGCCCAGCCGCTCCGCGGCATGTGGGATCTTCCCAGACCGGGGCACGAACCCGTGTCCCCTGCATCGGCAGGCGGACTCTCAACCGCTGCACCGCCAGGGAAGCCCCTGATTAATTTTTATATGTTAAATCAACGTTGCATTTCTGGGGTAAATCCCACTTGATCAGGGTATAAACCCTTTTCTTCTTGGCTTTGAGGATAGCACTTCCTTTGATTCTCCTCCTACCTCTCTGGTCCCTACACTGGTTCCTCCTCATCTCCCCAACATCTAAACATCTAAATGGCTCAGAGCTCAGTTCTAGTCCTTCTTCTTTTCTCTATCTGCACTCACTTTCTGGATGATCTCATTCTGTTTCATTGCTATATATTATCTATGCATGCTGATGACTCCCAATATTATTATCTCCAGTTCACACCTCTCCCCTCAACTCCAAACCCATGTCCAGCTACTGCTTAACAACTTTACTTGTATATCTAACAGATGTCTCAAACCCAAGTCCCAAACCAAACTCCTGACTTCCGTCCCATACCTGCCTCTCTCACACTCTTTCCTATCTCACTAAATGGCAACTTCATTCTTTCATTTGCTCAAGTCAAAAAAATAAAATAATAATAATGGAGTGATCCTTGACTTCCCTTTCTCACAACTTTAAATGTATATCCAGCTGTGTCTTCAAATATTTCCTGTATATCCAACCACGTCTCACCATTTTCACAGCTACCACCCTGGTCCAAGCCACTGACTTCTCTCACCTGGATTATCCTAATTGAGCTGCCTGCTTCATCTCTATACACAGCATCAGAAGTGACTCTTAAAACTTAAATGTTCTCATTCCTGTACTCAGAACCCTCCAGCAGTTCTCTGTCTCACTAAGTAAAAATCAGAATCTTTCAGTGGCCTAATGAGGCCTTACATGAGCAGACCTCATCTCCCCTCTTGCTGTTTCTTTCATTCTGCTCCAGCCACACATCCTCCTTGCTCTCCCTCAAACATGCCGTGCATGCTCCCAACTGAGAGCCTTTACACTTGTTCCTCCTGCCTAGAACTTTCTCCCTGAAGATATTCCACATAATTTTACTTCATCACTTAAATTATTTCAGTCCTTGCTCAGATGTCACCTTCCAGGTGAGGCCTTTCCTGACCCCCATATATAAAACAGCAACCCCACTCCTATCCCCAGCACTCCCCATCCACCCTGCTATGCCTTTTTTTCCTCCTCTATAGCCCTTTTTACCATCTGACATTACATTTTGCTTACTTACTATGTGGGCCCCCCACTAAAATGTAACTTCCATTAGGTAGAGACTTGTATGTTTTATTTCTGAATTTATAGAACAGTACTTATCAAAAATAGGCCATTGTAATATTTTAATAAATGTGTGTACAGATGGATGGATAAGGGATTTGCTCCAAGTCACACAGCCAGTTGTTGCTATTAGAATGTTCAAGTGTGTAGATATCTGTCCCCAGTTCTTTCTAGTATCACTGCGCAGTATTGCCTGTTCTTTAACTTGACTTTAATTTTAAGCTTGATCTTACCCATATTCTCTGGAGTTTGGCCTTTCTTTTGACGCCTCTGCAGGGCTTTGTAAATAAACTCACACTCCTCTTCTTCCTCCTCCCCCCTCCCTTCTCTTTCACCTCTGCTCACTTACAGGCTTTGTTAATTAATCAGTATAGCACTTATTAAGCACTGGGTCACATGCCTAGCACTGCCATATCCTGTGAGAAATGTAATGGAAGCAGATGGAAAACATACCGTTCTTTGAATATTTAGTTAGCCCCTTCTCCATAGTTTTTGTGCTCTCTCAGTTCCAGTCATCTGTGATCTTTTCTGGCCTTCTGCCTTAGGCAGTCCTTTTGGTCCCTGCCTTGGAAATTAGTCCATAATTTACCCTCATTTGGGCTTCACAGTAACCCAGCTGCAGCAGGACGCAAGTAAGAAAAGATGTTCCAAAGAGAAATTGACGGGACTTCCCTGGCAGTCCAGCGGTTAAGACTCTGCGCTCCCACTGCAGAGGGGTGTGGGTTTGATCCCTGGTCAGGGAACTACGATCCTGAATGCTGTACAGTGCCGGCAAAGGGAAGTAAAAAAGCAAAGAGACATTGATGAAGTTACTCCTACACAGAGACTCAGAGAAAGTATGAGAGACGCAGGAGAAAGAAGCATGAAGTGGAAGTAGGAATGAATAGCGGTAGAGAATGTTACCGATGGGGAATTACACATGACAAAAAAAAAAATCTAAAGTCTGTGACCAAGTGCATGTGAAAACAGATACATGTGAGACCTGTGAGGTGTAGTGTGTCAAGCTAAAACAATCTAATAAGAAACATTAAAGCAGTTGTATTGATTTGCATATTTCTTTCAGGCTTGTTCAGTGTTTATTTACTATGTGCTGTCAAACTGTAATCTCCAAATATTTTCTTTAATTTCCAGGCTTTTGCAGAGATGCTAAGAGTGAACAAAAATTTGAAGAGCTTAAATATGGAGTCCAACTTTATTACAGGAGCTGGGATTCTAGCACTGATTGATGCTTTGAGAGATAATGAAACCCTGGCTGAGCTGAAAATCGACAATCAGGTCGGTGATGTACAGCAGCAGCTTTGAGGAAACTACAGCCCACACTCTGTGCAGGGCTTGGGGACTCAGGAGGTGGGTGGGAGGAGGGCTTTCAGGAAACCCTTTGGAAGGTGGTCCTGAAAAGGGATGAGAGAACATTTGGGGCATCCAGAATATTAACTTAATGTATAGAAAGGTATACAAGCAACTCTCCCTGGTTGGTCTTAAGAGAATTTAGATGGCTGGCTGTTTTGAACTGGAATAATTCTTACAGGTGACAGTCCATCCTCAAATTTTTCAGCTCTTCAGTGGCAAGATCCACATAATAGAATTTTTGCATCTGTAGCATGTCAGTCCCAGACACAGTAGGTGAACAGAACAGGCTCGGTGAAAAACAGAAAACTCCAGTACCCAGGTTACCCAGAGACACATACTCCTATGCAGCCACATTCAGTGCTGACACTGTAAGATAATGCTGGGTCACCCATGCCAGATGCACTTTTCTTTAAAGAAGCAGAGAAATATACATGTTAGAGGTGTTTCCATACAGAGTGGTAATGAACTAAAAATAAAACAACATTACACATTTGACTAAAACACTTCAGTCTATTTTATTTGAAAAATAACTTCAGTTATTTTAAAAAAATATGTGGTAAATGACTCCCTTAATCCTTCAAAGTAAGTACATTTTGTAGATTATGAAGGTAGAAAGAAGAGTTATATCTTAAAATTTAACCAGAATGCTATTTAATCAATGTTTCCAGTTTTTTTATTGAGATATAATTCACTTACCATAAAATTTACTCTTTTAAAGTATACAATTAAATGCTTTTTAGTATATTCATAGAGTTGTGCAACCATCACCACTGTCTAACTCCAGAACATCTTCATCGCCCCAAAAAGAAACTCCACAGCCATCAGCAGTCACTTCCTAGTCGCCCTTCCCACCAACCCCTGGCAACCACGAATCTACTTTCTGTCTCTGTGCATTTGCCTATTTTGGACAGTTCATATCAGTGGAGTTATGTAATACGTGACCTTTTGTGTCTTCCTTCTTTCACTTAGCAAAATGTTAAGGAGGTTTATTCATGTTGTAGCATATATCAGTACCTGTTCGTTTTTATGGCTGAATAATCTATTATACTTGGGTTGTTTCCACTTTTCGAATTGTACAGATATGCTGCTGTGAACATTCATGTACAGATTCTTATATGAATATATGTTTTCACTTCTCATGGGTATATACCTAGGAGTGGAAATGCTGAGTCATATGGTAACTCTGTGTTTAACCTTTTGAGAAATAGCCGAATTGTTTTCCATAACAGTTGTACCATTTTACATTCCTGCCAGCATGCCTAAAGCTCCCAATTTTTCCATATCTTTGCTAACACTTACTATCGTCTGTCTTTTTTTTTTTTGCGGTACGCGGCCTCTCACTGTTGTGGCCTCTCCCGTTGCGGAGCACAGGTTCCGGACGCGCAGGCTCAGCAGCCATAGCTCACGGGCCCAGCCGCTCCGTGGCATGTGGGATCCTCCCGGACCGGGGCACGAACCCGTGTCCCCTGCATCGGCAGGCGGACTCTCAACCACTGCACCACCAGGGAAGCCCCAATTGTCTGTCTTTTTGATTATAGTCATCCTAGTGGGTATGAAGTGGTTTCTCACTGTAATAATCCACATTTTTTTTATGTCTGTATGATCATACACTAAACTTACATTTTTGTTTCTCTTATGTATGGTGTAAGACTTGGGAAAATTTTTAAGGAATCAGCATGTACCTGAAAAAGTATTTTGATCTAGCTCATTAATACTATTCTTTATTTTCAATTATTCCAGAGGCAGCAGTTGGGGACGGCTGTAGAATTGGAAATGGCCAAGATGCTTGAGGAAAATACCAATATCCTTAAATTTGGGTATCAGTTTACGCAGCAGGGACCCCGAACCAGGGCAGCTAATGCTATAACAAAAAATAATGACTTAGGTAAGACATATTCGGTGTGAAACTGAATTTCTGAATTGTATCATTAAGCTAATGTATTGGAGGGACTTTTTTTAAAATACATTTTTACACAGGAAGATTATTTGGCTTTTGTTTCTAAAATCCACACAGTCCTTTATAATACTCACTGAATTATAGTTCAGTTTAAATGAGGTTGTAGTGATTATAGGTTAGTGGGTGACAACCTATTTCACAGCTTTTAGTGAAATAGTTTTCTACAACAAACATTATAAAAAATGCTTCCCTAAAAAATATTTTGTTCTCAATTACAAGTCACCTCTTGGAGTTAGTAAAACAAAGATTTCAATGTTATAGGAAAGTTTTGCCCTTTTGATCAAAGGCCTAGATAGAAATTCAGTTTTATATGGTAAAATATAAAATAATTATAGTTTTTTAAAAAAAATTATTATCCATTTGGTTGCTTCGGGTCTCAGTTGCAGCAGGAGGGCTCCTTAGCTGCGGCTTGCTGGCCTCCCAGCTCCCAGTTGCAGCACGAGGGCTCCTTGGTTGAGGCAAGCGGGCTCCCCAGTTGCGGCTTGTGGGCTCCCCAGCTGCAGCTCGCTGGTTCCTTGGTTGTGGCATGCGAACTCCTAGCTGCAGCATGCATGTGGGATCCACTTCCCAGACCAGTGATTGAACCCGGGCCCCCTGCATTGGGAGCGTGGAGTCCCAAGCACTGCGCCACCAGGGAAGTCCCTAAAATAGTTTTAACCTGAGTTTTAAGTTTGGTGTTTGTCATTGAAATACTTTAAAAAATGCATTTAGACAAGAATTAAAATAATACTTCTTAAACCGAGTCACATTTCACCGTTATGCAGTTCTTTTAGGCTTTGGCCATATTTGAGTTTGCAGTGTTTTAAAGATTTCTGGAGCAGAACTACAGCCTCATTCCTTTAATCCAGATCACTGTGAAAAGTATTAGTTCAAACCCTTTCTGTCCTTTGATGACTGTAGTTTCCCATGGAAGATTTTAGCGTCTTGCTTTTTAAAAGAGAAATTTGGTGTGTTTTGGTGTATTGTTGATTTTAGATGTAGTTTGCAAGGTCATGCTAATATTTTAGTGTTGCTTCATTTGTTGGCTTCTATTTTTTTTCCTTCAGGAATTTAATTTTGCGTTTTAGAGCAGTGTTTCTCAAGTCTAACTGAACTTCATAAATAGAGAACCTTAAGAATGTATACGTTGTTGGCTCTAAAAAGTTAGTTTTTTACTTACTAGGTTATACTTCCTTGTAATAGCCTATTTTCAAAGACTTTAAGCTTTTGGAGGTTAGGGGCCATGTGTATCTGGTGAATTCACAGCTTTCTTTAAAACCATGTGTGACAATAGTAGGTACTTAATATTTATTAAGTAAAAAAAAAGTAGTAGAATTTGAATCCTGGTTAAAGTTGAGATTTCTGGTAACTAAGCAGCTATAAACTTAAGCCAGAAGTGTCTCCATTCTTCCTTTCCTCAGAACCCACCTTAGCTGTCCCAGGATCCCACCGACGGATTTGTAGCCCTAGCCATGTCTGTCAGCTGTGCCCCTCCCCGAGGAGGCGGTGCCGGCAAGCAGCAGAGTGAGAGTCTGCACGTGCACATCCCTGCATGTGAAAGGGACGCCAGCCTTTCAGGGCCTCAGCAGTTGTGCTCTTCTGTGAGCCTGTTATGGCAGGTGCTTTGCCCAGATCTTTCTAAGAAAAGAGGGCCTAATGTTAGAGCAAGGAAGATTTTGGCAGATGGAAGGTGAGGGGAGCAGATGAAAACAGTTCCCTCGGCTGCTTTATGTCAACACTGAGCAGTCGAGGAGCTGCTGTGCATGGGCGTGTGTAATAGAGGATGAGGAGGCCGTGCAGAAGAAGGTGCAGTCTGACACGAAGCAGAGGTGAGAAACGGCACACAGCTGTGTGCTGGCAGCTCTCTAGACAAGCTGCCCGCCCTCCCCATGCTGTTCACTCTGATCCAAACCAGATCTTCAGACATGGGTCTTAGGCATGAAATGAGAATAAGGACATTCCTGGAGTGAGGAATTGCATGAATAAAAGCTCAGATTTGGGAGTAAGCAAGTTATTTATATGCTGAAGACAGCCTGCAGATTTTGAGAAGTGACTCTCATAACAGGATGCAGGATCCAGAATAAACTTTCAACAAGCACTTGCTATTTGAAGCTAACAGAATAAAAAAAATTATTTCAGCGGATTAAGAGGGAATGCTGATAGGAGGCACTAAAATTACGTGGTAAGGAACTTAGCTTCCTTTGGACTTTATGTGGAGGCATTTGAGAGCCATTGTAAGCCACTGAGTGCATGATTAAAATGATACTTCAAAAACACTATTCTAATTACTCTTCTGGAGATAGAGAAGAAATGAGATTAGTTAGGATTTATTGGCAATGGACTAATCATGAAGTATCGAGAACTTATATTAGTGGAGTGGATTTTGGAAAGAAATTGCCAAAGAATTGTTAATAGGGCCGAATTTATTAGGCTTTCATCCACAGGATGAACTGAAGAACTGCTGAGGTAACAAGTGGGCACAAAGTGAGGAAGAGGGGTCAGAAGTGCTCTTTGGCCGCCTCCCTCTGCTGTGCTGTGTCACAGCAACAGCAGCCGGGCCTCCATCCACCCTCAGCTGGATTTGTTTCTTAGCCCTGCACTTTGATCTCTGCCTGTGGATCAAGGTGGCAAGCCTAAAAACCGTCTTCTTACTTGCATTCTAGTATGCAGTAACTGGACAGAGATATTGGAGCACAAGACTTGAAACTTGTACAGCATCTCTGGGGCATATAGTTTTTCTTCACCTTGCAAATGGGGCTACATCAGAGCTTTAGTGTTCTGATTTTGATACTGTCTTTCCCTCTCTCATTGTTTTCTTAGTCTCAACTTTTCATTGAAATAATCCTACCTACGCGCCATCTCTTCAGCTAAGGAGTATCACGGCTATAACAGCAAAGAGGTTATATGGTGTACGTGCAGTATTCAATTGAACTTTGTCTCACGTTACTACCTTTACACTAGCTAACTACATGATTAATTTTCTATACTTGTTTTGTTTGTTCCATCTGTCCTATTGATCTTGTTTATAATGTGCATTTTTTTAATAACATGCTTTTTAACATCTGAAATGGTCTGCCAATAACATCCAAACACTACTGCAATTCAGAATTTTCTTGGAAATGTTCTACCCTAAAGAACTATGTGCTTTGCCTTTCAGATATATCCATGTTCTTCAGAGATCCATGTACATGAATTAAGTTTGTATTTGAGGACTCAGTTCTCCATTTGATTTCTTCCCCTAATATTTCAGTAAATACATGAAACTTGTTCATTAACATGGACTGAAATTAGAGTTGGGGTGCGCCTAGTTAAATAAGTATAAAAATGTTCATGGGGAACTGATACTTCAGTCCTCCTGGTTTTTATTTTCTGGACAAGCTTTTATGTGCATCACTTGACTGTCCAGTCTCATCTCTTGAAGGCCAGTGAACAGAAGCCAGCAGTCAGAACAGCATGAGAGCAGAATTCGTAGCCTGGCCAGGAGGCCAGTGCACCTGTTAGCTTTTCATTCCTCTGTTAAAACGGCCAATTCAGGCTGAACAAAGGCAGGTGTCTTCCTACTTGCTTCCACAGAAGAGAGTATAGAAATTAATAGACCAACAATGTAACTTAAACAGAGGAACTTACTGGTTAGAGTATCAAAACCAATTATGTATACATGCAAATCCTCTAGCTTTATAAAAGCTAAATTGACTTTCCTCATCCCGAAAAGATGGCTGACCTCAGGACCATCCCGTGACCCCACTGTGGTGGGTCATGAGGCTGAGTACCCCTCACTGAATGTTTTCTATATTAACACTACACTAAGCAGACTTTACTCGCACAGCCGTGAGGTACAGGTATCATTATCCCGTTACAGAGGATGAGTTGGGGCTCAGAGAGGTTACCTTACTTGCCAAAGAGCAAACCACAAAAAGCAACAGATTCCCACTCTTGCTGACTCCAGAACCTGTGTTCGTTTTCTTCTCTAAATAGGAGTTGCCACAATGCTGAGGAGCCCTGACCTGGTGGCTCTCAGCAAATATTCTCTGGTAGCTGACAGGTGAGAGTGAAGGTAGCAAGACCCTGATACTGAAGACTTTGCCCTGCTGCTAGTGAGCACAGCCAAGCGGCTCAGGGTCACCAGCCCGGGAAGAAGCTGGGGGTCCTCAGATGTGCACCCAACCACTGTGGCTTCCCAAGTTTTTGGTAGCGAGATGTGACATCACCACATTACCAGGGTCTAAGATCTTCATTACTTTGCATTTGTTGTTTTCTCAGAGCCCTGAAGTGGCTCATTTTGTAGGAGATAAGAGAAGGAAAATTTGGAGAGCAGTAGCAGCAAGTCACTTACCTTTGAAACTGATAATACTATTTCTGGTATGTTCTTGCACAAACTGAGGAATTAATCAGAAGAGCATGCAAATAGTTACGTTTAATACTTTCTAATCCCAGCTGCCTGAATGTCATTTCAAAATTTAATACAGTAAGTTATTAGTCATTTTTTAATGGAGGTATAAATTTTAATACACAAATGAGACAGGCACAGTGGCTTGAAGGTGACTGCTGACCATTCTGTTGTAGATTTCTAATGTTACTGCAGTGTAAGCACAGCTGAGCTTAGCCCCTCAGTTCTTAACAGGTAAGTAACCATGGTGAAGGATGTGAGTTTTTTATTTTAATGGCCGTCTGAACTGCAAATGGACAATCCATTTTTGTACAACTCTAACTGGATCACACAGAAACTTGTCACAAGCAAATTAACATTGTACAAACTAACAGGGATTTCTAACATTCTTTTTCTCATAGTTCGCAAGAGACGAGTTGAAGGAGACCACCAGTAAGTCTGCCAACATGTAATCTTTGGAAGACTTTGAAAGTTTGCCAAGGGCCCGTGTTGTGATATCAGATGTAAAATTTTCCTCGGGAGAAGGGAAAAGACTGGAAATTCTTTTTTTTTTTTTAACTACATGTATCTTTTATCTAGTTTAAGTTGTTACCAGTTTCAGATTGTAAATCACTAGTAGGTGATATTTTGTATTCTAAAGCATTATTTCTACTTTCTGCTAAAATCAGTTTTAATTTAGCTTAATTAAATGGTTTATGATGAGTCTTGGGTTAAAAAAATACAATTATAAAAAAGTTTAGGAAGTCATTTATGTAGAGTAATATGAACATTCTAAGGACCAATCTTTTTTTAAGTCAGAAAGGGACATTGCTGATGTCAGAATTGTTGTTGCACCTCTTAGGTACAAGGAACTTCAAAGCTTTCCTTATTCCACGGCAAGGAGACTTTTCCAAGTTTCAGAACACATGAACTTGGCAAGAGTATGGTTTCTGCTTCTATCAAGAAAGCAAAATGCCAGCATTTTAAAACAGATGACTCAAAACCTGGTCATCTGTTTTGGAGTCAAAGCAGATCTCTAGGAGAGAGGAAGCAGTCTCCTGTGCATTCCATGGCACTGCACCTGTCCAAGGTGTCTCAGCAACACCTACAGTTTTTTTCAACAAAGTCATCAGCTTAGCCAGGTTACACACTTTGTTTAAAAGTAGTTAGGTCTAAGTTCGTTACCGTTTTTCATTGCAATAACGTGGGCATTATTAAATTTTTGTGAAAGCTCATAGTAAAAAAAAAGCATCTGAGTAGGAAAGCTATTTTTTTCTTCCCTGTAAAAGGCATATAGCCAGCTCTCAGTTATTTAGGGTAAAAGCAAAAAGAAAGCTGTTTTTAAACACATGAAATCAAAGTTAATAAATGGTGGAGATTAAGTCTGAGGAGCATGCAAAACGGTCCTTTAAATTGATGGTTACTGATGGTAAATTAGAAACTGGCCTGGGTATAAATTAAGAGCTGCACAGGATAGTGAGACGTTCCTACATGCAACACAGAATTGTCTGAATGGTATATAATCACCACTCACTACAGATTTTCCCAACCAATAAGGAAAATGGCTGTTAGATAAATCTGTTTCCTTTCATCTTGTACTTTTTGGTCTACATTGTATAAAAGCAATTTCTCATAACACAAGCTGTCTTCCTATCCTTCAAAGTATTAAGGTGAACAGTTAAACGGTAGTCCTGTGGTGGGAAGACTACTCCAGATCCAATAGTATGATCGATAATTTGGGCCTGCATTCATGTCCTATTTCAGGGCAGCCCCGGAGCAGGAGATGGCAGAGGGGTTACAGCTGCAGACGACAGGGGCAAAGGAGTCTGAGCAGTCCTGGCCTTGACAATTCAGGCCTGGGTGTATCCCTTACAGGGAGATTTTTCTAAAGGAGGAATCTCCTTCCAGAATAGGGGAGAGGTCTATTGTTAATTTTTTTAAACTTCTTGAAATTGAATTATAAAATGTCTGCTCCTTTGTCTTGGGTTGGACAGTTTATCTAATGAGCTAGGCAACTCCTTGCATGCTACAGTAATAAGCCTTCTTAACAACAGGCAAAAGCTTTCCTCATGAGGACTGAGTGTGTGTTTTTTTGGAATCAGTATCCATTGTTTGAAAGGGGCCAAAGACTGGCTTTGCACTGTACTGCTATTCCCTTTCAGTTATAGGGTGCTGGAGGTTTTTCCAAGTTAGCAAGTCAAGCTCACTCTCGCTCGCTCTCTCCCTCCTTTCATAAATGACTTTGGAAATGCACTTGGTTTTAGAGACTGCACAGTTCCAGCAGGGTGGGGAGTCAGCATGGAGCAGCTGTGCAGAGCTACCAGTACACTTTTAGCAAGGCTTCCTTGCTTGCCCTGCCCTGTAAGTCAGTCAGTAAATTGCTAAGTATGTTACCCTTTCCTCTCCAAAGCTTTTTTTTAAATATAGGTAGGTGGGCCCCACCTAAAATTGTGTGTTATACTTGGGGTAATACCTTTTCCACTTATTATTTATCAAAGTATGAAGAAGTTGAGTGATTTCCTTGTACCATTCCAGTTCTGAGCTACAATAGTTCATTATATAATTGAAGAAAAGATTTCTTAATAAATAAGGGTGAACACTGATCTGATTAAATGCAGAAAATCTTTCAAGAATTGTAATGACAAGGGAGAAAACTGATGTTTACTTTGATCTTTAAAAATCTGGCACCTCTTACCCTTTTAATAACTTTCAGTACTTCTGTATTTATCTAAAATTTTTTTATAACAGATTGGAGTTGTGAAATACTCTTGATTTTTAAACCAAAGATTTTCTAAGACTTTAAGTTTTTATAGTGTAACCAATGTAAACTTATCTGGTTACCTAAGCAAAGACTATTCTTTGCATTTTTAAATTGCTGTTTTTTAAAAAGCTTTTAATTTCCCATTTTATAAAATTTTATATTCATATTGGAAGTTCTAATTTTTCCAGTTTGCATGAAATTGTATGTATTAAAAAATCAGTATTAATAATATTGATATTATTAAAATGGATTTTGGTGCTGTACACTTGGAGCTAAAGCCTAGTAGAAGTCTAATTCATAGGTGAAATACATTTTCTAACAGTGCGGTGCCTGTCGTTTAAAAGACCAAATAAACATTTTGTGTTTAAGAAATTAGCAGATTGTTAGAGATCTTAAGGAGAATTACATCTTGATAGTTAAATTGCAGATTCTCGTATTTGAATGAAATAATCCATATACTTGCTTTGTACAGTAGGTGTCCTCTGGAAAAGTTACATGTATAGAGCTTTGTATATTGTTTTTCCGTTGACAGCATCTGATATTTTTTCATTTAAAAAGGGGAGTCCATGGTATACTGAAAATTATAAAAGAAAAAATGTTTTGATAAAATGTTAGTCATGTTCTATTGTACATTATATTTAACCCTTGCTACCATTAAAATAAGATTAAATAATGCATGAGGTTTCATAAAATCTTTAAATTTTCGCTCTGTGGTCCCAGGACTGCCTCACTTTTTCCTTATAAAATCAGGAATCACTGTTACCTCCCAGCAGATACAAGGATCACTGTTTTTCTAGAATCCATAGCAATTTCCGTTCTCTGTAAGTTCAGTACTGTCCAGTTTTGCTCCTTCATTTCAAATGCCACTTCACTTAAAAATTTTTTTTTCTATTTTTATTGAGATAATTGACATATAACATTGTATTAGTTTAAGGTGTACGACATAATGATTTGATATATGCACATACTGCAAAATGATTACCACGATAAGTTTAGTTAAACATCACCTCACGTAGTTTTAAAAAATGTTTTTCCTTGTGATGAGAACTTTTAAGATCTATTCTCTTAGCAACTTTCAAATATGTAATACAGTATTATTAACTGTCATAACTATGCTGTACATTAGTCGTAGGACATTCTCTTATAACTGGAAGTTTGTACCACTTGACCACCTTCACACATTTCACGCACTCCCCATGCCCCACCTCTGGCAACCACACTCTGCTTGCTGTATCTATGAATTTAGTTTTTTTAGATTCTGATATGTGAGATGATACAATATTTGTCTTTCTCTCTGACTTATTTAGCATAATGCCCTCAAGACCACTCCATTTTCGAACAGTATTAACTAAAGACATGGCACCCACAAGAAGCAAGCAAATTGGATGTGTCAGAGCACCTCCTATCAAGGGGCGTGAGTTCTTCAGTCTAAACATCTATAGAACCATCTTTTCCATCAGCTCCCACTGAACATTAATGTTTCTGGCTGTTTCTCACCATACGACAGTTAATGTTTCTAGCTACTTCTCAAAGGAACTCTTCACAAA
Organism: Grampus griseus; assembly: GCF_964374135.1. Classification (NCBI taxonomy): domain Eukaryota; kingdom Metazoa; phylum Chordata; class Mammalia; order Artiodactyla; family Delphinidae; genus Grampus; species Grampus griseus. The sequence goes on from NC_139018.1 coordinate 95,857,317, forward strand.
TTTTTAAATTGAGAAAATTATATTTACAATAAGCAAAGATTTTTATATTTTTATGTCATTTTTTTTTTTTTTTTGCGGTACGCGGGCCCCTCACTGTTGTGGCCTCTCCTGTTGCGGAGCACAGGCTCCGGACGCACAGGCTCAGCGGCCACGGCTCACGGGCCTAGCCGCTCTGCGGCACGTGGGATCTTCCCGGACCGGGGCACGAACCCGTGTTCCCTGCATTGGCAGGCGGACTCCCAACCACTGCGCCACCAGGGAAGCCCCTTATGTCATTTTAATGTCATTCTTTCTTATGTCATATTGATTTTTCTGCATTATAATTTAGTTCCGTAAGTCCCTATAAAAACTGAAAAATTGGAAATTTTTTTATAATAAAACATTTATAACAGTTTGTTAATGCTGAACTCTAACCTGCAGTCTGATCATTCAGAGGAGCCAATCTTGTCAACCAAGTATTTTAGACAGCCTTCATTGACATATAAAGACTTTTACTTAGGACATCTGCTCTAGTGGCTAGATAAGAATAGATTGTAACACTGTGAAACACCACCAGCCATATCTTGTTAGCATTGTTCAAGTTTGTACACTTTTAAGATAAACTCCCGTGGAGTCTACATATGTGAGGCTTAACTCCCTTTTCTACAGACTATCAATATGCTTTAAGTGCTGCAAAGCGATTAATAGGCCTAAAATTTTTCTGTCAGATATTGTAGTCCACTCAGAGAGTAAGGTTTAAGAACAGATTCTGGGTGCTTCTTGGTAGCTGTGTATAGCAATTTTTAGGAGTTTAAATTTCACCTTAACTCACAAAAGAAAAAAAGTCTGATTCAGTTTAAACTTTTTAGATCTGTCTGCTTAAGAATTATAAAACAAAAATCGTGAAAAAAAAATTGCATGCATACATGTGCATTTACACACACACATAGCATAAAAACCTTTGTAATTTTGAATAAATGCCCACATTTTTTTCAGTCTTTTGGATGAATTATATTTGGTTTTAGTTATGTTTAAAAGCTTGAAAATTACCTTTATAACAGTGCATCATTCTTTGTCACATGAAATTGGGCATTTAAATACATTTTTTAACTCTAAAATACCAAAATGCTATAAATGCTTTACTTTTTCAATTTTTATAAATATAAAAACTGAATTTTATAATACTGATACTTAAATATTACAAAATATTAATATTATTGGCTCTTATTAGCACAGTGAAAGTTCTTTTGAAAAATATGGACTATAGGCATTTAGAATTTACCACTTCATATTGGAATAAATAATTTCACTAAAGTTTATCAAATATACTGTAGACTTGGACTTTTTGGAAAATCCATTTAGTGCCTATGTTCTAAAGTTCATTCCTTACACACCTCTTAAGAACAAGTTTATTAATTTCCCTGAGTTATTCTTTCCTACCCTATTAAGTTAAACCATATAAAACTGTCAATACGTGACCATTTATACCCATAAAAATAGTAAGTTCATACGGTTCAATCTCATACCATCAGTACTCCGTCTGGTCTGTCCATAAAATCAAATTAAAAAAAAAAAAAGGGCTTCCCTGGTGGCGCAGTGGATGAGAGTCCGCCTGCCGATGCAGGGGACACGGGTTCGTGTTCCAGTCTGGGAAGATCCCACATGCCGCAGAGCGGCTAGGCCCATGAGCCATGGCCGCTAAGCCTGTGCGTCTGCAACAGGAGAGGCCACAACAGTGAGAGGCCCGTGTACGGCAAAAAAAAAAAAAAATTGAGTTTTTTTTTTTAAATTGACAAATATGAAGAAACAGGGACCTATGATACAGTGCGTTCTGGGCCTGATGGGAGCCAATCCAGCTATTAAACTAGAGATTAGTTTTGCAGTAAAACAAATACATCTCTCATCAGTCACCTATATCCACCAACCAAAAGAAAATCAGCGCAACGTGTAATGGGTTTGAGGAAACTTTTAGGGATAAACATCAAATAATTGAATTTTGAAACTTAAGGAATAATGAAATTCCCCTTGAATCTTTAGTGTTGGCTGGCCTTCCAAGCAAGGATGGCTGTCGGGCTTATGTTCACATATGGGAAGTCTTGATGCCTGTTGGAGGCTCGGGTGCTTGGGTTGTCAGGTAACTCTAGCTCCTGTGAGTCTGAGTGGACGTGGTGCCAGGAGCTGTGGCTGTGGGAGATAATGCCCTCATGCTCAGCCCAGTGGCACCCTGCTCCAAGCACCAAACAATGGGAGGATCCAAAATCCCCAAACATCTTTTGGCCTTCAAATATTAAGCTTTCCACCATGTCTACAAGGGTTGAGGGCCTCTAGGCTCGGCCCAACTGCCCTGTTGCTGAAGTAGCAGAGCCTCAAGGCCAGCCCTTATAAAGAACAGCTGACCTAATCTACAGATTTAATGTGATCCCTATCAAATTACCCATGACATTTTTCACAGAACTAGAATAATCCTGAAATTTATATGAAACCATAAAAGACCCATAATTGCCAAAGCAGTCCTGAGGGAAAAGAACAAAGCAGAAGGCATAACCCTCCCAGGCTTCAGACAATACTACAAAGCTACAGTAATCAAAACAGTGTGGTACTGGCACAAAAACAGACATACATATCAGTGGAACAGAACAGAGAGCCCAGGAAAAAACCTACACACCTATGGTCAATTAGTCTTTGACAAAATAGGCAAGAATATAAAATGGGAAAAAGATGGTCTCTTCAACAAGTGGTTCTGGGAAAGTTGGACAGCTGCATGTAAATCAATGAAGTTAAAACACACCCTCACACCATGCACAAAAATAAACTCAAAATGGCTTAAAGACTTAAACATAAGATATGACACCATAAAACTCCTAGAAGAGAACACAGGCAAAACATTCTCTGACAAAAATCATACCAATGTTTTCTTAGATCAGTCTCCCAGGGCAACAGAAATTAAAAACAAAAATAGACAAATGGGACCTAGTCAAACTTAAAGCTTTTGCACAGAAAAGGAAACCATAAACAAAACAAAAAAGCCTACGGGCTGGGAGAAAATGTTTGCAAATGATGTGACCAACAAGGGCTTAATTTCCAAAATATACAAACAGCTCATACAACTCAACAACAACAACAACAAAAAAACACAACCCAGCCGAAAAGTGGGCAGAAGACCTAAATAGACATTTCTCCAAAGAAGACATACAGATGGCCAATAGGCACATGAAAAGATGCTCAAGATCACTAATTATTAGAGAAATGCAAGTCAAAACTACAGTAAGGTACCACATCACACCAGTCAGAATGGCCATCATTAAAAAGTCAACAAAGAGCAAAGGCTGGAAAGGGTGTGGAGAAAAGGGAACCCTCCTACACTGTTGGTGGGAATGTAAACTGGTGCAGCCACTATGGAAAACAGTATGGAGTTTCCTCAAAAAACTAAAAATAGAGTTGATGTATGATCCAGCCATCTCACTCCTGGGCATATACCCAGATGAAACTAATTCGAAAAGATACATGCACCCCTATGTTCATAGCAGCACTATTCACAATAGCCAAGACATGGAAAAACCTAAATGAATGAATGGATAAAGAAGATATACAATGGAATATTAGCCATCAGGAAGAATGAAATAATGCCATTTGCAGCTCAACAGACTTGAGGTTGCCAAGGGGTTTGGAGGGATAGGAAAGGGAAGGAATGGGAGTTTGGGATTAGCAGAGGCAAACTATTATATATAGGATGGATAAAAAACAAGATCCTACTGTATAGCACAGGGAATTATATTCAATATCCTGTGACAAACCATAACGGAAAAAAATGTGAAAAAGTATATATACACATATGTATAAGTGAGTCACTTTGCTGTACAGAAGAAATTAACACAACATTGTATATCAACTTTACTTCAATAAAATTAAAAAAAAAGAAGAACAGCCGACTTTATGATTGAACTGTGCTAGTACTTCTCAGCATTCTGGATGAGTCTCTAAATGGCCTTTCTGGAGCGGGTGCTAATTATGTCTGTGTTTACTGCACAACTATGAAATTATACTTTAAAAATATAAAAGGGAGGGAAATATAATATATATCCAGGTTTTCTGCGTGGTAAGATGATGGGCCATTTCCTTTCCTTTGACCATTTCTATTTAACAAAAGACTTCTAAAAAAACGTATCTAATCAACTCTCAGAGGTAGAGGAATATAAACATTAAATCATGAAGAGTTTACATGGTCAAGTCCAAATCCCATCAAGTTGAGCAAACTGACTTCAGAGAAGTTGAATAACTTCCCCAAGATAATATCATTGGCTTGTTCATTCAATAAATACTTTTTATGCACCTATTATGTTCCAGCTACTGCACCAGTCACAAAGCTAGAAGTCAAATCTAGTGTTTTGTTTCCCACTGCTCTTTTTTCTCTAAACCTTTTGGTGACCATTTCTCTCAGATATTTTGGGTGTCTTTCTCCATAAGGTCACTAATGTATCTGTTCAGCAGTGTGACTGCTGTGCAAATAAGTTCCCGACTCTTGTCTCAAAAATGTTTTTGTTTTTGTTTTTAACTTAAGAAAAAGCTTTGGACAGAGGTCTTAAGTTCTAACTCAGCTTCCATGTCTGTAAAATGAGAATAACAGCAGCTGCCCTTTGAGTTGTTCTGAGGATTAGAACTGGTAAGGCCCATGCAGCACTTGGCAAAGCACCGAGTCTCCAGCGAGCCCTCCCGTGCTGTACCTGCTCGGACAAGGAAACCCAAGACCCAGAGCAAACAGTTACCAAAATAAACTTCTCATTTGGGAAGAATGTATTTTCTAAAGTCACAGACTTGCTTCTGAACATTTTTTAACCACAACTAGGATTATGCAAAAGCAACTCAATTCCCCCCTTCAATCAAAACAAGTCATTTCATCATTGTTTTAAAACAAACAGTTGAAAACCATACTTACAGCAAGCACGCGTTTCATACTTCAGTCATCCTCTTCTTCGCTGCCTGCTTTCCTCTTTCTGGAGGGTTCACCTCCTGAACAGATATGAGAGAGAAGGTGTAAAATTTAATACTGAACGTTTCTGGAAATTTTGTCTTAAGTAGTTCTGAGCTGATGGGGGAGCTAGCCCTTCATGTTAGAACCCTACCCACCAGCGGCGACCTTGTCCACAAACACTGTCTCTACAGGTCAGACAAGGGGAGCCCGGGCTTCCCTGGGCAGCAGTCAGGGCTCAGGGACACCTCACTCTATCCTGACGGGGATTCTGCTCATTATTACTTGAAATACATACCTCTGCTTCCTCAGTACTTCACTTTCTCTACCTAAAATTCAGTATTTTAAAGCCTGTCAATTTTTTTAAAAGGACTGCTTGTGTTTTATGTGCTTTTTCAGTATGCTTTCCAAGTTTTAAATATATTTTTTTCACATGAAAAATTAGTGCTTCCATTACACAGTAAGGCCGATTTCTTTCTTTTTTTTTTTTTTTTTTAGTAAGGCCAATTTCTATTACTGAGATGTTTCCTCTGATCTGTAACTCCAAACCCATAGCAATGCATGTTAAGTGTTCAGAAAACACTGGATGAATGAATATGGCACAATGGCAACAACATAGTGATTTGCTTGTGTAATTAAGACTTACATTTTCTTTGCACTTGTGCTCTTATAGGTGGAAAAGGAAATAATTAAAGGAAAATAATTTTAACAACATGGAAACGATCTAACCCTCCACTATTATCATACCCATGATGAAGGCGAGAGGGCCCTTGCTCTACTGTACCCAGCTACTTCTAATTCTCTGGTCGAGCCCTGGTGTCTCAGCCATGTGTCTTTTCTCACAGGTCTCTCCATCCTCTGGCATGTCCACCCTAATGCTCTTCCTTCTGCAACCAGCAAGACGGCACAGGTGTCAGGCCCTCCTCTGGGCCACGTCTAGGCTTATTACTGCATTCATCTCACTGAGTTACAGGGAGGTGTGTAGACATCTGTCTGTGCTCTAGGGCTGTGAGCTCCTCTTCATTCCAGGAGTTGACTTGTGGCTACAGGGCAAACCCCTTCAGACTGAATAAATTTGGTTTTACCCCATCACTGGTGAGCTTCTTTGCTCTCAGCGACCTTTGAGCCTTATCTTCATCTGGTCCCTCATCACTCTCTGAAGAATAGATTCTGGCCCTCTCCTCTGAAAGCAAAGGGACTTTAGATACGGGATTGACCTTCAAAGATGAAGACCCATTTATTCCTGAATTTTTCTACTCTTGAATATTGCTACTTCCCACCATATATTTCCCTTGAGGAGCCAACAATTTTTTAAAGTTTTCATAAAGAAGTATGTACAGCTTTCAAACATGCTTAAATGACTTAGATTGGAGAGGTTTTTCCTTCGGAGAGATTGTCTGATCATTTTTAAATACCCGAGGGGCTTTGTGCACACATTTTTTAAAAAATTTATTTTATTTATTTCTTATTTTTGGCTGCATTGGGTCTTCGCAGCTGCACACAGGCTTTCTCTAGTTGTGGTGAGCAAGGGCTACTCTTCGGTGTGGTGCACAGGCTTCTCATTGCGGTGGCTTCTCTTGTTGTGGAGCATGGGCTCTAGGCACACGGGCTTCACTAGTTGTGACATGCGGGCTCAGTAGTTGTGGCACGCGGGCTCAGTAGTTGTGGTTCCCAAGCTCTAAAGCGCAGGCTCAGTAGTTGTGGCACACGAGCTTGGTTGCTCCGCAGCGTGTGGGATCTTCCCAGACCAGGGCTCAAACCTGTGTCCCCTGCATTGGCAGGCAGATTCTTAACCACTGCGCCACCAGGGAAGCCCCACATATTTTAAAACTACAAAGTTTAAACGCTGGGTCCCTATACAAGCAGGAGAACTGCCTGTTACACATTTTCCTCCATAAGGACAAAATTATTTAATTGATTTTCTTATTATGGGGGTGCCTTATTTTCCCAGCTAAGCTTTTGTGTGGCAAAGTGGTCCCAGGGAAAACAAAATAAAAGGCCTTGGTACTGTTGTCCTAAGTGAATAACAGCAAGACAGTAAGAGCCCACGAGAGCACAATCGCTCCCACGGCCCTGAGATGGTGAAGCGTGACCTCCTCTCCCTACTCACCTCGGCCATGGTTCTTGCTGGCTTCTCCCTCCTCACCACTGCTGGGGCCCTGGTAGGGGGCACTCGGCCCCCGCTGGTTCTGCTTTTCCCACAGATGGATGGTCTCCTGGTGAGTAGACGCCCTCAAACGTTCTTCTTCTTTCTGTAAAGAAGCAAATAAATTACTGAACTTTAAAACAAAAAATGAACTCACTTAGTGCCCCCTTGAAACTACTTTACTGTAAAGAACACGTAAATGCCTCGCCCAGGATAACACCAGTTCCTATGTCCTCAGGGTACAGTTCTCTCCATTTTACACCTCTGTTACCACACATGGTCATCATCTTGTTCGTTCGAAGGCGTGAAGAAAACACAGGGTGAAGAGGCAAAGGCTCCCTCCCTCACACCAACCGCCCCATCAGAACTGGCACCGGTACAGCCTTGGGAGATGCAGCGTCCCCTGTGCTGCCAGGCAGAGCCCAGAGTGTGGCGACCAGCCTGAGGAACCTCGTTAATGTCCAGTGGACGCCTGAGGGAGGCGGATTCTCTTCACCCTGAGACAGACACCTGACTTGCCCAGGCTCCACCGAACTACCATGGTGCTCATATATTCCAGTCTGGGGCCCTCAACCCAGAGAGCTCCCCACAGCTCCTGATGGCAGGATGGGGAGGTTCTGGTGGGGAGGGTCCCTGAGCCCCAAAGCAGAGCCTTCATTCCCTTCCATCTGCCTGGCTTCTACACACTGGGGTTCACTAGGCAGAGCCAGTGTCAACTGAGTCAGAATGTCCTCATGACCTTCCCACATCACCTCCTATCTGGTTAACACAGTTTAATGATGTACATCAAGGGTTATATTTTTATATAAAGATTTTTTTTAATTAATTTATTTATTTTTGACTACATTGGGTCCTTGTTGCTGCACTTGGGCTTTCTCTAGTTGCAGCGAGCAGGGGCTGCTCCTCGTTGCGGTGTACAGGCTTCTCATTGCGGTGGCTTCTCTTCTTGCACAGCATGGGCTCTAGGTGCGTGGGCTTCAGTAGTTGTGGCTCGTGGGCTCTAGAGCGCAGGCTCAGTAGTTGTGGCCCACGGGCTTAGGTTGCTCCGCGCTATGTGGGATCTCCCCGGACCAGGGGTCGAACCCGTGTCCGCTGCACTGGCAGGCGGATTCTTAACCACTGTGCCACCAGGGAAGCCCGGGTTATATTTTTAAATTACTAGTTTCCCTCTGAAATCTCATAGATTGGAGAGAGAACACCCGAGGGTCCGGATTGCTGTATCTCACCATCAGCCATTGACTATGACAATTACTGTGGTTAACCACATGCTTAGAAGGTTAAGCAGGCTCCCTGACAACCACAAGAAATAAAACAGCTGTGACAATAAGAAATGATGAATTAACATTCTGGAAAGCACAGTTCTTAATACCCCAAACAATCCCAGGATAAACCTCAGCCAACATACCTGAACCATCTCTGTGCGCTGGCATTCAGGGTCACGACCAGCCATCGGTAAGATTCTAATCTTCTGTGTCCTCGAGCATCTGTTAGCAAGTAGCAGGGTCATCTTTCTAAGTGTGGCACAGTCTGTAGCATGAGGTCTGCAGGAAACAGAAGAAAACGTCTCACTGTTTACAAAGAATATTTGGAGGCAATCATACCAACAGCAAACACAGTTGCGGACAATGACACAGCAGCCCCTGCGGCAGCCCTTTCCTCTGGCGCATGCGCACACCAAGAGCATGCTCGCGATCGGCAGGCTTCCCAGGTAAATGTCCCTGAAGGGAAGGGACACGCTGGCCAGCAGAGCAGCACAGACAGTCCAGGCTCTTACCAGGTGCGTCAATCAATGTGAGTTAATAACCGGTCTTCTGGTTTGTATGGCGGGCTCATGTTGGTTTCCATAGCGTGAACTGGCTCCCTGAGGGACAGCAACTTGTTGCAAAGGTGAACAATAGCATGGGAACCAAACCATGGGCCTTGGTGAGCTGCACCTCAAAATCAGGTCAATCAGAACTGAGGCAGGCTTTGTGCACAGCCAACCTCTCTGCCCTGTTGCTCTTTAACTGCCAAGTAGCTGTGGGTCACTATGAATAGTTACCTGAAGGTGAGTTTGGACTTAAAGATGGCTTGTCCCTGCAGACCAGTGTCTTCCCTAATGAACAGCTGGTTGTGATTGCCCTGCATCGGGGCCTTGTCAACATCAAACACCTCATTGCCTAAATGCAGGGACAGGCTGGAAATAAGAAATAGTTCAGTTATTAGCGTGGATATTTAACAAATCCTACAGCTTCCATTCTACCCTGTTAGCTGTTCTTAAAATGCTGTGGAACTGCAGCATCCTGTCCCCATAATGAATTCATAAGAAAAACAAAGAAAAGATACTGGAAACAACTAACCTAACCTTTCAAAGTAAAAGGTGGTAAAATCCATCTTCCTTTCAACTTCAAATATAATTGTTTTTATCATTTTCCCACTCTCTACCATTTCATTAGTAAAATAGAAACCATTTTTTCAAACATACCAATTTATAATGTCCAATTATCACAAATGGGCGCTAAGATTAGGCTTTCATCTCAATAAGGTAGATACTGTGAATTTGATCACATCTTGGGTCTATGACTAGAGTATCCAAGTGCTGCACTGTGATCTTAACCTTATTTATTTCTCCCAGGTTTCCCAGGTAATGCCAGAGGCCTAGATCTTGTTGATTCTTTAATGAAAGATGATCCTAAAATACGGTCCTACGCAGAAAACTTCATTCATCCCAGGCCTCCCTCTGGGCATTTCCATACTCTTCAGGCATTTATGCTCACCTTCCATCGGACCACTTGACTATCCGAGCATTGCTTTCTTTAATTTCATTTCCTTCTTTGTCCCGGCGTATCCTCCATCGTATAGTATTTTCTATCTGTTTCAAAACACAAAGGCATTAGAAAACCAGTGTTACTAACTGCGTGCTCTTTTTTCCTCAAGTGACCTATAATCATGTGCCAAGAGTTCATAGATGGTAAGAGAATAAGCTCACCACAAAATAGCTGATTAGGCAACATGGAAACCTTCCTGCTACAGATACCTAGAGATATTGGTTGAACTCAACAGACATTTTGTTTTAATCTTCTCTGAGCTCCAGTTCATGGCAGTGGAAGCAAAAACTTCGGGGCCATATGAGGTAGGCGGTTACAACTGAGATCTCTGTCTATTGCAGCCCAACTTGAAGGCTATGAACCCAGAGAAAGAAGGACTAAAAAAGGACCCATTCGCCTAGTAAGATAGAGAAGCTCTGAGTATTAATTTTAAAAAGAATATACAATTAAGTAATAAACAACAGATTAAAACCTGAGACTTTTGCTTTACCCTACCCTTATGGTGGGGAACTCCAAATTACAAAAGTAGCATAAAAATGGATCCTGCCACGGCTACCACTGCGGCCTCTGGCAGAAGCTTATTCAAAACCCGGTTAAAGGCAATGCCATCCCTGTGAGAGCAATGGTAGGGTTTTGCCATCCAGGCCTTCTTGAGGGGGACCACCTAATGACAAGGCCTATTTTCTGTGCATAACCTGAATTTCCATAAAGAGTCTGAGATACTCTTATTGTGGGAAGCTGCTTGGATCTATCCACAATAAAATGTGGAGGCAGTTCGGTGTACCTAGCTACATTATTATTTATCCTGAAGGAAATAGCTAACAATTTTCAAGAATTTTTATCTTTACTTCTGTCGAAAAATTACAACCGCAAAAGAAAGGTTAAAAAAGTGACAATTCTACAAGGATTTTTTAAAAAGGATATATACCTTCTCCTCTAAAAATATTCTGAAAAGATATTTAATTCCTTGTTCTAAGCAGTTATTTGTTGATTGTTTATGACAATAAACATAAAGATCATTTTATAAGCTGGTCTCAAATTGTTACCCCTGTGTTTTACTTTATAAAAGGAAAAACTCAAAAAAAAAACCAAAAAACAAAACACAGGAATGAAGTGTGAAATGGTACCTTTAATTTTAACCTGGTTCTATCTTCTTCATCAAGCACTTCCTCATCTTCAAATTCATCTTCATAATACTGAGGATCAAAAGGCCTAAAAGTTGTTTTTTAATGTAGTATTAGCCATCTTTAGTATTGAATATAATTAATGTATAAAATAATCTTTACAACATGCACTAATATGTTAAAAAAATCACAGTAGACAAATAACTTCATGTAAAACTTCAAAAAGTATGCAAATTACTGTACTTCCTTGAAATTTGATTTTAAAACATATTACCTGAAATAAAATCCAAATGTGACTAATAGTTCGAAGTTTTTAAATTATATTTTTGTTCGGTGACGTATGTCCTCTAAAGTATAGGTGACACATGATCTATCTCTTCATATTTTTTAAGAAAAGTGTCATGTTTAATTGCATAAGAGCTTGCAATAGTGCACCATCGTGAATAATACCCATCAACACTATTTTGTTGTCTAAAATTGTGGTCGTTTCTAGATTCACAAAGGCTTTTGCATTGAACATTTGTGATTTCTCTAGAAAACTTTCTCACTCTCATTTTCCAATTTTTCAGCTTTATGATAGTGAAAAATACCTTCATCAGCTATGTCTGCTCATTTATAAGAAAGTGCCAAAGTGCTAGAAGAATTATTAGCATTAAAACTTTCTCACACCAGTAATTCATCATTTTCTACCACAGCACATTCTAAGTTTATTTTTTCAGAGTTACATGAGAAATCTCCCACCTCTGTGATTAGCCAACTCATTATAAATAAGAAAAACATTTACATTCCACATGTTTTTACTCAATATCTTGGGGGGGAAAAAAAAACCTTTAATCAGTCCTCTTACTTGGGTTCTATGCTGAGAAATTTGGGTAGTTTAACAAAGTACAATTCATTTCCTAAATCATAGTTGATGCTGGGAATTTCTACTTCTATTTTGGTTTCAGAAATTGGCTCTTCCTCCTGCTGGTCCTGAGGCACTCCACGTCCATCCTAAGAAGAGAATCAGAATGTGAGAGCCTGAGTTGACATTAGAAATGCTCTAGCTCTCCTTCTGCACTAGGCAGATGCAGGTGTGACCAGAAGTAAACTTGGACACCCCTTCAGAGATAAAGCAGTTGGCAACCCCTCCAGGCCTCTCCTTAAAATTTCATCCTCTCCCCACCCCCCCCAAAAAAACCACCATGCAAAATAAGACCTGTTAGCCTGCATTACCAGAAAAAATGTTGACATATCTAGCTTGCATAAGATATTTAGCAACAGATGTGTGAAATTATGCAACCCCTCAATGCTAAGTAAGTATTAAACTCAGAGAAGAATGTCAAATAGTACACACTTGGCACATGTGTAAATAAGAAAAACTTTTAAATAAAAGGTTTTCAAATTATGCATCCTCACAGTCTAGCCCCTAAAGTTTGGCATCAAATTCATTCTGAGCAATTCCTTCTATTCCCTTTAATATCCAGAAATTCCCAACATAGCTAAGAAAGTCACCCATTCGTCAGATGTTTCAGACTGCTATTCATTATCCATGTCCCCTCCCTACATGACCCATCGGCCTCTGAAACTTTTTTCTTAACTTTGAACAATGGGCCCAGTTGAGATTTGTTATTGTACTTACAGTAACAGGCTGTCCTGAAATGGGTGGTTGATTGTCCCTGTCACTCTCTGAAGAAATGTCATCTATGTCTCCAAACAGATCCATGGTCCCACTATAATCTTCAATGTTGGGGGAAAAATGCACAGTATTAATTTCTCTCACTGAAGTTCTTCACACAGTTCTTAGCCCATCACTTCAACATATTCCCAAGATTCATAAACCAAACCTCCACTAAACCATGATCAGACTGGCTCCCTGAGCCTGGCCCTCAGAAGCCTCACAAGAGTGTCTACAGGGAAGGGAAACAGCGAAGTTAGCTGGTGGAAGGCCAAGCTGCTGTGATAGCCAGCTTTCAAGGTGGATCCTAGGGATCCCTGCCTCTGGTATTCTTGCCCTTGTGTGATCCTCTCCCACAGGTATCACGGTTGGTCTATGTGATCAATAGAATACAGCCTCACTTCCAAGGCCCTGCATGACATTGTGGCTTTTTTGCCTTGCTCTTTCTCCCTTGGGTCACTTGCTCTGGAGGAAGCCAGCTGCTGTGATGTGAAGACACTCAAACTGCTGTGGAGAGGCTCATGCAGTGACAAACTGAGGTCTCCTGCCAAGAGCCATGGGAGTGAACCATCTTGGAAACAGATCCTTCAGCCCCAGGCAGGCCTTTAAATAACACAGTCTCAACCAACATCTTGATTGCAGCCTTGTGGGAGACCCTGAGCCAGTGCTAAACCACTCCTGACCCTTAGAAACGGTGAGATAGATTAAATGTTTGTTGTTTTAAGCTGGTGCTCTCAATGAATGTAGTTAGGGAAGGTGGGGGATGGTATGCAAGTCACACAAAATATGTCTGCTCTGACACTCCTATCTCCCTGTCTTTGAATTCCCTCTGCACAAAGCCAGGGAAGCTTTGGTATCTCAACTTCATTAAATGAAGGCCACCACTGAGATTTTTGGTGAACCAGTCAAGTATAGAGCCATGTCCAGCTATATGTCCTAACACATCAAATCCAGAATATATCGATATAAGTGCACCCGTATCAGTAAATTTGGCCCAAGGTAGTTAGTGTTTGTCCTTCATCTCACATTCTTAGAATCCACGTCCACACACATTCCCCAGGCTTTTGCTCATATTTAATAGCAAAATCTTGCAATTCTTTTGGTGTGTAAGTTATTTCTTCTTCAGTCAGAGTTTGTGCTTTCTTTGCCAGAGTATGATGAGATCCTAGTGATGGGTCTGCTGGTAAAAAGTAGGTCAGACAGCACTCAGCTGGGTGATTCTTGAGGGGAATGCAGACTGCCCCAAGTGATGTTATTACAGCATTTTCAAGCAAGAAGACTAGTTTCACAACCTACTGAATGGGAGAAAATGTTTGCAAACGATAGGACCGATAAGGGGTTAATATCCAAAATATATAAACAGCTCATACAACTCAGTATCAAAAAATCAAACAACTTGATTAAAAAATGGGCAGAAGACATGAACAGACATTTTTCCAAAGAAGACATACACATGGCCGACAGGCACACGAAAAGATGCTCAACATCACTAATCATTCATGGAAATGCAAATCAAAACCACAGTGAGCTATCACCTCACACCTGTCAGAATAGCTACCATCAAAAAGTCTACAAGGGCTTCCCTGGTGGCGCAGTGGTCGACAGTCCGCCTGCCAATGCAGGGGACACGGGTTTGTGCCCCGGCCTGGGAAGATCCCACATGCCGCGGAGTGGCTAGGCCCGTGAGCCATGGCCGCTGAGCCTGCGCTCTGCAACGGGAGAGGCCACAACAGTGAGAGGCCCACGTACCGCAAAAAAAAAAAAAAAAGTCTACAAATAGCAAATGTTGGGGAGAATATGGAGAAAAGGGAACCCTTGTATGCTGTTGGTGGGAATGTAAATTGGTGCAGCCACTATGGAAAATAGTATGGAGGTTCCTCAAAAAACTAAAAATAGAACTACCATATGATCCAGTAATTTCATTCCTGGGTATATATCTGAAACAAAAACCCTAATTCAAAGAGATATGTGCATGCCAATGTTCACAGCAGCAACATCTACAATAGCCAAGATATGGAAGCAACCTGTCCATCGTCAGATGAACAGATAAAGAAGATGTGGTATGTATACACTGAAATACTACTCAGCCATAAAAAAGAAAGAAATTCTGCCATTTGCAACAACATGGATGGACCTACACGGTATTATGCTTAGTGAAATAAGTCAGAGAAAGACAAATACTGTATGTTATCACTTATATGTGGAATCTGAAAAATAAAACAAACCAGTGAATATAGCAAAACAAACAGACTCACAGATGTAGAGAACAAACTAGTGGTTACCAGTGGGGAGAGGGAAGGGGGAAGGGACAAAATAGAGGAAGGAGATTAAGAGGTACAAAGTACTGTGTATAAAATAAATAAGCTACAAGGATATACTGTACAGCACAGGGAATATAGCCAATATTTTATAACTTTAAACGGAATATAATTTATAAAAATATTTGAATTACTATTTTGTACACCTGAAATATAATATTGTAAATCAACTATATGTCAATTTAAAAAAACCTGTTTCCTCAGATATAGGAAGGCAGACTGCTTCTCACAGGCAAGGCAGGCTCAGAGGGACTAGAAAATTTGTTTTTCAGCTTTATCTGAGTCCAAACAGAAATCCCCATTCCTAGTTTCTTTCTCAATCAATACCCTTTCACATGAGAGACTTGAAGAGGCTGTGAATTCAGCTGATGTTGTAGTTCTGCAACCACACAATTACATGCGTTTGATTTTCAGCTACCTCAGCCCTCTGACTACAAGATATGAGATTCCTTTAGGGCTGTCACAAGTGCTCCCTGGTTCTCTGACCGTGACTTGAGCAGAATGTTTGAAGACCTAAGCTTCTGTGAAGTCATAAAGAGAAAGACAAATACCACATCCCTTATATGTGGACTCTAAAATACAACACAAAGAAACCTATCTACAAGACAGAAACAGACTCACAGACATAGAGGACAGACTTGTGGTTGCCAAGGGGGAGGAGGTGTGGGGGGAGAAGGAATGGGAGTTTGGGATTAGTGGATGCAAACTATTATATAGAGAACAGATAAACGACAAGGCCCTCCTGTATAGCATAGGGAACAATATTCAGTATCCTGTGACAAACCCTAATGGAAAAGAATATGAAAAAGAATATATATGTATAACTGAATCACTTCGCTGTACAGCAGAAATTAACACAACATTGTAAATCAACTCTACTTCAATAAAGTTTAAAAACAAACCAAAACTAACCTAAGCTTGTCGACTTTCTGTAAGTGCTCCAGGGCACTCAGAAGCATCCAACCCACACCACCGTCCTTAGTCATCAGGACCGCCTAACAAGTGTAGCAGCCGCTTGAGCCCTCAATCACAGGGGATAATCTGGTTCATCATGATGCCAAGGCACCACCAGCATCCTGTTTCCCATTGGTGAGGAGCTCAGACCCAAACCAATCTACACATCTCATCTTTGAGGATTTGCTTCCTGGACTACCCAGTCAGGTCCAAGTTGAGCAACAGAAAACATACCAGTTGTCTACACAGATAGATCTTAGTATTTTTTAAAAATTGTAATTAGGTTTAAAGTTGTTGATTTGGTTACAAAAAGTACAAAGAGGACTCCCTAAGGGATCACAGAATTTGCAAATTCAGAGAGCAACTTCCACCCCTAGAGATGAGGGAACAAAGGGGAAAGTTACAATTATTATTAAACTTACAAACTTACAGACAGGGCCCCTTGGAGCTGAAACATACCTGAGGAAGGGAAGTGTCCAGCTGGTACCGATGTCTCTCGGGAGTACAATGAAGCTGCCTCTTCAAGTCTTGGTAAACTGCAAACCGGACTGAGCTGCTGTGGGAAGAAACTACTGCTGCTGCTGAGCCCCCTCAGAAACAATGGAGGTCAACAGGAAGCCCCCAGAAAAGTTCCATAAACAAACAGGAAGGAGGAATCTTTTCTTTGTTATTCAGGCTCCCAGTTCCCTCTGGCGCCCCCTAACAGGGGGCAGCTGGCAAAGCTGAAATGTGCTTGCAGAGCCTTGGCTCTGCATAGCCAAGCTCTGTAGAGAAGGGCAGGTTTGGAGACAAGAGACAAGAGCTCAATCACTGTCACATATGTGTCTGCTAGTGAAAAAACAATGTTGCCTTGTAAAGGACAGAGTCAAAATGAAGGCTCTCAAGAGCCAGGCATCGGAGTTTCAACTTGATAAACCAAGAAACAGCAAGGGACTGAAGGTTTCTGAGTTTAGGAGAGTGACACAGTGGTGAGTTAGGACCTTATTCTCTTTCAATGTCACTTCTCTATAACCAGGCTTCAGAAGAGCCTCCCACAAGCCACCCCTCCTAGATTGTATTAACAGGCCTAGTCCGTTCATAAGGGAAAGATTAGGCTGTGTAGAAGAGCACTGCAGAAAAGACAAATACATATCTTAAATATGGATTTCAAATATATCTGCTAATTCTTTGCCATTTCTACCATCGAGAGGAGTCAAACTTCCCTCCCTTTGAATATGAGCTCACATCAGTGACTCACTTCTATTGAACAGAATGTGGTGGATTTTGAAAAAAGATAATACAGCTCTCTTGGGGTGCTCACCATCAGAACCCAGCCACCATGCTGTGCGAAAGCAGGGCTACAACTAGGACGCAACATGTGAGATACTCACTTTGGTGAAAAATATAAGTGGTGCCAGAATCTTAGTGATCAAGGTAAATAATATTGCAATACATTTTCAACTCCATGCAAAACACTCCCATAAACAAAACATCAAAATTTCAAATAAAGAGACAATCTATCCAGTTTTGTACTTGTGCCACTCTTCTCACTTGGCTTACCCTAATCCCAGCCCTGTCAGATCATCTTTATTTAAATTTTTGACATTTTATTCATCATATTTTTACATTAATTTTAATTTTTTTAAATGTTGTATTACGGTATTATTAAACTTGATTGCTGTAGTGGGCTGAATAGGGACACTTCAAAATTCATATCTACCCAGAACCTCAGAATGTGACTTTATTTGGCAATAGGATCTTTGCAGATGTAATTAGTTAAGATGAGGTCACACTGGATTAGGGTTAACCCTAAACCCATTGATGGGTGTCCTGAAAGGAGACTGGGATCTGGAGACACAGAGCAGAGACACAGAGCAGACACACAGGGGAACAAGCCATGTGAAGACAGAGGCAGAGATTGGAGTTATGCTGCTACGAGCCAAGGATTAGTGGGATCCTCCAGAAGCTAGGACAATGCAGGGAAGGATTCTTCCCTTTAGAGGGAGCACGGCTCTGCCGACACCTTTATCTAGGATTTATAGGCTTCAGAACTGTGAGAGAATGTGTTTCTGTGGTATTAAGTCACCCAATTTGTGGTACTGTGCTACAGCAGACCTAGCAAACGAATACAATTACGGAGGCTTTTTTGCGCCCCTTTTAAAACTCTGCACCCCAGAAGAATGCCTCACTCGCTTCACCTGGCCCTTGCAAGGCTTCTCTGTGGGGCCTGGGAGGAATTCACTAAAACCTAAGAATTAGTGTAAGGCATTAACAAAATCAGCCTGCTTTGGGAGGGGTCAATTTCTTGAACAGAGACCTGCTTTTTAAATTTTTTTATTACAATTAAAATTACTCAAAAGCAAATCAATTTATTTCAGTCAAAATAATTCATGTTTACATCATATTTATAAAACAAACTGTACAATAAAATATATAAAGTTCTCACATTTTCTACTTCAATCATCATCTTCTTCCTCTTCGTCACTGATCACGTACTTCTTGTGCTTTTTATTTGCTTTATCATCATCTTCTGCTTTTCTCTTTCCAGAAGGCTCACCTTCCTAAACAGATAAAAATTTGAAGAATCTCAAAGTTCATAGAGAATATTTCTAGAAAGGTTTATCAAAAGTAGCTCTGAGCTGAATAACCCTCTGAAAACCCAAAAATAACATAAATTTTAATAAGAACATTTACCAGCTGAATAAAACCAGTGGTTAAAGTCATGGCCAGTTTCCAAATCTACAGGTACTAGAGGCATTCAAAATGACTACGGAGTAATAACAAAACTAACCCTAAAACCCAATTTCAGGCCCATGAGGGCGAACTAAGCAATTATGACCCAGTCTCACAGGGGGAAGAAGCTGTTGTATATAGAGAAGAGCTGCAGGAAAGTGGAAATGGGCTTTGCCCTGGGAAGAGTTAGGGCTCTCCCAAAGAAGTCAGCCTATATAACCGCTTGTTCTGCTGACTATTTTGAGCATAATTAGGCATTTACTTAAACTTTTTTCTCCACTTGCTGAGCATTTCACTTCTTCGTTACCTAAAAAGCATTCTAAAGACTGTCAATTTTTTTTTTTTTTTTGTGGTACGCGGACCTCTCACTGTTGTGGCCTCTCCCGTTGCGGAGCACAGGCTCCGGACGCGCAGGCTCAGCGGCCATGGCTCATGGGCCCAGCCGCTCCGCGGCATGTGGGATCTTCCCAGACCGGGGCACGAACCCGTGTCCCCTGCATCGCCAGGTGGACTCTCAACCACTGCGCCACCAGGGAAGCCCTAAAGACTGTCAATTTATTATTATTTATTTATTTATGGCTGTGTTGGGTCTTCATTTCTGTGCGAGGGCTTTCTCTAGTTGCGGCGAGCGGGGGCCACTCTTCATCACGGTGCACGGGCCTCTCACTGTCGCGGCCTTCTCTTGTTGCGGAGCACAGGCTCCAGACACGCAGGCTCAGTAGCTGTGGCGCACTGGCTTAGTTGCTCCGCGGCATGTGGGATCCTCCCAGACCAGGGCTCGAACCCGTGTCCCCGGCACTGGCAGGCAGATTCTCAACCACTGCGCCACCAGGGAAGCCCAAGACTGTCAATTTTTTGAAACAACTATTTCTTGTTTTGGATGTACTAAAAACTCACATAATAAAGATTTTTTTTTTAATATTTGAAAAAATATTTTTGAAGAAATTAAAGGCTTTCATACACAAGTTTCCACTGCTTAAAGTCACGTTGTATAATGTTCTAATAGAAACAAAAAATTTGGTAAGTTTTCTAAAAACACTTCTTACAGATAGAATTTGAACAGATCAACATTAAATAATATCAAAAATTGATTAAAATGAAATGATACTAAATATGATACTCCAGAATTGCCTTAACAAGACTCCTCACCAAAAATAAAACAGGGTGAACAAAGTTTAAAAGTTGAAGTTGGGGAAGGCCAAGCATCTTACTATCCTGTCCAGAGAATGCTTCTGGATGTAGCATACAAGCTGGCATAGCCACTTTTTCTGATGCCTGGCCCTCTGAGGAGAAGATATCAATACTATCTCACACTTGTTTCCTGCCTTATTATCCCAAATGCATCCCCACAGAGCTGAAGTCATAGGAGAATTCAAAGGGGTAAGTTATGAATCCACAGGAAAAGATCCAGAAGTCCTCCTGCACTTACTTCCCAGCTGGCAGCAATAAAGTTACCCCAACAGCAAGCCTGGAGGATGGATCCTGCCCCCAGGCTGTGACAAGCCTCCTTTCTACTTCCCAGCCTTGAGCAAACCTAAACACTTCTCTCCCAACCCCACACTGGCAAAGGCAAGAAGCACATTCACTACTACCACCACTTTTCCTTTATTTTCAGCTGATGAATCTTATCTTAAACTATTTACATGCCAGCCTGGTTTGTGGCAACCTTCTCCAAGTAAACTTCAGTGTGTATGGTCTCTTCAGCTCTAAAGTTCTTTAATAGGTTTAAATTTGAGTGAATAAAAGAATAACGGGCATGGTAGGTCTAAAAGGTGGTAAAGCCTGTCCTAAAGGAACCTAGACAGGGCCAAGCAGCTGGGAAGTCAGGAGCCAGGTCAAAGCTCTCCCAAAGAAGTCTAATTGGCATCGGTTCTAATCCACTGTCTCGGGTAAGATGCTCTGGAATTCTGCTCTGAAAATCCTTCCAGGACTGACTTCCCAGGTGGCTACAGACAAGCACAGTAAAGCCCAGCAAAGGCATGCAAGCCTGCTACTCCCAGGACTTAGAAAGTTGAGTGGCAACCTTCAGGAGACCTCATTTTGTGAAAGCAGGGGTATGGGATTCTGCCTTAGTGAACTTGGCTGGAATAAATCCCTGTGCCATGTAAATGCAACAAATAACAAAAATACTCATATATTAGAGGCACACAGGCTGACAGGAGAAGATGGCGAAAGAGTAGGATGCGGAGATCACCTTCCTCCCCACAGATACATCAGAAATACATCTACATGTGGAACAACTCCTACAGAACACCTACTGAACACCGGCAGACGACCTCAGACCTCCCAAAAGGCAAGAAACTCCCCACGTACCTGGGTAGGGCAAAAGAAAAAAGAATCAACAGAGACAAAAGGATAGGGACGGGACCTGCACCAGTGGGAGGGAACTGTGAAGGAGGAAAGGTTTCCACACACTAGAAGCCCTTTCGCGGGTGGTGACTGCCGGTGGCGGAGCGGGGGAGCTTCGGAGCCACGGAGGAGAGCGCAGCCACAGGGGTGCGGAGAGCAAAGCGGAGAGATTCCCGCATAGAGGATCGGTGCCGACCGGCACTCACCAGCCCGAGAGGCTTGTCTGCTCACCCGCCTGGGCGGGCGGGGCTGGGAGCTGAGGCTGGGGTTTCGGAGGTCAGATCCCAGGGAGAGGACTGGCAGCGTGAACACAGCCTGCAGGGGGTTAGTGCACCACGACTAGCCAGGAGGGAGTCCGGGGAAAAGTCTGCAGCTGCCGAAGAGACAAGAGGCTTAAAGGAGCTCCAGAGACCGGCGCGAGCCGCGGCTAAAAGCGCGGACCCCAGAGACGGGCATGAGACGCTAAGGCTGCTGCTGCCGCCACCAAGAAGCCTGTGTGCGAGCACAGGTCACTATCCACACACCCCTTCCGGGGAGCCTGTGCAGCCCGCCACTGCCAGGGTCCCGGGATCCAGGGACAACTTCCCCGGGAGAACGTACGACGCGCCTCAGGCTGGTGCAACGTCACGCTGGCCTCTGCCGCCGCAGGCTCACCCCGCATCCGTACCCCTCCCTCCCCGCGGCCTGATAGAGCCAGAGCCCCCGAATCAGCTGCTCCTTTAACCCCGTCCTGTCTGAGCGAAGAACAGACACCCTCAGGCGACCTACACGCAGAGGCGGGGCCAAATCCAAAGCTGAGCCCGGGAGCTGTGAGAACAAAGAAGAGAAAGGGAAATCTCTACCAGCAGCCTCAGGAGCAGCGGATTAAAGCTCCACAATCAACTTGATGTACCCTGCATCTGTGGAATACCTGAATAGACAACGAATCATCCCAAATTGAGGAGGTGGACTTTGGGAGCAAGATAGATTATTTTTTCCCATTTTCCTCTTTTTGTGAGTGTGTATGTGTATGCTTCTGTGTGACATTTTGTCTGTATAGCTTTGCTTCCACCATTTGTCCTAGGGTTCTGTCCGTCCGGTTTTTTGTTTGTTTACTTTTTAAATTTTTTTTCTTAATAATTATTTTTTATTTTAATAACTTTATTTTATCTTACTTTATTTTATTTTATCCTCTTTCTTTCTTTCTTTCTTCCTCTATTTTCTCCCTTTTATTCTGAGCCGTGTGGAGGACAGGCTCTTGGTGCTCCAGCCAGGCGTCAGTGCTGTGCCTCTGAGGTGGAAGAGCCAACTTCAGGACACTGGTCCACAAGAGACCTCCCAGCTCCACGTAATATCAAACAGCGAAAATCTCCCAGAGATCTCCATCTCAACACCAACACCCAGCTTCACTCAACGACCAGCAGGCTACAGTGCAGGACACCCTATGCCAAACAACTAGCAAGATAGGAACACAACCCCACCCATTAGCAGAGAGGCTGCCTAAAATCATAATAAGGCCAGAGACACCCCAAAACACACCACCAGACGTGGACCTGCCCACCAGAAAGACAAGATCCAGCCTCATCCACCGGAACACAGGCACTAGTCCCCTCCACCAGGAAGCCTACACAACCCACTGAACCAACTTTAGCCGCTGGGGACAGACACCAAAAACAACGGGAACTACGAACCTGCAGCCTGCGAAAAGGAGACCCCAAACACAGTAAGATAAGCAAAATGAGAAGACAGAAAAACACACAGCAGATGAAGGAGCAAGGTAAAAACCCACCAGACCTAACAAATGAAGAGGAAATAGGCAGTCTACCTGAAAAAGAATTCAGAATAATGATAGTAAAGATGATCCAAAATCTTGGAAATAGAGAAAATGCAAGAAACATTTAACAAGGACCTAGAAGAACTAAAGAGGAAACAAGCAATGATGAACAACACAATAAATGAAATGAAAAATACTCTAGAAGGGATCAATAGCAGAATAACGGATAGCAGAAGAATGGATAAGTGACCTGGAAGATAAAATAGTGGAAATAACTACTGCAGAGCAGAATAAAGAAAAAAGAAAGAAAAAAACTGAGGACAGTCTCAGAGACCTCTGAGATGAACACAAAGCTTCCTAATACAGCCATGAATGCAGGTCCCTAAAGACACAGGAACAGGCAGCCCAATTGTTGGAGTTGTCTTCCAACAATTTATTTTTTAGACTGATTGTAAAACTCACATTAGAAACCAGCTCTCAGAATTTATTTAACCCAAAATATACCTAAGAATATATACAAATAAGGGTGTATTAAAGTATAAGTGACCAACACCAAGAGTGTCAAGGCTTCCACGGAAACACATTCAGAATCCCAACCACACTGGAGGGGAAGCTGGGACTACCCTGGTTCCAAGTTGCTGATGGCTCCATAAACAGAGGGGCCTCTAACAGGTAAGGCAGGGCTGACAAGGGGGGAAGGGAGGCTCCACGAGGCAGAGCTGGGGGAGGAAAGAGAGACATGGAGAGGAACCAGACCACCAGCACCACATTCTAGGTAGTCCTTGGCAGGTCATCTCTTTCATCCAAGAAAGCTGAGACCTGGCAGTGATGCCCTTCCTTCCCATTGTCTGCATGTTCCTTTCCACAGCAGTCTTTCCCTTTTCCACAGTTTCTTCTACTACCCATCTTTCCACTTTTGCTGTAATTTAGGTTTTCTAAAGTTTTCACTGCTTACAAAAATAAGGGAGGATAAAAAGTTCTGTTTCTCTCCTTTTTTGTAACTTAGACCCTGTTGGGGAAGGGAAGCTAGCATTCACCCACTTTCATATCTGTTATTTACTATAATACAACTTTACAAGGCAGCGAGCATAAACCCCATAGAACAGATGAGGAAACAGACTTGGAAATGTGAGATGACTTGCTCAAGGCCATACAAGTAGTATAAAATAGCCCAAGATTCAGTAATCCAGTTCATTCTAATCCAGACCCATGCCCTTTCCCCATATCAAGGAATGCTCTGGTGACAACGGTGTTTCTCTGGGGTGGGGACTTGGGGTCTGAAAACTCACTTTATCTCAGAGGAATACTAGGCTCATGGTGTGTGGGTAGGGTTTAGTGTGCAAATAAGGAGAGGGACCTAGAGCAGGTCTGACCCCTTTCGTCCTCTCTCCCATAGTGACCCATGCCAGGACTTGAACTGGGGCAATAAGGGGAGGCAGAGGCAGGGGTTGGGAGGTCCGGGCAGAAGTAAAGTCTCTGTTGTCAGGAAAGGGGAAAGGAGGGGTACAGGAAGACTTAACGGCGAGTATTTGGGTGCGGAAGATAGAGGTATAACAGACAGCTAGGAGGCATTTATTTTAAAATAAAATGCCTGTATAACAGACAGCTAGGAGGCATTTGCAAGAGACATTTTTAAGTCAGGAAGTTACAGGTTTGCAATCGCCCAGACTAGAAGAAGACTGTTTGATGGATCACATTTAGAAATCTCATTTCTGAGAATACTAGAAATAAACAGAAGTCCCATGGCACTTTTCAAGTTTTATTCACAGTTTCTGCTTGCCAAAAAATAAAACGGCATCTGCTTAGATGAGGATTCCTGTTTGCCAACAGTTCAACATACTATAAATGCATGATTAAGATGTTTCCTATCTAATTTAAAACAAGTATGTTGCAGAATAATTTAACAATTTTTGTCTAGTTATCTTCCATAGCATGGCACTTTCAAGAAAGACTGGGAAATATTAAATGTTGTAATTAACAATAACGCAAGAACAAAATTCTGTTTCACATGAGAAAAGAGCTCACAGAAGCTCACAGTTCACAGGCCAAAATGATCAAAATACATTAAAATCATGAATAACAGGAACACAACAATGTTCCCACAATATGGCAGAACAATCCTTTGAATAACCCTCCCATTGAAAATTACAATGATGAAAAACTATGAACAAACCAAAGTGATGGCAAGAAAATAAGGTGTAATCAGAGACCTAAAATTAAGCAAAAGCAAGAACCCACAGAGATAAGCACAGCACGAAAGCAGGCTTTCTCCTTGAAGACATTTACCAAACTGTGTGAACATGAGCTTGAGGTTTTATGCCTTGCAGGGTGCTGAGGACAGGAGACAAGGGCCAAGTGGAGCAGATTAATAGCAGACCCCAAAGGACTGTATCTTTAGTGTTCAGGTGAAGTAGAAATAAACCCAGGCCCATTTCTCTGAGGCAGGGGTAAGCAAACCTTTTTGGTAAAGGGGCTGAGAATAAATGTCTTAGGCTTTACAAGACATATGTATGATTTCTGTTGCAACTAATCAACTCTGTCACTATAGAAGGAAAACATCCATAGACAAATACATAAATGAATAACCATGGGTGGATTCCTAAAAAACTTTATTTGAAAAAACAGGTGGCAGGCCAGATTAGGTCAGTGGGATGTAATTTGCCAACCCCTGTTCTAAATGCCTGCAGGATAATTTCTAATCTCTAACATTAGAACTAATTAACAGGGGATTAAAACAAAAAATTTAAAATTTCTAGGAAAATTCATAACCACAAGTCAGAACCCATACTTCCAGTAAAACTAAGAAGACCTTATTCCAAGAATATAATTTAAAGTAGTCCCAAGGTACCTGGCAGAAGCAAATATATACCATCTTTGGAGGAATCCATCCATCTAAGCCACAAAAATTCCCATTGATCTGAGCTAAGTAAATCAGTTGCAGAGCACATGGAGAAATAAGTCATCATGAAAAAAAGCCAGCAGAAGTAACTGGCTGTAAAATCACACATGTAAAGATTTTAGACACTGGAATTCTCAGACATAAAAGACCATACATGTAGGTTTCAAATATTTAAAGACATTAAAAGGAGAAACTGAAAAATATAATTTAGGAGCAGAATTTTAAAAAATGACCAATTAGAAAAAGAAACTAAACTGCTAGAGATAAAAAACTGAAACAAAGTAAAAATTCAATGCAAGAGATTAACAATGTATTAGACAGCTAAAGAAAGAAGCACTGAACTAGAAGGATCTGAAGAACTGTCCTAGAATGCAGGGAGATAAAGACATGGAAAATATGAAAGGAGACTGAGGATCTGTCATGGAGGATAAAGTAAGAAGGAATAACATGCATCTAATCAGAGTTTCAGGAAGAAAGGAGAGACAAAATGGTACAGAAGTAATATCTGAAGAATTAATGGCTGAGAAATTTTCAGAACTGATGAAAAATACCAATCTACAGATTCAGAAAATCTAACAAATCCCAATCAGGAAAATAAAAGGAAACACTAAGTAACATACCATAGCAAAATTCAAGAATAGCAAAGATAAAAATAATCTAAAAAGACTTAAATAGGGACTTCCCAGGTGGTGCAGTGGTTAAGAATCTGACTGCCAATGCAGGCAACACAGGTTCAAGCCCTGGCCCAGGAAGATCCCACATGCCGCAGAGCAACTAAGCCCTTGTGCCACAACTACTGAGCCTGCGCTCTAAAGCCCGTGAGCCACAACTACTGAAACCAGCACACCTAGAGCCGGTGCTCTGCAATGAGAGAAGCCACCGCAATAAGCCCACGCACCACAACAAAAAGCAGACCCTGCTCACCACAACTAGAGAGAGCCCGTGCACAGCAACAAAGACCCAACGCAGCCAAAAATTAATTAATTAATTAATTAAAATAAATAAATAAAAAGACAAAATAAGTAGGCCATGGGGATGTGATGTACAGCAGAGTGACTACAGTTAATAATACTGTATTGTGGCCTTCCCTGGTGGTACAGTGGTTAAGAATCCGCCTGCCAACGCAGGGGACATGGGTTTGAGCCCTGGTCCGGGAAAATCCCACATGCCACAGAGCAACTAAGCCCATGCGCCACAACTACTGAGCCTGCGCTCTAGAGCCTGCGTGCCACAACTACTGAAGCTCGCGTGCCTAGAGCCTGTGCTCCACAACGAGAAGCCACCGCAATGAGAAGCCCATGCACCGCAACGAAGAGTAGCCCCCGCTCACAACTAGACAAAGCCCACGTGCAGCAACAAAGACCCAATGCAGCCATAAATAAATAAATAAATACTGTATTGTACAATTTAAAGTTGCTAAGAGCATAGATCTTAAAAGTTCTCATCACAAGAAAAAAACATATAACTATAACTAAACATATAACTATTGTGGTGTGATCATTTTGCAATATATACATATATCGATCAAATCTTTATGTTGTATACCTGAAACTAATATACTGTTATATAATGTTACATGTCAATTATATTTTGAAAGAAGACTTAAAATTTCTCAGCACCTGTACTCTTATAATTTGAAAAGGATACTGTCAAAAACATAAGTTAAAATTCCTTTGGAAATTTATTTCAATAATAGATGGGAATTTATTTTCTTGAATTACTCAATACTATTTCAAATATGAGTTCATCTAAATAAAAACAGATTTTTCTACCATAAGAATTATTTCTGTAATTTAAAAAATATATTAAAAATATAAAGAGAAACAGAAAGAAGAGATACATGCTCTGATCTACCCATATTAATGATTTCTAGTTCTCTAGTCGAGCCTTGGTATCTCAGGGCCATGTGTCTTCCCCCAGGCCTTTCCATTTACCTGGCATGCCCACCCTGGCTGGTTTGCCCTGCACACCTACCATTATTCCTTCAACACCCAACGAGAGGTCTCCTTCTCTGAGCAGAGGTATCAGACCCTCCTCTGGGCCACCCCTAGTCCTGTTACTGGATTTATCTCTCTGAGCTTCAGTGAAGTGTGTAGACATCTATCTGTGCTCCTGGGCTGTGAGCTCCTCTTCATTCCAGGAGTTGACTTGTAGGTACAGGGTAAACCTCTAGAATTGAATAAATTTGGTTTACCTCATCACTGGTGAGTTTCTTTGCTTTGAGTAATCTTTGAGCCTTATCTTCTTCTGATCCCTCATCACTGTCTGATGAATAGATTCTGGCTCGTTCCTCTGAAAGCAAAGGAAGAAGATTTGTAAGTGACTTTCAAAGACAATGATCCATTCATTCCCAGATTTTTCTTCTGATGAATATCTTTAGTTCCTTTGTACATTTTTTCCAGAGGAAACAAATAATTAAAAGTTTTTAAAACTTAAAGGTAAATGTGGGCTTCCCTGGTGGTGCAGTCGTTAGGAATCTGCCTGCCGGTGCAGGGGACGCAGGTTCAAGCCCTGGTCCGGGAAGATCTCACATGCCACGCAGCAACAGAGCCCGTGCACCACAACTACTGAGCCTGCGCTCTAGAGCCAAGAGCCACAACTACTGAGCCTGCGTGCCACAACTACTGAAGCCCATGCGCCTAGAGCCCGTGCTCTGCAACAAGAGAGGCCACCGCAATGAGAAGCCCATGCACGGCAACGAAGCGTAGCCCCCGCTCGCCGCAACTAGAGAAAGCCCACGCACAGCAAGACCCAATGCAGCCAAAGATAAATAAATAAAAATAAATTTATTTTTTAAAAAAAGGTAAATGTAAGTTTAGATATGTTGAAATGAAGCACTTATCCTCTCAAATACAAGAATGGTTTATCTGACCACTTTTTTTTTGGTATCTGACCACTTTTAAATATTAAAAAGGCTTGTGCAAGCTGATTAAAGAGACAGACACCACTATTTCCAAATAAGTTTTTAAAGTCTGAGTCATTCTTTTATCAGGGTAACAGTTAATTCCAAAATAAGTTTTAAAGATAAAAGCAAGAGGTGGGGGCTTCCCTGGTGGTGCAGTGGTTGAGAGTCCACCTGCCGATGCAGGGGACACGGGTTCGTGCCCCGGTCCGGGAAGATCCCACATGCCGCAGAGCAGCTGGGCCCGTAAGCCATGGCCGCTAGGCCTGCGCATCTGGAGCCTGTGCTCCGCAACGGAAGAGGCCACAGCAGTGAGAGGCCCACGTACCGCAAAAAAAAAAAAAAAAAAAGCAAGAGGTGGTTTCCTGGTCCTGTAAAGACGGTTTGTTGCCAAGTGGACATTTCAAAGGGAGATGGAGATGAATAACAGCCTGTGCTGATGCCCCAGCCCAGGTGAAGCGCAGGTAGAATAAGAACAGGTGATGTTAGACCAACCCCCTCACCTCAGAACCCAATGCTCTCCCCTTCTCCCCATTCCCTGCCTATCTATTGGACAGAACTGATCACTAATGAACTTCTCCATTAGGTTTTTAATCACTGGGAAACTGAATATTATATAACTCTCCCCTAAAAAATCCTCAATTTTTTCATTTTTATTTAGTGTATATGTGATTTATTTCCACAGTTAATATTTTCTGTGGGAAATCTGCACTAACAAAAAAAATAAAAATAAAAATAAAAGGTCTAGGGGCTTCCCTGGTGGCACAGTGGTTGAGAGTCCGCCTGCCGATGCAGGAGACACGGGTTCGTGCCCCGGTCTGAGAAGATCCCACATGTCACGGAGCTGACCGCTGAGCCTGCGCGTCCGGAGCCTGTGCTCCGCAACGGGACAGGCCACAACAGTGAGAGGCCCGTGAACCACCAAAAAAAAAAAAAAAAAAGTCTCTGTACTATAGTCCCAAAATAAATAAAATGCAGTTGCTGTGAAAAAGGAGAAGGGAGTTTCACAGGATGGTCAGAGAAAGGGAAAATTGGGTGTTCTTATAATTTATCATTCTAACAGGGCAAAACCAGGAACATGGTCACCCAAGGTATACCTTACATTGTACAGTGATTCCCAAATCTCTATCAAAGCTAACCTGGGGGGGGATTAGATCCTCATTTTATAGATGGGGAACTCAGTATTCAGAGACATGGAGTCACTTGCCCAAAGCCCATGAGTGGTAAGAACAATGACAATAGTTTGGGGTAACATTTATTTAGTACTTGTTATATGCCAAGGGCTGGATGAAGTACTTTATATGTATTATGTCATTCGATTCTCAAAACAACCTCATCATGGTATAAATACTATTACTAATAGGTTGTTCTTTTCTTGATAAGGGTAACAGAAAAGAGGTACTGTAACTTTCCAAAAGTCATCTAACTAAAAAGTAAGAGAGTTGGGAATTCCCTGGGGGTCCAGTTGTTAGGACTCCGTGCTTTCACTGCTGAGGGTGTGGGTTTGATCCCTGGTTGGGGAACTAAGATCTCGCAGGTCGTGTAGCATGGCCAAAAACAAAACTAAACAAAAAGTGGCAGAGCTGAGTCCAGCCCAGGTCTTCCATCTTCAGGTTCAGTTTGCTTTTTTAAGCATGACATCTTGCTGCAGGCTGTGGGAAACTTCTGGAGATAGACACGTCAGAAGTCAGATCGCCTTGGTTCAAGAACTGTCCATGTACCAACTATGTGTCTTTGGGCAAGCCACTCAACCTCTCAAAGTCTCCGTTTCCTCAGTAAGAACAAGACAAAAATGGACCTTGAGGCATTATGCTAAGTGAAATAAGTCACACAGAGAAAGACGAACACTGTGATCTCACTTGTATGAAGGATGTAAAAAAAAAGGAAAACAAAAAACCAAGCTCATAGATACAGAAAACAGATTAGTAGTTGCCTGAGGTGTGGTGTGGAGGGTGGAGGAAAGGGTGAAGGGAGTCAAATGGTAGGAGCTCCAGTTAGAAGATAAATCAGTCATGGGCATGTAATGTACAGTGTGGTGACTAAAGGTATTAACACTGTACTGCATATTTAAAAGTTGCTGAGAGAGCAGACCTTAAAAGTTCCCACCACAAGAAAAAAAATTCCGTAACTACCTTTGGTGGCAGAAGTTAACTAGACTTATTATGGTGATCATTTCACAATATATACAGATACCGAATCATTAGGTTGTACACCTGAAACTAATATAATTAGTTCAGTAATCAATTTTTTTAAAAAAGAACAAGACAATACTAGTAACTGGGTCTTAACATTGTTATGAGGATCCAATAGGATGCATGTTTGAGTATTTGCCTGGGATTCAGTATGTGCTGAATAAATGTTAACCATTATAAATTACTGGTTGTGAAAGAAGGGAATATGCAATGGAGAACTTTGAAAGAAAACACATGTACTCGCTGAAAAACTGAACTTCCTGATTCTTAAAAACTGAACTTCTTGATTCTTAACTAGTAATTTAAAAAGTTGAGAGAAGTTCCAAATATAATCGGCAGACTTTCAAATCAGAAAGCAGAAGCTCAAGGGATGAGTCTGAAAGCGAGAGGGCACAGGCAGCTTCTGCCCTTCCAGGCTGACCTGAAAGGATTCCACAATGAGTCTTTAGCTCTGTAGACCTCAAAATGTCTCACTCATTAACACTGGTTCCTTAAAAACAAAATGTCCAGTGACTGAGCATTCAGAGTATGCTCAATGCAAAGATAAATTCCTGGACCCTGACATGATGACATTTAATTTCTGCCCAAACTCACCTCGAATGCCCCCTTTGTACCGGTTTTTAATGGCAGCCAAGCTGATGGACTCCTCACCTTCCTCCTCCTCATCATATCGATCAGGTTCTAGGTAGCTAGCACTCAGCCCCCGCTGGTGCTGTTTCTCTCTCATGCGGCGCTGCTGAGATTCCCTACGAATAGAAGCCCTCAAACGTTCTTCTTCTTTCTGTAAAGAAGCAAATAAATTACTGAACTTTAAAACAAAAAATGAACTCACTTACTGCCCCCTTGAAACTACTTTACTGTAAAGAACACGTAAATGCCTCGCCCAGGATAACACCATTTCCTATGTCCTCAGGGTACAGTTCTCTCCATTTTACACCTCTGTTACCACACATGGTCATCATCTTGTTCGTTCGAAGGCGTGAAGAAAACACAGGGTGAAGAGGCAAAGGCTCCCTCCCTCACACCAACCGCCCCATCAGAACTGGCACCGGCACAGCCTTGGGAGATGCAGCGTCCCCTGTGCTGCCAGGCAGAGCCCAGAGTGTGGCGACCAGCCTGAGGAACCTCGTTCATGTCCAGTGGACGCCTGAGGGAGGCGGATTCTCTTCACCCTGAGACAGACACCTGACTTGCCCAGGCTCCACCGAACTACCATGGTGCTCATATATTCCAGTCTGGGGCCCTCAACCCAGAGAGCTCCCCACAGCTCCTGATGGCAGGATGGGGAGGTTCTGGTGGGGAGGGTCCCTGAGCCCCAAAGCAGAGCCTTCATTCCCTTCCATCTGCCTGGCTTTTAGACATTGGGGTTCACTAGGCGGGGCCAGGGTATGAGAAGTCAGGGGTATTCTGGCGTTTCTTTGATTCCTCATTTAATTGCTTTATTACTGCATACAACTCTAATTCTGTTGCTGGACACTGTTTCATTAAATAGTATGTGGTTGTGCTGAGTATAGAGTAAAAATCACTGTCAGTAGAATAGGGATTAAGAACAAACTAGCTGATTCCTTGTGCATTTCCATGCAAGCTGGGGATGTGAAGGAGGGCTTGGGGCATCTCTCAATGTGGTCCTGGAGTCTTCAAGGTCCCTCCAGCTCCCCTACCTTCAGGAGAAAAGGGGGGAAACTTCTTGTCTATTTATATTCTACCTAGACCAAATCTCTCGAGCATTTCCACTGATTTTTGACATGGACTCTAAACCAGACATAGATGATTTAATCATCCTTGAAATTATCTGTGAAAGTTCAGATTCTTTCAGTCATCTGTTTGCCAAACTCTCAGGACCTGGTGGGAGAGAACCCAAGCCAGAGTTTGTTTTCATAAATGATTTAATCATCCTTGAAATTATCTGTGAAAGTTCAGATTCTTTCAGTCATCTGTTTGCCAAACTCTCAAGACCTGGTGAGAGAACCCAAGCCAGGGTTTGTTTTAGGACTATCACCCTATTACCCATTTGCCAAATGCTTAGGAAATGAAACCAGCTCCGTGTTCATGCCAGCTGGAAGGATAAACGGTGGGTCAGTAGGAGATGATGAACAACATTTTAGGAAATGCTATTCGTAATATTCCAAAATTCCAGGATAAGCCTCAGCCAACATACCTTAATCATCTCTGTGCGCTGGCATTCAGGGTCACGACCAGCCATTGGTAAGATTCTAATCTTCTGTGTCTTTGAACATCTATCTGCAAGTGACAGGGTCATCTTTCTATGTGTGGCACTGTCTGTAGAGTGAGGTCTGCAGGAAATGAACAAAAATACCTCATTGTTTAGCAAATACATTTGTGAGCCAGTCATATCAACATCAAAGGAGGCCAGTGACCATTTCCTATTCTCTAGAAAAAAACAGGCAGGGACACAAAACAATATACTAGATGGGGATTCTGAACTTTCTTCATTCTGTAGCTTACTAAAACATTCTTATCTCACAAGTAAAGTGAAGTACGGAAAGCTGGAGTAAAAAAGGTTTGCACAGCACAATTACCCTCTAGAAGCAGTAAATGGATGGTCTTAAGCAGCACTTACTGAATACTAAGTGCCAAGCACTGTACTTTTATGTTTTACATATTACATGACTTAACTGTCACAGCTCCTCAATGAGATAATTATTACATTTTATATATTAGGAAACTGAGGCAAGGAAAGGTTGAGAAAGTTACACAAGGTCATGCAAGTGGAAATGGGACTCAGATACAGGTCTATCTGATTCCAAAGCCTATAATCTTGACCATTACAATTTTCAAAACT
Organism: Grampus griseus; assembly: GCF_964374135.1. Classification (NCBI taxonomy): domain Eukaryota; kingdom Metazoa; phylum Chordata; class Mammalia; order Artiodactyla; family Delphinidae; genus Grampus; species Grampus griseus. Next base: position 95,890,878 of record NC_139018.1, read on the forward strand.
GTAAGTCATAACCAAGAATATTGTGCCCTCTCCAAAGATAAGCATTACCCAAGGAGGATGGTCTGCTTAGAATCAAGAAAAGAAAAACAGGAATGTTTCATTGTAGTGCCTACGCTGCCTAGACAAGGGGGATACTCTCGATAGCTGACCTGAGTATCCTGGGCTGCTTGGGGGACACATCCTTGGAGAGGTAATGGATGTAGCAGCCTAAAGAACAAGATGACCTCAGCCTTCACACCCACCAACTCACTGCCTTTCCTCTGATTGCATGCACACTAACAACCTCTAATTACTGCACTGACCTGCAAGTATTCTTAGGCCTCCTGGCAGTTATAGTAATCACTGGAATTAATAAACTGACATTCTGGTTTACATAACAGTCTCTTGGAAGTTTAGGTAGCATGACCTGGTTCCCTGTGAAACAGCAACTTGACAATATAGCCTTTGAACCTTCAGAGCTGAGAACCAGATCTTGGTCTTTGGGGAACTATACTGCAAGGTTATGCCAATCAGGAGTCAGGCACTTTGAACAACACCTATATTTCACCGCTTTTATTGTAACAAATAGTACGTTGATGAGAGTAATTACCTGAATGTGAGTTTGGTTTTAAAGACGGCTTGTCCCTGTAGACCGGTACCTTGTCTTATAAAAAGGTGGTTGTGATCGCCCTGCAGTGGAGCCTTGTAAACATCAAACACCTCATTGCCTAAATGCAGGGACATGCTGAAAAGAAGGAACACTTCACATGTAAGTCAGAAAGCTTTCACTCTATCATTTTACTTTACTTAAAATGTGATTCAGCTGCTGCTTTCTCTCTTTACACACGATTCAGAAGGAAGGAAAGAGTAAAGAAGGCGTGATGTGGAAAACGACCTACACAGAAGTACAACACTCTGTATGTTTATGCTTAGAAGTAAAACATGCTGTGACATTCACTCAGCCTCTACCACCTTCCCAGTGAAGGGCAGTTTTACTAAAGCGTCAATTTGTAAGGAGGGAGGGAAGTTGGTCTAACTTCTCCAGACTACTATGCTGGAGCCAAAGAGGACAGTCACATTTCCGGCCTACTTTTAATGTCTTCCACCAGCCTGTATGACCCTCAACTGCCTATTTATATTTCTCTCAGGTTTTCTTTGCAATGCCAGGGACTAAACAATGGAAACTCTTTAATAAGAGGTGTACCCCAAATAAGCTCATATTCCAAAGCTTAATCTCTCCCAGCCACATTCTGGGCATTTCCATACTCTTCAGGCATTTGTGCTCACCTTCCATCGGACCACTTGACTATCCGAGCATTGCTTTCTTTAATTTCATTTCCTTCTTCATCCCGGCGTATCCTCCATCTTATAGTATTTTCTACCTGTTTTAAAACACAAGTGCCTCAGAACACTGTAGCTTGTGCTTCTTCTCTCCTCAAGAGACACAAAATCACAGAATGAACGTGCATAGATAGAGACAGAAAAACAGACACTGAAACCCTCTTGTTTTAATCACCTAGAGATGCTGCATAAAATAACAACAGGAAAGAAAGTATGCTTAAGTGAATTTCTGAGCTCCCAGTGCTAGAACCAGAGACAGAGCTCAGTGCCAGAGCATCTGAGCAGATGCTAAATCTGTGGTAAACTCCAGAAGTTTTAAGACTCAGTAAGAGCTAGGAGGACAAGAAATAAGGCTTGAGGCCATATGAAATGGCACTTTAGGATTGAGACTCCCTGTATAAGCAGGGTCTCTCACAGAGCTAAAACTCCAATAAATGTGGGACTAAAAAACTCTGCCAACTGGCCTAGGGAAGCTCCCCACACATGGGTAAGGAAAAAAAAAAGCACCTTATGAAAATAAAAACCCCAGGTTTGAGCAGGTTTAGAGTCTAACTTTATCTTAACTTTATGGGGTGGGTCGGGGGTAGGAGGTGGTTTGGGGTTGGGGAGAGGGAGCACCAGGCAGATGTGGAAAATATTCAACGGCTTCCTAAAATGAAAACTACTGTTACTGAAATTGAAAACTCAATGGGGGCTTCCCTCGTGGCACAGTGGTTGAGAATCCGCCTGCCAATGCAGGGGACATGGGTTCGATCCCTGGTCCAGGAAGATCCCACATGCTACGGAGCAACTAAGCCCATGCACCACAACTACTGAGCATGTACTCTACAGCACATGAGCCACAACTACTGAGCCTGTGTGCCACAACTACTGAAGCCCATGTGCCCTAGTGCCCGTGCTCCTCAGCAAGAGAAGCTACCGCAATAAGAAGCCTGTGTACTGCATCAAAGAGTAGCTCCCGCTCTCTGCAACTAGAGAAAGCCCGCATGCAGCAATGAAGACTCAATGCAGCCAAAAATAAAATTAATTAATTTTAAAAAACAAAACAAAACTCAGTGGGACTTCCAGGAAAATACAGCACACTAAATCCACATAGTTTATCCCTGCTGCATCCTGGAAACACACTAAAATGACAGTAAAGAATTAAAAAAGGATAAACTCACGAGGATAAAGAAAATGTGAATTAAGATGGCATCAAAGAGAAGCCAATATTTTGAAAACCGATAGATCTAAGCCCAAGCTTCCCTCTGCCTCTGCCCTCACCACTGACCCTAACAGCACCTGCTCCCACTCCCAGTTAGATTTTCTGGATCTCCTCTGTTAACTGCAACTGTCTTTACAACTGAGTCCTAATGTTTTCCCTCCAGTTTCCCCCTTTACTTCTTTATTCCTCACTATATAAACAAACAACTATGAAGCTGGCTGATTAAAAACTCGATAATATTCATGAATTAAATATGATGTCAAATCTGAGATTTGTTTCCAAATAGTCTGGGTAAGATGGGGTGGGGAATACAGATGAAACAAGATGTCCAACCTGACAACCACTGAAATGAGAGATGGGTACATGAGATTTTATTATACTGTTCTCATTATATCTGTATATGTTTAAAATTTTCCTGAATAAAGGAAACAAAACGAAATGATCTGTCACAATTCCTGCCTTCCCTCTCATACAAAATAGGTTAGCCACATACAAGTATGAAGACACATATGGGACATTATCAACTGAGAAGCCACTTTGAAAAATGCTTCCTATTATATAAGGTGATTCAAATAATGATGCTATGAAAGGATAAAACACTCCTAGGTCTTACCCTACTGGGATGAAAGACACATCAAAGTACTTCTAAAGCCAGAGGACCTCATAGAGCTACATAAACTGTACCTGGTTTTTGCCCATTAAAGAGTTAATTATACCACCAACTGACTCTTTAAAAATGGTCAGCCTAGGGCTTCCCTGGTGGTGCAGTGGTTGAGAGTCCGCCTGCCGATGCAGGGGACACAGGTTCGTGCCCCGGTCCGGGAAGATCCCACATGCCATGGAGCGGCTGGGCCCGTGAGCCATGGCCGCTGAGCCTGCGTGTCTGGAGCCTGTGCTCCGCAACGGGAGAGGCCACAACAGTGAAAGGTCCACATACCAGGAAAAAAAAAAAAAAAAAAAGGTCAGCCTACTCCCTAGAACGTCACTCAAGAAACCAAGCGTCCATGGTTATTTTCCATCACACACCAAGGTTTTGAAAAACAATCTGGAGAGATTGGTTCCAGATGGTGGAGTAGAAAGACGTACGCTCACTCCCTCTTGCGAGAGCACCAGAATCACAACTAACTGCTGAACAATCATCGACAGGAAGACACTGGAAGTCACCAAAATAGATATCCCACATCCAAAGACAAAGGAGAAACCACAATGAGACGGGAAGAGGGGCGCAATCACAATAAAATCAAATCCCATAACTGCTGGGTGGTTGACTCACAAACTGTAGAACAATTATACCACAGAAGTCCACTCACCAGAGTGAAGGTTCTGAGCCCCACATCAGACTTCCCAACCTGGGGGTGTGACAACGGGAGGAGGAATTCCCAGATAATCAGACTTTGAAGGCTAGCAGGATTTGACTGCAGGACTTCAACAGGACTGGGGGAAACAAAGACTCCACTCTTGGGGGGCACACTCAAAGCAGTGTGCACACTGGGACCCAGGGGAAGGAGCAGTGACCCCACAGGAGACTGAACCAGACCTATCTGCTAGTGTTGGAGGGTCTCCTGCAGAGGCAGGGGGCGCTGTGGCTCACCGCTGGGACAAGGGCACTGGCAGCAGAAGTTCTGGGAAGTACTCCTTGGCGTGTGCCCTCCTGGGGTCTGCCATTAACCCCACAAAAGAGCCCGGGTAGGCCCCAGTGTTGCTTCACCTCAGGCCAAACAACCAACAGGGAGGGAACTCAGCCCCACCCATCAGCAGACAAGCAGACTAAAGTTTTACTGAGCTCTGCCTGTGAGAGCAACACCCAGCTCTACCCACCACCAGTCCCTCCCATCAGGAAGCTTGCACAAGTCTCTTAGACAGCCTCATCCACCAGAGAGCAGACAGCAGAAGCAAGAAAAACTACAATCCTGCAGCCTGTGGAACGAAAACCACATTCACAGAAAGACAAAATGAAAAGGCAGAGGGCTATGTACCAGATGAAGGAACAAAGATCGAGAAGATGCAAGAAATGTTTAACGAAGACCTAGAAGAATTAAAGAACAAATAAACAGAGATGAACAATACAATAACTGAAATGAAAAATACACTAGAAGGAATCAGTAGCAGAATAACTGAGGCAGAAGAATGGATAAGTGACCTGGAAGACAGGATGGTGGAATTCACTGCCATGGAACATAATAAAGAAAGAAGAATGAAAAGAAATGAAGACTGCCTAAGAGATCTCTGGGACAACATTAAACCCACCAACATTCACATTATAGGGGTCCCAGAAGGAGAAGAGAGAGAAAGGAGAAGAGAGAGAAGGAGAAGGGGTCCCTGAGAAAATATTTGAAGAGATTATAGTTGAAAATTTCCCTAACATGGGAAAGGAAATAGCCATCCAAGTCCAGGAAGCACAGAGAGTCCCAGGCAGGATAAACCCAAGGAGAAACACACCGAGACGCATAGTAATCAAATTGGCAAAAATTAAAGACAAAGAAAAATTATTAAAAGCAACAAAGTTAAAGCGACAAATAACATACAAGGGAACCCCCATAAGGTTAACAGCTGATTTCTCAGCCGAAACTCTGCAAGCCAGGAGGAACTGGCACGATATATTTAAAGTGATGAAAGGGAAGAACCTACAACCAAGATTACTCTACCCGGCAAGGATCTCGTTCAGATTCAACAGAGAAATCAAAAGCATTACAGACAAGCAAAAGCTAAGAGAATTCAGCACCATCAAACCAGCTTTACAACAAATGCTAAAGGAACATCTCTAAGAGGGAAAAACAAGAGAAGAAAAGGACCTAAAAAAACTAACCCAAAACAATTAAGAAAATGGTAAAAGGAACATACATATCGATAATTACCTTAATTGTGAATGGATTAAATGCTCCAACCAAAAGACACAGGCTTGCTGAATGGATACAAACACAAGACCCATATATATGCTGTCTACAAGAGACTCACTTCAGACCCAGGGACATATACAGACTGACAGTAAGGGGATGGAAAAAGATATTCCATGCAAATGGAAATCAAAAGAAAGCTGGAGGAGCAATACTCATATCAGATAAAATAGACTTTAAAATAAAGAATGTTACCAGAAAAGGAAGGAAGAGAAAAGGAAGGACACTACATAATGATCAAGGGATCAATCCAAGAAGAAGATATAACAATTATAAATATATATGCACCCAACATACGAGCATCTCAATACATAAGGCAACTGCTAACAGCTATAAAAGAGGAAATTGACAGTAACACAATAATAGGGGGGACTTTAACACCTCACTTACATCAATGGGCAGATCATCCAAACAGAAAATTGATAAGGAAACACAAGCTGTAAATGACACAACAGACCAGATAGATTTAATTGATATTTATAGGACATTCCATCTAAAAACAACAGATTACACTTTCTTCTCAAGTGTATGTGGAACATTCTACAGGAGAGATCACATCTTGGGTCACAAATCAAGCCTCGGTAAATTTAAGAAAACTGAAATCATATAAAGCATCTTTTCCGACCACAACGCTATGAGGTTAGAAATCAGTTACAGGGGAAAAAAACATAAAAAACACAAACACATGGAGGCTAAACAATACGTTACTAAATAACCAAAAGATCACTGAAGAAATCAAAGAGGAAATCAAAAAATACCTAGACACAAATGACAACAAAAACACAACAATCCAAAATCTATGGGATTCAGCAAAAACAGTTCCAAGAGGAAAGTTTATAGCAATTCAATCCTACCTCAAGAAACAAGAAAACTCTCAAATAAACAATCTAACTTTACACCTAAAGGAACTAGAGAAAGAATAAACAAAACCCAAAGTTAGCAGAAGGAAAGAAATCATAAAGATCACATCAGAAATAAATGAAAAAGAAATGAAGGAAACGATAGCAAAGATTAATAAAACTAAAAGCTGGTTCTCTGAAAAGATAAACAAAATTGATAAACCATTAGCCAGACTCATCAAGAAAAAAGGGAAAGGCTTCCCTGGTGGCGCAGTGGTTGGGAGTCCGCCTGCCGATGCAGGGGACACGGGTTTGTGCCCCGGTCCGGGAGGATCCCACATGCTGCGGCATGGCTGGGCCCGTGAGCCATGGCCGCTGAGCCTGCGCGTCCAGAGCCTGTGCTCCGCAACGGGAGAGGCCACAACAGTGAGAGGCCCACGTACTGCAAAAAAAAAAAAAAAAAAAAAGAAAAGAAAAAGAAAAAAGGGAAAAGACTCACATCTATAGAATTACAAATGAAAAAGGAGAAGTAACAACTGACACTGCAGAAGTACAAAGGATCATGAGAGATTACTACAAGCAACTATATGCCAATAAAATGGACAACCTGGAAGAAAAGGACAAATTCTTAGAAAGGTATAACCTTCCAAGACTGAACCAGGAAGAAATAGAAAATATGAACAGACCAATCACAAGCACAGAAATTGAAACTGTGATTAAAAATCTTCCAACAAACCAAAGTCCAGGACCAGATGGCTTCACAGGTGAATTCTATCAAACATTTAGAGAGGGGCTAACACCCATCCTTTTCAAACTCTTCCAAAAAATTGCAGAGGAAGGAACACTCCCAAACTCATTCTACAAGGCCACCAACCCTGATACCAAAAGCAAAGATACTACAAAAAAAGAAAATTACAGACCAATATCACTGATGAATATAGATGCAAAAATCCTCAACAAAATACTAGTAAACAGAATCCAACAACACATTAAAAGGATCATACACCATGATCAAGTGGGATTTATCCCAGGGATGGAAGGATTCTTCAATATATGCAAATCAACCAATGTGATATACCATATTCACAAACTGAAGAAGAAAAACCATATGATCATCTCAATAGATGCAGAAAAAGCTTTTGACAAAATTAAACACCCATTTATGCTAAAAACTGTTCAGAAAGTGGGCACGTAGGGAACCTACCACAACATAATAAAGGCCATGTATGACAAACCCACAGCAAACATCATTCTCAATGGTGAAAAACTGAAAGCATTTTCTCTAAGATCAGGAACGAGACAAGGATGTCCACTCTTGTCACTATTATTCAACACAGTTTTGGTAGCCATGGCAATGAGAGAAGAAAAAGAAATAAAAGGAATACAAATTGGAAAAGAAGTAAAACTGTCACTGTTTGCAGATGACATGATACTATACACAGAGAATCCTAAAGATGCCACCAGAAAACTACTAGAGCTAATCAATGAATTTGGTAAAGTTGCAGGATACAAAATTAATGCACAGAAATCTCTTGCATTCCTATACATTAACAATGAAAGATCTGAAAGAGAAATTAAGGAAACAATTCCATTCACCACTGCAACAAAAAGAATAAAATACCTAGGAATGAACCTACCTAAGGAGGTAAAAGACCTGTACTCAGAAAACTATAAGACACTGATGAAAGAAATCAAAGATGACCCAAACAGATGAAGAAGATATACCATGTTCTTGGATTGGAAGAATCAATACTGTGAAAAGGACTATACTACCCAAAGCTATCTACAGATTCAATGCAATCCCTATCAAATTACCAATGGCATTTTTTACAGAACTAGAACAAAAAACATTAAAATTTGTATGGAGACACAAAACACCCTGAATAGCCAAAGCAATCTTGAGGGGAAGAAAACGGAGCTGGAGGAATCAGACTCCCTGACTTCACACTATACTACAAAGCTACAGTAATCAAGACAAAATGGTACTGGCTCAAAAACAGAAATATAGATCAATGGAACAGGTTAGAAAGCCCAGAGATAAATCCACACACCTATGGTCAACTAATCTATGATAAAGGAGGCAAGGATATACAATGGAGAAAAGACAGTCTCTTCAATAAGTGGTGCTGGTGAAACTGGACAGCTACATGTAAAAGAATGAAATTAGAACACTCCCTAACACCACACACAAAAATAAACTCAAAATGGATTCGAGATCTAAATGTAAGATCAGATACTATAAAACTCTTAGAGGAAAACATAGGCAGATCATTCTATGACATAAATCACAGCAAGATCCTTTTTGACCCACCTCCTAGAGAAATGGAAATAAAAACAAAAATAAACAAATGGGACCTAATGAAACTTAAAAGCTTTTGCACAGCAAAGGAAACTATAAACAAGATGAAAAGACAACGCTCAGAATGGGAGAAGATATTTGCAAACGAATCAACAGACAAAGGATTAATCTCCAAAATATATAAACAGCTCAATATTAAAAAAACAAACAACCTAATCAAAAAAATGGGCAGAAGACCTAAATAGACCTTTCTCTAAAGAAGACATACAGATGGCCAAGAGGCACATGAAAAGCTGCTCAACATCACAGATTATTAGACAAATGCAAATCAAAACTACAGTGAGGTATCACCTCACACTGGTTAGAATGGGCATCATCAGAAAATCTACAAACAACAAATGCTGGACAGGGTGTGGAGAAAAGGGAACTCTCTTGCACTGTTGGTGGGAATGTAAATTGATACAGCCACTATGGAGAACAGTATGGAAGTTCCTTAAAAAACTAAAAGTAGAATTACCATATGACCCAGCAATCCCACTACTGGGAAAAGAGAAAAGCATAATTCAAAAAGACACATGCACCCCAGTGTTCATTACAGCACTATTTACAATAGCCAGGTCATGGAAGGAACCTAAATGTCCATCAACAGATGAATGGATAAAGAAGACGAATGGTACATATATACAATGGAATATTACTCAGCCATAAATGGGTCATTTGTAGAGACATGGATGAATCTAGAGACTGTCATACAGAGTGAAGTAAGTCAGAAAGAGAAAAACAAATATATTGTATTAACACATATATGTGGAATCTAGAAAAATGGTACAGATGAACCAGTTTCCAAGGCGTAAATAAAGACAATGATGTAGAGAACAAACATATGGACACCAAGGGGGGAAAGCATAGGGGCGGGGTGGAAGGGGAGGATGAATTGGGAGATTGGGATTGACGACATATATACACTAATATGTATAAAATAGATAACTAATAAGAACCTGCTGTATAAAAAATAAATAAAATTTTTTAAAATAAAATAAAAAAGTCTGTTATACACTGACATTTTGTACTCTAAGCACCAAGGTTTTAGAGTAAACTACTTATTTCTAAACTCTGATGCCTACACTACAGTCTGATTTACATGGTCTTAAAATACAGATACATTGACACTTGCTGATGTATCATGACAACGTGAGGGGAAAATGCAAAAATCAATAAAAAGTACACAAATAAGGCACGATCACATTAATTTATATAAATGGTGAGAAAGAAAGGCAACAGAATAATGCCAGAGGTACTAAAACAGGCTTGAAAAATTCACAGTGCTCAGCCTAAATCAACAGATACACATGTTCTGAGGAAAGATATTAAGAGATAACCTAATGGAGACCAGGGTGGGGTTTGGGGAGGGGAAGCAAGGGGAAGAACAGCAAAACCTCAAAAACAGTCTAAGTACTATTCTTATTAATTGTCTGACCTTGACCAAGTTAATGGCGCCTGTTTATCTCCATTTTTTCATTTGATTTGCATTTCCATTAAGAGGGAGGAGTAATGACATTTCACTGAAAAGCTTTGGAAGCCCATGGCTTTTAGGGAAACCATCATATATCAAGGTTCTTTAGGTGCTTGTGGATCTATCACACTTGAAGATACGGAATTACTCTAAAATTTCAGCCCTGAATTCAAAGAATGCCAGACTGCCACTTCTTAATATTTTAACACCATGTACAACATCCACCAGGAAAAAAAAAAAAAGTATTTACAGGAAATCCTTCAGATTTAAGAATTTTAAATGCATAGCTCCAATTTCAGTATCATGAGTTCAACTGGTTCCTGTTTTTTGTTTTTTAATTAATTAATTTATTTATCTATGTTTGGCTGCATTGGGTCTCCGTTGCTGCACACGGGCTTTCTCTAGTGCGGCAAGCTGGGGCTACTCTTCATTGCAGTGCGTGGGCTTCTCATTGCGGTGGCTTCTCTTGGTGCAGAGCATGGGCTCTAGGTGTGTGGGCTTCAGTAGTTGTGGCACGTGGGCTCAGTAGTTGTGGCTCAAGGGCTCTAAAGCGCAGGCTCAGTAGTTGTGGCGCACAGGCTTAGTTGCTCCACGTCATGTGGGATCCTCCCAGACCAGGGATCGAACTCATTTCCCCTGCATTCTCAGGCAGATTCTTAATCACTGCCCCACCAGGGAAGTCCCAACTGCTCCTTGTTCTTTGCTACAACTCAGCTCTAAAGCATCTGCTTAAACTTACATCCTCCTTGATTAAAGGAAGATTAGAGGCCGTCCTTGGATAGAGGTAACCAGATAGTACAAGGTATCAAAGAGAAGCATTAGGAATTTAGTACAATAAAAATCTCTTCTAATAGTGAACAAGAACAATCGGAAGAATACAAAGACAGCCATATGGTAAAGTGTTAGGTACTAGAGATAAATTCTCCTTTTGTATCTGATTTGTTTATCCATAGATCAAAGAGCCTAAAGAAATTCCCCTTGCAGGAATTTGTTAGAACTTAACCCACAGTACGTATGGCGATAGCTGCTCTAAACACCAAACCCCAGTACAACTTATTCTGAAGAAAGTAGCTAATAACTTTTTTAAAGCATCAAAAAAGTTTAACACTGAGAAAAGTAACAGAAAAGTGACACCTTATACAGAGAAAAAGCTACGTATTTTCTTTCTAAAGATATTCTGAAAAGGTAGATAATTTGTTTGTTGATAAAACAAGAAACATAAAAAATCATTTTCAAAAGCTCAAGTCCCAAGTTAATATTCCCAGGTTTTACTTTATAAAAGAAAAAAAAAGCACAGAATAGTACCTTTAATTTTAACCTGGTTCTACCTTCTTCATCCAGCATTTCCTCATCTTCAAATTCATCTTCATAATATTGAGGATCAAAAGGTCTACAAATTGTTTTTAAAATAAACTATTAATCACATTCTGTAAGAAATATCATTACTGTTATATAATGCAACTCTAAAAAATCACAATAATTAAAAATCATAATGGTCAACTATAAGGAAGCATTCAAATTACTGTACCTTCTTGAAATTTGGTGTTAATACATATTGCTTGAAATAAAGTGCAAGCAAGGCTAAATATTCAAACTATTCTTTATTCTTATATGTCTTCCGAAGAGTAGACCACACATACTCTAGCTTTCCACATCATTTTGCTTAGGGAAAAAATTTTAAATTACACAAGAGCTTGCATGTTACTTAGTGAATAATACCCATCAACACTGTTTAACCGTCCAAAACCATTAGTTTTTCTAGATCCACAATGACTTCTACAGTAGACATTGGCAGTTTCTCTAGCAAACTTCACCACTCTCAGTTCCAGCTTTTTCAGGGATCCATTAGTCAGAAACAACCAAAGACTTGTGGTGTCTGTTAATTCATAAGAAATACCAGACTGCTAAAAACAATTACAAGCATTAAAAGTCTCCTTTACCAATAGTCCATACTTTTTCTATCACAGTATATACTTGATTTATTTTTTCAGAGCTACATAACCAGTTTTCCATTTTGTGATTAGTCAACTCATACAAAATAAGAAAAATATCAACATTCTACATATCTCTATCCAACATTAAAAAACACTATTAACTGATCCCCTTACCTGGGCTCTACACTGAGAAAGTTGGGCAGCTTAACAAAATACAAATCATTTCCTAAATCAGTGTTTACTTTGGGTATTTCTACTTCTATTCTGGTCTCAGGAATTGGCTCCTCCTCCTGTTGATCCTGAGGCAATCCATTTTCATCCTAGTGAAAGAGTCACAGAATTTTAGATCTTGATGGGACCTTAGAGGTGGTCTAGCTCAACTTCCACACTTTAATTGCTTAGGCAGATAAGAAGTATAATGAGACATGACTTTAGGGTTAACATCCATCCCTACCAACCAACTCCCCAAAAACCTCATGCAAAACAAGATCTGTTTGAAGGCATCAATATAAGAAAATATCTCTTTTGTGATAAATCTACCTTCCACATATTCACTGATAGAAGTGTGAAATTAATCAGCACTTCAATATGAAGTCACTCTATCAATTAAAATCAGAGAAGATTATCAACAAAACACAAAAAACATTTAAACCAATGGTTCTCAATTCACAGGTCCTTGCAGTCTAGTAGTCTCTTAAGGTACGGCGCTAACCTCATGCTGGGCAGTTCTTTTTCTTTCTTTCTTTCTTTCTTTTTCTTATCCATTTTTTCCCAGTGATAACATCTTGCAAAACTATAGTGCAATATCACAACCAGGAGACTGACCCTGATACAGGCAGACACAGGACATTTCCATCACCACAAAGATTCATGCTGCCCTTTTACAGCCACATCCACTTCCCTCTTGCCCTCATCCCTCCTTAATCTCCATTAATCTCTTCTCCATTTCTACAATTCTGTCATTTCAAGAATGTTATATAAGTGAATTCATACAGTATGTAACCTTTTGGGACTGGCTTTTTCTCACTCAGCGTAATTCCCTGGAACTTCATCCAAGTTGCTAACGTATATCAATAGTTAAATCCTTTTCGTTGCTCAGTAGTATTCCGTGGATGGATATGCCATGGCAGTTATTTCTAATCCTCCTTATGACCAAGTGCTCCCTAATTAACTGAGAATGTCATCTGTCTGTTGTATTTTCATACTGCAATTCATTTATCAACTTCCTCTTCCCAGCATAGAAGACAGATTTAATACCCTCCTCCAATTCTCACTGGTAATTATACTTACAACAGGCTGTCCTGGAGTGGGTGGTTTATCTTCCCCATCACTCCCTGAAGATATATCATCTGCACCTCCAAAGAGATCCATGGTTCCACTATTATCTTCCATATAGGAGAAAAAAATGCTTAGTATTAATATCTATAACAATGATTCTTCAAAGCTATCACTTCAACATATTCCCAAGGTTTCTAGACCAAGCACCCAGAAACCACTCAAACACAACCCTGAGCCTGGCTCTCAAAGATCTGACAAGAATGTCTGTGGAGAGGGAAGGGGGCAAATCCAGTGAAGGGCAAAGCTGCACAGGAGGCACTCCTTTCTCCCTTCACTCACAGCATCCTTGTTCTTCCACTTTCCTCTATTCCCCAGGAGCCCAAAAATATCCTCCTACAATCTAGATACTCAAATTTGGGGCTTAAGCACTCTACACAGGCCTATTCTCTATAGAGTCCCTCAAGTTTTAAAATTACAGGTCCATGTCTACCCAGGTCCCCCTCCTCTCAAGCAGAACTTCACCCAGGTATAGGCAAAACAACAACATCAACAACCATCTGTAATAAATCAATAAATCAAGGTGGGGTAGTAGAGGAGGTGACAGGAAGATAGGAGGGCAGTCAAAAAGAAGACTGCTTGAAATTGGGGTTATAAAAGAGTTATGATTATTGGTAATGACATGATCTAGGATAAAACCATGGGAGTGAGTTACTGAGACAAGGTGAAGGACCGATCACTGAAAAAGAAGAGGCAACAAAAAAAAAAAAAAAGAAGAGGCAACCTATTAGAATGGCCAAAATTCAGAACCCTGACAACACCAAATGCTGACAAAAATGTGGAGCAACAGGAACTCTCATTCACTGATGGTGGGGATGCAAAATGGTACACCCACTTTGGAGGACAGTCTGGCAGTTTCTTACCAAACTAAACATACTCTTACCACATGCCCCAGAAATTGTGCTCCTTGGTATCTGCCCAAAGGATCTGCAAATTTACATCCACACGAAAACTTGCACACGAATGTTTATAGCAGCTTTACTCATAACTGCCAAAACTCAGAAGCAACCAAGATGTTCTTCAGTAGGTGAATGGATAAACTGGTACTTCCAGACAATGGAATACAGGAACACCTCGGAGACATCTTGGGTTTGGTTCCAGACCACCACAATAAAGTGAATATTGCAATAAAGTAAGTCACATGAAATTTTTGATTTCCCAAGGCATATAAAAGTTGTATTTACACTATGCAGTAGTCTATTAGGTGTGCAAATGCATTACGTCTAAAAAAATGCACACATCTTAATTTTAAAACACTTTAAATTTTAAAATTATTTAAAAATTATGAAATATTTTATTGCTAAAAAATGCTAACCATCATCTGAGCCTTCAGTGATCATAATCTTTTTGCTGGTGGAGGGTTTGAAATATCACAAGAATTATCAAAATGTGACACAGAGATATGACATAAGCAAAAGCTGTTAGAAAAATGGCGTCAACAGACTTGCTCAATGCACAGTTATCACAAACCTTCAATTTGCAAAGGACACAGTATCTGAGACGCACAATAAACTGAAGTGCTATATTACAAGGTATGCCTACATTACTCAGTGCTAAAAATAAATGAGCTGTAAAACCATGAACGACATGGAGGACACTTAAATACATATTACTAAGTGAAAGAAGCCAATCTAAAAAGGCTACTTACTATATGATTCCAACTATGACATTCTGGAAAAGGCAAAACTATGGAGACAGTAAAAAGATCATTGGTTGCCAGAGGTTAGGCAGGAGGGAGGGATGAACAGGCAGAGCACGGAGAATTTTAGGACAGTGAAACTATTCTGTATGACATGAAGATGGTGGATCCATGTCATACATTTTTCCAAACCCATAGAATGTACAATACCAAGAAGTGAACCGTAATGTAAACTATGGGTTTTGGGTGATTACAATATGTCATTGTAGGTTCATCAATTGTAACATATGTACCATTCTGGTGGAGGACGTTGATAGTGGGGCAAGCTATGCATGAGTGGGGGAAGGGCATATATGAGCAATCTCTTGCCCTCAGTTTTGCTGCAAACCTTAAACTGCTCTAAAAAAAAAATTTTTTTTTTTTTAAAAAAGAGGAGGAAGGAGGAAGGTCACAAGTATTGAAAAGTTTATCTATATGATAAAATCACCAAAACTACAACTCCATCCAGCAACACTCACACGTCCCCACTTGATTATTTTCTTCTTAGGTCTTATCACCATCTAACATTTCATTTACTTATTGTGCTATTATTCTCCCTACCTTACACTGACCCCACCAGAATATGGGTTCTACAAGGGAGCAGTCTTTATCTGTTTTGATTATTGCTACATTCTGAGCGCACAGAATAGTACTAGTACAAAGCAGATTCTCAATAAATAACTGTAAACAGATAAAATAATTAATATATCTAATTCTCACAACAATGCTGTTACGTGGTTAGCATCACCTCCTTCTTACAGATCAGAAAATTTAAGGGTAGTAAGTAATTAATTTGACCAAAATCATATAGTTAGAAAGTGCAAAGAACCACAAAGATTCTAACTTGGATCATCTGATTCCGAAGTCCATGTACATAGATCTAAAGATCTTTAAGTAAACCCCAGAGCTTGTTCTGTCCAGCTCTCTCCTTTTCTCTCTAGTTGACTCTCTAAATGTTTCCTTTAGTTATACTGTTACTTGTGACAATTTATATAAACTATTTAACATTAATGCCTAATTACCATTCAGCACAAAATGGTTGTGCATATCAAACTTATGTTTGCTGTAACTTTTATACTAACATCTTATCTTTACTGTATAGTAATTAGCCATTTGAAATGTAGTCACATGAAGAGATGAACAGGTAGATCTTTTAACCTTACAACAAACCCACATTACCTAACACTGGGGTTTTATAAACTCTTCATCTAAACCAGAGCTTGGGGACTTCCCTGGTGGCGCAGTGGTTAAGAATCCGCCTGCCAGTGCAGGGGACACAGGTTCAATCCCTGGTCCGGGAAGATCCCACATGCCACAGAGCAACTAAGCCCATGCGCCACAACTACTGAGCCTATGCTCTAGAGCCTGAGAGCCACAACTACTGAAGCCCGTGCACCTAGAGCCCGAGCTCTGCAACAAGAGAAGCCACTGCAATGAAAAGCCCACGCACCGCAATGAAGAGTAGCCCCCGCTCGCCGCAACTAGAGAAAGCCTGCCCACAGCAAGAAAGACCCAATGCAGCCAAAAATAAATTAATTAATTAATTTAAATAAATAAACCATAGCTTGAAGAATATGGTTCTTCATCTGATATTAACCTATTAAGAACTTAAGAACAAGCTAACAGGCTTCCCTGGTGGCGCAGTGCTTAAGAATGCGCCTGCCAATGCAGGGGACACGGGTTCGAGCCCTGGTCCGGGAAGATCACACATACCGCAGAGCAACTAAGCCCGTGTGCCACAACTACTGAACCTGCGCTCTAGAGCCTGTGAGCCACAACTACTGAGCCCGCATGCCACAACTACTGAAGCCCGCGTGCCTCGAGCCTGTGCTCTGCAACAAGAGGAGCCACCACAATGAAAAGCCCACGCACCGCAACGAAGAGTAGCCCCTGCTCACCACAACCAGAGAAAGCCTGCATGCAGCAACGAAGACCCAACACAGCCAAAAATAAATAAATTTACTAAAAAAAAAAAAAAAAAAAAAAAGAAAAAGAACAAGCTAACAAGCTGCGCTGCAACTGTCATTATTCAAACCAAAGAATGGACATTGCCATCTCCACCTCAACCAAAGCCTCAGCCCATAACAGCAGATTCGCTCTGACTATAAATGAAGCAGGTTCTTCAACTAATTAAGTGCAAGCAGTTTCTAATATCTGTACAACTTGCCTGTGTACACTAAATGTACCCACACTCTCTTCTGTGCGTCTTGCAGTCTGGGGCCAGTGCCCAGGGTTGGGAATGCACTACAGCTAAATGCAGAGAGAGGGATGGAAATACAGATATATAAAAGAAGTAATTTGAGTACCTTTTGGTACCTCAGTGTCACTATCCGCTTCTGAATCAGATGCAATTGCATTCTTGCGTTTCATTCGTAAAACTTCATCTTCACTATCACTGCCTCTCGCAGATTCTGTAAGAGGAGAATCAGAAGATCTGCATAATCACAGTCATATCATTACTTAGAATTTTGTGTTTTAAAAGCAACATTAGGAAAATAAATAAATAAATAAAAGCAACATTAGGGATAAACAAACTGTGGTACACCCATACAATGGAAAACTACTCAGTAATAAGTAAGAATGAACTACTGATACATGCAACGATTCGGGTAAGTCTCAAATGCATTACACTAAGTGAAAGAGAAAAGGTTACATACTGTATGATTCCATTTATATGATGACATTCTCAAAAAGACAAAACTACAGTGACAGAACAGAGCAGTAGTTGTCAAGGGTCACAGGTGGGGAAGTATATAACTACAGAAGGTACAGAATGAGGGAGTTTTCTAGGGTGACAGAACTATTCTGTATCTTGACTGTGGTGGTGGTTACACAAATCTATACATGCATTGACACTAACAGAACTGTACATACACACACAAAAATCAACTTACTACAGTAAATTTTAAAATAAAATTAATAAAAGGAACATTGGTTTCTGTAAGCAGAAAAACTTGGGAGAATGCAAAAAGCAGTACTGAAACTTATAATTAAATTTATATACCACTCATTACAGAAGAAAAAAAAAGAGGTAAAAATATTGCAATGGAAGAGACAAATATATCTGGATGGTACAATTATTTACCTAATTGTAAACTTCAAACATGAACCACTATAATAAAGAAGATGTGACACATATATACAATGGAATATTACTCAGCCATAAAAAGAAACGAAATTGAGTTATTTGTAGTGAGGTGGATGGACCTAGATTCTGTCATACAGAGTGAAATAAGTCAGAAAGAGAAAAACAAATACCGTATGCTAACACATATATATGGAATCTAAAAAAAAAAAAAAAATGGTCATGAAGAACCTAGGGGCAGGATGGGAATAAAGATGCAGACCTACTAGAGAATGGGCTTGAGGACACGGGGAGGGGGAAGGGTAAGCTGGGACAAAGTGAGAGAGTGGCATGAATATATATACACTACCAAATGTAAACCCAATAGCTAGTGGGAAGCAGCCGCATAGCACAGGGAGATCAGCTAGGTGCTTTGTGACCACCTAGAGGGGTGGGATAGAGAGGGTGGGAGGGAGGGAGACACAAGAAGGAAGAGATATGGGGATATATGTATATGTATAGCTGATTCACTTTGTTATAAAGCAGAAACTAACACATCTTTGTAAAGCAATTCTACTCCAATAAAGATGTTAAAAAAAAAAAAAAAGAACCATTGTAGAACTAGTTAAGAATTAAGCAGAATGACCAGCTACAAGATTCCTAATATGACCCTAGTTTTATATTAGCCTGCTAGTATTTGGGAAGTAGTGCATGAGCCTTAATGATTTTGGTAACAGTACAAATAACTCTACCCAGAACTAGTTACTGAGTACTTACTGCAGTCCTATAGTCTATATAGACCTATATCCATCTCTGGAAATTTTCTGATCTCCTCTCCTAAATAATGCTAAAATGTGGTGTTGAATGCTATCCTGAGGTATGTATTACAGGGGAAAAGACCCCCTCTCTCCATACTGCAGCTCTTAAGAAGACAGGATCAATATGTAATTATAATCAATCATTTATAAAAATGAAGCAATCCAGATATTAATTACTTCAGGAAGACTTCCAACCTAATCAAAGTGACTTTTATATAATACAAAAAAAGAAGATGGCTAATTGTTTTAATATTCTACATGAGAACGTGTTAACTTCAGGAGAACAGTGTAAATGACTATTATAAAACAGGGTCCAAAAGCCAAAGTTCAGCTCTGTGTTTCCTGCTGTCTTTAGGGAATGAATGTTCTGATCCAAGCACATCTCCCCAGGATGAGGACACATATGTCAAGCTATCATAGCTCATTGAGATCATCCAGCCGTGTTTTCACTTTCTGGATATTATGCTCCCCAGGTCACCTCCTGATTGTTATAATTTGGCATCCAATGTAGATTTTCCCCCAAAGGAAAGGATACAATGATAAGAGAGAAATAATTGATGCTCTTGAAACAAACAATTTTGCAATTCAATTTTTATAGTTTCCTGTGAATTTGATTAGTTTGAGCAAACTCCTTGGAGCCTGATTACCTCTGGAGGATGAAATTTTGGATCTCAAATAAAGTGAGCTGGAACCTGGTGTTCACACCTCATTATAGTTACCCTATGGGGGAGGTTCAATGGTATTGGGTTTTTTCGCCCAGGCAAATCTCTTCTCACCTGAGGCGTGCTCTTAGTTACCCACAAAAATGGAACTAACTATTTGATATCTAGCTACTTTAGCACTATACATCTTTCTCTAAGACTTTCCTCTTTAAATTTTTTTCTTCCTGATCTATCATATATTAAATGGAAGGGGAATAGAGAGAAATAATACATGGATTAGGAAAATGTTTAAAGGCAAAATGTATAGAGTTAAAAAAGGCTAAATGGAGGGACAGAAGAGAAAAAACAGGGTACTAAAAGTAGGAACGTGAAAAGAATAAATGAGCCCCTGCTGTACCTGAATGCTTCTACTAAACCATTATGGTTCTCATAAATGTATTACCTGACTTATGGTCTTGTTCCTCTTCATCATCTGAATGCCTGTGTTCTTCATCCGAGGCCTGTGGCCTTTCGTCATCAGAATTTTGCATTTTCTCCTCATCAGACATCTGTGGCCGCTCTTCATCATCAGAATTCTGTTTCTCGTCATCATTATCAGAAGCTGCTGGCCGTTCATCATCAGAATTAGCCTTCTCCTCCTCAGACAGTTGTTGTCTCTCATCATCTGAAAGCTGAGGCCTCTCCTCATCATCTGTGTTCTGCATTTTCTCATCATCATCAGAATTCTGCAGTTTATCTTCATCAGATCCTTGTGCCCTCTCCTCATCATCAGAATTTTGTATCTTTTCATCATCTGACTGGTCACTTTTATCTTCTCTGCACCATTTTTCATCATCTGAATGTGCTTTTTCAGAACCTTCCGCTTCTGAGTGATGGCTCCCTCCATCTGATCTATGACCTTCATCGTCATCGTCATTGTGGGCTTCTGATCCACTATGCTGATCTACATCTGAGGGATCATTGTCTTCATGGTCAGAACGCTCAGAAGCTTCTGATCTATTGTCTGATCCTTCAGAGTGATTATCACTCCCACTGTGATGAGAAGCTCCCTCATCCTCACTGTCATCTCCAAACAGTTCCTTATTACTTGGTTTTCCTGAGTCATCTCTTTCATCTTGATCACTTTCACTTCCAGAGGCATTACTGCCAGAAGCAACATTCTCTTGATCAGAATCTGAGCCTGATCCAGAATCAGAATCTATGGGATCATATAAACACAGGGTGATGTAAGCAAAAAAAGCAGAATAAGGAACACCAAAAGTCCATCCCAACATAAAAGCAATGAAAAAACTTGTCAAAAGCTGTTAGCATCTATTTTCTCAGACTCTGGAAACTAACTAAAAGTTGCAGCAACCAGGAGAATGCTTAACAAGAAAAAAAAGCTGAGTCTCAGTAAGAAAAAAGGGGTGTTTTAACATACCCCCCCACCCCCAACCCACCCCTTGGTCAAGGGTACCTTGACAATAATAGCCCAAATTTCTGGTGCATGTACCATTAATGGAGGAAGCAGAAGGCACCTCATTTGCAAAGAATCATGGTTGTTAGTTTTGATCTGTCTGGTGGATCACTGAAAGGACTGGCTCAAAAGGCTTGACTTTATCTCACCTAACTTGGAACTCTCTTGTTACTAAGGAAGCTACCTGAGAGTGTTGGTCAAAAACATTTACAGGCAAATGTATTAGTTGCCTCTGTATGGGAAAATGGAAAGCAGTTGAGGCAAACAACAGACTAACTAAAAAGCTTGGGAGAAAAGGCTGAGGAATGACAAAATACAAGGGTTTTTAAAAGTTTCCACAATAAACGAAAAAAAAAAGAAAAGAAAAGGAAAAACACCACCCACATATTCTTACTGACCTGAAAAGCCATGCACTTGCCCAGGGCTGTGCACATGCTCAAGAAAGAACCAAGAAGGCCCTAAACTCTCACTTCCAGCTGACCTTCAGGCTCTGTGCAAGCAGGAAATGAAGGCAAAGACACAGGTTGTAAACAACCTGGTTGAGTGTTGAAAGCATGCCCTAACACACACACAGAGCCAACCTGCAAAGGCTGAGAGTTTTTCGTTATTGTTTTTGTTTCTTTTTGTGGCATTTAAGGAAATCTCTGTCCAATCACTAGCTGACCACTAAGCTAATGGAACAGAGACTTTAGTGGCTATACACAACAGACTGCAGACTTTACAAAATCAGTTCAAAAGAGTCAATAAACAATAACTACTACAACAAAGAGCAACAACAAATGCTGGGGGGGGGGAAGAGAGTGCTGTCCTGAGTAACCACATTATAATATTCAAAATGTCCATATATCAACAAAAAATTATAAGGCCTGCAAAGAAAGAAGGAAGCATGGCCCATACATATGAAAAAAGGCTACACACCGTCCCTGAAGAAGCCCAGTCAATGAAAATGATGTCTTACAAAATAGAGAATATCAATAAAAAGACAGATATTATAAAAAAAGAACCGAACAGAAATTCTGGAGTTGGAAAGTACAATAACTGAAATGAAAAATTCACTAAAGGGACTGAACAGCAGATGTGAGTAGGAAGAAAAAAGAATCAGGAAACTTTAAGATACATCAAATGAGGGCTTCCCTGGTGGCACAGTGGTTGAGAGCCTGCCTGCCGATGCAGGGGACGTGGGTTCATGCCCCGGTCCGGGAAGATCCCACATGCCGCGGAGCGGCTGGGCCCGTGAGCCATGGCCACTGAGCCTGTGCGTCCGGAGCCTGTGCTCCGCAACGGGAGAGGCCACAACAGTGAGAGAGGCCCATGTACCGCAAAAAAAAAAAAAAAAAAAAAAGATACATCAACTGAGATTATCCAGTCTGGTGAACAAAAAGAGAAAAGAATGAAGAAAAATGAAAAGTCTAAAGACTTGTGAGAAACCAGCAAGTGTACCAATCTATGCATAATGGGAGTTCCAGAAGAAGAGAAAAAAGAGAAAGGGACAGGAAGAATATTTGAAGAAATAATAGCCAAAAACTTCCCAAATTTGAAGAAAGACATCGACGTACACATACAAGTTGATCAACAAATACCAAGTAGGATAAAGTTAAAGAGAGCCACACCTAGACACATCATTATCCAACTGTCTAAGACAAAGAAAAAATCCTGAAAGCAGCAAAGCAACAGGTTCCATACAAAGGGATCTTCAATAAAGATAACAGTTGATTTCTCATCAGAAACCATAAAAACCAGGAGGCGGTGGTATGAAATATTCAAAGTGCTGAAAGAAATACTGTCAACCAAGAATTCTATATCCAGCAAAACTATCCTTCAAAAATGAAGGAATTATGAGCAACAACAACAAAAGATAAATTGGATTTCCTCAAAATGAAAAGCTTTTATGCAAGAAAGGACATTATCAAGAATGTGAAAAAACAGCTTACAGAATGGGAGAAAATATTTGCAAACCATATATCTGTCAAGTATATGTATATACTTACAGTATAGTATCCAGAATATATAAAGAATGTTTACAACCAAAAGACAAAAACCCATTTGAAAAATAGACATTTCTGCATAGTTACACAAATGAAACAAGTACATGAAAAGATGTATCATTAGCCTCAATATCATTAGCCTTTAGGAAATGGAAATCAAAACCACAATTAGATATCACTAGACACCAACAGCAATGGCTGTATTTTAAAGAGCAGGGTGGGGGGGAAGTAAAATAAGTATTGGCAAGGATATGAAGAAATAGAACACTCAAACACTGCTAGTGGTAATTTAAAATGGTCCAGCTGCTATAAAAAATGGTTTGGTTGTTTCTCAAAAAGTAAAACAAAGAATTACCATATGACTCAGCAATTCCACTCCTATATATATACCCAAAAGAACTGAAAACAGGCACTCACACAAGTACTTGTACACAAATAGCATCACTATTTAAAAGTCAAAAGATGGAAATAACCCAATGTCCATGAACAGCTGGATAAACAAATTGGGATATATACACAGAGTGGAATACTATTCAGTCATTAAAAAGATATGAAGTACTGATACATACTACAATGTGGATGAACTTCAAAAACATGATGGTAAGAGATAGAAATCAGACACAAAGGGCCACATGTTAGGAATTCCCTGGTGGTCCAGTGGTTAGGACACCACATTCTCACTGCCAAGGGCCCGGGTTCAATCCCTGGTTGGAGAACTAAGATCCCACAAGCTGCGAGGCGCAGCAAAAAAAAAAGCCACATGTTTTATGATTCCATTTGTATGAAATGTCCATAATAGATAAATCCATAAATGCAGAAAGCAGACTGATGGTTCGTGGGGGCTAGCAAAGGGAGCAAATGGCAAGTAACTACTTAATGGGTATGGCGTTTTATTTTGAGGTGATGAAAATGTTTCAGAACTAGACAGAGATAGTGGCTACACAACATTTTAAAGGTACTAAATACCACTGAATTGTTCACTTAAAAATGACATATTCAGGGACTTCCCCAGTGGTCCAGTGGTAAAGAATGCACCTTCCAATACAGGAGACTCGGGTATGATCCCTGCTCAGGAAACTGAGATCCCACATGCCACAGGGCAACTAAGCCCTCGCGCCACAACTACCGAGCTCGTGCGCCTCAATGAGGGAGCATGCATGCTGCAAACTACAGAGTCCATGCATCCTGGAGCCCATGTGCCACAACTAGAGAAAGAAAAAAATGGCATATTCTGCAACCAAACTGAAAAGAAGTAGAACTGTCACTATTTGCAGATGACATGATATTATATATAGAAAATCCTAAAGACTCCACCAGAAAACTGTTAGAACTAATAAATAAATTCAATAAAGTTTCAGGATACAAAATCAATATACAGTTGTGATTCTATACACTAATAATGAGCTATATGAAAGAGAAATTAAGAAAACAATCCCATTAACGATTGTATCAAAAAAAGTAAAATACTTAGGAATAAATTTAACCAAAAAGGTGAAAGACCTGTACGCTGAAAACACTGATGAAAGAAACTGAAGAAGATACAAATAAATGGAAAGGTATTCCACGCTCATGGATTGGAAGAATCAATACTGTTAAAATGTCCATACTACCCAAAGCAATCTACATATTGAACACAATCCCTATAAAACTTCCAATGGCATTTTTTCACAGAAATAGAACAAAGAATTCTAAAATTTGTATGGAACAAAAAAAACCCCAAATAGCCAAAGCAATCTTGAGATAAAAGAATAAAGCTGAAGGCATCATGCCCTTGATTTCGAACTGTATTACGGACACAAAAATCAATGGAACAGAATAAAGAGCTCAGAAATAAACCCACACATATATGGTCAATTAATTTACAACAAAGGAACCAAGCCAAGAATACACAATGGGGAAAGGATAGTCTCTTCAATAAATGGTGTTGGGAAAACTGGACAGCAACATGCAAAATAATGAAACTGGACCACTATCTTACACCATATACAAAATTTAACTCTAAATGGATTAGACTTAAATTTTAGACGTGAAACCATAAAACTCCTAGAAGAAAACAGAAAGTAAGCTCCTTGACATGGTCTTGGTTATCATTTTTTGGATTTGACACCAAAAGTAAAGGCAACTAAAGCAAAAATAAACAAGTGTGACACATCAAACTAAAAAGCTTCTACACGGCAAAGGAAGCCATCAACAAAATGAAAAGGCAGGGCTTCCCTGGTGGCGCAGTGGCTGAGAGTCCGCCTGCCGATGCAGGGGACACGGGTTCGTGCCCCGGTCCGGGAGGATCCCACGTGCTGCGGAGCGGCTGGACCCGTGAGCCATGGCCGCTGAGCCTGCGCGTCCGCAGCCTGTGCTCCACAACTGGAGAGGCCACAACAGTGAGAGGCCAGTGTACCGCAAAACAAAACAAAACAAAAATGAAAAGGCAACCTGCTGAATGGGATAAAATATTTGCAAATCATATATCTGATAAAGGGTTAATATACAAAATATGTAAAGAACTCATACTATTCAATAGCAAACAAACAAACAATACAATTAAAAAATGGGCAGAAAACCTGAATAGACACTTTCCTAAAAAAGACAGATGGCCAACAGGTACATAAAAAGATGCTCAACATCACTAATCAGAGAAATGAAAATCAAAACCACAGTTAGAATGGTTATTTTCAAAAAGACAAGAAGTAACAAGTGTTGGAGAGGATGTGGAGAAAAGGGAACACTTGTAATTGTTGGTGGGATTGTAAAGTGCTGCAGTCACTATGGAAAACATTATGGAAATGCTTCAGAAAAAGAACAGGACTACTATATGATCCAGCTATTCCACTTCTGGGTATTTACCCAAAGAACACAAAAATACTAATTTGAAAAGATATATGCATGTCTATGTTCATTGCAGCATTACTTACAATAGTCAAGATATGGAAACAACCTAAGTGTGCATCTAGAGATAAATGGACAAAGAAAATGTGGTGTATATATACAATAAAATACTATTCATGCCACTGTAAATATGACATATATATATAATGGAATATTATTCAACCATAAAAAAGAAGGAAAGCTTGGGAATTCCCTGGTGGTCCAGTGGTTATGACTGGGCACTTCCATGGCAGGGGGCCTGGGTTCAGTCCCTGGTTGGGGAACTAAGATCCCACAAGCCATGTGGCACAGCCAAAGAAAAAAGGAAGGAAATCTTGCTGTTTACAACAACATGCATGGATCTTGAGGGCATTATGCTAGGTAAAATAAGCAGACAGAGGAAGACAAATACCGTATATATGATATCACTTATATGTGGGATCTAAAAAAACAAAGCTCATAGATACAGAGAATAAATGAGGGAAGGGGGAGAGGTGGGCAAAATGGGTGAAGGGAGTCAGAAGATACAAACTTCCAGTTATAAAAAAAATAAGTCATGGGGATGTAATATACAGCATGATGACTTAATAGACTGTATTGCATATTTGAAAGTTGCTAAGAGAGTAGATTTTAACAGTTCTCATCACAGTAAAATAAATTCTGTAACAAGGTATGGTGACAAATGTTAACTAGACTTACTGTGGTGATCATTTCACAATATGTATAAATATCAAATCATTATGTTGTACACATGGAACTAATGTTGTATGTCAATTATACCTTAATAAAAATAAAATAAGATGGTAAATTTTATGTTATGTAAATCTCACCTCAATAAAAACAAATTTAGAGTTTGTTGCCAGTGCCCTACAAGAAATGCTAAAGGGACTCCTTCAGGCCGAAATGAAAGGACAATGGGCAGTAACTTGAATCCACAAGAAGAAATAAAGAACACCAGTAAAGGTAACTAAATAGGTGAGTATAAAGGTCAGTATTAATGAATTTGTAGTTAGTGACTCCTCTTTTTTCATAAGATTTAATTTAAAAGACAATTGTATAAAACAATAATTATAAATCTACATCACTGGGCAGTGTATAAAGATGTAACTTGTGACAACAATAAAAAGTTGAGAGGACGAAGCTATATAGAAAAAAAGTTTTTGTATACTATTGAAATTAAGTTGGTATTAATACAAACTAGATTGTTAGAAATTAAGATTAATTGTAGTCACCAGAGTAACCATTAAGAAAGTTACTAAAACTAAAAATATACAAAGAAACAGGAAGGGAATTGTAACAGTACACTACAGAAAAAGCAGTCATAAAGGAAGACAGTAATAAGAATAATTGAGGAAGAAAAAACATGACATAGAAAACAAACATCAAAATGGCAGAAGTCCTTCTTACTGGTAATTACTTTAAACATAAATAAATCAACTTCTCCAATGAAAAGGCAGAAATTGGCAGGATGAATTTAAAAAATGATCCATCCTGGGACTTCCCTGGTGGCACAGTGGTTAAAGAATCCGCCTGCCAATGCAGGGGACACAGGTTCGAGCCCTGGTCCGGGAAGATTCCACATGCCGCGGAGCAACTAAGCCTGTGCACCACAATTACTGAGCCTGCACTCTAGAGCCCACAGGCCACAGTTATTGAAGCCCATGCGCCTAGAGTCCGTGCTCTGCAACAAGAGAAGCCACCGCAATGAGAAGCTCACGCACTGCAACAAAGAACAGCCCCTGCTCCCTGCAACTAGAGAAAGCCCGCATGCACCAACAAAGACCCAACGCAGCCAAAAATAAATAAATATATTTTTTTAAAAAAGATCCATCTATATGCTGTCCACAGGACAGTATAACAGTAGTTATACTGTTTATATAGTATAACTATATTAGTAGTTATACTAATATCAGGCAAAATAAGTCTTAAGAAAAATTGTTACAAAAGACAAAAAAGGACATCATAAAATGATAAAAGGGTCAATTCAACATGAAGATATAATTTAAAACATATATGCACCTGCATGTAAATCAATGAAGTTACAACACCCTCACACCGTACACAAAAATAAACTCAAAATGGCTTAAAGACTTAAACATAAGACATGACACCATAAAACTCCTAGAAGAGAACACAGGCAAAAAATTCTGACATAAATCGTACCAATGTTTTCATAGGTCAGTCTACCAAGGCAATAGAAATAAAAGCAAAAATAAACAAATGGGACCTAATCAAACTTACAAGCTTTTGCATAGCAAAGGAAACCATAAGCAAAATGAAAAGACAACATACAGACTGGGAGAAAATATTTGCAATTGATGTGACCAACAAGCGCTTAATTTCCAAAATATACCAATAGCTCATACAACTCAATAACAAAAAAACAAACAACCCAATCAAAAAATGGGCAGAAGATCTAAACAGACATTTCTCCAAAGATGACATACAGATGGCCAACAGGAACATGAAAAGATGCTCAACGTGGCTAATTATTAGAGAAATGCAAATCAAAACTACAGTGAGGTACCACGTCACACCAGTCAGAATGGCCATCATTAAAGAAGGCTACAGATGGGCTTCCCTGGTGGCGCAGTGGTTGAGAGTCCGCCTGCCGATGCAGGGGACACGGGTTTGTGCCCGGGTCCGGGAAGATCCCACATGCCGCGGAGCGGCTGGGCCCGTGCGCCACGGCCGCTGAGCCTGCGCGTCAGGAGCCTGTGCTCTGCAACGAGAGAGGCCACAACAGTGAGAGGCCCGCGTACCGCAAAAAAAAAAAAAAAAAGTCTACAGATAACAAATGCTGGAGAGGGTGTGGAGAAAGGAAACCTTCCTACACTGTTGGTGTGAAAGTACATTGGTGCAGCCACTATGGAGAACAGTATGGAGGTTCCTCAAAAAACTAAAAACAGAGTGGCCATATGATCCAGCAATGCTACTCCTGGGCAAATATCCGGACAAAACTATAATTCAAAAAGATAGATGCACTCCTATGTTCATAGCAGCACTGTTCACAATAGCCAAGACACGGAAACAACCTAAACGTCCATAGATAGAAGAATGGATAAAGAAGATGTGAGAGACATATATATATGTGATATATATATAAATATCATATTTATGTATACACACACACATATATACACAATGGAATATAAAAAAAGAATGAAATAATGCCATTTGCAGCTACATGGATGGACCTAGAGATAATCCTACTAAGTGAAGTAAGTCAGAAAGAAAAAGACAAATACCATAGGATATCACTTATGTGTGGAATCTAAAATATGACACAAATGAACTTATCTATGAAACAGAAAAAGACTCACAGGCATAGAGAACAGACCTGTGGTTGCGAAGGGGGAGTGGGGGTGGGAGAGGATTGGATTGAGAGTTTGGGACTAGCAGATGCAAACTATTATATACACTGAGTTGGCCACAAAGTTCATTTGGTTCTAAGTAAAAATAAAACACACATTTTTCATTTTCACCAAAACTTTATTAAATGTATTCATTAACCAAACGAACTTTTTGGCCAACCCAACAGAATGAATAAACAACAAGGTCCTATTGCATAGCACAGGGAACTATATTCAATATCCTGTAATAAATCATAATGGAAAAGAATATTAAAAACTATGTAATATATATGTATATGTATATATGTATAATATATAACTGAATCACTGTGCTGTACACCAGAAACTAACACAACATTGTAAATCAACTACACTTCAATAAAAAATATATATATATGTATATGCACCAAAAGAAAAAAAAAAACACCAACAGAATTGAAGGAAGAAATAGTTCAACAGTAACAACTGGAAACTTCAAATACCCCACTTTCAATAATGGTCAGAACAAAAAGAAGATCAGTAAGGAAACAGAGGACTTGAACAATGCTATAAAACAACCAGACATAATAGACATCAGTAGAACTCTCCACTCAACAGTAGAATATACATTCTTCCCAACTGCACATGCAACATTCTCCAAGACAGACCATAATTTTAGGACACAAAACAAGTCTCAATAAATTTGAAAAGACTAAAATAATACAAAGTATGTTCTCTGACCACAACAGAATGAAACTGAAATCAATCACAGAAAAAAATCTGGAAAATTCACAAATATGTGGAAATTAAACAATGCACTCAAACAATCAAGGGTGCAAAGAAGAAATCACAAGAGAAATTAGAAAATATTTTGACATGAATGAAAATGATAACAAAGCCTACCAATACTTAAGGGATGCAGGGAAAGCAGTGCTAAAAAGGAAATTTGTAGGGCTTCCCTGGTGGCACAGTGGTTAAGAATCCGCCTGCCAATGCAGGGGACACAGGTTCGATCCCTGGTCCAGGAAGATCCCACATGCCGCGGAGCAACTAAGCCCATGTGCCAAAACTACTGAGGTTGTGCTCTAGAGCCCGCAAGCCACAACTGAAGCCTGTGCACCTAGAGCCCATGCTCCGCAACAAGAGAAGCCACCGCAATGAGAAGCCCGTGCACCGCAACGAAGAGTAGCCCCTGCCCGCTGCAACTAAAGAAAGCCCACGCGCAGCAACGAAGACCCAATGCAGCCATAAATAAATAAACAAATAAATTAATTTTTTTAAAAAAGGAAATTTGTAGCTGTAAACACATACATTAAAAAACAAAACAGGGCTTCCCTGGTGGCGCAGTGGTTGAGAGTTTGTCTGCCGATGCAGGGGGCGCGGGTTTGTGTCCCGGTCCGGGGGGATCCTGCATGCCGCGGAGAAGCTGGGCCCGTGGGCCATGGCCGCTGGGCCTGCGCGTCCAAAGCCTGTGCTCCGCGGCGGGGGAGGCCACAACAGTGAGAGGCCCGCGTACCACAAAAAAAAAAAAAACAAAAACTCAAACTGATAATCTAACCTTTCACTTTAAGGAACTAGAAAAAGAAAACTATACTCAAAGCAAGCAGAAGGAAAAAAAATAATAAAGATTAGAGCAGAGATAAACAAAATACAGAAAAAATAATAGAATCAATGAAACCAAAAGCTCATTCCTTAAAAACTTAGGATTGACACACCTTTAGCTAAGCTGACCAAGGGAAAAAAAAAAACCCTCAAATTACTAAAACCAGGAATGGAAGTGGGGATTTTACTACTAATTTTTCAGAAAATAAGACTAAAAGAGAACACTATAAACAACTGTATACCAACAATTAGATAATTTAGATGAAATGGATTAATTCCTAGAAATACACAATCTACCAAAACTGACTCAAGATGAAACAATATCTGAATAGGCCTATAACAAGTAGAGTTTGAATCAGTAATCAAAAAGTTTCCAACAAAGAAAAGCCAGGACAAAATGGTTTCACTGGTGAATCCTATCAAACATTTAGAGAAGAATTTAATCCCTATCCTTCTCAAACTCTTCCAAAAACTTGAGTAAAGGGAACACTTCCTAACACATTCTAAGCCAGCATTACCCCAATACCAAAGCCAGACGAAAAAAATCACAAAAAAGGAAAACCACAGACCAATATCTCTCATAAATATGTATGCAAAAATAGTATCAAAATACTAGCAAACCAAATCCAACAACATATTAAAAGGATATACACCATGACCAAGTGGAATTTACCCTAGGAATACAAGACTGATTCAACATCTAAAAATCAAAATGAAACACAATATTAATAAAGGAAAAAATTTTGATCATCGTAATTGATGCAGAAGAGACATTTGATAAAATTCAACACCCTTTCATGATAAAACGACTCAACAAACTAGGAATCGAAGGTAATTATCTCAACGTAATAAAGGGCATCTACAAAAAACCCACAGCTAACATCATATGTAGTGGTAAAGAAATGGATGCTTTTTCCCAAAGATTAGGAAAAAGAAAAAGATGTCCACTCTCACCCTTCTATTCAACATTATACAGAAAGTTCTAGCTGGGGTAATTAATCAAGAAAAAGAAATAAAAGGCATCCAAATTGGAAAAGAAGAAGTAAAACCATCTCTACTCACAGATGACATGATCTTACATGTAGAAAATCCTAAAGAATACACACACACCCCAAACAACTATTAGAGCTAATATATTACACATGGTTGCAGGATACAAAATTAGCAAACAAAAATCAGCTGTATTTCTATAATTAGCAATGAACAATCCAAGAATGAAATTAAGAAAACAATTCCACTTGCAACAGTATCCAAAATGAAATATTTAGGAATAAATTTAACCTAGGAAGTGCAAGACTTATACAATAAAAACTACAAAACATTGTTGAAAGAAATTAAAGACGACCTGGCACATTTATACATGAAAGAAACACACTGGGCCTAGGCAGGAATTCTACCCACTGTTATACCAAGAAATCTGTCAAGTGTAGTTATTTTCTACGTCTGTCTTAGCCCAGGGAAATAATTAAATATGATGATATAACAGGAGTTACCTTGCCACATCCATCCTAAGTTCAGGACCAACAGCAACCTTTAAGGACAGATTTGGAAGTAAATCCTAGAGAGTTCTATAATTTAATGGTAAGAGAGAAGAATGCAGCAGTAGACTTACAAGAAGGTAAAACATGAAGCCCAGAGAAGCAACCATCTCCATACATCACTTCCCCATACCCTGAGTTTGCAATGGGAAAGCACTGCAGGGTACCTCTACTATTGCTTCTACCCATCCAATTATTTATCAAGTATGCATTAAGCACTGACGTAAGCTGAGGGTGGGCGGGGGGAGGACAATCTTTTCATCATTATATCCCCTACATCTAGCAAAGTAGCTGAAACATGACAGGGGATCTATAAATGCTGAATGAACAACTTCATGGAAGTGAGTCATGGGAGGGTTCACATGGTTCTGTGCCTTGAAGGGTGAACGGGATACGGACAAGTACAGATGAAGGGGAAAGGAAAACAACAGCGAAGTGAGTGGAACAAGAATATACTGGGCTCTATACTTCCAGACATCCTGACTAGAAAGAACATTCTGGATGTCCATCCTGGTAGAGCCCTCACACTAGACTTCCACCTGGTGCTCCCTTAACTATACTCTAAAAAATATTAATAAACTGAAGCTGGAGAAAGAAAAAAACAACCACGATAATGCACTATGCTAAGGAAAAAAGTAGGTACTACATTACTTTGAGCCTGGGGACTCGCAAGAATTCTGAACTTGGTCTTGGGCCCCTTCTGACTTCAAATCTCTCCTATTCATATTTCAAACTCAAATACCCACTCTGTGCCAGAAAGACTTCCTTGCACCATAAACATACACTCACTAATTCATTTCTGCATCAAATCCTTCATCCCTTCTCTCCAAACACAGACCTCCTACGCTCTCCAATCTAATACCACCGACTCAAGAAATTATCTAGAGTTTCTGCACAGGCTCTCGGAGGACACATTATCTTCTGCGTGTAACGCCTACATGCAGCCCTACCTCGGTATCCGTCCCAATCTCCTCACCCAGACATCTCAAACTCCCCAACACGCCACGCTCTGGTTTCATTCAAGAGGGCATTCTGAGCCCCTATGCAAATTCGCCCATCCCATCCCCATGTTCCTGAACACCTAATTTCCATTCATTCACAAGAGCCCTTACTCTGCGCTGGCCTGTGCAAGGCAGGACAGAGCAGGACTCCAAGGTTCCTCCTCCGGCTGCGCTGGCTTG
The DNA here is from genome assembly GCF_964374135.1 of Grampus griseus. NCBI lineage: Eukaryota > Metazoa > Chordata > Mammalia > Artiodactyla > Delphinidae > Grampus > Grampus griseus. Next base: position 95,924,394 of record NC_139018.1, read on the forward strand.
CCCGGCCTCCACCCCTGCCCCGCGCCCCCTTCGCTCCACACGCTCCCAGGCACGGCTTGCTCCATGGACACCAAAAACCTCGAGGTACACACTCTGCGTCTGTCACTTCATTCCCGCCCTCCGGGAGGAGGCTGGCACCGCCGGGAGTGCAGGGGGAGCTGGGGCAGGAGTGCAGGAAGAGCCATCACTCGCCCGCGGCGCCGGAGCGCTCGCAGACCCGGAACCGGACCGCTGTTGAGCTCCCGCCGCAGAAGCCCCGCCACTCTCGCCTCCACCCAAGCCCAGATGACCCCACCTTTACGCTCAGCATCGCTGTCGGCGTCGCTCCCGAATAGATCCTCCATATCCGCCATTGCCGCGCACGTCAGCTGTCTTCACCGGGGGCGGCTCCGCCGCTGTCTTTACGGCACGGAACCAACGAAACGCGACAGTGTCGCAAAGATTCGCTAAAAATCTTTTAGCTTTTCAGCTACATAGTATAGCGTGCGCAGTGAAGCTGCACTTCTCGGCTCTCTTACGTCAGCAACCCTGCCCTTTCGTCAATATCTGTTCTTATTCGTGAGGATTCTCATCGGGGTACACCCGGTCTGGGTATCAGTGGAGCGGGCCGCAGCTGGGGGCTCCCCAGTGGGCCTGGGACCGTGTTAAACCTGCCAGGAGTCAGGCCTGAAGTCCTTTGTTTCGTATTGATCAGGGGGTTCTCAAATTGTTGCAAACTCCAAAGTGCTTTTGTTTCTGTGGGTTATATCTAATGCTATTTACTGTAATAGTAATTAAGGCAGAAATTTTTAAAACTCGTTTAAAAATAATAAACAGGTTAACATAAATAGCATTTAAAAATTTTAACCGACTGTATTTTTTCTAAAACAAAACCAAAAAAAATTGAGTGGAATTGTTTTAGTTTTGAAAATATCTTTAGTGTCTGTCTCAAATGAAGACAGATGAATTCTCATACCTGCTTCTATATTCAATCTTTTGAGAAAGGTTTTGGTTGAAGCTTATGAAGAAAATCAGACCTAACACACGTATGTATGTGATTGGGAAAGGGAGGGCCTCTCGTACACCCAAAAGGGTCTTCTTCGGTCCACTCTTTAACAACTGCAGCTTTAGAGCAGTGTATTTCAAACATCAAAATTGTCCCATCCTAAGCCGGTATACACTTTTATGTATAAAATTGAAATAAATAATTCACAAAACAATACTGATTACTAAGATGCAGTCTGAGATTTCCTATTCTTTTATTCTATTTCAGCTTGTTTTTAATGCTGACAGGTGGTGCATCCACTAAATTGATTTCGTGATTTACGAATGGGTTGCAGCTTGCAGCTAGAGAAACACTATTCAGAGGGTTCCATTGGCTTGTTTATTTTTTCGGGAAAAAGTTTAATTTTGCTAGGAAATGTGGCTATACTTGTACCTTGTAAAATCTGACAGTAATAGAATTTTCATAATAGGTCAGTGCTAGATAAACCCTCTTGCTTTACAGAAGCTCAAAGAAATGAAGTGACTTGCACATGTTAAACAACTAGATCGTTTTTAGGAAGCTTAAATTTTTAGTTGTCAAAAATGTACATCCTGGGGCTTCCCTGGTGGTACAGTGGTTAAGAATCCGCCTGCCAAAACATGGGACACGGGTTCGAGCCCTGGTCTGGGAAGATCCCACATGCCTCGGAGCAACTAAGCCCGTGCGCCACAACTACTGAGCCTGCACTCTAGAGCCTGTGAGCCACAACTGCTGAGCCCACATGCCACAACTACTGAAGCCTGTGCACCTAGAGCCTGTGCTCCACAACAAGAGATGCCACTGCAGTGAGAAGCCCGCACACCGCAACAAAGAGTAGCCCCCGCTCACCTCAACTAGAGAAAGCTCATGCAGCAACAAAGACCCAACGCAGCCAAAAATAAATAAAATAAATAAAATTTTTTTAAAAAATGTACATCCTGTGTTAAGATCTTACCTGATTAGCCCAGGTAAGGGTTGGTTGGTTGGTTGGTTTGTTTTCAATATGAGGGTTTTGATCTTGGACAAGCAACAGTATATTTTTAGTTTGGAGGTTATGAGATATATTTTTGTTGCAAATAGGAGTGACTGACAGGGTTCAAATGGATAAGAAGTGGGACTGAGTATGTTATCCTAGAGCTATTGTGTATAAAGTGGATGATGTAAGAGTAGGTAGATGGGATCATGTTAAAACTTTCTGGAATACTGGAAAAACAAGTATTCTATTTGATTGTGATTCAGTTTCATTTTCATTTGGAATACTATCCTTGAAAAGTGCATTGAGGACTTCCCTGGTGGCACAGTGGTTAAGAATCCGCCTGCCAACGCAGGGGACACAGGTTCGATCCCTGGGCCAGGAAGATCCCACATGCATGGAGCAACTAAGCCCATGCACCACAACTACTAAGCCTGTGCTCTAGAGCCCACAAGCCACAACTACTGAGCCCACACGCCTAGAGCCTGTGCTCTGCAACAAGAGAAGCCACCGCAATGAGAAGCCTGTGCACTGCAACGAAGAGTAGCCCCCGCTCACCGCAACTAGAGAAAGCCTGCACGTAGCAACAAAGACCCAACACAGCCAAAAAAAAAAAAAAAAATGCATTGATTAAATCTTAACAAATTGAATTACAGTGAGGCCTGCTGAATCACCCTAACCATATTCTTGACTAGCAGAATTAATGTGTTTATCCCATATGAATAGTGCAAAACAAATAACTTCTGGTTCTTTGTTTTTGCTATACTTTGTGCTGACCACTGCTCTTCAAGTTGTCTTTCTTCAGACAGGATATAATACATTCAAATAGATTTCAACTAAATCAATCACAATCATTTTCTGGTACTGCTTGCTTGAGGTTACACCCAGATCACTATCATTGATGTTTAGAGTGTTAAAATCACCTTTTCATTTACTACCAGAGATGGAGAAGTTTATCCTATTGGGTTTGTGTTTTACTAATTTAACTTTGGGTATTAAGATAATCTCTTGCTTTGCTCTCAGGGATGGAGAATTTCATCTGTTAAGTGTGTAACTGGATAAAACATCTCCAGGGTAGCTTTATCATTTTTCCCAGTTTTTGAGAGTTTGTCTTTTTCCCATGTTCTGCCTTCATAAGATCCTCAAAATAGTGATCAATACCCCCAGTCAAAAAACAAAGATTCAACTAGGTTGATTAACACAATAGAGTATAACACGACACAATTAGTGTACAAACACTTTTATAAGGTAACTAAATATCTTTAAAATGTCTGAAATCTATGCTTACACCAAGTTTTAAAACAGGAATATGTGTTTTAAAAATTTGTATAACATCTTGGGGGCTTCCCTGGTGGCGCAATGGTTGACAGGCCGCCTGCCAATGCAGGGGACACAGGTTCGTGCCCCGGTCCGGGAAGATCCCACATGCCGCGGAGCGCCTGGGCCTGTGAGCCATGGCCGCTGAGCCTGCGCGTCTGGAGCCTGTGCTCCACAACGGGAGAGGCCACAACAGTGAGGGGCCCGCGTACCGCAAAACAAAACAAAAAAATTGTATAACATAAAGACTTAGAGGAAAAACAACAGCTTGATTAAACAATGCATTAACTGCAAATTCACTCCATTTATGGTAAACTGCTACTCCATGGGAGGATCATGTGGCTTATTTCTGAGTACTTTGTGGAAGGAGCTAGCTTTTAGAAGGGGCAGATTGATCTGAACTAAAGAGAAGGAGAAGTCCCGAGGTCTTTCTCTACAGCAGTAAGTGAACAACGGGGCAGCTCATTTCTTGGAAGATGCAGAGCATTCAATTATCTGCCTTAACTGAGTCCCTGCAATGGGTGCTATAGGGATATAAAAATAATGGCAAACATGATTTTTTTTCATATATACAGAAGAGCCTGGGAGAAATGAAACAAATCTCTAAAACATCTGAAGAATTAAAGTTTTAGAAATAAATTATAAACTATATTCACGTGCTGAAGAATGGGAAACAGAAAATGATTAATATCCCTGGAAGTTAGTCAGGAAAGGTTTCTTAGTACTATGGTCTGAATGTTTGTGTCCCCCAAAGTTCATGTTGAAATCCTAATGCTCAAGTGATGGTATTAGGAGGTGGGACCTTTAGGAGGTGATTAGGTAATTTAAAAAGGATTAGTAGTCTTATTTTTAAAAGACCCCACAGAACTCTTCAGCCCTTTCTACCATGTGAGGACACAGTGAGAAGTCTCTGGCTATGAACCAGGAAGAGGGCTCTCACCAGAATGCAATCATGTTGGCTATTTGATCTTGGACCTCTCAGCCTCCAGAACTGTGAGAAATAAATTTCTGTTATTTATAAGCTACCCAGTCTTGGTATTTTGTTATTAATAGTGAGAATAGACTAAGGCAGACAGAATGATTCAAGCTAGAATAATGAAGTAATGGGAGGAAACCCAGTTATCGGGACATAAAATTGAGCGGAACTTAAAATTCAACCAAGCAAGACTTCAGTTAGTTTATCAAATCTATTCCTTGATTCACGTGAAGTTCCAGAACACTGGTGATAAAGAGATTATTCTAAACACTTGTAGAGAGAAAAATCAGCTGACATATAGAGGATCTGGAATTTAATGACATTCCACAATTCTGAAAGTTATAAAACAATGGAGAATTGCTTACGAAGTCCTGAAAGAAAATAATCCATTCTAGAATCTTATTCTCCCCAAGCTATCATTTAGTACTAGGGAAGAATAATGAGATTCAGTGGAAGCCAGCCTGTATGTAAGCAGTCCAACAGTCCTGAGGCTGCCATGCTGTGAAGAAGCCCAACTAGCCCATGCAGACAAACTACATAGAGATGTATGACCAGCCCTCAGCTTCTGTAGACCTCCTGCAGTTCCAGCTCCAGTCTGCAGGCCACCAGTGCCCAGCTGAGCCTTTCCTGCATTCCTATCTCACAGAAACCAGGAGATAATAAATAAGTGTTGTGGAAGAGTGCCACTAAGTTTTGAGGTTGTTTGTTACACAGCAATAGCAATTGGAAGAGTTATTCAAAAATTGTACAATTGATGAATGTGGTCCACCAAAAAAGAAGGACTAAACCAAGGAATAGAAAAGGTTTAGAGGCAGGAAACCCAAGATTGGCCACAGGGAGAAGGATACCAAGATGATAGTTAGGCCTGCAGGCCTAGAGGGATGCTGGTCCAGATTGCAACAAGAGGACAGAAGTCTCCGTGAGAGAACAGACTGAGATGGAAACAAAACTAATAGACTACCTGATACATTCACTCATCCGATGAGGATTTAAGTGCCGTCTCTGTGCCAGAAGCTATTCTAGGCACTGGAGATACAACAGAGAACAAAATAGACCAAGTGTCTTTTCTCAGAAGCTTGCATTTTGGTGGAAGATGGACAAGAAAAGACAGAAATATACATCTCACAATACAATTTCAGCTGTTTTTCAAAATGATAGCACAGCCTTTTGCCAATCTTTTTCTTCTCAGTATCATTAATCTAACTCACTTTTATAAGATTCAAATGTCAACTCCAAAGCACTAGTGAATAACTGTTCCCTATGCAAACGAGAGTTTGGACAGGCAAATATGAACTTGGAAAATGTCCCAGTATACTTCCTATGAAAATTGGCACTTGTTTTGAGAAAAATGAATAAGAAAGATAGTGAGTCACTAACTATTTCTTAGTACTGAAGCTAAGGTTGTCCTTTTGAAACCTTTTCTCTTGAATCTAGGGTTAGGTTTAGGCACTGGCTTCCTTGAATAGGTAGGATTTAGGTTCCTCCCGGAAGTTTAAGGGTTACCAGGAAGCCGTGTCCTTAAAAGACCTAAGCCGCAGACCAGATGAGATCGGTGCACACGGCACTAGAAAAGCCGGAACATCAGCTACTAGGGGAAGGAATTAGAAGGAACAAAGAAAGGAGGACACAAGTGGGGGAGGGGGCGTTGTGGGTGTGGATGTTAGTACAGGCCGCTGAATAAGTAAAGTGATCTGCAGCAAGGATACCAAAGAAACTGAAAATGAGCAGGATGAGGAAGGAGAGAAAAGAAGGAAAAATATATTAATGAGACAAAGGGAAAGGAGGAATCATCTACAAGAGAAAAGCATGAAAAAAAACATTTTTTAAAAAAGAACATAATAAAATAGTACTAAAGGTAGGGGGGAATGTTGAAACAAAAATGAGAAAACACTCCAACAATATAACCAAAGAGAGAAAAAAGGAGATTTACAGGCTCCCGTGCCAACCAATATTTTTACAAATCAGAAGGAATCACTAAAACAGATTTGGCAAACACAAAACACAAAAGATAACTGAACATTTCACTTTACAGTAAAACTGCTCATTACATCTCTTCACTAGATTTCCTTACTCAACTGGTTGTTTTAGCACCATGTGAAAACACAACATAAATGCAGGGATATCATCTCACCATAGGGTGGGAACCCTACATGCAGGCAGTTTCTGGCCCTCAGTTTATTTCATCTAATCCAGAGAAGGATTACCAAAAGGAGGTACACTGTATTTCATGCTTACAATTGCAAAAGAGCATTATGGTGTTAAACCCCTTAACAGTAATATGGCAAAAGGCCACAAGGTGGTGATGGTATACCCTGAAGAGACCTCCTTCTGCAAAATGAGACACACACACCCACATATACCCTCACCAATTTTTCCTTAACAAAAAATTGACTTGGGGTGTGAAGGAGAGATTTGAAAAACACTAACTTTAGATAGTAATCAAAACACTTCTTATAAAAATATTTAGAAATATCCATTTGTTTTCTCTTTTTTCCCAATTAAAAAAAGAGCAGTATTTTTAAGACTGGCAAACATTAAGGAAATATTTTTCAGCTATAAGCACTCTGATTTTTATGTATCTACTGATAAAATGATACATTTAAATAAAGTAACTGGTACCTTCTGGGGAAATTTAGATTTTTTTCTTGGGTTTCATAATATGAAATTTCCCTAAAGAGTCCAGTGAAGATTTCATTTCTTTGACTGCAATTTATTTCGTTACTCATTAAGGAAATGACAGGTAGGGTTAATCCCATACCTTAAATGGGTGCGACTATGTAAGGTTAATAATGGTTCATATAGGGACTTCCTGGTGGCGCAGTGGTTGGGAATCTGCCTGCCAGTGCAGGGGACAGGGGTTTGAGCCCTGGTCTGGGAAGATCCCACATGCCGCAGAGCAGCTAAGCCCATGCGCCACAACTACTGAGCCTGCACTCTAGAGATCCCGAGCCACAACTACTGAGCCCACGTGCCACAACTACTGAAGGCCACATACCTAGAGCCTGTGCTCCACAACAAGAGAAGCCACCATGATGAGAAGCCCGCGCACTGCAACAAAGAGTAGCGCCTGCCACAGCTAGAGAAAGCCCACACGCAGCAACGAAGACCCAAAGCAGCCAAAAACAAATTAATTAATTAATTTAAAAAAATGATTCATATATATGTATGGATACATTTAACTTTCCAACATGCAAACACACATGTATATGTTATATTTTTTATCTGCTACTTAACCTGCTACTTAACACAGAAACAAAATTTGGATGGGGGAATAGGGTAGAATCCTGGGCCTAAAATCCCAAAGAAGTAATTAAATGGAAAATAGCCTAAAGGTTATTTAAGAGCCATAAGATTTTATTTCCAAAAACAATATTAGTCATTAGAAAAAAAATTTTTTTCTATTTAGCATCAAGTAAATTCTTAAAAAAAAAAAAACTTAAGTACTAAATACTGACCTGAAGCTAATAATATGTACAAAAATGTCATAAAAATATTCTTACCTTTGACTCTGTAGTTCTTCCATATCAAAGAATTTATCTTAGGAAAATAAGAGATTCACCTGAAGATTTTCAAGGGTGTTTGTTATAACATTGTTTATAGAAATGAGAAATACTGTAAACACCATAGTAAGAAATTGATCAAATAAATTATCAGACATTTATAAACTGAAATACTACGCAATCATTTAAATTATGTTTTTCAGGGCATTGTCATACACCAGTGAAGGGAGTATAAAAATAAGAAACCGTTTAAAGGGACTTTGGTATCATCTATCTAAATTGTGGAATACTCTTTGATTCAACATCTCCTGCCTAGAAATTTATCCCAAGAAAATAATTTGACAAATATACAGATATATATGGACAAAATATTCACTGAAACTTTGTTTATAATAGCCAGAAATTGGAACCAATCAAAACACCCATCAGTGGAGAATTGTTCAAATAAATTATAATGCAGTCACAGAGTGAAGTGCTAAGTAGCAAGGATTAGGTAGATGAATGTGTTTTGAAGTAGAGGGGCATAATATATTGTTGGATTGCCAAAGCCAATGGGAAAATTGGATGTTTTCTACAGTATGGAGGTGTCTCAAAAAAAATTAAAATAAAACTACCATATGAGCCAGCAATTCCACTTCTGGGTGTGTATCTGAAGGAAGTGAAATCACTATCTCAAAGAGATATCTGTACCCCCATATTCATTGCATTGTATTTACAATAGCCAAGACATGGAAACAACCTAAGTGTTCATCAATGGATGAATGAATAAAGAAAACGTGGAAAAATGCACAATGGAATATTATTTAGCTATAAAAAATAAGCAAATCCTGCTATAGACAACATGGATGAAACTTGAGGGCATTATGCAAGTGAGGTAAGACAGACAGAGAAAGATAAATACTGTGTGATCTTCCTTATATGTGGAATCTAAAAAAAACCTGAACTCATAGAGAGTAGATTGATGGTTACCAGGGTTGGGGGTGAGGGGACACAGCAAGGAGAGAGTGGGTGAGAATGGTCAAAAGTACAAAATTCCACTTGCTAAGTCCTGAGTATGTAATGTACCCCCCATGGTGACCACAGTTAACAATACCATATTGTGGGCTTCCCTGGTGGCGCAGTGGTTGAGATGCAGGGACACGGGTTCATGCCCTGGTCTGGGAAGATCCCACATGCCGCAGAGCGGCTGGGTCCGTAAGCCATGGCCGCTGAGCCTGTGCATCCGGAGCCTGTGCTCTGAAACAGGAGAGGCCACAACAGGGAGAGGTCTGCGTACCGCAAAAAAAAAAAAACAAAAAACAACCAATACCATATTGTATATTTCAAAACTGCAAAGATTGCAAATCTTAAGTGTGCTTACCATACACACACACACACAAATTGTAACTATTTGGGGTGATGGATGTGTTAACTAATATTATTGTGGTAGTCATTTTGCAATATACACATGTACCAAATTACTGCTTTATACAGTTTAAAGTTACACGTTATATATTAATTATATATCAATAAAGCTGGGGGGAAAAAGAAAATTGGATGTTTTCTATGTTTATGTAAATATATATTTAAATATACAGAAAATGTCTAGGAGGATATAGCATAGTGATGTTCTGGTAAAAGTTTAACAACCAGTTTTCCAGGGGGGAAAAATAATCATTGATAGGTGGTGTTTGCCGATCTCCACAGCGTAAGTACTCCTGCCATGGCTGATTTCAAGCTCTTGATGTACGCACACAATTAGCTTAATGAGCCAGTGTGAGCAGACTCCAGCACATCTCTATACCCCTCGGAGGTGAGATTATGAGAAGACTTTCATGTTCTACCTTACTTACTTCTGTGTTTGTTTGCATTTTTTACAACAAAATTGCACCACTGTTGTAATCCACACAAAAATGAATAAAAATGCCAATTTGACAAAACAAAGATTTTTAAAAGAATATTTAAAGACATGGGAGGATGTTTATGACACTGCCAAGTAAAAATTGTATGTTTCAGAGAAGTATCCTGTATTACCTCAATTTCATTTATGTGCATTCCTTTGCACAGGAAAACGTCTGAAAGAAAATACGCCAAAATGTACATGGTGGTTATGGCTGAGTGATGGGGTTCTGGGTGATTTTATTCTTTGTTTTACTTTTCAATATTTTCCATGTTTTCTACAAATGCTTTTATAATTATATAATGCTTTCATAATCACAAAAGACATCATTATATATAAAATACATAACCCTGCTGTCACTGCTTAGAAAGCAATTTCTTCCCTTTGGGATTGTTATTACTACAATCGGAGCATGTGACTAACTTAAAATGTGGATAAATGGAATCTTTCATCTTTTTCCCTCTCTCAAAGCTAAAAGGAGTAGTTAGTTTTTATTTATGTGGCCCAAGATCTGGAAATATATATATATATATCCTAACTCTTAATAGAAAAATTTCCCAATCTCTTACTTTGTCAGTTACTGCCATAGCCATTACCCTAATTTTTTTTGCCCACATTATTGTAACAGCCATTAGCTTCTCTCTTTCTCTCTCTCTCTCTCTCTCTCTCTCTCTCTCTCTGTTTCCATTTCTCCCCTAAGTCCAGTCCATACTGTAATTAGAACAGAGTAGGGAGATCTACATACATGTTGCCGTAAGATTAATCATCTTACAATATGATTTTCCTTTTCATTTTGCTCAAAAGTCTTTAATGACAGGTGGCAAAAGAATATTTACAGCATATCCCATTTCTGTAATAATTATATAAGCAAGATTACCATATGTACAGAAAAAAATCTGGAAGAATATATGTCAAGTTGATAGCAAAGCTTTTCTCCAGGAGTAGTGGAATTATAGGGATATATTTACATTCTAATTTTTATATCACTGAAATGTTTTAAGAAAAGCCTAGATTACTTTCATACTGCAAAAAGAAATAACAGTGGGGATGCAATTCTTGATGAATTATCACTGCCCAGAGGATGAAGTCTAAACTCCTCTCCTTTTGTCCAAATGCCGGCCTTCAAAATCCACCTATTCAATAAAACCCACCCAATTTACTCTATACCCCTCACAGGTTACTCACTTTTCTGAATTTCTACAGCACTTCCTGTCTTTGGTATTTATCTTTGTACTTTAGCGCACATTGGGTCATAACATTATGTAAACTGTTTCTTAATTAATTTACAGATACTTGAGGGTGGAGTTTATGTTTATTCTTTATGTCCCCCCAAAGTCTCTAAACAATGTCAGAGGCACAGTGGATGGTCCCTAAATGTTTATTAAATTGTTTTGAAACCCAACATCTAAGTAATTGAAAAGGGTATGAAAAGTTGTTTTCTTAGGGACACCCACAGGAAAAAATCTGTCAGGAAGAAAAGAAAGAACAAAATGGGATATATACATACATATAGGCTAAATAAGGGGAGCAGTAAAAAGAAAATATAGAAACATTTGAGATATAGGATACTGTATTAGTTTCCTGTAACTGCTGTAACAAATTACCACACAGCCTGATGGCTTAAAACAACAGAAATTTATCCTTTCACATTGCTGGAGGCCAGAAGTTCATCAGTTTCACTGGGTTGAATAAAGATGCCAGCAGGGCTGTGCTCCCTCCAGAGACAGTAGGACAACATGTTTCTTGCCTCTTACAGCTTCTAGTGGCTGCTGGCACCTCTTGGCTTGTGGCCACATCACTCCAGTCTCTGCCTCCATAGTCATATTGCCTTCTCTCCTATGTGTCACATCTCCTGTTATCCTATTCTAAGGATGCATGGAATTGCATTTAGGTCCCGCTCAGATAATCCAGAATAATCTCCCCATTTTAAAATCCTCAGTCATACCTGCAAAGTCTTGGAATTTTTTGGTTGTTTGTTTGTTTGCCATACAAGGTAATATCCACAGAGTCCGGGGATTAGGACATGGACATTTTGGGGGAGCCATAACTCAGCCTACCACAGACACCTGTCAGAAGGAGTTCTCTTTCTAAGCAGGAAAGCTCTTCATGGTCCCCAACCCTTCTTTCTCTACTCAGTTCTTCCAATTTCAAGGCATGACATAGAGAGAGCGTCTTAAAATTCATTAAACTTCCAACTCTAAAAACTTGGTGCAATAGCTATCAGGCCACTAGGGATAAACAGAGGTCTAAAAGCAGTAAGAACTTGCAGGAGAAGAACACTAAAAGTCCGTATTTTTGGCTTCTGAACACAACAAGCTTAGAAGTGACGGCCCAGTGAAGTCAAGCACTCTAAGACTAATTTGGTGAAATCATTCATTGCACATCTACAGTATGCTATCATCTCCTACAAAAGAAGGATACAAAAGACTTGGAAGATAACTCCAAGTCAAAGAGTTTACAATCTAATGATTGGCCTTGCAATAAACAGTTAAATGGAGAAAAAAATATGACAAAGCAGCCTAGATTTTTGATACTGCCCTACTTCGGAACAGATTATGAGAATCCAGGCTAAGACCAACACAAAAGAAGCAGGTCGGTCTCCTACTGTAGTTACATAATTCCTGTGGGGAGTGAGGAATTGAGGCCATCTCTCTGCAGGTGAAAATATGATTTTATTCACTATGCAAAGTAATGCATATGTTCTAGGACAATGTCAATATTTAATAATTTCAAAAGTCAAAATGGTGTACCATTTGGGCAGGACAAAAATATAGGCTTGCATAGGCAAATATGAATTTGCTTTGAGATTAGATTGTACCTCTTGGTATACTAATACAACCTATTGCATCATATTGGAAAAAGATAAACACATTAACTTTCTTGTCCTTTGGATGGTAAAACTAAATATCATTCTCTTCTATGAGGGAAAAAATTTAGGTCTCATGCCAGAAAAAACTACTAGGGAGTTTAATTGTTTTGAAGAGTATACTATGTAAAAAGAAAAATTAATATAAAGTATAGAAACCTTGATTATGTTTCAATCCAACAAACATGTGTAGTCTCTACTATGTGCAAGGCCTCCAGGGAGAAAATAAATGAAAAAGAATGGTACCTGTACCTAAGGAACAAGTTTCCTGTCTCCCAGCAATGATAATATGTCAGAACAGGATCTATGTCATAAATACATACAAAGTTCTATTGGGGTCCAGAGGTGGGGATATTTACAAAGACTTTGGTAGGAGGTAGCACATGAAGTGTACTTTGCAGGATGTAGGGCTTTGACCTTTGGAGAAGCAATGAGATGACAGACCAGGCAGAAGCACCAGCATGAATAAAGGCTCACACGTAGAACAGCCGAGGGCATATTTGAAGAATAGCAAATAATCCATTCTTATTGGGATCTGGAGATACCTCTGAAGTATCTTCCTATGGGAAAAAGTCTAGGAAATTTAGAGGCAACTGAGGTTCTATTTAAACTGACCTAGCAAGATTAACAGTTTTGATAGGAAGAGAAAAAAAGGAAACAGGGAAAAGAAATTGGAAGTATTAAAGCAAGATACCCTTTTTCTAAATATGCACAACCATATCTATATTATCCCAAAAACCCCACTGAAAAGAATGGTGAGCAACCTGTTGTGTATTGACCTGTGTGAGCCATCTTGTTCTGGTAGAGGAGATGGTGGCCATCACAGATAAGGAATGGGCTGAGCAGGCAGCTTTGGCTCTTTTGGCAAACATGAATTTAACAGACATGACGTCAGAAATAAATCTAGTCAGAAAAAAGAAAAAGAAAAAAAGAAATAAATCGAGCCCCAAACCAAACTGGAAGTGAATATCAGAAAAATGATTCTATTAAAAATGAACTTTAGGGAATTCCCTGGTGGCCCAGTGGTTAGGACTCCATGCATTCACTGCTGAGGGTGCAGTTCAACCTCCGGTCGGGGAACTAAGATCCCACAAGCCACGCGGCATGGCCAAAAAATAAATAAATAGAATAAAACTTTAAAAAAATGAACTTCAAAGAATGAATTAATGGTCTGCCACTTCTTCCTCTACCTTCCCATCCTCTTCCCTCTCCTTTCTGTACAAATCAGGCCAAAAGCCAATTCATGGAGCCAAGCAAGATTGGTGTCCTTGGTGGGGGTGTGGAACTGTGGTGGCTGAAAGGTGTGAGGAGGGCATCTGGGTAAAAGGTCAGCCAGGTGCAGGTGTCAAAGCCCAAGACAGGTGAGAAGGGCATCTGTGTGGAGGGTGGCCTGACTGGGATGAGGAGCGTGTCCCCCCCACGGAGAGGGAGACCGGTGTGGTATCCTGAGCATAGTGAGAATGGAGTCCCTGCAGAGGGTTAGCCTGTGGTTGCCAGGCGTTGGAACCCAATGAGGGTAAGATAGCTATCCACATGGGGAAGGGGGAAGGGAGAGGAAGAAAGGAGGCCTAGTGTGGGTGCAGAGATCAAGCTGGGTAAGGTGGCCATCCATTGAAGGAAGGCCATCTGGCACAGGGTGTCAGAGTCAGACCAGGGTGAGGAAGGTGACTGTGCAGGGGATGGTCCAGCTTGGGGCATTGGAGCCCAAGCAAGCCCAAGCATTGGAGCCCAAGGCAGAGCAGCAGCCCAGTGCAAGGTGAGGAGGTGTCCACACAGGGGGAAGGGGTAATCACAGGAGATTATTTATGCACAGAAGGATTGATGAAATATAATAGTCATACTAAGGATAATGGGAGTTACATTTGTTACTGGTAGAGATGGTAGTTACATATATGAATAATGAAAAAACTAGAATGAACTAGTTGGTATTGGATTGAAATTGGAGGTATCAGCGTGAACTCATGATTTTGAATATATATAGATATAGAAATATAGATGTAAAATGTGTTTGTGTAAACATAAATGTAAATTTATATACATAAATACATATACATACATATATTTCATATATTCCCTAGATCTGTCTGCTGAAAGGGCCTAAGAACAGTTGATACCTCAATAGCAATGAGCACATCTAACGCCAAGATCTTAGTTTCTGAATGCCATTCTCTGCCAGAAGGAACCAGAGCTCCTTGGAGAAATGGCTGATTCCAGGGCTGGAGCAGGAAAAGTACAAAATAAGCTTGGACTATCTCATGCAGCAAGCAAGGAAGTGCAAAAGAATGATGGAGTTATGTTAAGAGAATAAAGAAGCCAACTTGAAGAGGCTCCCAGTGACCAAATGTGGAACAGTCTAAGTGTCAAAATAACGACAGTAATGGGTTACTGTCCACTGAATAAAATAGGAATTCCTTGGCTAATAAATTTTAAAAAGAATAACTAGGAAGTATTATGAAGAATGGGATATTTACATAGCCTCAAAGTACTTCCCCACAAAATACTTAATTACAAGGCAGATGCCACCTTAATCAAGTTAGCATCACCAGTGACACGACAAACTGAAGTCATGTGCCACCTAATAGGATACAGTGAGAACATGGCATCACTTCTCTAATCGTTCCACCAAAGATAACCTATATTTAGTCATCACAAAACCTCAGACAAACCCAGACTGAGGGACATTCTACAAAAATAAGTGGCCGTAATCTTAAAGAGTATCAAGGTCATGAAAGTAAAGCAAAGACTAGGGAACCGTTCAAAATTGAAGACTGAAGAGACAGCTAAATACAACGCACAATTTCTGGGCAGAGGACATTACTGTGACCATTGACAAAATTTGAATGGGGTATGAGGATCATACAGTAACGTATCAATGTTAAATTCCTGATTTCGATATTGTACTGGGGTTATCTAGATGAATATTCACTAGTAAAATATACATACTAAAAGTATTTGTGATAACAGGGCATTTTCACAGTTCAGGCTCTGCAGGAAGAAGACTCTGAGTCAGAGTTTAGTGTCCAGGATGTTTATCAGGGAGTGCCTTTGGGATCGACACCTGTGCAATAGAAGAGAAGGAAGCAGGCTTAGACGGAAGGAAAAGCAGGCTGCATATAAGGAAAGCCCAGTAGCCTGAACTGACCCCATGAGGAGCTTTGGGGCTGAAACGGTCCTTCAGCATTGTGCCAAACCAGGCTGAAATGGCTGGGCTTTAAAACCACGCCTTGATCAGTTAATGGATGTAAGCTGTCTCCAAAGGGGTGTGAACTCTGATAAGGCAGCTCTCTGCTGCCAAAAGCCTAAAGGCTGTCTGCTGACAGTGCCCCAAGTAGCTGGGACAAGAAGTCCCTCTGCAAAGGGAAATCTCAGTGGGTCATCTCCACGTTCGTTCCCTGTGCGGCTCCCGGATCTAATTGTTCATACGCATTGAGGAGTAGCTTCTTCAGGTTTCTGATGAGCCTCTCCTCCTGGGGAAACTTAGAAGAGGAAGGCTTGTAGGACAAACAAACGATAGCCCTCTCTGCTGCAGCTGGTCTTGGGGCTGCAATTGAAACTTACAGCCTCCTTTCTCAACCATCCTTTCTAAATTCCTCTCATTCTCAGCTACCACTCCTCTTGGCCTCAGTGACTTATGGCGTCATGATCTAGATTCACATCCCAGAGAGGTCTGGGTTCCTGGTCGCCAGGTCCTTGCTGCATTATCCATTTACTATTGCAACTAGGCAAGAGAATAACAAGAGGCACACAAGTAGATCATCCGAGTGCTAAAACAGTCTTCCCTACCCTTATCGTATAACAACAGACCTAAGCCCTTCTGATGATCAGGGTTAATACCCCTGCTAAGATGATTCCTCTACTTCCAGCCCACTCATCCCTGGATACTAGGAGCCCAAAGTGCCCAGCAGAAGTTTAAGCTAGTAGTTCAAAGGGACTTTTGCTGTATCCTTGGGTGGAAATATTCCCCTTTTAGAAGCAAGGTCCTCTGACCCTGCAGGGTTCTGAATCGCAGGAACAGGAAGCATAAATTTCCCATTGGGTCATTAGGAATAATGATAAGCAGGTTTATTCGTACTTCCATAGTTTGCTTCTCAGACCCATGTATTCTTCCTGTTGGGGACACAGCACCAAATAAAGATCTTTGATTCAATGTGTTTAATGTATCCAGGGGGATGGCACTCACAGAGCATTGCATCTCAGCTAACACGTCAGCCATACCTTCAGCATGGCACCCCAATACTCTGTCAGGCCAGAAGCTTCAGGGTGTTGCAGTAAGTGATACAACCAGCAGATACCATTGTCATGGGTCCACTCTCACATCTTTTTACTGTAAATTGGGTCCCCTGGTCTGATGCAATGTTATGTGAAGTTCTCTGCTGGTGGATCAAATATTGTTTAAGCCCAGAGTGAGGCCTGAAGATAAGACTTTTAAATCCTTACCCAGGGCTTCCCTGGTGGCGCAGTGGTTGAGAGTCCGCCTGCCGACGCAGGGGACACGGGTTCGTGCCCCGGTCCGGGAAGATCCCACATGCCGCGGAGCGGCTGGGCCCGTGAGCCATGGCTGCTGAGCCTGCGCGTCCAAAGCCTGTGCTCCACAACGGGAGAGGCCGCAACAGTGAGAGGCCCGCGTACCGCTAAAAAAAAAAAAAAAAAAATCCTTACCCAGAATATTTGTCCATTCCTGTCAGAACGAAACATTCTACCTTTCAGTCAACTTGCCACCAACTTGTTGGTTGGGCTCCTTGAGGAATGGTGCCATATCAGGAGCTCAGCATTGATCTCTTTTGCTGTCAAGGTAGACATTTGGCAGAGGCAATAACTGATAAGTGGGAACCCATGCTAATGGGCCCAGGATAGCCTCAATGTCTGCCACATGGCCACTTTCTTCAAGTATCCATTGTGCCAGAAATGGTGTGGTCATTGACCAAGGGGGAATCAACTGGCTGAGTCATTTTATATTGAAGGATTTACAACTGCCATTTTGCCTTCTTTTCCATATGCCATAGCTTTTTTGCTCCTCTATTCCTATATTTTGCCATCTTTTGTGTTAAAAAGATATTTTCCAATGTAACATTTTAATTTCCCTGTCATATATATATTTGAGTTATTAGTGGTTGCTGGGATTATGATTAACATCTTAATTTATAACAATGTTGTTCAGATTAATACCAACTTAATTTCAATACTATTCAAAAACTTTGCTCCCAAATAGTTCCATTCCCTACACCCTCTTTGTTTTCTTTTGCTTGTACAAACCGATTAGTACCCTTATTGGCTGCCCATCTATTTTTCAGCAAGTGACACCATGTTTTATTAATTATCTCCATAACTCTGCAGGTCAGGGGCCCCTGGTTGCCACTTTGATCTTGCTGCTTATTATCATAATTGCATCCACATGGTTTCTGACACGTGTGTGACGCCACCTGGTTCAATTATTTCTGGGTTGTATTAACTCCATTGCTAATAAGGAAGTCAGTTTTATAACAGCATCGCCTACCATCATCAGTCCAGCCTGCAAAAGAGAGCCGCTACTGAACTTCATAGTGATTCTGGTGCCCTTTCACCAGCACATTCTTTATTGTTTTGGTAGATGGTGTATCCTCCAGGTCCTCCTATGGAAGAGTCATCTGGTGGGTTTTCTGGCCTGACATAGTATAGCTATACCAACATGCCCACTTCCCTGTGTCCTTTTTCAAAAATTGCGATAGTATTACATACATAAAATTCACCATTTTGAAGTGCACAACTTATAGGTTTTTAGTATGTTCACAAGGTTGGGCAACCATCACCACAAACAATTTTAGAGTAGTTTCATCACCCCAAAATGAAACCCTGTGTCAATTAGCAGTCATTCCTTATTCTCCCTACTGACAGCCCCTGGAAACCACTAATTTACTTTATGTCTCTATGAATTTGCCTACTCTGGACATATCATTAAATGGAAGCACACAATATGTGTGGCATTTTGTCTGCCTTCTCTCACTTAGCATAATGTTTTCAAGGTTCACCCATGTTGTAGCATATATCAGTCTCATTCCTTTTTTTTTTTTTGCGGCACGTGGGCCCCTCACCGTTGCAGCCTCTCCCGTTGCGGGACGCGCAGGCTCAGCGGCCATGGCCCACGGGCCCAGTCGCTCCATGGCATGCGGGATCCTCCCGGACCGGGGCACGAACCTGTGCCCCCTGCATCGACAGGCAGACTCCCAACCACTGCGCCACCAGGGAAGCCCTCTCATTCCTTTTTGTAACTGAACAGTATTCCATTGTACAGGTATAGCAAATTTCATTTACCCATTCATCAGTTGATGAACATTTGGGTTGTTTCCCCCTTTTGGTTATTATGAATAATGCTCCCTTAAACATTTGTGTACAAATTTTTGTGTGGCCGTTATGTTTTCATTTCTTTGGGGAATATACATAGGAGTGGAATTGCTGGGTCAAATGGTAACTTTATGCTTAACTTTTTCAGCAGTTGTCACACCGTTTTCCAAATTGGCTGCACCATTTTACCTTCCCAGCAGCAATGTATGAGGGTTCCAATTTCCCCACAACCTCACCAACACTTCTTTTTCTTTCTTTTCAAAAATTTTTTATTATAGTCATTCTATTGGTGTGAAGTGGTATCTTATTGTGGTTTTGATTTACATTTCTGTAATGACTACTGATATTGAACATATTTTCATATGCTTGTTATCCATCTGTATATCTTTTTTAAAGAAATGACTATTCAAAAAAAAAAGAAATGACTATTCAAATCTTTTGTCTATTTTAAAATTGGGTTATTTGTCATTACTGTTGAGTAAAGTTTACATATATATATATAAATTCTGGATACTAGACTGTTATCAGAATATGATTTGCAAATATTTTCTCCAATTCTGTAGGTTGTCTTTGACTTTCTTGGTGGTGTCCTTTGAAGC
This sequence comes from Grampus griseus, assembly GCF_964374135.1. Taxonomy (NCBI): domain Eukaryota; kingdom Metazoa; phylum Chordata; class Mammalia; order Artiodactyla; family Delphinidae; genus Grampus; species Grampus griseus. The sequence goes on from NC_139018.1 coordinate 95,943,825, forward strand.
ACAAAAGCTTTTAATTTTGATGAAGTGCAACTTTGGTTGACTGTGTTTTGTGTCATGTCTAACAAACCATTGCCTGATACAAGGTCACAAAAATTCACACTTACTTTTTTCTAAGAGTTTTACAGTGTTAGCTCTTACATTTAAGACTATGATTCATTTTAAGTTAATTTTTGTGTATTTTGGGAGATAAGTGTCCAAACTCTTTCTTTTGCATGTGGATAGCACCATTTGCTGGAAAAAACGATTCTTTCTTCATAGTATTTTTTTGGCATTCTTGTTGAAAATCCACTGCCCATAAATGTGTAGGTTTATTTCTGGACCCTCAATTCTATTCCCTTGATCTACATGTCTATCCTTATACCAGTACCACACTGTTTTTATAGCTTTGTAGTCAGTTTTGAAACTGGAAATTGAACCCTCCACCTTTGTTCTTTTTCAAAATTGTTTTGGTTTTCGAGGTCCCTGACATTTCCATATGAATTTTTGGATCCGTTTGTTAATTTCTGCAAAACAGCCAGCTGGGATTTTGATAGGGATTACCTTGAATCTACAGATCAATTTGGAGATTAATCTTCCAATAAATGAACATGGAATATCTTTCCATTAATTTAGGTCTTCTTCCATTTCCTTCAACAAAGTTTTGTAGTCTTCAATGTATATGTCTTATTAAATTTACTCCTAGGTATTTTATTATTTTTGATTTCCCTTAGTGTTTTAATCCTTTCCTCTACCATCTGCCAAGACATTTATGGCATTTTGATATCTCTTAGCATGGGTCATCACTTTTTCCATGCTTCATAGGAGCCATCTTACTAGTAAGTTTGCACCAATTCCTGGGGTCTTTTGACAGAGTATAAATCTTATATTTTGGGAGAATGTACCCAAATTGTTTTTGAATCTTATGTTCTATCCCCCTTGATCAAGTACCCTCAGAATCTAGTCCCATGTGTATTCCCCCACCTCCTGCAATCCATGCTGGTTAAATCTTTTCACTCCTTTGGGATATGGTTTCTTTCCTCCCTTCTCAGGCCTAGCATGCCCCCAGCTGGATTATGCTGCCACTTAACCCTAGTTATAGATTTAGTGGACAGGAGGGTTAGTGGCGGACGATCCTGAGGAGACACATGTTGTATTGCAGGAAGAGGCCCTGGCATTGTCTCAAGTTAGGGGCGTGTATGGCTCTTAGTAGAAAAGGGTGGCTCACTTCTGCAGGCTCAGAGGATCAAAAGGAACCTGGGAATATAAGATATTGGGGGGCATCAATTCAAATGTCTCCATCCCATGTGTCAGGGTCTCATTCTTTCCCAACAACAGTCCTGTCCTTGGATTACGAGACCTAGTTTATTAGTAGTTTAACCTTCTTTGGAGCTTGGCCACACTGATGATTTAGTGTGGTCTGGTCCTCAGCCTTCTCTGCACTCCCTCTGCAGGTTATGAAAGCCTCTTTACCAAAGAGACCCTCTGGCTTTCATACTTGGCTTTCAGTTGCCTGCTAGCCACTCTTTTAGCTTTTTGTTTTCTTCTCCTAGAGCTTTAATAGAGCTAAGCAATAACCATCCAATCCCACTGTCCTTATAGTTACTATTTTCTCCATATATGGTATCAACTAATACATTCTCTTTCACTAGTATACTATCCCAATTCACCACTGGTGAAAGTGTTAGTAACTGTACTGTTACCTTATGCCAAGGACTATCTGTGCTCCATCCATCACCAGTGATGAGGTCCTCATACCAGCCGGGTAGTGATCCAGCTTCAAAACCCCATCTTATCATCTGCTTTCTTGATCTCTCCTGGCTCCAACTGTGGCAGTTTGGGTTTTCCAGGAAGCAGACTCTGAGACAGACTTTAGTGTTCAGGATAATTATGAAGGCGAGCTCTTGAGATCCATGTCTATGGGTTGGAGGAAAGAAAACAGAATTGGGCAGAGGAAGATGTTGATCTGAGATACAGGCTGATAAACTCAACTAACCCCATTGGGAGCTCTTGAGCAGAAATGGCCCATTGAAGTTGCCCTGCACAGGGCCAAAATAGTCAGGCCGCTCTATCCTTCCCTTGATCAGTCCTTGGATTTGGGCCACCTGGGAAAGGGGCATCTCCTTGGGCAAGGTAGCTCTCTGCAGATGAGGCCAACCCTTAAGGGAATGACAGTGGACAGATGCTTGTTGACCCCACAGTTGAGCAACAAGTCCTTCCATGAAGGGTATCTGGTCAATGCATCTCAATTTCCACCACAGGTGTCATGCCAGCAACTTACTCTCAAATTAGTCAGTTAAAAAAAAGTTCATTATGCTATGTGTACAACTTTTCTGTAAGTTTTAATACTTTCAAAATTTAAAAAAACTTTAAAAAAATGAACATGCTTACATAAAGTAAATGTGACTTAGGAAACACCTAGAAAAAAGCCTTCTGTTGCTGCTACAAAGAAAGAGGAATGGTGTTGAAAGATGAAAATTCATTTGAATGAGTAAAATATGGATCACCAGAAGAGTTAGTGGGAGGTAAGAATGAAAAGACAAGTTGAGGCTTCATCCTTGCTGATACAACATACTTCAGAATAGGGCGATAACAGAAAATGCCTATTTCATCACAGCTAGACCTGCCTTTAATTTCATCTCACCTCTTCTGAGTAGGTAAAGCCTCTTCCAGATTATCTTTAATAGTTAACTGTTTCCTACCTCCCTCTTCCTTTTGCTCCTTTCCTCTCCAAGGCCATCATGGAACTTGGAATGTGAAGATGTGAGTCTTTGCTCAGCTTCCCATACTGGGATGAAGATTATTTTTAAAATTAATCTCTGAGTCACAGAGGGAGGAGGGAAAGAATCATTTTAATCTCTTCCTTTTCCCTCCTTCATAACCTGCTGTACAGCTAAATCATTTTTTTTAAATCTGTCTTTTTTCCTCTTCTCCAAGAATCACTTGCCTTTTATATTTCCTTTGGAAACAGTATTTATAAACCTTCAGAAGCTTCTAAAACTGGAAGAAATTTTTCTTTGCTGAATGGGCCACCAGCTAAAGGAGATTTCCGTAAGCTGCTTTCATGTAAGTAAATCTATTTCTTATAATACTGATTGTTGGGATCTGAGAAGTTATATACAGTTCCTCCTCCTCCCCTTCTCACTATGCCATCAGCTATACCCTGTCTGAACTTTCCCTTCGTCTCTCCTGGGCTGCATAGAAGACACTCCTGTTTTCTGTGGGAGATGCAGGCAGAGACTCTTCTGGCCTTCTACCTTTGCAGCATGCTACGGCATGTCTCATGTTTCACTATTTGACCACAATTCTTTGAGGGATAAATAAGCATAGAAACAGTGAAAGCTACATTTAAAAAAAAAAAAAGTGTTTACAAATTTACATACTAAACGTTGAAGAAAAGCCCTACTTAACTAAGTTACTCAGAAAATGGGGACAAAGTTCTATGTTGGGTAAAGTAGGCACTTAAAGAATATCTGTGGAATGAATTGAATGAAAGAGAGAGCTGCCTTAACTTTAGGAAACCGTGGTTTAAACAGGCAAGCTTCTGGGTGGAGATATTAATAGCACCACTTATTTATACAGTCGTTTAGCATTTTCAGAGTGCTTTCACACACATTATCTCATGAAATCCTTGGAACAAACCTGCAAGGGAGGAGAGGCATTTTTATGATAAGATTAAATGACTTGCCTGTACCCTAACAAGTGGCAGAACTGGTGCCAGTATGCAGGTCTGCTGACTACTGTTGGTTCCCCAATACCAGATGGATTTTTCTGATTTCAGAGTAGAGTCCTCAAGGATTACTGCTAGGGGACTTACTTAAAACTTTTCATAGACTGTTTGAAAGTGGGCTCATATAAGAAAAGTCACAGGGGCTTCCTTGGTGGCGCAGTGGTTGAGAGTCCGCCTGCCGATGCAGGGGACACGGGTTCATGCCCCGGTCCGGGAGGATCCCACATGCCGTGGAGCGGCTGGGCCCATGGGCCATGGCTGCTGAGCCTGCGTGTCCAGAGTCTGTGCTCCGCAATGGGAGAGGCCACAACAGTGAGAGGCCCGCATAACGCAAAAAAAAAAAGAAAAGTCACTAGGCTGAGGTGTCCTTAAGCTTTCCAGAGTAGTAAACACCAAGCAGATCAATCTAAATTGAAGATAAATAAACAAGGCTATGTGAGTGGACAGAAGTATGGCAAATTAGTTTCATTCTGTACTGATTTTGGATAATGCATTTAGGTTGTTAGTCTGAAGGACACTTGAAAGATGAGCTTGGAGCTATGTTTTATTTCAAGAAAAAGAACCATGAGTTATTGTTGACTGTTTCTTAAAGTCATATAGCAATAATTTCCAAGTTCTTAGCCTCCTTGCTAAAAACATGGAAAACAAAACTGAAAGCACTGTTTTGTCCTATATTCAACAAAATGATAATGAAGCTATACCTGGGGTCAAGCATCTAATTCTGCCCCAAAACCTTAAAAAAGAGCCTAGTCAGTATACCAGGTGAGAGAAAAGAGCAACTAAAATAATCAAACAGATTCCCTAAGAAGAAAGTTGCTTTAAAAATAGGAGTAAAGGGCTTCCCTGGTGGCGCAGTTGTTGAGAGTCCGCCTGCCAATGCAGGGAACATGGGTTCGTGCCCCGGTCCGGGAAGATCCCACATGCCGCGGAGTGGCTAGGCCCGTGAGCCATGGCCGCTGAGGCTGCACATCCGGAGCCTGTGCTCCGCAAGGGGAGAGGCCACAATAGTGAGAGGCCCGCGTACTGCAAAAAAAAAAAAAAAAAAAGGAGTAAATAAGTTGATATTTGGAGGAAATTCTTATTTACCTTTCTGAAGTTTATGTCATAGAGGTCAATTATAATATTCAAAAACACTTCGTTTTCAACAAACATTTTATTGGGAGGACACTATATTCAGATACTATGCCCCACACTAGAGTTTACAGTAACACATAGAATTCACAGCCATTGTCAGAGAATACCAGACCAGACGAATCTTTTGTCCAACTCAGCACAGCTTTTCTTGTGTTCTTTATGAATTGGCATCTGGTTTATAGTGCAGTCTCTTGGGTTTGGTTGGTATGTGTTGGTTGCTAGAGACCAATCAACCATGGTGAACCTGCAATCAAGTTCTTCAAGCTGCAAATCTTTAGGACTGGACTCTTCATACCACCCAGAGAATAAAGTGAAGTTATTACTATTAATAACCTTCTCGTTAATGTTGAGTTGTTTATCTGGGTCTTACAGACACCATCCTTCTCTGTGTTCTCAGCATTTCTTCTGAGCTAAGAAAATAAAGATAGTTCCTGTATGACTGAGTTATGTTCCCAAAAGTTGACTTCTTAGTTGTTTGAAACTGAAAATGCATTTTCCCCAGAGAAACAATGTGACAAATACTGGTAGGTCCTCAGGCTGACTGTTAGAAGCCCATTTAGGCCACAAGCAGCTTGATTACGAGAGGATGAGAACTGTGACCTACAGCATTGTTTCCATGGGAAAATGTGCCCCAGCAGCAGAATAAGGACTTCCTTCCTCCCCCACTTCCTACCTCCATGAGCAGAAGCCAGTGTGTTTACTACAGGAAATGCAGCTCCTGCCTGAGGGCAGCTGGGCACTGCAGCAGCCTTGGATGCCTGGTCCATGGGGCAGAGATACTCTCTCACCTCTCCTGACCTAACCCTGTCAGTGAAGACAGTGGGGTCAGGTGTGGAGTCTTTCCCTGATCCACCATCTCCGGAGCAGGGCTGTTGGGATTCTTTGGGGGGGTGGGATGGGGGGTTCAAAGCTGGCTACATAATTTCTGGGGCCTCTTATTCAAAAAGTAGAAAAAAAATGGATGGAGCTAAAGGTACCAAAATATAAAGCCTTTTCCCTTTCTTCTGGTCTCTCTCTCTTGACTTATGGTGTTTAATTTAGATAGTCAATAATCATAACTAATATTTTAAGTAAGGAAAAATTAAAAATTTAAGTTGTCAGCATGACTTTTATAATTAATTTTTATATTGTAAGATGCAAATAGAGTTTGAAATACAAATATGAGTATTTAACTCCTATGTGAAATCACCAAAATGACACAATTTCTATGTTGCAGCTCCTACATGCATATATATTTTGTTCTCACCAGAGCAGTGGAAAACACTGCAGAAAACTAACTTAACGATTATTATTTCATTTCTTGATACACACATTCAACCAACACTCTCTACCTTTGACTTACTGAGGAGTAAATAAGGGCTGAAAGGACAAAAGAAATGTTTTGGCCTAGGCTGTTGGCTAATATGGGGAAGTAACGCAAGAAAGGATGCAATAGGGTTCCTTGATCATTTGTGCTTCCTAGAACGCCACTGCCTTCTTTCTGCGTTTGAAGCAAGTTCTGGTTCCAGTGGAAAGCATGGCCTCTCAGAGCTATCAGCACCCCCAGTTACTCAGTTGTAGATGTAACAAACCTTATACTCACTTGCTTTGTTTCACTGAACTCCAATGCCTTTTGGGTCCACCAGAATTCTGTGCTTATGGGGCCCTAAGAAAGCTATATGTGAATGGGGTGGCAAGGAACAGTGGACACCCATTGCGCCTCTCTTCTGCTCACATGCATACTCTATTGTCCCATCCAAATGCACTACAAAACATGAGTTCAAAGATAAACTTATTAGGAATTTCAAGATGGCAATAGGAGAGTATTAAACCAAGCATGGGGTGTTTCTGAACGTGTGGTCCTGCATAATGCCCTGGATATGGGGTGGGGTGGAGGCCAAAGGTGGGGGAGGTCTGTGGTAGCCTAGGGTAGGAATTCACAGGGACAGAGCTACACAGGATGGGCAGATGGATCTTAAGCCTCCTGAGGGTCTGGCCATTTCCCTTTCAGAATACCACTCCTAGGGTATTGCTAGAAACAGTGAAGGCTTCAGTCAAGACTCCAGAGGTGGGACTTCCCTGGTGGCGCAGTGGTTAAGAATCCACCTGCCAATGCAGGGGACACGGGTTTGATCCCTGGTCTGGGAATATCCCATATGCTGCGGAGCAACTAAGCCCGTGCGCTACAACTACTGAGCCTGCTCTCTAGAGCCCACAAGCCACAACTACTGAGCCCATGTGCTGAAACTACTGAAGCCCGTGTGCCTAGAGCCTGTGTCCTGCAACTAGAGAAGCCACCACAATGAGAAGCCCGTGCACCACAATGAAGAATAGCCCCTGCTCGGCAAAACTAGAGGAAGCCCGAGCACAGCAACAAAGACCCAATGCAGCCATAAACAAACAAACAAACAAACAAAAGACTCAAGGTGGGTACTGGTCTCTGGGGATGACATCTTCAGGGAAGTTTCTTCCAGTGGTGGTAACTGCCAGCTGGCAAAATATGTCAAATAGAAGGAGATAACATTGTGGAAGGTAGACCTACTGCACCATATTATATACTGGTTGATAACTTGAGCACTCAGAATAACCAATGTAAACACACCTTCAGCATGTTTACTTAGAGTTAACAGATAGTGATTACCTTCTTCCCCAAATGACAGATAGCTTGACTATTTTGGAGTACAAAAAGGAGGGGAAATGACCTTGTGTACTGAAAGCTGCTTTGCCCCCACAACTCAAAATATTTATCACTCTGTGGATGGGCTATGGAACACCTTGTCTAATCTTTTATTTGCATTGGTCATGTGCTGGAGGCCCAGGTTGTTCTCAAAAACTGAGGATGTTTATAGAAGACTGTGGTCTCAAGCGTTCAAGTTTCAAAAATACGGACTATCTCCAGAACTCAGGAGCATCTGTTCTCCTTACGCTAATGGGGCTCTCAAGATAGGAGGAGGATGGACAGAGTGAAAATAAGAAAACCTTTGGACCATATTTCCCTAAAGCCAAGAGTGTCACCATCTCTCTGCTCCTCTTAAAAAGTATGCGTGTAGGTGTGTGTATGGCAGGCGGGAGCTACAACTATTGTATTAGTCGTTTAATTCTACCATTTCCACAAATTTATCCGACTTCCACAAAATACTGACTTTCAAGGCAGATAAATTACAGGGAGGATCCTTTGATTACTTGCTATTTTTGTAAAATTACCCCAATAGGTATTTCCCAGTACATTTACATATTTAGTTATATAACCATTGTTCAAAAAGAAAGTGAAGGGACTTCCCTGGTGGCGAGGTGGTTAAGAACCCGCCTGCCAGTGCAGGACACGGGAAGATCCTGTCCGGCAAGATCCCACGTGCCTCGGAGCCTGTGCGCCACAACTACTGAGCCTGCACTCTAGAGCTCGCGCGGAGAAGCATGTGCGCCGCAATGAACAGTTGCCCCTGCTCGCCGCAACTAGAGAAAGCTCGTGCACAGCAACGAAGACCCACGCAGCCAAAAATAAATAAATAAATAAATAAAAAGTACGTGTACAGATTGTTTCAGAGATTTTGTTACAAGGAAAGCCAGGTTTTGTCTAAAAAATTTAAGTAGTTTATTGCAGCTTTCCTACAAAATCCTATTTACCATAGCCTAAGAGAATGAAATAATGTTTACAAAGTGTTTACCTGAAACACGTTACTTGATAAATGCTATTACCATTCTCCCAAGGAGTAAGCTCTTTGCTGCCCCATCACGTTAAATGTAGGACCCTTGATCTTCCTTTACAGGTGTCTCTCGCTTCAAAAAACCTTCATGTGATCTGCCTCTCATTGAACTTTAGATACAGCTTCACTGGATCTTGACTGAAAACATTCTCTTCATAATCTTTAACTACAGTCAATCCTCATTATTCGCAGATTGCTTGCGAATTTGCCTACTTGCTAAAATTTATTTGGAACCCCTAAATCAATACTCACAGCATTTCTGACATGCAGAGTGGTGAAAAAATTGTTGCCCTCTGTGTATGTTCCCACTGAGGTTGAACGAGGCAACACTCTGCCTTCTTGTTTCAACTCTCACATTATAAACAAATGTCCTTTCTGTGGTCTAGTTAGCACCATGTTTTTTGCATTTTTTGCTTTTTTGTTGGTGATTTAGCTGTTTAAAATGGTCCCCAAGCATAGTTCTGATGTGCTGGCTATAAATGTAAGAAAGCTGTGATATGCCTTTCGGAGAAAGTATGTGTTAGATAAGCTTCATTCAGCATGAGTTACAGTGCTATTGGTCAGAGTTCAATGTTAATGAATCAACAACATATATTAAATAAGATGTCTTTAAAGAAGCACACATAAAACAAGGTTATGTATTGACTGGTTGGTGAAAACATGACCAGAGGTTTGCAGGAAAGTAATCCTGTATTTCCCTTAGAAGCAATGGTTCAGCAGTTACTAATTCAGTGCTCAAAGTGACTTTACAGAACATAATTACCACAAACAACAAGAATCAACTGTACTTGGCAACCAATTTCTTCAGTGGAAAGTTCTTTTGTTTACAAATCAAATTACAATGTGTTCTTTTAGAAACCATGTCTAGGAATGCAATCATTTTAAATTGAGAGTATAAACATCAACACATAGAAGCTTCTATCAATAGTTAGAGAAGACCTCGGATGTTATCACCTCTTTGCAGGTCCCTCCTCCCCCCAGCAATTTCTTTTATAGCATCCCTGACAGGTGGCCATTGTTTTCTGACTGAATGCTTCCAGTGATGTAGCGCTCTTCACCAGGAGGTCCTGTCCACTGTAGCTCAGTTCCAATATCCAAAACTGTCCTTTCTTACACTGATTCAAAATCTTTCTCTCTGTAATAGCCCTCCTGGTGGTCTTAGATTTGAACTCCAGTGCAACATGGAATAAATCTACTCTCTTCTCTGCATAACAAGCCTTCAGCAAATTGCTTTTCTGCACGTTAAGCAGACCCAATTCCCTCATCTTTTCTTCAGAGAAAAAATGGTTTCCACACTCTTCCTAGATGTCTCTTCCTAATGAATTCTGATTTGTTATGCAAGGTAGCTCTTTTTATGTGGTATCTATATTTGAACACATGAGTTCAGAAATCCTGAGCTGAATAGCATAGGTCTGGTGCCCCCGTGAACTGAACACTGTTTTGCATTAACACAGTCTACATTTTGTTAGTTGTTCGGTGACAGCTCACACTGCATGAATATCTGTAACTTATAGTTACATTATCAGGTCAAGCTGTTCCCCAAATCCTGGCCCCTTTCAAATGATTTTTCTGAACAAAGATACTACACTTTGTATTTATTGCAGCCAAATGTCATCTTCTTTAAAAGAAAAATCATGATTTTGAATAACTATTCTGTCATCATATTCTGATCTGAGTTCTATATCTTCCTCAAATTTGATATCTTAACTCAAAACATTGATAAAAATATTGCTCAGGTCTGGACAAAGGAGGACAAATCTGCATTGCTCTTCTTGAGAATTTGAGGCCTCAAGATTAATGTCACTCCAGTAATTAGCACTCTTTGAATCAATTCTCTGCAATTATCTAAACCCATATTTCTCAATCTTATCCACAAAAGTGTCTTGACTTTTTGAAATGACCAACATCTTTGTTTAGTAATGTAATAATCCTATCAAGAAAGGAAGTGGTATTTCTTTGTCATGATTTACTTGACAAGAATCCATGATGACTCCTATTAACTGTTATATTTTCCCTAACATATCATGTTCAATGATTTACATTAGAAAATTTCCAGGAATTGGCATCAAGCTTAGTGGTCTTATTTCTAAAATCCGCTTTTCCCTTCATCTTGAAAATCAAGATATTGACAGTTTATTTTCATGGGAAGATGGTCATCAGAATGGAAAAAGATAAAATAAGTAGTCTAATGAGGGAATTTAAACTCAAATAGGCAAAATGGGAGCAACTGGGTAATTCAAGACTTTCCCCTCATGGAGTCCAGTTGATCTGGCTCCAAGAATATCACTTGTATTGTCATCCCCATTCTGTGCCCAATCGAGACACATTCTCTCACTTTCTCTCATGCTTAAACCAGAGTTTGGATTGGGTTTTCTGCCACTGTAACAAAAAGAATTCTGACTTATACAGGAAAGGGCTCCTTAAAGGACATTAGAGTATTGTTACCAGTGTAAAGCAGACTGGATACAGAGCAGAAAACAACAATGGATCCTCCTGCCCTCTTCCTGTTGCCAACCTCTTGCTCATCTAATCTACCCTTCCCATTCATAGCAGAATTATCACTCTAAAATACTAGGTGAATCATCTAAATTCCTCTCCTTCTGCCTTTAGCATAAATCCAAAAGTTCTGGCATCCAAATAAGGCTTTCTCAACTGGTGCTAACTTGCCTTCATTCCCCCAGGCCTGTAAGACTTTTTACCAAAGTGTGCCCAGCACATTCATGACTTTGTACACTCTGCCCTCTCATTCTGAAATTTCTTTTTTCCTCATACTTCCTGATGGAATCAAGCCCAGCTCAAATGCTCTGTCTTCTTGTTGGAACTTTCCTGATGTTCCCAGTCCTTTATGAATTGTTCCTTCCAACAAGAGCAGGTAATTTGCATCTCTGTTCGGGACGCACTAATCTCAAGCTGCCTTATGGTGTACTTTACCTGTTCCTTTCCTGCATTCTTCCACTACAACAGTGGCTTTCAAACTCTTTTTAACAATAACATAGCTCATAGCAATAATGAGCAATAAACAGTGCCACTGTAATCCAACTGGCACATTTATAGATACCTTATAGTTCAACAATTTTAAGAAGTACTTCCTCCATTTTAATATCTCTGAGATCAGGATGTAGCAATAGGGTATCATTATTTTGATAGTTTTCGCTTTCTTCATAGTACATAAAATAACGGTCTGTCATAATTGATGACATTTTAGATTTGTTGGAATATGATACATAACCAAAACAAAAGTTTCACAAAAGTGTTTACCCTTTGTTATAGACTATGGTCTCTAGTTTGGTTTTATTTTCTCTATTTCATTAAGAAAAAAATGCAGATCATAATCCACCAAAATGATTTCACTGTGTATGGCAGTTTGAAAAACTGAGAACTTAAGACTACTTACAGCCGCACAATAGGATTAAGAACTAAAACCGACTACCTCAACATGACTTTACAACCCTAACATCTGCATAAACATGACTTCAATCCCAAGAAATTCTTGTCTGAAAAAATGAAGTTGCAAGTAACTTTATTGCAGTTTCAAGAACTTCCTCAAAGTCCATTTGACTGAACAACAGACTACAACCGACCTAGCCTTCATCAGGGTAAACAGCCCCTTCTCAACAAAATTACTCTTGCGTTTATCAAACCATTGTTGACTTTTCTAGGTTTGCTTCAAAACTCTCTCCCTCCTTGTGTCTACTAATCCTAAAAGATTATATAACAAATTTAGTCCCATCTCAATCATGCTTTCATTGAAAGACCTGTCTTAAATTAATCCTGACCCTCTGAAACCATCCCACTCTTGACCTCCCTCTTTGAGATGCTACTAAGACTCTGTCAACACAGTGGTTTCTCTTACCTCCTGTAATACATTTGTCTTTGCTTGATCAACAGGTTATTTTGGTGGTCTTTGACGGAAGTTAAGAGCTGACACATTATAACTTCCTTGAGCGAAGGCACAGTACTTATCCTCTACCCCCTCCTCCTAGTGATCAAACATTGATGGATGGGGGAGGAAAAGATGTCTTAGGAATCTCAGGGGAGCCTAGAGCAGGGGCTGCAGGGATGTACAATGGTCACAGGGAAGGAGCTCTTGTTGCAGAAAGGCTGCATCCAGAAATAAGAAATCCTGTGGTTAGGACAACCTTCCCCTTTCTCTTGGTTTTGTCTACTCACTGTGCCCTCCACACCTGGTATTCAGATGGTATTGTTTTAAATATAAAAAATATAAAACATTCAAACTCCATCCCAACCACTTAATTTCAAGCCACTATGTTACCTTTGAAGTGGTCTTTGCCTCGTGCTTGAAGCTTCAGGATGCGCATAATAATGGATAAAGGGCTGCCAAACGTTTGGTTCTCATCAGGAATGGTGAATAAGTCATTGAAAAAATATGTTGACCTGCGTCTCTAATTTTATAAATACCTACATACAATTCACATAAACACTAGATGGCTTCTCGGATTCAGTAAGCCATGATGGATAAAATAAGCTTGTTTTTCGTCCAAGTGAGCCCAAGAAGGCACCAATCTACGTTTCCCACTTATCTCACAGTACATTCCTGCTCAAATTCTACACTTCCCTCAAACTGGCCTAGTCCCAGTTCCTGCAACAAGCCAGGTGCTCTCCTCTTCCCTGTCTTTGCTCATTCTGTTCCCTCCGAAGGAACAGCCATCCCCTCACCTCCTCTGGTTTCATGGGCTCCTCATTTAGCTGAAAGGTCACCAGTGGCAACCTCATTTAGAAGCCTTCCTTAGCACCTGACCTTTAACGGTTTGCCTTGTTCGATGGCTGCTGTTTTCTAGCCCATATATCTTCGGGTCCATCCTCCCAGTTCCCCGGAGACGGGGACAATGGCCTATTCCTCTAGGTTGTCCAGTACCTTGCACGTAGTAGGTACGCAGTAAACGCTCGCAAAGTTTGGTCACTTCGCCCTCTAATGCTGGGGCACGTAGAGCGAAGAGGGCCCGTCTGTTTACCTCCGCGCCAGCCCCCCGGCCTGGCCCAGTCCAGCCCACCCCACCCCACCCCACCCCACGCGAGACGCCTGACGAGCCCGCGTGCCTCTCCTGCAGCCCCTGCACCACGCGGAACCCAAACACCGACGTTGGAAATTCCGGCGCCGGCCGGCGCGCGGGGCTGGTCTGGGGCAGGGGCGGGGGCGGGGGCACCCGTGGAGTGAGCCTGTGACGTAAGAGGGCGTGGCTCCTGGAAACCCCGCCCCCTTCCTCGCCCTCTCTCGCGGGTCGGGGTTACATGGCGGGGACTGCGGCAAAGCGAGAGCCTCGGAGACGCCGCTGCCGCCAGCACAGCCGGAGACCTGAGCCGACACAGGGGGCTGTCCGTGGGCCCCGCACTCCCTCGATGAGTCGGAGAAGTCCCGTGAGTATGTGTGTGTACGTGTGCAGGGCGCGCCGGCGGGGCTGCTCGGGAGGGCGCCGCGGCGGGCCCGGCGGCGGCGGCGGAGCCGGCTCCCTCCATTGTGTGTGACCCTCCGGCTGCAGCCGCTCAACAAAGGCGCTTTTGTTCCGTCTCCCGCCCGCCCCCGGCCCGCCCGCCGGCTCGCTAACTCGGGCCTGGCCGGCGCGGGCCGGCGGGCGGCGGGCCGGGGTCCCCGCGTGGGGCCGGCAGTGCGACCGGCGCGCCCCTCCCACCCGGCACGCCCCTCGCCGGCCGCGGTTCCGGGCCCGGCCGCGACTGCCCGCCCCGGGGCCCCGCTTTCTGGCTACCGCACCGCCGCCCGCGCCCGGGTCAGCGGGTTCGAAGCCCGGCCCGGCCCCGCCGGCGGGCCCGGGTCGGCGGCCGGGAAGGGCGGCCCGCCCCGGGAGCGTGAGGTGGCGCGGAGTCTCGCCTTCCTGGCACGCTGCCTTTCGAAATGCTCCCGCGTCTCCTCCCCCATCCCACTCGGGTGACTCGGCCTCAGCTGACTCCGGCCGGGCAAAGTCTCCAGTGCACTCGGCAAATTGCGTAGCGCGCCGCTCACCCGGCTCGGCTCAGAGCCCTGAAGTCCTCTGCCTGAGTTGAGTGTGGCCGTAAAGGAGGTACAGAAAAAGTCGTCTGAATCGGAATTACTAATTTCCTCCTCCTCTACTACACCCTTGTCTGAGCTGCGTTCGGGACGTGGAGCGGTGGTGGTCCATGAAGGTCCCCAAATGAAAACTAGTTTTGTCAGTTCACTGAAAAGGGGCCTCCTCGCTCCGCTGTGCATTTTTCCCTGACTTGGTGAGGTGCGTTGAAAACTAAGGGCGTTTTGGCCGCCTTTTGTTCCTTGGCTTAGTAAGACTGGTTCAGGTGTTATGTGGGAGCGCCCCGGAGCAGGATATTTTTGATTCCTTTCCTGTTTTATTTTTTCCTTTGCTCGCTCATTGGAAAAGGTCCAGTAAAGGGAAACTGGTGAGGTGGAATTAGAAGCCTACAGCATTTGCAGCAAAATTCATGTTCTTTCCTTCAATGCTAAAAATGCTCCCCAAAGTCAGTCTGAGTGTTAACTTTTTTACAGGTACAAGATGGTTTGTCAAGGGAAACAAAAATTAACAGGGGACAAAATGGAGCGAAAACAGCTTCAGAGTAGTTTTCTGATTGTTTGATTTGTCTAGCCGTGTCATTTTTTTTTTTTTTTTTTTCTTTTTCGGTACGCGGGCCTCTCACTGTTGTGGCCTCTTCCGTTGCGGGGCACAGGCTCCGGACGCGCAGGCTCAGCGGCCATGGCTCACGGGCCCAGCCGCTCCGCGGCATGTGGGATCTTCCCGGACCGGGGCACGAACCCGTGTCCCCTGCATCGGCAGGCGGACTCTCAACCACTGCGCCACCAGGGAAGCCCTAGCCGTGTCATTTAAAGTTCTGATTGGACACATTCTCTCTAACGTTGGGAAACTGAGATGGTCTGACTAGAAGAATGAGTGTTCTGAGCTAGAAGAATGAAGGGACCAAACAGGACTGGGCCCTGAAAGGGAACTGCCTCTAGAGTTTCTTCTTAGCAATGTCAGATATTTATGTTTGAAATATAATTTCTAATTGGGTGGCAGAGACTTTACACTTCTTTAACGGGTCGTTGTTCAAACATGTTTACATGTGCCAAGGAGCGTGGAGTCCTTTTCCATATACGTGTTACATCACTTAATAAGAATTGCCTTGTGAAACTTGGTAAAATTGCTTATTGGTGTCCTAAATTCAGTAATTGCAGTCATGTAGGAAATATGCCAGATTTGAGCAGGATACGTTTTAATCACCTAAGTATTACTGTTCAGAAAAAAACTCTGGGAAATGGAGAATTATTTAGAAAAACCATTATATATCACCATATTTTGCAGTTCATTTATTTGCAAAAGAGGATTAAAAGTGTTTGCTACTTTCTGTGATTAAGAAGGAATCCAGAGAAGATTGAAGATCAGTTAATTTTGCAATAGGAAAAAAGCACATGTTCTAATGACAAATGTTAGTACTAAAAGTGTTGCAGCATTTTGCATAAGTTCATTTAAGCATCGTGAGAATTCATAACTGACAAAATAGGAAGGTTTGCTGACTCAGGGTACATTGCTGAAGGGGATGGGGTCGGGTAGGAGGAAGCTTAGAAGTGCTGCAAGTTTTGAGTTGGGTGATGACTCATCCTGCCCACGGACTGCTACGTGGCCTTTTTTTTACACACTGTATTTTTTTAAATGATAGGCTAAAATTCTCCTGTACACATTATAATTGTCTCTCTCATAGAGGAGCCACAGTTTCTGTAAAAAAGTAATGGCTTCTTAAATTGCATTTTAAAAGGATATCATTTATCCTGCAGGTGGAATTTTGTAATATTTGTTGAGAGGAAAGGTAAAATTAATTGCTGGTTAGTTGCTGCAATTAAATACTTGATACTAGCAGTTCGTTGGTTATTATTGAGAGAGATTTCTTATGGATTATTTACAAAGGACAGATAGTACTTTTATGATGTGGATAGAAATTAACCTTTTGTTTTCATTGGTAATGTAAAAGTTATCTTTATAATATCTAGAAATTACTGTAGTTTAAATAAGTGTTGTAAAAGCACAGCAGTGTTTAATCAGATAAAGCTCTTAATATGAACATTTCACTCTGATGGAATTATATTTAGTGCTTTCTCCTGATCTACGTGAATTTGCTGTTTTAATAAAGACAACTTAGAATAGGTATTGTTATAGGCACTATTTTTTCATCAGTCTTTTTCTAAGATAAGCTGAATGTACAGCTCCAAATTTAGGACTTACATTGAAATTTGGTAATAAAATAATTTTGACCATTGTAGAAAGCCATTGTTTAGCAGGTTGGCTTAAAGTAAGATTGAGGGAAAAAAGAAGATTGAGATAGCAGTTTGTTTTAAAAGTGAGAAAAAACTCCCCACTCCCAAGTTTTTCTTTGTATATATGATTTATCTTCTCAGTGATTTATTTGAAGGGGTTTGTGGGCAGTAAAGTGTATTAATGAGAATCAGATCTTTGGAGAGATTTTGGAAGAACGTTGTATGATTTATATAGGGGAGCTTTAGTAAAATTTAATTCAAACTTTAAACTGTATTTCCCACTAAAGGAAATCTAAAAATACAAATTTAAAAGTATTATAGATTTTCAAAGCATCCTGTCATTTAGAGGTTGAACATGTATTTCCAGTGTGTGTGTTTTGAGAATATAGGTAATTACCTGTCATGCTTCATTCAGAATTTATAAACAAACTGGGTGTGTTAGCCTATCTCCTTTCTATGAGGTATTGCCTTATGAAACTATGAGCCTCACCACTGCTATCCAGTTCCTTGTTTGCATTGCATGCTCTAGGGCCCATGTTAAAATAGAAGATGCCTCAAAAGTAAATTCTTTCTGGCATTGTTGGCTTCCCACTGTCAGCTCCTTCAGCCTGTTTTGTGGGCCTGTTACATTACTCCACTGCCTGCTAGGGGTATGGGAATTTTGGTCGGTTTTATTGCTCAGAGCCCTGACTGAGACTTCATGAAAACAATAATGTAATTGTAGTTACTTTTTTTTCCTGGGAGTTGCTTGTCATGTGGAGGTGATGCATTTAGAAAGGTTTGTCTTATATACATGTCAGCCTTTTAAATCCATTTCTGAAAAGTAGTACCCAGACTGATTGTCTGTAGCAAATCACATTTTCCCATTGATATTCATTTAAATTTGATATTTTTTTATGGGGAAAAAATGGTATCACGAAAATTGTTTGTTAGAATCCTAGCATTTACTTCAGGGAAGAGACTGCTTCTTCAAGAGTATGAGAAATCTGTGTGCATTTAATTCTATACAACTATAAAACTATAAAATGTTAGTTTTTATGGAGGGGTCATGGGTATTATCTTCCCCCAGTTACATCATTTGACAGCTAAAAAAACTGAGGCCCAGAGAAATCTAAGACCTTGTTACTCACAGGGTGATTTCTGGACAAGCAGTATTAGCAGCACCTGGGAATTTGTTGGAAGTGCAGAATCTCGACCCCATCTCAAGACTTACTGTGTTAGAACCTGCAGTTTAACTAGATTCTTAGGTGATTCAAATGCACATTCATTTCTGGAAGCATTGCTAAGTAACCATACATAAGTTGCTCAGCTGGTTAGTGACTGATTTGGAAAACTCAGGTCTTCTGAGTTGCTCTTTCCATTGGCCCTCCTGAAAAAAAAAGTCAAAAGGAAGATTGAGGATCTAATCACTGTCCAGTAGAACTTTCTGTGATGATAGAAATGTTTTATTCTGTGCTGTCCAATGAGATAACCACTAGCCACATGTGACTGTTGAGCATTTGACAGGTGGCTAGTGCACCTGAGGAACTGAATATTTAATTATATGTAATTTTAATTAATTTATACTTAAATAGCTGCATGAAGTTAGTGGCTACCATATTGGACAGCACAGATTTAGATGATCTTTGCCCACACTAAATTTAAAATAGTCTAAGCTGTAATTTAATAACTGATTAGGCTTTTAACGTATAATTTTCTTCTAACAGATTTTTTGAAGGAAAAAAATTTAATCTTTCTCCTTGATTCTTGAGAAAAGTATTAGGTACTTATTAAATAGATATGTTATAAAAGCAATTGATAACTTATGAAAAATATGCAAGTTATTTTAAAACTGATACGTATGAATTTATAGCATGGTGAGCGTGATCCTAAGATGTACAGTTTGATAAGTTTTGACAAATGTGTCGAGTTGAGAGTTCATATAACATTAAAATATAAAATATTTTTATCACCCCTAAAAAAATAACTGATTAGGCTTAATTTAATAATTTCCCTCTTCATTTACAAATTGGAGAGACGGTAGGTTTCTAACTACCTGCTTTTCTAATATGCCCAGATATTATTTTAGTAGTTATTATAAAACAATGCCAATTATCTGATTGATACTCCTGTGTTCAGTAATGTAGACACTCAAAGTTGCAAGAATATGCATTTTCCCATTTGTCTCAGTAAAGATATTTTCACTTGGATTTAAAAATATTAAAAATAACCTGTTAAGTAAATATTCCTTAATTATCTTGCAGATAGCATTGAGGGGACAGTTTTGCCTCTGGCCTAGTACCTCCAGGCTTTTTTCCACTTGTTGATAAGCTCCCAGATTGATCTGCCATTTGTTATGTTATTTCCAGGCAGAGAAACATTGAGTGGTTCTTAACCTCCCACCTTATGCAGTGGTAAGATTCTAACCCTAGAGTAAGTCAGAGTGGCCTGTGTCCAGATCTTGACATTTACTATATGTGTGATTTCAGTGAACTTGATTTACCTCTCGGAGCAAAAGTGTTCATATTTGTAAAATGTGACTTACAAGGTGTTGGTTCTGAGTAACAGAAGTAGTTGGTTTTAGAAAGTGCCTGTCACTTAATAGATAGTAAATTTGAATTACCTTCCCTTCCCCTTGTGATTAGCTTTTTATAGCCTTCTGTATTTAGTCTTATGTTTAAGATTCCAACCAAACTTAAGGGATATTCTGATTTTAAGTCTTGTTGGTTCCCACCGATTACATGGCTTCCTGCCTTGCTTCATTCATGTTATATCCCTTGTACATTCCTCCACTTGTGCTCTAGATTCCTTCTCTTGACTTCTTAAGGACTCATTTCTTGCCTGCATCTTGAATTTTGCCCTTTCTATTGGGCCATCTTTATTGGTATACAGATGTGCTCTAGAGCTATGCTGTCCAATATAGCCGCTAGCCACATGTGGCTAATTAAACAAAAATTAATTTAAAAAAATTCAGTTCCTCAGTCATACTAGCTACATTTCAGTTGCTTGGTAGCCATGTGTAGCTATTGACTCTGTATTGGACAGTGCAGATATAGAATAGAAATCTGTTATAAACCCTCTCCTGATTCCACATTCTTCTCCTCTAGTTACTGCCTCATTTCTCTGATCCTCTTTCAAGCAGATTTTCAAGAACTGTCTTTGTGTGCTCTCTCCACTTTCATTTGCTCTTCAACTCCAGACTGGTTTCTATCACCATCTCACCACTGAAAGTACTCTAGTCAAGGTTACCAGTGATATCCATTTACCAATTCTATCTTAAAGGATCTTGCAGCAGCGTTCAGTATTATTGACCACAGTTTTCTGCCTATTCTCCTGCTTCTCTTAGTTTATGGGACACATATTCCTGTATTCCTCCTACCTCACACTTTGTCATACTTTTTTTTTTTTTTACAGGCTTCTCTCTCCTCTCCTGCCTCTAAGTATTGGCATATCCCAGAGGTTAGTCCTGGACTTTTTTCCCCCCTTCTCTTGATTCTTTCCATAGGAGGTCTCATTCAATTTAGTTTTTTAAATAGTATCTATATGTGAATAATTCTCAAGTGTTTGTTTCTGTTTTAGACTTCTCACCTAAATAGACTTAATATGTCCAAAATAGACCTCTTTCTCCCATATTGTTCTCCAAGTCTTCCCCATCTCAGTAATTGTCACCTAGGAGTTATCCTTAAAACCTATTTTTCCCTTTATCCACCATATCTAATCCATCATCACGTTTTCTTGGTCTCCAAAATATGATTTTGATTTCTCCTGTTTTACATCTTCATTTCTACCAGCCTAATCTCAGTCGCCATCATTTCATGTGGCCTACTGAAATAGCTTTTAACTGGCCTCTGCTTTCACTTGACCATCTTCTTCAGTGCATTCTCCTCCTGGTAGCCAGAATCATCTTTTAAAAATGGAGATGAAAAAAAAAAAAAATGGAGATGAAACAGGACTTCCCTGGTCGCGCAGTGGTTGAGAGTCCGCCTGCCGATGCAAGGGACACGGGTTTGTGCCCTGGTGCGGGAAGATCCCACATGCCGCGGAGCGGCTGGGCCCGTGAGCCATGGCCGCTGAGCCTGCGCGTCCGGAGCATGTGCTCCGCAACGGGAGAGGCCACAACAGTGAGAGGCCCACGTACCGGAAAAAAAAAAAAATGGAGATGAAACCATGCCAGTTGTCTGCTTAAAATCCTTCAGTAGCTTTCTTAGTTATAAAATTCAGAATCCTGCCTCATGTGTTTGCCATCAGTCCCTGCTCCTTTTGCTCAGGACACTGTCGCATCTTTTCTTTTCCTCCAGAATACCAAGTTATGTCCTGCTCTAGGTTGTATTTGCTTTTTCCTCTGTTTGGAACACTCTTTTCCCATCTCTTAGCAACACTGGTTCTGTCTTACTATTCAGGCTTCAGTTCCTTAGATGGCCATTTCCAAGTCACCCAGTCATAGCACTTGGCCAAATCTGAAGTTATGTTTACTTGTTAATCTTTCCTCATTAGAATGTAAAGTCTTTGGAAGCAGAAGAACCTTAACTGTCTTATTCTCCACTGTACCAGGAAACAGTGCCTGACACGTGCCAAGTGCTCAGTAAATTTTTGTGCACGGTATAAAATGTTTGTTTGACTCCCTTAAACTTCTATAGGGAAAAAGTACATTAAAGATTGCATTGTAGTCATTGTAACATGTGATTCTGAACTGGGTTTATTTAGCTCTCAAGTACATTATTGGTACAATTGTAAAAACTTAAATGGGATCTGAGTACTAGATAGTAGTACTATGCCAGTGTTAATTTCCTGACTTTGATGATTATATTTTGGTTATGCAGAAGAATGTTCTGTCTATAAGAAATATACTGTACTATTAAAGGGTTGGGGGGGAATGTGTAGTGTACTTGTCAGTAAATTACATTATTATTTGAGAGACAGTCATGGGCTTTGATTTGAAACCTGAGGTTCAAATTCTGGCTCTCACTGATATGTGATTTTTAATGCATTATTTAAATTCTCTAAAGATCTTAGGACCCATTTTGCAGTGTTGTTAGGAGGATTTAGTGTAAGAGTAGTATGCTTCACACATACTACGTTCTTAAGCTTGCTATTGTTTATTCAGTTCTTTTAAAATTCAACTATTAAAATTCTATTCTCATGTTCAGTGCTGTGACTTCCTTTATAATACAAATGTTTTTCATTAATTGCTTTTATAAAAGCTGATAATGTAGGATAAATATGTACCAGATAATGTTATTTATATCGTCAACTTAGAACTTTTGAGCTGTACTCCATAATGCAGTTTTTTACTTTTTTATATTTTTTTATTTATTTTGTTTTTGCGGTTCGCGGGCCTCTCACTGTTGTGGCCTCTCCCGTTGCGGAGCACAGGCTCCGGACGCGCAGGCTCAGCAGCCATGGCTCACGGGCCCAGCTGCTCCGTGGCATATGAGATCTTCCTGGACCGGGGCACGAACCCGTGTCCCCTGTATCGGCAGGCGGACTCTCAACCACTACGCCACCAGGGAAGCCCCATAATGTAGTTTTTTTAATTCTTTTTTTTTTTTTTTAATTTTTGGCCGCACCACATGGCATGCAGAATCTTAGTCCCAGACCAGGGATCGAACCGGTTCCCCCTGCGTTGGGAGCACAGAGTCTTAACCACTGGACTGCCAGGGAAGTCCTTAAATTCTTAAAAACTATATACTTTTAAAGTAGAAAGTAGAGCCCCTCAAAATTATTTCAATTAAAATATTTGGGAAAAAATAATAAAATGTGTATTTATCTTGAGTAACATGGTTAATTTCTATCTTCTTTGGAAGTGTCAGTGAATTTGTGGTATGTATATATGTATGTATGTACGTATGTGTGTATGTATTTATGGCCATGCGTGTGGCACGTGGGATCTTAGTTCCCAGGCCAGGGATTGAACCCATGCCCCCTGCCCAACCGCCAGGGAAGTCCCGAATCTGTGGTATTTAAATGTTAATGTATTAGTTTGTATTATTATTGATGTAAAAGTACACAACTGCTTGGCAAAATAAATCATTACTGATAATTGTTGATTTACTTAGTTTTCTTTTTCCTTCCCTTTACTCCCCATTGATGGGCATGTTAGTAAGTATACATAATGGCCAAAAAGGGACAAGGTGTTTAAAGATGACCCATGAGCCTTTCATTATTTATCGCAGTCTGTTTTGAATAATATAAACTACTTCACTAACGCTGCAAACCTTACGATTGCATGATTCAGTTTACCCCCTTCTAGCACATTGTGCTCTTATGTTTTACTTCTACATGTGCTATAACCGCTACAGCACATTATTATTTTTGCTCTAAACAATCAATAGTCTCTTAAAGACATTTAAACATGGGTTTTGTTTTGTTTTAAAGGCTTTTTGTATTTTCCAATTATTTACCCTTTCTGGGGATTTTGTTGCTTTCTGCAGATCTGGGGTTCCATTTGGTGTCATTTTCCTTCACCGTAAGCAACTTCTTTTAGCATTTCTTGTAGTGAAAGTCTGTTGGAGACAAGTTCTTTTCCCTTTTGTCTCTTTGAAATGTTTTTATTTCATCATTTTTGAAGTATGTTTTCCTAGATGTAGAATTCTGGGTTGATAGTTTCTTTTGGAACTTGAAAGGTGGTGTTCTGTTGTCTTCTGGCTTTCATTGTTTCTAATGATAAATCAGCCATTGTTTCTATTGTTTTTCCCTAGTATATACTTTTTCTCTTTTCTATAGTTGCTTTTAAGAGTTGCTCTTCCGCCCTTCCCACTCCCCAGTTTTCAACAGTTGATGATGTGCCTAAGTATGGGTTTCTTTGTATTTATCCTGCTTGCTGTTCATTGAGCTTCCAGGTTTGTGAGTTGATGTCTTTTATCAGTTTTGGAAAGTTTTTGTCCATTTTCTCATCACATACTTCTGCCCTGTCAGCTTTCTGAACCTTGGGGCTCTCTACTTTTCAGCCTAGCTGCCAACTCTTTGGATTGCTTGGACATTTTCTTTGCTTCTCAGTACCATCTCAGGTTTTCTTTATTTAACTCATGTTTTTGCCCATTTTCTAATGAAGAATATCTGCCTTACATTCAGAGTGACTTGGAGGGGTTTATCTCATATTCCTGTCTTGGCCTTCACCTTAAGAGGGCATCTGGGGCTTCCCTGGTGGTGCAGTGGTTGAGAGTCCGCCTGCCGATGCAGGGGACACGGGTTCGTGCCCCGGTCCGGGAAGATCGCAGATGCCACAGAGCGGCTGGGCCCGTGAGCCATGGCCGCTGAGCCTGCGCGTCCGGAGCCTGTGCTCCGCAACGGGAGAGGCCACAACAGTGAGAGGCCTGCGTACCGCAAAAAAAAAAAAAAAAAAAAAAAAGAGGGCATCTGTCTTGTACACAGTGGAGACCTATATGCTTCATGAGATTTTCTCTCAGCTTTCCGGCCTTGACTTCAGACTTGTGCCCTTAGTGAGGACCCGTGGGGAAGAATTGGCAGGTGGGGCTTGTAACTGGGCTTCCTCTGAATTCTAATCTGTTACCTGAATCCACATTCAGCTAGTAAAATTTGTTTATAAATTTGGTTGGTTTCTTCTTAGTCCTGTTAGTGGAAAATTTCTTGTTTTCTTGCCACTTTGCCAGGAATGAGAATAGCCATGGTCTCTTGTCTTATGAAGAGCTCGACATTTTCTGGAACTTAATTTATTTAGAGTTCTTTGCATCCTTTCTGGTGTTTTTTAAAAATTTATTTGTTTATTTTTGGCTGCATTGGGTCTTTGTTGCTGTGCACGGGCTTTCTCTAATTGCGGTGAGCGGGGGCTTGTCATTGTGGTGGCTCCTCTTGTTGCGGAGCATGGGCTCTAGGTGCACGGGCTCCAGTAGTTGTGGCTCGCGGACTCAGTAGTTGTAGCTCAAGGACTTGAGAGCGCAGGCTTAGTAGTTTGGCACACAGGCTTAGTTCCCCGCGTCATGGGGGATCTTTCCCGACCAGGGCTCGAACCCGTGTCCCCTGCATTGGCAGGTGGATTCTTAACCACTGCGCCACCAGGGAAGTCCCCTGATGTTTAAAAACAAAACAAAAAAACTACAATTTTGTAGCTTATTCAACTTATCAGGGTTTATAGGATGAGAGTGATGGTGTCTTGCAACTTTCTGCATACTAATCAGGAGTGGAAATCCTGAGCCTTTCACTAAACTTAAAACATTTTGGAGCTGGAAGAGACCATAGAAATCACGTAGTTTAGCTCCATCATTTTCCTGATGAGGAACTAAGATGTAGAAATCTGAGATGCTTTGATTACAAAGCTAATTTAGCCACAGATCCTGGACTAGACTTCAGATCTCTTCATGTTTCTTTGTTTTTGTTTTTAGTATGGGGTTAGTGAAATCAGACAGGAATTTTTCAGCAGTGCCAAACCATAGTGTGAATCTGAAAGGAAACTTACATGATTTTTTATTTTGCAAGCTTTGTTCAAGTCTGGAGAAAATGAGAAACAAAGGAGGAAAGATATTCCAGAAAAGTTATATGCCATCTGAATCATTTTTTTAAAATTTGGGGGGACTTCCCTGGTGGCACAGTGGTTAAGAATCCACCTGCCAATGCAGGGGACATGTGTTCGAGCCCTGGTCCGGAAAGATCCCCCATGACGCGGGTAACTAAGCCTGTGTGCCACAATTACTGAACCCACGTGCTATAACTACTGAAGCCCGCGTGCCTAGAGCCCATGCTCTGCAACAAGAGAAGCCACCGCAATAAGCCCGCGGACCGCAACCAAGAGTAGCCCCCGCTTGCCACAACTAGAGAAAGTACACGTGCAGCAACAAAGACCCAACACAGCCAAAAATAAATAAATAAAATTAAAAATTAAAAAAAGGATATCTCTTAAAAAAAAAAATGTTGGGGACTCTCTAACCAAGCATGTGGTTGCCTCCATTTGATGAGGTCCAGAAATGTTTTGTGTGGTCTTGCACAATGTGGCCTTCTTCAGACCCTCACCAGGGTTAGCTCAAAAGTGACAGCTGTTATATTTGATGTATAGTCTGGAAAGCTGTGGTGCTAGATGCCATAGACCCTACTAGGATGGAGTAAAGAACAGTAAAATCAGAGTAATGTCAGGGTCTTGCATATCTTCATGATACCTACTTGCTGTCATATAGGCTAGTAGGACTTTTTATAGAATCCTACTCATCTGGTTATATAGGATACTATTTCAGTGGCACAGTCCCTCTCCACTACCTCAGCAAAACAAACCAGGAGCTATAACAAAGCTGAAGTGTTTTTGTTTCTTCAGTCTGAGTGGGTTGAAATCAGTTGCTTTCTTCAGATGTTGGCAGACCTATGTGTTCACCATAGGGTGAGGCTCTTGCGGGAATGCATGGAAAGGAAAGTACCATATTTAGGAGTCATCACTGATGTTCCCACTTGGTAGGTCAGAATGTGATCAGATTTTGAAAAATTGAGGGTAGAGCTTGTCCAAAACTTTCTACTATCAAGTAGAATATGTTATTTACATTAATTCATTCAGTAGTTTTTAAGGTGCTTACTAAGTACCAGGAGCTATGATCAGAAAATGTCAGTAAAGCTACTTAGTTCCAAACCTTTTATTTTATTTTATTTTATTTTATTATTATTTTAGTTATTGGTACGCGGGCCTCTCACTGCTGTGGCTTCTCCCGTTGTGGAGCACAGGCTCCAGACGCGCAGGCTCAGCGGCCATGGCCCCAAACCTTTTATTTTAAAATACAGCTACAACAAAGGGGAAGGGAGTGGTGCCCTAGAAAATGAAGATAGGATTTGAAGATTAGAGATTAGATGAGATTGGGGGTGGATGGCCAAAGACGAAGGAAAATGCTATTAGAAAAGAGAAGAGAGAAAGAAGGCCTAGTGGGACAGGGAGGAATGTACTACAATGGAGTGTGTTGTTACTGTGATGCTCTAGGAGTGAATATGTGCTCCATGAGGTTTTTTTGTTTTGTTTTGTTTTGTTTTTTGACCCCTTGTGTACCTTAATGCCTAAAAGAATGCCTGGCATTTGGTAAGCACTAAAGGTTTTGTTGAATAAAAATGTAGTGGATGGGGCTTCCCTGGTGGAGCAGTGGTTGAGAGTCCGCCTGCTGACGCAGGGGACACGGGTTCGTGCCCAGGTCCGGGAAGATCCCACACGCCGCGGAGCGGCTGGGCCCGTGAGCCATGGCCGCCGGGCCTGCGCGTCTGGAGCCTGTGCTCCACAATGGGGAGAGGCCACAACAGTGAGAGGCCCGCGTACCGCAAAAAAAAAAAAAAAAAAAAAAATGTAGCAGATGGATGGAAGAATTGAAGCTGTTTTAGTGAAAGCTGTTCGAAACAATCTAGGTTCTCTCTGCTTCTGGGCCATGTTGGGATTGCATTTCCCTACTGCCTTGAAGTAGGTGGGACAGTGTGACCTGCTTTGGTCAATAAAATGTGAGTAGAAGTGAAGTGTATCATTTTTAGACGAAGGTTTAGGCACCAGTGCGATATTCCTTCTTCTTTCCCTCTGGCACACTGAGTGGCAATGACAGAGATGGTAGCTACTTCAAGAGTTTAGATAACAGCTATGTTGGTCTTGTTGCATGAGCTGGACTTAAAAGTTTAAGTCACTGATATTTTAGGGTTATCGGTTACTGTAACACTGCATAACCTATCTTGACTACTACTACAGAAATTTATATTCATTTTTGTTTGGTTGGAGTCTTCAGATTTCCAAAGGTACTTGAAGAAGGAGGCTGCCTACTTGTCTCCTACTTATATATTTGCCTCAAGTGTTTCCTTACCATTAGTTAGGAGAGGAGTCTTAGAAATGAGGGCTTAGGCAGGAAGAGGATAGGAGAAGAATGAAGGGTTATTACAGTCATTAAAAATTTTCCAGCCATAAATTTCTAGAAGGGATCATGTTTGTTTAATGTTAGGTTTATAGTAATTTCAATCACATTTCCACCATTCTGGGCATCCCACCATAATAAGTGGGAGCAAAAACTAGTGAAATAAAAGACTTATATGGTGCTTTCATAAATCATAGACTTTTAGAATTGGAAGCGTCTTTAGAGAGATTCTTTGACTTGTTTATCTGGTCTGTGAAGTTCAAATATTCCAATATAGGTACTTAGAGTAAATTAAATAGCAACTAGAAATGAACATCAAAGTAAACAATGACATTTATTTTATAATGGCCTTTTAAATGGCTGAGTGTTATTTAGGCAAAGTTACAGACAATTTAAGAACAGAAGTTAGGAGTAGAAGAGGAGTTTTTAAAAAACTGGATATTTTATTAGAAGCTATGTAATCATCCATCTTTGAGAGTTCTTCTGTGTAGCTTACAGTAGTTACTGAGAGCAGGCAAAGCCTGTTAGTCTTCAGGGCTCAAGTGTTAAGGTCCTCCTTCCCACACCAGCCAGGTCCCTAAGATGATTCACTGACACTGGTTTGCACTTTGGACCTCCTCTAGGTCTAAATCCTGAGAGGGATCCCTGGTAACTCTGAGGGCTACCCTACATTAGGAGTGAGGGCTTTGTCAAGAATGTATATAAGCAAGCAGTTAAGCTGTACCCTTTGGCCTTCTCTGCCCTAGAAACTTAGTATCTTCGATGAGAGCTTGAGAACATGATCTTCGGGAAGGGTGAATTTGCTATAACAACACCTCTCTGTGCCAGGGTTAGGAGACAGTCGTAGGTGAATGTAAGCAGAACTCAACCTTTCCCTTCTCTCCAAAAGCAGCTGGGTTTTGGCTGAGGAGATGTGAGGCTGGCTGAATGCCAGTTAACTCAAATTACTCACTTCACCCTGGAAAAGAGCTAAATAGGCAAGAGCTCGGGGGGTGGGGTGGGGGGGGGTGTTTGAGTGAGTATGATCAGGCCAGATGACCCAAGTCAGCATTTAACCTCAGAAGCAGCAGAATAGAAGATGGAAGAGAAAACCGGACAAATAACCTTTATGTTTAAGGCCCTCACCTCAAACTTTGTACTTTGTGACACTGACCAGGTTGTTCCTGGATAAGAAAGGAAAGAAAATCCAATTTCTGTAGAATGTGGAGATGGGGCAGAGTGAAGTTATTCTACTGTCTTTTCTTTCTTTTGCATTTTATAACTTTACTTCATACACTTAGGCTTGACTCAGAGTACCTGCATTTCTCTTGGTGTAGGGGTAGGCTAACTGACTGAAAGCAGGAGACAATTTCAGGAAGAAAGGAGAGCTTGAGGCAACAGTTGTGGCTAATGCAGCTTCAGGAAACTGCATGTAAATGTTGGAAACTGGTACCCAGCCTGGGCTACATAGAGAGCTTTTACTTCCATGTTATGGTGAATCACTGAAAGAAAACCAAAGAGCCAGTTTCATCCTTATAAATCATTCTTTGTACTTCATTTTATTTACCAAATTGTTAAAAACAAAACAACATTGATTCAGCTAATTAAAACTTAACCAGTGATCTCTCTCCAAGCAACAAACGCAGTGTCAACCCTGATGTTGGTAGGAACGGGTAATATTTGGAGGCAGAAATTGCAAAGGTGGTGGGAAGGGTCATTTTTAAGTTGCTGTCCTGTCATAGTTTTCCCTTTCCTCCCTTGAAGTGTGTGGAAAGTGCAAAAGGAATATAGAATCACAGATCCTTCCAGAGTCTAAGCCTTGAACTTTGCTTTTATGGGGTTAAACATGAAAGATGGTGGAGAAAATGGTATAAATGAGACATTTCTAGAGGTTGGTGATGTGGATGGAGAATGCTCTGATGAGTAATCTGCTGATCCAGTTGAGTTGCATGTGCATGCCCGTGGAACTCCCTGATGGATATGAAAGATGGAGGTGATTGGAGAGATCAGGATTTGGAATATAACTGCCATGAGGGTCAAGGTGATAAGGAAGAAGCTGTTTTCATGGTCACTAAGGAGGAGCATGGGAGACCTCTGGCTTTTTAGGGCTTCCATAGGCATATATCCTGACCTCTAATTAGGTCAGATCCCCCAGTGTCTAGGCTCTCATACCATCCTGTACCATCTGGAACCATTTTTCCCTTCTGCATTCTCCTTTTTCATATTGTTAGTTTATTGTTTGTCTCCAACCATACCATAAACTCCATGAGGGCAGGGCCCAAGCCTATTTTTACTTACCATTTTATCCCCAGTGCTTAGTATATTGACAAGTACATAACTTATAATTAGCAAATACTTGCTGAATGGAGTGGGACTGAATTGGAAACATTTACTGGATCTACTTTATCATGCAGAGGTATAACATTACCTCCAACTTACTGTTTAAGGTGAGCTTATTCTTCAAGCTCCTGGATGAAAAGGTGCTAAATAAATAGCTTTTGGTCTAATAGATACTGAAGGACTTCAAAGAGTACTACTCACAGACAGTGAGGCAACTCACTGAGCAAGCACTATTGTAAATAATGGGATATTCTCCTTTACCCCCCCCCCCCCGCCAATTTTTTATTGGTACAGTCCTCACTGTCTAGTGGAATTACAGTTTTGTTGATAAATATTACCTTGTTTCTTTAGATTGGTCTCATTTCTGTAAAGTCTGCTTAAGGCTTTCAATATAGTCATCATCTGAATCTATAATGAGAACTTTGCAGTTCTCAGCGTAGGTAAAACTCCTGCCTTCCCCAAGATGAATTTTTACCCACTCTTTACCCCTGTAAATGCTGACCAGTCATTGAGATTTCTGAAGAGGCATTCTCATCCTTCCACTTGTTTCTGCTCTGTAGTGCTTCTTGGTCTCACTGAAATTGAAAGGGGGCAGTTGTGGTTGGAGGTCTTCAGCAGAGATCTCTCATAATCTGAGTAAAGATGTCTCTCTCATAATCTGGCTGCAGTTCCTACTGTCGTGCTCTTGGATGATAGTGGTGTTTTTTTTCGTGGGGCGGGGGCACGTCGGGTCTTCGTTGAGGAACATGAGATCTTGAGGAACATGAGATCTTTGTTGAGGCATGCGGGATCTCTTCATTCCGGCGCTTGGGTTTCTCTCTAGTTGTGGTGTGCGGGTTTTCTCTCTCTAGTGGCGCTTGGGTTTTCTCTCTCTAGTTGTGGTGTGCGAGTTTTCTCTCTCTAGTTGTGGTACACGGGCTCCAGAGTGCGGGGGCTCTGTAGGTTGCAGCGCGTGGGCTCTCTTGTTGAGGCTCGCAGGCTTAGTTGTCCCAGGGCACGCAGGATCTTAGTTCCCCAACCAGGGATCGAACCCACGCCCCCTGCATTGCAAGGTGGATTCTTTACCATAGGACTACCAGGGAAGTCCCAGTGGTGGTGTTTTTAGCAAAGCCTTATTTCTGCTTGCCCATGATTGCTATATTAGTAAACTAGAAGCTTAAGAGAGTACCTAGAGGTTTTACTGTTCTTATGTCAAGTCTGTTAAACTGACATAAAAATGTACCTTTATCAAAAACTTAAAACTTGACTGAGCTTTAGGGAATTGTCTATGTTGGGCAAGAAGGTAGGTGTGAACAAACATTCTATTTCACATGGAGACTAGAAATGTAAATTTCAGAAACAGTGGACAGCCTTTGAAAAATACTTTTTTTTAATGAACAATTATTTTTTTTTAAGAATCATTGTTATTTATTTATTTATTTATTTATTTACTTAGGCTGCACTGGGTCTTAGTTGTGGCACGCAGGATCTTTTAGTTGCCACATGCAGACTCATAGTAGTGGCATGCATGCAGGATTTAGTTCCCTAACCAGGGATTGAATCCCAGCCCCCTTCATAGGGATCATGGAGTCTTACCCACTGGACCACCGGGGAAGTCCTGACATATACTGATTTTTTCCTAAGATATTTGGTAGGGAACAGGAAGAATCAAGATGTATACAAATAGAAAAAATTGGAGTGGGAGGAGGCACACAATATTAATTAAAGCCCTTTAAAAATCTGAAGTATTTTTTTATTTAAAAGTTTATTTGTAAACCTTAATTTAACTTTTAAATGTTTTACTACAAATAGACTGATAAGCTACAGAATTTTTCGGAGTCTGCGGAGTCTGTGTTTATTTTTTTATTTCTGAGAAGCAGACAAAATACTTGCATGCAGAAGAAACCATCTCTGTCATAGTGAAACAAAGAAAGCTATTATGCTATTAACGTCTTTCACAATATTAAGTAGATGTAAGAAACACTCATATTTATTAAAATAACTCAGGGATAGTAAATAATCAGTTTTTATTAAATAAGCTATTGCCATTAGGATCATTTATCTACTTAGTCTCTGAGTTATTAGTGTCATCAGTTTCTCCTTCACACATTATTTTTAATGTTTGTGGATTTCTCAGAATTGAAGCATTTGCTCAGATTGAGGCAAATGCTGTTACCTTATTTTATTTTTCAGAACCTTGTGTTTCCACATGTGAAGTATGTAGGAATGTGAATGAAGCAGGCAGAAAATAAAGGCAG
Organism: Grampus griseus; assembly: GCF_964374135.1. Taxonomy (NCBI): domain Eukaryota; kingdom Metazoa; phylum Chordata; class Mammalia; order Artiodactyla; family Delphinidae; genus Grampus; species Grampus griseus. The sequence goes on from NC_139018.1 coordinate 95,975,942, forward strand.
ATTCCTCTGTTGTACGAAAGCTTCACCACTGTGAAATAGCTGATGTGTTTGGGTCCTAGCAGTTCTTAGGCCACACCTGAAGGTGATTGTAAGTTGTTACATGTTCAGGTTCGGAATGGACTGCTTTATTTCATACAATGATAAATTTTCTCCTGGCCTTTAAACGATTAGCTCTTTGAACAAAGGACTATTACAGCTGTCCTATTTCCAATCTCTTCAGACCCATTCAGAAAATAGCACTGTATATGCCCCTATACCAGCTTTAAGATCAAAAGTCAGCAACAGGAAGCCAGGGCTTCCCTGGTGGCACAGTGGTTAAGAATCCACCTGCCAATGCAGGGGACACGGGTTCGAGCCCTGGTCTGGGAAGATCCCACATGCCGTGGAGCACCTAAGCCAGTGTGCCACAACTCCTGAGCCTGCTCTCTAGAGCCCGCGAGCCACAACTACTGAGCCCATGCACCTAGAGCCCGTGCTCCACAACAAGAGAAGCCACCACAATGAGAAGCCCGCGCACCGCCACACCTAGAGAAAGCCCGCACGCGGCAACGAAGACCCAACACAGCCAAAAATAAAAAAAAAATTTTTTTTAAAGCAACAGGAAGCCTTTCCATGTAAGGGTTAGTTAGGCTGTATTACATGCTCATAGGCATGTACATGAGCTACGACATTGCCCTCCTACTTGCTTCTGGGACATGAGACACTCACCTTAGTGGCTTTCCAGTCTTAGTCCCTCTGTCTACAACAGTTTCTCCCACATAGCATCCCTAATGCATACCCACTTCCTTACTTCCTCCTTTAGAGCTTTGCTCCAATAACACTTTATCAGAGAGGCATTTCCTAACTACCCTCCCGGTCCTCTTTCTCTGTTTTATTTTTCCACAACACTTATTGCCATCTAATATCTGTGTTTTACATTTTTGTCTGCCTGTATTCCCCCACTATAATGTGAGCTCTTCATTTACATACCACCTAACTGTAACATTCTAATAATTTGTCACACTTCAGTTTTTTTTTAAGAACTAACACATTAAAGATACAGTTGAAGAGTGCTGTGTAATCCTACCCTGATTCTTATCCCTTCCTTCATTCCTCAAGGTAATCATTATTATGAATTGGTTATTTATCAATCTTATGTTTTTTTTACTTTTGCTACATCTGTATGCACCCTAAAAGCATCATTTTGCACTTGATATAACTGGTTTCAGCATGCACATTTCTCTCTGCATTTGCTTTTTAAATTTAGTGTGTATTTGGAGATTTCAACCATCTCTCTTCATTTTTTACTATTATATAGTAGTTCACTATATGAGTATAACTCATTTATTCTCTTATTGTTGAAAGTTTAGGCTTTTTTTGATATTTTGCCCTTACAAAGAAAATGAACATTTGCATGTTCATTTGCAAGCATTTCTCTAGGGACCTGTCCGTGAAGAAAAATTGCCAAGTCATAGGTATGATCCTTATTTATTTGCTTATGCCAAATTGCTCTTTGATGGTCTTACTGATTTAAACTCTCACCAATATTGTATGAAAGTTCCTGTTTTTCCACATTGCTCTCCAGACTTGATATTAACAGCTGACTCTTAATCAATCTGAAATGTTATCTTCATGAAGTAATTTTTCTGATTACCAGTGAAGTTAAACATCATTTCATGGGTTTTATTCATAGGTTTATTCACTGTTTAAGTTCACTCCTATGTAAATTTAAGAACATGCTCGGCAAATTTCTTATTTGTACTGCTACACTTTCGTTCATTAGATATTGTTAGGCAGAGTTAATAAGTAAACGTTCTTTTTTTTTTTTTTTTTTGCGGTGTGTGGGCCTCTCACTGCTGTGGCCTCTTCTGTTGCGGAGCACAGGCTCCCGGACGCGCAGGCTCAGTGGCCATGGCTCACGGGCCCAGCCGCTCCGCGGCATGTGGGATCTTCCCGGACCGTGGCACGAACCCATGTCCCTGCATCGGCAGGCGGACTCTCAACCACTGCGCCACCAGGGAAGCCCAGTAAACATGTTCTTTAACAAACTAACACATTGCAGGCTATTATATATATATTTTTAGAAAAATGTTACTAATGCTTTACCCCTCAAAAATTCTAGAGAATTCTTTAAAAATATTCTGAGCCTTCCTTTGCTCATTGACATTTAAGAAATTATACAAGCTAATGACCTAAATAATATAAAGAATCTAGTATGGTGGGATCTGGAGTCTGAGCCAACACATGTGAATTGCTTACAACATGGATAGCTGTTTTTGATTGAGGGTCATCTTTCCATTTAGTGACTATAAATACGTAAGTTTAATGTACCAGTAGTAGCCTATAGCTAAATGCCCAGTTGTGTCATTTTATAGAGTTGAATAAAAGAGCATGTCCTGGGCTTCCCTGGTGGTCCAGTGGTTAAGACTCCTCGCTTACACTGCAGGGGGTATGGGTTTGATCCCTGGTCGGGGAAGTTCCGCCTGTCACAAGGTGCAGCCAAAAAAAAAAAAAGCATTTCCTACAGTGGTGACTCTTTTCCTTCTTTTTTCTCATCCTCCAGGTTGTATCAGAGTAAGATGGACGGTAGCTTTGATTGTGATTGTGGTGAGCTGGAGCCACCTGATCACTAACAAAAGACATCTTCTGTTAACCAACAGCCACCAGGGCTTCCTGTTGAAATATACAGCAACAAAGGAAGAAAAGAAGCAAAACGGAAATAGTGCTTACCAGCACCTTAGAATGATGCTGCTCAGGACCAGTCCAACACTGAATGTATCTGCACTGTGAGGAGAATGTTCATAGAAGCCTGTTGTGTGCATATTTATTCACATTTTTGTTAAATGTTAAATCCTTCAGCACAGTAAATCTGAGTGCATAGTATGTCATTTCATTCCGTTTGAGTTTCTTGAGTGTTTTCTTTAAATGTCTGCAGAGTTGCTGCCCCTTTCTTGAACTATGAGTACTGCAATCTTTTTAATTCTCAGTATGAGTAGAGCTTTTTGAGCTTTAAATCTAAGGGGAACTCAGCGGGCCTGGTTGGCATATGCAATGAAACCATCTTGCTGTGGAAGCAAAATTATTTTTTTTCTACCTTTTTGAAAGATCTTTCCTTTTGATGCCAGCTTTCTTCCTTATTTACACAAGTTCAACAATACGAAAGGAAAAGGCAATAGTAAGGGTTTCAGAATGGCAGAGAAATTTGAAAGTCTCATGAACATTCATGGTTTTGATCTGGGCTCTAGGTATATGGACTTAAAACCATTGGGTTGTGGAGGCAATGGCTTGGTTTTTTCTGCTGTAGACAATGACTGTGACAAAAGAGTAGCCATCAAGAAAATTGTCCTTACCGATCCCCAGAGTGTTAAACATGCTCTGCGTGAAATCAAAATTATTAGAAGACTTGACCATGATAACATTGTGAAGGTGTTTGAAATTCTTGGTCCTAGTGGAAGCCAGTTAACAGATGATGTGGGCTCTCTTACTGAACTGAACAGTGTTTACATTGTTCAGGAGTACATGGAGACAGACTTGGCTAATGTCCTGGAGCAGGGCCCGTTACTGGAAGAGCATGCCAGGCTTTTCATGTATCAGCTGCTACGTGGGCTCAAATATATTCACTCAGCAAACGTACTGCACAGAGATCTCAAACCAGCTAATCTTTTCATTAATACTGAAGACTTGGTGCTGAAGATAGGCGACTTTGGTCTTGCACGGATCATGGATCCTCATTATTCCCATAAGGTATGTGGAAAGTCAGCTGAGACAGACCTTTAAACTGATATACATCATCAGATATAAGTGCTTATGTTTCCTTTGTGTGTTGTGGCAGAAATTTTAGTTAATTGTATTAAACTTTACATAGTACCTTTTTTCCATTCACAGTCTCCCTGTGTTTGAAATGAAGGTGGAGTAGAATCCTGATTAAATACAAATTCTTAAAAGTGTATGGGTATTTATTATATTGATTTATATATTTATATTTATTATATAACTGAAATTCTCCCTTATTTAAAAGTAGGATATATCCTTATGTGTTTAGGGCAGAAGGTGGTTCTATCTGAAGGTAATAGGGGTTGCTATTTCAACTTTTATGCCTTTTTTTGGTCCATTCAAGTATACTATTCTGTTTTGCCTTGTTTAGTAAACTTAGTTTAGTTTGAAATCTAAATTCGCATAAAGTAGACAATAAGAATAGCCAGAAGGATTCATAGTAACTTTGCCTTAAATAAAAGCTTGCTTTAATTTTCTGAGCTGAACTCTGGTCTTTTAGTTTTCAAGTGAAATCATATGTGGGATCCTGATGTTCAAAATGTAAAAATGGAGCTGCTTTGGTTATAAAGCATCCGTGGGAGGCCTGCTTGCTTGGCTTCCCATAGCACATGTTTCAGACAAATCTTTTCATTTTCATGTGTCATCTCACACTGAGTATAATTAATTTAAAAAAAAAACAACTTTAACATAGAAATTGAGTACCAAAATGAAATGGATGACCACATCCTCTTTATGGATAACAGTATAAAGTATTGTAGATGGAACACTGAACTAGAAGTTACACTATCTAAAATTGAGTTAATTTCTACATCCAACTAAGCTATATGACCTTAAGCAGATTCTTTAATCTGTGTTAATATCTACCTTCACATTTTCTCAGGGTTGTTTTGAAGATGAAATAAGGCAATATATGTATAACTGTTTCTGTCAAACAATTCATAAATGAAAAGTAGTAAAATTGATTAGGAATGGGGTATGCAGTAAAGCCAGGTCTCCTGGATTGTCAGTAAGGAGATTGGCAATGCATTTTTATTTTATTTATTTTTAAAATTAATTAATTTATTTTTGGCTGCGTTGGGTCTTCGTTGCTGTGCACAGGCTTCCTCTAGTTGCAACAAGCGGAAGCTACTCGTTGTGGTGTGTGGGCTTCTCATTGTGGTGGCTTCTTTTGTTGCGGAGCATGGGTTCTAGGTGTGCAGGCTTCAGTAGTTGCGGCACGAGGGCTCGGTAGTTGTGGTGCATGGGCTTAGTTGCTCTGCAGCATGTGGGATCTTCCCAGACCAGGGCTTGAACCTGTGTCCCCTGCATTGGCAGGAGGATTCTTAACCACTGCGCCACCAGGGAAGCCCCAGCAATGCGTTTTTAAATAGCACCTCTGGTGCTCTTTCCTGCCTTTCTCTCATTGATATAAAGCATACCTGCTCCTTTATTAACTTGAGACTTGAAATGAAAAATAGCTCTTCCTCTGAAACCTGTTTTGAATATGTGGCCTAGAGTTAACACTAAAATTCTTTTTTTTTTTTTTTTTTTGTGGCGCGGGCCTCTCACTGTTGTGGCCTCTCCCGTTGCGGAGCACAGGCTCCGGACACACAGGCTCTGTGGCCATGACTCACGGGCCCAGCCGCTCCGCGGCATGTGGGATCTTCCCGGACCGGGGCACGAACCCGTGTCCCCTGCATCGGCAGGCGGACTCTCAACCACTGCGCCACCAGGGAAGCCCTAACACTAAATTCTTATCGTATACTTTGGTTAGCAGACTTCACGTGAACATAATTTTATAGATGGTACATTACAGGGGGAGTTTAACCTCCATTCATGCTCACAAGTGCAAGAGACTTGAAAATAGGCATAGAAATCAACAGTATTGTTTTAGGATTTTACAATTACAGTTTGTTTTTAGATTAAGGATTCTTTAGTGAATCATGTTTTTTATGTACTGTTATTCAGCTAAAGTAAAAAGTATATTTTTGTTCCTTTTTCAGGGTCATCTTTCTGAAGGATTGGTTACTAAATGGTACAGATCTCCACGTCTTTTACTTTCTCCTAATAATTATACGAAAGCGATTGACATGTGGGCTGCAGGCTGCATCTTTGCTGAAATGCTGACTGGTAAAACCCTCTTTGCAGGTTAGAAATTTTAAAATACAGGGGAAAAAATTATCCCAGAGAGAAATAATTTTGTATATATCTATGAAGCAAGACTTATGTAAGATTTAAAACAATTTATTGTAGTGTAGAATATTAAAATGAAAAGATAAAATGGTTTTAATATCTAAAAAATTGAGAAAACTTACGTATTCACTGAATTGTTCACTCAGTAAATTTAGTCAGAATTCTAGTGTTCTTTAGCATATATCTTCTTAAACATAATTTCATATTTTGTAGATCCATAGTATTTGTTAGGTTATTTGTGTTAAATGATACCTGAGTTGCCTGATTCTGTCAGTGTTTGTCACTTCCTGGTAAAATTTTTTAGCAGTTGTTGAAAATTCTGTAATTCTTTCTGTGTCCCCTGTCAACCCTGTTGCTTGATTTGCCATATCCTGTTGCCTGACTGCTGTGATATTTCAGAAACAACCAATTTTTGCAGAGTTTGGTGCTATGAAGGAGTCTAAAAACATGCGTGAGAGAGTTTTTAGTTAAGGTGGATTTAAAAAAAAAAAACCTCTAAATAATGTAATTTTCGATCTTAAACCCTTTAAACTTTAAACATTTAATTAAAGAGAATTTTAACAAGAACTCAAACAAGTGAAATGATTTGAAAGATTCAGTGATAGTTCCCTTCTAAAGCCTCTTCGGTAGGTTTGTGATCCATCCAGTAAAAGCAACATGAGGGAGATCTAAGTGTTGATTAGTATAGGCCTCAATATATTAACAGAGCAATAAAGGCAAGGACTAAGCATTCATTGGAAATCTGTGTATTTTTAACCTATGGTAAGTGTCCTAGCCTTATTTTTCGGTCTTACTCAGTATCTCCACTTGGATGTCTAATGGCATCTTAAATTTAACCTATCCAAAACTGACTTCCTGATATTTCTCCCTCATACTTTCTCTTTCTGCTCTCTTCCTCATCTTAGTAAACCAGACCCACTTCTTAGTTGCTCAGGCCAAAATCTTGGCATCATCTTTCACTTCTCTCAGCACAGATCTTGCAGGCTCTTCCTTCAAAATATGTCCTGAATCTAACTGCTTGTTAGTATCTCTATCACTACCCACCTCCTGCCAGTTCAGTAAACCATTATGCCTCTCCTGGTCTAATGCATGACCTCCTAACTGGCTTTCCTGCTTTAACCTTTGCTGTCTGTGGTCTAGTTACCACATAGCAGTGTAGTAGTTCTCTGAAAACATCGCTCATGTCATTTGTGTGTTCAAAACTCTACAATGGCTTCTTATCAAATTCAGGATAAAGTAAACTCTTTTGTTCTGGTACCACTGACCTCATCTCCTATCACTTCCCCCCGAGCCACTCTACTTGAGCTACACTTGCCTAATTGTTGTTTCTTGGACATCCCAAGCCCACTGTCTCCTGTAGGCCTTTGGGCCTTTTCTCATCTTCCTGGAACTCCTTTCCTCCATATGAATGTATGGTGTGTTTCCTAACTTCCTTAATTTTCAGCTTCTCAGTGAGGCCTTCCTTGGTCATCCTTGGTTGTTAATATAAATTAACCCTACCCCCAACAGTGCTCCTGTCCCCCTTAGCTTACTCTATTTTTCTTCATAGCATTTGTCACCGTTTGATGTGAATGTTTACAGAGTTATTATCTGTCTTCCTCCATTAGATTGTGAGCTTTATGAAAGCAGGAACTTGCTCGGTTTTGTTTCATAGATGTATTCTAAAGTGCCTTGCTCATAGTAGGCACTCAAGAAAAATTTTGAATGTTGAATGAATTTCTAGAAATAAGTGGAAAAGCAAATGAATGGTTTTTTTAAAATTTTAGTTGCCCATTTAGCCTGAAGTGTTTCCCCTTTTATTTCTTTAAGTGGTCCTGAAATGTTAACTGAGCCTAATATATAACTATAAAACTTTTTGTTTCACAAATCTAGTCCAGGCCTCTGTTTTATTGAGAGTGAAATTAAGTCATCACCATGTTAAGTATTCTCAGAGTTACAGTGAGTTAATTAGTGGTATAGTTAGGACTAGATTCTAGGTCTTTAAATCTCAATTCATTGCTTTTTTCACTACTTTATGGTACCTTAATATGAGGCCAGACTTCAAGTCAATTTCTTATGGAAACAAAGCAGCTAAAACTAAACATATCAGTGAGCAGTAATTGAAATAGATATGCTTTTTGAGCAGGTTGATGATGATATTCAGTGCAGTGAAATCTGCTGATTAATGATTCAGTTAAAACAATTTTCCCCCCAGTGTTCATTACAATATTTAAGTTACTCTCCTATAGCTTTAGAATGTTTATTGCCAAAAAGTAAACAGTGTGTTTATTCCTGTTGTATTTGGTGTTTTTTTGATCTCAGGTGCACATGAACTTGAACAGATGCAGCTGATTTTAGAATCTATCCCTGTCGTACATGAGGAAGATCGTCAGGAGCTTCTCAGCGTTATTCCAGTTTACATTAGAAATGACATGACTGAGCCACACAAACCTTTAACTCAGCTGCTTCCGGGAATTAGTCGAGAAGGTATTGTGACTGAAGAGTAGGCATCATGTAATGGTGTGTTTGTGTGTAAGCAGGATTTGTGTAGGGAAGCTTTAGCTTTTTATCCTTAGATATGTAGCATTCTCGCAAATAGTCTTTAGACACTTTAAGGTATACCTAAAACTTCAGCACTGGCTTTCCCTTTTTTGGCCTGGCACTTAGGCTGGGATCTGTTTCTTTGCTCTGAATAATTTTCTAGATTCCAGAAAGTAACCCCTCTCTCCTGGTTCTAACTCCATCTACTTTTCCAGCTTACACCTCTGATTGTCTACGCTAGGTGAACAGATTAATCACTGACTCTCACTAAGCTGGAATGGGGTTCTGTGAGGGTTATATGATACATAAGTGTGGGTGTGAATATAAATGTGATTTAGATATGAAAGAGGGAATTGAGTCAGGGAAAGCAAAGGTTTCAGAGCAAGGAAGAGAAGGAGGAGAGATCAAAACTCCATGTGAGCAAACTTCCTACATAAAAGTTGGCAGATCACTGTTAGTAATATTAGGTGCTAAATGTGAGAGTTTGTGCAGACTTGAAAGTAGTAGGAACTTGGGGAGAATCAAAACTGTTGACCACTAAAGTAATTAATTTCATATCTCAAAATAAGACATATCTTTAGGGTTTGTTGATATAAATAAGATACAAAAGTCTAACTCCTGTAATAGTTATCTGTAGTAAGATAACATTCTTTAAAAGAAGAGCATTAGACATGAAAAACATCTTTTGTAAAAGTTGATTGTGTCTCATTATCTTTAAGAATTATCATACTGTATTTAGCTACATCGGTGCCAGGATTGTAATAGTTCTTTCATGAATCATAAAGATAGGAATATATAGTTTCCTAAACATCTTAAGCTTTTCTCACGTTCTGTTCATGATCATCGGAGGGAAAAAGCAAATAAGATTAAGTACATGTGAATTAACACATTAAGACTACTAGGAACCCTGTTCCCACTAGTGTCGTTAGATGAATACCCAGTCTTAAATTTCCCTCCATTCTTACCTTTCATCCTCCCTTTCTCTATAGTTTACCACTTAATTTCTTTTTTTTTAATGGATCTTTATTGGAGTCTAATTGCTTCATAATACTGTGTTAGTTTCTGCTGCACAACAAAGCGAATCAACCATATGCATAACACATATCCCCATATCCCCTCCCTCTGGAAGCTCCCTCCCATCCTCCCTATCCTGCCTCTCTAGGTCATCACAAAGCACCGAGCTGATCTCCCGTGCTATGCTGCTGCTTCCCACCAGCCAACCATTTTATATTCGGTAGTGTATATATGTCGATGCTACGCTCACTTTGCCCCAGCTTTGCCCTCCCACCCCATGTCAAGTCCATTCTTGTTATCTACCTCTTTATTCCTGCCGTGAAACTAGGTTTATCAGTACCGTTTTTTTTTTTCTTTTTTAGATTCCACATATATGCGTTAGCATACGGTATTTGTTTTTCTCTTTCTGACTTACTTTACTTTGTATGACAGACTCTGGGTCCATCCACCTCACTACAAATAACTCATTTTTTTGATGGCTGAGTAATATTCCACTGGATATATGTGCCACATCTTCTTTATCCATTCATTTGTTGATGGACATTTAGGTTGGTTCTATGTCCTGGCTATTGTAAATAGTGCTGCAATAAACATTGTGGTACATGTCTCTTTTTGAATTATGATTTTCTTGGTATATGCCCAGTAGTGGGATTGTTGGGTCATATGGTAGTTCTAATTTTAGTTTTTTCAGGAACTCCATACTGTTTTCCATAGTGGTTGTATCAATTTATATTCCCACCAACAGTGCAGGAGGGTTCCCTTTTCACCACACCCTTTCCAGCATTTATTGTTTCTAGCTTTTTTGATAATGGCCATTCTGACCAGCGTGAGGTGATACCTCATTGTAGTTTTGACTTGCATTTCTCTAATAATTAGTGATGTTGAGCATCTTTTCATGTGTCTCTTGGCCATCTATATGTCTTCCTTGATGAAATGTCTATTTAGGCCTTCCACCCATTTTTTAACTGGATTGTTTGTTTTTTTGATATTGAGCTCCATGAGCTGTTTTTATATTTTGGAGATTAATCCTGTGTCTGTTGTTTCATTTGCAAATATTTTCTCCCATTCTGAGGGTTGTCTTTGTCTTCTTTATGGTTTTCTTTGCTGTGCAAAAGCATTTAAGTTTAATTAGGTCCCATTTGTTTATTTATGTTTTTATTTCCGTTACTCTAGGAGGTGGGTCTAAAAAGATCTTGCTGTGGTTTATGTCAAAGGGTGTTTTTCCTATGTTTTCCTCTAAGAGTTTTATAGTGTCTGGTCTTACATTTAAGTCTTTAATCCATTTGGAGTTTATTTTTGTGTATGGTGTTAGGTAGTGTTCAAATTTCATTCTTTTACATGTAGCTGTCCAGTTTTCCCAGCACCACTTATTGAAGAGGCTGTCTTTTCTCCATTGTATGTTCTTGCCTCCTTTGTTGTAAATTAGGTGCCCATAAGTGTGTGTGGGTTTATCTCTGGGCATTCTATCCTTTACCATTGATCTGTATTTCTGTTTTTGTGCCAGTACCATACTGTCTTGATTACTGTAGCTTTGTAGTATAGTTTGAAGTTGAGGAGCCTGATTCCTCCAACTCCCATTTTTCTTTCTCAAGATTGCTTTGACTGTTAGGGGTCTTTTGTGTTTCCATACGAATTGTAAAAATTTCTGTTCTAATTCTGTGAAGAATGCCACTGCATTGAATCTGTAGATTGCTTTGGGTAGTATAGTCATTTTCACATTATTGATTCTTCCAATCCAAGAACATGGTATATTTCTCCATCTGTTTACGTCATCTTTGATTTCTTTCATCAGTGTTTTATAGTTTTCTGAGTACAAGTCTTTTGCCTCCTTAGGTTTGTTCCTAGGTATTTTATTCTTTTTGTTACAATGGTAAATGGGAGTGTTTCCTTAGTTTCTCTTTCTGAATTTTTTGTTGTTGGTATATAGGAATGCCAGAGATTTCTGTGCATTAATTTTGTATCCTGCAACCTTAGCAAATTCATTGATTAGTTCTAGTAGTTTTCTGGTGACATCTTTAGGATTTTCTATATATAGTATCATGTCATTGGCAAACAGTGACAGTTTTACTTCTTTTCCAATTTGTATTCCTTTTATTTCTTTTTTTTCTCTGATTGCTGTGGCTAGGACTTCCAAAACTATGTTGAATAAGAGTGGTGAAAGATTTACCACTTATTTCTATATCTTAGCATACTTCAACACCATTGTAGTAAATAGACCGATTTCCTCCAGAACAGTGCTATCCAATAGCATTTTCAACAATGATGGAAATGTTTTTTCTTTGCATACATTTGGGAGCTCAGCCTGACTACTTTCTTTTTTTTTTTTTCTGCGTTGAGTCTTTGTTGCTGCGCACAGGGTTTCTCTAGTTGCGGTAAGCAGGGGCTACTCTTTCCTTGCGGTGTGTGGGCTTCTCATTGCGGTGGCTTCTCTTGTTGTGCATGGGCTCTAGGCACACAGGCTTCAGTAGTTGTGGCATGCGGGCTCAGTAGTTGTGGCTTGTGGGCTCTAGAGCACAGGCTCAATAGTTGTGGCACACGGGCTTAGTTGCTCCGCGGCATGTGGGATCTTCCCGAACCAGGGATTGAACCCGTCCCCTGTATTGGTAGGCAGATTCTTAACCACTGCGCCACCAGGGAAGTCCATCAGCCTGACTACTTTGTTACCTCTGCCTCTTTCTACCTGCTATCTACTGTTCCCAAATGCTAGGGATTTTAGAGTATATTCCTCTTGTGTAGCTGGATATATTTCCTTCCAAGGATGGTGATTATGCTGAGTCAACCATTCATAACTCTATGCCTCAGATTGTCTCTTGCCTTGAGACACATGGGCCCTGGCCTAAGACTGACTCTTGCAGGAGAACCAAGAACAACAGCTTGTTGTATCATGAAATGACTTCCTAGATAGGGTAATATAATAGAGAGGAGTGGAGAAAAGGTGAAAATATAAATGGCTATATAAATGTCAGCTATTTTTCATGTTAATGAGAGATTGGGAATTGAGAATAGCATCCTTTCTAGAGTGCAGCTTAGTTTTAGAGAGAAGGGCTAGCTAACTTTTCCTTTGAGACAGAAAGTAAGGTTAAGTAGATGTGTGATAGACCATAGTGAAGAAGTAGGGATTGAGATAAATGTGAAGTAGGTTTATCTGTTGAGAATAATGGAAAGATAGATAGCATAAAGAGATGGTGAGGGGCTTCCCTGGTGGCGCCGTAGTTGAGAGTCCTCCTGCCGATGCAGGGGACACGGGTTCGTGCCCCGGTCTGGGAGGATCCCACATGCCGCAGAGCGGCTGGGCCCGTGAGCCATGGCCTCTGAGCCTGTGCGTCCGGAGCCTGTGCTCCGCAGCGGGAGAGGCCACAACAGTGAGAGGCCCACGTACCGCCAAAAAAAAAAAAAAAAAAAGAGATGGTGAGGAACATTGCTAAGCAATAGCAGAGGCCAAATTGAAATTCCACAGTATGTATGAATTTGTAGAAAGCTAGATATACATGTGATTTTGCATCTAGTTTTTATCAGCACTGTATGGCTAGGAAATGGAGAAAGTGGAAGGTAGGAATGATTCAGAGTTGAAGATTGATGTCAGTCCTAAGGCATACAAGTGTGTGGTGGTGGAGGGCTGGTGACAGAGTGGTTCAGGCTGGGAAAGGAGCTTAGGAAGGCCTAAAAGACTGAGTGGGAAGAATTGGGTTTCTGGTAACTCCACCATAGCCCTAAAATGATCAAGTGCATTGTGTGATATGCTGTAGTGTGATTGATGTGAAACAGAAATCAACAAATTAGTACAACAGCTAGTCAGTGAGATAAGGGGAAGAAAGGGCTTTATATTAAGCACTAGACACTATACATTTAATTTTTACACCTTGTAAGACATCTATCTATATATCCATTCTACACATGAAGAAACTGAAGTTCAGCAAGTTTAAATAACCTGTCCAGTTCCACATAGCTAGTAATTCCGCTTAGCTAGTAATTCAGCTAAGCTAGTGAGTTGCAGAGCTGAAATTAGGACGTATGTATTAGGTTGAGCCATATGAAATTGCTGTTGTTTGACCATTTTTGACTGACAAAAATGAAAGTTTCACATGGTTCAACTTAATATATTCCTTTTTCTTTATAACTGGCCATAATATGAGATTGGGGTATATTTCAAATATTTACTTTGTTTCTTGGACGCGTGTCTTTTCAATCAGTGAATCAGGAAAGCTAGTTTTATTTCTCTGACAAAACTTAAATTAACTTACCTTTTAATTGTACAATCCCTTTTTGTTCTTTATGGGTTGGTGGACCTCCAGTATAGTTAAGGTGTTTTATTCCTCTGTTTTGCAGCACTGGATTTCCTGGAACAAATTTTGACATTCAGCCCCATGGATCGGTTGACAGCAGAAGAAGCGCTTTCCCATCCTTACATGAGCATTTACTCTTTTCCAATGGATGAGCCAATTTCAAGTCATCCTTTTCATATTGAAGATGAAGTTGATGATATTTTGCTTATGGATGAAACTCATAGTCACATTTATAACTGGGAAAGGTAAATTGACTCTAAATTAGAAAAAGATTTTTTTTTGAAAATTATTTTATTTTCAATGAACCATAATATAGTGAGTTTTATTTTTAAATTATAAATGATAAGACAATGTAAAAGTCTTAGAAATTTAGAAATGGTCTTGGGTTTCTGTTGAACTTACTGCTGTCTTTGAATAGCCTTTATGTGATTTAAATATTTAATAATTACTGCTTAGGATATACATAATGGGAAAAATTAAATGCTACTTTGGAACAAGAAGTAGTTAATGTCGAAATTAGTTTGTTCACTTGTTGCATTTTTTTTACTCCTAAAATGTTGAGGTGTTTGAGAGTATGTTTACACACATCTGCCAACCATTTTCTTTCTCCACATGAACATTTCTACCATCTGTGTATAGTTCTTTCCTCACATACCCGGATGTTTTCCAGTCTCCACATTTTCTGTCATACTTATTAGTTATCTAATCTCTTTTCTAGTCCCTCCTCCTCAACCCCCCATGTTTTCATGTGTGTCTCAGTCTGCCTCTACTTGAGCATGGTGTGGTCACCTTACTGTAATGTGTCAGTAAGAGGATACCACATTCAGTAAAACATATACATGGATACTTGTTGGGTTTTTTTGTTTTTTCTATTCATGGTGATGATTTCCATCAAGTCCTTATCTGCCTTATTACCAGTAGAGTGAAAATCTGTATGACACCTGATTGAAATTAGAGATCTACATTTTGTGGCCATAAAGTATTTTTTTGTGTGTGTGAAACTGTGTTAGAATTGAACTGTACATCAGCCACTCAGATGTTTATATGCATTTTATATAATTATATACTTTATTGGTAATTACCAAATATTGCCTCATATTGCTTTATATAGTAACAGAGCTTACCTATCCGTTAAGATTATATATTATAAATTCCTGGAGGAAGGCTCATGACTTAACACTCCTGTTATCCCATCATAGACCTAGCACGCACAGTGTTTTGATCTAAAAGGCACGCAGTGAATTTGAAAATGAAATCATACACCTGGACTAAGACTAATGTATTAATGTTTTTCAGGTACCATGATTGTCAGTTTTCAGAGCATGATTGGCCTATACATAACAACTTTGATATTGATGAAGTTCAGCTTGACCCAAGAGCTCTGTCCGATGTCACTGATGAAGAAGAAGTACAAGTCGATCCTCGAAAATATTTGGATGGAGATCGTGAAAAGTATTTGGAGGATCCTGCTTTTGACACCAGTTACTCTACTGAGCCTTGTTGGCAATACTCAGATCATCATGAAAACAAATACTGTGATCTGGAGTGTAGCCATACTTGTAACTACAAAACGAGGTCATCATCATACTTAGATAACTTAGTTTGGAGAGAGAGTGAAGTTAATCATTACTATGAACCCAAGCTTATTATAGATCTTTCCAATTGGAAAGAACAAAGCAAAGAAAAATCTGATAAGAAAGGCAAGTCAAAATGTGAAAGGAATGGATTGGTTAAAGCCCAGATAGCTCTAGAGGAAGCGTCACAGCAACTGGCTGAAAAAGAAAGGGAAAAGAATCAGGGATTTGACTTTGATTCGTTTATTGCAGGAACTATTCAACTTAGTTCACAACATGAGCCTACTGATGTTGTTGACAAATTAAATGACTTGAATAGCTCAGTGTCCCAACTAGAATTGAAAAGTTTGATATCCAAGTCAGTAAGCCGAGAAAAACAGGAGAAAGGAATGGCCAATTTGGCTCAATTAGAAGCCTTGTACCAGTCTTCTTGGGATAGCCAGTTTGTGGGAGGTGGGGAGGACTGTTTTCTCATAAATCAGTTTTGTTGTGAGGTAAGGAAGGATGAGCAAATTGAAAAGGAAAACACTTACACCAGTTACCTGGACAAGTTCTTTAGCAGGAAAGAGGATACTGAAATGCTAGAAACTGAGCCGGTAGAGGATGGGAAGCTTGGGGAGAGAGGAAATGAGGAAGGATTTCTGAACAACAGTGGGGAGTTCCTCTTTAACAAGCAGCTTGAATCCATAGGCATCCCACAGTTTCACAGTCCAGTTGGGTCACCACTTAAGTCAATACAGGCCACATTAACACCTTCTGCTATGAAATCTTCCCCTCAGATTCCTCATAAAACATACAGCAGCATTCTGAAACATCTGAACTAAAACACTCAGCAGACATTTCTTTTTGTATTCTTCATGAAATGTGTTTTGTCTTCTTTATTACTAGTGTTTAAGTCATTTTTTTACTTGAATCAGATGGTGTCATTTAGAAAGGATATTTTCTTGGTTTTTAAAATCCAGACTTTTTTTCTACATGTGAGATGGTTTTCGTTTTAACTGGCATGTCGTTTGCACACAAAAATAAAGAATAGAGCAAAATAATGCAATGCAGGAGGAGACAAAAGAAATGCACTAAGACAAGGAAAAAACATTCTCTCATAGAACAATGATCTGTTTTACAGGAAACAAAAATCTTGCCTTGAAATTTACACAGTGAGACTGTACATAGTTGCATGAAAATATCTATTTTTTTCCTAAAACATTTTTCATTCATGAGTATTTTCAAGTTTTTCATACTGTACACATTTCTTAAAAACACATGATACCAGCAGCAACTGAAAATGAATGCCGAATTTGGTACACATGTGTTATCTACCTCAAGGTAACAAAAGTATGTGGCAAAACATATACCACCCATAGTGCTTCACAATATGCACTTCTATTTAGCCAGCGTTTATTGTAGTAAACTAAATAAGATTCACTCACCGTTTATAAATGTTCTGGTATGCATTCTTTATAGTGAAGTGTTACTACATCACATCTTATTTATTTTAGCAAATCAGTATATTTTCTGTATTTAATTATAAAAAGTTAACGTAGTTTTTGAAATTTATTTGCAAATACACTTTTTCCATTTGGCACTATGGTTTGTTGCCTACTTAGCTGAATATATAATGTCAGCTTATCCTAAGGCTGTCCATGTACTTAATTTACTTAAGTATTCATTTTAAGTAAAGCGCTCACTGTGTATAGGAATTTGTATTTTGGAGGTGCTTGATCTATCTACAAAGAAAAATTAGGAATTACTTTATTATAAAATGCTCCTAGAAGTCTTAATTGTGTTTATTTTAAGAAAAAGAACTGTAATGTTAGACTTGTGTGCATGGACGTAATTAAGGTACATCATTATTGTAGTTTAAAAGTTGTACATGATAAGACATATTTTGTTTTTACTGTATGTTTTTACTGAATGATCTATTCCCCATCCCAAGGCAAGCATGAATAAAATTAGGTTAAATGTAGCATGTGGCATTGCAGTCTCTTAGAATTTGTTTCATCTATTTTATTTTATTGAATACTGTCTGTATCTTTGGTTATCCTGTTTGAAGAAAAAGGACAAATAAATCATGGCCGGCAAATATGGCTCTTGTTTAACTCTTTAGGTAATGAAAATAATTACCTGCTAGAATGAAAACCACTAGCAGAATCTCATCTAGTTCCACTTTTCAGCATCTTTGAATTGTGGCTACAGTTGAAACTATGTTAGGCTAAAAGACTTAAAAGAAAACTCTTCATCTCCACACAAAAATCTCTTGTTGACTTAACCTCACACATTAAAATAGAATAAGGCCTTCATAGATTTCAAAACTTATTATGTAAGATGTGTGTGGAAGCTTTGAACTATGCAGCTGGAGGAAGCTCCTTTAAATGTATTTGCTCTACAATACACCATCTTTCCTTTGCTCAAGAACTTACCCATTTACCTATCCAAATATAACCATTCTTCCTTTAACCTCACTTTTCTGTTTTGTCTTCCATTCATGTTTTGTACAAAGCCAGTTCTCTTAATATCTGGACTTCTACCTTTCCACTGACCTATTTATTAATTTCATGTGGATTCACAAAGGTTTTAAAAATGCATATATTTTCAATGAATTCAGTGATTTCAATGAATATCGTTGTGAATTTAAATGTAATTCAGGTTACCTTAAAAAGGCAAGCTCTTAGAGGAAAAGCTTTCAGTTTTTCACCCTTGAATATGATGTTAGTTGTGGATTTTCATATGTAGCCTTTATTATGTTGAAGTAATTTCCCTCTGTTGCTATTTTGTTGAGTTTTTTAATCATGAAAAGGTGTTGAATTTTTGTCAAATGCTTTTTCCATATTAATTGAGATAGTCATGGGAGTTTTGTCTTTTATCCTGAAAATGTGCTATATTACATTGATATTCATATGTTGGTTGATTCTTATATTCCAGGAATCCCACCTGTTTATAATGTTAATTCTTCATGCTGTTGAATTCAGTTTGCTAGTATTTTTTTTTAGCATTTTTATATCAGTGTACATCAGGTATATTGGTCTGTAGTTTTATTTTCTTAGATCTTTGTCTGATTTTGGCATCAGGATAATGCTGGCCTCAGAATGAGTTTGGAAGTATTCCCTCTTCAGTTTTTTGGAAGAGTTTGAGAAGGATTGATATTAATTCTTCTTTAAATATTAGGTGGACTTCTCCAGTGAAGCCACGTGGTCCTGGGCTTTTTTTTGTTGGGAGGTTTTTGATGATTGATTAAATCTCCATTTCTTCACAGTTCACTCTTACAGGTTGCATGTTTCTAGAGATTTATCCATTTCTTCTAGGTTATCCAATTTGTTGGCATACAGTTGTTCATTGTAGTCTCGTATGATCCCTTTTTAATTTCTGTCTCTTTCATTTCTGATTTATGTTGACTCCTCTTACTCTAGCTAAGCATTTGTTAAATTTGTGTATCTTTTCTATTCTCTATTTCATTTATTTCTGTTCTAATTTTCCTTCTGATAACTTTGGGTTTAGTTTTTTTTTTTTTCCTAGCTCCTTGAAGTGTAAAGTTAGATTGTTGATTTGAAGCCTTTTTTTGTTTGTTTTTAGTGGACTTTATTTTTTAGGGAAATTTTAGGTTCACAGCAAAATTACGCATAAGGTACAGAGATTTCTGATAAACCTACTGTCCCCACACATGCACAGCTCCCCCATTGTCAATATCCCCCACCAGAGTGGTACATTTGTTATAATTGATGAACATAACGTTGACACAACAGTATCAGCCTAAGTCCATAGTTTGCATTAATTAGGGTTTACTCTTGATACTGTACATACTGTAGGTTTGGACAAACGTATAATGATGTGTCCACCATTGTATCATACAGAGTAGTTTCACTGTCCTAAAAATCCTGTGTGTTTTGCCTACTCATTCTTCCTCCACTCCCGCCCTGCCCCAAAACCAATACAACCACTGATCTTTTTACTCTCCGTACATAGTCTTGCCTTTTCCAGGATGTTATATTGAAATCATATAGTATGTAGCCTTTTCAGACTGGCTTCTTTTACTAAGTAATATGCATTTGTCCACTTGATTTTGTCTCATAAGTCCTTTAGGCTTTCTTCTTTTGTTCTTTTTGTTTGTTTCTCTGACTTGATAATGTCAAATGAACTGTGTTTGAGTTCACTGATTCTTCTGCTTGATCAAGTCTGTTGTTGAGCCCCTCTTGTGAATTTATAGTTTCTAAACTTTGTTGTATCCTTACTTTGTTCATGCATTGTTTTCCTGATTTTGTGTGTTGTTTATCTATGTTCTCTTGTAGCACATTGAGCTTTATTTATTTATTTATTTATTTATTTATTTATTGGCGGTACACAGGCCTCTCACTGCTGTGGCCTCTCCCGTTGCAGAGCACAGGCTCCGGACGCGCAGGCTCAGCGGCCATGGCTCACGGGCCCAGCCGCTCCACGGCATGTGGGATCTTCCCAGACCAGGGCACGAACCCGTGTCCCCTGCATCGGCAGGCGGACTCTGAACCACTGCGCCACCAGGGAAGCCCGTCATTGAGCTTCTTTAAGATGATTATTTTGAACTATTTGTCAGGTAATTCATAGATCTCCATTTCATTTCCTTTCAGTATATGGGGATTTATTTCTTTGGGCCATGTTTTCGTGTTTCTTCATGTGTCTTGTTATTTTTTGTTCTGATTTTTGCATCTGAAAAAACAGCTGTTTCTACCTATCTTTACAGACAGGCTTGTACTGGGGAGTAATCTCACCAATCGTCCCAGCTAGAGATTCTCAAACCTTTTATGGGATTGTGTAATCTCGGTACTTGTGTGTGTTGCTACACCCGCACCCCACCAACCCCTCATCCCCCAGCTAAGTTTCTTTTCCAGGAGGTTGTCGTCTCTTGCTTTGTCCGATGTCTGTCCCAGGTACTGCAGGTTCTCTGGTGCTGCACCAATTCCCTGAGCTCTCTTTTGTTCTCAGCAGCCCCCAGGCAGCCAAAGGGGTGCTTTGAGTCAGGCCAGACTGCGATCAATCTCTTGGGCAGCCCCCCAAAACCTGGAACATTGATTGACTGTTCTAGTCCTCCCTGCCCCTCCCAAAGGAGAAGCTTCAAAGTGGGCTTTCCCTCCCAAGCATGAGCGGTGCTGGCTTGAGGAAGGGGCTGACATGGTTGAAACAAAACTGCTTTTCAAATGATGCACTTCAGTGCGTCTGTTCTTGGCTTTGAGATTGTCTGGGGGTTCTGTGACTTCTTAACTAGGATCTGGAGTACTCATAAAGGCTTTTTGGACCATGTATTGTTAAAGTCGGTTTTTCTATGGGGCAGTGAGGTCTAGAGGTTTTCTATTCTGCCATTTTGCTTACGTCCAAAAATAATTTACCTTTTAAATGACTAATTCTAACTTAGAGGAATGTTCCAGCTGTTGGCTTGGCATCACAATTTTTAGAGCTATTTCTGAATCTTAGATATTAGGTTTAATTTGGAAACAGCAACGCCCCCCCCCCCCCACACACATACACACTTTTTTGGTTATTATTTAAATAAGATTTCAAACACGTGGGAAAACTGTAAAATTTTTTAAAAAAACGTATAGATACTGAAGCTGTGCACCTCAGATTGGGACTTGAACCCATGCTGCTGGGACTCGAACCCAGCCAAAACCCTGATTGCGACTTGAACCCGGCCAAAACCCACAGTCTTCCAACTGACATCACACACCTGGTTTTAGGACTTAAGGAAACTCAGGTTCTTGATGTCTCATTGCAGAAAGAATTCAGTGAGAGACAAAGTGATAGGTAAGAAGTGGATTTATTTAGAGAGAAACACTCCAGAGTGTGGGCCATCTCAGGTGAGAAAGGCACCAGGGTATGGGGTTGTCAGTTTTTATAGGAGTGGGTAATTTCATAGACTAATGAGTGGGAGGAGTATTCCAGCTATTTCAGGAAGGGGTGGGAATTTCCAGGAATTGGGCCACTGCCCACTTTTTTTGGGGGGGGGGGGTATGCGGGCCTCTCACTGTTGTGGCCTCTCCCGTTGCGGAGCACAGGCTCCAGACGCGCAGGCTCAGCGGCCACGGCTCACGGGCCCAGCCGCTCCGCAGCATGTAGGATCTTCCCGGACCAGGGCACGAACCTGTGTCCCCTGCATCGGCAGGCAGACTATCAACCACTGCGCCACCAGGAAAGTCCCCACCGCCCACTTTTTGATCCTTATGGTCAGTCTTGGAACTGTCATGGCACCCGTGGGTGTGTCATTTAGCTTGCTGATGTGTTACAGTTAATGTATACTGAGGCTCAAGGTCTAGTGGAAGTTGACTTGCCATCTTGGACCCATTTGGTTCTGATCAGTTTATGTCACTTCCTTGGGCTATGTCATTCTTTCAAAGGTTGTGCCTTGCCTCCTTCCCTCCTGTTTCAATACCACTTGCTTTATCAGTTCATCTAATGTCCATTTGCATCAGATAAACACCTACAGATACAATTGAATCCCTCTCTTTAACCCTCCCACATCTCATTTCCCTACCTCCCTCCTCAGAGGTAGACAACTTTTCTGAATTTTGTTTATCATTCTCATGCACAGTTTTATACTTTTGACACAGGAGGGAAGGGGGCAGGGCACAACCTTTGAAAGAATGACATAGCCCAAGGACATGACATAAACTGATGGGTCCAAGGTGGCAAGTCAACTTCCACTAGACCTTGAGCCTCAGTATACACTAACTGTACACATCAGCAAGCTAAATGACACACCCGCAGGTGCCATGACAGTTCCAAGACTGACCATAAGGATCAAAAAGTGGGCAGTGGCCCAATTCCTGGAAATCCCCACCCCTTTCTGAAATAGCTGGAATACTCCTCCCACTCATTAGCCTATGAAATTACCCACTCCTATAAAAACTGACAACCCCATACCCTGGTGCCTTTCTCACCTGAGATGGCCCACACTCTGGAGTGTTTCTCTCTAAATAAATCCACTTCTTACCTATCACTTTGTCTCTCACTGAATTCTTTCTGCAATGAGACATCAAGAACCTGAGTTTCTTCAAGTCCTAAAACCGGGTGTGTGATGTCAGTTGGAAGATTGTGGGTTTTGGCCGGGTTCAAGTCCCAGCACGTGGGTTCAAGTCCCAATCTGAGGTGCACGGTTTCACTTTTACTGATGATTTTGTAAGCTTGTAATATTGCATGTTTTAAAATCTCATGGCATATTCCTATTTTTTCAACTTATGTTTTTCACTCAACATGTCTCTGAAATTTATGTTGATATATGTAGCTCTAATTCCATTTTAATTGCTGTGTTGCAGTGTATCCATTTTTTTTCTTCTTTTGGGGTCGGGGGCTCAGTAGTTGCAGCATGCGGGCTGTAGAGCATGTGGGCTTAGTTGCCCCACAGCATGTGGGAATCTTAGTTCCCCAAGCAGGAATCAAACCCAGGTCCCCTGCATTGGAAGGTGGATTCTTAATCACTGGACCATCAGGGAAGTCCTATCCACTTTTTAAATGACACTTGTTTTTAAAATTTTGCTGCTACAAACGCATTTGCAGTGAGAATTCTTGTAAACGTGTATAAGAGTGTCTTTAGGGTATATATCTAGAAGTAAAATTGCTGGGTCACAGAGAATGCGTATCTTCAAGTCTATGAGATGCTATATTGCTGTCCAAAAGTGAGCATATTGATTTACATTCCTGCGAGCATATGAGAGTTCCTATTCATCCACATCTTCCCAAATAAGAAACCAGGTATTTTCTATTCAATTAACCTTACCAGGCTTGCTGTGTTTAGTTTACTTTAATTACAGTAGGAATCGGAATTTCTAATGCCAAACAACTTCATGACAAAGTCATGACTACACCTTAGGGATCCTTATGCAGCCACTTTGATGATGATGATGAGACAGTCTTGTTTCTTATTTCCTGCTGCAGTTGCTGCAGCTTGGGAACAGGTGGTTTGTATCATAAAGACTGAGCCAGTTATATATAAATTTATACTGGGGCCTACATCTAAGGAGTAAAAAGAGCATTATGAATCAAACTTTTTAAAATAAAATTCAATATGGTATCACCTTTGCTTCCAGGTTAAAATAGTGTAGGTTCTGCATAGTATTCCTTACAAAATTATTTAAAAGTATTGTTTTCCATCATATGCTATGGTGTGTAGCACATTTAGTTAGTGGGCTGGTTGTCATGTTCTCTGACTGAACTGCTCACCTAATCTTCGCCTTTTCAGTTCCCATTTACTGTTGAACTCAAGTCAAGTAGACGCTCTACCCTAAATGGGTTTATCATGTATCTAGTATTAGTAATTGTAGTTTTACCATATGCCTGTTCATATTAGGATTGCTTACTATTCAAATCTATTATCTCATTAAAATCTAGATAGAGAAGAAAGAGGACAAATTGGGAATTGGGAGATCAGAGTTCTGGATCCACTTTCACCACTAACTCACTCTCTGTCACTGGGTGGCACTTATCTGTATGGGCCTAAGGTCCTTGTTAACTTAGAAGATGCAAATTACTTGGGCCTAACAATACAGCCTACCTGGGACAACTCTGAACAGGACAGCACCTTGTTGAATTCTAACCCACTATAATAGCCACGATGATTAGCCTTTACCAGTATATACTGCTTATAGCTCGTATTTCTATAATAGCTGCATTGGACTGAGTGCATTAATGTGCCTTTTAAGCAGATTAAGAATGGAATTTGTGTTCAGTGTGTTCAGTTCCTGCATTTGGTGGAAGAAAAAAAACAAAAGTATTGGAAGCCCAAAGTTGTTTACCTTTGAAAGAGCATTGTGAACTCACCAAGCTCTTTCCTGGTAGTGCCTCGGCCAGGCTCCTTAAATAAACCAGGTAAAGAAAAGGATATTTATGAGCTCTTCCAATGCTTAGTATGTAACAAGTATCTTACACAAAAGACATTTGATTACCCATGTTGGAACACTCTCAGTTCCAGTGCAGAGGTCTAACAATCAAATTCCGTTGGATTTGCATGCTACCCTTGATGCCTTGGTATAATATGGTGGCATGGCAGTGTTACAAATCTAACAAATCTAGCTAAGCAGAATACTTACCTTGCATTACAACCGTCTGCATCTGCAATGCCTTGCTTAGCTCTTGGTGCTGCTGCAGTAGGGTGAGTGTGTTGCTGTGTCAGATCCTGGATTTCTGATTTCAAACTCCAACTTGGATCCAAATTTGTCTGTATACTTGGACTCTGCTTCCACTTGTGCTTACTACTCCCACACCCACCTAACTTGAACCTCTGAGATGACTTCAGCTGCCTACTGAGACATTGAAACTTGCAGTATCGCTCAGTCTTTAAGCTTAAACTCGTGCTGCAGAGTCAGATCCAAACTAAGCTTAAAACCGTGTTCTATTGCTTACCAGCCACGTGTAGGTTATTCACCCTTTTGATTTTCCTCATTTGTAAAATAGGGCTAAGGACACCTAATTCTTGGGGTTGTTGTAAAGATTAAATGAGATGTTGTACTCAAAGCCTTCTCATATTTCATAAATTATCCTTGCTCTTGTCCCGTTTGAATTATTGCCTTTGCCTCCCAAACTGGACTGAAACTCTGAAGTCTGACCTTGACTTTGCTTTCAGTATTGCATCCCCTTATCTAAGTATCTAACATCCGGCCTTGACTTACAGATGGAATTCTGTTCTAGTCATACTGCTCGTCAGCTCTGCCCAACTCTTGGCTCCATTTTTTGATCCTTCCTCATCAGCCCAGACCTTGGCCTGAAGCACTTCAGCACAGGCAGCTCTCAGATCCATAGCGACTAGACTGAGTTCATGTCCACTTTCTGTGTTTGATGTAAATAGTCTGCATTACCTCCCCGCTCCGCATCCCCCCGGAGGACAAGCATCTTCATTTGGAAGCCAAAAGCCTAGGAGTCATTTTGTACTTTCTCTGAAAACCCACATCCAATCCCTCAGTGAGCCTTATGGCGATATCCAAAATCTGACCACTTCTCACCATCGTCATTGTTGCTACATGATCTAATCCACCATCTGTCTGCTGGACTACAGCCATAGTCTCTTTACTGGTCTCCCTGGATCCCCTACAGTTTATTCTCCATATAGCAGCCAGAGTGCTCCTTTTAAACCATAAGTCAGACCATGTCACTCCTCTAGTTACTCAAAATCTCAATGACTCCCTTCCTTAGAGTAAATGTGAGTTTTTACCAAGGCCTACGAGGCACCCTTCCACCACTCCTTCTCAAGTTCACGTGGCTCCAGCCACATGGGCTCCCACTGGCTCCCACCTTAGGCTGTTTACTACCTCTTCCTTCTGCCTGGAAAGCTTTTGGCCCAGAGAGCTGCATCCCTTTCTCCTTCCCTTCTCGGAAATTTCTATTCGAATGTCACCTTATCACAGAGGCTGTGCCTGACCAATGTATGTAAAATAACACACATCCATTACTCCTATATGCCTGCCATGCTTAATTTTTCTTTCCAGCGCTTACAACAACATGTTACATCCCGATTTTATATTGTCTCTCTCCCTCCACTTAGACCATAAGCTCCTTGAGGCAAGGACTTCATCATTTTTTTTTTCACAGCTGTATCCCCAGCCCCTAACACAGTACTTGACACGTAATAAGCTCTCAATATTTGTTAAATGAATGAAGGCATGAAGGAAATGAATGATGACTGCTGTTTTCTAAATTCTTCTGTATTGATGGGACTCAGGGGCAGTGAGGCTCTATTGATATTTCTGGGGTTCGCTTGATAGTTTTGAGGTTAAGTTATAGTGTTCATGGATCTCCAACTTTTCTGTGATTTGCAGCAGGGAGTGTGTAACTTTGGGGTTCCTGTGACTGTGACTCTCCAGAACCAGCAAGCTCTAAGCCACAGTCCCAAGAGCAGTTAGAAATTCTCAAAAAATGTCTGGTCCAGCATGTTCATTTTCCTGAACTGCATTTTCAAATGTCGGTGCAGTTTAGGTTAATGACTGCATTACTCCTGACTCAGCTGCTTTCCTATTATCCTGTTCTCTTTGTTGGAATGACTATACCTGTCAGGGTTGCGCAGTATGTTCGTGACCCAGTTAAGCCAGTGCAAAGTGGTTTATTTTTTAACTGCCTCTGCTATTCCTGTTAATCGTAACCCTGCCAAATGAGCCAGATGTAGATTACATGTTTAGTTAAGGATCTTTGGCAACAGGAAACATGCTAACCTTTGAAAAATTTTCAGGATTCAGGGTGACTCATGGAGCCCAAGAACTGGGCCTCAGGAAGAACCGGAACCAGGCCGGAGGGCACCAGCAGCCCGAGGAAGGTTAGGCTGTTTCTCAACTCTGCCTCATTCTAGACCAGCCAGGCTTCCTGGCCCAAAGATGGCTGCTCATAGCTCCAACTTCAAATGTAACTGTTCCGGCTGTCCAGAATTCTTCTGTCTGGCTGTCCATCCCTCTAACTATTTCCTTCACCTAAGTGAAAGTTTCTCTGGAAAAAAATCATATTGCCCCACCTCTACTTAACTATGACCAGCTGGCAGTGTTGTGTTGAGGAAACAGTGCTGCCAGAAGTCAATTCTAGTTAATGGAGAGTGGCAGGCAGGTGGGGGATTGTTTTTAGCTGGCTGTCCCCAGTATGCCTGCAACACATGGTAATAAACTACCTCTTTCCTCTTATATTTTAGTCACCTTTCTATCATTCTGAAGGGCAATGCTTTTCCAACTGGACCCACTGGAGTCCTCTAGGCATTGATTCCACTGGCTTGTCTCTTGTTGGGTTCATCAGAACAATCTATAGCTTTATCAGTCTCAATTCTTTGACTTGTGTATAGTGTTTGATGATTTTTAGAGTGTACTTCTTTTTTTTTTTTGCGGTACGCAGGCCTCTCACTGTTGTGGCCTCTCCTGTTGCAGAGCCTAGGCTCCAGACGCGCAGGCTCAGCGGCCATGGCTCACGGGCCTAGCCGCTCCGCGGCATGTGGGATCTTCCCGGACCGGGGCATGAACCTGTGTCCCCTGCATCGGCAGGCGGACTCTCAACCACTGCACCACCAGGGAAGCCCTAGAGTGTACTTCTGTACTTCATGTGAGTTTCACAATAACCCAATGAAGTCAAGCAGACCAGGTATTATTATCCCCAGTTGCAAGTTAAGGATGCAGAAAGAGAAATTAAGTAACTAGCTGAGTTTTGGACAGTGGTGGAATCAGGACTAGGTTCAGGCCACCTAATTCTTAGGTGTTTTTTCAGGGGTTTTTTATTAGAATAAAAATTTCCTTAAATCCTCTGCTGTCACACCATTTAATATATTTCTTTTTTGTTGGTGGTATTAATTACTAAATTACTGATAAAGCAATTTCTTATTTTTAATTTTAAAATATGTGTATATGTTCTTTTAATTTTTATACATCTGTCACTTAATTATCATTAGTTATAATTCTTAAAATTATATTTATTCATTGTGAGATAATAGAAATATATATGTTGGTCTCTGCTCCTGGTTCCTGGCACAGAGGTTTTTTTTTGTTTTGTTTTGTTTTTTTTTTTTTTTTTTTGTGGTACGTGGGCCTCTCACTGTTGTGGCCTCTCCCGTTGCGGAGCACAGGCTCCGGACGCACAGGCTCAGTGGCCATGGCTCACGGGCCCAGCCGCTCTGCAGCATGTGGGATCCTCCCAGACCGGGGCACGAACCCGTGTCCCCTGCATCGGCAGGCAGACTCTCAACCACTGTGCCACCAGCGAAGCCCTGGCACAGAGTTTTTAAAATCCTTGTAATTTCC
This sequence comes from Grampus griseus, assembly GCF_964374135.1. Lineage (NCBI taxonomy): Eukaryota > Metazoa > Chordata > Mammalia > Artiodactyla > Delphinidae > Grampus > Grampus griseus. Next base: position 96,003,971 of record NC_139018.1, read on the forward strand.
TAAGTGATAGACCACAAGGAGCATCTTTTGTTCTAATATTTGGTCTTTGACCCCAGTTCTGCCACAGAGTTCCTAAATCCCTTGGAATCTCCTGGGTGATAGCAGTGTCTTTTGTTCTAATGAAGTGACCCTTGGTGGGATCCTAGATGGGGGCTGGTCACCAGAAAGACCAAGCCGTGCTTAAAGTTTTCAGCCCTACTCTCCATTCTCCAGAGATGGGGGAAGGGCTGGAAATGGAGTTAATGATGGATTGTATTTATGTGATGAAGCCTCCATAAAAATCCTAAAAGTATGGGATTCAGAGAGCTTCCAGGTTGATGAACATCTGTACATACTGGGAAGGTGACTCACCCAACTACACGGGGAAGAAACTCCTGTGCTCAGCATCCTCTCAGACTTCACCTTATGCATCTCTTCATTTGGCTGTTTGTCTGCATCCTTCATCACATCCTTTATTATATAATAAACTTGTAAGCATAAGTAGGTGTTTCCATGAGTACCATGAGCTGTTCCAGCAAATAATTAAATCCAAAGGGGAGAAGGTCATGGGAACCCCTGATCTGTAGCCAAGTCAGACAGAAGTTGCAGGTAACCTGGGACTGACTGCTTGTGATTGGCATCTGAAGAGGAGGGCAGTCTCAGATCCCCTTAACCTATGGGATCCGATGCTATCTCTGGGAAGACAATGTCAGAATTGAGTTAAATTATGCGATACCCAGCTGGCGTTGCAGAATTGGAAATCCCCCCAACATGTGTCAGACTGTCGTGAGTGTGACAGTAGTGTGAGGGTAAGGAAAGACATTGTGTGTTTCACACACAGTTGTGTAAGTTATGATTTACCAACACATTATGTCTATGGCTTATTACCTTCTGGAATATAAGCTTCATGAAGGTAGGGATCTTTGTCAGAGTTGTTCACTGATGTACCTCAACACCTAAAACAGGGCCTGCATATAGTAAATCCTCAAATATTTGTTGAATCTATTTTTGTTTTAACACAAATACATAAATGTAATTTCACACATTTTGAGTACATTTTATTTTCTTTGCTTGGTTCTTCCCAGTTGTCTACTTCCTCTCTCTCTCAGAAAGCCCCACCATACATGCCTGGTAATCATATGTATCCTTACAGAGTATACCTATAGTATATACAGACAGACAGATAGATATAGATATACACACAAATGCAAATATACTTTTAGAGTTTAAAAATGATTGTTTTTCAAACATGTCATATTGTTGGAATAAACTTTCTTGTCCATGTTGCTTTAAGACAGGGAACCTACCTGACTCAATTATTTAGCTACCTTCATGCACAATGGGAGAAAAGACAAAGGAGTTCTAAGACTTCTAACAAATTAAAATGTTACCTTATATACCATCTGGACTCACAGATGTCATTTGAGCTCTGTTGTCCATAACGATCAATTAGCATAATAGAACTTTCAAGGTTCAAGTGCATGTTTCACAAAGAATACGTTAAAATTTTGAAGTCCTGATGTCTCAAAGAGACACCTTCGTGATTACTAAGTATGTATGTGACTTAGGAGTTCATTTTTATATATGTTTCCATCACCAACTCTCTTAACATTATCTTCTAAACGGCTTCATTGTTTAGAAACTATCTCCTTTTGCACCCACATCACAAGTCTGTTCAGCTGGTAAGCAGAAAGGCATGAGGACGTTCTTCTATTTCTGTTTTTTTAAACAACTAATAAAAACTCATTGAAAAATTAGAAAATGCAGGTAAGCAAATGGGGAGAATTCCCCAAAACTCCATCACCTAGGTAAAACCACTGTTAATTACTATTCATATATTGTACTTTCCCTGTCACCTTCTCTGCTTCCTTATTTTCTCCTAAGGTAATTGCTTTATTTTTCCATATTTACCAAAGTATAAAAATAATTCACAGGTATATAAAATAATTTCTTTCCCCCCCATACTCTCTCCCCTCCAAATATTCAATCCTCACAGGTAACTACCGTTAACAGCTCACTGTGCATTTATCCAGAATTTTTTCTATGCATATAGAAACATCTATACCATTATTTTTTCAAAATTGCCATCACGTTATACATACTGTTCTGTAACTTAGTTTTTTTCTCTAGCCATGCATTTCAAGCATCTTTCTATTCAGCAGTGATTGAGTTATGTTATTTGTTTAATGGCTGCATAGTATCTGATGGTGAGGATACATCATTTATATAACCAATTTCCTATGAATGGACATTAATTGTTTACTACTACAGACATAGCTGTAGTAAACATTCTTTGTGTGCCTTTGAAGCATGTCTGAGGATACAGTCCTAGAAGTAGAAATGCTGGGACAAAATTCTGCTTATGCTGAACATTTCAAAAATTCCCCAGGGCTGACTGCCTCAGTGTGGGAGGCTGGTTATTGTCAGCTGGTGCTTCTCACTTAGACTGTGCCGTACCCATTGAAAAGGTTTTGCAGGTCACTCCTGGACACCAAGTTGCCCTCCAATTGGCTGCACTAATTTACACTCACTGTTTCTCCACACGAGTGCCCCTTTCCCCACACTCTGGCCGGCACTGCATGTTACTGGGGAGTTCATCTTTTTCCTAATGATTTTAAAGACTATTCTCTAAATATATTTGTTTCTCATGTTGCAAAAGTTATTCATATATATTTAAATTTTATAGTGTCTTTCTACATTGAAGATTATTTATTCCAATGTACTCAATCTGTCAATATTGTCCTTTATGTATTCCTAGTTCCGTATCATACTTAGAATGGCCTTCCCCACACCCAAATTATTGATCCAGTCTTCTATATTTTCTTTTATTTTTAAGGGTTATTTTACATTTATATATTCAATCCACCTCAGATTATTTATCAGCTTAATTTTGATATAATTTGCGTAACATACAATTCACCTTTTCTTAAAGTGCACAATGAAATGCTTTTTACTATATTCACAGGGTTGTGTAACCATCACCACACTCTAATTTCAGAACATTTTATCTCTCCTAAAGAAACTGTGTCCCATTAGCAGTCACTCCCCAATCTCCACCCCCTCTCCATTCCCCTGCAACCACTGATGTTTCAATGCATAATGTTCTCAAGGTTCATCCATACTGTAGCATGTATCAGTACTTCATTTCTTTTTTTTGCCAAATAATGTTCCATTGTATAGATACACCACAATTTGTTTATCCATTCGTCATTTGGTAGACATTTAGTTTATTTTCACTTTTGCTATTACGAATGATGCTGCAACATACATTAACATGTGATCTTTGTGTGGAAGTATGTTTTTGGTTCTCTTGGGTATATACCTAGGAGTGGAATTGCTGGGTGATATGGTAACTCTGTTTAATATTTTGAGAAACTGCCAAATTCTTTTCCACAGTGGCTGTACCATTTTATATTACCACCAACAATGTATGAGGGTTCCAATTTTTCCACATCTTTGCCAGTACTTGTTATTGCCTGTTTTTTTTTCCCATTATAGTCATCCTAAGTATGAACTGGTGTCTCATTGTGATTTTGATTTCCATTTCCCTAATGACTAATGATGTTGAGATATTTTCATGTGTATATTGTATATCTTCACTGAAAAAATGTCTACCCAGATCTTTTGCCCATCTTTAAGTTGGATTGTCTTTTTGTTATTGAGTTGTGAGAGTTCTTTATGTATTCTAGGTACAAATTCCTTATCAGATATATGATTTGCAAATATTTCTCCGATTCTGTGGGTTGTCTTCTCATAGAATGAGAAAATATTCCTTCTTCTATTTTTGGGGAGAGTTTGTGAAAGATTAGTATTAGTTCTTCTTTGAATGATTGGTAGAATTCATCAGTGAAGTCATCGGGGCCTAGGCTTTTCTTTGTGGGAACTTTTAAAATTAATTACTAACTATTAGATTTATTTTTGTGCGTGATTTTAAGGTGGGACTCTAACTTAATTTTTTTCTAAATAGTCAATTGTTCTAGCATCATTTACTGAATGATCTACCTATTCCTACTAATTGTAAATGCCACAGAAACTTCTTTAGACCATTTTGGATCTTGATTGCAACCTTACTCCTGATGGGGCACAAAACGAATTTGCTTTATCAGTGGCTGTAGTGTTGGAGCCTTGAGAAATTCTTTGTCCTCTCAGCATGTGAGGTTGGAAAACAGAAGGGACCAGGAATGGCTCATGATTCCCCTGCCTCACCGTGAACGTGTCAGTGTGGTCTGGACTGCACACAGAGCCCACCAACACCTGCAAGCCTTTGTCCCCAGGCTGGGAGCACATCTGTGGATGCCTGCCTGCCCACACCACAGCAGAGGTCCAAGCCAGGCCAGGGGCCACCAGTCTGCTGGCCTTGCTCTTGTGGTCTGGATTCCTGCCTTTGGTGATTTCCTGGACCTTGAAGTCAGTTGGGCCCACCCATCTTTCCTGCACCTCTCTGCAATCACATTCTTCTCAGACCTTGGACTTGGTCTTCTAAAGCACATGACTGTCCACTACTCCCTCCACACTTGGGAGCAATGAGCTGTGTTCTCTGCTTTCTTCCTGATCCAGGACATTGACTGTACTAATCAGCATCTCTCCTTTCCCACCCCAGCCCCCATTACATTCTGACCCTTTCCACCTTGACTCATCCCACAGTTGCTCATGGTTCAGTATGAACATGCAGACTCAGCCATGACACCCAGGAGATTGGACCGTATACTTGATTTGACTTGATTCTGGCTCCTCCTCTCTCCCCTGATACTATTATATATATATAACAGATGCATGTGAAGCCATGGGAATAAACGAGGTGGTTGAGAGCAAGAGTGAATAGTGAGAAGGGACCAAGACAAGGCCCTACGGAACACCAACATTCAGAGCCCAGAGAGGCAAGGAGCAGTCAAAGTGGAAGCCGAGAAAAAGTGACCAGAGAGGTAGATAGAAAACTGGGAGAAAAAAAAAAAAGAAAACCAGGAGAATGTGGTGCCTGAGAAGTCAAGACACGAGAATGCTCCAGGGTGGAGGGAGAGAGCAGCAGGACCAAATGCTACCACAAGAATTTACATTAGATGCAGACTGAAAGTACACAATGGATTTGGCAACACAAAAGTCATTGGTGACTTCAGCAAACTTCCATGTCAATGATCATCTAACTCCACTGTTTAAAACCCTCAGAACTTCCCGTTGCCCTCCAGAGAAGGTGGCCTCCACTCCAGCATCGCCTCTCACCACATCCATGCACCCACTCCAGGCTCCAGACAGGCTGAGCTGCTTGCATGGACAGATGCCACATTCTCTCTCCTGTGCTGCTCCCTCTGCCTGGAACCCTCTCCTCCTCTCAGACTCCCGTATGTCCTTCCCAAATAACTCAAGTACCATTTCCTTCAGGAAGCCTTCCCTGACCCCCAGGTTGGGTAGAGGGTGGTCCTCTTCTCTCTTCCCATCACATCATGTATTAGCATGAGAAAGGTATGATTTCCCCCAGGGGCATGTCTCGTCCACCTTCGTTCCCCAGTCTTCTGGTCAGGACCTGCCCCACTTTGTTCCTGAGCATGCAGGGAAGCAAGCCTTGCCGATGGAAGTGGGACTGCATCCAGCTTCCCTCTGACCAGGTAAGTAAACACTTGCGAGCCAGACTGGCTGGCAGCGGTGGAATGGCTGCGTCAGCACCACAAGCCGCCGGCGTTTCTTTGCTCTTTTGTTTCATGTAGGTCAGGTTTGCTAAGAGACCCGTGGCCAGGAGTGCAATTCCTGGTAACCCCTTCCTCGGGGTCATTAAGTTGCAAAATCTCCAGTACCAGTTCAGGTCAGAGGCTTTTCACAGCACTGTCTGTGCCTCCTGTATGTACTTGGTGGCCTCTGCCTCTGTCTGCTTCTCCACCTGCCCTCCTCCCCCAAAGCCCTTCCCTCCTCTATATACCCATCTTTCAAGCATCTGATAACATCATGCTTATTCACATTTGCTTCTGCATTGATGAACCTCTGCCAGATCTTCCCTTGCCCCGCAGGTCTCTTCCTCCTCACTGTGAGTTTGGCCTCTTTGGTTGAGTCGTTAACTCTCCAAGGGCAAGGAGCATGTTCTTCCCCCTTGTATTTGCTGAGTCCAAACCTTCCTAAACTGTACTTGCTAACTGATTTCAAGGAAAATGGACTTTGATAATATTACTGACCAGGGAGGCAGGTGTTCTAATCTTTCAAGCCACTCTGAGCATGGTTCTTAGGTGTGGAGGTGGAATTTCAAAAAATTTACCCTTTACACATCGCTCCCTTGAAATCTGACTCCTGACTCAGGGCTCAGCTGCCTCTTTACTTGAAGGCAAAACTCCCCCTTGAGGAAGAATACAGTCTCCTCAGAAAGGTCAGACCCCTCATGCCTTTAAATCACACCTCCTTGCTCCTTTCAGAAAACCCTTCCTGGGGTTGAAAGGTAGAATAGCTCTGCTTTTTAAAACATGTCATGTTATATATTGTTCTATTCCTGATAATAAACTAGGCCTATTCATGTTATAAAATGTAGCAAATACAGCAAACTATAAAAAAGATAAAATAAAAAATCACCACAATCCCACCTTCCACAGATAGCCACTGCTGACATTTTGGAGTATATTTTTTTTCTATGAAAATATGAGATATGTAAAGAGACTACATAAGGATATATATTTAGTATAGAAGTTAAAATATAAGTTTAACAGGTGAGGCCATACACGTACTTTTGAACATAGATGTACTCCTCTTGAGAGCAGCGTGGCTAAGCCCTATGTCTTCAAGTCTTTGTGCCCCTGTTTAGCCCTGCAACCAGCCCTTGCCCCACCTCTCAGCACTCTGGCTTTCCATCCTGCTCTACTTTTGTTTTCTTCAACACTTATCACCTTTAACCTATTACACAATTTTCTTATTTCTTATGTTTATTGGTGTTGTGTGTCTCTCCCTCACCCCCTCAATGTAAGCTACAAGAAGGCAGGACCTTGTCAGTTTTATTCAATGATGTATCCCAAATGCCTAGAGCGGTGCCAAGCACATAGTAGGTGCTCAATAACTCCTTGTGGAAGGATGCCTTAAGATTATATGCCTTCCATTTTTTTATTACTAAAAATTATAAGCATATGTAATAGAGAAAAAAGTATACTGTTACTGAACTCAGGTCTGGCTGCTCACCACTTGAAAGCCAATACTCGAGAGATGAGTGTTGACTGGAAAGGAAAAATTGCTTTATTCAGAAGGCTGGCTACCTGGGGAGAAGGCAGACTTGTGTCCAAAAACCATCTTCAGGGCTTCCCTGGTGGCACAGTGGTTGAGAGTCCGCCTGCCGATGCAGGGGACACGGGTTCGTGCCCCGGTCCGGGAAGATCCCACATGCCGCGGAGCGGCTGGGCCCGTGAGCCATGGCCGCTGAGCCTGCGCGTCTGGAGCCTGTGCTCCGCAACGGGAGAGGCCGCAACAGTGAGAGGCCCGCGTACCGCAAAAAAACAAAACAAACAAAACAAAACAAAAATAACAAAAACCATCTCCAGGGACTTCCCTATAGGTCCAGTGGTTAAGACTCTGCACTTCCACTATAGGGGGCATGGGTTTGATCCCTGGTGGGGGAAGTAAGATCCCGCATGCCGTGTGGCGTGCCCAGAAAAAAAACAAAAGACAACTCTGAAGATTCTGCTCAACCATGAAAGTTTTTAAAGGGAGAAACATTTGGGAAGGGTGTCTTTGTTATCCTCCACTGTGTGCAGACTTTCTTCTGATTGGTTGGTGATGAGGTAACAGGGTGGAGCTCCAAGAATCTTGTGCTCAGCCTAAAGTTAACATCCTCCATCTGGGTGGAGGCCTTAGTTCCCAACAGAACTCAAAGGTATTTTGTTATGTATATTCTTTGAGGAGGAACCAGGACCCTGCCCCACAGCTGCATTATTGTTTATTGGCTGCTCCTACCTTGTCTCTGCATCCCCTCTCTTCCCTGATAAGCAACTGTCTGAATCTGACCTTTGGAACTCAGGGAAGGTCTAGGAGGCTGAAGTCTTTTTCTTACAAACAAGAAATGGGGGACATGGATAGGCCTTTGTACCTGGAAGAGTCCCACAGGGTACTGCTCATTTTTAGGATCTGACACTATCTTCAGGTACATAGTGTCAGAATTAAGTTGAATTGTAGGACATTCAGCTGGTGTCATAGAGAATTGCTTGGGGTGGGGAAAAACCTCCACACATTTGGTGACCAGAAGTGTCAGAAGTGAAGTGTTTTGTGTGAGTAGTAAAGAAGGTATACAGGAAAGAAAAACTAGTAGGGAAGTACTGGTTTTTTCCCTACTCAGGTGGAAAACTGAGTTTTTCCTTTATCATCTATCATCTGTCTATCTCTATTTTGTTCTAGCTCTGACTAAGGAAAAGGTCTATATATGTAAAGCGCTAAAAAAAAAAATCATTTCTCATTCTCTATGGAGTTTACTTTTTATAGCTCTCTTCTCCTGAAAATCTGATGAAGGTAGAATGTCAGCTATGTTACTAGGCAACATTGCTTGTGGTAAAAATGACACACTGCATCTGGACAGTGAGGACTGTGAATGAATTAGAAAGACCTGGTGGAAAGCTGTGGCTTTGAAGTTTCCTGAGAATTATGACTCTTGGAACTGGACATGTCCCTTGAGGGAACATGGAAGCAAGCTAGTCCCATAAAAAATATTGCTAATATTAGGATATTGGTTTCTAACTGGAATATGAGGCTTATCTTCATTGTTTGTCTGAAATTCAAGTTTAATTGGGTATCCTGTACTTTATCTGACAACCTATGCGGGGAGGTGGTGTTGGTCTGCAAACTGGCCCCCACACATGGAACGCCAGGAGAGACAGAAGAAAGAGGCAGACCACTCTAGATTGGTAGGTAGCAGGTTTTAATAAAAAAGATAACTTACATACCAGGCTTGTCTTAGGATGCTGAAAGATGAGTAGATCGCTGCACCCGCCTGCCAGAAATTTTAAAGTTCATACAGTTTTTCCTCAGTATCCTCAGGGGATTGGTTCCAGGACCCCTGTGGATATGAAAATACATGGATGCTCAAGTCCCTTATATAAAATGGCATAGTATTTGCATATAACGTATGTGCATATCCTCCCTTATCTTTAAATCAGCTTTAGATTACTTATAATACCTAATATAATGTAAACACTATGTAAGTAGTTATAAATACAATGTAAATGCTGTGTATTCAATAAATAGTTACCAGTCCACTGGCAAGTTTTGCTTTTTGGAACTTTCTAGAATTTTTTTTTTCTGACTATTTTCAATCTGAGGTTGATTGAATACAAGGTTATGGAACCTGTAGATACAGAGGGCTGACTGCCTTAACTGGCTTCAGTCATGTATACCGTTCAGATGGTCTCAACAACACCTTACTCTCTCAAGGCTGCATCCCTGGAACAGCTCCCACTGTGGAAACGGTTGGCAAAACATACATTTTAAGGACAGGGGAGGAGGTGAGGAACCTCTGATTGCCTGGGCCCAGCTCATGGGTCAACTGGCAGTCATGTTCTTTTGATGACCTCCTCGAAGGGCCAGAGGCCGGCAGTACCTAGAGAAATGCCTGCCACTGCCCTGCTGGTGGGCTGTGTTTCTTGTCCTGTATCCTTATTCTAAGTGAAGTCAATGCCAAGTGTGGCCTGTTGCAGTGATGTGAGTATAAATGTTTACTAGAGTCTGAAAAGAACGCCAAAGTAGGCATTGTATCCTAGAAAGAATGATCAGCTCAGATGCAACAGTACCCTGAGGACCCAGACTGTGTTCTCAAAATACTATTTATTTAAAGGAAATGGCTGTTTCCACTGAGACAGCAAAAGTACAGGATGAACCTGGAGCAGCTTATCATACCAGGAAGCAGGACCACTTGAAGACCTCTATGTGCAGGTCAGAGAACTCAGAAGCTTGCAATAGAGTGGCTGGGATTTGCTTTTTGAAGCGATAGATTGTAAGGGAGGGTATAAATGAAAAAGGATTGGTTGTGAGCTGATAATAGCTCAAGCTGGATTTTGGGTATGTGAGGATTCATTATGTCATTTCCTCTAAATTTGTATTTTTGAAATTGTCCATAATAGAAATTTAAAAATAATAAAAAGTGGCTGTGCCACATAAAAAGGACCAAGTTGTAAAAAAAAATTGCAGGGATTTAATTGTACATAAAATTGAATAAGTAATTTTAAAATCTAGCTTCAACAGGTAAACAGCTAAGGTTGAAAGAGAATTTCAATTCTCTTCAAAAGAAGATAAGCCAAACAAACCACACTGGCAATTCTGGGATGCATGTTCCTCTGTGCTCATCTATTCTCTCCTCTGGGAGCAGAAAAGAGGCAAACCAAGTACCTTGGGTCCCCAGAAGACCCAAGCCTTCCCCATGAGCCTAGAGGCGAAGGCAACCTTCCTGCCTAGGCACATCCAGGGCCCGCATCCCTCTGCCTCACCACCAGGGGACCCTCAGAAACCCCCCACGAAGAGAGAGCCAGGATTACCAAGAATTACTGTTTGAGAGCCTCCTCTCATCTCCTCAGTGCCTGTGAAAGGAGGTCATGTTGGGAGACCAGCAGAGAGCAGGGCTGTTTCCGAGTGCACTGCTCAGGCAGCATAGATGCCAGCTCACCCCACACAGTGGGGCAGTCAGCACAAGGTCACCTGCTGCCCTTAGCCCACCAGGTGCCTTCTCCCTACTTCACTACAGTGCCACTCGCTGTCTTTTGGCCCCTTCTTTTATTCAGTCCCCATACCCCTTGACACCTCCCTCCCCCCATCTCCTTATGGAGCAGGCCCTGGTCACTAGGACAGCTGCCAACCTTGAGGGCTGTTCACAGTTACTGGAAAGCAGCTTTAAAAATATAAATAGCTGCAGTAAAGACCAGTCAGAGCTGTCAAACCACAGTAAACCCAACTTCTCTTTCCTGAAAACTGATTTCTGAGAAATAGTCTTCTCCCATTGAATAGCTACTGTGGTCTCCAGCTGTGGGAGAAACTTCAGTTCCCAAAGGTACAGAAGATCCTGTGGTGGATGATGGCCCTGAACCCCCTTTACCTGACCCTGCCTGATTTTTCAGCAGGAAATCAATTTCATAGCCAAATTGAGCCTTTTCTGGATGTACAATTGGTGCTTAATACATGTCTTTTTTTTTTTTTTTTTTTTTTTTTTTTGCGGTACGTGGGCCTCTCACTGTTGTGGCCTCTCCCGTTGCGGAGCACAGGCTCCGGACACGCAGTCTCAGCGGCCATGGCTCACGGGCCCAGCCGCTCCGCGGCATGTGGGATCTTCCCGGACCGGGGCACGAACCCATGTCCCCTGCATCAGGAGGCGGACTCTCAACCACCAGGGAAGCCCAATACATGTCTTTTAAATAAAATTTACTCTTGCTTTAGCTGCTTGTTTTTTTAGGGTGATGGAAACATACAATTACAATCATGCCAAAATGCATTTGTTTCTAGAAAGCTTCAATGTCTGGTTTTTAGAATGAAACAAGCTTTATTTCTTATGCCATTCTTTTGCTCCCTGTTAAAAGTCTGATTCAAGGATGGTCTACCTTCGGAGCACAGATTACAGTGTAATTATTATTTGGGTTCAATATATATAACAGGCAAGAAGCACAAATGGATATGCCAGTATTTTAGTTAAAACCAAGTGTTCCTCTGCCAGAGCTTTTAGGTCTTTTTCCTCTCTTGCTACTTTAAGAAATGCTACCCTACTGTCCAAACACTATAATTCTCTAAGCTTGTGAAGTGTGTGCAGTGGAGTTTTACATGCTTTCTCAGAACCATGACACCGATCTCTTCTCACTTCCCCCAAGCACCTTTTGTATCTCTGCCTGCTTTGATCAAGTTCCTCTTTTTTACAGAGGTTTTGAAGACACCAAGAGAGACTTGGGTACTTTTCTTTCTCAGTTTTCTCCCTTGGAGAAGACACAGTTTCACATATGACACCTATGAGCGCAAAATCTTTCCTCCTCTCTGTAGAATTCAGCCAAACAAATGTTTATCAAACATCTACTGTCAGCAGGAATCTATCAGTTAGGAATAAATTTGGCTGCACGTAACAGAAAAACCAACCTACAGAGTTTTAAAAAAATAGAGATTCATTTTTCTCATATTAAAAAAATTCAGGAGACATGCAGCTTCTGGTATTGGTTCAGTGATAAAAAAAATATCAGAGCTATATTTTGCCTTTCCCTCATGGGTTCAAGATAACTGTTACAGCTCCTTTTTTTTTTTTTTTTTTTTTGGCTGCACTGCGTGGCTTGTAGGATTTTAGTTCCCTGACCAGGGACTGAACCTGGGACATGGCAGTGAAAGCACCAAGTCCTAACCACTGGACAGCCAGGAGTTCCCTACAGCTCCATTTTTATCCATATGAATCCATATTCAAGACAAGCAGAAAGAAGAAGGGGTCGTGCTAGCACTGTCTGTTAGGGAAGCAAAAGATTTCCCAGAAGTCCCGACAGACTTTTGCTAACACTTCTTTGGCCAGACCATGTCACATGAACACTTCCAGCTGCAAAGGCAGCTGGGAAAGCAACTTCCACAACTGGAGGACACATGTTTCCAGACTGAAAGGACTCATCTAAGTGCCCAGCACAATGGATGAAAATATACCCATATATCATTGTGAAATTTCAGGATCCTAGGGTCATAGAGGAGATCCTTCAGGCTTCTGGAGAGAAGAAAATGGGCCACCAAAAGAGGATCAGGAATCAACACTGCAAGCTAAAAGAACATGGAAGATTGCCTTTAACACTGGGAGCTAGAAGAAAATGGAGAAATGCCTCTAAAATTCTGAAGGAAAATAATTTACAATCTAGAATTTTATACCCAAAGTATTAATCAAGTGTGAGAGTGGAACTAACACATTTTCAGACATGCAAGCCTTCAAATTTTTTACTTCCCACATACTCTTTCTCAAGAAGTTACTGGAGGATGTACTTCAGCAAAATGAGGGAGTAAACCAAGAAAGAGAAAAGGCAGAGAGAGCTACAGAAACAGGAGATATAACAGGCAATAAAAGCTAAGGGAATCCCAGGATGATGATACTGAAGGGATACTGCAGGATGACAATTGTGTACCAGGTACAGAGGGCAACCAGACCAGATTTGAGCAGGTCAGAAAGCTCTGGGAGACAGTTCTTCAGGAAGATGAAATTTATAAAATACCTGATGTGAGTAAACAACTAGTGGAGAATTTAAGGATGGATTAATGAAAAGTTCATAGAAAGCTAATAAAAAACTAAAGTGAAAAATTAAGATGAATATTAACTCAAGGAATTAAAAGAAATGTATAAGAAAGGAGAAGTAATCATAGTTTGTTACATGGCTCAGCTCTGAATGGTATACAAAATCATAATAATGTAAAAAATGAATATTTATTTAAGCAAAATTATATTTATTTAAGCAAAATTATTATATTGGGTGGGGGTAGGGGGACAGAAATCTCTGTGTGGCAGGAGATGGTGGGGATGAAAGAGATAAATCTTCACTATCATGGTGTGAAGACAATAGATAATATCCCAAACTGAAAATCAAGAAATAGCAATCCAAGCATTCTGTTTAAAGATATAGAGTCAAATACCAAAAGAACCAGTTAAAAGAGTTAAAAGGAGTTGTCTCTGGGGCTGGGAAATGGCAGGAGGGGGACTAGGTACTGTTGTTTTTCTGAACAGACCTTACTGAACTATTAGACTCTTTAAATTATGATTATATATAACTTCAAAACAAGTAAAAAAGAAATTTGACACTCATCATATTCAAATGGACATCTTTAAGTATCTTAAGATTTAATTGAAGTCATAACCGGATCAATTAACTTGATTGAGCTCAAATGGAACTGTATTATCATGAAAGGTTAACTGTCAGGTACTCACTCACTTAATGTATTGGTTCTCAACTCTGGCTGCACATTAGAATCACCTGGGAAACTTTTAGAAACTGCTCATGCTGTGCCTCACCTAAGCCAATCAAATTGAGCCTCCAGACTGGCAGAGGCACCCCTAGTTTTACTTGAGGTGATTCTGATGTGTATCAAGATTGAGACCCACCAGTCTAATGACAACCTGAGGAACATATTTTAAAATTTACCCTATTTCCTTTAAATGCAGCTCATAGGATACTTGATCAGTGACCCCGTTTCTGGAAGAAGGAAGTGAGGTAGAAGATATAAGTGAAGGCTGATGTGCAGACCCAGCATGGAGGCAGGCCCAGGCCAGGGTATCTAGGCTGTATGGAGAAGTCAAGGTCAGTGTCACTACAGTCCTAAGGTCAGGAGAGCAGTGGCCTCCATTGTCTCAACACAGGATAAGGGTGCAGGCTGCAGATCACAGATTTCTTTACTTTTTCCTTTCTTTTTGCATTTTCAATTCCTGAAAGCCAAGAGATTTAAACAACTGGTGGAGAATTTCCACCAGCTGGGAGGTTTCTTCTTCATCAGGTGATCAGAGCACAAGTTAGTCAGTGACCCCTGCAAGCACAAAACATATAAAATCAAACTCTCAAAATGATTATGTTTAGCAGATGATTAGTGCAAACTGATGACCCCTTTATGATCCTGTACCTCCCTTTGGGCTACCAGACCATTTTTTTTTTTTTTTTTTTTTTTGCGGTATGCACTGTTGTGGCCTCTCCTGTTGCGGAGCACAGGCTTCGGACGCACAGGCTCAGCGGCCATGGCTCACGGGCCTAGCTGCTCCGCAGTATGTGGAATCCTCCCGGACCGGGACACGAACCCGTATCCCCTGCATCGGCAGGCGGACTCTCAACCACTGCGCCACCAGGGAAGCCCTCAGACCATCTTCTGTTAGTCTTGAGGCAGCATGACTTCATGATTCATTAGGTCTGCATCCTATTTTTAAAAACACGTTTTATGGACAAGCATTAGGTCAGCAGAAACGTCCTCCCCACTTGGCATTCTTCATAAATTGAATGTAGAAAACACTTGGAGGCAAGACTGTGCCAGGATATCCAGGACCCTATCAGGAAATCAAGGTCACTGTCATTATAATCCAAGGCAAGAGCAATGGCCTCATTGTGTCTTACCTCTTAGGATATAGTTTCGGCAGTTATGGGGTCCCCTTATCTGAGGCATAGGGTGGAAACTGGCTTGTGAGCAAAATGGAGAGTCCCACTACTCCCCTGAAACATAACCTCCCCCCCAACCCCGCCCTTCCCTCTAGGCTTTGCTAGATCTCTCTGAGGCTGGCCTTGGGATCACGAATGAAGATGTAATAGCAATGCTCTAAGTGCTTTGTGTGTACTGTCATCAGTGAGGTGTTTGTATGAAGGGCTTCTGGTAGTTACAAACAAGAGTCAGAATTCAAGGTAGAAGGCTCAACTTTGGGACAGGACTGGGTTCAATATCCACAGGGCAAATGGGACTCCAGAAGAGAAGCCAGGAGGGCTGCTGGGAAGTGGCAGAAGGTGGAGGGGGCCCCTCCTTCATGGCTTCTCTTTCCTCCTCATTCAACCCTCCCATCCCAGCTCATCTTTGCTGCTTGCCCCCTCATCCTCACCTCGGAAAAAACACGGGGGGCCAGGTAAGGCCTGCAGTACTCCAGCGTTATCACACACCCCTGGCCTGACGTGTAAGCCTGTCTCAGTGTGTAGTGGGAAGCACCTGGCTTCCCACCTGGCCCCGAGATCCACGAGGCAGCTAACTGGGAAGAGGAGCGCACCTGGGTGGCGTGCAAAGCGCTTGCGTGAGAGCTGCGCTTGCGTGAGAGCTGCGCTCTCGGTGGCTGCTTTACAGAGCCTTGGGGCTCTGTGGGAGCTTGGGAAGGACGTTGAAATGGGTTAGCGTGGCAGAGGAAGGCGCTGTCTGGATCTGTGTGTTCAAACTCTGGGTACCTTCCTAAATTGGCGACCAAACTCGGAGAGCTGTAGCAGGTAAGTCATAAGCATAACCCCAAGGGTGTGCCTAACCAAACATGGAACGGCAGTGCCTTGTCTCAGGGTTTTTATTAACTGTGGTCACCTGCATTTTCAATTCTTTGGAGTTTTAAATGATATTAGAAGAGGTTTGGCTGAGAAATGTAAACTGACACACTTTGTTAGCTCCGTGAGCAGAACTTGTAACAGCAGCCGAACGGCAGACAAACCAAGATGGAGGCCTTGGGGCAGAAGTGGCGCAGTGTTGTGGGTTAACAGAAGCACCTTTGGCTCTGTACGGGGCACAGGGAGGATCCGGCGGCTGACCTCCGACCTTGTCTAGGAGAGGTGCCCTGCCTGTCAGCTGTGGGGTTGGCAAGTGAGGATGGGTGGCCGTGTGGCATTGGAAAAGTCAGGGGGCAGGGGGCACGGGTCATCGGGGTCCTCTCTGCATTTTAAAGGCACAAGGTGTAGTTTCCTCAGACTGTCCCCAGGCAGCTCTTTCCCTTTCCCCTTCAAAACCCTGAGGTTTAAAAGCTGAAGAAGTTAAAACTCTCCTATGCTGCTGATTGTAATGTTAAATAGTACGATTGCTTTGGAAAACAGTTGGGCAGTTCCTCAAAATATTAAATGTAGAACTACCGTATGACCCAATAATTCCATACCTAGGAATATACCTTGAAAATATATGTCCACACAAACCCCTTGAAAAAGAATCTTCATAGCAGCATTATTCATAATATCCAAGAACTGCAAACAACCCAAATGTCCATCAACAGACAAATGGATAAAATGTAGTATAGCCATACAATGGAGTATTACTCAGCCAGAAACAGGAATGAAGTACTGATACATGCTACAACATGGATAAACCTTGAAAATATCAGGCTGCATGAAAGAAGTCAGACTCTAAAAGCCACTTGTATAATTGCATTTATAGGAAATGTGCAGAGTAGGCAAATCCAGAGATAGAAAGTAGATTACTAGTTGCCAGGGGCTGGGGGAGGGAGAATTGGGAATGACTGCCTAACGGATGTGGGGTTTCTTTTTGAGGAGATGGAAATGTCTGGAATTGGTTAATGGTGATGGTTGCATAACACTGTAAATACACTGAACTGTATACTTTACAATGGTTAAAATGGTGAATTTTATGTAAAAATTAGTGGAAGCAATGCCCAGCAAATTCATTTCAGTAATATTTTTAATTTTCAAGACGTTTATCCCAGGAAGATTTTTATATGGCTTCCAAGTTGAGGCATTAGTGTTGTATTCTGGTTTCTTCTTTACTGTTCCTGCTCCCTTGGAAATATTCTTTCTGCCATGTTTGTTAGCTCTGCCATGTTTGTTAGCTCTGCCGTGCAGTTGGAGTTTTCTTTCAACGTTTGGTGAATCTTGGGGGTTAAGTAATAGTTAATGATGAAGGTCTAGATCTCATCTAATTCTGGCTGCTGATTAGAATCACTTGGGAATGCTGTAGTTGGCATGTAGACAAACTACGTCAGAATTTTGAGGGAGGTGGGAGAGGCCCTGGGCATTGGTGTAAAGCTCCCCCCAGTGATTCTATGTGCACCTGGAGTTGAGAGCTACTAATCGAGATTAACGGATGGGCTGGCTCCATCCAACTCTGAGCCCGTTTCCTGGTAGGAACTTTTAGCTTAGGTGATAGTGAGGGCCCAGGGAACTCGCACTGTAGGTGATTGTGGGCCCAGGAATGCCTAACTTAGGTGATTGTAGGGGGCTGGGAATCTATGTAGATGATGGTGAGGTTAGGTAACTCTAGATAGGTGATTGTGAGGGCCCGGCCAACTCTACTTTTCGTGATTATGGTCCCAGGAAACTCTACCTTAGCTAATTGTACCTTAGGTGATTGTGGGTGCCCTAGGAAACCTACCATAAGTGATTGTGGGGTGCCCAGGAATCTCTGCTTTAGGTGGTGGTGGGGCTCTGGGGGACTGTACCTTAAATGACTGTGGTGGGTGCTTAGGAAAACCTACTTAATTTGCTGTAGGGGCCAATAATTCTATTTTAGTGATGGCAGGGGTCCAGAAAAATGGTACGTTAGGTTATTGCAGGGGCCCAGGAAACCCTGAAGTAGGTGATCATGGCCCAAAGTCTACCTAGATGGATGTGGTGGGCCATGGACTCTACCTTAGGTGATTGCTGGGGGCTCATGAAACTCAACCTTAAGTGATTGTGGGCCCAGGAAACCCTGCCTTAGCTGATTTGGGGCCTGTGACCTCTACTTCAGGTGATTTTGATATCCAGAACACCTACCTCAGAACACGTTTTTATGTTTTGTTTTGTTTTTTGCGGTACACGGGCCTCTCACTGTTGTGGCCTCTCCGGTTGCGGAGCACAGGCTCCAGACGCGCAGGCTCAGCGGCCATGGCTCACGGGCCTAGCTGCTCCGCAGTATGTGGAATCCTCCCGGACCGGGGCACGGACCCGTATCCCCTGCATCGGCAGGCGGACTCTCAACCACTGCGCCACCAGGGAAGCCCTCAGACCATCTTTTGTTAGTCTTGAGGCAGCATGACTTCATGATTCATTAGGTCTGCATCCTATTTTTAAAAACACGTTTTATGGACAAGCATTAGGTCAGCAGAAACGTCCTCCCCACTTGGCATTCTTCATAAATTGAATGTAGAAAACACTTGGAGGCAAGACTGTGCCAGGATATCCAGGACCCTATCAGGAAATCAAGGTCACTGTCATTATAATCCAAGGCAAGAGCAATGGCCTCATTGTGTCTTACCTCTCAGGATATAGTTTCGGCAGTTATGGGGTCCCCTTATCTGAGGCATAGGGTGGAAACTGGCTTGTGAGCAAAATGGAGAGTCCCACTACTCCCCTGAAACATAACCTCCCCCCCAACCCCGCCCTTCCCTCTAGGCTTTGCTAGATCTCTCTGAGGCTGGCCTTGGGATCACGAATGAAGATGTAATAGCAATGCTCTAAGTGCTTTGTGTGTACTGTCATCAGTGAGGTGTTTGTATGAAGGGCTTCTGGTAGTTACAAATAAGAGTAAGAATTCAAGGTAGAAGGCTCAACTTTGGGACAGGACTGGGTTCAATATCCACAGGGCAAATGGGACTCCAGAAGAGAAGCCAGGAGGGCTGCTGGGAGGCGGCAGAAGGTGGAGGTGGCCCCTCCTTCATGGCTTCTCTTTCCTCCTCATTCAACCCTCCCATCCCAGCTCATCTTTGCTGCTTGCCCCCTCATCCTCACCTCGGAAAAAACACGGGGGGCCAGGTAAGGCCTGCAGTACTCCAGCGTTATCACACACCCCTGGCCTGACGTGTAAGCCTGTCTCAGTGTGTAGTGGGAAGCACCAGGCTTCCCGCCTGGCCCCGAGATCCACGAGGCAGCTAACTGGGAAGAGGAGCGCACCTGGGTGGCGTGCAAAGCGCTTGCGTGAGAGCTGCGCTTGCGTGAGAGCTGCTCTTGCGTGAGAGCTGCGCTCTCGGTGGCTGCTTTACAGAGCCTTGGGGCTCTGTGGGAGCTTGGGAAGGACGTTGAAATGGGTTAGCGTGGCAGAGGAAGGCGCTGTCTGGATCTGTGTGTTCAAACTCTGGGTACCTTCCTAAATTGGCGACCAAACTCGGAGAGCTGTAGCAGGTAAGTCATAAGCATAACCCCAAGGGTGTGCCTAACCAAACATGGAACGGCAGTGCCTTGTCTCAGGGTTTTTGTTAACTGTGGTCACCTGCATTTTCAATTCCTTTGAGTTTTAAATGATATTAGAAGAGGTTTGGCTGAGAAATGTAAACTGACACACTTTGTTAGCTCCGTGAGCAGAACTTGTAACAGCAGCCGAAAGGCAGACAAACCAAGATGGAGGCCTTGGAGCAGAAGTGGCGGAGTGTTGTGGGTTAACAGAAGCACCTTTGGCTCTGTACGGGGCACAGGGAGGATCCAGCGGCTGACCTCCGACCTTGTCTAGGAGAGGTGCCCTGCCCGTCAGCTGTGGGGTTGGCAAGTGAGGATGGGTGGCCGTGTGGCATTGGAAAAGTCAGGGGGCAGGGGGCACGGGTCATCGGGGTCCTCTCTGCATTTTAAAGGCACAAGGTGTGGTTTCCTCAGACTGTCCCCAGGCAGCTCTTTCGCTTTCCCCTTCAAAACCCTGAGGTTTAAAAGCTGAAGAAGTTAAAACTCTCCTATGCTGCTGATTGTCATGTTAAATAGTACGATTGCTTTGGAAAACAGTTGGGCAGTTCCTCAAAATATTAAATGTAGAACTACCGTATGACCCAATAATTCCATACCTAGGAATATACCTTGAAAATATATGTCCACACAAACCCCTTGAAAAAGAATCTTCATAGCAGCATTATTCATAATATCCAAGAACTGCAAACAACCCAAATGTCCATCAACAGACAAATGGATAAAATGTAGTATAGCCATACAATGGAGTATTACTCAGCCAGAAACAGGAATGAAGTACTGATACATGCTACAACATGGATAAACCTTGAAAATATCAGGCTGCATGAAAGAAGTCAGACTCTAAAAGCCACTTGTATAATTGCATTTATAGGAAATGTGCAGAGTAGGCAAATCCAGAGATAGAAAGTAGATTACTAGTTGCCAGGGGCTGGGGGAGGGAGAATTGGGAATGACTGCCTAACGGATGTGGGGTTTCTTTTTGAGGAGATGGAAATGTCTGGAATTGGATAATGGGGATGGTTGCATAACATTGTAAATACACTGAACTGTATACTTTACAATGGTTAAAATGGTGAATTTTATGTAAAAATTAGTGGAAGCAATGCCCAGCAAATTCATTTCAGTAATATTTTTAATTTTCAAGACGTTTATCCCAGGAAGATTTTTATATGGCTTCCAAGTTGAGGCATTAATGTTGTATTCTGGTTTCTCCTTTACTGTTCCTGCTCCCTTGGAAATATTCTTTCTGCCATGTTTGTTAGCTCTGCCGTGCAGTTGGAGTTTTCTTTCAACGTTTGGTGAATCTTGGGGGTTAAGTAATAGTTAATGATGAAGGTCTAGATCTCATCTAATTCTGGCTGCTGATTAGAATCACTTGGGAATGCTGTAGTTGGCATGTAGACAAACTACGTCAGAATTTTGAGGGAGGTGGGAGAGGCCCTGGGCATTGGTGTAAAGCTCCCCCCAGTGATTCTATGTGCACCTGGAGTTGAGAGCTACTAATCGAGATTAACGGATGGGCTGGCTCCATCCAACTCTGAGCCCGTTTCCTGGTAGGAACTTTTAGCTTAGGTGATAGTGAGGGCCCAGGGAACTCGCACTGTAGGTGATTGTGGGCCCAGGAATGCCTAACTTAGGTGATTGTAGGGGGCTGGGAATCTATGTAGATGATGGTGAGGTTAGGTAACTCTAGATAGGTGATTGTGAGGGCCCGGCCAACTCTACTTTTCGTGATTATGGTCCCAGGAAACTCTACCTTAGCTAATTGTACCTTAGGTGATTGTGGGTGCCCTAGGAAACCTACCATAAGTGATTGTGGGGTGCCCAGGAATCTCTGCTTTAGGTGGTGGTGGGGCTCTGGGGGACTGTACCTTAAATGACTGTGGTGGGTGCTTAGGAAAACCTACTTAATTTGCTGTAGGGGCCAATAATTCTATTTTAGTGCTGGCAGGGGTCCAGAAAAATGGTACGTTAGGTTATTGCAGGGGCCCAGGAAACCCTGAAGTAGGTGATTGTGGCCCAAAGTCTGCCTAGATGGATGTGGTGGGCCATGGACTCTACCTTAGGTGATTGCTGGGGGCTCATGAAACTCAACCTTAAGTGATTGTGGGCCCAGGAAACCCTGCCTCAGCTGATTTGGGGCCTGTGACCTCTACCTCAGGTGATTTTGATATCCAGAACACCTACCTCAGAACACGTTTTTATGTTTTGTTTTGTTTTTTGCGGTACACGGGCCTCTCACTGTTGTGGCCTCTCCAGTTGCGGAGCCCAGGCTCCGGACGCGCAGGCTCAGCGGCCATGGCTCACGGGCCTAGCTGCTCCGCAGCATGTGGAATCCTCCCAGACCGGGGCACGAACCCGTATCCCCTGCCTCGGCAGGCGGACTCTCAACCACTGCGCCACCAGGGAAGCCCTCAGACCATCTTTTGTTAGTCTTGAGGCAGCATGACTTCATGATTCATTAGGTCTGCATCCTATTTTTAAAAACACGTTTTATGGACAAGCATTAGGTCAGCAGAAACGTCCTCCCCACTTGGCATTCTTCATAAATTGAATGTAGAAAACACTTGGAGGCAAGACTGTGCCAGGATATCCAGGACCCTATCAGGAAATCAAGGTCACTGTCATTATAATCCAAGGCAAGAGCAATGGCCTCATTGTGTCTTACCTCTTAGGATATAGTTTCGGCAGTTATGGGGTCCCCTTATCTGAGGCATACGGTGGAAACTGGCTTGTGAGCAAAATGGAGAGTCCCACTCCCCTGAAACATAACCTCCCCCCCAACCCCACCCTTCCCTCTAGGCTTTGCTAGATCTCTCTGAGGCTGGCCTTGGGATCACGAATGAAGATGTAATAGCAATGCTCTAAGTGCTTTGTGTGTACTGTCATCAGTGAGGTGTTTGTATGAAGGGCTTCTGGTAGTTACAAACAAGAGTCAGAATTCAAGGTAGAAGGCTCAACTTTGGGACAGGACTGGGTTCAATATCCACAGGGCAAATGGGACTCCAGAAAAGAAGCCAGGAGGGCTGCTGGGAGGCGGCAGAAGGTGGAGGTGGCCCCTCCTTCATGGCTTCTCTTTCCTCCTCATTCAATCCTCCCATCCCAGCTCATCTTTGCTGCTTGCCCCCTCATCCTCACCTTGGAAAAAACACGGGGGGCCAGGTAAGGCCTGCAGTACTCCAGCGTTATCACACACCCCTGGCCTGACGTGTAAGCCTGTCTCAGTGTGTAGTGGGAAGCACCAGGCTTCCCGCCTGGCCCCGAGATCCACGAGGCAGCTAACTGGGAAGAGGAGCGCACCTGGGTGGCGTGCAAAGCGCTTGCGTGAGAGCTGCGCTTGCGTGAGAGCTGCGCTCTCGGTGGCTGCTTTACAGAGCCTTGGAGCTCTGTGGGAGCTTGGGAAGGACGTTGAAATGGGTTAGCGTGGCAGAGGAAGGCGCTGTCTGGATCTGTGTGTTCAGACTCTGGGTACCTTCTTAAATTGGCGACCAAACTCGGAGAGCTGTAGCAGGTAAGTCATAAGCATAACCCCAAGGGTGTGCCTAACCAAACATGGAACGGCAGTGCCTTGTCTCAGGGTTTTTATTAACTGTGGTCACCTGCATTTTCAATTCTTTGGAGTTTTAAATGATATTAGAAGAGGTTTGGCTGAGAAATGTAAACTGACACACTTTGTTAGCTCCGTGAGCAGAACTTGTAACAGCAGCCGAACGGCAGACAAACCAAGATGGAGGCCTTGGGGCAGAAGTGGCGCAGTGTTGTGGGTTAACAGAAGCACCTTTGGCTCTGTACGGGGCACAGGGAGGATCCGGCGGCTGACCTCCGACCTTGTCTAGGAGAGGTGCCCTGCCCGTCAGCTGTGGGGTTGGCAAGTGAGGATGGGTGGCCGTGTGGCATTGGAAAAGTCAGGGGGCAGGGGGCACGGGTCATCGGGGTCCTCTCTGCATTTTAAAGGCACAAGGTGTGGTTTCCTCAGACTGTCCCCAGGCAGCTCTTTCGCTTTCCCCTTCAAAACCCTGAGGTTTAAAAGCTGAAGAAGTTAAAACTCTCCTATGCTGCTGATTGTAATGTTAAATAGTACAATTGCTTTGGAAAACAGTTGGGCAGTTCCTCAAAATATTAAATGTAGAACTACCGTATGACCCAATAATTCCATACCTAGGAATATACCTTGAAAATATATGTCCACACAAACCCCTTGAAAAAGAATCTTCATAGCAGCATTATTCATAATATCCAAGAACTGCAAACAACCCAAATGTCCATCAACAGACAAATGGATAAAATGTAGTATAGCCATACAATGGAGTATTACTCAGCCAGAAACAGGAATGAAGTACTGATACATGCTACAACATGGATAAACCTTGAAAATATCAGGCTGCATGAAAGAAGTCAGACTCTAAAAGCCACTTGTATAATTGCATTTATAGGAAATGTGCAGAGTAGGCAAATCCAGAGATAGAAAGTAGATTACTAGTTGCCAGGGGCTGGGGGAGGGAGAATTGGGAATGACTGCCTAACGGATGTGGGGTTTCTTTTTGAGGAGATGGAAATGTCTGGAATTGGATAATGGGGATGGTTGCATAACATTGTAAATACACTGAACTGTATACTTTACAATGGTTAAAATGGTGAATTTTATGTAAAAATTAGTGGAAGCAATGCCCAGCAAATTCATTTCAGTAATATTTTTAATTTTCAAGACGTTTATCCCAGGAAGATTTTTATATGGCTTCCAAGTTGAGGCATTAGTGTTGTATTCTGGTTTCTTCTTTACTGTTCCTGCTCCCTTGGAAATATTCTTTCTGCCATGTTTGTTAGCTCTGCCGTGCAGTTGGAGTTTTCTTTCAACGTTTGGTGAATCTTGGGGGTTAAGTAATAGTTAATGATGAAGGTCTAGATCTCATCTAATTCTGGCTGCTGATTAGAATCACTTGGGAATGCTGTAGTTGGCATGTAGACAAACTACGTCAGAATTTTGAGGGAGGTGGGAGAGGCCCTGGGCATTGGTGTAAAGCTCCCCCCAGTGATTCTATGTGCACCTGGAGTTGAGAGCTACTAATCGAGATTAACGGATGGGCTGGCTCCATCCAACTCTGAGCCCGTTTCCTGGTAGGAACTTTTAGCTTAGGTGATAGTGAGGGCCCAGGGAACTCGCACTGTAGGTGATTGTGGGCCCAGGAATGCCTAACTTAGGTGATTGTAGGGGGCTGGGAATCTATGTAGATGATGGTGAGGTTAGGTAACTCTAGATAGGTGATTGTGAGGGCCCGGCCAACTCTACTTTTCGTGATTATGGTCCCAGGAAACTCTACCTTAGCTAATTGTACCTTAGGTGATTGTGGGTGCCCTAGGAAACCTACCATAAGTGATTGTGGGGTGCCCAGGAATCTCTGCTTTAGGTGGTGGTGGGGCTCTGGGGGACTGTCCCTTAAATGACTGTGGTGGGTGCTTAGGAAAACCTACTTAATTTGCTGTAGGGGCCAATAATTCTATTTTAGTGATGGCAGGGGTCCAGAAAAATGGTACGTTAGGTTATTGCAGGGGCCCAGGAAACCCTGAAGTAGGTGATTGTGGCCCAAAGTCTACCTAGATGGATGAGGTGGGCCATGGACTCTACCTTAGGTGATTGCTGGGGGCTCATGAAACTCAACCTTAAGTGATTGTGGGCCCAGGAAACCCTGCCTCAGCTGATTTGGGGCCTGTGACCTCTACCTCAGGTGATTTTGATATCCAGAACACCTACCTCAGAACACGTTTTTATGTTTTGTTTTGTTTTTTGCGGTACACGGGCCTCTCACTGTTGTGGCCTCTCCAGTTGCGGAGCCCAGGCTCCGGACGCGCAGGCTCAGCGGCCATGGCTCACGGGCCTAGCTGCTCCGCAGCATGTGGAATCCTCCCAGACCGGGGCACGAACCCGTATCCCCTGCCTCGGCAGGCGGACTCTCAACCACTGCGCCACCAGGGAAGCCCTCAGACCATCTTTTGTTAGTCTTGAGGCAGCATGACTTCATGATTCATTAGGTCTGCATCCTATTTTTAAAAACACGTTTTATGGACAAGCATTAGGTCAGCAGAAACGTCCTCCCCACTTGGCATTCTTCATAAATTGAATGTAGAAAACACTTGGAGGCAAGACTGTGCCAGGATATCCAGGACCCTATCAGGAAATCAAGGTCACTGTCATTATAATCCAAGGCAAGAGCAATGGCCTCATTGTGTCTTACCTCTTAGGATATAGTTTCGGCAGTTATGGGGTCCCCTTATCTGAGGCATAGGGTGGAAACTGGCTTGTGAGCAAAATGGAGAGTCCCACTCCCCTGAAACATAACCTCCCCCCCAACCCCACCCTTCCCTCTAGGCTTTGCTAGATCTCTCTGAGGCTGGCCTTGGGATCACGAATGAAGATGTAATAGCAATGCTCTAAGTGCTTTGTGTGTACTGTCATCAGTGAGGTGTTTGTATGAAGGGCTTCTGGTAGTTACAAACAAGAGTCAGAATTCAAGGTAGAAGGCTCAACTTTGGGACAGGACTGGGTTCAATATCCACAGGGCAAATGGGACTCCAGAAAAGAAGCCAGGAGGGCTGCTGGGAGGCGGCAGAAGGTGGAGGTGGCCCCTCCTTCATGGCTTCTCTTTCCTCCTCATTCAATCCTCCCATCCCAGCTCATCTTTGCTGCTTGCCCCCTCATCCTCACCTTGGAAAAAACACGGGGGGCCAGGTAAGGCCTGCAGTACTCCAGCGTTATCACACACCCCTGGCCTGACGTGTAAGCCTGTCTCAGTGTGTAGTGGGAAGCACCAGGCTTCCCGCCTGGCCCCGAGATCCACGAGGCAGCTAACTGGGAAGAGGAGCGCACCTGGGTGGCGTGCAAAGCGCTTGCGTGAGAGCTGCGCTTGCGTGAGAGCTGCTCTTGCGTGAGAGCTGCGCTCTCGGTGGCTGCTTTACAGAGCCTTGGGGCTCTGTGGGAGCTTGGGAAGGACGTTGAAATGGGTTAGCGTGGCAGAGGAAGGCGCTGTCTGGATCTGTGTGTTCAAACTCTGGGTACCTTCCTAAATTGGCGACCAAACTCGGAGAGCTGTAGCAGGTAAGTCATAAGCATAACCCCAAGGGTGTGCCTAACCAAACATGGAACGGCAGTGTCTTGTCTCAGGGTTTTTGTTAACTGTGGTCACCTGCATTTTCAATTCCTTTGAGTTTTAAATGATATTAGAAGAGGTTTGGCTGAGAAATGTAAACTGACACACTTTGTTAGCTCCGTGAGCAGAACTTGTAACAGCAGCCGAAAGGCAGACAAACCAAGATGGAGGCCTTGGAGCAGAAGTGGCGGAGTGTTGTGGGTTAACAGAAGCACCTTTGGCTCTGTACGGGGCACAGGGAGGATCCAGCGGCTGACCTCCGACCTTGTCTAGGAGAGGTGCCCTGCCCGTCAGCTGTGGGGTTGGCAAGTGAGGATGGGTGGCCGTGTGGCATTGGAAAAGTCAGGGGGCAGGGGGCACGGGTCATCGGGGTCCTCTCTGCATTTTAAAGGCACAAGGTGTAGTTTCCTCAGACTGTCCCCAGGCAACTCTTTCCCTTTCCCCTTCAAAACCCTGAGGTTTAAAAGCTGAAGAAGTTAAAACTCTCCTATGCTGCTGATTGTAATGTTAAATAGTACGATTGCTTTGGAAAACAGTTGGGCAGTTCCTCAAAATATTAAATGTAGAACTACCGTATGACCCAATAATTCCATACCTAGGAATATACCTTGAAAATATATGTCCACACAAACCCCTTGAAAAAGAATCTTCATAGCAGCATTATTCATAATATCCAAGAACTGCAAACAACCCAAATGTCCATCAACAGACAAATGGATAAAATGTAGTATAGCCATACAATGGAGTATTACTCAGCCAGAAACAGGAATGAAGTACTGATACATGCTACAACATGGATAAACCTTGAAAATATCAGGCTGCATGAAAGAAGTCAGACTCTAAAAGCCACTTGTATAATTGCATTTATAGGAAATGTGCAGAGTAGGCAAATCCAGAGATAGAAAGTAGATTACTAGTTGCCAGGGGCTGGGGGAGGGAGAATTGGGAATGACTGCCTAACGGATGTGGGGTTTCTTTTTGAGGAGATGGAAATGTCTGGAATTGGTTAATGGTGATGGTTGCATAACACTGTAAATACACTGAACTGTATACTTTACAATGGTTAAAATGGTGAATTTTATGTAAAAATTAGTGGAAGCAATGCCCAGCAAATTCATTTCAGTAATATTTTTAATTTTCAAGACGTTTATCCCAGGAAGATTTTTATATGGCTTCCAAGTTGAGGCATTAGTGTTGTATTCTGGTTTCTTCTTTACTGTTCCTGCTCCCTTGGAAATATTCTTTCTGCCATGTTTGTTAGCTCTGCCGTGCAGTTGGAGTTTTCTTTCAACGTTTGGTGAATCTTGGGGGTTAAGTAATAGTTAATGATGAAGGTCTAGATCTCATCTAATTCTGGCTGCTGATTAGAATCACTTGGGAATGCTGTAGTTGGCATGTAGACAAACTACGTCAGAATTTTGAGGGAGGTGGGAGAGGCCCTGGGCATTGGTGTAAAGCTCCCCCCAGTGATTCTATGTGCACCTGGAGTTGAGAGCTACTAATCGAGATTAACGGATGGGCTGGCTCCATCCAACTCTGAGCCCGTTTCCTGGTAGGAACTTTTAGCTTAGGTGATAGTGAGGGCCCAGGGAACTCGCACTGTAGGTGATTGTGGGCCCAGGAATGCCTAACTTAGGTGATTGTAGGGGGCTGGGAATCTATGTAGATGATGGTGAGGTTAGGTAACTCTAGATAGGTGATTGTGAGGGCCCGGCCAACTCTACTTTTCGTGATTATGGTCCCAGGAAACTCTACCTTAGCTAATTGTACCTTAGGTGATTGTGGGTGCCCTAGGAAACCTACCATAAGTGATTGTGGGGTGCCCAGGAATCTCTGCTTTAGGTGGTGGTGGGGCTCTGGGGGACTGTCCCTTAAATGACTGTGGTGGGTGCTTAGGAAAACCTACTTAATTTGCTGTAGGGGCCAATAATTCTATTTTAGTGATGGCAGGGGTCCAGAAAAATTGTACGTTAGGTTATTGCAGGGGCCCAGGAAACCCTGAAGTAGGTGATCGTGGCCCAAAGTCTGCCTAGATGGATGTGGTGGGCCATGGACTCTACCTTAGGTGATTGCTGAGGGCTCATGAAACTCAACCTTAAGTGATTGTGGGCCCAGGAAACCCTGCCTTAGCTGATTCGGGGCCTGTGACCTCTACCTCAGGTGATTTTGATATCCAGAACACCTACCTCAGAACACTTTTTTATGTTTTGTTTTGTTTTTTGCGGTACACGGGCCTCTCACTGTTGTGGCCTCTCCGGTTGCGGAGCACGGGCTCCGGACGCACAGGCTCAGTGGCCATGGCTCACGGGCCTAGCTGCTCTGCAGTATGTGGAATCCTCCCGGACCGGGGCACGAACCCGTATCCCCTGCATCGGCAGGCGGACTCTCAACCACTGTGCTACCAGGGAAACCCGCTCAGAACACTTTGGGGCCCAGGAAAGTCTACCTAAAGGGACTGTGGAATCTCTAGCTTAGGTCATTGTTGGGGCCCAGGAAATTCTACCTTAAGCAATTGTAGGCAGACAGGAAAATGTAGCTTATGTTATTATGCAGGCAAGGAAAATCTGCCTTAGGTGATTTGATTCTAGGAAACTCTATCTTGGGTGATTGTGTAACCAGAAAACTTGAACTTAGGAGATTGTGGGCACCCAGGAATCTACCTTAGTTCATTGTGGGGGAGAAGATACTAAACTTTAGAGATTAGGGGGCCCCAGGAAATTCTACCTTAGGTAATATTGATGACCCTGAAAACTCTACATTAGGTGATTTTGGAATCAGGAATCTTAGGCGATTTCGGGAACCCAAAAAACTCTAACTTAGGGATTTCAGGGGGCCAGGACACTATACCTTAGCTCACTGTATGCATCAGAAAACTATATGCTAGTGATCTGGGGGCCCCGGAAACTGCCTTAGAGGATTTTTGAGAAAAGGAAACCCTAAACCTTACTCATTTTGGGGGGCTACAAGAAATTCTACCCAGTAAAACCTACAGTAGGTGATCATGGCACTAAACTCTATGTTATGTGATTGCAGTGGGACATAAATCTCAAACTTAGGCGATTTTATGTCTAGGAAGTGCTGCTTAGGTGACTTGGCAGTTTTAAACGCTCGAGCTTAGGAGATTGTAGACACCCAGTAAACTATCTTAGATTATTGTGGACCCAGGAAACTCGGGCTTAGGGGATTATAGGAGCAGGACATTCTACCTTAATTCCCCGTGGGGGCCATGGAAGTATACAGGTGATTTTGTACCCTAGGAAGTCTAGCCTTAGGTGAGTGAAGAGGCCCAGAAACCTAGCTTATGTGGATCTTGGGGGCTCAGGTTACCCTAAGTTGGGTGATTATGGGGGGTCAATTCTACCTTAGTTGATTGTGCGGGCTCAAACCCTAGCACAGGTGATTCTGGGACCCTGGAAATTCTAGCTTAGGTGATTGTGGGTGAACTGCCTGGAAGGTCTACCTTAAGTGATTGTGGGGAAAGGATATCTACCTTAGTTGATTTGGGCCCAGGAAAATCTATTAAAGGTGATTGTGAAGGACCAGCAATCTCTAGCTTAGGTAATTACGGGGGCCTAGGAGTCTCTGTTCGGTGCTGTTGGTCTCAGGAAAGTCTAGCTTTGGTGATTGTGGATGCAAAGGTAGTAGCTTATGTGATTGTGGGGGCCCAGGAAAGCATACCTTAAGTGATTTTTTTTTTTTTTTTTTTGCGTTACACAGGCCTCTCACTGCTGTGGCCTCTCCCGTTGCAGAGCACGGGCTCCGGACGCGCAGGCTCAGTGGCCATGGCTCACGAGCCCAGCCGCTCCGCGGCATATGGGATCCTCCCATACCGGGGCAAGAACCCGCATCCCCTGCATCAGCAGGAGGACTCTCAACCACTGTGCCACCAGGGAAGCCCTACCTTAAGTGTATTTGATGGCCCAGGAACTTCTGTCGTAAGTGATTGTGGGCCCAGAAGTCTATCCCTTAGGTAATTGTGGGGCCCTAAAGTATTAGTTAGGTGACTGTGGGCCCAGGAAAGACGGCTTTAGGTGAGTGTGGAGCTCCAGCGTATAGTACCTTAGGTGAGTGTAGTCCAAGCAAACTATACCATAATTGATGGTGGGGACCAAGGAAACTCCACCTTAGGTGATTTTTAGGGTCCAGATAAAATCTAACTTAAGTGATGCTGTGTCCCAGGAATTCTTCCTTGGCGGGGGTAGGGGGCAGGAAACTCAAGCTTAGGTGATTGTGGGTACACCAGAAAATCTATTTTAGTTCATTGTGGGGTCCCAAATTCCTACCTTAGAATTGATTGTAGGGGGGCCATAAAATTCAGCCTTAGGGGATTCTGGGAGCCCAGTAAACTCTAAAGTAGGTGACTGTGACCCAAACTTTACCGAGATGGACGTGGTGGGCCAAAAACTCTACCTTAAGTGCCTGTGAGCCTAGGAGTCTCTAACTGAAAGGAATCTCTAGCTAGGCAATTGGGCCAGGTAAGTACCACAGGTGATAGCGAGGGCCCAGGAAACTCTCCCTTAGGCGTTGGGGGCCCAGGAAACTCTGCCTCGGGTGGAAGTGGTCCCAGGAAACTTTACCTTAGGTGATTATGGGCTCAGGAGACTCTTACCTTAGGTGATTTTGCTGGGACTAGGAATACTTACCTTCAATGACTGTGGGCCTAGGAAACTCTAGTTCCGACGATCGGTGGTTGTGGACCAAGGAAATTCTACCTTGGGTGATCGTTTGGCCCAAGGTAATTGTACCTTAGGTGACTGTGGGGACCCTAGAAAATCTACTGTGATTGTGGTGCCCAGGAAGCTCTAGTGTATGCGATTATGGGGTCTCTGAAAACTCGACCGTAGGTGATCATGGTAGTTTGGGTAACTCTAACTTAGGTTATTTGGGTGGCCCAGGAACCCTACCTGAGTCCATTGAGGGACACAGGGAATTTACCTTAGTTGATTGGGGGGTGTACCAAGGAAGGTCTAAGTTAGGTGACTGGGGCCAGAAAACTCTAGCTTAGGTGATCGTTGGTGCCCAAGAAACTGTACCCTATGGGAGGGCGGAGGGCCAGGAAATTCTGTGTTCAGTGATTGTGGGGGACCAGGATAGTCTTCCTTAAGTAATTGTGTGGGGTTGAAAGCTTCTTACTTTAGGTGATTGTGGCCTCAGGAAAATCTAGCTATGGTGAAGTTGGGGGCCCAAGGAACTCTACCTAGGTGATCTGGGTGCCTGGAAATTCTGTGTAAGCAATGGTGGGGGCCTAAAGAAATCTACCTTTAGGGCATTATGAGGCCCCGGAAACTTGACCTAGGTGCTGGGGGTTTCACGAAACTCTACCTTACATGATGAGGGTAGCAGAGGAATGGCTATGTAGGTGATTGTGGGTTCACAAGGAAAGTCTAGCTGTGTTGATTACGGGGCGAGGATACTCCACCTTAGGTGATTGCGGGGGTTGGAAAACTCTACGTTAGGTGTTGTGGGCTTCAGAAGTTCTAGAGTGGGTGATCATGGCCTAAACGCTACCTGAGGTGATTGTGGGGTTTCAGGAAACCCAGCCTTAGGGGACTGTGGTCCCAAGGAACTCTACATTATGTAATGTTGGGAGCACAGGAAACTCTCACTTAGGTGATCTGGGGAGTGAGAAACTCGATCTTAGGTGATTGAGGGGACCCGGGAAATAACACCTTAGGTGACTGTCGGAGCCCAGGAAACTAGTACGTGTTTGTGGGGTACCAGGAAACTCTCCATTAGGTGATTTTTTGAGACCCCTCTCTCTAACTTAGGGGATTTTGGAGGCCGAGGAAACAGATCCTAGGTGATTGTGGGTGCCCAAGAAACTATATCTTACGTAATTATGGGGGGGCCTGGACATTCTACCGTATGTGTTTGTAGAGGCTCAGGAAATAATTGTAGTTGATTTGGGGGGCCTAGGAGTCACTAGTTTCGATGATTGTGGGGTGCCAGAGCGCCCTACCTTAGGAGATTTGGGGACCCTTGAAACGCTGGCTTAGGTGATTGTGGGGGCCTAGAAACCTCTACCTTGCGTGATTGTGGGTCCAGGAGAGTCTACCTTAGGCGCATGTTGGGTCCCAGGATGCTCTGGCTTAGGTGATTGTACGGGGTCAGGAATCTCCCCTCAGGTGATTATGCGGTCCCAGAAATCTCTAGGTTAGTTGTTTGTGAAGGCCCATGAAACTACCTTAGGTGATTACGGGGGCCAGGGAACCGTAGCTTGCGTGTCTGTGGGTGCCCAAGGAACTCCACCTTACTGCTTCTAGGGGCGCAGGGAACAGCTTAGGTGATTGTGAGGTCGGCAGCCCCTATGATAGTGATTGTGGTTCCCCCGATAACTCTACCTTAGGTGGCTGTGTGTTCCCAGGAATCTGCGCATTAGTTGATTGTGGGCCAGGGACCTCTGCCTTTTAGTTGACCGTGGGGGCCCAGGAAATTATACCTTAGGTGATGGAGGTGGCCCAGGAAACTCGACTGTAGGTGGCTGTGAGACCCATGAAGCTTGACCTTACTTGATTGTGGGGGCCCAGATTATTGAACCTTAAGTATTTGGGGACCTGAGGTGTTCTACCGTAGGTGATCCCAGGGGCCTTGGGAAAGTCTATGTTAGGTGATTGTGAGGGCTCAGGAAACTCTACCTTAGGTGTTTGTGGAGGACCATGCATATGGATCTTAGGTAATAGTGGGAGGCCAGGAGGTCTGCCTTAGTTAATTATGAGAGGGCCAGGAAAACCTACCATAAGTGATTACGGGGGCCCAGGAATCTCTACCTTATGTGAATGCGGGGTACAGGACGTTCACCCTTAGGTAATCACCTGATCCTGAAGTGACTGTGGGAGCCAGGCTGATCTGTCCTAGTCGTCCGCTGGGGGCCAGGATTGTCTACCTAAATTGACGATGACCACCAGGAAACTTGCCTTAGGTGATTTTGGGGGCTTAGGGAAGTCCCCCTTAGGAGACTGTAAGGCCCTATAAATATCAGCCTTAGGTGATGTGTCTCAACTCACCTGGAAACTCAGACTTATGTGATGTTTTGGGGAGGTATGGTGGTGAGGCTAGGAATCTCTTACCTTTTGTGATTCTGTGGTCCCAGAATAGTCAACCTTAGTTCATTGTGGGGGTCCAGAATGGTTTCCCTTAGTTGACTGGATCATGCAAGAGCTAGGAAATTCTACCCTGTTGTTTGTGAGGGCACTAGCTTACCTGATTGTGAGGGGTCCATGAAATCACCCTTAAAAGATAGTGGGGGCCTGGGAAAATCTACCTTATACGATGATGGGGACCTAGGAAACTGTACCTTAGGTGTTTGTGGGCACCTGGGAAATTCAACCTTAATTGATTGTGGGACCCATAAAGTCCACCTTAGGTGGCAGTGGGGTCCCAGGAAACTCTTCCTTGGTGATTGTGGTGGTACGGAAGATTAGACCTTAGGTGATTGTGGGAATCCAGGAATCTCTACGGAGGAGATTGTTGGCCAGAGAAACTCTAACTTATGTGTTTGTGGGGTCCCCCAAAACTTGACCTCAGGTGATTATTTGCCTGGGAAAGTCTACCTTAGGAGACGATGGTGCCGAAGAAACTGCCCACTAGGAGACTGTGGATGCCCAGAAAACTCCTCCTTGGTGAGTGTGGGGACGCTGGAGGCTCGAGCTCTGGAGCTCGTGGAGGTGCTGGAAACTTGACTTTGCTGATAGTGGGGCCCCCAGAGACTCGACCTTAGGTGTTTGTAGGGGAACATATATCTATTCTGCCAAAGGTGATATTGGGATCCATGAATCTTGACCTTAGACATTGTTGGGGCCCAGGACACTGGACCTTAGATGATTGTGGGGGCCGGGAGAGTGTAACGTAGTTGATTTTGGGGGGCATCAAATTTTACCTCAGTCGACTTTGGGCGCCCAGGAAACTCTTAGGTGATTGGGAGCCCAGAAAACTCCTAAGTGATTGTGGGGCCCCAGGAAACACTAGCTCAGGTGATTGTGCTTCTTAGCTTGCCCTGTCTTCATTCATGGGGTGGGGTGGGGTGCCTCGAAATTCTTCCCTATGTGATTGTGGGGGCCAAAACCAATTATTTAGGTGATTGTAAACCCAAGATTACCCATCTTAGGTGATCGTGGCCTCTTGAAACTCTGCCTTATGTGACTGTGTGGGCCCAGGAAGGCTAACTTAGATGATTGTTACAAGAAATTCTACCCAGGAAACGCTATAGTAGTGGCCCCAAACTGTACGTCATGTGATTGTAGTGGGCCATAAATCTCTTCCTTAGATGATTGTATGTCTAGGAAATGCTGCCTTTGGTGATTTGTGGGTCTTAAACACTCGAGCTTAGGAGATTGTGGCCACCCAGTAAACTATCTTAGGTTATTGTGGGCCCAGGAAACTCGAGCTTAGGGGATTATAGGAGCAGGACATCCTACCTTAGTTCCCCGTGGGGGCCGTGGAAGTATAAGAGTGGTTTTGGTGCCCCAGGAAATCTTACTTTACGTTATTTAGGAGGCCCAGAAACCTAGCTTATGTGATTCTCGGGGGCTCGTGATACCCTATGTTAGGTGATTATGGGGGCTCAGGAATTCTACCTTAGGTGATAGTGGGGGCTCAGAAAACCCTAGTGAAGGTGACGGTGGCACCGTGGAAACTCTAGCTTAGGTGATATGGGGGCCCCAGGAGCCTCTGTGTTCGGTGCTTTTGGTCTCAGGAAAGTCTAGCTTTGGTGATTGTGGATGCAAAGGTGGTAGCTTATGTCATTGTGGGGACCCAGGAAAGTGTACCTTAAGTGACTTTGATGGCCCGGAAACTTGTACCATAAGTGATTGTGGGGTCCAGACATCTCTCGCTACGGTGACTGTGGGCACGAAACTATTCTTTAGGTGACCGTGTGCCCGGGAACGATGGCTTCAGGTGAATGTGGGCTCGAGGGGATGGTACCTAGGTGAGTGTCGTCTAAGCAAACTATACCATAATTGACGGTGGTGACCTAGGAGACTCCACCTTAGTTGATTTGGACGGGCTAGAAAAAAATCTAATTTAAGTGATGCTGTGTCCCAGGAGCTCTCCTTTGGCGGGGGTGGGCGGAAGGAAACTCTAGCTTACGTGATTGTGGGTACACCAGAAAACCTATTTTAGTTCAATGTGGGGTCCCAAATTTCTACCTTAGAATTGATGGTAGGGCGTCCAGAGAATTCAGCCTCAGGGGATTGTGGGAGCCCAGTAAACTCTAAAGTAGGTGACTGTGACCCAAACTTTACCGAGATGGACGTGGTGGGCCAAAAACTCTACCGTAGGTGCCTGTGAGCCTAGGAATCTCTAACGGAAAGGAATCTCTAGCTAGGCAATTGGGCCAGGTAAGTACCACAGGTGATAGCGAGGGCCCAGGAAACTCTCCCTTAGGCGTTGGGGGCCCAGGAAACTCTGCTTCGGGTGGAAGTGGTCCCAGGAAACTTTACCTTAGGTGATCGTGGGCTCAGGAGACTCTTACCTTAGGTGATTTTGCTGGGACCAGGAATACTTACCTTCAATGACTGTGGGCCTAGGAAACTCTAGTTCCGACGATCGGTGGTTGTGGACCAAGGAAATTCTACCTTGGGTGATCGTTTGGCCCAAGGTAATTGTACCTTAGGTGACTGTGGGGACCCTAGAAAATCTACTGTGATTGTGGTGCCCAGGAAGCTCTAGTGTATGCGATTATGGGGTCTCTGAAAACTCGACCGTAGGTGATCATGGTAGTTTGGGTAACTCTAAGTTAGGTTATTTGGGTGGCCCAGGAACCCTA
Source organism: Grampus griseus (assembly GCF_964374135.1). Lineage (NCBI taxonomy): Eukaryota > Metazoa > Chordata > Mammalia > Artiodactyla > Delphinidae > Grampus > Grampus griseus. The sequence goes on from NC_139018.1 coordinate 96,040,378, forward strand.
CCTGAGTCCATTGAGGGACACAGGGAATTTACCTTAGTTGATTGGGGGGTGTACCAAGGAAGGTCTAACTTAGGTGACTGGGGCCGGAAAACTCTAGCTTAGGTGATCGTTGGTGCCCAAGAAACTCTACCCTATGGGAGGGCGGAGGGCCAGGAAATTCTGTGTTCAGTGATTGTGGGGGACCAGGATAGTCTTCCTTAAGTAATTGTGTGGGGTTGAAAGCTTCTTACTTTAGGTGATTGTGGCCTCAGGAAAATCTAGCTATGGTGAAGTTGGGGGCCCAAGGAACTCTACCTAGGTGATCTGGGTGCCTGGAAATTCTGTGTAAGCAATGGTGGGGGCCTAAAGAAATCTACCTTTAGGGCATTATGAGGCCCCAGAAACTTGACCTAGGTGTTGGGGGGTTCACGAAACTCTACCTTACATGATGAGGGTAGCAGAGGAATGGCTATGTAGGTGATTGTGGGTTCACAAGGAAAGTCTAGCTGTGTTGATTATGGGGCGAGGATACTCCACCTTAGGTGATTGCGGGGGTTGGAAAACTCTACGTTAGGTGTTGTGGGCTTCAGGAGTTCTAGAGTGGGTGATCATGGCCTAAACGCTACCTGAGGTGATTGTGGGGTTTCAGGAAACCCAGCCTTAGGGGACTGTGTGGTCCCAAGGAACTCTACATTAGGTAATGTTGGGAGCACAGGAAACTCTCACTTAGGTGATCTGGGGAGTGAGAAACTCGATCTTAGGTGATTGAGGGGACCCGGGAAATAACACCTTAGGTGACTGTCGGAGCCCAGGAAACTAGTATGTGTTTGTGGGGTGCCAGGAAACTCTCCATTAGGTGATTTTTTGAGACCCCTCTCTCTAACTTAGGGGATTTTGGAGGCCCAGGAAACAGATCCTAGGTGATTGTGGGTGCCCAAGAAACTATATCTTACGTAATTATGGGGGGGCCTGGACATTCTACCGTATGTGTTTGTAGAGGCTCAGGAAATAATCTTAGTTGATTTGGGGGGCCTAGGAGTCACTAGTTTCGATGATTGTGGGGTCCCAGAACAGCCTACCTTAGGAGATTTGGGGACCCTTGAAACGCTGGCTTAGGTGATTGTGGGGGCCTAGAAACCTCTACCTTGCGTGATTGTGGGTCCAGGAGAGTCTACCTTAGGCGCATGTTGGGTCCCAGGATGCTCTGGCTTAGGTGATTGTACGGGGTCAGGAATCTCCCCTCAGGTGATTATGCGGTCCCAGAAATCTCTAGGTTAGTTGTTTGTGAAGGCCCATGAAACTACCTTAGGTGATTACAGGGGCCAGGGAACCGTAGCTTGCGTGTCTGTGGGTGCCCAAGGAACTCCACCTTACTGCTTCTAGGGGCGCAGGGAACAGCTTAGGTGATTGTGAGGTCGGCAGCCCCTATGATAGTGATTGTGGTTCCCCCGATAACTCTACCTTAGGTGGCTGCGTGTTCCCAGGAATCTGCGCATTAGTTGATTGTGGGCCAGGGACCTCTGCCTTTTAGTTGACCGTGGGGGCCCAGGAAATTATACCTTAGGTGATGGAGGTGGCCCAGGAAACTCGACTGTAGGTGACTGTGAGACCCATGAAACTTGACCTTACTTGATTGTGGGGGCCCAGATTATTGGACCTTAGGTATCTGGGGACCTGAGGTGTTCTACCGTAGGTGATCCCAGGGGCCTTGGGAAAGTCTATGTTAGGTGATTGTGAGGGCTCAGGAAACTCTACCTTAGGTGTTTGTGGAGGACCATGCATATGGATCTTAGGTGATAGTGGGAGGCCAGGATGTCTGCCTTAGTTAATTATGAGGGGGCCAGGAAAACCTACCATAGGTGATTACGGGGGCCCAGGAATCTCTACCTTATGTGAATGCGGGGTACAGGACGTTCACCCTTAGGTAATCACCTGATCCTGAAGTGACTGTGGGAGCCAGGCTAATCTGTCATAGTCGGTCGTGGGGGGCCAGGATTGTCTACCTTAGTTGACGATGACCCCTCGGAAACTTGCCTTAGGTGATTGTGGGGGCTTAGGGAAGTCCCCCTTAGGAGATTGTAAGGCCCTGTGAATATCAGCCTTAGGTGATGTGTCTCTACTCACCTGGAAACTCAGCCTTAGGTGATCTTGGTGGGGGCTGGTGTTGGCGAGGCTAGGAATGTCTACCTTTGGTGATTGTGTGGGCCCAGAAAACTCAACCTTAGGTGATTGTGGGGGCCCAGGATGGTTTCCCTTAGTTGGCTGGATCATGACGGGGCTAGGAAATTCTACCCTGTTATTTGTGAGGAGACTACCTTAAGTGATTGTGGGGGGTCCAAGAAATCACCCTTAAAAGATAGTGGGGGCCTGGGAAAATCTACCTTATACGATGATGGGGACCTAGGAAACTGTACCTTAGGTGTTTGTGGGCACCTGGGAAATTCAACCTTAATTGATTGTGGGACCCATAAAGTCCACCTTAGGTGGCAGTGGGGTCCCAGGAAACTCTTCCTTGGTGATTGTGGTGGTACGGAAGATTAGACCTTAGGTGATTGTGGGAATCCAGGAATCTCTACGGAGGAGATTGTTGGCCAGAGAAACTCTAACTTATGTGTTTGTGGGGTCCCCCAAAACTTGACCTCAGGTGATTATTTGCCTGGGAAAGTCTACCTTAGGAGACGATGGTGCCGAAGAAACTGCCCACTAGGAGACTGTGGATGCCCAGAAAACTCCTCCTTGGTGAGTGTGGGGACGCTGGAGGCTCGAGCTCTGGAGCTCGTGGAGGTGCTGGAAACTTGACTTTGCTGATAGTGGGGCCCCCAGAGACTCGACCTTAGGTGTTTGTAGGGGAACATATATCTATTCTGCCAAAGGTGATATTGGGATCCATGAATCTTGACCTTAGACATTGTTGGGGCCCAGGACACTGGACCTTAGATGATTGTGGGGGCCGGGAGAGTGTAACGTAGTTGATTTTGGGGGGCATCAAATTTTACCTCAGTCGACTTTGGGCGCCCAGGAAACTCTTAGGTGATTGGGAGCCCAGAAAACTCCTAAGTGATTGTGGGGCCCCAGGAAACACTAGCTCAGGTGATTGTGCTTCTTAGCTTGCCCTGTCTTCATTCATGGGGTGGGGTGGGGTGCCTCGAAATTCTTCCCTATGTGATTGTGGGGGCCAAAACCAATTATTTAGGTGATTGTAAACCCAAGATTACCCATCTTAGGTGATCGTGGCCTCTTGAAACTCTGCCTTATGTGACTGTGTGGGCCCAGGAAGGCTAACTTAGATGATTGTTACAAGAAATTCTACCCAGGAAACGCTATAGTAGTGGCCCCAAACTGTACGTCATGTGATTGTAGTGGGCCATAAATCTCTTCCTTAGATGATTGTATGTCTAGGAAATGCTGCCTTTGGTGATTTGTGGGTCTTAAACACTCGAGCTTAGGAGATTGTGGCCACCCAGTAAACTATCTTAGGTTATTGTGGGCCCAGGAAACTCGAGCTTAGGGGATTATAGGAGCAGGACATCCTACCTTAGTTCCCCGTGGGGGCCGTGGAAGTATAAGAGTGGTTTTGGTGCCCCAGGAAATCTTACTTTACGTTATTTAGGAGGCCCAGAAACCTAGCTTATGTGATTCTCGGGGGCTCGTGATACCCTATGTTAGGTGATTATGGGGGCTCAGGAATTCTACCTTAGGTGATAGTGGGGGCTCAGAAAACCCTAGTGAAGGTGACGGTGGCACCGTGGAAACTCTAGCTTAGGTGATATGGGGACCCCAGGAGCCTCTGTGTTCGGTGCTTTTGGTCTCAGGAAAGTCTAGCTTTGGTGATTGTGGATGCAAAGGTGGTAGCTTATGTCATTGTGGGGACCCAGGAAAGTGTACCTTAAGTGACTTTGATGGCCCGGAAACTTGTACCATAAGTGATTGTGGGGTCCAGACATCTCTCGCTACGGTGACTGTGGGCACGAAACTATTCTTTAGGTGACCGTGTGCCCGGGAACGATGGCTTCAGGTGAATGTGGGCTCGAGGGGATGGTACCTAGGTGAGTGTCGTCTAAGCAAACTATACCATAATTGACGGTGGTGACCTAGGAGACTCCACCTTAGTTGATTTGGACGGGCTAGAAAAAAATCTAATTTAAGTGATGCTGTGTCCCAGGAGCTCTCCTTTGGCGGGGGTGGGCGGAAGGAAACTCTAGCTTACGTGATTGTGGGTACACCAGAAAATCTATTTTAGTTCAATGTGGGGTCCCAAATTTCTACCTTAGAATTGATGGTAGGGCGTCCAGAGAATTCAGCCTCAGGGGATTGTGGGAGCCCAGTAAACTCTAAAGTAGGTGACTGTGACCCAAACTTTACCGAGATGGACGTGGTGGGCCAAAAACTCTACCGTAGGTGCCTGTGAGCCTAGGAATCTCTAACGGAAAGGAATCTCTAGCTAGGCAATTGGGCCAGGTAAGTACCACAGGTGATAGCGAGGGCCCAGGAAACTCTCCCTTAGGCGTTGGGGGCCCAGGAAACTCTGCTTCGGGTGGAAGTGGTCCCAGGAAACTTTACCTTAGGTGATCGTGGGCTCAGGAGACTCTTACCTTAGGTGATTTTGCTGGGACCAGGAATACTTACCTTCAATGACTGTGGGCCTAGGAAACTCTAGTTCCGACGATCGGTGGTTGTGGACCAAGGAAATTCTACCTTGGGTGATCGTTTGGCCCAAGGTAATTGTACCTTAGGTGACTGTGGGGACCCTAGAAAATCTACTGTGATTGTGGTGCCCAGGAAGCTCTAGTGTATGCGATTATGGGGTCTCTGAAAACTCGACCGTAGGTGATCATGGTAGTTTGGGTAACTCTAAGTTAGGTTATTTGGGTGGCCCAGGAACCCTACCTGAGTCCATTGAGGGACACAGGGAATTTACCTTAGTTGATTGGGGGGTGTACCAAGGAAGGTCTAACTTAGGTGACTGGGGCCGGAAAACTCTAGCTTAGGTGATCGTTGGTGCCCAAGAAACTGTACCCTATGGGAGGGCGGAGGGCCAGGAAATTCTGTGTTCAGTGATTGTGGGGGACCAGGATAGTCTTCCTTAAGTAATTGTGTGGGGTTGAAAGCTTCTTACTTTAGGTGATTGTGGCCTCAGGAAAATCTAGCTATGGTGAAGTTGGGGGCCCAAGGAACTCTACCTAGGTGATCTGGGTGCCTGGAAATTCTGTGTAAGCAATGGTGGGGGCCTAAAGAAATCTACCTTTAGGGCATTATGAGGCCCCAGAAACTTGACCTAGGTGTTGGGGGGTTCACGAAACTCTACCTTACATGATGAGGGTAGCAGAGGAATGGCTATGTAGGTGATTGTGGGTTCACAAGGAAAGTCTAGCTGTGTTGATTATGGGGCGAGGATACTCCACCTTAGGTGATTGCGGGGGTTGGAAAACTCTACGTTAGGTGTTGTGGGCTTCAGGAGTTCTAGAGTGGGTGATCATGGCCTAAACGCTACCTGAGGTGATTGTGGGGTTTCAGGAAACCCAGCCTTAGGGGACTGTGTGGTCCCAAGGAACTCTACATTAGGTAATGTTGGGAGCACAGGAAACTCTCACTTAGGTGATCTGGGGAGTGAGAAACTCGATCTTAGGTGATTGAGGGGACCCGGGAAATAACACCTTAGGTGACTGTCGGAGCCCAGGAAACTAGTATGTGTTTGTGGGGTGCCAGGAAACTCTCCATTAGGTGATTTTTCGAGACCCCTCTCTCTAACTTAGGTGATTTGGGAGGCCCAGGAAACAGATCCTAGGTGATTGTGGGTGCCCAAGAAACTATATCTTACGTAATTATGGGGGGGCCTGGACATTCTACCGTATGTGTTTGTAGAGGCTCAGGAAATAATCTTAGTTGATTTGGGGGGCCTAGGAGTCACTAGTTTCGATGATTGTGGGGTCCCAGAACACCCTACCTTAGGAGATTTGGGGACCCTTGAAACGCTGGCTTAGGTGATTGTGGGGGCCTAGAAACCTCTACCTTGCATGATTGTGGGTCCAGGAGAGTCTACCTTAGGCGCATGTTGGGTCCCAGGATGCTCTGGCTTAGGTGATTGTACGGGGTCAGGAATCTCCCCTCAGGTGATTATGCGGTCCCAGAAATCTCTAGGTTAGTTGTTTGTGAAGGCCCATGAAACTACCTTAGGTGATTAGAGGGGCCAGGGAACCGTAGCTTGCGTGTCTGTGGGTGCCCAAGGAACTCCACCTTACTGCTTCTAGGGGCGCAGGGAACAGCTTAGGTGATTGTGAGGTCGGCAGCCCCTATGATAGTGATTGTGGTTCCCCCGATAACTCTACCTTAGGTGGCTGCGTGTTCCCAGGAATCTGCGCATTAGTTGATTGTGGGCCAGGGACCTCTGCCTTTTAGTTGACCGTGGGGGCCCAGGAAATTATACCTTAGGTGATGGAGGTGGCCCAGGAAACTCGACTGTAGGTGACTGTGAGACCCATGAAACTTGACCTTACTTGATTGTGGGGGCCCAGATTATTGGACCTTAGGTATCTGGGGACCTGAGGTGTTCTACCGTAGGTGATCCCAGGGGCCTTGGGAAAGTCTATGTTAGGTGATTGTGAGGGCTCAGGAAACTCTACCTTAGGTGTTTGTGGAGGACCATGCATATGGATCTTAGGTGATAGTGGGAGGCCAGGATGTCTGCCTTAGTTAATTATGAGGGGGCCAGGAAAACCTACCATAGGTGATTACGGGGGCCCAGGAATCTCTACCTTATGTGAATGCGGGGTACAGGACGTTCACCCTTAGGTAATCACCTGATCCTGAAGTGACTGTGGGAGCCAGGCTAATCTGTCATAGTCGGTCGTGGGGGGCCAGGATTGTCTACCTTAGTTGACGATGACCCCTCGGAAACTTGCCTTAGGTGATTGTGGGGGCTTAGGGAAGTCCCCCTTAGGAGATTGTAAGGCCCTGTGAATATCAGCCTTAGGTGATGTGTCTCTACTCACCTGGAAACTCAGCCTTAGGTGATCTTGGTGGGGGCTGGTGTTGGCGAGGCTAGGAATGTCTACCTTTGGTGATTGTGTGGGCCCAGAAAACTCAACCTTAGGTGATTGTGGGGGCCCAGGATGGTTTCCCTTAGTTGGCTGGATCATGACGGGGCTAGGAAATTCTACCCTGTTATTTGTGAGGAGACTACCTTAAGTGATTGTGGGGGGTCCAAGAAATCACCCTTAGAAGATAGTGGGGGCCTGGGAAAATCTACCTTATACGATGATGGGGACCTAGGAAACTGTACCTTAGGTGTTTGTGGGCACCTGGGAAATTCAACCTTAATTGATTGTGGGACCCATAAAGTCCACCTTAGGTGGCAGTGGGGTCCCAGGAAACTCTTCCTTGGTGATTGTGGTGGTACGGAAGATTAGACCTTAGGTGATTGTGGGAATCCAGGAATCTCTACGGAGGAGATTGTTGGCCAGAGAAACTCTATCTTATGTGTTTGTGGGGTCCCCCAAAACTTGACCTCAGGTGATTATTTGCCTGGGAAAGTCTACCTTAGGAGACGATGGTGCCGAAGAAACTGCCCACTAGGAGACTGTGGATGCCCAGAAAACTCCTCCTTGGTGAGTGTGGGGACGCTGGAGGCTCGAGCTCTGGAGCTCGTGGAGGTGCTGGAAACTTGACTTTGCTGATAGTGGGGCCCCCAGAGACTCGACCTTAGGTGTTTGTAGGGGAACATATATCTATTCTGCCAAAGGTGATATTGGGATCCATGAATCTTGACCTTAGACATTGTTGGGGCCCAGGACACTGGACCTTAGATGATTGTGGGGGCCGGGAGAGTGTAACGTAGTTGATTTTGGGGGGCATCAAATTTTACCTCAGTCGACTTTGGGCGCCCAGGAAACTCTTAGGTGATTGGGAGCCCAGAAAACTCCTAAGTGATTGTGGGGCCCCAGGAAACACTAGCTCAGGTGATTGTGCTTCTTAGCTTGCCCTGTCTTCATTCATGGGGTGGGGTGGGGTGCCTCGAAATTCTTCCCTATGTGATTGTGGGGGCCAAAACCAATTATTTAGGTGATTGTAAACCCAAGATTACCCATCTTAGGTGATCGTGGCCTCTTGAAACTCTGCCTTATGTGACTGTGTGGGCCCAGGAAGGCTAACTTAGATGATTGTTACAAGAAATTCTACCCAGGAAACGCTATAGTAGTGGCCCCAAACTGTACGTCATGTGATTGTAGTGGGCCATAAATCTCTTCCTTAGATGATTGTATGTCTAGGAAATGCTGCCTTTGGTGATTTGTGGGTCTTAAACACTCGAGCTTAGGAGATTGTGGCCACCCAGTAAACTATCTTAGGTTATTGTGGGCCCAGGAAACTCGAGCTTAGGGGATTATAGGAGCAGGACATCCTACCTTAGTTCCCCGTGGGGGCCGTGGAAGTATAAGAGTGGTTTTGGTGCCCCAGGAAATCTTACTTTACGTTATTTAGGAGGCCCAGAAACCTAGCTTATGTGATTCTCGGGGGCTCGTGATACCCTATGTTAGGTGATTATGGGGGCTCAGGAATTCTACCTTAGGTGATAGTGGGGGCTCAGAAAACCCTAGTGAAGGTGACGGTGGCACCGTGGAAACTCTAGCTTAGGTGATATGGGGGCCCCAGGAGCCTCTGTGTTCGGTGCTTTTGGTCTCAGGAAAGTCTAGCTTTGGTGATTGTGGATGCAAAGGTGGTAGCTTATGTCATTGTGGGGACCCAGGAAAGTGTACCTTAAGTGACTTTGATGGCCCGGAAACTTGTACCATAAGTGATTGTGGGGTCCAGACATCTCTCGCTACGGTGACTGTGGGCACGAAACTATTCTTTAGGTGACCGTGTGCCCGGGAACGATGGCTTCAGGTGAATGTGGGCTCGAGGGGATGGTACCTAGGTGAGTGTCGTCTAAGCAAACTATACCATAATTGACGGTGGTGACCTAGGAGACTCCACCTTAGTTGATTTGGACGGGCTAGAAAAAAATCTAATTTAAGTGATGCTGTGTCCCAGGAGCTCTCCTTTGGCGGGGGTGGGCGGAAGGAAACTCTAGCTTACGTGATTGTGGGTACACCAGAAAATCTATTTTAGTTCAATGTGGGGTCCCAAATTTCTACCTTAGAATTGATGGTAGGGCGTCCAGAGAATTCAGCCTCAGGGGATTGTGGGAGCCCAGTAAACTCTAAAGTAGGTGACTGTGACCCAAACTTTACCGAGATGGACGTGGTGGGCCAAAAACTCTACCGTAGGTGCCTGTGAGCCTAGGAATCTCTAACGGAAAGGAATCTCTAGCTAGGCAATTGGGCCAGGTAAGTACCACAGGTGATAGCGAGGGCCCAGGAAACTCTCCCTTAGGCGTTGGGGGCCCAGGAAACTCTGCTTCGGGTGGAAGTGGTCCCAGGAAACTTTACCTTAGGTGATCGTGGGCTCAGGAGACTCTTACCTTAGGTGATTTTGCTGGGACCAGGAATACTTACCTTCAATGACTGTGGGCCTAGGAAACTCTAGTTCCGACGATCGGTGGTTGTGGACCAAGGAAATTCTACCTTGGGTGATCGTTTGGCCCAAGGTAATTGTACCTTAGGTGACTGTGGGGACCCTAGAAAATCTACTGTGATTGTGGTGCCCAGGAAGCTCTAGTGTATGCGATTATGGGGTCTCTGAAAACTCGACCGTAGGTGATCATGGTAGTTTGGGTAACTCTAAGTTAGGTTATTTGGGTGGCCCAGGAACCCTACCTGAGTCCATTGAGGGACACAGGGAATTTACCTTAGTTGATTGGGGGGTGTACCAAGGAAGGTCTAACTTAGGTGACTGGGGCCGGAAAACTCTAGCTTAGGTGATCGTTGGTGCCCAAGAAACTCTACCCTATGGGAGGGCGGAGGGCCAGGAAATTCTGTGTTCAGTGATTGTGGGGGACCAGGATAGTCTTCCTTAAGTAATTGTGTGGGGTTGAAAGCTTCTTACTTTAGGTGATTGTGGCCTCAGGAAAATCTAGCTATGGTGAAGTTGGGGGCCCAAGGAACTCTACCTAGGTGATCTGGGTGCCTGGAAATTCTGTGTAAGCAATGGTGGGGGCCTAAAGAAATCTACCTTTAGGGCATTATGAGGCCCCAGAAACTTGACCTAGGTGTTGGGGGGTTCACGAAACTCTACCTTACATGATGAGGGTAGCAGAGGAATGGCTATGTAGGTGATTGTGGGTTCACAAGGAAAGTCTAGCTGTGTTGATTATGGGGCGAGGATACTCCACCTTAGGTGATTGCGGGGGTTGGAAAACTCTACGTTAGGTGTTGTGGGCTTCAGGAGTTCTAGAGTGGGTGATCATGGCCTAAACGCTACCTGAGGTGATTGTGGGGTTTCAGGAAACCCAGCCTTAGGGGACTGTGTGGTCCCAAGGAACTCTACATTAGGTAATGTTGGGAGCACAGGAAACTCTCACTTAGGTGATCTGGGGAGTGAGAAACTCGATCTTAGGTGATTGAGGGGACCCGGGAAATAACACCTTAGGTGACTGTCGGAGCCCAGGAAACTAGTATGTGTTTGTGGGGTGCCAGGAAACTCTCCATTAGGTGATTTTTCGAGACCCCTCTCTCTAACTTAGGTGATTTGGGAGGCCCAGGAAACAGATCCTAGGTGATTGTGGGTGCCCAAGAAACTATATCTTACGTAATTATGGGGGGGCCTGGACATTCTACCGTATGTGTTTGTAGAGGCTCAGGAAATAATCTTAGTTGATTTGGGGGGCCTAGGAGTCACTAGTTTCGATGATTGTGGGGTCCCAGAACACCCTACCTTAGGAGATTTGGGGACCCTTGAAACGCTGGCTTAGGTGATTGTGGGGGCCTAGAAACCTCTACCTTGCATGATTGTGGGTCCAGGAGAGTCTACCTTAGGCGCATGTTGGGTCCCAGGATGCTCTGGCTTAGGTGATTGTACGGGGTCAGGAATCTCCCCTCAGGTGATTATGCGGTCCCAGAAATCTCTAGGTTAGTTGTTTGTGAAGGCCCATGAAACTACCTTAGGTGATTAGAGGGGCCAGGGAACCGTAGCTTGCGTGTCTGTGGGTGCCCAAGGAACTCCACCTTACTGCTTCTAGGGGCGCAGGGAACAGCTTAGGTGATTGTGAGGTCGGCAGCCCCTATGATAGTGATTGTGGTTCCCCCGATAACTCTACCTTAGGTGGCTGCGTGTTCCCAGGAATCTGCGCATTAGTTGATTGTGGGCCAGGGACCTCTGCCTTTTAGTTGACCGTGGGGGCCCAGGAAATTATACCTTAGGTGATGGAGGTGGCCCAGGAAACTCGACTGTAGGTGACTGTGAGACCCATGAAACTTGACCTTACTTGATTGTGGGGGCCCAGATTATTGGACCTTAGGTATCTGGGGACCTGAGGTGTTCTACCGTAGGTGATCCCAGGGGCCTTGGGAAAGTCTATGTTAGGTGATTGTGAGGGCTCAGGAAACTCTACCTTAGGTGTTTGTGGAGGACCATGCATATGGATCTTAGGTGATAGTGGGAGGCCAGGATGTCTGCCTTAGTTAATTATGAGGGGGCCAGGAAAACCTACCATAGGTGATTACGGGGGCCCAGGAATCTCTACCTTATGTGAATGCGGGGTACAGGACGTTCACCCTTAGGTAATCACCTGATCCTGAAGTGACTGTGGGAGCCAGGCTAATCTGTCATAGTCGGTCGTGGGGGGCCAGGATTGTCTACCTTAGTTGACGATGACCCCTCGGAAACTTGCCTTAGGTGATTGTGGGGGCTTAGGGAAGTCCCCCTTAGGAGATTGTAAGGCCCTGTGAATATCAGCCTTAGGTGATGTGTCTCTACTCACCTGGAAACTCAGCCTTAGGTGATCTTGGTGGGGGCTGGTGTTGGCGAGGCTAGGAATGTCTACCTTTGGTGATTGTGTGGGCCCAGAAAACTCAACCTTAGGTGATTGTGGGGGCCCAGGATGGTTTCCCTTAGTTGGCTGGATCATGACGGGGCTAGGAAATTCTACCCTGTTATTTGTGAGGAGACTACCTTAAGTGATTGTGGGGGGTCCAAGAAATCACCCTTAGAAGATAGTGGGGGCCTGGGAAAATCTACCTTATACGATGATGGGGACCTAGGAAACTGTACCTTAGGTGTTTGTGGGCACCTGGGAAATTCAACCTTAATTGATTGTGGGACCCATAAAGTCCACCTTAGGTGGCAGTGGGGTCCCAGGAAACTCTTCCTTGGTGATTGTGGTGGTACGGAAGATTAGACCTTAGGTGATTGTGGGAATCCAGGAATCTCTACGGAGGAGATTGTTGGCCAGAGAAACTCTAACTTATGTGTTTGTGGGGTCCCCCAAAACTTGACCTCAGGTGATTATTTGCCTGGGAAAGTCTACCTTAGGAGACGATGGTGCCGAAGAAACTGCCCACTAGGAGACTGTGGATGCCCAGAAAACTCCTCCTTGGTGAGTGTGGGGACGCTGGAGGCTCGAGCTCTGGAGCTCGTGGAGGTGCTGGAAACTTGACTTTGCTGATAGTGGGGCCCCCAGAGACTCGACCTTAGGTGTTTGTAGGGGAACATATATCTATTCTGCCAAAGGTGATATTGGGATCCATGAATCTTGACCTTAGACATTGTTGGGGCCCAGGACACTGGACCTTAGATGATTGTGGGGGCCGGGAGAGTGTAACGTAGTTGATTTTGGGGGGCATCAAATTTTACCTCAGTCGACTTTGGGCGCCCAGGAAACTCTTAGGTGATTGGGAGCCCAGAAAACTCCTAAGTGATTGTGGGGCCCCAGGAAACACTAGCTCAGGTGATTGTGCTTCTTAGCTTGCCCTGTCTTCATTCATGGGGTGGGGTGGGGTGCCTCGAAATTCTTCCCTATGTGATTGTGGGGGCCAAAACCAATTATTTAGGTGATTGTAAACCCAAGATTACCCATCTTAGGTGATCGTGGCCTCTTGAAACTCTGCCTTATGTGACTGTGTGGGCCCAGGAAGGCTAACTTAGATGATTGTTACAAGAAATTCTACCCAGGAAACGCTATAGTAGTGGCCCCAAACTGTACGTCATGTGATTGTAGTGGGCCATAAATCTCTTCCTTAGATGATTGTATGTCTAGGAAATGCTGCCTTTGGTGATTTGTGGGTCTTAAACACTCGAGCTTAGGAGATTGTGGCCACCCAGTAAACTATCTTAGGTTATTGTGGGCCCAGGAAACTCGAGCTTAGGGGATTATAGGAGCAGGACATCCTACCTTAGTTCCCCGTGGGGGCCGTGGAAGTATAAGAGTGGTTTTGGTGCCCCAGGAAATCTTACTTTACGTTATTTAGGAGGCCCAGAAACCTAGCTTATGTGATTCTCGGGGGCTCGTGATACCCTATGTTAGGTGATTATGGGGGCTCAGGAATTCTACCTTAGGTGATAGTGGGGGCTCAGAAAACCCTAGTGAAGGTGATGGTGGCACCGTGGAAACTCTAGCTTAGGTGATATGGGGGCCCCAGGAGCCTCTGTGTTCGGTGCTTTTGGTCTCAGGAAAGTCTAGCTTTGGTGATTGTGGATGCAAAGGTGGTAGCTTATGTCATTGTGGGGACCCAGGAAAGTGTACCTTAAGTGACTTTGATGGCCCGGAAACTTGTACCATAAGTGATTGTGGGGTCCAGACATCTCTCGCTACGGTGACTGTGGGCACGAAACTATTCTTTAGGTGACCGTGTGCCCGGGAACGATGGCTTCAGGTGAATGTGGGCTCGAGGGGATGGTACCTAGGTGAGTGTCGTCTAAGCAAACTATACCATAATTGACGGTGGTGACCTAGGAGACTCCACCTTAGTTGATTTGGACGGGCTAGAAAAAAATCTAATTTAAGTGATGCTGTGTCCCAGGAGCTCTCCTTTGGCGGGGGTGGGCGGAAGGAAACTCTAGCTTACGTGATTGTGGGTACACCAGAAAATCTATTTTAGTTCAATGTGGGGTCCCAAATTTCTACCTTAGAATTGATGGTAGGGGGTCCAGAGAATTCAGCCTCAGGGGATTGTGGGAGCCCAGTAAACTCTAAAGTAGGTGACTGTGACCCAAACTTTACCGAGATGGACGTGGTGGGCCAAAAACTCTACCGTAGGTGCCTGTGAGCCTAGGAATCTCTAACGGAAAGGAATCTCTAGCTAGGCAATTGGGCCAGGTAAGTACCACAGGTGATAGCGAGGGCCCAGGAAACTCTCCCTTAGGCGTTGGGGGCCCAGGAAACTCTGCCTCGGGTGGAAGTGGTCCCAGGAAACTTTACCTTAGGTGATCGTGGGCTCAGGAGACTCTTACCTTAGGTGATTTTGCCGGGACCAGGAATACTTACCTTCAATGACTGTGGGCCTAGGAAACTCTAGTTCCGACGATCGGTGGTTGTGGACCAAGGAAATTCTACCTTGGGTGATCGTTTGGCCCAAGGTAATTGTACCTTAGGTGACTGTGGGGACCCTAGAAAATCTACTGTGATTGTGGTGCCCAGGAAGCTCTAGTGTATGCGATTATGGGGTCTCTGAAAACTCGACCGTAGGTGATCATGGTAGTTTGGGTAACTCTAAGTTAGGTTATTTGGGTGGCCCAGGAACCCTACCTGAGTCCATTGAGGGACACAGGGAATTTACCTTAGTTGATTGGGGGGTGTACCAAGGAAGGTCTAACTTAGGTGACTGGGGCCGGAAAACTCTAGCTTAGGTGATCGTTGGTGCCCAAGAAACTCTACCCTATGGGAGGGCGGAGGGCCAGGAAATTCTGTGTTCAGTGATTGTGGGGGACCAGGATAGTCTTCCTTAAGTAATTGTGTGGGGTTGAAAGCTTCTTACTTTAGGTGATTGTGGCCTCAGGAAAATCTAGCTATGGTGAAGTTGGGGGCCCAAGGAACTCTACCTAGGTGATCTGGGTGCCTGGAAATTCTGTGTAAGCAATGGTGGGGGCCTAAAGAAATCTACCTTTAGGGCATTATGAGGCCCCAGAAACTTGACCTAGGTGTTGGGGGGTTCACGAAACTCTACCTTACATGATGAGGGTAGCAGAGGAATGGCTATGTAGGTGATTGTGGGTTCACAAGGAAAGTCTAGCTGTGTTGATTATGGGGCGAGGATACTCCACCTTAGGTGATTGCGGGGGTTGGAAAACTCTACGTTAGGTGTTGTGGGCTTCAGGAGTTCTAGAGTGGGTGATCATGGCCTAAACGCTACCTGAGGTGATTGTGGGGTTTCAGGAAACCCAGCCTTAGGGGACTGTGTGGTCCCAAGGAACTCTACATTAGGTAATGTTGGGAGCACAGGAAACTCTCACTTAGGTGATCTGGGGAGTGAGAAACTCGATCTTAGGTGATTGAGGGGACCCGGGAAATAACACCTTAGGTGACTGTCGGAGCCCAGGAAACTAGTATGTGTTTGTGGGGTGCCAGGAAACTCTCCATTAGGTGATTTTTCGAGACCCCTCTCTCTAACTTAGGTGATTTGGGAGGCCCAGGAAACAGATCCTAGGTGATTGTGGGTGCCCAAGAAACTATATCTTACGTAATTATGGGTGGGCCTGGGCATTCTACCGTATGTGTTTGTAGAGGCTCAGGAAATAATCTTAGTTGATTTGGGGGGCGTAGGAGTCACTAGTTTCGATGATTGTGGGGTCCCAGAACAGCCTACCTTAGGAGATTTGGGGACCCTTGAAACGCTGGCTTAGGTGATTGTGGGGGCCTAGAAACCTCTACCTTGCATGATTGTGGGTCCAGGAGAGTCTACCTTAGGCGCATGTTGGGTCCCAGGATGCTCTGGCTTAGGTGATTGTACGGGGTCAGGAATCTCCCCTCAGGTGATTATGCGGTCCCAGAAATCTCTAGGTTAGTTGTTTGTGAAGGCCCATGAAACTACCTTAGGTGATTACGGGGGCCAGGGAACCGTAGCTTGCATGTCTATGGGTGCCCAAGGAACTCCACCTTACTGCTTCTAGGGGCGCAGGGAACAGCTTAGGTGATTGTGAGGTCGGCAACCTCTATGGCAGTGATTGTGGTTCCCCCGATAACTCTACCTTAGGTGGTTGCGTGTCCCAGGGAACTGCGCATTAGTTGATTGTGGGCCAGGGACCTCTGCCTTTTAGTTGACCGTGGGGGCCCAGGAAATTATACCTTAGGTGATGGAGGTGGCCCAGGAAACTCGACTGTAGGTGACTGTGAGACCCATGAAACTTGACCTTACTTGATTGTGGGGGCCCAGATTATTGAACCTTAGGTATCTGGGGACCTGAGGTGTTCTACCGTAGGTGATCCCAGGGGCCTTGGGAAAGTCTATGTTAGGTGATTGTGAGGGCTCAGGAAACTCTACCTTAGGTGTTTGTGGAGGACCATGCATATGGATCTTAGGTGATAGTGGGAGGCCAGGATGTCTGCCTTAGTTAATTATGAGGGGGCCAGGAAAACCTACCATAGGTGATTACGGGGGCCCAGGAATCTCTACCTTACGTGAATGCGGGGTACAGGAAGTTCACCCTTAGGTAATCACCTGATCCTGAAGTGACTGTGGGAGCCAGGCTAATCTGTCATAGTCGGTCGTGGGGGGCCAGGATTGTCTACCTTAGTTGACGATGACCCCTCGGAAACTTGCCTTAGGTGATTGTGGGGGCTTAGGGAAGTCCCCCTTAGGAGATTGTAAGGCCCTGTGAATATCAGCCTTAGGTGATGTGTCTCTGCTCACCTGGAAACTCAGCCTTAGGTGATCTTGGTGGGGGCTGGTGTTGGTGAGGCTAGGAATGTCTACCTTTGGTGATTGTGTGGGCCCAGAAAACTCAACCTTAGGTGATTGTGGGGGCCCAGGATGGTTTCCCTTAGTTGGCTGGATCATGACGGGGCTAGGAAATTCTACCCTGTTATTTGTGAGGAGACTACCTTAAGTGATTGTGGGGGGTCCATGAAATCACCCTTAGAAGATAGTGGGGGCCTGGGAAAATCTACCTTATACGATGATGGGGACCTAGGAAACTGTACCTTAGGTGTTTGTGGGCACCTGGGAAATTCAACCTTAATTGATTGTGGGACCCATAAAGTCCACCTTAGGTGGCAGTGGGGTCCCAGGAAACTCTTCCTTGGTGATTGTCGTGGTGCTGAAGATTAGACCTTAGGTGATTGTGGGAATCCAGGAATCTCTACGGAGGAGATTGTTGGCCAGAGAAACTCTATCTTATGTGTTTGTGGGGTCCCCCAAAACTTGACCTCAGGTGATTATTTGCCTGGGAAAGTCTACCTTAGGAGACGATGGTGCCGAAGAAACTGCCCACTAGGAGACTGTGGATGCCCAGAAAACTCCTCCTTGGTGAGTGTGGGGACGCTGGAGGCTCGAGCTCTGGAGCTCGTGGAGGTGCTGGAAACTTGACTTCGCTGATAGTGGGGCTCCCAGAGACTCGACCTTAGGTGTTTGTAGGGGAACATATATCTATTCTGCCAAAGGTGATATTGGGATCCATGAATCTTGACCTTAGACATTGTTGGGGTCCAGGACACTGGACCTTAGATGATTGTGGGGGCCGGGAGAGTGTAACGTAGTTGATTTTGGGGGGCATCAAATTTTACCTCAGTCGACTTTGGGCGCCCAGGAAACTCTTAGGTGATTGGGAGCCCAGAAAACTCTTAAGTGATTGTGGGGCCCCAGGAAACACTAGCTCAGGTGATTGTGCTTCTTAGCTTGCCCTGTCTTCATTCATGGGGTGGGGTGGGGTGCCTCGAAATTCTTCCCTATGTGATTGTGGGGGCCAAAACCAATTATTTAGGTGATTGTAAACCCAAGATTACCCATCTTAGGTGATCGTGGCCTCTTGAAACTCTGCCTTATGTGACTGTGTGGGCCCAGGAAGGCTAACTTAGATGATTGTTACAAGAAATTCTACCCAGGAAACGCTATAGTAGTGGCTCCAAACTGTACGTCATGTGATTGTAGTGGGCCATAAATCTCTTCCTTAGATGATTGTATGTCTAGGAAATGCTGCCTTTGGTGATTTGTGGGTCTTAAACACTCGAGCTTAGGAGATTGTGGCCACCCAGTAAACTATCTTAGGTTATTGTGGGCCCAGGAAACTCGAGCTTAGGGGATTATAGGAGCAGGACATTCTACCTTAGTTCCCCGTGGGGGCCGTGGAAGTATAAGAGTGGTTTTGGTGCCCCAGGAAATCTTACTTTACGTTATTTAGGAGGCCCAGAAACCTAGCTTATGTGATTCTCGGGGGCTCGTGATACCCTATGTTAGGTGATTATGGGGGCTCAGGAATTCTACCTTAGGTGATAGTGGGGGCTCAGAAAACCCTAGTGAAGGTGACGGTGGCACCGTGGAAACTCTAGCTTAGGTGATATGGGGGCCCCAGGAGCCTCTGTGTTCGGTGCTTTTGGTCTCAGGAAAGTCTAGCTTTGGTGATTGTGGATGCAAAGGTGGTAGCTTATGTCATTGTGGGGACCCAGGAAAGTGTACCTTAAGTGACTTTGATGGCCCGGAAACTTGTACCATAAGTGATTGTGGGGTCCAGACATCTCTCGCTACGGTGACTGTGGGCACGAAACTATTCTTTAGGTGACCGTGTGCCCGGGAACGATGGCTTCAGGTGAATGTGGGCTCGAGGGGATGGTACCTAGGTGAGTGTCGTCTAAGCAAACTATACCATAATTGACGGTGGTGACCTAGGAGACTCCACCTTAGTTGATTTGGACGGGCTAGAAAAAAAATCTAATTTAAGTGATGCTGTGTCCCAGGAGCTCTCCCTTGGAGGGGGTGGGCGGAAGGAAACTCTAGCTTACGTGATTGTGGGTACTCCAGAAAATCTATTTTAGTTCATTGTGGGGTCCCAAATTTCTACCTTAGAATTGATGGTAGGGGGTCCAGAAAATTCAGCCTTAGGGGATTGTGGGAGCCCCGTAAACTCTAAAGTAGGTGACTGTGACCCAAACTTTACCGAGATGGACGTGGTGGGCCAAAAACTCTACCGTAGGTGCCTGTGAGCCTAGGAATCTCTAACTGAAAGGAATCTCTAGCTAGGCAATTGGGCCAGATAACTACCACAGGTGATAGCGAGGGTCCAGGAAACTCTCCCTTAGGCGTTGGGGGCCCAGGAAACTCTGCCTCGGGTGGAAGTGGTCCCAGGAAACTTTACCTTAGGTGATTGTGGGCTCAGGAGACTCTTACCTTAGGTGATTTTGCTGGGACTAGGAATACTTACCTTCAATGACTGTGGGCCTAGGAAACTCTAGTTCCGACGATCGGTGGTTGTGGACCAAGGAAATTCTACCTTGGGTGATCGTTTGGCCCAAGGTAATTGTACCTTAGGTGACTGTGGGGACCCTAGAAAATCTACTGTGATTGTGGTGCCCAGGAAGCTCTAGTGTATGCGATTATGGGGTCTCTGAAAACTCGACCGTAGGTGATCATGGTAGTTTGGGTAACTCTAACTTAGGTTATTTGGGTGGCCCAGGAACCCTACCTGAGTCCTTGAGGGACACAGGGAATTTACCTTAGTTGATTGGGGGGTGTACCAAGAAAGGTCTAACTTAGGTGACTGGGGCCGGAAAACTCTAGCTTAGGTGATCGTTGGTGCCCAAGAAACTCTACCCTATGGGAGTGCGGAGGGCCAGGAAATTCTGTGTTCAGTGATTGTGGGGGACCAGGATAGTCTTCCTTAAGTAATTCTGTGGGGTTGAAAGCTTCTTACTTTAGGTGACTGTGGCCTCAGGAAAATCTAGATATGGTGAAGTTGGGGGCCCAAGGAACTCTACCTAGGTGATCTGGGTGCCTGGAAATTCTGTGTAAGCAATGGTGGGGGCCTAAAGAAATCTACCTTTAGGGCATTATCAGGCCCCGGAAACTTGACCTAGGTGTTGGGGGGTTCACGAAACTCTACCTTACGCGATGCGGGTAGCAGAGGAATGTCTGTGTAGGTGATTGTGGGGTTCACAAGGAAAGTCTAGCTGTGTTGATTATGGGGCGAGGATACTCCACCTTAGGTGATTGCGGGGGTTGGAAAACTGTACGTTAGGTGTTGTGGGCTTCAGGAGTTCTAGAGTGGGTGATCATGGCCTAAACGCTACCTGAGGTGATTGTGGGGTTTCAGGAAACCCAGCCTTAGGGGACTGTGTGGTCCCAAGGAACTCTACATTAGGTAATGTTGGGAGCACAGGAAACTCTCACTTAGGTGATCTGGGGAGTGAGAAACTCGATCTTAGGTGATTGAGGGGACCCGGGAAATAACACCTTAGGTGACTGTCGGAGCCCAGGAAACTAGTATGTGTTTGTGGGGTGCCAGGAAACTCTCCATTAGGTGATTTTTCGAGACCCCCCTCTCTAACTTAGGGGATTTTGGAGGCCCAGGAAACAAATCCTAGGTGATTGTGGGTACCCAAGAAACTATATCTTACGTAATTATGGGTGGGCCTGGGCATTCTACCGTATGTGTTTGTAGAGGCTCAGGAAATAATCTTAGTTGATTTGGGGGGCGTAGGAGTCACTAGTTTCGATGATTGTGGGGTCCCAGAACAGCCTACCTTAGGAGATTTGGGGACCCTTGAAACGCTGGCTTAGGTGATTGTGGGGGCCTAGAAACCTCTACCTTAGGTGATTGTGGGTCCAGGAGAGTCTACCTTAGGCGCATGTTGGGTCCCAGGATGCTCTGGCTTAGGTGATTGTACGGGGTCAGGAATCTCCCCTCAGGTGATTATGCGGTCCCAGAAATCTCTAGGTTAGTTGTTTGTGAAGGCCCATGAAACTACCTTAGGTGATTACGGGGGCCAGGGAACCGTAGCTTGCATGTCTATGGGTGCCCAAGGAACTCCACCTTACTGCTTCTAGGGGCGCAGGGAACAGCTTAGGTGATTGTGAGGTCGGCAACCTCTATGGCAGTGATTGTGGTTCCCCCGATAACTCTACCTTAGGTGGTTGCGTGTCCCAGGGAACTGCGCATTAGTTGATTGTGGGCCAGGGACCTCTGCCTTTTAGTTGACCGTGGGGGCCCAGGAAATTATACCTTAGGTGATGGAGGTGGCCCAGGAAACTCGACTGTAGGTGACTGTGAGACCCATGAAACTTGACCTTACTTGATTGTGGGGGCCCAGATTATTGAACCTTAGGTATCTGGGGACCTGAGGTGTTCTACCGTAGGTGATCCCAGGGGCCTTGGGAAAGTCTATGTTAGGTGATTGTGAGGGCTCAGGAAACTCTACCTTAGGTGTTTGTGGAGGACCATGCATATGGATCTTAGGTGATAGTGGGAGGCCGGGATGTCTGCCTTAGTTAATTATGAGGGGGCCAGGAAAACCGACCATAGGTGATTACGGGGGCCCAGGAATCTCTACCTTACGTGAATGCGGGGTACAGGAAGTTCACCCTTAGGTAATCACCTGATCCTGAAGTGACTGTGGGAGCCAGGCTAATCTGTCATAGTCGGTCGTGGGGGGCCAGGATTGTCTACCTTAGTTGACGATGACCCCTCGGAAACTTGCCTTAGGTGATTGTGGGGGCTTAGGGAAGTCCCCCTTAGGAGATTGTAAGGCCCTATGAATATCAGCCTTAGGTGATGTGTCTCTGCTCACCTGGAAACTCAGCCTTAGGTGATCTTGGTGGGGGCTGGTGTTGGTGAGGCTAGGAATGTCTACCTTTGGTGATTGTGTGGGCCCAGAAAACTCAACCTTAGGTGATTGTGGGGGCCCAGGATGGTTTCCCTTAGTTGGCTGGATCATGACGGGGCTAGGAAATTCTACCCTGTTATTTGTGAGGAGACTACCTTAAGTGATTGTGGGGGGTCCATGAAATCACCCTTAGAAGATAGTGGGGGCCTGGGAAAATCTACCTTATACGATGATGGGGACCTAGGAAACTGTACCTTAGGTGTTTGTGGGCACCTGGGAAATTCAACCTTAATTGATTGTGGGACCCATAAAGTCCACCTTAGGTGGCAGTGGGGTCCCAGGAAACTCTTCCTTGGTGATTGTCGTGGTGCTGAAGATTAGACCTTAGGTGATTGTGGGAATCCAGGAATCTCTACGGAGGAGATTGTTGGCCAGAGAAACTCTATCTTATGTGTTTGTGGGGTCCCCCAAAACTTGACCTCAGGTGATTATTTGCCTGGGAAAGTCTACCTTAGGAGACGATGGTGCCGAAGAAACTGCCCACTAGGAGACTGTGGATGCCCAGAAAACTCCTCCTTGGTGAGTGTGGGGACGCTGGAGGCTCGAGCTCTGGAGCTCGTGGAGGTGCTGGAAACTTGACTTCGCTGATAGTGGGACTCCCAGAGACTCGACCTTAGGTGTTTGTAGGGGAACATATATCTATTCTGCCAAAGGTGATATTGGGATCCATGAATCTTGACCTTAGACATTGTTGGGGTCCAGGACACTGGACCTTAGATGATTGTGGGGGCCGGGAGAGTGTAACGTAGTTGATTTTGGGGGGCATCAAATTTTACCTCAGTCGACTTTGGGCGCCCAGGAAACTCTTAGGTGATTGGGAGCCCAGAAAACTCTTAAGTGATTGTGGGGCCCCAGGAAACACTAGCTCAGGTGATTGTGCTTCTTAGCTTGCCCTGTCTTCATTCATGGGGTGGGGTGGGGTGCCTCGAAATTCTTCCCTATGTGATTGTGGGGGCCAAAACCAATTATTTAGGTGATTGTAAACCCAAGATTACCCATCTTAGGTGATCGTGGCCTCTTGAAACTCTGCCTTATGTGACTGTGTGGGCCCAGGAAGGCTAACTTAGATGATTGTTACAAGAAATTCTACCCAGGAAACGCTATAGTAGTGGCTCCAAACTGTACGTCATGTGATTGTAGTGGGCCATAAATCTCTTCCTTAGATGATTGTATGTCTAGGAAATGCTGCCTTTGGTGATTTGTGGGTCTTAAACACTCGAGCTTAGGAGATTGTGGCCACCCAGTAAACTATCTTAGGTTATTGTGGGCCCAGGAAACTCGAGCTTAGGGGATTATAGGAGCAGGACATTCTACCTTAGTTCCCCGTGGGGGCCGTGGAAGTATAAGAGTGGTTTTGGTGCCCCAGGAAATCTTACTTTACGTTATTTAGGAGGCCCAGAAACCTAGCTTATGTGATTCTCGGGGGCTCGTGATACCCTATGTTAGGTGATTATGGGGGCTCAGGAATTCTACCTTAGGTGATAGTGGGGGCTCAGAAAACCCTAGTGAAGGTGACGGTGGCACCGTGGAAACTCTAGCTTAGGTGATATGGGGGCCCCAGGAGCCTCTGTGTTCGGTGCTTTTGGTCTCAGGAAAGTCTAGCTTTGGTGATTGTGGATGCAAAGGTGGTAGCTTATGTCATTGTGGGGACCCAGGAAAGTGTACCTTAAGTGACTTTGATGGCCCGGAAACTTGTACCATAAGTGATTGTGGGGTCCAGACATCTCTCGCTACGGTGACTGTGGGCACGAAACTATTCTTTAGGTGACCGTGTGCCCGGGAACGATGGCTTCAGGTGAATGTGGGCTCGAGGGGATGGTACCTAGGTGAGTGTCGTCTAAGCAAACTATACCATAATTGACGGTGGTGACCTAGGAGACTCCACCTTAGTTGATTTGGACGGGCTAGAAAAAAAATCTAATTTAAGTGATGCTGTGTCCCAGGAGCTCTCCCTTGGAGGGGGTGGGCGGAAGGAAACTCTAGCTTACGTGATTGTGGGTACTCCAGAAAATCTATTTTAGTTCATTGTGGGGTCCCAAATTTCTACCTTAGAATTGATGGTAGGGGGTCCAGAAAATTCAGCCTTAGGGGATTGTGGGAGCCCCGTAAACTCTAAAGTAGGTGACTGTGACCCAAACTTTACCGAGATGGACGTGGTGGGCCAAAAACTCTACCGTAGGTGCCTGTGAGCCTAGGAATCTCTAACTGAAAGGAATCTCTAGCTAGGCAATTGGGCCAGATAACTACCACAGGTGATAGCGAGGGTCCAGGAAACTCTCCCTTAGGCGTTGGGGGCCCAGGAAACTCTGCCTCGGGTGGAAGTGGTCCCAGGAAACTTTACCTTAGGTGATTGTGGGCTCAGGAGACTCTTACCTTAGGTGATTTTGCTGGGACTAGGAATACTTACCTTCAATGACTGTGGGCCTAGGAAACTCTAGTTCCGACGATCGGTGGTTGTGGACCAAGGAAATTCTACCTTGGGTGATCGTTTGGCCCAAGGTAATTGTACCTTAGGTGACTGTGGGGACCCTAGAAAATCTACTGTGATTGTGGTGCCCAGGAAGCTCTAGTGTATGCGATTATGGGGTCTCTGAAAACTCGACCGTAGGTGATCATGGTAGTTTGGGTAACTCTAACTTAGGTTATTTGGGTGGCCCAGGAACCCTACCTGAGTCCTTGAGGGACACAGGGAATTTACCTTAGTTGATTGGGGGGTGTACCAAGAAAGGTCTAACTTAGGTGACTGGGGCCGGAAAACTCTAGCTTAGGTGATCGTTGGTGCCCAAGAAACTCTACCCTATGGGAGTGCGGAGGGCCAGGAAATTCTGTGTTCAGTGATTGTGGGGGACCAGGATAGTCTTCCTTAAGTAATTCTGTGGGGTTGAAAGCTTCTTACTTTAGGTGACTGTGGCCTCAGGAAAATCTAGATATGGTGAAGTTGGGGGCCCAAGGAACTCTACCTAGGTGATCTGGGTGCCTGGAAATTCTGTGTAAGCAATGGTGGGGGCCTAAAGAAATCTACCTTTAGGGCATTATCAGGCCCCGGAAACTTGACCTAGGTGTTGGGGGGTTCACGAAACTCTACCTTACGCGATGCGGGTAGCAGAGGAATGTCTGTGTAGGTGATTGTGGGGTTCACAAGGAAAGTCTAGCTGTGTTGATTATGGGGCGAGGATACTCCACCTTAGGTGATTGCGGGGGTTGGAAAACTGTACGTTAGGTGTTGTGGGCTTCAGGAGTTCTAGAGTGGGTGATCATGGCCTAAACGCTACCTGAGGTGATTGTGGGGTTTCAGGAAACCCAGCCTTAGGGGACTGTGTGGTCCCAAGGAACTCTACATTAGGTAATGTTGGGAGCACAGGAAACTCTCACTTAGGTGATCTGGGGAGTGAGAAACTCGATCTTAGGTGATTGAGGGGACCCGGGAAATAACACCTTAGGTGACTGTCGGAGCCCAGGAAACTAGTATGTGTTTGTGGGGTGCCAGGAAACTCTCCATTAGGTGATTTTTCGAGACCCCCCTCTCTAACTTAGGGGATTTTGGAGGCCCAGGAAACAAATCCTAGGTGATTGTGGGTGCCCAAGAAACTATATCTTACGTAATTATGGGTGGGCCTGGGCATTCTACCGTATGTGTTTGTAGAGGCTCAGGAAATAATCTTAGTTGATTTGGGGGGCGTAGGAGTCACTAGTTTCGATGATTGTGGGGTCCCAGAACAGCCTACCTTAGGAGATTTGGGGACCCTTGAAACGCTGGCTTAGGTGATTGTGGGGGCCTAGAAACCTCTACCTTAGGTGATTGTGGGTCCAGGAGAGTCTACCTTAGGCGCATGTTGGGTCCCAGGATGCTCTGGCTTAGGTGATTGTACGGGGTCAGGAATCTCCCCTCAGGTGATTATGCGGTCCCAGAAATCTCTAGGTTAGTTGTTTGTGAAGGCCCATGAAACTACCTTAGGTGATTACGGGGGCCAGGGAACCGTAGCTTGCATGTCTATGGGTGCCCAAGGAACTCCACCTTACTGCTTCTAGGGGCGCAGGGAACAGCTTAGGTGATTGTGAGGTCGGCAACCTCTATGGCAGTGATTGTGGTTCCCCCGATAACTCTACCTTAGGTGGTTGCGTGTCCCAGGGAACTGCGCATTAGTTGATTGTGGGCCAGGGACCTCTGCCTTTTAGTTGACCGTGGGGGCCCAGGAAATTATACCTTAGGTGATGGAGGTGGCCCAGGAAACTCGACTGTAGGTGACTGTGAGACCCATGAAACTTGACCTTACTTGATTGTGGGGGCCCAGATTATTGAACCTTAGGTATCTGGGGACCTGAGGTGTTCTACCGTAGGTGATCCCAGGGGCCTTGGGAAAGTCTATGTTAGGTGATTGTGAGGGCTCAGGAAACTCTACCTTAGGTGTTTGTGGAGGACCATGCATATGGATCTTAGGTGATAGTGGGAGGCCAGGATGTCTGCCTTAGTTAATTATGAGGGGGCCAGGAAAACCGACCATAGGTGATTACGGGGGCCCAGGAATCTCTACCTTACGTGAATGCGGGGTACAGGAAGTTCACCCTTAGGTAATCACCTGATCCTGAAGTGACTGTGGGAGCCAGGCTAATCTGTCATAGTCGGTCGTGGGGGGCCAGGATTGTCTACCTTAGTTGACGATGACCCCTCGGAAACTTGCCTTAGGTGATTGTGGGGGCTTAGGGAAGTCCCCCTTAGGAGATTGTAAGGCCCTATGAATATCAGCCTTAGGTGATGTGTCTCTGCTCACCTGGAAACTCAGCCTTAGGTGATCTTGGTGGGGGCTGGTGTTGGTGAGGCTAGGAATGTCTACCTTTGGTGATTGTGTGGGCCCAGAAAACTCAACCTTAGGTGATTGTGGGGGCCCAGGATGGTTTCCCTTAGTTGGCTGGATCATGACGGGGCTAGGAAATTCTACCCTGTTATTTGTGAGGAGACTACCTTAAGTGATTGTGGGGGGTCCATGAAATCACCCTTAGAAGATAGTGGGGGCCTGGGAAAATCTACCTTATACGATGATGGGGACCTAGGAAACTGTACCTTAGGTGTTTGTGGGCACCTGGGAAATTCAACCTTAATTGATTGTGGGACCCATAAAGTCCACCTTAGGTGGCAGTGGGGTCCCAGGAAACTCTTCCTTGGTGATTGTCGTGGTGCTGAAGATTAGACCTTAGGTGATTGTGGGAATCCAGGAATCTCTACGGAGGAGATTGTTGGCCAGAGAAACTCTATCTTATGTGTTTGTGGGGTCCCCCAAAACTTGACCTCAGGTGATTATTTGCCTGGGAAAGTCTACCTTAGGAGACGATGGTGCCGAAGAAACTGCCCACTAGGAGACTGTGGATGCCCAGAAAACTCCTCCTTGGTGAGTGTGGGGACGCTGGAGGCTCGAGCTCTGGAGCTCGTGGAGGTGCTGGAAACTTGACTTCGCTGATAGTGGGGCTCCCAGAGACTCGACCTTAGGTGTTTGTAGGGGAACATATATCTATTCTGCCAAAGGTGATATTGGGATCCATGAATCTTGACCTTAGACATTGTTGGGGTCCAGGACACTGGACCTTAGATGATTGTGGGGGCCGGGAGAGTGTAACGTAGTTGATTTTGGGGGGCATCAAATTTTACCTCAGTCGACTTTGGGCGCCCAGGAAACTCTTAGGTGATTGGGAGCCCAGAAAACTCTTAAGTGATTGTGGGGCCCCAGGAAACACTAGCTCAGGTGATTGTGCTTCTTAGCTTGCCCTGTCTTCATTCATGGGGTGGGGTGGGGTGCCTCGAAATTCTTCCCTATGTGATTGTGGGGGCCAAAACCAATTATTTAGGTGATTGTAAACCCAAGATTACCCATCTTAGGTGATCGTGGCCTCTTGAAACTCTGCCTTATGTGACTGTGTGGGCCCAGGAAGGCTAACTTAGATGATTGTTACAAGAAATTCTACCCAGGAAACGCTATAGTAGTGGCTCCAAACTGTACGTCATGTGATTGTAGTGGGCCATAAATCTCTTCCTTAGATGATTGTATGTCTAGGAAATGCTGCCTTTGGTGATTTGTGGGTCTTAAACACTCGAGCTTAGGAGATTGTGGCCACCCAGTAAACTATCTTAGGTTATTGTGGGCCCAGGAAACTCGAGCTTAGGGGATTATAGGAGCAGGACATCCTACCTTAGTTCCCCGTGGGGGCCGTGGAAGTATAAGAGTGGTTTTGGTGCCCCAGGAAATCTTACTTTACGTTATTTAGGAGGCCCAGAAACCTAGCTTATGTGATTCTCGGGGGCTCGTGATACCCTATGTTAGGTGATTATGGGGGCTCAGGAATTCTACCTTAGGTGATAGTGGGGGCTCAGAAAACCCTAGTGAAGGTGACGGTGGCACCGTGGAAACTCTAGCTTAGGTGATATGGGGGCCCCAGGAGCCTCTGTGTTTGGTGCTTTTGGTCTCAGGAAAGTCTAGCTTTGGTGATTGTGGATGCAAAGGTGGTAGCTTATGTCATTGTGGGGACCCAGGAAAGTGTACCTTAAGTGACTTTGATGGCCCGGAAACTTGTACCATAAGTGATTGTGGGGTCCAGACATCTCTCGCTACGGTGACTGTGGGCACGAAACTATTCTTTAGGTGACCGTGTGCCCGGGAACGATGGCTTCAGGTGAATGTGGGCTCGAGGGGATGGTACCTAGGTGAGTGTCGTCTAAGCAAACTATACCATAATTGACGGTGGTGACCTAGGAGACTCCACCTTAGTTGATTTGGACGGGCTAGAAAAAAAATCTAATTTAAGTGATGCTGTGTCCCAGGAGCTCTCCCTTGGAGGGGGTGGGCGGAAGGAAACTCTAGCTTACGTGATTGTGGGTACACCAGAAAATCTATTTTAGTTCATTGTGGGGTCCCAAATTTCTACCTTAGAATTGATGGTAGGGGGTCCAGAAAATTCAGCCTTAGGGGATTGTGGGAGCCCCGTAAACTCTAAAGTAGGTGACTGTGACCCAAACTTTACCGAGATGGACGTGGTGGGCCAAAAACTCTACCGTAGGTGCCTGTGAGCCTAGGAATCTCTAACTGAAAGGAATCTCTAGCTAGGCAATTGGGCCAGATAACTACCACAGGTGATAGCGAGGGTCCAGGAAACTCTCCCTTAGGCGTTGGGGGCCCAGGAAACTCTGCCTTGGGTGGAAGTGGTCCCAGGAAACTTTACCTTAGGTGATTGTGGGCTCAGGAGACTCTTACCTTAGGTGATTTTGCTGGGACTAGGAATACTTACCTTCAATGACTGTGGGCCTAGGAAACTCTAGTTCCGACGATCGGTGGTTGTGGACCAAGGAAATTCTACCTTGGGTGATCGTTTGGCCCAAGGTAATTGTACCTTAGGTGACTGTGGGGACCCTAGAAAATCTACTGTGATTGTGGTGCCCAGGAAGCTCTAGTGTATGCGATTATGGGGTCTCTGAAAACTCGACCGTAGGTGATCATGGTAGTTTGGGTAACTCTAACTTAGGTTATTTGGGTGGCCCAGGAACCCTACCTGAGTCCTTGAGGGACACAGGGAATTTACCTTAGTTGATTGGGGGGTGTACCAAGAAAGGTCTAACTTAGGTGACTGGGGCCGGAAAACTCTAGCTTAGGTGATCGTTGGTGCCCAAGAAACTCTACCCTATGGGAGTGCGGAGGGCCAGGAAATTCTGTGTTCAGTGATTGTGGGGGACCAGGATAGTCTTCCTTAAGTAATTCTGTGGGGTTGAAAGCTTCTTACTTTAGGTGACTGTGGCCTCAGGAAAATCTAGATATGGTGAAGTTGGGGGCCCAAGGAACTCTACCTAGGTGATCTGGGTGCCTGGAAATTCTGTGTAAGCAATGGTGGGGGCCTAAAGAAATCTACCTTTAGGGCATTATCAGGCCCCGGAAACTTGACCTAGGTGTTGGGGGGTTCACGAAACTCTACCTTACGCGATGCGGGTAGCAGAGGAATGTCTGTGTAGGTGATTGTGGGGTTCACAAGGAAAGTCTAGCTGTGTTGATTATGGGGCGAGGATACTCCACCTTAGGTGATTGCGGGGGTTGGAAAACTGTACGTTAGGTGTTGTGGGCTTCAGGAGTTCTAGAGTGGGTGATCATGGCCTAAACGCTACCTGAGGTGATTGTGGGGTTTCAGGAAACCCAGCCTTAGGGGACTGTGTGGTCCCAAGGAACTCTACATTAGGTAATGTTGGGAGCACAGGAAACTCTCACTTAGGTGATCTGGGGAGTGAGAAACTCGATCTTAGGTGATTGAGGGGACCCGGGAAATAACACCTTAGGTGACTGTCGGAGCCCAGGAAACTAGTATGTGTTTGTGGGGTGCCAGGAAACTCTCCATTAGGTGATTTTTCGAGACCCCCCTCTCTAACTTAGGGGATTTTGGAGGCCCAGGAAACAAATCCTAGGTGATTGTGGGTGCCCAAGAAACTATATCTTACGTAATTATGGGTGGGCCTGGGCATTCTACCGTATGTGTTTGTAGAGGCTCAGGAAATAATCTTAGTTGATTTGGGGGGCGTAGGAGTCACTAGTTTCGATGATTGTGGGGTCCCAGAACAGCCTACCTTAGGAGATTTGGGGACCCTTGAAACGCTGGCTTAGGTGATTGTGGGGGCCTAGAAACCTCTACCTTAGGTGATTGTGGGTCCAGGAGAGTCTACCTTAGGCGCATGTTGGGTCCCAGGATGCTCTGGCTTAGGTGATTGTACGGGGTCAGGAATCTCCCCTCAGGTGATTATGCGGTCCCAGAAATCTCTAGGTTAGTTGTTTGTGAAGGCCCATGAAACTACCTTAGGTGATTACGGGGGCCAGGGAACCGTAGCTTGCATGTCTATGGGTGCCCAAGGAACTCCACCTTACTGCTTCTAGGGGCGCAGGGAACAGCTTAGGTGATTGTGAGGTCGGCAACCTCTATGGCAGTGATTGTGGTTCCCCCGATAACTCTACCTTAGGTGGTTGCGTGTCCCAGGGAACTGCGCATTAGTTGATTGTGGGCCAGGGACCTCTGCCTTTTAGTTGACCGTGGGGGCCCAGGAAATTATACCTTAGGTGATGGAGGTGGCCCAGGAAACTCGACTGTAGGTGACTGTGAGACCCATGAAACTTGACCTTACTTGATTGTGGGGGCCCAGATTATTGAACCTTAGGTATCTGGGGACCTGAGGTGTTCTACCGTAGGTGATCCCAGGGGCCTTGGGAAAGTCTATGTTAGGTGATTGTGAGGGCTCAGGAAACTCTACCTTAGGTGTTTGTGGAGGACCATGCATATGGATCTTAGGTGATAGTGGGAGGCCAGGATGTCTGCCTTAGTTAATTATGAGGGGGCCAGGAAAACCGACCATAGGTGATTACGGGGGCCCAGGAATCTCTACCTTACGTGAATGCGGGGTACAGGAAGTTCACCCTTAGGTAATCACCTGATCCTGAAGTGACTGTGGGAGCCAGGCTAATCTGTCATAGTCGGTCGTGGGGGGCCAGGATTGTCTACCTTAGTTGACGATGACCCCTCGGAAACTTGCCTTAGGTGATTGTGGGGGCTTAGGGAAGTCCCCCTTAGGAGATTGTAAGGCCCTATGAATATCAGCCTTAGGTGATGTGTCTCAGCTCACCTGGAAACTCAGATTTATGTGATGTTTTGGGGAGGTATGGTGGTGAGGCTAGGAATCTCTTACCTTTTGTGATTGTGTGTTCCCAGAATAGTCAACCTTAGTTCATTGTGGGGGTCCAGAATGGTTTACCTTAGTTGACTGGATCATGCAAGAGCTAGGAAATTCTACCCTGTTGTTTGTGAGGGCACTAGCTTACCTGATTGTGAGGGGTCCATGAAATCACCCTTAAAAGATAATGGGGGCCTGGGAAAATCTACCTTATATTACGGGGACCAAGGAAACTATTCCTTAGGTGATTGTGGGCACTTGGGAATTTCAACGTAAATGATTTTGGGACCCATAAAGTCAACCTTAGGTGGCAGTGGGGTCCCAGGAAACTCTTCCTTGGTGATTGTGGGCATGCTGAAGATTGGACTTTAGTTGATTGTGGGAATCCAGGAATCTCTATAGAGGGGATTGTTGGCCAGAGAAACTCTATCTTGTGTGTTTGTGGGGTTCCCCAAAACTTGATATCAGGTGATTATGAGCTTGGGAAACTCTACCTTAGGAGACGGTGGTGGCCCAAGGAACTCGACAGTAGGAGATTGTGGAGACCCAAAAAACTCCACCTTAGGTGATTTTGAGGGCCTAGAAAAAAATCTAACTTAAGTCATGCCTTGTCCCAAGAAGTCTCCCTTGGCGGGGGAGTGGGGGGCGGGGGAGGAGCAGGAAACTCTGTCTTAGATATTTGTGGGTCCAGGAAACTTGCTTAGGTGAACGTTTGTCCCAGCATACTCTGTTACAATTAATTTGATTCTTCCTTATTTGATTTTGGTGGTCAAAAACTATTACTTTAAAAAGAAAAAACAAACGATTACTTTAGGTGAGGTAATCCTAGGAAATTTATTTCAAACGAGTGAGGCTTTATGCAGTACTACCTTAGGTGACTGGGCAACGCTCAAAACATTGGCTTAGGTGTTTCTAGTGCCCCAGGGGATCTCCATTGGTGAATGTTGGGGGCCTATGAAACTGTACCTCAGATGATTATGGGGGTGGCTAAGAACTGTAAATTAGGTGATTGTGGGGACACGGGACACTCTGGCTTTGGGGATTGTGGGTGGCCAGGAAATTCTATCTTAGATGATGGTGGGGGATAGGGAAACTCTAGCTTAGGCGATACAGGAGGCTAGGAAATTCTTCGTAAGTTGACTGAGGGACCAGGAAAATCTACCTTAGATAATCGTGGGAGCCCAGGAAATTCTACCTTAGAAGATTGTGGAGATGCTGTAAACTGTAACTTAGGTGATTGTGGGGACCCAGTAAACTGTAACTTATGTGATTGTAGGGACCCAGGAAACTGTAGCTTGGGTGATTGAAGTTGGGGGGCAGTGAATCATCCTTATGAGACTGGAGAACCTAAAACTATTACTTGAAGCTGTTGTGGGCCAAGGAAATCTATTTTTGGTGATTGTGGACCCAGGAAATTCACCTTTAGGTGATTGTGGGCCTCAGGAAACTCTGCTTTAGGTAGTTATTGCTGCCCAGGCAATAATACCTTTAGGTAACTGTTGGGTACCAGGAAACTTGAGGTTAGGTGACTGTAGGTGCCCAGAACTCTACCTCATTTCATTGTGGGACCTAGGAAACTCTACCTTAGTAAATCTTGGGCCCTAGGAAACTCTACTTCAGGTGATTGAGGGGCCCATGAAACTGTACCTTATGTGATTTTTGAGGCCTACGAAACTCTACCTTAGGATATTTTGGGGATCCAGCAAACTCAATGTTAGGGGATTGTGGGAATTGAAGAAACTCTACCTTTGGTAGCTGTGGGAGCCTGGAAGTTTCTCCTTATGTGATTCTGGGGGGCCCAAAACTATTACTTTAGGTGACATGAGCCCAGGAAAATCTACCTAAGGTTATTGTTAGGGAAACTCTAGCTTAGGTCATTGTGGGGGTCCTGGAGACTCTAGCTCAGGTGATGGTGGACGGCTGGAAACTCTTCCTTAGGTGATTGTGGGGGACCAGGAAGCCTATTTTACAATAAACTCTTAGTTGATTGTAAGTCCCAGGAACTCTACCATAGGTGATTGTGGGGGCACTTGAAACTTAAAAAATTGGGGGCCCGGGAAACTCTAGCTTCTGTGAATGTTGGGGGCCCATGGAACTCTACCTTAGGTAATTTGGGGGGACCCTGGAAACTCTAGCTTAGTGACTATGGATGCCCAGGAAACTAGCTTAGACGATTGTATGGGCCCAGGGAAATCTACTTTATGTGATTGTGGGAGCCAGTAAACTCTAGTTTATGTGATTTTGGGGGCCCAGGAAACTACCTTAGGGAAATGTGGTACCTCAGCAAAATCTAATTTAGGTGATTTTGGAAGACCAGAAAACCTATCTTAGGTGTTAGTGGGGTTCCAGGAAACTCTTTCTTAGGTGATTGTGAGTTCTCAGGAATCTCTACCTCAGTTATTTGCTGGTTCCCAGAAAACTCTGTCATTTCATTGTGGGGGCCAAGAAAATATAGTGAATTTAGGGCCCAAGGAAGTTCTACTTTAGGTGACTTAGGGGGCCAAGGAGTGTACACTTTGTGGGTTTTGAGGCCTGGGAAACTCTGCGTATGGTTGTTTTGGTGCCCAGGAAACTGTTAGGTGATTGTGCGGGGGAGGGTGTCAAAGAAACTCTAAGGCGATTGTGGGGGACCGGGAAAATCTTCCTTATGTGATTCTCAGCAGCCCAAATCACCTACTACTTTAGGTTATGTGGGCCCAGGAAGTTTACCTAAGGTGACTGTGGAGGCCCTAGAAATTACCTTAGTGGATTGTGAAGGCCAAGGAAACTACCCTACATGATTGTGGGTGCAAGAAACTATCTTAGTTCATTGTGGGGGCTAGGGAACTGTACCTTAGGTTATGGTAGGTACCCAGGACATACTACAATAGATGACTGTGGCCCAAACTCTACTTTAGGTGATTGTGGGGGCCTGGAAACTGTATCTTAATGATTTTAGGTCCCCAGAAAATTCTATCTTAAGGTCTTCTGTGGCCAGGAAACTCCACCTTAGGTGATTTGGGGGGCCTAGTAAACTAATTTTACCTTAAATGATTGCGGGGGCCCAGGAAACTATCTTAGGTGAATTTGGGGGGGTCCAGAAAAGTCAAGCTTAGGTGATTTGGGGTCTAAGAAACTCTAGCTCAGGTGATTGTGGGGTTCCAGGAAGATTAGATGACTGTTTTGGTCCAGGAAATCAAGCTTAGGTAATCACGGGGTGGCAGGAAATTCATCCTTAAATGATTGTGGGGAAATTCTACCTTAGTAATTGTTGCTGCCTAGGAAAATGTATCTTAGGTGATCAATTGTAGGGGTCTTAAGAATTGTATGTTAGGTAATCTGGATCTAGGAAACTACCATGGTTTATTGTGGGGAATAGGAATCTAACCCTTAGTGATTTGGGGTCCCAGGAAAATCTACCTTAGGTGATACTGGGGGCCCTGGAAACTCTATATTAGATGAATTTTGGGGCCTAGGAAACTCTTACCTTATGAGAGTGAGGGTGAAGAAAATCTACATTAGGTTAGTGTTGGGGCGGGGCAGGAAATTTTTCCGTATGTGATTCTGAGGGACTGAAAACTTACTT
Source organism: Grampus griseus (assembly GCF_964374135.1). Classification (NCBI taxonomy): domain Eukaryota; kingdom Metazoa; phylum Chordata; class Mammalia; order Artiodactyla; family Delphinidae; genus Grampus; species Grampus griseus. Next base: position 96,075,283 of record NC_139018.1, read on the forward strand.
TAGATGAATTTGTTTCCAGGAAAATCTACCTTAGGTGATTGTGGGGGCCCAGGAAACTCTATATGGTAATTGTGCAGGCCCAGGAAATCTGGCTTACTGTGAGGGGACCAGGAAATTCTACCTTAGTGATTGTAGGGGGCTCATGAAATTCCACTCTAGGTTATTGTGGGGGTCCACAAACTACCTTTTGGTGATGTTGAACTAAAACAGACTGTCAGTTATTTCTTCAGCAAAAGAATAGGTTTATTCGGGATCTGCACAAAATTAAAATTCAGGGTGTGCAACTATGTGGAACTACTTGCATGTCCCCACACAGCAAGGCAAGGAGAGCTCTTACAGAGGAGAAAAGGAAGTTGGGAGGACTACAGTAAACAGAGTCCACGGCTTTTCATTGGCTGAGTCCTTGCCAGGAAAGAAGTCTTCTTCCTGTTGGGCTCTGTTATCATCACAGGACATGAGAGTTCCCCCCTCTGGTTTCCTGACTCTATCTGAGGTTTCTCTATTTTTTTCAGTGTTGATGGAGTCAGGATACTCTCCACCTTAGGTGATGTGAGAGCCCAGTAAACTGTAGTTAAGATGATTGTGTGGGCCCAGGAAAGTCAAACTTAGGAGAGTGCGGGGCCCCAGGAAATTCCTCCTTGGTGAATGAAGGGGCTTTGGAAACTCCACCTTAGGAGATCGTGGGGGCCAGGAAACTCTACCTTATGTCAGCCTTAGGTTTTTTGGAGGGTGGGGTTGAGAAGAGAAACCACGCCAGGGGTCCAGATAGCCTGCCTACACATCTAGGTTCCCAGGTGTATTGTGACCTCAGTTCTGCTGCTTCTCTGGCTTCAGTTCTAACTGTGGTGGCTCCCTTGCCAGAACTCTAATTTCAGGAAACTGTAATTAAGCTTTTATCCACTGGAGAATAAGCTAGAGTCAGATGTTTGGGGGTTTGAAACTGGCCCTGGTGCTTCACTCCTTATTTAATGCCCAGCCAACTTTCAGGCACTACTCCCTCTTTATATATCTATATTTCTAAGAATCTTTCTTCTTTATTTTTTGCTGCATTGGGTATTCATTGCTGCACACGGGCTTTCTCTAGTTGTGGTGAGCGGGGGCTACTCTTTGTTGCAGAGCACAGGCTTCTCATTGTGGTGGCTTCTCTGGTTGTGGCGCACGGGTTTAATTGCTCCGTGACATGTGGGATCTTCCTGGGCCAGGGCTGGAACCCGGGTCCCTTGCATTGGCAGGCAGATTCTTAACCACTGTGCCACCAGGGAAGCCCACTAGTCCCTCTTTAGATGCCTTTGCTGCTTCTGATCTTGGCATTATTCCATAGTTTTGTTTTGTTTTTTCTGCAGTTTTCATTTTATTTTATATTTTGGTATTGGAAAATACATAATGAAAGCAGCAGTCTTAATGATGTACATATATTTATTTTTAATGTTTATTTTCTTATTAGTCATCCATTTTACACACATCAGTGTATAAATGTCAATCCCAGTCTCCCAATTCATCACACCACCACCCCCACCCCACCCCCTGCCACTTTCCGCCCTTGTGTCCATACATTTGTCCTCTACATCTGTGTCTCAATTTCTGCCCCGCAAACCAGTTCACCTGTACCATTTTCTAGGTTCCACATATATGCGTTAATATACAATATTTGTTTTTCTCCTTCTGACTTACGTCACTCTGTATGATAGTATCTAGATCCATCCACGTCACTACAAATGACACAATTTCGTTCTTTTTCATGGCTGAGTAATATTCCATTGTATATAGGTACCACAACTTCTTTATCCATTCGTCTGTCTATGGGCATTTAGGTTGCTTCCATGACCTGGCTATTGTAGATAGTGCTGCAGTGAACACTGGGGTGCATGTGTCTTTTTGAATTATGGTTTTCTCTGGATATATGCCAAGTAGTGGGATTGCTGGGTCATATGGTAATTCTATTTTTAGTTCTTTAAGGAATCTCCATAGTGGCTGTATCAATTTACATTCCCACCAACAGTGCAAGAGGGTTCCCTTTTCTCCACACCCTCTCCAGCATTTACTGTTTGTAGATTTTTTGATGATGGCCATTCTGACCGGTGTGAGATGATATCTCATTGTAGTTTTGATTTGCATTTCTCTAATGATTAATGATGTTGAGCATTCTTTCAGGTGTTTGTTGGCCATCTGTATATCTTCTTTGGAGAAATGTCTATTTAGGTCTTCTGCCCATTTTTGGATTGGGTTGTTTGTTTTTTGATATTGAGCTGCATGAGCTTCTTGTAAATTTTGGAGATTAATCCTTTGTCAGTTGTTTTATTTGCAAATATTTTCTCCCATTCTGAGGGTTGCCTTTGGGTCTTGTTTATGGTTTCCTTTGTTGTGCAAAAGCTTTGAAGTTTCATTAGGTCCCATTTGTTTATTTTTGTTTTTATTCCCATTTCTCTAGGAGGTGGGTCAAAAAGGATCTTGCTATAATTTATGTCATAGAGTGTTCTGCCTATGTTTTCCTCTAAGAGTTCTATAGTGTCTGGCCTTACATTTAGTTCTTTAATCCATTTTGAGCTTATTTTTGTGTATGGTGTTAGGGATTGATCTAATCTCATACTTTTACATATACCTGTCCAGTTATCAAAGCACCACTTACTGAAGAGGCTGTCATTTCTCCACTGTACATTTCTGCCTCCTTTATCAAAGATAAGGTGACCATATGTGTGTGGGTTTATCTCTGGGCTTTCTAGCCTGTTCCACTGATCTATATTTCTGTTTCTTGCCAGTACCATACTGTCTTGATTACTGTAGCTTTGTAGTATAGTCTGAAGTCAGGGAGCCTGATTCCTCCAGCTCTGTTTTTCTTTCTCAAGATTGCTTTGGCTATTTGGGGTCTTTTGCATTGCCATACAAATTGTGAAATTTTTTTTGTTTTAGTTCTGTGAAAAATGCCAGTGGTAGTTTGATGGGGATTTCATTGAATCTGCAGATTGCTTTGGATAGTAGAGTCATTTTCACAATATTGATTCTTCCACTCCAAGAACATGGTATATCTCTCCATCTGTGTGTATCATATTTAATTTCTTTCATCAGTGTCTTATAATTTTCTGCATACAGGTCTTTTCTCTCCTTAGGTAGGTTTATTCCTAGATATTTTATTCTTTTTGTTGCAGTGGTAAATGGGAGTGTTTTCCTAATTTCACTTTCAGATTTTTCATCATTAGTATATAGGAATGCTAGAGATTTTCTGTGCATTAATTTTGTATCCTGTTACTTTACCAAATTCATAGCTCTAGTAGTTTTCTAGTAGCATCTTTAGGATTCTCTATGTATAGTATCATGTCATCTGCAAACAGTGACAGCTTTACTTCTTCTTTTCTGATTTGGATTCTTTTTATTTCCTATTCTTCTCTGATTGCCATGGCTAGGACTTCCAAAACTATATTGAATAATAGTGGTGAGAGTGGGTAACCTTGTCTTGTTCCTGATCTTAGTGGAAATGGTTTCAGTTTTTCACCATTGAGGACGATGTTGGCTGTGGGTTTGTCATATATGGCCTTTACTATGTTGAGGAAAGTTCCCTCTATGCCTACTTTCTGCAGGGTTTTTATCATAAATGGGTGTTGAATTTTGTTGAAAGCTTTCTCTGCATCTATTCAGATGATAATATGGATTTTCTCCTTCAATTTGTTAATATATTGTATCACATTGATTGATTTGCATATATTGAGGAATGCTTGCATTCCTGGGATAAACCCCACTTGATCATGGTGTATGATCCTTTTAATGTGCTGTTGGATTCTGTTTGCTAGTATTTTGTTGAGGATTTTTGCATCTATATTCATCAGTGATATTGGTTTGTAATTTTCTTTTTTGTAGTATCTTTGGTTTTGGTATCAGGGTGATGGTGGCCTTGTAGAATGAGTTTGGGAGTGTTCCTCCCTCTGCTATATTTTGGAAGAGAATGAGAAGGATAGATGTTAGCTCCTCTCTAAATGTTTGGTAGAATTCGCCTGTGAAGCCATCTGGTCCTGGGCTTTTGTTTGTTGGAAGATTTTTTATCACAGTTTCAATTTCAGTGCTTGTGATTGGTCTGTTCATATTTTCTATTTCTTCCTGGTTCAGTCTTGGAAGCTTGTGCACTTCTAAGAATTTGTCCATTTCTTCCAGGTTGTTCATTTTATTGGCATAGAGTTGCTTGTAGTAGTCTCTTAGGATGCTTTGTATTTCTGCGGTGTCGTAACTTCTTTTTCATTTCTAATTTTATTGATTTGAGTCCTCTCCCTTTTTTTCTTGCTGAGTCTGGCTAATGGTTTATCAATTTTGTTTATCTTCTGAAAGAACCAGCTTTTAGTTTTATTGATCTTTGCTATCGTTTCCTTCATTTTTTTTTCATTTATTTCTGCTCTGATCTTTGATTTCTTTCCTTCTGCTAACTTTGGGTTTCGTTTGTTCTTTCTCTAGTTCCTTTAGGTGTAAGGTTAGATTCTTTACTTGAGATTTTTCTTGTTTCTTGAGGTAGGCTTGTACAGCTGTAAACTTCCCTCTTAGAACTGCTTTTGCTGCATCCCATATGTTTTGCATCGTCGTGTTTTCATTGTCATTTGTCTCTAGGTATTTTTTGATTTCTTCAGTGATCTCTTGGTTGTTTAGTAACATATTGTTTAGCCTCCATGTGTTTGTGTTTTTTCCCTGTAATTCATTTCTAATCTCATAGTGTTGTGGTCAGAAAAGATGCTTGATATGATTTCAATATTCTTAAATTTTCCAAGGCTTGATTTGTGATCCAAGATGTGATCTATCCTGGAGAATGTTCCATGTGCACTTGAGAAAAAAGTGTAATCTGCTGTTTTTGGATAGAATGTCCTATAAATATCAGTTAAATCTATCTGGTCTATTGTGTCATTTAAAGCTTCTGTTTATTTATTTTCATTTTGGATGAGCTGTCCATTGATGTAAGTGAGGTGTTACAGTCCCCCAGTATTATTGTGTTACTGTTGATTTCTTCTTTTATAGCTGTTAGCAGTTGCCTTATGTATTGAGGTGCTCCTATGTTGGGTGCATATATATATTTATCATCATTATATCTTCTTCTTGGATTGATCCCTTGATTATGTAGTGTCCTTCTTTGTCTCTTCTAATAGTCTTTATTTTAAAGTCTATTTTATCTGATATGAGTATAGCTACTCCAGCTTTCTTTTGATTTCCATTTGCATGGAAATCTTTTTCCATCCCCTCACTTTCAGTCTGTATGTGTCCCTAGGTCTGAAGTGGGTCTCTGGTAGACAGCATATATACGGGTCTTGTTTTTGTATATGTTCAGCAAGCCTGTGTCTTTTGGTTGGAGCATTTAATCCATTCACGTTTAAGGTAATTATAGATATGTATGTTCCTATGACCATTTTCTTAATTGTTCTGGGTTTGTTTTCGCAGGTCCTTTTCTTCTCTTGTGTTTCCCACTAAAGAAGTTCCTTTAGCATTTGTTGTAGAGCTGGTTTGGTGGTGCTGAATTCTCTTAGCTTTTGCCTGTCTGTAAAGCTTTTGATTTCTCCATTGAATCTGAATGAGAACCTTGGTGGGTAGAGTAATCTTGGTTGTAGGTTCTTCCTCCCTTTCATCACTTTAAGTATATCATGCCACTCCCTTCTGGCTTGTAGAGTTTCTGATGAGAAATCAGCTGTTAACCTTATGGGATTTCCCTTGTGTATTATTTGTCGTTTTTCCCTTGTTGTTTTCAATAATTTTTCTTTGTCTTTAAGTTTTGCCAGTTTGATTACTATGTGTCTTGGCGTGAGTCTATTTCCATTTTGTAGATAAGTTCATTTGTGTTGTATTTGAGATTCCACATATAAGTGATATCACATGGTATTTCTCTTTGTGACTTACTTCACTTAGTATCATCTCTAGGTTCACGGTTGTTGCTGCAAATGGCATTATTTTTTATGGCTGAGTAATATTCCATTGTATATATGTGCCACAAGTTCTTTAGCCATTCCTCTGTCAGTGGACATTTAGTTGGCTTCCATGTCTTGGCTATTGTAAATAGTGCTGCAATGAACACAGGGTTGCATGTATCTTATTGAATTAGTTTTCTCTGGATATATGCCAAGGAGTGGGATTGCATGATCATATGGCAAGTCTATTTTTAGTTTTCTGAGGAACCTGCATACTGTTCTCCATAGTGGCTGCACCAATTTACTTTCACACCAACAGTGTAGGAGGGTTCCCTTTCTCCACATCTTCTCCAGCATTTGCTATCTGTAGACTTTTTAATGATGGCCATACTGACTGGTGTGAGGTGATACCTCGTTGTAGAAGAGCAACTGACTTTAGACGAATCCCCTCACCCCGAACCCAAAGCCCTTCTACTCCCTGCTTGTCTGACTACTGGGCAGAATGGTATGCTAATGAACTTGTCTTTTAGGTTTTTAATCTCTGGAGAACTAAATATTATTTACTTCTCACCCTAAAAATGCTATTTTTTTTGTTTTTATCATTTTTGTGTGGCCTATTTTATTAGCATTAACAAAAATATAAAAAGTCTCTGTACTGTTGTCCCAAATACATAAAAGGCAGATAGCATGTAACAGCTTCCCAGAACAAATGCAGTCACTGCAAGAAAAGGAGAAAGGAGTTTTGTGGTATGGTCAGAGAAAGAATGATAAATTATAAGAACGCTCAATTTTCCCTAATAGGGCAAAACCAGCAACATCGTCCCCCAAGGTATACCTTACATGGTTCAGTGATTCCCAGAACTCTATCAAAGCAAATCAGGGAAGTGGAACATGATATTTAGAGATGTGAAGTCGCTTGGCCAAAGCTGATGAGTGGTAAGAACAATATTTTTTAGGTAACATTTAGTTAGTATGTGTTATGTGGCAGGCTCTAAGTACCTTATATGTTTCATATAATTCAATCTTCAAAACAACCTTATGTTGTAAATCTATTAATAAGTATTTTTCTGTACTAATGAGTGTACTAATGAGGTAACAGATGTTACAAAAGGCTAAATAATTTGTCCAATGTCATTCAATTAAAAAGTGGCAGAGCTGAGATTAGACCAGGCAGGGTCAGGGGGCCAGCCAGTCATTTTAGTTTGCTTTTCAGCACGTCATTGTGTTAATGGCTGTGGGGGAAACTCTGAGTGATAACCAGGTGGGTGCAGTATTGTGGCTGGGATAGAGGTCTTGGAAGTCATATGACCTTGGTTCAAGAACTGGCCCCTTACCTATAATGTGTCTTCGGGTAAGTCATTCAACCTCTCAAAGTCTGTTTCCTCAAATGAGTACAAAGCATAGAGTGAATAATGAATAAATGTTAATTAACTAGTATAAATAGCTGTGAAAGCAGGCAGGAGTGAATATAGAGAGAGGAGAGCTTAGATCATAGTGTAGTTTGAATAATTTTTAAATTCCCAATTAGCCCTGAAAAAGTTGAGAAAAATTCCCAATTGATAATACAGAGTTTCAAATCAGAAAGCAGAAGGTCAGGGATAAGACAGAAGGTGGGGACAACAGCAATTTCTCTTTCTGGCTCAGACTTCTTTCACTTCTACGGTGACTACCACACTGGGCCTTGAAATGGACCACTCATTAACACTGAGTCTTCAGAACTAGAATGTCCAGTGACTTGGCATTCAGATTGCTTTGGATATAAAGATAAATTCCTGAACCTGGAAATGATCAAGTTTTGCTTCTATACCAGTTACTTCAGATGCTTCCTTTGTATTGTTTTTTAATGGTGGCCAAGCAAAGTGACTTGCCTGCCTTCTCCTGCAAAGGAAGAAGGATGATCTTAAGGATCCCATTCTGGGTAAGTAGTGCTCAGCTCCTGCTATCACATACTTTCTCCTCCTGAAACCTCCAACACCTTCTCTTCCATCCTTACTCTGGATAAGGATCTTGCTTCTTATTTCACTGAGACAATGGAAGCATCTGAATAGAACCACCACATGCTCTCTCCACCACATCTCCCCCATGCTGTGTATCTGTGTGCACACTCGTCCTTCTCTCCTCGAACCAGGGAGACCACTCTGCATCTATGTAAGGCCACTCCTCCATCCGGGCATAAGGGCCCATCTCCTCTTTTTCCTGCATCTCGTTCCTTCCATCTCTTGGCTCAGTCCCATCAGTATACACACATGCTGTTATTTTTCCCTTAAAAAAATTCTCTTTTCTATTGGAAAGAGATAAACACAGATGAGTTATGCCATTAAGGCACTACTGTTAATGTTGTCACTGTGATTATAATTTTTAAGTTCTCATCTAAAAAATATATATACTAAAGTTATTAGAGGTGAAACAATGATTCTTTAAAATACTCCAATCAGAAAGTTGTAGATGAAACAAGATTGTCAAAATATCAATAGCTATTGAAACTGGGAAACGAGTACATGTATCAATAGGTCCATTTTACTTTTCCCTCTCTTCTTGTGCATGCTTGAAAATATACATGGAAAAGGTTAAAAACATCATCTTAATTCCGCTTTCTCTCCAGCTATTACATGCTTTGCTTCCCTTTATGGTGATACTCCTTGAAGTATATTCACTGACTGATTTTTTTCCCTCCTATTCTCTTGAACCTCCTTTATTAGGCTTCTTTCCTTTACCTTTTCAGCAAACTTGCTTAAGACCACTTAATGACCTCCACATTGTTAAATCCAGTGGTCATTTCTCAGTCTTCATCCTACATGATGCATCAAGCGTGATTTGACAGCTGATCTCTCCTTCCTCGTTGAAGCACTTTCTCCACCTGACTTCCAGGACTGCAGCCTGTGGGGGACTTGCAGTTGTCAACAGTACTGGTATTATTCTTTTAGCTCATTAACTCCAATGAGTAAAAATGGTTTCTGAATAGATTTGATTTCCATCTGGTGTTAATTACATACAAGGAAAGGATGTGCTCAAGGGCACGATGCAATGTTGGTAGCTGGTCACAAGAGTGAGGCTGGGAGTGAGGGCAGTATCATGGTGGCAACAGTTGTTACTTTTTTTCTCTCCCCTTCAACTATTAGACATCTGTAACAGAAAGTGCCTCTGCACACACACCAAGACACGCAAGAGATGTATCCACCTGTGCATCTGAAAGTGGATGGGTTGGATCTTGGAGAAGACCACAGAGCCAAGGGAGTTGCAGTGGTGGTGGCAAGTCTCTCTGGCAGAGGAGGTGGAAAGTGAAAGGGGTGACAGTCTGCCTGGCAATGTGGGTGGCAGCTGGAGGGCTCTATTGTTCTGTAGCAACACCTGAGTCCTAAAGAGAGACCTCTGTAACCAGGAGGATGGAAAGGAAAGAAGGCAGCCAAAGACAACCGAAGGTATGGGTTTCCTGCCATGTGTCCTGGAATTCAATCAAGAAGTCCCCCTGTGCACTGCTGGAGCTCCCCCAGTGGAAGATCCCCCTACCAGGCCATGGGCATACTCAAAGCTCCAAGTGTTTATTATATACCCCCCCACCCCCCAGTCTGTCACCAGCCTTTGTTCTTTTTTTAACACCAGCTTTTTTATGCACATGCTCCCAACTTAGCTCCAGGAAGTCAAACTTGTGCTATATTGCCACCTTCTGGAAAGCAAAAGAAAGGCTTCTTATTGCCAACCTGTTTATTAGAATCAAAGCAAACAAAGCCTTACCTAAGTAAGAAAGGTATTTGTTACTTCAAATGAAAATGTGCAGAGGCACATTTCATCAAACACTATGAAAAACTCGTCGTAATATGGCAAAAGTAAAAATAAAATCAGTTTTTCAGCAACTGAACCCAAAGACACAGAATACTGTGATCTACCTTATAAAGAATTCAAAAGAGTTGTCATGAAGAAATTCAACGAACTTTCAGTGAACTGAGGAATGAAATTAATGAACAGAAGGAATACTTTACCAAGAGAATGAAGTTCTAAAGAACCAAACAAATTCTGGACCTGAGGAACTCACACAGGAAATGAGATGAAGGCTGCATTAAAAACACTGGAAATAGAGCAGATCGCATGGAAGAGAATTAGCAAGCCAGAGGACAGGACTTTGGAAATGGGAAGCAGTCAAGATGGTGGAGTAAAAAAACCCTGAGCTCACCTCCTCTCACAGGCACACCAAAATCATAGCTATCTGCAGAACAACCATCAATGAGAAAGAAGAACCTAGCTAAAAAGGTCTTCTATAACTAAAGATATAAAGAAGGAACCACAACAGTTAGGAGGGGGCAGAGTCGCAACATAGTCAAGTCTCCTACATGTGGGTTGGCAACCCACAAATGGGAGAATAATTACAATTTTTTTTAATATCTTTAGGTACAGTTGCTTTACAATGGTGTGTTAGTTTTGCTGTATAACAAAGTGAATCAGCTATATGTACACATATATCCCCTCTCTCTTGCAGTTTCCCTCCCACCATCCCTATCCCACCCCTCTAGGTGGTCACAAAGCACCGAGCTAAGGGAGAATGATTACAATTGCAGAGGTTCTCCCAAAGGAGTGAGAGGTCCGAGCTCCATATTGGACTCTCTAGCCCAGGGATTCTACACCAAGAAGATGAGCACCTAGAGCATGTGGGTTTGAAGGCCAGCAGTGCTTACTTTCAGGAGTCCCAGAGTCTGTAGGAAATGAGAGACTTCACTCTTAAAGGGTGTGCACAAAATATCACACATTCCAGGACCCAGGGAGAAGCAGTAATTTGATAGGAGCCTGCTGATCTTGGAAAGTCTCCTTGAGGCAAGAAACAACTGCAGCTCATCCTGGAAACATAGACACTGATGGTAGCCATCTTTGGGAGCTCCTTCTACCATGTGTACACTGGTGCTAGCAAGTGCCATTTGGGAATCCTCCCTCTAGCTCACTAGCCCCAAGATCCAGCAACTAACTGGTTGTGACCACAGTCCCACCCACCAGTGGACAGGCTGCCTTAAGACCCTCTGAGCCCACAGCTGCCTCTGGATGTGGCCCTGTCCATGAGAGGGCCCAGGACCCAGCCCTGCATGCCAGTGTGCAGGCACTAGCTGAGGCCCCCCAGGACCCACTCTAGGGCACAGACACCAGCTGCAAGAAAACTGTAGCCCTGCAGCTTGCAGACCCAGCAGGCCAGACTCTGCCCAGGGACCAGCTGGGCCCTGGCCACCAGCAGGCCAACACAAGCTTCAAAACACCCCAGATCCCACAGCCAATTGTGTCAGGAACTGGCCCCACTCACCAGCTATTTGACCCCAGTTCTGGGACCCCTGGGACCTGCGACCAGACCCCAGGACGCAGCTTCACATGCAGTGGGTGGACAACAGCCCTGGGGTCTCCTGGACCCTGACTCTGCCCACCAGTAACCCAGCATTAGCCTAGAGAACCTGTGGGGTTCCACAGTCAGCCGCCTCATGACCCAGTCCTGCCAACCAGCAGCTGGCAACCAGACTGACCACACAGTCAGCCTACCAAGACAGAAAGCCCCACACAGCTCTCTAGGAACCCCTGGCACATATAGCTCTGGTGGCAAGAGGGGAGTGCACTGCTCGGATGCATAGGACATCTTTTACAAAAGGCCACTTCTCCTAGGCTGGGAAATGTAAAGAACAAATTAGGCAAAATGAGGCAACAGATGAGTATGTTGCAAACAAAGGAACAAGAAAAAACTCCAGGAGAACTAAGTGAAGTAGAGATAGGCAATCTACCCAAGAAAGAGTTCAGGGTCATGATTGTAAAGATCAAAGAACTTGGGAGAAGAATGGATGCACAGAGAGAGTAGATGTTTCTAACAAAGAGCATATACAAAGAAAAACAAAACAGATGAATACTATAACTGAAATGAAAAACACACTAGAAGAAATGAACAGTAGACCAAATGATACAAAGTAGTGGATCAGTGAGCTGGAAGACAGTAGTGGAAATCACTGAAACTGAACAGAAAAAAGAATGAAAAGATATGAAGATGGTTTAAGAGACCTCTGGGACAACTTAAGTGCACTAATATTCACATTACAGGGGGTCCAGAAGGAGAAGAGAGAAAGAGACTGAGCATATACTTAACGACATAATGGCTGGAAACTTCCCAAATTTGGGAAAGGAAATAGATATCCAAGTCCACGAAGCTCAGATAGTCTCATACAGGATTAACCCAAAGAGAAACACAGCAAGAAACATTTAATATTCTTTTTAATTACAATGGCAAAAATTAAAGGCAGCAAGGGAAAAGCAGCAAGTTACACACAAGGGCACTCCCATAAGGCTATCAGCTGACTCTTCAGCAGAAACTCTGAAGGCCAGAAGGGAGTGACATGATATATTTAAAGTAGTGAGAGAGAAAAACCTAAAACAAGAATAATCTACCCAGCAAGGTTCTTGTTCAGATTTGTTGGAGAGATCAAAAGCTTTAATGACAAGCAAAAGCTAAAAGAGTTCAGGATGACTGAAGCAGCTTTACAAGAAATGTTAAAGGAACCTCTAAGTGAAAAAGAAAAGACCACAACAAGAAAACATGAAAATTACAAACGGAAAAAGCTCACTGGTAAAGGCAAACATATAGTAAAGGTAGGAAATTGTTCACTCATAAAGCTAGTAGGAAGGTTGAAAGACAAAAGTAGTAAAATAATCTATATCCACATTAAGCAGTTAAGGGAAAGACAAAACAATCAGATGTAAAATATTATATCAAAAACAGTAATTGTGAGGGGAGGAGAGTACAAATGCAGGGTTGTTAAAATGCATGTAAAATTAAAAGATCAGCAACTTAAAACAATCATGCATATCTATCTATCTGCTAGCTAGCTGTATGTGAACCTCACTGTAACCATAAATCAAAACTCTATAATAGGGGGCTTCCCTGGTGGCACAGTGGTTGAGAGTCCGCCTGCTGATGCAGCGGACATGGGTTCGGGCCCCGGTCCGGGAGGATCCCACATGCCGCAGAGCGGGTGGGCCCGTGAGCCATGGCCGCTGAGCCTGTGCGTCCGGAGCCTGTGCTCCGCAACGGGAGAGGCCGCAACAGTGAGAGGCCCGCGTACCACAAAAAAAAAAATCTATAATAGGTACACACAAAGAAGAAAAATGAATCAAACATAATACTAAAGATAGTAAAATCACAAGAACAAAAGACAAAAGGAACAAAAAAGGCCTACAAAATCAAATCCAAAACAATTAACAAAATGTCAATAAGAACATATACATCAATAGTCATTTTAAATGTAAACAGACTAAATGCTCCAATCAAAAGAGAGTGGCTGAATGGATACAATAATCAAGACCTATAAATATGCTGCCTACGAGAAACTCACTTCAGATCTAAAGACACACACAGACTGAAAGTTGGATGGCAAAAGGTATTCCATGCAACTGGAAATCAAAAGACAGCTGGGGGTAGCAAAATACACTTTAAAATAAAGACTGTTATAAGACACAAAGAAGACACTATATAATACCTAATGATCAAGGGATCAATCCAAGAAGATATAACATTTGTAAATATATATGCACCCAACATAGAAGCATTTATAAAGGAAATATTAACAGACACTAAGGGAGAAATCAACAGTAACACAATAGTAGTAGGGGACTTTAACACCCCAATTATATCAAAGGAAAGATCATCTAGACAGAAAATAAGGAAACACTGGCCTTAAAAGATCAGGTGAACTTAATAGATATATAGAGAGCATCCTATCCCAAAACAGCAGAATACACATTCTTTTCAAGTGTACATGGAACATTTTCCAGAATAGATCACATGCTAGGACACAAAGCAAACATCAGTAGATTTAAGGAAATTGAAATTCTATGAAGCATCTTTTCTGACCACAACAGCATTAGACTAAAAATCAACCGTAAGAAAAAAAACCACTAACATGTGGAGGCTATACAATATACTACTACACTACCAATAGATCACTGAAGAAATCAAAGAGAAAATTTAAAAATACCTGTACACAAATGAAAACAAAACCAAACCTCAACAATCCAAAATTGTATGGGAACAACAAAAGCAGTTCTAAGAGGGAAGTTTATAGCAATACAAGCCTACCTCAGGAAACAAAAAACCTGAAATAAACAACCTAACCTTACACCTAAAGGAGCTAGAAAAAATAAACCCCAAAGTTAGTAGAAGGAAAGACATGGTAGAGATCAGAGCAGAAATAAATGAAATAGAGACAAAAAATTTAAAAAATCAATGAAATTAAGAGTTTTTTTAAAAAGCTAAACAAAATTGACATACCTTATCCAGACTCATCAAGAAAAAAATAGGGCCCAAATCAATAAAATCAGAAATGAAAAAAGAGACATTACAACTGACACCACAGAAATAGAAAGGATAAGAGACTACTACAAATAACTGTATGCCAATAAATTGGACAACACAGAAGAAATGGAGAAATTCCTGGAAATGTACAATCTCCCAGGACTAAACCAGGAAGAAATAGAAAATATGAACAGACCAATTAAAAAAAACACTCCCACAGAACAAAAGTCCAGGAACAGATGTCTTCACAGGTGAATTCTACAAAACATTTAGAGAAGAGTTAACACCTATCCTTCTCAAACTATTCCCCCCAAATTGCAGAGAAATGAATGCTTCCAAACTATTCTACAAGGCCATGATCAAATTAATACCAAAAACTCAGACAAAGATATCACAGAAAAATGAAAATTATAAACCAGTATCACGGGTGAACATAGATGCAAAAATCCTCACAAAATATGAGCAAACTGAATCCAACAATACATCAGAAGGATTACACACCATGATCAAGTAGGATTTATCCCAGGGATGCAAGGATTTTTCAATATCTGCAAATCCTTCAAAGTGATACACCACATTAACAAATTGAAGAATAAAAACCATATGATCATCTCAATAGATGCAGAGAAAGCTTTTGAGAAAATTCAACATGAATTTATGATAAAAACTCTAGAAAGGGGGCAGAGAAGGAAAATAAAGGCCATATATGACAAGCGCACAGCTAACAACATATTCAAAAGTGAAAATCTGAAGGCATTTTCTGTAAGCTCAGGAACAAGACAAGGATGCCCACTCTTGCCACTTTTATTCAACATAGTATTGGAAGTACTAGCCACAGGAATCAGATGACACAATTAAGGGGAATCCAAATTGAAAAGGAAGAAGTAAAACTGTCACTGTTTGCAGATGAGAGATACTAAACATAGAAAATCCGAAATACACCACCAGAAAACTACTAGAGCTCATCAATGAATTCAGTAAAGTTGCATGATACAAAATTAATATATGGAAATCTGTTGTATTTCTATATAACAACAATGAAATATTAGAGAAATCAAGGAAACAATCCCATTTAAAACCGCATCATAAAAAACCTATAAATAAACCTACCTAAAAAAGGTAAAAGACCTAAACTCAGAAAACTATCAATATAAGATACTGAAGATGACAATAACAGATGGCAAGATACACTGTGCTTCGGACTTCCCTGGTGGTCCAGTGGTTAAGAATCCACCTTCCAATGCAGGGGATGTGGGTTTGATCCCTGGTCGGGGAACTAAGATCCCACATGCCATGGAGCAACTAACCCAAATGCCAAAACTACTGAGCTTGCGCGCTGCAACTACTGAGCCCGCGCGCTCAGGAGCCCGCATGCCACAACTAGAGAGAAGCCCAGGAACCACAACTAGAGAGGAGCCCACATGCTTCAATGAAGAGCCCATGTGCTGCAACTGACACCCGATGAAGCCAATAATAAATGAAAGAAAGATACACTGTGATATTGGAAGAATTAATATTGTTAAAATGAGCATACTCTCAAAGGCAATCTACAGATTCAATGCAATCCGTGTAAAAATACCAAGGGCATTTATCATAGACCTAAAACAAAAAAATTTTTAGTTTTTTTAAAAAATTATTTATTTGGCTGCACTGGGTCTTAGTTGTGGCATACAGGCTCTTTTAGTTGCAGCATGCAGGATCTAGTTCCCTGACCAGGGATCGAACCCGGGCCCCCTGCATTGGGAGTGCAGAGTCTTAACCAGTGGACCACCAGGGAAGTCCAAAAAATTTTTACATTTGTATGGAAACACAAAAGACCTCAAATAGACAAAACAACCTTAAAAAAAAGAAGAGAGCTGAAGGAATCAGGCTTCCTGACTTCAGACTATACTACAAAGCTACAGACATCAAAACAGCATGGTACCAGCATAAGAACAGAAACCTACATCAATCAAATAGAGGGCCCCCAAATAAACCCACACACTTATGGTCAACTAATCCTGAACAAAGGAGGCAAGAATATACAGGGGGAAAAAGACAGTCTCTTCAGCAAGTGGTGTTGGGAAAATTGGACAGCTGCATGTGAATTCATAAAGTTAGAACACACCGTCTCACCATATACAAAAATAAACTCAAAATGGCTGAAAGACTTAAAGACATGACACTGTAAAACTCCTAGAAGAGATCATAGGCAAAACACTGTCTAACATAAATCATACCAATGTTTTCTTAGGTCAGTCTCCCAAGGCAATAAAAACAAAAATACACAAATGGGACCTGATCAAACTTACAAGTTTTTGCAAAGCAAAGGAAACTATAAAAAATAAACAAAAAGACAACCTACAGAACAGGAGAAAATATTTGCCAACGATAAGAACAACAAGGGCTTAATTTCCAAAATATACAAACAGCTCATACAACTCAGCAACAGACAAACAAATAACCCAATCGAAAAATGGGCAGAAGACCTAAAGAAACATTCCCCCAAAGAAGAAATACAGATGGTCAATAGGCACATGAAAAGATGCTCAACACTGCTAATTACTAGAGAAATGTAAACCAAAGTACAATAAGGTACCACCTCACACTGGTCAGAATGGCCATCATGAAAGACTGTACAACTAACAAATGCTGGAGAGATTGTGGAGAAAAGGGAACCCTCCTACACTGTTGGTGGGAATGTAAGTTAGTGCAGCCACTGTGGAAAACAGTATGGAGGTCCCTCAGAAAACTAAAAACAGAATTACCATATGATCCAGCAATCTCTCTCCTGGGCATATATCCAGACAAAACTCTAATCCAAAAAGATACATGCACCCCATGTTCACAGCAGTACTATTCACAATAGCCAAGACATGGAAACAACCTTAATGTCCATTAATAGATGAATGGATAAAGATGATGTAGTACATATAAACTATGGAGTACTACTCAGCCATAAAAAGAAATAATGTCATTCGCTGCAACATGGGTGGACTGAGAGATTATCATACTAACTGAAGTAAGTCAGAAAGAGAAATACAAATACCATATGATATCACTTATACGTGGAATCAAAATTTTACACAAATGAACCTATCTACAAAACAGTAAGAGAACTACAGACGTAAAGAACAGACTCTTGGTTGCCAAAGTGTAGAAGTTTGGGAGAGTGATAGATTGGGAGTTTGGGGTTAACAGAGGTAAGCAATTATATATGGAACAGATAAACAACAAGTTTCTGTGGTATAGCACACAGAACTGTATTCAATATCCTGTGATAAAGCATAATGGAAACATATAAAACAAGAATGTATATATATGTATAACTGAGTCACTCTGTTGTACAGCAGAAATTAACAGCACTGTAAATCAACTATACTTTCATAAAAATAAATTTTAAAAAAGAAGATAAATTTGTCATTTTTTTGCTGATAGCAATTTATCTATGAGATGATGTCTCTAAACTTCATGGTATATCAGAGACACAAAATACTTAAAAAGTGGATAATGAGTAAATCATCATGAAAACCAAAAACTTACAAAGGTAGAAACAGAGGAATAAAACCAATGGAGCAGGGGAGGAACCAAGATGGCAGAGTAGAAGGACGTGCTCTCACACCCTCTTGCGAGAACACCAGAATCACAACTAGCTGCTGGACTATCATTTACAGGAAGACCCTAGAACTCACCAAAAAAGATACCCCACATCCAAAGACAAAGGAAAAGCGACAATGAGATAGTAGGAGGGGTGCAATCACATTAAAATCAAATCCCATAACTGCTGGGTGGGTGACTCACAGAGTGGAGAACACTTATACCACAGAAGTCCACCCACTGGAGTGAAGGTTATGAGCCCCACGTCACGCTTCCCAACCTGGGGGTCCGGCAACGGGAGGAGGAATTCCTAGAGAATCAGACTTTGAAGTCTAGTGGGAATTGATTGCAGAACTTCGACAGGACTGGGGGAAACAGAGACTCCACTCTTGGAGGGCACACACAAAGTAGTGTGCACACTGAGACCCAGGGGAAGGAGCAGTGACCCCATAGGAGACTGAACCATACCTATCTGCTAGTGTTGGAGGGTCTCCTGCAGAGGCGGAGGGGGGGGCGCTGTGGTTCACCGTGGGGACAAGAACACTGGCAGCAGAAGTTCTGGGAAGTACTCCTTGGCATGAGCCCTCCCAGAGTCTGTCATTAGCCCCACCAAAGAGCCCAGGTAGGCTCCAGTGTTCGGTTGCCTCAGGCAAAACAACGAACAGGGAGGGAACCCAACCCCACCCATCAACAGTCAAGCGGATTAAAGTTTTGCTGAACTCTGCCCACCAGAGCAACAGTCAGCTCCACCCACCACCAGTCCCTCCCATCAGGAAACTTACACAAGCCGCTTAGATACCCTGTCCACCAGAGGGCGGACAGCAGAAGCAAGAACTACAATCCTGCAGACTGTAGAACAAAAAGCACATTCAGAGAAAGATAGACAACATGAAAAGGCAGAGGGCAATGTACTAGATGAGGGAAAAAGATAAAACCCCAGAAAAACAACTAAATGAAATGGAGATAGGCAACCTTCCAGAAAAAGAGTTCAGAATAATGATAGTGAATATGATCCAGGACCTTGGAAAAAGAATGGAGGCAAATATCGAGAAGACGCAAGAAATGTTTGAAGAATTAAAGAACAAACAGAGATGAACAATACAATAACTGAAATGAAAAATACACTAGGAGAAATCAATAGCAGAATAACTGAGGCAAAAGAACGGAAAAGTGACCTGGAAGACAGAATGGTGAAATTCACTGCTGTGGAACAGAGTAAAGAAAAAAGAATGAAAAGGAATGAAGAGCCTAAGAGACCCTCTGGGACAACATTAAATGCAACAACATTTGCATTATAGGGGTCTCAAAAGGAGAAGAGAGAGAGAATGGACCAGAGAAAATATTTGAAGAGATTAGTCGAAAATTTCCCTAACATGGGAAAGGAAATATTCACCCAAGTCCAGGAAGCACAGCAAGTCTCATACAGGATAAACCCAAGGAGAAACACGCCGAGACACAAGGTAATCAAATGGGCAAAAATTAAAGAGAAAGAAAAATTACTGAAAGCAGCGAGGGAAAAATGACCAATAACATACAAGGGAACTCCCATAAGGTTAACAGCTGATTTCTCAGCAGAAATTCTACAAGTCAGAAGGGAGTGGCATGATCTACTTAAAGTGATGAAAGGGAAGAAACTACAACCAAGATTGCTCTACCCAGCAAGGCTCTCATTCAGCTTCGGTGGAGAAATCAAAAGCTTTACAAACAAAAGCTAAGAGAATTCAGCACCACCAAACTAGCTCTACAACAAATGCTAAAAGGAACTTCTCTAAGTGGGAAACACAAGAGAAGAAAAGGGTCTACAAAAACAAACCCAAAACAATTAAGAAAATGGTCATAGGAACAAACATATTGATAATTACCTGAAACGTGAATGGATTAAATGCTCCAACCAAAAGACACAGTCTTCCTGAATGGATACAAAAACAAGACCCATATATATGCTGTCTACAAGAGACCCACTTCAGACCTAGGGACACATACAGACTGAAAATGAGAGGATGGAAAAAGATATTCCATGCAAATGGAAATCAAAAGAAAGCTGGAGTAGCCATACTCATATCAGATAAAATAGACTTTAAAATAAAGAATGTTACAAGAGACAAAGAAGGACACTACATAATGATCAAGGGCTCAATCCAAGAAGATATAACAATGATAAATATATATACACCCAACATAAGAGCACCTCAATACATAAGGCAACTGCTAACAGCTATAAAAGAAGAAATCAACAGTAACACAATAATACCGGGGGACTTTAACACCTCATTTACACCAATGAACAGATCATCCAAAATGAAAATAAATAGAAGCTTTAAATGACACAATAGACCAGACAGATTTAATTGATATTTACAGGACATTCCATTCAAAAACAGATTACACTTTCTTCTCAAGTGTGCACAGAACATTCTCCAGGATAGATCACATCTTGGGTCACAAATCAAGCCTCAGTTAATTTAAGAATATTGAAATCATATCAAGCATCTTTTCTGACCACAACACTATGAGATTAGAAATGAATTACAGGGAAAAAAATGTAAAAAACACAAACACATGGAGGCTAAACAATACGTTACCAAACAACCAAGAGATCACTGAAGAAATCAAAAAATACCTAGAGACAAATGACAATGAAAACACAACGATGCAAAACATATGGGATGCAGCAAAAGCAGTTCTAAGAGGGAAGTTTATAGCTATACAAGCCTACCTCAAGAAACAAGAAAAATCTCAAGTAAAGAATCTAACCTTACACCTAAACGAACTAGGGAAAGAAGAACAAACAAAATGCTAAGTTAGTAGAAGGAAAGAAATTGTAAAGATCAGAAATAAATGAAATAGAAACAAAACAAGAGCAAAGATCAATAAAACTAAAAGCTGGTTCTTTGAGAAGATAAAATTGATAAACCGTTAGCCAGACTCAGCAAGAAAAAGAGGGAGAGGACTCAAATCAATAAAATTAGAAAAGAAAAAGGAGAAGTTACAACAGACACCGCAGAAATACAAAGCATCCTAAGAGACTACTACAAGCAACTCTATGCCAATAAAATGGACAACCTGGAAGAAATGGAAAAATTCTTAGAAAGGTATAACTTCCCAAGACTGAACCAGGAAGAAACAGAAAATATGAACAGACCAATCACAAGCACTGAAATTGATACTGTGATTAAAAATCTTCCAGAAAACAAAAGTCCAGGACCAGATGGCTTCACAGGTGAATTCTATTCAACATTTAGAGAAGAGCTAACACTTATCCTTCTAAAACTCTTCCAGAAAACTGCAGAGGAAGGAACACTCCCAAACTCATTCTATGAGGCCACCATCACCCTGATACCAAAACCAGACAAACATAATACAAAAAAGAAAATTACAGACCAATATCACTGATGAATATAGATGCAAAAATCCTCAACAAAATACTAGCAAACAGAATCCAACAACACATTAAAAGCATCATACACCATGATCAAGTGGAATTTATCCCAGGGACACAAAGATTCTTCAATGTATGGAAATCAATCAATGTGATACACCATATTAACAAATTGAAGGAGAAAAACCATATGATGAACTCAATAGATGCAGAAAAAGCTTTTGACAAAATTCAACACCCATTTATGATAAAAACTCTCCACAAAGTGGGCATAGAGGGAACCTACCTCAACATAATAAAGGCCATAAAAGACAAACCCACAGCAAACATCATTCTCAATGGTGAAAAACTGAAAGCATTTCCTCTAAGATCAGGAATGAGACAAGGATGTCCACTCGCACCACTATTATTCAACATAGTTTTGGAAGTCCTAGCCACAGCAATCAGAGAAAAAAACTAAATAAAAGGAATACAAATTGGAAAAGACGAAGTAAAACTGTCACTGTTTGCAGATGACATGATACTATACATAGAGAATCCTAGAAATGCCATCAGAAAACTACTAGAGCTAATTAATGAATTTGGTAAAGTTGCAGGATACAAAATTAATGCACAGAAATCTCTCACATTCCTATACACTAATGATGAAAAATCTGAAAGTGAAATTAAGAAAACACTCCCATTTACCATAGCAACAGAAAGAATAAAATACCTAGGAATAAACCTACCTAGGGAAACAAAAGACCTGTATGCAGAAAACTATAAGACACTGATGAAAGAAATTAAAGATGATACCAACAGATGGAGAGATATACCATGTTCCTGGATTGGAAGACTCAATACTTTGAAAAAGAATATACTATCCAAAGCAATCTACAGATTCAATGCAATCCCTACGAAATTACCAATGGCATTTTTTTTTTTTTTTTTTTGCAGTACACGGGCCTCTCACTGTTGTGGCCTCTCCCGTTGTGGAGCACAGGCTCCGGACGCACAGGCTCAGCAGCCATGGCTCATGGGCCCAGCCGCTCCGCGGCATGTGGGATCTTCCCAGACTGGGGCACGAACCCGTGTCCCCGGCATCGGCAGGTGGACTCTCAACCACTGTGCCACCAGGAAAGCCCCCAATGGCATTTTTTACGAAACTAGATCAAGTCATCTTAAAATTTGTATGGAGACACAAAAGTTCCCGAATGGCCAAAGCAGTCTTGAGGGAAAAAAACGGACCTGGAGGAATCAGACTCCTGACTTCAGACTATACTACAAAGCTGCAGCAATCAAGACAATATGGTACTGGCACAAAAACAGAAACACAGATCAATGGAACAAGATAGAAAGCCCAGAGATAAACCCACGCACCTATGACAAAGGAGGCAAGGATATACAATGGAGAAAAGACAGTCTCTTCAGTAAGTGGTGCTGGGAAAACTGGACAGCTACATGTAAAAGAATGAAATTAGAACACTTCCTAACACCATACACAAAAATAAACTCAAAATGGATTTTAGACCTAAAGGTAAGACCAGACACTATAAAACTCTTAGAGAAAAACACAGGAAGAACACTCTGACATAAATCACAGCAAGATCTTTTTTGATCCACCTCCTAGAGTAATGGAAATAAAAACAAAAATAAACAAATGGGACCTAATGAAACTTAAAAGCTTTTGCACAGCAAAGGAAACCATAAACAAGATGAAAAGACAACCCTCAGAATGGGAAAAATATTTGCAACCGAATCAACGGACAAAGGATTAATCTCCAAAATATATTAACAGCTCATGCAGTTCAATATTAAAGAAACAAACAACCCAATCCAAAAATGGGCAGAAGACCTAAATAGAAATTTCTCCAAAGACGACACACAGATGGCCAAGAAGCATATGAAAAGCTGCTCAACATCACTAATTATTAGCAAAACGCTAATCAAAACTACAATGAGCTATCACCTCACACCAGTCAGAATGGGCATCATTAGAAAATCTACAAACAACAAATGCTGGAGAGGGTGTGGAGTAAAGAAACCCTCTTGCACTGTTGGTGGAAATATAAATTGATACAGCCACTGTGGAGAACAGTATGGAGGTTCCTTAAAAAACTAAAAATAGAATTACCATATGATCCAGCAATCCCACTGTTGGGCATATACCCAGAGAAAACCATAATTCAAAAAGACACATGCACCCCAATGTTCATTGCAGCAATACTTACAATAGCCGGGTCATGGAAGCAACCTAAATGCCCATCGACAGACGAATGGATAAAGAAGTGGTACACATATACAATGGAATATTACTCAGCCATAAAAAGGAACGAAATTGAGTCATTTGTTGAGATGCGGTTGGGCCTAGAGACTGTCATACAGAGTGAAGTAAGTCAGAAAGAGAAAAACAAATATCGTATATTAACACATGTATGTGGAACCTAGAAAAATGGTACAGATGAACCGGTTTACAGGGCAGAATTTGAGACAGAGACATAGAGAACAAACACATGGACACCAAGCGGGGAAAACCGCGGTGGGCTGGGGATGGTGGTGTGCTGAATTGGGCAATTGGGATTGACATGTATACGCTGATGTGTATAAAATTGATGACTAATAAGAACCTACAGTATAAAAAAACAAACACACAAACAAAACAACTAATACTAAACTTTCTTTGGGTTATTTGTATGGCAATATGTTAATATAAATGTTTCAGACATTACATGAAATTTCAAAAAATGTTATATGTTCTGGTCAAATGTTATAAGTCATAATTCTAGTTATTACTTTAAAGTGTATATCTCAGAAATAACTAAATTTCCTTGTCAATTGCATTATTATGAACTTTCATCAAATCTTTAACTGTGGTCATTTTTAAGTCTTTTGTTATTTACAGAGAGTTCTGGGTGTACTCTGATGCTTTTGCAAAAATATTCCTATAAAAGGGTCTCATCTTCAAGGAAATCATGTAAAAGACTGACACGTACAGGTTTCTGGTAACTGACTATACTGGTGAACTGAATGAATAAGCATTTTCAGAACTCTAATGGAAAACTGATGAATTCATAAAAGTGCTAACAAAAGATCAAGATGAAAACAAAATTAATTACATGGGACTGAGTGAACTGATGAGGATGATTATAATTTTTGTGACTGTTTGAATAATAAAAAAAAAATCCCACAGGGACTCAGAGGCAAAAAATATACAAATCAATTTCACTGCAAAGTAAAGGAGCTGTTACAGTGGAGGATTACTGGACTGAATGTCAATATTATGACATAGTATGAGTGTGTTTCATGTTTGGTAATTGCAATCATTGTTGCTTTTGTTGTGGTCATCCATTTACAATGCTTGGTGTCAGTTTATTTATCTCTTGTAAAAATAAAATACAGTGTGTGTGTGTGTGTGTGTGTGCAAAAAAATGGCTGGAAGACCTAAACGGACATTTCTCCAAAGAAGACATACAGACGGCCAAGAGGCACATGCCAAGATGCTTAACACCACTAATCATTAGAGAAATGCAAAGCAAAACCATAATGAGGTATCACCTCACACTGGTCAGAATGTCCAGCATCAAAGAATCTCCAAACTATAAATGCTGGAGAGGGTGTGAGGAAAAGGGAAGCCTCCTACACTGTTGGTAGGAAGGTAAATTGGTATGACCATTATGCAGAACAGTATGGAGGTTCCTTAAAGAACCAAAAATAGAGGTACCATGTGATCCAGCAGTCCCACTGCTGGGCATATATCCTGAGAAAACCATAAATCGAAAAGATACATGCAATGTTCACTGCAGCACTATTCACAGTAGCCAGGACATGGAAGCAACCTAAGCATCCATCAACAGAGAAATGGATGAGGATGTGGTACATACATACGATGGAATACTACTCAGCCATAATAAGAATGAAATAATACCATTTGCTGCAACATGGACGAAACTAGAGATTATCATACTAAGTGAAGTAAGTCAGAGAAAGACAAATACCATATGGTATCACTTATATGTGGAATCTAAAAAATGGTACAAATGAACTTACTTACAAAACAGAAATAGAGGGACAGATGTAAAAAGCAAACTTATGGTTACCAGTGGGGAAATGGAGGGAGGGATAAATTGGGAGGTTGGGATTGACATATACACACTACTATATATGAAATTAGGTAACTAATAAGTAGCTACTGTATAGCACAGAGAACTCTACTCAATACTCTGTAATGACCTATATGGGAAAAGAATCTAAAAATGATTGTATATATGTGTATGTGTAACTGATTCACTTTGCTGTACACCAGAAACTATCACAATATTGTAAATCAACTATACTCCAATAAAAATTTTTTTAAAAATTAAAAATAAAAAACAACAGAGTGACAAAATAACCAGAAGGAAAAAGATTCAATAGCAGTAGTAAGTTCTTACATATCAACATCACCCTAAATATAAAGGGATTGAACTCAGCAATCAAAAAGTACAGAGTGGCTGGATGGATTAAAAAAAATGACCCAACTAGATGCTGCCTAAGGAGACTCATCTCAGCTCCAAAGACATATTAATACAGAGGCTCAAAATGTAGGGCCAGAAAATGATATTCCAAGCAACTGGAATATTTATATCAGACAAAATAGACTTGAAATAAAAAATGGTAAGAAGTGACAAATAATGACAAAAGGGTCAATACACCAAGAACATATAAAAATTATAAACATAAATACACCCAACATAGGAGCACCAAATACATAAAGGAAATATTAACAGACATAAAGGGAGAAGCTGACAGTAACACAATAATCGTACGGAACTTTAACACCCCGCTTAAATCAAGGGTAGATCATCCAGACAGAAAATCAATAAGGAAACATGGCCTTAAAGGACACATTAGACCAGATAAACTTAATAAATATACATAGAACATTCCATCCCAAAGCAGGATACACATTGTTTTCAAGCACACAGGAAACATTCTACAGCATAGAGCATGTGATAGGTCACAGAACAAATCCTAGTAAATCTAAGAAGACTGAAAGCATACCAGCTACCTTTTCTGTCCCCAATGGCATAAAAGTAGAAATCTAGATCAAGAGGAAAGTGAGATCTACAAACGTGAAAACTAAACAATACACTTTTAAACAACCAATGGGTCAAAGAAATTGCAATTGAAATAAAGTTGTTTAACAAAAGAAAATGCAAATACAACATATCAGATCTTGTGAGATGCAGCCAAAGAGGTTCTGAGAGGAAAGTTTTAGCAATCAACACATATATAGGCTAGCTATCTTTTCAAAGAATTAGTTTTTAGTTTTGTTGATTCTTCCTCTTTTTATCTGGTTTCCATTTCTTTCACTCTGATCTTTATTTCCTTCCTTCTACTACTTATGGGCTTAATTTGTTCTTTTTCTAGTTCTGTGTGGGGACCGTTAGCAAAACAGCTTACAAGCCTGGGCCAGCTAGTAATATGGCAGCATAGTCAGTAAGAAAGGATGCCCCCATGATCATCTGAACAGGAATCCACAACAGCCTCAAAAAGAGCTAAAGAGATGGAATGACAGTATCTGATTTGCATCACGATTCAAATAGTTCCATAGATTTCTTCCTCTGTGTCATTCCAGGCACTGTGTGAAGTGCTGGGAGTACAGATGGAATAAGTAGGACACAGTCCCTGCCCTCAAAGAGGTTATGGTTCAGATGGGGTGAGACAAGCCAAGAGCCACAGTCTGAGCTATAAATATGCACACAAGACAGGATGTTGTACAGGAGAGTGTCCTGTAAAGAGGCCTCTAGAAGAGGAGACACTTGAGCTGAGTCTTGAACAACAAGTAAGATTCAGCTGCATAAAGGATACAGATAGGAGAGCAGATGGAAGCGCACAGGATAAAACCTGAAGGTAGCAAGTTATAATCACTTCCATAAAGAAGGAACACGGTGGAGAAGGGGTAGGAAAAGGCAGAGCATTGGGTGGGTGGCTTGTACATAGCAGGATATAAGGTCAGAGCTCAGCAAGATGCCAATGGCTTAGACACTTATGGGTTAATTTAGATAGTCTAAACTGTATCTGAAAGCTGGGAAGCTGGACACCATTAGGCCGGCTTTTAAAGAAAGAGCTTTCTGGCTGCCCATGGAAGACTATTAGGAGGGTTGAGCTTCTTGGGTCCTGCTTCAAAGGGAATGAGGAACTGACAGTTGTTATGGACTAAATTGGTATATTGACAAATTTGTATATTGAAATCCTACCCCCCACCCCCAGTGTGATTATATTCGGAGATAGGAACTTTAAAGAGGTAATTAGCGGTAAATAAGGTTATAAGGGTGGGGCTTTAATCCAATAAGACTGGTGTCATTATGAGAAGGGAGAAACCAAGGATGCCTGTGCAGAGAAGTCCATGTGAGGACATGAGGAGATGGCCATCTGCGAGGAGAGGAGCCTCAGGAGAAACCAATGCTGCCAACACCTTGATCTTGGATTTACAGCCTCCAGAACTGTGAGAAATCAATTTCTGTTAAGACATCTAGTCTATGGCATTTTGTTATGGTAGCCCATGCGAACTAATACAACTGTTTACTCTAAGTTTTAGATGTTGTAAATAATAATCATGGACATAGGCCTTAATCCATGAAGGCTGAGCACACTAATCAGGTGAGTGTTAGATAACTGACACATTGCAAAATACATACAATCAATTATATGTGCAGGGGATCAATCACGGTGTGGAGTAAGAGGATGTGGAGCTCACCTTCCCCCATGAACACATCAAAAATACATCTACATGTGTAACAATTCTCACTAACAACTAACTGGAAACTGGTAGGAGGACTCCTATACAACCAAGGACGTTAAGAAAGATACACGTGTAATCAGGTAGGAAGGGAAGAAGAGAAATTGGGTAGGGACCTATGCCCCTGGGAGGGAACTCAGAGGAAAAGGGAGATTACATGGGTGGATACCCACCCTAGGGAGTGAGTGGTGAGAGCCACAGATTGAGCATCCCAGTCCTGGGGTCCTACACCAGAAGGAAGAGAACAGCCTCCTTTGCTGGTTGGAGGACTGCTGGGACTAATAGAAGGCCTATGGGAAGCCTGGACTCCACTTGAGGGGAGCACACATGTGCTGGCTTGCCCCTGAGGCAGGGCAGAGAGAGAGCTTCTCCAGCAGGTGCTGGGTTTCCTGAAACCATGGTGGTGTGCACCCCAACCCGAACCAAGTGAATGGTCAGCCCGCCATTCATTCCATGTCACGGTGCAGCACTGGATCTCGGGTGGCCATCACCAGGGAGAAGACTTGACTGTGGGATATAGAGGTGACCTGGTCCTGGGGTGGAGCCTGGGTAGGGCAGCGGTGGCCACTGTTGGTGCTTACTCAAGCGGCATACCAGAAGCAGCCCAGATTCTGACGGTGCTGCTACTCCACAGCTTACTCCCCAATACATGCTCAGAGTCCATGTGGGCCCCTCCTGCCCTGCGGTGTGGCTCCACATGGGCCCCATTTGCTTCAGCACTCCCTTGCTCTGGGGCAACTGTCCCCATCTGGGAAGAAGGGACAACACACACTTAAAGGGAACACAACCAGGTCAGCCCAACCCTCAGGGCTTCTGCTCCAGCACCTTGGGATCAGACCCTGCCCATGAGAGGGTGGTGACAGCCACTGAGCAGAGGGGAAGTCCTGCCTTATACGAAGCTCCAGCTCCAGGCCCTTCATCTCCAGCCCCACCCCCTACCAAGGTGATAGCTGCCAGCACACCCTGAGGAAAGAGGGAGCATGCATCCATGTCTAATCCAGCTCTCCCATCAAAGGCATTGGGCACACACAGTCTGTACAGGGACACTCCCACTTAATAACACCCTTTCAAGATGCAATAGGTAACTGTTTCACCTAAATTCATAGAGGCAGAGAAAGTTAAGCAAAATGGAAAGGCAGAGGAATTGCTCTCAATTGAAAGAGCAAGAGAAAACCCTTGAAAAAAACAATGAAACAGAAATAAGTAATTTACCAGATAAAGAATTCAAAGCATTGGTAATAAAAATGTTAACTGAATTAGACAGAAGAATAGATGTACACAGTGAAAAATTTAACAAGGAACTGGAAAATATAAAAAAGACCCAATCAGAAGTGAAGAATTCAATAGCTGGAATAAAAAACACACTAGAAGGAATGAATAGCAGACTAAGTGATACAGAAGTATGCATAAATTATCTGGAAGACAGAATAATGGAAATCACCCAATCAGAACAACAAAAAGAAAATTAAAAAAAATGAAAACAATTTAAGAGATCTCTGGGAAACATTAAGCATACGAACACGTGCATTATAGGGGTCCCAAAAGGAGGAGAGAGACAGAAGGGATTGAAAATGTATTTGAGGAAATTATGGCTGAAAACTTCCCAAACCTGAAGAAGGAAATAGATATCAGGTACAGGAAGCACAGAGGGTCCCAAACAAGATGAATCCAAACAGACCCACACCAAGGTATATCATAATTAAAATCGCAAAAGTTAAAGCTAAAAAGAGAATTCTAAAGTCAGCAAGAGAAAAACAAAGAGTCATACACAAGAGAACCACCCCTGCTAGAAGGCTATCAGTTGACTTATCTGCAGAAACACTGCAGTCCAGAAGGGAGGGGCATGATATATTCAAGTGCAGAAAGGGAAAAATCTGCAACCTACGATACTCTACCCAGCAAAATTATCATTTAGAATAGGAGAGATAAAGAACTTCACAAACAAGGAAAAACTAAAGGAGTTTATCAATACTAAATCTACTGTTAAAGAAGTGTTCAAGGGCCCTCTCTACATGAAAAGAAGAATCCAGAGGAAAGGGAAAATACCAATAGGAAAGGCAAATATAGAGCAAGGACTGAGGATCAACCACTTAAAGAAGCCAGCCGGAAGACTAAAAGACAAAAAAAATGTAAAAGCAATTATAACTACAGTAAACAGTTAAGGGATAAACATGGTGTAAAATACGACATCAAAAACAAAAAATGTGGTGGAGGGGAGTAAAAAAAATGTACATCTCTCAGGTGTGTTTGGACTTAAATGAGTACCAGTTGAAAACAAGTAGATATAGTTATAGGTCAACATATATTATCCAGGGTTTTGAGAGAAGATGACGGAAGAGTAAGACGTGGAGATCACCTTCCTCCCCAGAGATACATGAGAAATACATCTATACGTGGAACAACTCCTACAGAACACCTACTGAACGCTGGCAGAAGACCTCAGACCTCCCAAAAGGCAAGAAACTCCCCACGTACCTGGGTAGGGCAAAAGAAAAAAGAATCAACAGAGACAAAAGAATAGGAACAGGACCTGCACCAGTGGGAGGGAGCCATGAAGGAGGAAAGGTTTCCACACATTAGAAGCCCCTTCGCGGGCGGAGACTGCGGGTGGTGGAGCAGGGGAGCTTTGGAGCCGCGGAGGAGAGCGCAGCAACAGGGGTGCGGACGGCAAAGCGGAGAGATTCTGGCACAGAGGATTGGTGCCAACCAGCACTCACCAGCCCGAGAGGCTAGTCTGCTCACCCGCCGGGGAGGGTGGAGCTGGGAGCTGAGGCTGGTGAGAGAACACAGCCTGAAAGGGTTACTGCACCTCGGCTAGCTGGGAGGGAGTCCGGAAAAAAGTCTGGACCTGCCGAAGGGGCAAGAGACTTTTTCTTCCCTCTTTGTTTCCTGATGCGCGAGAAAAGGGGATTAAGAGCGCTGCTAAAAGGAGCTCCAGAGATGGGCGCAAGCCATGGCTAACAGCACGCACCCCAGAGACGGGCATGAGACGCTAAGGCTGCTGCTACCGCCACCAAGAAGCCTGTGTGCAAGCACAGTTCACTCTCCACACTTCCCTTCCGGGGAGGCTGTGCAGCCCAACTTCCCCAGGAGAACGCACGGCACGACTCAGGGTGGTGCAAAGTCACGCTGGCCACCGCTGTCAAAGGCTCGCCCAGCATGCCGTACCCCTCCCTCCCCCCGGGCTGAGTGAGCCAGAGCCCCCAATGAATGACGCCTTTAACTCCGTCCTGTATGAGCGAAGAACAGACGCCCTCCAGCGACCTACACACGGAGACGGGGCCAAATCCAAAGCTAAGCCGAGGAAGCTGTGCGAACAAAGAAGAGACAGGGAAATCTCTCCCTGCAGCCTCAGGAGCAGCAGATTAAATCTCCAAAATCAACTTGATGTACCCTGCATCTGTGGAATACCTGAATAGACAACGAATCATCCCAAATTGAGGAGGTGGACTTTGGGAGCAAGACAGATTATTTTCTCCCCTTTTCCTCTCTTTTTGAGTGTGTATGTGTATGCTTCTGTGTGAGATTTTGTCTGTATAGCTTTGCTTTCACCATTTGTCCTAGGGTTCTATCCGTCCATTTTTTGTTTTTACTTTAAAAAAATTTTTTTTCTTAATTATTTATTTATTTTAATAACTTTATTTTACCTTACTTTATTTTATTTTCTTTTATCCTTCCTCCCTTCCTACTTTTTCTCCCTTTTATTCTGAGCTGTGTGGATGAAAGGCTCTTGGTGCTGCTGCAGCCAGGAGTCAGTGCTGTGCCTGTGAGGTGGGAGAGACAACTTCAGGACACTGGTCCACAAGAGACCTCCCAGCTCCACGTAATATCAAACAGCGAAAATCTCCCAGAGATCTCCATCGCAACACCAACACCCAGCTTCACTCATTGACCAGCAAGCTACAGTGCTGGACACCCTATGCCAATCAACTAGGAAGACAGGAACACAACCCCACCCATTAACAGAGAGGCTGCCTAAAATCATAATAAGTCCCCAGACACCCCAAAACACACCACCAAACGTGGACCTGCCCACCAGAAAGACAAGATCCAGCCTCATCCACCAGAACACAGGCACTAGTCCCCTCCACCAGGAAGCCTACACA
Organism: Grampus griseus; assembly: GCF_964374135.1. Lineage (NCBI taxonomy): Eukaryota > Metazoa > Chordata > Mammalia > Artiodactyla > Delphinidae > Grampus > Grampus griseus. The sequence goes on from NC_139018.1 coordinate 96,107,270, forward strand.
ACCCACTGAACCAACTTTAGCCACTGGGGACAGACACCAAAAACAACGGGAACTATGAACCTGCAGCCTGCAAAAAGGAGACCCCAAACACAGTAAGATAAGCAAAATAAGAAGACAAAAAAACACACAGCAGATGAAGGAGCAAGATAAAAACCCACCAGACCTAACAAATGAAGAGGAAATAGGCAGTCTACCTGAAAAAGAATTCAGAATGATAGTAAAGATGAAGCAAAATCTTGGAAATAGAATAGAGAAAATTCAAGAAACATTTAACAAGGACCTAGAAGAACTAAAGATGAAACAAGCAACAATGAACAACACAATAAATGAAATTAAAAATACTCAAGAAGGGATCAATAGCAGAATAACGGAGGCAGAAGAACGGAGAAGATAGAATAGTGGAAATAACTAAAACAGAGCAATATAAAGAAAAAAGACTGAAAAGAACCAAGGACAGACTCAGAGACCTCTGGGACAACATTAAATGCACCAACATTCGAATTATAGGGGTTCCAGAAGAAGAAGGGAAAAAGAAAGGGACTGAGAAAATATTTGAAGAGATTATAGTTGAAAATTTCCCTAATATGGGAAAGGAAATAGTTAATCAAGTCCAGGAAGCACAGAGTCCCATACAGGATAAATCCAAGGAGAAACACGCCAAGACACATATTAATCAAACTGTCAAAAATTAAATACAAAGAAAACATATTAAAAGCAGCAAGGGAAAAACAACAAATAACACACAAGGGAATCCCCATTAGGTTAACAGCTGATCTTTCAGAAGAAACTCTGCAACCCTGAACGGACTGGCAGGACATACTTAAAGTGATGAAGGAGAAAAACCTACAACCAAGATTACTCTACCCAGCAAGGATCTCATTCAGATTTGATGGAGAAATTAAAACCTTTACAGACAAGCAAAAGCTGAGAGAGTTCAGCACCACCAAACCAGCTTTACAACAAATGCTAAAGGATCTTCTCTAGGCAAGAAACACAAGAGAAAGAAAAGACCTGAAATAACAAACCCAAAACAATTAAGAAAATGGAAATAGGAACATACATATCAATAATTACCTTAAATGTAAATGGATTAAATGCTTCCACCAAAAGACACAGACTGGTTGAATGCATACAAAAAGAAGACCCATATATATGCTGTCTACAAGAGACCCACTTCAGACCTAGGGCCACATACAGACTGAATGTGAGGGGATGGAAAAAGATATTCCATGCAAATGGAAAGCAAAAGAAAGCTGGAGTAGCAATTCTCATATCAGACAAAATAGACTTTAAAATAAAGACTATGAGAAGAGACAAAGAAGGACACTACATAATAATCAAGGGATTGATCCAAGAAGAAGATATAACAATTGTAAATATTTATGCACCCAACATAGGAGCACCTCAATACATAAGGCACATACTAACAGCCATAAAAAGGGAAATTTAAAGTAACACATTCATAGTAGGGGACTTTAACACCCCACTTTCACCAATGGACAGATCATCCAAAATGAAATAAATAAGGAAACACAAACTTTAAATGATACATTAAACAATATGGACTTAATTGATATTCATAGGACATTCCATCCAGAAACAACAGAATACACATTTTTCTCAACTGCTCATGGAACATTGTCCAGGATAGATCATATCTAGGGTCACAAAGCAAGCCTTGGTAAATTTAAGAAACCTGAAATTGTATCAAGTATCTTTTCTGACCATAACACTATAAGACTAGATATCAATTACAAGATAAGATCTGTAAAAATTACAAATACATGGAGGCTAAACAATACACTACTTAATAACGAAGTGATCACTGAAGAAATCAAAGAGGAAATAAAAAAAATACCTACAAACATATGACAATGGAGATACGATGACCCAAAACCTATGGGATGCAGCAAAAGCAGTTCTAAGAGAGAAGTTTATAGCAATATAATCCTACCTTAAGAAACAGGAAACATCTCGAATAAACAACCTAACCTTGCACCTAAAGCAATTAGAGAAAGAAGAACAACAACAACAACAACAAAAAAAACAAATTTAGCAGAAGGAAAGAAATCATAAAGATCAGATCAGAAATAAATGAAAAAGAAATGAAGGAAATGATAGCAAAATTCAGTAAAATGAAAAGCTGGTTCTTTGAGAAGATAAACAAAATTGATAAACCGTTAGCCAAATTCATGAAGAAAAAAAGGGAGGAGACTCAAATCAACAGAATTAGAAATGAAAAAGGAGAAGTAACAACTGACACTGCAGAAATACAAAAGATCATGAGAGATTACTACAAGCAACACTATGCCAATAAAATGAACAACCTGGAAGAAACGGACAAATTTTTAGAAATGCACAACCTGCCAAGACTGAATCAGGAAGAAATAGAAAATATGAACAGACCAATCACGAGCTCTGAAATTGAAAATGTGATTAAAATTCTTCCAACAAACAAAAGCCCAGGACCAGATGGATTCACAGGCGAATTCTATCAAACATTTAGAGAAGAGCTAACACCTATCCTTCTCAAACTCTTCCAAAATATAGCAGAGGGAGGAACACTCCCAAACTCATTCTACGAGGCCACCATCACCCTGATACCAAAACCACACAAGGATGTCACAAAGAAAGAAAACTACAGGCCAATATCACTGATGAACATAGATTAAAAAATCCTCAACAAAATACTAGCAAACAGGGGGCTTCCCTGGCGGCACAGTGGCTTAGAGTCCGCCTACTGACGCACGGGACACGGGATCGTGCCCCGGTCAGGGAAGATCCCACATGCTGTGGAGCAGCTGGGCCCACGAGCCACGGCTACTGAGCCTGCACGACCGGAGCCTGTGCTCCTCAATGGGAGAGGCCACAACAGTGAGAGGCCCGCGTTCCGCAAAAAACAAAACAAAACAAAACTCGCAAACAGAATCCAACAGCACATTAAAAGGATCATACACCATGATCAAATGGGGTTTATTCCAGGAATGCAAGGATTTTTCAATATACGCAAATCAATCAATGTGATACACCATACTAACAAACTGAAGGAGAAAAACCATATGGTCATCTCAATAGATGCAGAGAAAGACTTTGACAAAATTCAACACCCATTTATGATAAAAACCCTGCAGAAAGTAGGCATAGAGGGAACTTTCCTCAACATAATAAAGGCCATATATGACAAACCCACAGCCAACATCGTCCTCGATGGTGAAAAACGGAAACCATTTCCACTAAGATCAGGAACAAGACAAGGTTGCCCACTCTCACCACTCTTATTCAACATAGTTTTGGAGGGTTTAGCCACAGAAATCAGAGAGGAAAAGGAAATAAAAGGAATCCAAATCTGAAAAGAAGAAGTAAAACTGTCACTGTTTGCAGATGACATGATACTATACATAGAGAATCCTTAAGATGCTACCAGAAAACTACTAGAGCTAATCAATGAATTTAGTAAAGTAGCAGGATACAAAATTAATGCACAGAAATCTCCGGCATTCTTATACAGTAGTGATGAAAAATCTGAAGGTGAAATCAAGAAAACACTCCCATTTACCACTGCAACAAAAGAATAAAATATCTAGGAGTAAACCTACCTAAGGAGACAAAAGACCTGTATGCAGAAAATTATAAGACACTTATGAAAGAAATTAAAGATGATGCAAATAGATGGAGAGATATACCATGTTCTTGGATTGGAAGAATCAACATTGTGAAAATGACTCTAGTACCCAAAGCAATCTACAGATTCAATGCAATCCTTATCAAACTACCACTGGCATTTTTCACAGAACTAGAAAAATTTTTTTCACAATTTGTATGGAAACACAAAGCAATCTTGACAACGAAAAACGGAGCTGGAGGAATCAGGCTCCCTGACTTCAGACTATACTACAAATCTACGGTAATCAAGACAGTATGGTACTGGCACAAAAACAGAAATATAGATCAATGGAACAGAATACAAAGCCCAGAGATAAACCCACACACATATGGTCACCTTATCTTTGATAAAGGAGGCAGGAATGTACAGTGGAGAAATGACAGCCTCTTCAATAAGTGGTGCTGTGAAAACTGGACAGGTACATGTAAAAGTATGAGATTAGATCAATCCCTAACACCATACACAAAAATAAGCTCAAAATGGATTAAAGACCTAAATGTAAGGCCAGACACTATAAAATTCTTAGAGGAAAACATAGGCAGAACACTCTATGACATAAATCACAGCAAGATCCTTTTTGACTCACCTGCTAGAGAAATGGAAATAAAAACAAAAATAAACAAATGGAACCTAATGAACCTTCAAAGCTTTTGCACAGCAAAGGAAACCATAAACAAGACCCAAAGACAACCCTCAGAATGGGAGAAAATATTTGCAAATGAAGCAACTGACAAAGGATTAATCTCCAAATTTTACGAGCCGCTCATGCAGCTCAATAACAACAACAACAAAAAAACCCAATCCAAAAATGGGCAGAAAACCTAAATACACATTTCTCCAAAGAAGATATACAGATTGCCAACAAACACATGAAAGAATGCTCAACAGCATTAATAATTAGGGAAATGCAAATCAAAACTACAATGAGATATCACCTCACACCGGTCAGAATGGCCATCATCAAAAAATCTAGAAACAATAAATGCTGAAGAGGGTGTGGAGAAAAGGGAACACTCTTGCACTGCCAGTGGGAATGTGAATTGGAAGACCCACTATGGAGAACAGTATGGAGGTTCCTTAAAAAACTACAAATAGAACTACCATATGACCCAGCAATCCCACCACTGGGCATATATCCTGAGAAAACCATAATTCAAAGAGTCATGTACCAAAATGTTCATTGCAGATCTATTTACAATAGCCCGGAGATGAAAACAACCTAAGTGCCCATCAGCAGATGAATGGATAAAGAAGATGTGGCACATATATATACAATGGAATATTACTCAGCCATAAAAAGAAACGAAATTGAGCTATTTGTAATGATGTGGATGGACATAGTCTGTCATACAGAGTGAAGTAAGTCAGAAAGAGAAAGACCAATATCGTATGCTAATACATATATATATATGGAATCTAAGAAAAAAGAAAATGTCATGAAGAACCTAGGGGTAAGACAGGAATAAAGACACAGACCTACTAGAGCATGGAGTTGAGGATATGGGGAGGGGGAAGGGTAAGCTGTGACAAAGTGAGAGAGTGGCATGGACATATATACACTACCAAACGTAAAATAGATAGCTAGTGGGAAGCAGCCACATAGCACAGGGAGACCAGCTCGGTGCTTTGTGACCATCTAGAGGGGTGGGATAGGGAAGGTGGGAGGGAGGGAGACGCAAGAGTGAAGAGATATGGGAACATATGTTTATGTATAATTGATTCACTTTGTTATAAAGCAGAAACTAACACACCATTGTAAAGCAATTATACTCCAATAAAGATGTTAAAAAAACAAAAAACAAGACCCGTATACATGCTGTCTACAAGAGACCCACTTCAGACCTAGGGACACATACAGACTGAATGTGAGGGGATGGAAAAAGATATTCCATGCAAATGGAAATCAGAAGAAAGCTGGAGTAGCAATTCTCATATCAGACAAAACAGACTTTAAAATAAAGAGTATTACAAGAGACAAAGAAGGACATCACATAATCAAGGGATCGATCCAAGAAGAAAGTATAACAATTGTAAATATTTATGCACCCAACATAGGAACACTTCAATACGTAAGGCAAGTACTAACAGCCATAAAAGGGTAAATCGACAGCAACACAATATAGTAGGGGACTTTAACACCCCACTTTCACCAATGGACAGATCATCCAAAATGAAAATAAAGAAACACAAGCTGCAAATGATACATTAAACAATATGGACTTAATTGATATTTATAGGACATTCCATACAAAAACAACAGAATACACATTTTTCTCAAGTGCTCATGGAACATTCTCCAGGATAGATCATATCTTGGGTCACAAATCTAGCCTTGGTATATTTAAGAAAACTGAAATCGTATCAAGTGTCTTTTCCGACCATAATGCTATGAGACTAGGTATCAATTACAGGAAAAGATCTGTAAAACATCTAATGGAGACTAAACAATACACTACTTAATAACGAAGTGATCACTGAAGAAATCAAATAGGAAATAAAAAAATACCTACAAACAAATGACAATGGAGACACGACTACCCAAAACCTATGGGATGCAGCAAAAGCAGTTCTAAGACGGAAGTTTATAGCAATACAATCCTACCTTAAGAAACAAGAAACACCTCGAATAAACAACCTATCCTTGCACCTAAAGCAATCAGAGAAAGAAGAACAAAAAAAACCAAACAAATTTAGCAGAAGGAAAGAAATCATAAAGATCAGATCAGAAATAAATGAAAAAGAAATGAAGGAAACAATAGCAAAATTCAGTAAAACTAAAAGCTGGTTCTTTGAGAAGATAAACAAAATTGATAGCCATTAGCCAAACTCATGAAGAAAAAAGGGAGGAGACTCAAATCAACAGAATTAGAAATGAAAAAGGAGAAGTAACAACTGACACTGCAGAAATACAAAAGATCATGAGAGATTACTACAAGCGACTCTATGCCAATTAACTGGACAACTGGAAGAAATGCACAAATTCTTAGAAATGCACAACCTGCTGAGACCGAATCAGGAAGAAATAGAAAAAAATTAACAGACCAATCACGAGCTCTGAAATTGAAAAAGTGATTAAAATTCTTCCAACAAACAAAAGCCCAGGACCAGATGGCTTCACAGGCGAATTCTATCAAACATTTAGAGAAGAGCTAACACCTATCCTTCTCAAACTCTTCCAAAATATAGCAGAGGGAGGAACACTCCCAAACTCATTCTACGAGGCCACCATCACCCTGATACCAAAACCACACAAGGATGTCACAAAGAAAGAAAACTACAGGCTAATATCACTGATGAACATAGATGCAAAAATCCTCAACAAAATACTAGCAAACAGAATCCATAGGCACATTAAAAGGATCATACACCACGATCAAGTGGGGTTTATTCCAGGAATGCAAGGATTCTTCAATATAAGCAAATCAATCAATGTGATACACCATATTAACAAACTGAAGGAGAAAAACCATATGGTCATCTCAATAGGTACAGAGAAAGCTTTCGACAAAATTCAACACCCATTTATGATAAAAACCCTGCAGAAAGTAGGTATAGAGGGAACTTTCCTCAACATAATAAAGGCCATATATGACAAACCCACAGCCAACATCGTCCTCAGTGGTGAAAAACTGAAAGCATTTCCAGTAAGATCAGGACCAAGACAAGTTTGCCCACTCTCAACCCTCTTATTCAACATAGTTTTGGAAGTTTTAGCCACAGGAATCAGAGAAGAAAAGGAAATAAAAGGAATCCAAATCTGAAAAGAAGAAGTAAAGCTGTCACTATTTGCAGATGACATGATTCTATACATAGAGAATCCTAAAGATGCTATCAGAAAACTACTAGAGCTAATCAATGAATCTGGTAAAGTAGCAGGATACAAAATTAATGCACAGAAATCTCCAGCATTCTTATACACTAGTGATGAAAAATCTGAAAGTGAAATCAAGAAAACACTCCCATTTACCACTGCAACAAAAAGAATAAAATATCTAGGAATGAACCTACCTAAGGAGACAGAAGACCTGTATGCAGAAAATTATAAGACACTGATGATAGCCCAGGGAGATCAGCTCGGTGCTTTGTGACCACCTAGAGGGGTGGGATAGGGAGGGTGAGAGGGAGGGAGATGTAAGAGGGAAGAGATATGGGGACATATGTATATGTATAACTGATTCACTTTGTTATAAAGCAGAAACTAACACACCATTGTAAAGCAATTATACTCCAATAAAGATGTTTAAAAAAAAAGGAAAGAAATCTGTTGCACTTCTATTCACTAACAATGAAAGATCAGAAAAAGAAATTAAAGAAACAATCCCATTTACCATCACATCAAAAAGAATAAAATAGCTAGGAATAAAACTACCTAAGGAGACAAAAGACCTGTACTCTGAAAACTATAAGATGCTGATGAAAGAAATTGAAGATGACACAAACAGATGGAAAGATATACCATGTTCTTGGATTGAAAGAATCAATATTGTCACAATGACTATACTACCCAGGGCACTCTACAGATTCAATGCAATCCCTATCAAATTACCAATGGCATTTTTCACAGAACTAGAAGAAAAAAATCTTAAAATTTGTATGGAGACACAAAAGACCCTGAATAGCCAAAGCAATCCTGAGAAGCAAAAATGGAGCTGGAGCAATTAGGCGCTCTGACTTCAGACTATACTGCAAAGGTATAGTCATCAAAACATTATGGTACTAGCACAGAAATAGAAATTTAGTTCAATGGAACAGGATAGAAAGCCCAGAAATAAACACATGCAGCTATGTCAATTAATCTATGACACAGGAGGCAAGACTACAATGAGGGAAATACAGTCTCTTCAATAAATGGTGCTGGGAAAACTGGACAGCTACAGGTAAAAAAAAAAAAAGAAATTAGAACACTCTTTAACACCATACACAAAAATAAACTCAAAATGGATTAAAGACCTAAACTGAAGACCAGGCACTATAAAACTCTTAAAGGAAAACATAGGCAGAACACTTTGACACAAATCGCAGCAACATCTTTTTTGATCCGTCTCCCAGAGTTATGGAAATAAAAACAAAAATAAACAAATGGAACCTAATTAAACTCAAAAGCTTTTGCACATCAAAGTAAACCTTAAACAAAATGAAAAGACATCCCACAGAATGGGAGAAAATACTAGCAAGTGATGTGACCGACAAGGGACTGGTCTCCAGAATTTACAAACAGCTCATGCAGCTCAATATCAAAAAGACAAACAACTCAATCAAAAAATGAGTAGAAGACCTAAATAGATATTTCTCCGAAGAAGACATACAGATGGCCAACAGGCACGTGAAAGGATGCTCAACATTGCTAATTATTAGAGAAATGCAAATCAAAACTACAATGAGATAACACCTCACACCAGTCAGAATGGCCATCATCAAAAAGTCTACAAACAATAAATGCTGGAGGGGGTGTGGAGAAAAGGGAACCCTCCTACATTATTGGTAGGAATGTAAATTGGTACAGCTACTAAGGAGAATAGTACGGAGGTTCCTTAAAATAACTAAAAATAGAGCTACCATATGATCCAGGAATTCCACTCCTGGGCATATATCTGGAGAAAACCATGGTTTGAAAGGATTCATGCACCTCAGTGTTCACTGCAGCAATGTTTACAATAGCCAAGACATGGAGGCAACCCAAATGTCCATTGATAGAATGGATAAAGAAGATATGGTACATATAAACAATGGAATATTACTCAGCCATTAACAAGAATGAAATAATGCCATTTGCAGCAACATGGATGGACCTGGAGATTATTGTACTAAGTGAAATAAGTCAGACAGGGAAAGACAAATATCATATGATATCACTTATATAAAAAATCTTTTACAAATGATACAAATGAACTTATTTACAAAACAGAAACAGACTCACAGACTTACAGAGCAAATGGTCACCAGAGGGGAAGGGTGGGGGGTGGAGAGGGATCATCAGGGAGTTTGGGATTGACATGTATACACTGCTATATATAAAATAGATACCCAAAAAGGACCTACTGTATAGCACAGGGAACTCTGCTCAATATTATGTAACAATGTAAATGGGAAAATAATTTGAAAAAGAGTAGATACATGTATATAACAATCACTCTGCTGTACACCTGAGACTAACACAGCATTGTTAATCAACTATACTCCAATATAAAATAAAAGTAAAAAAAAAATCAGTTTAAGAAGAAACGGAAATTTATTGAGCCCCAACAAGCTTTAGGCTCAGCCAAACTGTGAGATTTCAGTCATGTCATCAAAACTTTTTCTCCATGCTCCATCCCACCCCCAATCTCTGACCTCTGTCCTGTGAGCTCTTCTCTTCAAGGCAGGCTCCCTTTGGAAAGGCAAAAGATCCTCTCCAGATTCTATTCCCAGTGGCAAAAGAACTCAAAGAGTTGGAATACTCCTGGCAAAAACACAGGACCTGTATGAAGAAAACCATAAGAGACCTAAATAAGAAGGGAAGACACAATATTGTAAAGTTACTACTTTTTTCCAAATTGATTTATAATCCAATCCCATTCTATTCAAAATCCTAAAGCAATGTCTTAATGGATTCTTTATAAACTGGTTTTCAGAATTCAACTTAAACAATTCACAGAAATGGCCAAGGATTTTTTTTTTTTTGAGAAAGAAGAATGGTGGGGTAAATTAGACTATAACACCAGATGTTTAAACATGTCATAAACATATAGTAATTGAGACACAGTGCTATTAGTAGAGAAAAAGATAAGTCAACAAACTAAACATTCAAATTAGCTGGGAAAAAATGGACCATCTATAAACAGTGCTGAAACACCCACCCCAACTCTTCTTTTATAAGAAGTGAGTCCTACTTCATACTGTTACCAAATGCAAGTTCATATGCCCCACATACAGTGAAAAACAAACTGAAACATCAGAGTTTGGAGCAGAGAAAGGTTTATTGCAGGGCCACACAGTTTCAGTTGCTAGTCAGTACACTGACTGAAACCAACAAAGGCTGAATAACCAGTTCCTCCAAAACGTTGGAAATACCATCCTTTTGGACATTAATGCCTATAGTTTTTCTCCTTGGCATGCCGGTTTTCTTAGTTCTGTGACTGTAGACATGGGATTCAGTCCAGCAGTTTCAGCTAGTGTAGATGGAATGAGCTCCGTAGTAACATCTGCAAAGGCATGAACGCAGTAGGATTTCATACCACTCAATGTTCATGAATATCCGGTTAACCACAGGGCCCACTCTATCTCTGGAGCACTACCTCCTGCAATTAGAGCTCTCTGCTTTACTAAACAATGAATAACACATAGGGCATCATGAACTGAGGGCCCGGCTTCTTCAATCACCAATGTGTTAGAACCAGGAACAACAGCTATAACTTTTTCCTGGGATAATACAGCCTGTAATCTTGAGCAGTGTGCCAGAACCATGTAAACTGACCCCCTCAGCTCATTCAGCCAAACCCAGCATGTCAGCAGTCAAGTTGGTCAGTATGAGCAATTGGCTTGGTTCCAATATTTTCTCTTTCAATGTCCTTAACTACCACAATCTTCATTTTGATCCGGAAATTTAATACAAGATCACTAAGAGCATATGTCTTAAGAATCAACTGTTTGATTATCATGATCTGTTTTTAAGCCCAATCTTAATCTTTTCAACTTTGGATATGTCAGAATTGGTCACCTTATGGGTGAGAACCAGCCCTTCCACCAACACAAAATCATCAATTGTCCCACCAAGTTTCCTTTAAAAAAAAAAAAAAGACAGTTTATTTAAACTAAAAACAAGCAAAAAACCAAGAATAGTTTACCCACCCATTTCTCTCACCCTTCTACCCCCACCTCTGGAAACCACCAACCTGCTCTGTCTATGAGCTTGTTTTTTTGTTTTTATTTTTAGATTCCACCAGTAAGAGAGATCACACAGTGTTTGTCTTTCTGATTTATTTCACTTAGCATTATACCCTGGAGGGCATTAGCAGGTTTCTTAACTATTCTGAGATCTACAACAGTAGCTGTGGCTGGATCAATCACTTTCCTCCCTGCATTTACACTCACGTAAGAGAAAGACTTGAATACTGAGAGACAACTGCTGAGCTCAGTGAAGTGGCTGCACTGTTTAACAACACTTCTCTGTCACTCGCTTCCACAGGTCACGGCATGTCAAGATTTCAGTACCCTTTCCAAATCCTTCTAAAGTGATCTGGAAATGATGAATCCATTTCTGAAAAAACCTGGTACAGGAATCAAAGAGAGAGCCAGCAACGATGACCACTGATGTGGTGTCATTTCCTTCTTTCTCTTGAGCCTTAGCTCTCGCGGCATTCTGGCTGTTGGATGTAATGCTTGTGTTTGTTTCAGAATGGTAGCACCATTTGTAATGGTCACATCACCTCTTCCATCTTGAATCATTTTATCCATTCCTTTTGGTCCAAGTCTTGATCTAATGCATCGGCAACAGCTTTGGCCATGAAGATGCTGCTGAAGCAGATCTGGGCTGGCTTCTTGTCCTCACGGGTGCTTTGCCCCTGGCTGCTAGCAAGCTTGGTTGGGTCTGTGTGGGCTCCGAAGGACAGACGAATGCAGATTCCAGCAGGCACTAGAATAACTGTGTTCACTGTTAACCACTGAAGGGGATCAGAACATGTTACCCCCAAATATGCCACTTTGGCATACTGATTATTTTAGCTGAAGGCAACTGAGAAATAATATATATAGGAAGGGCTCTCTGACCCCCTGCTGCCTAAAAGCAGGGCATAAATTTCCTGTGAGAAAGGTGCCTTCTTGTACCAGGAAGGGGAGAACACTCTTATCACTGGCGATGGGAGTTAATGCCAAGATGAATCTACATTAATTTTACTAAAATAATCCTCATCTTCCATTAGTTTCCCCCATATAGTCCTAGTCACTGTCCCACAATATACCACCCGTGGAAGCCCAAACCCTTTTTCTTTGTTTAGTCATATCTCCACAATTTATCACCCTTTGTTAAAATGGTATGTAAACCCCAAGTCTTACTGCTTCTTTGAGTTTTCACTTCTTTTCTATGAAGTCCCTGTAAAAAACATTAACATCAAATAAGATTTGTATGTTTCTCTCCTGTTAAGCTATTTTTTGTCTTTGAAATTCATAGGGCTCAGGTACAGGGCAAAGTTTTCTTTCTCCATCTACTTCAAGCGATGGGTTGACTACAGAATGGAAGGTGAAAGAGAAGGACTTGTTATGTGCCTGTGTATTGATTAAATGTTTAAAATAATTGTATGTGTTGTATTTAAAGAGACAATAAAAAGGAAATTGTCATCAATTAAGTTACTCCTAAGAATAAAGGCTTATTGAATCCCAAGCGGAACCAAATTTTTTTGTTTGTTTTTTTGCGGTACTCGGGCCTCTCACTGTTGTGGCCTCTCCAGTTGCGGAGCCCAGGCTCCGGACGCGCAGGCTCAGCGGCCATGGCTCACGGGCCCAGCCGCTCCGCGGCATGTGGGATCTTCCCGGACCGGGGCGCGAACCCGTGTCCCCTGCATTGGCAGGCGGACTCTCAATCACTGCGCCACCAGGGAAGCCCCCAACTGTTTTTTTTTAAAGATGCATAAATTAAAACTTTAAAGATTTAATAATTTATTGAAGTCAGAAAAATAAAATTTCAATATATTAACTCTAAAAACCTAGAAGTCCCAGAAATTATATTTTAAAGGATTTAGAAAGAATTCCTTAAAAAAGTATTTACTATTACATTCTTTGTTAAACTAAACTGTGACTGGGAAGACTTGTAGTATCATTTTACACCCCTGACACAGTGCCTTGATAAATTAGTCAGCAGTAGCACATGAAATCATGGATAAATGAGAGATACATATCCACTCTTATCCAAAGGTAGCAAATAGCCCCGTATTTCCTATTTAATGGAAAGCAGTTTCTTCTGTAATTCTTTGGAGCAATAAGCCTTTAGACCCGTGTCTCCCATTTAAAGAAGAGCCATTTGTGCCTTTGTCCTAATATCTCTCAGTACTTGTCAGGAGTTAAAATGCTGGCTGAATCACTGTAGGACTCATATGAATGCAGGTAAAAATGTCTCAGGAGGTGGTTTACTCTGGTTTGTTCTTTCACATCTCAAATTTGCTTGGCTGGTCACAGTTCGGCAGGTAGAAATGAGTTAAGAATTTTAGATCTCACGATAATTTTGACCAGAAGTAGATTAAGATCATTGCTGTAGAGTATGAGAGAAAAACCCAGACCAGCTGTCTTTCCCAAGATGGCGGCAATGAGCGTTGGAAGGAGACAAAATCCATCCCATAAGGGGAGGGAGAAGAGAACTAGATTGCTTCATAACCAAAACCTGTACTCAATAAAATGCACCAGGGGTTCTAAATTAAACACTAAGACAACTCCTGAATTTAAAATGTAAAAAAAGGAAATCCTAGGGCTTCCCTGGTGGCCCAGTGGTTGAGAGTCTGCCTGCCGATGCAGGAGACACGGGTTCGTGCCCCGGTCCGGAAGATCCCACATGCCGCGGAGCGGCTGGGCCCGTGAGCCATGGCCGCTGAGGCGGCGCGTCCGGAGCCTGTGCTCCGCAACGGGAGACGCCACAACAGTGAGAGGCCCGCGTACCGCAAAAAAAAAAAAAAAAAAAAAAGAAATCCTGAGTAATAGGTAACTTGTAATTAAGAAGCTTCGAGTTAGTATTTGTAAGAAGTAGGCTAACATAGGGGGTAGAAGGTCGTAGGGGACACAACTTTGTCAGAGCAAGAATACTCATCTTTTCACTCACTTCTTTCAAAAGCCGAGAGGAAGGTAGAATACTATATCATGTTCTTTCCTGAGCAAGGAACTGATGCCATTTTGGGAAACTGACAAATCGCTAAATTGAAAGGTATCCCCTGAGACAATAAAGCAAGCAGTTCCAGTCAGAAAAATGGCCGGGGGGGGGGGGCGGGACATGAAAGCCAGCCTGTGGCATTTTAACTGCAGCTGAGAGAGGTGTGGGCATGTCTAGTTTACTCATTTGTGGAATTTCTGCTTCTTGATGTTAAAAGATTGTTCCTTACTCAATGGTGATTAGCCAAAAGATGAGAACAAAAACAATGCGCCCCTATCAATTTCATCTTTATTGCGGAGTGCCCTTGGGGGCCAAATGCCTTGTTAAGAAAAAACGGCTCAGGTGGCGTTCTGAGAGTTCACAGGTCTGAATAGTTGAAGACCCCGCCTCCCGATCCCTTCCCATCCCAAAAGAATGGAATTAATGCTAACACCTCAAACTGTTCATGCAAGGTCAAGGTTGATTCAAATACTACCTCTCCTCCACAAATGGAACCCAATTCATCAATACAGGTCTACCAGGAAATTGCAAAACAGGAGGCTAAGTTTCCTGCAGTGTCTTCCCTAGATTCTTAGATTTTTTTTAATTGTTGGTTTTAATAGTTTGGCTGTGTTTCTTCTATAACCTGGGTCACCACGGTTGCTGATTCAACCCCAGTAAGGAGGAGAAGAAAGAAGCAGGGGTCTCGCTCAGAACCCAGGAGGCATTCTCCCCTCTTACTGAAAGCTGGCCAGACTCTCGCTGATCATGAGCTCAGTTTAGAAGCCGCAGTGCAAGGGCCTCCCGCTCTAGCCTAGACCACAGAGATCAATGGCTTACAGCTGCGCGCCAGGGCGCCTGGCTATCTCCCCATTGAGGGCTGGGTGCAGTGAATTGGCAGTTAAGGAACCTCGAGTTGTCAGCACCACGGGGTGCCCGCGCAACCACCGCCCCCCCACCCCCCAGAGAACTCTGCCTCAGCTCTTCCTGAGGGATGGGGGGGCTGGACAAGGGGCTGCCTTTTCATTCTAACGTTTTAGGCTGGTGTGCTCTGACTTGCAGAGCCGTGGGGGTCTATGGAGAAAGGTGCATCTAATAAGTGTTGGAGAAAGAACCCACCTGGCCCAGGCCACGCCGTTGCTGACTTCGCCACTTTGGGAATTTCTACCTAAGCAAAGCATCCAGACCTAACATGAGCTCACCCTAAAACCCCGAGGGCGGTCAAGGACAAGGCCGAAGTGTGCAAACCCAAGTCGTGCGCTGCTGTTTCAGAATGGGTTAGTATGAGAGCCGTCTAGCTAGGACTGTTTTGGTGACTGACTCTGCCAGTAGAGGAGAAAGCCGGACTTCACCACGAATGTCCCAGGCCTGCTGAAACGAACGCCCCACGGGGCTGGCGCCGCAGGGTCCCTCCGGGCGCCGGCCGCGTGGGCGCGTCCCGGGCTGCCCACCCGCCCCGGGTCCCCACGCCCGCCGCGCTCACCCAGCCGCCGTTCGCCATCAGTCAGGCGCGGTGCCGTCCGGAGAGCTGAGCACACAGCAAGGCCACCAGGAACCGGCAGTCTCTGCTAACGTCTTCATTCTCCGTCTTCTTCCGCCTAAGGGCCCCCCGCGGCGGCCTCTCCAGCAGCGTCCCCGCGAAGATCACGAGCGCTGCCACGCGGCCCCAGCTGGGGCCGCCACGGTTGTTGGCGACTAGCTCCTGCGCCATCCAGGCCACCAGCTCGACGCGGTTCCCGCGGAAGCCGCGGTACTGCGACAAGAAGTGCAGGTTGGTCTTCTGTTTCCAGGCGGCCACGGGCGCAGCACGGCGGCCTCGGGCGTGGACGGCGCCCGCACGGGGGTGCCGCGCTCGCTGGCGCAGTACTCCAGGTAGTCCGTCAGCAGCCTAGCTGTGCGCTCCCTGAACGCGTCCCCCATGACTCCACCTCTGCCGGGGCCTGACCCGGCCTGTTTTATAGGCTCGCCCGCGCCCCGCCCCGCCCCTCCCCGCTCCGCTTTGGCTCGGCTCGGCCCGGTCCGCCCCGGGCAGTTGCTTTCCCAGGTCCGTAGAGGAGCCTTTGATGGGAATCCCATCTACACCTGTTCCAGCCCCAATAGGCGAGGCCCAGCTGTGTGCATGTGTTCACATAGCAATCAGGGGCACAGTGAGACTCTTCTGGGGTTATTGTTTAGCTCTCGGCTTGGGGACTAAGAACCCAGTGGGGACAGTCTGGGAAGCTGAGCTAGACTTTTGCCTCCTTTTTAGGAAAGGTTGACAAAGGCTACACACAGCCCTCCACTGGCGGCTCCCTTGAAAGGATTATCAGCATCTTCTCAGATTGGACTGAAGCATCCAGGTGTGTGTGGGAGGTATCTTTCTTTGGGTCTGGGATATGTAGCAGGAAACAGGATGATTCTCCTGCAGGTTGCTAGAGTGCCAATACTGGCTGCATTCACTCATTCATTCACTCATTTACTCCTAGTCTTCGGGGTGGTAGGTCTCCCCCTTAGCACTGGAGATATAATGGAGAACAAGGCATGTGGTTCCTGCTCTCAAGGACCCTAGAGTCTAGCGATGGGACAAAGAAACAGGCAATCACAGTACAGTTAAATTATCACCAAAATAGAGGTTGAGGGAGTACCCAGCTTTTGGCTGCTTCTTAAAGCTACCATCCCTATATTGCTTAGAATTCTCCACTTTTTACTGGCCAATCCGTTACTTCTTCTAATACTTCTTATACTAATCTTTCTCTGTTCATGTTACTCTATGGCTTCTTTCTCCTGACTGGACACAGACTGACATAGAATTGTACCAGCAGTGAAATTTGTGAGGGTCCATTGGTCTGGAGCATTTTGAAATATCCCCGTCAGGGTGGAAGATGAATTGCTGCAGCTTGTATTACCGACAAAAAGCAAGAGGCACAACCCTTGGTAGGTCACTTTGGAGGCAACATACGCAACCTCAACCCATCTACAGGCGGGTGGATTGGGAAGCAGAACAAGAGAAGGCTCTACAGCTGTCTAGGCTACAGTACAAGCTACTCTATCACTTGGGTTTTATGATCCAGCGAGTCCAATGATACTTGAAGTGTCAAACAGAGAAGCTGTATGGAGCCTCTGGCAAGCACCGATACAGTTACGGTGCAGACCTCTAGGATTGTGAAGCAAATCTACGTCCTCTTCTGCAGATGACTATCCTTTTGAGAAGCAGGTTCTGGCTTGCTACTAGGTCTTCATAGAGGCTGAATGAGGTGACCATGCAGCTTGAGTTCTCCTCATAATATGGACGTTGTCTGACATGCCTTGTTTTAAGGTTGGGTGTGCACAGCAGCAATCTTCCATCAAGTGGAAATGGTATATGAGAGGCTGAACTCAGGCGGGTCCATGATGTACAAGTAAATTGTGAGTAGGCGGCTCAGACCCCTGCAACACAGCTCCTGTTGTTTGCCTCTTCTCTTGTTCCATGCCTATGACCTTCAGGGGATTGCTTATGACCAGCTGACTGAGGGAGAAAACTCAAGCCTGGATTATAGATGGGTCTGTATGATATGCTGGTACTACATGAAAGTGGACAGCTGGAGCATTATAGCCCCACTCATGGGGGACTGTGAAGACAATGGTGAAGGAAAATCCTCCCAGTGGGCAGAAATTCAAACAGGATATATGACTGTACACTATGTCTGGGGGGAGAGATGGCCAGAGTACAGATCTACATTGATTCATGGGCAGTTGCTGATGGTTTGGCTGGATGGTCAGGGCCTTGAAGATTGGTGACAAGGAAATCTTGGACAGAGATATGTGGCTGGACCCCTCTGAAGAGGCAGAATGAAGATACTCGTCTCCCATGTCAACGCCTCCAAAGGGCAGCCACTGCAGAGAAGACTCTTAATAATCAGGTAGACAAACTCCTGTGCTCTGTGGAGGTCGCAGAGCTTCTTTACACAGCTGCCACAGTGCTTGCTCCATGGGACCGTGAATGAAGAGGCCATGCAGCAGGGAGCGAGGATGTGGCAACAACAGAACTCCCCTTACAAAGGCTGAGCTGGCTAATGCCACTACTGAGTGCCTGATCTGCGAGTGCCAGTGATTCCTCTATGGTGAGCCAAATGAATTTTGCCCGAAGGGAATATAAATCTCTGTACGTCAAGCTGAGCTGGTTGTGACATCTTATGAATTCCCTTATTAACTAATTATTCAGTTAAATAAACATTTTGATATATGTTCATGTTTTATTTTCAAGGGAGTCATGATTTTATCTTTTTGGACATTATATTTTAGCAGCAAGCACACAGTTTTTTCTTAGATTTGGAGTAGCTTGGGGGTTAGTGGTAGATCCTCTGGCCCTGCCATTGGTTAACTCGAATAGTTATCAGTGCAATCAAACAACAAATGAATAAATTAACCTCCACACAGAATTTCCTATGCAGTATGTAGTCAGATTTGGTTACAATCCCCCCTCTGCCACTCAGAAGCTGGGCGACCATGAGCAAGTTATTCAGCCCTCCCAACTTCAATTTCCCCACCTATGAAATGGAGGCAATAAACTGCATTATAGGCTGTTACAAGGATTACATGAGTTGGTATGTGCAAAGGCCTTAGCATAGTACCTGGCACATAGTAAAAGCTCTTTACAGAGGAGCTTGTATTATTAGTATGAGTTGACCAGGGTTACCAGGCTCGCTTGTCCCACTTTTAACCAAAAAACCAAGATGTGACATTTTTGGTGAGCCTTACTTATATGGTTTCTGGTTTTGTTTTTGTTTTTAAAATACTGAAAATATCTAGAGATTTTCAGTGATCCACAGCCCCCATTGGTCTCTTGCCTTTCCCACTGCCCCTCTGTGCCCGCAGGGCCCCTCCTCTGCCACATATGGTTGCCCCAGAGCCTCCGCTTGAGCCCCCCTCTCTCAATTACCTTCCTCCTCCACTTCCAAACCCCTACAAGGGCCTGAATGGCCCCAGGGAGGTCTCACAGGGAGGGGCTGGAAAAGGGCTCATTAGCCCAGATAAGCTGCTTTCAAAGTTGATCTGACCCTGGGAGTCCTTCCAGGGGATCCTCCAAGGTCAAAACTATTTTCATAATAATACATATTACATAATAATATGTGTGGCTTTTAAAACACTCACTTTCTCAGGAGTTTTCCAGAGGCTACTGATGTGTGGTGAAGGCATCATCACTGGAATATGTGCTTCTGTATTCTTGTGTTTTATGATTTTTCTCAGTTTGAATTTCTAATATGATAAATACTGATAGATATAATCCATATAAACAAAAAGCTCTTTGGGGTCCTCAATAATTTTTAAGAGTCTAGAGGGATCCTAAGATGGAAAACTTTGAGAACCACTGGCCCAGATGAATCTCTAATTGATGATAATTACCAATTTGATACATGAGTAGGGATCGCTTATGTGGGGTGGGGGGAGAGGAGAGAAAGGAATGAACAAGAGGAAGGGGAATATAGGGAGGAGGGGGAGAAGAGGGGGAGAGGGGGGAGGAGAACGGGGATAAGGAAAGAGGTGAGACAAGAAGATGCACTTCCCTGGTGGCCCAGTGGTTGAGAGCCCACCTGCCGATGCAGGGGACACGGGTTCGTGCCCCGGTCCAGGAAGATCCCACATGCCGCGGAGCGGCTGGGCCCGTGAGCCATGGCCGCTGAGCCTGCGCGTCCGGAGCCTGTGCTCCGCAACGGGAGAGGCCACAGCAGTGAGAGGCCCGCGTACCCGCAAAAAAAAAAAAAAAGAAGAAGAAGAGACAGGAGGGAGGAGATGTTGCAAGGGAGTGGGGAGAAGGAGGGAGAAGGGAAAGGAGTTGGAAAGGAGAGGAAGGAAACAGGAAAGGGAGGAGGGGAAGGTACTTTACATACCTTGGAACTGTCCCATTTCCTAGATGAGGGAACTAAGGCTGAGACAAATTTAGACATTGTATATCCTGTAAAAGTGGTAAAGCTGGGTCTGAAACTAGGTGCACATCCTTTGTCCCCATGCTGTCCCCCTCTTATAGATGAGTCCTAGTGTCAGCAGGACCACCTTCTAGCCAGATGGCCAAGCAACTATGAGAGGCAAGGATGCTAAGGCCCTTACAACCTGTACTGCCTTTAAGCCACTTATAATCCCGGGAAGGGTATAGAGGAGGTCCAGGGTGGGAAGAGGGAAGTGGATATTGGGTGCCTGCTCTGGCCTTGGGCTCATTCCAGAACAGGACCAGCAGCAGGGCCCTACTTCTGGGAGGCCAGCTGCCCATTCCCTCCAAAGCAGCTGCCTTGGTTTCAGTTCACAGGTATTTCCCACAAACACCTGTCATCACATACCTCCTTGTTTAACCCCCTTGTCTGCCTAACCTTTCTCTTCTCTGGCTGGAAAGGGGGTGTCCAAGGCTATGCACACCTCAGGGCACATCTATTTGGCCCCTTCACCACAATGGTTTGGTAGCTTTGCCTCCAAGTCCTCTAAAGAAAGAAAACCAGATTAAAACACTCCACTCAGCATTATTTTGAATATGCAAAATATAATTTATTACCTGGGGTTTATCCTTCAGTCTCCATGTGGTGTAGTATATTTCCAACCAAGTATTTCATCAATAAATACTAAACAACAGGCACTGTGAGAGTAAATACTTATAGGGGAGGTGGCTAACTGCCCATGGGGGTGAGTGTTTGAGGGAATACTTTCTTAGGGCCTTGAAGGTCACTTTTTTAAAAATTATTTTTTATTTATTTTTTAAAACGTCTTTATGGGAGTATAATTGCTTTACAATGGTGTGTTAGTTTCTGCTGTATAACAAAGTGAAGCAGCTATACGTATACATATATCCCCATATCCCCTCCCTCTTGCGTCTCTCTCCCACCCCTCTAGGTGGTCACAAAGTACCGAGAGCTGATCTCCCTGTGCTATGCGGCTGCTTCCCACTAGCTATCTGTTTTACATTTGGTAGCGTATATAAGTCCATGCCACTCTCTCACTTCGTCCCAGCTTACCCCTCCCCCTCCCCGTGTCCTCAAGTCCATTCTCTACATCTGCATCTTTATTCCTGTCCTGCCCCTAGAAGAACCATTTTTTTTTTAAGATGCCATATGTATGTGTTAGCGTACGGTATTTGTTTTTTTTTTCTGACTTACTTCACCCTGTATGACAGTCTCTAGTTCCATCGACCTCACTACAAATAACTCAATTTCATTTCTTTTTATGGCTGAAATGTGGTCACTTTTGTGGTCACATTGTGGTCACTTTTTTGATTGGAAAGTTAGGGCCTATTTTGCACATTTACTGAAGATGCTCCCCCACCTCTCCAAACATATAACCTTGAATTTGCTTCCCCAGAGTCTGGGTAACTTTTCCTTTGCCCTGCCTTCCTTCACTTCTGGGAGGCCCAGGTCAGAGTGCAGAGGCACAAAAAGGTCTGTGGGAGAGAGGGAAGGGGATGCCATAACTAGGAGCCCAGGAACAAGCTCAGGAACATTCTGGGAGCAGAGCTTGAGAATTTCACAGGACACATTGTGGGGCCAGCCCTTCAGCAGTTGGCAGGAGCTGGGTAGACCCTGTGCCCATTTCCCTGAGCGCCTGTTCAGACTGGAATCTATACTAGAGGGAGAAGGTGGCTGAAAAGTTGTCCCTCTGGACCATGCTCCGTCCCCCCTTCCCTCTGGGCTCTCAAGGTGGGTAGGGCGGGGTGGAGGTCTGGGGGATGCGAGAGGAGGGGGGGTGAGGGGGTAGGGGGGTGAGCAGGAGCCTTTCATATTTTCTCTCTCTACTCCAGGGCCTGTTGTGTAGTAAAACCCTTGGTAAATGTTTTCTTGGCAAATGATTGCATATAATCATTATGTTTATTTAAAAAGAGTTGATTGAAAAGCTGGCTTGGGTAATTTTTGACTGACTGGGCCCATCTTGATACCTGAACAAGTTGTTTTGCAGGTGGGCCTGGCACGCCCCCTGAGGTTTACAGGGGCACTGGGTCCAGGCCTATCGGGTGGCTCCAGCCCTGGAAGGGCAACTTCAAGCAGCAGAGCCTGCGGCTGGGCCTGCAAAGCCAGAACTACCGTTAGGAAAAGGTCCAGGCTGGAGCAGGGCCAAGAGAGGGGACCGAGGATCCAGGGGACTCAGCACACACAGCCCTCGGGCACCAGGAGAACCTGGCCTGCCAGACCCCAGACCACCCACAGGGCAAGCCTCACCCAGGCACCATTTTTGGTCTGAGATGACCTTCTGTTTCCCTAAGTGGTGCATGCCATCTTTATGAGTGAGGAGTTTTCTAAAGCAAAGAATCAGCCTCTACACCTTAAAACAAAACAGAACTGAAAATAAGGGATCCTGTAACTAAAACACTTGGTACCTTCCAGAAGGAACTGCTGAATTTCACATAAAGACAAGATATATTTTATGCTATTTTTTCCTCAATATAAGTGAAACTAAGACATTATCATTCGAGACCTATCAATTAATTTGTATATGTAATTGCACTTGCAATGCAATAAAGATGAGTATAACTGATATGAACAAGATTCATTTTAGCCTGAGTAGATGCTACTAATCCTAATACGTCTAACACTACAAACAGATTTTTAAATGAGTTTACTGTCTTGTGTTCCTACACAGAAAGGTTTTGGTTGCTCTGAGAAGCATTTGTGTCACAAACAACATTCAGCGTTTCCCTCTAAGAAAACGTCCTGTCCCCATGATGCAGAGATATATCCCACAATCACAAGATTCACACATCAAACCTTCTATTTTATGATATCTCTGCTTCATTTATAACTGTTTACACATATGAAAATGTTTTATCTGAAAAAATACAATTGGACGCAAGGCTGAAAAGGATACTTTCACCATAAAAACACACTTTAAAAAAATTGATTCTGTCTAATTACATTTGGAATTGGCATTCTCTTCTATCAAAGACCAATTAACACTGTCCTTCTCACACAGTGCATTAAAGTCAGCACTTGCAGGGGAACGTTCCAAAAGTCACAGTGTACACTGAGAAAAATCAGCTTTTAAAGTGCTCCGAAAAATAAATTTGATTCAAGGAAACAATATAGAATATATTATATGCTGAACTGTACTGGGGATAGAATGAGTTGAGACGATAGTTTAGAATAACCTTAAAAACAGATACATTTTAAAAAGTGTTTGAAATGAAAAACACTGTACTTGAAGGTGTTCTCATAGTGCTAAAGGCTCACACTGGGATCTTTCCAGGTGGTGGTTTTAACAGTAATATTGGAGATGCTTGCTGAACTTTCAGTCATGGAGCTGCTCCCTTAAGCTAAGTTGCAATAAACTCTGAGATCCTCTAGAAGCAAGATCTATTTACATGTGACGATTTCAAATTCTATTCTCAGGTACCTATATGTGAATTATGATTAAGCCCAGACCTGCAAAGACACAAATAGATAATTTTTAGTCTGTTTTCAGTTAATGACTTGTAAAACCTGAGTTTAAAGAGATAAAATCAAAGTCTACTATACACAAACATACACACGACATCCAAAATAGAGCATTCACATGTCTTAGAAAGATAACACTTTACTCCTAGCAACTCAAAGGGGCTTCTTTGGCCCTGGCTCCCCCTCTCCCTTAGTTAATCATCTGAAGGGCATCTGTGGCCTTCTTGCTAGGGAAGGTAACTCTTAGATTGAAAACCAGAACCCTCTGTACCCATTCAGCTCACTGGGTACACTGACATGTTTATTAATTTAGCAAACTCTTGCCCAGGATGATGAAGTCACAGATAACTTTACTGTTTGTTTCAGGAACTTTGCAAAAATCCTTTTATCTATTTACCCTAAGACTAGACTACTCAATTACCCTCTTTAGAAAAGACACACTTCTCACGACAGTACACAGCATCAAATGACCGCCTACTTTTCAAGACAGTCTTCGAAATTCTCTCCCTCCCCCCACCCTGTGTCCAACAATCTTAAACTATGCCACAAATTTGTCCAATCCTAATTAAGTCCCTCCATCAAAAGACCTGCCTTCAACCAGACTCCCCAAACCTCATAAATACCTGCCTTTGCTCTCCCCTTCTGAAATGCTAATAAGACTGTGAAGTTTGTGATCTTCCACAGTGAGGTAAGCTTTGCTTGATGAACAGGTTACTTTGGTGGCATTTCTAGGGAGCCAACATCTGACAAAGTCATGGAGCTCTTTGAGAATCTAATAAAAGCCATGAGGACACTTTTCCTGGAAAAATGCGCACGCGCGCGCACACACACACAATTTAGCATATAATTGCAGGGGCTTCATAGGTCTCCTGAAGCCCCTGTGTGGGCTTCACAGGGGTCTGTGACCAAAGATTAAGAACCCAGCACTACTGGGAGGTGAGACTGGCAATCTGACTTGTCAAAGGCTGGAATCAGACTTTTAGGGTATCTGCTTGAATAGCTGCATCGATGGGGAACTCACTACCTCCCCAGGCAAATCATTTCTCTGTGGCTATAGAATTGAAAGTAGAGCTCCATTTTGGCTGCCCAGGCCCATCCTAGCTTACTCTGACCCCTCTGCTTTCAGGAAGGCCAATCACTCCTGCTCTCACACACACAGGAAAGTAGAAAGACTTCTCTCTTACTCTGAGGGTATGATCCCATGATCCTGAGCAAAAGGCAGTCCCATCAGGGGAAACTCGTAGAGTACTAACACGGTTTTCATGTCCAAACAAGATGGAGACTCGGGATCCCTTGAGGACATCCCAGACGTTGATGGTATAATCGTTGTATCCAGCAAACAGCAGGCGACCTTAAAGCAGAAGGATATGATGGTTATGAAACCAGTTCCTTCCTTCTTGTTTTTCTTTTCGTGACTCTCACTCATGCACTCACTCATTCATTCATTCATTCATTCATTTAATAAACAGTGATTTAGTGCCCATTATGTGCCAGGCACTGTGCTTTGCCCTGGGGATTCAAAGAGGAGAAAGCACAGTTGCTGGCCCCTGTGGAGGGTGGTGGTGGGCAGGCTGACTCATAAATCATTGCAGCACCCTGTGGTAAGGGCTGTCATGGAAGTGCTCAGCTATGTGTGAAGTGTTATGTGATCATAGAGGAAGGGGGATCAAGAAGGGCACTACAGGGGACTTCCCTGGTGGCGCAGTGGTTAAGAATCCGCCTGCCAATGCAGGGGACACGGGCTCGAGCCCTGGTCTGGGAAGATCCCACATGCCGCGGAGCAACTAAGCCCATGCACCACAACTACTGAGCCTGCGCTCTAGAGCCTGCAAGCCATGACTAATGAGCCTGCGTGCCACAACTACTGAAGCCCGCGCACCTAGAGCCCGTGCTCCACAACAAGAGAAGCCACCGCAATGAGAAGCCCGCGCACTGCAATGAAGAGTAGCCCCTGCTCGATGCAACTAGAGAAAGCCCACGCACAGCAACAAAGACCCAACGCAACCAAAAATATATAAATAAATTAAAATTAAATTAAAAAATTTTAAAAAAAGGGCACTACAGGGAAAGCAACATTTGAACTGGCTTTTGAGGACTGAATAGGAGTTTGCAATGCAGAGAAGGACGGGAAAAGACGTTCCAGTAGCAGCATGTATGCACAAAAGCACAGCTACACAACCGGGGGGTGTCTGGGAAAATTGAATGGTCCAGTGACCCAGCATACGAGTGCTGCCTTAACTTTCACAGGCAGCCTCCCCAGCTGTGAGGGCAGAGGTGCCATGAGCTTCAGGGAATTAAGAAAGGGACTCTTGCTCACTCCCCCCCCACCACCGCCCCACCTCTGGAAAAAAAGGTCCCTTTTCAGGTGTGAAAGGAAAATGGAAGGCTGGAGAGGAAATGCCTAAAGGCACAGATGCCGTTTTGATACATCATTGTTTTGAAGAAGAGCATTAGGTGGGCCCAGCCTTCATTTCCCGTGGCGTGAACTGGGCTGGGGAAGCTGCTTCAGGCAGGGCAAAGCGGGCTGTCAAAAATGCAGTGGAGGAAAACTGGTGCAAAAGTAGACTCTTTAGCACATGGACCCACAGGAAGTTTAGCTAGGAGGGAAGCTTGGCAGAGCTGGGTTTCATTGAAGTCCTGTTTTACAGTCCTGGGAAAGTTTCTGAAATAAAATCTTACCACTGAGGGAGAAGTCCACGCTGGAAGCTCCAAAGATGATACTCTCTTTGGAATAGATGGCAACCTCCCTGTCTGCCCGGAGGTCGTAGAGGCGACACTGGGGTGACAAAGAAGACAAAGAGGCACTTGTTTCTGGATCCTGTTTGGTGCATTGATGGCTACAGAGCTACAGGCTGGTGCCAGTGGCTTGTGTAGTTTGAGGGATAAGGGAAAAACCTCTTTCGTTTTCTCTCCTAGTATTTTCTCCCTCAATCCCGATTCCTATCAATCTCCAGGGATTACTGGAGATTCAAAGAAACAGCAAATACAGATTTCTTTAGGTACAAAAATAAAAATGAAAGCCCTCTTTTTTTTTCTGACAAAGAATGTGTGTTCACTGCAGAAAATTCAGGAAAACTCAGAAATGCATAAAGAAGGAAATAAACGTCACCCCCAATCCTAGAGGTATTTACTAACATCTGGACTATTCCCTTCAGCCTTAATCTATTTTATGTGTGGATTTAAATGGGGAGGATGTTTCATTATTGCTTCTATTAGCATTATGAGCATTTTCTCATCTCATTAAATAATCTTAAAAAAAAACAGGAGTAATATGGTTGTTATATTCCTCATGTGGATATATCAGAATCTACTTAGCTATACCCTGCTAAGTGTTTGATTACGTCTGATTTTTCTCTTTTACAAATAAAATTATGGGGAAGCCATGATCCTTCTTCTATAAAAATCTTTATATGCATCTCTGATATTTTCCTTAGAATAGCTAAAAAATAGAATCCTTAGAATAGAATTGTTCCCAAGAAATAGCAATGGCTGGATCAAAGGGTAGGGAAGTTTTGAAAGCTCTTGAATTCTCCCAAATGTATGCCCTTAAATTTTGTTAAATATTTTTTGAAATACAGAAGTTTTAAATTTTCATGATTATCAAACCCTCAATCTATTCCCCTGTAATTTCTTCCAGGATAGCAAATTAAAGTGCAGTTCATTATTTAATAAGATATTTGCTATTTTGAGGGCACAGGAGGATATTTTTTTTCTCCTGAAATATAGGTCAACATAATTTGACAATTAGTATCAAAAGCCTTAAAACTAGGTTGATTTTGGGCTTCCCTGGTGGTGCAGTAGTTGAGAGTCCACCTGCCGATGCAGGGGACGCGGGTTCGTGCCCCGGTCCGGGAAGATCCCACATGACGCGGGGCAGCTGGGCCCGTGAGCCATGGCCGCTGAGCCTGCGCGTCCGGAGCCTGTGCTCCGCAACGGGAGAAGCCACAACAGTGAGAGGCCCGTGTACCGCAAAAAACAAAACAAAACAAAAAAAAACTAGGCTGATTTTTAACTCAACAAGCTCATGTCAGAGAATTAATTCTAAGGAAATGATAAGAGAGGTACCAAAAATATTTGCTTATAGCAGTGTTTTTAACAGGAAAAAAAAACCTTGGAAAAAACCTAATGACCCAAAACTTGAAGACTGGTTAAGTAAATGATGGCATATCCATAACGTGGAAAACTATTCAATCATTAAGAAAATATAATGTGGGAGAAAAATATGTATTGGCATGGGAAAATGTTCACAATCTATTGCTAAGTGAAAAAAGCGAATTATAAAGCATTTTGTTTAAAAACTAAAAAGACAGAAAGGAATTCACTGAACTGTGATTTTTCTTGGGTATAATGATTAACATAATTTAGTGTTTTCCCCCAAGTTTTCTTTATTGAAGTCACATCAGTTCTGTAATCAGGAAAAAAGTTATTTTTGAAAACTAAAATTAGGTCAGCATATCTCTCCTTTGGATAGGAAAAGCTCTCAATAACTTAGAAACATACCGTAGCATCATCTGATCCTGAAGCAAAGGCATCTCCACTCGGGTAGTATCTGCAGAGAGAAAGTGTGGGGAGAAAGCACTTAGAGTGGTCCTGGGTGCCCATCAGAACCATCTGGGAAGGCTGTCCCATGCTGGTCCCCCAGACTTCTAGGGATACACAGACCACTCATTACAGAGGCCAGAAAGGGAGGCTCATCTGGAAGGTCCCATTGACCTAATTTTCTTCTCTGTAAACAGGGGACAGTGACACTGGCCTTGCAGAGTATTGGCAAGGAGTAAATGAGATAATATGTATATCTGTACCAGACACCGAACACAGGCAGGTCCCCTGTATCCTTGCTTCCCCTTGGTCATATACCCCATTCCCAAGACTTGGCCAGAGCTAAGGGATAAGACAGTGGTTATAAACACAGACACTGCAATCAGATATACAGAGCCACGGGAAGCTGTCTGCACTGACCACTCACTACATGGGATACTTCTGGCAAGTGCCTTCACCTGGCCCAGCCTCAGTTTCTTCATCTGAAAAGTGAGGAGGATAATGTACATTTCCTGCTGTAAAGACTGAATAAGACACTATATATATTATACAAAGAACGTGGCATGGTACCAAATAAAAAGCATGCAATAACTAATGATTATTACTGTTATAGTCATCCTCTCTCTAATCAGGCCTTCAGGGACTTCCCTGGTGGTCCAGTAGGTAAGACTCCGTGCTCCCAGTGCAGGGGGCCCGGGTTCGATCCCTGGTCGGGGAACTAGATCCCGTGTGCATGCCGCACGCCGCAACGAAGATCCCGCGTGCTGCAACTAAGACCTGGCACAGCCAAAATAAATAAATATCTAAAAAGAAAAATAATCAGGCCTTCTGGACAGAGGGCAGCCTAAGTAGAGACCTGGTGGATATTAGAAGAAGAGGGTTCTGGGTAGAGGGAACAGCATGGGTGAGAGAACGTGCATGTTTAAGCTGTTATTTCATGAATATATAGGGATTTAATTTAGTTTTGTGGCTTTATATTCTATCCTGTATCTTAAAAACCTCATTTACTGGGCTTCCCTGGTGGCGCAGTGGTTGAGAGTCCGCCTGCCGATGCAGAGGACACGGGTTCGTGCCCCGGTCCAGCAAGATCCCACATGCTGCGGAGCAGCTGGGCCCGTGAGCCACGGCCGCTGAGCCTGCGCGTCCGGAGCCTGTGCTTTGCAATGGGAGAGGCCACAACAGTGGGGGGGCCCGTGTACCACAAAAAAAAAAACACAAAAAACCTCATTTACTATCTGTAGTAATTTCTCAATTGATTTCCTTGGATTTTCTGGGTAATTACTGCACATTTGCAAAAAGTGATAGTTTTTTTTCCCCTGTTTTCCTTTCCTACATTTGAGGTCAAAGAGCTAGAAAATTCTCATTAATATTTCTACCACTAAGGTAATTAAGTATTCTTATTGTGTTCTGGCTTTTTAAAAATT
Source organism: Grampus griseus (assembly GCF_964374135.1). NCBI lineage: Eukaryota > Metazoa > Chordata > Mammalia > Artiodactyla > Delphinidae > Grampus > Grampus griseus. Next base: position 96,137,066 of record NC_139018.1, read on the forward strand.
ATTATTATTATTATTTTATTTATTTATTTTTGGCTGTGTTGGGTCTTCACTGCTGCATGTGGACTTTTCTCTGGTTGCAGTGTGAGGGCTTCTCATTGCTGTGGCTTCTCTTGTTGCAGAGCACGGGCTCTATGCGTGCAGGCTTCAGTAGTTGTGGCACACGGGCTCAGTAGTTGTGGCTCACGGGCTCTAGAGCGCAGGCTCAGTAGTTGTGGCGCACGGGATTAGTTGCTCTGCGGCCTGTGGGATCTTCCCGGACCAGGGCTCAAACCCGTGTCCCCTGAATTGGCAGGTGGATTCTTAACCACTGCACCACCAGGGAAGCCCTGTGTTCTGGCTTTTAAGGGGAATAAGTCTAGTACTTTCCTCTAAGTATAACTATTCTTGCGTGATTATACTTTAAATGCTGTCCTGACAGTGCCAGCTTCTAAATATATATGTCAAGTCCTGACCTCTCTCTTGGAATCCGGTTCACAGCTCCTGCTACCTACTTGACATTTCCACTTGGTCGTATAATAGCGTCTCAGACTTAGCTAGCCCAAGACAGAGCTCCAGAATCCATATGCAACCACTGCCTTCTCCCTGCACTGCCTCCAACCCTCCCTGTCTTAGCAAATGTATCAGTGCTTACTGCCCCTTATAAAAGATACAGGTTCCCTGAGCTGAGGGTTCTTCTCCTATAATGCAGCCCTTTGCATGGGCAGGTGTCATTTGGCCCTTTTCATGTGACCCTGTAGAATTGGGGCTTAGGTAACCAGCAAAAAGATGCTGATACCCCAGCTACTGCCATCACTATGAGTAACCAACTATCCTTCATCTCTAACCCAGGAGTCTCATGCCTTCTAGCAGCATCCATGAATCTGTGGCAGCCTTACTTCATAGCTTGCAGCTAGGGTAAAATCTCAAATCCTTCACAATTCTAGACATTTCTGTCCTCCCTGTGTGTCTTCTTTAGTTGCAGCCACCATCATTTCATTCTAAAACTCACACAACAACCTTCTAACTGGCCGTCATACTTCCATTCTTGCTCCCCTACAATCCATTCTCCATACAGCACCCAGAGTGACCTTTCAAAGGCAAAACATGGATCACGCTGGCCACCTCCCCAACTCAGGACTCGCTAGTGGTGACCTGGCCTTTTGTTAGGTCCCTGAACATCTCACCTCCCTGATCTTCCCCCCGGCTCTTTGCAAGCCTGGCTCCTTCATTATCCTGGTCTCAATTTAAACATCAATTTATCAGAGAGGCCTGACCATTCAAAGAAATACCCCATCTTATCACAGTTCCCTGTTTTACTTTCTCTTAGCACTTAGCAGTACTTAAACAGCACGTTTATCTGTGCTTTGTCTTCTGTAGGACAGTAGCGATGTTGTCTTGTTCAAAACAGTACTCCCAGTTTCTGGAATAATGTCTCGCAGATAAGGACTTCATCAACATTTGTTGAATGAATGAATGAGAAACACTGACTTGACCTAGACAGGATAATATCCATTGCCCCTAGTGCAATTATATTAAAATTCTCCAAGAAATCGGGAGTGCTGTTCAGTCCCACCACAAATCAGCCATTATTGCTGGAAAAGCCTCTCTCGGCCAAGTAAATTGAGCCTAGAGGCTAAGTGCTAGCCCAGGCCGGGGAACACTGGAGGACAGAGGAGCAAAGTGAACGTTCTACTCACTGACCGGACACTGTTGATGTCAGATTCGTGCGTTTCAAAGGCCTGCACGCACTGTCCGGAGCGCATGTCCCACACCATGGCTTTCTTGTCACATCCCTACAAACAGAAAGTTACCCAGAGTTATGTACAATGCAAGGAATGTCTACAGACAGGCATGAGTTCTGGTTATGTCACAGAGACCTTTTGGTTCCCATTAGTAAATGGCTGACAATATGCTCTTCTGGCACTAGCTTTACCTAAGGCCACTTTCCTCAACTGACAAGCCTCACGCGGCCAGAGAGAGGTCTTGGGGTCAGGGTGACGAGCAAGGGAAGGCACCCAGCCCCCTTTTAAGCACGTTTTCTTCTCTCCCACCTTTCTGAGGGGCTGCAAACTCTCCAGAGCCTCCTTCTCTCCGTCCTCCTGGTCATCTCTCTTCACTTTTCCCTCTCTTTCCCCCTCCTCTTTATCTCTGCCTCTGTAAGCCCAGAGGAGAGGAGGGCAGGTGGACAGTGGGTGTGGTGGGACCTCCCAGCTTTGCCTCAGGTGTGTGGGGCAGCCCCTGGGCCAGCTGCACCCCAGCAGCCTAGTCAGGGTGTTGCCCGCAGTCGGCTGGGTGGCTCAGGCAAGTCACCTCCCTGGACTTCTGCCTCAACACCTGTAAAGTGAACCTTCTCTGGGCTGCTACCATGACCCAGAGAATCATGAACACTAGGCTTTCACATACTCTCTTGCTTCTGGGAGCATTTTGATAAATTCCTGCAGAGCCTTCCGTGGTCAAGCATGAGCAGTATAATTAGACTCTCAAAGGTCAAACAGAAGGAGTCATGGGTTAAAATTAGTGTCCAAGTTGTTGGTTTCAACTCAGAGGAGAGGGTGGATGAGGTGCCACGACTGATGTCTCAGCGAGACCTGCTGTGGGAGTTCAGCACTCCAAGCATCTTTACTGAGAATGTGGACAAAGGAATCAGCGAGTCTCTTCAAATCGTTACTGGACCCTAAATCAGATGGAGTTTAATACTCTGAAAGAGATGATACAGTCCACAATGATACCAACAATTTGAAAAAAGAGTGTCGTTGAGTAGGGATAAATACAGTTATACAAAGACACAAGAATGAAATGTACACAGATAGGGCCAAATACCCAAGAAGAAAATCAGGGTCCCTGCCCACTCGAGGCCTCACAGCCCTCACCTGAGGCCCAGGACTAAGATGTGGGCAGCTCGGAGCAAACATCATTAGACAGCGTTTGCATCTCTGTCCTCTCTCATCACTTGTCTCCTGAGCGAGATGAGACAGGACCCAGGGGTCAGGCCAGCCACCTCAGTTCTCCATTCTTATTCCCAGGTGTCCATAGAAATACTTGCCTCTCTGCATACCACACTGTAAACTCTTCCCTCTACTGCTCACAATATCCTGGGGAAGGTGGGGGGCAAATGCTATCGTGCCTTATGCCCAATTTACAGAGGATGAAATGGAGAGTCAGGTAGCAAACGTGGGTCCCAGGTGTCCTGGCTCATCTGGTGCTCCTCTGCCATGGTGGCCTGCCTGTCCGACTCGTAGCCTTCAGATACGCTGTTCCCTGTGCCCGAGAGTGGGAGGGGCTGGCGACTGGCAGGGGTGGGGCGGGAGAGTGTCCCACCAGTGTCAAAGCTCTGATCACGCCACAGCGATGCTTCGCCACCACTGCCACCTGAGCCTCCTGGTGCCTAGCGACTGTCTCTAAAGGTCTCAGAGGCTCACTCTCTGCTACTTATTTAAGGAATCTCAGCCCCATCCAGGGAAGTGTCCAGTCTAGTCCCACAGATTAACAGGAAGTGCTACCATGAGCCTCCCTAGTGGACAAAGGACCCCCCAGAGATCTTCCTTGGGTCTTTACCCCGGACACGAAGGTGTTCCCGGTTTCTGAGGGAGCCAGGTCCAAGCAGAGCACGTCGGCCCCGTGCCCATGGAAGCTCTGCAGCAGCTGCCCGCTCTCCACGTCCCACAGGGCACACGTGCCGTCGCCACTCGCTGTCAGGATCTGCCGCAGGAAAGGACAGGAAGGGTGTGGCTGTCATTAATGTCCCTGTCAGGGGAAGCCAAGCAGATGCTTACAGTTCCACAGGGAAGAGGAGGCTCCTTAAACACACACACACACACACACACACACACACCCACACACACACACCCACCCTAAATCTGGACTCAAGCACAGAACTCTTTCTCTGGTACTGAGAAAGAAACAGTTCATTTTTGACACCCTCGCTGTCCTGGAGCTGTTTATGTGCCTGTCCTCCTGCAGAGTATGGAATCCAGAGGTCTCCCTGTGGTACCTGCGGGGCTCTATACCTGCCTGCCACGTAGGAAGGGCTCTGTGAACGCTTGCTTCACAGAACCTCAAGCGGCTCCCACAAGCACCCAAGCCCAGCGTCGTGCTTCCCAGACATTAATGTGCAACCCCACACGCAGCTGCTAATAGAGAGCCTGGGGTGGGGCCTGAGATTCTGTATTTCCCACAAACTCCCAGGTGATGCTGACGTTGCTTGCCGGGACCCACCTGGAGCAGGATTTTGCTAAACACAGTCTCCTGTAGCTGGATCCCCCAGAGGCTCCCTGGGCCACTGAGTGGTGCTGACAGACACACAGGGTCAACCAGCATCTGCCGTGTGCTGACCACGTCCAGGCCCTCCGCTAGGCATCAGGGTTTGCAGAAAGACTGTGTCTTGGTCTCTGCTCTCCTGGAACTTGGTTAACAGGATTGTCAGGAAGGACTGAAACCCACCAAACTCCCTGTCCCTACGTTAATCAATTCCAGGGCCAGGCACACTTCCCGGTGCTGCATTAGACAATACTGAGAAACCAAGTAAAAATAACCTAGCTGCCCGCTCCAGGAAATAACTGCTCCTGCAAGATAAAACTGTGAACCAACTAAGCTTACTTATCAAGACTAACAGCTTTGTAAAAAATTAATGAAACAGAAGCCTCAATTAAATACAGTGGGAGACCGGAAGGGGGAGTATTCATGTCCTGTGATGATAGAGACCAACAGGAAGAAGACAGACTTCTCTTCTTTCCTGGGAAGGATTCAGCCAATGAAAAGCCATGGACTCGGGCTTCCCTGGTGGCGCAGTGGTTAAGAATCCACCTCCCAATGCAGGGAACACGGGTTCGATCCCTGGTCCGGGAAGATCCCACATGCCACAACTACTGAGCCTGCACTCTAGAGCCTGCAAGTCACAACTACTGAGCCCGCGAGCCTAGAGCCTGTGCTCTGCAACAAGAGAAGCCACCACAGTGAGAAGCCCACGCATCACAATGAAGAGTAGCCCCTGCTCACCACAACTAGAGAAAGCCCATGTGCAGCAATGAAGACCCAATGCAGCCAAAAATAAATAAATAAAATAAATAAATTAAAAAAAAAAAAGAAAAGCCATGAACTCTGTTTAATCCTCCCAACTTCCTTTTCCACCCTGTAAAACGGTTCTCCTTGCCTTGCTGTGTGGGGACTTGCACATGCCTCGCCATGGTCCACTCGCTATGGTTGCAGGCAAAAAAAGCGCAGGGGCAGCAGCTTGCTCACCAGCTCTTTCCGGAAGCCTCGCCGGTTTCCTCCACGACTGCTGCCAAGGTGTGTGCCCTCCCATTTTAAGGTGGGTCTTTTAAGGTGGAAAACTAGTTATGACATAATAGCTTAGGGTTGGTAAGCCCAGCGAGGTAAGGGTCTTATAAAGCAAGTCCTGGTGAGCAAGCTGTTGACCTGAAACAAACAGACTGCCAGGTATTTCTCCAGCAAAGATGGGTTTATTCAGGACCCACAGAGAACTGCAATTCAGGGTCTGCAACCATGGTGAGGTTGGACCACTCACCCTGGACCCTGAAACCCTCTAAGGACCCTTCCCCAGTTTCTTCATTTTGAGACGGTATAGTGATTCTGTCAAGTTGGGGTTCTCCCTGGCTGCAGTAGGTCTAATAAACTTAGCATTGCTGGGTGGCAGGTGTTTCTGATGGTCTTGGCAGACGAGACAATGATCACTTACGACAGAGTGAGAAGTGCTGAGATATAGGTAGGTCTGTGAGAGGGACACCAAACCCACTTTGGCAACATGTGAGCTGATCTTAGAGGAGGACTGAGAGCTGGCCACTCACTAAGGAAGGGGAGGAGAGCAGAGCGAGCTGAGGGGAAGGCGCACCTGTGCAGTGAATGAAAGGTGTGCCTGGGTACGGAGTCAGGACTTTAGCCTGTAGGCAAGAGGGACCTGTGGAAAGCTTCTGAGCAGAATGACCAAATCAAGGGTATATTTTAGGAAAATCTGTCTGAGGTCAGTGCAGCTGTCCCTCAAGCAGACTCTGGATAGTTTCAAGTACAAAGGCTGGCCCATGAATGAAGAAGAACACTGGGGTGCCTGGGGAAAGGCATGGTGGCCAGAACTAGGGTTTTAAATTTTGTTGCTGCCAGTGTGTGTGAGGCTTGGGCTCTGCTGCAATTGGGAGAAAGGCAGTGGGGATCCAGGGCTCAAGGCCTCAAAGACCCAGCTGATGGTATCGCAGAGCCCTGGAGCCAGCATGGTTCTGAGCAGCCATAGGGGGACCCACAAGGGTTAAGCCCTGGCAAGCAGAGCCTCCCTACGCCCCACCTTCCTGCTGCTCACAGGGGCTGGACGAGGTGATAAGACAGTGTGGGAAGGGGCTCTTGCAGTGTAAGTGCCCACAACAGAGCCCTCTGTGGGTGGAGATTACTGATGGCTGAGGAAAGAAAACAGGAAGTAGGCCTTAAAGGACTGCCAGCATTCAGTGCGCCCACTGACTGTGCTGTACCCCTAGTTTCCACGTGCTGGTGGTCTCCTCTCATCCTCTCCCTCCTTCCCCCTCTCTTCCCTTCCCTCTCACACGCTAGGCCTAGCACTTGTAAAAGAATCTTCTGTTTCTTGCAGGGAGGGGACATATTACAAGGAAAGAATCCATTCCCACCCTGGCCTTGCACCTGCTGGCCACACCGTCTTGGGAGTGTGTTCCTGCCAGCAGTCTGGGAGGCCTAGGATCTTCTTGCAGCCAGGAGAGGCCCCTCCATGGAGAAAGAGCTGGCTGAGTTCCAGAGTTCTCAGGCTTCTTGGGTGTGGGCCCCAAGGCCCTCCTCAAAGCCCCCACTTGCAGGCAGCTCTCAAATTTGGAGACCCTCCAGGCTACAAAGCCCATGCAGCTGCCCATGGGACTCCCTCTGGCCTCGACTTCCCTTAAGAGGCCTTTGTACACCTGACAAGAGGACTCAGGCTGGTCAGAGCAGCTTAGGAACACACAAGACTTGGACCATGTCTTAATTTGAGAACTTGTATTTTGTGATGTGCTACAATTCCCTCCAATCTCTGCTGGCCACACCCACTAGGGGATGCTCCACCCCAGTCCTGTCCTAACATTTGCAAAGGGGCCAGTAATTGCCAATCTTTTTTGGGACATCAGGTCCAAACAAATGACTGCCTGAAATGATTCCCTCGGTCTAGCTCTTTAATGGGAATTTTCCATACCATACTCTTCAGTCAAAGAAATGAATAGTCTTTAAAAGTTAACAGTAACTTCTTAATATTTAAAAAATATTTTAAATATTTGTGCTCTTCATTACAATGTAAGTAAAAATAAATTTTATAAACCAAACATTCATTATGATAAATGCACTAAACAGATCCTCTAACTCATTGTCACTCATTTATTCTGGAATGTAGAGAATCTGTAGGTCTTATAACAGCTTTTTGAGGTTTCTGTTTTTCATCTTAGATCCCAGAGCTGGAAGGAAGCTTAGTTCATGAGTTCAGTGGTACCCAAACTAGGCTATGCATCTGAATCACCCAGGAAGCTTTGCGTTAATATAAATAACAAAACAATAAGAGCTAATGTTTATTGATATTTACTAAGTATTTGAGATGAATCATCTCATTTAATCCTCAGAAAACCTCATGAGGGAGGAATTTACTACGATCCTCACTTGCAAGTGAGAAAAACAAAACACAGAGAATAATAAAAGCTTGCTCAGGATTCACCATCCAGAACAGGAGACTAAACATCCTCTGTTGCTTTGGCTGCCCCTCAGGCCCAAAGACATCCGATGTGGCCACTGCAGCAGCCAGGGCAACAGCACTCTCTACTGCAGAGGCCTGCAAGACTCCTGGTCGCGAAAAACAGGTGTAAACGCTGCCCTCTAAGTCCGAACAGCCCTCCCGTCAGAAGTGAGACAATTACCCATCCCCGGGTCTCCTTGCCGCTATCCTTGCCATCCCCAACCCCGCTGCTGACGTCAGTCAGCTGAAGCCAGAGTGGCCTTTAATCTGACTCAGTCTCCTCCTTCAAGCAAACCCAATCTGCCCCAGCCCCAGCAATGGCTCCCTGCCATTTGTAGGGTCAGCCCCGCCACTCAGGGCACCCTGTGATCGGGCCCTGCCCACCTCTCGGGCCACCTGCCTCCTACAATGCTCCCCTCCACCTCACTGGCAACACACTCATCCTCCAGGGTGGCCCCTGCAGCACGTTTACGACCCCCCACTCCTGCTCTGAACTCCCAGCCTCCCCTGCTATTCAGTCACCCCTGGTATCTGGCAATGCGGGTGGTGGCATCTGTGCAGGCTTTCTGGAGAGATGTGACAGAGACACGATAGGATGCTTTAGGACTTGTGAGAGAAAACGTGGCCAAAGCGTTGAAGCTGGATTGTCTCCACTTTGTGGCTTGTTCAAAGTAGGGCACAGATTTACCCTCTGATGCTTTTTCTTTTCGAATGTGTTAAAACAGGAGTGAAAAATAGGTACGATGAGGCGTGTCACGTGCACAACTCTGAAAGTCAGCACCCTGTGAAGGTTTACATACGGAGGCACCTTGGAACCACCTCTCTGACCCAGACAGGAATTTCCACCACCCCAGAAGTTTCCTTGACCCACTCCCACCCCCACCAAGTCAATTAGAGGAGGAGGTTCAATATGGCATGGAGTTCATCTCATCTCTGCCAACAGTCAACAGCCCTGAATTTCCCCATTTCTGATTTTATTAAAAATAATAATATAACCAGGAATTCCCTGGTGGTCTAGTGGTTAGGATTCGGCCCTTTCACTGCCGTGGCCTGGGTTCAATCCCTGGTAGGGGAATTGAGATCCCACAAGCTGAGTGGCATGCTCAAAAAAAAAAAAAAAAGCATATATACACACACACATATATACACATAAACATGTATACACACATATACACATACACACACATATATACACGTATACACACATATACACATATATAAACACATACACACACATACACGTATACACACATATATAAACATATATACATGTACACACATATATAAACATACACACATACACATATAAACATATATACATATACACACATATACACATATATATGAAAAACAACAGGAGCTACCTCTTAGAGTCAACTGGAGTGCACACAGCCTCCTGTGAAGAGGGACACCAGAACAGCTTCCTCGCCTGCAACTCCACTTTAGCTCTCCACGACCAACCCTGCTCCCCAGCAGGCTGGCCCGTCATCATGCATCCCCTTATTTACCTGCATGTCAGAGTTGGTAAAGCTGCAGGCCGACAGGTAGTTGGTGTGCATAGCAACGGACTTCTTTTTGGCAGCCATGTTTTCATTTTTGTCAAACGTCAGTGGATACACAGAACACTTATTATCCAAGCCACTAGCATGGAAGACAGAAGTGTCAAATGTTAACATAGGGCAGTAGAATATTCATATGCTTTCTCATTCACACAAACTTTTCAAATGGTTTTCCTTTGGCAGTATCATATGCTATAACCTTTCCCTCAGCTTTTACTTTGAAGATTTTCAAGTGTACAGTAAAATTGAAAGAGAAAATAATACTATGAACACCCAGATCTCTTCACATACGTTCACTAACTTAACATTTTGCCATATTTGTGGGAGCAAATTCTGAACCATCTGAATACAAGTGGCAGACATGACACATTACATCTAAATACTTCAATCTGCAAATTTACATCTCCTAAAACTAAGAACATATTCTATAATCACTAACTCATTATCACATCTGCGAAAACAAAAATTCCAAACACCGTTTAATAAGCTATCCATATTCAGTCTTTCCCAACTGTCTCCAGGATCCAGGGCCCATTTAGATCCACACATTACATTCTGTTTTTATATCTTTTTTAGAACTTTTAATGGAGAACAGACACATTTTTTTGGTTGTTTATAATGAGAAAACTTAGGTCAGTTGTCCTACAGAATGTCACACAGTCTGGATTTGTCATGTTGTTTCTTAATGGTTATATTTAAGTATAACATTTTTTTAAAATTTTATTTTATTTTACTTATTTTTGGTTGCGTTGGGTCTTCATCGCTGCGCATGGGCTTTCTCCAGTTGCGGCGAGCGGGGGCTACTCTTAGTTGCAGTGCATGGGCTTCTCATTGCAGTGGCTTCTCTTCGTTGCAGAGCATGGGCTCTAGGTGTACGGGCTTCAGTAGTTGTGGTACACGGGCTTCAGTAGTTGTGGCTCGCAGGCTCTAGAGCACAGGCTCAGTAGTTGTGGCACACGGGCTTAGCTACTCCGCAGCATGTGGGATCTTCCCGGACCAGGGTTCAAACCCGTGTCCCCTGCATTGGCAGGCAGATTCTTAACCACTGTGCCACCAGGGAAGTCCCTCAAGTATAACATTTTTAACAATAATATAAATGTGATATATAAAGGTGATATTGTGTTATTTCTTTCTTACTGCTTCACTTTAAGAGGCTTGCAATGCCTCTTGTGTCAAGATTGGTGACGCCAACTTTGATTACTTGGTCAAAGTGGGGACCACCAGATCTCTCCACGGTAAGGGTGATTGTTTGTAATTACAAGCATATTTTGTTTTATTGCGCTTTGCCTTATTGCATTTTTACAAATTGAATGCTTGTGGCAACCTGGCATCAAGCAAGTCTATTGGTGTCAGTTTTCCAACAGCACTTGCTCACTCTGTGTCTCTGTCACATTTTGGTAATTCTCACAAATATTTCAAACTTTTTCATTATTGTTATATTTGTTATGGTGATCTGTGATCAGTAATCTTTGCTGTTACTATTGTAATGCTTTTGAGGCACCATGAACCATGCCCATGTAAGATGGTGAACTTAACCGATAAATGTTGTGTGTGTTCTGACTGCTCCAACTGACTGGCGTTCTTCTCTCTCTCTCCCTCTCCCCAGGCCTCCCTATTCCCTAAGGCACAACAATATTGAAATTAGGCCAATTAATAACCCTACAATAGCATCCAAGCATTCAAGTGAAAGGAAGAGCTGCATGCCTCTCACTTTAAATAAAAAGCCAGAAATGATTAAGCTTAGTGAGGAAGGCATGCTGAAAGCCAAGACAGGCTGAAAGCTAGGCCTCTTGTGCAAAACAGCCAGGCTGTGAAAGCAAAGGAAAAGTTCTTGAAGGAAATTAAAATTGCTGCTCCAGGGAACACATGAGTAAGAAAGCAGAACAGCCTCATTGCTGAAAGGAAGAAAGTGTTAGTCTGGTCTGGATAGATGAAACCAGCCACAACATCCCCTTAAGCCAAAGACTAATCCAGAGCAAGGCCCTGACTCTCTTCAATTCTATGACGGCTGAGAGAGGTGAGGAAGCTGCAGAAGAAAAGTCTGAAGCTAGCAGAGGTGGTTCATGAGATTTAAGAAAAGAAGCCGTTGCCCATAACATGAGTGCAAGGTGAAGCAGCAAGGGCTGGTGTAGAAGCTGCAGCAAGTTATCCTGAAGATCTAGCTAAGATAATTAGAAGGTGGTACACTAAACAACAGATTTTTAATATAGACAAATGAGCCTTATATTGGAAGAAAATGCTATCCAGGATTTTCACAGCTAGAGAGGAAAAGTCAACGTCTGGCTTCAAAGCTTCAAAAGGCAGGCTGACTCTCTTGTTAGGGGTCATTGCAGCTGGTGACTTTAGGTTGAAGTCGATGCTCATTTACCATTCCCCAAATCTTAGGACCCTTAAGAATTATGCTAAATCTACTCTGCCTGTGCTTTATAAGTGGAACAATGAAGCCTGGGTGACAACACATCTGTTTACAACACGGTTTACTGAATATTTTAATCCCACTGTTGAGAACTACTGCTCAGAAAAAAAGATTCCTTTCAAAATATTACTGCTCATGGACAATGCACCCAGTCACCCAAGAGCTCTAATGGAGATGTACAAAAGATTCATGCTGTCCTCATGCCTGTTAACACAACATCCATTCTGCAGCCCATGGTTCAAAGAGAAATTTTGATTTTCAAGTCATTCTTTAAGAAATATGGTTCATAAGGCTATAACTGCCATAGATAGGACTCCTCTGATGGATCTGGGCAGAGTAAGTTGAAAACCTTTGGAAAGGATTCCCCATTCTAGATGCCATTAAGACCATTTGTGATTCATCGGAAGAGGTCAAAATATCAACATTAATATGAGTTTGGAAGAAGCTGATTTCAACCCTCGTGGCTGACTTTGAAGGGTTTAAGACTTCAGTAAGGGGTTCAAGACTTCAGTGGAGGAAGTAACTGCAGATATGGTGAAAACAGCAAGAGAACTAGAATGAGCAGTGGAGCCTGAAGATGCGACTGAATTGCTGCGATCTTATGATAAAACTTGAACGAAGGAGGAGTTGCTTCTTACGGATGAGCAATGAAGGTGGTTTCCTAAGATGGAATCTATTCCGTGAAGGTGGTTGAAATGACAACAAAGGATTTAGAATATTAACAGACTTAGTTGATAAAGCAGTGGCAAGTTTTGCGAGGATGGACTCCAATTTTGAAAGAAGTTCTACTGTGGCTATAATGCTATCAAACAGCACTGCATGTGACAGAGAAATTGTTTGTGAAAGGAAGACTCAATCGATAAAACAAATTTCACTGCTGTCTTACTTTAAGAAATATCCACAGGCACCCCAGCCTTCAGCAACCACCATCCTGCTCAGTCAGCAGCCATCAACACTGAGGCAAGACCCTCCACCAGCAAAAAGATTAAGACTCATTGAAGGCTCAGTTGATGGTTAGTATTTTTTAGCAATAAAGCTTTTTTTTTTTCTTTGCAGTATGCGGGCCTCTCACTGTTGTGGCCTCTCCCGTTGCGGAGCACAGGCTCCGGACGCACAGGCTCAGCGGCCATGGCTCACGGACCCAGCCACTCTATGGCATGTGGGATCCTCCCGGACTGGGGCACGAACCCATGTGCCCTGTATCGGCAGGCAGATTCTCCACCACTGCGCCACCAGGGAAGCCCAGCAATAAAGCATTTTTTAATTAAGGTATATACATTTTTTTTAGACATAATGCTACTGCACACTTAGACTATAGTATAGTGTAAACTTGACTTTTATATGCACTAGGAAACCAAAAAATTTGTGTGACGCACTTCATTGTGATATTTGCTCTATTGCAATTGTCTGGAACCAAACCTGCAATATTTCCAAGGTATGCCTGTAATAATAATCTGTGGTGTGACACCTTTAGGTCATGTTAATATCCTGTTCCCAACAACCATCATACAATGGCTTTAGCATGATTATCCTTGCTTGAATAAAATATTACTTTATGGTACAAAATGGTGATCCTCTAATTTGATAATTCCTTCTGCATTTATCAGCTGATATTTTTCTGTAAAGACAAATCCAATCCCTCCTCCTCCCAGTATCACTGCACACCCATGGATTCTTTTTTCTCTTCAACTGGGTTATGATCCATTACTACCATTATTCCATGTGATGCTAAAATTATCCCAATTTGGAAAGTTGGCGGGGGGCCCTTCAAGTGGCTCCTGTTTCTGTTTGATAAGGTTCCATTAATATGACTTGAGTGTTCCCTTGCTTTCTGGAACAAGAAAATACCCTAGGCTCACTTTACTCTTTTCCTGCCCCAGACCTACAATCAGTCTTACTCCAAGGAGCTCTGCTTCCATTTAGTGGGGAATGACATTTAGGAGGGGCATTCCCTTCTGAGGCCCTGGGGAACCTAGGGGACCCCTTTGCCTTTCCAAATGCTTGGAGGTGCAGGTGTAGACTTGGGTAGTCTCTTACCAGTAACTAGCTTTGGCAGCATGTTTATAGATGGTGTGAGTGGGAATGATTTGCACTTGGCTGTGACAATGAACCAGCATGCTTCAGACTATGGGCTTCCCTGACTCTCAAGGTGAAACATGTTCTCTTATTCTGAAGCTTCAGAGTAATTTCTGTAGCTCTGTCGGGATACTCACTCACACTTGGGTTTATTTGCATTGCTATGAGAAGCAGAAAGGTTTTGCAATGTGATGCATTTGGTATTGCATCTCTGCTTTAGTACCGAACTCATTCTGTGACCTTTGTTATGTTTTTTAGCCTCTCTAAGCTTCAGTGTTCTTAACTATAAAATGGAGTGGATCCCACTCACCTTTCACAAGGGGCTGTTGTGAAGATAATATAGAGTTCAGAATGGCCCTTGACACATGATAGAGGCTCAAGAAGTGGTCATTATTGTTATTTTTTTATTCTTTCTTGGAGGCAGGTACTACGTTTTATTCATCTTTGAATTTCCCTAGGACACCCAGTCCAGTGCCTTGCACACAGGTGCTCATAGCAAGTGTACAATACCTGAATGAAGGCTTCTTGGTGATATGGCTTCAAATAAAAAATACACATATATGTATATAAAATCAACGGACACATTTTTTTGAGAACGGAATTGTGTAAATACTGGTAGAGTTTCAGCTTTCAAGTTTGGAACCAACTGAGAGATAGACCCAGAGGAAGAGAAAAACACCCTTTTGTCACCTGTAACGACATTTAGAGAATATGACATAGGTGTGGATCTGTGTGATGATGGAGTTACAGGGATGTCAGAAGCCATAGCTGGGAAACACTATGTTAGATTATCACTGGAAACTGAAAACGAATCGCGGCATGGTCTGACTAGGGCAGATGGTGCTTTTATCTAAGATGAGGACTCAGTCTTTCTCAGTTTAGTTTTTCTGCTCTCTCCTCATCCATGGGACTCCCGATATTTTAAAAAGTGCTTTCCCAAATATTCACACCTTGAACTTCTACTTTGGTTTTTATATCAGCCTGTAAGACAGCCAATGCAGACCTTGACCATCTACCACATGCCAGGACCCGGGAAACAGAGATGACAAGAGATTAAGGCGCCAGCCATTCCTCCACTCTGTACTCTCTCTGCACTGGGTGTCACCAAAAAAGCTGTCTACCTGGGCCTCGTAAAATTATTCTCACCCCTGACTGTCCCCCTGTCCTCCTGGAAATCCCTCCACTGGGTTTCATGTAGTGAGGGTTAAAATAAGAAATAGCCTACAGAATCATTTTCTGAACTACTGTTGAAGACATTGTGTGCTATATTATTATATTCATCATATATCACAGAAGGATATACCCAACGTGTTCTTTTTGTAATTTGGTGCTAGACATCTGATATCTCAATAGCAAATATTGAGAAATTTATATAACCCATCCAACGCTATGCATTTGCTAGAATTAATGCCCGATTAGAAACATATTACCTGAGGGTTTTTAAAAATGTAGAGTATTTATCATTCCTACTGAGTACTGAAGAATTAACCTTACTTAATGGAAGGTCTGGCCTTTGCCCTTCACTACTGGGAGGTGATCTCTAAGGCCCTGGAATGTCCTGTCTGTTGGGTGTGTCTTTGCCTGGGGTTTTGGCCACTGGACAGTCTAACACTGTGATCTGTGATGGAGGTTTTGGGACACATCCTGTGAGTTCTCACCTCTGAAGGAAGTAGAGACTAAAGATATTAACCTGACCTCCAGGAGAGAGGTCATAGAACAGCATTTTATGGCCAACAGGACATGTGAAACGCTGCTGTGTCACCCATACTTACCCGCATGCAATGGCACATCCCGATGGGGCATACGCGCACGCCATCACCCACGTGCAGGGCATCGTGACCGCGTGCTCCTGCAACACAGCACACACCACGCACGCAATGAACGAGGGCACTTCTACACAAACGTCAGTTTGTACCAAGTAAAATCACTGAAGCATCTACCAAATTACTCTCTAGTCTCAAAGGTCAGTGGTTTGGGCTGAGACTGAAGAGGAGACTCAGATCCTCTATAATCAACCAAACTTTATGTCCTACATTCTAAAAGTTAAAAATCTCAACTAGCAAAAGAATATCCTTCACGTCTTACTTCTTTCTTACTGTTATACTCCCCCTGCTGTTCTGAATGAATACTGGGGCTCATTTTCTTTGAAAGATCTGTCGGAATCTCATTTCACATACGTATATGCTTCACCTTATTTACTCAGATTCCCTCTATTTTAAAAACGTATTCTTGAATCTTTTTACATGTATGTTACAAGTTTGTTTACCTGTGAGTGAGTATACACGAGCCTCTGTCCTCTGTGGGTCTTAAACCATTCCTGGGCAGGTAGGAATGGGGGTGGGCTTGGGGAGGGGGATTAGAGTTGTGCTCTGGGAGAAAAGGAAACCTGTAACATGGAAGCATTCAGAGGAGGTGTAAGTCCTTGGCTCCTGGCTGGGGTCTGAGTCACCCGTATTCTCCTGCACGCATATAAGCAACTAAGGCATGATTCAAAAACTTCTGAGTCTGTGGCCCTATTTCCATGGGAGCCATGGGCCCTGGACCTGGTTCTAACACCAGCGAGATGTGCAGCCTCACACAGGCTGGCCATTGTCTTATCTCATTCTCCTTCTCTGTCTGGGAAGGGAGAGGATGGGACTAGATGGTTTGTAAAGTACATTCAAGTGCTGGTCTTCTTTCCTGTTATGATTCTCTGTGTTTTTGTGGGGAGACATGGGCCTTGATACTGCCTGTCAAAGTTCTTTGTCACTCACGGAGTAGTAGCCCTTCAGACATCATGAATAACCTACTTCCACGAATGAGTGGCCACTCTCAGCACAGGGCATCCCGGCCCCTTTGCTGACAAGTGGTAACTATGGCCCTGCCAGGGACCACAAGCGGCAACCCAATGGCTCCCCAGACATCAGGAGGCGTGTGCTCTACGCCATGCTAAGGCATAAGCAGAAGCAACCCCCTAGCCCCACCCCTGAAGATGCTGAGGAGTTCTGGAGAGGCAGAGTGATGTATAGGAAAGCCCTCTGCAAGTTGTTACGTTGTCATTTTTATTATTCCCCAGGGGCCTGACCATTCCAGACTCTGCTCTACAAGATGGTTCTGGGCCCCCTTGAGCAGGTTGTGTAACAACTGCCTATTATGACACTTACTGAACACGTTCAATAATGCGGAATAAGGACGCTGTTCAATTTGAGACAGATAATAGGTTTCTTTTTCATACAGTGAAAAGGAAGACTTTCTTTCTAAGTAAACACTGGAGTCCATATTTAATATACAGTACTTGTTACTGCAAATGCCAACACGATGCAGGCATGCAAGCGCACCTACACATAGATTCTGGTCTTTCTGTTTCATTACAAGTCTAAACTTAGGTCTCGCTTGGAGCAGTACATGCCTATGCCGGACTTGCAAGGGGCTGAGACTCCACGGCATCCCCGTGAAGAGCAGTTTAATCCCACTGAGGTCTCGGCTCCCCACCCACTGTTTGCTCAAGTCCACGTGCTATGGAGTCTAGTCGAAGACAGAGAGGGGAGAGGAAACTGGGGGTTGGGTACCTCTTATCATCAGCCAGAAGAAAAATCCTAAATGCGGTAGTAGCACGTGTGAATGCGACAAGTTTCGGGGCCATGCCCTTTCCTGTTTCCGTATCGGCACCCTCGGTGTTCGCCCTGCATGCTCTTCTCTGGGCGAGGGGTTCGGCTCAAGAGAGGAATGAATGCTACAGTGGGCTGCTGAACCATCCGAACACGGGTGGGCTTTCGTCAGGTTTGCACCCCCAAATAGGCTACTGAAGGGCAGGGAGACCAGTAGTGGGGTGCTTGGAGAGGACGAGGACAGGGCTGGGGTTCTGAAGTGCCTCAATCCACCAGGGACAATGCCTTACCTTGTTAGTAGTGAAGGAATCCCACACGATCACCTTCCCATCCTGGAAGGAAATGAGTGAACAGTTGAACAAGCTAGAGGTCACCACTGGGGAGATGGGGGGGGAGGGGCAGTATAGGGGTAGGGGATGAAGAGGTACAAATTGTTATGTATAACATAAACTACAAGGATATATTGTACAACACAGGGAATACAGCCAATATTTAATAATAACTATAAATGGAGTACATAACCTTTAAAACTTGTGAGTCACTATACTGTACACCTGTAACTTATATAATATTGTACATCAACTACACTTGAAGAAAAACAGAAAAGAGTGAACAGTTCAAAAATTGTCAACAAGCCCTAACACGTTAACTGCTGAGAACCTCATGGAAAGCCAAGTCCAGTTGGGCAGTGCCAAGTGGAAAGCCAGAGCAAGTATCTGGACAATCAAGACCCTCCAACCCATCCTTGAAGAAATGCGAGTAGGTGGCGACAGCACTTTCCAGCATGATGCAAGTCTCAGTTCTCAACCTTGCATCCCTTGTATAGATACAATGACAGAAAGCAACACTCAGACACTTCTTTTATGCCAATTATAAACCAAGCACAAATTGTTGGTAAACTGTCATCACCATCGTACCCCGAATGTCAGTAAGTTATACAGGGATAAGGTAAAGCTGAAATTACTTTCAGATGCCTGACAGTAACTAACGGTCCCCCCACCCCACCTCCCCAGCCTGTCCTCCCTACCATTCGCCTGAGTCCACGTTCCCTGCAGGACCGTGTAAGAGCCCCACCCCACTCTTCACCCCCCCTCCCTCTGTGGAAGCTGTGGAGGGGGACTGGGTGGGCCTGACATCAGTCTGACTCCCCCAGGTGCTCAGGGACATCACAGCCTCACCCCCACCCACCCTGCAAAACAACATGGGACTCACACCTATGATGGTGGGGGCCCCCGTGAGCAGCTGTTCCGGAAACAAAGAGCACTCCCTGTGGAGGGTGAGCTCTGGGCGATGCCACAGACAACACGGCCACTTTCACTGCGATCCGCTCTGCAGCCCCAGTAGGGGGTGTGGGGAGGGGCTATGATGCCATCTGTTTGTAACGCAAACCCATCAGAGGTAAACCCACGTAAGCCCCGGTGACTGCAGCGCAGTCGTCTACCCAGAATGTGGTGTGAGGGTTGTCTGGGCCCCCAGGCTCCCGTTGGCAGTGGAGGGGGACGGCTGAGCCGACCTCCTTCAGCACGTGGGTCCCCCCCACATCCTCAGGGATGGAGAATCTGCAGTCTCCACCGCAGGCTTGATTTTTTTTAATCACTCAAGCCACTTGGAGCCAGATCTGGTGAGCGAGGTGAATGCCACTTAGGGGCGCCAGCAAGGTCTGAGTAATGAAAGTGACACAGCTGCCTGCTTCACTTGATCTGATGGAGGGTTTCCATATTCACGCTGCGTGGGGCTGAGAGGCCGTGATCAAAGGCAAAGTCGGCGGTTTGGGGCCTTTTAAGACTCCTAAGCACATTTGTGCTTCTAATTTTTCTGACTAAACGCCCATACATGCTGTGTGGGTGAATTAGATAACAGAGCAGAGGGCTGCGGCGGGGCGGGGGGTAGAGACTCAGTGTATCACCCAAGTCAGCGTTCCCTTCAGAGGCTTCCTCCACCGCACAGCCCGCCTGCCTGGCTCCACCGCCCACCTACTGTGCGCTCTGGAGAGAGAAAGGCAACCAAGAAGCTAAAAGCAGTCTCATAACTAAATGTGGTCCCTCCGTGAGCACAGACACCGGGGGCCTACGTACCTGGAGAGACTGTGCCTCCACCCCAAACCCCAACCCACTCAGTCAGGCAGATGAAGTTCCTGCCTTTTAAGGGAGAAAGGCTGCTCTGAGTCACTCAAAGTCTGTTCCAGAGCCCTTCTGCTGTTTCCCACCTTCCTCCCTTCCCCCACCCACCTCTCCGACTCCCTCTGCAGTAGAGGTGGATGGATGGAGTCAGTCAGCAGTGCTGAAGCATCCCTCCTCCTCTCCCACCCTCTCTAGTAAGAGTGGTACACGAGCGACAGAAAGTCCAACATATGGCATCCTTTTAAGGATTAAAAAAAAAGTCTAAAAGGCTAGGTGGCAACATGTACATCTCAACAACCACTTTGTAAAAAGGAGCCTTTGGAAAAAAGTCTAGAAAGAGGTGCTCTAAGATAATAATGATTGTAACAGGGTGGTAGGGGTAAAAACCTTTTCTTTTTTCCAGTTAAATACATAACTGATACATTAAATATTTTTATGAACATTAAAAAAGCAAGTGCAACGTGATATACTAGATTTGCAGGTAATACAGGAGATTAATAACACCTGTCCTATCAAACATAGTACCGACAGAGATATTAGAACTCATGGGTTATTTAGAATATGTACAGTTTTGATACTTAAAAGGGTTATAAATAAAAACCAAATTTTCCTTTGAAAAAGCTGGACTAAAGGCAGAGGCAGGGGTCGGGGGGGCGGTAAACTGGCCATAAAAATATATGACTTCAGTTTATGGTTTTATGTTCAACGAATGTAACATCAAAATAGACATAAAAAGCATTAAGCAGTGGTGGCTAGCCTCCTGAAAGACATGTCCTTGTCCAGGCCCCTCCGTCATTATATCGGTGTTGGTCTGTGTGACCATGGAATGCAGAACGGAAGGAATGTCACTTCTGAGGCCAGGTCATCAAAGACAGCACGGCTTCTGCCTTTGTCTCTCTCTCCTGCTCTGGTGGAGGCCCGCTACCATGTCGTGAGCAGCCTGATGGAAAGGTTCATATGGTGAGGAGCTAAGGCCTTAGCCAAGAGCCATGTGAGTGAGCCATTTTGGAAGGGAGCTTCTGCCTTAGCCAAACTGTCTAATGACTGCATCCCTGACCAACATCTTGACTGCAACCTTGTGAGACACCCTGAGCCAGAACTATCCGGCTGAGCTGCTCCTGATTCCTCACTCTCAGAAACCATGTAAGATACGAAATATTCACTGTGTAAGTTGTTAAACCTGGGGGTAATCTGTTATGTAGCAGTTTAATAACTAATACATAAGATGTAAAAATAAACCATGTCAGCTATATAAAATGAATGAAAAAAGTATACTTCACAAAATACATAGTTTAAATTTGTTCTTTAAGGCATAAAAACTGCTAAACTCTTAAACTGAAAGAAGCCACAATGGCACTTCAACCACTTACGCCCTCCACTTGGAGAAAAAAAACCCCTAATTTAAAAATGGTTTCACTTACAAATAAGACCTTGAAATATACTCAGGAAGAAAATGTTTGCATAGTTTGTAAAATAGAGTTCATAATATTTCAGTTATTACTAATTTCAAATCTACCCAAATTAGTGAAGTTTTCAAGTACGCCAGAGAATTCTTACCGGGGTAACTCATGTCCTTTGGCGAACAGGCAGAGACATAACATTCGGAGAGGGTCTTTTGAAAAGGACGGCTCTTTCCCTTCAGCTTACAATCAGAAATGTGCCCACCATCACCTGACAGGTGTGACGTACCTGCGAGGAGCTCACGATCCTCCTCTTATCCTTGCACCAGTCCATGCACAGAACCTTGTTCCCGTGGCCTTTGAGGGTCCTTCTGGTCTTCATGACAAACTGCCCCAGGGCCTCCACGCGCTCGGCCACCTGGTGCACTGCAAGGACAAGACACACTCAATCCCGTGACCAAGGACCAGGTCTGAGCCACAAGTTGGCACAGGGAAGCCATCAGCGCTTCACTCTCCTGCGCTTTACCCTATTGCCCTCGCGATGCTGTCTCTTTCAAGCTCAGGAGAAGGCAGAGACATGCTGTCATTCTCTCTGTGTTTAAGACCCTACATTTATAACATATAATATCGTGCATCAACTATACTTCAATAAAAAATGACCCTGTTTTTCAAAGCACTTCCATATATGCACGTTGAGGGAATAAGGACAGGACTGCCTCATATCTGCAAAGCTCTACATAGAACTCTCCTACTGAAGGGCCACAGCTCTGCAAGGCGGGCAGGTAGGCAGTGGAGTGAGATCACTATTCCCTTTGAATGGGTGAAGAGACTGAGGCTTACAGAGGTTATCCGGCGGATACGAGTTCATACAACTGACCAGGAGCAAAGTGGGGGCTTCTGGTTCTTTTACCTACTACTTTCCAGTCACAGGGACAAGTGACTTTACAGAAACCGTCCTATCAGGTGCCAGGACGTGCACCATCTGCTCAACAGCAGGCCCTGTGTTTCCTCACTGGTCCCCCCCATGCCGGGCACGGGTCTGGGACATGGTAATTGCCCAATCCACGTGCTGCAGGAAAGAGCAAATTGACTGACCCTCCAAACAGTACACTGTGGATTTACTGAAAACTCACAGGGCGGGCAGAGATCAACGCAACATTCCACAAGTCTGAACACATGATCTGCAGAAGGTACATACCTCAGGAAGGCACTCCAAAAATCAATCTCTCAGGGGCTGGGAACATAGCCTCTTTCCTGAGGTCAAGGGAGAGCTTTTGGGGGGGCTTTTGGAGAGGCTGTCAGAGGGAGACAAGTTCACGCGAAGTAGCAGAAAGGGCCCCAGAAACCGTCCAGTCCATGCCGTCATTGTGGAGGTGAGGAAACTGAGGTGGGGGTCACGTGGCTTCTGTCCCCTTGTGCGGCGCCACTCCCTTTCAGGTTGGAGGCTGCGCCGGGCTCCTAACCCCAGCTCTGCTTCTCCTTCCTCTAAATCTCTCAGCTGGGCCTTTTTCTGGGCAGGTGGGGAGGAGGGAAGGGGGCATTCTAGGCCGGGGGACAGCCCCAGGAAAGGTGTGGTGTCTTGGCACAGACAGAACACCACGGGTAGAGAGAGGCAAGGCACCGGCTCTGGCCTTCCCAGGGAGCTGCTGGCGCTCGCTGGGGAAGTGCCCACCTCCCTCACTTGAAGCCTGGGCTGAGGGGCTGACTCTGTGCTTTAACCCTTGTGACAACAGTGCCCCTTCTCAGGAAATCCTTCCTTCCTTCTTCCCTCCCCTCTTCCCTTCCTTCTCTTTAAACACTTCAGTGTGTATTTCTTGAAAACAAGGAAACTATCAAAGTCAGAGAACTGACACTGAAACAATACGATGTCTAATCTATAGACCTTATTGAGATGCTCTCCTTTGTCCCAACAATATCTTTATAGCAAAAGAAAACCTAAGGTCACGTGTTGCAGTCACTGGTCGCTTTCCTTCCTGTCTAGTTATTTTGTTCCCCCACCTGCGCTTGTCTGATGCTTCCTCAAGATTAGCTTTGGGTAATGCACGTTTGGCAGGGACACCACAGACTAGCGCTGAGGTCCTGCCCTGAACACCTGTCCCATCAGGAGGCAGCCCGCTAGTCCCATCACCAGCAATGTTTACTCGGATCATTTGGTCAACGTGGCGTCTGCCAGGGTTCTCCACTGTACAGTTACCATTTTGCCTTTTGTCATGAAAAAGTACTTTGTGGGGATGTACTCTGAGAATATATAAACATCACAATACTCCTCAAACTTGAATACCCTACTTTTAACATCCATTCATGATTCTTGCCTGAACCAATTATTATGATGGTTGGTAAGTGGTGACTTCTAATGCCATCATTCCTTCTGCATTGTTTAGTTGACTTTCTAATATAAAGAGGAGTGTTCCTTCTTCCCCAATGTATTTATTTATTCGTTTACCTTAGTAGGGACTCATGGATTCTCATTTTATTCAAGAAGTTATAATCCTTTACTACTATTTCTTTTGATGCCCAACTCATCCCTGATTTGCTCAGTGCGAGCCCTATCAGGCAGGCTCCCGAGACCTTCCCACACGTCCCCATCATCCTCGGAGCACGTCTTCTTGCGGGCTCATGTTCCCTCCCTGCCCTAGCCCTGGAAGCAGACATTTATTTCTCCAAGAAGTCTTGGTTTCTTTTAGTTGCCCCATTTCTTTGTGATGAAATAAAAATGAGAGAACAGGTTAAAAGTCTCTGTGAAAACCCACGCTGTAAAAAGTACTTGCTAAACTTTATAAAGTGCTACACGAGTGTGCAATTATTATGCCATCGCTTCTGCAAAGACATCGCATTCTTTATTGCCACCAACGGCATGTTAGTCTTTTATGGAAACATTCTTTACAAAAACGTATTGAATGCAATGTAAAAACAGACTGAAGGTTTCTAATTTCTTATAGGCCTTTTACACAAGCCTATACCAGCTCAGAGCTGTCAGCATATTCTAGTTAGTATTTTACTTTGAAACTTCATACCAATATTAGTGCTGCTTCCCCCAGTTCAGCATTAGGACAATCATAGCCATTTAATGTCACTCTTACCAAAAAAAAAAAAAAAAAAGATGACTCACCAACCAAAACAGGGCCTCCCTGCAAAGCAAGAATTTGAACACATCCCAACTATTAATTATTTTTTCTCACTGCATTTTCTCTTCCCATATATAGATTCACTCCCAACCTACTCTATCCTGTTTCTATCTGCCAAATCTCACATCTGCTGAATTAAAGACTTTTTAAAAAACTTTAAACACCGGAAAGTAAAAACAAAAACCAAAAAACTGGGAACGAGTGGAACATGCTCTGTAACTCATTTGTGGGAGCTTGGTTCAGGACAGATGTGGCTTCTCTCCTTTGCCTTCTGATGAACCATGACTTCAGGATTTAACTTTTTCTTTTTTAAAGAAAGAAATGATGAACACGGCTAGCTGGTTTCTATAATAATAACTTACTAGAATAGAATGATAGCCTGTTAAGAAATTCCACTAGAAGGTAAGTGGCAGGAGGATGGAGTGCTGTCTTGTTGGATCTCCTTGGAGCATTCACTGCAACAGAGCGGTCAGGAGCCCGGGCTCCGGGTCACAGTCCTGCGCAGTCGCACACCAGCTGTGCAACCGTGAGCCTCTGCTCACCTTCCTGCCCCCTCGCTTCCCTCATGGGGTTGTTGGGACAACTATCCCAGCCTGGCACAAAGGGAGCACTCAATGAATGTTAGCTATTACTCTCCAGCTTGGCACACAGTGGGTACCCAGTAAATATTTATTGAAAGGATAAAGGGAATGCTCAGTGATTACTAAATTTCAGTCAACTGCAGCAATCCTAGGCAGCAGGTTTTGGTGGGCTAACCTAACTTTTCAGCCCCTTTCCCTTCTTTTTCTGTACCTCTCTCTACCCCTAACCCATCATCTCTGCTTCAGCTGCCAACCAACTCCTAAATTTATCAGCGCAAACTTGCTAGTACTGGCAGTGGGAGCCTCACTCGTTTCCTGATCCAAGGAGTCCGAATCCATGGGATGGAGCCAGGATGCTGCATTTCCACATACTCCCCAGGTGAGTTATACCCACTAAAGGTGGAGGTGGGGCAGCTCTGAGAAGGTTCAGAAAGGCAGCTTCTTGGATGGGAGGGTGGGGCGGAGAAATGGGGCAGATAAGGGGAGGATTCCAGAGTCTGTGGTTGAGAACACAATGATGCCTCAAACCCCAACGGACAATTCAGAAAGGAGCTGGTTGGGGAGAAAGCCATAATTCAAAAAGATACGTGCACCCAGCACCCATACGTGCACTGCAGCACTATTTACAATAGCCAAGACATGGAAACAACCTAAATGTCCACTGACAGAGGAATGGATAAAGATGTGGTACATATATACAATAGAATACTACTCAGCCATAAAAAAGAATGAAATAATGCCATTTGCAGCAACATGGATGGACCTAGAGATTATCATACTAAGTGCAGTAAGTCAGAAAAAGGCAAATATCATATGCTATCACTCATATGTGGAGGCTAATTTTTAAAAATGATACAAACGAACCTATTTACAAAACAGAAACAGACTTACAGGTATTGAAAACAAACTTATGGTTACCAAAGGGGAAACGTGGTGGGGAGGGATAAATCAGGAGCTTGGGATAACATACACACACTACTATATATAAGACAGATAACCAACAAGGACCTACTGTATAGCACAGGGAACTCTACTCAACATTCTGTGATAACCTATATGAGAAAAGAATCTGAAAAAGAATGAATATATGTATATGTATAACTGAATCATTTTGCTGTACACCTGAAACTAACACAACACTGTACATCAACTATACTCCAATAAAATTTAAAAAAGAAGAAATAAAGGAGCTGGTTGGGAATTAAGATGGTAAGCGCTCTTTCTTATGAATGATGTGCAGGTAGGGTAGTTGCTGGAAACTGAAAGCCATGGCTGGAACTCAAGAAGAGGGATAGAGCTGGAAGTATAGGCTAGTAACTGTCTACTGCTTGAATGATGTTTCCCTCCTATGCGCCAAATGCTTGGGTACAGAAAAGAAGAAGACAGTTCCTGCTCTTACTGGGCTCGCAGTCTGCAAGGCATGGACAGGCCAGCACACAGGTAACCACTGCAGTGTAGTGAGAAGGTAGCTAACAGAGGTGTTGGGGAGCCGAGGGCAACATGGCTGACTACGCTGCAGGTGCAGCCATTGGAGGAGACGTCACAGGAACCTGGTTTTGAAGGATGCATAGGAGTTGGGGTAGGGAAGGGGGAGGCAGGAAATTAGTTTCTTACCATTTACTTTTGTTCGTTATTCAGTAAAATGGAAGACATGACCTAATCCATGGGGTGTGCTGTGGTTTAATAGGGAAAGCAAATTAAAGTGCTTAACGATATTTGGCTGGCCAGGAATCAAAAATGTACAGGTGGGGACTAGGGCTCTGAGGACCAAAACACTGGAAACAACATGACCTGGAGGAAAGAGAGCTTCTGAAATGGAAGGGCCATGAAATGTCAAACGTAATTACCTGTCATTTTTAATGACGGCAGAACATTCCACTTATGAATATACCATTAACTAAAAATCCCCAACCAGTGGACACTTACTTTGCTCCAGGGCCACTGTGATACCCTTGCATTGCATCACCTCCTTAGATAAATTCCAATTTGTGGCATTGCTGAGTTAAACAGAAAGCACATTTTTGAAGGCTTTCAATGCCCATTGCCATTATCCATCATTTACTGTGTGTCTCCCGCGTGACAGGTGCTGGGCTGAGAGTTTTACACGTGGTCTGAGGTCACAGGCTTTATCTCCATTTCTACCAAAAAGAAAACAGGCTCAGGGAGGCTAAGGACCTTATGCACACACAGACTTGGGCCTCTAAGGACAGATAAACACCTCCCATCGTGGGGTAAACTCTGGGCAGGTGGCTGTGATTCTTTAGAAAATCAAGGACTAGGTGAGGCAGTGACAAAGGCTTCCTGGTCCAGAAGACACCCCAACCTTGGATCCCTCCCACTTCCTGATGTAGCCAGAGCAATGGGTCATTTAGACCAAGAGTCAAGAAACCCGCCCTCACCTGGCTCAGCCACCACCTGGCAGGGAGAGGGGTGCCAAGTCAGAGCCAAAAGAAACCTTAGCAACTCGACAAGCAGTGCCCAGCATCACTCCCAGGCACCCTGTGCGGGGTGTCCTGTGTGCAGGGCTGAACCCTCCCTGCCCGGGGCCTGGGGTCAGGCAGTCATGTGGAGCAGTTGTTTTCAAACTTCTATTTGAGTTGCACAAGGCTCCCTCCCCCTGCCTGCTTCCACTTTCTCTCATAGATAAAATCTTACTAGAAGCCCAATCTAGAAACGAGACAGAGCAAAGCCAGGCTGGTGAACAGTCGAGCGAGCTGCTGGGTTCAGAGGCGCTTCTGCTCTGCACACCTCGAGCCCAGGGGCTCCCAAGGTCCAAACAGCAAGCGTGCAGGCCGACGTAGGGCGCCAGCCCTGTCACTCCTCAGAAAGGAAAATGAGGCCTGAGAGGAGGGCACACTTATAAATTAGAGGTAAACAAATGTGTCCTCTGAGCCTGTACCCTCCTCTGTAAAACGAGGGTGTGAAGAGTTTATCTATGGGGCCTTGGAAATGACCTGTAATACTGGCTTCAGACAAAGATGAACTTTTCATCAAGATGTGGCTTCCCAGGGTATATGCCCAGTAGTGGGATTGCTGGGTCATATGGTAGTTCTATTTGTACTTTTTTAAGGAACCTCCATACTGTTCTCCACAGTGGCTGTATCAATTTACATTCTCACCAACAGTGCAAGAGGGTTCCCTTTTCTCCACACCCTCTCCAGCATTTATTGTTTCTAGATTTTTTGATGATGGCCATTCTGACCGGTGTGAGATGATATCTCATTGTAGTTTTGATTTGCATTTCTCTAATGATGGGTGATGTTGAGCATTCTTTCATGTGTTTGTTGGCAATCTGTATATCTTCTTTGGAGAAATGTCTGTTTAGGTCTTCTGCCCATTTTTGGATTGGGTTGTTTGTTTTTTTGTTATTAAGCTGCATGAGCTGCTTGTAAATTTTGGAGATGAGTGGATAAAGAAGATGTGGCACATATATACAATAGAGTATTATTCAGCCATTAAAAGAAACCAAATTGAGTTATTTGTAGTGAGGTGGATGGACCTAGAGTCTGTTATACAGAGTGAAGTAAGTCAGAAAGAGAAAGACAAATACCATATGCTAACACATATATATGGAATCTAAGAAAAAAAAATGTCATGAAGAACCTAGGGGTAAGACAGGAATAAAGACACAGACCTAGTAGAGAATGGACTTGAGGATATGGGGAGGGGGAAGGGTAAGCTGCGACAAAGTGAGAGAGTGGCATGGACATATAAACACTACCAAACGTAAAATAGATAGCTAGTGGGAAGCAGCTGCATAGCACAGGGAGATCAGCTAGGTGCTTTGTGACCACCTACAGGGGTGGGATAGGGAGGGTGGGAGGGAGGGAGACGCAAGAGGGAAGAGATATGGGAACATATGTATATGTATAACTGATTCACTTTGTTATAAAGCAGAAACTAACACACCATTGTAAAGCAATTATACTCCAATAAAGATCTAAATAAAAAAAAAAGAAAAAGAAAAAGATGTGGCTTCCTCTCAACTTTCAGGGAATAGTTTTGCTATTTATTTTATAATCAGTGCACACAGGAACCTAAAGTAAAATGTAGAACGTGGAGGTCAATACACAAGAACTCAAGCCATGTAACTTCATAAAGTGCAATTATGCAACAGCGTCATTCCTGTTGTTCCATGAGGCTGTGAAAAAATAACCCCAGCATGAACACGCTCTAAAATTTCCCTTAAAATGAACACTGTGAAATTGATTGTAAATACAGAACACAAGTTCAAAGACATATGAGAGGTCTTAAATACGAAAACAGAACTATTTTAAAAATGATCTTGGGGGCTTGCCTGGTGGCGCAGTGGTTGGGAATCTGCCTGCCAATGCAGGGGACACGGGTTCGATCCCTGGTCTGGGAAGATCCCACATGCTGCGGAGCAACTAGGCCCGTGAGCCGCAACTACTGATCCTGCGCGTCTGGAGCCTGTGCTCCGCAACAAGAGTGGCCGCGATAGTGAGAGGCCTGCGCACCGCGATGAAGAGTGGCCCCCACTTGCCGCAACTGGAGAAAGCCCTCACACAGAAGCGAAGACCCAACACAGCCAAAAATAAATAAATATTAAAAAAAATGATCTTGAATAACTTACTAAATTTTGCACCAACATACAGTCTTGTGATGGCCACAATTTGGTAGAAGATCAAAGGAATCAAGGAAGAAAACTTATCCAAAGCTAATTTTTGAAAACTCATTCTGTCTGATTCTACCCCAAGGTAGAATGGGGTGGGATGTATACAAAACCCTCACACACCTGGATGGAAGGAAAATATTTATAAGCACATTACCTCACTTGTGTTAGAGATTTTTTTTAACATCTTTATTAGAGTATAATTGCTTTATAATGGTGTGTTACTTTCTGCTTTATAACAAAGTGAATCAGTTATACATATACATATGTTCCCATATCTCTTCCCTCTTGTGTCTCCCTCCCTCCCACCTTCCCTATCCCACCCCTCTAGGTGGTCACAAAGCACCGAGCTGATCTCCCTGTGCTATGCGGCTGCTTCCCACTAGCTATCTATTTTACGTTTGGTAGTGTTTATATGTCCATGCCACTCTCTTGCTTTGTCGCAGCTCACCCTTCCCCCTCCCCATATCCTCAAGTCCATTCTCTAGTAGGTCTGCATCTTTATTCCCATCTTCCCCTAGGCTCTTCATGACCACTTTTTTTTTTTTTTAGATTCCATATATATGTGTTAGCATACGGTATTTGTTTTTCTCTATCTGACTTATTTCACTCTGTCAGAGATTTTTGAATTGCCCCAAAACCATAAATTAGCCACAGACAAAAAAGCCTGAATTCCTGAATTAAAAGTTGGAAGGGTTAAGTTATGGTATAGCCTTTATGATGGAATACTATATGGTTCCAAATCATAATTTTTAAATACTGACATTAAAAAGAACTGTAAAATGGCATGAGGAGCTATTCAATCCATTGGGTTAAATTAAAACTAGACTCATACAAAAAAAAAAACTAAACTCAAACTATACCTACTACAATCCCAAGTATGCTTATAAATACATACACAGACATGAAAACGTAAGCTATAAAGTCCCAAGTAAGCTTATAAACACACACACAAACATGAAAACATCAAAATATTAAAAGTGGCTACCTCTGGGTGGTGGGGTTATGGATGACTTGTTCTCCTGTATTTCTGAATCTGCTACAGTAGCGTTAGCGTATTATGACAGTTTTCTAGCAAGAGGAAGGGGCGGGGAAGTGAAAGGCAAGTTTGCTTTCTGCTCCTTCTGACACCACAGGCCACACATGGAAGAGCAGCCGGAAGCAGATTACTCTGCTGGGAAACTCACTTTTATAAGCCTCAGTACACGCAGCATATTTCCTTAGAACGTGGAAAAAGTGGATCAACATATTTGCTTCAGACTAATCCAGAAATACGGTTTTCCTAAATTTCTCCTTACACTGTAAAGTCAGAATAGTCCAAGGCTCTAGCCACAAGTTCACAAAGTTACACTTAGAACACAAAGAAAAGGGAATAGTATCAGATGATAAATCCTATGGTTTCCCATATTTCGTCTGATTTTTAACCTAAAGACATTACACAAATCTTTTTTGAGCTGCTCTGCTCCTAGGTAATAACAGAATCTTCCCCAAAGGAGCTGGGAACCGGAATGAAGTCATCCCCAAACAGGCCCACAAGGCTGCCACATATGTTGGCCAAAATGAACACGGCCTCCCTCCTGCTGTCTGCTTTCAGTCTGTCTTCCAGATCATTTGTCCCTTTAATTTCAAGTTGAGGACTCTAAAACTGAACTCTCTCCTTTTCTCTGGATCTTGACTCCCATTTCAGTATTCATTTTTTATTATAAAAGCAATAAATGCACACATGTGTATAAAGTAAAACGTACCTCTACATCCCCCCACTCCCCTCTCTAGAGATAACAAGCTTCCTGTGTCTCCTGCCACAAATTTAATGCATATACAAGCAGCTCTTGTTTAAGCTAATGAGACTATATCATACACACTGTTGGGCACTTTTTTTTTCTTACTCAATACTGACACCTCTTAACACACACGCACACAGATTTAGTTTTTCGTTTCTGTTTTTTTTCCATTTTAATGTGACTCTCAGCCTTCTGAGAGACCGTCTAGCATGGTGAGAAGGAGAGCTGTACTCCCCATTTGCCCTTAGAGTAGCTGCATAACCTCTGGGAAATCCCTTAACCCTTCCCTGGATCTCTGCTGCTACTTCAGCCCCAAGGAAAGGGGAGAGGGTTGTTGGGAGGGGAAGAAAACTTCTTGTGCCCGAAAACTGAGGCTGAAGCAGGTGACCCCTCTAGTTTCAAGAGCTGTGTGATAGGCCCCCCCAAAGATGTCCACATCCTAATTCTCAGAACCTGTGAATATGTTACCTTATGTGACAAAAGGTGCTTTGAAGATGTGATGAAGTTAGGGATCTAGAGATGGGAAGAGTATTCTGAATTATACAGGTGGGCCCAATGTAAGTAATTACAAGGGTCCTTATAAGAGGGAGGCAGGGGGATCAAAGTCAAAGAAAGAGATGTGATGACAGAAACGAGGTTGGAGTGGGGTGGGGTCACAAGCCAAGGCATGCAGGCAACCTCTAGAAGCTGGGAACAGCAAGGAATGGACTCTCCCACAAAGCCTCAGAAGGAATGCAACCCTTCCGACCCATTTTAGATCTCTCATCTCCAGAACTGAAAGAGAATAAATTTATGTTGTTTTAAGACACTATGTTTATGGAGATTTGTACAAGAGCGATAGGAAACTAACACAAGCTGTCACCTCACGGTTCTAAAATGCCTGAGAATCCAACAAGCGAGCACCTATCCATGGGAGAAGGTAAGCAGAAGGCGATGACGGAAAACATATGGAGAGAAGCAGGAAATGCTGGAGGAATGAGGGGAAAGGCAGGGCAGGGGCCCGAGGTCTGGGGCTGTGGAGTTTGATGTAGGCTGGCTTCCCCTTAGGCCACCCATAAAGGCCATTTCCTGTAGTTAAAGTTGGCCCAGGGTCTGACTTGGGAATGAGGGTCCAACAAAATGGATGCTGGTTTGAGGGTCAAAGGGATGGGAGCTGAAGAACTGAGAGTCTGAAGTTCAGTTAAGGTCTCTTTCCTCCAAGTTTATGCTCTGTAGTTTTGTTGTGTTGAGTTTTTTACAGCAAGAATTTGGGCAAGTCAGAGCTAACAGAAGGCTGAACAACTGTCCTGATTTGCCCAGGACTGAAGGCTTCCCAGTATGCAAGGCTTTCCATTTTAAAACCAAGAGTCCCAGGTGCACCAGGATGACTTGGTCACCTTGGCTACGGCCTAAAGACCTTTCCCCGACCAGGGTAGGGGCTACAGGGCAACCTATGATTTAACATAACCAAAATGCAAAAACGCGCATGCTCAGGAAGAGGCTGAGAGACTGGAAGAGAGAAGACCCCAGGGATCATGGAGATCT
Source organism: Grampus griseus (assembly GCF_964374135.1). Classification (NCBI taxonomy): domain Eukaryota; kingdom Metazoa; phylum Chordata; class Mammalia; order Artiodactyla; family Delphinidae; genus Grampus; species Grampus griseus. Next base: position 96,169,552 of record NC_139018.1, read on the forward strand.
CTGTGGGAGAGACTGCGGTCACAAGAGGAGAAGCAGTGCTGCGTGCTTACAAGACCCCGGGGGGCTGTGACGGAGTGACTCTCCTGTTCACCCTTGTGGATCCTGAAGACACCAGGGATAGGACAGGGCTTAGGGTCAAAAGGAAGGCTTGACCCATGTGCCATAGTCCTCAAAAATGGAGGGAGCCTGGCTGGGGGGTCAGGAGACAGCAGCAGGGAGAGGGAGATCAGTTGAATGCTTGGAGCCTCAAAGGAACAAGGGCTTTACATGAGAGTGGAAGAGAAGTGGTCCGGAAGATACAGAGGAAATAAAGGGGACCCTGACCACATGGCTTCTGGTCTTTTCTACTCAAAAATTCTAACATACGAGGGTGGGGATAAATCCTTCCACTGTGGGTCCAAAATTTGGCCCTGACCTCTGACAGCACTGCATTCTCTGCAGGACAGAGGTTCCCTGTTGAAAAGCTGCATCTTGACCATCGCTCTGCCTTAGGCAATTTACCAGATTCACAGACAAGCCTGAAAAATATCCCAGTGGGCAGCCTTTACTCTCCACAGCGTTTCTGGAGAGTGCCCTCTGCACTGAGCACTAAGACGTTTGGCAAAAAAGCTGAAGTGAGGATGGGCTGGAGCTCTGATTGGCTGGGCTGGAATCCTGGGTCCACTACTTACTAGCTGGGATCTTTCGGCAAGTCCTTTCACCTCTCTGTGCCTCAGTTTCCTCGTCTGTAAAATGGAGAAACCAGACGACCTACCTCCGAGGCACTAACACCATGCTTGCAGCATCGTCACTATCATCTGCAGAGTGTAGGAATTTGCAAAGGGAAATGGGGCAGACCCATTATCCATTCCCTACTTCTCTGATAACAGAACCCAACTTTGTTTGGGGATGGCAGCGTACTCAGCTCACTTCTCCCTTTCTCAGCCTCCCTTGCTGTAGCCATGTGACCTAGTTCTGGCCAATGAAGTGCAAACAGAAATCTGTTGGAGAGAAAGGAGGTTTCTGAAAAAACTTTTGCCTTCCTGAAAAGAAGGAGAAACAGAAGCTGGTGCCCACATTCCCCCTTCTTCCTGCCCTGGATACGGAGGTGATGCTGGGCGCTGTGGCAGTTATAATCATGGGGCAAATGCCAGTGCTCTGAGGTAGTGGAGACAAAAGAAGCATGGGTTCCTGAGAGCACACCGGGCAGCTGAACCAAAGCTGACAATCGCCTACCCTTGTCCTTGTTAAGAAAAGTAACTCCCAATTTGCTTAATTACTTTATTTGGGGTTTATAGCTAATTGTAGCTGAATACATTTCTAAATGATATAGGGGCTTAGCCTGCCTCCTACAAAAGCACAGCACATTTGAAATTCAGGTCACCTGCTTCTATCAAGTGTTTTTTTTTTTTTTTTCCAAAGAAAGGAATCAGGTGCTAAAGGACCTAGCATAAACCCCGTCTTTCTTTTCCAAAGTGAATGTAGAGGGGTGGTGCCGAAAGAGCAGGATCACAATGTATAGGTGTGCCTGAGAACACCACGCATGAGGAGGCCCTGTTCAGCAAAGGGGAGCTGCCACCCTCAGGGCTGAAAAGGAAGCAGATGAAGCCACTTCCCCAAGCCTGGCCTGAGCCCAAGCACTACTGAGCACAAAGCATCCCACAGAGTAAGGGGAAGCTGATCCCACTAAGAGTCATGTAACCTGGCTATTTAACTGTTCCCTCACAAAAGTCACAGACCGGTTCTGAATTATGGTCGTGGTCAATAATGTAAGTTTATTTAAGATTGCTACTGCTGTTTTATGCTAACCACACCTCATCCATCCAAAAGCTTCTTAAACAGCCTTAAAGGAACTAAATGTTTGGATTTGGTAAGCTCCTCTGCTTCCCTTCCCCCATCTGGCTCTCCACTCTCGGACTGGAAAAGTGAGCTTTTATATCAGAGTCTGGGTCCTTGCAAAAGCAAAACTGAGAAAAGACAACAGTGATGGAGAAAGTAAAACGCTTACCAAAAAACCCTGGAGTTTACCCTAGGCCGCGTCCACAAGAGCTCGCTGCGCTTGCCCTTGCTGACAACCAACCCCCGCCCCGCCCACCCCGCTCCGCTGGGGAAGGGCAAGAATGAGCTCAGCTTGCGTCTCCCAGGCAGGCAGGTGATGACCGTAACTGGTCCCACGATCCAACGTCAGGAGGACGGCGGGCTGGCTTCCACTAGCCGGCAGGGGCTCTGCGAGGTGCCGGGAGCCCGCGAGCGTCCGTCTCGGGTCCCCCACCCGCGCGTCCGGGGGCTCGGGCCGCTACCCGCGTCTCATTTGGCGCCCGGGCACCGGGGCCCTCATCCAGGGCGATGGCGCGGGCCTGGCTCCGGGCCCGGGCCGCCCCCCTCCATCCTCTCCCCCTATCCCCCCCGGGAGCCGGAGCCGGTCTCCTTTCCCCGGCCCGCCTCCCGGCGCGCAGACCCCGGCCCCGCCCCGGCCCGCACTCACGCTCCACGTCGTGCAGCTTGGCCCGCTCCTCCTCCAGTTTGCCCTTGAGGCTCTCGGCCTCGCTCTTGAGCGACGCCAGCGTCTCGTTCTCGTGCAGCCCGTCTGTTGCCATCTTCGAGCGGGGACGCGGCGGGAGGGAAGCGGGGATGCGAGTCAGCGGGCGGCGGAGGCCGGGCCGGCGAGCTTGCGCCGAGCCGCCACCGGCGCAGCTCCAGCCGTCTCCCCAAGCGCGCCCCGCCCCTCGGCGCTGACGCCGGCTGCTGAGAGCCGGGCGGCTGCGGCCGATCCCCTCCCCCCTTCCCCGGACGTGTCCGCGGGCGCAGAGCCCTTGCGCAGTGCCCTAGGCGAGGCCCGAGTTAGCGCTGCAGCGCACAGCACCCGGGGACGCAGGGAGTGTCGTGCCCATTTTGCGGGTGGGAAAACCGAGGTTAGGAGGAGATACGTAACTTGCTGAAGGACGCGCACTTAGTGAGGGCCAAGCTGGGATTCCAACCCAGGACTGCCCGGCTCCTGGGAGCTTGGGGAAGTCCCAGTGACACAGCCCTTGCAACACCCCTTTCCCCCAGTCCCTCGCACACATCTCCCGTCCTTGGTCGCTTCTGCCTGCCGAGAGAGGAGAGGTTAAGGGGGCCTGGCTCGCGCCACTGGTACCCGGTCTGACCCCGGTAGCTCTGATGCTCCCCCTACAACGAAATGAAAACTCTCCTCGTTTATTGACTTAAATATACAAAGCTAGTTCTGGCTTCTGAGAAGCTGTGGGGTCTTTGCCCGTTCTTGGTTTTGCCTTTCTTTTATTCACTCGGGAGTTGAGTCCCTGGCAGCAGAAGGAAGTGGTGGTGGGGCCAGGGACACACAGGGACCCAGACTCGGGGCTTCTGAGCCCCTGCCCAGTGATCTCAGACATATCACTTCTGAGGCAGCTTCCTCCACCTTAAAATGAAGGGTTGCTATAGTTCCCTCAAGGAAGCAAATTAGTGACTTTGTGGCAGACTCAAGCACCCGTTCTTTCCAGTCTCTTTTCATGCCAGGCACGGTTCCAAGTGCTTTACATTAATAACTCACCACAGTCACCCTGAATGGGTACTATTGTCACCTCCATCTTACAAATGAGGAAACTGAGGCACAGAAAGGTTAAATGATTTGCTTAGTTCACACTCCCAGAAAGTGTCAGAAACACCTTCCTCATAGGATCCTCATCAGGAGTGACTACGCAGAGCATTCAGAGTGAAGCGTGGCATACAGTCTGTGCTGGTTGTTATCATTAAGGCTGCCTGGTACACTCGAGCAATTCACAGGAAGTAATTTAAATGAGACACTGGATCATGGGGGACACTCCTCCCAAGGGTCATCTCAGAAGACCTGGGAAGAGCAGCATCCTCTCATCACCTCCTCAGGCTGGCACCTCTTTGCCCACCGTGGGATGTGTGTGTCTGCCTCAGGGGCTGCCTGTTTGTGAAGACCTGGGGTGAGTGGAGCTTCATACTGGTGTGTGCCCTCCTCTGAAGGCTCTTTGTGTAAAATAACCCCCAAACAGCCTCCAATCTGGAAACTTTACCATCTAGACATGAGGCCATGTAACTTTTCAATGGCTGGCAAAGTTTGCAAAGTGCCTTCCTGTGGTTTGCTGTTCACTGCTTTTTGTAAGTGAGGAAGCTGGGGGTCACAAAAGTTGAGATCTGCTACGTTTCAGCAGTGGTGGAGTTACAGGGTTGCCCCTATCCATGAAAAGTGTCCACAGGGGTCTGTGTCTACACAATCCCAAACACCTGGATTAAAAAGTTAGCTGTCAGTCATTTAGATGTCTGCACAGTCAAAATAATCTGTCTGAATATTTGGGAACCCCAGGTGCTTGTGGTGGAGAGAGTTGGCGACAATCCTCTGAGAATATCTCCAGGCGGGGTTCTGACCTGGGAAGAATCTGTGATGCTATAGAGGACCTGACATCTGGGATTCTGGGCTCCTTCTGTCCACAGAGGAAGTTGTTTCAAAAGGAGAAGAGCTGGATTAATAAATAGCACTGCTCCAGGATGGTAGGGCCATCAAAAAGCAGGTTTATTTTAAGAATTGAATGTGCTCAGTTTGCAGATCCAAGTTTAGAACACAATGTGCTGCAGGTAGAAGCCCATCACACTGAGCCTGAACCCCGTGACATCAGGATTACTATGCTGTACCAAAGCTTGTGTGCCACCTGAGGCTGCTTACTTGCAATTTGCTTTATAGGAATAATTTTTTAAAATGTGATCACTGCCAGGGGTTACAGTGGGACCAAAAGGATGAATATGGTTTTTCCTCTTCAGTTGGATAAAATGTCAACGTTATCTTTCCTCCCTTAGATGTGTTTTGTTTTTTGTTTTTTCATCGTGTCCATGATTGGGATTTCCTACTGAGCTTGTGGGGAAGAGTGCTTTACCACTTGTGACCAGGTGGGGGCTCCACACGGCTTTGCAAATCCTCTGAGACAGGATATTCCTAATGCCTCAGCCCGGCTGTGGGCATTTCTGCTGCAAGATCTGAAGCCTGCGCAAAGCCATCTCTGGTGAGGATTGATGTGTGTACTTTGAAAAGTGCCAGGTTTTGTGTTCAGTGCCTACCCTCGCTGAAGGCTTAGACCCAAGGAGCACTTTTCCTTGAGGCTGATTTTGCTAAATACTGAGGCCCTATATGGTTCAATCTTCTGCAGAGCTGTTCCTAAGGACAGCTGGAACAGGGCCTTTGGGAAGGTGCTCCCCGGCTCTTTATTTACCAGAGTTCCTTTTAGCTTGCTTGCTTGCCAAGCAGACTAGGAGAAGACAGAAGAAAAAAGCATTAGCTCTAAAAAATAACAAGCTAAAACATTTATTGAGCACTTCCTCTGCTGGGTATTGTTTTAAACATTTTCTCAAATAAACTCACTTTTGTTTCTCCCAAAACCCTATGAGACAGATGCCATTATTGTTGTTTTACAGATGGGAAACAGACCTCCTGGGAGAGGGGAGGTCCATTGGTACAAGGCCTCCAAGTAACATAACTGGGAGTTGAACCCAGGCAGTGAGAGCCCAGAGCCCACATCCTAAATCCCCACACTATACTGTCTCACCCAGCCTGGGTGTGCTGCAAGTGTGTGTGTGTGTGTGTGCGTGAACTGATTCTCTGGCAACCCACCTGTCACAGGGCCCTCACATTAGACATTGTTTCAAGACAGGTAATGACTTAAAGTTTTAAAGAGCAGCACTTACAATTTCTGCACATGGTGAACAGTAGCTGAGCTGTTGAGATTTCTTGAAAACTGGTCTCAGAGCCCGTTGTTTGAAACATTTGTCACAGGAGCCAAATACGTTAACGAGAAAGGTCTGATCACACATCTTTTACCCAAGATGAAGCTGAAAAAGAGGGAGAGAAGAAAAAGGGATGTGTGTGTAAGTAACTTCACCTCTCTGAATCTTTGTTTGCTAGTCTGTCAAATGGGTATCTTGGAATCTACCATCACAGGGGTACCAGGGGAATTTTGAGGGACAGCACAGGAAGCGTTTAGCTCCAGGCTGGAATACAGAGCTCCACAGATGTTATGCTGCCCTGTGGGTGGCTACAATAGCAGCCGCCACCACAGCAGCGGGGGTGGGGGTGGGGGATGAGGCTGGAGATGAGGAAAGAGCAGAGAGGAGCCTATGGCCACAGTTCAGACGAGATGAAGGCATGAACTAAAGCAATGCTCTGGGGTCTGAGGGGTTGTGGTGCCGCTGTTGGAGAGGGAGGCCAAGGGGGTAAAGGTGGGAGGGAGCAGCCATTGTCGCTGAGCCGATTTAACAGGCGTTCCAAAGAGTGGGCCATGTCAAGGGCAAAGAAGAGAACCGCTGAGTGTAAAGATATTGGGGCCCTGGTCTGAACATTTGGAAGAGCCCAAAATGAGAGGGATGTATTTGTGGGGCAGGTGGCAGTGGGGACACTGCTGAGGGGGAATGTCTACCAGAGGTCACCATGGGGCTGGGGAGAGAATGGGGAGCTCATGAGTTGGGGTGGACTCCTACAGCCAAGGGCCGGCTGGCGGAGTTCTTGAGATCTCTGAGGAACGAAGGAGTAGAGGGCAGTCTCCTAAGGATGAGAGATCAGGAGGGGACCAGCTACTGATCACCTCGAAGGGCTGGTCCCTGACCTCTCACAGCCACCCTGGGAGGGAGGAAGGACATCCGTGTTACCACAGAGGAAATGCTGAGGGATTAAATGAGATCAAGGTCAGTGACGGAGCCTGAATCTGTATGTAGTGGGACTCCACAACGTTTACCACAGAGCTAGACCATCAAGCCGCTCTGCTTTGTCCCAGAGGGCGAGTTAAAGACTGGCAAAGGGCCTGCCCACCCGAGCCTGGCCCGTGCCAGGGCCCTAGTAATGTTGCCCACCTCCCGCCCCCCACTGCCCAAACCTGCTAAGGCGGCCAGTCACGGGGTCGTGCTGAGGACTCCAAGTAATAGCATTAGGAAGGTGAGCCGTGGATTTATTCAGCAAGGGAGCGACGTCATTCAAGTGGATTATTCCAGCATTTGCACTTTCAGAAGTAGGTCAGAGAGACAAAGTACAGCAGGAAAATCAACTAGGTTAAGAGACTGTTATCATGTTCTGGGAAAGAGGAAATAATGACTGGACAGAGTAGCAGCTGCAGGAATGGAAGGCGAGAGGAACCCGAGGAAACAAGGGCAGAAGGAATAAAAGGATGACTAGGAATTATGGGAGATCGACCCCTACAAAGAGAGAAGTAGAAAAATTGCCACACAGAAAGACAAATATCGTATGATATTACTTACATGTGGAATCTAAAAAAAAGGGGTACAAATGAATTTATTTACAAAACAGAAGTAGAGTCATGGATGTAGAAAACAAACTTATGGTTACCAGGGGATAAGGGGGGAGAAGGGATAAATTGGGAGATTGGGACTGACATATACACACTGCTATATATAAAATAGATAACTAATAAGAACCTGCTGTATAGCACAGGGAACTCTACTCAATACTCTGTAATGGCATATATGAGAAAAGAATCTAAAAAAGAGTGGATATATGTATATGTATAACTGATTCACTTTGCTGTACAGCAGAAACTAACATAATATTGTAAATCAACTTTACTCCAATAAATATTAAAAAGAAAAGAAAAATTGCCAATATTCCAAATCTGGATAATTTTTTTCTCCCAAACTGAATTTTAATTTTTTTCAAATTATAAGAGCTGTACATGTTCATTATAAATAATTGGAAACAGAGGAACATGAAGAAGGAAAATCAATCACCTACATGCCCTGTCCTAACAAATAACTGACCTGTGTTAGCATTTTATGTTTTCTTCTAGTATCTTCATAAGCACTTATGTGTATACATTAAAAAATTTGGGATTACATGCCATACGCAATTTTGAACTTTAGTTTTTTGCGTAATAGTGTTTTCGCCTTTGCATGTCATTGCATATTCTTGGAAAACACCAATTTTTAAATGGAGACTACAAATTTTGAATTATATCAACCTTAAATCATATCGCATGGCTAGCATCTTAGATCTGGTTGGTTGAACATGGGCAAGCTACAAACTAAAGTTGGAAGATTATAGTATTTTTAAACTATAAACATTATACATGGTTGTTGTAGAAAGTTTGGAAAAATCAGAAAGGTATAAGGAAGAAAACAATCACCTATAAACCCATTGCCCAGAGAGACTCCTTTTCACATTTCGGCGTATGCAAGAATAGATTTTTAGGACCAGGGGTCATACTGATCATGTACACTGTTTATATTTTTACATCCTGGTGTTTTTCATTTATATTTATAACATGGGCTAAATTTAATTTCAGTACATTCTATTGTACTTATTGACAATAATCCTTTTTATGATGAGGGAATTTTTCAAGCTAGAGCAAATGCTTCAATGGGCATTTTAACAAGCTAAAGATAAAAATACCCCATTTTAACAAGTTTTGACATGAAGTTGTTTTGCAGTAGGAGTTCCCTAACCCTAAGGCACGCACAAAATTTCTTTGAAATGTTTCACTTAAACAGATGTTGCAAAAAATCACCAAAACCCCCACTACCCCATGATTATTTTTAAAAAGTCAGTGCCAAGATAGAAAATCAAAAGTGAAAATCCCCACTATCTGCCCTGCACTCAATTCCCTGAGTTAGATGGCTATTCTTCCAGACTTTTCTGATGTCATAGACAAAGCTTTGTTAGTTATATAAATGCGGCTGTTAGCTACTTGCTTTTTCACCTAACTTTATTGTTTTAGTGCTTACAGAGCTATCTGTTTTTTGGTAATAGCTTCAGTATTATTTTATCCTATGGAGTAATGGAGTATCATAATTTAATAAACCAACCTCCTACTGGAGGATATATAGGATAGGATATATTGGATATATAGGATAGGATAGGATATATTGGATATATAGGATATCACCAGTTTTCACTTCAAAAATAATGCTTCATTGACCCAATTAAAAATGGGCAAAAGTACCCTCAGACTTTGCTGGTGGGAATGTAAAATGGTGCATCCTCTGTGGAAGACAGCTTGGCAGTTACACAAAAAGTTAAACAGAGCTGTTACCAAATGACCAAGCAAATTCACCCCTGGATATATCATACGTTCACATAAAAATGTATACACGGATATTTGTAGCAGCATTTAACACAAAAAGTGGAAACAACTAAGATATCCATCAACTGAGGTATGGATAAAGAAAATGTGGTCTCTTCATACAGTAGACTCTTCTTTGGCAATAAAAAATGATGAAGTTCTGATATGTGCTATATCATGGAAGAACCTTGAAAATTTTATGCTAAGTGAAATAAGCCAGACACAAAAGGCCACAAATTGTGATTCCATTTATACGATAAGTCTGGGACAGGCAAATCCATAGAGACAGAAAGTAGATTAGAGGTTACCAATAGGTGGGGGAGAGGGGGTTGGGAGTGACTGCTTAATGAATACAGGATTTCTTTTTTGGGGTGATGGAAATGTTCTGCAATTAGATAATGTACATTCTTGTGAATTTACTAAAAACCTCTGAAATGTATGCTATAAAATAGAGAGTTTTATATTGTGTGCAATCATATCTCAACATACATTATTTTTTAAGTGCGCAAAAGACTTGGACACTTCACAAGTGCAGATATTCATATGGTCAATAAACAGATAAAGAGGTGCTCAACATCATTAGGCAGCAAAGAAACGCAAGTTAAAACCACACCGTGAATCCACCACTTACCCACCAGAATACCTAACAGTAAAAAAGACTGATGATGTGAAACGTGGGTGAGAATGTAAAGAACTGGACCTCCTCTGCTGGTGGGCGGATAAATGGGTACAACCACATTGGAAAACTGGTTGATAGGACCTACTATAGCTACACATACATATAATTCTATTCCTTGATATATACTCAACAGAAATGCATACTTATATCCTCAAAAAAAACCCCATGAACAAGAATGTCATAGCAGATTTATTCATAATAGCCCCAAACTGGAAAAACCCAAATGTTCATCACTATACACTAGATACATAAATTGTGATATGTTTAAGTAATAAAAAAGAATAAACTGCCGATACATATGGCAGTAAATGGATGAATCTCACAGACTTAACTAAAATTATGTAATGTTTAGTGTCAGAAACCTCTGTCTATTCCATAAGCTGCACTCCAAGGTTTACGTTAACATGTGAAATGTTATGTGGGTCAGTTTTTTTTAATATCTCTTTTTTGGGGGGCCGCACTGAGCGGCAGGTGGGATCTTACCCCAACCAGGGATCGAACCCCGTGTCCCCTGCAGTGGGAGTGCAGTCTTAGCCACTGGACTGCCAGGGAAGTCCCATGTGGGTCAATTTTTAACAGATTAAATAATTGTAAATATGCTTAATTTTCCCCTGATGCCAATACTAAATATATTTTGAAAACAAAGCACCTATTTCAAAAGATACGCATATGTATTGTGGAAAAATTAGAACATACAGACTAACTACCATACCACCCCTCACCCATACTCTTTACCACACAGAAAGACCACAGTCAACACCTTGGTATGCACACACCTGAACAATTTTCTGAGCATTTAAGGAAGCCTGAGTATTCTAATTTAATGTTAACACATACATACCTTCCAGGGACTCAACACATGGAACCGATCAGCAGAACGGTGAGAAGTCAGAGCTGTAGCTCCAAGTGCTAAGGCAATTACATCCCGTCTAACTAATCTCCTTACCTGGGCTTGACAGCTCAGCTGCTCCCTTCCTTCCCACCTGCAGCTCCGTGTTCACGTCTGAAGCACGCACTGCAGTTTGCATCACTCACTCACCCCTTGAACCTTCTGACCATCCATGCTGCCGGGTGCCCTCAGAACCCCCGTTGACCAGTTTCTAGGGCTCAGTTCTCTGCCCTTTGCAGGAAGCAGAGTTCAGCAGGGTTGGCCCCCGTAAATTCAGACCCCGCTTTACTGAGCAACCCTGACATTCACCTGTAACTGAAGGTTATCAGCAGCTCCTGCCTCTTCACAGTCCTCACCCCACCAGCACCTCGTTGTTTTGGCCACTCTTGCTACATTCAGCTTCGTAGAGCTGATCAAGACTGTGGGGCGAGGGCTCCCCTGCCCCCTTCTCCATGCATAAACTTTTCAGGCTCTGCAGGTCCCCCCGTCTCCAAACAGGATCTACTCCTTCCCAGGACTGAACCCTCACGAGCCCTGCCGTCTCCAGTAGGACTCTGCCCCTGCAGCTCTGCTCGCCACGTCAGGATGCCCAGAGGGTAGTGGAGGGAATGGCCAGCGTTACTGTCTTATAGCCCAGGATAAATGCTGTCAGACAGACAGGAGCCCTGAGTTACAGGTGCCAAAAAGGAAGGGTGATGGTCTCTGTGGCATAGAGGAGACCAGGAAGGGGCATGGAGAAGGCAGTCCGTGTGGACCAAAACCCAGCCAGCTCTCCACCAAGTAGCCCCTCATTCTGGCACAGTCTGGGAGCCCCATGCAGACAGAGCCTGAGCCAGGGCTGAGGGCATATTTACTTCCTCTCTAAAGAATTTTATATATGTTTTATGAGATATTATGTGATGCTTTTTTTTTTTTTTGCGGTACACGGGCCTCTCACTGTTGTGGCCTCTCCCGTTGCGGAGCACAGGCTCAGCGGCCATGGCTCACGGGCCCAGCCGCTCCGCGGCATGTGGGATCCTCCCGGACCGGGGCACAAACCCGTGTCCCCCGCATCGGCAGGCGGACTCTCAACCACTGCGCCACCAGGGAAGCCCTTATGAGATACTATGAATCTATAAAGATTCTAGCATCTTCAAGTATGACCCTTAAAGAAAGGCATAAAACTTGTGCACTTAAAAAAACTGTAATCTCCTAGCAATTAAAAGAATCTGACCCAATTCATTTGGTAATTTATTTTGATTAAAATGTCACAAAGTTCTACTTCTTATTTCTTCATATACAATGTATCTAAATGAACTAAATTCAATCATTTGTAATATGAAAAGACATTACATATTAGTAGGGTGATGTTGCTTCATAATCATGTATTATTTCCACTCCTAAGATACATGCCCATGTTACAGAATCACAGCTGTGGCCTGTGACTTTGGGGTGATGCAGAAGAGGCCACAGGCCAGGAGTGCTTATCAAATGATGTTTTACGCTCTGAAAGGAAGAAAGGAGAAAACTTGGGGGGAACAAGTAATAGTTCCCACAAAACTTGGGAAACAGATTTCTCAAAAGGAGGACAAAACAGATTTCTCAAAAAAGGACAAAATTCTTCAATTATTCTTATGAGATCTTAAGATTTGAATGCTGATAAGACAGAGAAAATCAACTATGTTGCCTTTTCAAACTTATTTTTTTAAGTTATTGTATGAAAGATATTAAACAATGAAAAATTATGGCAAATATGCTGGCAGATAAAGTTTAAAGAAATCTTCTGGAGGACGAGATGATTAAATAATTGTAAATTGGCGTGGAAATTAAGCTTGAATGATATATTAGTTTTTGTGGTTTTTTAGTAAATTTATTTATTGTATTTTTTAATTTTTGGCTGTGCTGGGTCTTTGTTGCTAGGTGCGGGCTTTCTCTAGTTGCAGTGAGCGGGGGCTACTCTTTGTTGCAGTGCGTGGGCTTCTCATTGTGGTGGCTTCTCTCGTTGTGGAGCATGGGCTCTAGGCGCGTGGGCTTCAGTAGTTGCGGTACGCGGGCTCAGTAGTTGTGGCTCACGGGCACTAGAGCGCAGGCTCAGTAGATGTGGCGCACAGGCTTAGTTGCTCTGCGGCATGTGGGCTCTTCCTGGACCAGGGATCGAACCCGTGTCCTCTGCATTGGCAGGCAGATTCTCAACCACTGCACCACCAGGGAAGCCCTGATATATTAGTTTTAAATGGATATATACATAAAAATACTTCTATGATTCATTTCAGATTGAATATTCTCTTAAAAATTGGAGGGGCCTGAAATAAACATTTTTTTATGGAGGAGCGTTCTTAGTAAAAAGAGTTGGTAAAACACCTCTGCCCCCATCAGGCAGGCATGGGGTGAGAGGACTTTGACAGGCCGCCATGGCCAAATGGGATTATTTGGAAGACTCAGCCCTAGAACCCATTTGTGGCTTCATAAATGTATCTGGGCTTCACACGAACTTTAGAAAACTTAGGATAAACTGTGTCCCTGGGTCTCACTCCCTCTGGGTGGACCGCTGTCACAAAATAGATCTAGACAAGAGGCACCTGGCAGAAAATACGAGACTTGCAGGAATTCTAGTAAAAGCTGGCTGAGATTCCAAAGGTAGCAGTGGCCTTTCCAACCTCAGCTGGCGTGTGTTAATTCTTACAAGATGACAGTGGCAGCACCATCACCACGCGCGAGAGATGTAGCCCATTTGGGAGAATTCTTATTTTCTTCCTTAAATCACATTCCAAAGCATTTCCAGTTCCAATTAATAAGCCACATCCCTCTATCTGACCTTCATTTAGCTTTTGAAAGAAAAGTGCATTTATTCTCTTTTTTCCTGCTATAATCTATTGAGAAAGCCTAGTTTGAAACTGCTGGGGATCTGGATCATTTCCAGAGCATGTGGAGAGGGGGTAAAAGGAAATGTGACTTGAAAGAGATACTTGGTATCCAACATCAGGTGTGATGAATCCTCTCGGCTACTGAGGAGAGCCTGAAATGAAAACCAGAGGAAAAATGAGTAAGGAAACCAGGGCACTCTGCTTTATGGCTGTCTGGAAGTCAAGAGCAAGGAAAACACAACTCTATCTCCAGCAAAAAACTCCTTTCAAAATCATGTGAGATAACACACAAAAGGGCTTTTCAACAGCACAGCTCCAAGGTGAAATGGTTTATCCAGGTCTTCCAGATCAGCTCTCATCAATACTCAACTTGCTCTGTTTCACTTCAGAAGTTAATTTCCCACAGGATGGACTGACTGTAAATCGATCTACTTTCTATTCTCACCTATTCTCATGGCATAATTCTAAGACCAAACACGAGTGGAGCTCAGTATTAAATTTTTACTGCATTAATATTTCTTTTTAGTTCAGTGGTTTGCAAACCTTTTTGGTTTCCGGACCCCTTTATACTCTTAAATTACCAAGGACGCCAAACAGCTTTTGTGCATGTGGTTATAACTACTGATATCTATCATATTAGTAATTAAAACAATAATTTTAAATATTTATTAATTCATTAAAATAACAAGCCCAATACATGTTAACATATTTTTATTGAAAAACTATATTTTTGAAAACAAATCAAAAAATTAGTGAGAAGTGGTATTGTTTCATAATTTTGTAACTCTTTTAAATGTATGACTTAATATGACAGGTGGAATCTTGTATCTGCTTCTGCATTCACCTCTAGTGCTATGTTATTTTGGTTGAAATGTATGAAGAAAAGTCTGCCTCATACAGGTATGTATTTGGAAAAAGGCAGACTTTGCAGACTCCCTGAAATCATCTCAAGAATCACCCCCCGCCCCCCGCAAGGACCCTTGAACCAAACTTTGAGAACTGCTGCCCTAGTTCATTGGGCAAGAAACTTCAGGGATTAAAATAAGAAAAAATGGGCACACAGGTTCTCTCTTTCCATTCAGCCTCTGCTCCCTTGCATATACTCAAAGACTGATGAGAAACAAGACATGCTGAAGGAACACAGAATGTGAGTCACAGTTTTGGTGTTTTTGTTCCCTTCCCACCCAGGGGGAAGATGGGTTCTGAAAGCAGGGAATTTGACAGGGAGAATTCCTGCTGCTTTTCCTGGGTGCCTTTCCTTTGTATATTTGGTACATGTACTTTAATCCTGAATGTCTATAATGGTAATTAAACAACACTGTCTTATACTAAAAATTAAAAGGCACATCCTTAAGGATCTCACCTGTACTTTGCGAACAAAGGATGGAGTCACTCTTTTCTCGAAGTCATCTATAGGTGTGTATGAGTTAAGGATCTTTATGATCTGCAAACAGTACATAAGATGGTTTGAGGCCACAGAAGAGGACAACTCTGTCCATGAAATAATGGTTCCAGTGGTCTGGGAACAGTCGGGAACCAAAAGTGGTTCTTTCAGACTATAATCTGGCTCTAGGAACCATGTGTTATTTTTTTCCAAAAGAGAAAACAAGCTGAGAAGAGCATAGAAGGCAGCAAGGACATCCTATAATTAGATGACCTTAAGAGAATTCCCCATTTCCAGCCTCCTTCCCTGCTCCCACCCCCTCTCCCCACAGATACACATATGTGAGTATACCGGGCAGGGAATGTGTCATATGCATTTTTATGTTTTTAAGGCCTAGAGTTAGTATTTAATAAATGCTGTTAGATAAGAGGGCAGCCCATGGGAGATACGTATGCTCCCCAAAGAGCATAGAGAGATGCAGATGCACCCACAGCTGGCTAAGCCAGGAAAGGCAATGCCAATTACATGATCTGTGGGTGAAGATCAGGGAGACACTCAGCAAGCCTGGTCACCTGCACAGCAGACAGGGAGGTACAGCGTTCGTAGATCTCCTTGGCATCGCTGTCTGTGGTCTTCTTGACCTGAAGCAACCAGGCTGCCTGAGAGAGAGCTTCCAAGGTTTCCCTGGCCAAGCTGTTCTGCAAATTCTTATCTTTAAGCCATTCTTCTAAGTAGCTGATGTTGCACCTGGAGTAAACGCCAGAGGAGCAGAGAAGAGGGGTGACCTGCTTAGAACACTTTAGGGGAGGGTGCCGAATCCTCCAGTGTGTCCCAGCATGGTACCAGAGCTCACTGAGATCCTTAAGACTACAGCCCGGCAGTTTCTTTATTTGTAACAAGACGGGGGTGGGCCAGATGATCAGCTCTCACGATCCATGGTTCTAAGGATCATGATGGTCTAGGGTGAGGGGCCATAACAGCAATAAACTTTGGAGAAAATCTGAGCAAAGAACAGTGACTACAATAATTTATAATCTATTAAAGTACCCTTAATAATAGGTTTGAAAATATATTAAAGGAAAAAATCATAGTGGTATTTGAAGAGAAGACTTACATTGGTATAAAAATTGTTTGATCTCTTTTCCCAAATTGGCAGAAAATTTTCAATTGGTAGAGGCTTTCTTTTAGTCCATTGGGGTTTTTATTCTTGTTTCTGTCACTGATTATCATAGGTTTATGAGTTAAGAGCCATGGGTTTTAATCCCACCAATCCATTGTGTGAGCCTGGAGAGTTACTCAACCTCTCTTGGTAAATCAGAGTGTTGAGAACACTCATACATTGCTAGTGGGAATGTAAATGGTACAGCTGCTAAGGAAAGCAGTTAGGCAGTTCCTCAAAATGTTAAACATAAAGCAACCTTCTGACCTAGCAACTCCACTTCTAGGTACTTACTAAAGAGAACTGAAAACATGTCCACACAAAAAATCATACACAAATGTTCACAGCACCATTAATCATTATAGTCAAAAAGAGAAAACAACCCAAATGTCCACCAGTTGATGGACAGATAAACAAATTGTGGTCTATCCATACAATAGGATATTATTCCGCAATAAAAAGGAGTGAGGTACTGCCACATGCTACCACCGGGGGAGCTATGAAAACATTATGCTAAGGGAAAGAAGCCAGTCACAAAAGACAACATATTTATGATTCCATTTATTTTTAAAATGTCCAGAATACGCAAATCTATAGAGTAAGAAAATATATTTGTTGTTGGTTAGGTTGAGGGGGAGGGGACTCCCCAGTGGGACTTGGGTAGGGGATACGAGTGGCTGCTATTGGGTGTAAGGTTTCTTTCTGGAGTGATAAAACTGTTCTAAAATTACATTATGGTGATGGCTGCATAACTCTGTAAATATACCAAAAACCACTGAATATACACTTTAGATGAGTGAACTCTATGGCATGTAAATTATATATCAATGAAGCTGTTTAAAAAAATTGAGTGTTGAACTAGGTGATCTCTAAGGTCGGTTCCAGCTCTGACCTTCCAGATTAGCAGCTCCCCATGGGTTATAACATTGGGACGATAATGCTGAATTACTGTATTCTATAGGGATGTAATGAGTGTGAGGTAACATCTCTTGCACTGGTTATGCCCCCTTTTTTTGCATTGTCAATTTTGTCCCACTAGCTCTTATTACAATAGATTCCTAATGGGAATCCACTGAATTTTGAGCATGTTAATCCTCCCACTCTAAACTCTGTGCTGGAGTTCTGGTTCTTGGTAAGATGGAGCGAGCACTCCATTTTGTTTCTCCCACTGAATGCAGCTATAAGACCTGGATGGAATGCCTGGAACAGCTATTTGAGGACTCTGAAAAGTAAACAGTAGCAGGTGGACTGGGAGAGAAGACCAGAATTTGAAGTATCTCCAAACTGACAATGAGTTTACCAGTATCTTTCCCTCTGCTATTCATTGGCCTGAACTCAAAGCAGCCTGAAACTCAGTAGTGGGCATGGGTGCCAACAAAGAGCTCCAGGAGGAGCCCTCTAGTTCTGGCTCGTGGTGCTGGAAAGGGGTGTCCTAATGCTCTGAGAGAGGGTGGAAATTCTGTTTTTCTTTTTTCTCCTTTTCCTTTCTTTTTCTTCATTCTCTCATGTGCAAGCCCCAAACAGTCCTATGGTTGTGGCAACAGGGTCCAGTAGGAAACTAAAACTGAGAGAGAGGAACTTTCTTCAGTTGGAGGAGTTGTGGCTCAAGAGCACGGCGTGAACTCTCCTTGCTCTTCCTCTCACCACTTGACCCCAGGTGGGGACATTTGCTGGAAGTACGCCACACAGTGAGTTAAGTGAAGCCCCAGTTTTCTGTCTGGAGGACCAAAGAGGGGATCCCCAGGTATCTGGAAAGTACCAGGGATACTGTGGAGAGGAGGAGCTTGGGAAAGTGACCCTTAAATTTATTTATGAATTCTTGGACACACCCCTGAGCCCAGGGATGGATCTGACCCTCAAGAGCACACATAAACTTTGAGGACTAAACTATAGGATTGCACACCACCCAAGTTTCAGTCTGGCCACTGTGTGTCACACACAAGACAAAACCAGGGCTTCCCTGGTGGCGCAGTGGTAGAGAGTCTGCCTGCCAATGCAGGGGACAGGGGTTTGTGCCCCGGTCCGGGAAGATCCCACATGTCGCGGAGCGGCTGGGCCCGTGAGCCATGGCCACTGAGCCTGCAAGTCTGGAGACTGTGCTCCGCAATGGGAGAGGCCACAACAGTGAGAGGCCTGCGTACCGCAAAAAAAAAAAAAAAAAAAAAAAAGAAGACAAAACCAAATAGCATTACAAAGGCTTTGAAGACAGAACTGACAGAGGAACCACAACCTGCAGAGCCTGAACCCAAGTGAGCTGATTATCAGATAAAAGTATCAACATTCTCCATAGGATTTAAAGACTCAGTGTCTCATAATATAATAATAAAAAATGTCCAGAATACAATTCAAAATTACTTGGCATACGAAAACCAGGGAAATCTTAAGTCACATTAAACAAGGCAATTAATAGTATCAACTCTGAGATGACACAGATGTTAGAATCATATGATAAAGACTTTAAAGAAGCTATCACAAAAATGCTCCAAAAAGTAAGGACAAGCTATCTTGAAATACATGAAAAAATAGAAAGCTTCAGAAAAGAAACAGAAGCTGTTTCAAAAAAATGGAAATTTACAACTGAAAAATAACTGAAACAAAAGAACTCACTGAATAGGCTCAATAGCAGAATATAGATGGCAGAGAAAAGAGTCAGTGAACTTCAAGGGATCAATAAAGACTATCAATCTGAAAAGTACAAAGAACAGAACTTTAGGGATAACAAAATAATGAAAGGTCTAACATTTGTGTCATTGAAATTCCAGAAGGAAAGGAGAAAGTGTGATGCAGACAAAACATTTGAAGAAATGGCTGAAAATGCCACATTTGGTGAGATCCACAAACCTACAGAGTCAAGAAGTTCAGAGAAGCTCAAAGAGACTAAACCCAGAGAAATCCACACCCAGATGCATCATAATCAAACTGTGGTAAACTAAACACAAAGAAAAAAAAACTTGGAACTCAGAGAAAAACTATGCATTATTTATAGGGAAACAACAATTCAAATGACTGTGCATTTCTCATCAGAAACCATGGAAGCCAGAAAAAGTGGAACATTTGTACACTGATGAAAGAAAGGACGGTCAACCCAGACATTGGTAGCCTATAAAAATATACTTTAGGAATGAAGGTGAAATGAAGGTATTTTCAGAGGAAAGAAAGCTAAGAGAATTTATCATCAGTGAACCTGCTCTAAAAGGACTACTAAAATAATTTCCTCAGGCAAAAGGAAAATGAAATCGAAATGAGATTTGGGGGGAAAATGAGACTTGAAACATTAGAAATGAAGGAATAACAGAAATGATAAGTACCTGGGTAAATACAATAGACCATTCTTCTATTAAGTCCTTTAAAATATGTTGGATGGTTTAAAACAAAAATTATAACATTGTCTGGCAGAGTTTTTGATGTATGTAGATACAATATATAAGACAACAAGCGAAGAGGGGAAAGGGGCCTATGTAATGGTAAGGTTTCTACATTCCACTTAATGTGATAAGATACTGATTCTAAAATGATTGAAAAAGGTAAGTATGTATACTGTAATTACTACAGCAACCATTAAAAAAGATACAAAGAGATACAGTGAAAAAATAGATACATTTAAAAGGGGTACCAAAAATGTTCAAAGAACCCAAAAGAAGACAGAAACTGGAAATCAGAGAAATAAAAACCAGAAGGAACAAACAAAAAATAATAAAATGGTAGACTTAAATCTGAGTATACCAATAATTACATTAAATTTAAATGGTCTAAAAACCCCAATTAAGAAGCACAGATTGTCAGACTGGATGAAAAAATAAAACAAAAAACTGGACCGAAATATATGCTGACTACAAGAAACTCACTTCAGATATGATACAGATAGGTTAAAAGTAAAAGGATGGAAAAAAATATATTATGAAAACACTGATCCAAATAAAAAGTAGACTTTCAGACAAAGTAGACTTCAAAGCAGAGAAAATTACCAGGGAGGGACAAAGAGAGATCCCACATAACGACAGGAGGGCTAACTCACCAAGAAGACATAACAATTCTTAGTGTGTATGCACCTAAAAACAGAGCTTCAGAATACATAAAGCAAAATCTGACAGACTGAAAGAAGAAATAGACAACTCCATACTTATAGTTGGAGACTTCAACACTCCTCTTAATAATCAGTAGAACTAATAGACAGAAAATCAGCAAGGATATAGAAGAAATGAAAAACACCATCAACAAACTGGGTCTGATCTACATTTATAGAACATTCTACCCAACAAAAGCAGAATATACATTCTTTTCAACCCACTACATGGGGAAGATTCACAAAAATAGACCTGGGTCACAAAAGCAAATATTAACAAATTTAAAAATAACTGAAATCATACAAAGTTTGTTTTTTTCAATGTAAAAATATTTATAAGTTTTTTTTTTGTTTTTTTTTTAGGCCATGCCATGCAGCAAGTGGGATCTTAGCAGTTCTCCTACCAGGGATCAAACTCATACCCCCTACAATGGGAGTGTGAAGACTTAACCACTGGGCTGCCAGGGAAGTCCCAAAATATTTATAAGTTTGTATTTTAAAAATAAACCTGGGAAAGTCTCGGGCAAAGTGGGATGGTTGGTAATTCTAATATCACAATCTATGCTATATGTTAACCTGGATGTACCTTGAGATTTTTTAAAAAATTGTGGTAGAAAATGCATTACATAAAATTACCATCTGAACTACTGTAAGTGTATAGTATAGTAGTGTTAACTATATGCACCATGTTGTATAACAGATTCCCAGAACATTTTCACTTTGTAAAACTGAAATTGTACATCCATTGAATGAACAACAACTCCCTTTTTCTCTCTCTCCTCAGCCGCAGGCAACCACCATTCTACCTTCTGTTTCTAAGAGTTTGACTGACAAAGTACGTTCTTCAAGCACAATGAAATTAAACTAAAAATCAATAATAGAAAGGTAACAAGAACGTCTCTAAACACTTGGAAATTAAACAACACACTTCTAAATAATCCATGGGTCAGTCAAAGAGTAAGACTCGAGGGAAATTAGAAAATATTTTGAACTGAACAAAAATGAAAATATAACATATCAAAATTTATGTGATAGAGTTAAAGTAGTGCTTAGAAAGAAATGTATAGCATTAAATGCTTATGTTAGAAAAGAAAGGTCTCAGAGCCAATAATCCAGGCTTCTACTTTAGGAACCTAGAAGAAGAGAAAAATAAATGCAAAGTAGGCAGAAGGAATGAAATCATAAAGACAGTAACAGAAATCAATTAAATTAAAAAAAAAGACAAAAATCAGTGAAACCAAACTGATACACCTCTAGCAAGACTGACCAAGGAAAAGAGAAGTCACAGATTACCCACAGAGGAGTGGAAGAGGGGATATCACTACAAATTCTGCAGAAATTAAAAGAATAACAAGGGAATATTCTGAACAGCTCTACACACATAAACTCAACTTTGATGAAGTGGACCAATTCCTTGAAAACCAAAAACTACCAAAACTCATCCAAGATGAAATATATAACCTGAATATTCCTTCAACTATTAAAGAAATTGAATTCATAGTTTAAAGCCTTCTGAAAAAAGAAAAAAAAATCTGTGGTGGCTGCCACTCCTGAGGGACTAAAGCATGCATTTCTCAGGCTGGCATTCTGCTTTGTCTTTCTAACCCATCTTTCTAGGTCCTCTCATCACTCCTGGTGCTCCTTTCAAAAGGGGCTGTTCATACCCTGCCCTCAGTTTTCCTTCACTGAGGCCTGTGTTCATTCCTCTGGTTCTGGGTCAGCTGAAACCCTACTTGTCCTTCAAGACCCAAGTCAATGCCTTTCGTACTCCCCCCAGATTCCCTCAGGCCAGCAAGCAATGTTTGTAGTTGGGCCACATTATTCTGGTTCCTAACAGAACTGTCTCCATCTCCAGGACCCCTCCCTAGGTTCTTATCAACGATCCCTGGGCAAATCAGCCACAGTGGAATTTGCAGCAAAAATGCTATTGTGGAGATGGTGAGATAAAGTTCCACATGAGAGAATATTTTTACAATTCATGACTAGGCACAAAAAAGAATTACATACTAGGAAAATCTTTATATCTTCCCAGGAACTGGTCTGCCTCACCAAGCCAGATGAGACCAGAGAGCTATGACATTTGGCTTTTTCTCCTGGCAGTCAGAAAGCCCAGACCCAGTTTTCAAGCTACCCTGTCTACTGTTTATGTTTTTCTTTTCTGTAGTTTTGATTTTCCACTTGTGTTCATGTTTTGTTATTGTGTTGCTTGTGTTGTCATGGTAAAGTCACTGTAAATCCTGGTGCGCCTTGTTGATGGCAGGAGCTGAGTCAATGAATGAATGAATGCCTCTTAAATGCATGTGCTACTTACTCAGACCAACACACTGGAAAGTCAGTACTTCTCTAATAGCACTTTCAATGGGTGAGAGGAGAAAATACTGAGCACCTATGGGGACAGATGTTCACTCAACTTGGGGACCTACTGGTAGAATGAGAGTTGTTTAGCAAAGACTGAGGTTTATGGCTCATGAGGTTTATGGCTTTACTTTAAATAGGCCTGAATCCTACCTCAGAGGGCTACAGGGCATCTGCTCAGTGCTCGGGAAATAAACAGAAGTCTTTCCTCTTTCAATGAAGAGGAAAAAAAGCCCAGTCCTCCTGAATACTCCCTCATATCTGAAAACCACAACCTGGTATCATGAGAATTTGCCACAATGATTTGTAGGGATGTCCACCTCTAATGCTAAAAAGATATAATGGATGCTTCTTGTCTATTTCTTGGCTTAATAAACTTTTTTGGGTCACTTTTCATTGTATCACTGCCATCATCACCATCCCAGGTTCTCCTATCACCTACTGGTGTCAAATCCCTGCACATATTATAAAAATCTTAAATATCTATCCCATATTTTACGCCTTCTAATAATGTGACAGTGTTAATTCAAACAATAGCTAATGGTCTGTGTTTCCTTGGTTTAGAGACAAAGAGAAGTCAACACACCTCAAAACTGGATGACCATGTCCGCAGGATGAACTCCCAGTGCTTGGCCTGGCATTCCAGACCCCCCCAGTCTGGGTCCAACTTACCACTCTACTGCGGACCTGTTGTTCCCGACACAAACCTCTGCTTCATCTAGACGGAGCTATTTACTCCTGCCTGAGGACGGGTCCTCACTCAGTCCTACCACTGTGCCTTTGCCCACTCATTCGCCTGCCTGAAATGTTCTCCCATTTTTAATCACTCACACACAGTTTTCAGGCTTCTTTAACTTTTCTGTCCACGATAATCTCTCCTCTCTGAAGCACTTCCCCCACCACTTGTTTGTGACTTAATTATAGTGGTTTTGAATCATCATTTAGCTTCTCAATGGCAGGGATCAAATCACCCTTTCCTCTGTTTCCTGTGTCCCCCACCAGCAGTGCTAGTCCCAGAAGTGGTGATCAATAAGTACTGGTTGAGTATATGATAACCACAGAGGGCCAGAATTTAAAATACACAATTACTAGTTCTTAGTAGAAGACATTCTGCCAGACCGTCAAGGTAGCGTGGGGTAGAGTGATGGGAAGAGGGCCTGGCATCAGATAGCTGACATTTCCAAGGTTCTAAGAGTCATCTTGCACACCCTCCTGCTAGCAGTGCAGCTCTTGTGGAGGGAGGGCAGAGTGTGTGGCCTTGGACTTTAAGAGCATCCTTTCTGGCCAACGTCTCCAGGATTAGTGGTGCCTTATGGGTCTTACCTTATCTGCATCCCTTTTCTGCAAGAGCACATGTCCTTGCGCAGGAAGAGGCTGTTCAGCGTGACCGCCCCAATCAAGAAGAAGAGCTGCTTCACTGCCTGCCTCACGATCTCAGGGTCCAGGCCGTTCTGGCACATGGTACTGTAAAAGTAGCTCAGCTGCTGCAGGATGGAGGTCATCGTGTAGGCATCCGTGTCATCTATGCTGGATGACCGCTTCCGGAAGCCTGTGGGCTTCAGGCTGGAAATGCCCTGCAGACTCTCATACTCCAGCATGCCTGGCACTATGGAGAAAAACGGGAAGATTTCCTTGCACACACAGTGGGGACACCCAGAGAACATTTCCACTGCTCTCATGTGTCTGTTTCAGGAGGTGGGACATTTTCCACACGAGTTAGTGTGGATATAGCTGTGATAGAGGAAGTAAAAGAATGGAGGGTTGGGGAGCACCAAGATGTAAGGGGTGGATGGGGATGGACCGTCACCTACAGCAGGGCAACAGCTCCTCTTCTTTCAACTTCACAGGACAGAGAGCTGGTTAGCGTGACAACCCACGGTCTGGAACTACTTAAAGCCTGAAGTATTTAAATTTCAGAAAATTGAAGAAAGTATACAAGAATTTGAGTAAGGCTTTAGAATTTCAAAAATACTTGGCTAAGAACCAGGATTAGCCATATAAGTAGCAGCAGTTCTCCCAAGTCTTTCCCTTCAGGATGGATCCCCCTTACAGAAAGAAAACTATGACCTGTGTACTTTTATATATGTAATCATTTTAGCAATCAAAGCATTAAAAAGTGGACATTTACATCAGTAAATCTTCTTGTTTTAAAATTATGTTCTTTGCAATTACACATGCCGTGCACCAGATTTATTTTTTTAAGGTCTCAGTGTCATTATAAATATTTCCTGGTCATCGATTCTTTTCTTACCTATTATTGGTTGAATGTTGTTTTCCATTATAATAATGAACTGATGATATATTTGTATAGCCACATCACTAAGAATCTGTCTGTATTCTGAAAGGTCAAAATTGTTCAAACAATTCTTATTCTGACGTAGACTGTTATTCTTCATGAATTCCTAGAAGTAATTTTGAATATAAATATTAGAATAGGCCTACCGGGGGACGAGGGGAAGATGGCGGAAGAGTAAGACGCGGAGATCACCTTCCTCCCCACAGATACACCAGAAATACATCTACACGTGGAACAACTCCTACAGAACACCTACTGAACGCTGGCAGAAGACCTCAGACCTCCCAAAAGACAAGAAACTCCCCACGTACCTGGGTAGGGCAAAAGAAAAAAGAATAAACAGACAAAGGATAGGGACGGGACCTGCACCAGTGGGAGGGAGCTGTGAAGGAGGAAAAGTTTCCACACACTAGGAAGCCCCTTCGCGGGCGGAGACTGTGGGTGGCGGAGAGGGGAAGCTTTGGAGCCGCGGAGGAGAGCACAGCAACAGGGGTGCGGAGGGCAAAGCGGGGAGAGATTCCCGCACAGAGGATCGGTGCCGACCAGCACTCACCAGCCCAAGAGGCTTGTCTGCTCCCCCGCCAGGGCGGGCGGGGCTGGGAGTTGAGGCTCGGGCTTCGGTCGGATCGCAGGGAGAGGACTGGGGTTGGCGGCATGAACACAGCCTGCAGGGGGTTAGTGCACCATGGCTAGCCGGGAGGGAGTCCGGGGAAAAGTCTGGACCTGCCGAAGAGGCAAGAGACTTTTTCTTCCCTCTTTGTTTCCTGGTGCTCGAGAAGAGGGGATTAAGAGCGCTGCTTAAAGGAGCTCCAGAGACTGGCGAGAGCCGCGGCTAAAAGCGCGGACCCCAGAGACGGGCATGAGACGCTAAGGCTGCTGCTGCCGCCACCAAGAAGCCTGTGTGCGAGCACAGGTCACTATCCACACACCCCTTCCGGGGAGCCTGTGCAGCCCGCCACTGCCAGGGTCCCGGGATCCAGGGACAACTTCCCCGGGAGAACGCATGACGCGCCTCAGGCTGGTTCAACATCACGCCGGCCTCGGCCGCCACAGGCTCGCCCAGCATCCGTACCCCTCCCTCACCCCGGCCTGAGTGAGCCAGAGGCCCCGAATCAGCTGCTCCTCTAACCCCGTCCTGTATGAGCGAAGAACAGACACCCTCCGCCAACCTACACGCAGAGGCGGGGCCCAATCCAAAGCTGAGCCCCAGGAGCTGTGAGAATAAAGAAGAGAAAGGGAAATCTCTCCCAGCAGCCTCAGGAGCAGCGGATTAAAGCTCCACAATCAACTTGATGTACCCTGCATCTGTGGAATACATGAATAGACAACGAATCATCCCATACTGAGGAAGTGGACTTTGAGAGCAAGATTTATGATTATTTCCCCTTTTCCTCTTTTTGTGAGTGTGTATGTGTATGCTTCTGTGTGCGATTTTGTCTGTACAGCTTTGCTTCCACCTTTTTCCTAAGGTACTATCCGTCCATTTTTTTTTCTTTAAAAACATTTTTTTTCTTAATAATTATTTTTTATTTTAATAACTTTATTTTATTTTATCTTACTTTATTTTATCTTCTTTCTTTCCTCCCTCCCTCCCTCCTTCCTTCCTTCCTTCCTTCCTTCCTACTTTTTCTCCCTTTTATTCTGAGCCGTGTGGATGAAAGGCTCTTGGTGCTGTAACCAGGAGTCAGTGCTGTGCCTCTGAGGTGGGAGAGCCAACTTCAGGACACTGGTCCACAAGAGACCTCCCAGCTCCACATAATATCAAACGGTGAAAATCTCCCAGAGATCTCCATCTCAACACCAACACCCAGCTTCACTCAACAACCAGCAAGCTACAGTGCAGGACACCTTATACCAAACAACTAGCAAAACAGGACACAACCCCACCCATTAGCAGAGAGGCTGCCGAAAATCATAATAAGTCTACACACACCCCAAAACACACCACTAGACGTGAACCTGCCCACCAGAAAGACAAGATCCAGCCTCATCCACCAGAACACAGGCACTAGTCCCCTCCACAAGGAAGCCTACACAACCCACTGAACCAACTTTAGCCACTGGGGACAGACACCAAAAAAAACGGGAACTACGAACCTGCAGTCTGCAAAAAGGAGACCCCAAACACAGTAAGATAAGCAAAATGAGAAGACAGAAAAATACACAGCAGATGAAGGAGCAAGATAAAAACCCACCAGACCTAACAAATGAAGAGGAAATAGGCAGTCTACCTGAAAAAGAATTCAGAATAATAATAGTAAAGATGACCCAAAATCTTGGAAATAGAATAGACAAAATGCAAGAAACATTTAACAAGGACCTAGAAGAATTAAAGAGCAAACAAACAGAGGTGAACAACACAATAAATGAAATTAAAAATACTCTAGATGAGATCAATAGCAGAATAACTGAGGCAGAAGACCGGATAAGTGACCTGGAAGATAAAATAGTGGAAATAACTACTACAGAGCAGAATAAAGAAAAAAGAATGAAAAGAACTGAGGACAGTCTCAGAGACCTCTGGGACAACATTAAACGCACCAACATTCGAATTATAGGGGTTCCAGAAGAAGAAGGGAAAAAGAAAGGGACTGAGAAAATATTTGAAGAGATTATCGTTGAAAACTTCCCTAATATGTGAAAGGAAATAGTTAATCAAGTCCAGGAAGCACAGAGAGTCCCATACAGGATAAATCCAAGGAGAAATACGCCACGACACTTATTAATCAAACTGTCAAAAATTAAATACAAAGAAAATATATTAAAAGCAGCAAGGGAAAAACAACAAATAACACACAAGGGAATCCCCATAAGGTTAACAATTGATCTTTCAGCAGAAACTCTGCAAGTCAGAAGGGAGTGGCAGGATATATTTAAAGTGATGAAGGAGAAAAACCTGCAGCCAAGATTACTCTACCCAGCAAGGATCTCATTCAGATTTGATGGAGAAATTAAAACCTTTACAGACAAGCAAAAGCTGAGAGAGTTCAGCACCACCAAATCATATTTACAACAACTGCTAAAGGAACTTCTCTAGGCAAGAAACACAAGAGAAGGAGAAGACCTACAATAACGAACCCAA
This sequence comes from Grampus griseus, assembly GCF_964374135.1. Lineage (NCBI taxonomy): Eukaryota > Metazoa > Chordata > Mammalia > Artiodactyla > Delphinidae > Grampus > Grampus griseus. The sequence continues at coordinate 96,197,358 of NC_139018.1, forward strand.
AACAATTAAGAAAATGGGAATAAGAACATACATATCGATAATTACCTTAAATGTAAATGGACTAAATGCTCCCACCAAAAGACACAGATTGGCTGAATGGATACAAAAAGAAGACCTATATATGCTGTCTACAAGAGACCCACTACAGACCTAGAGACACATACAGAGTGAAAGTGAGGGGATGGAAAAAGATATTCCACGCAAGTGGAAACCAAAAGAAAGCTGGAGTAGCAATTCTCATATCAGACAAAATAGACTTTAAAATAAAGACTATTACAAGAGACAAAGAAGGACACTACATAATGATCAAGGGATCAATCCAAGAAGAAGATATAACAATTGTAAGTATTTATGAACCCAACATAGGAGCACCTCAATACATAAGGCAAATACTAACAGCCATAAAAGGGGAAATCGACAGTAACACACTCATAGTAGGGGACTTTAACACCCCACTTTCACCAATGGATACATCATCCAAAATGAAAATAAATAAGGAAACACAAGCTTTAAATGATACATTAAACAAGATGGACTTAATTGATATTTATAGGACATTCCATCCAAAAACAACAGAATACACATTTTTCTCAAGTGCTCATGGAACATTCTCCAGGATAGATCATATCTTGGGTCACAAATCAAGCTTTGGTAAATTTAAGAAAATTGAAATTGTATCAAGTATCTTTTCTGACCACAACACTATGAGACTAGATATCAATTACAGGAAATGATCTGTAAAAAATACAAACACATGGAGGCTAAACAATACACTACTTAATAACGAAGTGATCACTGAAGAAATCAAAGAGGAAATTAAAAAATACCTAGAAACAAATGAAAATGGAGACACGACAATCCAAAACCTATGGGATGCAGCAAAAGCAGTTCTAAGAGAGAAGTTTATAGCAATACAATCCTACCTTAAGAAACAGGAAACATCTCGAATAAACAACCTAACCTTGCACCTAAAGCAATTAGAGAAAGAAGAACAAAAAAACCCCAAAGTTAGCAGAAGGAAAGAAATCATAAAGATCAGATCAGAAATAAATGAAAAAGAAATGAAGGAAATGATAGCAAAGATCAATAAAACTAAAAGCTGGTTCTTTCAGAAGATAAACCAAATTGATAAACCATTAGCCAGACTCATTAAGAAAAAAAGGGAGAAGACTCAAATCAATAGAATTAGAAATGAAAAAGGAGCAGTAACAACTGACACTGCAGAAATACAAAAGATTATGAGAGATTACTACAAGCAACTCTATGCCAATAAAATGAACAACCTGGAAGAAACAGACAAATTCTTAGAAATGCACAACCTGCCAAGACTGAATCAGGAAGAAATAGAAAATATGAACAGACCAATCACAAGCACTGAAATTGAAACTGTGATTAAAAATCTTCCAACAAACAAAAGACCAGGACCATATGGCTTCACACACAAATTCTATCAAACATTTAGAGAAGAGCTAACACCTATCCTCCTCAAACTCTTCCAAAATATAGCAGAGGGAGGAACACTCCCTAACTCATTCTATGAGGCCACCATCACCTTGATACTAAAACCAGACAAGGATGTCACAAAGAAAGAAAACTGCAGGTCAATATCACTGATGAACATAGATACAAAAATCCTCAACAAAATACTAGCAAACAGAATCCAACAGCACATTAAAAGGATCATACACCATGATCAAGTGGGGTTTGTTCCAGGAATGCAAGGATTCTTCAATATATGCAAATCAATCAATGTGATACACCATTTTAACAAATTGAAGGAGAAAAACCATATGATCATCTGAATAAATGCAGAGAAAGCTTTCGACAAAATTCAACACCCATTTATGATAAAAACCCTCCAGAAAGTAGGCATAGAGGGAACTTTCCTCAACATAATAAAGGCCATATATGACACACCCAGAGCCAACATCATTCTCAATGGTGAAAAACTGAAAGCATTTCCACTAAGATCAGGAACAAGACAAGGTTGACCACTCTCACCACTCTTATTCAACATAGTTTTGGAAGTTTTAGCCACAGCAATCAGAGAAGAAAAGGAAATAAAAGGAATCCAAATCGGAAAAGAAGAAGTAAAGCCGTCACTGTTTGCAAATGACATGATCCTATACGTAGAGAATCCTAAAGATGGTACCAGAAAACTACTAGAGCTAATCAATAAATTTGGTAAAGTAGCAGGATACAAAATTAATGCATAGAAATCTCTGGCATTCCTATAAACCAATGATGAAAAATCTGAAAGTGAAATCAAGAAAACACTCCCATTTACCATTGCAACAAAAAGAATAAAATATCTAGGTATAAACCTACCTAAGGAGACAAAAGACCTGTATGCCGAAAATTATAAGACACTGATGAAAGAAATTAAAGGTGATACAAACAGATGGAGAGATATACCATGTTCTTGGATTGGAAGAATCAACATTGTGAAAATGACTCTACTACCCAAAGCAATGTACAGATTCAATGCAATCCCTATCAAACTACCACTGGCATTTTTCACAGAACTAGAACAAAAAATTTCACAATTTGTATGGAAACACAAAAGACCCTGAATAGGCAAAGCAATCTTGAGAACGAAAAACAGAGCTAGAAGAATCAGGCTCCCTGACTTCAGACTATATTACAAAGCTACAGTAATCAAGACAGTATGGTACTGGCACAAACACAGAACTATAGATCAGGGCTTCCTTGGTGGCGCAGTGGTTGAGAGTCCGCCTGCCAATGCAGGGGACATGGGTTCGTGCCCCGGTCCAGGGATATCCCACATGCCACGGAGCAGCTGGGCCTGTGAGCCATGGACGCTGAGCCTGCACATCCGGAGCCCGTGCTCCGCAACGGGAGAGGCCACAACAGTGAGAGGCCCACATACTGCAAAATAAAAAAGAAAAGAAAAGAAAAGAAATATAGATCAATGGAAAAGGATAGAAAGCCCAGAGATAATCCCACGCACATATGGTCACCGTATCTTTGATAAAGGAGTCAGGAATGTACAGTGGAGAAAGGACAGCCTCTTCAATAAGTGGTGCTGGGAAAACTGGACAGGTACATGTAAAAGTATCAGATTAGGGCTTCCCTGGTGGCGCAGTGGTTGAGAGTCCACCTGCCAATGCAGGGGACGTGGGTTCATGTCCCAGTCCGGGAAGATTCCACATGCCACAGAGCAGCTAGGCCCGTGAGCCATGGCCACTGAACCTGCATGTCCGGAGTCTGTGCTCCGCAACGGGAGAGGCCACAACAGCGAGAGGGCCGCGTACCACACACACAAAAAAATTATGAGATTAGATCACTCCCTAATACCATACACAAAAATAGGCTCAAAATGGATTAAAGACCTAAATGTAAGGCCAGAAACTATCAAACTCTTAGAGGAAAACATAGGCAGAACACTCTATAACATAAATCACAGCAAGATCCTTTTTGACCCACCTCCTAGAGAAATGGAAACACAAACAAAAATAAACAAATGGGACCTAATGAAACTTCAAAGCATTTGCACAGCAAAAGAAACCATAAATGAGACCAAAAGACAACCCTCAGAATGGGAGAAAATATTTGCAAATGAAGCAACTGACAAAGGATTAATCTCCAAAATTTATAAGCAGCTCACGCAGCTCAATAACAAAAAAACAAACAAACCAATCCAAAAATGGGCAGAACATGTAAACAGACATTTCTCTAAAGAAGATGTACAGACTGCCAACAAACAAATGAAAGAATGCTCAACATCATCAATCATTAGAGAAATGCAAATCAAAACTACAATGAGATATCATCTCACACTGGTCAGAATGGCCATCATCAAAAAATCTAGAAACAGTAAATGCTGGAGAGGGTGTGGAGAAAAGGGAACACTCTTGCACTGCTGGTGGGAATGTGAATTGGTACAGCCACTATAGAGAACAGTATGGAGGTTCCTCAAAAAACTACATATAGAACTACAATACAACCCAGCAATCCCACTACTGGGCATATACCCTGAGAAAACCATAATTCAAAAAGAGTCATGCACCAAAATATTCATTGCAGCTCTATTTACAGTAGCCCAGAGATGGAAACAACGTAAGTGTCCATCATCAGATGAATGGATAAAGAAGATGTGGCACATATATACAATGGAATATTACTCAGCCATAAAAAGAAACGAAATTGAGCTATTTGTAATTAGGTGGATGGACCTAGAGTCTGTCATACAGAGTGAAGTAAGTCAGAAAGAGAAAGACAAATACCGTATGCTAACACATATATATGGAATTTAAGAAAAAAAATGTCATGAAGAACCTAGGGGTAAGACAGGAATAAAGACACAGACCTACTAGAGAATGGACTTGAGGATATGGGGAGGGGGAAGGGTAAGCTGTGAGAAAGTGAGAGAGTGGCATGGACATATATACACTACCAAACGTAAAATCGATAGCTAGTGGGAAGCAGCCACATAGCACAGGGAGACCAGCTCGGTGCTTTGTGACCACCTAGAGGGGTGGGATAGGGAGCGTGGGAGGGAGGGAGATGCAAGAGGGAAGAGATATGGGAACATATGTATATGTATAACTGATTCACTTTGTTATAAAGCAGAAACTAACACACCATTGTAAAGCAATTATACTCCAATAAAGATGTAAAAAAAAAAATTAGAATGTAGACATGTAGAAAATTTAAATACTATCTCTACTAATGATATTATAATAAGCTTCTACTATAACTCCTCTACTTTAAAACTTAATGTCTGATTTATATCAAATGATTTCTCGATGTTTGTGGTAGCATTTATTTTCTATAACTAACTACACTTGATGCTTAAATGACATGGGTTTGAACTACATGGGTCTACTTACATGTAGATTTTTTCACTAAATATGTACTGTAGTACCACATGATCCACAGTTGATTGAATCTGAGGATGGGTCAACTGTAAACATTACTGTCCTGTTTATTTCCCTGACAAATATGTGCCTCCAGAGCTACACTACATTGGAAAACAACTCCCGTGGAAGCTCACAGAAAAAACTGCAAAGCACCCAAGGAAATGAACTTCTGTAAGAGGTTGGTAGGTGAATAAATGAGATTCATAACTTTATAATTAGAGTATAGACCAATCTGAAATATTTTAAAATGTGGGTTCTGGGCTGAATATTTGTCCCCCGCTTCAAACTTATATATTGAAGCCCTAACCTCCAGGGTGGCTATATTTGGAGATGGGGTCTCTAAGGAAGTTACTAAGGTTAAATGAAGTAATAGGGTGGGGTCCTGATCTGATAGGATTAGTGTTCTTACAGAAGGAGACAGCAGAGAGCTCAATCTCTCTTTCTACCCCATGCACTGAGGAAAGGCCATGTGACTACATAGTGAGAAGGTGGCTGTCTGCAAGCCCAGAAGTGATCTCTCAACCATGCCTGCACCCTGATCTTGGGCTTCTGTCCTCCAGAACTATGAGAAAATAAATTTCTGTTGTTTAGGCCACCTAGTCTGTGCTAGCAGACCAAGCAGAGTAATAAAATATGTTTACCATGTTCAAAGAGATAAAAGAAAAAAATCATTAAGAATAGGACATTATAAAAGGCAGAGGTGAAAAAGAACCATTGAAATTTTAGAAATAAAAATATAGTAATTAAAAACCACTCAGACAGGGACAAGAACATTGTATACATGGCAGAAGGGGGTAAAGAAAGGATTTTTTAAAATGGTGTTGAATAATGCCTCCCATTAAGGCCTCACAGATGCCAGTCTGTCTTAAATGGGCTGGTCTTCCGCCCTTCCCCCAATATTCCTTTTGGTTAGAGGTTGGATTTTCTTTACTTATTTCTCCTTTTATTCAATACTACCAGTAGGATTATTTTTATATTTTATTTTACTTTCTATCCATTGGGACAACTGGCTATCCACATGGAAGAAGATATGAGATCATTACCTCACATGTCAACTTGGGATAAATAATCATACCAATTCTGGATAAAAGCATAATTATGAACTCTAAATTTGAATTATCAGTTTAGAAGGAAGAATAACTTCATGATCTCAGGGTAGGGAAGAATTTCTTGAACAAGACATTAAATCAGGTATCATAAAAGAACAGGACTGACAGGTTTAAGTACATCAGAATTCAAAAATTGTGTCTGACAAAGGACTCCATAAGGAAAAGTAGAAGATAAGCCACAATCTACCCATAATATGTAAAGAACTCCTGCAAATCAATAAGAAAAATAATCACCCTTAAGGAAAATGGAGAGCAGATGTGAGTAGGCAATTTAAAAGGCAACCCAACTGACTAGTAAGCACATGAAATGATGCTTGACCTCACTAGTGATCAAGTAATTACAATTTAAGTCAACAAAGTATCATCTTATACCATGAGACTAATAAATAATAAAATGTCTGTCAATACCTACTGCTGGTAAAGGTATGAGACACTGGAACCTTTACATACTACTGGTAGGACTATAAAATGGTATAACCATTTTGCCGAGCAGTGAAAATCCTGAAAGTCATTTTTGCTATTTTAGGTCAATGAAATATTGCTCTGTGAGTACTTGGAGGTGAAGAGCTTCTTTATGATGTCAGCCCCTTGAAAGCAGAGTCAGAATGGCAAAGGATTTGCAGATTATGGAGGAACAATCAGAATCTCATAGTGAGAAGAGCTATGAAGAAATAGGCATGTTGAACTAACAGCTGTATTTTAGAGTGATAATACTAAAAACTTCAGAATTTTACAACCAGAAGGAAAATGAAAAATCACAGAATCTACCTCATGAATTTTAAGTCAAGAAAACTGAGGCTTAGTACCATGCCCGAGGTCTATACTTCTTTCTAGAAGTCTTTTTGCCTGTGACTTCCATTCAGCTGGTGATGTGAAGCTGGTCTCCTGGGTAAGGGGGAAGTAAGAAAGCCAGCTGGAGCAGAAGCTGCCCCTGGAGCTGGTCATCCCAATTCCTAACTCCTATGGTGAGTTCTGGCTCATGAGGAGGTAGGAGACTGGCAGTCAGCATAGAACACAGAGTGGGCAGGCAATCCTACCTCTTCTCCACTGTACTGCTTCAGGCAATTGAGGAAATGACAAGTATTGGAAAGCCAAAAGGACAGCATCTCAAAGTCTTCTAAATGTTCCTTTAAAAAACAACAACAACAAGAAAAGACAAAGTTGGATTTTGGTGTTGGATTTGGTACCTCTGAGCCAAGAACAGACATATCTTACCTGTTTGGTTAGCTGGTGGCTTTTGACCGAAAAGAATTCCTTTTTTATTCATTAAAGACTTTATTAAATTTATACTATAAAAATAAGCTCATATTTATTTAGCACGTTATGGTTTGCAAAGTATTTCTGTACAGGTTATATCACCTGTTATGATGCTTGAAGCACGTACTGCAGGAATGCCTGAGAAATGTCTCAGTCCTTGCCTTCCAAAGTTCACATTCTGACTGGTAAGACAGACATGACATATATAGGACACAGTTAAACAGGCAGCCAACAGCCTACATGATGGGCATAGACTGTGCTACAAAAGCTCAGAGGATGCAGAGATGATGTGGAACGTGGACAGCTGAGCAAACCGCAGGAGAGAGGTGGGAGGATATCCTCCTTGAAGGAAAGGGGTGGACAGACAAGAGCTCAGGATTGAGGACTCTGTTGGCAAGAACACCCCCGCTTATGGGGCAGGAAGGAGAGGAATGAGCAAAGGAAGCAGAGGTAATAAAGACCAGAGAGATAAAAGGAAAACTGGGAAAGTCCTGGGATTTGAAAGACAATGTCAGAGCGTTTCAAGGAGATGGTGCTACTGTTCAGTCCACTTAAAGAGAATAAAAATTAAGAAAGTACCATTGGATTTAGCAAGAGGAATTACTTGTGATCTTTCTGTGGAGTAATGGAGGTAGAAACCAGATTGCAAGGGGTGAAAAAAAAAGGCACGGTGGCCAAGGGGGTATGTGGACCAAGTGAGGGTTGCTTTAATGTGCTGTGCACTGGAGGGGGAGGGGTGGGAAGCCACTGAAGAAGCTGAGATGGTAGATGCTGGCAAGGAAGGATTTACACTCCTCATGCCATGTGTCTTTCAGTTTCTAAGTATTTAAACATTCCAGAGCAGCACGATGGGGCAAATACTGTGTGCCCATGACCTGGAACGTAATGCAAGTGTACCCTGAGAAAACCCAATTTATGAAAATACGGACAGGGAAAACATGAATTTATGGAAGTCTCTTCTAAGAACACAATGGTAGCTCCTGTGAAGACAGTGACTATAAAGCACCCAGCACCAAATCAATGTTAGTGTTCTACTCCTAACTCCTGATGAATAATGAATTCTTAGTATAAAATTTGGTGGGAGGGGGGATAGGGGGAAGAATTATCCATGGCCTGATGCACTCACTGTTTTTATTCTTCCCTTTTCCTAGAGTATTTAAAATAGGATTGCTCATGACTTTTCTAGAACACATATTTTACTAAAAGTGAGATAGGACTTCCCCAACTAAAAAAATTACATATATCTCAAAATCAAACATTACTTCCCATTTGGAAGGGGAATGAAGAATAATGGATCTATATTTTACTGGTCCCTTACATATAGCTTATCTTCGTTTCTGGGCTGAGAATAAAAGTACATACTGTGGTTTTATAAGGGAGAATTACATAAATGCCAAGGGAAGAGATGAGTAATTTTTCAGTCCTTCCCATTCCTTGGCATTCACACTTGTTATCTGGATAGACACCTACTCCTTGCAGCCAGCCCCTCTTTGCAGCCCCGGGGGACAGAAGTGGTGGGGTGGTGGCTACCAGGCTGTAGTCTTGCAGGTAAGGATTTGGGGTCCACTGGCAGATCTCCACCCTTAGGGCTCTCTGACCTAAGTTGTCTCTTCCTAACAGCTTGGATTCTTTTCCTGATTGGGCCTCTGACTGGTTTGAGGAATCATGTGGTTGACCAAAGACTGGAGGTGAAGGATGGGAAAAGTACAGGCAGCTGGTCATTCCCACAGGTGTTCCTAAAGTAGCCATGATACCAAGGGCCATGTCAAAGGTAGTTCCTACCTTAACCACCTGCTTGATACCATTAATGGTGCTGTTCATGAGGGACTTGAGCATGTTGGCATCATTTAGAGAGTCTGCGTAGCGTACACACATGAACAGGATGTGAGCTGGCAGCCCGGGGATCATGTTCACCACCACACCGCGGGGCTTCAGGTCTGGAGCAGAGAGAGTCAGTGAGGATTACAGCTGATGATCAGCTCTCCCGATAAGGAACCTATAATGATGGGGCAGGGGTTGTCTGCTTTTCTGTACTTGATGCAGTGCCTGAATGCATAAGGGTGTCTTTTCCCTTGGAGGAGTTCAGGCTGGCGGTTTTCTTGGCAAAAATATACATGCAGGTGCCACCTGCTTCTCTTACTTCTCATTTGCAAAGTACCTTCTCTTTTCTAAGGTTGAATAAAGGACAGAATTTCTTATCTCCAAGGTAACAGAGGAACCCCAGTTCCATGCACCCTCACTTCAGCCTCTATGATGAGGATGGAATATGACCTCAGCAATCACATGCATCTGCCTTGAATAGAGAAAACAGGTACACAGCAGTCCTGCAGAGGAGGACCAGCTGGTCTTGAGGAGAGGAGAATGGCTGGAAGGCAGAGTGGGAATGAAGGGAAGATAGAAACTTTATAGAACAAGTTAAAATAAGCAAACACAGGGCTTCCCTGGGGGCGCAGTGGTTGAGAGTCCGCCGGCCGATGCAGGGGACACGGGTTTGTGCCCCGGTCCGGGAAGATCCCACATGCCGCAGAGTGGCTGGGCCCGTGAGCCATGGCCGCTGAGCCTGCGAGTCCGGAGCCTGTGCTCCACAACGGGAGAGGCCACAACAGTGAGAGGCCCGCGTACCGCAAAAAAAAAAAAAAAAAAAAAAAAAAAGCAAACACAGACCTCCCCATGTCTGCATTAAGACAGGGGAACAAAGAGGCCCCACAGCTGTGCACCAGTGAGGGTAGAAAGGAAAGGGTAGGGGTGCTCATGTCCTCTGAGGGGAGTCAATTAGGACAAGAGGAGTAAGGCTACATATGGGCTTTCTGCTTTGAGATGTTACAACCCACTGATAGGGAGGCAGCTTTTCTCCTTTTCTGTGGCAAACCATGTGGTTTTCATGGTGAAGACAGTCTAGTAAGATTGTTTCTAAGACCACCAACCCTAGTGTATGCCCACTGGGAGATTCCTGTAACTGAGGTGTGGCTGGAAAGCCTCCACCATACTGCCTGCAAATAAATTTCTCAGCAGAAGTCAGATGGAACAAAGGAACCACAATTACTCTTTCCATGGCTCCTGTGCTGAGACACAAAGATGAGGAGATGTGTCTTCTACCCTGACCATGTGATGAGACTTGGGAAGAGGTTAGGGCAGCGCTTCTCAACTGAAGGCAAGGTACCCCCAGAGGGCATCTGGCAATGTCTGGAGGCATTTCTTATTGTCGTGGCTAGGGGTTGCTACTGGCTTCTACAGAATAGAAGCCAACGACACTGCTCAATATTCTACAGTGCAAAGCCCCTCCCCACCCCAAACAAAGAATTACGTGGTCAACAGTGGTGAGGCTGAGAAGAAGCAGTGGAGGAAGAAGAGGAAATAACCCTGCCCAAGACCGTAGCAATGGCTGATGCTCAAGTTCTCAAAGATAGAGCGAAAATTCAGAGTTCCAGGTTTCACTACCAAGAATGAGGTTTTGGATGAGCTTGGCCTCGTCTTCTCTCTTGTATTCCAGCATTCCAAGGTACTCCTTGGGTCCTGAGGACAGGTGCACATCATTGGCTGTAGGCAGAGGCAAACAATCAACTAAATACACAAAAACAACTTTCACCAGCATTATCATGAGACTACTCTGTCTCCTTCCATCCCATACTGGCTGGTTTGCCCATGAACTCCTGTGGCTTTCTGATAAATGCAAACTTTATTAAATCCTGAAGAATTTCTTCTGGTAGTGATTCTTATCTGTGAGTATATCAATGAGTACAGCTGCTGGTGTATATCCTCATGAGCACCTGGTATATATCGAGCACAGTGGGGATATGAAAACAATCCAAGATGATGCTCTTGCCTTCAGGACACTGACATTACAGTTAAAGAAAGGAGATTCACAAAACATGTGGTGTGCAAAACACCAAACTGCATGATCCCAAGGTGGCTGGCCTAGCTTCCTATGTGCCATCACAAGGTGCCACAAACTCAGTAGCACAAAGCACAATTTTTAAAAAAATATAATTAAAAAAATTTCACATTTCTGGAGGTCATAGACTGAAATAGATCTTACACTGCTAAAATCGAAGTGTCAGCAGAGCTGTGTTTCTTCTGGAGGCTCTAGGGGAGAACTCATTTCTTGCCTTTTCCAGCTTCTAGAGGCTGCCCACATGATTTGGCTTGTGGCCACATCACCCTGACCTCTGCTTCTATCACCACATCTTTCTCTCTCTGCTTATATTGTCATATCACCTTCTCTCACCTTGTCATTCCTGCCTCTCTTATAAGGTCTTTTGTGATTATTGTACATTGAATCCACCTGGATAATCCAGGCGACTCTCCCCAACTCAAGACCCTTCACTTAATCACATCTGCAAAATCCCTTCTGCCATGTAAGGTAACATATTCACAGGCTCTGGGGACTGGGACATGGACATCTCTGGGTGGGCCACAGTCTGCCCTCTGGTCCCCAAAGATTCATGTCCATTCTGGGAGCAGGAGATGTACACAGAAGCATAGGTTGGAGAGTCAGAAAGACTTTAAAGATGCCATGCTGCTGAATTCGAAGATGGTGGAAGAAGCCCATAAGTCAGTAAAAGTGGGTGGCTTCTAGAAGAAGGAAAAGGCAAGAGAACAGAATCTCCCCCTAAAGCCTACAGAAGCCCTGCTGACATGTTGACTTTAACCCTGTGAAGACCATTTTGAACTTCTGACCTCTAGAACTGTAAGACTTGTGTTTTATTAAGCCACTAATTTTATGGTGATCTGTTAGGCAGCCATAGGAAATAAATACAGGGGACATAAGACTTTACGCATAGGTAGGTTGGAACTGTTGAAAAATTCTTCTTGAAAGAGGCAGCGCTCCAGTTGGGCCAAGAAAAGTGAGTAGGCTCTGATGGATGAAAAAGAAGATAATCCAGGTAAAGAGTTAACAGAACTCTCTTCTGCATGAGAGTCTGTCCTGTTGACTTACTAGCTCTGTTCCCTTGGAGACTGATAAAGGTAGAATGTTAACTGTTTTACTAAGCAACCTGCTTATGCTAAGAATAACCTCTGATTGCTGAACTGCATCTGGACTGGGAAGAACAATAAATGAAGCAGAAATACATGATAAGAACATCATACTTTGGGTATTCTTAAGTGTGGTCACTTGTACCTGACCATATTCCTTGGGAGCTAGTGCCACCTATGGAGTGTCCAAAAGGTACTGGCTTCCTGACCACAGCCATGTGAATGAGCTTGGAGACAGGCACTCCAGTCCCAGCTAAGCCTTCAGATGACTGCATCCCTGCTGATGACTTCACTGCAACTCAGAGCGAGGACCACCCAGCTAAGCCACTTATGGATTCTTGACCTTCAGAACTGTGTTTTTTTTTTTTACATCTATATTGGAGTATAACTGCTTTACAACGGTGTGTTAGTTTCTGCTTTATAACAAAGTGAATCAATTATACATATACATATGTTTCCATATCTCTTCCCTCTTGCATCTCCCTCACTATCCCACCCCTCTAGGTGGTCACAAAGCACCTAGCTGACCTCCCTGTGCTATGTGGCTGCTTCCCACTAGCTATCTGTTTTACGTTTGGTAGTGTATATATGTCCATGCCACTCTCTCGCTTTGTCATAGCTTACCCTTCCCCCTCCCCATATCCTCAAGTCCATTCTCTAGTAGGTCTGTGTCTTTATTCCTGTCTTACCCCTAGGTTCTTCATGACATTTTTTTTTCTTAGATTCCATATATATGTGTTAGCATATGGTATTTGTCTTTCTCTTTCTGACTTACTTCACTCTGTATGACAGACTCTAGGTCCATCCACCTCACTACAAATAACTCAATTTCGTTTCTTTTTATGGCTGAGTAATATGCCATTGTATATATGTGCCACATCTTCTTTATCCATTCATCAGATGATGGACACTTAGGCTGAGAAACTGTGGGGTTTTTTTGTTTTTTTTTTAACATCTTTATTGGAGTATAATTGCTTTACAATGGTGTGTTAGTTTCTGCTGTATAACAAAGTGAATCAGCTATACATATACATATATCCCCATATCTCCTCCCTCTTGCATCTCCCTCCCACCCTCCCCCTGTCTCATCCCTCTAGGTGGTCACAAAGCACCGAGATGATCTCCCTGTGCTATGCAGCTGCTTCCCACTAGCTGTCTATTTTACATTTGGTAGTATATATAAGTCCATGCCACTCTCTCACTTCGTCCCAGCTTACATTTCCCCTTCCCCATGTCCTTAAGTCCATTCTCTACATCTGCGTCTTTATTCCTGCTAAATTTTGGGATAGTTTGTTATATGATGATAGATACATGATACAGGAAGGAAAGCTGATGTATTCCACTTTAGACACACTGGGTTGGAGGTGATAATAGAAAGGTGAAGGAGTAGTCTTAGAGGCAAAAAGGGACTGGGACTCAGGAAAAGTGAGGAATGGCAGGTGGATTTTGGAAGTCCTTATGTAGTGATGGCAGTTCATTCATTCCAACAATGGGTCACCACTGGGCAATGGGAAGGACAGACATGGTCTCTGCCCTCATGAGGGCAGACTGACCTTTATCATTAATTATTGAAGCGGAAAGATCCTCATTTTTGTTTTGGACATATGAAATGTGAGGTGAGAGCTGAATAAATAATAGTAAAGGAGCTTTTCAAAGAAAGGAATATAGTAAAAAGAACAGAGAACTGAAGATACAGCCTTAGTGATAAAGGTTGGGAGGAAGAAGCAATACTGAACAAAAGAGTAAAGGGAGTTAGAAGAGAGAAGTCAGAAAAGTTCAGTGACACAGAAGCGGGTGAAGGGAGAGAGACCTTCAAGATGGCAGAGAAGTAAGACGTGATCACCTTCCTCCCCACAAATACACCAGAAATACATCTACATGTGGAACAACTCCTACAGAACACCTACTGAATGCTGGCAGAAGACTTCAGACTTTCCAAAAGATATATATATAAATTTTTTCCTTTTTCTCTTTTTGTGAGTGTGTATGTGTATGCTTCTTTGTGTGATTTTTGTCTGTATAGCTTTGCTTTTACCATTTGTCCCAGCATCGTGTCTGTCCATTTTTGTTTTTGTGTATAGTTTTTAGAGCTTGTTATCATTGTTGGATTTGGGTTTTTTTTTTCTTTTTTTTTTTGCAGTACGCGGGCCTCTCACTGTTGTGGCCTCTCCCATTGCGGAGCACAGGTTCCGAATGCGCAGGCTCAGCAGCCATGGCTCACGAGCCCAGCCGCTCCGCGCATGTGGCATCTTCCCGGACCGGGGCACGAACCCGTGTCCCCTGCATCGGCAGGCAGACTCTCAACTACTGCACCACCAGGGAAGCCCTGTATTTGTTTTTTGGTTTGGTTGCTCTCTTCTTTCTTTCTTTTTTTTTAAATTACTTTTTAATTTTTAAAAATTTTTAATAATTTATTTTAATTTTTTATTTTAATAACTTTTTTTTCCTTCTTTCTTTTGTTCTCCCTTTTCTTCTGAGCCGTGTGGCTGACTGCATCTTGGTGCTCCAGCCAGGTGTAAGGCCCGTGCCTCTGAGGTGGGATAGCCGAGTTTAGGACACTGGTCCACCAGATACTTCCCGTCTCCATGTAATATCAAACGGCGAAACATCTCAGAGAGATCTCCATCTCAACGCTAAGACCCAGCTTCACTCAACAACCAGCAAGCTACAGTGCTGGACACCCTATGCCAAACAACTAGCAAGACAGGAACACAACCCCACCCATTAGCAGAGAGGCTGCCTAAAATCATAATAAGGTCTCAGGTACCCTAAAACATACCACTGGACGCAGTCCTGCCCACCAGAAAGACAAGATCCAGCTTTATCCACCATAACACAGGCACCAATCCCTTCCACCAGGAAGCCTACACAACCCACTGAACCAACCTTACCCACTGGGGGCAGACATCGAAAACAACAGGAACTATGAACCTGCAGCCTGTGAAAAGGAGACCCCAAACACAGTAAGTTAAGCAAAATAAGAAGACAGAGAAACACACAGCAGATGAAGGAGTAAGGTAAAAACCCACCAAACCAAACAAATGAAGAGGAAACAGGCAGTCTACCTGAAAAAGAATTCAGAGTAGTGATAGTAAAGATGATCCAAAATCTTGGAAATAGAATGGAGAAAATACAAGAAACGTTTAACAAGGACCTAGAAGAACTAAAGCAAACAATGATGAACAACACAATAAATGAAATTAACACTCTCTAGAAGGAATCAATAGCAGAATAACTGAGGCAGAAGAATGGATAAGTGACCTGGAAGATAAAATAGTGGAAATAACTGCTGCAGAGCAGAATAAAGAATGAAGAGAACAGAAGACAGTCTCAGAGACCTCTGGGACAACATCAAACATACCATCATTTGAATTATAGGGGTCCCAGAAGAAGAAGAGAAAAAGAAAGGGACTGAGAAAATATTTGAAGAGATTATAGTTGAAAACTTCCCTAATATGGGAAAGGAAATAGTCAATCAAGTCCAGGAAGCACAGAGAGTCCCATGCAGGACACATCCAAGGAGAAACATGCTAGAACATATATTAATCAAACTTTCAAAAATTAACATCAAAGAAAAAATATTAAAAGCAGCAAGGTAAAAACAACAAATAACAAACAAGGGAATCCCCATAAGGTTAACAGCTAATCTTTCAGCAGAAACTCTGCAAGCCAGAGGGAGTGGCAGGACATATTTAAAGTGATGAAAGGGAAAAACCTACAACCAAGATTACTCTACCCAGCAAGGATCTCATTCAGATTCGACAGAAAAATTGAAACCTTTACAGACAAGCAAAAGCTAAGAGAATTCATCACCACCAAACCAGCTTTACAACAAATGCTAAAGGAGCTTCTCTAGGCAAGAAACACAAGAGAAGGAAAAGACCTAAAATAACAAACCCAAAACAATTAAGAAAATGGTAATAGGAACATACATACTGATAACTACCTTAAGTGTAAATGGATTAAATGCACCAACCAAAAGACATAGACTGGCTGAATGGATACAGTAACAGGACCCGTATATATGCTGTCTACAAGAGACCCACTTCAGACCTAGGGACACATACAGACTGAAAGTGAGGGGATGGAAAAAGTTATTCCATGCAAATGGAAAGCAAAAGAAAGCTGGAGTAGCAATTCTCATATCAGACAAAATAGACTTTAATACAAAGAGTATTACAAGAGACAAAGAAGGACACTACGTAATGATCAAGGGATCAATCAAAGAAGAAGACATAACAATTGTAAACATTTATGCACCCAACATAGGAGCACCTCAATACATAAGGCAACTGCTAACAGCCATAAAAGAGGAAATCAACAGTAACACAATCATAGTAGGGAACTTCAACACCCCACTTTCACCAATGGACAGATCATCCAAAATGAAAATAAATAAGGAAACACAAGCTTTAAATGATGCATTAAACACAATGGACTTAATTGATATTTATAGGACATTCCATCCAAAAACAACAGAATACACTTTCTTCTCAAGTGCTCATAGAACATTCTCCAGTATAGATCATATCTTGGGTCACAAATGAAGCACTGGTAAATTTAAGAAAATTGAAATTGTATCAAGTATCTTATCCAACCATGACTATCAATTACAGGGAAAAAAATCTGTAAAAAATACAAACACATGGAGGCTAAACAACAAACTACTAAATAACCAAAAGATCACTGAAGAAGTCAAAGAGGAAATCAAAAAATACCTAGAAACAAATGACAATGAAAACACAATGACCCATAACCTATGGGATGCAGCAAAGGCAGTTCTAAGAGGGAAGTTTATAGCAATACAATCCTACCTTAAGAAACAAGAAACATCTCAAATAAACAACCCAACCTTACAATTAAAGCAATTAGAAAAAGAAGAACAAAAAACCCCCAAACCTAGCAGAAGGAAAGAAATCATAAAGATCAGATCAGAAATAAATGAAAAACAAATGAAGGAAACAACAGCAAAGATCAATAAACTAAAAGCTGGTTTTTTGAGAAGATAAACAAAATTGATAAACCATTAGCTAGACTCATCAAGGAAAAAAGGGAGAAGACTCAAATCAATAGAATTAGAAATGAAAAAGCAGAAGTAACAACTGACACTGCAAAAATACAAAGGATCATGAGAGATTACTACAAGCAACTGTATACCAATAAAATGGACAACCTGGAATAAATGGACAAATTCTTAGAAAAGCACAACCTTCCGAGACTGAACCAGGAAGAAATAGAAAATATAAACAGGCCAGTCACAAACACTGAAGTTGAGACTGTGATTAAAAATCTTCCAATAACCAAAAGCCCAGGACCAGATGGCTTCACAGGAGAATTCTATCAAATATTTAGAGAAGAGCTAACACCTGTCCTTCTCAAAATCTTCCAAAATATAGCAGAGGGAGGAACACTCCCAAACTCATTCTATGAGGCCACAATCACCCTGATACTAAAACCAGACAAAGATGTCACAAAGAAAGAAAACTACAGGCCAATATCACTGATGAACATAGATGCAAAAGTTCTCAGCAAAATACTAGCAAACAGAATCCAACAGCACATTAAAAGGATCATACACCATGATCAAGTGGGGTTTATCCCAGGAATGCAAGGATTATTCAAAATATGCAAATCAACCAATATGATAAACCATATTAACAAATTGAAGGAGAAAAACTATATGATCATCTCAATAGATGCAGAAAAAACTTTCAACAAAATTCAACACCCATTTATGATAAACACCCTCCAGAAAGTAGGCATAGAGGGAACTTACCTCAACATAATGAATGCCATATGTGACAAACCCACAGCCAACATCATTTTCAATGGTGAAAAACTGAAACCATTTCCTCTAAGATCAGGAAAAGACAAGGTTGCCCACTCTCACCACTATTATTCAACATAGTTTTGGAAGCTTTAGCCACAGCAATCAGAGAAGAAAAAGAAATAAAAGGAATCCAAATCAGAAAAGAAGAAGTACAACTGTCACTGTTTGCAGATGACATGATACTATACATAGAGAATCCTAAAGATGCTACCAGAAAACTACTAGAGCTAATCAATGAATTTGGTAAAGTAGCAGGATACAAAATTAATGCACAGAAATCTCTCGCATTCCTATACACTAATGATGAAAAATCTGAAGGAGAAATTAAGGAAACACTCCCATTTACCATCGCAACAAAAATAATAAAATATCTAGGAATAAACCTACTAAGGAGACAAAAGACCTGTATGCAGAAAATTATAAGACACTGATGAAAGAAATTAAAGATGATACAAACAGATGGAGAGATATACCATGTTCTTGGATTGGAAGAATCAACACTGTGAAAATGACTCTACTACCCAAAGCAATCTACAGATTCAATGCAATCCCTATCAAACTACCAATGGCATTTTTCACAGAACTAGAACAACAAATCTCACAATTTGTATGGAGACACAAAAGACCCTGAATAGCCAAAGAAATCTTGAGAAAGAAAAACGGAGCTGGAGGAATCAGCCTCCCGGACTTCAGATTATACTACTTAAAGCTACAGTAATCAAGACAGTATGGTACTGGCACAAAAACAGGAATATAGGTAAATGGAACAGGATAGAAAGCCCAGAGATAAGCCCATGCACATATTGTCGCCTTATTTTTGATAAAGGAGGCAAGAATACATGATGGAGAAAAGACAGCCTCTTCAATAAGTGGTGCTGGCAAAACTGGACAGCTACATGTAAAAGAATGAAATTAGGACACTCCCTAACACCATACACAAAAATAAACTCAAAATGGATTAAAGACCTAAATGTAAGGCCAGACACTATAAAACTCTTAGAGGAAAACATAGGCAGAACACTCTATGACATAAATCACAGCAAGATCCTTTTCCACCCATCTCCTAAAGATATGGAAATAAAAACAAACAAATGGGACCTAATGAAACTTAAAAGCTTTTGCACAGCAAAGGAAACCATAAACAAGACCAAAAGACAACCCTTAAAATGGGAGAAAATATTTGCAAATGAAGCAACTGACAAAGGATTAATCTCCAAAATTTACAAGCAGCTCACACAGCTCAATAACAAAAAAACAAACAACCCAATCCAAAAATGGGCAGAAGACCTAAACAGACATTTCTCCAAAGAAGATATACAGATTGCCAACAAACACATGAAAGAATGCTCAACATCATTAATCATTGGAGAAATGCAAATCAAAACTACAATGAGAGATCATCTCACACCGGTCAGAATGGCCATCATCAGAAAGTCTAGAAACAATAAATGCTGGAGAGGGTGTGGAGAAAAGGGAACCCTCTTGCACTGTTGGTGGGAATGTAAATTGATACAGCCACTATGGAGATCGGTATGGAGGTTCCTTAAAAAACTAAAAATAGAACTACCATGTGACCCAGCAATCCCACTACTGGGCATATACCCTGAGAAAACCATAATTCAAAAAGAGTAATGTACCAAAATGTTCATTGCAGCTCTATTTACAATAGCCAGGACATGGAGGCAACCTAGGTGTCCATCATCGGATGAATGGATAGAGAAGATGTGGCCCACGTATACAATGGAATATTACTCAGCCATGAAAAGAAATGAAATTGAGATATTCGTAGTGAGGTAGATGGACCTAGAGTCTGTCATACAGAGTGACGTAAGTCAGAAAGGAAAAACAAATACCATATGCTAACACATATATATGGAATCTAAGAGAAAAAAAAAAGGTCATTAAGAACCTAGGGGTAAGATGGGAATAAAGACACAGACCTACTAGAGAATGGACTTGAGGATATGGGGAGGGGGAAGGGTAAGCTGTGACAAAGTAAGAGAGTGGCATGGACATATATACACTACCAAACGTAAAACAGATAGCTAGTGGGAAGCAGCCGCATAGCACGGGGAGATCAGCTCGGTGGTGTGGGGGTGGGATAGGGAGGGTGGGAGGAAGGGAGATGCAAGAGGGAAGAGATATGGGAACATATGTATATGTATAACTGATTCACTTTGTTATAAAGCAGAAACTAACACACCATTGTAAAGCAATTATACTCCAATGAAGATGTTAAAAAAAAAAAAAGAGTCATGTACCACAATGTTCATTGCAGCTCTATTTACAATAGCCAGGACATGGAAGCAACCTAAGTGCCCATCAGCAGATGAATGGACAAAGAAGATGTGGCACATATATATAATGGAATATTACTCAGCCATAAAAAGAAACAAAATTGAGTTATTTGTAGTGAGGTGGATGGACGTAGATTCTGTCATACAGAGTGAAGTAAGTCAGAAAGAGAAAAACAAATACCGTGTGCTAACACATATATATGGAATCTAATAAAGAAAAAACAAATGGTTCTGAAGAACCTAGGGGCAGGACAGGAATAAAGATGCAGATGGAGAGAATGGACTTGAGGACATGCAGAGGGGGAAGGGTAAGCTGGGACAAAGTGAGAGAGTAGCATGGACATATATACACTACCAAATGTAAAATAGATAGCTAGTGGGCAGCAGCCACATAGCACAGGGAGATCAGCTCAGTGCTTTGTGACCACCTAGAAGGGTGAGATAGGGAGGGTGGGAGGGAGACGCAAGAGGGAGGAGATATGGGGATATATGTATATGTATAGCTAATTCACTTTGTTATACAGCAGAAACTAACACACCATTGTAAGGCAACTGTACTCCAATAAAGATGTAAAAAAAAATGAAGCGGGTGAAGGAAAGAAAGGCTGAGGGTCCTTTTCCCAGGAGCTCACGAGGACACTCAGTGTGCAGTTCAGTCCATGTTTAGGACTGCTGTCCAGCTTCTTAGTTGTCTACTTCTTTTTTCTAATAGAAACTGGGATATTGATTCCATGTCACTGAGAGAGGAAATAAATTTTAAAGCCATTAAATTTGAAACTTTTTCACAGTTTCATTTTTACAAGGAGAGAGCTAACAGAGAAAGAGGTTAAAAGCAGTCATTCCAGGGTGTCCCTTACAATTGCATGAGCATATCTGGTATCATCTGAGAGGTGGTGAGCTATCTTCCTGCCTTGAAGGATCCTTCCATTAGCCCATCACTGAGCCCCAAATCCACCAGTTGAGACCCATTCCTTTGGTTTTCAAATTCTTTGGACCACATCAGGAAATAACATGTCAACACATGTGGACCTTAGCTGAAAGTTCAAAAAATAGGAAACTGAATGTTATTTTTCCTACCTTTTTCAATTGTCTTGGTTAGAGTCTTCACTTGATCTTGTAACTTTTTAATCACTCTGTCCTTCATGTCTAACACTTCTTCAAGATCCTACAGAAATCAAAAGAAACAAGGACATGAGCTCAGAAGCATCTTTACCTATTTTTTAAAATTTATTTTTAAATTTATTTTTTTATTTTTGGCTGTGCTGGGTCTTCATTTCTGTGCGAGGGCATTCTCTAGTTGCGGCAAGCCGGGGCCACTCTTCATCGCGGTGCGCGGGCCTCTCACTATCGCAGCCTCTCTTGTTGCGGAGCACAGGCTCCAGACGCGCAGGCTCCGTAGCTGTGGCTCACGGGCCTAGCTCCTCCGCGGCATGTGGGATCTTCCCAGACCAGGGCTCGAACCTGTGTCCCCTGCATTGGCAGGCAGATTCTCAACCACTGCACCACCAACGAAGCCCCTTAACCTATTTTTTGATAATAGCTTTACTGAGCTATAATTCACATACCAAACAGTTCACCCATTTGAAGTGTACACTCAATGGTTTTTAGTATACTCAGTTGTGCAACCATCACTATCATCTAATTCCAGAATATTTTCATCACATCAGAAAGAAACATGTAACTTTTAGCTGGCACCCCTTTCTCCTCCTATTCCTTTCTAGCCCTTGGCAACCACTAACCTACCTTCTGTGTCTACATATTTGCCTGTTCTGGACATTTAATATACATGGAATCATACAATGTGTGGCCTTTCATGTTTGGCTTCTTTCAGTTGCCATAATGTTTTCAAGGCTCATCCATGCTATAGCAGGTATCAGTACTTCACTCCTTTTCGTGGCTGAATAATATCCTATTGTACGGATAGACCTCAGTTAACTTGATCTAATTTTCCCTTAATAAAGTAATGCCCATTGTAGAGAATTTAAAAATATGCATGTGAGCAAATGGGCTCTCTGGATGTCAGAAGCTGCAGGCGGAGAAACTTCAGAGATTTGGGTCCTGGCTTTGCGTCTCCTTCCTGATAAGGGGGTGGCCCAGCCTATGCTGAATTTGGCTCAAGAACCAGGAGAGTCTTGGATGCCTATAAATATTTCCTATAAAGGGCAGAGAGTGTTTAGGTTCTTCCTGAATTCCAAGGGCTTTGACACAGAAAGGATTCAGGCTTCTCTGCTCCAGCAATGCCTACCACGCAGTCAGTCACTGCAGCTTGGGTTCTCGGGTGACTCTCAGAGCCAAGGGAAGTTGTGCTGTGTCTACTCAGTGGCCACCTGTCCCCACTACAGTTCTGTGTCTCTGTTAAACACATGAGGAACTTTATCTGGCCTTACAAGTGGGGAGGTGGGTACAGTTTCTTCCTTTCTATTTCAGCTTATTTTATAATATATCTAATAATAAAAAAGTTACCCATCAATCCTGGAGAACTTGGAGGAAATCACTGTTCACATTTTGATTTATTTCATTGTTTTTTTCCCCCTAATATGGCACATATACATTGTATAAAATTGGGTCACACTGCATGTAAAGTTTTACATCCTATGTTTCTCTCTCATTATATTGCAGATATTTCCCTCCGTCACTGATATTATACCAAACTGTCATTTTAATGGCTAAGTCATATGATACATAATCACTTAATCTACCCACTACTGTTGGACATCCTTTTATTTACTTATTTTTTCTGTGACTAATAACACTATTAGTCTCACTTGTGGGCAAAATCGCCACCTAAGATATAGAAATTATATTCTTTTGTTGCATATTCATCTATTCACTTGTAACACTGAAGCTACTGACCGGTTCAGGAATAGTGTGTTAGAACGAACACGTAGATATGACTGGTCCCCAGCTCCATGCACTGGGGAAGAAACAGGTCCAGCCCTTCCCTGCCTGGGAGGAGAGCCATACACACGAGGTGGGGGGCTCCTGAGGAGGGGCACTGAGTGGGACCTCACTCCTCCCGCAGCATCAGAAACAAACTCACACAAATCCCACACAACTCAGGGATTGACAACACCCAGAGCCACATGCTCACAGCTGAGTGAAGGCTCACACAGGACAAGATGTGCAACACACATGATCACCCACCTACCCTCTCCCTCACCACTGGCTCCTGCTGAGACCCCAGGGACACACACGCAGACACAGCGGCAGAAGGTGGGACAGCCTCTCACATTTAGCAGGCAGTTGCTTATCCAGTGTGATTTGAGAAACTTATTCTCTGAGAAAGCTGTACCCCTCCTCAAAAAAGATGGTCATCATCCAGGTGCCCTGACTGGAGTGTGTTACTTCCTATTAAATGTTAAACTCTGTGGATTCCTCTTCAAAGTTAAATCCTGACATGGCAAAATGTGATTTTACCCTACCATGTTTTTTTCTTGTGAGATAGGAAATGGGGGACCCTGAGGACAGGGAGCAGGGCCTGTGGACATGTGCAGGCTGACCAATGCCTGGGTGAGCCCTCCCCTGGTCATGGTCTTGGAGGTTGCCAGGCCAGGAAGGGGCCTGTGAGCATCCACCTCCCAGGAAAGCACCCAGTCTGCTACTTCGGTGCTTCTCATTCTTGTGGGTTTCACACACCAATAAAATTTCAAAAGAACGGCTAGAAGCTGACAGAGTTGCCAAATATCATTTTGACAAGGGCATTGACAATCTGATGAAGACTCTCACAAGTTAAAAAGTTAGTCATCGGCTTCCCTGGTGGCACAGTGGTTGAGAGTCCGCCTGCCAATGCGGGGGACACGGGTTTGTGCCCCGGTCCGGGAAGATCCCACATGCCACGGAGCGGCTGGGCCCGTGAGCCATGGCCGCTGAGCCTGCACGTCCGGAGCCTGTGCTCCACCAAGGGAGAGGCCACAACAGTGAGAGGTCCGCAAACCACAAAAAAAAAAAAAAAAAAAGTTAGTCATCTACTATCATGATCATTGCATAGAAGAACATTTTGACTCTGAAAACTGCAGGAAGGGCACACACCCCCAGAAGCAAGCAGAGGCCTTTGTTGGGGTAAGCTCTGCTCAGAGAAGGTCACACATCAGCCTATCACCCTCAAGGTGCTCTGGGCCAGGGCGTCGTCATCTCAGATGGGTGCCGTCCATGGGACAGTGCTCAGGTCCTCACCACCTGTCCTCTCTCAGCCCTCGTCAATCCCCAGGCTCCCCTGAGGCAGCTGTAACCTCAGAGACCACCTGTCCTTTGAGATAAGGAAACAGACTGCTCTGGTGGGAGGCAGATGCTGCTCATCGGATGCTTTAGATGGCCTGACCCCCTTCAGTGATGCCTGCATATGCAGGCATCACTTATCAACAAGTGACAAAACTCCTCACCCTGTGCTCCACAGTGAGGCGAGATGCTTCCTGCCGGAAACTACTCTTGACTTCACTTTCAGTTTCAAATTGTTTCCTCAAGTGCTCGCTGGCCTCCTGCATTTCTTGAATCTTATCCATCAGCTTCTCTTTCTCTTTGGTATACATTTCATTTGGGGCTCCTATGGTTCTGAGAAAAGGATTAGGAAATTTTGGTATCAGTCTGACCGTCATGGAAGTGTCTCTCATTGTCACAGCAAGCAGTGATATTTCCAAAGATGGCAAAATACTTTGGCCACTTCATGTGTAAAGCAAGTGGTACCTGAATAGGGGAGTGCTCAAAGTGGGAGGAAGAGACCAGGGTTCGTGAGGTATAAAAGTCCACGTCTGCTCCAGTCTCCTTAACCTGATGAGAAGGTCTTGTCCCCACCTGCCTACACCCTTTGGCTGCTCCCACAGGACATCCCTACCCACTTACACCCTTATGACCAAAAGCTCGATAATTGTCTCCTTTGTGAAAAGACTGGGAACAGGTACTCCAAAACCCAGCGATCAGAGAGAGAAGAAAAACCCATCCAAAGAGTTCCAAAATGGTGCTCACCACTTTCCTACTGTTTTGGGTCCTCATTTGGCCCCAATCCTACCAAAGAAGTCACATGATGAAAAATGCTCTCTGGGTGGGACATAGAGTGTCCATTTACTGTTCTTAAAATCAAGTATCTCAAGGATTTTTAAATTGGAATGGAACACTGATGACAAATTTGACATCTATTCCTCGGATGATTTAAATAATAATATGGGAGTCAATTTTAATCTGATGAGGATGACTTAGAAATGACTGTGAATAAAATTCACGGTGAAGAAGTCAGGGTAACTGACTTCTCTGAAGATTATAAAGTTTTACAAAATATTTTTACCATACAAAACTGCAATCTAATCTAAGCTATAAAAAATATTATTTGATATAAGCAATGTTTTGTGGTATGGAAAAACATTAGGATATAAAATGGTACCTTACTAATGAGTGTGAAACTCTAAAACTGTAATTCTAACTTGAGTTATGTATAAATAAGTAAATCTATATTTTATTACAAAAGCATTGAATTAAAATAGCTTCAAAAACATTTTTAGAAAAGGGAACCCTCTTGCACTGTTGGTGTGAATGTAAATTGATACAACCACTATGGAGAACAGTAATGGAGGTTCCTTAAAAAACTAAAAATAGAATTACCATATGACCCAGTAATCCCACTACTGGGCATATACCCTGAGAAAACCATAATTCAAAAAGAGTCATGTACCACAATGTTCACTGCAGCACTATTTACAATAGCCAGGACATGGAAGCAACCTAAGTGTCCATCAACAGATGAATGGATAAAGAAGATGTGGCACATATATACAATGGAATATCACTCAGCCATAAAAAGAAATGAAACTGAGTTATTTGTAGTGAGGTGGATGGAACTAGAGTCTGTCATACAGAGTGAAGTCAGTCAGAAAGAGAAAAACAAATACCGTATGCTAACGCATATATATGGAATCTAAAAAAAAAATGGTTCTGATGAACCTAGGGGCAGGACAGGAATAAAGACATAGATGTAGAGAATGGACTTGAGGACATGAGGAGGGGGAAGGGTAAGCTGGGACAAAGTGAGAGAGTAGCATTGACATATATACACTACCAAATGTAAAACAGATAGCTAGTGGGAAGCAGCCGCATAGCACAGGGAGATCAGCTGGGTGCTTTGTGACCACCTAGAGGGGTGGGATAGGGTGGGTGGGAGGGAGAAGCAAGAGGGAGGAGATATGAGGATATAGGTATACATACAGCTGATTCACTTTGTTATACAGCAGAAACTAACACACCATTGTAAAGCAATTATACTCCAATAAAGATGTTAAAAAAAAAAACCAAAAAACAAAAAACCCCATCATTTTTTAAAAAGTATCTCAACAAGCTGGTGGCAAAACATTTTCCTCACAAGGCTCTACCAGGCCCTCTGTTGGTCAGGATGTAATTTGGGGGGTTTATCGATGAAGATTCTCTATCAACATGGATTTTAAGCCTTACCCTAAGTGGTCTGCTGAGAGAGAAACTGTTCTCTTTCACATGATCTTATGTTATCAATTTTTTCTGAAGAGATAATTCATGTGTATGGCATAATGTTCTAGGGGTATAAAAGTCTACACAGTGAAAAGTAAGTGTCCTCCCTCCCCTATGCACCAGCCACCCAGTTACCCTCCCTGCAGGCAACCAATGTTTTGTTTCATTTCTCATACACTCTCCCAGAGAAGGGTGTGTGTGTGTGTACACAAGTATTTCTTTTCCTCACACTTGAATGCTAACAAATTATATATCTTAATTAACACCTTGCTTCTTTGGTTTAATAACCTTTCTTTGGTATCACCCACAATTTCAGAAAAGAAAAGCATTACATGAACGTGAACCTGAGGTACATGCACAATGATACTTACTTTCTTTGTGTTCCTTCCTCTTCCTGATTGTGATTCAACTGATTAGACAACTCTTCTAGTTTTCCTATAATGAGAAGAACTATCAGTCCTTTGGTGGCCATGTCACTGCATTCTGACTTGGGTTTGGCCGTATTTTCATATTTTCAGTTATCGGGGTTCTAAACTGTACCCAGCTACAGATTAGGTTTTATGTGGTCTGAACAGTGTTTAAAAACTTTTCAAGCCATTATTTAAAAATTGTGATATTTCACATAAAAACCTGGATTTCTGGTTTTTCTTTAAAAATAGGAATATCAAGCAATACTGGGGCCCGAATTCTTACTTGCCAACAATCAACGGACCCTGGAAGCAGCTGCCGCCTTTAAATGCCATGAACCTTAATGTACTGTCCACCCAGCCCACTTCTCACTTTTTTTTTTTTTTTTCCAGTACGTGGGCCTCTCACTGTTGTGGCCTCTCCCGTTGCGGAGCACAGGCTGCGGACGCGCAGGCTCAGCGGCCATGGCTCACGGGCCCAGCCGCTCCGCGGCATGTGGGATCTTCCCGGACCGGGGCACGAACCCGTGTCCCCTGCATCGGCAGGCGGACTCTCAACCACTGCGCCACCAGGGAAGCCCCCACTTCTCACATTTATGTCACCTGCCTGACTCCATGGAGAATCAGTTTGATGATGATTTTTTTGGTCATTTCCTGGATACAGGAAACCATTAAAAGCAGCTTCATGAGGGTTCCAGTTACCTTTCATGTTTTCAGCTTGTTCATTCAGGCGGATTTCAAGATCTTGCTTCTGTTTCTCCAGTTCTGCAATTTGCTGTTTAAAGTCTGGGATCATCTTTAGAGAAGAATTAGAAATATTAGAATACTTTCACGTATAAACTTTAAAATCTCAGAGCTGCTCAGAAGCAAACTAAACTGTCTAGGTCATTAACCCCATGGAACATACGTCTAGTATAGTTGTGTAAGAGAGCTAGCCAAAGCATAGACTGGATTGATGCAATTTTTTTTTTTTTTTTTTTAACCTCAAGACCTATATAGTCACAAGAAACACCAGCATGCTCAGGGTGAGCGGTTCTCACATAGCTACAACCTCCACATCTCCAAGGTCTCCTGGAGAGAAGGAAGTATACATCTGGGAAGGCATACGGGAATTCTCTGCTGAGTTGAGGGAGGGATGATGTGACGGAATGGCAGCCAGTCTCTTTGGTCCAGGCCCAGAGACATTATCTCCTCATCTAGAAACAGGAGAATCATCTCAAAGGGGTTCTACCGTGCCCTCTGAATTCCAGGCTGTGCACGGCTCTGTTAGCAGAGGTCTGGAATGATCCCATATGTTTCATAATCCTCTGTCTTTGTCTAGCTAATATTTGTTTAAATGTCCATCATTTCCACCCCTAGTCACGTACGGAGAGTTTTTCTATCGTGCAAGTTTATGAAAACACCCGTGCCTCTGAAGTCCAAACGAAAAATACTTGTTTGACTGTGCAATTGGATTTCACTGCAAATTCCTCATTAAAGCATCACCCAAGGAATAAACAAAGACGTGCAGGTCCTTAACTACCGTTCCATACGTCCGCTGTGCCCAGGGTCACACATGCTCACGTGTTGACACAGCACTGAGACTTCCTAATGCTTCCAGGCTATAGGGGGAGGAAGAGGGACCAGTAAAGAAGGAGAGAAGCAGCAGCCAGCGAGGCGGGATGAGAAGCCTGGGAGACCACAGTGTCCTGGAAGCCAGCAGAACAGAAAGGAGGGAGAGGGAGTCATTAACATCACCAAGTGCTGCTGAGAGACTTAGACGAGGGTGGAAAGGAACCCTCTGTGCTCAGCCCTGTGCAGGCAGATTCAGCTAGTGGGAGAGGCAGCCCACAGAATGGGGTGGCCACAGAGTAAACGGGAGGTGAGTGGAGAAATCACAGCCAGGTGGCATGGAGAAGTGTGGCCAAGTCCCCCAGAGAAATGGGGTGGTGGTTGCAAGGGGTGTGGGGTTAAGAAAGGATTGTTTTTGTTGAGAAGGTTCCTAAGGTATTTCTTCATGCCAGTAGACATGAGTGAGAAGAAAGGATGAGACAAATGGCAGTGGAGAAGAACAGGCATCACGGAAGA
This sequence comes from Grampus griseus, assembly GCF_964374135.1. Taxonomy (NCBI): domain Eukaryota; kingdom Metazoa; phylum Chordata; class Mammalia; order Artiodactyla; family Delphinidae; genus Grampus; species Grampus griseus. The sequence continues at coordinate 96,226,647 of NC_139018.1, forward strand.
AGGAAGCTGTTGAAACAGTGAGATGAAGGGCATGAGCAGGGCGACTGACCTTCTGAATGCACACCCCTCTCAAGAGGTACCTTTTTACCTTAATGCTTTTTGTTACTTGCCAAGGGGTTAGGGCTAGATTTAAAATGGATAGATTTAAGAGCACACACATCACAGAATCTGGACCTATCCTATGGTAAACCCTCTTAAAATGCTTTCCAGCCTGGGGTAATTTTATAGTTTTATCTTCTGAACCAGCCATTTCACTCCTGGGAAATGTAATCTGTTTTACAGCTGAGACACTGAATTTTACTCCACTAATGCATAACATCTCCAGAATAATGGCCACGACTGGGGCCCGCAGCTGAGACCATACCATGTTTTCTGATGTTAGCCTGGTGACTTCATGACGGATACTTTCATTGATGTCATTCTCTTCTCTAAATAATTTCTGCAGGTGGTTGATTTCCTGACTTAGATGCACCACTTTGAAGTTCAGAGCTTCAATCTCCTTTTCGTAGCAATCCTTCTGGGACTGGAGATGGCTCTCCAAAATGCTGTTAGAGGAGGTGTCAAGAAGTTAACTGCAGTCTTTATTCTGCTGATGACTCTGAGTGTGTACTTCTGCAGCAGTTATGAAAACCCACAATTAAGAGCCAGGCGCTAAGCACATAAAGTTTACTTGTGTACACAAGGTTACAAGCTATGGAATTAGGAACATAAAATTATAAACTCCTTCTAGCTGGTTAGGAAGTGTTATGTGGTGTTAACATGCAGTTAATGATAAGAAATTTTATTTTGGACATTATTAAAATTATATTTTTACTCTAATAATTAAAAAAATATGTTCTGTGTGATGCAACAATGATAAAGATACATGTTATTATACATTTTTCAAAACCCATAGAATGTACAACACCAAGAGTAAACCCTAGGGTAAACGATTGACTCTGGGTGATAATGATGTGTCAGCGTAGGTTCATCAGTTTTAAAAGATGTATGCTCTAGTGAGAGATGTTGATAATGGCTGTGCATGTGTAGGGGTAGGAGGTATATGAGAAACCTCTGTACTTTCTGTTCGGTTTGCTGTGAACCTAAAACTGCTCTAAAAATACTTTACTAATTTTTAAAAAAGCAAACGCCTTAAATTTAAACACATCTATAGGGACTTCCCTGGTGGCGCAGTGGTTAAGAATCCGCCTGCCAATGCAGGGGACACGGGTTCGAGCCCTGGTCCGGGAAGATCTCACATGCTGCAGAGCAACTAAGCCCGTACACCGCAACTACTGAGGCCACGTGCCACAACTACTGAAGCCCATGTGCCTAGAACCCGTGCTCCATAACAAGAGAAGCCACTGCAATGAGAAGCCCGCGCACCGCAATGAAGAGTAGCCCCCGCTCGCCACAACTAGAGAAAGCCTGTGCACAGCAACGAAGACCCAACACAGCCAAAGATAAAATAAATAAATAAATAAATAAACATATTTATATATCTATAGCAACACTGGCTAACTTATTTGATATAGTCAGTTTTCATTGTACAGGTTATGGGTTTTATTACTTGGCCAGTTATCCCACAAAGAGATTGTTCTTCATTATTAAACTAATTTACTCAATCTTCAAAGACATATTTCCAGGGATTATTAGACCATTCTACTATAAGGAATTTACTTTGTCTATCAAATCTATGAAAGATAAACTTTTGAGTTTCCAATAGTACATTATCTCTGAAAAATCACAAAGAACCTGAGGGAAATTTCTCACCGTGTTGCTTTCTTTAGTCCTTCATAAGCAAACCAAAGTTCTCCATCCTCATTTAAATGTTCCAAATCTTCCGGAGAGAGCCTGCAACAATGAGGAGGGTAAGAAAATCATCTCTTTCATGTGTTACCTTTTTTTAAATGCTTGGTAATGCAAAAATGATTACCTGCTTCTTACATCTTCAGTGTCGTAGCTCTCAAGAAGTTGTTTGGTGATTTCCGACACCTTTTCTGAGAGAAAAAGGCACAACTGGTATAAATTACATTTTTGCCTAATTTCTCTTTTCCCATTTCCTTTTTAAGGACCCAGTTCTCTAGCCCTTCAGACTCTCCAGCTAACCATCTCATCAGCTGACTAACTTACCAGCTATCCCACCAACCAACTAACTAACCAGCCTCAGACCAATCAAAGGACACACTGCCTTAACAGCGACACCTATGATAAATTCAGCCTGCACCCCAATGGACTCAGTGACTCATATTTTCGTTACCTCTCATTTCCCGTTTCTGGGACTGCACATGTTTTTCCACTTCTATCTTCTGTGTCTGAAGTAGCTCTATCTCCTTTTCAAGCTCAGAGATTGTCTGAATCCCAGCAATGATGGAACCAAGTGAAGAAAAAACAGCTATCGTGATTTACATCAGACAAAGGGAGCACTATTACTGTATTATTTATCTGTGCAAGTTGTCCTAAGTGCAGTTTCTCAGATAAAATCTTGTTAAACCATCGCTGCCCATAAGGCTTGGCCTTAAAACCTTGTTTAACTATCTAAAATACTGTGCTTCCCAGATGTACTTGGTTGTAGCAATAGAATTAGTTTCCCTACTATAAAAAGGGAAAAAATAAGTACTTACTGCAAGCTTGGGGAGGGGAGGGAGAGGGGAAGGAGCTGCGAGAAATCAAGCACAGGGGATAAGTGCTCTCTCACTGTACGATGAAATCTTGGTTGCAAGGAAGTGGGCCAAGTCAAGGGTCTGGGCTCCAGCTACGTTTAGACGTGGCCCAGCGGCAGGGGCAGGGCATGCCCTGGAGGTCTGGGAGTTGGCAGCGAGGGCATGATCCGGGTCCAAGAGGGGCAGCTCTGGTTGTGGGGAAGAGGCTGTATTCTGCCTCTATTCACATGTGAGCTCAGGTTTGTCTTCTGCAGCTATGGGAGCTGTTCAGAGGTGAGTAACCCTTCCTGAATATTTTCTCAGTCAGCCTAAGTGTTTAAAGGTTAAAGCTCTTGTTTCCACAGGGGGTGAAAAGGGAGATCAAGTTGGCATTTACTGATCATTTTACATACACGACCTCATCCTTGTAATAGGTCTATAAGGTGAGTAGAATGACCTTTTATAGATCAGAAAACTGAAGCTGCATAAGCGTTACATGGCACGTTCAGGGTCACATGGACAGCTGACAGGGGACCCAGGACTATCCACCCTCAAGCCCGACTTCTGGTAACACTTCAGTAAATGTTCCAAGTCATATCTGTATTTACTTACAGGCTTATTATAACATGTATCATGATGACAATGGGTTTATTTTCTTTGAAAATCAGACTAATCTCCTTAATATACCACATTGGAGAGTGTGGATCATAGTTTTAGCTACCAAAGAGGAAACGAGTGACAAACACTGGTGCCGTACTCCAAGGGCAGCCACATGATTTCCCAAGATATAGACTGCAGCCAGATGACGTGACTCCCAGATTGACATCAGTCTTATGTGGCTGCTAAGAATGCAGGACTCATAGGCATATGTGGTCCTTCCAGATTCCACAGTCCAATCTACTACTTTCAAATAATAGGAGACTAGGGCCCAGAGAATATTGGCAGTTCTGCTAAGAAATTCAGAGGCAACCCAGGTACGATTCCATGACACATCTTCTAAACTATGCACGGGTACTCCTTGATGATTACAGAGGATATCTGTGTAATCATAACAATTTTCTACTAACATGTGTCTCACATATCTAGTGGAAGCTTAAAAGCTTTCCAACCTTACACTAAAATGGTCTGCCTTGAAGAAGGGAGGGACAAACAGGTTTGTATTTTCCAATGGGGAAGGAATTTAGTTAAAACCTTGATCGTCCAGGCATGGACCACTGCTTGTGTAGATTATCTGATAACACTTTAAAATGGAAGATTCTGATATGGTCATTTAATTTTAATACCGGTATTACCAGATATACAACATGATGGATTATATAACAGGGATTCACATCAATTTATAATTTAATATGGAAGTATTCTCTGGGTCAACATACTTGAACAACTTTATGTAAATGTAATTTTTACAAAGTTAGAAAGCTGACTTTTAAAACATAAAAAAACAGTATTGCTAAGTCAAAGGCAGCGGGGGAGTTTACACTTAGAAGAATTGGAGGAATCGGGGTCCTTTGGCTTTCTGCCCTCACATGGGTACTGTCAGCTGACCCTGCAGGGATGTGAAGTTCCTCCCACTCCTGCAGGTCAGACGAGTCAGCCAAAGAGCTTGTGGGGGGTGAGCAGCTCCTACCTTTGCCTGCTTGCTCAGCCGGGCCACCTCCCCTTTCAGGCCATCAGAGGTGACCCGCTCTCCCTCCAGCTGATGCTGCAGTTGCATCTTCTCATCTCTGAGAGCTTTCATTTCTTCTTTCAAAAACCGGATCTGCTTCTCATAGTCTTGCGTTTTCAGTTCAAAACTTTTTTCAAGAAGTCTAAGCAGCAAAAGAAAATTTTGAACCGTCTCTAAAGGCTTTACCCTGAAGTAGAACTACAGACCATTTGGAAGATAAGAGGCTCTTCCTTCCGAAAGGAAGAGCCAAGTTAAGACCTATTGTGAGGACAATGGTCTTCTGTTTAGCAGACGGCTTTCTGTCCCCTTAGGTTAAGGCAGCTTCTTCTTACACCTTCTGATCAGAGAACTGTGGCTCTACAGGGGTCACTCCGAGGACGCGCAGGAGAGGGAGGCTAAACGTAAAGACTCAATGCTTGTTGGGGGTCGTGTATCCCCCAAGCCGCCCCGGTCCCACGTGGTCCCCTAAAGGGGCCACTTCACTCAGAAAAGACCGTGGCACATTCTGCTAAGTCCTGTCCCCTGCCTCGAACCAAGGATCCTTGGAGCAGTTTGGCTTAGTCCTGAACAAGTTAATACTTAGTCCTAAACCAGTTAAATGGTTACTAAATTAATAGCCATTTAAGATGTGAAAGGGTTCAGCTCTTCAATCATCTTAGAATAAACTGCAGCAAACCCGGGTGCCCAAAAGGCCACAGAAAGCCAATTCCTTGTACGATGACTGCTCAATTGAGCCCAAGAAAAATAACCGAAGAGAGATACAGAGCCTAGACCAGCCCTACATAGCTCACAGGGGCCCAGTCGGAATTGAAGCCATCCTAGGCGCTCTGTGAGTTTAAGAAATCATCTTCCCACTTGCTGGGCTGTCAACTCAGTCCATTTTATGATTTGCTTTTATAGCACAAAGAGGAAAACCCTGAGGAAGAGAGTCATATGCCCAATAGGTTTTTGTTTCATTTCTTCTTACAGGTATTAACAAACTTTTAAACTTTGTTTTCAGACTTAAAAAAAAAAAAAACTACAGTGCTCCTAAGAGGCCAGGAAAATACATTTGAAGAAGCAAATTGCAACCAGAAATCTTATGTAAAGAGAATCTCAGACGTGTAGCCTAAACTGACCAGAAGTATGCCCACTGACTGTGGCACCTCTGAGCCTCTCAAGGTTTGTGACAGGACCAAGTCTTCCCCAGTCAGCTGACCAGGGACCAGAAGGAGCTGCAGGTGAGGGCTGATGAGGACTGCAAAGGGGTCAAAATGACTTGGCCTCAGGCTGGCTCTCCAAGCCCCTGCTTGAAATGATCACTCCTAAGTGGCCCCAGAACACCAGCAGATGCCAATAGCTGAGCTCCTCTATCCTAGATTTTAGAGTTCACTGAAAAACAGACTTTTCAAGGTAAAGAGTTAACTATCCCTATTTAAAAACTGATGTAAGTATGGCCCAGCAATTGCAGTCCTAGGTATATATGCGAAGAAAATGAAAACACTAATTCACAAGGATACATGCACCCCAATGTTCACAGCAGCACTATTTACAATAGCCAAGATATGGAAGTGTCCTAAGTGTCCATCAACAGATGAATGGATAAAGAAGATGTGGCATATGTATACAATGGAATATTACTCAGCCATAAAAAAGAAAATTTTCCATTTGCAACAACATGGATGAAACTGGGGGGTATAATACCTTAGTGAAATAAGTCAGACAGAGAAAGACAAATACTGTGTGTTATCACTTATATGTGGAATCTAAAAAATAAAACGAATGAATGTAGCAAAACAGAAACAGACTCACAGAGAACAAACTAGTGGCTATCAGTGGGGAGAGGGAAAGTGGAGGGGCAAGAAAGGGGTAGGGGATTAAGAGGTACAAACTACTATGTATAAAATAAATAAGCTAAAAGGATATATTATATAACACAGGGAATATTAGCTAATATCTTATAACTATAAATGGAGTACAATGTATAAAAAGTTTGAATCACTATGTTGTACACATGAAACTAATATAATACTATAAATCAACGATACATCAAAAAAAACAACAACAAACAAAACAGATGTAGGATCATGAAACACTCTATGTATCTGCTAACTCTTGGAGATTTTCAGTGACACTCCCTCCCCTAACTGCTTAGCATCCTGCCCTCTTCATCCAGACCCAGGTTCTTCTGCTAACTAACTTCACAGGGAAGCTGTACATCCTGCCACCCAGGCAGCCCTGTGCCTTTTAGCCTTGGACAGAGATATGCAAGAATGTTCCATCTCTCCCCAACACCCTGCCATGAATCCCTACCTGGAGATCTAAAAGCCTGTGAGTTGACTTCTTAAGAGAGGGGGGCACAGACTGAAGCCTCTAGACCTTAGCAAAGGATTTGATACTGAGACAGGAAAGGCAGGGCTGGTACAGTACAAGCTCATGGGGACCTGTCTTAATTTGTGTGAGGTGGGTTACACACATTACTACCTGAGACAAGAGTCAAGTTTACAGATACAATGTGGGGGGTGAGGGGAAGGAAGGGAGGTTTATTTAAGAGGCACTAATTTTCATCCTTGGACTTGATGGAAGATGAAGAGGTGGCAGTCTCTGAACTTCTCACTGTCTTGGCAATAAAGGTCCACTGTGCCCACAACTCCAGAACCTGTGCAGTGTCTGAGAGGTGCACACTGGGCACTTAGCTCTCTCAAAGCTGAATCTCTCACTTCCTAAAAATATTCACACCCTGCTCTCCTGTACCTGTGATCTGCTACCTGCAAGCTGAGACGCAAAACAGAAAAGAGCAGAGAGGGAAAAAAGCAGTGGCTTTAAGACAAATGAGATTTCGTACATTCTCTGTCGTTCTTCTTTCTGCACATCATCAAAGAGCTGCTTGGTGAGGTTGTCCATTTTTTCTGTGAAGGAGAATGAATACCTTTGAAATATGTCCGCAAAGCAATGCCTTGACTGTTTCATGGCACATTTAAGAAAGTGAGAATGTAAGAATAATCACGTGGTATTTATGATTAATGGGACTTAAGATGAGAGTATAAATGTCATTTTTTATAAGTTAGAAATAGATAAGGGGGTTTCAAAATAATAACCCTCACAAATTTGTTATGTTGGAATCTATGAATAGTTTCAGAGTACTTTTATTGGTCTGAATACCATTTGCTTTATTAAAATAGATATGTTGGCTTTGAGACAATAAATATTATTATTAAAAAAAAAAACAGGGCTTCCCTGGTGGTGCAGTGGTTGAGAGTCCGCCTACCGATGCAGGGGACACGGGTTCGTGCCCCGGTCCGGGAAGATCCCACATGCCGCAGAGCGGCTGGGCCCGTGAGCCATGGCCGCTGGGCCTGCGCGTCCGGAGCCTGTGCTCCGCAACGGGAGAGGCCACAACAGTGAGAGGCCCGTGTACCGCAAAAAAAATAAAAATAAATAAATAAACAGAAACCCTTTGGGAAGAAGATGATCAATTTATGACAGGGGTTCTCAATCTCAGCACTACTGATGCTTCGGGCTAGATAATTCTTTGCTGTGGAGAGGGGGCCATCCTGCTCATTGTAGGATGTTGACTGGCATCCCCGGCTTCTACCCACTGGAGGTCAGTAGCACCTCTGCTCTAGCTGTGACACCAAAAATGTCTCCAGATTTGGCCAAATGTCCCCTGGCGGGGGGTGGGGGTGGGTGGGAACCAAAGGGCCTTGGTGGAGAATCACTCATTCATGATAACCAAGAAAATAATAAAGTGTCTGTCTTCATCTGGGGAAGAGGAAGTCTAAAAAGCCACTGTTGCATTTAAATACAATACAAGAATCCAACACAAGGTGTAGGTTAAGTGGGCACCTGACCACTGGGAAACAATCCCTGGGGTTCAAGACAGTGTCTGGTTAGGAGAGCTCCACATTCCCAATGTGTGCCCTTCAGAATGGGCACAGGATTAACAGATGCAGCCCCTCAAAGCCTGACAGCCCGATATGTGCTTAGCTGACACCTCGTCCTTGAGTTCTACCTCATTTCTGAGTCCTGCCCCAGGGGGGAGCCCAGGGATGAGGTGACAATAGTAATCCTCCACATGACTTTGTTTAAAAAAAAAAAAAAAAGCCAACAGTTTAATAGTTTGTCTAATGCAGTGTAAAATGTCCCTGAATCAAAATGACTGCTTCAGAATGTCATGAGTCATCCAGAAACTACTAGGGAAAATGCTTAAGCTTTAATTTAGAAGATACTGTATTCGGTATAATTTCAGTGTTTAATTCATTCACAGAATTGACTTCAATTCTGGTGTCTACCATCTTGGGCTATTTGCAAATGGGCTAAAGAGGCTGTCCAAATGGGACTTTCTTCCCCAAAGCAATGAGATTTTGCCCAAGGTGGAATCTCAAAAAGGGGAAACAGCATTCGATAATATCCTTGAGTCCCACGTCACAAGAGTTAAGTGGAAGTTGGTGCCTTCGTAAAACTCAGTTTGCCATGTGTAGGGAGACCCACAGGATAAGCAGTTTATAAACATGGGGTGTGAAAGCTTCCAGGCACTTTTTAGAAGGAGTTATAAAATTACCCACTCAAACATGTCAATGCTGTCAAATATATAATTTTCAGGACATACTTGTGGGAATTTAAAATGTTTTGTGGGAAATTCCACTTAAAGAAGTTAGAAAGAAGAACAAACACTCAAGAGGAATGGATTGTAATGAAAAAGCCCTTCCCTAATTCGAGTTCAAGGTTTACTCACAGACCTCTAACCTCTTCCTGTCCAACACCCCCACGTACGTGGGCCCCAGCACCCACGTCATCAGCCCTTAGAGACAGGGTGCAGGGCACACAGTATGTGCAGCAGGATGGGCATCACCGGAACACCCTGCCTGCTCTGCTGGCCAGGTCTCAGGATGTTTACTTCCTCCTCCCGACATGTGCTTCTCCTGCGCTCTGACCCGAAGCCCAGGGCTTAGTGCTGCTCCAGATGCTGGCACATCCCCCAACAGCTGGGCCTAAGGTGTGTGCTAGGTCCCCAGGCCTGAACCCTTGCGCCCCTGCCCCCACGCTGGAGCTTAAGGAATAGCTCCTGGACACGACAGATAATCCAGCGTGGTGATTTAAACTACCTGGTGAGGAAGCACTTGGCTCACGTTCCTGCTGCCTTTTCTGGGATTTAGCAAGGGCTTGCAATTAGAATTTGAGTCGGACAAGTACAGATGGACAGAGCTAGGCTAAGGATGGCTGCTCCACACTCCAAAGGAAAGTGTTACTGCTGGTCCCAAGGGCCTGCATCTGACAGCTCAGGGCTGATGTAGCTCAGCGCTAAGCGGGGCCCTTTGTTCAGGACCAGGACAGTGGCAGAGGACCTGGGTACCACTTAGACTAAGTAACCTGGACAGAGCTGAAATCTGAGTGCAGATGCTTGGTAAGCCACAAACATTATCCCAACACTGCCCTGGACAAGGCATCAGGATGACTACAAGTTTTAAAAAAATACAGACTCTGGGGCTTCCCTGGTGGCGCAGTAGTTGAGCGTCCGCCTGCTGATGCAGGGGACACGGGTTCGTGCCCGGGTCCAGGAAGATCCCACATGCTGCGGAGCAGCTGGGCCCGTGAGCCATGGCCGCTGAGCCTGCGCGTCCGGAGGCTGTGCTCCACAACGGGAGAGGCCACAACAGTGAGAGGCCCGCGTACCGCAAAAAAAAAAAAAAAAAAAACAGACTCTGAACCATACCTGCCACCACCACCCACTACACTCCCCCACCCCATCTTCTGATATCACAGCTCCAGGCTGATGGCCCACCCATCGGTACTTTGTAAATGGCCCAGGAGGTTCTGAGACAGGGACGGCTGTGCTCCAACAAAAGATGGAAATAAACCGGATGAATCTGTAGGGTACAGTTGCCACGATTTTAAATAAAGTTATTCTCTGTGGAGTGCAAGTTTTCTCATTATGCCAGAGCCTCCTGGTCCAGCCTGAAACTCAGTTCCCACCCAGTACCTATTTTCTGAATGACTGGACTTGTGAACGGGTGAATGTGTGTCGGGTCACCTTGGGCTTTACCTTTCAACTCGTCAGTCTTCTCTTGAAGCTTCAGCTGTATTTGCTCTTTTTGTATTTCCAATTCTGAATTACGCTTCTGAAGCTTTGCCAATTTCTAGCAAAGGGAAGAAAAAAATGCTTTTTTGAAAACCTCGCTTTGAGTTTTGTCCCCACTGCCTGTATATTTTTAAATTAGTATTTTTTGGTCTCGGCTCCCATCCATAGGTAACAGCCGGCACCAGCCCACTGCAAGACGCTGTGTTTAGCTCCACGTGCAAGGGCTCCATGTGACTTCGACAGACACTAGTTCCCAGCCTCGCCCGGAAATGGCTGAAATCAAGGAGAAAGAACCAAATCCAAGGTTTTCCCAAAGTCAAGGAAACTTCTCTGTCTTTTTCTTGGCCAGGGTATTTATATACTTAATATAAGAAATTTATGATATAAAGTGGATTCACACTTTGAGACTCAGGAAGGATGTGTGATCACGACCTAAATTCTCTTGTAAAGTGCCTGCTGGGCTGGCAGCTGGGGGCCCCTGGGTGCTGATGGCTGGTGACCGGCAGTGAGGGGGATGCCAGCAGCCGTGTTGGTGCAGCCAGGCATCTGGTCGCGGGGAGGGCAGAGGGATGCCCTGGGGCTCCAGGCTGCCACTACGGTGGGTGCTGTGGCACTTCAGAAGGTGCAGAACGGACGCTAATAAAGACCACCTGCTTAGAAAACAGCAGTTCACGCTTTCGCGGGGCTCTCTGACAGTCAGTTGGTTAAATTATTTTATCTGACAATTTTATCTTCACAATAATTCTGTCAGTCCCTTTTTGTTATTCCCATTTTACATGAGGAAACCAAAATTCAGAGAGGGTAAGTGACTTGTCCAAGGCTGCCCAGAGAAGATTTGAGCCTGGGATATCTGGGTTTTATGTCTACTGCTCTTTTTACTACACCACAGAGATGAAAACCTGCCCATGCTTTGCACTGCTGCTCCGGGGACGATGCTTCCAGGATGCACACCAGGTGGACAAGTGACAGGAGATCAAGGTCATGCTGGAAGAGAGGGAAGCATCTGACCAAGGCTCTTTCTCAGGCCTTTCATCACTTTACAAACGTGGAAAGGAAGAGGAAACCTTATGTTGTGCTTCTTGAAGCATCAGCCTCCTCTTCTGCCCCCACCCGGACTCCAGGCCTCAGATCTCTCCTCCCCTAAAATGCAGGCTCTCTTCGGTAATGGAAGCCAATGGCAAAATCTGATTTGCTCTGCAGAAGTCTACTCTGTGGGAAAATGCTGCACTGTGATCTCTTTCACGGCACGACTCACAACCTATGCCCATAGTCACTTCCAGCACAGACCTCTTCCACGGAAGCCTTGTACCTCTTCCCCTTCTCCTCATAATTCTGCCTGTGGGTGGCTGCTCTGTCCAGCTCTGATTCCAGTTTCTGAATCTTCTCCACGTCACCGGCCTGAAGAGCAGCCAGGCTGGTCAGCTTTTCCACCAGCCCATGGTTCTCTCTGTTCTAGAGGAAAGAAACATCCTATACTTAGGGGTTTATCCAAATAAAGAAGCTGTTCCATTTGCTCCTCACAAGTTCTCATCTAAATCGGAGGTTTCTTTACACTGTCCACAGTTATCATTACAATGGCCTGTATGAGCACCTTCAACCTAGTCAAGATAGGGACGCAGAGCTAGTTAGGCAAATGCCTTCCTGAGTGGGTGGCTCTTTTAGTCCAACTGTGGAGCTCCAGGACAGCCCTAATGTGGTGGGCTGAGCTGTGTCCCCTCCATCCCCCCAAATCCACATGTTGAAGTGCTAACCACCAGTACCTCAGAATGTCAGTGTATTTAGAGATTGGGTCTTTAAAGATGTAATTAAGGTAAAACGAGGTCATACAGGTGGGCCCTAATCCAGTATGACTGCTGTCCTTATGAGAAGAGATTAGGACCCAGACACACACAGGGAGAAGAAGACCATGTGTAAGTCAAGGAGAAATCCCTCGGAAGAGACCAACGCTGCCAACACCTTGATCTTGGGCTTTCAGCCTCCAGCACTGTGAGAAAATAAATGTCTGTTGTTTAAGCCGCCCGGTCTGTGCTGGCTTGTTATGGCAGCCCTAAGCACTTGAACACCTAGAAAGGAGCTCAGGGAGTGTGGACACTCCCACAGGCCCTGCTCCCACTTGGCCAGGGCTGTTTTTCAATGCTGTTCTCCACAAGCTATATAACATGCAGGCCTGCTGCACAACAGCACAAGGAGGGGAAACTATCAAAACCTAAAGTTTCTTGTCTGCACATTCATCCATTCACCAACGACCCCTAGGGCTAAGTTTAAAGTTTATTGTAGGAGAATCTCAGTATTATTTGAGACAGATGCAGGAGTATGTTTCATAGAACTGGACACTGCATATTCCACAGCTCTCTCCCACTGGTTGAGGGTATATGAAGTTTCTTCCTATCAATGGGAATGGTATGGGGAATCTCCCCAAACTTGGCAGGGCTGTAGCTAGACCACGTGGACCTTTGGGCAAGTTAGAAAATGGCAACTTCTCTGGGCCAGTGCAGCCCTGAGGGAGCATGGCTTGGCATGCAGGTAGCATCTTTGTGCAAATTAGAAAAAGGCACCCATGCCTCAAAGCAGTACAGCTTTATACCAAGACACATGGGCTGGCAAGTGAAGCCAGAATGGATTTCAGCCCCACTTGCTCTCTTGGGCAGGTGCCCTTGTGCAGTGCGCAACCTACACAACCATATGTATCAGCCCTTCACAGTGCGCTTCTGTTTCCTAGCTCAGTTGGTCCACGTAAACTGTTTGAACCTCCTAACATGGGCATAAATCTTAACAGTGTTGACAAAAAAAAATAATAATTAATCAATATTCAATTTAAAAAAGAAATAAAGTATTTTATTCGAGCCAACCTGAGGATTATAACCCAGGAGACAATCTTTCAGAAAGCTCTGAGCACTGTTCCGCCTGTTAGAGGTCAAAGCACAGTTACATAAGTTTTTAAGACAAAGGGCTATACGTCAAAGTAATATATTGACAGTTTACGTAGTCCAACAAGACAAGTAGTGGATCACTGTGACCCTTTACAGGATTAAGGAAGGAAAGTTATCTCGTAAGCAGCTACCTTGCTGGCACCAGGAGGAAATTGCTTTTTTGGGGAGGAGGGGGTGGGTAGGCTTTCCTGTGTCTTCTAAGAGGATCTAGTTAACATATAACGCAGACGCACAACCCACGCTAAAGGGGACAAGGTTGTGGCTCAAATGGTAGAGAAAATTTTATGTTCAATTCTTCCTGTCCTGCCTTAAAAGAATTTCATCAACAGCATAGCTAGGGAACTGGGCCAGAACAAAATATATCTGTTAGAAAAAGTAAGTATGAAAGATGCATTGGGAACACCTACCTGGTCTTCTAGCTTTTTCTGCAAACGCTGAACTCTGTAAGTAAGCTGAATGTTGAGCACAAATCGTCGGATATTTTGGAATCTGCGTCTGGCCAGCCACGCCCGGGCATACTTCTGAAGGATCACAGCCTTGTGTTCCTCCAGCATCTTTAAAACAAGATTTTGTGAAATGCAAACTGGGTCTCTACTGTATTACTCATCAACTCTTCCAATGTTGGGAGATAAAACTACCAAAATATTCCTACAGGGTAAAATATGAATTTCTTGTAATCAACCCACAGAGCACTATTCCCTATCTTTTTTCAGATTCTTTTTTACATTGTAAATGACAATTATTTACATTGTAAATAACTGTAATTATTTACAATGCTGTGTTAGTTTCAAGTGTATAGCAAAGTGATTCAGTTATACCTATATATATATTCTTTTTCAGATTCTTTTCCCATTATAGGTTATTAAAAGATAGAGTATATAGTTCCCTGTGCTATACAGGAAGTTCTTGTTGTTTATCTATTTTATATATAGTAGTGTGTATATGTTAATCCCAAACTCTTAATTTATCTATCCACCTCCTGCTATCCCCTTTGGTAACTAACCCTAAGTTTGTTTTCTGTGTCTGTGAGTCTATTTCTGTTTTATAAATAAGTTCATTTGTATCATTTTTAAAGACTCCACATATAACTGAAGTCATATGATATTTGTCTTTCTCTGTCTGACTTACTTCATTTAATATGATAATCTAGAGGCCCATCCATGTTGCTGCAAATGGCATTACTGCATTCTTTTTTATGGCTGTGTAATATTTCATTGTATACACACACACACACACACACACACACACACACATACACACACATCTTCTTTATCCATTCCTCTGCTGATGGACATTTAAGTTGCTTCCAATGGCTTAGCTACTGTAAATAGCACTGCTATGAACATAGGGGTGCATGTATCTTTTCGAATTAGAGTTTTCTCTGGATATATGCCCAGGAGTGGGATTGAAGGATCATATGATAACTCTATTTTTAATTTTTTAAGGAATCTCCATACTGTTCTCCATAGTGGCTGCACCAATTTACATTCCCACAAACAGTGTAGGAGGGCTCCTTTTTTCTCCACATCCTCTACACCATTTATTATTTGTAGACTTTTTAATGATGGCCATTCTGACGGGTGTGAGGTGATACCTCATTGTAGTTTTGATTTGCATTTCTCTAATAATTCGCCATGTTGAGCATCTTTTCATGTGCCTACTGGCCATCTGTATGCCTTCTGTGGCGAAATGTCGATCTAGGTCTTCTGTCCATTTTTTGATTGGGCTGGTTTTTTTGATATTAAGCTGTACGAGTTCTTTTGTATATTTTGGAAATCAATCCCTCGTCAGTAGCATCGTTTGCAAATGTTCTCCTACCTAGACTTTTGAAACAATAACCAAATCCCACCTGTGGTGGACATGTACGAACAGACATTCACATCCCAGAAAGCCGCACCTTTCGATACCTCCTCCTCGCCAGGAATCCTCGGGTGTAGGCCTGGATGGTGATGGCGGCCACGCGAATCAGTTGGTACAAACTGCGGACAAGATACGCACGACAGTACTTCTGAATGATTATGGCTGCCCATGCTTCTTTTAAGGCTGTGGCGGTAACAGCTTTCCTTGGTTTAAAAGAATGCAGAGTAAATCTGTTACCCACAGGGCATTGACACCTACTCCAGAGGGCAAGCTTGTGCAACACCGCTTAACTAAGGCATATTCAAATGTTGTGCAAATCTACACATTAAACGCTGTAAGTGGTTTATGCTAACGTCTACTCAAGATCAGTGTCATTACCTCTCCTTTCCACCCTGATCCGAACGTGGACCTGCTCCAGGAACGAAGCACCACGTGGGAACGGCCACACTCTTCACATTCAGGCCGATCACCCCACTGTCACTCACATACCCACAGAGACCGTGACAACACAACTGTGCTTTGGCATTGCACCTGCTCATTCCTCTAGTCATTCTTGTGGGAAATCACGCTGGAGGTTCTAGATCAGGGGTTGGAAAACTACGGCCTGGGGGCCAAATCTGCAGCCTCCCACCTATTATTGTCCACTTTTGCTGGAATGCAGCTGCAACTATTAATTACAAATGCCCATGACTGATTTCACGTTACAAAGGCAGAGTTTAACAGCTGCGTGAGAAACCACATGACCCCAGAAGCCCAAATATTTGGCCCTTACGGAAAAAGTTTTTCGAAGGACCTATCTGAAGGACTGGGGGTGAACACAAAGTTCTTACCTTCAATGTTTGCAACCTCATGAAACAGAAGGACTTAGAAATGGTCAAGTGGGATAAGAAGAAAAGTAAAATAACTACTAAAAGATCTGTAAGAGAGATCTTATTGAAATATCATTCTGCTTGGGAAGAGCTGAGATGTCAGCCAGCCTTAATGGAAAAGTAGGATTTCTGTAGACACTGAAGTTTGGAAAAGGCATTTCAGACTAAGGGACCAGTGAAGGCATGAAGGCCTAACAGTGCCTGAAATATGCAGAAAAAGGGAATTTGTCTGGAATTGCTAGAATGTAAGACACATGGAGAAAATTGGTAGTCTGTGAGGTGAGAAAGATAGATGGGGACAATTTGTTACTAAAATATATATATATATATATATATATATATATATATATATATATATATATATATATATATATATATATATATGAGTAGAACACCTACTATGTGACAATCACTGTGCTGGGTCTTACGGATGGATGCAGTGGGAACCAGACAAGTATGGTCCCTGTCCCCACAGAGCTTCCATGCTTATAACTGCATCCAGGCCATGGGCGGACGTGAATACCACGTTGAAACCTGAGTGCTCTTCTGTGGGAAACAGGGGCCACTGGAGGCATTCACAGCAGGAGCAGGGCAGGCCCTGCTTTAGGAAGATGGGAGAGAAAGGCAGCAGGTGGAGGGCTGTGCTGTAGAGTGAAAGGCAAACAATGATGAAGGCCTCGTCCAGGGCACGGGTGCAGGAATGAAATGAACGGGACAAACACAAGAGGCAAGTGGGGAACAGAATCCCAGGCCACGGTGATTCCCAAATGGAAAGGGAGCATGAGTTTGGGGAAGAAGCTAACTCTGGAGTTTCCTGCCCTCGAGACTGCTGCTATTAACTGACACCAGAGGCTCGGGAGGGCAAGGCTGGCTGTGTTTCTGTGTAAGATGGTTGCCTGGGAGAAGAGTGGGCTGGGGTGGGGGTAGGGTGGTGGAATGGCGAGTCCAGTTTGGGGTGTGCCGAGATGAAGGCTGTGGTGTGTCAGCCACGTGCAGAAGCCCAGATGCTGTTGGAGGTCAGGCTCAAGCTTGGGACAAGGGAGGCTGAGCCACACAGCCTGACCCTTAAACACCTGCGCCCTCAACTCCCCTCAGAGCAAGTGAAGGAGGGAGGCAGGGCAGACACAGAACCGCAAAGTGCTGTCCAGGAGGGATGCCCGTCTTGCTGGCCAGGCCAGCATGGCCTCCTGGGAGCACTCAAGGAGGGGCGGGGTGGGCGTGGCCGGCGGAACTGCCCTCCACTCAGGCAGCCCCACCCAGGGGTTTAGTGCCTGCGGGTAGAGCCTTGCCATGGTCCCCCCAGGCATGGTTTGCCACACCACCTGCAAGGCAGGCTGGTCACTGGTGTCTTTACTCTGAGGCTTCACTTGGACCTTGATCACCTTAGGTGTTTTCGGTTCCCAGGAACCAGCGGCCCAGCCCCTCTACCGGGTCTCACCAGGAATTCTGACCCTCTTCAGCAGCACGCTGATCAGGGCTTCCCCTCTTCAGGGTCCTGGTTGTCACCTCTGCCACGTGGGGACAGCAGGCAGTCAGCACCACCTGCCCCCGAGGACACACCCATCTCACCTGGAGGCTCACGGCCACCTCGGGGGGACGCATCTGCACCTGGGTCCCAGGAGAAAGGAGGCCCCGCCCCCCGAGGGGACTGCGAAGAAAGCCAAATGATGGCACACGTCTTCTTGGTTCCAACATACCTCACGGTTTGCTGACCCCGGAAGTACTGCTGTATGATCAGGGCCGCTCGTCTCTCTCGGAGGAATTTTTTTCTCTGGAGCCAGCCACGGATGTGCTTTTGTATCACAACACAACCCTGTCTCAGTTTATCCAACCGGAGTTTCTCTAAATAAGCCACTTGCCCTGCTCTGAAGAAAATTTTGGTTTTACCAAACTGGTACTGATTAGAATCCTGGAAGAGAAAAATGACATAATCAGAAACAAAATCTTTCAGATTTTCTATAGTACTTGGAAAAGATGTTGAGAGATCCAAACATGCCACAACATTGTTATTCTGACATCTCTTTGACATAAAGCAGAAAAGCTCTGATTATGACCTAGAGGTTTATATTTTGCCTTGTTTGTTTAAAGCTTCTTTCTGGGGAAGAAACGGACTTGAGGGTGAGGCATCCGTCTGTGGGGTGGGAAGGGGTGTGTGCATTGTTGGCTGGGCTGCCGGGGAGCTCCAGCCTTTCATAGGTGGTTTCCACAGAAGAGCAGAGGCACCTGGAAAGGCTTGGTTTCTGTCTTCCTTTGGCTTCTCTTTACCAACCCCTTCCTGGCCATGATAACTGCTTCCCCACTTCTTTTCTGTCACAAGTCATGGCTTCAGCAAACCTCTAAGTCCACACTGAGGGCCACACCAGGAACCCCCGGCTCAGCGACCGTCTAGCTGACTGTGTAACATAAGCCTGGCCCGCAGAAGCTCCCTAGGCTGTGAGAGAACACAGCAGGACAGGAGGACACGGTGGCGGTGGAGGCCAGGGCTTGAATTCGGGTCCCTCAAGGTGACTCCTGCTGTCAGGAGATGATGCCCCATGAGTAGGTCTGCTCTGATCTCCTTAGCACACAGACGCACGGGGCACGTTTCCTTTCTGCTTAGGCATTCACACAGTTACAGCCCTGAGACAGAGGCAGAGATGAGGACAGTGTCTGCGAGCCCGTGGTTCCAGGAGACAGCAGGACTGACCTGGATGAGCCTGTGTAAAATGACTTTGCACACCTCCTTTTTATCGCTGAATGAAAGCTCCTGCTTGGTCATGAGGATCCCATAGCGGCTGTAGAACTCGATGTACGTCCACCTGGAAAGTCAAGGCAGACCTAAGGAGCCGGGCCGGAGGAAACGCATGCTGCCTGTGGACCCCAAGGGCGTACCTGCCACTGTTCTGGGGACAATGACCCTGATGTTTGACCCACTGCCCACAAACCTCACCTGAGCACACCTGGATGGTTTTGCTCCCTGGATGCCTCCCGTTAACATTCCGCTCCGACAGCTGTCTCCCCCTCCAGCTCCCTTTCTCAGGGGCACTGGGGAGGCAGCGGGCGACCCTCACTAGTGCGGAGATGAGGGTGGGGTGTGAGGGTGGGGACGGTGGCCTCTGTCTCACATGGTGCTCGTTCATCTGGCCTTCCCACAGCACAGCGGGACACCTTATGAACATATCTGATGAAAACGCGGCAGCCCCTCCCTTGGATCTCAGCACAGACCTGAAGTTGGGCACTTTTCCCCCCAAACAAGGAACTGACAACGTACCTAGAAGGGTAGCTCTGCGCACTAATGCGAATGGTTTCTAAAACGCCACAGGCTCGCAGCTGCTGAACAATTCTCTTGGAGTCAAACCTGAAAGAAGACGATCTGATCATGTGTTAAGCCATCGCAGTTGATAAACAGGCCCATGAACAGTGTAGCGGACCTGCCCCAACCGTGAGCTCCTGGGCAGCAGACCGGCCTGTGTAATCCCTGAGCCCAGCAGATACTTAATAAATACGTGTTGCACGTCAAACGAAGAGAGCACCTCTGTGAAACAGTTCAGAAAGCTTCACTGAGGACACGGGGAAAGGAGCAGCTGATTCTGACTGAGGGAGGCAACAGCGAGAAGCCTTGTGGGGAAACGGCCTTTGGGCTGAGCTTCGAATGACAACCAGAGTGGAAGAAATGTCCAAGCTCACCCGTCCCAGCGCCTACTGGTTGCTGAGTTCCCTTTATAAGACACCCCACAGGTGGCCCTCTGGCTTAGGCCTGACCCTCTGAGGACACACGGACACAGTCACCACCTCCAGACGGACCACTCCCTTAGACACCTCTCAGCTTGAGTCAGCTAAGAGGCTCTCTATAACTTCCACCGTGGGTCTGGGCCTTTTCCCTGGGGCCCCAGACAACAAGTCTAAGTAAGGCCTCATGGCATGTTTGAAGACAAAACTTCAGACCCCTCTACAGCATTTCTCCTGCAAACACATACAAATTCTTACCATCAGGGAAAATGTTCTGGCTTTCTCAGTTGCGTAAGCTTTAGCTGTAGAATAATTCTTTCAAATCTAACCCTTTTGCTTAATCCCGGAGATGAGACGGCTTAGCCAGAGGGGTTGTGCTAACATTATATGTAGAGGGCAGGCTTGTTCTGAATCATTTAAAAACCGAGAAACAGTAAAGTTCACGACAATTGCAAGCAAATTCTCCAACATCACGACAGAAACCGTTTCCTCGGTGTTTCTTCCCCACTCTGTTGCAGAAGAACACTTACTCAAAGGGCAATTGCTCATCATTTGGTTTGATGCATCGAACGTAGTGGGGCATGGTGGCATTGAGGGTCTCCATGAGCAAGTACAGAGAGCTGCGGAACTAGGAAACAAGGTCAGGTGACAAACATCGTGCTGAAATTTAATGCTTAGATCCGGGTTAAAAGGAAAAAAAAAGGTCCAACCTTATTGTAAAGCAATTATACTCCAATAAAGATGTTTAAAAAAAAAAAAGGTCCAACCTTGATAAGTTACTCAAGAAGAGGAAAAGTTAACTTCATGCATAAACACCTATTACGAAAGGTTTTAGTCTGTGACTGGGTTTATCAGCATATCCTGCTCTTGTGGACAGAGCAGTTCTCCATCCAATACTCCCAAACAGCAAAGGACTTTAGTGACTCGGGTTACTGTGCAAACATATGGTTTGCTCAGATGCGTGTAGCCTTAGAGGTCGAGGCACTATGATGATGAACTACTACTTTTCTTTGAGTTTGCATTTATATTAACAGATTTGAAGAAACCCAGTGCCCGTGTCCAGGCCCGGAATGGGTCCCACCCATCCCTGGCTCCCTGCCCTCAGCCCCCTCGCCCTCAGAAAACTCTCTCAGTACCTTGCTCCCCACGGTGCTCCGGAAATGCTTGTTGTTTGGCTTGATGACTGGCTTTGCAGATTTAACTGTGATCGCTGAACCGAAAGGTGAAGAAGGAACCGGATTTTCTTGAAAAAAGTGGGCACAGAGATGAAACTGGGAAGAACAGAGAGGGTTTCAATGTCAAAAGTATTCGCCCACAGTCCTTAGCTGGAACAATCAAGGAAATGGTCACAACAACGACGTCTAAACCAGTAGGGGGGTAAAGGAACAATCTTGGCCAAATCTCAGTTCCACAGGGGGGTCGTCCTCACTCGGGATGACTGACGGTTTCTTTCCCAGGAATGGGAGCAGAAGGGAAAGCATGTGAATGTCTGTATGTGGGTATCACTCCAAGTGTCAGAACAGGAGAAGCATTTATTCTTCCTCCCTCTGCGCCTTGGCTCACGTTGCTCCTGCACTTGGAATCTCCTCCCTCCTAACCCCATGTTCTCATCCCTGCAGATCCAAACCCTACCCATTACTCAAGGTGCTATAATAATATTTTCTAGCCCCACCCCCTTCACAATAACTTCCCTGGTGTCCCAGCGCCAATTAATCCCAACTTCCTCTGAGTTACCCTAATCTTTGATCTGTGCCTCTTTTAAGACACTCACTATTTTCTACCTTGCATCACTTATTTCTTTCAATGTCTTATCTTCCCTCTTGGAGAAGATCTCGTATTTTCTTCTTTTAAATCAGACATTGAGAATCTTCTCTGGGGGAGAATTCCTGCCTGATTCATCCTGTAGCCCCTGTGGAACAAGCGAATCTGAAATTCCCAGGCCTCTGACAGCTTGTGGGCTTAGTGCAGAGACCTATCTGTGCCTCACCACGATCTGTGTCCCTCTTCCAGACTGGACCCCAGGTAAACAATTGGTGAAATACGTCAACTAATTCTGTACACAGATACAGGCTATTTCTACACTGAATTCTCTGTCATAAATCAATTTTAATAACTGAAGTTGCCATGGCCTGTGATTTACTTATGACCATTAGTGGGAAGTGCTCAGGCTCATTTGGGAAATTGTCAAAATTCTTGAGCATCTGGTGCTCTGTGATGACCTAGATGGGTGGGATGGGTGGGATGGGTGGGGAGGGAGGTCCAAGAGGGAGGGGATATATGTATACTTACAGCTGATTCACTTCACTGTGCAGCAGAAACTAACACAACATTGTACAGCAATTATACTGCGATAAAATAAAATTTAAAAAAAGAGAAAAAAAAATACTTAAGCATCAGCAAAGGACTGGGGACCTTCTAAAAGAAGGAAAATAAATATGATAACCAAATCTTCATAAAAAATGAAGGACTGTGTATGAAATATCCTTTTTCTCAAATTTTAAGAATTTGAATTCTTAAAATTCTTAAATGGAAAGAAATGTTTAAGGAGGAAAAGAAAAAGCCAGAAGTCACTCTTACGGTGACACTTCATCATACAGAACCGTGGATTCAAGGAGCTCACATATGCAGAGCAGCACTCCATCTTGCTTTGGTTTTCCTTGAGCACTTACTTGGCACTACCTACCATTGCTTGCTTTCATGTGTAAGGTATGTTGCTCCCTCTGGGATGTGAGCTGCATGAGGGCAGGAACCCTGTCTGCCCTGTTCACTGCTGTATCCCCAGAATCTAGGACAGTGCTTGGCACATGCTAAGTGCTTTATAAGTGAGTGAATGAATAAAATGTGAATTATGATTCTTTAAATGATTGTATTATCTGTCCTTCGTCTCTGTCATCTGCATATTTGATTTCTGATTTTGCATATAGTGGAAATGTGCATGCTTTCAGAAGCTAGAAACATATTTTAGTGCCAGTTCCGAAACAGTCATTTTTTGTATGCAGGAGCTACAATTCGCTGTTACAAGACAGTTAACACACACACACACACACACACACACACACACACACACTTCTTACTCTTTCCTGATACACATCCAGATCCACGTCAAGTACACAATGAATAACATTAACCACCTCTTAGGACTTTACAAACCTTGCTGGCTCTCAGGATTTCAACCAGCATGTCATAGACGGTGTCTCTGTTCTTCTCAAGGAAACCTTCACATTTATACTCTACCTATGCAAAGAAAGGAATTAGTTCCAAAGAGGCAAATGCAGACAGCATCTAAGTACCACAGGTTTCTTTTCTTTTTAAAGAAAGATTAATGAAGGGGCTACAAAGGCAATGTTTTAAAAAGAGATTCAGTTTGTTTGTCACAGCAACGCCATTACAGAAAGCTTAGGAAGCTGGGAATAAGTCATCTGATGCAAAGCGCCAGGCTCTCCCGCTGCCTGGACTTCTCACTGGCCGCTGGTCACTCTACACTCACCCATTAGTTCCCACTGGCCCCAGGTGACTGTTTTTTCCCTGTAACATGTGCCGCTAATACAAGAAGACCTGGCTTAGGGCTCCCTTTGCCTTTGAAGCCACCAGGAGGAGGAGAAAAGCTCAGTGGTGTCCTTTGAGTCAAACAGAAATGTTTTCCTGAATCAGCATTAATGTGGTAGAAAGGAAAGAAAAATTGACCAGCTGATCACAAAACCTTCCAGGACCACAAACCCCTTAGAGTCAGGTTTAGAGTGGGTCAGTGTTTGCCCTGATTGAACTTGGCTTAGAAAAACCCTCCATGCAGCCCTTTCTGATTCATAAGGCTTCTCAAATCCCTCAAACAACATATCCAGGGTGGCTGCTTAAACATTCAAATCTCTGGTTAATCACAAAGCTACAGTCATCAAAACAGTATTGTACTGGCATAAAGACAGACACATAAATCAACAGAGCAGAACAGAGAGCCCAGAAAAGAACGCACACTTTTAGGGGCAATTAATCTACGACAAAGGAGGCAGTCAGGATTAAAGAGTTAAATGTAAGACCTGAAATCATAAAACTTCTAAACGAAAACACAGGCAGTACGCTCTTTCACATCAGTCTTAGTAATACTTTTTCGTAAATGTCTCCTCAGGCAAGGGAAACGAAAGCAAAAATAAACAAATGGGACTGCATCAAACTAAAAAGCTTTTGCACAGTGAAGGAAACTATCAACAAAACAAAAAGGCCACCTACTGAATGAGAGAAGTTATTTGCAAATGATATATCTAATAAGGGATTAATATCCAAAATATATTAAGAACTCCTACAACTCACCTCCAAAAAGAGAAACAATCCTATTAAAAAATGGACAGAGGATTTGAATAAACATTTTTCCAAAGAAGACAGATAGCCAACAGGCACATGAAAATATGCTCCACATCATTAATCATCAGGCAAATGCAAACCCAAACCACAATGAGATACCACCTCACACCTGTCCGAATGAATAGTCAACAAGACCACACATAACAAGTGTCGGTGAGGGTGTGGAGAAAAGGGGACCCTCCTGCACTATTGGTGGGAATGTAAATTGGTGTAGCTACTATGGAAAATAGTATAGAGTCCTCAAAAATAGAACTAACATTTGATCCAGCAATTCCACTCCTGGGTATATATCTGAAGAAAACAAAAACACGAATTCAAAAAGATACATGCACCCCTAGGTCCTCTGCAGCACTATTTACAATAGCCAAATCTCTGGAGTATATATTTTAAAATGTGATATATATTCTTCATAAATAAAAAAATAAAAATTTACAAACTGTGAACAAACAGGCTTTCAGGGGTGCTGGAATGTGGAGGCAGAGAGGGTGTTCAGGGACCCCAGGGCAAGGACTCTGCTTTGTCCCCTGGGTAGGAAAGTGTCCTTCCTGGTGCACAGTTCGGGTTATGAACCAGGAACGCTGGCTGTCTGGAAACACGCCCTTGTGAGTACAGCACATGGACTGTTGTATAAGTTCTTCCAGGCTGGTGTGTGAGCCACCAGTATAAACGAGCAAAGGAGTAACAAATATAGAGCCTTCCCAATCCCAGGAGACTGTTTGCAGGGACAGGGTAGCAGGTACCTGAGTGCCTCTGTTGGGGGCACTGGGGACCATGGCAAAGTGTGCTGATTTTCTGCATCTAAGCACAGCTGCCTTGCTCTCAAAACAATTTTATTTCCTTGGCTAATGAAATTGAGAACCTAAGCTGACCCTACAGTGTGTATGGTTTCTTCTCACCCATCCATAGGACACGCAAAATGCTGCGCTGTTAGTTCTTTTAAGAGGGTCTTCTTGGAAGTGCCAGGTGACAAGAATGAAACGTACAGACACCATGTACTATAGAGAGGGTCTCTTGAAGTAAATCCCATATGTGCTTTACATGAAGTCTGATCCTTTTTTTCCCCTTGGGATCACAACTGTGAAATTATAAAGGACAGCAACTAGAAAAGATAACTTGATATATCATCACTCATTTCATGTGCATCTCTTCAGGAGCCTATCTGAAAAACTCCAAGCACTAAAAGGCGGTCACATTTAACTCTGCTCCTCTGGCCCACAAAGGTTATTATAGCTGTCTGTCTGGCTGTCCCTCCACTGCCCCCGTGGACACTCAGGCACAACCAGCAGACTGACCCACAGCAATAGCCTCTAGGACAGGCAAGTACAGGCTGTACCCATGATCCCCAGGCGCTGGCCAAGCCACTGGAGTAACACCCAACCCGGCAATAACACAGAGGGCAGGAGTTTCCTTAAGGAAGGAAAGCAAGATGAGAAAGCATGTTTAGGGCAGGTGGTTGTGGTACATTTTCTTTTTTTTTCCTTCCATTTCCTAAGCTTTCCGTAATTTGATTAAAAAAAATTATTTTTTACTAAACATTTTTTTCATAAGAAATTGGAGACATATAAAGAAAATAAAGATCACTTAGAAAACCCATCATCTTGAGTCAGTCTCTGTTACCAATGTAAAAATATATTATGACAATAAGAAAGGGTCAACAAAAAGATATTCCTTTCAATGTAGGAAACAATTATGCTGTCTTGATTATAGCAATATCACGGAGAAAATAAACTGATAAAAGGTTAATGAACTCACAATAAGCCCCAAATCAGAAATGAGGTCCATTGGCAACATGCTTATCTTTAAAGCAGTACGACTGAAATGCATATATTTTGTGATAAAGACAAATTAAGAACTGTTACGCTCACACGCGCGTGCATACACATAGGTATCCTTCATCAAAGCTACATGCTAAGCGTGATGGTTCTGACCAGCAAAGTCCCTGGCCTGCTTGCTCCTCCCAGGAGACAGCTGTGGGCCAGGGGCAGACAGCACTGCTCCAAACTCTCACTGTACCTTATCAGCAAAGTGCTGGATGATAAAGGATGTGTTTGACATTCTGGGTTTTTCAAACAAAGAGTTCTTGTTGACAAAATTATTATACAGCTTTTGAAGCCAGTTTTCATCAGTCCCATGTGGTAACTGGAAGAGAAAAGCAAACCAAATAGCAAGTAAGAAAACAGAGGGGAGGAAAAGCGCTAATTCTAAAAAACCAAGATGAGCTGCACCTCAGAGTGAACTGCTCTACATGAGAGGCTCCTGTTTCAAATGCAACTCTAGGCATAAATCTGTCTTTGATCTTATTCTTTACAGTGATATTTAAATGGACACATCAATGTTCTTTTATTTTTATTTTATTTTTAATTTTTGTTTTTTTGCGGTACGCGGGCCTCTCACTGTTGTGGCCTCTCCCGTTGTGGAGCACAGGCTCTGGATGCGCAGGCTCAGCGGCCATGGCTCACGGGCCCAGCCGCTCCGCGGCATGTGGGATCCTCCCAAACCGGGGCAGGAACCCGTGTCCCCTGCATTGTCAGAAGGACTCTCAACCACTGCGCCACCAGGGAAGCCCATCAATGCTCTTTTAGAAGAACAAAATGTTATTGATGAAAAGGAAACGGTCACATAATGACGTAAGAATGAAGGATTTTATTTCTGCAAAATTGGCAGTATTTTAACATTTCTTCCTCCCAAAATTATGTGAACATGATTTTTATTCTTGGTCGAATGGGGGAAGATTGGAACCCAAATGTAGTCCTCCCCACCCCCTGCCTCAGGAAGAAAGCTGTTTTGTCTTACTGCCTAGTTAATAACTACCTCCTTGAACTAAGATCTTACCTACTTAAACTAAGCTAGATGCAAAACTTGTTCTTGATACTGGTGATTGTGAAGCTATCAATTACATTCAGCCTGAACTCTGTGAATCTAATATTCCATATAGGGAATGACTCTGTAGAGTGGGTACAAATATTCCTAGAGGTTACCTTGGCCTCTGCACCCTGCCTCCAGTAGATCAGTCCAGAATGTTTGGCCCTGATGCCTGTCTTTTAATCTTACATCACTGAAGGGGCTAAAGCGTAGGTGGCACCAGAAAGGCTAATCTGTGAGAAGAACCATGGAATTGAGAATTCTAGGGAGAAAACACCAGTAAGTCTTCAACATTACAAGCATTTGGGGCTGGGGGTGGTAAAAATAAATCTTTGGGAAAGAAACAAGATGTGTGTTTAAACGTTAAAATATAACCTTTAAACCAAAAGAATGAATACTGTCCTAGGGATTAGTTTTTCCTGTGGCCTGACAAAGGACAGTGCTAGGCTGACTCACTGTGAAGTTGTTCCTCCCAGAGGGTAATAATAATAGGAAAATTTCTAGAGACTCTTTTGTCAATTGTATGATGTTGATTTTTCAGCTGCACCTCCCAGTGGGTGACTCATGGAATCAGGAAGTAAGAGAAAACTCAGTTCCTATTAGTCATTAACAACTGGCGTATAGTCACTTGTTGTTTCCATGTCCACTCTATATATACACCTAGCAACAGCTTCAAAGGGCTCCTCCCTGCTGGACATGACCTAAGAGGTCATGCATGTTACCCAAGGGTGGGCTACACCTGCTGAGGGCAGGAGGCTCACCGGACCCTCTGGGGTTCCTGCTATGGACTGCTGTCTCAGTGTTAACATCCAACCAAATAGTAACACGTCAGGAATTTACATGTACATTAAAAAAAATCCATTTTGCAATATGCTCATCAATTACTACTCAGAAGTTGAAAACAACAGTTATTTTAAAAAGTTACCAAGCATTCTTCATCCAGTAACTCCAAAATACCCATTTTGGCTTCAATCAGGTCAATAACTGGTTGGTTGTCATAAAAATCTATCAGAGTCCAAGGAATATCTTCCTTCATATACTCTTCTTGTTCAAGTTTAAAGACATGCTGGAAACCCGGAAGTCAACATAGAAAGTAAAAGAGAACATTAGAGTGTGCTTCTGAAGAACAGGACATAAACGTTTGGAAAATGTAGATATATGACTGCTTTGAATGTTTATGGAAGACCCTGAGATGCACGCCACCCTCCTTACCCACGATCAGTGCTGCTGAGGTCCTAACGTGGGTGTAGTTGTCATCTTCCAGCCCACTCGCAGGGGGTCCCCACATCCTGGGGTGTGAGGCCTGAGCCAGCCTGCCACCTGTAGCACTCAGGGTGGTCCTGGAGCCCCTTCCTGCTCAGCCACTGCTACTGTCCAACGCAGACCCAGCCTCTTTGGCCGGGTGGGAACCAGCCTGCCTGAGAATGTTGGCTCTGGGGCAGTATGAGAAGCTAACAACTTGGAGAGCTTTGTACAGTACTTGTTCGGGCCATGAGGGTACCAGGGAGGCCTCCCAGAGGGCTGGCTCAGGCGCATCCTGGCTGCAGGTGGCAGAAGGGGGAAGGGCTACGAGGAGAAAGGCGCCCACGGGAGAATCCCAGTGGAAATTGCACAGAAGCCCAATAGGTGGTTGAGAACTGAACGGCGCCCGTACAGGCCAGAGAGACAGCACAACAGTGATGGGGGTGGGGGGCAATGGATGGCGCTGCAAAGGACAGCAGAGGGGAGATCACATCAGCCCCCTGTGTACCCCCAGAGAATCTCAGACCTGTGGCCTTTTCCTAGGGGCAGTGAGGATCCACGGAGTTCACGATGAGATCTAAGTTCTGGAAAGGTAACTTGGTTTGGGGGTGGGGATGGCTTTGAAGAGGGCAGGACTGGAGGCAGAAAGCCCCGTCAAGACTCAGCCCAGGGTTCTGTGGAGGCCAGACACTGTGCAAGGAAGGTGAGCAAGGGCAACGAGGCCGGGATGAACGTGAGGCTCAGGACACTGGGTCAGCAGTGGTGCTTTAATCGCAAGAGGGAGCGTAGAAGGCAAGGAGCCAGGAAGGGAAGGTGGCAGGTTCACTTTGTCACTGCTGAACTCCCAGAGGCCACCCAGATACAGGGGTCCAGCAGCGGCCAGACTTACGGGACTGGAGCTAGGAGAGGGCTCACTAAGGCTTTCATGTTGATATTTTAAGGTTTTACCTCTTCCAGGAGGATCTGCACATTGATATAAGACTCAACCCCACACACCCCCAAAATAAAGTGAGGCGGGGGAGAAGGAGGATGAAGTGGAAGAGGAGGAAAAGCAGAATAAAAAAAGAAAAAAATGGAATTGCAGCCTCTGACATGCTATTTTCAGGAAGTGTCTTGCACATGTTATTCTGAGGTTGAGGTGAACGTGTATGTCGGGGACCAAGACGGCACTGGCGTCCCGGGAGGGGCAGGATCTACAGACACAGTTCGACCTCAGGTGAGTTATGCTGCACACCCACTTGGAATAAATCTTAGTTTCAGTTATTAAATGCTAAACTTCCAGGGAATCCTTGAGAATGTTAACAGAATACAAATTCGCAACAGGGTGAAATTTTACGCTTATACATGACTTAATTCTGGAGCAAGGACTAGCAAAGCAAAAAAACATTTGCTGGGTATGATTCAATGTTAGGTCTTCTCCTTACGAGGATATTAGGCAGATACTACTGACCTGTTTTCAAAATAAGAAAAATGAGGCTCAGAGAACCCTAGGTCCCAGAGGTAGAGCTGAGACTCAAACCCAGTTCAGTTTGAGCAAAAGCCCATGCTCTCCATGATGTCACACTGTCTTCTCATGAGTTGTGTGGGAGAAGCTGAATTTCAAATGACAAGCAGGAGTTCTCCAGGTGAAGATGAAGGGATGGGGAAAGGACAGGGGCAGGTGGGTTGTGGCAGAGAGAGCAGCAGGTGCAGATGCTGAGGCTCACAAAGACTGGAGCCTTCAGGAAACTAAGTGGTTTGGTCTGGCTGCAGGGCGGGTGGCCTGTGTCCAAGAATGGCAGGTGATGAACTGAAACAGAAGTGGGCAAGTGGCTCCACAAAGATGAAATAGGATGGGAAGGTGCAGTTTCAAGATACGGCCACAAGATGGTGCAGTGACCCAGCATGTGAGTGATCCAGCAAGATTTGAAGAGGGAAGAACCAGACTGAGCCTCTCTCGATGGTCTGTCTCTCTGTCTCTCTCTCACACACTCACACACACACTCACACACTCACACACACACACACACACACACACACACACGGCTGAGAGCTAGTTTCAAGAAGGCAGAAAAGTCACTTACCAGGTTAAACTGCTGTTGCAGCTTTTCATTAGCATAATTGATGCAAAACTGTTCAAAGCTGTTCGCATCAAAGGTTTCAAAACTGAAATACAGTTTAAACAAGTTAAGATATAACTTGAAGGATATATACATTCATTTATAGGTTAGCATTTTTTCACAGATTTTACAGTTTAAAAGTTTTCTATGTTTTCTGCAAGTTTTAAATATGCCTCAAAGCTTCTGGTTTAAATATCCTAGCATTCAGTTTATAAATCACCTTTTTCCAGGCTGCCCCAGGAAGGCATCTTGTGTGTACAAAACACCTACCTGAGGCAGGCATTAGAACAGGCATGGTACAATATGGCATATCATTTAATCCACACCATAACACTGTCATCAGCACTATTATCCTCACTTTATAAGACTGAGAAGTTGAAAAATTTGTCCGAGGACAAACAGTGTCAGACTGAGCTGTGAGCTGACCTGACTGTAACACTTATGTTTCCAGTGAAAAAGCAATGCTGCTTCCTGTTGCCCCACTCTTTGCTGCACGCAGAGGCAGCACGGTTTTGCCTCCCAAGGGATGCTTTCACAGTCCTTGGAGGAAAAGGGCAAGGCCATCTAATACCCATAGCCCAGCAGACCCCTTTAGGTCCAAGGCAAACAGCCCCACCTCCTTTTTCAGACTTTCAGTGTCTGTCTCTGGAGCTGCAAACTCACAAGCTGAGAGGGGACCAGTAGACGACAGAATGGGGGGGCAGGCTGGAACCGTGCGGGGCCCATGATAACCCGGATTGCCCAACGGGCAGGTACTACTCAGCTCCAGCCAGCTGTGGCCATGGATTAATGCAGGTCAGGATGTGAGGTCACCTGATTCTCAAGAGAATCCAGAACCCCGATTTTATGTGAATCACCCCACTCTACGATGTGGGCTGAACAAAACTGGGGCACCCAATTCACCACCGGTCCAGATGAGCGCTCCTGCCAGAAGGAGGCTGAGTACTTTAGGTGTTAGCATTGATGCTCATCACCTCACTTAACCCAACACCGCCCTAAGTGAAGAGCTGCCCTGACCCCACTGTTACACCCGAGGGTCAGAAGAGATGGTGACCATTGCAATGTGGTGCCAGACATGCAATTCGACCCCAGCTCTTCGTGCCTCTAAAGCCTTAGTTCTTTTTTTTTTTTGCGGTACGCGGGCCTCTCACTGTTGTGGCCTCTCCCGTGGCGGAGCACAGGCTCCGGACGCGCAGGCTCCGCGGCATGTGGGATCTTCCCGGCCTGGGGCACGAACCTGCGTCCCCTGCATCGGCAGGCGGACTCTCAACCACTGCGCCACCAGGGAAGCCCCCTAAAGGCTTAGTTCTTAATCACTCTAATCCCGAGAGGTTCCTGCCAGCTTCAGCCATGGGTCCCCTGGGAATCTCACTTGACTGAGCCCGTTTGGCTCAGTTTAGAATTCCTGGGGAGGTTAAGGGCCCGGACTGTCCTCTGGGCAGCTGCAGGGTGACTTGGAACAGGAGCAGAACCCACAGTCCTCACAGCCCCATTCCACACGCGCCCTGCGTGGTCCAGAGGCTCTGCCGGCCTGGACATTGCAGACAGGCCACGGCTGGGCCTGGAGGGGAGACAAAAGGGCCTCATCGTGCCCTGCAGCCCGCAGCTGGGGCCAAAGGCTGGACTTCCTAGGGCAGGGGCGGAATGTCGAACATCAATGACTGTTTTCCTGTTCACATCTGAACAATCCTTATGGTTCTTAAAATATCTTCACGATTTCTTCCATTTGACCTTTGTAATAACCCCGCCAGTGAGGTCCCCTCCGAACCTGAGGTTCAGAGAGGTTCTGTGACTTTCTGGGGGCCACACAACAGGTGTGGTGCCGTGCTCACTCCCTGCGGTCTGACTCCAAGCCCCAGGCCTTTCCAGCTCTGGGTCTAGAGAACATAAATACCCGACTGGCTGGGGAACCACAAGCCTCCATGTTTTTCCAAGCTGAAATCTCAACGCTCATAGCTTTGGCTTTCATCGCCTTCACAGAGGGTAACTTTTCTTTTCAGGCTGTCTTATTTCCAGGTCACCCTGAGCTCAGTTCTCTCAACAGCTGCAGGTGTGCATGCACGGGGGCTCACCTAGACATAAGCACACTGGAGAAAGGTGTGAAAGGATTCGCCCCAGACAGTAACACTCTTACTTCAAGAGGAGAGCTTATTTTTTTGGAGGGATGAAATGAATTCATGGGTGGCAGTGAGCATGTTACTTTTTAAATATCCAAGGAGGAATTTAATTTTAAAATAGAAATTTAAGATCTACTCTAACAAGTTCTTAAAAATTTACAATTACTCCTGTCAAAGATTTGCCCACTTAGCCAAAAATTCAACTTCCTTATGACAGTGGTCTATCAGCCTGCGGATCTGACACCGCCCTGTCATTCTCCTGACTGACGGCTCCCTGCTCTCAGCTGCCCCCTCTCTTCTTCCTGCCCTGCTAACCTGCAGCACACCCATCTACTTATTCCCTGCCCAGAAATCATCCCAACCTCTAAGTATCTGCCTGCCCCCTCCACTAAAATTTAAGTCCCTAGAGGTCAGAAGCCATGTCTATTTTCTTTAACAATCACACCTGACATAGTTCCTGGCACATGCATATTTGTTCTTGAATGAAATAATATATTCTTAAAATAAAGGGCTACTGGGGCTTCCCTGGTGGCGCAGTGGTTGAGAGTCCACCTGCCAATGCAGGGGACATGGGTTCGCGCCCCGGTCCAGGAAGATCCCACATGCCACGGAGCGGCTGGGCCCGTGAGCCATGGCCGCTGAGCCTGCGCGTCCGGAGCCTGAGCTGCACAACGGGAGAGGCCACAACAGTGAGAGGCCCGCGTACCGCAAAAAATAAATAAATAAATAAATAAAGGGCTATTTATTTTAAAGACATTTTAAAAACACAGAAAAGAATAGAAAAAATATAACAGTCACATTTCCACCACAATGAGAGAGACTATTGTTAAGCAGGGCTATTCCCGTTTAGAAGTCTGCTTAAATGATTATTGGCTGCTCAAATCCTTTTTTTTTTGAACGGACAAGGTAAATAATTTACTAGACTACCCCAGCAATGTATCACTAATTTATAACTGTTGACAGATACTATTAATTGGGAGTCATATGTACAGTATTAACTTAGAATCTAAGGTAAACAAGGAACTCCCCTGAGGCACAGCCTCACATTAAAGAGCTGTGGGAAAAGCGATTTCTCTCTCTATGCGTAAAAGTTCAGCGGCCCCTTCTGCCCGCCCTCCCAGCAGGCCAGCCGGCTCTCCCCTCCAAATGGGAAGGGGAGGGAGAGCTGCTTTTCTCGGGGTGTGGGGGGACACTCCCCAATCTCGGTGGAATACTCCGTGATGTCTTCCCTGGGACCATCTGCCCCTCCTCCCCCTGAGAAACCAGGGTGGGTCCTGGGAGAGGGAAGGGGTTGGGTGCTGAAGGCCAGTTGCTAACAAACAAAAGCCCGGGTGCTAACTCCCCTCACGCTGGCCAGGCCTCACTCACTCTTCCTGGCTGTTCTACAAGTGTCTTTAGCACAAGTCTGACCTGGAAAAGCAGGACTGGGCAATGAAAAGAAGCAAGAAAAAAACCCCAGTGTGGGAACTTGGTCCCCAAATGTATTAGAATTCTTGGAGGGACTTCCCTGGTGGCGCAGTGGTTAAGAAGCCACCTGCCAATGCAGGGGACAGGGGTTCGAGCCCTGGTAAGGGAAGATCCCACATGCAGCAGAGCAACTAAGGCCATGTGCCACAACTACTGAGCCTGCGCTCTAGAGCCCGCAAGCCACAGCTACTGAGCCCACATGCCACAACTACAGAAGCCTGTGCGCCTAGAGTCTGTGCTCCACAACAAGATAAGCCACTGCAATGAGAAGCCTGTGCACCGCAACAGAAAGGGGCCCCTGCTCCCCACAACTTCGCGTGCAGCAGCGAAGACCCAACACAGCCAAAAATAAATAAATAAATAAATTTATTAAAAAAAAGAATTCTTGGAGAATGGGGCAAACACATGACCCTCATGATCCAAGAATGGAAGAAGATTTTAGGTGTGAGGAGGCTGGTTGGTAAAAGGCCTGGGTTTGAGTCTACCTCTGGCCCTGTGAATGTGGGCAAGGTGCAGGACCGCTGGGGCTGTTATTTTCACCCTATGAAATGGGAAAGGTATGTCAGGGCGCTATACCTCACAGGGCCTCTATAGGGAAACAGAAGTGGGTGAGAGCCTCATACAGTGCTGGGTTTTCCCACCAGCAGAGCAACTGTGAAAGAGTCTTCCTAAGGCTTAGTTGTTTCATCTGTAAAACGAGGGTAATTATAAGGTTGTTTGAGGAATAAGAAGGTGCACGGAGACCACTCAGCATGGTAGCTGGCACGTGGCTCTGGAAGTTGGCCATTATTGATTTAGAATTTATTTAATATACCCTAGAAAAAAGACACTGTAGCCCAGGAGACTGTATTTAACATCCATATATATGCAAAAAAAAGAGAACACCATCTTTCTTTTTTTTTTTTTTTTTTTTTTTGCGGTACACGGGCCTCTCACTGTTGCGGCCTCTCCCGCTGCGGAGCACAGGCTCCGGACGCACAGGCTAAGCAGCCATGGCTCACGGGCCCAGCCGCTCCGCGGCATGTGGGATCTTCCCGGACGGGGGCCCGAACCTGTGTCCCCTGCATCGGCAGGCGGACTCTCAACCACTGCGCCACCAGGGAAGCCCTGAACACCATCTTTCTGATCATGTGAAACACAAAAGAGCAACCAGAACAAAATGACGTAAAAATAACAGGCATTTGACATTAAAATGAGGAAAGACAAGCTCATTGAAGAGACTCTTACCCATAAATGTCCAAAACACCAATAAAAGTGTGCTGCTTGCCTGAAAACTGCAAGGCTTGGTTAATTCTCTCCACAATGAAGTCAAACAGCTGAGCGTAGATCTTTTTGGCCAGCGCGTCCCTGGCGTTGATGGCCTGGGACCTGGTCATGGGTTTCACCACCGTCTCGGAGTTTGTGATGATTTTGCGATTACACAGCCACTGAGCGACTCTGACACTCTCCAGGCCCAGGAGCTCACAGAACACCTCCAGGTGACGGCCGTCCTCCTTCAAAAGCAAGACACAAGCCCCGTCAGGGCCATCGGGCCATCTAAACCGGCACTGGCCCACTCAGCCAGGCCCCTCGGCCTCTGCATGACCAGGCCTTAGGACACAGAGCCAGGTCTGGGAGTGAAGCAGGAGGACCTGCAGTGGCACTCAGCCTGCACCTGGTCCCTGGCAGGGCACCGCTGTGGTGATGCCAGGCAGCCCTGGGCTTGGTCCCACCTGGATTTTCGTTCTGGCCAAAGAATGTCAGTAGTGATTTAGGCCACAGAAGCAATCCTCTCCCCTCTCCTGTGCATGTGGACACAGCCTGGAAACCTCTCTTCCCTTTGCATCACATCCAGGCCACCTGCCAGAGCCTACACTCACCCTGTCCCTCCTTGTGTTGTTGGGATTTGCCCGGGGGGTCTGGCCCAGGAGGTACCTAGGTGTCATTGTCAGAGAGAACACGGTGGGCTCCCTGGACTAAAGTAGCTTCCCAGCCAACTTGAGGGCTGTGGTGGGGACTCTTCCTGGACGTACAAAGTGAATCTTATTTCTCTCCCAAGCCTGGGCAGGAGAGCTGCCCCACTGGCCAGCAGGCAAGGAGAGTTCTCCTCCTGTTTGTCTTCAGACAGCATGGACTAGGGGTCCTTATCACTAGGCAAGGAGATGTGATCCCATGTGACTGCACACCATCATTCCTCTCGGGAAGGGGAACTTCTGAGGCAGGCTGATCTGTAGACAGCATCTCAGCCAATCGGGAAAACCACATGATTGCACTTAAAAAGCATCAGAAGGCTTCCCTGGTGTCGCAGCGGTTGAGAGTCCGCCTGCCGATGCAGGGGACGCGGGTTCGTGCCCCGGTCCGGGAAGATCCCACATGCCGCGGAGCGGCTGGGCCCGTGAGCCATGGCCGTTGAGCCTGCGCATCCGGAGCCTGTGCTCCGCAACGGGAGAGGCCACAACAGTGAGAGGCCCGCGTACCGCAAAAAAACAAAAACAAAAAAATAAAAAGTAAGCTGGCTTTATCTGATTGAATTTGCCCAATATTTCAAGTTCTTGATGCAAATGACTGAAAATTACAGGACTGATAATTTTCTACAAAGATTTGACATCTTTTTTGTGGAATCTGTCTCCTAAGATTGATAGACAAAGGATTTTTAGTCTATCAATTTTAACTCCTCCTCCAAAATACTACCTTCACAACAAACTTCACAGGACAGAGTTCAAAGCAAGGGCATTTGTTGGGTGGAAATCATGGGAGTTTCAGAAGAAAAAGTGCAGCAGCCCATTTCTGGGGTAAATGAGCCAGTATCCAGAGGGAAAACCACACCTACACACATTCCAGGCCTACCATCACCTTTCTCCAAACTTCCCATTCCTTTGTGAACTGACTGACTCTGTCAGGGCTGGATATTGGTGGCGAT
Organism: Grampus griseus; assembly: GCF_964374135.1. NCBI lineage: Eukaryota > Metazoa > Chordata > Mammalia > Artiodactyla > Delphinidae > Grampus > Grampus griseus. The sequence goes on from NC_139018.1 coordinate 96,263,398, forward strand.
GGGGGCGGGGCGCTTAATGTAGGAATCTGAGGAGAGGGAGGAGAATTACTTCCTGGTCATAGGGCAACAGGCCAAAAACACACCCTTCATTTCTGCTCAGCGGTCTCTCCCCTTAAACCGCAGGTCCCAGAGCTGAGAAATTACCAGGTGTACAAAATTAACAATTGTTCCCATCTGTTGTTTTGGGGACATGAAAGTAGATATTGTTATGGACTGAATGTTTGTTTCAGTCATATGAAAAACTCATATGTTGAAGCCCTAACCTCCAATGTGATGGTATTTGGGGCTTTTAGGAGGTAATTAGGTTTAGATGAGGTCATGCAGATGGGGCCCCCATGATAGGATTAGTGTCCTTATAAGAAAAGAGACTAGAGCTTGCTGTCTCTCTCTCTCTGCCGTGTGAGGACACAGCAAGAAGGCAGCTGTCTGCAAGCTAGGAAGAGGGCCCTCACCAAGAGTTCAACCATGCTGGCGCCTTGATCTTGGACCTTCAGCCTTCAGGACTGTGAGAAAATAAATTTCTGTTGTTAAGCCACCCAGCCTGTGGTATTTTGTTATGGCAACCAGAGATGAAAAGACACATATGTTAATACAAAGCTTTAACGATAAGAAGATTTTGCATTTCAGAGAAACATTTTTAACTGTGTGACTGTCCTCTTTACATGGATATTGTTGAGAATAAGCAAACACATACCCCAGCAAGAATCACCACTCATATAACATTTGTTGCTAAAGAGACACACATATAAACTTATCTTGTGTCCATTAAATAAAGAAATCCGTCACAAAACTTACATGGGAATATATTTCCATAGAGAGCACCACTGGTGTTTGAATCAGGCATGTGTCAGGAGGTAGGAGGCGTCCTTTCTACTAAAACTGTCCAGTGCCCTTAAGGCCCTGCATGATCTGCACATTTCCCTCCTGCCTACCCCCCATTTTCTGGCCTCATCTACCACCCCTCCTTTCTCTCACTCCTTTCTGCATTTACCAATCTTTTGGCTATTTTTCCAATAACACTTCCTGCCTTAAGGCCTTTGCACCTGTTGTTCCCTCTACTTCAAATGTTCTTCCTCGAAGCGTGTGTGTGAAGTGACACAATTCACTTCCTTATGGAATTAGAAAGGCTTTCTATGAATGCCAGATACAAAAGGCACAGCCCTGCCCCACCCCTACTCTGCTTCATTTTCCTTTTTAATGGCTATCGCCAGCTGCCAGAGCCTGTAACTGTTTATTGTGTCTCCCCCTCCTCCACTTCCTTCCCCCAGATCATAAGCTTCATGAAGGCCTTCTGATCTTGTTTTGTGCACTGCTGTTTCTCCAGAGCCTATAACAGTGTCTGGCACAGAGTAGGCACTCAGGAAAAATTTGTTGAATAAAAGAAAAACAGAGAATGCATTTTCCCCTTCTCTACTGTTGCAAGGGGAAGAAGCTTTACTCTTTGAAGGTAACCCATGGAAACTCCTACCTTCCTTGTTCCAACTGGTCTCCCCAGTAGGCTCAATGTGCCTGGTGCTAAAATGCAAAAGCAGGGTAACCATGAGAGGTTTCTACTGATGATCCCCCCAACACAGGAAGGGTGAAGCAAACACATATCTTACACTGACTGCTGATCTCTCGTTGCCCACTGCTATGATCTGCACATTGCCCAGATGTAGGATGGCTGCCAGGATCTTAAAAACATCCATCTGAAAATCTTCCTTGAAACCTGAAAACAAAATTTTTCCCAAATTAGGAATACTGCATTTCTTCTCTTGCTCAGTAACTAGTAAGATAAACACCTGAATTCTCTCATGACACTCTAGTACCATCAGTGCCAAGAGCTGGGACAGGGAACAATGAGTAGACCCCAGGGAAAATCCAGTTCACTGTCTTTCTAGTTTGACGTGTGCAGACACACAATGTGAGCTGTACAACCCACCAGGTTTCCCTTTTGCTGTGGCTGCTAGGAAGTTCAACACAAAAATTAGTATCTGAGTAATGACTTCATGTCGGGTTCCTGGGAGAACCAGCTCTCATTCATTCTGTGTGCTGTGCTTTCTTGTTAATTTTTTTTTTTTCTTTTTTGCTCATAAGCTCTCTGGATGCTTTTTATGGTGGGTGCTGGAAGGATTTCATTTGCCCCTCCAGCTCTGCACCCTGCTCTCTGCCCCAGGGGACTGGCCTGTTTGGACCAAGGCAATGGGTTCTGGTGGGGTTTGACCAGTGGGGACCCTGGCAGGAGATCAGAGAGCAGGAGGAGACAGGTGCTGGGTACATCTCCCCATCTCTTTCCCTGCAAAGTTGCCTCAGGCTGGCTGTGTTGCCAACTGACAGAATGTTACTGTTCCGAGTCAGCGCTGACTTTCCCCACCCTTCCCTTCAGGCTCTGTGCCTGAACAGAAAGGGCTGCTGCTTCCAGGTCCCTACTGCTCCTCGGAGCCCCCTTAGCCCCACAGTTTGTAGTTGCTCCCTTCATAAATAAACCCTCCTCCTTTTATCCTATTTGAATGTGCCCCATGTTTCCTCGATGGGACCCCGACCAATGTATGTGGAATATCACTTGTGAATGAAAAATGTTGCCTGCCATATCATCAAACAATGGGTGCTGTGGCCATCAGACCATCAGCCACTATCGCTGCCCACAATGGTGCACCCTGAGGGGATTCCGGATGGAGAAAAGCAGGAAACGGGTCCTAGATAGCTAAGGTGCGTATCAAAGGAATGATTTCAATGAACCCAGACTCTTGTATCTTCCCATAAATAGAAAAGTGCTAAATTCCTTAATTTGAGATGTCTGGTTTTCTTTAATTAACAGTAATCTTTTGATGTTCTGACTTAAAACTCCTACATATCCTGGCTCCTCCCTTACCTCTTGGGAGCAGTCCCTCAGAGCTAGCTGAGAGGCTGTGTGCCAGGCTGAAGTCCTCAGTTTTGTCCTCCAAATAAAACATAATTCTCAACTTTTAGGTTGTGCACTTTTTTCAGTTAACAGGAGACCCTCGACTCCTCCAGCAAAAGAGCAGCAGGTCCTAAATGCCCCGTAAGAGCCATTGCAGCCACCTGCTGCTTCTGACTTGAGGACATCTGGACTATCTCAATAGCAGCTAGGTCACGTTCTTAAATAATTTCCAAACCTGGAGAGACTTCTCTCTACTAAGATCACACAAAATCAAAGTCATAAAAGATTTCAAACCTATGGGACCTAATGAAACTTAAAAGCTTTTGCACAGCAAAGGAAACCATAAACAAGATGAAAAGACAACCCTCAGAATGGGAGAAAAGATTTGCAAACAAAGCAACTGACAAAGGATTAATCTCCAAAATATACAAGCAGCTTATGCAGCTCAATATCAAAAAAAAAAAAACCCAATCAAAATATGGGTGGAAGACCTAAATAGACATTTCTCCAACGAAGACACAGAGATGGCCAACAAACACATGAAAAGATGTTCAACATCACTAATCATTAGAGAAATGCAAATCAAAACTACAATGAGGTATCACCTCACACCACTCAGACTGGCCATCACCAAAAAATCTATGAACAATAAATGCTGGAGAGGGTGTGGAGAAAAGGGAATCCTCGTGCACTGTTGGTGGGAATGTAAATTGATACAGCCACTATGGAGAACAGTATGGAGGTTCCTTAAAAACCTAAAACTAGAACTACCATATGACCCAGCAATCCCACTACTGAGCATATACCCAGAGAGAACCATTAACTCAAAAAGACACATGCACCCCAATGTTCATTGCAGCACTATTTACAATAGCCAGGACACGGAAGCAACCTAAATGTCCATCAACAGAGGAATGGATAAAGAAGATGGGGCACATATATACAATGTAATATTACTCAGCCATACAAAGGAATGAAATTGGGTCATTTGTAGAGACGGGGATGGACCTAGAGACTGTCATACAGAGTGACGTAAGTCAGAAAGAGAAAAACAAATATCGTATATTAACACATACATATGGAATCTGAACAAACTGGTATAGACAACCTTATCTACAAAATGGAAATAGAGACACAGACATAGAGAACAAACGTATGGATACAAGGAGGAAAGGGCGGGGGGGAGATGAATTGGGAGATTGGGATTGACACATATACACTATTGATACTATGTATAAAATACGTAACTAATGAGAACCTACTGTATAGCTCAGGGAACTCTACTCAGTGCTGTGTGGTGACCTAAATGAGAAGAAAATCCCAAAAAGAGGGGATATATGTATACGTATAGCTGATTCACTTTGCTGTATAGTAGAAACTAACATAATATTGTAAAACAACTATACTCCAATAAAAATTTTTTAAAAAATTTCAAACCAAAATTACATGGAAGCCTCCAGTTCAATCTGAGTCCAGGCATCTGCAGCTGTTCCATTTCGCGCTAATGCCTACATTTGAAGGACAGACGATTCTAACAGAAATAAACCCCTGAGCATCACCATGATAAATGACAGGTAAGTGATGAAGAAAAGCAACTAAATATACAAAGTTTGGGAATCCGCTCTGGCACCCCCACTCTCTGTCTGATCCATCGCTTACTTACCCCATGCTTTCCAAAGCTGACAAAAGTGAAATAACAACTGCAGAGCAATGATGTCAAAGAAAGAACTTAAGACCTCACTTAAGTCATTACTTTTAGTAAGATAAAATCACTGCAAAAGCGCCACTGGCCTGAGGTAGATTTCAGTGAGAAACATAGTGGTCAAGTTTCTTGAGCCTGAGGTCCAGGATAGGTCTGCTTCCAGAGTATTCTTTCTGTCAGAGATCTTAATGGCTAGGCAAAGATCAAAGGATGAATTAAATGAGAGTCAGCAGAAGAACAAAGGAAATGAGCTCTTGATCAAAATGCACCCCCATTCTGCTTCCTCAGCGGGTAAATTGTGGCTAGCTAAAGTACCTGTGATATTGTGTTTTAAACTAAGTAGTATATACTTGGGCTTCATCCAGTTTCTTAACACACAGAACTTCTAAAACCCGGGCAACTTCCTAACTTCTGAGAGAGATTAAGATGTCTTTTGTTAATGAGGCAATTTTGGAATGCCCCTAGGTCATGTGAGGATGGGGGCCGGTTGCCAGGGGAAACAACCCTGTGATTGAGAGTTGGAACTTTCAGTCTCACCCCTCAAACTCCAGGGAGCAGAGAGGGGCTAGAAGTTGAACTAACTGCCAACGGCCAATGATTTAATCAACGGTGCCTATGTAATGAAGTCTCCATAAAAACCCCAAAGCACGAGGTTTGCAAGCCCCCAGGTGAACGCGTGGGGATTGTGGAGAGTGACACACTCAGACAGCATGGAAGCTCTGTGCTCCTTCCCACATAGTTGCCCCTGTGTATCTGTTCCAAATGACTGTTCCTGAGTTCTATCCTTTTATAATAAATTGATGATCTAGTAAGTAAAATGTTTCTCTGAGTTCTGTGAGCTGCTCTAGCAAATTAATTGAACCCAAGGAGGTGGTTGTGGGAACCTGTGATTTACAGCCATTCGGTTACAATCACAGGTGACAACCTAATCTGAAGCGGGGTGGGCTGGGGGCGGTCCTGTGGAACTGAGCCCTCAACCTGTGGGTTCTGAGGCTTTCTCCAGGTAGATAGTGTCAGAATTGAGGCGAATTGTAGGACACCCAGCTGGTGTCCAGAGAATCGCTTGGTGTGGGGACCCCCCTCCCCTCCCCCTCCCCCCCCCAGCACACACTGGAATTGGGTCTCAGAACCATTTTAGTACCTCAGAAGCAGAGCCAGAAGGGAAAGCAAATGAAGCTCTGCAGCAGGCATTATCCTTCGTACTTTCTACATATCACCTCGTCTAATGCTTACAACAACTATATAAAGTACTAGTACTGTTCCCATTTTACAGAGGGGGAAACTAAGGCATAGAAGGGTTAGGGAACCTGCCAAAGTTACAATCACACCGGGTGTATCATGGCTAAGCAGTGTACCGCCAGTGACCACTGCAGTGTGTGAAAAGACCTGCGGAGTCATGAAGCTGCCTTAGCTCACCCCAGGGTGTATAAAAGTGATGGTTCCCTATGACCCTGCACCAGGCAAAGAAGTCTGAGCAGATCCCAGAAGTCTGCTTACTGGGCGTGTTGTGAAGTGGATGTGTGTACTGAACTAGATGACCTCACTGCTAACCTTGTCTGTTTCTCCAAACTGTCTCCAGAGCAAACCACAGCAATGGACAAATCAACCAACAAGTACGTGTTTAGCAATGACATTTAAAAAAGGTTATCTGCCCGAATGTGTTATAAGCCTATCTATGATTCGTGTTGGGCAATCTGCCCTTGAGGGGGTCTCTGTCTAAGATGATAACACTGAGACACAAACAAGAGGACACAGCCAATGGGACAAGCAGTATACACGAGATATTCACATTGTTGGAGACATGCTATTGGATAGAACTTTCCTTGGGGATGCAATGGTCTTTATCTGTGCTGAACAATATGGCAGCTATTAGCTACATATGGTTATGAGCATTTGAAACATGTCTAGTACAACTGAGAAATGAATTTTAAAATTTATTTCATTTTAATTAATGTAAACAGTCACTTGTGGCTAGTACTTAACTGTGTTGGACAACGCAGGTTTAGAGACCATGAAATCAACACACAGCATGAGATTATTGGCTGTGGGGGTCACAGGATGATGGCAATCTCAAAGTTAGTGAGTTCCATGCATGAATCTACTCCACAGCAGCAAACAGACCTCCGAAGCCTGCTCAAACTTCTTTGCCTGGCCAGGGGTCCTCAGGGGACATCCATGTTTAAACGCACTGGGGTTGAAGCTTAGCTTCTTGACTCCACCCACGAATCTTTTCACAAATTGCAAGAAAACTATAAGGAACCCATCAACTATGCTCACTCTATCACCTAGGACAAGGGTCAGCAAACGTTTCCTTATTAGGCTTTGCAGGCTATAGAGTCTATGGCACAAGTACTCAACTCTGCCACCATAGCATGAAAACGGCCACAGATCATACTTAAATGAGTGTGGCTGCGTTCCAATAAAACTTTATCTACAAAAACAGGCTGCAATCTGCCAACCTCTGGCCTAGGACATTTTTTAGTGATTCATACTTTGAGGTCATGCTTTCATTAAATGTGTACTGATCTCTCATTCTGATAGAGCACGCCACAGTTCATAAACCAAGAGACGTTACCTCTTAATCCTCACAACATCCCCAACAGCTACTGTGCTGGCTACTCTCCAAAGATGACCCCCAATGCATTACCCTCCCATTGTTCATGCCCTGTGTAGTTTTCTCCCCGTGGGTCAAGGGTCTGAGCTGGCCCTATGCCTTGCTTTTGATTATTAGCACACAGCAGCAGTGATGCTGCACTGCTTCCGAGGAGGCTGGTTCATAAAAAAACCTGCAGAGTCCACCTGAGCCTGTTGGAACTAGCTCTGGGAGAAGCTAGCCACATGTGACCGGCATGCTGTGAGGAAGGACACATGGAGGAAGAGAAATGCCCACCCAGCCCTCAATAATTCTAGCCATGCCAGCCCATGTGAGAGAAGAAGCCCTCAGCTGATCCAGCCCTTGCCACCATCATACGAGAATCCCCAAGTAAGAAGTGCCCAGGTGAGCCCAGTCAGCCCGGAATCACAAGAGATAATAATAAATTGTCATTTTAAGAAAGATAAAGCTCTTGTTCTTAGAGGACTCATAGCCATGTCCAATGCATGCATGTGGAGCAACATTAAGAGCTGCATATTGCTCTACAAAGATTTTCTTTTGTTCAGTTTAAGTGAACTTCGCAAAATTAAATTTTGTAGCAAAAAAGAGATCTGATCTTTTTAAAATTAGAAGTTTTGTTAGAACGAATGATTAGGGTAGAAATTGAATGCTAGTTCATAAATTCCTGATGGAAAGGAAGAAGCCCAAAGTTAGACACTTTTTATTTGAAAGGTCTATCTCGAGGTTTTCACACAGTTCACATATTAGAACGAGAAGCTTCTACATGATTATTTCTTCTCTTTTAGGTATATCATTGTTCTCAAATATTCTCATTCAGATTTAGTAGGTCTGGGGTGATATCTAGATATTAGAATTTAAAAAAAAAAATCTTCTCAGGTGATCTGACATTCTAGTATTCAGAACCACTGGCAATAAGTCACTGTTTCTCAAAGAGTTATACTCTTAGTTAAGATCATTTATTTATTTTTTAATAAAATTAATTATTTTTATTGCTTCTTCAAGGATATTCTTTTTTCCTTTTTTTTTGAATTGGGGTATGGCTGTTTTACAATGTTGTGTTAGTTTCTACTGTACAGTGGAGTTCCCTGTGCTATACAGCAGGTTCTCATTAGTTATCTATTATACATATTAGTGTATATGTGTCAATCCCGATCTCCCAATTCATCCCACCCTCCCAAGAATATTCTTAAGTAAAACTTTTTTTTTTTTTTTTTTTGCGGTACGCGGGCCTCTCACTGTTGTGGCCTCTCCTGTTGCGGAGCACAGGCTCCGGACGTGCAGGCTCAGTGTCCATGGCTCACGGGCCTAGCTGCTCCGCGGCATGTGGGATCGTCCCAGACCGGGGCACGAATTCATGTCCCCTGCATCGGCAGGCGGACTCTCAACCACTGCACCACCAAGGAAGCCCAGAAAAACTTTTTTTTACTGTGAGCCCATGGAGGTGAAGAATACTTTGACTACTGCTATAATTTGGTGCCCTTTCCATAAGGTTTCTTTTTTTTTAAGGATTTTATTTATTTATTTTTTTGGCTGTCTCGGGTCTTAGCTGCAGCACACAGGATCTTCGTTGAGGCATCGGGGATCTTTTGTTGTGGTGAGCGGGCTCTTCATAGCAGCATGCGGCCTTCTCTCTAGTTGTGGTGTGCAGGTTTTCTCTTCTCTAGTTGTGGCATGCAGGCTCCAGGGTGTGTGGGCTCTGTAGTTGTGCACACGGGTTCCAGAGTGCGTGGGCTCTGTAGTTGTGGAGCGCAGCTTCAGAGCATGTGGGCTCTGTAGTTTGCAGCACTCAGGCTCTCTAGTTGAGGCACATGAGCTCAGTAGTTGTGGCACACGGGCTTAGTTGCCTGGTGGAATGTGGGATTTTAGTTCCCTGACTAGGGATCGACCCCGCGTCCCCTGCATTGCAAGGTGGATTCTTTACCACTGGACCACCAGGGAAGTCCCTACCATAGGGTTTTTAAAATTATTTATTCATTCATTCATTCATTTTTATTGGAGTATAGCTGCTTTACAATGTTGTGTTAGTTTCTGCTATACAACGATGTGAATCAGCTATATGTATACATATATCTCCTCCCTCTCACCCCCTCTTCAATCCCACCCATCGAGGTCATCATACAGCACAGAGTTGATTTCTATATCTTTTAAGGGAAAAGCACCTTTTTGACCGCTTGGTCTCCAAATATGGTTTTTGATTGGCTCATCTTAAAATTAGAATTTATTAGGTGTCTTCAGAACACATGCATGCTGGGCATCCCAGCCTTTTTGGAGAAAATGGCCACTCCTGGGATAGGATGCTTTCACTTACCCAGTAGTGTGAAGGTCTTCTGAGTCTCTATCATGTTGGCTCTGTCATTCACGCCCTCAATGATGGTACTGCCCCCCATTCTCGTATAATTAAATTCTTCTGCACTCCCTGAAATCAAAAGTAAGGCTGTGATATCTGTGACACAGAAATTTGAACATACATGTACATCAGAAGCGAGAAGAAAAGTTCACACTTAATGTGCTGTCTTAAGCACTTTACAAATGTCTTTCCACTTATTCCTTAGAATTCTACGTTGCTGACTCAGAAGCTGAGGCTCAGAAAAGTGAAGTGGCCTGCTCTTGGACCCACAGCTGACCGCAGGGCAAGAATTAAAACACCGGACTGACTCCAGAGCGCATGGTTTCTGTTCCCATACCTAATAATTTTATACAGCATTACTGAGGTTTACTGAACGTACGATTAACTGTAGAAAACTTGATAAGTTTTGATAAACATATACCATTATAAAAACATCACTATGGTCAAGATAATAACCATATATGCATCTAATATCTGAATAGTAGGGAAGCCTTCAGAAAGCTCTTCCATGTTCGCTCTTCACATTGTATTTGGCAGACAAGGCATGGATATTATCATTATATGAAATCTGGAGAAACTTAGATTCTACAAGTGCAAGTAACTTCTCCAGGATTAGGGAGTGTGCATTCAACTCCGAGACACTAGACAATTCTGTCTACCAACATGGCACAAACGACCAAGACAGGAGAGCCGTGATACCACCGGAGTTGGGCCATTTGCACGAACCGACAAATAGCTCATTAATTATGGTTATGATTAATAATGATTTTGAGTCATCAAGGAAATTCAAATTATGATAGAGGTACTCTGTCTCAGAAGACACGGAAATATGTCATAGCTGTTAGAAAAATGACCATCCAAGAAGTTCAGATAAAAAGAAAAGTTTGGGGACTTAGATCAGTAAGTCCCAGTGGTCAGAAGGCCTTCTTCAGGTAGTTCTAGCTGGATGGACCACAATCACTCTGGAATTTTGAAAAGAACCCTGGAGTTGAAGGGGTCCCGTATTCCTGGACTCACTTTGCCCCTAACTAATCTATCTCCTTAGTTAAATGCATCAAGTCCACCCCTGGAACCCAAGGATCTTATGTTTTTGGACAGAATACTTTTTTTTTTTTAAAGTGACGATATTATAAGAAGATGAAATTAACCTAGAATTTAAATTCCTACGTAAAAAAGAGACTCTTCCACACACCATGCATTACGTACCCAATTTAAGATGTTTAAATTCCGACTGCTGTGCAGATGCACAAAGCTGATAGAAAATGTGGTAATTTCGCTCATTTTCTGACTGTAAAATAAAGAAAAGCCCTGAAATTACACAAGCCCTTTACAAATGAAAATGTGAGGTTTTCAACAAGAGGGTCTTAGATGGCTAATCTGGATTGACAGTTCTGCTCTCATGGACACAGACGTCTACGTGTGTTTTTGCTGTGACCCAACTTCTTGCCTCCACTGGCTCACAGAGGGAGAACTGGTGGCCCAAGATCACCTTCCAAATAACCACCACAGAGAAAATGTTATTAAACGAAACGTTCTACGAAATGGAAATAATGTAGTTAGTACCAGGTGAAATTTTAAAGAAGCTCCCTGCAATACAAGGTTTACTGTTACTCTCCTTCTGGGCCAAAATGATGAGAGTTTTCTCCATTTTATGGACAGAAGCCTTTTTCTTAAACCCTGCCTCTCTAGATCTGATCCCATTCCCTTCCTGATACAAAAGCCAGTCTAACAGCTTTGTCTATTTCAAGTAGTCTTTGTGTTCTAGAAAGATAAACTTGATTTTTAAATGCTAAGGACTTACATGCCTAAAACTGAAAGTCATAAACTTTTCCCTCAACTATATAATTCCACTAATACTGCACCTACTCATCAATTTTCATTTTTAAGAAATAGAAAAAAAAATAACCCAAACTGCAAATGAAATATAGGAAAACTGTATTCTTCAAGTCACAGAACAATGTAGGTTTTCTAATGAATATATGAATGTGAACTATACTATAAAAGTTGGGGAAAAGGAAATTTAATATTTTTATCCTTACTTGAAAGACAACTCTGGATTTCTCCAGCAGGTAAGTTCTCATGTTGGCTCCTATAATTTGATTTCTCTCATCAAAACTGATTTCTGTGTATTTCCCAAACCGACTGCTGTTGTCATTGCGGGTGGTCTTGGCATTTCCAACAGCCTACAAAATATAGTAACAACATTAAAAAAAACCTTTGCATCAATATTATTGGAGCAGTTACAGTAAAATCCAGTCCTGTATGCTGGGGAAAAGTCTGATTATAGAGGGAGGCCGGGGGGCAGGGGCTTGCAGGGAATAAGACACATCCTTAGGTCTCCTCAGTCTCACCTCAAGGCTCTCCTCAGTCTTACTGGTAGACACTGAGCGGGATCAGAAAACACACGGGTTCTGATGTTTTAAGACCCTAGGTTCCTTTTTTACTATCTGTGTGATGCTAGAAAAGTTATTTCATCTTTCCAAGTCTCAATTTCTCTAGCTGTAATATGGGGAAGTATGCATCTTACAGAGTTGGGAGAATTAAATGAGATAATATACAGTGCCTCAACTCATCTATGCCTAAAATATTAGAGATGCTCAACTCAAAGTCTACATCCTTCATCCAACCTTTATTTCTGTCCTTATCCCTTACCACTTCCCTACTCGAACTTTCTACTCAACCAAAAAACTGCCTTCTTCCATCCCTCCCACACTGAGCATGATTTTTTCCTTTTACTTCTGCTACTGAATTCTGTCTCTCCTCTTGCCCACCCTGCTCTCCCTTCCTGGGCACCTTCCATCTGGAAGTACCCTTCCTACGCACACACGTCGCATTCCTGTCCAGGCCATCATGCTTTTGGACAACATGTATGTACTGGCAGGCAAAAGTAAACCAAAGTAGACATGGTCCTGCCTTCATGGAGCTTACAACAGCGGGTGAGACCAACCCTAAACAAATAACCACACAATATCATCCACTGGGCATTTAACAGGGTAGTGCTTCCTGACAACCTTTTTACTGCCATCTTGGATCATGATTTATCTTTCTATTCGAATTTAAAATATGTTATGTTAGAGGAGTCTTAAAACTTGGGGATTGGACCTTATTTTCATTACTTCCTGTATTATTTCGGCACAGTGGCTTAAACAAAATAGGTGGTCTAATAAATATTCATGGAGGATTTTGATTCAAGAAAACAGGGAGAAAGGGTCTAGGACTCTAACGTTCTTAATTATTTGCTATGCTTCCAAATAAATCCAAATCAATCCCCTTCCCAATTTGCAAGGCAGCCAGAGTTGGCCTCTGGGCCCTCTCGTGAGCTGTCAGATGCCCCTTCTTCCTTGAGGGTTGTCTCCTTACCCCTGGGTGCCATCGTGGTTGGCCTTGCCCACATATCTGAGCCAGTCAGTGGTGTGCTGATGAATCACCCTCGGGGAGGGGAGGAGGAACAGTCTGGATATGTGACATTTGCCAATTTGTAAGGTGTAAATACTTCCACCATGACTGATTTCAAACTACCAAAGGTTTAACAATAACTTGCAAAAGAATTCCTGAATGTTTAACAATCAGCTCATGAAAGTTGGTGCTGGTTTGGCTGGAGAACACCACTGGTCTTGGTGTACCAGTTGTCTCTGTGGTTGAGGAAATTTCCCCTGGGATATAAACGTAAACAGGGGACTCCTGAAATCCTGATGGTGGAATTTCTAGCCCAGCAGGTAGAGGAGAGAGGGCTTGGAAGCAGCAATCTATGCCCCAATCTCCTTCAAATCCCACCGGAGAACAGACTTCCTTGCTCCTTCCCTACCCTCACTTCTTTGGTTTTTTAAGGAAGGGAACTCAAGTTAGCAAGGACAACACACAGGCATACCTTGAAGATATGGTGGGTTTAGTTCCAGACCACCGCAATAGAGCAAATGTCACAATAAAGCAAGTCACACGAATTTTCTGGTTTCCCAGTGCATACAAAAGTTATGTTTACACTATACTATAGTCTATTGAGAGTGAAACAGCATTATGTCTAAAAAAAACAATGTACACACCTTAATTTTAAATATTTTATTGCTAAAAAATGCTAACCACCATCTGACCCTTCAGCAAGTCAGAATCTTTTTGCTGGTGGAGGGTTTGAAATACTGCGAGAGTTACCAAAACGTGACACAGAGACAAAAGTGAGCAAATGCTGTTGGAAAAATAGACTTGTTCGATGCAGTATTGCCATAAACCTTTAACTAGTTAAAAAAGAAAAGAAAAAAAGCAATATCTGCAAAGCGAGGTATGCCTGTATACACGAACCAGCCCACTTCTCCATACACGCCTCTGCCTCTGTCCCCACTCCCCACCCCCACCGGGTACACACCTCAGTTATGGGGTTCGACGCCAGAACCTTGTCTTCCACGCGAGCATTAGTGCTGGACTTGCTGACGGTGGCGAAGTACCTCATGGCATAGCGAGCAGATACTGTCTTTCCAGCACCCGACTCCCCGCTTACAATTATTGACTGATTTTTATTATTTCTAAAGCAAATAAATAAAAGGATTTTTTTAAATATTCATTTCTTCCTATTAGGCAATATATACTCATCAAGAAAAATGCAGATAAGCCCGAAGAAGGGACTTTGTTTTATCACTTGAAAGTAACTCTTTTTAACATACCAGTGAATTTCCTTCTAGTCTTTTTCTCTGTGATTCTGCTGAACACACAGCTTTGTTTCGTGTTGTGTCCCCTGTGCTGAGAGTCCCCAAGAGCAATCCCAGATCAGTGATCCACTAGCAGGACTCACAGGACTCAGCACACATTTGCACTCATGGCTAAGATGTATTACACCAGAAGGATACAAAGCAAATCAGCAAAGGGAAAAGGCATACAGGGCCAAGTCCAGAGGAGGCCAGGTGTAAACTTCCAAGAGTCCTCTCCCAGTGGAGTCACACAGGATGCACTTACTTCCTCCAGCAATGAATTACAACAACACACGGGAAACACTGTCTACCAGGGAAGCTCAACAGAGACTCAGTGTCCAGAGTTTTTACTGGGGGCCGGTCACATAGGCATCCTCTGCTATCACACACCAAAATTCCAGATGCCCAGAAGGAAAGCAGATATTCAGCAGGACCACATTGTTCACACAAACAGTTTAGGTGCAGTGAGCCACTCTTAGCAATTAGGAAATGCTGAGAACCTTCCTGAAATCCAAGTTCCCAGAGGTTTGCCACAGGTCAAACCTGCAAGCAGGTTTCTAAAGATAGCAGTCTCAAGCCTATGTCAACTCCTTTCTGTATATCCCCACTTAAATATAAAAACATTTTAAAGACATCATTTGGAGAGCAATTACTTGAAATGTACTTGGGAACACGTGTGCTCCATAAGCCAACATGCTCTGTTACACAACTTAGAGATCTTAAAAAATGCATTAAACTTTTTGTGTCATTAGATCATGATGGCAGAACCTTATTATAGTTGCTGTCCTAGCACCACTTATGTGCCAGGTGCTTGGTGAAAACTTTACCGGGATTCTCATTTAAGCCTCACAAAAATCCTATGCCACATACTGTGTATCCATTTTACAGATGAGTAGAACAGTGACTCAGCGAGGCACAGAACACACAACCTCCCTGTGAACACTGGAGCGGACCTTAGAGAGAGAGCTCCTGGCCTCAGTGAGGAAGCCAAGATGCTCAGGAGGTGAACGACACTCCCAGCGCCCCTCAGCTGCATGGAGTGGGACTGGTGTTACTAAAGCTGGGCTCTCCGGACTCCTAGTCTAGCATCAGCAAGTCCAGTAAGAGCCTGCCTTAGGTTCGGTTCTGCTATTACAGTTAGACAGACCTCCAGAGGAAACTGGCTCTTCAAGCTTGAACCTGGCTCAGTCCTGCAGCTCTAACGAGCTCATGCTACTGACACCCAGGAGCAGTCCTGGCCTGTCAGGCTCTGAGCCACACAGACTCTAATCTTGCAGATGCCCTGGAGACCTGCAGGGGCCAGGGTAAATCCCAGAACCACGGGTGTTTTCACACTGGAAAGAACCTTGCTGTGGCAGAAGCCAAGGTAACTGGCAAAATTTTTTGGAACCTCCAGGATCTTTCATTTTCTGGTACCATCGGGCTTGGCTGCCCTCTACTCATGAGCCTCCACACTACCCACAGGGCTTAGGAAAGGGGGGAGACTTTTACATCATTCGTCACAGCACCAGAGTAGGGACGGCAGGTTCGGGTCCAGCTGGTGTCCTCTGAGCCTGGCTCGCCTCCCAGCCTCTGATGTGTATACAAAAGAGAGGGAGTCACACACTCTGCTGTGGGCTGACAGGTGCATCGAGGCATGGAGGGCACCTGCTGAGACTGAGGACGTGGGGTTCGGGTGTCCCAGGTTACTGGCTTTTAATCAGTAATTTTCTACCCAACATTCATCCTCCCCTGCTTCTTAGGGACTAGGCCCCAATTCTTAGTGGACATGTTGCTGCGTATATGAAAGACTACATATCCCAGCCTCCCCTGTGGCTAGGCATGGTCATGTGAGTAGGACCTGACCAATGAGCTGTGAGCAGAAGTGCTCTGTGGGGGTTTCTGGGAGGGCTCCTTAACCAGGAGGGGCACACCCTTCCCCTGGGACACTCTATAGCCTAGAAAAGAGAGAAAGAAGGCTGAGTACTTGCTTGGCCCTGAAGCCAAGGATCCCGCTCCAAGGACTGGGAAGCTGGAAGGCACTGATCCTTGATGACTTGGTAGAGGTGGTGTGCTAGCCCTGGACTGCCCATCAGACTTCTCTGCAGGAGAGAATCATGCATTTCTACCTTGTATAAGCCACCATTATTTTTTCCTGGTTATCAGCAGCAGAGCTTGGAATGGGTGCTCTCTGAGCAGCTAGCTCACAGATGAGGATCCTGAAGCTGAGGGAGATCAGGGCTGTGCCCAGGGTTATGAAGTAAATGTAGCAGACCCAGGTCCTGTGTCTCAGGTTTTATCTGTGAAATAAGGGCATGATGGCGGTTCAACAGACTTCACAGATGTGTTCTAAGACTCAAAGGAGACCACTGTCTGTGAAAGTTCTTTTGCAAACTGTAAGGATCTACAAAGATCCTTTTACAGGTCAGGATGTTGAAGCCAAAATAGGATAGTTACGGGGAAAAGAAATTACACGTGGAGTCTAGAAATCTGAGCACAAATCCCAGCTCTGCCTTTCTCTCGCTGGGTGACCTTGGGTGGATGGCTTCACATCTCAGTCGTCTGACTACTGCTCAGGCATCCTCATCACACGCTCTTGTGAGGGCACTCAAGATGATGTGTGAGAGTGTGTGCACAGTGCCTGGTCCACAGGAGGCTTTTCATAAAAGCCTCCTTGTTTGCTAGCAAAACAATAACTTCACAGGCCCTACAAAAAACAAGTGGCAAAATCAGAATAAAACACCCAACCTCCTACAGCTAAAACCTGTGCTCATCTATCATTAGAGTCTGCTGCCATGGATGGGTAAAAATGCTTAAGCATCTCACAGTGAAGAATAAATCAATTTTCTTCCAACCAAACACACGGCAAGAAAAGCATGGGCTATTCCCAGATTGGTAGGACTGACTTGACTACCTAGAAGGGGCAAAACCAGGAAACTTGGTTTAGACAGTTACATAGCAAACAGTCATTTGCTACTTGGTACAGTCAGTCTGCTCTACCAAGCACCCCCACCGGTCTGACTGATGGTCACTTTTAATGAGACCCCGCCAGATGTCTCCCTTCCACTGCGAAGGCCCAGCAAATGCAGGAGCACTGAGAGAGCAAGAGGAAGCCCCGCCTGGCGGGAGGCTACCTGGCCATCTGCTTGTATGCCTCTTCTGCCACAGCAAATATGTGCGGGTCCATATCGCCCATGTTCTGCCCGCTGTAGGCGTGGATGATGGCATCTCCATATATCGGCAGCTGCTTGTAAGGATTCATGGCCACCAGGATGATTCCTGAGGAAAGATGTCAGACGCAGTGATGGGATTCTTAGTGTCACCTCTTTCTCCAAGTTCTTTTGAGAAACCGCAGCTCTGTCACTTATTAAATCTCCTGTGTGACTTTGGGCAGGTCACTTAATGCTCCGAATCTCAGTTCCCTGCCGAGGTCACCTACATTTCTAGGCTACTCTGAAGGTTAGATGAGATGACAGATGGCAATGCCCTAAAACTGAGAGGCTCTTACAATTCTCAGTGTAAACATAATGATAATATCACTGCCCAAAATAATAAACTTATCACATCCAACGAGAAACTCACACACAAGCTTTAACCACATATATTTTTCTTGGTAGTCCAATCTTAGTTTTTGTTGAAGACTCTCCCCACCTAGATACTTCGTTTTCTAACAAACTCTGAGATCAGATGTGTGTACCTTTTAGATAGAAACCTGGGCAAATTTTTAGGTGTGATTACACGTTTTGACAGAGTCAACATTTCTAATATAAACATAATATAAAACATAATCGGGATGCTCTAGACAACGAGCATTAAGTTTCATTCCTGCGCTCCTAGAATTGCTCTCCTTACCACTGTAGGTGTAAATGAGTTTGGATTCTGCAAAGCGGATTCTGAGATTGTGGAGCACAGCAGGCTCGTGGAGATAGCTGAGGGCCGTGAGGTCATTCTCACCCACGAGGATGTCAGGATTCCGAAGTGGAGGCAGAGATTCTGGATCAACGGAATAATCCAGCTCCTGTGGACAAAGATGAAATTAAAGTTCTGGAAGTAAAAGTTTTTTGGTGTTTCTGCTGAATCACTGTCCTCTTTCCTATCTACCCCACTTTGGAGTGACCCCTGACACTCTAAAAAAACAAATTTATGTATAGCAACGAGAAAATAATCTTCGTGGCTGACTTTTGGGAGCCAGGTGATCAAGGTATTGGCTGTGTGCCCTAGGGTGTGTCACTCACCTTCTCTGGCCCTCCCTTCTCTCATCTGTGAAAAGACTGGCTGGACCACATCAGGGGTCCTCAGAGCTACAGAGGCCTCAGTGAGGCGTGGCAGGGAAGTTACATGGACAGGGACCTGGGCATCCCATCCCAATGCTACCACAGGGGCTCTACTTGCATGTGGTTTAGCTGCTGGTGCCATGAAAGTTTTCATTTGGAAACAGGATTCTGTTGCTAAAATGACTCAATGATCTAAGGTCCCTTGAAGCTCTAAGGTTGCCGAATCTCTGTTGGAAGTTGACTTTCGTGGTGGTGAGAAGTGTCTAAAGGAGCCTGCGTGGGATGATGGTCTCTCTGTGAGAGGGCCCCCTATACAGGTGACTCCTGTCTGCAGCCACCTGTGTTCCCAAGGGCTGCAGGGCTGCCTATTTCTATGATTCTCAGCCCTGGGCTGAGTAACTGGCCCAGGATGGCCTGTCATCTGCTAGATTTCACCATGTATATTCCGAAAGTAGCTGCCTGAGCAGAATGAAGGCAAGGTCAGCATGCCTTGCGGGCCTTGCAGATGTCAGAGCATTAAGGGACCTTATTACCACCTGTTCTACCTTCCTTCACTTTCACTTCACAGCTTGGGGAAGTGACTTCAGCAAGGACACCCAGCAGGCTTGTTTCCCTTCCACCGCCCAAGCTGCCTTCCTTTCCATACCTGGTCCTGGACCAGCTGCACAAAGTGACCCAGCTGTCCCTTATCAAGAGCCCACTCTGCAGGCCCTGTGCCAAGGACTCAGCACTGGTTTTTCATCTGATCCTCAAAACTGCTTTCTAAGGAGGGCATGACATCCCTAACTAAGAGTTAAGGAGACAGGTTCAGAGAAGTTAAGCTCCTTGTTGAAGGTCACACAGTTCATATGGGTCTGGCTGACTCTGAAGCCTGCGTCATGATGCCTGGTCAACACTGACAGGGGTTTGGTTTGTTAGCTGGTTGGACTGTTTTCCATAAGGAGAGCAGCTCAGGGCAATCCGGGACAACTGGGCATGGATCCTCACAGCAGCTGCCTGCTCATTATCAATGCAATCATATTTATGAACCTGCCCCAAGCAGGATATTTTTAACCTACACACTTTTGAGAAGAAGATAAAGTGCTGCTCATACATAATTTATACTTACCCTGAGTTTTTCGGGGTTTTTTTTGTGGTACGTGGGCCTCTCACTGTTGTGGCCCCTCCCACTGCGGAGCACAGGCTCCAGACACACAGGCTCAGCGGCCATGGCTCACGGGCGCAGCCGCTCCGCGGCATGTGGGATCTTCCCAGATCGGGGCACGAACCCGCGTCCCCTGCATCGGCAGGTGGACTCTCAACCACTGCACCACCAGGGAAGCCCTCCATTATGTTTTAAATCAACAACCTCCTTTTCCAGTTCAGCCATTGTGTGTGTGTGTGTGTGTGTGTGTGTGTGTGTCTTATGTGTGAAAGAAACAGAAGGAGAGAGAGAGAAAGACAAATAGAACAGACAGTCTTTGGGGGAGGGGAGAAAATATGAATGTGAAGAACATGAGATCAACAGCTGCAAACAGAGGTGATATTTTCTTACATAAAGCAGGCTTTGTCCTTCATGGTATAGATAAAGGGTTAAGGTAAAAAGCAAGAGATGAATGGATAAAGAAGATGTGGCACATATATACAATGGAATATTACTCAGCCATAAAAAGGAATGAAACTGAGTTATTTGTAGTGAGGTGGGTGGACATAGAGACTGTCATACAGAGTGAAGTAAGTCAGAAAGAGAAAAACAAATACCATATGCTAACACATATCTATGGAATCTAAAAACAAAAAAAGAAAAGAAAATGGTCAGAAGAACCTAGGGGCAGGACAGGAATAAAGATGCAGATGGAGAGAATGAACTTGAGGACACGGGGAGGGGGAAGGGTAAGCTGGGACGAAGTGAGAGAGTGGCATGGACATATATACACTACCAAATGTAAACCCAATAGCTAGCGGGAAGCAGCCTCATAGCACAGGGAGATCAGCTCGGTGCTTTGTGACCACCTAGAGGGGTGCGATAGGGAGGGTGGGAGTGAGGGAGACGCAAGAGGGAGGAGATATGGGAACATATGTATATGTATAGCTGATTCACTTTGTTATACAACAGAAACTAACACACCATTGTAAAGCAATTATACTCCAATAAAGATGTTAAAAAAAAAAAAAAAGGCAGCCTGGCCACCTGCCATCTTACCTGCCTCTCCCCCTCCTCCTCTGAGCAGCTCATTCAGGGCCAGGAATGTCGCCTCCAGAAGCCCTGCTCATATTACTAAAGCAGCAAACTGCCACTGCAGCTGCTGCCCTGAGATTTTTCTCCCCAAAGCCATCTGGTCCCTAATCAGAACCTTGACTGCACTGGAGATACTCAACAAATGCCCCCAAGGAGTTTCTGATGGGAAGGGAGAGGCTAAATGGAAATAGCAGCTCCTCTGCCCCCCCCTTGCATTTACACACGCCTCCAGGGATTATCTCATCTGATCTTCAGCCGCCCTGTGATATGCTGTTACTAACTCCATCTGACATGTGAGGAAGCCGAGGGGCTCACTGTCACAGACTTAGTGGGATCTGAACCCAGATAGTCTGCCACAGACTGGGAAGGATTTGAACTCAGATAGTCTGATTCTAGAGGATGTGCTCTTAACTGCTATGTTTATCTCCCTTCCCAGGATCTGAGGAGATGACTCCAAATCCAGGACAGTCTGATTGGCAGTAATATGTCCTGTCTCTGCAGAGACCATTTCCATGCCTTGGAAATTCCAGCATTTTCATATTCATGTGAAATTCCCAGGACTAACTCTGACATCCAGATGGATCATGAATCCTTTGTCCAATTCTGCATCCAGATACTTGATTCTAAAAACCTAAGGTCAGCCTAGCTATGGATCCAGTGGGATGTCATTACAGCTATGGGGGGAAAGGACGACTCATCATGGAAACTTAAAGCGGAGATAAAATCTGTAGAAACTGGTAATCGAAAGCCATGACCAGCCTTTGAGAGGAACTCTTCACGAGCACGCTCTACCATGGGGACAACTGCCCAACCTCCTGGTCATCCTTTGCCTCTCCCTTGCCACACTGGCACCACAGAGCTTCCTCATAATGTCCTACCCAGCTGGGCTTCCTGTCCCCTTGTCCCATCTCCCATCACTCCTCCAACTGCCCTGTTACACTCCCTCCTGGAGGTCCCAATTCTTACCTCTTTCTATTCATCCTTAGACTGACTCTCCATTCTCCCACACCTCCCTCTCCCTTCCTGTTTTTTTTTTTTTTTTTTTTGCAGTACACGGGCCTCTCACCGTTACGGTCTCTCCCGTTGCGGAGCACAGGCTCCGGACGCGCAGGCTCAGCGGCCATGGCTCACGGGCCCAGCCACTCCGCGGCATGTGGGATCTTCCCGGCCCAGGGCACGAACCCGCGTCCCCTGCATTGGCAGGCGGACTCTCAACCACTGCGCCACCAGGGAAGACCTCCCTTCCTGTTTTCTATCTCCCTTCTTCTATATCTCTTCCTCTTCCCATCTTGATGTTTTTCTCTACCAGTTTATGTCTTGGGCTCAAACTACTTCCTCTCCAAGTTTCTCATCTTCATCCAGTCTCTGTGCTGAGACCCATAAAACCAAAATGGTAATCATTTTTCAGCATTCTCCCAACATTGCTGAATCCCCAGAAAAGCAGCACAGAGCACAGATCTGTCCACTGCATCTCATTCCAGAGAGAGGCCCAGCTGACGCAGGGCACTTTATGTCTTCATTAGGGTAGTGGGGGGTGGAGGCAGGGAGGTGGGGAGGGGTACAAACACACGGGTGGATCCACAGCACCAGCTGGCCATGTTAGGTGCCCCCTCATGTGCCCTCTGCCGAAGGTGCTCCCCTCCCACACACACCCTACAGTTTCTCCTTTATACATCATGGTAGTTATGATCGAGGACCCTCACCGTTCCATCCTCCAGCAGGAGACGCAGGACTTTGGCACCAACTCTATAGTCCTTTGCTATTTCGGCAGACTTCCAAACTTCTTCAGGATCAGGAATCCAAACCCTGTTGTACTGACCAACAGAATAAGAAAGGCTTAATTTCAGCACTTTAAAAGCAAAACGCAAATCGTTAGATGATTAGACTCAGGGAGATTTCTTTCTGTCCACGAACGTCAGTAAATTCATTAGGAATACTTTTACCTAATGTTTGCTTGTGAGGTAATCGTTAGTGTATCTGCAATGCACCAGGCCTAGCTGCTTCATTTTACAGGTAATAGAATTCCCAAAGCCTCTTAAATACATATTGAAAAAGGAAAGCCGGGGAGTGGAAAGGAAATCTGTGAGTCTCTTCATGGGAAGATCTGAGCACTGTCTACAAGAGCTGGAGCAGAGGGATGTGGTTCACCACTGATGAACTATGGGGCTCTGGGCCGGACACTTAACTTCTTGTGCTCATTTTTCTCATCTATAAAATGGGCACAACAATACCTACTCAATACTTCAAGGTTTGCTGGGAGGTTACATTGGACTGAGTAGCTGACAGCACTTTGCAAAATGCTGTGGAAGTAGTGTTACAGCAGTGTTATCACAGTCTTTTCACACTGGTCAGCAGCCAACGATTCCCAGATTCCCACCGTGGGGAATGTGGAAGTCCCGAGCTCAAGGTCCCACCTGGCTCAGTGCTGATATGCAAGTCCTTAAGCAGAACTACATTGCTATGTACTGAATTATCCCCTCAAAATTCCTATGTTGAAGCCCTAACCCGCAATGTGAATACATTTGGAGGTAAGGTCTTTAAGAGGCAATTAAGGTTAAATGAGGTCATAAGGCCCCGATCCGATAAGATTAGTGTCCTTGTAAGAAGAGATACCAGGGAGCTTGCATGCACACTCTCTCTCCACCTGCATGCACAGAAGAAAGGCCATGGGAGTTCAGTGAGAAAACAGCTGTCTGCACCCAAGGGGAGAAGCCCTCACCAGACCAACCCTGCCAACACCTCGATCTTGGACTGCCCTGACTCCAGAACTGTGAGAACATAAACGTCTGTTGTTTAAGCACCCAGTCTGTGGTGTGTTGTCATGGCAGCTCAAGCCGACCAAGACACACATCTAATATTCACACTCACACACTGGGAAGGGGGCAGGCTCACTCTCCAGAAGTCACCAGGGGCACCTGAATGCAGCTTGAGGTAAACACAAAGTGACTGCCATTCTCTATACTGCAGCTGTCACAGGGCCCCGTGAGTCATTCTTCTCTCCCCTGCATGCATGCTGCAGCATCATGCACTGACCACTCTTGCTTTCACCCAGATCCCACATTTCATATTCTCCTGTGGTCATCTATTTGTTTGTTTGTTCATTCACTCTTTCGTTCATTCATTCACCCATCCATTCATCCCATCCATCCACCCATCCAACACCTGGGCACCTCCTGGGACTTTCCTGGTGACGCAATGTTTAAGAATCCACCTGCCAGTGCAGGGGACGTGGGTTCGAGCTCTGGTCTGGGAAGATCCCACATGCCGAGGAGCAACTAAGCCCATGTGCCACAACCAGACTCAGGGAGTCTGCAACAAAGAGTAGCCCCTGCTCGCTGCAACTAGAGAAAGCCCGTGCACGGCGACGAAGACCCAACGCAGCCAATAAATAAATAAATATAAATAAATAAACCTAAAAAATTAAATCAAAAAACACCTGGGCATCTCTTATGTACGCGTCTGGCACAGTGCTGGATTACCAAGAAAGAAAGGCATCTCCTCTTAATCATCATGGTCTTCCTACTAACTCAGCCAATCTTTAACCTGGAGCTGCAAGTGCATTATGTGTATATTTGCAACTCTCTGCTCACATATCGGTGGTTTCTATCAATGGGGGCACCCCTACAGGATACCCTGATGTCCTGGGACATAACCAGGCCAAAAGGAACAAGAATTGGGAAGCACTCACATGGAGATATGACGTAGCACCCAGGAAAGCTCCTGAATCCAAAGGCTTAATAGCTCGGGATCCCAGATCTAGATGAAGCCTAAGAAGCCATACAGCGTCTAACCCTCATTTCCCAGAGAAAACTGGCCTTGGGGACTCCAAGTCCTCCAAAAGCAGAGCTGACATGAGCACCCAGTTCAGGCTGGTGCCTACAGTGGCATCTCCTTTCCACCTCCTTACATTCACAGGCCAAAGGAATATTGGTCCTCTGGCATTGTCCCTCAATGGGACAAATGGACCTTCTGAAGGTAATTGTCGAGTGTGTAAACTCTTGTAGCAGGGAATGTTTGTGCCTTTAGGAGAGAATGCTGCACTTATTTATTTATTTTATTTATTTAGGCTGCGTTGGGTCTTCGCGCAGGATTTCTCTAGTTGCAGCAAGCAGGGGCTACTCTTCATTGCAGCGTGCAGGCTTCTCATTGAGGTGGCTTCTCTTGTTGTGGCGCACAGGCATAGTTGCTCCACAGCACGTGGGATCTTCCCGGCCCAGGGCTTGAACCCGTGTCCCCTGCATTGGCAGGCGGATTCTTAACCACTGCGCCACCAGGGAAGCCCAAGAACGTTGCATTTTGCCTAAGTGCCTGCCATCCTTCTGAGTACAGTTCCTGGGCACTGAATTGGCACCAGGCATCATCCTGGATTCTGGGGAGAGTCACAAACAAGACACTGCCCTTTGTGAATATCTGCTTCTTAACAGCTCAGAGGGCAAACATCATGACCAAATGACGACCTGGATATGAGCCAGCTGAACACGTGGCTTGTGGACTGCTGGGGCCTTTCCACTGTGAGGAAATCTTCCCTTGGGTTGAGAGATCGCACCTTCAGGAGTTTTCAGTTACAAAAAAATTCTGGGCAATAATTATGACATTTTACTTTTCTTCTTTATAGTTTCATGTACTTTCTATAATTTGCATATTTTACTTTTATAATCAGAATATGCCATCTTTAAAGGCAAATATCAAAATATATGTTCACAAAAAGACTTGTACATGAACGTTCATAGTAACTTTCTTCATAATGGCTAAAAACTAGAAACAAACTCTATGTCCACTAACATGAGAGTAAATTAAAAAAACATAAAACTGTGGTATACTCATACAATGGAATACTACTTACCAGTAAGAAGAATCAACTACTGATACAAGCAAGAACATGAATGAATCTCCAAAGGCTGAGTTAAAGAAGCTGTACACAAACGAGTACATTCTGTATGAGTCCTTTAAATGAAGTACTAGAACAGGTAAAACAAATACAACGTGGGGAAAAGAATCAGAACAGTAGTTCCTCTGGGGGTAGGAGGGTCTGGGGAGGGAATCTTGTGGGGCGATGGCAACATTCTATACCTTGAAGGGGTCTGGCTTACATAGGTGTTAAGCCCTTTTCCAAACCTCAGAGAACGCACACTTAAGGTTTGTACCTTTCATTGTCTGGAAATTTTACAAAAAGAACTAAACAACAATGGAACTCTTAACAATACGCATACTACTATTTAGGAGGACATGTGTTGATGTATGCAATTACCCTAAAACGCTTCAAAAAATAAGATGGGCTGAAGACTGAAGTATAAAAAGATGGATAGACATGGGATATAACAAATATGGTAAAATAGTCATGCTAGAATCTAGGTGGTGGGACAGATACTCACCGTAGAATTTTTTCGACTTTTTTGTATACTTTAAATTTTCATAATAAGATGTTGAAGGAAATAAAGAATGAGTATAAGACAAAGTTTGGGGTGTCAGGACTAGACTAGGACAAAGTTGGTTGAGGAGCACATTTATTAAACTACTAGTTAATATAAGCTGCCTCACTTATCAAACAAAAAATTTATGTATATCATTGGTTGAATATCAGTCATGACTCCCTAAGTTATTTGGGTTTGCTTTAATTCTTGACAGCTAGCTAAGAGCAGAAGTGTGCTGAAATGTGGCACGGGATGAGTGATACTTGGGAGAGACAGAGGGAGGGAAAGGGAAAGAGAGAGAAAATGGAAGAATGACCTGGCGGGCAATGACACACACTCAGAGACACGCGCCCATGCAAATAGGTGGAGAGAAGCCTCACAAGCACACAGACACACACACCCAAACTCCACACACACTTGTTGCCATGGACGACTATTTTCCATGTCAGGTCTGCTCCTGAAAGTATTTATTGCGAACCTCATAAAGCTGAAATCATTAATACTTTTTTATAGGATAATATTTTTATGATAATTGGGAATACCTCATTTATCAAGAATTGGCCACTACAGAATTTTATAGCTGAAAGGGTCCCAGGAGATTGTCTACTCCAAGCTGTCAAAGTTCTTTTCAAAGCTTGCTTCAAATGAAATGGTGGTAGCCCACCATGTTCTGCAGCTGAGGTCTCTCAGGCCCTTCCATGGAAACCTGAGGCTCTGAGAAGTGATGAGAGTCACTAAGCTAACCCAAGGCCTTTGTTTTCCTGATCCCCAAACTCAAGCCCAGAGAGGTCAATAACTCACCAAATACCACACAGAGAATCTCAAAGGCCAGGACTCCACGTAACCAGAGCTTGGGACTCCTTCTTTGAACCACTTGTTAATTAAATGAGTCTGGCTCTGAAAATAATCCTGAACACTCAACTGCAGCCATCTACTTGAGAGCGCACAGGCTGGTCTGTTTCAGCTAAAAGTAGCCTTAAATGCATTAGGACGTATGGAACCAAAAGTCTGCTTCTCTTCTGGCGTGAACACAAATGGCTTCCTCAGCCCCGGATTCTCCAGGCTGCGCACACCCCGGCAGGCCTGATGCCTCTGCCGGCAAGGCTGTCGGCCATTTAGGGCCCCGCAGCTGAGACCCAGCCTGGTAAGTAAACATGCCCAAGTTTACCTGGTTCCACCTCAGTTCCACCCATTCGGTCCCTCCCTTCCGCCTCACATTCCTCAACCCACAAGGCAATGCTTCAAACCGGAGAGAGAGCTAACTGCAGTGTCTGGACAAACGACATGAGGTCATAGGACCTCCCCAGGGTGGCTCCTTCCTGTGGGGCAGGAGCCTCCTGACTCAGGTCACTTGCCAAGCCCTCCGGGGGCTGCCTGCAGCAGGGCCAGGAGAGCAGCGAGGCCTGCCGCCCACGCCTGTCCTGGGAATCTTCCCCTGTGGAGGGAGATCAGGGTGCATCCACGTCCGGGAAGGCTCCGGAATGAGGCAAAGGCTTCAAGAGGAAGGGCCACATCCTCAGGAACAGGCCAAACCCACCCACCCCACATGCTCAGATACAACCAGAATGGCATCTTCTCATGTCTCCCGCCTATTTGAGGGGTCTACCGGCAACAGCCACAGAAATGGCTTGGAGACTTTACATGGCGTATGGGATGACAGGGGTTTTCTCCTAGCCACTCTCTGGACTGGAAGGGGGTCTCCACATTCTCCGTCAGCCAGGCCAGGGCAGCGACACCACGCTCCCTCTCTTCTCTTCACTCGTTCCTCCAGGCCTTCCCAGCTCCCCAGCCTCCTCCCGTGTCTCCCTAGATCCCTCCCGGCCTCTCCTCATGATGGGCTGTTTCTGGAGAGTTTCACCCATTCCCGCAGCTTCCACGACTGCCCTGGCACCTGTGCACCACTGAGGCCTCCAGCCCAGATCTCTCAGTGGGTCTAGACCACATTTCCAACTGTCTCCCAGACGTCAGCCCCTAAATGTCCTCTGACAGTCACAAATCCCAAGCTTGAGTGATCATTATGCCTGCCCCACACACAATCTTCCTCCTCAGTTCCCCTACCCGTCACATCAGAAACCTGGGACAGCGCTGGACACCCTCTCCCT
The DNA here is from genome assembly GCF_964374135.1 of Grampus griseus. Classification (NCBI taxonomy): domain Eukaryota; kingdom Metazoa; phylum Chordata; class Mammalia; order Artiodactyla; family Delphinidae; genus Grampus; species Grampus griseus. The sequence goes on from NC_139018.1 coordinate 96,291,602, forward strand.
CCTTCCCTTAGCCCCCAACAATCAAATGGTTATCAGGTGCTAGGACGCCTATACGTAAACAGGTCTCACCTGTCTGCCCCATCCACCCGCAATGCCATGGCCATCCATCAGCTCCCCCTATGCTGCGCCCACCAGTCTTCTCTTGATGGGTACCGCAACCTGCGGAGTGCTTCCTCAACCAGGCTGAGTACCAGTTTCCGTGGAGAGACAGATTCCTTTACCCACACCTGAATCAGAATTCCCGTGGGTGGGGCCCAGCAAGATGAAAGTTCCCCCTGATGGATTCTGATGAACATCCAGGCCTGGGAACCACGGTCCTGGCCAGTTTTCCTACTCAGGCCTCACCTTCTTTTCAATCCGTCCTCTGCCTGCTGCCACCCAAACCACCAGCAGTTTCTAGAACATGCCAAGCTCTTCCTGGCTCTCTGCTCTGCACTTCTGTTCCTTCCACCCCCAGTGCCATCCCTCCTCTCCCCATCTGTGAGCAAACTGCTCTGAGCAGTCAAGAGTCAGCTCAGGATTCCCACCTGTGGTACTTTCCCCACCACCCTCCCCGCCCCGAGGCAGGACTGGATGCTTCCTCTTCAGCGCTCTCTGCTCCCTCCCCAGCTTTCAGGTAGCTTCCCATCTCCCCCACTGGCATGTGAGCTTCAAGAGCTTTGTCTTTGTGCCCTGGAACTCAATACAACGATTTCCCCACGGCTAGCACTCCATAAAAACATCTACTGAACAAAAACTCAAATTCCAAGTAGTCTGCACCAATAAACTTGGTATTTTAGTCTTTATGTCCCTTTTTTACTCTTTTGAACTATCCGTATATAATACGATAGAAAAACCTAATTTTCCAGGGTGGTTAATGTCATATAGAAATCTAAAAGCTGCTTAGAATAGCTAAATGGAAAGTTATTAAACTGAGCTTTGACCTTATTTTAGACAGAGGCCCTGGACTGCATTTCTCTTGACCTTGCATATCGGAGTTTCCACAGAATTTCTGTGAAGATGTCTTGTGAGTTCCTCAAGCACAAGGAAGAGAAAGAGATGGGTGAAGGATATATGATTTGTGAATCTGTGGCTAAAACCTGAGTTCTGGTTAATTAGAAAGGTCTTTAGAGGCATGCTATACAGCTCTACCGCCTCACCCTCCATTCATCACTTTCACCAGTATCTTAGATAAAAAACCAGAACACATGTGTATCAAATATGCAGATAAAATGATCAGCTAAAGATGATCAAGATACAAAAAGGTTTTTAAAAAGCTTCAAAAAGGTTTTGACAAGCTGCAGAACATTAAACACTAAACAACAAGACGGAAAATTTAAAAGGAATAAATGTGAAGTCCAATAGTTAGGTACCAAAAATTAACTGTATTACGATAGCATCACTATAAAAAACAACTAACTTTTATTAAGCCTTATGTGTCAGATATTGTGCTAAGGATTTTACACAGGTAATTCAATCCTTACAATGACTGGTAAGACTTAAATCCATTCTACGGGTGTGGAAACTCAAGAGAAATTAAGTAACTTGCTCAATGTCATCCAGTTAGCAGAATCAAGACTTAGCCCCAGCCACCGTGCATGTGCATTCCAGGGGCAGCATGTAGCAGCTCTGCTTAAAACAAACAGAACACTGACTTAATGCTCGCCTGCACTGAGGGCCGCTCACAGGAGGCTGCAGCTCCACGAGTTCCACGGTACTCTGGCTGAGCAGACCAGATCTAGAGAATAGTGCCACAAAGATGGGCACAAGGAACTGAAATTCACCCAGAGGGTGGTGGCCTTGATGGTGAAGGGTCTGGAATGATGCTGTAAGAGGAAAAGTTGGTGGTATCATCACTCTCCTCAAGCTCTCAGTCCTGCCCACAGCTCATTCTAAAGAGCTCCATGTCTTTCAACTCCTGCCACCCAGCCTCAGGTCCACCATTACCTTCTGAAGCTATTCCATGCCTGGTGCCTTTCTTAAATCTTCAGATTCCATTCCTCCACCAGTTCCATCCCTTCAGCCTGTGACCATGCCCAGCTGTCCCCTCTCTCCCGCACGGTTCTACTAAAAGAGAAGCAATGCCAAGGACTTCCTGGTGGCCAAATCCCATGACACTTCCTCAGCCTTCATCCTCCTTGACTTCTCTGCAGCTATAGAACTGACTGCTGAATTGTTATTGATACACATGGTCTTCTTACTTTGCATATTTTATATGTTTATGATCACAGAGCAGATGCATTTTTGTGCCGTCATTTTCCACGTAACATAAACGTTTTCCCATGTTGTTATGAACTCTTCACAGTAGCATTTTTTATGGCTTTATACTATTCTATTCTTCTATCTATAATTCACGTAACTCTAGCCCTCTTCCTGGACATTGGGGTTGGTTCCATTTTAGTTATTAGAAGGAATAATCTGATAAATAACCAGATGTCGGAGGAGGCAGCTATGAAATGAATGGACTTTCCAAAAATCCCCTGTGTGTTGGGGGAAAGGTCAGATCCCTTGAAGAGAAGGAAGATGATAAGGTCGTTGAATAAGGTGGTGAGAGTAGGAGGTATCAAGAAGATAGGTTTTAATCCTAGCTCATCGCTTCTATGTAACCTTAGGCAACTTACTTAACCTGAGCCATCTGTAAAAATGGAATAGCAATAACTAACACATGGCATTGTTTATTCAGATTAGATGAAAGACGTTCTGCGGATAAAGTTCACAGAGTTCTGAGGATGGCATCTGGCACATAAGAAGTACTCAATGACTATAAGATAAAAGTAACTATCATCAACATCATCATCGTCATGACCATAGCTCTTTCTGAAAGCAAAAAAACTCATTCATTCATGCATGCACACATCAAACATTTACTGAGTCTCTACTGCTCCCTGTTCTCTAGAAACCCTTGGTCAATAGGGGAGACAGAGTTAAGGAGCTGTTACAAGTCATCATGAAAAGTGCCTGGATGGAGGGGCTGGCTGCAAAGATTTCTCAGAAGAGGCACTGCTCAACAATGTGACTGACAAGGGGTTAATATCTAAAATACACAAACAGCTCACACAACTCAATATAAAACAAACAACCCAATCAAAAAATGGGCAGAAGACCTCAACAGACATTTCTCCAAAGAAGAAAAACCGATGGCCAATGGGCACATGAAAAGATGCTCGACATTGCTAATGACTAGCAATTAATTAATAATTATTAATTAATTGAGAAATGCAAATCAAAACCATAACGAGGTATCACCTCATACTGACCAGAATGCCTGTCATCTAAAAGTCTACAACTGGGACTTCCCTGGTGGCACAGTGTTTAAGAATCCACCTGCCAACGCAGGGGACATGGGTTCAAGCCCTGGTCCGGGAAGATCCCGCATGCTGCGGAGCAACTAAGGCCATACTCCACAACTGCTGAAGCCCACATGCCTAGAGCCCGTGCTCCACAACAAGAGAAGCCACTGCAGTGAGAAGCCCACGCACAACAAGGAAGAGTAGCCCCCTCTCGCCACAACTAGAGAAAGACCGCGTGCAGCAACAAAGACCCAACGCAGCCAAAAATAAATAAATAAACAAATTTATTTATTAAAAGAAAATAGTCTACAGCTAATAAGTGCTGGAGAGGGTGTGGAGGAAAAAACCCTCCTACACTGTTGGTGGGAATGTAAATTGACGCAGCCACTATGGAAAACAGTATGGAGGTTCCTTAGAGCTACCGTATGATCCAGCAATCCCACTCCTGGGCATATATCCAGAAAAGATGAAAACTCTAATTTGAAAAGATACAGGTACCCCAATGTTCATAGCAGCACTAGTTACAATAGCCAAGACATGGAAAGTGCCCATCAACAAACGACTGGTTTAAGAAGATGTGAGATATATATATATATATCTCTCACACAAAATGGACTGTGTATATATAGATACAGATATTACTCAGCAGTAAAAAAGAATGAAATATTGCCATTTGCAGCAACATGGATGGACCTAGAGATTATCATAGTAAGTCAGAGAAAGACAAATATTATATATCATTTATATGTAGAATATAAAAAATAATACAAATGAATCTATATACAAAACAGAAATAGACTCACATAGTAAACAAACTTATGGTTACAAAGGGGGAAAGGAGCGGAGGAGGGAGAGATAAACTAAGAGTATGGGATTAACAGATACAAACTACTATACATAAGATAGACAAGCAAAAAGGATTTACTGTATAACAGAGGGAACTATATTCAATATCTTGTATTAACCTATCATGGAAAATAATATGAATAACTTTGCTGTATACCTGAAACTAACACAATATTGTAAATCAACTATACTTTGATTAAAAAAATAGGAAAGAAGAAGAGGCACTGCTCACATTGAATCTGAAAGGTGCAGGCACCGGTGAGCAGAACAAACATAGAGTGGTGACACTGCAGGAATGCACTGCAGGATGGCAAGAAGTTGGGCAGAGGGTGAGCCAAGGTAGGAGCTGGCAGGCAGCGGGGGAAGATAGAGAGGCAGGGCCTTGCGGCTGGTCAGTGAGTCTGAAAGTGGCAGGGGCCTCCAGAGGGGCTCAGTTAGAGGATGGCCGGACCGGTTTTTCTCAGAGAGATTTCAAACAGTGGCACTGCTTAACAGCAGCAAATGCTCTGAACGTTTCTAAGGCACGCTGCCAAAGAGCTTTTGAAAAGAGGTGGGTCGTTTCACACTTCAACTGGCAGCAACTACTCTCAACACACTTCCTCCGGAGTGTCCCCTTTCTCAGAACCTCTCTTCCTGTGGTTCCCGTGCCAGGCCTCCCGTGTCCCCCTCCCTGTGACGGCTCCATCTGCGGCCCCTCTGCCTCCTTTCCTCCCTGAACAGATGCATCCCCAGTGTCCTGTCTTAGCCCTCTTCTCTCCCTTGATGAGGCCCTCATGCCTGGGCTTCAATCACCACCTATGGGGAAAACTCCTGGCCCATCTTCTATACCAACCTCCAACCACCCAGGGCACTCTCCCTTGGAGGCCCCTTCCCCACACCAACCCCCGCAGGTACAAACCTTGCCTCATGACTTCCCTAACGTCTCCTCCTCCTGAAGTCCCTGTGTCAACAGCACCAGCCTGCTTCGATCTTTCAGACTCTAACCTCATGTCAGCCTTGGGTCATCCCTCCTCCTCACACGCCCCAGTGCCGTCTCCCATTCTCACCTACCTCTCCATGCTCTCTGCGAGCTCCTTCCATGCTCCATGTCTAACACTGCAGCCCTAATTTTTTTCCCCATGCACTTAGGATGACCTGAGAATTCAGCTACCTGGCTCCAGCCTCTCTCCCATGGGCACAGCGTCTCATGGTCACCGCTGGCATATCTGACTTACACCACCCTGGATCCTGTCATCCCCATTCAAAATCTTCAACGGAATATAAAGCCCTGACCTAACTCTTTGGCTGCCACGACTCTCCCCTGCTAAGCCCCATCCCCCAGCAGGCTCCTCCATGCCTTCCAGGCCTCAGCAGATTGAATTACTTGACATTTCTCATTTCTCACTCATCAGAAAACTCCCTGAGGCAAGACTAATCATTTACATTCTCTTTTTCTAACCTTCCCCAAGCATAATGTTTTATATATAAAAAGTGCTAAACAAATGTTTTATGGGAGATAATATGCCTGTCTTCAATGCAGGAAGGGAAATTAGTCAGGGGCCAGGCAGGTAACAGCAGTGTAAAGTGGGTGAGTGGGGCAGCGGGCAGATCATAGGGTGGGTCTGGATGTCACACAGGAACTGGCTGCCACACACGGATCCCTGAATGGACAGCCCACCCATCACCCTGCTACAGGGTGACTACTTGCCTCTGAGTGCAGCAATGGGTTTCAGGTTGTTTTAAAACATTATGTGGCTAAGATTGTGCAGGGAAACAGAACACTCCTGTGGGTTCACTGTGGCCAAGGTTCCCCCGTCCCAAACTTTGACTTAGACTAATGGCTAGATCTGCAGACTCGGGAGTGTGGGAGGGAGTGGTAGGGAAGCAAGGGAGAGAGCTTAAGATTTTTGTGTCAGTTTAAGGAAGAACTCTTTAACAAAGAAGTTCCCTAAAACCTAAACAGGTAGCTACACAAATGGGGGAGCTTCCCACCTCTGGAACTGACGAAGTGGAGGCTGATCGACCACTGGGAAGGGAGGTGCCTGGACACAGGTGCTTACTTGGACACAAAGTGGGTAGAGATGGCCATCAAGGCTTCTTCTGGCTCTTTTCAAGAAATTTTTTAGCTCCAGTAAGCTGAAGATCTAAGAAGCACTGCTGGATATTTGATGTCTCACATTCTCACTGGTAAAACTATTCTACCACTGCCATTTAGAACTCTAGTTAATAGAGGGGGAAATACTGTTTGGTTAGTTTGTATGTGTACTGTTAACTAATTAAACAAAGTAGAAGAAAAAATGCTTACTTAAACCATTGAAACAAATTATTTACAGCCATGGTTTATATCTACAGCAAAAGTGTCTCTTTATTATAAAGCTAGTGCACTTGTCAGGGGAAGTGGATGAATTCTAGTCTCATCTATCTGAATACTGGGTACCATATATTTCCCCCACTGGGGTACAGGAGTATCTGGCTTTATGGCTATTCGAGTGGATTTTTTCCAACACTTTCACACTTTTTTTTTTTTTTTTTTTTTTTTTTGCGGTACACGGGCCTCTGACTGTTGTGGCCTCTCCCGTTGCGAAGCACAGGCTCCGGCCGCGCAGGCTCAGAGGCCATGGCTCACGGACCCAGCCGCTCCGCGGCATGTGGGATCTTCCCGGACCGGGGCACGAACCCGTGTCCCCTGCATCGGCAGGCGGACTCTCAACCACTGCGCCACCAGGGAAGCCCCACTTTCACACTTTTTATCCAAATAATTAACCAAGCTCATCTCAGAAGGTTCTGGGCACCATGTGGGAATCCTGGCCTTCCCAGCGAAGGGGGGGAGCCCTCGTTTGCGGGAAGAGGAGGTTTCAGAGGAATGCTCTAGAGTGATTCCCGGACTTGGGGTGTACGTGAAAGGTATTTTTATAAGCTGTAAAGCACCTTATAAATGTGAGTAGAGAGCCTGTGACTACAGTGGCAGGATCCCTGGATTCCCAGGAGCCCTCAACTTCTACTACGGGTAAGGCCTGGGCCACACTCCCAAGCACCCGCAGCTTCAGGCACCAGATGAACTTAAGTGCACGTGCAGGTATTTTGAAGACCCGGGAATTCTAGAAAGCATCCTGAATACTGCGGTCCGAGCTTCTGTGCCGAGTTGTTGAAGGGGTAAGATTACAGACTATTCTTCGCCCGTGTCTGAGGTTTCTGAGTTTCCGTGGGCAAGTCTGATTCCCTCTGTGGCGCGGGAGAAGGGACGGACCCGCAACTCCTGGACACCGGGAAGCTCGGGTCTGGCCGGAGAAGCAGCCCCTAGCACTCGGTCTTCCCATCCCGAGGGGAGCCAGGCTCCCGGGGGCGCCATCCCCACCGACAGGGACCCGAGCTCTCGGCGGGGCGGGGGGTACGACGCTCCCCGGACTCCCATTGTCTCCGCGGCCGCTCCCCGCGGCGAGCGCGCCAGGTGCACAGGTGTGGCCCGGGCGCCAGGTACAGTCAGCACTAGCGCCCGGCCGCTTCCCTCCCGCGCTCCTTCCCTTAGGTCGGGCCACCCTGCCTACCTGCGTGTACAGCTCGGCCACCGCCATGGGCGCGAGAGGACAGCTCGAGGGCTGCGGAGGTGCAAGGCTCGGGGGCTGGGCCGGCGGCTCTGTGGCCCCGGGGCAGGTAACCGTCGCTGCGGGTCCCGCAAATCAGCGCTGGGCCATCTTGCGGAAGTTTCCCAGAAGCCGACTAACTTTGCAGAGCGTTGGCGGCCCCGAAGGAGAGAAGTCGCGGATTGGTCATTCCCGGCCCGTGGCGAGGCCTCCCTGTGATTGGCGGGGCGGGGGCTGCGGGCGCGGCGCCCCTCCTCCGGGCGGGTGCCCGCGGCCAAGTGGGTCCACCTGGCGGGGGCCGAGCGCTCAGTCAAGAGCCCGCGAGTCACGGGATTCGCTGGCTCTCGAGGGAGGAAGCAGGTGTGTTTCGAGGAGTTCCCGACCCAAGTTTTAGCTCCCTTATAAGGGTCTCAACGTGCTTATTGGAAAGAGCAGAGGATATAACCATTTGCATAGAAAATCCAAGAGAATCAGCCACTAGAACTTGTTAAAGAGTTCAGCCAAGTGGCTATATTCAAAATCAGATTTTAAAGTGAATAAGTTTCCTTTGTATGAGCAAAAACTGGTTAGAAAATAAGATATTTGAAATATAAACGAAACTATAAAGTGTCCACTAACAAAAATGCACTTGGCCTTTGTGGAGAAAGTGTTTGAATTTCTCTTCAAGGGTATAAAAGAAGGCCCGAATAAATGGGGAAACGTGCTATTCTCATGGATGGGAATATTTAACATTGTACAGGTGTCAATTGTACCCCAATTAATATATAAGCCTAATACAACTGGAATCAAAATCCTAGCAGGAGGACTTCCCTGGTGGCACAGTGGTTGGGAATCTGCCTGCCAATGCAGGGGACATGGGTTCGAGCCCTGGTCTGGGGAGATCCCACATGGGGCGGAGCAACTAAGCCCGTGGGCCACAACTACTGAGCCTGCGCTCTAGAGCCCGTGAGCCACAACTACTGAGCCTGCGTACCACAACTACTGAAACCTGTGCGCCTAGAGCCCATGCTCGCCAACAAAGAGAAGCCACCGCAATGAGAAGCCTGCACACTGCAACGAAGAGTAGCACTGGCTCGCCGCAACTAGAGATAGCCTGCGCACGGCAGCAAAGACCCAACGCAGCCAAAAAATAAATTAAATAAATTAAAAAAAAATCCTAGCAGGACTTTTGGACAATTGTAAAGTGATTTTATATTTTTTACAGAATAATAAAAGTCCGTGTATAATTAAGACAATGCTCAAAACAAAGAACAAAGAGATTAGCCCTACCGTGTATTAAGGGATATCACAAAGCCATGGTCATTAAAACAGTGTGACACCGGCATGGGAATGGAAAAATGAATAATGGAACAGAATGGAATCTACCAACAGAACCCCGCGTTATATAGTGGCCTGGAGAACCAGAGGAGGAAGGGAAAGATTATTTAATAGAAGGGCCATTATATGAAAAAAACATAAAAATAAAAGCAAGTGCATGGCAAACAGTACATTCAAAAATAAACTCTAGATGGATTCATGATTAAAACTTAAAAGTAAAGTGAGGAAATTACTAGAAAAAATATAGGGGTAATATCTTTTAAATGTTGGGTTAAGAAAGAATGAGTTAAGATACAACGTAGCACGGCTATAGAAGGAAATGATGGATTTGAGGTCATCAAAATGAAAGATTTCTGTTCAGTGAAGAACACCATTTGCAAAGAAAGCCGACAGATTAGGAAATATATTTGCAATTTAAAAAACAAGTGATTAATATTTAGAATATTAATCTAGAGTATATAAGAAACTACTGTAAATTGGTTAAAGAAAAGATAGGAAGTCCAGTTTTAAATATTGGACAATTGGCAAAGGAAATGAATAGGCAATTTTCACATGGGGATATTCAAATGGCTGGTTAGCATATAAAGAGATGTTAACTTTATTAGTAGAGAAATAAAAATGAAAACAATGAGATCACTTCACATCCATATTGGCAACAATATTTAGGTTGGACAACATCATATGCTGCCTAGGATGTGAGAAAACAAGAACGTTTTTGCTCACACAGCTGTTGGGAACTATACAATCATCCCTTGGTATTCGGGGGAGGATTGGTCCCAGGACACCCAAGGATACCAAACTCCTTGGATGCTCAAGTCCCTAATATATTGATATAATGGCATGGTATTTGCATATAACCTACACACATCCTTCTGCATATTTTAAATCATCTCTAGATTACTTATAATACCTAATACAATGGAAATGCTATGTAAATAGTTGCTGAAGCATGGAAATTCAAGTTTTGCTTTTTCAGAAATTTCTGGAATTAAGGAGTGTATATTTTGGATCTGAGGTGGTTGAATCTGTGTTTGCAGAACCTGTGGATATGGAGGGCTGACTGTACTGATCCTCCTATTTAAGAGAGCAATTTGAGAATATTTACTGAAAATAAACTCAGGCAGAAAAATTCTCACATAGTCACCCAAAGAGATAATTATGTAGATGTTCATCACAACACAGTTCTATATCAAAGAGTTGGAAACACTTAAATATCCATCAGAAGGGGTATGAATAAGTAAAATAGTGTATACATACAACGTAAAACTGTACAGCTGCTGGTAGGAATGGACATGATCTACCTATACCACTCTGAGAGATATAAAAAACAATGCTGAATAGATGTCTAGCACAAGTCATATATATCTGTATTTTTTGTTATTTTTTATTTTTTACACATCTTTACTGGAGTATAATTGCTTCACGATGCTGTGCTAGTTTCTGTTGTACAACAAAGTGAATCAGCCGTATGCATACATGTGTCCCCATAACTCCACCCTCTTGAGCCTGCCTCCCACCCCCTCATCCCACCCTTCTAAGTCATCTCAAATCACTGAGGTGATCTCCCTGTGCTATGCTGTTGCTTCCCACTAGCTATTTGACATTTGGTAGTGTATATATGTCAATGCTACTCTCACTTCGCCCCAGCTTCCCCTTCCTCCCCCGTCCCCATGTCCTCAAGTCCATTCTCTACATCTGCATCTTTATTCCTGCCCTGTCACTAGGTTCATCAGTGCCATTTTTTTAGATTCCATATATATGCATTAGCATATGGTATTTGTTTTTCTCTTCCTGACTTACTTCACCCTGTATGACAGACTCTAGGTCCATCCACCTCACTACAAATAACTCAATTTCATTTCTTTTTATGGCTGAGTAATATTCCATTGTATATATGTGCCATATCTTCTTTATCCATTCATCTGTCTGTGGACATTTAGGTTGCTTCCATGTCCTGGCTATTGTAAATAGTGCTGCAATGAACATATATATTTTAAAACTCACAAAAACTGCAATACTATATGTTGTCCATGCATATCAGCATGTGTAAATAAAAGTTGGATGATAACTTGCAAAGTCATCCATTAAATATATAAAAGTGGATATTCATGAGGTTGAAGGAAGTGAGACTGGGTATAAAGAAAAAAGGGAAACCAAAAATATGAAAAAGGGCTTGACATGGACCAACCACGATAGGTGCCAGAAAAAGAGAATTATGGTCAATTCAATTTTGTACACTTATTTTTCAAAATAACATAAAAAAAGGAAAAGGCATAAAGTGGGTAGGGACAGCTGCGTGGTTCCTCAGAGTTAAGAAAGGAATCCAAATGTCTAACTACTTTTTTCTTTATTTTTAAATTTTTTAAATATATTTTTTTTGGCCATGCTGCATGGCTTGCAGAATTTTAGTTCCCTGACCAGGGACTGAACCTGGGCCATGGCAGTGAAAGCGCCAAGTCCTAACCACTGGACCACCAAGGATTTCCCTACTTTTTTCTTTAAATAGAAATTTTACTGAAGAATAAAATTATATACAGAAAGGGCACAAATAATAAATGTATAGCTCAATGTATTCTTATACATGGAACACAGCAACACACTCAAGTAACCACCACCCAACCCAGACAGAACATTTTCAACATCCTCAAACCTTCAATGTCCCTTCTAGCCATTACCCCTCAAAGATAACCGAAGTTATGACTTCTATCACCACAAGTTAGTTTTACCTATTTTGGATGTTTTTATAAATGGAATCATGTTTGTAATTTTTTGCATTTGGTTTTTTTACATGACATTTGTCCACGCTGTTGCATGTAGCTGTAGTTTGCTATCTTTTGTCACGTACAGTATTCCACTGTATAAATAGTTTACAATTTATTTATTCATTCTCTTATTGATAAATATTTGGGTTCTTTTGGTTTGTGGTGATGAGGCTCTGGGCAAGCTGCCCCAGTATGTGCTGCTCTGGCGTGTGGATTATTTTGAGCTGAAAAGAAGCAGGGCCCAAAAGACTACGGAAGAACCTTTGAACTCCCACCCTTGCTGCCTGAAAGAATTTAAGATAGAGGCCTGTCCCAGGAAGAAGCTATCACCATAGACAACTATAGTAAAGTATGAATTAGGTGTGGTAGGCAGGGAGGAACCTAGCAAGGTCTGTTTACTCAAAGTCCTCTCACTGCCCAGTTGCCTTTGGATGGGCCAGCAAATATTTATTTACCAAACATCAACTATTTTTATCTTCCTGAAATTACCTTACTTCCTTTTGAAGTCTCAGATCCTCTCACCTCCTTCTTCTTAGTCCAGAATATATACACACCTCATCTTGCCTTGCTGTCTTTGGAATTCTTCATGCATAGGTGGCTTCCCCATGTGCATGTAATAAGTTTGATTTTTTCCTGTTTATCGGCGTTATTTCATTTTAATTGCCAGCCCAAAGAACTAAAAGAAGAAAAGCCCTCTCCCCAAAGTGGCTATTATGAATAATGCTGGTATGAACCTTTTTTATATGGGTTTTTTTATATGGGCCTATGAACTTTTTATATGCACAGATCTATGCATTTCTGTTGGGTACATAAAAGGAATGGGATTGCTGGATCATAAGGTATGCAATGCTCAACTTTAGTAGATATTGAAAGAGTTTCCAAAACTCGTATCAATTTCTACCTCTATCAGCAGTATATGAAATTTTCATTTGCTTAATATCCTCAGCAACCTTGACATGTCAGCTTTTTAAATGTTTGCCTTTCTGATGAGTGTGTTGTGATATCTCATTGTGGTTTCACTTTGCATTTCCACGATGACACTTTGTTGACCATATTGGTATTCTCTTTTGTGAAATATCTGTTCGAGTCTTTAGGCCACTTCGATTGCTATTTAAACAGAACTTCTATTTTCAGCCCCACATCACTTTGTGTTGCTGTCTCTGAGTTCTGTTCCCGAGTGTTTCAGACTTCTGCTCTGTGAACTAGGCTACTACTTTTGGACTCTCCACCTTTGCACCTTTAGGTTCAGCCTTCCTGTCATTTATGAAAATAAGCAACAATTGTCTGTTTTTCATCCTCCAAAATTTGTTGTCACTTCTCTTCCGTTCTCTTTCTCATATTGTGTTTATCATCATTTATGGGCATTTCAGGAGGAAAGGAAGGTCAATAAAAGCATTGAATTGACCATCCTTCTGTATATATTTTGGTCACAAATCCTTTATCAGATATATAATTTGCAAATATTTTGCCCCACTGTGTAGATTATCTTTCTATTTTCTTCATGGTGTCTTTTGCAGTACAAACTTTCAAATTTTGATGAAGCCGATTTATCTATTCTTTTTCTTTTATGGATCATGCTTTGGGTATTGTATCTAAGCAATCTTTGCCTAGCTTAAAGTCACAAAAATTTTCTTCTACAAGTTTCATACTTTCAGCTCTAACATTTAAGACTATGATCCATTTTGGGTTAATTTTTGTGTGTGCTATTGAGGTAAGGGTCTAAATTAATCTCTTTCTACATTTGGATATTGAATTGTTCTGGCATCACTTATTGTAAAGAATTGTATTGAATTGCCTTGACAGCCTTGTCAAAAATCCGTTGACCATAATTTCAGGATGTTCATTTCTGTTCCATAGATTTTATGTCAACACATGTGCCAGTACCATCCGTGCCTGTCTTGATGACTGTAGTGTCAAAGCTTTGAAATTGGAAGGTGTAATTCCTCCAAATTTGTTTTCCTTTTTCAAAATTGTTTTGACTATTCTGAGTCCTTTGCATTTTCATATAAATTTTATATAAATTTTAATTTCAGCTTGGGATTTCGTTAGGGACTGTGTTGAATCTGTATTTCAATTTGGGGAGAACTGCCATCTTAGTAGCACCGAGTATTCTAATTCATGGAATTCCTCTTATTCCTAGTTTATAAGATTTTTTAAAAAACATTGAATGGGATTTTGTTAAATGCTTTTTCTGCATCTATTGAGATGATCATGTGGGGTTTGTCCCCTATTCTATTAATATGGTGTATTATATTAATTGATTTTTGAATGTGAAATCAACTTTGCATTCCTGGGATAGACCCCACTTGATCATGGTATGTAATCCTGTTTATGTATTGCTGGATTTAGTGTGTAATGTTTTGGTTTTTTTTTTTTTTTTTTTTTGCGGTATGCAAGCCTCTCAGTGTTGTGGCCTCTCCCGTTGTGAAGCACAGGCTCCGGACGTGCAGGCTCCTGACGCACAGGCTCAGCGGCCATGGCTCCTGACAGCGCAGGCTCAGCGGCCATGGCTCACGGGCCCAGCCGCTCCGCGGCATGTGGGATCTTCCCGGACCAGGGCACGAACCCGTGTTCCCTGCATCGGCAGGCGGACTCTCAACCACTGCACCACCAGGGAAGCCCAATGTTTTGGTTTTCGTAATGTTTTTTGCTCTATTTTCATGAGGAGTATTGGTCTGTAGTTTTCTTCTCTTGTGGTGTATTTTGTTTGCCTTTGCTGTCAAAGTTAGTTGGTATTATTTCATCTCTAAATATTTGATAAGAGTTGCCAATAAAGCCATCTGGGCCTGGTCTTTTCTTTATAAGATTATTAATTACTCATTTAATTTTTACTTATACATATATTCAGAGTTTTATATCTTTTTGAGTCAGTTTTCATAATTTGTATCTTTCTAGGAATTTGTCCATTTCATTTAAGTTGTTTAATTTGTTGGTGTGAAGTCATTCATGGTATTCTACTATAATTCTTTACATTTTGTTAGGGTCTCTGTAGGAGGGCTGGGACTAAAGTGAGGTGCCTAGGGGGAGGTTACTCATTCTCAGGTACTGAGCTTGTATTTGCCTGACCCTGCCTCTCTAAATTTTGCACCCTAGAAATGATGCTCAGAAATGTTGTTCCCTCTTTCATTCCTGATTTTGGTAATTTTTATCTTTTCTCTTTTTGTGTGGTTAATCTGGATAAAAGTTTTTCATTTTATTAATCTTTTCATCAGTTTCATTAATTTCATAAATTTTTCTCTTTTGTTTTCCATTTCATTGATCTCCACTATAACCTTTAGTATTTCCTTCTGCTTGCATTGGGTTTAGTTTGTTCTTTTCTTTTTCCTAGGTTCTTAGGATATAAGCTTAAATTATTGATTTCAGACATGTCTTCTTTTCTAATAAAGGCAATCAATTTCCTTCTATAACCTGCTTTGGCTACATCCCATAAACTTTGGTTTGTTGCATTTTTGTTTTTTTCAACTCAGAATATTTACTAACTTCCTTTGTGATTTCTTCTTTGTTATTTAGAAGTGTCTTAGTTAATTTCCAAATACTTGCATATTTTTCAAATTTCCTTCAGTTGTTTTCTAATTTGATTCTGTTGATTTCTAATTTGATTCCATTCTCCATGGTAGTCAGAGAACACACTTTATGTGATTTCAATATTGTTAAATGTACTAAGATTTGTTTCATTGTCTTGCATATAATTTATCCTGAAGAATGATCTGTGTGTGCTTGAAAAGAATATGGGTAAAATGTTCTATAAATGTCAGTTAGATCAAAGTGCTTGATATTATTTTCAAGTCTTCCATATTCTTGCTAATTTCCTGTCTAGTTCTGCTAATTTTTGAGAATAGGATATTGATGGCTCCAACTATTATTGCTGAGCTGTCAATTTCTCCTTTCAATTTTGTCACATTTACTTCATGTATATCGGGATTCTGTTAGGTGTCTACAGTTTTTTCTTTTTTTAAAAGAAGGGCTCAGGCAAGGCTTATTTCTTTCTCATATAGAAGGTGGACACAGGAGTCTGAGTTGGGGTGGTAATCTCAGTGCCAGGGACAAAGAAACTTCTGTTTTGTGCTTCCGCTATCCTTCAAACAAATGGTCCAAGATTGCTCCCCACATGTTGCATTTAAGTGGGAAGATCTGCTCTTTCTCAGGCCACTTGGTCGCATGACCACACCTAGTAGCAAAGGAGCCTAGGAAATGTAGGTTATGACTGAAAGAAGGGAGAATGGATATTAATCTCTGACTGCCCTTCTTTGCGAAACTCTGGGCAAGTTGGGGAGTGGACAGACACTGCAAGGGAATCATAGTGGAATGGGAACAGAAAAATAGCATTCACTAAGATCTGGATCTGGTGAAAGATAACTCACCAAGATCTGGGCCAGGTTCCCCATGCACTGAGCGGTGAGTCTCTAGATCTGCACGTGGCATGACTGGGCTCAGCCACTGTCCTTCATTTCTGCTTCTTATGTGCCTTTTTATCTCTTCCCACCACAAACTGCCTGCTTCTCTTAATTTACCCAGGGTACATTTATAACTGCTATATCTTTGTGATGAATTGACTTTTATCATTATGAAATGTCCTTTTTTCCTCTAGAATTTTGTATTTTTTTGTCTGAGTCTATTTTGTAGTATAGTTTGAAGTCAGGGAGCCTGATTCCTCCAGCTCCGTTTTTCTTTCTCAAGATTGCTTTGGCTATTCGGGGTCTTTTGTGTTTCCATACAAATTGTGAAATTGTTTTTTCTAGTTCTGTGAAAAATGTCAGTGGTAGTTTGACAGGGATTGCATTGAATCTGTAGATTGCTTTGGGTAGTAGAGTCATTTTCACAATGTTGAGTCTTCCAATCCAAGAACATGGTATATCTCTCCATCTGTTTGTATCATCTTTAATTTCTTTCATCAGTGTCTTATAATTTTCTGCATACAGGTCTTTTGCTTCCTTAGGTAGGTTTATTCCTAGATATTTTATTCTTCTTGTTGCAATGGTAAATGGGAGTGTTTTTTTAATTTCACTTTCAGATTTTTCATCATTAGTGTATAGGAATGCAAGAGATTTCTGTGCATTAATTTTGTACCCTACTACTGTAACAAATTCATTGATTAGCTCTAGAAGTTTTCTAGTAGCATCTTTAGGATTCTCTATGTATAGTATCATGTCATCTGCAAACAGTGACAGCTTTACTTCTTCTTTTCCGATTTGGATTCCTTTTATTTCTTTTTCTTCTCTGATTGCTGTGGCTAAAACTTCCAAAACTATGTTGAATAAGAGTGGTGAGAGTGGGCAACCTTGTCTTGTTCCTGATCTTAGTGGAAATGGTTTCAGTTTTTCACCATTGAGGATGATGTTGGCTGTGGGTTTGCCATACATGGCCTTTATTATGTTGAGGTAAGTTCCCTCTATGCCTACTTTCTGGAGGGTGTTTATCATAAATGTGTGTTGAATTTTGTTGAAAGCTTTCTCTGCATCTATTGACATGATCATATGGTTTTTCTCCTTCAGTTTGTTAATATGGTGTATCACACTGATGGATTTGCATATATTGAAGAATCCTTGCATTCCTGGGATAAACCCCACTTGATAACGGTACGTGATCCTTTTAATGTGCTGTTGAATTCCACTTGCTAGTATTTTGTTGAGGATTTTTGCATCTATGTTCATCAGTCATATTGGCCTGTAGTTCTCTTTCTTTTTGACATCTTTGTCTAGTTTTGGTATCAGGATGATGGTGGCCTCGTAGAATGAGTTTGGGAGTGTTCCTCCCTCTGCTATATTTTGGAAGCGTTTGAGAAGGATAGAGGTTAGCTCTTCTCTAAATGTTTGGTAGAATTCACCTGTGAAGCCATCTGGTCTTGGGCTTTTGTTTGTTGGAAGATTTTTAATCACAGTTTCAATTTCAGTGCTTGTGATTGGTCTGTTCACATTTTCTATTTCTTCCTGATTCAGTCTCAGAAGATTGTGCATTTCTAAGAATTTGTCCATTTCTTCCAGGTTGTCCATTTTATTGGCATAGAGTTGCTTGTAGTAATCTCTTCATGATCCTTTGTATTTCTCCAGTGTTAATTGTTAGTTCTCCTTTTTCCTTTCTAATTCTATTGATTTGAGTCTTCTCTCTTTTTTTCTGGATGAGTCTGGCTAATGGTTTATCAATTCTGTTTGTCTTCTCAAAGAACCAGCTTTTAGTTTTATTGATCTTTGCCATCATTTCCTTCATTTCTTTTTCATTTATTTCTGATCTGATCTTTATGATTTCTTTCCTTCTGCTAACTTTGGGGTTTTTTTGTTCTTCTTTTTCTAATTGCTTTAGGTATAAGGTTAGGTTGTTTATTTGAGATGTTTCTTATTTCTGAAGGTAGGATTGTATTGCTATAAACCACCCTCTTAGAACTGCTTTTGCTGCATCCCATAGGTTTTGGGTTGTCCTGTTTCCATTGTCATTTGTTTCTAGGTATTTTTTTATTTCCTCTTTGATTTCTTCAGTGATCTCTTGGTTATTAAGTAGTGTCTTGTTTAACCTCCATGTGCTTTTACTTTTTACAGATTTTTTCCTGTAATTGACATGTAGTCTCATAGCCTTGTGGTCGGAAAAGATACTTGATACGATTTCAATTTTCTTAAATTTACCAAGGTTTGATTTGTGACCCAAGATATGATCTATCCTGGAGAATGTTCCATGAGCACTTGAGAAAAATGTGTATTCTGTTGTTTTTGGATGGAATGTCCTATAAATATAAATTAAGTCCATCTTGTTTAATGCATCATTTAAAGCTTGTGTTTCCTTATTTATTTTCATTTTGGATGATCCGTCCATTGGTAAAAATGGGGTGTTAAAGTCCCCTACTATGTGTTAAAGTCCCTTACTATGATTGTGTTACTGTCAATTTCCCCTTTTACGGCTGTTAGTATTTGCCTTATGTATTGAGGTGCTCCTATGTTGGGTGCATAAATGTTTACAATTGTTACATCTTCTTCTTGGATTGATCCCTTGATCATTATGTAGTGTCCTTCTTTGTCTCTTGTAATACTCTTTGTTTTAAAGTCTATTTTGTCTGATATGAGAATTGCTACTCCAGCTTTCCTTTGATTTCCATTTGCATGGAATATCTTTTCCATCCCCTCACTTTCAGTCTGTATGTGTCCCTAGGTCTGAAGTGGGTCTCTTGTAGATGGTATATATATGGGTCTTGTTTTTGTATCCATTCAGCGAGTCCATGTCTTTTGGTTGGAGCATTTAATCTATTTACATTAAAGGTAATTATTCATATGTATGTTTATATTACCATTTTCTTAATTGTTTTGGGTTTGTTATTGTAGGTCTCTTCCTTCTCTTGTGTTTCCTGCCCAGAGGAGTTCCTTTAGCATTTGTTGTAAAGCTGGTTTGGTGGTGCTGAATTCTCTTAGCTTTTGTTTGTCTGTAAAGGTTTTAATTTCTCCATAAAATCTGAATGAGATCCTTGCTCATAGATCCCTGTAGAGTAATCTTGGTTGTAGGGTTTTCCCCTTCATCACTTTAAATATGTCCTGCCAGTCCCTTTTGGCATGCAGAGTTTCTGCTGAAAGATCAGCTGTTAACCTTATGGGGATCCCCTTGTGTGTTATTTTTCCTTGCTGCTTTTAATATTTTTTCTGTGTATTTAATTTTTGATAGCTTGATTAATATGTGTCTTGGCGTGTTTCTCCTTGGATTTATCCTGTATGGGACTCTCTGTGCTTCCTGGTCTTGATTAACTATTTCCTTTCCCGTATTAGGGAAGTTTTCAACTATAATCTCTTCAAATATTTTCTCAGTCCCTTTCTTTTTTTTTTTTTTTTTTTTTTTGCAGTGTACAGGCCTCTTACTGTTGTGGTCTCTCCCGTTGCCGCTCCGCGGCATGTGGGATCTTCCCGGACCGGGGCACGAACCCGTGTCCCTTGCATTGGCAGGCAGACTCTCAACCACTGCACCACCAGGGAAGCCCCCTTTCTTTTTCTCTTCTTCTTCTGGGACCCCTATAATTCGAATGTTGGTGTGTTCAATGTTTCCCCAGAGGTCTCTGAGACTGTCCTCAATTATTTTTACTCTTTTTTCTTTATTCTGCTCTGCAGTAGTTATTTCCACTCTTTTATCTTCCAGGTCACTTATCCGTTCTTCTGCCTCAGTTACTCTGCTATTGATCCCTTCTAGAGAATTTTTAATTTCATTTATTGTGTTGTTCATCGCTGTTTGTTTGCTCTTTAGTTCTTCTAGGTCCTTGTTAAACGTTTCTTTTATTTTCTCCATTCTATTTCCAAGATTTTGGATCATCTTTACTATCATTATTCTGAATTCTTTTTCAGGTAGACTGCCTATTTCTTCATTTGTTAGGTCTGGTGGGCTTTTGCCTTGCTCCTTCATCTGCTGTGTGTTTCTCTGTCTTCTCATTTTGCTTATCTTACTGTGTTTGGGGTCTCCTTTTCGCAGGCTGCAGGTTCACAGTTTCTGTTGTTTTTGGTGTCTGTCCCCAGTGGCTAAGGTTGGTTCAGTGGGTGTTTGGCTTCCTGGTGGAGGGGACCAGTGCCTGTGTTCTGGTGGATGAGGCTGGATCTTGTCTTTCTGGTGGGCAGGTCCACGTCTGGTGGTGTGTTTTGGGGTGTCTGTGACCTTATTATGATTTTAGGCAGCTTCTCTGCTAATGGATGGGGTTGTGTTCCTGCCTTGCTAGTTGTTTGGCATAGGATGTCCAGCACTGTAGCTTGCTGGTCTTTGAGTGGAGCTGGGTCTTGGTGTTGAGATGGAGATCTCTGGGAGATTTTCACCGTTTGATATTACATGGAGCTGGGAGGTCTCTTGTGGACCAACTTCCTGAACTTGGCTCTCTCACCTCAGAGGCACAGCCCTGACGCCTGGCTGGAGCACCAAGAGCCTGTCATCCACACGGCTCAGGATAAAAGGGAGAAAAAGAAAGAAAGAAACAAGAAGATAAAATAAAATAAAGTTATTAAAATAAAAAATAATTATTAAAAATTTTTTTTAAGTAATAAAAAAAAAAGAAAGAGAGCAACCAAACCGAAAAACAAATCCACCAATGATAACAAGTGCTAAAAACTATACTAGAAAAACCCAAAAAACAAAAGAACGGACAGACAGAACCCTAGGACAAATGGCAAAAGCAAAGCGATATAGACAAAATCACACACGGAAGCATACACATACACACTCACAAAAAGAGAAAAAGGGGGAAAAAAATATATCGTTGCTCCCAAAGTCCACCTCCACACTTTGGGATGATTTGTTGTCTATTCAGGTATTCCACAGATGCAGCGTACATCATGTTGACTGTGGAGATTTAACCTGCTGCTCCTGAGGCTGCTGGGAGAGATTTCCCTTTCTCTTTGTTCGCACAGCTCCTGGGGTTCAGCTTTGGATTGGCCCCACCTCTGCGTGTAGGTCGCCTGAGGGTGTCTGTCCTTCCCTCAGACAGGACGGGGTTAAAGGAGCAGCTGATTCGGGGGCTCTGGCTCACTCGGGCCGGGGGGAGGGAGGGGTATGGAGTGCAGGGCGAGCCTGCGGTGGCAGAGGCCAGTGTCACGTTGCACCAGCCTGAGGCGCACTGTGTGTTCTCCTGGGGAAGTTGTCCCTGGATCACGGGACCCTGGCAGCGGCTGGCTGCACAGGCTCCCGGGACGGGAGGTGTGGATAGTGACCTGTGCTTGCACACAGGCTTCTTGCTGGCTGCAGCAGCAGCCTTAGTGTCCCATGCCCGTCTCTTGGGTCTGCGCTGATAGCCGCGGCTTGCACCCATCTCTGGAGTTCCTTTAAGCAGCGCTCTTAATCTGCTCTCCTCGTGCACCAGGAAACAAAGAGGCAAGAAAAAGTCTCTTGCCTCTTCAGCAGCTTCAGACTTTTTCCCGGACTACCTCCCGGCCAGCCGTGGTGCACTAGCCCCCTTCAGTCTGTGTTCATGCAGCCAACTCCAGTCCTCTCCCTGGGATCCGATCTCCAAAGCCCGAGCCTCAGCTCCCAGCCCCCACCCGTCCCAACGGGTGAGCAGACAAGCCTCTCGAGCTGGTGAGTGGTGGTCGGCACTGATCCTCTGTGCGGGAATCTCTCTGCCTTGCCCTGTGCAGCCCTGTTGCTGCGCTCTCCTCCGTGGCTCCAAAGCTTCCCCCCTCTGCCACCTGTAGTCTCCGCCCGCGAAGGGCCTTCCCAATGTGTGGATACCTTTCCTTCTTCACAGCTCCCTCCCACTGGTGCAGGTCCCGTCCCTATTCTTTGTCTCTGTTTTTTCTTTTTTCTTTTGCCCTACCCAGGTACGTGAGGGAGTTTCTTGCCTTTTGGGAGGTCTGAGGTCTTCTGCCAGCATTCAGGAGGTGTTCTGTAGGAATTGTTCCACATGTAGATGTATTTCTGATGTATCTATCAGGAGGAAGGTGATCTCTGTGTCTTACTCTTCCGCCATCTTGAAGCTCCCCCCTTCTGTCCATTTTTAAGTGGATTGTTTTTTCGATATTGAGTTATGTGAGCTGCTTGTATATTTTAGATATTAACCCCTTGTTGGTTATAGCATTTGCAAATATTTTGTCCCATTCCATAGGTGTCTTTTTGTTTTGATGATGGTTTCCTTTGCTGTGAAAAAGCTTTCAAGTCTGATTAGGCCCCATTTGTTTATTTTTGCTTTTATTTCTTTTGCCTTGGGAAACTGAGCTAAGAAAATTTTGCTATGATTTATGTCCAAGGATGTTTTGCCTATGTTCTCTTCTGGGAGTTTTATGGTGTCATGTCTTATATTTAGGTCTTTAAACCATTTGGAGTTTATTTTTGCATATGGTGTGAGAGAGTGTTCTAATTTCATTGATTTACATGTAGCTGTCCAGCTTTCCCAATACCACTTGTTGAAGAGGCTCTTTTCTCCATTGTATGTTCTTGCCCCCTTTTTTGTAGGTAGGTGTGTGGGTTTATTTCTGGGCCTTCTAGTCTGTTCCACTGAACTATATATCTGTTTTTGTGCCAGTGCCACACTGTTTTGATTACTGAAGCTTTGCAGTATTGTCTGAAGTCTGGGAGGGTTATGCTTCCAGCTTTGTTCTTTTTCCTCAGGATTGCTTTGGCAGTTCTGGATCTTCGTGGTTCCATATAAACTTTAGGATTATTTGTCCTAGTTCTTTGAAAAATGTCATGAGTATTTTGATAGGGATTGTTATCTAAGTCTGTAGATTTCTCTGGATAGTATGGCCATTTTAACAATATTAATTCTTCCAACCCAAGAGCATGGGATATCTTTCCATTTCTTTGAATCATCTTCAATTTCCTTTATCAATGTTTTATAGTTTTCAGCATATGGGTCTTTCATCTCCTTGGTTTTTTTTTTTTTAAATAAATTTATTTATTTATTTATTTTTGGCTGCATTGGGTCTTCGTTTCTGTGCACGGGCTTTCTCTAGTTATGGCGAGTAGGGGCTACTCTTTGTTGAAGTGCATGGGCTTCTCACTGCAGTGGCTCCTCTTTGCTGCAGAGCATGGGCCCTAGAGTGTGCGGGCTTCAGTAGTTGTAGCACTTGGGCTCAGTAGTTGTGGCTCACGGGCTCTAGAGCACAGGATCAGTAGTTGTGGCACACGGGCTTAGCTGCTCTGCAGCATGTGGGATCTTCCTGGACCAGGGCTTGAACCCATGTCCCATGCACTGGCAGGTGGATTCTTAACCACTGCACCACCAGGGAAGCCCCTGTCCTTGCTTTTTTGAGGGGAGAATTTGCTGAGCTCTTCAGTCTGCCATATTAGAGGTCACAAGTTTACTCAAAAATAGTTTTATTGAGATACAATTCTCATAGCATACACTTCACCCATTTAAAGTATATAACTCAGTGTTTTTTAATATATTCACAGATATGTTAAACTATCACCACAGTCAATTTTAAAACATTTTCATCATCTCAAAAAGAAACTCCTTGCTCTTTAGTTATTGCTCCCTATCCCCTCACTTCCTCTCTTCCTCCCAGCCCTGAGCAACCACCAATCTACTACATGTCATCTCTTTCCTTTTCTTAGTAAGCCTGGTTAGAGGCTTATCAATTTTATTGATCTTTAAAAAGAACCAGCTTTTGGTTTCACTGATTTTCTCTATTAATTTCCTGTCCTCAATTTCATTGATTTATGCTCTAATTTTTATTATTTCTTTTCTTCTGCTTACTTTGTATTTAATTTTCTCTTCTTTTCTTAGTTTCCTAAAGTGGAAACTTAGAAGATTGATTTTAGGTCTTTCTTGTTTTCTAATACATGCATTCAATGCTATAAATTTCTCTTTAAGTACCGCTTTCCCTGCATCCCAGAAATTTTAAGCTGTATATTCATTTATATTTACTTCAAAATATTTTAAAATTTCTCTAGCAATTTCTTCTTTGATACATGTGTTATTTAGAAGTGTGTTGTTTAATCTCCAAGTATTCTGGGATTTTCCAGCTATTTTTGTGTCACTGATTTCTAGTTTAATTCTATTCTTTTAAATTTTAAAGGTGTGTTTTATAGTCCCAAATGTGATCTACGTTGGTGTATGTGCTGTGGGTTTATTTATAAGACACTAACAAAAATCCTTTATATCCATATCTTTATTTGAACAATTTTCTATAATATCTAGGAGAATACAGCATTAGTGATGCACATTTACTAAGTACAACATTAGACAACTACAAATTTAGAGCATAAATGTCAATCTGATATTGTTTTGGTTTTCGTCTTAGCACTAGGTGATATCTGGTGAAAACCCATGTTTCAAAGGCTTTTGTTGATATGAGGTGTATTATTAACTTATTCTTTAAAATTCCATGTGAGATATGCTGGGGTAGGTTTAGTTTAAAAGTAGTATTGGTTGATAATGCGTTTCACTTCTCAGTACTTTTGCTTTGTTTTTTTTTTTTTTTTTTTGGCGGTACGCGGGCCTCTCACTGTTGTGGCCTCTTCCGTTGTGGAGCACCGGCTCCGGACGCGCAGGCTCAGCGGCCATGGCTCACGGGCCCAGCCGCTCCGCGGCATCTGGGATCTTCCCGGACCGGGGCACAAACCCGCGTCCCCTGCATTGGCAGGTGGACTCTCAACCACTGCACCACCAGGGAAGCCCTACTTTTGATTTTTAATGGATGACTATTTTACCTAAGAACTTTTCAAACATTAACTATATCATGTTTTTCTATGTAGATCAGAGTAGAATTTCTTTTCCAGATCCAACAAGGGAAAACATTTGAAAAACTGCAATGGGCAATGTTCAATGTCATTGTAGTTAAAAGGCATATCCATTTCACAGTAAGTTAACAATTAAAGTTAGTAATCAAAATACAATATATTAAATGTCATAAGCTCATTTCTGTGCAACACTGTTAGAGCAATTTAAATTTTCCAAGGACACATGAAAATCAACCTAACTCCAGTGTTCCACAAAAATACATAACTAGGAATCAAAAATTATAACACACATACCCACATTTAAAGGAAAAATTCAGCATATGTTGGATAAAATTAAATGGCTCATGTAGAGAGCCTGAAATGTCGACCAAGTTTTTATAACATATGACAATATTTAAAACTACTGACTCTGAAAAATGCCATGAAAATGTACTGACCTACCAAGCACTGAATTGCACATACCAGATTCAACTCAAAAAACATTTTTTCTTTCAAATATTTCAAGAAACATTACAATACTAAGGAAATGTTAGTCATTTTCAGACATCTTAATGAATCTAATAACACCCATTAAATTGAGCTAATGAACATTTTAGCTAAACCAAATTATAAAATTAAAAAAAATGTATAAAATGCATTTTGGCAGATATTTTACATAGTGCTTTTCAGTTCCTGATCTATTGAGAAATCTACTGTAACCTCAGGTTCACTTAATTTAGGGTAATACTGAATACAATGAATTAGAATTTATAGCACTTTTTCCTGTTTTCACTCCATCTTTGATATGGGTAAAGAGTTCTCAAAATTTTTTTTAATGAATGTCCATGAAAGATTTTACAGTTATACCTTTTAGCTTTACTAAGCACAGGTCAGTTCAGTGGAAAACAAGCCATTTAAATATTACCAAGAATCTAACTTATCTCTATATTTCTTCCATGTATTCATTTGCTTAAGTGTAACACAGAGCCCCCTAACCTCAGGAAACACTCTCTCAGACCACATTTCATTGGCTCTGAGATTGCTGCTGCCTCACAGTTCTAATACCTGTTTGGAAATGAGAGAAAAGAAAGGAAGGAGAAGTAACAGGAGGGGAGGGTCATGCAGAAAGGGAACGAAGGAAGAAAGGAGGCCACACCCACCCAAACCCTCACAACACCTTGAGAAACAGGGCAAGATATCCTTTCCAGGCAAGACATCCCCTTACAGAGGAGAAGTTCCAGAGAACTTAAGGCAGCTCTAGGAGGGAAGGGAGCAGGGGTTAAGGCGGCCCTCACAGCACAGCCTGAGAAGAAATCACAATGCACTTACCCATACACTGAGCTTCTCTAACACACATGCACACAGCACACCTCTTGGCTCCAAAGCCAACACTGGAAGCATGCACACACCGTCATGTTCAACTACACACTGACTTATGTATGGCCTGCCTGGGAGACAGCCCTCAGAAGGGACCCAGGGGCTTGGCCTGCAGCTGCAGGTTCTCTGCAGGCTGCACAGCTCACCTGGTGGCTCTGACAGTGACTCTGAGGTCTGTGTGTTGAGAGCGACTTCCTCTTTCCTTTTGGGAGGCTCTCACCGCTTCTGGTCAGGCTGGGAGAGCTTGCTACTAATTAATGACCAAAACAGAGTACTGTACCCTCCAGGGGGGCACTGATTCATTACAAAAGCCAAACCTAGTTATAGCAGGTAACTACGACAAAGAGGAAACCACAAGGCACCCCAACTGATTAGCACCAAGAACTTGGTACCCATCATTTCCTCACCTCCCATATGCCAGTTGCCAACTGTGATAAGGAAAAGGAGCACCTCTTGCTGGACTGGGGCACCCCACAGGTACCAGGAGGAACAGAATGGAACCTCAGGACTTTCTAAAGTCTCCTGCCCCGCATGTGCCCTCAGTGCCACTGCTGCATATGGGAAGACAGCACAGCTGGAGGGCTGAGTGACCTCAGGCAAGTCACTGCCCTTATCTCTCTCTCAAATTATCATCAGCTAAGGACTGTACTAGCTGCCCTTCTACCTTCTAGGGCTGCTGTGAGGACACAATGAGGTAACAGAGAAAGGCTGAAGTGAAGCATAGCCAGACACGAGGTACTGTCTCTACATTACCTTTCACCAGGAGAACTGAAGGGCCACACATGACATTTTGCTTTCTGTTTTATTCTAAATAGTTGAAGATACTGAAGACTCTGTGTGTGTGTGTAAGAGAGAGAGAGAGAGAGAGAGAGAGAGAGAGAGAGAGAGAGAGAGAATATGAGGACATCTCAGGATGGTGCCAGATGCCCTTTTACCTAGGGTTACCAGGGAAGTCATTTCTCACAACAATCACTATACTGAAATTCTAATAAAATATTTTCACAGCCTCCGCCACTGTTATTAAAAGATTTGATCTATATTATACATAATCACTTACTCAGAAAGAGACAACTCTCAATTATCCATTAAAATGAAGGAAATAATAAAGTAAATGACACAAACTGGCCCGAATCCCCAAATCTCCTATCAGTTGGCTTTGGAATATATATTGTTGCACTTTTGCAATTGATGAAAGAAGTGTCAGGTGCATTTTCACAGCTTCCAAAGGAATAATGAAGCTACACTTCATGGAGTTTACCCCATACTCATCTTTCCCCTTCATTATAGTTACTCTCAGGCAGAGCAAAGCCGTAACCTGAGAAAAGCTACAAGAAGGAAAACTACTTCTAAGTTTTCAGCTTTGCTTTCCAAGGTGTGAGCTGAGTTTCTCTGTACAGTGAGTGGGGAGGAGACTATTGAGAAGGGGCTATTAAAGCAATGAACTGTTGCTTTCTCAAATAATTCTTTCTTTGAATTCCTATTGTATGTCATAGAGGAATTATGAAAAAGCAAATTAGTGATAATGCTAAAGATCGTACTGCAGAGAAGTGAGAACAGCAAGAACTCATGCAAAGAGTGGCCTGAAGGGAAGCCCCCAGGCAGGCCAGTGGGGCAACTGAGGACTGCCTTCACCCACAGCCTTCAAAAGAGTCAGAGCAGGTGAGTGGACAGGCGATGGGACACAGGATGTGGCTGAAGGAAGGGACAGAGTGAGCAGATAAATGAGTGGGTGGACGGACTGGAGGGCTGGTGCAGGTGTGTTTGAAGCTGGGTGAGAAAGTGTGGATGGACAAAGGGAAAGGTGAGCAGTCCTCAGAGGCCAAGGATACCCACAGTCAGCAGAATATTACTGCATCCTCAAGAAAGTAGGACACAGAATGACTTACCAGGACTTGGGGTTCCCTGGTTGTAAGGTATTTCTGTTATGACTAAAGATCTTCAGACCACTAAGAGAAATTAATTCAGATCCGCTTCTGGGGTTCTAGATAGGCCTTGGAGGAAGTTGGAGCCCTGAAATATCATAATCTTTGTGTGGCCATCCCTGAACAGGAAAGACTCTGGCCCAGGTGTGGAACAGAGGCTCCAGCACTTTGCAGCAGAAAGATGGAAGACAGGAGAGAGAGAAAGGCCCAGACAAGACATGCTTCGGGATATGAGCTGTCTGCAGGAAAGATAAAGGGCTGCAGTGGCAGTGGAAGCTAGAGCGTGATCCTGAAGACCTGACAAGACTCAGGGTGTGTACGGGACATGCTACACAGGACTGAGCTGGGAAAGGGCCTGGGAGGATTTCTAGGTCTGACGGGGAGAGCCTACAATCATGGTGGCATTTTTTGGAGCATCTCTCCCACCCAAGTCCCATCTATGTTCTTAAGACTCTGACAGATTCAGTACTAACCACGTGGTTTCAACAGTTCATTGAAAACCACACTGACAACCAGGGAAAATAGAGAAAATCGGATTGAGTTAGTATTTTTCTTGGTTTTGCAAATGAATAAATGTATCCAAACTGAATACAGCAGTGCACAATTCAATAAAAACTACCTAAACTCATTAACTTTGAAAAAGTATGTACATAAATCATGTACATTTAAGAAAGATTACAGCTACACAAACCTGGGATTTTACATTTTATTAATCCCTCAAAATTAACAGGCACCAAACACTAGTCTTTCCATTAGAGGGTAACCTTACTGAGTACCTGCATCTCATTTCTCTGTGGTTCAGGTACGGCGAGGAGAGAACTTCAGATGTGGAAGGGACCTTAAGAACCAGCTGTCTAACACTCTCACTGAATAAATGAGGAATTTGAGGCCCAAATAAGTTAACAGACAGAATTTATCTTTTAATAGCAATATTTATCACTGATTTGAAAATGTTTTACTTGCATTTATAATATTGCACATATTTTAATAAGATGTCTTTTTTATAGATCTAATAGTTAATTTATATAAATCTATGATTGTAATTCAGAACCAAAGTTTCTAAAGAAAGCTAAGAATTTGTTTTTGCACAACCTGAAACATTTATTGTATAAGATTTGTAGGAAAAATGGAGACTACGTTTAATTAGAATTTCAGAATGAAAACATATAGAATCTGGGTCTTATTAAACCAAATCCTCTGTAAAATTCAGCAATCTCCTTATACTTTTATATAGGTCAATGTATTTCTAATATGATGCTCTTTAAAGTATCTAGTGGCATTGAGAACATTTATAGAAGTTGCAAAGCCTAAAAAATGGAATCATAATTATTTATTATATACTTTCTTTTGCATAATTTATAAAATAATTAAGATTTCAAGACCTAAATCATGAATATTCTGACAATCCTCTCTAGATATTGACTGACATTAATTCTTAATAAATTAAGAAGAAAGAAAACCTGTCAAGGTTGAAAATATGCACTGCAGGAAGCAGATCTGATAACTAAAAATAGGTCACTTCACAGAACACTGTACCCTGATGTGATATGCGCCCAGGGAAAATCAATGAGCACATCAATGTAACACATCCTGAATAAAGGACATCAACATCAATAGCCACTTTGCCTAATCCTATCTCTAAATGTCAAACATTGTGTCATATTACTACATGACTTCCCAGTGTCTGCTACTTGTGCAGGTGAATCTGTAGCTATGTGCACATAATCCAGTTAAAACTGATCTGATTGAACTGTAAACAGAGTTGATAAAAGAGAAGCTTATTATTGTAGTGCCTAATATGAATATCGCTTACATTTTAAAGAACATAGTATGTAGCAGCAATTTAAAATGCTCAGTAAACTATGGTACAAACGGACTTCCATGCTCTATAGCAAACCAACATTCTCTTAGTATCTCTACATCATAGTGACACATAGAAGGGAGCTACTTGGCCAGTTACTTTACATATTGCCAGTTTATTTCTTTGTTCCAGTTGGACAGTAGCAACATAATTGATTCCTAAACTGGTATGATATGTACTCAGTGATGATTTTTCTTTCAATTCTTCTGGTTAGCACACAGGAGGTTCCTTATTGGTACCTTTCTAACAACAGCTCATATTCATATCTGGAATTTAGGTTTTTGATATCATTTAGATGCAGTGATAAGGATTTAAAATAAATGCTGGCAGCTGAAGACACATTTTTTTCCTTCCTTCCATCATTCACCTGCACATCAACTGCAGATACCTAACTGATCAAGGATGAGTGTTGTTAAAAGGTAACACAGCACAAAGGAGCCTATCTTTCTTTCCAAGATGATGAAAAGTATTCTAGGGGGAGTTCCAGTCAATAACCCCTTGTTTGGGAGATAATAAGTACTATCTCTTTTAAAATGTGTTTTCAGTACCTCACTTGAAATAATGGGTTATTTCAGGCAAGTATTGTATTGTCAATATTTTCCTTGATATCACTTTCAGACCCGTGATATGAATCCCAGGCCCAGGCTGGCTGGAATCTGGATGGTTTCTAGTGCAAGGGAAGATGGGTTAAAAGGAAAGGTGACAGGAAAGATGTGTTTAGCATCCATGAGCAGCTGAGGAGAGTCTTTCCTGTCTCGTAAACGCATCTGAGAAGATTAAAAAAAGAAAAACAAAAAAACAGAGCATCAATTCTTTGAATCTATAAAGATTTTTTTTGACAAAATTCTACCCAAAATCCTCAACTAATGAAGAATATTTATATTTGTTTTAAAATCACTTCATTTTTCCAATAAGGTGTTATCAAGAAAGTTAATGCACTATAAAAATGAGATAAAATAATTATAATAAAAACTGCATTACCCTTCAATAAATTATAAAATTTCCATTCAAACGACTGTGTTGGTGAATCACAGCAAAAGAAAGCCTGGGAGATCTTACCTGTATAGTACGAATGAATGACACAGAGACTCTTTCTTCAAACTCGTTAACTGGAGTATACAAATTCAACACTTTGACAATCTGGGAGAAATAAAATGATCAAAGTCTTTAGCATATTATCAAATACATACATGCTGGGTACCTGTTATCTGGAAAACTAAAAGGATCTCTGCATACAGTTTTCAGTTCTACTCAGGGCTTGGTTAGGGCAAGAGGGGAGAGGGAGTGGTTCTGAAGGCACATTTACCTTTATTAGCTGAATTTTTAAAATAAGAATGTATTAATGTAATATTTTACACTTTAAGAAGCAACATAAATTTGAAAAAACATGAAAAATAAAAGTGCTCCCACCTGCATGCTCTCAATCTCTCAAAGTAACAATAGTTAACAGTGTCCTGTGTATCCAGCTAGTTACTTTCTATATGTATTCTATGTGTAATCTATGTAAGATTTCTATGTTTTGAGATAAGTGATGAACATTAAAAAATCCAAGAGTCAGCACAGAAATAACTAGGCAAAAGAAAAGTGGGTATGTTTATGCCTATGCCTTGCCTCATGCTGTGGCCATTGTTCTCAAATGCCCCTCCCATCTTTTCATTTCCTTAAATTCAATGCACAGCTAAATAAGACTTTCCCTGAATGATCAGTTATTGCCCCTCAGCACCATTTTGGAATCCTCCCTCTAGCTAATTAGTGCTGAGGGCTTAACTATCTCCCAATGGGCCAGCACCAGCCCTGGCCTCCCCTGAGCCCTGTGGCGAGCCGTGCTATAAGCTGGCCCTGCCAAAAAATGGGCAGCAGAAACCAAAGGAAACAGGGTGGGG
This sequence comes from Grampus griseus, assembly GCF_964374135.1. Lineage (NCBI taxonomy): Eukaryota > Metazoa > Chordata > Mammalia > Artiodactyla > Delphinidae > Grampus > Grampus griseus. The sequence continues at coordinate 96,323,500 of NC_139018.1, forward strand.
CAGCCAACCACGCCAGGGGCCAGCCCCACCCACCACTAAGCCAACAGTAGTTCAGCCCTGCCACAACAGAAGGGCCTACACAGCCCACATAGGGGGTACCCCTAGACATACAGCTCTGGTGACCAGAGGGCAGCATGCTTCTGAGCCCCATAGGATGTTTCCTGCATAAGGCCACTTCTTTAAGATCGGGAAATGTATATGACCTACTTAATACACAGAAAAAAGACAGCAAACTGGAAAAATGAGAAGACAGAGCAATATGTTCCAAACAAAGGAACGAGACATACCTCAGAAAAAGTACTAATAGAAGTGGAGTTGAGCAATCTACAAGGTTATGATTATAAAGATGCTCAGTGAACTCAGGAGAAGAAGGGATGAACATAGTGAGAACTTCAACAAAGAGTTAGAAAATATAAAGAAGAACCAAAAGAGCTGAAGAATACAACAGTAGACTAAATTATACAGAGGAATGGATCAGTGAGCTGGAAGACAATAGTGGAAATCACTGAAACTGAACAACAACAAAAAAAGAATGAAAAAAAAATGAGGATGGTTTAAGAGACCTCTGGGACAACTTAAGTGCACTAATACTCACATTGTAGGGGTTCCAGAAGGAGAAGACAGAGAGAAAGGGACAGAGAACTTATTTGAAGAAATAATAGCTGGGAAAGGAAACAGACATCCAGATCCAGTAAGCACAGAGTCTCAAACAAGGTCAACCCAAAGAGGTCCACACCAAGACAGATTATAATTAAAATGGCAAAAATTTAAGATAAAGAGAAAATCTTAAAAGCATCAAGAGAAAAGCAACTAGTTACATAAAAAGGAACTCCCATAACAACATCAGCAGAAATTTTGCAGGCCAGAAGGGTGTGGGGTGATATATTCAAAGTAATGAAAGGAAAAAAACCTATAACCAAGAATATTCTACCTGGCAAGGTTATCATTCATATTTGAAGGAGAGATAAAGAGTTTTACAGACAAGCAAAAGCTAAAGGAGTTCAGCACCATCAAACTAGCTTTATGTTTATATTTTTATTTTTTTAATGGGACTTCTCTAAGTGGAAAAGAAAAGGCCACAACTAGAAATATGAAAAGGGAGGGAAGAGGAAAGTTTAAGAGATAAAGGCCTACGTCAAGAAACAAGAAAAATCTCAAATAAACAATTTAACCTTATACCTAAAGGAACTAGAAAAAGAAGAACAAACAAAATCCAAAGTTAGTAGAAGGAAAAAAAATCAGAATGGACATGAATGAAATAGAGACTACAAAAACAACAGAATAAAAATCAATGAAACTAAGAGCTGGTCCTTTGAAAAGATAAACAAAATTGATAAACTATTAGCCACATTTATCAAGACAAAAAGAGAGAGGGCCCAAATACATAAAATCAGAAATGAAAGAGAGAAGTTACAACTGACATCACAGAAATACAAACGATCGTAAGACATTATTATGAATAATTATATGCCAATAAAATGGACAACCTAGAAGAAATGGATAAGTTCCTAGAAATGTACAGTCTCCCAAGACTGAATCAGGAAGAAATAGAAAATATGGACAAATTACAAGTAATTAAATCAAATCAGTAATCAAAAAACTCCCAACAAACAAATGTCTAGGACTAGATGGCTTCACAGGGGAATTCTGCCAAATATAAGAGTTAACACCTGAATCTACCCATCTCAATCTATTCCAAAAGAACAGAAGAGAAAGGAAAACTTCTGAACTCATTCTGCGAGTCCACATCACCCTGATACCAAAACCAGACAAAAATACCACAAAAAAGGAAATTATAGGTCAGTATCACTGATGAACATAGTTGTAGAAATCCTCAACAAAATATCTGCCAATTGAATTTAACAGAACATTAAAAGAATCATACATCATGATCAAGTGGGAATTATCTCAGGGATGCAAGGATTTTACAATAACTACAAAACAATCAATGTGATACACCCCATTAGCAAATTGAAGAATGAAAATCATATGATCATCTCAATAGATGCAGAAAAAGCTTCTGACAAAACTCAACATCCATTTGATAAAAACTCTCAACAAAGTGGGTATAGAGGGAACATACCTCAACATAATAAAACACATATATGACAAACCCACAGTCAACATCATACTCATGGTAAAATGGTGAAAGCATTTCCTCTAACAAAACAAGGATGCCCATTCTCACCACTTTTATTCAAAGTGGTATTGAAAATCCTAGCCACAGAAATTAGACAGGAAAAAAAAAGTAAAAGGAATCCAAATTGAAATGGAAGAAGTAAAACTGTCACTGTTTGCAGATGACAGGAAACTGTATATAGAAAATCCTAAAGATGCCACCAAGAAACTATTAGAACCAATAAATGAATTCAGTAAAGTTGCAGGATACAAAATTAATATACAGACAACTTTTGCATTTCTATACACTAATAATAAATTATCAGAACACAATCCCATTTATAATTGTACCAAAAAGAATAAAATACCTAGGAATAAATCTAAACAAGGAAGTGAAAGACCTGAACTTGGAAAACTATAAGACATTGATAAAAGAAAGTACAGGTGACACAAACCAATAGAAAGATATACCGGGCTCATAAAGTGGAAGAATTAATATGGTTAAAATGACCATATTACCCAAGGCAACTACATATTCAATGTAATCTCTATCAAAATACCAAAAGCATTTTTCAAAGAACAAATAATTCTAAAATTTGTATGGAAACACAAAAAACTGAGTAGCCAAAGCAATCTTGAGAAAGAAGTACTAATACAAAGCTAGAGGTATCATGCTCCCTGATTTCAAACCATACTAAAAAGCTACAGTAATCAAAATAGTATGGTACTGGCACAAAAACTGACACATAGATTGATGGAAAAGGAAAGAGAACCCAGAAATAAACCTACTCTTTTACGGTCAATTAATCTACAGTAAGGGAGGCAAGAATATACAATGTGGAAAAGACAGTTTCTTCAGTAAACGGTGTTGTGAAAACTGGACAGCTATATGCAAAAGAATCAAACTAGACCATTTTTTCATACCACTTAGAAAAATAAACTCAAAATGGATTAAGGACTTAAATTTAAGACCTTAAACTCTTAGAAGAAAATACAAGCAGTACATTTTTGACACTGGTCTTAGCAATATTTTTTTGATCTGTCTCCTCAGGCAAGAGAAACAAAAGCAAAAATAAACAAATGGGACCACATCAAACTAAAAAACTTTTGCACAGTGAAAGAAATTATCCACAAAATGAAAAAGCAGCCTACTGAATGGAAGAACATATTTGCAAACAATATATCTAATAAGGGGTTAATATCCAAAATATACAAAGAATTCATATAACTCAAATCAAAAAAACAAATGACCTGATTAAAAAATGGGCAGAGGACCTCAACAGACATTTTTCCAAAGAAGACATACTGATGGGCAACAGGCAAATGAAAAAATGCTCAACATCACTAATCACCAGAGAAATACGAATCAAAACCACAATGAAGTACTACCTCATACTAGTCAGAATGGCTATTATCTAAAAGACAACAAATAGTAAGTGTCGGTGAGGAGGTGGAGAAAAGGGAATCCTCATGCACTGCTGGTGGGAATGTAAATTGGTGCAGCCACTATGGAAAACAGTATGGAGGTTGCTCAAAAAATTAAAAATACAACTATGATACAACCCAGCAATTCCACTTCTGGGTATTTTTCCAAAGACAACAAAAACACTAGTTTGAAAAGATATATGCACCCCTCTGTTCATTGCAGCATTATTTACAATAGCCAAGATATGGAAGCAATCTAAGTGTCTGTAGACAGACAAATGGATAAAGAAGACTGGTGTACACACACACACACACACACACACACACACACACACACACAAAGAATATCACTTAGTCATAAAAAAGAATGAAATATTGCCATTTGCAACATTATGAATGGACTTTGCAGACATTATGCTAAGTGAAATAAGTCAGACAATGACAAATACTATAAGAGCTCACTTATATGTGGAATCCAAAAAACAAAACAAAGAAACCAAAAAAATGAAAATATACTCACAGATACAGAGAACAAATGGGTGGTTGCCAGAGGGGAGGGGCATGGGGTATTCAAATAAGTGAAGGGGGTTAAGAGGTACAAACCTCCAGTTATAAAATAAATAAATAAAGCATGTGGATATAATCTACAATATAAGGAATATGGTTAATAATATTGTAATAACTTTGTATGGGGACATATGATTGCTAGACTTATCTTGGTTATCATTTTATAATGTATGGAAATGTCAAATCACTGTGTAGTATACCTGAAACTAACATCATATTATACATCAGCTATATTTCAATTAAAAAAACACAATTATTTGTCTTAAAATAGAGAAGTCTAAAGAATCATTCAATTATTAAATAATATGGAAAATTCTTTTATGGAGTACAAACTCCATAGAATGTGTAGAATGTACACCCCCACGAAAACAGGGACTTTGTTTTGTTCATGGTTTTATCTTAGTGGCTAGAACATTATACAGAACAGTGTAGAGAGTGGATAAATAAGTACTGAATGTTGAATGTGCAGGACTGTGACTAGTACTGAAATATACTTTGTGGTAAAATCTCCCTTCTTCAAGATCTACAATGTTGATATATATCATCTCTGACACAGATGAAGTCAGCTCAGAGACAAAAGCAATAGCTAGAAGCCTTCTTTACTTCCCTAAATGTCACCGTTGATGAATGTTAACTTGTTTTATAATAGGGAAAATCGCCTTACCTGGGCAGTAGTTAAAGCATTGCACATGGAACAAATGGCTTCTGCATCATCATCTGTTTTCTTTTTCACTTGCAAAAGCTGAGCAGCCTGAATGAGAGGTTCCAGGGTTTCCTTAGCCCCACTGTTCATCAGATTCTTGTCACGCAGCCATTCTTCTAGTTGACTGACATTGTACCTAAGCCAGAAAAAGGGAGGTGATGCAAATTTACTGAATGTTATCATAAATGTCTTAATTTTTCTGTGCATGGGTTTGTCAGGAATTTCAGTGAAATTCTGTTTTTTTAAATCATTAGCTGTGCTTAAAAATTTATTACTATACATAATCAGGAGGTTTATAATCATAATTATATAAGAGTAGGTATAATTCTAGAGACTATAATTCTCTTTAATGGGAGATAGAAATGTAGCCATTACAGCAAGTTATGAAATAAGATGTGCTAAAAACCAAAATAGAACACATAATATGGCTGTGTCCTTATTAAAGAGCCAAGCAGAAAACATTTTATAGCTTCTTACAACTTGAGAGGTGAGAATTGATAATCCTTTAAGTACTCTCTCTTCCTTAAGTCAGACTCCAAGCTAGTAGACATAATAACAAGACCCCCACATAGACCCTGTGCTCCGGCCCTCTTTAGGGAAGAGTCTGGGTGATGGAGGTAGTGGCCTGAGGAAGCTCAGGGATGAAGGCGAGAAGGGCAAGTGGGGGCCATGGGAAGAGACAAAGACCCAAAATATGAAGAGAGACATAGAAACTACACAGATGCGAGATTTTAAGAGGTGGCCAACCAAGTGATAGTGGTTCGCAAATGAGATAAATGGACCCACAGTCAGGACTTAGTAATCAGGCAAAGAGGGGCTTCATAGGTATGAACAGAACTTGCAGAAAAATAAATTCTACGACCTGAGTAGAAAGCATTATCTTCTTACCACTACCTACAGTGGATGTGAGTAATGGAAAATTTGAAAAGAAAGCCAATGCTTCCTGAGATTAACTACAGGCTTTCATAGGAGAAATCCTTTTTCCCCCTCTTGGTGAATTTTCTAGCTGTTTTAAAATAAATTATTTGAAAAAAAATTCCATTATGCTAATAAGGTTATGCTGAGGAGCAGCTGGACAAAATTGAGCACAGCTTTCCTTAAAATAGAGAGGGGCGTATTTCAAACATCAGTAAAAGATCTATTAGACATGTTCTTGTTGCCATAGGTACAAAACAGTATTTTGTCAAAATAAATTTATAAGAGCAATCAAACATTAGCAATCTTCATTATAGTTTGATATTTTGTTATTGTACAATTAAAGCACACACAAAAGGAGAGGAAGCAGCTATCTCATCTTTATGTAGTTTTCATCATCTCCCCACTCCCTCAGATGAGTTATCAGGGCTTTCCTGGTGGCGTAGTGGTTAAGAATCCGCCTGCCAATGCAGGGGACACGAGTTTGAGCCCTGGTCCGGGAAGATCCCACATGCCGCGGGGCAACTAAGCCTGTGCGTCACAACTACTGAGCCTGCGCTCTAGAGACCACGAGCCACAACTACTGAGCCCACGTGCCACAACTACTGAGCCTGTGCTCTAGAGCCTGCGAGCCATAACTACTGAGCCCACGTGCCACAACTACTGAAGCCCGCATGCCTAGAGCTCGTGCTCCACAAGAGAATCCACCACAATGAGAAGCCCACGCACCACAATGAAGAACAGCCCCCACAGCAACGAAGACCCAACACAGCCAAAAATAAATAAATAAAAATAAATAAAGTTCCCTTTAAAAAAACAAAAAACAAAAACGAGTTATCTTCACATGGAGCAGGGTTCCTAACAAGCAGTGGGTTGCAAGGCACAGCCAGGAGCAATCACGAATGAGAGTGGAGGGTCCAGCCAGAAAAGAGGAAGCAGCTCTGTGCCCAGTCTGCCCTTGCTGCTCGCCTGGCGGGGAGTGGGGGTGGGGGCAGTGGACATCAGGTACACTAGCCTCACACGAGCCCCGGCAAGCGGTTGGGCAGCATGAAAAGGCCATGGCAGCTGTTGGCGTTCGCTCACCTGATCTGCATGCCTTTACTCCAGGAGCACATGTCCTTCCGGAGGAGGAGGTTGTTCAGTGTGACGGCCCCCACGATGTAGAACATCTGCTTGACCACCTGCTTGATCAGTTCGGGGTCCATGCCGTGCTGACACATGACTGAGTGGAAGGAGTTGAGCTGCCGCAGGATGGAGTCCAGTGTGTAGGTACCCTCATCAGCAATGCTGGAGGTTCGCTTTCTTAGCCCTGTGGGCTTCACCCCAGACACACCCTGAATGGTTTCATGCTCTAGCATTCCGGAGACTGCAAGAGAAGTTCAAGTGTCAGAAAAGAAGATCTGGAAGTAAACGTGTGCACACACACACAAAGACACAGACATACACACATTCAGTTTATGAAAATGATTTGAGTATCAATATAGAGGGAAAAAGAACTCAATAAAAGGGCTTCTGGATTTTAAACTTTAATGAAGGAATAATTCTTAAATTCAAAAAAATAGTAATAATTCTTAAATTCAAAAATTTACCATGAAATTAAGAACTCTTAATGGCCCATTTTCTGAAATATGAAGCCTTGTAATAGCACGTGTGAGGTATCTTGGGAGGGTTTTTGAGAGAGATGTACGGAGCAGTTAGGGAGAAGATAAAAATTCTCCAATAGGGCTTCCCTGGTGGCGCAGTGGTTGAGAGTCTGCCTGCTGATGCAGGGGACGCGGGTTTGTGCCCCGGTCCGGGAAGATCCCACATGCCGCGGAGCGGCTGGGCCCGTGAGCCATGGCCGCTGAGCCTGTGTGTCCGGAGCCCGTGCTGCACAATGGGAGAGGCCACAACAGTGAGAGGCCCGCATACCACAAAAAAAAAAAAAAGAAAAAAAAAATTCTCCAGTAATATCGAGCCCCAGAGGCAAACAAATCAAGTAGCAAGAAAGGCAGGAGACCAGGCAGTGGGCTTGGAGAAGACTTGGGAGAGGGCAGTTGTGTGGGGCTAGAGAGCTGGGCCCTTCCTTGCCCTGAGCTGCCCACGACAGTAGGGAGACCTCGGGCTGGCCTTAGCCTCCCAGGACTCAGTCTTCTCATCTGGGGCACTGCTGCTCCCTCTATTACGCTCTTGCAGCGTTTGGCTTATGCCTCCTCTAGGATGGTTTTGGGATGCCCACTCCCTGGACTGGAAGCCCCCTTGAGAGCAGGGGCCATTCCTGATTCATTGTTATATGTCCTAGAGCTAAATGCAGCTTCCAAAGAACCTCATACTGACTCAAAACATTTGTTGTTGTAAAATCATTGGGAGATGCAGCTAGCGGCACATCTAAAGGTAAAATTTCTTATTTAGCCAATGAAACCAGGCAAAAGTAGAAGAGAATGGACTGAAGCTGACCTCTGCATCTGTGTTACCTCAAGCATTTTTGCTGACCTAGGTTGCTTTAAATTCATGACCTTTTAGACGTCAGCTGAAGAAACCACTGCCATCCCCCATGGCTTCCTCAGCCTTCTATGTTTCTAGTTGGTTAAAGGGGGGCCTGCAATAAAACATGGGACACTAGGAGCCCACAGAGGTGAGATGAAGTTGTAGAAATGTGGAAAGCACATAGATGGGGAAAGAAAGGGTAACTGGTAGTAGCCTTAAGAGGCTGTTGATAATTTGCTTGACGATAATACAGTTTGGTAACTTAAAAAATTAAAAAAAAAAGTTCAATGCATTCAAAATTAGCAGCCTGCAATTTGTACATGCCTTCTAATTCCTTTACACACCTGCTACACATTCCAAAGGAATACAGGTAGAATGATACATAAATACACACCCAGAGTGAGTATACATATATAAAGATAGGTACATGAAATCACACATACATAGAAACACACACACACACACACACACACACACACCAGTTTCTCATCCAATGAGAAACTGCTACTTTAAACCAAATTGCCTTTAACAATTCCATAGGGGTCATGAGATGTTCCACTCAGCATGGAGTGTCTGAGACCTGTTCTTGTTGCCATGGTACCTTCCCAGCCCTCTTACTGTAGCCTAATAGGCAAAGTACATACCCTCCCAAGCCTCCTTCATTTTAGATGGGTCCCTAGGAAGCTCAGTGTAGTAGTACGCTAGACCAAAGTTTAAAGTGTTTTTGAAAACTGGATGAGGTCTGAGGTCTACTGCTAGGTATAAAGCATGACCCAATCATAAGAGAGAGGCATTACACATTAGGGAAGTAAACTATATACTGCCATTTCCATCATGTGGAAGCAGTGATTTTGAGGTACCCCAGTTCATCATGGCTGGGGTTCTGAGATTCCTCAGCTAATTTTGGGACTGAGTCTTACTACTTTCTGTTCTCCATATGAATACATGCTCCAACACATGTGCCACTGGTGGTCATCTCTTGGCGGGCACATGAGGTAGACAGACCTGGATGTCATCAATATGCCCTGGTCTTACCGATCATTGGCTGAAGGATGTTCTCTAACACCCGCACGAGCTGCTGGTAGATCTGAATGGCCAAGTCACTTAGCACCTGTCGGTACTCGGCCAGGTCAAAATTGGTGAGGCAGTGTTCATTCTGGCGAGATGTGTTGTGTTTCATAAAGCCCTAGAGCCATAACGGAGAGTTAATGATACAGATGAAGTAAAATGTCTCCTGTTTAACTCTCTCATTTGATCGGCATCCTCATGCTCTTTTTTCCTTTCTCCAAAGAGTTCCCATTCCAACCTACACATAAATGCCAGGACACTCCTTCTCAAATTCTGTGTGTTTGTTTCCATCATGTCTCCCCTTCCACTTCTTACTAGCGTTTGAATAATCTAAACTTGGCAACCTAGCATTTAAGCTTTTCCACCAGCAATGTCAATGAAACAAGATGGGGGAACTTGATTTGAAAAAAAAACTAATGAGTGTTTTCACTTATGAAACAGCTGGTTCACTGCCAAGCACTTAATTATCTAAAGTAGTAATCTCTTAACTTCAGTTCATTAAATACAGCCCTGTTTATAAATACTACACTGGAAGGACGTAAGTAATCTTCTTAAAATTGATCAATTTCTACAGAGACTGGTGAATAAATAAAAAAATTCTCTTTACTATATTTTACTGTATCCACACATGATTCTCAGTCTGAGCTTAGAATGGAATCTTTTGGTGGTATTTGTTAAAATGGAAAGCCAACTGTACAGGCAGGTACTTCGTCAGGCACTGCCTGACAAAGACAATTGCCTACTTGATGGATTCTGCCCACACTCAAGCATCTGCCTCCCTGCAACCTACTTAACAACATGGTCTAGAACTGGGGACTGGAAGGACGGTTAATAGGCCTTCTGGAGGATTCTGTTCTGCTAGTCCCATCTGCTCAAGGACCATGTCTTGCTCATATTGCATTTCCCATCATCTGCCAGGACAGTCCTCTGCCCCTAGCCTGTGGGTGCTCAGAAAGTACTACTGCTCAGCTTCTCTGCCTGCCCTCCCGGCAAAGGATGCGGAGGTACGAAGGGCAGTGGTTATGGACAGAGGCTCTTGGAGGTGGGCAGACCCAGAATCCTAGCTAAGCTCCTTATGACTGAGAGCACCTGGGCAAAGTGATGAACTTCTTTGAGCTTTAGTTTCCTCATCTGTAAAACTGGGTTATAATTCCTACCTCACTGAGATGTTAAACAAGAATTAAACAACATAATGTACAATAAATGCTGTCTGATACATACTAAGCAGCCCTTAATAAATGATAATTATTAATATATTACATAGTTTTGAAATATGAAGTCTATCAACCAACTGATGACCACATCACTATAAGCAAAAGCAAAAATATCTGTGGACGAATCTAAAGAGACATGTTTTACCTTGATCACCTTTAATGTATTACACAAGCCAAAACTGATTAATTTCTTTAAATAGCTCAATATTCATACATCAGTCCTTGAAAAGCCCATTTTCACATCTTAACAAAAAGTTTCAGTGCGATAACCATTCAATGACCAATGCTCATTTTATTTCTGCTGTGCTTTCTCATAATACAAACTCTCAGAGGGAAGAAACTATGTCACTTCCCAAGTCAGTTTTGTAAATAATGAACATCAAACAAAGCTATGAACTTCCAAGCCTCCTCTGAATTCAGGTTTCTAAATTAACAAATGGCTAAATAGTTTGTGCTTTAAATTTTTTTCCTTAAAAAGGTCAGAGAAAGTATAGCATGCTGGTTTTGTGATCAAGGCTTTCTCACCTCTTCTCCACTGTACTGCTTCAAACAGTGCAAAAATCGGCATGTGTTAGAAAGCCAGAAGGAGACAGTTTCAAAATCATCACCTCTTTTCTGAAAGAGAGAATAAGCCTAAATTAGCTTTTTCCTTAGGGAAATAATAGCCTGAAAAAACCAAACAGATACCAGAAGGCCCATTTCCTTCACTTACCATTAACAACAGTTATAAAAATAAATCACATTGCAGTTGTAAAGCCTCATATCGTTGCTAGAGAATTTCAACCACTGAGTTCACTGGTTGTTTGTTACTTTGCTTGGCAATTAGAAAATGCCATTAGAAAATGATGCCTGGTCATGCAATTGATATTCGCTTAGCAGTCCCTTTAAGCAGAAAACAATTCACCAAGCCACAGCTTACCCGAACTCACTTCCCTGAGGGTTACTGAAGGGAATCAGAAAGGACTAAAGGCACAAAAGGGAATTACAAATATTGTGAAGCACTGAAACCCAGATTAGGTTAAAAATCTTGTCAATGATAAGATAAAATTTCTGGCGAGCTAATGAGAAATGGAATGGAGGAAGCCCTGTGCAGAGCAGTGGAGAGTTTGGCTCTTCATCAGGTCTGCGCCACATGTCAAACCACCTCTGCGAAATCAAACCAGGGACACATGACAAATACACTTCAGTTTAAAAAGGGATGTGAAACAAATGCACATCCATTTAAAATGGTATCAAAAGGGTGCTGTGTTCAAGTATCTATTCCTTTTTAATCTTTAAACAATTTGGTACAATAATTAGTCAAATTAGATAAATTTGGAAGAATTTATCCAAATTTTCTCATCTTGCAAGTAAGATGAGAGGGAGAAAACTTTACGATTTGGCTTTGTTGTCTTTGTAGGAGTTGACTTAAGAAGTAGTAAAACTCGTAGTCTATCTAAATGTAATACAGCATCAATACACCAAAAATTAAATGAGTTACATTCGGAAGACATTCATCAGTTTTTGAATGTTAAATATTCAGAAACTCCACACTTTAGTAAGCACTGTAGAAAGTAACCACATAGACTATCTGTGCAGGAGGGACTGAGAACCGGCATTAAAAGTTATGACCAGGGGCTGGGGGAGGGTGTGTTTAATGGGTACAGAGTTTCAGATGGGGAAGATGAAAAAGTTCTGGGGAAGATGAAAAAGTTCTGGAGATGATGGTGGTGATGGTTATGCAACAGTATGAATGTACTTAATGCCAAAGAACTGAAAAATGGTGAAAACTAAGAATAATGTTCACTGTTTTTCTAGATTGTCAAGAGGATGATCATGCAAGTGACTCAGTGATTACTGAGTTATGCAGGGCTTTCTGTTCTATTATGTAACTTTGCTGCCTTTTCCAAGTCTTTCCTCTCTGATTAGTATCTGTGTGTTGCTTCTCACATGGAACCAGGCATTTAAGGTAACAAGGAAAATTATGAGATGAGCTGGAGAATAATGGGAAGAAAAGTCAGAAGAGAATTTTAAATGTTTTATCAAACATCTTTTTATATGAATGGGCTAGGTATTACTAAACTTACTTAACACCTATTTTAACTATAGCATCATATTCCCTGTATATATGAACTTCACTAGGTATTTTTAATTTAGTTCTAAGACCTCAAAGCAGAAAACTTCTATGACAAAACTGAATTTGCTTCACAATCAAATGCAAGTATATTGACTTAATTTTGATTACTGTTCAACCTGAGCCCTGTTTTGAAAGAAGGCACATAGACACTTTACAGAATGAATGTTTCCTACAATGGAAGGTATAGATTGAGACTAGAAAGTGGTCATAACTGGAAACTTAGCTCAAGTCTAAGGAAGGAAAAATACCTCTGTGCAGACTCTGTCATCATTAATATTCATTATGAGAATTTTGTTGCACGTGAACTGACCTTTAATACTTTTTTGATGCTGTTTATTGTTGATGTTAGCAACGACCTTACTTTCTGATCATCATTCAGGTAGTCAGCGTGTCGAACACACATAAACAGGATATACGCTGGTAACCCTGGAATCAAATTGACTGCTACACCACGTGGCTTCAGTTCTAAAAAAGAAAAGAGGAAAAATAATCTTATATAACTTTGAAAGTCTTCACGAGGAATGCTTTTTGAGATACAAAAGCACAGCTCTCATGTAAGAGTTCAATCATTCAGGGTAAATAGGTCGTGTTTTTAAAAAAGCATATTTTAAAGGCTGACTAAGCGGAGAAATTCTTGAGGGTAGGAACATGTGAATCTTAGCTGCTTATACAACAACTCCCAAATGTCTATCTCCTGCCCTGACTTTTCCTTTGAATTCTAGGCTCATGTATCAAGTGGCTTTTGACATCTCTGCTCAGGCATGTCAAACTAAGCCCATCCCAAACTAAACTCTTCATTCCTTATGGAACCTGCTCTTCCAGGAGTTAGGTGGGTCCTAGCAAGTGTCCCTGCAGTGTGACTGACATCCATGATGTGGTCAGGATGCTGCTACAGCACTATACGCACAGCAGTCAAGGATGACTAAAGAAACCAGTGTGAATATTTAATAAATGAGTGACTAGCCTTTCCCACCACCGACACGTGTACCAGAAAGACCTTTTATCTTACGCAGGAAATACTTGCCCAGAATCAAGTTCTTAACAAGTTTTTGCTCATCCTCCTTCTTGTATTCCAGCATTCCTTGGAAATCCTTTTCTTTTCTGGGAATGTTGACTGGACGAATGGGCTCATCAATGATCTGTCCTGGGGATATGTTCTCCATTTGGCCCACTTCATCAGAAACAAAAAGAAGAAAAATGTCTTCCAGGTAGAAAAGATGAGAGGTTTCCATGTTCCTATAATTTTAAGTAAACTCTATAACAACAGAAGCTTGCCATATTTACCACTTAATTGTCCCTTCTTTCAGTATTTTTTCTGGTAAAACTGGGTGGATAAATGATAAAATTATACGGTAATGTCACTCTAACAACCACTAGTGCTTGGCTACTATGAACACCAAAGAATCTTACTAGATTCAAAAGCATTTTCTTTTGTAATAAGGTTAACTTTGTAATAAGATTAAATGTCTCCAAAGTAAGTGGTTTAACTTCTTAGTTAACTAATCAGTATCAATCATAAATGTCTAAATATATTTCGACTTTAATTTACAGAAGGAAAAAACAATATTCTACAAAGAGGCAGCCAGACTATAAAAGATTCCCCTTTACCTTTAGCTCTATGAATCTGGTCATTAAAGAGAAAGAACATTTACTTTAAATGTATCATTGCAATCAGTTCAAACCACATCAAGATAGCTGGTAGAACCGAGTTTCTTCACACTAGTTGATGTGAAATGTATTATTTCTCACAAAGCCTTCATAAGGAAAAGGCTTAATGTTCTCCTGTCACCCCTCACTCCCAAAGAAATCATGAGCAGATAAAACAACCTGTATTTAATATGATTTCCTAAATATTATTCAGTTTTTTGTTTGTCTGTTTTTAGTAAAGTGCTAAAAGTCCCACCACAAAGCTGCAAACAGTAAAGTACAACTGCTGGCTAACAACCCTTTCAGATGTTAAAAATGATCACCACTGTTGATGGCAGCTGCCAGAGAAGAACTGAGGGTTAAGAAAAAGTCTCCAATTCCATCTCAAAATTGAGAATTGAGTGGGAAATTCAAGGGAAGGTAAAGGGAAACTTGAGTAATGATGGTGTTTGTGGAGCTATATGCTAGTAAGATTTTTAATTCTCTTATCTACAGGAAGGGGGGCAGTTAAGGAATCTATTTAGTGTTATACAGCAGAAACCAACACAACATTGTAAAGCAATTATACTCCAATAAGGATGTTAAAAAAAAAAAAGAAATCTATTTGGGTGTAGTTTAAGTTTGAGTTCAGAGACTGCTGGCAAACAAACAAAACGCAGATCAGATGCATTAGAAAGTTTAATCTTGCTGACTCCACAAGGTATCAGCCATGCTTCTCCTGTCACTCTGGGCAACTTCCGGTGTTAGTTCTGGGAAGCCAGTTCCACAGCATGAGGTTATCACAGAGAACACCAATACCTGCCAGTGCTCTTGCTCATGTGGCACAGAGCCTGGTGACACCTCGTCCACCTTATGCCGCAGCATCACACACCGGGACTATCAGCGCTGAAAATCACCACCATCCACCAACGTTATGATATCTAAAGAGCGATCACACTGTGATTGGACAAATCAGGGCTGTGGCCACCTCCCATAACCTAGCATTTCATATGCATGATGCAGTCCGGAACCGCAGGACTAACTGAATGCCTTGTATGCCTCTCTACAAGAGACAGGAGATTCAAACTATTTAGTTTTACATAAGTTATTTCTGGAGTTAGTTTAAACACGACAGCATGAGGATCTCAGGATCAGTACACAGCTGTGACCTTCACAGCTCCTGTATATATTCTGCATGTAAAACAAAATAATAAGATCCCTGCCATCTATGTTACTGGTTGCTTTAAGCTACAGAAACAATTCAACGAGGGGAAACTGGGAGAAAACAGATTCAACATACTAAGTTTATCAACAAATGCACACATTTGGACTCTGTATAACTCAAAAAGAATGTTTTAAACCTACTGATCTTATCATATCTAAGGTGCCACTGATTATGACATATAGTATTATTTTATATAACACTAAAGAAGGAAAAATATTGCCAGTTAAACTAAAACCCATCAACTTCTGTAAGATACATCCTAATTTCAGAGATGTTAAAATATGAAAAATTGTGCACCACAGAATTTATGAAATATGGTGAATATTTTAACTAAGAGATATTACGTTTTAAAAGAAAGCTTCACTTTCCTTTTGCAAAATCTCTAACGAAGATATTTTTGGTTCTGTACAAAAATGTCAGAGATAAAATTTGCCATACTTTCATTAAAATTTTACTCTGTCTTTGAATTCTTCCCAGAGATTAGAGTCTTCACAAAAACTCA
Organism: Grampus griseus; assembly: GCF_964374135.1. Lineage (NCBI taxonomy): Eukaryota > Metazoa > Chordata > Mammalia > Artiodactyla > Delphinidae > Grampus > Grampus griseus. Next base: position 96,339,445 of record NC_139018.1, read on the forward strand.
CAGGTAAAATATAGATGTCAGCTCAACATGACCTTGATTTATTTAACAAATCATATAATTAAAATAATCATATAATTAAAATGTCAACCCTTACATAGTATCAGGAAAATATAAAGCCTGAAAGAGAGAAGTCAGAATACCACCCAGTTTTTAAGAGACTCAGGGGACCTTGGGGGTCATTTAGTCGAATGCTCCATCTAATACAGCAATCTTCTAGGAAGATCTGAAGCAACATCTATTTCCATTTTCAAGTATAATAGATTCTTTATGCTTGAGAGAAAAACATTCCTGAACCTTTTTGTCCTAGAAATAGAAAGGAAATTGGAAAATTTTTTTTCCTCCCCTCACTTTGGTACAGGGAAGATCTTGATCTCAGGTTTAATTGAGAGTCAAATGAATTATTGTAAGTAGAGAGGGTCTGTCGGAAAATATGACACAAAGAAGTCAGTGCTCTTCAGAAGGCTTGGGTTCTAGTCCCATTTTGGCCACTAAGTGGCTGAGACTTTGGAAGTCCCTTATGGTTTCTGGGCCTCAGCTCTGTTCTCCTATGAAATAATTAACTGATTTCTAGAATTCTTTCAGGTCTAAATTCCCCGACTCTACGAAAATTGAGATGGAACACCCACTCCTGGATTAAAATACAGCATAAAGCATATCAAATTTTGAAACACTCTCCATTTAGCCATATAATTTCTGCTAAAAATTATGTATGTTGCCATTTAAAAAGCCTTCACTGGCTTCTAAAAATGTCTCCTTAATTAAGTGTAGCCCATAGGAGGAGGTAAGAGTCTTGCTATTTTAAACCAGAAGCATTTACGTATATTATATTTAGAAAAATATAAGAAAACTTTTAGATATTAGAAGGTGCTTTGCTGTACAAGGTTATCAGTGTTTTCTGTACACTGTGGGGATAAGGGGACAGGAGAGAAAGGTGTTGGAAAAGCGTGTTGTCTTTCTTCTCTGCCTTGGGGAGGGGAGGTACACTGCACTCAGCAAACGTTCAAGTCACATAAATCTATTTCATCTTATTCTGTAGATATGTATTATGTAACTCAACTTTTCTTAAGAATATCATAATGACTTTTTTGTTTAATCTATGAATTGCCTTCTCAAATGTACTTATAGATTTAAGAATATAGCTGGCAGGATAGTTTAACTGATGAGGTTGAATTCTGATTGATAATGGCTTAAAATTGCTCTAAGCTTTCTCTTTGAGTAAAATATACATATCAAAGAAAGCTAAGTAAAAATGTAAAATAATAAATGGCTTTTCTATTTATCAAAAGTTACTAACATATGGTAAAGAAACGATTAGGAGCTTAAAAAATAATCTTACAAGTTAATACCCTTAAAATCAGTTTCGTTCAAGCAGATACTCTGCTGTCTAATTATCATCTCATGATATAATTAATGCAGAGTTAAGTGCAGAAAGGTTCTCTGAATAAAGATTTTTTTTTTTTTTTGCAGTACGCGGGCCTCTCACTGCTGTGGCCTCTCCCGTTGCGGAGCACAGGCTCCGGACGTGCAGGCACAGCGGCCATGGCTCACGGGCCCAGCCGCTCCGTGGCATGTGGGATCTTCCCAGACCGGGGCACGAATCCGCGTCCCCTGCATCAGCAGGTGGACTCTCAACCACTGAGCCACCAGGGAAGCCCTGAATAAAGATTTTTAAAGTTCCACCAACAGACATATAGTCTGGGTCTGTGATTCAGAGGTTCAAAATTTTAATAAATGGAATGATTATGACAGGTCAGACAATATACTAGGTGCTGTGAAAACAAGAGGAAATAAGAGGTGGTCACCATGCTCAGGAAGTTCATAGTCCATTGAGGAAGGCAGTAATTCAAACAGAAAAACTGCTAAAAATATGACAGTGAAAACCACAAAAGATGGGAGCCAAATTGCAGTACACAGAGGGTAGAGCTGTAGGGTCTATCTGTGTGATCAGGAAAGGCTGCTCTTGAGCATGTGACATATAACTCTGGTCTCAAAGGATAAGCAGGACTTGACTAAGAGAAGCAAAAAGATCAAACAGATGGAACAGTTACGACAGGCCTGGCACGTTGGAGGAATGAGAGCCACACAGTTAATCATGGTAGATTCTTTTGAACATTCCCAGTGATGGGGAATCTTCACCCTTTGAGCAGAGCAAAAATTATTCAGAGTGACAATGACAAATAGACGGGCAGGCTGCACAGTATCATTTTTGGTCAAAATGGTAATAGCCTGCATAGGTCTGAAGGCAATTCCAAAGAGGGTCTCAGAATCTCTTGAACAATGAGATCATTGCTGGACTAAGCTGAGAATGTGGCTTTAGCCCTGTTCACTGCTATATCCCTGGCACCTACTTACTGAAGGAACAAACACTAACCCACAAGACAAGAATCATTTGTATATAATAATAACCGATATTTGATCACTTCTCAAGGTGTTTTCCCATCATCATATATAAATCATGAGATGTTTTCTAAAATCTTATTTCTTTATAATCATAATTCATTTTTTTCTTATTTACTTCTCTTTTTGTTCTCCATTAGATGTAAGTTCTTTGAGGACACAGACTCTGTCTTACTCATCTTAGTATCCCTAATACTAACAGTAATAAAAATAAGTTGTATATAGGATTTACTGTGTGTCAGGAAATATACCAAATGCATTCCACATATTAATTAATTTAACCCTTACAAACCGTGTCAGGTAGACACCATTATCATTCCCATTTAACAGGTGGGAACACTGAGGCATAGAGAGGTTCAGTAACTTGCCCAATATCAGATGACTAATAGTGGAAGAGGCAGTATTTAAATCCGAGAAGCTTAGCTACAGAATCCATGCTTTTAACCACTATGCAATACTGCCTAGCATAGTGCCTGGTCTATAGAAGACGGTCATTAGATGTTTGCTGAATGAATTCTCTCTTTGTAAATTATTACTACCACGAAAAGAACATTTTCCCCCACCTAGTAATGAAAATTTCCACTCCACGGAGGCCAGGTTTGCTGAACGTCATTTTTGTTATTGTCCCTAATAGTCACACAAAAACCTTTTAAGCCACTAGTATTGCATATAAAACCAAGGTTCAGCAACTGTCATAGAAACATGTTTAAATACCTTCTAGTTCACCAATTTTTTTGGCAAATACTTTCAGTTGTTTTTTCAGTTTCCGGACAGTCTTATCTTGTTTTTCGAGTTGTTCCATCAAATCCTAAAGATCAAAATGAGAAATATAACAGAAAGACCAAAATAAACCTTCTAAAATGCACAGAAGGAGAGCAGACACAAAATTACAGAAACAGCACTTGTTAGTTTTACATAAAAGCTCCATGAAAGCTCATGGGTGGAGCCCCACCTGGCTAAAACTGGCAGGCAATGGGAAATGCAGCTATAATAAAAGCCAAATGTTAAAATATACAAGGCAGTAAACTCCTTTACAGCGTGATGGACAGCAGGCTCACTGTGGAGTCTTTTCCAGTAGACTCCACAACAATTAAAATGCTCGTAAAATGTACTGCTATTCCAGTAGCAAGTTTTTCTTTTAAAGGGGGAACAGGCAAAGTAAATTCTGACGAATGCACACAGTTTTTTGGGAAGTTTTAAGGATGGTTGAACTTAGGGGCTTTTGGTTAACACCTATGTGTGTGAAGCACTGTCTCTATGAGTCCCACCCTTTGGAGAGGCTAAAACTAGTCCTGTAACTTAAGAAAAGTTAAGAAGTTTTGGGAATTAAAAGGTAAGTTAAAAAATAACGACAGTGGGGTGGGATAAGGAGGGTGGGAGGGAGATGCAAGAGGGAGGAGATATGGGGATGTATGTATATGTATAGCTGATTCACTTTGCTATAAAGCACAAACTAACACACCATTGTGAAGCAATTATACTCCAATAAAGGTGTTTAAAAAAAATAAATAACGACAGAAAACAGGATAGAGTGGTCTGCAGACCAAGTGGCAGGTTGGATAACATTCCCATAAAAATCTCCCAGGTGATATAAGTTTGTTTATAGAGAAAAAGGGATAATTCCACATGGTTTATGCAAAAAGAGAAAACAAAAGCAGTTCGTTCAAAGGTGGGGGGTTAAAAAAACTGTGATAATTGGCTCTCTAATCAAGAATTCTTTCAAATGACCGGCATAATTAAAAAATCGATAATTAAGAAGAAAAGTGGATAACAGCAGACTAGGAGCTTGGAAGGGAAATAAATCAGTGATTTAATAAGTCTGTGGTTGTTATTCAGGTTATGGATTAGAAAAGCTTTTATAAATACAAATATTCATTCATTTTCCAGTTTAGTTTAGACAAGGCTGATTTAGATACTAGACCAATGTTTCAAAAGGAACAGTTGCTAACATTTCAAAGGGTTCAGTTGTTTCTTGGATTTTACTTTATCTTTCAAATTTTGCTTCCATCACACTGTAAGCCTAGTGTTAATAACAAACTGAAGGTGACAATGGACGCAGGACATTGATAGAGGCGACATCACTGGCTAAAAGACAGCTGTGGGGAGAAAGGTTTTGTGACAGTTTTTGAAGAGACTTCCTGGGGCGGGGCAGGCAGCGGTGTGCTCTTCAGTTACAGAGGGCTAGAATTAGCAGGGAAGACGACAGAGAAGCACTCTGAGTTTACATACAATCATCCGTTTGTAAAGTGAAATCCGATATGATTGATACTTCTTAGGATCATCTGCATATAATTCCTCAAAATACTGAAAAAACAGGCACAATGGACATTTGTTTTTCTCTGTGAGGGGAATGCTACCTCTCAGCAAAATCAATTTTAAAATATTTTAAAACACAAATAATGAAACCACGTATACTCAAAAGGCTCTGATTTGTCACCTGCCATTGCCCTCTAATTTTTCTAATACAGATGATTCTGATTATATATACACAAATATATTTTCACATGCTCAGAGGAAACAGGCTATGTTAGCAGGTAAACAGAGCTGTGGTCCATATTCCCCAGATAAGGCTGTTATTTCAATTCTCAGACCTGCTCACAAGTTGCTGCACTTTCTTTGCTGCCAGTAGCAGTGGCAAGAGTGGGGAATTCCCTTAAAACAAAAGTGAGAATAATGGCAAAGTTGGAGCTCTTGTTTGAAGTTGGAAAGACTGATGAGAAGCTGTGTGCCTTCCTTCCCTGAAAGGCAGCTTGCGGGTGGCCTGTGACGCTTGTCCACTAGAGGAGGGAGAAAAACCATTTCTGTGATTGTGTTGGGAGGTAGGTGGGTGGGAAGGATTTGCAGGGTAGTTTCTCAGAACACTAAGCCTAGGCCCACCACTGCTTTAATATCTGCCCAAGTGTTTCCTAAAGAAATGCACAATTAAGATTGAGACACTATAATGATTGTGAAAAAGTACATCATCCCCTGTCTGTAAGTTTGAATCCACTCTCCTGAGTAAGTAGTCAGCGAGGCAGAAGCAGCTGACCTACGAAGGGTTTTCCTAAAATTCAAACTCGTTAACTAGATTCTACCAGTTGAGAATTTGGGGGCTTAGTTTATGTTTGTATTAGCTATTAAAAATTGAGAAGAAAAGTAATACTGTGCATAAGGTTGAAAGGGAAATGCTTAACCAGCTTAGTGAAAAAACTCTGAGAATCTACCACCCAGAATCATCTTTATTTCATGGTTTCACCTTGTATTTTAAGATAATCATTTAAAAAGCACAGAATTTATATGCTGATCAATTATTATTATATTATTTAGTATATCAATTCTTAGACAATAAAGCATTGTTAGTTTAATTTAAGCAACAATATACTTGTGAGTAATAAAATGACATCTCAGAAATATTCCATGATTCAGAAGAACTTCCCCCACAAATTAGTGATATTTCAGGCCCTTTGAAAAGAGTCCAAACTCTGCCCTCACCCACCTTTCCCATTCCTACAATGTAGCCTCACCAGCAAGCTGTCCTCAGAGGGAAGGACAGACTGGAAAAAGAATACCTTTGAGCTTTTTTTTTTTTTTTTAGATTAATTAATTAGGCTGCATTGGGTCTTCCTTGCTGTGCGCAGGCTTTCTCTAGTTGCAGTGAGGGGGGCTACTCTTCACTGCGGTGTGCTGGCTTCTCATTGTGGTGGCTTCTCTTGTTGCGAAGCACAGGCTCTAGGTGCGTGGGCTTCAGTACCTGTGGCACGCAGGCTCAGGAGTTGTGGCTCTTGGGTTCTAGAGCACAGGCTCAGTAGTTGTGGCACACGGGCTTAGTTGCTCTGCGACATGTGGGATTTTCCCGGACCAGGGCTTGAGCCCGTGTCCCCTGCATTGGCAGGTGGATTCTTAACCACTGCGCCACCAGGGAAGTCCCATACCTTTAAGTTTTGCTTCAAATAATATAAAAGATGGTTGAATAGATGACACCAGAAAACTATTTGTAATGTAAATGATCACTAATGAAATAATGGAGGGATAATTCAGATTGTTAAATCTTCAGAGAAAATCCAAACTATTTTAGTACAGCTCATTAAAACCCTGAATTGAAGAAACAGAAACAGCGCTTCCCTGGTGGCGAAGTGGTTGGGAATCTGCCTGCCAATGCAGGGGACACAGGTTCGAGCCCTGGTCCGGGAAGATCCCACATGCCACAAAGCAACTAAGCCCATGCGCCACAACTACTAAGCCTGTGCTCTAGAGCCCGTGAACCACAACTACTGAGCCCATGTGCCATAACTACTGAAACCCTCACGCCTAGAGCCCATGCTCCATAACGGGAGAAGCCACCACCACAACGAGAAGCCTGCACACCGCAACGAAGACCCAACACAGCCAAAAATAAATAAATAAATAAACAAACAAACAAATTAATTAAAAATAACCCAAAACAGAAACAAATTACCACTAGCCCTAAACAGCTTTTCTCAAAACCAGACTGACACTACAATATAGATTTTATATAGAAGTATGGCATTGGGAGTTCCCTGGTCGGGTAACTGAGGAACTGAGATCCCACAAACCATGTGGTACAGCCAAAAATAAAAAAAAAAAAAGTGGAATTATACTTTTTCAATGACTTTTACTTTAATAAATATGTTTATCAAACTTAAGTATAAATCTGTAATAAAAGTTATTTTGTGACTGAGAAACATTCTAGAAAATATTTTCTATAAAAGAAAGACAGACAGAAAGAAAAAAAGAGAAAAAGAACAAACTTGGACTCTGTGCCAGCACTCAGAATCTGGCAAGGGGAAAAAAATCTCCTCATTCACTGCCCAAGTTCTGCTACAAAAGAACCACGAATGTATAAACGTGAATCCTGACGTTCCTCCTCCCTGACCTTGGAGCTCCAACCAAGGTCAACCTACAGCCCCACGTTGGTTCTGCCAACTGCCTTCCCTGACCCTAACTCTAACCCCGCTGTCTGCTAGAGACAGGGGCTGGGATGGCCACAGTGGTGCTTGGGGACCAAAGGTTGTGACAACTATATAACCTCCTCGATGGCAGAGAAGCTGCAGCTGACGTGGAGGAAGCTGAGTTCCTGAGGATATCAAAAGCCCAGCACACAGTCGGCCGATATCTTCCAGACCCTCCAAGTGAGGGCTGAGGACGCTGAGATGCACCAGAGCCTTCTGTGAGAAACAATCCGAGTACACGCCTTTTTCACTTCTACCAACACAGTCCTATTTTCCTTACTCTGTCCCTGATAGGGAAAGAGGGTAACAAGTGTGGGGAAGTGAGTGCTTCCCAGTCAGGAAAGACGTTTTGCTCAAAAAGCAAGGAAGGCTGCCCTGCAGGGCTAGGGCCTGCGTGCTGAGGAGTGTGGCCTGGCACCTCCCTTACCAGGTTCTCGTTGGTGAGCCGGGTGATCTCGTGCTGCAGGCTGGCCTCGATGCGGGCCTCTGGGGGCAGTTGCAGGTTCTGGGCCAGCAGCTGCTGCTGCCGGTTGTTCTCCTCCTTCAGGCTCTGGATCTCCCCGCGGAGGGCTTCGGCCTCATTCTCATGGCTCCTCTTCTGCGACTGCAGCTGGGATTCCAGGAGCCTGCGGAGAAGCCACACGAGTAGGAAAGGGAGGTGACACCAGAGTCCCTGCTTGAAGGGTACAAGACTCCATGCTCACTTGCAAGGGCAGAAAAGCAGGGATTCTGTAGTGACTGTGTAGCTTCTGACTTGATTAGAGTCTAGGAACTCAACCAAGGGCCAGAAATGGAAACAAATGTGCTCACATTTGTGTCTTTCTGAACTGTGGACCCTGCTACAAAGTTCTCAAAGGCCCCTAGAAACAGGAAAATTTTAGCTCTTTTAAAAGGTTCATGGGAAATGATGATCAATCAATCAATTAAAAATTGATCAATCAATTAAAAGACATAGGTTAAAGAACCTGGCTTACTACATTCACAAACTAGTATTAAAGTTGGCAAAGCTCGTACCTTCGTCACAAAATCACCGCACTATGGAGGGCAAGATTACAAATGCCCCGTCTAATTAAATATGCCTTGAAGACTTTCAGCATTACTAATTCCAGGCAGAGGGTGTGACCAGGGTCCCATTTTTACTTTCTACTTTTATCTCTGAAGGGCAGAAAGGCTGGAGTGCTACTCTGAAATACATACAGATTTACCCAAATCCAGACAGATAGCTCTGAAATTTCATATATATATATATATATATATATAAAATTTGTCATTTTCTCTTTCCCCATACACTTCCTTATCAGTAACAGAATCCTAACAAGATATGGTTTTAGAACATCAATATTAGTGGGACCAACAAAGCAGCTACTGCTTCTCTGAGCAAACATACAAGTCAGCTGCACCGTGAGTAGTCTAGGGCAGGAGGATACTAGAGCGAACTGGCATCCTCCCTTCACCAGGCACCCCCATTTCTACATTCACCCCCTTTTCCAAAGCCAAGACAAAGTTATGGATAGGAATTAACTAACATGAAGAAAGAAAAGATGTTCTTTTATTCAAACCCCTTAGTTATCAAATTCTGGGAAACACTGATGCCATTGCAAGCAAACGGTTAGCAGCAGACTAAAAATATTTTAATGATTATAAAATTTCAAAAGGATTTGAACCAATAACACCACAAAGTTAATGACAATCGTTTGTGATTAGAACAAAGCAGAATAAGTAGAAGCCCCTCGAACAAAGAGTCTAAATATTTTAAAATTAAATATTTATATATTAATATAAATATTAAAAATTAAATATTTCTAAATATTTTAAAAAATTCATCACTAAAATGGCATTTTTAAGAGATTTTAAGACACAAATCTCACTAGAGGAGATGAGTGTCTGTGTCAGAAAGGTGCTGCTGTTTCAATTTCATTTGCTTTCCCCTAAACATATTTAACATGTTGAGTTAGGGTGATTACTTTGAACTGTAGCAATGCAGGAAACCCTCTTTGTTTGCGGTTTCACAAATCGGAATTTCACAATAACCACACAGAATGCCAAATCGTGCACTTAACACTGCTTAACACTGCTGTTAGGCAGCATGATCATAATATATGAGAATGTAGACACATTGCCCAGGCACATATATCCTTTAAATTGATCATTATTCCAAACAAGAAACCACTAAGTAATAGGTATTAATCTCTCCTGCAGTAGTAGCTTGGGCTCCAGTTGAGAGGTTTGGAATTTCTTCCACTTTTAGTGAGATATTCACAAATTTTAGTGTCTGAAATTTACCCAGGAAGACACTTAATATAAGAAATACAGAAGTTAAAGTCCGGAGGCCACTGTTAGTAAGAAAAACAACAAATTAATAACATTCCATTTTGAGGAGACAAATATAACCTGTTGGCTTGTTTCAACCCTTCATAAACCAGCAGCAGCTCTCCATCCTCATTCAACTCATGGCCATCCATAGCAGATGATCTTCCATGCAAAAGGAACAATAATGCAAAACACAAAGCGATGGTAATGAGATGATGATAGTCAAGAGCAGCATGTGATATTTCAATATTTTGTTAAGTCAACAGGACTGTTTTTATTAATTACAGATGACTTTAAGATGTTACCACAAAAATCATTTTTGGTTAATTTTTTTAAAAAAATGGGTAACGTGTAACATCACACGTAAATGTGTAGAAATTAAAACAAAATAATCAACATCTAGAGCTACTTTTCCTGCAAAATAATAAATGACTGAAGAGGTAAGAAGGAGGTTCTATTTTTAACATTTTATTCAGCTAACAGAGTGATCTTTTTTTTTTTAACATCTTTATTGGGGTATAATTGCTTTACAATAGTGTGTTATTTTCTGCTTTATAACAAAGTGAATCAGCTATACATATACATATATCCCCATTATCTCCTCCCTCTTGCGGCTCCCTCCCACCCTCCCCCATCTCACCTCTCTAGGTGGTCACAAAGCACCGAGCTGATCTCCCTGTGCTATGTGGCTGCTTCCCACTTCAGCTAGCGGAGTGATCTTATATGTCACATATTATGTTAGAGACTAACCAAAATAGTCATATACATATAGAATGAAAATTTCAGCTACTGTCTTCATGTGGCAATTTTCATAATTCATTTCAAAATGAAGTTTTAAGTCTTCTGGGTAGGAATTTGTTTTAGCGTAATAAAATCTGATTTTGTATTTTTAAAATTATTTTTTAAAATTCTTATAGGAGTAACTTATAAGCCAGTATATGTCCAAAGTTCCCAGCTTTTATGACACAACTTTTAAAAGGTTTGTTGTATCAAAAATTAATTTTAAGACCTGGGGAAACTTCTTTTTTACTAGAAGTGTGACACATTTTATTAAAAGTATGTAGAATTAACAAAACTGACAGAGTTGGTTATAGTTTTTTTTCTACTGAGGGTATAAAAATAATATTTTTGACTGTTTGTCAAGTGTCAGACACCATTCTACAACCTTCCACATGTATCATTTCATTTAGTTCTCCCAGTAACCCAATATATATCATTTGCCACACTGCAGAAGAAGACACTGAGGCTTAGATGTAAGATACCTGCAGGGGTTGCACAGTTGGCAAGTGGTGAAGGCCAGGGCTATGTGACTCCAGAGCCCAGGTTCTTACTTCTCCTACTAGACTTCTGTTTTGTTTGTTTGTTTGTTTATTTATGGCTGTGTTGGGTCTTTGTTGCTGCGCGCGGGCTTTCCCTAGTTGCGGCGAGCAGGGGCTACCCTTCGTTGCGGTGCGCGGGCTTCTCATTGTGGTGGCCTCTCCCATTTCAGAGCACGGGCTCTAGGCGCGTGGGCTTCAGCTGTTGTGGCTCACAGGCTCTAGAGCACAGGCTCCGTAGTTGTGGCACACGGGGTTAGTTGCTGCGCGGCATGTGGGGTCTTCCCAGACCAGGGCTGGAACCCATGTCCCCTCCATTGGCAGGCGGATTCTTAACCACTGTGCCACCAGGGAAGTCCCTAGACTTCTCTTGTTGATACGATGTTTACATAAAACAAATTTCAGACATTGCTCTTCTATTTTCCATCTACCATCTATCCCTAGAGAGTTGATTTATTTGCATGGTCTCAACTGTATTATTACATGCTGATGACTTCAATATTTACATCTCAGCCTACATATCTCTCCTGTTCCAGATCTATATTTTCAACTGCCTAATGAATTTCTCTCCTTGGATGTCTTCCTACCTCCTTAAATATTTGTAAATCTACTGATCATTTCCTGTACTTCCCCACATCCCAGACCCAGGATCACAAACTGGCATCACTATATCCAACCAAGTATCCATAGCAGACACTGCAAAGTTACCCTTCACGGTCCCCATCCCACACAGCCAACAAACTGCAAGGCTACACACCCCATCTTCTTATGTATCTTTCAAAGTGTCCCATTTTCTTCAATCCCAACTGTTACCAACTAAGTCAAAGTCACTATAATCAGTCATTCAATGATGGTGATAACCTCTTAACTGGTCTTTATGCTCTCAATCTTGTTCCACTACAATCTATTCTCTAACATAAAAGCCAGGGCTAGCTTTCTAAAATTCCAATCTCATCATATCATTCTCCTACTTAAAATCTTTCAGCAGCTTCCCTGGTGGTGCAGTGGTTAAGAATCCGCCTGCCAATGCAGGGGACACGGGTTCGAGCCCTGGTCCAGGAAGATCCCACATGCCACAGAGCAACTAAGCCCGCGAGCCACAACTACTGAAGCCTGCGCGCCTAGAGCCCGTGCTCCGCAACAAGAGAAGCCACCGCAATGAGAAGCCCATGCACGGCAACGAAGAGTAGCCCCTGCTCGCCATAACTAGAGAAAAGCCAGCGGGCAGCAACAAAGACCCAACGCAGACAAAAATAAAAATAAATAAATTTATTTTTTTAAAAAAATGACTTCCTTCCTGTCACTGGAGGGAAGTCCAAATTATCTTGGCTGTCTCCCCAACAGCCTATAAACTCTGTGAAAGGAAGGACTGTATTTATCTTGCTTACTGCTATATTCCCAGTGTGTGGCACAGGGCCTGGGATGAAGCAGGCATGCAATACATATCTGGTGACTGAATAGCTGAGTGGATGGATGAACAATGTAATATAGCTCTTTTTATACTAACACATCCTTAGCTATAAGATATGCTTACAACCTACATACATAAATTAAAATTTAAGTTTAACCAAATACTTTTATAAGCATTCTCCACTCTTGCCCATAAAAGAAGGTAATAAGTACCTTACATTTTGCATGGTAATATTCTTAATTTGTGAAGTATTTCTGTATACCAATCCTAACATTACGCATCAGGAGACCTAGATGTACACTGATAAATCTCTGTTATCATCACTGGCTGTGTTCTTTTAAGCATGTAGTCTTTTAAGTTCAGAGTTCAATAGCATGAAGGCTCTTTGGGAAGCAGGAATCGTAGGAAGGCTGACGAATTCCAGAAATGAGCTGTGATACTCTAAGCTATAGGGAAAACTTTTGGGAAAGTTTGGTCATTTAGTGACTGCAAATCTATACTCTCAGCCCACCCAAGGCTCTTAAGACTGAGCTAAATGCCATCTACAACTTCACTCACGAGTAAATGAGATGAAACCAAGGTTAGAATTTTCTCAGAACACCTTAGGAAACGTGACAAAAACTTGGTCTCATATATCAGGGTCCCATCCTAGAAGTCATGGTACCCTTCTAGAATTACATGGCCAACACAGATGTGATTCCGCTACTTCATCACTTCTCTTCACACTAAATTTCAATTATTGAAAGCTGCAGCTGTCCCTACAAATTTTCACAATAACCATCCTGAATAACAAATGGAAGTGACTACCCAAGATAGTCCAAGCTGTATAGTAAGCAACTGGTTTTCTTCTCAAGGCTAAGACCCTAAATATACAGAAATATATTCCCTTAATGTAAAGAATATTTTCCTTTCCATCTCTCACCTCTTATAATAATATAAGGTAATGCTACCTTATATTATTATAAATGAGATTTTAACTGGGAATATATTGGAAACCTTGGATCCCCTTTGAAGGTCAGCTGATGTCTAACAAAACAACGCATAAATACTTGGACTTACTGTATAAGAGGCTGGCTTGAAGATTAAAGATCAATATGATTAAACCAAAATGAATAAAAGAAACATCAACTTACCTGTTTGTTTCTTTCAAACCGATATATGCTTGTGCTATTTCACCTTTATCTTTCATTTTTTGTACATCTTCTAAAAGTATTGTGGAATCTGTCATTGTATTCTGAAGGGGGAAAAGACACATTTCCACATTAAGTGTTAACTCTAAAGCTTTGGACCTCATACAACATTTTCTTTCCTCCAGAATAGGGGGTGTTCTACAACACCTCTGCCCCACCAGAGCGTCTGCCCTAGCCCCGGTACAACTACAGAGAGTGGGGCACAGGCAGTTAAGAGGAAGAGGCACCTCCAGTCCCTCTCTTGAGAATCCCTAACACTCTACTACAAAGGTGGTGTGATTCTAGAGTAAATAAAATCATTGATGGGCCACGTGTGTTTTACACTGTGTGTGTGTGTGTATACACACACACACACACACACAGACACACACACACACACAGTGTAAATATATATATTCAGTGCCCTTGCCTGGTTATTATTCTAATGTTGTATATATACTTTAAAAAATATACATATAGATATAAACTATATACAGCATTAAAACAATAACCAGGCAAGAATACCAAGTATTCAATGCAATGTACAAAGCTGTTCTTTCTTCTACTTCTGGACCAGTTATAACAAAACAAATACCCTAATAAACACGAAAAGTTTGACATAAAGCTCATTTTCCCATTAACAACTCAGTACAAAACAAGTGGTGTTCAGATCATGTGTTTCAGCAAAATTAAATGTTTTTTTCCTCACATCTTTAGATATATATAAATGGGAAGGATTTAGCTCCTTGGAAATATCTACCATCTGCTGTTATTCAATTCTTTTTTTCCTCTGTTACAGTATAGCATGGTTCATAAGCTTTTGAAATAAACATCTGGCAGGTCAGAATTACTAACGATTTTGCATAGAAAGGACTTTTCTGCTAACATTTTTACTTCCTTTTTTATTTTTCTTTTTTGGTGTAATCTGTCTGACAACCAATGTAATTTCAAAATCTTGCTTCTACTCAGCCACTCTCTCTCTCTCCTAAACCAGGGCAAGAATAGACAGTAAGAACAACTGCTCTATAGCCTCTAAAGAATAATACTCTTTAGAACCCAAGAGCCCATTCTATTTGTCTAAATAGTATATGTCTGATGGTTTAGTCAACATTTGCTCTAAAGCCAGATCTCACAGTGAAGTAGAGATTACAGAATACACTTCAAATATCATGATCTTAGAGACCAAGATAACTTTAATGTCAACTAGAGGCCTACAAATACTCGCTTTTGAATTCCAGTGTTTATAATAAAAAAAATCCTTTTTTAAAAAAAAATCCCACTTTTATCCTAATGCTGTCCTTTTGTGAGTCTATAAATGCACACTTAGAGAAGACCAAATATAACCTGATAAGAGCTATAACAAGAGCTTACGCTTTACTGATTTTAAAAATCTTTCCCATAAGCACCACATATAGCATTTTTATAAATATTCTAGGTATGTTTTATAAATATTTTACTGCATATTTCATAGAAAATTTCTTTTTCTCTTTTATTGAAAGGCAGAAAATCTTTCTACTCTATAAAGGGCCATACTCAGATTTTTAAGTTTTAGACTGTAACTCAAAGAAACAGTTTCTATGTTAAATAACGCTACATGTATTCTTTGACATCTGAGGACCTACATGATCTGGTTTTTAACTTTTAGTAAATTAGGTAAGTAGATCTAATGAACTCATCCAAAGGAAAGGTAGTAGAAAGTAGCCAGTCCTTCCCTTATCCGGCCTATCATAGCTAAGAAGCAGGGGCTGGGCATGGGGTCAGACTTGGACTGCCAGCGCTAGGAAGTTCCTGACTCACTGCTCAAAGAGTCCCTGCCAAGACAGGACCAGAAGTTCTGAAAGGGTTGCGCCATGTAGGAAATCCCACTCTTCCCAAGGGCATGCTCAGCTCCTCAGGCCCCTCCTCACCCTTGGCCAACAAACCCACAGCTGGTAGAAATGAGAGTATGGGAACGCTTGCACTTTGGAGTGTGCTCCGAGTTAAGGGCTTCCCTCCCCCGCTTGTGGATGGCCTGCCATAACTACCACTATGAGTCACAGACCTGACTACGAATTCAAAAGTCATGGAGGCCTCTCTGCGATCCAGACTGGAGCCTATGACATCCATTATTTTCCCACTGACTTCTCAAATAGCAGGGGGTCAAATAGGAAATTAATTTGTAAATATCAAAATAGACTTGTTGGCCAGAAAATATCAACTGCAAAACTGCGGGATACTTGTAAAAATCAGGATTAAATAGAAGTGTTTACTAAAAATTTAAAAAAATATATAATTACCTTGTCATCCTGAAAATCACAAGTCAGCAAGCACAAAAAACAAATGGAGAAAACAACAAACCCTTAGTTCCATAAATAAATTCCATCTTGAGTCCTCATCAAAACAGATAAAAGCTAACTGTGAAAACAACCAAGTTTGTTTCTCCTAAAACTAACTCTGTATGTAAATTACTATCCATGGAACTGGCATGAAGTGGACATTAATATATATTTATGTAATGGCAACTCTTAATTCTCAGGAACAGACTCTTGAAATTCTTTTGAGTTGGTTTGATTTTTCTAATTATAAAGTATTTGTGAGGGTATGAGGAAAATGAACCTCCTGTTAATGTATTATGGTAAAATTCTTATCCCAGGTCTGTGAGAGTTAACAGTAACGCCTTGGTAGGAGGTCATTTGTCCAAGTGAAGCCTCCCGGAACACTTGTGGAGGTGGAGCACGTAAACTAGATGTGGCTGGCTGGGCTGGATCATCACCTGGCCCACGGGATATCACTTACCACTTGCTTGCAAAGGAGTTGTGAAATGATGTGTCCCTTGACTAGAAACGGAGTGGGATAAACAGTCCTGGGTTTGAAAGGGCTTAGTCAGTGTCCTGGGCATTTCTCCTAAGAGAAAACAAGCTGATGCTATGTGTAGGCTTGAAGCCTGAAGAGCAGGGACCTTGGTTAGACAGGGCCAGCCCATTAGGCGCTGGAGATAAGTTGTCACATGGAGTATGTGAGCTGGGTAGGTGACAGTGTGAGGTACCAGAGCTATGTGCTCTTGTGAGCTGGATTGTTTTTATACCCCTTGGTTCATTTTTCTTTTTCTTTCTATTGACTTTTACTAAAGTTTCTTGTTAGAATATTAGTTCATCACAGGGAACCAGAGAAAGGAATTCTAATTTTGGACTCTGTTCCAGCTAGCATGCAGAGGGAGGCTTGTTTCTTGAGGCCCAGTCCCAGGTGTGAGTTGTCGTTATCAAATACAAATGTTATGTGCCAGGTATGGTATCTTAACCACATGCAGAACTACCATTTCTTTTATTCTTTTCTTTTCTTTTTTTTTTAGAATTTGGAGGCTTTCAATATTCTTTTATTTTTATTTATTTATTTTTGGCTGTGTTGGGTCTTCGTTGCTGCACGCGGGCTTTCTCTAATTGCCGCGAGCAGGGGCTACTGTTCGTTGCAGTGCACGGGCTTCTCATTACAGTGGCTTCTCTTGTTGTGGAGCTCGAGCTCTAGGTACGCAGGCTCAGTAGTTGTGGCACACGGGATTAGTTGCTCTGCGGCATGAGGGGTCTTCCTGGACCAGGGCTCGAACCCATGTCCCCTGCATTGGCAGGAGGATTCTTAACCACTGCACCACCAGGGAAGCCCCAGAACTACCATTTCTAAGAGAAGTGCTCTCAGATCTTTCAGGCATCCCATTCACTATATGTTATAGTCTTTTAAAAACTGAATTATATTGACATACAATATCAGTTTCATTTATACAACATAGTGATTTGATATTTTTATACATTATGAAATGATCACCAGGATAAGTCTAGTTACCATCTGTCACCATACGAGTTATTACAATATCATTGACTATATTCCCTATGATGTACATTACATCCCTGTGACTTATTTATTTTATAACTGGAAGTTTGTAACTCTGAATCCCCTTTATCTATGTCACCCAACCCTCTAACCCCCTCCCTTCTGGCAAACACTAGTTTCTTCTAGCTATGAGTCTGCTTCTGTTTTGTTTTTTAGATTTCACACATACTAAGTGAAATCATATGGTATGTGTCATTCTCTTTTTTTTTTTTTCATTCTCTGTCTTATAGTCATTTTTTATGTGGCAGGTCATGCAGCTGGGATACTTGATTGCCTAATTCTTGGTAACACTTTGCTTCATGAACATGGGCAGGGACAAAAACCAGGTTTTAAGATGATTATTCAGATTCCCCCCGATGTCAAATGACTAAAAGGTCCATTTCTCACCAACACATGGCAGTTGGATCTCAAGTTATCTGAGGTCAGGGAAGGCGTTCAAAGGGCCATCTATATGCTTCAGCCTGGGTCCCTTCTGTGGAATCACTAAACACAGCCCCTCCTAGCTGGGACAACTCCCACCATTAAACAGAACTTCTTGAAGTGAGCAGAAATCATCTCCATGTCACTTCTACTCACTGATCTCATTTCTAACCTTTTCATGTGTTATCTTTCCTATCTTTAAACAGGCTATTTTCAACAAATAATTTAAAATTGTACTTAATGCCTTCCTACAGCAAGACAACTTATGGATTTTTGTATTTAATAGAATTGTATTTTTGATCAAAATTTATCATGACCAGATTACTAAAAAACGATTAATTTTAAAAGCCCTTTGCTCATGAGTGAGCGGTGAAACTTTGAAGAGCATTTGAGATATCATTTGCTTCTTGTTCACTCCAACTGGTATTTGCAACAGTTTTAAAACAACATTGAGATTTTCCCCCCAAAATGATGATATCCTCAATTAGACTAAAAATGCTCTTAAATGTTTGCTTTGTTCTAAATTGGAGAGAGGGCTTCCCTGGTGGCACAGTGGTTGAGAGTCTGCCTGCTGATGCAGGGGACACGGGTTCGTGCCCCGGTCCGGGAGGATCCCGCATGCCGTGGGGCAGCTGGGCCTGTGGGCCATGGCCGCTGAGCCCGTGCATTCGGAGCCTGTGATCCGCAACGGGAGAGGCCACAGCAGTCAGAGGCCCGCGTACCGCAAAGATAAATAAATAAATAAATAAGTTGGAGGGAAAGGGTATGAAGAAAGAGCCCAGTCCCCAAACACCCACCTGAGCCACTTGCTCATGCTTACCTTGGGTTGGATGGCCTCTTTCTGGCTCACCAGTTGAGACCTCAAGATGAGGACTTCCTCCTTGCGGACATCGAGCTCCTCACTCACAGAGGTCAGCTGCTCCATGAGGACACGGTAGGCTGGTGCACCTGGAGCGGTCACCTCGGGGGCACTTTTCTCACTAAGGGCCTTGCGTAACTCATTCAGCTCATTTTTCAGTTTTTTGTTTTCTGATTCTAGTTCTTGACGCTGTATGAATAGACAAAGAAGTTCATCACTGTCATCCTCAACTTTACGTTGCAATACTCATCCTTCTCTAAGATAGTAGAAGAATTCTGCTGGAAAAGATCGCCAGAGCTCCACAGTGAATGGCTCCCCTGGTTCTACTGGGAACTCAGCTCTTAAAATTAAGAAAGTCAGCGTCAAGTGGAATTGAGCAAGGTGAATGGTAGTTTGCTTCATCAACCTAAATTCCAGAATCAAATTTATTCCAGGCCGCCCAGGGTGTGGTCACAGGCCTGAAGAGAAGGCTGAGTCCTAAGGGGTGAGTTTATCTCAGTACTAAGAAGCACAGGTTTTCTTTATGGGTAAATACAAGCACAAATATGAAGGTCCAAATGGTCAGGTTATTTCCAATGAATTGTTCAGAGAGCAGATCCCTGAAGTGTTGAGTAGTACCCTCTTATTTCTTTTGTAAAGGAGAGGGGAAAGACCACTGAAATTTTAGGCTTTTAACTTCTAATTTAAAAATTACATAGTATTTAAACTAATAAAATTCTCTATAGTGTTTCAATAACAACAAACAATATATTTTTGAAACTTCTTTCCTGTGTGACATGCTTGTGAAGCTGCTGGCGGAAGCCTTGAGAAGCAGGAGGAGAGGATGGGCGACCTCTTCCTTCAGTCATCTAGATGGACATACACATCCTTTACCATCTCCATACTTTCACATACTACCAGCCATCCTCCCATCACCAGTTAGTGCTGCCCTTTGTAGGCTCTGCTCAACCAACGGCAGTGGAACCCAGAATAGAGATCTGCCGCTAAACTCTATTTATTGACCCTAAAATACAAATGTCACAGGATACTGGTTGGGAAATAGTGAAGCAGACGGGCATTTAAAAGCACCATGCTGATTTATTTAGCACATGACATTAAGGCTTTATGATAGTGGAAGTGAGACACTTCCACACAAAGATAAAATATTTTACCATTTCTTCCAGAGAAGCAATCTTAGGTTTATAGCACCATATTAGACCTTTCAACATGTTATAGTAAGACTAATTAAAGTCCTTTTTTACCCCTAGTTTAAGAATGTATAACACCTTCTTTCATGAATTAGTCCATTCAAACGTGAAAATGAATGCTCCTTCCTATCCCCAGTCTCCTACCAACTGTTAATCAGATTCGTATTGCTATTTCTGAAAACGTATGAATGTCTTTACTTCGACACCTAAGCTCTGATGCCATGTTTCCCAAACTTTAATGTGCATCAGAATCACCCGGAGGACGGATGGCTTGGTGCCACCCCCACGGTTTCTGATTCAATAGGTTTGGTGTGAGGCCCATAAATTTGCATTTCCATCAAATTACCAGGTCATGTTGATGCAGATGGCCCAGGGACCACATTTCGAGAAACACTGAGCTAATACTTGGGAACTGTCCTTCTCTACAAACACATAGTTTCAGTGGGGTCTGATGGTTAGAGCATGGGGTTTGGAGCTAGAGATACCAATGTTCAAATTCCATTCCTGTCGGTTTCTAGTGGGGTCATCTTAGGGAAGTTACTTATACTTCTTAGTGTCAGTTGCTTCATCTATAAAATGGGAATTAAAATGCTTACTTGCAGGATGGTTGTTAAAAATTAAGGCTGATGTGTAAAGTGCTTGTATTTTAAAATGATGAAGATAATGACAGCAGCCAACATTTGTTGGGTGCTTATGATGTGCCAGGTACTATTCTAAGCAGTTTACATGAATTACTTCATATAATCCTCATGACAGTCCTATAAGATACATATTATCATTATTCCCGCTTTATAGATGAGAAAACCAAGGCACAGAAAGGAGAATTTGCACACAGTCATACAGTGGCAGATCTAGCATTTGAACCCAGGCAGTCTGTCACCTGGGTCCATGTCCTTTCCTACCTTCTACAGCCTCAAATGGCAGCTACTGCTCCTGCTTCTGCTTAGACTGAACTCTAGCTTATATGAAAGAGAATTTTAAAAAGGGAATGACACAGGGCTACAACTAATGCCTGAATAAGCCTTAAGCTAGGGCCTCAGGTACCCTTAAGGATGTTCTCTGAGAGACAGAAGCTCCGAGCAGGTCTCTCGCCACAAGATATTCAAAGTCTTGGGCTGAAACTTCCCATTACCTTGAGTGACTCATATTCCAGTTCTGCACCTCTAATTTGTGGTCTTTCTTCTTCCTAGGGAAACACACAAAGTTAAAAACTTTATAAGTAAGTAGTTATATTTTGATTGTCACATTTTTACTCTTAGAATATTTCCTAGCTCAGCAGAAAAGAGTGAGGAGAGTTAAGCCCTCACTACTTGAACCAAAACCTACTTGGTTAAAGTTAAAGTACTTCTGGGCTGAGTTGCCATTAAAGAAGAGACTGCAGAACTCAGTTTGCCATGGACCTAGGGTGGGAGAGCACTGCGCACCTTTGCCTTACTTCGGAGCACCTGCTCCTCCTTGCGGTCCAGCTCATCCTGCATCACCTGCTTCTCCTGCTCCAGCTCTGTGACCCGCTTCTGGAGCTTGAGAAACAATGACATGTCCAGAGGCACCTTCTTCTCGCTTGGCTCCTAAACCCCAGAAATCAGAAGATGGTCAAGATGGTTCGGAAGATGTACAAGCCAATGAGAAAATGATGAACAGCTCAACAGAGAAACAGGCAAACTTATAGGAGAAATATAAATGGCCAAAGAATATACAACTAACACATCCAACCAGCTAATAAATGGAGAAATGTGAATTAAACAACAGCACGGTACCACTTTCCCCCTATCATATTGGCAAAGAGTAATAAGATTAATAAGGCCATGTGTTAGTAACAGTGTCTTATAAGATATTGGTGGAAGTTATAAGTAGGCCCTTTGGAAGGGCAAGTTAGCTGTATTTATTAAAATTTAAGTCTGTATATTCTTTAACATAGGACAAACATAGCAATATATGTTTAAGAATTAATCCTGCACAAATACACAAGTACACAAAAATATATGGGGAAAGATGTTCACTGTAATATTTTTTGTAACTGCAAAAAACTAAAAAGAACTCAAATGTTGGTCAACAGGAGAGTTGCTTAAATAAATTATGGTATAGCCAAACTATGAAGTATTTTATAGCTGTTAAAAATAATGAAGTAGATCTACATGAGTAAATAAATATGTTCTAGATAAAAGTATTAAGTGAAATGAACAAGTTGCAGGATAGTATCTCATTTTTCTTAAAAAAACCCAAAACCCAATACATGTGACTTTTAAGTATACCTAGCACATGGCATATAAATAACTAGAAGGCCATCGAGGTTATCTTAGAGAATGGGAGGTACTGTGGGAAAGTTTCATTTTCTACTTCACACATTTCTATATTTGAATTGTTTACAATGAGCATGTACTACTTTTGTAATTAGGAAAAATGATTTTTGAAAAGGTGAGATGCTAGCATAAATATATTGAGGTCAGAGAGAAAACTAAAAAACCAAAATATATACAGCCCCTAATAAACTGAAAGATAACCTAGTAGCATTTAAAATCATGTCAATTGGTTCTAAAACAGAGTCACAGGGAGAACTAGTAGGATAAATAAAGATACACTAACTAAAGCTAAGCAAAAGGAAATAATTAACCCCTATCCACCATCATAGAAATTCTGGAGGCTCCATAATTGTTTTACTTTCTTTACTTTGGGTTTGAATTTTTAATGAGGTAAGAAGAGAAACAATTGTATCATTAGATTTTGAGAGGATAAAGATCCTCTTTTTGTTAGAGAGAAAGAGAATGGTAACAACAACTTATTTAATTAAATGATGGAAGTATAATTCTTAACTGATCAGCAAATCTTGTATTTCCAATTGTCAATTTTTAAAAAAATGTTTTTTCCTCATATAAAAGCAAAATAAGTTTAGGAAATAAGAAAAGTACAAAGAAGAGAACTGTAAGCATAATCTCGTATCCAGAGAAAACGCACAATTTTTGTCCAGTCTTTTTTTTTAAATAAATTTAAAGAACTGGAATAATACTTTCATTATAATTTTGTACTGTCTTTAAAACTTAGCATTGTACTATAATCGTTTTCCAAATTTATAATATGATACTTGAAAGCACAATTTTTAATGGCTGTATTGACATGTGTACCATCATTTGCTTAGCTATTACCTTACTGGTGACCACTGGGGTTATTTCTAATTGTTTGCTATTGAAATATACTAAAATAAACAACCTAGTACATAAATATCTAAACATTAATGTTTTTAAGTCTATTAAATTGGTTGAGCCTGTTTATACTTCCATCAGCAGCCACCAACTTGCCTGGAACAGCAATGACTGTTATTAAAAAAAATTGGCTCAGCTGGTAGACCAATAGTGGTTTTTCATTATTGTTTTAATTTATATTTCTTTGTTTTTTGATGAGGTTGAATAATTTTTATATTCATGAGCAATCTTTGATTTTTTGTGAATTCTTGGTAGTGCTAAGTTCAGTATTATTCCAGTTCTAAAAAGACACCTAAGAAGAATCAACTAAACTAAGAAGTGGGGCATTTATAGGCTGTCAGGGTCATTTATCTACAAACTAGTTAGACCTGGTCTTTTTCTTTCTGTCCACTTTAAAAAAAAAATAAATTTATATATTTATTTATTTTTGACTGTGTTGGGTCTTCGTTGCTGCGTGAGGGCTTTCTCTAGTTGCAGCAAGCAGGGGCTACTCTTTGTTGTGGTGCACGGGCTTCTCATTGTGCTGGCTTCTCTTCTTGTGGAGCACAGGCTCTAGGTGCACAGGCTTCAGTAGTTGTGGCACACGGGCTCAGCAGTTGTGGCTCTCGGGCTCTAGAGCGCAGGCTCAGTAGTTGTGGCGTACGGGCTCAGTGGCATGTGGGATCTTCCCAGACCAGGGCTCAAACCTGTGTCCCCTGCATCGGCAGGCGTATTCTTAATCACTGCGCCACCAGGGAAGTCCATCTATCCACTTTTGCACTGCTCAGCGTAAC
Organism: Grampus griseus; assembly: GCF_964374135.1. Classification (NCBI taxonomy): domain Eukaryota; kingdom Metazoa; phylum Chordata; class Mammalia; order Artiodactyla; family Delphinidae; genus Grampus; species Grampus griseus. The sequence continues at coordinate 96,363,294 of NC_139018.1, forward strand.
AAAAAGTTTAGGTATATGACCTTCACCATAAAGTCTGTCCCAACTTAGTAGAACAGAGGTAGCATCTTCCCTGAGCATGAAATTACTACAGAATTTCATTCATACAAAAATTCATTTCTGGGGCTTCCCTGGTGGCGCAGTGGTTGAGAGTCCACCTGCCGATGCAGGGGACGTGGGTTCATGCCCCGGTCTGGGAGGATCCCACATGCCGCGGAGCGGCTGGGCCCGTGAGCCATGGCCGCTGAGCCTGCGCGTCCGGAGTCTGTGCTCCGCAACAGGAGAGGCCGCAATAGTGAGAGGCCCGCGTACCACAAAAAAAACCCCACAAAAAACAAACAACAACAACAAAAAAATTCATTTCTATACATCCCACAAATACTTATATTTTAGCTTATTTATAATGTAAACATTCTATCTGATGTATTTTAATGTTTGTTCCTCTATTAATGGTGTATGTATCCCTGAAAACTTTTAACTATTTAAGCCTTTTTTCACACTATGATAGAAACCTTCATTCTATGAATGAATATAATATTTCATCATTGTACCTATAGATAGGAACATTTGACAACTGCAAAAATTGAGGCATAATGATAAGTAATTAAGAGAGCTCCAAATGGTGCCCATTCTTATCCCTAATGACACGTATAATCAAAGAGATATACCACGTAAGCAAGAAGGAAGTTTGGGCCATCTGGCTCAGGGAAGTGTCTGGGGTTTTGTTTTGCTTTCTTTCCTTTGTTAGGACTTTGTCATCTAGGGCTTTTCCAAGAAAGTGAAGCTTTAAAACTAATCTAAAAAATAGCAACAGTCTCTCATTAGAGGAAAATCAGGAAGATAACAGAATTTGTTCACAAAATTACCACGACAGGCCTGGCAGTCATTCTGGAATTACTGCTGACAATAGCTGAGAAAGTTATGGTGACGCTTTCCCTGGATTTGACAGGTATGAGAAAGCTCGACAGCAATAGCAGAACTGAGATAATTAGTTAATGGCTACTAAGAAAGGGGCATTACAGAGCGTGGAGAAGCAATGGTTCCAAAAAAATAACCCCAAACCACGAAGATGCTGGAAGTGTGGGAGGGCTGCAAGGCAAGTGGAGCTGGCAGGTGAGTTCTTCAGAGAGAAACAGCAATGGAGGTGTCATTGTGTCTTGTGAACAAACAATCACAAGTTTCTGATTTGTGACTAGAGAGACATTAATCTTTTATTTTTACATCAAATTTTGCTATTATTACATGACTAAGGTCAGAATTCTGTTTCAAAACAATTTATTTGTTTTAATTTTTAAAAAATCAATTCATAAACAAGAGTGATCCCATTATTTTCCTTGCACTGGATTCTAAAAGAGCTACTTGGGAATATTACACATAGGAGTTGAAAGTTTTCCTTTAGTTTGAAAGGGGCAATTTGTAAACCTGGCCATTACAGAGGTAGTTGCAGGAAGAAATGCAAACCTGCAAGTCATAAGTAATTCGAAGTACAAAGTTATGTCCTGCACAATTTCCCTTCTGATAATCAATCTCTCTTTTTCTATTACTAGTGTAGATTTCCATCTTTCTGATCCTGGCCACACACAGTCAGAATTGTAGGGTGGTCACTGGAAGCCTGTTTATTAGAGCAAAAACCTCTGTTTATTGAACACTTACTATGTATCAACACTGCTACAAGTGTTTTATAAAAATTAACTCATTTAATCTTCAAAATATCACTATAAAGTAAGATAATAATAGCATTGTCACTTCACAGATGAGGAAACTGAAACACAGAGAGATTGAGGCTAAGGTTATGGACTCAGTCCCAAGGAGGAGAGTTACTGTAGTCTGTCCCATGGTAAAGACAGCCCTAACCAAAGCCAGCCACATCTCAGATGCATGCACTTAGTCACAAGAAACAAGCATGACTACTTGTCAACAGCCTTCCTCATTATTGAGAGAAGACTTCCAGTGTATGACCTACTGTTGGTGGTCAGTGCACATGACAGACACTACAATAATCCAAGATCTGTAGGTGATTTCTAGAGCACAATTCACACTTCATTTTTCAAAAAAGATGAAAAATGTACCAAATCCCACTCTAATCTATCTCTTAACTTGAGAAAAGACTTGACAGAAAACAAGTGAGAATAGAAATGAAAAGGTTACCCCTCCCCTCAAATCTGTAAGAATCTGGAGAAAACCTGAAAAGAATAGAGACCCTGACAAAAACTGTTATTAGTAAAAATTAGGTAAAGCATATAAGAGTTTTGAGTTTAAAAATGTAATGCCCACTACTGGGTATATACCCAGAGAAAACCATAATTCAAAAAGACACATGCACCCCAATGTTCATTGCAGCACTATTTACAATAGCCAGGTCATGGAATCAACCTAAATGCCCATCTACAGACAAATGGATAAAGAAGACGAATGGTACATATACACAATGGAATATTACTCAGCCATAAAAAGGAATGCAATCGGGTCATTTATAGAGATGTGGATGGACCTAGAGACTGTCATACAGAGTGAAGTAAGTCAGAAAGAGAAAAACAAATACTGTATATTAATGTATATACGTGGAATCTAGAAAAATGGTACTGATGAACCAGTTTGCAAGGCAGAAATAGAGACACAGATGTAGAGAACAAACATATGGACACGAAGACCAAGGGGGGAAAGCGCGGTGCGGGGGAGCGGGGGATGAATTGGGAGATTGGGATTGACATATATACACTAATATGTATAAAATGGATAACTAATAAGAACCTGCTGTATAAAAAATAAATAAAATTCAAGAAAAAACAAAACAAAACAAAAAACCCCCCAAAGAACTGTGAGCAATAATGAATTGCTGTAGTTTGAAACCACTAAAGTCAGGGATGGTTTGTTGCACAACAACAGATAACTTGAACAACCTCTGTCCTGCTATATACAGGCCATACTGCTGTATCAATGTCCCCAGCCTAACGTTATCTGTAGACAGAAATGGGACTGGAGAACCGCAGTGTAGAACCCCTGAGTGCAAGGAGGTAGAGTGTGGAGCTCTGAACAGACAGGCCTCAGTTAGAATACTGGCTCTGCCACTTACAAGCTGTGACCTTGGGCCAGCAACTTAGCCCTCTCCTATGTATGAGTCCAATTATATGACACTTTTCTTTAAAAGGAACAGAATGAGATGGAGAAACTTTTCATCCCAAGTGGAACTAAGACAAGAAAGGAAAGAATTATTCAATTTTTTTCAGCTGTTCTGCCAGAAGCAGTCTATTTCTGACTTGGCCATTCTCGCAGAATATGATACAAAAATAGAAGAGTTGTGCCTGAATTACCCGTTACAGAAACTAATGTCATATTTGAAGAAGATCTGAGAATTGGTTTGGGAACGATCTAACTTAAAGTCACTGTACTCTTGGAATTACAGTAACATGTCATTTTGATTTCAAACCATGTAACACAAAACACTAAGGCAGATTTATAAGCTGTTTTTCATGCATTTTTGTGGGAGAGAATTACATTGGTACAAACTATCATCCAACAGGCAGCAATTTTGCTAAACTCTTGGGCATTGGTATTTATAATATTCTAGGACAGAGGGCTTACCTTTCAAATAATTTACCTCAGTCTGAAATAAATTCATGATAGGCTATGTTTTTTGCACATAGAACATGTTAAGGTGTAAAAGGGAATTACAGAAGGGAAAATCTGATCCTCAAAATTACATTAAAAATGAAAATTAAAATGTTTATTGACAAAAAAATATATGCAATAAGTACGTATGTACACAGCTAATTAAGCACCTTTAAGTCGCTTATGAAGAATAAACAGCATAAAACAAATGTTACATTTATGGACAAATGGGGTCCTCCCTGCAAAGAAAATGTTCTCTGTTAGTAACAGCATAGGCACATCTTCCTTTTACTGATAGGTGTCTAAAAGGTACCTCTGTCCTTGATGGAATGTCTTCAGTTTCTGCAATTTCAGAGCTAAAGGTGTATTCGGACTCATTGCTGCTGTGGGTGGAGTCTGTTCTCTTGTGTCCAGGCTTAGGCACATTCTGCAAGACAAATAAGCAGTTATAGTTAACACAACATAATTAAATAATTGAACTAGGCATAGTCAAGACAGCATCCACCTTAACTCAGTTCTAATCCTCACTCGCTGACTTAATGTTCTCATGCCCAAACGATCTGTTCCATGTTGTATTAACAAACTCTTACAAAAGGGTCACCTTCGGAGCTCCTCAAAGAATGAGAAAGATGCACCAGGAGGGCATGACAAGCACAGTCACAAAACCAAATACTCGAACAAAAATCATCTGTGATTACTGGCAGAGTCCGCTTTTTAAAGTTGTGAGTGGCTAGTCGCACTGGGTGAAGCATAGGTATGATGCCTCAGCATCTAAGGACTGTAACTGACTTCCATGTTGCAATCAACTAAAACCTACCAAAAAGTTCATAGGATATATTTAATGATAGCATAATCATTTTACTGCACCGTATTTGGGCATAAATGGTAAAAAGAAGAAAAAAAAAAGTTAGGGGAGGGGGGTTTCCACTTAGGCGACTACAATTTCTGTTAGTTTTATGCCTGAAGCTGAATCTCTGGAGTCAGCAGTGGGAAGGATGAATGTGCGGAAGAGGCAAGGAAGCTGCTCGAAGAATCCTGGGAAGATCCTTGGGTTATTAATTCAGGGAGTCCAGGTGACACTTTTATGGCATGTGGTACCTATGAACTAGTGTTCAGAAAGCTTGTGGGGAACAGAAAAGTTAAGCAATTGTAGTCCCTTCCTTTCTGTAGGAAAAGGGGTTAGAGAATGACTTGAAGGAAGAAGATATAAAAAGGCTGGGTTTGGGCCCCTCACTCCTAGGGTGCCCCCAGCAGAAGACACGGAAATGTTCAGTGGCCTGGATTTTCTAGGGTTACAAATCCTGAGAGCTTCAGAAAGGCCTCCAAGAGCTTTGGGATCTGTCCAATTTCCTTTACTCCTTCCCAGGTGCAGGAAAAGAGCCAGAAGCCACAAAGGGCTTTTTGCCTCTTTCCTTCCAACATCCAGGCGTATAGAAAGCAGACCCATCTGTGCAACCACAAGGAAGCCAGCCCCCAGGGGCAGTTGAAAGCCCCTCAGCCCCGCCCAACCTGTATGTTTTATGTTCATTAGTGTAATTTTCTTCTTTTGTGTGTGTGATATCTTTGTCTGGTTTTGGTATCAGTGTGATGCTGGCCTCACAGAATGAGTTGGGAAACTGCTCCCTCTTCAATTTTTTGGAATAGTTTGAGAAGCATAGGTGTTAACTCTTCTTTAAATGTTTTTTGTTGGGAGTTTTTGACTGCTGATTCAATTTCATTTCTGATATTTGATCTGTTCATATTTTCTATTTCTTCCTGATTCAGTAAAGGGATATTGTATGTTTCCAGGAATTTGTCCATTTCTTCGAGGTTGTTCATTTTATTGCCATGTAATTGTTTGTAGTAATCTCTTATGATACTGTGTATTTCTGTGGTGTTGCCTGTAACCGCTCCTCTTTCATTTCTGATTTTATTTATTTGGGTTCTCTCTTTTTGTCTTGATGAGTGTGGCTAAAAGTTTATCAATTTTTCTTATTTTTTTCAAAAGACCAGCTCTTAGTTTTGTTCATCTTTTAAACTGATTTTTAGTCTCTTTCATTTCCACTCTGATCTTTTTTTTTCTCCTTCTACTAATGTTGAGCTTTGTTTGTACTTTTTCTAGTTCCTTTAGGTGTAAGGTTAGATTGTTTATTTGAGATTTTTCTTGTTACCTGAGGTAGCATGTATCGCCATTAAACTTCCCTCTTAGAACTGTTTTTGCTGCAGTCCATAGATTTTAATCATTTTGTTTCCACTTTCATTTGTCTCCGGCTATTTTAAAAATTTCTTCTTTGGTTTCTTCAGTGACCTATTTGCTGTTTAGGAGTGGTTTGCTTAGCCTCCATGTGTTTGCTTTTTCAAGTTTTTTTTCTTGTAGTTGATTTCTAGTCTCACGGCATTGTGGTGGAAAAAGATGCTTGATATGATTTCAATCTTCTGGATGATCTGTCCTTTGATATAAGTGGTGTGTTAAAGTCCCCTACTATTATTGTGTCACTGTCAATCTCTTCCTTTATGTTTGTTAATATTTGCTGTATGTATTCAGGTGCTCCTATGTTGGGTGAACATATGTTTACAACTCTTATATTTTCTTGTTGGACTGACCCCTTTGTCATTATGTAATGTCCTTTTTTGTCTCTTGTTATAGTGTTTGTCTTAAAGTCTATTTTGTCTGACTATTGCTACCCCAGCTGTGTTTCCATTTCCATGGAATACATTTTTCCATCCCCTCACTCTCAGTCTGTGTGTCTTTAGAACTGAAGTCTCTCACAGGTGTGTGTGTGTGTGTGTGTGTGTGTGTGTGTGTGTGTGTGTGTATTTGTCTTGTTTCTATTATCCATTCTGCCACTCTATGTCTTTTGATTAGAGCACTTAGTCCATTTACATTGAAAGTAATTATTGATAGGTATGTACTTACTGCCATTTTGTTAGTTGTTTTCTGGTTGTTGTAGTTCTTTTTTGTTCCTTTCTTCTTTTGCTTTCTTCCCTTGTGATTTGATGACCTTCTTTAGTGTTATATTTGGATTACTTTCTTTTTGTGTGTGTGTGTGTGTATCTATAATATGTTTGTGGTTACAATGAAGTTCATAAAAACAACAATAAATGAGGTTCAATCACACATATATACATATACAAATATATTTAATTATTTAAATATGATGATCTCAAGTTCAAACGCATTTTAACAACCATGCATTCTCAGTCCCCTCCCCACGACTAGTGTTTCTGTCATCATATTCTACATCTTTTTGTTTTGTGTATCCCTTAACTACATACTGTGGATATAGGTTATTTTACTACTTTTTTGTCTTTCAGCCCTCCTACTAGATTTATATGTGATTGATCTACTACCAAAACTGTATGTTTACCTTTATCAGTGAGAGTTTCCCTTTCTAGTTGTGGCCTTTTCTCTCCTGCCTAGAGAAGTCCTTTTAACATTTCTTGTTAAAAGGTTTAGTGGTCCTGAATTCTTTAGCTTTTGCTTGTTTTATCTTTTTATCTTCCCTTCACATTGGAATGATAGCTTTGCTGGGTAGAGTATTCTTGGTTGTAGGTTTTTTCCTTTTATCACTTTGAATATATCATGCCACTCCCTTCTGTTCTGCAAAGTTTCTGCTGAAAAGTCAGCTTACGGTCTCAAGGAAATTCTTTCTATGTAATTAGTTGCTTTTCTCTTGCTGCTTTTAAGATTCTCTCTTTATCTTTAATTTTTACCATTTAAATTATAATGTGTCTTGGTGTTGACCTCTTTGGGTTGACCTTGTTTGGGACTCTCTGTGCTTCCTGAACCTGGATGTCTGTTTTCTTTCCCAGGTTAGCGAAGTTTTCAGCTATTATTTCTTCAGATAACTTCTCTGCCCCTTTCTCTCTCTTCCCCTTCTGGGACCCCTATGAGAATGTTATTATGCTTGATGTCGTCCAAGAGGCCTCTCTCAAACTATCCTCATTTTTTAAAATTCCTTTTTCTCTTAGCTGTTCTGAATTGTTGATTTCTACTACTCTGTCTTGCCGTTCACCAATCCATTCCTCTGTATCATCTAACCTACTGTTGATTCCTTCTAGTGTATTTTTAAATTTCAGTTATTGTATTCCTTAATTCTGTTTGGTTCTTCTTTATATTTTCTCTTTGTTAAACTTATCACCATGTTCATTCGTTCTTTTCCCGAGTGCACTGAACACCTTTATGATCATTACCTTGAACTCTTTATTGGGTAGATTGCTTATTGCCACTTCGTTTAGTTCTTCTTCTGGGGTTTTGTCTTGTTCCTTTGTTTGGAATATATTCCTCTACCTACTCGTGTTGCTTACTGTTTGTGTTTATTTCTGTGCATTAGGTAGGTTGTTTAGGATTCCCAGTCTTGGAGAAGTGGCCTTATGAAGGAGACATCCTATGGGCCCCAGCAGCCCATCCTTTTAGTCACAAGATCTATATGCTCTGTGGGTGCCCCTATGGGGGCTGCATGGGCCCTTCTGCTGTGGTGGGGATCACTGCTTGGATGCACTGGTACACTGGGATGGCCCTCGGCCTGCTTGGCTTCCAGGTCCTACCTAGTGCAAAAACTGCCAGCCGGCTGGTGGTGGCTTTGGGTGCTGGTGTGGCAGAGGCTGCATAGCCTGGTGGGTGTCTCAAGGCTGGTCCCAGGTTACTGATGGATGGGTCAGTGACCAGGGTGGCTGGATGGGGGGCTCATGGGGCTGGTGCCAGCTCACGTGTGAGCAGGTAAACCTCTGGCCCTAATAGGCTAGAGGGAGGACTCCAAAATGAAACTTGTCTGCAGCAGTGTCCTCATGGTTGGAGCTCCCCAAAATGCCTGCAGCCAATGTCTATGTCCCCAGGGTGAGCTCCAGTGGCCTCATGCCCTCTGGAAGGCTCTCCAAGGTTAGCAAGTGGGTCTGAACCAGGCTCCTTTCAAATTATTGCTTCTGCACTGGGTCTTGGACATGTGAGATTTTGTATATGCCCTTTAAGAGTGGAGTCTCTGTTTCCCACAGCCCTGTGGCTCTCTTGTACACAAGCCTCACTGCTTTCAAGTCCAGATGCCTGGGGACTTGTTTTCCTGGTGCAGGAACCCCAGGCTGGGGAGCCCGATGTGGGGCTCAGACCCCTTGTGCCTTGGGGAGAACCTCTGCAATTGTGTTTATCTTCCTGTTTGTGGGTCATTTATATGGGGTGTGGGTCTTGACTATACCGTGTCTCCACCCCTCCTACCCATCTTGTTGAGGTTCCCTTTTATATCTTTAGTTTCATAAAATAGTTTCTGCTAGTCTTCAGGTCATTCTTATATACAGCTGCTCTGTAAATAGTTATAATCTTGGCGTGCCTGTGGGAGGAGGTGAGCTCAGGGTCTTCCTACTCTGCCGTCTTGGCCACTCCCCTCCAAATTACCTTGTGCTTTATAACAGATATTTCAGAGCATTTCTGGCCATCTGTGCCATTAGGTTACGTTTAAAGCTGATAGCTGTAGGAACAAGATTGCTAGGGAACTCTTTGTTTCCTGATAGCAGGATAAGTAGAACACGGAGGGTGCGCAGAACTATTAAAAGTTCAAAATGTACTTTGGCAGATGCAGAAGAGTCCTTGAAATAGATAAGACAATTTATTACAAATAGAGGCTGAATTTTCTTTTCTAGGACTATATCTTTGAAACTACAAAAACTATATAATACTTGATTATATAAATATTTGCTTTATAAGCAAATTTTATTTTAAGTCATTCAACACATAAAACAAAGTCCACCTACACTGACTTTATACTATCTTATAATCCAGTCTTCAAAGTGTTTGACTTTACAAAATATTTATGAAAAAAGTGATATGATTTCTGGGATGTGCTTTAAAACAATCCAATCCACTGGATGGAGTGGGATGGAGGGTAGAATGGGGGATAGAAACGTGTTGACCATTTTGGATTGAGTGATGGGTACATGGAGTACAGGGGGGTTCATTCTACTTTTCTATCTAGTTTTGCATATGTTTCAATTTTTTTTTTTTTTTTGCGGTACATGGGCCTCTCACTGTTGTGGCCTCTCCCGTTGTGGAGCACAGGCTCAGCGGCCATGGCTCACGGGCCTAGCCGCTCTGCGGCATGTGGGATCTTCCCGGACCGGGGCACGAACCTGTGTCCCCTGCATCGGCAGGCGGACTCTCAACCACTGCACCACCAGGGAAGCCCTCAAATTTTTATATATATAAAAAAATCAAAAGTATTTGACTCACAATCATCAAAGTCATCTCTTCCTTGAGGTCATCATATCGTTCTTCCAAGCGACTGAACTCATTCAGAAGGTTCTGATATCTCAGCCTTTCATCATTAAGATCGAGTTCCAGTTGTTTTGTTTCTTCTATTAACTTCTTTTCCATCGTCTCTGAAAGAAAGGAGAGGGAAAAGCATACCAAAGATGGCTCCACAGAATGCAAGAATACAAAGATGGACACTGACTTCCAGTTTCTTTGGGAGGGGTTCTACTTTTAGCACCACTATGATCTATGAAGAGTATTTCAGTGGAGGTAGGGAAAGAGAAAATACCATGACCAAAGAATAATTTATTAATAACAACAACCATCATCTATTGCATTGTTCCATGAATAGAACTAGTTCATTCATTGGTTACAGCACATCCTTCATAAACTTCCACTAGCCATCATCCAGTAACTAGAGTATACATTTTTTTATTATTCTGTTTCAGGCTATTCATAAAATTCTTTTGTCCCAAAAGTCAGAGACATTCCTCAAGCCTCTGGGGGAACGGCAACTTCTCAGCGGACCCAGCTGTACTGCTCTACAGAGTGTCTCCATTCATCTCAGTCCCCAGGTTCTGTCTTACAATTTCCCAACGCTGTGAGCTCCCTTGTCCTATTACTCCCACGATTCTAATCAGGTAAGATCCCCACACCTGGTCCTCTGTTGTTACCACTCCTATGTGCTGCTGGGGGACCTGACCTTTCCATTTACTCACCTCACTCTACTCTCTCTGTTGCCAGGGGCTGGCACTTAGATAGGACATCATCTGGAGGTCGGAGATTAGCCCTTGATTGCAAATCAAGCGCAGTAAAAAAGCCTTAAATCTCAGCTGCATGTTTTATCTCAATGAGCTGACCCAGTCACATTTATAAACATTAAGCTTCCTACCATTATGGCCCATTTTACCCTCATATTTTGTGGCTATATCTTAATCTGCCCTGCCTGCTTCTATTGCGTCACCATTTCTTTCTCTGTCAGCTCCATGAGGGCAAGGGCTGCCAAATGTCTTGTTACAACTGCCTCCCTGGTGTCCAATACAGTGTTTCCCTACCCTAGGGCTTTAATAATTTGTAAATAAATGAATGAAAGGACTTCTTCTCTTCTGTAAATTGCTTTTTATTCTCACAAGTTTGTGGAAGCTGCCCAAGGCTATCAACAAATTTTCCTTAGGCAAATCCACTGTTATTGTCTTTGTTCTTATCTTTCAGTATCAAATAACATTTTCTATTTTCCTTCAAGAATTCTCATCATTCTGGATTTTTCCACTGCATTCTGCATCCTAGCCTCCTTTTTTCCATGTTTTCAATGACTTTTCTCCTTCCCTCTTAATTTTCTTTTCTGGCTCCTTTTCTTCACCTTATCCCTTATTTATGGTTATCCTGTAAGGCTTAATTCCAGATTTTCTTCTCTTTTCTATATAGTATTCCCTTTAACTGGGAGGAATGGGGCAGTATGGGGAAAACCACAGACAGCTCTCTCTTTCATCTCAATTTGCTTTCACATCATCTCTATCTGGAGGCCCCAGCTGACATCCAAATTTTAATACTCAAACAACTGACCTCGTTAATCTGCCTCATAAACAGAGACTTGTTCCCCTCAATTTCCTCATTACTAATAACACATTATTGGTTTGATGACTCATCTCAAAACTTTAGAAAATTTTCAGAAACTTTAGAAAATTTTTACTCCTTTTTTGAATACCACATCAAAAATGATTATATATGATATACAATTCTTTTCATATATTTTCACTCTAATCAAATCTCTTCCTTTCTATTTCTATCACCAATTACTGTAGTTTAGATATATATTTTCTTAGCTCATGTTTATGTACCTGTGGATTCCTTGTAAATTATCACCATTTTAATTTATCTTACAAACAGCAAATGAAATAAATGTCCACATCTAGTGTCTTTTTTTCTTAAGGTGGCAAAAAGTGGTTGATCTTAGGAAAATAATATCCATTGGTTTAGCAAAATAAATAATATACACAGATGCATATACTCATATACATATTAGCTCAAGAATTGGTCCTAAAACAACAGGACTCCTATAAGCCATAAATCATACATATAGAACAATTTTTTAAAAAGTCACATGATACTGACTAATACGAATTGATATTTGTACCTAGGGAGACCAGATTTACAAGTTCACCAACTAATTCAACCAAATATTTAGAGTGCCTGCCTCCAGAACTCTGCAAATTTACTGATCACAGTCTAAGCAAAGTTGTAACTTATAAACCTTTGGTCTGAGATTGGTTGGAGTGCAGTAGGCTGGGCCCACATGAGGCTTACCTGTCATCTCCTTAGCCTGCTCCACGATAAGGTGATTGAGGGCCTCTTTTTCCTGCTTCAGCAGAGTATTTTCTTCCTTCAGATTTGATACCAACTATAAAATGAAACAATAAACTGAGATGGCTGCCACAGACAGAGGCAGCCGGATACTGAATACAAAGACCATACATACAGCAGTCACCGGCAGGCACTCCTTACTTCCACATCTCACTGCCTCACTTCTTTGCCGAGTTATATCTGGTCATCCTTCAAACTTGTTTTTAGCACTACCCTCCAGAAAGCTTTCCCAGAAACTCCCTCCAATTATATGTCTCTCCTTTGGGCTACTACAGGACCCTGAATATGCCTCTTTATAGCCCTTATAAATGATTTACTTTTACTTTCCTGATTGACTAGAAATTCTTGGAGGACAAAAATGACTTGCTGTTATTGTTTTACTTTGTACCTTGAGCATTTAGCAATTGCCTGGCACCTAGTAAGCATTTGCGCTTGAAGCAATGATAATGCCTTTTCACACCAACAACCTAATGCAACGTTTATGTGTACCCATGATTCAAGCAGAGAGATTACAGAGGTTAAGAAAAATATGAAAGTCATTTTGGTTTTGGAAATTCACTGAAGACCTTCCGAAGCTCCCTGCTCTCTGTCTTGAGAAAGAGAATTTCATTTTCATCTCCTTTCAAGAGTTTTGCAAGGTTGTAAACTTTTATTCCACATTTAAGCATTGACCTTACAACACTGTGAATACACTTAATGCCACAGAACTGTACACTTAAAACGATTAAAATGGTAAATTTTATGTTACATATAAGCATATTTTACCACAATAAAAAAATATTGACCTTTAACTTTCTATTTCCTGGTTGGATAAGGATTCTCAGGAAGCAAAAATCAAAACCAAAGGAAACTTTGCTAAGTTCATAATTTATACAGTTCACCTTTGGAATAGAATGTGTGCTTGTTATAAGTGAAATTTGAATTCCTTTCTCTAAGCATAAGTTCAAGGCACTCTTAAAGCAACAGCTTTACTAATAAAGAGAAAGTTTAGGAGTTCAGAGACAGAGAAAGCGGGCTCTCTCACTAAGGATCCCTGAAGAACAGGGAACTGAGATTACAGCACTGTGCCACTGCACAAGTCAGGCCAGAAGGTGTTCCTTCTGATGGTCCAGTGTCTTCCCTCTGTGCTGATAAGGTCTTAACGTCTGCTCTCAGTAGAAAGGTTGAGTTCTCTATGTGCTCTTGAGAGAGGCTGCTCTTTGTCAGAGTATGCAACCAATCACCTGTGGTGCTTTTTCAAAATACATGTGCCTGGTCCACACTCCCAGACCTTGGGCAGGTATGTTTTTAAAAACTCTCCAGCATATTCTGAAATACACTCCTGGTTAAGAACCACAGTTCTACTGGACCTTCTAGTCTCCTTGGTCAGGCTAACTGGCAATGTAGCTTTGCAGACCACAAAGCTAGCTCTCACAGGGAAATTTTTTCATTCTTCCTCATTATCACACTCCATCTAAAAGAATTAATGGTAGTGCCTACAGCTATCCTTGTGAAGGCAGCAGATAATAAAACGAAAGGAGAAATCTGAATATGTTCAGGTATACTATTCTATCAGACGAGAAAGGTATGAACTTGACTTTGAAAAGGAAACGAGAATACTCCTACCAAGCTTAATTCTCTATAGTTTCGGAGGAATTTGGAAAGCTTCCAGGGACTCAGGAAATGGGGAAAAAAAGAGAGAGCACAAGAAAGAGAGATCTTAAACCTCAACAGTATCCCGTTGGATACATATTTGAATTCTGAGAGAACAAGCTTGCTATGTCAAAGTAACATATTAATAGCACTGCTGTTTCCAGATCAGAGCCCAGATCTGCTATAGATATAGAAGGGATTATTTTATCAGGACCCTGAATACCATGGAAGGATTGCAACTTTATTAGCTACACTATCCTACCTGAATTGTGTCTAAGCTCCTTCGAGGTTCTTACTGTATAAGCTGCTGTTAAGGTTCAGAAGTCAGTAAGGAAAAAGCATATTGGGATTCTTGCCATAGTTACAGCCATCAGTCAACTCTGTTTTCATTTAAAGATGGTAATACTAGTGGAATCTCTGAAAACCTATTACTTTTTTCCAGTAAGCCTTATGTTGAGGTAGCTTTACTTTGTTTAACCAATACATCTCATTACTGCCTGAGAACCTTAGTGTTTTCTGTATTTAATAAAGTTTTGATATAAGTTAATACAAATTTGTAGTGTGGAAGCACTGGTCAATCTGTAAGCATTTTCATTGTTGTTCTATCTGCATAGCAGCTCTTGGCTACGATCAGTGTGCAGACATTTGGATTTTTTCCTGTTGGACTTCTCAAAACAGTCTTAATGCAGGTTTCCATAAAGATCCCTACTATCAGCTACTGACAGTTCATTGTGATTTACTTCTTAATCACCTTTAACCTGCTGAAGAAAAAAGAGTCTACACTCCACACAGATCTATTCTTCAAAGAAAAAGGGTGTATAGTAGGTTCTTGGCCATCACTTCTCTTCTTATAACACTGCTTTGCCTCTGTTCTTAGGAGAGTAAAAGATTTTACTAAAAGACCTATAGGTACTCATCCAGCACATGGAACAGCTGCTTGGGGGAAACACTAATAATGAACAGTAAACCAACTGAAATGTGTGTTTACCTTCGATTGAAACCAATATTGAGCCACAAGGGCCGGGTCAAGATGACAGCACAACTCCTTTGTGGAAGGAGTAGATGGGGATATGAACATTAGCTCCTACCTGCTCAGTTTCTTGTTTGTATCTATCAGCACACTCTTCAATGGATTTTTTCTCACACTGAGTTTGCTCCAGGTCTTTCCGGAGCTTGGCAATTTCTTCCTGCAGACTGAGGACACGTCCAGTAGCAATCTTAGCTTCTTCCTCACTTAGTTGAAGACGTTCTAAGTCACTTCGTAGTTTCTCGGTCTCAGAGTTGTATATTCCTTCCAGATTGGTCAGTTTCTCCATGAGGCATTTGTAGTCTTTGTTCTTTAAACACACACATAAGTGACAAAAAGTAAATATACACACCACAAATGTATTTAGTGAGAAAACCATGCCTATTCATCGTATTCATGCTATATCATCATAGTGCTGATATAGTATCTAACCAAAATTACTAATGACAATATTTAAAATAACACCATCAGCACCCTCTTAGTGATACAAAGAGAGAATGGGCACAGTTATTTCTGTTTTACATGATGAGCAACATAGATGTGATTTTCTCATAGTCACAAGGTGAGTTCCCACAGTAAATTCTCTTTCTTGATTCTTAATCCAGGAATAGGAAAATCTATACTTGCTTTTGAAAACAAATCAGTGTGCTACTGAAAGCCATGTGCTGGCTAGTGATGCATCAGAATGATAAAATGGCCTCAAAAATCACAAGTTTCTTACAAATCCCTTTGTTTACCATCTGGAAACTCCTCTTCCCACTCAGAAAACCTTTCTGATGAATCCTATTTCATTCTCTTTTCTGTTTTTCTTTGTCATCCTTAGTATTTATGTATTACTAACTACCTTTATATCATTTGCATGTGCTAAAATATTACTTGGTAACTATCTCTAAGAAATCAAACTTTTATCTCTGCAAATAGACTGCAGATTTCTCAGAAGCATGGACATTTTCCTGCTTCTTTTGCCACCTCAATGCTAAACAACTCATCTGTAAAAGGAACAATACACTATACACAAATGAATGATAATGATGAAAGAGCTTTGTAAAATATAAAGTACAATATGACTCTCGGTCCTAACTGTTTGGAGTGCTAGTAAACCTGTCTGTGTTCTCGAAAATAATTTCCTGCCTTGGTCCTTGCAATTATAATCTTACCTATGAGCTTGTCACTATTTCCACATTCATTAATGCCATTATTATTTTACTTTTTTTGCGAAGACTGAAAGGTAAAGTCAAGAGGGGACAATGCTGAAGATGACCCCAGTGGATTTTGTTAGGCATGCTGCACTTTCAGGACTCCTGTTTAAAACACACCTGTTCGTCAACTTTGCGCTGCAGCTGCATGATCTTGTTCTCCATGCCAATGTGGAGCTTCTTATAGCGCTCCACGGAGCGGGCCTCGATCTTGAGCTTCTTCAGCTCGCGCTTGGCCATCATCCGCCGGAAGCAGCACTGAAGGTAGATGATGGCGTGCGTACTCCTCTTGTAGTAGGTGCGAGCCAGCCAGCCCCGGACCCACTTCTGAATGATGACTGCTTTGTGCTCACGGAGTATCTGCAGAAGAGGGTAAGTGCAAGTAACGTCAGACCCTGGACTAGACTCAATATTCAACTCTATCAACCTATGGATGTCAGGCTGAGAACCCACACATTACCTAAAGGGAAAGACATAAAAGTTGAAGCAACAATGTATTATGTGGATTGTATTTATCACAAATATATGGAAGCACAAAATTATTTTAAAAGGTGATTGAAATGTAGTCTTTAAAAGGCAATTTGAGGGCTTCCCTGGTGGCGCAGTGGATAAGAATCTGCCTGCCAATGCGGGGGACACAGGTTTGATCCCTGGTCTGGGAAGATCCCACATGCTGCAGAGCAACTAAGCCTGCGAGCCACAAATACTGAAGCGCGCGTGCCTAGAGCCTGGGCTCTGCGACGAGAGAAGCCACTGCAATGAGAAGTCCGCGGACCGCAACAAAGAGTAGCCCCCGCTCGTCGCAATTAGAGAAAGCCTGCATGCAGCAACGATGACCCAACACAGCCAAAAATAAATAAATAAAATAAAGATAAATTTTTAAAAACTCAACTCATTTTATAAAAAAAAGAGGAAATTTGAGAGACATATATAAAAATATGTATTATATCCACATGTCATATGTATGATTACATGTATATGTATGATGATAAATGGAGTATACAGATAGAAGCTGTCTAAATAAAAGGTACCAGATTACTATATAGAAAACTAGTCTACAAAGAAAGAAAAAATGCATTAGGTTTCTTATTGCTATATGATTTCTATAAGCAACAGGTGATCCTTTAGAAAATAAGCAGAACTTGGTACCCTGTGAACTACGTGCTAGTAAAATAAGAGATTTACCCACTACCCTTACTGCTGATACCATGTCACTGTGCATTAGGTCTCTGCTTGAGGACATGGGGTATGGCCAGTAAGCAGGCTGTAGAAGACGACACTTGGGGTACTGCAAAGTTTATTACTGATTTATTGATTTTTTTCCCCAGCAACAAAAAAATGACACTCTTGTTTGCCATATTTGAGGAATACCATTCTAGTGAGGATTTCCCATTGCTATTATAAATGCAGCACAAATCCATTTATGGGATTCAAAGGTAGTAGGGAGAGAACTTTAAAAGGAAAGCTAAAAAGAAGATAAAGTGAAGTAAACAAATCTTAATTTTATATTGTATTTTCTTAAAAAAAAAAGATATTGCCCTAAACTTATAAACAACTTATAACAATAAGATTGCCTTGCATTTCCCTGGTGGCACAATGGCTAAGAATCCGCCTGCCAATGAGGGGGACACGGGTTTGATTTCTGCTCTGGGAAGATCCCACACGCCACGGAGCATCTAAGCCTGTGTGCCACAACTACTGAGCCTGTGCTCTAGAGCCCTCAGGCCACAACTACTGAAGCCTGTGTGCCCTGAAGCCCACGCGCTGCAAGTACTGAGCCCGCGTCCCACAACTACTGCAGCCCACTTGCCTAGAGCCCGTGCACCACAACGAAGAGTAGCTCCTGCTCGCTGCAACTAGAGAAAGCCCTCAGGCAGCAATGAAGACCCAATGTAGCCAAAAAAAAAAAAATAATAAAAATAAAATTTAAAAAATAAGATTGCCTTATGAGATGAATTTCTTGTCACTAATGACCATCAAGCAGAGATTGTGTAAACAGTTTCCAGGAATGATGGGGAAGAAGTTCTTAAATTTTAAGAACGGTTGAACTAGCAAACTAGCAAAACTTTGATGTCCTTTCAAGTCTACGATATTACAAAATAAGTCTTGTGTGATATAAATGTTTAAATGTATGCACTTGATTAAGTACTTATTAGTGATTATTATAAATGGAAACAATGTATCTTTTATGAAAATTTTAAATGTAAAAAATCTCTGAAACAATCTATTCAGATAGGTAGCAGTTTAGTAAGATCATTAAAAGAACAGTTCCTATTTTTAGGTTATGTAGCTGAGAAAAACCATGAAAAACATATGCCATGCTAGAGGATACAATTAAGAAATAAGTCGTTGTGTTTAAAGCCAACAAATACAAAATAAACATAGGTGTTTAGGAGACCTTCATAGTATCTTCAGCCAACTCAAGGCTGTCCCTTTGGGATGTCTTCCTAATGCTAAGGCAGCCTTCAGTTCCCACTAAGTGCAGTCACCGTGCATCATGCCGCAGTGAGGCAGGGCATCCTGAGCTCTCACTCAACAACACAATCCCAAGGGAGCCACCTATCTTATCTGGATGACTAGTGACAAACTGGATAAGACTCAGTGATGGCAAAATGAAGGCTTTCAGACTTTAAAACTCAAGCAGCACACAGTGGCAAAGGTATTAATGCCAATATTCCTGTTCCATTTCCTTCTCCCCATGTAACTTCAGATACTGGTCCATTTCTCTAATTTCAGTCAAATGGAAACAGTATATAATTAGAGCTTCCATTCTCAATCTCATTTCCATCGGTGAGTCAGAGACATTAAATAACACTTGCTCTCACTTTAAGACCCCCAAAGCTTGGGGGAAGCTTGGATTGGAATCACAGCTAGAAGGATCACTAAGGGGGTACTACTGGCCTACACACGAGCCTGTCTCTAACCTGCCTTCCCTACTATGTCCAGTCACACTGGGAGCTAAGCTAGCTAGAGACTGCTACTGCTAAACCAAAGGCCTCACACGCCAGTTCAGATGTTCCTGAGGAGAGTAGTGAGGAAAACAGGAGGGTAACTGGTTTGGTATATCTAAAAGGTCAAGTTTAATAAGGCTTTTCCCTCCCTTGAAAGCTCATGCTTGAAGAGAAAGAACATCTGACTATAAACCAGGCGTGGGCAGAAAGACCTGGAGTAGCTAAGTCTTCAAATTTTCTTCAAAACACAGCTATTAAATATGCTCATTCAAACCTCATTAGCGTTCCATTTTTCTTTGTTATATAAAATTAATTCAAAATAAGAAAATAAAATAAATACATGAATAGGGCCTAGGGCACGCCCACATAATCACTGCCTGTGATTAGAGAAATGTCCTTCACATCACTCTACTAACAGTGATGCCCAGAGAGCTCCAAGATCCAGACTGTACTTTTGGCTTATTAGGGCTATATTCTAAAGAACAGACTCAAAACCTTGCCAAAATGAAAGAGGAAAAACTTTCATCGACCAGATCATATATTGTTAGAGGTGAGGACTAAGACTAATCTGGTGATCCACTATCTATAGCCATGATGATTATTGCTAGACATAAAGATTATTTGTCAAAAATTTCTAGAGCATAATACTCCAGTCAATACAACTTTGACCACATCGATGTTATATTTGATTTCATTTTTACCATGGTAAATTGTTCCAAGGTTGTTTCATTCTTAATCTGTTCATCTGCCATATATTGGGTCGGCCAAAAAGTTCGTTCGGGGCTTCCCTGGTGGCACAGTGCTTGGGAGTCCGCCTGCCGATGCGGGGGACGCGGGTTCGTGCCCCGGTCTGGGAGGATCCCACATGCCGTGGAGCAGCTGGGCCCGTGGGCCATGGCCGCTGAGCCTGCGCATCCGGAGCCTGCGCTCCACAACGGGAGAGGCCACAGCAGTGAGAGGCCCACGTACCGCAAAAAAAAAAAAAAAAAAAAAAAAAAATTCGTTTGGGTTTTCTGTAAGATGTTACAGAAAAACCCGAACGAACTTTTTGGTCTATCCAATATTTTTACCTATTCAAAGCTCACCATAGTCAGCTGAATAAAGGCCCCCAATACTAAGAATCTGTAAATATTACCTTATTTGGGAAAAGGGCCTTTGCAGATATGATTAAGATAAGGATCTCTAGATGGAGAGATTATCCTGGATTATCTGGGTGGGCCCTAAATCCATCACAAGTGTTCTCATAAGAGACAGACAAAAGAAGTGAAGTTAGACACAGAGAGAAGATGATGTGAAGATGGAATCAGAGACTGGAGTGATATGGCCACAATTATTAGGAATACTGGTGGCCACCAGCACTAGAAGAGGCAGGGAATGGGTTCTCCCCCATAGCTTCTGGAGGGAGAGCAGCCCTGCTGACACCTTAATTTCACAGTTTTTGCCTCCAGAACTGTGAGAAAATAAACTTCTGTTGTTTTAAGCTACCAAGTTGGTGGTAATTTATGACAGCAGCCACAGGAAACTAATATACTCACTTTTTTTTCAAATTACAGACAGGGGAAGAAAAAAGTAAATTTTCTTTTTCAACATCATGTTAATAAATATATGTGGCTTATTTAATATTTAAAAATGTATTTCAATTGTTGGTTGTCTCCATATGACTCCTACATCCATAGGAGCCCCTGTGGCACTTTGTACAGACGTGGAATTTGATTAACATTAATGGAATGAACAAACAAAGTTGAAAACAAGGCCTCACCTTGCGATACCTATTTCTGGCCAAGTAGCCTCGAAGGTAAGACTGAAGGACGATCGTGGCAGTCCGCCAGATCTTGTACCTCCGGCGGATTACATACATGCGCCAGTACTTCTGAATGATGGTTGCTGCCTTGGTTCTGCGCAGGAACTTAGCATAACTGGCCAGAGAAAGAGTGGTGCGTAGTCAGTAATCAGAAAAACCCATGAATACATTTTGTAGAGGCTGAAAGCACCAGTACCTTTGGCAGAATAAGTAGCACCTCCATTGTATTATTCTAATAACATACACGTTAAATCAACATTTATATTTCTTATATTTGTATAGTTATTTGATGATCCCCCAAATATCTGTGCATCCATTATCTCATTCGAGACTTACCTAACCCTGAAAAGTGGGATGTCCCATATTACTTGATTTTACAATACAGAAAGCGAAGGTCATAAAGGCTTATTCCTTCTAGGACTGTGCTCATTACCCCAGGCTATGTCCCCTTTACATAGCAGACGAGCTTACACAGTAATCCTGTGCTTACTTATCACCCAGCCTTCTTAGCTCTATCCATTGCTAATGCACGATGTTTTTCCTTAATCTATCCATTTGGGCACAAGTTCTTAACCATTAATTCATGTCTTTTGATATCTCTAAATTAAAATTATCCTAATATGTAATCACACGTAAGTGTAACTAACTCTCTTCTACACCTTCTCAGCTAACTGCTCCCCCAAACTCCTAAACAGAGTCATTATTAACTAGTTATATTCATGACTGTTCTAATTTACAGATGATTTCTTCAAGCCCATATAAATGTATAAAAAATAAATACTGAGGACATGAGTAGGCAGTAATTTGTAATTATTTTTTTGAGGTTCAATCTGAATCATTCACAAAGGTGAGTGAAATTGTATTCTATCTAACTGTCTTATGAGTTAATTCCTTGGACCTAAGAAGAGGTAAGGTGCTGTCTTCTCAGGTAGGGTGACCACTCAAAACTGTCCTAGTTTGGACAATCAATCAGATAAGCCCGCCAATCTTCGCTGCCCATGAGCCAGAGTGGACATGCTGCCAGGAGACCTACCATCGGGCCTGGTGGCCTCGCACGTATCTCTGCACAGTGATGGCAGCCTTGCGCATGCGCAGGAACTTCTTCCGCAGCAGCCACCCTCGGATCGTCTTCTGGATCCGGATGCAGGCAGCCCTCAATTTGTCTGCCCTCAATTTTTCCAGATAGGCCACTTGACCGGCACGGAAAAAGATCTTTGTCTTCCCAAACTGGTATTTGTCCTTGTCCTATTTTTGGAAGAAACTGTATACTCAGAAGTAGAAATGATGACTAGATAAATGAATTTTAAAGAGAAAATATATGTCTAAAAGCAGAATCAGTAAAGGGATAAAACTATTAGCTAAAACTTGGGCTACATCACAATTAACTAATGGAGCCAGCTTTTTGATCCTATGCAAGTGGAGCAAATAGAAGGGACTTTAAGGAAAACTGCAGGTTAAGAGTTATTTTCCAGAATTATTCTACCTGGAATTATTATCTGAGGCCCAAAACTTGGTTGTGGGTTATAGGCAGCTACTATTTGCTTGTCTGTATTTTAAATATCTCAAGGAAATGGAGATGCTGACACTCCCTCTGACTGACCCAGGCTGTAAGAATTACATCGGGCTGTGTGTTCCATGAGAAAGCTGAAGGGACAAAAACACCAATATGAAGAAAAAGGCAGGAAGTAATGCACACAAAATAAAAACTAAAAGATAAAAAATCTTGCATATTCATGTTAAGAGTTAAGTTTCTCAACAGTTATCTCTTGGTTTTATCAACAGTAAATCTTCCTACAGATTTCAAAACTCCTCTTACAAACATGTAATCATTTATAATGCTCATTGACTTCTGAGTATAAACAAAGCTGAGCAGTAAACACAGATATATATGCATGCTATTTTTGGTCTACTATATTCCGATCCAGCTTATCTAGAAGCATGCAAGTTATTAACCATCTTATATCAAAAGAAGAGTAGAATTTATTTATAATAATCAATACTGTGATCTGAAATTCTAAGTGAAAACAGAGAAAAATCACTTTTCACTGTAAGCAAATATTTCCTATCTTGTACATGAAAACAGAAAATCAGAAATCTCCACATATATCTAAAACTGTTTCAGTTTAAATCAATAAAGTTTGCAAAGGAGGCTAGCTGGAAGAGCTAGAAAGTGGTTCCCTCTCCCTGTCTCCTTCTCCCTGCCCCATTTCATCTCAGCTCTCTCTCCCTCGCCCCCAAGCCTACACTCCTTTACCTTGTGGCCCCAAGCGCAGGGGGGAGCAGTCTGGGGGAGGAGACTTTCCCTACTTTCTGCTCTCCATTCCCTAGAAAGGACTTAGGCCAGATTCAAAATGTATCAGATTCTTTTACACATTACCAGGAAAGTGGCCTAAGTGCTTTCAAGAAAAATAAAGTTATTATCACCAAAGAAGAGATATTACATCTAGTTAATAGCTAATAATTATGACTAATTACTTCAAAGTGAGGTAATCCATCCAACCTAGTGTCAAATAAGTGAAAATATTCTTTAAACAGCATCTCATGAGTCTTAAATTCTCTACAACCTACATCAGTGGTTATCAAAATGTAGTCCTCAAACCAGCATCGGCATCACCTGGGAACTTGTTAGAAATGCACATTATTGGACACGTCCCAGACCTACCAAATCAGGTGTTCTAGGGGTGGGGCCCAGCACTCTGAAGTTTAACAAGCCCTGAAGGTGACTCTGGTGCATTCTAAAGTCTGTGAACGCCTTAGCTTGGTATGCAAGTCTCTTCAAACACCAACCCACATTTCCTAACCAATTCCCTACTGTCCCATGCACCATTTTTTTTTACTGCAAAAGCAAAAACAAAAATCCGACTCTAACTGCTTTTTGAGAAAACTATGCTTTTCTGCTCCTTGCTCCCTATTAGGATAGTCTCCTTCCACTTTATACAATCTTACCCACTCTTCAGGGCCTGACTCAAAATACATGTCTTCCATGAAATAGTTCCTCCTTCCCACAGCAGATGTGGCTTTGTCTTCCGTTGATTTCTTGTCTCACTCACTCAGCATTTGACAGACACTAAGGTATATTATACTTATCTTTAAAATGCATTAATTTCCAAGACACACTATGTCACCTGAGGACAAGACTTATTTTTCTTAATCACACAGCATCTGGCCTGGTGTCTGTCATAAGTAATTTTTAATAAAAATTTAGTACTTGGGGGCTTCCCTGGTGGCGCAGTGGTTGAGAGTCCGCCTGCCGATGCAGGGGACACAGGTTTGTGTTCCGGTCCGGGAAGACCCCACATGCCGTGGAGCGGCTGGGCCCGTGAGCCATGGTCACTGAGCCTGCGCGTCCAGAGCCTGTGCTCCGCAACGGGAGAGGCCACAACAGTGAGAGGCCCGCGTACCGCAAAATAAATAAATAAATAAAAAGAATGTGTCTCAAGTCTGGGTCCAGGCCTCACCATCCTGTATCTTGATACTGGACCATCATCTTTACTAGTCCTTCCATCGTAAAGATAGGGAGCCTTGACCTCCAAGACAGTGTGCCTCTCCACCTTTCCACCCCTGAATAACCCGGATTAGTAGTATATGGATATTCCTAGGACATTCACAGGTTACAATCACAAGGCCTTTGGCAAACATCTGTTCCGATAAAGGTAAGTGAAAAATCTTTCTTACCTTTATCAGTTTCTCTAAAACATTCTTGCATGTTTGTTTTCTCTCACTTAGCACATCTTTTTGCTTCATTAGGACACGGTAGCGGCTGAAAAATTCTTGGTAAGTCCACCTATAAAAAGAAACTCATGTCAGCTTATTTAAAGAAGCAGGAACCTCCCCCTTTAGGATCCCTTATATTTGAAAAATGTCAAGCCCACC
The DNA here is from genome assembly GCF_964374135.1 of Grampus griseus. Classification (NCBI taxonomy): domain Eukaryota; kingdom Metazoa; phylum Chordata; class Mammalia; order Artiodactyla; family Delphinidae; genus Grampus; species Grampus griseus. Next base: position 96,387,958 of record NC_139018.1, read on the forward strand.
GAGAGGGGAAACCTGCTGCACTGATTCGGATGGTTTCCAGGACACCGCACGCTCTCAGCTGCTGTACTGCCCTCTTCTCATCAAACCTATGTGTAAAAATGGAAATCATTAATACACAAAGAAGCGTGGCTCTAGCCACAAACTACTTTCCTCAGTCCAGAGACTGAATTCTTTTGTAAAGAGCCAAATGGATAAATTAGAAAAAAAATTCAAAAGTTGGAACAGTGATCAGAATGGAAAACTCCATGTAAGAGAGGGGAAGAGACCATTAGCAGTAAAAATACATACCACAAACTTATAAGAAATTCCATTAAACATATTTTAAAAGCCCAAACTCCTCTGCACTGTGCCATGCTCATTACATGCCTTGGCCTGACTAGCTGTTCTCATAACTCTTTAGTTCACCATGCAGAGCTCCCCTGGAATAAAGACTGGCCAGCCCTGGAGATTTCTCTAACAAGAAGAACAAATTAAATATGCCCCATTCAGGTATTTTTAAAAAATTATTGGTGTTCTAAAAGCTATTCAACTCAGTGTATACATACTAAGCATTAATAGTGTCCATGTCAGTGAAAAATATTTTATATTATATCTTATGTGTATTTCACTCTAGATAAACGGCACCTTAATGTTAAATTGACACTAAAAGAAGAAGTAGCAAGGCCTGCTTCTTACGGAATGATGATTCCTCTTACTCCCCAGTTAAGCCCTGAGTAACCTATCCGAGGCTTCTGCTGCGCTATCTTCTCAAGTGTTTTATTGGTGATGGGAGATGCGGTTGGCTGACAGAAGGCAATGGCCCCTAGGGCTGTCCAGGAAAGTCACCCAGGGCGTGGCAGCTTCTTCCAGCTTCTCACTTCCTCCAGAAAGGGCTTCTTGGCAATGAGAAGAATACAACAGTCTTTGAGAAGTGCCCTGCAGTCTAAGGCCGACTCTCCAAGGGCAAGACTGGCATGTGTGTAGGTAAAGGAGCACGCACACACTGCGGAGTGGGAGTTATTACAGCCTTTGGTAAGTGTGCCTAATCTCTGACCCACAAATTCCACTTCTAGAAATACATTATTCTAAGGAGATAATCAGGCAAATATATAAAAATGTTTGGCAAAAGATGTTTATCATAGCCATAGGAATAACCCAAACGGCCATCAATAGGGAATAATTTAAAAGAATGGTGTTATGTGTATATAATGGGATATGATGTAGCCATTAAAATGATGATGTGGATTTGTATTTACTAACACAGAAAACACCCATAAGTTGAAAGCAGATACAAAACAACAATTACAGCATGATCCCTTCCATTTTATTAATCTCTCTCTCTCTCTCTCTCTCTCTCTCTCTCTCTCATACACACACACACACACACACACACACACACACAGCAGGGAAGGAATGATCAAGAAGGATCTATGCCAGTTAATACTTTTTATCTCTCTGGGTATAATGAAATGCTCTTTCATTTATTTTTACCCCACTTTATATTTCCTGAAAATTGTTTTTATAATGTGCATGCATTACTTTCAAAATTAGAGAAATATTTCCGTTTTGGAAAAAACTTCCTCTCGCAAATGGTACTTGACACAGGACAAGATGTTTGGTAAAAGTAGACATTCTCTGATAGTTTCAACAGTTGAAAAGTAGCAGGGATGATTGTGAGCCTTTGCCAAAGCAACCTTATCTCACCCAGCTCTGGTTTTAACTAAAGTCCAAGTTAACCAAAAAGATGTTGAAATGAAGTAAATTACAAATAGAAAATAGTACTAGAAATGTGTGGTTGATCTCAACTTTTAAAATCATCAGAAGGCCAACTACTAATTTGTTCTCACATTTTTTTTTTTTGGCCACGTCGTGAGGCTTTGTGGGATCTTAGTTCCCTGATCCGACCAAGGATGGAACCCGGGTCCCTGGCAGTGGAAGCGTGGAGTCCTAACCACTGGACCACCAGGGAATTCCCTGTTTTCACGTTCTTAAAAGGGAACAAAAACGGAAAAAGTTCTATTAACTAGTTGTTTCCCTCTACAAGACATGAAGGTTTACCTAAGTATTTTTTCTCTGCTGCTGGTTTGGCAATCCTTATGAGATATGGATACTTTAAATTCAGCAGTTGAGAAATACTTACGTGAATGGGAACTTGAAGTCGTTAGGCTTAATACAGCGCACGTAGTGAGGGGTAGTGGCATTCAGGGTCTCCATAAGCAGGTGAAGGGAGTTTCGGAACTGCATGAAAAAGAGCAGAAAGGGGCATCAAGGTTTTGTCAAAGATGACATAAAACAACTGAAAATTTTCTTCAAATGACACTAGTGGAGATGACTTTGCCACCTGTGAACCTGACCAGCCCTCAACAGTGGAGCTGCTAGGGCTTTTGGTTCAAATTTGCTTAAACCCTACCATTTACATGATCACTCTGCTAAACAGATATTCTCGCTCCTCCCACCACCACCACTGCCCCCGCCTCTTTAAAACAGACTTTATTTTCTTAGAGCAGTTTGAGGTTCACAGCAAAATCATACAGAAGGTACAGAGATGTCCCCCATACCCCCTACCCTGGCAGAGGCATGGCCTCCTCCATTATCTACATTCTCCACCACAGCGGTACATGTGTTACAGTTGATGAACCTACTTAGACACATCATTATCACACATCATTATCATCATTACATTAGAGTTCATTCTTCCACCCACCCTTTTAATATAGATTTCTGTAGCTTTCTGTTGTACACTTAAAACTTTGACTAAAAATATGCTTGCTTTAAAGATATTAAGGTCATTTAATCATGTACAGTAGGAATTTTGCTGTATGATACTGAAAAAAGTAGCAGATGACTTAAAAGAGTATAGGAAATGGGGAGGGGCAGAGGATGGAAGAGTACAGCCAGGGTGGGCTTACCTTTAGGGACATGGGACCTGGGGGCTGTGGACCTGTGCCAGGCCCTGCTTCCTATCTGCTCAGGAAAACAAGCTGACTAGCACTCAGCCTCCTGCCCAAAGCCCCCAGCCCTAGTTCAGGCACTAAGCACGTGTGTCATGTTTCCCAGTCCCCTGGTGCATAAAACATCAAAGAAAGCAGAGGGCACGGTTCCTGGGCTGAAGGAGCTGTACAAATCCAGAGAGGAAACAGCCAGAGAACAAAACAGAGGCAGCAGTGGTTTGTGAGGGAGGATATGTACTGGAAGAATTAAAATGTAGAGAAAATTATTTTGGGAAACGCTTAAGCAGAGTTACGGGTCTACGTTAGGAGGGGAGAAGTATGAGTGGACAGTGTTCTGTGTTCTCACAGTGAAAGCTCCAGCCTCTCCTCACCTGAGGACCCCACCTGGGAGGCTGACAAAGGAAGACCTGAGGCTCCAGCTGAGCCAGAGGGGAAGTAGCACTGCAGCAGCGGCTCCCTGAACTCACCTGGTGCCCCACCGTTTTCTTGTGCTCTTTGGCCGCCTGGCCTGGTCTGCCTTTGGTGGGCTTTGCAGGAGTGCGGGTAAGGAGCGTGCGCCCTGAAGAGGTGGCTGAACTTGGACTGATGGCCTTCTCGTCATCTTGAAATAATTCTGGTAGCATCTTAAACTGAGTCAAAAACAGTAAAAGGAAATCACCTTTTAGGTGAAAGGAAATCTAAACCCAAACTCAATTGGAAATCTTCACAGAAACACTATGATGATTTGCAATCCATAGTGATTCCCTTCCTTAAGTAACCCCTTTCAGAGTCACATTCCAGAAATAATCAGTATCTGTGTTAGGAGCCAAAAATGTGAGAAGGAGGTGACATCAATGCTACAAAAACATAGATGGAAAAAATGCAGTAATTCTACAACCTTATTTGGGGGAAAACAAAATCAAAACTACTCCACTGAGACTTGAAATCTTAATCCACAGGAAATGGCCGCTCTAACCATTTTACTGGTTTTAAACGATAATTATTTTATGAGCAACCTACTAATTGAAAGTCTTATTACATCAGTTCCACCAAATGTTTTATCATCATGCTTCATCTGTCTACCCAATAACTCAAATGGTGGGTACCAACTAAAAACTATCACTGAAAATCTCATCAGGAAGGGTGTCACGAACTAGTTCTACAATTTAATAAGATTTTAAAAAATCATGAATTAACAGTAATTTTTAGAAAGTAATGTGCATTATTGGGAAAAAAAGTAAAAGGAAACCCTGCCCGTATCCTGTAAGCTTTGCATGACTGCATAATTCCTGCAATCAATTTTGTGTTCTACCAGGTTAAGGAAATGAAAGTCTATTAAAAGCTCTGGTCGTTAATAAATGGGTGGATAGTATAATTTAATGTGGTTGGAATACATTTTAAGGAACAAAAGAGACTTCAAACTAATCGACAGTAACATTTTGATATATGTACATATCTTTACAATAGTGAAACAGTCCACATAAATAAAATAAATCCTTCTTATAAGTCAGTGTAACTGCAATAGCCAATTATTTATCTAATAAACTCAGAATATCTCCAGAAGCAATAATTTTCTTAAGAGAGTTCTTTCATTTAAAAACAAAATTAATTTCATTTGGTATAATGTATCTATCAATTATAAGGGTAATTTAGGATATAATTCATGATGTATATAACAAATTGTTATACATGACATACCAATAATGGTTGCTTGCTGCACAAATGAATGTATCCCTTGCTTTACGGAATACATATAGCTTGGTTAGCTACAAAGCAGGGCAGGGGGTGGGGGTAGGGGAACGTTTTACCATTATCTTGTATCACAAAGGGGAAAAATAAGAGTTCCTAATAGATTTGATTTGAAAACTCAGCACAGAGTTAAGATGTAAGGCTATTCGATAATAGGCCAAGGACTCTAGGATCTATCTGACACACTTCTGTCATTTCCAAGTAAATTGCTAGCTCTACATTAGCGCTGCCTACCTAAACTTTGTTTTTCTCTCTTCTGTGTGAAATAGTTAATAGAGCTGGGTTGAAATATCATATTCACCACTAGTGTTAGAATTTAACTGAAGTTCTACAATATCTACCAGAAAACTACTCAGTGTTGAGAGTTCAGAACACATACACACATATAGATGCATATATATGTCTTCCTCTTCATACAAGTTATAAATTTAAAATTCTCTACATTGAGTTTTCATTAAAAAAAAAAAAGAGAACATTTCACATTGTCATATTAGAAACTACTCTACAATTTCTTCTTTAGGCAGTATTTCTGCTTCCTTGTGGGCCATTTTTCTCAGACTTCTTTCCTGGTTCTTCCTCAGGCCAGTCTCTAGGAGTTGGAATGCCTTACTCTCTACTATTTTTCACCTACTTGTTCTCCCTAAGCAATCTTATCCAGTCCTATTGCTTTAAATGCCATCTAGTTCTAAAGACTACCAAATTTATATCACTGACTCTGACTTTGCCTTTGACCTGCTGACTTTCATTTACAACTTCCTATATGACATGTCCACTTGACTATCTAATTGCCATCTCAGGCAAAACATGTCCAAGATAAAACTCTTTTTTTTTTTTAATTGAAGCATAGCTGACCCACAATGTCATGCTAATTTCCACTGAACGGCAAAGCAACTCAGTTATACATATATATACATTCTTTTTTTTCATATTCTTTTCCATTATGGTTTATCAAAGGATACTGAATATAGTTCCCTGTGCTATACAGAGCGAGACCCCACTGTCTATCCATTCTATGTATAGTAGCTTACAGCTGCTAACCCCAACCTCCCACTCCATCCTTCCCCCAACCCCCTCCCCCTTGGCAGCCATAAGTCTGTTCTCCATATCCATGAGTCCAAGACAGAACTCTTGATTCTTTCTCTTGAAGCCTGATCTTTTACAAGTCTTCACCTCAGTAAGTGGCACCATTATCCATCCAGCAACTCAGGCCCAAAACATAGAAGTCATCTTCAATTTCTCTCCTTCTCTCACTCTCCATACTCAAACCATCAACAAGACCAGTCAACTCTACCCACAAATCATAAGCCATTTCCACTGCTATAATTTCAGTATCTCAGTCCACTATCTGTCCCCTAGATTACTACGCCCCTATCCCCAGCCCTCCCACCATATCTCCACACAGTAGCATATCATTCCCCATATGAAAACTGTTCAGACTTTCCACAGGAACAGGAATAAAATCTATACTCTTTACCACACTTCCCTCCAGAAAGTGGCCCCTGTCTACCCATCCTACTCAGCTACCATGCTCCAGTCATACTGGCCTTCTTTATGGACCTCAAACACAACCATCTTATACAGTCTCAGCACTCCTCTCAGCACTTGCTCTTCCACTGACACAGTTGTCTCCTATTATTCAGGGTACAGCCCAAATGTCACATCCTCAGAGAGGCCTTTCCTGACCACTGTGGCTAGTGGAGCACCTCACCTCTGCCCAAGCTTAGTCACTCTCTAGCTTGGTACCCTGTTTTACTTTCTTTTTTTTTTTTTTTTTTGCGGCACACAGGCCTCTCACCACTGTGGCCTCTCCCGTTGCAGTGCACAGGTTCCGGACGCACAGGCCCAGCGGCCATGGCTCACGGGCCCAGCCGCTCCGCGGCATGTGGGATCTTCCCAGACCGGGGCACGAACCCGTGTCCCCTGCATCGGCAGGCGGACTCTCAACCACTGCGCCACCAGGGAAGCCCTGTTTTACTTTCTTTATAGCACTTACCACTTTATGATATGATATCATCTAAATATTTGGTTAAGGGGTTATTACCTAACTCCTCTGCCTATCTCATTTACCTGTTTACCTTGCTAAATCCCCAATTTTCTTAAATCATTCATTGAAAAATTTAGCCATTCCCCACTGACTGAGGAGGCCAACTTCATTTGAAGAGAGAAAGGCAGATAAACAGAAAGTCAAATATGTAAGTAGGTAGATATGCCTGGACATTCCATCTTGTTTCTTTGATCTGTCTATGCTTAAGACAGGGCTCTGAATTGCTTCAGACTGAACTTATATGTCTAGGAAAGAGTGTTAAAGAAGACAGAAGAATCCAAGTAACTGCTTCATAAAGATGTGGGAAATCATCTCAGTAACAACAACAACAACATTATTCACTAAGAGCTTTTTACACATGAAGCACTGCTCTAAGAGCTTAATACAACCTATTTAATCTTCATAACAACCTCTGAAAGTAGATACTATCATGATTCTATTTTACAGATGAGAGATTTGAGGCATAAACTCAGTAGATGAGCTGTGCTTCCCTTCATCAATTAGCAACATGGAAAGTAGGGGATATAACTCTTTTTAATGACATTTAGTAGAGCTGCAATTTAGTAGTATTTCATCAAGCTGCAATTTACTTATGTGCTTCTTGTTATTTGATGTAGCAACAGATTTCTTTATGGTGGGAAAACATAAATTAAGACACCTTCTGTTAAGTTTTTTTATACCTTAATTCCTTTTAAAGTGGCTAGAAGCTGCAAAATGAAAGAAAGAAAAAAAAAAGACAAAACACATACACACAAACAGAACCCCACACTGTATTACCACAAAAATAATTCTGTTGAAAACACATAACACAAATACTGATCTTCTAAAATTAGTACTTCCAAGAGGACAAATCAACACTAGGTTACACTTGCTTCCTATCAGGTGCAGAAAAATTAAAACATAAAGTTCATACCCTTGGGTTGGGTTTCTGCTGACTGGGAGCAGTGTAGGCCTTTAAGCTATGTAAACCTCAAACCACCTCCACCCAACTGCAACAGTGCTATATAGACTGGCAGTCACTCCAAATGATTCCTCAGAATGCATAGCTACTTTCTGGAAATTAAGGAGCCACGAGCCAGTCAGAAAAGTTAGGTCAGAAAAAAGACACAAAAGGTTATGGGTGCCTGGGGAATGAGAACCTGTGAATGTTCTGTGTCAGCTAAATTATTTAGAGTAGTAACACTAGAATTCCAGGGTTTTCATCAGTATTCATAAACTAAAATGATTTATAATCTTTAACTGAATCAGGGATTGGCACTGTGAGAGAATTTTCTCTTATACATCATTCTTATAAGGTATAAAGCGTTAATGTCCAGGGCTTAAGAGGATAAATGAAAAAATGATTTTTTCTACAGACATTTAAGACTATAGACTCATTCTTTTCTGAGAGTTAAAACTGGAATTTGGTCCTTACATCATCTTTCTATTATCAAAATAATTGAAAGTAAAAGTTTTTATTTCAAAAACAAGAGTCAAAATGTTCATATAGGGGCTTCCCTGGTGGCACAGTGGTTGAGAGCCTGCCTGCCAATGCAGGGGACGCGGGTTCGTGCCCCGATCCGGGAAGATCCCACTTGCCGTGGAGCGGCTGGGCCCGTGAGCCATGGCCGCTGAGCCTGTGCGTCCGGAGCCTGTGCTCCGCAACGGAGAGGCCACGACAGTGAGAGGCCCGCGTACTGCAAAAAAAAAAAAAAAAGGTTCATATAACATTCCATTGAAGTTAAAACGATTTTGTTAGAATAAACCAGAAAAACAAAAAGTGCTGGTCAGAAATCCAGAAGAATTCACATGAATATTGTTAGTCTTTCACTGAATATTTGAATATTTACTTTATTAAATGTAAGTAACCAGCTTTCTGGTTTGCTCCCTACAGGATGAAAGTGAGCCGTGCTCCCCTCCCCATACTTTCCTGAAGAGAGTCAAAGGGTGGAGGTTGGGATCAACCTCAGAGAGCCATCATAGTTCTTTGCAATCTGGAATATTCTGCTCCCACTAGAAAGCAGTGTTTCTGGTATCTATACCTAAGAAGAATAATTTCAAAGTGCTTTGGACCATACCTGAAAATTGCACTCAATGATCCAGAGGTCAATCTTTATTTGGATGGAATGCTTAAGGCCATGTCTCTAGCGTATCCCTTCAAAATGACACAGCCAAAAACAACAACAACAACAAAATGTTTTCTCTCATGGTCTCTCTCAAAGGCACAAGAGAGCCTATAACTGCCATGGAGGCAAAAATTTCACATAAAACACCACCGCATAGTGGTTAAGAGTGCAGACTCTGAGCTCAATAGCCTGGGTTTTATCAATAATTTGGCTTGAAAACTTACTAGCTATGAAGTTTCCCTGCCTCAGTTCCCTCATCTGTAAAATGGGAGTAATGATAATATCACCTCATCATAGGATTAGGTGGGTTAACACTTGTAAGGCATTTAAAAAACAGGACCTGACACATGTATTGATAAATAGAAAACTAACAGTAAAGCTGATTTTGTTAGAACAATTATTATTACTGTTAAAAAGCTAATGCTTAAATAAGAAACATTTTAATGAATATATCCTGATTGGAGAAAGCCTATACATGGTTACCTTGCTTGATTTAAGAACTTTAATTTGTTCTTCAAAAACAGTGTCTTTATTCTTTTCCAGAAAGCCTTCACACTGGTATTCCACCTGAAAACACATGGGAAAATCTCCTTAGCTAATAAACTTTTGAATAGATATGATTGTCATCAACAACAAAAATATTTATTAGGCTCAGGCTATGTGATGGGCTCTCAATGAAGTGTTATCATTAGTTTTATTCTAAGAAACTAGTACCATTCTTAGTAAGAAGCATGTTAACTCTAGAGTAAAACTCCCCAAATATTGTTTTTCCTAGGGAAGAGTGGCAGTGCTGATTAACTGTGATCTAAGATCATCCCAGTTCATGGGTAAGCAGACTCATAAGAAGCTGTTCTCTTCTCTCATGCAGGCCAAAGAGAGCTCCTCCAAGGCTGACCCACTGTATTTCCTTCAAACCTAGCTCACCGTCCCGCAGGGGTAAGTCTCCTCTGGGAGGGAAGAGATAAAAGCTGGAGAGAGGGTCAGAAGGAACAAATGGCTGTCTGGCAGAAAGTTGAAGTGGCGACGATGGATGTAGATGGAGGCTGGGTAAACGCTATATGATCTGGTAAGTAGAACTACATGAGAATGGACTCTCCCTGCTTCTAGAAGACGTCAGCCATCTACCACTCAGAGTCCCCAGCCTGTACCACAAAACCGTTAGGCGGCCCTGAAGCCATTCCAAGGTCTCCAGCTAGGAGCAGGACAGACTCGGAAAACCCTCCTAAAGGGTTCCTAAAGGGGACCATGGGGAGCTTACCAGAAGGCCACCCCACAACCTCCTGGAAATATAAACTAGTGTCATAGCTCCAGATTTTCTGAGTAGACTACAGAACCTGTGAAGCAGCAAGTCTGCATGCCTCATTAGTAGGGACCCACTGAATCAATCACAGAGGGTGACACACGCCCACAGTTTCTATTCTGAAACCGTTGGGTTTCAGAACCCAGAATCTTTTAGCAGAATCTGAGGCAGCAATCTGTAATCAAACATATTAACATTTCTACATTGAAATATATAAATATCCAGCCTAACTGGGATAAATAAAGACTATAAATAACCTCATGTTAGTTCAGGTCAAAAATCAGGCTTAGCCACTAAATGAATTATGAAAAGACATGGATTTCAGCGTTTCTTGGATTTCAGAATTATAGATAGAGGACTGTAAACATGTATTTATTTCTTAATATAATCCCATTTAGGTTAAAGAAAGAGAAAACCAATAAGCCAACACTTAAGCTTACTTTTCCTAAACGGAGCTAACGAATGCAAGCTCAGCAAAGAAAAAAATGCTATCTATTGACTATTGATTTTTTTTCCTCTTTGAGCTTAAGTATTCAAAAAGAAAAGAGATAATAAAACTTCCTTACTTTGTCAGCAAAATGCTGGATGATGAAAGCTTTGTTTGATAGACGGGGCTTCTCAAAGAGCGCACATTTGTTCAAATGTGTGTTGTACAATTTTTGGGCCCAAGTGTCATCTGTGCCTTTAGGCATCTACATTCAGGGGAAAAAAAAGAGAGAAAACAAGGTGAAAATTGTTATGAGACACTTCTGATGCATCAACCAAGAGACCATGTTTTGGCTTTCCTAACAACTTTTACATCCAGTTTAGGAACTCATTCCTTCCACATTTCTCTCTTAGAGGCCCCAAACCAATGACTAATGAAAAGCTATGACTCAGACCTTCAGCAACTCAACCTGCCTATACCAGAGGTCATCAAATAAATATTCGATATGCTTTTAAAGCAACAAAAGCCTCACAGATGAAAGATGAAATATCATGACTATCATGTATTTTTAAAAATTTGTTAAATAAAAATAACATTTGCACACAGTGGGCCATTTATATAATTCAGAAAGGTATAAAATAGAGAATAGTCTCCTCTCACCATTTCCACCAATTTCTTTATCTTTCTGTCTTTAAAGGCATGGACACAAATAGGATTATTCTATAAACTCCTTGCATTTTTTTTTTCTTCTTAACAATAGCATTCTTGTATTTATGGCCACTAGGTTGATACTGATTTTTTGTTATTATGAAAACTGCCACAATGGCTCCTTTTACACAAAAAGCTTGAATACTTTTGTAAGCATATTCATACGGTAAATTCTCAGCAGTTCCACGGCTGGGTCAAAAGGTATGTGTATTTAAAATCTTCACAAATATTGTCAAATTTCCTCAAAAATATGCTGTACTAACTCATGCCCTTCATCAAGAGTATATATGCAATAAATGTCAATCTGGTGGACTTCCCTGGGGGTCCAGTGGTTGAGACTTTGCCTTCTAACGTAGGGGGTGCGGGTTTGATCCCTGGCTGGGAAGCTAAGATCCCACATGCCTTGTGGCCAAAAAATCAAAACATAAAACAGAAGCAATACTGTAACAAATTCAATAAAGACTTTAAAAATGGTCCACATCAAAAACATCGTTAAGGGGCTTCCCTGGTGGCACAGTGCTTGAGAGTCCACCTGCCGATGCAGGGAACACGGGTTTGTGCCCCGGTCCGGGAGGATCCCACATGCCACGGAGCAGCTGGGCCCATGAGCCATGGCCGCTGAGCCTGCGCTTCCGGAGCCTGTGCTCCGCAACGGGAGAGGCCACAACAGTGAGAGGCCCGCATACCGCAAAAAAAAAAAAGTCGTTAAAAAAATATCAACTTGGTATTATCAAATTTAAACTCATTTGATAGGTAAAAAGCAGTATCCCATTTTTGTTTTGATTTACACTTTATTTAATTTCAAGCAAGGTTGAGCACCTTTACATGCATTCTTTTTGTTTACTGAAGTACAGTTGACATATAATATTATATTAGTTTCAGTACAATATAGTGATTCAATATTTTTATAGATTATACTCCATGTGAAGTTATTATAAAATATTGGCTATATTCCCTGTGCTGTACATAACATCCTTGTATCTCTTATTTATCTTATAGCTAGTAGTTTGTTCCTCTTAATCCCGCCTTCACCTATCTTGCCCTTCCCCCAACCATCTTCACAATGGTAACCACTAGTTTGTTCTCTAGTATCTGTGAGGCTCTTTTTGTTTTGTTACATTCACTTGTTTGTTTTATTTTTTAGATTCTACATATACGTGAAAAGATACAGTATTTGTCTGTGCATTCTTAATGTTGCAGGAAATCTGGATGCTTAGGAGGATCAACCTACGTTAAGTGGTAATTTATGGCATATAAATTAAAGAGCAACTAAGAGAGAGGATAGGTTATTTGTCTAGGATAACTCAGTTAGCAGTAAAGCTGGGGATCTGATATACTTTCCACATGCTGCATCTTCAAATATTAAAGCTAAAACTCCCTTTCCACCATATATATCAGTACTAAAGAACAACTAGTCAATTTTAAAATTATGGATATTTAGAACTGTTATTCAAAATGCCTTTTGTACAATTTCTTGCATTTCTTTAACTATACCATACCACTGAACAGAAAGTACCAAATATAAGCATATCAATAACAAAAGTGGCTAAAATTGGTAGTAGTTATATCTAATGCCAATGAGAAGGGAGATTCTCCTGGTTTCAAACGTATTTTGAACTCTTTGGGTCTAGTGACCCTTCAGAATGCAAGTTAGGGTGACCTCCACTTGTTGCCACCATGGCACCTCATGGTGTACTAGTGAATCTCTGCTTAAACCCATTTACCAGTTGACCTTGATGTATCAATTTTCATATACTAAGTACATCAGAAGATCATACTTACCCTGCATTCCTCATCCAGCAAATCTAGAATGCCCAGTTTAGATTCTATAAGATTAATGCAAGGCTGATTATCATAAAAATCTATGAGTGTCCATGGAATTTGTTCTTTCATATATTCCTCTTGTTCTAATTTGAAGACATGCTGAAATGAAAAAGAAAAAGCTGGCATTACTGCATCATTGTCATAAATAATGTTAGTCAAGAAACATTTATAAAAGGACACCAACATAATTTGAGATAGTCAATGGCTTCTAGCAACCATCTTGGAGAAGCATGATTTACATGCAGAGAACAAAATGAGAAAGCAAATATAAACCACAGACAGCAAAGCTTCCGCAATATAGGATTTTCGGCAAACAAGAAAATCTAAGTATGTGAATACTTAAATAGCTGATAAATATGGCAGTCTTTTTGATTTTTTGATATACATCCCAAACTGCACTATATACTTTTTGGTCCCTTAAATTATTACACAGTGTTGCTGACCACATGGGCATAGAAATGCCTTAGCTGGCCTTGAACAACTATGCAGAGGATGCCCTCCAGACTACTGAAGCATTCTGGGTGATGCTTACAGCATAACAAAGTAATTCTCTTAAGGGACTGTGGTGTTGAAGTTCATGTGTCTCAGAATTAGATTAACAGTTGGTCTTTTCTGTCTGCCTTGATTATCCTCCACAGTCAGGGAATCTACGGCTCACTTTTCTGGCTTCTACACCCAAATCTGCAAGCAGCTGCAACCACTATGAATCCATTGCTATTTCTGCTAAATGCTTCTCATCTCCATTGAGAAGCAATGGCTGAAGCATTTAGCAGAAATATGTATTGACTGCCTATCCTAGGCCAGTCACTGCATACCATTAGCAAAATAGACATGGGCTCTGCCCTCATGGACTTTGAAGACTAGTGGGAGAAACAGAAATCAAGTATTCACAAGAAATATAATTACAAACTGTAATAATGTTCCAGAGGAAAATAATGGCGAGCTATGAGAGCAGGAGTCCTTATCCAGTTTGGATACAGGGTGGCGAGGGAAGGCTTCCTTGAGGAAGGGCTGTGTGATCTGGGTTCTTCAGTGAAAGGTAGTTAAGTTGGTCCAGGAGGGAAGGGCAATCCAACCACTGCTGCAGCTCCTGCTTCAAGCTGCACAGCCAATGAAGACAACCCATAAATTCTAGTCTCCACAGATGCTAATGACCTCTACTCATTTGTTCTTGGAGGGTTCTGGTTTCTTTCTTGTCTCCTTTGTCACCTTGGTTCATCTCACACATCTTGCAACTTTTCTAGGAAGATAAGCCCTCTGTGGCTATTACCAGACAACATATATTTCCTAGAACACCAAACCCCATGAAACTTAGGGGTTACCAAGATTTCTGATGCTTTACTCTCCTCACACATCTGGAACTTTTCCACTTTATTCTACACTTATTATAATACTGCTCTTGGCTCATTTACAGCATTTATAGTCTAACCAGCTGCAAAAGCTTTAGTTAAAAAAAACAACGACAACCAAACCTGTCATCCATATGAATATTTATGTCATGTTAATTAGAAAGCAAATTTCTTCTGTTGATTAATGAGAAGGCAAATAGGGCACCATGTGTCAGCAAGATGCTCTGTCTGATGGTACCAATAATTTCCAAAACAATGAGCCCTATCTTTTTTTAAATTCATTAATTTACATGCAGTGCAGTTTCCACATTGACAACAAAAACACTGCTCCAAACTTTAGAGCCTGTTTCTCATACAAGTCTCTACGTTTAGTTTGGCAAAATCCATGGCGCCTCAAAAATTTTCGATTCTCAATTGCCAAAATGACAGGTGGGCATGAGGTTCAATATGGCAAGAGATCCTTGGTGGATAAGGTAATGCCTCCAAGCACTAAACCTGCCAATCACCACGTTTCTCCTGCCCACTGCCCTACCCACAGCCCCTGCTGAGGGAGCAGCCCTAAGCACCAAATTCTTTACTGTGAGACCCCATGCTCCTAGTCACAGCTAGTCAAGTGCCAGAGATCTCTGATGAACGAATGAACTGGGTTAATCAAATTCTGTTTCTCGGGTATAAAAACTAGGAAACAGGCAATTAACAGTGGAAGCTGATGCTGAAAGAAGTCAAGATGAATGAGAGTTAAACAAGTTAAGAGGATGGGAGCATTCCAACCACTGCTTGGTTCACAGGAAGTGTGAGGTGAGTGAGGAAGCAGAAACCTTGACAAAATATATACAGAACAGAAGAAAAATATATGCCATCTGATAAGAGGGAGTGGAGCAGTTGTGCAGAGAGAGGCTAGGATGCAGTGTGTGTGTGTGTGTGTGTGTGTGTATGTAAGTGTGTGTGTGTGTGTGAGAGAGAAAGAGAGGAGAAACAGATGGATAGAGACAGAAAGAGGGAAAGAGAAAGGAGAGAGTCAGAAACACACATGCAGAGATATGAGGTCCTTGAGAAATAAACAAATTAGCCAGTCCTTAATAAGGCTGGCACTGGTTCCTTTTCTTCTAGTCACCTTGTGCCAAAATATACTGGGAAAGAACAGAAGGTTGTGCCACTGATTAAAATATTAAGAAACTCAGGAAAACCTTGAGAAAAAATAAAGCTCAGTTTAGTCTCTGATAGGTTTTTATTAATGTTCCTTATGCAGAGATGCAAAATACACCAGTCATATTCTTGTAGAAACAGTCATAAGCCTAAGATTTTAAGATCACCTCTACATTATTTCACTGTACTAAGTAGCTTAATTTGCTAAATAAAGGTGGTCCAAGTTTTTTTCAAAGTACATGCAATATTTTTTGAAAATGAAATAGTTTAAAGGTTTTATGATGATGAGCAACAATCCTTTGTCCTATCCCTCCCCCACCCCAGTCTCACTCCCTGGAAGTGACCATTTTTAACTCCCTCAGCTATTTCTTCTGATATTTACCTCTAAAGAATATGCTTACCAGCTATTTTTTTATTTATTCATTTGAAACATTATCTATTGATTTATTGATATATATATATATATAGAAAAGAGAATATGTCCTGGCTTTCTTGTTCTTACCTCTTGCTAATACAGCAAGTAAGAGTTAAGACAGTCATAACTCCACATATAGTTAGCCTCAGGAACGACCAACTGAAGGATATCCCTGGGATCAAAGTTTTACACCCCCTATATTGCTACTTAACACACTTTCGGCTTCCCTCTCTCAATTTATTTGGACCAAGTTTTCACTATTCTCAGACAGCAATCCAAGGATGACCTTGAATCCAATCTGGACCATAAACATCTTTCCAAGGTTGCAGCATTTACTAATCCTAAATTCCTCAGCAGTTTAGCTGTTTTAAACCATAGATAATAATTGTAATTCACAACTTCATTTCTGGAACCAAACTTTAAACACATACTAGGAATTCGAGAGAATAATTTTTGGTAGAATATTATTCAAGCAAGAAAATTCTTACCATATTGAATTGCTGCTGTAGTTTTTCATTTGCATAATTTATGCAGAACTGTTCAAAACTATTTATCTCAAATGTTTCAAATCTGTAAAACCAAAAATAATATGGGAAGAGGAGAAAAAGGAAGAAATAACTTTAAAAAATATTCAAAATGTGCAAATCAGAAAGAAAGAAATAGGAAATTCCTCAACATTGTGAAACTTTCTTTCCACATCAGTGAAGATAAATAAGGGTTTTTAACTCAGTAACATGAAATATGTACCCAGCAGATAAGCATCAGCCAGGTGGCAGAGAGATTTTTTAAAGGCTGCAGCCTATGGACGTGTCTAACAGTATATGCTTTGGACGG
Source organism: Grampus griseus (assembly GCF_964374135.1). NCBI lineage: Eukaryota > Metazoa > Chordata > Mammalia > Artiodactyla > Delphinidae > Grampus > Grampus griseus. Next base: position 96,404,768 of record NC_139018.1, read on the forward strand.
CATATTCATCCTCAAGTAGGGAACGATCAGAATTACGATAAAGCCATTGCTCTTGTCAGGTCACAGATGCACAGTGTCTATATACACATAGAAAGGAACGGGGAATAGAAATTTCATACACTCTTTTGAAAAACTGAACCAGATAATGAAAAAGGCATCGTACAGCGCAAATGTACAGGAAGGGTTTTAACATTAAAGAAAGGTACCCAGAGAAGGCAAACTAGCAAATGAAATTAGACTTTTAAAAATTCTCTTCTAATTTTCCCTTCTCCTCACCAGTAGGAAACATAATCAAATACCCACTTAGAGTTACTAGATAGTCTCTAGAAAGAAACGCTCAGACCACTAAGCCAAACACACTTACCCATAAATGTCCAGCACGCCGATAAAAGAGTGCTGTTTGACAGCAGAATGGAGAACCTGATTGACATGATCTACAATCCAGTTAAAGAGCTTGGCATAGATGTGCTTGGCCAGTGCATCGCGGGCATTCGTGGCCTGCAGCTTGGAGATGGGCTTGATGTATGTCTCCGCGGCAGTAGCCAGCTTCCGATGGCAGAGCCAGTGACACATCTCCTCAAAGTCCACAGCCATGAGGTCACAGAAGATGCTGAGAGGTTCATGCCTGGGCTGCCAAAAGAGAATGGGTTATTTCCTAGGACCAGATCAATTAAGCAAAAATTTACTAAAAAATACTAACAAAGAGGGAACAATTAAAACCCCACAATTTCTTTGTTATAACAAACACCAAGATCACCTGAAGCTGATCAATGATAATCACAATCACCCATCAAACCAGCATCTAGGCAGCATTTTGTAATCTCTTCTAGGGCTCATTTTAAAATTACCTCTTCCTTTGTTTCCTGAGAGTACTTGTTTGGATCTCTCTTCAGCCACATTCAGTCAGTCAGTCAGTCAGTCAGTCAGAAAATGAGTCAGTTTGTCTACAAATGTTTACTGAGCATCTATTATATGCCAGCAAACAAAAGCAGACATGTACCCTGTCCTCCTAGAACTTAGAGTCACCAGGGGAAATAGGTGTTAACTAAATGATTGCTCCCTAAAATTAAAATTACTACAAAGGAGGACACTATACTAAGATGCCATGTGAAAGGAGAATGCCCTATTGAGGGAGGCAGGAGACAGGGCCTTGAGAAATGGAGTTGAGATCTGAAGGATGAGAAGGTGTTAATTCAGTGAAAGGGTCTTCCAAGCTGAGGGGACATCTGGTAGAGAAGTCGTGTGGTGGGAGGGAAACCAGAGATGTGAGGGATTGAAGCTGAGTGAGGGAGAAAATATATGAGATGAAGCCAGAGGCTATACTATGGCTGGTCTTTCCGCTAAGAGCAATGGGGGCCCATGGGGGGGTACTGAAGGGTTATAAACAGTTAACCTGATGGTTATTTGTGTGACTTCTTAGACTAGAATCTCTAATCTAAGCATCCCCTGTATCACCTACAGGGATCCCTGTATCACCTACAGGGATCCCTGTATCCCCTACAGCTGTCTTCCACAGGCTTTGCATGAGTAGGCATTCAATAAATACTTGTTTAATTTAACCCATGTTCGTGCATTATATTTTTCAACATCTTCACTCACACGTTTCAACTGCATCTGATAACATTCCTGGGGAATAGGTAGGGTGAACACTCTTATCTCTACTTTACAAATGAGGAAATAAGATCCAAGAGAATAGTTTGTTGAAAATCACACAACCACGGATTTCCCTGGTGGTCCAGTGGCTAAGGCTCGACGCTCTCAATGCAGGAGGCTCAGGTTTGATCCTTTGTCAGGGAACTAGACCCCACATGCGGCAACTAAGAGTTCGCATGCCGCAAGTACAGATCCCGCATGCCACAACTAAGACCCGGCACAGCCAAATAAATAAATAAATATTTTTAAAAAAATATCACACAACAAGTTTATGTCAGAATTGCCATTAGAACCTGGGTCTCCTGACAGCCTCATCCCCTGACCCTTCCCACTGAAGCAGTCCCTTCCTTCTTTCATCTCCCCTCCTCCCAAGTAATCACTTCAGATACAAATCACCACCATTACCAACAACATGGATCAACTCCCTTAAATAAGCAGCTTATTTCATTCATTCATATACATGAATGGTGTGACACCATTTAGAAGCGGATCAGCACTCTCTAAACATTCTATTAGATCAACGTTGTTAACTGTTTTGTTCAAATTTTCTATAACTTAACTAATTTTTGGACTTCTTTACCTATCAGTAATTTAGAGAGGTCAGTAATATCCCACTATGATGGATTTGTCTTTTTTTTTTAACATCTTTATTGGAGTATAATTGCTTTACAATGGTGTGTCAGTTTCTGCTTTATAACAAAGTGAATCAATTATACATATACATATGTGCCCAAATCTCTTCCCTCTTGCGTCTCCCTCCCTCCCACTCTCCCTATTCCACCCCTCTAGGTGGTCACAAAGCACCGAGCTGATCTCCCTGGGCTATGTGGGGATGTGGCATATATACAAAATGGAATATTACTCAGCCATAAAAAGGAACGAAACTGAGTTATTTGTAGTGAGGTGGATGGACCTAGAGACTCTCATACAGAGTGAAGTAAGTCAGAAAGAGAAAAACAAATACCGTATGCCAACACATACACATGGAATCTAAAAAAAAAAAAAAGAAAATGGTCAGAAGAACCTAGGGGCAAGACGGGAATAAAGATGCAGAGCTACTAGAGAATGGACTTGAGGATACAGGGAGGGGGAAGGGTAAGCTGTGACAAAGTGAGAGAGTGGCATGGACATATACACACTACCAAACGTAAGGTAGATAGCTAGTGGGAAGCAGCCGCATAGCACAGGGAGATCATCTCGGTGCTCTGTGACCACCTAGAGGGGTGGGATAGCGAGGGTGGGAGGGAGGGAGATGCAAGAGGGAAGAGATATGGGGACATATGTATATGTATAACTGATTCGCTTTGTTATAAAGCAGAAACTGACACACCATTGTAAAGCAATTATACTCTAAAAAAGATGTTATAAAATATATAAAAAAATAATGATAGTGAAGATGATCCAGGACCTCGGAAAAAGAATGGAGGCAAAGATCGAGAAGATGCAAGAAGTGGTTAACAAAGACCTAGAAGAATTAAAGAACAAATAAACAGAGATGAACAATACAATAACTGAATTGAAAACTACATTAGAAGGAATCAATAGCAGAATAACTGAGGCAGAAGAACAGATAAGTGACCTGGAAGACAGAATGGTGGAATTCACTGTTGCAGAACAGAATCAAGAGAAAAGAATGAAAAGAAAGAAAGACAGCCTAAGAGACCTCTGGGACAACATTAAACGCAACAACATTCGCATTATAGGGGTCCCAAAAGGGGAAGAGAGAGAGCAAGAACCCGAGAAAATATTTGAAGAGATTATAGTCGAAAACTTCCCTAACATGGGAAAGGAAATAGCCAGGAAGTCCAGGAAGCACAGAGAGTCCCATACAGGATAAACCCAAGGAGAAACATGCCTAGACACATAGTAACCAAATTGGCAAAAATTAAAGACAAAGAAAAATTATTGAAAGCAGCAAGGGAAAAACAACAAATAACATACAAGGGAACTCCCATAAGGAGTTCAGAAACTCAGCAGAAACTCTACAAGCCAGAAGGGAGTGGCATGACATATTTAAAGTGATGAAACGGAAGAAACTACAACCAAGATGACTCTACCCGGCAAGGATCTCATTCAGATTCGATGGAGAAATCAAAAGCTTTACAGACAAACAAAAGGTAAGAGAATTCAGCAACCACGAAACCACCTCTACAACAAATGCTAAAGGAACTTCTCTAAGTGGGAAACACAAGAGAAGAAAAGGACCTACAAAAACAAACCCAAAACAATTAAGAAAATGGTAATAGGAACATACATATCGATAATTACCTTAAAAGTGAATGGATTAAATGCTCCAACCAAAAGACAGAGGCTTGCTGAATGAATACAAAAACAAGACCCATATATATGCTGTCTACAAGAGACCCACTTCAGACCTAGGGACACATACAGACTGAAAGTTAGGGGATGGAAAAAGATACTCCATGCAAACGGAAATCAAAAGAAAGCTGGAGTAGCAATAGTTATATCAGATAAAACAGACTTTAAAATAAAGAATGTTACCAGAGACAAGGAAGGACACTACATAATGATCAAGGGATCAATCCAAGAAGAAGATATAACAATTATAAATATATATGCACCCAACATAGGAGCACCTCAATACATAAGGCAACTGCTAACAGCTATAAAAGAGGAAATTGACAGTAACACAATAATAGTGGGGGACTTTAACACCTCACTTACACCAATGGACAGATCATCCCAACCAAAAATTAATAAGGAAACAGAAGCTTTAAATGACACAATAGACCAGATAGATTTAATTGATATTTATAGGACATTCCATCCAAAACCAGCAGATTACACTTTCTTCTCAAGTGTGCACAGAATATTCTCCAGGATTGATCACATCTTGGGTCACAAGTCAAGCCTAAGTAAATTTAAGAAAACTGAAATCATATCAAGCATCTTTTCTGGCCACAACGCTATGAGATTAGAAATCAATTACAGGGAAAAAAACATCAAAAACACAAACACGTGGAGGCTAAACAATACTTTACTAAATAACTAAGAGATCACTGAAGAAATCAAAGAGGAAATCAAAAACTACCTAGAGACAAATGACAATGAAAACATGACGATCCAAAACCTATGGAATGCAGCAAAAGCAGTTCTAAGAGGGGAGTTTATAGCAATACAATCCTACCTCAAGAAACAACAAACATCTCAAATAAACAATCTAACCTTACACCTAAAGGAACTAGAGAAAGAAGAACAAACAAAACCCAAAGTTATTAGAAGGAAAGAAATCATAAATATCAGAGCAGAAATAAATGAAATAGAAACAAAGAAAATAGCAAAGATCAATAAAACTAAAAACTGGTTCTTTGAGAAGATAAACCAAATCGATAAACCATCAGCCAGACTCATCAAGAAAAAGAGGGAGAGGACTCAAATCATTAAAATTAGAAATGAAAAAGGAGAAGTTACAACAGACACCACAGAGATACAAAGCATCCTAAGAGACTACTACAAGCAACTCTATGCCAATAAAATGGACAACCTAGAATAAACAGACAAATTCTGACAGAGTTATAACCTTCCAAGACTGAACCAGGAAGAAATAGAAAATATGAACAGACCAATCACAAGTAATGAAATGGAAACTGTGATTAAAAATCTTCCAACAAAGTCCAGGACCAGATGGCTTCACAGGTGTATTCTATCAAACATTTAGAGAAGAGCTAAAACTCATCCTTTTCAAACTCTTCCAAAAAATTGCAGAGGAAGGAACACTCCCAAACTCATTCTATGAGACCACCATCACCCTGATACCAAAAGCAGACAAAGATACTATTAAAAAAAAGGAAATTACAGACCAATATCACTGATGAATATAGATGCAAAAATCCTCAACAAAATACTAGCAAACAGAACCCAACAACACATTAAAAGGATCATACACCATGATCAAGTGGGATTTATCCCAGGGATTCAAGGACTCTTCAATGTACAGAAATCAATCAATGTGATACACCATATTAACAAATTGAAAACTAAAAACATGATCATCTCAACAGATGCAGAAAAAGCTTTTGACAAAATTCAACACCCATTTATGATAAAAACTCTCCAGAAAGTAGGTATAGGGGGAACCTACCTCAACATAATAAAGGCCATATAGAACAAACACACAGCAAACATCATTCTCTATGGTGAAAAACTGAAACCATTTCCTCTCAGATCAGGAACAAGACAAGGATGTCCACTCTCACCACTATTATTCAACATAGCTTTGGAAGTCCTAGCCACAGCAATCAGAGAAGAGAAATAAATAAAAGGAATACAAATTGGAAAAGAAGAAGTAACACTGTCACTGATTGCAGATGACATGATACTATAGGTAGAGAAAAAGATGCCACCAGAAAACTACTATAGCTAATCAATGAATTTGGTAAAGTTGCAGGATACAAAATTAATGCACAGAAATCTCTTGCATTCCTATATACTAATGATGAAAAATCTGAAAGAGAAATTAAGGAAACACTCCCATTTTTAACAAAAAGAATAGAATACCTAGGAATAAACCTACCTAGGGAGCCAAAGACCTGTATGCAGAAAATTATACGACACTGATGAAAGAAATTAAAGATGATACCAACAGATGGAGAGATATACCGTGTTCTTGGATTGGAAGAATCAACACTGTGAAAATGGCTCTACTACCCAAAGCAATCTACAGATTCAGTGTAATCCCCATCAAATTACCAATGGCATTTTTTACAGAACTAGAACAAAAAATCTTAAAATTTGTATGGAGACACAAAAGACCCCGAATAGCCAAAGCAGTCTTGAGGGAAAAAAACAGAGCTGGAGGAATAAGGCTCCCAGACTTCAGACTATACTACAAAGCTACAGTAATCAAGATAATATAGTACTGGCACAAAAACAGAAATATAGATCAATGGAACAGGATAGAAAGCCCAGAGATAAACCCACGCATCTATGGTCAACTAATCTATGACAAAGGAGGCAAGGATATACAATGGAGAAAAGACAGCCTCTTCAATAAGTGGTGCTGGGAGAACTGGACAGCTACATGTAAAAGAATGATATTAGAACACTCCCTGACCCCATACACAAAAATAAACTCAAAATGGATTAGAGACCTAAATGTAAGACCTGACACTATAAACTCTTAGAGGAAAACATAGGAAGAACACTCTTTGACATAAATCACAGCAAGATCTTTTTTGGTCCACCTCCTAAAGTAATGGAAATAAAAACAAAAATAAACAAATGGGACCTAATGAAACTTAAAAGTTTTTGCACAGCAAAGGAAACTACAAACAAGACCAAAAGACAACCCTCAGAATGGAAGAAAATATTTGCAAACAAATCAACGGAGAAAGGATTAATCTCCAAAATATATAAAGAGCTCACACAGCTCAATATTAAAAAAATAAACAACCCAATCCAAAAGTGGGCAGAAGACCTAAATAGACATTTCTCCAAAGAAGACAAACAGATGGCCAAGAAGCACATGAAAAGCTGCTCAACATCACTAATTATTAGAGAAATGCAAATCAAATCTACAATGAGGTATCACCTCACACCAGTTAGAATGGGCATCATCAGAAAATCTACAAAAAACAAATGCTGGAGAGGGTGTTGAGAAAAGGGAACCCTCTTGTACTGTTGGTGGGAATGTAAATTGATACAGCTACAATGGAGAACAGTATGGAGGTTCCTTAAAAAACTAAAAATAGAATGACCCAGCAATCCCACTACTGGGCATACACCCTGAGAAAACCATAATTCAAAAAGACACATGTACCCCAATGTTCATTGCAGCACTATTTACAATAGCCAGGACATGGAAGCAACCTAAATGCCCATCGACAGATGAATGGATGAAGAAGATGTGGTACATATATACAATGGAATATTACTCAGCCATAAAAAAGAACGAAATTGGGTCATTTGTAGAGACGTGGATGGATCTACAGACTGTCATACAGAGTGAAGTAAGTCAGAAAGAGAAAAACAAATGTCATATATTAACGCATACATGTGGAACCTAGATAAATGGTACAGATGAACCAGTATGCAAGGCAGAAATTGAGACACAGATGCAGAGAACAAATGTATGGACACCAAGCGGGCAAAGTGGCAGGTGTGTGTGTGTGTGTGTGTGTGTGATGAATTGGGAGATTGGGATTGACATGTATACACTGATATGTATAAAATGGATGACTAATAAGAACCTGCTGTATAAATAAATAAATAAAATTCAAAATAAAAATACATAGTGACTCTACCTCCAGTATTGCTTTTGGCCTCAAAGTCTTTTTTATCCAGTATTAATACAGGTCTGCCAGTTTTTTTCTAGCTATTATGGTGTGTGTTTTCTAAACCTTTTACTTTCGAACTATCTGTACCTTTATGTTTTAGGAATGCGTCTTTCAAAAGTACATACCTGAATTCTAAAACCAGTCTGACAATCCATATTAGCTGAAACATTGGTTCATTTGTAATTATTTCTACCTTCTTTTGTGCCTTTACTTGTCTCACCTTTTCCAAAATTTTCTCTACCTCTCTTGCTATGTTCGGATTATTTTTTTCAGTTAATTTTTCTCTCTACTAGTTCGAAAGGTTTACCTTCTGTTTCTATTTTTATGATAGAAGCATTAAGTTACATTTGTTAACTTAGTGTACTTAACTAACACAAACTCCAAACACTCCATCCTAATCTATAAGCTTTGTTACCCAGTACTTTAGTTCCATCTTTTTGGGGGGAAGGAGGGGCTGGTGATTCACTTTATTTTTTTTAAACTTTTTATTTTGAACTAATTTCAGACTAACAGAAAAGTTGCAAGAAGAGTACTAAGAATTCCCTTCACCCAGATTCCCTAAATGTTAATATTTTACCGAGTTTGCTTGCATCATTCTCTTTCTCACTCTTTCACGTACATATACATACATGTTATTTTTTCAGAACCTTTTGAGAGCATGTTACAAACATGATGCCCTTTTGGTTCTAAATATTTCACTGTTCATTTCCTAAAATCCAAAGACATTATCTTATAAAACTATAGTATAGTGAGTAAAATCAGGAAATTAGCAATGATACAACCCTATTACCTAGCCTGCAGATCTAATTCAAATTTTGCTGATTGACCTAATAATGTCCTGTGAGGGCGGGCTTGGGGGGGGGCACATTTCTGTGGTCCAGGATCCAATCTAGGTTTATACATTGAATTTAGTCATCTTGTTTCATTAATCACCTTTAATTTGAATAGCTCTTCACTCTTTTTTTTTTGTCTTTTGAGAACTTGACATTTTAGAAGAATAGTATGTCTCTCAGTTTGGGTCTGTATTATGTTGCCTCGGATTTGGGCCATGCCTTTTTGGCCGGAATGCTAGAGAAGTGATGTGGCACCCTCCTCAGGGTGCTGCATCAGAACTCATGTGATGCTGACTGGTTGCTTGGTTAAGGGAGTATCTGCCAGGTTTCTCCACTACCTTTCCCTCTGTACTGAATAAGTATTTTGTGGCCCAATACACCAGTCATTATTATTATTCTTTTAATTAATCAAATTTTATCTACATTTGCCCATACTTTACTAGTTTATTTATTTTTAAAAACATTTTATTTATTTATGGCTGCATTGGGTCTTCGCTGCTATGTGTGGGCCCTCTCCAGTTGTGGCGAGCCGAGGCCACTCCCTACCACAGTGCGTGGGCCTCTCATTGTGGTGGCCTCTCCCGTTGCAAAGCATGGGCTCTAGGTGCACAGGCTTCAGTAGTTGTGGCTCATGGGCCTAGCTGCTCCGTGGCATGTGGGATCTTCCCGGACCAGGGCTCAAACCTGTGTCCCCTGCATTGGCAGGCAGATTCCCAACCACTGCGCCACCAGGGAAGCCCTTTACTAGTTTATTGATTCACCATTTCTTCTGGAATTTTAGATCTTGTATCTGGATCCCTTTCCTTCTGCCTAAACTATGTCTTTTAATATTTCCTTTAGTGAGGGCCTATTGGTGACAAATTCTCACAAGTTTCTATTTGTCTGAAAACACCTCTGTTTTTTTCCTCATTGTAGAAAGGTATCTTTACTGGATATACAGTTCTAAGTTAGTAGTTATTTACTCTAGAACACTGATGATAGTCCCCTGTTTTCTGGCTCCTATTACTGCAGTTGGGAAGTGAGCTATCAGTTTAATTGCTACTTCAAGAGTAGTATGTCTTATTTCTCTCCTGTTTTAAGATTTTTCTCTTCGCCTGTGGTAGCATTACGGTGTGCCTAGGTGTGGATTTCTTTTTATTTATCCTAACTGGGATTTTTTGGCCTTTCCAAATCTGTGGTGTAGTGTCATTTTCACAAGTTCTGAAATTTGTTAGTAATTACCTCTTCAAACATTATGTCTGCCTCATTCTCTTCTTTCTCTCCCTTAGGAATTCTCATTATATTAAAATTAGATTTTATTACTCCATCCTTCATCTCTTTTAACTATTGTTAAGGGTTCCAGCTTGGGGCCCATGTTGCATTTTGCACCATTTCTTCACTTCTGTCTTCCAGCTCATCACTTCCCTACTCAGTTGTGTCAAATATGCTGTTAATTTCTTTCAGCATTATTAGTAGGTTTGACGCTGCTCTCTGTTGTTTCACCTAGCTCTATTTTGTTTTATCATGGGATTTGAGATTTTTGACTGTGAGCCAATATTTCTTGTAACTTTTCTTCTGGGACTCTGTTGAGTCCTGGATTGAAGGTGGATTTGCATTTGCTTCTGTCAGGCATCCAGGGCACTACCAATCCAGGCCCAATTTAAACTAAGTTTTGTGTATGTGGCTTTTGAGGACCATCCAGGAACTATGAAATCAGACTGGGAAGTATGTGTGAGGGTCAGTTTATTGTTATAAATTTTTAGGGAACTATGTTTTCCCCCTCCACTTAGCTTTGAGACTTGCTTTTTCTTTGTACTCTCGGAGAGTGTGGTGAGCAAATTCCTCATTTAGGGTCTCAGCTTTAGCCAGAAGTTTTCCTTCCTGTTCCTCTGTTTATACGAGTCCTAGGCTTTGTTTTTTTTGTCTTCTGCACCCCATTTGGTTATGAAAACCGAAGCTCAACGTCACTGGGCTCAGCAAACGCCCTCCAAGTGAGTCTTAGTTTCAGAGTTCTGCTTCATTCTCTGAGTTCCTGTTTTCACTCAGTTTATGGCTCTGAGAAGTTCTTATGTATTTATCAAAAATATTTTAAAATATAATTTATCCAGCATGAAGCTCAATCAGAGCAACCAGTCCAAAACTGCTAGAAAAGAAAGTCTCTTTCATTTTACAGATGAGCAAACTGAGGTTCAGAAAAGCTAAGCATCCCAAAACATAGAGAGTAAATAGTAAAGTTGGGATTGAACCCAGGCAGAGACACTGAAACACGTATTTCAAAACTAAAGTCTAATTTACCCAAATTTAAGTCACATGAATTAATCTACATGTAGATTTGCAAATATCAACTTGGGTGTCCTAAGAGTGAAACATAAATCTCAAAATTGTTTCCTATTATACTCCTTGAGGAAGCAGGATGGAAAAAGAATTATATTAAAACTGCCTCCATTTTAATAAAGTTAAAAATACCTAATAAATATATACTGTATATGTACGTGTGTGTAAGTGTGAGTGTGTGTATGTGTGTGATCTTTGATGCTGGTGATCAGAAAATACCACAAATCACAAATGCCCAATGAGAACAATCTGAGACTGTCAGGTTTTGTTACAGTTTAAACAAATGAACTGAATTTTAATTCTCAGTGTGTAGTTATCACTATGTGCGGAAGAATATATAAATCATAGTGAAGACGCCCTATCTCCCCAGCCTTCTAATTCTTCTTCCCAGGAGTAACCACTTTTAACAGTTTCTTCAGTAACTTTTAAACCATATTACATTTCCACAGCTGAGGAGACAAATGAACCTACCAATTCTGCTATGTGAGCCATGGGCCAAATGAGCCCTTCTCTCTAGTCTCACCAATCCAACTTTTACATCTAATATTTCCCACTGCTGTTTATATGGCTCAGACATATATCCAAGTTCTCTCTTCCCCTCCCTCCGCGCCCCCCACCCCAATCACTGTGCACCAGAGACCTGAATCCACTTTTCTTTGTTTACAATTCAAGATTCTACTCTGCATAGTGTATCTGTCTAATAATTACCTCTCTGATAGTTACTAATGTTAGTTAATAGAGAGACTTCAAACACATTGTTTCCATAAAGAATCAACAAAACTAAAATATAAATCAACTGTCATCACAGGATGCTTGCTCTGAACTTACAGGGATTGTGCAGCTGTCTGAATCTCGAGACATAAATCCAACATTGCCTAAGTGAAGGATGCCAGCAAGTATTCGGAAAATTCCCATCTGATAAGATTCACTAATTCCTGAAACAGCAGAGTAAATGAACAAGTGATCAATTTCAGAACAGGAACTAAACAATTATAGCACACAATTTTAAGCCCATCTTTAACCCTTGAATAATGCCAGATGTTGTACACATTATAATGTGTCATAGTTAACAACACTTTCATCTTTGTTGACATTAACACATAATGCGCTTTAGCATTATGGTTGAGAGCATGGGCTGTGGAATGAGACAGACCTCAGCTTGAGGCCTGGCTCTGCTCCTGACCTGCCATCTCACATTGGCAGGTAACTTCACCCTTCTATCCTTCTGTTTTCTCATTTGAGATACAGGGACAATAGGGACTATCTCAAAGGGAGTGTGTAAACATTAAATAAGAAAACGCACATAGTAAACTTAACACACTATGTGACACATGGTAGGTGCTAAATAAACTATCACCATCATTGTCACACACTGAATTTAAGTATCTCATTAACATTATTACCTTTTCTATTTATCTTTACTCCAAATGCAAGTTGTAGCCCAATAAGGCTGTTTTAAGTCAGATTATTTAATTACTTCTTCTAACTACAGACCAACTATAAGTCAAGGAGACCCCAAGATTAGAAGTGCTCAGGCTGGTGTTGCACCCCAGCCTGATAAGCGAGTATCTAAACACAGCATTAGAGCAGGACCTGAAGGATCAGGCAGGATGAGAAAGCCGGACAGCCCTTGGTATTTTACCAGCTTGGGCTTCATTTTTCAGTAAGGTAAGGTTTTTCCAGAATATTACATATAAATTATATTCGAGTAAAAATAGTAAAATGATTTCCAAATATGTAACTATATACAGAGTAACTGACAGTTCATCTTACAAGGAATGTTTCTGCCATCTCCTGAATTATGGCTTTTTCAAATTTGCAATTTTCTATTTACAAACAGAGTTAGCCCCGGAAGTAAAGCAGTGTTTCTCAAACTATAATACGCATATGAATCACCAATGGATCTGGTTAAAATGCAGAGTCTGGTTTAGTAGGTCTGAGACAGGGTCTGAGATTCTAAATTTTTGCAAGCTCCATAGTGGTCCTGGACCATACTCTGATTAGCAATGCTTTTAAATTAAATTAACTCACCTCAAGTTACTCCTCAAAGTACCAATATATGACTTTAGAATTATTCATATTCTGAAGCTTTTAAATAAATAATTCAACACTAAAAGTTATATAAGTACATTTCTAAAGGTCAATTTATTTATATGTAGATCCAATATTTTTTTTTAATCCAGAAACAAGACAGTGACATGAGCTATTTCAGAAACAGAATAAACTACATGTAATACAGTATTTTGTCACCAAGCCAGCTCAACCACATTTCCAGGCCACAAAAGACACCCAAATCGAAAAAACAAACACAAAAAAATCCTATAAAACATGAGTTTCTGTATAGAAACCCACTTCATTTGGCTCTAGCTTTCAGATTTTGTAAAAATTTAAGTAAACAGTCCCACATCCCCTGATGCCCTCAATGTATGTTTTTTTAATAAACTTATTTATTTTATTTTTGGCTGCACTGGGTCTTTGTTGCTGCGCATGGGCTTTCTCTAGTTGTGGTGAGCAGGGGCTACTCTTCGTTGTGGTGTGCGGGCTTCTCATTATGGTGGCTTCTCTTGTTGGGGAGCACGGGCTCTAGGTGTGTGGGCTTCAGTAGTTGCAGCACGCGGGCTCAGTAGTGTGGCGCATGGGCTTAGTTGCTCCGTGGCATGTGGGATCTTTCCAGCCCAAGGCTCGAACCTGTGTCCCCAGCATTGACAGGCGGATTCTTAACCACTGCGCCACCAGGGAAGCCCCCGAATGTATGTTTTAAATAGCTTTACTGAGGAATAATTTGCATACCATAAAATTTATCCATTTTAAATATGCAATTCAATGGTTTTTAGTAAATTTACAGAGTTGTGCAACCATCATCATAACCTAATTTCAGTACAGTCCCCATCACCTCCAAGAGAAACACTTTACTCATTTGCTGTCCAACTGTGTTTTATAAAGAATCTAAAAATAAATTAAAAACAAAACACCAAAAATGAATGTTAAATCTCTCAACAATTCTCACTACTTAATATGAAGCTAAGCCAATATTCCAATCAAAGGTTGCTCGAGTCAAAAAGCTATTGCTTCTAAAAATTCAAGAATAAGATTACATACCTAGCAAAGTGCAGGCCTGCCTGGTTTGTGCCATCTCCTTGGCATCATCTACTCCTTCAATCACAGGACTGCCACCTTGCTTCGTGTAATGAAAGTTATTTGCATCTCCTGCAATTAAGGAAAATTTTTTGAAAGATGTGCAGTCTATGAAAAGGCCTTGACTTCTACCCTTATGTCCACTCTGAATTAGAGGCAGTGACAGCACAATTAAGTGTATAGAGTCTGAAATTTGACTTCCTGTGTTTTTAGTTATATTTTAATACAAGATTCAAAATTAAATAATGGAGTGAAATGTTTGTAGAATTTGTGAAATGAATAGTCCTTTCCTAAAGGTTTTATTCCAATCTACAGGCTAGGATAATTTCTTCAAACACTTTACTCCCTTCTTCATAGAGTTCCACCTATGGAACCTCATAGATTTCCACCACGTAAACTCCTTTACATTTTTTTTCCTTTTAATCGAGGCAAATTTCAAACATATACAAAAGTACAGAAACTAGTATAATGAGCCCTTGTGTACTCATCACTCATCTGAAACAAGTATCAACTCAAGGCCAATCTTGTTCCATTTACACAGCCACTCACCACTTCCTCAACCCATGAGTTATCTTGAAGCCAACTGTATCATTTCATCCATAAATATTTCAGTATGAGATAATCTCCTTTTTAAGAAGTAAATTTGTGAACTCAGAAATTAACATAAGACAATACCAGCACAATAAATCTAGTGCCATATTCATACCTAATCGCAGCATTTTAAATTCAGGTAACTTTGCTGAGGCACAAAGCTGATAGAATATATGATAGTTTCTCTCCTCTTCTGCCTTTGAAAAAAGAAGAGTTTTCAATTACAGCATTTTAATCTAAAACCCAGAAAATTCAATCATAAAAATTTAATTATCTCATTTGATGAAATAAACTGTCCTCTCCCAAATTTCCTAATACATATCTATGATTATTAAACCTTGTGATTTATTAGCTATGTGCATCTGTGTGAGTGTGTATCTGTTGGTCACATTCAAAATAATATACCTGATAGTAATGCTTTTTGAACTAGTGAACAGCTTGCTCTATGGCACTGTCATAAGAGATCAGTGCCTCTGGGGGAAGCTAAAACCTTTTTATTTTTTTCCCTGCAACACTCAATATTTTCTCACAGTATTTTCTTAGATTCATGGTCTTCCTAAGACTTTTGACTAGAAAAAAAAATCCCATTTTTGCCATATCTACTGTAGCTGTTTGTAAGAAATCCACAAATGCACTACATCATCCATATCATTCCAGTTTATATATTTAAAAATAAATTTAAAAAATTTTAAATAGAAAATAAATCATGTACAATGCTAAGATCATTTCTTACTATTTTCTGACAGTCTTTTTCCACATATATACTTTAAAAATACAGTTGTAATCATATTGTTTACACAATATTATTATACTCTATTGTCATATCCTTGAATTCTGCAGTGTATTCAGTTAACTGAAGAATAGAGCAAGTAAGGCCAAGGTCAGGTTTGATGCCCAACAGGGGCTGGTGTCTGGTAAAGAAAACTTAGTTTTCTGTGTTTAGTGCACAGAATACACTAAACAAATTAACAATATACCAATGACCACAAGCATGAATAGGCAAGAGGTCAGGGGTTTCAGTACACAGACAACTAGAAAATCAGGGGGATCTGCAGAAGTGCTTTGGTCATCTTTGTACACGAAGGACAATATCAAGTATGCGCTTTCTGACTGTTTGACTCACTTTGATATAACCAAATACCCACGATATTATATAGCCCTGTGGGTTGAGGAACAGCTAGAATTGCTTCAATGTTTCTAGGCAAGACAATAAGGATTAGGCCTTAACATTCTGTCTTAAGCACTACTAGCCTCTGGTCACCATACCCATTTTCCCTTTAATCGTCTACCTATCAATCAAATCTGTACTATTTAGACTCAATCTTCTCTTAGATCTACATATATTTCCCCCACTGTTTCCTCTGGCTACTAAACATTTTTTTTTTGGACCTATTCAAGTATACATGTGAGCACAGTAACACAGCTCTGCATGTATCTAGATATTAGAACAATGGAGGAGGGTGACTATTCCTTCGCTATACAAATCAGGTATTACATTTAGGTAGCCACAAATCAGCCACACCCCCAAAGTCAAAGCCAGGGTAGCTCTAGGCTGCCCAAACTCATGACTCTCAGTATGTCCCAGACAGTTTCAAAGCCTGAAGACACTTGTGCAATGGAAATTGTAGTCTCTGCTACATGGCGGTGCCAGGGCTATTTGAACCTCAATATGGTGAGCATCTAGTTAAGGGACTACAGGAACCCCATCTCAGCATGCAGTGGGTCACCAGGAGTCCTATATGGGGAGTTTTCCAATGATAAGTCCACATTCCGAGTATACCTATAAACATGTAAATGCACACCTGCCAGTGCTGTAATGTGTAGTACTTCCCATTTACAAATAAAAAAGGAGTAAGTTCCCTGGTGAGGATTCTGGGCTTTCACTGCCGTGGCCTGGGTTTAGTCCTCGTTGGGGAACTGAGATCCCCGCCCCCCGAAAAGGAGTAAGTGCATATGTGCAAATGCAAGTCTGGCACTGATCCATACACTTGAGTGTGTTCTCTGACAGTAGTTCACAACTGAGTTGTGAAGCTCTTTTAACCCTCATTATTCTATCTAAACAGTATCACATTCTGAGAGAAGAAGGAAGGAAGAAGGACAAGGATAATTATTTTTTTCTTGAACTGAGTTTAAACTGTAACTCACTGAAGCATAGACCAATGTCTTCCCTATCAACTGGGAAATGTGACAGACGAGACTAAACTGATAGCGCCTCTTCTTAACTAAGCTTTTCCTACAAGCATTTGGAGGAAACAGTCAAAACCATTAAACCTAAATCAGTGCCCAGTCCCAAAGACTATTAGTCTAAGGGGTACCCTCTGATAGGCACTGTTTTACATGTTCCAGTCCAAGTGTGGTTTGCAGTAATATTGCAGTAATATTGTCATAACATGCTCAAGAACATCTGGGAATAAAATGCACACCAACAAACACGAGCTCTGGAATTTTATGGCAATCTATATGTATACCTGCCCGGCTTACCTGGAACACCACTCTGGATTTCTCTAAAAGGTAAGTTCTCATATTGGCACCAATGATTCGATGTCTCTTATCAAAACCAATCTCAATGTACTTCCCAAAACGGCTGCTATTATCATTCCTGGTTGTCTTAGCATTTCCGATTGACTAAGAGACAAAGGGAAAACAATAAGGTTTTCGAAGTGCAATTCATGCCCTGACATTTACAGATTTGTTCAGGGAGAGAAAGAACACAACCCTTTAAAATTGATTCTTTTAAAAACATAACCAGTTTTGCCCCTGCAGGCACAACTGTATGCTTTGCTCACTGCACAACCACACAGGTATACACTAATAGTCCGTATCGGCCTTGTTATTCTCGCACAAATTATTTTCAGAAATAGCAGACTCGAGCCCAGTGCCTGGGAGGTCTTCATCCACCATTTGTGGTATGGAACATACTCATTCATGTCAACAAAGGAAAAGAATGGATGGGACCATGTGCCTAGGCACATGCCCTCTTAGTTAAATAACAGGGTTTGGTTTCTTGAAAAACTTAGTCTGTTTTATGTAAATAAGCTGGTTAAGACAAATTAATATTTTCCTGGAAATATTGCTTTGGTGTTCAGGGTCTCTTTAGCCAGTAGGCCCAGCTGGACTGCTTATTAGTGGAGTGTTAGTAATTACCCACTTAATTCAAAGCCATTTTCAGAAACCAGAGACAGTAAAATTTGGCTTTGGATTTTGATAGTTGTATCTAACTTGCAAGACATCTGCTAAAGAATGCAGAGAATGTAACTTTCTGCTAAATTTTTCATATAATCCTAAAAATTTAAATTGAATATGCACTGCTTTCTGATTTAGGTAACATGCATCTATAAATTTTTCTTTCAAAGCAAAGCAAAAAACATGCTGTAGTTAGAAAAGCAAGTGTTAACATACTGCATAAATTAAATGCTTAATAAGATAATTTCATACAATTAGTATCTTTCACTGCGCAAAGCCTGTGACTATTAGGATCAGTATATTGAAACCACAGCAGAGAGAAAGATATGAAAATGCTCTGGAGCATTAAGAAAGCAATACAAAAAAAAAAAAAAGCAATACAAACACAAGTGATGAAAACAGTAGTAACAGAGCCATAAAAGTCAACACATTAGATTCTCTGATCAATCAAAGAAAACGTATTTTCACTCTCTGAAATATAAGACATGTATTACCCTATTCTGTTTTGGCAATCAGAACACTGCTAACTTTCAGATTAACATTATAGATTGAAAGAATAGTTGGAAGCTATTTTCCCAGCAAAACTTGATATTACAAAAAGCACAACAAAAAGTCTCCATATATTCCCATTATTTTTATTTTGTTTAGAAAATAAACGTGAAATTTTCTTTCAGCACAACATATTCTGTCAAAGAGCAGATGAAGGGTTACATGTAGTAGCAGTGGCAGCAGCAGTAATAATTACTGAGTGTTTACCAGGCACTGTCCTAAGCACTTTCCCCCAGCAACTAAGCAAGTTAGGGGAGGGTGGTCCACAGCTTCTCCTCCCTCCCAGACTCTTATCCCAACCTCCATATGTCATCCCCCTGCCCCAATCTACTTACAGTGGGGATCAGAGTGGCCAACCTGCCAAGATAATACTAGACTCTGTGAGAAGAAGAAGTGAGTAGGCCAGAGTTGAAACAGACCCTTTTGTCTTTGAGTACAAGGTATATAAACATATAGCAAAGAATGGTAGAAGGAGTAAATGAAATAGAAGTCTGAAGATCTGGGTATCACACCAGGGCCTACCACTAACTTGCCATCATTTAATCCTCTAAGGAGCATTAGTGAACCCAGGCGTAAACTGACTGGAATAGATGAGCTCTAGGGTCCCTTTCAAAAATAAAACTCTATGATTCTAAGCCTTTAACCCAATATGGAAAGAAGGTTCTGTATATAAATGATGTTTATTCATTTATTTTGTTCATTCCCCCAATTGCGCCCTCTGCCTTATAAGTACTATATTTATAACAGCCTCCCTAATGCTATTTGCATTTCAATCAGCAAGAAACTGTTAAAGGAAAGAAGTTTTGTGGTCTTGATTTTACTACTGATTTCAGAGAAATGGTGAGTGAATTATTCTTCTTTACTAAATGGAGATGAAAATCTTCAACTACAGTTATTCAAGAGGAAGTAGAACTATTAAGACCCAGTGTGGGGCCTTCCCTCGTGGTGCAGAGGTTAAGAATCCGCCTGCCAATGCAGGGGACATGGGTTTGATCCCTGGTCTGGGAAGATCCCACGTGCCGCGGAGCAACTAAGCCCGTGCGCCACAACTACTGAGCCTGCGCTCTAGAGCCCGCGAGCCAAAACTACTGAGCCCACGAGCCACAACTACTGAAGCCCGTGTGCCTAGAACCCGTGCCCTGCAACGAGAGAAGCCAACGCAATGAGAAGCCCGTGCACCACAACGAAGAGTAGCCCCCACTCACTGCAACTAGAGAAAGCCCATGCACAGCAACAAAGACCCAACGCAGCCAAAAATAAATTAATTAATTAAAATTAAAAAAAAAAAAGACCCAGTGTGCCCCCAACATCTTCCCTGTCCCCATCTTAGGATGAAAATTTCTAGGAAAAAAGGATGAAAAGGAAAATGTCATAAAATTGAGTAAAAGAGAATCATTTATTTCACTGTACATTATTCGTATTTTGCAAAAGGAGCCTATGACGAGGATGAGGAGCTTGCTTTCTAAAGGATAATGTGCAAATCCCATAAGCCACTGGGCTGTGATGTTCAAGGTGTGGGATGCTCATGATCACTGGAGACCCAGACATTCCTTTCTTGACATCACAGTAAAGGGCTCTGATATAGAGATATAATCTTTTTTTTTTTTTACATCTTTATTGGAGTATAATTGCTTTACAATGGTGTGCTAGTTTCTGCTTTATATCAAAGTGAATCTGTTATACATATACATATGTTCCCATATCTCTTCCCTCTTGCGTCTCCCTCCCTCCCACCCTCCCTATCCCACACCTATAGGTGGTCACAAAGCACCGAGCTGATCTCCCTGTGCTATGCGGCTGCTTCCCACTAGCTATCTACCTTACGTTTGGTAGTGTATATATGTCCATGCCTCCAGAGACATAATCTTGAGGCAGGTTTAAAAGCTACAAATTTTCTAGGCCACATATTCAATATTTTACCTATATTTTCTTCCTGTAACTGGAAACCCTTTTTCACCATTCTTCAGCCCTACATTCCATTTTAATCTTTCAAGTTGGGATGCCCTCATTTGTAGCTGTTGAAAATTAGTTCTCTCTTTAACAAATTTTCTAAATCCAAATTCCTGCAGAGAAACTAAGTAATATAGCGTGAAGTAGCTAAGTATAACTACTGTCTTTAAAAAATTTTTTTTTCTTAAATTTTTTTAAAAAGTATAACTGCTGTCTTTATCTTTTTTTGTTCATCCTAGCAAACAGGGTAAATTCCTTATAACTGCATATTAAAAAGTAGTATCTGTAGTCATTCCAAATTTTTAATATCACTCCTACTAACACAACTCAAATCTGCGTTGTAGAAAAAACAGTATAGCTAGTTTTTGAACGAGACTATAGCAAGGTCATAAAATAGTTCATTCAACTTGACGTATTCCAGAGTTATGTTATTATATGGTCTAGGCCTAGGAGAAATGGGATTTCCTGATGCGTTCATAATCAAGACTCTGGGATCTTCTAACATTAGGGACTAAGAATGGCCTAAACTACTGCCAAATACCAAGAATTTGTTGCTATGATCAAAAACAGTCAAAATAATCGTAGAAAGCCAAGCCCTGTTGTTTTCTGAACCGAAATCAGAAACTGGCTATACAGATTATATTTTCGCAATATTAACACAAGTGGGATTCACCTCTATATCTGTAGCTTAAATTCTTTCAAAATCTTAATATTTGCTTAAAATCTTTACTACTCTCTTTTGGCATAAGCATCTGTTTTCTCCTGTCTGTGTTATTTCAGAAAACATTTCCAGTTCTCTTTCCATAGGTCACCCAGCCCAGGAGGCTCTTAACTACCCCAGCATCTCTTATTTTCTTAATCCCAAGAACAGAAGTCATGCTGCACTAGAGGGCAGCCCTGTGGGCAAGGGGTCACAGCATACTATTCTGAAGTGTCACACACAGCACTGCACACCAGGCACAATTACCTCTGGACTGATCAGTGCGAAAACCACTTGCACAACAGGTGCACCAAGCCAGTCCTAAACGCCATCTGTGTTTGGGTGACATGTAAGGCTTGACAAAGGAAAAAAACAGGAATAAAGAATGCTGACTTGGGTTTTTATTAAGAAAGGTTTGTTTCTGCATGTCCAAAGTAATTTCTCTCCATTTATTGAGACTTATTTTCTCCATTTAATGGCAATACTTACAAAAATGTAACTTGCCTAAAATCATACTAATACACAAATAATTCTCTAATTACAAATCCTAAAATACTCAAATTCTCACACAAAAGGTCTGTTTTCTTTGGCATGAGCATGTCTACTTTGTATACATAGTCCACTTTTGAAAGGATATCCTTTCATAGATCTTCCTTTTCCAAGAATTTATATTATTGAATTTCTTTTTCTAAACTAAAGCTGTGTGATATGCTTGACAGAAACAAGCAGAAAATGCTTTCAAGACTATGATTTAAGTTTATAGTTCATATCTGGAAAAATGTAAAAACTTATAGCTAAACAGGTTGGACTAAGTACAGAAAATGAAATGCGGGCAGAGGAATAATGAAACTCATTCATGCTTGAGCACAGTGAATCCTGTATTTTAGAAAGAGCTTAAATAAGCTCAGGATTGTGGGAAAAGGAGTAATTTATACTTCCAGGATAAGGAGCAATAGATACAAGTCAATTAACTGAGAGAAAAGAAACTTTAGGAAATGAAGTGCCATTGCCAGCTACTTGGAGGCAACGATCCAATGGTAGGTTCAAAATGCAGGTTTATGGAATAAAGTAGCTTCCTCTATAGCTAGACTTTACTCAAAATGTCTACCTTACTGAATTTTTACTTTTCCTAGATCTCTCACTAACATCCAGAAAAGTATTTTCCTACTATTACCGGTTGAGAGATCCTAGACTTTCTGACATGTGCTGTATCAATCAATTTTTTGAGCCTGTTTCTTAATGAGAGAATATAGTAAGAACGCCATGGCCTTACCTCCATGATGGGGTTGGATGCCAACACCTTTTCCTCAACATTGGCTTCACTGGCGGAACCACTTACAGTTGCAAAGTATCGCATGGCATACTTAGCTGAAACTGTTTTTCCTGCCCCAGACTCTCCACTTACGATGATGGACTGATTTCGTTCATCTCTGTAAAACAAAGAAGAGTAACTGACAGTGCTGCTCACTTTTGAATGTGATTAACATGATTTTCTCTGTATTCTCATCAATGAGCCATGGAGAGTTCCTGCTCGTTCACACATGCAAAAATGTGGGAAGGAACCTAAGAATGACATTTCCTAATAAAAACAACTACTTATAAATTAACAATGAACAGAGAGGGAGAAGAAATATCAGGCATTAAATTAGCGAGCATCACATCTAAGGATGAATCTGTAATAGTCTCTGAATTTTTTGTGTGTACATATCTGAAACACACTTTATTCCTAGAGAATTATTTTCGTCTATTAGAGTACTGTTGTCAACCACCTTTAGAAGAGACAGGAGTTACAGCAAACAAATTTAGAAGAAAATACTACTTAATTGGAAAAAAAATTATCTACTAGCTAACTGTCCGTAGTGTCTCCCACAAACTCCAGCTCTTACTAAAGTACCCTCATTACCAGAGAAGAAATGGTTCATTTGTTGGCTGATTCATTCAAATATGTTAGAACTCAAAGACTACCAACTGGACTTCCCTGGTGGCGCAGTGGTTAAGAATCCACCTGCCAATGCAGGGAGCACGGGTTCAAGCCCTGGTCCGGGAAGATCCCACATGCCACGGAGCAGCGAAGCCCATGCACCACAACTACTGAAGCCCAAGTGCCTAGAGCCCGTGCTTTGCAACAAAAGAAGCCACTGCAATGAGAAGCCCGCGCATCAAAGAGTAGCCTCGCTCGCTGCAACTAGAGAAAGCCTGCATGCAGCAATGAAGACCCAATGCAGCTAAACAAATTAATTAATTAATTAAAAAAACAAAGACTATCTACTATTACATCTTTAATTCATTCATACAATGACTCAAAACTCTAGGTGAAGAACTTGCTCATAAGACTATCATTTCCTTGAGGATAAGGACCTATGTCACCGTATCGTTAATATCCAGCAACTAGTCCAGAGTCTGACACATCACAAGCGCTCAGTAAATGTGTATTGATTATAAGTAAATAAAACTTTAATAACCAACCTAGCCTAGGAATAAATCTGCTTTGGCCACGATTTCGACTGCGAAAGAAGCAGGAAACTTCCACTTCCTGAGATGAAACCAGCAGTCAGCTTCAATCCATCAAATTAACTGAACAAGTACATAAAGGTAGTAACTTTTTTTTTTTTTTTTGTGGTATGCGGGCCCCTTTCACTGTTGTGGCCTCTCGCGTTGCACACGCTCCGTTCGCACAGGCTCAGCGGCCATGGCTCACGGGCCCAGCCGCTCCGCGGCATGTGGGATCCTCCCAGACCGGGGCACGAACCCGTGTGCCCTGCATCGGCAGGCAGACTCTCAACTACTGCGCCACCAGGGAAGCCCGGTAGTAACATTTTTGCCCTTAATTTATGGAGAGACAAGATGAGTTCAAAGGTTTTTAGGCCACAAGATTATGAGGTTATTTCACTATAGAAGACGATCTTTTTATCTTTTAAAAGAAATTTATTTATCCAACAAACATTTAGCAAACACCTACTACGTGGCAAACATTGTGCTAAATACTAGGGATACAAGTTTAAAAAGCCATGATCTGCATCCTCAAGTGGTTGAGGGTCTAAGAGGAAAGACAAACTAATAATTAAAGATTATAATACATGGGATGGGGTACTGAGAGAAGGAAGAGGTGATCAGGGAAGGCATCCTGGAGATGACACCTCAGCAAAGTCTAGAAAGATGAGTAAGAGAAAGCAAGCAAGGGAAAAGTAAGTTAGGAAGGAAACATTCCAGGGAAAGGAGATAACATAAATGAAGGCTCAGATGCATGAGAAATTAGGAAACATCAGATAATTTAATTTGACTAGAACATGAAGTAATGACAGATAAGGTTGCAGAGGTTAACGAGAAATGGATCATAATGATCTTAAATGAGATGTTAAGGAATCTGAAGTTTACCTAAAGGTCACCGAGTGTTACTGCAGGGTTTTAAACAGAAAATAAACAATCTAATTAGTAAAAACGCTCTGGCAGCAATGTGGATATGGGTGGCAGAGGTCCAGATGAAAAGATATGAAAGTCTGAACAAAGACT
Source organism: Grampus griseus (assembly GCF_964374135.1). Lineage (NCBI taxonomy): Eukaryota > Metazoa > Chordata > Mammalia > Artiodactyla > Delphinidae > Grampus > Grampus griseus. Next base: position 96,429,481 of record NC_139018.1, read on the forward strand.
GTGGTGGCCATGACCGAGAGAGGCAGATGGGTTTAAGAGACATCAAAGTGATAGAATCAAAAGTACCTGCAATAAGTTTCCAAAGTAGAAAGATTTTTCTACGGTAAAGGTTGTTTTTTCGTTGAGAAAGTGTGGTCACTGTATTATTTTACAAACTGAAAAATACAATAGGAGTACCCAACTCAGGCCTGATTAAGTACATTCACATCACACTACCAGCACCTGTAAGCAGCCTGTTCAGATACTCTGACTCCCATACTGTGGGGAAAATCAGGAGGACCTAGGTGACACAAGGAATGTTTAATACTCATAGTAAAGGCTTGCATGTAACCCTCATTTTTATAAAACATCCTTGAACCTCATACTATCTCATTCCCTTTTTATTTGAACTTCTAGACTCAACTGGATATTCCCACTGCCTCTGTTCATACATGCCTGATTTCAAGATAAATCACTCAAAAACAAAAACAAAAAAACCCAAACAGTTCTCATTGTGGGGCCAATGTCCCTTTCTTTTTCATCATTTAGAATATTTTAATGTTCTCAGAATTGATGTCTTTGATACATTAATCAAGGACAGTATCATCATTCTTTGGATTCCCTTCCAAAATATAACTAGAAAAATGATCTCTTCCTAATTCCTGCATGATCAGTTCTGTCACTACACCCTGTGTGATAGCTACCTTGACAAAATTCTCCCAGCATTTCTTCCAATAATAAACAAGGTGAAGAGGCTTCCGCTAGTCTGACAAAAAGGAATTATTAGTGGGAACTGCTATCCTAAACTATACTGCCTTTGAAATACCATTTCAAGTCTTTATGACAAAATGTTACGTCAAAAAAACTGAAGCATTCATTATGTAGTAGCCCTTTCCTATACCATGGGGAAGAAGAGAACTGTTAAAGGAGATAAGGTTGAGGATTATTCAAATGAATCACACAGATTTGTACAAATACACACATATACACATTGATGTCAAGCACATACCAGATACATTTTCTCTTCCAGGATTTACGATCCTGGATCCATATGACCAACAATTTTTAAGGGACTTTATTATTCATTACATTTCCCTGACTTTGGCAGAGGCTTCCCTTCTTCTTGAAGCCTAGTAGAGCATTCCAATATATAAATAAGTACAACTTTTCCATTACATAAATTTCTCTGAGTTGGGCTCTGGTCTTCAATCTGTCATTTCCCAATTTCATGACTCTGAGCAATTGCATGCCCTCTCTGGGTCACAGTTTCCCTCATTTTTAAGATTAAATAGCATCTAAAGTCTTTCTCAATTCTAAAGTACTATAACTTAAAAGTTAAACTAACTCCGGCGTTGATTTTTCAGATGTTGGATGGGCCATAGTCTGCAGTCTAAGCCAGGTAAACTCAAGTACAATTGGAATAGGACACGCTTACAGATGCTCAGATGGGCTTGAAGGGCTGGACTTGAAATGGGCAAACATTTCTTCTCCATAGGACCCCTGAATCTGAGATGGCCAAAATCAATAAAGGGCTACAAAGAGAAAAAATGTAAATTCCATCCCCCTGCTTTTAAATTAAGAACAGGAAACAGAAATCTTTATAAAGGTACAGTAGTCTTTAAAACGTTTTTCAGTTATAAAAAATGTAAATTCCATCCCCCTGCTTTTAAATTAAGAACAGGAAACAGAAATCTTTATAAAGGTACAGTAGTCTTTAAAACGTTTCAGTTATATTTCAGAAATATATATATTTCTTCCTGGCCACAGGAAGAAATGCCAAAAAGAGACAAGAGCAGAGACAGGTAGAAGTGGGGAGCCGACTAGAGACACAGAAGGGAGAAGGGTAATACATAATAAAGACGTGCAAAGGGAAAAACAAGAAAAGTATAATAGAGATGCGGAGGAAATAGACAAAAACACCAGGGATAAAAAATTTTTTGGTTTTAACGTGAATATCAGAGTCTACCCTACTCTATTTATTTGAGCTGTAAGCTTTAGATTGTTACATCTATGTAAATAATAATTCATTATTCTTCGAAAGTTTGATTAGCTGGTCAGCCACTATTCACAATTCTTCAGGTTTCTTGTCCTTATAAGAACCTTCTTTTACTTTTGGGATGTAGATATCACTTCAAGGACCTGATAAAACCAAGTTAAGGAACAGAGATTCACCACTCTTCCTCAAGGACAGATCAATCTGGAGCATCCTAAGGATGCAGGAACTGAAAATTTATGATTTCTGGCTTGGCCAGTCCTCTCAAGGGCCCCCGCAATGATCCTAAATAGCCTGCGTACTGGGTGCCCCAAAGCAGAGGTGAACTCTTGTGGCCTGTTTCAGTCAATGTTGCTTCCAGAGGCTATAATGTGAACAAAAAGCCACTACGTAAATATACTGCTTCATTCATTTATGCAACAAATATGTAATGAGTAGCCACAATGTGCCAAACACTTTATGAAGATAAAAGACTCTAGGGTCATAGCTTATTGAGAGAGACTGAAAAGTACAGTTTAAATACAGTGGAGTAATTACAAGAAAAGAGGTCTATCCAGGATATTATGAAAGCATGGAGAAGGGGTATAGAACTAGTGGAAGCTGTGAGGAAGAGCTGTCAGGAAATGCTTTCTAGAGAAGGTGATGCCTGAATTGACTCTTATACAATAATTAGGAGAAAACTAGGTTGTATGGGGAAAAGGCAATAGGAATTAAACTATGGAGAGGTACCTGAAACCCCAGGAAATAAATTATTCAAGGATAGACTATCCACTCTGGGTTGATGAAAGAGAGAGATGTTACACTTGAGTCTATATTCCTTCTATCTATATATGTATTTGGTTTGTCCAGCCTTTCCTTAGATTATATCTAGTAAGATTCATTTCATATCAGTTATATTATTTTATACATTTTCCTTCTGAACTTTACCCTTTAAAAATGTAATCTCTCTAGGTTATGGTGCTCATATTTTCCAAGACCATCATCTTGTCCTCTGCAAACTTAATGAGCATACTTTCCATTCACATCCAGGTTGTTAATGAGGAAACTAAGTAATGCCAGCCTCAGACCTGACTCATGCAGGACCCACTTTACTATATCCACACACCTCAATGTTGACTCTCTCATAACCATCCACTGGGTGTTGCCATGTACCTTGGTTAAGTGTACAAGCACCTAGGTCTAATTTTTAGCTTATAAGTGAACATGTTCTCATGAAGCAAAATCTAGAGTTTTATTTTCTTGCAGGCACTCAATCTAATTGCTTCTCCTTTATCTGATCCCTTGCTAAAAAGGAAAATTATTAAGTTAGTGTAATATAATGCTTTCTTCCAACATTGTGTATTTACTGTGATGTGGCTTTCACTTGAGACTCTAATCCTTATTTCTCTTGTTAGAGAGGTGCTAAGTTTTTCTACATTTTTATCACTTGTCAAACCTCAAGCTGCTCAGCTCTGTTTTTCCAAGATTTCTGCTCTTGATCAAAATCCCAAGAAGAAAAGATTTACACTCTAAAGTGGATACTAGACAATGAGTTCACAAGACAATGTGCAGTATCAGTTTTTAAGTATAAATATTTACCATAAGACTGTGCTGGCACACTGATGAAAGCTGTGCTAGAGAGGTAGAGAGATTATTCAGGAAATGAAAATAAGCATTGGAGATACACCAAATTCCTGCTGAGAAGTCTGTCACATGACTATCAGATCTTCTCATGTCAATCTGATTTTCTGTTCCATCAGTATAGAGCCTATGAAATTAATATAAAGATTCCATAACAAAAATAGCCAATTGTTTCTAGTTATACATATTTTTTAATATTCTTTTCCATTATGGTTTATCATAGGGTATTGAATATAGTGCCCTGTGCTATACAGTAGGACCCTGTTTTTTATCTATCCGATATGTAAAAGCTTACAGCTGCTAACCTCAACCTCCCACTCACTCCCTCCCCCAACCCCCTCCCCCTTGGCAACCACCAGTCTGTTCTCTATGACTCTGTTCCTGTTTCATAGATAAGTTCATTTGTGTCGTATTTTAGATTCCACATATAAGTGACATCATATGGTATTTGTCTTTCTCTCAGAAATAGCCAATTTTATTTGTTTGTAACTTTTATAGACTCATATACTTACTGTACTTTATTCCTACTACAAACTTACTGGGTAGATAGTTCTCAGTAAGTCCCAAATTCATATAGTAAAGAATTCTGAAGAGGAATCATTTATCAGGAACTGAGGTGGTCTCAAAGTAAAAATTGAGTGGGATCATGAAGAATAAATAGAAACCAGGCAGATAACAGAGCATGGAGAAGGATATTCTAGGCTGAATAAAAGGTACAGAAATAAAAGTATGCAACGTTAGTTAATCTGAGGGAATAGATTAATATTGTGATAATACTGTGTTAGAATAGGGTCATACGGTTGGAAGTAAGAAAATTAAACAACAAAGACGAAAGGCTCTGTAGCCTCAGAGCTTGATTCATATCTCAGCTCCCAGATACTATTTATTAGCATGATAGTCTGAAAGTTACTTTCCTCAGTCTCCTCATTTGTAAAGCAGAGGTGATGATGTCTGCTCCCAGGGATGTAATGAAGATTAGAGGTAACATGCCTGACATCATGCTTGGCACACAGTATACCTCTAAACATGGTAGCTGCTAACTAATAGAAGTTAATTCACCTTTATATATCATACATAAAATTCCTTATCAGGTAGCATGTCTACTTGCCTAAGTAGGAATACTTGGTACCACATGGCAGGTGAGTCACAATTGGCAACAGGAGAGATTTTATAATCTATAACAGCCAGCATCCACTTGACCAATGGACCTTAGAAGTGTGAAGCATTCAGAGTCTGCCTAAACAAATGCAAGGAGGGGCCACTCTAAGGAAAGGCCTAGCAAGAGAGTCAGGAAGAATAAAACCCGATGAGAGGCTAAAATGAACAGAAAGAGAATGCAGCCATGAGACTCCATGATGATGAAGACCGTGATGACAGTAACAGCTTATATTTAAATAGTGTTTTTCAAAGTGCTTTTCATGTTTATCATCTAATGTAATTTTCACCTCTGAAGTAAGCATGATAAATATTATCTTTTCTTCATTGGGGGAAACAATAACACAGAGAGGTCAGATGGCTTATCCAAGTTTAGCGTAGAGTTGGGTTGTTATACTCCACATCTCTTAGTTTCCAGAGGAAAAGTCTACACTATGCTCCTTCTGCTTTGCTACAAGCTCCTTATCATAGCCTGCCCTCCACTAGAAAGAGTAAAAGACTTATGCATCAGTGCCCATGAAACTGAAAGGTAACAAGTGTGTACAACAGAATGCCTTAAATGTAAAGCTAGACCATCTAGTGCAAGTGTTCTATTTTATAGGTGATAAAACTGAGGGCCTGGGAGACCAGAAGATTTAAGCTTATATAGTTATTTACTGATGGAGCTGTGACTAGCATAGATATCTCTTCCATTACACTAAGGTTATGACTATAACTCTCTAATTTATTTCAAGAAAACTCATAAATGAAACTTAATCGATCAAATTTATTTGCTCTACCATTAACAAGGGAGGAAAAAAATACCAAATCAAAGCAATCAGTATTATTTGGTTTTAAGGAAACAAAAAGAAAAAAAAAAACCCTGATGTTTTAAGGAATATAATATTGTGATTTAGTTATCAGAGAGCAGTGAGTTTCAGCATGAGAAAAGACTGGCAAGAATGTGAGGCAAGTTTATTCCTAGATATTTTATTCATAAAGACATACATATCACCTTTTTCCCCAAGATGTGGACAAAACCATCTCATTATCTAGGCTTTTGCTCCACTGTGTATCTGGGTCACGTTGTATATTTTGCTGCCATAGCTTCATTAAAAGCAATTCGGAAGAGCAATAAATAAATACAAAAATGTATATGCACAAGGTTATTTACTGTAGCACCGTTTGCAGTTGCAAAATGTTGAAAACAATCTAAGTGATCATATATGGGAGAGTGGTTGAATAAATTCATAAAGTGGTAGGGAAGAAAGGAACCAACCTAAGTAACTTTGGAAACTGGCACTTTATATTACATAAGGCTAAAGACAAAATGAATTGGACGCAAATGTACTTGAGTGGTAAATTTGCTTTTCACAGGGATATGGGTTAGCATTTCTGATACAAAGAGTATTCCAGGATTGAGCAAACAAGTAAATAAACTACGGATAATGAGAGCCAGGGTTTTCAAGGTCAAAAAAAAAGTTAAAAGAAGGAAAAAGAAATCAAGAATAAAAATTGTGGTGTTGAACTAGATTTGGAGGTATCAGTGTGAACTTATGGTTTTTAATATATATATTAAATATACAAATAGGTATGTGCATGTGTATGTGTGTAAAAAAGTGCAAAGTCTTTCCTACTTAGAGAAAGGTAAATTAAAACAACACTAGGGGCTTCCCTGGTGGCGCAGTGGTTGAGAGTCCACCTGCTGATGCAGGGGACATGGGTTCGTGCCCCAGTCCGGGAAGATCCCACATGCTACGGAGTGGCTAGGCCCGTGAGCCATGGCCGCTGAGCCTGCGCGTCCGGAGCCTGTGCTCCGCAACGGGAGAGGCCACAACAGTGAGAGGCCCGCGTACCGCAAAAGAAAAAAAAAACAACACTAGGATACCATTTCTCACTTGTCAGACTATTTTTCTATGCATGCACAGTTTTGCATTACATTATATTATCAAGAGTATAATCTAGTCTTGAAAACAGCTTTTTTTCTCCCATTCTCCACTCTCAAAATTGTAGGGTTCCCCGATTAACATCAAAGACATTTCCCTGATGCTGTTCAGGATCCCTGACGCCCCAGCATCTGCTAACCTTAAAATTCACACTTGCCTTGAGATTTAATTCTAGCAGATACAGACAGATTTCTTTCAGCACTTAGGCCTTTTAGTTCTGGTCTGCCACTCACTAGCTGAATGACATTGGGCAAGTCACTTAATACCTACAAACCTTGATCCACTCATCTGTAAAACATAACATCTGTCCTTGCATGGTCACAGAATTACAACGAGATTCCAAAGGCAGTTTTTAAAAACGATATGTCCTTTTACAAATGTTAGGTTACTTTAATAATAATGCAGGCCAGGGACTTCCCTGGAAGTCCAGTGGTTAAGACTCCGCATCTCCACTGCAAGGGGCGTGGGTTAGATCCCTGGTCAGGGAACTAAGATCCCACATGCCGCATGGCACGGCCAAAAAAAAAAAAATGCAGGCCATCTGAGACAAATCAATCAAGGCTGTTTAATGAATAATTTACTAGTCGTTATTCACTGTATTTTAAAATATCTGTGACTCAGCAAAGAAGAAATTATCACATCTAATAAAAGTCATGAAATAATAAATAGCGCTTCCACCAACCTGGCCATTTGCTTGTAAGCTTCTTCAGCTACTGCAAAGATATGTGGATCCATATCGCCCATGTTCTGACCGCTGTATGCATTGATAATATCTTCTCCATAAATAGGCAGCTGCTCATAAGGATTTATAGCTACTAGGACTATACCTGGGGAGAAAGGTAAAAAAAAAAGCAAAAGAAGAAGTCAGTAATATCCTCAGGGGCATATCAAACTTGGTAAAGTGAGAACCATAGTTAATACTAACTCAATTTCAGTTAATATTGAACTAACAAATTGTTAAGGTCAAAATATATCATAGCCTTTGCCTCTGAACCCATTATACCTAGTCCTAACTAAAACACCATTTACGAACTAGACTAGGTGATTTAAAATAATAAAAACGGTGGCGATGTTGAAAGGACTTTAAATATTTTTGTAATATTTAAACCAAAAATTCCACTTCTAGAAATTTATCCAAATGAAATAATCATAGATTCACATAAAGGTTTTGTTTTTGAAATAAAGATGTTTATTATAATGTTATTCATAATAGTGAAAAGTGGAAACAAAGTATATAATAAAGGGAGAGTGGTTATGTACAGCACAGGGAACTATATTCAATATCCTGTGATAAACCTTAATGCAAAAGGATGAAAAAAATATATATATATGTACAACTGAGTCACTTCGCTGTATAGCAAAAACTAAACACAACATTGTGAATCAACTATACTTCAATAAAATTTTTTTTAAAAAGGGAGAGTGATTTAATACGTATTATTATATCCATGTAACGACTATTGAGCTACCACCACAAATCATGTTTATAAAAAATATTGTGTCATAGGAAAACATGACACAAAACTATATATAGACTGATTCCAATTTTATATCTATTTATACTCTCTCACATATACACACAGGATATAAGACAACATAATACTGGTTATTTTTCAGTGGTAAATTACATGTAATTCTTTTTTATACTTTTTTTGGCATTTCCTTAAATTTTACAGCAAGTATATATTAACTTAATAAAGTCATTCATTCAACAAATATTTGACTACAGCTAGCTTTCAAGTCATTACTAAGTGCTATATTTATAACAGTAAACAAACAAAAAGACAAATCTAAATGGAGTATAACCTTTAAAAATTGTGGGGACTTCCCTGGTGGCGCAGTGGTTAAGAATTCACCTGCAAATGCAGGGGACACGGGTTCCATCCCTGGTCTGGAAAGATTCCACATGCTGTGGAGCAACTAAGCCAATGGGCCACAACTACTGAGCCTGTGCTCTAGAGCCTGTAAGCCACAACAACTGAGCCCACGGGCCACAACTACTGAAGCCCTCGTGCCTCGAGTCTGTGTTCTGCAAGAAGAGAAGCCACCACAGTGAGAAGCCCGCACACCACAACAAAGAGTAGCCCCTGTTCGCCACAACTGGAGAAAGCCCATGTCAGCAACAAAGACCCAACGCAGCCGAAAAAAGCAAAACAAAACAAAAAGTGTATCACTGTACTGTACACCTCTAAGTTATATAACATTGTACATCAATTATATTTCAATAAAAAATTTTTTAACAAAAGGAAAAAATTTTGCCCTTATGAACCTTATATTCTAGAGGGAAATTCAGACAATAAAATAAGTAAGAAAAATATATATCATAGGTTAGACAGTAGTAAGGAAAAGGGGGGAAAATTAAACAGAGAAGGAAGATAGACAACTAGGGGAAGAAAAGATACGGCGGACAGGAAAGGCTTCACTGAGAAGGTAGCATATGTGCAAGAAAAAAATAAATTGAAGAAAAATGAAAATTCAGAAAAATAAATATTCAGTTAATAGGTAGGGAAGAAAAAGAGCAAATATCAAGGATATAAAAGGTATAAATTCTTTTAAGAAGAAAAGATACCTGTTCCTTTCCAAAACAGGAGCGTAATGAAGAAATGCTGAGTGCTGAGTTGGGTACACCAAGCAAAGAGATTTAGAAGGAAATGAATGGAAATCCCAGACCTGGGTCTCAGCAGAGAATGATTAGTGAAAGAAGGATAAGAAGTTAGTAGAGAAAAAAGAGCTGGGGACATGGGAGAAAATAAGAATTGTCCCCATGCACAATATTTCCATGGCCCTGTCCATTAGAGAAAAGAATTCACAGTTCACTCAGACAGCAACGCACACTCACCACAATATGTATAAATAAGTTTGGAATCAATAAAGCGGACTCTGAGATTGTGGAGTACAGCAGGCTCGTGAAGATAGCTGAGGGCTGTGAGGTCATTTTCACCCACAAGTATGTCAGGGTTTCTTAAGTGAGGCAGCTCCTTCGTCTTTGGATCTAGACGATATTCCAAATCCTGAAAATGCACAAGATATAGCATCTGGATAAATAATGACAACAAACCCAAAACAGGCACATACATTTTGCTTATTTCCTATTCCTGATTTGCTTCTCAGCTATTAAATGCATTCTTTTCCTGGCACCTTCCAAAACCACAGAAACTGGTGGAAATGGCAAAAAAAATAAGGAAAGTCTTCGTTTTCACTACATGTATTAACTCATATTAACAATTTTTGATAATACACTTTGAAAAATCAAAGCCTAGAATTTTTTTTACCTAGTTACTAGACCAGAGTTTTTAATCTTTAGTTAAATAAGCTTTTTATTTTTCCTCTTCACCTATTATAAGTGACAGACAGCATAAGAGAGTGGTAAGAGCTTGGCTCTAGAGCCAGATCAACCCAGGTTCAAATCCTAAAACTGGTACTTACTCCTTTTGTGGTCTTGGGTATATTATTTAACCTAAATCTTTCATTTGTAAAATGGGCATAATGGAAGTAGCTCATAGGGGTGTGGTAAAAATTAAGTGAGACAGTGCCTGGTATGTGCTAAGTACTTGGGAACTCCTGAACCCTGAGAGGTCCAAGAATCCCCTAAAATTAGGTGTTAACACTTTGTGTGTATGAACATATGTGTAAATATACACATATATGTGTATTTTTTAAAAAACACAGTCCATAGTTTTTATTCAACTTTTAATGAGGTGCTTGGGCCCCCAAATTAAGAAGTACTACTCACTTTAAAGCCAAGGGACTATGGCTTTATGGCAAAGCCAAGCATGGAGATTGTTACTCAACTACGTATTAAGGACAAACAACACACGACACATGAAAAGGAAAAAAAATGGCAATATAACTGCAGAGAGGGACAAGCTGATTTTGTAAAAAGACTTTTGTTAATACTTTTGTTAATACTAAAGAGATATATAGAGGTCAAATGTTCAAATCAGCTTGGAATGACTGCAAAATGGGGAGGAAATTTTTACAATCTGCCCCTCGACCTCTCTCTGCCTGTTTATTAGGGTATAATAATAAAACTTTTCCAAAGCAGACTGGTCCTTGCATTGGCTCCTGCCATACAAAAAAGCCACTTCTGGCTGTGTGATCTCAGGTAGACTGCTTAATGTCTTGGCTTCCTTATTTGGAAAATGGTTATAATACCACCTGTGAACCCACAGGATTGCTGTGACAATTAACATAAGAAAATACAGGGACTCCCCTGGTGGTCCAGTGGTTAAGACTCTGCCCTTCCACTGCAGGGGGCACGGGTTCAATCCCTGGTTGGGGAACTAAGATCCCACATGCACAGCCAAAAAAGAAGAAGAAAATATAGCCTAAGGTACCTAACGTCGTGCCTCACAGAGTGGATGATCAATGAATGTTGAGTAAATTAATTCCTTAGTTAGCAGTCAAGGCCCTCAATTCTTCCCTGCCTTCTTTCTGAATAAACTCCTTGTCTCTGTTTTGCTCTCCTAAAATTCATCCTCCATGCTGCCAACAGTGAGTCCTTTCTAAAACACAAACCTGGCACCCTTCTTCTGTTTAAAAACACTACAATCACTCCCTATAGCACACCAGTTGAAGTCCAAGAGTTTCAGCATGAACACCAGGCCCTCTGTGATCTGGTTCCCACCTCCATCCTCTTGCCAGTCCTGTACCCTCACTTCACATCCTAACAACATGGAACTTGCGCAGTTCCCCAAACACACATCACTGTACAAGCCTCCCTGCCTTTGTCCATGCTTTTCTAGATCCCTGAAATGCACTCCTCCTTGTCTACTCATTCTTTAGACAATGCCTCTCTGACCCTTAACCTTCACCAGTCCCTCTGGCCACGACCCACTCTGTTCTATTTTTGTTTCTTGTTTATATTTATTATATCATGTGTCACACTATTCATAAGTATATGTACTTTTCCTACCTGACATTAATGTCAGAGAGCATATCTTTTGCCACCTCTTAACATGGTCTATAGCAGGTACCTTAACACACAAGCCTTGAATTAGTACACACACCTTTCTAAATCTCGGCTCCAGTCAACTTGTGATATTCACTATCTCCAAAATATATTCCAATCCTCACAAAGTCTACTCCCTTCTCTTTGTTAATCCAAATTCTATTTAGTCAAAATTCTTCCTTCTCTTTGAAGCCTTCCTTGAAGCAGCCCACAGTGATGCTTCCCTCTGTTGGGATCCTAAAATCCTCACTGTCTTTACAGTACAGCAGAGTGGTAATGAGCACAGACCAGAAAGGCAATCTCCTGGCTTTAAGTCCCAGCTTCATCCCTTAATGCGTGTATAACCCAGAGCAAGTCCCAAACTCTCTGAGCCTCAGGTTCTTCATCCATAAAGTGGTAAAGATAATAGCCCAACCTCACAGGACTGTTATGAGGATTAAGTGAGTTACAGCATATAAAGAGCACTTAGAACTATGCCTGTACATAGTAAGTGCTCAATATATATTAACAGTCAGGACAGCATTATTCACTTGGCAGTTAATCATAAGCTTATCTTTTGACATCTTAATATTGCTGTGTTGAACTACTTTTTATATCCTGTATTTTCCTGGCTAGATTATAACTTGTTTAGAGGAAATTAACGTCACAAAGGTTTTTAAGAAAAAAGTGTGACATGCCCTGTTAAATGCAGTGGAGAGATTAAAAAGGGTAGAACTAAGACTCCACTCATGCAGTGAATGCAGATGGGAAAGAGATACAACTGGTTTTAAGTTTTTCTGGCCACTAGCAAAGTATTTTATATAACAGCTTCTAAGTAAATATTTTTCTAATACCTAGTTCCAGCAAATATCATATCTCAAACTGGCTCCTTAAATGTTGCTTTCTTAGTTAATGTGAATAATTTTAATAGTATCCTAAACAAAATACAGATAAACAGGAATATCTTTGGGAGGATTAGATGTGAATCTAAGCCAGGTCATAATAAATTCATAAATCAAAATAATGGATTTTTAAAAGTACCTGCTATTTTCACTAAGCCATTGGGATAGAAAATTGAGTTTGCCATTTTGCTATTTTTATCAATTAAGTAAGTGAAAATATTGTATTGATTCAAAATTTAACTTCCAAGTGAAGTTAAGTATGTCACAGCAAATTTACACTTTTGAATTTCCTTCACTTTATGCCAATAACAACAAATAAAAGCAAAATTTTTACCTTTCCATCCTCAAGGTGAAGCAGGAGGACTTTATCTCCTGGCTTATAATCTTTGAGCAACTCTGCTGACTTCCAAACTTCCTCGGGATCAGGTATCCAAACCCTGGCAAACTAGAAGACAAAAAGAAAAAAAAATTTTAAACCAGCAAATCAAGCATTCTTGACCTGCGCTAAACATGAGGAGATTTTCAACTAAATCTGGAAAGAAGCACCTTTGTGTTTTGTCAACAGCAAGCTCCAGCTCAGATTTCCACAAGTATTTTGGAAACAGTAATGAGTAGGTACTTTGCCAAAGGTTAGATTTCCAAGAGCTAGGTGTTAACAACACTTACAGATAGTAGACAGAGGCTAAGGCCCTTACACTCACCAGAGACAAGATATTTAAATAGCAAACATCACTCTGACAACCAACTTCCCCTTTATCCTATCTCTATCTCTGGGGAAGGTATCCAAAGAGAAACAGGTCAGAAGTCAGTCTATTATTACCACTGTCTTTTTATGATTCTTTTCCATCTTAGCCAATGAGATCGGTAGCTCTGCAGAAACAACTATACCAGAACTGGGTCAGTCTGGAAGGTATATATAACTTAGATGTTGAGATAGGGAGCAAGCTCAACTTGACAATGCCCCTTCCTATTGCCTCTATCACCTCCAACCCTACTTTCCACTCTCCCCTTAGACCCCCAGTGAAAATACACATGGCAGCCCTGAGGAAGAGGACTAAGCTTGTTCAGCCACATCCAGTGTGAAGACTGGGAAGGAAGACAAGAAGGCAAGGTCCCAAGATCCCATGAGAAATCTAGAAATGGGATGTGGCAGCAAGAGTCAGGGAGGAATTAGAAATAGGGCTGGACACACCTACCCACTGAGTCTGCTCAGGTACCTGGTGAAACAGAAGCAGTTAGCGACAGATAACCCAAGCCAAAGTGAACCAGCCGCGACAGAGCTCCCAGCAAGACAAGGGAGGGTCCAGTGTCACATAACAGCTCTGTCACCAGCTGTCTCCACTAGCTAATAGAGGGTGTGACTTTCCTGCAATGCTCCCCATTCCCTTTTTTACTCGTGTTGCTCTAGTTTTACCCCTCGTTACCTTGTGAGTCCCTCAAATATCTCACTTATGATTCCTCAGACCTTATTTTAGTTATTTATGGATCTGTCCACCTCCTACACTAGGCTGCATGCTCCTTAAGCCATCTTTGAGCCCCCTAGAGGTTGGCTCAGCTCCTTGCCCACAGTTCGTGGGGCATTTGTCTTGATTTTATGTAAGGCAGAGGTAGGACAAGGGAAGGAAACAAAGTCAGGAGAATGGGGATGAGAGGTAGCAAAGGCAAACATCACAGACCCACCTCAGGATTTTTCCTGAAGCCACAAAGCACAGCTGAGATGGGGTAGGAGTCAGAGACTCAGGGAAGAGATTCATGGAGTAGTAGGCAAAGAAAGGGTAAACACTGATGTAGGAACTGTAGGAGAAGGATAAACAAGGATTTGGGATCTGAAGTACTGTGACTAAAGCCACAAAAACTGTAGGAGATGAAGAAGAGAGAAAAAGCCTTAAACTAGATACACTAAAATATAAACACACATCAAAGATTTATGACAATTCAAAGGTACCCCTAATTAGAAAGGAGAGTAAGGGCAAAAATGGAGATGGGCTCAATCTTACGGAAACAGTCAAAATCTGAGAAAAGAATGCTAGCACAGATTTAAGTTGCATAGTAGCTTTCAAGGAAAATAAAAACCATCTGTTCTTCTACAATACAATTTATGATGAGGTAATTCTGACCGAGTCTAATGGGAAAGCACTGGAAAGGTGGGTTCAGGGGACATGCCTGCGCTGGTATGTGCAGAGAGGGGAACCAAACAACACTGGTTCAGCCTAACATGGCTTCTCAGGGGTTACACCCATCCTGTGTGCGTAAGGAGGTAGCAGGCATTTTTCTTACTGTATCCTACCACAAGGACAACACTCAAGAGGTCCTTGATTAATGCAGATGATTCACTGGAAGTTTTGCTAACTTGCATTTTGTCAGTCAAGGAACCCTAAAGTGTGGGCACCAAGAGTAATTGTTTCTGATGCCTCAGACACTTTGGGAACAAGACTGACAGCACTAACAGTAAATGACCAGTCCCTGAATCCCCAAAACTCTGACCCATGTGATTCTCTCTCCTTCCCCAAACTCCCACACACATAATTTGCTTTTCATACAGCACATGTGCACATCTTTCCTAGCTCCCCTATTAAATCATAAGCAGCTTGGCAACATGGAATCTGCTTGGTTCATTTTTGATACCCCATTGTGAATGTTCACAAAAAATGAATGCTTTATGTGACAATTCAAACAAGCCTATAATAAAAACTATGTGTCCCTCTAGGCTATGAACTGAAGCAGAAGAAAAATCCCAAATCATCAACACCCCTTCCTCTGAACCCTGACATTAACACTGACACTCCATATGGTTACTAAGTAATTCACATAACCTTTAAGGCATGTTTTTGAGGTAGAAAATTCTATGGAATTTTCTATTCCTACTATGCTAAAGCACATAATGGGCTTCCAGAAATTACACACACACACACACACACACACACACACACACAAATATCTGTTGAATGAAAGAGTGATATAATGAACTCCCATATACCCACCACTTAGGTTCAGAAATAGAACATTACTCCTCAGGGGGATATATTCTTAAACATTTCATTTTCTCTCCATTTTCAATCACTACTGCCATTGTCCAGTCATGCCAATCTATGTGTTTGCAGTATCCTGAATAAGCCCTGCTGCCTTACATTTGCTTTGCCTATTTCCTCCTTCTGAAACACAACCCCTCCCCCTTTCAGATAGCAGACTCCTATTCATTCTTCACATCTGTGTTAAAGTACCTCCTTCTCTAAGAAGACTTTCCTGACTTATCATCATCATTTGGCACTCTGTTCTCAATGTCCTCATTACCTCATACAATCTTCCTCTAGAATCCTTATCCCACTAAATGATGACTTTGCTTGCCTATCTCACTCGGTAGACTGTAGGTTCCTTGAGAGGAGGGGTGCATCTTATTCATCTCTGTCTCTTCAGCACTTAACACAGGGCCTGCCTAATAATTTCTTAATAAACTTTTGTTATATGAATGTTCCTGGCCTTAGACATTATACTCGAAGAGGGTAGGTTAAAAGAAGTATTGGCTAGAGGCTCCCAGAATCTTCTAAAAGGGTCTATAATTTCCAGAAGTAGAGAAAGATGAAAGTGACATTGGAGAGTTGAGTTATACAGGAAATCTTGGTGTGACAGAAGGAAAAAGAGCCAGACATGAGAGGAGTACAGAAGTAATGAAACACCCTTTCCTCCCCGCCACCGCAAACCTCCATCCCTTCATAATTCATGTATTTAGAGTGGAAGCTATACCTCACTTCCAGAACAGAGAGCCCCACTTCCAATCCCACTACAAATTCTTTACTTAGAAGGCAAAGAGGTGTTGTGACCACCACTTCTACCAGCCATCTCCTGGAGCAGCAAAGGGGAGAACAGATGGGAAGAAAGGTAGGCCAAGGGGTTAGAGCAGGGAAAGAGGGTCACACTAAAATGGCGGAAGGAGAAAAGATTGGCTGCAGTGAACACAAGGTGCATTCTGAGTAGGGCTGGAAGTAAAGAGCAAAAGTGTCCTGTGCCCCTACTGCGGCTTTTTAACAGATACAAGCATACCTCATTTTATTGTGCTCTGCTTTATTGTACTTTGCAGATATGGCTTTTTTACAAATTGAAGGTTTGTGGCAACCCTGTTTCAGGCAAGTCTACTGGTGCCATTTTCCAACAGGATTTGCTGACTTCATCTCTGTGTCACATTTTGATAATTCTCACAATATTTGAAACTTTTTCATTATTGTTATATTTGTTATGGTGATCTGTGATCTTTGATGTTACTATCGTAATTGTTTTGTGGTGCCGTGAACCGCACCCACATAAGATGACGAACCTAAATGATAACGTTGTGTGTGTTCTGACTGCTCCACCAACTACTGGCTCTTTGCCTGTCTCTTCCTCTCCTTGGGCCTCCCTATTCTCTCAGACACAACAATATTGGTATTAGGCCAATTAATAACCTTATAATGGCCTCTAAGCATTCAAGTGAAAGGAAGAGTTGCAGGCCTCTCACTTTAAGTCAAAAGCTAGAAATGATTAAGCTTAGTGAGGATGGTGCATCAAAAGCTGAGATAGGCTGAAAGCACTTACACCAAATAGTTGGCCAAGTTGTGAATGCAAAGAAAAAGTTCTTGAAGGAAATTAAAAGTGCTACTCCAATGAACACGCAAATGATAAGAAAGAGGAACAGCCTTACTGCTGATATGGAGAAAGTTTTAGTGTCTGGAAGGCAGATCAAACCAGACACATTCCCTTAAGCCAAAGCCAAATCCAGAGCAAGGCTCTAACTCTCTTCAATTACATGAAGCCTGAGAGAGGTGAGGAAGCTGAAGAAAAATGTGAAGCTAGCAGAGGTTGGTTCATGAGGTTGAAGGAAAGAAGCCGTCTCCATCACATGAGTGCAAGGTGAAGCAGCAAGGGCTGATGTAGAAGCTGCAGCAAGTTATCCTGAAGATCTAGCTAAGATAATGAAGGTGGCTACACTAAACAACAGATTTTCAGTGTAGACAAAACAGCCTTATTTTGGAAGAAGATGCCATCTAGGACTTTCATAGCTAAAGAAAAGTCAACGCTTGGCTTCAAAGCTTCAAAGGACAGGCTGACTCTCTTGTTAGAGGCCAGTGGAGATGGTGATTTGAATCTGAAGCCAGTGCTCACTTACCATTCCCCAAAACCTAGGGTCCTTAAGAATTATGCTAGAACTACTCTGCCTATGCTCTATAAATGGAACAAAGCTTGGATGACAGCACACCTGTTGACAACATGGTTTACTGAATATTTTAAGCTGACTCTTGAGACCAATTGCTCAGGAAAAAAAAAGATTCCTTTCAAAATATTACTGCTCATTGACAAGGCACCTGCCTATCCAAGACCTCTGATGGGGATGTAAAACAAGATTAATATTGTTTTCATAACTATTAACACAACATTCATTCTGCAGCTCACAGATGAGGAGTCATTTTGACTTTCAAGTCTTATTCTTTAAGAAATACTTTTTTTTTTTTTTTTTGCGGTATGCGGGCCTCTCACTATTGTGGCCTCTCCCGTTGCGGAGCACAGGCTCCGGAAGCACAGGCTCAGCGGCCATGGCTCACGGGCCCAGCCGCTCCGCGGCATGTGGGATCCTCCCGGACCGGGGCACGAACCCATGTCCCCTGCATCGGCAGGCGGACTCTCAACCACTGCGCCACCAGGGAAGCCCAAGAAATACTTTTTTTTAAAAAAGAAATTTATTTATTTATTTATTTTTGGCTGCGTTGGGTCTTTGTTGCTGCATGCAGGCTTTGTCTACTTGTGTCAAGCAGGGGCTACTCTTTGTTGTGGTGCACGGGTACCTCATTGTGGTGGCTTCTCTTATTGTGGGGCATGGGCTCTAGGTGCACAGGCTTCAGTAGTTGTGGCACGTGGGCTCAGTAGTTGTGGCTTGCGGGCTCTAGCGCGCAGGCTCAGTATTTGTGGCACCCGGGCTTAGTTGCTCCATGGCATGTGGGATCTTCCTGGACCGGGGCTCGAACCCATGTCCCCTGCATTGGCAGGCGGATTCTTAACCACTGAGTCACCAGGAAAGTCCCAAGAAATACTTTTTTTATTCTTTAAGAAATACTTTTCATTGCCATAGACAGTGATTCCTCTAATGGAACTGGGCAAAGTAATTGAACCATTATGGAAAGGAGTCACCATTCTAGATGCCATTAAGGACATTTGTGATTCATGAGAATAGGTCAAATACCAACATTAACAGGAGTTTAAAAGAAGTTGATTCCAGCCCTCATGGATGTCTTTGAGGAGTTCAAGACTTCAGTGGAGGAAGTAATTACAGATGTGGTAGAAATGGCAAGAGAACTAGCATTAGAAGTGGAGCCTGAAGTTGTGACTGAATTAGGGCAACCTCATGATATAACTTTAATGGATGAGGAGTTGCTTCCTGTGGAGAAGCAAAGAAAGTACTTTTTTTGAGAGAGAAATCTACTCCTGGTGAAGATGGCTGAAATTACAACAAAAGATTTAAACTTAGTTGATAAAGCAGCAGGGTTTGAGAGGATTGACTCCAATTTTGAAAGAAGTTCTGTGGGTAAAGCACTATAAACCAGTACTGCATGATACAGAGATATAGTTCACGAAAGGAAGAGTCAATCGATGTGGCAGATTTCACTGTTGTCTTATGAAATTGCCACAGCCATTCCAACCTTCAATAACCATTACCCTGATCAGCAAGCAGCCATCAACATCGAGGCAAGACCCTCAACCAGCAAAAAGATTATGACCCACTGAAGGTTTAGATGATGGTTAGCATTTTTTAGCAATAAAGTAATTTTTAATTAGGTATTGTACATTGTTTTTTTTAGACATAATGCTATTGCATACTTAATAGACTACAGTATAGTGTAAACATAACTTTTATTATGCACTGGGAAACCAAAAAATTATTGTGACTCACTTTATTGCGATATTCACTTTATTGTGGTGGTCCAGAACTGAACCCACAATATCTCCAAGGCATGCCTGTGCCAAGGCTTAGACCTTAAAAGTACTAGAACTGGTGGGCTTCCCTGGTGGCGCAGTGGTTGACAGTCCGCCTGCCGATGCAGGGGACACGGGTTCGTGCCCCGGTCCGGGAAGATCCCACATGCCGCGGAGCGGCTGGGCCCGTGAGCCATGGCCGCTGAGCCTGCGCGTCCAGAGCCTGTGCTCCGCAACGGGAGAGGCCACAATAGTGAGAGGCCCACGTACCACACACACACAAAAAAAAGGTAGTAGAGCTGGGATCCAAATCTATGTCTACACTAGAAGCCAAACATTCTTTCCCTTCCACCTCCCTTCTCCCTAGTAAAAACAGTAGATTTCAGAAAGAAGAAACTGCCCTCTCCCACTCCAAAATTGTTCCCCTTTGTGTTGTAATGCAAACTGCTATTACACTGGTCCATGTCATCAGGTAAGACTTAAGACTGTCTCATCTTGGGACTTCCCTGGTGGCACAGTGGCTAAAATTCTGCCTGCCAATGCAGGGGACCTGGTCCGGGAAGATCCCACATGCCATGGAGCAACTAAGCCCATGCGCCACAACTACTGAGCCTGCGCTCTAGAGCCTGCAAGCCACAACTACTGAGCCTGCGTGCTGCAACTACTACTGAAGCCCACATGCCTAGAGCTTGTGCTCTGCAACAAGAGAAGCCACTGCATTGAGAAGCCTGCGCACCACAACGAAGAACAGCCCCCGTTCACAGCAACAAGAGAAAGCCCACACGCAGTAACAAAGACCCAACACAGCCAAAAACAAATAAATAAAATATTAAATTACTTTGAAAAATCATTTTAAATAAATTGGGATAAAACATTCACATAACTATTAAAATCCTTAATGACTTGGGATAAAACATTCACATAACCTCTAGAGCCTTGTATTATTTGGCACCTCCTCCAGAAGGTTTTGGAGAACCAGCCTCATCTCATGACAGTCCCTACTCTATCCCCTTTCTTCACCCCACCAAGGGCCATCTGCACTGGTTTTCCTTCAACTGCTTAAACAATTCATGCTACCTCAAGCCTCAAGACCTTCTCTCATGCTTTCTCTTGGCCTGGAACCCTTAGCTTCACTGGTTATGTGACTGATTCCTACTTAATCTTTCACATTCTCAGCTTAAGTATCTGTTATTTGAAAAGACCCTCCCTGACCTCTCCATCTAAATTAAGCCCTGTTGCTAATGCTTTCTCACATAATCCTGTACTTTTTCTTCACTATAAAGACCACGAAGACAGGGACTGGGTCTATTTTGCTCAAAACTGATGCCCAGAGCTAAACATATTGTCTTATCTATAACAGGTGTCTGATAAGTACGTACTGAATAAATGAATTGCCTGTTTCATCACATCTAAGACACCATCAATAATGATACATTCCTAATGTGAAAACCATTGTAAATGTTAGAATTCAATAAATATGACAGGTTATTATTGTACACATTGTTCTTACCCACATCTGACTCTATATCTCTGCATTTTTCCCCTTTTTCTGCCACTTTTTCAAATTTGTCTAAAAAAAATTTATACCCTTTCTTGAATGAGGCAGAATTTTATTTAATTTTTAAAAAATTTTTAATTTATTTATTTTTGGCTGCGTTGGGTCTTGTTGCTGCATGCGGGCTTTCTCTAGTTGCGGCAAGCGGGGGCTACTCTTAGCTGTGGTGCGCGGGCTTCTCAATGCAGTGGCTTCTCTTGTTGTGAAGCATGGGCTCTAAGAACGCGGGCTTCAGAAGTTGTGACACACGGGCTCAGTAGTTGTGACTCGCGGGCTCTAGAGTGCAGGCTCAGTAGTTGTGGGGCATAGGCTTATCTGCTCCACGTCATGTGAGATCTTCCCGAACCAGGGATGGAACCCGTGTCCCCTGCATTCGTAGGCAGATTCTTAACCACTGCGTCACCAGGGAAGTCCCAAGGCAGAATTTTAAAAATAAAACAACCCACTTAACAAAACCCAGTTTAAGTGTTCTGACCTCTAGAAAGCCTTCCTTGACCATTAAGTTAAGGTAGGGGCTCCTGCTTGGACCTTCCATAATTTCTGGGTTTTATCTCTATGCACTTTTCACATTCCACTGTAATTATCTTCCCACAGGCCTGTCTTTTTAACTAGATTGTGACCTCCTTGAGGACAGGATCTATGATATACCCATTGGTATCATACTCATACCTGGCCCAATGCTTAGCAAAGTAGATGCCAGGAGATGTCAGTTGAATGAATGAATAACTGAATAGACGAGTCTTTAGGAGTCACAGAACTTCCACAGATTTGAAATGTGAGAAATGGTACACTAAAACACAAAGCCAGTCATGGCAGAAGCCATAGAACTGAAAATAATTTCATTAGCTACCAGTGCAAGCATGAGTCACTCACACTTAAAAATACAAAAGGCTGGCTTGCCCAAATGAAATACCATTTCCCAACAGGAAGTTACTTTAAAGATAAGGAACAGAACATGAAGAGCCTCTGTGTTAGTAAAAGATATTCATATTTATATCTTATGTGCTAACTATCTCTCTGTCCTTAGCTTGGGTAGACTTTTGATCAACAGAATTCCCTTAAAGACTGTTTGAACAAAACTCACAGTTTCTACTTTGTAGCATTAATATTTTTAATTGCATATACAACAGGCTAGGCTAATAATACAAGGTTGCGGTGTTCGTTTGATATATTGAAAGTTCAACTAGGTGTGCGATGAGCACCAAGGAGGCAGGTGCCCGCAGAGATACCCTAAGGGAAGAGAACCACAGAAGAAGTGCTGCTGGACTCAGGCCAGCTGCTGGCCATGCTTGCATCTTGATCATGGTGAGACAATTACTAGAAAACCAAGAAGCAGAAATCATTAGATATTGAGGTTATGAAACTCTAACTCAGCAATTCCCGAACTTCTAGAGACCAAGAGTACACTCTTCTTCCCTCAACTGTGACAGCCTTAAGGCGCTAAAGAGCAGTACTGAACTGACAAGAGCATCCGAATCAGCATCAGTAGCACTGAACTGACAAGGGCTGGGGGTTCTCAACAGGACTGACAGAAATTGACTGGACAATGGGGATATGAGAAAGCTCAAATTCAACTGCTGCTCTATTTTAGGATGTAAAAATCTCCTAGTTTATGAAATAAAGGACATTGGTTCTTAAGCAAGAGTTACTCCAACTGCATATGCTGAGAGAATATTTTAAAAGACAAATGCAGCACAAGAAGCAGAGGCTGTAAAAGAACTGAGGCCTCAGCTTTTTCCTCAGACGTCAAGCTGGGGTCCTGGCACTGATGTGACCACACCCTTCTAGCTGATCAAAATGGATTTCTCTGGAAATAAAAATTTTATTCTGTCTGTGATGACTGAGGAAGACATTACTTCTTTCTATCCCTTTATGGTGGCTTCTCACTCTTACAAAAATTTTATGAGTCTATGTACTTCTTCTTAATACATAAAAAACTAAAATTTTTAAATATTGCAAAATTATCACACCTAAAATTGCTTTCCTTTTTTATTATTATACATAGAATTAGTTTTCCCTCACTCATTTTTCCTAATTTTCTTAGTTATTTAAGCTTCTATTACGGACAATTTCATAAGTTATTTTAGCATGCTTCATACAAAACAGATTCTGCTTTGCTATCTCACTCTACAGCCTTCATAAAAGCTACTCTAAATTTATTTCATTTTCAATCTGTATCTGGGATAATCAGCTTCTTCTATTTACTACCCACAGTATAAAAAGTACTTCCTTTTATTTGACCTAATTACTTCTTTGAGGCTTCAGAGGATGCCCCCGAGTTCTTATGTATACAGTGAATAAGTCCACGTTGCCCTCTTCTTGTGTTTCACAGCTTTCTGAGATTTCACCAGATAAAAAGTTCATTCTTTATCCTTTCAGATTGAAGAGTCCAATTTTTTTGAACAGTGCCTTATTCTTGCTTATTTTTAATCTCTCTGAATTTCAATTTTCTCACTTACAAAATAAAGCAATTAGACAATAGAGAATTTAGAGTCAAGGTTAAGCACACCGGCTTTGGAGTCAGACAGATCCAGTGGCTCAATACTTCAACTGGGTTGGAAGACTTGGAGCAAATTACCCAACTTCCTTCCTCAGTGACCTCACCATATAAAACTAGTTACTAATAATACTCACGTCAAAAGTTGTCCTCAGAAAAATGAGCTAAAATTTAAAGACCTTTACATTATATCGTCACCATCCCTATTCCACCCCAACCCCAGATTTAAGCACCTCATTTGGCTTAGCCTAAATTCCTTTACTAGAGTCTACAATGTACTGTGCAGTCTGGTTCCTGCCCTTGGGTTTAACATCACCTCATTGGGGTCTTCTCCCTTCCTCTGAGCTGACTGTGCCAGCCTTCTCTTGTTCCTAGAACACCCCAACTCTTTCTGACTTCAAGGCTGTTACTGTGCCCTCTGCTGAGAGCATCCTCCACTCAACCCCCAACTCTTCTTACAGCTGGCTCCTTACTCTTCAGGTCTCACTTTAGATGTCTCCTTTGCAGAAAGGTCCTCCCTGGCCACCCTATAAATTGATTTGTTTACTTGATTATCTGTCTCCCCAACTAGTCTGAAAGCCCTGTAAAAGCAGGGACCACCACTAATTCTAGAACCTAGAACAATGCCTGGCAAGTAATCAATAAATATGTGTGGATAAAAGTGGTTAGCATACTGTCTATATGGCTGAAAAAATAGGTCAGGACCAGGAGGTGAAAGACCTCACATCACATGTTAAGCAGGTTGGCCTTTATACTGCAGAAGATAGGGATTCATCAAAGGCCTGTAAGCAGGGTAATGAGTGACCAGATGTTTCTAATAGCCTAGTTCTAATCAGCAGTTCCTTAATCACAGTCAAAAGCATATCTTGTACCACTTCTGCTTGTTATTAGTTGTTCTTCCCCCAAGTTGTGTGTATACTACTGTCACTCACATTTTAAATGTAAACGAAGTTTATCTAATATACACAATGCTTCCAAAATGTCATTCATATTAGGCAAATGGGGTCTGCAATGGAGGGATTGGGAGTCATCTTTGCCTAAAAGCAGGGGCTGGGAGGGTGGTCCAGTTTGTATTATTTCATGAATGCTGGGAGCTAGAGGAAAAATTCTTACCCTGGAAGCAAGAGCCTTGGGAGTAAGTTCAGTGGCAGGGGCAAGGGGAGGGACACTTAAATGAGCTATAGCTCTGAGAGAGCAAATGAGCAAGACACCTTGCAGGCTGGTTGAATCACCTAAGGAAAAGAACCCTGCTAGCCTGCTTCTGAATGAAAGCACTAACCCTGGGCTCCAGGCCATTTCCCTATCCCATCCGCCCCTCTTTTTTAAAAGAAATGTCCTTTTAGCTGAATTTTAGCTGGGGAAAGCAGTGGAAAAAGTTGCCCTAGGCTTTATATTTGGAAAAAAAAGGCTGGCTCAAAAGATGTTTAAGAAAAATTTAAAACTTGTGGGTGGCAAAATACATCATAAACAAAGTCAAAATACAAATTGGCTCCCCAAAAATTTTGTAGCAAACTAATTCCCTTATCATATAAAGAGCTCTTACAAATTAATAAGAAAAAGACAAATAACCCTGTAGCAAAATAGGCAAAAGAAAACAGGCAACTCTCAGAAGCATCATTAAAAAAAATTAAACATAAGATGTCCAATTCACTAATAGTTAAAGAAATGCAAATGCACAATTTAAAATAATGGGTACTGGATTTGAAAAGATTTAAAGAGTTGATAATAACATGTGTGGGGAAGAAAGTGGACAATTAAGCATTTTCACATATTGGTGATAGGATAAGCAGGCACAACCTTTTTAGACAGCAATTTGGTAATTTCTTTTACAATGTAAAATGTATACTTCAGGGATGCATACCAAACTGGGATGCAGGCAGACTTCTGACTTTGTATTTTATGTATTTCTATATTGTACATTTCTTGATAAGTATTAGTTTTATAATAAAACCAAAAGTTTTAAAAATATGCACATCCTTGACTCATAACATCTTTAGGAGATTTTCCCACGAAATACTAGAAAATACAAATAATTATTTCCAAAAATGTTCTGTAGCATTGTTTGCAAAAGTGAAAACTTAGAAATCAAAATGGTTAATATATATCTACATTAATATAAAGGTTAATATAACTATAGTAATATATAGTTAAAAATTTATGGTATATCTATATAATGGAATATTAAAAAAAACAATAATAATAAGGTAGGTCTATATGTACTGACATGGAAAGCTACTGTTGATTGGAAACGGTAAGATGCAAAACAGCATAATTTTATGATTCTATTTTTGTTTTATATATATTCATATATCCATATAATATGGTAGCTTGACAGTCAACAGGTTTTCATTTATGGTTTACACTCTTGTGAACAATGCTTAAAGTCTGTCATTAGAACATTCATCCTTCTGCCCAATCATGAATGAGTGACACCCTCTGTGAGACCTCTCTGGGGAAGGGAGACCACAGCTGGGCAGTGGGGCTGGCCGTGCCTTGGACTCCATCTCAGTGTGGCTTTGTTCCTCTCCATTAGTCTATGTGTGTCCTCCTAAAGAGATTTAAGAAAATGTTTCTTTGTAGGAGAGAGCTGTGAAAAAAAAGCCACCTGTTTGCACGTGTGATAGAAGTGAAGCTTACGTAAAGAGGTCTCTGAAAGTGACTGTTCTAACCATATGCTATCTCCTCTATCCCAATCCCCACACCCCTGCCCAGCTTTGTTCCACAAAGTCACAGGTCCCTGCCCTCCTCTCAAGCTTTCTCTCTGACCACACCTCCCCTCACTTTTTTGTGCTCCAACTCCACTGGTCTTTTTCAGTTTCTCAAAAGTGCCAGACTCTCCCTACCATGAGACTTCTCACAATCTATGCCCTCTGCTTGGAACTCTCCTCCCCTCCCCTCATTAACAGCTTGGCTTCTTTCAAACCTCAGCTTGGCCTACACTCTTTCTGAGAAGCTCCCCTGACTGATTACCTCCTGTTGCTCTGTGTGTCTTCACAGCAATGTGAAACCTCCCCTTTTGGGTGCTTAGCACAGTTATTTGTCTCTCTCCTCCCACTAAGCTCCATCCTGTCTATTTTTACTCACTGTTGCACGTCTACCACCCAAAACAGTGCCTGGCACATGAATGAACAGTATGTGTATATGAATGTATGATTATGGATAATATATTAAACACACCATATAAAAAGTTACCGCCAGCTATGAACAAGTAGAATTTGAAATTCACTTACACTGGAAGTACCATTTACACTGGAATCCTCCAAAAATGAAATACTTATGTATAAGCCTAACAATATATGCACAAGACTTACATGAGGAAAACCACAAAACTCTGATTAATGAAATCAAAGAAGAACTAAATAAGTAGAAAGATATTCCATGTTCATGATTAGGAAGACTCAATATTTTCAAGATGTCAGCTCTTCCCAACTTGACTTACAGATTCAGTGAAATCCCAATCAAAAGCCCAGCAAGTTATTTTATGGATATCTACAAAGTGATTCTAAAGTTTACAGGGAGAGGCAAAAGACCCAGAAGAGCCAACACAATACTGAAGAAGAACAAAGTTGGAGGACTGACATTATCTGACTTAAGAATTACTATAAAGCTATAGTAATAAAAAAGAGTGGGGTATTGGTGAAAGAAAAGACAAATGGATCAATGGAACAGAATAGAGAGGCCAGAAATAGATCCACATAAATGTAGTCAACTGACCTTTGACAAAGGAACAAAGACAGTATAATGGAGCAAAAATAGTCTTGTCAATAAATGGCACTGGGGACTTCCCTGGTGGTGCAGTGGTTAAGAATCCGCCTGCCAATGTAGGGGACATGGGTTTGAGCCCTGGTCCAGGAAGATCCCACATGCCGTGGAGCAACTAAGTCCGTGTGCCACAACTACTGAGCCTGTGCTCTAGAGCCTGCGAGCCACAACTACTGAGCCCACACATCCAGAGCTGGTGCTCCACAACAAGAAAAGCCACCACAATGAGAAACCTGGGAACTGCAACGAAGAGTAGCCCCTGGGCTTCCCTGGTGGTGCAGTGGTTGAGAGTCCGCCTGCCGATGCAGGGGACACGGGTTTGTGCCCCGGTCCGGGAAGATCCCACATGCCGCAGAGTGGCTGGGCCCGTGAGCCATGGCCGCTGAGCCTGCGCGTCTGGAGCCTGTGCTCCACAATGGGAGAGACCACAACAGTGAGAGGCCCGCAAACCGCAAAAAAAAAAAAAAAAAAGATATCAATGAGCTATCACTACACACCTATTAGAATGTCCAAAATTTGGAACACTGACAACACCAAATGTTAGCAAGGATATGGAGCAACAGGAACTCTCATTCACTGCTGATGGGAATCAAAATGGTAGTGCAACTTTAGAAGAAAGCCTAGTGGTTTCTTACAAAACTAAATATACTCTTACCATATGATCCAGCAATTGCACTCTGTGGTATTTACCCAAAGGAGCTGAAAACTTATGTCCACATAAAAACCTACACAAAGATGTTTATAGCAGCTTTATTCATAATTGCCAAAACTTGAAAGCAACCAAGATGTCCTTCAGTAGGTGAATGGGTAAATAAACTGGTATATCTCTAGATAATGGAATATTATTCAGCACTAAAAAGAAATGAGCTATCAAACCATGAAAAGGCATGAGGAATCTGAAAAGACTACATACTGTATGATTCCAACTAGATGACATTCTGGAAAAGGCAAAACTCCAGGTACACACGATAAAAAGATCTGTGGTTGCCAGGGATGGGGGTGGGGAGAGATGAACAGGCAGAGCATAGAAGATATTTAGGGCAGTTTAAGAAAAAAACAACCAACCAACCAACCAAAAAAACCCAAACTCTGTAATGATAACATAATGATAGCTATATGTCATTATTTACTTATCTAAATCCAAAGTATGTACAACACTGAGAACGAACCACAGTGTAAACTGTGAACTTTGGGTTATTATAAAGTATCAGTGTAGGTTCTTCAACTATAACAAATGTACCACCTTAGTGGGAGATGCTGATAATGGGGGAGGCTGTGCATGTGTGAGGGTAGGGGGTATATGAGAAATTTCTGTACCTCCCACTCAATTTTGCTATGAACCCTAACCTGCTCTAAAAAAAAAAATGTCTTTAAAAAAAGGTTACCCACTTTGTTCAAATTTGTCATTTACATAAACGAGGTCTATCTTTTCATATCAATCACAGTGTTGGCTCTAATAATGAATTGGGATTATGACAGGAAAAGAAATTGGTTCCTTTAATTTTCTACAGCATGTTTATTTTACTTTTCATGTGAGAAGAAATAAGAACTAAATACTAATCACCATGGAAATTTAATTGTTAAACAACTACAGAGTCTTTACCTAAAACTCAAGGAACCTCCACTATATCATCTATAATTTGATCTATTTATATTCAGCTTTTAACCTACCCAGGAAACACCTGCAGAATTTAGGAAATCCCCTCTTTCAAACCCCATAGAGAGTGTGAAATTTCAGAACCAGAAGAGAGGTTAAAGCTCGTTTGGCCCAAACATCTCATTCACAAGGAAATGTAAAGTTCCAAGGGCAATATACCTAGACCGCAAAGCTGGCTCAACCCAGGCCCAGCACCAGACCCAGGAAGCCTTGAGCCCAAGTCCTAAGGCTCTTTCTGGCTCCCTCTGCCTCTCTCCCATCAACTTCCTCTCTGAGTCAGAGTTAACAGATCTGTAAGAAATTGTACAGCAGCACAGATGGCAAGAGGAAAGCAAAATCAAGACTCAACTAAAATTCTTTCATTATTGCACAACTGGTTTCCTACACTTTTTCCCTAGTAAACAGTTATTGGAGACTGTTGTATAAGAAGTCCCACAAGAAAACTTTTTCCTTCATATCATCTCCCCTTAACTTCAACCCTCCAGCACAATGAAAATCTACACAGCTACAAAGTGACAAATCATAGCTTCCTTCACATATAACTAAATCCATTTATCCAACAGTATTTGTTTACTCAACAAGTATTTACTGAGTACCGACTTTGTACGAGGCACAGATCTAGGTCCTGGGATATAGCATCTGCACTGGTAGCTAGGCTTATGCTTGGGTTGCCTTATACCTATCCACTTGGGAGTACTGGAGGGTCTGCAAGAGCCATGGCATTTGTGCTATGGACCACACTGTACACACTCATTGAATTAAGAATCTTCATAATCATGCCCACTGACTGGCCTCAGAGGTCGAGACCAGCACTAGATTTAAGAACATTTATCTTGAAAAATGGTACAGATGAACCAGTTTGCAAGGCAGAAATAGAGACACAGATGTAGAGAACAAATGTATGGACACCAAGGGGGGAAAGGGGGGGTGGGATGAATTGGGAGATTGGGATTAACATATATACACTAATATGTATAAAACAGATAACTAATGAGAACCTGCTGTATAGCACAGGGAACTCTACTTCACTTCGCTGTACAGTAGAAACTCACAAAACATTGTAAAACAACTATACCCCAATTGAAAAGTAAGTAAATAAATAAATAAATTCACCTGTAACAAAAAAAAAAGCTGGTGTGCCTACAATTCATGATCGCATATTGTTGCAATGGATGCTAGGGTTATCCTTGCTGGAGATTTGGGGAAATGGTCTCTAGCAATAAAAAATAATGTTGAATGCAACCACGGATTACCTGGCGATTCTACAAGATTTTCTGTTTGGTTCCACAAATGTTTATTATGTGTATATTCTATTCCATGCACTGTTCCAAGAACTGTGGAAACAAAGATGAGTAAGATATTGGCCTTCCCCTCAAGGGTCTGCTGATGAGATGGACACAGACATGGTCACACTGATGTGGTAAGGGTGGTGGTGGAGGTATGCACAAGGTGACAACACAGGAGCCCAGTGGAGGCAAACCTCACTCATCTTGGGCAAAGGAATGGAGCACACAGAGGCTTCCTGAAGGAGGGGACACCTGAATAGGGGGTAGTAGGACAAAAAGGAATTATCTAGGCAAATGGGGGAAGCGTGTTCCAGACAGAGACAACATGAGTAAAGGCATGAAGATGTGAAGCAGAATGAAATATGTGTGAGGAATAATGAGCAGTTTAGAATCATTATAATAAGAAATGAGAGGACACCAGAGAGATACCCAGAGCTCACGCCTGGCACATAATAGGTGTTCAATAAATACCTGTTGATGAAAGAATTGGCTAGAGCTTTCATCAAAAAAAAAAAAAAAAAAAAGGGAGGGGGGCTTCCCTGGTGGCGCAGTGGTTGAAAGTCTGCCTGCCGATGCAGGGGACACGGGTTCGTGCCCCGGTCCGGGAAGATCCCACATGCCGCGGAGCGGCTGGGCCCGTGAGCCATGGCCACTGAGCCTGCGCGTCCGCAGCCTGTGCTCCGCAACGGGAGAGGCCACAACAGTGAGAGGCCCGCGTACCGCAAAAAAAACAAAAACAAAAACAAACACAAACAACAAAAAAAGGTATGATTATATAGTTATGCATGTTGGGCAAATTCTGTATATTCATTTTGTTAGTAGAAACAGAATATAATGCATCAGTAGAATTATAAGAAAATGAGGCAGTCAGCAAGAATATGGCTCACTCAGCATGATACTTGGAGCTGCAGGCATAATAAAGAGAAAGTGGCTGCATAGTTGTGATATTCTTATGACCACAAGAGAGGGAAGAGCTGGGGTGGTGTCTGTACAGAAGATATGGGCTGAGATCATATGGAGAAGGATAAGAGGGGGATGCTCAGGATCTGTGAGCTTGAAACCTTCTTGGATATGGCAACCATGTCTTTTTTCTCCCACTGGCCTAGACACAGCCCACATAAATAAATCAAGTGTCTGTAACTCTACCCGTCCTTCCTCATGGCATCACATGGAGGAAACCCTGAACTAGAAAGGAACAGAACTCATATTATTCCTGATGGTTGTTTTTTTTTGTTTTTGTTTTCGTTTTTGCGGTACGCGGGCCTCTCACTGTTGTGGCCTTTCCCGTTGCGGAGCACAGGATCCGGATGCGCAGGCCCAGCAGCCATGGCTCACAGGACCAGCCGCTCCGCGGCATGTGGGATCTTCCCGGACCGGGGCACGAACCCGTGTCCCCCGCATCGGCAGGTGGACTCTCAACCACTGTGCCACCAGGGAAGCCCTGCTGATGGTTTTTTGAGTGGGCTTCAGGCCTTTGCTGCTGTTGAAGAGGCAAGAGAATACCCAGAGCTAGGAGAAAAGGAAGTTAACACAACCTATACTCTAACAATTCCATATCGAAAACAATAGGAACTCTGGGCCAGAACAGATTTTCTATAAGTATAAGAAAACAGAAGCAATGAGGTTAAGGGGCAGAAGACACCATAACTACTGGTCATAAGTTCTAAAACTGTTTCATCACACTTACATCAAATACAACTCAACAGGACTTCCCTGGTGGTCCAGTGGTTAAGACTCCGTGCTCCCAATGCAGGGGATGCAGGTTCGATCCCTGGTCAGGGAACTAAGATCCCACATGCTGCATGGCGTGGCCAAAAAATAAAATAAAAAATAAAAATAAAATAGAGGAAAAAACAACTCAACAAGGTGAAATTTAACCTTTTGATATCTCTAACACTGACTTTCTGTTCACAGTATATCTTTTTTTATTTTTGTTTTTTACTTAAAAAGGGGGCTGTGCATGTGTGTGGGGAGGGGTATATGAGAGCTCTCTACTTTCTGCTCAATTTTGCTGTGAATCTAAAACTGCTCTAAAATGTAAAATCTGTTTTTTAAAAAAACATGACAGGACTTCCCTGGTGGCTGAGTGGTTAAGAATCCGCCTGCCAATGCTGGGGACATGGGTTCAAGCCCTGGTCCAGGAAGATCCCACATGCCACGGGGCAACTAAGCCTGTGCACCACAACTACTGAGGCTGTGCTCTAGAGACCGCGAGCCACAACTACTGAAGCCCACGCGCCTAGTGCCTGTACTGCACAACAAAAGAAGCCACCGCAATGAGAAGCCCACACACTGCAATGAAGAGCAGACCCGGCTCTCCACAACTAGAGAAAGCCCACGCGCAGCAACGAAGACCCAATGCAGCCAAAATTAAATAAATTTAAAATTTAAAAAAACAAAAAACAAAAACATGACACAGTCCATTAGTATAGAAGTTGAAGCAGCTCAAGGCTGGGAGCATAAGGCCCAGGCTCCTAATCCCTGGCCCTGAATTGTGACTCTGACCCCTGACACGCTTGGACCACCTACCTGTTTTTATTCCTCTGGGTATCTAAGGGCCTATAATTGGGGTCAGATGATTACGAGAATCTGAGACTCACTTAAGCTCATTCAAGTGAAGAACAGGAAGAGCATACAGTATTAAGAATACAGGGGAAACAAAAGGATAAGGAACTAAAGAAGGGCTGAGTCTCACAGAGGCCAAAACTGACACATAGTGTTGATTCCAAGGCAGACTCAGGAAGCTCAGTGGTAGGGATTTGTTGGCCTTTCTGATGTACCACTGTTAATGGGGTCATTATTGCCCATGTGTCTACATCACTCTTGTCTAGTTTATCTTTTTTATTCTCTTCAGTTGCGATTTCCAAAACAGAACATCTGAAGGGCTCAGTTAAATCCTACTGCCTCTATTTAGACTGAACTTTTGAGACTAGCCAACATCATATGACCCTAGTTGGCCTATGAATGAGCTATCCTTGGGTCAGGTCCTCCCCTGGTTTAGTCAGCTTGGCCGGAGAGGCTGGGTCATGTGTTTCCTCAGCAGGAGTCCTAGAGGGTGAGGACAGTTGCCCTTAGAAGGAACTGTGGGTATGGCAAGCACTGTGAATTCATTTATGATACACTGATGATGGCAATGCTTTGGCAGAAGTCTCAGGCATAGAAGATGGAAAAAGTGACACCTGGGTGGTAGTAGAGACTTAGCAATAAAAAAGTTTGTGTGTGAGGCCTTTAGCAGTCAAGACACACCTAGACATTTCTGAAAAATCCATTCCTAGCACTCAGCACTCCTTCCCCACCCATTCCAATCCCATAATTTAGAAAAACATCTGCCCCCACTCTCCAGTATCCTAGGTTCTGAAGGCATTTTAATCGAGCAAATGACCTTAAAAGACGCAATGGCAAGGATGTGAAGTTCCATTCCTAAACCAGATGAACTTTTCCTTAGTTTATGGCAGTGTCCATACCCTTATCATAGCCCTAACTGTGGTTCTTCAACTTTTATCGTTATAGTAATTTGGAAAAACAGTCAGGTCTGTATGGCTAATGTCACACTATAGAAGTGAGTAGTTCTGACCAAAAGCCTTGCTTCTGGTGGTACTAATCCCTTCCTAAAGTAATTACAAGCAGCCCTCTCCCAATCGGGAAGCATCCAGAGGAACCAGAGCTCCGGAAGTCTCCCTAAGAAATCAGTCGGCACTAGAGAGACACTTTCTTTATTCCTCCTCAAAGATTTGTTAGTATACACAGGAATTTTGAGCTCTGACACACGAATAAGTGTGTCAGGTAGAAGGTAGCTAGTCTTTGAAGCTCCATTTTAAGGAAAAATAAATTGATTAGATTCATTCACTAAACGAACAAATAACTATACAAGCAGAATCAAAACTATTCTGTGACAACTGTAGAAAGTTGAACATTTTATATTTTATACCTGTGCCTTGCTTTCACACATTACATTTTTCTCAAAAGTATAGCTGAGTTAGATGCAAAGAAGTGTAACACAAGAGGCCCTGGGTATTTGGGTAGCTACAAAAGAACACATGTGCACAAACACACACGCCCCTTTTAAAAAAATAATAATGTAAACCTGTTCCAACAGCCAGGGAGGAAGGAGGTAGATATTTAGGGGTAAAACACTGTACCCTTCTAATTCTTTTTGTTACCAGAAAAAAAAGGGGCAGGAGATGAACTTTAACCCTAACCATTGTTTCAGTTTTCACAGGCTTTTGCAGATGTAAATATTTCAAAGTGATCATTATATGAGATGACATAGAATACAGAGTGCATTTTTATGTTCCTAAATTAATAAAACAATTTTGTAGACAGAATCAAAAATTGCAGGTATTTTCTTATTCTCCCCAATATTTTCTGATTTAATATTGTCTTTTTTAAATTGAATAAACTATTCTTTTGAGTGATCATAATAAGCAAAGAGACTGAGTTGAATAATTACAGATCTTTCATACCTAAGTACCTGTCACTAAAAATTATCCTCGTTTCTAACAGATCTTCAGTGGACACAGAAGTTCCTAATACTTTAAATTACTCTGCCTCTACTAATGATCTGTACATGATAGTGCACTAATCTTTAAAAGAGAATAAAATATAAGAGTTTGTCATGTGAAAAACGATTGTCAGATGATGAATCATTTCATTGTCAAAAAATGTTTTGGATATTAGATTTGAACAAAGTAGAGCACATTCACAAATACTCCTGGAATAAAGGGGACTCCTGGAGACGTCAAGTTATCCATCACATGAGTTAAGTAGCCTGTTTAAAAGAAGTCAGTTGATCTCTCCATGAAACCTCTGATTAGATCATGAGATACTGAATTCTCACAAAACAAGGTCTATTTTTGGAAATTCTTACCCTGGGTTGTACTGATCAATGTTACTGAAATGAAATAAAAACATAAATTAGCATAATCTTTACACTTTTTTTTTAGATTTATTAAGTAACCTCCTCCATGGATACTAACTGTACATGTTTCTACTATACAAACAATTTTACACACTACAGCTAGGAAGTGAAGTGGATGGACTATTTTTAAAACAACAACAAAAAAACACTTTTGGTAGAAAAAGCCCCACAACTTTAATGGAGAAGAATAAAGATTTTTAAACTACCCCCCTGCTTTTTTTTTTACCATTATGGTAATGCTAAATCATCAAATTTCTTAAGTCATTCCTATAACAACAATAAAACCTATTTGTCTGCTCTGCATGTTGTCCTTGTGAAAACATTACAGCAAATCTTTTACGCTGAACTGAAGTTGGGTGAGGTAAGGTAACTAAGATGGCATGTCTAGTTAAATGGTGGAGCCAGGATTTGACCCAAGATTGTCTAGTCCCAACTTTACCTCTCTCTGTATTACACTGTGCTGTTAGGAGCTTTCTTATTCAAACCTCAGCTCAAATGTCACCATCTCAGAGAGGTCATCCTTTTATATTAGCAGTTTTATTATTTTCTTCATTTTTTTAAAGAGATTGGCTCCATTAATAAATTATGAGAGGCTTTTCCAGCTGGAAAAAAAAAAAGGTTTTTGCTATTTTTTCAAAGAGCAACTTAGGTGAAATTCTTCTAAAACAGGAGAAAAAAAAAAAAGAAATGAAACAGAATTATACTTTCTCCTTGTCATTCACTGAAAGGCTAAGAGGAGTGGGGGCCGATTCCAAAAGCCAAGTGTGCACACCTAACCACCATCATGCTCCCTGGAGTCATCAGATGCTTACAATCAAGGCTCTGTGGAAGATTCCCCACAAATAGCCCTTTAGGCACGTGGGTGAAGCAGATATTCAGAGTTTGAAATGTCAGCATGGGGAATGTGGGCTTTCTTAAGAAAGTAATGAATTAGTATTTGTGTTAGGTATGAATACTTCTTAAATATCTATTCAGAAGACTCTGTGATAGTTTTTACCTCGATATTAAAAATGCAGGGGCTCTCAGAGAGGAGAAATAGATTATACGACACAAAACTATCTATCTGAGCCATGTATGGGCCAGTGTGCTAAAATGGGTTTTACACTATGGCTTTTCTTGGTTTCAATTTTGCATTACTCTTCACCATCATTCTTGGGTTTCCAGACCCTGTATAAGGTGTTTATTCCTCTCTGATTAAAGAAATTAACTTGTACAGCAAGAGCTCTCAACACCTCTGATCCACTTCGCTCCCAACCTCCCAATTACCAAACAGCCTGATGAGATGACCTATCTGGAGTTCATCTTTGGGTTCCAGTAGCACTGGATAATCAGGCAATAAGAAAACTAAGAAGAAAACTTCTTAACCTTGGATGAGGCCTTTGAATATCTCTCAATTCAATGGTCATGTGTTTCTGAATTCTTAACTTCCAAGTAGCCCTTCTTCTAGAGCAAAAAATCCCCCACTTTACTAAATTCTCCAGTTTAAAAAAAAGTAAGGGGTTGAAAGAATAATGGATCAGGTGACTGGACTTGTTACATGATATCTACTAGGACTCAAAACATCAAGGGAGAAAGTAAAAAAAGAGAAGCATATTTTTGTAATCTTTCCTGTGCATTCTCATATAGCAGTTTATAAATATATGTAGCTGATAACTGTAAATAATGAGTTCTCGGAAACCACATTCTACCATGGAGAGCTGTAAAGCAGTTCATATTTTCCTAAAAGAGCAATGTTACAACTGAGGTTTGGGTCCCTGAGGCTTAGGTAGCATACTAGTCGTAGATATGATCCAAGAAATGCCAAAAAGCAATATGCAAAATTATAAAACTGTGAAGCAATTTCAAATATTAAAATTATGCTGCTGGTCCGAGTCCTAGGTTTTAAAACAATACAAATTGATTATACAAATATTCTACTATAAAGCACATAGAAAAAGCATACTCTGACATAATACATATTTGATTTGAAATCTGTATGTTTACATTAAACATATAAATATGAGCGAAATGATAAAATGACTAGGGTTTGCCTTAAAATACTCCTCCAGAAAGAAAAAATGTTTGGAGAGGGAAGAGAAGAAGCAATATGTGCAAAATGCTAAGATCTGATGATGCTGTGTGCTTAGGGGTTTGTTTTACTATTCTCTTTACATTGTGTATGTTTAAAAACTTTTCATAACAAAAAGTTTAAGAATCTAAGCTAAAAGTCATAAATTAATTACTACTTATAATTAGTAATATTTATTTAACAATTTCTCTTACCTTATTAAAACTTAGAAAAAATTTTCTTTGGGGAAAAATGAGATAGATCGGTAACAACTGCCCCTGGGGAGAGGCACTGACCCAAGTTTCCCACAGCAAGCAGTTATCAACAGTGCAACTGACTTGAGAGCCCTCCCCCAACCTTTGAGATGGTGTGCTCATGCATTATTAAACCAAAGTGTAAAAGCGTAACTGCAGAGAATGAAGTTAGACTTTAACCTTACACCGCGTATAAAAATTAACTCAAAATGGATCAAAGAACTAAATGTAAAAGCTACAACTATAAAACTTTTGGAAGAAAGCATAGGGGAAAATCTTCCTGACACTAGATTTGTCAATGATTTCTTGGCTCTGACACCAAAATCACAGGCAGCAAAAGAAAAAGAACAGATAAATCGGACTACATTAAAATTAAAAATCTGTGCATCAAAGTACACAATCAAGAGTGAAAAGGCAGGGACTTCCCTGGTGGTCCAGTGGTTAAGACTCCACGCTTCCATTGCAGGGGGCACGGGTTTGATCCCTAGTCTGGGAACTAAGATCCCGCATGCTGTGAGGTGTGGCCAAGAGTGAAAGGCAACCCAGAGAATGGGAGAAAATATTTGCAAATCATGTATCTGATAAGGGGCTAATATCCAGAATATATAAGGAACTCCTACAATTCAACAACAACAAAAACAACCAATCTGATTAAAAATGGGCAAAGGATTTTTCTCCAAAAAAGGTATACAAATGGCCAGCAACATTAATCATTAGGGAGATGCAAATGAAAACCACAATGAGATACTTGCCTAACCTCTCAACAAAACCCAGAAAATAACAACTGTTAAAGAGGATGTGAAGAAATTGATGTTGGGAATGTAAAATGGTACAGCTGCTGTGGAAAACAAGATGGCAGTTCTTAAAAAAAACAACAGAGAATTGACATCCAATGCAGCAATTCCACCTCTTGGTATATACCCAAAAAGAATTGAAAGCAGGTTTAGAGATATATGTACACCCATACTCACAGCAGCATTATACATAACATCCAAAACGTAGAACCAATCCAAGTACCCATCAACAGATGAATGGGTAAACAAAATGTAGTAGAGTAGTTCCCCCTTATCTGTGGGGGATACATTCCAAGACCCCCAGAGGATGCCTGAAACTCTGAATAGTACCAAACTCGTATACACACTATTTTTTTCCTATACATACATACTTATGATAAAGTAACTTATAATTTAGGCACAGTAAGAGAATATCTGAATTGCCAGCATCACTATTCTTGTGCTTTGGGCCATTATCAAGTAAAATAAGGGTGACTTAAACACAAGCACTGTGATACCAGGACAGTTGATCTGAACCAAGAGGGCTACTAAGTAACTAACAGGCGGGATATGCTGGACAAAGGACATCAAATATGATTCATGTCCTGGGCAGGAAGGAGCAGGATGGTGCAAGATTTTATCACATTATTCAGAACAGTGCACAATTTAAAACTTATGAAGACTTTTCATATCCAAGAAATCTCTGCCAAATCTAATATCAGGAATTTTCCATTTAATATTTTTGCACTGTGGTTGACCACAGGCAACTGAAGCTGAAAATGAAATTACAGATAAGGGGGGACTACTATATATACATTTAGCGAAATATTATTCAGCTCTGGAAGGGAAGGAAATCCTGACACATGCTACAACAAGGATGAACCTTGAGGACATTATACTAAATGAAATAAGCCAGTCACAAAAAAGACAAATACTGTAATTCCCCTTATATGAGATACCCAGAGTAGCCAAATTCATAGACAGAAAGTAGAAGAGTGGCTGCCATGGCGCTGGAAGGAGGAGGGAATGGGGAGCTGTTGTTTAATGTGTACAGAGTTCTAGTTTTGCAAGATGAAAAGTGTTCCAAAGATTAGTTACACAATATGAATGTACATAATACTGTTGAACTGTATACCTACAAATGGTTAAGATGGAAATCTTTATTTTATTAAAAATTTTAAAAATTAAAGTGTACACCTGTATTTTAAATGTTTATTAAATGCCCAAATACATAGTCATTTCAAAAAAGCACATCACCAAAGATGACCTGTGATACCTACATTGGACCTCTGTTGTCAGACTATTCCTATAGAGTTGAAATAAGAGGAACTTAGTAACATTAATTAGAACTTAGTTACTGAGATACTGAAGGGATCTGTTGCATAGCAAATTAATTTAATGGGTTTACAGATTTTAGTAGGTTTCTGATGTTTTCTATCTTAAGTTTTAGGGTCTTCAAAACCAGTAAGATAGATTTTAAGAAAAAACTACATTTCCACTTACATCATAATATCTGGTCCCCATGGCACTGTACCAACCCTAAATCACTAAAGCCAGCTTTAGCTCAGGGAACTCTGCCAGGGGTAGTACCTTAAGACAGATAGTGAACACTAAGCCATGTACTTTCTATTGGATTCTCTAAAGTGCAATGACTCAGGCTCCAAGTGTCAGAAGATGTAGTCTCATGCTAATGAAAACAAAGCTATTTACTGTTAGAACCCCTTTTATCCAAGTACCTCAAAGTGTTTGGCAAACATTAATCAGATAGAAATTAATGCATAGCCTCAAGACATATGAAGGCACTGGGCTTTCAAAAACTCATACAAAAAGCCTCTAGGTTCAACTAGCAATTTACAGAGGAACATGTTAAACTACACTATGGCAATATAATCA
The DNA here is from genome assembly GCF_964374135.1 of Grampus griseus. Classification (NCBI taxonomy): domain Eukaryota; kingdom Metazoa; phylum Chordata; class Mammalia; order Artiodactyla; family Delphinidae; genus Grampus; species Grampus griseus. Next base: position 96,469,563 of record NC_139018.1, read on the forward strand.
GCAAAAACCAGACTGTAGGATATTCTATAGGACAAATGACCCAGTTTCTTCAACAAATAAATTTCAAGGAAATAAAAAAAAAAGAAAGAAAGAAAAAGAAAAGAAAAGAGAAGGAGAGGGAACATATAGATTAAGAGAGACTTAAAGAAATATCAACCAGTTGTAGTACCAGAACCTTGATTCAATTTATGATACAACTGGAAAGGCAAATACCGATTTCACATTTGATGACATTAAAAAAATTTTATTAATTTTTTTGAATAATAATGATATTATGGAGATTGTATGTATGTTTGTGTGTGTGTGTATATGTGTGTGTGTGTGTGTGTGTGTATATATATATATTTTTTTTTTTTAAGTGCTTGTGTTAGAGATGCTGTGTCAGGGATCCCCAAGACCGCTCCCAGGTTCAGTGATACCCTAGGACGGTTCACAGGACTCAGTCTATACCATACTCATAGCTAAGATTTATTACAACAAAAGGATACCAAGCAAAATCAGCAAAAGGAAAAGGTACATGGGGTGATGTCTACAGGAAACCAGGTGAGAGCTTCCAAGAGTTTTCTCCCAGTGGAGTCACACAGGATGCGCTGTATTTCTCCCAGGAACAAGTTGTGACAATAGGGTCTACAAGAGAAGCTCATTAGAGACTTGGTACCCAAGGTTTTATTGGGGGCTGGTTACAGAGGCCCACTCTGTCTAGCACGTTCCAAGATTCCAGTTTCCCAGAAGGAAAGCAGGTGTTCAGCATAAACGATATTATTTGTACACAAAGCTTAAGCACAGTGCACCACTATCAGTTAAGACAGTGAGAACCCTCCCAAAATCCAAGTTCCCAGTTGCTAGCCAAGGGCCAAACCTGTAAGCAAGCCTTTCAAAGAACAACAGTCAGGCCTAATATGGTAATTCTTTTCTGCACATACTGAAATATTTGGAATAAAATGACAGTACATCTGGGATTTGCTTCAAAATAATATGGAAGAGGGCTTCCCTGATGGCGCAGTGGTTGAAAGTCCACCTGCCGATGCAGGGGACACAGGTTCGTGCCCCGGTCTGGGAAAGGCCCGTGAGCCATGGCCGCTGAGCCTGTGCGTCCGGAGCCTATGCTCCGCAAAGGGAGAGGCCACAACAGTGAGAGGCCCGTGTACCCCCCCAAAAATAATAATAATAATATGGAAGAGCAGAAATGGGTGGGGGTAGAAGACTGGCCATGAGTTGATATTGTTAAAGATGGAGGATGGGTACATGGGAACTTATTGTACTGTTTTTTCTACTTTAGTACATGTTTTAGATTTTTCCATCAATGGAAAGCTATTTTGTTTGTTTTTAATCATAGGAGAAAACTCAGAACCATCAACAGGGCTATGGGCATGTGGGGATAAGAACTGATGCTTGTAGAACCCTTGGGCTGCTACCACGGTTCGAAGGGAGAGAGGTTGTCCCAGGCCATGTGTGAATAGGCTGTGAACCTTGGCACTCGAGAGTCATTTAACATGCTCTGGAAGAAAGGGACAGAAAGAGCAGCCTCTTGTCCAAGGCAAACTATATCTCAAAAGCCAACAGTTTGAGAGTGATTTGACTGTTCCCACAGATTAAGTGACCGACAAATGATCTTAAACAATTTATAGTGTTTTGCAAATCAGATTTATTATACTTTGCGTCATTAATTGCTGAACTGTAAAATAAATATGTAGCCACTCTTCTCCAAAGCCCATTAACAAAGACTGGAGAATGCTTCCATTTTAAAAATGTGTTCTTTAGCACTGAAACATGCAACTTACACAATACTGTACTCAGGAAAACATTAGACTCAGAGCATCTACAACCTTGGCAAGAAGTTCCAAACACTAGACACACTGAGCATTCTGACTCACTGCTATACAGCCTCCATAGACCCCATTAAATTTTGGTTTACTTAGCTGGGCATACAGGAGGTAGGGAGAAATATGAGTAAAAGTATATACTTTTTCCTCTGAAGCTTAAAATAATCTGATTTTAATAATAAATTATTTGTAACAAAAATATAACAAAACCATGTTTTTGCTTGTCTTATATAAGGTTGGAAAGAACAACTAAAAGCCAAAGGATGAACTACCAGCATAACAAGCTTCGCTGCCTGGCCCCTTGCTCTAACACCCCATGATATGATAGCTCAACCTGTAATAGATGGAGACAAATGAGGCAGGGAGGACCAGCCCAAACCAGGAATAAAGGCTCATACATTTTTCCTGTCTTATATGAGGAAAACATGTGATCATCACTGAGCAGTACCATTCTTGGTTTCCAAACAAAAAGCATTTTCTTTTGTTTTTGGCGGTACGCGGGCCTCTCACTGTTGTGGCCTCTCCCATTGCGGAGCACAGGCTCCGGATGCGCAGGCTCAGCGGCCATGGCTAACGGGCCTAGCCGCTCCGCGGCATGTGGGATCTTCCCGGACCGGGGCACAAACCCACGTCCCCTGCATCGGCAGGCGGACTCTCAACCACTGCGCCACCAAGGAAGCCCTGAAACATCTTTGTTTATACTACTTAAAGAAAGAAAAGACTTGTTTTTTTCTGATTACAAGAAAGTATGCTGATTACAAAAATCCAAATATTATAGATATAGATAAATTAGAAAGTGAAGGTCTCCCATAATCACACCTCTAGAAATAACTGCTTTCAATAATCTCAACAGTCTAGTATAAATTCTTCCAGAACGTAGGCATACACACGCACACATATGTGCACACATATATACTTCTACACTTTTTTTTGACTTAACAATATATCCTGGACACCTATCCATATCAATACAAAACGTTAATTATCTTTTTTAATAGCAGTCATGAAAATATCTATATACATAAGCTAAAATTGAATTTTAAAAAATTCACAAGATAAACAGACTCTAATAAGATGAAAAGCACTTCAGAGTCTATTAACAACAGAGTGAGGAGGAAATGGAAAGTGGAGCCTGTGATTACACTATATCACTTATACATAAGATCTAAATCTAATACTGCTGCTGTTGCAGCCCCTCCATATCTGCCTACAGTGCTTTTACAAATGCCTTCTCACTCTGTACCAGCAACAAGGCTGCATCTACAGAAATGTGTGATCAGTAAGGCCAGTCATGCCAAACGTATAGTGAGAGAAAAGAGAGACTGTCAAGCTTGATGATCAACAAATGAACATGAATATGAGTTTGCATGTGCCAGCCTCCATTTAAATTATAATTCTCGGACTTCCCTCATGGTGCAGTGGTTAAGAATCCGCCTGCCAATGCGGGGGATGTGGGTTCGAGCCCTGGTCTGGGAAGATCCCACATGCAGCGGAGCAACTAAGCGCCACAACCACTGAGCCTGCGCTCTAGAGCCCGTGAGCCACAACCACTGAGCCCACATGCCACAACTACTGAAGCCCACGCACCTAGAGCCTGAGCTCCACAACAAGAGAAGCCACGGCAATGAGAAGCCCGCACACCACAATGAAGAGTAGCCCCCACTCACCCCAACTAGAGAAAGCCCGCACACAGCAACGAAGACCCAACGCAGCCAAAAATCAATTAATTAATTATTTTTAATTTATTTTTAAATTAAAAAAAATAAAGTATGATTCTTTGTGCCATTGGTAAAAAAATATTTTGGTTTATTTCTTTAGTTACACAAAAAATTAGCCTTCCTTTATGATTAACTTTTAAAAAGATGCTCATAAGAGGCATTCCCTTGGAAGTCTCAGCAAATGACAAAATTTAAGTAAGAGCAATTCCTCAGTGGAAAATGTTACTACCATGTTCATCTATGATATGGTCAAATTTTCTTAATTTTCTAACTACTTTTCTCCACAAGAGTTCTCTTTATTTTCTCACCTGTATTCCCTTCCTTGCCTACCTCTACTTTAAATTTTCATACCAAACGGACAGACTTACCAAACATCTTAACACCACCGGATAATCTAAAATTTCAAGCATTGAGCTAAGCGTATGTTTGGTATGGCTTCACCATAAACTTCATATAAGAGTTGAGAGACCAAGTGAAATGAACCCCAGAGTTGAAGGAGCTTTTAATGCTTGCCAGGAATTCTTCTAGGCCTTCACCGGCTGCTGCGGCTGCTGCTGCTTCTTTGCCTTTTTGTTTTTGATTTTTTTTTTTTTTTTTTTCGGTACGCGGGCCTCTCACTGTTGTGGCCTCTCCCCTTGTGGAGCACAGGCTCCGGATGCGCAGGCTCAGCGGCCATGGCTCATGGGCCCAGCCGCTCCGCGGCATGTGGGATCTTCCCGGACCAGGGCACGAACCCATGTCCCCTGCATCGGCAGGCGGACTCAACCACCGCGCCACCAGGGAAGCCCTTCTTTGCCTTTTTAATATCTTGTTCTCCTCTTCCCCCACTGGAATTCAAGAACATGGAACTACAGGACAGCCTAGAGACAACCCTGGCTGGAAGACTGGTATGGTCTTTACACATTCATCTTTTAACTGATGTCTTCCACCCACTCATTTTCTCTCATATCCAGTTTTTCCCTTATTATTGAAACTTCAGTCCTTGCCCCTGTCATGTTCAGGTGGCTAAGCCTGAAGAAAGCAAGACTTTAAAAAGCCATAGGTAATGTGGGAAAGGACTCACAAGGTAGCCAGAGAACCTATAAATTATGACTAAGACTAGTTTATATGACATTACTGCTGATATTGTGCAATGTCAAAAGCTTGATGAGAATTCACATTTCGCCTCTTGGATTCTGTCATATTCCCATGTTATTTATGCATAAGTTTGTACAAATTTGTATTTGTACAAATTGAAAAAATCTCCCAAATTTATATTAATTTATTCACATTAAAGCTGCTACATCTTGTTTAAGTTAGGAATGCTTTCAACTACAAGGAACAGAAAAGTCTGACTAAATAGACTTTAATAATGTATGAAGAGTCCAGAGAAGGTTACCTCAGGGTTGTTCTGACAGCTCAGTAATATCTCTAAGAACCCAGACTCCATCTTTCTGCTGTTGCCACCTCCGCTTGTTAACTTTCCATTCTCAGGCTTGTTATCTCATGATTGCAATTTTGCTGCCACAAGTCCATACATCATATTCCACACTTATGAATGGAAGAAAGAAGATATGCAACCAAACTGTTCTCTTGCTTCTGTTCCTTTTATCTGAAAAGCAATCCCCACCTCCCCACCCCCGTAGAGGCCCTCCAGAAGATTTCTGATTATATCACATTAACCAAAGCTGAATCACACAGCTAGCTCTAACTACAACGAGAGTTAGAAAAAGGAGTATCTGTCTTTCAAACCTTTATACTGGCAAGAGAAACAGGGTTGGGACTAGCTCTTGAGATTTAACCAGTAGTTTATGACACATGTCTATATGATTCATAAAGTGCTGGTTATGCTGGCTAATTACAACTGGACCTTTAAGAGCCCTGGTTTAGAATAAGTTCCTCTTTCTAGCAGGAAAAAAAGGTTGAGAATGCTGATGAAGGAGACATTAAAAAGGGCCTGGTATGAAAGCTACAGCTATGTCAGATGGTGCTGACAATGCTGAATTGTAGATGGATTATAACTGAAAGAGTATTTCTAGCCAAGTCCTATCTAGAATGAAGGGAGAATTGTGTTCATGTATATAACTTAGGTCCTGAAACCTTCTAGAAGCTTTAAAAGTACGATAAGTAGAGAACTACCTAGGGCTATGATTTCTCTTTTAACAAAATGAATTCTAACAAATCACTTGAAATACACAAGCCAATAATACCAGCTGAAGAATTAATATTAACGGGCTCCATTATGATGTGCCAAGTACTGAGCTAAGTGATTTACATATATACTTATATATAAAACCTCCAAGCTGCCCTGTGAGTGGGTACATTTACTATTTGCCTAGAGTCACACAGGAAGAAGCTCAACATAACACTGGACACCATACTTTTAACCATGTCACGTTACTGAACAAATACTATTTGTTCTCAGTATTTCCCGTTCACTTTATGTATTTGTTATTTAATTCATTCAGATTCATAAAGCTTAACTCTTGTTTATATATTTAAATAGCCTTTTCTCTACTTCCTTTTCATAATGTATCTGATTCACACAAATCCTAAAGTGGCAAAGCTGTTTCAATCACATCACATCTTTCCAAAACGTAGAGTCAAATAATCCAAACCTTTTGTAGCTAGTTTGAGAAAGCTTAGATAAAAACTACAACTAACCTGACAAAACCACCAACCAAAAAGAAAAGATATCACAACACAATGTACAAACAAAAGTAGAAACATAACTATATATCTCTATTAGCCCTGTTTGTCTGACCCCTCCTCCGTTTCATCTACTCTTGAGTGTGCTACCTCTACAGCACAATGGCCAATATTACTTGTAGATGAGTCATTGGTTCCCTGAGTTATTGGGCTGTTTCCCTTCCCAGACATAATAATGCTTGCCCCGCACATACATGGTAACACATATTTGGGCAAGCATACCCAAATCTCTCAGTCTCAAACCATCCTTTCCTCAGCTTTTTTTTACATTTCTATGGTATGTATGTATGTATGTATTTTTCTTTACATCTTTGTTATTACACTACCAAAAATGAAGCTCTGGAACACACATAAAATCTTGAACATGTTTTCAACAACACAACAAAATCTAGATCTTTTTATCTGTTAAAAAAACCCTGCAAACCACATGTTATATGTTAATTTCCTCTTATTCTCTTTTTACCTACTATTAAAATTAGAAGTGGATTAAACTTTCTAGTTTGCTCAAAGGCAGTGTCCTCAAAGGATAGGTCACAGGATGGAAGCTTCTACTGATTATAAGATGTTGGGTTGGAAAACCAAGATAATCAATCGCATGGGAAAAGATCGTCCTACTTATCTCTCAACCTGGTTTTCCCTAACTCTGGCTTTCTCAGTCCAATAATCCCTCTTTCCTTAACTATTTGGAAGAAAAAAAAAGAAAGAACCTTATAATAGCAAGATCAGCTGATAGAAACAATGATGGGAACACACATAGCCTCTTCTTCCCTCCAATAACCCAGCAGGCAACCTGACCTGGTATTTGCCACCCTACTTGTACACACAAATGTTTGCTTGCTAGGTCAGCTGTATTTAAACTAAAATATGACAGATATAAATAAGACAATAAAATAGAGGCCATTTTTAGATTCTGACAAAGCCTAAGTTCATGAACTGCTCTCTTGAAAACTGTCACTGAAGGCAAAAAGAGAGCCTCAACAGAAAATAAGAGAAAATTACTACATGGCCTGAATGATTCATGTTGAAATCAGAACCACCAAATGAGGACTGTAAGATGATGCATCAATAGCTTAAAATGGTCTCAAGTGAACAATCTGTGCCATTCTCCTTCTCTAGTCCTTGGGGAGTGGAGGGGGGGAAGAGCAGATAAAAAAAAGCTCTAAGGTCTTTTAATGAGACTGTATTCCATTAATTATTTGAGGCAGTTTTTGTTTCACTGGAATTAATTAACATGACCCCTCTTCTTTAAGCTCCAGCTGCATCTGATGTTACTATGCTATGACAGTGAAGAATGAAAACCAAAGGACAACTGGCTACTTATGGAATTAAAGTGGAAAGCATGCACAGAGGTAGTTCTGGCACTCTGGCTGAGACTCTGTGTCTATGTATTGACCACATTCTGAATAAACTCAACCTATATACTTTCTTATAAAACCTTAACTGCTGCCCAAGAGGAGCAGTTTGTAAGCTGGAATCATGTGTAGTGACACTATTTTACCCATATATATGTTACAATAATTAATTTGGCCTCTACTCATTCAGACTTATTAAATTTCACCAGTCTATGATAGTTACCTTAGAAAATCCTGAAAAATAACCAACAGATACGCAACCCAAATAAGAATATAGGAGATGTTTAACCTTAAGAAAAACATTATTTTAAGAATCTAGGTTTAATGTACAAAATGGCATAGATTACAACTGACTCTTACAGATTTGTTAAATTGGTACTAGCGTTCTTTTAAATGACCCCACCACGTAGATTTTCACAAACTCAAATGAGACAGCCCAATCCTTACTCTAAACAGTTAAACTGCACGCTACACATTTTGTCCGGATCCTTGTTAAACACACCGTAGTGGGAGCCGTGGCTCCAAGAGACAAACTGGACCTTGAGGACTCCAGCAGGCAATGACCGAGGAGGCAACTTTGCACGGTCCGCAAATTATTCCAATTTTCCTGAGTATAAGGCGCTGTTCCTGACACAGACTCAGAAAACTCTTGGACCCAAAGAGGTGCCACCTCTGCCCCCAGGGGACCGAACATCTTCTGAAGAACCAGACCCTAAGAACCCCTGGCCAGTTTCCCAGACATATTTCAGTTGGAAGCTCATTGTAAGAAACATGTATTTACAGTATTTGTAAACCAGGGGGGCCTATTTGAAATACATTAACAAAAAGACTCCTTTTCAGGGTTTTCAAGATCTCAGGTCTCATGGATTATTTCCCAAGTTACTTAGTAGATGTGTTTTTTTTTTTTTAAATAACTGCCTCTGCTATATTTCTTTCCCCTCTAGCCTAAGTCAACTTTTTCATTTCTAAAGCCAGCAGTTTCTGAGCAACCAGGCTATCCTGCCATTAAATATGGATGCAGGAGCTTGACAAATCCCAAATAGCTTTTACCAGTCAGAGATAGTCTCCTCGACTAACAAGAATAGGCAGGTATGTAAATGTGTTCATTATAATACAACTTATCCTACTGTATGGTTTCCAAAATACTAGAGAAGGAAGGGATCCAGTGTCCTCTCAGGTTGGAGCTAACCTACCGCTTGATTGCCTTGGCACTCTGATTAATAATCTTGATCTATCTAACTCTAGTCTGGAGAATTTCCTTCTAGAGAGCGGTTGTGGCTGACACACTCTGAGACCAAATATGCAGTTACATTTAAGGACTTATTCCTGAGTGCTTTGATAGCCCTGTATTCTTTTTAGTCCTTCTAAGCTCTAACTAGATTAATCTTCTTAATATTGATATGATAATCACCAAGTTTCTGTACCAATATTGTTATCATAGAAAAATGCGATGTTTTGTAATTATAGTCAGATTCATTAACAACTACAACTCGTTTCTTTTCAAAGGAACACACAAAGGCTTTTGGTTCTCTTCAGTTAAATTGTCAAAAAGTTGGACGTACTTATCATAGGGGATTGGATGAATAACATATGACTAATTCATGCAATATAATACTCTGAAGCATTAAAAACACAGTGTAGAAGAGTATGTATTGGTACAGGAAAATGTTCACATATACTCCTTAGAGAAAAAATCTTGCTACAAACTACTATGCACAAAATAAATCATTTTGCTAAAGAAAATATACACAGGAAAATGAGCAGACTTACATCAAATATTAAAAGTAGCTAAGGATAGAGGTAGTACATGCAATTTTTTCCTTTTGTATTTCTGAATTTCCAAAGGTTCTGCACTGAACATTATTTTTACTTTTTTTTTTTTTTTTGCAGCACGGTGTGGCCTGTGGTATCTTATTTCCCCGGCCCGTGATTGAACCAGGGCCCCCCGCATGGAAGCACAGAGTCTTAACCACTGAACCACCAGGGAAGTCCCTATTTTTACCGCTTTTTAAAAACTTTATTTAAAAAAAAAAAAAGCTCCCAAAGTAATTTTGCAAGTCATTTCTTATACTATTTCACACCTATTATTAGTAAAGGTAATGGAATATCTTTCACCATAGAAGACTCTCAATTAAGTTTTAATATAAGAGAGGCAGTTTTTCCAGTTGCCTTTAAAAATAGCAAAAAGATTTACTGGGTCACTACCATGTGCCAGGTCTTCTCACATATTCTATTAAAAGTAACACATTAAGGACAGCCAGGAAAAAAAAAGTGGCTGAAAATATGTCTACAGTAATGTCATCTTACAATTTTAAAAAGACTCACCACCACCACTCAACAAATAGTTCAATTCCATTAACTCTTATTGAGCGTTTCCTAGGTGGCAAGAGGGAAGCATGGTGAACAAAGTCCAGAGTCAAGCAACACTGGAACACAGTCTCCAGCAGCAAGGCTGCTTCAGCGTCTGAGAGTGGGCTTCCACAGACCACCTGTATCAGAATCCCTTATGGCGCACTGGTTAAAAACAGATTCGTGGGACTCTCAAAACCACTGGCTAAATTTCTGCAGGAAAGACCCAGGAATTTACATTTTAAAAAGTATTCCAGTTGATTGCTACATATAGTAAAGTCTGAGAACTCCCAGTGCTGCAAAAGATCAAGTCAAGAGATTACAGTTAGAGAGATCACAAGTCTTGAATGTCAGGCTAAGGAATAAATTAATTCTATAGTAGACACTTGGAGGTGGCGGGGGAGGGGGGTGGAGACTAGCCAGGGGTTTTGAGCTGGAGAGCAGCATGTTAAGATCTGTGCTTTGCCCAGAGATAAACCCACGAACCTATGGTCAACTAATCCATGACAAAGGAGGCAAAGATATACAATGGAGAAAAGACAGTCTCTTCAATAAGTGGTGCTGGGAAAACTGGACAGCTACATGTAAAAGAATGATTTTAGAACACTCCCTAACACCATACACAAAAATAAACTCAAAATGGATTGAAGACCTAAATGTAAGGCTACACACTATAAAACTCTTAGAGGAAAACATAGGAAAAACACTCTATGACATAAATCACAGCAAGATCCTTTTTGACCCACCTCCTAGGCAAATGGAAATAAAAACAATAATAAACAAATGGGACCTAATGAAACTTAAAAGCTTTTGCACAGCAAAGGAAACCATAAACAAGTTGAAAAGACAACCCTCAGAATGGGAGAAAATATTTGCAAACAAAGCAACTGACAAAGGATTAACCTCCAAAATATACAAACAGCTCATGCAGCTCAATATCAAAAACAAACAAAAAAACCAAATCCAAAAATAGGCAGAAGATCTAAATAGACATTTCTCCAAAGAAGACATACAGATTGCCAACAAACACATGAAAGGATGATCAACATCACTAATCATTAGAGAAATGCAAATCAAAACTACAATGAGGTATCACCTCACACCAGTCAGAATGGCCATTATCAAAAAATCTACAACAATAAATGCTGGAGAGGGTGTGGAGAAAAGGGAACCCTCTTGCACTGTTGGTGGAAATGTAAATTGATACAGCCACTGTGGAGAACAGTATGGAGGTTCCTTAAAAACCTAAAACTAGAACTACCATATGACCCAGCAATCCCACTACTGGGCATATACCCTGAGAAAACCGTAATTCAAAGAGTCATGGGCTTCCCTGGTGGCGCAGTGGTTGAGAGTCTGCCTGCCAATGCAGGGGACATGGTTCGTGCCCCGGTCTGGGAAGATCCCACATGCTGCGGAGCAGCTGGGCCCGTGAGCCATGGCCACTGAGCCTGTGTGTCCGGAGCCTGTGCTCCGCAACGGGAGAGGCCACAACAGTGAGAGGCCCGCGTACTGCCAAAAAAAAAAAAAAAAAAAGACACAGACGTAGAGAATGGACTTGAGGACCTGGGAAGGGAGAAGGGTAAGCTGGGACGAAGTGATAGAGTGGCACTGACATACATACACCACCAAATGTAAAATAGCTAGCTAGTGGGAAGCAGCCGCATAGCACAGGGAGATCAGCTCGGTGCTTTGTGACCACCTAGAGGGGTGGGATAGGGAGGGTGGGAGGGAGACGCAAGAGGGAAGGGATGGCGGATATATGTACACATATAGCTGATTCACTTCGTCACAGAGCAGAAACTAACACAACATTGTAAAGCAATTATACTGCAATAAAGATGTTTAAAATAAAAAAAAAAAAGATCTGTGCTTTCAGTCAGTACTGCTTGTTACAGCATGAGCTGAAAAAGAGAACTGGAAGCACTGGAGAACCCAGGACAGTGATCTATAATAATGCCTCAAAACTGACCAAGGGAAGAATGAAGTGGTTCCCATCTCTGGTGCCAAAAAGAGGGGTGGGAGGAGGAAGCTCATGAAGAGTTATTGATGAATAAATAAGATGATGTGAATGCCGAAACGTTAAATCCCAAAAATATAGATATGGAGAGGAAAATTTAGAGAAAACTTACCAATGGTACTTTATGTCTTTTAATTAATGCATTCATTCAATCATGGACTTGTTACTAGACCAAACCCTGGTCTAGATGTTGGTTCAAAAAACAGATGAGAGGGGCTTCCCTAGTGGCGCAGTGGTTGAGAATCTGCCTGCCAATGCAGGGGACACGGGTTCGAGCCCTGGTCTGGGAGGATCCCACATGCCGCGGAGCAACTAGGCCTGTGAGCCACAACTACTGAGCCTGCACGTCTGGAGCCTGTGCTCCGCAACAAGAGAGGCCGCGATAGTGAGAGGCCCGTTCACCGCGATGAAGAGTGGCCCCCCGCTTGTCACAAATAGAGAAAGCCCCCACACAGAAACGAAAACCCAACACAGCAAAAATAAATTAATTAATTAATAAACTCCTACCCCCCAACATCTTCTTAAAAAAAAAAACAGATGAGAACCATTAAATTACATGCTTTAAATGCATGAATTGTATTGTATGTGAAATATACATCTAAAATAAAGTTACTAAAACAAAACAAACAAGATATTTCCCCTGTCCTTAAGGGGCTCAGAGAAGCACAAGGAGATAAACAACTGCAATGCAGTGTAGTAAGTGTCAGGACACAGGGGCATCTTAGGCAGAATGGGTCTGGGGGAACTAATTCACGAACAGGAGTAGAGAAAACCAGGCAAGGGGAATGCTGCAATGTGGCAAAAAGGCACCCTGGAGAGCTCTTGACTTAAAGTGAAGACCCGAATGCCTGGAGGGAAACACAAGAGATGAGGCAGGTCCAAGGTGAAGGTAGGTCAGGAAGAGCCCTATGCATTGCAGCCCCACTGCTCGAGGCATGGCCCCCAATCCAGCAGCACTGGCATCACCGGGAAGTTGCTAGAAATACAGTCTTGGGGCTCCATCACAGATCCCCATCAGAATCTCCACTTTAACAAGATTCCCAGGTGATTCAGATGGACACCAAAGTTTAGGAAGCACTACATTAATAAATTTATTCTCAAGACAAAATTCAATGGGGAATCACTGAGGAATTTCAAGCCAGAGAGTGACATGATCAAATATGTGCATTACATAAAGATCACTCTGGTAGCAGAACGAAAAACAGATCACAGGAGGAAAGACCAAAAATTGCTTAGGAAGCTTTTTGGGGAGCCAGGAAAGAATTAATAAGGGTCCAAATAGAGTGAAAATAATACCAGGAAATGGAAACTGATCAGTTAGGGTACAGGGGTGGGAATGCGGGAGGGGAAGTAAATCAAGAAAATTTCTAAGTTTTGGTTTGGGTTAATGCTTTAGATGTTGATGCTATTCACCAGACAAGGAAAGCAAATAAAAACAACAATCAGAATGGTGAACATTTCTTAAATATGTACCAGGCATTCTTTTTTTAAAAAAATATTTATTTATTTATTTGTTTATTTATTTATTTGGCTAGACCAGGTCTTAGCTGCAGCAGACAGAATCTTCATTGCCGCGTGTGGGATCTTTTAGTTGCGGCATGTGGGATCTAATTCCCTGACCAGGGATCAAACCTGGGCCCTCTGCATTGGGAGCTCAGAATCTTAACCACTGGACCACTAGGGAAGTCCCTGTACCAGGCATTCTTATAAGTGCTTTGCATGAACTATCTCATTTAATCCTCAAAACAACCCTATGAAGTAGGTATTACTGTTATCCCATCATATAGATGAGAAAACTAAGACAGAGAAATTAAGTAGCACAGAGAAATTAAGTAGCATGAAGAGGGAGTAAATGACAATTTCAATTTTAATTACACTAGGTTTGAGGTGCTTGTAAAGGTGTCCATAGGCAGTTGTCTGTAAAGGATCTCAGTTTGTAAGGAGAGCAAGTAGGTCAGAAACAGATTTGGAAATCATCAGCACAGGGTTGGTCCTGACTCATCAGGAGCAGATCAGGCCACAGTGGGAGAAAGTGTAGGTCAAGGACACAGCCTAGGAGCACCAATCTCTAAGAGGCAATAAGAGGTAGCTAAGTTTATAAAGAAGACAAAGCAGCCGGACAGAATGGAGAATGATAGCCATAACTGAACAGCAACAATACTAACAGCTAATGTTTATAAGTGTGTAGTATCATGTATATTTTATATATTAAACAATTCAGTCATTATTAAAACCACATGAGGTAGATATTATTATCCCCATTATAAAAATGAGGAAATTGAGGCATAGAGAGAGTAAGTGGCTTTGTTAAGGTCACAGAGAAAGTGAATAGCGAAGCCAGGATTCGAACCAGAATTCAAGTGTAGAGTTCATGCCTTGACAGCTATAATGCACTGCCTGATTTTCGGGTACTGTGAGAGGCGGAAGCCTCTCTGTTCCGGAAGGAACAATTGTAACAAAGTCCTCTGAACAGTATCTGGTCTACAGTAAGGCCTCAGTAAATATTAGCCATTATTATTTGTTAATTATACTGCCATGGAATCATGCATTTATGCTAGTCACAGCTTTTAGAAGAAAGCAAATGAAAACTAAATAAGGTAAAAAATCTTAGGTTTTAGTGGAGGAAGAAAAGCAAAGAACTACCAAGGATGCTAAGGCTTCGACTCAGTTTCCTACGTCTTCAATACCTAAACTTCCACACAATCAACATTTAACCACATTTCTGGCTACCAGGCCTTAAGGAGGGCTGCTGTGCACAGCAATGCCTGCAGGCCTCACAAACCTCAAAACACCTTCTGGGAGCTATGAACATTCCATTCTATGGCACTGTCTTTAGCACTGGTGTGTTTTGTTCCATCTTAATTGCTTTAAAGCAGGTAGTTGATACTGAAGGTCCCTCAGCTTCTTGACTGCCCACTGAAGGAAAACTCATCCTCTGACCACTCCAGACAAATGGTAGTTTGTTCTAATTAGAAGGGTATGTTGTCTATAATGAAATAACATATTTTCAGGTAATTTTCAAGTTAAAATTATATTGTTGATATGCTTAAGCCAGTAGTTTTAGGGACTTCCCTGGAGGTGCTATGGTTAAGAATCCACCTGCCAATGGGGTCGAACCCAGGGATCATGGGTTCGATCCCTGGTTTCACTGGGTTTGACCCTCCTGGTCCAGAAAGATCCCACATGCTGCACAGCAACTAAGCCCATGCACCACAACTACTGAGCCTGTGCTCTAGAGCCCGCAAGCCACAACCACTGAGCTCATGTGCCACAACTACTGAAGCCCGTGCATCTAGAGCCGGTGCTCCGCAACAAAGAGAAGCCACTGCAAGGGGAAGCCCACGCACTACAACGAAGACCCAACGCAGACAGCCAAAATAAAATAAAATAAAATAAAAATACTAATGCTTTAAAAAAAAAAAAAAGACTAGCTTCACAGATTTTTTTCTCTTTTTAAAAATCTTTTTAGGGCAGTCAAGATGGCGGTGTGGGAAGACACAGAGTATGTGTCTCCCCACAACTAGGGTGCCTGCCAGACGCTGGTGGGGGACCTCAACACCCAAGGAGACAAGCGGAACCCCCAAGCAAACTGGTAGGACGTGGGGGGACTGAGGAGGGAGGAGAAGTGGAGGCTGGACAGGACCAGCACCCCTGAGGGTGGCTGAGAGTGGGGAGGGGTTCCCACGCCTGGAGGGTCCCTCAGGGGCTCAGATCAGGGAGCATTTCCCCTGCGCAATCAGCCGGGTAAGTCTGCCAAGCTCTCAGGCCAGGTCCTATGCACTCAGAGGCCCCTCCAGGCCGCGTTGGTCCTGGGGGCGTAGGAGGGAGGCCAGGGGAGAAAAGGAGAGGCAGAAAGGAGGAGGCCTCCAGGACGGGAGGAGCAGGAGAGGGCTGTACTCCCAGGTGGGGTCCCTTGGCCTCTGAGACCAGAGGCAGAGGCACGCCTGGGCCCCTTCTGTTCCTTGAGCCTAAGCCCCACCCCCCACCCCTCCCAGGGCCTTTTCCAGCCCTGTGGATCCTAAGCATATGCCCCGCCCACTGCACAAACCCCACCCCTGCTTAGGCCCCAACCTCCACAGACAAGGCCTTTTCCACCTTTTTTTTTCCCTCTCCTCCTCTTTTTTACTATTGTGGTTCTGTTTTACCTTCCAGTTGTTGTTTCATCTGTATTTTTACTTTTATATTCTTTCTAACATATCTGTTAGTTTCCTAGTCTAATTTTATTTTTTACTTTGTTGTCATTCTTTTTTTTTTTGCCACCCTGTGCAACTTGTGGGATCTTGGTTCATGAGCTGAGGGTTGGGCTGAAGCTTCTGTGGTGGGAGCTCCAAGTCCAAACCACTGGACTAACAGAGAACCTCAGACTGCAGGGAATATTTATTGGACTGAGGTCTCCCAGAGGTCAGCATCTCGGCACCAAGACCCAGCTCTACTCAACAGCCTACAAACTCCAGTGCTGGTAGCCTCAGGCCAAAGAACCAGTAAGACAGGAACACAATCCCACGCATAAAAAAAAAAAAAAAAAAAAAGAGACAGTAAAAAAATATGTCACAGATGAAGAAGCAAGGTAAAATCCTTCCTACAAGGCCAAATAAATGAAGAGGAAATAGGCAAGCTACCTGAAAAAGAATTCAGAGTAATGATAGTAAAGATGATCCAGAATCTCAGAAGTAGAATGGAGGCACGGATTAAGAAAATACAAGAAATGTTTAACAAAGATCTAGAAGAACTAAAGAACAAACAAATAACAGAATAACTGAGTAACAGAATAACTGAGGCAGAAGAACAAAGTGAGCTGGAAGACAAAATGGTGGAAATAACTGCCAAGGAGCAGAGTAAAGAAAAAAGAATGAAAAGAATGAAGACAATATCAGAGACCTCTGGGACAACACTAAACGCACTTTAGTGTTCCAGAAGCAGAAGAGAAAAAGAAAGGGTCTGAGAAAATATTTGAATAGATTATAGTGGAAAACTTCCCTAACATGGGAAAGGAAAGTCACCCAAGTGCAGGAAGCAGAGAGTCCCTATACAGGATATACCCTAGGAGAAACACACTGAGACACAGGATATACCCTAGGAGAAACACACTGAGACACATATTAATCAAATTAACAAAAATTAAATTCAAAGAAAAAATATTAAAAGCAGAAAGGGAAAAACAAAAAATAACATACAAAGGAATCCCAGTAAGGTTATCAGTTGATTTTTGCAGAAACTCTGCAGGCCACAAGGGAGTAGCAGGATACACTTGAAGTGATGAAAGAGAAAAATCTACAACCAAGATTTCTCTACCGAGCAAGAATCTAGATTACTCTACCGAGCAAGAATCGCATACAGATTTTTTTTTTTTTGCGGTACACAGGCCTCGCACTGTTGTGGCCTCTTCCACTGCGGAGCACAGGCTCCGGATGCGCAGGCTCAGTGGCCATGGCTCACGGGCCCAGCCGCTCCGTGGCATGTGGGATCTTCCCGGACTGGGGCAGGAACCCGTGTCCCCTGCATCGGCAGGCGGACTCTCAACCACTACGCCACCAGGGAAGCCCTCTCATACAGATTTGATGGAGAAATCAAAAGCTTTTCAGACAAGCAAAAGCTAAGAGAATTCAGCCACTACAAAATCAGCTTTACAACAAACGCTAAACAAACTCCTCTAGGAGGGAAACACAAGAGAAGAAAAAGACCCACAAAAACAATCCCAAAACAATTAAGAAAATGTTAATAGGAACATACATATCAATAATAACCTTGAATGTAAATGGATTAAATGTCCCAACCAAAAGACACAAACTGGCTGAATGGATACAAAAATAAGACCCATATATATGCTGTCTACAAGAGACCCACTTCAAACCTAGGGACACATACAGACTGAAAGTGAAGGGATGGAAAAAGATATTCCAGGCAAATGGAAATCAAAAGCTGGAGTAGCAATACTTGTATCAGATAAAATAGACTTTTATCCATTGGACAGATCATCCAAACAGAAAATAAATATGGAAACACAAGCTTTAAATGACACAATAAACCAGACACATTTAATTGATATTTATAGAACATTCCACCTGAAAGTGGCAGAATACACTTTCTTCTCAAGTGCACATTGAAAATTCTCCAGGATAGATCATACCTTGGGTCACAAATCAAGCTTTGGAAAATTTAAGAAAATTGAAATTGTATCAAGAGTCTTTTCTGACCACAATGCTATGAGACTGGATATAAATTACAGGCAAAAAAACCTGAAAAACACACAAATACATGGAGGCTAAACAGTGCACTACTAAAAAACCAAGAGATCACTGAAGAAATCAAAGAAGAAATTTAAAATATTCATAGAAACAAATGACAATGAAAACATGACAACCCAAAACTGATGACAGACAGCAAAAGCAGTTCTAAGAGGGAAGTTTATAGCAATTCAATCTCACCTCAAGAAACAAGAAAAATCTCAAATAAACAATCTAACCCTACTCCTAAAGCAAACTTGAGAAATAAGAACAAAGAAAACCCTAAGTCAGTAGAAGGAAAGAAATCATAAAAATCAGAGCAGAAATAAATGAACTAGAAATGAAGAAAACAATAGCAAAGATAATAAAACTAAAAGCTGGATCTTTGAGAAGATAAACAAATTTGACAAACCCTTAGCCAGACTCATCAAGAAAAAAAGGGAGAGGATGCAAATCAATAAAATTAGATATGTAAAAGGTGAAATCACAACTGACACTGCAGAAATACAAAGGATTATAAGAGACTACTACAAACAACTACATGCCGATAAAACAGACAACCACGATGAAATGGATAAATTCTTGGAAAGGTACAATTTTCCAAGACCGAACCAGGAAGAATTAGAAAATATAAACAGACCTATCACAGTAATGAAATTGAAACTGTAATTAGAAATCTTCCAACAAACAAAAGTCCAGGACCAGATGGCTTCACAGATGAATTCTACCAAACATTTAGAGAAGAGCTAACTCCGATCCTTCTCAAACTCTTCCAAAAAATTGCAGAGGGAGGAACACTCCCAAATTCATTCTACGCAGCCACCATCACCCTGATATCAAAACCACAAAAAGATATCACAAAAAAAGAAAATTATAGACCAATATCACTGATGAACATAGGTGCAAAAATCCTGAACAAAATACTAGCAAACAGAATCCAATGGCACATTAAAAGGATCATACACCATGATCAAGTGGGATTTATCCCAGGGATGCAAGGATTCCTCAATATATGCAAATCAATCAATGTGATAAACCACATTAACAAAGTAAGGAATAAAAACCATATGATCATCTCAATAGATGCAGAAAAAGTTCCTGACAAAATTCAACACCCATTTATGATAAAAACTCTCCAGAAAATGGACATAGAGAGAACCTACCTCAATATAATAAAGGTCATATATGACAAACCCACAGCAAACATCATACTCAATGGTGAAAAACTGAAACCATTTCCACTAAGATCAGGAACAAGACAAGGATGTCCACTCTCGCCACTCCTATTCAACATAGTTTTGGAAGTCCTAACCACATCAATCAGAGAAGAAAAAGAAATAAAAGGAATCCAAATTGGAAAAGAAGAAGTAAAACTGTCACTGTTTGCAGATGCCATGAAACTATACATAGAAAATCCACCAGAAAACTACTAGAACTAATCAATGAATTTGGTAAGGTTGCAGGATACAAAATTAATGCACAAAAACCTCTGGCATTCCTATACACTAACAACGAAAAATCAGAAAGAGAAATTAAGGAAACAATCTCATTTATCATTGCAACAAAAAGAATAAAATACCTAGGAATAAACCTACCTAAGGAGGCAAAAGACTTGTACTCAGAAAACTATAAAACACTGATGAAAGAAATCAAAGATGACATAAAGAGATGGAAAGATATATCATTTCTTGGATTGGAAGAATCAATATTGTCAAAATGACTATACTACCCAAAGCAATCTACAGATTCAATGCAATCCCTATCAAACTATCAATGGCATTTTTCACAGAATTAGGACAAAAAATTTTACAATTCATATGGAAACACAGAAGACCCCGAATAGCCAAAGCAATCTTGAGAAAGGAAAATGAAGCTGAAAGAATCAGGCTCCCCGACTTCAAACTATACTACAAAGCTACAGTAATCAAGACAGTAAGGTACTGGCACAAAAACAGAAATATAGATCAATGGTACAGGATAGAAAGCCCAGAGATAAACCCACGCACGTATGGGCACCTAATTTACAACAAAGGAAGCAAGAACATACAAAGGAGAAAAGACAGCCTCTTCAATAAGTGGTGCTAGGAAAACTGGACAGCTACAAATAAAAGAATGAAATTTGAACACTACCTAACACCATACACAAAAATAAACTCCAAATGGATTAAAGACCTAAATGTAAGACCAGACATTATGAAACTCTTAGAGGAAAACATAGGAAAAGCATTCTATGACATAAACCACAGCAAGATCTTTTTTGACCCACCTCCTAAAGTAATGAAAATTTAAAAATAAAATAAATAAATGGGACCTAATGAAACTTAAGAGCTTTTGCACAGCAAAGGAAACCATAAATAGATGAAAAGACAACCCTCAGAATGGGAAAAATATTTGCAAATGAAACAACGGACAGAAGATTAATCTCCAAAATATACAAACAGCTCATGAAGCTCAATATCAAAAAAACAAACAATCCAATTTAAAAATGCGTGGAAGGGCTTCCCTGGTGGCGCAGTGGTTGAGAGTCCGCCTGCCGATGCAGGGGACACGGGTTCGTGCCCCGGTCCGGGAAGATGCCACATGCCACGGAGCGGCTAGGCCCGTGAGCCATGGCCGCTGAGCCTGGACGTCCAGAGCCTGTGCTCTGCAATAAGAGAGGCCACAACAGTGAGAGGCCCGCGTACCGCAAAAAAAAAAAAAAAAAAAAAAATGCATGGAAGACCTAAATAGACATTTCACCAAGGAAGACATACAGATGGCCAAGATGCACATGAAAAGATGCTCAACATCACTAATTACTACAGAAATGCAAATCAAAACTACAATGAGGTATTACCTCACACTGGTCAGAATGGCCATTAGCAAAATATCTAGAAACAATAAATGCTGGAAAGGGTGTGGTGAAAAGGGAACCCTCCTGCACTGTTGGTGGGAATGTAAATTGATATAACCACTAGGGAGAACACTATTGAGGTTCCTTAAAAATCTAAAAATAGAACTACCATATGACCCAGCAATCCCACTACTGGGCATATACCCTGAGAAAACCATAATTCAAAAACAGACATGGGGGTTTCCCTGGTCGCGCAGTGGTTGAGAGTCCGCCTGCCGATGCAGGGGACACGGGTTCGTGTCCCGGTCCGGGAAGATCCCACATGCTGCGGAGCAGCTAGGCCCGTAAGCCATGGCCGCTGAGCCTGAGCATCTGGAGCCTGTGCTCCGCAACGGGAAAGGCCACAACAGTGAGAGGCCCGCGCACCGCAAAAAAAAAAAAAGAGAGACATGTACCACAATGTTCATTGCAGCTCTATTCACAATTGCCAGGACATGGAAGCAACCTAAGTGTCCATCAACAGATGAATGGATAAAGAAGATGTGGCACATATATACAATGGAATATTACTCAGTCATAAAAGGAAACGAAACTGAATTATCTGTAGTGAGATGGATGGACCTAGAGTCTGTCATACAGAGTGAAGTAAGTCAGAAACACAAATACCGTATGCTAACGCATATATATGGAATCTAAAAAAAAAAAAAATGGTACTGATGAACCTAGTGGCAGCACAGGAATAAAGACGTAGACATAGAGAATGGACTTGAGGACATGGGGTGGGCAAGGGGAAGCTGGGGTAAAGTGAGAGTAGCAGCGACATACATACACTACCAAATGTAAAACAGTTAGCTAGTGGGAAGCAGCAGCATAGCACAGGGAGATCAGCTTGGTGCTTTGCGATGACCTAGAGGGGTGGGATAGGAAGGGTAGGAGGGAGGTTCAAGAGGGAGGTGATATGGGGATATATGTATGCATATGGCTGATTCACTTTGCTGTACAACAGAAACTAACACAGTATTGTGAAGCAATTATACTCCAATAAAGATCTGTAAAAGTAAATAAATAAATTTAAAAAATAAACATAACCAAATAATGATGATGATTAAAAAAATAAAATTAAAATCTTTCTAATTCAATTGTACTTTCTGGCCCAGATTCACCCAAGATCAAGGAGAAACAGTGAATAAGAGCAACAATAAGGAAAACTGTCAGAAAAAGGAAATAGTTTAGATTTCCAAAAGGTTAAGTTTTTGAAATAAACGTATATAGTTCTACTCTTAGAGGATTTTTCAAAGCAGAATAAAGGTACTGGATGGCAGGAAGCATCTCACAGAAGTGGGACATCTGGTCATCCTAGCCCTGAAGCAATGTACATAAAAAGTGCTATTTTTAAAATGAAATAAATGTGAATACCCTACCTTGCATAATTGTAAATGCGAACCCTTGCCAGGGAAATGTGGACTCTATAATTGACTAAAGCTGACTAATCCAAGCAAAGATTTATGTACAATAAATGCTCATCATAGTACATTTCTTATTACAGTGAAAATGCCCAACAGTAAATAAATTATGGTACACCCAGATGATGGAATATTATGCAGCCACTAAAAACATTTTCAGTGAATATTTTATAGGACTTCCTTGGTGGTCAGTGGTTAAGACTCCGCACTCCTAATGCAGGGGGCGCAGGTTCAATCCTTGGTAGGGAACTACAATCCCACATGCTGCATGGCGCAGCCTAAAAAAATTTTTTTCATTTAAAAAAAAAGAATATTCTATAACATAAAAATTATCACAATACATATTAAGCTTAAAAATCATAAAAATTAACATTATGAATATAGATAAAAGACTTGAAGTAAATTAATTGTTGAAAATGATCATCTCTGGATGGCAGTTTTTTTTTAATTTTCTTCCTTTACATGTTTCTTTTTTATTTTTTTAATTTTATTTATTTATTTTCAGCTGTGTTGGGTCTTTGTTGCTGCATGCAGGCTTTCTCTAGTTGTGGCGAGTGGGGGCTACTCTTTGTTGTGGTATGCAGGCTTCTCATTGCGGTGGCTTCTCTTGTGGAGCACAGGCTCTAGGTGCGTGGGCTTAGTAGTTGCAGCATGTGGGCTCAGTAGTTGTGGCTCACGGGCTCTAGAGCGCAGGCTCAGTAGTTGTGGCACACAGGCTTAGTTGCCCTGCGGCATGTGGGATCTTCCCGGACCAGGGCTCAAACCTGTGTCCCCTGCATTGGCAGGCCGATTCTTAACCACTGTGCCACAAGGGAAGCCCCCTTTTTATGTTTCTGTATTCTCCAAATTGTCTACAATATATCATTCCTATAAGCAGAAGAGATATTACTGAAAAGGCAATTTAAAAAAAATTTTTTTTTTTAATTTTTTGGCTGCGTTGGGTCTTCGTTGCTGTGCGTGGGCTTTCTCTAGTTGGGGCGAGCAGGGCTACCCTTCGTTGCGGTGCACGGGCTTCTCACTGTGGTGGCCTCTCTTGTTGTGGAGCATGGGCTCTACAGCGCGGGCTCAGTAGTTGTGGCAAACGGGCCCAGTCGCTCCGCAGCATGTGGGAACTTCCTGGACCAGGGATCGAACCCCTCTCCCCTGCATTGTCAGGTTGACCCTTAACCACTGCGCCACCAGGGAAGTTCCCTGAAAAGGCAATTTTTAAGAAGTTTTTCCAATTAATCTCCATTTTTATTTTTAACTCTTTCCCACTTTTTCTTACCCTAATCTAAGTCTTAAGGTCTAGGGCAGTGGTTCTCAAGCAGGGGCAGGGGGAAGGGGGACTGCTCCCCAGGGAACATTTGGCAGTCTGTAGACAATACAGATTGGCTGTCACAACTAGGGGTGGGGGATGCTACTGGATCTAGCAGATAAAGGTTAGAGATGAGGCTAAATATCCTACAACATGCAGGACAAGCCCCCAGAAAAAAAGAATAGTGCAGAGGTTGAGAAATCTTGGTTAGAATGAAGAAAATGAGCATAAGCAGGAAGATTGGGTTAAAATACAATATTAACTCTAGTGGGTTTAACTTTCCATTTCTAAAATAAGATTTAACAAATACACATTCTGAATTGATGAAAGTTTAGTCCAGGTTTTGACCCAAATTTCTTCTTATTAAGATATACTTTTCCTAATTTTATGGAAAATATCTCTAGCAGTTCTGCTCCCAAACTGAGCATGATGCTTATCGAACTAGAAGATTTTTTTCAGCTTGAGCATAGAGAGACCAAATCTGTTTAAACGTTTTTTAAGTACTGCTATAAAAATGTTTTAAAGTGAGCTCATATCCTTAAGGGAATAGCTGATTATCTATTGTAATCACTCCAGTATGATAAGATGAAAAACTAAGTTCTAACTAGTCTAGTCTAACTAGTCAAAACCAGTCTAACACAGAAGTGTTTGTTTGAAACACATACACACTCACATACACAGAAAATGATTTATGTAAACTCACACAAAATTACTTCTATTTGGTGATGTCAGATTCAGGGAATGGTAACAAAGCAAGAATACAAAGCTTTGAGGAAATGAAGTACCCTCCTCAGTCTAAATTACTAAATAATTCACTCCATAAGAAATTTGGTTATAACAAAGCACAAGAGAGCATTAGGAGTGGGTACATGAACTACAGTCAGTAGTACAGGATCAAGAAGTAGATGACATGGTGGAAAGGAAGAGAGCAAAAAAAAAAGATTAGAACACTGTAGATGAATAATGGATGATCTGAACAGTCAAAAGGGGGAAATAAGAAATTTTGCAACTTATCCTTGGGTGAAAATGGGGTAAGAGAATAATGTTTGCATACAAGGATGTGAAGAAAATAAAGGAAAATAAAATGCTGAGGAAATATGGCAGAAAGAGATCAGAAGGAAAGGTTACATAGGGTTCAGAGCCCCCTAAATAAGACAATAAAAAATACTTTTTAAATCATCTATCTCTGATATGCTTTTTTTGTTTTAGTTGAAGTACAGTTGATTTACAATATTGTGCTAGTTTCAGGTGTACAGCAAAGTGATTCAGTTCTATTTTTTTTCCAGATTATTTTCCATTATAGGTTGTTATAAATATAATTCCCGTGCTATGCAATAAATCCTTGCTGCTTACCTATTTTATATATAGTAGTAGTGTGTATCTGTTAATCCCATACTCCTAATTTACCTGCCCCTCATATGCTTTTATCAACATTTGCACTTGATTCTCCATGGCCTTTTTTTTTTTAATTAAAAATGATTCTCTAGGGGAAAGATATCCAATGTCCTCCTAGTCAAAACCCTCCTATTCATCTTCTCAAAAATCAGCAAAGGAGAGGCAGAACTCAGTCACTTTGTCACTTTTGGTGACTGATTCATAGTGGACATTGTTTGAGGGTAGCTGTTTTGTTCTGTCTCTCTAGCACTATTCCTTCTGATGGGGAACAGCTTTCAGCCACCCTACCAGGTCTGAGTAGGACTATCAGTCAGGATGCCCCATCCTCCCTCTGGCCTCTGAGATGAGCAAGACTGGACTGCTCACGGTCTCCCTCCCACCACCTACTCGGCACACAACCACAAGCAAGGACAACCAGAATTCCTCTACCAGGCTCTCTTCCTCCAGGCCCAGAGCTAGACCATGTGGTCTGCAGGTGCCACTGACCCTGAAAAGAGCTGTCCTGAGGATGAAAGCAATATTAAATAGCAGTCTGACACGAAAGCCAGTGACAGAGAGCCCCAGAGGTACCATGTCAGAGTCTTGAATCTAGCCATGCCTGGGCTTTCAGGGCACCTAAGCAAATAAAATGCTTTTTGGCTTTGAGTTGGGTTTCCATCACTTCCAACTAAAACAGCTCTGGCTGGTAAATTGTTTAACACTGTCAAAGAGAGGTTCGGAAAGTCGGTGTATCAGAACTATGATCCATGAATTAGCCAGACCCTTTCTGTTTATCTACCATATCTTAGCTGATATCATAACTTGAGATAATGAGTTTCATATGTGTAAAACAACGGCTAGAGTAGAAATTCATTTTAAATGACATATTTATTTATTTAAAGAACTAACAAGTATCCTTACTAAACTGGGATTTGATGTTATAAACTTCTAATCTTGGTGTTAAATAAATACTTCACCATTTTCCCACTTCACCTTCATCTTTCTGAAGGGTCTGTCCTTTTAATCTGTCTAGCCTCTTCACTGCCCTGATCATTTTATTTCTCCCATTCTGAAATTCCTTCAGAATGTATTTATCAAGAGGAAACCCAGGACTTCTCTGGTGGCGCAGTGGTTAAGAATCTGCCTGCCAATGCAGGGGACACGGGTTCGAGCCCTGGTCCGGGAAGATCCCACATGCCGTGGAGCAACTAAGCCCATGCGCCACAACTACTGAGCCTGCGCTCTAGAGCCCGCGAGCCACAACTACTGAGCCCATGTGCCACAACTACTGAGCTCATGTGCCACAACTACTACCCGTGTGGCTAGAGCCCGTGCTCCACAACAAGAGAAGCCACCAGAGTGAGAAGCCCACGCACCACAACGAAGAGTAGCCCCCACTAGTCGCAACTAGAGAAAGCCCACGTGCCGCAACGAAGACCCAAAGCAGACAAAAATAAATATACAAAAAAAAAAAAAAGAGGAAACTCCAACCACATACACAGGATTCCTGGCCAGGACAATGCATGTTTTTGTGTGAGTGACTAAAGAGAGACAAAACTTGTCTTTTTTTTATGTCCCATCTCCCTCCAGTCCAGCACTGTGCTCACTTTTTTTTTTTTTAACTTTTTGGCCATGCCGTGTGGCATGTGGGATCTTAGTTCCCCGACCAGGGATCGAACCCCCGCTCCCTGCAGTGGAAGGGCAGAGTCTTAATCATAATCACTGGACCGCCAGGGAAGTCCCTGTGCTCACATTTTTGAACACGGCATGACATCGGGCCAAAGGAGGTAGATAGACGATTTCCATGAACACTTAGGAGTGGATAACGCACTTTTTCCTTGATTTCAACCAAGTTTGCAGCCATTATTTTGAAACTAAAGCATAATTATATCATCCCTAAGTTCTATAATTGGCAAAAAGCCTCTGTGGTACATGGAGATGTTTAAGGCAAATGGCAGCTGGTTAAGGAGACTTTCAACTGAGAAGGGCTTTGAAGCGAAGTGGAGACTGTCTGAGGCATGAAGAAGCCGGGGATAAGTTTCTGCAAAGTTTTAAAATCTCTATCAGCACGAACCCAGATGGACATTACTACCAAGGTAGATGAGGCAGGAGAACTGTTAAAGGGCAGAATTGACTAAAGGGCATTTTAGCACACTAAGGACCTAAGGAAACAAGGCATCAAAAGCAGACACCATTAGTAAAGGTAAGGTGGTAAGTATGTGAAGAAAAGATTAAATAAATCACTTAAACTCCTTTCCAACTATGCTCACTTCCCACTGTCAGTGAAACTCCATGGGAGTCACACCCAAGGTCAAGTCTCTATATTCAGTTATCAATATTCGTTGAGCTAAGGTGGAATCATAACATACACTTTTGAAAACAAACAACTCTTTCCTCTGCCCCAGCGGGCAAGCCAACTCCAGTAAACTCTCTGAATAAGCTGGGGAAGAGAAGGAGCTAAGCACCAACGAACTTTTGAGGGTGATAGAAATGTTCTATATCTTGTTTGTGATGGTGATTACATGACAGAATATATTTATCAAAATTCATTAAACTGTGCACTTAAAATTAGTGATTTTTAAAAATATTTATTTATTTGGCTGCACCAGGTCTTAGTTGTGGCATATGGGATTTTGGTTGTGGTACACGGGATCTAGTTCCCTGACCAGGGATCGAACCCAGGCCCCCTGCATTGGGAGCATGGAGTCTTAACCACTGGACCACCAGGGAAGTCCCAAAATGAGTGAATTTTATTAAATGTAAATTATACCTCAATAAAGTTGATTAGAGAGATACAGAGGCAGGAGCCAGAGGGAAGGGAGAGGACAACCTCCCCAGGTAGACAAATGGAGAAAGTCTGCGAAAACTACTGTAGGACAGGACACGCCTGGTGGGGTGGAGTGGTGTCGCCCACACAATATTTCACCTAGGGCCAGACCTCATTCCATAGATCAGCCAGGAGTTTATACTTCTGATAATACCTCATAGTTCATTAGGAATTACCTAAAGTGGAGACAGATAAATCCAATCCATCCTCTAGTGGGCCATGTGCCCCTAGATTCTCCTGATGGAGGCAAAAGTCATGATAAAGTGAAGAACACAAAAGCTAAATTACCCTCCTCTCCCACAGTCTCCTATAGGAAAGTTATCCCCCCCACTCCACCTCAACCTTTTGGAGGTTTAAGTTAAATCCCCGGAACCCCATTCAGACCTTCCTCCAGTATCCCCTTACTTCAAAAAGCTAAAAGCACCAGGAAGAATTAACCTGTTTATGTGGCAGTAGCAACTCTCATTAAAATTATAACTTTTTTGTAATCTTTTAGCCACTGGGCAATACACCGAACTGTCACACTTCAAGAAACAGTAACAAATTTCAAGAGGAGATCACAACCATTCTGCTTTGCTCAAACAGTCTAAAGAAGTATTTCTGAGCCACTTACAAATTCCAGAGTCAGCAAAAATTCATGATATAATGAGAATTAACTTCCAGTTTCCAAAGCTAGAGCCACTGGTGTTAACTTACACTATTCCCTCTCCTTCTCTTCCTGTATCTACTCCATCACAGAGACCTGTCTCTCACACTTTCTGCCTGCACTTCAATCTACCAGACTTCCATCACTTTCCATTTTGTTTCCTACAACATTTTCCTTGGTCTCCCTGGCTCCCAGCTCTCTTCTCTATTACTCACCCTGTTCATCATGCCTGAAAATGTGCTTACTTGTTTAACCACTCCATTACACCCTGCTTCATTCCTACAAGTGGACTAATCATCCCAAACCATTATTTTCTGTTTCTCTCCTGTTTAAATATTTTTTAATCCATCCAACAAATATTTAATGAACACCTACTATGTGGAAGACATTGTGATAGGCTCTACAGGAGGTAAACAAACCCTGACCAGCATCTCAGGGGGCTTACAGTATTGTGGGAGTGGCTTACATATATACAGATAACTATAATAAGATAGAAATGTGTACAGGTCATTAAGACAGAGAACTGTCAGCTGGATGTCAAGTAAAATCAGAATTGGTAAAGAAGAAGTAGAATATGAGACAAAGAAAAAGCTACAGAGGTTTCCAGCATGAGGGACTAGGAAAATAGCAGAGCCA
This sequence comes from Grampus griseus, assembly GCF_964374135.1. NCBI lineage: Eukaryota > Metazoa > Chordata > Mammalia > Artiodactyla > Delphinidae > Grampus > Grampus griseus. Next base: position 96,498,813 of record NC_139018.1, read on the forward strand.
TTAACAGGCCAAAGGACATCAGGAAGAAATACAGATAGAAGGAGCATGACAGGAGATTTAAGAAAAGTGAATGTACTTGCCAAAGCCCAAATCAGGGAACATGATCAGAGATTTCTGTTCTGCTTTAAGAGGCTGGAAGCAGTCTAAGAAATGCAATTTCAACACCAAAATATTAGAATTTCCAGGATTGATGATTTAAAGGGACAATGGCATAGAATATAAAATTGGGACTATCTCAGAAAAAATCTAGTCCATGCAGCTTCAGTAGGTATGAGGAAATATGGTGGGAAAGGAAGATTACAGATATACAATCTACTGGCCTAATAGTTGTTTCATCTAAGGAAAGTGTACTTGGCTTCTGGAGTGAGGGTTTTAGACTGTTTCTGTACTGTTAGAAAATTCAGCATCCTGACATACTATGGGACTCCTAATTAAACTTCAGGTAATCTTGGCCATTCTACAGCATTTATGTGGTACCCATGGTGTCTGGGAACTTCATGTGAGGATGACTAGGATGCCATTTTATTGCTATTGGTGATCCATCCAGGTCTAATTAATAAACCCTGCTCCACAAATGCTGAATCCTTTGAAGGTGCTGAAAGTAGCTACAAGTGATGTCATCATTCAGACACCCACTGGAAAGTCAAGACCAGCAAATATTTTCAAAACCAGAAACAATAAGATGTCACAACCACCTTCAATTCTTTCAGGAACGAGTCAGGTGGATCTAAAAATAAATCAACACACAACTCTGTGATTATACTAAAAACCTTTGAATTGTACATTTTAAATTGGTGAATTGTACATTATGTGAATTATACCTCAATAAAGCTGTTATTTTAACAATCAACAAACATGTTTTAACCAAAATGTTAGTTTCCAGAAATGTTATATCCTAGTAACCCAGCTATTGCCTTTAAAATGTTTATACTGCTTGAAAAATTTACAAAAGAGAAGCCCTGCTAAACTGCTGTGACAAAACCATTATCATTTTAGCTAAAAAGAATAAACTGAATGGTCTTTTGTCTTTCACTGTAATAGGAGCTGATTTCTATCACACATCAAAATCTGCCTTTAAGCTCTGAATGACATTTTGAAAAGGGCACTTTTCAAATTTAACCACTATGTTGAATACCATAATCATGGCATGTCACTATTATATCTTTCCTTGTAGTCTACCCCCAGAACTTCCTTCCCTATAATCCTCTGCAAGGGGAAAATCCTTGTGTTTATATACAATTTTTTTTAATTTTATTTATTTATTTTATTTTTGGCTGCGCTGAGTCTTCGTTGCTGCATGCGGGCTTTCTCTAGTTGTGGTGAGCGGGGACTACTCTTCATTGCAGTGCGTGGGCTTCTCATTGCGGTGGCTTCTCTTGTTGCGGAGCACGGGCTCTAGGTGCACGGGCTTCAGTAGTTGTGGCACACGGGTTCAGTAGTTGTGGCACGTGGGCTCAGCAGTTGTGGCACGTGGGCTCAGTAGTTGTGGCACACGGGCTTAGTTGCTCCACCATGTGGGATCTTCCTAGACCAGGGCTCAAACCTGTGTCCCTTACATTGGTAGGCGGATTCTTAACCACTGCACCACCAGGGAAGTCTAATCCTTGTGTTTAATATCCATTTATATTACCTCTAATGATTTCCCTCGTCCTCTAAAAATCACTACCCAAGCTTTTATCTCTAGAATCATTCCAACCTTCTCATGTCCCAACCTCTTCCCTAACTTCTACAAATAAATACCATACCAGCTGTCTGCCTGCTGCTGAGGTAACAGCAGGTTATTTATGCCCTTGAAGATTCAAAGTGGGCCAAGAATATAAGAAGCAGGCTGTAAACCCTTCGAGGGAAAGGACTGTGTCTTGTTTATATTAGAACCTCTCAACATTAAGCAGAGTACCTGGCACCCAGGAGGTGCTCAATAAATATTTTTGTCCGCCATTAAGCTAAGGTCCATTCACAAAAAGAATGAGCCAACAAACAAACCAAGTAACCAGATTATCCTTAGGTATAAATGCATTTAGGAGAAGGCAACTTAAGCTCAACTTCCCTACTGATGTCTAAACCAGTTTGTCTTTACAATGACTAGAAGGTGAATTTTAAAACAGATTGTGATTATGACCAAAGCCCACCCCAAACCTTACAATTTTAAAAATCACAGGATCTTTTAAATTTTTTCTTGCCAATTATTTTGGGAGAAAAAAGCAGACCCAAAACCCAAGAGCAACGTATTATCCAACCAGTGTCTAGTTAAGCAGCCTACAATTAGTCAGGCAGCTGAAGGATGGACTCCTCGGGCAGTGAAGAATGGGGTCTATACAAAGTAACTAAGGAATATTTACAGACCATATCTCTTCTTGTTAAAATGACTCTGATATTTCTTAGTACCCACCTCATATGTTTATTATGAGGATTAAATGAGTTAATATTTGTAAAGCACTTAAAACTGTACCTGGCACATAGTTAGCTTTATATAAATCTTTGTTTATAAAGTAACTTTGGATCAATTTCCAATTGCATTCAATCATACATTAGGTATCTACAATGCCTAAAGAATTACCAGGTTTAGAGAGAAGTTTCATTGTGCAGTCCTCAAATCTGAAGCTGGAAAGAGAGAGGTCCCAGGAAATGTTTCATGCAAACTCATTTCATGGTTGAAGAAATATACCTCATATTTGTAGAGAAATTCACAGGTTACGAAAAGCATTCCCATGTATTATTGTTTGATCCTCACAACAACAACCTTGTAAGAGATGTAGGGCAGGTATAATTAACTCCATTTACAGATGAGGAAACTAAAGCACAGAGAGGTTAAGTGATTTGCCCAAGGTCACACAGTAAGTGAAAAGGCCCCGGCTAGAATCAAGGGCTAGAATCCAGTTCTCTTGATGGCGGGTCCAGACCTCTTCCTTCTATAACATGCTGCAACTTGAGCCCTGGGCTTACTTGGGTCATATTTGGAAGCAGTGATTCTGAGACCATAAATGTAGACTTGGCCTCAGATGCAAACTCAAAAAGTTAAGGTTAATTCTGTTAACTGGAATTAGAGGTAATTAATAGCTGGCAAAACATCTACCTACACAGGAGTGATAGTATAAAATGCCATGACTACACACAGTCACAAAGGGCACCACACACTGTCTTGAAGGGACAGTTCTCCAAAATATGCCATTCAGAGATTACCAGCCCCAGAGAATACTGCTGTCAGTATAAGAAGGAAAGGCTGCCACTTCCCTTAAACAAAACCCAGAAGGAAAAGGCTCACCCCAGAGGATGGTGAAGACATGGAGCCTAACAAGGCTCTAAGGGATTACATGCAGATTGCAAACTCCCAGCGACAAATGAGTACCGACCACCCCAGTGAATCAGCTCGCATTTATTCGTCTGCATCTTCCCCAGGGGCTCTCCACCCCAGGGTAGCAATCTGAAACCGGGCACCTAAAGGTGAAAATCGACTGGCGACCTTTTGCAAGATTCCATACCTCACAGAAAGGTTGGGTGGCGGTAGAAGTGGCACCGCATACCAACACCAGACGTTATTTTAAGCGCGTGTCCCCAGGGGAGGGACCGACCATCTAATCTGTCAGATCTAGGATCTCCCACCAGCCAGGATTTTTCCTAAAGCAAGACGGAGGGCTGAGCAATCCTGCCCCAGGCTCGCCCTACTAAAGCCACACAGACCCGCTTTCCACTTAGAAACCCGCACTGCTCCCAGGCCAAGAAGGGTGGCAGGGGCCACAGAGGCACCCCGAGGCAGGCCTCCCTCCGCCGCCTTAACCATCAACGCCCGAACAAGGAAGGTGCCTCTGCGGGCGACCGGCGGGCAAGGCAGAGGATTTCAAAATGCTCGGAAAGGGGGTGGTGCCGGAGGGGCCGGACTGGGTCCCCACGCCCCGGCCCCTCCCCGGCCTGACAGCTGGCGGCGCCGGGCCGCGCGGCCCCCTCCCCAAGGCGCGGCTCATGGGGCGCCTTACCTTTGTGTAGAGCTCCGACGCGGCCATGGCGGGCCCCGCGGCGCCGACGCCCCCCGCCTGTGCGGAGGCCGCACCTCTTCTGGGCGGCTGCCCGCGCCGACTAGGAAACGCCGGGGCTGCAGCCGGCAGGGAGCAGGGCAGGGCCAGGCCGGGCGGGCCGCTCCGGGCGGGGCGGGGTGGGGTTGGGTGGGGCGTCTCAGCCGCGGGCGGCCAGTGGGGGCCTCGCCATCACTCCCGGGCTCGCCGCGAGCTGTGTCGCGCGCTCGGCGTGCCCGGGGTCCTCGGGGTCGCCGCCGCTGCCAACCCTACAGCCGGTGATGCTGCTGCCGCTGCCGCCGCCGCCGCCGCCGCCGCCGCCGCCCTCGCCCTGTGCATTGTGGGAGCGGGAGGAGGCTGTGCTCCAGCGCTGCCACCGCGGCTGCTCCGGGTTCTCTCGGGCTCACGCTGCCTCCCATCGGCTGCGGGCACCGGGCATCATCAGCCTGTCAGCCAGCGTCGCCGCTGCCTCCTCCCGCGCTGCCGAGACCCAGAAGCCCGCCCCAGGACACCCACTGGCCGCACACCGCCCCCGGGATGCCCCAGGCCCCAAGCGAGCCCTGGACCGTGCAGAATAGCCCAGCCTCCGAGAGGGGCAGCGATAGCGGTGTCACTCAGGGTGTCCAGGTAAATGGGAGTCTGCAGGCTGCTTTTCCTGTGCTTCCAAACATTGGTAGGGAAAGGATAGGGGGAGAAGCTTCTTGGAAGGCCATGGAATAACCTAGAATTCCAGAAGAGCCTTATTAGCAGTACACGTCTGGGAGTGAGCGAGGACGGATAATCTGAAAGAATCACCAAGGTCACCCTGAACACCTCGGCATCTGCCGTAGGGTCGTTTCGTGAAGCCAGAGCGTAGGGGCCTGTTTTAAGCTACAGAAATTTAAGTGCACCTGGTAACAAGATGCCCCCAGGGGGCGGCCCTAGAGCCTCCTTCTATCCTAGGCCTGCGCCTTCGTAACGGTGCCACTCACCTTCTGCCCCAGCCCTCTTTCTCTATCTAATCGCTGTTATCCTTGCACTTCAAGCCCAAGAATGTGATCTTTCCACCCCACCCTGATGCCGTCTTCACCCTCTACCTCTTCCCCACCCACGCTTTCATTCCAGTTTAGCTAATCTCCATTTTTTCATCCCAGCCTCTTTAGTGTGCTCATCTTTCCTTATTTCTTTGAACTCTAAGTGGTGCCCAGTGCCAGTCATGGGACTCTGGGATGGTTTTTATCAAAACTATCTCTCAAGGCTGGCCCCCTTGGTAGTGTGTGTATCCTGCGTGTATATTTGAAGGAAGATCATTGATGAGGGGGACATTTGAGGCCAGTCCTCACTCCCTGGAACTCAGGCCTCTCCTCCCCTTGCTCACTGCCCACAGTCTCCTCAGACATGCCAGAGGTAATAGCTACAGAGTCCTGCATAATGCTCTGTACCTTCCAATTCTGAAAGTAAATCTCTTTCATCTTTTTGGATACCACCCTTTCTTTAAAAGAGAAAACCTGTGCAGCTATCAGCAGTACACCAGAAAAGGCACTGGATTGAGATTTAAGAGTTTCTTTGTGCCTTGTGTAAGGTGGTAACCACTCTGTTTTCTCACCCTCCAGCTAGTACCTACCTCCTAGGACTGTTGAGAAATGCTGAGTATGCCGATGAAGCGGTGCAGGGTGTATCACCCCAGGGGACGCTGCTTTGGTATATTGACTATCTTGAGTTGGGGGCACTTGCAAAACATCAAATACAAGAAAAATAATGACCTTCCTTCTTTTTCTTAAAAGCAGAAGATGAAATTCCTATATGAAAGATGTCCTCCCTAATATCAGAAGGAAAGTACTGTTCTTATCATCAAGGGGAGAAGTTAAGACCAAGAGAATTCTAAACAAACAGACCTTGTTAAAATAGTTCTTATCTTCCTTTAGCCTCCCCACATTGTTAAGTCACTTGTCCACAATTGCTTCTCTTTGTTCAACCCAATATAAAAGCTAATAAGTTTTGCCATTTATTTGGGTCTTCATTTCCTTATGAAGGCTCCTGTATCATGTAAAACAATATGAATTAGTATGCTTTTCTTGCATTAATCTATTTTTGTCAGTTTAATTTTTAGGCCCAACCAGGGACCCTAGGAGGGTGGAGGAAAACATTTTCTTCCCCTAAACTGAGAAAAAACTAAAAAATTAAAACGGTGTTGTGTTACAGGTGTCAGTGAAGTTTTTTGGTTTGTTTTGTTTTGTTTTCCCTAGTGACAGAGGGAAGAAAAGACACTAGAATTATTCTCTTCTAATACCTGAACACATGCATTCAACCACTCAAATATTTGGCCCATGGTAGGAGGAAGGTAATAAGGATGAGGAAAGGGAGAAGGGTTTTCTGCCCTGGACCTTACGTTATCTCCTTCAGAAGAGCAGACTTAAAAGCTGGAAGAGGGCTTCCCTGGTGGCGCAGTGGTTGGGAGTCCGCTTGCCGATGCAGGGGACGTGGGTTCGTGCCCTGGTCGGGGAGGATCCCACATGCCGCAGAGTGGCTGGGCCCGTGAGCCATGGCCGCTGTGCCTGCGCGTCCGGAGCCTGTGCTGTGCAACAGGAGAGGCCACAGCAGTGAGAGGCCCGCGTACAGCAAAAAAAAAAAGCTGGAAGAAACAACTAGGAAGCCCTGATGGCTGACCTCCCTACCTTAACCATGTATATTCACAGTCCCAAGCACTCTGTCATTGGTAAACTGGGGAAACCAGCAATAGGACCAACTTCTGAGGGTTTAAGATTTCCCCCTCTGAAAAAGTAGCCAGAGTATATTGTATATTATTTTAAATTGATAATGTTTTCAACTATTGCTTTATAAGTGGGAATATTTTCATGTAGGTTGTTTTCCAAATAAAAACAGTGTCCAAGTTATTGTGAACAATCCCTTTCCTCTAAAGTGTTCATGGATATTACTTTTTCCAACAAATATTGAGAGCTACATTGTACCAGAAACTCTTCTACATGTTGAGGATTCGAGAGTAAACAAAACAGATAAAATCCCTGACCCCACGAAGCTTACATTTTAGTCTGGAAGATAGACAATTATAAAGTTAGAAGGTGAAGGTGATAAGTGTATTAATTTGCTAGGGCCACAATAAAGTACCATGACCTGGGTGTTTTAGACAGTAATGTACTAGGTGATCTGGAGGCTAGAAGTCCCAGAACAAGGTGTTGGGAGGGTTAGTTCCTTTTGGGAGCTGGAAGGGGGAATCTGCTCCATGCCTCTCTCCTACATCCTAAAGGTTTGCTAGCAATCTTTGGCGTTCCTTGGCTTCGGCTGCATCACCCCAATCTCTGTCTTCATCCTCACGTGGTGTTCTCCCTGTGTGCATGTGTGCTTCTGTGTCCAAATTTCCCCTTTTTCTAAGGACACAGTCATATTGGATTAGGGTCCACCCTAATCCTTGATCTTAACTTGATCATCTACACAGACCCTATTTCCAAATAAAGTCTCATTCACAGGTAGTGGAGGTTAGGACTTCAACATGTTTTAGGGGGACACAATTCAACACATAACAATGTACAATGGAGAAAAACTAAATAGGGAAGAGAGAGAAAAACTAAAAAGCAATTTTTAGTAGGGTGGTCATTGCTTTATTCAAATTGAAGAAAAAATCTATTGAGGGTCTATCACGTGGTAGCACTGAAGAGAGTAAAGATGGAGATGAATGAAATATGGTCCTTGGCCTGGGGGAGCTCACTGCAAGGAGTGGCTGCAAGGGTAGGAGAAGGGGCAGTCCATGCTGCATGGTCATATAAAGTAGTAATTCTAATTCTGTAAGACTGGCGTAATTCTAGAGGCCAGAGGCAAAGTACTGTGTTACTGGTTATAGTACATTCATTGGCATTTGCGTATCCCAATATTTAACGTTTCGGAGGACTAGCCATGGGCATAGGCGACATTTGGGTGGGAACCCCAAATAGCTCATCAGGAGATCCAAATGATGATATGGAGTTGAGGAGGGGTCATTTATCATTGCAAGATATATAAAGGAACAGCCAGAGGGACCTAGGCTCTGAAGCAGAAAAAGCAGAGTGAAGAAGAGAGGAAGACTGACCTAAAATACTTGAAATTTGGAAGGCAGACAGGTACTCCCGGATCCCCACCCCTTCAATTCCCTAGCTCCAGCCAGTTATCCTCACTCCCTCTCACTTGGGAGCTTAGGCCTAGCCACACTTTATGTCTCCCCAGGCAAGGAGGATAAAAAGGACAGTACTTAATTCAAACGGTGCAATTATTTTTATTCCCAGTACCTATTACTCTAATTCTAGATTCTAATCTTGGGTTTCCTAAAATATCTCTCATCTCTGGCCCTTTGTTCCCAGTTTTCTAGCTTGTGTGCTGACCACCTGCTATTGGAGCAGCCTCTGCACCTAGCTCCTTCTATCAGTTGATTGTTTGTTCTAGATCGTGAAATACTTTCTGCTCGAATCCATAGCACTCATGTGCTTTATACTGCCTCGATCTTCCAGAATTACTGGATTGTAAGTACTTATTAGCTACTCTCATCCCGTACCTCCCGCAACCACTGACACACAGCTCCCTTCCGTGAGGTAGTGGTGGAAGCCCCTCGGTAGTGAAAATGACTTAGAATCAAATGACCTAGATGCTAGTCCCAGTGCTAACCTGGGGCAAGCCTCTTAGCCAATATGAGCCTTGCTTTTTGTTTTTTTTTTTCTTTTGGCCACGCCACAGGGCTTGTTGGATCTCAGTTCCCCGACCAGGGATTGAATCTGGGCCACAGCAGTGAAAACCTGGAATCCTAACTTAGGCCACCAGGGAACTCCCTGTTTTGTCTTTTAATAAATTTTGTTTTAGACAGTTTTAGATTTATAGAAAAACTGCAAAGATATTACAGAGTTTCCATATACCCTGTGCAATGGCCTGAATGTTTATGCCGCCACCCCCAAATTCATACGTTGAAACCCTAACCCTAAGGGAATGATAGTAGGAGGTGGGGCCTTTGGGAGGTGATTAAGTCATGAGGGTGGAGCCCTCATGAATGAGATTAGTGCCTTTTATAAAAGAGACCCCCCAAAGATCTCACACCCCTCTGCCATGTAACGATACAGTGAGAAAACAGTCATGTATGAGGAAGTCAGCTCTCACCAGACACTGAATGTGTTGGCACCTTAATCTTGGGCTTCCTAGCCTCCACAACTGTAAGAAATACATTTCTATTGTTTATAAGCCACCCGGTAGTTTATGGTATTTTTTTACAGCAGCCTGAACAGATTAAAACACCCAGAAATCAGTTTGCCTTATTGGCTTCTTACATTCGTATGGTAGGTTTGTTACAATTACTGAACTGATGTTGATAGAGTATCATTAACTAAAACCTATGTTTATTCAGGTTTCCTTAGTTTTCTTTAGTTTTTACCTCATGTCCTTTTTTGTTCCAGGATCCCTCCAGGATGCCACATTACATTTAGTCATTATGTCTCATTCAGATCTTCTTGGCTGACAGTTTCTCCCTTTCCTAGTTTTTGATGACAAGGATATTTTTCATGAATTTTGAGTAGTACCAGTCATGTATTTTGTAGAATGTCCCTCAGTTGGGATTTGTCTTGATTAGACTGGGGTTATAGGTTTTTGTGAGGAAGACCACAGAGGTAAAATGCTATTTTCACCACATTATATCAAGGGTCATAGTATCAACATGACAACACCGTTGACGTAACATCATGATTGATATCGACCTTGATCATCTGGCTCAGGAAGTGTCAAGTTTTTTTCACTGTAAAGCAATTCTTTTCCCCTGTCGTAGGCTAAATTGTGTCCCCTCAAAATTCGTATGTTGAAGTTCTAACCCCCAATAACTCAGAACATAACTGTATTTTAAGATAGTGTCTTTAAAGAGGTAGTTAAGTTAAAATGAGGTCAATTGGACCTTAATTCAATATGACTGGTTTCCTTAGGAAAACAGATTAGGATACAGACATGTATACAAGGGGAAGACTGTGTGAGGACACAGGGAGAAGTTAGCCAACTGTCAGCCAAGGAGAGAGACCTCAGAAGAAACCAAAATAGATGACACCTTGGTTTTGGACTTCTAGCCTCCAGAATTGTGAGAAAATAAATTTCTGTTGTTTAAGCCACCCAGTCTATGGTATTTTGTCACGGCAGCCCTAGCAAACTAATTCGGGCCCCTTTCCATACACTTAACACAGTCACCATATGCAGCCCACACTTAAGGAGTGGAGAGTTGTTCTCCAACTCCTTGAGGAGAGTACCTCCATAAACCTGGAATTCTTCTATGTGGGCAATTTGTCTCATCTCCCCCACTTATTCATTCATTCATTTATATCAGTATAGACTCATGGATATTTATTTTACACTTTGCATTATAATTGACTTTTTTTGGGGGACTGCACCATGCAGCACGTGGGATCCTAGTTTCCCGACTGGGGATCGAACTCATGTCCCCTGCATTGGAAGGCGATTCTTAACCACTGGACCACTAGGGAAGTCCCTGCATTATAATCTAATACTGCTTTATTTTGCTGCTCAAATTGTTCAAGCTTTGGCCATTGGGAGATTTCAGTTGATACCTGTGTCCGTTTGACATACTGCCCCATCATTTTGTGTGTTTTGTTTTTTTATTTTTTAAGCACTTTCTTTTTAGCACTACAAGATTCTATCTTGTCTATTCCTTGCCACAGTCCTAGAATCAGCCATTTCTCCAGGGAGTCCTGGTTCATTTCATTGGAGAACAATATTAGAAGCTATGATCTGGGCCTTGTTGCTACTGGGGTATCATTGCTTCTAGGCCCTCTCCGCCACAGAGCAAGCAATTATGTGTACACTAACCTGTGTATGTACACATTTCTAAAAATATTTCTGATGTAGCTCTCTATATTAAATCAAACAAGAGTTCATACTGATGTCTCCAACTCTGTATCTATTACCACATAGATTTCTTGCCTTGTCCCCTAGCTCACCTGTAAACTCTACCAGTGTGAGAAACCTGAGCCTTTTTTTTTTTTAAAACAAGCAAAAACCAGACAACTTATATGTGTATTGTTGAGGGGTTCAAATCAGATAAATGAGAAAGTGTACTGGAAACTCGACAGTGCTCTACAATTTTAAGATATTATTAATCAAATTCTCAGTCCTATCTCTCCTCACATATTCACTCCCTGCCTTTGACTGCCTGGTTGTGCCATGTTGCAGGATCCAATGGAAGCTGAATAAAAACTGAGTGACTTCTAAAAGAGCATTTTGATGGGTCAGCCAGAAATGATGAATAGTTCAAAGATTAGCACTGTGTCAATTTATTGACTTACTTGGGTATAATACCGCTGTATAGTTTAAGATCCTCTTTTAATGCTTCCAGGCATGTCAAATCAAAATGAGTAAGGAAATCATAAGCTCCATGAAGTTCTTGCACCCTCAAGTAGACAACATTGCAATGCTGTATTGCAGAAGCACACGGGAAGGTATAATGGTCTCTATCATATTTGTGCCTGTCTGTCATCTTTTCTCTATTTGGGGGAATTTTCTACACTAGTTCTGCCTCCTGATAGTTGCAAATTCCCTCCTCTTTTGCAGCTTGGATGCAGTCATATGACCTAAGCCACAAAGATCAGATTCATCTGCACAAGACTTAGGTTACAGAAGTGAGAAACATGGAGAAACAGGCTCTGCCCAGAACTTCCATTTGCCAATGAAGGTAGTAGCAGAGGTAGCCAAGTTTGTAGGACAACAGTGGTCACATCAAAGTCGGGCTCCTGGCTTTCAGTGGTTGGTGGCAGGAGTGGTAGCAGCAGCAGCGATAGCAGCAGCAGCATCCACATCAGGCCATTGCTGTAGCACGTTTCTGGGGTTGTTCCTAGATTTACATCAAGACTGTTTCTCCAGCCTTTCTAACAATTTTGTAAGTGACCTGATATCTTTCAGTGAATCCATTTTCACCTAAATGAGCCAGTTATGAATTTGTGATTAAGAACCCTGACCATTATAGAGTGGTATATGGGATGAATGTGGTGAATGGGAATGGCTATATCTCAAGGGTATAGTTTCTTTCAGAAAATATTTATTGGGCACTTAAAACGGCCAGGCACTAGGCTAAGTGCTGGAGCAAAATAAGATAATTTTCCTGTAAGAAAGGATAAATGAACTCAATTAGAATGTATTGTGATTAAGTGCTAAAACAGTGTTATATGGAAATGGTTATTGTGTCTCAGAAAATGGAATAATTAACAATTATTAATTGTTAATTAATAATATTAACAATTAATATTCAGTTTTCACAAAGGTATGTTTGAATTAAGTTCTAAAATATAACTAGGAATGTATCAATAGATATCACGAACTAAGACAAAGCAAGCCACAGACTGGAGAAAGATGTTCATGACACATAAAACTATCCATGAAATTTTTAAAAAATAAAGAACTTCCACTTCTAGGGAAGTTCCCACTTCTGGGGAATATGACATAAGACACTGGCAAAAGGCAATGGTTGCCATATGCAATCTAGAAAATAATGGATTCAGTTCAGGAGGAGCAGCTGAGTCCCAAGGTGATGACTATGCATTAGGATAAGAAATCAACAAGGTCGGACTGAAGCAAGGAGACCTGCCTACAGGGGAGTTTTCTGGAGTAAAAGGATGACTCTATAGAATACTTCATGTGATGGGAGACATTAAAATAATTGTGGTTATGATAGAGGCCAAAAGGATGAAGAGAAAAAATAATCAGAAACACCAAGAAAAACAAAAAGCGATTTAAAAAATGAAATCATAGTATACACTGTGATCTGCAGTGAACTATATCAACCTATAAAGCTAAGAGGACTATTAATAATGATTATAAAATAGAATGCAAGTGTTATCAACCTTAATAAGGTAAGAACACAGATGACAAAGGCCAAGAGAAGGGAGGAGAGTCAAAAGGAAGGACAGTGGTGTTCATATTGTCATATTACACACTAGAGAGACAAGAAATACTGTTGACAGCCAATGGGATAAGAAATAATGGTGAAAATATATTAGACATTGTAAAGGAAGCCTATAGAGGAATCAAAAGTAGTGATATGATCCTAGAAAGAGGGTGGGAGGGAAGGGAGGTGGGAAATATAAGCTTAATCCTCATTTATCAGTCTTGAAAACTATTAATTTATGTTTAAAATTAAGAAATTAAGCAACAGTGGTATAAACATACTATTGAGAGGCATGGGGGCAACTACCAGAAGAAACACAAAACAGCTTGAATGTCTCCAGTGGTAGAGGAGCTAAACTTGGTGGTAGAGGCATATTTTGTGATTCTTAGCTTTTCACCATGTCCTTCTGTACTACTTGACTTTAGAATCATTACAAGTATACTTCTACCTTTTAAAAAAGTGAAGAGGAGCAGGAAAAGAAATCTAATAATTTAATTTAGAACCAGGTTTTGGTTCTACCATTCTTTTCCACATTTTTACCCCAACGACTGATGCCCCACAGAAGGCATTTGCTCCATTCAGTTCTCCTTAAAAAAATTTAAATTTTAAAAAACGTTGTGAATTCAAACAATGATCCCAACGAAACCACTTTTAAATTTCTAGATCCTTTCTGGATCTGTTAAGTACATACATGCTTTTACAAAGCTATAAAGAGTCCCTGGGTTTCAAAGCTCTACCCTCTTCTCTTCATACCCTCCAGGAAAATGACCTCAACCCCCCTCTTACAAGTAAGACTAAGGTCATTCAGTGACCACTCTCCTCTAGTATCTCTTTCCCCCGCCTGCACTCTAGTCATTCATCCTCTGTTTAGAAGACATGCCAAGGCTAATCTCCTCACGCATGCTCTCAACCCCAGCTCTTGCCCTCTTGCCTCTTCTATATCTTTGGTTTTTCTCCCATGCTTTTGTTTTGCCTATCTGTAACCAAAATCAAATCTTTCCTACATTTAAAAGCAAAGCCAAAGACTGTATCTTCTTTTATGTACCTCAGAAATTCTCAAAAAATCACATCCTCTCCACTAACTCACCTTTAATCACTTATTGTTCTTTTTCTGTCCCTCTGTCCCAGGCCCATGCACACCTCTACTGAAACTGCTCTCTCCAAATGATCAGTGATACCAACTTCCAGTGGCCTTTTCTCAGGTGCCACTCTTCATTCTGCTGCACTCTACTCTGTAGACGACCATCCTCTTATTGAAGTTTTTCCTCCCTTTGCTTCTGTAGAACCAATCTCCCATAGGAATGTGAATATACTGCAAACAGCTGGCAATACTGTAACAGAATATACCCAGGATATTCTACTGAAGAAGTGAAAGGTTTGTGTTCTGTAACTTGTTAAGTGTGGTGTGACAGAAAGCTGCGCACTGGTGTGTCTGCTTCTGATCTTTATCCTAAAAATATGGCTGCCCTATAGTGATCATTTTTGCAGTAACTCAAGCAACTGGCACCTTACATCTATAGACAAAGTCATTAGGAATGTTAGCTTGTATAGTTGCAGGAAAGTGAGAGTCTACAAGACACTAACCAGCCCAAGTTATTGGTAATGGGGCAATAAAGAGCCTCAGAAACCAGATGCAGAATGTTTGCAAGGTTGTGATCACAAGCAAGAGTAGAGAAGCAGTGAACATTTAATACATCCTTGCCATGGAAAATCAGGCGCACCAATTTCAGTGATGTGAGGTTTATGAGAGCAAAGCTCCTTGACATTTCTCCTCATGCAGAGAAACAGAGTATAAAGGCCTACTGCAACGAAGGAAAGGTTAGACGTGACTGAATGGAGAATCATCATCTCTCTGCATCCATAACCTTAATCTGGTTTCTCACTTAATTTCCAACCCAATATTCCATTTCACTTTATTCATTCAACAAGCATGTAGTATGTATAAGCTGTTTCTAGGTGCTAGGGATGCAATAACGAATCAGACTTCATCTAAGGAAGTTAAATTTGATCCGACTTCAGAATGAAAAAGAGCTAGCCAAACTATGAAACAGGGGAAGTGTTTAATGGAAAAGAAACATGTTCAACAGGGGCAAAAGGATCTTGGATGTATGATTTCAGAATGGAAATGGGATGGGGCAGTGGGAATGGGTGGGACTGCAGCACGCACAAGGGAGCAGGAGTAGAAAGTTATGTGTTAGGGCTTCCCTGGTGGTGCAGTGGTCGAGAGTCCGCCTGCCGATGCAGGGGACACGGGTTCATGCCCCGGTCTGGGAAGATCCCACATGCTGCGGAGCGGCTGGGCCCGTGAGCCATGGCCGCTGAGCCTGTGCGTCCGGAGCCTGTGCTCCACAACGGGAGAGGCCGCAACAGTGAGAGGCCCGCGTACCGCAAAAAAACGAAAAAGAAAGAAAGTTATGTGTTAGAACTATAGCAGTTGTCCAGGTTAAGAAATAGTGGCTTTGGGTATGGTGCCAGCAGGGAAGAGAAATGGACAAATTCAGTGTATTTTGGTGGGTGTTGGTCACAGCCTCTGAGGAATAAAGGATAACTTCTAACGTTGGCTCAAGTACTCAAGTGGGCAAGTGCACAGAGGTGTATTTACTGAGTTGAAGGCTGGAGGAAAGGACAGTGTTATGCAGGAAAATCAAGTTCCTTCGCATGCCCTGATCTCCAACCAAACTTCCTTATACAGAGCCACATTTTCCCAACTCCTTGCCTATTTGAAAATAACAGCCCTCCACCTAAAATGCTTCTTTCTCCCTTTCCCTCCACCAATGCCTACAGCAACCCATCTCTCAAAACTACCTCTAAAATTTCCCTAATTTACCACTCATCCCATTTATCCCCTAAATTTAATAATGCATTCCTCTAGACTTCCTGGAACTTTATTATTCCTATTTCTCTTAAGGAATGTAATACTTCCACCTTGCATTAAGTTTTATCTATCCATCTATCTAAATGCACACACACACATACAGTTGACCCTTAAACAACACAGGTTTGAATTGTGCGGGACCACTTAGAGGTGGAATTTTTCACTAAATACACACTACAATATTACACGATCTGTGACTGGCCGAATCCGTGGATGCAGAACCACGGATAAGGGGGGCAGACTGTAAGTTATACACAAAATTTCAACTGCGCCCAGGGTTGGCACCCCTAACCCCCCATATTGTTCAAGGGTCAACTGTATGTATATAAAATTTCTCAGAATGTCTCATCCAATCTTTCTATTTCTGACAGTATTGTACTAGAGTGTTTTATACCTGAGATGGAAAAGACTCACAATCTGCAAGCATTTCATGTTACCTAAATTACAAAGCCTTTACAAATGTAAGTTAGGCTGCTAAGACCTCATAAACAAACACTGTAAATTAAAACAAAATTTAAGACTACAATAGTCAAATTCTTTCTGCATATTGTAGTAGCTGAAATCTAAAGGGATCAACTTCAGAAAATACACCGAAAAACAATATAACACTTAAATGAGACAAAAACTGCAAATCGAATCAATAGAAATTAAGTAGATCAATTTATTTTTGTGTATTTCACAAGTATAATTTTGGAAGGGCTATTTAACAAATTTCAGCATTAACTGCCAACTCTATAGACATGTTCAACAAAAAAGGCATTTACTCTTGGCCCTTTTAATACAGGCAAGTGTCCTACTGCATCACAAATAAAAGATGCAGTAACAGATCTGAGGGTATATTAAAGAAATTAGATTTTTCTTTCAAATGCTGTTTAGTTGATAAATAACAAAATACAAACATAATTAATGGCTGTCGTGACCATCAGTGATTTCCAGAATAAAACCTATAGGCCTACCTGCTTTAAAAGGCAGAAACTAGTAAAACAGTATTAAAATCAGTGTTTTTATCCTTAGATTAACAATCCCAGAATGAGACTTCTTTGATCCCAATTTTACAAGGTGTGGTGTGATGTCAGGGGGAGAAGGGATATGGGGGAAGACTGGCAGTGCATGCTGAATTGCAGAGTTGGGACGGTGGCTCAAACTTGTCATTATCCAGATGAGGACAGTGTTTTAGAAAATTTTAAATGGGTCCTTAATTGTGTTATATTGAGAAGGGTATTAAAGGATTGATCATTCATCAGTCCTAAATACCATTTAACAGATGCCATCAGGCGGCTTAAGAAATAAGCAAGGATGGGAGGGGGGAGAAGTGAAGTAAAATGAGGTGAAAAAGGAAAATGAAAAATGGAAGAAATGTGTCTGAATGTTGGGGAATGTAAAAAGGCCACCACAGAAACTGCTTAAGTTGCCATTCAGACATGCTCTTCCTATTGAATACTTGCCCCTGGATCACCAAACACCAAGTTTAGAGCACAATTCAAGTAGAGATCATATTTCAGCACTGATAAAACTTCACTAATTTGGATTGAGAAAGAATATATGTCTGATTTAGTAAAAAGTATCAATAAACATTCAGAGGTATAGTTTTGTTACATTAAGTAAAAACAGCAACAAATTCCAAGTGAAGTAACAACAAGTAGAGGGCTTGATGAATAGTTAAGACTTATTTTTAGGTGAGCAGCAAAGGAATATTGAATAACTTGTAAATAGACTGCAAAAATGCTCCTTTCAGTTCCTCAAAACAATCCAACAGTCCTTACTATCCCAACATGCCAATAATTGTTTTAGTCAGATGTAGCCTTTAAAAGTGAAATGTTTCTCAGAACTGTATTATCAAATAGGAGCTACTGGACATAAAACAGATAACTGAGTTCAGACATTAGCTAGTTTTCATGAAGTATTTATCTCCAACTTGTTTACTCCAACATTCATTTATAATAAGGACAATGATTAAAACTGGCCATTTCTCAAACCACAATTCTGAAATCACAGAAATGTTTGATTAAGCCCACCTTGGTCAAAAATCTTCATTCAAGCAATGGTGAAACAGCCTGCAAATATGTCTTCAATTAACTGAGCTTTGAAGCAGAACAAAAACAGAAAAATGTAAAACCTCTATCCCAAGCACCAATAATGGAGGCTAAGCAATTATACCTACAAGTCCTAAATGACAGGTCTTTTCTGATGGAAAATCCTGAGATTTCTATTACTGTGACTTTACAGAAGGCAGGTTGGTTTAATGAGGAAATTTACTTTTAATAAAAAGACAATCAACAATGTTTTATTTTGGGCACTTACTCAGTATTTCACAGATCCTCAACAAGTTTTGAGGTAGGTTAATATTAGCATTGTATTTTACAAATGAAAACTCAGGCAGAGATTACATCACTTGTTACAAACCATAGCAGGAGTCCTACCATAATCAGTAACATGGTCTGATCTTTGAGATTAATCTCTGATGTGTGTGTGTGAATTTAATGGTGATAGCTTGCAAATAGTCATAAAAACAAAACAAAACCACTAGATATTCTACTTTGGGCTATTTTGTAATTCTTAAATAATCCTACAATGATTATACATACTTTGGAATAACCTACATACTCCTGTTAGAAATCTATTTATATATAACTAATCCTTATAATAACAAATTAACACATTATCGATTTTGTTGTTTTCTGCCTTTTGGGGTGGGTGAAGCACGAAGATAATCAGCAAGTTTTCCTCAGAGAGCTAGGCAGCCTTTAAGTGCAGGTACTATGCTCAAGGCACCATCTATGGTGATTTGCGGTCACAGGAAAGCAGGTATACAAATGGAGCCAAGATCCAGAAAAGATGCCTGGATCCAAAAGAGGGGAAGGCCCTGCACAAGTCAAAGATGAAGAAAAACATACTGTCATCTCAGGCTACATATCCTCAGCATCATGGGAAGAGCTCCTAAAAGACCAGCAAATTTGTCCCAGTTAAGTCTGTTAATTAAAGTTCTTACTAACTAGATAAACCATAAGTATTGTATTTTATTAAAGTGACATCTATAGAAACAAAATATCTAAGTATTTATTATGAATATGTTCCACCTATCATGTAAATTCCTCTAATTGTCACAAGCCTAATTCACCCAGCTCATTATATTACTTAAAGTTCAGCTCATCCTGACTAGGTTCCTGGGCCAATCTTCTCAAATATTTGTTTCATTATAAATTTCCTTTTATTTAAACAATTGTCAATTCTTAACAATACAGGATTAAGAGTGGTTAATTAACAACTGAGAAATATTATAAGGAAAATATCATTATTGTGTTAGAATATACAGCATTCAATAGAGCAAATTTCAAGAGTAAAGATATAGACACCTATGTTTCTGAAGAGACTGAACGGCACAGCCCAACACAATTTGAGTCAAAGAAGCAAGAAAAAAAGAAGGGAGGGGCCACAGGAGGCAAAGTATTTTATTCTAGTGTCCCCAAAATTGACTATGGAAGTAAAAAGTTTCTACATTAAAAAAGTTTATATAAATTACATGAATTGTAATTTTCATAAAAGTCAAAATGAAATGTTCTGCATAGGACAAAAGATATGCCTAAGCAACATATCATATTTGCACAAGGCCACTGAATGTCATGGATATGAGGAACAAATGAAAAAGCTTAAGTCTATGGCAGACTGAGCAAAGATTTCAGTTTGGTATTCTATAACCCCAAGACTGTAAACTACTCTTACTATGCAAAAGCTCTAATGACACACAGGGTTTTGTGTAGGAACTCTTGTGCTTCTGGTTGGCACATCATCTACTCTTTAATATGTGAAATTAATACAGACAGTTGTGAGAGGTTGTGCAAAACTACTGTATTTACAAAAATGGCACAAAAGTGAATTCAACAGTCGATGCACATGCACACTTCATTCACATCTTCAACAACAAAAGGTATTCTAACACTACAGAACTGAATAAGAATACTCTTCAACAGCAGCTGTTAAGCACTAGAGTCACATAAGTTACACCAGAATGGGCAAATATTGCCCAAGTAAAATTCTATTGTTAAAGCTGAAACAGATTTAAGGCCATTCAAGTTCAAGCACAGGATACAAATCTTTTGAAGCCCCATCTATTTATGTTTGAAATATGTGACCTTTCTTCTAACTTGTGGTCTTAAACTTCTGTTTTACAAAATTCAAAAGGAAAATACAGAAGAAATCAATACAATAAAGGTTACATTAAATAAGAGTAACATACAAAGCTATAATTAAGATGAATTAATGAAAGCCAAAACATTAAAATTGTAAAACTTGCTTGTTACTTGTTGGAACCAGTCCTACACTAGGAGTTAGGTAATATATACAATTATTTTCAAGTAGATTACTTTACATTGCTCTAACATGTTCTTTTCATCAGTGCACTGTTAAACTAATCAAAACTCTACACATGTATATTCCCTTACACACACACTACCACTACCTGCAAAGCCATAACTCTCAAACGACTTAGTGAGTGAAAGGAAATAAAAAGTGGAGAAGTAACATATTAAGGAGAAATAATGGGAATTAGAAGATTCATGCAGTTCAGCTCTTTTAATCAGCCAGCCAGCTTGCTAGCAACAAGAGATGGTTTCCGTTGAGGAAGGTCCTGTGGAGTGGGAATGTGGTCACCAGTGACGTCTGTCTTATCCGGAGCTGCAGTAGGAAGTTGCTTGTTCTTCATTTTTGCTTTAGCCATGTTGTAATCCCCAGAATCAAAATATTTTTGCTACAAGAAAAAAAAAATTCAGACTAGAGTTTAAAAAGCTTTCATATGCAATTACACTGGTTTAAGATATAGATGTGACCCTGTACTGTCAAAATAAAATAAACCTAAAAGTTTTTAAACAAAAACATCAACTACACGAAATAGCTATGACTCTACAGTGAGTTCTATCACAAGTCAACAGCTGAGAAGTCAGGCAAGAACCCTTTCTTCAGGCTTACATATATCATTCTAGTGCCAGTATGGAACCCTCAATATTGACATCAACTTCCATATCAATCTATCTGGGAGCTAATAGCCCTGGACTTAAAGAGTGGGACACAAGCCTTTCACTTACTAATGGAAAAACCAGCATGAATTTCTTGTTTAAATGATTTTGAAAATAAAAACACACAATCCACCAACTTGCATTTGGGATGTCACCCACCTCCAATCAAGCTTACAATTATTAAAACTATTATTTATAGTTGCTGGTACTCTGTCATCTAAGATGAACTGTTCTGTAAGGATTTAAACCATTTATTTGAATTACAGCAGTTCACTAACATAAAAATTAAGGTTAAAATATAAATGCTTAGGGTAATAAAAGAAATGAACTCATTAGAAATTAATTATCACTTAAAATACACAACCCTATCCTATACCACCATTTTTCACCTAAGACACTAAGTACAACAATCGCTCTTATTAGTTGGAGATGGATGCGGTAACAACCACACCATTTATCACTGAAATATAAATTGTGGAGCTAAAGATCAACCTTAATATAGATAACCTAATGAGTTAGTCTGTTCCGAGGTAAAAACAGATGAATTTGCCTGGGTTACGACTTTCACCTATCATGTTTAGCCTACCTTTAGTGAGTGCCTGCAATACTACATGAGGCACTGTGTGAATCATGAAGAGAGATATAAAGATGGACAACAGTCAAGTAAATCCACTGTTACAGTTTTAAATACATGAGGTGCTATGGTTACTCAAAGGAGGGGAACCTAACCTTTGCCTATAGCATAGACAAGAATCCAGATACGAGATGAGGGCTTGGACAAACGATGAAGGGGAGGAAATATAAATATTCTCTTTGAGACTTCAGGGGTAACTCAAGTGGTAAATCAAGGAGCTAGGAACTCACAGCTTAGTTTAAGATTGCTGAATGGCCTGAAAAAAAAGGTCTCACTGGCTGCCTCCCTCCAGTGACTATTCTTTTATAAGCATCTGGCCTTAGGCCAGAGTCTAAAGTTAGAAATTGCTTTTCATGTGTCACTACACATAGAGTAGGAAACTTGGACCAGGCCTTTCTAAGACTTGCTGCAGCTTCATTTCTGCATGTTTTAAAATAAGTGTAGTGAAAAAAAAAACCTCAGAACTTCTGATGTACTATATTATATTAGAGAGCTACTTCTGAAGTTTAGTAGCCTCTAAAAGAGAAAGTAGACTGCCAAATTTCTTAGAGTCAAAAGCACAAAATGAGAACTTTAACACATAGTGCAAATTTTAGGCAGAGTTTCCCCAACGTAATAAAGTCTGTTTCTAATGTTACCTATTTTATATTAAACAAAGGTTCATCACAAGGGGATCACACTTATCTGTAGATTAGGCTACTTTGCTTGAGGAAAAGGAATTAAATTTATTTAGTGTGGTGAGAGAAAAACTAAACTCAATGCTTAATAATTATAACTGCTTTAGGTAGAGGAATGAACTAGATCAATGTTTCTCATATTGGAAAAGATACAGTTCAAGAAGGCAATATTACTTGTCTTTAACAATTTTTAAATTTTGTATAAGTGAAAATTTTAAAAATTAACATATTCTGTACCATCTAGATGACACTCTTATAAGAGCCTTTTCCCACTTCAATTTAAGGGCCACACTTACATCCATATTTATAATTGCATTGACACTAATGGATCACCAAAGTGACAATACTTAATTTTAAGGTCATGTTTCTTAAAACTGGACCCTCAGTTTTCTTGGGACTTCACAAACTCAACAAATACGAAAAAACATGGGCCAGACTGCTGCTTGATATCCCTCACACGTCATATTGTTAAAAGCCTAAAAATAGGTATCCGAATAAATAACATTAACAAGTACAATAAAACAGAAAGGGACCTAAAATACATGATATCTAACCAACCCTCTCCAATGAACAAGAAACTGTTTAAAGATACTAAGATAACTTGTCAGTTTGCTATTACGACAGAGGAAAACTAAAACCCTGTGATCCAGACATTTTTTTTTAAAAAAACTCTTTTAACATAGTAAGAAATTATATAGTTGAATATAACATTTCATTTCCCTAATATAAAAGTGCTTATTCACTGACATTTTGGTAAAATACAGAATCATTCAAGAGCTCCCATCTCAAATTCTATATAAATTTCTTGATTCAAGTGGCATTTTCTTATTGACAACTATTTACATCTATAACACCAACGCCAAGATACAATGTATATAAATTCTAACTTGAAGATACTTAAAGTCATAAATCGTTGAAGCTAGAAAAATGACGAAGTCAACAGCCCAAATGTTGGAGGAAAGGCTGTTAGCATAAGTTATACTGAAGATTAGCAAAGGAAAAAAAGTTTCCTAAACACTAACAGTCAAATCCCAAATCCAAATAATAATAATCAAAGAAAATTACATAATTCCATACTAAAACCACATCTGATGGAATGATTTCAAAATGAGACTTGGTACAGATACATTTTACAAAGAATGCATAACATGTTTCTCAATGCTGCTTTTTTCTATTTATCCTGTATATTATGGTCTTTGCTTTTCAAATGACCACATAATGTTCTACTTTGTTGACTTATCACAATTTATTTACTATATCTCTGCTGTTGAATAATGATGCTGCTTTTTATTATAGTTAAAGCTACAAAGAAATAATTGTTCTAATTCATACTCCATTGATTTCTATCCTGGATAAACATTTTTTTGTGTTTCATAACAATATTTCCTCTGCTAAAATCCTTTATCTAGGGCACCTTAATGTTTTCCTTGTGTATTTGAAAAACCATTTTATGTATTACAAATATTAACTAACATTTTTATAATAATTTCCCCACCATATTACTTTTCATGGATCAAGGATTTTATTTTTATGTTTTGGTATAATCCTTCTTTGTCATTCTATTATTTCAAAGCTGTGAATGTCATTCTTTCATGCTGTATAAAAACACCATTCTATATTTTGCCACTTTTAAAAGTAATCTGTTAAACTAAAATTAATGTTAAAATATTCTTTTGGTAGAAAGACAATTAGTGTATGACATCACTTATATGTGGAATCTAAAATCATCAAACTCATAGAAAACAGAGTAGAACAGTGGTTGCCAGGGGCTGAGTGGTGGGGGAAATGGGGAGATGCTGGTGAATGGGTGCAAACTTTCAATTCTAAGATAAGTAAGTTCCAGGGATCTAATAAATGGACAACATGGTGTTAACTGCAGTTAACAATATTGGACTGTATATTTGGAAGTTGCTATGAGAGTCAGGCTTTAACGTTCTCACCATAACAAGAAGAAAATGGTAATTATGTGAGGTAAAAGATGTGTTAGCTAACCTTATTATGGTAAGCATTTAGCAATATGTACATGTATCAAATCATCACACTGTACACCTTAAAGTTACATAATATTTTACATCAGTTATAACTCAATAAAGCTGAAAAAAAATTCCCTTGCAATTTGGTTTATTTGAGAAAATAATCCACATATAACTATAGCCAACATATATACTTATCAATGCACACACATCTGGTGGTAAAGAGCTATATACACAGACACCCATTTCACAATCTCTTTCGGCACAATGAGTTCACAGGACTTAAAACATATGAAGATTTACACATGAGAACTTACCCCTTTCTGCAATCGTTTCCTTAAAAAATCTGAACCTCCAGGCTTTTGTCCCAGATGAGGATACCTTGCTTTTAATTTTGCTTCTTCAGCTTTCTCTGGACTAGTCACTTTGTCTTCCATTTCCTGAAATAATTTTAAATAAATTACTTGTCTATCACAATTCAGTTATTTTAGATAATTCCACCTTTTAAATATCTGGATTCTGGTTTTAGTTGTCAAATACCAAATAATGCAGCAACAGACTAAGAAATCAAGCACAGAGGCTTTTAAAACATCTCTGTCTTGTTTTTCAAATGATCCATGTGACAGCTCTATTATAGCTGTGATGCATGTATAACACCCCACACACTGGATAAAAATATCAAGATAGCTCAGCTCTGAAGTCTTGCTTGCCATTACTTTCCAGTCATGTATAATACATTTATAGTTAGTCACCTTCTATGGAACTCATCAGCTCTTTGCCCATATTTAGAGAACCATCTTAATACTGTTAAAATAAAAAAGAGCTTTTTGACCTCCTGTTTATTCAAAATCATATTTAATTGAAAGCTCTGAGAGTCTTTAATAGAAATTAACAGCAGCTTACTTACCATCATATTTTCCTTGAATAATGCAGAAGACCTTGTTATTTTTAAAGGAGAGAAACATCATCTCTGCCAATCTTTACATCTGTATATTTTATTGCCTAATTTCTACCCATATTTAATGGAAAACAGTTTTCATGCCAAAGATCCCATCTTTAATGCATCAAAAATATGTTTTCTGACCAAGGACTATCAATATCTTAAGCCTATTCACTTTTAACACAGTCTTGATATAGCTTACTTTCTTCCATATATATATATATATAATATATATATAAAATATATTTATATATATATATATATATATAGGCTGTGCCACACGGCACGTGGGATCTTAGTTCCCCAACCAGGGATGGAACCTGTGCCCCCTGCAGTGGAAGCGGGGAGTCTTAACCACTGGACTGCGGGGAAGTCCCCAAGAGTAGTATTTTATAGGGAAGCAGTGTTTACCACTTCATGGCAAGTAGTGCAGAAGAAAGAATGAATCAAGAAAAATAGAGCTGCCTTGATAGGGGAGGCTGGGCAATGGCAAGGCATACTTTTTAGCTAATGGACTCACTTCTGCACACCAGCTCAGCAAAATTACACACCTCTGCATATCTTGATTCTTCCAGGTTATTTATGAATAGTCAAAAAGCAGAAATGTTATCCATAAATGTCAAGCCTACTGTTCTTACACAGCAGCAAGTAATCATTTATTAATCTAGGAACTCAAGAAACTTCATATAATTTTTGCATATATCTTCCTCAAAAGTATTTTCATACATGTTTTATAATCAACTTTATTCACCCTATAGATTGTCAATATTTTTTTCCATCTTCAAAAGCTTCCTCATGTGTTGTTACCTTTTCTCATTTTTAGTCTTAGAGGATTTTGAGAAAAAAGCTGCTGCTGCTGTCAAATATACCCTTTCTATGGGGCTTCTTTTATGTGTATGCTTCCTTCTGCTTCAAGTGTTCTACTCTCTTCTTATGCTGCAGTTTCATGCGTCTACATATTTTGATTTTCATTCTTTTTAAAGTGACTGCATCATTCACTCGATGTACAAAAAACTCAACTATGTGTGCCCAGCCAGAGATAGAGACTCTAAATAGTATCGGTGATTCTGCCAGTCATTCCATTCAAAAAGGGTAGCTCAAGTGTGAGGTTTATGACGCAACCCTGCATTCCCAGGAGAGTCTCAATCCCAGAGTATGTCTCTTTCAGAGTGTAAGTGTATCAACATGCTGTTTATCATTCCAGTGTTTAAAAACTCGGCCCCTGTAACAGGAGTCAACTACCTCAGCTGGCAATCAACTGAAGAACCAGCTCGGCCATCTGTTCAAACGCTAGACAAAAAAGTGACTACCACTTGACCTACTGAGAACTGACGGGGCAGTCTCTAATGTGATCATGACTTCACTGGGTTTTTCAAGGGTGATTTCAGTTATATGTGATTTTTTGCCTTACTAACTTTAGAACCTAACCCCTATACAAGATATGACTACATTGTATTAATCAGATAAGCTGGAGAAATAATATAAATTTAAGGTTCCCAGTTTAGTATAAGACAGTGCGCTGGGTCACCACAGAGGCTTCACTTCGCTACTACAGCCCCAGGGTATCCATAGTGGTTAATTTATAAGTGGACTTGGGAGGGACCTCCTCTTGGGTTCCACTATACAATTGTTTTTTAAATTGGCTGACGTTAAATTTGGACACTGGTTGAAAAGGACTCCAACCCAATTATAGCCTTTCAGTCCCAGCACCTTAAAATTAAAGGATGTTAACAGAGTCCTACATTTCCACTAAAACCATCCAGCTTTCTTAGGCTTGCGAAATGAGAGCACTCTACTTCTTTGATTTGAATTATCAGTTCTCTGTATCTAAGAAAGATTCCTTAAAATTTCTAGTATGGGGTAGCAACTTTCCCTAATTTCCAGCGTTTCTGGAGATTTCTCCATTTTATATACGAGGGGAAAAAAGTTGTGCACAATATGCCATCTTATCTGGTACTCCCCTATTTTCTTAATAAGGAACACATTTATGTATATATTTACATATAATATTGAATTAAATGAAACAGTTTAATTAAATTGAAACAGTTTACTATCAAAAAATATTTTGGGCAAAACAGCACCTACAGCTGAAAATATTATTTAGATTTACAATAAATTTGTAATATGTCCTAGAAAAACAAACCAATTCTTGGACTTCCTGGCCAAATACATAGCACAATGGCAAGTCCCTGCTAGGTGTAACTTGGCAGTTGGATTCAGGATTTCAGCTACATTTAACACCAAAAGGGTGGAAAATATGACCTAAGCTACATTTTTTAAATGTAGTCAGTACCATCAAGACACATACAATACTTTTAATGGATCATACAGAAACATTCTTAAACCTTCTGCAAATGTATACAGTTCTAGGGCTTATTGATAAGCAAGTTCAAATGCCTGGATGTTCACCAATGATCTGACGCAGGTACAGTTTGCTTGTGGAGTATTAATAACATGTCAGGTGGTGGACTGTGTCCATGGGCATTCAGCCCACACTCACCCTTCTCTAAACACTCCTCTGAATCACCACAGTTAGAATAAGCCTGAAAGCACATTTCTCAGACTGAATTCCTATAAGGTTCTGCCAATGGTACCTACAACAAATTAAAAGGCATGGGAAAAAGAATCCATTTTATTCCTGGTGATGCCACACAATGTGCAGACAGCAGTAGCTCCTGTGTGTTCCTGCAGAAGGGCATCAAGCTCATGATTAGGGTCTATTGTAGCAGCTACATGAGATAGGGCAGAGGATGCTGGGCTCAGAATAGTGCTCACTCTTGCAGTGTCAAAGGTTTTTTTGTAATCCCTCACCTCTGGAAACATCATCTTCCCCTTTCTGCTACTCTATCCTTTCAAATAATTTGTAACCTAACCCCCTAAATCATATCCCTTTCTGTCTGAAATACCCAAATTGATTTCTATTCTCCAGAGCAGGACATTAACTGACAAAATCAGGTAAAATAAGCAATTTACTGAAATAGTTCCTAGAAAGTATTTGTGTAATTTAAAAGAAAGGAGATAATATGTATAGCAGTATGTATATATGTAAACTGCCAATTAAAATTAAAGGAATAAACTGTTGTATAACTTTTGCTAGAACTATTACAAATAAAAAGAGATCACCAGGATGGTCCTGGCAGGATTTGGGGTGACTGGGGTGGACACAGGGCTAAGAGGGAGAAGTGACCTGAGAGTCTACTCCAGATGCCTGACTTTGGAGTTTGAAGAGGTCTTATGTTGTGAGAATTTCATTTCACAGTGATTTAAAATAAAAAGCTGCAATAGAAATTTTTTTTTAAAAAGGCAATTTATCCCTACAGTCACGTTAAAAAATGCAAAGAAGCACACAAAATTTGGTGTGATTGCATGTTTCTGAACATCCTTCAAAGGAATTTCTGAACATTTATTCCAGCTAGAATGAAAATACATCCCTCAAAAGGTCTGAGATAAAGAAGGAAAAAGCAAACAAGAAATTGGTATGTATGTATGTATACTGAACAAGTCACTTTTCTTATTTTTTCCCCAGCTTTATTGAAATATAATTGACACACTTTCCTAATTTTAATGTCTTAATATGTGAGGTTAAAAAAGGACAACAAAAATATACAACAGTTTTTTAAAGTTTAAGTGTTCTATGTTTCTGTCTCATTTACAAAAAGATTTATGATATTAATTTTACACTTTGCTTAGTTGAAGAGGCTTGATAAAATTTCAGGGGGAATCAATTTAATAACAAAATAAAGTATATAACTTCCAAACTAATAGTGGGGGTAAAATGGAAGAAGAAAATCAGTCAATTGAAAAAAACAAGGGGGGGGGGGGGGGGGGAGGAGGACAAGAAATGGAAAAAAAAAAGACCAAAAAGCTTTATTAGGAATGCAGAAGATCTAATGTTTATGCCTCTAGTAAGAAAGCCTCAAAATAAATAAATCAACAAAATTATAGGGAGCAACTGATAGGTCTATCAGCATAGGCGAGTTCAACAGACCTTCCTCATATTGGTATGTGAAAAAGACAAAGTAGTCAACATACTTGATTTTAATTCTGCATCCAACAATTAGGAAATACATATTCTTCTCAAGGACAAATGGAAAAACTGACTAAATATTAGGCCATAAAGCGAGTCTTAACCATTTCCATCCAGGCCACAATCTATGACTGCAATTCAGAAAGTTAAAAGTCAATTATTTCAAACTGTATATATCCCTGCCATTTGGAAATTAAAGTACATTACTAAATAATTCATGGTTAAAAAAGGAATCATAGGAATAAAAAAAATTACTTGGAACTCACTAATAATAAAAATTCTACACATACCAAATTTGTGGGATACAAGTGTCCCTTAAGGGCTTATATTAAAGAAAACTAAAACTCAATGAGCTATGCATCCAACTTGAGAAGTTAGACAAAGAACGGAACCCAAAGAAAACAGAAGAAAACAAAAAGCAGAAATTAATGAAATAAAAAAGAAAGATACAATAGAAAGGATCAACAAAGATGGGAAATGACATGCTTAACCAAGAAGAAAGTATTTTTAAAAATTCAAATCTGGTTTTGAATCTTTACTCTCCAAGAGGCCTTTGTGTTACACTGAAATTTTACTAGTTTTTAGAAATAGATGCTGGAATATGAGTGACTTCATTTAGCTAAGTGGTTTCTATGCTGATAATAGCTTTGGGAGGAGGGGGGAAAAAGCATCATTAGAATTCTGGAACTTTTACTCTAGGCTACAAACTAGGAAAGCAGAAATCCAGGATACTGCAACAGAGATGTATGCTTATGATGTACAAAAAACAAAAACTTAAAAACAATATTTTAAGTGATAGTTATTCTCTTGGCAATAACATATGCCCCAAAATAATCTTCGTTGTATACTCTACAATTAGCACAGGGCCTAATATTTATTAACGTTAGGCACTTGCATTTTTGTGAATCAGTCTATTGAAATATACTAGCTAAGCTTTCTGTAAGTAGGAGGAGTATAAGGTATAAAAGCATATATATACACATATATAAACATACATATATTCAAATAATTAAGGATTATTTTGTAGTCTGTCATGGAATTGATAGTAAGTTTGAATGATTAATACCACTTTTTGCTCTTCAGCAGGGAAGTTACACAACTACATCAGCAAATAAAAATCTGACCGCTCTAAGTAAATTCTCAATCTGCTCAGCAATATGTTCATTGATGCACTGATTGATGAATAAGATTAATGAAAGCCAACAAATCCTTTGGTATAGTGTCAGGAAGGGACCAATACTGTTATCAACCTCTGTGGAAAAATTCTGTAGTTCTATTAAGTCCTTGCTGCTTGCCCAGTCCCCAGCATTTAACTGGTGTTCAATAAAAGTCTACTGAATGAACAAATACAATGTACTCCAACTGTTTTTTAAAAGTTAAGAAACTTTCTAAACGCGTGATAGTTTCACCAACAGCTTATCTTTGGAATATTTCATGTTTAGTAGACACTATAAGTTCAGGAATAGAAGTTGTTAAGTATTGAAGTCTTGCACAAACAACAGGCAAGCCTAAACACTGTTGCTATCTCAGCAATTTACTATACAACAAATGAAACAGCCTTTTTTTTTTGAAAGACATTTTAAAACTTTTCTGAGGTTTACTTCTAGATTGTTAAGAATCAATGGTTGCACAACAAACCAGAGGAGCAGGTTGTGGTCCAAACTGAATATATCTTAAGCCTTTTGGTTACCAAAAGTACTGTCAAAACAGTCCCAGAAAAGGCCAATATTAACCACGATTTTTTAAAAACTGGGAAAATGGGACAGCAATTTATATCCACTCTTTACTGATGACATAATGAAGTAATTTAAACAGCAGTTCTCTTCCTCCTCCACCAGTCATAAAAGCACCAAGCATACCTTTTAAACTGACAAAGATATTTAAGTTGAAAGCTCTACTTGAGTTAGCCTTTCCCAAGACACCTTACTAACTTAATTTGATGAATTTTGTAATAAAATCTCTAGAAAACCTGTTTTCTAGAGAACCTGCTATTAAGATCTTCTCTAAGAAAAAGTTAAAAGCCATATATATGAAAAAATACATATAAACATCCTTCTACTTTCATTCAGATTTCTTAAGTGGGTCTAAGCTAAGGTTTTTTATATTACCATGGTCTATCCCTCTCTTTTTTTAACTGCAGTACTAGTATCGTCATTTGTATTGACATAGTGCTTTGGCAATAGTTTCAACTGAAAAGTTTGGAGAAAAATTCATTCAACCAACATTTTCAGAACAATGCCAGGCACTATCCTAGGTGCCATGGGAGAAAAGATAAATAAAGGAGAGTCCTGAGTTTAAGATGCTCACAATGAAAACAGAACTATGTGTTTTAAGGCTCCACATGTCCCTTTTCACCCCCAGGATCAGACTGCATGCCTGTCTCAGCTAAGTATTATTCAAAGTGGATGATGGATCCACGAGGTCTCTGCTAAAATAATGTTTACTTTTCACTTCGGTGATAGTCTAAAGAAAAATATAAGCATATCTTAGGGCATCTGAATTGTCATCTTATATTTAAGCAGTCCTATGGTGCTTGGGTGTCTGAGCTTTCATCTACTACTCCATTTGTCCAAATAATGAGAAAACTACAGAGCTGAATTTAAAATGTAAATGATCTACCTAAGACTACAGTTAAATGACCATACAGCTAACTCTTAAAAAAGGGAGAACTGAGGGATCATATGGTCTAAGGGAGTGTTAACTTGCCAAACTCAAAAGGCTCCTGTACTTTAACAATTGCTACCATAGTCTCAATACACTGGAAATTCAGTTTCAGCAAAACACCATGTGACAGTGAATTAATAATTTAGAATGTTTTTGTCTGTATTTAGTTTGTTTTAGATTTAGAGTGGTGTAAGAGAGATAGGAGTTTATACTTATTTTTACGTTTGTAATATTTAATTAGTATCGCAATAAAAAATAGTGGCCTATAGTTTTCTTCTCTTAACAAGGGTGCACATACTACTCAGGTAGATAAATAGTGACTTAGCTCTTACTCTATGCCAGGCTCATCATCTCTTTACCTTAGTTTTTCAGAAGCAATAGGCTGACGTACCATAAAACTATAAAGGTATTTTAGTTGACTACTTTGGCTTTAATTCAAAGGTCAATTGAGTACAAAAACAATAATTCAATTTTTTTAGGTCATCTAACTATTCTTCCAAATACAAGAAACAGGTGATTTGGCTCACAGGAACACAGAAGTGACTCTGCACATTTTCCTCATGTTTAGGGATGGTATCCATGCTACGGGCACTTAACATCTACAGCCAAACCTTAATTCAAGAAGGGACATTATATTACTAACCTCACACAGCAGCCCTAAAACCAAAAGACCTGAATTAAAATTTTAATGTAGACACAAAAAGAACACATTGAAGACAGCCTTAAACTTGTTAAGAGACATAAATATTAGGCTCTCCCAAGTGAAAGCATTTACAATGCAGAAATCAACACTCCACGCTTTGGCAACATATTAACAAATCTCATAAAAGAAAATTACATAGCACATTATTGTGCGTCAGAAGTCAAAACTGAGCTTGATTTTAGTGTTTAGGACAAGACAGCACAGACATGGGTTTGCTGTTTTATCTGGGCTCCTAAATCCTAAGCAATAATGAACATCACGATAAATATTTTACAATAAATATTTAATATTACTATTATGACTGTAATCCTCAAATTATATATAGCATATATACTTTTTTTTTTGCCCCCAAGTTCGATTTTTAGCAAAGTGTGAAAAATACCCAACATAGTTTACATCGGAATATTCTCGAATAAGGTAGTGACTTGGCCTATTATTTGTTATTGCTTTTTTCTCCAGTTACTTTACAAGTAATATCATAACAGAACCATCCAATTCAGGGAAAGTTAACATGGTAAACAACACATGGAATGGGTTTAAAACACTAATCAAATTTTCAGCCTGATTAGGAGCATGGTTGTAACCTAAAGCAGAAGCCCTTACAAAATCCAAGTATTAGACCAAATCTCATTTATGACAATGCCCTCTGACTCTTTAAATAATTATGGTTATTTAGAAGCAAGCACTAACCTAGACAAATATAAAGCCTTTATATCCATAATCTGAATCACACCGATCCGTGGCCTATTTCCCTACATCAGCAAGGTATTACCAAGTGAGTTCACAAAATGTTCCCATGTTTCCACGAAACACGTGATCAAGTCAGCTGGCAAAAAAAAAATTTAAATTCCAACCTTTCGAGTTTTAGTCAAGCACCACAGGCGAATCCCACTGGCACACATTTCGGAGCACACGCTGCGCCAAAGCGGTAAGTTATCCACCACATTTAAGCTTCACAACAACTGTATCCAGCAAGGACTATTATTCTTATTCTACAGATGAGAAGACTGAAGCTTGAACAGTTTAGTAACTGAACAAAGTTACACGGCTAACAATGACTGGACCTGAAATTCCAACCCAGGTCTAAGTCACCGCCCCAACACGAGATACCGCCTTTAGAGCTAAGAACACGCAGACAATACAAGCAGTTGGACAGTTAGTTCTTCGAGAGAAAAATAAAGGTTCATGAGCCGAGTGTAGCCCACGGAAAAACTTAGGCTCCACGCATAAGGACCAAGTCACGGGCTCTTGTGTACAGTTGAGTATTAAGGGAAACCCCGACACACCCAGGCGCTAAAGGAACGTTTCAGCCAGGACGCTGAGAACCTCCAACTCGCACCACGCCGGCGCTAACTACCCGAGCTCCTGCGGGCGGCCGGTTCCGGAGTGTGTGGCCTTGCCAGGTGAGGAAGAGCGGCACACCGGCTCTGCACCGGCGCCGGGCTGGCTCCGGCTGCGCCCCTTCGCCCGCGGTGGGACCAGGCCGCCGCCAGGCCCGGCCCCCGGCAGCGACGGCCCCGGGCCTTGCGGGCTCCCCGGCCCGCTCCACGGGCACACTCACCTTCTGCTCCTCCGCGGAGGCTGCCTCGGGGACTTCCGCGGACATACTGCTCCCTCTGCGGACAAAACGCCGGGAAGAGAAGCAATTACCGGGTGGCCAAGGCCGCCCGCCCGCCGCGCAGCCTCAAGCCCACCCCGCTCCCCGAGCGCCCGCCCGGGCCGTCTCTGCCCGCAAAAATGGCCGCCGCCTTATGACGACACGCAGCCCCGCCGCGCCCGGAGAGCGGCCACCACTACGGCCCGCCGCCGGCCCGCCGCCCCTTCGGCCCGCCGCCCCTTCCCCGCCGCGCCCTCGCCTACCTTAGCCCGCTTCTCCCGCTCTGCGACGCCCAAGCACTTCCTTCTTTCCTTCAAAGGTCGCGGCTCGCGCCTCACCTCACATCCGTCCGCCGAACGCTTCCTGGGAATTGTAGTTTATGAGTGGAGCCGCTTCTCCCCGCACTTACCTACCTAGTCTGGTCCCTTCGGTTCCAGGAGCGTTCCTATTTTCACTTCCCCAGGCTCGCCTGGTTCCGCTCTCCTCCTGGCTCTCCGCACTGCGGCCATACATACTTTCTTTTGGGCGCCCCATAGCTCTGTGCTCCACAAGTCTCTCCCCACTCTGCTTCGCCTTCTTAACCCTATTTTTCACATCTTCAATACTACGTCATCGCCTCGGGCTTTTACTGAGACCCTACTAGGTCAGATCCACCTCTTAAATGCTGTCACATCTCTGCATAGTTCGACAATGCACGCTTTATCATTAGATAGTATTTGTTGTGATTACTTTATGTCACCTTTCCTGTTTAGATAAGCCACATCAGGGCAGGGACCTCGTCCATATTTGCTTATGTTTTGTTCCCAGAGCCCAGAAATTCCTAGATAGTTAATAAATATCTGATGAAGGAATTCAGCTTCTACTCATTTGTCAACTCCCAGGGGTCCACTCCCACAAATTTACTCAAACTGCTGGCACCAAACTCCTCCAATGATTTTTTAAAATAAATTTATTTATTTTAGTTTTGGCTGCGTTGGGTCTTCATTGCTGCACACAGGCTTTCTCTAGTTGCAGTGAGCGGGGGCTACTCTTTGCTGTGGTGCACAGGCTTCTCATTGCAGTGGCTTCTCTTGTTGGGGAGCACAGGCTCTAGGCACGTGAGCTTCAGCAGTTGTGGCACACGGGCTCTAGAGTGCAGGCTCCGTAGTTGTGGCACACGGGCTTAGTTGCTCCGTGGCATGTGGGATCTTCCTGGACCAGGGCTCGAACCCATGGTCCCCGCATTGGCAGGTGGATTCTTAACCACTGTGCCACCGGGGAGGTCCCTCAATGACTTTCTTAATTGCCAAATCCGTTGGCTTTACATTGAATCCTTATTCTACTTGACATCTGAATAGATACAGGCAATATGTGGTGGTTCCAATGAAGCATCTCTCAGAAACTTGGAAATAAGATTGCCCTCTAAAAGTTAAACTAGTAAAAAGCAACAGATGATGAATGCAGTTCTGTGGGAATTTGGAAACCATAAAAACTCAACCAGGTTGTCCTACGTAGACTCTCAGGCAGGAAAAATTGCACTGGGATTGCAACTTGAAAAACAAAAAGTACACTCCTTTTAGAGAAAGAAAAGAAGGGGTTTGTCAGGCAAGGGAGCATTTAAAATACAAGGGTTCAAGAGACTGAGCTCTTTCTTTGACAAGTATATGCCTTGGGAGTGACTTAAGCTGGGCCAGCTGAGAAACTTCATAAGATCAACTAAATATTTGTTCTCATTTCATACTCACAAAGTAACCTACTGAAAATTTGCCTTTCTTTTATGCAGACCTACAGGGAGAAGGCAGAATGCACTAGTCAGGCTAACTTAAGCATCTAACAGTTTTATTTTTATTGAGTTGACATTCTGGTATATATCCTACATCAATGTATTTGTGAGCTAAAATCTGATAGATGCACATATATAGAAAATCAGTATATGTAACCTTAGATAGAGAGAATCTGTTCCTGAAAGATACTGACACTCACATGAGGGAAAGTTTGGATTTCTGGGAGGCAGATTTTGGTCAATGGAGAATCCACAAAGGCCAATGTCCCACTGTGGGGACTGTCTGAGAAGCCATCCTTCCCCAAGTAATATTCCTTTTTGCATCATCAACCATGTACCTTAATGTTTAAAATTACACAGCGATCACCAATTCCCTGTTTCTCAAAACTTTCTTCCCTTGATGTTTAGGATACCACTCCCTTATTCTCTCTTACTTCTCTGGTCATTGCTTCGCTGAGTCTTTACCTGCCTCTTAATGGGAGGATTTTAACAATTCTGTCCTTGGATCCCCTTCTCTTCCAGTTTTATACTTTCTGAGAAATCATTTCCATCCTCATAGTTTCAACTGCCATTTATATATTCTAGATCAGTGCTGTCCAAGAGAACTTTCTGTGATGATGGAAATATTCTGTATCTGTGCTAGCCAATACAGTAGCCAGTAGCCATATATGAATAATGAGCATCTGAAATGTGACTGGCACAACTAAGTGAATTTTCAATTTTATTTAATTAAATTAAATTAGCTACAAGGATTAGAATCACTGAGAAACCCTAGTGACAGAGATTCGCATTAAGTCTGGGGCAAAGTCAAAGAACTGATGTTTAGCCAAAGCTCCCCCTGGTGATTCTGGTGCATACACACACAAAAGATTTTTCAGGCTTGGAACTAGGTAGGTATATAAAAGTTTTAAAAAGATCAGGGGTCTTTTTGAGGTTTAGGTGCCCTAGCTCAAGGGTTTGTAGGAGTGAGTAAAGGAGATGAGAAGTCACACCCCATCCATTCCTCAAACAGCTGAGTGAGGAAGTCTACCTGCATCATTGCTGATATTGTAGCAAGTATCAAGAACTGAATACCTTTTTTTTAATTGAAGTATAGTTGAGTTACAATGTTGTGTTAGTTTCAGGTGTACAGCAAAGTGATGCATATATATATATATTTTTTTATATATGTTCTTTTATATATATATATATAAATATGTTCTTTTTCAGATTCTTTTCCATTATAGGTTATTATAAGATATTGAATATAGTTCCCTGTGGTATACAGTAGGTCCTTGTTGTTTATCTACTTTATGTATAGTAGCTTGTATCTATTAATCCCAAACTCCTAATTTATCCCTATTCCCTTTCCCCTTTGGTAACAAGTTTGTTTTCTAATTCTGTGAGTCTGTTTCTGTTTTGTAAATAAGTTCATTTGTATCATTTTTTTTAGATTCCACATATAAGTGATATCATATGATATTTGTCTTTCTAAAAACAGAATACATTTTTGATGAAAGGGAGAGACTGGAAGATCAATGCAGAGAAACCAAGTTAGATAACAGAGTGCCAAAAAACCCTGAGTATAAATGGTGATGTCTGTGAGAAAACTCAGGGAACATTACCTGAATAAGTAAGTCAGAGAACTGTAAAAAAACAAAAAAAAAGTTTTAACAACTTGAGTGTTGGAAGTGGAGGATGCCACTTCTCTAGGGACTTAGTGAGACAAGAGAACATTATACGAACTGGAAAGGCTGGAATAGGAAATTTTTGAATGAATTAAAAAGAATGATGAACGGTGGGGTATGGAAGAGATATTTAAAACTTTAAACATTTAAATCTCATAAAATATTTGCCACAATATGTTTCTAAAACTTCTCATAACTGTATTTGCATGCCTCCTGACAGTATACTAAGTTGAAGGGCCTCTGAGTTGCTTTAGGACATTCCTTCCTAAAGTCTTTTATTTTTTAATCAAAATATTTTCCCCCCTAATGATTAATAGGCATTGCCTTATTATATAATCTCATTACACAGCAAATTAACTTTTTGCCAAGAATATTGATGAAAAGTATATTTTGATGCCAGGCCACAATTAGTAGTAGAAAAAAGAAAAAAGGAAAAAGGGGT
This sequence comes from Grampus griseus, assembly GCF_964374135.1. Lineage (NCBI taxonomy): Eukaryota > Metazoa > Chordata > Mammalia > Artiodactyla > Delphinidae > Grampus > Grampus griseus. Next base: position 96,536,674 of record NC_139018.1, read on the forward strand.
GAAATGCCAGTGTAGTAGAGTGGAAAAGAGAAGATCTAACCTAGATTTGAATCCTGGCTCTTCAACTTACTGACCATGGGACCTTGGGCAAGTACTTCAAGTGTCCTTTTTCTTTCATTGTAGACTATATCCATACTCTCTCTGAATCATGGCTTTAAGTATTAAATAACATATAAATTGTTTACAATGCCTGGCACACAGTAGGCATTCATATGTTCCCCGCCTCTTCCAACAGTGTTCAAGTTTAAGACATACATCTCTCACAGATAATCCATGGTGGACTACAATGAGCTGATTCCAATGTCACACAGAGACAGTCTTAGGGATTGAGAGTGAATTCCTACCATGATGAAAAGCCTACTTCCCATCTAGACTGATACTGTGTTCCCAGGTCTAGTAGATCATGTGGAGTGTCATATACTAAAATTTTAAGAGCCACCACATCTGTAAAGTGATAGCTAGAAAGGTGGATTGAAGGAGGGACTTTCACATTTACTTTACATAACTATGTACTGTAAAAAATTTTTATAGTAAACATGTATTGCATAAATTAAAAAAATTAAATTTAAAAACAAATCATTGCTTCACTCACGAACTGACTAGGGAGAGTGGGGATCCCAAGGATGAAGTTTTTGAAGGAGAAATTGCTTCCTTTCTCTAACCCTCTGGGAATGAGAGAGAACTGGTGGGGTAAAATGACAGGAGAGGGAACCTTCTGTTGGGTGCCTTGCAGCCAGTCCCCATTGTCACCACTTCTTATTAATATTTTTCATTCTCTTCTGACAAGAAAATCTCCAAGGACTTTCCGGAGGTTACTTGTGTCCTGGGGTTCCTTTTAAAAAGAAGTTATCACTCATTTTGTTAGTCTGCAAAACTGCCAAGTGAGCCTGCAGTAAGTGAGATCTCTATTATCTGTCACAGGTAGCAGTGTTGGTTGTCTTTACCTGCAAGCCAACTCTCAGTGTAGTGACATAATCTGTGAGTACGAAGAGGAGCCACACAGGAAGTGTGGTAAAGTCTCGGCCTATGACAAAAGAAGGGTAGAAAAAGAACCATTATGATAGAGATAGTGCCAGGGCAAGTGAGAGCAGACAGATGCTGGGTCACCATACCTCACTGGGAAAAAGAACACAGACAAAAAAGGCCTTAAGAAGTAGATGGACAAAATGTCAGTACTTGTTTCCCTTGCACAAACTTGCTAGGAAAAGCACAAGATGCATCCAGCTGCTTCACTCATTTTCTGGAAATTTTCTTTAAAATGCCCAGAAACGTGGAAAACCAGGTACTAGAAATAATTCTAGAAAGATTGCAGTGTCGTATCCACATAAAAAGACACCTGCATACACATACATCATTAATTTTTGGAGTACTAGAGAGGTCAAAGCAGCAATAACATTTTTTTAAATTAAATAAAGGCATTTTGATGTTTTAAATACTTGGTATTTTCTGAGTTTTATATAAAATTATCAATATTGACTTTTGTCAAATATATATAAAAAGTCTATTGGGATTGACATATACACACTACTATATACAAAATAACTAATAAGGACTTACTGTATAGCACAGGGAACTCTGCCATACTCTGTAATGGCCTGTATAGGAAAAGAATCTAAAAAGAGTGGATATATGTGTATGTATAACTGAATCACTTTGCTGTACACCTCAAACTAACATTGTAAATCAACCGTACGCCAATAAAATTTTTTTTAAAAGTCTAGATACATGTATTGAAATACATATTCCAATAATTAGATGACACTTTAAGAAGAGAAGACACGTTAATGATACTCTCACCCCATTTTCTCAATCACACAGAGCCAGAAAGGTCAGTTCCATCAGATACCATTAGAGCTAGGACTATAATCCAAACCTTATGGGTCCTAATTCCATGTTGATACCACACACCTAAAGATTAAAAACAAACCTTTATAAATTTGTGTCACTGAAAACTTTTTTTTCGTGGAGTGTAAATAGACTTTTCTCTTTAAGCTGGTGTTTCAAAAGGACTTTATAAGAGGCTTCTTGCTGAGCACCCCACAGCCTGCAGGTATACACTCTTATATGCCTTGTATAGTCTATCCATTAGCTGAGTGCCAAAGTAAAGACCTTCCCATCTCCCAAATTCCAGACTGCTCACTTGGTTCTAGACTCCCAGGTCTCCTGGGTCTGGCCTACTTGAACCGTATGTATTTTCTAACCTGCGTTCACAGCTTTGTGTGAGCATTCCCAGTATTTGTGCCTTGTTAACTGATCTGCTGTTGCCCACTGTCCCTGTACAAAGATCTAAAACCACTCCTCTTTCTGAGGGGGATGGATGGGAAGACTTTTGATGCGCTCAATCATGTTCCTTTACTCAGTGTTTTCCCAGTTGCCAAATGCCTTCCATGTGACTGTGAATGAGAAAGTGATAAATTGGTACAAGGCTCAAGATATCTCTCCCCTCTTATCAGCTGTAAAGCTAGAATAGAAACTGTCTGATCGGTACCAGAAATTCACTCAATCATATAAATGTCTCATCTAAAAATAAAAGCCAAATACACATTTCTTTGTTTCTTGCATATATTTACAATATAAATACTAATTTGTTTTCAAAGTACATATTCTTTTAACAATTTGCAAAAGTTTTCTAGAATGGGACAGCAATTTAATGTAAAGCCTTTGTAGTAGTGATTAAGGAAAAAATAGAACTGTTTTGGGGATAAGGGATTCTAGAAGGAATATGAATGGGCATGATGATCTGAACTTGCTAAGGGAATGTGAAGCAGCTTACTCCGCGTTGCACTGCCGATACAGCATGTTAAAGGACTATTGTGTGAGACAGCAACCGGGATGGGGTGTTGTAAAAACTAAACCTGGGAGATATAAAAAGTACACATGCTTGCATAGTGCGTTAATCTTGAAAGAAGCTCAACATTTCATTCTCATTTTCAATAACTTAAATGAATAGTACTTAAAACACATCACACAAAATTAAAAGACTTGTGCATATATTTCAGATTTCAACATTAATGTCAAAAATACATAGTATGATTTTACATAGGATTTGTGCTACATTAGAACACTAAAGACAAACATCACTTGAGTAGTAAGGAAAACATTAAATATTAAATAACTGAGAAACGAAACGTGTAAACGCTAATCTAACTGTGGCGGGGGTGGGGGGATGGGGGGTGGTTTGCTCTTGCAACAAGTCCAGTGAAGTGGTTTTGACAGTACAAAAAGGGTTAGGACATGAGTGTTTCCAGTCTCCTTGGAATATGTGGATCTCATCCCAGGAATCCTTTCATAAAAACTGGTCCAGGATAACAGGAGAGGACCCACTCTCCTGCTTGTTAATTTGGTACACTCCCTTCTACGCTATTTTTTACTTTCAAACTTGGGTACTGAGCAAATACTTTAAATTGTCACTCTTTATCAACATCTTGGTGAAAACTGAGGGTTTGTTGGCGATTCAGTGTAAGATTTGAGTTCATATGCAGCACCGCTATCAACTTCCATCGACTTTCTAGAGAACAGGAGCCGTACATCTCTATGGAGGTAGATCTTTCCAGATTTAGAACTCTGGAACCTAAACAAAGAAACAACAAAATGATGCTTCATTTCAGGGAATTAGTGTTTAAAACAAACAAACCTGAGTAATTAAATTTTGAAAGCAGGAAGGATTAGTCTTGCTACAACATTAACAGTGCCTCTTTAACAAGATATTTAAAGTCTTATATTGCCAAAGCACTTGCTGCTATTTCAGTGCCTCTCCCTCACTATCCCTAAACATTCCATACTCCCTTTCCCCTCTTACAATGACAGAGGTGCTTCTTTTTGTAAATCTGGGTTTCACATGCAATCTGACTCTACATCCCTGACACCACAGCACATGCACCTTTCCTTACCTGTAGTATGCACTTTCAGTTCACGTCAGCCAATTACACTACATTTGGGCATCTTCTAGCTACAAAGAATGACCCATTTCACACAACTTGCCCTCCTACAATTTTGAGTACATTAAAATGGATTCCACACTTGGAAAGTCACCACAGAAAACTATCAAGTTTTGAGACAATCACAGGATGAGAAAGGACTGCTACCACCAGTAGTGGCTAGCTAAATAAAACCTAATCATCATTAGAAACCAAGAGGAAAGTTAGCAGTGAAATGAAAATGGTTACCAAAGCTGTATATGGAACTGTTTCTATCCTCTGCTAACAGCTTACAGCATAATACAGGGGGTTGGAGGCTTTAATCACATAAACTTAACTGGCAGATAGTCAAACATACCCTTTAGTGTTAATTTCTCTAGTTTTCCCTTTGCATAGCAGAAATATCTGGGTTTGTGGATTTTATTCCCAAATTAGCTGAAAAATCTGGTGGTCAGTTGTATATATTAAAGCAGACCTCAGACTGGCTCACTCTTTGATTCTTTCTGCAGTTTTTCACCTTCTCAATCTGAAGAAGAACATGGTGAGCTTTGGGAATTATGCCATGCCTTCTAAAGCAGTTTCTTCACAGCATTTAAGGTATCTAATCATTATGTGGAGATGACAAAAGCTGGGATAGTTGACTTTTTGGCGAATGTTGGTTATATATGGCTAAGGCTGTTGTAACAGATTGAAGTTACCTCCTCCTGATGAATAGGGCTCCTTGGAGTAAGCAGTTAAGCTAAGATGAATTACTGTCACTGATGTGATTGAGGACTTCTTATGAACAACATCAGAAAATTATTATTAGGAATAGAGTTACAGGCAAAGGGCTACTGAGTTCTCTTCTAAGCAATACACTTGCTCATTGATCTTAAGAACTACACTAGGATTTCAGGGCTAAAAACCTTACCCTATGATGCTGGAAGCATGGACCTCAAGAGCAAACAAATGGTTTCTCACAACCTAGAGCTATTAGCTGGGTAGTAAAAGTCTGAGGAAAATATATTTCTAATGGAATCACCAGAATATAAGCTGTATAAGAACAGAGATTTTGTCCCTGCTGTTTCCAAGAGTCTAGAAGCATGCTGGACACATCAATGTTTGTTGAATAAATGAATGAATAAATGAAAGTTAAGAATTTCCCTGTCCAACTCAGCAGCCACAAGCCACATGTGGTTACTGAGCACCTGAAATGTGGCTAGTTCAAACTGAGTACAGCAAAGGAATGTAAATATCTCATTAATAATTTTTATATAGATTACATATTCCAATTATAACACTTGAATATGTTAGGTTAAATAAAATATATTAAACCTCTGCTTCTTATTACTTTTTTTAATGTGGCTACTAGAAAATATAGAACTATATATATGGCTCATATTACAATTCTATTGGACAGCATGGGTTTAGACAACTGTGTTTCATTTCCCCCAGATATATTAGCATTGTTTTGCTATAACATAGTTTCCATTACACAGCTATAAATGAAAACTCCCCTAATTCAACAAGTAGTAATGACTGAAGGAAGATATGCCATGTGTTTTCTGCATCCTGGCCTATCATAAAGAGTGTCGAAGTTAAGCAAATTCCAAGGGGTACTCGTCTAGTTAGAATGACAGTTTTTAAAAATAAACTAAAAATTTTAGAGTTTTCTTCTAAAGTAACGTATTTTCATATTCATTTGAAACATTACCTCAGATGTATGAGGTAGCGTAATAACCGTTCTTCTGTATGTCGGATGTTCTCTTTATTAACACTTCTCTTCATTTCTTGTTTAACAGGTACAGAAAAAGTTCTTTGTCGTAGGAATGTCTGATGATTGGCTGGCATATCTCGTAAGTCATATATCACAACAAACATCTTCACCACAGTCTTATTAGGATTAAATAAGGTCTGAAGAAACAATATAGAAATTATTCTTTAAAAACAGTGATTTGTTCATTTGATTCAAAATGATTGTGCCAATAATAAAATAGGCTTTTCAATAATAAATTAATCCCAGTGGATATAATTCAGTTTGGGGGAATAAAGTTAATAAAATTTCAGAAGTTTATGAAATGATATTCAATATTTTTTAATGGTTCAATTAGATTTTTTATTTACAGAAATAAAAGAAATAAAAACTCCTGTAACAAATCAAAATCTTTAGTCACAAATGTCATATTAATAATAGATAATACATAACATTTACTCTTGTTCATATTTTAAGAAATGGTTCCATTAGACTAAGCAAAATACACTTTCACTGAATTAAAGCATTCCAGTTCAACTACTTCAAACACTAGCTTTATTAAAATAAGTCAACTGAAAAATGCTCAAAATAGAATTTTAGTTTTCCTCACATTTTAATAGTGAATAAATAGAATTTTTTTAAATAAAAAAATAAAATCTTGGTAAAACTAGACTTTGATATGATGTTTCAGGTACATATGGTTATTATAAAATTTAAAATATATTCTCAAAAAAGAGAATTTTTCTTGTTTGGAAATTTTTCCAGGTTTAGAAAATAAAGTTCATTATTATTAGTTACAAAGTAGGCTAAGTAATACTTCATGTTCTCACAGTTGGATTCATTTCAAACACTGCAGTGACACTAGACTTTTTTTTTAATCATCATCAATATCATAATAGACTGAAATTAAATTCAGTTGCTACTTGGCCATTAATAACTGAAGGAATATTATTTTTTAAAGTACTAATTTTTAAACAAAATTCCAAGCTGCTGATTTGACTTTAACCAAATTACCAACACATCAATAGGTAACTTGGTGCCCATGCTTTCAGAAGCTCATCCGTGGCACTGGACATCACTCACTGAATCAAAATGAGAAATATATCAATATTATGATCCAATTTTTGAAATCTAGTGAGTCTTAAGATTAAGGCTAATAATACATTTAACAACCACAACAACTAGCAAGCCAGGAGTTCAAGCCATGTTTATACATAATTAAATTTATACAAGGAATGAAAGACATATTCAAATTTCAGATTTAAAATAGCCAGTAGAGTTGGTAGTCTTCAAACAAGGGGTAAATGTGCTGCCTCTGGGTTTCTGCCTCATTATTATGACACCTGATAGCTAGCTTTCCAGTGACCCACACTTTCACAAGCACTACAGAGCCAGAGGCAAGAGATCAGAAGATGATCACTCTTTTAGTTCAAGAAATACATTCAACATAAAAATCTTACTTTAAAATGCAGTGATTTTTCCTTGGTAAAATTTATACGTATGTACATACTGCAATACATACATGCATATATATTGCCTAGTACTATGTTTCATTCCTGTGTGATACGAAATAAACAAATGTACAGACTCTTCGCTATACTGGAACAACGAAGATGAGTAAAAGTGGTCCTTCGAAGCACTGATCACACTGAAGCCAAAGGTCATCAAAAGGCTTGCTGGATTAGACCAGATCCTTAGTGTGAGGAACTCAACTAGACTCTTTTTTTTTTTTTTAATTTCAGCTTTATTGAGGTACAGTTGACAAATCTCAGCTAGACTCCTTCCAAGAGTTGCAAGAGCCAACACTGTAATAGACTTGCGCGCTTACAGGATTATCCTGGGTCTGACTTGGAGATGAACTCAATCACAAACTGGCCTCGATATAAAATTACTCTTCTGAGAACCCTAGATCAAGGATGATGAAGGATTACTGCTCTGGGCTAGAAGAGTTCTCCTAAGCCAAAACTAGATCTACACCTAGACCAAAAGGAAAGAGGCATTCTTTGCCCTGACATCTGTCGGACTGCATTTCTGCTTTGTGTAACCGTCTCATTAAATCAATTTTAGAAATTATTACAGTAGGGATAATATAATTTTGCTTCCCATGTTTCCCTGACAAAGCAATACTAATATTTGGGGTCTCCTTTTACATAGGTCAATCTCAGTCCGGCTTATTATATTAAGTAGAAGGTACTGGTAATCTAAATTCTAATTATACTGAAAATAGCTCTATTTAAATTATGTTAACTGTCATACACTATTTTTCTAAAGCATTCACCTTGATTAGCTTATTAATGCTTTCCTTTTATGGAGGTCCCCAAATGGTCATTCCTGAGGCAGAGCAGGGAAACTCCAAACAAAGCTGCAGCCCCACTGTTACTTACCAAAGTTGTTGCAGCAGCAGTAGCAGGAGAAAGGGCTAAGTTCTATATGTATGTGAGAGAATGATTATTGCAATTGTAGGCTATAAAACACATACCACTTGTATTGTTCCTGAAGGAGGTACTCGATAACCCCTTTTACCAAGGGACTCTAAAGTAATCACACCCTTGAAATAAAAGAAGACAAACTGAGTACAAACTGATGCATATATATACATAAAAGACTAAAATAAGAATAATAAATCATGTAATTACTAACATTTCAGAATTGTATTTGTATGGAAAAACATTCACATTGAATTAATAGAGATACATTCTATGAATATGAAATAGTGAGGATCCCACCTCACTAGGAAACAATTTACTGTTCTTCCAAGAGATGCTTCAATAAACAATACATAACATCAATGACCATACTGCTTGAAATTAATATTAAGATATAAGATATAGAAGTGAGAAGTTCTTTAACTAAAAAGGAAATAAAGGGAGATGACAGGATTATTCTCTTGTACCATGTGGGAGCAGGGAAATGAAGCAAAACAATTTATTGGTCTTTGGACATACAGAAACTCAGGAATGAGGACTGATCCTAAGTCTTTCCCAAAAATGAAGTCAATTCTTCAGTCAGAAAGTTGAGTTGTTATATACACATATGGACTTCTGACTAGAGACAGACCAGCATCATCAGCATCACCTGTGAACTTGTTAGAAATGCATAATTTCTGGCTTCTCCCCAGACCTACCAAATCAAATCTGCATTTTAACAAGATTCCCCAGATGATATCATACGTACATTAAAGTTTGAGAGGCACTGCCATATTATATAAAATAGTTTTCTGAGAAAGATGCTGTAATCACTGCAGAAGTTGAAACAATGACGAACAGTATAAATTAAAACACGGGAAGCTAAGACTGAATGTGTGAAAGTTTCTAGATAACCAGGATGACCAAATTACTACAGGTGGTGACTGTGATACTTAATTCTTAGGTGGCTTTAAGAAACAAATGCTGATTCATTTAACTGGGTGAATAGTTTTCTTTTGAGTAGTTAAGTAGAATAATTGCATGCTCTACAACTCATATCCCATCATTTTACACTGTACCTGCCAAAATGTGTCAACCTTATGTAAAAGTAAATATAAAACAGGACTGTCCCATCAGGCAACATTTGTTGGGTTTGAAAGACAGACCAGGGGAGGCGGTGGGGGGTAGAAAGCAGTGGACAAAGGTAAAAGGGAAGGCCAGACTCTAATATGTGAATACCTAATCTCCAAGTGAACAGCAATTGACAATCAGAATATTAAATTAATACGTTAATAATGGGAAATGTTCATGGAAATGGGCACTGAAAAGACATATGTGGTTCTTAACAAATATGATTACATGGTCATTTAAAGCATGAAAACAGCATATCAACAAACTGCATCCCTAACCAACACAGTAATGAAGTTTTAATAATTTTTCTCTTACAATCTTCTCTACATGAAAAAATGCTATGGTATATAATGCTCCTCTTCTTCCTAGTTCCAGAAAGAAAAAGCAGAATATATCTAAATAATAGCTACCTTTCTAATCACATTGCTCCAGGCAATATATTACTGTTTTTCCTTGCCATCCTCCGCTAAATATATATAAGAAAACTGGTGAGGGAAAATCTACTACCAAGCCTACACTTACTTCCTTTAACACAATACAACTCTAATAGATTTTAGAACATAATAACAGTAACTAAATCAATTTATAAAGAAAGAATATGGATAAAACCTCTCAAAGTTTAAGGCAACACTTTACAACAATAATTTCTAAGCAATATAAGACTAGTATTGGCAATGGCAAGTTAGGAATTTTGAAGGGATTGGGAAAGTATTTGGAATTTTATTTGTATTATTATTAAATTTATTATTTTTTTTTAAATTTCATTATTTTAATTGGTTGGCATATTAATATTTCCACCTAGAAAGTTACTGTATTTAACATAAAGAAGAAAAATACATTTTCTTCTGGCATTTTAGGATGGAATAGGTAGATTAAGATGAACTAAATTTGGTCAAAATCTTACACAAAAAATTCTCAAGTGACTGGGGAATAGAGAATATGCAAAGCTAAGTAAAACTGAAGGAGGTATATCTTAATTTCGTTAATTATAAATAGAAGAAAATATATAAAATATATAGTGCTGTTAATATGATCATAAAGCAAGTCATACCATGAATTTGCCACGGGCAAAACTGCTTTAGACCTTTCTGCCTGGTTCCACCGTGCAATAGTTTCTAAACAGTGAAATGTTGCCATATTACGTAACACTTGGAGAACATTTTTACTACTGACATAGGATTGGAGAGAGACATTTGTATGGCTTTGAGCTAGTCTAAAAGGAATTATTTAATGAAAAGCCCTGTACTATCTCTACTCCACAAAGACAGAATTCTCTGTGCTAAAATTTCACCCTTGCAAGTCATTTGTATAATTTGTCATGAGAGGTCCCAAGGTTATTATTAGAGTAACAAATAGGGGTTTGGTGTCTCAGCTCCACTGGTCTGTGATATGTACTATCTTATCAAAACATGATCAGACCTTTGAAAACAGACTAAACTACCAAAATACAAATAACACTCCCTACCGAATAAGATTAATTTGATTAATTTACAGTAGGAAAGATCCGTGGTCTAAGATTTGGACTGGGTCATTTGTAAAGGGAACCCATTCCTAATGAGTAAAAACAATTACATATTGGAAAATTTATTAAAGAATATTATCAGAGAAAAGTAAGAAAAAGATTCTTAAAGGATAGACTAACTTAACCTAATTTAGACTCTTTTCAATATTTATTCAAAATCTGTGATCATTTGTGTGTGCTTTCTGGAGACAGAGTGATAAAATCCTTTATCTCTCTCTTTTTAAAATTTAATTTAATTAATTTATTTTTTATACAGCAGGTTCTTATTAGTTATCTATTTTGTATATATTAGTGTATATATGTCAATCCCAATCTCCTAGTTCATCCCACCCCCGACCCCCACTTTCCCCCTAAATCCTTTATCTCTTAATCCTTATTTTTTTAGATGTCAACCAAGGTCAAGAATTAATGTTATTTTGCTTTTTTAAAGCATAGTTCAAATTACCTCTTGCTCATGAATTTCACTCAAAGATAGTTTTTTGAGCTGACTTTCAGCCAATTCACTCTTTTACTTGTTTCTAACTCATCCTAATGGTCATCAGGGACTCTGTACACTAATGACCTCAGATCTTATCTTTCCATTCTTTATTACCATGTGCCAATAGAATACCTGAAACTAATGAGACTTCTTGATGTCCCAGTAAAGCAGAATGGCCATCTTTATAGCTATATTCTTTTTTTTTTTTTTGTGGTACACGGGCCTCTCACTGTTGTGGCCTCTCCCGTTGCGGAGCGCAGGCTCTGGACGCGCAGGCTCAGCGGCCATGGCTCACGGGCCCAGCCGCTCCGTGGCATGTGGGATCTTCCCGGACCGGGGTGCGAACCCATGTCCCCTGCATCGGCAGGCGGACTCTCAACCACTGCGCCACCAGGGAAGCCCTATAGCTATATTCTAATATTGTAAGCATTCCAGTAAGATACACATTTTTTCTGGTATTGAGCTTATCTCAATGATATTTTCCATTTTATTATCTAAAATTAACAGTTATTTTTTCAAAATTATACTGGAAAGTGGATACATCTTACTATGGTAAATGAGTAACAAGTGGTATATGTGATAACTGGGTAGGCTTGTGAAGAACTGGGCCTCTGTTTTTTATAACAACCACTGTTATGCATCTTTACAATTATGACCCACAAGTGTTATTATTATTGAAAAAAGAAAACTTTGAATAAATGACACCACTGTGCTTTTTAGATCAAAGTATGAAACACCAATCAGACTCTTGATTAAAATTTCACCCTTAGAATGGAATAAGGCTTAACAACCTTCCGTGAACAAACTACATCAATAATGAGTAGACTGCATTTAGGTCCCTAAAAAACTGTAACTTCCCTTCCTCTGTTGTTTCTCAATTATGCAGAATTTGCTTTTCATAGTTTTTATTAATAACAAAAGACATTGCTGCTAATGTCCTTGAGGAACCTAGAAGGTGGGGGAGAGGGATATTAGAAAGGAAGCAATTGGGTCAGGAGATAAGTTAGGAAATTCAAGTAGCAAGACCAGAGCTGTATATTTCTATGCCTACTGCAATTTGTATTTCTCAAAGTAAGACCTAACATAAAAACCCAGATCTGACTCCATATTTTATACCATCAATGTAAACTTCTTACAGACTTGCACTGCTAGCCACTAACTTGTCTTTTGGAAAAGGGCTGATAGTAATCACACACCAGGACTTGGTATCATTTTTGCAGTTGAGGGCTTATTTCATCCTCAAATCCACTGGAATAAAAGATGGGAAAGATAAAATTATAGGATCCTAAGGCTCAAGACAGTGCTCTTATTCCTCTTAGCTATTTTACTCTCCACTAAAACATTGGCATGGAGTCAGAAATAGCTAGTATTCTAAAGAACCCTAGGATTGGAAAAAGAATGGTCCAAAGATAAACCAAACAGGAGAAAGGGGGTGAAAGCGCATCACAAAAGCCGTACGTCACCAAATCTTTACCTAAACTCTACTGAGATGAGGATCATAGTGAAGGCAACACTGTTAGGACTAGAGTGCCCAGTAAGCACTTGAGAATCTGCGTGAACTCAGCAAGATATGGAATCACAGTGTCACTAATCAAAATTTTATCATTTTTTCATATTACATAGAAACAAGTAAATTTTCAGCACAATCCTCAAATGTAATAGAGGATATCTGTTATTAGAGCTTGCTCAGAAAGAAGTTGTGAGGTGTTATTTTGGCATATTCATCTCTATGCAGCCTTCAATCCCCTCTTAGGAAATGCTTTATATTTTCAAGCATTGCACCAAAGTAGTACTAAATCTCTTTAAACTTAAAGGTATTTGTCATTAAGATGGTTGATTTTAGCAGAAGAAGACAATTAAAAATACTTGCCATATAAGGAGAGGGAGCATTATCATCAGAAACACTGTAGAATGACACTTCAACTGGAAGAGTCAAATGAGTGGGGCAGAAAACACCACTTGCCCCTACCTCGGCAGTAAAGCCATCAACAATGCCGAGAGGATCTAAACGATAGTTCAAGACAGACTCCTGGAAGGCAAAATAAAAGAATTTTTAAGAAATAAAATTTAAAAGTTAACACATTCATTCCTTCTTTCTATTTAAAGAAATATGTTAGTATGCTTTCTGGCACTACAAAAGTGGTCGCTGCCATTGCCATGCCCTCATTTCAAATGTTCATCTGACCTGAAATCAACCCCCTCCCAAATCAATCTTCTACCACCTTACAAAGTTTGGCCTCCTTACTATTCCAACCCACACTGAACTATCTTTGAACTTCACCATTATTTTTTTTCACCATTATTTTGATATAATGGTTTAATGAGTTATTCTTATCTCTGTAAAGAAAATATGCTCTACCAGAGCAGGTAAAATATCAGAAATTTTCTTATTCCTCAGAGTATATTTCTACTGTTAGCCACAGAGAAGCACTTGAAAACTTGTTAACAGGTCATATACAGAAGTTCCATCAAAACAGAAAGCCAAGTACTCATAACTTTAACTGAAAAACAACTGCCTCTTAAAAATTGTTGTTGGATGTGACATATGTTTTATTGTTTAGTTTAATTTAAAAAACAGTAAACACACATTGGGAAAAATTTAAAAGTACATAAATACAAACAACAGAGAAGCTCCTTATCCATCTCTCCCAAGCTCATTTGCTGAGGAAACCACTTTTAACAATTTAGTGTTTATCTTTCCAGGTATGAGAAACATGTTAAACCTTTCACAAGCTCTCTTTCCTATACATATATCAACATATATATGCATACATCAAGAAATGTGAGTAACATTTCTTTGATTCAGTAATTCTTTGAAAAGAAACACTCCAAGCCCTCATGAGTCTAAATTTGAAAGTGGCATCAGCAATTCTCAAGTCCCGTGTCAAAAAGACCAGACCAAGAGACCTATGTTACAACGAGCCTTCTATATCTCCCTCCTGCCCTGCAATCAATCTAATCCATACCCTGCTGATGGGACCTCTCAGTCTCACAGCCTCAGCTCTCTCAACACCAGTAACCTAGCTCAAACCCTCATAACCTCTCCTCTGAACAAATGCAATACTCTCTAATTAGTTATTCCATCTTTAGTGTATCATCTGTATTACTGCCAGAGTTTTTCTTTAAAAAAAAAAAAAAGTCTTACGTTACCCACCAGGTTAAAAACTTTGTGTTTCTTGATGTCCACAGGATGAAGTCAAATATTCACAGCATGGTATGTAAGGCCCACCCTACATCTCTTACCACAGCTCTCCTCACTTGCACGCAGTCTTATACTCCAGTTCTGGATGATGCTTTTCAATATCACCATGCTCTTTTACTACTTTTACACATATGCCTTTGCACATGTAGCTCCCTTTGTCTAGAATCCCTTGACACTTCTCACACAATTTACTTGGCAAATTCCTACTCAACTTTTGTAACTAAGCTCAAATGACAGCTCCTTAGTAAAACTTTCCCAGTCCCTTAGCAGAGAGAACAAATATATGGAGACTGAGAAAATTTCTATTACAGTGCTAATTACTTCGGTTTATAGATTATTTATATGTCCAACTTCTCCAGCAGACTGTAAACTTCTCTAACGCAGGCAGTTTATTATTTAGCTTTATATTCCTAGCATATAACATGACACATAGTAGGTACTCAATAAATGTTTCTTAAATAAGAAAAATGTTCTAAGGATGTATGAAAATTTCAGAAAAAGAGCACAAAAATGCTAATGGATAAGGTCAATGATCCAATGTAGTCTATGACTTTATTCAGATTTTTGTGACTTTAAACGAATATATTGTACTAGCATGCATGTTAGGCCCTACTGAGTGCAAAACTACAAGAAAAGGAAATAAAAGGCATACATATTACGAAGTAAGAAATAAAACTGTCCCTATTTGTAGATGATGTGGGAATCTACATACAAAAATCCACCCCCTCCAAATCAATAAAATTAATAAGCAAGTTGAGCAAGGTCATAGGTGATTATATATGTTTATACACACATACATACATACATATATATATATATATATATATACACACACACACATACATATAAAAACACTTATATATATATGTATATTTTTAGCCCCAACTCTCAGCATGCAGGATCTTAGTTCCCCAACCAGGGATCCAACCCATGCCCCCTACAGTGGAAGCATGGAGTCCTAACCACTGGGCTGCCACGGAATTCCCTAAAATCACTGTTGGGAATGTAAATTGGTACAACCGCTATGGAGAACAGTATGGAGGTTCCTTAAAAAACAAAAAATAGAAGTACCATATGCCCCAGCAATCCTACTCCTAGGCATACACCCAGAGAAAACCATAATTCAAAAAGATAAGTGCACCCCAATGTTCACTGCAGCACCATTTACAATAGCCAGGACATGGAAGCAACCTAAATGTCCACTGACAGGGGAATGGATAAAAAAGATGTGGTACATATGTACAATGGACTATTACTCAGCCATTAAAAATAATGAAATAATGCCATTTGCAGTGACATGGATGGACCTAGAGATTGTCACACTGAGTGAAGTAAGTCAGATAGAGAAAGATAAATATCATGTGATATCGCTTATGTGTGGATTCTAAAAAAAAGGTACAAATGAACTTATCTACAAAACAGAAGTAGAGTTACAGATGTAGAAAACAAACTTATGGTTACTGGGGGGTAAAGGGGGGGAGGGATAAATTGGGAGACTGGGATTGACATATACACACTACTATATATAAAAGAGATAAAACAGATAACTAATTAGGACCTACTGTGTAACAGAGGGAATTCTACTAAATACTCTGTAATGGCCTATATGGGAAAAGTATCTAAAAAAGAGTGCATATATGTATATATATAACTGATTCATTTTGCTGTACACCTGAAACTAACACAACATTGTAAATCAACTATACTCCAATAAAAATTTTTTTTAATGTCATTTACAGGTTCATGTTTAAGATTGTTTTCTAATTGAAGAAAACTAAACACTTGATATACTTGATCCCAAGTAGAAGAGTCATTAAATAAAGCAGCACATGTATCAGAGACCTTTAACCATTTGATTTTTTAAAAATAATCTTATTTTATAATAAATTTAGATTTACAGAGGAGTTGCAAATATAGTACAAAGAACTATTTGATTTTGAAAATCAGCCTCCTTGATCATGAATCAGCTGCTATCAGCCCACCATCATCCTTCCTGGGTCCCAGAGCCAGTTTTACCAGGTAAGAAGGTGTGGTCAAGTCTACTTTCCAGCTCGAGTAACGGATACCTCCATCCAACCTGATTTCACCTAAGTCCTGCATCTCCTCCACCAGCTACCCAATTCTAAAATGTCACTGCCAACAATTCTCCCAACTTTACTTCTCATGAAAAGGAAAGGAAAAAGGGAAATCAAAAAAGGAAAAAGGGATAAGGAAAAAAGAAAAAGGGAAAGGAAAGGAAAGGAGGTGATTTCAAGGCTTTAGAAAAATATAATCCATTTATTTCCTTTTTAAGAACAAATGACATAAATGACACCATGGGTCTAGGTTAGGAAACTTCAACTCTTAAAATAGTTTCAAAAAACATTACCTCAAAATTTCCTAAGAGACTAAGACTTGTTATAGGTGGAGCACTAGAACTCAGAAATGGTTTTTCATGAATATCTGGATCATCTTCAATGTTTAAACATGGTCGAGGACTATTTAAAAAAAGAACAAATCAGCAAATGGACATATTAACAACAGTATTTTCTAATTCACTTTTGTACAAATTAAATTAGGAGGATCTGATCAATTTTACTTAAACTACCATAATAAAAAATTAATGTAACCAAATTTTAAGATATGAAATATCTCATTTTAAATTCCTGATTAGATTTTATAATCTTTGTTATAATATTTGATAAAGAATATAAATAACATCCTAGGTTTCAAGGTGGAATTTATAACATATCACATAGCAGCATCTACTGGAAATATATAATATTGTAATGCAGTCTTCTATATCAATCTTCATTTTAAGTTAAAAATTAGAATACAAAGGCAAACTTATGTGACTAAGGAATATAATGAGAGTATTATTTGTCAACATGGAACAAATTGCCAAGGCTTTTTTGCAAAGGAGTATAAGACAAAGGAGGAGGTGAATGACCAGAAACAGACAAACCCACTTAAATGTTAAAACCAATGTAAGTGTTTGTTTATCATAATGACTACTGTATAGTTAGTTACTCATCATCTTAATTTCTCCCTCACTCATCCTTAATAACTGTATGTGTGAAATCATCTTGAAAATGATAAACTGAAAAATGGGATTCCTGTTCAAAGTTTGATTTTCAGAGTCAACATTATTTACTGTGAAAGGCTAGAATTTTGTGCAAGATTATTTCATATACACTAATGAATTTTAAGATAAATACCTTCTAGATGATAAGCTTTTCAGATGCAGTAATGAAGAATCCAGATTAAAGCAACCTGATTGTGCCTTTCTTTGAGGAACCTAAGGTTAAAATAATCACTTGTTAGGTTTCAAAAGAATTTCAGAAGACTATAAGTTTTTTCTTGAATTGACAGAACAATTTTCAAATGAAAGCTAAGCATATCTTAAAAAATAATAAAACTTCTCTCCTAACAGCTTATTAAAATCATGCTCTTTATTACATATTGTCCCTATGTCCTCATTTTATTAACTAGTTTGGAAAAAAAGATGATTAATAAAAGCACTTTTACTAGGTTTTTATTTTTTTCTTTTTTTGGCCAACCGCACTTCGGAATCTTAGTTCCCCAACCAGGGATTGAACCCTGGCCACAGCAGTGAAAGCGCTGAGTCTAAATCACTGGACCGCCATGGAATTCCCTCGGTTTTGATTTTTTAAGAACCAGAACCAGTTTTTTCTAAAACCAAATCTTACATGTAATCCCAACATATAACATAATAAGACTTTTACTTTTTTACTTTATATACTTCTGTATTGAGGGGGTAGGAATAAATGATTAATAGCTTTACAATAAAAGGGGGAAAAAAAGAATTAAATGGCGATGGGAGTCTGGGGTCCTGACAATTCTACTGTTCTTTTAACCATCCCTACCCGACTGCACATTTCCAAGAACCCTGGCTGGGGCTTCACAGAGAATAGGTTTGAAAAATACTACTGTGGATTTTTAACCACTATTGTATAACAAATTACATTTAAGACAAACCACCAACTAGCTAAAAATAATCTAAAAATGAAAGACCCAAGTGTAAATTAAAGGTAAAATCACATACAACATACAAGTTAGACGGATTTGTCTCTAGAATTAATGTTAAATATGTATAAGTATCTGAGTGATTGGTCTAATTTGTGACTAAGAAACAGATGATACTGAAAGTCTAAAAAACCTCAATATTTTTGAGAGTTGTACAAGCGCACCATTCTATATTTTGGAGTTAGAACTTAATGTGAAATCTTCAATCCAAATTCTCATGTCTTCAATTCAGGAAAGTTTTCTACTTTCATTTCTTCCAATACTGCATTTTCCTCATGTCATCTAGCCTTCCTTTTGGAATTTCTACTAGGCTTATACTGAACATCTCATTTTATCCTCCAGGGCTCTTTCATATTTTACCATTTCTCTTCCTTTCTGCACTTTATTCTAGGTGCTTTCTTAATACGTGTCTCTCCATTGACTAAATCTCTATTCAGCTGATTCCAGTCCACCATTTAATCCATGTGTATATGTATGCGCACGTGTGTGTACACTTCAATTATATTTTTCATATTTTTAATTTCTATTTTTCCAATCCCACATGTTCTCTTATCTCAGTTCCCTGTCTTTATCTTCATTTATCTCTTGGAACATACATTCACTCATTCATTCATTTATTTATGTTAAAATCTTTATTGGCGTAATTGCTTTACAATGCTGTGTTAGTTTTTGCTGTATAACAAATTGAATCAGCTATACATAAACATATAACCCCATATCTCCTCCCTCTTGTATCTCCCTCCCTCCCACCCTCCCTATCCCACCCCTCTAGATGGACACAAAGCACCAAGATGATCTCCCTGTCTTGAAACATTTTAAAAAGAATTATTTCTGATTCTCTTTCAAGTTGCTCTGATAACAGCATTCCTAAATATGAATTTTCCCACTTCTTCTTGCTGATTCTTTTAAGGTGCTTTGTAATTTTAATTCCCCTGAGATCATCCTCAGTAAGAGTTATCTTCCATGAAAATAAATCCTTGGTGCCATGGGTAATAGATGTGGGATAGTTTCATGTTTTCTCATAGACAGCACAAATTCAGAACCCCCTAACCATGGGTGACTTAGGCTTAGGTCCAAATTCTTTTGGGGGCTTCTTTTCCCATCTACTCTATCCCTCCTATTGCACCCCTTAAGTAAATAGGTGATTTCTTTTCTCTTCTCCCATTTCTAGAATGGCAGTCCTCACCTGTTTCTGGCTTTATGGAGTTTGGTTTTAGGTCCCAGCTACGACCGGTGTAGACCTGACTCCTGATCCAGCAGGAGCATTAAACCCTAGCACTATATTAGATTTAGATATCCTAGAAGGTCATAATTTGCCCCAAGTTAGTTTCGGAGATTTATCTTTCTTGCTCTTACACTATATTATGTATTTAAAAGTTGTGTGATATTTTGTCCAGGATTTTTGTGTTTGGGAAGGAGGAAGGATCTTCTTGTATTAACTCAGTCCACCACATTGAACAGAAGTCTGTAGTGCTTTTTACACCAGCATGATGCTGTAAGTTTTTTCCTCATCACTTGGGCATTTTGAAAGCACCTCATACGTAGGTCAAACATTTGGGGTTATTTTAAATTGTTTAGAATTCAACTTCCCTAAAATAAACACCTAAGGTCCAAGTTACAAATTTAAAACTAAATCTCTTATTCAAGAATTAATTTTTGAAAATATGCTAGATATTGCATGCTTTGAGTTTACTTAAAAAAACTCACATAAAAACAAAAATTATGTCAATAGCAAAAATAAACATGTTTTTAGTTTACTAGGATATTGACTGCTTACCTCTGGTTTAACTGAAATGGCAGCTTTAGCGACTATCAAATGCTTACCAGGAATGATACTAATCATCTTCCCAACACTAAGGTAGACATTATCACCCGTTTTTCAGATGAGGAAACTGAGGCTCAGAGAGACAATATTCCTCACCTAATGTCACACAGCTAGGGTGAAGTCAGCATGATGCCAAAGCGAGGTTCTTAACCATCACACTCAGATCTATAAATTTATTAGTAAATGTAGAGTGGGGAAACGTCTCAAAATAAGACGATTAACTGTACAGGTCGCAAGTCAAAGACAGCCACAAATTTGATTCCCAGATGATTCAGCTGGTGGTGTCAACCAGCCACAGTACTATGATACAAATCTATTTAGAGAAAATCCACTTTACACTAAGTATTTTCTTTACATTAGTGAGAATTAATATGCTGGACAAAAGAATTTCAGAGAAATTTTATAATCCTAATACAATAAATTCATTTTTATTCATTTTTTCTGCCTTTTTCCATATTAACATTTAGCTATTAAATGTATCAAAAATTAAAACGTTTTCCCACTAGAAATTTATTTTGAAGGTATTTAAATTTTTTCAATTAAAATTTGGATAAAGTGATTTGCAAACATTTTACATGTTTTGCAAGTCTAAACATAAAATAAGAGAAAAACACTTACAGGACTGGAAAGAAGAGGCAATCCAGTTCGAGGATGAAAGGCTCTGGTTGAGGTTCCATCCAAGGAATGAAAATTATGTTTCTGCCAGACACTTGAGTGTTTAAGTGGTATAGTTCTCTGCTAGGAAAAGATTTAGATTTTAATGGCAATATTTAAAATTTTTTTGTTTCTAGATTTATTCTTAACATCTACTGAGATATTACATCCTTGGTGGTAAAGCTAACAACCTATATAACTATCTATACACACATATATATACACTTTAATCAAAAAACAGTGTTTAAGAGTTTTTTCTAAGATGATGAATAAACTCAAATATTCTAAAAAAAGTATGTCCAAACACAATTGCCTTATCAACATATTTATCAAAACTCAGTCTGGGCTTCCCTGGTGGTGCAGTGGTTAAGAATCCGCCTGCCAATGCAGAGGACAAGGGGTTCAATCCCTGGCCCGGGAAGATCCCACATGCTGTGGAGCAACTAAGCCCGTGCACAACTACTGAGCCTGTGCTATAGAGCCCACGAGCCACAACTACTGAAGCCCGTGCACCTAGAGCCCATGCTCTGCAACAAGAGAAGCCACTGCAATAAGAAGTCCTTGCACCTCAACCAAGAGTAGCTCCCGCTCACCACAGCTAGGGAAAGCTCACGCACAGCAATGAAGACCCAATACAGCCAAAAATAAAAACAAATAAATAAATAAGTTTATTTAAAAAAAAAAACAACTCAGTCTATCATCTAGTAAGCTAATATTCAATTCTTTTAATCTGTGAAAAAAAAACTCACAGAAAAAAATTAGTAAAATATTCTAAAATATAAAACTATGTCAGTAGCAAGAGCCATTCTCAGAAAATATAATTTGGTACAGCATGATACAAAAATTTAAATGTGAATTTTAAAATATACTTAACACAGTCACAGTATCATGTTTTTGAAGTGATATAAGAAATAGACTAATTCTTAAGAATTTAAAATGGCAAATTTATACCCAGAAATAAAAAATGCATAAAAACACATGAATAAAAATCAGAGAAGAATAATTGGGGTCCTGGCTCTACCATTTACTAGCTTTATGACCTTGGGCAAGTTACTTAACCTCTCTGGGCCTAGAGTTCTCATTTGTAAACTGGAGTTAGTAATAGCGCCTAACCTCAGAGCGTAGTGAAAGGATTTAGTAAGCCAGCATGTATAAAACATTCAGAAGAGTGCCTGGGCACCCAGTAAATGCTATATAATTATATTTAAAGTAAGTGTATGAAAAAACAAATCTTAGTGGCTTGAAAAATACCATGGTCAAAGTAAGTCTCCCTATTAGGTACCAGAAAGGATCGTGAAAAGCTAGTATTCTTAAGGCCAGGGTAGGTTTTTGTGACAATTATAGTTTTAGGAAATTGGAAACTGTCATTTGATTAAACCCATGTGTTAGAAAGAGATCGTCTGTTGAAAAATATTAATTGGAAACATGGCATACTTTTAAGACTCTAATGTCCGGCAAAACTAATTTGTATGATAAAGAAGATGAATCAAGGTCATTCAGATTTGGATCGAGGCAGTTAAGTAGTTTTCCATATAACTGAGATATAAATTTGTGATACTTCTTGGAAAAATAAAGGAAATTTAAGCCTAGTAATAATTTTCTAAAGTTAAAAAGTGATTTGGTAGACAAATAAAATGGAACTAACTTAAATATCTTTGATTTAGGTAGTGCATTAAAAGCTTACAAAATGTTTAAAGATCTATAATTTGATTATCACCACAACTATAAGCAAAAGATATTCATCGTTCTTATTTTAAAATCGAGGAGACTGAGGGTTTTACAAGTTACGTGATTTATTCAGCTTCACTCAAGGACCAAATTGTCAGGACTGAAACTTGGGTATTCTGACCAACAGCCCAGTGATTTCACTGTAGGTATTCCTAGGCATAACACAATGGGCACACTGCTTGTACTAGGCCAGAGCTGCTATCAAACAATACCTTAAGCTAATGATACAAGTTTCATTTCTGACTCTTATTTACTCTCCAGCAACTGTTCACAGTATTAAAATAAACAAAAAAAGGCAACAGGAAGAATTTACCTAGCATTTGCTCCGAAGTGGGCGGGTTATTTACAAGGATGTTTATTATATCAGACAGTGAGTTCT
Organism: Grampus griseus; assembly: GCF_964374135.1. NCBI lineage: Eukaryota > Metazoa > Chordata > Mammalia > Artiodactyla > Delphinidae > Grampus > Grampus griseus. The sequence continues at coordinate 96,559,673 of NC_139018.1, forward strand.
ATAGATAATGGGCATCTTGGGCCTAACTAGATCTCCTGTAAACAAAGTTCAAACCATAACAAATGTTTGAGGATTATATTTGAAATGTTAGATATTACCTACCAATACCTCTTTATTTTTCAGGCGTTCACACGTAAACAAACAGTCTTTTATATTCTTCCTCTGAGAACAGCTTTGAGATTTTTCATCAACCGGATCTTCTTTCTTATCCTGTTCATTGTTTAATTGGTTTGGCTTTTTGCATTTGAAACCTTCACTATCTTTATTGAGGTAATTTTCTATACTATTAAGTTGAGTATTTTGTTCGCATGACTTAGGCTTTTTTGAGTCTTTATCTGAGCACTCATTTGCATGTTTGTTCAAATATCCAGACATTTCCAACACAGTAACATTTATTTTCGAGTCATTTTTTTTTGAATGATCAAACTGGTGATTGTTAAAAGATTCTGGATTATAATTTTCATTTATTATTATTTTGTCCTTATACTTATTTGTGCAAATCTGTTTGTCAATACTGTTACATTTTGAATACTGTTTATTGATTTCATTGTCAATTTCTTGTTCCTTAAATTGACACTCAGAAAGTGTGTTTTCCAATCTGATTGTGAAATCTAAGTTATCTTCTTTGCAAAGAGACATATTTGAAGGATTCATTAAACCAGTGGCTTTGTTCTGTGTCTCTTGAAATGTACTTTGGATTTCACTAGGATTGTTCCGATGCAGATTCCTTCTTGTTTGAGGTTTCAAAGAAGGCTTGACATTACTATTGCATTTAAAAGAACTAAAATGTTTATTAGGTGTTAAGTGTTTCCCTTCACTGATGTTATCTAACAAGGAAAATTTTGTATCAGAAATGGAAACAGAGGTGTCATCCTTGTTTTTCTTCAACAAATTTCTGTCTTCATAGGAACTCCTAAACACTTTAGAAGGAACTGAACTGGAGTCCTGAATGTTGAATGATTGCCGGGGCATGTGAGGTGCTGTTGGATCGATGTGCTCCAAGTGCTGAGCAATCCTTGCAATGACATCTTGCCGCTCCTGGAGTAAAGAGCTTATCAAAGGATTAATCTCACCAACAGACTGATCAGAATGAAGACCATTAGAAATGCAAGTGTCACTTCGAGGAGTTTCTGGTTTTACTCGAATTTTCCCTTCATTGGTGTCTTCTGAGGAGGTGAGCGCTGGATTACCAAAAGAAATGGAGAACGTTTCTTTACATTTTCTCACATTTTCATTTTCTTGTGAAACCCGGAAAAGCTTTGAATTAAGTGAGCTAGATTCTTGTGTATTAAGTGGATGTCCAGAAACATGTGAAGTGTTTGGATCACAATGAATCAAATGCTGAGCTATTCTTGCAATAACTTCTTGTCGCTCCTGAATTAAAGAGCCTATTAAAGGATTAGTCTCACCAACTGACTGCCAGGAACTCTGGCGGCTAGATTCACTAGAATCAATCACTGAAAATGATTTTAAAGTTCTCACTGATGTTTCATGTGACTTTTTATCTCCTATACCACTGAAGCCCAGAATATTGCCTTGAGATGTTCCATAGCCAGATTTACCACTAGTGCCCGGATATAGTTTGACATTTTTGACAGCTGCAGTATATTCTGGAGTTGTGCCATTTTTTGCATGTAATATTATGCTTTCGGGTGCCATGGTCCAAGTTTGTTTGCTACACAGACGCTGTGAACTGTTTGTACTACATTGCTCTGCTTCAGTAGAATTTCGGTGCTGATGGGTTTTAAGTTCATGGTCTTGAACTCTTTTCTCAAAAAGGCCAATATTAGTGTGAATACTACAGGTCAAAACTGGATAATTAGATTGTCTGGGCAAGGACTGAACACTGACTTTCAAGGCCACATTGTGAGACACATTGGGAACAGGAAACACATGTTCAATTGGAGTTTGTGAAAAATTCCACTGTAGGTCTACATCAGCAGCACTGATTCTAGAATCACACAGAAAAAAATGGAATCAATGGATTATAAAACATATCATTATTATATGTTATTAAAAAATGTTAAACAGTCATATACTTACCTTTGTTTGCATTAATTACTATAGAGATTTTATTTTAACCTACTTTACCATGCATGTCATTCTAACAAAACCAACATAAATAGATTATACCTGGAATAGAGACCATCTTCTTTTTAAGAACACTATTCTATTAAAGCATTAAAGCTCAAAAATACTATAATTTAAAATTAGTTGTCAAAACAGAAAAAAGGACTTTCCATTTACTACTAAATAAATGGATTCAGCTAATTCTGTTGCGCATGGTGATTAAGAGATACTCTCTATCTCACGGCCACCTGCCTAAAGAGACAGTTAAGACAGTTGTTCAGCAGCCTGTGTGTTTATAATTTTCAGGATCTAAAAATTAAGTCTACCATTATGGAAATTCAGCAACCCAGAAAGTTTTTCCACTTTATTTATAATGGTGGTACATTCTCATTGTTAGTTCTGTAAAGTAAGCTAAAAAGTTCTCTGAAAACTATTCTACACCAGATTTAACCCAAGAAGCAAAATGCATATTGAGTCATATCTAAATTTCTCCAACTTGTTTTGAAAAACAAGTAAAGTTTTTAATTTTTAATTTCAGTAAATTTTGTCCACTTATATTTAGAAATGAAGGATATAAACTGCCTAAAAGGTAAAATGTCATTCAGTAGCTAACCACTGTAGCTGAATACACATTGTCCTTTTTCTTTCCTAGACATACCTGTAAATAATATTTCGTGGAATAGCACCATGAGAAACACTCAGCCAAGCACTTAATTGAGAAAAAAACACAAATGAGCGGACAGCCAATAGGAGAGTCTTCTCTTCAATAAATCGATCGCCACTCCTAAGGGAAGTAAAAAAGCATCATCTAAATGTCAACAAGTACAAAATGGCTAAATTTTAGAAAGATAAAAGCTGAAATAAACATATCACTCAGGACATGTGCTTTCAAGAGTATAAGAGTGCATTTACCAGTGTCATTTGAAGTCACATAAGTACTAAATATGTAAATTTTACTACATAAATAGAGGGACTCAAAGATATGATATATTATTAAAATAATTTATAGAAAGTAATGGAAAACCTGATTTACAAAGGACAACTTCAAACTCAGTTCAACTTACTGTCGAGGAACTGGCTCCAATATCCATCTTTCTAATAATAACGCATCTTGCTTAATTGCAGGATCATTTAGATCAATCCCTTCTGTGGTGGGCCCATCGTCACTGTAGCAGCAATCTGGTAGTAGCATCACTTCCACCATGATTGGAAGGTTATTCTTCCACAATAATGCGACCTCAGACCTAGTTCGTCGGGCTTGGCGACACTTGGAGAAGATGGAGATAAGCAAAATGGCTCAAGAGCCCACCCAATTTTATATTTAAATTTGAAAAATATAATTGTAAAGCAGACATCTGTATGAAAATGAGTTGCCTATTGCAGGGCTCAGCTCAGGCTTGTCTGCCTATTTAGGTTTCCTCATTAAACAATGCATCAGCACTAGGAGCTCTAGAGTGTGGGGATTAGTAGCAAACAACAATTATGATGCAAATTTTCTCCGGGGAGGATATCTTTGCTCTATTTTGCGGAAAAAGAACTGCCATGCCCAATGTCTGACAGGCCGCAAGATGGCCCAGCCTCGCCTCATTTGTTAATTACATCATCATTAATTAGAGGAAAGATTCATTCTAAGATCAAAATATTAAAAACTCATTTTCATTAAACACTCAAAGTAGACAACATTTTTAGAAGTTTAAAATTTTGGACTACAGTTAAGAGACTAACTGGGAGGAAAATCCTTACAGCAAATTATACGCTACATATCAAAATAAATATTTTTAACAGTATTCTACAAAAACATTAATGATAGCAAAAAGTATCCTCCCATTAAAAAGGGGAGGGATATAAGTGATTAATGTGGGGAAAATAATTATGAACATCAATCTATTAAATAAACAAGAACACAAAGTTGATGAACCGGGGCTGAGACTAAAACTAAAGAAAAGCTAATTCATAGTAACAAAGATAATCTTAAATCTGGTGTGTGTGGAGGCAGGTATGAAACTGGCTGCCCACCTGCCTGCTGATGGAAAAGCCTTTTAGAGCCTTGTTCACAGCCAAAATTATTAGCTGCAGTTCAGGATTAGTACCTTTTCTTTATGTTGTGACCAATTTTATACTTAAATGTGAACATTATAATTGTGATTTAACAAAGTCAATGACAGAATTTAAACAGGTTTATATAAACGATAAAAAACATTCAAAACACAGTTCTCACCTGGGCCAGCTTATCACTACATTCATGTTTGCTAGTTACTGGGTAACAGGACTGTGCTGGAGGGCAATGGAAACTTTCTGTCCGACCTTTAACAGAACATTCAGGTGTTCGTCCTTCTGTTATTAACAAGGCCAGAGAGACCAAGAACTCCTCTGCATCATATTCAAAATATTCATCCAGACTATCTGGTATCAAAAAAAAGAAAGAAAGAAAGATGGGTCCTTGCTTTAAGGTATTCTTGACAAGAACTCTTTTTTTTTTAACATCTGTATTGGAGTATAACTGCTTTACAAGAACTCATTTTTTTATGTCTAAAATAACTAATACCATAGCCCAAATTCAAGTATATTCACTAACAAAGAGTGAAAAGAGAATAAAAGTGAGGCAATTAAAATACAATAAACTCTTGGTACTTCCCTGGTGGCGCAGTGGTTAAGAATCCGCCTGTCAGTGCAGGGGACATGGGTTCGAGCCTTGGTGCGGGAAGATCCCACATGCCACGGAGCAACGAAGCCCGTGCGCCACAACTACTGAGCCTGTGCTCTAGAGCCCATGTGCCACAACTACCGTGAGCCACAAGTACTGAAGCCCACGCTCCTAGAGCCCGTGCTCTGCAATAAGAGAAGCCACTGCAATGAGAAGCCCGAGCACCGCAATGAAGAGTAGCCCCCCCTCACCGCAACTAGAGAAAGCCCGTACGCAGAAACGAAGACCCAACGCAGCCAAAATAAATAAATAAACAAACTTATTTAAAAAACCCAATAAACTCTTAATTCACAAGGTACAGAAGTCAGATGATGATGGATAATTCAAAATTTCATTTAAGACAAAGCCGGTTAAAATTACGGCATAAACTTCAATTAAAATGTTTAAGATTTAGGAGTACATTTATAATCTTTTAGATAATGATATTTTTGGACATCAAATACAATAGTTTTCACACACAAAACTTCTCCAATAGCCAAAAGGTCAAAATGTCTTATTAGGTCATATAAATATTTTCAGCTAAGACGTTTTATTACTGTTATTAAATATTAGAAAAAGAGGCAGATACAAATGTATGTTTCTCCCTTTCTCTCCCTCTCCCTTCCTTAACTAGTTCCTTGTTCTTAGAGCCCTAATTCTGTGATGTGGACACTCACAGCCACAGGGTCCTTCTCTTTCCTTGCTATGCAGTGGTAGTAGTTTCAGAGGAAGAAATTTTATAATTATCCAACAGGAGATGCAGGCCTGTATTGCAATATATGAAGTGTGATATTTTTTGGTTACTAGGCAGTTCCAAACAATCTAACCTGCAGATGTTTCACTTAGATATATTAAATTAAATTTTTTTCACAAGTCCTCCAATTTTAAAAGCACGGTTAGTCTTTAAAACTGTTAACCTGCTATGCAGGTTGAACATGCATGCATGTGTACATGCACACACGAAATTCAATTTATAGTGCAAACTTGAAAAGGTTGCTTTCTCTTATCTCTGCCAGCTAAGCAACACATATTTTAAGTGCCTAGCACACTGTAGTAGGTGACAAGGGGACACAAAGTTGTACTGCACATAGCTAATAGTTTCAGAGGATTTGATTCAGGGACGATTTTTTAAAACAATAGAACACTGAAGCATATAATAAATTCCAAAGAAGTTCAGATAACAGTGGTAAAATTTTGCCAAAGAGGTAGATGTTAAGCTGAACCATGAGAGAGAAAGTGCAACTTGAGCGGAGCATTTGTACAAAAACAGTGTAGAAAAGGCAGGACTGGAGCCTGATTGTGAATAGCCTTGAAGAGTATGACGACGAGTGCCTATTTCTAGCCTCAGGAAGGCCTTACCAGGAAAAGAAGGAGTCTTGAGAGCCAACTTGATTGAGCTGGTATTTTAAGACCATTCAGTCCCTAAAATGACCATTTGCAATATATAAAATAACAGCCAGCACTTAGTAATGTTGTTAGGCATTGCCAGTTCTCACTACTTTCTATACATTAACTCATTTACTCCTCAAAGCACCTCTAGAAGGGACTATTACCACCATTTTTATAGATAACCGAAGCATAGAGAGGTTAAATAACTTGCCCAAGATCACCCAGCTAGGAAGTTGCAAAGTTGAAATTTGAACCTACACAAGTCTGGTTCTAGAATCTGAGTCCCTAACTACCCCACACATGCTTCCTTTCACTGTGGCTACAAATTTTGCCTTTATATACTTTAATAGACATTTGTAAAAATATAAATAATATGTATTCAACATATATTTTAACAATATATTTTGGAATATTGTGGTACAGGATTTGTTTCCAGGAAAAGGACCATAATTTATAATAATGTGCCAAACTGGGGGAAAAAAAGAGGTCTCAACTTTCAACTTTCCTCCAGGAACCAATTAGGTCATAAGCCAAGGGTCTCCTGTGGTCTCCTGGGACTCACTGAGTTAAACCATGGTGTCCTTCAGAGGGAAGCAAAAGACATAAAAACAAATCCATTCAGACCTTTCTCTGATGGTTCTGTGGGTTTTCAAGGCTAGCTCAGGCTTGCCATGGGCTGGCTACATGGGATGATTTTAGCTCCCGGGAGATTTCTCTGGGCTCATCCTTTTCCCTCTCTCAGACTGTGGGGTAATCCTGCAGAGCTAAGAATTGTGGCAGAGCAGTGGCTCTTACACTATGGAAAGCTGAATGATGTCAAGATGTCAGTTACTCCATGTGAGTACCAAGGATGGTTCACAGCCTAAGTAATGTCTCATATATATTTGGCAGTATTTTTTTTAAATTATAATTTATCTCCAAAACCCTAGCAGGATATCCATTGACAGATGAATGGATAAAGAAGACGTGGTACATATATAATACCATGGAATATTACTGAGCCATTAAAAAGAAAGAAATAATGCCACCTGCAGCAACATGGATGGACCTGGAGATATCATACTAAGTGAAGTTAAGTCAGAGAGAGAAAGACAAATATCATATGATATCACTTATATGCGGAATCTAAGAAAAAAAATGATACAAATGAACTTACTTACAAAACAGAAACAGACTTAGAGAATGAATTTATGGTTACCTGGGGGAAGGGTGGGAAGGGGGAATGAATTTATGGTTACTGGGGGGAAGGGTGGGGAGGGGGATAGATTGGGAGTTTGGAATTGACATGTACACACTGTTATATTTAAAATAGATAATTAACAAGGAGCTACTGTAAAAAAATAAAAAACAACCCTATCAGGAAATGGCTTACTCATATACTAGAAATTACCAAGTTTAAAGTGATAAAAATTAAACTGTTATACACTGTAAAGCAACTATACTCCAATAAAAATTTTAAAGAACTGTTACGTGATGACAACCTTTAGGAACTTGTCAGGAAAAATTTATGAGTGTCTGAATTTTAATAAATGAGAATACTAAATCACAGTAGTCATTAGAAAAGTTGCATTATTAAAATTTTGATAATTTCAATCTCTAAAACCTCTGCCATAGCGCAGAGTTTACTGTAATAAAGAATATGACTAAGGAACTGGGAAATTTTATGTCATACTAAAGAAAATTCATTAGATCCGACGATATTTTGAGGACATAGCTTACTCAAGAAATAAGGTATAATTTTTGGGTCTCTGAAAACAATTTACTCTTTACAAAAACAAAAAGTGCTGCAAATCTAGACAAATACGGGCTGCTAAGGCTTACCTACTAGCTATACATTTTAAAAGAGATAAATTATTTGATGTAAAATATAACTTTGAAAAGAACAGAAAGGATGTTATAAATTGTCACAGGCTATCAATGACAATTGACAGTGGGAATTAATCAATCAAATCATAGTCCCTCTGCCCCCAAAACCTCAATGAGGATAGTGCTTACACCACAGTCGGACTAGAAGCCATGACCAGACTAGCTCCTTTTTTGTGGCACACTCTTCTGGCTCCGGAGTTCAGCCATCTTAAAGTTCTTCATCTGTTCTCTCCAACAAAAGAGGTTAATAATTTGGCCACTGGGAAAACCTTAAATAATCAGAATGACCCATAGGTGAAACAGACTAACTTGGGAAGTAAATTCTTCATCACCAAGGCACAAACAGACTGATAAACAATTGCCAGGGGTGTGGTTGAAGGGATTTAGCTGTCAAGTGGAAACTGAATTAGACTTGCAGTGGTTCTTTCAACCTTAAGAGTCTATGAATCTCTGTTCTTCAGAAGTACTTCACAAAAAACCTAGGGGAGAGACCAGAACCACCACTTCCTTCTTGGGAGGCCCTAACCAGGAGCCCCTCTCAATCAGAACTCATCATAAACACTTAATGGTGGTGCCTCTGGATCCTTGATTTAAAACAAAAACCTAGGATACTTCAAAGCTCTGTCTCAAGGAAACAGAAGAAGGTCCTTCCTACCATTGGGCTGCTGTATATACTGTTCAATGTACTTCTAAAGCCTGCCAAGGTAGTAGATTGCACCCCCCTCATATATGGAATAAAATGGCAAGAGAAGCATGAGAACCCCTGGGGGATTGCCAAAAAGAAAGTTTCTCTAAAAATAATGTCCTTTCAAACTTATGATGGACAATCTAATAATACGAATAAAAATTATTCCATGAATTTATTCCAATGAAATAATAGAACAAGTACACAGAGATGAATGTTGAAGGATATTTATTAAAATGTTTATACCAGTCAAAAATAATTGTAATCAATCTAAATGTCCAACAAAAAGGGACTGGTTAAATATACTGTGGTACAGTTTTATCTAAAATAATGATATAGATCTACTTTTGACAAGGAAAGATTATCTACATCATAAGTGAAACACAACTCTCAAAAGAATGTTATGATCATGTGTTTGTGGAATTACACATGCATAGAAAGATATACATGCAACAAAATATTATCAGTCCTATAAAGCAAACACACAAACACATAAACTAAATTTTAAATAAATTACTATTCTCTGACTGGCATTAGATAAATGATAAAGCCTATTAACTGAAAAATAATATGTAAATAAAAGAATTACATAGTGTCATATATTTTAATTAGAGTTATTGTTTTGTAAAACCCCTGCTAAGGAGATCATAGTCTGGTTACTCAGTAGAGGAATTTGTGAAGACACACGTAAGTAACAGCACACTGGTTCTGGTGTTGAAAAATTAGAACTTAGCAGTTTGAAACACTTTTCTGCTTTGCTTTGCTTTCTTTTTTTCTCTTTATAAATAATCTTTTAAAAATAATTAGGTAAGAACTAGCACCTCAAACTGATAATATGAGAAACATATGGATGAATCTGAGAAAGGGTGTTAAGAATTAGTAGAAGAGGTTATGCTCAGAGAATTGGACTCTCAGTTGATATTACCAGTATGTAGGTATGAAGATGGTGCTAAGTGCCATGCTATAATTGCAAAAATTGAGAATAATCATGTAAATGCTTTATACTAACTGTTGAGGGATGGCTTTTCTGAGCAGATAACATTTAATTAAGCCAAGGTCTGAACAAGGAACAAGCAATTCAAAAATCAGAGGAAAGAGCATTCTGAGCAGAGGGTCTAAGGTGACAATAAAGGAGTAATGTCCCAGGAACTAAAAGGTGAGTAAGGCTGGAATGGCAGTAGCAGAGAGGGAAAGTGGTAAGAACTATAGTTTAGAATGGTGGGCAGGGACTACATCACACAGGATTTTGAAGCTAGGGCAAGGAGTTCAGATTTTATCCTAAATGCAATGGGAAGTCACTGGAGGGTTTTAACTAGAGAAGTGACACGATCTGATTTACTTTTTTAAATGATCGCTCTGACTGCTATGTTGATAACAGAATAGGGGAAAAAGAATCAGAGTAGGTATACTAATTAGGAGGTTGTTGTTTTCCAGGGTTGGGGATATAGTTTTGGGAATCATTGGCATTTGGATAGTATTTAGAGTGAAGAGTTACCTAGAAGCATGTAGAGAGTATTCATGACAAAGGCCAGAGGCACTCTAAGAAGTAGAGATCTGTTAGAAGATGATGAACCAGCAAAAGGAGCTGGTATATGTCAAGTATGGTATCATGGAAGCTGCGAGAAAAAAAATGTTTCATGGAGGGCATGGCCAATGGTCTTAAACACTAGTGAGGTTTAATAAAATATAAACAAAGAAATGACCACTGTATTTGACAATAAGGAAGTCATTGGTGACTTTGACAATAGCGATCTCAGTAGGTGGTGATGATGGAAGATTAGATGTGACATACATTGTCAATTATTCTGAAGGGTACAGATGATAAATACAAAAGCCTACTTTCCTAGTCCTCTCTTAACACAATGGCAATTCATGTATCACAATATAAGTATTACACATGCAAAATCATCACTCATACAAAATTGTCGCCAAATCCCAAAAGGGAATAAGAGAAGTTCCCTTCTAAGTCTATGGTACAGGGGCAGGAGATTCTCCCTCTTTATGGTCCTAAAATCCAGTGACTGAACAAGTCACTAACTTGTTCTTCAAATTTCTCTTGAAATTAAACCTTCCTTTTTAACCTCAAAACAGTTACCAAGTTAGATTCCTATTACTTTACACATAAATTACTACACCAGTCTCCTAGCTATGGTCTAGGACTCTAGGCCCTTTTTTATTCATCTTGCACCCTGATGCAGATTAATCTTCCCGAAAGAAGATTAATGCCATTCCATCACATTCCTCAAAGTTTTTCTGTTTGTTGTTTGTTTGTTTTACTGGCTCCCTAACTTCCTATTAAACCCAGTGTGAACTCTTAAGCCTGACATTAGGGCCAGCGCCACTGTACAGAGGTAGCTACTCTGGCTGGGCATTGCCAGATTCTGATGTGAACACTGCCTCTTGAAGTTATACACTGAGGTGACCCTGCTTAAGACTCCACCCACCTCTGGTTCTTAATCTCATCTTTTACTGCTCTCTGTGTTCTACCCAAACTGCTGTCTATACCACGCTCTACTCATTTCTCACCCTGTACCACTGCTTTTTCTTTCTGTACTGCTAACTTTAGCCAACCCTCTCCCAACTGCAGGCACTTCCAGAGTTACACTAACCCATCCATTTCTTTATAAAAATATTCTTAATATTTCATAGATGTTTATCTCCTAATGGGTTAAGTTCTACATACATTGAAATATTTTTGGTTTCTCATTTATATGTTCCAATCTCATAGGTATGTGTTGAGTGTTTCTGTTTTAAGTGAGAATTGTAAAGGACCTTAGAAATCATGTGGCCTAATCTACCTTACTTCCAGATGAAGAGAGTAAGGTAAAAAGACATTAACTTTCTTGCTTAAAGTTGTATGCAGTATGCATACTGGAGAAATCCAGGTTTCTTCATTCCTAGTGCAACTTGACTTATACACCATGAGAAGTCTTTAAGCAGAGAATAAAAGACAAAGCTGACTTTAATGACAAGTGCAAAAAATAGTGGCTGTGGCTATAAATGAAAGCAACTTTATATCTGTACTATTATTTTATTAATACTAGTGACACATAAATATTTCCACTGTCAGAAGAGTACCTTCAAACACAAAAATATTCTCTGTTTTTGTTAGCCAACAACAAAGCTTAAACTGAATTTTAAAAAATCCTCAGCACTCTATTATGAAAAAGGCAAGTGATCTGTAAACAAACTTATCATGGACTGACTTTAAAAGCTTTCTAGACATGTGTGGTTTAAATTCAACCAAGTATTTCTGCTGTACATCTACAGTAACCACCAAAATTCAAAATTATGATTAAAACAATGAATATTCTGAGGTTCTATCTGAAAAACAAAGTCATGTGTATGTTTTTATAATAATCTAGCTCTTTGAAAATTGGCTATAAATTTTAATTGTCACGTAATACAAACATTCAGTTAAACAAAGATGATCATTATCATCTTGAGTTGTGGAGTGTTTTATCAAGTGCTTCCTCATCTTAATTCTCATGATGTAGCATAAAGTAATAGTTAAGAACATGAACTCTGAGGCCAGGCAAACAGTTCTGTTACTTGCTAGTTGTTTGGCTTTGTACAAGTTATAGCGATACAACCTCTCTTTGCCTTAGTTTTTAAAAAATCTATTAAATGGCAATAATAGCAGTATTGACCTTCAGAGGGTAGTTAATAGGTTGTTATTTGTAAAATATTTAGAATATTGCCTGGCACATAGTGAGCACCATACTGTTTCTTTTTTCTTTTATTTTCCATCTAACGTTTCTTAAATTTAAAATAAAATAGGGACTTCCCTGGTGGTGCAGTGGTTAAGAATCCTCCTGCCAATGCAGGGGACACGGGTTCGAGCCCTGGTCCAGGAAGACCCCACTTGCTGCGGATCAACTGAGCCTGCAAGCCACAACTACTGAAGCCCACACGCCTAGAGGCCATGCTCCACAACAAGAGAAGCCACCACAATGAAAAGCCTGCACACTGCAAGGAAGACCCAACACAGCCATAAATAAATAAATAAATAAATAAATAAATTTATTTTACAAAATGAAATAAAACAAAAATAAATGCGAAGGCATAGGTTTTTCTCTCATTTTACAGATGAAAAAACTAAATTTGTAAAATCATTTGCCCAAGGTCACAAACAGTATCAGTAAGTAGAGAACCATCTGTAGGAGCCCACTTTCCACTACCAATAGTTCTTAATAATTCTCAATTATGAAAGTTCATTCTTATTTTTCATTTCACACAAAAAAGACTCATTTTTAGGGTAGAGGTTACCCTACCAACTCAGGGCATAGATTCTAGAAATCTCCTCAGATAGACATATCTTCAAGGATTCCTGGTATTAAAAGAATTTGGACAGCTATTCCTTTCTCTCCTTATGTCTCCCAAGTTTAAAGGTTTCTCAATTTAGATATCATGGAAAAGGTCTGGATCATGCAGTTCCAGAAAGAGCAAGAGGATATCCCACTTAAAAACATTATCCTTATAATGCTTGGCAAAACTGTACAATTACATCTGCTTATAAATAAAATGTTTCAATGTTCTGTTTTGTGCATTCAAAACCACTTAGAGTTAATTAAAACCAAACTTGGTCCCTCTGTCATCAAAGAAAAATAAGCAGCTTCTGTGGGCAAAACTACAGGGGATAAGTTAAAAAGTGGGGCGAGGTGGGGGGAGTCTTGGCTTTTGTATAGAATTCAGGAGTAAGAACTCAAAGGAACCTTCAAGAGTATGTATTTTCATTAATCTATAGATGAAGAAATTGGACTTCAGAGAGTAAAGTGACAGCTCAGACACACAGAGCAATATAATGGTAACGTGAGGCCTTAAATCAAGATCTCCTATGTATATAAAATGTTAAAAATCTGAGGACTTATTTCCAAGTCTCATCCAGGGTGCCTACCTAAACTCTACTCCCCAATTAGTCCAATTCCAATTCTGGCTCAGGAAAGAATAATGGATGGAGACTCAGCCTCAGGTATTTGTTGGCTTAGCATCAAGATCATTCTTACAGCTCATTCTGTATTGGTTATCCAGCCTGTGAATGCTGATTCTGGTCCTTACTGTAAAACATCTTGATGTTTAATTCCCAATCTCTGTTTTCCTTTGAATTCTAACTGGACTTCCCAGTTTACACGGTTACTATTCTGCAATCTTGACAGAATTTTCTTTGTTTCTCTGCTCATGCAACCACTCTGAACCCTGTCTTTCACCACTGAGACATGAGGTGCTTACCTATCTCAGGACTGTTTCCTCAATATCTATTATATCTGATAGGGATTCCTATATGCCATGGCTACCCAAACTAAACCTGACACTTTGAAAGCTGCAAAAGAAGAGTTGTGAATGAGTTGGAAAACCAAAGGGGGAAGGGAAACGGGTTAAAAACCTTAACTAAGGAGTACACTGTTACAAACTGTGTGTTTTCCAATGGAGAAACTGAAAATCTGCCAACTTTTTTCTAGTCCCTGATTTCAGTTAAATTTCAACTCAGGCGGGAAGCAGACACAGAGGGAAATCCTCTCATAAGCTTCATGTGTTCCTACTGCAATTCTTAATCTACTCTAATGGCCGATTGTCTCTAATTAGATTATAAACTCTAGGCATGCAGGAGCCAGGTCTAACACATCCATCATTCTATTACCAGTGCCTAGGACAGTGCCTGGCGTATAGGAGATGCTCAATGAATACATAAGCAAAATGAAAGAGTGGTTAAAGTGTAGTTATTTAACTAATTAATAAGATCTCAGTTGCAGATCAACTTGAGATCTATGTTAAAGTATGACCAACTCTGAAGAATTCAGGTATTATAGGACAAGTGACCTCAGATTATTAGCCCTCTAACAAATGGCAGATTGAAGGTGCCAGGACATCAGGCAATGCACAAGAAGTTCTTTTAGCTTTTATTTTACTACGTTTTTTTAAAAACAGAATTTAACTTATTCACACTGACATTTTAATAAAGAGTTGTTAAAACACACACACGCACACACACACACACACACACACACACACACCACTAAAATGATTATATTCATGTATGTTCCTGGGCCTCAATCATCAGTATCTCAAGAGAATTTGTTTCCTACATTCCAATTTGACAGCCAGTTCTGCCATCTGATAGTGTATTCTCTAAAATGTTGAAAGCAGGTAATTTTTGAGGGTCAGATCTTACAGATATCTTCACACTAAATCTCAGAGACCAAAGGAAAAGCCTTGGCTAATTCTCTAATCACTAATTCTCTATCGTTAACAATTAGCACAACTAGTATAACCAATGGAAATGGACTAAAGGAAGGCAGGCTTAGTGATCTGACGGGTGAGAATTAGGACTTTCAATTATTTTCAATGCTCCAAAATGTTTCTTAAATTTTTCTAAAACTGCTCATGTTTGTAGACATTCTAACAGGCTCAGAACTGGTGTTTTGAAATTTTCATATATATACACAAAAATTTAATTATTGTGAACAAAATCAATATAAAATATTCATTCCATCATTCTTAGATATTTTAAGATTAATAGTATTTTCTAAAGCACTTTGAACTTCTTGAAACAAGGATCTAAATAACATTAAAAGACAAACAGTTCTAGTTCTAAAACTAAAAAAGAACATAAGAGAATTCTGGAAGCATAGAAGGTGCTCCTTTGATATGAGCTATGACAAGCCTGTGTACTCAGAACTCAGCCCATACTGAGTTCCTATGTTCCCTAAATTACTTACAGTCAAGTAATAAGTACTAACCCTTTTCCCACCTTTGCAAATATTGCATAATAAAAAACAGCAATCACCTACCAATTTGAATTTGTTTACCACAACTATTAAATAAATTACAGTAACAAAAAATACAATGCTATGTAGTTTTTTAAAACACTATCATAGACTATATTAAAACTTTAAAAAAGGCATATATTTTATGCCATTTAAACTGCTCAGATGATTATATTATAGGTTAAAAGCTTGCATAACAAAGAAATATGGCATTTATGATTAGTATTTACATATCTTCCATCAAAATAATTTTTAACTAAAAGTGCTACATAGGCATAACACAAAAGAAACAACTCTTTATAGTAGTAAAACAATTGGTGAGTTCATTAAAAAAAATTCAATCTAATTTATGCAATACTTACTACTGAATTTTTCACCCAGTTGTTAGCAGATAGATATTGTCTAGGCACAGAAGAGTAAATAGAGTTCACCAGAAGCCAAGGAAGGTAAAGCTTGTACTTCACACAATTCTGCAAGGCGACTCTCTTCCCAGAGGACTGTAATTGGCTGCCATAACAGACATCTTTTCCTCTACAATCCGAATTCCCAACTACACAAAGCCTCTAATATGTAAGTGCCATCCACATTCCCCTCCTGGCTCCTTACCAATTCAACCACAGTAATTTGGTTAGAGATAAGGAAAGTTTTAAAGAAAACAATCAGAAAAGAATAGAAGGATAAGTAACTAAGAATTGTGATCAAAGTAAAGAGAAAAAAAGGAGGAAAGGGACAGGGAGAAACAAAATAGACAAAGAAGAAAGAATAAACAAGAAAATAAGATGGGGCGGGGGGGGGAATATAAAAGGAAAAATAAAGTATACAGAGTAAGAGTAGAGTTAGAGGAAGCTGAACAGATGAGGGAGGGAAAAACTTTTCAGGGGAGCCATCACTTTCTGTTCTAATTGTTCCTTAGACTCTTTTCCTAAACTCCCATCTTTCAAACATTGCAAAGTAGGCTTCCCTGTCTTCTCACACATGTTCTACTAGCACCCCTAAAAGGAGCCCCAAATTTGTTAGGTAGTTGTATACCCATTGATTAAAAACATTTTAAAGTAGAAAAGGCCAATTCAATCTGGATTTCAGTTCACAATAGTGTTCAAAAGGTACAGAGCTTCAATTTAGTGAGCATAAAATATTAACTGTAACCTAGGCAAGTTGCTGTCTTAATTATTTCTCTGGTAACTAAGAGATGATTTATTGTTTGATAACCATATTGCTTATAATAATTTTTCTGTTGGTTTTAGATAAATGATCTTAAAGATTAATTTTTCTAAAGGACACATAATAAGCCAAAATTATAACTGTGAATTTTAAACCTGAAATATTAAAATTTTATGTTCTTCTATAGAACTGTGATGGTTCTAAACTGTGGCCTAACTTCGAGGAAAAAATTGGTTTTATGATCAAGTAGATGTAAATTCAAATACTGAGTGAATCTAGGCAAATTAAAATAATTCTTTGAGAAATTTCTGAGAAAAAAAAGACTCTGCCCTTTGATCTCTGGCATACACTGCTATGGTAGGAATTATCAAATTAAATTTCAGTTATTATTTAACCTTAAACAGCAAACCTCATGTAGTTGACAAATATTTATTTATTTATTGACAAATATTTAAAAACCCACTATAAATTCACTGCTCTTTATGGTCAGAAGACATTCTTAGTAAAGTTTTCATACAAAGGGCCAGAATACAAATTAATTATTGATTTCAGGCTGTATTTCCTTCATAATGTATTTGATCCAAGGAATGCCATGAAGCATAAAACCTTCCCATCTCCAGAAATGAAATGAGGTTATATACAACATAACTGATGGTCAAAGTGAAAATTAAAATTCATGTAAAGATCTAAAAATAAAATTAACCTTTAATAACTATTTCGTAACTGCAATACATAAAACATTCACTGCAGAATTTGATTTTACTGTTTTCACAAAGACAGTAGGATCCAGTGAGGACAGTCCTGGGCAAGTTCAGGCATGTCACTTAATTTCTTCATTTATACAATGATAATGGTAAGTGTCAGGGGAGAAAGGAACTTCTTCCCTTTACCTGGGTTGGGTCTCTGTACACAGGGAGAGCAGGACTTTACCACAACTCTTATCTTCCACCAAGGAACATACTGGGGAGAAACGCATGATTTCTATATTCATCCATTTTATGAATTCTTCCACAAGGCCAGTAGGATGGCTGACATGACTGGTTTGATTTTGGTAGTCACTGTGCTATTTCCAGTCAAAATGGAGTATTAGGGACTTGATTTACCCACACACCTAAACCACAACAAAATACAAACAACTGTTTCCAGACACTGGACAACAGACAGTGTAAGACAGTGATCTCTGAGAGAAAAATAAACAGGTGAGCTCTAAACTGCCCAACTTTAATGCCTGGAGAACGTTTCCAGGCCGAAGGACAGGGAAGGAGAAGGCAGATGGAATCCAGCAGTCTCCCTGAATCGAGCACAAAAGAACTAAGGGAAAGGGAAGTTAGGTGGCTAGAGTCACAGGGCAGAGTACCAGACAAGGGAGAGTAGCACAAAGAAGGTGAGCTCAGGAGAAATAGAGAAGGAGTGAAAGAAGAAAACTGTCAACCTGGAATTCCTGAAAAACAAACAAACAAACAAAAACCTTAGACCCAGAAAAGCTGAAACAAGTTTATCACCAACAGACCCTCACTACCAAAAATGGTAAAGGAAATCCTTCTGTCAGAAAGAAAATTAAACCATTTGGAAATCTGGATCTACACAAAGAGAACTGGAAATCATAAATATGTAGGTAAATAAAAAATAATTTATTATTTGTTTTTAAATCACTTTTAAATAGAACTATTTAAAGGAAATGTTGAAGTATTTGAAGGTAAATACTTCAAAGTATTTGAAGGTAAACTGTGACAAGTTAATTATTGCATACTTTAAAGTAACTACTGAAAAAACAAACAAAACATACCCCCATAAGTTAACAAAGGAGATAAAATGAAATTATTCAAAAAAAACCCCCAAACTGTCAATCCAAAAGAAGACAGAAAAAGAAGGATAAAGGAACAAAGACCAGATGGGACAAATAGAAAGCAAATAATAAGATGACAGATTTAATCCCATCCATATCAACAATAACCTAAAATGTGAATGGTCTAATTAAAAAGCAAGGATTGGGCTTCCCTGGTGGCGCAGTGGTTGAGAGTCCGCCTGCCGATGCAGGGGACACGGGTTCGTGCCCTGGTCTGAGAGGATCCCACATGCCACAGAGCGGCTGGGCCCGTGAGCCATGGCTGCTGAGCCTGCGCGTCTGGAGTCTGTGCTCCACAGCGGGAGAGGCCACAGCAGTGAGAGGCCCACGTACCGCAAAAAAAAAAAAAAAAAAAAAAGCAAGGATTATCAGATTGGTTAAAAAAGCAAGACACAACTGCATACTACCTATAAGAAATCCATTTTGAATATAAAGACACAAATAAGCTAAAAGTGAGTGCTAACACTAGCCAAAAGAAAGCTGGAGTGGCTACAGTAATCAGATGAAACAGATTCCAGAGCAAATGAACTTGCAAGTGATAATGGTGGCCATTTCATAATGATAATGAGGCCAATCCATCAAGAAAGCATAACAGCCCTAAACATTTACGTACCTAAGAAAATAGCTTCAACAAGTATAAAGTAAAAATGATAGAACTGTAAGAAGAAACAGACACATCCACAATTATATTTGAGATTTCAACACCCACTTTTTCAATAATCAATAGAACAAGTAACAGAAAATCAGTAAGAACATAAAAATCTTGAACAGTACCATCAATTTGACCTAATTGGCATTTACATTACACTCCACTCAACAAAAGAAGAATACACACTTTACTAGGTACACATACAACATTTACCAAGACAGACCATATTCTGGGCCACAAAACAAGTCTCAATAAATTTAAATAGTTTTAAATCATCCAAAGTGTGTTCTCCAACCATAATGGAATTAAATTAGCAGTAAGAGAAAGATAGCTGGAAAATCTCTAAATATTTTGGAAGTAAATAACTGGTGTGATTTCAATAGTCACTGGACCACCTCTTTACTCTGAAGTGAGGTTTCCAAGTGTATGGACTGAAATGTGTCCCACCACACCTCCCCCGACCCCCAAACTCATATGTTGAAGCCCTAACCTCCAATGTGACTGTATTAAGAGACACGGCTTTTAGAAGGCAATTAATGTTAAATGAAGTCATCAGGGTGGGGCTGTAAACCAATAGGATTCGTGGCCTTACAGGAAGCGGAAAAGAGAAATCTCTCTACCTCTCTTCCTTCCCCTCCCACCTCCCCCCTTTCCAAGCACATGCACCAAGGAAAGACCATAAGGGCTTCCCTGGTGGCGCAGTGGTTAAGAATCCGTCTGCCAATGCAGGGGACACGGGTTCAAGCCCTGGTCCGGGAAGATCCCATATGCTGTGGAGCAACTAAGCCTGCACTGCACAACTACTGAGCCTGCACTCCAGAGCCCAAGAGCCAGAACTACTGAAGCCTGTGCGCCTAAAGCCTATGCTCTTCAACAAGAGAAGCCACCACAATGAGAAGCCCGTGCACCACAACGAAGGGTAGCCCCCACTCTCTGCAACTAGAGAAAGCCTGCGTGCAACAACAAAGACCCAATGCAGCCAAAAATAAATAAATTAATTAATTTTAAAAAAAGGGGAGACCATATGACCACACATCAAGAAGGCATCCATCTACAAGCCAGGAAGAGAACACTTACCAGAAACCAAATCAGCTGGCCTTGATCTTAATACTTCCCAGCCTCCTTAACTGTGTGAAAATGAAATTCTGTTGATTAAGCCACTCAGTCTATGGTATATTGTTATGGCAGCCCAACCTGACTAATACATCAAGGATAAAAGCCAGGAATCTGCCTCTATATTTCCTGTTCTTTGCTGAAACTCAGAGGGTGTAGTCCTGCACCTTGTTCCAGATTTCTAGATAAGGCATGCTGGAGCCAGTGCCTAAAGCCTACGTGTTCTCAATTAATAAAAGAGGGAGTAAAAATACCAGGCATAAATGGGTTTCCAGAATCCTTGCACTTGGAGAACCACAGGGTGCATGCCTGGTTTAATAAAGTGATACTCTATTTCTCATTCTATTGATACCATCAATCATGTGTGTATATACTTGCAGTTGGAAAGGAGAAATGGTAGTTAGTACTATGAATCCCTAGCAATTATAACTATCCAACCATCTTACATAATTGTCATGATGATCAGAAGTGAGGTATGCCAAACACTGATTCATTAAATTAATCTTACTCAAAGGAAAAAAAACCCCTTCTGTTCGAGGGCATGGCTACTTAATGAAGTCAAGGTGGGGGCAAGAGGAGAAAACTGAGAAAAGAGTGAGGAATAAGGGGAAAAGAAAAACAAAAGTAATGATAAATACATGTAGAATTCACTAAGTACAACATCATATTCTACTCCCCCCTACTACCTATACATCTCCAAACCCAAATCTGCTCTTTCTCTTGAGTTCCCTATATAGTCTAACATTATCGATGCTTAACTGCCCAAGCCAAAAACTTGGCAATGGAGTCCTATAAACGGCACCACCTAAACAGCTCTAGCCACTTTTCTTCCTCACTCTATGGCCCCTACCTATACTACCAATGGCCATATGGGGACTTCCCTGGTGGTCCAGTGGTTAAGACTCTGCGTTTCCATTGCAAGGAGCATGGGTTAGAACCCTGGTCAGGGAACTAAGATCCTGCATGCTGCATGGCGTGCCCCAAAAAATTAATAAATAAAAAAATAAAATAAAGAAACCGTTAAAAAATACATACTTTAAAAAATGTCCATATGTTACACACTAGTGTGTATAAAATAGATAACCAACAAGGACCTACTGTACAGCACAGGGAACTATACCCAATACTATGTAATAACCTATAAGGGAAAAGAATCTGAAAAAGACTATACATATATATATATACGTATAACTGAATCACTGTGCTGTACACCTGAAACTTATATGATATTGTAAACTATACTTCAATAAAAAATTTAAAAAAATAGCCATATGTTAAAAAATACCTCCTGTAAAATGCTATAAAAAAATATATATGTATTTCACCAAGAGTGAATCCTAATGTAAACTATAGACTTTTGGTGATGATGTGTCGATATAGATTCATCGACTGTAACAAATGTACCACTGTGTCATGGGGTATTGATAGTGGGGGAAGTTGTGCATGTGTGGGGAACAGAGTGTATATGGCACTCTGTACTTTGTGCTCAGTCTTGCTGTGAATCTAAAACTTCTCTCTAGGGACTTCCCTGGTGGTCCAGTGGGTAAGACTCCGAGCTCCCGATTCAGGGGTCCTGGGTTCGATCCCTGGTCTGGGAACTAGATCCCACATGCATGCTGCAACTAAGAAGTCTGCATGCCACAACTAAGAAGTCTGCATGCCGCCACTAAGAAGTCCACATGCTGCAACTAAAAAAGATCCCACATGCCGCAACTAAAAAAGATCCCACATGCCGCAACTAAGACCCAGGGCAGCCAAAATAAATAAATAAATATTTAAAAAAAAATAAAACTTCTCTCTAAAAAAAAGTTTATTAATTAAAAAATATTTCCCTTCTATAAAATGCCAGAAAAATATTCTTGGTGTTTTTTTTTTACTTTCTGCAGATTTAAAAAAATAAAAATCAATACTGAAAATAATCTATTCACTTATCCCAAAATTGTACTTAAGAAGTTTCCCTCAGGAAGCATGAATTATGAAGACAAAAACAAAAATTACAGGGGCTTCCCTGGTGGCGCAGTGGTTGAGAGTCCACCTGCTGACGCAGGGGACGTGGGTTCGTGCCCCTGTCCGGGAAGATCCCACATGCCGCGGAGAGGCTGGGCCCGTGAGCCATGGCCACTGAGCCTGCGCGTCCGGAGCTTGTGCTCCGCAATGGGAGAGGCCACAACAGTGAGAGGCCCGCATACCACAAAAAACAATAATAATAATAATTATAGTAGAAAGCAACAAAAGAAGCACAAAAGAAAATTATCAAATCTCAGATGAGCTATCACTGTCCCAGGATCAAAAAAAAAAAAGACGTTCTGTACAAACTTAAATTAACATAGTTCATGTTTTATATTAAAGCATTTTAATGCCTGATAAGTATGAATATACTTAAAAGTCTTCAGGGTCTGAAAAAAATGTGTAAGTTACTGAAAGAACTGAAATAATGTTCTGCAACATTATTTGCTATTTAATTTGTATTACAGGTAAGAAGTTAAGTGACTGAGGGAAGCACAGTTCTTATTATAACTGATATTCTCAAAGTCTACTGACAATAATATTGTTTCTCATATAACCTCTGGTGCTGAGCTTCTTGGACAAAATTCCCCTAGACTAGACTATTGAATACCTATGTTAAATTCTGTATTTTGAGAATATGCCAGAGTAAGAGTCCTTAATGAGCAGTACAGTGTAGTATATTGTATAATGATGGCTTTCAGCATTCTATAAATACAGCAGTCTTGGAAATATCAATTTAATGCCAGTCAGATTTGTTTATAAAAGAACCCACCTACAGGAAATAACTTAAATAAGTTTCACTTACAAACTGAAGACTGCTTGGACACCTTTCCCTGGTCTGTGGTTGTGGATCCATCATGCAATTATAACACTAGTATTTACAATGCTATAATAACAGCTGACACTTCCTAAGCTCTTACTATGTGCCAGATACTATGATGATTATTTTATCTTATTTAATCTTCACAACGATACTGAGAATACATCACACTGTTTTACCTCCAAAAATAGCCTGATTATATATGGAATGGTCATTCATATATAACCACTATTGTTAATTCATCAAATCTAAGATGTCATTAATTTTAAGATACATGACTATTTTATCTTTCATTAAGAAAGAAAAATCTGCCAATTTAACTACAGTGTGCATCAAAGTGTAAGAAACAAATTTCTTTCTGATTTCAAAGATTTAAAATATAGAAAATGTGCATGCTAAAATCAACCAAATATGGTAATCCTAAAATTATAAGTTTAATCAGAATCTGATTTAAATGCAGTATTTCTTAATAGACCTGAAAACAAAGTGAGCTAACTAACTGAATGTTTTTCAGCCTCTTTTGAGAAGAAATCCAACCTTGGAGAATGAAATCATTTCGCCAACAAACTTCTTAACTGAATGGGAAAAAAGAGAGAGAGCTACAGCTGCAGGTGTTCATATGAACTGCATTCATACTTTACGCTTATATATTTTTAGTCTAACTATGTACATTCATTATTCAAAGTAAAAACACCTTCATCAAAGTGTGTGTTTAACAGTGACTGGTTAATCTATATTGTAATAAAAGGGTGAAATAAGACTGGATATTTATAGTTTCGTGGTTAAGATCATGGTTAACAGACAATCTGAATCCTGGTTCTGCTGCTAATAACGATGTAGCCCAAAGGAACTTATTTAGTCTCTCTAAACTTTACTTTCCTGAAAAATGGAGGTAATACCTATTTCATAGCATCAATGATTTCATGAGGTAACAGTATGTTGTGTTGGACAACATGGCATACAGTAAGCAGTTTTATATAATACATAGTCTTACTGTTCCTTAATAAGCCAAAGTATCTGGAGAGAAATTTTCAATAGTTCTAGAATCTTGTGGTTTGGAATTCCAGCTGCACATTGAACAAACTGGAGAGCTTTAAAAACAAAGTATAAGACAAAACAAAAAACAGAAACAAAACCCAGGGACACATCCAAGACTGGATATTATATTCTTATAAAAGCTCCCTAGGTAATTCTAATGTAATTTTAATGCAACAAGGATTGAGAACCACTGCTCTAATTGGAAGCTTGAGGCTAAGCAAGGGGAGAAAATGAGGATATTAGGCAAGGTGGTACATGGAGAAAATAGTGGTGACATTCAAAAAGCAAGAGACCCGCTTTAACATATGTACACTGGAGTTACATTTTCAGTTATAGCTGTGAATTTTCAAATATCCATTTATAATATATAACTGAGGTAGAAGTGGTTCTCAGACTGGGGTCTGTGGACATTCTGGGGATCTGACAGCTCTTTCTCCAAATTTAACACGTGATTTATTTTCAATGAAAATCTCAAAAAATGAGCAAAAACCTAGCCTGGAACATCCTGGACAATGATAATCAAGGATTGCCTTATAATGTCAGTGCTATATTCATATGTACTATTATGATTTACATTTACAGTTTTGCTGGTGTTTAAATAACACGACTTTAACAGCTCTAGGCTAGTGAGAGAGGTGGACTTAACACAGATGATGTTTTTATATTGTGTGCAAAATGGTGGTCTGGGGTACCAACAAAAGTTGACAATGAGTCAAATGGGACAAGCAAATATCAAGCCATAGTACGGTAGGCACGTTCATCTCAGAAGGACTTGGCCCATAATACCAATCACGATAGTCACATTTTGACCAGTAACTTTGTAACACATCATAATGATTTAAAGTTTACTGGTTCTACAGTTTTATTTGCACTTAGTTTTTAATTTTTAAAAACTTTTTAAATATTTTAATTTTATTGGAGTTGATTTACAATGTTGTGTTAGTTTCAGGTGTACAGCAAAGTGATTCTGTTATACAGATACATATATTCATTGTTTTTTAGATTCTTTCCTCAAATAGGTTATCACAGAATATTGGATAGAGTTCCCTGTGCTCTACAGTAAGTCCTTGTTGGTTATCTATCTTATATATAGTAGTGTGCGCGTGTTCATCCCAAGCTCCTGATTTAACCCTCTCCCCCATGTTTCCCCTCTGGTAACCATAAGTTGTTTTCGATATCTGTAAGTCAGCTTCTGTTTTGTAAATAAGTTCATTTGTATCTTTTTAAAATTAAATTCCATATATGAGCGATATTGTATGATATTTGTCTTTCTGACTTACTACACTTAGTATGATAATCTCTATGTTGCTGCAAATGGCATTATTTCCTTCTTTTTTATGGCTAAGTAATATTCCATTATATATATGTACCACACCTTTTTTATCCATTCCTCTGTTGATGGACATTTAGGTTGCTTCCATGTCTTGGCTATTGTAAAAAGTGCTGCAATGAACATCGGGGTGCATGTATCCTTTCGGATTATGGTTTTCTCCGGCTATATGCCCAGGAGTGGGATTGCTGGATCACGTGGTAGCTATTTTAAGTTTTTTAAGGAACCTCCATACTGTTCTCCATAGTGGTTGTACCAATCTACATTCCCAACAACAGTGTAGGGAGATTCCCTTTTCTCCACATCCTCTCCAGCATTTATTGTTTGTAGACTTTTTGATGATGGCCTGCACTTAGGTTTTAAAAATCATTTTGGTTTTATAGTTGTACGAGGTCTATAAGAAAATTATACTGAGTTCAGTTTTCTACAATGTAATTAAAAAATAACTTATGTCAGCTGGTTCAAAAATTTTTTTTCCCTTAAATAGTTGTGGGGAGTCCTGGAAGAAAGACTGAATGGATTCAAATCTCAGTTCCATTATATAAGAAGGAGGCTTTCAACTTTTCATAAAATCTTTAAGATCTCTTTCTCTCTCTCAGGTATTATTCTGAAGTTGGCAAAAAGTCATACTTGGCACACCTGTCAGAATGGCTATTATCAAAAAGACAACAAATAACAAGTGTTGGTGAGGATATGGAGAAAAGGGGACCCTCGGGCACTGTTGGTGGGAATGTAAATTGCTGCAGCCACTATGAAAAACAGTATGGAGGTTCCTCAGAAAACTAAAAATAGAACTACCATAGGATCCAACAACTCCACTCCTGAGTATTTATCCAAAGAAAACAAACACACTAATTGGAAAAGATATACGCACCCCTATGTTCACTGCAGCATTATTTACAATAGGCTAGATATGGTAGCAACCCAAGTGCCCAGATGAATGGATAAAGAAGCTATGGTTTATATATACAATGCAATACTACTCACAAAAAAGAATGAAATGTTGCCATTGCAACAACATGGATGGACCTAGAGGGTATCATGCTAAATGAAATAAATCAGACAGAGAAAGACAAATACTGTATGATCTCTGTTACATATGGAATCTAAAATACAAAACAAATGAGCGAACGTAACAAAACAGGGTCATAGATATAGAGAACAAATTGCCAGAGTGGAAGGGGGTTGGTTGCCAAAGTGGAAGGGGGTGGGGGGAGAAAAGAAATAGGTCATGGGTATGAAATGTACAGTGTGGGGAATATAGCCAGTAACTATGTAATATCTTTGGTATGGTGACATATCATAGCTACACTTATCATGGTGATTATTTTGAAATGTATAAATACCAAATCACTATGCTGGTGCAACAGGAACTAATATAGTGTTGGATGTCAACTGTACTTCAAAAACAAAAAACTAATGCACTCATAGAAAAAGAGATCATTGTGGTTACCAGAGACAAGGGGTGGGTGAAGGGGGAATTGGAAGAAGGTGGTCAAAAGGTACAAACTTCCAGTTATAAGATAAATAAGTACTAGGGATGTAATGTACAACATGATAAATATAATGAACACTGCTGTATGTTACATATGAAAGTTGTTAAGACAGTAGATCCTAAGAGTTCTCATCACACAAAAAAAGGTTTTTTTCCCTGTTCTTTAATTTTGAGATGATGGATGTTCACTAAAGTTATTGTGATAATCATTTCATGATGCAGGTAAGTCAAATTATTATGCTGTACACCTTAAACTTATACAGTGCTGTGTGTCAATTATATAGAGAGAGTATGATCCTATTTTTGTTTAAAAAGAGTTTTAAGGGCTTCCCTGGTGGCGCAGTGGTTGAGAGTCCGCCTGCCGATGCAGGGGACATGGGTTCGTGCCCTGGTCTGGGAAGATCCCACATGCTGTGGAGCGATTGGGCCCGTGAGCCATGGCCGCTGAGCCTGCGAGAGTTTTAAGACATCTAATATTATATATACTTACATGAGGACAGGAGAAAGAGTAAAGATACAAGCACAAAACTATAGATACTGTTTATCCCTGGGAAAGTAGGCATAGGAAGAGGTAAGGAGTTTTCCCTATTTGCTTATACACTTTTTGTTTGTTTGAATTTTTTTTCAAACACCATGTACTATTACTGTAATTTTTAATCAAATTTTTCAAAACTGGGGGAGGGGGCAGTGAGAATCAAATAAAGATACATGCCTTTAAAGGATTTTAAAATCACAGATAAGAAATACCTACCATAAAAACTAGAGCATTACCAACTTTTTACTTTGCTAGATATTTTTTAAAAGACTACTGAAATAGAGAACTCCTAAGATGACTAATTATATATAAAACTTTAAGACCTCTATCTTATATAAACTTTCCAAGACACAACAATATTATTTAATAACAGTTCAAATATATATACAGTGATTAAGGGAAAAATATTGAGTATCTACCATACACCAGTGTTTCTCAAATTTTAATTTTTCTAAATATTATGGTAGACAGAGTAATGACCCCCCAAAAAATGTCCATGTCCCAATCTCTGGAACCTGTGTATATGTAACTTTACATTGAAAAGGAACTTTGAGGATGTGATTAAGTTAATCTTGAGATGGTGGGGGAGGGGTCCCTGGATTATCCTGGTACGCCCAACATAATCACAAATCCTTATAAAAAAGAGGCAGGAGGTAGAGGTGAAAGATGATGCTACATTGCTACCTCTGAAGACTGGTGAAGGGGCCATGAGCCAAGGAAAATAGGAGGCCTCTAGAAAGCTATAAAAGTCAAAGAGACAGACTTTCCCCTAAAGCCTCCAGAAGGAGGAAGACAGTCCTCTGGACCCATTGTAAACTTCTGACCCCAGAACTGTGAGACCATGAATGTATGTTGTTTTAAGCCATAAAGTTGTGGCAATTTCTTACAGCAGAAATAGGATCCTAATACAAGTATCATCTTAGGAGCTTGCAGAAAATGTATATTCCCAGGTCCTACTCACAGAGATTCTGACTCAGGAGGTCTGCGTGTTTAATAAGAAAGCTCTATGCCTCTGATGCAGGTGATCTCTGAATCATACTTTGAGAAATAGCACTTTAGATCATACATCAAAATAAATCCCTCACAAGTAAAAAGAATCACATCTAAATTTTAACGGGGAAAACTAGCAGAATATTCAATATGTATTTATTTGACCTGTGGAATAATGAGACCTTTCTCAGCTTGGCAAGAGAAAAATACACACAAAGGAAAATATTGGCAGATTAAAATGTTTTAAATCTAAATTTTATATATTTCTTTTTATATTTCTTAAAGGTAAAAGGTAGAAGGGGACTTCCCTGGTGGTGCAGTGGTTAAGAATCCACCTGCCAACGCAGGGGACACGGGTTCGAGCCCTGGTCCGGGAAGATCCCACATGCCATGGAGCAACTAAGCCCGCAAGTCACAACTACTGAGCCTGCGTGCCACAACTACTGAGCCTGCGTGCCACAACTACTGAAGCCCATGCACCTAGAGTGCGTGCTCTGCAACAAGAGAAGCCACCGCAATGAGAAGCCTGCGCACCGCAACAAAGAGTAGCCCCCACTCGCCGCAACCAGAGAAAGCCCGTGCATAGCAACGAAGACCCAATGCAGCCAAAAATTAATAAATAAAATAAATTTATAAAAAAGGGAAAATATTTCTATACTATATGGTTGACAAAGTGTTCCTATTTATATTATATTATTCTATATGCTATTTTAATTAAACTTACTATTTCAAAAGTTGAAAAGAGAAAGAATTCACATAAGGTGAAATAAAAAGAGTAAACACATAGAGAGGAATGTTTACTCTCTCTAGCAAAGAAATATCAATTAAAACCATGTTGAAAATCCATGTTTTATCTACTATAATAGTAAAGTTAAAAATAATTTTTTTAATTATCTATGAAAAATGGTTTGAGTGATGTTATGTCAACATGATGGAATATCCAACAGCCATTAAAATAATTATATTATTTAGAAAAATGCACTCAAAATCCATTAAGTTAAACAGCAATACATACAATATTATATTTAAGACTTTTTTCAATAATGTATAAACTGATATAAAGATGATCTGAAACAATGACAATATAAAAAACTATAATAAGTTTGCTAAAGTTTGCTAAAATAAGCTCTCTAAAGCTTCTGAAGATTTTTAAATACTTTACTTCTTAAAAGCAAAATTAGAAAGAAAAACAGTACTATCTATCTATCTTTTTACTTTCACCATCATTTCATAAAAGAAATAACAAAAATTTAACAGTCATGATCCAGAAAAAGGAGTCTCTCTTGAGAAAGGCTGCCATCTTTGCCATGGACAAATGAAAAGCTTATGTTAGACTAGCACAGGTCTGAGGACCAGTCTTTGGGAACCAACTACTACTACCCTGAAAACTACTGGACTTTAGGCCCTGTGTGAATAATAACCAAGAGCCCAACTACAGTTCTCTGGGGGTTCTTCCTCTTTCTCTCTCTACTGCTCCCACTTCAATCAGCCTGAGAAGCTTGTCTATCATTTGAAGGAGCAATGATAGGGAGGGTAGAGACCATGTTCCACAAAAGTGGAAAACTGCCAATTCTAAAAAAAAGGGGGCAATGGACCAGAAGTCAATGAGAAAGATAGCTTGCCAAAAAGAAAATGAGATGATGTAATAGCACCAAGAAAGAATATCCACTGGTTCCTTCAGTGATCCAACTGGTTGAAGCAGGGAGACAATGCCACCCTTTTAACCATTTGTTTGTTCAAGTGGATTCATTCATTAACCTCTGTGCAAATGTGGGGAGATCAATTATTTTGAATGGAAGTTGCAGTTTAGCTGTAAATGGCTATTGTAAAGATATCACCTTGCTATATACAAGGTTGGTAAGAAAAAAAACAATACTTTTTTCTCTCTAATTTTTTTCCTCAAAGGCAGTTTCATATTGCTCTATTTCCCCTTTAAAATGGGTAACTCTGCCAAAGACAGTATCCTTTGATAAAGATAATGATCAAGCAGGGGGATTTAATGCTAATGTAATGCTTTTAATTAACGTTTTATTGGATAACTCTGTGGTCATTATCGTCAACTTCAATCAGCCAAGTACAGGATATTTCCTAGAACCAGATTAAACTGGTTTTAGTTCAGCCAGTATACACACAATTAGAACTATCGTCAGTCGAGCATAGCTATTATCATCAAGCAATTATTTATTGTTATATTATTTTAAAATCATCTGTTTAGAAGATAAACTTGCCAACATGCTTTAATTCCATATTTAACTTAGATCTTTTACCTAAATTTTGATAGCTAAATAAATCTTAACACTAACATTTATACTTGTAACAGATCTTGAAATTGACAGATCTCTCAATAAAACAGAGGACAAATGAAAAAAATTTTATAATAACTTGCAAAAAGTATGAAAATGCTATACTAGAAGTCAGAAGATCTGGATTCTAATTTCAGCTTTGTCATGAACTGGTTCCAAGACTTTGGGAAAGGTCAGTTAAACACAAACTCACTTGTAAAATGAAGGAATGTGAAACTAGATGGCCCCTTCCAATTTAAATAATATCTGATTCTACATGTGCCAATTTTTGGAGTTATAAAATACTATCATCCCATTTACTGTCAGTACCACTTTGTCCACAAGCACAGACTGATTCTGGTACATCTAGCCTACCACAAACTAAAAATAATCATGGGGGTGCTGGTCAGAGTACAAAACTTGTCCCAACTACAGCTGTTTTTGCTTTCTGTGACTCAAAATCTTAGAATTATCTATGCCTCCTCCCTTTCTCCCGCCTCCAATAAGTAAAGTCTGACTGCTTCTATTAACAATCTCCCATATCTGATCCCTCACCATTCCCAGTTTGGCCAAAGCGTTGGTTGCATAAAGAGAAGCAATGAGAGACGAGGTAAAATAAGGACGCTATCTGTCATTAATGCCCTTTATGCATCCAATGGTCTGGCTCACCTGATCTTATTCTCTCCCAGAGCCACCTCAAGATATCCCACCCCTCCGTATTCCACTGAATCACCATAATTTTCTTGTTTCCAGCACTCCCCTCCTGGCAAGCCTCATAGCCCCACCTCGGTTGTTTTAATCATTCTCTCCAACTATTCCAGTATTCTTAAAGCCACACCATGGAAAAACTTTGTGGTAAGGAGGTGATTCATCCTTTGTGCTCCAACTCTCCTAATACTCTTACTGCTTTTCCATTCTTGATACCCCACTAATTTACCAATGAGTCCCAAAAATTACAGCTAGTGACTCAAAAATCACTTCAACTAACTTTTTTTTTTTTGCGGAGCACAGGCTCCAGACACACAGGCTCAGCAGCCATGTCTCATGGGCCCAGCTGCTCTGCGGCATGTGGGATCTTCCCAGACCGGGGCACGAACCCGCGTCCCCTGCATCAGCAGGCGGACCCTCAACCACTGTGCCACCAGGGAAGACCTCAACTAACTTTTTTAAAACTGCATTTTAAAGGTTCAAATCTCACCATTTATACAAGCCTTCTAAAATATTCTTTGGAAGAGTTTAAAAATTTTCTTCATAAAGAATTTGCTATTAAGTTCATTCAAAATTAGATTTGTTTGTTACACTTGTGCATGGGTTTTTAAAATTACATTTTCTAACAATCTCTACTCTCATGAAGTTAAAAATTTAACTTTACCACTTGATCAAAGTTCTACAGATTAAAAGAACAGGGTATGATATGATCCGGCAATCCCACTACTGAGCATATACCCTGAGAAAACCGTAATTCAAAAAGAGTCATGTACCACAATGTTCATTGCAGCTCTATTTACAATAGCCAGGACACGGAAGCAACCTAAGTGTCCATCGAGAGATGAATGGCTAAAGAAGATGTGGCACATATATACAATAGAATATTACTCAGCCATAAAAAGAAACGAAATTGAGTTATTTGTACTGAGGTGGATGGACCCAGAGTCTGTCATACAGAGTGAAGTAAGTCAGAAAGA
Organism: Grampus griseus; assembly: GCF_964374135.1. Taxonomy (NCBI): domain Eukaryota; kingdom Metazoa; phylum Chordata; class Mammalia; order Artiodactyla; family Delphinidae; genus Grampus; species Grampus griseus. The sequence goes on from NC_139018.1 coordinate 96,592,081, forward strand.
GGAAAACAAATACCATATGCTAACTCATATAGATGGAATCTAAAAAAAAAAATGGTTCTGAAGAACGTAGGGGCAGGACAGCAATAAAGATGCAGATGGAGAGAATGGACTTGAGGACATGCAGAGGGGGAAGGGTAAGCTGGGACAAAGTGAAAGAGTGGCATGGACTTATAAATACTACCAAATGTAAAACAGATAGCTAGTGGGAAGCAGCCGAATAGCACAGCAAGATCAGCTCGGTGCTTTTTGACCACCTAGAGGGGTGGGATAGGAAGGGTGGGAGGGAGACGCAAGAGAGAGGAGATATGAGGATATATGTATATGTATGGCTGATTCACTTTGTTATAAAGCAGAAACTAACACACTACTGCAAAGCAATTATACTCCAGTAAAGATGTTTAAAAAAAAAAAAAGAACAGGGTATGAAATAATGCAATGAGCTCTAGTTCAGCTTAAATACACAATTCTTCCCTAGGTCTTATCTCAGCTCATCTGGTCCTATTATACCTTCCCATGATGTTTTATTGTTTTTAGGAGAAGAGCTCATTGTACCTTATGCTTTTCCTTCCTAAAACTTAGCACAGATAAAAATAAATCACTATTTGCCTCTCTTCTCTAACCCACTAAGCTACATGAGAACAAGGACCAACTCTCTTACAGTTACCCAGCACAGCACTTAGCATGAAGAAGCTCTCAAACACTTGTTGAAATACTGAATGGTTAATGTTCCATCATATTTTGTTTTCTGCCTATTTCAGCTTATTTCTGGTTAAAGTGATAAAGGCTTGCTGTTACCCTTTCCAGATAATTATCATTTTATTCTTCTCTTGGATTTGACATTTTGCACTGAAATAGTTTTTGTGAGTTTTTTTTTTAATGCCCTTATCTATATAATTTTCTTAAACGGGACAAGGAAATATTTGTTTTTAAAATAAAGAAATTGCATTAGGTAATCACCACATCTCTAGCCCAGGACAAAAACATTTTCATTTTAAAAAATAAAAAAGAGAGGGGCTTCCCTGGTGGCACAGTGGTTGGGAGTCCACCTGCCGATGTGGGGGATGCAGGTTCGTGCCCCGATCTGGGAGGAACCCGCGTGCCGCGGAGAGGCTGGGCCCGTAAGCCATGGCCACTGAGCTTGCATGTCCGGAGCCTGTGCTCCACGACGGGAGAGGCCACAGCAGTGACGGGCCCACGTACCACACAAAAAAAATAATAATAATAAAATAAAATAAAAAAGAGAGAGTACTTTCTGAGTTCTAATTTCCGTATTGGTTATTGGAATTTCTAGGCCTCAACAGTCTTTTAAGGGATAACAGAGAATTCATCATACCAACCTATTGATTGCTTATGTGATGAGTTGGGGGCAACTTAAGCTCTAGAAAGAAAACTGTATTTTAAGTAATTTAAAGACTGGCTATAAGGTAAGAGTGGAAAAAAGAGGTATCTGCATGTCAAAAAATTCAAGTGAAATCCAGCTCTTCTCCAGAAGGCAATGGGAGAATGCCTTCAAGTAGAGGACAGTCTTATGGAGCACATTCAGATAGTCTAATTCAGGGTGATGCCTGATAGATAATAAAGGTGTTACTAGAATGCTTAGGTGGGAACTCAATCTCAGATATCAGAAAAAGCTCCCAGAAGGCCTGATATTTAAAATGAAAGAATTAGGGAATTTCTTGGTGTTCCAGTGGTTAGGGCTCGGCGCTTCTATTGCAGGGGGCACAGGTTCGATCCCTGGTGGGGGAACTAAGATCCCGCATGCTGTGTGGCACGGCCAAAAAATAAAAAAAGAAAGAAAGAATTAGACCTAGTCAGTGTTACTGAGGTGTTCTTTTGTTTTGCCTCCTTAAGTTCAGGCTGCCAGAACTGTGCTTTTAGCCACGTATCATAGATGCACAGGCACAAACTTAGAGCTACACAGATTTTATTCATTTCCTTTTTACTTGCACTGACCCTATTTTTTAATTTCTCTGTGCTCTGTGTAAACCATTAAGCCTAATTCACCACTTTTTCAGGGCCTGAAAATCCTCAAGTAGAAAATATTGTCCTTTCCACTTTTGTAGGAATATTCCTATATTCCCATATAGGGTGTTATCACTCCATACCACGTGCAGAAAGAACCATGGGACAAAAAAGCTGAGAAAATACTGCCACAAAAGGAAACAAAGTCCTGGGCTTCCCTGGTGGCGCAGTGGTTAGGAATCTGCCTGCCAAGGCAGGGGGTCATGGGTTCGAGACCTGATCCAGGAAGATCCCACATGCCACTGAGCAACTAAGCTAGTGTGCCACAACTACTGAGCCTGTGTGCCACAACTATGAAGCCCGTGTGCCTAGAGCCCGTGCTGCACAACTACAGAAGCCACCGCAATGAGAAGCCTGCACACTGCAACGAAGAGTAGCCCCTGCTCGCTGCAACCAGAGAAAAGCCCACACGCAGCAACGAAGACCCAACGCAGCCAAAAATAAAATAAATAAATTTATTTTTTTTAAAAAAAAGGAAACAAAGTCCTGTCTCTCAAAACCACAAGTTCTAGATTTAGCTATACACTCAAAAGATGACCCTGTGCTAAAAAAGCAACAATCCACTATTCTAGTTCTGTTTTGTTTTGTTCCAGCTTTCCTAATCCCAGATAACTGGCACATAACTTTCCAAAATTACTCTCAAGCTTAACCTAATTTAGTCTTTCTTACATTTTTATCTCGTGGGAATATGGTTACAACATAGGCTGGTCCCCAAAAATACATCCTGTCCTTTCAACCTCCTTCCCTCTACCACATGCATGATTCCTACTTTTAAGTACTCTTAACATTCATATTTTCCACTGACTGTGTGTTGGTATGTGTGAACCCTAAAACTCCAGCACAAATAAAAAGTGGATAGAGAGTTGTTTTTAGTTAAGAGTTGAAAACTTGCACATACACACTAAGATCAGTTCTGCTCAGTTCTCTTGAACAAAGATGGAATTAGGTAACATCTGTTGCAGTGGACCTGTCATCTCTAGGGCAGAGCTATTTCTGGAAGAGCATCCAGGTAAAAGCCTAAGGCCATAGGAGGTGTCTTTTAGGTCTCCTCTTATCTCAGTCTGCAACTCAGAGATGATATGTAGGTGCTGGGGACCTAGATATTACATTCCAGGCCTGGTCCTTTTGTACTAGGTTCTTTACCAGAAGCCCATCCAGAATATAGGAGTCAGCGCAGGAATATGGGGTACTCCCTAGGACAAATCCATTTGCAAGAGTATTAATGTACAGAGTACATGATAGAACATTTTCCCCCTCCTCAGAAGTTACAAAACAGCATCCCATGTTCACTACTTAACACTTTGCTCGTATACATATCCTGAAGTTCTTATCCAGTTTGTTTTAAACCTCAGTTCTCTAAAATTAATGCCTTTATTCTCTGACTAAAGGCAAATTATGTTTAACAAGATTTCTTAACTTAAGAGAATTTATGAACCTCTGGATATTTTCCACAAAATTATGTATGTATATACACAGATGCATTTTTTTTCCTAGCAAGAGGGTTGATACTTTTCAGCAGATTCTCAAAAGGGTTAGTACCCTAAATGAGAAACAATGACATAGAGCAATCTTTTTTTTCTTTTTCTGTGTGGACATTTTTCAGAAAAAAATGATTTAAGGTAAACAAATATACCAATGCAATGCAATCAGGTAAAATCAGGATACTTATTTCTAAAAAGGTTCTCCTACCCTTTTTGTTAGATGTGAAATAGTCTCTGGACCCAATGCAGAAGCCACTTGGGCAGTACCACTGAATGCACTGACAGTGAAAAAATGGAGTACACTTGCAAGAGACTGTCTTTTCTTTACATTTGCTTGTTCTCTAATCCTCAGTAAGCTAAACTTTATCTTCAGCAAATTGGAAGACTAAATATGTTTGTGTTGGCTTCCCTGGTGGCACAGTGGTTAAGAATCCGCCTGCTAATGCAGGGGACACGGGTTCGAGCCCTGGTCCGGGAAGATCCCACATGCCGCGGAGCAACTAAGAGCCTGTGTTGCGCACCTACAGCCGTTTCTCCGCAACAAGAGAAGCCACCGCAATGAGAAGCTTGCGCACCGCAACAAAGAGTAGCCCCCGCTCGCTGCAACTAGAGAAAGCCCGTGTGCAGCAACAAAAACCCAACAGAGCCAAAAATAAATAAATAAAATAAATAAATTTATAAAAAAACAATAGTTTACATAAGAATCACAAAATCTTAGCATTTGATGAAAATATGAAAACCAGGATGGGAACCCAGATTAACCCTCTCTCCCAAAATAACTTAAAATTATCACCACCCAAAGCAATGAAAATACTGTGCTCAGCTGAAAAGAATCTGAAATTTTGTGTACTTATTAAAATGACAAAAGAGCATTTTCTGAACATTTTGGCTTAGAAGTTTGAGTTTTCAAATTTTAGCCCTACACCACCAGATTTTTATTCTGTAAGTTCTTATATTTCAAAACTGTTACATTCATCACATATGTGACAATATTTAATTTCTGGCTTCCAGACAGCTGGCTTGTCCCTTGTCATCAATGAGTGGTAAATACAAGGTCACCCTTAGCCCAATCCTAGTTGAGGAATTCAAAAGAAAAGTTAGAAATGAGTTACTTCCCGGTAAACAAATCCCCAGTGGATTTACCAACTCTAGTCAGTCAGCCCAGCACTTGTGGGCACTTGTATGCACACACAGGTGTGCACACACACACACACGCACACCAAAAATAACACTACATCAAACAAATTTTTTTCTGCCTTCTCTTCTTCATTTATCTTCCCATTTACTCATTATTTCCTTGCCATTATTGACTATTATCTTTCTTCAGAGGTTTAGTCGCATACTTCCCTATCAGCCTTGCCCTTTCTTCTGCCCAAATCCCCAAACTTCCACAACTTTCTGGGTCATAAAGTAAATTGAGACATCTGCATAAAAGTATATCTGCATATGTGAAATTTAGAGGGAAAAATATAAAAAACTATACTTAAAATTCTCAGAATTTAAAAATGTAGAATAATTTTAAAGAAAAGAGAATGGTTAATATTTAGCAAAAAAAATTATATAAATAACAATGATTGTAAATAACTGGCGGAGTTCCCCTTTCATACTCTGGATGACAAGATGCCTACAGCAAAATCTGAGGCCCAACTATGTATGACCCTTAGGGCCCGGCTATTTTTTCTACCCTATCTTGACTACTTCCTGTAATTTATAATTTTAATGTCCCTGTGCTTATCATAAACCTTATAATTCAAATCCTTTGATGTTCAGAAGTCTTTAAATGAGTAAAATAGAGACCAGTGAGCAACAAGGCAACATTTCCAGTTTCTCAAGTAACAGTCATCATACTACCACTTATAACTCAGCCTCACCACAAAGGATTATATAATCAGATTCAAGCAGTACAGTAAACGACTATGTTTTTTAAAACTTGGGTCTTTGATTTTAGATACAACGGCATCTGAAGATTAAAAAAAAAAAGATTTACTATGCTCTTGCAAAAGCAATATAGTTTATGCAATAACACTGTTGCAACATGAAAATGCTTGATAAAATGCTGTTAAGAGGCATCTGGTGGCAGGGTCTGGGGAAGGGGCGGCAGGTGCCACGTCGGGCCACGAAAGTGGCAAGAAGAAGCCCCTGAAGCAGCCCAAGATGCAAACCAAGGAGATGGATGAGGAAGATAAGGCATTCAAGCAGAAACTGAAGGAGGAGCAAAAGAAACTCGAGGAGCTATAAGTAAAGGTCGAGGAAAGGCCCCCTGGGCACAGGTGGAATTAAGAAATCTGGTAAAAAGTAAGCTATTTCTAGACTCCACGTATTGTGTCCAGGCAAGTTAATGAACAACACACACACACATACACATGTGCACACAGCAGCAGCAACAACAATCTATGGGGTGGGGGGCAGGGGTAAGAAATGAGAATCTAGATTTGCTACCATATATTATCAAATATGTCTACTTATCAAAAAAAAAAAAGTAAGCTGTTCCTTGTGCCTGAGGCAATGATGATCCTTAATTCCGTTCCTGTTTAAACATCTGGATTAAACATCTGGATTCCCTGCCATAACATCTGTTGCCACCTATAGCTAGAATGAAGTGTTGTCTTGAAACCTATTGTACATTTAAGAATAAACTTTTGTAAAAAAAAAAAAAATCATTAAAAAAGAAAGTGCTGTTAAGACAAAACTTCCCTGCCTAGCTGACTATAATAATCAAATCTTTTTTGGATTCAGAACATGAACAAGTGATGGAATTTCTGCAAGAAGGAGTCAAAGAAACATTGTATCATAGAGCACTTAGAGCATACCTGTAGGAATCAAACGTTTGGGATAATACTTGCTGTAGGAATGATTTTTCATAAAAGACCAAAAGAGAAAGAAATACTCAGATTGTTACCCCTTCCCAGCCTGAAATTTTAAATTACAGAATTTTTTTTGAAGAACTATAAATGAAATACTATTTTCATATTATTGCCTGGTTATTTAAGAATAAACAAAAAAAATTATTTTATTTAAAATAAAATCTGTTACAGCAATCACACTGTATCTGATAAATATAAGAACTTCTATTTGCTACTGTATCAAGTGGCTAAGAGAAAAAAGAAATCACTATTTTTGAGAACTGAAGTATTTTTCTATTTTCAAGTACAAAGAAGTATAGTTAATTTAAAGATTTGGCACAGAATAAGACAATTAAAATTCTATTGTCAAATAACAGATAAATTCAAAGAGTTGAAATATGCTAGCAGTGTCACTAGCCTTGACCAGAGGAACTTTCAGATGTGTTAAGACGTGTAAGAACCATCTTTAGGGGCTGAGCCCAGGAATAAAATCTGGGATTCTGCCAAGACTATTCCTCCTGCAACACAAGGCAAAGCTCTTGTGTGACACAACAGTAGATCCAAATTTCTTGCCAATATCATGTACCTTTATTTTTGCAGCATATGAATGAAATCACCCTGCTCTTGGAAAGTCTGTTAATTCTTAAGAAATAAACCAAGGAAAAGGGAGTAGTAAACCAGTTCAAGCAACATTTTGGTTTTTGTGGTTGTATATTAAAAAATAAAATAGTAGTTGATGAGAGTGATAGCTAAAAAAAAATGGAAACTAGATTGACTTCCATGTGGTTAGAGCTACATTTGATGATCTTGGGTCTACTCAGCATACCTCTGCCTCCCATCCCTGCCCTTCTCATAGCTCCTCTTCTGCAAATGAGTGCTTTATATTGCAAAGGCCACCAAGTCCAAAAACTATAATAGCTTTCCTTATTTTGCCATAATTTTTGTAACTCCTACCAAGTTCAAGTTTGGGGGTACACGTAACGAACTGAAAAAACTAAGAAATGCCAGTCTTTTAAAGTTTAGCAACATGTAGGCTCACATAAAACACTTTTTTAACGTTTAAGGCCAATTTATTTTGTAAATTTTCACCTCCTATTTGAAATCCTTAACTTACTATAAATATATATGTATCTTTAAAAATGATCAGTAATGGGCGCAAAAGCATGAAATGTATTTTGAGTTCTTTTCAAGAAAAGATATATCTCTCCTCTCTTATAAAATAATGCTACCCCTTCCTAATGACAAGCACTTCTTGAAGAGAACAACAATATCAAAACCAATCCTATTCCAAAATATATCATTTGTAGAGATAAAAAATAAAGCTTGAATATTAACTTGGAATTTATATTATATTAATTTTATTCAGACATAAGTTACCTAGTGAATTAAAAAGGAGCCACTTACACAACTGGGTGAAACTGGATAAGCAAAAGAAAATTGTTCATAAATGGGTAATATACTAATTAGTATTCTGTTCTGCTTTAATTAATTTAAAAGAATCATTAGCTAAATCAACTATATGAAATATAATTTCACAGTATTTGAAATTATGTAAAACTTTTCTTTATATCTAAGATATTTTAAAACTTGCCTATAATTAGTTGGATAAACTGGTTTTTCCAGATCTCATAAACTGTAACCCATATTCTGTTCAATTATTACAAAATTGAATTAGGTTCAATTTAATAAGACTGTACTATATTTGCAGTATTAACTAAGTCAGATATGGAATTATTATATTTAATTAAGGTTTACTTTAATTTTAAAATATTATCTTAAACATTTCTGGTTTGTCTTCAAAATCCTTTATTTTTTCAGTTTTCTATATGGACATTTAATAGAACATGCCACTACCTTTGCAGTTGGATTTTACTACTATCCTTTATCTGAACTGAGAAGTACTAGCCAACAGATCAAATAATTAAGAGGTTATACAATTTGAGGTAGCATCTTCACAAATCCTTTATAGAAAGACACCATGTCAAAAGTATGTCAAAATTCTCACTAAGCTAAATTCTGACAATCTCTGTCAAATTCAGAAACAATGAATTTCAGTTAAAAATACGTAACTTATATTAAATACATTCTCCTTAATAGCTTTTATTTTAAAAACACCTCCTACCCCCAAGTACAGTTAATACTTCTGTCTAAACCTCATTCTCGTCCCAGTTTTCTCATTTTTATCATATTTTTTTCCCCATTAAAGTAAGCATATTGTATTTTGGTTTCTTTTCTCCCTACTCATTGTTCAGATCAGCATTTTAAAAATCTTTTAAGCAATGCTGTTCAAAGAAAACAGGCTATATGAAGCTAAAGAAAATTCCCTAAGTTCAATGTTTTTCAACCTGAGATCATTTTCCTGGACCTATTTATTAAAAATCCACGCAAATCAAACACTACAACTGTAAACAGCTACAGAAAATTGGAAGCTTAAAAATAAAGCCGTTGAAAACACTTCATTACACACCTTCTCTGTGAAGCCCTTTGTTTCCACTGAAAACCATACTGGAATCCTTGTGTAAAATAAGTTGCCTTCTGGCTGTCAATAGCTATACAGTCAGTAACTGAGGGATCCAGATGTCTGCAGTGGTTAAAACAAATGTTCAGCAGTGGGTGCTGATTCCGCTTCCCTCTGTGTAAGGTTTTTCACAAAGGCAGCAGAGTAAGAGCTCACATAGCAACAGCACTCACAGCTGATTGGATGGAGGATACGCTCTGCCGCCCCTGCTCGCTAGGTCCACTACAGCTTCCTGTCTGCTTGGCAGCGGTATCTTGTTGTCTTTGCTCCTCTTACCAACTCAGCTGTGTTTAGGCAACGTGAAAGGAAAGATCAGGAGAACGATAATGACAAAGTATTCTAGCATGAGTCCCTAAAATGTGCATCTCTGGGTGCTTTTAAAAAGGAGAGAAATTCATAGGGCAAACATTTACTTCAGTGTTTCACATAAAACTGAGGACAAAGAGGGGTAGTGGAGGGAATCAATTTATTACTTCGCATTTCAAGTAAATCAGGCTCTACCAAGTGAAACCCTCTGAAAACAAAGAATACAAAAATTTTCGACAATTAGGATAAAGCATCAACCTCCATCTACCTAGAACTATGAATTACTTTACAACAAAGTTCACAAATTCCAAGAAAATCACGCAGGACCAGTTAGATAGTTAAAATGAGACAGGGCCTAAAAATAGTCCTCCCTCAAATTTATGCAGTGCCTTTTAAGAGGGCAAGAAAAATTGAGGTTAACAGATTGCTTAGAAAAAGATTTTAAAAGGAAAAAATAATTGCTTAATAAACTCTGACAACAATAAAAGATTTAACTAGGTATCTGCATTAATAATATCTCTTCTTACATAAACGACAATGACATAAAATATAAAACAACGACACTGAGCCTGGATTAATTTATTTTCTCTATCATAAAAGTATCTGGAGACAGGAAGGCATAGGAATTTTTTTACCCCTAGGTTTCAAATACTGGGCTTCAATGTACCAATCTACACTATCTCCACAAGCTTTAACAACAAAAACAAAAATCCATCCCCAATTTACGAAGACGTTTGGGGGAGTCAATGCAAGTGTAGTAGGAGATAAACAGATATGAAGAATCGGAAAAATTCCTCATTTAGGAAATATTTCCCTTGAACTTCACACAAGCTAGGATAGTGTTTTTCAAATTTTTAAAGCAATGGAACACTTTTAATTTGCATTCTTCCAATAAAATGCATTATTAGTGGTGGCATTAGGATTTCTATACAGGAGGGGTTTGTGAGAGTAGGCAGAGGCAACAGCAGAAGCATGCTGTTTATTACTCAGATCTTTGTTTATGTGGAGTGTCTTGTGGGTAGGGCAGAGAGGCTGATGGAAATGCTGGCACTACTAAAGCACCCCATGAGCACCATGAGGCTATTTTTAAATGAGAGGCTACAAACAACACTGCAGTTTCATATCAGCCCCAGAATCTACAAAATTCCTACCCTTGAAAAAGCTTTTAGGATCTCTGGAGTTCTACAGTATACAAACAAGAGATATAACCTGTAAGAGTTAAATCTTATTATTACCTTAGTGTAAGGAAAGAACCTGATCCTTGCCTCCACAATTAGCCAGAGGGAGAGCTGCTAAGCCCTCTGAGAAATAACAAGAGAGAAGATGTGTTTAGGAGCACAATAACCGCTGAGCTAAGTGACTCGGAGAAAGAATGGCATAGTAGAGAGAACAAGGACGCTGGAGTCAGGCTGACCAACCTGGGTTCAAAATATTAATCTGCCATTTACAAACAGTAAGACACTATACAAATTACTTAACCACTCTGAGCTTCAGTTTTTTAATCTATAAAATGGAGTTAACTCACAGGATTATTGTGAAGGTTAAAAGGTGCTCTTTGCCAGCCAGACTGCTTTTTTGGTTACTAAGTCTCTTCAAAACTTAGGGTCTTTGCAAATACTATTCTTCTTTTGCTAGGACTTGTCTCCCACAACCCCTTCCATTGATAAGTCTCCATTAAATTTCTCTTCCCCAGGGCAGCTTTCTGTGAGCCAAGACTAGTCTCAGGCTCCCTGTACTTTTTTCTTAGTACTTAGCTCACAGAACGTTAAATAATTATTTGCAAAAAGACTGGTTGGACATTCTCCTCCACTACACTGTAAGTGCTTTAAAGGGAGGTACTACATCTGTCTACATTATTGCTTACCTAACACCATGCCTGATTTATATTCCACATACTATTTTATTTGATTTCATAACCTTGGGAGGTAAATACAAGTATCATTATCGGCATTGTTCAAATAAGAAAATCAGCTCTAAATGTTTATTTACTCAAGTCATACAACTAGAAGTCAAAGGAAATAAATTTTTTAAAATTTTTGGATGAATAACTTTATAATTCAAAATTAACTTCTGGGCTTCCCTGGTGGCGCAGTGGTTGAGAGTCCGCCTGCCGATGCAGGGGACACGGGTTCGTGCCCCGGTCCGGGAAGATACCACATGCCGCGGAGCGGCTGGGCCCGTGAGCCATGGCTGCTGAGCCTGCGCGTCCGTAGCCTGTGCTCCGCAACGGGAGAGGCCACAACAGTGAGAGGCCCACATACCGCAAAAACAAAAAAACAAAAACAAAAACAGAATTAACTTCTTCCTATATCTTTGAAAACAAGAACATATAATCTCTAAACTGTTTTAGAATACTTCCTTTCAGTTAGAATTCTTAAACTTTTTAATTAAAGTCTAATGATAGCCTGTTTCTATAATCTAAAACTACTGATTAACATTTACAAAGAGAACTTATTGAAAAAATATTAACTTTAATCAGAAATATGTAATTATAAGTGAATAAAATGAACTCCAAGAGACATGCCACCTTAAAAAGTAAAATCCAACCAAGAGATTTATTTAGTGAAATGCCTCCTCTGCTACCAGTTTTCTAAATGGTAAATAAATTTCAAAATGGCACTTTATATAACTCTGAAGAATGCTTGCTTTTTTTCCTGGGTCATCTTGGTACACAAAGCTATAAATAATCTCAACAGTCTACAAGTTAAGAATCTGAATAGGACTTCCCTGGAGGCGCAGTGGTTAAGAATTTGCCTGCCAAGGCAGGGTACACGGGTTCAAGCCCTGCTCCGGGAGGATCCCACATGTCGCGGAGCAACGAAGCCCGTGCGCGACAACTACGGAGCCTGCACTCTAGAGCCTGCAAGCCACAACTGCTGAGGCCTGCGCGCCTAGATCCTGTGCTCCACAACGAGAAGCCACCGCAATAAAGAGTAGCCCCCGCTCGCCACAACTAGAGAAAGCCTGCACACAGCAACAAAGACCTAGCACAGCCAAAAAAAAAAAAAAAAAAAAGAATCTGAATAATATAAAATGCTATACTAAGTGCTAGTCTCAGGTTCTCAATTCTCAACACTTAACCATGAAAAAGCCCCTTTTTGCCCAGCGTGGTCATAACTGTACTCTCCATAGACCAGTTCAAGAAATATAAATTATTTATATTATACTAATGTAGGAAATAAATAGGAAAGCAGATCTTCCATAAGAGTTTTCTAACGTACATATTCCAAATATAAAATGGAAAAATTTGAATTATCAACTGTTTCAGATCATTTGTGTCCTCTGTTAGCAGAAATAATTGGAAACTATCTACTTTTAAAATACCTTAGATATAACCATGCTAGCTTGGACAGTTTTTAAACAAAAAGATATCCTTCTAGAAGGAAAAAATAACCCTTCAAAGGTAAAGATTATATAGCTGCTATATATGTAGGCCCACGGGCCAGGCATGGGGCTAATTTCTTTACATGCCCATCTCTTCTGACTCTATGGTAGTTAACTATCCTGAGAGATAAGGAAACCGGCTTGTAACCTGCCCAAGTAAGCAGAACTAAGTGGGCAAAGCCAGGAAGTAGGTCTTCCTAAATCTAATATGTGTGCTCCTAACAATTCCTTTCATAATTACATTTCCATAAGATAAATATGGCATCACGTAAGAATAAAGTTTAAATACAGAAATCTCAAGTTAACATTTTCCACTTATTACTCATTCAATAACCACCACTACAGCCCCATTACACCTCAGAACTGTCATTGATACACTACTTATAATACAGAAAAACAGGATTTGACTACTAAACAGGGAGCCAGGCTGTAGCAATAGTGAAGGCACAATAAAAGATTCAATCTGTAAAACTTCACTACTTTATGGTCACAGAACACATACCTGATTCAGAGAAAGTATAAAGGGAGTATTATACAAATGAACATTGAACCAGGAACCACAGATCTGGGCTCTAGTCTGAACTCTACCACTAATGAGCTTTGTGATCTTAAGCACTTCTCTGAAATTGCTCACGTCTAAGTCAGGAATCTTTTTTTTTTCCTTTTCTTTTCTTTTTTTTTTTTGCCTGCAATATTGGTATGTTGCAAGGATCAAATAGGACAAGAAACAATTATTTTGAAAACAGCAAAATGCTACACAAATAGGATATTGTCATCCCTGGTGGTCAGTCTTCTACGGGTTGGCACAGTAAACATGTTTGCACAAAATCCAGTGTAATTACTGAAAAAGATCCCTTAAAGCAGCAAGACATAATGGAGAAGAGCCAGACAGTCTAGGGTTCAAGTTCTTTCCACTTAACAAGCTGTGCTATCAAATTATTTAACCTACCTCAGTCTCTTTCTTCATCTGTAAAGTGGGAGTAATAATTTCTCTAAGAGTTATGAACCATGTAGTCCAATACTTGCTCTCAAGCAATTTAAGTGTCCTCTTTTCTTTTGCAAACATCAGTTCCATAAGATGTTACTAAAGAGCAAATGTACATGCATACACACATACACATACCAACAAATAAAGGGCAATACATCAGTAGTATCCCATATTAATAACAGTGGGGATAAAATTTAAATCTTGACTACCAAAGAAAGATTTTTATGACACTGATTTTTTTTTTTTTTTTTTTTTTGCCGTACGCGGGCCTCTCACTGTTGTGGCCTCTCCCGCTGCGGAGCACAGGCTCCGGACGTGCAGGCCCAGAGGCCATGGCTCACGGGCCCAGCCGCTCCGCGGCATGTGGGATCTTCCCGGACCGGGGCACGAACCCGTGTCCCCTGCATCGGCAGGCGGACTCTCAACCACTGCGCCACCAGGGAAGCCCGACACTGATATTTTTTAAGTTCGTTAAATGATGTCATTTTGACGACACGTTTCACAGCTCACTAACTTATTTGCAAGAAAGACTAAACAAAACTAAATTTTACAGTTTGGGGAATTAGGGAAATTTATGGTTTTTCTAATTAAATCAGAGTTTTTATTCAAAAATTATGCTGTCAGGTCACTACTGGGATAAATTAAGCCATAAAAAGCTATATTAATTTCCACTCACATGGAGATTCCTAGTGATCATTATTGCTGAAATGATTATCCAGTGATTTGTATTTATTATGACAGGGTACCAATAAGCCAAGTGGCCAAACAACAATCCAAACATACTGTGTTTTTAAGAGCTAAAACACTTCTTAAATTTAAAATATTAAAATGTACCTAAGAGACTTAATTGGGATTCTCATCTTTCAAAAGATTTGGGGTTATGATGACCTACATTAGTTCCAGGAGCAGAGCCTTGTTTACAAAATCTAAGATCTTGGAGAGAAGAAAATGTTCTAGCCTGTTTTTTGGCATCACTCATACTACATTGTTTAAAATGAGCTAGAACAGGGATTATTTATAATCTAAGCTAGTGGACAAACACTCTAATAATATCCACACACTAGTCAGATTTAATAAGTATCAAGATCAGGTATAAGAATCCATTTTTAATATCCTATAGTACTTGGTCTTAATAAAAATATCATTATTTATTTTCTTTTTTAAAAATTAATTAATTAATTTTTGGCTGCATTGGATCTTCATTGCTACACCCGAGCTTTCTCTAGTTGTGGCAAGCAGGGGCTACTCTTGGTTGCGGTGTGCAGGCTTCTCATTGCAGTGGCTTCTCTCCTGTTGCAGAGCACAGGCTCTAGGTGGTGGGCTTCAGTAGTTGTGGCACGTGCGTTCAGTAGTTGTGGCTCGCGGGCTCTAGAGCGCAGGCTCAGTAGTTATGGTGCACGGGCTTCATTGCTCCACGGCATGTGGGATCTTCCCGGGCCAGGGCTCGAACCTGTGTCCCCTGCATTGGCAGGCAGATTCTTAACCACTGCACCACCAGGGAAGTCCCCTATCATCATTATTAAATATGTGCCAGGATGCACATGGGTTCCCCTTTACCTATACCCATATTTCTTTAAAGATATGATCTAGGACGTTGTTAACCTTCTGCTATTATAAAGAATGGTATGTTTGATTCATACCATCAACCTAGAACCAATCAAGGGTTTTTTATTCTGATAAAATGATATTTTAGTAAAAGTATTTCCATACAGATAATGTATCTTACATTTACTTGTCCCTTAGATGATCACAACTTTGTGAAATAAGAATGAAGAAACAGAATCACCTAACCCAGGTTTAATTCCAAGTCCTGGTTTGTTTTGTTGTTGTTTTTTTTCCCCACAACTAGCCATCACTGGTAATGTCATTACCTCTACTAATTATGCCAATAGTCATACAAATGACAGATTCTGCATTTAAAATTTTGGAGAATGTTAACAAAAATCTAGTAAAGTAAATTAGTTATGTGGAATTAAGACAACCTCATGTAGCTTTAAGACTCAACTGCTAAGCCCTCAAAGTTTTAATAATTTACTTGCATTTTTAAAAATTTTGCTAATTTCAGACTATTTCATATAGTCTTGTTTCCAAATGATATAACAACTCTTCTGGCTACCTGTATCACTGCAAACTCTAATGTATCTAAAACTGAATTACTTTTCCTCTGATTAGGATTCACCATTATTATCACTCCCAGTTTCCTAAGCTAACAAACTTCGGAGAGAATAAAAATAGCCACTGATTCTGTGTTTATTAAGTGCCTGATACAACGACTTTACTCAAGTTATGTCATTACAACAAACCTATAAAATGAATACCATTATTATCTCAATTTTAACCAATGAAGAAACTGAAGCTCAGAGAAGTTAGGTAATTTGATCAAGCTTACATAGAGCAGGTGACAAAACCAGAATTTTAACCCAGGTCTTTCTAGTTCTTCTAAATGCTAAAACAATCTGCAGGATTAAATGTGAAATTAATTTAAGGGACTGGGAGTATCATTTTCTTTTTAAATGAAACAGGAAAAAGAAAAGATGAGCCACCATTGCGTGCGCAAGATTGAGTAATGAGTTTTGCTTAGGAGGAGGGAATGTTGTTATAGGGCAGGAACTTCAGCTGTCTTTGTGGGCAGTCAAAAAAATGTTTAACCTACTGCTCCGTTTGATACTGCCTCTCAGTTACCACCACCCCCTTAATTTTCCCAAATAGGTCTTTGGTTCTACCTTATCACATTCAACCAACATGGACTTTGGAAGCATATATTAAAGGCTGATATTAAGTTTTACCTAGTTTGAGAAAGAAGTAGTTGCTAGAGATTTACCACCAGAATGCATGAATTCTGTAACTACTAAATACACTTTTTTGTGTAGAGGGAGAGCCTTTTCTTCACACAAATGCTAGTCAACCTCTCAAAGCTTTCCACTTTCAATACAATTTCAGTTTACACAATTATTTTACCCAGCAAGCCAGTGCAAAGTACTTATACTTTGCATACCTTAATAGTTTCTAACCTTTTAGACCAGGAAGGTTTTAGTTGCATCGCCTAGAGGGGAAAATCAACAAGACCTCATGAACTAAGCACCTCAATTGAAACCTGCACTTACTGAGAATAAATTTCCATTCCTTATTCTCAAAAACGAAATAAAACAGAACAACCAACACATACATACATACCCCCTATATTCAAACCAAAAATATTTGAGACAACCACAAATAGAAAAGGGTAGTGGAACGTCAAAGTTCTACAAGTCTGTGCAGGCCACCTGATACTCTCTTCCTCTGGGCCAGTTCCCCTACTCCCCACCTGCACCTCTTCCAAAACAGCACAGGGTAACCACTCCAGTCCTGATTTGTCTGTTGACTCAGGGAAAAAAAGTCAGGAAAGACTACATTTGACAACAGGTTCCACAGGGCAAAGATCATGTTAGTTCTTGCTCATGATTATATTTCTACCACATATGTGCCAGGCACATAGGAGGTGCTCAATGAATATTTGTTTCAGGAGAAGAGAGGGAAAGGAATCTAACTGTCCAAAGTTTTATCATATTTAACAGTAAATTCTAAAAATGATAAGTCATTTTATCCATATACTATGTAATCACTAATTTAAAGTTTATTACAGAAGGCACTGTTCATAAGAATTCAGATGACTTTGAATAAATATTTTTTTTGCTATAATATGTGCATTTTGGTAGAAACATTTTAGAGATCAAGAATTTCTGAAACAAAGTCCAGGTGTTTTGTACCAAATCAAAGCAAACATTCCATGTTGTCAATCCCTTGATTTAGTACAAGAGTCCACATAAATTATAAAATACTAGATGCAATATCCTACAGAACACAGCTGAGGCAAATTGTCTGCGTTGAGCTATATTTAAGCTAGCTAAATACAGAATAAAATACAAGTTAATGGAAGACAAGATTTGAGTGCACTAGCAGGACAACAAAATGGCTAATAACTAGGGTGAACATAAATTCTTTGTCCAAACAATGACACATTTAGAGTGAAAGGAGACAACTGTGAAATAGGATTGAACACAAGCGCAACAGGCATAAAACCAGGACCATCCCAGGTAGCATTTAATCCATCCCATCCCCCAAGAAAATGTGAATTTCATGGTTAAAACAGATATATAAAATGGTTTAAAAAAAGATATATAAAATGGTTAACTTAATTTTTTAATGTAAATTTTTTATTCCATGAAACTCACTGATCTGAGTCAAAATATAAAATTTATGATATTCTATGATATCTGAAATACTTTACAACTGTGCATTAGGTTTTTCAAATGTCCTTAAAAAAAATAAGTTACCATATGCAGCTCACTAGTCCTAGCTTTCTTGTCTGAAGGGAAGGGAAAGAAAGATCAGGTCTTCACCCACAAAGCACTGACAGTGATTAAGCACACAATAGACACTTAAATGTTTTCTCAAACATCTAATAAATGCCAGCTCTGAGCCCAGCACCATAACAGGTGTGAGGGAAGAAGTCAGATGCTGTGCTGCCCTTGGAGAACAAATACTCTAGTGAAGGAAGCCCAAATTGTGGTATGTGTCCTAGTCTTCTTTCATTTCCTAAAGCATGCCAGTCTCTTTCTAAATTCAGGACCTTTGTACATACTACTCCCTTGGCCTGCAATGTTCTTCTCCTCACTCGTTACACAGCTAGCTCCTGTTCTCACCTCACTTTCTCAGAGAGGCCTTAGCTAATCATCCCAACCAAAGGGGTCTTCTCCCTGCCCTAAGTTGTCACCCTCTTAACCTTTGTATATTTCCTTCAGAGCACTTAGAACATGTACTTACCTTACTTGTTGAAGAAATGTTAATGTATTAACAATAATAGGTAACATTTATTGAATATTTCTTCAGAATCAAATACTATTCTAAGCACTTTACATGGATTACTTCATTTAACCACTATGACAGTCCTTTATTTAGGCACTATTACTAGCCCTGCTTTTCACATGACAAAACTAAAGATGGATTTCCTCTATAATTCTTAATAAGCAGCTTACACTATTTCTTGACTTTTAAATTTTAGGCGTTATGTCTAATTTCTTTATATTCCTTTCTCTTTTTAGCAACCCAGTTTCAAGGATTAAATATTTCTTTCACTTTGAGTCTATGTATTACGATTCGACTTTCTTTTAAAAGTATGTATACATTACTTGAGAAGAATGTTAAAATATAATCACCTAGCCTTTGTTTCTTTCAAGTTCCTTGAGGAAGGCTGGATGATCATGATGTCATTTCTGATGCCAGAACCTAGAGGCAACTGTGATCTTGCTAGAGGTAACAGAGTACAGAAAAATACTCAACTGGCTAGCAGGTAATTTAAGTTTTACTTTTGTAGTTAGAGAGGTTACTTCTTTTTTGGGGGGCCTTATGTTTTCTCAACTGTAAAAATGAAAGAGATTCACACTCTCTAAGGACCTTTCCAAATCTGTTGTCTAGCAATAGCATAACTTTTAGAGTAATTTCAGAATAACAAAAGCATTTTCATGTCCTGAGCTCTTCATAATGGAATTTAATCTGTACCACGATGTAACCCGATGATTTTTTTTTCATTGTTAGTCATTCAGAGTCCCCTGGCAGATCCCTGAACTCTGCAACATAAGCTACAAGAAACAGCACAGGCCAGGGTTGTTATATGCTGGACTATAGAAACATGTCTCCAGGACTATCATTCAACCAACAGAATAACTACCAAGATTTGAGTGTACTTCCTCAAAGGCACAGGTATGTTCCTTATTCCAACTTCTGAAGAGCAAGTATACCAACTTAAGAACATACATGCCCAGAGAAACAATTTTTAAGAAAGGAGTTATGAATGATGGAAAATAAGATTTCCTGCTGTGCTCTTTCTACCACAATACACTGCTGAACAAACCCCTCTTATAACCAAAATTTTTTTCTTGAAGCTTTGGTGTGAA
The DNA here is from genome assembly GCF_964374135.1 of Grampus griseus. Classification (NCBI taxonomy): domain Eukaryota; kingdom Metazoa; phylum Chordata; class Mammalia; order Artiodactyla; family Delphinidae; genus Grampus; species Grampus griseus. Next base: position 96,611,556 of record NC_139018.1, read on the forward strand.
AAGTGTTTATTTGGTTGGGTAGTGGAGAAGATATATGTTCATTCTCTCCTTAACACAGCTAGAAAAGCTTATCAGTATTGTGGGGAATCTCCTTACTCTTAATGCTCACATGCAGTTGGGAGGTACAAGGGCTTCTAATCCTACAGAGTTCATTAAGTTTCTCCCAGCAATTGTCTGGAATGAGAGAAGGAATCTCCAACTTCATCCTGTTCTTTTCCCCTTTATTTGTTCTAACACACAGCTACTTTAAAATAAACTGTGCAGTTTACTACTCTGACCAAAGAATATCATAAAACAATAGCCATGGTATTGTGTGCCATCTTAATATTCCCAAGAATTTTCATAAAAGGCAATACACACTAATCCCTCATATATTACAACAAATGGTGGTGAAGGGAAAAACATATAGAGAAGAAAACAGCCAACAGTAGACATGAGTGTCAGGTAATTTTTATAATACCAGGTAATAATGTAATTTTGAGGGCTAAAAAACTGAATTTAAGACTGTCAGACATTCAATAATCTCTGTTCTGGTTTATAATGAAATTATATAAATGTACTGCCAAATTATTCTTCCAAAAAGTTCTCTTAATCATACAAAACAGTAATTAATGGTGCCCCACTATCGAATGAATGAAGCTCAAAGTCCTTAGCTTGACATTCAAAACCCGAATCCCCTCATTCCTAAGTAACCCTTCCAATTCACATTAGTATACCTGCTAGCCCTCAAACATCTTTATTGCTCATGTCCTCTCTTCCAATCTTCCCCCTCTTAATCTCTGTAAAATTTCCATCTATCCAAATCAAACTTTTAAGGCTCAATACAGCTGCTGTCTCTGCCAAAAGACAGGCTTTGCCCTGAAATTAATCATCCCAGCTGAAATTAATCATTCCCTACAAACTCTGATAGTAGACATTACTTTTACCATTTACTGTACTCAGTTACGAATATCTTGTATTATGTTTGTTTGTTTGTTTGTTTGTAGTTATCTCATTTGATCCTTCCAATAACCTTGAGAAGTGGGAATAAATATTCTCATTTAGAAACAAAAATGGACACTGTAGAATTAATTCTTAGTTATAAAACTAACAAATCACAGAAAAATAATGCAAAAAGTTTTCCAGTAATAAGTTTTATGCTGCACCACAAAGATATTAAAATGCATGCAAGCATTCATTCAATGACAAATATTTATTGAGCAGCTACTAAATGCCAGGCACCAGTCCATGCATGGGGAAACACAGCAGTGGACAAACACCACTAAGTCCCTGCCCTCTTGAAGTTTACGTTCCTATTGGGAGAAAAACAAAAACAGCAAATAAATAAACATAGAACAGCAGGTCAAGCAGTGGTAAGGACTATGAAGAGTAATGCAGAGTCAACAGACAATAAAAGAACTGTACTCTTTTGATAGGATGATCTAGGAAGGCTTCTTTGAGGAGCTGACAACTGAGCAGAAAGTCAAATGAAGTAAAAGACAGTCATGAGACTTATATTCCAAAAGGGAACAGCAAATGCCAAGTCTCCATGGTGCCAATGTGCTTGTGGTGACTGAACAGCAAGATCGATGTGCCTAGAGTACAGGGAACCTTAGAGAGTACCAAAAAATGAGGTCAGATAGGTAGCATGAAGCTTCAGGATTAAAAATGGAATTCTTCCCAATGCAAAAATAATTTAAAATATAATTCTTTTTCAATTGAAAAAGTCTTAGAATTTCACCAATACTCATTTTCCTCTTACATCTACTTAGTCCAGGTAATTTTTTTTAAAGCTAAATAAAATAAGGAAAAATCTGCTAAAATCTTAATTAACTGTCCTATTTACATGACCTAATTTTTTTTTCCAGAAGCCAATCATTTTATTTACTTGTACTTTTACATATTCTTATGGTGTACTCCAAAAGCTTTCTAAATGTTGTTCAAACATCAGGGTCTAACTCCTTTTCTGTAACAGAAAGCAACTTACTTCCTTAAAAGGCAGTATGACTATAGACAATACCAGGACAACTAGAGAAATATGAATATAAACAGTATATTAGATATTAGCATTGTGCCAATAGATTTCTTGGGTGGGATAACTGTATTGCAGGTATGTAGGAGAATGTTTTTATTTTTAGGAGACACACAGTGGTATGATGGTAAATGTTTAACGACTGGCTCTGCAAAGGAAAAAAAAAGCCCTGGTTTGTAGCACTGCCAATTTCCATGGTGTAAATGCTGGTACCATTGCTGATTTCAAGCAACCAACTTGATGCAGAGCTGGGAAGAAATGTACACAATCAGCTTTCACATGCTGTTACCAGCCAGTTCCACACTGAAGTACACAGGGTTGAAGTGTCATGATGTCTGCCACTTACTCTCAATTTATAGAAACAAAAAACAAAACAAAACAAAAAAGCCCCTATGTCTGTCTGTCTAACCACTTACCTATCTACTGACCTCCCACTCAAGAGAGATAAAACAAAAGTGGTAAGATGTTTACAATCCATGAAAAGTATTTGGATGTTAACTGTATGATTCCAACTTTTCTTGTGGGTTTGAAGTAGAGCAAGCAATGTACGGAAGTTTAAAGAAATCCTATGGCCAACTCTATTGTATACCAAAAAATTTGTTTGTATATCAAAATTTTTTTTGTATGTCAAAAAAATTTGGGGAAGTATACCGAATATGATATAGAGCTTTAACTTAAAGTTATTTTTAAGATCAAAACCTTGGAATTCCCTAGCGGTCCAGTGGTTAGGATTCCACATTTTCACTGCTGAGGGCTCAGGTTCAATCCCTGATCAGGGAGCTAAGATCCCGCAAGCCGCACAGCGCAGCCAAAAAAAAAAGATCAAAACGTTTTTAAAAAAAAGCAATTTGCCAATACTGAATGCTAAAGTTATACATTCTCCTACTATTATGAATTTAAGTAGAAGTGACCCACTGGATAATGCAACAAACCATGATATGTCTTCACAAAAGAAAATGGCTGATTTGGTTAAAAAATGTAAAAGAATTCTCTAGATGTCAGAGTAAAGTTTTATCAATATAAATGGCCCGATTTCAGCTACTGTTATCAAATTTTAATTCCATTCAGAATATATAAGTTTAATAAGTGGGAAAATAACAAATGGGAACTTCATATTAATTTAAAATGTTAATTCCTAACTATAAACTAGTTGTGCTCTCAAAAAGGATGTTTTAAAGTCCAAATAAAAGTCATACTTTGAATAAATATTATTTATAAATAATAAATAAATAAATAACAATTATAAAAAGTTATGACTAGATTCCCAGGCTAGCCTACCAAAGGTTTCTTAACCTATATTATTAGCCCATTTCTTACAGCATCATGGAACAAGTGTAAATTCTGGGTCACAGATGCAGAAGGGCCATGCTCCAAGCACTGAAATCAATCCTAGCTTATATTCTAAAATAAAGAAAAAAGCAATTTGGGGCACCATCTGACCATTCTAATAATTTCCATCAACCTCCTTCTAGTGTCCACCCCCACCCGAATCTCTTTGCCTTAACGCTGCTCTAAATGCTCTTAATGGTGTATGATCACCCAGAAATAGTTGGTGTGCTCCAATTACCTACTTTCCCTCTCCCCTTGCATGCACGTTACAGATGTGTAGTTCAGTACTTGTTTCGAGTTCCTCTAGTTGTATATTCCAGAATACAAGGTTCAGAGTGACAAACAATAAGGGCCTATCGATCTCTTATGCCTTTTATGATTAACTTTCACAACAGAGTACTGAAACATTCATTTCCTCAGTGCAGCTGATCCAAGTTGTGTATCCTTGGAAATAAAACACTCACCAATCTCTATCCTGTGCCAGGCACAAGCTAGGTGCCGAACCATAGGTTCTCAGTTCGTCTTTCCCACAATCCTTAAGGTTGATGTTATTAGAACAAAATGAACTGAAGTTCTGACAGGTTATGTAATTTGCTCAAGGTCATTTGGCTGATAAGTGCTGAAGTTAGAATTTCTAAGTTTGACCCTAAAGCCTTAGGGTCTTAACTCTTCCTTTTTAGCATGCTGAAATTTGAACTAATTTTATAACAAAATATGCCCATTATTTCAATAATCCAGAAAAATGTATAATTAAATATACATTTATTAATCTAAATGGATCTCTTGTTGGTGTAATTTCAATCAGAATAACAAGGGGAAACTTTAAAAACAGTAAAAACCAGGCACTGTGTGAATGGATAATTTTAGACAGAATGAACCCACCTAAGATACACTTGGGAGCACCTGGCCCTTTGCTCATCTGTACAGATGATCCTGTCCATAGAGCAAACCAGTCAACATATATAGCATTTCACACCTTATAAAGTTCTTTGACACATTATCTTACCTGAAACTCAGAAGCAACACTTTGAGCCCAGTACAATTTACAGATGAGAAAACAGGCTTGGAAGTTGACCCAAGTCACAGAACCTATAAGTGACAGAATGAGCCCCAAATCTAAACTCTAAATCCTTTGAGTCTTTATCCTACTTATACTCATAAATCTGAAGTTATCCAACAAATTTAATCTCTCTTTCTTTCAAAGAAATAGTAACAGGAACAAATTCAGCATGGTGGTTGGAGAGCAGAGAGCTACCAGAAGATGTCTGTGTGTGGATCATTTGTTAAGTAGATGTATATAAACTGGGGACCACCTATACCAAACAGCTTTTGCCTACTTCTTATTTTACAGCATTTTATTTCAATTTAATCAATTTAAAAATATAACCTTTTTTAACTTTTTATTTTACATTATAATTTATTAACAATGTTGTGATAGTTTCAGGTGTACAACAAAGTGATTCAGTTATACATATACAGGTATCTATTCTTTTTCAACTTCTTTTCCCATTTAGGTTGTTACATAATATTGAGCAGAGTTCCCTGTGCTATACAGTAGGTCCTTGTTGGTTAAATATAACCTTCTTTTAAGGTAAGTTACGGGCAAATATATCTTAAATCTATTTTTGTTAATTAGGTATAAAGTTGTGATAATAGACTAACAGTCAATAATGCAAACAAATTCCTAAAGTGAGAGAATTTCAGGTGGTGACACTAAAACAATCAATGATTGCTAATCATCTGCTTCTACTCCTATTTGCTCCACAAATATTGGGATATACTAGTGATTCATTCTTTCAGCAAATATATATTAAGCACCTCCTATGCACCTACCATGTATAAGGCTATCTGCTAGGTGATGGAAATATAGTTGCGAACAAGAGATAAGGTTCTTGTCCTCATGGAACTTAAAATCAAGCTGTGGAGACAGACAATAAGCAAAGAAAAAAATCACAAAATGTGGTAAATGCGGGACTTCCCTGGTGGCACAGTGGTTAAGAATCCACTTGCCAATGCAGGGGACACAGGTTCGAGCCCTGGTCTGGGAAGATCCCACATGCCGCGGAGCAACTAAGCCCGTGCGCCACAACTACTGAGCCTGTGCTCTAGAGCCCGCAAGCCACACTACTGAAGCCTGTGTGCCTAGAGCCCATGTTCCGCAACAATAGAAGCCACCGCAACGAGAAGCCCGCACACCACAACAAAGAGTATCCCCTTTTCGCCACAACTAGAGAAAGCCTGCACGCAGCAACGAAGACCCAACACAGCCAAAGATTAAAAAAAAAAAAAAAAAAATGTGGTAAATGCTATGAAGGAAACAGACTGCGGAGACACAGAACAACATAGGACACTAATTTAATAAATAATAATAACAGCTAGCATTAATTGAGCACTTTAAATAGAGTAGTCAGAGAACATCTCTCTGAAAAGTGATATTTAAACCAAGGTCAGAAGAATGACAAAGAGCTACCCATGTGATAACTAGGGAGAAAGGCTTTTTAGGCAGAGGAAATAGTGCACACAGGGCTGTGAATGGTCATCAAAAACCTAAAAGCTGGCCAATGGCACTGGGCATGCTGAACAACGGGAAGAGATGCAAAAAGCCTTATTATAATTTTACTGGATGAGTTTCTTTTATATGAAAAGGAATATATGAGAAATCTCAACTCAGGTTATTGCTAGGTCTGTCTTTGGTATTACACATGGATTAATGTCTAATATTTTGACTAGCTACTGGCATTTTTAGCCAGTCCATCCTGTTTCAGTTTAAAAAGAAAGTCTGACATAATCAACGTCAGATTTTTCACCCATTTGAGCAAAGACAGAATTAAGTATTAACAAATTGACTTTGGTTTACCTACTAAGAAAGAAATACTGTTTCCTAGTACTACAATTTTGCTTTTTCATTTAAAAAAAAGTCAGTATTAAGTTAGAATTTCTAAGTTTAACATTCCCTCAGTTTTTAAAAACTTCAGCTTTAAATGGGGGAAAAATACTACCATAATTAGGTGCAAAGTTGAGAAGGACAAAAGAATAAATGAATATAAATATTCTTCATTTAACAACTAATTTTTTTCTATACTTGTTCATAATACAGAGTGCTTAGGCCCCATGGGTTTCTTCACTTTTTGAAAAGGAAATCAGCTTTTGAGTCACTCTCCCTATGTACACATTAGCCTCTCAATTCTACCTTCCAATTATCTTTTTTCTCATCCTTCAAAGAAATGACAGTGTTCCACCCACTGAATCACTTCCTTCTTACTGAATGACAGGCAAAAACATAGGGAACCTCTATGTCAAGCCCTTTAGTACTGAATCTCAGAAGTTGTATCAAGCCAGCAATTATTTGACAGCTACTGATGTGTCAAGACCCATCAATGTAAATGGATGAAAGATCAACAGTAGTCATTTTTGGACTTGAGCTCACAGGGAGTATACAAAACATATACAGCTTAATTAGCCCCTTTCTTTTGTCCTCCCCAGCTTTCCCTAAATGATTGACTTCTTAATTAGAATATGTCCAATTGTAGCAAGAGCAGTTCACATTTGAATGTCTACTATATCCCAGCCATAGTTCTAAGCACATTACATGCACTAACTTATTTACTCAAAGTAACCCTAAGGCAAGGTACTATTACTTCCTCCATTGTAAAGATGAAGAAGGTGAGGCACAAATAAGATATACAGTTTTCCAAGATCACAATAATTAGTAAATCTGTTTTTCATTTTCCTCAGGCCTATTTTAAAACAAATTTGGTCCCAATATCTTATAATACTTTAATATAACATACTCCTACAAGTCAGAGGGTTAAGAGCATGTACCCAAGCTTATTTCAAATCTGGGCTAGCCCTCTTATTAGCTGCGTAACCTTGGGTAAGTTACCAAACCTCTCTCTCTGACTCAATTTCATTTATCTATAAAATGGAGATGACAATAGCATCTAATTCCTTGAACAATTGTGATGTTTAAATGAGTTACATATAGGGCTTCCCTGGTGGCGCAGTGGTTGAGAGTCCGCCTGCCAATGTAGGGGACATGGATTCGTGCCCCGGTCTAGGAGCGGCTGGGCCCAGTGAGCCATGGCCGCTGAGCCTGCGCTTCCGGAGCCTGTGCTCCGCAACGGGAGAGGCCACAACAGTGAGAGGCCCGCGTACCACATAAATAAATAAATAAATAAATGAGTTACCTATATAAACTACTTGGAATAGTGCCTGGCACATAGTATGTAGAAGAGTTAGCTGTTATTAGTAATAGTACCACACCACTTCCACTCCGGGAATTTAGCAAAAGCCTGATCTATTTAATCTAGTCAACACTTCTTTTCCTCTAACATCTGTCATTCGTATTGTCTGACTTACACTGGCTAACAATGAACTATTCTTAGCAAGTAAGCAACACATCTAACTCCCATGCTATTTTTTTCTAGTCCTTACCACTTCTTTCCTCCTATTTCAGTTGCCCAGGAAGAACTGCTTGAGATTAAAATGGTTTGCATTATACTCTAGGCAAGTTCATAAGCCATCGCAATACTAAAGCTAAAGCCTAAATTTGTAATACAATCAAAAAGGGGGTTTCTTAGTCTATTCAGCCTGCTATAACAAAATACCATAAACTAGGTGGCTTATAAACAACAGAAATTTATTTCTCACAGTTATGAAGGCTGGGAAGTCCAAGATCAAGACACTAACAGATCTGGGTGTCTGGTGAGGACCAGCTTTCTCATTAGGCAGTTGTCTTTTCATTATAACCTCAGATGGTGGAAGGGATAAGGGCACTTTCTTGGGTCTCTTTCATAAGGGCACTAATGCCATTCACCCTCATGACCTCATCATCTACCAAAGGCCCCTACCTCCTACTACTATCATTTTAGGGCTTAGGATTTCAACACATGGATTTTGGGGGCACACAAGTATTCAATCTACAGCAGAGGGAAAAAACTAAGCATTCCTCTCAGTTTTAACCTCAAAAAATCAAATTGGTATTTTATTCGTGGAACAGGTTTTGCACTAATAGTTTTTTCTTAAGAATTATAAATGACTTACAATATGTGTTCAAATATGAATTGAAACAAAGTATGTTTGAATTATTAATGCCTTGATGATTTCCTGGATGTTATAGGCCTTAACCTTTCATAACAGTTGATAAGCTCAGACAACATTCTTAGAAATGTCTGATGAATAAACTGTTTCTAACCAAAGCATAAAGCATAGCAAAATTGACATTTATCTTTTAAATTGAAAAGATGTTGATTCTACTTAAATTGTTGAACAATACCATGAACTTGGGACTTCTGAAACCTTGGGACTTTTTTTTTTTTTTTTTTTGCGGTACTTGGGCCTCTCACCCCCGCGGCCTCTGCCGCCGCGGAACACAGGCGCCGGACGTGCAGGCTCAGCGGCCATGGCTCACAGGCCCAGCCACTCCGCTGCACGTGGGATCCTCCCGGACCAGAGCACGAACCCGCGCCCCCCCGCATCGGCAGGCGGACTCCCAACCACTGCGCCACCACGGAAGCCCGCCTTGGGACTTTTGAAATCAAAACATAAGCTTATATTCTATTATTTTGAAAAATATTTTTATAGAAAAAATATGCATTCAAAAACAAACAAGATTATAAATACCATACATTTATACCATAAATAAATATTAAATGTTAAAAACATAAAATGCTTTAATTGCTTCTATGCAAAGACCATACTTCAGAAATCTCTTGAAACACTGGGCATTCAATATCTAACTAGGATCAGATCCAAACTTTACATCCTTGAGTACAAGGTGAAGTAACATTGTTTAACCTCTCCAGCTGCCCAGCTCTAGTCAGAATTTAAAAATATATTTCCAGGAAGCTTGGTCCACCCATGCCACCCCCTACATATAGAGGTTAAGATGTAACTGTAATAACAAATGACACAGAAATAAATTACACATACATCAAACATCCTTTCATAGCTTTTGTATCTTCTCAGATAACTATACATTAAAAGCCTACTAAATCTGCTTGAGCCTTAGCAGGTTACAGGTTATGAATGCAAAACGAAACAAGATACTATTAGGTTATTGCACATTTGACTATTTCTTTACCTCTGTTGAACATATTTTATAACCGACCAACATATAACCACCTGTAATATCTTGTTTAACATGGTAATGATCATTTATTTAAAACCTACTATGTGCCAACCAGTGTCGTATTTCATTCTAACAACTATGAGAAGTTGGAATTATCCCCATTTTACAGACAAAGAACCTGAGACTCTCAAAGATAAAGGAAATTAATGAAGATTACACAGCTAGCAAGTAATGGAACAAGGATACAAATACAGGTCTGATTCCAAAACCTGTGCTAATGATAACATCAAAGACTCATCTTTGGCAGCATTGCACAAGTAATGTTATATAACTGCTGAAAAATTTAGAAAAAGAAAAAAGAGGAAAAAAAAGATTTACCTCAGACTATAGTAAAATCCTATTGACTACTGTGAAACATGGCCATTGTACAGTAACATCTTAATTATCTGGAAGTACAGTAGAAGGTCTTTTAATTTTCACTTAATCAACTAGCAAGATTGTCCAATGCTTTCCATATCTTCCATAGAAGCAAACTGACAGACATGAGCAGCTAATAAGTTACTTTCCAGTTGCCTGCACACTTCTACTCCTACTAGTTGAGTTGTATGCTTAAGTAGTATCTGGTGTTTCTTCCCAAATCTGCTTATGTGAATTTATTTTAAAACTATATAAATCAATGAAATGAATGCACAAAAAGGTTATTTCTGTGAAAACTACGTTGAATGCTTTGGAAAGCACATATTTTGATGAACATAATTTTGATGAATATATATTCTCTCTCCTCCCAAAACAAATTTCTGTTGACTACACAAATATCCTTGTAATTCCTGGTGTACACAGACACCTATAAAGTTGTGTGAAACATTAAAAAAGAATTTAACACTTTTTAAATGTAAAATATTCCACCCTTGGATTTTTTTGCAGTCTTATTCCACTTTAAAGAAATTGAAAGTAGAAATCTTAGGTGTACATTTTTGGTGTGGTTTACATAGGGAAGATCATATCTAACTCTGAAAAACAGACCCCATTTCACCCCTCAAAAAAGGGCCTTGAGCCTACACCAAAAGACAAATGAAATAATTAAGGCTGTTATTTTTTCTGATTCCTCATTTAAACTTTTTAAATTAGCCAACCAACTACCACATGCAACCATGTAGGATAAGAGGGTCCTTTTGCACTTAGAAACTTTCTGAAGCACAGCTGTATACCACTAAGCAAATATCTCACAGTTTCTACACTAGAATTCGTATACTTTCTTAGCTTCTGAGTGAATATCTGAAGGTTTTCCTATTTATTCTCATTTTTTAGAGAACTCAGTGCTAAGCATGGTTATCTAGTTCTTTATCCCAGAGACTAAAAGCAGTAAAATTAAAAGGAGACAAGAATAAGCATATTGACAACAAAGACTGTTGACAGCATGGGAATTCAAAAATCAGATCTTAAAAAAAATAGGCTGAAGTGGTTTAAGCTAGAGGAAAAAAAAAATCTGTGTCCACATATCATAATTACAACTGAAAATATTTTTGGCATTTGAAGAGTAAAGTTTCAGTTAGCCAGAAAATTAACTCATATAGAATAGCTTCTTAGTTACCAATGTAGAAAAAGTGAAGTATTACTGTTGTCAAGCTCTCCCATAATTGTGCCTTGCCAACCACAGGTCAAGAAATCAATTCAATGGATTATGCAAGCAATTTTTAACAACAGAAATAGAACAGAAAGTACAAGACCACACTGCACATAGTACGAGTAAGTATGTTTTGTGAAGTTTATTTCAGTATTTCTATACTACTTTGCAAAGTAAAAGATACTTCTTACTCTAGGTCCTGGTCAAAAGAAAGCCATGGGCCTAAAGACTCATATTATAAAATATAGTCACAATACTAAACTTTCAATCACCTCATTTTTACATCATAATGCTAAAGATAGCTACAATTTTAACGAGAAAAAAGTCTCCTTTTTAGGAGTCTTGATGCATAAATGTATTTACTTTTCCTAGTAATCTACATTAATATATAACATTTTATTGTGTTTAGTACTAGTTTTGGCTAAAATAGAGATTGTGTGCAAATACTATTTTTTTTAACTGCTTAGGGGACTTCCCTGGCGGTCCAGTGGGTAAGTCTCTGCCCTCCCAATGCAGGGGGTTCAGGTTCCATCCCTGGTCAGGAAACTAAATCCCGCGTGCATGAGGCAACTAAAAGATCCCGCGTGCCTCAACAAAGACCTGGTACAGCCAAAATTTTTAAAATAAACAAACAAACAAACAAACCTGTGTAGGACCTTAAAGCGACTTTTGCAACAACCACCAAAACAAAAACAAAAAACAAAGAGCAACTCTGATTTTCTTTGCTTGTTTATTTTGAGATGCAATTACCGACCTTGGTGCCATCTTTCCAAAGTCACAGATGAAATCTAAAAGTCTAAACTTGGCATTCTACACAAGCAACCTGCTTAGTAACAATATTCTTGCTAATACTTAATTCATACAAAGCTGATTTTAAGAAACAACCAAACACTTAAACTAATCCACTAAATTAAGTATGGCTTTCTCCACTTCTTTCTAGTGCATTTTAAGACAGTATTACCAAAGATGTATTTTAATAGAAAAGAAAATTTGACTTTCTAATCCAGTTTGAAAAAATATATGGAAAAAATAACCAGTTTAATATATATCTTTTAAAATTATTTTATTTTATTATTTTAAATTATCATTTATTGATTGATCGATTGACTGCCATGTCGAGGCCTGCGGGATCTTAGTTCCCCCACCAAGGATCAAACCTGTGCCCCCTGCAGAAGAAGCACGGAGTCCTAGCCACTGGACTGCCACGGAATTTCCCTTTTTTTTTTTTTTTTGCGGTATGCAGGCCTCTCACTGCTGTGGCCTCTCCTGTTGCGGAGCACAGGCTCCGGACGCGCAGGCTCAGCGGCCATGGCTCACGGGCCCAGCCACTCCGCAGCATGTGGGATCTTCCCGGACCTGGGCACGAACCTGTGTCCCCTGCATCGGCAGGCGGACTCTCAACCACTGCGCCACCAGGGAAGCCCTCCCATATCTTTTTTTAAATAAGCATCTAATTCATAAAGATAAATTAACATTTCCAATCTGAAAGTCTCAGATTTGGAAGGAACTCTGTCATCTAGTCCAACTCCCTTCCAAATACATTAATCCTCTTCCTACAATGTTCCTTGGACTCAAATTCCCATATGACAAACTCCTACTACCACTATATTAAAACCTTCTAAAGTTGGTCCTTGCAATGGCCAATCAAAAGCAGATTGATAAATGAGTTTTCAATTCCTTTGAAATCCTTGAGAAACACAGTGTATGCATTATTCCCATAAGTCCTGAAAATACAGGTTTATTAAGGAAATGGCACATTTACAGTTACTTATTATAGGGATTTCAGTAGCCCTGTGTATATACTGATATACTGGACAAAGCCCTGGAGTACTCTGCAAACTTTTAGAGTTTGCCTAAAGCACAAAAATCAGCAATGACAAATAATATTTGTGAACTCAATTTTAAATTTTCTCAGTTTATCAAGATCAAATTCTCAAGTTGAAAAAACTTTTAAACTTCTTTAAAATCGAAGTTAGATTGAACCTAAAAATGAGTAATGTAACTCTAAAATGATACCAAGTATTGTGGCAAAAGATACACGTGCTGTTCTTGGCAATTTCATTTTTAATATCTCTTGAAACTAATACTTTGAAGACACTTTTGAAGAATGTATTCTCCCATCTAGTTCCTAACTCTTCCATGCGCCCTTCTCTACCTTACCAGCTGGAATCTGTAACAGAAACAAATAATCATATGTAATTCACAGAGAGTTGATCCTGCCGCAGAACTAGGTTAACTTTTCTAAAATGGGGCACAGAAAAAAAAAATCCTACTTAAATCAATTATTTACCTCGGTCTGGCTTCATCTTCACGCCAATTTCCACCCAAGGTGCTGTGAAATACACGTGTGGGTTCTTTCAACAGGCTCGCCGCCGATTCTGTGGCTACTGCTCCGTTTTTAAAATGCTAAAAGACATCAAAATAAAATTAATCTGGTCTTGCCCTCAACACTCGATCTTGCAAGAAAACTACTGCTAACAGGCCTCTCCCTGGCACTAAGCGCGGTGACAGCACCATCCGCAGGTCTGAAAAAAGCAAAACTCTGCACCGCCCTCCCCCATCTCCTCCGGACCAAGCACCCCTCTTCCCCGCCCCTGTGCTCTCCAGGCCAACGTGTCCTTCTTTGACACAGTGTTTCGGAACCAAAAGGAAGACCTATTTATAACCTGAAGGTACAGGCAGGGAAAAAAAAAAAAGGATTCAAACAACACAAGCTAACTAACCCCTTTGTAAGAAAAATACCGCTGGGAACAGTGGCACCTCCGCAGTGGCTGGTATAGAAATGCTCCGACCTGGTGACTTGGGCGCAGGAAACTCTTCAAGACCCCAAGCGCCTCGCCTACAGCTCCGCCCGCCCCGCCGGGCCTCACCTGTGTAGTTACCCTCTGGCTAGTCTTCCTGCCTCAACCGCGGCCAAGTTGACACAATGAGAGGGTCAGAAAGAAACGCGAGTCATCTCCTCGTGCCCAGCCCCCAGTCCCAAACGAACTCTACTGGGCTGTCCCGGGTCGCCCCTGCCACCCCCCGGCCCTGCGAAGTCTTCCCAGGAAGGTGTTTACGGCCGGGCGCTCGCCCCTGCTCGGCGCAGCCTGCCCGTGCGGCCCCCTTCCGTCCCGCCGCGGCCCTGATTTCCTTCAGCCACGCCGTCCGGAGCGCCGCGCCAGCCCTTTTCCCCGCCGGAGAGTTGTTTTCATGGCTCCCTCGGCCGACCTCTGCTGACTAACTCGCTCTCCTCTCCCGTCCCAATCCCTCCTCCTCTTGGCACTTCTCTCCGCCGCTCGCCCAGCGGCTCACATCACACTCCCACCTCAGACGTGAGGCTCCGAGAGGCGCAGGGCCGGCGAGAGCGGAATGTGGCGCGCAGCGGCCCCCGGGGCTGCGTCAGAGGACCATGGGGGCCCGAGACAACAAGCCCGACGCGGCTCCCCGGCGCCCCTGTGGCCATCCACCCCCGCCTCGGCCGCCGCCTCGCTCCGCTCCCGGCGCTCAGCCCCTCGCCCTGCCTGCCCGACTCGCACCCGAGCCCCGCTGCCCCCGGGCTTCGCCTGCCCGTCGCCCCGGCCGGCCCGCTCGCCCCGCGCCTCTGCCAGCTCTTCGCCCGCCCGCTGCCTCTAGCTCTGGAGCCCCAGCTCCCGGTCCCCCTCGCTCGCCCTGTTCTTTCTCTTCAGTTTGCCCTGTCAAAACACTGCCCGGGTCACGTGTCCCAACAACAGCCAACCCACCGCTCGTCACTTCCTCCCCGGCGGCCTCCGCGGCGGGCGCCCGGTTGTTATGGCAACGCTCCCCGCGCCCCGGGGCGCTAGCCTGGGGGCCTGGGTTCCCTTGCTGGTGCTGCCGGCTGCGAAGGGCCGGCGGAGCCCGGGAGGCCCGAAAGGCGCCCGGCGCTTTGGCCGCGCTCGCCTCCTGCCTGCGCTCCGAGCTGGCTGCGGCGCTTCTGGGACCAGGAACCGGAGCTGCGCTATTAGAGCACAGGGTAACTGGGGAGATGTCATCCGAGGGCCTGCCCCAGACGTGGAGGATAATTATAGTCTCCTCCTCCTCCTCCACACTGGATGCTGGCGCAGAGTTGTGACCCAGCCCCAAGGGGCTTGCAGTGCACGGTGGAAGTCGGGTCTAATTAATGTGGCCAAGACAGGAGAGTGGGCAGCCATACGCTGCAGGGATTGGGGAGTTTAAGAGCAAAAACCCTCCCCAACCAGATTTTTTTCAAATCACCAGGGGTTTTAGTAGGATTCGGAACCCAAGCTCTAGAGGCCTTCACTGTGCTAAAAATAACTTTTATAGCCTCTAAAACACTGACTCATGGCAGGAGGACACTTTTGACACCGTGTTATTGTTAGGGAGCTGTAATTTTGTTGTTGTGCTATAACAATGTGACATGATGACATTTCGTGTTGCGATGTTGTATCATCATTTCAACACAAACAGATGACAAGGATCTACTGTAATTAAAACAAGCAATCCTAACAAGGGCTGAAGCTATTAGCTACTCAGTTTATAGACAAAGTACACATGGGGTTGTGAGCTCAAAACAGAGACAAAGAGAAGTACAAAATTTGCAATCCTCTTTGGTTTCATTTAGAAAAAGCCTTTTTTTTTTAAGAAATAATTTTGCATACAAGAATCACAACAGGCAAGTACTAGGTTAGGTTTAAAGGTGATTTACTTTAGTCTTTGTACTCTTCTGAGGTTTCCAAAGTTTTACAGGAAGTATGTTTACTTCTACATCAGAAAAGTTTTTGTAAATTACAAGATTGGGATTGCATTTTTTTTGCCTCAGATCTATTAAATACATGAAATTTTTATTATGAAGAAAACAGTATTTTCTGGATGTTTTCATATGCACAGTAAAATTACATATGCACCTGCAATTAAAAACCTTAACTCTAAGATTGCAACTAATCAAAACAGGACAGAACATTTAGGAAGGTAACATTCATCTTCATGGGAAATGTTCTGGCATCCTGAAGATGAAACTTCTGACAAATGGCAACAGTTCCTTTATGTAATAGCTGCAAATGTTAACTCCCAGTGGATTTGACTTTGATATTACAGAATACTGTAGTATGTAGTTTCTTTTATGAACTGAAGCTTTACTTGTTCTAACATCACTTCTCAATTAACCTTGGTAATGGGAGACAGAAAGAGCAGTTAAAGATAATCCAAAATCCTAAATTTAGCACAACAGCTGGGACCAGATAACAGCTATTGTAAAGGCTTACTGGGTGAACAGGCAGCAAGATTTGTGATTTAGCTCCTCTTCCTCTGCCGAATTTGCAAGAGGTATAAAGACCAGAAAAATGTTGAGAGTAGAAGCTGAGAATATTGGATAATCTGGAAAACAATTCTCTTTTAAACAATTAAGTTTGTTTTTTGTTTTTTGTTTTTTTTGCGGTACACGGACCTCTCACCGCTGTGGCCTCTCCCGTTGTGGAGCACAGGCTCCGGACGCGCAGGCTTAGCGGCCATGGCCCACAGGCCCAGCCGCTCTGTGGCATGTGGGATCTTCCCAGACCGGGGCACGAACCTGTGTCCCCCTCATCGGCAGGCAGATTCCCAACCACTGTGCCACCAGGGAAGCCCTAAACAATTAGGTTTTAACAGCACATGGATAAATGATGCTGTCTGAACATTTGTTAGACTACCTTGAAGCTTTTTATTGAGAATCTTAAATTTGTTGAAAAATTGGAGATCATTATGGTAGTGGAAAAATATTTTAAAAGAGGTGTATTTTTGACTCATTTTTCAAATTATTTTTTCACTCAGCCTACATTTATGGAGCACTCACTGTCTGCTAGGCATATGCTAGTTTCTGAGAGCACAAAAGTCACCAAAAACAGGGTCATTACTCTCATGGAGCTTACAGTATTGATTACTACAGTTGCATAGCCTAGGTCAAGTCACATTCTACAGCCTCTTTTAACCTATAAAAATGAGGGGTTTGGACTCAGGCAGTAAATAATCTCTTTCCTTTCTAATTCTAAAACAATCCTGTAATTGTATAAAGCATTTGTAGAATGGTTGGAAATAAGGACCTACCTACCATGGCAACTCTAAGTGTTGGTGGTAAAGTGTGTTTGCACCTTGGAGCACTCAAGCAAAACAAACATCTCTGGTTCCTGCTTGGTGAGGTGTTGGGTGAAGAAAGCAAGTCAAAACAGCTGGCAGGGGGCTTCCCTGGTGGCGCAGTGGTTAAGAATCTGCCTGCCAATGCAGGGGACATGGTCTCGGTCCCTGGTCCAGGAAGATCCCGCATACCGGGGAGCAACTAAGCCTGTGTGCCACAACTACTGAGCCTGCGCTCTAGAGCCCGTGAGCCACAAGTACTGAAGCGCGCATGCCTAAAACCCATGCTCCGCAACAAGAGAAGCCACTGAAATGCGAAGCCTGTGCACCGCAACAAAGAGTAACCCCCTCTCACCGCAACTAGAGAAAGCCCGCGCGCAGCAACGAAGACCCAAAGCAGCCAAAAATTAAATAAATAAATAACTATTTTTTAAAAAACAGCTGGTAGGAACCTTTCCCCTTTTGCATCTGATTTGCTCTCCATTTTGCTTTCCCCTAGTGTTGCAAAGACTTGAGTAATTAACTTCAAAAAAGTTAGCTCATCTTCAGCTAGGAGGTAATCCCCTCAATTTTGATATGTTTTGCTGACATGGGCAGTGTATAACAAAACTGTGTGTTTAATGGAGGTGTTTTACTAACTAAGGTGATGAGGATTACTGGTTTGCTCACTTTATTAGTACAAGGCTATTACTGTTACCAAGGTCATGGAACCAGTCCAGGCTACCAGAATGAGCTCCACCAAAGCAGGGACTGGTGCATTTTTCTTCTTGTATCTCTAACACCAAGCATAGGACCTGGTACAGAGTAGGAGCTCAATACATGTCAACCTTTGTATTCACCAATAAAATATTCTTGTACATGCCCACAAACTGTACCTCTAATACCAGTTGGCATTTACTCCCTAGTGGGATAAAGCTAGATAGAGAGCTGGGAAATCAGTGGGTGGCACAAACTTCATACATGAAGGATAAGTTTTCATTATACTTTTGGTATTGTCTTATAATAGTAGGAGCTCGTTGTGGGTTGAATTGTGCCTTCCAAAATGCTATATTGATGTTCTAACCCTGATACCTGTGAATGTGACCTTATTTGGAGTTAGGGTCTTTGCAGATGTAATCAAGTTAAGATGTAGTCATGCTGGAGTGGGGTGGGCCCTAAATCCAATTACAAGTGTCCTTATAAAGTGAGAGAGATTTGACGACAGAGGAGAGACAAGGAAGATGGCCATGCGACCGGGCAACAGAGATTGGAATGATGCAGCTGCAAGCCAAAGAATGCAGAAGGTTACCACGAGCCACCAGAGTCTAGTAAGAGGCAAGGAAGGATTCTTCTCCAGAAATTTCAGAGGGAGCATGTCCCTGCCAGTATCTTGCTTTTGTCCTTTGCATCTTCAGAACTGTGAGGGAATAAATTTCTGTTGTCTTAAGCCACTCAAGTTTGTTGTATTTTGTTACCGTAGCCCTAGGAAACTAATATAAAACTCCAGCAAAGAATATTGCCATAATTTTTTCTTGGCCTGTAAGTTGCATTGCTGATATTGCAAGTTTTCTAAAGTTTCCAGATTCTGAATGGTCACCAAATCATGGAGATCTTTAATTCTATAAAAATTACAGTAAATAGTTGGAAATGTGAAGAAAATCTCTCTAGTGTCACAAAAGAACAACTTTATGATCATGAATAATAAGTGGTTGAGAATCATCACATGAAAATACACTGTTTTAGATATGGAGATTGGTAGATCTGTTTTCACCATATTGTGGAAATAAAGACTAGTAGAATTAACTGGAATGTATAGATAAATCTTCTAAGGTAAGTAAAAAAATATCAAACTGTGTACCTTTAGTTCCTGAAGCAACAAGAGGAAAGTCACGCTATCTTTTCTGTACCAAAATTGTTTCTGATTGTTCAGTCATATTTATTACAGTTCATTTCTTCCTAAGGGAGAAAGGTCATGGAGTCGTTGCTAAGGTATTGTTCTCATGTAAGCAACCCTCCACCTTCTTTTAAATCGGTTGGCTGATCTGTTCTTTTTTGAGACTCCTGTTTGTCCACCTTCTTTAACCACGGGTATAAGGAAGTGAAAAATGATTCTTTCTGGTTCCTGCTTGCAGAAAGTGACTATAGTACTCAGAAATATGAAAGCTTCTAAACTTCAAGCCATGGGAACCTTTCATCTGAAGGTTTGCTGAGCTGCTAGAGGTCTCTGAGCCATCAAGACTTAAGATCTTTTCAAAAGTTAAAAATAATTGTTCATTTTTGTGACAGTAATTGTGCTCAGCACTTCACATATATTATACATTTGATCCTGAGAGGGTGATATTATCTTGTAGATTAGGAAACTGGGGCTCTGAGATGAGTAAGTTTCCCAAGGCTGCAGTTAATAAGTAGAAGCAGCTTGCTTCCTAAGTGGGCTCATTTAATTTCCATTACAACATGATAAAGTAGGTTAAATTATTCCAAATTTTTCAAATGGGGAAACTAATACTCAGAAACATTTGAGAATGGTTGCACATTTGGAATGTAAATTGGTTTATGTAAACTTAAGCTCAGTGCTTTGAGATATAAGTTCTAAATAGAATGGCTGTGGTTGGTTTGTTATATGTAAACTCCAAAGAGCAAATAGTCACACTTAGTTAATAACAGCAGCTAATATTTCTTGAGCTTTTAAGTAGTAAGCACTATACTGAGTGCTTTATAGGTATTAGTTCATTTAATCCTCACAATATCCCCATGAAGTATTATTATCCCTATTTTATAATCAGATAAACAGGAAAAGGGAAGTTAAATAACATGCCAAAAGTCAAGCAATTAGGAAGTGTCAGAGCCAGGATTCACACCCAAGGAGCATGACTGTGGAGCTTATGTCCTTAACTACCACCTAGTACTGGTCCCATATAGTTTGGTTTTCCTCCTAAACCCTGTATCTTCCTGCCACTGGGCTTTTGCCATTTCCCCCACAAAATGTTCCTCCCCAGTTCCTATCTAAACCCTTGTGGACTTTCAGGGCCCAAAATCTTACTTCACAATGCCTTCTAACGCCCACACTCACACACACCCATCTGTCTTTTCTATGAACTCATGTTTTATTTATTATGTTAAAACCACATACTATATATTTTTTTATCTTTTTATGGGCAGAGATGAACTGTGACCTCGGGTTCCTTTTTATTTCTTGTGTTGACTGACACCAAACTGGGCACAAAGCCTGAAGTAATTACTGAAGACCTGAGGCCATCACTATTCTCTAGAACTACTCCAGCCAATACTGAGCACTTGGAATGTGACTAGTGAAACTTGAGAAACTGCGTTTTCCATTTTAATTTAAATATAAACTGAATGACTGGTTCTTGATTCCATGATTAGAAAAGTAAGTATGTTTGGAACAACTTAGGTATATGAATCTACTTTTTCCAACTGCAAATTGTAGGAAATATAAATATAGATCAATTATTTCTTTTTTTTCAACAAAATTTTTTATTGTAGCAAAATTCACATAACATAAAATTCACCATTTTAACCATTTTAAAGTGTACAGTTTAGTGGCAATTAGAACATTCGCAATGTTATGCAACCATCACCACTATCAGTTCCAGAACATTTCCAACGCCCTAAAAAAACCCTTGTACCCACCATTCAGCAGTCACTCTTCATCCTCCCTCCCCCAAGTCCCTGGTACCCACAACTCTGCTTCCTGTCTATGGATTTGCCTCTGTTGCACATTTCACATAAATAGATCAACCAACATTTTTCAGGCTCAGCACCTGCTAGGCACCAAGGGTATGAAGATAAATATGACAATCTGCTCTTAATGAGATCACTTTCAACTGGGATGAAACATTTAAAAAAATCATAGTAGAATGTGATGTGACGATTATTGTAATCAAAATATGAACATTGTGAGAAAACAGATGAGGGAGATAAGGGATGCTGCAAGAAGTAAGATTTGAATTTGGGCATGGGGGCAGAAGTTTGCTAGACCAATGAGGGCTGGGCAGGAGGGTGGTGTAGAAAAGAGGGAGCTGGAGTAGGACAGGGAGAGTGTGACCAAGGCACTATATCAATTATTTCTAATGAAAATTTAGCAACCAAATTGAAATGTGCTGAAAGTCTGAAATATACACCAGATTTCAAAGACTTAGGAAAAGTATAAAAAAAGGAATATAAAATATTAATACTCTAAAAATGTTGATTATGTGTTGAAGTGATCCTATTTTAGATAGATTTGGTTTCTTTTAAAAAAATTTTTAATGTGGCTACTGGGAAATGTAAAGTTACATATGTAATTCACATAATACTTCTATTAGACAACACTGCTCTAGGACTTGGTAGCTTAGTAGCAGCAACACAAAAGACATTTGAAAATCAGCTATGCTCCCCAACCAAGTGATGCCTTCTAGCAGTTCAAATTTAGGGCTAAGGGAACTTACTGCTTGCTCTAGTCCTATCAAGAGTTCTATGCATCCTAAGCAGAAATAGAGACACAGATGTAGAGAACAAACGTATGGATACCAAGGGGGAAGGGGAGGTGAATTGGGAGATGGGGATTGACATATATACACTATTGATACTATGTATAAAATAGGCAACTGATGGGAACATACTGTAAAGCACAGGGAACTCTACTCAATGCCCTTCAGTAACCTAAATGGGAAGGAAATCGAAAAAAGAGAGGATATATGTATACATATAGCTGATTCACTTTGCTGTACAGTAGAAACTAACACATTTTAAAGCAACTATACTCCAATGAAAATTAAAAAAAAAAAAAAGAGTTCTATGCATCCTATGGGAATTCCCTGGTGGTCCAGTGGTTAGGGCTTGGTGCTTTCACTGCAGAGGGCATGGGTTCAATCCCTGGTCAGGGAAATAAGATCCTGCAAGCATAGCGGTGAGGCCACACACACACACAAAATTTCTATGCATCGTAATGAGACTTGAACGCACCACAAAATGGTGAGAGCATACCTTAGATATAGTAGACACAGTAGTGAATGACCCTTCCAAACACACATGTTAAATTCAGTAGTGTTTTCATAGAAATTATTTTCCCTTTTGTGCCTGTTAAAGGATCACACACAGAACTATCTTGCCCCCAAACAGTGTGAGCTATTTTCAGAAGCAGTGATGGGTGGATTTCAGTTAAACTCTCCATGAGCTGGTAGAGACATTAAGTCTAATATAAATCAAGTTACTGGTCCTTTAAATCTTTTCATCAGAATATATCAGTTCATTGCATCCTAATGCGAATTCTATGACAGTGTTTTTCACTGTAAAAAAAAAAAAAAAATCCAGACCATTTGACTTGAATGTAGATATAAACAACAACAGTGACCTCTGTTTCAAAATGTGTATGATAAGACACAGCAGTGTAAAGCAACTATACTCCAATTTTTAAAAATGTATGTGATAAACTAAATGATTAGATATTTCAGAAAAAGTATTTTGAGCAGAGTCTTATTATTCCAAAAGTTTTTAAAGAAGCAATCTTAGGTTATTATGCTATTAGGTTTTTAAGAAAGAAAAAAGAGTGTAAGACTGTACAAAAATAATGCAGAAAATCTCCAACTCCTTTTTACAAATGGGAAAACTCATAACTGAAACTAAATTCTTCACGTGCAATTGATAGAGCATGATAGAACAATTTGTAATATAATTTTTCAAATCAAATTTCTGCTGCTTCTGCCAGAACCAAAAAGCTCAATGCAGCATAAAAAGAATTCTAGAAGTGATTCCTTTATTTGCCTGCTGTGTATATCTTAATAATTTCATTCTGCCATGCTTCAGAGAGAAGAGAACATTAGCTGCCTTCTTATTCCAAATTTCACAGGCAAAATTCTGTACTTGCAACTCAGTGTAATTGGTCTTTATTTCCAAAACGTCATTTCTGTCTAACATAAGTTTAATTCAATTTGGCATTCATTGAATTTTGAATGCCAAATACTTTGCCGGGCTCTAGAGAAAAAGAGGCCAGAAAAGCAAGTACTTACACTCCAAAAGCTTTATTAATCTAAAAAGGAGGTGGCAATGTAAATAAATAACTGCAATTTATTTGATAGCAGCAAAAAATTCATGCATAAAGAAAACAGCTGTCACAAAGAAGGAAAGTTGCTTCTCTCTAGGAGAAGGAGTTGCTTAGGAAGGAAAAGGAACATATTAGCTATGCTTTGGAGCATGAAGGAGTCATCATCAGACAAGCAAAATGGGGTGGGATGCAGATGGGGGAAGTTGTTCCTAGCATGTCACTCCAGCATGTTACTGAGGCAGGATAGAATATATTTTGTTCAAGATGCCATATTAGGTCAGATTCAAGAAAGTTAAATGAAAGTGATAGGTACAATATCAGACAGCCCCACCCCTTTTGCCATTGGCCGCAGTTCTTCATCCCTCCAGGTATCCATGCTTTTCCCTTGTAACTTGCAGTCTCTCCCAGTAATAGGTCAGAATACATTGCCCAGATCCTGGTTCAGCCACACTACTTACCCTGACAAATAGAATGAGGCTAACATGATAGTTTTGAGCTAGACCTTAAGAGGCCTTAGCTGTTTGCTCTCTTGTGCCTCTACCATTTCCATGAAAAACAGATACCAGGGCTAACCTGCAGGTCCCTGGAAGATGAGAGACAAATGGAAGGAACTTTAGCCACCTCACATGACCCACAGATCATTCCAGCTTTGATTAGCAGTACCACCATAGCCAACCCATACATCCGAGAATATGAATCGTTGTTTTAAGCCACTAAGGTTTGGAGTGGTTTGTTACACAGCATTTTTGAGGCATTAGAAAACCAATACAGCCGTAGCAATGAATTTGCGTCTTACCTTGTGCATGACAGAAAACTATAAAGGATTTTTAAATGAATAGTTAGATTGTTTCAGAAAGATGGCTTCAGCAACAAAGTGGAAGATGGAGACGGAAAGAGATGGTGGCAAAAAAGCTACTACAGGGCTTCCCTGGTGGCGCAGTGGTTGAGAGTCCGCCTGTGATGCAGGGGACGCGGGTTCATGCCCCAGTCCGGGAAGATCCCACGTGCCGTGGAGCGGCTGGGCCTGTGAGCCATGGCCGCTGAGCCTGCGCATCCGGAGCCTGTGCTCCACAACGGGAGAGGCCACAACAGTGAGAGTCTCGCGTACCGCAAAAAAAAAAAAAAAAAGCTACTACAGTTGCCCGACCCCGAGAGTATGCAGACCTGAACTAAGGCACTGGCAGTGGGAATAAAGTAGAGAAGACAGACTGGAGAGAGGTTTAGGTGATAGAACTGATAGAATTTGGGTGGTGACTGGTTGTAGGCAGAGAGAGAGGGCAGCATTCCCACGCCATCCTACCCTGGCTCAGAATAGCTGATGAATCACCATGTACTTTTAGACAGGAAAAATCAGATGGCCACTGAAGGCTGGGGTAGGGGTGGGCAACAGGGGATAATGTATTTAATTTAGATACATTAAGTTTGAAAAACCTGTAATCATCTAGACAGACAGTATGAAAGCAGAGGAAAATTCTGCTCTGAAGCTTGGGGATGAGGTCTCATCTGAATGCGTAGTGCTCAGAAACCATCACCATAACGAATGGTGGGTACTCCATGGGATAGAAGAAGGTGCTATCATGGGATGGAAGAAGGAAGGTGCTCAGAAATGGTGGCTGCTGCGGAGAAGTCAAATAAGGTAAGGGAAATATTCTTTTGATTTAGCAATCACGTCACCCTTAACAGAAGAAACAATTTTGAAACTGTTTTAACAGATGGACAGCAGTAGCAGTAGCCTGGGTCCAATTAAACTCATTGTCTATTCAGAAAATAACCCATAGTTGGGAAATTCACAGCACCAGTGCTTTGAATCAGATCACTACTTTACACCAGGTCAGTCAGTGTGGCATAATTCTGAGAACAGTTGATATTTTACTATGAGCACATGTTTTGGGAATTTAAAATCATTTGTGCTATATCCCAGAAACACCATTATCCTTGATTTCATGAAGTGCACCAGCAAAATCCAACATGCAGAGATTTCACAGAAATTGTTTTTCTGAGAGTAAGTACTTCAGAAATGTTTTCTGATTTATAGGAGTGTCACATATGAAAAACCAGAAAAAACCCTCCCCAGCTCTTATTCATAAGTGCCCATATATTGAATTTCTCTTCAGTGTGCTATATACATGACATTTTTCTCTCAGTAAATCATGGTTCATTTCTGTCTCTTCATCAGAATACACCATGGTGATTCTAGGAAACGTGATTGGGTATTGATGGCTTGTCTAGTAAATGAAATCCACACAGCAAAGATGTGGCAATGTGAATGTAAACTACAACTCGTGTGGCGGTCTGGATTGTTAGATATTGATATGGGACAGTCCCCGGTTATTGCTTTTAACAGTAAGGTAGTACTAGGCCGTGCAAACTGCCTCAGGGTACCTGCCTCATTTGTGGCCCCCCTTTTGCCATGTGACCTTACCCCCTTTGCCACAGGTGACTGAACCAAGGATCATTACCTGAGCTGAAGGCAACACTGTATAGGTTGGCAAGTGACCTGTGAAGTGGTTCAGTGCTAGAGAACTAAGCCCAGCAGGAGTACCATTATATTGGTTAATGACTGGCTAATCATATTCATTATGATGGTGGTGGTGGGAGGGTAGTGATGTACTTCAGACATGCAGAGTTAGTGGCAGCTGAGCAAACACAGAGGCCTCCTTAATGGTGAACAATGGGAAAGGGGGCAACAGACACCCAATTCTGAAAGAGCATTAACTGCTCTTAACCCAAGAGCTGCAATTAGGCTGCTAGGGGTGTTGCCAGTCCCAAATGATGGAAATGATGGTCAGTCGGCTGTATACCTGTTGGGATTTTTTTTAATCTTCCTTTTATGGCTCCATGAATCCTTCCAATAAACCCCTATAACAAAGGCAATCTGAAGATCGCTGATACTTGAAATTTGAAAGCATCTAACATAATTTTACATTGCTTTTTATCGTGAGTAACAATGTTGAGATACATTATTGAATTAGGGTCCCTACACACATCAATTAATTATTCAATCAACAATATGTACTGATTACCTACTATGTGCCAGATGTGTACTAGCATTAGGAATTTAGTAGTAAACAAGATTGACATGACTCCTTCTTGTATGGTGCTATGGTCTAGCCTGCAATACGTAGACTACTTGGGTCTTAATATGTACTATATGGACAAACCTAAACTTAATATGTCTCACAAGCTTGTGATCTACAGTTGTTTTTCTTGTTTTAAATATTTATGGTTTTCCAAGTATATGACGTTGATAAGGGTATAGCATTAATACTTGTGTTAATACTTTGGTCTAAGGATACTTACATTTATATCTGAATAACAGTTCAGAGCTTTCTAAGATTTACCATATTAGAAACAGAGCAAACAACAGAAATCAGGGTTAACAAAACTATAAACTATTAACTAGAACCTGGCCCCTAAGTAGAGCCAGAAGTATAGTAACAAGATGAGGCTTGTATATAGAAATCAACCAAAGAGAATAAAGTGATGACATTTGTATGCCAGTATTTTGCAACAGTGGTAACGTGCCACCTATAAATGAGAGTGAGTCCTGAAGTAGAAAGGCTGAACATTTTTCTTTGCCTTAAATAAAAGATAAACTGAAAATTAATGGCATGGATTGCCCAAGATAACACGGCTGAAAATAAAGGTATAGGTGATTCATTAAACTAGACTGAAGAAAAATGGAGAAGATGGAATCTGGTGCTTGGTGAAACTGAAATCTCAAGGAGTTGACATTGATGCATCCTGTTGGTAACTCAATAGTCAAGCAAAAAATTTTAATGCTATATTTCTTAGGCTGACTAAATTAAGAGTGAATGTCTTTCTCAGTGGAGATAAGATGGTCCAGTGAGAGTAGAGAGTTGGGGGAACACTGTTAAGTTCTTCAGAGTTTCTCGCACTCTATTATTTTACTTGGAGCATCAAGGGACTGAAATACTCTTAGTTATATATTACCATTAAAACTTTTTCATGTTTACCTTCCAAGATACTCAAACCCCTAAGCCCCTGAACTTCTAATTGCTGTATGAGTTAGTCTGGTTGCTATAGTAATGCTATGGAAATTATCTCTTGTTGTCTTCAATTCAATAGGTTGCAGTTTAAAGGTCTGCAGCTCTAAGCAGAGAACACAGACAACAATGGAAATTAAAGAGATGACATAACCACAGCTACAGAAGATAATTTAATTAGCACAAAATTTTATTTACATAATTTATATAATTAATTATAAAATTAATACGAAGTGGATAATCTTACGGAAAATATAAACTTATAATATGGAATCAAGAAGAGGTAGAGAACCTGACTAGACTAATCATCATCTAAGAAATAGAAAAGTTAGTCAAATATCTACTTCTTCAAAAAAGATAACAGGCCCAGAAGAGTTTGGGAGAGTTCTGCCAAACCACTGAAGAACAGGTAATTCTTTTGTTATACAAACTGTCCAGGGCAAAGAAAAGGATAAAAAGCTTCCTATTTCATTCTGAGACCAACATAACCCTGATAACAACCCAAAATGGAAAGTACTGTTTCCCCCCCAAAACCCCACAAGAAACAAATGTCATTTATGAACACAGAAGCAAGTATCCCAAATACAGTATTAGCACAGAATATGGCAGTATATTAAAGGACTAACACATCAAGACAAGAGAGTTTATTCTGGAAATACAGAACTGCTTCAACATTATGAAGTCTATTAATACAAATCACCATACTATCTGATTAAAGAAATAGAAACCAAATGATCATCTTATGCTGAAAAAAGAACTTGATAAAATTTAATACCTTTCCTATCAAAATGCCTGAGAGAGCTAACAAGACGGGAAAACTTCCTTATAGAGAATTTACCACAACCTTATGGCAAGCATCATCCTAATAGTGAGACATTCAAAGCAAGCATCCCCTTGAAAGAACAAGATAAGAATATCTACTTCCACCATTACTATTCATTATTGTATTTGAGGCTTTAGTCAACGCACTAAAACAGGAAGAAAGACATAAGATACAAGTAAATGGAAAGGTTGAAACAAAACTATTTCAGAGGTTATGGTTAAACTAGTAGAACAAATAAGGGAATTTAGTACCATGTTCAAATATGTGATCAACATTTGAAAAATTAATAGCTTCTAACACTCCAACAATAATCTATTAGAAAATGTCTATTTTATTTATTTATTTAAATCTATTAGAAAAAAATCTATTAGAAAAAGCCATTCATTTCAGCAACAAAACCATTACATCACTTAGAAATAAACCCAATGAAAAATGTTGAAGATTTACATGGGAAAACAACAACAGCAAAACCAAAATGACATAAAATATTTAAATAGCTGGAAAGACAGACCATGTTCCTGGATAGGAAGACTCAATGTTTAAAGATAAAATACCTCAATCAATCTAAGTGATTTTTATCTTCTTTATGTTTATAGTATGTATTTTCTGATTTTTCTATAATTGTTACAAATTACCTGTAAAATAAACATGAAAACAAACACATACACACACACGCACAAAGATTTCTCAATCTATAAGTTAAATACAACCTCAATCAAAATCTCTACAAGATTTTTAAATGGAATTTGACAAGTTGATTACAAAAGTTTACATGAAACCCTAGAATTACACTTAATACAGTGAAATGCTTACACTAAGAGCATGTGAAAACTAATACCAGCTAATGGAATCACCTCTTCAAGCCTTACTTCTCATGCTCACATAGAAAAAGATATTAGTTGAGGGGGATGGCAGATAGCAGTGCCTGCACTCTTCTCTCTCATACCTAACTCTCCTTTCTCTTATTCAAAGACTCTAGGTGAGTTCTCTAAATTAAGTGCACTATATAATGTGACTACTCGTCACTTTGATACATTTTCTAAAGAAATACTACCTAGAATTTTGCAACGTTTCACATCAGTCTCTTTGCATTTTACACTTAAACCTCCAACTGAGTACAATTTAAATATGTGATTGCTTAGAATTAAAGCATATAATTAACATTTCTCCTCTGAGACTCAAGAATTCATAGAAATTTGATATGGCACCTTTGTGTTAGGTCAGGTACAAAATACAAACAATACTGAAACAAAACATTTGTAACATACACAAAACCCCACTGTTTCACAGAATGAGAAAAACCCATTACACGTTTTTAAAATCTAATTTTGAAATATATTTTGTCCTATTTCCCTGGATTACCATACTTTTCCACTGCTAAATTTAATAATTACTGTACGTTTTCTGATAGCTCTTTCTAGTGTTCTTTGTTTTGCGGTCACATTTTTTCTGACTACTTTTTAAGTGTTACTTTTCCTCCCAAATTCCTTCTGTCATTAGTCAACAGGTACTCTATGAACAAGCCCAAGTTTCAGCTATCTCCCACATGCTGATCAACTTCCAAATCTAAAATTCTGTACCAATAGTCCTTTCCCTCGAACTCCAGACCACCCAGGTATCCACCAGGATGACCCACGGATCCTTCCTTAAAATATTAAATCAATAACATTCTCTTTGTTTCCTGAAAGCTTCTACTTCTCTCCTGCCTTTCCTTTTTTAGAGCTGCATCACCATCCCCTATTCATTCATACAGTATCTGTTGAGCATCTGCTGTGTACCAACCACTATTCTTTTTTTTTTTTTTTTTTTGCGGTACGCGGGCCTCTCACTGCTGTGGCCTCTCCCGTTGCGGAGCAACAGGCTCCGGACGCGCAGGCTCAGCGGCCATGGCTCACGGGCACAGCCGCTCCGCGGCATGTGGGATCTTCCCGGACCGGGGCACGAACCCTTGTCCCCTGCATCGGCAGGCGGACTCTCAACCACTATTCTTGATATTTGGGACCACAGTGACCAAAACAAAGATCTCTGTTCTCATGGAGCTTACATTCTAGTGAGAGAAGATAGACAAGAAATTGAATAAGTGATACAGTATGTAAAAGGCAGGAAAAAAATAAATCAGAGTAAGTGGGATTTGAGGAAATGTTACTAAACCAAACTTGGGTCCACTCACGCACGTGGAGTAAAGCCTATCTACTGACACTGGGTTATGTTGAAGGAAAGTGCAGCGTTTATTGTAATGGTGCCAAACAAAGAGAACAGGTGGCTCATGCTCAAAACCCTCAAACTCTCCAAAGGGTTTCAAGAAAGCGTTTTTTAAAGGCAAGGTGAGGGAGGGGTGTCCCAGTGTATGTGATCAGCTTGTGCACAATTCTCTGATTGGTTGATGGTGAGGTAACAAAGTGGTTTCACAGGGGTTAACATTATCAATTCTTAGGTGCCAGTAGGCCTGGGGGCTACATTCTTATGATCATCAAGTAGTTAATTTCTTCCATGAGGTAGTGGTTTTAACATCTGAAAAACTCAGGAAATATGTATTAGATACTATTATCTAGGAATTTCGGAGAGGAGCTAAAGCAGAGGATATGGGGGAGGGGTCTGTCCCAGAAAGGCCCCATAGGGTCCTTCTTGGTTACAGAGATGCTATTTCAAATAGGGTTGTCAAGGTAGGCCTCACTAGTGTGATTTGAAGGAGGTTAAGGAAGAAAGGACTTGAAGAGGTTTGAGCAAAGACTTGAAGGAGTTAAGGGAATTAGCATGTGGTTAAAGAAGACTGTCCCAGACTGAAAAAGAGTCAGTGCAATAGCCCAAGGCAGGAACATTCCCTTGTTTGTTTGAGAAGAGGAGCTGTATCTGAAACAATGAATGGGGAGGGAGGGAGAGGAGAGGAAGTGGAGACAGTAGGAGATGAAGTCAGAAAGAGGACGGAGGTTCAGACCATGTGGGGCCCTAAGGACTATTGTAAGGACTTTGGTCATTGCAGGGCTTTGAGCAGAGACGTTATGTAATCCTACTTACATTTTAAAAGTCCACTTTGACTGTTCTGTTGAAATCAGACTGGGGGGGATAAAAACAGACACTACTAACCAGTTAGTAGGTTATTACTGCAATCTAGGTAAGAGTTAGAGTGGCTTGGACTGCCAACAGCCCTCTTACCCAGTCTCCGAACCTCAGTGAACTCCTCTAGTCAGGGCTCTCTCCTGCTTTCCCAGTCATCGCCCCACCTACTCCCAACACACACACACCTCAATTCTATTTCCGAATAGTAGACACTGCCTTTAACCCCACTACAATGGCCTCCATTCAAACTAGTCTGGACCATTGAAATGGTCTCCCTGCCTCTAGCTTATCCCTTCTTCTAGTCTATCCTATCAGCAATGGTATCCTTCTGATCACAAAGAATCTTCATCTGAGATGCACACATAGAACTCACTGGGTCTGTGAGCTTGGTGAGAAAAGAACATTTTAATTTTTACTAACATCTAACTGAAATTTAGTATTTCTTTCAGTTATGAATGTAAGCAACAAACCATAGTAATGGTAGAACCCATGACTATTGTCAACAGAAATTATAGACATTTTCGTATCACATTAAAGCTGAAACATATATCTCAAGACATCATTTATAGCCATACCTACTTTGAAATTATGATAATTATTAGATCTACCACTAGGTCTTTTTACATGCCAATAATGGAACAAATGGGGCTTCACTGGTGGCGCAGCGGTTAAGAATCCACCTGCCAATGCAAGGGACATGGGTTCGAGCCCTAGTCTGGGAAGATCCCACATGCCGCAGAGCAACTAAGCCCGTGCGCCACACTACTGAGCCTGAGCTCTAGAGCCTTTGTGCCACAGCTACTGAAGTCCACGTGCCTAGAGCCCATGCTCCACAACAAGAGAAGCCACCTCAATGAGAAGCCCGCGCACAGCAACGGAGACCCAACGCAGCCATAAATAAATAAATAAATAAATAAATGGAACAAATGCCATAATTTAGAAATATTTTGTATTTCAAGATTATTGGATTCCTTTGAATTCTTATGTAGTTTCATTTATACATTTTAAATTATTATTATTAGGAATTTATTCTTAGGAATTCATAGGCTTCATAGGCAGACTTCCAAAAGCATTCAAGGCCAGAAAAGATTTAAAAGATTAAAACTATTGTTCTAATCATATCATAAATCCATTTGCTTATAAATAAATTTGCTTGCAAGTCACAGAGTAGAAGATATTTGCAATACATACATCTGGCAAAGGATTCAGACCACCTTAAAAAAAAAAAAAAGACTCCTATAAAGCAATAAGAAAAAAGGCAACCAACTCAATTAAAAAAAAAATGGGCAAAAGACTTGAACAGGAATTTGGAAAACAAGGATATCTATGTGGGCAATAAACATAAGTAAAGCTCAACAGGGATTTATATGCCTCATCAGGGAAATGCAGATTAAAACCACAACAAGATTACCAGGGGGGAAGGGTGGTGGGGAGGGATAGATTGGGAGTTTGAGATCAACATGTACACACTGTTATATTTTAAATAGATAGGCAACAAGGACCTACTGTATAGCACAGGGAACTCTGCTCAGTATTCTCTAATAACCTAAATGGGAAAAGAATTTGAAAAAGAATAGACGCACATATATGTATATATAACTGAATCACTTTGTTGTACACCTGAAACTAACACAACATAGTTAATCAACTATATTCCAATATAAAAAATAAAAATAAAAAACCACAGTGAGAGACCACTATTCCCTCCCCAGAAAGGCTAAGATTTAGAAGACTGACAATATCAAGGGTTTTCAAGGATGTAAATCTCATATACTGTCGGTGGGAGCTGCAAAATGATGCAATCTCTTTGGAAAACCATTTGTTAGTTTCTACTAGAGTTAAATATGCATTTGGTTTAGGATATAGCAATTCCTTTTTTTTTTTTTTTTCTTTTTTGCAGTACGCGGGCCTCTCACTGTTGTGGCCTCTCTCGTTGCGGAGCACAGGCTCCTGACGCGCAGGCTCAGCGGCCATGGCTCACAGGCTCAGCGGCCATGGCTCACAAGCCCAGCCGCTCCGCGGCATGCGGGATCCTCCCGGACCGGGGCACGAACCCGTGTCCCTTGCATCGGCAGGCGGACTCTCAACCACTGTGCCACCAGGGAAGCCCTAGCAATTCCATTTTTTATCCCCCAAAGAAATGCCTATGCCCTCTAATTTGTACATTATATTCAAAGCAGCTTTATTTATAATATCCAAAATATGAAACAATGCAAATATTCATCACACAGATAAATAAATTATGATAATTTATGTAACGGAATACTACCCATCAATTAAAAATGAAAGTCTCCAACACAAGATGGAAAAATCTCATAGATACTGTGTTGCATGAAAGAAGCCAGACACACAAAAAATTCTAGTATGTCATTCAATTTACATACAGTTTAAGAGCAAGCTAAACTAATAGATGTTTTTAGAAGTCAGAATAGTGATTAACCCTTCAAGGAAAAGAATGAAAAGTACACAAAAGAATCTCATAGGTTGCAGGAAGTATTCTACAGTTTTACCTCAATGGTGGTTATTCAGATGTATACGTATGTAAAAACTCAAACTATATGCTTAAGATTGTGTACTTTATGCACTTTGCTGCATGTACGTTATCACTCACTAAGTAAAATAAAGTTGGTCATATCTGCAGAAGTGGTAGTGTTTAGGGAAACTCAAACCATGGCAAAGCCATTTGGAAAATGGTTTTAATATAGTCCAAAACAAACTGGTGGTTGACCCAGTGGAAAAAATAAGAAAGTTATTCTTGGATGAGTAAAAGGGAGAATGAAAATAGAAGTTGTTTGTTTTTTTTTTTATGTTGAACCTTCTTTTAATTAATTAATTAATTTTTATTTTTGGTTGTGTTGGGTCTTAGTTTCTGTGCAAATGTTCATAGCAACTTTAATTGTGGTAATTCTAAACTGGAAAAACCCAATGCCCATTATCATGTGAATAGATAAACAGCTTTCCTTTTGTTATTTATTCCTAACTTCATCTCATTTGTAGTCAAAGAAGATACTTTGTATGATATCTTAATTTTAAATCTATTGAGACTTGAGTTGTGGCCTAACATGTGGTCTACCCTGGAAGATGTCCATGTACACTTGAGAAGAATGTGTGTTCTACTGTTTTGGGGTAGTGTTCTGTGTAAGTCTGTTAGATCAAGTTGGTTTATTGTGTTGTTTAAATCCTCTACTTCTTAAGGGGGAGAGGAAAGGGTAATGGATGAAGAATTGGAAATGGAGGAGAGGTGGAAGGAATATGACCGGAGGGTGAGCATGGGGGGCGGGAGTATGACTGAAGGGGGTGGAGCATTTAGAGAAAAGCAAGTAATTTCATGGCTTGTCATGATTAACTATTATTTGGTGTCGTTACTACTAATCACAACTATTAATAATATAATGCAGTTAACATAAGTCTGGTCCAAAGTAGAAATCTGATACACAATATTTAGTATTTTCTTTTCAATTGACATGATGACTTCTCTACACAATGAAGGTACTCATTCACTGGTTCATCTAATTTGTCACACTGTGCCGGTTGATGCTGAGGACAAGGTGGTAACAGAGACAGCCCAGGCCTTTCCCTCATGGGGTTCATCTTCCAGCGGGGAGACAGACCTTATCCCCAGAAAGATTGAGCCAGGGTGGGCAGAGCAGGATTGGGGAGCCCAGGAGGGTGAAACAGGAGAAAAATCCCATACACATAGAGAAAATGGTACAATGTACACTCAGTTACCCACCAGCCAGATTCAGAACTTGCAAGATTTTGACACCAGAGGCACAGGTTACAAAAGAAAAAACAGACAAATTAGACTTCATGAGAATTAAAAAAATTTTGTGTATCAAAAGACACTACCCACAGAAGAAAAAGGTGACCCACAGAGTAGGAGAAAATATTTGTAAATCACATATGTGATAAGGGATTAATATCCCAAATATATAGAAAGCCCCTAAAACTCAACAAGAAAAAAACCAAACAACCCAGTTCAATAATGGGTAAAGATCTGAGTAGACAGTTCTCCAAAGAAGATATGCAAATGGCCAATACGCACATGAAAAGATGCTCAACATCACAAATAATTAGGGAAATGCAAATCAAAACTATGATGAGATACCACCTCACACGCATTAGGATGGCTGCTACCAAAGAAAGAGAAAACAACACGTGTTTGTGAGGATGTGGAGAAATTGAAACCTTGTGCACTGTTGGTGGGAATGTAAAATGGCATAGTCACTGTGAAAAACAGTAAGGCAGTTCCTCAAACAATTAAAAATAGAATTATCATATGATTCAGGAATTCCACTTCTGGGTGTATAGTCAAGAGAATTGAAAGCAGGGTTTGGAAAATATATTTGTATACTCATGTTCACGGCAGCATTGTTCACAATAGCTAAAACTTGAAGGCAACCCAGTGTCCATCAATGGGTGAATAGATAAGGAAAATGTGGTATGTATAAGTTGTAAATACACACACACACACACACAGAGGAACATTATTCAGCCTTAAAAAGGAAAGAAATTCTGCAATATGAGACAACATGGATGATCCTTGAGGACGTTATGCTAAGTTAAATAAGCCAGTCACAAAAAGATAAATACCATGTGATTCCACTGAGAGTACTTACAGTAGACGAAGTCATAAAGTCAGAGAGTATTAGTGTTGGTTGCCAAGTGCTCAGGGGAGGGGAGAAGGGTGTTATTGTTTAATGGGTATAGGGTTTCAGTTTTATAAGATGAAAGAGTTATGGAGACGGATGATGGTGATGGTTGCACAACAACGTGAATGTATTTAATACCGCTGAACTATAACTTAAAAATGGTTAAGATGGTAAATTTTATATTATGTATATTTTACCATAATTTTAAAAAAGGAGAAAAACCACTGAATTGTATACTTCAAAAGGGTGAATTATATCACTAAAGCTGTAAACAAACAAAGAGTGTCATAGAAGGGAAAGCTCTTTCTTACAACAAATGTCATTTAATAAATGTAGAGTCAGTGGTGGTATAACTGGGAAATTACTATTTTGCAACCATCATGGAAAAGAGTGGATGCTAAATCTAGTGGGAAAATTTGATGAGGAGCAGGGTATTTGTATGGTCTTATTGTCTCCAAAGATTGTTGATTGGCTGCAAGGGTACAAGCAATGAATATATAGTGAAGAAATAAACAATGACTGGGTGGTTGAAATTAACATCACCCAATAAATGCTGACAGATATCATGTGTCTCCAGATGTGATAGTCTGGGGAGACCACAAAATCACCAAGTAATGATCTAGCTGGGGATACATAATTTGAATTCTAGTGAGGAAACACTAGATAAAGCAATTGAAGAATGTATAACATAATTGGCCTACATTCTTCAAAAAGGTCAGTGTCATGAAAGACAAAGACAGACTGAAGAACTATTCCAGATTAAAGGAGACTACGGACATGGTATGATCTTATATGGTGAAGGAAGTATTATTTGGACAATTGACAAAACTGGAATATAGACTATAGATTAGATTATTTTATCAATATTAACTTTCTGGAATTTGTTAATTATATTGTAGTTATGTAAAAGAATATCCTTGTTCTTAGGAAATAAACACTGAAGGCCCATGATATTTGCCACTTGCTCTCCAATGGGTGAAAAAAAATTGCAAAATAGTGGTGGGGCTTTGTGAGGGAAGGAGAGAAGAGAGAGAGAGAATGATAAAACAAATGTTGAAACCCTGGTAAATTTGGGTACAGAGTACACAGAAGTTCTCTGTACTATTCTTACAACGTTTCAGTAAAAAAAAAAAAAAAGTTAAATAAAAGTCTGTTTAATATTGTTAAATTCATTTGCCTTTCATATGTGAGCCCCTGAGAGCAGTTTTTTTTTAGATTAATTTTTATTGGAGTATGGTTGATTTAC
Source organism: Grampus griseus (assembly GCF_964374135.1). NCBI lineage: Eukaryota > Metazoa > Chordata > Mammalia > Artiodactyla > Delphinidae > Grampus > Grampus griseus. The sequence continues at coordinate 96,648,463 of NC_139018.1, forward strand.
AATGTTGTGTTAGTTTCTTCTGTATAGCAAAGTGAATCAGTTATACATATACATATATCCACTCTTTTTTAGATTCTATTCCCATAAAGGTCATTACAGTATTGAGTAGAGTTTCCTGTGCTATACAGTAGATTATTATTAGTTATCTATTTTAAATACAGTAGTGTGTATATGAGATTGGAATTGACATATACTCCTGAGAGCAGTTTTGCTTTGGATAGCCAGGAAAATCCTAGTCCCATCTCTACACTAGCTCTGTGTCATAGAAACCTTGTCAACAGGGGGTGGAACCACAGGAGGCCTAGGGATGTTTTCTGGGACTTCAAGAAAGGGGTCAGAAAGAGAAAGACAAATACCATAGATATCACAGATATGGAATCTATCTATCTATCTATGGAATCTAATATATGATACAAATGAACGTAACTATGGAACTGAAACAGACTCACGGACATAGAGGACAGACTTGTGGTTGCCAAGGGAAAAGGGGTTGAGGGAGGGGTAGAGTGGTAGTTTGGGGTTAGCAAATGTAAGCTATTACATATAGAATGGATAAACAACAAGGTCCTACCGTATAACACAAAGAACTGTATTCAATATCCTATGATAAACCATAATGGAAAAGAATATTACAAAAGAATGTATATGTATATATATCTGAATCACTTTGCTGTACAGCAGAAATTAACTCAACATTGTAAATCAACTATACTTCAAAAAAAATTTTTTTTAAAAAAAAAGGAGTGTAGTTACCCTCGGGAAATTCTAGTGAATGTTAATTTAGGAGAAATGTTAAATAGGAGAAAATGAAAAATGAACAAAAGGAAGGGAAGGCTAATGCCTCTCAGTCCTGTTCAGCAGCTCGGGGTACTATGACTCTTCAACCAGAACAGCATACCCCTTCCGGAAACTTCTCCTCTCACTTACATGTCCTAACCAGCCTCTTCTCAACAGAAAAGGGAGGGAAGGGAGGAAGGGGACTTTCTTTCAGGTTCCGAAAAGTGAATCAAGTACATTTTCAGATAGACTTGAGAGTAAAGGCCGCTTCCTGATTCCTATTCCTCACCCAAAATAAACTTCTCACCTGAGTCTTAACCCTTTAAGTAGAGAAAAAATCTTCTCTTTGAAATAAAGTGTTCAAATGCAAATAATTGGCCAGAGTAACACAAACATGGAAATGCATTCATGTTACTGTATAATCAGTTCATGAATCAGTACAATCCACAACTCTAAAGGACTAAGAAAAAACTAGGAAGAGATTTTCTTGTTTTGGAAAAGAGAGGCATTGAGAAAAAGAAAAAGAAAGAAAGAAATTCCTGACATGTAAAGAGAGGGAAGAAACAGGAGAAGAGAGATCTTTACTACCTTTATAATTTGCTGGAAAGTTAATCCTGGGATTCTCAGGACCAAAACACTTGACGGGGTCATTGCTATTAAACTGCAGGACACTAACTTTCCTGCTTGCACGATTTACGAAGCTAGCTTATCAGACTGACTTCATAACAGATCTCAGGTTTTGGAGGATTTTCTGAATCAAGATGTGAGTATTAAATTAAGGCACTTTGCCTCCATTTTTTTTTTTTTTTTTTTTGCGGTACGCGGGCCTCTCACTGTTGTGGCCGCTCCCGTTGCGGAGCACAGGCTCCGGACGCGCAGGCTCAGCGGCCATGGCTCACGGGCCCAGCCGCTCCACGGCATGTGGGATCCTCCCAGACCGGGGCGTGAACCCGTGTCCCCAGCATCGGCAGGCGGACTCTCAACCACTGCACCACCAGGGAAGCCCTGCCTCCATTTTTTAATCTGTAAAGTGGCTATAGTTATATTTGTAAAATCTACCTCACAAAAGAGTTGGGACTGAAGAGAGAGTTTCTGTTAAACTGCTTTAGGAAAGCAAGACTAGCACCGATTTAAAACTGTATAATTTTTTCCTATTCCAATTGGTCTGAACAAATTCTCCTCAAGCCTCTTACCTTAAAATTAACCCTTAGGTCATTCACCCCCATATTATCCATTGTTCACAGATAGCTAATTGTTTCACTGACATATTACTGGAGACTTCTCCCTTCCTCCCTAGTAACATGAGTTTTCTTAGTTGACCAGTGTCACAACCTCAAATCCTCCAGGGCCCAACCAAGTACCACAATTCCTGAAGCTGGCTCATGTGAGGTGAGTGTTAGGGAGCAGTGAGGACTGGGCCAATGGAGACAGCGTGCCTGCCTGAACCCCTTCACATGCAAAACATGTTCAGGCAAGTGGGTCAGTTTTGTTCCCTCTAGATTAAAGGATGTCTAAATTCCCTTTTAACTTCCAAATCTCATGATTGATTATTTTGAAATCTCACATTTGGCATGGTAACTGGCCTGGAACCCCTTTCCCAGTATGTATTAAACTGCATGGCTCTTGCTGGTCACCTATCATTGCAAAATCATTGGCCTTTGCACAGTAGCGCGGTTACTATCAAATAAAAAGTTCACATAAAATGTTTCGCGAATTTGTGAAACTTTGCCCCAAAGCTCGAATTTGGCTGTCTCTCTTAAGGGACCAAGCTATTGGTTATAACACGACAAGTTACGGATTATTTTTCACATTGACCTTTTAACATAAAATGTATACAGGTCCCTTTCACCCTTCCAAAGATTGTACCCAATTTCTACTTTATCCCCCTTGAATATTCCAGATAACTCTAACCTCATCTGATTACAAATCCCTTCACCTTGCCTAGTCTCTTCAACCACATCGCCGCAACCACAACCTCCCATCTCTTATCTTTTTACACCCATTCCCCCTCTCCTCTTCCCCCCTTTCTCCAGACACATACCCACTAGGTCTTGTTCACAGAGGCCAGAGTGTTCCCTGCCACAGAAGATAAGATGAGGATCTGGGAGTCTGGAGACAGGAGCAGCCGCCTAGGTTGCTGCTTCAGCTGTAAATAGGCAGAGGGCGGAGCGTGTAGGAGGGGGAGACCCGTTCATTAGAGAGGCTGGGAGCTCTGGCTTGAGGGAGGAGGGGGCTCTTGGACTGTCGCAGCTGCTAACCCCAAGTAGTTTTGTTGTTAATGCCTAGTTCCTGATATTTCAGCCTGATTCGTTCAACCTACAATAAATCAGCTCAGGGTGCTTTTTATTGTTGTAATGATAATGACAATTATGCCCCCACAAGAACTCAGACCTCTAAATTTCTGGAGCTAGTGAGTTGTATTGCTGGCAGCTGATCCCAAAGAAAGGCAGCAGCGAGGTCAGGTGTCTTAAAGTTCAGAGGCCTGGTGTGAGAGGTTGCAACCTGGGAGATTGCAGCTGTAACTAGTGTAGTTTCTGTTCCTGTTGTATGTGTATCTATATGTCATTTTAGGTCCACGAGGGACAGGCCTGGGCCGACCAGCTCCTTTGACTCTTGTTAACAGCTTGCTGTTCTGCAGCCCCTGGAGCCAAACTCTATCATGGCCTCCAAGGTCCTTCCTGTTCTGCCTCTGCCAACATCTCCACTTGTTGCCCTACCATGTGACCTTCTTCCACTGTGCTCTGGCTACACTGTGTTCTCAATGAACCATATCCCATAAATAAACCAAGTGAGTTCTGCCTCAGGACCTTTGCACTGGCTATTTCTGTGCCTGGAACATTCATCCCACTGCTACTGTTCTTCCCTTTGCGTAAACATCTGGCTCCCCCTCATTCATTAGTCAGCTCATTGAGTAACAGTCTTTCTAAGGGTTTCCCTTGACTTTCCCCTCAGCCACAGGACACTGTTTGATTTTCTTCATCGTTATTAGCACTACCTGAAAGTATCGAGTTTCTTTGTTTACTTGGGTATTTCTCCAGTCCCCTCCCCTCACTAGATGGTTAAGTGCCATGAGGGCAGAGCTGGGCCTGTATTGCTCATAATATTATCCCCACCTTCAAGCTTAATACCTGACACAGTAGGTGTTTAATGTACCTTCACTGGCTAAATGAATGGGACACTGTTCATTCATTGACTGAGTATTAGTGTGTACTTGGTGTGTGCCAGCTGCTGTGCTGAGCACAGGAGATATTAACAGCAAACAAGACTGGTAAAGGTTCCCTCAAGGAGGCTTCAGGTCTAGAAGGAAAGACAACTATTAAAATAATAATCAATTAATTGAAACTGTATCTTTTTTTAGAATTTATTGAAGTATAGTTGATTTACAATATTGTGTTAATTTCTTCTGTACAGCAAAGAAACTCAGTTATACATATATATATATTCCTTTTCATAGTCTCATTTTCCTTTCCATTATGGTTTGTCACAGGATATTGAATATAGTTCCCTGTGTGATACAGTAGGACCTTGTTGCTTATCCATCCTATACATAATAGTTTGCCTCTGTTAATCCCAAATTCCCATTCCTTCTCTCCCCTCCCCCCTTCCCCCTCAGCAACCACAAGTCTGCTCTCTATGTGTGTGAGTCTGTTTTTGTTTCGTAGATATGTTGATTTGTATCAAATTTTAGATTCCACATATAAGTGATATCATATGGTATTTGTCTTTCTGTTTCTGACTTACTTCACTTAGTATGATAATTTCTAGGTCCATCCGTGTTGCTGCAAAGGCATTATTTCATTCTTTTTGATGGCTGAGTAATATTCCATTATATATATATATGTGTGTATATATATATATATATACCATATTGTCTTTATTCATTTATCTGTCATGGACATTTAGGGTGTTTCCATGTCTTGACCATTGTAAATAGTGCTGAAACTGTATCTTTTATTTTTTAACATCTTTATTGGAGTATAATTGCTTTACAATGGTGTGTTAGTTTCTGCTTTATGACAAAATGAATCAGCTACACATATACATATATCCCCATATCTCCTCCCTCTTGTGTCTCCCTCCCACCCTCCCTATCCCACCCTTCTAGGTGGTCACAAAGCACTGAGCTGATCTCCCTGTGCTATGCAGCTGCTTCCCACTAGCTATCTATTTTACATTTGGTAGTGTATATATGTCCATACCACTCTCTCACTTCGTCCCAGCTTACCCTTCCCCCTCCCCGTGTCCTCAAGTCCATTCTCTACGTCTGCATCTTTATACCTGTCCTGCCCCTAGGCTCTTCAGAACCTTTTTTTTTTTGATTCCATATATATGTGTTAGCATACAGTATTTGTTTTTCTCTTTCTGACTTACTTCACTCTGTATGACAGTCAGAATGGCCATCATCAAAAAATCTACAAACAATAAATGCTGGAGAGGGTGTGGAGAAAAGGGAACCCTCTTGCACTGCTGGTGGGAATGTAAATTGATACAGCCACTATGGAGAACAGTATGGAGGTTCCTTAAAAAACTAAAAATAGAACTACCATATGATCCAGCAATCCCACTACTGGGCATATACCCTGAGAAAACCATAATTCAGAAAGAGTCATGTACCACAATATTCATTGCAGCTCTATTTCCAATAGCCAGAACATGGAAGCAACCTAAGTGTCCATCGACAGATGAATGGATAAAGAAAATGTGGCACATATATACAATGGAATATTACTCAGCCATAAAAGGAAACAAAACTGAGTTATTTGTAGTGAGGTGGATGGACCTAGAGACTGTCATACAGAGTGAAGTAAGTCAGAAAGAGTGAAACTGTATCTTAAAACAATAAACAAGAAATTGCTTGTTTGTTCACAGATTGCTATAAATGTACATACCAGACGTGTTGATAGAGGAGGTAAGCTGTCAGTCACAGAGTCCAGAATTCTCAGGAAGCTGAGTCACATTTATGAATTGATAAAAGGATTTTATTCCTGGAAACTTGATGAAATTCCATGGAGCAAACAATCCATTTCTAGTTCTCAGACTAATATTCTGCTGAGGTGTCTGATCAAGACTGCCCTGTGGCACCAGCGTATTTAGCAGTCTCAGGGAGTTTAATTTGACAATAACCTTTGAATCCATGCTTCAACATCCAAAGAATTCAGATTCTGGGGATGACCCAGGGCTCTGAGTGTCCTTTGGAGATTGTAAAAGAGATCTGGCATAAGGCAGGCATTGCAATAGGTAAACTTTAAAGTTTTAGAAGGGAAGTTGGGAACAGGTCACTTTCCTCTAGGAGAAGTTACAACCAATAATTTTGTTGGAACTCTCTAGTTTCCCCCAGGCTCCCGAGTCTCTACTGGACTCATTTCTTTCAGCTCTCAGGCCCCTGAAGGCATTTGATTTTATGAGCCCTGCTTCTAGACATTGAATTGGACGCGCTACGAGTTTTAGTATTCTGAAATCCCTGGAAATTTTCTGTTAGACAAATAAACTATGATTTGGGGAAATTCAAATGCTAAGATGCTGGTGATTTAAGCACCAATCCAAAAATCCTCAATATAAAGGGGTCTAAGATACTAGGATGATAAATCTCAAATCCTAAAGATTCATAAAGTAAAACTTTTTTAGCACATTCTTTTTTTTTTTTTTTTTTTTTTTTTGCAGTACGCGGGCCTCTCACTGTTGTGGCCTCTCCCATTGCGGAGCACAGTCTCCGGACGTGCAAGCTCAGCGGCCATGGCTCACAGGGCCAGCCACTCTGCGGCATGTGGGATCTTCCTGGACCGGGGCACGAACCTGCGTCCCCTGCATGGGCAGGAGGACTCTCAACCACTGCGCCACCAGGGAAGCTCTAGCACATTCTTTTGAATTTCCTTGGCAGGAACAAATTATATCCTTTGGGAGTTGTTTAGTTACTGTTACTGTCAAACAAACCACCCTGAACCTTAGAGACCTAAAATATAGTTGTTCCTTGTTAACCAAGAGGGGATTGATCCCAGGACCCCTCAGGGTACCAGAATTCATGGATGCTCAAGTCCCTTACATAAAATGGCATAGTATTTGGCATAATGGCATTACTTACACACATCTTCTGTATATTTTATTTTATTTTATTTTTGCGGTACGCGGGCCTCTCACTGTTGTGGCCTCTCCCGTTGCGGAGCACAGGCTCCGGACACGCAGGCTCAGCAGCCATGGCTCACAGGCCCAGCCACTCCGCGGCATGTGGAATCTTCCCAGACCAGGGCACGAACCCGTGTCCCCTGCATCAGCAGGCAGACTCTCAACCACTGCGCCACCAGGGAAGCCCTGTATATTTTAAATTATCTCTATATTACTTACTATACCTAATACAATGTAAGTGCTGTGCTAATAGTTAACCAGCATGGGGCAAATTCAAGTTTTGCTTTTTGGAACTTTCTGGAAATTGTTTTTCCAAATATTTCGACATGTGGTTGGTTGCATCTGCAGAAGCAGATTTTATTATGCTCGTGGATTCTGTGGGTTAGGGCTTCTGACAGGGCAGAGCGGGGACAACTTGTCTTTGTTCTGTGATTCTGGGTCCTCAGCTGGGAAGAAGGCCCAGGTGATTCAATGGCTGGAGGCCGGAATCAGATGGAGACATCATCACTCATATGTCTGGCAGTTGATGTGGGCCACTGGCTAGGCACACCTACACGTGGTCTCTCAGTGTGGTCTCTCTGCAGGACTTGTTTGTCCCCAGAGAGCAAGGCAGAAGTGTATGACATTTTTATGATCTGGCTCAAGGTCTCATGGCAGGAAAAGCACGTGGGATGGGATTATTGCAGACATCTTTGGAAAATACAATCTGCCACAGTTGTAGATTCGACTTCAAAAATAGCTAAGAGTCATAAGAGGTTAAGTTTGATGAAAAATGTCCACGAGTGAAGCTGTTTTTGATTCAGAAAATGAGGAGTATGACCATCAAATAATAATAGATGAATAATTTCCTTCTGTGGCTCACATCCCATCCAGAATTCATTTTCAAAAGACCACTCGTAGAACTTTTAAAACAACCAGCATCATTCTACCACTTACCATGGTGAATTTGATTGGATGTTGCATAAGGATATCATCTCCTAGGGGAGTACTTGAAGAACTGCTGTGTAGACATTCTTGCATTTAGGTTTATCAGAAAACACATGGCCTGGTCATCTTCTATCACGTCTAGTACATACTGCCGTCACCAAAAGCTACACTTTGCTTTGGGGGTAAATTCTGGGGTGCTGAAAACAATCAGTAGATCCCAAATGCTTTAGAAAGATGTTTTGCAAAACTGCGTTCTGAGCACTAGTTCCTGGAGATGAGAAATCTTCCCAGATATTAATAGCTAATAATGTATGTAAGTATTAAAAGATTTCCACAAAAGAAACCTGTTTGACATTGTTTAACACGGTGACCAAAAAAATCGCTTTTCAAGGAAATCCTATTAATATCCCTTGGAACTAGTACACTGTGGTAATACTGTAACACTGTTGTCTTGTCCTTAAAAGTGTTTGGGAACAGCATCAAAAAAAGTACTGTTGGTTTGTCATTTTGTCTTCAATGTTCATTTTTAACTTCTGATTAAACTGCTGCCAGCTGATCTGATTCACTTGGGGGCACGGAGGACAACTGGGGCCATTTGATAAAGATTCATTAATATAACACAACCGTGTCGCCTGGGTTTCAGGGCCACTTTCACAAATGTGAAAAGCAATCTGGGGTATAGATTGTAAAAGAACCACAGAGCTGGAAGAAACCTTAGCGATTATCTACTTTAACTCCTTTATCTCAAAGATGGAAACTGAGGCCTACCTCTGTTGGATGACTTTCCCAAGAAACATTTGTCTGTGCCAAACCAGAAGTGGAAGCCAAATGTACTTTCCTAGGGTAGTTTCTCCAAATATAAAAAGTGCAACTGTATGTCTTAGAGTAAGTCTGGATCCTGTACCCCTTAGAAGCAAGAGTTTGGAATCAGGCCTTAGGAGACTCTGCCATTTATTAGCTGTATGATTTTAGGCAACTTACTAATTCACTCACCTTCTCCAAGCCTGTTTTCTCATCCACAAATGGGACTGATATAGTACCCTAGCTGCGTTATGCGGGTTAAATGAGGTAAGGTACTATACGGAGGCTTATGCAAATGTGGTTGGTCGATTGGTTTACTTGCCCTCTGCTCACATGTAGCTTTCTGGACTCCTTAGTAGTTGGATTGGTTTGAGATGCTGATGGACTCACCAATGCAATTAGTCATTTAAAGTAGCTGCTTTCTTTTTACGTCTTTGTAAATGACACAAAATGAATAATTGAGAGCAAAACCTCAAAGCACGTTTCCAAAGATTCTTAGAGGTAAAACCTAACACACCACTGATGCCTCACCATTGTGCTTAGGAGTTGGAGGATCTAATGTTTGTCTTGAAAAATTCTGGGTGTCATTGCAGCACTATTTATAACAGCTAAGACGTGGAAGCAACCTAAATGTCCATAGAAAGATGAATGGATAAAGAAGATGTGGTACATGTATACAATGGAATATTACTCAGCCATCTAAAAGAATGAAATAATGCATTTGCAGCAACATGGATGGACATAGAGATTATCATACTAAGTGAAGTAAGTCAGACAAAGACAAATATCTATCATATGATATCACATATATGTGTAATCTAAAAAAATGATGCAAATGAACTTACTTACAAAACAGAAACAGACTCACAGACATAGAAAACAAAATTACAGTTACCAAAGGGGAAAGGTGGGGGAGGGGGAGGGATAAATTAGGAGATTGGGATTAACAGATACACAAGTATATATAAAATAGATAATCAACAAGGACCCACTATATAGCACAAGGAACTCTACTCAATACTCTGTAATAATCTGTGTGGGAAAAGAATCTGAAAAAGAATAGATATATGTATATATATTTATATAACTAAAATCACTTTGCTGTACACCTGAAACTTACACATTATAAATCAACTATACTGCAATATAAATAAAAAATTTTAATTCTAAAAAAAACCAAGACAAAAACAAAAACCAAAAAAAAAAAAAAAAAGAAAAAAAATTCTGGGTGTAGGGAGACCAGTTAGACCTGTTTCTAATACTGGTAAGACTGGGGTAAGAGTCCAGAGACCCATATACCATATGTCAAAATATTTAAAAGTTGCAGATAAAACTGATCGATTGTTAAATAAATTATGTTTTATCTTCCGATCTTGACAAATACCCATTCATAACAATCTGAAGAGCCAGGTTTGAAGTTTAAATTCTCAGAAACTCATATCAAAATATAGTATCGCAGAGAGAGCTGGCCCTGGCTCCCAGCCCTGCCCCAGCACCCATCCCCTTTTCTTCATCTGAGATGCTCCAGCTCTGTGACTGCCACTCCCACATCCAAACTGCGCATCCACACCCCCCTCAAACAGCTACCCTCAGGCCACCCTTTAGATCCAGGGCTGTGCATACTGGTTACAACATTCACGGCTAGGAGGATGGATGCCAGGAAAAAGCCTGCACAGGCTCTGGAAGTAGGCTTAGGACTATTTGGACAAGAAATTCTAGGACAATAGCATTCCAACAGTGGCCTGGAAGTGGGGGCTGGGACTTGAAGTGGTGTCTCCCTCAGCTCTGCAGTATCCTCTTTGTGCAGGAGGGCACAGCCAGAGGAAGGCCAGGGCAAGGGCCCCTTTTGCCTGGGTCCAAGAAGGGCACTGCAGTTAGAAGTCTCTTGCAAAAGTCGCAGTGAAGGGTGACAAGGCTGTGACCAAAGGAACGAAAAAGAGACAGCAGTTGAGAAGATCACACAGGGAAGATTTCCAGCTTCTTAGAAACTACCAAGATGTGGGAGAACAAAAAAGAAAGACGATAACAGAAGATGCCAGATTTTCAGTCCTGGGTTCTTGGTGGAGCTGGGGCGAACCCCCTGACCTAGGAAATCTCAGATTTTTGTGAGCATGTATGATTTTTTTTTTAATATTTGTAAAATTAATTATTTATTTTTGGCTGCGCTGGGTCTTTGTTACTGCGCGCAGGCTTTCTCTAGTTGCGGCGAGCGGGGGCTATTCTTTGTTGCAGTGCACGGGCTTCTCATTGAGGTGGCTTCTCTTGCTGTGGAGCACGGGCTCTAGGCGTGCGGGCTTCAGTAGTTGTGGCACACAGACTCAGTATTTGTGGCTCACGGGCTCAGTAGTTGTGGCTCATGGGCTCTAGAGCGCAGGCTCAGTAGTTTTGGCACATAGGCTTCGTTGCTCCGTGGCACATGGAATCTTCCTGGACCAGGGCTTGAACCTGTGTCCCCTGCATTGGCAGATGGATTCTTAACCACTGTGCCACCAGGGAAGTCCAGCATGTATGATTTTTTTGTGTGACTGAGCAAAACCCTTCCTCAAAGATTTTCAACCAGAATTTTCACCCATTCATATGTACTCATAATAGTGCAGAAATTTAAGCATTTGCTCCAAGCATCAGATATAAGAATACTTTTGCTTAGAAATGTTTATTAACAGCAATATCTTAGAGCAATAGACTTTAGGAAAATGTGTGCTTTCTATTTAAATATTATGTTACCTCAAGGTATACAAATTAACTTCATTTGATAGTTTTTATGGCTTAGAATTTGATCAGCTACAAAATAGGGCTATTGAAATTGCTTTATTATTAATTTTTAAAGTCCACTGCCAGAGTAGAATGGGGTGGTATTTTACTCAGCCTGAGTCCTCAGAAGTCTGAGACATGACTTTTCCTATTACAGGTCAATCCAAGCTGAATCATAGGTGGAAAATATGTAGATGGAATATAATTATTCTAATTGGAAAATGGTCATGACAGCTCACTAGCCAACCTTTCAGTCATAAAAACAATGGTTATTTTTTTTCATTTAATTGCTTTTTATGAGCCATGGCAATAATAGTTTGTGTCAGACAACTCTGACAATGTAATTGAATTCTGGAATTATTGTTCTAAACCCACTTTGTAATATGAGAAACAAAAAGTGTCTTTCTTTAAAAGTAACCCATCAAATGTTTGCTTGAAAGGTAAAAATATTTAGGGTTATGAAAGGTCCCATTGATAAATAATAATGGTATTCCCACAGTGGTTTTTCCTAAAGGATAGTAAGGATTTTTAAAATGGTCCACTCTTTCTCTTAATGTTGATAACTACGCAAGGAAACCACATGGACTTAAGTCTATCTTGGGGTGCGGGCTCTTAGAGCATTTGAAATACCCTGGTGATCCACGGTGTACCCCAAATCAAAGCCTGTAGGACACTGGAAGGGAGTGGAACAGAATATAACTTGTGAATGACTAGGTCCTCATCTCCACCTGTAGGTGTTCTCTGGCCCACAGAATACATTTGACAAACCCCAGGTCCAAATGGGGACGGGGAAGGTGAAGGCTAGGGGTGGAGGTGAGGGGGGCGGGCAAGATCGCTAAGAAAATGTATCAGAATAGATGCTTGTTCTTCAGGGGGCACTGAGAAGCAAGGGGGTAGAATTCTTTGCCAAGCACGTCTCCTCAAGTTGTCATTGACATCTTAGGGATGCCAGTCAAACCCATGCTTCCTCCCTTCAGGCTCTGAATCAGTTGAGAGATAGGCACACAAATCTAGTGGGAATAAAACCACACCTTTACTAATGCTGAAGCTGGACTAGAGAGCACAGCTTGCACCTGTGGCCTGGGTAGGGCCTTCAGCTCTACCTGTGGGTGGAGGGAACTGCTCTGCAGGAAAGGGAGTTTCTGCCCTCACTCCCTATCAGACTCAGACAGGAGGCCCGGGAGACCTTGGCCTCCAGAAGGCAGGCCCCTGCCCATCTCTGCTTGCCTCTTGGGAACAGAGGCAGAGAGGAGAATGTGCAGGCAGGTTTCAGCCAGAGGGAGCAAGCCAGTGGCGTGACCTTTACCCCCATCTGCCAGGTCATATCAGTCACTCCTCCCCAAAGGGCAGAGCTGGGAGCAGCTTTCTCGCTTCCCTGAGAGGACAAAGTGTGGGCAGAAGTCACTATTTTAGGGGTCAACAATGGAGCATGAGAAGAAGGAGAGAAGTGTTCCCTCGGTTGTCATGTGACTCAGTCTTAACCTCTCCGAAGAACATTCCAGAATAGTTGGGTCCTGAAAGTTATATTTTTAAATGAGCCCAAGTTTGAATCAGGAGCCGCTGTTGCTCATGGGTGAGTGAGTCGGGGGCGGCAGATGGAATTTGTAGTTGGAGGCTTTGCAACTGAAACTCTGAGCTCAATCTTGAAAAGGAGCCAAGGAGTCCCTCCTGAGAACCCCACAGGACTTGTTTGAGGGAATAAAGTCATTTATATTTCTTTTTATTGGAAGCTGCCTCTCCCTTCTGAGGCTGTCGGGGCAGAAAAGCCTGGAGTGGGGGTGAGGGGCTGGAAGGGGGAACCTGGATATATGTGCACCGGCAAGGCTGAGGTTTGAAAAATTGTGAAAATTACATTCATCTTTGTTATCCTCAATCTACTCTTCAGTCTGCTGCCCTGTGATTCCTTCATCTTCCAGATGTCCTTTCCTTCCTTCTAAACTTGTCAAAACAAGCATTCCTTCATTCCTTTAAGTGCAGCTCATAGGTAGACGGTAGGAGAAAAATAAATTAATTAAAATAATTAACAATGAAGTGTGAATCTTAGCCCTCCTTAGCTACCTTGGATGAGTTTGAATTTTAAAGGAAAACACTAGTTTACAGGTGTAGATGTCTCAGTGGTTTAAATTTCAGGCAGAATTCTGAAGCTGTTTGCCTGGGAATCGGGGATGGAATTGTTCCCAGCGCCAAGCAGACAATACAGTCTTCTGTGAACACGTGGCATGAGTAAGGACCAGGCACAGACTCGGCAGAGGTCAAGGATGAAGACAAAGAAGTGACCCTTGGTTGGCATCGAATGAGGTCATTGGTAACTTAAAGGAACCAGGGAGCAACAGTGGCAGTGATGATGAAAGATAATACAGGTGGCATGGGTTCAATTCAGCCAGTTAGATTCAGGATACTAATTATCTGCTAAGCCCTGGGCTGGATACAACTAAAGCCACAGGAAAAGGATACACTCACTTGGAAGAACAGGACGGTGCTTGGGAAGGGTAGTAGAATGAGCGTTTTAATTCTCTGGACATCTGAACTGGTAAATATTCTTTGCTTTTTCTAAGCAAACCCCTAGTCTTGAACGATGGAAATGCTGACTTCTCCCCTTCTAGCTGCAGGACTCATGCTCTACCGTGATGGTAAGGTCTGCCCTGGGTCAGTCTCCTTATCCATCCAAATATGTGTTCTGCTCCTCCCCACAGCAATCCCTCTGCAGCCAAGTGGGCACCTGATTGATGTCTCACATCCTTCACATTCTCTCCTTGCCTCTGCTCTGACTGTTTGTCCTGCCGCCCCGAGGTGTTCGTGCCCCTTCTGAATCCTGCACATCCTTCCAGGCTGGCTCAGGTTTCCAGACACTTCCTTCTGTGAGCAGGCTTCGCTGAGTACCAGGACCGCTCCTTTCTCTGAGCTCCAAGTATTGTAATCATAATCATGATGGCAACGATCACAGCAATAATAATAAAGCCCTACATTAGAATAGTACTAAGAATTTTTCAAAGTGCTGACACATACTGTGTTATATTTGTGCATCCCAGGATCATTCAAAAGATGCTAAGGGATTAATAGAATGCTTACCTAAAAACAAAACAAGACAAAAATCAACAAGGAAACTGAGGTCCAAAAAGAGTAAATGCTTCTCCCTAGACCATATACCCCAGGATGCATTATAGTTTCTGCCACTTTGGTCTCTCTGATTTAAGTTATGATTTCTGATGAAATGTTATCTCTCACTGTTTTCAAATAGTTTCCTGTTGCTAGTCTTGGTTCTCTGATAAGATTATACTTTTCTTCAGGGCAGGGAAAATCTCATGCATTATGGTATTTTCTCAACACCCAGAACACAATTTTGAGTACACAATTTTGGCTTAGAAAATGCTGCGTTGATGATGCGGAGGGTCACATGTTTATATTCCTGCACATTGTGTGAGTGTGGACATGGCCCTGTGATTCCATTTGACCTTACTTTGGGTGTTGGAGATCATGAGGCACACACAGACCACACACAGGAGGAGCTCTCTGAGACGGTAGCCACCATAAGTAATCTAAAAGGCCTTCACTATTGGTATAAAGTTGGGAAGGAATGAAATATCTCTGTTTAATGTGTCACCTCCATAGTTCCTACATTATTAAGTTTAATTGGGAAACATGCATCCTGCCCTCATCTGATCTGAAATTCCTTGCCTCCCTCTCTCCCATCAATAGTGGTATCTGATGAAAACACTAATTCGAAAAGATACATGTACCCCGATGTTCATTGCACCACTATTCACTTTCATTCACATGAAAGCAGCCTAAATGTCCATCTACAGATGAATGGATAAAGAGGATGTGGTACATATATACAATGGAATACTATTCAGCCATAAAAAAGAATGAAATAATACCATTTGCAGCAACATGGATGGACTAGAGATTATCATACTAAGTGAAGTCAAAGAAAGACAAATATCATATGATATCACTTATATGTGGAATCTAAGAAAATGATATAAATGAACTTATTCAATATTTACAAAACAGAAATAGACTCATAGACGTAGAAAACAAACTTATGGTTACCAAAGGGGATAGTGGGGGTGTTGGGAGGGATAATTTAGGAGTTTGGGATTGACAGATACACACTACTATATATAAAATAGATAAACAACAAGGACCTACTGTACACCACAGGGATACAAGGTATAGTCAATATCTTGTAGTAACCTATAATGAGAAAGAATCTTAAAAAGAATATATATATATATAAATAAATCACTTTGCTGTACACCTGAAACTAACACAACACTGTAAATCAATTATACTTCAGTAAAAAAATAGTGGTATCTGACCTGTACCAGGTTCAGTGGGGAAGACGAAAATCTCTGACTTCATGACTGACAGTGACAATGCTGGTGAAGAGAATGAGCTGGGAAGCTTAGTGACTGTGCTGGCAGCTTTGGGTTTCTTAGAGGTAAACTGGGGAGGCACAGGTTGGCTCTCTCTCTCTCCCAGGGCTTTGAGGAGGAAAGATGGTCTATGGGTTACTGCTCTGGCTCAGTGTTTGACCCCTGAGGGAGAGGAAAGAGAGGAGATCTGCACAAGCTCCAAACCAGATTTCTGGAAGTTGAAGCTACTGTAGATGGTTGCAGGGATACAGTCAGGGCAATTTGGGTTTCAGTTCAGGGATGGGCCAACCCCACGTCCCAGGAGTGATGGATCCACTGGTAGATGTATCTACTGGCTTGTTGCCACGTAGATTTATGTCCCACACTTAGGGTGTGTGATCTCAAAATATAATGATATCGGAAGATTTGCTTAAATTTACATCTGAAAAAAATATAGTGGGACATTGTAGTTTCAATACTTGGAGCAAATCCTACCAACTATTGATTACTGTATAAACTGTTAACTTAAAACAGCATTCAAATTCAAGTATGGAAGCATGCCAGTAAGATTTTTGAGGCAAAAATTATCAATGTACGACTTTTGGTTTCTGAATCAATCTTGTGGCTACCTCTTTTTTTTTTTTTTCTCTTTTGCAGCACGCGGGCCTCTCACTGTTGTGGCCTCTCCCATTGCAGAGCACAGGCTCCAGACGCGCAGGCTCAGCGGCCATGGCTCATGGGCCCAGCCGCTCCACGGCATGTGGGATCTTCCCGGACCGGGGCACGAACCCGTGTCCCCTGCATTGGCAGGCGGACTCCCACCACTGCACCACCAGGGAAGCCCTCCTGATTTCTTTTATGTTATCTTCTAAGTCATATTTGACCACATGTTTGTGACTTACAAGATTTTAGGGGTAAAATTATAAGTAGATTCCCATCCATACAATGGATAAGTAAGTAGGTTTTGCGTTTCATGAGATTAAGATAAAGGTGGCTTAACTGAGCGGTACCATTTCATACACGTGTGATACTTTATGTAATATATGATTGTCATTTATGCCATTCAGCTTTTCTGTGGGACACTTTCTCCATTTTATAAAATACATTTAGATTCAGGTTTCACCTGAATCTTTAACTTTTAGGTATAACTTCCAGGTTACAGGAAAGTCGAGGGATAGAGAAACAAGCAAACCACATCTAGAAGAATTTATCAGACACACCCAGGAGGCAAGCATTCTGCAGGTCAACTGACCCCCACATCTCCAAACGGTCAGTCAGTAGCATGAGAAAAGGGAATGTTGTAGATTAAGAGACAATAGGTACATAAGAGTAGGTGCAATGTAGGATCCTGTTATATTGGATCCTAGTTTAGACAAACCAGCTTTAAACGACATTTTTAAGGACAATTTGAGAAATTTGAATTTCAACTGGGAATTATATATTAAGGAATATAATTATATAATTTAATTTGGCTAAATGTGAAAATATTCTTTTGACTATAAAAAAACATTATTTTAAAAAGATGTCAGGACTTCCCTGGTGGCACAGTGGTTAAGAATCTGCCTGCCAATGCAGGAGACACGGGTTCGAGCCCTGGTCCAGGAAGCTACCACATGCCATGGAACAACTAAGCCTATGCGTCACAACTACTGAGCCGGCACTCTAGAGCCCACAAGCCACAACTACTGAGCCCACGTGCGAAGCCTGTGCACTGAAGCCTGTGCACCTAGAGTCTGTGTTCCGCGACAAGAGAAGCCACCGCAATAAGTAGCCCTAGCTTGCTGCAACTAGAGGAAGCCCACAGGCAGCAACAAAGACCCAACACAGCCAATAAATAAATAAATTAAATAATAAAATATTTAAAAGATGTGTACTGAAGTTAACAAACTGTTTTTCTTTGTTTGTTTTTTTGTTTCCCCCAGACCTTGAATCTCTTAAAATGAGGGTTACCAGATCAGGGTAGGGTAATAGGGCTGGGCTACATTTTCACTTTTGTTCTGGTTAAAACAAGTGCCACCACTGGCAACCAGGGCACTGTGGGCTGTGTTTGCAGCCAAGCATGGCTGCCTTTATTGAGCTGCCTTTTTGCGGGGTTGAGTTCTTGTATTAAGTTTTGCACATTCAGCAGAGCAGGCATGTGTTATGTAAAGCCAGAGATTGTTGCATCACAGTCGTCAAGCCCTCTTACCCACATCCTGTCACATTCAGCTGCAGATGTGGCAAGAGGCTCCGAGGCAGCACAAAAGGCTTGGGACTGCAACCTGTGCGCTGGGCCTCAGTCTGCTGTAGGTCAAAGTGAACTGCGGGGACTGAGTTGTGTGGGACTTCAGTGTCCCCCAAGCAGACAGACCTCAGAATTGTCTGCGCCTTGACATTCTAAGTAAGGAGTCCTTTCTCAGGCAGCGCCAATGAGATGGATTACCTGTGATCTGGGCCCTCCAGCTCTGTGATGGCTGGTTTGGACTAGACCTTGAGACTCCCGTAGAGACAGCTGCCCTTGGTGGCCTCCACCTGGACTGGACCAGAAACTCAAGAACAGCTCCTACTGGAACTGATTCCTGAAGCTCATCCTTGTCAGTCCTAATATCTCTCAGGCTGAGGTCCCTGCTGGTTCTGGCTGATTCTGAAGGCCATGTCCTTCCACACATCCTTCTAACCTGCTGCTTTGCTGAAGAGGCGGGGGGGGGGGGGCAGTTGCAGGAGGCCAGGTGGTGAGTGCTCACCGAGCAGGCAGCACGATGTCCATCTGTCCATTAGCAGTAGGCTATGGATTAGGTGTGGTATGAAGGGTATCTTTAAATAGATTTCTCTTGTTTGTTTGGTTTCAGGCCTAGTGATTGAGGTCACTCTGGGAGAAGCTTCAGAAGCAGCAGGAAGCCCTGGTCAGAATTTTGGGGTTTTATGTTTCACAACCATTATCCATCCTCCCACTTCAGTGGGGGAAAGAAAAGGTTAGTCAGGTTGGATAGTGGAATAAGGAAGAAAAGCTCTCAGTCTAGAAAAATCAGAATCTAAAGTATTATTAAAATATATATTTTAGGGACTTCCCTGGCCGTCCAGTGGTTAAGACGCCGCGCTTCCACTGCAGGGCGCGCGGGTTCGAACCCTGGTCGGGGGACTAAGATCCCGCATGCCGTGCAGCCAAGAAAAACAAGACAAAACAACAACAACAACAAAATATATATATATTTTAACAATTACAGGTAGAGTTCATCTTAGCACAGCTCAGCTTCATCGGGGACCCTTGGTGCCCAGTACCGGAAATCATCCCACCCCTGTCACCTGGGAGCCCACGCCTTCACACATGAAAGGCAGGGCCTTAGGATGAGTTTCCACCGCATGGAAGGAGAAATGGACTCATCAAAGTCTTGGCTTGAAGTCCTAGTTCTGGCACTTGCTGCCTGTGGTCTCTCCTGACCGCCTGGAGTTCGGCGACTACCAAAAGATGGCTGAGACACTGAAGTCAGGTGTTAGACTCTGATGGGAGCAGTTCTGGGGTTTGGGAGAGAAGTCGGCAGAGAGAAGAAAGAGAATGAGTGGAGTTCCTTCCAGGCCCACCATTCTCAGAAAAACCAAAAAGAAATTTGGTAAACAGTCTTATTTTAAAATTATTAAACTTTTATACTATTAATGATTTATAGTTTCTTTGTAATTCATTCTTTAAAAGTCTCGCAAAGTCACCCGTTGTTGTCCTTTCAATAGTGTGGCATTAGCACCTGGTGGAGGCAGTGTGGAGGGCTTCTTCCTGAT
Organism: Grampus griseus; assembly: GCF_964374135.1. Classification (NCBI taxonomy): domain Eukaryota; kingdom Metazoa; phylum Chordata; class Mammalia; order Artiodactyla; family Delphinidae; genus Grampus; species Grampus griseus. Next base: position 96,667,947 of record NC_139018.1, read on the forward strand.
GCTCCAGGCTGGGGTGGGAGACAGTAGGGATAGGGTGGAGTGGATGATTTTGCCTCCAAGCCTTACATCACTGTTTACAAGTTCTTTCCTCCATGCCTCATCATTTCAGTGCCCATAAAAATGGATCACCCTAGAGTGACTGTACATCAAATAATGACAATGTCACCTTTACCTCCTGTGTCCAGGGCGTCTCATTGTTTCACCTCCCTCTCTTCAATCTCATCGCTCGTTCTTCCTGGGTTTGGCCGATGAGACACTGGTCAAGTGCTGCCACCTACTGGCCAAAATGTATATAACTAAGGAGCTGTGTCCCGGAAAACGTTAAGACCTAGGGTTTCCAAGACAAGGTGCTTTGTTGTAAGTGACAGGGCTGCTGCTATTCACGTTACTCTGTTAGCAACCTATAAAGCAAAGAAGGGGTCCACAACTGCACTTTCAGAGAAAAATGAATTTGGGCAAAGTTGTTTAAAGCAAAGTTTTTAAACCTTTTATGTTGAAATAATTTGAGACTTACAGAAACGTTGCACAAATAGTACAGGGAGTTCTGTCTACCCTTTATTCAGCTACGTCTAATAGTCACATTTTACATAACCATAGTGCAATTACTGAAGCCAGGAAACTAACATAGACACAATACTTTTAGCTACTTTAAAGACCTAATTTGAATTTTGACTGTTTTCCTACTAATACCCTTTTTCTTGTCCAGAATCCAGTCCAGGAGCTCTCATTGTCAAGTCTTCTGAGTCTTCTCCAATAGTGACAATTCCTCAGTCTTTCTTGACCTTAACACTTTAAAAAACAAAAAAAAAGTTTATTTATTTATGGCTGCGTTGGGTCTTCATTGCTACGTGCGGGCTTTCTCTAGTTGCAGAGAGCGGGGGCTACTCTTTGTTGCGGGGTGTGGGCTTCTCATTGCCGTGGCTTCTCTTGTTGCGGAGCATGGGCTCTAGGCACGCAGGCTTCAGTAGTTGTGGCTCGCAGGCTCAGTAGTTGTGGCTCCTGGGCTCTAGAGCGCAGGCTCAGTAGTTGTGGCACATGGGCTTAGATGCTCTGTGGCATGTGGGATCTTCCCGGACCAGAGCTCGAACGCATGCTCCCTGCACTGGCAGGCGGATTCTTAACCAGTGCGCCACCAGTGAAGTCCCAACCTTGGCACTTTTGAAGAGTACTGGCCAGTTAATTTTGTATAATGTTCCTCTGTTTGTCTGATACTTTCTCATGATTAGATTGAAGAAATATATTTTGGGTGGGGTACTGATGTTGATATGCCTTATTTATAAATAGTGATGCTAACTTTGATCTCTTGGTTAAGGAGCTGTCAGGTTTCTCTGCTGTAAAGTTACTATTTTCCCCTTTGTAATTAGTAAGCATCTTCTGGGAAGATACTTCGAGGTTTTGCATGTATCCAATTTCTCATCATACTTTTACCTATTGATTTTAGCATTCATCAATTGTTGTTGTCTGCAGCACTTATTACGGTGGGGTGGAGTTTGGCTAGTGGTGATTATCTATTTCAGTCTCTCCTACATTTTTTTAATTGGAATTCTACTGTAGAGAAAGGCTGTCCCTTCCTCCCATTAATTTATTTATTCAGTTATGTATTTATATTAGTATAAACTCATGGATATTTATTTTATTGTATGGGTTATAATCCAGTACTCTCATTATTTATTTTGTAGTTCAGATTGTTCAAACTGAAGCCTTTGGGAGCTCTTCTGAAGTCTGCTCCTGTGCCCTTCGACATGCCTCATTATTTTAGAAATAACAGAATTATTAAGATATAATTCACATAAAATTTACCCTTTTATAGTGTACAATTCAGTGGTTTTTCGTATATTCAAAATATTGTGCAACCATCACCACTGTCTAATTCTAGAACATTCTAATCACCCCCCCAAGAAACCCCGTACCCATTAGCAGTCACTCCCCATTTCCCCTTTTTCTCAGGCCCTGGCAACCACTAATCCACTTTCTTTTTCTATGGACTTGCTTATTCTGGACATTTCATATAAATGGAATCATACAATATTTGGCCTTTTGTGTCTGACTTCTTTCACTTAGCATAACATTTTTGAAGTCCATCCATGTTGTAGCATGTATCAATTCTTTTTATAGCTGAATAACCGTTCAATACATGGACATACCACACATTGTTTATCCATCTATCCAGTTAATGAACATTTGGGTTGTTCCCACTTTTTAGCTGTTACGATTAATGCTGCTATGAGCATTTGTGTACAGGTTTTTGTGTGAACATATGTTTTCCGTTGTTCTGGTTATATACCTACTAGTAGAATTGCTGGATCAAATGGTAACTCTAAGACTTACAGTTCGAGGAACTGACAATTCATTTTCTGAAGTGGCTGTACCTTACATCCCCACTGGTAACGCAGGAGGGTTCCAATTTCTCTCATCTTTTGCCAACACTTATTATCTTTTTTAATATAGCCAGTCTAGTAGGCATGAAGTAATATTTCCGTGTGGGTTGGATTTGCATTTTCCTTATGACTAATGATGCTGAGCATCTTTTCCTGTGCTCATCTTCCCTGCCATTTATCATATTTTAATTTACTTAGATCATATTTTTCTTTCAATTATGTGTTGCAGTTTTCAGTGTACAAGTCTTGTACTTTCATCAAATTTATTGCTAAGTATTTTATTCTTTTTGTTGTTCATGTAAATAGAACTCTTTTCTTAACTTCATTTTTAGATAGCTCATTGCCAGTGTATACAAATACAGTTGATTTTTGTATAATGATCTTGTATCCTGCAAGCTTGCTGAATTTACTTATTAGTTCTATTAATTTTTTTGTAGATCCCTTAGGATTTTCTAAATACAAGACCATGTCATCTGTGAACAGAGATAGTTTTACCTCTTCCTTTCCAGTCTAGATGCCTTTTTCTTTTTCTTGCCTAATTGCCCTAGCTAGAAACTCCAGTACAATTTTGAATAGAAGTGATGATCCTATACATTCTTGTTTTGTTCTTGATCTTAGGAGGAAAGCATTCAGTCTTTTGCCATTAAGTACGATGTTAGTCGTGAGTTTTTCATAGATGTGTTTTACCAGGTTGAGGAAGTTCCCTTCTACTTCTACTTTGTTGAGAGTTTTCATCATGAGAAGGTGTTGAATTTTGTCAAATGCCTTTTCTGCATTCCATTAAGGTGATCATGTGGATTTTGTTCCTTACTGTATTAAGAATTGATACTCAGATGTTAAATTAATCTTGCATTTTCAGGAGAAATCCCCCTCAATCATGGTGTATCATCCTCTTTATAGGTTGCTGAATTTGGCTTGCTGGTGTTGCCGTGGAGAGCAAAATCATGCCTGGTTGAAAATCACTGCTGGAGGAAGGACTAAATTATCTTTCTATTCTTTTTATAGTGACCATTTATGTAAGGAGGAAATCTAAGAGTATGTAGCCAATGCCTTGGCCTGATAGACGTAGACTTTATATGAAGAAAAAGACTTCCCAGCCCCTCCTTCCCGTGGGCACAGCTGTATATGGCAGCCATAGATGCTATGGAACTGAGGACAGATGGGGCAATCCTTGAGTCAGGCATAGGCCGAGGAGACAATCAAATGTGTGTATCACCCGGGAGCTGGAAATGTTAAATCTCAGATCCCACTTCAGAGGTTGAATCAGAATATGCATTTTAACAAGAACCTCAGGTGATGTGTGTGCACGTTAGTCTGAGAAGCACCAAGCTGAGAAACTTGTTGAAGATCGTAGACACAAAAAAGCCACAAGTGGGACCCATATCTCCTGACTCCTGCCTATTGTGTATTTACGTGTGTGTGTGTGTTGTTTGTGAGTAGCCATTGTGGATTTAATTAAATCCACAAAAGTGTATTAAAAGCCTCCCATGTACCAGTTAGTGTGCTGGTGCTGATGAAAACTCCATTTACAGGGCATTTTTTTTTTTTTTTTTTAATTTCACCTGACTCAGAGCTCACTCAATTTCAATAACCTTTTCCCTGGGGCACTTGTCAAAAAGAGTCAAGTACAATTGTTTAACGTTGCAGCTGCTTGAGGTAGTGACAGCAGGTGGGGCAAACAAAGAAGCTGACTAAAAAACTTAAAAGGAAAAGCTGGGGAATGAGATATCCATAAAGGGTTCTGAAAAGCTCTGAAGGATTCCTGGGAATCTGGACATCTATGCACATCGGTGTGGGATAATCTCTTTTACTTAGAGTCAAATTATGAACTGTAATCGCATCCACAAAATACCTTCATAGCAATACCTAGATTAGTGTTTGATTGATAACTGCAGACCAGAAACATAAAACTGACCATTATAGGAGAGAATAGAGCTATAGGGAAGCAAAGTTTTACATACTATTGAACTAAAGTAGGAGGTTTCTTAGAAAATTCCCAACAGGTCAGATAATGATAATTCTCCAAGAAGGGCATTTGAGGAGAGCTCCAACCCCTTCTGCCCTCTCCAGTGGCTGCTAGGCTGTTGGTTTTCACTGTTCTTATGGAGATTCAGCTGTCTTTCTTAAGTAAACGTTCTTCAGATTGTTGCAATCTGTGAGTTAATTTCTAGGGTTCTGAGAAAGTTAATTTTGACAGTTTTTGCCAGTGTTGTCATTGCTTTTATGAAGGAGTGGCTTTTTGGAGATCCTCACTCTAACATCCCCCTGTCCTAGGGACACAAGCACAGAGGTGTGTCCAGGTGCCCTCTTAGCAAAGAAGCCAGCCAATGCAGGCCAGTGATAACATTCAGAACTCATAGCGTTTTCGATACCCATGTAACTTCTCCATGGTTGTTACTTTTGTCTTATCAAGTCTGTTTCTCCTCAGGGTAAAATGCTAAGGTCCTGAGGGCCTGGATTGGGCACAGTGGATTGTGATCAGGATCAGAATGTCACATGCCCTTTTCTGAGTTCATACGTTGAGAACATCATGATGTGTCATGTGAGGTTCCTGAGACAGTTAAGAGACATTTCAACGCTGAAATTGTCTTTTGGTCAGTTCACTGTAGAGGGGGCCATGAAATAAATGATTGCAAATGTAAAATCGAAGCAACAGGAAAGAATGGTGATGGTCAGATATTTTGGGAGGAATGATGGTATATGCCCAAGAGAGCAAGCCAGATGTGGTGTCCACCCACCTGGAGAGCGAGTGTGTGTGTGTGTGTGTGTGTGTGTGTGTGTGTGTGTGTGTGTGTGTGCGCGCGCGCTGGAAGAGGGAGCAGACAAAAGCAGGCAAATAGATACATGGATAAAAATTAAGAAAAGAGGGCTTCCCTAGTGGCGCAGTGGTTGAGAGTCCGCCTGCCGATGCAGGGGACACGGGTTCGTGCCCGGTTCCAGGAGGATCCCACATGCTGCAGGGCAGCTGGGCCCGTGAGCCATGGCTGCTGAGCCTGCGCGTCCGGAGCCTGTGCTCCGCAACAGGAGAGGCCACAGCAGTGAGAAGCCCGCGTACCGCAAAAAAAAAAAAAAAAAAAAAAAATTAAGAAAAGAGTGATGGAGATAAGGGGCAAGAGGCTGTGCTAGAGAATGAGAAGGAGGGAACCAACTATTTCAGCTAGTTGGTCACGAGGAAAAAATGTTTAAGAGACTTAAAGGAAGAGGATCCGGGCTGTGAAGATCAGTGAGCAATTCTGCATGATAAAGGGAGGGACAGCATTGCAGACAAAAGGAATTACCTTCAAAGTCTAAGCAGGCTGGGGCTGGGAGGGAAAGCCTGGGGAAGATGGCATGATGTTTAGTAGGTCAGTAAGGGGCCCACTCACACAGGATCTTAAGTGACTGTGTGTCCTGGTTTGCCTGGCATAGGGTTTAGATGATAAATTTTATGGTTACCTTACTTATAGGCTATGGTGAACAACATGAATGTTAAGAATATGAATTTTATCCTAACTACAATGGAGAGCCATGTGTTTTGGGGAGAAGATAAACCTTGATTAGGACAATTGATTGGGCCACAAAATAACAGAAGGTTTTACATAACCAGCCGGACTGTTTCACAGAGTTTATCAAATTCTTGACGGTGAGGTATTGAAGTTCCCAGCAATTATTATATTGATTTCTAATTCTCCCTTCAGATGTGTTAGTATTGGATTAATATATTTAGGTGCTCTGATGTTGAGTGCATGTATATTTATGATTATATCCTCTTAATGAGTTGACCCTTTATCATACAATGACTTTCTTTGTCTCTTGTTACAGCTTTTGAGTTAACGACCTTCTTTGTCTCTTGTTACAGCTTTTGAGTTAAAGTCTATTTTCTCTGATATAAGTGTAGCCCTGCTCTCTTTTGGTTCCAACTTGTGTGGAGATATCTTTTTCCATTTCTTCAATTTGAGCCTATGTGTTTCCTTAAAGCTGGAATGAATCTTTTGTAGGCAGCATATAGTTAGGTCTTTTTTTTTTTTTTAAATCCGTTCAGCCACTCTGTGCCTTATGATTTGAGAATTTAATCCATTTACATTAGAGTAATTATTGAAAGTAAGGACTTACAAATGCCATCTAATTTTTTCTGGCTATTTTGTAGTTCCCTGTTCCTTTCCTCCTCTTCTCCCTTCCTTTGTTTTTTTTTAAATTTACTTATTTAACTTTTTTTTTAATTTTAATTTTTGGTTGTGTTGGGTCTTCATTGCTGTGCACGGACTTTCTCTAGTTGTGGCAAGCAGGGGCTACTCTCCATTCCAGTGCGTGGGCTTCTCATTGAATTGGCTTCTCTTGTTGTGGAGCACGGGCTCTAGGCATGTGGGCTTCAGTAGTTGTGGCATGCGGGCTAGAGCACAGATTTAGTAGTTGTGGTGCATGGGCTTAGTTGCTCCGCAGCATGTGGGATCTTCCTGGACCAGGGCTCGAACCCGTGTCCCCTGCATTGGCAGGCGGATTCTTAACCACTGTGCCACTAGGGAAGTCCCTTCCTTCCTTTGTGCATTGATGATTTTCTATAGTGGTATGCTTTGATTCCCTTGTCTTTATCTTTTGTGTATCTACTGTTGGTTTTTGCTTTGTGGCTACCCTGAGGCTTACATAAAACATTTTATCAACACAATGGTCTATTTTAAGCTGATAACAACTTAACTTTGAGTGCATACAAAAACTCTATCTTTTTACTTCCCCTCTTTTATGTTTCTGATGTCACAATTTACCTCTTTTTATATTGTGTATTCATTAATAAATTATTATAGGTAAGTTATTTCTAATACTTTCATCCTTTAACCTTTATACTAGAGGTAATTGGTTAACCCACCACCATATTATATATTATAGTATTCTGAATTTGAATATATACTTACCTTTATTGGTGTGTTGTATATTTTCATATGTTTTCGCATTACTAAATAGCATCCTTTCATTTCAGCTTGAAGAATGCCTTTCAGCATTTCTTATAAGGCAGGTCTAGTGGTAATGAACTCCCTTAGTTTTTGTTTGTCCGGAAAAGTCTTTATCGCTGCTTCATTTATGAAGGATGACTTGGCTGGATAGTGTATTCTGGATTGATATATTTTTTTCTTTCAGCACTTTGAATGTATCATTCTATTCTCTCCTGACCTGTAAGGTTTCTGTGGAGAAATCCGCTGATAGCCTTCTGGTGGTTCCCTTGTAAGTTACAAGCTTTTCTCTGGCTATTTTAAGATGCTCTATTTGTCTTTGATTTTTGACAGTTTTATTATAATGTGTCCTAGAGAAGAGCTCTTTGAGTTTGTTTGGGGACTTATGAGCTCCATGAACTTGAGATGTCTAAATCTCTCCCCAGGTTTGGTAAGTTTTTAGCCATTTTTTCCTTAATAAGCTGGGGGTGCCCATGGCCAGTTGGAGGGGATCCATCTGTCTGCAAGACATCCCCAGTAGATCATGGGTGAGCTTCTTGATGGAGTCTGTGATGTAGTTAGTAGGGTCTGCATCATTTTAATGCCCACTGAGAGTCCTATCTGCCACTCTTCCTGCCACTTCTTACCCCAGTTGTGAGCTCACAATTCTGTACTCTGGATGGAGTGAGAGAGAAATGGACCTCTTTGGCAGCATCCTGCACAGCTGGGGAAAATGGGTGCTCACTCACATACTCTCATTTTCCCCTGTGGAAGAAATCACAGGCCAAGAAGGTATCTCTTGGCCCTGAGCTTTGCTGCTTTGGGTGATGCACTAAAGTCAAACGGTACCTCTTACCTTCCCCAATGCATCCAATCTCATTTATTTTTGCTCTAATGTTGTGCTGGAACTTCTCTGCTGGACTCCTGGACTTCAGCAAAAGCCCTCTTGTCCATGGGTAACTGCCTAAGACAGTGTTCTCCAGGGGCTCCTAGACCACAGCCAAGAGGGGGTGCAGCCAGCTCACAGTCCATTGAGGGTCCGCGGCTGCAACTGAAGTCTGTATGTCTATTACCCAATGCACAGGTGGGCGAGACTCCACCCAGGTTCCTTGGTGTATGGTGCTGGATCCCACAGCTCCCACAAAGGCACTTTTTTCCATGGATGGATGCCAAATTGTTATTGTTGAAGAGGGGATATGAGTGAGGAACTTCTTATTTGGGCATCTTGCTGATGTCACTCCCCAGGTGTTGGTTTCAAAAGCTGTTTTCTTAGGCTGCTGGTTAAAAAAAGATGCCATATCCTATGACCAAAATTCTTGCTGTCTTGGAAAGATAGCTTTTTTTCTTTTTACAGGCTCCGAACGCGCAGGCTCAGCAGCCATGGCTCACAGGCCCAGCCGCTCCGTGGCATGTGGGATCTTCCCGGACCGGGGCACGAACCCGTGTTCCCTACCTCGGTAGGCAGACTCTCAACCAGTGCACCACCTGGGAATGCCCTCTTCTTTTTTTTTTTTTTTTGAGGTGGCTTTTGAGACCTAATCCCTTCCCCCAACTCCAAATCAAAACACCTTAAAGAAGACACCAAAGGCAAAAATACTCCCGCTTAACATTTTCTAAGGAACTGGCTGATGTAATAAACACTGTGGTCCTGACCACAGCAACTTGACTAAAATTCAAGTGGAGCAAAGTGAATGACCTGGTAGTGGAAACTTCTTGTGGCTCTGTTGCTGAACCAAGTTTGGTTTGCCTGATGGGCTGAGATGCCAAAGTTTGCAGCAAAGAGAGGGTTTTACTCACAAGACAGCCAAGCTAGGAGACCGGAAAGCAAATTTCAGACCCACTTCCCTGAAAGCAGGGGGCTTGTGGTATTTATGGGATAAAGAATAATGAAGCAGGGCGGTCTGAGGCTTGGGTAGCATGGGAAGAGGTGATTGGAAAAAGGTGTGGGAATTGTGGGTCTGCATAGGCGTTAACTAAACTACAGGGCTCAGCACTTTCACGAATGGAGGTGCTCGGCATGATCTGAAGGTGGAGTTTTCGGCTCTCTGATGTCAAAAGGTCACTGAGTGGACGCCCTTGCATACCCCGTTGGAGGGTCGGTGGTCCTATCCAGTCTTCACCAGCTCAGCTTGAACTAGACACAGCTGGAAAACAACTCAGGCAAACATCTTACTGTTTAGGCTACGGGCCCCTAGAGGACACGAAAGTCTTTTGTAGCAACAATTGAAATGACCTTGATTAGTGAAGGCAGGTGAAACGATTTGACTAAAGGTTACCCACGGATTCAGTAACATGTCAGAGGGTTGGAGGTTGGGTAAAATTTAAACACCTGAGAAAAGAACAAGGCACATTCTCTCCCATCACCTCCTTCACGCCTGTGAACCCATTTACTGAGTGCATCATACTCTTGACAAGTGTAATCACTGGAAGTGAGGACCCTGCCCAGGAGGGGAGAAAGAGGAAAAACTGCTTTGGAAGGAATTGAAATAAATTAAATAAATTAAAATTTATAAATAGTTGTTTGCCATCTGCAAGCAGTATGTACACACACTATTTTCAGCGCTTCAGTGAAACCGAAGAGAAATACTGACCCCATCTGGAGACTTCCATGTTTCTTCTGGCTTCCCTCCCCTGGGCTTTATTTATAACCCTTCTTCAGGGACTTTTAATCCCCCTAGGTCCTCCCTGTGGAGCTTCCTAAATCTACCCAAATTAACTCCACTCTCTTATGGACTCTACAGCTGAGGCCTTTAGGGGACGGTGTTTGGGATGCCTACAGAAGTCTCCCCCTCCTTTGTAAGGCTCAAAGTCACCTGCCCTTCAAAAACGTCCACCCAACAGGTAATTCTTTTTTCCTTTCTAGTGTCCTGGTACATAGACATTAAGATGGAGACCTCTTCAGGGTCAACCCACTGGACCACTTGAGAGGGGCCACATTCACAATTTCATTCTACAGCTTTCCCCACCTACGTTTGGAGAATATGATGGAATTACTGGGATTATGTCAATCAAGTAGCCCTGCTCTTATATTTAAAAAATGAAAAAACCTGACTTAGAAAGTAGTGTTTTTCTTAAATTGGAAAAAATCTGCATTTTAAGATATTTACCAAAAATAATACAAATAGCTAAGATTTATTGAAGATTTGTCATATGCCAGACACTGTGCTAACCTTAACTCACTTCAAATTTCTAATTCTCACAGCAACCCTGTAATATAGATATTTATCCCCATTTTACAGATGAGGAAACTGAGATTTAGGGATGTTAAATAATTAAATTATTTGCCCAAAGTCACATAGCTAGTAATCAGTATAGCAGGAATTCCAAACCCAGTTTCTCTTTTCCCTGAGCCAGGCCTCTTACTCAGTCAGTATATACTCTATTAAAATACAAGAGGGTCCTAATTTCTCAGCCCTCTCCTAGCTCCACACACATACAACACACACATGCACAAGTTATTTTATTGGCCAGGATTTTAAAGGCCATCCTCTCTAATAATAATTTTCATTTCTTCCGAGGGTCAATCAGGTTAATATAAATGGCTAACATCTATAAATAGAACGTCCCGCTTCCATTTAAAAACGTCCTCCAGCTCCACTAGAGAACACCTCTTTCTGTTTTTCCCCCTTAATTAATCTTTCTTTAAATCATGGCACTGGTTTGAGTTCTCAAGCCTGTTGTCCTCTTAACTTCACCCTTCCTCCAAAGAAAACCCACAAGCCACTCACTGAGGATTGCAGAGAGAATAAAAACAAAAGAAGGCAAGAATTGTCTAAATTTAAAGTGCTGGAAAATCCAACATTTTATTTACTACATTTTGGTGACTACATAAATGCTGAAACATTTTAACACTGAAAAGCATGATGGCATCATCACTTGCTTTTTTTTCTTTTTTTCTTTTTTGCTTAGCAAACACAGCTGATATTGCACGGCATAAAGTGAGAACAGTAGCGAAGCTTAAAACAAATGAAAGAAACCTTAATGAGGTACAGGAGATACTCATAAACCAGAATAACGCCTAATTCATTACACTTTTTGTTGCTACACACAAAAATACAGAAGAAGCATTGGACAGAGAGAAAGAGAGACAAAATATCAGCAAACAACCATAACTGGGTACAATAATCATTTAGTCTGAAATGTAGATGCAACGTAGAAACTACCACTGCTTTCTAATTGACAAAGAAAATGACAGCAACATTTGTCTTTTATCAAAAATCTTCTAAGCCCCTCATGGTTAGGTTTTAAAATTATTATTTAATTATGTATTTACCTTTTTTTTTTCTTTTTTTCATTGCTAAGGAAGAACTCCCTCTGCTCTTGGAAGATTTTCTACTCTACTGATCTTTTTTTTAATTTAATTTTTTTTTTTTTTTTACCTGATGATTGTCTTAGGCACCCTCCTTACATAATAAACCATCAAGCTAACTTGAACAGGGAAACTGAGTCACACTCAAACAATAGCTAAGGTCAAAGGTACTGAAAATAGAAGAGGGGGAAAAGACAGGTCTAAGTGAGTGACAGATGGGCTGACTTCAGAAGGGACAGGAAACACAGGGAGATATGAAGACAACTACCGAAGCAAGTGGAAGACAATGTTTTAAAGTTTATTTTGTTAAAAAATACTTGTCATTTGGTTTAGATGGCAAATGTAAAATGAACCCACAATGATTATGTAATAAATGCAGAACATACCACGAAAAAATCGAGACTCACACAGAAACAGAAAATACGACCTTGTGAATATAACTCTGTTCAGCGTTTCATTGCTGATGGTAAAAGTCTACTCCCTCAACCATTTTCCTGGGCTTTCTATAATTCACTGCACAGCATTTGTATTAAAAACAAGTAATTAATCAATGCTTACCAACAGAGCACTGAATGATCCTGCAACTCAGAGCAGATTTATTGCCCTATTAAAATACATAACGAGTATAAAAATGTTTCTAAGAAAATGTAACATTTGACCCAAAGTCTAAACCCTCCCTTTCCTTCCCCACCCCAAACACCCCTGCAAAAGAAAATAAGGTAAAATTCTTGTATTGGGAGAAAAAGTATTTACATCTATGGATTTATGCCATGTACTTGAAGCAACTTATTTTAGCAAAACAAAACGAAATAGTGGGCACCGGGTGTTCTGAGGATGCCCTAGTCAGCTGAGAATTCTTCATGTGTGCTGATCTGAAGCAGGGCCAAGTATCTGAACAGCCTCAATTAAGGGGGCCTGGGGCAGGGACCATCTTTAGTGTGGACAAGAAAACTAGTGGGAAGATGAAGAGTGAGAACTGAAATAAGTCTGAAGTTCATTCACCCCTGGGACTCTGACATTTGAGAATTCTTCTAATTCTGGTTGTGGGGAGGTGGTTTGGGGTGAGAAGGGAGTAATTGTGGGTAGTAGATTCCAAGAAAAAAACGTGGGGAGGAATACATAGCTTTGAAACATCTTTCTTAAACTTGATTGCTCATTGGGGCTCAGCAATCATGTTTTGTTTCTTCCGTGGGTTGGCTAGACAGGCAGGGGCCAGGTCAGCTGCCCCTTACGCTTGACTTTCTCTGTATGGTACGGAACCGTGATACTCTCTTAGCTCTGTGAAAGGAACTGTGTCTCCATGCCCTGTCCCCTGCCTTGAAGCAGTTCAGAAACTTGGTGAAACTTAAGAGGATTTCCAAATTCAAGTTAGCTTGTCTCTTTGGGTTTTTATACTTTTTACTTCTCACACCCGGGGGAATGGTTAAAAAAAAAAAAAAAGTAGCAAAGCTTCTCACAAATGCCGGTGCTTTGAAACATTAAACAAGTCTTAAATTCTTTGGAATTTCAGGTCTAACCTGCAAAGGAATCTTTTCTTAAAAAAAAAAAAACTTAATAAATTAAAGGAAGAACAAGAATAATGCCTTTCTTCTAAGTGACAAAAAAAAAAAGACTACCTCGAAACACCCATTTTGGCATGTACAAATTTTTTGAGGGGGGGCCTGGCAGTGTTCACAACACACATTGAAGTGCCTGCTAAGAAGAGCTAAAGATACACCCTGCAGTTAAGAGAAGCTCTTGCCTTCAGCTTATCTTAGCATCGAGAACAAAAAGATTGTAACGTAAAGCTTTGGCCATTTCCATTCTACTATATACATTTTAAAAACAACACAGTCATAAATTAATACAGTGATTAAATAAGCTCATATAAAGTGTAATTTAAATTAAAAAAAAATCACAGCACATTATAGAGAAAAATAGGAACCAGTTTCACAAAAAAGAGATTATACATACTTTTTTTACCCTGTGGAAACAAATTTACTACGAAACACAAAACTTCATAAGTAACCATAAAAATGAAAATCATTTCTTATTCCATTCTTGCATTTTTACACAACCCTTAACCCACCTGGGGAACATTTCCAGAAATTAAGTCTTCCTTGAGCAACAGAGCAGTTCTTCTGAGAAAATAAACCCCAAACCGAAGTGGGGGGCGGGGGACATCCCCAACATACAAACTACAAAATAAATAAGAATTATAAAGTTTTTTTAAAAGTAACCTTAACAGTTATCAAACTAGTGAGTTCTGCCTTATCACATAGACTCTCTATACAACATAACCCTAAAACTTTCTTACTATGAGGTATTTGGAGGAATTGGTAAAAGTGATGCACGGCCTGCCTGGCGAAGGGACTCGGTGAAGTGGGGGGAACTCTGAGAGGGAGCAAGGAGGAGGAGCTTTGGTCTATCAGCAAGAAATTGGGGGAAAAAAAAGTCATCCTTTGGTATCAAAGAAAGTTTCATTGCATGGTTGCACGGAAAAAGCACCACGGTGAATAATTATTCCTTTTTTTTTTTTCATTAGTGGCCTTTCTAAGAGGCTGAGGTATTCAAAGAGTATAAGGTGAGAGAGGTCAACAGCGGTTTAACACTTTGGTTCAAGCAAGGCACTCGTCCTAGGAGTTTACAAAGGTTGCAACATGTTTGCCTAGAGATTTACAAGTAGAGCTACCAGTAATAAGAGTAGTATCTCCTAACGTTGTTGTTATCATTATCGTATTATTATTATTAAGAATGAAGACAAGATTACACACTGAGTGAAGAGTGAGGCGGGGAGAAGAGGCGGGGGAGGAGAAGGGGCGGAGTTCCCTCTGCAGACCAAGGCCGTGCATGAAAATATCTTTGGTATTCTTTGGTATCATCAATGTGATTAAAATCACCAATGGAAATCGAGTGAGGTAGCGTCTTTGGTTCACACTATAAATAGTAGATCTTTACACTTTTTTTTTTTTTTTTTTAATACACATGGAAGTAGCTATTTCTTACCTTCTGCTTCTTTGTCCTTAACTATTCAGGAAATAGTTACCAAATGTACTGTAAAGCTAACCACACCACAAGAATAATCCAGAAGGCCAGTCGCATCTCAAAACGGCCTCTGGTGTTTGAACGCACCCTAAACAACTAGATAGGAAAGGGAGAAGTGCTTTCTCTTTGTTTGCTAAATGCATAGTTTTCATCCTTTATGTACAAAGAAGGGAGAACCTTTCTTAGGGAAAATGCCTTTATAGCTCATGTGAAAATGTCCTAGGACTCTTTGGTATAGCAAAGTTTGCATTTAACCTGCAAAGACCGGTCGTTCACCTGGGGTAGCAATGGGAGTGGCATGAATCCAAAAACAGCACAGAGATTTTACTTTTTTTCCTGGAAAATTATGCTTTTGAGGGGCAGAGTGAGTGACATGTTCAGTTAGAACTTCTAAATTTCCCCACACATTTCCTTTGGGTTTGGGGGTCTGTTCCAGCTGCACCCAGGAACAGGAATACTCAGTGTCTGACATGCAGAATCCTTTTACCTGAACATTTACTGATGTCTGGGCTTTTGGAATGTCCAGACATCACACCTCCCACTCTTTCTCTTGGCCCCCTTTCAGGGAAGCTTCCGGTCATGAGAGGACCTGAATGATTTATGGCCCAAACCAGTCTAACTTCCATTCTACCAAAAAAACCCAAAATGTGTTATTTGGAGTGCAGTTTTGGAATAAACAGGCATACAAAGAAAAGAGTGAGATATCTTTTTAGGTGAATTTTGCTAAAGGATTGAGAAACGATGCATGAACAAATGGCACGGGATCTGCTCTGTAGAGTGTGGTAGGTGAAGAAACCTGAGTCATAAATTAACGCTAGACTAAACAAGAATAGAAGCATTTTCTATGTGCCAAGTCAGAAGCAATAAAGAGTCACTCATACATGATGTAATACATGTATTGCTTGTGAGAAGCTGAGTTTGTCCACTAGGATTTCTAAAAAGCAAAGGTTGTGGGTATGCTTAAACAGTCAAGTAAAAAAAACTGCTTTTCAGGCTCTGATTTGTGCATCTGTTTATGAGAAAATATATCTCTAGGCCCTGAAGTTGCATAATGGGTGCAAATTCAATGCTGGTATGAAAATTATCTTTGGTGTTAGCAAGTAGGATCACTGGTTATTTTTCAAAAAGAAAGAAAAACATTATGGGGACTTCCCTGGTGGTCCAGTGGTTGGGACTCCATGCTTCCACTGCGGGGGGCACGGGTTTGATCCCTGGTTGGGGAACTAAGATCCTGAATTCTGGGAGGCGGAGCCAAAAAAAAAAACACATTATGGTGGGAATATTAAAAATGTAGCAATATTCTTTGAGACTGTGTCTACACAGTACCAAAATAATTGGTTGAAAATGTAAATCACAGATTAACCTGAGGGGGTTATATAGGAAAAACAAAGCAAAAGACATGGTTGTCTGAATTCAACTTTTGTTTTTCCTGGGGTATTGAATTTGGTAAGATTGTGTGTAGACACAACTTGAATTTCCCTGCATTTAAAATGCTCATGTTTTAAATAAATAAGGCTTTCCTCCCTCCTACAAGATAAATACATTATACAGCTGTACCCTGGCCCCTTCCTTTCCTGGAGAGAGAGAAAAAGTTCATCAGTTTTTTTCTTTTTCATTTATGTCATTGACAAGATTACATTTTTAGCAAATCTCGAAGGGTGGCCATTTAAATGATCTCTTTTAATAGCTGAACTATAATTGTGCCATATTTAGAAGGGAAAATTTAAAGATGGAATTTGGGGCGAGATTAAAAATAATACTAAGACAAAACGTGTCAAGGCAAATGCACTATTTCATCAAAGGAGAAGTATGTCTTGGTTTCCTTTTCTCATCCCACAGCAGACATGAAGGAGACACAGATGGCCTGTGGGTTTAGCCTCATCTCTCCAGGTGCCTGCTGCTTCTAGACCTGGACAAGATGCTGAGATTTGATCCTAAGGAGTTAGGTTTTGTGTCAAAATAGTTTAATTTTTTCTTTAGCATTTTAAAAAATCTCAATAAACAGCTTACTGTTGAGATAATATTTAATTTTATATTTCTAGTTAGGTGTGGTGATTAAGAGTACCCAATTCTTTACCTATTAGTACAAAAGGCATCTACTTACGTGAGTTACAGTTCAACTGAATCCAGAGAGAATTTTCCTGGGAATCAAGCAATTCACTTGGGTACTACCAGAACAACTGTACTACTATTATTATTATTATTATTATTTTTGCCTTGATTTCTATAGCCCTGGTTAAGTGATTTGGAAAAATAGAAATTTAAAATTTTCTATTTGTAAGTTCAGGTCTAGTTTTTAATCTGTCCCTGTTAGAAAGTGGAATCTATGTTATAAAATTTCCAGCTTAATGTAGTAGCAAGAAAGAATGTAGTATTCTTTAGAGGCTATGCTTAGTGAAATAAATAGCTTAATACCTATGGAACCCAAGGTCTTGTCTTCCACTAGAACTCTTGCTTCAGTTCCACCATTTCTCTGTTGCACTTGCTATTTTTATTGGTGTCCAAGTCACAAAATGTCTGGGGTTGGCAATAAAATCAGTTGATTATATTTTCAGGATATAATGAACTGCATAGTTCATTTTAACAATAATGTTGGTCTGCTTACTTTGTGTGTTTGTAAAGTATTTCAAATAGGTATTTGGTGTCAAATGCATAAAGCAAACTTAAGTCGAATTAACCTAAGTATGGGGTCCTTTATTCAGTGGCCTTTTACTAAAGAGCATTACTTTGAACGAATTTTCTAATTTAGCTACCTGTCCTGTTAAACTTAGTTTTCTGAGTTTACAAATCAGTCCTACTTCAGAAGAATCCCTAGGTTTTCTCAGCTATGAACAGACCATGGAATCATGTCTATATGTTTACTTAAGTGACATTTATGGATCCCGAAAGGGAGGGAGCCATCTGGATGTATATGTATACTGCATTGACCTCTCTGTTATGATATTGCTTCCCTGAAGCTACATTCTTTCTTGCCAGTTCTGCAAAGTAATATTTCAAATGCTTCAGGAGTCATAAATAATAGTCATGATTCTACGTGGTATGTGTATTACAGCTAGATCAGTTCATACGTATAACTTTACATAGTATCTTGTGTAAAAATAGCTTTGGTTATTAAAATCATTGCAATAAAATACCTGCACTATAATATTGTGTTCTTTGGTACCTAGGTGATTTTGTTTTTTAATGGATGGACTCTTGTTTCATTTCTTAAAAAATATCTGAACAGTCCTTAACAAACAAAGAGAATGCACTGGTTTAGGTGTCATTCAAATTTCTTTGCTGAGTTTGAATCTGCATTTAGGTCGCGGGCCTGCAGGTTCAAACGCTAGGCTAGACGAGCAAAATCACACTCCTAAGCCAATGAACTCAGACAACCCCACACTATGTTGGTTGCACCCCTACAGCACAACCCTTCCTGAAGACCAGCCCTGCCTAAGTCCCTAACCACTGGTGGTGGTGGAGGTGGTGGTGGTGATGGTGGTGGTGGTGGAGGTGGTGGTGGTGTGTGTGTGTATGTGTGTATATTCATGCACATACCCACACACAGTACTGAGACACCATACACCGTCGTGGCGCAGTGGAGTGGATGAGAAAGTCTGATCTTAAAGATGTCCACTCAATGGCTCAAAATCACTATGCTCCACACCACGAAACAGCCAAGCACAGCGAGGATGATCATGGACTAAAGCTGTAAGATCCAGTGGTGTCTTCCCGCTAGTAATTTTTCTTGCCAAGTCATCACCTGGCTGAAGTGTGTGTCTCCAAACAATGTCCGAATGCAGGTGAGCTAAGTCTTTGGTTTCTTTGGACTATAAATAACACTTTTTTTTTTCTTCAAATATTTCTAAGTATAAACCTGCTATCTTGAGGTCCTGGTCTTTAAAAATTTTTTTTTTTTTTCATTTAAAGCTTTTCCACCGAGGTTTCAGTTTGTGGTTATTCCTTCATGCTTTGGTACAAGTGCTTGATGAAGAAGATGAGTTGCCCGAATTGGAGCTGCCCTCGTCCTGCCACTTGTCCAGACTCCTCCTCCTTGCGTTCATGAAGAAGTTGCTGACGGTGCTCAGCTCCAACCCCAGCTGCTGGGAAATGGTGATTTGCAATTCTTTGGATGGACGCTTATTTTCCTTGAATATTGCATGTAGAGTTCGACGCTGGACATCTGTGAAGACCAACCTGGGCTTTTTGGGTGTGTTGCCTCTATCTTTCCCGTGTTCTTGCTCTTTCCTTTTGCATGCTGCAAAGAAGCACAGAGGGTGTTAGAAGAGACTGCCTGGGAGAATCGAGAGTAGAAAGGCACAGCCCATAACATCTGCTGACCTCTGACTTTAGCACCATCGTGGTCTGCGAGGGAAGTGTACCAAAAGCATGGAGAGTGAGAAGAAGGTGGAGTTCTGTGAGTCCTGGGCATGGGTCCTGGCTTTGATGAGTATCTGTATTTTGTTGGTGGTAAATCAATTAACCGACACCTGGGCCTTGATTTCTCATCTGCAGAATGTTGGGTTTTAGACAAATGAACTTATTGTTTGAATTTTTATATCACTATCTGTAAAGTGGATATAAGAACATCTACCTTGCTGGGTGTGCTAAGCATATATGAAATAATATGTAAAAGATAATGTTAACTAAAGTGCTTTACAAATGCAAAGTTTTATCACCTAGACGTGGTTGTAGCCCTCAAAGGATTTACGGTCTGCTGCTAGTGGAATACTAAGAGCTTACGTGAGGGTGTAAAAACCAAATAAAAAGGAATTGCATTTGCTCCCTTTCTGATTTTTTGTGTTTCCTAAGAAACTGTATGTAAGAAAACTCTGTACAGAGTGTCCTACCATGCCCATCAAACAGTTTTCCACTGATTCTTCAGTGGAACCAGGACTTGGGGAGCTGTGGTGAAACCCACTTCCTCGACACTGAGGCAAAACCTGTGACATTAGCCTCATTCACCTTTGGGGTCTCCGTGTGCCTCTCTTTTGTTCTTCACGAGAGTCTTACTCTTGGAGTCCCCCTCTTCCCTCACCTCATCTCCACTGAGAAGGCCCATTCCCTACGCACGCCTTTTGGTCCTGTATCATGAAGCTGCCTCTAGGCTGCTAGAGCTATTCTGGTGCATCATCTCAGTGTGGTCCTCACGTCCGCAGGGTTTGGTGCCGGATCAGGGTCTCCTCACCTCAGGTGCTGTACTCCTCTTTCTCACCTAATGTAGATCACTAGCTTCCACCTGCCAAAGGGGCACTGAATTGCTAATGACTCCCTCCCACTCCCCGTCCCCAATCTCCACCATCAATGGATCCCTGCCAGTCATCCCCAAATAACCATGCAACTCAAGTAAGAACAGTGCTCTGGTTAGCTACTACGCCCTAACTCCAATCAGCTTCCTGTCCCGCAGCTCCCCTGTGTAGGGGTTCTGGAACAGCCGTGGCTACCGTCACACCTGGCTGGCTACACTCTGATGTGCGCTCCAACCACAGCGAAAGGCAAACAGGGCAGGGCGTCTTCCTGGCGGAGGTAGGGACTGTCGCTCTTTCATGTCGCCTCCAGCTGGCTGCCCTGCCTACTGCTCTCTCCTGCTCCGCCCCCACCCCCCACCCCGTCCTTTTGTATCCCAGGTTCTCAATTCCTCCTTAGATGGTTCACCAGCTCTGGCTAGATTCAGCCTCTGTACTCTCCCCAGGTAGCCCTGCTCTTCAGCCTGCCCCTACCTTTCATTCCCAGTTGCTCCACATCGTGGATTCCCCTAAGGCCTTAGGTGCCCGTTAGCACAAATTAGCTAGGCAATCGGAGCAGCTAAAAAGCTAAGGGGTAAAGGTTGAAGAAGCCTCCAGTCTTTGGAGTTCAATCTAGGAGTCTCCAGGTTTTGTTTTGTTTTTTTGTTTTTTTTTTTGCCGTACGCGTGCCTCTCACCGCTGCGGCCTCTCTCGCCGCGGAGCACAGGCTCCAGACGCGCAGGCCCAGCGGCCATGGCCCACGGGCCCAGCCGCTCCGCGGCATGTGGGATACTCCCGGACCGGGGCATGAACCCGCGTCCCCTGAATCGGTAGGCGGACCCTCAACCACTGCGCCACCAGGGAAGCCCTCCAGGTTTTTTTAATCATGTGCTATTTAGTAAAAAATGTTTTGAGTATTACATTGCCTTACATTATTTCTTTATAAATGATATGCATGTGTTACTATACTACTGTATTATTATACAGTAGTATAATTAAAAAGCATACACAAAATATAGAAAATTTTAAAGGGGTAAAATAACATAAATAGATATAGAAATTCTCTTCTACAGGTGCATCAGCTTGCCCAGGCCCCAGAGTGCATTTGCCTAACTCCAGGGACCACAGGTCCAATATATCAGGAAATATAAGAATAAGAATTTCAGAATGGACATGAGGGGAGACCTCAGTCATAAAAGAGAGATTTTTAGGCTAGTCAGGTCTCCTTTATAACACATTCCATAGATCATTGGCTATGCCCTTTACCCACCATGATGGAAAGCATCAACATAATGGGAAAGATTTATTAAACACCCAGCTCCCTCAGAGCATTGAGCTATATATACTAAACTAGGTGAGAGTCCCCAAATACAGTCCCTCCCCACCAGGAACCCATAGCCTTCACTGGGCAACTAGATTAAGTCCCTGAAAATAAAAGCTGACTAGGCTGAAGTCAAGCCTAGTTAATTTGAGTCAGCCCATGTAGACACAGCTTTATATAATACTGATACACATGGCTCGTTGATTCATTCACTTACATTCAAAGATGAATATAACACAAGCCTTTCTGTTAAGGAGGTCAGTCTAGTGGTTATGTAAGCAAATAATTGCAAAAGCATGAAAAGAGTATATGGGATATTATCTCTGCTTCAGGATATTAAGGAAGGCATCACACAAGAGGGGTGCTTACACTAGGCCCTAAAGGATGAATAGGAGTTTGCTAGTGAGAAAAGTGGGAAAAACTCATTCCCAGCAGGGGGAACAGCATTCGTAAAGGACTGATAAGTAGTAGTAGATTGGTAGTGGGGCAAGAGTACACGCAAGCACATACATACTTCACAGGTAGACAGAGATCAAATTTGAACTATCTTGTAGGTAAGGTTTTGAGTAAGAGTGTCGTGTGATTAAATGTGGGGTTAGAAAAACCCCTCTGGTGGTAGTGTGGGGGATGAATTGGAAAGCATGAAGATTCAGGACCAGTACGCTGTGTATGCCATTCTGACCCCCTTCAGGACTAAGGCACTCACTCATTCTTGTACCTGCTGGAAGAGGCTGGTGGCTCTCAGCTGAGGTCCATACTGGGAATTGCCCTTGGCCAAAGGTTATGCCACCCTGGGGTGCAGTTGGGGGACTAGCCACACCCAGTGGGGGATGGGGGGAGTAGGGGATGGGAGTATGGATGGTGGAGGCTGAAGAAAGTAGGGATGTGTTGGTTTAAGGCTCCCCCACCCCAAACCCTTGCATCAAGTGGGGACAACTCTGAAGGGTTATCTAGTTCCAGAGCACCCTGTAGGATTGGTTGAGGCTATTTTTGCAGCTATATCAAAGTTCAAATCCATCTGCCTGGTCTTACTTCCTCCACTCCCCCTACAGGGGTTAATCTCCATAGCCCTCTTCGATAACGTTCCTGCATGCAAGCCTCAGAGTCTGTTTCTCAGAAAACCTGACCTAAGACAGAAGCCAACTAGAAAATCAGTGTAACGAGGACCCCAAGATAGACAATGGCAGTTGAAGATGGAAAATAGGAAGCAAATGTAAGAGCTTCTTGGAAGGTAGAATCAAGAGGAATCAGTAATAACAACCTGGCTGGGAGGCTGGAGTTCGGAACATCTCCCAGGTTTCTGATTGGATGGTAGTAATAAGGCCATTAGGGAATGCAGATGGAGAAATGAGTTTTGTGAGAGCAGTAATCACTTCTATGTGGGACAAATCCATTTGAAATGCGTGTTGGACATCCTATTAAAGATCTCCAGTAGGGGGTTGTCCAGCAGACGGCAGGATATATGGGGCCTGGAGCTCAGGGAAGAGATCTGGGTTAGGAATACAGACTGGGAAGTCATTAGGGACCTAGATGGAAAATTGCACAGAACACATACCTATGGAAAAATAAATAACTGAGCATCGGGTGCAGACTCAACTTATTTATCATTCAAAAGGCAGAACAGGAACTTCCCTGGTGGTCCAGTGGTTAAGACTTCGCTTTCCAATGCAAGGGGTGAGGGTTCAATCCCTGATCGGGGGGCTAAGATCCCATATGCCCCACAGCCAAAAAGCCAAAACATAAAACAGAAGCAATATTGTAACAAATTCAACAAAGACTTTAAAAATGGTCCACATCAAAATAAATCTTTAAAAAAAAGGCAGAACTAAGGGAAATCACAAAGAGATATCTACTTTCTACATAACTAGGGTATCTGAATGACTTCAGTGTGGTCCTTAGCATTTGGCAGGACTGAGTGGGCTGAAGCTACTCCAGAGCCACCCTTTCCCAAACGGCATCAGAGGCATGATATTGCCTCAAATAGGAGTTACTTGAAAAGATGGTTTGCAGGCCAAGTACATTTAGAAAAACCTACTATATAGCCTCTTCCTCAAAACGCGTAATACGTGGGCTTCCCTGGTGGCGCAGTGGTTGAGAGTCCGCCTGCCGATGCAGGGTACGCGGGTTCGCGCCCCGGTCCGGGAAGATCCCACATACCGCGGAGCGGCTGGGCCCGTGAGCCATGGCCACTGAGCCTGCGCGTCCGGAGCCTGTGCTCCGCAACGGGAGAGGCCACAGCAGTGAGCGGCCCGCATACCGCAAAAAAAAAAAAAAAAAAAAAAAAGAAAAGTGTAATATGTGTTTAACAAATATAATTTTGTTTCCCAAATTTATTTAATTCCAGAACCTTGTTTGGTAGAGACTGTCTATCAGTGTCTCATATAATACTAATGTTGTGGAGATGCAGTTTGGAAGTTCCTGACCCGAGCTCTCAATGTTAGAACCTGGAAAGTGGGATTCTCCTGGAGCAAGGAGCCTGTCTCTCCAGGGCAGGCTGGCATAGTGCCTGGATATAAGGGAAGCTCAGTACCCATATGGGTGCTGGATGGGGTGGTGTCTGTGACTAAATGTGTGTGGTTTTACCTGGAAAGAACTTTGTGCAGAAGTTGGAGTGGCTGAATAAGGAAGCAGAGATATCTGTAGAATGGAGAGTGGACTAAAGCTTGTTGACAGTCAGTGGGTAACCTCAACAAGGTGCCCAGGAGAAGCAACCCACAGAAATAAAATCATGCTTCTAGAAGCTTCTACAGAATTATAGTTGTGAGACCTGTTAAGAGAATATAAATGAGAGCAATGCTTTGGCATTCCCATGGAATTCATTTCAAGGTAGAGATTACCCATTATAAGGTAGGAAATCAGCAACTGGTCCACACAAGTGTGCAGTGGAGAGAGAGAGAGAGAGTGGGAGCAAAGTCTGACAACAGGAACTGCTGCTTAGGGAACAGCATTGCATGTGTTTTATGGGTAAGTTATACTTTTTTGTGTGGGTGTACAGTTTTCATTAAAGATAGAATAGTTATTATAGAACTGGATTAAAGGGAAGAAGATTCCTGTTGCACGTGTAAGGTAGTACTGAAGAGGAAGAAGACCCGTCATGAGTCACCTCCATGAAGGTGGGCAAGCAGATATGTTTGCAGGATGCAGTGGCAAAGTGTAGTGGGGCTGTCTCAGGTGACTTTGATCTTCTCTGGGAATGAGGTCACCTACAGTCAGTACTATTTGGGAGACAGAAGCAGACGTGGAATACGGTAAAAGGCAGAGAATGATTTTGTGCACCACAAGAATAAAAGATTATAAAGAATTTTTTTTTTTAAAAAAGCAATGCATGAGGCTGTGGGCAAAGGACAAGCTTTCATCTCAGGCATGACTGGGGTCTATGCTTTGCCCATAGTTGGCAGGACAGAGCCAAGGGTATTTCAAGAAATATGAATTCTGCAGGATGTTGAAAGGCATTCCATGAATATTGAGTTTCAAGGTCAGGCAGTTTGGGAAATGCTGAGTTAATTAATGATTAAGCAAGCTTCTTTAATGCAGGACTTCTCAGAGCCTTTAATATGCTAATGTGCACTGATACTTTCTAGCGTATTGGGTCTCCCAAACTTATTTGATTAAGCAACTCTTTATTCAGGGAATTTCTCTCAGGAATGGTGTTGCTTAGAACAGTGTCTCTCAAAATGTGGTTGCCAGACCTATGTTGGTCTGTAAACTGTTACTGACCTGTGGCAAGATCAGAAAATTGAGAATAAGCAATTAGAAAGTTTTGTGGCAGTTTGACATTGCTCCAACATTCTGATTATTGTTTTAGTAATACATTTTTTATTGTATTATCAAAACTATTGGTCCAGAACAGATGGAAATTGGAAACAAACAACTACTCCTTCACTGTTTAAGAAGCCCTGTCTTAGAATACACTTTATAAAACATGATATACAGTAACATCCTAGAATCGGCTGTCAGCCAAGCATTTGTATATCAACTTATGTTCATTTTCCTGATTTAACGTCACAAAGCACATTACAACATCTAAACTGCTGATTGAACTATGCAAAAGTCTGCCAAGAATTTGTCTGGGAACAAGCAGGCACGTTGCTCTACACCTGAAAACAACACAACGTTGTACATCAACTATAGTTCAATAACAATTACCAAAAAAAGATCTGTTGTACCAAATTAAAAAAAAATAAGTAGGCACAGACATGTGGGCCTGGGAGACATTTATAAAGCCAGACGGACTTACAATACAACTTCTTAGATGAACCTGGGCTCACAGGACACAAGCTCAAGGCCTAGCTCTGTGGCCACTGATAGATGTGTGATCTTGGGCAAGCCCATCGCCTTCTGGGGCCTGAGTTTACCCAGCTGCAAAACAGAGGACAATGGCCTTCCTTCCTCACAGGATTATAATAAGCGTTAAATAAGATAAGCTATGCTGAAGTGATTGTTAAAACTATAAACGCTTAAGAAGTGTTTTAGATGTTTGCAAATTAATTTTCAGATCCTTCCTTTTTTCTTTGGTCAAGATGCAAGTATAAACATTGAATTTACACAGCAGGCTCAGGTCTTTGCTCTGTCTCTAGCCTGTGGTATAAACTTGGACACATGACTTGATCTGTTTTTCTGCATCCTTTCAATGAGCAGGCAGTATTCTAAGGCCCCGGCAGGCTTGAAAGCCCTGTGAGTCAATGAATACACCCCTGTAGTGTCTTTCCTGGTTTCCAAAGTCTAATATTATCTCAGTTAAAAAATTTCCAAGGTAACCTTACTCTGTCTTTTAGAATATATAGCCACTATATTGACTATTCCATTCGCCTTCTCCATCCTTATGGCTTCTCAAAAAGAGCAGGTAATGGCTCTGCAGGGACACCAGCCAGTCCTGCAAATAATCCAGATCCACGTTCACCTGAATGAAGGTGATCAAACACAAACTCACATTCCTCACAGTTGTTTCGACCTCATAAGCTTTAGAGATTAAAACAATAACAACAGCAACTACCACAGACCCTGTGAACAGTTATGCATTTGCACTCCTAGGACTCTGAGCCATTAAACAATAGGTACTCTATATTTTTACTAGTTTCTACTTTTTCATTAAAAATGTAGGAAAATTTGCTTAACTTGCTTCCTGAGGTTCTTGGCATATTTGTCCCAGAGTTGGCTGCTTCACATAGGATGGAATTGTGGATTAGAAGAGGCTGTCTTCCTGGGGGCAGTAGTGTATGTTTCAACATGCCCTTATGGAAGGAACGCCAAGGGTCCAGGTAGAATGAGAGTGTACGTTATATTCCCAGTCTATGAGGGAGGAAGGTTCTGTAAAAACACTGCTCTAGTTGTTAAAAGTTTAGGGTTCTGGCTCTGTCATTAATTAGGTGAATGGCTGGGTTAAACCCGTTAACCAGGCTGGGTCCAGCTTCCTCAACTGTATAATGAAGGGACTTGACTAAATAACTTACAACCCCTTCTAGGTGCAGCTCTATGACTTGACGTATGTAAAGTCAACATGACTCCAGAGGGAAGATGTACAGTTCAGATTTCTATGTCATAAATGGGCACTCAGAGAAGTGTGAGCGTTGAACGGTTCACTCTAGCTGGCCCCTCCCGGGCCCCCTCCCCCCTTTTGTAAGGCCATCCCTGTGCCACCACCTCCTTCTCCCTCCTGGCAGGCAGTGGGGAGAGAAGACTTTTGGGGCGGAACACTTGCAGGTGAGGTAGGAAAGGGAACAAGACCTGTGTGCTTAGTAAACAATACTACCAGGTAAGACCCGAAAATTGAACTTCATAAACTGTAATCACAATTTCACTGATCTTAGTTATACTGAAGAGGAATATGGAGAAATGTGTGTGTGTGGTGGATGCACAGACAAGTGACCGGGGAGCCACAGTATCTGCTAGAATAAGATGGGGATGCAGCCAGATGAATGGTAAGCCATGGGTCTGTCACTGTAGAGACATTATTTAATTTTAGCAACAGCTCTGTGAGGCATCGAATCTAATAGGAAATTTGGGAATTTAACCTGAGGAGAGGACAGTTTGGGCCTCAGGGTCTGGATGGTGAGTCCTAGAGAGGCAGGATGAAAGGCCTGCGCGGGCGGGGCTGAGACAGAGCCAGGCCTGGGTGATTCAAATCACATTTATTTGGTGGTCTGACTCTAAGGGACTGAGGAAGGAGACTGTATGCCTGCAGCTTCCCCAATCACATGTGGCTTCTACCCTGAGAGTCCTTGCACTATGGCCGTGTACTTCCTCCATACAACTGCTCCAGGGTCTGCTGTCCTAATGTGATTGAGGCGAGGTGGGCCAGGGAGCAGTAAGGGAAAGGGCTGGGATTCCAGGGCATGGTGAAACTGCCCTGTCATCTCAAGGGGCCTGCTAGCAACGCAGCGTCTTCCCCCTGAAGGCCGGTGCCAGTGCTGAAAACTGCAACCTGCAGGGCCAAGGGCTCTTGAACAGGTAAGCCTGCGATGTCCCAAGTCACTCAGGGGAGGTCCGGCCTGGATTTGGAGGAGGCGGGTCCAGGCAGCTGCTAGGGCCCTCAGCTCCTTTGCTGCTCCAGTGCCTCCAGGGAAGGTAGGGTGCACTGGGAAGGCACAAAGCACACTCTGAAATTCTACCCAGATTCCTGACCGACTTGGTAGTAACATTCCTGCACACCCTGCTCTGGGGAGCTTGGGGCTTCGGGGACAGAGAAAAAGGATAAAAAAGCAGCGGGGCCAGAATAGGCAAATCCGTAGGGACAGAAAGAAGTTGGTGGTTGCCTGTGGCTGAGTACGTAGTGGGGGGAAATGGGTGGGACTGCTAACGGGTATGGGGTTTCTTTTGGGGGAGGTGATAAAAAGGTTCTAAAATTGATTGTGGTGACGGTTGCACAGCTCTGTGAGTATATTAAAAACCACTGACTTATACTCTTTAAATGGGTAAATTGTATGGTATGTAAATTACTTCTTAGTAAAACTATTTAAGAAAGAAGTAGCTGGGCGTGCATACAGGGTGAGCCCTCTGCTCTCACTTCCCACTTGCCACCGAGAGGAAACCTCCTCTGGACTGGGGCAGGGACAAGGGGGGTTGCTGTTCATGTCTACTGAGCCCCCAAACACTGTCTCTTGACAGCTGAAACTGCTTTTCAAAGTAAACTCTACAAGACAATACATGTTCGTGGAGGAACAAGCATACAAATAAAACAGATTTCAGTAAAACAAGAATGGAGGAACCATGGAAGTGAACGTGGCAGGTTCCCAAGCCCATTTTACAGGCCAGCACCCATCCTGTGGAGATCACAGAGCCAGTGGGTGGGCTGCCACAGCTTCAGGATTAGAGCTCAGACTCCAGGAGTGCTGGCTCATAGTGTTATCTGCTTTGCCTTGACTTACTGTGCTGTCCTGTGCATATTTTTATAAGCCAGGCCCCCAGTTGTTTTGTCAGCTCTTAAGCAGCAAATTTGGAGAACACAGTATAAAGTACAATTTGAAAAGCTACTCCGGTGAGTTCTAACTGATATGGCCACGGGCAGCCTTTACATGGGAAGGGAACTCCTGCACAGACTATCTGGAAACAGTGATGCCCAGGAGAGGGAGGTGGGGCCGATACAACCTGCTGGACACAAGCTAGCTTTTCTGGTATCTGTGACTTTGTGGGTAACTCAAGCACCTATGGAAACTCATCTGGGCATGAGTGTGAAAGACCTAATAAAAACATGCAAAGAGCAGACGTTCTTAGTCAAGAATGATCACTATAACTCACCCCTGTATCTTGCTTTATGGTACTTAAATCACCTCCATTAAACCTTCCCACGTGATCCCCACAAAACTCAGGTGAGGTAGAAATGGGTATTATGTCTTTTTCTGTAGGCGAAGAAACAATGTCAAAGAGGTCAGGAGACTCGCCTATGGGCACGCAGGCTGGCTCATTGGGTGACCTCCAACTCCACTGTGTCCTGGAGGCAGATGCCAGCATGG
Organism: Grampus griseus; assembly: GCF_964374135.1. NCBI lineage: Eukaryota > Metazoa > Chordata > Mammalia > Artiodactyla > Delphinidae > Grampus > Grampus griseus. The sequence goes on from NC_139018.1 coordinate 96,697,033, forward strand.
TGGACACATCGTGAAAACTTTCCCTAGGATGGTTACACGGGCAGGAGTAGCTGGTGAGGGGAGCCCGGGAACCCAGAGCCACAGTGCGTGGGGTAGGAGCAGGTAGCCGGCCAGGCGGCAGGCCTGTTGTCAGCCAGAAGGCTCTGGCTGAAAGGATGGCAGTTGGCCCATCCAGGAAATCGGGCTGCATGAAGGGAGCTCAGGCCGGGAAGGGCACGGAAGACCCACGCTGGCCTGGGAGGGGGACCAGAGTGAGTCTAGTTTCAGTAGGGGGACAGAGGAGCACTAGACGCTGTCTCCGTGTGGATATCGGCTCTGAGAGGAAGCAAAAGAAAACTGAGCTGACCCAAAGGAGAAGGAAAGATGGGGAGCAGCTAAAGCCAAGAGAGGTCTGCTGCATCACACACAGGCTGGAAGAGTCGCCCGAAGCTCTCACAACCCCATCCTGTTTGCTTCTATAACTGAGCTGTCCAGGACAGAGACCTGCCTTCCCTCCCATCTGCTGCCTGGAGTCCTTCCGGAGACAGCATATAACATATTTCCATCAAGCTCTCTTCTCTAGGGACAGCTCCACAGCTGTAGCCCAAGAGGCAGGGCTACTGGACTTTATGATCAAAGGAGGGCAGAGGCTGCCTGGGCCTGGGGGGGATGGAAGAGGATCAGCTGAAATGTACAGCTGCTTCCCCTGTGCTAAGCCACACACATGTATCACCTTATGATGTCACTCAACAACTGTGGGAAGCAGGTGCTATTACAGCTGTAGGCTGCTTCCCTGGGCAGCCCCACTGCTCACAGGTGCCCACGATCTGCACTTCTTCTGATCTCCACCCACCTGTCTGCCTAACCTGGCTTTAGACTGAGCATTTATTTAAGAATAAAATCGTGGTGGTGGTTAAAAAAAAAGTTTACGTTTGTTTACAAATGCACAGCCTGAGGCTCAGAGGTTAAGGGATTGGCCCAAGGTCACCCTAATAGTAAATGGTGGATCTGAGAAAAGTGCCAGAGCAGGGTCCAGTGACAGTGTGGAGGTGATGGTGTGGAGAAGGCGATGGTGTGGAGGTGATGGTGTGGAGGAGGCGATGGTGTGGAGGAGGCGATGGTGTGGAGGAGGCGATGGTGTGGAAGAGGCGATGGTGTGGAGGAGGCGATGGTGTGGTGGTGGTGATGGTGTGGAGGAGGCGATGGTGTGGAGGAGGCGATGGTGTGGTGGTGGTGATGGTGTGGAGGTGATGGTGTGGAGGAGGTGATGGTGTGGAGGAGGTGATGGTGTGGTGGTGGTGATGGTGTGGAGGTGACGGTGTGGAGGAGGTGATGGTGTGGTGGTGGTGATGGTGTGGAGGTGATGGTGTGGAGGAGGTGATGGTGTGGTGGTGGTGATGGTGTGGAGGTGACGGTGTGGAGGAGGCAATGGTGTGGTGGTGGTGATGGTGTGGAGGTGATGGTGTGGAGGAGGCGATGGTGTGGTGGTGGTGATGGTGTGGAGGTGATGGTGTGGAGGTGATGGTGTGAAGGAGGCGATGGTGTGGTGGTGGTGATGGTGTGGAGGAGGCGATGGTGTGGAGGTGATGGTGTGGAGGAGGCGATGGTGTGGTGGTGGTGATGGTGTGGAGGTTATGGTGTGGAGGAGGCGATGGTGTGGTGGTGGTGATGGTGTGGAGGAGCTGGGGCTCAGGTATTCCTCAGGCACAGACTGGGAGGACATCAGAGAATCACACCAGCTTTCACTTTCCATGGCTCCTGAAACAGCCCTTTTTGTGTGATTCTAGACTATCTTAGTTCTGCTTTGTCTTCTCTCATTTTTTCAGTGTTCCCTGTGGTACAGGCTGAACATGAAACAGAAAGGTGAACTGAGAATCCTGTTAAATGAATGCATTTTCATACCCCTGTGATACCTGCATCCATCCTCTTGCTGGCCATTCACTGTCACATGCACACATTTTCCTGGGCACAGGCCCAAGCTTTTTGAGACTCACCAGAAGAGACATGACCACCAGACCCTTCCCTCCTCGAAGCTCTTTCCCTGCATTGCAGTTTCAGAAGAACCGGTGGGAAGAAAAGCTGCTGCCTCGCACCTGCTCCTTCAGTCAGTAGCAAAAGGTAATGTGGCTCTTTAATGAAAGGTTGGCTCAGGAATTCTGATTTTTAAATTCCTAAACTTCTGTTAATGCCTGATCCATTGGGGTTTTATCACATCAGTCTCCCTCATCTTAAAGAGCCCCTCAATAGTTTGGGCTATAATAATAATAATTGGAAATATGTGATATTGATGCCCTAGTTATGATGTTGATTCTGCAAAACAGTCAAAACAAATGGCAGACCTGATGAATTACATGCTTATTATGCATTATTATCTCATGCAGGCCTATTGTGAATTGTAAGTCTTAGCTTATTGATCCCATTTCTTTAATTAATAGCCATATATAACACTTTATAATATTCACAGCAATTGGAAGTTATAAAATGGAACTCCTTAAAAAATAACCTACAATTTTGACTTTTCGCCAAGTCATCAGACATTTTTCACAGTTACTTTCAAATTAGTGGTTTTCCTTGTTTGCATTTCTGGAAAATCATCTGTAGAGTCAATTGTAAATGCTGTTCTCCCAATGACACATGTAGTATACAATTGGCTTCACAAGGGTCTCTAGTAAGCTTGAGAGGAAAGCCCTTCTTGGCCGCTCCATTAAGATATTCAAGGACCTTGACCCTCTGACCCCAATCACCTTTTCCACTTCACTTCCCACAACTGCTCACCCACCATCCACACTGAGCCACACTGTTCAGAAGTCAGTCCTAAATACATTATGAATGTTCACACCTCTATTCCTTTGCTCAAGCTGTCCCCTCACCCAGAATGTCCTTCCTTCTCTTTCTTGTCCCTATGTAATCAAGGCCCAGCTCAAGCATTTCATTTTCTGTTAAGGCTTCTCCATCCCTTCTCATCTGGGGTGAATTGTGGTCTCCTGTGCCCATAGAGCTCCCCAGATAATTAGTTATTACCTACCCATCTCTCTCACTAGGAATCCATGGATTCTGTAAGAGTAGACCATGGATTATTTCTTTGGCATACTCAGCATCCTTGTTGGATAAATAAGTCAGATGTGGCCCCAGAGAACATGGGGAGACATTCGAGACACAGTCCTTTTAGAGTCCCCGGGTGATTCTAACACATAGGCTAGGCTGAGAACCACTATTCTAAATTAGTGCTTCTCAAACTTGAGTGTACAAACTTGAGTCATTTGGACATTTTGTTAAGATGAAGATTCTGATCCAGCAGCTTTGGGCAGAGCCTGAGATTCTGCACATTTAACAAGCTCCCAGTTGCTCACTGCTCAGTTGCTGGTCCAGGATGGCACTCTGAGTAAACAGGGTCTAGAGTCCAGAGCAGAAATTGTAAGGCGTGGGTCAAACACATCAACATCACCTGGGAGCATGACGGGGAGGCTTGTTCAAAACGTATATTCCGGAACCCTATCTTATCCCTACTGAATTAGATTCTCTGAGAGAATGGGATTCAGAAACACACATTTTAAACAAGTTTCCCAGGTAATTTAGAATAAAGTTGGAGGAGATTCTGTCATTAACTGATAGAACTTCCTAATGCCAAGGGGCAGAGGGGCGGCCGCTGTGGAGCTGGAGAGCACCCCCTCTGGCAAATGAGGGTACTTCACACCCATGCCTCCCTCTTCCTCCTGATTATCCACCAGGCTGGCAACGGAACAGAAACAAATAACTGGGGGCTTATCTTCTTTTACATCACACCTCCACACGCATGCTGACAAAAGGACTGTGATTAGTCTGCACTGCACCTGTTCTATGGTTGCTACATTTAGGATCTTTTAAAGTATTATTTTACATAATAACATGTTGGCACAAAGGCACACACACACACACACACACACACACACACACACACAGCACAAACCTGTTCTGCATATTTCAGGCTGTGCTTCTCAAACTTTAGTATGCTTTAGAATCATTTAGAGAGCCTGTAAGAAGACAGATTACTGGGCTCTTCCCCTGAGTTTCTGAATCAGCAGGATTTCTAGCAAGTTCCCAAGTGATGTTGGGGCATATGAATGGGGGAAGAATTGAAAATGAATGTTACAGAAAAATTTTTTAGCAGGTTTGTTTATTTTACAGGTATGGCTGAAGCAATTTTGAACTTACTTTAGATGTATTTTAGGATTGAGCAAATGAGTAAGTGTGTGTGTGTGCTGGGGGCTGGATATGTTATTGAGTGCCAGGGTTCTCACTGTAGAGGAAGGGACACACAATTATGGAATGAGGGTAGGCAAGAAGAAATCCTACGGGGATATATTGCAATTAGATGTGGAGGTACTTGTGCGAACTCATGATTTAAAAAATATGTATGTAAGCATGTTTATGTGCACGTGTTTGGGATTAACAGATACACACTACAAAATATAAAATAGATGAACAGCAAGGAACTGTTGTATGGCATGGGGATCTATATTCAGTGTCTTGTAGTAACCTATAATGGAAAAGAATCTGAAAAAGAATATATATTTTCTCCATCTCTGCTGACAATGGCAGGCAATCCGACCCTCATCATCTATTGCCACCCTCCTAGCTAGTCCCCTGCTGCTGCTACTTCTCCTATCGGCTCACACTATGCTGCCTTTCAAAAGCACAAGCCTGACAACTTCACTCTACTAGAGGTCACAACTTCCTTCAGCTCCTGCTGTTACAGACCCAAGTCCCTTGGATGGCACAGGCATACAAGATTCTATGTACTCTCTTTTCAGTCTTCTTTCCAGTTTCCTCCCTGCTCCCACATAACTGTTTTCCTGCCTATCCCAGCACTTATCAAGGACATTGTACGTATTTGTTTCCCCGCACACATCCTCCCGTGAGCTCCTCCAGGATACGGCACGTTGTGCCTCTTTTGAGCCCCAGTACTTGGCCCAGCACCCTTCACATAGGAGGTACTCCATCAGCCTGAGGGCAAATGAAGGAAAATGGACCTTTTGAATGATGTAATATGACCCTCAGTGACTTGAATGTGCACATGAATCTCCTAGGGATCTTGTCAAGGTGCAGGTTCAGATTCAGTAGGTCTGGGGTGGATCCTGAGAGACTGCATTTCCTAATGTTCTGCTGCTGGTCTGGGGACCACACTGAGTAGTAAGGACCCAGAGAACAGTAAGAGTTTTTCAGATGGAGGAGAGTATGGATACAATCATTCTTACAGGAATATTGAATTTTTTTAACATCTTCATTGGAGTATAATTGCTTTACAATGGTGTGTTAGTTTCTGCTGTATAACAAAGTGAATCAGCTACACATATACATATATCCCCATATCTCCTCCCTCTTGCGTCTCCCTCCCACCCTCGCTATCCCACCCTTCTAGGTGGTCACAAAGCACTGAGCTGATCTCCCTGTGCTATGTGGCTGCTTCCCACTAGCTATCTATCTTACATTTGGTAGTGTATATATGTCCATGCCACTCTCCTCACCCCAGCTTACCCTTCCCCCTCCCCGTGTCCTCAAGTCCATTCTCTACATCTGCATCTTTATTCCTGTCCTGCCCCTAGGTTCTTCAGAACCATTTTTGTTTTTTAGATTCCATATATATGTGTTAGCATACGGTATTTGTTTTTCTCTTTCTGACTTACTTCACTCTGTATGACAGTCTCTAGGTCCATCCACCTCACTACAAATAACTCAATTTTGTTTCTTTTTATGGCTAAGTAATTAGGAATATTGAACTTTTGAGTGAACTTTTAACCTCAAAAGAGATAAAAGAAGTAAAATATTATATAATGATATAATATTTATATATATTATATATCATTAAAAAATATACATAAAACTATGGAACTATAGGTTATTCCAGAAAAAGGGTAAAATAAATAACAAAGGGGCAAAAATATAAGTCATTTGCTCTTAAATTCTCAATATCAATATTCTTTTTTTAATAGAAGTATAGTTGATTTACAATGTTGTGTTAGTTCCCGGTGTACAGCAAAGTGATTCAGTTATATATATATATATATATATATATATAGTTTTTCAGATTCTTTTCCATTATAGGTTATTACAATATATTGAATACAGTTCTCTGTGCTATACAGTAGGTCCTTGTTGTTTATTTTATACATAGTAGTGCTCAATATCAATATTCTAATTATCAACTTGGAGTTATAGTAGAATCACCTGGGAGGCTTTTTAATCAGCATATATTTTCTTGCCACCTCTCTGCCACCAACCTGATTTGAGGAATATGAAACTCTCCGCCCACCCCTCCCCACTACAAAAAACTACAGCCTTGGAGAAAGCTTTTGTTACTGATGGGAAGGCATCGTTTCACTCAGCCGCGCTGGGGAAGAAACAAGCTTCCAGCTATACAATAATTCTGATCCAAGAAATCTTCTGCAAAGGGGTTTTACCCACGGCATCCACACATGCTATTGTTCCCTCTGCCTGAAAACCTCTTTCCCCATTTCTGACCAAGTCCTGTTTTTTTTTTTTCCAGAGCTTCAAAACTATTCCTTCATCACACCCTAAACCGTTCCTTCTTGGCACAAAAAAGCAACCAAGCTATTTGTCTCTCTTCCCCCCTAGACTATGAGCTCCAAAAGATTTGTTTGTGCTCAGTACATCCCCAGTACTGAGCACAGCACTGTCATGGCTGTACTCAAATGAATAAAGAAAAAACCACTCTTTCCATATCTAATGAAATTTCCTCTTTCACATCTTATGCCCTGTCCACAGTTGGCCAGATATAATTCCTAAGAGAGCTGACATTTAGTACAGGGCTAAGAACTGTGTAAATGACAACTGAAATGTCCTGGGGTTTATTTGGTCCAAGTTGTTCGGGTTGGGGAATCAGACAGAAACAATCTTTTTCCTCCCCAAAGTTAAAATTAAATAATATTTACCTGTTACAAAACATGTATATTTAAGATAGGAAGCACAGGAACTAAATGAACACTGGTGAAGGCAGCACCTGACAAAAGAACTAGAACATCTGCTGTCTGTGAAGCTACAAGGGTGTTCTCTCCTTTTATCTCTAGCCTTTCCCTACCGGAGGTACCACTCTTAGGAACTTGAGTTTATTATTAACTTGTTTTTTCCACATACTTACGTATCTCTAAACAATAAGTTGTTTAGCATTTCTTGTTTTTAAGCCTTGTAAAAATGGTATTGTTATGGTGTGATTTTCTATAGCTTGTTCTTTTTTTTTTTAAAAAAAAAAAAAGAAATTCAACACTGTTCCTAAGACTCAACTATGCTGTTGTGTATAGCTGTGGCTCATTCATTTTCATCACTCCAATATACTCCTGCATTATATGAATACAGCACAGTTTATTCCTGCATTCCTCGTCAGTGGGCAGTTGGGATGTTTCTGGTTATTTGTTCTTAGAAGCAACGCTGTTACAGACCATCCTTGTACTCATCTTCAGGAGCACCTGTGAGCTTATCTAGGGTATATACCAAGGGGTATCTAGGGTATATACCAAGGGGTAGACTTCATTCAGCTGTGGGTTCAGGTTTATAAGCCAAATTATCTTTTGAAGCAACGGTGGCAATTTACATCCCCACCAGCAGTGCATGAATTCCTGATGATCCATACCCTTACCAACGCAGGTATTGTAACCTCAAGCTGAAATATTTTTGTGCCAGAAGGCAGTGCTCCTGACTGGAAAGGCTCTTTCCTACTGGCCATCTGATAGGAGAGCCTGATCTGAGACTCTGCCCAAGAGATGGGCGCGCCAGGGACTTACACCTTGTTGAATCCTGACTTTGGGACAGAGCATTAAATTGAGAAGAGAGACTGTCATGGATACACAGTCATCATAGAAGGCAATCATTCATAGAATGTGGGATCTGGAAGGACCCTAAGGCCAAATCCTTCATTCTACATTTAAGGAGACTGAGACCCAGAAAGGTTAAATGACAAGGTCTCAGAGCTAATTAGTTCAAGAACCTGTCTCTGGGGCTCTCATTGCTTAGTCTAGGTTTGTTTGTTTTTTTTTTAATGTGTTTATTTGGTTTAGTAATTTAAGATAACACAACCTAGTAAATTAAAAATGACTCCGTAAATATTCAAATAACTGACAACTTATCTTTAAAAGGTAGTTATTTGACTTCTGTGACTGATGAATTTGATAACTTCAGCTTCTTGTGAAGTAAACAGTAATACTGAATTTCAATGGGATAAATAGGGGAAAGATGCAATCTCCATAGTAATGGTTTTCAATGGGCAAATTTAACAGTATTAAAAGACACTGATCCCCTGGGGAAATTAATTCCCAATTTTTTGACGGATCATCCTCATCCTTGGATCATCCCCCCAGGCAAATGATAGGCGTGGGCTTAAGAAGCCATTTTATGAGGAAGGCCAACTTCAAATGCAGTGAAATTTCAATTCATCCTCCTCTTCTGAGTACTCAAAATTAACCTATCGTAGGAGGCTGGGAACTGTTTGTGGATATTATGGCAAAAGAGCCTCAGTAATCCGATGGTATATAATCTTAGATGCCTTTACTTGTGAATGTCGGAAAACTCTGAAAAGAGACCAGTTTGCAGCTGAGGTACTTAGTGCTCTTCAGAGTGTGCATAAGAAGCATGATGTGTACAAAGGAATCTGTCCCCACATACGAAGCAGTAAAAATGCAACTGGGGAGGGGAGGAAGACTGCCTGATAGGAAGGGTGTCTGTGTGGAGGAGAGTGGCTTCGAAAGCCTGCAGTGGAAATCTTCATCCTGGAGCTGTTTCCTACAGGAAACCCTCCCGCCACCTCCCCTGTCCAAATGCCTTGCTCCTCTCTACCCCAAGAATCCATTTACCATTTGAAAATATCTTTGGTTTAAGAATGTCGGCAGGCTGGCAATAAAAGCTTTCCAAGAGGCATCCCTTTTTTTTTTTTTTTTTTGCGGTACGCGGGCCTCTCACTGTTGTGGCCTCTCCCGTTGCGGAGCACAGGCTCCGGACGCGCAGGCTCAGCGGCCATGGCTCACGGGCCCAGCCGCTCCGCGGCATGTGGGATTTTCCCGGACGGGGGCACGAACCTGTGTCCCCTGCATCAGCAGGCAGGCTCTCAACCACTGCACCACCAGGGAAGCCCGGCATCCCTCTTTTAATGTCAAGATAAGACTCAGGAGCTGCTTATTGCTTTGGGGCGGGGGGCGGGCTTGGAGGGAAAGGACACCAAGTAATTTTGCTAGGAATGCTGACCAAACTGCACCGAGGTACTCCTGGTTCAGGTTTTCCTCCCAGCAGTCATTTTAATCAGCACTTCCCCTATTTAATGAGCTTGTAGTGCCATTACATAATCACCCAGCTCACTGGATTAATGACGAAAAGAGGAACTGATTTTTCCAGTTGCATCATTTGAAGTAAATGTTAACTTTCTTTCTGAGTCCTTAGTTAACCGCATTAGTGTGACAAATATGTCTTTGTCTAGCATAAGTAATTAGAATTTAATCACTTTAACTGCATCTTAATTACCCTAAATGAATTGAAAGGACATTTAATAGTAAAGATTAAATTGCCTTAATGAACGATTTTTGTGACTCCATCAATACTTGAATCGCGTTAGCCACTCCTCTCACGCACTTCACCTGCAGTGAGCAGACGGGTCACTAGGTGGCGCGCTTCGCTCGTTTATTTATTTAATTTCCCCCATTGATCTGTTTTAGAAGACGTCAGGAAAGAAAGCGAAAAGCATAGAGTTTATTATGTTCCTTTGATAACCTCTCTTTGGGACTACGAGGTCATCGCCAGATGCAAAATGAAAGCAGCGATTTCAGAAACTGTCGATTCTGCGTACCCTATGGCATATGCAAAGGGAGATGAGAAACGCATGGGTAACTGGAAACTTGCGGTGCTTGAGGGAAATTGTAAGTTGCCCTCTGGATGATTGCCAACATATATACAGAGTTTAAGTCAATTTATTATTTTTTAGTGCAGAGTCCTAAAACATGAGTAACAGGCAAGCTTGGAATAGCAAGACAGGCACTGATGTGAAGCCAAGAAATATAACTGCTGTGCAAGTGCAGATCAGAACACCAATGCCTGAAAGAATGGGAGGTTTGGGCCTTTGGGCCCTCCTCCAGGCTGGCTCCCAATGGACCAGTCCTACCCACAGAAAACATCTAATGAGATGGGTCTTGCCTGTGAATAATTGTTTAAGTGAACAAATGGATGGAGAGACTTGGTCTGTGACTGCCTCACATTCCCTCTGGCTGCTTCCTCAAAAGAGAGCAATAAAAAGTCTCTAAGTCTTGAGTAAAAAAGAAATAAGTTTCCACAAGTAACTCTCTTTGAGAGTCCCAGAGGGAAGACACACATTTTCTAATTTCGAGATCTTATTATGCAGAGACTTTCCAGATTGGTGTTTATGACTGTGGATCAGACATTTCCACATTCTGGGTCCACTGACCTAGTGGACTTGCACCCATAATCGAGGCACAGGGTGGAGGGTAAGGGTGTTCTGAGCTTTGAGCTGGGAAAGCTGAGTTCAGGGTCTCAGTGATTTCCAGCTCTGTTACCATAGGTAAGTTATTCAACCTCATTGAACAGAGAAACAGGAAAAATAATGGTAATTGCCCTGTAAACTAGCAGCTCCCAAACTTTGCTGCACATTAAAATCACCTCAGAGCTCTTAAATATCCTAGTGCCCAGGTCATGCCCTATACTACTAATGCCAGGATATTTGAGGTTTTAGCCAGGAATCATTTTTTTTAAAAGATCCCTAAATGATTCCAATGCATAGCAAGATTTGGGAGCCACTAGCACAGACAGTGAGTATTAAATGAGAACATCTATGTGCCTAGCACAGTACCTGACTAATAAAATGTACACAACGGACACAAACTCCTTCCTTATCACTTGCCAAGACAAATGTGAGGGTTGTACTTCAAGGTCTGGTTCTGTTCAGCTGTTATCAAATTGTCTCACCTAAAGGAGAAGAAAATTTCTAGAAGCTAATTTGTTCCAACTTTATGATCATGTAACATCTTTTGGGAGGAACATAATGGGGATGATTCTATAGCAAGACCCTGTGATAAGACATAAATTTATATGTTTGTATCAAAATAATAAGATTGCCCTGTATTGGTCTGGTCATCTAAGCCAATCATACAATTTCAGAAGAAAATTAAGTTTCATTAGTATTAACATACTTGTATTAAAATAAAAGTCTGTGCAAATCTGTTGACAGAAGACAGTAATTTACAATTATGCACTAAATTCATTCACATTAGAAATCAGTTTTTTCCTTTTTGCTAAACTCTGTGAGGCTGACACTTTTCATTTAAAAATAATGTGGCTTTCTTCTCCCAAAGGTGCTTACCCATCTTATTTAAATACACACAAAATGAAAATAGTATTTAATGAATACTTGTTGAATCCTTTATCTAAGATTATAGGAAATCTATCCTCTAACTACTATGACTTCAATAGGACCCTCCTTCTGTTGCTACTTTAGGTTGGGGACCATTCAATTTTGCCAAGAGTGTGGAAACTGCTGTTTTCAAGGGGACTGAAATGAGACTAGTCACTTCTCATCCAATCCGTCAAGGCTCCTTGGTTGGCTTAAAATAGTAAATTGGTGTTTAACTATTCCAATATATGGAATTTACAAAGAACACTGAGCACTCTTACTTGGAGGGCGAGGCTTCTAACTATGGATTTTGAGGAGCAAGACACCTGAGAACCTCCTTTTTAATTACCCACCTTCATTAGACTTGAGGATTTTCTTTCTTACAAGGAAATCAAGAATAAATGTTACCGATATACACCGTAAGAACTATTTCTTCTGAGAACTTTGGGTAGCAGCGTCTGTTTGATTAGCTGAATTTGCCATGAATGTGGAAATGATGACATCAAAACAGCTCATGTAACAACCTCCTCAAAGACCTTGTAGATTAGAGATGACTATAGATTTTCCCCAGCACGGATCAAAGGGACTGAATTGAACGTTTTAGCTTAATGATCCAACCCCTGTCACACCCATAGGGACTCGAATTCCGATTGTATAAGCAGGTGTGCCCATGGACTCAGACGCACACAGAAAGCTGCTGGAGAGGGAGGAAAAAGATCAACCACCTGATCGACGAGGATAGGTTTGATCTTTTCCATTAATTGACTGTGCCCGTGTGTACTACTGGTGGGGCCTCACGATTTCTCATAAACTTCGAAATATTAGCTGTTAGTTTTTGTTTCCTCATCACAACTGTTCAAAGCCATCCTAGCCACCCACCAGGGGCAAGAGAAACCCTGGCAACAGGCCTGGCTAGGCCCTGTCCAGGGTCCTGACTCCGCACCAGGGCTCCAGGCCGCTAGGCCTCCCAGAGCACTTCACCCAGCCCACCAGACAGCAAACAAAGACCTTCAAGCTCAAAGCCTCAGGGCAGGCTTCTAACTCCCATCAGTTAGCTGGAAGGGGAAACAACAAAGGGAACGCTAATCCACCCTCCCTTCACTACACCCCGAGCCCCAACCTCTCATTTCAGACTGCCAGGGTCACCTTCTCTACTGTGACCCTGATAGTCTCAAACTAAAACATGCCAGCAAAAGTATAATTTGGATATAATTTCCAAACATGCATCTTGAGAGGTTAGAGTTGGGGTATAATTTGGGGGGATGGCAATTTTGTCTCATCAGTGGGGTAATACCCAGGAATTGTTTAGGAGCAAGACAGATCCGCTAGGTATCCTTTTCTCCCTCCACTACACTCTCTACCTGTCAAAATAGTTCTCATTTTGAAAATCACTAAGACATCAATGTTCTAAAAACAAAGCCTCTCCTCTCCGCAGCGGGTTGAACCACAGAGGCTCTCTGGGTGCCTGGCCTCGCGGCCCGCAGGGGGCATGCGCAGCTACTGGGGAAGATGAGTCCACAAGGAGGGCATCAGTGAGGGCACGAGCTTAGCTTCCTGTGGTGCGCTGAGCGCTTGAAGATAAAGAAAGATGCAGCCTGGGCTTTGAGTTGCTTTGCTGCTACAACACAACGGTGCTATTGTTGGCACAGACTGTCCCAAGTGCCAGCTGCAAAACAGCGACGGCAGGACTGGGTCTCTACTGACCCCGATTGCCCACTGGGTGCTTCCAAAGGGCCTGGGGCTGCACCCACTGGCGGGAGAGCCAACCACCCTCGGGACAGGCCGCAGGGTTTATTGTCTCAGGCAGCCGGGCTCGATGCTCTGACACCAGGTCACCACAAAATAACCATCAGGCCTCCTCAAGCCACAGCAGCAGGTCTCCTCCACTCTAGTCAAACTCTCCGCTCCAACCTTCACCACGTGCACACTTCTTAACTCCATGCGCCCCTTCCTCTCCTCCCTGAGGTTTGTGCTCCCCAGTGGGGGCCGCAAGAGAGAACTATTGTTCCACACCCTCCAGGGGTCAGACATGGGCTGTGAGAAAGGCCCACGCATAGCCTTCTGGGGACTGTCCCCAACAGCCAGATCTGTTCGGCTGGCGTGTGTGTGTGTATGTGTGGGCGGGGGTCCCTAGCCAACTCTCCAGGAGCACGGGCGACCCTTAGGCCTGAGTTGGTGAGGGGACTCTGGAACTCCTCGGCCTCCGCCTGACGACTGGCTGGCCCCCAGGCCACGCTGGGAGGAGTCTAGCATAAAGCTTCGGAGGTGGCTCTCGTCCGGGGCAGCCAGCCCCCATGGCCCCCAGGCTGCTAGGCGGACGCTGTCGGCAGCGCCCCGCGGGCCCTTTGTTCGGGCCGCAGCGGGCTGAGAGCAGCTGCACTGCCCGAGAACCGCCCCGCAGAGACGCCGGGCGTGGCGGGGAACCAGTCCACTTGGCACCTTCTCCTCCGACTCTTGGGCCCAGGAACCCTTCCAGTTCCTGCATTCCACACGCCCAGTTGTGGCTTTTCTCCCGGCCCAGAGTCTTCGAGGACTGGAGAAGTGGAGTTCCCAGGGCCCAGCATCGAACTCCTTCTGCTTGGCTCCCATGGCCCAGAGAAGGGAGGGGACAGTTGAAACGTCGCCCGTTGGTATAAATATTAACAAAAAGCAAATGGACTTGCGCGGGAGCCAGTTAGTTATCAATCAACCAGGCAGCAAGGCCACTTATGGCAAACATGGCCCATGTTGGTCCGGGCGAGACTTTCTCATGGCCACCTCCTGGTCAGACTGCCCCCCCCCACGCCCCCCGGTCCCCGGGTGGTCCTGGGGCAAATCCCGTCCAGGAAACAGGAGCAGTCCCGGGTGCTGGAGACCCGTCTGGCTCCCTGGCGCCGCTGTTGGGAGGTTTCTTCGCCTCCAGGTACCGCAGGGTCGAAGCGGCGCACCACCCACCCCTGCCCGACCCCGGGCCTCGCCTGCTGGGTCTCTGCAGCACCCGTTGGTGGGTGTGCAGTGGCAGCCTCTTCCTGCGCCGGCAGCTCCCCTACTGAGGCCGGAGCCTTCTGGAATCTTTAATTGGAAGCTAATCTCCCCGCGTCTTAATAGGCGCCCACGTCAGAGGCGGGGCACCCACCCACCGGCACAGCCCAGCCCCCCTTCCCCACCTGGGATGAGACGCAGCGTGAGCCTGGTTGCGCTGCACTTTAATGGGGAAGCAGCAAGTGTTACATTGAGGGAACATATATTGATTTTTTAAAGGTAGTTAATTTGGTGAGAATTTCCTCCTGTCTCCCGTCGTCCGCCAGCCGATGTAATTTCGTGAAGAGAAAGCGCCTCTCCAAACACGCTGCCGCGGGCGGGCGGAGGGTTTTGACCCTCCACACCAGGCTGTACGGAACCCGGGGTACCAGGAGGGCATGAAGAAGCCACTCTCCCGCTACCCAGCGAAGGAGCCGACCTCGATGGGCCTTGCCTCGCATGGGGTAGAAACGAGTTTAAGGGGTCTTTGAGTGCAACGGCGAGCAAGAGCTGCAAGTGGCACCTCCCTCCGTGCACGGGAGCTGGCAGTGGGGAGGAGGGGGCAATGTCTCACAGCTGCGTCCAACATGCCCTGCAATCCGTTTTTAGTCACCTGCAGTCAGGGCCTACCAGAGATCATTTGAACGGTTCAGGAAACGGCCTCGTTCCGCCCGCCCTCGCCCCCACCACCAAATTAAAATGTTAACGGGAGGTCTTGTCGTTCTTCGGTGACTTAAAAACAAGTCTTGGCTCTTGCTGCGTAATGGGATTGATCCCGGCTGGCTCCGCACGCGCGCTCATCCCAGCCCGCCCCACCCCTTTAATGAAGTTAAAGAAAGGAAAATGGGAGAGACAACCCCGCATCCGGGTCTTAGGATAACGAGTTCGCTGGGGGTTTGGCGCCAAACTCACGTCCCGCCAGGGTCTCCGATTTTCCTTTTCTTTTTTTTTTTTCTCGAGGAAAAGGCCACGCGCCTCCGTCCAAAGGCTGGGCAGGACTTTCTACGCGCTGCTGGGTGCCAGGCAGCGGCCCCTTCGATAACTTCCTGGGTCCCGTGAGCCCGGGCGGGTACGTCCACCGCACTTCCCGTGTGCAGGTAGCAGTACTAGGGCTGCCCATGCGAGGAGGTGAGAGGGCGCTCGTACAGGGCAGGGCGCTAAGGCGGGTATCCAGGGCTCCGGGGTCGTCCCTGAACCTAATTTATCAGTCTGTCTTTCCGGGGGACAATAGGAGGCAGTGAGGAAGGAGAGTCATTTAAGTCCTGAGCAAGCGCCTTCAGGAGGTGGGGTGTTTGGAACGAGCTTCCCTGGGGGTGGGGGGGAACGGCTCTCCATTTGCATCCCCTCCCTCCATTCCCCCAGCCCCACTAACCTGCCTGTGTGTGCACTGCCTCGGTAAAAAGTCCTGAAGCCGGGCTCGAGGCTGGCGTGTGCGTGTGAAAAGGCACTACCTTGGACGCCGGCATAGGCATATCAGTCTGGGAGAGGAATAGCGTTTTCGGCCGTCCCTTCCAGAACTTCAGCTGCCCTCGGGTCTCCGTCTACCCATGGGATGGGGCGATCTGGTGGCTGCACACAAAGCTAGAGAGTGGAATTGCGGGAGCCCCAGAGGGTACCCTGTCAACCTCTTTCTTCCCCCTGCCGTCCCCTTACCCCAGCCTCTCCTGGCTTCTGGGCTCAGGCTGCAAGAGTCCTCGTGGGGACTTTGGAGCCAACGAGCGCGGGGTTGGACTGGAAAACCTGGCGGGGCAGAGGCTCAGACGGTGCGGAGCTCCAGCAGGGAGGCCACAAGAACCCAGACCCCAGGACTGCTTTGGGTCGCATCCGGCTGGAGTCGCAGGCTCGCGGGGACGCCGGCACCCGCTTCCCTCTAGCTTCTCATTGGCCCGCACGATGTGGGGGAGGGGGCCCTGGCCTCTTGCTTTGATTTTAGACTGTGAAACGGCTCAGTGCCCACGGCTCTGCGCGGATTGACGGTCTCTCGTTCTCCAGGGACGAATTAATGGAGAACGATCAGTTAATTAACAAACCCTCATTCCGGCTTTTACCTTTTTCTTCGCCAGGACTCAGGCTAGGTCGCCGGGCTGAGATTGGGTGGGAGTGTGGCAGCATGTACCCCAGGAGTCAATCAACTCAGCCCGGGTCTCATCAAACCGAGTCCACCCTCAGCTGCCCTTGGCTGTACCTCTCCGCTTGTCCTCCGCCCTAGGGGGTCGCTGAATCTGCTTGAAATCCCCCGTGTGATTCAGGCTGGGGTCAGTTGTCCCCTCCGCCGGTGGGCCGGCCAGAGCCTTCCCCTTACCTTGGCTTAGAGAGGCTGGGGGAACTGGGCGCAGTGTCTACGCAGCGCCGCCAAGACCTTCCCGCTCAACTCGGAAACACCAGGCCCTCGGGGTGTTTGGGCCCGGAGACCTCTGCTCGAAGACTTGTTTTTTTCCCTCACACTCCCACCCCCTGCATGGGATTCAGACGAAAATTCATGCAGAGGAATAAAACAAAATGCGAAGCCCTAAGCGAGTCGGCAGCGAAATCGGTCTCTGGGCTAAGCTAGAAGCTCCCTTGTTGCTCGGCCGCCCTCACCTGGACCTTGGCACGATCTGCCTCCCTCTCTACAGCCGGTCACAAGCGCAGAGTGCGTCCTAAACCTTAACGGAGCGTCTGCGCCACACACCCACCGCCGCGCGGCTTCGGAACCTTTGCTGGAACTCCCAGAGTGCGCTCCCCACCCTCCAGCCCCCCACCCCACCCCGCGCCACTAAAGTGAGCGCGGGAGCGGGGTCACCGCAGCGAGTTCAGCTAAACATTGGCGGGCAGCTCCCGCACGCTCCAGCACAGCGCCCGGGTATGTGCCAGGGATACTGGCTGGCAGCACCTGCGCGCAGTTCCACGCACGCGTCGCCTCTCTCGCCCCACAAACCTGGAGTGCTAAACCCAGAAGCGATGCACAGACCGTATCCAGCCAGGTGCTGGGATTTCTTTCCACCTACGGTGGTGCGAGCTTCCTGCGCTGTCTCCCAGCACAAATGCTCCTCTGCAATCACCCAGGCCGCGCTGCTCAGTTCCCGGAGCCTTCCACAGCCCAATGCACTGAGTCCTGGAAGAGGCTGTCTGCTCCCGGGAGCCACGCTCTGGCTCTTCCAGGCCTAGGGACCCCCCTCTCGGTGAAAGGAGGACGGGATGAAGCGTGCACAGAGCTCTCTCCTTCCCTGCCTCCTTGGGTCCCTTCAGCTTCCCCAATACCTTATCTCACCGCGCGCCCAGCTCCTTGGCCCGCTCACCTGCTAAGCGGAGCGCAGACATGCGCTGGAACTCTGGCTCCTGCAGCCACTTCCACATCCTCCGGAAGGTCTCCCGGCCGGATTTGAGTTTGCTCCAGGGTTTGGGGTTGCGCAGCAGGTCCGAGAGGGTCCCTTGGGAGCGACAGAGCACCCTCTGCGCGAAGATGGCCTGTGGTATGCTGTAGCGCTTAAGCTCGGTGGTGATACGCTGCGCCACCTCTTTGGTATTGATCTCTTCCATCTGCCCTGAATTACTTCCATTGCTGACCTGCGCACCGGTTACCGAAGGGTTGGGCTCCCGGGCCGTGCCCAGGAGTTGCCCGTGGCCCTGGGCGTTCAGGTGGGCGTGTGGGTGGTGTGGAGGAAGGCCGTTGATGGGAACCATGCCGGCCGAGGTGGGCGTGAGGTGCTGCTCCCCGTGACGGCCGAGCATGGCCGGGTGGTGGGCTTCGAAGCCATTGGGGGTGAGCATCTTGTCGGTGGGCATGGCGGCGCCCGGGTGGGCATAGTGGGGGAGCCCTTGCTGGGAGTTGTGGATGCCGCCCAGACCGGAGCCGGAGAGGGGAGAGAGGCTCTGGCCCATGCCGGCCACGTCCTTGTGATAGGGGGTATAGAGGTTATTCATGGAGGCCAGCCCGCGCTCGTCCCGCATGAGCGTGAAGCTACCGCTCACATTGCCTGCCAGGCGCTGGTGGTGGTGCGGGTGGTGGTGGTGGTGGTGGTGGTGGTGATGGTGGGGGAACTTGTCCGAGACGGTGGAGATGGGCGGCAGCGGCTGCAGAGGGGTTAAGGTGGTGTAGGTGGTGGGCATGCTCATACCTGGGGGAGTCTCGCAGGCCATGGTCATGGTGGGGTGCAGGGGGCCGGCCAGGCTGTGCTCGGGGGCCCGGTGGTGGTGGTGGTAATCGCCGCTGCCGCTGCCGCCGTCCAGCAAGGACGCCATGCCCATCGAGCGCGGGTGCGCGGGGGGCAGGTGGCTGCCGCGGTGCGCCACGGAGCTTCGCGCGTGGGGGCTACCGCCCAGCAAGTCAGCAGGGGCAGGCACCGGCTCATGGCTCACGCCGTGCAGCTCCCCGATCGCCTCCATGGTCAGCTGCGCGTTCATCGTGATCTGGGCGAGCGGACGGCGGACACAACATCGATGAGGCCGGGCAGAGGCGGCGAAGGGCGCACGCAGTCCGGTCTTCACATCGGCTGCTGGCGACTGCTGCCTTCCTTCCTTCCTTCCTCTCACTGTGGGGCTCTGTCTCCCTCTCAGTGTGTCTCGCCTTCCCTCTTGCCCCCACCTTCCCCTCTGCGTCCTCGGCTTTTTTTTTTTTTAAATATTAATTTCCAGAAAGGATCCGCGCCGTTGGGCGAGCGCGGTGCCCCCAGCCCGCCCGCCCCCGGCCCCCTCACGTCCCTCTCCTTCCTAGAATTGTGAGGCCCCCGGCTCCCCTGACGCACCCCTTGCGCCTTCCGCGGCTGCTGCCTGCCCGCGCCGCTGGCCAGCTCCAGCCATGGCTCGGTTACTGTTGCAGACTCTGTGGCCGCTGTTCCGCCGCCGCCGCCGCGGCCCGCCCTCACGCCCGCCGGGCGCAGCGCGCAGGCGCGCGGATCAGCCCCGCCCCCTCAGTCCCCGCGCGCGCGGCCGGTGACGTCCCCGTACAAATGAAGGTGGGGGTCCCAGCGCCGCTCCTAAGGCGCTGGGCTGCGGGGGAGCGGTGCGCACGTGCGAGTGTCTAACGTAGAGCACGATCTGGGGCTGCTACCGCAACCCTGGGAAACTTGGGGCCCTCTCGGCTCCCTGGCTCGGGTGGGCTCCCTTCCCAGCCCTCGGCCACACTTGCTGGGCTCGCCTCCCGGGTGGCGCAGTATGCCTGGAGAGCCATCGCCCCTCTCTCCAGTTGCTGCCTCCCGGTGCAGGTTTCCCGGGGAGCCTCAGCTGGTGTCATCACTCCTTCCACCCTGGCTTGTTTCCCGGGAGGGCCTCTGGGAGTCCACGCTCTCCCCATCTTCAGGTGCTTGGCCTTTTGAGGGGGAGGGGAGCAAATATTTTAAAGGACTTGGTCAACCTGGTGGCTGTTGACCCGACAACCTCTGTCCTCCCTGATAATTCTCTGCCCACCCTGACTCTTCCATGCTCTGCGAAGAGGTGAGCTTAGTGCCAAGAGTCCCAGCCCCGGCCATACCTCGCTGTCCTCCTCCGCCTGGGTCCTTCTCCGGCTCAGCTGATAATTAAGGCGGCGCGCCGCTTCGTGAATGACTCGGCGTGTGTGTGTGTGTGTGTGTGTGTGTGTGTGTGTGCGTGCGTGCGTGCGTGTGTGTGTGTGTGTGTGTGTGTTGAGTGCCCTGGTGGGTTCCTATGTTAACTCGTGGGTTCTGGTGGGGCCGCCGAGGCTCGGGCTGTTCCTGCGGTTTCTTCATGGCCCTCCTGGTAAAACACCAAGAGGCCGCTGCTTGCGGGAAGGACTGACGCCGGCAGGGTGGACCAGGCGCGCCGGTCTCTTCTTGGCCCGTAGGGACGCCCTCTTCCCGGCGTCCCTGCGAGAAGCCTCCAGATTTGAAAATCAATTCAGCTTCGGGCGTAGTTGTTCGCTTCCCACAATCACGGTCCAATCCAGAATCGAACCTGGTCCTTGGGCCTGGTGGGGACGCGTGGGGAGGCCCCCAGTGTGGGACGTATACCCGGCCGCCACATGCCCCGGCTTTCTTTCATTTACAAAAGAAAGGGGAAAAAAAACCGTAACAAAAGGCAGAGCGTGTCTGCTTAGGTGCTTTCATCCCTCAGAGAAAGGACAGATGTGCCCATTGTCCAGCCCTTGGCAGTTATGACCCGGTCAGCGCCGAGCCTCAGCCCCGGGCGAGTGGTGGTCACAATGGGGGACAGCTTCTCAGAACCTGAGTATATGGGTTCGGATATGGAACAAAGTGAGTGTGGCCAAACTCAGATTGTATGTTCCTTTCCTAGGGCACCGGGTCGGAGCCCACCACCGGTGTCTCTGCTGGGAATGTTCCCAGACTCTAGGAGAGGTCAGGGTGGTGGAATGGTAGTAGTAGTGGTGGCTGAGTCCCTTAGGCAAAAGCTTGGGCCAGTCTATCCTTGGGGGAAACTTCTCACCAGCTAAGGCATGAGCAGGGCAATCTCTGCCCAGGTCCCTACCACCGCCTGGGCAACATCAAGATCAAGGTAGGTCAAGGCCAGTGGGTTACTCTACTTGCCTTCCTTGAAATTGGTCATGTCCTGAGATCGGTTAACCTGGTTGGTTTCATCACCACGGACATTCCTGTTTTGTCCAAACAATGCCTATGGAGGTCCTGGAGATGGGGGTCCATCTCAGTGGACTTAGCATCAGCTTGCACAATGAATATTTAGGAATTTAAAACCTCCAGAGAGTAGAAGGTCTTTGGGGAAAATACAGTGACAAAAAGGAACTCAGAAAACAAAATTACTCTATTTAAAGTTACTCTTGTATCTACATCTCTCTAGTCATAAGTACATATACGCAAACTTAAAACATATTTTCTGCCTAGTGGATCACAATATGTTGGTGGGAAGCTGAATTCTTGGCTCCTTATTGTTTCTGTTCTCATTTCTTACAACATAGAGCATGTAGCTCTTATATGAGACCAAACAATGGGTTAACGTAGAAGGCAGACTTTGAGCTAAACCGTTTGCCCCCCCCCATATTTTAATCCCCCTGAAGTGATCGATTTGCCCTTATGACAACTCTCTTTCCCAAAGGCAGTTTGTTAAAAGAAAGAAGTAAATACCACCAAATGCACAAATTGTTCATGGTTTTCTATTTGTGTAACTAATTAGGGACTTGATCCTGGAAACGCTCCTTCATGTGAGGCTCTCAACTGAGCCCCTGGAGTCTACCTGAAGAGGGCTGGGATCAGGTGAGCTTAACTCCCTCCGTCCCCCCAGCCCCACCCCCCCATGAAAAGGGGGTCTGGTTCAGTGCTGGTCCCTAAAGGAGTAGCCAAAGTAAAAATCTGGATAAGTATTGTATATGGTGGACTAACGTGAGTGCAGGACTTGCTTGGGGAGTTTGCAAATCTCCCTAATCTTTCTTGGCTGTTCATTCCTTTCATTTAACCTTTGTTTTCTTGTAGTTGACTGAATTGCAGTAATTTCTCAGAAACATTTTATTCTTATTCAATGTCTTGGAAAACTTTCCTATACTAAGAATGTATGATGGGTGGGATGGATGCTCTTAGGCCTAGTTAGGGTGAATGCACATGTATGCGTGTGTGTGTGTGTGTGTGTGTGTGTGTGTGTGTGTGTGTGTGTGGCGGGGTGGGGGGGAAGGACAGGAGGGCTAGGATAGCTTTTTGTCATTTTGTCCCTCTCTTCCCTTCCCTCTTCCACTGCCCAGCATAACATCAGGTGCACTATGGAGGATTAAAGAGGCCAGGGAGGGGTCTCTTGAAATTACTCAGTGGGTCTAGTGTATGTGATTACAGGATACTGTACAGTTCTTTATCACAGCCAAGAAGCCTGAGGGGAGGGCTCATTGTCAGCTGGTTAGATTTTGAGTAGCTGCAGGGAACTTAAAGAAAAAAATAATGTCAGTCACCACCCCATTTCATACATGTATATATTTAAGAAAAAGGGAAATAAGACTATGGGCTGGATGCTTGTGGCTGGCAATGTTTTCAATGTGGAAACAAATATTTTAGACTACTTATTTTGTAGATGTTGGGGTGCTGCTGGTGGTGGTGAGACAGGTGCAATCCTTCCTATGCTGGGTGGGCTAGAGCTTGCCAGGTGACCCCACTAGGCTTAGAAAAGAGAATGAGAATAAGGTCTTTCCTCCAAATGCTGGTCACACAAGGTTCTTTGAGAACCTTCCGTGAGTTTCAGAGTTACTGCTTTAGTGCTTTTTGTGAGTAACAGAGATGTAACATATGGCCCAGTCCCAGTTTTCAGGACCATTCCAAAAAACTGTTTCTAGCCCCTCTGAGCCATCAAATGCTAACTTCCCATTTGTTGACCGCACAAACAGCAAACCTGGGTGTCAGGGAAGATTCCCTCACCCAGGGCTCCACGGAGAGTCTGACACCTTGGCCAGGGCCTCAGAATGTAACTCACCAGCATTTCTTTCTTTTTTTTAAAGCTCTCTCTTTTTTTAAAATTAATTAATTAATTAATTTTTGGCTGCATTGGGTCTTTGTTGCTGCGCATGGACATTCTCTAGTTGCAGCGAGCGGGGGCTACTCTTCGTTGCTGTGCGCAGGCTTCTCATTGCAGTAGCTTCTCTTCTTGTGGAGCAGGGGCTCTAGGCGCACAGGCTTCAGTAGTTGTGGCATGTGGGCTCAGTAGTTGTGGCTCGCAGGCTTCAGAGTACAGGCTCAGTAGCTGTGGCGCACGGGCTTAGTTGCTCCGCGGCATGTGGGATCTTCCTGGGCCAGGGCTCAAACCTGTGTCCCCTGCATTGGTAGGCGGATTCTTAACCACTGCGCCACCAGGGAAGTCCGCTCACCAGCATTTCTGATGCCTGTAGCAAGTCTAGAATTAAACTCTCCGTGAGGAACCATTTTTTTGGTGTCTGGCACAGTAGGGCACTTGATAAGTGTGGGTGAAGGATTTGGTCCTGGGTGCTTCTGGCCAAGTTCTCCTGTCTTCTTCCCACCTCTGCAGATTTTTGTTTTTCCCCCCAGAAAATTGCTATTGGCTTACAATGGAACGCCAAAAAATTCAGAAGAGGGTGGCCTGATGATTCATTATTGACAACAGTTAAAAAAAATTAGTCAATGGCTTCTCTCCACTTTATGGGGGCCAAAGGAAGCAGTAATCAATTATTCTAACCCTCTTCATCAACCTTTGACCTTCATATACTTTTTATTCATCTGTTCGGTTTCCTTTGTTCCTTTTTAATGTAAATTACGGTTTTTGCTCATAACAATATATTTTTTTATTCTGTGTTTTGCACTCTCCTTTGTTCCATCTCCTAACCACACCCTCCACATCCCAGAGAAGACGCTCTGGTGAAGAGCTCTTTGACAGCTGGTGCCAACCCCAGAGGACTCCAGGTTATAGGAGGTGCACAGGGCGGTCGGGGCAGCGCTTCTAGGACCTCAGACCCCTCTGGGAGCATCTCCGGTTACTTCCATTCTTGGGGCATCCGATAAGCTAGAGGCGGCTTCTCTTGGACTTAGATTCGTTCCAACGGTTGCCCACTTCGGCGAGGGCTTTTCAAGGTCTCCAGCTGAGAGCGCTGAAGGGATAAGGGGTGTCCTGATGCCGTGGGGCTTCGGGTGGGGTCCAAGGCTCCCAGGTGGGACACGCTGGCTTCAGGACCCCGCTGCGGACGCAGCCAGCTAGATGCCGGGGCAGGTGACCTTCTCTCGCCAACCCTTCAGTGGATTTTCTTTCTTGGTCTTATCTTTGTACTGTTGAAGTATATTACAAAGGAGACCTATCCGGGCTGCGGGGTAGGGTAGGGGCAAAGAATTGACCAGATTTGGGGAGGTGGTTAATGCTCTTCCAGTGCCTCCCTTCTGGGGCTCTACTCTGGGTTAGCCGCGCGCCGCCGAGGTAGAGAATGCCAGGGCTGGAGGCTGGGGAGGCCAGAGGCAAGGGAGAGGGGGGCCCTTTCTCTGGAGCAGATCAAAGCGACCCAAAGTGTGGACAACTCAGAGCAAAGGGGGCGGGCAGAAGGCACAGTGGGCTCAAGAAGGTCCCCAGGTGGAGCAAGCTCCGGACCCGGAGGACAGGAAGGGCGGAGGTAGCGGGGTGCGGGCCAGCCGGGAGCCTGAGGCTGAAGGGGCGTGGACCCGCGCCGACAGCCCCGGGCCGACTGCGGCCTCCGCGGCCTGGCGCGCGGCGCGTTGGCCGATCTCTTCCGCAGCCTCGCAGGATAACGCCGACCCGGGCCCGAAAGCAGCTGCCCTTGGGAAGGAAAACTCTTTAAACAAATCATTTTGGTGTCTAATCAATTAGTGTTTGCGAAGTCAAGTACCATAGATTTAACAGAATAATCGTTACGGCCCTTGTCTTTATTTGACCCGCAGACACCTAGAAGATTTAAAAATGAAACGCCGGTGTTCTGGGCTCCCCATCCCTTGTTTGTGCCTCCCTCCCGGGCTGCGCCGGGCCTTGTGTTTTCTCCAGACCGAGCCTCCTTTTTCCCTCCCAACCTTCGTCTCTCCTTTCCCCTTCACACTTTCCACACGTTTCCTTCTTTTCTTGCCCATCCGGCCCTGTCCGCCTTGCATGTCTCGGCCTCCTCATCCCTTCACCCTCGTGGCTGGCACGAGATGCAGCCTCTGGCTGTGGGACCCTCCGGCTCTGGGCGAGCGCCTGCCCGAGCGCCATTCCGGCGAAGGATTATGGAGTCGTCAGGCGCCCAGAAGTCTCTCCCCCACCCCCATCCCCGCCCTTTAACCCTGAAGCTCACCCTCTTGCCCCCTTCTGAACCGTCCAAGGCCCAAGGGATTCTGTGCAAGCCCTTCAGGGTCGGTGGAGCTCGGAAAAGACCTTCACCTTGATGCGGCAGGACCTTCGTGCGTGAAGGTATCTTGCCCCATAAATGCGGTGACCCAGGGCGCGGGAGGGGGGTTGGGAAGAAAAGCAGAGTGTGTGACCTTAGAACCCCTCTCCCCCAATGGCAGGGTGAGGCGGCAAGGCCTGCGGGGGTGGAGGGCGGGGGCTGGGATTGGGTGAGGGAAGACGACCCTGGGGACCGATATGGGGGGAGGGGCGTTGTCTCTGAGCACGCTTCTCAGGGCCGGGCCAGCACCCAAGGTCCTGAGTCAGGCCGAGAGGGTCTCCAGGCGTCTCCCTCCCCACCTCTTATCTTTTTTTCAGGCCTAAGGTTGTAGATGCATGTTATGCATGTACTTGATGTACTTGTGTAGGCGCAGGGGCTGTGCTCCCCTCCAAGCCTCAGGCCACTGACTGGCATGTGCGAGTCCCCAGCCCTGGGGACTCTTGGTCGAGACCCAAGGGGGTTGATGGGATGGTCACCAGGGCCAATAGACCTGGAGGCGGGGCTAGGAGGCTGTGGGGGAAGATGCGTGGGGGAGAAGTGAGGAACTTTGGGTGTCAAGAATGCCTCCACCTCTCAATTTCTCTAATCATCATTTAACCCAGCAACAGATTGAGCCCGACATACCGGGGTAGTGGGTTGGTTAAATAAACCTGTAATTCTAAAAGGAGGGGGGAGGGAGAGCGAGCTGGAGTTGAGGTTGTCTTCTCCCTACTCTGCCAGACCCTGGGGGATCCCGGATGCCCTTACCTGGGCCTGGATGGTCTTCAGCCCCTGGAAGTGCCTCATAGTCCTGAGCCTCCAGCACTCACCTGAGAAAGGTCGGTCTTAACAATAGATGATTACAATGTACTTGACTAATGCCTGCATTTCCCTGTTTAACATACATTAATCCAAGTAACAAAAAAAATCAATATTGCTAACAATATGGCAAACAAATCCTAGTCTCTCTCACACAAAACCTCGTCCGATCGTCAGATCTTCAGTCACTCTGACCCACTTGAATTTTGTTATCTCTTCTAGCCCACTGGCAGCTCCTGGATAGCCTGGAATCCAGACCTGGCTTTGAATAGCTTTTCTCTAAAAATTCTATTTTTTTCCTCCATGGGGTGTAGGGGGAAGGACTTGGGACCCTCCCAATCATAGCCTCCTCCCGCTTGGAGTCCCCTTGAGGACTCTGAGTTTACCTAAAACTTTGTTTCTTCTGCAACCATCGAATGCCCAAAGTCACTGCCCAATGATTTTGGATTTTGTTGTTTTCTCTTCCTAACAACCCCCCGCCCCCGCCCACCACCACGGGGCAGCTCTCAGCCCCTCGGAGGGCTGAAGACCCCATACTCCTCTCTTCCAGCCAATCAGCCCCCACCCTTGCCACCTTTCGCTAATTGCAGACAGTGGTTCCTGGGAGTTTATTATGATTCTTATTATGATTATTTTTTAAAATTAGTGTTTTCCACCTGGAAGGAACAAACCGGAGGGGCTGGCTAATGAAGGAACTTAGGTTTGCAAAAACACTGTAAATAATTTAGTATTGTATTTCAAGGAAAAAAAATAGCTTTCTTAAATCATCCCTGCAATATAAATTGCAGACTTACAGTATGGTCCTGGTAAGTCTAAATTTTTAAAGGAGCAATATTCAAAGAGACATAGATGTCTGTATTAATTATTTATTCGCCGGTGCCTTCCTTCGTTTCTAACTTATTATTAATTAGGCGCCTCTAGTCTTTCGCAGAGCGCTCCACCGAGCCGGTTGCAGCTTTAAATATGAATTAAAAGCAAATCCAAGCTACTGTAATGCGAAAATTATTCCGTGTCTTGCATGGCAGAGATGAATAGCCGCGTGGATCAATACCGTGAAACTCGGCTCCGAACGACAGGGTTATTGATAGCTTATATTAAAGATGTTAATGATGGAAAAAGGAAAACAACGGCCCACGCGACTTAGAAACTTTTTAGCCGCTGAAACCCCGCAGTAAAAACGGGAAGGGGGCAGGAATCGGGCTTAAGTGTAATAAGAAAATTATTTATGAAACCGGATGAATGACTTCAGAGCCTTGATGCATTTGAACCTAACGCTCTCGGCTCCTGGCGGCCCCGGCTCCAGCTGGGGAGACCGCGAAAACCCCAAGCCGCGGGGAGCTGGGGGCGGGGGGTGCTCCGCCAGCCTCTGCAGCCTCCGGTTTGCCGCCCACCTTCCCCCGGTCCCCGCCGGGAGAGCCCTCTGGGGCGCCGGTCGCAGGCGCTTTCGGAAGTTAGTGGAACGGGGCAGGCGCTAGGCTGGTTCCTGCTGTCCCGGCAGGGATGGTGAGGCAATCAGCTGGGCCCGGCAGCACGGACTTTGGCTCGATTTCTTCACTGGTTCTCTTGGCACCTATTCCCACAGAGGAGTTAAATGCTTCGGGCTTGAGGGGGGCACAAGTCTGACTCTGCACTGCCTCCCACCTGACCAAAGCTCTTCGTATCCCCAAAATGCAAACGGGTGGCTGGTGTCTGAGGGGTGCGTGACGCTTTGAAAGAAGAGAAACTGCTCTAAACAGGGCAGGAAAAATGGGAAAGAAGTCCACTCTCTTCTACGTGCCTCAGCGGGTTCTTTACCAGGTACGGGGTTTAACTGGGCCTTGGCATCCAGCGCCGGGCAACCGAGGGATCCATGAAGCTGGGTTTTCTGGGCGTGGGGAGCAGAATGAGCACGCTGGTTTGGGCCCCATCCTCTTGCAATTCGGCCTGGGCGCCGCCCGCTCCTATGCTGGTCCCAAATATTGACCCACTCTCCCTAGCCGAGGGCCACTGAGTGGCGGGGGCGGGGAGCGAAAGGTTAACTACTGACCCTGGAGGACGGCGGAAAAGGTCAGAGCCCTAGGGTCACTCGAAGGCCCTAGGTTCCATCCCCCTCTGCCAGGCATAGAACCGCCAGGTCCCCTCCCCCGAGCCAGGGTCCTAGGCCCTTGGAAGCAGCGGCAGGGGTCGGGGGGTAGGGGGGAGAGGGTGACCTTTGCCATTCACCGCGGGGGGTATGGGGGGCATCGGCGGACGCTGGGTTAGTAGGTGGGTCCCAGCGGTCCGTGTGCCCTGAGTCCAGCCTTTTGGATTGGAGTAGGAGTTGAGGGTCTTTGAATTTATGCTCGGGACTGTCATTTGTTCTGTGTTCCAGTGGGGAGGAGAAACCACCCGGAGCTGCGGGAAAAGTCCCAGGTAGTCCACAGAGCAAACAGTTTCCCTCTTAAGGATGGGGTACTTTTATTTTTTATTAGGTCTTTTAAAATCTATTTTTCCTTTTTCTTTTCCTTTCTTCCTCTCCTTCACCATCCTTTTCACTTCTCCTTTTCCCTTTTATTTCTATCTTCCCCCTCTTCCTTCCGTTTTTCTTTCCTCTCCACCTCTTTTCTTGATTTCTTCTTTCCTTCCTCTCTCCACCTCACTCTTTTCTTCTCTGCAGCTTTCTCCTCTCATTCCCTCCCTCCTTCTCTTCCTTCTAGAGCTAGGTGGAGGCCTGGCCGATCTCTCTGCACCTCGAGACTTTCACAAGAGAGGTGCCAACTCCATTTGGCATCAACATCAAATATAATATTGTTTTTGAAAAAAGAAAGAGAGCATCAGAATTTGGAGGAATCATCCATGCCTCTGAGCCCTTTGGCAGTAACTGGCATCCCCTGACACTTCTCCGCTGGGCCTTTGCAGCAGTCCAAGATTAGCCAGCTCGGGGTCATGCCCATTTCCTGAACTTGGGGCTGCTGGGAGAGTGCACTCCCCTTGCTAATGCTCCTCATGGTGTTGTCTGGGCCCTTGACATTATCAAGATTTTTGGGGTTGTTGTTTTTATTTTTGTTTATTTGATTTTGATTTTGAAAAAAATTAAAGTGAATTTCTGAGGCCATAACTCCGAAAAGCACCAGTTGAGCCTTAAATCTGTCCTGGGGCACCAGGCGAGGCCAAGTTGAAACCATTATCTAGATAATTAGACAAAAACCAAACTTCCTGCCACCCAGGAAGAGCCCCCTCTCAGCTACCTGGCTTCAAAGTCCACAATCAACTATATGTAGTGAAGTCTTAGAGCCACACAATCTACCAGCAAATGGCCCTTCCTCGGAAAGGAAATACAACAGACACTGCACAAAATCACTTGATTCTGGAAAAAATCAATATCGAAATTAGGTTTATTGTCTGCTTATATGATTAAAAATGACAAAGTGTTGCCTTTTATTTTCATAAAAAACAGAAGTCTGAATAAAATAATTTACTATCGAGTTCTTCTTGTTTCATTTGCCTGGTAAAACCTGAAGGAGGCTGAAAAAGCAGTTGGGAGGTGCAGTGGCCGAGCCAGAGGCTCCCTGGGCAGGGGTGATCTTGCCATCAGAGATGTGTGCTGCTGTGTGTGCGAGGAGAATATATTTCCTAATGTCCAGATTGCGGCAACTCCGGGCCAGCTGGGTAGTTCTCAGTTCCCCCTCATTCCAAAGAAATGCTCGGTCATTTGTCACTTGCCCCTACCCTCTTTAGCTCAAACCTAGGTCCCAGGTCTTTCTTCCCAAAATAATTATCAGGATTGCGCTGCTTTAGTGGTTGCACAACTCCGGCAGCGCCAGGGCCTCCCTCAGTCGTAGCCTCCCAGACCCCCATCTAGCCACCCTGGATCTTCGATCCTACGAAGCACTGCCTCCGTGTGTGTGTGTGTGTGTGTGTGTGTGTGTGTGTGTGTGTGTATGTGTGATCCACTACTTGGCCCGGATGGGGCTCCCTCCCCCGGAAGGCTCGCGGGGTTCCAGAGCCTGGGATGCAATCAGGAAAATGGGGTTTCCGAAACCACTGTGGGCTGGATTCTCCAAGTGTGGCCGGCGGGGCGCGCATTCGAGGAACACGACTGCATTGCGCGCGCGCGCTGGTTACACCAACGCCAGGGTTATCTATCTACGTTAAAAACAAAAAGAAAAAAAACAACAGCAACTAAAAATCCACTGTGTGAATCTCAGCGTAAATACCCCTCCCCTATCCCCCCATCCCCACAAGCCGAGTTAGAATCTACTCTCATCTCTAGGCCGCTGCTCTTGGGTGAGAGTCCAGCGTGCGCAGAGCACGCTGCCACCCCGTTACTACCTTGTTCTAGAACAAAGTAGCTCCCAAACGCGCGAGGGTTCATGGAGCGCGGCCCTCGAGAGAGTGCAAACAGTTTCACGCACACTTAGCACCGTTAGGAAAATAACTGCCAAGACGGATCCCTTAGAGCCCCAATTGTGCCTTCACCTTTGGAGTTGGAGCTGTTTGGTGGGTTGCACACGCCGACTCATTTGTTAAAGTCGGTAATTGGTTCTCCTTTTGTTCTGGAACCGAGGGGACTTATCTCCTGGTGGTTGTGGAAATGAAACCCAACCGAACCATCTCCTCCACCGAGTCCCCACGGGCATGGCTTCTCCAAGGTCGTCCTTGCCTTCTCTTGGGGTCGAGGGCTTATGGGGTAGCAGCCGTGGATTATGTATTACTGGGAAATGTGACAGGCCTGGCTGGGCGCCGACGGTGGGCTAGCGGTGGTTGAGCCCCACCTGCTGCCGGGCTCGACGTCTCCCTCTTCCCCCCAGTAGTGTCAGGTCAGCGCACCCTCAAGTCTTTTTTCATGGAGACGCCCAAAGGGAGGCCGCGAAGGCGCATGGGTCCAGACACGCAGGTCCGAGGAAGCCATCCTGGGGAGGCGGAAGGCAGCCCGAGGGTTGAGACGTCGGGTGGCCCCTGCTGTAGGGCAGCTTCGGGTTCCTTTCGGCGTGAAGGCAGATTTAGCCACTAACTTCTCGGGGAAGAAACCTGGCCTCTCGTTTCCTCTCCCGGACCATGTCTCCAGCCTCTTTTTCCTACCTTCGTCCCTCTTCAGCCTTGAGTGCCCTGGAGCTGCTAGCCCTAGGGTCAAAGGTCAGGCCTTCACCAGGCCGGGGTGGGAGAGGGCACATCCTCGTTCAGGCACTGGCCAAGTACGTGAGTTGCCCGGGCTATCATTCGGGGCTGGACGCCCATTGCCAACTAAAGAGAGAACGGACGCTGAACTCAGAGCTCCCTCCTCCCGTACTTAGCCCTCTTTGATGACATGGGGTCTTGAAGGGGATGGCAGCTTAATTTAGAAAATTATATCGAGACTATAAAGTCACTCATCTGGATATTTTAGGAGTTTTTTGGTGGGGGGGCGGGGGTAATGATTTCCGCAGGTGTCCACATTGGGGTGGTTTTGAGCACAGGATTGATCACAAGAGCAGGCTTTCATTGTGTCATTTCCCTTGCCTTAACCCTGGCCAGAGCTAGAAAGAAGTTGCCAGAAGGGGTCCAGGAGAGGGAAACGAATGCCCACCCTCCTAAGAAGGCAGATCTGTTCCAAAGGGGCCGACCTTTTGCATGAGTGGGGGCAAGGCAGGCAGAGTAAAAAGCAGATCTCTATGCATGTTCATGTGGCTCAATGTAATGAACACATCTCCATCAATTCCTGGAGGCTGAGGGCTCAATTTACTTGGGTTTTAGCCGAGGAATGTCCTCAGCCTCAGCTCTGACTACAGAGAAGCCAGAGTAGTTAGAATTCTCTCTCCAACGAAAGCGATGGTCAATAGAATTCTCGGTATCAAATGAGCAATAATTTGCTGTGGCTACATGCTGGATAATGAAAGATGTTAGTGGGATCAATAAAAAATGAAAACACTTTTACTTACATCTTGAGTTACTGTTTTAAGAGAGTGAGAGGGATGCAACAAACCCAAAGCTAGGCTCAGAGCCTCTCCAGACCCCCTCAGACGCACAAAGCTCTGTCACCACCAGACAGAGTCTTTTTGCCACCAGGGCCTCTAACTTCCAGATTCTGTGCTCACAGGCAAGTAGGTTATTTACATCAAATTAACCCCTTAGAATCTGGTAATAGTTTAACTGTCAGGATTTAAAATTTTTTCTTCCTTTCTACAACTGGAAGTAAATCTTAAATTGTTTTCCATCAGAATTAAACTGGTTGTAGTTTATGGAAAAAGTAGGAAAGCACCCCAAAGCTGACTTGTCCTTTGAAATGCCTCAGAATGTGCACTTGACCAAGAAACCCAGGAGTGCCTGTGTTCTTTGGTTGTGAATAAAAAATACACAGGTAAAAGAATAGATTTAATTCCTTTCAATTTGTTATGTGTGGCCATTAAATCTGAAAAATTCAGACCTTAAAATTGCTCTTGCCAGACCAGTTAATTCCCTCATCTTCTCTCGTAATCATTTCCTCTGTTCAATTTGTTTTCAATTTGCATTGGGTTTATTTGTACATTCCAGTCTGCTTTTCTCACCATCCAATCCCCAAAGCTTCCCTACATGTCTGGTTCTTAAGAAACCTATTGCAAGACGATCGGGAAAGCATTCTCTCTCTCTATATATATTTTAAGATACAAGACTAAAAAACATCCCGAGTGCTCTGCATGAAACAGGCACAACGAAAAAGCTCATGGTCAGACAGCTTGCAGCACCCGAGCCGATATAAACAAAGAACATTAGGAAATCTGTGCTTCTTTTCGTCATTAAAGGAAAAAAAAAAAAAAAAGACACGAATTTAGCTGCTGCTTTAAGCTGTCTGACCAGAGAAGTTGTTTCTGCCATCGAGATAACGGTCAGTGCTGCAAGGACAGTGGCCTGTGATCATCCTTAGCAGGTTTGGGCTGGATTTGGAGAGACAGCCAAGCAACCTGGGAGATTTAGAAAGCGGCAACCGGCCTAGGGAAGTGTAGACAAGTTCTAATTTGGGGATTTCCTCGGGTCAGTGAATCTGGCTAGCTGCACTTCTACGACGCGCACGACAGCAGGTGCGGTTCTGCCGCTTCACGCGGCTTCGCGGGAGAACCGCGCACAAACCGCAGACGCGCGCTCGCATACCCGCCACCACGCTGGGCACGCCCGGATTATTTACACCCTGTTTGGGAGGCCTCCTCCCCGCCCTCATTTGCTGCTTTAAATTTGCCAGGAGGACTTGTTAGCGGCCGAGGCCATGAGGGCAGGCTGGGAGGGGGGCGCCCTCGTTCGGCTCGCTGGCCGTGACGCGGCTTCTGCCCTCCTCCCTCGGCTCCCACCCTGTTTGCGTGGCTACAGGCTCAGCAGGACCAGCGACGCCGGGACCCTGGAGCCCCTGCCCCGTCCTACCCCCCACCCCCACCCCCGCACGCGCCTGTGAGACTGGCTTACCCTGGTGGGCGAGTCGCTGCGCATTAGCGGATTTCATGGCAAGTTGCTTCTGTGACAAGTGATCAGGTTCGCGTTTAAGGATTTGACCCCTAGGAGGAAGGGAAGCGAGAGTCAATCTGCGTAATTTCAAATGAGAAAGAAACCGGGAAACGAAGCGGGGGAGCCCAATTTCTAGTCCCCTAATTTCCCCCTCCCACGTATCCTATCAGCCACCCCCCTCCCCCCGCCCTCAGCCAACGCACAGTAAGAAAAAGTGATCCGCACACGTCGCCGGTGATACCTTTTATTGCTCTCATTTTAAAGACAGGGACGGGATGGCTCCCTCCATGAAGCCTTTCTCGGCAGCTCGGCCCCGGGCAGGTGGGTCAACCAGGCAGCTCCAGGGCCCACAGATTGCTGCAAGGTCGCGAGGTGAGGGGTGCGGAAAAGAGAGACCTCGGGCTTCGTGCCAAACGGCCCCCTTCGGCGCCCGGGGTCTGAGCTAGGCGCACAAACCCAAATTCCCTCCAGCGTCTTCGGCTCCATCTTTAAGTCCAGGCAAAGATCAATTCCCCCTTTCTCTCGCACGCACACATTTGCAGCCATAAATAAACAGCTCCCAGCTAAATCAGGAACCCGAGAAGAGAAAGAGAGAAGAAAGAAGAAGAGAGAAGGATGAGATCCAGAGCAACGGTCTCGCTTCTCCCGGGCGCCGTATGGCTCTTTTTGGTCGGGCCAGTCTTGCATTTGGGGTTGCATCTTGCATTTGAATAGCTGCCTGGGCTTGTTACGGACCCGGGAAAGCACTGAAAGGGAATCACTATGCAAATTGTCCCAGTTACAATCGAAAGGTTCGATCTCCAGGAGCTGCCTGACGGAAGTTGATGTCAGCTATCTATGCATTAGGATTGCATTACCGCCTTCGCCGGCCTCCTCAATACGCCCGCTCGCGCCTGCCGGGGAGGCTTCTTCTTTTTTTTTTTTTTTTTTTTTGCTTATGTGTATATTTCCCTCAGTAATTTAAAAAAAGAGAGAAAGAAAGAAGACAGAAAGAGAGAAGAAAGAAAGAAAGAAAAAAGAGAGAAAGGAAGGAAGGAATGAAGGAAGGAAGGAAGGAGGAAGAAAGACAGACAGAAAGAAAGAAAAAGAAAGAAAGAAAGAAAAAAAGAAGGAAGGAAGGAAGGAAGGAAAGAAGGAAGAAAAGAAAGAAAGAAAGAAAAAGAAAGAAAGAAAGAAGGGGAAAAAGGGCTTAAGGTGGCTGTGTAGTTGGCTCGGGCCTGGGAGGCCCACGGGCGGAGGGGAGGAGGTGGGGGCAAAGAGGAGGAGGGGGGTGGTCGTTCTTTTGCAGCAGGTGTTGATGGTGTGTTTGAAATCAAACATTTGGAAACGGTTTTCTAGCGCTTTGCAGGACTAGGCGGCGGCGAGGGGTGGGGGCGGCGACGTCTGCCTCCGCCCGCCTGCTTGATCCTACAATGCCGGCTGCGGATCAATACCCGCTCACTGTAATCCCAGTAATTGTAGGGCTCGCAGCTTTTATTTTAAAGAAATAGGACACTAGAGCGCGGGCGGGCGGCTGAGATAGCAATGCTGGACCTTGGTGCCTCCGGGCGCCTTTTGGGGCGCCCATCTTTTACCCTAGAGCCCTGAAAGCTCCTCGCAATGGGGTAGTTCCGGGACCCCAGCGTGCGAACATCAGCGTGGCTCGCGTGGCCTCAGGCAGGGAATGGCGCTCGCCCGAAGGCGCTCGTGGTGGCTCAGGGCAGGACGCGTACGGCAGGGCATACGGCGTGGAATCCGGCCTTTTCCGGGCCCGATCGCCGGCCCAGGCGGATGGGCAAGCCAGTGGGTGGGCATCTTGGGCTTGGACGCTGCCCTATCGGTCTCAGGCCGCACGGATCCCAGACCTCGACGCTCTGGGCCCCCGGTTGCTGGAATATGGGCCTTCCGGCACAGACGGCGAGAAGTTTTGACCCTTTTCGGCCGCCTTCCAAGGCCCAAGGCCTAACTTGGGCCTACCCTGTGTCGGGCGGTTTGCCTGGGAGGCAGGGAAGGGCGCTATAGGATCCAGAGGTTTATCGACTGCGCGGCCACTTAGACCCTTGGTTACTCAGCGGGTGCGGAGCCGCGCGTTTGGCCTAAGCCCACCGTCCCCGCCGCGCCAGCGGGCCGCCTGCTGCCTCTGCCGGCCCGCCCCTTGCTGGCAGGGCCGGGGCAGGACCGCTGGGGCCTGGGGCCGCAGCCCCCGCGCGGCTGGCAGCCCGCAGCTTCTGGCGCCCCAGAAGATGACCATCTGTCATTCAATTAAGGTTTCAGGGCAGCTGATGGGGGAGCCAGGGTCAGCGACCTCAGGACAAAACGGCCTGCTGCCTTGGATAGGAGAAGTTCAAATGTTAAATGCAGAACATTGTGCCCTCTCCCAGTCCCGGCCCCCACCCGGCCTCAGGTTCGGCCGGTGGACAGCAGCAGGGTGAAGGGCAGCGGTCATTAGCACTTAGATTTCAGCTCTGGGCCGGGCTCCTTCTGTTGGGTCATTTTGACCAGAGAACCTTTAACCCTTTCACGCCAGCCCGCCCTCTAGGGAAGGCCAGCTTGTCTGATGGAGGAAAGAAAGAGGGCGCTTAGATGCACCCATATAAAGAGGGGTCAGATTGTATTTCGGGTCACTTCTTCATTGGAGAAGAAAACCTACAAGGTAGAAGGAAAACAGTTCATTATAGCCAAAAAAAAACTATAAGATCTTAATAGTTTTATTTTTTAAGTTTTAGCTTTGGGGGAGAAGTACATTCATTAAATATGATCAGGGAACTACTGGGCCAGTGTGGGGAGAATGGATTTGTAAAAAATTCCAAACTCCACCCATAATTAAGTGTATTTACCCAAACATGTGTGAGTGGTGATGAGCCACTACAGACAACCTGTAGTCTTAAGCCAGCTACAGACAACTTCCTTTAAGTATTGGTGACGAAGTCTCCACTGCAGCCAGCCTCATCTACAGTTGAAAATACATTGGACGGTTGGGACTTTCTGATAATAAAATGAGGTTAAAATAATTTTAAAAGGAATTCGTAAAATACATTCATTAAGCATTCACAGGCTGTGGGCATTTAGGTGTTAATATTCCTGGCTTCCCTACACTAGACAGGAGAAGCAGCCACATACTTAGCAGTTTTCAGCAGAAGTTCCAACTATTCCTCTCAATTATTAACCATGAAGCCTGAAAACAACTCTATTAGCAAGATATCATTTCAAGGCTTGGAAAACTAGGTCCTTCAGCAGGCTAGTTAGTAATAGAGGAAGGAACTGGGGCTTCTGGCTTCCAGCCCCACTTCTCAATATTAAACCTAGTCTTTACTTTTTGGAAGTAACTATCAAGAAATCAATTAATCAATCAGACATTCAGCATTGAAGCACCTTAGCAAATTTTTCATTGGATAACAATGAATAATACATGGCCCTCCAGTATATTGACTGTGGTAAATGGTCTTTAAGGTAAGGTGCTGCAACAAGTACCTTTAAATAAAATCAAAATAAAAAGTTTACCACAATCATAATAAATTGTTCAGTCATCTTCCTATTGACTCACATAGCATCTTTCTTCAGGGGCATTTGGAGTTATTTTTTTCCCCCTTACAGACCAGAACAAATTGATGAATTGAGCTTTCACTATGCTAATTTAGACATTATAAATATTTAATTAACATCCCTAATAGCCAGTCATAGAGGGCCCCCGCTCTACTTTACACTGTTCTTAATCTAAAGTAAATGCTTTTCCCATTAATAGCCTGATGCCATATTAGCAGCTTCCTCAGTAAAAGAGCCCCACTTAGTCTAAAAGGAGGCAGCATTGAGTAGTCTGCATTAGATAGGGGTTTATTCTTGTTTGTAAAGGATCCAGGGAATGGTATCAACTCTCTACAAATTCCACCTTTCCCAGTTCTTGCTTAGACTATTCTAAGAATAGGGACAACCTCTCAGTTTCACTTTTCTAGACAAGGTAACCTTTTGAGGTTGTACTAGAATAAAAATGAATTTATTTTAGTAAAGCTTACATTAAAAAGTGAATCACAGGTAAAGGATGACAAATTGCCAACTGTGGAAGGTACTAGTCTTTTCAACAGAGTGGTGCAGTGAAAATAATTCTGTACCAGGAGTCAAAGGACGTAAGTTCAAATCCTGTGACACTCAGTAGCAGTGGGACCCTTGGGCAAGGCATCTAACCCCTCTGAGCTTCAGTTTTCTCTTTTAATGAGACAACTAATGCCTATGCCACAGGGTTACTTTAATGATTAAATGGGAGAATATATGTGAAATTACTTGGCATATAGTAGATACTCAATATTGGGTTAGTTTATAAATGACTGCCAAATATTCATTAACCTTTCTCTCCTCTTATGTCTATTCTTGTCTTCTCTAAATTATGCCCTTATCATAATCTAACATTATCTTTGCAAATGTGGTTTGTCTCATCAATTCTTGGATCTAGTTTCTATAAGGTGAAGTGGGGAAAAACTGGGAGGCCTAAACCCTGACCAGGAGACAGTGTAAGAACAGATACTAGAATTTAGACTTTCAAAAGCTCTGAGTCATAAACTCTGATCACTGATATGTTGTTATACAACAGTCCTTGTGTGATTTAGAAAGATTCCAGAAGCAGCATTATATTTCCCAGGGGGCAGGAATCAGGCCAGAACTGAGAGATCAAGAAATTAGAAACTCTCCAGGCTGATCTAACTCTGGGACTAAAATCCACAAATGCCAAACATTAGAGTAAACAGCTGAAGAAAGGAAAAGCAGCTTCAGACAATCTACATTTAAAACATTAGAAAGATAAGCCATCTTATTGTGAGAGTATTTCTCAAAGAACCTGAGGAAAAACCAAATTGACTTGTTGGATGTTGCTGGTTACAGAGACAAGAGAAACCCTGCATTATTCTTATTTGCCAGAACAAAATAAATACTACTTAATGTAATATAGGCACTTATATTAATAAGATAGACATTTATCTAGATAGAGTAAATATCCTAGTAAAATCACACAATTTGGATTTTTGGTACAACCCAAATTTTCCTTTTTATTTTTGGTCAGCAGTGGAAAATCCCAGATAGAAGGATCAATGGGAAAGGGGCAAGGCATTGGCTGGGATGATTTCTCAAGGAAAAGGCAGTAGTAGGAGGTATAGGCAGACAGACAGCAGAGTCTGACATTGAATAGCTCATTCTCTCTTCCTTGCACTGCTCTTCCTCTCTCCTGCTCTCTCTGTTTTTCTCTCACCTTCTCTTTATGCTCTGTGATGATGCATTAAATCAGCGGTCCCCAACCTTTTTGGCATCAGGGACCAGTTTCGTGGAAGACAATTTTTCCATGGAAGGGGGGTGGGGATAGTTCAGGCGGTAATTTAAGCAGTAATGGGAGAGATGGGAGCGGTAGATGAAGCTTCACTTGCTCACCCACCACTCAGCGCCTGCTATGTGGCCCGGTTCCTAACAGGCCACGGATCACTGCATAAAATAGAAAGGGAAATATTTTTTATTGTCCCCTCCCCCCAACATTTTGTTTTGAGATATCCAAGAGGAATGTTTTTGACAAGTGGCTCCCAGGAGTGTCCCAGAGTATACTTTCTGAGGACACCATTCATTCTATAGAAATTCCTATAGGAATTCTATAGGAATGGGCTTACAGAACTCTTATTACCTATTTCTTAGGCCTCCTGAGTGAGGGCGATGGGCCTCTTGTAGTTAAAATATGGGAAGTTGCCCTGATGCTCTTAGGAACAGAGTGGAAAGTGATTTGCAGTATGGAAAGCTTCATGTTTGCTTAGTCATCCAATGCCTGTTGCACAGGGGTTAAGAGGAAGCCAGAAGTGGTCCTTGTTCCTGATCCGAGGGAACTGACAGATATTTAGGTGCTATTTCAGAGATCTGAAGAAAGCTGTAAGAGTAGAGAGGATGGGCAGCTATCTGGGTAGGGAGTTTGTCACTGATGGCTTTCTCAAGGAAGCAACCCCTCAAACTCAGGAGGAGAGATGGAGTTGGGCAAGTGAAGATGAGGATGGGGGAAGGACATAGAAATAAAGACAATGAATAATATGTGCAAGGGCACTAAGGTCTGAGAGTTCAACCTAGCCAGTGTGAGAGTGTACAACTCAAGAAGAAAGTCAGCTAGGACATGTGAAGGGCCCTGTTGCCAAGTTCGGTTTGGGTTTTATCATTTAATCAACAGGGAACCAACAGAAGTTTTTTATTTTATTAAAAAAATTTTTTATTTAATTTTTTTTTATACAGAAGGTTCTTATTAGTTATCTATTTTATACATATTAGTGTATACATGTCAATCCCGATCTCCCAGTTCATCCCCCCCACCCACGCTTTCCCCCCTTGGCGTTCATACATTTGCTCTCTACATCTGTGTCTCTATTTCTGCCTTGCAAACTGGTTCAATTGTACCATTTTTCTAGATTCCACATATATGCGTTAATATGTGATATTTGCTTTTCTCTTTCTGACTTACTTCACTCTGTATGACAGTCTCTAGGTCCACCCATGTCTCTACAAATGACCCAATTTCGTTCCTTTTTATGACTAATATTCCATTGTATATATGTACCACATCTTCTTTATCCATTCATCTGTCGATGGATATTTAGGTTGCTTCTACGACCTGGCTATTGTAAATAGTGCTGCAAGGAACACTGGGGTGCATGTGTCATTTTGAATTACGGTTTTCTCTGGGTATATGCCCAGTAGTGGGATTGCTGGGCCATATGGTAATTCTATGTTTACCTTTTTAAGGAACCTCCATACTGTTCTCCATAGTGGCTGTATTAATTTACATTCCCAGCAACAGTACAAGAGAGTTCCCTTTTCTCCACACCGTCTCCAGCATTTGTTGTTTGCAGATTTTCTGATGATGCCCATTCTAACTGGGGTGAGATGACACCTCATTGTAGTTTTGATTTGCATTTCTCTAGTAATTAGTGATGTTGAGCAGCTTTTCATGTGCCTCTTGGCCATCTGCATGTCTTCTTCTGAGAAATGTCTATTTAGGTCTTCTACCCATTTTTTTTTTTTAAATTGGGATAGAGTTGTTTTACAATGTTGTGTTAGTTTCTACTGTACAGCAAAGTGGATTTCCCTGTGCTATACAGCAGGTTCTTATTAGTTATCTATTTTATGCAAATCAATGTATACATGTCAATCCCAACCTTCCAATTCATCCTACCCCCCCTTCCTCCCTTGGTGTCCATACGTTTGTTCTCTACATCTGTGTCTCTATTTCTGCCTTGCAAACTGGTTCATCTGTACCTTCTGCCCATTTTTTGATTGGGTTGTTTGTTTTTTAATATTGAGCTGCATGAGCTGTTTATATATTTGGAGATGAATCCTTTGTTTGTTGATTCATTTTCAAATATTTTCTCCCATTCTCCCATTGTCTTTTCATCTTGTTTATAGTTTCCTTTGCTGTGCAAAAGCTTTTAAGTTTCGTTAGGTCCCATTTGTTTATTTTTATTTTTATTTCCATTATTCTAGGAGGTGGGTCAAAAAAGATCTTACTGTGATTTATATCAAAGAGTGTTCTTCCTATGTTTTACTTTAAGAGTTTTATAGTGTCCGGTCTTACATTTAGGTCTTTGATCCATTTTGAGTTTATTTTTGTTTATGGTGTTAGGGAGTGTTCTAATTTCATCCTTTTACATGTAGCTGTCCAGTTTTCCCAGCACCACTTATTGAAGAGGCTGTCTTTTCTCCATTGTATATCCTTGCCTCCTTTGTCATAGATTAGTTGACCATAGGTGCATGGGATTATCTCTGGGCTTTCTATCCTGTTCCATTGATCTATATTT
This sequence comes from Grampus griseus, assembly GCF_964374135.1. Taxonomy (NCBI): domain Eukaryota; kingdom Metazoa; phylum Chordata; class Mammalia; order Artiodactyla; family Delphinidae; genus Grampus; species Grampus griseus. The sequence goes on from NC_139018.1 coordinate 96,738,131, forward strand.
CTGTTTTTGTGCCAGAGTAACATATTGTCTTGATTACTGTAGCTTTGTAGCATAGTCTAAATTTAGGGAGTCTGATTTCTCCAGCTCCATTTTTTTCCCTCAAGATTTCTTTGGCTATTCAGGGTCTTTTGTCTCTACATATAAATTTTAAGATTTTTTGGTTCTACTTCTGTAAAAAATGCCATTTGTAATTTAATAGGGATTGCATTGAATCTGTAGATTGCTTTGCGTAGTATAGTCATTTCCATGATATTGACTGTTCCAATCAAAGAACATGGTATTTCTCTCCATCTGTTTGTGTCATCTTTGATTTCTTTTATCAGTGTCTTATAGTTTTCTGAGCACAGGTCTTTTACCTCCTTAGGTAGGTTTATTCCTAGGTATTTTATTCTTTTTGTTGCAATGGTGAATAGGATTGCTTCCTTAATTTCTCCTTCTGATCTTTCATTGTTAGTGTATAGGAATGAGAGATTTCTGTGCATTAATTTTGTATCCTGCAACTTTACCAAATTCATTGATTAGTTCTAATACTTTTCTGGTGGCATCTTTAGGATTATCTATGTATAGTATCATGTCATATGCAAACAGTGACAGTTTTACTTCTTCTTTTCCAATTTGTATTCCTTTTATTTCTTTTTCTTTTCTGATTGCCATGGCTAGGACTTCCAAAACTATGTTGAATAATAGTGGTGGGAGTGGACATCCTTGTCTTGTTCCTGCTAGAGGAAATGCTTTCAGTTTTTCACCATTGAGAACGATGTTTGCTGTGGGTTTGTTATATATGGCCTTTATTATGTTGAGGTAGGTTCCCTTTATGTCCACTTTCTGGAGAGTTTTTATCATAAATGGGTGTTGAACTTTGTCAAAAGCTTTTTCTGCATCTATTGAGATGATCATACGGTTTTTATTTTTCAATTTGTGAATACGGTGTATCACATTGATTGATTTGCATATATTGAAGAATCCTTGCATCCCTGGGATAAATCCCACTTGATCGTGGTGTATGATCCTTTTAATGTGTTGTTGAATTCTGTTTGCTAGTATTTTGTTGAGGATTTTTGCATCTGTATTCACCAGTGATATTGGTCTATAATTTTCTTTTTTTGTAGTATCCTTGTCTGGTTTTGGTTTCAGGGTGATGGTGGCCTCGTAGAATGAGTTTGGGAGTGTTCCTTCCTCTGCAATTTTTTGGAAGAGATTGAGGAGGATGGGTGTTAGCTCTTCTCTAAATGTTTGATCAAATTCACCGGTGAAGCCATCTGGTCCTGGGCTTTTGTTCGTTGGAAGATTTTTCATCACAGTTTCAATTTCATTACTTGTGATTGGTCTGTTCATATTTTCTATTTCTTCCTGGTTTAGTCTTAGAAGGTTATACCTTTCTAAGAATTTTTCCATTTCTTCCAGGTTGTCAATTTTATTGGCATAGAGTTGCTTGTAGTAGTCTCTTATGACGCTTTGTATTTCTGCAGTGTCCGCTGTAAATTCTCCTTTTTCATTTCTAGTTTTATTGATTTGAAGAGTCTTTTTCTTGATGAGTCTAGCTAAAAGTTTATCAATATTGAGCTAAAGCTCAAAGAACCAGCTTTTAGTTTTATTGATCTTTGCTATTGTTTTCTTTGTTTCTATTTCATTTATTTCTGCTCTGATCTTTATGATTTCTTTCCTTCTACTAACTTTGGGTTTTGTTTGTTCTTCTTTCTCTAGTTCCTTTAGGTGTCAGGTTAGATTGTTTATTTGAGAATTTTCTTGTTTCTTGAGATAGACTTGTATTGCTATAAACTTCCCTCTTAGAACTGCTTTTGTTGCGTCCCATAGGTTTTGGATCGTCGTGTTTTCATTGTCATTTTTCTTTAGATATTTTTTGATTTCCTCTTTGAATTCTTCAGTGATCTCTTGGTTATTTAGTAACATATTGTTTAGCTTCCATGTGTTTGTGTTTTTTCCCCTGTAATTGATTTCTAGTCTCATAGCATTATGGTCAGAAAAGATGTTTGATATGATTTCAATTTTCTTAAATTTACTGAGGCTTGATTTGTGACCCAAGATGTGATCTATCCTGGAGAATGTTCCATGTACACTTGAGAAGAAAGTGTAATCTGCTGTTTTCAGATGGAATGTCCTATAAATATCCATTAAATCTATCTGGTCTATTGTGTCATTTAAAGCTTGTGTTTCCTTATTAATTTTCTGTCTGGATGACCTGTCCATTGGTGTAAGTGAGGTGTTAAAGTCCCCCACTATTATTGTGTTACTGTTGATTTCCTCTTTTATACCTGTTTAGCATTTGCCTTATGTATTGAGGTGCTCCTCAATACATATATATTGAGGAGCACCTCAATATAAATATATGTATATATTTATAACTGTTATATCTTCTTTTGGATTGATCCCTTGATCATTATATTGTGCCTTCCTTGTCTCTTGTAACATTCTTTATTTTAAAGTCTAGTTTATCTGATATGAGTATTACTACTCCAGCTTTCTTTTGATTTCCATTTGCATGGAATATCTTTTTCCAACCCCTCACTTTCAGTCTGCATGTGTCCCTAGGTCTGAAGTGGGTCTCTTGTAGACAGCATATATATGGGTCTTATTTTTGTATCCATTCATCAAGACTAGGTCTTTTGGTTGGAGCATTTAATCCATTCACATTGAAGGTAATTATTGATATGTATGTTCCTATGACCATTTTCTTAATTGTTTTGGGTTAGTTTTTGTAGGTCCTTCTCTTCTCTTGTTTTTCCCACTTAAAGCATTTCTTTTAGCATTTGTTGTAGAGCTGGTTTGGTGGTGCTGAATTCTCTTAGCTTTTGCTTGTCTGTAAAGCTTTTGATTTCTCTGTCAAATCTGAATGAGATCTTTGTTGTGTAGAGTAATCTTGGTTGTAGGTTCTTCCCTTTCATCACTTTAATTATATCATGTCACTGACTTCTGGCTTGTAGAGTTTCTGTTGAGAAATCAGCTGTTAACCTTGTGGGAGTTCTCTTGTATGTTGTCTTTTTTCCCTTGTTACTTTTAACAATTTTTCTTTGTCTTTAATTTTTGTCAGTTTGATTACTATGTGTCTCGGTGTATTTCTCCTTGGGTTTATCCTGCCTGGGACTCTCTGTGCTTCCTGGTCTTGGGTGGCTACTTCCTTTCCCATGTTAGGGAAGTTTTCTACTATAATCTCTTCAAATATTTTATTGGGTCCTTTTTCTCTCTCTTCTCCTTCTAGGACCCCTATAATGCAAATGTTGGTGTGTTTAATGTTGTCCCAGAGGCCTCTTAGGCAGTCTTCATCTCTTTTCATTCCTTTTTCTTTATTCTGTTCTGTGGCAGTGAATTCTACCACTCTGTCTTCTAGGTCACTTATCTGTTCTTCTGCCTCAGTTATTCTGCTATTGATTCCTTCTAGTGTATTTTTCATTTCAGTTATTGTATTGTTCATCTCTGTTTGTTTGTTCTTTAATTCTTCTAGGTGTTTGTTCTTTAATTTTTCTAGGTCTTTGTTAAACATTTCTTGCATCTTCTCGATCTTTGCCTTCATTCTTTTTCCGAGGTCCTGGATCATCTTCACTATCATTATTCTGAATTCTTTTTCTGGAAGCTTGCCTATCTCCACTTCATTTAGTTGTTCTTTCTACTTTTAAATAAGATTGCTTTTACTGATATACCCAGGGTATAGGTTTATATTCTTATGATGTTTAATTTTGCCTCACATGTTTTCAGAATCTTTTTTAAAAAAATATTTATTTATTTATTTATTTGGCTGCACTGGGTCTTAGTTGCAGCTCATGGGATCTTCGTTGCTGCGTTCAGGATCTTTTAGTTGCGGTGTTCGGGATCTAGTTCCCTGACCAGGGATTGAACCTGGCCCCCCTGTATTGGGAGTGTGGAGTTTTAACCACTGGACACCGGGGAGATCCCTTCAGAATCTTGTATCATCAAATAATTGCTATTATTTTCAACACTCTAGGAAATCTCTTGGAGTTTCTTACAGCTTTATGATTTTACCTTTCCAAGTCTAGTCTGTTCAAACTCTGTCATATCTTAATGTCCTTCCTGCCAAGTTTCAGTTACAAAGAAACACCCCTTCCCTTGTAATCACATTTAATGCTCACAGCTATCCCCAGCAGACACAGAAATGTTTTCTTGTCTTGTGTAGCTTTTTTTTTTTTCAGTTTTTCACTTTCTTCCCCAAATAGTCTTTCTTCTTCTTACAGCTGCCTTCCCACTTAGTCATCAATTGTTGTTTTGAATACTCATATTCTTCAAGAAGCCTCCATAATAATATGGAGCCTTCAAGAAGCCTCTATAATAATAGGTATTTTGTGGGATAACAAAGGAAACATTCTAAGATGTGATCAATTTAGACTATTTATTTGAAATTTACAGTAGTTGCATTGGGCTTTATATTAACCACTAGAAATATTTTGCCATTCTAATTAAAAGCACAAACAAAATGTATGGAGGTAGAAGGAAGGGAAGTGAAAAAAGTGTTTAAGAAACAGAATTATATTTTCAAGTGTTTAAAGTCAGTATCATTTAATCCACAATAATGCTGTGTAATATTTGTATGCCTCTATTAGTGCAGATCCAGGGATACTTCTTTTGTCTGTTTCATATATATAATATGTGTGTGTATATATAATATATATACATATATACACACACACATAGGTATGTACATATGTACATATAAATATCTATACAGGTATTTGAAAAAACACAATAATAGCTACTTATTTCTAAACAATCAAAAACTTATTTAAAATAAAAATAATATAGCTGAAATTAATATATACATATGTTAAAAGTACAATAGGGTATGAAAAGAAAAAGAAAGCTCTTTCTCCATCTATTCCTCTCCTCCAGGAATCACTCTCAACAGTTTCTCATGTAGTCTTTTATACATTAAAAATATTTAAAATCCCCCCATGTGTATGCAGGCATCTTCTTTTAAAACAGTTACACAAATAGAGCATACTATACCTATTATTGTTAGTCTTTTAAAAATTTGTTTCATTTGGTAATATATTTTAAACATATTTCCATTCTTCTATTTTATTTTTTATGGTTTTCTTTTTTATAAGTTTAGTTTTTAATTGAGGTATAGTTGATTTACAATGCTGTGTTAGTTTCAGGTATACAGCAAAGCGATTCAGTTATACACATATATATATATATATATATATTTTAGATTCTTTTCCCTTATAGTTTATTACAAAATATTGAGTTTACTTCCCTGTGCTATACAGTAGGTCCTTGTTGGTTATCTATTTTATATGCAGTAGTGTGGATATGTTAATCCCAAACTCCTAATTTATCCCTTCCCACCCTTCCCCTTTGGTAACCATAAATTTGTTTTCTATGTCTGTGGGTCTATTTCTGTTTCGTATATAAGTTCATTTGTATAATTTTTTTTTTTTAGATTCCACATATAAGCGATATCATATGGTATTTGTCTTTCTCTGCCTGACTTACTTCAGTTAGTATGATTATCTCTAGGTCCAGCCATGTTGCTGCAAATTACATTATTTCATTCTTTTTTATGGCTGAGTTACATTGTATACATACACCACATCTTCTTTATCCATTCATCTGTCAATGGACATTTAGGTTGCTTCCATGTCTTGCTATTGTAAATAGTGCTACAATGAACATTGGGGTGTCCACCACCAGCGTCTCCATGTTCCTAGGGTGAGCCACAGCCACTCCCCCCCCCGCCTCCCCAGGAGACCCTCCAAGACCAGCAGATAGGTCTGGCTGAGGGTCCTATGAAATTACTGCTTTTGCCCTTGGTCCTGGAGTGTGTCAGATTTTGTGTGTGCTCTTTAAGAGTGAAGTCTCTATTTCCCCCAATCCTGTGAAGCTCCTGTAATCAAGCCCCGCTGGCCTTCAAAGCCAAATGCTCTGGGTGCTTATGTTCCCAGTGCTGCACCCCTGGGCTGGGGGGCCTGATGTGGGGCTCATAACTCTCACTCCTGTTGGAGAACCTCTGTTATATAATTATTCTCAGTTTGTGGGTCTCCCACCTGGGGTATGGGATTTGATTATATCATGAATCTGCCCCTACTACCAGTCTCGTTGTGGTTCCTTCTTTATGTCTTTAGTTGTAGAAGATCTTTTCTAGTAGGTGTCAGACTTTTTCAATGACGGTCGTTCTACAGATTGTTGTGATTTTGGTGTGCTCATGAGAGAAGGTGAGGTTAGGGTCCTTCTACTCCACCATCTTGGCTGTTCTCTGGAAATTTACAAATGCTGCTCTTGAAACCCTGCTAAATCAATTGAATGGAGTAAAAAAAGGAAGATTCTAAGTCAAACATAGTCTATGTTTGAAGGATTGTCCTCAGCCTGCAGTGCACCCATGGCCTACCAGTGAGTCACATGGGCTGGCTGGGGCTATCCTTTCTAACAGTGTATAAGAATGCCCATTTCCCCAACAACCATAAAAACGTTTATCTGTCCAGTATAAAAAGTTTTGCTATTCTGGCAAAAATTCAAAGACAGATATTTTTATGTTATTTTGACTTTAAATCTTGCAACCTTTTTTCATTAAACTCTTGCAGCTTCCAGCAAGCGTCCCTTCCTCTTCTGGGGTTGACTAGAGACCTCTGAACTGAGGACTGGTCTCCCTTCCCACCTTCCCCCCAGAATAAAGCACTCGGACAAATGTAGGTGGTTGGTGGGGTGTAGGGCCTGGGTCCTGTGAGGGTAAGTAGTTTTAGGTCACGTAAAGCCCATGACCTTTGGTTACTCCATTGGAAATGGAGACAGGTCATATTATTGGGTTCAGGTGAGCAAACTCTGGGCTATAAGAAGCAGCGAGACCCCAGTATAAACAAGGAAAATGGAGACATTTCTTTTTGCCTATTGATAGAATGTGGGTTTGTATTCCTATTCCCCATAAGTTTGTGTGCATGCGATGGCAGTCCAGCACTGAGGAGTGGCCTGGATTCTGAAGCCTAGATGCTTAGGTTTGACTCCTGGTTTCACTACCTGGCAGCTATATGATCTGTGCCTCAGCTTCCTCATCCATAACATGGGATATTAATCGTGCCTACCTCATAAGATTGTTATGAGGACTAAACATATTAATATCTGTAAAGCACTAAGAATTGTACCTGGCACATGGTAAGCAGCATCTAAATGTTCAATGAGATAAATTAAATGAGCTAGTTGGTGAATGTTTTTTTTCCTTTAAGCACATTTGGAAGTACACTTTTTCAATTTTTTCCTTCTGTTTTTCAAAGGCGCTTTGGCTGTTTTCAGAGCTCTCTCTTTGTAAGCTTTTAAGTGACAAGAAACAGTTGAGTAGAACTGATAAAATCTAAACATGAATGCCGATGAAGATGAAGAGCTGGTGCTTCTGGGTTTTATATTTGTTCTGCAAAAGGGCCCAGAGTAGACTGATATGAGGTAAAGCTCTTTTTGCATCTTTACATGTACTACATCACAAGGTAGAGTCAAGTGTGTCTTGATTCACTAGGTTCCATCTCAGGACAGGTTAGTTTTGGAAGGCACCTGGGACAGACTGGCAGTGGCCAGAACTGGGCCTTGAGTCTAGGGTGGGTAGGCACAGGGAAGAGATCAAACAAGGTTTCTCTACTGTGCCAGGTACATTGTAGGCCTTCTGTATATGTTTGATCAACTGAAGTGTACTCATGGGAGGTGCAGTAAGTGGCTCTGGTGTTCTATGCCCACTCAATCCGAGTTGACTGAGCACAGGGATACTCAGAGAAAAGGAACTCACCAGTGGGGATCCAGAAAGGATGCCTTTTCATCAACACTTTGGTCACACTCCTCTATGTGCCAATTGTCTCTATAATTCCTGGCTCTGACTGCTGCCTCTTTATTTGTAAATAAATTTTATATTTTCCAGATTATAATTGCTTAGCAAATAGTGAAAAGTGGAAAGAAGAATCTCATATCTATCCCACCACAGAGAGGTAGTCATTGTATTGTTTGGTTGTAGTTAATTCCCTTCTCTTTTGTATCATGTATTTATTTATCACATATTTTTAAATTGTCATGGACAATTTAAGATATACCCAAAGATATAAAGAATAGTAAAGCCAACACCAAGGTACCCATCATCCTGCTTAAGAAATTAAATATTCATCCATTCTATTGAAGCTCCCTTTGTGCCCTTTTCCTGTTATGTCATTTTCCCTGTCTGTAAGAGATAATTGTTATACCATAGCTCTCTATAGTCTTATATTTATATACATTTATCATTAAGTAATGTAAAATATTGCTTTATATGTTTTTAAGATTTACTTTATTGTTTCTGCAATCTGCATTTGATACTTAATATTAAATTTGTGAAAGTTAGCTATATTGATGTAGCTCTAGTTCCTTCATTTTCATTGTTATATAGTATTCCTTTGTATGACTTGCTTACCACTTATTCATCCATTCTCTTATTAATGATTAATTGATAAGTTGTTTTTATGGTTCACTATTATAAATAGTAAACTTTTCCATGGTTGTCTCTTTATGTCCATGTAGAAAGTTTCTCTTGGTTATATACCCAGGAGAGGAAAGTCTTCACTTTTAATAGATATTGCCAACTTATGGTACCAGTTCCTGTTATTCCACAGCCTCACCAACACTTACTATTGTTAGACTTTAAATTTTGCTGATCTGATGTTGTGAAATAGTATCTCATTGTAATATTTATTTGCATTCCCTTTAGTGAAATTGAGCCCCTTATTTTTATGCATACATTTTAATTTAGTTAAGATCATCCTATATACACATATTTTCCCACTTATAATCAAAACGTAAGGATTCCTCTTTGTTACACGCTTTTCGTAAATAATCTTTAATGGCTGTATAGCATTCCAACATGTGAATGGAATAAAACATTCTGCCATTGTTAGAAATTCAGGTTAAATCCAGATTTTAACTGTTGCAGATGAGGCTCTGAATAAATTTAACTAGAAAGCCTTTTATGCATTTGGGATGACTTCCTTAGGTTAGCTTTCTGGAAGGTAACTTACTGGACCAAATGGGATGCACAATTCTAGAGCTCTTACTAGTACATTGCCAAATTGCTCTTCAAAACGCTTGTACCAATATTCTTGCCAACCAGCAGTATACAATTGGAACCTGGAACTTGAAGGGCATTGCTTATGTCTTTTCCAGATTCTGGGGAAGTGGTTCCAAATACTTTCCAAAAGCAATTCAGAGTCTGTCATAGACCAGAGGACACAGAGAAGAGATGGGCACTAAAAAGAAGGGTCAGAAACTTAAATGTGAAAAGTTTTTGTTTTTTTTTTAATCTAAAGGAGAGGATTGCTCTTCATGCTTTTGCAGGGAGGACTGACTTCAGGAAGGAGGGACAGGGTGACTTGCCACTAACCTTGTACAGTTGCTCAGAGGCCCCCTTCTTCTCCTTAGTCTTTCTTCTGGTGTAACCCATCTCTGACTTTTTACTGTCTTCTTTTTTTGTGATTTTCAAGTAAATGATATCTACAGATAAAAACATATGGGAGTCAGAAATCACTTTTCAAGAAATTGTATCTTTTTTCTTGGAAATAAGATAGTATATTATCTATCCTATTGTATGTAATACTCAATTAGATTCAACAAATATTAGGCACCTGCCATATCCCAGGCTAGTCCCTGAGGGTACAGTGGTGAACAAAATATAGTATGATAGTTTATTATCATTAGCATGAATGCTATGGTAGTATATTCAGTATGTATACACTGTAATAAACATACTGGTTGTGGAGAGTAATAACAGTCATGTCTATTATTATCAATAATACTTAAGATTAGTATAGTGACTAGCAGTGCCTGAGAATTTGTTGTTATGAAAAGTGTTTTTCAGGCACTGCTGGAAATGAGGTGTTACGGTGTTTCTTCCTGAGTTTCCAGATCTTTCATAGCTGAGCAGACGTTGCAGATTGGTTGCTTATTAAAACTGGCACAGTGCCCTGTGGGGCTAATATGTTAATAACAAGCAGTGCCCTGCCCCTCATTAGCATCCCCCAGGATCTGCCGCTGCTGCTGCATGGGTCTCCACTCTGCCCTTGACATTCTACTGAGAGCCTCCAGGAGTGGGGTTTCACTGCTGTTCATACATCATAGGTGATTCTTTAAAAAGGGATCTTAGAGATGGCAGGACAATTTACCAGACACATGTAACATTTGTAGCTCCAGAGGCTAAGAAAATGGTGAAAGCAATGAAAGCTTGGGGTCCAGAGCAGGGTCTTTTCACCAGATAGGGTTAAGAAGGCAGTCCATGCATGTTGTGGTAGGGTTTCTTTTAATTTTTTTGATCTTCCTTTGAATGTTCTTATATTTGCTAATAGACCATGAGGAAGGAAAGATATAGAAGTAGCTAAAGAGGGAGCCATGGTATTCTGAGTTGGTATAATAGAGTGAGTGCTTCCTTTGTATGGTGGAAATTGGAAGAAGGATGACTTTTTCCACAGACTTGTGCAAACCTGGCCACACAGCCCGGTCTGGGAACCTCTTACCTATAAATACCATGTCCCAGGTCTTCATGGATAGGCATTTCTCAGGCTATATCATACCTTGAACAAGACAGTTTTTATTCCCTCTATGCACACGTTTCCAGCAAGTACTTACTGATATAATTTATGCAACTGTAAGATTTAATGATATATTTATTGCAATGTTTCAGCTTTTGCTATTTGTCAATACTTTTCAATAATAATCCTGGGTAAAAAAAATGACTGCTGAGAGCTCACATTGTTAGTGAACTGATTTTCCAAGGTGATAGAATTTAAGCACTGTCGGATAAAGTTTCTCAATATGAAAAATTATATCTGATCTATTAATTTTATAAGCATATTCGTTATTATTACTATTATTAAAAGTAATGAATTCAACTTGGCATTGGATCGCCATATAATTAGAGCAATAAAATTCTCTTTCTGAATGCTGAACTCATTGGGAATGGGTAATCTGACTACTCCAGCTAGTTCTATTATTAATTTCAAGGTTGTTCAGTTCAGCTTCAATTAAAATCAAACATTGATTACTTTCAATTGAATTGAATTGAATTGTTATCTTTGGATAGGTAATGTGGGTAATTTATGCACAAGGTAATACATGCAATGGTAATAAAATTCAAACAGTATAAAATGGTACACAGAGAAAGTAAAGCTCTGTCCCACCACTGACTCTGTGTATCTGCCCCCTCCTCAATGGCAACCACTGTTATCAGAGACTTTTTGTTTTTTGTTTTTGCTTGTTGTTTGGTCTGTGTGTATATGTGTATCTTTTGAGAGATATATCAGAGATTAATCTATTATTATCTCTACATATCTCTATCCATATTTTATTTTACATAAATGGCAGCATAGTATAAACACTTCTCTGCCTTTGCTTTTTACTTAATGTTATACTTGTTCATAGTTTCATATATTTTTTGAATGGCTGCCTAACATTTCATTGTAACCCCAAAATATTTGGAACATCTACCATGTGCCAGGCAGTTGTTGCTTGGGAAGCAAAGATGAACATGACAGGTCTCTGGCTCCCAAGGCTCACAGTCTCATGGGGGAGAAAGTATGTACCTGAATAATTGTAAAAAATATAGGCTAGGGCTTCCTTAGTGGCGCAGTGGTTGAGACTCCGCCTGCTGATGCAGGGGACACGGGTTCTTGCCCCGGTCCGGGAAGATCCCACATGCCGCGGAGCGGCTAGGCCCTTGAGCCATGGCTGCTGAGCATGCGTGTCCAGAGCCTGTGCTCCGCAACAGGAGAGGCCACAACAGTGAGAGACCCGCGTACCGCAAAAAAAAAAAAAAAAATATATATATATATATGTATGTATATATATATATATGTATATAGGCTATTGGTGTGCTGTAAGAATGGTGTAAGCAGAGTTAAATGAATGAACCTAGGAGGAAGAGATTAACTATTTGGAAGACATGAAAAGTCCTCCTAGAAGTGGAAGATGTGAACAAAGTTTTGAATAATTGGTAAATCTGACAGGTGCAGGTGTGGGCTAGGGACATTCAGGCAGGAAAGAGTGGCAAGGCATACTAAATCTGTTCAGGGCATGGTAACTGTGGGGTGTGTTTGGAACATCAGTTTGGTGGTGGTAGTGGGGTGTTAGTGGGAAGATGGGAGTAGGGATAACGCCAGAAAGATGGTTTGGTGATTTAAACATCAGTGAAGAGCAAAGCTGTGTGTGTGTGTGTGTGTGTGTGTGTGTATACAGAGGCCCAGAGAAGTGGGTGGAGATGAAGGAGGGAAGGCTTTTGTGTGTGTCAGATGTAGGGAGGGTCTGAATTCGAGTAAGTTGTGTGGGAGAAGAAAGGAAGAGATGAATTCCTGACATCACAGAGCTAATTTTTCTTATGAATAAGGGTTGGGAGTTTTGTAAAATCATTAACCATTCTAAATCTATTCCCTGATGAACTTGGAGTTTTGAATGCCTAATGAGGACAATCTGACTGAAAGCCCATTTAGGATAATACAACTTAAGAGAAAAGTCAAACACACTTATATTAATAGAAGCATGCAACACCATTAATTTGCAGAAGAAAAATAACTGTGGGGTGGCACCCCTTGCCATGCAGCTATCATGGACATGGCTGATTGGAAAAGTCACTGAATAATTGTGTGTGTATGATTCTGAATTGAAACAGGGAGCACACTTCTATGTTCAATTGTGCCACTACTTGCAAAGGTGATTTTTACAAGCCAAGGTGCTAGAAAAGCTTTAAAGGGCAAAAAATGAAGGAAAATAAAATGCTCCAGATAACCTTACGAGCAAAGTATAAATGATGCTTTGCAAGCCAACTTCATTAGCCTGTCTCCAGCATGAACTGTGACAAATGGACATGTCCTGTTTTTCTTCATTATTTGGGATCTCTCACAATTCCAACTGGTTCTCTATTAGGAAATGGGGAAGCTAGACAATCAGCATATGAATTTGTCAAATTCAAATTGAACATATTCTTAAAACATCATAGTTAAAAATTTATGGATTCAAAAAAAATTTATGGATTCTTCAGCCCACAATAGCTTTTTCTTTTTCTTTTTCTTTTTTTAAAAAAACTAGATCTCTCCTTGCCCTCTAGGGACAAATACATGTAGCACAGTAAGTGAAATTAATATCCTTTTCTATGTGCTCCTAATAAATAGTTTCTTGCCCTGAGCAAGTGACTATTTGCAAGGCCTGTCAAATATTTCAAATAGCCGGCTGGAGAGACGCTCAGATGAGTGATCCACTGCCTTTGGCACAAGCCACTTTAAAAGTTCGAAGTGGGTACTTAAGTCTCACCAAAGATTCTATGGGTCCTCACCATACTCAGGGCTGGGAATTAGACATTCTGTAACATGGGAGCTTAACTGTGTTGAGTGAGGACAAGTTGCTGGAACTTCATGTTCCTTGGAGATCAGGTGGCCAGGAATGGTGAAGGAAAGGCTCTGGAATGCACAAGCTGTTGGCTACATGGGTCATTGCCCAGCAACCCAAAACAATGCAAAAAGGCCCTCTGCATCTTCCCTTATCCTTGACATTCCCCTAAACACTCCCAGAGTCAGGTATATCTAATTGTTAGAAGGCTTCAGAAATACTGAGTTTATTTCTGCTTCTTTATGACCCATTTGTCCTAGCTCTACTTCGAGAGCAGAACTTTAGAATGCATAAACATCACCCAGGGGTGCTTTTTCCTTTTCTTAAATATTTTTATTATGGAAAAATTTAAATATAATAAACAATAGAGAAAATTATATTTAAAACTATGTCCTTATCACCCACTTTCAACAGTTATCAGTATTTTGCAAACATTATTTCATCTATCTCTCCTGTTTTTTAATGGAGTAATTTAAGGAAAATCTCAGTCATTGTATAATTTCATCTGCATGTACTTCAATATGCATCTCTGCCAGATGACACTTTTTTTCCTATACATTTCACAATACCATTATCACACATAATAAAATTGATAATAATTCCCTCACATTAGCTAGTACCCAATCCATATTCATATTGTCCCAATTGATTCATATTTGTCTCCAAAATATATTTTAAAGGTGGTTTCTACACATTATACATTGCACTAAATTTTATATTTCTTAAGTGTCTTTTAATCTATGACAGTCCCCCATCCATTTAAAAAAATACCACTTATTTGTTGAAGAAACCAAATCATTCATCCTATAGAATATGCAACATTTTGGATTTGGCTGACTGTATCCTAGTGAATTTTAATTAGTTTGCCATTATTTCCTGTTAACTGATAGTCATTTAGATCTGAGACTTGTCTAGATTTAGTTCCACTTCAGGGCAAGAATACATGACAGGTGGTGCAGCGAGTTTCCTACTGTGTCACAGCAGGAGGAGTCCCATTTTCGTGGTGCTGTGATTGATCCATGGGTTCAGGTATTATGTCCTGAAAATGATGGTTCATGGGTCTAACCTAGACCTCTGAATCAGAATCTTTAGCGAGCAACTCAGGTAATTTGAGACGGGTGATCCATGGCACACCACTGTCTGAGAAACACGGTTCTAGAGAGGCATTCTGAGGTCAGGTAAGTTTGGGGAAACACTGTGTGAGGTGGTTAAATTTATGTGTCAACCTGACTGGGACATGGGGTTCCCAGACCTTTGGTCAAATATTATTTCTGTGTGCATCTGTAAGGATATATCTGGATGAGATTAACATTTGAATTGGTAGATTGAGTAAAGCATATTGCCCTCATTAATGTGGGTGGGGCTCATCTAATCAATTAAAAAATCTGAATAGAATGAAAAGGCTGAATAAGAGGGAACTCCTTCTGTCTGACTGAGCTAGAACATCAGTCTTTTCCTACCTTTGGACTCAAACTGAAAACCGGGCTCCTTGAGCCTACTGGCTTTTGGACTAGAACTTACACCATAATTCCAAGTTTTCCTTATGTGCCTTTACCAGCATCTTCTGTTTCCTTTTCTCTTCTTGGGGAGTTCTCTGGTTAGTCAGGGGGCCTTTTAAATAGTTATGATTCACCTCTCATATGATGTGAGGACTATGAGGAAGGCCTTGGACAAGACTTCCAGAAACAGCTGGTGTTCATCTGGTCCAGACATTCCATGTCTCAGGACACAAAATGAGACAAACAAGAAGGCAATAGTTGTCGCAGAGAGGGAAAGGATCGATAACCAGCATTCTTCCTGCCAATCTGAATTTGGAAAGGAAGGAACAATGTGAAATTTTACCTTCTTCTCTTGATTAGTCACCACAGACAGAGATCTGGGAGAGTTGACTTTGCTAAGAATCCTCACCCTTTGACAGCTTCTGCCAGTTTCCCCAGGTCTGGAGCGAGTAAGGCATCCCAGTGGGTCTCATCCTGGTCACCGAAAACTGTAGATGACAAAAAATAATTTTCCCTCTACCCATTATGCTGAGTGCTTGGCCAAGACCCTTTTTTCTCTAGGGCATCTCGTAAATGGATAAGCTTATGTAGGATGGTTGGAAGTTCTCCACTGTGGCTACTGTAATTTAAGATTATCTTCGGTAAGTTTAACCCACTTGTTCAGCCTTAAAACAGAATTTTATTTACTCGAGGCCTTACAATGGACCCGGTCTAATTTAAGTTGGACTTAATTAAGCAAGCAAGCTCAAGGGACTCACGGGTACCTACGCCTGCTTGCTCGTTGCTCCTGAGAATTACTGGGGGTCTCCTCAGTTCCCTCTCTGACACCAGAGGTGTTAAAAAATGAACTGAGGCATATTAAACATTTTAAGAGCTTATTTGCACAAAAATCGATTTGAATTGGCAGCACCAAACCAGAAGTGGTTAGGTTTGTTCCCTACTTCATATTTATTTGGTGTGCAATGGGTTAGATCCTTTGGGGAAAGTAGGTGACACACGGTCTCTGTTCCTCACCAACTTTGAGGTTAAAAGGCACCACTTTACCAATGGAAGTATGGATGTTCTTAAAAAAGATTTGCCTCTTCAGTGACATCTGGTTTTCTGTTTAATGATTTTGGTCTCCTCTAGGGCACTGCATCAGTGGGGAAATGGTGAGGTTAGTCTTTTGGCTTGATCTCTGGCTTCCTTTGCCCCTGCTGTTTTTAGCTTTTTCATAGATTTGGTTTGCTGGATTTTCTCCCTTTCTTTCCCTTCCTGTTTCTCTCTTTTCTTTCTCTCTCTTTTTTTCCTCTGACCCTCTCTTCTTTTATCTCCCATTCCTTCCTCACTCCCTCCTTTCCTTCCAATACAATTTTATTCAATGCCAATACAATTTTTGTTTTGTTTTGTATTCTAATACAATTTCACCTACTATGTGAAAAAGGGTAAATAAACCATAGACAGTCATATAAATAAATAGTTAAAATACAAAGCAATACATGCTATTGTTAATTTATATGCAAACTGATTTAGTTGTGTAACATAAGAGAAACTGAATTTGATCCAGGATTAGGGGAAATGTTTCACAAAAGAAGTGAAATTTAGTGTGGGTTTTGAGGGATATGTATGAGTTTACCCAGCGCATAGTGGAGGGAGGAGATACCTATATGTGTAATGGAGCCAGCAAGTCTGGAGAAGAAAGAAGTCTGGAGTGACAGAGAGCATCAGAAATGTGAAGGCGTGACTAAGGTAGGAAAGACAGGTCAAACCCTGGCTCTGAAGAGTTTGTAAGTGATGCGAAGGTGTTTAGACTCTTATTCTGGCTAAAAGCTTCCAATGACATTGCAAACTTTCTAAACAGGGAATATATGTTATGAGCTCTGAATTTTATTTAAAGCTCAAAATTGTATTATCAAAAGAGTCAATAATGATGATAGTAGGAGCTGACATTTATTGTGTAGAGACTCTGTGTTAGCCACTTTATACACATTGTTGCACTTGATTCTTACCACCACATCACCTGTCGGGGTGTTATGGGTTGAATTGTGTCCCCCTCTCCCACTCCCAAAATTCATCTGTTAAAGTCCCAACCCCCAGTATTTCAGAATGAAATCGTATTTGGAGATAAGGACTTTAAAGAGGCATTAAGTTAAAATGAGGCCTTTAGGGTGGGCGCTAATCCAATCTGGTTGGTGTCCTTACAAGAAAAGGA
This sequence comes from Grampus griseus, assembly GCF_964374135.1. Lineage (NCBI taxonomy): Eukaryota > Metazoa > Chordata > Mammalia > Artiodactyla > Delphinidae > Grampus > Grampus griseus. The sequence continues at coordinate 96,755,156 of NC_139018.1, forward strand.
AATTTGGGCACACAGAGAGACACCAGGGTTGTGTGAGCATGGAGAAAAGACCGTGGAGGACACAGGGAGAGAGCGGCAACCTGCATGCCAAGGAGAAATGCCTCAGCATGAAATTAACTTTGCTGACACCTTGATCTTGAACTTCTAGCTTTCAAAACTGTGAGAAAAAAAGTACTGTTGGAGGGCTTCCCTGGTGGCGCAGTGGTTGGGAGTCCGCCTGCCGATGCAGGGGACGCGGGTTCATGCCCCGGTCTGGGAGGATCCCACATGCCACGGAGCGGCTGGGCCCGTGAGCCATGGCCGCTGGGCCTGCGCATCTGGAGCCTGTGCTCCGCAGCGGGAGAGGCCACAGCAGTGAGAGGCCCGCATACCGCAAAAAAAAAAAAAAAAAAAAAGTACTGTTGGTTAAGCCCCTGAGCCAGTGGTATTTTGTCATGGTGGCCCTGGTAAACTCATACAGGAAGGTTGCTATCCCCATTTTGTAGCCGTGGTGACCAAAGCACGGACAGCCATCTTTCCATGATTGCACAGCAAACCTACAGAGATAGGATGAAACTGAAGTCACTGTACCTCGAGGCTTTCTCAGAGTCCTGGAGGGGCCTGGAGACTGAGGAGCATAAGGCAATAGTCCACTTGGGCTTTTAAAGGTCATATAAAAGGGTGGTAGATGGTTGAGTTTGAGGGACCCATGCTTCAGGCTGTGTTTCCCAGACACTCTTTTCATCAGAAACATGGTGCCTAACTGCTCTCTTTAACCTGTCTTATATTAGTAACATCACAAAGAAATTCTATAGTTTCTCTCTAGATCAAGGGTGAGAATCTGGAGGTATTTTTTAAAACTCAGGAAATAGTCCATATTAAGATGAGCAAGAAAGATCTATGAGGCTGTCTTCCTTGCTGTAAATTGTGTACTTTATGGTAGAAATGATTACTGCTTTCATTCACGTGGCAGCTGCTAATGAGCACCACCAGCCCATCGGATCATCCAGCTGTCAGGCTGGCTTTGCAGAGTGCACAGTTTTGGTTTTCCAGGGTATAATTCAGTGTCAGAAGAGTTTATGTGTGCTTAAGCCCCTGCAGCCTATAGATAGGAAACACACTCTGAATGCAGTAATTATATTTTTAGAGTGCTGGGTTTGTGCTAATAAATCAGAGAGGTAAGGCTGGCAGGATTAGGGACTACTGCCAAAGACAATAATGTCAAGAATCTGGCCTCCCACCCACGTGCTCAGCCCACCCAGATCCTAGCAAGGAGCTCTAGGGGCCCATACTTAGCAGGAGGAGCCTAGCATTCAGCATCTGGTTACACAGTCACTTGTGAATTTCATGTCTACTTGTCCCTTTTCATGAAGACAAGGAAATTTAAAAAAGCCTTTTACTGATTGTGTTGGGGGATCATTGGAAATAAGACAGATTTATGAATGAATATTCTGTTTTAGTTTCCTTTTCTCTTCCTCCTCATTCTTTCAGTTCATTCCATTTCTCTTATGAAAACGAATGATAAATAGATGGAAAGAAAAGACTATATATACTATTAGTAAAAAATACACATGTGTACTCAGGAGACCTTGGTTTTAGTTCTGACATTGCCACTAATTGGCTGTGTGACCTTGGGGAAGTCATTTTACCTCTCTGAGCCTCCATTGCTGACTCTACAAAATGAAGGGGTTAGACTATGTAATTCTAATATTTGATGATACCAAAGGTTGAAGGATATCAACTAGCATGCATTATTAGTGATGGGGTCAGACCTGAGAGAGTTGGGGATGTGCTACTTTGTTTGACTGTCTCCTTTCTCCCACCTCATTTCTCCATTTACTCCATTTTCTTTGTTTCTCACTAGCGGTAAGGACCTTACACTTGGGTGTCCAATGGACCATGCTTCAGGCATTTTCCAATCCTAACCTTGTCTATCAAACTTTGTCAGTTCTGGGTCCTATTCCACCGGAGCACCTTCAGGTAAAAGAAACAAATGGATATATGATTTCATAGTTAGGCAATGATTCATAGTATAGCCTCTACAATCCAATAACCACTTAGTGAGTACCTACTATGTGCAAAGTACTCTGTTATTGACAATAGGGATTTAGATAAATAAGATGTGGTCCCTGCCCTTCAGAGTGTACACTTTAGGGAGGGACACACACCACTGACTGTGACGTAAGCTGGTTTGCAATGACAGGAAGGAGGAACGCCTGAGCTGGGTCTTGCTGACTGATTGGCTGGATTCTTAAAGGCAGCAGTGGGTGGAGGGGAGGGAGGTCAACTGCAGGAAACCTAGGATAAAGGCACGTGACAGGAAGCATTCAAAGTGTGTTTGGTGAAAGGCATGTAGTCTGGGAGGTGGGTAATGATTTGGATGTAAGGATAGCTTTAGGAGAAGATGAGCTGCAGTGGAAGCAGTGACTGGGGCTTTGAATGCCAGGCTGAAGAATCTGGGCTGCGTTGTATACGTGGTTTAGAGCCATTGAAAGTTGGCTTGGTCCTGTCATGAGCTGAAGCTCTGTTCTCCCTAGCACATGGTGTGGTTGGAGAATTGGGGTGAGGAGACCCAGCCATGGTCCATTTGCACAAGGGATCCAGAATTCTAGACTTCAGGAGGTGCTACTTTTGGTGCTAGCTCTGATGGGAGACACTTCCTATAACCCTGTAAATATTGTAGGGATAGGGGACATTGGTAGCCCATAATTTTGGTTTTGGAGCACCTAGGAAATACCCCTGGGGATTCTTGTGATGATTTGGGAGGATCTGGAGGGGTCTGCAGGTCCTGCAGAGTGGGTGGGGGTAGAGCCAGAGAAATGCTTTTGTATGCATGTCGTTGTCTCCCTGGGAAGCCGTGGTTAGGAGAAGAGGAGGGGGCTTCAGAGGGCAGTGTATTAGGGAGAAAAGAAGGGGCCTGATGACCAACACTTTTTGGAGCCATGGTGGTGGAGATGAGGCCCTTGGACACATACCATTGTGGGGGTTGGTGAACTTGTTTGGTCTCAGCACAAGGTTGCTGCTAACCCTTTAGCATCAACTTTGGAGGCTGACGCCTCCAAAGGTCACCTCCAAAAGGTGTGGGGGCAAATACAGTGAACTCTTTGTTACCTTTGACTTGAGCAGCAAACACCCTAGGAGACACCATTGGTCTAGTAGCTTTTAAAAATTTAATGGTATCTTTAAAAGCCTGGGGATTAGCCAATGAGCTTCCTCCTGTCACAGAAAGGACTAAGGAAGATTTGAAGGAAGAGCTGGCCTCTTCCCTTTCCTCCTGGGTCTGCTAGACAAACAGGTTCTGGCAGCTTACGCACCCAATTTTGGCCTGGAAACGTGAAGAGTTAGCACACGGGGAGTGGGAGGACCCTTTAATTCTGTATGATAACCTGAGAGAGCTGTGGATAATGGGTATGAAAAGGCTGAGGGCTTATTTCAGTTGAGGCCTTTCACATTTCAACGCCCTGATCTTGCATTCTCCCAGCAGCACCCTCTCAGATACGCTCAACACATCCACTTAAGTAACTCGATTACTCTTGCAGGCGCTTTTACATAATGCACCTCCCATCAGGTTGGGTGCTCAATCATTCAGCACAGGACCCAGCATCTCTCCTCTAATATCACTTTACACACAGCTAACAAACACGGGTTGCCAACAAGTGACTGCACCAGTCAATAAAGGACGGCACAATCCTACCTGCCCACGCTGCTGCCACTGCCTCTGGAGCCAATTAGCCTGCTCCTTCCTGGGTGCTGCGGGAATACATTTCCCAAAGTGGTTCTCCTGTTCACCCTGGGGTTATTGTTCTCTCGTTCTCCTTCTTTGCAGAGGGCATGCAAAACAGAGAGGCTGTGGCAGTTCCTCTCACAGGATAGACAGGTTAGCGCTGGGAGCTGGGGACATGATTTAAATTCACCATCCAAATCCAGCACCTTAATCCAAGCAAAGGAGAGTGTGGTAGATGTGAGGAACCCCCGTGATTCCTGATGCTCTGAAAAGCAAGGAAGCTGCTGAGAGAACAGACTTGTGTGTATATCACCCCCTTTCCTCTTTTAGTCTCACGGTTTGAATTGTTACGTGACAGGTACAAGATCCAGGAATAAATGAAAGTGCACGTTCCCTGTTTGCACGAGTCCTTTCTCCTGCTCACCCCTGCCATGAAATCAGTTAGGTGTGAAGCAATGGTCCCTGTGCTGGGAGTCATGATGCAGCAACAATCTCTGTTTGGATGGCTTCAGGCAGGAAAACTCACCAACATCCTAATTTGCTCTCCTCCTGTGGAATTTCTGCCCTGCCTCTCACACAGCACTGAGAGGACCAAATGATAAAACGTCTGTAAAAATACTTTGTGAAAGTAAAGCTCTGTACAGATATATGTTTTGAGTGATAATGTGGGGAAGTGGAAACAATGATAGCTAGATGTCAGCAGGTTAGAGCCCTAAATTATTTTCTGTTCAGCTCTGCCACTTGCTAGCTCAGGAGCCTTGGACACGTCACCTCACTGACGTGGGACTGTTTTCTCATCCAGAAACTGGGGAAGATAAAGCCTATTTCATAAAATTGTTTGAAAATTAAGAGGTGATATGTGTGAAGAGTTAGAAAACTGTGGAGTATTGTACACATGTAAGGAATAGTTTGTTATTGCCTATGTTGATTTAATTGTGGCCTTAATCCAACTGTCCCTGGCCCTTGGGTATTTCATTTGCATTTTATTATTTTCCACTAGTTTTTATGCTGCTCTTTCTTTAGTTTGAAAAAAGCCTCCTCTCTGTTTTAAGTCTTCTCAATGAGATAATAAGCTTCTCAGGCACAGCCTGCATGGTTAGGTCTGCAGTGGGTTCTTCAGCAGCAGCTATCATCCCATTGAAGGATTTGTATACAGCCAGTGCTTAATAAATGCTGCAGATCCACTGAAGTCACTTGAGCACTCAGATCCATGTTCTGAAATGCTACCTCATTTCTAAGAAAGATGCTAGTGGTCTGACTCAAGGAAAGAAATAAAAAAGTGAGCCTCGAGAGTTATTCTTTGATGTTCTCTTCTTTCCTTGATGTTCTTTTTCTTGATTCAATGAATGAGTCTGGTTCCCTAAGCCAATTATGAGAGTCAGTCACTCATCACAAGTTCTCTCCCAGTGAGGCAGTAAAGTCTTTAATGATGGGGCCTTGTTGTAACTAATGGAATGAGACTGGAAGAGATATCTCTTGAGTAAAAGTTTTAATCTCCGTTCCAGTCTAATACAGTATCTTAAACTGAAAGATGCAATAGGATTAAAATACCTTTATTTCTCCAGATTGGAAATATCAATGCTTTTGAAACTTTAAGGCTACAAATCCATTGCATTTATATATAGTTTTGAGCTGGATCAATTTCTATAGGCGCTAGTTATGGTATGTATTGTGAATTTTGTGCCTGGGTTGAGATTGCTAAGAGCAACTCTCCACTTGAATCTATTAATTGCTTATTGAGTTCCTAGGAGGTGGAAAACACTGTGCTGAACATGTGGGAGACATAGAGAAGGGGGAGATATGGGCCCTGCACCCGCATTAACTCCTACCCACCCAGGGTCTGCATCGCAGTAGGTAGGGGAGCTGGAGGTATGTTCCTTTGCAATTATCAATAAATGCTTTCTCTCAGCATGTGGAGGCTGAGAGAATCAAATCCCATGACTTCATGCCTCCATGCTTTATTTCCTAGAGTCCAAGCCTTAGTACAGAGAGTCATGCCTCTTTTCCTGATTCCTCCACAATGACATTGGTCATAATAATCTTTGGCAAGTTTCTGACTTGTCAAAGGGATTTCTACGATGACTGACAGCATCGTTGATATTGAGAAATCATGGATTAGAAAGATAACAGCAGTAAAAGGAGATGGGGAAGGTTAGGATTGGAAAGGGAGAAAATGTGGTAGGATCAAGGAAAACTGTATTTGGTTGAAGGTAATTTATGTACTCCTGATCATTTTAAGACATTTCCCAAGGCTGAGTTGATGTTTTTTCCCCTCTGCCTTCCTCCATCTCTAATCTATTTCATCAAGTCACTGCGTGGAGGCCTGGAATGCCCTCAAATTCACTACTATTAGCAATTAGATGGAAATTCCAATGGTAAATAGACTCAAATTCAAAGTTATTTCAATGTTCCCACAAAGATATAGTTTCTTTAATTATGAAAGGTCAGTGTCATACCCTCCAGGAATACTGGCCAGCTGTGCTAAAGTCTGCTGCTGCCTCTAGAACTTCTCCTCTTGCGACTTCACATCTGGAAACTTCCCTAACGAGATCCAAGCAGTCTTCCGGAAGCTCGGGACGTCGGCTGGTGCCTGATCCCAGGGCAACCACAGCCTCTCACAGAGGAGTCTCACGTTAACGAGCCAACCACTGCTGCATAACACAGACCCTTCTCTGCGTGTGGACACTGTTACTCCCACCACAGAGGAACTCACCGGGCGGCGGGTCTTACGTGGCCGGCGACGGTCCGAACGTTCTGCGCAGGCGTGGCCCCGCCCTGTGAACTCCCGCGGAAGGTCTCGCGTGGTCGCACGCTCTACTCCGGCAGAGATCCTGAGGAGACTGAAAAGATTCTGAGGAGACTGAAAAGGAGGCCGCTGCTGACGAGGCTGTGACCCAGGAGGCGTCTCAGAGACAATGGGCTGTGCCAGCTCCCAAATTACTGCTTCTCAACCCTGGGTGGCGGGCTGGTCTGAAGGCGTTTGGGTAGGAGCCGCAGCGCGCCACTCGGCACTGGACGGCGGCTCCGGCACTCAGGCCACGCAACGGGCAGAAACAACCACTGACTGGTCTTAAGCTGGCCTTCCACAGACTCATAAACAGAAACTGGAAATAAGGCTGACAGAAAATAAATGGTCCTTTTTAAAAACAGAGCAAGGCTCAGACAGTGGGAGTTTGGGAAAGGAAGGCCTTGAGTGAGGAAAACCTCCCGAGGGGCTAGCCTGAACTGGAAGGGACTGCGAACGCCTGCTATCTTGTCTTCTTTGGCCAAGGACCTTCGACCACACACTGTGGTGTTGTCGACTCCTCATCACCGCAGCTGCTCCGCGGGTTAATACCCCTCGTCAAGTGTGGCTTCTACAGCTGGACACGATATTCCAGGTGGGTGACCAGTGTGGAGCAGGGCCTCTTGCTGACCTTGTTCTGTACATTATGTCCAGGTGTATAGCTCGATATCCCTTACAGGAGCTTTCTGAAACTTTTATAAAGATGTCTATGGAAGGGTGATAGTTTCAGAAAGCAGAGTTCAGAAACATAGGACCCTTAGAATGTTAGTGTTAACATTCTTAAACCGGAGAAATTTTCACAGGAAAAGAAATCCCCATAAGAACACTATAATTGTGAATTTGTATCTCCAAAGAGTTTTAGATTGGAAAGTCATCCTAAGGAGGTTCTCTTTTTTTTAAATATTTTTATTGGGGTGTAATTGCTTTACAATGTTGTGTTAGTTTCTGCTTTATAACAAAGTGAATCGGCTATACATATACCCCCATATCTCCTCCCTCTGCGTCTCCCTCCCTCCCACCCTCCCTATCCCACCCCTCCAGGCGATCACAAAGCACCGAGCTGATCTCCCTGTACTATGTGGCTGCTTCCCACTAGCTATCTATTTAACAGTTGGTAGTGTATATATGTCCATGCCACTCTCTCACTTCGTCCCAGCTTACCCCTCCCCCTCCCCGTGTCCTGAGGAGGTTCTTGTAAAATGTTTATAGTTATCCCAGACATGCCTTGTCTATACAGAATTTCTTGGACTGACTTATGTATTTCCCTATTAGAAATTTACCCGACTCTTCTACCACGGAAAGTCTGGGTTACGCTACTGTGATGGTTTCAGATTGGTCAGTTCCATGGCATTGGGTGAAATTCTCCTGGAATATGCAGCTTTCTTCTATAAAGGGGAAGAATGTGGGTGGAAGTTGGAGTATTGAAAGAGCTCAAAATCAGAGGATGGCCTCTGGGAGTAGCTTCAGGAAGCCTCAGGAATGACTGAGGCTCCAATGAGATGATGGGAGTAAAAGCCACAGACCACAGGTATGGAGTTCTATGAAAATATAAGGAGCACAGTATTGTGAGCAGGCTCTTGTCCAGTGTGGTAGGGCAGGTGCTAAGAAGCTTTGCAGTCTGCTCTGGTTCTTATAATATAGAGCTCCTACCCGGTTTCCCCTTTGCCATATTCTAATCCTAATTGCTACCTTGGACAAGTTGCTTTAACTTTAAGCCATGTTTTTCTTGTTGCTACAGAGATTATTTTACTACTAATGACTGTAACTCCTTCTCCATGTTTCTTCCAACCCCTCCCCTACTCTTATAGATAGTTCTGGAAGTGTGTATCCTAGGCACTGGTAATCATAATCACCTTCCTGTGGCCTCCATGGTGCGAAGTCCAGGACATGTATCTATGGCAGTGCTGTCCTGGGCAGAGTGGAGGAGGGGCTATTTATCGTTAGGTTTTGACCAAGTTCCTTGAGTCATAGGCAGTATGGAGTGGCCAGGGCCACCCTGACCTGCACCCCATGCCTTCTTACCCTGCAAGCAGTGGCATGAGATTGGGGGTGGGGTGTAGGGTATGGACACTGTTTCTCTTTTCTCTGGAGGAAGGGTAACCAAGGAAGTTTGAAGTGTCCTTGGATACACTGCCAAGGTCTGCTTCTCCCATAAGCATGGGGCCAGGAGAAGGAACTGGGCTCACTGGGTGACGCCCAGAGGTCAGAGCAGCCCACCACGTCCTCCTTCCTGAGTGAATGTGGTGGTTTCCCTGGGACCCATGTAGGGAGAGTACTTCTGTGATGCCAGTACACTCAGTAGCTTCTAATTCAGCCAAGCCAAACCTTCAATGTAAATCATCCTTGTCCCAGACATTTGCTTTTTACCCAACAAAGTCATCAGATCCTTACCTGAAGTTATGCAAGAAGTGTTTTAAAGGAACCCTGTGAAATGAATTCCTTTTTCCCCTGTTTCCTTCCCTGGCCCCTCGGCAATCCCCATTGTTCAGCAAGGGATTACTGCACAAACCAGGCAACCTCTCTTTCACTCAACAAAGAAATTTAGCGATCTCTGAGGCTGTGTCACCTTGCCAGCAGAAACACTGAATGGCAATAGCGCTGAGAGTCGACACTAATAGCTGACACCAAATTAAACTGCCAGACTCAGTGTGATGTACCTCTGTCACCTCTTGACACTTCTGATGTGAGTACAGGGGCTTCTGCAGGAAATTCATCAGCTGTAGTTCATGATGCATCATCTTTACATATCTGTCCATCTACATCTGTCAGCAGCGGGCAATCCTCAGATGACTTCAGTGATTGGTATACAGATTGCACTACCTCCAGACATAGTAAACAGGGTTTTAACTCCTAGGGCTCCTTTAGCTCTACCTTCCCTACTGACAAGGCCTGGTTACTGGTGTTGCCATTCGCCTTGTGTTTCAGGTGGTGATTGACAAAGGCTGATTAAGACGGTCTCCTTTCTTTTTTCCTACTAACCAGTATCTCACATTCGTTCCTTCTTTCCAAGTTAGCTATTCTGTGGATGCATATTTTCTTCAATGTGTATTTCTAGAATGTCATCTAAAAACATGTATTTGCTCATTAATGGTTTCATTTGCCATTGCCCTGGTGGGGAAAATTATGTTTAGTACAGGCTCATCTTGATAATCAAACTTGTTTGCTTCCCAGTGGAAAATGTCTTTGATTTTTCTGTGCCTTCCTGGCAGATCATTTTAGTATAGTAATAGCTGCTAATGTGCCAAGATCAGCGACTTGCTGATTTAAAAAATATTTTTAGACCCTTAAAATTCTCAGTGGTTATTACCACCTTAGGTATTTATTTCACACGTTTGTTTACATCTTCAAGTTTCTACACACTCTGAGGAGTAAGTTAAGTTGCTTTTCAGGGGGTGCAAATGTGTTTTTTCCTTTGCATGTCTTCCTAATATGATTCTGGAAAGAATAATCTCAAATATATAAATAGTGGTGAGGACATGGGAGTTTCCAGCTTTTGGTATCATAGTACAAGCTGTATTTAAAAAAACTTTTTTTGGGGGGATTCATTGCAACGATACTACTCTCCATATGCATTTCTCCAGAATAAAGACTACAGTTTTTCACAAACCACATGTGAGTGTTTATTTTTTGTTTTAAGGAAAATGAGCTTTTCAGTGGTAAGGACGATGCTTTCTTGTTTTAATTCATTGATAATAGAGCATTTGCTATCATTGCCATAGTGACTGGGAAACGCTGTCCCATGCTGGCTCATGAGGGCCATTCTTAGGCCAAGAGTAGTGCTGTCCCTCAGGTTGTAAGATTCATCTGGTAGTTGCTCTTACTTGGGACGCCTAGTCACTTCCTTCGATTTTGGGCCACTGATGAGGTTCATAGTGTGTTTGAAGACACCCCTGTGAGGACATCTCTGGTGGCAGTGGTCAGTTGTGAGACCTTCTTGAGGGTGGTAGGGGTGTGAGAGTGTAGCAGGGGGTACGCCCAGTGCACTAACTAGAGGTGGCGATCCATCCAGAATGGACTTTCTAAGCAGGTGAAATTCCTGTTTAAATTTCTTGAAATAGTCTGAATTTAGCTTTAAAATAATCTGGGGATGGGTGAGTAGAGGTGTTGATGGCAAGTAGAGATGAAATAAGATTTACCAGGAATTTATAGTGTTGAAGCTGGGTGATGAATATATGGGGTTCATTAAACTATTCTCTCTGCTTTTGTATATGTTTTAAAATCCCTACAATACAAAGTTAAAAAATGATATTCAGTTTCTTGAAGTGGTAGGTTATGACTCTGTAAACTGAAATTACATTGATTTGATTATTGTTAATGATCTTGCATTGTTTAATAGATGAATCCATATCAAGCATCTTTAATCCTAATTTTACGTTGATCTCAAAAAGGATTCAATGTGGACTGTATTTTCTTAGTTCCTTTTGGACTTCTCTCTTTTCACAAAACCACTGGTTTTGGTGTCAGCCTTAAGCGTAGGTCAGCTCCTAAGGTCACTGCCTAAGGGAAGCCTGACATTTGATATACTTACCTAGGGTATTGCCTGGTACTTCAAGAAAATAAGGATCCCCCTCCACATCCCTTCACCCTAGAGTTCTCCTGACAATTGTGGCTATGGAGAAGGGGCATTCTGAGAGCAGAGAGGGGGAGGCAGTGCTCACAAGACTGTATCCACGTGAATCACGTTTTTATACCTAGGTCACCCCATTTGAGTTTTATTCCTGTTCTTCAAAGTGCTGTCTTGATTCAGAATGCAAGACACTGTTACTTTTAATAAGGCTGGTCTTTACATCAAGGAGGATCATGTCATGTGAGGTTTATGGCATAACAGTAAGATTAAATATCTCACACAGTCCAAATTTCACATGGGTTTCATGAATGAATGAATTTTAAGGAGAGCATGCTTAGGATGAATTCACAGAACACAGTTCTTGACTAATACACAAGACTATATTCTAATACAGCCCAAAGCAGGAACATATTCCTGCTTACTCAGAACCATTGTGGTAAGGTCAAGTCCCAGTATATCGAGCCAGCCTGAGAGAAAACAGCAAATGAAGTGGTGGGAAAAAATGCTTTGAATCTAACTTATAAGTCCTATCTTAAACATATTTGGATAGAAGGTACTTAGGACATTTTTGTAAAATGATAGATATCTCAGCAATAAGACAGCTGTGAGAATCCAGTTTATATGATTTGAGATTGCTCTGCTTAAATATACATTTGATATGCTTATGAAACATGGAGTTATTGGAATAAGGCACAGGGTAAAAACAAATTCAGACTGGCTACTTAAGGCTATGTTTCAGAGGCTGTGACTTGAAGTGGCTGAGGTAAACAGCTCACTCAACTGGGGATTATAATGGGAGTGCTGACAACCCTCACTAATTAGGATGCTCTCAGGCAGCTCTGTAATAGCTGTGGGGAGCAGCTATCAGTAAACAGTGTTATATTCGGGGGGTCATTGCATCGGGTGTCTCTCTGCACAGCAGAGACTTCACTTGCCTTGCTTCTAGCAGTCATCTTGCTTCCAGCTCTTTCTTTAACACCCCAAGGATCTCATGCCCTTCTCCAAGAGACACAAAGGATTCTGAGCTTACTAGCAGTCTCCTCCCCGGGCAGAGGGTGAAAGATGACACGTGCAAACACACAAACTAATTATAACCCTGTTTAGTTCCTGTGGGTGAATCTATCTGTTCATCCCCTTGGCCCTTTCCCACATTTAATTCCTATTTGGTGCAGAGGGAAGGATTATTTCTGGAAACCATCCTTTCCCCTCCAGTTCTCCCCCCAGCTGCCAAACACAGGCAGTCATCCTGTGGTAATTAACAATCTCATCATGAGGAGTACATTTTATGGTACTCTTCGTCAGGTAAATTCTAAATTAGCTCAGTTAAATCGGGTCATAAGACACAATGCTGCCATGTCTATTAGCTCCTGGACCTCTGCCAATACACCACACTATTTCGGGAGCTGGGCTTCTGGCAAAAGGAATCATTACCCAGAGATTATGGGCAGGAAGGGTGGTGTGGGGGCACCCAGTAATGGTGGCTTTCTCTCATTCTGGCTTCACTCTCAAGTTCTGGGGTGATAAATGAAGGGTTAGAGCGACTGACTGGGGGCAGGGTAGGGTATGGGGATGCTGAGGGAGTGCTGAGGGACCTATCACTGAGGTCACTGTCCCTGCCATCACCTGGGATTTCTGGGGAAAGGCTGCTGCCAGGTTCACTCTTGGTTTCCCAATGGCCCTGAAGAGGATGGAAGGGCATCTCAGACACTGCAAAGAGTGGTTTGACCTCCCGAGGCCATACTCTCAGAATGAGATTGAGTGGAGAAAGACTGGGGGCTCCAGGCCCTTCTTGGGCAGAACATCTGGATGACTTTGAGCAAGTCACTTTCTCCCTTCTTGTTCTGTTTCTTCACCTACTGATTGAAGAGGTTGGGCAGTAGGACCCCTGAAGTCCTTCCTGTCTCAAACATCTTGTGACTCTGACATTCTCTGCAAACCAGTGGAGTTGACCTGGGATGTTTTCCTGACTCTCTAGAGACAGCTGTGGGCTCTGTGGGCGCAGGCTGGTGCCCTCCTTTGGGTGGTGTTTAAAGCATGGCTGCCTCTGGTTCTGAAAATACATCTTTCTAAGATTTTTCTGGCTACTTTTGATGTTCTGAACCTGCAGGGAGCAAGGAATTCAGCACAAAATAACCCACTGTGTACTAAATGCCAAGAGAGGAACATTTAACTTCAAAAAGATATGCAAACAAGCATGTTTTTTTAAAGGACCTACAGTGTGCCACAGCAGTTTTCCTGGAGTATGTGTGTGTGTACTGTGGGGAGGGGTACAGGATAGATTACTGCCATGAACAAAATACTCTGCCCTTAAGTAGTTTGCAATATAATGGAGATCAAAGTGGGCTAGCTGCCAGTTTTGTGCTAGAAATTCTACCTTGAACTACCAGAAAACCTCCACAGGCATTGCTGCCTCCACCACCCCAAACTACATGTCTCTGCCACTCCTTTCTCCAGGAGCAAGGGACATCCCATCAGCCTGTCATCAGCACTGCATACTTCCCCCAAACAGTGTCATCTTTGTGTGCCTGATTGGTAAGGCCTAAACCTCAGGCCTGTGTCCTAGCTGCAAGGGAGGCTGGGCATTTGTGTTCTACTTTGGGGAGGTTGGATTCACAATGTGGGGATTTTCCCCAGACACAGGAAGTTGATTCAAAAGCTAATGGGCCCTGTGAAAGTGGCAGATGTCACTACTCCATCCCAGCCAACTTCCTGCTTCCAAGTATATGAAGGAGTGACATGTGGGCAAGAAAAGACCAGAGGAAACTTTTATCAAGAAGCTCTGTAGCAGATGTGGTGGGTGTGCCACCCATATCCATTGGAATTTACCATATTAAGGTGCTCTGTTGCTTCCAGCTGCCAGCATCTGAATCTCTTCGCCCAGGATGGGAGTGCTGGGGGAATTAACACAGTTAATTGAATTAACTGTCAATCAATCACTGAGCTCAGCTCCCTTGCCCCTTGGGTGGGATAACCCAGTGGCTCTTGTTTTACACAATGTCCCAGAGTTTCTCCCTGGGAATAAGCCCCAGTTGTCCACAGTGTAGGTGGCTTGCTATCTGACCCTTTATTGCTTCCTTCCCTGCCAGGTCTCACTTTGTCACTTGCCTACAGGTGTTTCCTGTGCCTCACAAGTATACACCCTGTGCCTCATTTGGGGTCTGCCTCAAGGGGATCCCATGCTAAGGTGACCTTTTTTGCCCTAGGTGTTCTAACATTCTGAGTTAATTCTTTACAGTGTTTAATGAGGAAAGTGAGGCTCGGTTACCAGCCTGACTTTCATAGACGACTTCCTCGCTCACTGACCGTGAAGTCTGTCGTGGAGTAGGCTGCTCCAGGGCAGGACTATACCTTCAGGTCTTCAGGTTTGGCCGCAAGAGCCCTCACAGCTTCTCCCTGCTGCCCCCGGCAATAGTTCAGCTGACAGAAAATCACTCGTAGGTCCGTCCTCTGTACAAATTGCTGCTAAAACACTTTAAAAGAGTTCATCTCACTTCTCTCAGAGCTCTTCTCTGTTCCTTTCCAGGTGGCAGAAGACAAAAGAGCCAAGATAAAGCAGAACAATTTTGAGCCCTTACAATGCCAAAAAATATAGGCTCTCTGCCTCTTAAGACTAGATTCTCTTTCAACAGAGGGAGGTAATTTCCACTTTGCTCTACAAGAATAAATAAAGCAATCACCATTCTGTCAGTTTTCTAGCTTGGCATTCTTTCAGCTGATTTTATATCCAGCAGTGCGGCTGTCGACAGAGCCTTAGCTAGGCTGAGCTACCTGCAAACCTTTCCAACATACCTCCATAGGAACACTGGAAACTCTTTTCTGAGAGCCCCTGCATATGATAAAAATCAGAAAATGTGTACATAGCTTTTGAACACGGAATGGAACAGAGTTTCAGGACCCCTTCAAAGCATGCTTTTATAAAGTATCTTGCACACATGGAGAAAGAAATCCCTTTTCTAAAGCTGCTTTCCACGGGCCCTCTCTCTCCTGGCTCAAGCTGCTGACCGGCCCTTCCACCCCTCTGTGTGTGTATGGGCTTCCCATGCTCCTGCCCATTTGCTTTTTCCAGATATAAAAGTCAAACACTCCTACTGCTGTTCCTTTTCTCTGAAAACACTTGATCCGTGAGTTTTACAAACACTCTGTTTTCAAGTTGTGGAAAATGGAGGCACAGAAGAGAGAAGTGATGCCTTTAGAGTTATTCATGGTGCGGAGGGAAGGAGAGCTGCCTTAGAAAATGCTCCCTTAGGAACCAGACAGAAAGGCTTTCATGCCACTTAGTGTTTGAAAAGAACCACTAGAAGGGGCCAGTGTGGAGGGCGCTTGAGGAAGAATTTGACAAATACTGCAGAGTATAAGGTTTTGTTTTTTCCTTTCTGCAAATTATTTTTCAGAAAATAAGGAGTTTTCTTATAGCTCTTTAGTCAATACCAAATTTCTGTTGAACACCTACTATGTGCTAGACAATGCTCTAAACCAGGGGTCAGCAAACTTTTTCTGTAAAGGGCCAGATAGTAAATATTTTAGGCTTTGCAAGTTATACAGTCTCTGTCACAACTGTTCAGTTCTGCTGTTACAGAGCAATACCAGCCATAGACAATACACAAATTAATAGGCCTGATGGTGTTCCAATAAAACTGTTTGTAAAACCTATGTTCACAGATTTGGCCCATAGGCCATATTTGCTGATCCCTGCTCTAGGCACTGGGGATACAGTAGTTCAGGAAACAGTATCCTTGACTTCAAAGAATCTACATTCTGATATAAATTCTACTTTAAAATCTAAATCTTCACCAACAGGCATTTGTGGTTTGGGCTAAGCATTCAGCTACAGTATCATACACGGATTCAAAACAGGCCTAGAGGGAAGTGAAGATGGCCTGCCCTAGGAATTTGTGTGAAGTGACCCAAAAGGTGGCTCTAAAAAGATGTCAAACATGCTTATGATGAGTTTTATTAAAATTACTTCATGTAACGTGAGATTGGCAAAGAAGAAATATTTGTAAATTGGTAATTCTAGATTGATTCTGTGGATATTATTTAAATATGTATGTGAATGAAATTAAAATACTAGCTTTCTCTAAGTAGAAATTTGACTATTTAATTCACATTCTAGAAATCGTATATTCAAGTTGGCTAAAATACTTTTTGGGGACCGTCTATTTGCGGAAATGGGAGATGCCTTCTATTTCATCTCCTGAGTTACCATCCTCTTCTCATTCCTTTTTTTTCTGTTCAGTTTTTATTTCATAGTCATAAAGTTAATTTTGCAATCCAGCTAAGCTTGGAGAGGGATGAGGAAAATATCGAACCCAAAGAACTGCAGTGGGAGCACAAAGATTATAGGATATTTCGAGCAGATGGGGGTGAAGGGGTGCTCTCCTGAGCAGAAAGAATGGTCTGGTGGTTAAGATAAAACACAAGTCAAATTTATTAGATTTGTCCACAGTCAGCAGTGGTGATCTTCTTGCTGGTCTTGCCATTCCTGGACCCAAAGCACTCCATGGCTTCCACAATATTCATTCCCTCTTTCACCTTGCCAAAGACCACAGGTTTGCCATCCAACCATTCAGTCTTGGCAGTGCAGATGAAAAACTGGGAACAGCTTGTGTTGGTTCCAGCATTTGCCATGGAAAAGATGCCAGGACCCATATGCTTCAGGATGAAACTCTTATCAAACTTCTCCCCATAGATGGACTTGCCACCAATGCCATTATGGTGTGTGAAGTCACAACCCTGGCACATAAATCCTGGAATTACAGTATTCTGTGAAAACAGGAACCTTTATAAACACATCCTTTCTCCCCAGTGCTCAGAGCACGGAAATTTTCTGCTATCTTTGGAACTTTGTCTGCGAACAGCTTGAAGGAGACACAGTCCAAGGGCTCACCATCGATGGCAATGTCGAAGAACACGGTGGGTTGACCATGGCTGGACAGTGGGAGAGGCTCCAGGCAGCAGCATCTGCAAGGCCCTCTTCTCATTCCTTGATCCAGCTTTCTCCCTGCTTCTACTCTTGCTCCCATACCCCCCCACATTCCACTCTCTATAAACCTGTCGGAGTGGTTATTTTAACATAGAAATCAGATCATGTGCCTTTCCTGCTTAGGACCCTCAAATGGCTTCCCCCCACATTTGGAATACTATCCAAAGTCCTTCTTCTGGCCCACCAAGGCCATCAAACCCTGGCACTCACCTCCCTTTCCCGCCGGTTTCCCACCTTTCTCTCCTCCCTTAACTCTGATCCTGCCTCACTCACCTCCTTGCTGGTCTTTGACTCAAGGCCTTATTTTGCCCTCTTTCTGCATGATGCTTCCTCAGGTCTCCATGTGACTGGCTCCCTCACTTCATGCAGGTCTCTACTTGATCGTCTCCTCAGGGCGATCCCCAACTGCCCTATCTAAAGAGACCCCTAGGCACTCTCTGTCTCCTTGATCTGCTTCTTTCTTTTCATAGCACTCATTATTCTCTGCCTTTGTTATGTGCATTATTTGCATATTTGCCAGTCTCCCTCACTGGAATGCAAGCTCCATGAGGGCTTTGTCCTTCTTTTTTTTAAAATGCTGAATTCTCAGTGCCCTAGAATAGTGCCTTGCATATAGTAGACAGTCAATAAATATTGAATAAATGAATAAATAAGTGAATAACTATATACTATCTATTGAGTACCAGTTATGGACCAGGTATTATTCCTGCTTCTTCAATGTATATTGTTATGTAACTTCTTTTGCATATGTTAGTTCATGTGTCATATAGAATGAATAGATCCCACTTTAGTGCAAGTAGATTATAAATGTCATTTGAGGGTATAAAATCAATTAAAAGAAAAAAGAACTTTTATTTGCCTTGTGAGTCTACGTAACTGAGGCATAGACTTTGTTTTATCTTTGGTTAAGTCCCCCTTTTCTCGGTATTCCAGGGCTGATCAACCTCTTTCTCTCTTCCCTGAGGGTAATAAGAAAATGTATGAGTTCTCCCCATGCTTTTTGCATTTTATGTGCAGACTTCTTTTTCAGTTCTCTCTGTAGAATTGGGATTCCCTTAATACATTTTTTTCAGGGATTTGCCATCGGTTTGGATGCCCAGGACAGGGCAATTAATTCCACAGTGACTAAGCCCAAAGCCCTAGTATGACCCCTCCTTTGACATAGAGAACCCTTTGGATTGTCAACCTGTGTTTCTTAAGCTAATGTTTCCCTCAATGTTTGCTACTACTTTTTGCTTTAAGACTCAGACATGTGGCCTGAATTCACTGACTTATTTTATTTCAAAATTTCATTTGGTGTCTATATTGAAGTGTGCTGATCTGGAGCACCTGATCAAAAGCTGGGACCTTAGCTACGAGCTATGACAGTCACAGAGCTCAAAACTGGCAGATAATTTCTTCTTTATATTGAAGAATTATTGGCTGGTGGCTGAGTCCCTTTACAGAGAAGGTTGTGTATGGTACGGTGACCTCTTCATTTGATGCTCCCTTTCCTCTGTCCCTGTGCTCACTTCATCCTTCATCCAGTTCATCCCATTAGCAGCTCTTCCCATCTCACCATCGACCTTTGCCTCCTCCACATGTTCACTTTTTTTTTAAATTAATTTTTATTGGAGTATAGTTGCTTTACAATGTTGTGTTAGTTTCTACTGTGCAGCAAAATGAATCAGCTATACATATACATATATCTCCTCGTCTTTGGATTTCCTTCCCATTTAGGTCACCACAGTGCATTGAGTAGAGTTCCCTGTGCTATACAGTATGTTCTCATTAGTTGTCTATTTTATACATAGTATCAATAGTGTATATGTGTCAATCCCAATCTCCCAGTTCCTCCCACCAAGGGATACCCCCTTGGTATCCGTACATTTGTTCTCTATGTCTGTGTCTCTATTTCTGCTTTTCAAATAAGATCATATATACCGTTTTTCTAGATTCCATATATATACGTTAATATATGATATTTGTTTTTCTCTTTTTGCCTTACTTCACTCTGTATGATACTCTCTAGGTCCATTCATGTCTCTACAAATGACCCAATTTCATTCCCTTTTATGGCTGAGTAATATTCCATTGTATATATGTGCCACATCTTCTTTGTCCATTCATCTGTCGATGGACACTTAGGTTGCTTCCATGTCCTGGCTATTGTAAATAGAGCTGCAATGATCCACGTGTTCACTTTGAATGATCACATGGCCTCTCCGTTGTCTTCTCCTTTCCAGGCATTGTTTTCTCACCGTTAGGCTCATTCAGTTATTTCATGTTGATGCTCCCATCTTCCAAATGATGCCTCATGCTCTTCATGTGAGTCCAGCAGTAATCTTGATGATGATTCCCAAGTCCACGAGGGATTTCTTTCACACCATGGACCAGGCCACATTCTAACTCTATGGCTTCCTTTTTTCATACCTCTTTGAAAGCTTGCTTTCTGAGAAGCATGTGGTTTTGAACTCGTTCATTCCTCCTCTAATGTGGGCTTCAATTATTTGGAATCTCCAGTACAATTTCTTTTTTAGGTACTCTCAGTAAGTATCCTGCAAGTAAGTTTACTTGCTCTTTGCACACAGATGCCACAAGGATTTAACTCCTAGAAAAATGTGTTCCTGGGATGAAGCAAACCTCCCCCACACCATGATATCCTGCTTGTCTCTGGCTTTTGCTAAGATTTGCCAAAGGAATACTTATGCCTCTGTGTCCTCATCAAGATAAGGTGGTTTGGACATTGGAGATACAACTTTTTGAATTTTAATGCTGACTTGGTCATTGCCATTCTCTGCAGTTTTTGAGAGGTAGTGCTTTTTGGGGCTGAATTAACCTTCTCAGTAAACGAGCCATTAGAAAGGGCTAAGTTTGCTAAATGAGTACTCTTTCTTTTTAATTTGACAGACTTTCCTTAGAGTTTGTTTTAAAAATTATGAATATTGTAGCAATGTTTTCCTTAGATTTATCATGAAATGGTAAATGCTTGCAAAAATTTTTGGGACATCATGCAGAAATGTATAAAGATGCAGCACTAAAAACAGAACAACAAAAACAATTCAGTCATAATTTCACCACCAAGAGGCAGACACTGTTAACATTTTGGCATTTTTTTCTTTCATCATTTTTCTAATTTGATGACATGATTCAGTGCAACTCTTTCTACTAAAAGTTAGCAACCCACAAATGATATGATACTAAGCATAAACCTTGAAAGATTTGCCATTGCCTACCACTTTATAATTTATTTATTAAATGATAATGCATTTTATGTTTTAAAAGTATTTATTTATTTGGTTGTGCCGTGTCTTAGTTGTGGCAGGCGGGCTCCTTAGTTGTGGCTCCAGGGCTCCTTAGTTGTGGCTCGCTGGCTCCTTAGATGCGGCACATGGGCTCCTTAGTTGTGGCATGTGAACTCTTAGTTGAAGCATGCATGTGGGATCTAGTTCCCTGACCAGGGATCAAACCCGGGCCCCCTGCATTGGGACCATGGAGTCTTATCCACTGCACCACCAGGGAAGTCCCTTGCCTATCACTTTAAATACACATTTTAATTCAAATCACTTCCCTTGTAGTTGGAGTAGATATCAGTGCTGGAAGGGATCTTACTCACTTTCCAGTCGGACTGCTCCTAATTGATGCTCCTAAACTATCTCCCATAGTTTTCCTAGAAAGTGCCAGAAAGTTTCTGTTTGCTGGCCTCCGACCAATGCTCTGTATTCTTTCTCCTGGAATGAGTTTCCCCATTGCCTGTAGGTTTAAATGATTCCTTCTTTCACGTGCCTTTCCTAAAGCCTTATTTAATCCCTTTGTGTAGATATTTTTGGTTTATTCTTTCATCCATTCATTCATTCATTTCAGTAGGACAGTACTCTGAACCTAGAATACAATGTTTGTGAAAGCTTGATGGTGAGTGAAATTTTCTGTTTTAAAGATAATAGCAGTTTTCTGTTTTTCAGAGGTAGAGATTTTATATTATGGAAGACAGGAAGACTGTACTCTTTCTTTTTCTTTTGGTCTGGGGACTCTGACATTTTACTATGCCTTCGGTAATGCAAAGGTAAAGTGCAGATCCTGCTTGGAAAGGACAAGTGGAGCAATGATGGCTCACACCAGGTTTTATGGGTCTTCCTTGTTGTAACTGCCCTCTGGTACCCCCAAGCCTTCGGTAAAACTCTGCTGAACAAGACAGTTTGCCTAAGACCATGTGTTGGGAAATTAAAGGAGCGTCAGTGACCTCACTTAGGAAGAATTGTCATTGAGAGTACTCAGGTGGCCTGGAGAAGCTGGCCATGCCGAGCAGTGACCCACAGAGAAGCCTAGAGTATTATTCCAAATCTGTATGTGACAAGTGACAGCCAGATGACCCCTGTGATACAAATATATGCCTCAGACCTACATTCCCCCACATCTCGAAATACATGGGTAGGGAAACCAGGGTAAAGACTGGACTTTGTAGAAAGCAGGATAAAGAAGAACAAGGAGGTTACACCATTGAAACAAGGAGACAAAAGGAAAGGGCATTTCCAGGATGAGAGAATGAAGACTGCTTGTATTCAGTAAGTATTTGTTGAGCACCTGCTGTGTGTTGGCACTGTGCATTGGCACTGGGAATGCAAAGATGTCTAAGACACAGTTTCTGTTCTGATAAAACTCACAGTAACATTCAGTGAATTATCTTGCTGGTAACATGAAAATACAATACAACAGGGCAAATGTAATAAAGGTATGTACATGACACCACTTGACTATGAAGGATGGAACATCTGACTGCCTAAGAGGGTGGGAAGGCTCAGGAAAAGTTCAAGGAGGTGGTGAGGTTTAAGCTGAGTCTTAAAGGATGAACAGGAGCTTAGACAAGATGGTGAAATAAACTTCAGGCAAAGGGAAGAACATGAGCTTATATTGAGGTATGAAAGAGCATGGTTTTGCGGGGAGGTGCAGTAGTTTAGTAGAGAGGAAAGTAGAAAGCCTGGTTGGAGTGGGGAATTAGGGACAGGGGACAGGTGGGAGGAGTGTCTAGAGCAGTAGGCAAGAGCTTATATGATGCACTAAGGTCTTTGCCTTATATGTACCTAATGAAGTATAAACTTAAAAAATGTATGCCAGGGAGTTACTTGAGCTACGATGCCTTTAAAAAGAAATTATTCTGTGCCAATATGAAGGACATCTTAGAATCCCTAGAAACAGAGCCTGAGATGGGGATTCTTGTATAAGTGATTTATTGAAGTGGGCTCTCGGGGGAAAATACTTTAAGGCAGTGAGGGAAGTGGGATGGGGCAGGGGAAGAAGCTGGTCAAAAATGTGGTTTCAGGAAGAATCTGGACTCAGCTTGATCTCATGGGGAGCTCTGGAGCATGAACTGCACCTCAGAGGTTGTCCTGCCACTTCCAAGGGGAGGATGGCATCCCAGGCATCTCCAGATAAAGACGGTTCCATCAGCTGTTGATACTCTTTTAGAAAAGGGCATGAATGTGAGTTGCTACCAGTCCAAACCTACAGCATCTGAGGGATGAGTGTATCAGTGTTAGGGGACCTGAGTGGAGTTCCAAAAGCAATGGCCAAATGGGATGGATCAGAGGATCATCCTGCTGGAAGTGGAGGAAAAATTGGGAGTTTTCAGGAAAAGTGTGAGATGTAACAGAGAGAGAGAAAGGAGTGGATTTAAGAGATATCCTTGAGGTAGAACTGATGGAATTTGGTGACCAATTAATGTGATGGTAGTTGAAGAGAACAGGTTCCAGGGGCCATCTTAGTTTGGGGCTTAGGTGACTGGGTGCCTATTGTCTGGGTACTAATCTCTCATTTAGTGGTCCAGGTGAGGGGTAGATTTGAGAGTAATGATGTTGAGTTTGGATTTGCTCTAATCGAATTAGGGTTTCTTGCCAGATATGCAGGGAGTAATGATTAGTGGACAAGTGGAAATCCATTGCTGTAACTTAGGACGGGGAACTGAGCTAGAGATTTTTAGACATCATCAGGGGTGAGTTTGGCAGTCCAAGCTGAGGGGTAGATGAGATTGCCAAAGGAAAGAAAGACAAAACAGATACTGTCATAGAAAGCTCTGCAGTGCTTTGGACCCAACCTGCTCATTCTAGTCCCAGGCCGAGTTTCATCGATGAAGAATTAATGGACTGAAAATGACAATGATTATTCTTGAAATTTTGATTTGGAAGTTCCTTGGATAGTGAGAGATATCAGTAGACTATTGTTTTCCTCTTTCTCCTCCCAGCCTGAGGTTTCAGCCAGGAGTCTGAGTGTCAGGCCCCTGACCTGAGACCTTATCTGTCCCTTCCTCTTAAGGCTGGTTGTGTGGGATTCCAAAAGGTGTGTGCATGTTTCTTCATGAACCTCCTTTCTCTACACATTTCTGGGTGGGTCTGAGAGGGGTGCACCCAAGCAGATCTTTATAAAGGGTGGAGTTATACTTTTACCCATACAGCCCTACATACCCCAGCCTTGGAGATAACAGGGTAGGAGAAATTTCTTCTACTGTCACCAGCCGTTGTAGTCTCCAACCTTATGGATTCCCAGGGTATTTTGGGGTGCCACCAGGCTGTCCCTTGGTAAATCAGATAGGTAAGGCAAAAACATTTGGGCCTCAAGTTTTTGATTTGCCAAGTAAATATGGAAATAGTGTTAGGATAAGGCTCTGTCAATTCTACACATTTGGGCAATGGAAAGACAGAGTTCCATTGACTCAAAACTTTTGCCTTCTTTTTTCTAGTGTACCAGACAGCCCTACTGATTGTCCACCTGAGGAATACTATTGTCTTTAATTTCTAATGGGTTAACTAATACTCCTAGAGAATGTGATGGAGAAACATACACTCTGGGTATGTTCAGTGTTACGCGGCTCCACCTCAGGCAGCTGACAGATGGTGATTTATACCATAAAATATTGACATATTCTGATGAAGTACCCTGTTATTGAGACATTTTGGCAGACCTAGTATTTCCATCTCTGTGTAACAGAAACATTTTCACTGACGTTTTTAAGTTATACTGCTCTATTGTGAAAAATGGCATTTTTCATTTCTATTGAGGTATAATTTACATAGAAGAAAATTTGTTAATTCTATGTGTACAGTTTGGTGAATCTCCCTCACATCAAGACACAGAACAGCTCCATTACCCTAAAAAGTTATATCCTGCCTCTTTGCAGTCAGTTCTCTCCCCTGATCTCCAGTCTCAGGCAACCACTGATCTGCTTCTGTCACTATAATTTCACCTTTTCTAGAATTTAAAAATGGCAAATATAAGGGAAAAAATGACTCTGTTAACTTATGTGAAATATCAGCATGCCTAATCTTAAGAAAATCTGCAGATATACAGGATTTTATACTCATATGGATTATGTCTTTTAGAAAGTAAGCAAAGAGAGAATGGTGTATTGAATAGATGTGGCCTTTGGTCAGCAGGTTTGGAGCAGGTTCTTCCTATACTCCTGAAGTCAGGTAGAGAATTTTGTTTACTATCAGGATAATTCAGATAAAAAGCATCCAGGTCATTTGTGTTGCAGTAATTTTTTTTTTTAATCTGGAGATTCTGGCTGATTAGCCTTCTTCACTTAATGAAGGTTGTGTAATAACTTGTCTTATGGGGTCCTGGGATAGAGAGGGTTATTATTAACCAAACACATACACTGGGGATGGAAATTCAGTCGGTTCCTAACTTCCATCTCTCGAATAGCTCTTAGGAATAGCTGCCTGGGTTGCATGGCATGGTGGCCCCAGGATTCCTCTTCCTTCCTCATTCACCTGCCCCCTCAGCACACAGTTGACTGGAGTCATCTCTCATCTTATTCCCACCATTCCTGGGTCTCCTGTTCTCCAGGGTGTGAATGGCAGGATGGGTGGGAAGAAGGAAAGGGTAATGAGAAGGTGGCTCTCTTGCCACTCCTCCACTGCTGGGGCTGGTTGTTTTGGGGTTTATCCCTTCTCCTTGAAGTTTCCTCCACATCAGGTCCCACTGGGTTTTCACTCCATGGCCTCCACCTGAACCCCAGGCTGAACTTCTGTGATGATGAAATACATAGGAAAGTTTAGATCTTGACAGTACCCCAACCTTTTGATTGTATCTCTGTCTGGACCTATCTGGACCAGAGAGATATGTTTGTGTGGACTTGGCCGGGAAGGGTAGGGAGGAGCAAAAGAAATGGATTTACTTATGTATTTTGAGCTAGGCTTGGCTCTGTGCTTTAATGTGATATCTCTAATTACGTAACTGATATTTATTGAACAGCAAGTATTGCCCTGGGCTTCATTGCCCTTTTATGGATGAGGAAGCTGAGGCTCAGAAAAGTTGACTTACCTGAAGTCTCACAGCTGGTAAATGATGTCTGTTTTCTACCTTTTTTAGGGGAGAGACCGTGTTTGGAATTTGTAGGTGGTAACAATGGAAAAGGCCACTCTTTGGAGTCCAAAGAATTACAGAAAGAGGGTGAACAGGCTGTTTGCCTGGGAGTTGGTGTGAACCCTTGGGGCTGCAGCATGCAGAGGCAGCCATATGACCTCCACCCTTTGCCCTCTGGAGAGCCCTCACATCTCAGGTTTCCTCTCATTCCCTATCCCAGGAACCATTGTTTTGGAGCTGGGGAAGGTGGGTTTTTGGTCCCACTGCCTGGCAGGTGGAGGAGGGAACCCCCGTCTTACTGCTTTGGAGGGCACCATGTTCCCGGAGACACAGTGGAACCCCAACTCCATTCTCCCGTGGCATCATGGAGAAGTGCGGTTATTACCAGGCTCCATAGAATGAAATGTCTGACTTATGCTCAGTTGTTTCACACCAGCTGAGGTGTTGGTTGTTGGTTAACACCCACTGATTCTGTTTGCTAGAAATGCAGCCTGGATCATCTGAACACTGAAATATTTCGTACCTTTGTTCCCTTCAATGGTAAAGCTAGGGTAACCCTCTCTACATGGGGTTGGTGTAGAAAGTGTTACTGTCTAACCTGGATATATGATCATTTCCTGAGTTCATTAAGTACATTTGATTGCACAGCAAGTTCTCACCTGTGAGTTGGTGTTGCATTAGGCTGGGACTTCTAACAGGGTGTGATCTATGATGTAAGCTAGGCAGGCAGGAAAGCACTTTGTTATGCCTTCACTCCTTCCTCTGAAGTATGTTGGAGCTCAGGGGTTGGGAGGAGGGAAGGCAGCCTGCAGAGATACAATAGTTAGCCCTGCTCTCACTTCTTCCCATCACTTGGAATTTAGGATAATGGAAGGGTGGGCACCTGAGCAGTAGGCTGTATATCATGATTTCTAAGTGCTGGGGCAATAGTGTTGTCTGGCTCTTATGCATTTCCATATATTGGTTTCTCTTGCCTTGTGGTTTAGAAAAATATATCACCACACTTGTGGTGGCTTCAGTGGCATTCTATGAGGGCAGGCACTCTCTTCCAAGAGGCTCTTGCTGTCTTTCATGGTCTGGTGCCTGTGCTGGTGCTAGGAAATTTGGGACCTCCGTTCGGGTGAAGTAAGCAAGGTGCCTGGGGTGCAAGCTTTAAGGCAGTGCTCACTCTAAGGGACATGCATGTACAGAGTCGGCACTTGTATGACCCGAGAATTTGTAAATCCAAGGAATGATCCTCAGAAAAGACACACATTTCATTAGGACAGGGAGAGAGAAGCTTTGAGAAAGCAGACCTGTTTCTGTTGTCGTTGGCATGGAAAATAAACTGTAATCAGCTGTCTCTGGTCCGATTTGAACATTTTAGTTTTCCTGAGGGACATGTCAGCAGGTACAACCCACATGCCAGGGACTAGGGAGATAGCAGCAACGATGCTAATTTGAAAATACTTCTGTGGCACTTAGCAGGGTGTGATTTTAATTCATTTTTTGTCCCCTGATAATCATAAAGTGCTTTCAGCCTGTGAATATCCATTTTTGACCAGCATGCTCATACTTCATCTGGGGACCACACTTAATGGCTGTGGTGGTGATGGTGTTCATAGGGGAATTGTGTAAGGTACAGATATTTGCTTTCTGGAGAGAAACATGCCACTGATACTAAATGACATGCCTATTCTGTACAAGGAACTGTAGATATGAATACTTGCCTGTATGCAAGTATTGTTTGTACACACATGCACACACAGAGCCAATATTTGCATAGTGCTTTGGGTTTATCCAGGTTTTATTATCGTCATCTTATTTAATTCTTGAGATAATTCTATGAAATTTACTGGAGTCATTTAGAAAATGCATAATCCATGCTGGATTGTTTGAATTCTACTTTTGTCACTTAACTAGCTGTGTGACCCTGGACAAGTTACTTAATCTTGGAGCCTCAGTTTCCCCAACTGTAAAATGAGGATAATCATGCCTACCTTATAGGGCTGTTTAGAGGATTAAGTGAGCAATACATATACAGTGCCTGGCACAGTACCTGGTTTGTGGTGGGAACTCAGTAGATGCTGGTTCTTTCCTCTCTGTGTCCCAGATTGGGGTCAGTGCTCTTTTCACTATAGCCTAGTTGTCTCTGTCTTAACAATCACTCTCTGAGTTTTGAGCGGCTGATTACATAAATTATTCTCCCACAAGCCTAAGTGTCATAGATCCCTCAGCGAGAAATCTGCTTGGTTTGCAAGTGACCCAGGGTAAAAGGGTATTATCTGAGATTTTTAGATTGAGGTCTAGAGGGCTTGGCAGGAAATGTCGGCCCGGCCAGGCCAGGGCACTCTCCCAAATTCTACCCTTGGCCAGTCTCCCACCCTTTCTCTAGCTGGTGCCTGCATTAGGCTTACTCAAGGAGGGGCCAGTTGATTGCCTCCTGCAGCTGTGTTATGATTCCTGGTGGCTTCTCTTTCTGAGTGGACAATCTTTATTTTTCTTTTCTTTTTTCCCATCTCTTCATCTCCATCCTCCCTGCTCTTTACCTGGTACCAGGGACATTCCAACTGCTTCCCAAGAGTACTGACTTTCTCCTGGCGGCCCTCTACCCATCAGGACTTGTGAGCATGAGAAACTCGTTCTGTATTCCTCTTGTCGTTGCCTCACTCAGGGCTAGGAGATGCTGTCTGATTTGCCAAGTCCAGAGAAGACACTGGAGATTCTATTCTTTAACCCAGAAAGGTGTCAAACAGTGGAAATCCTCAGTACCATCTCAGGTTATTAGGGGCTTATTGTTTAGATGGAAAAAACTTTCCACACCCCTAAAGCAGACCCAGTCCTGGCTCTGGGACAAGTGGACTTGGAGTCAGGGGATCAGAGTGTCTGTCCTGGCTCTGTCATTCACTAGCTTGGAGTAGCCATTTAACCTGAGTCTCAGTTTTCCTTATATGTTAAATGGGAAGGAAACTAATGACCCAACAGGACTTTTATTCTACATGAATAAAGAAAGCAGGTAGATGAAAAGGCTTTCACACTGAAGAAAAAGGCATTAATATTATGGGCCATTGCAAGCTCCCTCAATTGTCTTCATGCCTAGGGTGTGAATTTTGGTCACACAACTCTGGCCCACATCTCTTGGATGCCAACATTCTTTCCTCCCTGCAGCAGTTCTGAGGGGGAATCATAGGATCGCCTACTATGTTCAGAGGGGATGTGAAAATCTGACCACAGATGTGTGTGTGCTCCTTACCTCTGCTAGTTGCCCTCTCAGTTGAGGCTCATGCAGGGAATGGTCATGGGAGCCCACCCTGGGGATTTGAACATTGCTTTGTCTTGGGCTTGCAGGGACTCTCCCGGGGGGTCCTCAGGATGTGGGGCTGGAAATGCAAGGAGAGCCCTCATGCAGAACAAGTTTAGAGAGACATTAAGGGACAGTGACAACATCACTACAAGTCCAGATTCAGTGTCTCTCATTCTTTTTTTTTCTTTTTTTAAATTATTTATTTATTTATGGCTGTGTTGGGTCTTCATTTCTGTGCGAGAACTTTCTCCAGTTGTGGCAAGCGTGGGCCACTCTTTATTGCTGTGCGCGGGCCTTTCACTATCGCGGCCTCTCTTGTTGCGGAGCACAGGCTCCAGACGCGCAGGCTCAGTAGTTGTGGCTCATGGGCCTAGTTGCTCCGCGGCATGTGGGATCTTCCCAGACCAGGGCTCGAACTTGTGTCCCCTGCATTGGCAGGCAGATTCTCAACCACTGCGCCACCAGGGAAGCCCTGTCTCTCATTCTTGAAGCCCACCAGCCACCACTGGGGAACAGGCAGAGCCTGTTAAGGTTCTTATTAATGAATTTGTTCAGTGACGAAAGAGCTGCAGGTCACGCTCTTCAAAGTGTACTGTTTCAAACTGGTAAAAGCCTAGCTGTTACAGGCAGAGAATCCGCAAGATCTCTTTTCTCTTCCATAACATCACCTCACACTTTCCTTCCCCTCTCCACTCACTCCATCTTCCTCCAAACTCCCTTTTTTCTCTAATGATCTCAGCGACTCATGACACTTCTGGGGAGAACATAGGAAGTGGGTCCCCTGCTGCCAAATCCAACCTCTGGGTCATTTATTACTTCAGAAGATACCATGCTATTAAAGCACTAAGGCTCATGTTTCCCCTTTTACTTAAGGAACAAATTCCATCATAGTCAAGGCACACAATTAGGTGTATGGGAGCAGAGCAAACACCCAATAAGACCAATCCTCATTTAGTGGGAGTTCTGACAGATGCCAGCGATTACTTCTTGAAGTAGCAGCCAGGCAGCATTGGATTTGTATCTCCCTCTCTCCCTCTTTCCTTCCTTCCTTCCCTCCCTTCCTTCCTCCTTCCCTCCCTTCCTCCTTTTCTCTCTTCCTTTTTTCCCCCTCTACACCCCCACCCCCCACCCCTTCCAGCCACCAGACATTTCTCCTAAGCATTGGAGACCGAAAATTCTGGAAAAATATAAAGAGCAAGAGGGAATATCTTTTTTGCCCCTGTAAGCATAAAATGACTTAAACAAGGGTCGCTTTAAAAGATAAAATAATAAGAAAATGCAAGGTCATTCATTCTAATTAGCCTTTAGATAGCACTCAATTAAAACTACTAGAATATTTTGGGGCAATCACACTTTTCCTTCATAGTATTAAGTACATCTTCAAAATAGAGCAGTTATTAGTCAGTCTTTTTTTCCTCAAGAATGTTAGAATTATTTTTACCATTGCGACAGAGTTCACTAGCATGGCCAAAACTGCAAAGAAATTGCTGGTGTACTCCCCCAGGGGGCTGTTTCCAGACCCCACCTTGACCTCTTTGAGATTTCTATGGATGCTCTGTGCTCTTAATGACTGGTCATCCAGGGATAGGTCAATCAAGTCTCATGCTGTCATGGAGGTAAAAGGACCAGCTGGGAAGCTATTTGTATCATTTTACAGAGAAAAGTGTTAAAGATGGCAAAGTATGAGGGCCTTGTAAAGATAGCTTGGGGGAATATTAGGGCCCATACATATCTGACCTGGCTTATGCTTTGAGACTTCACTAGATACCATCCCTTCTCTCATGACAAAGTCCTGTTCCACTAAACACCCCGTTTAAATCAATTATTGTGGACCTTGTATTTTTCATCCACTCTTGCTCTTTGTGTCACCCTATTCCTGCATTTATGAAGCTCCTGAACTTTTCTTAGCTTTCTTCTGCATTTCTAGGACCAGCCGATGGACGGGACTTCCCTGGTTTTGACCTTTGCCTTGTTTTCGGTTGGCCTCATGCTGGTGGTTCTGGTCACAAGTGGCCCAAGACTCTCCTAGCATTGGTCCAGCCTCCCCTGGTATTCCTGATGGGCAGGCCAAAGAGTGGTGCTTTTAGTGTTGACTATTGTGCTTTTTTTAATGTAGTGATTAGAAATCTGCTCATAAGAATCTCCACAAGGGATTTCAGTGGTGGAAAGTATCAGGCCAGGTGACTGTTCTTCCATATTCCAGACTATGTTCCACTCCTGTGATGTTTACGTTGTATAGGCCCATGCAATTTAGGGTTTTGTAATTTTTAGCTCTTCCAGCATCATTTTGCCTGGCAACAGCTAGTAGGTCAGCTCTAACTACAAAGACCTCAAACTCAACCAAAATCATAATCTCCCCAAATGTTGTGCTTTCCTCCTATGGTTTTTTGCAAAAGGGCCTCAATTAATGAGTGAGGTGTTTGTGAAACCAAATTCTCTCATTGCAGACGTGAGAAGCCATAATTCGTAATAACAGAGCTACCTTTCCCCACTTGTCTCGGCCTGGAGTGAAGGCTCTGCTGTGATTTATTACTTTGCTGCAAAATCTTTGATAAGTGGCCACCAAATGGTTCCTCATTACTCAAAACTCTTCCAATTCCTTAAACTAAAGTCCTCCCCAAACCTCATACAGGCTGCTTGTGTTCTGGGGGAAATGAATCAGGGACCTTCTTGCTCAACTATTTGGCATAAAAAAATATCATAAATGAGGGAGGAGAAAATCTTGTTTGCTAAAGGGCTGCTGGGTGAACTGCCTCTTGGCCTTTTGATAGCATCTTTGAAATGGAAATGGCCAGCTGCCTGACCTTCTGTTCAGTGACCCTTTTTGTACAAAGTCAAATTGCAGCCGCCTCACAGCAGCAATTCACCTATGGACACAAACAGGATTTCCATTTTTTTTCTAACCTTTTTTTCCTGGTGCATTTATTACCGTGAACATTTTTTTACTATTCACGTAAAGGACATCATGGTTAAAAAAAGGAGCCCTTTGCATCAAAAGGATTGTAACTCATAATGATTTCAAAATACTAGGGAAGTGTCTATCTTTAATTCTGCTCTCTATCTGAGCCTTTAAGTGTATTGTAATGTGAAAAGGCCAGTGAAAAGACTATATTCTGGAACAGTTTGGGGTTGTTAATGTTCCTACTCTTTTCTTGCATTTGAAGGGAAAAAATAGTCTTGATCTTATTAAAAAGGGAAATTATCTTCACCTCACCGTGAACAAAAGGAGAAAAGGCAAGGCAAGTTCTGTTTATGTGATTATGGTGAATGTAAGAAAATAAATACCTCTATGTGCTTTCTGTGGAGCAGTGCTGAATTGGAATTAGGAGTCTGCCTTAAAAAGGAACCAGGCTGCACTGTCACTTCAGACTATATTAAAGCCTGTGGTTCAAGATGGAGAGAAAGAGGGAGCCCTTTGAACACCCCCCTTACCCCCCAGTGCTTCCTCTCGCTTCTCCTCCTTAGTCCTTTTCAAGCCCTAACTGGGCAGTGTAGAACTTCTTACTTAAGGCTGTGCATCAGCACACTGTTGGGCTTGGAGAATGCTCAGGACCTGTACTCTAGGGCTGGGTGTCTGGGTGCTGCTCTGCCTCAGACGCCTCCACTAACAGGACCCCTCCAGGCTGCTGTTCTGCCTCCCACCCACTGGAGGTCTGTGGGTGCCTGTTCTCCATGGGATGGGTGGGCTGAGCCTCACTCAGTGGCAAACGGGAAAACTCTCTCTCCTGGGCTGGTCAAGGGAGCTGAAGAAGCTAGAGTAGGGGCTCAGAGAGTTTTGATGGTGATGGTGAGTTCTGATTCAACAAATATTTATCAGGCCCCCCACTGTGAGCCTGATCCATTAGCTAATTCCGTCCCAGAATAACTGGGGAGTTGCATCCAGAGAGTGACAGGAGCAGATTCTGGGGACAGACAATCCTTGGTTTGGATTTTGGCTTGGCCACTTGCTAGCTATATGACTGTGAGCACATTATTTAGTGTCTTGAAGCCTCAGTGTATCACTGGTAAATTGAAGGCTAATACTTGTCTCATGGGGCTGTTGTGAAGATTAGATGAAATGATGTATGAGAAATTGCCAAGCCCAGAGCTTGGTCCATAGTAACCACTCAGCAAAAATTCCTTTCTTCTCCTCCTTCCCACTTAATAGGCAAGGAAAAGAAGGAATTTGCCAGACTGGGATTTGAATCCAGGAATTTGCCAGACTGGGATTTGAATCCAGTCTTTTTACCCCCACAGGTGCTCCCTGTCTACATGGACCCAAGCTACTCCCTGTGAAATTTTCATCAAGGCTTGGATTTCAAATAAGTGTCTTCTGCTTTGTTACAGGCTGAAATTGAACAAATAATGATTACAGACACACAGACAAGGGGAAAAAGTGAGAGCATTCTGTTCTATTCTCTGCTTATTGTGGAGACTATTTCTCTGAACCATATAGAGTTCACACCCTGTCAAAAAAATAAAATTTAAAAACCTCTCAAATAAACCACACTAAAGAAAACTGAAAAATATTTCTTTCCCCCTACTAATCCTTAATCCTTTCACTTTAATACAACATCTTACCATTTACAAACAGCAATATTCCATTTGCATATCTAATCTTACTGAAGGCAAACCTGATTTTACAAGTCATAATCACAGCATATGTGACAGTTTACATTCTTTCGTTAGTGTTATATCATAAGCATTTTTCAGGCTGCTGTCTTGTCTTCATAATTTTAATTTTCATGATTGTAAAATGTCCCATCCATTTTATATCATCAAACTTACCCATGTAGGTCACAAATTTGTGTAAGTGATCCATGCATAGCAAGAAGGCTGAAAGCACTTGTATGGGTGAATACTCCAATCTGCCTTTAGTCACAATTTATATGATGGTAAATAAATAATCCACTGTCCCATGTAGAGGGTGAAAGGAACATGGTGACTGAAGTTTGTGCAAAACACAAATGATAATGGCAAGTTTACAGTTTGGAAAGCCCCTGTTAATCTTTTACTTTGTTTTTCTCTTTTATTCAGTTTCTTTTAGCTGACTCTAGGCAGAGTAGCAATAAAGACTTCTTGCTTACTGTGGTTCATCAGCAGTATCTAGTGCCAGGAGTCCTGTTTTCATCCTGATAACCAGATATCAAAGGGCTCAAATACATTGGGCTGTCCCTAATAGAGATCTGAACTTTCAGAGGCCTCACTGAACTAATCTGTGACCCTCGTGAGTCAGGGCCATTGTTACTTGTGGAACACAGTCTTTCTGATCCCACATGAGGAAGCATGTTCCTTGCAGAAAGCAGGTAGGAGTCACACCTTTTGTGTGCTCCTGCCCTGTGTTAAACTCAAATCCTTGGCTACCTGAGCTTCTATACCTCTGACTTTATGAGGGCAAATCATTTGATGAAAGTAAATTCTTGTATGGGTCTTTGGCAACTACCTTTAGAAAGCTGGAAAATGTTTAAAAATTTCCACCAGTATGATTGAATATTCAAAGCTTTGTATTTCACCTGTACGGTTAGGTGCTTTACCCATTTCTTGGACTAAGATCTGAGTTTATACCAACACTTCTCTTTGGCCCTGTGCCTGGCACTTAGTGGGTTCTCAGTGCATATTTATTGAATGAATGAGTGAAGTTAGAAGTCTGGACAGGGGTTATGTTCATGGATTTGCTAATACCTCTTCCATGTACTTATTATAATTGTGGACTTAAAATATTTTGAAAAATCAGAAACGCTGAAAAGTTTTGGAAGTATGTGGATTTAGGTCCCTACCCTGCAACTAACTCCTTGGACAAGTCATTTCACTTGGAAGGACCTTAGTTTTCAAATCTGTAAAATGAGGTCAGCAGAGTGTTAGTGGGCAGGGAAAATATCCAGGTGTTCTTTCTCTGAGGCCAGCACCCTTTCTAAACAGCTGTGCATTTCAACACATCTCCACATGGTCACGCATCAGCATTGGATGATCTCTACATCTCCTTCTAGAGCTAACCTTCTTCAATACCAGGATTCAGTTACTCAGCATCCAGACTCTGGGCAAAAGCAGCAAAGACAAGCATGTTCAGTGTAGGCAGGCATTTGGGTAGATGTTAGTACTACTGTGGGTGTTGTATGTCCAGGCTAGGCTGAGAGAATGAGTTGGCTGTCTCTTCTCTCAGTTATCATGGGGAGGGAGACTTATCAATGTTCATGCATTGACTAAATATGCCAGCAGGACTGATTTTGGACTCCATTATTTCATCTTTAATTTGAATCCTTCTTATTGTGTATCCATCTGCCTATTTAACACTTTTACTTGGATCTGTAAGTCTTCTCCCACAAAAACACAAAACAAACCCCACCAAATATCAGGTCTTCTTTGATTTTTCCTGTCTTAGTGAATGCCAAAACTATCCACCTTGAAGACTAAGACAACACCCCAGGCATTATCCTTGATGGCTCCCTAAATTCATCACCAATTCCTCCTCAATTTTTTAAAGCCTGTTTTAGATGTCTGACTTTTCTCTACTTCTCCCAGTCTCAAAAGCTGCCTCCCTAGTCTGAGTTAATACAACTTTCCCCTGAGCACTGCAGCTGCCTTCTAACTAGTCTTCTCATCTCAAACCTTGTCTCTCTCTGATATGTTTTCCCCATAAGAGACAGTGGTAAAGTCTTCCAGATTAGCAATTGATCACGTTGCTCACCCTGCTTAATCCTCTGTATGGTCAACCATGGCATTTATAATTATCAAAATTCTTAAGATGTTCTAAAAGGCTTATATAGCCCGGCCCTTGCCTGTTGACCCCTTGATCTCTGTTCTCCATCCTCGTGGACCTTCTCTCATGCAGCACCGTCCTCTCCTGTGGGAGACTGCTCTCATCCTCCCTTACGTCTTAGCCCATGCATTCCCTCTTTAGGGAAGCTTTGCCTGACTCCTCCCAATCCAAATATGTCCCCTCATCCCCAGCTCTCAAAGGAAAATGGGCTTTTCCTCTGAAGAACATATGAAGAAACTGAGGCTTAGAGAGATTTTGGGTTATGTGTCCAAAGTTAAACAGCTAATAAGCAGTGAAACTGGGACCCAGGG
Source organism: Grampus griseus (assembly GCF_964374135.1). NCBI lineage: Eukaryota > Metazoa > Chordata > Mammalia > Artiodactyla > Delphinidae > Grampus > Grampus griseus. Next base: position 96,790,861 of record NC_139018.1, read on the forward strand.
TCGCAAGACCAGTAATGACAGAACCAGGATTCAGAACTGTGTTCGATTCTAAGTGCTCTACTGCTGACTACCATGCCAAAGATGAGAAACAGGTTTCATGTTACATGGTAATTTTGACTTACAGTGCTGCCTGCAGTGCTGTGGTGAAAAGGTTGCATCCTTTGCAATGGAGAAGTCTACCATGATTGATTAATGGTGCCTGCCATGGGTGAAGGATTGGAGAGAGAAGGTGCACAAGACAGTCATTTGCCCCATGCAAATACTATAATGCACATTTTTTTTTTTTTTTTGTGGTACACGGGCCTCTCACTGTTGTGGCCTCTCCCGTTGCGGACAGGCTCTGGACGCGCAGGCTCAGTGGCCATGGCTCATGGGCCCAGCCGCTCCGCGGCATGTGGGATCTTCCCAGACCGGGGCACGAATCTGTGTCCCCTGCATCGGCAGGCGGACTCTCAACCACTGCGCCACCAGGGAAGCCCTATAATGCACATTTTAATACCGCTCATTTTATTAAGAAGATCAACAACAGAACCTCCTTAAAGGTCAGAAAAATCAATAGAAGAACCCATGTCCCCTTAAGAAGGGGCAGAGAGCCTTAGACCACTGGACTTTTGAAGGGTCCTAATCAAGCATTTGTGAAAATCCCTCTCTTTACAAACTCCTTTATCCTATCTGCTGTCAAGAGAGCTTTGACTGGCATGCACTGCGCTCTTGTAGCAGGAGACCAGGACTGTTACATGCAGAGAAGGGGGCTTGCTCCAGGACTTTCTTAGGCACACACTACCAAGATGTCTTTTAACATAGGGTGTTGGAAAACCCAACTTACTTTTCGCAGCGGAAGTCCAGGAAGGTGAAGGTGGAGGATAATGTGGGGTGAGGCTTCTTCTCCCACATTTCAGGATTAGGTACGCAGCTTCTAGCCACTTTATCCTCAATCCACCTGGCTGGCATCTCTTTGAAGATCTGGGACTTGTCTTACACATCTCTGTAGCTGCCGTGTAGTACCTAACGCAGGGCTTAGCCCCCAGCATTCTATGATCATTGGATCCATTTTACTTGAGGAAAGTCCCAACTTTCCCAAGGCAAAAGTCAGTGCCTGTTCTCCACCTAATGAGTTCTTTTTCTTGCCCTTGTCTGCTGCCCATAGTCTGGTACTGGGTATTCATGCTGAAGGTTTAGGCAACTTTCTTGCTGCTGTAAGAAAGAGCTTTTTTTTCTCTTGGGCAGGAAGCTGTACCAAGGGTGTATAGGCACACTCAAGTTACACTAGCTCTGAGAAGGCACATGTAAGTGGATCTGTGCCCCCTCCCATGGTCCTTGCCCCCTTATACCCACAAGAAAGGGATAGAGGCTGTAGCATTTCAGTCTTGTGGTTCAGGATTCTGGGTTCCTGGTTCAGGATTCTAGCTGGTGAGGATCTGGGTTCTTGTCTGTCTCTTTAAATGCCTCTGCTTCCACACTGGTTTTCAACTTCTAGTCACTATCTTGTTATTGTACTCTAAGTGTTGGTGTGCTCCTGGGCACAGAGTTCAGTTCACTTCTCTTCGCTTTGCTGTCTACTCTCACTGGTCACCTCATCTAGTCCCATGGCTTTTGATGTCATGTGTAAGCTGGTGATTCCCAATTTTATATCTCTAGGCCTGAGAGTGCCTCTGAATCTTAGATATTTACATTTAACTGCTGCTCAACGTTACCATCCAGGTGTCCAACACATCATTTCAGACTTAAAATATCCAGAGCAGAGACTTGATTTCACTCCAGATCTGCTTCTTCCTGTCTTTCGTTCTCAGCATCATCAGGTCAAAGATCTTTTTCTCCTTCACATTTCACATCCAGTTCATCAACAAGTCTGTTCGTTCTACCTTCAAAACATACTCCAGTCTTACTTCCTCCCCCACTGCCATCTTAGTCCTGGCTTTCCTTTATCTCTTACCTAGACTAGTAGTAGCTTCTTCACTGATTTATCTACTTCTGCATTCATTGGGCTTTGTTTTATTTTCCACACAGCTGCCATAATAATCTTTCTTTTTTTTAAAATAGACTTTGTTTTTTGGATCACTTTTAAGCTCACAGCAGAACTGGGTGGAAGTTACCAGAGGTTTTCCATACATCTCTTGCCCACATATGCATAACCTCTCTATCATCAACATCCCTCACTGAGTGGTACATTTGTTACAACTGATGAACCTACACTGACACATCATTATCACCCAAAGTCCATAGTCTGCACTAGAGTTTATTCTTGGTGTTGTGCATTCTATAGGTTTGGACAAATGTATAAGGACATATCTACCATTATAGTATCATACAGAGTATAGTTTCACTGTCCTAAAAATTCTCTGTGCTCTGTCTATTCATCCCTCCCTCTCTCTAACCACTGGCAACCACCAATTTTTGTTTTTTTGAGAGTTCCAAAGTATAGTGGCCTTTCTTTTTTTTTTTTTTAACTTTTTGTCTTATATTGGAGTATAGTTGATTAATAATGTTGTCAGTTTCAGTTGTGCAACAAAGTGATTCAGTTACACATGTACATGGATCTATTCTTTTTCAAATTCTTTTCCCAGTTAGGTTGTTACATAATATTGAGCAGAATTCCCTGTGCTATACAGGAGGTCCTTGTTGGTTATCCTTTTTAAAAATAGCAGTGCGTACATGTCAATCTCAAACTCCCTAATTATCCCCATCCTCCACTGTTCTTCCTGGTGACCATATCGTTCTCTAAGTCTGTGAGTCTGTTTCTGTTTTGTAAATAAGATCATTTGTATCATTTTGTTTTTTAGATTCTGCATATAAACGATATCATATGATATTTCTCTTTCTCTGACTTACTTCACTCAGTATGACAATATCTAGTTCCATCCATGTTGCTTCAAATGGCATTATTTCATTCTTTTTAATGGCTGAGTAATATTCCATTGTATATATGTACCACATCTTCTTTTTGCATTCTTCTGTTGATGACATTTAAGTTGTTTCCATGTCTCGGGTGTTGTAAACAGCGCTGCAATGAACATTGGGGTGCGTTTATCCTTTCAGACCATGCTTTTCCCTGGATATATGCCCAGGAGTGGGACTGCAGGATCATATGGTAGCTCCATTTTTAGTTTCTTAAGGAACCTCCATACTATTTTCCATAGTGGCTGCACCAATTTACATTCCCACCAACAGTGTAGGAGGTTCCCTTCTCTCCACACCCTCTCCACCATTTATTGTTTGTGGATTTTTTGATGATAGCCATTCTGGCTGGTGTGAAGTGATATCTTATTGTAGTTTTGATTTGCATTTCTCTAATAATTAGTGATGTTGAACATCTTTTCATGTGTCTCCTGGCCATATGTATGTCTTCTTTGGAGAAATATCTATTTAGGTCTTCTGCCCATGTTTTGATTGGGTTGTTTGCTTTGATGTTATTAAGACGCATGAGCTGTTTGTAAATTTTGGAGATTAACCCCTTGTCAGTCGCATCATTTGCAAATATTTTCTCCCATTCTGTGAGCTGTCTTTTTGTTTTGTTTATGTTTTTTTCATTAGGTCCCATTTGTTTATTTTTGTTTTTATTTCCATTACTCTGGGAGATGGATTGAAAAAGATATTGCTGTGATTTATGTCAGAGTGTTCTGCCTGTGTTTTCCTCTAGGAGTTTTATAGTGTCCAGTCTCACATTTAGGTCTTTAATCCATTTTGAGTTTATATTTGTGTATGGTGTTAAAGAATGTCTAATTTAATTTTTTGACATGTAGCTGTTCTGTTTTCCCAGCACCACTTATTGAAGAGACTGTCTTTCCTCCATTGTATAGCCTTGCCTCCTTTGTTGTAGATTAATTGACCATAGGTGCATGGGTTTATCTCTGGACTTTCTGTCCTGTTCTGTTGATCTATGTTTCTGTTTTTGTGCCAGTACCATACTGTTTTGATGACTGTAGCTTTGTAGTATAGTCTGAAGCCAGGGAACCTGATACCTCCAGCTCCGTTTTTCTTTCTCAAGATCGCTTTGGCTATTCAGGGTCTTTTGTGTTTCCATACAAATTTTAAGATTTTTAAAATTCTGGTTCTGAATCACTGATCTTTTTATTGTCTCCATAGATTTGCCTTTTTAAGAATGTCAGTATAGTTGGAACTATGCAGTATGTAGCTTTTTCAGATTGGCTTCTTTCACTTGGTAATATGCACTTAAGTTTCCTTCATATCTTTTCATGGTTTGATAGTAGCTCATTCATTTTTAGTGCTGAATAATATTCTGTTGTCTGGATATACCACATTTTATTTATCCATTCACCTACTGAAGGACATCTTGGTTGCTACCAAGTTTTAGAAATGATGACTAAAGCTGCTGCAAACATTTGTATGCAGGTGTTTGTATGGACATACATTTTCAACTCCTTTGGGTTAATACCAAGGAGCACAATTACTGGATCGTATATTAAGAGTATGTTTTGTTTTATAAGAAACCACCAAACTGTCTTCCAAAGTGGCTGTACCATTTTGCATCCCCATTAGCAATGAATGAGAGTTCCTTTTGTTCTACACAGAATGATCTCTTAGAAAGGTAATAAAATCATGTCACTCTGATACTTAAGATTCTACAGATGGTTTCCTATCACACTTTGAGTGAAACCCAGAGTCTATCATAGCTTACATGGCTCTAACAACATGGCCCTTTTCTACTTATTTAAATTCTCTTACTCCTCATATGCCATGCTCCAAGGACACCAGTCTTAGTCCCCTAAGCACACTAAGTTCATTCTTGTCTCAGGACATTTGTACTGGTTGCTTCCTTTCCCTGACATATTATCTAAAGTAACATGCCAACCCACCACCTTTTTACTCCTTTTTTTCTTCATCACACTCACTTCTTCTTGAAATTTTAGCATATATTGATTTGTTTAGTTGTTTATTGTCTTTCTCTCCCATTATAGTGTAAACTATATGAGGATTGGGACTTTTGTCAATTTCCCCAGGACCTAGAATAGTGCTGGCATGCCATATATGTTCAATAAATATTTATCAAATAAATAAGTGGATGGATGTTCAATCCACAGATAATTTTCTCTCTCTGCATGGTAATTTGCTTATTTGGACAATGAGAGGTTGAATTAGGTGACTTCTGAGGACCTGTTTGGTTCTAAAAACACCAGGAGCATATGAGAAATGGCAATTTGATAGTAAGTAAAAGAAGACTAACTTCATTATGAGAATATCTTAATAATAATCCCCCATTTCCCCATTTATAATTGCTTTTTCTTTATTATTTTGATCAAAATGTCTTTAAGATCCAATTGTGTACCTAGCATGTGGGGGCGACAAACTCTGAGATCTAAAACAGATTTTAAGTACTGTGCTGAAGTCATTCAGAGTTGAGGAAAGACAGCTGTGAATTTTATAAAGGAAAGAGGTCATGCTTTGGGCTAGAAGGTAGGTAGATTTTTCTGTTTGAAATCTGAGAATAGGTAGGCAGCCTTTAATAATTCTTAAGAAGGGAGTGGCATGCTAAAAGTGTGCTATCTGGGAAACTATCTGTAGACTCTCTAATAGAATTGAACTTCATGACCAGATTTGGAACTAATTAGGGGTAGAGATGTGCATTTTTGAATTTGTGTTGAAGCATAGTTTCAAGCGTATGCTAGATGCTAGAAGATTATTCATTGGATGAAACTGGGGAGGAAGTTGAACCTTAAGGGTTAAGAGGTGGAAACCCAGCAAGTATTGCCTGTTGCATTGGCTTCTACACATTGTCTCGCTTTGAGGTGAGCAGCTCCAGTGTCTTCATTGGCTGGGGAGGAAACTGAAGGTGAGGTGAGCTCACATTTCAAATCCTGTAATCAAAGCTTGGACTTGAATCCAGAGCATCCTGCATTCGATGAGAGCTTGATGCAATAGTACTGGTCTTGTAGCCAACACACACAGTCAACACATAGACACGCTTATATGCCAGCCCCTTTCCTGAGTTCATAATTACAACGTAATTCAGTCTGAAGTTTTCTCCCATAAGGAATTAGTATTCAATTCAGTAACCACCAGATTCCGAACAGTGAAAGCACACCATCAAGAGCTTGATTGAATGACCCACCTGGAATTGTTTATACTTCATTAACGCTTTTCATAAATCATGAGTTTGACAGGATACTGGCATGGACTTTCCAAATCTTATAATTATGTTTTGTTTTTCCCTTGCTTTGTCAGTTTCCTTTCACAGGGTGACAGCTTAGCAAATGTTACTAGAACTACCAGCTACTGCAGTGACCACTCCTGGTGTGAGCACCAACTGTATGCCTATCATTGCTATAGGGGTCTGGAGATTTGGGCTGTATGCAGACCTGGCTCTGCCATGTGTTAGCTGAATGACCTTGGCAGATCTCTTCAGTCATTTACGTTAAGAAAAAAAGATAATATATGTGATGGTAACTATTTCATAAGGCTGCTTTGAGGATGACATGAGATAATGTGAGTAAAGAATTTGGTGCAGCATCTGACAGGCAATAGGTGCTGAATAAATGCTAGTGATTATAGTTCTACTATTAGTAAGCCCAAGAAGATTTGAGTATCCAGAGGCTAGAGGGATCTCAAGTGACCAACTCCTGAGTTGTAGAGTGACAGCTATGATCCTTATGTCTATAGGTGAGTTAGGGAAAGACAAAGAACTTGAATTGAACAAGGTCATTATTTGAATTCTTTGTCTTGCTTGATTGGGAAGCCAACCCAAGATTCTGGACTCTAATGGAGGTGTACAGAGGAGTGGCGTTTCCCCTCTATCTCTTTAACATCTATGAAAGCCTTGTTTTTGTATTCTCAGAACCTGCCACAGTGGTACTCAACAGGTCAACAGGCTTTTAATAACTGCTGAATGGATAGAGAAATGAGGGAAAATAGAAGATAGATTCCATTTTTTACATTATGCTTTGCTACATATATATTTGTATTTATATAAGTATACATTTTCTGATTAGAAAAGTAATATATGCTTCTTGTACAAAATTAAACAATACCAAAATAAAGGAAAAATTCCCTTGAAATTCCACCCCCAGGGATAGCAGTTATCATGGATTTTGCATCTATTGTCCCTGATTTAAAAAATGCATATACTAACATAATGTGCATTTTACAAAAATGGGTTTATACTATTCAATCTGTTCTACAAGTCATTTTTAAATTTAGCTGTATCTTAAGGTAGTTTTTCTGAATCAGTTCATGTAGAAGTACATTTCTTTTTAAGGGTTGCACAGTATCTATCACAAGATTGCATTTATTGCCCACTTGGAGGAAATTTATGTTGGTTATAATTTTTTTTTGCTGTACTATACTACATTTCAAGCAGTGTTCACATACCTGTCTTTGCCTTTTTGAGAAAAGAGCCCTATTGGAAAAATCCTGATAGTGAAACTGCTAGATGGAAAGATGTACACATTTAAAATTTTGATGCCATGCAACGTGCCTTTATAACTTCCTTGGAATTTGGAAACGTGGTCTGTACCAGCCCTGCAGTGAGTGTCCCTACCCAGAACAACAGGAAGAGCTGCTTATCCTAGCCCTCTTCCATTTATAAAACAATAGAAGATGTGGAAGGTGAGTTCCTATAATATTTGTAGGTTGTAGCTGAAGAAGATTCTTTTATGGGGTAGTTCATCCTCTTTGACCAAGTAGTTTTATGGGGCAGATTCATATATTGGGGTGTGGAAGAAAGAAGCTGCCCAGTCAGGATTCAAAATAAATAAACAAGAAGATGACCCAAAGAGCAAATATTTCTGATAAGTTAAGTCAACCTGGTGTGGTGACACATTTTCTCAATGTGTCAATATCAGAGTTGGGAAACAGAAAAGGTATTCCCCATTTGTGGGGCAAAACAATTATGAACTGAGCTACACCCCTCTCAGCATCTTTTTCCTCTCTGCTCTTGACCCCAGCCCAAGACTGTGAAGTTTTATGTCTGGAAGGATGAGTGCTTCTGCAAAATCATTACTAAACTGAACAATGGAGACTTCCTTATTGTGGTGAAGATGGAGGGGGAGAGGAGGCAGGGCTGGAATGGGGATAGCTTTGCAGCACTGGCAGGGACTTTCAGGGTGATTTAGTGTGGATTGATTTACAGTTTATTCTGCCACCATTGTTTGTAATGTGCTTTGCCAGCTCATGTATCCTGAACCTTAACTGTTCTAAATTAAACTATAGGGACCAGACAGCACACATTTCAATCAGAACAACAAAATATTGCCCTAAATCCCATAGGGATACATCAACCCCTGCTAGGATGAGCTTGTACACAAGGAAAGAGGGAGAGGGAGCTCTCAGGAGGACATTTGATTAGAGTCAAATAGTCTCTGTTCTGTTTGTACACAAGGTAAAACCCAAGTCTGCCACCCCAACTTGAATGGATGTGAATTCGAATAGTCAAAGACAACAACTGTTATTTGTACTAGGCTGGTTACCTAAATATTAAAGAAATGTAGTACTGAACTTAATTGCCTTGTATTTTGTCCGTTAGTGTTGATTTAAAAAATGAGTTGAAGTGATACCTGAGTTGAGGAGAGTTCTGATTAGCCTGGAAAAGCTGGAAAGATTTCTCAGGTCTCATTCAAATGCAAAGAAGCTCAGTGTCTTCTAGCAAGGGACTGTTTGCTTTGTTCTTATTATTCCTTGTTAGGATGTGCTGTATTAAGTCAATGTGGAGCCTAGGAAATGAGCCAGATTCTGGACAAGCAGTTTAGGCTGCAGCATTCCTTGTGGACTACAGGAGGATACATGATTTTTCACCTCATTCTCTTCTTGGAATGTAAAAGCAATCATAACTGTTAAGATAGATAAACATTATAACCTACCTCAAGCAATTCATTTTTGACATTTACAAATAGAAAAAATAAAGGTAATGCAGCACACACATAAATTCAAATAACACCAAAAGGCATAAATAAATAGTAAAAGCTAATTCTACTCCCCCTACACTTTTCAAAACCCAAAGGTAGCCACCGTTGATGTTCTGGTGTCTTTTTCTCATGTATATACATTTTATAAAAATGGAATTATTACCTTGTTCTATGTTTTTATAATTTAACAGCACATTTCCTCAGCTTAACACATTGTATAACTCCTTTCCAGGAGTAACCCTAACTTATTCTTTTTAATGGCCATATAATATTCCATATATATTATATGGCCATTAATATATAATATTAATATATTATATATTTATATATATTAATTGTTGTTGAGCACTTAGGCTGTTTAAAGCTTTACCACTATAATTGTTTAATGATTTTATACATATATTTATTCACAGGACAAATTCTAGCAGTGGTATTATTGGGTCAAAAGATGCTCACAATTATCATTGTGCTAGGTGTTGTCAAATAAGGATACACTAATCCACATGCCTGCTAAGAAGCTCTGAGAGTGTGTGTTTACCCACAAAGCCACACAACTGAAAAATATATGCATTTAGGGCAAAATTGAGACTTAAAGACCTGTAATTACTTCAATAGTTTTATTAGCCTTAACTATTGGTCCTTCCTCTATCATCTATGACCTCTTACCTTGGTTTTTTGCTTCAGGATAATATCTTTATTACTTTTAGTACTGTTTTCTTATTTTACTTAAAATGAGGTCCTCTAAGGTGTTGTGTTTGCAGTGTGACCCAGAGGTGGCCTGGATTCATTTCCATATTCTCCCCAGATTTTGTACAATCTCTTTTCTCATAAATTCTTGATTTGGGCCCCTTCCTGGGCTTATGTATAGCTCCCTAGGTGGAATGTGTGCCATCTCCCAGAGTTTACACTGCCATTCCTATAACTTCTGACACAGGCAAGGGACTTCTTTTTTTAAAAATATTTTTATTGGAGTATAGTTGATTTACAATGTTGTGTTAGTTTCTGCTGTACAGCAAAGTGAATCAGTTATACATATACATATATCCACTCTTTTTTAGATTCTTTTCCCATATAGGTCATTACAGAGTATTGAGTAGAGCTATACAGTAGGTCCTTATTAGTTATCTATTATTTTTACTCTGCCTTTTGTTTTATTTATTTTATTATTATTATTTTGGCTGCATTGGGTCTTTGTTGCCTGCAGGCTTTCACTAGTTGCGACGAGCGGGGGCTACTCTTTGTTGCAGTGCGTGGGCTTCTCATTGTGGTGGCTTCTGTTGTCGTGGAGCATGGGCTCTAGGTGCATGGGCTTAAGTAGCTGCAGCCCATGGGCTTCAGTAGTTGCAGCATGTGGGCTCAATAGTTGTGGCACACAGGCTCTAGGGTGCGCGGGCTTTAGTAGTTGTGGTGCGTGGGCTCAGTAGTTGTGGTACCTGGGCTCTAGGACGCAGGCTCAGTAGTTGCGGCGCACAGGCTTAGTTGCTCCATGGCATGTGGGATCTTCCTGGACCGGGGCTGAAACCCGTGTCCCCTGCATTGGCAGGCAGATTCTTAACACCTACACCATCAGGGAAGTCCCTTAGTTATCTGTTTTATATATAGTAGTGTGTATATGTCGATCCCAATCTCCCAATTTATCTCTCCCTGTCCCCCTCTCCCCCCTGGTAACCATAATTTTGTTTTCTACATCTGTGACTCTATTTCTGTTTTGTAAATAAGTTCCTTGTACCATTTTTTTTAGAAGTGATATCATATGATATTTGTCTTTCTCTGTCTGACTGACTTCACTCGGTATGGCAATCTCTAGGTCCATCCATGTTGCTGCAAATGGCATTTTTGGTCCTTTTTTATGGCTGAGTAATATTCCATTGTATATATATACCACATCTTCTTTTGTCAGTTACCTTCAATTGTTATTCAGCAAGCACTGACTAAGAACCTACTCTGTGCTAGGCACAGGATTCCTGCCCTCGGGGGGATCATGGCTCACTTGGGGAGACAGTCACACAAACAGATACTTACACCTCTGTGGTGAGTGCAGGACAAGATAGAGGTATTTGCAACATGTTTTGGGACCAGAGAAGGGAAAGCTCTTCACTCTGCTCAACCTGGCCAGGAGAGGCCTCTTGAATCAGGTGACAACTGAGCTGAGGCTTAAAAGATCAAGATCATTTGTTTATGTTCAGTAATTCCACTTCAGTTATATCCTAAAAAATATCTTAAACATGCACACAATACGACAAGTACAGGCTGGTCATTATAGCATTGTTTGTAATAGTGAAAAATTGGTAGCAAACTAAATGTCCACAATAGGGAAATGAATAAATGTGGGATAGTTAGATAATAGAATAATATTTAGCCCTTAAAATAAGCAAACCATATATATATGTGTGCGTGTGTGTGTGTGTGTGTGTGTGTGTGTGTATGTGTATATATATATATATATATATATATATATATATATATATATAGACACACATATACATGTGTAAGTCCCGTACATACGAACAAGTTCCATTCCGAGAGCATGTTCGTAAGTCCAACAAAGGTAGCCTAGGCGCACAGCTAACACAATCAGCTATATAGTACTGTATTGTGATAGGTTTATAATACTTTTCACACAAACAATACATAAAAAACAAACACACACAAGAAGAAAACATTTAAAATCCTGCAGTACAGTACCTTGAAAAGTGCAGTAGTACAGTATAACAGCTGGTATACGGGGACTGGCATCAAGTGAACAGGCAAGAAGAGTTACTGGAGGAGGGAGAGGAGGTGGGAGATGGTAGAGCTGAAGAATCATCAGCAATAGGAGACGGAGGGCAAGCTGCAATTTCACTCATGCCTGACATTGATGGAACGCATGTTCAAGTCTTTGAAAGTTCTCAACTTGAAGGTTTGTATGCAGGGGACTTACTGTATATATGTGTATGTGTATATATGTATATCAGTAGGAATAAATCTTGAAAACATTATCTTGAGTGAAAAAAGCAGGGCTGCAGAAGGTTGAATATAGTATAATACATGTCATTATAAAAACATAGAAAATAACACCATGGATTTAGGGATATATGCATGTAGATTAAAGGAAGGAAGTTGCTGATAGCAAGAGTAAACACCAGCCTCAGAACAGTGGTTATCTGGGATAGGAGAGGCAGAAGAAGAAAAGGATTGGAAAGGAGGGGAAAGGGGTTTTCAACTGTTTCTGTAATATTTTATTTCTTTAAAAATGATGTAATCAAATATGGTTAAATGTTCACATCCATTAGATACGGTGGTGGTACATTGATGTTCACTTTATTACTGCACACTTGAAGAATTTAAGTAAAGAAGAATGAATAGGATTCCTGTTGATGGATAAGCCCAGACCCTGTGTGTTTGAGGAGGCAGTGTTTTAAGGATATTTACTGTGTGGGTTAATTTGAGCAGCGCTCTCAGAAAATTTTCACAAAAGCATGAAAGGAAACATCTCTTTGGGGTGACGTCTAGTGGTTTTAAACTTTGCGTTAGGGACCTCTTGAGATCCTACAGACTTCCTCCAGGAGCTACTGCTAGGATGGGAAGAGGGCATTCACCAGGTGGGGCTCTGCACTCCTTCCTTAGCCAGAGCAGACTCACGTTCACAGTATTTCTTTGCATATTCATGTAGGATATCCTTTGAACAAAGGTTCTGAGCCTAAAAAAAGAGTTTGGAAACACCTGACTTAGTCAATCCCTTGCCTGGGGAGATTGTTTTCATCTTTTTATTTTGCAAAAATATACTCCACCAAGTTTGCCATGGGTATGTTTGCATTAAAGGGAATGCTTGTCATCTCTCTAACCTCCCTTCTGATTTTTCAAGTTTTGGCAATCTCTGCTCTTTCCGCATGTTCTTTGGTCTCTGAAGTCTCATCTCACAGGCATCTTCAGTGTCACTGATTTTCACGATCATGAGGTTCCTTTAGTTTGTGCCCTAGATTCATCTTGTTTTCCTTTTTCGCAAAGCATGCAGATTTCCTGGAATGACACACTACTTTTTTAAGAATAGTATTTTATTGTATATAAGTAGTCCTTTTTTAAAGCTTTACTGATACATAATTGGTAGACAAAAATTGCACACATTTAATATATACATCTTGATGAGTTTGGACATATACATATATCTGTGATGCCACTGCCACAACCAAGGTTCTAAACATATCCATCACCTCCAAAAATTTCCTTATGTTTTGTGTTCTTGTGTGTGTGTTTGTGTGTGTGTTTTGGTAAGAACACTTAACATGAAATCTGCCCTCTTAACATATTTTAAAGTGCACATACCTATTGTTAACTACACGTACTGTGTTGTACAGCAGATCACAACACCTTCCACTTCTTGCCATCTTCTGCTCCATCTGCTCTTTCTCTAGAGCTCAGAATAGCCTCCATCTATTCTGTCTGATTTGCAGACTAATGTCCTTGCCTCTGGCCCTTGCCCTTTATTATCTGTCAAACACTCATGCAAACTAATTTTCCTCTGGCACCATTTTAATCACATAGTGGTGATCAGGACTATTAACTTGATCCAAAAACTATTAACAGTTTCCCATCTTCAAAATAAAATTTCTTAAAAATAATTACCTCGACTAGACAGCCTTGTCTTTATACTTTCTTCTTCCCCTGACCCTTCATTTCATTGTCTCTCAGCTACCTTGCTGCCTCCTTTATCTAATACCCAATAATTTGGTCCACTCAAAAGGCAGGTTCTTTCAGTGTTGATAAAGCCTTCTGAATCTGTTGAGGCTCCGAAACTATACTCCGATATTTGTCACATAATACCGCTACATACAGAAGATATTGAATTAGTAATTTAATTAAATTATTATTTGCAGTTTTCCATTGTTCTGTTGTGTGCTGTTTGTTCATATAAATGCAGGCTATTGAGATTGTAATCTCTAGTGCAGTAATCTCTAGTAGCTGACAAGTTTCACAGTGCCATTTGCTTGTAGGGCCTTAATTAATAGTTTCAAGTCATAAGAATAAGTGTTGTATGTGAAATTTGTAAACTAGCAAAGTTTTATTATTCTCAGTGAATCCTGGGAAACATCAAACTCTTGGGCAAATTTCTAAAGTGGAAATGATGAATATAACCTCTCCTTAGCATAAAAACTCTTTGTCCTCATTTCTCCAACTGATGAAACAAGTAAATGTGACTTGTGATACTTTTGAAATTTGCTAAGCTTTCAAGATTCCCCATTTAGACTCACTTAGGTTACAAAGAATGCATTATGTATGTTTTCATGTTTATTGACTCTAATGCATGGTGCCTTGGCTGCCTAGAATAAATCCCTCATTGACATGACTGTTTGTTTGGATTAGTAAATTAGGGATTACCAAAACTAACATGGATTTTACCAGGTGCCACATTGAACAAACTTTAAGGTTAGCATGAATTCTTAGATGCCTTAATGGCGGAAAACTTTTGTCTACAGGCATGCTGTGTCAGTAATGCACATATAAATTCCTGCATTTCACCCTCCCTCCCTTCCTCCCTCTGTTCCTCCCTCTATTCCTACTAGGTAAAGAGGCAGAGTTAGATACCTCTACTCCTTTTGTCATACTAGTTGTAAGGGGCTTCCCCCTTACAACTAGTATGCGGCTGCTTCCTACTAGCTATCTATTTTACAGTTGGTAGTATATATAAGTCCATGCCACTCTTTCACTTTGTCCCAGCTTACCCTTCCCCCTCCGCGGTGTCCTCAAGTCCATTCTCTATGACCACATCTTTATTCCTGTCTTGCCCCTAAATTCTTCATAACCAAAAATTTTTTTTTAGATTCCATATATATGTGTTAGCGTACGGTATTTGTTTTTCTCTTTCTGACTTACTTCACTCTGTATGACAGTCTCTAGGTCCATCCACCTCACTACAAATAACTCAATTTCATTTCTTTTTATGGCTGAGTAATATTCCATTGTATATATGTGCCACATCTTCTTTATCCATTCATCTGTCAGTGGACACTTAGGTTGCTTCCATGTCCTGGCTATTGTAAATAGTGCTGCAGTGAACATTGTGGTACATGACTCTTTTTGAATTACGGTTACAATTAATTTTTTTGTACATTGATCTTGCTTAACTCACTTACTGGTTATAGATGCTTTTTAAAAAATAGACTTTATTTTTTAGAGCAGTTTTAATTCATAGCAAAATTGAGAAGAAAGTATAGAGGTTTCTCATTATACCCCTGCCTCCACACTTGCATAGCCTCCCCCACTATCAACATCCCCCACCAGAGTGGTACGTTTGTTACAACAGATGAACCTACACTGACACATCATTATCACCCAAAGTCTATTGTTCACATTAGGGATCATTCTTGGTGTTGTACATTCTGTGGGTTTGGACAAATGTACAATGACATGTATCCACCATTATAATATCATGCAGAGTAGCTTCACTGTCCTAAAAATCCTCTGTTCACCACCTGTTTATCCTTCCCTCTCCCCAACCCCTGGCAACCACTGATATTTTTACTGTCTTCATAGCTTTGCCTTTTCCAGAATGTCATATAGTGGGACTCATATAGTATGCAGCATTTTCAGACTGGCTTCTTTCAGTTGGTTACACATAGTTAAGTTTCTTCATGTCATTTCTTGGTTTGATAGTTTCTCATTTCCTTTTAGTGCTGAATAACATCCCATTGTTTGGCTGTACCACATTTTATTTATCTGTTTTTCTGTGAAAAGACATTTGGTTGCTTCCAAGTTTTGGCCATTGTGAATAAAGCTGCTATAAACATTTGTGTGCAGGTTTTTGTGGAGACATAAGTTTGCAACTCCTTTGGGTAAATACCAAGGAGCCCAATTTCTTGATTGTATGATAAGAGTATGTTTAATATTGTAAGAAACAGCCAAACTGTCTTCCAAAGTGGCTGTACCATTCTGCATTCCCATTAGCAATGAATGAGAGTTCCTCTTGCTCCATATGATCATTGGATGACAACATTTAGTGTTGTCAGTGTTCCAGATTTTGGTCATTCTACTGGATGCAGGGTGGAGTTATGGTAGGCTTTTGTCAGATTCTTTGGGATTTTTCTACATAGACAATCACATAGACAGGAGAGAGTTTTATTTCTTCTTTTAATAATACATATGTTTTTTGTTTCATTGCAGTGGCTAGAACTTCCAGGATAATGTTGAATATCAGTGGAGGGAGTTGACAACCTTGCGTCGTTCTCAATCTTAAGGGAAAAGCATTTAGTCATTCACCATTAATTATGGTGTTTGCTGTAGATTTTTTTGTAGATGCTCTTTGTCAGGTTGTAGATATTCTCTTCTATTCCTGATTTTCTGAGTGTTTTTTTTTTTTAAACAAGAATGGATGTTGGATTTTGTTAGAGGGTTTTTCTGCAACTATTTAGATGATCATATGATTTTTCTCCTTTAATCTGTTGGTATGGTAAACTACATCAACTAATTTTCAAATATTGAATTACCATTGCATTCTGTAAAATAAATCCCACTTGGTCATGATATATCCTTTTTTTAAAAAATATATTGCTGATTTAAACTTTATAGAATGTTGTTGAGGGTTTTATATCTATATGCAATGAAGAATATTGGTTAGTAGTTCTCTCTCTGTTGAATTTTCCATCTGTTTATGCATACTTTCCACCTTTTACACTTGAGTCTTTGACATATTAATCATAATTATTTTAAATTCCATGTCTGAGAGTTCCAACATCCAGGTCATATCTGACTATGGTTCTGTTGATTGCTTTTTCTCTGGGCAGTGTATTTTTTTTCTTTTTTATGTGTGTCGTAATTCTTGGTTGAAAGCTGGATATCTTGTGTAGGACATTAGCAGTTGAAGTAAATATATGTATGGCCAAAATGGGCATACCTCTTTTATTTTCTAGGCCCTTAGCGTGTGTTTGTGTGTGTGTACATTTTTGTGTGAATCTAGTCAGGAATTGATTAGGATTTTGTCGTTGCTATGGTTACCCTCAGAACACCACAGGCTTCAAATTCTTCTAATGATTTTAAACTTAGATTGGAGTTAGGCTTCTGGAATTTTTTCCCCAATGCTTTTGTTCCATTTTAAATTTTAGCCTGTCCATTTAGTCTGCACTTCAGAGACTTTCTCTCTCTCATGCTCTTGTTTCCCTGCTGTTGCTTGCTAATTGATTCTTGCTAGCCTGGTGTTGGAAAGGTGGGATGAGGAATGTTCTGTTTTCAGGATTTGGTTTCAGTCTTTGGCAGGCTGTGTGCTCCTGGCTCTTGAGGGTAGGGCCTTCTCAGTAGTCTATATCTTCCCAAGTTTAAGGATCTTTAATGGTTTGGGTCCGTCATGTTTCCTGTCTCTCTCCTAGAGATAGAGGTTTTTTCCTCTTTATCCGAGCTGCAATGGGTCTTCACCTATGCTCTGAGGGTGAATGGGTTTGTTGCCCTTTCCACAAAAATGTAAAGTTTTTATTCCTTTTGGGGAGACTTTGTGCAGGACTTTGTGCCTTTCCTGCGGTGGCAACTGCTCTCCTTTACCACGCCTGTGCCACTGAGGGTGGTTTTCTCCGGTCTCTCACTCTATTTTCAGTCTTTTCTATGAGTGCCCCATGAGGTCTGTAAAGAACCTGTGAATGGTTGAGTTTTCCCTGTGTCTGTGGCTTCCAGAGATTCTATAATCTCATGCTGGCCCACTCTCAGCCTTTAGCAATTGGTTAAAAATTTTAGCTGAATTTTCCTTACCAGTTTGTGTGGTGGCCTTTGTTGCAGACGAATCAGGGATTGTGTCCTGTTCTTCTTGGAGGCACTTGTTTTTCCTTAGTTTCCAGGCTACTTATTTGCCCTGCAACCTCAGATCTCATGTAGGTTCAAGAAAAATTATGACTTTCATTATTATCTTGCTTTTCCCTCATTGTAAGGATGGAGAAAATGTTCTTTCCAGCTTTCTACATCTTAAGTGGAAGCAGGAACTCAGCACATATTATCAATGAAACGTCACACCCTCTCTTATAAACCCCACACCTAGTGCTGGTTACCTACATTTACTATTAAATTGTTTTTAAGAATTTTGTGGCCACCTTGTTAAGAAGGCCAAAATTCAACCGATCAACAAATATGGATTAAAGAGCAAGTCTGTGTCTATTAAGGTATTATGTAGTAGATTTTAACCTGAGAGACATTTCCATTGGCTTGGGAATGGTTGCCTGAAATGTCATGTTGAAAAGAATTGTGAGACAAATTTTAATTTTGTGTCTAATTGGTAATGTCTGCCATGAGCACAGGGTGCCAAGGGGGAGCTCTGAAGGGGTGTGTCTGCTTTCTCTGATTAGGCCCTAAGGAAATGGGGTGATTATGAGTGAGAGGAGTGAGAAGTTTCTCTAGAGAAGCAGTAGATATAGTTCTTAACCAAAGGAACTTGCAGTTTAGTTGGAGAGGAATGATGTGAGCTGGTGAAACAGTTGCAGGTAGTATGCAGTAAAAGTTTAAACTGTGCAAGTATAGGAAAATGATAGATTTTGGGAAAGGGAGAGGTCCTCATGGGCTTCAGAGATCTTGGAAGGCATGTTCATCCAGGAAGAGGGCCCAGGAGACCTGCCACAGCCAAGAGAGTGAGGGCAGTTCTGAGACTATTGAGTTCTGAGTGATGGAGCATCTTACAGGTAGAAATGTCATGTGCAGAGGGAAAGACCATGGGAAAGAGTTTGGGATGGCATCATCATCATCGTCATCAGAATATTGATAATTAAAAGCAAAGAGAGGAGATGAGCTGACAGAGGGAGCAAGTCTATTTGGAGAAGAATAAAGAACTGAGGACATACTTGGGGTTGGTACAGAGTGGGGAGACCTGACCTTAGAAGGGGGGAAGAGGAGTTAGTGGTGAAGAAGACAGTGCTGTGAGGGCTGCACAACAGCTGAAATCTCAGACTCCTATTCATACTTCAAGGCCCAGGAGAATCCCTCCTGTGTGGCTTTCCTGATCTTCTTTGGGCAGACTTAGTTGTTCTCCCCTTGGTTCTCCAAGCCCCTTGTTCGTATTCTTTGTGTAGCACTTATTACGTTATATTATAGTTAGTGGTGTGTGTGTGTGTGTGCGTGTGTGCGTGTGTGTGTGTGTGTGTGTGTGTGTGTGTGTGTGTTGGCCTTTTAGTTTGTAAATGACTTGAAGGCTTGGGCTATGTCTTATTCACTGCCTCTCACCATGGCCTCACATAGGTATTTGCACACCAATTTATGCTTGAGTAATGCTTGTGGAGTTGAATTTAAAAGTGACATGTCTGGCAAGGGATCAAGAGAAAAGACTTGGGTTTCACAAGAAATAAGTGAATAGTGACTTTCAAGGGAACAGTTTCAGGGCAGTGATAGAGAATGTTCTGAAATTCTAGTTTTGTTCTGGTTCAAGGGTTTTAAAAATCCACATATATGTCGTTACTGCTTTGAATCATCTCACTGCAATCTTTCTACTTAAAAAAATTCACATCTGTTAGGAAAGAGCAGCAATTAAAAGTACTAATGGATTTCAAATTTCTTTTTTTTATTTTTTTATTTTTTTTTGGTACACGGGCCTCTCACTGTTGTGGCCTCTCCTGTTGCGGAGCACAGGCTCCGGACGCGCAGGCTCAGCGGCCATGGCTCACGGGCCCAGCCGCTCTGCGGCATGTGGGATCTTCCCGGACCAGGGCACGAACCCGTGTCCCCTGCATCGGCAGGCGGACTCTCAACCACTGCGCCACCAGGGAAGCCCTCAAATTTCTTTTAAAAATCTTAGAAACAGAGAACATAAAATTTTTTTGGCATACTATGAGCAGTTAAGTAAAAATAATGCACATGAACACTAACGCATAATTGTGGAGGAAGGGAACATACTCTGCTGGTTAAAGTACAAAGATCAAGATGTGGTATCCAGAGGTAAGTTAAATCCAAGAATTTTCTCCACTTTTTGGTGGTTTGACCTGAGATAATACTGTGGTCAGAGTAAAGGGAGACGAACTTCTTCTCCCCTTCAACAAAACAAACTGTAGCCAGAGAATGCATTTCTCCTTCTGTGAAAGACTAATCCCTCCACTGTGCAGGGTTCTATCCCCTGAAACCTCCTCAGGGATGCACTCTGGTGATTATCTTTCCCCTCTTGTGCTTACAATGTCTCCATCTCTGTGGGCTCTTGTCTCTCAAAATCAGAATGATTAAATTTCTCCCACCTTTAAAACAAGAGTCCAGTCATTTTGTATCCTGTTTTCCCTCCATGTCCTATCTCTCTTTGGCCCCCTTTCCAGTCAGACTCCTGGAAGCAGTTCCCTACACTCAGTGTCTTTACTTCTAGAGTAATCACTCCTTACCGAGAAGCAGGAGATCTCATCTATTTAGGATAATTACTTGAGTGAAGACAGGTCACTGAACTAAATAATCTCTCAGGGATGTTTAAATCTTACGGTTAAGTGATGCTAATATACTTATAAAGTTCAATGACACATCTGGATGTAAAATGACTTTTAAGAACCCCAACTTAGGTAGCAACAAATGGTCATCATATATATTAAAATATGAGATTTCTAAAATTCAAAAACTTCTTGTTGGTTTAAATTTATAGTTAGAACATTGTGTCTAAATTAGATATTCAGAAGAGATTGACAACTACTTCAACTGGAAATCATTATGCTGTAAACATAATGTGCTTTAACAAAAGTGTTGCTAGTTTAAGACATTTGCAATTGCAGCATTAAATGAAAGGACTTGAAAAGCTGAAACTCTTATAAGTTAATTAGTGTTGATGGTCTAAGAATATATGAGGAAGTAAATAAAATTTGCGTTTGGCTAAATGATAGAGTGAAGCTAAAGGGAAGAGGGAAGGCTGTTTGCTTGGAGTGCT
This sequence comes from Grampus griseus, assembly GCF_964374135.1. Lineage (NCBI taxonomy): Eukaryota > Metazoa > Chordata > Mammalia > Artiodactyla > Delphinidae > Grampus > Grampus griseus. Next base: position 96,811,546 of record NC_139018.1, read on the forward strand.
CTCCAACAAAAAGATACATTCTTTGGACTTTGAAGAAGCATCATTTTGTGTTTTTCATGATCAGAAGTGCTGCTGCCTGGACCAAGGTCTCAGGACAGGGCTTTCCAGCCAGAATTTTAGAACCATGAGTAGATCTTGAAGCTTAAACACTGGGGTTCAAAGGTCATGGTTTCTACTATATCACCTCTTTGAGATTTGCTGAAATTCTCTGCAGGGAGCAAGACTTAGCTTTCACTTTTTCATATCTATCAGGAATTTTGCCAAAAACTGCTTCTCTCCTTCCTGTCCAAGTAGTTCAGGGAAATGCAACCAGGCCCTTCTCACAAAAGGGTTGACTCCTTTTGCTAAAATGTTTCTTGAATTGTAAGAAGCTATTGTGTACAGCTGTACAGGCCGTACATTGAATATCACCAAGAGGGCTAAATAACTCCATGGCCTAACTACATAGATCATGATGTTTATGGTGCCCCTGGAGTTGTATAACATGGTAGCCTTGCAAAAGGTATGGAATGGAGATTCAAATGGAAGATAAACTTCTTAGGAATGGGAGGCCAAATGTAACTGTAAAACAAAGTTCAGATCATGGTAACTGCTTATAAATATTTAATTGCCATGTAGAAGGGTTTCAGTGACCCATAATCAGCTTGATGTGGATGTTCCTTATGAACTCAAATGAGAAGAAGAGGAAATTACCCTCAGAGGTGGACCTTGAATGGGCTGCTAGGTGTCATGACCTTTATCAGCTACTGAGTGATCATGTGCTATGTGCCAAATACTGTGTTAGGCATTCTTAGATTTTTCACTGAGGTGATAGTAGTGATAGTATACTAAACCTGTAACAAGTTTGATTGCTTCATGGATTTGGAAAATCATAATAGAAGAATGACCAGAAAAATATAAGAATTGTATTGAAATGTAAGGAATGAATTTGAAAAAGCTTAATTTATATATGATAGTTTTTTAAGAAGCACAATTTCTATTTATATTTTCAACATGTGCTGAAGAAGATACTAAGCTGCAGTGTAATGATTTCTTTTTTCAGAAAATGCGAAGTTGCTAAGTGAAGTAAAGTGGGCTTCTGTCCCTCTGGATATAGAGGGATGGCTGTGTGACCTCTTGAAATCCCTTTGGTTAAGCTCCATGGCTTAATGATTCTTTGGCTCAAGACCAAACTCATGTAATGTTCAGACCATAAGCCTCCAACATTAGTTTTAAATTTAGCCCAGACTTATGGAATCATTATCATCCCGTCTTCAGATTCTCAAAGTACAGATGATCTTTCTGCCTGAGCCACAAGCTATAAGCCCATGAAGTCAAAAGGAAACACAGTTTAGGATAAAAAAAAATAAGACCACCAAATTACTGTGATGCGTTAAATAATTTGTACATTTGGCAGTTATCTTTAATTGGGAAGGAGCTCATTTCTAAATAGTTAAACTAATTTTTGAAGTATTTCTTTTTTTCCTTTTATAGTTCTCTAGTCTAGACTTTGAAGCTGAAGAAAGCTGAGATTGCTTCCTGACTCCATCACTCACTAAGCTAGCTAGCTTTGTGATAATAATAATAATAATAATAATAATAATAATAATAATAATGATAATGGCTAACTATGTGCCATTTTTAGAGAGCCTACTATGTGTCAGGCACTGGGATAAGTATTTCACATATTACTTAATTTATTCCTCACAGTGACTTTATGAGTTGGGCACTTTTTATTATCGCCACTTGATAGATGAGGAAAAGAAGGCTTTGAGCCTACACATACCTTCTACGCTCCCCTGATCCCTGGATAGAGTTCCCTTGCCTCAGTGCTCCTGGGTAAGGAGCAGTTTAAAGCCAAATTTTATCTCTTAAGGTAATAGAGAGATTTGACTGAGAGAAGAGTTGTGAAGTGCCGAGAACCTGGTATATGGAACATGTCTGATAAATGTTAGCTACTATTAAAGTATCATACCATAGGCTGAAGAAGACAGAATCTGGGGTTGGCCACCAACAGTTCCAGGACCTGGAAATTTATCTATACTAAACTGTAGATGATTGATATTGGATCAGTCCTTGATTGATGGGGACTGAGAGTGCACTGTACACCTGGAATGGGAGTGAAAGAAGGGCACATATCTTGCCTGTTTTTTGTGTGTTGCTGTCCCTCTTATCCAGGGCACCAGTTGCCTATTGATTTATCTTCTCCCTAGACTGGTTCCGTAGACCCTTTGCTCCTAGGAGGTGGGGCTCATGGAGGGGGGTCACGAGAATGTGTGGGGGCACAGGCACATCCAAGCCTGAATGACTGCTTTCCAGAATGGAGTGCTAGGGTCATGAGGGAAGAGGGATGAAGTGAAAGTCATTCTCTGTGTCTTCACTAATGGATCCATGTTTCTGCGTGGATAAATGTGTGCCTAGATGACAGCGTCTCTTACTCTTTATGACTTGATTTTGTCCTGCAGAAGTTTAAAAAGGAGCCAGAATGCATTATCTCCAGGGCCAAAGAAGGTCTGTGAGTGTGACAGAGCACTTTTCCCTCTGTAGAGAGACTCGGGGCTGCCACTCTTCATTCTCAGTGTCCTTTTCTGAGACTCTTCCTTTCTCTTTTCCCCACTGGGCATTGAAGACTCTCTGATTAGTTCTCTGGCTTCTTTTTTGGAAATTAAAGGGACAGATGTGTGCCACCTTTCATGTCTCTGGAGATAGGAGAGAGGATAGGAGAGCAGAAACTGATGGTAAAAAAAACTCTTTTCAAAAATGTCAGGATATTTCCTAAGGATGGCCTGGAGCCTTCTTTTGTGCATTGGTGGGAAATCTTAAAGTCCATCTGAGTTGGCTGTTCAAATGTAGGGTATAGAACTGGGCTTCTTAACCTCGGCACTATTGCCATTTTGGGCAGGATGATTCTTTGTCATGGGAGCTGTCCTGTGCATTGTAGGATACTTAGCAGCATCTCTGGCCTCTACCCACTAGATGCAAGTAGCACCTCCCATGGTGTAACAACCAAAAATGTCCCCAGATATTGCCAAATGGTGTAGAGGGAACAGCCATCCTTGATTATTTTTCCTCAGGTTACAGTTGCTTAGTGTGAAGTGGGCTGGATGCTTCAGTCTGAATCTGAGAACTCACTCAACAGAATTCATTCAACAGTATTCATCCAGATATTCTACTTTCTGCACATAGAAGTTGGTTTCAGTCTAAGCATATGTGTATGCAAGCATTTGTGTGTGTGTGTTCAAATGTGTGTGTGTGTGTGTATAATAGTACTTTCTGGGAAGTACCTTACATTCTAAGGGGTAACATGGGACCACAACTAGAGCTGTCCTACCTACCCCACAGGGCTTTGGATCAAATGGGGAAATATTCATGATGTGACTTTGTAAACAAAGGAACAACCCATGCATAGGTTTTATGAATTGAAATCAGGGATTGCACCATGAATGTATTCTCTTCAGTACTGGGTGCCACATGGTCAGGGCTGGTGCCAAGTATGACCACTTCCAACGAATGCTGATTATGGTGTCTTTGTAAAAGGAAAACAGGACCATGGTCTTTCTGTAAGTTACAAGGCTCCCCACCTTTGCTCCCAAAGCACCCAGGGGCAGCTTCTCTCCCTTGAACAGCCAGAGAACCTGCCTTTCCACCCTTGGAGTGAGAAGTGGTGTATAGCAGTTTTCTCTGACTGGTTGTGACACTTACAGTGGTCCAGGGTGGGTGGTGTGGCCAGGGAGGGGGGGTGCCAACTACGATTGAGCTGGAGGTCTGGTTGTAGCAGGCACTCCCCACTGTGGAGAACCAGGTCTGACCTGGGAATCATCAGTCAAGAAGGCTGCTGCCTGAATTGGATCTAGGGGGAATGTAATTTGGGGAGAGGGATAGCACCTATATATGGAGGGAATTGGAAGGTAGGTGTAAAACCATGCTCAGGGTAGGCCTGGAGCTAAAAATCGGGCATTCCATTCTGTCCTGGGACAGAGGGATGGAAGAGCCCTGGTAATATTATTCCAAAATCAGAGCCAGGAAAACAGGGCTTGAAGAGGAACCAGGAAAGGTGGAGGATAAAGAAGTTCCTGGATGGTTTTAGTGAATAGGGACAAGAGCCCAAAGCATCTTCTTGCTGGGTGCTAGGTGTCTGAGTATAGGTTTGATGCTTGGTCTAGAGGCTCAGAGATGGAACAGGCAGAGTGGAATTGGGACAGGATCTGGAGGAGATCTTGTGCTGTGATTTTTTTTCCCACATCTTTATTGGAGTAAAATTGCTTTACAATATTGTGTTAGTTTCTGCTGTACAACAAAGTGAATCAGCTATATGTATACATATATCCCCATATCCCCTCCCTCTTAAGCCTCCCTCCCACCCTCCCTATCCCACCCCTCTAGGTGGACACAAAGCACCTAGCTAATCTCCCTGTGCTATGCAGCAGCTTCCCACTAGCTATCTATTTTACATTTGGTAGTGTATATATGTCAATGCTGCTCTCTCACTTCATCCCAGCTTCCCCTTCCCACCCCAGGTGTCTTTAAGTCTGTTCTCTATGTCTGTGTCTTTATTCCTGTCCTGCCCCTAGGTTCATCAGTACTGTTTTTTTTTAGATTCCATATATATGAGTTAGCGTACAGTATTTGTTTTTCTCTTTCTGACTTGCTTCACTCTGTATGACAGACTCTAAGTCCATCCACCACACTACAAATAACTCAACTTCGTTCCTTTTTATGGCTAATACTCCATTGTATATATGTGCCGTATCTTCTCTGTCCATCTGTAGATGGATATTTACGTTGCTTCCATGTCCTGGCTATTTTAAATAGTGCTGCAGTGAACATTGTGGTACATGTCTCTTTTGGAATTATGGTTTTCTCAGGGTATATGCCCAATAGTGGGATTGCTGGGTCATATGGTAGTTCTATTTTTAGTTTTTTAAGGAACCTCCATACTGTTCTCCATAGTGGCTGTATCAATTTACATTCCTACCAACAGTGCAGGAGGGTTCCCTTTTCTCTACACCCTCTCCAGCATTTATTGTTTGTAGATTTTTTGATGATGGCCATTCTGACTGGTGTGAGGTGATACCTCACTGCGGTTTTGATTTGCATTTCTCTAATGATTGTGCTATGATTTTTTGACAGTAATACTTAGGGATGAAGTCCTCATATATTCATTCAGTCAATCAGTCATTCAACAAATATTTGAGTGTCTATTATTTGTGAAGCACAGAGATACAACCACAGAGGGTACAGGAAGGAAAGACCTGGATTGAGCAGCTTGAAGTCTAGAGTGGATGGTGTGGCATGCACACAAATTATGACCCTAGGAAATAGAAAGTGTTAGGAGTGTCTGGAGAAAGAAGAGATTAAAAGTAACATGTAATTGAGTCACCATAGGATTGGTAATTATTTAAAATACTTATTGCCTAGGAAAAGCCCAGGAAGACAGACAATGAGTGAAGGTAGTAGGTTAAACTTACTAAAGCTCAGATCTGGTTCTTGTTCCATTTCTTAAACTACATGGAGGTTCATGGCTTGTCCCAATTTCTCATGGTTTTTGTTTATTGGTTGGGACCCTCCAGAAGGCATTGGCTTCCAACAGTTACTGATGGCTTGCTGTACTTCTTTATCGAAGTTTATTTTCTTCCCAGTGGATGCTTATACCACAGGTATCCCATTCAGGGAAGTCCCTAAAGTGTAGAACCTGTGGATGTGTTTGAAGTTTCAGTCCTGCCTACTCCAGTGACACATGCTTTCTACATGAACTGCTGAAGAATTGGATTAAACCCTTTCTCTTGGCCCTCATTCTTAATAGCATTTGTCTAGACTTCTCCTGCAATCTCGCCACAAAATAACAAAAATATTGACAGAAATAATGGAAAATCTGGCAATTACCCTGCCTCTCACCCCTCCCTGCCTTAGGTTGTCACCACAGCAGATAAAACCTATTTTATGGGAGACCAACACACTGCCACAATTCCTAAAGTAAAGTTTATTTGCCCAGAAAAATAAAGGCAACTTTTTATTTGTCACCCCACTAAGAAGAAATATGATTCCTGTCCTCTTGCTTCATATTAGCCTTCCCTTTTCCTGCACGTTTTCATCCCATGGTGTCCGATCATTTTCCAGAAAGGAGGATTTCTGCTTTTGACCTTACCTCTTGCTGTTGTAACATTCCAATTTTCATATGGTCAGTCACCATTTGCTGTATTTCTTTGGGGTGGGGGGCGTGTTCCGAAGCTTAAGCATACAAGACTCTGGCCCATTTTTAAAAAAGCTTGCTAAGTTTCCCACGTGATAGTGGCTCCTTGGGAAAGCTATTCTTTCATGCAGCAGCAGTACCGGCCAGCATTGATCAGTGGGAAAGTTCAAGGCGGCAACTCATCAAGCACAGCTTCAATACCAGATTCCAGACAAGGTCTGCAATAAATAAGAGCAGTAACAAAGAATCATATTTCCTTCTTGTACAGAAAATCAGCAATGACATAATTCTAAATTTCAGTGTTTGGGCATAGTGTCTTCTCCCGGCACTGCAAGTTGAAAGCAGGATGGCTTTCCTAAGTTACATCAACATGCATTTTAAGCATCCTTTTCTTAGAAACAGAGTCAAAATGTAATTTTGAATTTTGCAGGTTGATTGGGGATTTTTCAGCTTGTGCACTGATTATTGTTTACGGAGTTCAAATAGAACCTGTGTTGTTAGAAATGTGTGTTTAGATTTTCTCTTATTTGTTTTAATTGACTCATCTCCCTTTCGCTTCTCCCCCCTAATAATAATGTTGAGATTTCCATGTGAACGTAGAAAAAGAAAAATCTTTTGCTCTAAGTAGATAGGGAAAATTTTTTCTTCAAATGGCAGTGTGATAAAAAAATATACACCTATGAGTCCCACACGGATTATTGCTATTGATTTCTTTCCTTGAAACGTGGAAATGTTACCCAGTGTGGTGTTAGGAATAGGTGTGTGGGTGCAAATGCAGTTTATTGCTTGTTGACTAAAAATCAGTGAAAACCTTCACCACTTTTGTGCTTGTGTTGCATGTAAAGGTGAGTTTTAATCCCAAACCAGTCATTAGATAAAGCTTTGTGTGGTGCAATAAGTGATATTCTTAGTATATATATATATATATTTGAAGGAAATAAGCTCTATGGTAGACTTAAAACACATAAAAATTTCAAGCATTTGTTTTCTCTGGCTTATTGAAACACTGTCATTTTAAGCTAATGCAATCAGTGCAATTTACTTATCACAATCAGATTTCTATTGTGACTGTTTTCATCTCCGCACCCTCCGCAGTCAGCTCCTTTGGGCTTCCTCTGGGTTCCCTGTGCGGGGAAGTGTGAATTGAATTGCTGCAGGTTTCCGGAAGCTAGGTGCCTGTGTGCAGCAGACAGCCACTGAGCCCGCCCCTCAGGGACGCACCCATTAGGAAAAAAAAGGCTGACCTTCTGTCACTTACCCTCTCCTCCCTTTTAATGATTCCTTCTCTATCCTTTTGAGAAGATCTTTCCAGCCCTTTGACCCCTGTTAGAAGAGGAAGGGTTAAACAGCTAAAAGTACCCTCAGTCTCGAGGCTTGCCAAGGAAAGCTCAAGAGGCCTTTTAGGAAATGCCAAAAGACAGGAGCCTCAGTTTTCAGTGCCTTTGGAAGGCAGGTCCCACCCCAAGACCATTTCCCTGCTCATTTATTTTATAGAACCGGCCAGTTTGTGCAGGGGGAGGCCCCCTGCCTCTCACCTCACTTGTCAGTGCCACCAGAATCGACACATTCGGAGAGCAGCGGACTTTTAATGAGAGCCCTTGGATGGTGTGAGCGCTGTTGTGCCGTTTGAAAAAGGGCAAGGAAAATGTGTGTCTGAGGTGGGTCACTAGGTTGCTGCTTTGTAGGATCTAGGTCTGGCTTTAGTTTTCATGGAAAAACAACCACTGCTGGGTAGGATGCAGCCCCACCCTAAAATGGTGAGGTACGGAGTGTAGGATTTCCAAAAGGGGGGAAGTTGTGGATTTCCAGTGCCTGCGTGTGCCTTCTGATGCGATTTTGATTCATACAATTGAAATGGCAGCTAATGTAGGGTAATAGGGTGTTCTCAAGTGGTAGGCATTGTTCCATGTAATAGTATAGGATAGGTACATTCAAAAATATAATTCGCACTACAACTCTGAAAGTGGGAACTAGGAAACTGAGGCAAAGGGAAGGTGAGTGCTGTCTTGCCGTGATAAGAAGCTTTGTATTAAAAGTCAGTTCTGCCACTTATTAGCTTTTGACTTGGGTATATCACTTAATCTTTCTGATACTAAATGTCTCATCTGTAAAACAGGGATTGTTAATTCCACCCCCAGGGGTATCATTAGAATTAAGTGGAATGCAATAGAGTCCTGAGACCAAGGATCTCCACCTCCTTTTTCCACTCTCTGATTTTGCACCTGACTCTTCTGCAGGTGCTCATCTTTTGGACGTACTGTTGGGGAACAGCAAAACTGGGTGGATTTTAGGCACTGTGCCCAGGGGAAGAGTTGATTTTCAAAGGGATAGCTTACTTTTCTTCTTCCAAGAGAAGCTATAGATAATCTTTTATCTGTGTCACAGAAAAGAATCCAAACCCAGTTGCGTCAGTCAACTACAGTTGAGTTGGGAGTGGCTAAAAGGATTAGGTATTTGACTCCATATTATAAGGTACTTGATGCCATCTCTACTGTAGGAAAGGGAGGAATAAAAGTAGGATTTAAAGGTTCATGTTCTCACTCAGATTAACTGAGTGACCCCTTCCCCTTTTCTCTTTATTTTATCTTCAATATGCACATACATGCTTGTGTGCATGTGCTTCCACACAGGATATACTCATGTGTTTTTTTCAATCCGGTATATTTAGAAGTAATAGTGTCTAAAGAGCTTAAAAATGTTTTTCCCCGATTACAAAAGTAATGTGTGTTTATTATATAGACTTTGGAAATATAGAAAAATATAAAGAATTTCCTCACCTAGCACACAGCAATAACCATTATATGCAGCATATTTTGGTGACTCCAAATTTTTTCTGTGTTCTCTCTCTCTCTCTCTCTCTCTCTCACTCACACGCACACACACACACACATAAGCTATAGAGTATTTTTTCACTTAACATTATATTCTGAGCACTTCCCTTTATTATTAATGTATTAGTTACTTACTGATGCATAATAAATCACATAAAACCTAATGGCATAAAACAATAGAGGGATTTTATTCCTTTCCTCATGGTTCTGGAAGTTGACTAGGCTTGGCTAAGCAGTTCTTGCTCAGAATCTTTCATGCAGTTGTAGTCAGGTGGTGGCTTGGGCTCATTATGTGAGCTTTGCTTTACTCACGTCTAAGTGCCTGGATTGGAAAGGCTCAAACAGCTGGAGGCTGGAACAGCTGGGTTTCCTGGACATTTCTCCCAGTCTCTAATGTATCTCTCTTGCATGATGGCTTCAGGGTAGCCATGCTCCTTACATGGTGGCTCAGGACCCCATGAGTGCATGTCCATAGTGAAAGACCAGGCTGAAGCCAACTTACCTTTTATGACTTCTGCCACATGCTATTCACCAAGGGAGTCACAGAAGCCAACCCAAAAGCCCACAAAAGCTCTCCCCTGGACACATAGACCTTTTGAATAATTTGTTAGTTTCCTATCACTGCTGTCACAAATTCAAAACAACATAGATTTATTATCTTACAGTTTTGGAAGTCAGAAGGTTGAAATGGGTTTCACTGGGCCAAAATCAAGGTGTTGGCAGGGCCACACTCCTAGGAGGCTCTAGGGGAGAATCCATTTTGTTGCCTTTTCCAGCTTCAAGAGGCTGCCTGCATTCTTTGGTTCTCATGGTTCCTTTAAGGCCAGGAATCTAGCATCTTCAAATCTCTCTCTGACTCTGACCCTCTGCTCTTGTCATTACATTTTTTTCTTCAGACTCCGATACTTCTGCCTCCCTCTTATAAGGACCCTTGTGATTACACTGGGCTCACCTGTATAATCTAGGATTATCTCCCTATCTCAAGATCCTTAGCTTAATCGCATCCTCTAAGTTACTTTTACCATTTAAGGTAACATGTTCACAATTATCAGGGACTATACATGGACATCTTTGGGGGACCGTTATTCAGCCTACCACAGTGGGAAATGGCAAGGCTCTGGAAGAGCTCATGTGACCAGAGTTATTGTTGCAGTCATTTTGGGGAAGTACAGTCTGCCACTAAATAATTTCAGTGGTTGCACAGTATTTTACTGTATGACTATAATCATTTACTTAGCCTTTCTTTGTTATTAAGCATTTAGAGTGTTTCGGAAAAACTGTTTAGAGAACAAACATCACTATAAGTAAATATTTGTGTAAATCTCTGATTATTTCCTTAGGATAAATTACTAAGGATGAAATTATTATATAAAAAAAGAATATGTATAAATTACCAGTTACCTTCCCGAAAGATGACACCTGTCTTCCAGCAGCATTATATAAACACGTTTACTTTTCTGCATCCTTCAACATTGAGTATAAGGATAAAAATACCTTGCAAACTTAATAGGCAGGAAATGTTTTCTTGCTCTTATATACATATATATATTGGTGAGCTTAAACATTTTTCATATGCATATTCATGATTTTGTATTTTCTTTTTTTGTTCATTGGCTGTTATGATTTTACTTTTTTTACAGGGTGCTCATATTTTTCTTATTGATTTGTGAGAACTCTTTATATGTAAGAAATGTTAGACTTTTTTCCTCATTGATATAGTAATAGTTATAGTTTTATGTATATTTTTAATTTTTTAATTTTTATTTTACATTGGAGTATAGTTGATTAACAATGTTGTGTTAGTTTCAGGTGTACAGCAAGTGATTCAGTTATACATATTCATGTGTCTTTCAAATTCTTTTCCCATTAGGTTATTACAGAGTATTGAGCAGAGTTCCCTGTTCTATACAGTAGGTCCTTGTTGGTTATCAATTTTAAATATAGCTGTGTGTACATGTCAATCCCAAACTTCCAATCTATCCCTCCCACCTACCCTTACCCCCTGGTAACCATAAATTTGTTCTCTAAGTCTGTGAGCCTGTTCTGTTTTGTAACTAAGTTCTTTTTTTTTTTTTTTAGATTCTGCATATAAACATCATATGATATTTGTCTTTCTCTTTCTGACTTACTTCACTTAGTATGATAATCTCCAGGTCCATCCAATGTTCCTGAAAATGGCATTATTTCGTTCTTTTTAATGGCTGAGTAATGTTCCATTGTTTACATGTGCCACATCTTTATCCATTCATCTGTCAGTGAACATTTAGATTGCTTCCATGTCTTGGCTATTGTAAACAGCACTGCAATGAACACTGGGGTGCATGTATCCTTTTGAATCATGTTTTTCTGTGGATATATGCTCAGGAGTGGAATTGCTGGATCATATGGTAGTTCTATTTTTAGTTTCTTAAGGAAACTCCATACTGTCTTCCATAGTGTCTGTACCAATTTACATTCCCACAAGCAGTACAGGAGGATTCCCTTTTCTCCACACCATCTCCAGCATTTATTGTTTGTAGACTTACTGATGGCCATTCTGACTGGTGTGAGATGATCATCTCACTGTAGTTTTGATTTGTATTTCTCTAATAGTCAGCTATGTTGTGCATCTTTTCATGGGCCTCGTGGCCATCTGTATGTGTTCTTTGAAGAAATGCCTATGTAGATCTTCTGCCCACTTTTTGATTGGGTTGTTTGTTTTTTTGTTATTGAGTCACAGGAGCTGTTTGTAAATTTTGGAGATTAATCCCTTGTTGGTTACATCTTTTGCAAATATTTTCTCCCATTCTGTGGAAGAAAAACCATTTTGTTTATGGTTTGCTTTACTGTGCAGAAGCTTTTGAGCTTAATTTGGTCCCATGTGTTTATTTTTGTTTTTATTTCTATTACTCTATTACTCTAGGAGACATATAGGAAAAGATGTTGTTGTTGCGATTTATGTCAAAGAGTGTTCTGCCTATGTTTTCCTCTAAGAGTTTTATAGTATCTGGTCTTACATTTAAGTCTTTAGTTCATTTTGAGCTTATTTTTGTGTATGGTGTTAAAGAATGTTCTAATTTCATTTTTTTTACATATAGCTGTCCAGTTTTCCCAGCACCATTTATTGACAAGACTGTCTTTTCTTCATTGTATATTCGTGCCTCCTTAGTCATATATTAATTGACCATAGGTGCATGGGTTTATCTCTGGGCCTTCTATCCTCTTCCATTGATCTATGTGTCTGTTCTTGTACCAGTATCATATTGTTTTGATTACTGTAGCTTTGTAGTATAGTGTGAAGTCAGGGAGCCTGATTCCTCCAGCTCTGTTTTTCTTTCTCGGGATTGCTTTTGCTATTCAGGGTTTTTTGTGTTTCCATAAAAAATTAAAATTTTTTTTGTTCTAGTTCTGTGAAAAATGCCACTGGTAATTTGATAGGGATTGCACTGAATCTGTAGATTGCCTTGGGTAGTATAGTCATTTTGACAATATTGATTCTTCCAATTCAAGAATATGGTATATCTTTCCATCTGTTTGTGTCATCTTTGATTTCTTTCATCAGCGTCTTATAGATTTCAGAGTACAGGTCTTTTGCCTCCTTAGGTAGGTTTATTCTTAGGTATTATTCTTTTTGATATGATGGTAAATGGGATTGTTTCCTTAATTTCATTTTCTGACCTTTCATTGTTAGTGTATAGAAATTCAAGAGATTTCTGTGTATTAATTTTGTATCCTGTAACCTTACTGAATTCATTGATGAGTTTTAGTAGTTTTCTGGCAGCATCTTTAGGATTTTCTATGTATAGTATCATGTCATCTGCAAATAGTGACAGTTTTACTTCTTCTTTTCCAATTTGGATTCCTTTTATTTCCTTTTCTTCTCTGATTGCCATTGCTAGGACTTCCAAAACTATGTTGAATAAAAGTGGCATGAGTAGACACCCTTGTCTTGTTCCTGGTCTTAGAGGAAATGCTTTCAGTTTTTCACCATTGAGTATGATGTTTGCTGTGGGTTTGTCATATATGGCCTTTATTATGTTCAGATAGGTTTCTCTATGTCCACTTTCTGAAGAGTTTTTATCATAAATGGGTGTTGAATTTTGTCAAAAGCTTTTCCTGAATCTATTGAGATGATGATACGGTTTTTATTCTTCAGTTTGTTAATGTGGTGTACTACACTGATTGATTTGCAGGTATTGAAAAATCCTTGCATCCCTGGGATGAATCCCACTTGATCATGGTGTATGTGTTTTAATGTATAGTTGGATTTGGTTGCTAGTATTTTGTTGAGGATTTTTGCATCTATGTCCATCAGTGATATTGGCTTGTAACTTTTGTTTTTCTTGGTATCTTTGTCTGGTTTTGGTGTCAGGGTGATGGTGGCCTCATATAATGAGTGTGGGAGTGTTCCTTCCTCTGCAATTTTTTGGAATAGTTTCAGAAGTATAGATGTTAACTCTTCTCTAAATGTTTGATAGAATTCGCCTGTAAAGCCATCTGGTCCTGGCTTTTGTTTGTTCAAGTTTTTAAATCACAGTTTCAATTTCATTACTTGTGATTTGTCTGTTGATATTTTCTGTTTCTTCCTGGTTCAGTCTTGGAAGATTGTACCTTTCTAAGAATATGTCCATTTCTTTGAGGTTGTCCATTTTATTGGCATATAGTTGCTTGTAGTAGTCTCTTATGATCCTTTGTATTTTCGTAGTGTCTGTTGTAACTTCTCCTTTTTCCTTTCTCTCTTTCTCTCTCTCTTTCTTTTTCTTTCTTTCTTCCCTCCCTCCCTCCCTCCTTTCTTTCTTTCATTCTTTCTCTCTCTTTTTTCTCTTTCTTTCTTTCTCTCTCTCTCTCTGTCTCTCTCTCTTTCTTTCTGTCTCTCTGTCTCTCTCTCTTTCTTTCTTTCTCCTTCCTTCCTTCCTTCCTTCCTTCCTTCCTTCCTTCTTCCTTCCTTCCTTCTCGGCTGCACTGGGTCTTCCTTGCTGCATGAGAGCTTTCTCTAGTTGTGGCGAGCAGGAGCTACTCTTCATTGTGGCGCGTGGGCTTCTCATTGCAGTGGCTTTTCTTGTTGTGGAGCACGGGCTCTAGGTGCGCGGGCTTCAGTAGTTGTGGTATGTGGAGTCAGTAGTTGTGGCTTGCGGGCTCTAGAGAGCAGGCTCAGTAGTTGTGGCACATGGGCTTAGTTCCACAGCATGTGGGACCTTCTCGGACCAGGGCTTGAACTTGTGTCCCCTGCATTGGCAGGTGGATTCTACCACTGCACCACCAGGGAAGTCCTCCTTTTTCATTTCTAATTTTATTGATTTGAGCCATTTTCCTTTTTTTCTTGACGAGTCTGGCTATAGGTTTATCATATCTTTTCAAAGAATCAGCTTTTAGTTTCATTGATATTTTCTATTGTTTTCTTCATCTGTATTTTATTTGTTTTTGCTCTGATCTTTAAGATTTCCTTCTGCTAACTTTGGGTTTTGTTTGTTCTTCCTTCTCTAGTTGCTTTAGCTGTAAGATTAGGTTGTTTATTTGAAATTTTTCTTGTTTCCTGAGGTAAGATTTTATTCTTATAAACTTCCCTTTTAGCACTGCTTTTTCTGTGTCCCAAAGCTTTTGGATTGTCATGTTTTCATTGTCATTTACCTCTAGGTATTTTCTGATTTCCTCTTTGATTTCTTCAGTGATCCACTGGTTGTTTAGTAACATATTGTTTAGCCTCCATGTGTTTGTGATTTTTACAGTTTTTTTTTCTTGTAGTTTTCTAGCCTCAGAACATTCCAGATGGAAAAGATGCTTGACATGATTTCATTTTTCTTAAATTTACCGAAGTTTGCTTTGTGGCCCAGCACATGATCTGTCCTGGAGAATGTTCCATGTGCACTTGAGAAGAATGTGTATTCTGCTGCTTTTAGATGGAATGTTCTATAAAGATCAATTAAGTACATCTGGTGTAATGTGTCATTTAAGACCTGTGTTTCCTTATTGATTTTCTGTCTGAGTGATCTCTGCATTGATGTAAGTGGGGTGTTAAGTCCCCCACTATTATTGTGTTACTGTCAATTTCTCCTTTTATGACTGTTAGCATTTGCTTTATATATTGAGGTGCTCCTATGTTGGGTGCATATATATTTACGATTGTTATATCTTCTTCTTGGATTGATCCTTTGATCATTATGTAGTGTCCTTCTTTGTCTCTTGTAACAGTCTTTATTTTAAAGTCTATTTTGTCTGATATGAGTATTGCTACTCCAGCTTTCTTTTGATTTCCATTTGCATGGAATACCTTCTTTCATTCCCTCACTTTCAGTCTGTATGTGTCCCTACATCTGAAGTGGGTCTCTTGTATATAAGGGTCTTGTGTTTGTATCCATTCAGCCAGTCTATGTGTTTTAGTTGGAGCATTTCATCCATTTGCATTTAAGGTAATTATCAATATGTATGTTCTTATTGCCATTTTGTTAATTTTTTAAGATTAGTTTTTGTAGGTCTTTTTTCTTCCCTTCCTCTTTTGTTCTCTTGTGATTTGATAACTATCTTTAGAGTTGTGCTTGTATTGCTTTTTCTTTTTTTGTGTGTGTATCTCTTGTAGATTTTTGGTTTGCATTTCCCATGAGAGTTTGATATAGCAGTCTATATATATAAAAGATTGTTTTAAGTTGCTGGGTCTCTTAATTTCAAATGCATTTCCAATACCTGCATTTATGCTTTCCTCTTCTCACAATTGTTGTTTTTGATATCATATTTGTGTGTGGATGATTTCCTACCTTTACTGTATGTTTGCCTTTACCGGTGAGCTTTCCCATTCGTAATTTTCTTGTTTCCAGTTGTGGCCTTTTCTTTTCCACCTAGTGAATTTCCTTTAGCATTTGTTATAAAGCTGGTTTGATGGTGCTGAATTCTCTTAGCTTTTGCTTGTCTCTTAGCTTTTGCTTAAATCTTTTCAATTTCTCCATTGAATTTCTATGAGAGCCTTGCTTGGTAGAGTATTCTTGGTTGTAGGTTTTTCCCAATCATCACTTTAAATATACTGTGTCACTCTCTTCTGGCCTGCAGAGTTTCTGCTGAAAAATCAGCTGATAACTGTATGGGGATTCCCTTATATATTATTTGTTGCTTTTCCCTCATTGCTTTTAATTTTTTCTCTTTAATTTTTGTCAATTTGCTTAAATTTCTCTTTGTCTTGGCTTGTTCCTCTTTGGGTTTATCCTGTATGGGACTCTCTGTACTTCCTGGACTTGAGTGAGTGTATCCTTTCCCATGTTAGGGAAGTTTTTGACTATTATCTCTACAAATATTTTCTCAGGCCTTTTCTCTCTCTCTTCTCCTTCTGGAACCTCTATAATGTGAATGTTTGTGTGTTTAATGTTGTCCCAGAGGTCTCTTAGACTGTCCTCATTTCTTTTCATTCTTTTTTTGTTATTTGGTTCTGCAGCAGTGATTTCCAGCAATCTTTCTCCCAGCTCACTTACTTGTTCTTCTGCCTCATTTATTCTGCTATTAATTTCTTCCAGTGTATTTTTCATTTCAATTATTGTATTGTTCATCTCTGTTTGTTTGTTCTTTAAATCTTCTAGCTCTTTGTTAAACATTTCTTGTATCTTCTCAATCTGTGCCTCCATTCTTTTTTGAGATCTTGGACCATCTTTACTGTCATTACTCCCAATTCTTTTTCAGGCAGATTGCCTATCTCCACTTCACTTAGTTGTTCTTCTAAAGTTTTATCTTGTTCCTTCATCTGGGACATATTTCTCTGCCATCTCATTTTGTCTTACTTTCTGTGTCTGTGGTCTCTGTTTCTCAGGCTGCAAGTTTGTAGCTCCTCTTGCTTCTGGTGTCTGCCCCCATGGTGGGTGAGGTTAGTCCAGGGGCTTGTGTGGGCTTCCTGGTGGGAGGGACTGGTGCTTGCCCACTGGTGGGTGGAGCTGGGTCTTGTCCCTCTGGTGGGCAGGGCCATGTCAAGGGGTGTGTTTAAAGGTGCTGTGTGCTCAGGATGACTTTAGGCAGCCTGTCTGTGGATGGGAAAGGCTGTGTTCCCATCCTGTTGGTTGTTTGGCCTAAGGTGACCCAGCACTGGAGCCTGCAGGCTGGTGGGTGGGGCCAGGTCTTGGTGCCAAAATGGCGACCTCTGGGAGAGCTCATGTTGCTGAGTATTCCCTAGGGCCACCAGTGTCCTTGCCTCCTCCCAGTGAGCCACAGCTGACACTCACCTCCCCAGGAGAGCCTCCAAGACCCAGAGGTAGGTCTGGCCTAGGCTCCTATGGAGTCACTGCTTTCCTCTGGGTCCAAGTGCATGCGAAATCTTGTTTGCACCCACCAAGAATGGAGTCTCTGTTTCCCCCAGTCCTGTGCAGCTCCTGTACTCAAGCCCACTGGCCTTCAAAGCTAAATGCTCTGGGGGCTTCTACTCCCAATGCCAGACCCCCAGGCTGTGGAGACTGATGTGGGGCTCAGAACTCTCACTCTTATGGGAGAACCTCTGCAATATAATTATTTTCCAGTTTGTAGGTTGTCTACCCAGTGGATATGGGATTTGATTATATTGCAAAAGCGCCTCTCCTACTGTCTCGTTGTGGCTTCTTCTTTGTCTTTGGATGTAGAATATCTTTTTTGGTAGGTTCTAGTCTTCTATGTTGATGGTTGTTCAACAATTAGTTGTGATTTTGGTGTTTTCATGAGAGGATGTGAGCTCAAGTCCTTCTACTTTGCTGTCTTGTCTCCTGTGGTGAGAAGTTGCACTTCTAACATACAAAGGTGATGCTGTGTTGCTGGTGCATTTTGAGAACCATGTAGCCATGGGGGCTGAGCTCTCTGAGAAAAGGGTGCTGCCCTCTAGTGCTGGCACATCTGAGAGGGTGCAGTGAGGCTGGTTCTCGAAGCGCCAAAAGATAGAGGCTCTTCTTGTTGATTTGTAATTTAACTTTATACTTCTGGCTGTTTAAGTGTTATATTTACATATATACATATATATGTATATATGTAAGTCATGTAAGTCATATTTTAGCTAACAGTGTAAGGAAGGATGGAGAAAGAGAGGAGTATAAGGGGTTGATTTAATTTTATTAGAAAGAAATTGCCAGCCTATTTATTGTCCATCTGATTTTGTCAATTTCCAATTGTCTATGGTAAATGGGAGTTAGAAAAAACAAGGATGGGGTATACATCCACTGATAATCCCCCAACCACATTTCAGGATATATTTATGCTCAGAAACATTCTAATAGCATTACATTTTGCCTTTGCAAGCTCATAGCCTTCCTACTTGGACAATCCCCAAAATGATTTTTTCCCCCAAGTCACTGTCATTTCCTCTTTCTAGGTGCCAGAGCTAGGAGCATAAGTTGTGCAGTTATTACCTTTTCAATACTCATATACAGCCCCATTATTAACACTATACTTATGCATGTGTTACACCCTGCAGATTTCTGTTTTCACATCTGTATTAGTCAGTTCTAGGTGCCTTCACACAATACTGAAGACTGGGTGACTTAAACAACAGAAATTAATTTTATCACAATTCTGGAGACTTGAAGTCCAAGATTAAGATGCTGGCAGGGTTGGTTTCTGGTGAGGCCTCTCTGGCTTGCAGATGGTTGATGGTTGCCATCTTGGTGTGTCCTCCTATGGTATTTCCTTTGTGGGTTCGCGGAGGGAGAAAGAGAGAGCTTTCTGGCATCTCTTCTTCTTCTTTTAAGGACACCAATACTGTTGGATTAAGGTCTTACTCTTATGACCTCATTTAACCTTAATTACCTCCCAAAAGGCCCAATCTCCAAATCAAACCACATTGGGGGTTAAACTTTCATCATATGAATGTTGGGGGAATACAAATCAGTCCATAGCAATATCCAAGTACATAAAAATGGTAAAAGGAAAGAGAGGGCCCAGAAATAAGGGAATGTGGAGTTTTGAGTGGTTTAGTGTGCAGAGGGGTGTGTCTGGCTCAGTGTGAGGAGCTGTACAGAGAGAAGAAAGGAGAAGAGGGATGGTCAGTGTAGCAACTGCCAGGCTAACTATGATTTAAAATCAAACTTGGCAGAAAATCATCAGGCATATCAGTCAGACTGCCTGTGACCTGTCAAAATTATACATATACAGATCTCCAAATTCTCAATGAGTTAAACCAGGTAAGTCATTATGGTAGTCATGGAATGTGGCTAAGAAAGCAAGGGAAATCAAGCAGGAAGGAGCCTAAAGGAGGGAGGCAAGAATGGAAAATTCCCTTGGTTCCCTAGTGTTTTGTCTTGTGATTCCTACTCAGTCACACTTCAAATCTCAATGTAAACATCTCATTCTTAGAGAGGTCTTCTTTACCTCCATAGGATTGGCCAAATCCTCCTAACACTCCATCCTCACAACTGGTCTTCACCTATATCAGTGGTAGTGAGATGGGTTGTCATGACATCAGCTGTTTAATGACCATCTCATCTGCACAAATGTGAGCTCCACAGATCCACAGGTGAGGGCAGGTCCATGTGTATTTCATTCATGTTGTAGCCTTAGTTCTTGGCATAATGTTGGCCTAGAAGAGGTGCTCAGTAATGCATGTTGAATGAATGAACAAATGAATGAATAAAGAGGAAACCCCCAGGATCTGTTGAATGAATAAAAAGGAGTGAAAGGAAGACTTTCCCCTTCTCCAATATGTGCTTATAATTTATTGGACATAATAGCTTGTTAAACTCACTCTCTGGAAGTTCTTTCTCTACATTCCGCCATAGCAGCGTTTCATTTCCAGAAGTGTTCAATTTCTATGTGTTCCTGACCCTTGCCTGGCCTTCTCCTCAGATGGAGGGCTAATCTTTCCCTGAATACTGGTGCATTGCTTTTAGAAGTCACTTTCCCTGAATGCACTAAAGTCCTTGGTAGAGTGAAAAGCATGGACAGTTGATCCAGAAGACCTTTGTTTGGATCTTATTTTTGCCATTTGGTGTCTCTATGAACTTAGACAAATCAAGTAATCTGTTTCCTTACTGTTTCCTTGCTGAGAAAATAATTACGATAGTGTAATGGATAGTGCTTTTTGAGTGGTGAAGTCTTCCGAAATGTTTGCTATTTTAAGTGGAAGTGGTAATGAGTGCCTCCTCTGATCAACTAGAGCAGGCTCGGGAAGTTCTCATACCAACATCATTATATACTCTTTACATGGTTTTATTGTGTCAGCTAAAGGGCTGCTGATCTACAAATCTGATGAAACTACCTAATTTGGCCCCATTTCCAATGACAATAGTGAAATTTACTGAATAATGTGGAAAGAACATCAATGAAGAATCACACAGATGCATTGAAACCATTAACTCAATTATATGTGCCTGCTCCGAGAATGTGGTACCAATAACAGTATAAATGGATGTAATTATGCCAAGATAAAGAGTTTCTGCATCTGAAATCTACTCATAATTTCTTGGTTCTCTGAATGTATGATGATTTTATTTGGGCTGGCTTGACAATTTGAGTCTTTCCTTCTATAGTGGAATACCTGCTTTGGGAGTTTTGGGCAATGGAACATACATGGGTTTTGGCATCAGAACTGCTAAGTCTGAGTGACTCCTTAGCTGTTTAAACTCCCTGAACCTCAGTTTCCTCTTCTGTTAGAAGCAGAGGATGAGTCTTACCTTTTGCGGGTGGTTGTGAAGATTAGATGAGTTGATACATGTAGGCATATCCTAGCATAGAGCTCAGTGGATGACAATTCTCCTTCACCCCTCCTTTCCTTCCCTCTTCATGAAGTGCTAAATAAGTTGTAAAATATTTCTGGAGATCTACCAAGTGTAGTTTAGACTTAATGTTTTTAGGACTGAAGTGTGAATCTGTTCTAGCTCTACTCTTTTTATTTTTTTTACTCTCTGTTGTCAATGAATTAAAAAAAGGCTTTCTAAAGAATGCTGGGTTTAGAGAAATGCAAATCAAAACTACAATGAGGTATCACTTCACACCAGTCAGAATGGCCATCATCAAAAAGTCTACAAATAATAAATACTGGAGAGGGTGTGGAGAAAAAGGAGCCCTCCTACACTGTTGGTGGGAATGTAAATTGGTACAGCCACTATGGAAAACAGTATGGAGTTTCCTTAAAAAAATACAAATAGAGCTACAGTATGATCCTGCAACCCCACTCCTGGGCATATATCTGGAGAAAACCATAATTCAAAAAGATACATGCACCCCAGTATTCATAGAAGCACTATTTACAATAGCCAGGACATGGAAGCGACCTAAATGTGCATCAGCAGAGGAGTGCATAAAGATGTGGTACATATATACAATGGAATATTACTCAGCCATAAAAAGAATGAAATAATGCCATTTATAGCAACATGGATGGACCTACAGATTATCATACTAAGTGAAGTAAGTCAGACAAAGACAAATATATGATATCGCTTGTATGTGGTATCTAAAAAAATGATACAAATGAACTTATTTACAAAACAGAAACAGACTCACAGACATAGAAAACAAACTTCTGGTTACCCAAGGGGAAAGGAGGTTGGGGGAGGGATAAGTTAGGAGGTTGGTATTAAAATATACACATTATATATAAAATAAATAACCAACAAGGACCTACTGTATAGCACAGGGCACTATACTCAATATTTTGTAATAAACTACAAGGGAAAAGAATCTGAAAAGGAATATTTATAAATATATATAACTGAATCACTGTGCTGTACACATGAAACTAACATGATATTGTAAATCGACTGTACTTCAATAAAAAAAGAATGCTGGGTTTAGTTCTGGGCTTAGACAATGAAACATTTCCACTTTTTCAGGGAAGAGAGAAGTGAGAAGGCTAATATATGGAAATAAGTGCCCCATGAATGATTCTTATCATTTAGACCAATTAGTGTTCTATGATTACTGTGAAACAGGCAGGACATAGCACTCAAAAATCACTAGACAAATTAGAGAAATACAGGCATGAACAGGACAGAAAGGGGTTAGTGAGAGTTCATGAATGAATAGCAAGTAGATGTATTTAATGCATTTACATGCCCAAATTCAACAGTGCAAATACATTCTGTGAAAATTCTTCTTTCTAAAAGTAAAACATTTAGTCAAAGAGTGGGGGGTGGGGAATGGCCCCTGTATCTTTAATGAGCTTTGATTCATGCAGACTTTGCTATTAGCCTTGAGCAGATCTAAGGAAGTAGACATCTGAAGTTGCTATTGAGTTCTATTTGTTGATGGGGTCGAATTAGAATTCTGAAGGAGCCAATGAAAATTACATGCAAACATTATGGCCATTTATTATCATTATAAAACGTGATAATGTCATTGCTGACTTACCAAGATGATGACCTGAAAGGCCATGACATTATGACATTACATTTTATCAATAATGAAAAATTGCTGCCTTTGCATAGTGGTTGGTGAGTCAGGCGACCACGAAAGGGGGCTGCAGGCCTTTTTCTTTATGCCAGACTGAAAATGGAAACAAATCAGCAGTTAGAGATTCATTAGGTAGCCAAGGAAAAAAATGGCATCTTTTCTAACTCTGTCTGCGAAGGGGCAGGAGGACCTCATTGACCCAAGAGATTTAATATTCATTAGTGAGAGGCTTGCTTCCAAGCCACTTAATGGTGCTGTAGGTGCCTTAATAACAAGTTTTAAAGCTTGAGGGAGAATGCATTACTCAAAGAAGCTGTGATATGTGGGCATCAGCAGAGAATGTGCCGTTTTGGGAGGGGATGCTGGGGCTTAGCCGATGAGCTTTCATGCCAGGAATTGGCAACAGCTGATGTGAGCTTGTTGGCTTGTTGTTCTTAGATGGGAAATAAGAAATAGGTTTCATGGCTGCTGAAACAGTTTGTGCAGTTTAATTCAAACTTTAGAGGGCATAACTGGGGCAAAAGAGTGATCTCAGGTCATTCAAAACTTCACATAGCATAGCTGTGTTTTTCTGACTGTGAGAGGTGATAAATCTGGTACCTGACGATGAGTTAAGAAAAACTGGAGCCTATATGCTATGGCTGAACAGTCTACAAAAGCTTTGGCTTCTAAAACCTTCCTAGTAAATCATGCAGAGTTTGAGGCTTTTGTGAGTCTTAGAAAAGATAATTTTCACAAAATATGAGGAAGGGGCAATGTGGTTAACTTGTTTAGCCTGTTTTTTCCCCTCACATTTATTCTATCAGAGCTATAAAGAGTGGGATTCATGTACAAAATGCCAAGTCCAGGCCCTAATATAAAAACTGGAAGGGAATGTAAAATCTTCAGATTTGAGGTGTAAAATAGATTTTTCTCCCTTTTCTCTTTTACGCAGGCATTTCATGACAGACATAAAATACCTATTTGTTTGTAGTGTTTTTTTCCCTTTTAACTCTGTGCTTCTGCTTAGGTTTAGGGGAGTTCATATCAATATCCATTTCTTTGGACAGAAGTAAACTGACCACCCTTGGTCTGGGCTTACCCAAAGTGATCATTTTCATCTACCTTCTCTGCTTTGTGTAGTTTTTGAGGGGTGTGTGTACGTGTGTGTGTCTGTGTGTGTGCGTGTGTGTGTGTGCGTTCGTGTGCCTGTGTGCACTGCTCCCTCCACTCAGCCTTGAGTACCCTGATGGAGGTCATGTTTCTGAGCAGCAGAGTTCTCTCCCTGTCATGATGCTGATCTGATTGTCCACATCCTTGGGGGCCTCCAGCTCAGCCTCCTGGGTGAGGCTCGCCCAGTCTGACTCTGCAGCGTCAGTCAGTCTGACACTTTCCTGGTGGAAAACTCTTCCCAAGACCACTTGGTTGCACTGACTCCCATCTATCCTGCAGATCTCAGCTCCAGCCTCACTTGCTTACCTCCCTGAGCACAATGCACTGATGTCTGGCTCCCTCACTATGTCTCCCTCAATGCCTAATACAGTGTTTGGTACATTACAAGAGCTCAGTGCCTATTTGATGCTGAGAGCTACCTTGAGAGTCACTGCTGGAAATACACCTATATTAGCTCCCTCATCCATCCCAAAACACCTAGGGAAACTCAGAACATTCTTTTCCTGCCCTGGCAAGGAGCATTGAATCTCAAAGTGTGGTCCCTGTGTCAGCAGCATCAGCATTACTTGGGAACTTGTTAATCAGAAACTCTGATTTGGGGCCCAGAAATGAACAATCCCTCCAGATCATTCTGATGCAAACTCAAGTTTGAAGGGAATGTTTCAAGTGTTTTCTTGTCAGCACAGCATTAATGGGGCAATTCACAAGTATTATCAATGCATGAAAAATAAATAATTATATTTCACTTCTTAACTGTTCAGTTATAGTTTTTATGTCCTTTCCCTCTGAAAAACCTGGAAGCAGGGGTACAGCAGTGTTGAATGTGGCCTGTTTTATTTTACTTCAACCAAGTAAGGCCTTGTATATAGATGAAGAAGTGGTTATTTGGTTTAGCATAATTTGAAAGGGTACAAAAATCTCTCTTTTTTTTGCAGGAAGGTCATGTCTAATGTTCAGTCCTTGACTATTAATCCCTGTGGTTTAAGATATTACTAGATGGCAGGTATCCCTGGGAGGGATAACACGTTAACCACTTACTGAAATATATTTTATTAAGAATTGGTTTGTGGCAGAATCTTGGTATTCCAGGGTTTACCGTTCTAAGCTCCAACGATACACTAGTGATCCTGAGGATTCATAATATAGTAACTGATGTGTAACCCTGGAAGACTACCTAGAATCTTTATCTTAAGACGGCTTTTGAAAAAGAATCTTTGCCATTTTGTTGTTTACTGTAAAAAAGTGGGGAGGGGAAATAAAATGGCATAAGACTAATGGGATTGTTATGAAGATTAAATGAATTAATACATGGGTTTAGAATAAGGCCAGATAAATACTTAAAACGTGTGAGATATTGTGACAATCGTCTCCTTGTTCCTTTAGAATGAACTCTTGTTATGGTTTTTTACTGTTCTAATTGGAGAAATTACTGCTGTAGATTTTGCAACTTGGTTACTGGATTTACACATTTGAAGGACCTAGATTTTGACGTGGATCCAAATCTTGATACTAACAGTTTGCATTCTGATTAACTGCTTAGTTTGGGCAGCGGGGAGGACAGGGCAGTCGGGGTACCTGGGGAGTGGGCATGGAGGATGGGATGTTACCTAAAAGGGGAGGTAGGCACTGAAATGGGCAGTGAAATGAAAGGAAATGTTTGTGCTGAAGGTAATTTTTGCCTGAGTGAGGTGATATTCCTGCCTTTTCAGGAAGAATTCAAGCAGTCATTTTTCTGTGTTATCAGCAAATACAATTTTGGCAGAAGGAGGTGTCAGATGAGAGGTATGTAGAAAACTAAGCACAAAGCCCAGAATTTTAGGCTAACGTATTTAGAGTGGGGACCCAAACAATAGGAGTTTTTTCCACCCAATATAGTTAAATATCAAGGTTGCACAGATATCCTTTAATATTCCTAGAATTCTTTCAGTGAGCTTAGGATGGCTTGCTTCCTGATAGAAGTAGAATCCCAGGACGTCTGCCAAGATGTATTACTTAATGTTCTCTGTTTCTCAAAGGTTCAGTAAGCAAAAGGGGTTATTCTGAGCAAGCTGCTGGGACAATGACAGGAACAAACACCTCAGTGTATAAATTTGAGACCTTTAACCTCTCAGCTGTCAAATTTCAATATTTCTGGTCACAATGTTAAATGCACTCTAGTATCCATTTCAGAGAGCTCTGATGGAAAAATCAAAGTTTGCTTTTATATTTACACACTGTTAGTAAGTTGTTAAAAGAAGAATAAAGCAAGGTGACAGCTAGTCATATTTTGTATTCGTGGCTTTACAGCTTCAGCATAATAAACCAGAGCCTCTATTTTCTCTGTAACTTATAATGCATGCTTCAAATGACTTAGTGTTATTGCCAGTTCTATATCCCGTACCTTTTAAGAATGATAAACACAGCATGTTGAAGGTAAAGTTCAAAACCGACTGTGAAGGGTGCAGGGAAATATGGGCTAAAACATGACTTTAAGACCTTTTCGTTTAAAATCAAATGTGTGCATGTACGTGAAGGACACAGCATGTGTCTGTACAGTTTATCTCTTATTCCATCTTACAAACGTGTGCATCATAACCTAAGGCATATTACTGGGATGGCAAACAGGGACTTCATATTCTGTTATGTGGATGCACGATTGCCTTTGTTAGTAGTGCTGTGTTTTGTTTGGT
This sequence comes from Grampus griseus, assembly GCF_964374135.1. NCBI lineage: Eukaryota > Metazoa > Chordata > Mammalia > Artiodactyla > Delphinidae > Grampus > Grampus griseus. Next base: position 96,837,663 of record NC_139018.1, read on the forward strand.
CCTGTGCAATTCTGTAGACAAGTCTTCCATCATAATGATCTTTCTGACAGCAGATGGGTGGGGGAAAAATGGTTTGAGAAAAGCATTTTACTTTCCTGCAGTACTAATTACTTGAAGTGTGTGACAACGATGGAGTGGGTACACTTTCCCAAGGACCTGTACTAGAAACTTCCTTTGACTCTCACTTCATTCTTTGTCAACACACTTGTGCAGAATAGAATGTTTAAATTTTATCTTTTTAGAAATCTGTGAAGCTTGAGAACTATTCAGTTCCACAGATGTTTTCAGGTATATTTCTGGGCCATGTCAGGCAGGCTTCATGTATATCCACTTTACATGTATCTCTGCCCTACTGGGCACTGAAGCCATAGCACCATGGAAAGGGCCACCACGGGCCACTGCAGAGAGAGTGGACAGTGACAAAGAAAGCTGTGCTTCCTGTCGGGACATGCATCATAGAATCCAAGGAATATGAGTAATGACCATGTGCCTCTTGAGCCCCTGGAACTGCACCTTCTCTATTCATACATATTGGAACATTTGCCTATTCTTTATGTATATACATTTCAAATATTGGTAAACTAAACTTTCACCAAAAATCAATGTGGAAAATGTGTCCAAATTTGTGACAGTAGTAATTATCCATGCACATCATGCCTCTCATAGAGAGATAACAATGGTGGGGACAGTGTCTGAGGAAGTATAATGCTTTTTTAGTGCTGTTGTTCACTTTAGTTGTAAACAATAGTTTCTGATAAGGGTATCATGAATCTGAAGCACATCCCCTCTTTTCTAACCTACTAAATACTTTTCAGTCAGTACTGCCAACCTGCTTTGTGTACAACTTCCACTACACCAGCAACTTGCCATTTACATTAGTACCTGATAACCTCTTTTCTTTTGTTACTATAATATTTCACATGGACGCATTACAGTTTCCTTGGTAGGACAGTAAGCTTCTTGATGACACAGTCTACCTTTGCTGTCTCAAACAGCGCCTCATATTCCTAGGACTATTCCAAGGGATTTCTGTCACTTCTTGCTTCAAATTCCTGCCTCTACTTGACTCTCCGTCCCCATCCAGTGTTTTGCATCCTGAAGCTTCTGTTTTTTGTCAAGCCCGCATTACTCTAAGCAGGGAACAGAAGTGTTGCACCAAAGCACCATCAAGAAAAGGTATTACAAGTCATAGTCTTTAATGGGAGGTTCTGGGGAATCTGAGGAGTGGTTCATCACTGCACAGACAAGTAAATATGTTAAATAAACGTGGTCAGCATAATTGACCTGAAGTTTCCCAGTCTTCTCTGTAGCGGGGAGCATTTCCTTGGCCATCTTTCCTTTCGTTCCCTGACTGCTGCTAGATAGCTTATAATTCTGGGCCACATATTTCCTCTCTCCTATTTTCCCAGGTCCAGGGCTCTCAGCCTTCTGACTTGGATGCGCCAGAAAATCAGAAAAGAAAAACTTGGTTATTTTATTACGTAGAGCAAATTAATGCTCTCTTTGTCTTACAGTAAGCCTCAGTCAATAAACATGGATATAAATGATTTCAGTACTTGTAGATGTGATACGTGAGGCAAGAGGGCGTTGTGGGATATCCCATTGCACTGAGCTGAAAGCTGGCCCTGTTACTCCTCCTTCAATATCTAAGCTATTCTCATTGCATTTCTTACCTCATTATTTCACTTACCCAGTTATTTTGGAGTTACAGCAAGGGGACACTAGAATATCCTATGACCTTTCCTTTTGTATTCATGAAGTTCAGTCAAGAATGGAATGAGAAGGCATTTTTTCTGAGTTGAAGGGAGAAGAGGTGGAACACTCAAACAGAAGGGGTTATTTTGACTTTGAATATGTGTGTATATGCACAAGTTTGTACCATAGATTCTCTCTTATCCAGCCTTCACTTAACCGGCTTCCCAAGCCCTCTGGGGAGCATACTGACTGAGCCCAAGACACATTGAACTGCTGCAGCCAGTAGGCTGGCGCTCAGGACACTCATGCCAGGTTAGTTAATGGTTATCAAGAGACAATTTTGTTTGTTCCCAAACCTGTGTATGCCACTTGTACTTATATTGTAATTACATAATTTAGCTAAATATTACATAAACTTTACATAATCTGTGAAGTGAATGTAAAAATGAAGAATTGTTTCTCCTAAAACTAATCTGAGTACTTTGGAAAGGCTTGATAACATCAAGTCTCTAAAATTTTTGCTGTTGTATAAGGTATGGATGAGATGACTGTATGTGATTGAAATAAATTAGAAAAACCTACAAATCAGATACTTTTTAAGTACCTTTAGGTTATCATTCTATTTTAAAGAAATGGAAACTGGAAGTTGTAGTGAAGGCATTATGAGTGTAGTACATATAAGCAAGACTTTACAGAACCCCAATCAGAGAACCCACACTCCGGCCTCTGCCCTACTTCGGATGATTAACAAATGAATATATACATATGTTTTAAGATTAACTAACAAAGTTTAAGGTATGAATCCATCACTATTTTAATTTTTTTCCTAACCAATTCTTTCAAGTAGCTGATCAACCATGGGATTATTGCAATGGCGAGAAGGCTTCTATTCCATGTGCACATACATGGAACACTAAATACCAAATACACATGGAATTTCATTGTGTTTTGGTGTTAATTCTTATACCATCTCACCAGGGTATTGGTGAGGTTTTTAGACAGGAGTATCCAGGGAACTTCTGTTTAGTCTAGCTTTTGTTCTTCTGTTTATATATCTTAATGTCTCAGCCTCACCCTGGCATCTCCCTGATCCAGATGACTTTAGCCGCACACCATCCTTGTTAGACTAGTCACTTCTTGTGTCAGAACTAGCACACCAATGATGGAGAACACTCAGTATCTACATTGGTAATTACTCCAAGTTAATTTTCTAAGGGACAGACTTTTGGCTTGTGCTACACAGGCTTGTAAACTGCATTCTTAGACTCCAAGCTATTTATGTGCTTAATTGCTAACTGTAAAATCCATGTGGTTGTGAGAGGTGTGACTTTCCTTCAGTGTTAATGAACAGTTGTTGGTGACTCTCTTCAAGGACTAGGGATGAGGGGTTTTACAGATTTTCTTGACTTTAAGATGGAAAAGAAGTGTTACATGGCATAGTTTCTCACAGTTGCTTAGGAAGTTCTTGCTGGTGGATTCCTGTTTAACCTTTGCTTGCCTACATTCAGGTGGGTTACACAAGCTTCTTAGCAAAGTTTCATTAAGATTTATTTTTTTTAAACATACTACTTATCACTCTCAGACGTTATATTATTCTCCATCTATCAATCTTGTTTTGGTAAATATGGAGTTCAGTGAAGCAGGGACTGGTACTTAAGCATTCTTTTTAAAAGTATCATAACTTTTAAATATAATGCCTGGTACATAGTTGACATTCAATACACATTTGTTAAAGGAATAAGGTTATGTTAAATGATGTCAAATACTTGAGAGTAGCTTGTATCTAGTTATTAGTTAACCTTTAGAATTTCCATATATTCCCTTCTGTTGTAGTTTTCCAATAACACTGGTCTGGGTGACATCTGTCTGGTTTTCTGAAATTTCTCTATTTGCATAATTCTTTATGCAGCAAAAGAATATTTTATTAACCAGAATTCTTCTTAGGAACTGTGCCTTATTTGTTTGAAGAAAATGCTTTGATGAAAGCTTGGGGTAAAAAAGAGACCCCCTAGAGGGTCCCTGAAGGTTAGCATGTCTGTTCTGCATGAGAAGAGAGGAATATCCTGTCTGTTGCTCTGCGGAGATAATGGAGATAGAGCAGGAAAAGAAAACAGGGTGGAGGCTATGAAAGAATGGCTGGAAGGTTGCAAATTCTCTGATGTCAACTCTTGCTCTGACCCTAACTCCAAAATCTTTAGTAAAATTAATTTACCAAATGCTTGGATTCAAGTGAATATTTTGTGTTTGTGTGTGTGTGTTTGTGTGAGAAGGTATGTAAATTAGCTTTGTGAAAACTTACCTCTGTGCTGAGAATTACACCAAAATCAACACAAAAGTGAGAACTGCGGCAGCATGTGCTGCTGCTGGTCCACAGGGACAGAGTGATGCTTGGGCAGAAAGTCCTGGTTGCTCCCTGAATCCACAAGGAGGGCTTAGGACATCAGGAAGTCAGGGACTAGGGTTGGATCAAGATTAGCTATCTTAGGGACAGAGGGATTTCTTATATACATACCTAGTGTGGAGATAAGCATATACTAACTACTGCAGCCATTCTTGGAGAATGAATATTTAGGTAAATGAAGACAGCTGTCTGGGTCAGAGTCCCTCTATGTTTCACGTTGGGCCTATCATCAGTCAGGGGGCTAGTGAAGAAAGTTGTCAAGGTGTGGTTTCAGGGATTGGTGCCAGTCAGGTGGAGGAACCACTGGTGTCAGCCACCCCTTCCCCCCACTCCCAAGGGGATGCCCTCTCTTCCAGCTGCTAAGCCAAGGTCCACGTGCTCCCAGGAAAGCCACTTTGAGACACATTACCAAGTTTCAGGAGATAATTTTTTAGAGATGTGTATTTTTTAAGATTGGGATGAATGCCAATTTTTCTAAATTTAGCAGAAAGGCCTGATTTTCTTGATGACTCTTTCCTATTAGCTGCTAAGAGTGAAGTGAGCATTGTACTGAAGAACTGACTTCATGAGCCAAAGTTGGGATATTACTGTCTATGGGCAGGCTTTCCTAAGGCCATTGAGTGGCAGACTCCCTGGAGTAGATTCAGGGGTCATAGAGTACTAGAGCTGCAAAGATACTTAGGCATGGCTTCCTTTTTTATAAGCTCCAGAACTTTTGTTCTCATCTTTATTATTGTAATTATCATATCATATTATATGTAATTGTCAGAGCCATCTCTCCCAATTTATTGAAAGCTTCTTGAGAACTAGGACCAAATCTTATCTTCTTTATCTTTAGCACTTTGGACAGGGGCCTGGCCCATGAAACATGTTCATTAAATGTGGAATGAAGATAGATGGGCCTGATCTTCTTACTTTCATGTGCGGACACTAAGTCCTTCCCAAAGACACAGAATGAGTTGGTGGTAGAGTTGAGACCAGGAATAACTTTTCTGATTTAAGGGTCCTTTCTTTTGTTTTCCTTTCAAGAAATTTACTTGGAATGGGGTCCGCATGCGCAGAATAGCACCTAGTATAATTTAGGCTGTATCCAAAGAGGTTGGATCACTTATTGCCTGGGTACCTGGAGAATGATAAGTGGGTGATGAGAATTGTCTGTTGGCAGCATTTGCCTTGCCTAAGGATATGGATTGTAGCTTTTCTTGCTCATCTCTGAACAGTAATGTTGAGGGAGAAGTGCATTAAGAGATCAAATGCTTCTCTAAAGCTGCATAGTGAATATGTTAAAACTGTTTTATAGAACGAAGAGAGCAATGCCACTGGGGTGAGAGCCGAGGGAGGCAAGAGGCCCCCTGGCTCAGGTCTGCTCCACTGGGAGACTTGGAAGTTGCTGCTGAGGCAGTAATCCCCCTTACACATTGCTTTCTATCCAGCGGCCAGAGTTATCCTTCCAAAACACAAGTTTAATGATGCTATATTTCTGTGCAAAACCCTGCAATGGCTTTCTCAGAATAAAAGCTGGGATTTAACAGTGGTCCACAAGGCCCTACATGACTTAGGGGCAACCCTCCATCACATCTTACTACTCCAACTTCCTCTGTTACCTCTTCCCTCTTGCGTGCTGTGTTTCAGCACTATAGTCCCTGCTGTTCATTGTATACCCCAAGTACATTCCTTACTGCCTTTGCAGTGATAGTCTCTTCTTTCTGTTGTGCTGTTTCCCCAGATATCTGCATGGCTTGCTCCCTCACTTCATTTAGGGCTTGGCTCAAATATTTCCTTTTTAGAGTCTTCCTTGATCACCTTATTTAAAATAGCAGTTTCTCATTTCCATCTCCTTGTTACTCTGTGTCTTATTTATCTTATTTTTCTTCATTTAATTTATCACTATCTTTCCTCCTCCCCTCCCTCGCCTCCCTTCCCCATACCTCCCCCCCACCCTCCTTTCCTTCCTTCCTTCCTTTCTTCCTTCCTTCCTTCCTTCATTGTATAGCCTCCTCAACTAGGGTAAAGCTTTATAAGAACATGGTTTTGTCTCTCTTGTGAACTGCCATATCCCTAGCATCTAGAACTGTGCCTCACACACAGCAGTACTTAATAGGTATTTGTTGAATTAATTGAATAGCTTTGATTATATGGGTTCAGGGAAAGCAAAATAATTCAATAGAGCCCAAGTTTAACATGAATAGAAGGGTACATCTGTTGCATAGAATTTGGCATAAGAAAGCTTGAATTCCTTGATGCTGGCATGCATGCTGCCTGGCTTTTGGCCTGGGTTCCCTCTGAATATGGATAAGTGGGCACTGAGCAGACTGTTGCCAGATTATTGTTGGGTTAACCCCTCCATACAGTTAATTTTAGGGGTGGAGGTCACTGAAAGCAAAGTGGAATGTCAGATTAGCCTTAGTCTTCTTATACCAGCAGCATCTGCAGAAGATGAATGATTTACCTTCTTTTTTATTGTAAAAATTTTTAATACTTTTAAAAATCATTCTGGTAGAAAATGTCAAGTTGTCACTTCTGACAACTTTCCTTATGCACTGCACACCAAGTTGGGTGGTTGATGGAGAAGAATTGAAGCCCCAGGGATAGTGTGGAGGGAGTTGACAGAAATAAAAGCAGGATGGAAAACAGGTTTGTAAAGAGAAATATACTTCATCTCTCTGCCATTCATACCTGACAGAGCTACAGATGAAAAGGAATCACCCAAATTCTGTCCTCCTTTCTCATTCTCTGCTTGGTTCCAGTAGATAGCCATTCAGTTCTTAGCTGGTGGCTTCCATAGCTGCCAAGCCACATGACTGACTAAGTGGCTTCGTAGCTATTGAGGAAGCCTTAGAGGTGTGGGCAGGAAGTACCTGACAGCTGCAGTGTACCCAACCTCGTTAGCCCACCCAGACACATTGAGTTGGGATTTAAGGTCTCAGTCATAATGAGCCTTCCTCAGCATCATTACACAAGAGTTGATGGAAAGTAAGTGCTGGCATTCTTATTCTCCCTTTTGCCTCCATCCCTCCCTAAAACCTGGCAAGAGTCTGTTCTTGAGATTTACATAACTCTCGTTTCTAGCGCTTTGTTGGGCTCATTCTACTGTCACTCATCAGTTAAATTTGGTCTTCACATATGATAACAAGAGGATATTATTCAAGGATAATTTAACCAATATCTTTTCACTGTATGTATAAGCAGTCAAAGGTTCTATCATCCAAATTTATTTTAACAGATTGTGAGTCTCTGGTACTTTAAGACCATAGCATTTGGATGATGCATCCCAATGGCTGAGGTAATCAAATTAATCCATGAGTTTTTGTTTTCCTTACCTATTATATGTGTCTAACAGTGTGGTAGGAACATTAGTATCCATGAATACGCTCATTCAGTACAGGAGCCCTAAAGCCTGCTGTAACTTGGTGTATCCACCTCTGTATTCCCCGCTGGCATAAGGTTAACCTATGTCCCTTTTGAGAATACATGTACCCATCCTTGTGCCTTTGTTATTATCATCTCTCTCTCTCTTTTTTTTTAATCATGCCCTTTTTCTCTCCTTTCCTCTGAACTCCAGCAGAGATATACAAACAGTCATTGAAATTGTATTTATTTTTTCAAGAGCTAGCTTGAAATCCACTTCCTCTGCGAAGTTTGTCCTGGTATTCCAACTTGGTAATCTGGCTGGAAATGCTAGGATCACCCCATTGGCTCAATTGTAGGCAATTTGACAATGTGACAAATTTTGTGTCAAAATTCCCAACACTCTCTTGGGCAGTGAACAAGGCATGTTTTACTTGCTAGGTCTAAGGATTATCTAAGGTCAGCCAATAGATGAGTCCCACAGATCAGGTTAATAGGGCTCAAGGTAGGCCAGGGGAAGGGGGACATGAAGAACCTCAGTTAGACTAGTGAGAATGCAGTTCCTCTTAAGGGGCCTCCCCATCCTTCTTCATGGGACCACAGTCTTTGTGGTATCATAGAATTTTGTGCCTCAATCGTAAGATATCATAAGATATTTCAGCTTCAACTCAGTCTCTTCCCCAGTGGGTCATAAACTCCTTGAGAAAAGGAACAAGATTCTTAATATTTTTCTTCTTCATAGTGTTTTATACATCGTGGGCACTTAATGTTTGTCAGAATGAATGTAAATAAAGGCAGTCAGGATCCAAGGGTCTGCTGAGATCCTTTGGTGCCTCTGTTGGACGGTTGAGCACATCTTCTGTTTTTGCCTGGGTGTTTATAAGACCTGGAAGCCCTAGAATTGTTGTGGAGTTGATCCTGGGGATAGTGGTAAGGCTAGTTTGTAAGGAATGGTATTATCTTCATTTTTAGAAGCTCAGCTTCTGAGGTTATATCTTTGAGTTTGTGCCTGCGTTCTGAATAGGAAAGGGGGCCCTGTCAAGAGGGAAAAATCATTGATCTAATCACACCTTAGAATAAACTCAGGACCACGCAATGAAGACTAGTTCCAAAAATAGGTTCCAAGCACTTTTAATAAAGTAGTCATAATCTCTTGGACATATTTAAAGAGATCTTCCATAATAGAAAATAATGCCCCTTTTCTCTGATGACCCTGCATACTAAGTTACTGAAGCTCAGATCTTCTGAGGCCCTTGCTGTTCTTCAGTCAGAATTAGTCCCTACCTCTTCTGTTCTTCCTTACCACTTTGTAGCTCTGTTTTGGGCCTGCTGTTGACTCTATATGCCCTTTCCCCCACCTCAACAGTGGTTTTAGCTCCTATAATTGTCCTACTTTATAAAGTCCGGGAAGAGACCTCAGTCCAACTTATTGATTTTATGGGAAAAGATGATTTGACCAAGGTCAGGAAGCACCTGGGCCCAGAACTCAGACATCCTTAATCCTGATTCTAGTTTTCTTTTTATTTTATTCTGCTATAGACTGAATTTTTGTGTCTCCCAAATTCACATGTTGAAACCTAATCGCCAATGTGATGGTGTTTGGAGGTGGAACCTTTGGGAGGTCATTAGGTCATGAGGGTAGAATAAGATTAGTGCTCTTATAAAAGAGACTCCAGAGAGCTCCTTCACCTCTTCCATCATGTAAGGGCACAGCAGAAAGACAGCTGTCTATAAACCAGGAAGCAGGCTCTCACGAGATACTAAATCCTCCAGCGTCTTGTTCTTGGACTTCCCAGCCTGCAGAACTGTGAGAAATAAATTCCTGTTGTTAAAAGTTACCCAGCCTATGATATTTTGTTATATTTTGTTTCATCTGTTAGCCCAAATGGACTAAGACATCTTCTGTTATGGACTTCTTTGATGTTCTCATTGACTGTTGGTGCTGTTCTCAAGGATCTTAGAACTTTAAGCCAGCCCGTGAATAATTCTTTGACTTGTGGCTTTGGATAAACTTCTGGAGTCCTATGTTGTAAGAGAAACAGCAGAGAAGAAACAATGCCTCTTCCTTGACAAATGCCTAAAGAACAGAGGAAAATGACTGAGAAGTCGAAAACCAACTTTTTGGATAAAAATATTGTTTATCTAATTAAAAGCCAGTTATTGAATACATTACAAATGAGAATTCACTTCATTAAAATAACTTGTTGACTTCTCAGTACAGTGAAAATGCTATACTATTACATTGTTTTTATTTGCATCCTGAATAAAAATATTTCTCCATACATGGATAGGTTCTACCTACAGATTTTCAGAAAGGCCACACTCTATGAAAAAGGGCTGTGTTTTGCATGTGGGCTTTGCCATATAGATGAGCATCTTGTGCCATGTATTTAGCTTAAGAGCAGTATGTGTATATTTGTTTTCTGAAGATAACCCTTGAATAGAATTGCTTTCTGAATATATGCACTTAGCTGAGAAGATAAATGTGTGGTCATAAGCCCTTGCCCACCTCTGGTTAAGAGTTTTTGTTAATAGTATTCCAGGTAAGGGTCCTATCTACTTCAATAGCTCTTATCATTACTTAAAAATGAACAGTGGTTGGGTATTGTCCATATGGAAAAAGTGGGCTTTTTGTGATGAGTACATTTGGGACTAAGATGCATCTTTGTCACCCTCTTTCTTTCGCCTTCCTCCTTTAATGGCTCATTGAGGTATATTAGCCCAACTCTTCAAGACCACCAATAAAGTCATCCTGGAATCTTTTCCCACTGTGGGCTCCTTTGAACCTTTCTGTGCTTTTCTGTGGGCTCGTGTAATTGGATCAGACACACTGCTAAGACCTCTTGTCTTTTTTTCCCCTAAAATGAAAAGTATCCTAACACACAGACACATATCTACATGCATGTATTGATTAAACAGCAAACTGGGAACACAGCTGACAGACCACAGAGAATGAAGCTTGTCCAACAGCCAATTTAGAACCACCAGGTCAGAGAATCCCAGGTAGAATATGTGGGCTCTTGAAAGTTCTAAATATTCAGATAATCTTCTTATCCTTCCCCACTTTCTTTTCAGACTTGAAATTATACTCAGAGGTGAGATTATAATAAGAAAGCCTTTGGAGAAAGGGCTTCAAAAATAATTTAGAAGGTTAAACTATAAATAAGTAGTTCTGGATTTTAATTACTATGATAATAAAACATTTATGAAGTGCCTACTTGTCCATGTCAATGTGCTAAATGTTGTGTGTCTTCTATATATACTGCCCCAATCCCTGGAATTTCAAACAACACATTACCTTCCTTTCCCCTTCCAGAGAATATGTTTAACCCTGATTATTACATAGTTATAATACCAACTTTATTTATTTTCATGAGTATTGAAACTCTTTACTGAGCCTTGTTTGGTAGTCTTTGTATCTTAGACAGCTATCTGATCTGGATTATAAATTCCTCCAAAGTAAACTTGCTCCAAGACCTCAGCTCTCTGCTTCAGCAAGAGAATAGAATTAGTTCCCTTGGCTTGAGCTTTCTGATGTTGCAGGGTATGTACAAATTTGATGGCAGATCACTGAGCCATCAGAAAGGAGGGTTCTGCCCCTTGGTACTTGTTCTAATTCTCTATATACATATTGAATCGGAGGCCTGTATTTAGTAGCAAGTTTTAGATACATTTTGAAGCCTAGTGGGTCCTTAAGTATCACAAACAAAAGTGAAACTAAGCACATACTCATCTGTACAAACAAGGTCTAAGGACTCATCTGTCTTCCTGAATGTTGCATAGTAATAATAATTATTATGATGATAAAAAATAAATTTAATATGCTGTTTATTAAATACTGTGAGTCAAGCACTGTGCTGTGCGCTCTCAATCTGCTAATGTCATTTACTCATCACTAAAGCTCTATGGTCTAGTACTATTATTAGCCCTCCTCTGGAGAAAATAAATTGAGATCTTTGAAGGTCAAGTGCCTTGCCCAAAGTCACCCAGGTCTTGAGTGAGGGGATGGGACTGGAACCCTGACTGCCTGGATCCAGAGCCCTTGCTCTTAACCACTAGTCAACATAATTCTATTTTTGCTAACAGTATTGAAATTGTATTATCTGTTTTGTAGAAATGAAACTATGTGTGGGCTGCTGGCAAGTTATAGGTTGGACAGTGTGGCATGATTAAGAGCTCAGGCTTTGGGATCAGGTCATGGTGGAATCCAGTTCTGCCTTTTCCGAGCTGGGTAAACTTGACTAAGTTATGTAAACTTTCTGAGCCTTCAGCCGGGAAATGGGGAAGAAAATAATGGTGCCCGTATCACAGGTGCTGCTGAGGTTTAAATGAGATAATGTACACAAAGCATTTAGTACAGTGTCTGGTACAAAGTCAGTGCTCTCTAAGAGTAATTATTATTATTACTAATAGATTCTTTGGATTTGGCAAGTGAAGCGTTAGTATCCAGGAACAGGATTGAGATCCAAGTTTCCTGTGTGGCCCAGGTGGTAGGAAAGGGGCATTCGCTCTCTCTGCCCCAGCAAAGCCAGGGTTTTTCTCAGTAAAAGGCTCAGGTTCAGCCTCAGGGGGAGTTTGCAGCTGTGGTGCTCAACAGGCTGGCTCCACATTAGAATTACCTGGGAGTTTTGAAAACTCCTGATGCCTGGCTGATTAAATCTGAATCTCTAGTGGGAGGGACCATGACATCAGTGAATGTTAAATCTCCCCAGGGGAATCCAATGTGCAAAGTTAAGAACCATTTTTGATGACTGAAATATGATTTCCAGATGCTGTTCTTCAGAAGCAAAAAGCACTACACACCTGGGAGGTGCAGGAGTCAGAGGCTGATAAAATTATACCTGTTTCTCGGCTGTCCACATACTACCTCCTGACATGTTTAGTGAGATAGTCAAAATCTCCTGGACAGATCTCACAGAAGTGGCACCACTTAGTAGTGTGCTCTGGATGGAGGATTTGAATAAAAACACCTAGATTTTAGCCCAATTCTATATTTCTAAACTTGAACATACCACATGACATCTATTTTTTTGCTGATTTGAATTTTACTTTATTTTATATATATTATATTTTTGGCTTCATTGGGTCTTTGTTGCTGCACGTGGGCTCTCTCTAGTTGTGGCAAGCAGGGGCTACTCTTCATTGCGCTGCATGGGCTTCTCATTGCAGTGGCTTCTCCTGCTGTGGAGCACGGGCTCTAGGCATGCAGGCCTCAGCAGTTGTGGCTTGCGGGCTCTAGAGGGCAGGCTCAATAGTTGTGGCATATGGGTTTAGTTGCTCCATGGCATGTGGGATCTTCCTGGACCAGGGATCGAACCTGTGTCCCCTGCATTGACAGGCGGAGTCCCAACCACTGTGCCACCAGGGAAGCCCTATGTTATATTTTTTATATAGCAGGTTCTTATTAGTTATCTATTTTATACAAATTAGTATATATATGTCAATCCCAGTCTCCCAATTCATCCCACCACCACCCCCTCCCTGCTTTCCCCCCTTGGTGTCCATATGTTTGTTCTCTACATCTGTGTCTCTATTTCTGCCTTGCAGATTGGTTCATCTGTACCATTTTTCTAGATTCCACATATATGCGTTAATATACGATATTTGTTTTTCTCTTTCTGACTTCACTCTGTATGACAGTCTCTAGGTCCATCCACATCTCTTCAAATGACCGAATTCATTCCTTTATATGGCTGAGTAATATTACATTGTTTATATGTACCACATCTTCTTTATCCATTCATCTGTCAATGGACACTTAGGTAGCTTACATGACCTGGCTATTGTAAATAGTGCTTTAATGAACATTGTGGTACATGTGTCTTTTTGAATTACAGTTTTCTATGGGTATATGCCCAGTAGTGGGATTGCTGGGTCATATCGTAATTCTATTTTTAGTTTTTTAAGGAACCTCCATACTGTTCTCCATAGTGGTTGTAATAATTTACATTCCCACCAACAAGTGCAAGAGGTTTCCCTTTTCTCCACACCCTCTCCAGCATTTGTTGTTTGTAGATTTTCTGATGATGCCCATTCTAACTGGGGTAAGGTGATACCTCATTGTAGTTTGTTTTTTTTTTTTTTTTTTTTGCGGTACACAGGCCTCTCACTGCTGTGGCCTCTCCCGTTGCGGAGCACAGGCTCCGGACGCGCAGGCTCAGCGGCCATGGCTCACGGGCCCAGCCGCTCCATGGCATGTGGGATCTTCCCGGACCGGGGCACGAACCCGCGTCCCCTGCATCGGCAGGTGGACTCTCAACCACTGCGCCACCAGGGAAGCCCCTCATTGTAGTTTTGATTTGCATTTCTCTAGTAATTAGTGATGTTGGGTAGCTTTTTATGTGCCTCTTGGCCATTTGTATGTCTTCTTTAGAGAAATGTCTATTTAGGTCTTCTGCCCATTTTTTGATTGGGTTGTTTGTTTTTTCAATATTGAGCTGCATGAGCTGTTTATATATTTTGGAGATTAATCCTTTGTCCGTTGATGCGTTTGCAAATATTTTCTCCCATTCTAAGGGTTGTCTTTCGTCTTGGTGATAGCTTCCTTTGCTATGCAAAAGCTTGTAAGTTTCATTAGGTCTCATTTGTTTATTTTTGTTTTTATTTTCATTATTCTAGGAGGTGGGTCAAAAAAGATCTTGCTGTGATTTATGTCAGAGAATGTTCTTCCTATGTTTTCCTCTAAGAGTTTTATAGTGTCCGGTCTTACATTTAGGTCTTTAATCCATCTTGAGTTTATTTTTGTGTATGGTGTTAGGGACTGTTCTAATTTTATCCTTTTACATGTAGCTGTCCAGTTTTCCCGGCACCACTTATTGAAGAGGCTGTCTTTTCTCCATTGTTTATCCTTGCCTCCTTTGCCATAGATTAGTTGACCATAGGTGCGTGGGTTTATCTCTGGGCTTTCTAACCTGTTCCGTTGATCTGTATTTCTATTTTTGTGCCAGTTTTGTGCCATATTGTCTTGATTACTGTAGCTTTGTAGTATAGTCTGAATTTAGGGAGTCTGAGTCCTTCAGCTCCATTTTTTTCCCTCAAGATTGCTTTGGCTATATGGGGTGTTTTGTGTCTCCATAAAAATTTTAAGATTTTTTGGTTCTACTTCTGTAAAAAATGCCATTGGTAATTTGATAGGGATTGCATTGAATCTGTAGATTGCTTTGGGTAGTATAGTCATTTTTACAATATTGATTGTTCCAATCCAAGAACATGGTATATCTCTCCATCTGTGTCATCTTTAATTTCTTTCATCAGTGTCTTATAGTTTTCTGAGTACAGGTCTTTTACCTTCTAAGGTAGGTTTATTCCTAGGTATTTTATTCTTTTTTTTGCAATGGTGAATGGGATTATTTCCTTAATTTCTCTTTCTGATCTTTTGTTGTTAGTATATAGGAATGCAAGAGATTTCTGTGCATTAATTTTGTATCCTGCAACTTTACCAAATTCACTGATTAGCTCTAGTAGTTTTCTGGTGGCATTTTTTGGATTATCTATGTATAGCATCATGTCATTTGCAAACAGTGACAGTTTTACTTCTTCTTTTCCAATGTGTATTCCTTTTATTTCTTTTTCTTCTCTGATTGCCATGGCTAGGACTTCCAAAACTATGTTGAATAATAGTGGCGAGAGTGGGCATCCTTTTCTTATTCCTGATCATAGAGGAAATGCTTTCAGTTTTTCACCATTGAGAATGATGTTTGCTCTGGGTTTGTCATATATGGCTTTTATTATGTTGATGTAAGTTCCCTCTATGGCCACTTTTTGGAGAGTTTTTGTCATAAATGGGTGTTGAATTTTGTCAAAAGCTTTTTCTGCATCTATTGAAGATGATCATATGCTTTTTATTTTCAATTTGTGAATACGGTGTATCACATTGATTGATTTGCCTATATTGAAGAATTCTTGCATCCATGGGATAAATCCCACTTGATCATGGTGTATGATCCTTTTAATGTGTTGTTGGATTCTGTTTCCTAGTATTTTGTTGAGGATTTTTGCGTCTGTATTCACCAGTGATATTGGTCTATAATTTTTTTTGTAGTATCCTTGTCTGGTTTTGGTATCAGGGTGATGGTGGCCTCATAGAATGAGTTTGGGAGTGTTCCTTCCTCTGCAATTTTTTGGAAGAGATTGAGGAGGATGGGTGTTAGCTCTTCTCTAAATGTTTGATCAAATTCACCTGTGAAGCCATCTGGTCTTGGGATGTAGTTTGTTGGAAGTTTTTTTTTTTTTTTGCGGTACGTGGGCCTCTCTCTGTTGTGGCCTCTTCCATTGCGGAGCACAGGCTTCGGACGCGCAGGCTCAGTGGCCATGGCTCACGGGCCCGGGTGCTCCACAGCATATGGGATCTTCTTGGACCGGGGCATGAACCCATGTCCCCTGCATTGGCAGGTGGACTCTCAACCACTGCGCCACCAGGGAAGCCCTGTTGGAAGATTTTTAATCACATTCTCAACTTCAGTGCTTGTGATTGGTCTGTTTATGTTTTCTATTTCTTCCTAGTTCAGTCTCGGAAGGTTGTGCTTTTCTAAGAATTTGTTCATTTCTTCCAGGTTGTCCATTTTATTGGCATAGAATTGCTTGTAGTAGTCTCTTATGATGTTTCGTATTTCTGCAGTGCCTGCTGTAACTTCTCCTTTTTCATTTCTAATATTATTGATTTGAGTCCTCTCCCTCTTTTTCCTGATGAGTCTTGCTAAACGTTTATCAATATTGAGCTAAAGCTCAAAGAACCAGCTTTTAGTTTTATTGAACTTTGCTATTGTTTTCTTTGTTTTTATTTCACTTATTTCTGCTCTGATCTTTATGATTTCTTTCATTTTACTAACTTTATGTTTTGTTCTTCTTTCTCTAGTTCCTTTAGGTGTAAGGTTAGATTATTTATTTGAGATTTTTCTTGTTTCTTGAGGTAGAATTGTATTGCTGTAAACTTTCCTCTTAGAACTACTTTGGCTGCATCTCATAGGTTTTGGATCGTCATGTTTTCATTGTCATTTGTCTCTAGGTATGTTTTGATTTCCTCTTTGATTTCTTCAGTGATCTCTTGGTTATTTAGTAATATATTGTTTAGGCTCCATGTGTTTGTGTTTAAAATTTTTTTCCCCTGTAATTTATTTCTAATCTCATAACGTTGTGGTTGGAAAATATGCTTGATATGATTTCAATTTTGTTAAATTTTCCGAGGCGTGATTTGTGACACAGCATATGATCTATCCTGGAGAATGTTCTGTGTACACTTGAGAAGAAAGTGTAATCTGCTGTTTTTGGATGGAATATCCTATAAATATCAATTAAATCTATCTGGTCTGTTGTGTCATTTAAAGCTCTTGTTCCCTTATTAATTTTCTGTCTGGCTGATCTGTCCGCTGGTGTACGTGAGATGTTAAAGTCCCCCACTATTATTGTGTTACTGTCGATTTCCTCTTTTAGAGCTCTTAGCGTTTGTCTTCTGTATTGAGGTGCTCCTGTGTTGTGTGCATATATATGTATAATTATTATATCTTCTTCTTGGATTGATCCCTTGATCATTATATGGTGTCCCTCCTTGTCTCTTGTAACATTCTTTATTTTAAAGTCTAGTTTATCTGATATGAGTATTGGTACTCCAGCTTTCTTTTGATTTCCATTTGCATGGAATATCTTTTTCCATCCCCTCACTTTCAGTCTGTATGTGTCTGTAGGTCTGAAGTGGGTCTCTTCTAGACAGCATATATATGGGTCTTGTTTTTGTATCCATTCAGCGAGCCTGTGTCTTTTGGTTGGAGCATTTAATCCATTCACGTTTAAGGTAATTATCGATATGTATGTTCCTATGACCATTTTCTTAATTGTTTTGGGTTGTTTTTTGTAGGTCCTTTTCTTCTCTTGTGTTTCCCACTTAGAGAAATTCCTTTAGCATTTGTTGTAGAGCTGGTTTGGTGGTGCTGAATTCTCTTAGCTTTTGCTTGTCTGTAAAGGTTTAGATTTCTTCATCAAATCTGAATGAGATCCTTGCTGGGTAGAGTAATCATGGTTGTAGGTTCTTCCCTTTCATCACTTTAAATATATCATGCCACTCCCTTCTGGACTGTAGAGTTTCTGCTGAGAAATCAGCTGTTAAACTTATGGGAGTACCCTTGTATGTTATTTGCCGTTTTTCCCTTGTTGCTTTTAATAATTTTTCTTTGTCTTTAATTTTTGTTAATTTGATTATTATTATGTCTCGGTATGTTTCTCCTTGGGTTTATCCTGCCTGGGACTCTGTGCGCTCCCTGGACTTGGGCGGCTATTTCGTTTCCCATGTTAGGCAAGTTTTTGACTATAATCTCTTCAAATAATTTCTTGGGTCGTTTCTCTCTCTCTTCTTCTTCTGGGACCCCTATAATGTGAGTGTTAGTGCATTTAATGTTGTCCCAGAGGTCTCTTAGGGTGTCTTCATTTCTTTTTTTTTTTTTTTTGTCTTCATTTCTTTTCATTCTTTTTTCTTTATTCTGTTCTGTGTCAGTGATTTCCACCATTCTTTCTTCCAGGTCACTTAGCTGTTCTTCTGCCTGAGCTATTCTGCTATTGATTCCTTCTAGTGTATTTTTCATTTCAGTTATTGTGTTGTTCATCTCTGTTTGTTTGTTCTTTAATTCTTCTAGGTCTTTGTTAAACATTTCTTGCATCTTCTTGATCTTTGCCTCCATTCTTTTTCTGAGGTCCTGGATCATCTTTACTATCATTATTCTGAATTCTTTTTCTGGAAGGTTGCCTATCTCCACTTTGTGTAGTTCCTTTTCTAGGGTTTCATCTTGTTCCTTCATCTGGTACATAGTCCTCTGTGTTTTCATTTTGTCTGTCTTTCTGTGAATGTGGTTTTTGTTCCACAGGGTGCAGGATTGTAGTTGTTCTTCCTTCTGCTGTCTGCCCTCTGGTGGATGAGGCTATCTAAGAGGCTTGTGCAAGCTTCCTGATAGGAGCGACTGGTGGTAGGTAGACCTGGGTGTTGCTCTGGTGGGCAGAGCTCAGTAAAACTTTAATCTGCTTGTCTGCTGATGGGTGGGACTGAGTTCCCTCCCTGTTGGTTGTTTGGTCTGTGGAGACCCAGGACCGGAGCCTACAGTCTCTTTGGTAGGGCTAATGGGTGGACTCCAGGAAGGCTCAAGCCAAGGAGTACTTCCCAGAACTTCTGCTGCCAGTGTCCTTGTTCCTGTGGTGAGCCACAGGCACCCCCTGCCTCTGCAGAAGACCCTCCAACACTAGCAGGTAGGTCTGGTTCAGTCTCCTGTGGGGTCATTGCTCCTTCCCCCCTGGGTCCTGATGTGCACAGTACTTTATGTGTGCCCTCTAAGCGTGGAATCTCTGTTTCCCCCAGTCCTGTCAAAGTCCTGCAATCAAATCCCAGTAGCCTTCAAAGTCTGATTCTCTGGGCATTCCTCCTCCCATTGTCAGACCCCCAGAGTGGGAAACCTGACGTGGGGCTCAGAACATTTGGTCCAGTGGGTGGACTCCTGTGGTATAATTGTTCTCCAGTTTGTGAGTCACCCACCCAGCGGTTATGGGATTTGATTTTATTGTGATTGCATCCCTCCTACCATCTCATTGCGGCTTCTCTTTTGTCTTTGGATGCGGGGTCTTTTTTGGTGAGTTCCAGTGTCTTCCCATCGATGATTGTTCAGCAGTTAGTTGTGGTTCCAATGCTCTTGCAAGAGGGAGTGAGTGCACATCCTTCTACTCTGCCATCCTGAACCAATTTTGATCCCACATGACATCTTGGAAACTCAGTTTCTCCAATATGATGGGAATGATGATGCCCAGGCTTCTTAAACAAATATTAGTTATGCTTCTTGAGTACCTATCATTGGGGAGGGGATACTTCCACCCTTCTGTTATCCAGTATCTAGATTCTGTCCCAGGGAGAAAGATAAGACAATTGATCAGTCTAAGGTTTTTATTGGGTCATGTTTTACCTGGGAGAGGCAAGAGATACAGAGGCAGGAACCTAAACTTCCCCTTTTCTTTAGCACTTCCTTCTCCCAGATAGGAAGAGCTTATGCGCCAGCAGGGAGGGTGTATCTCTCTCCAGTCCTGACGTTCCTAACTGATGGGCAGTAATTTGAGGAGTTCTCACACAACTTTGGAATACTGTACTTTGTTTTCCATTTAACTACTGTTCCTGTGTTATAAATTCTGGAAGCAACACCAAGGGAATAGGGGCTAATGATAGAATTACCCTAATTCTACCTTGAACCTATAGCACTGTACTAGAGCATTTCTGTGTGTGTGAGAGAGAGAGAAAGAGAAAGAGAAAGAGAGAGAGAGAGAGAAAAGAAACCAAGAGTTTAATAGGGGAGAAAAGGCATGCATAAGAATATCTATAGTACAATGTATGGAGTGATGAGAGAAGCAGGGGGCATTCAGAGCATTCAGATTCCAAATCTTCTATGTTAACCTGGTCCAGGCAGTAACCTGTTATCACAACTGCCCCTGAGCTGCCCAGTTTTCTCTCACTTAGGCATGGTGCCCTGCAAGGAATCTATTCTGGAGGAACTCAGTTACTGGAGCCCAAGTCTCCTCATGGAAAGCAGTTTACATGGGAAGGTAGCCTGCACATGTAGGAGTGTTGCAATAAATGACCAAATGAAATAGGATCTAAAGACTGAAGTTTTCTACAGGGCCCAGGCAAGGAAAGAATATAAATGAATGAAGTGGGCCAGGTGGTCTGTGTTGTATGGGACTGTGTGGAGCTCTGAATGGCCACTACTCCAGCTTATTGTTGCTGTGCAAGAATGTTGAGACCAGGGTGCTCAGATAGTCCACTTTCTCAAGGGAAGCCAGAATTTTGTATTTCTGTGTGATATTTTTTATTTTTAAATGTTTCCAACTAATTCTAATTTTAAAATACAGACATAAAACAATTGCTCGGTTAAAGGCTTTTGAAAAATTATACCACCTTTTGGCCTCCTTTCTTTGGAGTGTGTATCATGACTTTTCCTCCTATATACACACTATATAAATGCATTTTACAAAGTGATATTTTTCCATTATTGTTTTAGGGAAAAATTCTTAGCAATGTATTTGACACAGTTGTTTCTAGTCAGAGATTATCATATGGAGTGAGTTTGAATTGCTCACCATATTTTTTTTTTTTTTTTTTTTGCGGTACGCGAGCCTCTCACTGTTGTGGCCTCTCCCATTGCGGAGCACAGGCTCCGGACGCGCAGGCTTATCGGCCATGGCTCACAGGCCCAGCCGCTCCGCAGCATGTGGGGATCTTCCCGGACCAGGGCATGAACCCGTGTCTCCTGCATCGGCAGGTGGACTCTCAACCACTGCGCCACCAGGGAAGCCCTGCTCACCATATTTGAATGAACCCCAAATGTTTTGTTTTGTGTACAAATGCCAAGTGCCATGGAATGAAGAGGTAGCACCTTCTTATAACTCTCCAGCGATAGCATGTGTGTGCTATTTCCACATTTTGAAGTGCTCTCTTATTTAGCTTTATTTTGCCCAGAGGGTGTTTTTCTGTGTTACAACTTTATTTTCAAGTGCAGTTTGAGTGCAAGATAACCATGCGCCCCCAAAAGGTTGATAAATTGATGAAGAAAATGATGCAGAAAGAAGGGGAAAAATGAGCACAATAAACCTTCATCACATTCACATTATATTTTATGTGCAAACTGTATTTATTCACGTTTAAATTGTTTATTTCCTATATAGTTTTCATTGTTCAATTGCTATACTTTTTTTTTTTTTAACCTGAGAAAATAGTTTGGGTATATTGATTTGGGACGGAATACATTACAATTTTTCCATTCAAATGAGTGGAAAAAAGTTTTAAATTTAATGGCTTTTCAGTTTGCAGCCTGTTTTTAAGGAATGAACAGAAGTCCCTAATAGGGATTGGTGTATCAATTTTGGACCAACATAAAGCATGTCTGTGGAGTAGATTTGGCCAGCAGGATGCTAGTTAGTGGCATTCAATGAAGAATGGCTGCAAAAGTACTGTAAAAATGTTACCGTGCTGAACAAGCTATGGGGTTATTATTCCAGGCCTTTCAGGGTGCAGGGTGGGGTGTGTTTATACAGTCATTTCTTGATATCCATGAGGGATTGGTTCCAGGACCGTCCCCCCTCCCCCACCCTCCTTCCCCTGCAGATACCAAAATCTGAGGATGCTCAAGTTCCTTTTATAAAATGTTGAAGTATTTGCATATAATTATGCACATCCTCCTGTATACTTTAAATCATCTCTAGATTTGGTGTAATACCTAATACAATGTAAGTGTGTTGTAAATACAATGTAAATGCTATGTAAATAGTTGCCAGTGCATGGCAAATTCAAGTTTTCCTTTTTGGAACTTTCTGGAATCTTTTTTCCTGAATATTTTCCAGTGGAAAATGAGTTGGTTGAATCCCCGGTTGCAGAAGCCATGGATATGGATGGCTGACGGTATGTCTCAGGGGCAACTTTTTTCATCCTCATCCCTTTTCCCGTGGATTTTTCTAGCCCTCCTCTCTATGACGCACAGGGTCCAGAATCAAAATTGAACTTCCTGCCCATTTCCTTCTGAGACCATTCAGCTTCGTGAGCATGTTGGTCAAGTTAGGGACACGGACGTGGACGTGTTAATTGTCTGGGGACTGTGGGGGAAGTGAAGAAGACATGATTTGGGAATCAGGAGGCAGGGGTAGGGCTTTGTCTGTTCAGATTCACTCTGTGACTTCCAGAAAGTCGCTTAACTTTGCTGTACTCACCAAATATTTACTACTACTACTACTAGTACTACTACTGCTACTATTACTACTGTCATCATTATTAGTATTTCCTAAATCTCAGGCTAGATTAGAAGACCTCTAAATTCTTTCCCAATTCTAACATTCCGTGGTACTAGAAACACTCCTATAAACATGCATGTATGTTTTCATAGAATCACCACCCTCCAAAGTCAGGCATTGTGTTCTCATTGCCAGCATTTGTTCATTCATTCAACATGTATTTAGTGAAGGCCTGTGGAGTACCAGACATTGTTCTAGGCACTGAGCAGTTAGCAAAACAGGTAAAATCTTTGCCCTCACCGAGCTCACATTCCTGTGGTTCCATCAGAGATAATCTTTCCTCCTTGTTTAATATCTATTATTACCTGGATAAATGAACTCTGATACTCATTAGGGAGCCATATAAGTATTAGGGAAAGAAGGCATTCTCAGTGGCATACAGGAATTAAAAAAGAGTTTTCACATTAACTTATTTGGGTTTGTGAGTGAGGTTGATTGGGAGATCTGGGACACCAGTTTTATGAATTGATTTGTTATTTGATGGTGTTTATAAGATGCCACCATTCACAGAAGGACCAGTAGCATCAGGCCCAGGCAGTATTTCACATTGAGCGTGGCAGACAGATGAGTCAGGATGAGGGATAAAATGGTCATGTGGGTAACCACATCTGTAAGCTGAAACTGGTCAAATCACAAAAATCAGTAGTATTACATTTCTGGCTGATTTCCTTTAAAGATGTCCATTCTCTCCTTTTCGGGAAAGCTTGGCAAAGCAACTTTCCTTGGTGAAAATAGCCTGTCCATACTCTTGCTTTGAAGGTGTCCTTATTTTCCTTGGTTCTTTGCCTTTGAAATACTTTGGAAACATTTATCTCATTCTAGCCTTTCTCCTCTTTCCTTCTCCTCTTCCTTATTTCTTGCCTCTTTTTCCTTTTCTTTTCTTTCGCCTCTTTCTCCTCCTCCCTCCTCCTTCTTCAATTATGTAGAGAATGATGAAAAGTATCAGTGATAAATTAATATTCCTATCAGGAATTTAAAAGATAACTTTTCTGAAGACCCCCAAGAAAACAAAGCCAAGGCAGTCTTGACATAAAAGGGACCTGGGCATCACATCTACTTTTCTAAAAACAAAAAATACATTTGCTTTTCTAATTCAGATGCTTCGAAAAAGAGCTGACATACATTCTTGTGTTGGTTTAAACAAGGCCAATCCCTGTTTAAAACTAAGATAAGTAACTACCCTCTGGAAATGGACCAATCGTGAGAGCCACTGGGGCTGTCTTAATGGCCCATTGTCAAGTGATTAGAGAACAACCACAACAAAAATAAGAAAAAATTACTCAGATTAATTGTCAGGAGTTTGAGCAGAAACTATAATCAAGAAATGGCAGCCACTTGGTTAAGATCTCTGAGATGAGTCAATCAGATTTTCTTTTCCATCTTAACTGTTGGCGTGCAGTTGCCTTGACAAAATCTCTATGCTTATATATATTTATTTCACTGAGGCCTGCTACCTAAAATGTCCTGCTTAAAGTCATTCCTATAGATGCTGCTGAGAACGTTGTGACTACATTCTCCAGTGCCTTCTGTATGAAATCTCATGTGAAAAGAATTTCTCTTCTTACGGAGTGTGTTGTTCGAGAAAGACTTTTTTTTTATTACCACAATAAGTTTAGTGAACATCCATCAGCTCACATAGATACGAAAATAAAGAAATGGAGAAAAATGTCTTCTTATGATGAGAACTCTTAGGATATACTCTCTGAGCAACTTTCTTATATAACATACAGCAGCACTAATTATATTTATCATGTTGTACATTACATCCCTAGTACTCATTTACCTTATAACTGGAAGTTTGTACCTTTTGACTGTCTTCATCCAGTTCCCCCTTCCCCCAACCCCTGCATCTGGTAACCACAAATCTGAATTCTTTTTCTATGAGTTTTTTGTTTTTGAAGTATAATTGACCTACAACACTGTGTTAGTTCCTGTTACACAGCATAGTGAGTTGATATTTCTATACATTTCAAAATGATCATCACTATGTATAATTACCATCGGTCATCATACAAAGATATTACATTACATAATTATTAACTATATTCCTCACACTGTACATTTTATACCTGTGTCTCATTTATTTTGCAATTGGAAGTTTGTATCTCTTATTCTCGCTCACCTATTTCTCTCCTCTATCCCACCCCCTCCCTTCTGACAACCACCTGTTGTCATATCTATGACTCTGTTTCTGTTTGGTTATGTTTGTTCATTTGTTTCATTTTTTAGATTCCACATGTAAGTGAAATCATACAGTATTTGTCTCTCTGTCTTACTTATTTCACTTAGCATAATACCCTCTAGTTTCATCCATGTTGTCACAAATGGCAAGATTTCATTCTGTGTTTTGGCTGAGTAATATTCCATTGTGTGTCTATAACATATACTGTATCTTTATCAATCCATCTGTTGATGGATACTTAGGTTGCTTCCATATCTTGACTATTGTAAATAATGCTGCAGTGAACATAGGGGTGCATATATCTTTCTAAATTAGTGTTTTTGGTTTCTTCAGATAAATACCAGGAGTGAGATTGCTGGATCATACAGTAGTTCTATTTTTAATTTTTTGAAGAATTTTCTTGCTGTTTTCCATAGTGGCTGCATCGATTTACATTCCCACCAGCAGTGCACATGGGTTCCCTTTTGTCCACATCCTTACCAACACTTGTTATTTGTTGTGTTTTTGATAATAGCCATTCTGACAGGTGTGAGGTGATATCTCATTGTGGTTTTGATTTGAATTTCCCTGATGATTAGTGATGCTGAGTATCTTTTCATATGCCTGTTGGCCATCTGTATGTCTTCTTTGGAGAAATGTTTATTCAGATCCTCTGCCCATTTTTAAAATCAGTTTGTTTGTTTTTTGATGTTGAGTTTTGTATGGGTTCTTTGTATATTTTTGATATTAATTCCTCATTGGGTATATTATTTGTAAATATCTTCTCCCATTCAGTAGGTGGCCTTTTCATTTTGTTGATAGTTTCCTTTGCTCTGCAAAGATTTTTAGCTTGATGTAGTCCTGCTTGTTTATTTTTGCTTTTGTTTCCCTTGTCTAAAGAGACATATCCAAAAAAATATTTCTAAGACTGATGTCAAAGGGCATACTGCCTATGTTTTTCCTAGAAGTATTATGGTTCAGGTCTTACATTTAAGTCTTTAATCCATTTTAAATTTGTTTTGTGCATGGTGAGAGAAAGTAGTCCTGTTAGATTCTTTTGCATGTAGCTATCCAGTTATCCCAGCGCCATAAATTGAAGAGGCTGTCTTTTCCCCATTATATATACCTGCCTCCTTTGTTATAGATTAATTGTCCATATAAGTGTGGGTTCATTTCTGGGCTTTCTATTCTGTTCCATTGATCTATATGTCTGTTTTTGTACCAATACCATACTGTTTTGATAAGTATAACTTTGTAGTATAGTTTAAAATCAGGGAGCATGATATCCCCAGCTTTGTTCTTCTTTTTCAAGATTGTTTTGACTATTTGGTGTCTTTTGTGTTTTCATACAAATTTTAGAATAATTAGTTATAGTTCTGTGAAAAATGCCATTGGTATTGTGATAGGGATTGCCTTGAATCTGTAGATTGCCTTGGGTAGTATGGTCATTGTAACTATATTAGTTTTTTTAATCCATGAGCATGGAATATCTTTCTCTCTGTTTGTATCATCTTCACATTTTTTCATCAGTGTCTTATAGTTTTCTGAGTGTGAGTGTTTTACCTCCTTAGTTAGATTTATTCCCAGGTATTTTATTCTTTTTGTTGGGGTTGTAAATGGGATTTTTTCATAATTTCTTGTCCTGATACTTTGTTATTAGTGTATAGAAATGCATCAGATTTCTGTATATTAATTTTGTATCCTGAAACTTTACTAAATACACTGATGAGATCTAGTAGTTTTTTGGTGGTGTCTTTAGGATTTTCTTTGTATAGTATATTGTTATCTGCAAACAGTGACAGTTTTATTTCTTCCTTTCCAGTTTGGTTTCCTTCTCTTTCTTTTTTTGCTCAACTGTAGCTAGGAATTCCAATACTATGTTGAATAAAAGTGGGAAGAGTGCACATCCCTGTCTTGTTCCTGATCTTAGAGGAAATGCTTTCAGTTTTTACCATTGAGTATGATGTTAGCTGTGGGCTTATCATATATGACCTTTATTATGTTGAGGTATGTTCCCTCTATACCCATTTTGTTGAGTTTTTATCATAAATGGATGTTAAATTTTGTCAAAATCCTTTTCTGCAACTACTGAGATAATTGTAGGATTTTTATTCTTTAATTTGTTAATATGTTGTATCACATTGATTGATTTACAGATATTGAACCATCCTTGCATCCCTGAGATAAATCTCACTTGATCATGGTGTATGATCTTTTTAATGTATTGTCAAATTCAGTTTGCTAATATTTTGGTGAGAATTTTTGCATTCATGTTCATCAGTGATATTGGCCTGTAATTTTATTTTATTTTATTTTGTGGTGTATTTGTCTGTCTTTGACATCAGGATGATGCTGGTCTTATAGAATAAATTAGAAAGCATTCCTTCCTTTTTAATTTTTTGGAATAGTTTGAGAAGGATAGGTGTTAACTCTTCTCTAAATGTTTGACAGAATTTACCTGTGAAGCCATCTGGTCCTAGATATTTGTTTGTTTGTTGGGATTCTTTTTAAAAAACTATGGATTCAATTTTGTTATTGGTAATTGGTTTGTGCATATTTTCATTTCTTTCTGATTCAATCTTGGGATATTGTACATTTCTAGGAATTTGTCCATTTCTTCTAAGTTGTCCATTTTATTGGTGTATCATTGTTCATAGTAATATCTTATGATCCATGTATGGTGTCAGTTGTAACTTCTTTTTTTCATTTCTGATTTTATTGATTTGGCCCTCTCTTTTTCTTGATGAATCTGGCTAAAGCTTTAACAATTTTTTTATCTTTTCAAAGAACCAGCGCTAATCTTCACTGATCTTTTCTATTGTTTTTTAGTTTCTATTTCATTTATTTCTGCTCTGATTTTTATGATTTCTTTCCTTCTACTAACTTGGGATTTTGTTTGTTCTTCCATTTCTAATTCCTTTAGGTGAAAGGTTAGGTTGTTTATATGAGATTTTTTTATTTCCTGAGGTAAGTTTTTATTGCTATAAACTTCTCTCTTAGAACTGCTTTTGCAGCATCTCATAGATTTTTGGATTGTTGTGTTTCTGTTTTCATTTTCTCCACATATGATTTCCTCTTTGATTTCTTCAGTGAACTGTTCGTTGTTTAGTAGCATATTGTTTAGCCTCTACATGTTTGTGTTTTTTGCAGTTTTTTCTGGTGGTTGATTTCTAGTATCTTAGCACTGTGGTCAGAAAATATGCTTAATATGATTTTAGTCTTTATATTTTGTAACTCTTTGTTAAAGTTCTCACTGTGTTTGTACATTCTTCTCCTGAGTTCTTTCAGCATCTTTATGACTATTACATTGAACTCTTTATTTCCATTTCAGTTAGTTCTTCTTCTGGGGTTTTATCTTGTTTCTTCATTTGGAACATATTCCTCTGTCACATCGTTTTGCCTAATTCATTGTTTTTATTTCTGTGTATTTGGTAGGTTGGTTACATTTCTGGATCTGCAGTAGTGGCCTTATGTAGGAAACATCCTATGCATCCCAGCAGCACACTCCCTCTGGTCACCAGAGCAATATGGTCTAGGGGTACCTCCTATGTAGACTTCCTGAGCCTTTCTGTGGAGTAGGGGACTACTCTTGGCAGACTGGTAGGCAAAGCTGGCCCCCAGTCTTGTTGGTTGCTAGGCCCTTCTTTGTGGGGAGGCAGCCAGCCACAGGTGGGTGGGGCTGGGTCATGAGACCATTGGCTGTGGAGCCCCAGGAAGTCCCAGTGCTAGTGCTGGCCCACTGATGGTCAGAGCTGGGTTTGGGGTGGTTGGTTGTGGGGCTGGCCTGTTGGTGGGCAGGGCTGGTTCATGACATGCTGGCTGTGGTGCCTGGTTATGTCCCAGAGCTGGTTTTTGTTTGCTGGTGAGTAGGGTCAGATCCTGGGGCGCTGGCTGGGGGGCTCACAGTGTCTTAGAGCTGGTATAAGCCTGCTTGTGGGTGGGCCAGGGACCCAGGGGCTTCCGCTACTGGTGCCGGCTCACTAGTGGGTGGAGTTGGGTTCTGAGGTCTCTAGGTGCTGGTCCCTGGGGGTCCCAGAGTTGGTGTTGGCCTGCTGGTGGGTGGGGCTGGGGCCAGGAGAGTCCTAGGACTGTTGTCCATTCATTGGTGGGTGGAGTGAGGTCCTGGGATGTCTGGCTGTGGTGATCTGGGGGTCTTGGAGCTCATGTTGGCCTCTTGGTGGGTGAGGCCAGGGCCCAGGGAGTCCTGGGACTAGTGCTGGCTCACTGGTGGGCAGAGCCAGGTCACAGAGTCTCTGGCTGCAGGGCCCTGGGGATTCCAGACTTGTAGGCCCTTTTGTAGGTGGGGCCAGGTTCTGGTCCCTCTAGTGGACAAGGCTGGGTTCCAGGTAGTTGAATGCTTAGGGGGTCGCAAGGAAGCTGGCCTGCTGCTTGGCTTGAGGTGTCCCAGTACTGGTGCTGACAGGCTGGTGGATGGGCTAGGTCCTGGTGCTAATAAACTAGAGGGAGGATTCCAAAAATGATGCTTGCCAGTACCAGTGTCCTATGGTAGACTGTTCCCCAAATGGCTGCAGCCGGTGTCTATGTTCCCAGGGTGAGCTCCAGTTGCTTCCTGCCTCTCTGGGAGGCTCTCCAAAATCAACAGGCTGGTCTGATCCAGGCTCCTATCAAATTACTGCTTCTACCCTGGGTCTCAGAGTGGGTGAGATTTTGTGTGTGCCCTTTATGAGTAAAATCTCTGTTTCATACAGTACTCTGGTTCTCCCCAAAGTAAGCCCTGCTAGCTTCCAAATCAAATGTTCTGGAGACTCATCTTCCTGGTGTAGGACTCCCATGCTGGGGATCCTGATGTGGGGCTCAGACCCCTTACTTCTTGGAGAGAACCTCTGCAATTGTAATTGTCTTCCCATTTGTGGGTTGCCCCCCTGCGGTATGGTTCTTGATGTACCACGTCTTCGCCCCTCCTACCTGTCTTGTTGTGGTTCCTTCTTTATATCTTTAGTTTAGAAGACCCTTTCTACTAGTACTCAGGTCTTTGTCATTCAATAGTTGCTCTGTAAATAGCTGTAATTTTGCTGTGTCTGTTGGAGGAAGTAAGCTCAGGGTCTTCCTGCTCCGCTATCTTGTCCACTCCTGGCTGAGTCCCCAAGGCTTTTTTTCTTTTAAAGAGCCATTTTCAGATGGCTTACAGTTTTGGTCTCTTTGGACAATAAGAATTACTATGCTGGACTTCCCTGCTGATGCAGTGGTTAAGAATCCACCTACCAATGCAGGGGACATGGGTTCGAGCCCTGGTCCGTGAAGATCCCACATGCCATGGAGCAACTAAGCCCATGTGCCACAATTACTGAGCCCGTGAGCCACAACTACTGAGCCTGCCTTCTAGAGCCTGCATGCCACAACGACTGATCCCGTGTGCCACAACTACTGAAGCCTACATGCCTAGAGCCTGTGCTCCACAAAAAGAGAAGCCACTGCAATGAGAAGCCCACACACCACAATGAAGAGTAGCCCCCTCTTGCCACAAGTAGAGAAAGCCCACATGCAGTAACAGAGACCCAATGCAGCAGTAACAAAGACCCAATGCAGCCATAAATAAATAAATAACCTATGCCTATATTTCCCTTTAGTTTCCTGGATGCACAGGGAAAAACTTGAGATTCAACCTCTAACACCTATGTATATCCTTATGGCTTGCATGTTGGTATCCACCCGCCATCCTTGGACTTGCTTCCTACTCTTATTTATATTTTATTTCTGGTCTGGATTTTTTTTACCCTTCCCACACATACACTGTATCAAGTTGCTATAATTTCATAGGGCATAGCCTCAAATCCTTTGTGAAATTTCTGTTTTTCTATCCAAATTAGCATTAGCTGAACTCAGGTTCTCATATCTCTCAGCAGAGTTTCTTCAGCAGACTCCCATTTCAGCTCACATCCTCTTGCCTTGTTTCTCCTTTATCCGCTCCGCTAGATTTCTCTCCAGAGAGCTCAGAGCTAAGCATGATGCTCCAATTCTTAAAACTACCCTCTCTCTGTGGGCAGACCAAGCTATCTATGATCTGCCCTTACTTATGGCTCTTCTTAATATAAGCTCCCATGCTGGGGATCCTGATGTACTATGTCTTCGCCCCTCCTACCTGTCTTGTTGTGGTTCCTTCTTTATATCTTTAGTTTAGAAGACCCTTTCTACTAGTACTCGGGTCTTTGTCATTCAATAGTTGCTCTGTAAATAGCCATACTTCTATAAATTTTGCTAAATGGTAATAACATAATTATTATAATTTTCACTATAGCTGTAGCTGTAATTTTTGCACAGGGTAGTGTGATAATTTAGCAAATCCGTTTTCAAATAGTAGATGAGTACCACATCCATCAACCTGAGGTGAAAGGGATAAACAAAGGATTGAAGGATGGGAAGATTGTTGGTCTGCTGAGACTACATGGTAACAGTCTGGCAATTTAGTGATCTCCAGAAACTAATTTACTGTTCTGCAAATTTGCTTCTAAATATTTTCTAGACTCTTCCCTCAAGCTCTCTCTTTTTCTTTTTTTTTACATATGTTTTTGGAGTATAATTGCTTTACAATGGTGTGTCAGTTTCTGCTTTATAACAAAGTGAATCAGCTATACACATACATATATCACCATATCGCCTCCCTCTTGCATCTCCCTCCCACCATCCCTATCCCACCCCTCTAGGTGGTCACAAAGCACTGAAGCTCTATGAGACTAGATGTCAATTACAGGAAAAAATCTGTAAAAAAAACAACAACACACACACATGGAGGCTAAACAATACACTACTTAATAACCAAGAGATCAGTGAAGAAATCAAAGAGGAAATCAAAAAATACCTAGAAACAAATCACAATGAAAACACGATGACCCAAAACCTATGGGATTCAGCAAAAGCAGTTCTAAGAGGGAAGTTTATAGCAATACAATCCTACCTCAAGAAACAAGAAACATCTCAAGTAAACAATGTAACGTTACACCTAAAGCAATTAGAGAAAGAAGAACAGAAAACCCCCAAAGTTAGCAGAAGGAAAGAAATCATCAACATCAGATCACAAATAAATGAAACAGAAATGAAGGAAACAATAGCAGAGATCATTAAAACTAAAGCTGTTTCTTTGAGAAGATAGAAACAAAATTGATAAATCACTAGCCAGACTTATCAAGAAAAAAGGAGAGAAGACTCAAATCAATAGAATTAGAAATGAAAAAGGAGAAGTAACAACTGACACTGCAGAAATACAAAGGATCATGAGAGATTACTACAAGCAACTATATGCCAATAGAATGGACAACCTGGAAGAAATGAACAAATTCTTAGAAAAGCACAACCTTCTGAGACTGAACCAGGAAGAAATAGAAAATATAAACAGACGAGTCACAAGCACTGAAATTGAGAATGTGATTAAAAATCTTCCAACAAACTACAGCCCAGGACCAGATGGCTTCACAGGCGAATTCTATCAAACATTTAGAGAAGAGCTAACACCTATCCTTCTCAAACTCTTCCAAAATATAGCAGAGGGAGGAACACTCCCAAACTCATTCTACGAGGCCACCATCACCCTGACACCAAAACCAGACAAAGATGTCACAAAGGAAGAAAACTACAGGCCAATATCACTGATGAACATAGACGCAAAAATCCTCAACAAAATACTAGCAAACAGAATCCAACAGCACATTAAAAGGATCATACACCATGATCAAGTGGGGTTTATCCCAGGAATGCAAGGATTCTTAACTATACACAAATCAATCAATGTGATACACCACACTAACAAATTGAAGGAGAAAAACCATATGATCATCTCAATAGATGCAGAAAAAGCTTTCAACAAAATTCAACACCATTTATGATAAAATCCCTCCAGAAAGTAGGCATAGAGGGAACTTTCCTCAACATCATAAAGGCCATATATGACAAACCCACAGCCAACATCGTTTTCAACTGTGAAAAACTGAAACCATTTCTGCTAAGACCAGGAACAAGACAAGGTTGCCCACTCTTAACCACAGTTATTCAACACAATTTTGGAAGTTTTAGCCACAGCAATCAGAGAAGAAAAAGGAATCCAAATAGGAAAAGAAGAAGTAAAGCTGTCACTGTTTGCAGATGACATGATACTATACATAGAGAATCCTAAAGACGCTACCAGAAAACTACTAGAGCTAATCAATGAATTTGGTAAAGTAGCAGGATACAAACTTAATGCACAGAAATCTCTTGCATTCCTATACACTAGTGATGAAAAATCTGAAAGAGAAATTAAGGAAACACTTCCATTTACCATAGCAACAGAAAGAATAAAATACCTAGGAATAAACCTACTAAGGAGACAAAAGACCTGTATGCAGAAAACTATAAGACACTGATGAAAGAAATTAAAGAAGATACAAACAGATGGAGAGATATACCATGTTCTAGGATTGGAAGAATCAACATTGTGAAAATGACTATACGACCCAAAGCAATCTACATATTCAATGCAATCCCTATCAAACTACTAATGGCATTTTTCAAAGAACTAGAACAAAAAATTTCACAATTTGTATGGAAACACAAAAGACCTCGAATAGCCAAAGCAATCTTGAGAAAGAAAATAGAGCTGGAGGAATCAGGCTCCCTGACTTCAGACTATACTACAAAGCTACTGTAATCAAGACAGTATGGTACTGGCACAAAAAC
The DNA here is from genome assembly GCF_964374135.1 of Grampus griseus. NCBI lineage: Eukaryota > Metazoa > Chordata > Mammalia > Artiodactyla > Delphinidae > Grampus > Grampus griseus. The sequence goes on from NC_139018.1 coordinate 96,870,734, forward strand.
AAATATAGATCAATGGAACAGGATAGAAAGCTCAGAGGTAAACCCACACACCTATAGTCACCTTATTTTTGCAAAAGGAGGCAAGAATATACAATGAAGAAAAGACAACTTCTTCAATAAATGGTGCTGGGAAAACTGGACAGCCACATGTAAAAGAATGAAATTAGAACACTCCCGAACACCATCCACAAAAATAAACTCAAAATGGATTGAAGAACTAAATGTAAGGCCAGACACTATAAAACTCCTAGAGGAAAACATAGGTAGAACACTCTATGACATAAATCACAGCAAGATCCTTTTTGACCCACCTCCTAAAGAAATGGAAATAAAAACAAAAATAAACAAATGGGACCTAATGAAACTTAAAAGCTTTTGCACAGCAAAGGAAACCATAAACAAGATGAAAAGACAACCCTCAGAATGGGAGAAAATATTTGCAAATGAAACAACTGACAAAGGATTAATCTCCAAAATTTACAAGCAGCTTATGCAGCTTAATATCAAAAAACAAGCAACACAATCCAAAAACGGGCCGAAGACCTAAATCGACATTTCTCCAAAGAAGATATACAGTTTGCCAACAAGTACATGAAAGAATGCTCAACATCACTGATCATTAGAGAAATGAAAATCAGAACTACAATGAGGTATCACCTTACACCAGTCAGAATGACCATAATCAAAAATCTACAAACAACAAATGCTGGAGAGGGTGTGGAGAAGAGGGAACCTGTTGGAGGGAATGTAAATTGATACAGCCACTATGGAGAACAGTATGGAGGTTCCTTAAAAAACTAAAAATAGAACTACCATATGACCCAGCAATCCCACTACTGGGCATATACCCTGAGAAAACCATAATTCAAAAAGAGTCATGTACCACAATGTTCACTGCAGCTCTATTTATAATAGCCAGTACATGGAAGCAACCTCAGTGTCCATTGACAAATGAATGGATAAAGAAAATGTGGCACACATATACAATGGAATATTACTCAGCCATAAAACGAAACGAAATTGAGTTATTTGTAGTGAGGTGGATGGACCTAGAGTCTTTCATACAGAGTGAAGTAAGTCAGAAAGAGAAAAACAAATACCATATGTTAACACAATTTACATGGAATCTAAAAAAAAAAGGTTATGAAGAACCTAGGGACAGTATAGAAATAAATACGAAGACGTAGAGAATGAACATGATGACACGGTGAGGGGGAAGGGTAAGCTGGGACGAAGTGAGAGAGTAGCATGGACATATATACACTACCAAATGTAAAATAGATAGCTAGTGGGAAGTAGCTGCATAGTACAGGGAGATCAGCTCTGTGCTTTGTGACCACCTAGAGGGGTGGGATAGGGGGAGGGGGAGAGGGAGACGCAAGAGGGAGGAGATTTGGGGATATATATATATATGTGTGTAGTTGATTCACTTTGTTATAAAGCAGAAACTAACACACCATTGTAAAGCAATTATACTCCAATAAAGATCTTTAAAAAAAAAAAAAAACCAGGAGAGAACTGAGAGCATAAATGGCTCCCTACCAACCTCATTTCCACCGTAAAACATTCTGTCACCTTCTTCTGGGTAGAAGCAAGATAGGTTTACATATTATAGTTCAACTGGAATTATTTTTTTTCATATTCTCTGGAATAACTAGCCACATAATCCTGAGTAATTTGCGTCTTAAGACTTCTGGATAAAATGTGTTAGACTAGATTATCTCAAACCATCCTTCCAGCTCTCTGAATCTAAATGAAATGTTCTTAGAATAAGCAAAAATACCAGGTCTCCTTTTTCATTCATTCATTAGCAAATATTTACTGAGCACCTATTGTATGCCAAACACTGTGCAACCTATGGGATGCAGAAAAGACGCAGAGTTTAAGAAACAATTATTCTGCCATTACAGAGCCTGAAGTTTAACTAGGGATTTACATAAACAAGGTAGAGATGTCTTGATGCTACCAGAAACCCACAAATCATAGAGCCATAGGAAATAAGAGCCATAGGAAATAAGCCGTTTCCTTAGAATAAGGAAACCTCAGGTATCATTTGGTCTCTGCTTCTCAAAGTATGTCCATGAGCCATCAGCTTCAGCTTTACCTGTGTACAATTTTGAGCCTTACTTTAGACCCACTGAACCAGAATCTGCATTTTAACCAGATCCCCAGGTGAAACGTAAGCACTCCATAGCCATCATTTTACAGATGAACAAACAGGCCCTGAAGGATGAAATAACTTGGCTGGTTTAGTGGGAGAGTCAGGACTTGAACCTACAGCCCCTGATTTTTGGTGTGATATGTCTACAATGTGTTTTCCGTTGTCATGAGGTGCTACGGGACTCCAAAGAAAAGCAATGATTGGAAACTACACTCAGCTCATTTACAACATATACCAATGAACCTAAACTTTGCAGCACAAGTCAGGTCAGGGGTTCCAGCGTGGTTTAGCCTGTTGTACATTCCATGGATCACATTAACTGTTTGTCACTAATAAAATCAATGCTGTGTCTCATCTCTATACTCTCTTTGAAATACAGAAATGTTGGCAATCATCAGGAGGAGAAGAAACTTCCTGCCCCTGCAGAAGAAATTCCCAGGCAAGGCTTAATGCTTTGTCATCAAATCCATCACTACCAATGGGGGAAAAAACCCAAATATCTTTGAACATAACCCTTCTGAGAGACAGTCATGAAAGTAATCTTCCCACATGTGCAGCCTGTAGAATTGACTCCTTTAAACTGACCCTGTAGGCTAAGTGGAAGACCTGAAAGTGAAATGAGATTCTAGTTTCTCAGTGAGTCTTTCTATGTTCTAACGGGTAGAAATAGTCCTACCTGGCTTTGGTAGAGAATTCACAGGGTTAATGACTAAAGAATGGAGTTCTTGTAATCAATATAGTCCTCTGGCTTTATTGATTAGAATCACCTGCTTATTTTGCAGCTAAGATTTTTTTTTTATCCTATTCAAAACAAAGACACCCTAGGGGACCATTAAGTAAATAGGCATTTAAGACTTTTTTCATTGCTAAGAAAGTAGTTAATTATTATTAGTGCCTAAAAGTCTCAATTTAGACAGGACACCTGAATGAACACACAGTTGAAATGGTAGCAATGTGTCAGCTGTGATGGATGCCAATGTGCAGTTTATTAAAAAAAAAAATGCTGCTTCATCCTTAGAGTTATTGGGGAGGAGTGTGATTCCACCTTTAACTCCTGAAAAAAAAATGAGACTTGGCATAGTCTCTTCAAAAGAGCTGAGGTGGAGCAGGTTTCCCAAATACTGCACATCCTTAGTGGACACCACTGTTGTAAGCACAAGCAGTTCATTCCAGAGCCCGTCTGGAAAAATAGATTGCCAGAATAGATGGAAACCCTTTAAAGACATCAGGGAAATTTTATTTTATTTCAAGAACACATTTATTCATTTTTACTGCTTTAGGAAGACAAATCAAATGAAGACTTATGGTATTCACTGAGTAACTTTCTTCTGCTTGATTGGGACAATACCCAGGATTAATGATCTATTTTTTTCCTCGTTTGTTAATTACACAAATCAATCAGCACACACATCTTTATAAAGCATCTACTATGTATAAGGTGTTGTGCATAGTGCTTTTGAAATATGATAATACCTCGAGCTTTTTAGTATTTTAGTGTTTATAAAATACTTTTATGTTTGATCCTCATAACATCTTCCTGGAATTCACGGGACTATTCACCACATTTTACAGATAAATAAACTTAACAAAATTCTGTGAAACAGAGTTGCCATATGACTCAGCAATTCCACTTCTAGGCATATACCCAAAATAATTGAATATGTAACTACAAAAAAATTGGTAAATGCATGTTCATAGCAGCATTATACATAATAGCCTAAAAGTGGAAACAACCCAAATGACCATCAGTGGGTGAATGGATAAACAAAATGTGGTATACCTATACAATGGAATAATATTGAGCAATAAAAAGGAAAGAATTACTGATACATGCTTTAACATGGATGAACTTTGACAACATTATTCTATGTGAATGAATATAGATACAAAAGGCCAGTCATTGTATGATTCAATTTTATGTGAAATATCCAGAATAGGCAAATCCATAGAGATAGAAAGTAGATAGATTGGTGATTACCAGGGGCTGGAGTAGAGGTGGGGACTTGGGAATGACTACTAATAGGTATGGAGTTTCATTTTGGGGTGGTGAGAATGTTCTGGAATTAAATAGCGGTGTTGGTTGTAGTACTAAATATGTACAGATACAAATGTGAATATGTTAAAAAACATGAAAGTGTACACTTTAAAAATGAATCGTATGGTGAATTATACCTTAATTAAAAATAGAAGAGTTTTTACCAGTGTCTTACCCAGTGGCAGAAATGTGGCAAGTACCCATGTTTTTTGAATGCCAGACAAATGTTCAGATTCTGTCACGATAACAAACATTTCCTGAATTAAATGAAAGGTCTTCAAGGACCTTGCTTATATAAGCATGAAAAGATAAAATACTGGCAAATAAATGGTAGGTCAGAATGGGTGGTATGAGTAAAAGATTCTTCAAATGGGGTCTAAAAGTGAGATTTTTGGGACCCACTCCCAGAGGTTTGGATTGAATAAGTCTGTGATGTATTCCTGGGACTCTGTATTTTTAAAAAGGACTTTAGGTGTGAAAGAGACTCATCTGTATCCTATTTTCTTCTTCTTCTTGCCACTTGAGAAGATTACACTTCCCCAGCTCCTTCCATTTGGTTGTACCATATGACTAATTCTGGCCAGTGAGTTGACAGTAGAAGTTGCAAATATCGCTTCTGGGTTAAAACATTTAATTGCCAGTATTAGAAACTCTAGCATTCTCTTCCACTGCTGTGCCAGTCAAGGGGGCCATACATTCCAGACAGTTCAGACACAGGATGATAAAGTCCTCATTAGCTTGGATCTTCGAGTTACTGCATGGAACAAAATGACACTAGAAATTTACCCACACCTGCAGTGAGCTTTGCATCAACAATAAATAAACATTTGTTGTGTTAAACCATTGAGATGTTGGAGCGTTTTTTACTGTAGCATAATTTAGCCTATCCTTAACCAGGGGATTGTGATGATCAACCTGGTTTTGAAATCAGTAGTAGAGATTATCAGTGCTAAAGAATTGGGGAATGAAAAGATCATCTAGGGCTGGGGTGATCAGGAAAATCTTATTAGAAGATTTTGAACTGGGCCTTGAAAGATGGATAAGATTGGGATAGGGCATTGTAATTAGGACATTCTGCATGGGAGAGATGTCACAAATGATAGGGAAGGAATCACACCCAAACAATAGTTCATTTAATTTTCTTTTATCTTAAAAATGAATTAATATTTCTCTTTATAATGTGCTTAAAGGACAGATGCTTCAACTCTCTATTGCCAAATATTAATTTTCTTGTTGGACAGACTGGAATAATAATCCATGTGCAGTGTCATGCAATGAATCTTTCAACAAACGTTGAATCATTTCAGTGCTTCATTTATTCTGATGGACAATTGTCCTGAATTCTCTTGCAGAGAGAATTCTGTAAGTGCATCAGTTTCAATGGAATTAGGGAAGATTAGCTGTTGGAAGACGTGAATGTCAGGCTAAAGTTATCCTCCTCTGCTACATTGAGAAAAAACCCCAATGTTTTCCTGGGATATTTATATCCAGTTTTTTTTCCATCTAAAACAGCAACCTCTTCTTTTTTTAAGTTTATTTATTTATTTTTGGCTGTGTTGGGTCTTCATTGCTGCACGTGGCGAGTGGGGGCTACTCTTCGTTGTGGTGCATGGGTCTCTCATTGTGGTGGCTTCTCTTGTTGCGGAGCACAGGCTCTAGGCATGTGGGCTTCAGTAGTTCTGACTCGTGGGCTTGGGCTCTAGAGCGCAGGCTCAGTAGTTGTGATGCATGGGCTCAGCTGCTCCACGGCATGTGAGATCTTCCCAGACCAGGGCTCGAACCCATGTCCCCTGGATTGGCAGGAGGGTTCTTAAACACTGCGCCACCAGGGAAGTCCTAAAACAGCAACTTCTTCTGCCAGCAGTCTCTCATTCCTCAGTTTTGCCCAGTTGTCCTTATTCCCCTTTTTGCTTGTTCTCAGCTTCCTTTCTCTCATCCTCTGAACTTTTAGTATGTGAGAGCATTGAGGAGGGTAAAGGAACTGATAATTACCCAGTGCCCTATGTGTGCCATACATGTGTTTGACATCTGTCTTCTCATCTAGTCCCTGATAACTGCACTTTGAGAGGTACTGTTCCCCTGTTTTTGTGGGTGAGAATGCTGAGGTTCGTAATTAAAGAGATGGCCCAGATGTATACAATTACAAGGTGGTGGAGCCAGGACTCAAACCGAAGTCTTTTTGACTCTGGTATCCTTTATATGATACTATGCTGCCATCAGTGAGTTGGAAGCACTGCAATTTGTTAACCCTTCTCTCTTTGGACCAAACTGCATAAAGTCCTTAATTGGAAATACAGATGTAAATCTTTCCATCTCTCACAATGTACATGCAATTTTGCTTAAGCCAGTTTCAGTCCATGTAGCAAGAAATTGCTAAAGGAAGGGGTATACTAATAAAGCTTGATTCCAGTAAATTCTACAATTGCTTTTTCACTGAGCGTGAATAGTGGATGTGAGATATTCAAACATTAACAAGAACACTCATGTCCTATTTTAGCTGTTGGAGAATTCTGAGTAATTACAGCATTACAAGTGTATAAAGGATGACTTAGGTGGATCATAAATACTTAACAGCGGGATGAAAACTGTGGGGCAGTAGAAGATCAGAACAAACAACTTATTCCATACACAGGGGAACATGCATTTATTCATTCATTTGATAAATATATACTAAGTACCCAACATGTATAGGGCACTGTTCTAGGTGCTGCAGATACAGTAGCAAACAATATAAAGTCCTGGCAGCCATGATGCTTACAGCCTCTGGGAATCAGATAACAAACAAGAAAAAAATAAATGAATGTCTCATGTGGTAGGCAGAATAATGGCCCTCTGAAGATGTCTGCATCCTAATTCCAGGAACCTGAGAATATGTTGCCTTACGTAGCAGAGGCGTTACAAATGTGATTAAATTAAGGACCTTGATATGGGGAGATTATCCTCTATTATTCGGGTGAGCCCAATTTCATCACAGAAGTTCTTAAAAGTGGAAAATGTTTCCCGGTTGAGGTCAGGAGATGTGATTTTGGGAGAATGGTCAGAGACTTGCAATGTTGCTGGCTTTTAAGTTGGGGGAAGGGGCTATGCTCCAAGGAACCGTGGCTGAGCTCTAGAAGCTGTAAATTGCGAGGAAACAGATTCTCCCTTAGAGTCCCCAGAAAGGAACACAGCTCTGACGACATCTTGATTTTAGCCAATGAGACCTGTGTCAGACTTCTGAACTACAGAATTATATGATAATAAATTTGTGTTGTTTTAACTCACTTGAGACCGTGGTTACAGCAGCCATAGAAAACTAATACCTTATGCTAATGTATTTTATGAGAGTAATAATTACTCCAGAGAAAATAATACAGGAGAATGAGATAGCTGGTGACTGCTAGTGGGATGGTATTTTATTTCCCCCTAATACCATGGTCAGGAAGGGCCACTCTGAGGAGGTGACAATTGGCAGAAACCTAAATGATGAGGAGCCAGCCAAGTGGAAATCTGGGAAAAGAGTGTTCTAGGCAGAGGAAACATCACATGGTTTGCAGGGCTCTGTCCAGGGTGCTACGTTGGCGATGTATGAGTTTACCAGAAACAAGGCTTTTGTTCTTTCTTTCATTCACTCACTCACTCATTCATTCAACAGACATTTGTTGAGTAGCTCTGATGTGCCAGGCACTGTTCTAGGTGTTGGGGACACATCATTTCCACACTGGTCTGTCTCCCAAAGCTTGTTTTCACCTGTATGTGGAATTCTCCATTCCAGAGGAAGGCATCAGAGGCTCTTTTCTTAAAAGAGCCCCTTAGAGCTTGAGGAGATAATCGAGGCTTAGAATTCATATAAAATCCACCCAAACCTGGGTATGTTTACCCTTCCAGATGCTGGGTAGCATCTGGGCAGTTTTTACCTCTGATGTTTTCTAGAAGTAACCTGTACAAGAGTAATGCTGTACAATTAAAAAATTTAGATCTTGCTCCAAAATATTTACGTTGTAGTAATATTAATAATATTATTTTATTCACATTTAATGTATCACATTTTGGCACCTAATATGCCTGGCACAGTTTGTTCATTAAATGACATGAAGTTTCCTGTGAAGTCAGAAAATGCTGTATGTGTGTGGCCCTACACACACGAGGAATATTTCAATCAACCCAAATGATTCCACCCAAACATTTTTCCTCACCAAATCCCTGAAGTTTTTTTTGTTTTGTTAAATTTACTAATTTAGTCAGCGAGAAAGATAAGCAAGAATGTATTGGCAAAGTCACCTATCTCTTCAAACAGCTGATGTTCCTGCAAATCAGAATTGATTTGAATTAAAGTGAATGATAAACGTGCACTGTCAGACCGCCTCCTGGGAGAGGGCTGGGTGAGTTCTCAGGGTGATTTTCTTTGTCCTCTTGGCTTCAGGCTGTCTCTGGGGCTGCCTTTCTCTCCTCACCAGAGCTGACTTGCTCTCCCTCTGCCTCATTTCCCACCGCATTCCCACCTCTAGTCAATGAGGCAGAGGCTGAGCTTTGCCATGCCAACCTTGAGTCCAGGTCAGCATGAGCAGTCACTGGTGGGCCTTGTCTTTTCAGATATCCCATTAGGCCATGGTCAAAATCCCAGGAGCCTGCTGAGCAAGACTAAGTCTATGTGAAGAATTTATAGGGATTTAAAATCCTGAGATTCTGACCCGTGGGTGTGTGACACCCCACGTGCAAGCTGTGTTGAGCTGGGGAGAAAACACAAGGTGTGTGGCCTTTCTCCTCCCTCCCCTCCACTCTCTGCCCCTTTTGCCTGGGCCTGCAGGAGTCCTCCTCCCAGCACTGTAACATTTTTGGATGTTCCTCTGAATAGCTCAAGGATAACCTAGGGAGTGAATCCAAGAGAATGCCCCTCTGGAAATTTAGGAACAAATTTCCTTGATTCCCGGAGACTTTGCATATGCTGCTTTCTTGGCTTCAACTTCCTTTGCCCTTAGTCTTCTGCGTCTTTCAAAACTAAGCCCAGAAATGTCTGCGAAGCATTTTCTGGCCTGTGCCTCATACCTGAAATGCAAACCATCCTCTAGCCCCATTCTCTAGCATCAAGTACATCCTCTATCATGGCCCCTGTCTGCTGAATCTTGACTATTTGCTTGCATTTGTTTTCACAAGGATCTCCAGGAAGGTAGAGACCCTATACCTGATATGTTGTGGATGCTTAGAAAATGCTTGTTGAATGCAATTCCTCAGGGCAAAGGTAGAACTGAGCAAAATATTTCATGCCAAGTAGTTATAATACCCATTTTACATAAATCTAAGATTAGTAGACTCTGGAATTAAGAATAATCTAGGGCTTCCCTGGTGGCGCAGTGGTTGGGAGCCCACCTGCCGATGCAGGGGACACGGGTTCCTGCCCTGATCCGGGAGGATCCCACGTGCTGCGGAGCGGCTGGGCCCGTGAGCCATGGCCGCTGGGCCTGCGCGTCCGGAGCCTGTGCTCCGCAATGGGAGAGGCTGCGACAGTGAGAGGCCTGCGTACCGCAAAGAAAAAAAAAGAAGTTCCAGACCCCTAATGGCTTACTCACTTTCCTCTTATGTTCACTGGATTATCCAGGCAACACTCTTTAAAAAAAAAAAAAAAGAATAAACTGGCATATGTTCCTTATGTGAGTAATGGCTTTTACAAATTGACTAGACCCTTTTCTAAAAAGCAGCAGGAGTGCATTTTATACATATTAACATTTTATAAGTATTGCCATTTAAGCTTATACTTCTGGCTCAGCCATTGGAATTATGTCATATGCTGAAAGTCAAACAGAAGTTCAAAAAGGTGACTTGTTGCTGCTGCCCAAATGCAGAAAAATGGAAAGGGCCATTCAAAACCAACTTAAGTGTCAATAAACATTGAAAGAAGTATTCTTCTGAGATTTTAAAAAAGTCAAGCAAACAAGATGAAGAGGCCATCCTTCCTGGAGGACGATTTGGGACAGAGGATCAGTGAGAAGCAAGAAAAGTCTCCCTTCCTTCTCCACTCCCAGTTGGTACAGGGAGAAGATACCACGCATTTCTGACTTATGGAGTTACTCCTCTCCCATAGGTTTCTGCAATCATGTCTTTCAAAATTCCTTTGAATTTCAAATTATAGATACACTTGGGTACTGTAAACCAAAATGTGTCATGACTACCTGGCTTTTAGCTATGGTCATTCACAGAGGAAAACAGATGCCTTTGCAGATTGCTTATGGAAGGACCTGGAGCAGAGCTGTCTGTCTGACTGATTGGGGTGCTAATTGGTTAACCGACATTCGTTAAGCACCTATTATGTGTCAAGCACTTGGGATGAATGAAAAATAAGAGAAGGTTTCTCTTTTCCAGAAACTTAAATATCACAGAGCTAGAGAGGTGTCTAGTCTTTAAGATCATCAGAAATCCAAGAGATGCCCTTGTACTACTTGGTATCTTTGTATACCTATAAAAAGTCACACTTATTGGATGTACTTGTAATATTTTCAGGTTTTGGGGACCTAAATTTGATGTTTCAGCCAAAAAACAATGTGAGTTATTTTTTGTGCATTCCAAGGGACTTAAATATACATTTAAAACGATACACTATTTCAAATTATTTTTTTGGAATTAGACTAAATTGAAAACAAATAAACATACATATGAGTTTTGAATGGTCCCCAACTTTGATACAGATGAGCTGTTTGGCAGACAGATCTGCTTAAGTGCAAACCTCTACTGCATACTAATTGCACATATAATCAGATACACATAAAACATACACACACAGATAGTTATTATTGATCATGGATTAAAGAGTCTGAGAGCTGGAAAGGACCTAAATTCATGCTGCCCAACCCTTCCATTTCTAAAGCCCAACCCTTCCATACTACTATAACTAATAATAATCATAATATATCAGTCATCTTGAGCATTTGCTACTTGTGTGATGTGCACCAGGCTGTAGTCTCCACAAAGGCAGGGACCAGACATTTGATTCCTGCTGTGTCCTTAGTGCCTAACTGGGTGCCTGAACATAGTAGGTTAGTGCTCAACCATTCGTTATGCACAAAGAAATGACATGTGCTGGGCTCTGTGTCAGACACTTCACATATATCATCCCACTGAACAATCAAAGCCAGAGCGGTATGGTAACGTGTTTGGGGCTTATGGTTTATTGTTAATGGAAGAGTGAGGATGAAAATCCTGACTTCCCACTCCAAGCGTTTTTCCATCGAATATCCCACTGTATCTGTGAACATGTACTCTTGTGTGTGCCAAAGATCAAACTTGGATTAATGTCTATAAACAAGGTATGAATATCACCAAATTAATTAGTGAAGGTCATATTTACATTTCACTAGGTGTCAACTTGAGTTATTTGTTTGAGTGAAGATTTCCTCAATTCATTGCAGTCAGTCACTGCTGCCCCTTGGTAATAGGCAGTGTGCTTGAATTCCACTAGTCTGTGTGAGTTGCTATCTTGCATTTCTTAGCAAAGGCTGAGATTCAGTCAATATTTTTACAGTAGAACAGTTCTTTGGAAGACTCTGGGTGTTGCTTAAGCTAATAAATGACTATCCTTCAAGCAGAATTACAAGCAATGCCCCAATTAATAAACATGGTAACAGCTGCTCTTGGTTTACAATGGCCCCGTTGCCCAAGTTGGTTACTGGCTGGCTTGTCCAAGTCCCCCGTGATTTACAAATCCCAAGGAAAGTGGAGAAAACATAAAATTTATTTTTCCACAATTTGAGGTATGAGCCTCCCTAGCATTTCGGAGCCCTACATTTCTGTGATGGGCTTTGATTCAATCCAGCCTGAATGAAAGACCTTTCATCACCCCAGAATGCATTTCTTTATTTGCCTTGGATCTATGATTCTGTCAGTATTGAGAGAAAAGAAAAATCAATGCGGCACTATAAACCTTGGGCCGCCTCTGGCCAACGTGGTCAGCATGGTGTGAGCAAAGGAAATGGCAGGGGAAAAAATTGACCGCTCAGCAAGAGTGTGGCCAGTAACGGACACAGCTCAGGGCTAATAACAGCTTGCAATTACACATGGAAAGCCAAAGTGTGTAGGGCATGCAGTGCGAAGGGGATGTAATACAATTTATTGAACCACTGGTTAGAGTTCTGCAGCTTCTCAATAAAAAAAGAGTGTTGGGCCGATAGTCTTTAAATCACAGATTCATATGGTGCCGGCAGGTGAAAGAGAGTTGGAGAACTGGAAAGCCTTGTCTTAGCTGGAGAGCAATCAGGAGAATCTGGCCTATTACATTTAAAATTAGGCAACTGTCTGTCTATCTATCTATGATTTGACACACACAGAATTTTAGCACCTACCTATCTATATCTATATCTAATCTGTATCTATATCTATATATCGGTCCATAAAATTCTAGTTCAGGGTTCTGTCTCTAACCATATCTAAAACCAGGTTAATGATAATGAGCTGAGCAAACACATGGATGCTGAACGTATTTTGCAATAAAAGTGCACAGGGTTCTTTCTCCATACTAAGTACCTAACTAGCAGCATTAAAAATGCATTCTATCCTTATCCATTTTCTTGACTCTCCAGTGAAGGGTCCCTTTCTAGCTGGCCTATAACAAACAGTGATTCAGAGCAACAGAACTAGGAGTGATCAGCATGTTTTGATTAGCCATTAGGGTCCTCAGAGGAAATAAGAGGGAAGTGAATTTGAACACTGAGGCTGACATTTCCTTTCTTTTTGAGCTCAGGTGGGGTTCATGTTTGTTGGGTGCTGAATTCTCCTGCTGAAACAAAAGTTCTTTTCTGAGTATGAAAAGATTTCCAGGCCTGGCTGCTTCTTGCTAGCTTTTCTGTCTTTGTGCTTCTGCAGACCATGCTGCCAACATCCACGGGAACCTCTGAATTCTTTCTGGGGCAGAAGTGGTGGACTCGCTCTTTCTCAGCATACCTCTGCAGCCACTGGATGCTTGCATGCATGGGGTTCTCCTGGTTCCCAGATTTCCCGCCACTTCCTTTTCTGTAAGTAGAAATTATTGTGAACTGGGTGGACCAAATATAATACTAGCTAATTGGAATTTTTATGTGAATGATTTTGTCTGTGCTACCAGGAAAGACTTCAGGTGAAACCCGAGCAGATCCCAGGCCTTCTGTTACAGGGCTATGTAGATAGCATTTTCTAAAAGAAGACCTTGTAGCAATAAGAGAGCTGTTTCCTTGGCAGTGAAGGGAACATCCTTTAAACATTCTTGTTCTTGAGATGGAGAATTTAAGTTGATGCCAGGTCCAGGAGGGAGAGAATAGTTCCACAGTAATTACATGAGCTGGGGCACATCTTTTAAGTTTGGCAAGTGTTTCGCTTAGTTTGGCACATTGACCCCAAGGCACAGTACTAGCGTGGGCAAGTCAATGTCAGCTTTGGGTGGGAGTGGGGGAGGATGGGCACCAGTGAAGAGTCAGAGAGCCATCTGTGCACTCCACATTTGCTCTGGGCGGCTAAAGCCTGTATGAAATTAATTGAACAAAACTAGGTGACCTGTGAGGTCTCTGTCCCCCTCACAGCAAAGTCAAATGTGGGTGGAGAGAGGGGAAAGGAAAGGGAAGTGGAGCGCTCAGTCCTGGCCCCTGCAAGTGGCTGAGCAGTATTCCTATTGTCCACTACTGTACACAGCCAGTCCTCAATTACTAAAGGAGCCAGACTCTTCCTTTCCTTGATTCTGTCCAGCATAATCAGTCTCACCCCGACACACACACACACACACACACACACACACACACACACACGAGTCCTCTCTTCTGATTTCTCTCTTCTCCGTGCACAAGACTCGTGGTGGTGTTCATACACGCACGCACACCCCACCCCTCCACACAGCTGCTGACCTAGAGGTGTTAGCCACTCTGCAGCTGCTGTTCTTCTCACATTAATCTATAGGAATCAATGGACATTTCATTAGAGTAATCAAGTGCGGATGCATCCTGCATTTATATTCTGTCCCCCCTCCCTGCTGCTTTCACAGACTAATTGGTCCTACGGCCAAGAGTACATGAGTATTTTTCCCTATAGATGAATGTCAAGAATGGTTTTTTACTGCTGGTTGAAATACCTATCAACACAGCGTCTGTATAAAAGCCTTCACCCATCAAAGCCGCAGAGCTGTTGATAATACATTATGCACTCTTGGTTCTAATGCATCTTACTTCCTCTTTTACACCTTATTGCACATCCATGCACCATTTATGTTTGTCTCATTCGAAGAATTAACTAGCTCTGGGCTGCCTTTGTTTTAATGTTTAGCCCCAGAAATAATTTTTCCCCTTTGTACATGTTGTCAATTGTTACAGGGATGCTGTGGGAAGGAGCTGGAAGGGGAAGTGGCAAGGTGTTCATGTGGGGGCTACACTTTTCAGTTCTGTTTCTTCCTATCTCACCATTAAATACACTTTTTCGTGCCAGGGCCATGTGCCAGGCGAAGGATACAGAGAACATCTTTGTTCTGAGTGGACTTTTTGTGACTGCAGTTTGATAAAGCAAATAGACAAAAGAGGTTCCTGCTTCCCTCTTCTGTAAACGTGTGGCTAGGCGTGGTAATGGTCAGAGGCTGATGGGAAAGGAAAGGTCAACAGATAAAGAAGAGCCTTGGCTTTAAGATGTGTGCATGACTAGAGGAAGTGACCATGCTGTGTAGTCTGGACTGGAATAATGACTGCAGACCCTGCTTATCCCTGACACCTGCCATAACCACGTTTGTCTTGTGGCATGACCAGGAAAGCACTGGTAAAAGTAAAAATGGGAGTCTGCTCTTGAAGAACTTTGGCAGACTTTGCTGACTCAGAAAGCCGGGAGGGGTTGGCCTCACAAACGGCCCCTTTTCTGAAGATTTAGTTTGCTGAAAAATGAAAGGAAGGGGTGTAGGTGCTCAGATAGTGAGTGGGTGGTCCCTGGAACAAACAGGAGGCCAGTGAGCGGAGTGTCTGAGCCAGTTGTTTTACCCCTATGTAGGGAACTGGGTTAGACGCAAAATAGAAGTCAGAGGGCCAGGTTCTAGCAGATGTCTTTCTTCCACTTTATCATTGTTCTTACTTAATCTACTTTTTTCCAGAAGATTGCCCACCCTATCCTCACTTTGATGCTGAGATGTCACATGTCACTGTTCCTAGGCCCTAAGAGTAGTGAGCCAAGAAGTCTAGGACCCACTCCCCTCAGAGTAGAGTCAGAAGAACTTGGGCCTGCATTCTACCACTTTCTCTGTGTGTGACTGTGGGCAGGTCCTTGAATCGTCTTGAGCCTCTGTTTCCTCATTTGCAAACTGAGAACCATATTAATGCTCACCCTTAAGACTGTTGCAAGGTTTGGAGTTCAGATATTCTAAACTGCTTTATGAAATGAGAAATACTGTGCAAATCTAAAGTACTGTGATTATGATTATAACATAAAATTTTCTTTTTATAATGCAAAAATGCTCTTAACAAACATGTTTACCATCTACCAAGTGCCACATGCTATGCCACTTTGAGCTCCATTTTCGCATTGAATCCTCACAGCAGCCTGTGTGTAAGGTATTAGTCGTTGCCTACAATTTGTGGATGAGAGCTGACGTCACCCAGCTCCCAGCATTCGTTTCCCTGTTCAGAACTCTTTCTATGGCTCCTCAAGGTGTCTCCTCACCACATGCCAAGGACAGTTGCTCCGCATGCACTACTTCGCTTCCAGCATCTGCTCTTGCAGGAGGTGCTGCTGACAGAGCCAAATGTGAACCCTCAGTCCAGGGCTGGTCTCCTCAGAGTGGTATCCCACAAGGCTCCTAACCACAGTGCCCAAGTCCCATCCCACTCCTCTTCCTCTGCATCTGTTCAGTGCATCTCTGCTCTAAGGGAGAGATCAGCAGAAGGCATGTTCTCAACATCCCAATGGAAGCACAATACATGATGGGTTAAGGTGGCTTTCATGGACTGCCTTGGAAACTCTTACTCTTAGAAATTTTGTGTTCCAGGGAAATGTAAGTTCTGAACCACTTCTTAAGCTCCTTGAGGATTCAGCCAGATTATAACCTGGAGTCTGCATTAAATTACGAACCAGAGAATGGTTCAAGTGGCTAGGGTTGTGTGCTGGTAATGACCACTCTGGTTGAATCTAGTAAGGAACCAGAAAGCTTTGTGTTTGAATTTTTGACCCCCAAATGCCCTTTTGGATCATTCTTTCTTAAATTGTTTGCTTACCTTTTTACCTTCTGTCATTTGTGGGTTCTAGAGATTATAGTCAGGACTTTCTTAGGGGTCAACACAAAACAGTCTTAGCCATCTGTCCCTCAGATGAGCATGTCTCTCCTGAGATGGATGTGCATCTTGGACCTTCTTGTGTTGCTCTTATTTCCCAGGCCCTGCCGACTTGGGCCCAGTGTTGGGAACTAGGCATAAAGTCACTTCTGATTCTGCAGACCTCAGCTTGGTTTGAAGAAGTGGAGGACATTATTTCTTCTCACTGATTCTTGGCCCTAGTGGGATTGCAAGAGTGACAGTGAAGACCAGAAGTGACCTTCCTGTGTGTACAGTCTCAAAGCCTGGGGTATTCATGGTTGCCAGATCCATGGATTAATATAGGAGCAAGTTCTTTGGGATATGTGTCCCAAACTTTTTGAAGCTGACATCCCTGAAGGTAATCATATGTCGCCTTAACTCATGACAGTGGAGCCACCATATGAGGAAGATTCCTGCACCATGAAAATATGGTGCAGTAGAAAGAGAATGCCTCAAAGGGTCAGATAGCTGGTGTGTAGATCCAAGAACTAGTGGTTCCAGGTGAGCTTTATGGTTTGGGGCAGATTATAGAACACTTGAAAGCCTCAGTCTATGCATAAGTAAAATGAGGATAGTAATCGTACCTACCTCATAGGGTATTGTGAGGATTGAGCAAGATAATATATTAAAGTTGTTAGCATAGTGCTCAGAATACTGCCTTAATAAATATTGCCACTTATTATTATTATTCATAAAGTTTTATTAGAATTAAATGAGATACTGTTGAGAGCACCTGGTATAGCTTCTCACACACAATAGGCACATCTTAACTAGTATGCAGACTCCACATCCCCACCAAGAAAAGATAATTTAAAAAAATTTTGTAACCATTTCTGTATGACCTTTCCTTTCCAAAATCCTTATGGTTTGCCCAAGAGGGAAACAGAAGATGATTCCTCATTTCCCCTGACATCTTCTGAGACAGATTTCCCTCCCTCCACCTTATTTCACTGGCTGCGCAGCTGTGCACTTGAGCAATCTTGCTACACTGTGTACATTACTGAGCTAGTTTCTTGGAGGGAAATTGCAGCTGGAGGAAGGTTCTGGGAATTGCACAGTGCTTGGACACAAGAATTCCAAGGGGTTTTTTTTTTTTTCTTCTGGTTTTAACAGCAAACATCATTGGAACTTTGATGATTCCTGAGGACTGTGGGGATCTGTGTAATTTTCTTCAGGAATTGGACTGAAAGTTGCTATGAACTTCTCAGTTCAGTGTCTGGTTTTCTGTCCTATGAGTGCTTCTGGCAGCTTGACTTAGTAATCTGGTGATTCATTTATTTATTGCATTTCTTGAGCAACTGTGGTTTATTATTCAGAAACAAATTATAACTTATTTCCATGAATGTTGAGGAGGAAATGGAAATATAGAAAGATATCTGAAGGATGAGATGTGAGGGAGAAACTCCTCTTGCTAGGAGGCTCTGAGACTGAGACAATAAGATGGAGGGAGCTGCTTTGGTGGGAGCTGGAAGGTGGGTGTTAAGGACCAGGCAGGGGCTTTAGAAGGGAGAAATTCTGTAGAGGAGCCATTATGGCAGAGCAGAGAGGTGAAGAGGTGGGCGGGTGGAGGGTGTTGAATTGCTGGTTGTGAATGGGAAGCGGAGGTAGAGACAGGCCTTGCACCACAGGGAGCAGCACCTTCTTCTGTACCTGCCTCTGTACTGAGCACACAGAGCAGCCACTTCCCATGTTGTATTTCTTCTCTGAACTCGCCATCTTTGTTCTGTAGCACTGACTCTCTTCTAAATGTTAGATATTGTCTTAACAATCATAAATCATAAATCCTTATAGCAGAAGCTGTTGATGCCGCACTCACACACCCTCCACACTTACAGTTTCTGGAAAGGCTGATGGCTTCCTGCTGTCAGGACCCGTGACCCTCTACATCTGCGAGCTATCTGTGGCTGCAGGAGTGTGCTTGGTTGCCGTACAGGCAGGCTAGAGGTGCGAAGGAGTGAACACTCTGCATGCATGGTCCTCAACTAATGATGGAAGGGAGTTAGTGGATGGATAGCCCAGCTTCCTCACCTCTTAGTGGGCCACTCTGAGGCGTGTTATCGTTACTTCTCACGAGTCCCTGGGGGGGTAAAGCCCCAGCTGCCCCCAGTAGCAGCCTGCTCACTAACACACTCTGTGTGCCATTCTTTCCCTGCCCTCTCTCACTTCCCCTCTCCTCTACCACTGCTTCCTGGCATTACCTCCAAAATAAACTACGTACACTCAAATCTTTGTCTCAGGAAGTTTCTAGCAAAACCTAACAGAAAATGGCCCTTTAGTGTAAACTTTTGTTTGTACATACATTTTTGTTAATGACATCTCACTATGCCAGACTCTGTGCTAGATGCTGAGCTGGGAGAGTTTCTTTCTTCTTGTCCCTACCCCAGACTTCCGCACCACTGCTACTACTGCTACCACCACAGGACCAAGCAGAGTGCCTGGCTCACAGGAAGTGCTCAATAGCACCTGTTAAATGAAACAAAATGAAATGCCTCTGTAAAATAGCACTGGAGTACAAGTTCGGGGACTTCCTCATCGGTTTTAGTCATGTTAATTTTTACAGTGTGTGACCTTAAACAAGACACTTTGCCTATGTGGGAATCAGTTTTTTCATTGAAGTAAAAGGGCGGTTGGATGACATGACCTCTAAAGTTTTATGCAGGTAGGAATATATACAGAGTATGGGGTATACTTAAATGGCCATTCTTTCTCAAGCATATGTGTCTTGTCTTCGAGAATAGAAATCCTAGTATTGTGCCTGTGGCTCTGGTTAAATTCAGATCATTTATTCTGCAGCAAAATCTATTACATCAAAGGAAGTAGAAAACACAATCCAATAATATTTGATTTTCAGACTGAATATTCATAGGGTTTTGCTTTGGTGTTACAAATTCCTGTTTTTCTAATTAGGATGGTGAACTGAAAGTTGATATAAGCAGCATTCATTGCTAGGAACCTCCTATGCCAGGAAAATGGAAACAAATCCTGGCTAAAACCCCAGCCATGTGTTTTATTCTTTGCCCCCCAGCAAAGGTGGTTGTAGAACAACTAGAAGGATTGATGTCCTGGGAAGTGTTGAGGGAGATCGACGCCCAGCTTCACACATTGCAGTCAGCACCCTCCACTCTGACCCGGAGGGCACCACCTTGTAGAGCGAGGGGGGCTCAGGCTCCACATCCATTAACTCCTTGGCTTCTCGTTTGAAACTGACAACGAGGTGACATGGGCAACTGTCCACATGGAACAGGACAGAGACCATCAACTCATTCCACATGGGCCACCAGACAGCACCTAGAGGTAATAACATCCTGTCAATAGTGACCTGGGTTGGATTCAAATCAGTGATTTAGGGGTGAAAGGCGCTGGATTCTATTATGAAGTGCCCTTAGCTGTCTAGGGGCTGAAAAACCATCCCTGCATCATAGTTAATGACAGAATCAAAGAAGTCAGTCTTGTTCTTTTCTTTCTTTTTAAAAATTTAATATAGTTTTGGATAGAGTTGGGAATGGATCCACCAATAGAACTTAGCAGAGAAGATTGGTTAATATGCTTCAACTAAATGTATTAAGCGTTGATGTGCATAACACATCTTCATGTTGTTTATCATTTTTACTTCTTTTTTATCATGGAGTTTTCTGCACTGAATATAACTGTGTTTTGTTATTTGAACAAAATTTTTTTTTTCTTAATGCCAAATTCATGCATTACCAAAACAAACCTCATTTTCAGGGTTTACTATGGACTCACCAAGAACAGTGCATTCCACATAGTCAGTCTAACAGAGACAGTGCTTCCAAAAAAGGGGCCTCAAAGATGTTCAGCCCAACCCAGGATGGGAGAATTGGACAGAGCCTAAATCTTGGAGTGCTGCAGAGCTGAAAGTGAAGAGACCATTCCCCACATCTGTTTGTTTTCACCATTAGCTGGAATGAAATGTGTGCTCTGCAAACAAAGTACTTACTAAAGATCAAGCAGTCCGTATTTCTTACCACCAGTTTGCTTCTTTTCTTCTCCGCTGCCCATTTGAATCTTAACCTTGTAACTAATGGTATGATCTTGGAAATAACTGAACAATTCATCTAGGACTGCTTGCAAATTAAGATAAAATAACTAGAAAAGCTGTGACTTTCTCTTAAAGACCAGAAACCAGGACAGTAATAATATTTTAAACTGTACATTAGGGCTTTGTATCCCTTTGTTCTTAAACTGTACAATCCCTTTAATCTGAGCGTTTCAAAGCCTTTATGAGACAGGCTTCCACTGCCTTCTACAGGGTACAGTGTGGTAGAGAGATGGTAATGAAGATCCTCATTTCTCAGATGCATTTGGCTGAGTTGGGGATGAAAGTTGTCTCTCACTCCCAGCTGTTTTATCTGCCTTATATCAAAGCCATATTTTCACAGCACTCCTAGACCAAATATTATGCTCAGGATAATTTCCAAGTCACCCCTCTTGCATGGCTGTGCTTGCAGGCAGTCATGAGGGGGTGATTCTGGGGGCACAGCACAGAGCAGAGAAAGTGGTGATTTCCAACAGGGTGAGATGTTTAGGAATGTTAGAAAGACTCTTATGACCCTAAATCCTTCCCTGATCAAGGCCTGAAATTCCATCCATTTCATCTCTTTGGTGTTGACCCCAATTAAAATATAACCAAACCCAGGAGAACTGTCAAATATTTCAGTGTGAATGAATGGTCTAAGAGGACAAAATTGAGGGAGTAAGGACAGTGAGGAATGTGGTGGGGAAGGAATAGACAAAGAATGAGGGAACTCATTCTGGACACTAGCTGAAAGAAAAGATAGTGGAAAGACTTTGGAAACCTTTTTGGTGAAAGAGAATGTTACCTACTTTGGAATTTTGCCCAAATAGACCTGAGGTCAATTGGCCCTACCTTCATTGGCTGGCATAGCACTGTTGTGTGTTTCTCAAGCTGACGCACGAATCCTTTCAGAACATTCCTTTGGGCTCCTTTGTCCACTGATTTAACCCTTAGTTGGCAAAGTGATTTAGATGTGAAATGCCTGGCTTAAACTCAGTTTTCTTTGCAAATGATTAAAGACATTGTAAAGAGCTGAGAAAGATTGGATAGCAGCACTCAAAAGGCCCTTGAATGACAGAGAAGCACTGTTATTTTGGCAGAGACTAGAGAAAGGCATTTGTGTTTGGGAGCTATTTGTAAATGGGGATTCACTGTGGCCATTTCTGTAAGGCAGTCCTACAGCAGGGTGCATACTCTCTAGGCACCTCTCCCTTCCCCATCCTTCTCTCACTCTCCCTTTCCTTTGTTTATGTAGTGTGTACAATTCACAAAGCATAAACATTCATTATTTAATTTTAGCTACACAGCTTCCTTACAAAAATTTTGGAGAGATTTAGCAAACAAATAAACATAAACATCCCTTTTCTTTTTGCTTTGTTCCCCCCACAAAGAGACCTGATCTATCTGTTCAGAGCCAAATGGATGTAATTAGGTGAAGAATTGCTTTCTCTCTGTATCTGAGCAAATATGTTTTGCAGCGCACCAATTTCTCAAGGGCAGTGGGCTGGGACAATGAGTGACTACTGGGGGATGGCTGCTGACCTTCAGGCCAGGCCGACTTTAATTTGCAGAACACTGCTGGTCCCAGGAGGCTCTTCAGACTGGGCCACACAATCAAACTGAACCAGCAGCCTGCTGCTGTCCAGCTGCACCCACTACCCTGCAAGACATGAAGATGCAGCTAACTAGACATTGCTGCTGCACAGACTTTGGAATCATGAATTGGGAAATTAAACACCATAAGAATTCAGCCCTTTATGCAGGAGCCAAAAAGCCTTGTCTCAGTGGCGCCTCTTTCCAAATGCATTATTTAACAGGAGAGCCTCTGCAGATGTAGCACGCACATTCCAAGTTTTGATTGCACATCCTGTATGCTCAATTCAAAAAGTGATGCTTTAAGTGAACTTGATAATTAGATCCCAATTATGTGAATGGCCTGAAAAATGAATACTGGTTTAAAAGAGTAAAGTCTATCTGGGGGATGCAAAGTTTTTGACATTGGAGATTCCTGTCATCTCTAAATGAGCAAAATAACTGAATATCTCCCAGTTGATCTGATTATCACATCTGTCTTAATGACCAGGTTGGGCTGTCACATGAGCAGTCCAGTTGATTGCTGCACAGTTGATTGAAATGATGAAAAATGATAATAGCAGATTTACTGGGCAGGGGTGGATTCAGTTATGGCACCCAGATACCCACTTTGTGTGTACACATGTCCTTGTGCATGTGGGTTTGTCTGCATGTGAAAGAATGTGGACTCTGGTGCTGAAATTTTGTTCTCAACTCAGGAAAATTGAAGATAGACAGCAATTGAAGACAGTTATAGCTTGTGGGCCAATTTAAGCTATATAACATTCAGGTAACATAACTGTCAGGGGCAAAATACTATAATTGTTGCTATTACATATGGGCAATTAGATTAAATGTCAATGAAATATTAACTACCACATGTTGTTAGATTGGAATTTGAGGGAGAGAATTCTCTTGGATGTACATTGCATATAGAAAATGACAAGAATGTAAATAAAAGGGCTGTGCACAGTTTTTGAATGAGCTGGTTGTCAGACATAGTAACAATGACACTGTCTTTTGCACCTTGACAGTTTGTCCTTGTCTTTGTGAAGCACTTACTGCTTTTTACAAAAAAAAATCCTGTTTATGTGTCTGTCTTCCTACTAGACACTGAGATTCTTGGGGCCAAGATGTGTCTTATTTTTTTGTTCTTGATAATAATAGGAGCTAACAGAGTACCTGCTACCGCTAGGCATCATTCTGTAGCATCAACTCTCTTGACTCTCCCAACAACCCTATTAGATGTGTACTGTTGTTAAGCCTATCATACAGATGAAGAACATGAAGCGCAGAGAGATTGAATAACTTGCTCACACTCTCAGAGCTTGTTAGTGGTGGATACAAGATTTGTATCCAGGCAGACCAGCTCCAGAGTTTGTGTTCTGAAATATGCTACTTTCTTATTCTTTGCAGTACTTGCACCTGCTAATAGTATTTGCTCAGTAAATGTTGCTGAATGAAGGTGTCTGCCAGCAAACCTTGGCCTATGCCTTTACAACTATAAAGATTAAGGAATAGGAAGAGTTGAGTAGTCTGATGTTCAGAATCAGGGTGTCTCACTCTTAGGGTTATGTGAACAGGCTGTGGAGAACAAGAATGACAAGTCTTCTGTTGGTATAAGCTCATAACACTTGCCTTTACACTAAATGTGTTTGATAAAGCTTGGTTAATTTTCCATTTTTTCCTGACTTTCTTACCTTTTACTTCACTTCTCAGAGAGTTTTGTTTTTTTTTTTGCGGTACGTGGGCCTCACTGTTGTGGCCTCTCCCATTGTGGAGCACAGGTTCTGGATGCGCAGGCTCAGCGGCCATGGCTCACGGGCCCAGCTGCTCCGCGTAATGTGGGATCTTCCCAGACCGCGGCACGAACCCATGTCCCCCGCATCAGCAGGCGGACTCTCAACCACTGCGCCACCAGGGAAGCTCACTTTTCAGAGATTTTATTGGCTTATAAAATATATATATACAACAAAATTTAATTAAAATTAGAATTACCCCATATATAAATATAATAGAAAATAAAGACTGAGTAAAAGTTAGGGCACAAACATGCAGATCTTAGAGTTCTATATAAATATTATACTTGTTCACTGAAGTTGGTGCTAAGCTTCCTGGCAGCCAAATGATTCCTCATCAGTTACATGCTCTCATTGCACATGGAGAGAAAGTATTGAGACTGGGGAGGATGGAGCATACTTGTTCTTTAGGGGAAACAAAACTTTTTCTTACTTTATGTCTCAAAGATAGTTCTCATCCTTGTCTACATATAGGAGTCACAGAGTGATTAAATAGGTAATGTCCTTAATGACTTTCTGGAAAAAAAGTAATAGATTTCATAAACTTGCTTTTGATACTGTGTCTTTTTAAATTGAAGTATAATTGACACATAACATTATATTAGTTTCAAGTGTACAACATAATGATTTGATATTTGTATATATTATAAAATGATCACCACAGTGAGTCTAGTTAACAACCATTATGACACAGTTACAAAAATTTTTTTCTTGTGATGAGAACCTTTAAGATCTATTAGCAACTTTCAGATATACAATGTAGTATTATTAACCATAGTCACCATGCTACCCACAACTTATTTATTTTATAACTGAAAGTTTCTACCTTTTGGCCTACTTCACCCATTTCACCTCCCTACCCCACCCTCTCACCTCTAGCAATCTCCAGTCTGCTCTCTCTCTCTCTCTTGCTCTCTCTCTTAAGATTCCATATATAAGTGAGATCATACAGTATGTCTTTCTCTGTCTGACTCATTTCACTATGCATAATGCCCTCAAGGTCCATCCATAGTGTCACAGATGGCAAGATTTCAATCTTTTTTTAATGGCTGAATAATATTCCATTATATATATACACAGCACATTTTCTTTATCCATCCATCCATTGATGGATTCTTAGGTTGTTTGCATATCTTGGCTATTGTA
This sequence comes from Grampus griseus, assembly GCF_964374135.1. Classification (NCBI taxonomy): domain Eukaryota; kingdom Metazoa; phylum Chordata; class Mammalia; order Artiodactyla; family Delphinidae; genus Grampus; species Grampus griseus. Next base: position 96,895,734 of record NC_139018.1, read on the forward strand.
AATGATGCTGCAGTGAACATGGGGGTGCATATGTCTTTTCACATTAGCATTTTCATTTTCTCTGAATAAACACACAGAAGTAGAATTGCTGGATCATATGGTAGTTGTATTTTTAATTTTTTGAGGAACTTTCATACTGTTTTCCATAGCGGCTGCACCAATTTATATTCCCACCAGCAGTGCACAAGTGTTCCCTTTTCTCCACATCCTCACCTACAGAGTGTCTTTATTTAAGCAAAAGACAAAGGCATAATTCAGTGAAAACTATTCTGTGAGAGGTTAAGAAGATAAGAAAGGTAACTTTTAAATTGTGTGATTTACCCAGGGATGCAATACTGAACAGCTAGATGGTCAGATGGATTATAATTCAGTGGAAGTGACACAATGCTAAAAGAGAAGTAAGTGTAACGTCTCATAATTGGGCTTGTTGTAAAAGTCTAGTGGTTAGAAGTTCACAGTTAGTTGCTTTGGCAGGAGCCAGGTGTGCATGTATTATGAGTTGCTGACTAAGAACAATTCATATGCTTAAAGATCATCTGAGCAGATGGTAGATCTTTTTTCCATGAACAAAATGCTCACATGACTGGTAAGTCCTCTAATTCTACATGGTAGTGGTGTGATGATGATTTAACCATGATTCTGAATGAAAGAAAAAAATAAATTATATATGGCCTCCCATGTTGAGCGTGCATTGACACATATACTCTCTCCTTTTAACCAAAGACTTTCTTTGGGCCTCATCTTATGGGGCTGCCTTTTCAGGGACAAATACAGTTTTTTAAATTGGGGAAGATACCTGCAAATATTTTAACTTAGGTCTCATACTTTCCAGGGCCCTGAATTAAGCAATGATATCCCAAGAAGCTATCTGGGGTGGAGTGGGAGTGGGATGGAGAAAAAGAGTTCTGAGCTTGGAGCTAGATACAAATAAAATTTGAGCTACTTTTTTTTTTTTTTTTTTTTTTTCCCGGTACGCGGGCCTCTCACTGTTGTGCCCTCTCCCGTTGCGGAGCACAGGCTCTGGACGCACAGGCTCAGCGGCCATGGCTCACGGGCCCAGCCACTCTGCGGCATGTGGGATCTTCCCGGACCCAGGCACGAACCCGTGTCCCCTCCATCGGCAGGCGGACTCTCAACCACTGCGCCACCAGGGAAGCTCTAAAATTTGAACTACTTTTGAGCAGCCATTGCTTCTCTCTACAAGGGGCTGTTGGGGCATGATTGGTCCTGTCTGTCAATCATATTACACATATCCAGTGGGTTAGGTCTAAATTAAAGCCATTTAAATCTTAGTTCCAAGGAAAAAATAAAAGGTCACATCAGTTTGGCTCTCTCAATAGGAAAAATACCTGTGTTCTCTTAGAAACCTTTTTGCTTATGTGTAGTGATCTCAGTCCTCTTCACAGCAGGCCTGAGTGTTCCTTGGGGGATTCATATACAAAGGTTTTATTCTAGTTTCCTTTTTTTTTTGCATTTTGTCCTAAATCTTTCACTGCATTTAATTCTGGATCACAATATATGTTCCCCAGGTCTAGTAGCATATGTGCATTGCTTTCCTAAGTACTTTCTAAACTTTCATAGGAAATGGGGTAAAGCTTTGGGCTACTGACTCAGAATTTCTAGGGAGATGTCAATATTCTCTGCACACTTCTTAGGGAGGCAGAAAGTAGAAAGATCTCTGCAGAAAGCTGCTTAAACTCTTACCAGATGAGATCATTTCTCCTGCATTGATGCATTTGTATGTGCTCATGTGTCTAATTAATGTAAAGAATAGGAAGGTAGGTTGACTAAAGAAATAATTAACTTTCAGTGTCTCTGTACCTTGTTTCAAGCACTAAATTGGAGAAGGTCATCTTCACAAATGTGGAGGCAAGGTAACCATGCCCTTTTACATCTGCCTTATAGATGCTTGCAAAATTGGTTTGGATTCTGAAAAAGTGGCTTACTTGCAAATGATGTTCTCATGGGAAAGTGGACAACCAGAGAGGATCCTAAAATTTTGTGCTGAGTATTTCCATTTGCCCTTCCAGATCAACTCTTGACCTTTCTTAACCCCGGATTTTGCTCCGAAATGTTGACCTCCATGGGCTGCATGCATCTGATTCTCTTGTGCTGTGGCTTCTGGCTGGATTTGGCTAATAAAGACACTGGCTGGAGAGGAGAGAGTGGGAAGAGAAAGGGAAAGGTCGGGGTATTACTCTGCTATCTCTGTCGAGACCATGGGTTGACAGTCCTTGTTTTTATTGAAATCCATATCTTCGATCAGGGAGGCATTCCAAAGCTACAGATACAATTTCTGTTCTGGAAATGGCTCCCTCTCCTTGTTCCATCAGGCCTTGGTCTATGGTCAATCCCTTGGATGCTTTACCAATCCCTGATGGTTTCCCTTATGCTGTACACACCCATGTAAATAGTCTCTTTATTGAATTTTTCCAGTTATCCCATTTTGACTGATAAAGAAGTGGTGAGTCTCTCAACAAGGTCAGAGCACCCAAGTGCTCCAGACACAGGGCAGAAGGGACTTCAGGATATTCCAGGACAACCAAAAGACAGAGTTGAGGTACAGCTTGCATGATGTATATCAGATGAAACTTGGCAGGCATTAAAAGGCAGCTTTGGTGGTCAAAGCAAATCAACTGAAGCCCAGATAATTCTAAACAAACAAACACAGGCAATTGGTTTGGTGGTGGGTACTGCATTAAACAAGGGTTGAGATCTAGTGATAAATCTGCCCAGTTGTTCAGTCTTAACTCTAGCCAGGGAGAATAGGCCATAGTTAATTCTGTTTAGTTTGCATTCAGATTTAGTCTAGTGAAATTTCCTCAGTAATTGAATTTAGCAAAATATGGTTTAGGGTGTTTGGGAGGGATGATGGAATTCTCTTTCAATAACGAGTTTAGATTTTAAGAAAATAAACTGTTAAATCAGACTCTTATTTTACTTTTATGGCATTTTAAAATATTTTTAAATTCATAAAGGAAATATAAAGGGACTTTAAGGGCTGGATAGTCAAAATTTCCCCAGGATTAGCAAAAGTCCTGGTATTGCTCTGCTAAAGTTTGTCCAACTAGACAAATTTTTAAAATGCTAATTTAGAGCAACACTTTAAGATGTCATTGACAGATCTAAAGTCTCTTGCAATGGAATGTGGATAACTGAAGCCATTATTTGGGTAATTTAATATGATTTTGAGGAGTTATTCTGAGAATTTAATTGAAATAATATTTTTGAATTGAATTTTAAAAAGTATTTCATTCACTTACTAACAGGGTATCCTGAAAAACTGGATCCTTTAAAACTGGATTATGCGTATAATAATTAAAACTTTCAGCATTTCATCATACTAGTCTAAAAGAACATGAAGATTCTTCCTTGCACTGAAGTATAATAAGTAAGATAATAGTTAATATGAATATGAATAATACATCTGTGAGGCACAATGCTAAGCTCTTTATGCACACTAGATTAAGCCCAGCAATCCTATGAAGTAGTTGTTATTCCCAGTTTACAGAAGAGAAATTGGAACTTAAATGTTAAGTAACTTGCAAAGATCTCACAGTCATAAATGACAGAGCTGGATGGAGCCCAGCTCTTCTGCCCTACACAAGAGTGTCTACGCTTCACCACTGTGTAGCTCTTTCTGTATGACCAGGACAAAAATCAACAGTCAAATTCCTGGGAGAGAATAATTTTCCCAGAATCTATTTTATGTTTCTCATAAAGCTGTTTTTCATGAGGAATCCTCTAATTCAGAGAGTATTTCCATTAGAATGACTGGAAGAATAGCTCAGAATTAGGACTCTCATCCTCATGTTTCATGTATTTTTCATTATTGCTTCATTCTAAAAATGAAAAAAGTCCTTTGAGAAAAAGAAGGAAAAAAATCAAGGGAAATTAAACACTCATGTATTTTGCATTCAGGCACTGGGGCTCACTAAAAAATGCATTTTGATGTGAGAAACAGATCAAGTCACATAAGGCTCACAGTCAAGCTTATAGTAGATCTGTATTTTTACATGCCTTCCTGCTTTGTCCATAGCATCATGTCAACTACATAACATCTTAAACTCTTAAGATATGGGGTAAATTGTAGTCTTTCTTGAATAACCATAATTGTAACTGATGCATAACTCAATCCATCACATGTGGCCTTCCTCTGTCCTGTGTCACCAATGTGCAGGGGGAGAGCTAGATGCATAGATGTGGTTGTCATGGAAACCAGCAATTGTCCCTGAAAAGGCTTTGAAGTCAATACAAAGTTTCTGAGAAAGTACATGCAATTCTGCTGGTAGAGATGTGATCATAAAGCTCTTGTTTTTCTCTCTGTCCCTCAAAACAAGAGTATCAAGTTCTTTCCCTGTTCACACCTTTTAGTAGGTTGATTTCCACAGAAACCCATATTCTCCAGGGAATATGGGTTTCTGTTTAAAATACATCAGGGAACAAATGTATACATTCTCGTGGCTGGCAGATAAAAACATTTTGAAGAAAGGATTCTAGAAGGGGCAGTGGGAAAAACAGACTTTATTCTTGTCTCATTTTATAGACCCATCTCTGCCTTCAAAAAGGTATTCGTGAATGAAAAAGATGAACATTTTTGTAACCTGGGATCCTCTAAGAGGCTCTTAAGGGGCCTGGTTAGGAGCAAATGGATCTGGTCCCTTTCATCTACTTTGACTTCTCTTGTTCTTTTGTGAGTGTGAGGAGTTGTAAATGTACTAATAGCAAGAGGGCAAGGTTCTGGGGGACTCAAGAAATAAGCCGCATCTTAATACAAACACACTTAGGGCTGGAGTGATATCTAAAAAGCTACCTTGGATAATAAAAATCTTTCATAGAGGGTTTTTAGGGAAAATACACAATATAGGAGGGAGCATCTTACTTGTTTTCTTTAAAAGTCCTGTTAAGAATCCATGATCAATGTCTATTTTAGTCCTGAAGTGGTCCGAGGTTTATAGAAGCAGAGGGGAAGGGCAGTTAGCCTCCCACCTCCTCAGGGCAGCCTGACACTGGCAACCACGTTCCCTTTGGACAGTCAAGCAGACATAACCCTGGGCTTGGAGGAATGAGGACTCAATTTTCAGGCTCACTTCTGGTACCTTGTAGCTGTTCTGGTACTGACTTATTTCCTTTTAAAAGACTGAGGGTCTCCATTGGTTAATTTGATATGGAAGTGGGGATATGCATGTTTCATGTCAGAGGGCCTCTTTCCAGTTGATATTGGAAATGTGATAGATAAGTTCTCAAAAATGCTTCATGGCTGAAGGGAAGGACACCTTTTCTCCCCATTTTCATATTCTCAGGGTATTAGTGAATAGTGGGATTTAGGAGGCTGGGGGTGGGAACGAGTTGGGAGGTTAACTCAGTAAAAGGAGGGAGCAATGTGATTCTGAGGATTGACTCTGTTTTAGAACTCTTCCTCAAATCTGTCCATTCTCCATGTCTGCTCTCACTATACCACCCAGGCCACCACTGTCTCTTGCTTGGGCTACAGCAACAGTCTCTTAAGTCATCTCCTTAACCATACCTTTCCCTTTCTAAACAGTTCTCTTTATTGCAGCCAAAGCAACCAAACATAAAACTCATAAATGCCTTCTCCTTGCATTTTGGAAAAAGTTTAGACTCTTTACCTGATCCTGTACTCTCTAAATTACTTACCTTTCTAGTTTTGACTCTCATGGCTCACTTCCCTCTCTTTCCCCAGGTTTAATGAAAAATAATTCTCCCTTGCTTTTGTATCATTTGACCCCTGAGGACACCTCTCAGTTTCTTAAACAGGTCATGCTTTCTTTTATCCCAGGACCCTGCTGTATGCTGCTCCTTGTTTAGGAATGCTCTTTCTTCCTTTGAACACCCACCCACATTCTGGTCCCAGTTAACCTAGCTGACTTATAGTCATCTTGCAGGGTTATATTTAAATGGTAAGTCCTTAAAGACTACTCTCCAGGCTAGGCTAGGTCTGGCTGAATATCTACAGTTTTTTTTTATTTCACCTAGACTCTCCAAATCATAGTCATGGTGACGAAGATGTAAGGTTCAGCTTTCCCACTAGACTGAAAGCTTCTGAGGATAGGTACTATGTCTGTCTTGTTCCCTGCATCTGGCAAATCCTGAGGTGTGCAAAAAATATTTGCAGGCACTGTGGCTTGCTTATCATGGTGGCAACATCTGTGATGTTTGTTCCCGATCTGTGTACCAGCCACTGGATTGGCCTTCTTTCTCTTTATCTCTTCTCTTTATATATATACTCCCAATTATAGGGCTTCCTTGGGGCACAATTACACCTATGGCAAAGTTGGCAAAATTACACCTATGGCTCATTTTTTGATGAGCCATGAAAAAATGGCTTCCCTACAACCATTGTGTATTGTTGATTTTTGCGTCACCAGAAAAACTAGATACAAAGCAAAAGACACAGTCAAATTTGCTATTTGGTATAGCGTAGGGGAAAAAACAACCTACTCTATTTAATTTACTGAATTTGTTCCTTAAGAGACAATCCCTGTATTCAGGCTATCCAGTTTGTGTAGACCCAGTGAGACAGGGATCAATATCTGGTTTCTGAGAGAGGAGACTTGTATGTACTGCAGATTCAAAACTAAAAATCCATATAGTCGGCTATGATTCAAGGCAGCTACTGCAGGGCTGTAGGTCACAAAAAAGAAGGAACGTTTTACCTCCACCAGCGTCCTGATTCTTTGTTGGAATGAAAAATGGAGGAGAAGGTGGCTTACTTCTGTATTCTCTTGTAAGTGGGAAATTGAAGAAAAGGGAGGTTACCCACGGAACATGTTTTATTAATCTCAGCCTGAACAGGAACCTAGTTTATTCATTCAAAGTCTTCCTGAACACCTGTTTTGTGTGTCCCACTGTTGCAACGACAGTGAAGATCACTTCTTGTGATCCAGCAGGGAAATGATACAGGCCATAAGGAACAGCTTATTAACAGGCAAGAGCAGGGAGCCAGTCAGGGCCTGAGGGTGGGGCCATAGTCCCCACAATGGGAAGCAGAGGTGAAGGAAGTTGGAGTCCAGTGAGCTGGGTGACTAGGAAGGATTGCTGGGCAAAGATGGTTTGGAGTTGGTCCTTAAAGGATGATGGCATCAGGTAGAGAGTAAAGGGAGGTTCCTCCGGGCAGGAGGAAGTCTGTGAATAAACACTCAGAGGGTGGAAGGGATAAGGTAGGTCATATGAACAGGAACCACTTTTCCCTTCGAAAAATGAGAATGTAGGTCCACGGCTGTTTCAGTAACCGTCAATCTGGATTCCCGTCCAGGCCGACTATAGATTCTGTCTCTGCGCTCTCCCTTGAAGGGTCAGGCCCATGCAGCCATGTGAAATGATGGTGAATTTTACAGTTCAGTCCTCTTTGCTTGCCTTCTCAGTCCTTTGATACCCACCACTCAAACCCCAGAAGCCTACCTCCTGTCAGTATGGGAAGTGCATCTGTCTTTTTCCTTCTGTAAAGATAATCTACTCTCCTGCCCTTTATGAGAGTTTTTTTTTTTTTTTTCAGAAAAGGAATGGTGGGGGTTTGGCAGTGGGGGAAGGGGATGGATCCTTGCAGGGAAGAGACTGTTCCAACAGCAGGGGAATTAGGGAATTAGCAGTAATAACAGCCTAATTTGAGGACTTACTATACACAGCCAGGGTATGAATGATGTAAAATTTAATCATAACCTTTGGGTTAGTACTGTTATCCTCCCTTTTCCAAGGAGGAAACTGAGATCCAGAGGGTGACGTATCTTACCCGAAGTCACAAAACTGAAAAGGGCAGAAATAGGACTTGACACCAGGTTTGCTTGATGCCAAAACCATGTACCTAACACAAAGCTCTACTGTTTTGGGAGCTCCTCACCCTCTCCTTTTTATTTTTCTTCCAATTTCTTAACTTTATATTTTAAAAATAAGATATGATCATTTTAGACAAGTTGGGAAGTCTGGAAAAGTATCAAGAAACAGAAAAAGTTTGTTATCATAAATCCTTTCCTCAGAGGCCATTTCTATTAAGATGTTAGCCTACATTTATCTGTTACTTTGTACAGTGTTTCATGTAGTTGAATTTATTCTGGTTCATATCTGTGTTTCCCTGTATACTTAGTCAACTTGAGTTTTAATAGTGGCAAATATTTTATTGCTTAGATGTGCCATAAATTTTCTTAATCATTCATCTTTTGTTGGAATTTTAGGATGTGTCCAGTTTTTTTTTTACTGTCATAAATAAGACTGAAATAAACATACACATGAACATACAAAATGTGCATACATTTTGATCTGTAATTCTGTCAAATAGATTCCAAGAAATGGTATTACTGAGTCAAAAAGAGATGGTCAACTTTTTAAGGTTCTTGATGGGCATAAGCAAAATGCACTCCAGTACAACTTCTCCAATTTAAATTCCATCAATTTGGAGGACATTTTTTGATAATCATTTTTCCCACGCAGAATACATGTCCATTTATTAAAAAAATGTCTGTCAGTAAGTGATATTTTTCCTGTAGGCATATTTTCTTGTTAATTTTTCTTTATATTAAATGCTCTTCTTGATTTTATGAATGGGATTTTTTCTTTTTATTTTCTAACTGTTAATGCTGATATTTATCTTACTTTCTATTGTAGTTTACTTATTAGAAAATGTTGACAGAGAAGAAAAGGAGGTCTGTGGAAATATTTGGAAATATATGTAGGTAACTGAGGCCTCCCTGCAAATTAAGGAGGGTCTTTCCTTCCCCAAAACCAAAATGGGAGAAGCCAGTGGATGTTTGCAGTAGAGGGTAAGGAGCCAGTAAAGATGCTTGAAAAAGATTGATGACTCTATGATGATCATCCCTTAGGAATGGATAAAGGAAAAACTAGAAGCTGAGTGGTGGGAGGATTTGCGGTAGGGGAAAGGGAGGCTCATTTTATCATGAGGCTGGAAGAAAGGATTGGTGCAAAGACATATGGAGGTCAAGGGTTGGTGAGGAAGTGAGTGCTGGGTAGTTCCCATCTCAGCAATGTATATCAATGGCTGAAAGGGTAGAGTAGATCTTGGGACTGGAAGTTGAAAAGTGTACAATAACCACTATGGGCGCTGTGATTAGGGACATCACAAGATTCCCTCATTTCAGTTTCCAGAAACTTGTATCAGATCATAGCTTGCCCAGTGCCATTTACTGCTGAGGGTCTGATCCCATAGCCAGCTACAACACAATTGATTTTAATGAAAACAGAACGTGGAGACCGAACACAAGCCTGCATCCAAATGCTGCCAGATATCTGGAGGAAAATTGAAAAATTCATGCAACCATAAGAATGCTTTGAGTGACCAGATGTTAGACAAGTTGAGCATAACCTAAATTTGTCATTTTCCTTTTCTTTCAGAGCTAATGGTAGGGAAAAGAGGCTTTTTCAATTTCTCTGATCATCGTTCTTTCTGAGTTTTGTAAATCTTTTAATAAGGAAATAACGGATCAGTATAAAAGCTTTCATTATTTGTGCTGAGTGTCAGCATCCAGCACCTCAATATTTAATCTGTATAATTTCTGTGAATGTTTTATTCATGCTCACCAGAAAGGTTATGAGGGCATTGTTAATTGCATAATTTTTCCTTTGTCTAAACATGTATACTTCTATTTGTTTCTGACCTAGAGAGGGACTTAATTCTTTCTTTCCTCTTTTTCCCCCCTTTTCCCTTTTTCTTTTAGCTTTTCAGTTTGGGCTCTTGTCTCAGAATTAAAATCTAGGGTCCAATAGGCGTCATTCATCTGTGAGATGAATTCTGTATTCCATCTATTGATTCCATCGCGGGTGAACATTTGCAGGGTTTAGGCAAGCACTAGCTAGTGTCCTAAATAGGACTTACATTATTCCTTCAATATAGGATGAAAATGGGGGGAAATATCTTCATCTGAACAGCTTGGGGGAAAATGTTTCGTATATTAAGAGCTGCTATATGTAATACGTGCAGTTTTCTGATAAGTGAAATGAAAATAAGTTTTCTCCATGATATTGATCGAATGGAATACATTTAGTAATTCTAAGCCCATTTGCCTTTGAATGATGCCTTGTGGGATGCAGATATTTTTCAAAACAGGGACATTTTATGATTATAAATAGCAAATAGACATATTTTTTGTAGTGAGTTTGCCAGAAATAATGAAAAAGTTGTTAAAGGAAGATTGTGGCTCCATTATATCTCTGAAAAGAATCTTGACAGCCTCTGTCCCTGGAAATATCTGTACCTCAGGATGTCTTATTTTTGTTTTAACATCTTTATTGGAGTATAATTGCTTTACAATGGTGTGTTAGTTTCTGCTTTATAACAGAGTGAATCAGCTATACATATGCTGATATATCCCCATATCTCTTCCCTCTTGCATCTCCCTCCCACCCTCCCGATCCGACCCCTCTAGGTGGTCACAAAGCACCGAGCTGATCTCCCTGTGCTATGTGGCTGCTTCCCACTAGCTATAGGTTTTACATTTGGTAGTGTATATATGTCCATGACACTCTCTCACTTTGTCCCAGCCTACCTTTTCCCCCTTCTCGTGTCCTCATGTCCATTCTCTAGTAGGTCTGTGTCCTTATTCTCATCCTGCATGACCATTTTTTTTTTTTTAGATTCCACATATATGTGTTAGCATACGGTATTTGTTTTTCTCTTTCTGACTTACTTCACTCTGTATAACAGACTCTAGTTCCATCCACCTCACTACAAATAACTCAATTTCATTTCTTTTTATGGCTGAGTAATATTCCATTGTATATATGTGCCACATCTTCTTTATCCATTCATCTGTTGATGGACACTTAGGTTGCTTCTATGTCCTGGATATTGTAAATAGAGCTGCAATGAATATTGGGGTACATGACTCTTTTTGAATTATGGTTTTCTCAGGGCATATGCCCAGTAATGGGATTGGTGGGTCGTATGGTAGTTCTATTTTTAGTTTTTTAAGGAACCTCCATACTGTTCTCCATAGTGTCTGTATCAATTTATATTGCCACCAACAGTGCAAGAGGGTTCCCTTTTCTCCACACCCTCTCCAGCATTTATTGTTTCTAGATTTTTTGATGAGGGCCATTTTACTGGTGTGAGATGATATCTCATTGTAGTTTTGATTTGCATTTCTCTAATGATTAATGTTGTTGAGCATTCTTTCATGTATTTGTTGGCAATCTGTATATCTTCTTTAGAGAAATGTCTATTTAGGTCTTCTGCCCATTTTTGGATTGGGTTGTTTGTTGTTTTGGTATTGAGCTGCATGAGCTGCTTGTAAATTTTGGAGATTAATCCTTTGTCAGTTGTTTCATTTGCAAATATTTTCTCCCATTCTGAGGGTTGTCTTTTCATCTTGTTTATGGTTTCCTTTGCTGTGCAAAAGCTTTTAAGTTTCATTAGGTCCCATTTGTTTATTTTTGTTTTTATTTCCATTTCTTTAGGAGGTGGGTCAAAAAGGATCTTGCTGTGATTTATGTCATAGAGTGTTCTGCGTATGTTTTCCTCTAAGAGTTGGGTGTCTTATTTATATGGATACCTATTATTAGTAAGCTATCTGCTAATCAACCATCTTTTCATTGCAAAATCCGCTGGCCTTTGCTCAGTTCTTTCCTTAGTTTCTCTATGCATTTTGCTTGAAGTCCATGCTGTCTGTGACACTGCACTATTCTAACTTTATTCCTCCTTTTCTAATTGTTTCTTTTCTGTGTCTTTGAATGGTTTCTTCTGTTCACTAAATGTGAGTGTTGCTCAAGGATCAGAGGTTGCCTTCTTTTCCCCTTCTTAATTATCTGCCTCAGAGAGCTCCTTCATTCTCTTGGCCTCTTTCACCATCTCTAGATACTGATCTCAGGGCTCTTATTCCATACCTCTTGGGAATTTTCACTTGGATTTTCAAGCTCAACTTATCTAAAAGCTGTTGTCTTCTTCAAACTGGTCTTCCTTCCTATGTTTCTCTTTCACTTATCCTTCTTTGCTCACCTAAACTTCAGTCTCTGCAGCCAACGCTGGTTTCTCTTTTTCCATGATCCATCCATATCTAACCAGTCACCTCCATAAATTCTCTCCAGTCTCTACCCTCCTTTCACTTTCCACTCTCATCACTTCTCAGAATCAGTTTTTAAGACCTTGCATTTGGATTGTTGCCGTAGCTATCATGTAACATAATGAGATAATAACCTTTTCCTCACTGCTCTAGGAGTTTTTCTTTCCCCATGACAAGATGGCAACCTAGCTTTTATGTTCTCTGCCTCTGGAAATTTTGTGAAGGGGGATGGATACAGCAAAAAGAGAAGTTTCCAGGCAGTACCCAACCAGGATTTTGTTTGCAAAAGCCTAAGCTCATTGAGGAGAATTGTTTTGGATTATTGCAGAAGGGTAGGGGAGATAGAGGTAAATGATTAAATATGGGAGGTAAAAGTGGGCCAAGCTAAAGAGGAGGGAGGGCTTTTAGAGAGTTCCTTTTGAGACAAAGAAGAATGTGGAGTTTGGTGAGTTCCTTGAAGTCAAGAACACTACTGTGTTCCCTTTCAGTGGAGTTGCTGGGGCCTCTGATGAGTAAGGCTGGGGTGATGGATGGGCCACACCTTAAAAGCTATTGCTCTAGGACCAGCAGGCATTAAAATGTCCCAGTGTCCATTATTGCTGTCTTCTAGGAACTATACAGACTTAGACAGTGAGCTTATCAGTTATAACACGACATTCTGAAGACTGGAAAAACCTTCTCTAAGTGCTTTGTATAGCATAGGGCACCCCAGGACTCTATCTTGACTTTAGGAGAGAGATGTTAACTAAGGTATAAGCTCAGCTGCTATAATGCAGAGACCTCAAAATACAGAGGCTCAAACAAATTAGAAATTTTTTTTTCTCTGTTATAATAAATAGTCTGGAAGTAAGTGAGTTGTTCAAGTCTGGTAAGGAGATCTGTACTACAAGGACATTCAGAAGTCCATATTCCTTCCATTTAATTACCTTACCATCTCTTAGAACAGGATATTAAAATCTTATGCCATGGCCCTTTTGGGAAATCTGGTGAAGTGTGTGGGCTCTGTCTCAAAAAAAATGGTTTTAGGTGTATAAAAAATATGTAGAAAGATTATAAAGGGAGTAAATTATCATAAAATGCAATTATAAAGATATTAGAAAAGACAAATTTGAAAAGACTAATGCATATGCTTATTCATTATTAACAAGAACCAGTGGGGTGTCCAGTAAGTACTTTAGTTTCAAAATATTGATGAGCATAAATTGATGCTCAATAATATGATGAACATATTATTTCATGATATCTGAATAAATGTCGTGTGATATGGAAATATCTATGGGTTCTGATGGTGACAAGGTCACAGATTTTGTGAATACTACTGTAGTTTGTTACCTACATTCATAATTAAAGAAAATACTGAATTTCAATTAGAGGTTATTGAAAATAAAGATATAACTTCCCATCCAAATTCTTGGACCTTCTGAATTCCTTCCATGGGCCCTTTGAAGATCTGTCAACCCCAGGTTAAGGACCTTGTCCTGGAGTGTTGAAGCTAGCTCACCTCCATGTCTATGATCCAGCCCTAACAAAAAGGAAAAAGAGAAGTCCAGGGCAAGGGACCTTGTCTTTATGGAGATGAAGTTGTGCTCATCAGTCTCACATTGCACTGGCTTGAGCCTAGTTTATAGCCATACCTAGCTTCAAGAAAAACTGTTAGGGGGTCTGTAATCAGGTCACCATGTACCCAGCTAAAACTGAGGAGTTTTTTTAGTAAACAGAAGAAGGAGGGAAAAGATAAATACTTAGTACCCACTACAGGAATATAGGACTCCCAAAAGTATGCCTAAAATTCAATTTCCCACCAGCCAGGCTCAGAAGAGATTGTGTGATTTAGAGAGGATTATTGTGAGGATTAACTGTAGCATGTTCAAGTGGCTGGTAAAGAGTAAGTGCTCAATAAGTATTCACTAAAACTGACTTGCTTTGACCAGTGTCTGTTAGAGGAATAATGAGCTATTGGAGATAATATACTGGACTTCTGGGGATGAGAAGGGGTCAAAGAGATTTATGTTTAAATTAATTCATTCATGTTTTCATTCAACAAATATTCACTGAGCTCAGTTTATATGCCAGATATTGTTCTAGTTGCCAGAGAAATGACAGTGAGCAGTATAAAGTTCTTGCTCACAGGAGTCTTTCATTTATTCAGGGGAAATAGAATAATAGCTAAACAAGCAAATCACATACTGGGGGCAAAGGATACAAAAAGAGATAGGATAAAGGTTATGGTGAAATGCTGCGATAGGCAGAATTATAAGATGGTCCCCAAGATTCCTGCCTCTGGTTACACTGTATAATAACTCCTCACCCACACCCCCAACTTAGGTGTGATGGAACCTATGAATATGATGGAGTACCACTTGGATAATTAGATTATGTTCTATGGCAAAGGAGGACACATTTTAAAGGTGTAATTAAGGTCCCAAATCAGTTGATTTTGAGTTATCAGAAGGGAGATTATCCTGTACGGGACTGACTTAATCAGGTAAAAACCCTTAAAAGAGGAGCTTGGCCCTACCAGAGGTTAGGAAGAAATTCTCAGACTGGCCTTGAAGAAGAACTGCCTATGGAAGGACCACATGCCAAAGAACTGAGGGTAGTCTCTTAGAGCTGAGAGCAGCCTCCAGCTTTCAGCAAGTAAGAAAATAGGAATCTCAGCCATAGAGCCACAAGGAAATGAATTGAAAGTGATTTCTTTCCCAGTTAAACCTTCTGATGAGGATGTAGCCCAGCCATACTTGATTGCAGCCTTGAGAGAGTAAGCTGTGCCCACACTCCTGACCCACAGAAACTGTGAGAAAATTAATGCATGTTGTTTTAAGCCACTAGTTTGTGGTAATTGTTACACAGCATAAAAAATTAATACAAATACTATTTTTAATGGGATGATTAGGAAAGGCCTCTCTGATAAGGTGAGTTTGCTTGATTGATTGATTGAAGACTTGAAGGAAGTGAGGAGCAAACTGTAAGGATATTGGAAGGAAGAACAGAGGAGTGACCATTCTTGCTGGTGTGTGGAGAACAGTCCAGGGAGGGACACGAGTGGAGGAGCAGACACCAGTCAGGTTGAGAGAAGATGGGCACTTAGACTAGGATATTGTGGTGGAGGGCGTCAGATTATGGACATATTTCAAAGGTAGAGCCAACAAAATTTGCTAAAGGATTAGATTTGGAGTGTGAGAGGAAGGGGATTCAAAGGAAAGCTCCTGAATGCACTTGCCATTTACTGCGATGAGAAAGACTGGGGTAAAATTGGGATGAGGTGGGAAGAAGCAGGCTTTAGGGAGAAGGCAAGAGTTTGGTTTTGCATATGTGAAGTTTGAGATATCATCCAAATGAATTTGTCAAGGGGGCAGTTGTACATATAAGTTTGGAGTTCAAGAGAGAGGTTGGGGATGAAGATAAAATAGGAAATTCTAGCATATAGATGCTATTTAAACTGACACTGGAAGAGATGCCCCAAGAGAGAAAATTCGTAGAATATTGTGCCTGAAGCTCACCATAAGAGATTATCAATTTATAGATGTAAAAACTCCAGCCCAAAGAGGTAAAGTGACATTAGGCCTGTACCCAAGGAACAGAACTAGTTACTAGCAGAGCTTAGCTAAAACCTAGGCTTCTTGATTCCCAGCTCAGAGATTCTTTTTACCAAAGATCACAGATTTCTTTTTCTTTCTTTTTTTTTTTTGCTTTTCTAGAATATTTCCTACACTTGGAAAAGAGCTATGCAAAGTAAACAAGGCTTGGCTCTTTTCCATTCATGGAGTTACAAGTCCCAGACCCAGACCTCTGAGGGATCCTCCCCAGCCTTGGTTGTCACACCACAAGATGCTGATTAGATTTGATGGCTGCGAGAGGCTGGGTCTCGTGTAACAGATGAAAATGTATGCGGTGATGTCTATAAACCTCACCCCATCAAATTAATAATGAAAAGCCTCCCATCAAAGCCCTCCTTGTGCTCAGTAGCCTGTGGCACATTTGGACTCATCAGTAGATGTTCAACAATACTGCAACTTGTTCAGATCTTGGTAAAGTAGTGTTATGTACTATTGTTATTGACTTCCCCTTTCTAATTACCACCCAAAGGTGACAGATGTTACAGCTCTAATGACCACATTCTTGGAGAGGGAGTGACTTTGGTTCTCAACTCATTGTGTCTGAGCTGTTCTGAAGGCGGAGAACCCCCTGGTTGAAAGCAGGTCAGCTTTAGTAAGGCCATAATATTGAGGCCCAGGTGATGTCTGAGACTATTCACAGAGGGATCTCTGGGACTGGTTTGAAACCAGAACTTTTGGAGTCTTTGTGTGAATGTGAGGCATGGTCACTGCACGAATCCTCAGGCATGTATGGCTAGCTGTAGCCAGATTCTATGACAGTCCACAACCCAGGTGGACACATAACTTTGTTCATTCTTTTCCTTGTAACTCAGCTTAATATCTTTTTCGAGCCTCCATTTTGCTGTTTGGCAGAAATATAATCCCCCTCCCTTGTTTTGTGATGGGGTCTAAGATTTTTGTGGGCATAGTTATGTGGTACCTGGGCATGGCAGGATTGCCTGTGGACTTCGATACTGTTCAACACATTTATCTGCTGAGATATCCATTTTTTCATCTGGTTGACTGACATTGAACCACATGACACCCATGAGATTTTCTTTTTTTCTTTCATGTCTCCTTCAAGCCTAGAGGCTCTCTGCTACTCCTATGTGTTGTTACTATTCTACTCATTTTTGCTGTCCTGGAGCACAGAGATCTCTTTGAGGCTTCCTAAAGTGTTGGCTACTTGGACTCATTATGATTCCTCCCCTCTCTGCTCCCTGAGCTCTGTTAGGGCTCTGGCTCTAGCAGGGACCAACATTAAATTTCATTACCTTCTCTTCCTCTGGGGAAACCTTTTATGGTCTCTCTCAGAAGCCCCCACATTCCACAGATCCCACTTCTCTCCAACATTGTTTTTCATGCCCAGAGTCCTCTCCACCTCCCTACAAGTTTAGGTTTTTAGAGTTTAGAGTTAGGAAAACCCCTTTTTATAAAATTTACTCTGAGACAATAAACATAAAACAGTTCAGTTGCTTGTTTTTGTGGAGGGGTTGATGGGATAAGGGAGAAAAAAAACATAAAAGTAGTCACACCGCAAAAGAATACTACTGGAAGTTAGACTTCCTTTTCCACTTCTGGATCCCTGGACAGCATTCTGATAACTGGACACTACTTCTTGTGCAGGATGGTAGGGGCTATAGTTAGTCACTTAGAAGTAGACAAAAGTATTTCAAGAAGATAGTGCTTCTTTAGAAACTTCCCTAATTCTTTCATTGTATATTTGTATTTTAGAAATTTGGTAATGATTCAAAAGATCAGGTAATGGCTTCTTTTCTCAGATTCTCATCGTGCTTTCTTTTTTTAAAAAAAAATTTGTTGGAGGGACTTCCCTGGTGGTGCAGTGTGGTTAAGAATCCGCTTGCCAATGCAGGGCACCTGGGTTCGATCCCTGGTCTGGGAAGGTCCCACATACCGCAGAGCAGCTAAGCCCATGCGCCACAACTACTGAGCCTGTGCTCTAGAACCTGCAAGCCACAACTACTGAGCCCACGTGCCGCAACTACTGAAGCCCTCTAGCTCTAGGTCCTGTGCTCCGCAATAAGAGAAGCCACCACAATGAGAAGCCCGTGCACCGCAACGAAGAGTAGCCCCCGCTCACTTCAACTAGAGAAAGCCCGCGGTCTTCAGCAACGAAGACCCAACGCAGCCAAAAGTAAATAAAATTAAAAAAATTTTTTTTTGTTGGATTACAGTTGATTTACAATGTTGTGTTAGTTTCTGGTGTACAGCTAAGTGAATCAGTTTATACATATAACCACTCTTTTTCTTTTAAGATTCTTTTCCTTTATAGGCCATTACAGAGTACTGAGTAGAGTTCCCTGTGCTATATACAGCAGGTTCTTATTAGTTATCTATTTTATATATAACAGTGTATATATGTTAATCCCAATCTCCCAATTTATCCCTCCCTGCCTTATCCCTTGGTAATCATAAGTTAGTTTTCTACATCCATGACTCTAATTCTGTTTTGTAAATAAGTTCATTTGTACCCCTTTTTTTTTAGATTGCGCATATAAGCAGTATCATATGATATTTGTCTTTCTGTGTCCTACTACACTCAGTATGACAATCTCTAGGTCCATCCATATTGCTGCAAATGGTATTATTTTCTTTTTTATGGCTGAGTAATATTCCATTGTATATATGTACCACATCTTCTTTATCCATTCCTCTGTTGATGGACATTTAGGTTCCTTCCATGTTTCGGCTATTGTAAATAGTGCTGCAGTGAACATTGGGGTGCATGTATCTTTTTGAATTATGGTTTTCTCCAGTCATTGTGCTTTATTTTCTATTATCTTTTATTATTTCTATTAACTTCTTTTACAAGAGAGTTGGGTTCTTGAAGGGCAGGATCTGTTTATCCGATTTATCTCTGTATATCCAGTGTAATGTATACTACATAAGAGGTACTCAATAAATTTTTTGAATGATCAGTTATTTGGGTCCCAAGAAAAGAAAATTTGGAAAGTAAGTTCATTGGTATGGAGGGCTATAATTTTAGAAGTGTCATCTATTCAGTCATTTTATTTACTTTTAAATTCATCAAATATTTATGAAACACCTGTAATATTTTAGGACCTGTGTTAGATCCTTGAGTTAAAAAAATTAGCAAGACATGACCAGTCTTTGAGGATGTCACATTTATTAACCTATATCTTTTTTTTTAACATCTTTATTGGAGCATAATTGCTTTACAATGGTGTGTTAGTTTCTGCTTTATAACAAAGTGAATCAGCTATACATATACATATATCCCCATATCTCTTCCCTCTTGCATCTCCCTCCCTTCCACCCTCCCTATCCCACCCCTCTAGGTGGTCACAAAGCACCGAGCTGCTCTCCCTGTGCTATGTGGCTGCTTCCCACTAGCTTATTAACCTATATCTTAACTGACAATTTCAGCTGCATAGAATTCATTCTAAGTATGTACCACAGTTTAACAACTATCATGTACACACATGGGTACTTTCTCATCTTTAGCTATTTCAAACAATGCTGAAATTAATAACCATGTGTAAACATCACTTAATACAAGTACATGTATATGTGTAGAATAACTTGCCAAATTGCCCTTCATAGAATACCCCCATCAGTAATATATGACAATTTACATATGCTTTGTCGCGGGCCTCTCACTGTTGTGGCCTCTCCTGATGCAGAGCACAGGCTCCGGATGCGCAGGCTCAGCGGCCATGGCTCACGGGCCCAGCCGCTTTGCGTCATGTGGGATCTTCCCGGACCGGGGCATGAACCTGTGTCCCCTGCATCGGCAGGCGGACTCTCAACCACTGCGCCACCAGGGAAGCCCTACATCTGCTTTTAAATGTTCCAACCTTGGTTTCTGCTAACCATTATTCTAGGATCTTTAGTTTGTTTACCCTCAGATTCAGAAATATTTTCTTCTTCCATTCTCAGGACTTAACACTTAACGGAAACCCTAAATTCTATGGAGTGGACTGCTATTTCCCAAAGTGTGTTCTGTGGAACACAAGTTCTACAAGATATTATACAGTCTAATGGTCACATAAATACCACATAGCATGTTTGCCTCTTATAGAGTTATAATGCACTTTAGAATGATAAAGAAATTCTTTAACTGTGTTTGATCCCAGTGTTTCCCAGACTTATTTGGGAATCACTTTTTAAACCTATTAACATCTCTTATAGCACATACACATATGTGTGTGCATATGCACATGCATGTATGCATGTATACACACACACACTTTGAGGAACCTTGGAAGGAATATTAACATTGATGCCCTACTCGGAAAGTCCTCAGATGTCCTCAGAAAGGACCCTCATTCTTTTCTGGAGATAATTTCTGAGGTTCTGATAGGCTAAGAAGCTGCATAGCACAGGGAGATCAGCTGGGTGCTTTGTGACCACCTAGAGGGGTGGGATAGGGAGGGTGGGAGGGAGATGCAAGAGCGAGCGGATATGGGGATATATGTAAACATATAGGTGATTCACGTTGTTATACAGCAGAAGCTAAAGCAACGTTGTAAAGCAATTATACTTCAATAAAGATATTAAAGTAAATAAATAAATAAAATGGTGATCTAGCAAAAAAAATAAAATGAGTTACATAGCTGAACTAATACAAAATTTAGTAGGCATTATAGTGTATAGCAAAAATCCTATGTGATAATGTATTATCCAACTGTTGGCCTTGACCTCTCTCTACCTCCATTTCCTCATCTGTAAATTTATTATTATATCAATCAAAGTCATACCATAGAGAAAAACAAGACAAAACAAAACAAAAAAAACCAAAGAGCACTGTATAGCATATCCCAGTTTTGGAGATTCACAGTGTATTAATAACTGAGTAATGTTGCAGCAAATTAACTTTATTTAAGCTAGCATTTTCTAAACTTATTGGGCCATCAAACCTATTTTGTCATGTTAACATTTTATTGGCCTGAGGTTCTATAGAATATTCTAGAAGAAATATTGACTAAACAACCTCATATTTCGAGGATAAGATAAAAACTCAGAGAAGTGAGGCTACTTACCCAAATTTACCAAACTCAATCTTCTTGAGTTTGAATTCAGTTATGCCTAACTTTTTTTCTTTTTTCAAAACTTCCTACTATGAAGAAACATGTCAAAGTGGTTAGGAACAGTCTAATTTAAACATGCAGGCTGATATTTATACAACTGAGTTGCCCAAATGATTGTTTGTGTAATCAGGGTTGCAGTCCCAAATGTCATCATTTTAAATTCATTTGAATCCAACTGCCTTTTCAACCAAAGCTTAGTTTTGCTTACATGTTTGCTTTTATAGGTTTAAGCCCTATTATTTCAGACAATGACTATACTGTTATTGTCCTTTTCATAGATGCTGGCTTTCTATGATACTTGAAACTTGGTTTAAATTTGTATTTATTCCACCTCTATTTAAAAATTATCTTGGTCCTTAAGTTCCACTGAATTTCTGCCCCAATCTTTGTAGGAGAAAATAAAATTGCCCAGTTTTTTTCTATCATTAATCTCTCTGTCCAGATATTCATTCTTTACTTCATCCATCAACAGACTTTATGAACACAGGTGCTAGGCACTGAGCTAAATATCACAGCTGACACAAGGGCTAATATATATATCAGCTGTCCCTTGGTACCCACTGAGGATTGATTGGTCCCACGATCCCCGAGGATACCAAAATCCAAAGACTTCAAGTCCCATATATAAAATAGTGAAGTACAGTCAGCCCTCCATATCCATGGATGCTGAACCTGTAGATCTGGAACCCTGACTACACATAGTTTCTGACCTAGAACAGCTGACATTCTGGCTAAGAAATATGAGTACCTCTGGCTGAGGCACAGCATGGTAAAGGAGTAGGCTCCTGTGGATGCCTGCATAGAGAGTGCCTGCACAACTCCAGGGGGCACCATCTATATAGATGATGCCTATGGTGGTTGTCTGTGGAGTTGTGCCACACAGAGGCCCTGTACTAGGGGCCTGGTATTAGGACACTATTCTAGCACCTATATGTTGGGGGTTTTGGCCCAGGAAATCATTTGTGGGTGGAGTTAGAGTGGGAAAATAGTTTCTCTTCTGAGCACCAGAATCCTGCACATTGGGAGTCACCATTTATTAAGGCAACTTCAAGCTAGGGAGATATACTGGCTTCAGGGTCAGCTTTGAAATGTGTTTGTGAACTTGAATTTCACCTGTGACCTGGATCCACTCATGAATTATTTGGACAGTAAGCTTGGAAGTACAAAAACTTGTTCTGGACTGGAATCAACTCACTGAGTGAAACAAGAAAAAGAATCAGAGCTAGAAATCAATAACAAAAATGAAACTAGAAAATTCCCCAATATTTAGGAAGTTAAGGCATATGCTTCTAAGTAATAACCCACGGGTTTAAGAAGAAATCATGATGGAAGTTTGAAAATATTTTGAACTGAATGACTTTGAAAATTTTACACACCCAAACTTAGGATATTAGCCTATGCTTTGCTTATTGGGAAATTTATAGCTTTAAGTGCATATGTTAGAAAAGGTGGGAGGGTGAAATCAATGAGTTAAGCATCCATCTTAAGAAGTTGGGAAATAACAGCAAATTAAACCAAAGAAAGCAGTAGGAATGACATAATAAGATAAGAATAGAAAGTAATGAAGAGGAAGACAACAAAAAAACAAACATACAATAGAGAGGATCAGCATGGGCAAAAGTTGGTTTTAGAAGAGGTTAATAAAACTGAGAAGTCCCTGGTGAGGCAGAGAGGAAGGGAGGGAGGGTGGGAGGGAGGGGGGGATATCAAGGTCAAGTATAAAAAAGTGATTATCTCAGATCCTACAGATAATAAAATGATAACAAGAACCTATTATGAATAACTTTATAGCAATATTTTTGAAACTTTGGGCACAGTAGACATATTGTTAAAAAACTATAATTTATTTAAAAAGATATCAGAAGACAGAAAAAAATCTGGATAGTCTTTTAACTATTAAGAAATAAAATTCATAATTAAAACTTTTCCCACAAAGAAAACTCCAAACCAGATGGCTAGTCAGTAAATTATATCAAATATTTAGGCACAAAATAACTCCAATCTTACACAAAAGAGAGAATATTCCTGACGTATTTTTAAAGTTGATCATAAGGCCTATCTCACTGATTCATAGAAATTAAAAAAAGACCCAATCAAAATATTAGCAAACTAAACCCAGAAATATATAAAAGGAAGGAAAGATTGGTTTAGCATTTGAAATAAGAATCATTCACTTAGAATAAGTGATAAAAAAGTGACCATTTCAATAGATTCAGAAATTACACCTGATAAAATTTAATATTGGTTGATAACAAAAAATTTTAGGAAATAGGAAATAGAGGAAGAATTCCCTAATGTTATCAAAGGTAACTATAAAAATATCTATTCTTTATGGTTAGAAGTTTTCCCTTTGAAATCAGGAATAATATAAAGATCCCTCATATCACTACTTCTTTTCAGTATTGTATTGGAAATGCTCTCCAGTGCAAAAAGTCAGGAAGAACAAAGGAAAAAAGAGTATACAGTTTGGAAAGGGAGAAACAAAGGTGTTGTTCAAAGATGATATGATTGTACGTAAAAAAATCCAGAAAAATCTACATAAATTATTATAATTAATAAATGACCTTAGCAAGGCTACTGGATGTAAGGTCAAAGTTGAAAAATCAATTTTATACCTGTATATACCTGCAATAAACAGAAAATGAATAAAAATATATTATTTACAATAGCATTAAAATGTTAATTATCTAGGAAAAAATCTGAGAAATTATGTGTAATACATCTATACAGAAAACTTCAAAACATGAGTGACAAAAATTAAAAAGAAGATACAAATAAATGAAAGGAGGGCTTCCCTGGTGGCGCAGTGGTTGAGAGTCCACCTGCCAATGCAGGGGACACGGATTCGTACCCCAGTCTGGGAAGATCCCACATGCTGCGGAGCGGCTGGGCCCGTGAGCCATGGCCGCTGAGCCTGCGCGTCCGGAGCCTGTGCTCTGCAACGGAAGAGGCCACGGCGGTGAGAGGCCCACGTACCACAAAAAAAAAAACCAAAAAACTCAATAAAAAGCCTTTTTTTTTTTAAATAAACAAGCTGATTTAAAAATTTATATGAAAACTCAAAGAGTCAAGAATAGTCTAGAACACTCTTGATGAAGAACAAGTTAGAAGCCAATGTGCTATAAGCACATAAAATAGTGGAATATAACAGAAAGTTCAGGAATAGACTACACATTTATGATCATTAAATTTATTATGAAGGTGATGCTCCAAAATATTTGGGAAGCTCAGTCTTATCAATAAATTAGGCTGGGATATATGGATAAAAAAGTCATGGAAACAAACGACCCCTGTATCATGCCATATAAAACATCATTCCTGATAGATTTTAGATGTAAATGTAAGAGGTAAAACAGTAACAGTCTAGAAGATAATGTAGGAGAATATGGTCTAGGTAGGAAAAGTGTTAATTATAAAAGAAAAAAGACAAATATGGCTGTTTTAAAATTTAAAACTTTTTTTCATCAAAAGAGAGTTAAAAATAAGGATGTATTTGCAACAAATATTATGGATGAAGGACTTATATTCAAAATATAAAAAAAAAAGAAAAGGAAAAAGAAGAGGAAACTGGAAAACAACCTAATAAACATATAAGTAGGAGACTTGAACAGGCATTCCATAAAATATAAAGTTTATATGGCCAAAACATATATGAAGTTTTCTCAGTTTCCTTAAAAGTCAGGGAAATGCAAATTAAGACCATAAGATACTAATAGCCTTCTTCCTGAATGGCTAAAATTAATAGGACTGGCACATGCCTAGTGTTATTTGAGATATGGAGCAATGGAACTCACATACACTAAATTGTATATTGGTATGATCACTTTGGAAAGCAATTTGGTATTATCTGTCATTCAGTTAATGTGGAGCAGAGCTGGAGTATAATCCCAAGCCTGTGAGAAAAGAGATTCAGCCTATAAATAAATAAACAAGTAAGTAAATAAATAGGAGCTCGCTGTCTTGCTCAGTTCAGTGTGGAGCCATTTTGGAAACCTGTAGTGAACCAACAATGCCAGATGCTTCATGCTAAAATTTCAACAAAAGTTATTACGTATTTTTATAGTTCTTTTGATTCCATTAAAGTTGCCTGGTGATAGCTGCCAAGTGAAACAAAATGAGAACAGAGGTGGAAATTTAGAAATTCATGTTTCCTATAGAAAATTCTAATATATAGTATTATTTACTTCTCTTAGTTGTCTGACTACCTGATAAGTAGGACCCATTTGTTGGATAGTGCTTTGACTATTTTTACTTTATGGACTTATAGTTTTCTTAATGTTATAACAGTTCCATCCCTTTGCTGAAACTTAACCATGATCCCCTCTACAACCTTACACTTTATTTCATTTATAGCATTTATCAGAGTCTGTCTCCTACATCTTCCACTAGTTGGTACCAAATTTTTGCCATTTTGTTTTTAAAATGTTATATGGATACTCCTCACTCTCTGCCTCCCCATTGCCACTCTTCTAATCCAAACCTTCTGGATCTTTAACCTAGACTATTACATTAATGTCATCACTGGGTTACATTCATTCATTTATTCACTCCATGTTTATTGAACATTTGCTATGAACCAGATCTTGGGTATACAATGACTAATAAAACATGGTCCCTCTTCTCAAGGACCTTATGTTTAACTGAAGAAAAAGAAATATGAAAACAGAAACTTATAGCGTAATTTGAAAAGTGCTTCAATAGAAGTATATACAGGATGTTATGGGAAACCAGAGGGGGAAATAAAGAATTCTGAGTGGGGAGTCAGAGAAGACTTCACAGAAGTAGTGATGTTTGAGAGAAATCTGTGAGGAGGAAGAATTTTTCACTGGATGGGCAAGAAGAACTGAAATTCAGGGAGAGGAAATGAGTAAACTCAGAGAGATGTGAAAGAACCTGCTCTCAAAGAAATGTGGCAGTAAGTTGCTTCATTGTTGCTTTTAATAGATTGCTTTTTTGGGAAGAAAAAGAATCCGCTCTCTATTCCCCATTTGTGATATATGGCATACAGCCGCTCAAGTTATATTTTATAAAGAGAAATTGGATGTGCAATCTACTGTTAAAACTTTTAAGGACTGCCCAGTTTCTTCAAATCGGAGGACAAGTTATTTGGTCTCAAAGCACTCTTTCCAGTTTTTCTTCTTACAACTACTTTGGGATTAGGCTATATCAACTTGGTTAATCTAAGAACTGTATTTCCTAGAACTCCCTCTCTGTATGGTTCCTGGTTACAGTTGTTCAAAAGAAGAACTTGAATGAACTTTGGGAGGTAGGAGAAAAGTAGCAGATCATGGTCAGTTGCAAAACCTGATGGGTTCTGCTGGTCCTCCACTCTATGTCCAGCTCATTTTCCCAGTTGCTGCCCTGCTGACACATAATGGCCTCAAGCCCACTATCATACTTCTGACTGTGGATGCACAGAGATGTTGGCTTTTTAAAAGGCAGTAGCTTTCCCTGGCACTGCCCACAAGCTCCTCCTTTGTCATTTCACTTTGGTGGCTGGCTGGATTGGTTTCTTGCATTTCCCTGCAAGCTCTGGCTGTCTTCCCTTGCCAGTGCTTCAGGTGGACTGTTTAATGACTTTTTCTCTGATCTTCTGGCTGCCCCTACCAGACTTCACGTTCCCAGCTCCTCCCACATTTGTGTAAGGTCTGATTCTCAAAGCAAATCCCTTATGTCCATAATGCTCATGGTGGCTGTGAACCTTGATTGATACAGCGGGGTTTCTTGAATAGGTCACAAACTTTGACTAGAATATTCCCTTCTCTTACTCCTATTTCTAGCATGGGGAAGTCTTGTTTGTTTTTCAAGGTTCAGTTTAAGTGTGTCTTCCATTGTGAAAACTTCTGGAACCTTCCTCCTTGCCAATCTCACACAAAAAGTGGTCCTAAAATACTTTGGACACTTTTTCTTTACTTCTTACTGGAATTATAGTTTGGTGTTTGTTAATCTGTCTTCATCACTAGATTGTGAGCTCTTTAAGGTCCAGGAACATGTCTTACTGTCTTTTCTGTCCTTCCCTGTTCCTCCACCTCCTGCCTCATACAGTGCTGTGCAAAGCTCCAGTAATCGACCTTGTTGACTTGCATATACAACATAGGAGTTGCTTCCAAATTCATAAGGATTAGGTTATTGAAAGCCCCCAGGTAGGAGGATTCATGGTTGAGAATCAGATGATCTTATAGGCAAAAGGGCTGCATTTTATATGGAGTATAATCTATAAAAATATCAAATGATTAAAAAAATGATAAAACAAAAAATAAGGGAGTTTGGTCAATATTCATTAGAATGGACCAAAATGTACATCTACTAAAATTTTGAAATATGCCAGCTTATTTATCTTAGATTAGATATTTGTCCTTCTAGAAATGCTGAATATTTTATACATGTCTAAAACATTATCTTAAATTTAGTTTTAAGCAATTTAAGCATCAACTTTTTAACATCTTATTAATTATTTTAATCACATAAAATTTCTCACTAATGTGAGAAATATACCTGTGTTAATCAAGAAATAAAACATATAAATAAATGAGGAGTATCACTCTTAGGTGTATTTAATAAAACTGGAAAAGAAAAAAAAGAGTCGGGGAACTGAGAAAGTGGGTGGACACACACAAAATCATTTTAACTATTTTGAGATGAAAATAAAATAGTAAGATTAATCCATTAAGTAAAGAGAACACCAATGACATACTACTCATCATTAATTGGTTATAAAAGTTACATCATAGTTAATTTTTTTTTGCCACTCTTTGGTTACTGCAAAATATTTTAGGATTTCCTCTACCATTGTTTTAACACTTTTAAAAAATTAATATCACCTCCTTCCTCTTGGGCTTTTCTTTGTGTCTTCCCCACTATCCAGATATTTAGTGTCTTTTCTGATACAGTGGCTTAGAGTTCTTGCCTGTCTCATCTCAGGTCCTATTTATATTTAGGAATGTATAGTGACTTGGTTGTTAAAAATGGAGGAGAGAGAGAAACTAACAAATAAACAAACTCTGAGCCTTAGGGAAAATTTTATTTAACTCATTCTCATTAACCAATTATTTCTCACCTCCTCTCCCTAATACATAGAGGCACAGAGACTTAGAGCGTCCCTCTGCTCAGCTAGCTTTATGCTCAGCCCCCATACTCATATCTTTGCTTCCTTCCTTTGAATGGGCACAGGAGAGCAGTTCTGAGATGGGTTTTACCTTCTCTCAATATCCTCAGAGAGAGAGAAAAACATTGCAAAAACTCCTGCCCATGTTCTACTGTCTTTTGTGCTCCTTTTCCTATTCCCTACAACACTTTCTCTTCTTCTAATTATCCCCATTTGGAGGGAATCATAAATCTCATGCATTGTAACTGAATTCTCCTAGTTGCTGCTGAGCTGCTCAGAAGCAAATCCACAGATATTGGAATTCTTTATAAAGGGACACTCATGACTAGAGAGGGTTACTCTATATTCAGTTTTAATATTTGTGTGCTCATAGATTTGATTTCCTAAAAAAAGAAAATAGTGGTTCCTTATAAATATTTTTGAACTCCTGTTAGAAAGGTGGGGATTATTTATCTTAATTGTTTTATTTTAGGGACTTTTTGGTAGTTCTTGATAATTAACCTGATTGGTTGAGGGAGAAAATGGCTGAGAGACCAATCAAATTGCTTCATATTTGAGAACTTGGCCATTTAAAGAAAGCTCACTCAGATTTCATGATAACCAGATCCTGAAATGACCAGCCATTAGATTTTGCGTTTCAACAACTGAACAGGATGGCCCATTGATTGCCCATTCATTGTGACAGTCCAAAGCCCTGTGATTGACTAGCGTCTGGTTAACTCAGTTGACCTGGATACCAAAGGTCCCAGTGATTGTTCCCTGAACCTTAAGGGGAACTTGAACTGCCAAGGACTAGTCACATGCGTTTTGTTTGCAGAATTGTCATGGTCAGAGAAGAAAATTCAGTCCACATTTGTTCTTCCATAGTGCCGAGTAGAAAAGACAAAGCAAGAAACAAAAATAAAAACCAACCAACCAAATACTCCCAGAACGTTTTGAGAAATTTGTTCCATTAAAGAGATGCTTTATCATATGTACCCTGATAAACACAATAAAATAAAAAAATGCAAGTGCTCTTTACACAGCTGGGTTTATTTGGTTTGTAGGTAATTTAAAGGTACTCTAAACCAGTAGTCCTCAAAATGTGGTCCTCAGAGCAACAGCAGCAGTATCACATGGAAGGCTGTTAAAAATGCGAAGTTGGAGGCCCCACCCCAGACCTACTAAATCTAGACCTCTGGGGAAGGGGCCCAGCAACCTGTGTTTGAACAAGCCCTCCAGGTCATCTTGGAGCATGCTCAAGTTGAGAATAACTGCTATTAACTCTTATTATCTGGAGTTTTATTGAAATGGTGGCAGCTGGAATCCTATTTCTGTCTGTTCTCTTCTTTCACCCTTTCCTCCCGAGTCCTCCAGAGTCAGAAGAGTCACTTGTCTAATTCTTCAGTTCCTCAAGGCCCTTTGGAACCTCTCCTCTTGAGGGCCTGAATGGGCTGCTTGATGTTAGGATGTGTTGGGAACATGATCTGTCAGCTCACTAGAACTTAGCAGTTAAATCAGAGCTTCCCATCTGGTATGGTTAGGCAGCATTGCTAACTTTCTAGGCTGGCCTAGCTAGCTGCACACCTACTGCAAAGAAAGCAAACTATTGCCTTTGTGCTCCCCACCCCTCCTGGCCCCCCACCCCTGGCATCGTAGGGGAGAGGTAAGGGTCAGCTCCCTCAAGGTAGTATATAGAACAGCAGCCTGGCAATTTAAGCTTTCATTCTGGAAGAAATTTCCATGTTTTCTTTATGAGCCTGGTGTGCTGGAAGTCCACAACAAACCTAGAATTTTAAAGACCTATTGCACTGAAAAAAGTGTGGGCATCTTCTATGCTATATGTGAGATTTAGCAGCTCAGAAAAATGTCAGCGTGCTGTGCTGCCTAACATTTTATCTCCTCCTGGTTCAAAGGCTCTGGGATAGGAGCAGGGAGGTTGAAGATACACTTACTGGTCCTAACCAACAAAGTTTACTGGAACCAAATATATCTAAGAAAAACACATTGATATGGTGTTTTTCTCCACTAGAGCTGCTCTGGATAAAATGTGGGTGTCATTTGAAAAGGGCATCATTTCCAGTGAATTCTGAAAGTGTCACACAGGGTATTGATTGATCAGTCTTGCCGTCAGCATGACTGTGGCCAGTGTGGAGCTGTCCCTGTGATCCAATTTTCAGAGCTCACTGACACCTTTACTCCCTGGCAAATAGCATCAGCAAGTGGCAGGACAGAGGGGACCAGAAGTGTGTTTGTGTGTGTGTGTGTGTGTGTGTGTGTGTGTGTGTGTGTGTGTGTGCAGGAAGAGTCTGGCAGAAAGGTGGCAAGATTGAATGATTTTGTATCATGGCCAGCTTGTCTAACCAGTACAACGTTGAAAGCTGTAAGTATTTCACCTCAGGTATGTTGGATGGTTAGGAGTCTGCTTTATTTTCTTTAACAAGCAACATTAATCCATGAATAAGTCAAAAGCAAGTTCTAATCAATGAGGAATACCAATACCAACACTGGTGAAATCATTTTAAGATAACATTAGTGTTTGCTTTTTGTCTTCACGATCTTATTTGCAATACAAATAAGGAAGAGAAGTACATGCCCAACTGCATTTCCTTTGCAGCACAAACAATACTTATATTTAGTACAGGTGGTCCTTAAAATGACAAACATACAGTCTAGACAAGTGACTTAGTGTGTCACTCACTTGCTCTGAGATAGCATGTACAAATGGATGCATGGATGTGTATGAGTAGATAGGTCTACCTTGGCCCATGTCACAAAAAGTGTGGCCTTTTAGGCAAGGTGTGATCTCTTTGTGAACCTCCATTTTCTACTTATAAAATGAGAGACTGAACAAAATGATTTCTAAAGTCCATTCCAGTTTTGACATTTTAAGATTATTTTTCCATAGGTTTTACTCAAGGGCAACAAGATGCAGGATAGGGAGTTGGTTTGAGCAGAATGGAGGTGGTAAAGGGCTCTCTGCCTCCTGGGAAAAGTTTCCTGGTTTGTGATTGCTGGACTACTTGATAAAAAAAAAGTGCTAAATTTGCAGCTGAGTGGGTCAACTTCAGGACTCTTCCTGGAGCTTCCTCTTATTAACTCTAGGTTCTTTGGACCTCAAGGCTGGGACTGATGGTGCTGGAACCCTGCAGCCAGAGGAATTGGACAAGAAGTACTCATAGGAATTGCAAACACCCTCCCTCTGAACTGAGAGTCTCAAGGGACTTTGCTTCTCCTTAGCACTCTTACTTGGGACCCTCAGGACACACTGTGGTGGGGAACATGCAAATGCATTTCTTTCCTCCTTTGCACAAGAGAAAAGTATGCTGAGATTTATTCACTCTAATTCTTATACTCTTTCAACTTTGTGGACTTGCCACATTCTGTGCCCATTTTCTTCTTGCTCTTTGAATATTTGCCTATCCCAAATATGAACAGAGGAGGCTTTTTTAGTCTTAATTGTGTCCTTTTCTCAGTCTGGCAGCCTATGCCAATCAAAACCTCAAACGGCTGCTGGAAGTTTAAATGCAGCGCTGCATTGAAAGCACTAGATCTTGTACAGGATGCTAAGTGTGTAACATTTGGATATTTCCATGGACCGCAGACCTTTAGAGACCAGGATTGTGCCTATTCTTCTTTGCATCCTCTTTGTTTAGCACTTTGTGGAGTTTGATCAATGCTAGTTGAATAAAGAAATCAGTTTAAGACTTGCCTCTGTAGCTCTTACAAGCTACTTTACCATCTGGACTCTTAGGGGGGCTCAGGGAAAAGCATTGGTATTTGTTCTCGGCAAGGAAGATGTTCACTTAGACTTCTGGTCATTTTTGTGGACAATGTGTTCATGTGATACTTGGATCTGATGACTGTGACTCTCCCTCATAAGAGAATCCCAGGTAGAAAGTTCTGTCCAACTGTTGACTTCATCTTGTTAAAGATATGCCTAGCTTTAACCTTTGTTTTCTTGCTGGGACATCTCGGCTTACAGTTCACTTTTGTTTGTTCTTGCAGCCCAGTTTCCAGATATATGCAGGTCAGTGGACTGACTCAGCCTGTCCTCCTGTCACACCCCCCTTAGGGCCTGTGCCATTGGTCAGCACTTCGCTCTGAAGGAGGTGGGCTTGCCATCAGTCTGGGTATGTGTAGTGGAAATCTGGACAACCATCCTGCCACAAGGGTGAATGACATCTACACTGGCACCATTCTAGATGACGAAACTGAGGGACTACTTAAAGTGGCCAGTCCAACAAGAATAAGAGTGGAAAAAATCAATAGTTATTATTCTAGAGGGGAGAAGTGAGAGCTGGAACTGAGTGATGTCAGGTATTTTACCCAATGTCAGGTATTTTATCCAATGATCAATCATAACCTTTTAGGTTTATGTACTAAAAGTGATTTTATCTGTTTGAATGGAAAAAAAATACTGAAGTGTGAAGCTGAGTGATATTTTCCTCAGTTAGTTGATAGCAGTATTGGGTCTAGAATCCAGAATATTTGACCACAAGCCTTTTCCTACTGCACCACACAATCTCAAGATACCTAGTCAGCCCTGTGTTATTGTTGGTTTGCTGGCTGCCCACTGGTGAAAAGTTTTCTGCTGCTTATGGGAAAAAAGTCCAGTAACTTTCAAAACCATTTTACCAAAGCAAATAGCCCAGTTCCCTACCTCTGTTCCATACGTTAGGCAAATCAAAATGTGAAACTTTCATTACATGTTTGAAAACCATCCCAAATTATTTCAAAGGCAAGTGGTCATTACACTTTTTACAAGTTTTTATGCTTATATATATATATATATATATATATATATATATATATATATTTTAAAATTTATTTATTCATTTTTGGCTGCGTTGGGTCTTCGTTTCTCTAGTTGCAGCGAGCAGGGGCTCCTCTTCGTTGTGGTGCACGGGCTTCTCATTGTGGTGGCTTGTCTTCATTGCAGAGCATGGGCTCTAGGTGCATGGGCTTCAGTAGTTTTGGCACGTGGGCTCAGTAGTTGTGGCACACGGGCTTAGTTGCTCCGCGGCATGTGGGATCTTCCTGGACCAGGGCACGAACCCATGTCTCCTGCATTGGCAGGGGGATACTTAACCACTGAGCCACCAGGGAAGTCCCTTTATGCTTATTTTTATTAGAAATATTATATATGCAAGTTGAAAGAACATTGGGGTGAGAAAATAATTATTTATCTTATAGTTCCAACCTAACATTATTTCTGGCATTTAGGGAATTACTTTCCAATGTATTTTTTTCTGTACCCACTTCCATTCATCTAGTTATAATTATGTTGTTGATGATATTTGGTAGTCCTCTACACTTATTATTAAAGTAGAGGAATTTTTCTTTATTACATTCTTCACAGCCATTCATGCTTTGTAATGGTTCATTACATTGAGTGACCATACCACAACTTAATCATTCCATATTTTTGAAAATTTTTCCTCTTTTTTATGCTATTTTCATGTGCTACTGCTTAAACCTCTTCTAGCATAAATATTTTTCATTGTTTAAAGTTGTCTCTTAGATTAGATCAAAAGGATGTATTCATTCTAAAGACTATTGATATATGCTGTTGAATTATTTTTTAAAATGGTTTTACCAACTTATACTACCTACATGATTTTTATTTACCATATTTTACCAGTCTTATGAATTATTATTAAATTTTTTTGCTAATTGATAGGTAAAAAATTGTAACCTGTTTTAATTTGCATTTTTGATTTGTTTTTAATTGTCTTTGCTTACTTTGTCACTGGAATCTTGAGTTCAATTAAATTTTAAAAAGATTAAACACAGGTAATTAAAAAAGACAAAAATTTGTAACACACCTATATGATTAAGTAAGCAGATGGAAACAGGAAACTAGCTTATATTGGTCACATTAGGTGTCTTGGACAATTGATAGCTGTAAGTGAAATGAGGAGGTTTTTTGGGGGGAGGAGAATTAAAATGGGGCTACTGGGTCTGAAATCAGTCAATACATGTTCAGAAATTTCTAGAACTCTGAAGCTGGATAGCAGGCATTTAAAGGAGCCTTACCCTCCAGTGTGTCTATTTGGGAAATTTTGCTTTGGTGAGTAACAATTTGTTTATTTCAAGCAAAACAAATTATTATTTTTTGAGAAAATATATTTGTGAGTAAACGTGACCTGGATAACCAGTGTCCTGATCAATGCAATATTTTGCTTATAAAATACCATAGTCATCTTCCCATCTAATTACTATCAGGAGATAAATGATTCCTTTCATGGAAAACTCCAAAGACAGTAAGAACTGTGGGATCTGGAGGTGTGATTTGTAGATCCCATCTGAGATGGCTTGGAAGTAATTACTGCTAAGCATAGCCATGTGCTCTGCTTAAGACACACTAGCTGTTGTTCCAATGATTTCTGTTGTTGCACCTCATACCTTGTAGATGTTTGGTGTTTATAAGGATTTTGCACTTTCTGTCTCTCCTTTGAATAAAGAGATTTGCTTCATAGGCAATTTCTTAACCTTGCTGTGCTGATTAAAAAGCTTAAGGACCACACAGATTTTATGACTTCACAGTGCTCATTCATGAAATTCCAGTAAGGAAGAGTGTGCTGGAAAAATTTAATTTTTCTAGAAGAGAAACCGGTACAATCAGAATGACTCAGAATTGAATTATAAATGATCCAAAGCAATTGAATATTGCTTATTCAAAAGCCAAGGGTGAGGAGGAACTCTTTCGTTTTTGGAAATAAGGTACTCGCCTGTAATGGGATGTGACAGCAAACAGACAATAGGGAAAAAGAATTTGTTGGTTCTCCTAACCCCCTTCTCACTGCTTGTTCTGTGTTGGATTTAAGAACTATTTCAAATAAAGGTAAGGGAAAGGAGGGACTCACAGGACAAAATAAGAATGAGTGAGGGGTGGGTATTTCAGAGTTAGAGACAAAATTTAAAAAATGGGAAAAGGAAAGAAAAGACAAGCAGACTTGACCAACCTACTGGAGCTGGGCACATTCACATCTGGTAAATTGTGCTCCTGCACGCTCTAATTCCTACTGTACCCTGGACTGCTAACATGCCTTGATAAAAAGGAGAAAAGAAAGGAGGGAAAAAAATCCATGCGGGAGGCTATGAGTGCACACAGGGTCTGTTCCGAGTTCCCTCCACAGGCAGACACAGATCAATAAATCAATAGGGAATGTTCACTGGCTGTAAAATGGGTAGAGAATCCAGTGTCAAGCTGCTCCAAGATGGATGGACAGTGGGCTTGCTGTCTGCCGAAAGGCCAGAGGTGACTATCACCTTGAGATGAGATCAGTGACCAAGAGCCTAATAGCCCTTTGAACTCTTGAGTCTATGATTGAGGACCTGGGCATGGCTTAAAAGAGTCCCAGGGCGACCCACAGTGACATCCCCTCTGCTTTGTGCATCACCCCCCAACACTCACACCTCTTGGCAGGGCTGAGGGTTTGCCCCTCGGAGCCTGGCTGCTGTCTGCCCCTGGCCTGCTGTGCCCTGTCATTGAAGTAAAGGCTACAGGAGTCTGAATCAGAAATTACTAGATGCCCTAGTGGTAGGAAGCATCGATTGGAAAGGGTAGGGATTTTCTGCACAACAGTTGGATTTTCCTTTTATAAAGGGGATTTAACATAATACAGGCAGTGCTTTCACGGCACAGCACTTTATGTTAACCCTTGCTTTCGTGGACTTAACCTAAAGCTACCACAGGGGTGGTTGCAGTCGTTCTCTCTCAAATTCCGAAAAGTGCTTTCTGTTTGGAGGGCATTGAGGTCAGGCCTGCTGGGCTGTGCGGGGGGCCGCACTGCTGCCCTATTGGCTGTGCAGCGCCTCTGTTGGAGCGGTGGGTGGCTTCTCTTCAGCTGCTGCTTGGCCAGCGGGCTGCAGCGTTGGCTGGGTTTCGACAAAGAGAGGGGAGCAGCCTGGCTTCAGAGTCCCTGCTACTGCGGTAGGCAGGGGATGTTGTACTCCTTGTCCTTTCTGTGACCCCCAACTTATTCTCACTTTTGAGGACACAGGGCCCCTAACCTCTTGTAACAGAGACCAAGTAGTCACTTTCGGTTCAAACTCTGTGCCATCAACCTCCTGCCTAGTTCTCAGAATGTGGCTCCATCCAGAGGGCACGGATGGCTCATCCTGGAGAATATGTAAAATAAAAAAATTCTGGGTGATATTTCAGCTTATCATTCAGATAATTTACCAATATTTGGTCATATGTACAATGTACATGTCTTGTTAATTTCTTCATTCTTTTATTCAGTAAATGCCTTTTGATTTCCTACTACTTGCCATTCCAATGTGCTAGGCAGCATGCCAAAAGATCAAGAAAGTATGGTCTGAGTTCTTGAGAAATGAGGGAGTTCATGAAAATGATTTATAAAACTTCTGTTTCAAGTATGCCTAGAAGCTCTCAATTATTTTGTTTTAATTTTTGAGGTTTTCTTATCAATGTTTCTGGATAGACAGAAAAGGCAATTTTGGGGGATAGGCAGAAAAAGTAAAAGGGATACATTAGATACATAAATAAACGAAGGCTGTATGGTATAATGGGAAAAGCGTTGGAGAGGATTTATTTACTCATTCATTCATTCATTTATTCTACAAATGTTTATTGACTATTCTGTGCCTGGCAGGCTACTGATAGTGGATAGTCCTGGTAGAGGGCAGGCATTTAACACAGAATCTTAAAAACAAATGTACAAACATATAGAACACTATGAGGGGAGTAGGAGGAGTATCTAATTTAGATAGAGGTGGATGTCAGTAAAGGCTTTAAGTTGAGACCTGAAGAAGGAAAAAGAGTTAGAGTGGAGAATGTGCGGATCTGGGCAGGGCCTCTCATCCTGGTCCTGTCTCCAACCAGATGTGTGACCACAGGCAAGACCCCTGTCTTCCTGGGCCTGTGCTTCTCCATCTGCCGAATAAGGGGGCTGGACTAGATAATTCACATGAAGCTTTTGGCTCTGAAGTATTATGACTCTTTAAAAGGGTCCATTTACATGAAACCTATGCCCGTTAGAAATAGCTTTCTCAGGTGTGAGTCAGATGATTTGCAAAAGAATTCAGAGTTTTTAATGTATACAATCTCAGTGGAGCCAGTCATGTTAAAACAGATAGTGTTATTTACCATGGCTTCTTACTATGGTCCTAAAAATGATGGCCTGGGTCCTGGTCCAAACAACTCATGGCACCATGGAGAAAGACTGAGGTAGATTAGATTGTGTATGATTCAGATGTGAGGTTTGATTGCCACACTTCAATTTCTGGTTAAAAAAAAAAAAAGAAAAAAGTAGGCAATAGGCTACATTTAGAAACACTAACATTTATCAATACTTGTGTGCCAGGTATTGAGCTCAGTAGGTGAGGGAGGGAATGATGAATCAGACCAGAATTCTGTCTTCACAGA
The DNA here is from genome assembly GCF_964374135.1 of Grampus griseus. NCBI lineage: Eukaryota > Metazoa > Chordata > Mammalia > Artiodactyla > Delphinidae > Grampus > Grampus griseus. Next base: position 96,932,909 of record NC_139018.1, read on the forward strand.
TCTATTTAGCTGAATTTAGGAAAAAAAATGTTGTATATGAAAATGGAAATTATTGGACATATTTGATTAATGTACACTAAATGCAGAACTGATCCATAAAAAATTTACATAAAGGTGTCAGAGCCTTGTTGCCTTGTTTCATCCCATTATCGTTGCCCATCTCTACTTACCTCCTTACTTACATAGATGGAGACACACTTGGCACATAGTATTCTTAGTCTGTTGATGGTTATGAAATGTTGGCTTGCATCCATTCCTAAAAACCTGGCCTCTTGATCCTAAAAAGAGGTCTGTGGATTGGGCCTGTTCCTCTACATTGGTGGGGGGAGCAGGAAGATTCTCCACACAGGTGGAGAATACACATATGTAAGAAGCTGCTGGAAAAATGCTGTTCGAACCCATATCTGTCTCTCCTGGTTTCCTCCAGTCCCAGCTGATACAAGGTGTCATACACTCCAAATAACTCGCAGTCACGACCAATATTAAAGGTGGTGACCTGGGAACCTATAGTCCTGAGGATATGATGATATTAGGAGGTCTACACTGGGATCTCTTGAGAAGGGTGATAAATGGAATCACCTTGAAGTGTGTCCTGACTGGCTTTGTGAGGGTTGCTGGTGTGTGTCTGGGAAGCTCTTTAAACATTGTCTTCTTTTAATCTGGGCTGTCTTTGATGCTGGGTATGTTGCCAGAGTTATTCTACCAAACAGGCTTTTCGATCAATTTTTCTTTTTAGTTGTAGCTGATTTAGAAACTGCTTTTAGGTCTATATCTGGGTAACCTGAGTGTTGCAGATGCCCCTGGCAAGGAGGCTCCTGAATTATCACATAATTATCTGGAAAGCCCTCACCTCTTGGCCTCGCCGGTGTTTCCTTCTTGCAGTCACCACAGAAAAGCCTTCTGTTTCAGAGTTTGGGCTCTGGCTCTACAAAGACATGGGCTCATATCCTGACTTCCTACTTATTAGTTCTGTGATCTTGTGAAAGTTAATTTTAATTTTTCTAAGTCTCAATTTCCTTACCCAGAAAATGGATTGTTGTGAGAATTTAATGTGATAATGCCTTTAAAGATCCTGGCAAATAGAAAACACTCAAGAGATGTTAACACATGTTGTTATTATTATTAAAAATATCAACTTGAGTTTAATGTATCTAGTTAGTCTTAGCTATCATGAGATTTGAGATCGAATGAATCTGAGAATCGCACATGCCTCACATGTCGCTCCTAAGACCACTCGTGGACTGTGGGTGAAACATAGGGATTCCTTCTTGTGCTGAGCCTCTGTCAGTCTGTGTGCTCAGATCTCTGGCTTGACACTCAGCTCTTTGCTAGTAAGTCATCCAATGCCTTCTTTTATTTCATCACTTCGTATAGGCTTTGCCTAAACATATTTCTGATTACCACATTTTTTGCCCCTCTGGGGCCCCACTGTCATATATGTTTACTGGTGTTTCTTCAGTCTCCTTGAAGGCAGAGGAGAATAAGCTCTAATAAGCAATGCAATGCTATTTCCTATTTCTGATGAGACCATTGCTCTCCTCAGTGTGCCCAGCCAAAGGGGCCTTTTTACCATTTTTGCAGAGACCTGTCTTCCCCCATGATCCTGTTTAAGGACTTGTGCAAGAAGCATTGTCATCCTAAATCAGTAAAGGTTATGATTGGGGTTTGAAAACAGATCAACTTTCTATCGGTCAGCCTCTCTCTTCACCCGAGTCTTGGGTCCCCTCCTATCTGTCCATCTCAGCCTAAACAGCCATCTGTGTGTCCTGAACCTTCCATGACTTTCTCCTGGCTTGTCAAGCATTTCCCAGCCCTGGCCCATCCTTGCTAAGGGACCTGGGCTCCATGGCACCCACTCAAGTTGGTGAGTCCTGTGAGCCTGACTCTACAGCCAAACCTAGCTGTCTGACTCTATTCATCTTGTGCTTCTCCGAGGCCCTTTCCACATTGGTGCTTTAGATGCGTTCTTTTCTGCTCAGTTTTTACCCCCTCCATGCAAGGTGGGCAACCTCTGTAACTCTTTTACAGCAAAACTGGAGATGATCTGATGGCATGTGAGCTCACAATCCCCACTTTTTTCTGTCTCAGAAAATTGTACCCTCTCATCTTTCTTTCAGACTCAAGAGATGGGGTGTCTTCCCTTTTCTCTGCCTTACTCTGGATCCCCTCCTCTGCTCCTGCCTGGGAGATCCATCTCAGGCATCCCGCCCCTTCTTAGTCTTCAGTCTTTCTCTCCCCATTGTCTGATTCTTTTCTACCTTCAGATCCCCACAGCACTCCCTCCAAAAAGTTGGAAAACAAAAAATAACTTCCCTACCCAGCCCCCTCTCCAAACCACCCCCCGCCACAAACCCAAAGTCCTGGGCTGGCCTTTCTGCTTACACAGACCTCCTTTTGAAATTGTTTTCCACCTTAAAAGATGCTCCGGATGTTTGTTTTAACATAATTTTACCTCAGGTGAGGGTGGGGGGTGGGGAATGGGAGGCCTGTAACCTCCTGGGCTGCCACAGATGATCTCTAAGTCTGATTGATTCTTTCTTCACAGTCTTTTACATCTGTCTTTGCTGTCTATTTCTGCTCCTCTCCTCTTCCCCTGGTCCAGATCTCTATCACCTGAAACCTGGGATATTGCCTGAGCTTTCTAACCAATCTCTCCAATTTTAGGCCACTTGTAAATAGCTGGCAGGTAAATCTTTGCAAAACAGCCCTCTGACCAAGCCACACCTCTGTTAACAAATTACGGATAGCTGTCTACCACCCACAGAACAAAGTCCAAAAATCTAACTTTCCAAAGGCAGAACTATCTACAATCAGACAGTACCCTTCTTCTAATCTCATTTCTTTTAAAGACGCAAGTCTACCCCAACTATCTGTCACTGAAAGCCCACCTCATACATCCCAGTGTTCATGCCATTATTGGTCTTGTCTCCCTTTGGGAATGAATTTCCTTACTGTTTACTCATTGAAAGTCCACATGTCCTTCTAGGCTTGTCTCTGGCAACACCTCTTCTTCAAGCTCTCTCCTGACCTTACCATGTAGACATAACCTCCCTCTCTTATCATCATACTTTATGTCTCTAGGGCTCTCCTTCTCCCTCTGAGTAAAAAAAGGAAATTTAAGCACTTTATCAGGGAATTTTAAGTAAAACATATTTGGACTAAAAATTCACCATTTCACTATGTACGCATCTGGACTCAGACCATTTCCTCTCCATCCATTACCTTACTTTTTTTTTGAGTACAAACAATACTGTTCATTAGAAAAGATTCTAGAAATACAGATTGGTAAATACAAAATGTCTTGCAACACAGAGATGACCATTGTTAATATTTTGATGTATAACTTTCCAGTCTTTTTTTTTTATAGCACATATTCTTATTCATTTATCAAATATTTCTAGCCATCTAAGTGCTGAGCACTAGGGATAAAATGACAGATCAGATACACATGAAATCTGTCAGATTGTGCTGATATTCTATTGTATATAACATATAAAGATATATATATATATAAATATATAAATATAAAATACACATATGTACATATATGTATAAAATACATAAGCATACATACAATATATGTATTATAAATATATATGCATGAAATATAAGTATACATATATCATATATACATATATTTACAAAAGTGGGATTGTATTACATATCCTATTTTGTAACTTTCTTTTCATAATAATGTATCATCAATATCTCAATTTCAATAAATATACATATACATCACTATTTTTTTTCTTACCATCTTAACCATTTTTAAATGTACAGTAAAGTAGTGGTAACTACATACACTTTGTTGTGTAACAGATCTTTAGAACTTTTTCATCTTGAAGAATTACCCATTGAATAACACATTCCCTTTTCTCCCTCCTCTAAGCCCCTAATAACCACCATTCTACTTTCTATTTCTAAGAGTTTGACTATTTTAGACACCTCACCTAAGAGGAATCATGCAGTTTTGGACTTTTTGCAACTAGTTTATTTTACTTAGAATAATGTCCTCAAGATTCACCCATGTTGTAGCCTGTGGCAGGATTTCCTTCTTTTTTAAGGCTGAATAATATTCCACTGTAGGTGTACACCACATTTTCTTTATCCAGTCAGCTGTCAGTGGACATTTAGATTACTTTCACCTCTTGGGTATTGTGAATAGTGTTACAATGAATATAGGTGTGCAAATATCTCTTCAAGATCTTGTCTTCAATTCTTTTGGGTATATAAAAGAAGTGGGATTCCTAGATCATATGGTAACTCTATTTTTAATTTTTTGAGAAACCTCTATATTGTTTTCCATAGGAGCCACACCATTTTCATTCCCATCAAGTATGCAAGTTTTCCAATTTCTCTGAGTTCTTGCCAACAATTGTTATTTTCTGGATTTTTTGTTTGTTTTTTTTGATAGCAGCCATCCTAATGTGTGTGAGGGTGTTGCTGAATTCATCTTGCTAGTATTGAGGATTTTTTCATCTATGTTCATCAGGGATACTGGCTTGTAATTTTTTTTCTTGTGGTGTCTTTTTCTGGCTTTGGTATCAGGGTAATGCTGGTCTTACAAAATTAGTTTGGGAGTGTTCCCTTCTATTCAATTTTTTGGAAGAGCTTGAGAAGAATGGTATTAATTCTTCTTTAGATGTTTGGTAGAATTCACCAGTGAAGCTGTCTGGTCTTGGACTTTTATTATTTTGGGGGTGGGGTTTAATTACTGATTCAGTCTTTTTACTCATTTTTGGTCTGTTCAGATTTTCTATTTCTTTATGATTCATTCTTGTTAGCTTGTATATTTCTAGGAATTTATCCATTTCTTTTAGGTTGTCCAATTTGTTGGTATATAAATGTTTATAGAAGTCTCTTATAATTCTTTTTATTTCTGTGGCATCAGTTAAAATGTCTTTTTTTCATTTCTGATTTTTATTATGAGTTTCTTCTCTTTTTTCTTAGGTAGTCTAGCTAAGGATTTGTCAATTTTACTGAACTTTTCAAAAAAACCATCTCTTAAGTTGATTTTTTTCCTGTTGTTTTTTAATTTTCTATCTAATTTTTTTCTGTTCTAATCTTTATTATTTCCTTCCATCTGCCAACTTTGGGTTTAGTTTGTTCTTCTTATTTTAGTTCCTTGAGGTGTAAGTACATCATCTGTTAAAATAAAAATAGAAAATTCTATCATGGGGATATACCACAATTATTTATTTACCAAATTCTCTCTTGATTTAGAGCATTTATTTAAATGCTAAAAGTATGACTAGTCAGGGCTTCCCAAATGACTTTTCTGAACAAATCTTATTTTCCTGGCCAAACATGTGGGGAGCTGTGCTCTGGAGAATGACTCATTCATTCTTCCTGCACAGGCTGCTGACCCTGGTTCTGATTGTTTGGTGGTCTTGAGGTTGTCTTTTAGTTACCTGGGTATCTGTGATGGAGTAAAATAGAAGCCCAATCACTCAAAATGCTCTAATTATACTGCATAAAAGGCAGCTTTGAATTGCATGGCAGGAAGTACCTGCTGCCTTGAGTGGACAAAGTAGAAATAGCTGAGATGGAATTTACAAGGTTTTTTTTTTTTTTTTTTTTTTTTCCCTTTGAATGGTGAAGGGATAGCCATAGCCATTCTTGCCCTCATTTTTTCACAGGCAGGGATCTTCCCTCAAGCAAGTGAAGTATAAGAGTGGCTTCAGGCCCATGAAGGATCACTTTAGCCATCATATATGGAGCACCCACTACATGCCATGCATGATACTGAATCCTGCAAAGGACAGACAGATGAAGGAGACAGACCTCATTCTCTAAGAGCTTGTGATTCAGTAAAGGGGCTGATTTGGATAAATAGATACAAAATGTGAAGTAGACCACCAGTACCATAATGGAAGGTACAGAAAGATATGAAAGTCAGAGATGGGAGAAATTACTTCCTACAGAATGGATCGGGAGGACTTCATGGAGGAGGTCAGAACTGAGCTGGGCTTGAAGGATTTATATTGATAGGTACAGGGAGGAAAAGGCACTCCACATAGATGAAGTAGTAAAATCAAAGGTACAAGAATGGGAAAATGGGAGGGAGAATATTGTATCTTTGGAGAATGTCAAGGAGAATCTGAAGTGTCAAGTCAGTAGATCAGATTTTTGAGTATGTGGCAGAGATGGTTAGCTACCCACTGAAACTTTTTGCTCCTTAATCTCCTTTCATAATATAAAATTGCTCCTGGGAAGTGGTTGGGAAATCAAGGACTACATATCTTGGTCCCTGCACCCTCCTGGCCATCTATGTGGGACCATGTGATTAGCTCTCACCTACAGAATGTTAGTAGAAGTAATGTATATATCACTTCCAGGTTGAGATGTTTAAGAATTGAGTATGTATCTTATCCACTCACTGTCTCTTCCTGTCTACCGACTGGATGTCAATGTCATGTAGCTTGGAAGCTACATGTTGAAGATGGTAGAGTCTCATTGGCAGCCTGCGTTCGTGAATGACTGCATAGAGCACAGCTCCCATCCCTCCATCCTCCTCCTACCTGGACCTATGTTAAATGACTACGTGATCAAGAAATAAGCTTCTGCAGTGTTAATCCACTGGAACTTTGGGATTTGTATGTCCCAGATGTTGGCCTACCTTAAATAATATAGTCCATATAAAGAAGTAGTGGGAGTGGGAGCATGGGGATGTAGTTTGGAGCTGGTTTGCCCCAGGTGCTTTGCATCAAGTTGCCTTCATTACTGCAAGAACTACAGGGATGAACAGAGAGACCTTCCATCCTCTGCATGATATTGAGCATATACATTGATAAACAGATATCTTTATGGCTCACTCTAAACTGGTTTTATAGGCAGATCTAGAAAGTAAAATTGAAATTAATTTTGACTCTTTTCTCCATTTCATGGGGAAAAAAGTGTTAATGTTACGACTTTTCATTTCACATAGCATTTTCTTACACCTGAAATTATTTCATTTTCTGCACAGCCCTGTGAGGTGATGGCATTTTAGTGACTTGGGGCTCAGAGAGATATAGTGAGTTGCCCAAGGCCACATAACTTCAGGATTCAAACCCTAAATCCTAGACTTGCGGCACTCTGTGTGTATCTATAAACTCTGCTTTTCCATAAGGAAAAAGCAAGCTGAAGAACCCTATATCAGCCAGTTTCTCCCTTGCAAAGATAAAAGGAAGGCTGTATATTCCTGGCTCAGGCCACACTGATCAGTGGAGGCCTTTGCAGCAGGTCAGAGCCTCAGTCCATACTTTTGGCATGAAAGAAAATGACCACATCTTAATTTTCTTGAAATCAGCCTCAGAACATCCATCTGGATAGGCTGCTGGAAAATTCATCCTTAATCATTACCTGGAACTCTCCCCTCTCTAAGTAACCCAGAAGGCTATGTGTTACCTGGGAAACATTGCCAGGGTCTTTTACGTCCAGCCCATCCTCATTGTCACTGAGCCCCTCAGTGGATAAACCTTGAAGCCAGGAGGGTCTGCTTCACTGTACTTTTTTTTTTTTTCTAACATCTTTATTGGAGTATAACTGCTTTACAATGGTGTGTTAGTTCCTGCTTTATAACAAAGTGAATCAGTTATACATATACATATATCCCCATATCTCCTCTCTCTTGCGCCTCCCTCCCACCCTCCCTATCCCACCCCTCTAGGTGGTCACAAAGCAACTAGCTGATCTCCCTGTGCTATGCGGCTGCTTTCCACTAGCTATCGGTTTTACATTTGGTAGTATATAAAGGCCTTGCCACTCTCTCACTTCGTCCCAGCTTACCCTTCCCCTCCGCGTGTCCATGTGATTTATGTCAAAGAGTGTTCTGCCTATGTATTCCTCTAAGAGTTTTATAGTGTCTGGCCTTACATTTAGGTCTTTAATCCATTGTGAGTTTATTTTTGTGTATGGTGTTAGGGAGTGTTCTCATTTCATTCTTTTACATGTGGCTGTCCAGTTCTCCCAGCACCACTTATTGAAGAGGCTGTCTTTTCTTCATTGTATATTCTTGCCTCCTTTTGCAAAAATAAGGTGACCATAGGGGCGTGGGTTTATCTGTGGGCTTTCTGTCCTGTTCCATTTAACTATATTTCTGTTTTTGTGCCAGTACCGTAGTCTGGATAACTGTAGCTTTATAGTGTAGTTTGAAGTCAGGGAGCCTGATTCCTCCATCTCCGTTTTTCTTTTTCAAGATTGTTTTGGCTATGTGGGATCTTTTGTGTTTCCATACAAATTGTGAAATTTTTTGTTCTAGTTCTGTGAAAAATGCCATTGGTAGTTTGTTAGGGATTGCACTGAACCTGTAGATTGCTTTGGGTAGTATAGTCATTTTCACAATGTTGATTCTTCCAATCCAAGAACATGGTACATCTCTCTATCTGTTTGTATCATCCTTAATTTCTTTCATCAGTTTCTTATAGTTTTCTGCATTCAGGTCTTTTGTCTCCCTAGGTAGGTTTATTCCTAGATATTTTATTCTTTCCGTTGCAGTGGTGAATGGGAGTGTTTCCTTAATTTCTCTATCAGATTTTTCCTCACTAGTGTATAGGAAAGCAAGAGATTTCTGTGCATTAATTTTGTATCCTGCTACTTCACCAAATTCATTGATTAGCTCTAGTAGTTTTCTGGTAGTGTCTTTAGGATTCTCTACGTATAGTATCATGTCATCTGCAAACAGTGACAGCTTTACTTCTTCTTTTCCTATTTGGATTCCTTTTATTTCTTTTTCTTCTCTGACTGCTGTGTCTAAAACTTCCAAAACTATGTTGGATAATAATGGTGAGAGTGGACAACCTTGTATTGTTCCTGATCATAGAGGAAATGGTTTCAGTTGTTCACCATTGAGAATAATGTTGGCTGTGGGTTTGTCATATATGGCCTTTATGATGTTGAGGTAGGTTCCCTCTATGCCTACTTTCTGGAGGGTTTTAATCATAAATGGGTGTAGAATTTTGTCAAAAGCTTTTTCTGTGTCTATTGAGATGATCCTGTGGTATTTCTCCTTCAATTTGTTAATATGGTTTATCACATTGATTGATTTGCATATATTAAAGAATCCTTGCATTCCTGGGATAAACCCCACTTAATCATGGTTTATGATCCTTTTAATGTGCTGTTGGATTCTGTTTGTTAGTATTTTGTTGAGGATTTTTGCATCTATGTTTTTCAGTGATATTGGCCTGTAGTTTTCTTTCTTTGTGACATCTTTGTCTGGTTCGGTATCAGGGTTTTGGTGGTCTCGTAGAATGAGTTTGGGAATGTTTCTTCCTCTGCTATATTTTGGAAGAATTTGAGGAGGATAGGTGTTAGCTCTTCTGTAAGTGTTTGATAGAATTTGGCTGTGAAACCATCTGTTCCTGGCCTTTTGTTTGTTGGATGATTTTTAATCACAGTCTTGATTTCAGTGCTTGTGATTGGTCTGTCTATATTTTCTATTTCTTCCTGGTTCGGTCTTGGAAGGGTGTGCTTTTCTAAGAATGTGTCCATTTCTTCCAGGTTGTCCATTTTATTGGCATATAGTTGCTTGTAGTAATCTCTCATGATCCTTTGTATTTCTGCAGTGCCTGTTGTTACTTCTTTTTCACTTCTAATTCTATTGATTTGAGTCTTCTCCCTTTTTTTCTTGGTGAGTCTGGCTAATGATTTATCAATTTTGTTTACCTTCTCAAAGAACCACCTTTTAGTTTTATTGCTCTTTGCTGTTGTTTCCTTCATTTCTTTTTCATTTATTTCTTATCTGATCTTTATGATTTCTTTCCTTCTGCTAACTTTGAGGTTTTTTTGTTCTTCTTTCTCTAATTACTTTAGGTGTAAGGTTAGGTTGTTTATTTGAGGTGTTTCTTGTTTCTTGAGGTAGGGTTGTATTGCTATAAACTTCCCTCTTAGAACTGCTTTTGCTGCATCCCATAGGTTTTGGGTCGTCTTGTTTTCATTGTCATTTGTTTCTAGGTATTTTTTGATTTCCTCTTTGATTTCTTCAGTGATCTCTTGGTTATTAAGTAGTGTATTGTTTAGCCTCCATGTGTTTGTATTTGTTACAGATTTTTTCCTGTAATTGATATCTAGTCTCATAGCATTGTGGTCAGAAAAGATACTTGATACTATTTCAAATTTCTTAAACTTGCCAAGGCTTGATTTGTGACCCAAGATATGATCTATCCTGGAGAATGTTCCATGTGTACTTGAGAAGAAAGTGTATTCTGTTGTTTTTGGATGTAATGTCATATAAATATCAATTAATTCCATCTTGTTTAATGTATCTTTTAAAGCTTGTGTTTCCTTATTTATTTTCATTTTAGATGATCTGTCCATTGGTGAAAGTGAGGTGTTAAAGTCCCCTACTATGATTGTGTTACTGTCGATTTCCCCTTTTATGGCTGTTAGCATTTACCTTATGTTTTGAGGTGCTTCTATGTTGGATGCATAAATATTTACTATTGTTATATCTTCTTCTTGGATTGATCCCTTGATCATTATGTAGTGTCCTTCTTTGTCTCTTGTAATACTCTGTTTAAAGTCTATTTTGTCTGATATGAGAATTGCTACTCCAGCTTTCTTTTGATTTCCATTTGCATGGAATATCTTTTTCCACCCCCTCACTTTCAGTCTGTATGTGTCCTTAGGTCTGAAGTGGGTCTCTTGCAGAGAGCATATATACTGTTCTTGTGTTGTATCCCTTCAGCCAGTCTATTTTTTTTTGGTTGGAGCATTTAATCCATTTACATTAAAGGTAATTATTGATATGTATATTCCTATTACCATTTCCTTAATTGTTTTCGGTTTGTTATTATAAGTCTTTTCCTTCTCTTGTGTTTCCTGCCTAGAGAAGTTCCTTTAGCATTTGTTGTAAAGCTGATTCAGTGGTGCTGAATTCTCTTAGCTTTTGCTTGTCTGTAAAAGTTTTAATTTCTCTGTCCAATCTGAATGAAATCCTTTCTGGGTAGTCTTGGTTGTAGGTTTTTCCCTTTCATCACTTTAAGTACGTCCTGCCAGTCCCTTCTGGCTTGCAGAGTTTCTGCTGAAAGATCAGCTGTTAACCTTATGGGGATTCCCTTGTATGTTATTTGTTGTTTTTCCCTTGCTGCTTTTAATATTTTTTGTTTGTATTTAATTTTTGATAGTTTCATTAATATGTGTCTTGGCGTGTTTCTCCTTGGATTTATCCTGTATGGGACTCTCTGTGCTTCCTGCACTTGATCGACTTTTTCCTTTCCCGTATTAGGGAAGTTTTCTACAATAATCTCTTCAAATATTTTCTCAAACCTTTTCTTTCCTCTTCTTCTTCTGGAACCCCTATAATTCGAATGTTGGTGTGTTTAATATTGTCCCAGAGGTCTGTAAGACTGTCCTCAATTCTTTTCATTCTTTTTTCTTTATTCTTCTCTGCAGTAGTTATTTCCACTATTTTATCTTCCAGGTCACTTATCAGTTCTTCTGTCTCAGTTATTTTGATATTGATGCCTTCTAGAGAATTTTTAATTTTATTAATGGTGTTGTTCATCATTGTTTGTTTGCTCTTTAGTTCTTCTAGGTCCTTGTTAAATGTTTCTTGTATTTTCTCCATTCTATTTCCAAGATTTTGGATCATCTTTACTATAATTACTCTGAAGTCTTTTTCAGGTAGACTGCCTATTTCCTCTTCATTTGTTTGGTCTGGTGGGTTTTTACCTTGCTCCTTCATCTGCTGTGTGTTTCTCTGTGTTCTCATTTTGCTTATTAACTTATTGTGTTTGGGGTCTCCTTTTCACAGGCTGCAGTTTCGTAGTTCCATTTGTTTTTTGTGTCTGACCCCTGTAGCTAAGGTTTGTTCAGTGGATTGTGTAGACTTCCTGGTGGAGGGGACTGGTGCCTGTGTTCTGGTGGATGAGCCTGGATCTTGTCTTTTTGGTGGGCAGGTCTGCATCTGGTTTTGTGTTTTGGGGTGTTTGTGACCTTATTATGATTTTAGGCAGCTAATGGGTGGGGTTGTATTCCTGTCTTGCTTCTTGTTTGGCATAGGGTGTCTAGCACTGTAGCTTGCTGGTCATTGAGTGGAGCTGCGTCTTAGTGTTCAGATGGAGCTCTCTGGGAGTACTTTTGCCATTTGATATTACATGGAGCCAGGAGGTCTCTGGTGGACCAATGGCCTGAACTCGGCTCTCCCACCTCAGAGGAACAGGCCTGATACCTGGCCGGAGCACCAAGACCCTGTCAGCCACATGGCTCAGAGGAAAAGGGAGAAAGAAAATAGAAAGAAAAAAGTTATTAAAATAAAGTTATTAAATAAAATAAAAAGAAAAAAGAAAGAAAGAAAAAAACAGGAAATAAAATTTTTAAAATAAAAAAATTATTAAAAATTAAAAACTAATAAAAAAAAAGGAAAAAGGAAGAAAGGTGATAGCAACCAGACCGAAAAACAAATCCCCCAATGATAAAAAGTGCTAAATACTATACTAACAACAACAACAAAAAGGACAGACAGATCCCTAGGACAAATGGTAAAAGCAAAGCTATACAGACAAAATCACACAAAGGAGCATACACATATAGCACTCACAAAAAGAAAAAAAGGAAAAAAAAATCTATATATAAAAGAAAAGAAAGAAAAGGAAGAGAGCAACCAAGTCAATAAAGAAATCTACCAGTGATCATAAACTCTAAATACTAAACTAAGATCAACATAAAACCAGAAACCAGTTGGTCACATACAGCCAACCCCAAGTCTACAGTTGCTCCCAAAGTCCACTGCTTCAATTTTGGGATGATTCGTTGTCTATTCAGGTATTCCACAGATGCAGCGTACATCAAGTTGATTGTGGAGGTTTATTCCGCTGCTCCTGAGGCTGCTGGGAGAAATTTCCCTTTCTCTTCTTTGTTTGCACAGCTCCTGGGGTTCAGCTTTCATGGGCCCCGCCTCTGCATGTAGGCCGCCTGAGGGCATCTTTTGGGAAGTCTGAGGTCTTCTGCCAGCGTTCAGTAGGTGTTCTGTAGGAGTTGTTTCACACGTAGATGTATTTCTGATGTATTTGTGGGAAGGAAGGTGATCTCCATGTCTTGCTCCTCCTCCATCTTGAAGGTCTCTTCCTGCTGCCACTTTTAAGGTATCCATCTTTGTGGTTTCACTTCCTTAAATGTACCTTCAAGACCCCTGGTATCTTGCTGCCTTCCTTGGATGCTCCCCTACAGGGTGTGGACCTCTATTCTCCCCTCCCAACATTGTTTCTGGAGGGAAATATTTCTCTCTACCTTTGGTTGCCCTCAAAGGCTCAGTGCATTATCACTTTGATGAGTTGAGGATTTTGGCATAGAAGGGAAGAGCCATTGTCTTCCCACATTTTGGGATTTTGCAGAAGTCCTTAAAGCAAGAATTTCTAAGGAGGAAACATTGTTCCTGGAGTAAAGGGATCTGAGTATATAGATTAAACACAGACAAACTGGCTTAATACAAAATTTGATTCAGTCCAAGTTGTCCATCATTGCACTGGAGACATTCATTCCACAAATACTAAATACTTTCCCTTTGTTAAGCTATGATCCAGACAGTGGAGAGCTAATGGTGGACATGAAACTTGAGGTCTAGTAGGATAACTTCTGATAATGACAAATACTATGAAGGATAGAAAGCAAAATAATAAAGAGGAAGTGAGGGATGGTGAAACAGAGGTGTGTCTCTGAGGGGTTGACTTTCTGCTGAGACCTGAAACATGAAACTTTCATGATGACCATAAGAGCAGGCCATGTAAATGTCTATGAGTATCCCAGGCAGTAGCCACACAGGTGCCAGGACCCTCAGGCCATGGAAAGAAATCTAGATTTTATTCCAGTCCCATTAGAAGTATTGGAAGGTTTAAGGAAAATAGACTGAAAGCTAGACTTGGAGCATCAACTTCTGGTATCAGTCTCTACCTCTCAAGAATTTAGGATTTAACTGGAGAGGTCAAACCTGTGCACAATAATAATACAGTTAGGTTTGCCTTAGAGTTTTTGATGAACTCTCTTTTCTAACATATTTGAATCTCGAAACATCCTCCGAACTGAGCAGGACAGATAAGGAAACTATACATTATTTATACAAATCAGTCCTTGATTCTCATCTTATTCTTCTTCCTACATGATTGCCTTGGGTACTTCTACTGATTCATCAGGAAGCCATTCCTGTCTGGCCCTTACCCCTATTCACTAGCTCCACCCCAAGATATCACTCTACCTTGCATACACATTTTTACTGCATGAATTCTTCACATATTTGATGGTGTGAGTTTTTAAATTAAAGAGCTCCCGTGTCAAAGACTATCCTTTTGTCTCCCCCGTGCCCTAGGTGAACAAAATGGGCATTCAAACCTGTGTGTGTTGAATGAGTGAATGCTAGCTGTGTGGCACTGACTTGTGAATGGGAGGCAACATGGACATGGACTGGTGAGTGGAGGAGAGCCTCATGGACAAAGGTACTTGGGTTTGCCCCTGGAGTTGAGAGGGGAACACTCCAGGTAGGAGCTCCAGGTGAGCAGAGGCTCCTGTCCCTACTGAGCATGTTGTGTGTGAGTGGGGCAGGTGAAGGGCAGTGGGGTAAGAGTGTGCCCAAGGGGGCAGTTCATGCCCAGGAGCAGAAGTTATATGGCTGGAGAGGGAGCTGGGCCCATATGGCAGAGGGCTGTGAATGCTGGGATATGGAGTGGGAATTTAGTGGGTAGGCAGCAAGGAGAACCAATGGGGATTTCTGAGTGATGATGAAGCACATAGGAAGCTTGAGCTGATCCTTGAGGACCTCAAGAACGAAAGAGAGAAGCCAGTATGTGTGAGAGAAGCCAGGAGGGATTTTTCACAATTTGGGCTTCAGGTAATGAGTTCTCAGGGGAAGTGGTGGGAATGGGAGGGGAAGGCACAGAGAGGGGACAGAGCATTGGATGGCCTCCCACGCCAAAGGGAGCCTTCACTGCCCCTGAGGATGTTGGTGTGATTTACCTGTGGATGCAGATCCTAGTTCTGCCACTCACTGGACTGTTTTGAGGATTGAGAGAAAGAACATATTTAAAGTGTCTGAACGAAGTTTATTGAGCAGGTGGCATCTATTACTTATCACCAGGGGTAGAAGTCTGAGCACTTCTGCTCACTGCATCTTGGTATTAGAGTCGCCAAGGAAAACACAACACAGTTAAGCACTGGATGGAACAATGCTTTACTCACATAGCAAAAAGACAGAACAAGATCGACTTCAGTAGTGGGTGTCAGTCCCCTGTAGTCAGCAAGTTCATCCTGGCACCTGATGCAGGGCCATTGGCCTGTATGCACCCCTCCTGTTCTGTAGTAAAAGAACCCTATCCCAGGGACTTCCCTGGTTGTGCAGTGGTTAAGAATCCGCCTGCCAGTGCAGGGGACAGTGGTTTGATCCCTGGTCTGGGAAGATCCCACATGCCGTGGAGCAGCTAAACCTGTGCGCCGCAACTACTGAGCCTGTGCTTTAGAGCCTGAGAGCCACAACTATGGAAGCCTGCACACTTAGAGCCCATGCTCCACAACAAGAGAAGCCACCGCAATGAGAAGCCCGTGCACTGCAACGAAGAGTAGCCCCCACTCACCGCAACTAGAGAAAGCCTGCACACAGCATCGAAGACCCAACACAGCCAACATTAAATAAATAAATAAATATATATATATATATCTCTATATCTATAAATATATATATATATAAAGAACCCCATCCCTTCCCTGCAGGAGTGGGCTGGTCAGGTGCCATATGAGACACACCTTTTTTTTTTTTTTTTTTAAATTTATTTTTATTTTTTTGGCATTACGCATGCCTCTCACTGTTGTGGCCTCTCCCGTTGCAGAGCACGGGCTCCGGACACGCAGGCTCAGCAGCCACGGCTCACGGGCCCAGCCACTCCGCAGCATGTGGGATCTTCCCAGACCGGGGCATGAACCCGTGTCCCCTGGATCGGCAGGCGGACTCTCAGCCACTGCGCCACCAGGGAAGCCCGAGACACACCTTTAAGCAGAACAAAGGAACACACATGGAGGCTGAACAGGGAATACTGCTCCCACACAACGTGATAAGCCCAGCATAGGCTGTGAGTGGCTTCTTATCTCTTGCTAAGGAAGTACTCCAGGCCCAAGAAACACTGCATGCATTATACTGCCTTCCCTACAGAGAGCCATCAATATACACCCGCTGATGGGTTGATACGGTGATTAACAACTTGGACTTTGAAGTCCGATCTAGTGTTGGGTTTAATTTGTAAGCTTCACAAGAATAGAGCTGTGTCTTCCTTGTTCATTTTGGCTCTTCTGGAGGGCCTGCCCCAGTGCCTGGTATGTGGCTGATGATGCATAAGTAAATGAACCCTGGCTACATTGCTTACTAGCTTTATGCCTTCGGGCAAATTTCTTAATCTCAGTCCTCATCTTTAAAATGGGGAGAATAATAGTAGCTAATTGATAAGATTTTGGTGAGAATTAAGTGAATTAATATAATAAATATAAAGCACTTAACAAAGTGCCTTGTACAATGTTAGCATCTTGATTATTATTAATGTTATTTATTAATCTGAAACAAGCATTGGGGTTTATGGGAAAGAGAAAAAGAGCTAATAAATTAATTGCACTAAGGAAATGTCAGCCCCATTGGAAATGAATGTTTTGAACATTGTAATGTTTTGAATCACTGAGTCCTGCATGTCTCCCCATTCTGAAAATTTTGGGATTCACATGTACACTCAACATTATTTTTAAATGATGGAGTCACAGATTATCTAGTCAAAGTTATAAGGGGTCATTCTGGGTTTTCACAGTGTTGGTAACTTCCCAACTGCAAAGAATGGATTTTTGTGACAGATCTTTTGGTAGTGACTTGGCATGTTTTTGTCAGCTAATTCAAGTAGTCATCACACTTCCCTGGGCATTTTGAATGCTTTCAACATCATAATTACTCACTCATTTTAATCTCTAGTGCTTCAACAACCACCATGGTAACTACTTAAAGGGAATTTTTAAAAGAGGGAGCACATGGTCCTAAGCCCTCTGGGCATTGTGTGAAAAATGAAGTGGACAAATGGGCAACCCAAAGCATGGCATTTTATTGACACCCACTTGGGGGAAATCTGTGAAATATGGGAATTCGACATTGCAAAATTATCTTTGAAGAGTCTAAGGAAATGAGTCTTCATGGGTAATATACCTTACACTCTTTGGCAAACCACCTGTCTTTGAAGTACACACAGAATGCACTTATAATGTATTTATAATGTGCTTATGATTTATTGATCTTTCACTGTGTAGTATTCCTTAACAAGGTGACCTACTGGAAATTTATTAATGAACTGTATCTACATAAATAAGCCAGAATTAAAGATGCTTAATAAATGTATTATAACTAAGTACTTAATAAATAAAAGGGATTTTCATGCCCATGTGAATATGACAGAATGGTTTGTGAACTAAAACCTTGATCAAGTGTAGTTTTCTGATCATTCCAACTACTATTGTTAATGAATCTTATCAGCTCCATTCCATCTAGGTGGTGGTACCGTCAGCTGAATGAGCTAGAGGTATAGATATCAGAATCAGACAGAAATGGGTTTATTCCCTGGCTCTACCTCTTAGCTGTTGTAGCCTTGTGCAATTATCTCATTTCCCTAAGACTTTTTTCTCTTCTGTAATGTAGGGATAATATTACCTAAGTTGTAGGTTTATTCTGAAGATAAATGAGATCAGGTTTGTAAAAAATGCTAAGCACAGAGAGCATGGCATGTAGTAAATGCTCAGGGAAGAGAAGCAAGTGTTATATGATCTTTATTACTAGAGACAGAGAAGTACATTGTTCGTATTACAAAAGTATGAGTAGATCAAAGTATGCTGGGGCGTCTGTGAAGTGAGGGCAGCAACAGTCTGTGAATGTTTCTATCACTTGCATAAATAGAACATAAGTGTTCAAGACTGGTCACCTGATCGTATGGAAGAGTCCCAGGGAGCAGGACTGTCCAAATCTTTTCATCCTGCCAGAATGATTGCCATTATAGAGTCTATGTCAATCTCAACAGAAAACAACTTACTAACAGTGTAAAAAGTTGGCTAATCAACTATTAAATAGATGCTTTGACTGCCAAAATATATGATGCCAAGCCATTGGTTTGGCAACCATTTTTTAACTTAATTGACTGATTTTTGTGGGTTGAATTGGCTGCTATTACATAGATGTAGCCGTCAGCCTGGTATATATATATATAAGAAATGTGTATATTTAACTTATGGTAGAGGGACAAATAAGAAATTATAGCAAAACAATAGTTATTAAATTCATGCCAAATGCTTGTCAAATAAAAGACAAGGGATTGATATTGGTGGGGGGGAAGAGAAGGAAATACATTAATAAGTAAAAAAGGTTGCTGCTATTCCAACTGTCAGTCTATTGGATTTATACAGATTTTTGAATCCCATAAATCTATCTGTTCACCAATTGTTATTGCTATAAACAGTTGAAAATGTTAATTGGTTGGTAAGATGATTCTCTATGTTCAGAATTTCCTTGGACAAAAAAAGCAAACAAATGCTGGATAATTTCTGTTTATTTTATTCAGGGTCTCATGTTTCTTCATCATCTTTATTCAATATAGAAAAAAAAAGAAATAAACTTTGGAACTCTACTAGGCTTGGCTCTATGTACAAAAATAAATGACTGCTTAAAGGGCCAGAAGACAAGGTGATATTATGTGGTTAATTTGCTCAGTTACGAAAGGACCTGCAGGGTATTAGGTTATGAAAAACAGTGGTTATTTTGAGAGAAAGTGGAGCCAGATTGGGTGGATTTTAAACACTTTCCAACTTGTTTAGTATTGGATGTGATCTCCAGGTCGGGTGGGGGCAGAGGCTGTGTCCCATTGACTGCTCTATCCACTTTGGGGAAATGCTCCTTCCTCTGACTCTATTCTGAACACGGGCATTTCTCTAGATTGCTTTCTTGGAAATGGCAACAGAAAATAGCAGCAATAATAGGTTTTAAGTTGCTTGGCAGTGAATCATGCCATTTTATAAATTCATCTCCTTACACTTTATTTCCTTGCTGCAAGGTAATTTAGATGAATGTCAGCAAGGGAAAAAGAAAGTGATTGGTGATTCCACCTCCTCCAGTAAAACAAATTCCTAATTTTCTGTCTTTTATCTTTTGCCATTCTTTTGTGCTCCTCTTTGGCCTTGTCAAAACATATCGTTCAGTTAGAGACTAAAAATATTTTCCCATCGATTGGGGTTATTGATTTTTTTTAATCTGTACTTTGGCTTGAAGAGCACGGGTGAAGGGTGAAAGTTCACCAGCTTAGTCTGCCGTTTTATCTGAACAGCAGAAGAATGTATTGGCAGCAGATTTGATTTACCTTGTTGGGCAGTTGTAGACACTTCAGCCACTGAAGACAACACTCTAGCATGTCCTGCTGCAGCTGTCTTTTTTTTTTTTTTTTTTTTTGGTTCCCAGGAATTCCTGAATGATCCACCTTCCTATTGATTTTATCTCTCTGTTTCCAAGGCAGAGTATTTTTTTTTTTTCTTTTTAGGGTTCCAAATTAGGCCTCTTGGTGATGTCATCATGCTTTCTGAACTCATGGTAAACAAAACAGGATTCATGTGTCTGCTGGGTTTGGCCACTCTGCCCAGTTGGCTTACAGCCTTGGATCATGTCCATTCACAATGTCACAACAGAATCCGATGTGACTGGATCAGATGTTCTGAAGTCTCCCATCTCCCCATCACAGCTGCTCAGACACACGTGCTCAGGGTAGTGTTTGACTCCTAATCTGAGTCCTAAAATGGCACATAAAACTTCTTAATGAACACCAGTTGCGTGGAAGGTGACGCCGTAGACATTGTTGGAGAGGAAGAACAGTGTTGTGACTGGGATTATGGCTTCTTTCTATTAGAATCCCAGGCTTAGTGCTTGCCAGCTGGGTGGCCCTGAGAAAGTTACCTAATCTCTTAGTGCCTGAGTTTTTTTCATCTGTAAAATGGGATAGAAATTCTTATCTATTTCATCAAGTGGTTGTAGCTTCACATGAATAAACATATATAAAAGTCCTAGAAGAGGGCCTAGTACACTGGAAGTTTTCAGTAAATGTCAGCTATTGCTATGATTATTGACAAGGAAGCTGAGACTGGTGTGTGTCGGGGCCGGGGGGTGGGTGGTTAAGAAACACAGAGAAGTTCACACAGAGGAAGAAAGAAAAAACCGACTCTCAGAATCAGGGATTTGGGGTCCAGTGCCACAGCTGACTTCCTGATTGCTGCCACAGTTCTGACCATTTGGCCTCAACCACTTGGTCGGTTCCTTCTTGTATTGGCTCTTGGATGAAACTTGAGGTGGGGCTGCTGGACTCACCCTGCTCTGTGCAAAATCAGTTTGTATTTTTGGTCTTGCCTTTGTGTGGCGGTGGCACTTTACCCTCACTTAGGGCTCAGTCCCACTCAGAACCTAGGACCATCATTCAACCTGAGGCCCAGAATACTTAACACCCAGAGGACAGGCCTCCCTCAGAGAGGAACACTGTGGTGAGTACAGTGGTTCTAGAACTTCAATGTATATAGAATCACCTACAGAGAACCTGATCCAGGACTGCTGGGCCTGTGTATTTAACAAGTGTCTCAGGTGACTTGGATGCAGGTGGTCTCCGTCTACACTTTGAGAAATGTTGATACAGTAGAAAGAGCTTGGCTCTGGACACGGACAGACTTGGGTTTGAATTTGCTCATCAGTTATGCTATGTGGGCAAGTCATTTAATGTCTCTGAGCCTCAACTGTGAAATACACAGTGAACTAATAATATATTGAAAGTATTTAGCACAGTGCCTGATATGTAGGATGTGCTACGTAAATGATAAAATTCCCATCCCCTTCCCTGTTTCTATTTGCTCTCTTGGACTCCAGAGAATTGTACACTCTTGGAATTAATTTGTCTTAACTTCTTCCTCAGTCATGCCTGTTTTTGATTTCCTGTCTGAATGGCACCTGCTCTTACTATCCCCTTGTAAAAACGTTCCTGTCTAGATAAGGTTGACCTTATTCCTACAACCGTTGGCTCTTTCTTTTAGTTATCTGTCCTCAACGACATCTTAGTGGCATTCCCACATCTGGGCTGGGTCTTTGGGCAGCTTTGCAGACTTGAGTTCCCTTTGCCTTTCCTTGGCCTGCAGGACTTTGGATCTAGTAATGCTGGAGCCATATCTCTCCTCTGTCTGCAGCTAAAGCATCTCTTTCCTCAACCGTGATTTGGTTCCTAATGTTGGCATTTCTTGCCTGTTCCATCCACCCGTCAGTAACTAAGAGCCAGGTGCTCCCGTGACCTGACCCACAGAGGACGAATCAGCTAACCAGCTCAAGTTAGCAGATATATCAGCTTGTAATTGGCCAACAACATTTTTTTATTCTTAATACCTACACCTGGCTAGATGCTCAAAGCTGTGATTTATGTGAAACTGAAGGCATTGAATTAAACTAATGTCAAAATAGTTGTTCACCTTGATCTCTTCACTCAGCCACATGATCAGTTGTGAGTATAGGGAAGTGTCGTATCATCTATTTGGTCAGTTCTGTCCAAATGGTAGTTTTCTATAAACATGGTCTTTAGCTTTAATAGACCTAAAGACCTGTTGGCCAAAGGAAAGTAGAAGAATGCTGGTCTTATAAGCAGGTACCATGTGGGACTGCCACTAACACAAGACACAAAGCAAAGGCTTGTAGGAATAAGGTCAATACCATTAAACCAGGAATGAACTGTCAACTTTCAAAGAACCCAATGGAGAACTAGAAAAATATCCTGGAAATATGTTTACTATAAGGTGTAGATAAAGCGATATGCTCTTACATTATATTAGAAAGGGAGATGATACTCTCAGTAGGTCATTGGATTTAGGGACTAACCTAAATCTAGAATGATTTCATGTGAAGATCCTTAACTAATTATATCTTCCAAGACCCTTTTTCCCAATGAGGTCACGTTCTGATGTTCTGAGTGGACATGAATGTTGTGGGGACACTGTTCAACCAACCCTTTATAGCACACAGGGCTAGCAGGCTTAATACAGCTCTAACATATGCTGAAAATCCAGAATCAGGGCAGTGTGAGGCTCTCTTCCTGCCTCTGTTCATTCTACTGTGAGAGCCTTCAGAGCAGGGACTTGTGTAGAGAGGCTTGCATGGCAGTTTAGTAAATATTTTCTGAAAGAGTAAACCAGAGATGGCAGGTCAGGACTAAGAGAAGGACCTTGAGTTTGAAGCTATTCTCAGAAATATCCATTTCCACTTCTTTCATGGCCATTTTACTGTGCTATGAATAGTCAAAACTGTGAGTCGACTTTTGTGGTTATGTGAACCATTTGGATCACAAATATTTAATCCACTACAAAAACAATTTCTCTGTTGGAGGCAGATAAAAACAGAATTGCATGCAGTGTGGTAGTGTTCTGAGAAGAGGGAACATCCAGATGTACCTTGGTGAAGACATGCACTGAAACAGTGTTAATGCATTAAAAAGGATGAGCTGTGTCATTGAGCAGGGGGAGAACTGGTACAATTAGTTAAACTCATAACAAATTTAGTTGACTGGCAGTAGTTGGGAAGGAAACTCAAAATGAATAAATTCATTGACTGTTTTTAACCCTTTAAAAACAAGATAGATTCACACATCTTGAGTGGTTTAAAGCTATAGTCACAAAGTGACAAACAGGTGCATAAAGACAGAAGCATTCAGTCCATTTGGGTATGGACCTTCTTACTAGTTCCAGAAAATTGACCTATTTTATTTCATCCTTTTTACAACCAATTCCAGGTGGCTGAATTGAGTATATTTTTCATTCTGACTTGTTGACTTCTGGCCCATTAAGGCAGCCAATCCAATTAGGCAGGTTTTCTGTTGCTTCGCCTCCTGACAGAGCATCTGATTGGCTCACAGCTCCCGCTAAGTGACAGGCCTTCCACAACTGTAGATTATCTTTCTTAAAGGGATCTTATCTCCTGTTCTCCCTTTAAAATGCCTGTATTTTTTTCTGGTTATGCTTAGGCTTGGGTTTTAGAGAGCTTCTCTTTTAAGTACTTGAGTTCAGATGTTTGGGGTTAGGACGTAGGCTGAATGAAATAAGCTGGGTTGCCAGGGTGCACATCTGGATGCAGTGTTGGGATTATCAACTGTGGCAGGTTGAATCATGGTGCCCCTCACAGATATTCACATTTTAATCTCTTGAACCTTATATGGCAAAAAAACACTTTGAGGATGTGATTAACCTAAGGATCTTGAAACGTGGAGATTATCCTGGATTGTCCAAGTGGGCCCTAAATGAAATTACATGTATCCTTTTAAGAGAGAGATTTGATACCGACACACACAGAAAGAAAGCCAGGTAGAGGAAGCAGAGGGAAGAGCCTGAGAAAGCAGATGTTAGGCCACTGGCTTTGAAGATGGAGGAAGGGGTCATGAACCAAGGAACACAGTTTAAGAAGCTAGAAAAGGCAAGGGAACAGGTTCTTCCCAAGAAGCTCGGAAGGGATTGTGGCTCTGGCAGCACCAGTAAAAGTGATTTTGGACTTCTGGCCTCCAGAATAGTCAAAGAATAAATTCTGTTGTATCAAATTTGAGGTAATTTATTACAGCAACCATAGGAAACTTATATATCAAACAAGACCATCCCTGCCAGGACTATATCCCTGGTTCTGAGAAATGTACCTTGCAGGCAGATGGACTGCAGCTATACTATCCTTCATGTATGTGTCTATTTTTATATTTTCAAGTTTAATTTTGAATGTGAGTTTTGACCTTCAACCTTAATCTGAGATATTGTTTGAAAATACTTGATGAGGTTTGTTAGGTTAAAAATGAAAGAATTTATAAACCTGCTACATAGCAATCCAGCTTCCTTGGACTGTTAAAACTTTTAATATCAAGGTCATCCCACCCTGAGGTTACTTATTAACTCTCATTATCATTTAACTACATGGACACTTAGTATATCACGTACCTGCTCCTTCTCGAAATTATCTCCTTCCTTGGAACTGCATTCTTTGTCAGGGTTCTCTAGAGAAACAGAACTAAAGGATTATCTGTCTATCTGTCTATCTATCTATGTAATTTAGTTATGTATATATGATTTAAATATGTATGTTTATTATAAGAAATTGGCTTACGTGATTGTAGAGACAATTTCCAAGACCTAGAGTTGGCTAGCTGGGGACCCAGGTGAGCTGATGGTATAAATCCATTCTGAATGCTGGCAGACCCAGAAAGAGCTGATGTTTCAGTTTGCATTTGAGGGTGGCAAAGAACCCATCCTAGCTAAGGCATTCAGGCAAGAGGAGTTCCCTCTTACTTGCGAGAGGATCAGTCTTTTTTTTTTTCTATTCAAGCCTTTAATAAATTGGGCCACCACCATTAGGATGGGCAATCTGCTTTATTCAGTCTACCAATTCAAATGTTAATCTCATCCAGAAATACCCTCACAGACCCACCTAGAATAGTGTTTGACTAAATATCTGGGTACGTTAGAACCTACTCCAGTTGACACATAAAATTAACCATAACATTTGTCTTATCTGCTTTTCTGCTTATTTTCCCTACAACTTTAGTTTTATTCTTATCCCTAAATGTGGAAATCCTTCAGAGCCTCTATTCTTCCTCTCTAAACAGTTCCTTGACATGCTCTTTCCCTCACACATCTTCAGCTCCATCCCCATCCATAATCTGACACTGAGCAAGTAAAACTTAGCCCTATTAAAATAAAAAATCTCAAAATCGTACCAAATTTCCCACCCTTTAGATGTCCATGATTCTTGCAGTGGTGTCACCATTGGTCCAGGAACCCAGGCTCAAAACCATGAAGGCATCATTGAATCCACCCTTTTTTTTCCTTTTCATAGAAAAAACCAACTCTCCTTGATTCTTCTTCAAAAGTTTTTCTTACAGTGCTCCCTTCCTTCTGCCTACATGATAATTCCATCCCATAGCATGGTGCTATTGCTGCTGCTCCCAATCACATTTTATGTAATAAGCTCTTCCTTCTGTGCTAGGGCTGTACTAAGCAGTTTGCATACATCATCTCATTTATTTGTCCCCCCAAATCCTTTAAAGCAGGTATTATTATCCCATATTTTACAGTTGAGAAGCTGAGGTTTAGGGAGTTTAAGTGATCTGTGTGAGGTTTCCTAGCTTAAGTAGCAGAATGAGAATTGAAACCGTAGCCTACCTGAGTCCACAGCATGCATTTTTTAAAAAAATTGAAGTACAGTTGATTTACAATGTTGTGCCAATCTCTGCTGCACAGCAAAGTGACTTAGTTATACTCATATAGACATTCTTTTTTTAATATTCTTTTCCAGTATGGTTTATCCCAGGAGATTGGATGTTGTTCCCTGTGCTATACAGTAGGACCTTGTTGTTTATCCATTCTAAATGTAATACTTTGCATCTACCAGCCCCAAACTCCTAGTTCATCCTTCTCCCTCCCCCACTCCCCTTTGACAACCACAAGTCTGATCTCTGTGTCTGTAAGTCTGTTTCTGTTTTGTAGGTAGGTTCATTTGTGCCATGATTTAGATTCCACATATAAGTGATATCATATGGTATTTGTATTTCTCTTTCTGACCACAGCATACATTCTTAAAAACTCTTTTATAGTGCCTCTCTGCACTTTCTAATATTTCTTTCAATTCACGTTTCTGCCTGGAATCATTCCCAGTTCCAATAATTTCTATAATCACTGACAGTAAAATCTAGAAACATGACATTTGTCAGTTTCTTTCCCTGCTCAAAAATCTTCAGTGGCTCCACATTGCACAGAGAAATTAATTTCAGTCAAGGCTCCCTAACAGACATATCTCTCACCCCTTTCTGCTTCACTACTTACCCCCATTGCACTTAGTTTTTTGTACATATTTCCATTCCTTGATTCAGGGTCTTCCTTACATCTGGTGCAGTTGTAACTACCTGACTACCCCGCTGATTCATTTCAATGCATCCTTCCACATCCAGTTCATATATTTTTTAACCTGGAAAAACAGCCCAGAACCTCCACACTTTTATTTTCCCCTCGTAGAATTAAACGTTTGTCCCATAACTTTAGTGAGCATTTGACTCATTGTATTAATATTTAGTTACCAGCTTGTCTTCCTGATGGTGTAAAATTTTAATTCTGAATTGCTGGCAAATGTGAATTTGATTAGGACAGGGATGGCATCCTACTCATCCATGAATTGTACCTCCAGATCTCTTCCTTTCCCCCTGAGGACTAAATCAATCATTCCTCCCTTTGCTAGGGGTGTTTGTGATTGACAGTTCTCAGCTGGGTCTCTTTTCTTTTTTTTTTTTTTGCGGTACGCGGGCCTCTCACTGCTGTGGCCTCTCCCGTCGCAGAGCACAGGCTCCGGACTCGCAGGCTCAGCGGCCATGACCCACGGGCCCAGCCGCTCCACGGCATGTGGGATCCTCCCGGACCGGGGCACGAACCCGTGTACCCTGCATTGGCAGGTGGACTCTCAACCACTGCGCCACCAGGGAAGCCCCTGGGTCTCTTTTCTTGAATTGCCTCTAGCTGAAGAGAGCAGCCTGCATCCAGTGACTGGCCAATATAGGCATTACGAAGGTCTGGTTCCTTGCTTCAATATGGGGTAGCTCTGAAGGGCCATCCCAACTCCAGAGCTCCTCATGTGATTGATGGAGTCGTTTGTTGTTGCTGCATTGCTCTTACACTTTCTCCTCTGTCTAGTCATGCTTCCTGCCCTCCTCCACAGGTGCTGATCTTCAGAGCATTTCCAATACACTTTCCACACACAAATCTTCCTTTCAGCATTTATTTCCCAGGGACCCTGACCTATGACAAGGAGGTCTACACCTGGCTGACAGCAGTATCTCAGCTGAGTGACAGCAGGAGGTTGGGAGGTTACTGTTTAGGATGTGGGCTTTTTCTTATTCTTCTGTTTTCACTACAGTGCTCTTGCCCTGCCTCTGTGTCACAAGATTGGACTTTCTTTGGTTCATTTTCTCCATAGAATAAACTTCTCTGTGGGGTAAGAGAAGGCTGGTAACTTGGTGGTTTGGGAGGGAACCTGGGAATCTGAATGTCTCTATACTAACATTCATCTACTTGTCCTGTTTTCAGTCCCCCTTTATTCCATGGCACCTGGGGTCTCTAATTCCTGAAACTTCCCAGGTTCTGTTGGGAGAACTAGCTTATTTCTTATTCTCTGTAGGTATTTAGTTGTCAAAATGTTCACCTCTGTTAACTCCTCCAGTTAGTTTCCAACTTCCCCCAATTTTTTCCTGTCCCTCACTTGTGTTGTCTCCTTCTCATTTTCTTTATACTTGAAAGTTTTAAAAATTTTACATTCTTTCACTCTCATTTTAGTGGAGCTTCTGGAGGAACCAGTGTTGAGCACAGGTGTAAAACATGCCCTGTTTAACCAGGAGTATGGGAGGTTCATGGTTTTTTGCCAGTTTTGGAACATCTTGATTTTATTTTATAAGTAAGGCAGTGGTTTCTTAAGACATTTGTGGCATTTTTATTTGAAAAAATATTTTTATTTATTAAGGGAAAAATTTGATTTGGATGCTATGTGGAGTAGTGGGTTAAAGTCACCATATTTTCATTCGGCAGAATAGTGGGAAGGGCTTCATTAGCCCTAGTGTCACCCAGGCATACACAGGATGAGGGCCGCTGGCCAAGACTGAGACTTCCCTTCAATATGCCTAAGTATCCAGAGAAAAATGGAACCTTTGTTCAGTCACCCAGATGTTTTGTTTGCATGTCAAGAACCATCCGGAGATGCTTAAGTATCTGAATATTTGGTGTGCTGTTGACAACGTATCTGTATGACTGCCTGAATTTCTCTCACCTAATTTTGGTATTTGGCCTCATGGAAATGCAGCCAAAGACTGACTAACTGCATCACTGGATGTGTCAATTACAGTGGGATCTGAGGGTTGTAAATTAATGAGCATTTTTTTTTCATGTGTTTGACGCCCTCAGTCACATTTTGGTTCATGTTTAGTCCATGTTTTGGGAACACAAGAGCGTTTTTGAAAAGATAAGGACTAATTTCTGGAGAGGGGGCATGTGTACTGGAGGTGCTCTGCTGTGCTGCAGCCTGCCAGTCAAAATCTGCCAGCAATGTCATTCAAGGTCAGAGACCCAGTGACCTGCCAATCAAAGTCAGCAGGGCTGTTCATGTTCACTTGTCAGTGTTGGAAAGAGGTCACTCTCTTTGGTGTGGCTAGTGTGTGAACAATGAGAGTATTTCAGTGGTTGGAAGCACGTTCTGCTGCCTACCCCCTGGCGATTTGAGGATGCTTGCCAAGGTTTTTCCTATCCTACAGGCATACAAGGCAGGATAGTGGAAAAAGCCAACAGTATTTAAAAAAAGAAAACTGAGTTATGGATTCTGAATTCCACAAGCAAACCTGATAGCTAATTTAGTACATAGCTTTGCTTTCTTTTATTTGCTTAAAATCTGTCTGTAAGAAAGGATAGCATAAAGAAAAATTAGAAATATAACTTTAGAGGAACAACTATATCACAGTTAAAAAAAAGAATTAACTTAAAAAAAGATATATAACTTTAGATATCTAAAAAGAGATATTTCCTTTAAACATTTTGTACTTGGTATTCAGTTTGCGTTCTTGACTTAGCTAATCATTATCTTGCCTAATTTTTACCATACAAAGATAAGTTTTGCATTTTATGAAAAAAACGGCAAATTTTTGGATGTGCTAAGATCACAGAATAAAGCTTGGAAAATTTCAATTTCAGGATCTGGAAGACAAAGATGATAGCAACATAGTTTACTATTTCAGTAGGGTCTCGATGGTTTTCCAAAATTGAGCCCTCTCTGAGGGCAAAGGGACAATTCATCATAATCCAGAATATTTGCCATTCAGATTTTTTTCAGCAGCAGCGAATACTGTGGTGGGCAGATGTTCAAAGTTTCTTCAGGGGACCTCCTTGATGGCAAAACCTCCAAATGGGTCATGCTCTGAATGTTTTGCTTCCCCATGGTAAAATAACCAGATATTTAGGTATATCCACATGCTCAGCCTTAGAGATGCTCTTTGGCTAAAATGTCCAGAAGTCATCAGGACGTCATATAGATGCCAGTGAAAGCAGCTGCTCTAGTCATATTTTTATTTGATTAAAAATATATTAACAATAGAGTTTTAAAAGGCCACAGAGATAAAACCCTAAAATGAGGCAAAGTGTATGTAAACTAGGTGTGAGCACCAGATAGATAATTTTTCAAAATTTGTAGAACAGTCAGTGGGAAATACATATTTAGAGTGGTGCCATAGAGCATGAGCTTTTAGGGCTGGAAAGGTCTTTGGGGTTCACACCTCTCATTTTATGGGTGGCGGCATTAGAGAGACTTGTGGAAGAGGCACAAATAGTTAAATGCGGAGAAAACTCCTGGACCTACATTTGTGTCTGGGCCTCCTTGTCCTCTACCAGGCTCCCTTCTAATCCACCTGGTAAGGCTTATGGTGGAGGTGAGTGTTCTGCAGCTGCTCTAGAGTCTTTATGAACTGGAAGGGAAGTGGATGTAGTGTGCAGATGCTCAACAGAGGCTCGAGCCGTTTAGGTGAAGGGAGCACTTGGTAAGTTACATGGGAGAACAAGGGCCCTGGAGTTGCAGAAAGAGTTGGTCAGAAAAGAGAGGATGCTCAGAATTACCCAGTGAAGCAAAGCGTTCTCTTTAAAATGGCTGTACCACCTCTTAATTTTGGATTAGAAATATTCTTGGCTATCAGTAGCAAAAACTTTTTACTGGTAAGTCAATGTTTTGAGGGTGACAGACTCTAGACATAGAAAATACTTGATTTCAGCTTTCCGCTTTGGCTGCCTTATTTGTTAGTAGAATATAGGAGTGAGATATGTGGGCGAGGAGGTACAGATCATATTTTCCTTTCCTTTCTCTGATACCCTGATAAACACCCCTAGGCTTGGAGGAAAGCTTCAAATCCATGAAGACAAAAGAGGAGTGATTCAAGCGTGACTAGTTTCTTTCACAGATGTGAAGGGGGCTGGCCAAGAGGCACAAGGCAGCCAATTTTCACCTCTGACAGCTGCCGAGGTCATCAGCTTCCTAATGGCACCCCTTAATTCCTCTGAGGCCAGGGTCTCCTTTGAACTCAGTGGTTGTTACACTTCCAAAGCTAAGCTGAGAAGGGTAGCAACCTGCAAATTTTGCTAGCCCCTGAGTAGACAATTATCAGGCCATTAAGGCCTTAGGCTAAGGACTTAGGGTTCTCTTATCTCCTCTGACCTACAAACCAGTAGTTACTCCCAGATGACTTATACACACGCGCTCACACTTGTGTGTGTGTGTGTATTCATGAGACAGAGAAAGAGAAGGGCATTTACATGCCAAGAGCTTCTAGAGTGGCAGCAGGACATTTCTGGGAAAGCCTAATGCCTTAGTTCAAAGTATGCTTACAGTGGGAGTAAGGACTATTGAGCTGAGGAGGATTTTCTGTGAGGGACTTTTGTTATGGCTGGACCTAAGGGCTGGGTGAATGCAAGGAGGCTGTAAAATGCAGGGAGCTTGAAATCTGACTTTGAAGGGGGTTTCAGTTCCTGGGGATTCACTGGCCAAGCATTTGTGGAGCTTCAAGTCCAGTGGATGAGGTAGCAGGGGTATTGGCCTCACTACTCCATACCGAAGCCATGTGGCATGAGGTAATGATGGGGGGGTGCAGGTGAAGATTCAAGCCTGGGAAGTCTGTGTCAGTGGGAACCTTCCACATGGTGGTTAAGGAAGGCACTTGGAAAACTTCAGTATAGTAGGGAACTGGCTCTTAGATCAGGAAGTAGCCAGGGATACAGCAGGTGTTAATGGTCTGGTTAGGCAAAACCTAAAGCAGGGAGCCTGTGAGTTCAAGACAGTTAAATCAGGGCAGTGACTGCAGAATGGCCAATGCCAGGAAGGCCAAGTGAGCAGCGGCAGTTGGTGCAAGGGTGGGGATTACTATCAGAGGCCAAAATTCGAGTAGAGCTGAGGCGACAGAGCAGAGAGCCCAGCTGGGTTAGGCTAGCCCTACAGACAGTCAGGTACCCTGGACAGCTCCCAGATGCATGTCTCCTGACAATTTCCTCTGCAGCTTCATCCTTTAAAGAGGCTTTATGCTAGACTTATCGTCTGTACAGGACAAGGACTTGTCTTCAGAGAATTACTCTCATTACTTTGAAGTTCAACTCTAGAAGAAAGAGGCCACATCTCCTGGCCTGACAGACAGATCTCCAGTTTGTTTGCTCATTCATTCATTCATATTCAGCAAAAATATTAAATACCACTATGTATCAGGCCCTCTCCTGGCAGCAAAAGATATAACAATGAATGAGACATAGGTTTGCACAGGAGCTGGCAGTTATTGGGGAGGTAGATTAAGGAAATAAATAAAAATCAATGATAGATAGTGAGGGCAGTGATAGAGATGCACATAATAAATTATGGAAACACATGGAAGTCACACATAATCCTGAAAGATAGTCATGAATGGTTTACTGGAGGGAGTGATGTTTGAGTGGTGTGTCTTAATTAATGGGAGCAGTTATCCAGAGGAAGGAAGGGAAAGGAGCAGGGAGAGAAAGTAAGGACATTGCAGACAGGGGAGCCAGCATAAGCAGTGGCCAAAAGGCAAAAACAGCACAAAACAAATGTAAGGTGTTTTTGGAGCAAGGCTTATAAGATGTATAGGGTTAAGTGAGCTCATCTTGGTGGCAGGGAAGATTTATTTTTATCAATAATGATGTGTTCATCCTCTCTCTTGGATTATGCTTAGCCTGAGACCAGGACACCAACATCTCACTAGGGACAGGCAAAAGCTTTTTTAAATCCAGATGAGTTGGTGAGACATACTGAGCCTGCATGGGTGGTCTTCATTTGCCCCAGCATCAACCATTAACAGAAACCACTCATGTACATCTGGGAACAATTCCTGCCAAATGTCTCTATTGACTGCTGTAACCACTGGCAGGCTCTTAGAAGCTCTACTGCCCTGTTCTTGGTGTGGCAGGGAAAGAGTAGAATTTCAGTGAGATTCTGAAGGGTAGGTAGGGTTTTTGACTAGGGGTGAAGAGAGGAAAGACAAGCTCTTTAGGGGAAATGTGTGAACTCAGCAGATATGCAGAGAAAATACAATATAAGGATAGTGAGGAGTTTATTTGGCTGGAGTTGAAGAAAAGCTTATCTACCGCCTCAGGGATAGAGAAAACCAGAAAGTTGGGTTGGGACCAGATTATTGTGAGCACAAATACTAGACAGTGTTGAGAACATTAATAATAAAAACTAGCTGCTTCTACTATCTAATGCAACCATCTAATTGGTGGTAATATTATTGCTACTTGTGACATTTCTTTCCTTCTACCCTATCACACCCAGGTTCTCCCACCCCCAGGTTCATTGGTTCATTTATTAATTCACTCACTCATTCATTTACTTAGGCTTCTGTGAAGCGCTAGTTGATGTACATCAGAGAAGACTCTTGAAAAGGAGATAACTCGAATTGCTGTACCATCTACCCACTGTCTTTCTTTTCTAAAAATAGCATTTATCTTAGTTTTATAATTTATTCTTTTATTATTCTTTTCCATTATGGTTTATTACAGGATATTGAATACATTTCCCTGTGCTATACAATAGGACTTTGATGTTTATGCATTCTATATATCATAGTTTGCATCTGCTAGTCCCAAACTCCCAAGTTATCGTACTAAGAGAAGTAAGTCAGAAAGAGAAAGACAAATACCATATGATATCACTTATATGTGGAATCTAAAATATGACACAAATGAACTTATCTGTGAAACAGAAACAGACTCACAGACATAGAGAACAGACTTGTGGTTACCAAGATGGGGAGTAGGGGAGGGTTGGATTGGGAGTTTGGGACTATGATTTATTGTTATACAAAAGGCTGAAGGAGAGGGCCTTCAAGATGGCAGAGGAGAAAAATGTGGAGATCACCTTCCTCCCCACAAATACATCAAAAATACATCTACATGTGGAACAACTCATACAGAATACCTACTGAATGCTGGCAGAAGACCTCAGATTTCCCAAAAGGCAAGAAATGTCCCACGTACCTGGTTAGGGCAAAAGAAAAAAGAAAAAACAGAGACAAAAGAATAGGATGGGACCTGTACCTCTGGGAAAGAGCTGTGAAGGAGGAAAAGTTTCCACACACTAGGAAGCCCCTTCAGTGGGGGAGACAGGAGGGTGGGCGGGGGGGGGAAGCTTCGGAGCCACGGAGGAGAGTGCAGCAACAGGGGTGCAGAGGGCAAAGCGGAGAGACTCCCGCACAGAAGATCGGTGCTGACCAGCACTCATCCGCCTGAGTCTTGTCTGCTCACCTGCTGGGGTGGGTGGGGGCTGGGAGCTGAGGCTCGGGCTTCGAAGGTCAGATCCCAGGGAGAGGACTGGGGTTGGCTGCATGAACACAGCCTGAAGGGGGCTAGTGCACCACAGCTAGCCGAGAGGGAGTCCAGGAAAAAGTCTGGACCTACCTAAGAGGCAAGACATTGTTTGCAAGCATTGTTTTGGGGTGCACGAGGAGAGGAGATTCAGAACACCACCTAAATGAGCTTCAGAGATGGGCGTGAGCTGCTGCTATCAGCGTGGACACCAGAGATGGGCATGAGACGCTAAGGCTGCTGCTGCTGCAGCCACCAAGAAGCCTGTGTGCAAGCACACTATCCATACCTCCCCTCCCGAGAGCCTGTGCAGCGCGCCACTGCCAGGGTCCCGTGATCCAGGGACAACTT
Organism: Grampus griseus; assembly: GCF_964374135.1. Classification (NCBI taxonomy): domain Eukaryota; kingdom Metazoa; phylum Chordata; class Mammalia; order Artiodactyla; family Delphinidae; genus Grampus; species Grampus griseus. Next base: position 96,966,647 of record NC_139018.1, read on the forward strand.
CTCCGGGGGAACACATGGAGCGCCTCAGGCTGTTGCAATGTCATGCTGGCCTCTGCCGCTGCAGGCTCGCCCTGCATTCTGTACCCCTCCCTCCCCCACCCTGCCCCCCGGCCTGAGTGAGCCAGAGCCCCCTAATCAGCCACTCCTTTAACCCCCTCCTGTCTGGGCGAAGAACAGACGCCAGAGTGTGACCTACATGCAGAGGTGGGGCTAAATACAAAACTGAACCCCAGGAGCTGTGCAAACAAAGAAGAGAAAGGGAAATTTATCCGTGCAGCCTCAGGAGCAGTGGATTAAATCTTCACAATCAATTTGATGTACCCTGCATCTGTGGAATACCTGAATAGAGAACGAATCATCCCAAATGGAGGCGGTGGACTTTGGGAGCAACAGTAGACTTGGGGTTTGCTGTATGCAACTGACTAGTTTCTGATTTTTATGTTTATCTTTAAAGTTTTTAGTGCTTGTTATCATTGGTGGATTTGTTTACTGGTTTGGTTTCTCTCTTCTTTTTTTTAAATTACTTTTTAAATTTGTTTATTTTGATAATATTAAAAATTTTTTTATTTTATTAACTTTATTTTATTTTTCTGTTCTTTCTTTTTTTTCTCCCTTTTCTTCTGAGCCATGTGGCTGGCAGGGTCTTGGTGCTCCGGCCAGGTGTCAGGCCTGAGCCTCTGAGGAGGGAGAGCTGAGTTAAGGACATTGTACCACCAGAGACCTCCCGGTGCCACGTAATATCAATCAGTGAGAGCTCTCCCAGAGATCTCTGTCTCAACACTAAGACCCAGCTTCACTCAACGACCAGCAAGCTCCAGTGCTGGACACCTTATGCCGAACAACTAGCAAGACAGGAACACAACCCCGCCCATTAGCAGAGAGGCTGCCTAAAATCATAATAAGGTCACAGACACCCCAAAAACACACCACCAGACACGGTCCTGCCCACCAGAAAGAAAAGATACAGGCTTATCTACCAGAACACAGGCACCAGTCCCATCCACCAGGAAGCCTACACAACCCACTGAACCAACCTTAGCAACTGGGGTCAGACACCAAAAACAACAAGAACTACGAATCTGCAGCCTGCAAAAAGGAGACCCCAACACAGTAAGTTAAGCAAAATGAGAAGACAGAGAAACACACAGTAGATGAAGGAGCAAGGTAAAAACCCACCAGACCAAACAAAGAAGAGGAAATAGGCAGTCTACCTGGAAAAGAATTCAGAGTAATGATAATAAACATGATCCAAAATCTTGGAAATAGAATGGAGAAAATACAAGACACATTTAACAAGGACCTAGAAGAACTAAAGAGCAAGAAAAAAATGATGAACAACACAATAAAGGAAATTAAAAATTCTCTAGAAGCAATCAATATCAGAATAACTGAGGCAGAAGAACGGATAAGTGACCTGGAAGATAAAACAGTGGAAATAACTACCACAGAGCAGAATAAAGAAAAAAGAATGAAAAGAATTGAGGACAGTCTCAGAGATCTCTGGGACAACATTAAACCATCAACATTTGAATTATAGGGGTCCTAGAAGAAGAAGAGAAAAAGAAAGGTTCTGAGAGAATATTTGAAGAGACTATAGTGAAAAACTTCCCTAATATGGGAAAGGAAATAGTCAAGTCCAGGAAGCGCAGAGTCCCATACAGGATAAATCTAAGGAGAAACACTCTAAGACACATATTAATCAAACTGTCAAAAATTAAATACAAAGAAAAATTATTAAAAGCTGCAATAGAAAGGCAACAAATAACATACAAGGGAATCCCCATAAGGTTAGCAGCTGATCTTTCAGCAGAAACTCTGCAAGCCAGAAGGGAGAGGCAGGACATATTTAAAGTGATGGAAGGGAAAAACCTACAATCAAGAGTACTCTACACAAGAAGGATCTCATTCAGATTCAACAGAGAAATTAAAACCTTTACAGACAAACAAAAGGTAAGAAAATTCAGCACCACCAAGCCAGCTTTACAACAAATGCTAAAGGAACTTCTCTAGGCAGGAAACACAAAAGGAGGAAAAGACCTACAAAAACAAACCCAAAACGATTAAGAAAATGGTAATAGGAACATACATATTGATAATTACCTCAAATGTAAATGGATTAAATGCTCCAACCAAAAAACATAGCTTGGCTGAATGGATTCAAAAACAAGACCTGTATGTATGTTGTCTACAAGAAACCCACTTCAGACCTAGGGACACATACAGACTGAAAGTGATGGGATGGAAAAAGATATTCCTTGCAAATGGAAATCAAAAGAAAGCTGGAGTAGCAATTCTCATACCAGACAAAATAGACTTTAAAATAAAGACTATTATAAGAGACAAAGAAGGACACTCCATAATGATCAAGGGATCAATCCAAGAGGAAGATATAACAACTATAAATATACCTGCACCCAACATAGGAGCACCTCAATACATAAGGCAAATGCTAACAGCCATAAAAGGGGAAATAGACAGTAACACAATAATAGTAGAGGACTTTAACACCCCACTTTCACCAATGGACAGATCATCCAAAATGAAAATAAATAAGGAAACACAAGCTTTAAATGACACATTAAACAAGATGGACTTAATTGATATTTATAGGACATTCCATCCAAAAGCAACAGAATACACTTCTCAAGTGCTCATGGAACATTCACCAGGATAGATCATATCCTGGGTCACAAATCAAGCCTTGGTAAATTAAAGAAAATTGAAATGATATCAAGTATCTTTTCTGACCACAATGCTATGAGACTAGATATCAATTACAGGAAAAAAAACTGTAAAAAATACAAACCCATGGAGGCTAGACTATACGCTACTAAATAACCAAGAGATCACTGAAGAAATCAAAGAATACCTGGAAACAAATTACAATGAAAACACGATGACCCTAAAGCTTATGGGATTCAGCAAAAGCAGTTCTAAGAGGGAAGTTTATAACACTACAATCCTACCTGAAGAAACAAGAAACATGTCATATAAACAACCTAACCTTACACCTAAAGCAATTAGAGAAAGAAGAACAAAGAAACCCCAAAGTTAGCAGAAGGAAAGAAATCATAAGAATCAGATAAGAAATAAATGAAAAAAGAAATGAAGGAAACAACAGCAAAGATCAGTAAATCTAAAAGATGGTTCTTTGAGAAGATAAACAAAATTGATAAACCATTATCCAGACTCATCAAAAAAAAAGGGAGAAGACTCAAATCAACAGAATTAGAAATGAAAAAGGAGAAGTAACAACTGACACTGCAGAAATACAAAGGATCATGAGGGATTACTACAAGCAACTAAATGCCAATAAAATGGACAGCCTGGAAGAAATGGACAAATTCTTAGAAAAGCACAACCTTCCAAGACTGAACCAGGAAGAAATAGAAACTATAAACAGACCAGTCACAAGCACTGAAATTGAGACTGTGATTCAAAATCATCCAACAAACAAAAGGCCAGGAACAGATGGTTTCACAGCCGAATTCTATCAAACACTTACAGAAGAGCTAACACCTATCCTCCTCAAATTCTTCCAAAATATAGCAGAGGGAGGAACACTCCCAAACTCATTCTACAAGGCCACCATCACCCTGATACCAAAACCAGACAAAGATGTCACAAAGAAAGAAAACTAGAGGCCAATATCACTGATGAACAGAGATGCAAAAAACCTCCACAAAATACTAGCAAACAGAATCCAAGAGCACATTAAAAGGATCATACACCATGACTAAATGGGGTTTATCCCAGGAATGCAAGAACTCTTCAATATATGCAAATCCCTTAATGTGATACACCATATTCACAAATTGAAAAATAAAAACCATGTGATCATCTCAATAGATGCAGAAAGAGTTTTCGACAAAATTCAGCACCCATTTATGATAAAACCCTCCAGAAAGTAGACATAGAGGGAGCTTACCTCAACATAATAAAGGCTACACAAGACAAATCCACAGCCACATCATTCTCAGTGGTGAAAAACTGAAACCATTTCCTCTAAGATCAGGAACAATAAAGGTTGTTCACTCTCACCACTATTATTCAACATAGTTTTGGAAGTTTTAGCCACAGCAATCAGAGAAGAAAAAGAAATACAAGGAATCCAAATTGGAAAAGAAGAAGTAAAGCTGTCAGTGTTTGCATATGACATGATACTATACATAGAGAGTCCTAAAGACACTACCAGAAAACTACTAAAGCTAATCAATGAATTTGGTAAAGTAGCAGGATACAAAATTAATGCACAGAAATCTCTTGCTTTCCTATACACTAGTGAGGAAAGATCTGAAAGGGAAATTAAGGAAACACTCCCATTTACCATTGCAACAGAAAGAATAAAATACCTAGGAATAAACCTACCTAGGGAGACAAAAGACCTGTATGCAGAAAACTGTAAGACACTGATGAAAGAAATTAAAGATGATACAAATAGCTGGAGAGATATACCATGTTCCTGGATTGGAAGAATCAACATGGTGAAAATGACTGTACTACCCAAAGAAATCTACAGATTCAGTGCCATCCGTATCAAACTACCACTGGCATTTTTCACAGAACTAGAACAAAAAATTTCACAATTTGTACGGAAACACAAAAGACCCCACATAGCCAAAGCAATCTTGAAAAAGAAAAATGGAGCTGGAGGAAGCAGGCTCCCTGACTTCAGACTATACTACAAAGCTACAGTCATCAAGACTATGGTACTGGCACAAAAGCAGAAATATAGATCAATGGGACAGAATAGAAGGCCCAGAGATAAACCCACACACCTATGGTCACCTTATTTTTGCAAAAAGAGGCAAGAATATACAATGGAGAAAAGACAGCCTGTTCAGTAATGGTGCTGGAAAACTAGACAGCTACATGAAGAATGAAATGAGAACACTCCCTAACACCATCCACAAAAATAGACTCATAATGGATTAAAGACCTAAATGTAAGGCCAGACACTATAAAACTCTTATAGGAAAACATAGGCAGACCACTGTATGATATAAATCACAGCAAGATCCTTTTTGACCCACCTCCTAGAGAAATGGCAATAAAAACAAAAATAAACAAATGGGACCTAGTGAAACTTAATTGCTTTTGCACAGCAAAGGAAACCATAAACAAGACGAAAAGACAACCCTCAGAATGGGAGAAAATATTTGCAAATGAAGCAACTGACAAAGGATTAATCTCCAAAATTTACAAGCAGCTCATGCAGCTCAATGTCAAAAAAACAACCCAATCCAAAAATTGGTAGAAGACCTGAATAGGCATTTCTCCAAAGAAGATATACAGATTGCCAACAAACATATGAAAGAATGCTCAACAGCATTAATCATTAGAGAAATGCAAATCAAAACTACAAGGAGGTATCACCTCACACCAGTCAGAATGGCCATCATCAAAAAATCTAGAAACAGTAAATGCTGGAGAGGGTGTGGAGAAAAGGGAACCCTCTTGCACTGTTGGTGGGAATGTAACTTGATATGGCCACTATGGAGAACAGTATGGAGGTTCCTTAAAAAACTAAAAATTGAACTACCATTCGACCCAGCAATCCCACTATTGGGCATATACCCTGAGTAAACCATAATTTAAAGAGTCATGTAGCACAGTGTTCATTGCAGCTCTATTTTCAATAGCTAGGACATGGAAGCAACCTAAGTGTCCATCAACAGATGAATGGATGAAGAAGATGTGACACATATATACAATGGAATATTACTCAGCCATAAAAGGAAACGAAATTGAGTTATTTGTAGTGAGGTGGATGGGCCTGGAGTCTGTCATACAGAGTGAAGTAAGTCAGAAACAGAAAAATAAATACTGTATGCTAACACATATGTATGGAATCTGAAAAAAAAAAGAAAGGGTTATGAAGAACCTAGGGGCAGGACTGAATAAAGACACAGACATAGAGAATTGACTTGAGGATATGGGGAAGGGGAAGGGGAAGATGGGATGAAGTGAGAGAGTGGCATGGATATATATACAGTACCGAATGTAAAATAGATAGTGTGAAGCAGCCATATAGCACAGGGAGATCAGCTCCATTCTCTGTGACCAACTTGATTGGTGGGATAGCGAAGGTTGGAGGGAGACGCACGAGGGAGGGGTATGGGGATATATGTGTACGTATAGCTGATTCACCTTGTTATACAGCAGAAGCTAACACAACTTTGTAAAGGAATCATACCTCAATAAAGATATGAAAAAGAAAAAAAGGCTGTAGGAGGCTTTAGTTTACCTATTATATTCCTTAGCAGTACGTCAGGTCAATTTTGGGACCATGGGCTAGGCAGAGCTGCAGATCTTTTTTCTGCCTGTAGTCTCTCACTTTATCTCACCCCAACCACTGGTAGTTGGTCAGTTGTCCAGGCAGGCAGTATCATGTGGTGGTTAAGTATAAGGACTCTTATAGCAGACAATTCTGGGTCAGTCTCTGTCTTCACCCCTTCATGGTTCTGTGGTCTGGGACATCACTACATGAGTATTAGGTACGTAATCTGACCATATGTGGTCATTATGAAACTTAAATGAGATAATGTGTGTTAGTGGTTAACTCACTTACTCAGCCTATGGCAAGTGCTCAGTAAACAGTGGCTATCTAGGTTACTATCAGAAACAGGTCATTGAATACATACTATAAAAACCTAGAGAAACCATTGAGATCATTGAGGTAGAGGCAGAATAACAATTAGCAACCATAAACAAGGTCTGCTGGCTCCTAGTCTAGTGCTTTCTCTAATCTTCACCATCCCACAGCCTCATCTGTGGCAAGACTTCAACACTACTGTTCGGGATGTGGGAAACCTCCTCTGTCCTATGTAAGCCTCTCTTCTGGAGCAAATGAGTATCTACAGTAGCAAAAGACATATAATTAGCCCAGTCCTCCAAATGAGAGAGCAAGTAACAATAAAAGGGAACCACTATAAAGATCCAAAAATGATATATAACTCCACAGTAGGCTTTCACTGAAAAACTTCCAGGTTACAGTAGTGATTCCACAATTGTCACAACAGGGGATGAAAGGACACTTGAAAATCATTGCTTCTCAGTCAGAGAATGTAAGGAATTTTTGCCAGTATTTCCTTCTGTGGCTTTCTTCCTCCTTCCCTCCCTCCTTCCCTTCCTTCCCTCTCTTCCCTCCCTCCTTCCTTCCTTCTTTTCCTCCCTCTCTCCATCCTTCCCTCCTCCCTCTTTCCCCCTCCCCTCCTCCTCCTCCTCTTTCTTCTTCTTTTTGTTCTTCTTCTTCTCCTTCTTCTCTCTCTCTCTCGTTCTCTCTCTCATCTGTCAATCACATACTTTCAAATTTTAATTAATTAATTAATTAACTTACTTAATTTTAAGGTTTACTGACTGGGCAACAGCCATTTCGGTTCTCAACTACATTTCCAGTTACTTTCTAGGTCAATGCAGCCCCTGGTCTTGAACCAGGACCACAAACCCTATAGCAGAGGCTGGCCTAGTTTTGAGAAGTAGAGCACTACCCCTGATGGAAATGACTGCTCCCTCCCCTGATCCTGGAGCTCAGGTCTCATCCCTCACTTAATGTTGACAGCCTGGCCTGGTGGATTTCCCTCAAGACATTCATGTCTTCACAACTAAATTCCAAGCCATTGAAGAGCACAGATCCTGTCTTTCTAACCTCACCAGCATTGCCTGGCCCAATGTCTTGCATATACTAGGGCTCACTACCCAGAGGTTTGGCTTAGATCAGGACTCTTGGTCATCCTTGCCACAGAGACAGGACCAAAGACACCTCAAGGCAGAACCATGACAGTGTTGCACTTTCATAACCAGCTACCCCTGGAAAAACTCTTCCTCAGTAGAACAGAAGTCTTTATCCCACCTTTGCAGGGGCAACCATTCTGTCTGGTGAGGAAACGTACAACGTACTTCCTATCCACTTCTGCTGATCCCGAAAAACAATACAGTATTTACAATAATGTACATTAATAGAAAAAATTCTTTATGTGTCCCTCCATCCTTCAGGATGATCACATTAAAAACATTTTTTTCTAGTTTTATTGTGAAATAGTTGACATACATCACTGTATGAGCTTAAGGTGTACAGCATGATGATTTGACTTATATATGTTGTGAAATGATTATCACAATAGGTTTAGTTAACATCCATTATCTCATATAGATATAATAAAAAGAAAAAAAATTCTCCTTGTGGTGAGGACTCTTAGGACCTACTCTCTTAACCGTTTCCCCATATATCATACAGCACGTTAACTATCGTCATCATGTTGTGCATTACATATCTAGTACTTACTTGTCTTGTAACTGGAAGTTTGTACATTTTGAGCACCTTCTTCCAATTCCTCCACCCACAGGTTGTTCACAGTTTAACTGTGAAAAAGCCCCTGTTAAATTCAGACAAACGAATGGAGTGATAATTATGGGAATTTCAGGTATCAGCGATGTTTTTCTTTTGGGGATGGTGGTGTGTGGGTGTAATGTGGGAGAGACAGCTACAGAGGGTGGCTAGGGAAGGGGATCTTTCTGCAATTTTTGAATTTATACCTGTAGGTGACCACTTTCTTGGACAAGATACCTAGAGGAGTTTCCCTTTTGGATCATGTTTTGGCTTTCCTATGGCACTCTTATCCATTACAATTAAAATTCTTGACCTTTTCCTGGCTAAGTAAGGAACTGAATGGAAAATATGGGGTGGAGAGTTTTTTTTGTTGTTGTTGTTTTTGCTTTTGGTATCTGTGATTATTTTTTCTTTCCTGGGATACTAAAGAAAGGCTTCACCCTTTGTTTCCCATTCAATCCCCTTCCTTAGCCAGCTATCTTCAGCTTTTGGCTGCCTTGTCCTTTATGGGATCATGATGTTTCCTGGGGCAGGTTGAAGAGCACTTGATTAGGTCTAAGATAGCACCCTAAGCATAGTAAATTTATTTTAGAGTTTGAGTTATTTTGTTACCTACTCTGAGCTCTGTCTTCTGGAGGGAGTTCACGATCTCTATTCGCTGACTTGACATTTCCCTGCCCTTTCCTCATTCCCAGCTCTTCATTACTCTGATTCCAGAGTGACCTACTTGTGTTTGGGCTTTTATTCTTGCACGCTTTACAGTGACATCTTTTATTTTGCTATATAGAATCATCTGTCTTTAAAGAATTTCTCTAGTGTTCCTGTCTCTTCTGTGGAATGTAATTGTCCAGGCCACTTCTTTCCCTCTCTCCACTCAGTCTTCTCATAGAGCCTCTCTCATGATGCTTTCAGGAACCCTTTGCATTTCCCTGACTGCTCATCACCTTTCCACCTTATTACCTGATCCATCTCATCTTTCCTTTCTCAATGGGAACCATGCTTACTGCCATTCTGAATTACTGGAGATTCCCTGGAAACACCACACCCTTACATAACTCTGAACAGGTAATCTATATGCCTGGAATAACTTCTAGGTCCCCTTCTTCAAGAACTTTCTTCTGCAGACACAACTTCCCTCCTTACCTGATCCCACTAGGGTATTGCCCGACTCTGTGAATTCCTCTGCAACCTGCAAGTGTTAGATAGCTCTCTCCTCTGATCTTTCTTTTTGACCATCTTCTTATATCCTACTGTTTCCTTCACACTTAGTCCCTGGTAGACTATATATACTATCACTTATCCCAGGATATCTTAATGACTTATGTGCCTGTCTGCTTATTGAGCAAAGACCTTGTCTTTTTCAACTTTGTACCTGGTCCATTTAAATCCCTGAATAAATAAATGAATGAACTAAGGTGATACACCAGCTATATCTGACTATCTTGATGACTTCTTAGTGATGGAGTGAGAATTGTTAAGGAAGAAGGAAGCCTTGAGTCCTGGACAAACTCCCATTAATTCCATGTTAGTTTTTCTCTAGGGCTAGAAGCAAAAGACTGTGGCTATCCCTAAGCAGACAATTTGGTAAAAAATGGACTAGTTGAAAACGTATTGGACAAAGTAACTAATTGGTTAAGACTGACCATGGGGACAACAAAATGAAAATTTCATTTCATTGGAATTTTTGTATTTTGACAAAATTTTGCGCTCCAAGTAGATGATATTACAATATCATACATACTTTTAAGCATTATTATCCATATTCAGGAATTTTAAGGGGTTGTGGTTCAGTTTTGTGAACTTTGAAGAATCCTTATAACTTTGTGTTATGGCGTTACAGTCCTTTTTGGGTGCAGTAAAACTACCAATATACCATCTAGTAGTTGGTAACATTGGAACCATTCATTTGCCCTATTTCTGTCAAGAAATTAAATTTGAGCAATAGTCAATAGTTACATAATCAAAACATTTCCAAACCAGTAGGGATATATTTGACTGAAAATTAGTTAGAAATTTTTAAATGTCCAATTTTGAGAAATGAACAAAATGCTAAAAAAGGATGGGAAAAACTTGGGCCCTAATTGGGCCTCCTTCCTCTCACTCCTGAGGCAGACCCTGGGGCATTCCTATGGAACTCAAGGGCTCTGAGCAACCTAGTTTGAAAACCAGTGACCAAGCCCAACCTTCTCATTTTACAGATGCAGAAAGTAGAATCCAAAGAAGGCAAGTGAGCCACAGTGCAAACCTAGGATTTCATATTTCCAGGCCAGTGATAGAAGGAAGAAACCTGCCTTGAATCCACACTCACTTTTTCTGAGAGGAAATATGTGGTATCTTTACTTCACTAGATGTGAGTAGAGTTGTCTACCCAGAGACTGTTCTTTAGGCCCATTTAAAGCACGTTGAGTAAGGGGTCACTCTGTACAGGATGCATGACCTCACTCTGTGCAGGGAAATGCCCCAGTCATTGGTAGAACACATCTGTGGGAGTCCACACACATGACTTTGGTTTTTACCCATGTTCTTAGCACACCTGTGAAGTCATGTGTGTCATGTCCCCTGTCTGAGCCTCAGGCTTTTATTTTTAAGATAAAGGGTTGGGAGATATCATTTCTGGGGTCCCTTTGGTTTTGGGATTCTGTGATGTTAGGAGACATGAGACAGTTTTGTAGCTGAGTACTCTCTTTATGAGGGGTCCCATTCCATTTTCCTAGCACAGAGGGATGCATAACCAATCTTCTCAGTTTAGACTGTCTTACACAAAGGTAAAAATTCATTTTGTTATAAAGAAAATTAAGAAAATTTGATTTGTAAAGGAAACATGGGTTTAATCTTTTCATCTTAGGCTTGCTATGGGATTCTCTGGGACTTGAATGATGCTTTCATTTATTAATGTATCTTGAGTGGATGATCATGCTAGGCTCTGGGCCAGGGACTAGGGGCTAAAGAGGTGAAGAAGACTTGATCCTGACCTTAAGAAGCCCACATTCTTGTGGGAGAAAGATTCTTATAAACAAATATTAATTCTTAGAACCAAGGTAGGATATTCATAGGACAGTGATAAAAATGACCAAGTACTTTATATGCATTCTTCTACAAGTCCTCTCAACTATTAAACCCATTTAATAGATGAGATATATAAGGAAACTAAGGCTCAGAGAGGTTAGAGACTTTCCCAAGGTCACCACTATTAAGAATGGATTAAATGGGATAGACTTTAGGCCTTGATTTCCTAGTAAGGAAATTACTGCAAAGGTGTAGGTAGGTAATGGTGTGGTTTTGAATTCAACAGAGGCCATGAGCATGATGGTAGGACAAGCCTCAATATGCTACCTTGCTTATATTTTCCTTTTGTAGGATTCCAGCTACAACCCTCTTTCACATAAAGCATCAAGTTGATACAGATAGTTATCTGTTAGATCAAGAATAGATGCTTAACATTTGTGACAGCATGGATGAACCTAGAGGACATGCAGAGTGAAATAGGCTAGACATAGAAGGACAAGTACTACATGATACTGCTTATAAGAGGAATCTAAAATAGTCAAACTGAGAGAAGCAGAGTAGAATGGTGGTTATTAGGTGTTGGGGGAAGTGGGAAATGGGGAGTTATTAGTCAAAGGGTATAAAGTTTCAGTCATGCCAGATGAAAAGGTCCTAGAGATCTACTGTACAGCATAGTGCCTATAGTTAATAATATTGTATTGTATACTTAAACATTTGGTAGGAGAGTAGATCTTATGTTAAATGTTCTTACCACATACACAAATAATAATAATAAAGAAGGTGAGAGGACACTTTTCGTGGTGATGGGTATGTTTATGGCATAGATTGTGGTGATGGTTTCATGGATGTATACATATTTCTGATCTCATCAAGTGGTATTAATTAAATAAGTACTTTTTTATATGTTAATCATACCTCAATCAAGTGATTAAAAAAAAGAATGGGTGCTTAATCTAAGAATAGCCTGTCTATAGACTTGGCTAATAGTCAGTGGGATAGTCTGGCACAAAAACCATGACCAATGGTGGCAGTAGAATTAGACCTTGTGACTTGAGGAACTTGAGAAATAGAGAAAGAATTAGATAGAAGTCATAGTGAAAGTTGAGAGGACATAGAAAGAAGCAGAATCACTGTGTGGTGGAACAGTAGGGCTGTGATCAATAAATTCTTGATGGCTAGATACCTTGGTTTCTAGAAGCATATTGGATCCTGAATGAACTTCACATTCCCCAAGCAAGTTCTGACCACTTTGAACCTTGCTTTGAGCCAAATCTCCATGGTCAAGATTCTCATCATCTTCATTTCTACATGTTATCCCCCAAATCCTCTTTGCCTGAAGTAAACCAAATTATATTCTGGTCCTTGCAACTGAGAAAGCTCATTTAAAATTGGGGTTGAGAGTAGGAACAAAATTCAGGAAATTTTCTAAAGGAAAAAAGCTGATGGGATTTGATAACCAATTTTTATCATTATTGATTATTCTCGAAAGCTAGAGGTATTAGAAGAGAGGAGGCCACTGCATTTTTACAACAAACCACACAGAAACAAATCTGATGCGTGTGGTTTCAAACCATTCAGAGTCTGAATTTCCAGCCAAATTCAGGAGGCAATAGACTAAAGAAATATCAGAGAACATAACAACCAGCAGTAACATAAAATGGAAAATGCATCACAAGAAATTAAAAGAACTGGTATGGCTTGGAGCGACCACGATTGAACTCTGCAGGAGCTGCCTTTGTTTCTCCGCCTTAAAGTGTATTTGTTACTGCAGATTAATAGCCTCCGTTTGGGGAAGAAATGACCCTGGATCACTCTTCCATTTTAGGAACCACAGGTGTTGTTGTACACATTCTGTTTATAATCTTAGGGGTGAGTGTAAAACGACACCTAACCAAGAAAACAGTGACCATGGACCAGAATGAGCTTTGCAACATTTCCTTCCTGATCATTCCTACACAATCAGATGCATGATAATGAACACAAAGTTCCACTGTCTACATGGAATGCGAATTTTAAATAAAAATGAGGGCATGAGTGTGTGTGTGTGCATGTGTATGTGAAAAAGAATTTAAAATAATTTAGTGTGACTAATCTACTCATGTCTTGCATATTAAGTAACATTAAGACTTCACCTCATTGAAGGGGCCACTAATTTTGAAGAATGTAGATTAATAAGGCTCCTTGCTTAAAAAATGAGCTTCAATATTTGTGTGAATCATAGAGTCAAAAGAAAAAATCGATGGGCTATCGACTACTGGGGATGATCACATTCATTTTGCCCTTTGTGGTTGGTGAAATCCATGCTGCAATTACAGAGACAGGCTGGCAGCAAAGAGCCTCAGTCGGGCTTTCAGCTCCACATTAATCCAAAACTCCCTATTTTAATGCAGATATAGATTGCCACCAGTCAATAGCTGACTACTTGAATTGTGGAGTAGCACTCCATGCAGCTCAGGCAGGCCTGAGCTTACAGTATTTGGGAATTTCAAAGCTTTGCTGTGTGAACCAGCATAGCTAAGGCTGGAGGGGAGGTGTGGTTGTGCTGATGCTGTTGAAAAGATCTGTCTTTGGGATCTAAAACACAGATAATAGCAAATTCAAGGTGGGCGGGTCATAGAATCATAGGATTGTAGAGCTGGAAGGGCTCTCAGAGGTCGCCTGGTCCAGCTCCTTACTTAAAGATGAGGAAATTGAGGTCCTCAGAGGTTAACTAACTTGCATGTGGTTACACAGCTAGTCGGCAGAGAACCCCATACTAGAAAAAAAAGAGGTGTCCTCTTGGGCTTTTTGCTACTGTACATGGGTTATGAAAAACCAAATTTGCTTTATTTACTGGGTCATACGTGTGTGTGCATGCAATAGGTGCATAACTGAATAGCTTTTATTTAATCTATTTTTAGTATTCAACGATCTATGAAATGGGGTAGTGAGGAAATCCTTCTCACCACTGGGAGTAAGTATGCAGCAATGCCAACATTAAAAACTGTTACAACTGAGGGAAGGGTGGGATCCTGTGTTTGAGGCATTAAGTGGGACATGATTTAAAAAAATGCTTTGTAAGTGGTAAGGCACTATACCCATGTTAGAGTTAAGGATTATTTTAAGGCATACATTTTTAGGGGCAGATTTCTATTTCATGCAGTATTTCGATTGTTACTTACATCAAACTACACTGCTAATGCATTGAGAATGAGGAACAGCGTCTTGCCTCTGTCATCAGCAAATAGCATAATGCTTCGCATGTGGTAGGCGCTCAGTAAATATTTGCTGAATGTTGAATGTTGTCTATCTAAATCCTTGTAGTAAGCACCTTGTACTTAAAGTGTGGTTTTGTGGTCCAGGAGCATCCACATTGCCTGGGAGTTTGTTAGAAATGCAGAAACCTGGGTCCCATGCCAGACCTACTAAAGCAGAACCTGCACTTTAACAAGATCCCTAGGTGCTTAGCTGATTCATGAAAGTTTGAGACACCTTGCAATAAGCTGTTCTGAGCCAGGTTTCTAATCACTCAAACCCTATTACAATGAGTTTAGGTATAGAGTCTGCACAGGAGGTGACAATGGTAGGTGGTCAAAATTTTCCCAAATGAATGGCCCTAAAATCGTCCACACACCACTATAGGATGGTTTTGTGTGTGTGTGTGTGTGTGTGTGTGTGTGTGTGTGTGTGTGTGTGGTCCCCTAGTCAATGGAGGGAACAGTGAGTTTACATCTCCCATCTCATTCCTAATAGGAGTGTGTTTTCAAGCAGAATGCACCACTAAATGATGGTTTCTCTCTCCCTAACTCATATAATGTAATTTGAGTTAAATGCATTTATGATGAGCCTTTACTGTCCACGGGAAATATTTCTTTTAAGAATAATGATGTGCTTCTTAGTGTTATGACTTGAATATATTTGCCCAGTTGAACATGTTCAGTTATAATAGCTAGTCACATTGAAATCCATGGTTTTCACCCAGCTATGTTGCACATAACTGGAGAATTATAGCTATCTTCTTTCAATTGGAATTTTGAAACAAGGTGATGGGGCATGAATCATCAGTCTCTCACAATGCCCTTCATACCAGTGGGCTTTGTAGGTTATTTATTGCCTGAGTAGCTCCCTGGATGCCACACATATCTTGAAAGAGTCAGAGAGTGGCCTTGCCTGAAGAGCTCTGAATATGAATCCCATGCTCCTTCTGTACGTATCTGTGGGACCCGAGCTGATGCTTGAATGACCAGACCTGGGCTCCAGCAAAGAGCTTTATCATCAAGTTTTTCTGTCTTCTTACATGATCCAACAACAGAAAATCTGATTTGAGCCGAGGCTGAGCCAAGGCTGACATAGGGTGAGAGTGTCTCCCTGCCCTGTTCTTGCCCTGGGTCCTCTTTGTCTTCCACTCTGTTGGCGTTAGCTTTGCGACCTGTACTGAAATACTTTGAGAAGGCAGGTACATGGTTGACGAAGTGAGGGTCATCTGTCTCAGTGATAGGATGATCAGAATGTAGCCACTTAAATGGGACGTCCTAGCAACAACCATGAACTTACTTTCACTAGCTTTCTAAATAACTCCAGGACTCTCTGGGCGTCCATGGAGAGGAGTGAGTTTGCCCTGCAGAGAAAGCACAGGGAGAATTGATCAGGAATAAAACAGTTTGTCTAAGGGCACGTCTGATCTCTGCAACTGCTGCCCCCACGTTTCATCCCCGCCCTAATCTTCCATCTCTGCCCTGCACTCTGCTGTGCCTTTTTCTTTTTCAGGCTCAGTCACTTTTGTAAAGTCTCCCTCTTGTCTTCCCTCTCATGCCTGCCTCTTTAATTCTCTAATAAAAAATTGATGCAGTCTGGGCTGAGCATGCTCACTAGTTGTAGGCAGGTTGTGTTTGTAAGTGGGTAGCTACAGCAGTATCTCTCTATGGTGTTTCTCTTGTTTACATGAGAGTAATTCACCAGATCAGCAAACAGATCAGCTGGAAACCTCTTGCCTTATGACAGAACAGATCAGTTCAAACCTCACAGTTTACTGGAACGTATTGCCAGGCGGCCTAGCTTGGCTGCAAAGAAAGCCTCTTCTGTTTCCACTGGTGCTGACCAGTTCATCTCAACAGCTTGCTTTTAGATACCAGTGTATATCCTGAAAAAAGAATAAAAATTGGAGTTGGCCTACACTGTGCTGACTTATAACCAACCATGACCCTGTGAGTGGACAGCTTGCTTTAGGGAAATAATTTGCCCCAAGCAGAATTTAGACATTGTTTTGATTGAAGCAAAGGCAATGCTGCATAATGACATAGCCACAATCAACTTTTTTGGCTGTAGTTCCTATAAACAAGATCAATATCAATGTCATTATTTGTCTCTTTTTCCACTTACACGCTTGTAAGATTATGGTTAAAAACCAAGATGTTTAAGATGAATCTGTTATTTAATTCCTCCAGTCCCAAATTTCCATGGAAATGGATGAACGAATCTGGAAATGGCAGTGTGTGTGAAGTAAGGGAAAGGCTGGAGACTTTAAGGAGTTTCTTCAAGCCAGGCTGGGATTACTGAATCGAGGGGAAAGAGAATTAATCTGTGATTGGCCTGGGAAACAACTGGAAGGAACCCTTCAGTAGATGCCACTGGAACATGTATCTCACAGTGGTAGAGACTGCGGGCCTTGAAGCAGTTGTTAAGGGTCTCGATCATAAGAGCACCTTGGGGAAAGGCATGATGTGCTAGGGTCCAAACAGAGTGAAGTACTGTGGACTGGACTATGTACATTCAGTTCTAATTGGCCCTGCTGGAGTGGGAAGGAATGCCAGTGGAGAGTGGGGACTCTGTATTAACAACCTTCGAACTATCTTAACAAACAGAGAAGACTCTTTTACCTAGTGCTGGAGTATAGCTGTCTCCTTTCTACTGGCAACTGGACTGGTGATCTAGCAAAGTAAAAATGATAGGATTTCTAAAGTTTTCCCTCATTCCTTCATCTCGTGTGAAACATGCAAATAGAAGCCAGCAGCATGTCTGCCAGACTCCATCTCAACTCCCAAGACAAGCATATGTTCTTATGTCTAAAGAATGAACAAATTGAGGAAATAATTGTATACATCAAAGGATCTAGTAATAAATAGCTAACACTTATTGAGCACTAGCTGTGTGCCAAGCCCTTGACATAAATTGACTCTTCTAATCCTTAAAACAATCCTAAAATCTGGGAATTATACATAGATCACACTAAAGTGAACAGAGTTCCCTCTGAGGTTAAAGAACTTGTTCAAGTAAGTAGCAGAACAGAGATTTGAACCTAGTTTTAACTCCAAAGCCAATAAATGATTGGGAACAGAGCAATTACCCCTCAGTGAACAAAGCTATAGAAAGAAAAAAAAATAAGAGAAAACTTTAGAAAATCTCTAATTTTTATTATCAGTGAAATTTAACAATGATATTTTCAAAAGGTGATAATAGTCAATCAGAGAAGATTGCTTTAAGACAATTAAAAAACCCGTAAGTGACAAAATGAAAATACAAAGGAAGATGTGAAGTGAAGATTTGTTATAATTAACAATAAGATACATAATGAGTGAAGATGAAAGGTAAGTCCAAAAAATTTTCCAAGAATTTGGTGAAAGGATACGATTAAATAGGGACATAGAATAGATAACCACATGAAGAATGAATCCCAGCGTTTCTATATACATGTAATAGAGACTCTAGATAAATGGAACAGAACAGATGGAGGAAATGCACTGAAAATTAGTAGAAGAAAATTATGTGTTGAAAAAAGACATGAATGTTTGGATTAAGTATGCTTCCCAACTACCAGGCAAAATTTATGAAGAGAACCCCTGTGAGATATATCCTGGTGAAGTTTTTTAATTTAAAGGAAGTAAAATGTTTCTATAAGAACATAGGAATTAAAAACAGGCTGTCTAGTAAGGCAAGTCTGGCATCAGGTTTTCCCAAAGAAATGGAGGAATGTCTACTAAGTTTTGGGTGAAAAAGACATTGATCCCAGAATTCTATATCCAGCCATGCTCACATTCACATGCGAAGGCAATGGAAAGACATTTCAGACACCCAAGTTCTCAGAAGTATGGGGACCTTGCAACCTTTTTGATATAATCCCTTGAAGAAATACTTGAGTTGAATGAGAAAAAGAAAAAAAAAACAAAACAAAAAACAACCAAGATCTGAGGAATGTGACATACAAAAATGTATCTTAATCTGTGAAACCTCTAAAATTTGGCACTGTTCACGTAACATTCATTTATGTCAATAAAATTTTGTGAAAACATCAGAAATAATTTTCCCAAACTGTGCTTTCCAGTAGAACTTTTCTAAGATAAATATCCTCTGTGCTATTAGGGCAGCTACTATCCATATGTGACTGTTGAGCACTTTCAAAACAAAAAGTCAATAATTACTGTGTAAAGTTGAAATGCAATAAAAAACAAGCTATGATGGCTCCAAACCCTTAAAACTGTAGATGATTCTTTAGAAGGTGATGAAGAAATGTTTAACTGAGTCTAGCAATTTCCTTGATTTCATTTCAGGTTCTTTTTCTTTGATTAAAGTCAGGTACAATTTATCTATCTCTCATCTGTTTCTGTTTGTGTATTAATGGCTATAATAATTTTCACTCAAGTTTAATGGAAAATAGATATATCTTGGTGGTAAGATGTTAGGTAAATTTTAAATGTTTTCCAATATAGCTTGATTTAAAAAAATAATGAGTCAACATCATTTTTTAAAAGGTCATTATATTAAAAAACACAAAATGAAACAAAATGAAAATAACTTCTACGGAGTAGGAGATGTTCTTAGGATTGTGATCCTTTCTTATTTAATCCTCATAGGGTTTAGCTGTATGTCTTAAGAGATTCTGTGTTGCTTTGTATGGCACTTGGTCTTTATAAAATTATCTAATTTTCTACTGCTAGATCTTGAGCTCTTTGAGAAGGAGCTACATCTTATTCACAGGACATAGGAGGCCCTAATTCATACATATGGTAGGTGTACTTCTTGTGTTACTTAGTCCTGTGCTTTGAGGATTACAGACAACACATTAGATATCAAGTTTAATTGACAGACTCTTTTGGAAATTAAGCTGATTTTTCAATAACCCTCAAGGTCAGAAATCTTCTCAATGTTGACCAGCTGTAAATAACTCATAATTTAGGGATCCTGACTTATTTTTAGAGTATATAAACAATACTTATTTTAGCTACATATCTTTGGGTAAATTACGTAATCAAAGCCTTAGTTTCTTCATTTGTAAAGTGGGGACAGTAACAGACCCTAAGTCTTATTGTAGAGGATGAAAAGAGCAGCTATGTAGTTATTGGTGTATAGTATGTCCTCAGTAATTGTTAGCTGTTGTTTTTCTTTGCAGAAGAGGACCGGGAGTATAGCATAAAGAGCATTAGTCTAGAGGTCTGGGTTCTAAACCCAGCTCTGCCTATCAGTAACTGGGTAACTGTTGGGAAACCACTTTTCTTTTCTGGGTTTAATTTCATCTTGTAAAATGAAAAGAAGGGAGTAAATTATCCCAGATGGCTTTTCTGAATCAGTCACTCTGTGAATTTGTGATCAGGATAGTTAGTCCAGTTAGCCGAATAAAAGAAATTCAGGTTGAAAAATGATTGATTTAAATTATCTTGATTGTGTCTATTACCCACAATAATGGATGTCCCAGAATAATTGTTCTCCCTTATTTATTTTGACGTATAAACTTGACCTAAAAATATGTATTTTTTTTCTCTGTTCCTTTTATCCTTCCTTAACCCCCATCAGATTTCCTGACTGGTTCATTTCATGTTCTGATCTTCTGAATTAGGATGAAATTTTGTCACTTTAAACCTGTCTCATTCCAATATTATTTACAACAGAATCCAGCACTTTGAACAATCTCCGATTGGAATAAGAAGATCCTCATAAACCCTGCCTTCTTACAGTGTGTACATGGGACCTCATTCTGTAGCTTTTCATTACTCCTTGTTGTGATTTTCTTTTTATTATTAGTTTTTAACAAAACAGAAGGAGAAAGAGAAAATTGTTATAATCCCCTCGGGCATTTCTTAGTTACAGGAATGGAAGTTTAACTATTGGTGGAGACTCCATGGGAATTTGAAATAGTTTTAGTATTTATCCAAACTACCTCTTATCGAAAAAGGTAACCTTTGCCACCGATTTAATAACAGTTGTTTAACTCAATTATGTAAACACTTGGCACTTTTGATCTTTCTGGAGTATTATTGAATTAAAAAAAATACCCTTTAGCATACTAAGGATAAAATTTATCCTGTCTGTGTATCTGGAAGCATAATGTAATATGAAAGTAAGAAATGTTTGAAAAAGACCTTTCTTTTAGATATGTAAACAATCTAATTTTTAAAAATTTTGATTTTATTTTATTTTTTAATTAATTAATTTTTTAGCTGCGTTGGGTCTTTGTTGCTGTGCACAGGCTTTCTCTAGTTGCGGTGAGCGGGGGCTACTCTTTGTTGCAGTGCATGGGCTTCTCATTGTGGTGGCTTCCCTTGTTGTGGAGCACAGTCTCTAGGTGCGTGGGCTTCAGTACTTGGGGTTCCCGGGCTCTAGAGCGCAGGCTCAGTAGTCGTGGCGCACAGGCTTAGTTGCCATGTGGCATGTGGGATCTTCCCAGACCAGGGCTCGAACCCGTGTCCCCTGCATTGGCAGGTGTATTCTTAACAACTGCACCACCAGGGAAGTCCTAAACAATCTAATTTTCACCTTCAGTTATCAATTGCATGTAATTGTGTAAAAAATGAAGTTAGCTGAAGTCTGCTAAGCTATCGTATACTTTGGCTATAATAGCTGTTATTTGTAAAATTTGCTATGTGTTGTTTTAGTGGATGGGGGTCTAACTGCACAGGAGTGAATTAAATACCCACTGTGGTTATCTGGCACCAGGTGAACTGTGGTATCTGTTCTTGAGCTAAAATATATTGATGTCCTTTAGTCCAGATAAGGAGAAGGAGGGCCAAATCACATGGTCTATTCATCTTCATTATACAAAAATATTAATTTCTTATATACTTAGAAACCCTGCAAAACAAGAGTCCCAAAAGTGAATGCTCCCTTTTAAATTTATCTCTGATCATTTTTTCACTCTGAAGAATGAATATCATCTTAGGTTTTCCTCCATTTCTGAAGGAAGGTTGTCCAGTTTGTTTCCAGTGGTCAGGAGTGTCCTACATTCCTCTTCCTTGTTCTTTTCTTTTTTTTTAATATTTATTTTTGGCTGTGTTGGGTGTTTGTTGCTGCTCACAGGCTTTCTCTAGTTGCAGCGAGCAGGGGCTATTCTTCGTTGGGGTTCATGGGCTTCTCATTGCGGTGGCTTCTCTTGTTGCGGAGCGCAGGCTCTAAGCGTGCAGGCTTCATTAGTTGTGGCACGCGGGCTCAGTAGTTGTGGCTCATGAGCTCTAGAGTGCAGGCTCAGTAGTTGTGGTGCACGGGCTTAGTTGCTCCGCGGCATGTGGGATCTTCCTGGACCAGGACTTAAGCCCGTGTCCCCTGCATTGGCGGGCGGATTCTTAACCACTGTGCCACCAGGGAAGCCCCCTCTTCCTTGTTCTTGAGGATTCAAACTGTTTTAATTCTTCTTCCATGAGCCTTGACATTAACTCAGACTTGAAGAAGAGAAATTAAGAGCATCTTGGTTTGTCTCTCCTTTTCAGTGACTTTCAATTGCCCTTCTCAAAACATAGATGGCTTACCCTGGATTGGCTTTCTCCTTTGCTGCCTGGGTCTGAATTTACCCACTCTTGTTTCTTGATGCCTGATTTCTCTGTTTTACAATCTGTATTCTTAAAAGGGCTTGGACATTATTATTATTATTACTATTAGTTGGAGTTTATAAAGTTGCAGTGTAGGTTTGCTACCTGGCTATGCAGGTTTTCTTTCTTTCTTTTTTTTTTTTTTTTTTAACTTTGCAGACATTCTCAGCCATGAGGACATATGTTAAATTGTAAAATCCTCTTGGATTTTACTTTTAATTTTCTTTCTTGTGACTTTTAAATTTGTGGTTCCCAGTAGGGTTGCGTAACAGAATCACACACACAGATTTTCAAAAATACAAACAGTAAGAATTTCCCGTAGAAGTACTGAATCGGAAACTCTAGTCTTGAGGATACAGCCCCAGCATAACAAGTGAGTTGGAATAGTAAAATTCTTGCTCTTGGGAATGTGATCCAGAAAACATGGACACTGCGGCAGAGCTATGACAAATATTGAAATAAGGGATTTATCATAGGAACTGGATCTCACACAAGTGTGGGAGGGACTGAGAAAGTGCAGTCTGGAAGGGGAAAACAGTCACTAAACAGTCCTCTGAAGCACTGGTAAGGGCAGACAAGTCAAGACTTTCAGGGAAATCAGAGAGAATAAGCACATCTGGCTGTAGAGTGGGCTATACAGGGCAGTTTGTGGAGAGGTCTATGGAAAAGCCACTCTGGGGAAGTTTGTGGCCCCTCAGCCAAGTTCATGGTAGGAGGACTCTCTGGACTGCTGTTGGTCAGCAGGATCAGCAGTTGGGAATATGAACTAGATGTGTTGCAGAGGAGATCAAGAGCATGCTGGATCCCACCAGCACCCCTGCACGATGTCTGGCTGTGATGGGCCCCCAAGAGCAATGGATTCTATTTCACTGCTTCCTTCCGACTCTTATACAGGTTCTTCTTTTGATCAGTTCTCAATCAGACCCACACATGAAAAGAGGTTTTGAGAAATGCAGCTCCTAGTCTTAGCAAAGTTGATGTCTTGCAATGTAGCATGGTGGTCACACAGAAAAGTTGTGAGGGAGCAAGAACAATGAGTGGGGAGGGGAGCTGGGCCAACAGAGAGAGGGGGAATGCATCACATTTATGAAGAAGCAGAGGCTCATGTTTCCAGAAAGAGATGGTAAAAATGGCTGGTCCTCAAAGCCACCCTGGTTTTCAAAAAATTATCAGTTTCAGATTCTGTATATCAGAGTTAATCTCCATTTTTCTGAAGTATTTGAGTGCGTTATCCTGGAAACAAAAGAACCTATTTATCTAAAACCTGTCTCTAAAATAAAACTGGACAAGCAGTAAAGGGCTTTTAGTTTATTGCTCAAAGTTTTGTCCTAACTGACTAAAAAATGTATAGTCAGTGTCTAGTATAGCATATATTGGCATATTGTTAGTACTCAAAGAGTATTTGTAGAATGAATGAATAAATGAACTAATGAATGAATATAGGCCATTGGATGTTCTGGCAGTTTTTGTACACAAATCAATAAAACTGTGTATCAGAACACAGTGTGTTAGACCCTCCATCAAGCTAAGCAGGGGCTATGAGTCAGTTTGTCAGGAACAGTAATTACCTTTGTTGAGTCTTCTTTGATATTCCTTGGTGTCCAGTGTCATGCTTTAGATAAGAAGGCTCGTCAGAGTTAGGTGAGCTGTGTGGAACCCAGAACATTCTGAAGACTGTAGGCAGATACGGCAGCTAGATCAAAGGCGTTAGTTTCATTACCTTACTACTTGGAATAGTTGAGCTAACCAGTTCTAGAGGCTTTGTCTAGAATATTATTAACTTTGAAATGCCTTACTCAAGCATTTTGTTGAAATGGCCTTTTAACTCTAGGGTGATCAGTTTTTCTTTTATGTGAAATTTTATTGCATACTTGGGCATATAGAATGTGAAACCATGTGAGTAACACACCTTCTTCTTTATGCATTTCCCATATTATAATTATCTGAAAGGAACAGACTTTGAGCCTTTATAATTCACATCTTCCCCTTTGTTACTGTGGTATATGGGAAGGTGAGAGGAGTGAGAAACATACATGGGATGGTGCAGAGAAAGAGCTGCTAGCTTCCCTTTCTTCATTAAAAACTTGGCGAAAGCTGTCTGGACTTGTTGTAGAGAAATATGATCCCAAATATAAGTCTGAAATTCAAATAGATTAAATTCTTCAATATTAGACCAAAACCAAGTTTGGAGCCATGAGGGTTCAGAGCAAAACCAACTTTTCTCACTCAGCTCTTGGCTTGAGAGTACAATAGTGCATGGTTTGTAAAAAGTCACATTGAACTATACACATCAGAGCTGGTGAAGGGAATTTACCAAATAGACCTCAGCTACTACACTGCATGGTATATATTCCTTCCAGAGAAAGTTCTTAAAATGTCTTCTCTGAATTTTTGCTTGTATTTTGGTGCCTCTTCATACAATTAAAAATGTTTTGAACTTGCTTTCATAAATATTTACTCATTTGGATCTTACAGAATTAAAACATAAAGGACATTTAATTACAATTATTTTCCCCAAAACCAAATAAAAAGTTTACAAAATTTCCTTGTGAATACAATAAATTCATGCAATCATGTAATGTCCTATTCATTTCTCCCCCATCCTATTAAGGGTTTGTATCTTGTGCCATAGTTGTGTATTCCAAAGAATAATGGAGGAAGGCTGGAGGGAGTTCCAGAAATAATGTGTCTATGAAGATTCTTCTCAGGTGGAACAAGACTTGGGCTCCATGAGGCAGGGCTGGACTTGTAGGGATGGATATCCTGTGTCTCTTAATTTCTCCTTATTTTAGTTCTCCAGTTTCCTTTTATTCTGGAAGTCCTTTCTCCTCCGGATTTACCATGGCTTGCTACTGTTTGTCCTAGGGTGAGGTGTCCACATGGGACACAATATTCTAGATGTGTCTTGGTGTAGAAACCAGAGGAACTTGTAGCAACTTTGATGTATCTCCTTCAATTCTAAATATGCATTAGGCATTTAAAATTCTTTTCCATGCCAGAATTACGGCCTACATTGCACTTACAGTTACCTCAGCTCTCAGAAAGAATATTTTTCAAGGAGAGGGAAGACTGTAAAATTTTGTAGGTGAGAGTCCATGGTATGCTCAAGGAACACTATGGTTACTGCACTGACTGAATTGACAATTCCTTTCAGTATGTTACAGATTTGTTGAGTAAATCTAACATGAATATTTGTTGAATATGTCTAAAATGTCTTCATCAATTTTGCTGACAAAAACATGGATTACAATAGGTCTAGGCCCTACGGCATATCACTACAAATGCCTTTTCTTGTTGATTTTGATTCTGATCAACACTTTAAAAGAAAAGATATTTGTTCAGATATAAGTTTTCCTAACTGTATTGTCATGATCCCTAACTTCTCTGTCTTTATCACAGGATGTATGAAAATCCATCATATATTATGCTAAAATCAGGATAGTAATACCCTATAACTACCCTGGGGCTCAGCAATTCCACTCCTAGGTATTTCTCCAATAGAAATGAAAAAACATGTCTATTAAAAGATGTATAAGAATATTCATAGAAGGTTTAATCATAGTAGTCCCAGACTGGAAATGACCCTCATGTCCATTAATTAGAGAATGGATAAATAAAATGTGGTATATACATACAATGGAATACTACTCAGCAATAAAAAGGAACGAACTAATAATATATGCAACATGATAAATCTCAAAAACACTAAATGAAAGAAGCCTTATACAAAAGAGTACCTACTATATGAGTCCATCCATTGGAGTTCTAGAACAGCTGAAACTAATCTATGGTGCAAAAAAATCAGAGCAGTGATTGCCTCTGGTGTGGGTAGGATCAGGTATTGACTGGAAAGGGCACAAGGAACTTTCTGGGGTGATGGTCATGTTCTCTATCTTCACAGTGGTTCGGGTTAGACAGGTATATGTGTAAACACATCAAGGTAACCACCCTGATGGTAGTTTCACCCTGATCAGGAAATGAAATATCACAGTGTGCCTGAAGGATCTCCTTGTGCTTGCTTCCAGTTACTACCTCCCAAGATAAACATTGTCCTGATTTTTAACACCATCAGTAATAAGACTTGCCTGTTTTTGAACTTCATAGTGCCTGGCAAGTATGGCTATTTAAATATTAGATCTATTCTCTTAGCCTTTTCTTCTTCCTAGTCACAACACCTGAAGAAGGTACTGCAATACTTAATGTATCAAGTGGTTTAATGAAGCAAATTCTGTCTACCTGACCTCCATGAAAAGTCAACAGTCCAGCTCACTGACCAACTGATCTTCCACACATCTGGGTCTTTGAGCTGAAAGCTAAAATAGCTGTTTGCCTGATTGAAATGTCCACGTTCCATTCAGATATTTAGACTTTGATTAGGCACTCACTAAATGAGGCATGTGAGTGCAAAAGCATTCCAAACTGAGCAGATACAAAGAAATATTATCCTTTAGAACATATTTGATCCTTTTTTATAACCCAAGAAAACATAAATTTGACTGTAAATATTATCTAAGTATGTCCTTTAAAAGCCAAAGGAATGTCAGATACAATTTATTTTCCATCAGAGCAAGCTGAGACATTAAGTGGCAATTCTACTTCCATTAGCTAAATCTGGCAAATATGCAACTGTTTAAAGGCATTGTCGATAGCCATTGCACAATTAAGTATTTGTACGGATGCCTTATTAAATTACACTTTTCAAGTAGGCATAATAAACTAGGAGTTCACTGTACAGATTTTCATGGGGAAAGTCAGATCAGTATGGGATTTATTTAGAGTGAATTTAGTGCACTGACTAATGAAGTAAATGTCATATGTTTTGACCAAATCTTAATTTCCTTAAAACTTTTTTTTATGGTCAAGAAACAGCAAAACAAAATCCCTGCAAATATAATTGCCATGATTTATAACATTACTGAAACCATTTTATAATTGTGATTGTCTTTGTAATAACAAAACCTATTTTGTTTTAAACAGAGCATTGCTCTACACAGAGGTTTCTAATCTTCCTGTAACAAGCTGATACTTCTTCCAAACTCTAAGATCCCTACAGGGGCTGAATGATAGATGGGTGAATGGAGAGGGGGATGATGGAGGAAGGTGATGGAGGAAGAATTAGGAAAGGAGGCTGTGGAGGAAATTGTTAAGCACTAGCTAAAGAAGGCTTTGAGATCTACTGGGGGATCCTAATCTTTTGGATGGACCCTTCTGCATCTTGTCTGCAAAGCAATGTTAACTAGAAAGTTTTTTATTTAGTGATACATTGGTCCCTCTTTTCCTTTCATCATTGGATATGGTTCTCGTCACATAATTCTTAAGCAATGGTTATGTCTTTCTGGGTCTGGTATCACATTAGTTTCTATATAAAAATAATTCACCCTTGTCCTCTTTCCCCATCTACTCAACAAACTTAAAAGTATTTGGTTCCTGATAGGCCTTTAATTGCCGAGTCTTCCAAATAACAAAGTTTCTAGCTCTATGGTTTGTTCTTAGAACACTTAGTGATTATTTCTAATTCAGTCTGAATGAAATAAGTGAATTTTTGAATTCTCTTAAAATATTAGATGATGGTATATTGTATAGTAACTGTTTGGATACATAGCTGAATTTCTATAATTTTCATCTGGCTGTTTGATGTTATATAAGGACAGTTTCTATGCCTTTCTTGTTGCTAAAATTTCCAAGAAGAATAGTTTTGCTTTCCAGTTTGCCATAATGTAAAACATAATCTTGGGAATAGTTGCTGTAAAGGAACATTTCTATAAGATAGATTGTATTTGGGATCTTTTAGGGGAGGTTCTTCAGGGAATTATGGTAAATCTTTTTGTAATGGAAAGAATCACTTCAGTTTTCCTCTCCTGAATACCTTTCATTTTCATTTGTTGAAGGTGAGAGTATGTTTGTACTTTGAAGTTTTTGAATGCTGATTATAATATTTAATTGTTTTTACTGTGTTTGTCTGGGGTGATGACAGATAAGGAATGGATTTTTTTAAAGTGACCTCCTATACAGGTAGAACTAGGATTAGATATCAAGACTACTAGTTTTAGATACCAAATAGACACCTGTATTACTTCTGTGTTACAGTTCTAAAAAAGTTGTGATTCTTTGAATCATGTAAAAATCTGCCCAGGCTTTTTCAGAATTTTCTAATTTTTTAATAAATGGTGTCTTTTTATATACAAATATACAGGTTTTATTATTCTTACCACCTATTGTCGTATTCAAAATACCTGAGGAAAGGAAGGTGGTAAGTGGCAGAGGAAAGAACTAGGTGGGAGGTATGTGTTGTAGTCGAAGACCCACCACTAACTTTGAAAACCTGAGCAAATCATTTGCTTTCTCTGATCTCAGCTTCCTCAGGGTGGTTGAAGTAGGTAATGTGTTAAGAACAAGTAGAGTTAAAATTTTGTTGTTTTATCTTTTCAGTCTGTTCTGGGCCCAGGGACACAGACTAATCAGTCAGGGGCCAATGTTGAAGTAGAAACCAGGAAAAACCACATAGAAGTCTTTCCGGAAGTATAATCAGTGACTACCTTTTAAACAATACAAATCCCTGCATTCTATCATTTGGAGACAGAATTTTCTAGAAGGGGATGAAAGTGAGGTTGGTCTATAATTCTAAAAAGACATCAAGGGATTCCAATGCTCATTGAAATTTAAGAACCACTTTTATGAGATAAACGTTCTGTTTTCCTGAAGACACTCTTAAAAATCACATACAAAAATTAGTGTTTCTTACAGAAAACATGGGATATAACCCTTAGCTCCTTTTACAGTAATAATGGTTAGGGGGTGCCCAGTAGGTATCATGAGGCCATGCTGGCCATTGTGAACAGGGACACCATGGACCTTTGAGTCTTTTGAGGAGGGTTCTGATCAAATAACAAGAGAAAGGAGCTTGCTTAGAAGGTGATGGGCCTGAGACCTGGCTCTAGGAGATGGTCGTTGAAGCGAGTGCAGTATCTTAGTACAGAGTTAACATGGAGAGTTAAGATGAGCACCAGCATCAAGTGGTAGGCTGGGGAAGACAGACCCTAGGCCAGGGTCATGGAAAAGAGAGGGCAGAGCAATACCAGTGACAGCTCAGTTCCTCCCTGCAGTTAGAGCTGGCAATGTGTCCTATAAGTAAGTCCTTGGGATCTTTGGGGACCCTGAAACTAGCCAGCTGAAATGAGATTCTGCCTGTAGCTTCCATGGCTGGAGCACTACAGAGCCCAGCAAGGACACACTGTCACAAGACTTCCTGGGTCTACATCATGTGTGGTTTGGTTTCTCCTCTTCTCACCTTTATATGTACAGAACTGACCCTAAGTATTGTTTTAGATCTTCTCAACTAAGTCTTTTCATGGCTTTTACAACATTCAGAGTGAGAGAGATCCTTCAGGTAGTACAGATTAATATCTGCACTAGGTGATCCTCAAAAAAAAAAAAGTCACTACAGGAGCATCCAAATTGGGGCAGTTTCACAGTTGGCTTCCAGATAGAAACTTCCTGCCAAAAACTGCACATATCAACCCAGAGCTTCTTATACTGTGACACTGTAAGAGGTGGCTGCGGGGTTGAGAGTCTAGGCTTTGGAGCCAGACTTCTTGGGGTTCACAATTCTGCCCAAAACTTCCAAGCTGTGGAACCCTGAGCAGTTTCTCCATCTGTAAAGTGGAAATAAAGGTAGAACCTAATCTGTAGAGTTGTTATGGTGACTTAGAAGAGTAATATGTATCAAGTGTTTAGAACACTGTTAGCAAATATTGCTATGGTTAGCCCTCCTTTGTCCAGAGTAAAACAGGGAACTGTCTGTGATACAGAGCTTGAAGGCTTCCCAAGCCTCATTCCTATTGAGCAACAATGGGGCCTGAATGACTACTCTTGATGCTCTGGGTTAAGATAGCAACAATTCTAAAATTGTTGAATATGATTCAGGAGGAGTACATGTAAAGCCATCACGCTGTGATGCACTTTGACTTTGTCAGATGAGATAGCCAGGCTCAGAGGGAATTGCCCTTCGACTAGCACAAGTGGGAGCAAGTCAAGAAAGTTTCAGCAGGACATACTGAGGTGAGGACCTCTATGAACAGCACAAGGATGCATAAGGCAAGAGGTAAGGCAGGGAGCATGCTCTCTATTTTACCTCCTCCAGCCAGCCTTGCCTAGGAAAGAAATCAAAGAACAGTGACAGAGGTATTCTGCCACTTAACCAGAATCTAGGTGGGTTTGTGTCTCAGGTGAATAAAATACTTATAGTTTTTCTCCCGTAGTTATAGAAGACTGCATCCCTCTGTCTTTATTAGCAGCTCTGTACAGCACTAGGCTGAAGTCCTCTGTTGATCTCCAGGTAGCACAGCCCGGCTCCCAGCTGCCCTGACAGTCAGGCCCTAAGAGCTGGCGAACATTGTTGCCTTGGTATTCACTGGGAAGACCTCTTGCTCCCATGGACACTGTCCAATCCTGTGCAACGTGAAGCAAAAAAAAGGAAAAGGCTCCTGAACAAGAGCTTACAATTGTAGGAGGAGCGATGGAGGGAGTAACGGCAGCCGTCTTATCCAAGTAAATGAATTTAGGGTTTCTTTGAACCACTTAGTCCACCTCTCGTCTACATGATATTCTGTCACGTTGAAAGAAACCAGTGCTTATTAATTCCACTAATGCTCAGGATCTTGACTTTAAATCAGAGAATCCACAGGACCTCTTTTCATCTATTTAGTATCTTTATTGTTTCAGATAACATACTCTTGGCTGTTGTAAGATTCATATCCATAACTTGTATAGTTATCTATTTAAAATTATAATTTGGTATATTTAGCTGGTTTATTTTATGTGCAGCATTTAAGTGGAATTCATTTCATTGACATACTATAATGCCTCCCTAATATTCTTGTTATTGATTTCAGTATTTCAGAAGTATTATTCATAGTGACACCTTACTGGGAAGCAAATTTCAGTTCTATCAATAGACATTATTATAATATAGAAAACATTAATATTTGATGGTGACATACGTATGACACAAAGGCAATAAACTCATTAATAAACACACACGTGTCATTAATAAAACATCCCAAGATGGCAACAAAGAATTTTCATCTCTTGTTCTTAAAGTTCCCCATTCATTTACCAAGTGTATATTGCACGTTGCCCATTGTTCACAAAAGTTATTCTCAATTAATGACACTGGCTCTCTTTTAAAGAAATACAGAGATTGAAAATAATTATAATGATAATATCAGTATGAAATTCACAAATTTTCTTAAAAAAAAGAGATTTATCGAAACATAACAATGCTTCCCTCCCTTTTTCTTTTCTTTTCTTGTGTGTGTGTGTGTGTGTGCGCGTGTGTGTGTGTGTGTGTGTGTTGCTTGGCAACCAACATTGATCTGTCCAAAAAAAAAAAAAATCACATGACTTAAGATTGCTAGTGGCAATATTACTCTGTCATTTTTCTTTCTCATACCAAGCTGATGAACGTACTACTGACTGGAACACCTATTAATTGTTTCTTCTTTCTCTGAAGTTTAATTTCCATGTATTTATCATGCACTGGGAATGGTTCTGCTAAAGACAATGACCTAGAAGGGATGGTCTGAGAGAGAAATGAGTGGGAAAGACTTCTTTGAGATAAAAGAGAGCATTATCACATTCAGTTTTTTATTCATGATTCATCAGGTCAATCTTGCTTTCCCAAAATACCAATCATGGCAGAATCTCAAGTCAGGCAGCCTCTATTTCCTCTCACTTGTATTTGGAAACTGTACCCAGGAAACCTGCTAATTGCCTCCATGAGGCTAATGGGTGTTTGTGTTCAATGCATTTATTAGAACTGTCTTCCTGATCTGCTCCAGCAAAAATGCACACTGCTTTGGATCTTCCCATCAGTCTGGTGTGTCCCACTCCTGCCTATTCAGTTCAGTTCCCTGCTTAATACTGTCTTCCCTTGGATGGGGTACTCTGCTCTCACATAAAATGTTTGGTGTGCAGCCCTTTTTTGTTTTCTAAAAGATGCTGACAAAGCATTCAATATTTTTGGGCCACCCTTCCATTGTTGTCAGAGTCTCCTGTCAGAATTAAATAAAACTCAAGGACATGGACAATGGAAATCTTGCTGAACCCCATAAATTACTTTTATAAAGCATTTTTCCTTAAAAAACTCAGCTTGGAAGAAACTGTGCCTTGCCTGCAGGTAGAAGGCAAGTGACAACACCGGCATGCCAATCAAATGGTCAAAACTATGTCACAAATAAATAGAAGATATTTTCCCTTCCAAATCCTCTGTCTTTTATTTATAGTTACTTGTTTATTTTGAAAGGCTTTGAAACATATTTCCCATTTGGAGTATATCCAGTTTCACATTCTCCCTGTATTACATTCTCATGTTTATGAGAATTGATGCTATTTGCTCATACTGCTTTTGTGACTTCCTCCACCCCACACTGTGTAAGAGTCTAACAATGCAGAAGCTTCAGAGACTCTTTACTGGCTAATACCTGACCCCTTTCTCTCACATTACAGCTCCGAGTGACCATTTTCAAGGCAAAAGGTCATCCCCATCCCCATCCCTTTGGAACCGATGTGCATCAACCTTCTAACCTCTGCCTCAGAGAGATGATGGCTGTTTGGGCTGCAATCCCTTCATTACAGATGGTCCATATTTTATATTTAGTGTGGAAGGTCAAATTTAGGAAAGCAATTTCTCTTAAAACTAAGAGTTGCAATAATCCAACGTCTTCTATTGGCTTATGGGTGAGTGGGCAGTAATGGGTTTATGGGAAGCGCCCGCTAGTCTGTCTTTTCCAGGGAGGGGATTATTCCTGTCAATCTAAATTTTTAGAATTGGTGGGCTCCCATTGTTTATTATTCAGCAAGCTTTTATTAGATTGTCTCTAAGCACAATGCAGCGAGTGGGGCATCCTTCTGAGCAGGCTAGCAGGCTGGATCAATATCTCTAGGCATTTAAAATCTTGGATAAAATAATGCTACATTTTCATCTCAGCTTCAGGAAAGAGTCCTGCATGTAGTTCTGTTACAGAGAGAACATACAGAAAGATGCACGATGACATTAGCATGAACAATAATTGTCTAACAATAATAGAATCTATGGGTAAGATGATGAATTTTTCAGGTGAATGTACATTTAACATATTTCACTCTTTTATGACAGTTTAGCCTAAATCTACAAAGAAACAGTGTGACTGCACTACACAAATGCATTTATTGTGCTGACTTCAAATAAAATGCCAGAGAGAAATGGCATTCATTTAAAAATTAACAGTGTAAATGAATTTGTATCTATTACGACATATATGTATGGAGTGAGACAGAGACTAGATTAACTCACTCCTGTGTAGCAGATGAATCAAATCAAGCACAGTGACTTGGGACCTAAGAGAAGCCATGTGATCCCAAGGCCTTTGGTTGTGCAAGCCCCAGAAGGCCAAACTATCCTAAGGAAATGTAGGTGGGGGAAGATGGGTCAAAATCTCCCTGTCTACATTGAGCATTCTCATTCTTAATAAACTCTAGAAGCAAAGCAAAGAAAAACTCTAGGCTTTTGTGTTCAGACATCAGGCTTAAAAATTCCTTGTCCTGATTTTCCAATTTACCTGATAAGAAACTAGGCTGGGAGTTGAACTGACACTAGGAAGGAAAATCTCTGAGACTTTAAGTGGTGTTGAGATAAACGTGACCCCATCATCTGCCTGCCCATTCCCTGCACTCTGGCATAAAGACATGTGGAGACACACGCCTGTCACAGACAAAACTGAATCAGGTCATCAGGTTTTTGTGCCTTGCAGGAATTTTAATAAAAAAAATAATAGGTTATAATAGTGATGGTAGTTGCTAGCATTATCATTTTTATCATTGTTGAACATTTACTGTGTTTCAGATATTTCAACGATGTTTTCTCAAAAGTTCCTTTTAGACAAAACATTTTTATTACCTAGTTACTTTACAATTAAGAAACTGAAGGGAAGGAAGGAAATGAATGTTTATTGAATAGCTCTTATGTGTCAGGCAATATGATTGTAACATTCATATATATTCTTTAATTTTATTCTTAAAACTCTTTTAGGTGCATATTAACTATAATTACATAGGTAAGAAATCTGAGACTCAGAAAGGTTAAATAATTTGCTCAAAGTCACAGAGCTAGTGTGTAGTGGAGTTGGGTTAAAGGTGAGAAGATTTGCTTTGTTCCTAAGGGCATGCTGTTTTAACTTGACTATGTTGCCTGTGAGAAAGAGCAAAGACCAAGTATATCTAGGTCCTTTGTCTTACCCTTCAGAGGTGTTTGTCTCACCACTGCCTTATGTGCAGTCAGCACTCAAGGTATTTGACCCCGAAAGTATTGGGCAGACAGAGATGTGAGGACCCATGAGTTGAAGCCCCATGTTATCACCTTCTGGCTCATAGAGGGCCGTGATGTTTGGGAGTCTCCAAAAATGATTTAGTGGAACCAAGATGATGGAATCAGGAGAGAGGAACGAGCAAAACATGTAAACTAACTCATTCTTTAAAGTCTGTGCTATTAATTCATGTTTCTAAAGTTCTTATTCAACACTAAGTTAAATTCACTTCGTTTTTGTAGAACATTTCAAAGAGTTTGTTTTGAAGTCCTGACTGCAATCTTTTAATGGGACTTAGGCAGTTGCAAAAATCCACCTAGGGGTTGAAAATGAAGCTGTACCTTGAGGACACAGAAGAGGCAGATCTAACATCAGTGTGGATCTTGGATTCACCACTTCCCCTGCTTGAACAGCCTGAGAAATCATCACTACCATGACCCCTGTGGGTCCCTCTGTGCCTCAGTTCTTCACATGCAAAATAGGATGATGACAGGGCTGTCCCATGACCTTGATGATTAAAGAATAACCTGCAAACAAAGCAGTCAGGAAACGACCAGGTGTGTACAGAGAAATACTGTCCTCTTTGTTCAAATGCTCTTTAAAATGTTCAGGAAAAAAGACAAACAGGGTGCTAGTGAAATAAGGTGGTGAAATGCTGAAGCTGCAGCACTTGGGCAACATCTGGGCAGGAACCTGTACTAGGTACTAAGTTTACCTGTCAGGATGCACAGGCAGAGAAGCCCAAACTGGGAGAGTGCAGTGGAGAATCTGGCCTCAGGAACACAGTCCTTTGTCTCTGCAGTTTTTCTCTGCCTCTATGCTGTCCACAAGAGAGGATGCAGGAGACACGCAGGTAAAACTGGTGACTAAATCCCAGAATGTCTTTCTTTGAAAGAGCATGAAAGAAGCCTCTCTCTGCTTCTGATGTGTGTGAAGGAGACCATGAGAATAACAAAAGACAGCAGTTCAGCGGGAAGTGGACAGTTAATTAGCTGAAGTACCTTACTCTCTCATTAGCTCTAAGTAGGTAGTCAAAGAAGGAATTGGAATCTAGCCTCTTGGAGGACTTTGTTGGGTAAACAGTTTACATGAACACAGAGGCAGCCAAGGTGTGGGAGACTCTTGGCTTCATTGCTAAGACTCTCTAGATGTATGTGCTGTATGAGAGCAGCACATACATCTAGAGAGTCATAGCAATGAAGATGTGCCTCCCAGTGGCTATGGCATAAATCCTGGGGCCAGATGACCTGGTCTGGAATCTTGGCTCTGCCACTTACCTGAGTGAGTTATGTAACTTCTCTAAGTTTCAGGTTCCTCAGTAATCATTCCCACCTTATAAGGTTTGAGGATTAAATGAAGAACTGCACTTAGCACAGTCCTGAAACATATTAAAAACTCCTACAAGATAGCTATAATAATTATTATTATTCACTCTAAGAAAAGATTTGGGGAGCAGTTAGGTTAAACTTAATGAACAAAAGTTGATGGTGGTCAGAGAATTTTTGTAGTGCCTAAGAGTTTGTTTCTTTTTAAGGTATTGAAGGGTTTGTTCTGTAAGTGTTCTATAAATGAGAGATTCATTATATTTTATAATA
The DNA here is from genome assembly GCF_964374135.1 of Grampus griseus. Taxonomy (NCBI): domain Eukaryota; kingdom Metazoa; phylum Chordata; class Mammalia; order Artiodactyla; family Delphinidae; genus Grampus; species Grampus griseus. The sequence goes on from NC_139018.1 coordinate 97,002,687, forward strand.
TAATTTATAGAAAAAAAACATTAAAATGACTTTGGCATCACTCACTCTTGCTTTTTCCATTACTGATGTTTGGTAGTTTAGTAGGAAAGATCGGGCATTCAGATTATAAGACAGCATTTCCTAAAATGTATTTTCGGAATGTAAGTCCCAAAAAGAAATCCTTGTGAGATTCACAGTGCATGCTATCATGTTAAAGGCTCTGAGAAGTCCACGATTAAATTAATTTGTTTTACTTTGTTAAACTTTGTATTTTCCAAACTTATTTGACCACAGGTTCTGAATTTCACACATTACCTGTTAAGATTCTCAAAACACTTTGGGAAAAGATCTAAGATAACATTTTCCTCCTGGGGGGGATCTTACTAGCATTGTAGACATAGAACCCAGGAGGAAATGCTGAGTTTTTATAAATCTAAAAACCTCAACCTTAAATTGCTATGAAAAATCTTTGCTAATAACTCTGAAAGAATGCTATGCCAGTTTTTTTTTTCTTTTGTATTGAGCAGAAATGAGCACATCACAGCATCATTTAGTGAGTACCTACATACTTACAAAATGTTCGTACTTGATGAATATTTCTGGGTACAAAGAGTCAAAATTTGACAGAGCCATAGAATTACTTGCTAAATATTGGTGATTCATTTTGCTAAGAGTTAATTATGATTCTGCAAAGAAGAAGTTAAAGGGCAGTGAAGAGTGGGCTAGTGTGAGAGGAAAAGGGAAACAGCTCCACCCAGCAGCCTGCTATATTTTCCCTCTGCCTAGATGTAAGATGTGCTTATGAGGAACAAGGAATGTGATTATTTTGTCATTGAAAAAAGCAGCAAAGGCCTTACCTTTCCTTTAGGGGTCCAGAATTTGAAGCTACAGCAAGCTAATTCTAACTCAGTGTGCTTTTATTAATCCTAATTCATACACAAATTGTCTTACAAATCAGAATTTTTTCCTCCACAAAACAATGTTTTAAAAAGTGATTGGTTCCTAAGCTAGACTGCAGAAGCCTGTTTCAACTATATTTTTTTCTAAACTGTCAGAACCTCTCTGGCCTAACCCTGGTAGTAGAAGTGACAAATTTTACTATTTAGCCAGTCGACAAAGTCATATTTCATGATGTGCAATGTACTGGGATGCAAAGATAACACTATCGTGCCCTTGCCCTCAAGCTGCTTATCTCATTGGTGATATAAGACATAAACAAATAATTAGTAGGCAAAGGAGTTTTAGATAAGTGAAATGGAAATAAAGTACACTGGAAGCATTTCTGGTTGGGACGATCAAGGCTCTGTGGAGGTGATTAGCCTCCACATTTCAGCTTAGCCTCACAGTATGGGTAGGAATTTAGCAGGCAGAGGAAAAAAGGTGGGCGCTTAAAGCAGAATGCTTTGAAATCACTTTGAAAAATCCAGCAGTAGACTGGCAAATGAACTTACTTCTCATGCGCCATGGATTCCTCATGCCAAGATCTACAAAGATGAGACACTTTCTGAGAGTCTGACACAGCAGCTCTCTCCCTCACTAGGGCATGAGTAGCAGAATTTCAGTTAACAAGTCTTTGTGGTCCCAGAGAGAAATTGATATTTGCTGATTGCATGGTGCTGAAGTAAAATTACAAGAGTGCATTAAAAATCCTTTGTAAAGAAGGCTGAAGACATTACAAAAATGCATGGGCATCTTGGGCATTAATATTTGATTCAATATCTTTTAGTTGCATATGGCATATTTTGATGGAAGAGACATGCGTAGATATAAATACAAATTGGAGAACCACCAGGGCCAGTGCCAGTCAGTAAGACTCCTGGCTGGCGGGATACACTCAGCCTCACCCCATATATGGATTTTTGAGGCCATATCCTCGAGTAAAAAGAATCAGGGGAAGTTTTTTGTGTCTACTCTATTGTCTGCTAAAAGAGGAACAGGGAACTTCTTGTAACCAACAAACATAAACACCCAATTAGGATTGCTAACGAACCTACTATGCCCAAAACACTGTCCTAAGACACTGACACAGGTGGAAAAAGAAAAACACAATTTCTTTTCTTAAGGAGCTCAGAGTCTTTTGGAGGGACAGACACATACATAGCCAGTGAATGTGAAAACAGCAAAAATAAGTGCTTGGGGAGGATAAGAGGGAAGGATGAGATTCTGCAAGTGCCCATCAGATGGCAAATTCGGCTGCATTTCATTGAAAATGCTCTTTCTTTATTTCCACTCATAAACCCCCCGCTTGGGACTTTGTGGGTCATCACAGGCACATTTTCTTTTTCTCTGTATCTCTTGTCCAGCTCAGTCCTGCTAGGACAGCTTACTTTGCTGGTGTCGAAGAGGCTTTCCTCACTGCTTTTCTATCAGCCAGAGTTCAATTGCAGTCCACAAAGCCCACTCAAGTTAGATTAAGCAGAAAAGGATTTATCACAGGATGTTATTAGGTAGCTTATAGATCTTTGGGGGCAGTTTGAGAACCAAGCTTGCATGCCACATAGCAGAAGTGAGCAGCCAAGAAGAACGCTCAGTCACTGCATGAGACTGTTTCTGCAGGAAGTCCACTGCTGTTGCCACCTGTGACTCAACACTCATGAAACCACAGCCTGAAGAGCAGAAGCTCTTCTATGGCTGCTGCACATGAACTCAACACCTTCATTACCATGCTTGCTGGAAGGGGCTTGTGGACTCATAGAGTTTGCCTTGCTCCTCCAAGTCTCACACAGTGAGGCTGCTCAGTTGAAGCTGGTCACAGGCAAGAGATGATTGAGGTGGAAGTTTGGGGAAATGCATAATCCACATAGCAGAAAATTACCAAAAGCGGGAGATGGGTTAACAAAATCATTGCCAGCTGCAAATGACAGAGGTCTATTGCGTCATCCCTCAGACTTTTTCCCTTAGAAAATTTAATCACAGGTTTTAAAATTTAATGATATTCTCAGATTGGCCTGATACAGAATAACATTTCAACATCTTACCAGGGATAGCAGTGCAGCCTGGTCTTTCTTGGAATGTGTTGAAGAGAAGCAAAGATGGTCAGTACCTGAGGTCCCCATTTGCTTTACTTCTGATTGTCCCCTGTGCCCCTGTATTCAGAGGCCCTGTGCCACACATTATATTCCTGAGTGACTTATAATTGTGTGCACATTATTCTCTGCAGATATGTGATGGGGTAGTCTCCATCATGTTCAGAGAGTACATTACCCTTCTTTGAATGAACCAGGTAGGACTGAGACCAAAATTAAATATTTTAGGGATTATATCTCCATATAGTTGTTTTAATTAGAAATTTTCTGTCAGGGAGCACATATAGTCTCTAACAGGCCTAAGCTTACAGGAATTTTGATTGTAATGATACCAAGATGCTTCATTGAATGCCCAGCCCTCCAAGAAGGTAAGATTAGGGCAGCAAAAATCTGTGGACTTGCCACCAATGATATAACTCCACTGCATGTTTATTTGTTTCAGTTTTGCTACCACTTATTTCCAGGACAGGAATCTAATTGGCCCAGCTGGCCTTTTTGTTCCAAGCTCCAGGTTGCTAACCAGCCTTGGGAAGCCCCTTTTTCAGGTCAGGTGTTCACCCTTGTGCTGATCAACTGTGTCATCAGTTGGAAAGTGAGCAGTTGGCATGATCTACTGCCCACTTATCAAAGACGATGGGTGGCATCAGATACCCTGAGAAGGGGACAAAGGGCAGTCTGTCAAAGCCTGTCTGATGTAGAGTAAAACTCCCCAAGGCTCTTGAGTTGGCCCTTGCATGTCTGGCAGGCTGACAGGGAAGGGCAGCTGGAGGTCTGTTTGCATGAGGACCTGAAAGGCCATCAGAGAGGGAACTTATCTTAAAGTAAGAGAGAACCAAGCATGTGGCACCTGACCAATTGTGATTGTTGGAGGGGCAAATCGTGTGGTAACTGTCACTTAGTCTTTCAGCCTGGCTTATTGCCAGGTCTGGGTCCACTGGAGAATACAGAGGTGAAGTTTGAAATACCTGTTTGAAACTTAAGCAGCCATGTTTTGAATTCTCTCTAAGATAGCATAATACATAGAGGGGAGACAGATATTCTCTTCCCTACAGCTCAGAACACAGTGGCTCTTTGGTCTTCATGGGCATCATTATTGCCAGCAGAAGAGGTCTGATTAGGCTAATAGATCTACTGATTGCTCATATTCTTAGGAGAATCCCTGGGATTCCAGCCAGGCTTTGGAAGTGCTTGTTAGGAGGCTGGGTCTTTTTGACATGTTGGGAGCAAGAGTCCATGGTGTATGTGCATTATCATTAATGTGATCCTATTTGTATGTGTAGACTAATAGGCTAGTGATATATGAGGAGATAACGAATGCCAATTTAGTTCAGTCAGGTTATAATTATTTATAAACAATTAAAATCACTTGTTTGTTTCAAATGAGGTTATTTAATCATTTCTATCTATTTGCCATCAGATAATATGCCTGAATTGAGTGAGTTTGCATATTCTTAAGTATTTTAGAAGCTCAATTTCATTAAAGCTTAGGAATGATGTTCTCATAAAAACTATATATATGAACTTGCTAAAGATATGGTTAGATAGTTAGGATTTCTTTGTTAGTAGTCATCTGTATTTATCCAGACTCCTTAAGGGATTCACTGATAGCTGTCTACAGCCATTGTCCAGCACTTCCAAATACCATTCACGTCAGGTCCCTTTGATCACAGCCTCCCATCCTAACATCAGTTAAGAGCAATGGACTAAGCTCCAAATTCTTTATCCATAGCACTGAAAATTAAAATAATGACTGGAAAACAAACAACCAAACAAATGACAAATGATTCAGATGAGCAAAGCCCTCTGTGCTTTCAGCCTTTTCCTAACAATTGCCAGTCAGCTCCTCAGAGTAAATATTTTCAGTGGGATTGGTTGATTTCTGATCAATGAACATATCAGAATCTGATTCATATTTTCTCTCTCAAAATTCCTTGTATATGTAAATTTGTCAACTCAAGTCTTTTTGGGGTGGCATGTGATAGGGTTTCAGGATTTTGCCACAAAATTCTCATCTTTGAGTTTAGGATTAGGACAAATGCATTTCGTACTTGGAATCAAGATCTAAATTTCTTCCTAACCATCTCCCCTTTTGTTCTTGCGTTTTCTCTTTTCATATTTTATTTTCTTTATCTATCTTCTTCCATTTTCTTTCCCTCTTTCTTTCCCTCTTCCTTTCCTACCTGCTCCTTTTCTTCTGTATTTTTCTTTTCTTCCCCAGCAGTTCTTCTGGGGAGTGGTGGTGGAGGGTGGTCTTTTAAATCAATGGTTCTCAACTGGAAGTGATTTTGCCTTCAGGGGACATTTGGCAATGTTTGGAGACCTTTTTGGTTATTACAACAGGAGGGGGAGGGGCATGGGGTATGGTGCTTCAGCATCTCCAAGTAGGGGACATTGGACAAGGGGCAGCGATACAGCTAAACATTCTGCAATGCACATGACAGTCCCCCACAGTAAAAAATTGACCAGTCCCAAATATCAAGAGTGCTGAGGTTGAGAAAACCTGCTTTATATAAATATGACTTTGTGTTCATTAAGAACACAGAGGTTAGGAGGAGTGGAGAGGGGGCTTTGTAGGGTTCTGCTCCTTTCTTTTTATTCACAGTTGCTGGCTGGCCCTTTAACTTAACTCTTCATCTACCACAGCACGTATAAAGTTTATGTACATACACCCACCTCTGCTGGCAGCATTGATTATAGCTTCAACCAAACAAACAGAAAAAACCATTAAAGCTGTGTATCTGGGAAATGTGAAAGACAAACTTTTCTCTTGATTTATTTTTTCAAAATATGTATGTGGCACAGGATATGCTAGGAAAAATAGATGTGTTTAAATATAATTATGGTGGAAATTTTCATTTAGGCATTTTGCAGGGTGGGGGAGAATACATATTCTCTGGGTTACTGTGACAATTGTGACAGATAGGTTTAAAGGATTAAATATCAAATTAATAAAGAGGACAAGGAAGTCTATAAAGATCTGGTCTTATTGTAATTGAGATGGTTAACCATAAAACAATGAAAGAAAACCCATGGAAAACATTTGGTTCACAAGTGGCAAAAGTAGTTAAAACTTACTTCAGTATAGTTAGGGAAATTTAGATGATGAATATCAATACTTAGAACAGTTTCAATAACTCTATTTAATTGTGGACCAAATACCTAAATGCCATTGCATATATAATGTGAATATTAGTGGCCCAATTGGTTACTTGTCCATATGCAGGCAGTAGATGAAGGGAAATTGCCATCTAAAATTTATTTCCTTCCCAGATTACAAAACAGAACTACTAGCCAGGTTGTAACCTAACTAAATTGGTCAGTAAAACCAATCACAGCTTTAGAAAGTCTACAGTAAAGCCTGGAAAGATAAACTACAACTCAGCAGAAAATTTACCAACATGCCAGAGTTAAATAAAAAAAAAAAAAATTGCGTGATACTTACTGGTAACAGCTAACCTTAATAAAATTGGACACAGCTGTTGAGGTGCCCAGGCTACTGGGCCAGATATTACCAGGGGCTCTTGGGCAGTTTCTGCATGGGGCTTTAGAGCAGGGAGCAGCTGCAGGACTGGGCCCAACCCTCTGGCCCTTGGCCTTTTCTGGACCCTAACAGCATTACCCAGAAACTGGAATACTTGAGTCTAGTAGATTAAATCCAAGTCCAAGATCTTGGACATCATAGATATGCTGACTCTCTATTAATAATCTTCTCTGTACTTTGCCTCCACGTTTCTCTCGGGATTCCTCTCCTTTAATTCCTATCTGCACCCCAGATCTTCCTTTCTATCATTTCCACTGTGTCTCTGGTACTTTGGCCTCTTCTCATAACACTCCTATCTCTGACCCTAACCGTGACCTACTTCTCATCTGGAGACACCACTTGTCTTGTGTCCCTCTAGATGAGTCTGCACTTCTCCCCCTGCATGGTATTTCTTACTCCCAGCAGCTTCTTTGATGCCATTTCTGAAATACTCTCCCTGTTTTGAAACTCACACTGAGCTTGCATATACTTCTATGCCCTGTTGCTGTAAACTTCTCCCCCTCAGGTCCTCCCCTTGTGAGTGACATGTAGACTTTTCTCCTCTCCAACTTCTGTCATCACCTGAGTGAATTCTTATGTCATGTAGGCAATGCATTTAGCACCCTTTTTCCAGTTCCTTGATCTCTTCAATGCCAATGGTCTTCATCTCTACTTCACACCAACAGTTCTCATCTACAGCAACACATTGCCATCAAGCAGACTGTTCCATACCTGAAATCTCAAGCTCAATGAATTTTCTCTGTGATAGCAATTTCCCATATTTCCTGCTCTGTCATTCCAACAGTATCTACTTCCTCAAGCATCCTGGTTTGTCAGTCTTCTGAGTTCTCTTCATTCTGCACCAGCCTTAAATTGATGCTGTTCATTGTAACTATTCTTTTACTGATACCTTTATATCCCTCTTCTGCTTATGTTTTTGACACATATAACACTTCTAGCTGCACAGCAAGTCTGTTGAATACTGTTGGAAAAAGTCACAAATTGTGCATATTTGTATCAATACAAATTCATGCCTTCTAAAATCCTTTTGGCCTCAAGATCCTATACCAGTTACCTTTCTTTTTTTTCTGGTCAGCACTTCCATTTCTTTTAACAGCTCTGTCCCCTCTCCTATGCCGGTCCTAAACCCTCTCAGTGGATGGACAACCCTTCTTGCAACCTTAAATCATATATGGAACATAATGGTGTTTAAATAAATAGCCTTGGTTTCTACTTATAAGAAGTTTGAGATTATTAATCAGGAAATCTTTAAATTATTGTCTCCTCTTTGTCTGCAGTATTATTTACTTCCATATCCATTCTCTAGACCCAAAGAAGGAATTATCCTCCCTGTTCTGTTCTTCTTGTCTCATCTGGAATCTTGCTCTATCAATGATCTCCCATTTCTACTATGTCTTCAGCTTCTTTCTTTCTTTCTTTTTTTTTTACGGTACGCGGGCCTCTCACTGTTGTGGTCTCTCCCGTTGCGGAGCACAGGCTCCGGACGCGCAGGCTCAGCGGCCACGGCTCGCGGGCCCAGCCGCTCCGCGGCATGTGGGATCTTCCCGGACCAGGGCACGAACCCACGTCCCCTGCATCGGCAGGCGGACTCTCAACAACTGCGCCACCAGGGAAGCCCTCTTTCTTTTTTTTTTAACATCTTTATTGGAGTATAATTGCTTTACAATGGTATGTTAGTTTCTGCTTTATAACAAAGTGGATCAGTTATACATATACATATGTTCCCATATCTCTTCCCTCTTGCATCTCTCACCGTCCCACCCTCCCTATCCCACCCCTCCAGGCGGTCACAAAGCACCGAGCTGATCTCCTTGTGCTATGCTGCTGCTTCCCACTAGCTATCTACCTTATGATTGGTAGTGTATATATGTCTATGCCTCTCTCTCGCTTTGTCACAGCTTACCCTTCCCCCTCCCCATATCCTCAAGTCCGTTCTCTAGTAGGTCTGTGTCTTTATTCCTGTCTTACCCCTAGGTTCTTCATGACATTTTTTTTTCTTAAATTCCATATATATGTGTTAGCATACGGTATTTGTCTTTCTCTTTCTGTTACTTCACTCTGTATGACAGACTCTGGGTCTATCCACCTCATTACAAATAGCTCAATTTCATTTCTTTTTATGGCTGAGTAATATTCCATTGTATATATGTGCCCACAGCTTTTTTTTTTTTTTTAGAGTTACTCTTTTTTTTTTTTTTTGACATCTTTATTGGGGTATAATTGCTTTACAATGGTGTGTTAGTTTCTGCTTTATAACAAAGTGAGTCAGTTATACATATACATGTGTTCCCATATCTCTTCCCTCTTGTGTCTCCCTCCCTCCCACCCTCCCTATCCCACCGCTCCAGGCGGTCACAAAGCACCGAGCCGATATCCCTGTGCCACGCGGCTGCTTCCCACTAGCTATCTACCTTACGTTTGTTAGTGTATATATGTCCATTGCCTCTCTCTCGCCCTGTCACAGCTCACCCTTCCCCCTCCCCATATCCAGAAGTCCGTTCTCTACTAGGTCTGTATCTTTATTTCCGTCTTACCCCTAGGTTCTTCATGACATTTTTTTTTCTTAAATTCCATATATATGTGTTAGCATACAGTATTTGTCTTTCTCTTTCTGTTACTTCACTCTGTACTTGACTCTAGGTCTATCCACCTCACTACAAATAGCTCAATTTCGTTTCTTTTTATGGCTGAGTAATATTTCATTGTATATATCTGCCACATCCTCTTTATCCATTCATCTGATGATGGACACTTAGGTTGTTTCCATCTCCGGGCTATTGTACATAGAGCTGCAGAAAACCATAATTCAAAAAGAGTCATGTACCAAAATGTTCATTGCAGCTTCTTTCTTTTTCTGTTCCTTCCCTTAGCCTAACCTGTGATCAAGTTCTCCCATTCTAGCAAAACCAGAACAAAACCTTCCTTTTATTCTATGATGCTTTTGAGTTTTTAGACAATCTTGATTTTTCCCACCATGGCTCATTCTTTTTTATACCTCAATGTCTTATTTACTAAACGCACCCTAACCTGATGCTGTTCAGACCAAGGTCACTGGTAACTTCCACATCACCAGATACTCTGGGGAATATTCTGTCCTTGTCTTATGTCAGCTTTTCTGCAGTACTTAATATTTGGGACCCACTGCTATTTTTAAGGCTCCCACATCCACTTCTTCACATCTGTGGCATGAAGTAGTATGAGGAGTTGAATACGCCAAATGATAACACACAACTCTGCCTTGCACATACCATTCCCTCTTCTTGGGATGTCTTTTTCTCCATTCCCCTCTGCCTTCTCTGCCTGGAAAAATCTCATTCATCCCTCAAATTCCAGCTTAGCCATCACCTCTTCTGAGCTGCTTTGGCAGTTTTAGTTTCTTAGCATGAATCTCTAAGTTTGTCTGAGTTGAACACCTCTTTCTACAAGTTAGGCTTCCAAAAAACATCTTTCAGTCATAAAATCTCCTATTTTAAATCAGAAATAGAAAATTAAGAGGAAAACTTAAGTCTTTATTGTTAATAAAATCTTGTTATGCATATCTTTTTATTTGCATATGGTGGCAGTGTTGACTTAGTATAACTAGTAATTCCTCTCTCTACCTTCTCTATCTTCTTTATCTTTTCCCTTCATTTTAATGCATTTTTAATTAGCATTGACTCTGGCTTATTAGCATTGACTTCTAGCACTGAAGCTGGCATAGTAGCAGTATTTATTGTTTGTTTCAAAACTTAAACTCTTAATTTTTTTCAACCTGAGTTCTAAGTCTTTGGTTCTTTCCTTAACAAATAGAATGATTTTAAAAAGACATGGTTTGGGCTTCCCTGGTAGCGCAGTGGTTGAGTCCGCCTGCCGATGCAGGGGACACGGGTTCGTGCCCCTGTCCAGGAAGATCCCACATGCCGCAGAGCAGCTGGGCCCGTGAGCCATGGCCGCTGAGCCTGCGCATCCGGAGCCTGTGCTCCGCAACGGGAGAGGCTACAACAGTGAGAGGCCCGCGTACTGGGAAAAAAAAAAAAAAAAAAGAAGACATGGTTTTCCTTATAGCAAGGTACATATCTGTGTTTTGTAGAAGCATAGGTTGTGGGTTTAGGTTCAAATATAAACATGTAATTATATTAGGCAAAAAAAGAACAATATTGTTATCATGAAGGCCAACAATTAACTCTCAAATATAAATTACTATTCAACACAAGTGAATGACATTTCATCAAGCACCTTATGTTAGGTTTTAGTTGATTGTTTTTCAGGAAAAAGTGTTAAGTATCAACATAGATTATGATGACCTAAGGTCCTGTCTATACTTGGGCTGAAAAGATCTCTCCAGCTGTGCTCTGGGTTGGCTCTTGTCTCTTCTGTTGCTTATGTGTTAATGGCATGGGTGTCACTGATACTTCTGGGCCCCATCACCATGCAGATTGATGGCAAAAACCATTCTGGCCAATATGGCTTTTAGATGTCACCTGTCTAGACACAGTCAGGATTACTGGAAACCTGTCTTGTTACTTTATTTCATGGATACTTTACCCTTTTGCACTTAAATCTCAGTCTCTAAGGGGACAGCCATATCTTTTCAGCTTGGATATTTCACAGGGATGATGGGTTTTGTTTTATGATTTTATTTGGCCCTACTCTCCTCCCCATATCCTTCTGAGTTAGTGGAATAGGTTTACCCAGGTGGCTCTGAAGGATACCCTGAGTTTTTTGCATATTGTCATGTGTAATAGGTATAATACTTTTGAAATGACCCTCTTTTATGCTTTTTAAATCAGATTTCTTTCTCCCTACACCCCACCACCACTACGATTGGGGCAGGGGTGTGTAATTTAAATGCTATAGGCGAAGGAGGAGAGCGGGACATGGAGGAGTTCTATGCCAACAGGAAGAGTGAGGAGAAAGCCCATTGCTCCTGGCTTCAGGGGGTTTGTGGGGCGAATGATTGGGTCAGAGGTAGAGTGGAAGAGTCAACATGTTCTTGAGGGGCTCTTGCAGTGAAGGACACCCAGGGTGGGTGGTTAAAGGATGCTGTGTGGAAAGCTGCCATCTCCTCTCTGTAGTTAGGTCTTCCTATATACCTAAATGCCATTTTGAAGAAGAATAGGAGGAAATCTGAAATACTGAGTCTTTGAATCAAATGAGATGACTGGGTTACCTCAAGTAACTGTTTAAACTATAATGGTTCTTCTGAGCTCACTGGATTGAACCAAATTTAACTACTCTCAACTCTGCTGCCCTGGATGTTGTGGTCTTGAGAGACAGATTAGTTCAAATATGAAAACAAAGAAATTGCATTTTTCTTTGCATATATGAGTATATAAGTACATATGAGACCCTGTTGTATATAGATACGAAGCATGCTTTTCTCTCCCTAAAGCATTGAGTCAATGGTTATAATGTATGTTAGGGGTATGGGACGGGAAGACCTTTCCCAAGATAAAATTGGTTAACACAAGCTGAAAATGGAAAATAGCTCTATACACAGTAAGGGTGAGAAAAGTATTTTCTGTCTGGGGACTGACCCTTGCTAGGGAAGGGTATGAGAGCTTCCTCAGCTATTTTCCCTTTCAGGTTGAATGGACATTGTGATTGAGTCCTCCACTTCCATTAATTATTAGAGACGTTTACATTATTTTCAGTCTCATTGCTAGTAATTTGTTGAGGAATGGATAAGCTTACACTTATTGGAGCCAATGAAAGTCAAGGAAAATATTTCTGGGACCTTCTTGGAAAGAAGTTCTGCCCTAAACAGAGAGAATTGACACATTAGCCTAATGATCTGGATGGCAAAGTGGAGAAATGATGAAACAGGGTCTCAAATGGCAGGGTTGAACTGTTGGATCAATTGCCGTGAAGCCTGCCTCACTTCTGGTGCCTCAAAGATGAGCTAATATAATTCTTTAGAGTTTAAATCACTTGGAGATGAGATTGAGTTATTTGTGGTGCCAACCATAGGTGATTACTATTTTTCTCCATGGCAGAGAATGCAATTATTCAGAGAGACAAACCAGTTTGCTCACTGCTTTGATGCCAAGTGTATATTCCACGGGGCACTTTCTAAATCTATTTGTAATGCTTCCAAATAGATGAGAAATTTATTAGCTTGGGAGTCTGAACATCTGATTCCATTCCTGATTCTTCTAGTAACTAGGTGGACAAATATCAATTTCTCTAAGTTTCTGTTTCTCAGTTGTGGCATGAAGGTGTTAGACATGAATCTCATTGGTTCTTACAGCTTAGAGTACATTTTTTTTTTAAAGTGTGGGAAGAGTGCTTAAAATGCAGATCCTTGGGGCCCTCTTTAAAGATGATGATTAATTTTTAGCATGTACAGTACCAGAGATAATTCTAATGCAAGATGGTTCAAGGACCACTTTGAGGAAATCTGAATTAGAGGCACAGTAAGATCCTTCAAAGATACCTTGTAGTCTAGCTGGTCTTACCCGTCAGCAATTCTTACCTGTGCCGTTCCTGTATTTTATTATTTTTGGTTGTGAAGAAACCATGGATTCTAACAATGAAGCTTTATTGGGATGGATGACCAAACGTAGGGGGTTATAGAATCATGAGGCAGGAAGGAACCACAAGAGGTCAATGCAATTTACCTCCTTACTTACGGGCTGAACTCCATGAAAAGTGCCCAGAGAAATGGGTGTCTGCTTCTGTTCAGAGGGATCTCAAGAAAGTGATGCCACATCTACCCTGGGTTGTCACTTCATGTGAATTCTTTCTGAACAGACAGGTCAGGGAATCATACAGTCTGACTAATCCTATATTCTCATTTGAGGATTTTCATGTTAGCTCAAGATGGATGTTTGTCAAAGAATTGGGAAAAGAAAAACCCCAAACGCTTGAAACTAAAATTATCCTGAGTATCACTTGATCATTGGAGATTTGAAAGAGGATTCTTGACCTCATTATGAATAATGCTTGAACTGGCAATGTAAGGAAGGCTGGTTAAATTGAAGTCCACAACTGAGAGTGTGTGAACTAATGGAAGTTCTTCCTTATAGTTGGCTTAATTTCCTCCTACTGCGATTTCAAGCAGGTTTTCTCTAACATTCTTCTCTGTGAGTGGGAATAAACTCTGGTTATCATTTTCTCCATAATTCTTCATTTTTTTGAAGAGTTATTAACTTCTCTTCAGAATTCTCTTTATAAGGCTAAAAAAGTTTCACTTCTCTTAAGCTTTCCTCATATGTTCCATTTTTCAAACATTAATAATTTTCATTATATGTCTCTGCACTCGCTTCAAATTTTCCACATCTTTAAGTGGTGGTGTTGTAAATAGTACTAAAATAACAGCTCTGACCATTGTAGGGTGCAGTTTCTATGCACTTTTTGTGTGTAGAGAGTACAATGTAGTAGGATGGAACATGGACTCATCTGGCTGCCTGGTTTTGAATCCTGGGCCTGACACTTTGACAGTTTATTTAACCCCTGACCTTGGTTTTCTTGTCTGTGAAATGTATATAATAATAGTGCCTGTCTCACCCTCAGAATGGGAGAAAATATTTGCAAGTGAAGCAACTGACAAAGGATTAATCTCCAAAATTTACAAGCAGCTCATGCAGCTCAATAACAAAAAGCAAACAACCCAATCCAAAAATGGGCAGAAGACCTAAATAGACATTTCTGCAAAGAAGATATACAGATTGCCAACAAACACATGAAAGAATGCTCAACATCATTAATCATTAGAGAAATGCAAATCAAAACTACAATGAGATATCATCTCACACTGGTCAGAATGGCCGTCATCAAAAAATCTAGAAACAATAAATGCTGGAGAGGGTGTGGAGAAAAGGGAACCCTCTTGCACTGTTGGTGGGAATGTAAATTGATACAGACACTATAGAGAACAGTATGGAGGTTCATTAAAAAACTACAAATAGAACTACCATATGACCCAGCAATCCCACTACTGGGCATATACCCTGAGAAAACCATAATTCAAAAAGAGTCATGTACCAAAATGTTCATTGCAGCTCTATTTACAATAGCCAGGACATGGAAGCAACCTAAGTGTCCATCATTGGATGAATGGATAAAGAAGATGTGGCACATATATACAATGGAATATTACTCAGCCATAAAAAGAAACGAAATTGAGTTATTTGTAGTGAGGTGGATGGACCTAGAGTCTGTCATACAGAGTGAAGTAAGTCAGAAAGAGAAAAAGAAATGCCATATGCTAACACATATATATGGAATCTAAGAAAAAAAGAAAAGGTCATGAAGAACCTAGGGGCAAGATGGGAATAAAGATGCAGACCTACTAGAGAATGGACTTGAGGATATGGGGAGGGGGAAGGGTAAGCTGTGACAAGGTGAGAGAATAGCATTGACATATATACGCTAACAAAAGTAAAATAGATAGCTAGTGAGAAGCAGCCGCATAGCACAGGGAGATCAGCTCGGTGCTTCATGACCACCTAGAGGGGTGGGATAGGGAGGGTGGGAGGGAGGGAGATGCAAGAGGGAAGAGATATGGGAACATGTGTATATGTATAACTAATTCACTTTGTTATAAAGCAGAAACTAACACATCATTGTAAAGCAATTATACTCCAATAAAGATGTTAAAAAAAATAGAGCCTGTCTCATAGGTTATTCAGAGTATTCAGTGAGTCTGTGTGCATAAAGAACTCACATCTATGCCTGGCATGTAGCTATTATCATAGAGAGGTAAGACAAGGAAAAAGCAAGAAGAAAGAAGGAATATTAGTCTTCTAAAGTAAAGCTAGTTGTATTCCTACAGAGGCTACATTATATGTAAATGGTATAAGTATCACCAGCTATGGAACAAGAATATTCACTGTTTGGAGTGAAAACCTTTAATGTTGCATATGCTGCTGGCTCTCAGGAACAGTTTGCAAGATAACTGTGTTCAGGCTCTTCTCTGTTACTTATTAGCTATGTGATTTAAGGAGGTTCCCTTAAATGTCTTGGGACTCAGTGGATGCACCCATAAAATAGGAATAACAACTCATCCTCCTGAAATACATAAAGCTTTCAGTTTCTTTTGGGAGTGTAGTATGTGGGTTTCTAATACTAAGATTTGGTTAACAGGTGGTGGGAGGTTGGGAGAAGAAAGCCACAAATCAAGACATGTAGCAATCTACTGAAAAACAGAGGGAGAAAAGATGAAAATAAATGAGTATTATTTAAATACTAATAAACGAGTATTATTTAAATACTAAAATGCAATAGCAGGGCCTGAATCTAGGTTGCTTTTAAAAGCATAGTTTTCCATCTTATTTAGAGATACTGGGGTGCGGTGGCTTAGTGTGTAGTTACTGGCATTGACTTGAATTTAGACTCTGACTCTGGGATACTAGTTAGGTTAATTATCCTCCTTGGGCCTCAAATGACTTATTTGTATAATGGGAATCTTCATGCCTACCTTAAAGGGTTGTTTTTAACAACAAAAATGAGATAATATGTGTAAAGCACTTAGCAGAGTGATGGCACATTGTAAGTGCTCAACATATGGTACCTGGTATGATAGTTCTCTATTATGGGGGGTACCAGAATTCAAAATAATGAACTTTTCTTAGTGTTTCTATACACGTTTCTGTCTGAATGCCGTGCCTGGAGTTTACCTGTGAGAGCCTGAGTTTTTGAAAAATGGGAATTCAAGCGGTGAAGTAGGGGCAGGGAATGGGATAGCAATGTTTCCTCTACAAATCGGCACACATTTGCTCCAGTGCAGTGTTGTTGGGGATGAAGGGCAGCCCAGAGGAGAGCTGAGGTGGGGGAGTCAGTATGGGAAGCCACATAGGATAATGCAAACCGCATTTCCTGGCTCAACCACTTAGTTCTTTCCCCTGGGAAATTTTTACTGGTATTTTGCCTTACTGTGAGTCTTTGCACTTCCTGTTATGAACTGGTTAAGAAGATAATTATAACATGGTTATGGGAAATGGTAATGAAATATACCTCAGTATACAGCAAGAGAACAAGACCTCTGCCATTTGGAAGAGACAGGAAAAGCCAGCTCTGTTTTTTAAAAAAGTAGGATTTACTACTTTTTAAATTATAAAGTAATATTGTCTTATTTTAGAAATTTTTGAAAAATAGAAATATAAGGATTGTTAAAATGGCAAATGTGCCCACCATTCAGTAATAATTACTGTTCACATTTTGTCAATTTTTTCTTTTCCTTTTACTTAATCTCTCTGTGACTGTATATATATTTATGTGTATATTACAACATATGATATTTAAACATTTTATATAATATTTACACAAAATTGGAGTCGAAATATACATATATAAAATATACATACCTACATACATATCCACATATAATTTTTCATCCTGCTTTTAGTAGTATTGTATAGTAGTTTCTTCATATTATTACATGTTTTTCAAAAGTGCATAATATTTTGTTTTGTGTTTGTAACATAATTTACATAGCCAGGTTGACATTTAGGTTATTTCCATTTTTTTTTATGTTATATAAATGAAGCTGCAATAAACATCCTTCCACAAAAATTCTTATGCATATCTTTGGTTATTTCTTTGGGATAAATGTCTCCCCAAATATATTAAAATTCCCTACATATTTCCAAGTTAACTTCTAGTAAGATGGTGACATGTTACAGTTTGCTAGCAAAATTTTAAAGTTCTTATTTTACTTCACCATCACCAAATTAACATAATTTAAAAAAATCTTTGTTAGTTTGCTATGTAATAAGTAGTTTCTCATTGTTTTTGTAATGTGTATATATGTGTGTATGTGTTGGGTTTTGAAAAACAGGTGAATTTGGAAGGATTTTTGCCTATTTGTATTTCTTTAATTTGTTAATTACTATTAATGTACTTTGACCATAAATGGGATATTTTAATTTTCTTATGAGTATACACTTGTATGTGTGTTTGTGCTTATATGTCTATTATATTGCCTATCATGAATCTTATATTTTCTCCTAGTTTCTCCATTTGTTTTTGCATTTTGTTTATGCTATTTGATATGACTTTTTCAAATTTAGTATATTATACTCTATACTTGGTGTTTTTTATTGCTTATAAATTCTCAAGATCAATGTATTGCTTTTTTAAAAAAATCCATTTTTATGGCTTACTTTTATTTGTAAAATAAAGCCATTTAATCCATCTAGAATTTATTCTGGTGTAGCGTATCAGATATTGTGCAAATTAACAATCTCCTCCTTTTGCATAAACCTGAAGGTTTTTTTTTTTTTTTTTCTCTTTTCTTTTGGTAAGAAACAAAGATTTCCCTAAACCAAGCAATGACTGCAGGAGCAATGCAGTCTGTCTCCGAGCTGCTGCAGGCCGTGCGAGGCTGGACAGAAAGGGTCAGTCACTGGCCCCCGCCTCTGAGGGAGTCTTAAAACATGGGCCAATGTTGCTATAGCTGAGCTTGCCTGTTTCTGTATTAAGAGAGAGGCATTTAGGCACTTACGCTCTCAAGGTTCCTAGTAAAGTCATAGAGGCAACAATCTTCTGCTGATTGAATTTTAACTTAATTTAATTTAATTTCCTTGGGAATCACAGATGGTGTCATCCAGCAGCTAGAGGCTAAAAAGGAGCATTCTACAAAGCGAATGAACATATATTGAGTTATAATCAGAAGCACAAGCAAATAGAAGCAAAAGTGTGACTGTCAACAGTGATTCGCAACGTGGATTCTCAGTTCAGCAAAGGGCCAGACTGGTCTCCACCAAGGGCTTTGTGCAAGTTTCAACAGCAACAGACATGTCACCTAAGAAGACTCTTCTCGGAGTTACAATCTACAAGGGCAGGTTCAAAAGCGTTAAACAAAAATTGATGAAGGAAAAGTTTTAAAGTATTCATAAACGAGTAAAATCAATACAGTTAAAATGACATTTGATTGGAAACAGAAAAATTTTTAGCTAAGAGTAGAATTTTATCTCAGTCGAAAGCAGCGAGTGACAAACATTTTGGCTTCGATTGTGCTTTGGTTTTGTCACATTAAAATATTTATTGCAAAAAAGTGACCATTTTTTTGATGTTTGGTATTTCATGTTGCCCCAGATTACAAGGCTCTTTGTTTCTGATGAAAAGATAAGGGTGGGCAGTAAGTGTCTCATGCGGGGAGAAGGCCCTCACCCCACTGAGTTATGCAGAAGAGCCAATGAAGCGGGGGCTCTGAATCATCTTAGGGACTCTGCCTCTAGATGTGTTCTTCATTCCCCCAGTTAACAGCCATTTCCTGCAATCAGTAAAAGCTGATCAATCGTCCCAGATGAAGATGGAGCCAAGAGGTTTCTGGCCAGAGAAAGGTCCATGTCGCTTCTAATCTACCCACACAACGGATCGGAAGGGAAGCACCTACAATCCCCTGTGCTGGAAAACAACACTGAACCTCACCCTGACTGTTGTGGTCCTCCTTATTGCAGGTGTCGAAGCTCAAGCCTGGACCATTTTCTGATGCCACACAGATATGATGATACTCTCTGTCAGTCTTTGCTGTAGATTTGTGTGTTTCAAGCCATATTCACTGGGATATGAACTTACCATTGTTCATTTTTTTCCAATTTTGGCAAATAAATGGTATGCTTTCACAAAAATTTGTTAAAACGCAACCCAGATAAGCAAGTGGATCTAAAGGTAGCTGTCAAATATCCCCCCTTTTAAATAGAAAACCGGCACTTTGAAATGCTCAAATTGTACCATTTTCTATACCCTTGTAACAGGTCAGGTGCCAAAGCTTGATGAACGAGATAGAATCGCACAATGGGATCAAAGGGACAGCCAGCCCAGTTTATTTCCAGAGGAAAAGCTTACCAATACACAAAGGAGAAAAAAAGGGCTCGGCTTGAAACCAATTCTTTCCTGAAGTACAAATGTAAGAGAAAGGACATCATGTGCAGCAGTTATCACTATGGTTATAGTAGTTTTGTAAGCCAGCCCTGCTCATGTAGAAGTAAATTATTTGATGAATCAGGAAAATATAAGCAGTCCATTTGGATGAAAAAGAAACCTTCATCCAAACTATGTCTTTAAAATTTATCTGGATAATTCAGGTGAAAGCAGTCTTTTTTTTTTCTCTTCTGAATTATTTAGGTAATTGATTATGTCCATCTGCTCTTCTTCAGAGAAATCCAGGACCAAATGCTTCTTTTGGCATCTCCATTTCTATTCTTCCCTTTTATGTGACTAACCCCTGTCTGAATCAGGAGTTTCTATGGATAATCGCCCACCAGCTGTCACCTGTTCCATTTGCAAATCTGAGCAATCTGAACCTGCTCAGTTAACATTCCCCAACTGGCTGAGAGTACCTAAGTAATTCTTCAGCTGGGAGATTATCCTGTCATTGGCCACTTTAAAAGTTGTGATTAGTCTGCCTTTTGATAGGTGCAATCTAATTGGTGGTGCAGATAGAATTTTATTTCCTGGAGAGAGCTTATTATAGGACTGCTTGTCTTGACACATGGAAATTCAGGTGCTTTTTGTGTAAATCTCCATGTATGGTGATTCTGGTGAGAACAGTCATCTGTTTTCAAGCAGTTGTTTTCCCCACAGTTGTTTTTTGCCTGTTGGCTTTGGTCCTATCCTGTGTGACAGTGGAGTACCTCAAACTCACTCAAGAGAGCAAAAAGAAAAGGGACAAGATCTGGCTCCTGGAAAGGGCCTGCTCCCTGACAGGGTGCCCCCATCAGCTGAGTGCTCAGAACCCAGTGCAAGTATGCAAGCCAACTCATATTCTGTATAGCCTTTGTGGAATGAATAATCCCCAGCTGGAATACATACGTGGATGTAGGGTTGAAATGAAATTTACCCCAATTATAATTAAGCTATGTGATATATAAATGGAAGGTCTCTAAACTTGAAACCCAAACCCTGAGTTCAGGTCCCCCCTCTGCTAATTATTAGGTTCATGGCCTTGGGTAAACCACATGAGTTCTCTGAGCTGTGGTTCTCCATCTGTAAAATGGGGATAATGGTACCTGCTGGACCTCCCTGGGTTGTCATGAGATTTGAATGAGTACCTGAAAACACTTAATGAGCTGTAAGTAAGCTGTGTAACTATATGACAGTGGGGTGGCTGGTTTAGAATAATAACAACATGCATTGAGCACCTATGTGTCAGGTATTGTTCTTACTATTTTATATCTAGGCACTCATTTAGTTGTCAACACAACTCCTGTGGGACATGTACTATTATTATTTGTTTCACTTTTCAGATGGAGACACTAAGGCACAGAGAGAGGTTAAGTTACTTGTCTCAGGTAACTCAGCAGAGAATCAGCCTAGTTCTGAAATCTGAGCTTTTAACTTCTCTATCTATACTGCCTCTCTAGGAGCAGTGTGCTTTGGTAAGTGGGTGTGGGTCTCTGAGAAGTGCCAGTCTGGCCCTTGTTTTGGCTAAATTGGCTGACAGGCTGGTCTAAGCAATAGAGGTGTTCTCCGTCAGGGGATGCCTGAGGTCTTGATCATGTGGGACCACTGTGCATGGTAGCTGCTTCTGTGATCAGTGTAGCCATCTGCGTTCCCTCTCGGCCTCCCTCCCAGCTTCTCACCCACTCTTCTGGCAGTGCCAGGAAACTACTGTGCAACAAAGGTAGGCTGTGTGGGAGATAGAAAGAATAGTCATGGACCCTGGGGCCACTTTACAGTTCCTCCTTGAAATAATTCTTCTTCCTGATTTTCAGGAGTCAGCCATGAATACTGCCCCCTGAGGAAGCCAAATCAGCACACTGTCCTGTACCACTTCCCTTTTGTCTTTAGGAGTTCTGTAGTGATTTTTCCTGATCAAATCATGCCTGCCTATTATAAGCTTATTACAAGTCCAGGAGGCCCAATTGACTCTCCCTGGTCCATCTTTCTCAGAGGGAATAAACAAATCATCAGGAATTTTGAACACACGTCTCTTAAACCCACGTTACCTTGCTACTTGCTATGCATGATGAAATTTCACATGATAAATCATGAGATCCTGGCAGGATTTTGCTTGTTTGCCAATGAATTTTGATTTGGCTTTAGAGCAGTAGGAAGTGCAAATACAATTAGGTTTGAAAATTATTCAAGAGTCATTTTAATGCTCCCAGAAGATTGTTCTGCTAACCCACATGGATTTCTTCTCCCTGTCAGAATTTAACCACTTCAGGGTAGTTTTTGATTAGAAAGAAGATGTAAAATCTTTTAGATTGAGACTATTTGTGAACTGATTAAAATTATTGAACAGTTGCTTACATTTGCTTAATGCTTTGGAAAGATATAAAAGGGTATTTGAGATTTTAAATTTCAAATAATGTGACATCTGAAAACTTATTTTGGTTTTCTTTATGAAAGACTTTTACCTCATTATAAAAATAATAATTAATAATAACTACCTTCTCTATTTTTGAGCCACCTCCTCTGTGTTAGACAGTTTATACAATCCCTGCTATTCCTCCCAGCCGTCTTTGCAAAGTATAGATTATAATTTTTTTTCGCATATGGTAGAAGTTTATGTGTACTGTCATAGAGGTTAAGTAACTTTCCCAGAGACACAGAGTGGGTTATCAGTAGAGCTGGAATTCGAATCCTAGACATTGTATCTCCAAACTCACATCATCTCAGACCTGCTGGTCCTCAGAAGGAAGGGGAAGGCACAGAACTGGAGTCCCACCCCTTCTCTGACATCACTAATTGTTAACTCTAAAATCGTAGCCTCAGCCTGTGATTGGCCAAGTGCAGCTAGGATCAGCCAATAATCTTAAAAGAGCCTCAAGCAAGAATTCCATAATAGGCTCCTTTCTGGATTAGTAAATAAGCAGGTCATTGGTCCATTTGAAAGGTGGGATAGAAGAGCATTACAGTTACAAGCTCAGATTCTAAGAGCTCAAGTTTGGAGTTACCCAGACTTGGTTCTAATCCCAGCCATACCAATCTGGTCAGGTTTCTTACCTACTTTGAATTTCAGTTCTTTAGTTGTAAATGGAGCATAATAATTGTATATAGTTTATGTGGATTAAACAAGAGATTGTAGGTAAAGCATTCAACATAAATGTCTGATGTGGTAGGCATCACACATGCAATACAATGTGTATTGTCATTTATTATTATTGTTCTATATAGCTCTGGGAGAAAAAGCTCACAGTTGTCAGAGGTCATCTCCATTGCTCACATTATAACTTTATTCACATCTTTTCCTTGTTTCTCCTATGCACCAAAGCCTCTTAAATAGTTAACACCAGAGAGCTGTGTACGTTTGAAGAAGAGAAAGGTGGGTTTTAGCTCATATTTGGTATTTTTACCAAATATTCTCAAATACATCATGCATATACCATTTCATGTAATTTGCACAATGATATTGGATGATCTATGAGCAGGTATCATGTTCCCATTTTCATAGATGTGGAAGCCTGGGATCAGTCCAAATCAGTCATTTAAGGCGACAGCATTAACTAATGAATCAAGACTTGATTCCAGGTCTTCAGACTCTTATTTCCAGGATTCTCTTTAGCAACAAAGTCAGGATTTGTGGAGACTTCTAGGTGTCTGGTGATACCACCAGTATAATGATAACAAACATTCATGTTTACTTACTGTACTAAGCACTTTACTCACATCCTCTGATTTAGTTCTCAGCACAGCCTAGGCAGTAGATACTGCTCTACAGGTGAGGAAACAGGCTTGGAGAGGTTAGGTAGGCTCCGGTTGTACATTACAAGACTGTGGAGCTGTCTATCTGTCTTCAATACTGAGGTCTTACTGTGCTATACCTTCTCTGTTATAATTCCTTCTGGAATCAATAAGCCTATAGATCTGGGTAAGGAATGACCACTGAAGTGGCCATGAGACCTCTGAGTCTGTCTCATGCAGGCTGTTGGGGGGTGTGGCTCCTTCCTTGGAGTAGGGACTAGCTCCCTGTCTCAAACAGGAGGACATGAAGCCCTGGGGGCATGGCCTGTGGTCTAGGGGCTCAGAGAATTACATCGAAATGTGGGGAAGCCTGTTCTTTTTATATTAAAACCAGTGTGGGAATAGTATTAAGATGCCAATTTACATGAATATTGAAGAATAAACAGGAGACTTCGACTAAATTTTGGGCCTTCTGGTTCAGTTTCTGAACCCTGTAGGGACACGATCTTACTGGCTACTGCTATCAGGGGCACTTTGGTAGAAAAGTTTTGGAAATCCTGACTCAGCCAGTGCATAAAGTCCACTCCCTGCTCTGGCAAATGATGGACACACAGATCACTGAGCTATGACTGCTTCTGCAACTCATTGCAGCAGCAAGCTGTTGGCCACTGATTAGCAATGGGCACATTTTTCACCAAAGGCTTTGCCCTCCCCTTGCTCTGTTAATCCTGTTTGCAAGCATTTCCCTACAGAGATCGCTACTTCCTAATAATGAATAAGCTCGCACTTGTGAGTTCAAACTGGCAAATTGCCACCAGCCATTTATTAGCTCTGGATTAATGGATCAAGACTCAAACTTTCTAGTTAAAAGAAGAAGACAAGCCCTCAGGATTCAAGACTCTTTTAAAAAAAATCCCCATTCACTTGGCATTACGATTTCTTTCAGTCTGGGGAGTTAGTTTTTTTATTTTTTCTTCTTCTCCTCCCTTGTAGAGTTTGATTTATAAGAAAAGCCATGAGGAGGACTTATTTTTCAACCATTTTGGAGCAGGACAGACTGTCAGCCCTGGAAAATGTTCACGTTGTAGTCCTGGGAATTTTGAATGGGGCCAGTGTTCTGGCAGAAGTTTCTGCTTATTGTGTAGGATACTGGAAGGTGTTAGGAGTCTAAGATGGCCATTATGTGGTGGTGGGTTTAAAGGCAGGTGGAGTCAAGGCGGTCAGCCTGGAGAAGAAAAGACTCTAGTGGCTGTGTGAGTTGTCTGAGGATTGCTGGCAGGCTTACCTGGGGGGGAGAAGGTCATTCTTATTCTTAGTGCTCCAGACAGCTGAGCAGTATGCACCGGATGGGAGGCTCTGGGAGACAGATTTTGATTGAGAAAGAGGGTGGATTTTCTAGACTAGTCAAAGAGGCTGAAAGTTAGAATGATGTCTTCAGGAAGCATGAGCTCCTTATTCCTAGAGGGAAAGGGGAGGGGAGAAGAGCTTACTTTAGCAACTCATACTATGGGCTGAGACATCCCTAAATTATCTCTTTTCATCTTCTCGACACCACTGCAAACTTTATCACTCTCATTGTATAAAGAATGGAAAGACTCTCTAAGAGCTGTGGTGGCAATGACCAATGAGAGAGACAAGCAGGTTCACTGAGAGAGAGGGGGATGACTACATGGTGGGGTGAGGGGGAGACCATGTGACATTTTGGGCTTTTGAAAAGTACAGGTTAGTTAGTAGGGTTAAGTGATGATGTTTAGATTTGCCTATTGGTAGATTAAATGACACAGAATTGACGTTGGTTCAAATGGGAGTAATCAAATTGCTGTGAGCCAGGGTCACCTATGTGGATGCTGAAGCCATCAAGAAAGATGCAGAGAATTATGAGAACAGAGCTAGAATCATAAGGAAGAAGATACAGTCACCATCCTGAAGCTTCCAGGATGGAGAGAGAGAAGGGGATAGTGCTGGCTTTAGAAGAAGAGAAGTTACTGATATTTGGCAGAGAAACAATAATCTGGAAGCTGCCTCAGGAGTTCGGTAATAAGCTGTCTCCCTCCCACCAATATCCTAAACATTAATTGTCTGAATGTACAGAACTATTACACCTAGAGATAGTGGGGACAAAGAAGGAGCAAAGAGTATAGCTTCCATTTTCAAGGGTTCTGCATTCTGATTGATTAGAAAAGACGTGTACTCACTCAGCAAAGGATTTAGAAGAGCCTTCTGTGCTTTTGAGTTTGGGCCTTGAGGGAGTTAGCCGAGGATGAGGCAGATGGGCCCTGAAGTTAAGGCTCCTCAAAGATTCCATCAGAGAGATGTTGCTTCAGTAATACCATTGAGGGGGTGATCGGCCAGATATGCTCAGAGGGTCAGCGAGTTTCCTGGAGCAGAGGGGACTGAGTTGGTGAGTAACACGCTCTGGAGGAGGCCCTTGAATCCTACTCAAATGAAGCTGAGAAGTTGAATTTAACCCTGATTCTATGGTAATTGTTCCCAAATGAGGGAGAAAAAGATGGAAAGATCTTAGTCAAAGGATAATTGCTCATTTGGGTGCAATTGAAAAGAAAATTCATCTTCTCTCAGTGTTTCAGCTACTACTTTCTGGCAGATGATGTTCAAATCTGCATTGTTAATGCCCACATTTCTCTCTCAGTCTTCACTAGCTATTCCAGTGATGCACACTTAGCAAGTCAAATGCCGACATTGTTGTTATTCTTCCCCATAAACACCCTTCTACTCTGTATTATCCTCATTGGCCCTATGGGAATCATCTGAGGTAATTCCCAAACTCCCTTCCTTCCTACTGTTGACATATAATGGTTGATTATTCTGTGTCAAGCACTGTGCTGGGGAAACCAAGTTGAATAAGTCTTGGTACCTTCCCTAGAGGAGCTCACGAGAAACACAGAAATAATGAGGAATGTACACGTGGTTATGGTGACAGGAGGCCTCTGGGGAGTAGCACCTGGCAGCCTAGGATGAGGGAGGAAGGAAAGGCCACCTAAAGGTGATACCCAGAGCTGAGGGTGAAGAGTTGAGTAGGGGCTAAAGGGGGAAGGGAGGGGAAACATGCATACAAAACACATAGATGAGAATGGCGACTGTATTTTTGGAGCATCAGAGGAGGCAGGGAGTGTTCACAAATGAGGCCGGCCAGGTATTTCTCATCCAGTGATTCTAGCCTGATAATATCTATCTATTCTCCCAGATATTATCTTGACAGAGCTGGATTTTCTTATTACTGAGGCCTCCCAGAAACACACGTTTGACCAATTTATATGTCTATAGCTCATTCTAATCTTCAGTTCTTGCAACGCCAAATAATGTCACTGAAAAGAGTCCCTTAAATTATGTTCCTCAGTATCCATGGGGGACTGGTTCCAGGACTCCACGCAGATACCAAAATCTGCAGATGCTCAAGTTCCTTATATAAAATGGCTTGGTACAGTCAACCCTCTATATCCAAGGGTTCATCTGACTGTACATGTAAATTCTCATTGTTTCAAGACCCTTTGCTGAAAATGCCTCCTTTCCCCACTCAGTATGTTATCTAGCTGTTAGCATGATCCAGCTGGGGGGACCTCGATGGGGCCACCTTCTTGTGCCTGATAGTACACCAGCAGCACTCAGCACCCAGCTCTCACCCAGGGCATTGACTGTCTCTCCCTGAGGCAAACCTTGTCCATCGCTTCCTTCCAATCCCACAGAGGCTCCTGTCTTTCACCAACTGCTTCTGCCTAGAATTAACTGGTACTGCTCTTGGATTTTATTTTATTGAGGATTGATTAAAAATCCAAAGGAAAGACTATTTCTGTGTTCTTTTTAAAGAAGATGTTGGGGGTAGGAGTTTATTAATTTATTTATTTTTGCTGTGTTGGGTCTTTGTTTCTGTGCGAGGGCTTTCTCTAGTTGTGGCAAGCGGGGGCCACTCTTCATCGCGGTGCACGGGCCTCTCACTATCGCGGCCTCTCTTGTTGCGGGGCACAGGCTCCAGACGCGCGCATGCTCAGTAGTTGTGGCTCACGGGCCTAGTTGCTCCGCAGCATGTGGGATCCTCCCAGACCAGGGCTCAAACCCGTGTTCCCTGCTAGCAGGCAGATTCTCAACCACTGCGCCACCAGGGAAGCCCCTATTTCTGTGTTTTTTAAATGACAAGAAAATACCGTATTATTCAGTGTTATGCAATATGCACATAGAAGACTCCTCCAGGAAAATGTATTTTTCGATCCAGTGGTATACTTTCTTTCATCAGATGATGAGAACTGTTTGTCCTTTTCCTTTTAGTTTCCTTCTGGAAGCTCAGAGCTAACTTTCATGTCTAACTATAGTAACTATATTAGCCAAAGATTTTGGTATAAATATTTACTCCCTCTATGCAACGTATTAAAAAAGGTAATCTCCCTATTTTGTACTTTTTATAGTGAGATGCCTCAGCTTGCTTCATTCATTCATTCATTCAAAAAGTGTTTGTTCTTTCATATCTATGTCCAGGTCCTGCGGAACCACACTTGGTTTCTATACAACAGGAATAATATAATAATTGCTACCTTTTATGTTGCATTTATTTTGTAACAAACCTAATACTAGGTAATTTGCTTATGATATTTCATTAATTAAGCAAATAAGTGAGACTAAAGTATAGTTAGAAGACAGGGAAAAGTGCTACTAGCCACTGGAAAAGCCTTCATTGCAAAGAAGTCATTTGGACTGAGGCTTACAGGATGAGTAGGTGTTTGTCATGGAGGGAAACAGGGATGACATATGCAATGGTGTGGATTCACTCAAGGGTCTGGTATGGCACAAGGAGAAGTTCAGTGTTGTTGTGTAGAGGTTGTGTTGAGGTGACTGGCAAGAGATGGCACTGGAGAAGAAAGTTGGAGTTAGGTAGTCAAATAATTTGTAAGCCAAGCTAAAGAATTTACCTGTAAGTAGTCATTGGAAGTCTTTTATTTTTATTTTTAAATTTTTAAATTGAAGTATAGTTGATATACAATATTATATTAATGTCAGGTGTACAACATAGTGATTCAATATTTTTATAGATTATACTCCATTTAAAGTTATTACAGAATAATGGCTATATTTCTCTGTGCTGTACATTATATCTGTGTTGCTTATTTATTTTATACATAGTAGTTTTTAATCTCTTAATCCCCTACCGTTATCTTGCTCCTCCCCTCTTTCCTCTCCCCACTGGTAACCACTACTTTGTTCTTTGTATCCGTGAGTCTATTTCTGCTTTGTTATATATGTTCATTTATTTCATTGTTTAGATTCCACAAATAAGTGATAACACAGTGTCTCTGTCTGACTTATTTCACTAAGATTAATACTCTCTAGGTCCATCGATGTTGTTGCAAATGGCAGAATTTCATTCTTTTTTATTAGAAGTTTCTTAAAAGGAGATGATTATTACGTTTTTTTAGGATTACACTTCAGACAGCAATGAGGAGCAGAGGTTGGAGCAGGAGAGGATAGTGTCAGGGACTGGATGATATAGACCTGCAGAGAAATGATACTGTGGCATTGGGCATGGCAAGAAGGGGACAAATTTAAATCACTGATTGGGATAAGGAGGGCAGAATTTGGTGTCTGATTAGATATAGAAGCTAAGGGAGAGGGAAAGGTTAAGGAGAACTTCAAGTTTCCCATATGCCTTGAAGGTGTTTGACTCATAATAGTGACTCAATAGGTGCTTGTTGAATAAGCACATGAGATTGACTTCATTCACTGGGAAGAGATGTTTTGGACCAGCCAAGTTCAAGATGTCTTATAGATATCTAGTGGGGAGGTCTAGATGGTAGACATTTATGACAATGATTCCAAAAGTGGTTTGTTCTTATTAACATGTCCTTTAAATATTATCTGTATTTTCTCATTTTTTTTCTCTTTCCCTCAAAAGCAGTCACATTTCATGTGAATGGAGATCATGCTTAAATTTCTCTTCTCTCTCCCAGTGACAGCCAGGACAGTGGCTTCTTTGTATGCTAGCAAACATTTATTGAGGCTTTGATATGTTCCCAGCATTGTTCTAAGGGCTTTATATGTAGTAACTCATTTAGTCTTCCCAACAGATCTTTGCAGCAGGTGCTGTGATTATCTCCATTTTAACTGAAGAAATGGGGCCAGAGAAGTTAAATAGTTTGCCTGAATTCTCCCTTTCTTCCAAGCTGGAACTGGATTTGAAGCCAGGCAGTCTGGCTTCTGGAGTCCTTGTGCTTTTTCCACCAAGCCAAACTGCCTCTGCTACCCAGAACATGTGGACAAGTTGGTTGAGATGTCTGCTGGGGCCCATACTGAAATTCTCTTGACTGAACCTCACCGGCAAATTTCTGTGAATGCTGCCAGAGATATTTTTGCAGTGAGTCAGATGTGAAAAATAAAAGAGAGTGCCAAAACTTCAGAAGTGGGAGAATATGTAACTTCTTTTTGAAATTATATATAGAGAGATTAAAAATAATTGCTGATTGAACTATTAAGCTGGCTGAGGATAAAGTTTATTTGCATATTATTTAGAATGATAAGGTTCTAGAGTTAGAAGACCCCTAATTGTTATAGACATCATTACCAAGTGGTTAAGAAAGAGAAGATGTGGAAAGAGGGTGTGTGAAGGAAAATATCTCTGTGAGGAAAGGAGCCCCAAATGAACTGCCTGTCTAAACAGTTTACTTGTGAGCAGAGAGAAAAGGTGTTAGCTCATTAAGTACAAGCATTGAGTTGGTTCCTGCTCCAGTGAGGGGCGCAGGTAACGTTAACCTGGTGTAAAATGGGTACAAAGCCTGGAACATACTAATATACAATAAACATCTTCTGAATCCCAAAGCATTTATGAACAAGGAGGACATAATAATTGTTTTTTTTAATTAATTAATTAATTATTTTTGTCTGCATTGGGTCTTCGTTGCTGCACGCGGGCTTTCTTTTTTCTAGTTGCAGCGAGCGGGGGCTACTCTTCCTTGTGGTGCGCAGGCCTCTCATTGCGGGGCGCAAGCTTCATTAGTTGTGGCACATGGGCTCAGTAGTTGTGGCTCACGGGCTCTAGAGCGCAGGCTCAGTAGTTGCGGCGCACGAGCTTAGTTGCTCCGCTGCATGTGGGATCTTCCCGGAGCAGGGCTCGAACCCGTGTCCCCTGCATTGGCAGGCGGACTCTTAACCACTGCACCACCAGGGAAGCCCTAGGACAGAACAATTATTATGCTCAAAACCGGCAGGCAGATAACAGAGGTTTTAAAAAAAAGTTATTTGGAAACTTATGTGGAAGAGGACGTTTGTATTTTCCAGTGCTGAAAGAGCCAACTTTAGGATGAATGTTTGGACATAATGGGAAACTGGCTTTTTAGTCCAATATTGTATATAGAACTTAGTAACACATGATGCAGTTCAGTAAAGAAGCAGACTACCTCAAGTAATGAACTTCCTGTCTCTAGAACTGTGCAAACTGGCTTGGAGAACCACATGTCAGAAATTTTTAATACCAACCTTTAAATTCGAATGCTTCCAATGGAAGGTCCAGAGAGGTTAAGTGACAGCTGTAGTGGTAAGCAGTGGAGTGGAGATTTAAGCCCATGCAATATGGGTACACAGGCCTTTCTTTTAACTTCTGTGTCATGCTGCTTTTCCAGGTGATTAAAGAAAAGGATCCAAAGTATTAATGAGATGAAATAAAACTACAGAAAGTAATTGTGTACCTGGGTGTATATTTGAGTAAAAATTTAAAAATGTACTATAATTCCCACCTTCTATTCTGTGTAATTCATGCTGTGGATCAAGTACCAATCTTGTAAAATGCTTCCTAGGACCGTATTTAGAGTATCTATATCATAAGTGGAATGTTCTGCTTTTGCAGAAAAATGAGAAAGTCGGCTGGCTACTGTCTACAATAGTTATGAGTCAGATTCTAAAATTGGTTCATAAGTCAAGGCATGAGACTGCACTTCCCAAATTAATCATCCAATTAGCTCAGCAAATATTTATGGAGAACTTTCTATGTGCCAGACAGTGTTCCAGGCATTAGGAATATAGCAGTGAACAAAACCAACAAGTACCTTTGCCTGAACGGAGATTAGACCTCAGGGAGACAGGCAATAAATACTTGAGGGGGTGTGGGAGTTAGGTGGCCATGTGGACATCTGGGTAAGGAGCATGCCAGGCGGAAGGAACAGCCAGTGCAAAGGCCCTGGGCGGGGAGGCATGCCTCCTATGTTTAGGAAATAGCAAGGAGACCCGTGTGGCTATAGCGGAGTGAATGGATGGGGCTGTAGTAGGAGATGAAGTCAGAGGAATAACTGGGCCCAAGTCATTCAGGGTCTTGTAAACCATTTTAAAGACAGTTTTTACTCTGAGTGAAATAAGGAGTCATTAGAGGGTTTTGAGCAGACTAGTGACATGATCTTTTTCTGGTTGCTGTGTTGAGAATAGACTGTTGGGGACAAGAATAGAAGCAGTTAGAGGGTTATTACAGTAATTCAGGAAAGATGATAGTGTCCCCTAAGGTGAGGTGTTAGGAGTAACCATATTCTGGATATGCTGTGAAGCCAACAGAATTTTCTGACAAACTGGATGTGGGGTGTGAGAGAAGGAGAGGGGTCCAGCATGAAGCCAAGGAGTGAATGCAGTAGACACTGATTAAGGTGGAAGAGGACTTATCAATAATTGTTTTTAGACGATTTGATTTTGAAATATCTGTTAGCTCCAACAGGCGCTGATCACTGAGTGTGGAATTCAGAGGAGGTCTGGCAGTTGTAGGCAAATAGTGTGTAAAGACGTGGGAGCTGATGATACAACAAGGAAGTGAGGCGGATAAAGAGTAGAAAAGAACAGGGTCACTTTAGCATTACAATATTGGGGAGAACTAAAAAGGAGCCACCAGTGAGTAGGAGGAAAACCAAGAATGTAGTATTCTGGAAACCAACGGTATCGAGGGTCAAGCAAGGCTATTTTATTTAACCCTTAATGAATTTGCAATGTTATGCTACTTACAACCATATTTCTTATGGAACATATGCTTAGCAATACAACGAACAGTATTTATTAACCATCCACTCTGTGTTCACTGTTCTGTGGAGCACTGCTGAGGGGGTTCAGGGGTTGTGTCTTATACCGCACTGTGCAATGGAGACCAAAGAGGAGGCATGACTTAGTTGTTGAAAATGGAAAGCTACACTTCCATGTATCATGGAATGTGATCAGTTATCAGCGTGGAGAAGAAAAGAACTCAGCCTCAGCAGCTCCAGGTGTGAACAGCAGTATACCCAGGAAGCTGTGGAAGCCTAAAGATGTGTTTCTCATGTTCTTGTTATGTGCTTGTCCTTCCAGGTAGATGTGTTTGATCAGTGAGGGGACAAGCTTAATAAGTATGTGGCCTCATGGAGGTCTCCTTGGTTGTGTAAGTAAGTCACAACCAGTCTGATTCTTTTTTCCTGATGTGACTAAGTTCATGGCTAAGGGTGGAGCAGTGGTGGAGAGGCCAGAAGAAGCCAGGCTAGGACAGGGAAGCAGGGCAGAATTACAATGGATGCAGAGGCCCATGTAGTTTCTCAGTAGGAGAGATTCTAGGAGAAAGTCCAGGCAGGCATTTTAGGCCATGTCAGGAAACTCTGTTATCAGGCAAAAGCAAGTATTTCTGAAAAACTGAAGGGATAATAGTAGCACATTGAGCACTTATTATGTACCTGGCACTATACTAAGTATTTCAATCTTTTAATGTATTTATAATCACATCATTAATCCTGAGAAGTAGGTATTATTAATATTTCCCATTTTTAGATGAGAAAACTAAAGTTTCAAATGACTTGTCCAAGTTCACAGGAGTATTAGGGTAGAGTCACAATTCAAACCTAGGTGATTTGATTTCAGGTGATTGGCAGTCTTACCACCATACCATCTGCCTCCCAAGAGGCTGCCTGTGCTTTGGCCAAAATACCAACAAAATATTGCAACATTATTTAAATATTCTAACATATCTCTTTTTTGCAAAAGAGGAAATAATGGTCAAATGGTCTCAGGTCACACACCAGCTAAGGAGGCAGAGTAGACATTTGAGCCAATATCTGTCTAGTTCCAAAGCCTGTGAAGGACTTTGTATGACAGTGGGCTGCTGCAAGCAGGCAAAGAACTGATATTAGAATTTCAGGCAGGGACAGGCCTACAGATGGTCCTGTCTATAGAGACGGGGGCGGGGGGCAGGTGTGACTGACAGACCCTTTAGAATCAGACTGACCTGTGCACGAGTCCCTGAGATGCTGCTCAACTGCCTTGGGCACTTTAACCTCACTGAGTTTCCAGGAACTCCTCTGGAAAATGAGAATAAAATATCCACATCATAAAGTTTTTGTACAGAGTAAATGAGTATAGTGAAAATGTGCAGAGTAAAAGTTTCCTGAATCATGGTGCATGTTCTTATTTTATAGACAAACTGTCATGGTATTACTGTAGAGGTTACTATATCATCCAAGTTCCAGACAATACTAGAGTTTCAGAATAAAACGCACATAATTCTCTGGAACATACTTCTTTATAACTGAACTTGAGGTAGCAATCACTGCACTTTCTTCTGTTCAATAATTTCAAATTTTAAATGCTAAGAATGGAAATAAACACCACATTCTCTGAAATAGGAAGAAGGAAAAAAGCTTATTAGTTGTTTTGCTTTTTTAAAGGCCTGTTGTACATTTCAAAATACTATAGCAAATCATTTGCTGTGGGAGACTCCAAAGTGAAATTGAAATGATTACTGACTCAGTGAGTTAAACATCAATTGATTGT
This sequence comes from Grampus griseus, assembly GCF_964374135.1. Taxonomy (NCBI): domain Eukaryota; kingdom Metazoa; phylum Chordata; class Mammalia; order Artiodactyla; family Delphinidae; genus Grampus; species Grampus griseus. Next base: position 97,036,548 of record NC_139018.1, read on the forward strand.
TTTCATAACAAGCCTCTAATTGATCAGAAATTACGGGTTTCAATATCAGAAGAGAATGTGATCTCCCTAGCACTAAGCAGTGTTAATTTGGTCCATGTGGGAGACTAGGGAATTGATAATTCCATGGAGAAAGTCTGCTTCAGGAAGCCAAAATGTAGTTGCCCTGGAGTTAGTATGGACAAACAAGGGATTTAGGGAAGGAGATAATATTAGTTTTTTAAAGAGCAAAAGGGAAGACTGTGTTCTCCTATTGTCACAATATTTACTAGAAGATTCTGTTGTGTTGCTCTCAATACAAAATTTTGGATCAAAGCCATAGGATAAAGATTAGTAGTGGGAAAGTTTGCATGCAAGATAGCTTTATGAGCTTGGGAAAGTCACTTTACTTCTGAGAACTTCAGTTTCCTCATATGTGAAAGTGATTTCATAACACACTAATAGCCAATATCTAACAGTTGCTTATGCTGTGCCGGGAACTGTGCTAAACACTTTATATGTATTATTTGTTTAAGCCTTATAATAACCCAATGAGATAGATGCATTTTTCATCCTTATTTTAGTCGTTTCAATCCCAAATTTAATATTCTTCCATGTAGCATTTTTAACTTCAAGGAGATCTGTGGGAAACAGAATTGCTTAATGCAGAAAGGATTCTAGGGACTACAAGAAATAATGTTCTCCCATTAAGAAGTGCTATACTTACTATACCTAAGTACACAAGTTACTTTTCCATGTTTCTTGTCCCTTCTCCTGATCTTCCTCTTTGGACTTTCATAGAGACAAAGCCATGTGTTCATATAGGAAGGCTATGTGTTCTCTTGCTTTGAGTGAGGTTGTGTGACTGTATTCTGCCTGATGGAATATGGGTGTGTATGATGTGCACCATTCCCAGGCAGGGCCTCTAAAACTCCACCAGATCTCTCCCATTCTCCTTCTTTTGAATGTAGAGCATCCATCACAGAATCCTGAGGTCTAGACTGAAGGAGCCTGGATCTCTGACTAACTACATGAAGCACCCTTCCCTTACCCATCCAACTGAACTGCAATGGACTAGGCATGAAAGAGACATTATCTATTATTATTTTAAACCGTTGAAATTTGGGGATTATTACAGCAGCTACTATTACTTACTCTGATTAATACCCTTAATGTGGAATCTAGGAGCGTAGGAAGGCAAGTCTGTCCTATGATTTTGAATGAAGCTGTCTAGACCCCAACTGTGGCCAGGGTGGCTGGATATCAGCATTCTTAAGGTAGCAGTCAGCTTAACATGGCCCAGCAAAGAGCACCTGTCTTATTACCTCAGATTCCTAACTTAGGGAATGCGTGCAACTGAGGATTTTCCAAATGCCCTACCTATTGGTATAAAATTTTTCAGATAAAATAACAACAGCAGCAACAACAATAGCAACAACAACGAAAAATCTTATCAAAAGCTTTTCCCTTTTTCACCATTCTGTCCTGTCTTCCCAAATTAGATCTTTTTCTTTCCAAACTGTTTATGATGCTGGAAAATTCTCTGTGGCTTTCCTGGATGGCTCCAATATCTAAAGATGTCCCTCACCACTGGATTTATTACTGGGCCTCTCTTGAGTGGGGTCAGAGGGCATCCCAAGCTCTATATTCTGAACCTCCTTCTTCTCTTATGTGCTCCATAACTCTCCTTTGCCATTTATTGACATTTGAGACACTTGATCTATGACTGCCTTTCTTTCCCTCCCCCCTGTATCCATGCCTTGGTTTTCAGGGGCAGCCGGAATATATTATTTCAAGAGTGAAGACAGGGCCAACTTATCTAGGCTCTGTGAACATATTATGGGTAGAATTTTGCTTAAGTTGACGTTGCATTTAAGACTTAAGATTCAGTATAGCCTTAAACACATTATTTAGATTCTAGATCCAGCAACCTAAGACTGGAATCAGAAATGAGTTGAAGATCCCCATGGTGCTGTCCTCTACCTCTCAGCTTGCCTGGTCATTGTCTCAGTGGCCCTGTGAGGTAGGTCTCATCTCCATGTTAGGAGGGACCAAGAGTCAGAGACTGATTGATTGCAATGGTGGCAGAATTGGAAATAAAGCCAGGGGTTCTGGCTTTTTCCCGTGCACCATGACAAGCTACTTCTTTTATTTTATTTCTAAAAAATTCGCATTTACAAAGAGCATAAATTAGGAAATACTTTGAAAAGCAGATTGTATCTGAAATTTCTCAGTTTCTTAGAAAATCAATTGACCTTCCTGTCAGGAGACTCTGTAGGCAGTACTGCTCAGGGTGGGGGTTAGGGGGACCTCTGTTGGATGCTGGCCCTGCTCCTCAGACATCACAACCCTGGTCAGCCACATGCTGGACAAGAAGGGGCTGCTGTGGGCTCGTGCACATGGAAAGCTTTGGTTTCTTTATTCTTATTTCAAATGAACCTTTAATTTTACAAAATGCTTTAGAATATTGACTTTAAAAATCCTCAGCTCCTAGGCTCTAGGGAGCTGTGTTGATACCTGGAACAGAATAGCCTAGCTCTGTGGTTGCTAAACTCTGACGTTTGGAGGGGTGTCAGTCTAAGATGGATCTTCCACTGATGCAGATAAAATGAGAAAAATAAGGACAAATAGGAGAAAAATAAAATTTAAAAAATGAGAAAAATAAAAATGAGAATAAATAAGGAATTTTCTTAATAAAGCTTCTTTCATTCCATTTAAAGGCTTGCCCTTTATTCCAAGACTACATTTTTTTTTCTATATTTTGATGGTAAAATGATTGTGAGGATAGATTTTTCTTTTAAATTCTTAATCGGTAAAATAAAAAGTTAGAAACCCTATATCCTTTCCTAAATATATATATATTTAGGAAACTACTCGTTTAGCAGGTATTTTTCCAGGCGTAGTAATCTCTGTCATGGGGGGAGGGGATGTCTGTTTGATATGTTATCAGTTTTGGGCAATCAGTCTGTATTTTATCTGAGCAAAGTAAAAAATTTATCTTCACCTTCATATCAATCAATTCATATGTGAAAGAGCTTTGGTCTCCTTTGGCTATAGGGACTAAGATTCTCTCTCTCTCTCTCTCTCTCTCTCTCTCTCTCTCTGTGTGTTTTGGGGGACCAGAGTTGACCTTTTAAGGCTAGGCCAGAAGAAGTGACTTAGGGCAGTTTAGGCTTTGACACTCAGGAATAAATTAATTTACTTACTGTCAGCTACATTGATATTGGATCAATTTTATTTTTATACCTAATGCAATATTTTTAGTAAAATAATTGAATAGATTATTATGAGACAAGAAAGCAGGGTTTAGTGTCTTTATTACATTTTGTAAAACGTTGATAGTTAATACTCCATTAATAAATACCCTTCATTAATAAATTATATGGAGTTAAATTATATTTACTTTTACATTATTTAAAAAATTATTATCTATTTAAAAAATTAGGACTACTTGTAAAGAATTGGTAATGTCCCAGCAAGGAAGTCACCGATATGTTCTCTATTGATTGTTGCAAATCTGAATATATAATAGAGTTAGGGAGCTGGATTCCACAATCACTAGCTGTTGTTCAAATAAAACATCACTAACATGCATTTCTTTAAGGCTCACCATGGTCCTTCTTTGTGACATACAGGGACAATCGGGAGCATTTTGGTCTTTATTTATTGCGGCTGCATAATCTAATTATCTCTCATTAGTCCAGAGCTGATTATTTCATTTATCTTTGTAAATGTGACAACAAAAGGCTCACTTTAATTAAGCAGATCAGCAATTAGCTCTTGTTTTATAGGAGTTTTAAACATCCTTGTACTAATAGCAGGCAGCATGATTATAATCAGAAGCCCAGGGAAGAATAGTGGCAGAGGACAGTTTGATTTAGAGCCCCATTTAAGTGAAAGCTATGTAGGCAAAATAGCTTTCCAACAACAAAGGTCCAGAAAAGGCTGGCCAAACCAGAGGACAGACTTGAGGGGCCCAGGCCAAGACCTTCTCACCTCCATTTATGATACAGGCAGTGACTTAATTCCGTTTTACAAAAAATTTTATTCACTTGTAATAGTAATTGTTATTATTTATCAGTCACTTACTATGCCTCAGTCTTTGCATCTGTTACTTTCGTTATATTTATCCTTTTAAAACTTCAGAGTAGCCCTTAAGGTGCATATTACTAACCTATCACCATTTTACAGATGAGGCAACTGAGGCTTAGATTAAGTCACTTGTCCATGTTTACTCAGCTAAGGATTAGAACACTTATCTGATTTTGCTACTCTACAAGTTGGTTTCTTCTCCTCTGTCTCTCTCCTTGCTCCTTCTTTCTTTTTCTCTCCCCCATTCTTTCCTTTTCCCTCTCTTCTCTCACTCATTTCCTTGTGATATGCCAGGCCACTGTACACTGGGCTGGAGACAGTAGGTTGAGTAAGACTTGGCAGGACCTTTGAGAAGCTGACAGTGTAATGTAGACAGAGACATAAACTAACTATTACAATGCCTGAGACAATGCTAGGACAAAGCTAGACAGAAAGGGCTCAAACTATCATGACTGGAACTTCTGGGTTAACTTCTGGGTTAATAAATCAATATTTATTAGATTGAATTAGCATGGCCCCTTTCATTATTAAGGTTAAAATTTCTCTTCTTTCCTAAGGAGGAGCTGCTTCTAGCTGCTCAGAACTCTTCTCATTACCCATATTGATTACATGTTAATGTTTAATGTAAATAGAACTTACTTTAGGGCAGAAGTCTGGCATGGTCTGTTGTATGCTACCTTGCAGTTTCATTTAGCTTTTCTGGAATAGTTGGAGGAGGAATAAGGTAAATATGTATTTTTCAGAAGATGAGAGAAGAAAATGGGAAATGAAAGGATGCATGGAAGAAAAACGGGGAGCTCTGTCTGCTTGGTAAGTCCAAGGGAAAGAGTGAAATAGAGTGACTGGAAGGTGGGTTTCTGCCTTCCTTGGGGATGGGCTGGTGACTAGCAGTACAGAGGAACAAACCAGTTAGGGCCAGGGCTGGGCCAGCTGGGTGGTCAGGCTGATGGGCTCTGGTCCCTTGCAAGATCCTTGCAAGGTCTGACCACATCTCTTTGGAGACCTGGACAGTGCTGCCACCTGTACCCCATACCTGTCACTGATAACCATGCTAAGATTATCAGAACTTCTGCAAATAATTTGTAAGTTTTTGAGTATCATTTTTGTACTAGGCGCTATGCAAAGCACTTTATATGAGTGATCTAATTTTATCTTTTAATTATATTGTGAACTAGGTATTGTTCTCTTCATTCTTCAGATGAGGAAACTGAGGTACATATAGGCAAATTAACTTAACTGGATTCCTATAGTTGTGGAGCCTAGACTTGAATCTATGATCTAACCACTATGTAATAACTGCCACCCTTCTTTAGACTTTATGACCCACAAGGCACTGGGCCTTATAAATTATGAAAATAATTTAATTTAGTTATTGTTTCTGAAAACCCTTCTTTATGTTCTTCATGAGCCACAGGTTGGGGACTCTTGCTGTTGGCAGTGGGGAGCCATTGAAGGATCTAAACTGAGGTATCACATCATGAAAGCAGTGTTTTAAGATGTGTGGAGGGAGATTTGAAAAGAAACAACACAGACGTTAGGAATGTTGGCTAGGAGGATATGTTGGTTATGAGAGTATCTCTAGCAGAAGGTAATGCAAGCCTGATGGCAATTGGAATGGGGAAAAAAGGTCCAGGTGTGAGAAAAATTATAAAGAATGATTAATAGGTCCATAATCATAGGAGGAAAAGATGGAGGACAACTAAAAGCTTACTGTGTTTTTGAGTCTTCATGACTAACAAATATGGAAGTCCTGTGCAGTTGAGTACATGAACCACAGAAAAAAATGTTGAACATAGTAATAGGTCTTTAGTGACCTAAGAATTATGGTTTCCATAAGGATAGAGCCGATTTGGAGGAGATTAAGGGGAGACTGGTTGGTGAGGAAGCTGATAGAGAGCATGCAGGATGATTTTCAGGCCAGGGAGACACATCTCTTTCAAGGTAGAGAGTGCTTGGGTCCCCCCTCAACCCATCCCTGCCCCAGGAAGGACCTCTGAGATAGCAACCATCACCTCTCCCATCCTGCTCAAGGGGCTCAGATGCAACGTAAAAGTAGGAACCTGATTTGTTTTTATCATCTCTGCATTCCCAGCACCTAAAACTGTGCCTTGTGTAGAGTAGGTGCTCAGCAAATAATTATGGACTGACTGAATAATGATTGAGTGAAAAACTAAGGCCAGAACTGCTGGCTCTATAATGACGTTTGGTGGCAGGAGCCAGAAGCAAGGGAGTCCAGATGATCACTTAGGGCAGATGGGGATGGGAAAAACCAGGAGACTGAGGTTAAGGGTCACAATGAGAGGGGTTGAATTTTATCGTTAAATCTTAAGGGTAAGAATTGCAAAGAGGAACCAGTAGGGATTAAAATTCTGTGCCATCACAACCTGGAAGAAACGGACAAATTCTTAGAAAAGCACAACATTGTGAGACAGAACTAGGAAGAAACAGAAAACATAAACAGACCAATCACAAGCACTGAAATTGAGACTGTGATTAAAAATCTTCCAACAAACTACAGCCCAGGACCAGATGGCTTCACAGGCAAATTCTATCAAACATTTAGAGAAGAGCTAACACCTGTCCTTCTCAAACTCTTCCAAAATATAGCAGAGGGAGGAACACTCCCAAACACATTCTACAAGGCCACCATCACCCTGATACCAAAACCAGACAAAGATGTCACAAAAAAAGAAAACTACAGACCAATATCACTGATGAACATAGATGCAAAAATCCTCAACAAAATACTAGCAGACAGAATCCAACAGCACATTAAAAGTATCATACACCATGATCAAGTGGGGCTTATCCCAGAAATGCAAGAACTCTTCAGTATGTGCACATCAGTCAACGTGATACACCATATTAACAAACTGAAGGAGAAAAACCATATGATCATCTCAGTAGATGCAGAAAAAGTTTTCGACAAAATTCAGCACCAATTTATGATAAAAACCCTCCAGAAAGTAGGCATAGAGGGAACTTACCTTGACATAATAAAGGCCATACATGATAAACCCACAGCCAACATCGTTCTAAGTGGTGAAAAACTGAAACTATTTCCTCTAAGATCAGGAACACGACAAGGTTGTCCACACTCACCACTATAATTCATCACAGTTTTGGAAGTTTTAGCCACAGCAATAAGAGAAGAAAAAGAAATAAAAGGAATCCAAATAGGAAAAGAAGAAGTAAAGCTGCCAATGTTTGCAAATGACATGACACTATACATAGAGAATCCTAAAGATGCTACCAGAAAACTACTAGAACTAATCAGTGAATCTGGTAAAGTAGCAGGATACAAAATTAATGCACAGAAATGTCTTGCATTCCTATACACAAATGATGAAAAATCTGTAAGAGAAATTAAGGAAACACTCCTATTTACCATTGCAACAAAAAGAATAAAATACCTAAGAATAAACCTACCTAAGTGGGCAAAAGCCCTGTATGCAGAAAACTATAAGACACTGATGAAAGAAATTAAAGATGATACAAACAGATGGAGAGATATACCATGTTCTTGGATTGGAAGAATCAACATTGTGAAAATGACTATACTACCCAAAGCAATCTACAGATTCAGTGCAATCCCTATCAAACTACCACTGGCATTTTTCACAGAACTAGAACAAATAATTTCACAATTTGTATGGGAACACAAAAGACCCTGAATAATCAAAGCAGTCTTGAAAAAGAAAAACAGAGCTGGAGGAATCAGGCTCCCTGACTTCAGACTATACTACAAAGCTACAGTAATCAAGACAGTATGGTACTGGCACACAAACAGAAATATAGATCAATGGAACAGGATAGAAAGCCCAGAGATAAACCCATGCACCTATGGTCACCTTATCTTTGATAAAGGAGGCAAGAATATACAATGGAGAAAAGACAGCCTCTTCAATAAGTGGTGCTGGGAAGACTGGACAGCTACATGTAAAACAATGAAATTAGAATACTTCTTTACACCATACACAAAAATAAACTCAAAATGGATTAAAGACCTAAATGTAAGGCCAGGCACTATAAAACTCTTAGAGCAAAATATAGGCAGAACACTCTATGACATAAATCACAGCAAGATCCTTTTTGACCCACCTCCTAGAGAAATGGAAATAAAAACAAAACTAAACAAATGAGACCTAAAGAAACTTAAAAGTTTTGAAACTTAAAAACTTTCCTTTTGCACAGCAAAGGAAACCATGAACAAGACGAAAAGTCAAACCTCAGAATGGGAGAAAATATTTGCAAATGAAGCAATTGACAAAGGATTAATCTCCAAAATTTACAAGCAGCTCATGCAGCGCAATACCACTAAAACAAACAACCCAATCCAAAAATGGGCCGAAGTCCTAAACAGACATTTCTCCAAAGAAGATATAGAGATTGGCAACAAACACATGAAAGGATGCTCAACATCACTAATCATTAGAGAAATGCAAATCAAAACTACAATAAGGTATCACCTCACACCAGTCAGAATGGCCATCATCAAAAAATCTACAAACAATAAATGCTGGAGAGAAAAGGAGTGTGGAGAAAAGGGAACCCTCTTGCACTATTGGTGGGAATGTAAATTGATACAGCCACTATGGAGAACAGTATGGAGGTTCCTTAAAAGACTTAAAATAGAACTACCATATGACCCAGAAAGCCCACTACAGGGCATATACCCTGAGAAAATCATAATTCAAAAAGAGTCATGTACCACAATGTTCATTGCAGCTCTGTTTACAATAGCCAGGACATGGAAGCAACCTAAGTGTCCATCAACAGATGAATGGATAAAGAAGATGTGGCACATATATACAATGGAATATTACTCAGCCATAAAAAAAAAGAAATTGAGTTATTTGTAGTGAGGTGGATGGACCTAGAGTCTGTCATACAGAGAGAAGTAAGTCAGAAAGAGAAAAAGAAATACCATGTTCTAAAACATATATATGGAATTAAAAAGAAATGGTTCTGAAGAACCTAGGGGCAGGACAGGAATAAAGTCGCAGATGTAGAGAATGGACTTGAGGACTTGGGGAGGAGGAAGGGTAAGCTGGGGTGAGGAGAGTGGCATGGACATATATACACTACCAAATGTAAGATAGATAGCTAGTGGGAAGCAGCCACATAGCACAGGGAGATCAGCTCAGTGCTTTGTGACCATCTAGAGGGGTGGGATAGGGAGGGTGGGAGAGAGACGCAAGAGGGAGGAGATATGGGGATATATGTATATGTATAGCTGATTCACTTTGTTATACAGCAGATACTAGCACACAATTGTAAAGCAGTTATACTCCAATAAAGATGTTAAAAAAAAATTCTGTGCCATCAGTGGTATAGGAGTATTGTTAAGAAAAATGCTCCTATTATACATGAGGCCGTTTTTAATCATACCAGGGATTTGGCATATGGATGGGGTGAACCAGAAGCAGATCTTTCTGTCTGTAACTGAGAGGCCTTTACAGAGACAGACTTGAAAGTTACAGTAAAAAATAAGCAAGTGTAATTGCTACCCATTGTTTCCTAAGAACCATGGAGAACAGGTGGTGATGGAGGTGAGGATGGTGGTGCTGGGGTGGTGGATCTTGGCCAGACTTAAGGAGTAATAGATTTAGTATTTCTCACCACTCTGTGTAGGATTTGGAGTAGGCCCTGGTCGAACAAATCTGACATTCTTTGAGTTCCCAAGGTACCTGGCCCATTCTTTGTCTACCTAAGGAAGTCAGATTACCAAAGCAAGAAAGTTTCATTCAAGGTGAATTTTGCTGTGGAGCCTCAAGCCTTGAGTGCCTCTTAACAACACATTGGGTTTTGTTAATTTAAAGGCACCAGTTTGGGGACATCAGAGAGAAAGGAGTTAGTGAAGTGGAAGAGAATTAAGATACTGGCTGGAGGGGTCATAATTGATGTCACAAGTCCATGGAGTCATAGAAAGTTATATTTGGATGGGATCTCCTATCTTCTACTCAAACATTTGTAAAAAATTCAAGAAAAATAGTCCTGTGAGGGCTAGGAGTGAATGAATTCTCAGAACAGGCAGCAGCATTCATTCTGATCTAGAGAAGGAGTAGCTGTTTCTGAGAAAAAGTGGTGAGTGAGAAGATAGGGCTCTAGACAGAAGCTATTTTGAAGTTTAAAGGCAGATATTAGGGCTTTTATATGGAAAAGTAGACATTTTACCTCTTCCTCCTCAAATACTGTTTCTTTCTCCCCTCTTCTGCACAAGGACTTTGAGTGGCATGAGGGATACACAGACTTTCACTTGCTCCAATTCACCTGTAACACTATGCAACACATAAGAGGAGGCTTGCTGGCAACAGCTAAACCAAAGGTGCTTACCTTCTGAAACTGAAACTCTAAAGGAACGAAAATCCTAATTGTCAACAGTTTTCAATTTCTTTGTTTTTTTAATTTTTTTTTTATTGAAGTAGAGTTGATTTACAACGTTGTGCCCATCTCTGCTGCACAGCAAAGTGACTCAGTTCTACACAGAGGCATTCTTTTTTTTAATATTCTTTTCCATTATGGTTTATCACAGGAGATTGAATACAGTTCTCTGTGCTATACAGTAGGACCTTGTTGTTTATCCATCGTACATATAATAGCTTACCTCTGCTAATCCCACACTCCCAGTCCTTCCCTCCCTCAAACACTTCTCAATTTCTTGAACAACAATTCTCTTAACCTGTTTTTCAAAAAAGGGAAAAGTATTAGCTTCCCACATAACAGTGTTTCTTCCTAAGTGCAACAATAAACAAAGGTTAAATATATATATTTATGATACACACACAACACATAAACACTATATATAGTCAAGGTGATTTTGCCACAACACAAAAAAGTAAATGGTAGAAAGTTAAACAAATATGTATACTAATCCTGAGGTAGATTCAAAGTTTTTGCTTTATACCAAAGTGTAAAGACATAGATGGTATAAAGCAGCGATCCCCAACCTTTTTTGGTACCAGGGACTGGTTTCGTGGAAGACAATTTTTCCACAGACTGGTGGCAGGGGCGGGGGCGTTGGTTCAGGTGGTAATGAGAGCAATGGGGAGCAATGGGGAGCGGCAGATGAAGCTTCACTTGCTAGACCGCTGCTCACCTCCTGCTGTGTGGCCCGGTTCCTAACACGCCACGGACTGGTACCAGTCTGCAGCCCTGGGGTTGGGGAACTCTGGTACAAAGGACTGGTTGTTTGTCTCCACGAAAACTCAGGAAACTAGACTTTAAAGGCTATATAAAATGGGTGGAAGTAGACATGCACACAGGGACGAAGGTCTCCCAGACCAGAAGACCAAGCTGGCAGGGTTTGCCTGGAGCTTAACCGAGAAGATTAATGTGTATAAAGGTTCCATGTGTCCATAGGGTGGGTGTGGGGTGCATCTTCAAGCTGGCAGTGTAAATGCCTACTCTGTGCCAGGAGGTAGACGTTTTAATTTAATTCTCCCAACCCTGGGAAGCCATTCAGAAATTTTAGATAAGGTTCAAAATGGTTAAGTAATTTGCCTGAGGTCCTATGGCTTCAAAACGGAGGAACAACATTTAGCACCTTGGGTTCCTGCTCCCAGAGTTCATGCTCTTTCCTCCCCACTGTGCTGGTGGATGCCTCTGACCAGGCGTGGGGTCTGATCTGCAGGCACCTAGGAACCGACACTTAAAAAATGCACGCTAGGGGCTTCCCTGGTGGTGCAGTGGTTGAGAGTCCGCCTGCCGATGCAGGGGACACGGGTGCGTGTCCCGGTCCGGGAAAATCCCACATGCCGCGGAGCGGCTGGGTCCGTGAGCCATGGCCGCTGAGCCTGCTCGTCCGGAGCCTGTGCTCCAAAACGGGAAAGGCCACAACAGTGAGAGGCCCGCATACCGCAAAAAAAAAAAAAAAAAAATGCACACTAGTGTTTCCCACTTTGTTCATTTGGTTACTTCTCCTCTTCAGATTAGTTCTCTGGCTTAATTTATTTTGTCATTGGGGCTTTTTATACAACTACTTATTCTCCCTACCTGGCTTAAATTGTATTCCATTTGGTATTTTCTGACCTTATACTTGGGTGGTATAATAATAGAGTATTTTACACAGGAATGAATTGTGGTGTCATAGGTGAATGTGTGGGAGCTCATAAATCAACAGTGATCCCTGGGGACCATGGAGGGCCTTTTGGCCCTGGCCAGTGCTCTTTAGACTTCTTTATGCTAATAAAACAGAGATTTCTCTCTGAAGGGCTCCACCTTTGCAAATGACACTCAAGCTTGGAACAGTGTTGCTGTGATAGGCTGTTTACCTGCTGGTAGTTGCTAATTTAGCCAGTGTAAAAGGGCTAATGGTCCATTTTCTCCATTTAGAGAATTAAGAGGTAGAATTTTGTCCAAGTAAACTGCACTTGCCTATGGAAGGCCCTGAAGAGAGCCATGGACAAGGAATGTTTCCCAAGAGTATCCTTGCTGAAAATACAGATGTATGAAGACATGTAGGATTATTCATTTCCTGATCTCTATGAGTTACTGAGCTTCCGTGAAGGAACTTTGTTGTCTATTTATTTGGGCATCTTGGTAAGTGGGAAATGGGGCAATTTATCAAAATGGCAAAGAATAGATTATCATGATTCCTTGTTCTACTAATTATGACTTGGAACAGTGAATGCTACTGGAAGACTAGCATGATTATTTAAAACTTGCTTATTTTAGTCTGTATAGAGTTAATAAGAATATATTGTTACAGGACTTCAGGGGGAAGGAAGGAAAAGAATGTATTTGTCTAAACTAAATGATCACAAACAGGGATTTTTTTAAAGTGATGACAGCATGTCAACATAATGAAGAATTGTGGAGATATTAAATTAACTAAGAAAATATTTAGAAATAAGGAAAATTTATGGTATGTACATACTGAAAAAAAGCAGGACACCAAACTGTATGTGTTTTCTGATGAGATATATGTAAAGTAAACGTGTATAGGACAAATTCTGGGGAGCAATATGGAAACCTGAAAATACTTGGGAGAATATGCATTAGTAAATCTAAGACAAGGTACAAACGGCACAAGATAAATTTTGGTCAGTGGGACTCAGTGTATGCGCTATTTTGATTTACTACTAGTAAGAACAATCATATTTTTCCAATCAGACAATCTTGGTCTTAATGCATTCTAACAGTAGGATTCCTACGAGCCAGTATAATCACAGAACAGAATGTTCGGTGTTTTGAAAGCTCAGAGAGGGTTTTCCTTCTGCCTGGACTTTCTATAATGTTTTTATGGAAATAAAAGAATTCACACATGGTCCTGATATACACTGAGTTTTGTCAAGTGAAGATGGAGCAGAAGATATTTCAAATGCAGGAAGAGTACAGCTGAGGGCCTGGGGTAGGAAAGTGCCAAATATGAAAGTGCATGGAGGATAAAGTGCTTGGTTTGGCAGAAGTCTGGGCATGAAAGGGATTGGGGAGAGGTTCATAAAGAGTTAACTGGGGACAGATTATGGATGGCCTTAAATGTTTCACTAAGTACTATACAGTCCCCCTGCTTTGCAGGTTCCCTCTTTAGTAAAGATCTATACCATATCTCAAAATGCAAATTACTGAATATCCTCATCACTTAACAAGCCACATTCTTCCAGTGCATAAACTCTGCCCTGGCATTAAGCAAAGTACTCTGAAAACCTGCATTATCTCATTCTATTCACTTTTTGAGAACATTTGTTAACTGGAGCAGTGCATGCTATAGGGATGGTGCATAATCTAATGGCTAGAATAGGTATTAGAACATTCATATTTTTAGCTTGAATAACTAATATTTTGGTTGTCACTTACTCTGATGTTGATCTTGCTTTTACAAGTTGAGGACAGTACTCTTTTATTCCACTGAGGTGACCTTCCCTCAACTTTGCAGGTTAACTGTGTCCTGGGAATGCCTCTTTCTCTCCATCAGTCCAAACACCTCTTATCCTTTGAAGTCAAGTTCAAATTCCACCACATTCTCAAATCTTCTTGCTCTAGCCCATCTGTCTATTGTCTTCTTTGCATATTTGCACATTACTTTTTCTTTTCTCGCATGTACCACATAGTTCATAACTAAATTCTGTCTCACTTCGCCCTCCACCATTTCATGAGGGTAGGGGTTTTTTTTGACTCAGGCAGACTGGAAGCATCTCGAGTGAAGGAATCATCTCATAGATGTCTTACGTATTTTGGGCACATGGCAGGGTATATAACTTGTACATATTAAATATTGGTGAATTCAATGATTTCAAATAGTACATCGGTCTACAGACATTTTACTGGACTTTGTAATTTTTAATTTTCTTGTTATGACTAAAGGTCATGGAATGGAGTTGATTATATTACATAGAATTCATGGCATTTAACCCATACAAGGCTCTCTTGTTTTTTATTTTATTTTATAATTTATTTCTCCTATTAATTATCCCCAATATTAAATCCCATACCATTCCACAACCACATAAACTATGTTTATTTACATATAGTATTATATATAGTACTGTTTTGTGTATAAATTTTAAGAAGTACGTAAGATCCTCTGTATTCTGCCTATTCATTTCTCTCCCTCCCACCCCCTGCTAATCCCAGCAATCATTGATCTTTTTATTGTCTCTGTAGTTTGCCTTTTCTAGAATGTCATGTAGTTGAAATCATATAGTATGTAGCCTTTTTGGACTGGCTTCTTTCACTTAGAAATATGCATTTAAGTTTCTTCCATGTGTTTTCATGGCTTGATAGCCCATTTCTTTTTAGCACTGCGTAATATTCCATTGTCTGGATGTACCACAGTTTATTTATCCATTCACTTACTGAAAGACATCTTGGTTGCTTGCAAGTTTTGGCAGTTATGAATAGTGCTGCTATAAACATCTGTGTGAGGCTGTTTGTGTGAACATAAGCTTTCAGCTTCTTAGGGTAAATACCAAGAGACATGATTGCTGGATCATATGGTAAGAGAATATTTAGTTTTGTGAAAAGCTACCAAAATGTCTTCTAAAGTGGCTGTGCCACTTTTGCATTGCCACCAGCAGTGAACGAGAGTTCTGTTGCTCTACATCCTTGTCAGCATTAGGTGTTGTCAGTGTTCTGGATTTTGGCCACTCTAATAGGTCTGTAGTGTATCTAGTTATTTTAATTTGCATTTCCCTCATAACTTGTGATGTCAAGCATATTTTCATATGCTTAGTTGCCATTTGTATATCTTCTTTGGCAAAGTGTCTTTTAAGGTCTTTTGCTCATTTTAAAATTGGGTTGTTTTCTTATTGTTGGGTTTTAAGTGTTCTTTGGATATTTCGGATAACTGTCTTTTATCAGATGCATTCTTTTGCAAATATTTTCCCCCAGTCTGTGGCTTCTCATTCTCATTGTCTTCTCATTCTCTTGATCCTGTCCTTCAAAGAATGGATATTTTAAATTTTAATGAAGTTCACCTTATCAAGTATTATTTTTTGTAATTTATTATTTATTTTCTTTTTAAAACATCTTTATTTATTTTTAACATCTTTATTGGAGTATAATTGCTTTACAATGGTGTGTTAGTTTCTGCTTTATAACAAAGTGAATTAGTTATACATATATGTATGTCCCTCTATCTCTAACTTCTTGCATCTCCCTCCTTCCCACCCTCCTTATCCCACCCCTCTAGGTGGTCACAAAGCCCTGAGCTGATCGCCCTGTGCTATACGGCTGCTTCCCACTAGCTATCTATTTTACTTTTGGTAGTGTATATATGTCCATGCCACTCTCTCACTTTGTCCCAGCTTACCCTTCCCCGTCCCCATGTCCTCAAGTCCATTCTCTAGTAGGTCTGCATCTTTATTCCCATCTTGCCCCTAGGTTCTTCTGACCATTTTCTTTTTCTTTTTTTTTTTTTTTAGATTCCATATATATGTGTTAGCATACGGTATTTGTTTTTCTCTTTCTGACTTACTTCACTTTGTATGACAGTCTCTATGTCCACCCACCTCACTACAAATAACTCAGTTTCATTCCTTTTTATGGCTGAGTAATATTCCATTGTATATATGTGCCACATCTTCTTTATCCATTCATCTGTTGATGGACACTTAGGTTGCTTCCATGTCCTGGCTATTGTAAATAGAGCTGCAATGAACATTTTGGTACATGACTCTTTTTGAGTTATAGTTTTCTCAGGGTATATACCCAGTAGTGGGATCACTGGGTCATATGATAATTCTATTTTTAGTTTTTTAAGGAACCTCCATATTGTTCTCCATAGTGGCTGTATCAGTTTACATTCCCACCAACAGTGCAAGAGGGTTCCCTTTTCTCCACACCCTCTCCAGTGTTTATTGTTTGTAGATTTTTTGATGATGGCCATTCAGACCGGTGTGAGATGATATCTCATTGTAGTTTTGATTTGCATTTCTCTAATGATTAATGATGTTGAGCATCCTTTCATGTGTTTGTTGGCAATCTGTATATCTTCTTTGGAGAAATGTCTGTTTAGGTCTTCTGCCCACTTTTGGATTGAGTTGTTTTTTTGATATTGAGCTGCATATATGATTTGGAGATTAATCCTTTGTCAGTTGCTTTGTTTGCAAATATTTTCTCCCATTCTGAGGGTTGTCTTTTGGTCTTGTTTATGGTTTCCTTTGCTGTGCAAAAGCTTTTAAGTTTCATTAGGTCCCATTTGTTTATTTTTGTTTTTATTTCCATTTCTCTAGGAGGTGGGTCAACAAGGATCTTGCTGTGATTTATGTCATAGAGTGTTCTGCCTATGTTTTCCTCTAAGAGTTTGATGGTGTCTGGCCTTACATTTAGGTCTTTAATCCATTTTGAGTTTAGTTTTGTGTATACCTTATCAATTATTTATTTCATAGGTTGTGCCTATGGAACAGTTATTAATATGACCTAAACAGGGATTATTATACCCTAGTACATCTGGGTTTTCTCCTATGTTATCCTGTAGGAATTTTATAGTTTTGTGTTTTCCATTTAAATCTACGATCCATTTTGAGTTAATTTTGGTGAACAGTATAATATCTGTCTAGATTTTTTTTTTTTTTTTTTGCTTGTGGACATCCAGTTCTTCCAGCACCATTTGAAGAGACTATCTTTGCTCCATTATTGTCTTTGTGCCTTTGTCAAAGGTCATTTGACTGTATTTATGGGGGTCCATTTCTGTGTTCTCTATTCTGTTTCATTGATCTATTTGTCTATTCTTTTGCCAGTACCACATAGTCAGTGATTACTATACTTTTATAGTAGATCTTGAAGTTGAATAATGTCAGTACTCCAACTTTGTTCTTCTTCTTCAATATTGTGTTGTCTAAACTTAGTCTTTTGCCTTTTCATATAAACTTTAGAACCAGTTTGTAGCTATCCATAAAATAACTCCTGGGACTTTGATTAGGATTACACTGAATCTATCGATTAGGTTTGGAAGAACTGATATCTTGACAATATTGAGTCTTCCTATTTATGAATTTGGAATATACTATCTCTCCATTTATTTAGTTATTCTTTGGTTTTGCCCATCAGAGTTTTGTAGTTTTTCTCATATAGGTCTTATACCTATTTTGTTAGATTTATACTATTTCAATTTTTGGATGCCAATGTAAATGATATTGTGTTTCTAATATCAAATTCCACTTGTTCATTGTTATTATATAGGAAAGTAAACAGTTTTTGTATATTAACCTTTTATTCTGCAACCTTGCTGTTAACTGCTTATCAGTTTCACGATATTTTTGTTGATTCTTTTGAATTTTCTACGTAGTTTACGTCATCTATGAATGGAGACAGTTTTATGTTTTTTTCCCAATCTGTGTATATATATATATATATATATATATTTTTTTTTTTTTTTTTTTTTTTTTTTTGCGGTACGTGGGCCTCTCACTGTTGTGGCCTCTCCCGTTGCGGAGCACAGGCTCCGGACGTGCAGGCTTAACAGCCATGGCTCACGGGCCCAGCCGCTCCGCAGCATGTGGGATCTTCCCGGACCAGGGCACGAACCCGTGTCCCCTGCATCGGCAGGCGGACTCTCAACCACTGTGCCACCAGGGAAGCCCTATATATTTTTAATTCATTTTCTAGCCTTACTGCATTAGCAAGGACTTCCAGTATGATGTTGTAAAGCAGTTGTGAGAGGAGACATCCTTTCCTTGGACCTGATCTTAGTGTGAAAGCTTCAAGTTTCTTGCCATTTAGTATGTTAACTGTACGTTTTTGTAGATAGTTTTCATCAAATTGAGGAAGTTCCTTTCTGTTCCTAGTTTACTGAGAGTTTTTATCATGAATGGGTACTAGAGTTTTCAATTGACTTTTCTGCCACATTAATTTTTGTACTAGGTCTTTCATGTGTATTTTATACTTAGAGAATGTCTCAATTCAGACCAGTCACATTTCAAGTGCTCCACAGTCACCTGTATCTAGTGACTACTTTATTGGACAGTGAAGATATAGAACGTAGGCTTCTTGTCTGTCCAGTTTAGTGCTACCTTCCTAAATCCAAGAGGAAGGCTCTTCTCCTAATAGGCACTCAACCAAAACTTTTACTGATTAAATGGATGTCTCTCTCTGAGTTGTGTCTGCACCAGTTTTATATTCCCAGCAGAGTGTATGAGGCTTTCCATTTCCTATTTTCTAATGTTTGTCAGCCTAATGGGTTTAAAATGATATTTTTCTTTTAATTTGCATTTCTCTGATTATTGGTGATGTAGAGCATCCTTCCGTACAACAAACATTTACTGTACCCATTTTTCTATACAGTTCCCTATTTTCTTTCAGGGGAGAGAGTCTTATTTGTTCTTGTTTGTTGTCTATTCCAAATTTTAGACACTGTAAGATTTTTCTGTCAGTCATCTGTTAAATATATCAAAGTATGAACAAAAATCTTCAGTTTCCATGTAGTTAGTCCAGCAATTTCTCCCTTCATGGTTCTGTTCTTGTTTTGTTGGGTATTCTCCTATATTTTCTTCTACTTTACTATTTTGTCTTTATCATTTAGGGTTTCACTCCATATGGAGTTTATTTTTGTCTGTCCTCTAAAGCAGTGAACTAACTTTATATTTTTTTTAATAAAGTAAGCCAGTTATTCCAATTGTTTTTACTAAAGAGTCCATCTGTTCCCCATTGTTTTTTGGTGCCCTTTCTAACAATTGCAAGTTTCCATACAGATATGGCTCTATTTCTGAGCTCTTCATTCTTTTAAGACAATTTTCTTTGTCTTCTTGCAGCAACACTATTCTGATATAATGCTAAAATTGTGCATTTGCTCTAATATCTGATTAGATCTGTTTCAGCCCCTTGCTCTTGTTTTTCAAAAATTTCTTGGTTATTTGTAGATATTTATTTTTCTATGCAAATTTCAGATACAGCTTTTCATTTCTATACCTTCTCTTTTTATTCTTTTGGAATATTGATTGCAATTACGTTAAAATTTTAAATCTAAATATTATAATGTGAAATTATCTTATTCATTACTATGGTATATCTCTTCTTTTATTCAGATTTTCTTTTGTGCATTCTCAGTTAGGTTAATTCCTGATTCGTCACTGTAATGGTTACTTAGGTAGCTTATTTTCTTTTGCATTTTCTAATTAGTTATTGCTGATGTAGAGGGAAGTTTTTGATGTTTATATATTCAACTTATATCCAGCGGTCTGGATGGACATTCTATTTTAGTAGTTTATTCTGTTGAGTTTTGGTAGTTTATTCTGTTGGGTTTCTATACAGATAATTATATCACCTGCAGGTGAAAATTTTATCTATTTCCTCCCAAGTCTTGCATCATTTCTTTCTTTCTCTTGCTATTGAATTGGCCAGGAACCAGCAGTACTTGGTTGAGCTGTAACTAATGGTGGGCATTGCTGTAAATTTTTTTTTTTGGTTGATTAATGTAGTAAATTGATAGATTTTTGATGTTGAACCTAGAAGGAATAAATTATATTTAATTATGATATGTTACAAATAATACACTGATGATTTAATCAACTAATTTTTCTTTAGGTTTTGGCGTCTATTTGTACAAGTGAAATTGGTGTATACGTTTTCCTTTTTATTTACAGCTCTTTCTTGGTTATAGCATAAAAGCATTATTCATAAAATGAGCTATATAACTTCCTCTTTCTATTTTCTATTAAAAAAAACTTGTGTAAGGTAAAGATTATTTGCTTTGTTATAACACACTTGTAAAATCACCTGTCAGATCCTTTCTATATGGGAGGGGTGGTGGTAGAGGGAAGATCCTGATGGCTAATTTCAAGTTCTTTATTGGCAATTCCATGTGTTTTATGTCCTCCTGTCCTAATGTTGATATTTTATAATTTAATAGAAATTTATCCATCTCCTCCAGGTTGTCAAATTTTCTAGAGTGCATTTGCTAATAACATTCTTTGTTTCTGTTTAAAATATCTGTTCTTTTCTACTTCTTTCTGTCTTTCTCTTTTCTAGATCAATTTTGCCAGCATCTTATCCCTCTTATTAGTCTTTTCAGTGAACCATTTTGGGGGATTTGCTAATGACCTTTACAGTTTTATTGACAGTGTTGTTCTTTATTTCACTGATTTTTAACCTTTTCTTTACTATTTCTATTTTTCTTGTTTTTCTGAGTTTATTCTGTTGCTTTTCTCTAGATTTTTATGTTAAATGGTTCTCATTTATTTTAATTCCTTCTAGCTTTTATGTAAATATAATTAAGACTGTAAATCTCTCTTACAGTATTACTGTAACTGCAAGCCATACAATTTTGCATTTAATGTTTTTATGTACCTCATAATTTCCCTGGTAATTTCCTCTTAATTCTAGGGATCATTTGACAATACGTATTTAGATTTCTAGACATAAAAAATTAATGTATTATTTTGTTATAAATGTTTTATTGCATTGTAGACAAAACCACATTGTATATGATGCCCATCTTCAGAATTTATTGAAGTTTTCTTTGTGACTTAATGCAGTAAGTCCCCAACATATGAAAGAGTTCTGTTCCAAGAGCGTGTTAAGTCCAATTTGTTCATAAGTCCAACAAAGGTAGCCTACGTACCCAACTAACACAATCAGCTATATAGTACTGTACTGTAATAGGTTTATAATACTTTACACACAAATAACACATAAAGAAACAAGCACAAAAAGTAAAGAACACATTTTTAATCTTACAGTACAGTACCTTGAAAAGTACAGTAGTACAGTACAACACCTGCATACAGGGGCTGGCATCGAGTGAACAGGAAAGAAGAGTTACTGACTGGAGGAGGGAGAGGAGGTGGGAGGTGGTGGAGCTGAAGGATAGTCAGCAATAGGAGACGGAAAGCAAGCTGCAATTTCACTCATGCCTGACATTGATGGCACAGGTTCTGGTTCCTTGCTAGATTCAATTCTGTCTATCGTCTTGAAAAAACAGTCTGGTGATGTCTGGGTAGTAGCTCTTTTTTTCTCATTGTAGATGACATGGTAGCACTGGATTGCATTCTGAATGGCTGCTGCAACCTTCATGTACCATTCTACGTTGGGGTCCTGTGCCTCAGAAACTAACCGTGCCTCCTCAAATAAAGAAAATCCCCTTGCCGTTTCCTGTGTTGTGAATCTCTTCAGTTCTTTAGTTACTTCCTCTTCCTCTTATCTCTCTTAGTCCTTTCTCTGGGCCTCCAATTCTATCATTATAGCTTGGCGCTTCTTAGCAGTTCCAGCTACATGACTGCTGCTTTTACACTTGCTCCCGGACATCCTGGGCTTGAAATAAAGATACTGTACTACTGTACTCTGTACAGTACTGTACAGTAAAGTACACAAAAGCACAACTACTTGTAAAGGATGCATGCACGTGACAATGTATGCCAGACACGTGAACTAACTTACGTGACTGGACGTGCGAACGCATGTTAGCATCTTTGAAAGTTCGAAACTTGAAGGTTCATATGTAGGGGACTTACTGTGCATGATCAATTTTTGTGAATTTTTATATATGCTCTTAGTGAAAGTTTATTCTATGCCCTTTGGCTATAAAGTTTATATATTTAGAACAAAATTATTTATCATTTTATTTAATCTTTGATCCATCAGTTCCTGAGAGGAGCAAGTTATCTTTTTCTCCCTGCAGTTCTATCAATTGTTTTGTCTGTATTTTAAGCTATACTGGACTTGCCTGGTGGCACAGTGATTAAGAATCCGCCTGCTAATGCAGGGAACACGGGTTCGAGCCCTGGTCTGAGAAGATTCCACGTGCCGTGGAGCAACGAAGCCCGTGAGCCACAACTACTGAGCCCGCATGCCACAACTACTGAAGCCCACATGCCTAGAGCCCATGCTCCATAACAAGAGAAGCCACCTTAGTGAGAAGCCCGTGCACTGCAATGAAGAGTACCCCCACTCGCAGCAACCAGAGAAAGCCTGTGCACAGCAACGAAGACCCAACTCAGTCAAAAATAAATAAATAAATTTATGTTTTTAAAAAAGCTATATTATTGAGTATATATTTACTCATGATTGTTATACATTCTTGTTATATTATTCCTTTACCACTATATAATGAGCATCTTTGTTCCTGATGATATTTGTTCATACTAACTCTATTTGTCTGAAATGAAAAGTAGCTATTTGGGGGGCTTCCTTCCCTGGTGGCGCAGTGGTTGGGAGTCCGCCTGCTGATGCAGGGGATGTGGGTTCGTGCCCCAGTCCGGGAAGATCCCACATGCCATGGAGTGGCTGGGCCCGTGAGCCATGGCCGCTGAGCCTGCGCGTCCGGAGCCTGTGCTCCACAACTGGAGAGGCCACAACAGTGAGAGGCCTGCGTACTGGAAAAAAAAAAAAAAGTAGCTATTTTGGTCTTCTTTTGGTTTATATTTGTTTACTATATATATTTTGCTTTATTTCAACTTTCTTTGTCATATATGTTCTAAATTCCTTTTAAAGATAATATATATTCTTTAAATTTTGACTTTTGATTGGTGAGTCTAAATTATTTACATTTACAATAACCATTGTTTTTTTATTTTGGCAATGTGGTTTCGTGTTTTCTATTTGCTATACTTTCTTTTGTTTTATTTTGCTTTTATTTTTCAACTTCCCCTCACATACCCATTTTCTATCAACTAGTGTATTGGTTAAATTTTATTTTGCTGGTTTAAGTTTTGCTGCCAACTCATATGTTGCATGCTCTCTCCTAGAAAGTATACATTTATATCAAAAGTTAAATTGGTTCTTTATCTTTTCTTGCTTCGTGTTTCTTATAGTCTTCTTAATCTCTCTGAGATTATTAATAATGTATATTTTAACTTCATATTCTGTTCCATGAATTTTCCTTCTTCTGATACAAGTTAATCCATCCATTTGTTGCCTTTCTTTCATAGTTCTCATGCTTCTCATATTCTTGTAATGATTCCATTGTTATCGTTTTTATCATTTTGGGATGTCTGCTAATTTGATTGATAATGCCCTCCTGGAAGAAGCACAAAAACCTAGGCCTTAGCCTGGGCTCCTTTGGGAGAGCTAAGGGCGTCCTAGGTGTGCTTTAAGGAAGAGAATCTCAAGTATTCCAATTTGGGTTAAGCCACTTCTTGTTTTTTTCCCCAGGTATTGCTCTTCTCTACCAGTAGACCACTGTGAAGGGATGAGATAGAAAAATGGAGGAAGGAGGCCACCCTGATGTTCTGGCTGATTCATCTATTTCATCATCAAAGTCCTTGAGAGAGTGAGCAGTGAACACTACAGTCCAGTGAGTACATTCATGTTCATGCAGGTGTGGCTTTTGTTGTTTTGTTTTGAACAGAGTATTTTTTTGCCCGTCTCTGAGTCTCTGAGCATTTCTTTTTTTTAAAAAAGAAATTTATTTATTTATTTTTGGCTGCGTTGGGTCTTTGTTGTTGCGCATGGGCTTTCTCTAGTTGCGGTGAGCGGTGGCTACTCTTCCTTGCGGTGCGCGGGCTTCTCATTGCTGTGGTTTCTCTTGTTGCAGAGCATGGGCTCTAGGCGCACAGGCTTCAGTAGTTGTGGCATGCGGGTTCAGTAGTTGTGGCTTGTGGGCCCTAGAGCGCAGGCTCAGTAGTTGTGGCGCATGGGCTTAGTTGCTCCGCAGCATGTGGGATCTTGCAGGACCAGGCATCGAACCCGTGTCCCCTGCATTGTCAGGCAGATTCTTAACTACTGTGCCACCAGGGACGTCCCTCTGAGCATTTCTTTTTATGCTCTGGACTTACCCAAAGCAAGATAATGGAATCGGAACACAGTACAGTAGAAAAATAATTGAACTAGGAGAGAAAAGCTGGCTTCTAGTTTTACATCTGCCATGGGCAAGCCATTTCATCTTTCTAGAGAAGCATTTCTATAGCACTTAGTCTTGGAAGATGCTAAGCAATTTTGTAGGAATGTGTGATCCTATATTTTCTTTCCTTCTCTCTACCCCAAGATTTACAATGTACATCAGCACTAATGAGCCCTGCAAGGTAGAAACTTGTTTGTTCTAAGATTTCCCAAATTTATTTGGCCTCAAAATCCTGAGGACAGCACATTAGATCCTGGGCAACTACTGTCTGAGAAAAACTTTAGAAAGTGATATTCTACAAACTCAATTTTCTCATCTATGAAAATTGGACTGTATGAACTATATATTGCGCCTGTTGGTTATTCTGTGTCACTTGCCCTATGTCCATTCAATGTTTTTCTTGCCAATTCCTTGCTCCTTCTGGTGTCCCAGTTCTTTAGGTTGTAACTGCAGATGGCTTAAGATTTTAGTCCCTCCCCCTGCCACACACCCCACTGCATTAATGGAATATTAATTGGGTGGAGTTCTGAGTATCAGAAAAATTTCAAGACCTGACTCAAAGGAGTGATTTACTAATGGTGGAATTTCAGGCACTGTGACAAGTGCTTTGACAAAAGTTTTCTGGGTCCATGGAGCTTTCTCATTGTCCTTCTAAAGGTGTCATCTATTTAGCAATCTCTTAATAAGACTAACACTATTTTCCTCTAAGTGAAGGGGCAGGGAGTGAGCAGCCTCCAGTTACTGATCCTTTCTTTGAACCACTTAATGGATATAAAAGCTCAACTTTACAAGGGGAAGAGTTGTTATTCCCTCACCTAGATAATGATTTCTTTATCCAAAATGTCCCCTTTGTATCTTCATGACAATAAAGTAGGGAAAATGGATTTTTTTAAAAAGTAATTACACAATTGAACATGTGATAAATCCACTTAATAGGCAAGAATAATCTGCTTTGGCTGCCTTCACAGCCAACATTCACAGGGTAATTCACAACTCATTCACTGGAATTCAGCTTTATCTCCTAACATGGGGCTTGAAATTGAGACAAACTTATAACAAGCTGCATGCCTTTTCTCTTAATGATGGTCATGAGGGCTTGTCAAGTCCTGTGATTACCTAGTGTGATATACAACCTGGTGCCACAACACAAAAGTGAGATCCAGCCTCCCTGGGTATGACATCTCCAGTCCTTGGCAAGTATGTTCGGACCTGGAATTCATTGCTCTTGAGCCCTGTCATGCCAGGTAGATGGAGAGGGGATTGGTAGAAGGACCCCTTGGATCTCTTTCCTGAGTGAATTACTTAGCTCTTCCTCATCAGGCAATCAAGCTTCCATCTAAAACCAATGTCTCTTAAATATTGATTGTTTGTGTCCACCTGTTTTCCTTGGCAAAGGTAAGTTATCATTATTGTGATGAAGAAAAATTTTGTTCCTTTTGGTGAATTATCAGGAAGCAGGTGACATAGGGAAAGTAGATAGATGTTGGAGTCAGAAGGGAAACCACCTCTGAGACAGGAATATAATTTCTTGACCAAACTTATATTGTAGCTATTAGGAACACTAACTCACTGTTCTGTTCATATAACTTCATCTTCATACATTATACATGTTTACAATGACATAGTCATACTATGACATATTCTGTGAGGAATGCTAGAGCTAGTCTGGCCCTTCAGAGTTGTCTGGAATTGTCTGGGTCAAGATGGTCAGACCTTTATCCTCTGTGATCAGTCAGAGGAAGCATGGTCCTAGGAAGGGGTATGACCTTGAAGCAGGCAGTTCTCTGCAGCTGAGGCTGACTGCCATCAGCAGAAGGGGGATCTGGGTCATATATCACAGTGTCAACCACACCATTGTGTTTTTGTTGGGAGAATCTTCAAGCTACTAAACTCCTGGGAAACTCAGTGTGCTTGTAGTAAAATGGGGATAAAAATATCTACTAGGCTAGAATGGTTGTAAAAATGTAATTAATTCTTGTTTATTAATGAATTTAAAGTACAAATACTTAGCACAGAGTCTTTCACTTAGTAGGTACTCAAGAAATGATGATGGTGATGATGATGATGTTAAAATGTTATGCTTCTGAGTATTGGATAATAGAACTTTGCCCTTGGTTTCTCTTTTTGTCTCAGATTAATTGTTCTCTTGTCAGTGTATCTATGTTTTTATATTAAGTTATCTCAAATCCTTGCTTTGGAAATGACGGGTATAAATCAGACAGTGTAAAATATTTTTAATCATAGAGGTACAGCAGAATAATACTTGATATACTGTATTAAACTTATGTTTTCTAGTCTCAACAATTCCTGTTATTCTGTAACCCTCCTTCCACCCAAGCAGCAGCCAGAGTATTCCTGAGCTTACTGCTTCAGGGAAGGGATGATGCCGTTGACTAAATGCCAAATTCTTGTTTTTGAGTTTCAAAAGCTGAGGTCCTGGCATAAATAATAGATTTAGACTAGGTGATCAGTCAGTGTGCTTTTGTACAAACCTAGAGGAAATGAAGGGAGGAAGAGGAGAGTGGAGTTCAGGTCCTGGTGGGTCCTTGGGCAGGGCTTGTATCCTGCCATTCCCCCCATGACTTGGCTGGGGGAGGGGCAGCTAGGTAAGAGAATCCAAGAGTGGGTTTGTACAGTACCTTCCTTCTTGGGCATATCTCAGGAGGCAGTGGGATTTGCAGACTTCCCTGTGTGGCCAGCATAGTATGGTAATGGCAAAATAGAAATGGCTGTGTGCAATGTCCAGGCAGATAGTCCCAGGACAACCTCAAGAGATTCTGTACTCTCCAGTGTGTCTGGGGAGAGCAGCAGAATGTTTTCCCACGTGGCACAGTTGTGACCTACAAAACTAGTGGTCCTGAATTGGCCTTGTAGTCAGGATTGAGATGAACACAGCAGCATCTGGATGGCCTATGTATGGACACTGGACAGAACCAGTAGTATACCAGTGGATGCCACTATGGGGAGATGATACCCGAGGATCAGGCAGGTGATTGTTCGCTCTCACCCAATCAATGATCAAATGTATCCATGGGGAAAAGAAACTGGATATCCTGATTTGACCAGCTTACCCCAAGTGGACTGTAATGAACTCCACCACTAGCAGAATGGGGCTCCCATTAGAAGTTAAGTTTAGTTACAGAAAAATACCGAAAGTCATATTTCCTGCACTCCAAAATTTATGGCTTTATATTTGTACACATGAATTATGTTAATCTGTGGAACAATGGCCTGTTTTCAGTTCTTTTGTCTATATTATTTGAGCATCATAACTGTCTAGAGGGCATGTACTGTTATCTTTATTTTAGAAATTAAGGGTCTTAGTGATTTTCTCAAAGTCACAGAAGACAGAAAACGTATAAACCTTATTAAATGTAAGATCTGGGATTAAAATTGTTTTTCTGCTTACAAGTGCAGATATCTGTAAAATAGTATTTACTAACATTTAATAAATATTTATTATACATTAGATACTGCTTTTTCTGCTTTAAACAGGATTAATTTACTTAATCCTCATAACAATGCTATGATACAAGGATTATATTGTCCCCATTATACAGGTGAGAAAATTGAGGCATAAAGAAGTCAAGTAACTTATTCAACATTACGCAGACCATGAGAGTAGAATCAGTCTTTGAAACTCAAACAGCCTGACTCCAGTGCCTATGCTCCTAACAACTCTTCTACAGTAGCAAGCATTTCGGTTCCCCATTTCTACCTTTTCAACAGAACTTTGACTGTATTCAGGTGTCCACCCTACTGAAGCTCCATGAGTGTGGAACCTGATTATTCTAGGTCAGACACAGCACTCCCAGTCTCCTTCCTAGAGTGATTGGTTTTAGAACCCCATTCATGCATGGTATTCCCCTGGTAACTCTTACTGGCCTGAAAGTTGGCACCTGATCTAAGGTAGCCCAAGGAAAATAATGAAAAACACTTACATTCCAGGGGTGGGGGAGAGGTTGTTTCCTCTCCTTTGGATGTACACAATGAAGCAAGCTGCTGCTGGCAGCCATCTTGGAGCCATCCGTGGACAAGCCTCCATAGGCAAAAAGCCAGAGGCTATATAGAATTGCCTCTGGGAAGCAGAATTGGAGCCCACCTCTCACATGACCTTCCTGCTATAAGGGATAATACAGTTTCTCATTATAATACATTTTCTTATTATTTACACCAGTTGGAGCAAGACTTTCTGCTACTTGTAGTTATAATGACTCTGTTACAGCTCTACTGCTTTATCACATGGCTTAAGGAGGTACCTATTGTAGCAACAAGATTCACAATTTTATCCTGTAGATGGGGTAATTTAATTGCTGTTATTGGCTTTGGAAGATACCAGTATTCTGTTATTAACAATCTATTAAAGGGAGAATTCTTGTGGCGAAAATTATTCTACCACCAAGATGTAAGAAAACAAATAGACTCTTTTATGTTTCTAAGTCCATGTCTCTATACTCAGAGTTGCTCTTGTCTCTATGACTCATCATTGTAACAGCCCTAAATTTTCTGCTATGTTGGTTACATAGGCTTTTCCAGAGCGTGACCCCTGGCACGTGTTAGAGGAATGTGAGGAAACGCTTCTTTTGTCTGTGTCTCAGTTTTTGTAGTGGGCACCTGTTGAATTGCCCACTGCCCAGTACCCCTTTCTCTAGGAACTGTTCTTCTCACCTCATCGACATATTTGCAGCAGGTGGTATCCTGTCCTCACAGTATGACTCCTCCACCAGTCCTCAGTTGGTCTGCTCAGTTAGTCTCTTCTTTAGGAATTTTGGTACTCTTATTGAGGAAGAGGGAGAGGGAGACAAAGAGGGATGGAGGGATGGAGGAGAGACAAGGGGGAAGAGAGAGAGAGAGAATGAGAGAGAGGAGAAAAGAAACCAGACTTTCAGGGAGGAACACAAACAAGAAATGTAATATACTGATGCTTCCTTTAATTTTTTTCATTTTAAAGTATTTTTAGATTTATACAAGAGTTTCAAAGATGGTATATAGTGTTCACATATACCCTTCACCCAGCTTCCTCTAATATTAACATCTTATATAACTATGGTACATTTGTCTAAAACTAAGAAATTACAGTATTAACTAAACTGCAGACTTTATCCAGATTTTGCTTATCCGATAATGTTCTTTGCTGTTCTAGGATCCAATGTAGGATACTACATTGCATTTTGTCATTTCTCCTCAGTCACCTCTAATCTGTGACAGATTTTTGGTTTTCTCTTTTCTTTTGAGATTTTGATACCTTTAAGAGTATTGGCCAGATATTTTGTAAACTGCCTTATGATTTGGGTTTGTCTGAGTTTTTTCTCCTGATTTGACTGGGGTATGGTTTTAAGGAGGAATTCCACAGAGGTGAAGTGCCCATCTCATTACATCATGTCAGAGGTATTAATGTGACTATTAATACCTCTGCTATTAATGTGACTTTTCAGTGGTAAGGATGGGCTTTTTATATGCATGCACCCATCTGAAACTTGCACTAATCTGTGAAATATCAATCTTGGATATTTATGCCTACTTTGCAAATGAGGAAACTGAGGCACAAAGAAGCCAAATGACCCATCTAAGTTCTCAGAATTAGTATCTGGTAGAGCAGAGAATGGAATCTAGGTCATCTGGTGATAATCCTGTGTTTTTCTCAAAGCATCATCCTGCCTCCAGATCTTATGTACATTATTCTGTATAGCTGTGTCTGAGCCAATTACTGTCTACAAGACATACACTTTCAGACTACATGACCATCACTCTCAAAAGTGATGGGATCAAAGCCCAAGGTCTAAGGTGGTACAGAGAAAAGGAACCTTAGATTTTATCTTTATGAAATAATACCAGACATTTGCCCTAATATGTACATATTATTTCCTAAAATGCATCATGAGTATAGCCCTAGCATGAAAGGATTCCTTGAGGATCACAGGCACATTGGCATATTAAAGTCTCTGAGAAAATCTGCAGCTACTCAGCTCATTTCATTATGTGTAACCCAGTTCTTCCCAAACTTCTTTTGAATAAAACCCTGTGACTATGTCCATACCGTAGGAAGTGTTGGTATAGAATAGAAATAGAAGTTGTATATAAAACATCACCCAAGTTGAATTTCTCTTCCAAGCAATGTGAATTTATAACATCCTAAAAATTGTTTAGCCTAGATCTTTGAAACCACCCCCTGCCACTTTGGCAAGAGACAGGGAGTGGTGAAGGATCTATTTGGGTAAATCTACTGCCCAAGTTCACTGGATAGGAGCCAGCTCTAGACTTGACTTTGGTCTAGGTAGACCTGTCTCTAACATAATAACTCCTAAATTGTAGAGTGATTTAGAGGTAGATTAGGTTTCTTTTATCCCATGACTTGTTGTTTCACCCTTGACCCAGTAAAATTGCCCTTTTTTAGGAGGAATTGATAATGAAATCAGTGGCATCACTCAATTGCATATCCTTCAAAAGGCCAAGGAAAAAAATAAATAGGAGAGCTTTTATGAGAGAAATTCCAGTGTAATATTTTTTAGCTGTAGCAAGCCAAGGAATTGGACCATTTTGTAAAAATCACCATAAAAAACAGGGACTCAAAAGAGCCTGCGAAACTTTTCTTACTCCAAATTTCAACAACAATACTACAAATAGCTTAGAGAATTCCATTTTGAGATGTAATGGGTCTTTTATAAGATTATGTCAAAGAACTAGAGAATGACTCCTGGAAACATGCCTACCAGTTCCTAGACCTTCTCTCAGCTATCACAGTTGCTCTGCATGGTTGTTCAGGGGCCAGTGCAAATGAATATGGGGTTCTTGTGCGTGTGTAACATTCCTTTGAAAAGCATTCAAAACTTTTTTCTCAGAAACTTTAAAAAAAGATTCTTAATCAATGGCTTTCAACCAGAAAGGATTTTGCTCACTAGGGGACATTTGGTAATATCTGGAAACATTTTTGATTTTCACTACTTGATGGGGAGGGAGTGTTTCTGATCTAATGGGCAGAGACCAGAGATTCTGTTAAACATCGTTTAGCACACAGGACAGCCCACAACAAAGAATTATCCAGCCCCAAATACCAATAGTTGAGAAACCCTGCTCTAAATCATACCTTGCTTAAATTGGTATCTCTTAAAACATGTACTAGGTCTGAGAACTTATCTGCTAATTAAAACAACTGTCTTTTGATTTAAAATGTATGAGAATAAGGGACTTGGAATTTTGTATCAAGCAGTTCTGGAAATGTAACCATGTGAAAATAAGCATAAATATCACACAACTGCACCCTATTAGTTCTTCAGACATGGAAATTATACTCTCAGAAGCATATAAATTAAAAGTCTAGTGTTGTCTGATGTAGTTTGTGATGTGCTCATTATGCTCATCACTACTACTGACTAAATGAAACTAAGTGATGTTCTCAATGCATGGAAATGAATAATTTTAGTCTTTGTTTCCCCCATAAAATTAATGTCTAGTAGCAGTTCCAAGGAAACCACATACAAGCAGGTGAACATGTGCTTGCACACGTGCACATATACAATCACCCATATTGACAGTGCAGTTCATGCTGTGCCTAAATTGTTTGCAAAGTATGGAAGCAATTACAGAACAAATTCCGGTTCTCAATCTGCTTCTGTAAGAGGTCTGGCTCAGAGGCGCTCTGGAGTTATTTACGGCAGGAGCAAACAGAATGGCTTAACTATGCAGATAAACTTCTCATTCTTTTATGTGAGGCAGCAAAATAAACACCTTAACAATTCATGGTTCCCAGAGTGCATTAGTTAATTGGTCCAATATCATTCTAATTCTCCTCGTAGCTCATTGAATTGGAGCCTGTGAGCAGACAAAATATGTCTTTAGCTACTATGTACTTATTCCAGTGGCCCTATGGTTGATGGATGACTTGCTGATTTTTTGAAACAATGCCAGCCGAGGGCCTCATGGCGGCTGCACAGTGCCCGAGATCTCTTGTTGTGCTTTGGGGCACAGGGAGAGAGGGAGGGGGCTCTGCAGTACGAGGTCTGGCTCAGTCATTTTCAAAATCAATACTTGCTCTCCAAGCCTTGGATAATTTAGAGAACATAATTCAGAATTCTCCCTTTCAGCATGTATCCTCCATCAAAGGGGTGTTTTCATCCAGAGTCAGCACAATGCTTCTGTGACCCAGGAATGCACAGATAAGATTAAAAAGGAAGAAAGAAGAAGTGCATTTATTCTCTCCTTCTCTGTCTTTCCAAGCATGTTTTGGACCCAGCATACGTGTGTTTGTATGCCTCATTGTGAATATTTCTATTTAGAACAGAGAACCTAAATTATGGTGTCTCATGGTATTACTTCATATTTAAGGCTTTTGGGGGGTGTTTTCCATTATAAACCCTTAGCCTAAGGGATGTCAGCCTCAGATAATTTATTCCCAGCAGGTCAGATATAGGATACAAAAATTTCAGCCCAAAGGCTGTTAAACTCTGCTTTTCACCTCATTTTAGAAAGTGCCATCAAAGTAGTGTTCTGTTGCAGTGATAAAATTTTGTGTTCCTGTGCACAGAAACAATAGATTTCATTTGCTTAAAAACCAGCATGACACCAATTATTTAATCCTTCAGACTCTATTCACTAGGTTGCTCTAAAAAAGGAGCCTCAGTGGAAAACATCTTGGTCATTTAAGTACAAAGAGCTTGAGATTTTATAGCAATTTTCCAATACTAATTACATTTCACACTATCTATCATATGCATGGCTTGCAAAACCCTATTGATTTTAATGGATACTAGTGCATTGGGAACAGGTTATTTTATGACATGTTGTTATAGAACCTTTGTGAAATACCTGGATCTTAAAATGTGGGCATAGATATACTCTCAATTATCCACAAGTGGATTATCCACTTGGTCTATTACCCACAACATATTTAAAATTAAAGCTGCTGTCATTAGGTGACTCAGTAGCCCAAGGCCAATTTCTATCATCAATTTTCTGTGCTTCTGGAATGCAAACTCATTTCAAAAGCCTTTGCTAACATGATTAGTAGGGATGTACTTTTGAAATTGTTGCCAAAAATGTAAAAATAAAAGACTCGTGAATTATGTCTTATTTTGAATTATCTTTGTTACAAATGCCTTCCTTTAGCAGGAAAAATCAAGAGACCAATTACAAACATAGGCTCATAGACATGTTGTAAATGTAAAGTATCCTGAGAAATAAGCATAGTCTTGTACTGTCTGTAAATGATTGTTTAAAATAGTTCAGGCTGAAATGCCACCTGCTCTGTGGAGCCTTCCTGCATTTTGCCCTTCAGAATTGTTCACCTCTCCCTCTGGGGCAGCCTTGAGTAGACAAACGAGAGCATAGGCTTTGAAATTAGAAAGAGCCTGAATTCTGATTCTATAACTTATTAGCTGAGTGATCTGGAAAGAGTACTTAACCTTACTGAATCTCTCTTTCCTTATATTTAAAAATGGCCTTAATGAGCTCTACCATAATAACACAATATATGTTAATTCCATAGCATGTTGTTTGGCAAATAGCATGAACTCAATATATGGTTGTTCCTTTCCTGTTCCATATCTATTTTTCATTAGATTCTGAGTTCCTTGGAAGCAGCGGTCATATTTAATTCATGTTTGAACCCCACAGTGTTTAGTAAATTATCTTATATGTAGGATTTAATAATATTTGCTCAATTAAAGTGTGAATTAAAATTGTCTTTTGGTTTTATATCTGAAATAAGTTAAATTTTCAAATTTCCACAAATGTGTTAAAGTTATTTTGCTATTAATTTCATAGAAAGAATGAATGCTAGATCAATATTTTCATATATAAATATCAGCAATCAGGCATAAGTTTTCTCTTAAGTAAAAAATTTATCCTAAGAATATCATTAACATATGTACATGACTGTATTATATATGTGTATATAATACACACATATATGCATAATGTGTGTATTATATATGTATGAAGACCAAATACCAGCTAACATTAACAACAGGAAAGACTCCTTAGCAAATTCACAAATTGTTTTATTGCTTTTAGAGCTATTCTCAAGGCTACATGTTGAAACAAGAGTTTTTCCATAATTAAAATAGCATATATTTTAAATTTATTATATTTTTCATTTTTCAGTTGGGAGCACAATACAACAAAGCTTCCATAGACTTATAATCTTAGTGAAAGCAAATGTCCTCAGTGTAATAAACAATTAATTAATCCTGAAAAATCAGAGATTTTTTTCATTGTGTTACTTAGCCATGAACTTCAGCTTTCTCTTTTCATATGTGTCCAACTGAAGTAAGCACCGCAGTCATTCCTTAGATGTTTATTTTGCACCTTCTCTGTCCATGGTACTGAGTGGTTCCTGTGCCGTGGATCAAATATTACAGTGAAGTCAAGCTGGGATAATTATGCTTACATCACTGAGTGCTGGGCTTGGGTGACTGGAAATGTAACAGCAACATCATTCTTTTCAATGTATTTATTTGTTTACTTTTGAACTACATGCTCATTTTATTTAAAAACTATAATTATAGAACTAATATAAACTTATAAATATTGTAGAAATATATAATCTAGAAAGTTCGTCATTTATTTCAGCAACCATACTTTTATTTAGGGTTCATTGATGCTAAAAGCAAAATGGACTGAGAGAACTCTTGGATATAGGTTATGCTTCAAATTTGTAACTATATTGTGCAAATATTTGTATGTGAATCTTTGTAAAGAAGCATTCATGTTTGCATCTCTTTCCAACATCTGTGCATTTACATCAGCAACAAAACACCAGAGGAATTTGGGCTTTCCCTACTAAAATGTTTCTTAGTTACCTTGACATTTTGGGTAATTAGATTGAAGAAGATGTTCCACTTTGTTTCAGTAATGAGAGATATTACCTGAAAATTGTTACATTCTTTCTCACCAACACAGTTCTAATGAAAAGGACAAATAACTGGGACTCTCTTCATTGCCTGCATGCAACAGCTTAAATACATAAGTGCATAGCAACAATATGTGAATAACATATCAAAATAAATATATTCAAGTGCAGTTGATTGAGTGGGTTGTGTGGGGTCAGTGTCATGAATGGGGGTTAATTTCTGTTCAGTCAGGTGAGGTACAAATGGATCAACTTTGCTGGAAAATGGTTCTAATCGTGGCTGAATGGTCTAGTTTCCTGTGGGATACAAGCAGCCTATTATTTCATGTTTTTTTTTTTTTTCTTTTTGCGGTATGCGGGCCTCTCACTGCTGTGGCCTCTCCCGTTGCGGGGCACAGGCTCCAGACGCGCAGGCTCAGCGGCCATGGCTCACCGGCCTAGCCGCTCCGCAGCATGTGGGATCCTCCCGGACTGGGGCACGAACCCGTGTCCCCTGCATCGGCAGGCGGACTCTCAACCACTGCACCACCAGGGAAGCCCTATTTCATGTTTTAAAAGGCTTGTTCAGGTTGGACCATTTGTATGGGAATCAATACAACAGAGGATGGGGGAAATCATCAAAGACCACACCAGGTGTACCACTGAGGCCAGGTCCATGTGCCCATAATTTCTCCAGTAATCCAGGAGACACAATCTGTTTTTGTCTGGCATCACCAGGAGCTAGATGGTCCAGTTCAATACTGTAGGCTTCACTTCATTACTGATAAGATGATTCAAGGTGGGAACAAGAGCTAGCAGCCCTTTGGCTATCTGACTCTTCGTAAGCCATGATTGAAGTGAATCAGTCAGGAGGAAACCAAGTCATTCCTCAGTGAATTTGGGCCAACCAGAATAGCTGTCTGGAAAAGGCAAGCTGCTACATGTGTCTTTGTAAGTGATCTAGATTCCCCTGCTTAAATTAGTCAGAAATGTGCAGGATCCTCTGGCTGTGTGTTGGAGTTATAAAGGAATGAGGCAGATTTACCACCGTAGGTTGTGAAAATAACTTCTTGCTCACCTATTTGCAAATTTGCTTATAATGAGTTATTTTAGTCTTAGGGGCATTTGTATAAAATTATGATACGTACAAAATAGGATTCTTTTTTCAGACACCTAAGAAAGAGCCCCAAATCACAGATATTGAATTACTGGGATTTCACTAGGCTTATGTCTGAATCATTTGAGTCCAAAGATAGGTTTACAGTGGTCAAGTTTTCTATGAACGAAATATATAAGCCATGATATTTTTTCAAATATAGTTAAGTTTTGCAAAAGCCAAATAAAATTTAGTAACACCCTAACTGGTACAGTTTTCTAATACCCTCATTTCGCTAGGTAATGGCCTCTTTCTCCACTGTATGTGGCTTGGGATCTCACTTACATTTTCAGTACAGTAAAATCTACCAAACCTATCGGACTTCAATAAAAGTTGATTCTAATAGAAGTTCTAGGTCCCCTGGCTGGAATGGTCTTTTTTGTTCCGTGAAGTAGCATGGAGCTGCACAGCAAAGTAACCTCTTACAAATCAATCCTCCAATTTTTCTCCAGACGTGTGTACTGGAATGAGTTTTGATGCGGTTGGACTTTCTGTCCAAACAGTGAGTATTACCTTTGAGCTGCAGACCTATAGAAAGATGACCTAGGGAAAATGAGTTAATGTTCCTGATCCAGTCTTCAGTATCCATCACACACATACCTTATGGCTATTAGTAACTGCAAAAGAGAAATCCTAGCCATTTGGCTCCAAACTTATCTGAACATGAATCCAGTGTAGGGACTACATCTGAGGGCAGTGACAGGAAGGAAGGCCACAGACCATACATTCCTAACAATTCTGCTCTGCAGATTCTTAGAGGCACCTTTTTGGTGAAGTCACTCACTACTGAAGATTTATTATCAAAAATTTTCAAAAAGAAAGAATAAAAAAGCAGCCTGTTAAGCATTTGCTTGTGTTCTGAGATTATTTATGAGATAGAGAGGCAAGGCATGAAAAACCTGATCTGTGTCTATGGAAGAAGTAATCAGTTTTGTGAGAAACTCTATGAAAAGTTAGGAAGTAAATAAGTGCTAAGTTAAAAAGATAATTTATTAAATTTTGTTGAATTGTCTAAAACATCGCTTAGATAGGACTGTATAGGACAAATTGAGTTAAGCTGGCTTTTAAAAAAATCTAGAGGTATTAATTTTTTATGTCTATTGTAATTTGATAGCATTTAAATTTCTACCTTTATCAAAATTCATCTACAATGATCGTATAAGTGTATAACAAAATTATTTTAAGGAACTGGACACATTCATTTTTTTCTCTTAGAGATTACTTTGTATTTTATACATCTCCATTATTTTTCCTTAAATGAATCTGCAATTCTTATATTCAAGTAGGAAACTGCTTCTAAGCCTCTCCATTTTGTGCTATAAGAAAAACTGAAATACATTCTGGTGTCCACCCCACCTGCCCCACAGCCCAAGTCACTTCGTGGGCCTCATATCTCTTAAACCACCTGCTAATCATAACAATTGCTAATTTGAGCCCTTTTTAGTCACTTCTGGTGACTGACAATGCCATCGAGTTTGCAATGGCCATGTGGTCAGTCCCTCAACCATCCTAGCAGGCTGCTGCTGCTGTGCCTTTAGCTGGGGTCTCCATTGTTCTCCCAGCCTCTGCTGACCATAAGCAATTCCTTCTTCCCTAATCTCGGGGGATCTGCTTCTTTCACAATGGGGGTAGGGCCGTTTGCTTTGTGTGCAAGATAATCTTCCTTAGAATTGTTCACATATGCAAACATACACATAACAAAACCTGACTCTGGATGTAGAAGGATATATGTATTTGTATATGGGTACACACATATACACACATACATTTTAATATTAGCTACAATAATCACTTGTCAATCCTGTCTAATTATTTTTAAGTCACTCAGTAATATCTATTAATTTCAATTATTTGGGTTTCTCCTTGCCTTGATTTTAAATTGATTTTTTTTTCTTCTTACACATGGCAATGGAGATTTTAAACATTACTAAGTTCTCCTTCATTTTAAGTTTCTTGAAGCCCCTGTATACCCTGCCTATGCCTCAGGAACATATTTTGGGAATGAATTGGAGATGGAGGTAGATGCATGTCCCTGGCTGGGATGAATGATTAGGAATTGAGGAATTGATCATTTAAACTCAGCAGGCCTGATTTCTACTAGGGAGCATCCCTTGGTTGAATAGCAGATAAAATTTACTGGATTTCCATGTCTGAACCCTTGCAATAGCACTGTGTACTCCACTTTGATGGATTTAAAGCTGGTCATTATGTTACAGGGCAAGTTGTAGCAGGAATAAAAGCAGGTCATTTAAACTAGCCATTTTAATCAGGAGACGACGTTACTCTGTTATCATTAAAGCTTGCCATATGCCATAGAAAGGGATAGAAACATACTCTTGATTTTTAGGGCAGATTAAAAAACCCTGATTTTGTAAGGAGACAAAGTAAGTAATCCAATAATATATATATTTGAAATATTTCTCTGCCTCAGTAAGCAAGGCGGGCTTTGTACACTCCCTTTGGGATTGTGTCCCTCCTTTCCTCTAAAACGCTGAAGTAAATTAAAAAGCGAAAAACCCCTGCTGTGTCATTTTGGTGGTTCTGCTGGGCGCAGTAATGCTCCCAGGCTGCCGAGCACATCGAGAGCGCCCCCTAGGCGTTGACACATGACACGGCAGGAGGAAGCGGCGGCTGATGGATAACTGGCTGCGTGTATCCGTGTCCAAATGCACAAGCAACGCCGGGTCAGCAGCTCATAAATTGACTGCTCTCTGTGCCCATTGTCTGAGGGTGGGCTTGCAAGTGTCTCCACTTTCTACAGCAGTTTCAGATCAAGGCAGCTGATCAGGGTGCCTTTCTTTGTGTCCTTAGCACAAAATTGCTGTGGAGAATGATGTTGAAATTAAAATGAAACATGTTGGCTTCCAGTGGTCCAGGTTGGCCGTACTAAGGCTTTAGGCACATGTTCTGTGGTTCATCCTGTGCCTCCTTGTGCTCTGTAATTTTACTGGCCCTGGCGTCATCTGGACGGGAGGGCCCCACTCTGGACATCTTACTGCTGGGCAAGGTTGTCTGCCCTGCAAAAAGCATGAATGCCTCTTTAAACTTGTGGTCTAAGACCCGAGAAAGCTACCTACGAGTAAGGAGGTTGCTGGACTCAGAAACCAAAGGTTCCAGTGTTACTTCTGGCTCTGTTGTTTGTGAGCTGTGTGACTCTGGGCAAATCACTTCACCTCTCTGAGCTTCAGGCTTGTTCCTCTATAAAAGAAAGGGATTTGATCAGATATTCTCTATGTTTAAATCCAGTTATAAAGTCTGTTTTTGACCTCAATACTGAAAATTTTTGTTTTAAACTTTGCCAAACAAGTCAATATAACACTTTACAGAATTCTTGAAAGATACAAATTGGTCAAAAGAACAGAGTGTATTTGTTTTGGGGGGTCAGATCTACTGTCTGCAATGAACAAAAAGTCAATTAGATCAACTACGTGGCATCTTCATAACCAACTTGAATTGCCATTTGATGTTGGTCACTCCTCAAAGGTGGACCAGTTGTCCAAATTGAGCAACTTGCCCCCATTCTGGCTGTAACTTTCTGCCCATATTTATCAGCTGCTGCGTTGATCCAAATGGTGGTGCTTTCAGCCCTTCTTTCATCCCTATTGGCCAGTTGCCTAATCACTGATGGACAAGTGGTCCTCCATTCATGGAGTCACTTGTGGGCAGCTTCTGTAGGTTGGTAGGTCCTGGAGTCAGTTTTCTTTGCGGTCAGCTCATCAGTCGGTACTTGTTTATACAGCTGTCTGTGAAAGACTTGTTTTTGTTTGTGGAAGCTGCTCTGATGCAATCAATTGAAGGAGAGGGGCCTGTATACCTGTCTGGGTGGGGATAACAGGGAACTCACCCAGGGGTTGTTTTTGGTGGGGCTGGGGATGCAGGCCAAGGTAAGAACAGAGGTGGTGAGTGCCTAATGCCTCAACAATATGACCAGTTTGCGATTTTGGAAAAGCCACACAGCCACCTTCCTATTC
This sequence comes from Grampus griseus, assembly GCF_964374135.1. NCBI lineage: Eukaryota > Metazoa > Chordata > Mammalia > Artiodactyla > Delphinidae > Grampus > Grampus griseus. The sequence continues at coordinate 97,076,783 of NC_139018.1, forward strand.
AAGGGCGGTAATTTGTCTTTCTAGTGATAATAATGATAATAGTTATTAATATTTTATTAATAATAATAGAAGTCACTCTCCCTTTCTCAGTTAAAACTCCACCCTTATCTCTCAAGCCTCTGTTGTTTTGCCCAACTGGTCCTTTTCCCTGAAACATGTGAACTTGTCTTGCTGGCAAGGTCGCAGATCAAAGCTATTCTGAACAGGTATTCTGAACACTTTCAGCAGCCTCTGACATTGCAATGATATTTTTGTTATTTAATCAGGACTGATAGTAAGATGATAGACATTGGCATGGCTATACAGTTGTTAAAATATTGAACTATTTATGTTCTGGTTGGTAAACAGCTGCATCATGGGCCCTCAGATTGCCCCCCATTGCCCTGTACCACCCTTCCTCAAGCCTCCCCAGGTTTCAGCAATCAGCACTTAAGACTTGCCTATCAAGGGTGGGAATCACTGGCACCCAAAAGTCATGGCCAGCCTTTGCTAAGTGGCTGGTGCCTGAATCTTATAGGCTGTTGATTATTTGTAATATTACTTAAGTTGTATTTATTCTCATATTTGTTTCTGCCATTAGACTGTGAGTCTTATTTCCAGTGCCAAAACCATGTGGCACTTGGAACTAAAGTGGTTAATGAAGTGGGTTTTTTGAGTGTTCTTTTATGTACCACACTCTGGGCTAGGTGATTTACATACATGACAAAAAGTTGTTAATAGTATTAATTTCTATTTTATTCACATTATTCTATAAGACTCAAGGAAGGATACCACACAGTCTTCTGTTGTAGATGTCAAGACTTTTCTTGCCGGTGAAGTTAAATTGTCCTAGAAGAGGATGAGCTCTGAGAAATGGAGGGAAAGAAATGGTTTAACTGGGTATGTGTGGTGGGGTGGGGGGGTGGTGAGCAGCAAGGAGTCATGCGTTACTCCCATGCAGCATCCCAAGTGGGGCAAGCTTTCCCATGCGTGCTACCTTGATGTTGGGAGGTAGGCAGAATATGGTGATTATTGAACTCTGAGAGCATGGCCTTTTGTGGTGGGTAATCTGGGTACCCTCACTGGCACAGAAGAAGCCAAGCTTACTGTTGTTAAATATCCTACATGGTCCTGGACAATGAAACCTCAGGAATGATAATCATGGGCTGGGGTTAGAAGATCTGCCCCTGTTCTCTGGTGCCACAAAAGCCCCACGTTCTTCTCTAATCCCAGAGGGGAATTGAAAAAAGAACACCAGTGATGACTGAGGTTGAATTTCTCTGCACTGTAGAGAGTAGGGGCTTAGAGCCCAATTTGAGATTTGATTTAGAAAAATAAAGTAATATGACATTTCTTTTATCAATATGGCAAATTCATACCAGTAACATATATTATTTCAAGAAATAAGTAATTAGGTTTGAATCTACAGCTCACTTGCTACTATTGGGCCTTTGGGATATAAGCTTCCCCCTTTTATGGCAAGGACTTTTGGTTAAGTGGTCCTTTGGGGGTAAATTTAGGTGCATGTGGTCAATACTTGTAAAGTTGTCATGTGGTTCTGTATTTTTCTGTTTTTCTTTTTAAATCTTTAGGAAAATTATTGTAAATCCCTTAAATAACCTCAGTTGTTAAAAATGTCATATGGATATCAGATCCCAAACCTAATATTTGACTATGAAACTTGATTTAAAAGCTGCAATTTCTTGGCCATTTCTACAGAATTGCATGTTTAGTGAAAAATTATTTAAGCTCAATATATCATAGAATCAAAATAATTCTTTCCAGGACCCTTTGTCTGTCAAGTAGATGATCCTTTTTTTTTTGCGGTACGCGGGCCTCTCACTGTTGTGGCCTCTCCTGTTGTGGTGCACAGGCTCTGGACGCACAGGCTCAGCGGCCATGGCTCACGGGCCCAGATGCTCCGCGGCATGTGGGATCATCCCGGACCGGGGCACAAACCTATGTCCGCTGCATCGGCAGGCAGACTCTCAACCACTGCGCCACCAGGGAAGCCCTAGATGATCCTTTTGGTTACATGTAGCTTTTGTTTGGCTCAATTTGACTCATAATATGAGCATGGATATATCATTTGGGGAAGTGTGTGTGGCTGTATCATGTTCTTGTTATGATTTTTTTTTTGAAATTGACAATATCCAGGAATTAAAGTGATCAATTTGGGACAACTATAGAAAGCAGTCTCTACTTCAAGTCACAATAATACCTTATATAAAAACTCCTTTACTATTACTAAGAACCTTCACACTAATTCTGAGAAATAATCATGGCAGGTAATATTATACCCATTTCTCAGACAAATAAACCCAAAACTCAGGTAGGTTAAGTGATTTTGGATAATGATACAGAACTAAAGAAAGTAGTAGAGTTAGGCTGGGAGAAGACTTGGTTTTCTTATTCTTTCTCTGGTTCATGTCACTATAATGAACAGGTTATAGGGAATATAGGGGTCATATTGTCTTGGCAAGGAGGTAAGTGAAATTGGGGCCCATATAAGGTCCATGCAAGTCATTGAGCACCTATTCCAGGCACAGGCTTAGGAGGGCAGCAGTGTGGGAGATTGCAAGTCCTGGAACTCATTTGAAACATGGGCAGAGCAGTGCGCAGACATGGATTGGCCCAGCATGATGTAATGAAGTAAACCATACCCTTTTCCAAACAGGCTCTGTTGCTTCCAGGGAATGTCTCATTTCTGTTGTTCACGTGTTTCTCCATTTTCCCTTGGGCTTTAGCTGTTTCTTCAGTCTCTTCACAAAGGGGATTCTACAGAAGAAAGAATGGCTCATGTGCAACCTTTGTACAGTGTAGGAGACACAGAGAAGAAACATGGCACAGTTAGAGTACAGGGTCAAGGATGGAGGGCTGCTAGAAATGCATGTAGAGGTAGCTTCCTGTTTCTCCCTTGTACTCACTCTTCACAGGCTCTTTGTGTCAAAGAGGACACAAGTGCAACTTTAGGAGTCAACCTCAAATATCAGCACCAATGGCTCTGAAGGAAAACCTAGGACTCATTGTGCAGAGATAATGTGGCCAAATATGGCCACAGCTTTCCTGGTAGGTTACCTGGCACTTTGGGTTGCAGTTTTACCAACATAGAAACATAGCTTCATAATGGTAGAGTGAGACTCCTGGACATAGTGTAGTACGGTGAATGAGAGCACAGATTTTTTATTCATGTTGGCCTGGATTTAAATTCCTTCTCTGGCATATAGTAGCTCTATGGTCTTAGGAAGTTTTCTTAACCACTTTTTTTTTTTTTTTTTTTTGGTACGTGGGCCTCTCACTGTTGTGGCCTCTCCCGTTGCGGAACACAGGCTCCGGACGCGCAGGCTCAGCGGCTATGGCTCATGGGCCCAGTCGCTCCGCGGCATGTGGGATCTTCCCGGACTGGGGCACGAACCCGTGTCCCCTGCATCGGCAGGCGGGCTCTCAACCACTGAACCACCAGGGAAGCCCTCTTAACCTCTTTTTGTCTCATTTGCCTCATCTGTAAAGTGGGGATAATAGTGACTACCTCACAGAGCTGTTGGGAGGAGTAAATGAGAGGATGTACGTAATGTACTTGGCATTGTGCTTGACGTGTAAATGCCCATCATCACCGCTGTAAGAGTTCGGGTTTACCTCATTGGAACTGAGACTAGGAGAATAGGCTACATTTAAAGCACCCCTGGTTACAGTTATAGTGATTACAGGAAAAAAACGAAAGGACCAGAGGACAAAAGAGGAAAGGGGGAAAGGAATAAAGAGCCACAAGCTATTCTCTAATCCTGCATTCACTTTTCCAGTACATATACATGTCTATAATGGTGAGTTGAGCCTGTCCCCTTTACACAAGCTGATAAACTTTAAACCTTTATGGTTCCCACTAGGAAAGATGATGGTGGGAATGATTCTGTGATTCTTTTTGACTTGGACATGAGTTAGGATTTGCTGCGAGGACACTTCTGCCTTTACCACGACATTAGTCAAGCCATATATACAAAAACATCCCCCAAAGACCATATATATGATCTTTCCAGATTTACAAATCTCCTTTAAAATTCAAAAATATCCCCGAGAAATAAGCAGAGGAAGCATCATTATCTCCATTTTATGCATGGAAAACTTATGTGTAAAGAGAATAAAGCATGGGAAGTTGCCTAGCATGTAGTAGATGCTGATTTCCTTTGCCATCAATCTACTGAGAAATGGCAGAGCCATTTTCCGAGGAGTGGCAGCTCAAGGACTAACAGGACACTTGGCTTCTGGTCTGTGCTCTCTCACAGATGTCTTAATTTTGGATTAGGAGGACACTTTTTTTTGAATGGTAGATCATTGAGACACAGATCCCTTCTGGTGGTCTGGGGTGTTCATACCCTCTTCAGGCCCTTTTCTTATTCTAGCCCAAGTTCCTGTGGAATATGGGGTCCCTGGTCTCAGATAGAGCACTGGTGTCTTTAATATTACACAGTGTATTACAGATGCTTTTTTCTGAGTTTGAAATGGCATCAGACTTGCATGAGATTTCTCACTCAATTGCTAGGTGGTTCATGAGCTTACAGCCCAGAAACTTCTTGGAAGTACCTTTAATATGAGTGCTGTAATGTGTGGGCAGTCATATAGACTGATATGAGCTGGAAGTTAACCGAAGTGAGTAAATGAGCTGGATCACTCTGACTTGGCCGTGTATAGGACAGGACGTAGAGGTTTCTCCCAGCAGAGAAGGCTCTTATTTATTGTCATTAATTTTTCTCCTTCACCCCCATGAATACATTGGATACAGGATTAAGCATTTTCCTGCTTACACTGAGAGTTTTATCTGCAAAAGAGAAAACATCATGAAATGGCATAAACCTTAGAAATCTATATTTTGTTTGAAGAATTCTAAGTACTTCCCTGAACTTGGAGGTCTGATGCTAAAAGAAAGGGTTGCCTAAAAATAGATTTGTCTGGCAAACTGACTTGAAAGTTCTGTACTGCTTCCTTTTGCACAGGTCAGATTTCCACAGCCAGGCAATTTTCCAGACAAGGCTGACCTCATGCTCTTCCTCACCCTGTGTTTTCTGTGGCCTTGTTATCCAGATAACTGCTTCTTTTCTCCACTTCCCTCTGGCCTCAGGCTTCCACATTATCTCAGGGAGAAGCTCTCATTTGGCTGGCAAGCCTTTGAGAATAAATTGATGAAGAAGAGGAGGTGGAGGTTTCCACAGGACCTCCATGGAGTCTTGAATAGTGCTGGGGGCTGATTCTACCTTGATTCCAAAAGCCACTGCTTCCTCCTTTGGCTTTTGAAAGAGTGATGGGACTTCCATTTATTTTTCTTTCTGTAACATAAAATATTCATTTATTTAATCATTAGTCCATACGTTTTATATATATATATTTATATATATATACTTATATATATTTATATATATGTATACTTTTATATATATGTTGAGCAGCTACTTTGTGCCAGGCTCTGATGACACAAAGTTTACTGAGGCTAAATTTCTGTGTTCTAGGAGCTCATTATCCAGTGTATTGTAGAACTCACTGTTCCCTTCATTGTAGGGAGTGACCTTTTTTCCTGTTCCTAGGCTTTGATCCTCTCACTACCAGCTCTCTCCCTGTCTCACATGGCCAGGTCATATACAGCCTCCAAGATTAAGCTCTTAGTTGCTCTTCTTCCAGGAAGCTTTTCATGGTCACTCCTACTCCGCACCCTCCTCTGAAGACATGTAATATGTTTCTTTGCACGGCTTTTAGTTCTACGTGTATCACATAGTTATTTATGTATATGCCAATAATCCTAAACTATAATCCGGTTTATATGTAATAGGTGCTGAATTAATGTTTGTTGAATGTTGGACAAATATTTCTATCTTCCGTTTCTCTAAAAGCTGCCTTCAGCTGAAGTGAGGTTGAATGGCTGCCAGAAAAAGACAAATTAGGTTAGTCCAAGGTTAGTGAAATGAAAATTTTAGGAGTGACAGCATCACACCCCTTTATGGCTGTGCTGCCAATCCTATGCATAATAGTAACAGTGGTATGTTGTATCATGGCGTCTGAAAGGGGAAAGAGGTAATATGTAAAATGGCTTGCCCATATCCCCTGGAGAAATGAACCAGGTCCATAAATACAATACAATTCCAGTTAACCAAGCAGAAAGATATAGTCTTCTGGTAAACTGTTAAGCAAAAAATCCCTTCTTGTTTCATTTCTTGTTGGAAATTTTGCCAAAATGTCCACTTCTGTGGCTCATGAAATACATTAGAGGGGCAATGCTGCTAACTGAGGTCTTGCATTACATTTGGCTCATCATTGTAAACTTTAGTTACGATTGTGCTATATCATGGCCATAGATATAAAAGGTATAGGAGATTGGGTTGCATTTATATTGACGCAGGCTAAATCTTTTCAGATTTTATTTCTTTAATGAAAATTTCTGGTATCTTGTTCTGTGTGAGACTTGCTAAAGGAATACTGGTATTAGAGAGAATTATGTCTGAGTCTCACTTCTTTCCTTTCTTTGGGAACTTGGAAGTGTCTAAGAGTCACTTTCCTCATCTATAAATGGGAGCAATAATAGCCTCATTTTCTCTGTAGGTTATTATATGGATTAAATGAGATACTATACAAAATGCACAGCCTGGCACAGAGGGCCCAGTGAATATTACCTTTGATAATGACAGTAATAATGAGGATATAGTCTGTATGAGTTTCCTAGGGCTTCTGTAACAAGTTGCTGTGCACTAGGTAGCTTAAAATAAAAAAAAAAATCTTTCACAGTTCAGGAAGTCACAAGTCTGACTTGTGACTTCAGGTTCAAAGTGTCAGCAAGGTTGGTTCCTTTTGGAAGCTCTGAGAGAGAAACCGTCCCATGTTTCTGTCCTAGCTTGTGGTGGTTTCCAGCAATCCTTGGTGTTCCTTGGCTTGTAAATGCATCCCTTTAATCTCTGCTTCTGTTTTCACATGGCATTTTCCTCTCCATGTGTCTCTCTCTGTCTTCTCTTCTTATAAGGTCACCAGTCTCTAGATTTAGGGCCTACCCTAATCCAGTATGACCTTGTCTTAATTACATCTTCAAAGACTCTACTTCCATAAGGTCACATTTGAACACTATGGGTAGACAGGAATTTGGGGGGATACTATTCAACCCACTACATAATCATAAAAACAAAATGAGGATATAGTCATAAAAACAAAGTTTTAAAACATTTGGCTGGCAAAGGACTCTAATTAGATGGGTCATGGCCAATATAAGTTTATTTAGAGTAGCTATTGGGACTTTCCATGGATTATATTTTATTGACAAGGTCCAGTTCTCAACTTTTCTGTTGTTAGGTAGGTCTGTACGGCCTTAGAAAAATGGATAATTCATGAGGAAAATGGTGTTTTCCTGATTTACTCAGGTTATGATTTAGCCTTCTTCCTCATTTCAGTTGGCTTGTGCTGTATCATCAGAGAAATGGAAGTTTTTGGCTAATGAGAGCCTCTAGTTAATGGGCAGTATTCAGGCATCTCACTTGTGACCAATTCAGGAAGAATTTTAAGCACAGTGAAATTCATGATACATGACACACTGATGAATGTAATATTGGTCCTGTACAGTGACTCAAAAGGGTTCCAGGGTTATGCTTTAGGGTAGTAATTTTGAGCAACAGTTATAACTATAGTAGAAATATGTGGATGATGGCTAATAGAAAATTCCCAGTAACTGGTTGCCAGACTAGAAGGGAATAGCTGTTTTTATCTTCACTTATAAGTTAATAATAAGTGAATTGGCATAAATTAGGCTCACCCTTTTTGCTTTATACTTCTACATCTCTGTTTGTGCCTTGGCTTCTGGGCAGGGGTTGTGGATGCTATATCAGAAACCAGGGGAGGATTCTCCCATGACTTGAGGACAAGCACAGCCCTGAGAATTCCTTCTCTCTGTCCATGTGATCTCCAAAGATGATTCACTCATTCCAGAGGAAAAAACATTATCTTCTCTAAAAGTATAAGATTTAATGCTTTAATGCTTATGCAATGGTTGAGGTGCTTAGATGAAATGCAATATAGAAATGCAAAACAATACTCATTGGGATTTCAAATTTTAATTTCTTTACTAAATTATATTTATTGGCCAAGTCCTGCCAGGACCATTAGAATTAAGATTGTATTGTGTTTATATTTAAATCTCTATTTTCAAGTGCTTTTGACATACAGTGTATGTTTTCACTCTAGAGGGGATTTTATTTTAAACGAAATGTGAGGGAGAAAAAAAAAAAACCCAATTGCACATCTTTTACTTAAGGGAACCAAATAAAAGAAGTTAGTGTTTTCAGAGCATATTTTGTACCTATGTAACTTAAAAATGAGATTTTTTTTAAAAACAGGATTTTTTGTTGTTTTTCACATTATTACAACTTTATATTAGGATTTGGGATATGAAAGCAAGGGAGGGATTAGTTATTCAGAGGGGGAAACAAAGTCAACAGAAATGACCAGTCTGGAATAATTAATGTTGTCACAGATATATTATGCTGCAAATATCTTTGTTGATTCCTAGTATGAGTGTGGTTTAGTTCCATAGGTTCTTGCTCTATAGATTTCCTTGTGGCTCTTTCAAATCTCTTCATTTTAGCTTCTTATCATTGAGGATGCTGGCCTAAGATCAATAACTTTAGCATAAGTCCAGTGATCTGGGAAATTTTAGTTTGAATTTAACCCACCCCAAAGGAAGGGTAGAATGTTCTCTGAATATATTCTTCACACATTTAAGTTCAAAGTTTTCCTTTTAAAACTACACAGAAAATAGAAAATAAGTCTGTTAGACTCCAAAGACAAGATTTCGTCTAAAAATGTCTGGATTCTCCATCCTTTGAGGGCATTTAAATTCAGATACAAGGCTTATGTGACAAGGAAGGTTGCAAACCCAGGCTAGTTATAATTTGTCTCTGTTTCTAACACCTTTGCCCTAAATAATCCCACAGAGCTGAACTTACATACCCTTCAAATATAGGAGAAATGAGCTCATTAAACTTTAATTGTCAACATGCTGCATCTAATTATAATGTGTCTTGTCTTAACTCATGACTGCTGTGTAATAAACTCAATTACTTTGGTTTTCTTTTCTATTTATATAAACTTGTTTCCAGGGAAAGCAGAGTTGCAAACTCCCATAAACAAGGGAAATGAGTAACACTTAATTTCCAAATCATGACCTCACTAGAGCATATGTGTACATGTGTGTGTGCATGTGTGTGTAAAATTTGTTATTCTAAGGAGAAAGGCAACACCTGTATAATTAGACCACCCTCCCTTGGGCCCCAAGGGTGTCCCAATAAAGAAAATTTCATACATTGATGTGCTTCCCATCTCTTCATTTCTTTGTTCTATCACCCTGTTGTTAATAACACCCTGCAGCAAAAAAATGTTTGTGAAGCTAAGAGCTGTCCAGATAAGAGAAAAGGTCATGATCCCCCTCCTGCGTGTTCATCAGCAAACGAACACCAATCTGAAAGTAAGAGGATGCCTGTCAATATGGAGTGGGCAGGCGGCAGCATACCATCAAATTGAAGGTAGTGGAATGCTCACACAGTTGTACTGAGCTCCAACCTTAACCCAAAATCAATAATCACCAAAGTATTACAATATGAAGTGACTGAATCATAGCAGGCAGGGGTGAAGGGAGTGGACATATGTGTGAAGATTTATAAATGCTAAAAGTGAGGAACGTAGTATTTCTCATCATCTTCAGATTTCTAAGATGAGTGTATTACAGACAGTTAAGGGTATAAAACGGATTTGGAGAGCCTAAGGCATCCCCGTTTTATTAATGTATAGTATGGCAGGTTTCTTAAATAAACTTCTACCTCAATATAATGGTGAAAATCTGCCTGCTTGATTTCAGGCCTGAAATTTGACTGCAATGAGTAATATTAACTCATGTATATTTTATTATTATTGCCTTTGATAATTGTATAAAGAGTGTATGTGTCATAGGACAAATGTCTTTCTTATGATGGAGAAGAAAAATCCTTATAAACTAGATTTTTTAAAGAACTGAGTGAAGAGTCATTGCTTTTTTCCAGATTGGTTTAAACAAATTGCCTTTCCTTTCGCCCCTGGAATTCTTTGCTTTGAGGTGTTTTGTGAGAAAACCCCCCTCTTCCAGGAAGACTTCTGAGATCCAGTGGAGATAAGAGAAGGATTTTCCCATCTGCTGGCCTAAATACTGTCTGCCCTCGGGGAACAGGGATTAATCTAATAGAAGAATTGAATAATATACAATAAAAATATAAGATTTCAAAGAAAAATGATACAAAACATACATGTTTATAGACTGCTTCCTATAGGTATATTTGTCACCCCACTGTTTATTAATTCCTGAATAATAGTTCTTTTGGGAGATGGTGAAATACAGCAACAAAACTATAAAACGTATAGTTAGAGTAAATGTATTTGATAATAATGAGAATTTTACCTTTTGCACTTTCCTTTTAAAAGTGGGAATATTTTACCCTTTCTAGTAATCCACTTGATATCATTATTTTCTGTTTTGTCTATTTGTCTTTCTATGTGTGTATTTATGTACCTATGTATGTATGTGTCTATCTATATATGAACGTATGTATCTATCCATGTATGTATGCATGTATGTATATATCTAAAGTATCTATGTATTTATGTACATATGTGTGTATGTATCCGTCCATGTAAATATGTATATGTGTATGTATATATGTATCTATCCATCTCTGATTTCATATACTTGTGCTGCTAGTGGCCTAAGAATTCCAGCATCGGGGACTTTTCTGCCAGCCATCTTATAAGCAAACATCTAGGCTCTCGCTCCTCCCAACATTCAGCCTTAGATAAAAATTTAAGAACATTGGATGAAATTAAACATTCATGTTCTACAGGTTTCTGTCAGATAGCTTAGCTAGACCTTAAAAACAGAACTGAGAGAAGGCTCTTTGCCTGTCTTGATGTTTTGATGTGCCTGACCATTCATAGAGTTTAGTTAGTTGATGGAAAATCCCACCTTGAAATTCTCTCTTAATTATTACTTCTCTTACATCTCCAGATATCTTGCGCTTCCTCCAAATATCCTGGTGATACTTCCTCCCCATATAGGTACCCACAAGCACACACTCATGGACAACAAAAATACCTCCAAACACCTTTATCTAGAGCACACTTATGGATTAAATTTAAAAAATCAAGAATAAGGAGTCTACCTGCTGGAAATGACTGTTCTGATTTCTCCCCTTAATTTCCAAAAGAAATTCAGAGGAAGAACTGATGATTAATTGTAAATAATGTGATTTGCAATAAAGGAGAATGTTAAGTAGGGAAGAGAAGACTAACCAAAGTAAAACACCTACTGGCCAGGGAGCACTTGGGCACCTTTCTGGGTTGCTGGCTAGTACTCTTTGAAGTGTATATGCTGCATTAATGCTCGGGTGCCTGGAGCCAGCTAGAATGCCAAATCCTTTCTTTCTTCCTCTCTAATAACATGAGAGACCTATTGCAGAGACAGAAGCACAGGAAAAAATCATTGCAGCTCTCATACTGTGTACCAAAATGTTTATTAGAAATTTTGCTACAATTTGCAAGGAGAATTAAGAATACAGTATAGGAACACTGGATGCCATGCAATACTCAAGTTTAGGGTTAATAAATTTGAAAACACACTACGTGAGAAAATAATGAAAGCTCTATTTTTGTTGTACAATACACAGGTTTTCTTTATACTGTAGAGCATAGTTCTCATAACCTGCGCTTCAGAATCAAGAGTCTTGAGCCTGGGGACAGCCTAAGTGGTGAGTGCACCAAAAAGGGTCTGCAGCATCCTGGGGACACACCTGTGTGCGCCAATGAAGTTGCAGGAGTGAAGGTGCTGGGTATGGAGTTCTCTTGTTCGATTAACAGCTGCTTAAGCAGCCATCTGGAGAAAGCTTTTACAGAAAAATTCAGGTCAACCTCTACCAGGTCAACTTCTATGCCTTGAAGAATACGAATACAGCATTCCCATTCAGCACATAATACAATGCTCTTCACACAGAAATAAATCAATAAATGCTGTTGACTGGTGACTGACTTTACTTAATGTCTACCCTTTACGTGTCTCAAACTGCTTTGACAGTATTCATTCACTGATACTTTTTTTTCTTTTTGGCAACCACTTTAAAGTACAAAATCTCTTTCCCTCCCCCATAATGAAGCAAATAAAGCAGAGTTAGGAGACTGGGTTTTTTCCTAGGCTTCTCTCCATCACTGACATTTGCAAAGTCAGATCACTTTTATGGACCACAGTTGTTGCAGAAAATATCCCTCTGCAATGTTATTGTAGTGCCACCAGCATCATTACAAATTCAACAAATTGACTGTACTTGGCACTTTACATACACAGTTTCATTTTAATTCTCACACTAAGCGTATGAGGTAGGTGCTATTACTATCTCCATTTTATAGATGAAGAAACAGGCAGAGAGAAGCTAAGGAACTTGCCCAAGGTCACACAGCTATGAGTGGTGGGACCATTAGTTATTGCATGTTCAATTAGATTGTAAGATCTTTTAAGAGTTATTTTCTCTCTCCTTTGTATCTTCTTGCAGCCCCACTTTTCTCACACCAAGACACACACACACGTGCATGTGCACACACATGGCCACACCACATCACACCACCTTGCCCATGGGAGAGCGTTGATGCATTTCAAGCACTTGTACCCATAAAACTCTAAAACTAAAATCAAACCCAATCTGCTAATTTAATGGAATGGCAAATCCAATTAACCTCAGTGTTATCTTGAAATATAACTGTAACAAAATTTTTCTTTTTTTCCCCTCAAAGTGTCCTAATTTATATAAGTGACAAGGTCCCAAATTATATAAGTGACTGGAATGATATAAATGACAAGGTTGATTTTCATGTGTGACAAGTGCAATCCGTATCATTACTTTATAGTCACACCTCACGTTTTCCTAAATTATTGAACCAGGATAAAATGAGAACATCAAATTATTCTCTGAAGGGAATCTCATCTGAGTCGATATTTTATTTTGTTGGAGTCTCTGATAAGTATTGACTCATGGATTGATGAACTGATTTGAATCTGAGCCTATATCAGACTTGTTAGAACACACTTCTTAATTAAAGTTTTGGGGGAGCAGAGGAGATTCTTTTTTGAATTAATATTAATAATTGCTTGTCAACAAAGAAGACTCTCAGAAGCAGGACTTTTTTTTGGATTCAGACATGAATTTATGTGTTACTTTGCCCACAACACTGCTCTATTAAAAATATAAGTAAAAGGGTCCCAGTGTATTTGCTATTTATTACTAATCCCAAAGACCATATCAGTTGCCTTTTTATTCATGTTTACATCAGGGCTAAGTCTTCTGGCTTCACCTGTTCAGATCAATATTCAATGTGGCATCAGCAGTGTGGATGGAATTGACCTTCCCTGACCTCTTTTCCTTAACATAAACCTATGAAAATGAAAATCGGAAGAACACTCAATGGGCCATTCAGGCTTTCAGTAATCACGCGAGGCTAAAAGCCTCTGGCTTGCTCCTGCTTGAGGAAATTCCACTCCAAAATGATGTGGCCACACTGTCATAAACACTGATGTCTTAAGGAGAAATTTGAATAATCAACAACCTCCTGGGTGCCTGAGAGCTATAGCCTGAAGCAAAGAAGAAGTTGGAGAGAATAAGAAGCAGAGGATCCCAAGATCAATTCTCCCTCAGAAATATAACATATATGATCATGGCCAATGAGGGCAGGTCTTTTTCTACTATTTTCTCAAATAGGGGATGGGAGGTAGGTGGGCTCCAAGGAGGCATAGGAAATGGAACACATACCTTTCTGAGTCCCCATCAATTGTCAAAGCCCTATTTTTTTCCTATCCTTCTAAGTATAATACATTTTCTTATCCTGCTAAGAAGGCTTACCTGGCACAGATGACTTCTAAAAAACTACATCATCAGCAAGTCAGCAAGCTTATTACCTTGTTAATTAGGGTCACTGCTCACTAATAATTTAGCCAATAACATGATATTTTTTAACAAGGCATTTACTGCATTTATTATTTCTCTTGGCTAGCACTATAATAAGTACAGTGAAATTTATTAATTTATGAAGCTTTTATCTAATACAAACGCATTTGCCATGGTCTTAAATTTTCGCCACGTCGTCATATTCATATTCTATTGCTGTTGTGTTTTTCTAGCTCTGAGATGCAAGTTTTCTCTGCCCCAGGTAGCTTCATCTGTAGCAATACTTATCTTACAAGACCTTTTAAGGATTAAAGGATATAATATATAGGAAGCTGACCTGAGTACATATAAGAATTTAGCAATGGGGAAAAATATTTAACACATGGTGCTGAAACAATTGGATAGTCATCTGGAGAAAAATTAAATCATATTTCTACCTCACTTAAACTTACATAAATTTCAGATGGTTTAAATATTTAATTATATATTAAAATATTTAATTATATATGTACAAAAATGAAACCATAAAATACTAGAAGAAAATATAGGTGCCATTTCGAGTAAGGCTGACCTTCATAAGCATAATGCAAACACCACAACAGAAAGAAGATTGATAGCTATTGACTACAGTAAGTTAAAAAGAAATATCTACCTGGAAAACAAGACACCATAAAAAAAAGTTAAAAGAAAAACTGGGGAAAATGTCTATAAGTTACATTACAAAGGGCTTATTTTCTTATTAGATGAACGTCTCCTATGAATCAGTAAGATAAAGTTAAATAATGCCCCAAATAAAGATAGGCAAATAATATGAATAGGAAAGGAATTACAAATGGCTCATAACCTGTCCAGCCTTGTTCTTAAAGAGAAAATTGCAAATTAAAACTTTATAAGAATTGCAAATATAAACTATCATTAGTTAGTAGTTTTGCAATGTTTACGATTACGTTTAATGATTGTTTCCATTGTGCTATGTCTGTTTGATAGATAGACGAGCTATATAGATATATAAATGTGATTTATATAGATTCATAGAGATATATATATGACACAGGATCCTACAAAAGATGCATTGCATTTAGTTGTCATGTCTCTTTATTCTCCTTTAATACAGAAAAATTCCTCTCTCTTTTTTTTTTTAATCTTTCTTGGCATTTTGGAAGAGTCAAGCCTCGTTTTCTTTTAGAATGTTACAACAAAAAAATCAAACCTGTATAAGAAGATATACTCGGAGAGCTGTCCTTCCCATCCCTATCCCTTTTACTATATTCCCACTTGTCCGTATAGGTACTATTTTCATTATTTTCTGATGCATTCTTCCGGTGTTTCTTTTAGCAAAAATAAGAACAAATAGATATACATAGATGATTGATAGACATAGATATATTTCATCTTTTTCGTATACAGAAGGCATTGTACTATGTATACACTCTTTTGCACTTCACTTTTTAATTTACCAGTATATCCATATAAGTTCATAGAAATATTCCTCATCCTTTTGGATAGCTGTGTAGAAGAAACATAATTTATTCAACTAGAATCTAGTGATAGACATACAGTTTAATTCTAATATTTTCCCATTCTAATAATGCTGTAATGAATAACTTTATGCTTATGTTGTTGAAAAAGTAGATCTTCAAGCAAACTATCAATTTTTGAGACATGTTAGTAATATGTTTCCATCAAGATGTCATTTGTATGTATCATCATGCTTTTTATAAGCTCCAGATACTATTGGCAACAAGCATAAACGGCAGAAGCAATGATCCATCACAATGTGCCAGACAATATGCTAAGGTCTTTATATGATCCCTTAAAATATTATATGTTATTTTATTAGGCCACACAAGCACAAGTAAAGGGTATGCATTGTTGTTCTCCTTTCAGCTTTTCTGTTAGCTTGATATTTGTCAAAAAACAAAGGGACATTTAGTGGTTTTAATATGCTTAAAAACAAGTGATGGCCAGTCTTTAGAAATAATGAACAACCCAGGTCAACTCAAACATTAGTATTTTTGTTAAAGAGAAATCCAAGGACTTTGACTCAGTGCAGAAATGTAATATCAAATCATCCACTGAATATTTCCCTAAAATCTGTAGAGATGCTTTATATTTTCTGCAGTTTTATGGGAAGCCAGAACGCTAGAAACACTTAGAAGTCACCTTGCCCTCTTTAAAATCATCTTTCTTTGTTTGTAAGTGGTTGGTTCAAAAACACTAGAAGCAACAAATTCAACATGAATTCCATTGAGTTTTGAAAAATTGTGTTTGTATCAAGGGCTTGTTTTGGGAATATTGTTGGTGTTCCACATCTGTCTATTTTCTAAGGATCCAGAGAGGAACAGATGGAGTAGTGGCATGAAGCACCATTGGCCTGCCCTGCCACTAACCCTGTTTTCTATCTTGCCCTTTCTAAGACTCCAAGGGAAAGAGTAGTGTCTTGTTCACTCTTAAGGGTAGCGTCTTCTGTGGAGCAGGGGGCGATGGTTGCCAGCAAAGGACTTGGGAGGGGAACCGTTGGAGCTCCGGCAGCAAGCTGGAAGAAAATGCTGCCATCTACATGGCAGTCTCTGGATGCTGACTCCACTCCCATCTACATGGTCACAAAAACTTCTCTAATTTGTTCTGTCCTCTGTCCTTTCCCCTCCTGCTAGTCTCGAGGAGGAACAAAAGCTTAGCTCTTATCTCATATTCTCTTAAATTTCTGAATTCTTATTGTTTCCTAAGACCTAGGCTTTTGAATTTCAAATGCCAAAAATCTGCCTTACCTTATGCTGTGGCATCCCTCCCTGGAGGCAAAGCATTCAGACTACCTGACTGATGGGCAAAAGGATAAAGGAAAATCATATCTGTTGATATTTCTGTTAATATTAAACATTTCTTCATTCCCTAGTGCCCCAACTCTCTTGTCTCTCTCCTCACTTGCTTCCCTTCCAAATTCTATAAGAAAAACATCATCTGCCAAAAGAGATTCATAAATGATCTTACTTTCAACTTTATTATTTATTAGAGGGCTGTGGAGTAGCGGGAGCTTTATTTAAGTGTTTTCTAAGCCTCTCATGTCCATCATCCATCTCTTCTTGGTCATTCTTCATCTCAAAGGCAAAAGCTTAGTCTTTGGAGACAAAAGAGCTGCACTAAATCCTGGTTCTGCAAGGTAGGTAAGAACGCATGCTCACTTTCAACATCTGTAAAATGGGGATATCAATACCTACTTGATAGATTTATAATTAGGATTCAATAAAATATATTTACAGTGCCTAGCATGGTGTAGGTGATCAGTACCTTCTTACTTTTGACTTTTTGCCTCTTTTCTCTTTCCAAATAGATATTTATTGCTCAAATATTATAATTAACAATAAAAAAGGAAATAAAAATAGAATCAAATATACCACGGCACAATCTCATAACCATTTTATTATTTTCGATTTCCAGGTTTCATTTCTGTCTAGCCCTGGAGGATCTCTGTAGTCTTTAGTGAAAAAGATACACTCTTTGAATGAACTTTCATATTAAAGAATTCAATACTCTTTCAGAGTGGCTGGAAGAATATTCTGTTTTCAATTTTAAGTCTGTATTTTTTAAGTCTTGAGATGTGAGCATTTGGGGTGGGGCCATTGTGGAAGATGAGCAGAGAGAGAAGAAGAGGAAAAAGATGAATTGAGGTGATGGGGATAAGGAGAAGAGAGTTATAAGGATAAAGGCATGAGGATTCTGGGTTGTCTTGTAAAATAGAACTGATGAACCATGCTCTCCAAGATAGCTTTCTCCTTTTCTTACCCTCTGTGCTAAGACAAATTTTCTGTTCAGCTTATGATTATGGATTAATTTATGACTTTCCTTAATTGTCTGAGCAATGCAGTGTTAATGTCCTGGTAAGGACAAGTTCTCTTTTACTTTATGAGAACAATCACTTAACGAAAATTAGGCTATTACTTTTTATCTCCCTCTCCTTGCCAATGCCTGATACCACAGAACACTTCTGCAAATTTTCCTTCCCTTGTGTTGTGTTAAGGAATAGATCTCTATTTGGCTTTGACACTTTGAATATTTCCTGATAGTTGATAACAAGATTGAACTCCAGAAATATCATCTGATAAATCAGGTTGGAACAGTATATCTTCCCAGGGCTGTGAAGGTTCTTTGTTGAGTGGCTGTTGATTCTAGAAGCTACTACTAAGAGGGAATTTGGCACCAGAAGAGACCCAAGGGGTATGGCATCAACTTCTGTTTCCCAAAGCATTGAACTAGAGAACTAGCCGGGAGAAATATAGTATTGCCAAAAAGTACCTTATGGGGCTATAGATGGGTTTGGGGTTGTCTCTAGCCTCTCCCGAGTACTAGCTGTGTGAGTTAGAGCAAATACTTACTCTTAATTTTAGTTTTCTCATCTGTGGAATGGAGATAAATATACCTATGTTGTTGGATCCTGTCACTAGTGATTGATTAATTTTACAATCATTCACTGGATTCTACTCCCTATTGGATGCTTTACTAGTTTTCAGGAAATGTGTAGTAAGGTCGGGCTTACCAGAAGCAGACCCTGAGACAAGGATTTGCATGGATGTGATTTATAAAGGAATGCTTCCAGAAGAAACCTATACAGAGTGGTGGAAATGCCAAAGGGGAGGGTGCCAAGCAAGATGTGATTTAAGAGGGTAGTGTCTGCCTGATACTGCAGGGGAACCTGTACTCCAGTATTTGTTCCAACTTACAGCAAAAAGAGCCTGAGCAACCCATGGCATATATTAAAAAAAAAAAAAAAAAAAAAGAGCATACTCTAGCACCAATCAGTCAGCAGCTAAGGGCTGTCCCATGGATGAGGGGTGAATGTAAACTCCAGACCCCTCCAGGTCTTCGTCTGTGCAGGCAAAACGGCTCCCTTTGCTTAAGGCTAGTCTTCCAAAGAGGGTTGCAGATGCATGCTATTAGAAAGAGAAACATACAGAATGCAGAGAAGGGAAACCCAGAGATAGTTAAGGGGATTCCAGTGTCCTTATAAGCAGGATACAGTGGTGAACAACAAAGAGTGATATCTGACCTCATAGGTTTTATACTTCTAACAGGAGATACAGAACAATAAATAGGCAATACAGTGCAATGAGTGCTATTATAGAGGATGGTCAAAGTGTTATAGCACCACAAAAAGGGGCACTGGGAAAGGATCAAGGAAGTCTCCCCAAAGGAAGTGATGTCTACTTGATGAGTAGGTGGGGATGGGCGGGGGTCTTCCAGGAAGCAGGTCGGCGTATGTGTGGTTTAGAACCAAGAGACTGTGGACTATTTGAGGGACTGAAGGAAATACAGTCTTGGCTGGAATGTACAGTGGATGGTGGGAAAGTGGAGGTGTTGAGAAATGATGCTGTGGCAGCAAGCAGGTACAGAGCTTGTAGGGAAGTTATGTGCTCAGTCTAGTAGATATGCTCTAAATAGTAACTAATGTGAGAAATAATAGTTCATGGTAGAAGTAGTAATTATTATAAGTATTAATACTACTTCTACTACCTGAAACTATTATTACTCCTTTAAAACTATCACTATTAACTTGGAACCAAAATAAAGGCCTGGTGGTGTTAGACTGTTTATTTACTTATTGTCTGTCTCTTTGATCAGTCTGTAAGTTCCACGAGGGTAGAGACTGTGCTTTATCCAAAAATTTAGCATTATACCTTTGTCAAGCAAATAAACAAATGTTTTTGAGCATCTACTACATGTAGACTGTTTAAAACACCATGAGGGGTCCAAAGATGAACAAAACACAGTCTCTATTCTCAGAAGCACATTCATTCATTTACTCAGTGGTTATTCACTGAACACGTTCAGTAGTATGTACTAAACCTTTGCTAGGCTCTAGGAGTATAGTTATGAGGAAGTTACGGGAACATAAAATCCCTGCCCTCATGGAACTTACCATCTAGCGTCATTGTTCTCAACTCAGTAGGCACAGTTCTGTCCAGTAGGCAGCATATGAAAATTTGTGGAGATGTTTTGACTTGTCAAAATGCTGGTGGATGTTGTTGGCATTGGGTGAGAGAAGTTAGGTGTCCTACAATGTGCAGGAGAGGCCCACACAATGAAGAATTGTTCTTTACCTCATGTGACTTTCAAGCATTTTGAAGGACAACATACACGTAGGTGAAAAAAGCTCTTTTCATTGAGTCTAGAACTCAACTCTTTTACATATAAAACTAAATGTTTCTGTAGTATTTTATTATATATCTTTTTTTTATTGTTGTAAAAATGTATAACATAAAATTAACCATCTTAATAATTTCTACGTTTATAGTCTGGTAATGTTAAGTATATTCACGTTGTGGAACAGATCTTCAGAACCTTTTCATCTTGGAAAACTGAAACTCTATGCCCATTAAACAACCACTCCCCATTTCTCCTCCCCCAGCCTCTGGCAGCTACCATTCTACTTTCTATTTCTATGAATTTGACTACTCTAGATCATTTATGTAAGTAGAATCATACAGTTTTTGTCTTTTTGTGATACCTTATTTCACTAAGCATAATGTTCTCAAGGTTCATCCATGATATAGTATGTGTCAGAATCTCCTTCCTCTTTATGGCTGAATAATATTCCATTGTATGTATATACCACATTTTGTTTATGCATTCACCTGTTGATGAACGCTTGCGTTGTTTTCACCTCTTAACTATTGTGAAAAGTGCTGCTATGAACGTAGGTGTGCAAATATCTCTTTGAGAGCCTGTTCTCAATTATTTTGTATATATAGAAGTGGAATTGCTGGATCACATGGTAACTGTAGTTTTAGTTTTATACTGATTTTTTTCTTCCAAAAATACAATTGTAAATCAAGGAAAGATTGCATTTCATTTTGCTTACTATTTTACCAAGAGTTGTTCACAGTTTAAGAAAAATCATGTTGCCAATGGAAATGTTGCTCATGGTATCTGAGTCAGCAGTTCAACACACCTAGGATAGTTTGCATGTTGCAATTCTATGTATAACACAAACTTCAGACCTTTTGGTTGTGTTTTCTAGTACAGTCATGCCTAGGCTTTTATGTGATAATATGCATTATTTTGTTACATATTACTTTCCTTTTATTTCTCCTTTGTATTATACTATGCTTACTGCATTATATTGATTTTTGGAAATATATGTGTGGTATATATATAATCTATGAATTTGTTATCAGGATAGTGAAGTGAAGCTACAAAATATTATATTAAAAAGGAGTCATTGGTTCTGAATGGCTTAACTGTTCTAAACTTTTTAAGTGAACAAAATTCTAATGAGAAAGAACTTAAGATACAATGTTTATTATATATATCAATGACAAAAGCTTGAAAACTGCTCTGGTTTTGTAGGTCAGGCTGGCTAGAGGCTGACAGGTACTTTAATATACATCTAAAACACTGGGCATGGTGGGAATAATTAAGATATATTCTCTTAACAAACTTGATGTTTATAACACAATATTGTTGTCTATAATCACTATACAGTGCATTAGATCTCCAGGACTTATTTATCTACTAGTTGTAAATTTGTAACCTTAAAAAACATCTGTTCCTGCACCCCTCAGCCCCTGGTAACCACCATTTTACTTTCTGTTTTTATGCATTTGGCAATGGAGGTGCTAGCTAATGCTACAATGGCAATTATCTTGCAATATATGAATATATTAAATCACCATGATATACACTTTAAACTTACACTATGTTATAAGTCAAATATATTTCAATAAAAGTAATAAATTTTTAAAAGTGGGGCACGTATAGGCCTGTATCAAGTAAACTCTTTTCCCATGTCTTCAGTTTCTGTAGCTCATCCAAGTGGCTGAAAATGATGGATCTGCCTTGGTTTTATGCTTTCAAGCATCTGTCAGCATTAATTTTTCTTGTTTCCTCTCTTGATTGGTTAATCACCATTGAACTTTAATAAGAAGTGATCACCATTTTGGAAACTTGCATGATGACAACTGCTCGTTGTATCTGGATCTTTAAAACAATGTCAGTATTAGTCTGCATTGGTAGCATCACATTCATGGGCAATTCTACCTACAGGTGCAAGCTCCTGACTGCTTCATCAGGTGTCCTAGTATAGTCATCTCAGAGCAGTCATATATTGAAATGTGTACTACTTTATTATAAATTACTTTCTTTTTATTTCTTTTTATATTAAAATTAGGACATTTATTGATTTTTAAAAATATGTGTTTAGGCAGATTATATTATCCATGAATTTCATTTCAGGCTAGTAAAAGATGGTGCTAGAAAATATTTGTCATACAATGGAGATTTGGACCTGGTAGGTTTGAGAACCACAGGTTTTGCAAATAATTATACCTATAACTAAACAATTACATTGCAATATATATTATACAGGAAAATCACAGAGTGACCTGAGTTTACAGTCCAGTTTGGGATTCATGACATGCACCCTGAAATAACAATTTCAGTAAGTACTCCGATCAGCTACTTGCCACATGACTAGCACCAGATCAAAAAGAGTTTGTCACTTGTATAAAGAGTGCTGGTGAAGAAAGAGTGTGACATCGATTTGGAGGGCTAGGTAGGAATCTGGCTGTAGTATTTGAGGTGACAGGGCCTAGATGAGTATGGCACTGTGTTGTGTGCAGGACCATGAAACGTAACTCTTGGACTTGTGATCTACGTGGAGAAAGAAGACATCCTGTCCTCAGGAAGACTTCATTTATTTATTCATTTAACAAATATCTATGAAGTTCCTTCTATGCGCCCAGTGCTTCTTAACTTGTTGTTAAGGAAAGCCAGGCAGTAAACAAATAAACAAGTAAGTATATAGTATGTCAAATGGTGATAAAGGCTACAGAGAAAGATAAGCCAACATCAACGGGATAAGGAGGCTGGCCTGGGATGAGAGGGCTAGTTTATATTAGGTGGTCAGGAAAGGCATCTTAGATACAATGGCATTTGAGCAAAAGTGTAGAATACTTCGCACACAAAGCAGGAGCAAGCCAGGCCATGGGACTCTCACGTAAGTTTCCTCTCAGTCTCCTCCAACCCTCTGCCATTCTTCCTGCTACACCCTGGCTCTGACTGTAGCATCTCATCCCAGACAAGAACAACTGGCGTCATCCTTTGTTTCCCTGTTTTTTCACCACTGATTCCTCCTTACACATAATTGCTGCTCATTCCTGCCAGATTGTCCTTCTGAAATCTGGTTCCAAATGCGTGCCTCCTCACAAACCTTCATGCAACCTTAGTTTTCACAGAATAAGGTGTAGACTCTTGAGTGTGGCATTCAAAGTCTTTCAGGATCAAGACCTCACTAACCTTTTCAGCTTTCTCTCTTTCAGCTTTCTCTCTTGCTGCTGCCCCGCCCTACCTTCTCGAGTGAAAGCAAACTCCTGTTTACCAAGTCTGACTGTCTTTTTCCATCTCACCTAGTGGACCTTTCCTTTTCCTCTCCTTCTCTTTGGAACATTCTTTGCCAAGATTCTCCTTCCAAAATCCTAGCCTTTATGACTCATGTCATCCGTATCCAGGAAGACTTCCTCATCCCCTTGAGAATTTCTGCACATGTCTTTTCCATTTTATATTACAGTTTCTTCCCTACTAGATTGTAAGCATGAGCCAAACTATAGGCTATTGGAGTGAGTAGCAGGGGAGCAAGCTCAAGTGCAGTTAGGAGCCATGCAGGTAGCATAAGGGAGTGTCCTAGTGTGTGAATAGAGGGCAATAGGGAGGGATGGGGCCTGTAGAGAACTAGAAAGTTCATGTCTTAACTAGAGTCACTCACATCCTTATTTATTTATTCTTTTTGAAGAAAATATCATGCCAGCTAAACAAAGCTCATTTACTTAGTCCCTGGACCACATATCTAACTTCTGGAATAAGGGATATGGAATCATATTGCTTGATTTTTGTTTCTTCATTTGTATCTTGGTAATGATGTTACCCTCCAGGCATTAATGAGAGATATATAAAGTGCTTGGCAAATAGTAGGTGTTTAAATACTGTCTTCCTCCATGCCCTCCACGAGGACAAGCATAGGTGCTAATCACACAGTAGTTCTTGACAACTGTTTGCTGAATTAGACTGTTCTATATAAGAGTGTAGAGGGTCCAGAGTCAATGGAGAGTATGTCCCAGTCACAACTGATGAGAGCATTGAGAGGGAAAATTGAATGTGGGCTGAGGTATCAAGAGAGGCTTTGTGAAGGTGGTCAGGCTGGTACTGGGCTCTAAAACTGGGTAGGATTTAAATGAGCAACTGGGAGGGAGATGGTGGAAGAGCATGAACGAAGGCTGAGATAAGTGAGTGAGGGAGAGACCTTCCTGGTACCTTTGATGAACAGTTTATTGAAAACATTATTACTGCTGCTGTGTCGGGTTGGATTAAGCCAGTTAACAGAATCCCATCGTCTTTAGCCCGAGGGCCAGGTACTCTACCCTGGGGCATTCAGTCATGAAATCCAGTGTGGACCCAAGCTTTGCTCTGTGTGTGTGTGTGTGTGTGTGTGTGTGTGTGTGTGTGTGTGTGTGTGTGTCGTATTTATCTATCCGCATGTAGGCTGTTTCCTTAAGTAGCATTTGATGAAGTTGGTATTTTCCAGGCTTGCTGGTATAAGGACATAGTTGGGAGAATAATGAGTCATGATTATTGAATACCTGTGTAATTAATCTAAGAAAATCATGTACTGATGTACTATATCACTGAGCAGAGAGAATAGTGAGAGTCTCATGCCCTAGGGGAGCTCAGACTTCTTTCAAAACATTTTTAAAATGCAGATTTCCTTTGCTCAGTTCTGGATTGCTCATTTTTCATCTGTCTGATTCAGATGAGAACAATGTTCTTCATTTCACTCCAACAAATAAATAGACATTTAATGATGGTAGGTAAAGAGGATAATTGCATATATACACAAATGTGTTTGTGTGTGTATATATATTTATATATATATTTATATAGCGTATGTTTATATATATTTGTATATATGTGTGTATATATACACATGTGTGTTTCCTATGAAAAGTGAAGTGGAAAACAAACACATATTTTTCAGACAAATCAAGTGATTTAATGCATTCATTATATTTTTATATACATACATATATCTATGTTATATATGTATATAAATATGTACAAATTTCAAATGAATACAATACTCCAGGATGATTTCCTTATAAGTATTGCTGTTTTAAAGTGTGCCAGGCAGAATTTCAAACTTTTTGACGTACATTATCTCACTTAGTCTTCATAGCAATACTGTGAGGTTGGTACTACTCTTTAGCTTATTTTACAGGCGAAGAAACTGAAACGCAGAAAAATTAACAAAGTTGTAAGTAACTGTAGTTTGCCTCCAGATCATATACTTTTAATTCAATCCTTTAGTTTTAGGAAAAAATACTTGGCTAAATGAGACTAGAATTACACTGATTCTCAAAGAGGTATGTGTACTGTATTTGCCTACAAGAAGTGAAGCAGAGAGCTAAGGCAACTTTGGTTGATAATTCAAGTACTTGAATATATTCATCTTAAATAATTGGAACATGAAGGCAGAAGTTAACGAATGAACCTGGATAGCTTTTGAATTAAAAAAGAATTCTTAAGCTGCTTTTCAAATGTCATTAAAAATTCATCCTGCATTTTCAAAGAGAGCAATAATCTGAGGAAGAAATAATATCTATGGACTATTACCTAAAAGCTGAAAGATATTATAAAGATAAAACAAAAACAGCGTATAAAATATTTAAAAGTGTAGAGCACCTGGCTGTTGTAGGAATGGTTTGCATAAATGGATAGAGTTTAGGATGACTCATATTTGTGGGAAGTGTAACGTCAGCAATATATTATAAAAACAGTGGGCTAGCCTATCTTTAAAAGTTTCAAATGAGACTTGAAATGCTCAATTACATAAATTGGGATTTTTTTTGTTACGTGACAAAACTTACTGAGTTAAAACCAGTTGGTTATGATATTAACTTACCATTTGAAATCTTTCTGATACATAAATCTTTATACCCTTATGCTCCAAATGACATTTTATTGATACTTTATTGATATTTCCATTTATATTGAAACCTCTTTAAAATAGTTTCTGTGAAGTAATATTAGGACAGATATTGTTTTGACTGAATTTTCAAGGAGTCTCTTTTAAAACTCCTGATTGTTTCTTACGACTTCAATAGATGTAACATAGTTGTCTCATTGCTAATATTTAATTTTTAAAAATCTTTCAAAATTAGCATAAGAACTTGACACATGATTTTATAGTCCAAACATTCAATATACTTGTTGGATTCTGTGATACCATTTGTAGTGTTTTTCACTCACAGATATCAGCTATTACTCAGAAAACAATTCCATTGTGGAAAATAAGACTTGAAAAGCAGTTTTTAAAAGTTACACTTTAGTATAGAACTAAACATATTGTTCTGTGTTAAGTTGTATAATAGTACAGCTTAAAGCAGTTCATGAAAAGCATGAAAATACAAACCAAGGAAAGGTAAACACTAATTTCTAGAAGTCTTTTCCTTTGGCATTTGGAAGTAGTCATCTTAACTATTGCTAGAAAAT
Source organism: Grampus griseus (assembly GCF_964374135.1). Taxonomy (NCBI): domain Eukaryota; kingdom Metazoa; phylum Chordata; class Mammalia; order Artiodactyla; family Delphinidae; genus Grampus; species Grampus griseus. The sequence goes on from NC_139018.1 coordinate 97,103,266, forward strand.
GTTTTCTCAGCCCAGTGAAAATTTGTGATTACATTATCTCCTGCAAATTTTGTCACCCTCAGAAAGATCTGGATGTTGTGGTTCAGCTTCTTGCTTGTGTTCCAGAGCAGCCATCTCCTCGTGCAGAAATAGCTTTAAGCCAGGACTATTTTCTCTTCTGTAGTCATGAAAAGTATTTTTTGAGCCTTCAGATTTCTGTATTGTACTTTTACAGACTGAATAACAGCAGACAATGAAAATGTTCACCACTTTCTAAACAGAACATGAGCTATAATTGCCAGAAAGATTTTTCCCATTACACCTTGAGGTCTATTGAGCTCATTCAAGATGTAATTGGAAAACAAATACAGCAACACACTCATCAGGGCAGACTCAAGTGCTTGTCTTGGGAATGGGGTGTTATATAATGTTATAGACTTTATTCCCATTGACACTTCTCATTCTTATCTAGTAAAGTACAATGCTACCTTGGCAACCCTATCACCATAATTAAAGTGCACACACTGCCTTCCCACAAGATTCTAAGGAACATTTTAACAACAATTAAGTGCAAAAATGATACCAGTTCTGGGAAACAGGTCCTGCTTATTACCATAATTGTGGGCTAATCTGTTTCATTCAGGAACTAGCCTGAAGCAACAATAAAAGCAGGGCATCTGAGATCTGAATTCTGAGTTTTCCCCCCTATAGTAAAACAGACCTTTCACAGGAGATTCTTCCCACACTGTTCTCCTTAGTGCTCATTAAACAAAAAGAAAATTAAAACCAAAACCAAAAAACCCTCACTAATCTGTAGTGCGGCATTACTAAAAGGAGAAAATCCTTTTGGAGTTAGGGAAGTCTCATTTAGACAGGATTTTAGGACAAACCAGCCTTCTCTGTAAGCGGCAGAGTGGAATTGTTGGGCTTTGATATTGGAAAGTACTTGGCTTGAATGTCAGCTATATCTTGGCCAAGTTGCTCTCTGCACTGCATTTTCCTCTTCAGTGAAATGGGGCTCCTAAGGCCTCCTTCACAGGCTTGTTGCAAGATCAGCTGAGATATTGCATAACAAGTGCTAACCATACATCATCATCTGCACATACCTGTGTTTGAGAACTACCTGTGTAGGATGTCAGGATCCCGCACAATTGAGGGAAGCACTGGCTTTGTTCTTGCCACCAGGGCAGCTTGTCTACTGACAAGCTGTATCTTTTGTGTTCCAGCATTCTTTTATTGTGCATCAGTATTGCAGCAAAGTACCACGTGAGACAGTAGAAAGATAGCCAAATGGGAGAATTCATCTTAGCAGCTAAATCACAGGTGACCTGGGAGCACTCAGTGCTTTTCCAGGGCATCCAATTCCTTCCACAAGTGTGGATTAGGTGTCTACTATGCACCAGTGTACCAGATAGGAGCTAGGTGAGAGCAGGGGATGGTAGATCTGGCTAAGATATGATCTGTCTTCTCCCCAGGAAAATGGGGGAGACTGATGTGAGTAAGTAAAGACAATCTGGTGTGACAAAAAAGGTCATTAAGCTTTGTGTTACATGTTGGAGGCACAGGCTCTGTCTTGGCATTGGAGAAGACTTAATGAAGGGGTCAACATTTGATTTGGTGCTGAAAAATGAACAGAATTCAAGAAAAAGGGCATGTGCATAAGCTGGAGGTGCAAAAGAGCATTATGTGGGAACTTTTGATTGAACATAGACGACATGGTGGGGATTGAACACAGAAAATACGGTGGGGTGTCTGTGAGTCCTGATTATAAAGGGTTCCCTTTGTCCTTCATCTAGTACATAATGTGTGCAAGGCTTTGTGGCAGTGGCGCTGGTGGTGGAGGGCACAGGGCACTCCCTCAAGAGGCTTTAAGGACTAGTCAAGCAAGAGAATGAAGGCTCACAGCAAGACAGAGGCCAGTAGTATTTGCTGTAGGGAGTGAAGAAGAGAGAGAGAATTCAAGGATGAACCTGAGATTTCTAGCTTGAGCTATGAGCTGACAACCTTGCTACTCATTAACCTGGCTGACTAACTGTCTGTATCCTCAGGTTTTGAGGTTTTGCTACCTGCTTGAGTATTCCTCCTGTTTCCTAAACAACTCAGCCTAGGCTCCTTCAGTGTCATCAAAAGGAGAAAATTACAGTAGAATGACTGATCATTCTCAGGGAGGGTTCCGTGTCACCCAGGCTAGTGTTCCTCAATGTGGTTCACTGAGCCCTGTGGGTTGCCAAGACTTTATCGGGGACCCACCAGCTGAAAGCTATTTTCATAATAGCACTAAGATGTTATTTGCTGCTTTCACTCTCATTGTCTCACAGGTATTCAGATATGTGACATCATTGCTCTGATGAATATGTGCTTGCATATTTTTGTGTTCTGTAGAATTTTAAGGTAGTAGGTTTAGGGTAAAAATATGAACATTTTTAGAAATTTACTCAGTACATTTTTAATAGTTCTACTGTACCCTTAGTAGAAGGTTACACTTATATCTGAAACCTAGTTATCATCCACTAAATCATTATTTTGAAGTTTTTCTTCTGCCTGTGTGAAAACACAATGAGAAGTATACTTTATTGTCTTGTTTTGCAATAGTTTAAAGACATATAAAAATATTTTAAATACACACAAAATATATTTTGACTTTTACATTTTATCTAAAATATTTTAGAATTTAATAATATTTTATTCTAAAATAATATATATATATATATTATTTTATGTTTAAGGATGGATTGTTGGCCTAGAAAATGGGAGATTAGAAGAATAACTTTTTCAATCCACAGCCAAACTGTCTCCATCTAAAGATAATGAAAAAGATGAAACTGATTGTAGAGAGTTCTCTGACCTATGGAAGGGAGGAATCTGGGTGCACCTGTAAATAAGAAACAAAAGTATGATGAAAGTTATCTTTCTCTTGGCTTTGGTGATGTTAATAATTAACCTTATTGTGTCGAGTGCAATAGAACGTTTTTGAATAGCATTATGACATCATTTTGAGACCGATCTTTCAGAGTTTAAAGAAGAAGGAATTGAACATCTTAATGTATATATGATATCTTTAAAAATTAAAATGTTGTTAGTTTTTAAAACTGGGAATCAAAAAGCCACAGAAGCATCTAATAGGTAAATTATTTTATTGCACTGGCTGGAAATGCACACACAATAGCTGAGACTAATCAAGCTATGTGTATTTGAAAATCGAATTACTGTCTCATCTGAAGATTTCTGCTTTTGCTGTACAAAACAGTGAGTCTATGTTTGTATCCATCTGACATCAGCAACAACAAAACATCAAAGAAGATTTTCTTTTATGTGAAACCTTGGCAACAAACACAAGTGGTACTGAAATATTCAAAAGTATTGAGTAACTTTTTTAAAATCTCATGGTTTATCTTGAAACAACTAACTGTGTTGACATTTACAATAATGGTGCAAAGCAATGGTGAGTAAAACTCCAGGTGTCTTTCCACACATGAAAGCAGTACCACCAAAGTGTCCTGCTAGTCATTGTAATCCCTAACATGCGTTTGCAATTTTCAAAAAGCTAGTCACTTAAAAATGTCCTTGGCAAAGTTGTAAAATTATTAATTTTATTAATCTTAGCCCTTCAATATGTATCTTCATAATATGCTGTATGATATAATTGGAAGTATGCATAAAGCCTTTCTGCTTCGTTCTCAAGTATGACCATTGCCTCAAGGAAAAGCACTTGTATGGTTATTTGAGTTGGGAACTTATCTAGGCATCTTTTTATGGAGCATAATTTTTACTTGAAAAAATGACTGGACAGACAAACTATGAGGATTCAGACTTCAGTGTTTGACAGATATTTTCTCTAAAATGAATGAAGTGGACCTGTCACATCAAGGAAGAGTATGACAAAAGGTATCCTTCACTTGGCTTTAGCAGTGTTAATAATTTACCTTATTGTGTCATGTGCAACAGAACATTTTTAATAGTATTATGGTACAAAGTGTGGTGTCATTTTGAGACCCATCTTTCAGAATTTAAAGGAAAAGGAATTGAATACTTTAAATGTAGATGTGTTAAGCTGACAGTATTTGTCACCAATGAGATAAAATTCAAGTTTTCAAGCACAGATTAGAATTTTGGAAAGTTTAGGTCTATCACCATGAGCTTGAGGACTTCCTAGTCCTTATAGACTAGTGAGAAATGTGATTATTTAAAAGTCTAGCTTATTGAGGCATAATTTACATATAGCAAAATTTATTCCTTTAGGTATGTAGTTCTTTAAGTTTTGAGAAATATATAGTCATGTATTTACTACCACAAATAGGATATAGAATATTTCCAGCAATCCAAAAAGTCTCTAGGTATTCCTTTAGAGTCAATTCTCTCCTCCCACCCCCAGCCCCTGATCTAATTTTTGTCCCTATAGCTTTTGCCTTTTCCAGAATATCATACAATACATAGCCTTTTGTGTCTGACTTTGTTTATTTAGCATAGTATTTTTGAGACAAATGTGATTTTTTGATTTTATATAATAAAATGTGTTAACATTTGATCTGCATAGATTGGTGAAGCAATATTTTCCAAATAACCAATCATGCGTAGGTAACACATCCGCTCCATGTGCAAGATAAACGTGGATTTTAATGTATTGAGTATAAAAAATTCATTGATAAGGTTTCAGATCCCACACTGCACGGTTACTTGTTGAGTGTGAGTATACTATCAGAAAACAGTATTCCTGATTATCTGAAAATGCTATTCAAATATTGCAGTCTTCAATGACATGCATATCTGTGTGAGGCCAGATATTCTTCATATCCTTCAATCAGAATAACATAATCACCTAGATTGAATGAAGAAGCTGATATGAGAATCCAACTCTCTTCTAGTAAGCCAGACATTAATGTTTGCAATGCCACACACCTTGCTAATTTTTTTTGTTTTGGAAAATATTTATTTTTATAGACATGTCATTTATGTTGATAGGTATTAGGGTCATCATTGTTATTTTAAATAAGTTGATAAATATTTTTATGTTTTCTTCTTCCTTTCTAATACAGTAAATATTAAAAGGTATAATCTCTATAAACAAATGATCTTTGGGTCCTTGATAATTTTCAAGAGAGTAAAAGGTCGTGAGACCAGAAAGTTTGAGAGTTGCTGACCTAGGTGGACTGACAGGTACCACTGGAGAATGAGAATAGCTGGAGAGAGTAGAAGTAAGGAAACAAATTTTACCTCTGATTCCCTGTCTCATTGTAAGATCTAAACATATGATTGTGGAATAAATGAAAGTTAGGTCATAAGCCAATGTAGTCAGACTAATCAATTCAAGAGAATGAAGTCTCTGAGATGAACCGATTATTTTATCAAGGACCTATCATCCTGTCTCAGAGGGACATCTGGGTTGGTCCTGCTGCTAACACAGCTGCTCTAGTAGAGACTGGGTGTGAGCTGATGGTTGTTGCTGACAATTAGGTTGAGAGTCTAAGCAAACCCTTCAGATACAATAAAATGTCAAATGCCAATGGAGGAGCAGAGCTCAGGGTCTGTGCCAGAAGTGGCCAGATTCAAGGGAGTCAACTGGAAAGGAAGGAAGGAGTTTGTATGACGGAAGGACCAGAATGACTTGGCCAACTAGTTCGAGAATGAGCATATCTGGATTGGATCTGGGTCAAATGGAGGCTTCTTCTGATGCTGACATGGTCCTGGATCAGGTCCTACAGTGATAGAATCTCAGTGGGATCCCACGAGGAGCAGAGAGATGGCAAATAGAGGTTGGTGGTGGTTCTATTGAGGGAGAGAGTGGGCAGTGCTGGTAGGATTTTTCTCCTCATATTTCCTCTCTCACTATACCTTTGGTCTGACTCTAGAGACTTTGTTTTACTTAGTCTTTGATCTTTATCAGAGGCCAAGAGTCAGATTTGGTTGTGGTGGGCGTTGGTGGGATGGGACTGGATAGAGTTTCTCAGCAAAAATAAGCTGATCTGTGTCCCAGCTTCCTGACTTTATCTCACACACTATACACTTATTGTTCAGTTATTATCCTAGGAGACACCTGATTTATTCTGAATCAGAGAATTTAAAAATGTATGCCCAGTGCCGCTGTCAAAATCATATAGATATCTTTTTGTCTTAAAAATGCAATAAACTTTCCTCCAGGTTTGGCAAAGTCAGAGCTTTTTAATGTGCTTTGTTAAAGGGTTAGCTTTAAAAAGATTAAGCACAGGTTAACCTAGATTCTTTATTAATATTGTATTTGTGGTGACAGTGCATTACACATAATTCTATAGGAATTCTATTCTAATTTAGTAATAATTCACATCCATGTAGCCAATATGACAGCATTATTAATTATGTCTCAATGAGTATGGAAAACATATATACTGTTAATGCTAAGCGTTATTAGAAGTTATGTCAAATTTTGCATGTTACATAGAATAAGTAGTAGTAGCAACACCTCATCTTTAATAAACCCAGGGAGTATCTTAACCTGACAATTTTTTCTTACAGTGTGTGTTGATAAATATAAGACAATATTTACTATAGGAAATGCAAAGTATAGAATTTGTCCAGAAGAATTTAGCCTTCTTAGCAGGAGCATGATTATTTGGTTACCTTCTGCTCTCTGCTTCCTGCTTGCAAAGTGTGATCTTTTTCCCCCTCCTTCTTCCTAATATCCTGTGAAGGTGCCAATTACCCTGCTGCTTATCAGTTGAAAACTATGCCTGGTGCAAAGGGAACATCAATTATTTGTGAGCAGAGAGCTAAGGCTGCTGGAATCATAATAAAGGAAGCTGGAGCTTCCAGCTAATAGAATATATCAAAAGGTGATGTGTAGACCAAAGAGAGCACGTTTTAGAAGTCTAGGCCTCAAAGATAAAATTAGGCCAGATTTGCAGACTTTAATGCTATGTAAGTTACGTAAGAATGTACTAATGTTAATGAAGAAAACTGGTAGGGTATTTTCCTTTAATCTACATGGTTTTTAACACACACTGTGGATTTATTAATACTCTTGACTTTTTCTTCCTGAATCTGGTGTGTATGTGTGTTTGCTTTGCTTCCAAATGGTAGCCAAACATCAGGGATGTTAAAGCCCAGCCTCCTCAGACCCCTGTCTGAGCCTTTAGAGGTGTGTTTGTTAACTTTCCGTGATTGTTATTGCCTTGTAGTTTCAGGTTGGACTTTTTAACTTTCCTTCTTTTCTTTTTTTTTTTTTTTTTGCGGTATGCGGGCCTCTCACTGTTGTGGCCTCTCCCATTGCGGAGCACAGGCTCCGGACGCCCAGGCTCAGCGGCCATGGCTCACGGGCCCAGCCGCTCTGTGGCATGTGGGATCCTCCCGGACCGGGGCACGAACCCGTGTCCCCTGCATCGGCAGGCGGACTCTCAACCACTGTGCCACCAGGGAAGCCCTTAACTTTCATTTTTAAAGAGGCAGTTAAAGAGATTGGGTGGGTGTGGAAATGTCAACCATTAGTTAACCTGGTTTGGGGAATTTATTTCCAATTCTATGAATAGAGTTTCCAACTGCCTAGGAAAGCTCACACATCTCTCTCTCCTGATATTCATATAAAATAATTCAACTGGCCACTTTAACGTTCTGATTAACGTTATACGGATGCTCACACAAAATTACAAGGATTAGAATATTACTTTTAGAAATGAAGAAGATGCCTTTACAGGCAGAATGAAATCTCAAATTTGCCACTAACCCATTCTCACTAAGGTAGATGAGGATTACCCATTGATTTGTTTTTAAAATAAAGTTTTATTTTAGAATAGTTTGTGCAGAAAAGTTTCAAACATAGTACAGAGAGTCCCCGTACCCACTGCAGCCTGCTGCCCTGTTGTTAACATCTAACATTGCCATTAGAACGTTTGTCACAGCTGAGGAACCAATGCTGACACATTATTACCTATTGATTTTTAATTTCCTTTGAGTATTTATTATTTGTAGGACACTGCTTCGATATTAGAAATTTCTTCAGTGTTCACTTATTATATTAATTTTTTCCAAGTCAATTTTGTTTATACGTCAGCTTATTGCCTTCCAAATGGATTGCTTGTTTGCTCTTGATGGTACTTTACCTTTTAGATCCTGTGTGTAACCAAGTCTCTGTGCTTCTCTCAGCCCCTGAGACCTTCAAGGATGAAGGTCAGATGCACTGAGTGATGTTTTAACTTCAGTACAAGGAGACTGCTAATCAGCAAAGGCACTTTAAAAATCATCCCACTTAATTCAAATACTTCACAGAGGAGGAAACAGAGGCCTGTCTAGGCAAGGTGACTCACCCAAGGTCACACGCCACTGGTGGCAGGGTCTGGACTGAAGCCCAGCCTCTTAACTCCTCCACATTTATGACCTCTGATAAAATTTTCACAGTGACGCTTTTATTCTATTTATTATTTATACCCTGCCTACTTTAAAAAAGAATTGGAGCCAGCTGCCCTGTGATTTACTTTGCTTTGAATGCAGTATAGATCATTGGATCCTGCATGATTGAAGTGGATTTTTAAGAAGTGAATAATGCTTTTATCTGTTTAATAAACTATTTAATAAATAGTTCCTGTTACCTAATCGCCATGCTATTGATGCCTTGCACATAGTAGGCACTCAATAAATACAGATAAAATGAACAAATGAATAATGCTAACTTGGGACTGATGAACAAAAGTTCACAGCACAAGCAGGTGAATGTGGCATTGACTTCGTGGAAAGAAATATGATTTTTTATTCTTGGCTCTGGAAAAGGCAAGGCTGGGTAAAAGATACTGTGGCATGAATTATGATGATTTTGGCTTGTGATTCCCTTATGCAATTAGATGAGCTTCAAAGGTGAACACACATCCATGGGGGTTTGAATGGTGGAAAGTGTTCCAGGTCCCAAGTGTGATGTTGGGCAAGTTGCTTGGCTTCTCTGAGCCTTGGGTCCCTCACCTGTCAGAGTCTCTTGGGGCTGTTGTCACTGTTAAATGGGAGAGCGACGGGAAAGTGTTTTGTAGTCGCTAAAATCTGACATAAGTGTTACTTTTTTATCTGCAAGTTGCTTAAGCATAGTGAAAATGTTAGAAAAATGAATATTGGGAATTGAAAAGGGAAATAAATAGATGTCAGGACAAATGGTTTTGTAACTCAACCATATGACAGAGGAAACTCAGTCAAAAATGTCAGGCACTGGGACTTAACACCTGCCTGATAGGAGAAGGGAGCTGACCAGGCCAGAGTACCCTGCTGGCAATTTCTGCCCTTCTCTGCCTCAGGTTTATCACTCCGTTATTAGGGAGGGAGTGGAGAAACCTTGGTACACATGGAAGTACTCTTTAGGTAAGCTGCGGTGTATATTAATAGAAACCTTTTCCAATCAAAATACTCAAAGTGACTTTGCACTTCTATGCCACGACTTCTGACTTCTGGGGGTCAGATAAAGCCAGGGCCAATTGAGACCCAACAGCAGTTGCATAAAATGGCTGCCAGAATATGATATTGCAAATTGCCCTATGAGAGATCTTCACTCTTACTAACTGGGACTTGCTTCATTCATTGCTGAGCTGCCCCAGGCAAGACTGAGAAGTAACCTTAGTTTTGCCTTCCTGCTTGTAATTTCCCTCAATATACCCCAGTTTTAGACATCTAGGGCCTCTGCTGTACTGTCTGGGCTAGCTCAACCCTCCACATAAAAGGAGCTGTGAAGTCCATCTCTTCTTCTCTGTTCTTTCATTTGTTGTTCCCATCCTATTTAAACATGGCCTGGCTGATAACTTAGGGCCATCTCCATGCTCCAAACCATAAACACTCAACCCATATCCATACTGAAAGGAGGTAATGGACCACCATCTTGTGTAGCAGGATGTTCAGAGAATTGATGTGGGAAAAATCAGAGTTTGGTTTTAGACATGTTGGTATATGTAGGATATCCATGTGGATCTGTTCCTTAGATATAGACTGATCATCAGGAAAGAGGCTAGGATAAGTGATGTAAATTTTGCCATGATTTAGTAGAAGAGTGATTAGACTGTGTGGCTTGGTGGGTAGAAGAGAGTGTTACTTAAGGGAACAACACATAACATAAGAGTTATGAGTTTCAGTTTTATTCAGGGTCTTACTGAGGCCTAAAGCCTGGGAGGCAGCCACTCAGTTAGCTCCAAGGAAACTTCTCTGAAGAGGTAGGGGAGAGGCCTGTATATATCTGGCATATATTCCCTAGCCAGATTTGTGTCTAGGGAATATGTGCGGTCAAGCATACATCTTGGTAAAAGATTACTGCTGATCACAAAGAACAGATATTCAGTTTAAGGATTTTAGTACTTTTCTGTGTATGGGAAGGTGCAATAATCTGGGGCCTGTTTATCCAAAGCACAGAGGGCCTCATCCTGTTTCTCATCCTGTTTGCCTCTCAAGTTGCACTTTTGGTGGGCAACTGCAATGGGCTATGACTTAACCCTTGTAGAATTGGGTAGTGAGCAACGCTTTTTGTTCCTCTTTGTTCACAAAAGTACTACGGCAATCCATGAGATCTTTGGCAGGACAAGTAACGTTCCTGCTTCCCTATTGGTCCCACAGTTTGATTGATAAAATGCGTTTAATTTTTAAAAATTGCTTTTTATTCAAAGACCTAAAAGGACATACGTTATGAGTTTTAAAATATCTCAACATTTTCTTCTAAACTGGCTGAAAGGAAATATCCTTCTTGGCTAACCACTTCTGCTTTTGCATATTCATTCACTTTTCCATTCAACCAACAAATATTTACTGTGTGTTCACTATTTGCCAGACACTGTTCTAGGAAGTGGAGATAAAACAACAAACCAGATAAAGTCACTGATTTCATGGAACTTACAGTAATCAGAGGAGAGAATCAACGGACAGTACAATAAAAGAGTAAATGTATTTCAAAAGGTGATAAGTGCCCTGGAGAACAATAAAGTGGTATAAGAGAAATAGGTGGTCTGGGAGTGGAGGTAATAATTTACATAGGTGGTCAGGAACGAACTCTCCTAAGGTGATATTTATTAAGGTTCTGAATGAAATTAGAGTTATAACTTTATAGTCTCCTATTTTCCATTAGCCAGCCCGCTGAGGGCATCTTTATCAGGGCTTATGCCGCATGAGATCTGAGATACAAAGTCTAAGAACTGGGCTCCATCCCTTGATTGGTACCTAAACTATCCTGCTGCTCAGCATTGCTCATTGTCTCCCCACTGGAGAAAGGTGGAGACTCCATTACTTTGGAGGCAACTGGAGTCAGGATGAACCTGCTCCTTCATTTTTAGGAAGAGAATAACATTTAGTAATGCTTTATTGTTCTGCTACATTTATGGAATAAACGATTCCATAGAAGGAATATCTGTCATTGCAAAAGATTTTTCCAAATAGTTTATCCCTTTATTTCCTGGATTTAACTTAATAAAATATTTGGAATAAAATCTTCAAGACCATATTGCACATATATCAGACTGCAAAAAGTTTGTTGGGCAATTTAATTTGTTTACACTGGTACTTCTTTACCAAAGCATTTGAGTTAGCTTATGTCATATAATAAAATATCAAAATATAAATGAGAAATGTAAAATTCAGGACAAAAATAATGTAAATCTAGAATAGAAAGTCATGATCCAAGAAAAGATACTAGAATGAAAAGGTCTCTAAGGCTCTAAGGCTGAACATTTGGTTCTAAACTTCCTGGTGGTCAAAGTGACAGGGAAAAAAGGTCAGGCCCATCATTTTTATTTGCCAGAAAGGGAAAAAAATATACTACATCTCTAAGGAAAGTAAAACCTTTCCTAGTGTTTACTCTACAAGATGTTTCTCATGGAGATAAGTTGAATATGATTTAAGTCCTGTGTATTAAGTTTACTACTTTGAATGGCAGCTGCTTATTAATATTTTGAGTAACTATTAAAATGTTGTCTACTATTTTTCCTGAAATGAAAGGGACTCAGAGTGATGTATTTTTGAATTTTTATTTGTTACTTTCCTTGCCTTTTTGTCTTTTCTCTCACTTTCAACCTCTTGGCCATGGCTTTGCCCTGCTGTCAGTGCCCATGCTTCTAGGAGAACATTCTCCTACTTGACTAATTTTTGGCTTCTGATATACCACGCGTGGACAGCTTGATTATCATGCTTACAGAGTTGTATTTAGAGTAATAAATAACAATAATGATAAAACAATATCATTTACAAACACAATATATAGTGAGCAGTGTTCTAAACATTTGGCATATATGATCTTATTTAATCCTGTTTACAATCTGTGAGGGAAAAAATGACCATTTCCATTTTACAGATGGAACGTTAAGGCTCAGAAGGGTCACCCAACTTGCCTGCTGTCTCACATGTGTAGGTGGGCTGAGAACCCAGGCAGCAGACTACAGGGCTAGGCTGTTAGAAGCTCTCACAGTGGGATGACTTTATGTCACCTGTTTTTGTTCTTCAAAGCCCTTCCACTATCCGACACTTGCTTCTTGTGTTCTGGATGGTTGCAGTCCCCAACACACAGGCTCCTGATAAGTGACGTGTGTGACTGAACTGTTTAGTGCTTATGGGATAAAGGATTTCCTCTGGCAAGAGAAGATGCTGTCTGAGAGGTACTGAACTTCTAAAGCCTGGCCCTACCTCTCTGAATCACAATATCTGAATTCTAACCTCCAATCTTCTTTTTATTCACTTCTTCAAAGTAAGTATATCTATCTCTAGATCATGGTTCCTTCAGCTATAAACGTTTAAGATTGTAGAGTCTTGTGCAAGTTGAAATGAGAAAGAAATATGAAAACATTTAAAGCACCTAAAGTCCCCTCTTTTTCCATTATGAATAAGGAATTACCATATATTCTTTGCAGAGGCTTCTATAAATGGAACCTCATAGAGTTCCAATTGACTAAATAAAGCTATTTATTTTTAAATGTTATTCTTGCCATTTCATATATTTTCTGTTACATAAAACATCTTTTGTGTATTAATATTTCTCAACCATGATTCTAGTATCCTTTCTATATTGCACCCTGTCTGCCCATGCAGAATTGACCAGCAGTTCAAGTGCATAAAAGAATCCTCCACCTAAATTTAGAAACTGGTAAATAAAACAAAGATAGGAGCCTCGAAGTCTGCAGTAGTACAGCTGATAATCTTTTTGGCTTTTAAACAAACGTAAATACTCTAAAACTTGCTCTCAGCAAGTAACTTCATAATTAGGTTAATGTAATAGCACTTTGTCCTTTTGTATCACATTTCAGCTGAAGACCTAGAAGGGATTTTAACAAATGCAAGTGCTTTTTACCTTGGTTCCTGTAGAAAAGGAGGCTTGGATGATTATGCTCATGTGATGGTCAGTCAAATCAAGACCATTAGGGCTGGTGAGCAGGCCATGAATCACCACCACAGTCCAATCTCACCTAGACTTAGCACAACAAATCTTCTTGCACTTTCTGGGTCAGTCCAGACCCAGTTTTTTGTTTTTAACCTAGTGTTACATATTACCTAAAAGTAACCCATGGAATGTGCCAGTATATGGAGGTTAATCTTCATACTTCTGAAAGACTTCTCATCCATACAGCTGGAATTTTGCAAATGCCTGTTTTGAGGATTCAGGCATGTCCATGAATATTGGATGAGCTAGTAAAAGAAATAATTCAAGCATTCAATCAGTAAAGTGATAGAGAGGAAAGGGGCTGTATGGTGAAGAAGGAAGAGGGAAATGAGAATGGGCAGGACTGCATGGGGTCTGTCTTATATTGATCTACTCTCTGGCCTTAGGTCTCTGAGCCTTGTGACAAACAAACTATGGGAATTCAAGAAGCTATTTTCAAGGCAAGATGGTCAGAGGTAGGGGCATCAAGACATATGGACACTAATATGTATAAAATAGATAACTAATGAGAACCTGCTATATAGCACAGGGAACTCTACCTCACTTGGTGGTATAGTAGAAACTAACACAACATTGTAAAACAATTATACCCCAATAAAATAAGAATGTTCTTTGATACTGGTGATAATGTGGGACTCAGAGTGGAAAGAAGGTCAGTCTCATCGCTGCTACACAACATACACCTGGCACCTCAAGTGTTGTTACCTCTGAAAGCATAGGAGCACCTTGGCACAGGTGGCAGTGACAGTGATGAAACCCACTCAAGGGACTTTCCACCATGGACATTGGTGATGGATCAGGGAAGAAAGAGATGCTGGTAGATGTTCTGACTAATTCTTAAACACCTGTGAGGCACCTCTGGGGTCTTTTAGACATAGTAGGGTGAGACTTTACAGGTGGCTGAAGTATCGCATGAGCAACTTGTAGAAGCAAGAGCTAGAGAAACTTGGCTTCCTACTATTATCTTGATCATATTATCTGAATTCATGGGTTGGTGAGGTCTAGAGAAACTCAGGCTGCATATAGTAAAATTAATAAATCAGAAAAAATATCTGGTTATGCTTGACTCAGGCTTTTGGTTATAAATATAGCAAAGCAAGCCTGCTGTTAAAAGAGAAGTGACTGGATGTGTCAGATTTACTAGAACAGAGGAGAACCAGATTTCTCTTTCTGTACTTGTGGCAGTCTGCCCAGTTCCTTGCAAGAAGCAGCTAAATAGGGGCTAGGTAAAGCAAAGAAGTAGATGGCAAATCCCACTCTTGCTTGTTCTACATGCAGTTACTAAATGAAAACCAGTTCTCAAGGTTCTGGATTGGCAGTAGTGAGTTGGGACATTTACTCTCTAGGAAGTAGATTATAACACACCAGAGGGTTTTATAAAAGCCTGGTCCAGTGTAATCATAGCTCCTTGTGCCTCTAGGTGACTTGCTTGTCAGATTTTCCACTGACACCCAGGCAAAGGAGAGTGAATTTGAGCCCCAGGGATCTAACAAAAGCTTCCCAGGAAAAGTCTTTCAAGTTTCTACTTTTATCTTAAAAACGCTTGTAAAATTTTTATTCTACTCCATGGTATGTTTGTTTTACTTTTGAGTAAAATAGATGTTCCAGAAAAATGTTTATTCAGTGACTTAGCAGAGCACTCAGCACATTCTCATGTACTTCTAGTGATACATTTTATATCTCTCTCTATAGATATACATAATTTATTTATATTTATTTTATATACCTATGTAAAGTATATGTACACATATGTTAAAAAATATGTATGTGTCTATTTTTTTTAGTACAGACGTTTCAGCAACAGCTCATTTTTTGATTATGGGGGGAGGTGCTGTAGGAAGCTTATGGTGGGGCTGTTGCTGAGAGCATAAGTGCTTCATTGGTGAGGAGGGGAAGATGCTTCTAGGGATCCTGGTGAAGGGCCCTGGGGATGAAGAAGGTTGATGGGAACAGTCCTAGCTTCCCCTGACAGTAGGATGTGTTGGCCCTGGCGTCTGGCCAGGCTACAGTCCACATGGGAAGATGTGAGTCAGTCACAAGTTTCTGGAAGACCAGCTGCTTGGTTAACAGCTCTTCTTATGATTGACCTTCCAGTGTGGATAGAAGTGTGCACCCAGGAAGCAGGAGCAAACAAAAGAAAACAAGCAAGATAAAGAGCAGCCAAAACTTTCTCACTTGACTAAAAAGGGAGACTCTCAGTTATTCTTTGCCTGAGAAAAGAGCTAGACTCTGACAACATGAATTAGATCTTAACGTCTTTGTTTTTATTTTTGGTTTTTTTTTGGTGATGGGGGAGGTGCTGTAGGAAGGTCTTGGGGGCCTTGGTGAGACAGTATATCAAAGATTATATTCTACATTAATATTTAAAGTATTTTAGTTATTGCTCCAAGAACATTGAAATGGCAATAAAAGGAGAATCTACACCCATGTGATGCCTGTGTTCATTTTTCTGTTTTTTTTTCACATGTATATGATAGTTACTCTTTTTACTAGGAGCATAGTAACCATCTGGAATTCAGCTTTTCTCAGCTAGTTGTACGTCATCCATGTTTATCTCTTTATTGCTAATCCGAGTTTTTAAATGCAAAAGGTGGGACCATGTCTCCTGAGACTAGGCCACCTAGGAATAAATGCAGAGTGATGGAGGGTATGGTGAGGGGACTCTGGAAAAGGAGGACAAGCAGGTGAAAAGAGCAGAGGGGTGGGGAGAGTAGGAGGAAGACTGGGTCTGTATGTTGCTCTCCAGATGCTCCCTACATTTCATATTTTAATTTAAAATGAATAGTGATACTGATGCATTTCATGTGGCAATTTACAGTTTACTGGGTGCTTGCACATCTGTTTGATCTTCATGGGTCCTTGGGGACACTAAAGGCAGCCATTTCTTTGCAGGTAAATTAAAACAGGATTGTATTATCTGACATCAATTAATGATTGATTTATCCCATTAATGAGATTTTTAAAAATAAATTTCTGAATCCATTTATAACATTTATCTGCTTTAGTGACTTAGGATTAATATAGTTAAGAATGTTAATAAAACTGAATTTGTTGATCTTTATTCTCATGTGATGTGAGCTGTGAACTTCTGAACTGACTGTCAATTCCTAGGTTTCCTTTTCTTTATAAATCTTTCAGTGGATTCCTACTTGAATATCAGTGTAAAAGAGGGAAGAGTGCTATTCCTACACATTTAAAAGCACAACCATGTGTGGGTCCTCTGACTCGTAAAATCAGCCCTGTTCCCATTCTCATTCAACCTGGATTGGGTTGGAAGGGAGAAATTTACCTTGTTTTTCTCTCTGCCATTTAGTTTACAAAGGGAGAAAAAAATACCCTCAGAGCTAGATTCCAAAGCTGAAAAAGTGAAGTAGCGGAATCTTAAGTTATTATCATACCCTGTCACACCAAACAGACATACATGCACACACAACACATCATCCTTTGGCATAGGTGGACCAGGCAAATTTGGATAAGAGTCTCTGTTCTATCAATCGCTACTATTAACATGTAGTGATAGGTAGGAGTCTTCTGGTCCTGTTTTCTTATTTTTACAATTGGGAATAAATCATTAGGTTGTTGTATTCATGATGTCAAACGATGTGCCTACCACATTCTCAACTCTGGCTGTGCAACCCCACACATTTGCAGAACTTTAAAATAGCAAAAACAGCCGTCTGACCCTTCCCAGACTGAGTTACATAATTGCGGGTGGGCTGAGGTCTCAATATTTTGACAAAGCTCTCCAGAAAGTTCTGATGCTCAGCCAGGGTTGAGAGTCACTGACCTGTAGGACAATGCCTCAGCATTGGATTTCACCCTTTTCCCACCCTCTCTGTAGAGCTTCCCCAAGTTGTGACAACCAAAATTGTCTACCGATATTGCTAAATGTTCCCAGGGAGACAAAATTTCCCTTAGTTGAGAACCAGTGGTCTAAAACATTGGCATTCAAATTGGGGTGCTTTGGGCTGAACTTTGTCCCACCAAAATTCCTATGTTGAAGGTCTAACCCCCACAGTGTGACTGTATTTGGAGACAGTTCTTTTAGGAGGTAATTAAGGTGTATAAGGTCACAAGGGTGGGATCCTAATCCGATAGGATTGGTGGCCCTTTAAGAAGAAGAAAGAGAGTTCATTCTTTTTCGCTCTCTCTTTCTATGTGCAAGCATTGAGGAAAGGCCATGTGAGGACACAGCCAGAGGTGGCCATCTGCAAGCCAGGAAGAGAGTTCTCACCAGAAACAAAACCCTGTCAGCACCTTGATCTTAGACTTCTTGGTTTCCAAACTGGGGAAAAAACTTTCAGTTGTTTAAGCCCCCTAGTCCATGGTATTTTGTTATGACAGCTCGATCAGACTAATACACAGGGTAAGTATCAGAATCAACAGAGGAGCTAATAAGATCACAGAGTGCTAGGATCACTGAAATAGCATAGGGTCTGGGCTTTTGTATTTTTACCCAGTTCCCCAGGTGACTCTGATACTAACCAAAGCTAGAAGGCCATTGGCCCATAACAGCTCATGGAAGAATCCAAAAGAGAGATGGAGAGAGGTGGCATGAGGAGAGGGAGAGCCAGGCAACAATGCAAGAGTCTGGGGAGGCTGTGCTGAAGGTGCTGAAGGAGAGACCCTGCAGAGCAACTATCACAGTGAATGGAACTTGAGGGAGATGGGTTAAGAGCCTGAGCATTTTGTTCTGTTGGCAACAAGTATGTGTGCCTCTTTAAGAGACTTCACTAGGGTTTAAATTCCTTTTTGTTGTTTTGGGGTAATGTTGGATTTATGTTTCTTTTTAATAAGACAACAAACTGAGAGGGATCTTCAAGATGTTGGAGGAGTAAGACATGGAGATCAACTTCCTCCCCACAAATATAACAAAAATACATTTACATGTGGAACAACTCCTACAGAACACCTACTGAACGCTGACAGAAGACCTCAGACTTCCCAAAAGGCAAGAAATTCCCCACGTACCTGGGTAGGGCAAAAGAAAAAACACAGACAAAAGAGTAGGGATGGGGCCTGCACCTCTGGGAGGGAGCTGTGAAGGAGGAAAGGTTTCTACACACTAGGAAGCCCCTTCACTGGCGAAGATGCAGGATGGCAGGGGGGAAGCTTTGGAGACACTGAGGAGAGCGCAGAAACAGAGGTGCAGAGGGCAAAGCAGAGAGATTCCTGCACAGAAGATGGGTGCCAACCAGCACTCACCAGCCCGAAAGGCTTGTCTGCTCACCCGCCGGGGCGGGCGTGGCTGGGAGCTGAGGCTCCAGCTTCAGAGGTCAGATCCCAGAGAGAGGACTGGGGTTGGCTGCGTGAACATAGCCTGAAGGGGGCTAGTGTGCCATAGCTAGCCGGGAGGGAGTCCGGGACAACGTCCGGACCTGCCTAAGAGGCAAGAGACTGTTGTTTCGGGGTGTGCGAGGAGAGGGGATTCAGAGCACTGCCTAAACAAGCTCCAGAGACAGGTGCGAGCTGTGGCTATCAACTTGGACACCAGAGATGGGCATGAAATGCTAATGCTGCTGCTGCAGCCACCAAGAAGCCTGTGTGCAAACACAGGTCACTATCCACACCTCCCCTCCCAGGAGCCTGTGCAGCCCGCCACTGCCAGGGTCCCGAGATCAAGGGACAACTTCCCCCGGCGAACACACGGCAAGCCTCAGGCTCTTGCAATGTCATGCCGGCCTCTACTGCCGCAGGCTCACCCCACATTCCAGTTATAACTACCATACCCCTCCCTCCTCCCAGCCTGAGTGAGCCTAATCAGTGCTGCTTTAACCCCACCCTGTCTGGGTGGGAACAGAAGCCTGAGGGTAACCTACACACAGAGGCGGGGCGGATCCAAAGCTGAACCCCAGGAGCTGTGCGAACAAAGAAGAGAAAGGGAAATTTCTCCATGCAGCCTCAGGAGCAGTAGATTAAATCCCCAAAATCAATTTGAGGTACCCTGCATCTGTGGAATACCTGAATAGACAATGAATCATCCCAAAATTGAGGCAGTGGACTTTGGGAGCAACTGTAGACTTGGGGTTTGCTGTCTGGGACTGACTTGTTTTTGATTTTTATGTTTATGTTAGTATAGTTTCTAGCACTTGTTTTCATTGGTGTCATTTGTTTATTGGTTTGGTTGCTCTCTTCTATTTTTAATTACTTAAAAATTTTTTTATCTTAATAATTTAAAACTTATTTTCATTTTATTATTTTATTTTATTTTTTTAAATTTTTCTTTCTTTTTTTTCTCCCTTTTATTCTGAGCTATGTGGTTGACAGGGTCTTGGTGCTCCGGCCTGGTGTCAGGCCTGAGCCTCTGAGGTGGGATGAGCTGAGTTCAGGACATTGGAACACGAGAGACCTCCTGGCACTACATAATATCAATTGGTGAGAGCTCTCCCAGAGAACTCTGTCTCAATGCTAAAACCCAGCTCCACCCAATGACCAGCAAGCTCCAGTGCTGGATGCCCCATGCCAAACAGCAAGCAATACAGGAGCACAAGCCCACCCATTAGCAGAGAGGTTGCCTACAATCATAATAAGGTCACAGACACCCCAAAACACACCACCGGACGCAGCCCTGCCCACCAGAAAGACAAGATCCAGACCCACCCACCAGAACATAGGCACCAGTCCCCTGCACCAGGAAGCCTACACAAGCCACTGAACCAATTTCACCAACTGGGAGCAGACACCAAAAACAACGAGAGCTGCGAACCTGCAGCATGTGAAAAGAAGACCCCAAACACAGTGAGTTAAGCAAAATGAGAAGACAGAGAAATATGGAGCAGATGAAGGAGCAAGCTAAAAACCCACCAGACCAAACAAAGGAAGAGGAAATAGGCAGTCTACCTGAAAAAGAATTCAGAGTAATGATAGTAAAGATGATCCAAAATCTTGGAAATAGAATGGAGAAAATACAAGAAACATTTAACAAGGACCTAGAAGAACTAAAGAGCAAACAAACAATGATGAACAACACAATAAATGAAATTAAAAATTCTCTAGAAGGAATCAATAGTAGAATAACTGAGGCAGAAGAACGGATAAGTGAGCTGGAAGATAAAATAGTGGAAATAACTACTGCAGAGCAGAATAAAGAAAAAAGAATGAAAAGAATTGACCACAGCCACAGCAACTTCTGGGACAACATTAAACGCACGAACATTCGAATTATAGGGGTCCCAGAAGAAGAAGAGAAAAAGAAGGTTTCTAAGAAAATATTTGAAGAGA
The DNA here is from genome assembly GCF_964374135.1 of Grampus griseus. NCBI lineage: Eukaryota > Metazoa > Chordata > Mammalia > Artiodactyla > Delphinidae > Grampus > Grampus griseus. The sequence continues at coordinate 97,123,808 of NC_139018.1, forward strand.
CTATAGAGGAAAACTTCCCAAATATAGTAAATGAAATAGTCAGTAATGTCCAGGAAGCACAGAGAGTCCCATACAGGATAAATCCAAGGAAAAACACGGCAAGACACATATTAATCAAACTGTCAAAAATTAAATACAAAGAAAAAAAAATAAAAGCAGCGAGGGAAAAGCAACAAATAACATGCCAGGGAATCTGCATAAGGTTAACAGCTGATCTTTCAGCAGAAACTCTGCAAGCCAGAAGGGAGTGACAGGACACATTTAAAGTGATGAAAAGGAAAAAACTACAACCAAAATTACTTTACCAGCAAAGATCTCATTCAGATTCAATGGAGAAATTAAAACCTTTACAGACAAGCAAAAGTTAAGAGAATTTAGCACCACCATACCAACTTTAGAACAAATGCTAAGTGTCTATTGACAGTTGAATGGATAAAGAAGATGTGGCACATATATATAGTGGAATATTACTCTGCTATAATAAAGAAACAGAATTGAATTATTTGTAGTGAGGTGGATGGAGCTAGAGACTGTCATACAGAGTGAAGTAAGTCAGAAAGAGAAAAACAAATAGTGTATGCTAACACATATATGGAATGTAAAAAAAAAATGGTTCTGATGAATTATGGGCAGGACAGGAATAAAGACGCAGATGTAAAGAATGGACTACAGGATACGGGAGAGGGAAGGGTAAGCTGGGATGAAGTGAGAGAGTAGTATTGACATACATACATTACCAAATGTAAAATAGATAGCTATTGGGAAGTAGCTGCATAGCACAGGGAGATCAGCTCAGTGCTTTGTGACCACGTAGAGGGGTGGGATAGGGAGGGTGGGAGGGAGATGCAAGAGGTAGGCAATATGGGGATATATGTATATGTAAAGCTGATTCACTTTGTTATACAGCAGAAACTAACATAACATTGTAAAGCAAGTATACTCCAATAATGATGATTAAAAAAATAAACAACAAACTGAGACTGCATATGAGATGTGTTATGGACTGAATATTTGTGTCTCCCCCAAATTCACATGTTGGAGTCCTAACCCTTCATGTGGCTGTATTTGGAGATGAGGGGTCTCTAAGGAAATTATTAAAGTTAAATGAGGTCATAAGAATGGAGCCCAGATGTGATAGGATTAATGTTCTTACAAGAAGAGACACCATAGAACTTACTTTCTCTCTTCCCCTATGCACACACATGATGAATGACCCTGTAAGGACATATATAGCCATATATAGCAATTTTGTAGCCATCTACAAACCAGGAAGAGAGTCCTCACCAGAAATAGAATTCTGGCACCTTGATCATGTACTTCTAGCTTCCAGAAATGTGAGAAAATAAATGTCTGTTGTTTTAGCCACTCAATATATGGTACCTTGTTATGGCAGCTCAGTCAGATAAATACGCAGTACACAACTATTTTGGGGTTACACTAAATTTTTTCAATTTGTTCTTATTTAACCTCCTTTGTTTAGGTTTGTATCTAGCTCTCCAACGTCAGTGTTTACTGTGCAGTGGTTTTTACCTTTCACTGCCCAAAGTCTGGAAGATCATTTTAGATCCCTTTGCTTCCATCCATACTCCAGGCTGCTTCCTCTCTCTATCTGCGCTCCTCACACGGTACATGTAGAGCCTTGTCAAAGGCAGAGGTAACTTTATTTTTAATTGGTCTAATAACAAATTCTTGGTTATCCAACACTCTCTCATGCCAAACTGGGTAACATTTGTCTAAGTTCCTCTGGCTCTTTAAACAGCGTGCTCTTCCAGTCTCTAGTAACTGATACACTTAAGGACTTCTCTCTTGTTCTAAATTCTTTTTGCTCTCTTGCCCTCTGTCCTTTCTTGTTAGCCATCTCTGATGAAACCTTCATCAATCAGTTTGTAGGGTTGGCTCTGGCACCTTTAAGGGCACTTGACAAAGATAGCATGGAAAGCAACGTCATGACCACAAAAAGAGATATCATATACAGACACTTTCTTTTTTGTATGTAATCGTTGGGAATGAGGTCTTATTTCAGAATTTCAGCCAGAGTAATATTTCTGTGATTCTTGGTGTCAATGCCATAAATGGGTAAAGACTGACTTTTCCAGCAGAGAACCATGTTATCATGAAGGTGAGAGAAGATTAAAAGAAAAATCAACACTACAGTCCTGCCACTCAAGTGTTTGTTGCTAGGGCCATCAAAGATTCCTGCTGCCAATTCTACTTAAGCATTCTCCACAGCTTGGCTCCCTTCCCTCCCTGAAGCAGACCTTTTCCTTTGCCATGGCTGCCTTTGATACAGGCTTGATTCCTGTCATTTGGCTGCCAGTGGGGGGAAGCACCTTCAGCTGTCTGGAGTTGCCAAGAGTTTGCTTCCTCAGAGAGATCCCCAGCCTTCCTGCCCTGGAAGTAAGGAGGCAAGGCCTACTACTGAACATATCTTAGAAATGGCACATGTAGGGCTTTGGATCTTCATGCCAGATTGAGGGTGGGGGGCCTGTGACTTAAACTATCATTGTGGCCTGGATCACAGCATTCATTGAAGGAACCTGGCCTCAAGTAACAGCTAGGTGAGTGACCATGCCATGCCATGGAGCAAAAGGCAGAATGTCTTGTCTGTCCTACAGAGGCTGTATTAACTTCCAAGACAGACCTGGGGCCTTAAAGACTGTAAAAGACCTTGTCTTCGCCTTCTCAGATGAGAGCTGCGCCTTCTATAAAAAGTCAATTCCCTTTAAGATCAGAGAGATCCCAACAACCCCGTGAGGTAAGCATCATCCCAAGTTTACTGAGAAAACAGATTTAGGCAGGTTTTTTTTACTTGCTCAAGTATCCAGAACTAGTAAATAGTGCGGCTAGCATTGGAAGTCAATTCTGTCAGACTCCCAAATCCATGCACTTGTCGTTAAAAAAGATGGAACAGGTATTTTCAATAGAAATCTAAAATATTAATGTGATCGCTTCCCCTTTTCTCTGGACCACATCAGCTTTGGGATGGATATTACAGCTATAACTATAACCATAGTACAAACATTACTCTAAACCTTGACTTAGGCTCCCCCTTTAGAGTCCCCCTTACCGTCTTCTACAAATTATTTCTAGGAATCCTTAGGAAGGATTGCAAACACAGTCTTCTTGATTCCCTTTAGAATCCACCATTTTCTATTCTCACGCTTTAGTGGTGATGAAAGAATTCCAGGTCTTTGATTGACAGATGGCCATTGTGAGGGTGTTACACATCTATCACTGACCTGGTGCATCAATACCACCAATACCTGCTGAAGATGCTGTCTTCTTCTTCAGTCCAAACAGGGCTAATCCCACTTGATGTTCAGGCTGTTGGGTCTTCTCAGATCTCCAGGGAGTTTGAAGAGACATTCCGTAGGGATGGTGCCTGGTATCCACCTACTGATAGTGCATGATGCAAGAAAAACTAGAAGGAGTCATGTGCTTCCAATATTTGATGTATATGCAAGTGCCTCTTTTAGATTTTTTTTTTTGTTCCCTTCTATCTCTAACCATCTCTTCCTAAAATTAAGTCGTGAGACCATGGATTCAGGGTCAAGGATCAAGGTTATATGGTACCTTTGGGCATTATAAAAAGATAACCTCTACTTCTGTTGGTTATAATATATTGTTCTAATAAACAGATATTGGAGGAATGAGACATTTCACTGACATATACCAGAAGACTGTTGTAAGACTTACACAAATTTATGGTTTCTATACTGTTACCAGTGTCCTGTATTTAGCTTACATGCATGCAAAATGGATTGAGTACGTTAAAAACAAAATACAACCATGGGATCAGTGACACATAGTGTTGTAGCATGGAACTAGGCGTAAAACAAATCTGTGTTCTAAGCCTAGCTTTGTTACGCACAAGCTGAGCACCATTGGGATAGGTCATTTAATCCCTTGGGTCCGTAATTTGATCACCTGTAAAATAGCAGTAATAGTATCCACCCTACCTTTCAGAATTTTATGTGGATCAGATGAGATGAAAGATGATTTTAAAAAGTTGGACATGTGATAAGAGCATCAAACAACAGCTAAATCAACCACAAATGCTGGACTTGGGCACAGTGTGTGATCATGAATGAAAATTATCCTTGCAATTAAAAGCTTCTAGGTTTACTCAGGCTTAGGAATATGCTGGAGAGGGAGCTCTCTGTATCCACTATATGACAGCCATGAGAATTTTCACTTCTAATTTAAGAAGGGCCAAGTTTAAATATATGTGAATGCTGGGAATGATCAGAAACCTAATATGTGAGAAGTTAAACTACAGGGAATAGATTGCAGTTTGCTTTCCCTCTAGGCCAAAACTCAGGGTATTAACTTCTCAGAATATGGATAATATCAAGCTCTCCCTTTCCAAATAATGTGACTTATGTTCACCAGTGATTCCCTAACTCTCTTCGTCTTTGTTTTGGCTTGATTTTTAGATGCATTTTCCTCCTTTTGAAATACTCCTTGGAATATATTTTTCTTTTTTTTGAATTAAGGTGAACTAACAATTCTTCGCTTTTAAAAAGCATTTTGAGATGATTCCTTGAGATAATTGAAGGTGCCTCAGGGTGACACAACCCCAGGCCTTGAAATGACTGTAGTAAAACAATGTCACTGACAATCAGCAGATGCCAGGTGGTGCTTCAAATGAAGAGAGACAAAGGGAGAATCAGGAAGAACACAGCCACAAATGCTGGTTTTCAATCCTGTCCACATCTGCTTGACCACTGGCTTCCCCAGGCTGGATCTGCTGACTTACTGTGGAACAAATAAAAGAGTTCAGCATCACAGGACCAGGATACTGCCCTTTAGTGAAAAAGTTTCAATGGCTTCTGGGTCTTGGGTGTTGGAGCAGGATATTACCGAAGCGATATTACTCTTCTCTGGCAGAAAAGTTACTCCTTACACAGGACTGTGGTTTGATGTGTTATTGTTCAGATCCAGTGTTTTGTTTTGTTAATAGCTGCTGAAGTATCCCTAAATACTTGGACACAGTTGCCTGTGCTTTAAGTGTCACACCAGGCAGTCTGGGATTCAAATCCTGGCTGAGACTCCTGAGTGACTTTAGACATATCCCAAAATTGCCATGAGTTTCATTTCCTCATCCGTTAAAAAAAAAAAAAAAAAAAAAAAGGGTTCATGCAAACCACCTTGCTGTTGTGAATTTTAAATGAGATGATCTATGCAAAGTGTCTTGCGTAGTGCTTGACTCAATAGCCATTTGAAGAATGGGAGTGACGATTAGGGGAAGAATAAAGATCTTAGAGACAGGAAATGTGGGATCTATGTCTGGTTCAACCTCTAATGAGTTTTGTGAGTTTAGGCAAGTCATTTAGCTGCTCTGTGCTTCAATTTACCCATCTATCAAATTGTCAACTGGTATTTGATGGTTTACCTATCATGCTTGAAAATGAAATTGCCTTGCAAATATTAGGAGCTTACCATATGTTTGTCAAAGGGTCAAGTAGATACAGAGTGTTTTGAAAATTTAAAATGACTATACAAATACACAATTAAGCACATTAAAAAAATAATAATGTGACTACATCCTCAAAAACTTCCAAATTCCAAAGGTAATTAAGAACATACATACATTTTACATAATTTTTTTTAATTTGGAAAATAGTCCATTTTGATTATGGTAGCATATTAAAATTGATAGATTTCTTGGGCAAAAAACACACGAAAAGTTTATGGAGTTTGTGGACAGCCCCTAGTGCCTTCCACTAAGGACACTAAGATGAATGCCAAGGAGGATTTTTTTTTAAACCTTTCCTTCTTCCCCTTCCTCCACTCTGAAACAATCATCAATTACCCTTATCCACCAGCACCATCTCATCTAAGTTCATTTTCAAGATGAAGTTTCCTTGTTGGATGGTGGCTGTCCAATCCTCCTTCTGTCCATCACTGACTGCCTCAGCACTGTCCCCAGATTGACAGTTTGAGAGTGAATCAATAATAATTATCTGGCTGCAGCCATGGCGAGCTGTGTAATTCTGCCACGGGACAGCATTGTGCAAACAGAGCTGCATCTCTGGCTGCAGGTTTAAATATGCAGGCTGAGGCTGTCCATATAGGTGCCCTGATCATGTGATTACCAGGAGGTTGTGCTTCTTCCCCCGCTGCATTAAAACCCTTTCAAATGATACACTCACCTTCTGGGACTGCTGAAGAGAATTGCACTATGTAAAATACTGCTTTCAGGGCCTAAATCATAAATCAGTGATTTAAAGGCACAGCCTTAGGAGAGGAGATACACTTTGCTTCAGTTCTTTACATAGACTTTAGGAAGAACCACTGATGGGGAATGTATAAGCACAAATAAAAGAATGGGATCTCAGATAAGTTTGGGTCAGTATTTATTTTACCTCGTCGAAGGCAAAGAAGATAAAGATCAGAGTTAATTCAGTATTAAAATTTTGTGGATTTGAGAGGTACAGGTTCATCATTTCCTGTGTGAACAAGAAAAGGTTGGCTTTATTGAGCTGAATATAACTAATTTTCTTTAAAGCAACTTTAGCATACCTTTGTTGAAAATGTTGCTGGTTGCTGTTGTGGTTACGCTTATGAATAGGCAGCTACATTTTATTGGTCATATTTATGAGTATTTGGATATTGAAGGCAGTGGAGTTTTGTTGGTGTTATTTTCTGGGAATCTGTTTCTGTTAAGAAATTAGGAGATGGGAAGGTCTTGGGGGGCATAATCAATTCTTTAACAGAACTCAGTGAGAACTGGGCATGCAACCAAAATGGGGCAGTCATAAATTCCTGGGGGTAGGGATATCACATTTGGAACAGAAAATGATCTGTATGTCATTAGCAAATGATGTGAAACAAATAAAAACGGTGTGTCCCATAATCATATGATCTATGCTATTTTAATTCTTTTTAATATATTCATATGCATACAAATATATATCTATAGTTGGTTTTTTGTTTGTTTGTTTGTTTGTTTTGCGGTACACGGGCCTCTCACTGCTGTGGGCTCTCCCGTTGCAGAGCACAGGCTCCAGACACGCAGGCTCAGCGGCCATGGCTCACAGGCCTAGCCGCTCCACAGCATGTGGGATCTTCCTGGACTGGGGCATGAACCCATGTCCCCTGCATCGGCAGGCGGACTCTCTACCACTGCGCCACCAGGGAAGCCCTATCTATAGTTTTTGAAGTAAAATAACAAAATATAAAAATTTGTTTTACATCTATTTGGTGGGATCTTTCAATTATTCTCTTTTTTTCTTTAATGTAAAATATTTAAAAAATAAAAACGTTCAGAAAAAAATGGAATGGGGTTCATTGGTAAGTTCCTTATCATTGGATGTAATCAAACTGAAACAGTTACTACTCAGCAAAGACTTTTTTTATGTAGGTTATTTAAACATTGACTAAAAAATTACCAGGAAATAGGTACAATTTCTCCTGACTCTAAGATTGCAGGATTATTCTCTAGGTTTGTAGGTGGCTGGAGCATCTGGTGGAAGAGAAATTGTGGAAGGCATGGGTCATTGGAGGGAAAATCACAGCAAAAACTTAACATCTTAGTTGTATTGAGCTTTGTCTATTTACTGAGTTAGGCACCATTAACCATTCTTTAGCTCATCATTGCTTTATTTCTCCAGTGATTCTTGTTGGCTTCCTAGTTTCTTAGTAGTAAAAGGGTTTTAGTTTTTGAAAAAAAAAAAAAAAGCAGGCATAAAATTGAGCACAGGGAGCTTAGCTACAAATATATATTAGAATTGCTGAAAGGATCAATGACCAGTAGAGAATGGAGACTCAGATAAAATAGAAAAATTCCCTTCTTTTCTTCCTTCTTTCCTCCCTCCCTCCCTCCCCTCCTTCCTTTCTTCCTTCCTTTTTTCCTTCCTTCTTGCATTTAATCAGCTAACCAATCAACCAGATAGTCTACCAAACCACCTACCTTTATTAACTACCTGCTACTTGCAGGGCACATACGTGAACCAGATCAGAATCTTGTCTTCGGAGAATATGCAGACTAGTAAGGGAGATAAGACATGGGGATACTAATTATAACCCTATAATGCAGGGGGAAATTACTGATTGCCAAACAAAAGTACAGAGAAAGTGGCAAAGGGTGTCAGAACCTGGACATAAGATTTCCAGCTGGGGCTCATATTTGTAGCTAAACCATCCTGTGATCAAAGTGTATACCTGCTATTTTGCAATGACTTAATTACCTGTTAAGACACCAGGGGACCAATTAAAAGACAGGAAAAATAAAGCAGTGATGAGTTTAAAAATACATAGAATTATAAATATTGAGCATAGTGAGAACAATTTTAAATGATCTGGAAAAAGACTATAAAAATAGAAATCACAATAAAATCTGGGTTTTGGAAGGCAATAAAGAAAATGATGTAATTCCTTACAGATAAATAATCTTTGAGATTTGCAGGCTGTCTACTATGGACTTGAATGACAGATCTATTATTCTATTTAATTTGTGCAAATAAGACTTTTTTTTTTTTTTTTGCGGTACGCGGGCCTCTCACCGCTGCGGCCCCTCCCGTCGCGGAGCACAGGCTCCGGACGCACAGACTCCAGAGGCACAGGCTCAGCGGCCATCGCTCACGGGCCCAGCCGCCCCGTGGTATGTGAGATCCTCCCGGACCGGGGCTCAAACCCGCGTCCCCTGCATCGGCAGGCGGACTCCCAGCCACTGCACCACCAGGGAAGCCTGCAGATTACACTTAATTCTCATCTCGTCCATGAAGACTTTCAGATTTCTTAATCTCACGGTGCAGGCTTCCTCAGAGCTCTTTTAGCCTCTACTGTTTTTACCGTTCATTTGGCTACTATCACTTGCTGCCTTACATGACACAGAAGGTCCTTTCAGGTGAGAAAGATGCATTGCTTTACATCTGGAGAAGCATGAAAACAGACATGCCTGCTAGAACCAACCTCCTCAGGAAGATTAATGTATATTTAGAATTCACCTTGGTTTATATACTTCCAAAGAAAATTGAGAAAGCCTTTAACTGAGGTGGACTGCTTTGTGGAATCCATAGCATCTTGGCCAATTATCAGGAAATTTCATGCAAAATAACTTACACTGTGGTAAAAAAGTACCAAAGTCAGTTGTGACCACTAGAGTAGTGATAGTAAGATTTAACTTGTCTGTGGCTCTTCCTGCTAGCTTCCCCTGACCCCCACCCCCACTTCTCCTGGGTGAGGGGAAGAGAGGGGCAAGGGGCCTGCAAGTGGGCACAGGAACAGCTACTGGAGTTAGCTACTGAGTGCTTGAAACTACCAGCCAAGGTGACCTATTCAATTCACTGTGAAGAGGAGAAAGGAATACGGAAAACAGTTAATTGGAGAAGTTGGGACATGGGCTCACTAGGAGGCAGAAGGAGCAGGTGCAGCCTGTAGGAACCACTGAGGTAGGCAGCTGGCCCAGGAAGTGGGGCACCTGGAGGGTGGTCAAAGTATTTGACATAGATGCAGAACCAGCATTGGTGCAGAGCACAGAAATTGACCCGATACCAGCGCTAGCCTTATGTGCATGTGACCCAAGCAATAAGGGCCCCTTGCTTGATTTAATGAGCTGCTGTCTTAGAATTCTTAGTGATTTCTAAACAAGGGCCAACAGTTTCATTTTGTATTGGACCCTGAAAATTATGTAGCCAGTCCTACTTGATATGAAAGGTAAGACTGGCAGTCTAGACCAACAATATTTGAAACCCATGTCCTCTGGGTTTAATCTCTCTTACAGAATTAAATACTTTAAAGAGCAGAGCCAGCTCCTGAATTATTGCCGTAATTTCCACAGTATGCATCCTGATGCCTGATGCAAAGTGGAGTGAATATGTTGATTATTGATCAAAGAACCAAATGGAAATTGGTTTATTAATATTATATTGCCATTAGAATTATAGAGCATTGCTATTCTTTATCTGGTTTTGTGAATATATGATAAACTCAATGAGATTTACATGCTTTAAATATTTTGCATGAGAGAAAGGAATGAATGCAAGAAAAGCACAAGGAAAACCACATTAAAAGGTGGCAATGCAGAGAAATAATTTTTTACTGTCAACTTCCAACAGAGTTTACCCAAAATGTTCCATATCCTCTTAGCATCTTTAGATGACAGAAATCTATACACGCACATCCAAAGTGAGTTAATCTTCACATCTTGATGTTTACATATATCAGAGGATCACTCTGAGCTTTCGGGGCAAAACTTTGGGATCTTGTGTTCCTGAGAGGACAATGGAATAGACTCCTGGGGCCAATGGACAGTCTCTGTGGCCCATTTGGTGGCTAAAAGTGTTCACCTTGATGTCTGATAACCTGGTTTGAAGCCCAGCCAGGCTGTCACTGTATAAACTTGAGTATATTATTAACCTCTCTATGTCATAGAGTCCTCATCTGTAGATTGGGAATAATCATTGTAACTATCTCACAAAGCTGCTGTAAAGATTAATAAGATGATGCATGTTTTTAAGCTTAGTAGAGTGCCCAAGACATCAAAATTACTCAATAAATATTCATAATGTTGACAATTCTCAGGGAACATAAGGGGAACAAAGGGTTTTCTAGCTACTGAATCATTTCCCCAGGTGGATAGGCAGTTCATGTGAGGAAAGAGTGGAGATGTTTGGAATTAACCTCAAGGCACTGCTCAGGGTCAGGGGGATTCTTTCTCAAATGTCCTCTAGTTCTCGTCCCGTGTTCCTCGAAGGAGGGTCCCATAAAACTGAGAAGAGCAATTTTGCTTTTTGGACGCCAAAAGGTGAACCTGGGCTTTGACAACCCTGTGGCAGCATCATCAGGAGCCATGGTGATGGTGGCTGAATTAGTGGTAGCAGCAGGGAGCTGGCGGTGACTAGCTGCAGTAGGAATGGCATGCACAATGTGACTAGACATGGGACCTCGGGAAACTTAATCCAACTTTTTATGCATAACTTTTCTTATCTGTAAAATAGAAATAATAACAGTGCCTACCTAATAGAAGTGTTGGGAGGATTAACTAAGTTGGGATGATTAAATGAGATTGTATATGTCAAGCAGTGAGCACAGTGCCTTGGGTTCAGTGAACAGCAGCTGTTACTGTCCTTAGCATTTCTGTAGACAGTAGTAGGACCAGTGGTGTGGAGAGCTTGGGAGAGTAACAATGGCAGCATTAACCCCAAAACAGTGGCCATCTGTTTGACCCTGGTTGGAGTCTTAGGGTCCATGACCAAGTTCTGGCCCAGAATTCTGGTTTGATAACACCTTCTACAATCTGAGCAACCATTTTATCATGAGGTTAAAAAAAACCCAAATCCTGAAGTATAGCTAAGTCTTCTGTTCACGGGAGGAGCAAGAGTCAGAATTCAGAGAAAATCTTCGATCAGTCACTGTGTCACTGTAAGCAACTTATTGAACATCTGTGAATTGTGTTTATTTTCTTCGATATATAAAATGAAGGTCAAAGGTACCTACAGTACAGGGTTGTCATGAAGATTAAAGGAGGGAATGTAAAGCAAAGGCTCTTTCTAAGTTCCAAGTAATATAAACATTTTTCTACAGTTCATGCTAATTACCATTTTGGAGATTATTGGACAGGTATTGTTTCCCATAATTTATAAACGAGGAACTGAGGCTGGAGGCATTAAGTAATTTGCTCAAAATCAATGACTAGTGAAGGACATAGTGAGGACTTGGAATCCTTTTTTCTGAGACCAAACCTCTATTCTCTTCTTATTTTTAAAGCTGTGAAACCCTTTCTCCGTATTAAATTGTCACCCAAATCCAACACATAAAACATATCAGGAAGAAGCTATTTCCCTGCCTCCCCCCAACCCTGTCATTAGCCCTCCCAGGTCTGAGGAGCACAATTTGCAAATCTTTGCCTTCTGCAGGGAGACTTCCTAGGAAGCTGAATACTCCACTCTGCTACCCTCACTCATCCCAGGCCCTGAGGTCAGATATCAACTGTGTCTGGCAGGAGGTTGAACAAGGAGACTCTAAGGGCCTCTGATTCTGGTCCCTTGCTTCTGAGATCAAGACAACACACACACATGTCACATTGGGACTATGGAAATACATGGCTGAGATCTCAGCCCACACAGTTGATGCTATCTGTGGCTCTGGAAAGCCTCTGATACTACTTTGCATTGGTACCACTTGTGCCTCTTGACTTTCTGGTGGGTTGTGATTCTTTGTTTCTAGGGCAAATGAAGAACCTGGAGAATTATTGCCTGGTAAGCAATCAGAAAAGAAACCATGTTCAGAAATAGCTTAGTGCTTCCAAGGATGGTGGAAAAAAATATCCCAGCCGGCAAATAGCTCAAGGTCAGGATGTGGGCATCTAGCATTTCTTGCTGCAGGTTGGAGGCCTGTAGAATCAGGAAGGTTTTGCATGCTCAGTGGTGGCTTTAGTGATGGCAATGGTGTGAAAGCTCAGACCTTGACTATAGGTTTATAAAACAGATAAAGATCTGTTATATAGTCAATCTGTTTATAAAGCAGATTTCTTGGCTTCTGAAACCACATCTGCTTGTGGAAACTAATTAGGCATAGGCAAAAGCATTGCTAAGATCAGCAACCTTCTTCCAGAACACAATGCAGAGAGAGTTCTGGGCAGAGCCTGAGATATGTCCCCTAAAGTTTGCCGGTTTTCTCCTAGAGCCCAGTGCAGAGCATTGGGAAGGTGAGAGGCTCACTTGAGGAGTCCACATCAGCAAGTCAGAAAGAGACTGTTTTTTAGGGAGCTTGTTAAGAAAAAGGGGGCCACCTATGCCCCATTAGGTTCTTTGTAGCCCTTGGTGGGGACACAGAGAATTCAGTGGTTCCTGAGGCTCCACATGCAGAAAGATGGAGTTGGAGGCAGGAGTCAAAGGGTTGCCCAGGTGACGGGACACCCAGCCAGGGTGTATAATTGAAACATGGGGATCCAGATGAACAGCTGCTCCTCCAGAGGTCCTCAGGAAAGACAGTGCCCCAGGGAAAGCCAGACTCTGCCTGTAGACAGTCATGTGCACCTCATAAATGGAGACCAGCATAGAGCAGAGGCCGTAGCCTCAGATGGCAACAGGCTAAGCAGGGTTGGGATTAGGGTGAGGCAAGGGAGGTGCCTAGGGTACAAGTTTAACGAGGCCCTCCATCTCAAGGTTGGGCAAGTGCAGGGTTGGTGCCTCCCTTGCCTCACCTGAGTCCAGACCCTGTGAGCCAGAGTAGACAGGAGACAGAGATTTCTGTCTCTCCTACTCTGTCCTCGTCCAATGCAGGGCTGGAGCCTCAGGGAGGGAAAATGGGCCTTGAAAACAAACGCACTTCCCTACTCCTGGAGTCGTAGTTCTAAACTATTAGGCTAAGAGGTATCAAAGAAGCCACTGTCAAATAAAGAATGTGTGATATCACACAACTGAAATGTTGACATTAAAGAAAGAAACTTTATATAACAAGCTACTGACACTCTTCAAGAGAGTGCTTGCATAAGCCAGTGCCTCTGAAGAGGAGGGAAAGGGAAGGCAGAATGGAAAAGAGGTTGAGGAGGGAGACTCGAAATCATCCACTCTTTAAAGTTAGTGGTCCTGCGGAGGGATTGGATGACCAACAGGCCTAGGTGTGAATCTTGGCTCCATCATCTATAGCTGTGGGGTTTGGGCAAAGCACTCAAGTTTTCGTTTCATGACCTGTGAACGGGAATAAGAATACCGGTTCTTACTCCACAGTACTGTCATGGGGATAAAGTGACAGGGTACATAAAGCACCTGGAATTATGCTTAGCGCTTAGAAGGACCAATAAGTGTCAGCTGTTTCCCTTGGCCTTGCCTCTGTTTCACTGAAGGATGAAACTTTCACAGGTACACATACGAGTGTTTGTGTGTGCTGGAGAGCAAACTGACTGAGAGGTAATTCTGGAAAATGCAGGACTGGGTGAGGAGGAACTTTAAAGATATAAACAACATCGGTATGCTGCCAGTCTGTATAGAAATATAATCTAAGTTTATAAAGTCAAGAAGCATTTGAACTGAGTGCTGAAATATAAGTGTTGCTGAAACTGTGGCAGACTTGTGAAACCTTAAGAGGTTATGTTGGGCACATAAAAGGATGTGTTACTCACTTTGGTGGTAGTAAATCTGTAGATCTAAAGATGATGCATAGACAAAACGAATAAGTAGTTTAAGATGATTGGACATAACTATGGAGGTTAGAAATGGAACTAGTTCTTATGGAAATATCTGATGCACAGAGCAGGAATCATACCTTTGTAAGCTGCTCTTATGAAAATCAACCTTATTTTCCTATCAGGTTGCTGTCAGGGAGACTGTCAAGGGCAAATTCCTGGGCCTAGTGTCCTTCAGGAATGGCTCCTTATGGTATTTTCAAAATGTTCATGTGTCTAACAAGATTCTAGATTTTCTGTGTGCTTTTCCAGATTTCTGGAAGAAAATATCTCCTGCATTTAAACAATTGTGTTTGCTCTTTGTAAATAAAGGGAAAAAATTAAAAGAAACTAGCCAGAGGCATTGTAATGCTACTGAGAATGTTAGAAGGAGGAATGACCACATATACAGAGGTGAATGATATATAAAATGAAACACATTTTTACTTGACATACGTTACAAAAGACAAATTATTTTGTTTACATTAATAAAGAAATTAATTTCTTTTTCTGAAGTTTAGATTTGGAATTATCCCATATTTTTCTCTCCGAACATTTTTTTTGGCGGGGGGTGCGGAAGATAGTTACTATATTCGTCTTTTTTGGAAATCTAATACTTTTCTCATTATCATAAAAATGGCATTTATGCTGTGGTCTCAGTAGCTGTTTTTTTCCAGTGGAGATTTCATTTTAAAGCTCTTTGTTCAGACATTTTAAATCCAGCCATAAATATTTCTTTGAAACGGGGCATGGGAGGTTTGAATTTTAGTCCTTTGGAAAAAAAAAAGTTTTGAAGTTCTCTACAGTCATATTGGAACACTGAAATGAGAGTTTATTAAAATGTATTTGAAGAAAAAAGTTAATATTCACATCAAGTAAGGTTTGTTGGTAATTTTTTTAAGTAAGGAAATGTAAGATAGACACATTGCTTCAGATTTAGCTGGAAAGTGGATCATGCCTGTTTTATCCAGTGTACGATTCCCCTATTTCATTGAAATTAATGATTTTATGGTTTAATCTATCTAGTATTTTCTAAATTACCAACAATTGCATTATAATGAGAGAAGCTGTGCCTGTTTTATGTAGGTATAGTATATGTACAGTGAATTAACACCAAACTCAAAATCAAATGAGAGAAACAGAGGATCTAATGAATGCATGAGTGACATTGAAAGCTCTCTGTATACTATTTCTTTCCTCAAATATGCTTGGCAGTGGGACATCGTGGCTTAGTACACAAACAGAAGAGATGTGGAGGAGAAGTACTGGCATTTTACACAGTTTATCTTCCATTATTGTATTTAATTTTTAAAAGGACATCAGAATCCTTTGGGAATTCTATCACAGCCTGAAGTTCTGCTACCAATTTCACATTTTTTTTCAAGTTGATATAGTGATAAAGTTTAACATGCCTTAAAATAAAATAGTATTGAAAACTTAAAAGGACAGACATTCCTTGATAAACGGAAGAGATACATTCCAGAAAGAGAATGTCTATATGTTTAACTCTTTAAAAACACCATTATTTTAGTAACTAGATGTAATTTCTGTGACACATTTCCACAGACCAGGGATGGAGGGCAGCTTATAGGGTTCGTAGGCTTATGCATGGGGGAGAGGTCATGGTTGTTGGGTTGGGGGAAGGAAACTGGTATAGGTGGGGATTGAGGGGGGAGAAGAGACTCTTCTAGTAGGTGCCTCAGTCTTAATAGTTTGGAGCCATTGTGGTCTTCCACATTCCTCCTGCTCAGCAAACATCTTCCTCCAATTCATATGTTAATTCACGCCTTGTGGCTCCAATGTTGTGTACTCCTGGGAAAAAGAGTAACATGGAAAGAAACGTTTGCAAACATTTATTCATTTACATAGCTCGGTCTAGTTAAGTGGGGAGAATACCTCAGGCACCAACTGCCAATGAAAACTTAATCCCAGAGAAGACCAAAACACCGCAGTGTTTCTGACTTGGATTGCTCAGTTGTTCTTTGTTTTTTGTTTTTAATCCACTTCTTAGAAACTTTCTCCCTAAGGTCCAAATGCATTTCTTTTCCTTTTTTTAAGGTTGAGCTGAAAAGTTTCCTGCTTTCTCTTCAAACTCTAATTCCTTGTTTTTCAAATCCCGACACTATCAGTTGTCAGAAAACTGATGGGCATAAACATATAGGTTGATGCTAGTGTTTAAACAACACACTTGCAAATGAGAAGAGGCCTTTTTGTATGCCATGTCTTAAAATAGGCACTGACATCTTGACTCTGGCTTTTGTACTTCTAGATTTTGGTTTGACAAAATTTATCAAATAAATAAATTTTAAATAATATTAAATAAATAATAAATTATTAAAACATCAGCTAGATCAACTAGAAAGTATATAGATGAACTATAGAAGACAACACTCAAGAATTTATGACATTTCAGTCCTATTACAACTTTCTTGTTACTTCAAGCACTTGGTTGTGAGATGCTCTGGGCTGTTATAATCAATGAATGAAGGCAGGCAGGTTAGCAGTCTTAGCTGCTTGTGGCATAATCATCAAAGATGTTGTAGAAGCTCTACTGGCCTACAGAAGGCCTATTTCCCACATCCCACATCTCTTGGTATAAATGTCTCATATTTTGCAGACTGTAGTCTTATGGCCAGAACTCATTCAATGAGTCTTTCAAGCTGAATATACTTCAGGGGAAGGACTTCTTCCTAACAGGGTAATTTAAAACTTATTCAACTACTGGGCTCCGATCTCTTTTGAGATGCTCATGGCAATGAAATCTTCAGGAACCAAATACCCTGGGTCATATGAAGGTGTATTTTACCTATATAAGGAAAAATTTGTCTTCCACTCATTCTTAACAGAAGGCATATTAATTTGCTGGACATTTCTATCAAAACTTCATGCTAACTCTCCTTTCAATGCATTAAAATTACTATTTGTTCCTTTTTATCTTGTGGACAAGCTACACAAAATTGTCACTTTGGTAGATTTTGCATTGGGCACTAACTTCAGAATGAGCTGTGTAAACTCTAACAGATGCCTAGCTATCGATGATCATACAGATTCATGCTTTGAAACCTCTATCAGAATCAGTGCCTGCAGGAATGACCTTTTGAAAGACTATTAATAATCCGAAGTTCTGTGAAGCGTAGTTGCATTTTAGCTGCTATCCTTTTAAATCTATATTTAATGATGATTTACTTCTCACCTTAATAAACAGAATTTACAATTCACGTTAGCATAGTACAGGCTCTTAAAAGTCCTGCAGTAAAGAAACCTATTAAATTCTATTTATCCGAGCACTTCCCAATGTTATAGACTATGGAAGACTTTCAGTTCTTTTGACTCATATTTATATTTATATTCCAGGGAGATGGTTGTCTCACAAAACGCAATGAGGAAGATACCAATGCAAAGTGATAATTAATTTTTTAAAATTGAACATGTCTGTTTTCCATCTGAATGACATGATACCACTTGTAGCTGAAGTTGACATCTTAATTAATAGTATAGGATATTTGTACTAAAAATCCTCAAAAGAATATTCTAACTCTTTGAAATTTGCTTCCTATAAAAAAACACAGAAGAAATTATTTTTAGGTAAGACATATCTCTAAGTATTCTGGTTTATATTAGATTGGGTACTTACATCATTGTGCTATATTTATTTTATAAATGCATAGATAGTTATGAACCAAGCAAATCTAATCACTCTATAAGTATCAATTACTTAATCCTCATAACAACACTTTGAGGTAGCTATTATCCCATTTCAGAGATGAGCAATCAAAACACAGAGAGGTTAAGTAACTCACCCAAGAAAACACAGTAGTTGATAAAGCTGGGTTTTGACCACATGCAGCTAACAAATAGTCAGTGTTCCTCCCCAGTAAACGGGTGCTGGTGCTCTTGGTCTTTCCCGCAGATTAATAAAGTTTCCACACAGCTTTTTCTCTTTCCCACATCTACATTAATCTGGGTCTCTGAGATTGGGAGGAGCGAGTCATCTGTCTTCCAGCATAACAAGAAGGAAGCCAGTGAGTGGAACTCAGCACAGGCTTCACATCTCTCACCTTGATGGAGCTTTTTTTTTTCCTTTTTTTTTTTTTTTTTTTGCGGTACGCGGGCCTCTCACTGTTGTGGCCTCTCCCGTTGCGGAGCACAGGCTCCAGACGCACAGCTCAGCGGCCATGGCTCACGGGCCCAGCCGCTCTGCGGCATGTGGGATCTTCCCGGACCGGGGCACAAACCCGTGTCCCCTGCATCGGCAGGCGGACTCTCGACCACTGCGCCACCAGGGAAGCCCGAGCTTTTCTTTCTTATCCTATTTTTCCCCTTGGAGCTTAAATATGGATTATGTTCAGCCTCTTGATATTCAATTAGCCAGAGAGGCAGGGAGGCTGAGTGTTTGGGAATAAGACTCACTTATTCCCAAATAAGATCTGCCACTAAGAAGTGGATGACCTAAGACAAGCCACTTTTCCTCCCTGAAGCTCAGTTCACTCATCTTTAAAATAAGAGAATTGAGCTAAGAGACTTCCAAGTCCCTGCCCAATCCTATTATTTTATGCATTGAATTTAGTTTTGAATTGCTTTTTTCATTAAAGATGGTGAGAACTAGGAGACTGGAGTCACTGAACCATGCGTCTTGTCCTATGTGTTTATACTTATTTTCCTTGGAGTGGATTGAAGAAGTCCATGATTAAGGAAATGCCCTGAATGGAGACACTGTGATGAGATGACTCTGAAGGTCCTTGCTCCCTGATTTCTTACACATAAGCTTCTCCACAGCTTTGTATCTATTCAAGATTAGTACAAATCTGGAATCATTCAAGATAAATCCTAGTCTAGGGTCTCCTGCAAGTTGTGAGCCCATGAACAAAGGGCTGTTTTATTCATCAGTATATGGCCTATTAATAGTACTTTGCACAGAGTGCTGCATACAGTAGGAATATAACAATAATGGTCAAATTAAATTAAAATCAACTTGGGAGGTTTGCTTGATTAAGCATTTGTTCATTTGGGAATATTTATTGGAAATCTAACAGCATGGGTAGTGAGAGGTGATGTAAAAGAGAGGGTCCTGACTGCTAACATCGGTAGAGTTTGGTGGTCAATTTAGTGAAGAGGGTATATATGTCTGGTGCAATATCTCCTGAACATGTGGTTTGTTCTCATCCTCATAAAAAAATCCACCAAAAAAGAAATAAAAATCTTAGTAAGATTTGTTGGGCTAAAGGAAAGACTATATATCCAAATATGAGATTAGAGTGTCAGGGTGGAGTAACTAAATGTACCCATGTGATAGAGGTCTTAGGACTCTCAGTGTATGACAGAGTGACAGGATCAAGTCCCAGAATATTCCTACTTTTCAAGACAAACAACCCCAAATGGTGTACTTCCTCCACCATCATATATTAATGAGATGGACAGGAATATGACCTCTTAGTAGGCTCTCATGGTAATTGATGAAAAAAACTGGACACCATTCATGGAGGAATAAAATTTTCACATCTTGGGCATAGTTCAACAGAAAATTTAGCTTAGTTAAAACCTCTGTAAATAGAAAATGAGATTAGACAATTTTGAAAATGGTGCAAGTATCTCTTTCAAATGAAAAGGAATTTACAGGATTACTGTAAATCTATATTTTCTTGGTGAAAATTAGAGTTTATTAGTAAAATTCATCCAATTAGGAAGCAAAGTTGACTAGGGTTATTTGATTGAGACTGCATTGATTAAGGACTTGGAGAAAGCTATAAATCTAACCAAGAAAAACATCCCTCCACATGGGAAAAGTACTGGGTTGACATTTAGAAGACAGTTCCTTTTTGTAGCAACTCTTATTTAATATCCAGAATTATGAAGATTTACTTATCTTTGACTTAGCATTACTCTTGGGAAATATATAACAAAGTATGAATAAAGGTGCTAGTAGTTTCCTAGGAAAACAGAAATAGCAAGATCTGCCTCCTTTTAGGTAAAGAACAATAATCTTGGACACTTGCTCCAGTTAGGCATTTAATCTGAACAATTCAGGCAAGAATCATCCCACTGTGATCTCAATAATGCTTTGGTTCTTCCTACTTTAAGCACCTCCCCATGTGCACAGGGCTTGGATAAGTATTTAAACTTCTTTCTTCATTTCTGTGTGTGCAGATATAGGCTTTATGGATGAAGAACGATGAAGCATTTGTTTTTAGAAAATACAATGCTGGCCTTTCACTCAAAACATTTTCCCCTGAAGAGCTTCTACAGATCAAACATATTCTTTTTCACAATTGAACCAATCCTTGCAAAAGCTGTGAGCACAGTTTTTGATTTATTTTGGCCTGTGATGAAAGGAAAGCGCTTTCAAAACAGTCCCACCAATGGCTCTCACTAGGGAGAGCACCCCAGGTGGAAATGCAGAAAACATTTTGAAGGATGGAAAGGTGCAAATAAGTTCTGTGTTAAAATGCACTTTTTGTTAAGATTCTACCATTTGAAAATATTTGCCAATCTCTTGCAGGATTTTAAAATGTTTACAGCCATTATGTGCCTAGCCATATTATATAGTCAGTTACTTTCCAGAGCTTTGAAATCTGCTTAGAGTTATATCTTCTGATTCAGGCTGGAAATTTTTCTCACTAAGGGAGAGACTCCTCCTGACCAACACCCATATAGCTATCATGGGCCGTCAGTAGTGCTGTCTAAATATATTCTGTATGACTACTTCTGCTTCTGCCTTAGCCCAAGATAATATCATCTCAGCATGAACAACTGCAAAGGGTCTCCCTACTTTTACACTAACCTTCCTATAAAGTTTAACCTTCCCGTGGCAGCCAGCTTTTAAAATTTAAATAATTTCTCATTATCCTCCAGTGGTTTCCCATCTCACTTGGAATAAAATTTGAAGTCCTTATAAATCCTACATGATCTTGCCTCTGCCTATTCTGCTTTAGTTTAGTTCAAAGCGCATACCACTACTTGACATATAATATATTCATTTGTTTTATTGTTTATCTTCTAAACTAGGATAATAGCCCCTTGAGGGCAGGGACTTTATCTGTTTTGTTCATTACTACGTTCACTTCACATTGTAGGGTCTGAAAAAATGTTTTCAATAAATGAATTAATAAATCTAACTCTATAACTTCCTCAAAGCCTGTATTAGTTTGCTAGTGCTGCCATAACAAAATATCACAAACTGGGTGGCTTAAACAAGAGAAATATATTATCTCACAGTTCTGAAAGCTAGAAGTCCAAGATCAAAGTGTCAGCAGGGTTGGTTCTGTGGACTATGAGGATAAATCTGTTCCATGAACCTTCCCTAGCTTCTGGTGGTTTATTGGCAATCTTTAGCATTCCTTGGCTTGTAGAAGTATCACCCTGATTTCTCCCTTCATCTTCATGTTGCGTTCTCCCTGTGCACATGACCAATCTCTCCATTTTATAAGGACACCAGTCAGATTAGAGCCCACCCTCCTCCAGTAGGACCTCATCTTAACTTTACTAATTACATCTGCAGTAGCCATATTTCCAAATAAGGCCACATTTTGAGGTACCAGGGCTTAGAACTTCAGCATATGAATTTGGGGAGGCCACAATTTAACCCCTAGCAATGCCCCTCCCTAGTACTGTGGTCTGACCTGCTAATCTAACCATCTGATAATTAACCTTTGCTTTGAAAATAAACTTTGAAGGTAAAAGTTGTGGGTGAGTTAGGGATTGTGCTTGTACTTCAGGTTCTTTAGCACTTCAGCTATCAGAGAAGAGGACTGGTTCCTCTTCTGACAACAGTTGTTTACCATCCATGGGATTTGGGCCTCTCTCCCAGTGGATTATGGCTATGCTCTGTATGAGAAAATGTTCTGGGTAGGATGACAGAACTTGTGCATTCTTGCAGTGTCAGCTTATCCCTTCCTGCACACTCACACCACTGAGGGTACTCTTTTTGGTTTCTTACACAGCCTCCAATCTTGTGAGTACTCAGTGGAGGAGAGAAGAGCCTTTGAACATAAATCCCCTGTTGCTCTGGGGCTCCCAAGAGTTCTACATTGTCACGTTATCCCACACTTGACCTTTAGAACTTGCTAAAATTTTAGCTGGTTTCTTCTTACTTGCTTTTATGAAGATCTTTTTCTCATGCTGAGCTAGTCTGCATGGCCTATCTTTTCTTGAGGAATCTATCTCATGGTTGTGTCATGACATCAGAACTCACAGTGGTTCAAAAAAACTTATGATGTTATAGTCTATCTGGCATTTCTTTGTTGTTAGAGTTGTTAGCAACACCCCTTCTAGCTGTCTATATCCGAAGCAGAAAGAGAACTCTTCTAGATTCTTAATTTTATAGAAGCATAGCACAATCATGGAGCTCAGTCAATGTTACCATTCATAAATGACAAAACAAAAACTAGAACCCACATCTTCCTCCACGGTAAGAACTCCTGCAATTATTCCAATGTGCCTGGGGCCTTTGCCTCCCTCCCCTTTGAGATCTCTTTTTCTGATTTACATCCCGCCTTTCAAAATCAAATTTCCTCCAAGGTCATACCCTTGGCCTTCTGTTTTTCTGCCTTTTCTCCCTGGGTCAGTTTAACCATTCTTAAGACCTCAGCTGTCATCTCTATGCTTGTTGCTTAAAACGTCCATTTTAATTTTTATTTCTAATCCAGATACCATCTTTTTATCTGCTAATTAAATTGCTCTAGGTGAATGTAACTTCATCCTCTCAAATTTATCAAGGGTTGGACCACATATTAAACCTAATTTCCTTGCCCTTTCCCCCACTCCTCCCTATTTTCTAAATCAGTGCTCTTTGCTGTCTCCCATTTTCCTGTTGGTGGTAAATTCCTTTTCCTTGTTCTCTCGTATCACAATTTAGGATTAATTTTCTATAACCATCAATTTATCTATACCTGCCAGTCTTCACACAATCACGTTTTCCCTCTGATCTGCCTTTCTTATCCTTTCTCTCCATTTTGTGGTTTAGGTCATGTCTTAATCTGTTTGGGCTGCCATAACAGAATACCATAGACTGGGTGGTATATAAACAACAGAAATTTATTTCTCATGGTTCTGGAGGCTGAGGAATCTAAGATCAAGGTGCCAGCAGATTTGCTGTCTGATAAGGGCTTGCTTCCTGATTCACAGACGACTGTCTTCTCGCTGTGTTCTCACATGGTGGAAAGGTAAATGAGCTCTTTAAGGTTGCTTTTATAAGGGCAGTAATCCCATTCATGAGGGCACAACCCTCATCACCTAACCACTCCCCAAAGCTCCCACTCCTAATATCATCATATTGGGAATTAGGTTTCAACATATGAATTTTCGGGGGGACGCAAGCATTCAATCTATAGCAGGCCCTTTTTGCCTTATTATGGATTATTGCTATAATTAACATCCTAAGCATGTTCTTGGCCTCCATTCTCTTTTCCATCCAACTCCTGTACCCTTATCCTTCCCTCTCTCCACCCAGTTGCCAAGCACCCACAATAGATCCAAATCTTCCTGAATTATAGTTTTGATTTCATCACTTTTCAGCTTAAGAATCTACAATAATTCAATGTCACTTTGTGGTTAAAATCCAAATAACTCTTATTCTAGAATTCAGGGCCTTCTATCAATTCAGTGTCACCTCTGTCAACCCAGTGTCACTTTTTACTATGCTGAATAGAGTCACTTTAAAGTCTACTTCTGTGAACTCTCTTCTTCCCCCAATGCCCCATCTCAAACACACACATTATATGTGGGCACACAAGGGCTTAAAGAACATCATTAACTTAATTACTGAAAACAAACATCTTCAATTCCAAGTTACATGTATGTGGAGACATAAGTTTAATGAAGTTTTCTGTTGTTGGACTGGCACAGTGCTGACAATATGCTTCTTTGTTATATAAAAAGAGTAGTTAGAATTTAAAAAAATAGATGCCATTAAAAAAAAAAAAACTTCTTGCCTTTAAATAAGGAATAATAAGCTTGGTGATTAGATTTAGATTTTGATTCCTACATGTATTTGATGGCTGATTTAGGAAACCTTCTTTTAAACACAGCAATGTGCTGTTTAAATAAAAAATAGATGAAGGAAATGATTCCCAAATGGAAGAGTCTCTTTAAATTTTTATTTTTGGTCATTTGAATGAAGATTGTGCACCAAGAAGCTGATGTCAAAGATTATTTGAAACCTGTCAAAAAAAATTACTGGCTGTTTGAGACTTTCGTTTCCTGGATGACTTAGAGAGAGGGCATAAGACCTGGTGGTAAATCTTGACTTGTTTGATAACTTGATTCTTTATATATTATTCCAGATGTCTACTCATCTGAATTATTTTATATGGGGGGGATGGAGAGAAAAAGCAGTGATGAAACTAGATGGAATTGTTTAGATAGAAAGAATTCCATTTAAGTGTAATTCCCCTGATAGCATTAATTTGGTAAAAAACCCTGTACATGACCTGCTCCTAACTTTATATTGAGCAGTCAAAGATAGCTTTTTAAAAAGAGCATTGTCAATTCTGAGCTGCAATAGCTGTAGTTTGCCACTAACAATGGTACCCCGTATCCTGTGTGCAAAGTAACTAATAAGGGCCTGACTGAAGTTTTGACTTCTATTACTCCAGTCATGGTGGAGTCCCTTGAGGATGAGTAGGAAATGTCACTAGACCCTAGATGGTCTGTGCCTGATTCCTGAATTCCGAGCCATTCTACCCTTAGAGAGGCTATTGCTGCTCGGATTCTAATAATGTTTGTGTATTTCAGTGCTTGTCTTCAATAATTCTCAGGCATTACCCAGAAATGGCATGTGGAAGTTCCCATTAATCATTGCAGGACTGTGCTAGCAAATATTGGTAATTCATTTATTTTCTTCTCCTTTAATTTCCTCCCTCCCTCTCTCCCTCCCTCCCTCCCTCCCTTCCTTCCTTCCTATTTCACCTATTTAAAGAGGAGATATTAAAAAAAGGTACCTCCTGCCTTAAATCAGCTATTCCACCTATGATTAAAAGTAGGTTATTTTCCCTCTTTCTGTCTTTATTCTTTCCTTTTTTAAAGCTTCTTTGAAAGAAAGTGTAGGATGGTCAGATGAAGAAGAAATGGGAAAACAGAGGAAGAACGAATTGAGGGAATGCAGATGGTAACACAAATGTTAATCGACAGGAGTAACAGCGAAATACAAGAAGGGAAAAGTTAATTAAGGTTGTAAAGAAAGAAATAGAAATGATAAATGAGTGAAAGAGTTCATCCAGTGATTTATGGTAAGACCTCTTAATATCCTGAGATTTCAGTTTGGTTTTCTATAAAATGGGAATGCTATTCCTTCTTGGTAAAATACTCTTTGAAATCTTTGTATTATAGTTAATCTTTACCAGCAAATCATTAAGCTTTCTTTAGAAAAACAGATTTCTAGTGAATGCCAGTATCAGTTATTTTTCTCTGTTTTAAAGCTGTAGCATATATTGGAAAATATTGATTACTCAAAAATCACCTTGGGCCTTTCTGGCCAATTCTAGATAATACATTTCCCTCTTTTACCTCTTAGGATATAAATTTAATAAGTAGACAGTTCTTAACAATTGTGCCCTTTGCCGTTTAACTTTAGGATGCATGTATATGCTCCAACGGTATATAAAAAACATTTTAGAATTTATTTGACTTCTAGAAAATCATTATGATATTGTTAAAAATCAGTCATTTTATTTCCCTTTATAAGCCCAACCTGAAAGACAGTGTTTGGCCCATCTACCTGTAGGTCAGCCTTCTGATCTTGTAAATGGATTTCTTCATTGTGTCTTTCCAGCTGTAGCCCAATCCTGTCTCACAAAATTTGCTAAGAAGATAATTTTTAAAAGTTCTGTAAAGAACTCATTTCGTGGCCCAGCTCTAGAATTTTGCTTCTCCTTCTTATTGTCTTATATTAGGTATAGAAAGATTCTGAAAGAGGAATGAATTATTCTTGTAAAGCTGCTTCGCTGTTAATATATTCCATAGTCAACCTCTTGGCCTATACATTACTGCATTTTACATTATTTCATTACTGTACATTGTGTTATTGATTTTGATTAAATCCATTTGGAAGTCAATATTCACAACAGTAAACACAGAGGGTATGTTCAACTATTATATATCGTACATTTATCCTCCTCTATCATACACTTGAATGTGCATTAAAGATCTGGGTGTCTCTTCTGCCTCTTTGGTAAATTTCATCATGAGGTGCTTCCAAAGCAAGAAATCATATCTAGCTCATTACTTATTGGGACATTCCAAGTATGTAGAGCTGGAAGATATTCAGTGCTTACAAAGTTCTAGCAGCCTCCCCTGCCCGTAAACCATCCCTGTCACCAGTCCTGTCACCAGCCAATCCTGCCACCACTGGCTGAGTTTCAGTTTATTATTTACTATGTGCTGGAAGTGCTCTGTGTTTATGATTAAAGCCTTTTACTGGCCTTGCTGTTCGTTAGGCAGAGGGAGGCATCAGTAGTCACAGGGAAAGCAACACCTTTGCTATTAACATCGGCTTCCGGAGGGAAGAGGTACAGGGCCAAAAGATGCAGCCAGCTGAGATCAGTCAGCTGTGATAAAGACAGAGTAACTCACCAATAGTGAAAATAGCCAGTCAGCTGGAAACGGGCTTCCAAAGCTTTCAAAACACCATCAGTTGCCAGCTGAGCATTGACCACTCACCATCTATTGTTGCTGAAGAGAACAAAGATCAAGTGCTTGCAAGTGTTCTTAAAAAGCTGCAAATGATAACTGTCCTCCCCCACCCCCCCCCCGCCCCGACTTCCTGTTTCTGGTGTTACCTCTGGCCATTCTATCTATAATAGATAACTGTGTGAGTAATAATTTCTCGAATGTGGAGAACAAATATCCCTTCTAAAGGTAAAATACTGTCTTTATTTAAAAATTGGGTATCTGGTTCATCTTGGAATTTTGCCCTAATTTTAATTTTATTTTTTTTATAGATCTTTATTGGAGTATAATTGCTTCACAATACTGTGTTAGTTTCTGTTGTACAACAAAGCGAATCAGCCATATGCATACATGTGTCCCCATATCCCTGCCCTCTTGAGCCTCCCTTCCACCCTCCCTATCCCACCCCTCTAGGTCATCGCAAAGCACTGAGCTGATCTCCCTGAGCTATGCTGCTGCTTCCCACCAGCCAACTATTTTACATTCGGTAGTGTATATATGTCGATGCTACTCTCGCTTCGCCCCAGCTTCGCCCTCCCACCCCATGTCATCAAGTCCATTTTCTAGGTCTACCTCTTTATTCCTGCGCTGCAACTAGGTTCATCAGTACCTTTTTTTTTAGATTCCGTATGTATGAGTTAGCATATGGTATTTGTTTTTCTCTTTCTGACTAACTTCACTCTGTATGACAGACTCTATGTCCATCCACCTCACTACAAATAACTCAATTTCATTTCTTTTTTTTTTTAACTTTTATTGAAGTATAGTTGATTTACAATGTTGTGTTAGTTTCAGGTGCACAGCAAAGGGAAACAATTATACATATATCTATTTTTTTTCAGATTCTTTTCCCATATAGGTTATTACAGAATATTGAGTAGATATCCCTGTGCTATACAGTAGGTCCTTATTATCTGTTTAAAAAATTTTTATTTTATATTGGAGCATAGTTGATTAACAATGTTGTGTTGGTTTCAGGTATACAGCAAAATGATTCAGTTATACATGTATCTATTCTTTTTCAAATTCTTTTCTCATTTAGGTTATTACAGAATATCGAGCAGCATTCCCTGTGCTATATAGTAGGTCCTTGTTGGTTATCTATTTTATTTTATTATTATTATTTTTTAACATCTTTATTGGAGTATAATTGCTTTACAATGGTGTGTTAGTTTCTGCTGTATAACAAAGTGAATCAGCTATACATATACATATATCCTCATATCTCCTCCCTCTTGCGTCTCCCTCCCACCCTCCCTATCCCACCCCCTAGGTGGTCACAAAACACCCAGCTGATCTCCCTCTGCTATGCAGCTGCTTCCCACTACCTATTTTACATTTGGTAGTGTATATATGTCAATGCCCTCTCTCACTTCGTCCCAGCTTACCCTTCCCCCTCCCCATGTCCTCAAGTCCATTCTCTACATCTGCATCTTTATTTCTGCTCTTTCACTAGGTTCTTCAGAACCTTTTTTTTTTTTTTAGATTCCATATATATGTGTTAGCATACAGTATTTGTTTTTCTCTTTCTGACTTACTTCACTCTGTATGACAGTCTCTAGCTCCATCCATCTCACTACAAATAATTCAATTTCGTTTCTTTTTATGGCTGAGTGATATTCCATTGTATATATGTGCCACATCTTCTTTATCTATTCATCTGTCAATGGACACTTCAGTTGCTTCCATGTCCTGGCTACTGTAAATAGTGCTGCAGTGAGTATTGTGGTACATGTCTCTTTTTGAATTATGGTTTTCTCAGGGTATATGCCCAGTAGTGGGATTGCTGGGTCATATGGTAGTTCTGTTTTTAGTTTTTTAAGGAACTTCTGTACTGCTTTCCATAGTGGTTGTATCAATTTACATTCCCACCAATAGTGCAGGAGGGTTCCCTTTTCACTACACCATTTCCAGCATTTATTGTTTCTAGATTTTTTTGATAATGGCCATTCTGACCGGTGTGAGGTGATACTTCATTGTAGTTTTGATTTGCATTTCTCTAATAATTAGTGTTGTTGAACATGTTTTCATGTGCCTCTTGTCCATCTGTATGTCTTCCTTCGTGAAATGTCTATTTAGGTCTTCTGCCCATTTTTTAACTGGATTGTTTGTTTTTCTGATATTGAGCTCCATGAGTTGTTTGTATATTTTGGAGATTAATCCTTTGTCTGTTGTTTCATTTGCAAATATTTTCTCCCATTCTCAGGGTTGTCTTTTTGTCTCCTTTATGGTTTCCTTTGCTGTGCAAAGCTTTTAAGTTTAATTATGTCCCATTTGTTTATTTTTGTTTTTACTTCCGTTACTCTAGGAGGCGGGTCAAAAAGGATCTTGCTGTGGTTTATGTCAAAGCATGTTTTTCCTGTGTTTTCCTCTAAGAGTTTTATAGTATCTGGTCTTACATTTAGGTCTTTAATCCATTTGGAGTTTATTTTTGTGTATGGTGTCAGGAAGTGTTCTAATTTCATTCTTTTACATGTAGCTGTCCGGTTTTCCCAGCACCACTTATTGAAGAGGCTGTCTTTTCTCCATTGTATGTTCTTGCCTCCTTTGTTGTAAATTAGGTGCCCATATGTGCGTGGGTTTATCTCTGGGCATTCTATCTTGTACCATTGGTCTATATTTCTGTTTTTGTGCCAGTACTATACTGTCTTGATTACTGTAGCTTTGTGGTATAATTTGAAGTCAGGGAACCTGATTCCTCCAACTCTGTTGTTCTCTCTCAAGATTGCTTTCACTATTCAGGGTCTTTTGTGTTTCCATATGAATTGTAAAATTTTTTGTTCTAATTCTGTGAAGAATGACATTGGTAGTTTGATACGGATTGCACTGAATCTATAGATTGCTTTGAGTAGTATAGTCATTCTCACAATAGTTGATTCTTCCAATCCAAGAACATGGTAT
Source organism: Grampus griseus (assembly GCF_964374135.1). NCBI lineage: Eukaryota > Metazoa > Chordata > Mammalia > Artiodactyla > Delphinidae > Grampus > Grampus griseus. The sequence continues at coordinate 97,153,479 of NC_139018.1, forward strand.
ATTTCTCCATCTGTTTATGTCATCTTTGATTTCTTTTATCAGTGTTTTATAGTTTTCTGAGTACAAGTCTTTCACCTCCTTAGGCAGGTTTATTCCTAGGTATTTTATTCTTTTTGTTGCAATAGTAAATAGGAGTGTTTCCTTAATTTCTCTTTCTGAATTTTTCATTGTTGGTGTATAGGAATGCCAGAGATTTCTGTGCACTAATTTTGTATCCTGCAGCCTTACCAAATTCATTGATTAGTTCTAGTAGTTTTCTGGTGGCATCTTTAGGATTCTCTCTGTATAGTATCATGTCATTGGCAAACAGTGACAGTTTTACTTCTTCTTTTCCAATTTGTATTCCTTTTCTTTCTTTTTCTTCTCTGATTGCTGTGGCTAGGGCTTCCAAAACTATGTTGAATAAGAGTGGCAAGAGTGGACATCCTTGTTTTGTTCCTGATCTTAGTGGAAACACTTTCAGTTTTTTACCATTGAGTATGATGCTTGCTGTGGGTTTGTCATATATGGCCTTTATTATGTTGAAGTAGGTTCCCTCTATGCCCATTTTCTGGAGAGTTTTTATCATAAATGGGTGTTGAATTTGTCAAAAACTTTTTCTGCATCTATTGAGATGATCCTATGGTTTTTATTCCTTAATTTGTTAATGTGGTGTATCACACTGATTGATTTGCATATATTAAAGAATCCTTGCATCCCTAGGCTAAATCCCACTTGACCATGGTGTATGATCCTTTTAATGTGCTGTTGGATTCTGCTTGCTAGTATTTCATTCAGGAATTTTGCATCTATGTTCATCAGTGATTATTGGTCTATAAATTTTTTGTGTGTGATATCTTTTTCTGGTTTTGGTATAAGAAATGAATTTGGCTTTGTAGAATGAATTTGGCTTTGTAGAATGAATTTGGGAGTGTTTCTCCATCTGCAGTTTTTTGGAAGAGTTTGAGAAGGATCGGTATTAGCTCTTCTCTAAGTGTTTGGTAGAATTCGCCTGTGAAGCCATCTGGTTCTGGACTTTCGTTTGTTGGAAGATTTTTAATTACAGTTTCAATTTCATTACTTGTGATAGGTCTGTTTATATTTTCTGATTCTTCCTGGTTCGGTCTTGGAAAATTGTACCTTTCCAAGAATTTAATCATTTCTTCATCATTGTCCATTTTACTGACATATAGTCATTTGTAGTAGTCTCTTATAATCCTTTGTATTTCTGCAGTGTCACTGGTTACTTCTCCTTTTTCATTTCTAATTTTATTGATTTGCATCCTCTCCCTTTTTTTCTTGATGAGTCTGGCTAAGGGTTTGTCAATTTTGTTTATCTTCTCAAAGAACTAGCTTTTAGTTTTACTGTGCTTTGCTTTGCTTTGATTGCTTTATTGATTGTTTTCTTCATTTCTATTTCATTTATTTCTGCTCTAATCTTTATGATTTCTTTCCTTCTACTGATTTTGGGTTTTCTTTGTTCTTCTTTCTCTAGTTGCTTTAAGTGTAGGGTTAGATTGTTTATTTGAGATTTTTCTTGTTTCTTGAGGTAGGATTGTATTGCTATAAACTTCCCTCTTTGAACTGCTTTTGCTGCATCCCATAGGTTTTGGGTTGTCATGTTTTCGTTGTCATATGTTTCTATGTATTTTTTTATTTCTTCTTTGATTTCTTCAGTGATCTCTTGGTTATTTAGTAGTGCACTGTTTAGCCTCCATGCATTTGTGTTTTTCACAGTTTTTTTCCTGCAGTTGATTTCCAATCTCATAGAGTTTTGGTCAGAAAAGATGCTTGATATGGTTTCAATTTTCTTAAATTTTCCAAGGCTTGATTTGTGACGCAAGATGTGATCTATCCTGGAGAATGTTCCATGTGCACTTGAGAAGAAAGTTTATTCTGCCAGATTTGGGTGACATGTTCTATAAATATAAATTAGATCTATCTGGTCTATTGTGTCATTTAAAGCTTGTGTTTCCTTATTTATTTTCTGTTTGGATGATCTGTCCATTGGTGTAAGTGGGGTGTTAAAGTCCCCTACTATTATTGTGTTACTGTCAGTTTCTCCTTTCATAGTTATTAGCATTTGCCTTATGTATTGAGGTGCTCCTATGTTTGGTGCATAAACATTTACAATTGTTATATCTTCTTCTTGGATTGATCCCTTGATCATTATGTAGTGTCCTTCTTTGTCTCTTGTAATAGTCTTTATTTTAAAGTCTATTTTGTCTGATAGGAGAATTGCTACTCCAGCTTTCTTTTGATTTCCATTTGCTTGGAATATCTTTTTCCACCCTATCACTTTCAATCTGTATGTGTCCCTAGGTCTGAAGTGGGTCTCTTGTAGACAGCATATATATAGGGCTTGTTTTTGTATCCATTCAGCCAGTCTGTGTCTTTTGGTTGGGTCATTTAATCCAGCTACATTCAAGGTTATTATCAATATGTATTTTCCTATTACCATTTTCTTAATTGTTTTGGGTTTGCTTTTGTGGGTCTTCTTCTTCTCTTCTGTTTCCCGCTTAGAGAAGTTTCTTTAGCATTTGTTGTAAAGCTGGTTTGGTGGTGCTGGATTCTCTTAGCTTTTGCTTGTCTGAAAAGCTTTTGACTTCTCCATCGAATCTGAATGATATCCTTGCTGGGTAGAGTAATCTTGGTTGTAGTTTTTTCTCTTTCATCACTTTAAGTATATCCTGCTACTCCCTTCTGGCCTGCAGAGTTTCTGCTGAAAAATCAGCTGATAACCTTATGGGGATTCCCTTTTATGTTATTTTTTGTTTTTCCCTTGATGCTTTTAATATTTTATCTTTGATTTTAATTTTTGTTAGCTTGATTAATATGTGTCTTGGTGTGTTTTTCTTAGGGTTTATCCTGTATGGGACTCTCTGTGCTTTCTGGGCTTGGGTGACTATTTCCATTCCCATGTTAGGGAAGTTTTCAACTATAATCTCTTCAGATATTTTCTCAGACCCTTTCTTTTTCTCTTCTGCTGGGACCCCTATAATTAGAATGTTGTTGCATTTAGTGTTGTCCCAGAGGTCTCTGAGGTTGTCTTCCATTCTTTTCATTCTTTTTTCTTTATTCTGTTCCTTGGCAGTTATTTCCACCATTTTGTCTTCCAGCTCACTTATTCATTCTTCTGCCTCAGTTATCTGTTATTGATTCCTTCTAGTGTATTTTTCATTACAGTTATTATGCTGTTCATCTCTCTTTGTTTGTTCTTTAGTTCTTCTGGATCTTTGTTAAACATTTCTTGTATTTTCTCAATCTGTGCCTCCATTCTATTTCCAAGATTCTGGATCATCTTTACTATCATTACTCTGAATTCTTTTTCAGGTAGAGTGCCTATTTCCTCTTCATTTATTTGGTCTTGTAGGTTTTTACCTTGCTCCTTCATCTGTGAGATATTTTTTTGCTGTCTCATTTTTTTTTGTTATTGTTAATGAGTGGGATTATGTTCCTTTCTTACTGGTTGTTTGGCCTGAGGGTTCCAACACTGGAGTTTGTAGGCTATTGGGTAGAGCTGGGTCTTGGTGCTGAGATGAGAAACTCTGGGAGACCTCACTCCAATGAATATTCCTTGGGGTCTGAGGTTCTCTGTTAGTCCAGTAGTTTGGACTTGGAGCTCCCACCACAGGAGCTTTGGCCTGACGCCGGGTTCATGAACCAACATCCCACAAGCCACCTGGGGCAGAAAAAAAAAAGAAGAAACAATAACAAGGTAAAAAATAAAATTAGACTAGGAAACCAACAGATCTGTTAGGAAGAATATAAAAAAATATATATAGATGAATCAACAACCTGAAGGTACATCAGTACCACAATAGTAAAAAAGGGGAGGAGGGCAAAGAAAAAAAAAAAGCAAAAGGGGGAAAAGGCCTTGGGTATGGAGAGTGGGGCCTAAGCACAGGCGAGGTTTGGGTGGTGGGTGGAGCCAGTGCTCAGGACCCACAGGGCTAGAAAAGGCCCTGGGGGCTGTGGGGGGTGGGGATTAAGCTCAAGGAACAGAAGGGGCCCAGGTGTGCCCACCGCCCCTGGTCTCAGAGGGCAGGGGCCCTCCTGGGAGCCCAGCAGGCTTCCTGGGCTCAAGTGGGCGGGGCAAATGCCTTGTGCTCCTCTCTTGCTCCTCCAGTCTGGGAGGGCCCCTCCCACCTGCCTCTCCTCATCTCCTTGGCCTCCCTCCTATGCCCCCAAGGACCTACACAGCCTGGAGAGGGCTCTGGAGGGTAGAGGACTGGCCTGGGAGCTCAGGAGGCTCCCCGGGCCCCAGTGGGCAGGGCAATTGCCCTTTGCTCCTCTCCTGCTCCTCCTGGAGGGCCCCTCCCAACTGCCTCTCCTGGAAGTTGGCTAGGCTGAGTAAGTGGGAGTCAATCAACATGCATTTTGCTTGACTACACGCGGGAGGAAGAATGGTGATTGCTGTCTTCATTCAGAGCCAAGCCTGGCTTTCTCTACAGTGTACGCTGGGTTTGGAGAAAGGTTAGCCCAGTTTACAGAGGGCAGAACTGGGTGGAAGAAAGAACATCGGAGTTTGTTTTCAGACAAGAAGAGAGGCTTTGAGCCCTCAAAGATGAGAGATCATGAAATAGAGCAAATGAAGGAGAGGTAGAGGAGAACAAAGGTCATCACTATGGGAAGTAGCAGCATAATAATAATTATAACACTCAATAAATACCTTATACTTGCAGAACACTATTGACACTTTATCATTAAAAAATGATTTCACACTTGAGGGTCAATTTCACAGATGCTGAACCTGATTTTGATCTGATAGCTGGAATGGAAAGAGAAAGGAGATTGAGCAGGCAATTGGTGGAGGGCTTTCTTTGAGAAGACAAAAGAAGCCTGATGATTAATGATGAAAGCATGGAGTTGAGGAGGTGCCCCAAATTACTAAAATTAAACTGGGGCCATGTAATTTATTGAGTTGTTCCTTTATTTCATTAAGGAAAGACCTGGGTAGGTCAGGGGACACTAATCCTAGAGCCAAGAAATTTTAGCATCAGAAAAAACCTTTGATCATCTCTTCCAAACTCCTTTCCTAGGCCTATAGCACATTATGTCTCTTTCTACGGTTATGTTTCAGTGCATATTCGTAGCAAATATAAGCATTGCATTTGCCTTTTAATTCCTTGGAGTATTTTAAAAACCTGGGTGATGCAGTCCTGCTTAAAATCGACAGTTATAGATGGTTTCATCTTTAGTCCACGTCTTACATGACCTCAATTACTGCATTAAAATATTGTTAGCAAATTAAGATTCAAATAGCATTTATTATACAAGGTCAAGTTCACTTTACAAGTAATTTACATATTGTCACAATGACTCTGTGCCAGTTGCGTACAATTTTGACATTGTTTGTGGGAGAGCGGCCAGCCCTAATGCACAGGATTGAGATGTAATTTATTATGAGACTCTCTTTCTCTGCTATGGGATATTTAGGGAAATAGTGCAACATAACAGAAGTCAGTGCACATAATCAATGGGGCTCTTTGGGTGATCCTATTTAGGATATGTCAATGCAGTAATGGTTCTACCTGTTTGAATTCTGGAGCAGAAAGAGTCCAGTACCAAGATGAACTCAGGGGCACAAGAAATAAGTGGATTTCCAGTTGGTAATCTGAACCATTCTCATAAATCATCCATCTTTTATCTCCATCCATCTTTCTTAATTTTGTCTCCCTATGCAATGCTCCTGATAGTATAGTCTTTAAGAAGAAATGTGTTGAGCAGGATTTCCTGGGTTCAATTCCTGACTGCTACATTTTAGCTGTGTGACCTTGGGTAACTCATTTAACCATTCTGTGCCTCAATTTCCTCATATATCAAATGAGACTAGTCATACTACTTACCTCATAGATTGTTGTGAGGATTAAACAAGTTAATGGAACAGTGCCTTACTTACAGTAAGCACCACAAATGCATTGGCTATTTATCAGTAATCTTTCTGTTATGTGTTTCTATACCTTTTTCTTTCTATTATAGCACTAATGTTAGATCACTTTTTTTTCTTGACATTCCTGCCAACTTCCTTAATTTTAAGTTCCTCTAGGAAAGAAATTGCACTTGCTTCTCTTTGTTTCAAACCCAGCATATATGTTGCTTATATTGTTGCACAATATTGGGGATGAGTGCACATTCAGTGCATGTAATTTCCAAAGTGGTTCATTCTTTTTCAAATAGAATAAGAACTCAGGTGGTTGGGGGTCTTGAGAATTCCTACCTTGTCACTGCTTCTCAGCCCATCTGGTAGCTGCTCAGGGTTTCTCCATTGGTAACCACTGGCAAATCTGAAATGATTTCATTCTTTCCCCATGTAGGGATGGCAAGTGAGAGTACTCCATTCCTATATATCCAAGCCCCAGGAAGCCCTAGGAGATAGCCACGCTCAAGAACCCATAAATATCTCTTTTCTTCCTGCCATCATTCTCATTATAGCAGAAGCAATTACTCAAAAGCAGTGGTTTTCTAAGTGTGGCTGGGGGACCAGCAGCAGCAGCAGCATCTGGGAACTTGTTAGAAATGCACATTCTCGGCCCCACACCAGACCTAATGAATCAGATGCTCTGGTGGTGGATACCAGCGATCTGTGTTTTAACAAGCCCTCTAGGGTATTCTGTTATATGCTAAAGTTTGAGAAACACTGCAAAAAGGGGGCATGGTTCTCTAGAGGTACTGTGCATCATTAATAGCAACAACCACCCCAGAAAGAGGGAAGAAAGACTTAGGCAGCCATCAAGGCCAATTGAGAGCAATCAAAATAAACCATCATGGAGTAGTTAGTGTCGGCCAGCCATGGTGGTGCTTTCAGATGTATTAGGATATTTAATTGTGATAACAGTCTGTTAAAAAATGACGTTACCCTGTGTTGCCAGGTGGGAAACCGAGGCACAAATCTTTACCCAAGGTCACTGAGCAGGTAAGTTATAGAGCCAGAAATCAAACTCTGGTCTGGGTGATCTCCCAACTCATGATTCTTCCGCTATTCCACTTGGCTGCTCAAACCTTTAAAATGCACATCTTCATTCTTTGTGCTAAGTTTAAATGATTCCTATTTCAGGGAAATATTCTTTCTCAGTTTTTCAGAATGCCATGTATTTGTGTGTATCTGTATGTGAGTATTGTATTGATAGCTAAATTCTGTACCTCTATAATGTAGGTTAGCTTTTTCATTTCAGCAAACATCTGTCAAGGAACTACTGTGTGCCAAGTATTATAAAAGTATATGCAGAAGTGCTCATGCTGGCATCTGATCTCCAAATGATCACTAAAAGAATTGACTGGGATTTAAAATTATACGGAAAAAAATAGGTTAAAATATCCCAGATATTTAATATAGATAGATCTTAAATATATATGATTTATGATACTAAGATAATGACAAACTTCTCAATAAGTAATCATAGCAGTCAATGTTGACATTCATCAACATTGCTGATTACTTTTTATTTTAGCTAGCGTAAGTCTTGGTCTGGGGCAAGGAACAATCAGGAGTAAGTTTAGAACATAGAGTTTCATCCACACGTTTATAACACTATCCATTCTCTCCACAGCATTTACTGAGGGTTTGCTTTGTGTCCTGCACTTTACAAGGTGCTGCATGTGTTAAGAAAGAACTAGAAAATAGTTTCTGCTCTCAAGGAGCTAGCAAGGGACTTTGTCCTTTGACTTGCCTTGCTGTTATCAAGATCAATCCCTTGTTTTAAAATAAAATGTTCTACTCTGCTTAAGGCTATTAACATTCATCCTCATATAAAAATGATTTGATTTCTCACCAGCATCTTTGAATTTCATTTAATATCCAAGGGTCCCAGCTCAGCTAACCTTTTTTTCTTTTCAAATCGAATTTGTAGTCAAAGCATAAAGTCTTCACTAATGTAAAAATGCTTGACTTTTACTCATTCGGCAAATTGATGAGTGCTATGGGATACAAAGATGAAAAAGAAAGTCTCTGCACTCAGCAGAGTCATAGGCATGCAAACAAGTTATTACAATGAAAACAGATGCGTACTACCACAGGTGTGTGCAAATAATTGATGGTCATCAAGAACAGAGGAATAAATCTTTGTGGTGAACTGCTTCATAGAGGCAGTGATAACTGAGTCATGAGTTATGATTAGACATTCTCTGGGCAGACATAAGGGAAAGGAATTCTGAGCATAAGGAACAACATTTACAAAGGTGTGAGTACATGAACCACCATGACATATTGAGGAAACCATGGTTAGAGTCTGGATATATTTAAGGGGAAGATAATTGAATTTAGGCGAAAGAAAAGTTTTGAATGCCATGTTCAGGAACTTGGAGCTCATTTGATGAGCAATGAGGACCCACTGCAGGATGTTAAACAAGGCCAGATGATCCTTTAAGCAAGAGAATGAGAAGTTCAGCTCTTTGCATTAAGTTCTATATGGCTACAATGTGAAGAATGATTAGAATTATTATGGAAATAGAGTGGATGTTGAGGAGTAGACAAAGAAAGACTTGGGAGTACAATTGACAGGACTTAAGTAACTGGATGTGTAAGGTAAAGAGTATTTAGCCCTGAATGTACAAATTTGCTCCACTTTTTTCATATTTGTTAGTCTGTGTTTGACTGTTATCTGTTAGAAAATGATAGTATTTGCACTAAAAGTGAGTGTGACCACAAAGACCAATGGGTGGCCTGTCCTTTCAAAGAAAGAACTTGGAAAGACTTTCCCTTATTTTGTAGGCCCACTTTTCCACAAGAGTTTTGAAGAGTATGATTACAACTTAGACTTTGAGGCTCAGTCTATAATATTGCCCAGAGCCACCAGTTCCACATTGATCATGAAGCAAGAAGTCAAGCACCAAATGATTAATCTAATTCTGCAGGCTTGTTGCTCATACACACTAAATGTTCAGCTATTGCTAGGGTGGAGGCGGAAACAACTGATATACACCCAGATCATACACACCCATCTAGATGTGGCCTTGGACCCAAATCATCCCTGATTCCCACCTTACCCTACCCCCCATTATAAGTCTTCTCCTCCTTTAATCTCCTGAAATTCTCTGCTGCTAAATCTCTTGTCATTTCTACCACAATTTGTGTATATGCCTAGACTGTAGACTCCAGGAAGGCATGATCTTTGTCATAATCATCTTTCTGCTAACCTCACTGTTCTACATAGGATGTGGAACATACTTAGGATGGCTCAAATTTTTATTACCACAGTTTTGCAGTCTTTCTTATCATAGATAAGATACTTACTGCCACCCCAACAACCTCATCCCTACCATAGTGACCAGAACATGTAACCTAGGAGCTCTGGCGATGCCCGCAAACTGACTGGTTCAGTGATGGGTCAGCTGGGGCCAGGTCAATGCAATCAGCAGAGATAAGGCTGGTTTATTCTTTTTTTCTTTTTTTTAAAGAAAAAGATTTTTATAATGTAATCATAAAACACATCATGTTTAAAAATTGGTTAGAACAAAATCCTGAATTTTCAAAAGATTTCAAAAATGTGTTTATATAATTCCCCAAACCTTGTTGTTTAATAGCTATTTCAATCTCCCATTTACTTGAGTCTTTGAAAAGGAGTCAAAGGGAATAGAAGGCTCTTGCAGCATCTTCCACAGTGACCAAGGTGTGAATAACTGTAAAAGAAGGGTGTACAATTGAAGGAAGAGAGCAGACAGTCTGGTCGAACATGAGGAGCAAATGAGAAGTACCCTTTTGGGGAACTGCTGCATTAAAAGCCCAGACTGGGGCTTCTCTGGTGGTGCAGTGGTTGAGAGTCCACATGTGTTGCAGGGGACACAGGTTCGTGCCCCGGTCCGGGAAGATCCCACATGCTGTGGAGCGGCTGGACCCGTGAGCCATGGCCACTGAGCCTGAGCGTCCGGAGCCTGTGCTCTGCAACAGGAGAGGCCACAACAGTGAGAGGCCCGCGTACCGCAAAAAAACCAAAACCAAAACCAAACAAACAAACAAAAAGCCCAGACTTCTTGCCTGAGATGTTTAGTCTAGACTGGGGTTGTCTTGTCCCCTCCCATCAGTTGCTTAAGCCTGTCTTTTAATTGTCCATTAGAACACTCAACCACACTTGCAGCTTGGGGCTGATATAGAGCATGGGTATTGCATAGTATGCCTCATGATTGGGTCCACCAATATGTAGCTTGGGCCACGAATTCAGGCTGTTATCTGATGCAATATGCTCAGGAAATCTGAACAGGAGACCAATGTGGTCTCATAGGGCCTGGATAGTGTGGTCTGAGTCAATGGAACACTTGGAGATAGAAAGGCCAAACCTGGTGAAATTATCAACTGCAGAAAAACCATCTGGATGGGATGAGAGGCCCAATATGATCTACCTACCAAGAAAGTCCTGGTCTGTTGGGCTGGGAATCTATCCTGGGGTGGTATTTCAAGCTTTGGCCAGGCTCTGGCAGACAGGATAGCTATTCATGCTGCTTTGGCAACTTCTTTTTTTTTTTTTTTTTTTTTTATGTTAGTCCATTTTCTATTTTTTTTAACATTTTTATTGGAGTATAATTGCTTTACAATGGTGTGTTAGTTTCTGCTTTATAACAAAGTGAATTAGTTATACATATACACATGTTCCCATATCTCTTCCCTCTTGCGTCTCCCTCCTTCCCACCCTCGCTATCCCACCCCTCTAGGTGGTCACAAAGCACCAAGCTGATCTCCCTGTGCTTTGTGGCTGCTTCCCACTAGCTATCTATTTTACATTTGGTAGTGTATATATGTCCATGCCACTGTCTCACCTTGTCCCAGGTTACCCTTCCCCCGCCCCATATCCTCAAGTCCATTCTCTAGTAGGTCTGTGTCTTTATTCCATTCTTAGCCCTAGGTTCTTCATGACATTTTTTTTTTCTTAGATTCCATATATATGTGTTAGCATATGGTATTTGTCTTTCTCTTTCTGACTTACTTCACTCTGTATGACAGACTCTCGCTCTATCCACCTCACTACAAATAACTCAATTTCGTTTCTTTGTATGGCTGAGTAATATTCCATTGTGTATATGTGCCACATCTTCTTTATCCACTCATCCGATTATGGACACTTAGGTTGTTTCCATCTCCTGGCTATTGTAAATAGAGCTGCAATGAGCATTTTGGTACATGACTCTTTTTGAATTATGGTTTTCTCAGGGTATATGCCCAGTAGTGGGATTGCTGGGTCATATGGTAGTTCCACTTGTAGTTTTTTTTTTTTTTTTTTTTGCGGTACGCGGGCCTCTCACTGTTGTGGCCTCTCCCGTTGCGGAGCACAGGCCTCGGACGCACAGGCTCAGCAGCCATGGCTCACGGGCCCAGCTGCTCCGCAGCATGTGGGATCTTCCCGCACCGGGGCACAAACCTGTGTCCCCTGCATAGACAGGCGGACTCTCAACCACTGCGCCACCAGGGAAGCGCTACTTGTAGTTTTTTAAGGAACCTCCATACTGTTCTCCATAGTGGCTGTACCAATTCACATTCCCACCAGCAGTGCAAGAGTGTTCCCTTTTCTCCACACCCTCTCCAGCATTTATTGTTTGTAGATTTTTTGATGATGGCCATTCTGACTGGTGTGAGGTGATATCTCATTGTGGTTTTGATTTGCATTTCTCTAATGATTAATGATGTTGAGCATTCTTTCATGTGCTGGTTTATTCTTTTTTTGTTTTTCTTTTTTTTGTGGTACAAAGGCCTCTCACTGTTGTGGCCTCTCCCGTTGCGGAGCACAGGCTCCGGACGCGCAGGCTCAGCGGCATGGCTCACGGGCCTAGCTGCTCCACAGCATGTGGGATCTTCCCGGACTGGGGCACGAACCTGTGTCCCCTGCATAGGCAGGTGGACTCTCAACCACTGCGCCACCAGGGAAGCCCGGTTTATTCTTAAGATAGAAAATCTACCAGAGGTAATCAAATTTTGTGCCTCCAGAACTTGTTTTAAGTAAATGCACCATTTTTTCCAAAATATAATTATGGTGTAGTGGAATGCAAAGTAAGATATTTTAAGCACAATAAAGGGACAGTTAGTACCTTCAGGAAGAGTACTGATTGGCATATCATCAGAGAGAGGTTGGGGCAAAGCTATACATGTCCTACAGAGGACTTTGACCTAACAAGGTGGAATTTTCAGCTCCTTCTGAAACATATTAGAAAATAATTTTCCATAAGCACTATAGCTTATGGCTATAGCTATGGCTCTGATTTTGGATTCCATAGTTAGAACTCCCTGAATGGAAGATCAAGAAGTCCAAAAGAGATATTAGGGGAGTAGAATGGGAAAAGCCCAGGGCCAGGAAATAAGAGACCCAGGTCCTAATTCTAGTTCTACCACTAACTGAGTGGCCTTTAGAAAGTCATGTCCCTTCTTTGGATCTCAGTTTCCTCATCCCTAAGGTGAGTAAATTGGGCTTGACCAGTGTTTCTCCATCTTGAGAATTTATAGACCTCTGTGAACATTTCCATGGACCCCATTTTGAGGAATACTGCCTTAAAGTTAAACTTGATTTCTTTGCACAGTGCTTATACATACAAGCCCAAATGCTGGTGCTGAAACCCTGAGACTGCTCTCCATTATATGGTGGTTATACAGTTGACTCAAAATTTGCTTATCTTAATTATTCCACTGAATAAATAAGTACTTACTTTGTGCTGGAAGTGTTCTAGGCATTTGGAATATATCTAAGAAGATAACAGACAAGATCATTGCCCCCATGGAGCTCACATTCTAGGAGGGAGAAACAGATTATAAACAATAGAGATCATAAATAAGAAAATTAACTTTGAATAAAAAGTTAAAAATATGTTCATAGGTAATTCAAGGATCCCTGCAGGTATATCCATAGACTGTAGTTTGAGAAGCATGTGACTGGAGGAGCCCTTGGTGTCTGTGGTTCAGTGATTTGTGGTCACCCCTTTCAGATCCAGCAGCAATCAGAGAGCTTCTCCACCAAGCAGTCTAACCAAACAGAAATGGCTTTCGTAGAAGTCTCACCAGATTCTAGAAGCAGCAAAGGATTTTCCTTGCTATTAGTCTGGTTTTTTCCTGTTCTGAAACATGGAGGTGTTTCTAGGCACTGGGCCAAAACTTCATTGAGGGACTCAGAGAGAGCACAACTCTCGAGAAAAATCATTAAATTAGGCAAAGATCCAATAAACTTAAATTTTTTGTTTTTGATTACTTGCTGTGAGGAACACTATGACTTGATTTAAAATGATGACTTAATGTAGCAAGAGGAGAGGGACTCTAAAAACCAAATAGTGCAGTCATACAGTTCTAATAAAATTAGTCTATTATGTGCAGATTGATTGCTGCTGCCTCGATTTACATGATGTTTATGATATCAGAATATCTGCCAAAAATTGATGTCAATATTTATGCCTCTATAAATTACTCACACAGCACTATTATGATGGCTTCTAATTAAAATGGAACCAAACTAATTGACCTTTAAATCCAAAGGACTTTGTAACCCAGAACTCATACACACTGGGATGGCAGGCTGCACTAGCATGGGAAGAAAGAGGGCTTTTGGGGTGATACTATGTCTTGCTATGAAAAAATAATTATGTATTCTGCAAGAGCTCATTCCACTAAGAGATGGATTTTAGATTTCATTTAACCTGCATTAAACTGCTGCTGTGTAGGTTCATGACAATCTATGTCTTACACGTAGGGTGATTGAAAGATTTTTCCCTTTTTTTCTGCTGATAAATATAACTGCTGTCTTCTTTTGAGTAGGTCAAATGAGACAATTGATCAAATCAAAGATTCTTTTTGGTTTTTTTTAACATTTTATTTTGGAATCATTTTATATTTGTAGAAAAGTTATAGAATAAATTTTGTGCTCCTTGAGGGATTGTATTTTATTCATTTTTTAAAATCCCCTTTAACACCTAACACAGGGCCTCACAAAAAGCAGGAGTGCAATAGGATTTGATTTGTTTTTAGGAAGAAGTCAAAAAGAATGAAAACAAGCAAAGCCTCTGGTATTTTATTAACATAAAATGTGCCATCATTATTCCTGACAAAACTTGGTCTTGGCTTTCCTTCTCCTCCTTCTAATAGATAGCCAATTATGTTTTGATTAATTAATTTATTTAAAATAAATCAAAATATTATTCTTTGCATACATATTAGTAGAAACACAAAAAAATAATACAAATAATTCATTTGGGGAGTTAAGTAATCATAGGTTAAGAAACTTGGTTGTTAGTCTGGAGTCAAAATATCTGGATTCTTATTTTATTTCTAATACAAACTTGCTTTGTCTTGAGCAGCTAACTCTTGTTGAGCATCTTGCTTCCTCAACTGTAAAATGAGGAAGATGAATTCTGTTCTTTCAGGTCCTTCGCAGCTTGAAAATTCTATTACTTCTGATACAAGTCTGGGACTGTGTATTTCCACTGGGCTGCACTTTCTTTTACTCTCTCCGCCCTCGTTTCACAATGCAAGTGTGAAGAGGCAAAATGATGAAATGCAGTTATTACACTACTGTGTTTTTTGACTAATGTATTTAACTAAATATTGTTGCATGTTTAAAGTTCATCAGTCATGGTTTTCACTCGTGTGTGTTGCCAGTGTTCTATTACAAATTCTTCTTGTCTTTGTGCTGAAAAGACTTCTATCTGCATTTCAGAGACAGCTTTTCAGTTTTGTTATAAAGCCTCATTACTTTTTTATTACAGACTTAGTGGAGCCTTCTCTGTTGAATTGAATCATATGATTCAGTAGTAGCTGGACATTTAATACTATATCGTCTTTATATTGTTCAGTATTCTTCTCAGTTCTTTTTTTTTTTTACATCTTTATTGGGGTATAATCTCAGTTCTTTTACTTGTACTTTGGAAATGTCTCAGGAGAAAAAAATTGAAAGATAATATTTCTTTGAAATAATTCACCCCTGTCCTAGGAAGACAGTATTTTAAAGATAATTATTCAAACAAAATATAGTACATTTTCTGATTCTTATTAATTTAAGCTCCCTACAATAGAGAATAGGGATCCAGAAAGTAACGTATTTTTTCACAAAATAAAACTATTTTCTTCAAAAAGAAAATCCTTCAAGATCATCAGCTCATGTCACATATTTTGTGAAATTTTTCTAAATTCCCTAGGTGTTCACCTCATTGCATTATTAAGGTCTCTTCTACAGTCCCCTAAGGACAGGGCATTCTCTCAGTCAACTATTAGGCACCCATGTTTGTTGACTGAAGTAAAAGACCCCCAGTACATTTATACAGTTATCTAACAAAACTGCTTGGGAGGTAGATGTGACATGGCTAAACATTATTTTTAGGTTTAATTTGCTTTCAGAAATGTATGCCTTATCTACTTCAGAGTTTCTGTGTTTTAGTAGCTACTTCACAATTTAGATGGCCTGGTTTCCTATTGCTGGGTAATACACTACCCCTAAACTTAGTAGCTGAAAGCAACAATCATTTTATTTTGCTCATGGTTTTCTGAATAAGGAATTTGGGAAGGGCTCAACCCAATAGTTTATCATCACTGATCTAGTGACATCAGCTGGGACAGTGGCTGGAGGACCCACTTTCAAAATGGTTCTATCACTTACATGTCTGGTGCCTTGGTACTTTTTGGCTTCTCTCTCTCAATTTCTCTACAGATGGTGCCTCTTCTTCCAGGATCTTTCCACGTGAGTTGGGCTTCTTACAGCATGGCAGTCTCAGGGTGATCAGACTTCTTACATAGTAGCTTTCTGCTCCCAGAGTGATCATTTCAGGAGGCTGAGAGAAATTGCAAGGCTTCTTATGCCCTAGCTGCAGTAGTCCCAGAATTGCTTTCATCCCACTCTATTGGCCAAGCAAACTACTCAGGCTGGCCCAAGAGGAGGTTCAAGCAGAGGGGAGAAATAGATTCTACCTTTCAATGGGGGAATGACATGGGCAGACAAGGAGGGAAGAAATTGGTGGTGGCCAACTTAGAGACAAGCTACCACAGTAGGAAAAATATTCTATTTGAAAAAGCCATGAGACAATATAATTCAACTCCCTTTTTCTGTGGTCAGATAATAGTCATCTAACATTTATTGTTCATTTTGACTTCTCCATTTGTCTATTGAAAACCTTTGGCCGCGGTTGAGTGTCTTTAGTGGCAATAATAAATAGGCCCATCATTCAGAATAACATGCTGCCATCTTTGCTAGAAGCCCCCACACGTTCACCAAAACTATCAGAAATATGGACTTGAAGACTTCTTACATTTGAAGGTTTCTCCCTTGTGGCAAAATCCACTAGGCCACAATCCATCCATGAGCCAAAGTTGATTCTAGAAAACATCAAGTTTCTTTACAGTGACCTTAACCATGTTAGCAGAAGAACCAAGAAACTCTCCACCTCCAAGATTCAGAAGATCTCATTCATTTCCCAAATGAAGACTATTTTCTTTTTTTTTTTAAACATCTCTATTGGAGTATGATTGCTTGACAGTACTGTGTTAGTTTCTGCTGTATAACAAAGTGAATCAGCTATATGCATACGTATATCCCCATATACCCTCCCTTTTGACTCTCCCTCCAACCCTCCTTATCCCAACCCTCTAGGTGGTCACAAAGAACAGAGCTGATCTCCCTGTGCTATGCGGCTGCTTCTCACTACCTATCTGTGTTACATTTGGTAGTGTATATATGTCAATGCTACTCACTTACTTTGTCCCAGCTTACCCTTCCCCCTCCCTGTTCCTCAAGTCCATTCTCTATGTCTGTGTCCTTATTCCTGTCCTGCCCCTAGATTTTTCAGAACCTTTTTTTTTTTTTTAGATTCCATATATATGTGTTAGCATACAGTATTTGTTTTTCTCTTTCTGACTTACTTCACTCTGTATGACAGTCTCTAGCTCCATCCACCTCACTGCAGATAACTCAGTTTTGTTTCTTTTTATGGCTGAATAATATTCCATTGTATATATGTGCCACATCTTCTTTATCCATTCATCTGTCGATGGACACTTCGGTTGCTTCCATGTCCTGGCTACTGTAAATAGTGCTGCAGTGAACATTGTGGTACCTGACCCTTTTTGAATTACGGACTTCTTAGGGTATATGCCTAGTAGTGGGATTGCTGGGTCATATGGTAGTTCTACTTTTAGTTTTTTAAGGAAGCTCCATACTGTTCTCCATAATGGTTGTATCAATTTACATTCCCACCAACAGTGCAAGAGGGTTCCCTTTTCTCCACACCCTCTCCAGCATTTATTGTTTGTAGATTTTTTGATTATGGCCATTCTGAATGGTGTGAGGTGATACCTCCTTGTAGTTTTGATTTGCATTTCTCTAATGATTAATGGTGTTGAACATTCTTTCATGTGTTTGTTGGCAATCTGTATATCTTCTTTGGAGAAATGTCTATTTAGGTCTTCTGCCCATTTTTCGATTGGGTTGTTTGTTTTTTTGATATAAAGCTGCGTGAGCTGCTTGTATATTTTGGAGCTTAATCCTTTGCCAGTTGCTTCGTTTGCAAATATTTTCTCCCATTCTGAGGGTTGTCTTTCATCTTGTTTATGGTTTCCTTTGCTGTGCAAAAGCTTTTAAGTTTCATTAGGTCCCATTTGTTTATTTTTGTTTTTATTTACATTTCTCTAGGAGGTGGGTCAGAAAGGATCTTGCTGTGATTTATGTCAAAGAGTGTTCTTCCTATGTTTTCCTCTAAGAGTTTTATAGTGTCTGGTCTTACATTTAGGCGTTTAATCCATTTTGAGTTTATTTTTATGTATGGTGTTAGGAAGTGTTCTAATTTCATTCTTTTACATTTAGCTGTCCAGTTTTCCCAGCAAAACTTATTGAAGAGGCTGTCTTTTCTCCATTGTATTCTCTTGCCTCCTTTATCAAAGGTAAAGTGACCATATGTGTGTGGGTTTATCTCTGGGCTTTCTATCCTGTTACACTGATATATATTTCTGTTTTTGTGCCAGTACTATACTGTCTTGATTACTGTAGCTTGGTAGTATAGTCTGAAGTTCGGGTGCCTGATTCCTCCAGCTGTGTGTTTCTTTCTCAAGATTGTTTTGGCTATTCATTGTCTTTTGTGTTTCCATACAAATTGTGCAATTTTTTGTTCTAGTTCTGTGAAAAATTCCATTGGTAGTTAAATAGGGATTGCATTGAATCTGTAGATTGCTTTGGGTAGTATAGTCATTTCCACAGTGTTGATTCTTCCAATCTAAGAACATGGTATATCTCTCCATCTGTTTGTATCATCTTTAATTTCTTTCATCAGTGTCTTATAGTTTTTTGAATACAATTCTTTTGTCTCCTTAGGTAGATTTATTCCTAGGTATTTTATTCTTTTTGTTGCAGTGGTAAATGGGAGTGTTTCCTTAACTTTTCTTTCAGATTTTTCATCATTAGTGTATAGGAATGCAAGAGATTTCAGTGCATTAATTTTGTATCCTGCTACTCTACCAAATTCATTGATTAGCTCTAGTGGTTTTCTGGTAGCATCTTTAGGATTCTTTATGTGTAGTATCATGTCATCTGCAAACAGCGACAGTTTTACTTCTTCTTTTCTTATTTGGAATCCTTTTATTTCTTTTTCTTCTCTGACTGCTGTGGCTAAAACTTCCAGAACTATGTTAAATAATAGTGGTGAGAGTGGGCAAACTTGTCTTGTTCCTGATCTTAGAGGAAATGGTTTCAGTTTTTCACCATTGAGATTGATGTTGGCTGTGGGTTTTTCATATATAGCTTTTATTATGTTGAGGTAAGTTCCCTCTATACCTACTTTCTGGAGAGTTTTTATCATAACAGGTGTTCAATTTTGTCAAAAGTGTTTTCTGCTTCTATTGAGATTATCATATGGTTTTATTCTTCAATTTGTTAATATAGTCTATCACATTAATGGGTTTGTGTATATTAAAGAATCCTTGCATTGCTGGGATAAACCCTACTTGATCATAGTGTATGATCCTTTTAATGTGCCATTGGATATTGTTTGCTAGTATTTTGTTGAGGATTTTTGTATCTATGTTCATCAGAGATATTGACCTGTAGTTTTCTTTTTTGTGTGACATCTTTGTGTGGTTTTGGTATCAGGGTGTTGGTGGCTTTGTAGAATGAGTTTGGGAGTGTTCCTTCCTCTGCTATATTTTGGAAGAGTTTGAGAAGGATAGGTGTTAGCTCTTCTCTAAATGTTTGATAGAATTTGCCTGTCAAGCCATCTGGTCCTGAGCTTTTGTTTGTTGGAAGATTTTTAATACAGTTTCAATTTCAGTGCTTGTGATTGGTCTGTTTATATTTTCTATTTCTTCTTGGTTCAGTCTTGGAAAATTGTACCTTTCCAATTATTTAATCATTTCTTCGTGGTTGTCCATTTTATTGGCATATAGGTGCTTGTACTAATCTCTCATGATCCTTTGTATTTTTGCAGTGTCAGCTGTTAATTTTCCTTTTTCATTTCTAACTGTGTTGATTTGAGTCTTCTCACTTTTTTTCTTGATGAGTCTGGCTAATGGTTTATCAATTTTGTTTATCTTCTCAACGAACCAGCTTTTAGATTTATTGGTCATTGCTATTGTTTCTCTCATCACTTTTTCATTTATTTCTGATCTGATCGTTCTGATTTCTTTCCTTCTGCTAACTTTGGGGTTTTTTTTGTTCTTCTTTATCTAATTGCATTAGGTGTAAGTTTAGGTTGTTTGTTTGAGATTTTTATTGTTTCTTGAGGTAGGATTATATGGCTATAAACTTCCCTCTTAGAACTGCTTTTACTGCACCCCATAGGTTTTGGGTCATCGTGTTTTCTTTGTCATTTGTTTCTTGGTATTTTTTGATTTCCTCTTTGATTTCATCAGTGATCTTTTGGTTATTTAGTAGCATATTGTTTAGCCTCCATGGGTTTGTATTTTTTACAGTTTTTTTCCTGTAATCGATATCTAGTCTCAAAGTATTGTGGTTGGAAACATACTTGATATGATTTTAATTTTCTTAAATTTACCAAGGCTTGATTTGTGACCCAAGATATGATCTATCCTGGAGAATGTTCAATGAGCAGTTGAGAAGAAAGTGTATTGTGTTGTTTTTGATGGAATGTCCTATAAATATCAATTAAGTCCATCTTTTTAAAAGTGTCATTTAAAGCTTGTGTTTTCTTATTTATTTTCATTTTGGATTATCTGTCCATTGATGAAAGTGGGGTGTTAAAGTCCCCTACTATTTTTGTGTTACTGTCAGTTTCCCCTTTTATGGCTGTTAGTATTTGCTTTATGTATTGAGGTGCTCCTATGTTGGGTGCATAAATATTTACAATTGTTATATGTTCTTCTTGGATTGATCCATTGATCATTATGTAGTGTCCTTCTTTGTCTCTTATAATAGTCTTTATTTTAAAGTCTGTTTTTTCTGATATGAAAATTGCTACTCCAGCTTTCTTTTTTTTTCCATTTGCATAGAATATCTTTTTACACCCCCTCACTTTCAGTCTGTATGTGTCCCTAGGTCTGATGTGGGTCTCTTGTAGACAGCATGTTTATGGGTCTTGTTTTTGTATCCATTCAGCCAGGCTATGTCTTTTGGTTGGAGCATTTAATTCATTTAGATTTAAGGCAGTTATTGATATGTATGTTCCTATTCCCATTTTCTTAATTGTTTTGGGTGTGCTTTTGTAGGTCTTTTCCTTCTCTTGTGTTTCCTACCTAGAGAAGTTCCTTTAGCATTTGTTTTAAAGCTGGTTTGGTGGTGCTGAATTCTCTTAACTTTTGCTTCTCTGTAAAGGTTTAATTTCTCTGTCAAATCTAAATGAGATCCTTGCTGGGTAAAGTAATCTTGGTTGTGGTTTTTCCCTTTCATCACTTTAAATATGTCTTCCCACTCCCTTCTGGCTTGCAGAGTTTCTGCTGAAAAATTAGCTGTTAACCTTATGGGGATTCCCCTGTATGATTTTTTTTGCTTTTCCCTTGCTTTTAATATTTTTTTTTGAATTTAATTTTTGAATATTTGATTAATATGTGTCTTGGCATGTTTCTCTTTGGGTTTATCCTTTACGGTATACTCTGTGCTTCCTGAACTTGATTATTTCCTTTCCCATGTTAGGGAAGTTTTTGACTGTAATCTCTTCAAGTATTTTCTCAGACACTTTCTTTTTCTTTTCTTCTTCTGGGACCCCTATGATTCAAATGTTGTTGCATTTAATGTTGCCCCAGAGGTCTGTGAGACTGGCCTCAATTCTTTTCATTCTTTTTTCTTTATTCTTCTCCCTGGCAGTTATTTCCACCATTTTATCTTCCAGGTCACTTATCCGTTCTTCTGCCTTAGTTATTTTGATTCCTTCTAGAGTGTTTTTAATTTCCGTAATTGTGTTGTTCATCACTGTTTTTTTGTTCTTTAGTTCTTAGAACCTTGTTAAATATTTCTTGTATTTTCTTCATTCTGTTTCTGAGATTTTGGATCATGTTTACTGTCATTACTCTGAATTCTTTTTCAGGTAGGTTGCCTATTTCCTGTTCATTTATTTGGTCTTGTAGGTTTTTACCTTGCTCCTTCATCTGTAACAAATGTTTTTTCATTTCATTTTTTATTTTTTTGATGGGTGGTGCTGTATTCCTGTCTTACTGGTTGTTTGGTCTGAGACATCCAGCACTGGAGTTTGAAGACAGTTGAATAGAGCTGGGACTTGGTGCTGAGATTAGGACCTCTGGGAAACCTCACTTCAATTGATATTCCCTGGGGTCTGAGGTTCTTTGTTATTCCAGTAGTTTGGAGTCACTGCTCCCACCATAGAAGCTTTGCCCTGACCTCCAACCTTGGAACCAAGATACCACATGCTTTGTGGAACGGTTAAAAAAAAAAAAAAAAAGGAAAAACGGAAGAAAGAAAGAAAAAAAGGAGTAGTACAATATCAAAGAATAAAAACTAAATAAAATTAGAAAGATAAAAAATATTAGGAAAAATAAAACTATATTTGAAACAACTGCAACAAGGTAAAATAAAACCACCACAGAAAAAAGGAAAAGTAAATAAATAAAAAACAAAAAGGTGGGGGGAACAAGCCAAAACGAGAGATCACTAACAAAGTATAAAGAATAAAATAAAATTAGAAAATAAAAGATTTATTAGGAAAATTAAAAATATAAAAGAATTAATAACAATGAATCAACAAGGTAAAACAGGACCCCAATCTAAAAGAGGAAAAAAGAAAAAAAAAAAGCCTTTGCTATGGGGGCGGAGTTTATATGGGGTGGAACTTAGGCAGGGGTGGGGTTTTGGGTGGGGCGGGGCCTAGGCAGGTGGGGGTGGTGACGTTTGAGCTTGGGGTGGGGCCTAGGCCGGGCAACATTTAAGCATGGGGCGGGGTGTCCACCCAGGACCAGGGCAGAAGGGGAGAGGCAGCACGTGGAAAGGAGGGCCTCCGGAGTGTGGAGTTCCAGAGCCCGGAGGTAGGCGCCTCCAAACTCCGGAACTCCAGACTCCAGAGGCCTCCCTCCCGCCCCCCACCACCACCCAGCACCACCCCTCCCCCTCTCTGCAGGCCCCAAGCAAAGGCCCCAGCTCCAATATCACCCCCTGAAGACTGTTTTCTTAAGATCTTATACTTTGTATATTGCACAAACACATCCCGAGCGCTTCCCCAAACTGTAGCTACTTAGCCTAATTGTAGTTTACTTAATTTGCATGTGACTTTTCTCATTAGAATATGATTAAGATGAAAAAAAAGAACTGTACCTAATGAAGCTAGGAATATGTCATTTGCCTTCAGTCTTGGCTCAAGCTTTTGTTGCGTTGAATTTCTAAGGTGTGATCTTGGTTCTCACATTACAAGAATTTAAGCAATCTGCCATCATTTCCTCTTCATTTTGTCCACTTATTCCAATATCAGGGACTTGGTTCTTACCGAACTTCATAAGACTAGAGACTTATTATTTTATTTTATTTTATTTTTTGCGGTATGCGGGCCTCTCACTGTTGTGGCCTCTCCCGTTGCGGAGCACAGGCTCCGGACGCTCAGGCTCAGCGGCCATGGCTCACGGGCCCAGCCGCTCCGCGGCATGTGGGATCCTCCCGGACCAGGGCACGAACCTGTGTCCCTTGCATCGACAGGCGGACTCTCAACCACTGCGCCACCAGGGAAGCCCTAGAGACTTATTTTTATGTATGTCCCTGCTCAAATGCCAGCTCATCAGAGAAGGTTGACCTGACCATCCCATCTAATATTACATCCCTACCATTCTCTATAATAAACTTCTGTCCTCTTTAGCAATCTCTATTTGAAATTACTTTTTGCATTTGTTTACTTGTTTATCATCTCTGATTTCCACTTTTGTGTGTCCAGGTTCAAATATTTGGTACTAAGTATCTGGGTAGGTGCTTAGTAACTATTTGTTGAATAAAGTAAATAACTACATGAATAACTGAAAACATATTTGCCATTAACTGATTGGTACTGTAGTGACAGAGTCAAAGTGTTTTTTATTTGTCAAAATAACACAAATAACATTAAAGTAAAACCAACTTCTTTAGGGAAGAAAAGACTTTCTATTGTGGAACTAAAATAACCAAACTGCATGTTTATAATCTACAGTACAGTATAGAGTTGCAGGAGGACACTCACAAGTAAGAACTGAAACATTTAATAGCATTTTGAGGTGGTAATATTTCAAATTGAATAGGCCTTCTCAATCACCATTGGTGATAGTATACATTTGGGAAAGCACTTTACTAATACGTATCAAGAACATTAAAAAGATTCCCTTTTTATACGCAATAATTCTATTTCTGAGATTCCTCATAAGGAAAATATGTAATGGAGAAAAATAGTATGCATAATGATGTTCACTGAAGTATTGGATATACAACTCTGTGTCTAACAATTGTGGAACGATTCTGTAAAATATGACATACCTATGTAATAAGAAATTAACTTCTCTATAAATTCACATTTACCAAGGGTGACTTAACATCTTATACAGTTTCCAAGTGTAAAAAGGCAGGGTACAAAATTTTATGTATAGTTTCATTTCAACTATGCCAAAAATAACTGTAGAGAAAAAATCTGAAATGAAATATACCAGGAAGTTTATATTAGCTATCAGTGGATTGTGAAACAGAGGTTAAGTTCTTTTTTCCTTCTTTATATTTTTATGTATTTTTCAAATCTCTTACAATGAGCATTTATTATTTTTATAAGCAGAAAAGTAAACTATCTAAAATTTAAAAGGTTTATAATAGATCAGTGCAATATTATTAAGCAGGACTCTTTCAGTAATAGTGTGACTTGTTAGGTAATTTCATTATCTAAAAGACCTAAATTAGCTTAGACTATAAGACATAACAAATGAATGAGGGGAAATAATACTAGTGGCTGATGTTTCAGCCTATGAAGATCATTCTTTTTTTGTTTGTTCTTTTTGTGCGTGTGTGTGTGTGTGTGTGTGTGTGTTCAAGGCAGTTAGTAATCCTTTATTTCATTTAAATATGTTCTGTACAGTTGAAGAACACAATGAATTCTTTTCATTCGTTTTTTCAATAGATAATAGGTAGAACGTATGAAATTGCCAAAATTTTGGCTTTTCTGATGTACAAAAAAATGGCATTTTTATGCATTTGACTTACTTTCTGTACCAAATATTGAGGTAATAACAATGCCTAGTGATTTTTGTAATGCCATATACTGGCACCTCTCTTTTTGCAACTAATGTTCACACAGGTCTTCAGATAAATGGCTGTTCACATCCAGACTCATTTGGCAGAAACAATAAGTTTTCATGCCAATTCAGAGAGGGAAGAGGGGTTCAGGAAGACAAAAGGGTTGAGAGAGACATTTTATAATATATCAAATATGAGTAATGATATCTCAGCTTGTACTTTAAAAAGCACTGGTGATACTTAATCCTTCAATAACACTTTATAGTACAAAGCATGTTCTCATTCATTATTTGATTTACTCCTCAAAACCTAAGAGGAAGATAATTTTATCCTCATTTTACTGTTTCTGAGTGATTGTGATTTACAAGGTTAGGCAGCTAGAAAGTGGAAGAGCTAAGACTTGAACCTGGATTAGCAATCTATGTGACAGAAAAAATTTGCTGGTTAATTTGTGCATGAAAAGACATCTTCATTTTGTAGAAATGAATTATAGCCAGTAATTAAAGCTTAGCAATCTATTCATTTCTAGAGATAATTGTTGTCAAAATGTTGCTTTGTATTTCTCTTAAATTATACCCATATTCTTCACAATTAGCTAAATTTGTTCAGTTTTTTTTTTTTTTTTTGCAGTACTCGGGCCTCTCACTGCTGCTGCCTCTCCCGTTGCGGAGCACAGGCTCCGGACGTGCAGGCTCAGCGGCTATGGCTCACGGGCCCAGCCGCTCCGCGGCATGTGGGATCTTCCCGGACCGGTGCACTAACCCGTGTCCCCTGCATCGGCAGGCGGACTCCCAACCACTGCGCCACCAGGGAAACCCTGTCCAGTTTTTAAAACTAATGTTTTAAATGTTCTGTGATTATAAGTTTCATGTATATATATATATATATATATATACACACACACACACACACACACATACACTTGAATTAACAGGAAAAATGAATCTATTTTTAGGACCAGGGTTTTTGGCAGAGGTAGGAATTGCTTTGAAATTGAAACACAATTGAAAATCCATATGGCAGTCTGTGAAGTATGGATTTTCAAAAAGACTGTTTTCCAAAATGTATATTAATATTTGAGTGAAGAGGTAGGGAATCTTCTATTCTTAGAATTCTTTGGAAGAGATCCACTTTGAGAATTATTTCCTTTTTTTGAATCTAGCAAATAATGTCATTTTAAATAAAATAACAACTCAAGGTAACAGAGAAGGTGTTATGTAGCTTTTGTAGGCAGATCAACCCTGGGAATCATGTTGAATAATTTGCTTCGTGGCTAGAGATAGAGGCATTTGTAAGCAGAGTATGAAGAACAGAGCCTAATTCCAATGGGGCTTTTCTGTTTGTCCTGTCAGTGAAGTCCCCCTTCGCCTGATAAATAAAGCACTGCATTCATCCTGGTTGGGGATTTAAGAAAAATCCCATTAGTCCTGCCCACTTCACATTTATGGAATGATTACTTGCCATTTTCCTATGTGTTTGGGGCCATGTGAATCACAAAATAAATAACAGCAACCCTCTCTTACAATGCAGAGAACTGCACCACAGATAAGGGGCATTAAACTTACACTTACATTGGATTTTTCTATGTACAATTTTATTAAGGATCACAAGCCCTTAAGAAAATTTAAAAAAAATCTTTCATCCTCATTTCTTGGTCTCATAAATGTGTTTACTGAAGGAAAATTTTATACTAGGAAATAATTTGCTCCTTTCTCTCTAAAGTAGCCTGCTTTAATGATCTACCTAGGTTACTCAGTGCTTCTCCTAAAACTACTGGGGAAAATACCCTTTATAAATCAGTATTTAAAGGAAATGTTTGAGAATGTTTCTGGGTCAACAGTAGATGCATACATCATCCACTTATGACTGTAATTTCTAGTGATCTGCTTAACCTTTAAATTTAGAAAACTCCTATTCGTTGTTCCATATGTTAGTTTTTAGACGTATATTCATTCTCATGTGGAAGATCTCTGTCATTGTGAATGTTCTTTTTAAAAACAGACACTTAACAGTGTCCTGGTTTCATGTGTGGCTAAAGCAAACTCTATCTGCAAGCTGGAATGCATTCGACATTGTTTTCAGTAGGTCAATAAAATGACGGATGGATTTGAGCCAAATTGTAGCAGAGGACACACATCCTCTGTTGAAATAGCTGAAAAGACAAATTAATATTGAAGTGTGGAATACTGAATTGGACTGTCTTCCAGTGCACAGAAATAGACTAAAGTAGATTACCAAAATGAGGCATGTGCACTTCAGGCAACTAAAACAGACTTACTATGCAAACACGAGGGGAGTAGAGGAAGACTTGGATGTGGTATTCTGAAGGTGGTAACAGTTTGGCCTCCATAATATGCAGTAGGGGATAACAGAAACACCTTGAATTTTAGGACCTTTCAACACTTTGAAATTTAGATAGTTCTATATTTGCAACTTTCAGCTAAGAACCATCTTTGTCATTTTTATTCTAAGGGTATGTGTTTTTTGACAAGCATACATTCTAAGAGTATGCCTTTTTAAAGGATATTTTTCAAAATATTTAGGGTAGGGGGAGAGTTTCAGTCTCACTTAACACTTTATTAATGCAGGAGAAAAAAACACAATAAAATAACACAAACTTTAAATATTGAGTCAAAACCTTCATGATATTCATTTCCCACACAAAAAGTTCAAATTTCTTTCATAATTTAACGCCTAAAGTAATTCATGATCAGGCTTATATTTCCTATAATATCTTTTATGGACCAAATTCTGCGAGAGAATTGCATCTTTGTTTTCACTAATCTTTAAGTGAAGTTTAACATTTCCTTTGATAATGAATGTAGGAAACCAATCACAGTGGCGTTAGCAGTGTTGTGACTTTGTCACTAGTAGAAATTGCAGATATTTCCATATCACATTACAGTTGTTGCAGTCTCTGCAACAATACAGTACAAACAATCCAACAAATGTATTGTTTATATCTCACTGTGACTTTAAAATTATAATTGTTATTAGCCCCACACATCTATTTTTACAACACAACGCAAATTATATTTCTGAATATTTTTATAACTGTATTTCACTATACTTGGTTTCCTTTGTAATTCTAATTTCATTTTGTGCATTAAAAACAAATTTGGAGAGGTTGTCCATTGGCATCACCAGACTGCCAAAGAGGCCTTTAGCAAAAGAAAGGTTAACAATCTTTAGAAAAACTGACCTTAATGATCATTCCCAAAGTGCTGGGCATTCAATTTTAATCCTGTGCCTTTGCCTGGAAGGCTGTTACTCCTGTGCTCCATCCTCATCCTTCAAGGTGCAGCCTACGTGTTACCACATCCATTTGATTGATCCTGATCCTTCTAGTCACAATCAATTGATCTTCTTTTATAATCCCCTCAAAATTGTTTTCTGCATTTCTATTAGAACTTATCCTGCCTTTTGTATGAATTAGTTGCTTCTTCTATGTCTGTGCTTTTAGAGTATAAACTTCTTGGGGGCAGGAATATTGTCTTATTTAGTTACCATTCCATAATTGAATCTAACTTAGTCTAATTATGGTTGAAGAATGTGGCCTCTATATTGATACTTTGGACTTTATTGAGACTTCCTTTACTGCTTGGAACATGACCAATTTATGTAAATGTTCCGTTTACGCTTGGAAACATGGTGAGATCCGAAGCAGCTGTGTGCAGGTTTTTAATTGCAGGATTCAAATCTATACCTCCTACTGTTTCTTTTATTCCTTGCTCGATTTATCAATTATTTACAGAGGTATGTTAAAGTCTCCTGTTATGATAGTAGAGATGTTAATTTCTTATTTTAACAGTTCTGTCACTTAACTTTACATATTTTGAATCAATATTATTAAGTACATAAAATTTAGAATTGTTATATCTTCCTGATGAACTGGACCTTTAATCAATATGCAATGATTTTTATCTCTAGTAATGCTTATTTTTGCATAGTAATAAATTTTCTCTGATGTTGATAGAACCCAGCTGTGTGTTGCGTTAGACTTTTACTGCTATCCTTTTACATTCCTTCGCTTTCAACTTTGCTGTGCCATAATGCTTTAATTGTGTCTTTTGAAAATAACATAATGCAGGATTTTATATACTTTAAAAAATTTGTTCTGTGAATCCTTGTCTTTTGCCTGAATAGTTTCATCATTTTATAATGTTTATAATTACAGATATATTTTATTCATTTCTAACATATTTTACACTATATCTTTGCCCTGACTTTTCTAGAGGTTTATTCCCCTTTTTTTTAAAAGTTTTTCAAATTGAGATATTTTCTCTCTCACTACATTTTTCTCTATTAATTTGAAAGCCTTAATTCTATCTGTATTATTATTTTAGTCATTTCCTAGAAAGTTTAATATTCATATTTAAAAGTCTAACATGTATCATGTCTTTACCTTTCTCCCAAATAATGTAAGGAATGTGAACGAGGTTAGCCCACTCTTCTCTTGCTATTTGCTGTTGTGCTTTTTAGCCTCACAAATTTACACATATTTATCAATTTATTTACTCATCACTCCTTTGTCTCAAAATTTATATCATCTTACTTTTGCTTTTAGAATTTCCAATACTTACATTTGGGGAGAGGTAAAAATTCTGTTTTTGTTGATCTAGGAATTTTTTTTTAAATTTTACTCCTCCCTCATTTTAAACAGTTTTTCTGGTTATAGAATTGAAAGCAATTTTCTCTAAGCTCTTTGAATATATGATACTACTGAATTTGGATTTCTATATTACTAAGTCAGTTGTTAATCTGTCTTTCTTTGTAGATAATCTGCCCCTATCCTTTTTGCCCCAAGCTGAAGCTGATTTTTATCTTCAGTATTCTGTAGTTTCACCACACACTGTGTTTAGGTATGGATTTTTTTTTTTATTTATTCTGCTTTGGATATAATAAGATCCTTAAATTTGAGGGTTTGGTAACTTTCATCATATCTGGACAATTTTCAGTCATTATCTCATTGAATATTTTATTGCCCCTTTCTCATTCTCTCTATTGTCTTATTCTGGGTCTTCAATTAGACATATATTGGACCATCTCTCTCTATCCCCTATGTCTCAACTTTTCTCTCATGTTTTTCATCTATGTTGCACTGTGCTATATAATTTCTAGGTAATTTCTTCATGTCTGTCTTCCAGGACACCAGTTATTTTCTTTAGCTATGTCTGATCTGTTTAGCACATATATTAAGTTTCTAATTTCAGTTATTATACTTTTTACATTAGAAATTCTGTTTTTTTAAAATCTGCCTTATATATTTTACCATTATTTTATTGTACTTTTAATTCTTTCTTTTATTTCTTCAAATATATTAATTAATCTTATTTAATATTCTGCATCTTTCAATCTCAATATCTGCTATATTTGCAGATATAATTCTGTAGTATGTTGTTTTTGCAGATTCTTTCTCATTAGAGTTTATTTCCTTGTATGGTTAGTGGTTTTTTTAAAAATTGTGAGCTCATATTCCTTGGACTTTCCTGTTATTGCTGTAACAAATTACAATAAACTTGGTGACTTAAAACAACACACTTTTATTCTCCTATAGTTTTGGAGGTCAGAAGTCCAAAAAGGATTTCATTGGGCAGAGCCTCTAGAGGCTCTGGAAGATAAAATATTTCTTTGCTTTTTCCAGCTTCTGGAGCTACATCGCTTGCATTTCTTGATTCATGACCCCTTCCTCCATCTTCAACTTGCAGTGTAGTATCTTCAAATCTCTCTCTGCATTTCTTAACATCATGTTCTCCTCTGTGTCAAACCTCCCTCTCTCTCCCTCTTATAAGTATGCTTGTGATTACATTTAAGGCCCACTCAGCTAATTTAGGATAATCTCCCCACAAGACTCTTAGCTTAATCACATCTGCAAAGTCTCTTTTGCTGTATTAGGTAACATTCACAAACTCCAGGGATTAGAATATGGACATTTTGAGGGGTAATTGTTCAGCGTACTACACACTTTATCTGTGGAAATTGCTTGGTATTTAAGTGTGTTCTTCCATAGAAGACTTGTACTTCTCCCAGGTTTTACTGATACTACCAACCCAGAACTAGTTTAAAGTAAAATTTTATATTTTTTGGTCCAGATGGTTGGTACAGCTTTCAGCCTAGAGCAGCACAAGTGCAGCTTACAAAGGAAACTTCCTTTTTTTCCCAATCATCCAGAGTCAAGACTAAGACAATCATATATCCCAACCATATTGCTTTCTGGGTGATTTTTTTTTTCTTCCGTTTTCCTCACTGAAGGTATTATCCCTTGAAGATCCTGGCTTCAGTTGAGGCTTCAATCCAAGTTCTTTATTCAGGCCCTAAGCTTTGTCTTCTGTTCCCTGTAGCAGTCTATTAAAACTCAGATTATAGACTGCCAGAATGGAGATTTTTCTCTAGGGCAAATACTGACTCCAAAACTCACCCCGGTGGATTAGCACTTTCGATATTTTCCTTTCTGATCTACAAGAAATTCTCTTACTTTTCCATCAGCACAGCCATATTTTACTTAAAAAAATATTTTCTTCAATATTTTTAAATGTGTCATATCAGCAGGGGATTCTCTTAATTTAGGTTGCAATATTGCCAGAAACAGAAGTCAGATATTGAAAGAGTGTCTAATTTATCCCTCTCCTCAGCACCTAAATCGATGACATCCAAACTGTGACTAATGAATGTTAAATTAAATAAAAACATAGCAAACTGGAACTTGGACGGACATTAAAATTGATTAGTAACAGAGACCATATGGCCTGGGAAGTCTGAAGTATTTACTATCTGGCCTGTTATGGAAAGAGTTTGCCTTGTCTAGAGAGTTTATTTTGACCCCTCCACGAGACCAGAATGGGCATAGTGGTAAGTACTTCTCAGAAGTCTTAGTTTATTCTGGGGATGGTGTCCTTTATCTTGGTGATAGAGAACCACCTGGCCTCAGAAGTGCCTCTGAACTTCATGAACCCCAGGACTCACCTACCATGTCTATTTTCTCTTCATTCTCCTATGCAGCTAATGTACAATGAGTCAGCATGTGGGGTATCTTTAACTGAGACTCTTCCCCCTTTCTGTGTGTCAACCTGTCTCATGAATTGCTGAGGTGATAACTTAAGGGTTCACGTTGATTTATAGACTTAATATGCTTGAAGGAGAAGAAAGAGGATTCTGGGGTGGCATCTTGGCTCTGCTACCAATTAGCCAGCTCTCCATGATGTGGAGAAGCCACATCGTGTCTCTGAGTCCCATTGTCCTTATCTATAGAAAGAAAGGTAAATTCAGTGAACTGTAAGTTTCCCTGTACTCCAATGTTCTTTGATTCTGAAGTCAGAATAAAAAGTTTTATCTCTTTTCTCCAAGGTATAGTCCCTTCCTCCTTTATGAAGATTAGATGAGTAAATGCACGTAAAGTCCTGAGGACACAGCTGGGCACAAAATACATCCTCAATGAGCGTCAGTTATTATATTGTTGTCACGAATATTACCAAAAGCCTCTTAGACAGGGTAAAAGCCCACAATAATTAATCCTTTTTTATGGATAGTAGTCCCTCATGTTCCCTTGTGAGAATTTTTTGAGCATAAGTAGCACTGGAAAGAGATTCTAATCAGTATAAAATATCATCCCAATGTTCTCTCTGCCTTCAGAGGGATTGATTAACCTCCCCACTGCTGCTGACTGCATCACCAACAAGGGAACCACAAACCACAAAGCATTGACCAAAATCTGCGTCTGCAGAAAAAGAAGGGGAATTAAAGAAAAAACTCTCAACTTTGCAACCACAGGGCTTGGCTAGGTTTCCCTGGTGGTGTCTACAGGCTGAATTAGTGGAAGGGAAAGTTACTGTGATGGGTAGGTTAGGAGAGAAGCATGCTCATTGCAGATGTGGGGATGACTCTCAGCCACACTTGCTCTAGCTTGAAATCTGATGACCCACATGTATTCTGTATCATTATTTGTTCTAAAAGGAAATAATTTACCCCAAATAGTTGAAGTGAAGAAACATTAATATATGGAGGAAGCAAGGGTAAGGTAAGGTTAAAAGACGTTCCAGACAGTAGAAATGGTGGAAACTATTATCACCACTAGGACTAAAGGGTCAAGGGAAGGAAGGAGTGTGACTAGAGCCCAAAGAGAGCTGGGGCCAAGGAAGAGGGCTGTCTGGCAAAGGGCAGTTATGGAGGGATGCAACTATTTCTGGGGAAGGAACAAGGAAGAGACTCTATCTCCTGATTCTCCTGCCCTCTGATTGCTTGTGGTGCTTCCCATTGGTTACAGCCTGTTGGAAACCAGCCAGCCAGGGAACCCAAGAAATGTTTCCATAGAACAAGGCAGAGCAGAGAGGGGCCAGAGAATGGATGAGAGGTTTCAGGGAGAATAGAGAACAAGTACCCTTTTCCTCTGGAGCTTTTGCTCTGATTCCTCTTTGACTGGATATTTTTCTAGTTCCTTTGACATGCGATGTATTGTTTTGTGGATGAGCATGTGTGAGTGAGGGCAAATGTGTGTTGTTTTTGCCTAGTCTGTGGGTTGTAATGAAAAAGTACCCAGTTTGAACCAAGATACCTGAATTCTGGACTGTTAAAGAAAAAATTATTCATGACACTTGTTAAAATATTAGGGCAGATTTTATTCAAGACTACTGCAATAGGATTTTGTAGTAGGGGAGGGAGAGTGAGCTCAGCTCTGAATACAGCAAGAAACAGTGGGCATTTATAGCCAAGGAGCAGGGTGAGAGGGTTGATGGATGGATAATTACTGAGAGGAAACCTCAGGGGTGTGGGGGAATTCTGGCTAAACTGACCTAACAGGATTCTTGCTGAAGGCAGGGCAGGGTGATAAGACATCACTGTTTTAGAGCAGGCTGGTGGAGGATGAGGAATTAGGTTGGATATTGAGGGTAGGGGATTCTGGCTACACTGTGCTTGCTAAACAGGACTCTTGAGGACATGCCCAAGAATGAGGTCTGGTCAGGCTCAGAGAAACCTGTCTGAGCTTAGTCAAGGAAAGAGTCTTTGTCAGGTCTCAGCTCTGCCAAAAACTTGGGTAAACGTAGGCAAGTCATTTAATCTCTCAAAGTCTGGTATTTTATCTGTAAAATTGAGTCAGTAACATTTGTTCAATCTTTCTCATCAGGGTTTAAGAATCAAACAGAATAATAGTTAAAAGCAAGCTTCAAAATCAATGTGAGGAGAGAAGCTCTGAGGCTAGAGAGGAAGCTAAAGGGACTGTTTACCGGAGATTGTGATTCTTGGTGCACAAACGGTGTGGCTTGGGGATCTGGGTAACAACACATAGAAGAACGTGGCAGAGATTGCTGTTTAGCCACCAATTCCATTCCTCCATTTTTTCATAGCATTCGAATTATAATTTGGCATATGGCTATCCAGAGACACTATTTCCCAGCCTCCCTTGCTGGGTGTGGACATGTGAGCTGAGTACATTCTCTCCAGAGGAATGTGAGCAGAAGTGGTGTGTGCCACTTTCAGGTTGTCCCATGAACTCCCTCACATTCATTCTTCTGTGCTCTTCCCTTCTCCCTGGAAGGGAGACCAACAGAGTGGTCTAGAAGCTACTCATTGAAGATGACAGAGCCACCACCAGCTTGGGTCCCTGAAAGACTGTGAAGATCTGAGCCTCCTACCCCCAAATTTTTCACACTGAACTGGACATTCATTTTGACTATTATGTATGAGAGAAATAAGCTTCTTTATTCTTTTAAGTCACTGAATGCTGGAGTCTCTTTGGTGCAGTAGCTTAGCCTGCTCTAAAACAGGGAGCAGAACATTTCCCACATTTCTGCTCAGAACACAACATGGTTTTGTTATATGGTGATTGGGCAGGGGAGAGTATTAGAGGTGGCATTCAAGATGGCCAAGTAGCTTCTTCACAGAAGTCATTGGCAGGCATCTCCATCCAGTCATGGCAGGATCTCCAGACATCAGGACTTGCTGGCAGCAGACATCAACAAAGAGGCTGGAACAGAAAAATATGAGCCTACATGCTTTTAGCACAGATGAGACTCTCTTGGAGACTCTTAGAAATAGATGGGGAATAATTAAGGGTGCAGGGAGAACAGTTTGTTCCTACATAAGCAGCCTAAGTCTATTAGCTACAAAATTCTCAATATTAATATTTCTTAATGACACCTAATTTTCACTTTGTATCAGAATGCTTTGAGCTGCAAGAAGCCGTCAGCTTGAGTTAAATTTGCCTAAACAATATGTGCAATTTGTTATTGTTATTATTTTATATAAGAAACCACTAAAGTGGGATGGGCTGCCGGTCATGTATGATCAAGGCTCTATGTCTCTCTTCTCTGTGATTCTCTCAGCCCTGTCATTCTCCATATGGATGCTTTTTTTCTCAGGTTGGCTTTTCTAATCATCACAAGTTGGCTCTCAGCAGCAAGTGTTGCAATATGCTTACTTGTTCATCTCCAGTAAGGGGAAGAAAAGGGAGGAAGGGAAAGAGGATGAGAGAAAGCAAAAGCAAGAAAACTGTTCTCCTAACCATAGAATCATGTTCTTCTCTTTGGTCTTATTGGGTCGCCTCAACTCATGTACCCACTCCCAGACCAATACCTGTCCTTAGGGAAATGCTGTGTTCTATGGGCTGAAGCCAAGACTTCTGACCATCACTGGTGAAGAGCATGTGATTGTCATGATGGCCTAAACCAAGGGCATGCAAAACTTTGCCCTGCAGGCCAAATCCAGCCAGCCACCTTTTAATTGTGGCCTAGGAAATAAGGATGGTTTTTACCTTTTTAAATGGTTATATAAGAATTTCAGTAAAACCTTTGATTTTGCCCCTTGGCCTACAAAGTCAAAAATATTTACTATCTGGTCCTGTAAGAAAAAGTTTGCCAACTCCTAGTCTAGACTAATCAGAATCTGTCTCTGCAGATGAGGATGACGGGCCACCTTTCCTTGAGGCACGTGCATGGTACTGGGAGAATTCCCCAAATGCTAGAGAAAGTTGCTTGGAGATAGGATAGGAACATCTAATGTGGCAATGTCAAATACTCATAAACTTTGGTTAACTGCATCACAGTTCTCTCCATGAGTGTATATAAATATTACTAATCAGTATTTATTGTGTCTATTATTTTGTGCTGAACTCTGTTTTAGGCACAATGGTAATAATCAGAACTTGCCTATGAACAATTTCTCATCCTTAATCTTGCCCAAACACTTAAGATTCCCCCCACCCCCACCCTGGCCTTTTGTTTTAGTGTGGTGTAGGGGGTGAGGGAAGGCAGGGTCTCAAGTAATACATATGTAAAGTGGACTGTTTAGTTCCTAGGGCACCACATCAAATGACATACAGCATTAGAAGTAATAACACCTTCTCAGTGCAGACTGGGGTCACCCATAAATGCTGTTCACTTTAGCTCTCCAACAGGCTTAAATAATCATATAAAACTTGGTCCCGTGTTTTGACTGTAGTTAGAGGAACATGCAGTTTAGGTTTTAAAAATCAATGTAAATTAGTCTTAATCTGAATTTACTTTAAAAGAAAGATAATAGTCTAGGAGATAGTATAATGATTAGGAATCAATTTTTACTGGTTTTATTTTTTTAATGTCTAATGTATTTGTATCTGAGATCAGCTCTATAACAAGGTTAGAAATAAGGTAGAACACCAATAAGTTATGGTTGGGTGATTGGCCGCTGTCTATTTACTTAAGAGGCTTTGAGGTTGTGGTTTAGTTTAGGATTTACTGGGCAAGGTTGATACTTGGATGGAAGTCCAGTGGTACAAACTGTAATCCTTGCCCAACTATCTAGGGACACAATTAACCAAGGGACAAAGACAGATTATTTGTGAAATTGCTTGTGCTCTACGGTGAGGGCTGCTGGCTTGAAATATAGTCTTATCTGAGGTGTTGATTTAAATCACTGCTTAAAATGTGACTTGAGGCAATTTTGGTGAAATTTATGGTTTGTAAATTGCAGAGTGCAATGCAACCATTAGGCATTATAGTTATTCTTCTGTTTTACTCTTCCATGTCTGTTCCTTCATCTGTCCCTCATTGCTTTTAAAGTAAATATCTGGACCAATTCCTGTCAAGAAAAGAAGACCACACCCAAAAGCATGGCCATTCTAGGTCCAAGAGGGGAATGTCTAAGTGTGTGTGTGTGCATTCATCTGAACTTCTATGTCATGAATCACACAGATTAGCCATTGATCCGATGGAATGGTAAGAACCGAAATACTAGCCTACAATTTATTGAGAGCCTACCATGAGCTAGGCACCATACAAGGCTTTTTGCATATATTATTTCTCATCCACATAAATATACTTGGGGTTATATTATGTCCCTGGCCTATAGATGAGGAAATCAGGCTGGGAGAGATTTGAAATCCTGCCAAGCTCACAAAAGTGGTGAGGAGCAGAGCCTGGATTCAGAGCTTGGGCACAAAAGCCCAAGTTCTTGCCCTAGGGGTTGCCTCTCCTGTGGGACAGTTGTGTCCTGAAATGATCTGTCTACTACCAGCCAGGGAAAACAGCTGAGTTAACTTCTTGTGGCTCTCTATGCTTTCTCTGGAGGTGCAACATCTTTCAGAAATTAGAATACTTTTATTTTGGAAACCTGGGGCTGAGATGGGCTCTGTGCAATAAAATAAGAACAACAGCAGCAACAGCAATAATAGTTGTAGTTAACATTTACTGATAGATTACCATGTATTACCTGGCATGTAAGTTCTATTATTATTATCCCTATTTTGGTTCCTACCCGAGTTGAATCAGAGAAAAGATGAGAAATTTGCCAAGGTCACATGGATGCTAGAGGCAGATCCAGGATTTACATCCAGATCATCCAAAGGGCATGCCCTCAGCAAGTTCCCTGGGCAAGGCTATCAGGGTGGAGCCCCACCTCTGTAGACAACTGGCCAGCATGGCCAAACAGCATGGCCCCCTGAAGCTCCTGAGCCTCGGCTGGAGTCCCACCTATACAACAGGAATGAATTCTATCTTGGTGGTACTCCCCTCTGACTCTCCCTGGGGAAGGGGGGAGCACAAAGATTGAGAAAAGTGAGAAGAGAGATTCGTCTACCCTTGCAGTTTTTCTTTGGGGGATGGTTTTTCTTCTGGCTCTCTTCGGTCTGTGAATACCTCTGGCTAAAGCCTAGAAGACAGAAAACTAGGAGTTCTCCATTTAGAGCCCACCCAAGATTTAAAAAAGAGAGAAGAGAAAAAAGTTTTCTCTGTTTGCTTCTATATCTCAGTGAGCCACATGTGACCTCCTGAACTTTGCAATCGTTTCCTATGCAGTTTTTCGTATTGGAGGGAGGTTTAGTTGGTGGATCTGGTAGGGTATTTTCCCAGAGAAACCACTATGCTTGTATTTTGGAATCAGTTGCTCCCAGGAGTCCTCCCACCTGGAGAGCCAAGTCAAAACAAGCTCAGACAAGACTTACTTGGATTTAGGCTTTCAGGCACCAAGACCCTCCTCAGTAGACCCCAACATGGAACATCCACAAGCACCCAGATAGCAGCTGCTCCAGAAACCCATCAGCTTTATCACTGTTTGAGGCTATGCAAGTTGTGCCAGATTTTCTCACCCCAAAAGGAAAGCAGCCACTATGACCACAAAACAGGGAAGCTCAGATGGCAGAGCATCTGATGTTTTTCATAGCTGTGCCACTGGCACCTGGTATGGGGTCTGACTAACAGTAAAAACTTGTGGAAGTTGCTAACTCACTCTGTCTCTATGGGCATTTCATGTCTCTCAGAGACATTTCCAATATATAAAAGATAGTAATAACACCTCATGAGATCATTTCAAGTACAAAATGAGACAATACTTATAAATAAGCTTGTTAAACTTCAAAGCATTATATAAATGTGAAAGATATAAGAAAGCTCCTTTTTTATCACCACCTCTCAAAGATACCCAGATAGTTAAATTATCCTGCTTCCATGGCAGTCAGGGTACAAGGCCATGAAGGAATGGGAATCCTACTTCACAGGGCATTTTGGAGGAGTGAATAATATGCTGAGAAATGTGCAGTGTTTGGTTAAGGAGGATTCTGTAATAGTAGCCCCCAACTCACATAATCCCCGTGGTTTCTGCACTGGTTTCTAGACAGTCCAAGAAATTTCCTCAGTCAGTGAACCTATTGTGGTTGTCACTTTGGCTATTCACCAAATGTTTCCGTTTCTCCCCTTCAGGGCATACAAGAGAATTGCATTTCCCTGCTCCTCTTTGAAGATGGGGTGCCTGTGTGTGCTGGGAATTCTCTGTTTGCCCATTAGGTATTTTCCCTACCTTTTTCTGCTCTGCTCCATGCTCCAGAGGGTTGATCCCTGTGAACTGCATGTTCCAGGTGCCTTAACGATTTTGTCACCATTTACCCTACAAATTAGAGTGAGCTGTCCCCTCTTTTAAGATTTAATGATGAAATTGACCTAATCCCCAGCTTCATGGATTGTCTGTCTTGCTGTTCAGTATGGGCCGTCATTATTTCATATTTTTTCTCCCAGACATGGGAGTTATCCGTTCCATTTATCTATGCCCATTCCCAAACCCACCATCATAAGGCCTAGGGGTGTGTAACAGACTTTACTAAATATTTGGAGAAGAAGGAGACAGTTTATGTCACAGACAAACAATTTAGAATTAAATAGCACATATTCAAGTTATTGTCCTTTGTTCTTTCTACCGATTCAGGCTTTAGTCCTTCATAAACTTGCTCATCCTTTTCTTTCCTCTGCCCCTCCTTCCAAACCCAGCTCTGGGCCTCTCTGTATAATCAAAGATTGTTAATGGCTGTGTTAGATGGGGGGACAAATTTTCTGTGCCTTCACTTCTCCTCCTCCACCTGTCTCGGCAGTGGAAAGGGAGCTGATGTTCCACATAAACATGGCTTAAGTCAGCTCACCCCCATACCCTTTTCTAAAGCCCCATCCATCACTAGGCACCTTCAGAATACAAAAGCAGGTATAGCCAATTTGAGTTTTAAATGCCTGCCCTCTTCCACATGCACTTGCTTTGGAGTTTGTATTGCCTTTCTTTGCTTCTTCTCACCATAAGTATGGAAAATCTTGAAGGTGCTGACCAAGAGGAAAAGGGGCCAAGGAGCCTGGCTCTCATAAAGACCATAGACCACCAGGGCTAATGTATAGTTGCTGTACAAAGGCTTCCCATTGGAGTAGGGGAACCAGAGCTGGCTTGATACCAAACTTGGTCAGTTTGGCTGGACTTATTCTCCTTATTCTCTGGGCACGGACACCCTAGGGACTTAAACAGTGGTGTTCACAGTTTGGAGAATTCTGGATCCTGGCCATCTCTCCATTTCTTTCTACCATGAAACATGAACTATCAAGACAAATCCCTCTTTATTATTAGGAAATCAACACAAAGCCTATGACACACCATTTCTAATTCAGAATTGTTCCTCTTTTTCCATCCTTCTCACCAATGTCCTGTTTGAGGTCCTCACATCCCTTGCCTGGGCTGCGCTGTCTCCCAATGGTCCACATGCCTTCCTCTCTTCCTCCACCCTGCCTGCTTGTGAGCTTCCTAAAATCAGATGCAATTGGGTCAAGCCCTTTTCTGTAATTTAAAAAATATTTTCTTTGTGTATTTTATCTTTAATAATAGAGGTTGTACCTGCTCATTGTAAAAATACAGACAATAAATATTTAGAGAGAAAAAGTGAAAGTCCTTGTGACCTGGCTCCAATCATTCCCTAGAAGTAACCACAGTTAATAGTTTATTTTGTGTCCTTCCATACATTTTCCTATGTATGTACAAACACATGCACACACATATGTATATATACATGCACACTTTGGTACACAGTTTTCTGCAACTTGACCTTTTCACTTAAAAATATATGGAGAGGTCTTTCTATGTCAATACACATCAACCTACCCTTTATTTTCAAAGGCTGCGATATAGTCCATTTATTTTATGGATTTACTGATATTTATTTAACCAATCCCCTACTGATGAACATTGAAGTGGTTAATAGTTTTCCCTGTTACAGATTTTGTTCTTCAGTGAATAGTCTTATATCTATCTATGTATTTTTTAGATTTTTAAATGCCTTCTTACCCTTGCTTTCAGACCCATAGTATTTTCAAAAATTAAAATTATTTTCTGTCATAAGTGTACAGTTTAAAGTATCAAAGAGCGCTATGAGATTTATAACAAAAGAGAGCAGTCCCTTGCCCCTCCCCAGTCTACGTTCCCAATTTCAACTCCCCATATGCAATTTCCTTCAAATCCTTTACCTGTACTATGATCGTGTTTCTTTTCTCATGCAATTTATTATTTTCTCTGAATTATTACCTTGTTTTTTCATTTACTTAATTTTCCATGTATATATCACTTATTCACCCCAAATATATCAACAGAAGTGAAAATCTTATTTCTATATTTTCAAACTCTTTGGACATCCCAATAATATATTATTTTTTAATGAAATATTATTTCATTATTCATCCATCTTTGGACACTTAGCTTGTTTCCCCAACAGTTTAGTTTAATTTTATTTTTCTTGGAGGTCTTTTTCTACAGATTTCTGCCTTTTCTCCTAATCAGGGATCATTTTTTTTCTAGAACTGCTGCACAGCTGTCAGTTGTTATCTTGGGACTTGCATTCACATCAACCTGGTACTCCCACTGTTTCTTGTGTTGAATTTCCTGTTTCTTCAGGAATAGATGTTCCTTTTCCTTGTGGACCACTGTATCCAGAGCACCTAGGTCAATACCTCCACCGAGGAAGCATTCAAATCTTTGTTGACTGACAGAATGAATAAAGGCGTGAATGAATAATGTCTTATTGCTAGGCTAGACCACTGCTTGAGACTCCAAAAAAATAGCATATCTCTATATTTGCTAAGGATTCAGTGAAATCTCCAGAGAGTAAACTTGAGGTAACAAGTAAACACACGTGTGTGAGCTGCATCGTCCAGCTTAGTGGTGGAATCCACAGCAGTAGAAAAGTATAAATCTAGCTGGTCTGTGCAGGAATTCAGCCTCCCGGGCCTCATTAATGCCCTACTCTATCCAACAGAGCCAACCAGCCATAGGCAAGCAGCTTGTGAAACAGCCTGGTAAGCTGGCCTCCATATCATAGTCCCCGGCTTTCTGGCCCTAATGAGGATTGCTATTGTCCTTGAATTTAGCCCAATTCCTCCCAGCAGGCTTCCCTTTAAGGATGCTGTCTTATCAGCAGCCCCTGGCCCAACAAGGTGAGGAGGGTTTCCTTCTCTCATAATGACTCTCTATGTGTTTTGTCCAGACCAATTTACCACTGCAACCCACCTTCACTCAGTAGAGCTTTGCTCTAAGCTCCAGAGGTTAAGGTCAAGCTTTCTTCAAATGTCTTTCTTCCAAAACCTTAAATCATTTATTTGTTTGCCTTCCACTGTATTTTTTCAAGCACAGTCGGCACTACCCTTTCTTTGCCCACAGTTCAGAATTGCAGGGCGCTCGGTGAACACAGACTGTTGATGCCTTGCAGACCCTCTTTGACGCTCAGATTTTCGCAAGAGCAGACAGCCCCCACATAAAAGCCATTCTCTTCTGGCTGCCACTGAGTATTTCAGAATTTTGGGTTGTCAGAGCCTGTTGTTTTTATCTGATTGCACAGACATGGAAACTATCCAGTGAGCAGGTAAAGGCGAGAGGGCACCTTTAAAAAGGGGATTAAGGGCAGGTGTAAGGAGGCAGGAGGCTAACCAGAGTAGGGGGCTGCTTGAGGTAGTCTTCTCTCCCAATTACCAAGGTGGGAGACTTATCCACCAAAGATAATGTTGATTCATCCCTACCAAGTACGTACTCTGTGCTGATAATACAAATGTATCATCTCATTGAATCTTTCCAGTAATTTCACAAGATGGGAAACAGGTTTCAGAGGTTGATTTGCCCAAGGCCACATAACTAATGAACAGTTATGGGCTCCCTGAATGTGGGATCTTATAGTGCTGAAAAAGGGAAAGTCTTGTGCAGGCCAGGACAAACTGATCACCCTATGACAACACTGATGGACAATATTGACTCCAGAGTTCCCTACTGGGTTGGCCAAGGCTTTATCTGACCTCTGACCTGCATCGTGGTTCTATTTTTCCAACTGTCCAATCTGTTTCTTCCCCTACCTTCCATAGGTGTTGATCTCTGATAAGCATCTTGCACATCAGATTCTTAGCCTTTGCTCCTGGAGACCCCCCTGCAAACTCCTACAGCCACAGAGCATCAGTGCCTTGGAGGAATACAAAAGAACCCCAGCTAGCCAAAGCCCCAGACATAAATGGGTACCATACGTGGGAGGGCATTGAAGTAGAGGATCTGACATTTCCACTCTCAGACACAGAGACTATCCAATTGCAAAAGTCAAAGTACACAGGACCAGGCTGATGATATTCTGACTTGCTCAGCTTTCATTGGTTAGGAGAGAGGAGGAAACAGCCTGCAGGTAACCAGAGACATCTGGAAGAGTGTAAGGGGTTATGGGCAACACCAATTTGCTCAAACATTTATACAACTATTCCTCCTTCCCTTTGCGGACATGTTCTTATTACTGTCTGGCCTCAGCTGCCTGTTTAATTGTGGTTGCATTTTACTGTGGATGTTTTTTAACTGACTGAAGGGCTTTCTAGGTGCAGGTTTCTTAATTTAAAAATTGATTTTGGTTTGGATGTACTTTTTCATTCCTACTCCTAAAAGCGATCTTTGTCTTCCTAACTATAAGTCAGAAATGATTGATGCCTTTCCTCTAGGAAAAACCACCCCCATGTCCCAATGTATTCATATATGTTCACCCTACTCAGGTGTGCCTCAAGATGGGACATGCTTCTTTGCACATGTCCTGAGGCCCCTGAAGTTGCCCAGACAGGATGGTTTGGGACAGGTGTTTGGACAGGAAGATAGACAGTAGTTGAGGAGTCATTTCCTCTGATAGTGAAAGTCCTCTCTATGTGACAGCTCTGCCACATCCACATCCCATACTTCTTTACACTTCATCACACCTGTTCACACTTAGGGGCATTGACAAATCAATTAACAGCATCCTCTTGGTGCTCAAACATCACTTTGCATCAAGCTGGCCATTCTTTTGACAAGGGCTGACGTTTACCTTCCTTGTTGGAAACTTTCCAAAGAATGAATCAAAATACAACCAAACTTGATTGCAAAATCATTGAGAGGATTAGTAAGAGCCACAGACATTTCACGTTGTAAGTGGGAGTGAAATCTCTGTTATTTTAATGTGATAGCCGTTGCAATGTGTGGAGTGCCAACTGCCACTTGCTATGCATTTGACCTTGGGGAAAGAGGATTCCCTCTGAACTGAATTGTTAATTAGGAAAATGCAGATAATAATACCTATCATGATTTTCACCTCATAGGGTTGTTGAGGTTCTGATGAAATACTTACTGTGTGTAAAAGCACTCTTGGCAAACAGCAAATAGCATATGCTGATATGCTACAAAAACATAAATTATAAAACAGTCAATTAAACAATAGTAGATTGATGAAGAAACTCATCAAAAGACTGGCAAATAAGCAAGCAAATAAACGAAACAGTGGTAATGGCCATTATGGGTAGCACAGCCAGAGAGAATTAAGTCATATAAAGAGATCATTCTGTT
Source organism: Grampus griseus (assembly GCF_964374135.1). Classification (NCBI taxonomy): domain Eukaryota; kingdom Metazoa; phylum Chordata; class Mammalia; order Artiodactyla; family Delphinidae; genus Grampus; species Grampus griseus. The sequence goes on from NC_139018.1 coordinate 97,197,620, forward strand.
GAGGATATTTTTTACTTGGTTTGGTACAATTCAGACACCAAAACTGTGATTAAAACAGTCATGCAGGAAGTTGTTCCTGAAGACTGATCTGAAAAAGGCACAGAGAGATTAAGTGACTTATCTGAAGTCACACAATACCCAAACTGCCTCTGGGTGAGAGAAGGAAAGAAGGTGAAAGTAAGGTGGGTGATTGACAGGCTCTGAGTGGGGCAAGGAGAAAAAAAGTATTTTGTGCAGAAGGTACTGTGATATGAAGCTCTGAGCACTGTGGCAGGAAGCTGTGGAAGGGGAGACCAGGACAGCTGCCAGTCCAATTTGGCAGGCAGCAGAGTGAAGAAGTGCAGCTTATTTTTAGCAAGAACAGCTCAGCAGCAGCACAGACAGCCTGAGAAATGCTAAAGTTGATCCTCAGACATGAGATCTACGCACAGTTGGTGGAGTGACAGGCTGAGATCATGGGTGTCTGGAAGTAAGAGGACCTCTGGGCAAGTTTCAGATTTTCAAGACACAGCTTCACACACATAACAGCAATGACCACAGCAGCATCACCAAATTGGAGACACCAGTAATCTTGCACTGGTATTCCTGTGTAAAATCCTAGGACTTTCTAGAGAGCTCTGAGCAAGCCCTGAGTCCTCACCAAGGCAAATGTGTGCCACAAAGACCATAGAGGATAAAAGCCACTAGTGTGCAAAATCCACGTCACCCCTTGACAGTACAATGCCTGCCCCAGGTACCCACACAGGGGGTAAAGCCTTCTCCTGTATTCAGTGTCCATGCTTTAATTGAATCTAATCCTCTGCCTGAATTTGAGGGAAACATGCAAATGGATCCTTCATTCTGTTGCTGCTTTGGGGTTTCCCTGCCAATCTTTTCTCCCATCCGAGGGAATTGGCATGGGAGTTGGACTGTAGACTGACTATCTATCATTCTATCCCAAGAATGGATTTCTGGGATAAGAAGGATTTCTCATCCCTTAATATAAGGCCTTACTCTTCTCCTGAATTAGGGATTCTGCTAGGCCCACTGGACTGGAAATTGGTTAGCTTTCTAACATCCTGCAAAAACACCATGAAGGGGTCCCTGTTCTCCCTGGTGGATGAAGTTTTGAATAGTTGGATGAGCTACTGTGGTTCTTTTCTTTTCTTTTACCACCAGCCTTTTCATTCCTTAATCCCTGTACTTTGCCTTTATCCAGCCGCAGGAAGACATTGCCTCAAGATCACTGGTGACCTCCCAATCCATTTTCCTCCCCTTAATCCACATGCCTCACAATATCCAGGCTGCATTCACCACAGTTCCCCACCAGCTCTTCCTTAAACTGTCTTCCCCCTTGGCATCCGTGATTCCACTTGGTCAAGGTTTTTCTCTTTTGTCCTTGGCCGTGGCTGCTCTCCCTTCCCTATGCCCTTCTCCTTACCACACACAAGGCCTAGCTCTCAGGTGAGCGCTGGGCCCTGCTTTGAAGCACTGAGCAAAATAGACTGCTTCAAGGAGGGTTTCTCAGTATCTGGAGGAGCAGAGAATTGGGGAAGGGGCCTCCTAACCAGAAATACAGGGACATGCAGAATAATTTTGGCCTCTAGCAGAATTTTACTTTTAATTGGGGGATCAGCCTCATTGAAGAACAATTTTACTTTTGCTTTTTTTTTCCGAAAGAAACTGCATGTTCTGACAGTTTGATACAGTGTATGAAATCGCTGATTTATCTTGTTGTGAGAACAGATCTGGCAGCAAAAGGCCTACGGTGCTTATTTTTATAAATATAAATATATCAGTCAAGTCACTTTAAAGCACTGGTGTCAAGGGACAAAAAGCCTCCATCCTTATTGGTGACCACTTTATATGAAGTTATGTTTTAAGAGATGGTGCTGCCTTATGGTAAATCTGAATCAACATAATAACGGGGCATGTTATAACACTGTTCTTCAGCTGGATAATAAAATACGGTATGTTCAGTTTAAGATACACCAGGGTGATTTTAAGTATCATTTTCTCCATGAATGCTGTTAACGTTAACTATTACCATCCCTCTCCATCTCTCCTATGAGGTTTCCCACAGTTGCATCAAGAATGAAAGCAAATGAAATTTGTGTTAAGACTCAGTAACCTTTGATTAGCTTGAATTAAGAATTTCTCAATTAGAGGCAAAAGCCAGATCTAGGAAACGAAATGTGTGAGTATTTACTTTCTGTTTAAAGACTTTTTGGATTAAAAGATATAAACAGATAACACTACAAAATTAGTTTTTTCTGTGATGACAAGGTAAAGACTTCTGCTGTTGCTAGGATATACCTCCCTATCACAGCTGATCTTGAAGGTGAAAATTGGTGCCTTAATTTCCCAGTGGTCTGTGCTACTTCTGACTTAGGCCTCATTCTGGTTAATCACGCTGTCATTCTCACTGCAGATTGCCTTTTGACATCTTCATCTGCACAAGGGTCCTGTAGCCAAGTCTCAGTGTGTAGAGTCAATTCTGCAATCTTTGGTGGTCAAGGCCTGGTCTCTGGGACCTAGTACAGATGAGGGAGGAAAGGGGGAAGAACAAATGTGTGCCATTGCTGGAAGCAAGGTTGGAAGGAAAACAGTATTTCTCTTTGTGTACATGCAGCTATAATGGGGAGCCATATGCAAATGAAATTATGGAGAGAATCTTAATGTGCAAAGTTTAAGTCTGCAAAAATTAGACCCAGTAATTTCTAGCAATATAGTAATAAAACAAAATCTATCATTTACATTTTAGAATCCAAGGAAGACGGGAAAATCAGGTTTATTGTATTTGAAGATCTATCTCTTATCAACCCCTTTTAATGTCTTTAACCAGTTAGTACGTAAATAAAAAACTTTGAGCCAGGACCTCATTTCCATGTCTATCAATACATGGCTTATCCAAAGTATTTCCATGTTGCCAGTTATGTCAATATTCAAAAATGTCAGTGATAGATATTTTTCATTAGAATGTTATCCCAGTAGAAAGCCCCAACTTAAATTATCACTGGCATTTATTTAGCATCCAATTTTAGGCCCAGTGTGTACCAGATAGACCTCTAAAACTCACACAAGTCTATAAGGAAAGTATGGAGGAACTAAAGCTTGGTGATGTTAAGTCATTTGCCTGAGGACTCAGAGCTGGTAAGGGCAGAACCAATTTGAATCCTTGTCTCTTAGGTCCCCAAGCCCATAGTCTTTTCATTACAATACATTAAACTGCCTCCTTACCACATTGGAAGTTGTGTCATCCATTTCTGGAACCATATGTCTTACAAATTATGTTATAAATAGTAATTATGGTAAAAATAGACTCAGGGTGTATTTATGCCTGTGTTTCCATTGCAATTTTTATGTATACAATTATGTTATAGAGAGAATCCTGGGCTGGGGCCTCCTAAAGAACCCATACCCTGTTGCAAGTAGGGTAAGAGGTTGCAAGTAGGGAGGGGCAATAGGAGGTAATTGTGCAATTTTGTCATCACCAAGAGTAGGGCTGTAAATGACATCCCTCCTTCTGATACACAACTCCCACATGGATATTGCTTGCTGAAGAATTTTTTTCTTCTAGAATACTCACTGTTGTGTGGACATTCTGCTGGGGAAAGGAAATCCAATACTTAGAGTTGACCAGGGTTTCTATGGGTGACCCACAGAGCTCTTATGCACAGGGAACTCGGGGTATGTGGCAGAGAGTGTCATTCTGATTGAACCCCACAGTCACTTCACTGGATGTAAAGGCAACAGAGATCACTGTGGGACAAGCCAGGGAATCCTGAGGTTGCAGCCTGACCAAAGGATAAACTGCAGGGACCTGAATAAGGAACACAAGCTTGAGTGTTAGGGGAGAATTCTAATAGGTTCTTGGTCATATTTCTCAAATGAGGAACCACAGACTATATACTTTTTCTTAAGATATTTGAATATTCCTGTAGTTGCTTGAAATACCATGTAATTCCTTCTTAATATTTATATACTTTTTTGTAAAGAGTTCTGGAAAATTACCTAGAGTGAAAGAGAGATAGGACTCAATCCACTAACTCAACATGTGACCTTGGACAAGTCACTTAACCTCCCTTAGAGTTTCCATAAAATGAGTAGGTGAGGCTGTGTGTGCTCTACAGTTCTGTTCCCATCAAAAATTATGTGATGAAAACACTGGAGATTCACCATGGTGATATTTAGCTCTTCACATACTGGCATGTCATTTCCATCCAGCTCCTGATTATACTTCACTCTTCATGAAGAGGGAAGCCTCACAACTCAGGAAATGGTGCTTCCTCAAAGAAAGTGCAGATACATACACTAATATGACAGCCTATCCGTTCTCATAGAGTGGCCCGTTTCCTTTCCCCTAACTTATAGCAGCTCAGGTTCCATACAATAACACTAACAAGAGCTCACATTTTTGAGCACTTACTCTCTGTGTCTGTGTTTAATGTGAATGGTCCTTTGTCATTCTGCCAACACGCTCTATGAGTCTGTTCTCATCCCGATGTGCAGATGAGGAAACTGAAGGACAGAGAAGCAAAGGGACTGTACAATTTGGGAGAGCTAGTAAGAGGCAAAGGCCAGGCTGGAACCCCAATCTGCCTGACTCCTGATCTGTGACTTCACCCTCCACAGCACTGCCTCCTGCTAGAGGGCTGCTGTAAACCAGTTCAGATTTCAGTAACACCAGATGTTAATCTGATGTGTTCATTTTACTCTGCAGATGCTAGCATGAAAATACTCACTGTTCTTTTTAATGGAGAGCTAATTTGAAAAACAAACTGCTGGTTTTCCTCTCCGGAGTACTAATGAGTCACACCTCTGGGATGGAGTGTGCATGGGCCCTGGCTGTGACTAGACCTCACCGTATAGTGGGGCCCTCCCAGCTACTTGTCCTCCTTCCTTATTGCCCTATTGATTGGACTCTTTCATTTACAAAGAAGGTGGCGCTTGAAGAACAAGATAAATGGCTGTGAATGTCTACCCTGATCCCTTCCTTCTTTCTAATGAGGGGAAAAAACCTGAAATACTGGGTTTTGGGACCAGTGGGTAGACACACCTTCCAATACACAGAAGTGAGGAGTCAAAATCAACAGAGAAGAAGCAAAAGCAAACCTGAAGCAGCTGCCTCCTCTTCCTTTGCCTTCAGTTAAGGAAACACCTCCTTATGGTCTTATCACTTTTATAGGCTAAATGGATTTCTCAGTTATAGAGAAAGGTAGAGATATATGTTGCTTGCCCAACTTTTTTGTTAAAGTTAGCAGATTGGCAAGTCAAAAGAGTACTACAGGGCGTATTTTTTTGTTGAATTAAAGAAAATATTCCCCTAGAACAGACCATCTCGATCTTCTTTATTAACCTTCTCTTTCTGAAAATGTCTGTTAGGTCCTTAGAATATACAAGGGGAATTGACCTCTTTCCTCTGCAGGGCCATATGCAGCATTTAGCATGTGCAGCTCAGAGATAAAGGTTAACTCATCTGCAATAACCCCTAAAATAACATACACGATGTGCTGATGAGGGCTAACATACAGCGAAGAGACCCTTTTAAAGGATGATGGGAATTAGTCCCTTCACAAACAGTATGTAGGGTGGAAACAGCTGAGATCATTAAAGAAATTTCAGAAGAGGATGCAAGCTGGTCCTCATCCCAGGCAGTCAGTCCACTTTCCTTTGTGTGTTGAGTTTGTCTTTGCTTGGACACCTTGACTAAATATCCCACCACCAAAATAAATCTGTTTTTCACTGACACACGTTTTGTAAGCCAGATCCAGTCCCTTCTGGGTGTGGCAAATTCAGAGGCTGCTTCCAGCTAACCTCGTGTTACCATGGTCAGTGCCAATCAGGTGCACAGAATCCATTTTTCCACTACAGCCCACCCATGTGCGCTCCAGTTTTTAATCCATGGACCCCCACAGAACAAGCTCCTTTAACTGTTTACAAACCACACACTCTGAATAGATGTAAAAATCAGCATTGATTTTTTTATTTGATGCTTAGAGAGGGTTCACTTGCTCTTTCTGAAGTGGATGCTGCCAATAATTATACTTGTGGCAGAACCGTGCCAAGTATTCCAGATCAACCAAGGCATCTCAAATAGCAGGAATTATCTAGAATGGAAATGAGCAGTTTATTTTTCCCTTACTCTTTAGTACAGATTTCAACATTTATATTCACCTTTCTACACCTTTATAGTAATGTATGTAGCATAGAGATTTTCTTCTGTGCCTTTCTTTCCTTTATAAAATATTTGACTATAGTACCAATACTAATGACCTCTTATATAGCACTTTCCGGCACATAAATTACATAGGATTTTTTAAATAATCTTGAGAGATAGAGATTTATTCTTTTTTCCCTACTTGCAAACAGGAAAACTGAGGCCCAGAGAGGTTGAATGATTTACCCAAGGCTACACAGATAGTAAAGGGCAGACCTAAAACATGAAATCAGGCCACTTAATTTCAGAGTCAGGGCTTTTTCCATTTTTCTATGCTGCCTCCTGAGAATGCCTTCCTGGAAGGAATTTTTGCCTCTAAGATCCTTTCCAACATTCTGAAGTCCGAGTCAGAGGATCTGGGGGCATATACTACCCAGGCCACGTCCACAAAAAGCAGACAGTCACAGAGGGATGCAGAGCATACAAATGGCTGCTCTAAAGCCCAGCCATCAATATGGATTACTGCACAGCTTATGGTGTCCAAGGAGAGCCGCATCAAGTTAGCAACGGGCAGTGATGAACAGTGTGAGCTCTGCCGCTGTCCATTTTGCACATGCCTAGAGATGGGCAAACCTGCCATTTGAAAAACAGCGGGATACACAACCCAGGCAGCTCCCCAACAGCACACAGAATCCTCTGTTCTGGTCTGTTCTATTGTGGCTCTGTGAGAGGGTCTGGACGAGGCTCGGATCATTATTGCCTCCCTTTGGAAGGGGATATGCCTCAGCAGACCCGGCTCAGCAAGGGCCAGCCTCTATTTACGAGTTCTGAACCTTCCTGCCCTCTCTGTCCTTCGCCTTCCCATCCCCCACAGCTGCCGTGGTGCTGACAATAAAAAAACGATGCCCGAGGCTGTCCTGTTTTTATTATTAGTTATATGGCATCATAAATGTACATAGAGATGTTCAGTAAATGAAATTGTGCCAAACACCAACCAGGGCCACTGCCCCAAAGATCTGTTGGCCTTAGGGCAATGGCAGAACAATCTAAGAGGAACAAAGGGAGCTGAGAGCCAGATGAGGTGGGGTTTTAGTACTGTTTGGCTTTTCAGAGCGGGAGGAACAGGCAGTCCGGCAGGCTGATGGAGAGGTACAGCGTGCAAAATGCATCGCAGCCGCAAAGGGACTTTGAGGCCAGCAGCCCATGCTCCCAGGAATGGGCTGGGGATGATATCAGAAAGTCAAGGGAATCAGGCCCTTCTGTTATTTAATAAGATAAATACAAGAGGAGGAGAAAAGGTGCGATTATTTGCTTTTGATCATGAGCAATCTGACTTTGTTAGGAGAGGCATAAGCTGTGGGCTCGCCCTCTTTGTAAGTACCCCTTCGGATTCCACACAGTATTAAATTGCACAGACTTCTCCGGCAGATGCGATGTGTAAATATAGGACAATAACTGGAAATTTATGAGGTTAAATACTGAGGAATTGCTGAGTAGTAAAATGAAGAGACATAAATTACAGGAAATGCTGTCCTTCAATGAATGTATTTTACATAATACTGAAACTTTTAAAAGGCAACAGTAACCGAATATCAGAAGAGGGTCTGAAAGGAGGAAAGCCAAGTAAAAAACTAGGACTAGGACAGTCCAAAGTCAGAGCTGCTTTATCACTGTTAAATGGTCATATCAGTTGCCTTAGATTTCTGTGGCTCTTTATCCTCTTTATGTATAGTGAAAAGAGTACAGGTAGTGAGGTCTGAAGAGATACTGTTCCTCATTACCTGTATGATCTTGGCCAAGTTAATTAATCTATATGATCCTCAGTTTTCCCATCTGTAAAAACCCATTTTATAGAATTACTATGAAAATTAAAAAGGACAAACATATAAACCACTTAGTTCAGCATATAGTGATGTTTTAAAAAATGAGTTCCTTCTATGACCTCTATCAAATAATAACCAAAGTGTTAGCAAAATACAGAGGAGGAAGATGAGTTCTGTCCAGAGAGCTTGGGAAAGACTTCTTAGGTGGGGAAGCATTTGAAAACTAGGTTAGGTTTTGATGAAGAGATGGAAAGGGAATGCATCAAGGCAAGGGAGAGAGAAAAGACAAGGAGGATTGTGGGACTGGAAGGCAGGTGGAATGGAGGGGAGTAAGCAAGATGGGCACAGGACTCAAATCCCAGAGCATCCTGACTGGCGTGCTAAGTCATCTGGCCATTGTTCTGAGGGCACTGAGGATATATTAGAAATATCAGAACAGGGAGTGACATGAGCAGAGAGGTATTTCAGGAAGATGAGTCTGGCACAGTGTGAAAACTATGTTGGAGTGGGGAAAGACCAGAAGCAGGGAGGCCAACTGGCAGACATGGCAGTGGTCCAGGCAAGCACTAATGAGGACCTGAGTTAGGACAGTGGCAGTGGGGATGGAAACAAGGGGCCAAATGTGGGACACTAAGGAGGCCAATGTGGCAGTGTTTGGCTTTTGATGGATTGTGGAGTAAAGGACAGCAAGGAGCATAAAAAAGTTCTGAGGTTCCAAGTATAGGGGACTAGGGATTTAATTATGTCATTACCAAAAATGAGGATGGAGGAAATCAGTAAAAGTGAGTTAGTTTTAGATTTCTTGAGTCTTGGGTACCCACAGCATTTCCAAGAAGAACTGGAAATGATAAAGCTTCTGGCAGCGCTGGCCTCTGGCTTGGGTCTGGACTAATACCCAGAGTTAGGATCATTGACACTGTAGTCCAAGTTGAAGTCATAGCAGTGATTGGGTCCACCAAGGGAGAGAGAAAGGGGAGGAGAGGTCAAGTGCTAGAAAATGTATCTGTTTCGGGGCAGGACAAGGAGGCTGCAAAGGAGTTGGAGACAGAGAGATGAGAGAGACAGGGCCGAGGAGGGCATCTCTGGGTGACAGAATTAAGAGCCTCAGAAATCAGAGAAGAGCTGAGGTGGGTAACAGCTAAGAAGCCATAGGTCTTGGTGACCTTAGTAACTAGGATTTCTTCCCTGCCTTCTTTCAAAAGGCATTTGAAGAAACTTAAAACATTAGGACACACTTCAAACAGTACAAATGAAATAGGTGTTTTAAGAAGACAACTCAAAAGCCAACCAGAAGGAGGCACTAGGGGTGCGGTAAGTACCGAAGCTGCACACATATAATAATAATAAACATAATAAATAATAATAATATAACAAATTTAGCACAGAACTCCTTGGCACATATGTAGATTTTGAGGTCATGGTATGCCTTTAAGAGCTGGGTTTCATCACAGGTAGGAGACACACCTGGGTAGGTAGAATGCAAAGGGGTGTGCGGCAAGGTGGGGAGGAAGGAGGTGGAAGAGCAAGTCCATTCACCTTCCCAGAGTGGTTTTGTGGTGCAGAGGAGGGTAGAGGAGAACAGTATTGGAGTCTAAAACCAAAACAGTTATTGTTACTGCTTTCTTTCAACTGGAGCCCCTGGTCATTTTTTCTTTTTTAAAGAAAAAGGGGTTATAGGAAACTGAGGGATAACAGAAATGACCATATTTAGAATACCTTCTATGTGTTGGGCACTTTGCCGCTATTAATATTTTTCAATCTTCAAACAATCCTTGAAGGTAGGGTAAGTATGAGGCTCAGGAAAGTTAAGTGACTTGCTCCAAATCCAGCAGTAGGGTCAGGAATGGAGTCCAGGAACATCTGACTTGAGAATCTATCTTCCTTCCATGATATCGCACTCACTCTCACAGCAGAAGACATCTCGTCAGGGTTGGAGACGTGAATTGGGCTTCTTCACCCTTAAGTTCCCAAAATGGTTCCTGCTGTGGTTCCAAGTGCCCTTCAGCTTACCTGTGCCTCAAACAAACTGTATATGTGTATCTCCAGTGGGAATTCTTGTCACCCAAAAAAGTGTTACGTAGAAGAGGGGGTCGACTTGTTCTGAGCTATTCAACAGATAGACCTTGGATTAATGGATGGCATTGAAAGGGGACAGATTGTAGAGGAACACAGGATGAGCTTGCTGACAGAGTAGCCCATTATATGTGAAGGCATGAAAGAAAAAAATCACATAAAATGTGTCCAGAAATGAGGTAAACAATAATAGGTAATATTATACTCCCATTATACAGATGAGGAAACTGAGCAATGGTGCTAAAGTAACTTGCCGAAGATGGAGCAGGGATTTTTCCCAGTTTGTCTAAAGATCCTTGCAGGTGATGGAAATAGGGCAAGTGAGATGGGGCAGAGGATCTGTTGCACATCAGTCAGTTTTCTTCCATCCCATACTTGAATTCTAACTTGCAAACAAAATGGTTGACTGGGGCAAAAGACAAATGGGCAAGGATAACTTTCTCTACTTTTTCGCAGTAGTCTTTTCACCAAGAAATTGCATGAAGTACCTTTGAACCATTACCTAATTTATTTCACCTGGCTATTTCTTCATGACAATTTACTTACCTAATTACTCGTCTGACGAACATTTATTGAGTATCTCACGTTCTAAAAATGATGCTAAACCCTGGAGATACAGTGATGATTAAGACATGGTTCCTGCCCTCAAAGGGCTTGCACTTCTCCCAAGAGGAAGCTGGTCAGACCCACACGTAATTATCACAAATCAGAATGTGATGAAATACCCTCAGAGAGGCAGGCACAAGCAAAGTGTTACGGGATTTGAAGAGGGGAAGAAGAGATAATTTTTAATGGAGGTGGGGGATCTAAAAAGACTTCATGAAAATAAAACCACCAAAAACCTGTTTTGAAAAATAGATCAAATTTCAACAGAGACAGGAAGGAAAGGTCTAAACCAAGGTCTTAATAATTAAAAAGCAAAAGGTGTGCTGGAAAGCTGAGAGTAAAGATATTCCAATAGGGATGGAGAGAGGTGAGGATGAGAAGTCATGCTGGAACTGAAATCTTAAGTATGGTGGACTCTTGACTTGGAGGATAGCTGGAGGTATTTGCAAACGAGACCCCTCAGGCTAAGAGAGTTATAGACTGATAAACGGCATACGGATGAAAAGCATGGAAAGAAGGACAGTCAGGAGGCCACGGTACCGGGAGCAGCGTGAACATTTAAGCGGGCTTGGGAGTCAGCCAGACCCCACTCTGATTCTTGACCTTCCCTGCTAGTTCTGCAGCTGTGAGCAAGTTATTTCTTCTCTCTGGCCCTCAGTTTTTACACTTGTAAAATGGAAAACAATTACACCTCCCTTTAAGTTTGTTCGGAGGACAGAATGAAATACTATGTATACATCTCTTAGTAGATAATAAGCATCAATTAATGGTAGCAAAACAAAACTTAGGAACAGCCCATTGAATTGATATGTCTGACTCACTCGTCAGTTTCTCTGGTAAACCTGTTAACTGTTTTGTGCCTGGGTTTTTATAATCTTCCACGTTTGGCATACTCTGAGGAAAACCACTATCACATCAGAAGATTTTGCTTCTGTTTTGCCATGGTGAGCATCAGGGTATTGTGTGTTCTCTGCGGTAAGCTTTCTCTTCGGGCCCTCTGAACTTTTACCCAGGAACAACCATACCACACAGCCCGGATGATTACACAGGACTGATCCCAAGGCCTCACCCAAGACCCAAAACAAACTCTGGGGGAGAGGAAAAGCAATTAACTGCTTTGTGTCTACAGGGCAAAAATAATGGGAAGAAAGCCATCTCAAGTGACTGTCCATGAGTTGGCCTGAGACACACTGACCAAGGTGCCATGCCTTCATGAGAGAGTGATACTTCTGTGAAGTTATGCCTTTTTCAGATTTGATGTGGCTTATAAATGCACAGCACAGCCTGTGCTTTCCTTCATATGCTGTGATTGTGTGTTCAGTAAATAGCATGGAGACTGTGAAGACTTTGTTGTGAAATGAAGCAACATTAACTCATTAAGTCAATAATTCATGCACTCTTTTATCTAAAGTGGCAACATCACACCATCAGTTCACAAAACAGTCACTTCTCTGAAGTGTATGTGATGATAATAATGGATTTTTTAACAATACCCTCTCAAAGCAAGGTCACTGCGCCCAGATGCTGTGGACATGCCAATCTGACCTAGGTCAGCAAAACAAGCTTTATTATTGAACCTAATTATGAACTATCAACATAATGGTCTAGACTAAACTGTTTCCTAGGGGATTATTTAGAAAGTAGTAAGCCATTTTAGTTTTAAATCGACTGTACTTGGCAGTACCTGTGATCACACAAGAAATGTGTTTGCTTTGTAGAATGGACTACAACTGGTGCAAATACTTTGGAATCTTAGGAATATTTGTGACATTATACAATGTTATATTGTACTTGTGCATAATTTGCAGGTTACTGTCTATACTGTTATATACCCATCCTACAAACAAATAGCTGTATAGGTATAGCTCAGATAATCAAAGCTCATAATGAAGTATGCAATTCTGAGTATTTGTAGTCCATTCTGTGACACATAGGGACACATAGTTTGCTGTGGCAGCTTTTGTATCTTAACTCGGAAACTGCTTGTAAGGATATTTATTTCTATATTTACTGAGAGGTTTTCTCCTGCCCTCAGATTGGTGATTAATATATATGTTTTATTCAGATTCACAGACTACACTTCATGATTGTCTGACACTGGCGTACTTTGCCATAAGAGTTAACATTGGGGATGACATTCTGGCAGCAGGAGCCAAAGAACACAATATTTCCTGGATTGCAAACTTACCAGTAGGTTTTTAACAGCTTTTGAAGGAAAATTCCAATTAACAGTAGGCAGTGATTATAAGATAAGCCACCAAATCAGAAATGTTAAATTGAGAAAAAAATGCATCTTAGAATTGAGGAAATAAGATATGTCCTATTTGACTGGCGACATCCTGCTAAGACTATTCATCTCACATGAATGAAGACTGCATTTTCAAGTATAACAATAATACCATGACCAATGAAACCAGTGTTTTGTGATTTCAGCCCAACATCTTCATCTCCTCACCAATTCTTTAAAATACTTCAAGGTCATTCCAAGTCATCTTTGGTGATGTACAAACAGTATGTCTTTTTTTTGCCTTTTTGGCATTTTAAACGCAAGTCTGAGACGTTACCTGAGAAAATGTTTTCACACATTTCTACATACAACTAAGAGCCATATCAACCTATAGAATTTCTACTTCATAATTTTTGCATGGAATTTTGCAGTAATCTTTGAATGTCTAAAACTAGGAAAGAGGCAAGCAGTGTGGTAGTTGATAATACAGTGCCTTTAATTAAAGTGATGAGTTTGTATTCTGCCTTTCCCACTTTCTAGAAGTGATTTGTGGACAAATTGCCTTAGCATCTATAAGCCTGCGTATTCTCAGCTCTAAAATGGTGAGAATAAGAGTCCCTATATTATAGGCTGGTTGGGAAGATAAAATAAATATCCATAAAGTGCCTGACACTTAGTAAGTACCAATAAATATAAATTATCATTATTCAATATAAATTGCCTGAAATGACCATTTATAAGATTTTTCCCTTGGGTTGTTTCAAAATTTTTCTTTCTTGATCTAGATCAAGGAGCAGGATTCCCACTACACTTATTTTTTCCTTTCAGTCTTAGCAGCTTAAACCTTATGAAGCTGGACTTTGATCAGACTGCAATGATTTGTTTTACCTTGCTTTTTTCGTTTAGCTTCTCTGTATTTCCAACACTTTTTACAGTAAACATGTTATTGAATAATAGATAATTGGGGCAGGGGTTAGAAAGTAAACTTCTCATGCATACATACATGCAAACACACACAGACACACCCCAAATTTAGGCTATTTCAATGACTATGAGTCTTCTGAATTTGGTCAATAAATTTGCCCAAAATAAATAAATAGATTAAAAACTGGCCAGTGGACACATGTAGAAAGAGACAATAGACATTGTTAAAATATTCGCTTGCCAGGCATATTATTTTTTCCTGTCTCATGGCACTTGTTTCTTCATTTCGTTTGATTTTGAAATTTAACAGTAGTAAATTTGGTACAGGAAAAAAATTGTAATGGAACTTTCACAAGAACTCAAACAATGACCCCACCTAAAGTCTTGGCCCCTGTTCAGGTCATAATGAAATGGTTTTGCATAACTAGGACATTTACTATAGATGTTGTCACCACAAAGGTAGTTAAATTATATTAAATATCTTGAGATAGGAAAAATATCATATTTAAGTAAAACTATTTCATTTATTTTCTATTCTAATTTTAAAAGGATAAAAGTAATATCTGAAACTTTGTTAGTAGAAATATGCCTCTGTTTCTAATGTAAAATAATTTTGCTATATTCTTTTTATTCCCTTTGTCTGAGTTTTCAACAGTAATGATAAAAATAACAACTGCTGTTGAAAAATGTCAATTTGCTTAATGGTTGGGAATTCTTTATTTAACTTCAAGTAATCTTCTTATGATTCAATTAGTGTAAAAAGACCCAGGATCAAGAGAATTCTTAATAAATGGGCTTCCCCCAAATAAACAGATGTTTCTGTGTTAAGAACTAATCAACCCTATGGGAGTTAATCACCAAATTCCAAAATAGTGCCAGACCATAATTAGCCACTTGCTTCTGTGAGAGACCCATTATGGTGAGGGTGCAGGGTTTGATTAGCACCACTTGACTCAGAAGGTAGCTTCCAGGCTGCATTTAAACAACTCATCTGCACCATCGCTCTTGGCTTTGGTGGCAGTTGACCACATGTAAGGGCTTCAGGACGGAGAAGATTAATTACTCTGACACGTAATTCACAAGAGCGCAGGCCCCTGCAGCCTTGATAACAGGGCGGTGTGAGATTGATTAGTGGTGGCTCTGGCAGAGAGGTCTGGGCGTTGATAGTACCATTGTCAAAATGGCATGATGGGGTGGAGCCAAGGAGAGTTTTGAAAACCACATGGCTGCAGAAGACCACAGACCCACAGGCACAAATTCCTTCAGTGAGAATTTCCTAGTTTTCACCTCCTGTGCTCTGGACTTTTTTTCTTCTATGACTTGTGGATCACTTTGAGTTTACCTTTCTCATCAGCCAAAGTAGGTGGAGACCAGTTAGAATATTAATAATAATTATCCCTTATAGCTGGTGCTTAAAAGCACCAAAAGTGAATGAATGAATTAATAAGTGAACAAATTAATGGACTAAATGTATCAAATGCTTATAATTTACAGAATTTACATATATTAACTTAGATGAGACTTTTAGCTGGTGAGTTTGATATCGGTATCTTCACTTTTAAAGGTAAATACCTATTTCTTCTACTCTCAACACTTCTGACACCAAATGTATGGGTTATCCACACTAAGCAATTCTGACACTAGCTACATGGAGTTAATGCAAATCCCACAGTTTAAGGACTCAATCCCACAAGACTGCCCCACTTCAGATGCCAATTTCAAGTCCCAGGCTATCCCCGGCATTTCTGACAAACCAGCTATAAATGAGGGGTTCCCATGCCCCCTTCCTTAATAGCTTGTTAGAATGATGGCTCAGGAAAGCTCTTTACTTACAATTACTTTTTTATGGTGAAAGATACAACTTGCGAGCAGCCAAATGGAAGAAATGCATAGGGCAAGGTATGTGGGAAGGCTCTCAGAACTTCCAGGCCCTCTTCAAGCATACCACTCTTTCAGCACCTTGATGTGTTCACCAACCTGAATGCTCTCCGAACCCCGTCATTTAGGGGTTTTAATGGAGGCTTTATTACACAGGTGTGATTGATTAAATCACTGACTGTTGGTGAACAATGTCAATTTCAGCTCCTCTCTCCTCAGAGGTCTGGTGGTGGGACTGAAAATTTTAACTCTTCTCAATGGTTGGTTTCTCTGGCAACCAGCCTCCATCCTCCAAGTGTCACTTAATTAACAAAAACTCAAGTATGGTGAAAGGGGCTCATGATGAATATCGAAGATGCTTTTCTCACTCTTACCACTGAGGAAGTTACAAGGGTTTTAGAACTCTGTGCGAGGATTAGGGACAAAGACCAAATATCACAACTTCGAATGTGGGAAAACTAAAATTCCAAGCGGTACAATGACTTGCTCAGACAGGTGTTGATTGGCTTTAGCAAAGCCAAGTCAAAAACCCAGAAATTCTAAATACTAATCTGGTGCTCTTTCTAGTCTACCAGACCAGGGTGGCTGGGGAGAGAAGACATGGATTGGGGACAGCAGAGGAGGTTAAAATGAGGAAAAAGGAGAAGGTCAGAGGAAAATTAGACGAGGAACTGGGTGAGGTGTTTCTCTGTTTGACTCAGTATATAATGCGTAATGAAACTATAATAAGGCAGATTTTAAAGCAAACACTGGAAAGTTCACTTGCAGATGTGTGGGGGGTTCCCTTCCAAATTTCATCCTGGAAGGGGAGAAGATCATGGTTGAACCTGCAATTCAGAGAAGGAAGGCAGCCTGTGATCTCCAAGAGAGTTTGGCCATGCCCTCTGACTGCCAGTCTGCTGTGGCTTCTAAGGCACTGCTGAGTTGCTAGGGGGAGCCTTCTTAGGGCTAAGGCATTCTGTCACTTTTATGACACAACTGCAATAACTCTTTTTGAATTTGTGGTGTACATTTTTGACAGTCTTCCTGATCAGACAAAACATTGCAATAAAACACTACTTCTTTTAATGCTTGAATAGTCCTGTGAAGTATGTACATATTATTTTTATTCTCGCTTTATAGGTCATAAAATGAGGTTCAGAGAAGCTGTATAACTTATCCAAGATCACACAGCTAATAACAGACAGGGTGATGATTTAATTGATTGATTCATTTTTTCAATACATAAATATGTACAGTATTGAATACCTCTGTACACCAGACTCTATTTTAGGGAATATAGTGGTAAACAAGACCAACAAATTCTCTGCCCCCATGGAGCTTACATTTCAAACTTTTGATGATAAATCCAGTGTTTTTCCCAAAAGCCACAACTGTCTAAGAGTTCTAGGAATTCATTCCAGAGCATAAATTCTCTCTATGCTGTATCTTCCTTCAGATGTGTTCTCTTCCTTCATTCCTCTTTCCCTTGGAAGGAAGGCTTTCTTCCCTCTGTGTTCATGGGATGTGGGAACTGCTCCCATCCCTCTTGCATTGGTCCCTGACCAAAGACTTAGCAGCTGCCCATAGTAGAAGCCTGAGGCCCATCTCCCTGGGTACAGATGTTGGCGCTAAGTGTACCTTCCATCTAGGCCAGGTGTGACCCTGAATGATAACCTAACCACAACACCGTTTCTCAGGTACTGACAATATCCCAGCACTGTGCTCAGCATGTGGATTAATGCATTTACTCCTCACAACAACTTTATGAGGCAGGCACTGCATTTTCCACTTGAGATATCTGAATTGCCAAATATCTATCCCAAGTCACAGAGTAGGATTGAAAACCAGTTCTTTGACTTTGGAGCTAGGCCTCAACCATCATCTCTGGAATGTGGAGCTACCACACTACCTAGGCCTCACTGCAACCTGACTGGCTAGACTAAAAGTGGTTTTTCTGCTGTCAGACATGTCTCTCGAGTTACATGTGGAGATATAGCACTCTACAAATGATCGTCGATAAATATTCATTAAAGCAGTTTTATAACATACAAGTTTCCCAATTAACTATCTATTAGTAAGGCATAAATGTAATTATTTCAGAACTTACAATTTTTTGCTTTGGGACTTTTAAGGAATACCAGATTACACAACTTTGACTCAGCAGAGAATTTGCATTCTCTTATGTGTAATATTAATGTCTTCTTGACATAGAAAGACTACAGATTCCTTGAGAACATCATTCCCTTGGATGCAAGGGAGAACTGAGTACAGGGTAATGGAGGGTCAAAGCAAATTTGTGGAGAATTTTACTATAATGATGCTCATTTTCTGGATAGGAAAAGTGAATGAGTCCTTTGGGTGGCGGTGAGAAATCTTTCAGTGATACAGTGAATTGAAGGATTCTGGGTATTCAGTGGCATTATTTCTTTAGATTCTTTTCAAATAATTTAAATTTCAGAACAGAACAATACACTTACAAAAAGTATAGCTTTTGTTGGATTTTTTTTCCCTTGGAATATTTGTTGTTCTTATGTGATTCAGTTCTCCAAAGAATTTTATATAACTTTACACAACATGGACATATTCAGGCAACGAGATGGTGTATACCAATCTTCCTGAGGTATGTACAAGGATGCATGAAGGCAAAAGTTACAGGATCTGAGTATATTTCAGTTGATTTGAAGGGAGGGAGGAAACTAATGGCACCGCCAGTTTATTTAAATCTCATCTGTTATGAAGAAATGGGTACATTTGAACCAATCATATTAATTTTATCTCTGACTTAGCTTGCCTAGCATGATCTGCCGTACCTGGTTCACTATCTTGGCTTCTTTTCTAGAAATGGGGGAAGAGGGGAATCCACAAGAAAATCTCAGAGCCTCTTTTATAGACAGGGACAATTATGATCGTTTCCTGACAACAGAGAACAGTGAAATATGTATTTTTTTCAGTTGTTGAGAAAAACTATCAACCTTTCCCCTTATTTTACCTTCAGTATTTCAACCATCACCTCTAGGTGCTCAAATGATAAAGCCTCTAAAGACCCAGGATCTATAGAAGGAAAGGGCTGGAAGGGCATGGAAATATCAGCTAAAGGAAAGCATAAATCAAGTCTCCAATCTGAAGGGTTTGAAAATGAGATGACCCTTTCTGAGTAGCAATGGCATCTATGCCCAGGTGCTCCTCTGGACCTCTGCTCCCCACTGTCGTCAGACAGGTTGGACTTCAGGGCGTTCACTGTGTTGCATGTGCTTCTGGAACTTCAAGGCTGTTACTCTCTATGCGTGGCATCCAGTCATTGTAGAGACTGAGTAGTTGATTTAGATTTAGGTATTTCTACAACAACAGTGGTAACACTTACTGAGAACTCATGATGTTCCTGTTACTTAATACGCACCATGTCATTGATTCCAACAATAACCCTATAAGGTTGATACTACTGTCATCATAATTCTTCAGATAGTTAAGTTGAAGTACAGAAAGGTTAGTAGTTTACTCACTAACATACAAAAAGTAAATGATCAGGCCAGGACTCAAATGCAGATATTCTAATGCCTAAATCTGGGTTTATAACCACTACAGTTTACAGTCCTATGACAGATGTTATCTGAATGATGTTTTAAAATATGAGTTTAGAAGCAAAGATATTATTTAGAAAAACACTCAGAATACCAAGGATAAATATTGAACAGATTTTCCGAGATTTTTACGGTAAGCATTTCAGCTAATTACAGATATTTAATGAAAGTTTCATTTTGTGGTCATGATTTTTGCAATTATATTCATTGTTCGCTAACTTCTTCTAGTTATATTAATAATTTTCTAGTCACATGTGTGGCTCTATTTCTGTTCCTTTATATATAAGTTTGCTGTTTACTTCTGTTTACTCCTTCACTCTCATATATATGTTCTGAGGGATTTACAGATTCTGTCTGCACTTTCTTAATACCCCATAATTACATTTAGGGTTCTCACTACCCTATCTATAAATACTCTGATAGGGTATTTACATCTGTTAATGCATCTGTTAGCCTATTTTTATTTGTTCATTTTTAGTCTTTGAATTTAACCTCTGTGTGTGTAATATCACACTGCATCAGGCAAATCTTCTTACATGGTTCTTTCTCAGGCTGAGTTGTCTGCTTATTTGCTCTTAGGATATCTTTGGTTCTGACCACTTATTCTCAGTATCATAATGCAATAAGCTACAAGAAATAGAAAATCTAGCTAGCTAAAGCTTAAAAAGGGGGTGGGGTGTTCTCTTACATGCCACAAGTCCAAAGGTAGTAACTGTTAATATTGGTCCAACAGGCCATGAATGTCAGGATAGATTTTTCTGCCATTCTTTTGTCCTTTCCTCATGGACATACAACTTCAACTATCACATCTGCATTCCAGGCAAGAAGAATTAGGAAAGGCAGCACTAGCTGTACCTATCTTCCTTTATCAGTGAAATAAAAGCTTTATCTAAAACCTCCAGACAACTTCTGTTTTTGTTCTTCTTGGCCAAAACTATGCCATATGGCATCTCCTAACTACAGTGGAAGCTGCAAAACAAGCATCAGCTGGTCACATTGCTTCTTTAAACAATATCAGGCTTCTATGAACTACAAAGGGGGAATGCAGAATGGGCAAACAGTTTGGGTATGTAGAAAGCTATTTCACAGTATCTGTTCTTGCTGTCTGCCATGGTAATAGAATATTACTTGGGCATATGGCCACCCAATAAAAGACTATATTTTCCAGCTTCTCTTGCATCTAGGTGTGACCATGTGACTAAGTTCAGGCTGGTGGTGTTTGGGTAGAAATGATGTGTGCTTTGTTCAGGTCTTGCTCATAAAATGATTGGCTGTGCTCTTACCTAGATCCACACCAGGTCTCATTCCATTGCATGCCCTGAGAAATTCTACCCTGGCCACTTGCTCAGGTCATGATCTCTTTGCTCATGCTGTTCACCATGGCTTCTGTGGCCAGTGATTACGCTGGACCCAACAGATAACCACCTCTCTAGTCTTACACATGGGTTTCTTTCAGTCTGGCCAGTTTAAGGGAAAATGTACTTTCTTGGTTTGGGGAAGAGAAAAATAGTCACTAGGAGCCATTGTTCCTCCCACCCCCTGCCCCAACCTCCAACCTGAGTGCAGGAAACAAGGAGACAAGCCTTCTAAGAGATTTCTTGTTTCCTACTTTCAAAACTATCCTTTATTGAGAAGAAAGAGGAGGGAACAAAAGATAGTGCTTCAACAGCTACCAACTCAATCAAAGGGCTGTCATCCTGATGAACAATCTTTTGGCACTTGTAACCTTCAGACTCTTTCCTGCTGGTCATCTCAAGTCACTTTTGTCTTTCTTAGTCCTAAATTTTATTGAGTTTTATCTTTTGACTTGATATTTGCCTTTTTTTTCTTTTGAACTATTCCAGGCATCAGTTTAGGAGAAAATGATATGATTTGATATATATGAGTGATGTAAATTTTTAAAATGTGGTTTACATCCATCTTTTCCATACATATATTCCACAAAATTAGTTTATGGTCAGGGTTGATCTTGTAAAACTGAACGGTCAATAAACTTTTTCTCCTGCCTTTTTATTTTCTTACATTTTTCTGCCCTTTCAAACTTTCTTCATCTTCTTTCTCTCCAGAAGATTTCTGGTTTCATTGCTTCCCTGTTCTCTCTTGCTGTTAAAAAGCACCTTCCTCAAAACTATCAAGGTCATCAAAAACAAGGAAAGTCTGAGAAATTGTTGCAGGCCAGAGGAAACTAAAGAGACATGACTAAATGGTATCCTAGATGTGATATAGGAAAAGGACATTAAGGAAAAACTAGTGAAGTCCAAAAAATGTGTGGAGTTGAGTTAATAGTAATGAATTAGTATTGGTTTCTTAGAGGTGACAGATGTATCACAGGAATGTATGATGTTACCAATAGGAGAAACTGGTTGTGGGCTCTAGGAGAACTCTGTAATATCTTTGTAATTTTTTAAAAAATTAATCTCCAAAACTTACAAGCAGCTCATGTAGCTCAATATCAAAAAAGCAAACAAGCCAATCCAAAATGGGCAGAAGACCTAAATAGACATTTCTCCAAAGAAGATATACAGACTGCCAACAAACACATGAAAGAATGCTCAACATCACTAATCATTAGAGAAATGCAAATCAAAACTACAATGAGATATCATCTCACACCAGTCAGAATGGCCATCATCAAAAAATCTAGAAACAATAAATGCTGCAGAGGGTGTGGAGAAAAGGGAACCCTCTTGCACTGTTGGTGGGAATGTAAATTGATACAGCCACTATGGAGAACAGTATGGAGGTTCCTTAAAAAACTACAAATAGAACTACCATATGACCCAGCAATCCCACTACTGGGCATATACCCTGAGAAAACCATAATTCAAAAAGAATCATGTACCACAATGTTCATTGCAGCTCTATTTACAATAGCCAGGACATGGAAGCAACCTAAGTGTCCATCAACAGATGAATGGATAAAGAAGATGTGGCACATATATACAATGGAATATTACTCAGCCATAAAAAGAAATGAAATTGAGTTATTTGTAATGAGGTAGATGGACCTAGAGTCTGTCATACAGAGAGAAGTAAGTCAGAAAGAGAAAAACAAATACTGTATGCTAACACGTATATATGGAATTAAAACAAAATTGGTTATGAATAACCTAGGAGCAGGATAGGAATAAAGACGCGGACATAGAGAATGGATGGACTTGAGGACATGCGGAGGGGGAAGGGTAAGCTGGGGTGAAGTGAGAGAGTGGCATGCACTTGTATATACTACCAAATGTAAAATAGATAGCTAGTGGGAAGCAGCCACATAGCACAGGGAGATTAGCTCGGTGCTTTGTGACCACCTAGAGGGTTGGGATAGGGAGGGTGGGAGGGGCACACAAGAAGGAGGAGATATGGGGACATATGTATATGTATAGCTGATTCACTTTGTTATAAAGCAGAAACTAACACACCATTGTAAAGCAATTATACTCCAATAAAGATGTTTAAAAAAACTATTCTGAAATGAAAAGTTAATTAAAGAAACTTTAAAAGCTAAAAAATATGGGTGGAAAGCACTTTGCAAACTGCTTCACAGTAAGGATTTGGGGACACGATGTGAAGCCATCCCTGGAGTGTTCCCTAAGTCAGCATTTCCCAAAGGATGTTGTCAGAATATAATCCACTAGTAGCTTCATGACCAAATGGTCAGTGGTGAAATGTTTGGTTAACATTATTCCTCCCTTAGAAATTCCTAATATATATACACATAATTCGTGGTACATAATTAACTCAGAAATGTCCTGATGTCAAGAGACTTCTTCTAGTAGAGGATTTCCCACATTTATTTGGCCATGTGAACTTTTTTTCTCAAATAACGTATCACTTACTATGGAAATAATATGGTACAAATACACCCTGGGAAAGCTGGCTCAGAGAAAGCAATCCTTAGCTTGGAAGCTTGAATGGTAGAAATTTAGGGATGGCATTAAACCTCAGGGGGCAGTAACTTCATGGTACTGTGTTGCTCATGTCATCCTACACTACTCGACCAAGCTGTAAATGTGACTCCTCAGGGAATGATCAAGCTACAGGAAAATCATTAAGGTTTTATTATAGATACAAAGGATGCAAATTATACTTAGAAACACACAATGTCAGTCTCCTGACTCTGATAATTGACTCCAACTTTAATGGTGCTAGGCTCATTATTCCCCTTTTAGCAGTGTCCAGCATCAGCATTCGGGAGCCTTTGAAACCATATGCATCTTGAATAGGTTGCAGTTTGATCACCTAAAGCAGCAAAGATCAATTGTCCAGGCTCTAGCTATATGGGGTTGGCAAACCAGACTGCAGGATGGCTGATCCTCTTACTTCAGCTGCCGTCCAATTGATACTGATGGCTGCATCCACATCTATCATTCAGTGATCCACATCTGTTAAAGCCTCTCAAAGGTACAGAGAGAAGTTGCTTTATCCAACTTCACATCAGAAATATAGGAGCAGCTAAAGCGGGAAAAGGTTTTTGTGTGACTTTCAACAGAATATGAAGTGTGCTGATCCATCATCTGTCAATTCACTATGAAGAGGATTCTAATGAGCCACTTTCTGACTTACTAGGAAAAGGAGTGGATTTTTGCTACTTGGTCCCCATTCCTCACTCTCTCCTCCTTGGGCTGCATTATGGTGAGTGGCTGCACTTAGTCATACCTCATTTGACATAAATGAGTTTATTAAGCAGTATTTGATTTAAATAATACTGATTGAGTACACTTACTCTTTGTCAGCACTATGCTATGATATATCAGTGAAGGAGATATGCTCTCTGCCCTCAAGGAATTCTGGGACTGGCAGCAAAGATAAACAAGAAAATAGATTACATTATAAAATGTGGGAGCTTTGATAAGGGGAGGTTCTAGGTGCTTCAGTAACACTGAGGAGGAACTGTGACCTGCCTTGGAGCAGGGTAAGGGTTGAGGGGTGCTCAGGGAAGACTTCCTGAGAGAGGTGACATCTGATTTAACAAAATATGGGGAGAGGTTATATACCATTAGGACACCTACTGAGCCATGGACTTCCTACGTGAAACAAAAGTTATACACCATGGGGAAACTCTTGAATTTTATTTTTTTTAACTATCACATGGTCTTTAACCTATTTGACAAACATTTGTATGTCATCTCAAGCCAGAGTCTCACATACATGTGTGACAATATGTTGAACAGCATAATTTCTGATGTAATCAAAAGATTACTGCTTTCTTTTCCCACTGTATCACGTATACTTAACTCAATGTGAGGAGCCAGTCCCTGCCTCCAAAAGAAACCCAGGCAGTGTCTAAATTTTGAAGCTCAGTCTAAAGTAATAGAGAGACCCAGAGTCCCTTCAAGTCACAAACACTGCCTCAATTCAGAAAATCAGATGTCCAGAACTATGTAGTAATAATATCTCCTAATGCAAGTTATGGTCCCTGCACAGGGATCAGCTGCAGCCTGAACACCTGAAGTGGGTGAGGAGAGAGTGGGCTCCCCACTCTGCTCACTTTGTTCCTAGCTCTAGCTGGTCATATTTTGTACCCTGTCTGTGTGGACAGAGGGGATGGGCAGGGAGAAGAACTGGGTGGGAGAGTTTGTACAAGGCTAGATGACTTCTCACCTTCTGGGCCGGGGAGGTGATTGAAGCTGACTCTCTTTGGCAAGAGTGATGGTAGGCTCTTGAAGATGCCCTGTTTACTCTCTCACAGTTTCTGACTCTGGTAGATGCAGCTCTGTTCCAGGCTGGTGGCTCCTTTCTCAGCCCCTGGGAATCTGGTGCCATTTTCTTCCTTTTTCCTACTGAAGCCAACTCACCTCATGTAGGTGACTTTCTTTAGTGAGAATTAGTTCACTCCACATTTGCACCTTAGGAAACACTCTCATACACCATGCCCTAGTGAATTCTGGGAAAGCAGTTCCAAGTAGTTCCATGGAAACTTCTTCACGGGGCAAGAGGTGAAAGGACAGTCCCCTCCTCACCTCCCACACACATAAACATTCATTCCTAGGATGGGGGCAGGGTAGATGGGGCTTATTGCCATAAAGGGCCAGATAGTAAATATTTTAGGTTTGTGGGCCATATGGTACTGTTACAACTATTCAACTCTGCCATTGTAGCACAAAAACAGCCATAGACAATAAGTATACAAATGATTATAGTTGTATTCCAGTAGAATTTTATTTACAAAAACAAGCAGCAGATAACCTAGTTAAAAAGTAGGTGAAGGGGCTTCCCTGGTGGTGCAGTGGTTGAGAGTCCGCCTGCTGATGCAGGGGACATGGGTTCGTGCCCCGGTCCGGGAGGATCCCACATGCCACGGAGCAGCTGGGCCCGTGAGCCATGGCCGCTGAGCCTGCACGTCTGGAGCCTGTGCTCCGCAACGGGAGAGGCCACAACAGTGAGAGGCCTGCGTACTGCCAAAAAAATAAAAAATAAAAAAAAGTAGATGAAGGATTTAAATAGACGTATCTCCAAAGAAGACATACAAATGGCTAATAAGCACATAAACTGATGATCAACATCATTAGTCATTAGGAAAATCAAAACCAAAACCACAATGAGATATCACTTCACACTCACTAGAATGGCTGTAATAAAAAAGACAGACAATAACAAGTGTTGTCAAGGAAGTGGAGAAATTAGAATCTTCATGTCTTGCTGGTGGGAATGTAAAATTATGCAGCCAATTTGAAAAATAGTCTGGAAATTCCTCAAAATGTTAAACATAGAATTACCATATGAACCAGCAATTCTACTCCAAGGTATCTACCCAAGAGAAATAAAAACATATGTCCATGAAATTGGTACAGCTTCTATGGAAAACAGTATGGAGGTTCCTCAAAAATTTTAAATAAAACTACTATATGATCCAGCAATCCATTTCTGGATATATACATCCAAGGGAAATGAAAACAGGATCTCAAAGAAATACCTGTATTCCCATATTCGTTGCAGCATTATTAAAAATGCCCAAGACATGGAAACAACAAATGAAATGTCCATCAAATGTTCATCAACAAATGAAATGTCCATATCTTCAATGGATAAAGGAGTTGTGGTATATGTATACAATGGGATATTATTCAGCCATGAGAAAGAAAGATCCTGCCATTTGAGGGCATTATGCTAAGTGAAATAAGTGTGACAGAGAAAGAGAAAAACTATATCATATCACTTACATGTGTAATCTAAAAAAGCCAAAATTGTAGAAACAACAAGTAGAATGGTAGCTATCAAGGGCTGGGGGTAGGGAAAATCTGGCCTTGTCTTATAACTTCCAGTTATACAACAAATAAGTTATGGGGATCTAATGTACAGCATGATGAGTATAGTTAATAATGCTGTATTATACTCTTGAAAGTTGCTAAGAGAGTAGATCTTGAATATTCTCACCACAAAAAAGAAATGATAATTATGTGATGTGATGGAGGTGTTGGCTAACACTACTGTGATAATAATTTTGCAATATATTTGTATTCAATCAACATATTGTACACCTTAAACTTACCCAATATTATACATCAATTATATCTAAATAAAGCTAGGGAAAAAAGGAAAGAACACATATGTCCGTGCAAAAACTTGAGCACAACTGTTCATAGCATCATTATTTCTATCCAAAAAGTGGAAATAACCTAAATGCCCATCAACTGGTGAATAGATAAACAAAAGGTGATATATTCATGCAAAGGAATATTATTCAGCCATAAAAAGAAATAAAATACTTATATATGCTGCAACATGGATGAAAGACCACATAATGCATCATCTAATTTATATAAAACGTTCAGAATAAGCAAATCCATAGAGACAGAAAGTAGATTAGTGGTTGCCTTGGGCTGGGGGCAGATGAGGAGGCAGTGAAGAGTGACAGCTAATGGGTGCAACTCTCTTTTTAGTGTGATGAAAATGCTCTAAAATTACATTATGGTTATGGCTACACAGCTCTGTAAATATGCTAAAAATTTTACACTTTAAATAGGTGAATTTTACAGTATGTAAATTATACCACAATAAAGTTAACAAAAAGCACCGAGCTGGATTTGTTTTGAGAGTCCAATTTGCTGACCCCTGGTCTACAATGTCTGTGCTCTACCCACATCCCTTCGAATGCAGTTTTTACCTTTGTTTCTGGCTTTGCTCCCCTTGAGTGTGTGAGCAGTGTACTTGCAGCTTACTTTGGAGGCCTGTCCTTGGGCTATGGAGCTGCCTTGCCCTGGGCACAGTTTAGAGCCAAAAGTGCCTGCAAGTTTTCATCCCAGGGGAATGGTTAACCAATAACTGTCAAGTTGGGGATTATGAAAGGCCAGACTTCTTGCCTCAGGATGGAAGTCTGAGATAAAACTTACACTGAGTTCCCCTGGGGGAATCAACCCTCCTCAGGACCTTTTGCCTGAGATGACAGCTTTGCTTGGTTTACTCCCATCTCTGTTCCAACTCCCTCACTCCCTTTATAAATAATTTTCTGAATAATTGCTTGCATATCCTTGTCTTAGCGTCAGCTGCTGAAGACTTAGTCAAGGAAGCTCTCTCTGAAGAGGTGAATTTAAGCTAACATGTGAAAGATGAGAAGGAGCTAGTCATGAGAAAAGATAGTAAGCAAAACAAATCCTTGTTGCATTTATTTCTTAAATGTTCTTTTCCAAACTTAGGAAGATATTAGTCATATATTATAAATTCTGAGTTCAGACTTGCATAGGTGTGTGTAAGACATCCCTGTTTGTTGGAAGTTGTCCCATACCAGGCTTATTAACTCAAACCCACCAATCCCACCCTCCACTCCAGACCCCTGCCAGATTTTCCCTCTTGCCATATTCTCAATTGCAGTTAGTGGTATGACCATCCATCATTGTGTTCAAGTCAGAAATCTGGGATGTTTCTATTGTTCCTCACCACCCCTAACCACATTTTACCCCACCCACCATGTTCAAAAATTACCCAGCTCTGTCAACTGTATCTCCTAAATATTCCATTAGTCTTTCTATTTCAATTCATTCTAGGTACTACTGCCATATTCTGGGCCTTAGTCATATGACAAAAGCCTCCTGGTCTTCCAGCCTAGATTCCTGCTGCTCTCCAATCCATCCTCTTCCTAGTGGCCAGAACAGGGAAATCTACATAAAATGCCAATTTGTATGTGTCACTGCAATGCTCATGACTTTTTGAGGACGTCCTAACAACTATAGAATTAGTGTCCAATTTTATCATAACAAATGCTTTGCACTTTTTTTGTTCCTATTTATTCCTTTGGTCTCAACTCACCGTTTCCTTTTCTGCTCCACCAACATAAAATGAGATAAAGTGCACCACCCATATCATATTTTTTCATAGTTGCATGCCTTCTCTGCCCAAATAGTTTTTCTCCTCTTTTCAATCAATAACACCTACAGTCTGTTCTGCTATTACATGACATGTGTATTCCTAAAAATCACCATGCTGTGCAAAAGTGCACAATAACCCCTCCCCTTCACTTCCACCAAAATAGGGTTAGGAGCACAGCACTCCAAAACTTTGTTAGTGACACATGTAAAAACAAGATAGGACCCTGATAAAAACAGAGGCACAGTTTTATGTACCTTAAATGGCAAATGCTGCAATAAATATGGCACTTCATCTTGAAAAAGACCTGAAACTTGCTTGTGGAAGTGGGCAGCAGCAGGACTGCAGCCTGTGAATTATTGTGAAGTGGTGGAAGGAGGGTTACATGAAATCAGAAGGAAAGTTGTAACACCATAAGTGGATGGATGTGTTTTTTAACACCCTCAGTGAACTGAGGAAAATGTTAGATGTTTGAGGTATTTGCACCGGTTCATTTTGTTAGTTTTATGTAGCTCATGTTAGTAGAGTTAGATTTGTATGTTTCCTTAGTGGTTCTCATGCCTACATAAGTACTAAATTGGTGTCATGCTCAAATTATTCCCAAATATATCAGTCATGCTGAAACAAATTCATGTTTTCAAAGTAAGCCTTATAGCAGAACTGACTATACTTATCTTTCGAAAGATAGAAGAGTGAAAGGAAATATACAAAATGAGCCTTGGAGCATCTTGGAGTTTTAGAAAATAAGAAAGTGCTCAAAAAATAAAATATTCCACAATGATGAAATTACGTTAAAGGGACATAGGAGCCAATTGAAAGAGTTCCCAATGACCAAAGCTGGAACAATTTGAGCAAGAAAATACAGAAAATAGAATTAGATTAAAACCCAAAGTATACAATAAATATTCATGAGTTCATACTGATATAAATAAATGATGGAATAACTAAATATGGAAGAGAAGGGATAAATCTCCTGTGTGGAAAAATTTCAAATAATTGTAGATACTGCACCCTTAAGAAGGGGAACATAATTCTGTGTTCCTTAAGCACAATCAGTGCAAAGTAACTTCCTTTCAAAGAGCACAGCATGGAAAGGGGCTGGGAGTTGGGGGGCACTTTACACTGGAGAAACCTGACAAACAGTACCTCAGCCAGGTGATCAGGTGATCAAAGTCAGCATTAACAGTGATACATTATGTTGATTATAAGACATTTGGTATGATGTGATAAAAATGGCATTTTAACTCAGTGGTCCTTCTTTCAAAAATCCGTAACAGCAGCCTAATAGTAAGAAAAACATTAAACAAATCCCAATAGAGGGACATTTTATAAATGACCAATACATCTGGAAACGTTCAAGACCATCAAAAGCAAGGAAAGTCTAAGAAACTCAGAGGAAAGAGTAGCCGAAGGAACAGAACCAGAAATACAACTCTAGAAATAAGTCAATGCCCATTTATCTTTACCAATCCCAAAATGTCACCTATTCCTCTGAAATACTTGTAGATATTTTAAAAATCAGGATATTGGAGCAAAAGTGTTCCGTACTTAAGAAGAAACAAAATTTAAATAATAATCGCCCTAAAACTTATGATAATAGACAAATGTACTCCAAAACTCCTAGGACAAATTTTTTTCTCTGTCCCTTAAAGTTATGAATCTTATCATGTCTTTGAAATGTAAATACAGCCTACACAATCACCTGAGACTGAGCCTGGATTAACTCAGTCACCAGAATCTGAAACTAAAAAAAAGAGGAAAGGAGGGCTTTTTAAACACAGACTGCTAGAAGAACTCTCTTGCCCAAACTGTAAATTGCAGCCTCCTTAATAATTGCTTGTCAAGGGCAAATACAGGTCTTAAAGCTGTTCTTCACAAGTAATAAAAGACTTTAGCCATCTGAACGAATAAACTAATTTATTCCAACTGTTATTTATACACTAGTGAGTTTTGTATTGTACCTGATTTGAGACTTAAGTTTTAAAATGAACACTATGAGATCTCTGGTTGTGTCTATTTATATGTTTATATGTGTACATTATAGATATGCTATTTTCTACCTTCAGATGGTATTGCTAAATTTAATTTGTATAAAAGCTGTATTTAAAGCAGAAACAGAGTCACAGATATAGAAAACAAACTTATGGCTACCAAGGGGGGAAGCAGGAGATAGGATGAAGTGGTAGATTGGGATTGACATATATATACTACTATATATAAAATAGATAACTAATGAGAAACTGCTGTATAGCACAGGGAACTCTACTCAACGCTCCGTGATGACCTAAATGGGAAGGAAATCTAAAAAAGAGTGGATATATGTATGTATATAACTGAGTTACTTTGCTGTACAGCAGAAACTAACACAACATTGTAAAGCAACTATACTCCAATAAAAATTAATTTTAAAAAGCTCTATTACCGGGCTTCCCTGGTGGCGCAGTGGTTGAGAGTCCGCCTGCCGATACAGGGGACACGGGTTCGTGCCATGGCTGCTGGGCCTGCGCGTCTGGAGCCTGTGCTCCGCAACGGGAGAGGCCACAACAGTGAGAGGCCCGCGTACCGCAAAAAAAAGTAAAAAAAAAAAAAAAAAGCTCTATTACCACTTAAACACATATAAAAATTTTCAAAAGGTAATAAAAATTAACCCCAATTTTTTTTTTTTTTAAAAAAAGAGTAACCTAAGGAGATACAACAACTAAATGTAATGCTGTATCCTAGATGGAATCTTGGAAGAGTAAAAGGATGTTTGGAAAAACTATGAAAATCTTAATAAATTATAGACCTTACTTACTAATAATATATCAATATTAGATCGCTGATTGTAACAAATATACCATGCTAATGTAAGATGTTAATAATAATGGATACTAGGTATAAGATGTGTGAGAACTCTCTGTCCTATGGTTGCATTTTCTTTTCTGTGAATCTAAAACTGTTCTAAAGAATAAGGTTTATTTTTTAAAAAGTTGAAGGAGGAAGACGCACATCACATCTTCCATAAACCCCTTCTCAGATCCCATCCAAGCTAAGTCAGTTAGCTTCTGGATTGGCAGACCACCTGGGTCTTAATCCAGCTCTCTCCTGTATTCTATCGTGGTATAATCATCTGTTTCTTCCCCCACTGGACCACCATCTCCTTCAAGAATGGAATCAGGCTATATTTATTTTTATATCTCCAGTACTCAGCACTGCTTCTGTTAATAAAAATTGCTCAATATGTGTATATTATATTGAAACATACTGTTCAATATTAGTTGATGTAAATACTTTATGTAACTTATAGTTTCCCTTGTTAGTATTCCAAAGAATCAGATACATGTTAAATATGGTTGAATCATCCTCTTTTTGATTCTTCAGAGTACTTTCTTTTGTTGGGACCTAAGAAAAAAGAGAGAGCAAGAGAGTAAGCAATATTTCCCCATCCTAAAACCCTCTGTCTTTTTTTTATCTCCCACTGAGCAATAGGTTTCTGATTTTGACACTTTCATCTGCCTTTTCATCTGCATTCGTGTCTGTCTTCTGTAATAGCATGTCAATCTAAGAAATCAAAGTGGTTCTAAATAATCCGTATGCCCAACATCTAAGTACTTCTTCCTTGAACTGATGTTTTCCATTTCCAAGGTCTCTTAGGTGACCCTTCAGGCAGGGAGTTCTAGTAGTGTGCTGTTTGCAAATGATCACTTTAGCTCCTCTCTGGACACAAGACTTGTCTTCTGGTTTATCTGTACTGCTTATCCCTAATCCAAACTTCCCTCAGGACATAATAAGTTGACCAGACTGCCTGACTGATGGAGGTCAGTGCAGGTTCAAACATCAGTGCTCACTTTCTCATCAAAAGCAGTTAATTTCAGGGAGAAAATATTGGCAGCGGGACACTTTTCATTTTAGAACAGCTGCCAAAACCAGGAAACCATATGAAGACAGGTAGCTGGAAAGAAACTGTGATTCCTCTCTCATTTAAGAAGAGAGGGGAAAAAAAAAAAAAAGAAGAGAGGGAAACTTCACAATGATATCATTTGGAAAAAAAGAGAGTTTGTATCTTTGTTAGGTTTTATGTTCAGTTGAAATATCAGATCTCAATGATGATTTTCCATAAGTATACATAAATAATCTCCAAATGACCTAATAGGCTGACATAACACAGAGGATTCAAGCATAAGATGAGAAGTTGGACCCAGTGGTCTTTAAAATAGGTCTCTTCCAACAAGAGCAGACCTGATTCTAAGATTCTGTATATAGTCAGGATATGATAGAGTATATCTGAATCAAAATTTGAGGCAAGATTGGTAGAAGGTAATATTTTGAAACTAGTAAAATATATACACATAGGTAAGAAAATCAGGAGTCAACAGAGGTGACCTTCATTGGAAGATTGTAGCTATGATCCTAATGGAACCAGAAACCAACATGTATCCAATCACTGCCCTGAAACTTGCAAAGGAATTGTGTATGTGACACAGAAATGTGTGTCCTGGTCAATAGATAATGTGTTCTTAGATAGACTGTATCTTGGATAAAATACAACAGCTTTAATTTAATAGACATTTATTCATATTGGACAAGGCACTGTAGGGATTAAAATAACTTTGTGCCATCCAATTATACTTGCCCTGATTCCATAATGTAGAAACAGTGTTCCTGTTAATTGTTCGGTCAGTAGAGTACTTTAACACAGAAAATAGGACACTGTTCCAGTTCCCCACACTGGAAAGATGTTCCACATTGTAAGCAACTTGACATTTTGGTTTACAAACCAACCTCTTATGAGTTTGGTTAACATGAGTCAGGCATTGAGCATATGGTCATTCCTAATGGAACAAATTAAAACAAGTCTTTGAACCTGACAAGCTTAGGTGAGACCTTGAACCCATGGTGATCCTATGAAGGATATAGGCACATCCAAAGCTCACTTTAGAGTAGGAAAGTCACCTCACGCTTTAATATCACTGTGGTACAGCATAATCAGCTTCATCTTCAGTGGTGTCATTACCCCAAAACACACACTCTCTCTCAAATATATCTGTATTTGACTTTGGAACATAATAACATTCTGGGGAGTTCACTTTTCATCGTGGTTTAAATTTATAATGAAATTATTTTTCCATAATGACTATTATTTCATTAGTAATCAGAGAGAATGAGGAAACAAAATAGGAAATGGTAGAACAGGGGACATTGTATTAAAATAAAAATTCATTCCAGAAAATCTACAAACCTAGTAACACTCACAGTGAGGGACTGTGTGTATGTATTGTCTATTGTGCCTGAGTGTACTTTATTTAAGCACATTTCTTTTAGACTTCATAGACTTCAAATTATAGTTCAGAGCCTCCTAGATCAATAACTAAAGCAAAAGAGTCAAGAGGCAGATATTATTTGGATAAAGGGATGTATGCTTCCTATCTTTCAGATCAGAGCCCACAACTCTTGAGTTCTTAACCTCATGACAGTATTCAACATACTACAGAGAAGAAGAATAAATCCTAGACCTATGTGACATCACTCCTTCCAGTTGCTCTCTTCATCTTTCTGTACCTACATTATTTATCAAGGGAAAGGCTCTCTGAGGATTCAATGCAAGTTTTTTTTGTATGTGTGATGATCTGGACACTGGTTCCGGAAAGAAAAATAATTTCCTTGTTGATTCAATCTGGGATGGATGAGTCGCTTTGAAATATGTCTGTCTCTGACTACTAGTCATTTTCTTCAAAGATCCTCACCATCAATCAGAATTACAACCTCTGAAGTGCTTTTCCCTAATGAAAAAGTATTTTCATTTTGATAATGTAACGTGATTAGAAAGACTCTTTAATTGACTTACTTTCTGGAGGTTTTGAAATGGTTCTGAAATTTTTCTCAGAGAGGAAAATTTCATTCATCAGAATGAAAGCTGGGTTGACCCTTCCTGTGCAGGTTCAAGCAGTTAAGCCAGTCACCAGTGGCTTCCTTTTGTTGTTCTTTTGGGCAGAACCCCTTTGGGCAGCTGCCCTGAAAACAGCCTGTGAGTGGGGTTACATTGCAGATTGCAGGCAATTATATTAGCTCTCAATCCCTGAGTATTTATTATGCTCCAGGTGTTCTGTAAGCACT
This sequence comes from Grampus griseus, assembly GCF_964374135.1. NCBI lineage: Eukaryota > Metazoa > Chordata > Mammalia > Artiodactyla > Delphinidae > Grampus > Grampus griseus. Next base: position 97,232,237 of record NC_139018.1, read on the forward strand.
TCATATGAATTATCTACCTCAGTTATTGCCCCAACCCTATGAATATTATCCCTGTTTTATAGGAAAGGAAATTGAGTCTCAGAGAGGTTCAATGATTTGTCCAAAGCCCATAGCTAACTAATGATAGGGCCAGGATTTGAAATGAGATGAATTAGAATCTAAAACATATACCTTCAGCCAATGTGCTGTACTTTCTTCTAGTATACTGCAATGTGATAGGAGCATTATGAAACCTAGAAAACTTGTTTTTCTTCTCTAAGAAGTTTCATTTTTCCTTCTCTGACCCTGTGTATTTTCCCCTTGAAACTGACCAAAGCAGGAAGCTACTGTTCTGTAAAAGTTGAACCTTTTCTAAAAACAAAGTGTCCTTGGCAAAGACAAGAACCTGACAAGCAGGGGCTAATACTTATGTGAATTATTGTATTTCATCAAACTAAGAAGCATCGATTTTGTGATGTACCATTATTTCATTCACACTAGGAAGGAGAAAAGGCTGCCAATTAAACTGACACTATGTTTTCTTATCTCTTAGAATTTTAATTTTAAACTTATTGAAAAAGCTTATTTAAACGCCACTGAACATTATTTTTATAGTTTATCGTCCATATGTATACATGGAAAGAAAAACACTGTAAAATGTCGATATGCCTCAAACTTGCTTACAGTTAAGAGTCTTACTCTCCTAAATTTCTTTTTTTTACTGAGTCAGCTATGACTATGCTTTTCCATACAATATCATACTCTGTGCCATCAAGTACATTGATGATATAGCATTTCTGAAGGAAATCCATAAATAAAATAAAAGCCATTTGTTAAGGGCTTCTAGGCTGGCTTTGCAATTATGTAGAGCTAGCTTAGCTTTGGGAATGCTCCTAAACATGTCTGATGTATCCTCTTTCCCACCACACAACCATTTGGGTTTTAGGGTGCTTATTATTGTCCCCTGGATTTTCTTCCAAGCTCTGATACCTGTTCTATAGGTTTGGTGTTAGTGCTTTTATGTTCTTTCAACCATGCAAGCCGGTGTTCTAAAACCTGAGTGTGCATTGGAATCACCTGGAGGGCTTCTTCAAACACAGATTCCTGAATCAAATTTTCTGCTGCAGTGAAATCTGAGGTGGGGCCTATGAATTTGCATTTCTAACAGGTTCCCAGGTGATGCTGATGTTGCTGGTGGGACACACTTTTAGAACCGTTGGTATAAGCAATGTCAACCAAACCACTGCCATGCTGACAGTTATTGTAAGACTTTGTTGATTTTAAGAAGCAGTCTGATTTCAGAGATAATAAAGTTTGAAAAAAATACACATATTTAAATTGATAAAATATGGTAAATTCCTTTTTCCCTTTAACTTGAGCTATAATATCATTTTCATTCTAATTTATTGTCAATTGAGTTATGTTTAATATATTCCACTTTTTCATAATATTTTCCACTTGTTCCAAAGATGAATTGAAATGGCTTTTATGATTTTAGCTAAAGTTTTTTCCTCCTAACCTTCTAGGTAAGAAATGGTCTGTAAATATCTATATCATCTGTATATTAGGTGTGTTTATATATAGTTATATGATATATATGTTTATATGTATTATGTATGTTTATACATGTATAAATAAACATATATAGAAGAGCTCACGCTGTGTGCCAAACCCTACAGGCTGACATGAACTGTCTCTGATGGGGAACTCACTGCTTCATAATGGAGTCCTCTTTATTTCTTATTACTAGCAAGTACCCTTTATATGTATGACCTAAAGGGCCAAGTAATCAACCCACATTATGAGATGATTTAATAAAGAGTCCTATGAGATACATGACTATACCTGGTCATCATATACTTCTCTCATTTTGAGAAAAGACACGCGAAATACTTCTGTTCAGTCTTAGTATTAGGAACATTTGTGTTTGTCCTAAATAACTTTGTTTTGGTCCTTATAGGTAAATTAATAATTGATGTTTCCCTTTTTCCTTTTGCTCCCTGGTAGCTTAGAGTCAAGTTTCTTGCCAGCTTTTAGCAACTAGCTGGACTGTGCTCTCCCTCTGTTCTTGGACCACTATGACCACTCAGCTCTTTACCCTCTGATCAGGATGGTCACTAGTGAATAGATGTCAGTTCCTCTGAGTGAGGCTGAGGCTTTCTTGCTGGAACTCAGTCAGGTCCTAGAAGAAAGACTGAAGTTACTTTATCCCACTGATCCTGAGCCCTTCTTAGAGTACAATATTTGCAATCTGCATATGACTCCTGGGATGCCTGGATGCCCACTGTCCACCAAAGATGTGGTGACTGCACTCATTGTGTTGGCGACCTTGAGCTGGTTGCACCCACTATGTTCCACATTTCTGAATAACATGTAGCTACCCTGAGCACAGGTCTTCTGGCTACCCATCTTCTCCAGCACCTTCCATGTTTCATCTGCATCCAATCTTCTTCCATCTCAATCTTTTCACTGTGATTTCAGGAACCTTGTTCTCTGATTAAGAAGTTCCTTTGCCGTCTTCACTGAACATTTCTTTCACCTCCTTTCCCATCAAAACCCTGGCTTCTCCTTGAGGACTTGGCTCCCGTCAGCCTCTCAAGGAGAGGCTGCTTTTTCTCCCACTCCAAGAGCCTCAGAATTAGGAGGTAGGCTCAGCATCCTCCTGGTAAAAATCCCTGCTCATTGTTATGTGTATTATCAGCTTAACCACTCTCTATGTCTCCCATTACTATCACCTACCAATATTCCATTACTCCTTATTTACTGAAAATAGGGGCACCTAACTTACAGACTTCTTCCCCCCTCCCTTTCCTGCTGTTTTTCTGGGTGACTTCAATTTGATATTGATGTTGTACTCAACACATTTGCTGCCTAATATTCTGACTGGACAGAATGAATTAGTAGAGACTGGATTTACTCTTCTACATGAAAAAATTAAAGATAGTCGTTTTCAACACATTAGCCCATAGGCAGCAAAGGACAGGGATCCATGAAGGATGGAAAACAAATGAGGTAAGCTGTATGATTTCCCCTGCTAACTTCCTGGAGAATGTTTCCAGGCTGTAGTTCAGGGAGAGGGGACCTAGGTGGAGCCCAGTAATCTCTCTGAATTGAGAAGGTGTAGCTGGGAATCCAAGTAGGCCAAGGTAGCTAGAGGTCATAAGACAGAATACCAAAGGGGAGGGAGTTTTACAGAGAAAGAGTTCTGGAGATCTAAAGGGGGCCCCCATCAAATCTTTAGCTGAGTACTAATTAGCATGTGCAGATCACAAAACTACCTGAGGCTTGGAAAAGAACCAGCTGGAAGGACTAGAAGAAATAATCTTCAGAGTGCGTATGGGGTAGCAATAGTTTCTTATTCCATTCCCATGAGCCAGAAAAGAAAATTTCACAACTCATGAGGCATTAGTGAGAATGCTCAGAAGGAAAAATTAGTCTTAGACTAAACTCTACTCTGGTTCTGCTTGACAAAGTTTAAAAGCAAGATCTCAAAGGATCAAACTGTTTACAAGAAACTGCACTGTATCCCAGAATAAATTTCAAATATATTTATAGCAACATAAAAATATCTAGCACTTAAAAATGTAAAATTCATAATGTTTGCATTCCGATCAAACATTAACAGGTATGCAAATGAAAAGGAAAATATAACCCATAGTGAGGAGAGGAAATCAATAAAAAAAATCCTAGAAATAACTTAGATGATGAAATTATATTCAAGGACATGAAAATAGTTACCAGAACTGTATTTCATATGATCAAGTAACTAGAGGAAAGATGGAACATGTTAAGTTCAGACATGAAAGATGTAAAAAAGATCCATATAGAATGTTGAAAGATAAAACCCCCAATGCCTGATTTCAAAAAAAGGCACTGGAGGAAATTAACAAGCAGATAACTCATGAGAAAAGGGAAACTTTATGAACTTTAAAACAGCAATAGAAACTATCCAAAATACAGACAGAGAAAATTTCAACGTAACTTTTTGGGGGACACAATTCAACACATAACACAAGATCACAGGATATAAGGACAATACACAATACTCAAATATATTTCTATATACTAGTAATAGAAATTAGAAATTGAAATAATAAATACATTTACAACAGCATCAAAAATATGAAATAGGTATAATTATAACAAAATATGTACAAGACCTCTACACTGAAAACCTAAATATTTAGGAAAACCTAAATAAATGGAAAGATATACCCTATTCATGGATTAGAAAGCTAATTATTGTAAAAATGTCAATTCTCCCCAAATTGATCTGCAGAGTCTATATCCCACTTCTTTCCTTTTCCTCGACACTCACATCCAATTGATCAACAATTTCTGTCAATTCTACCTTCCACTCTAGCGTACTCTCCTTTTCCTCACCTTCACTGCTACTCTCCTAGTTTAGACAACCATTGCCTACCTTCTGGATCAACCCCAACAGACTTCCAACTGGTTTCCTTACCTTGAACCTTTCCCTTTTTCTAATTCAGCCTGGTTTCTGAAAAATTATAGATTAAGATCAGGGCACTTATCCCTGAGTGTTACTTATCAACTCCCTAAACATCACTGACCTTGGGACTTCATTATTTCCACTTATGAAAGTGAGAACTTGAAGATCATAATCACTAGGAACATGAAATGTACTAAAAATAATTAATAATAAAAAATAATATTAACTCTTCCTTTCTATAGAATATTAAACTTTAGAATGCATTGTCACCTACATATTTAATCCTCAAAGATGTTCTTATCCACATTTCGTAGATGAAGGAACTGAGGCTCAGAGACCTTGAATCACATTTGATGTTCCTGTAGTAGTAAGGAGATCAGGGATTTAAATTCTTCTATTTCCCAATCCAATGTTCTTTCCTGGGCTCCAAGCTATACCACAACAGAGATTGTGTTTTACATTCAAAATGCCAGTGACTCAGTTCTTAAATGGAGAAAACCATAGAAGCAATCAGAATCTGTCCTGCACAAAGCTGCACATATGTCCATTGGAATGAATGGAGTAGAGGAGCCTTTCTCTGATGGACTGGCCACTTAGATAAATGTGATGGGCGTGTTAATGCAGCACCAGGAATGCAGTTTCACACATGGGAAAACCAGAACATCAGTTATGCCTATCGCAACAATATTTAGAAAAAACAATAGTGGCCATCTTTGCTTCTTAGCATTTTTTTCTCATTTTCTTTGAGTGTTAAGGAAAAAAAAATCAACGAGATCTATCTCATTCGTTTGAGAGAGAAGTTGCTTTATTTTTGAAGTTGCAATCCATAATCTTGAAAATAGAAACAATACTCGTAAGTGACTAACACATCACATTTTTTTATACAGGTAAAGAAATCCAATGAATGCACTCGAAGTTCAGTCAAGAGTGATATTAATGTATCCCTTTATTTGAGAGGCCTGGACTGTACCACTACCCGAGGTACATTATGAAGCTGGAATGGAAAGATTGTCTGTGCTTAATTGAGGGAGAAAAAGTAACCTATACCCTGATCTGCTATAGGTGACATTTGCCCTGTTCACTAGGGAACAGCTCTTTAAAGCATTTCAAGAAATAGCCTCCAACAGCCTTAATTTAATATCTGTGCTGAACTACTAGGGAGCAACCAGATGCAGAGCCATCTGTGGGAAATAAAATCTAGCCAGTGAAGGAAGCTAATAGTTACCCTTTGGGCCCAAGATTCCTGGGCTTAGAGAACTCAGTGTGTCCTCTTGTCTTTGTTTAGGGAGGTTATCCTCCTACTTACTCATACACAGGCCAGCAGATGTTTTCCCAATTGGGTCATCTTATACTACATTGTCTCCTTCAAACTGCAGTTATTTGTCATATTATAGAAAATATTGAGAGGCAGGAGTGTTTGTAGGTGTAAACTTAAACCTCATGTAACACTGAAGCTTGGTAATGAGATGAATGGAATTTTGTTTCAATATTCTCTTTCTTTCTCTCTGTTCTTCCTCACTTCAGCTATTACCTTCACCATAGTGAAGGTAATAGCTGGATTCTAATTATACAGACTTATATTATTTTCCTAGAGCATCTAAAAACCAGTTTAGCTATTAAAATAACTCTATTCCCTAAGCCATATTTTCCTCCCCTGCAATAGCTTCAGTACCAGAGTAAATAATCAATGAGTAAACACAAAGTGGTGGCAACTATCTCTGTGCACTTTGCTGGTGTGCATCGAATCTCAGAGAAAGGCTGAATTCCCCCACCAACTGAAATGATCCTGATGTACTTCAGACTTCCCCTTCAGAGCTACCAATTGTATTAATTGTCCAATTTGAAATTCAAAGGCAGTACTGCTCTGCCTAGAAATTCAAGGCAAACTCAGGGAATAACTAACTTAGCAAAATATACATCGTGTTTTTTGCATAAAACATGAATGTTTTAAAGTGTGTTTTCTTCTGCAACTACATAAAGAAACTAAACCTCTCACTCCAGATCGGAAGCAAATTTTCAGAGATACTTTCAGATTTGCCAGCATGGGTTATACTTTCTCATGTTTGTCTAACAGACTCTGAACCATAAAATGATTATTTCAATGCACATTACTTTCTGCAGACAAGTTGCTGGGACAAGACTTGGGAAGGGTGGGAGGGATTTAAGAGAAAAATAAATGTAACCATGTTATGAGAGGCAAATACAGAGGTCTGAGGACCTGGAGAAATGGACTCCAGTCCTAGCTCTATCACTAACATTGAGGCAGTTTGCTTCACCTCTCCAGGTCTCAGTTTCTCCATTTCCTAAATGAAGGGTTTGGACCAGATGAGCGGTCAGGTCCTACCGGCTATGACATTCTACATTTTTGTGGGAAATGATCAATCCTATAAAAGCAGGTAATGATTACAACCAAGCATTCCCTCAAACACAAGTCTGTTTTCATGAGTGAAACTAGGAGAACAAGTAGCTAACCCCAGAGAGTGTCAGAGCCTGAGGAAGTGACCATCTCGTTAGACAGGGAACTGGACTCTAGGGAATCATCATTGCCTTCAGACAAGCAGTGGAACTCTGGGGAGGAGATCTAATCAGAAGAGGCAGCTCAGGCAGGTTGTGAGCAAGTCATGGCCAAGGAGGTGACAAGTCTGTACAAGGGACAGACACACACACATATACACACAGGCCCACACACACAGAGAGCAAGATTTCAAGCAGGCTCCTTTTTATGTAGCTCAAGCTTGGAAATCAAACTTATTGTTCACCAGAACAGATTATTTTTCTCTCCTTCAATAATTAGGAAAGCAGTTTGCGAGTCTATACTGCTTATTTCTTTACTACACCCCACTTACAGCCTGAAATTATTAAATGGCAGTTATGACTGGTAAGAAATCACACCCAGTGAGTTTCTAATTAGCATAGACACCCATTGTTGGGTTAGAGAGGAGATGTTCAGGAAAAAAACTGCACAGTAAAATTCTGTGTCCACCCTCACTTATTTTCTTGGGTGGAAGGCTCACTGGAGAATCATTTTCATTTGCTCTCATCAAACTTCCATGTACCGTATTTGTCCCAGTCTCTCTTTCTCCACTATTTTAAAAAGCTTATTCATAATATTTTCCTTGAAAGATTCTTCTCCTTTCTCCACCTGTTCAAATCCAGGAACATTTATTTCTTTTTTCTTTTAATTTTTTGGAAATAGCAGCAACAGTTACAACATCTTTTTCAGGAGTTTTATGCACAAGTGGTCATGCATGTTTGTCTTTTCAAAAGTTGAGTTTAAAAAAATTTATTGAGGGATAATTGACATATGACATTATATTGGTTTCAGTTATACAACACAATGATTAGCTATTTGTATTCATTGCAAAATTTTCACCGCAGTAAGTCTGTGGTGAACATTACCATCCATCCCCATATAAAGTTAGCTTTTAGGATTTATTCTCTGGGCAACTTTCAAGTATGTTCTACAAAAACTAACTGTAGTCATCATGCTGTACATACCATCCATCCCCATATAAAGTTAGCTTTTAGGATTTATTCTCTGGGCAACTTTCAAGTATGTTCTACATACTTGTATGTTCTACATACTTTCAAGTATGTTCTACAAAAACTGACTGTAGTCATCATGCTGTACATTACATCCCTGTGACTTATTTTATAACTGTAAGTTTGTACCTCTTGACCCCATTCACCCATTTTGTCCACTCCCCAATCCCCCTCCCTTTTGGCAACCACCATTTTGTTCTCTGTATCTATGATTTTTGTTTTGTTTTGTTTGTTTGTTTTTTAGATTCCACATATAAGTGAAGTCATACAGTATTTGTCTTTCTTTATATGATTTATTCTGCTTAGCATAATTCCCTCAAGGTCCATCCATGTTGTTACAAATGACAAAATTTCATTCATTTTTAACACCTGAATAGTATTCCATTGTGCATATATACTACATCTTCTTTAAGCATTCATCCATCAGTGCACACTTAGGTTGTTTCCTTATCTTGGCTATTGTAAATAGTGGTGCTATGAACATAAGGGTGCATATATATTTTCAACTTAGTGTTTTCCTTTCCTTGGATAAAAACCAGAAGGAGAATTGCTGGATCATATTGTAGCTTTATTTTTAATTTTTTGAGGAATCTCCTTACTGTTTTCCATAGTAGCTGTACCAATTTACATTCCCAGTCATGAGGGTCCCCTACAAAAGTCAGGTTAAATTAAATAGTCAGATATTTGCTTCTGTTTGGTTTGTGCAGTGAGGTGAGTGATCAGTACTCTCAGCTGTCTGCTTCATGAATTCCCTTTCCCTCCTCCCTGTCCTTCCTCAAGTCCCCTAACCCTCAACATTTCTTGAACAGGCACTTCATAAAAACAGTTATCTATATCGATAATTTACAAATGCAAATGGATAAACTTTATTATTTATAAGAGAAATATAAACTAAAATCATAATGAGATAACTATCACTAATTAGAATGGCTAAAATCAAAAGAATTGACAATAGCAAGTGTTAGCAAGTTAGCAAGTTGATGGAGAACAAGGGGACTCTCATATAATGCTAGAGGGAGTGTAAAGTGATAAAAATTACTTTGAAAAACTGCTTGGTAGTATCTGCATATATATATGTGTGTGTGTGTATGTATATATATACGAATTAAGTACAGCTACATGCAACAATATGAATGAATCTCACAGACAACATTGAATGGAAGAAGCTAGGTGAAAAAGAGTACATATTGTTAATTCATTCATATAAATTAAAGACAAATCTAATCTATGGTGATGAGTCAGAATAGTGGTTATCTTTCTAGGGGAGGGGTGGTTACTGACTGTGAAGGAATATAAGAAGGCTTTCTACAATCTTGGAAATATTCTCCATCATAGTTACATGTGTATATTCATATGTAAAAGTTCATCCAGTTACACACTTAAGGATAGTGCATTCTACTGTCTATTGCCAATTATAGAAAAAGGCAAAAACAATAGTTTGCCCTAGGCAGTGAATGCAGAAGAACCTGATCATTTTACTTATCATGTATCATGCTGTCTAAATCAAGGGTTTCATAATTGTCTCAACAGCAATGTTTTAAATGCTCTAGGTGTTACCTTTTGATAACTCTACTTCTTCTGATGTCTTGTGGATTATGTTTAGAAGATCATAATACACTGTAAAGAAAATCTAGGAATAGCTGCTCTACACATTAAGATATGCCTTTAGCTTGAGGACTCAACTAGGTACCTAAGAGAATCTTTCCAAAGGGTTTGACAGCAGGCTGGCATCTACTCCCTAACTGTGAGCACACTGGTTCCACTTACAAAATGAAAGAAAAATTAATGAAGAGTGTCAGATGGTGAACATCAATTCAATCAAATCAACTACTTTTACAGTAGGCAGTGGTTGTAGGAGTTAAGTAATTCAGAGATGAATAGGACACGCTCCTGTTCTCAAGGTGCTCACACTTGTTGGTCATGGGAAACAGGTGTGCACAGGACTCAGTATCACTTAAGGAAGAGAGGGTAAGAGCTAGGAGAGAAGCATAAAATATTACAGGGGCATAACTGAAGATGGGGGAAGCCTTTCAGGATGGGTAGCTTTCTTCCTGAGCCTTGAAGGATGGGAAGTGAGACCCTGACACTGACGTAAGTGAGAAAATGGATGGGGAGAAAGACACATTGCTATAGAAGGAAAACGAAGCCAAGTTTGATAGGACTACCCTTCAGCTACTCTCAGTTTGAAGGTCTCCATCTCATGTATTGAAATGTTTGAGCTGACAAGTGTTCTAGTCTGAACCTTGTAGCTGCCTTTCCAGCAGAAACATCTGACCTCACTGCTTCTGCTCCAGATGTTGATATACGAGAGTCTGTGACATGGGCAGTGATGGGTGCTCTGTAATGCCACTTCAATACCTACAACAGATTAGCGAAAAGGAGACCTTTGAACATGGACCCCTGGCACCTCTGCAGCACTTAAGAGCCCTCACTCTTCTGACTTGGAGATAACTTACCAAAAGGCCAAGCATGGGATTAATTTATTGCCATACTGGTTTAAAAGTGAGAGCAAAAACAGACTTTAGCATTTGTTTTTTCTAATTTGCCATGAGGTTGAAGTCCATCTCTTGCAATAAGAAATCACTCTTATGGACAACTGGGGTGAGAGTTGCATCCTGTGTCAGATTTTATGGGCTCAAAAGCATGAAGATAAGAGTAGGTCTTTCACCTTATCTTACTTGACTGAAAAGACATTTGATCTTTTATCAATCTCAAAGCAAAGACTCTGCACTTCTTATTTTCCTTTTTTCAAAAAGGATCATGAAAATTCACATGGATAAAGTTTCCCCTGAGCTATACAGGGCGATTGTTTATCCCTGAGACAGCGATACTTTTGATAAGAGTGTTGGGTGCTCAGTTTGGATGAGATGTCAGGACATAGGCATAATACAGGATGCCAGGATATATAGGCATCCTAATTACCATAAAGAGAAAAAAATTGAGGAAATAAAGTAAAATTTCAAATTGTGCCTTAAAATAAACAATAGATTTGGGAATCACCGTTGAACATCACTACTGCTGTTAGGCATGGTATTTCTGTACAGTCATGGAAGAGGAGGGAGCAAGTTTCATCTCTCACACTATAGTTTGTTAGAGAATTAGAATCTTATTTCCTATCCTTGGCATATTTCAGTATCTTTGTGACAGTGAAATATGGGTGAAGCTCTGAAATTGTGATTTCTGCTGCTTTCCCTTTGCACCCTGAAAAAGATCTCCTATCAGTCAGATGCTTCTCATCACCAGAAGTTTTGGTTGGGAGGTGAAAAATACAGGGCATCACACATAAAAGGTTTTCCTAGTACCAAATTCATTATTTAGAAATTTGGAATCATGAATGCTTGACTAAATATAATGTTATCTACTAACGATGTGTTTGATGCTTTATACTCTTCTTATTTTAAAAAAAATGCACTCTACATGTGGATGCATTCACCAGCTGACAACACATACTAGCTCATGCACACACACACACACACACACACACACACACACACACACACACGTCATTTGTTGTAGAGAGCATGTGGGTCACTGTGGATCACTGTAGATCACTCTGTATCCACAGTAGTATGAACTTGAGCCCAGACTTCATGGATCATCTGACCTCCATAAGCCCCTACTTTGACTGGTGTCCTATAGACGGGCATTTTGAGTCTTCAGGAATTAGTGTCAGTTCAGAGCTATTGTCCGGTAATCCCCTTGCTCAATGCACAGTCACTCTGGTAAATGGCCACAGCCCCTTTGGAGAAGACTGAAGGGGAAGAAACACAGTATAAATTGTTATGGTTTAATAGGGTCCTTCCTGCAGGGGATCAAGCTCTCATCATACAAGGGGCTTTGTATTTGTGAACTGCCCCAGTCCTGGGAATTCATGATTCTCTATTTGTATCTAGATTAATTTGTATTATTTTTTAGATTCCATATAGAAGTGATATTGTATAATATTTATCTTTCTCTGTCTGACTCACTTCACGTAGTATGATAAACTCTAGGTCATCCATGTTGCTGCAAATGGCAATATTTCATTCTTTTTTATGGCTGAGAAATATTCCATTGTATATATACATCTTCTTAAACAAATCTTTTTTTAAATTAGAATGTCTATATACCTGAACTCTGACTACAGTAATTGGGTAGAGTGTCTTAGTCCGTTCAGCCTGCTATAACAAAATACCATAGACTGGATATGAACAACAACAGAAATTTATTGCTCACAGTTCTGGAAACTAAAGTCCAAGATCAAGGTACTGGCAGATTCAGTGTCAAGTCGGGGCTTGCTTCCTGGTTTATATATGGTGGTCTTATTGTGTATTCATGTGGCAGAAGGGGTGAAGAAACTCTCTTGGGCCTTTATTTAAAAGGTACTAATCCCATTCATGAGGGATCCACCCACATGACCTAATCACCTATCAGAATCCTCACCTCCAAACAGCATCACATTGGGGATTAGGTCTCAACATACGAATTTTGAGGGGGCACAAATATTCAGTCTCTTTCATAGACTTTCCAGTTCAGGTAGCTATATATAGCTATATATGAAAGAAGTCTTTAGCTTGAGGCTTTCTGAACTTGAAAATAAGCTAAGTTGGAAATAGCTGACATCATACTCTGCAGATCAATTCCATAACAATTAAGAACATTGGCTCTGAAGTCAGAAATATCTGATGTCAAACCCCGGCGTTAACATTTATCCATTTCATTTATTGTGTGACCGTAAGTCACTTCACCTCTCCGAGCCTCACTTTACTGATCTTTAAAATGGACATACCCATATTTAACTCCTAGACTGGATGGCAGAATTAAATGAACATCACATAGTGAACATTGAGTAAAGGCTACTCCTATAATTAATGTTACCTATAATAAGAACCATATATGCTTTGTTCTGCATGGTTATATACAATCTTGTCCATGATGCCTTGTGTCTTAGATATCACTTTTGCATTCGCTCAAACTTTAGGTGAGAAATTCTTGCTTTCTATAGAAGGCCATGTTTCCTTTCAGTACACCCTGAAAAATGCCAGGCTTTCAGCCTCCTTCACCTGAGAGTCTCTGTCCATGTGGATTGGTCACTGGGTCCTCTCAAATATAATCACTCTTTTGTACAACATTGTGATAGAAAAGAGCTAAAGGACTTTCTTCTTGGATTCCACACTGAAGATGTGTTATGCACCACTGTTCAGGACCAGGACAGTTCTTACTTAACATTTAACAATCCTGTGAGGTACCTGCAGAAGTAATCTTACTCTCATTTAACAAATGAAAAAATTGAGGTGCAGAGAAATTAAGTTGTGTACTTGGGCCCTTAGATTTAAAAACTTTACCTCCTTCTGGCCCTCATGTGTTGTTGAGGGAACATCTCCGGTTTAAGTCAGGATCTCCCTTTTCCCCTGAAGTTTCCAGCTGTATTTCTCATACTTTGGCTTTGCAACTATAATGGATTTGCTGAAAATTGGATGCCTGGAGAGAGGGGTGTTTGGACAGTATATGAGGTGTATGCAAATCTCTAAGTGCACAAATGTTGATTGATGGAAACTGTTCTAATATGTGAATTAGCTGTGAATTTATTTTTGTGATTACTGGATCACATGGTAGTTCTATTTCTATTTTTTTGAGGAAACTCCATACTCATCTGTATGGTGGCCACACCATTTTGCATTCTCGCCAACAGTGTACAATGGTTCTAATTTCTCCACAGCTTCATCAACACTTGTTGTCTTTTGTTTTTTTGATAACAGCCATCTTGACAGGTGTGAGGTGATATCTCTTTGTGGTTTAAATTTGCATTTCCCTGATGATAAGTAAGTGGCATTTGTGGAATTGTGGTGAGCAGAGCTGTTTTCCAATCAAATTTTATCAGTACAAGATAACCAGGCTTACCACACTGACTTGCTATCATTCCAACCAAAAACAAAAAATACTTGAATTGTAGTTAGCCTTTGTAGCCTTATTGATATTTTCCATTCAGCTCTTTTATATTGGAATCTTTACTTGTAAGTTGCAATTACTGGTTTTTGTTTTTTTCTCTTTAAGGAGTCCATCTGGACCAGGGAAAAAAATCTTCAAGCTACAGAGATAAAACTAAAAAGGGAAAATCAGGTAGTTGCTCAGGAAAGATCTCTAGGGATATTTGAACTTCTTGGGCACCTGAAATACTTTTTATAAAATTAGACCTTCAGTTAGACTGTGAGCTAGAAATAAAAGATCATTTAAGAAAATTTTAATAGAACAAATTTCAGGAAGATCATTGGACATCATAATGTTGTCAGTGGCATCTCCAGCACAGTCATAGTTAAGACAAAAGCCAGATAAATGAAAAAGTGATTAAAGAGGGTGCTAATAAATAGAGATTCTATTCAATTGGTAGGGTGAGATATGCATCAAGTAAATCTAATATGCATTCAGGCAGCATTGCAAACCACTGCTTGTAATCTCAAACTGTAATTTAGGAATAGAGGTTCTCAAATTTTACTGTGCACCAGAATCACCTGAAGGGCTTGCTAAACTAAAAATTGCCCTACTCCAGAGATTCTGACTCAGCAAGGCAGGGTAAGGGCTATCTTTGCATTTTCAGCAGGCTACCAGGTAATGTTGATGCTGCTGGTCTGGGAACTACACGTTGAGAACCTAAATAAGGTTCTAGACTTGCAGACTAGACTGGCTCATACCAAATGCTTAAAAGCTGTGGTGTTGTAGACTAGTACATTAAATTTCTGACACAAATCACCATTATGTGAGTTTGAGGATGACAAACCACAAGTTCTAAAACTCAGTTATTCCCATCATGGTCCCAGCATGAAGTTTCTAGATCTGCATTTCAGACCCTGAGCCACCATCATGTCACAAGCTTTCCAGGCTGAATCTCGTGGCTCAAGGATTCAGCCTGAAAACCTAAAAGCTCATCTCTTTTCATCAACTGCACTATACTCTCCATTTTTAAGACAGCAAATATACCTCTCCTGGCTCTAATTTTTGTTTGATAAACACTTATTTCAGGCAAATTATTTATCTCTTAGATTTTTATTAATTATTGGAAAATGATGTTTTACATTTTTTGATCTGTGGGTGGAAAAAAATTATCCTGATCTAAAAAATAAAATTATGCTGTCTAATGGATATCATAAACATTTCTGCTTTCCTCTTTACCAGGTTCAGTAAACACATTTTTGGGAGATAACTGAAATCTTTCTCCATTTGGCAAAGCATTACTGGCCATGCAGCATCTGTGTCCTACATTCACGGTACACATGGATGAGCAAGATCCAGCCCTGGCCCTCCAGAGGCCCACAGGCCACTGAGCCTAAGGCAGCGCGGTGAGGGCTGGAGGTGGTTATCAATCCCCTGTGTGCTCCCAGGCAAGTTGAAGGGAGACCTGGGGTCCTGGCCAGGAGAGAGCTGGGTGGGGAAGGAGGAGGGGGAGTCAGCCCTTAGCGAAGAGACATTTTTAACCTTCACTTGGTGAATCCTCTGAGGCTGCTTTTAATAAAGAAAAAAAAAGGGGGCTTCTTAGGACACAAGTGATGAGCAAGTTCCATTTCAGAGATATAGGGAACAAACAGGTTTCCTTCGTCAAATTTAACTATTGTTATAACAGGGTAAAAACTGAGACTCTGGGATCCTCAGGATTTTGCTTGGTTGGTTGGTGCCTGTATCCCCCCCAACTCAAACCATCACACAAAGCAACCCCTATTCCCCATGCACACATATGTGCAAACACTCTTCTAATCTTCTCCTGTAATTTTTTCAAGTGGATCCTTTGTTTGCTCTGCTATATGTTCCAGCGTCAGCCTCTCTGACTCCCTGGCAGACATTAAGGATAAGGAAGCAATTACACTCTTGAAAAAGCACATTTATGGACACTTTACATGTCTATTCAAAGCCTTTCTCCTAGCAAGTTTTGCTTTTGGCTGCCTCTAGATAGGGAGGCCATTTTAAAGCCATTGTGTGTGTGTGTGTGTGTGTGTGTGTGTGTGTGTGTGTGTGTGTGTGTGTGTGTGTGTGTGTGTGTGTGGTGTAAAATTGTAGCTTCAGAAAGCATTTACACGTTTAAAATCCTTTCTTACATTTGCCCTCCATTAAAACAAACAAGGATTATGATACTTGATCTTTAAGTGTGGGAGATTACTTTTGAAAAAAAGATTCCTCAAACCCCCCAAATATAACTCCTTGGGTTTTCATGGTTTGCAGAGGATACATTCTCTTATAAAACAAGTTTTTTTTAAAAAAGCTCATTGATTTTTAGATGGGCTTGTGGTTATGGTGTGCACATTGATTTCTATTCCGGAATACCTCTGGAGTTCTCTTTAGATGGGCCAGTGTGTGTGTCTTACTACAGAACTATGATGAGATGATTTTAATCTGAACAGGATATTTTTTCTTTACTCTTGAATATGTTTTATATTTTGTTTTTCTCAATTATTTTTCATCTTAAATGAAAGGAAAATGTGCATTTCTACTACTCTTTTCTTGCTTTCCTGGCTGAATATTTTATTTTGCACATCTTTTTTTTTTTTTCCATAAGAAACTATACTTGAGAAAAAGTATACATTTTTTCTTGCTTCTCTGGGTTTTGGAACTTTTCTATCTTTTCTTTACATTTGTAGTATCTTTGTAGAGGCCTGACTTAAGCTTGGCTTTCATCTCAAAAAGCATTCCACTTTAAAGTAACCATTCATTTACCCCATCAACAAAAACATGGAATAGCAATATGCATAACTTAAAATGTTAACTCAAGAAGAATAAGATGTAAGAAGAGATAAAAAAGAGACACAAGATGAACAGAGACATTGTCTCACATATTTTGTTTGGAGCAGTACAATTTAGGATAATTGTATCTCTGTCCAAGGGTTGTTGTGAGGATTAAATTAATTAATAAACATAAAGCAATTATGAGTGCCCTACCCTGTAAGCACTCAATAATGGTTAGTGTTATTATTATCTGAAAAAAATAAAATATATAACTTAAAATAGCACTTATACTCAGTGTTTTGTGGTGAAGAATCTGTTCAAGGATTATAACTATCCAATTTTAAGTTTATTTTAAATGCCCCACTCCCTTACTTTTTAAGTTTCCATCATTCTAGATAAAAGTCAGTATATTTTCCACATGGGAAATAAAACAGCCTCTCCTCCTGACTGCCCACCCTATTAAAGAGATGGTGGTGTCTAAGGCACACACAAAACAAATAATAATAAAAATAACAACAACAACAGTTTGTTGTTGACTGGTCACTGGTTCATCGGTCAGAGGGTCCTGGGTTTGGGGCTCCATAAGCAGCTCTCTCTCCAACAGTATGACTCTCCACTAATGGGAATGAGAAGTTAATCTCTCTCCAACTGAACCCAGCTGAGTCTCTGAAAGCAATGATGTGTTTAAAAGATCTGTGGCAGTCCAGGGCATGTGGCACTAACTGGATTTAGCTCATTAGCAAATCCGTAAGGCCCTGCTGACACTACACCCAGAATAAAATACATGAGGCCAGCCTGTGCCCTGTGGGCACCTACAGCATGACTACATAATAAAAAGGCATTTATTAATAATTTCATTGGTCACATAATACAAAGGAAGGCAACAAGAAGTCAAACGCTGTCATTTGTCGTGACTAGAGAGGCATAATTAAAATAAGTGTCATGTGATTAACCTTTGAAAAATTAATCTGGAATGAAAAAAGGCTCAAAAACAAGGAAGATAGGCTCTTAACATGAATTTAATACAATAGACAGCTGTTTTATGCACTTGGATCAAATTCCACATGCTTGTGAAACATTAGTGCCATTGATAGCAAAGAGCAATTAGCAGAATTTAGCAAGTGAGGTGTGTATTATTAAAAATAACAGCAGACCACAGAGAGGCAGGGTTCATAGTGGTAAAGACTATAGAATTTTGGTGTCATCCATCTGGGTTTGAGTTTAGTTTCGTCCATTTACCACCTGTGTGTCCTTGGACAATTTTCGCAACTTCTTAGTAACTCAATTCCACATCTGTAAAATGGAGATATTCATACATCTTACGTGATTCTTGTGATGACCAAATAAAATTATATATGTACAGCTCTTAGCACAGAGTGAGGCACATTGGAGGCACATTGTAGCTCAAAAAGTCTTAGTGTTAATAAAAGGGATTTGTTAGCTTAAGTCCTGGATGTGGAAAAAGAAGTTTGTCCTGCGTGGAAAACATGTGAAGTGCACACTCACATGTGATCTGTGATGCTTCAATAGTAGTCAATGGAATTTTCCCCAGCGTCTTGCTGGCAGTGATCTTACCTTGTGATTTAATGTCAAGGGTGGCACATCAGTAATTCTGAGGGAATGTTATAGGCTATGGCACAACCAGAAGGTTCGAGAATAACATTTGTACATTTGGTCTAGCTCCAGAATGCTCAGCTCACATCCTGCAGGGCCAGGCAGTAATGAACTGGCCAGGCAGTGGTGGGGGCTGTAGAACGCTTACTCCCCACTGGAGGCAGCTGCCACTCAGATAAAGCCACTTTTTGTCATCAGGAAATGCAAGTCCAATGTTGCCAATTTTTACAAGGGATGCTAGAAATACTGATTTTCATGGGAAATATCCCATTAAAAAAACACTCTGTTGGACACCCCCAACCCTTCATCCAGGGCTGGGACTAGGGTGAGATAAGTGAGGCGTTCATCTCAGGTACAAACTTTAAGGGAGCACCCCCAAATTTAAAAGAAACCAAGATGATAATACCTTAGCACAATATTTTCTTTTCTTTTCTTTTTTTTTTTTGCGGTACGCGGGCCTCTCACTGTTGTGACCTCTCCCGTTGCGGAGCACAGGCTCCGGACGCGCAGGCTCAGCGGCCATGGCTCACGGGCCCAGCCGCTCCGCGGCACGTGGGATCTTCCCGGACCGGGGCACGAACCCGTGTCCTCTGCATCGGCAGGTGGACTCCCAACCACTGCACCACCAGGGAAGTCCCCCTTAGCACAATATTTTAAAAATCAGAATTAAAGCAAAAAAAAAATTGTAATGAAGAAAATATCAAAATCTTAAATTAAGACAGGATCCATATTACTGATTTTTCCTTTTGCCTCAGTCTCTGACATAGCTCTACATGGCACTGCATTGCCTCTGTCTGAACTCTAAATGTCACTGCCACCCGACTGCCAGGCAGTTGCCAGTTTACATTGGATCAATTCGTGAAACAACCAAAATATTGCCCAAAATAAAACATTTGGATAAATTATCAATTAATTAAAGATCTATTCAACTCCATCTTTATTCAACAAAATTTCATTAACATCAACTAAGGAGGAATTAGTGAAAAGTCAGAATTAGTCTATTTGTAAATAAGTCTTATGCTGCTTTTGAATACAGTTATCTAAAAAAATACTCTAACAAAATGGCTTCAGGTGGATGACCTGCTTTTATGAACAGAAAAGAAGAGATTTACAAATAGGCAGTAGGAGAGGCATTCTTGAGTCAAAAATTCTCCTTGAAATCATATACAACATTTCGTTTCTCACCTTTCCTCAGATTCTTATAAGGCCCAGGACACCCACAAAGACCAGAAATTATTGCAGTAAAGCATGACAATGAGAACACGGGCTTTGCAACCAGCAAGGCCTGGGTATGAATTTTTACTCTTTCTTGGCCTTGATACCTTGGACCAGTCATATAATCTCTCTTAGTTCTCTTATCTGTAAAAGAGACCATCTCATTGACTTTCTGTAGAGACCAAAGTGGATAATACATCATGTTATCACTTGATTCTTGGTCTGGCAAGAGGTTCTGGGTATATAGCTGTCGTTGTTATCATTTATCATATTTACCGCAAACCATCCCCTGCCAACATCTTTAAATATATGTGATTATACTTAAGTAAGTTAAATATGTCCTTTATTTATGCCATTAATTTTCTTGGTTCATCTTTTCTCTAAAAACAGAGCAAAATTTAGCTTCAGTTTGGATGGAATTACACAAATCCTGAATTTAACAGGGCCTAAATTAAAAAAACTTTAGCTATACTTGATACAGCAATCTTTTTCCCTTTGAATTAAAAAGAAAAAAAACCCATAGCATTAAAACAACAAACTACATGTAAACTAAACTAAAAGTAAAAATAAATGGTGGTAGCCTTATTGAACATTCTGTGAGGAGAATGACTACTGACCAGTTAGCAGTGCAGCCTAGTAGACCATCGGGTGCTATGGGATGTGGCCCAGTGGAATTATGGTGGAATTCAACCTTAGCAGCCAGGTTTTCTGGTGTTAAGTTTTGATAATGTTCCTGATATCTCTGAATAATATGGATGCTCCCAAGATGAGCAACAGTGTTGTCACTCAGTGGCTCTGGGTTCAGATCCCATTCCCGCCACAGATTTGCAGAGTGACTTAGTGTAGGTTCAATTAACTTATTCGAGCCTTAGTTTCACCCACTGTAAATTATTTCCCCTGAGGGCTTTCCACGGGAGCCCTGTCACATTCATTTAAGAAAAATGTGAAACTTGCATAGCTTTGCTATCTTCTGCAATACATCTTTATTTTACATTCCATTTCCTCCCAACTGTTCTCCTAAGAAGCAGCTAGAATTTCTCATTTAATCAGGAAGCCATTTTTTATCATCAAGGAAAGTGTAAAACCGCTATCAGTTAGAATTGGATATTTATGTCAGGTTCATCTGATTGGAACTTAACTCTATTTCATTAACACAGAGAAACGTCACCCTTTTAACTAATGAAATGCATCCATAAGAGAGCTATATTTTTAAAGGTGTATCATCAGAAATAGCCATATGCAAAATGCCTTTCAGGGCACATGCAAGCTTTTCAACAGGAGTCTCTCTTCTCTCTTGTGTGCATCTCTGACCCAACTGAAAATTCCTTTCGACTGGAAGAGGCAATGTTTCATTGTGGAGAAAACCGATTTCCATTGCTTCCCCGTCTGAGGAAAATATTCCTGTATTAGCCTCTCACCTAAGGTATATTTTAAGGACAGTATAAACCCTTTTATTTAAAACATTCAATGCCACAGATGGCAACCGTGACTATGCCCTGGAGAAGAGCTGAGGATTTGTAAAAACATTTGAAGCCAGTAAATTTTGAAGCTGTTCGGCTCCCTACTAGCAGTTTTTTATGCTTCTCTCCTTCATCACACTACCAAGTCTGTGATTGGAAGCAACCATAGGGTTTTAAAACATCACCCCAAGTCTGGTTAGGAAGGCTTATCCCTTCTTCCTCTTGGTAGCATCTTCAAGAAGACTTTGTAGAAGCCAAGAGTAGAGTCTTCCGAAGAAATCACTGAACACATAGTATCTCTGGTGCTACACTCTTAGCTTCACAATACAGAGCTGGCTAGTTTAGCAATGTAACACTGAAGTGTGAGCACAGGACAGCAGACTCCATGGGAGAGGTTGGTTTTTCATTTTCTCTTCTCTCTTTCTGTCCTTCCCTCTTTCCCTTCTCTCCTCTCTGGCCCCCTTCCTCCCTTGCTTCCTTTACTTCTTTCCCTACCCATCTACTTATTCAAAAAATATTTAGTTAGGGTCTGGTATTCCAAGTACAGCATTAGGCTCTGGAAATAAAAAATGAATCCCCTTGGGGAACCTCCAATTCAGTGACAGGAGGTCTTCATGAATTAAATAACCCCAACAATGGAGTGCTCTGTAATAGAGCTCAATGGTGAAGGGGATCACCTCTGCTTACCTGGATGAGGGAAGAGGAGACAATTTGGAAGTGGCTTGTGAAAGAGCAATCATGAGCTCGCCAGGCCAATGTGGAGGGAGAAGGGTATTGCAGGCAGAGGAGGAAATAGGGGCAAGGGTGTGTTGCATGGCAGTACCCAGGTGCCATGGTGTACTTGGACTGCTTAAGTGTGTGGTATACAGGAACCTAGGTGTTGGGGCAGGAGGGGTTAAAGCTGGACAGGTAAACCAGAGAGGACACTGGTGCCAGAACAAGGAAAGCTACCCATACAGATTTTAGAGATATCTTTGGAGCCCCTACTGTGGGTCAGACACTGTTCTTTGTGCTTGGGATGCTCCCCACACTCTGAGGAAGCTTATAGTATTTGACGAAAAGATAGACAGTAAAGAAGTAGACAAACTCTAACCTGTCAGATCCTGATAAGTGCTATTAAGAAAATAAAACAGGGTAATAGGCTTTAATAGGACACAGCATTGGGGGCATTCTCCTTCAGATAGGACAGATAGGGAAGGCCTCTCTAAGGAGGTGACATGTACTTTTCAGATTTAATACTTTTGAGATGAGATCTTCCTAAGCATGTATACATATTGGGCACCTGTGGTTTTAAAAAGAATCCCAAGATCCTGATGCATGGCTGGGGTGGTACAGACTTACCCCAGGCGGAAGGCCACTGGAATATTTTACATGGGAAGGGTGGCCCGACTGGGTGTGTGTCCTGGAGAGTGAGCTCATAGTCAGGAGCACTGGCAGCTGCAGGGGATGCAGCTTGGAGCTTTAGACTGGAGGCAGGGAAGCCTGTTGGGAACCCACTGGGTAGTGACGAGGCGCTGGCAGGTGGAATTGTATCTATTGGCTTCTGCCTGCATGGGTAGAAAAGACCTGGGTTGAACTGCCATCAAATGATCTCAAAAGTTAGGATCAGAAGAGGTGGAGAACCACAACTAGCTGTGCCTACATACTCTAGGCCAGGCATCCCCTTGGATGGCTTTCCTAGAAAACCCTCCCCAGGGAGGTGGAATTCATTTTAGCTTTGCATAAAACTAAAATGCTCAAATCCAGGGTTCAGAAAACTTCTCCTGTAAAAGAGCAGATAGTAAATATTTTAGATTTTGCAAGTCATACAGACTCTATCACAACTGTTCAACTCTGCCGTTGTAGCTCAAGAGCAGCCGTAGACAGTATGTAAATGAATGGGCATTGCTCTGTTTTAATAAGACTTTATTTACAAAAATAAGCTGCTGGTTGGTTTGGCCCATGGGTGGTAGTTTCTCACCTTCTGCTCTAATCTGTCTAGCAGATTCTTTGTATTGTTGTCCTAAGCTCTAAAGGAAGGAGGTCAATGAGCATCTTCTTAGGTATGTATACATATTGTAAAGAATTTTATTTTTTTATTTTTATTAAGCAGCAAGTTTAGATTTTATTTCCAGCTCTGCGGGTCCTGGTTTTATTCTTTCTTGGCTACTGGAATTTTCATATCCCATAATCATACTGGCAGCAATATAGCACGTTGTGAGAGCACCCACAAGGATCAGGAGGCCTGGGTTTAAAGTTCGTCTACTTTCCAGTGTGGCTTTACTTCTGAGAACCTCAGTTTCCTCTTTAATAAATTGAGAGAGTTGGACTGGATGACTTTTAACACCCTGTCTGGCACTAATACTCTAATTCTGGGTGCTTTGTACGTGAGCTGGAATGCTAGTGATGTTTGACAAATAGAGGCCCAAAGAGAAGAGGCAGAAGTCAACCAGATAAGAAATTGACTTGGGACCAGATGAGGGGTTTGGCAGCATTGATGGAGACGACAGCACGCAGATGACAGATGCTCGTAATATGATGCCAACACACTATTAACATTAAATGAATGAGCAAGGTTGTCAGTGTGAATGACAATTGGATGGATGTGGATACCATGACTTAGGAAAGAGTAGAAGATGATCCTGAAATCTTGAGTCTGAAGGGCAAAGGCTTGGATGAAGGATGGGGAGTTGATGGATGCAGACCCCAAAATGATGACTTGGAATCAAGTTGTAAAAGTCAGGGCTAAAGGAGTCTGGCTGAAGATCTTTGAAATGTGGGCACATTCACTACTTGTAGTTGGCCTCTACTTCCCCACCCAATTCTATCTGGTGTATGACTTCCAGTTAAATATTCCCCAGTGCATAGCTTTTATCTTGTTATTTGACAGCTCAGGCTCCCCCTCATCTGTCTCCTTGAACCAGCATTCTAGATCACTTATAATCTGGTCACCTGAACTTTTAAGTACTATGGTTTCCTTAAACCTCTTCACAGATCCTACACCCTGCAATGCACCCTGGCATCTTACTGACCCCTGAGCATAGCCAGGCTTTTTAACCTCCATGTCTACCTTGAATTACATGCTTTCCTTACCTGCAGAGTACTTCTCCCTTTCCTTTATGTGTCTGAAACCGCTGTCTCCTTCAAACTTCACATATATATGGAATCTCACTATTATTTTGAACTTTTTATGCTACCAAGTCCATAGTGTCTTTGTTCTTCCCCAAACTCCCCAACACCTAATGCTTGTGGCCACTTATTTGGTATCTTCCACCTGCTGCCTGATGCAGGAACCTCACTCCTGCAGCATATCTCTTCTTTACATAAATGCATAGCCTGTGTGGAATTACATAGCCTTTGGGTGACTCTGACAATTTCAGTTTCAATTCCCATTTGGGATGACTGAAGCTCACAGGGTGGGTACCAGATGACTGGAGAGAGGAGTTAGGACAGGAAAGAACTAGCTTTGACTGAGCACCTACCATGCATCAAGTGCTATTTTGATACCTTAGAAACATTATTTCATTTTATTTTGCAACAACTCTGCAAAGTAAGTTATATAATCCCCATTTTTACAGGTGAGAAAACTGGTTAAGAAAAATTAGGTAACATGTCCAAGATTGCCAGGCAACTAAGTGTTGGATCTGGAGTTAGTAGGGATGTATAAGTCACACATGGTTGTGACTAGAGGAAGCACAGCACAGCCTAGAGTTTTAAAGCCGGGGGGCCCTACATTATTCTAGAGATCAAATGTCAAGATGTCTAACGATGCCTGGCACAGTGTAGGTGTTTAATAAATTGTGGTTATTATTAAGTTGTATTTAGAGGATATAGTATTTTTATTTCCTCTTTGAATTTCTCATATTACTTACCAAGAATACTATATATATATATATATATTTTTTTTTTTTTTTTGGGGGGCTGCGTTGGGTCTTCATTGCTGCATGCGGGCTTTCTCTAGTTGCGGCAAGCGGGGGCTACTCTTCGTTGCAGTGCATGGGCTTTTCATTGCGGTGACTTCTCTTGCTGCAGAGCATGCGCTCTAGGCACACAGGCTTCAGTAGTTGTGGCTCGCGGGCTCTAGAGCACAGGCTCAGTAGTTGTGGTGCATGGGCTTAGTTGCTCCGTGGCATGTGGGATCTTCCCGGACCAGGGCTCAAACCCGTGTCCCCTGCATTGGCAGGTGGATTCTTAACCCCGTGCCACCAGGGAAGTTAATATTTGAAATATAATTGATATAAGAGCTATTTATCATCTACTTTTTGTCAAACAATTGATTTGATTATTTTCTTTTTCTAATTTGGATGGGTGTGCTGTCACCATGTCTTCACACAAAAGAAGACCAAATTCAAATGTCGTACAATACGTGGTGTCACAGGTAGTCTATAATAAGTGCTCTGAGTAAGGGCTGTGTTTATTTTCATCACTGTGTTTATTTTCATCATTATTTTAGCACATGGTAGGTGTTTAATAAAAATATATATTCCATGATGCTGTTGAGTGATTTAACATGGTTAGGAAGGGCCGTCAGGCATCCTAGCATCACTTTGAGCACCTTTATTCCTATTCTGATGATTTTACTGAATGGGTCTAGATTCCATTCCAGTTTTTCTGGCTGATCATCAGAACTTCTTGTTTGCTATTTGTTAAATCACAGATTCTTGGGATATATCCCAGGAGAATCTGATTAATTGGCTCTGGAAGTTTAAGAAGTGCCCCAGGAAGTTTTGCTCACCAGCGAGGTTGGAGATACTACATATCTAGGTGGTGTTGACCTCCTCCCAGCCCCACACCTGCCACATACACTCCCTCTTCAGCTGATGAGGCACTCAGTGCCATGAGTCAAATTTCCTCAAGGCTGACCAATCACGAGTGGCAACATTACCCTTCCTTCCACCGCATGCTGATCACAAACTTCCTGAAGACAGTGCCCACCGGAAAGGAGGTGCCACTATTATTCAGGTCTACTTGATGATAGAAGAGCAAAGGAAAGAGGAGGCAGAGGAAAAGATGAGGGGCCTTGGGTCCCAGAGGCCACCCTGCCAAAGAAGACCTTTGATACTGTTGAGTGTTCATCACAAAGGCACCCTGATACTGCACTGTCTGGTCTCAGGCTGGAAATGCTCTTCTTGGACACAGACAGAGCTTCCAACATGCCATGAGGTCACCTTTCACCCCTCTTACCAAACTTTCCATCCTCTACCCCTTGGCCTTAACATTTCAGGTATTGAAAGTTCTCTTCGACTTTCTAATATCCCTCACATGGCCTGATGTCAGGCTTAAGGGCAGCTCTCAGACAGGTCAGGGTGACAAAAGCCACTTTTTGTGAGACAGTCAGTATGTCAAAGGGGAAGCAGGCAGGGTACATGAAATGGGAACTCCACAGCTATGTATTGGAGCCAGCCAGCCCTTTGCCTGTGTCATTATCTAGGTCTGCAGCTCTGCCCTTTTCTTCCTGAGCCCATGCCATGCTTTCCCAGACAGACACCAACAGACCATCAGCAAAGCACCACCCCAAATTCAGCTTCTGTTCCAGATTGTGGGAAATATAAACCTAGATGAGTCACAGAGAAAATATGATCCAAAGTGTGCTTTGAAAACATTAACTTGCTAAAAAAAACCCAATCAAAATAATTGTAAAAATCCTTTTGAGAACAGTTTAGTTCTTGGGAATGAGAATAAGATATGAAAGAGTCCTAGCAATATCAGTAAAAATTTAGGTGGATATTACCATTACTTGACACAAAAATATTCTAATTAAAAATTTAACAGCATTAAATTGTAACATTAATAAAAATAAATAACACATATTGCTCTACATAGTTTAGAAATTTCCACAGCAGTAGCAATTTTGTGTTTATGTTTGTTTGTTTGTTTGAAGTTTTTCTTAAGTTTTTTGTTTTGGCATTATGACATTAGGATAATGGACAAATTATTTTTATTGTGGCAAAATATACATAAAATATACTGTATAATCATTTTTAAGTGTACAGTTCATTGGTATTGAAAAGATTTTTTTCTTTTTTGTGTGCATTCTCTTGCCTATAATACTCTTGTTAATTTTTATTTACTTTAAATAAATAGGTATTTAAAGATATTCAGATGTTTTGATGTCATGTAGATACTTACCTTTGACTAAACTCCAAAACGTGTGCCAGTTAATGTATCAAGCATTTCACATGTTTTGTCTCATTTATTCCTTGTAGCAACCCTGTGAGGAAGGCACTATTTATAAGTCCCATTTTATAGATGAGGAAAATGAGGGTTAGAGAGGTTGTATTGTTTGTTCAAAGTCACTTGGCTAGCAAGAGGAGATGCTGGCAGGAGTTTTATCTATTGTGGAGGCTGGATACTAAAACAACAATATCTACTGCCTCTGTGAGTCTGGATACCACAGATTCGTCACTTCGCTGAAGACAAAATTAATGCACATCCTAAATCCAGGCTTATGCCTCTTAGATTCTACTGCTGTTAAAAAAAAAAATCCTGAATAAATAGAACAGAGACTGACTCTGTTTTATAATTTGTTTTCAGCTTCCCTGATAGCTCTGAATAACCGTCACAATCCAGTATACCCAGTGATGAGATAGAACTGTCCTTACTTAACCCAAAAATGGAACCATAAACTTATTTATATACAAAAGAAGGGATGAGCACACCACATCCATTATGATGTGGCATTGTAGCTAGAACTCAAACACTATAGTCAGACTGAGTGCAGATCCTGACTCACACCTTGTTAGCTACTACTTCATCTCTCAAAGCCTTAGTTTTTAAATCTGTGCAATGTGGATGAGGGTAATACCTACCTCTTCAGATTGTGATGATTAACTAAAGTGCCTGATATATTGCTAAATTCTAAATAGAGTCTAGCTCTGATTAGTCACTCATTCGGGAAACATTTATTGAATTTGTCTTGTGTGACAGGCACGGGGCTGAGTTTCACAGATGATTAAAGCCTGGCCCTAGCCCTTCATACTCTCAAAAGGGTAGACCTAGATGAGCAACGCATTCTATTATGGAGAATAGTATAGTGATCTCTACAGAGTGGAAGAACAGAGGAGAAGAGAGGGAGTGGGTGGGAGCAGGGGAAAGAGAAGGCTTCGGGGAGGAGGTGGCTTATACTTGCCTAACATCTACTACATTTCTATACTATGCAAAACAAACTGTGCTAATATTTTGTCCAAAAACTACTTTTAATATAAAAATATTTAATGCATAAATTTAAAAAAATACCTTCATCCTCCTCAGCTAAATTGTAAAAAACTAACAATAACCACTAGGAAAGGAGAGTACACAGAGCTTTTTGATGGTTAAGCAGAACCCTCCTTGCCATTGGTAGTGTTCGGTGCTGTGGAGAACTCAGGATTATCTCTGGGTCCTGGAAAGCAGTTTGGTATGAACTGAATCTGACATTCTGAGCTAGTTTTGTTAGTCAATATCACCATTGAAAGGAAGGCTTGATCAACCAAGTGAAGCTACTGAAAATGGGTTCCAGTCTGGGAAAAATTCACTGGGAAGCTGTAAATGTGCTTGGCCTGTCTTGGCCATGCTGGGTTCTTTGTGATTCAACTGGGTAAGAACTGAGGTCTGCTGGCTAGACAAACCCCTAGTAAAGATAACCTGGCTCACCAGGCTCCACATCCCCATTACCCACTTGGGGCAAAATGAAGGGGCAGGAAGGAGAAGCAGGCCTCACTGGAGTAGACTGGCCTGAGATGGAGTCTTCTGGGACTCAGTGGCCCTTAACATACTCTGGCTAATTTCAGCTTCCCCAAAGCATGACTCTATAATGGGGGGTTGGTGGTGGCGTTGCCATGTCTCTGCCGTCCTTTCTTGCTTAGTGGCTCATCACACATTGATGGAGATGAACAATGGGGGGAGGAGCTAGGAGGCCAGTAGGTTAGACAAAGAATGAAACTGTTCCTTGGCCAGATCCACGCCAGTTATGTCTGAATAAACAAATCCACAGTACAAGCCAAAGAGCCTTCCTTCCCCCACTCTCCCAACCCATTTTTGAATTTTTATCTTGGTCTGAAAAGTTGGACATATTCCCTGTACTGTCCTGGTACCCAGATGGCCTGTTTGCGTAAGCAGTGGGGAAGAAGGTCAATAATACATCAGCATGCACAGCCTCCACTAAGGTCAGTCCTGCATAAAATATACCGTGACAACCTGAGGGCAAGTTTTAAATGGTGCTCCACAATGGGGTGGGGTGTGTGTGAGGGAGATACAGATGCTGCCTTCTCACACTGGCTGAGAAATTGACTTCTACCCCCAAAAAAGTATATTTTACTGGCTTTGTGTAGTGGTCCTTTAGGAAAAGTTTTCTTCACACATGAGAGTACTCATGATCCAAGTGAGGAAGATTTTAAGAGGGTCTGTCTTCATCTATAAATACCTGTCATGGTAGGGGCTTTTTAAAAAATAATCAGATCCAGTTGCCCCAAACAGGAACACAATGTTTACTGCAATGTCTCAAATTCTAACCTACTGAATCAGCTCCGTATTTTCTTTTTTTTTAACTCCAGATATGTTTGAATAAGATTCGAGTACTGAACTAGACAGTGCCTATGAGTTTTTAGCTAAGATTCATGTTCTTGAGTGACGTTTCTCAAATATATTTGGTTGTGACTATTTAACTAATAAAGATAAAAGCAGATAAATGTGCATAGAGTCTCTCGGGATTTTATAAGGGTTCTGCTTCTCTCTTCCTTTTTTAAGATTGGAGGGAAATCCAACAGTACCCTTTGAATGGAAAAAATAGAAGACAAGTCCATTTTAGTTAGGTTATTTATTCAAATTGGAGGTGAATACTGACACACATATTGTTGAAGATTGATCCAGGTTGAAGCATGGTGCACATGGGTTTACTGTTCAACTTGCAAGTAATTTGTAAAGCCAGAGTCAGTCTTGACTATGAAACATTGTATCACTGTGATTGGAATCAATAGTTCTTGCACTGTCATTTGTCACATATTTACAAGCTTGAAAAATAGTTCATTTTGTCCTCATCCCATAACTCAAAAGATTGAATCAGAGCCCTGGAGGGATCTGCCAACAGGACACATTCATTACTGATCACCAGTCTTGGTGAGGCTATAATCACAACCACACCAAAAATAGAATATAAATAAAAATTAAAGCACTACTCATTTGGTACACTCTTAAATATTTTCAGCTTCAAATATTTAAAAGTCTGCTGGGAGACTTCAATCACCTTGGTGACCTACCTCAGTGACCACAAACAGAAAATTCATTGAGGCTGATTTTCCCATCATACTCTCAAAACATTCAAAGATATCATTTTTTTTAAATGAAGAAAAATCAAAATCTAGAATTAATGGTCCAAAAACTTCATAAAGTATACTTCTCTCAGTCACCTCGCATATAATTCATAAATGACCTTCTATTCCCATGAAAGATTTGTAGAAGACATATAAAGGTAATGCTTTCAATTTTAAGATAGAAGATTTATGAATGATAGAACTTGTGTCTATGAAATTACTAATCCCAACTCTCTAATATTTCAGATGGAGAGCTTCATAAAATGAAAAGACTGCCCATAAAGTTGTACTACACCTGCTGTCAGAGACAATCAGTAATAGAATTGCAAAGTGAATATTGAAAAGGATGTGAGACATGCAATTTAGGTTATAATAATGTATTTTAAGTTACCTTCACTCAATACAATACCTTGTATTGATAAAGTATTCATGGTTGAGGTGTTGAGGGGTCAATTCAAATTCTTTAAACAAGTCTCCAGATATTAACAGGTGAACACATTGTTTATTAAATTTAGCTGTTAAAATAACCCCAAATCCTAGGATTGCAGCTCATTGCTTCAGGCATTTTCCTGACTAAATTCAACCTATGGGAGATCAACCCATTTCTCATGTCTCAGCTTGAGCTAATCTAAAAATCTCTAGGTTGCCCTCCAAACCTGCAGCTGAGTGCTTCCATATAGCTGTGGCCTGACATTCCTTTTACAAAATAAGACTGAAAATTGGTGTCATGTCAGTCATTTCCTCACTAAATCTCTCTTCATCAACTCTAACCTTGGAGTCAATGAAATCTAGTCTTGTATTCTGATTCTGCCACAAGTCAAGGTCACAAGGCTGTGTGACCTTGAACAAGTTGCATAATGTCTCTGAGTCTCAATTGTATTTGTAAAATTGTGATAAAAAATAATAACTTTCCTTACTGAGAGGTGGAGATTAAATAAGATAATGTGTGCATAAATATTTATGTCGTTTTCTGAGACCAAATGAAGGGTTTAGTGTCTTTATCATTGAAGCTTATTTCCCTGTCAAAAATCTACTGAGAAACTCATCACACATGCTATTTAAATATTTTTTAATATAGGGAAACTCAAAGAATTTAGTAAGAATCCTCTCTGGCTCACAAGTCATTTCTGAGAGCTGGTTTGGAGACAAATGTTAATACATGCATTTTAATGATGAAGAAGCAGTTTCTCAGGATAAATGAAACTCAAAATCCAGTAGCAGTGACATAGTACTTGAAAACAAAGCTACAGGGAATTTGGGGACTATGCCATATCCACTCAAGTTTACTAAGAGTACCTGTGATTGTTGCAAATCATGACCCCTTATTTAATTGTGTGGCTGTGAGATCTGATAAAGTATTGGTTTATTGTTTTTCATTTTGGCAGAAAGCTAAACGTTCAAGCAATAAACTTCTCATGAGGATATCCTTATATGGTTTTATTATGCAATTTCAAAACTGCATTCACGCTTATCTACTTAAAAAAGGAATTAGGCTGTGATCATTACTAATACTTTAAGCTTATCATGACCATTTCTGATATTAATCTATGTATGTGCTAATTCCTCATCTGTCACTCAGCAGTTGAATCCCTCATTAAGACCTTACCCACTTCATTTGTGAAGACAGGTGGAAGATAATTGCTGAATGTATGTTTTTTTATCCTCTGTATCCTAAATTTCATTGTCATGCTTAAAGATCCAAATCGCCCTTGACATTTAGCTCTCTGCACATGAGAACATTTTTATTAACAGCTGAAATTATACATATATATATATATGTATGTATGTATAAGGAGATGCTTTTCTGCCTTTCTACCTTGCTGCAGCCTCTTCCTATAATCTGAATAATTTTTCTGGGACAAAAAGTCATGGAGAATTAATAAGAACAGAATTCAAAGAAATACAAACTAAAGAAGGAAATAGTCTTATCTTGATTCACATTTCTCTGATTTCTATTAAGGTTAGATACCATATATACAACTTAGCTATTTGTGTGTGTGTGTGTGAACATTGCTTATCCTTGTATTTTGCTCATTTTTCTACTGTAGTGGAACAATATTTTTTAACATTAATTATGAAATCTACAGCTTTTCCACATTGGCCCATATTAAAAAATTCAATATAGAAGGCCTAGAAACACAGGGGTCTTTATTTTCAAAAGAAATGAAAAGTACAAACACACATTTGCTCAGTAAAAGAGCATCACATTAGTCATTTGATAGTAACAGTGTATTTCCTAAGAAGTATTGAATTCTAACATCAAATATCTACCTCAATTCAGTCTTTTATGTTTAGCACAGTATCAGCTATTCTAAATCTTGATGGCAAGGTCATAGCAACACTGAAACAGCAGGGAGATGACACCAGTACTATCTGGAATGAGATTAAAGAACAGCTCATGTAAGTGGAGAGCACCTGAGATAGGGAAACTTCAAGGATGCTGTAGTGAAGCCCCTGAGCCACCATACTCCTCAAACATTCCAGACATGCTGGGGGGTTTGTGTGTTGCCAGATATGCCTATCAACTGCCACGGCAGAAAAGACTCCACCTCTTTCTAAGTGCAGCATTTTGCCAGTTTGGGAGCAGTAGCAGTGAAACCTATTTGTGCTGGTCCCATGTGGCTCTGTGTCTGGTATAGATTGTTCAAATCTCTCAGTCCCACCAGAAGAACTATAAGCCTGATGCTAAGTTGTCTCCTGTGTGCCATTTTGGCTCATATCGTTTTGCTCAACCTGTCATCCTTCTCTTTCTGTCCTTAGAGGAATACATAAAAAGGCCCTCGTGAAGGACACAACACTCCCTATATAGCCCAGCAACATCAAAATCTTGCCATAAAAAGCATTACCCTTTATCCATATTCCTCCTCTCTAACTATATTGAAGAGAGGAGCAATAAACCATGCCTGGAAGCTCACAAGTTTCTGTTCTGTCAGAACCATATAGGAAGAAAACTTTGGAGCTGAAATCATCCTCCTTTGCTTCTCCTACTACTGTATTTCTTCTCTTCTATGTGTGTCTCATCCATCTCAGGCCCAAAGTCCTGTCACTAAAGGGACGCTTGTCTTCATCTCTACAGCTAGGGTTCCCTGGGATATGGCAGTGGAGGCCGCCCTCACTTTCTGGAAATGATATTCAGACTTTCCTCCAAATTGCACATTTCCAAATTTGACTAGATTTGTGTGTGGATTTTCCAAATAGAAACTGACATAAGATGCACTGAAAAATTTTAAAATTCTGCTAGCAGCAGATAACTAACAGGGTTTTTTGATGCCTTTAATAAACTGGATCTGAGAGGTTTTTTTTTTAATGTGGGCCAAGGAGTCACATCTCACACAATTTCATCCCAGAATTTAGACAGTGAATGAATGTTTGTTTGTAAATACATTTTTTCATATATGCATTAGAAGTATAAACATATTTAGGGTAAATATTATAAATATGATCAATTTTTTCAAAATAATAGATACACGTTATGCATAAAATATATGTAAGATATCAATATCTTGGAATAAGAAGTATACCAATATGTGCTTATTTAATGTTTAATTTATTTAACGAATTAATAAAGCCAACACAAAAGCAGGTTTTTCAGCTTCTTATTCAATATAGTTAATGTCTATCCCCCCCACCCAATCTGACTACTTTTTCCCTGAGACAGTAAAGCTCTTTAGGGTTTTACTTGTCATCATTTCAAGACGCTACAGGCATCTGTTCCAAAGCTATTATTAAAATTGCTGAAGATGTCTTCTAGCATCCTCTTGCAGATTCAAAGGCTCATTTCCCTTTCCTGTAGACTCGTATTCCTTATTTGGAAGCACTCAATAATAAACAAAGCAGGAAGCGGCAAATTCAGGCCCCCTCTGAAATGGCTGAGCCGCATTCAATTTGTAAGCAAAAAAATAAAATAAAATTATGCTGGTGATGAGACATCACTTACATATACACTCAGGAAGCAAAGAAAGGCCGTCCACTCTGGGACTTTATAATAAGGCACATATAATGTGTCATTCCATTTAAAAGGAAGGGGTAACCCCACTTAACAAGTAGACTTGAAATAGGGAGCCACGGCCTGAAGAGCATCATGCGTGGTTCCACGTGAAGGTTGAATGTCTTCGTGGTGACTGGGGCTATGGGGTGAGTCTTTTAAATATCACAACAGTGAGGCCCGGAAGATTCTCTCTGAGACTCATAGCTGGTGTCTATACCAGACTCCTCCCCTCATCTCTGCCACTGGTCTGGACTCACCTTCTCAGTCCTTCTGGAGAGGTCCTCTTGCTTCTTCTTCAACATTTCTAGCTCAGAAAGTGTAAACCTTTTTTACCCTTGTGGTGTGGGCCTGGCACCATCAGTCTCCATGTCTGCCCCAAACTGATGAGTCTCTATCCTGTTTCTAAAGAGTGGCTTCCACAGGAATATAAGGGGGAAATGGATAATATTCACATTAGCTATGTCTGAACAATGGAATTATGAGAGGTTTATTTTTATTTTTCCTTATTTTAATATTTTACTTATTTTTCTTTTTTATTTTTCTGTAAAGGTTCAAACAGTAAATATTATTTTAGGCTTTCCAGGACATATAGTTGCAACTATTCAACTCTACTCAACTAATAGTATGAAAGAAGCCACAGATAATACTAAACAAATGGGTGTGACTGTGTTCCAATAAAACTTTATTCACAAATATAGGTGGAGGACCAAATTTGACCTGCAGGTTATAGTCTTTCAATTCCTGCTCTAATGTTTCTACACTGAAAGTCTTTGATTTGCATGATTAAGAAATATAAATGTTTATAAAAATGGAAAAATTGAGGCACACTGGTAATCTTAATTAAGACTTAATGGTTAGCTCTTTTGGGATAAAATGAGCCTCTCCTTATCTATGGTTTCCTAAAGGAGCTGGTTTACTTCTAGGCAGGGAAGTCTTAGAGTCTAGATTGGTCTACCCTTTCCCCATGAGATGCCTCTATACTGGCTCCCTGACCCTGCCAAGATTAATAACTGCTACAGTGTCGCACTTTATAATCTAGAATGAAAATGCACATCCTAAAAGAAATTAATTGATCCCAGCCCTCTAGTAGCAATAGAATAACTGTGAGAATCTTGGGGAAACCTGATAAATTCAACATGGTATCACTGAATGACCATGACTTGATTTTCCTCTTCACTGGATTTAGGCTCTCCTGGTTTGTTTCTGCTGACATGGCTGGGACCTTTTAGGAGAATGGGATGGAGCTGAGCAGCTCCAGAGAATTCTACCTTCTGCCCAGCAAACTCTGAGGAATCCCCACCACAGTTCAGATTTCATTGGGAGAAAAAGACCGACCAAATTTCCAAAATGCTGCTTAGGTTCTGGCTACATTCACAGGCCCCAACTGTCTCTTCTAAAGTATGTCTCTCTAATTAGCAGATCTGCTGTGAAGGAAACACCAAGTGTGGCAGAAATTGTCTTCCTATTGAACAGTGGGAGAGCAGGTGCTTGAATGTGGGAATGTCAGAGCTCAGAGTGAAGGCAATTATTCTCCCCCATGTAGCTCAGCATGGAAGAGAAATTAGCAAGGAAAACGCAGGCAGCTGCTCTCCCCCGGGTGTCATGGGCAGCTGCAATGAGAGGGCGCCTCATACACCTGGGCACATGCAGCCTGAGCAGGCCCTGCAGGCCTCATGGGCCAGTACCCAGGATTCTGAGATGCACTGCAGTGGTCCATGCCAGGAAGGAGCTGGAAGGAGACGAATCACTTCCAGACTCTTTGCAGAAGCTGGAAGTGAAACCAGGAAGATGCTAGTTAGGCATCTTCCTCAGCAGGGACATTTTTCAAAATCAAGATTAACTCAGGAATAACACTATACCCCCCCAACCCTTGACACTCATCCATGCAGGTTCAATTTTTACCCAAATCAAGTGACAAAACTGATGGTGGTCTATTCCGTTTTCTATTAGCTAAGCCCAAAGATGGGGCCCCGAACAGCTTGTCTAGTGAGAATGGGAAGGGTTTTAACAGGACAACTTTTACCCAGGTTTCCCTCAAGGCAAGGCAGGCTATTAATTCAAACTGCCCAGGAGCATATACGGTCAAACCCAGCTGGACCCTGGTGATCAGGAAGGTTCGGGTTCCTCTTGGAGCACTCCCGTGTGAGCATTCCCCACCCTCCTCTGCCCTTTGCACTATGTGGCATAGGAAGAGCTAAAAGATTCTAGCAGAGGCCTGAGAAGAGGGGCACTGTGTTGGCCAAAGGAAATGGGGATTTTTAAAACAGGCAACTGTCATTTCTATTTGACTGGGCAGTCCTATACTGGATGTGAGTTTTCAAGAACTCATTTGTTTCAAAGTCAAAAATGAGAACTCCACTGGGGCCTACCAGGGTTCAGGTCCTAATTATGTTAGTGACTGTATTAGCTCAGTGCTATAGCAAACAAATCCCCAAGTCTCAGAGGTTTAGAACAATATAAATCTTTCTCATACATGCAAAAGTCCAGTGCAGATGTACGTGTCTGGCAGGTAGCTTTACTCTACATGGTCATTCAAGGACCCAGGCTCCTTCTACCTTGTGGCCCCTGCTTCTTCAAAGTCTTCTCCAGTCACTGACAGATGGAGAACAAAGAAAGGGGAAGACATATCTGCTTCTTATCCACTCAGACCCAAAAAGGGCACTCATCACTTCTGACCACATTCCATTCATGAATATTAATTGTACAGTCACACCTAGATGGCAGATATCTGTGACATCAATGCTGACTTGGCAGCCACTTCCCAGCAATAAGCTGACACTGTGAGGAGGGAGCATGGGTCTGGGGTGGTCAGCTGGCTGTGGACGCACTCACAGTCTTTCAGCCCCTCCCAGAACTGCCTGTTAATGCTGTGGCTCACATCCAGGATGACTGTCTCTGAGATACTGCTCCATTTTTCCCTGTCACTGTCCCTATCTTCTTAGATGTCCCTCAGGTAGCATTTCTGCAAATGCTTCATTCAATGCTAAAGGCAGATGTGGAGCTGGGGTAGCAGGATTCCTGGTAGGAAGTCCAACCTGACTGCTTCAACTGAAGTCGATGGGGCCTGCAGTAAGGCCAGGTTTGCTTGGCGCTGGGGAAGTGACAAGGGAGAGTTAATGGTCACCTGCATGAGCAGTGAGTCTCGACAACCTGAGAGATGTGACTGTCAGCTGGGAGGCAGTCTGAGATGGCTTGGTGAACAGAGTTCTGGTCAAAGTCATTGCTCTGAGCAAGACTACCAGAGTTTCAGTTTCTTTACACCAAACACGCATGATAAGGTGAACATTTAAAAAAGAAAACTCTGTAATAATCCAGATTTCATTGGGCCAGACTAATTCCCAGTTTCTTCTGATTCATTTTAACACAACTCTTCTGAAAATTTTATCTTTTATGCTTTTTCTTCTTCAAGGCATTATCCAGAGTCTTTACATTTCTAGAGCATTAAAAATTATTTCCAAGTCTTTTACAATCTGTTCTCTCCTTGTCCCTCAGATAACTCCTGTAGGCTAGGAAGTGTACAGAAAGCTTGAATGACACAGGGTATCTGATGTCACACTCCGGTGTTCTAAATGTCCCAAATGTTCCCAGATGCTCCAAATGTTCTGACTCTCAGGATCTAAATTTTACTGGACTGGACTACCTTTCTCATTCTTCCAAAATTCATCTCACCCAAAGGACCCTCTGGACACCAAGCAATGAGTCATTTACCTGTCTCTTATCCCATCCCCTCCCTACAAACCCTTTCACAGCAGCGGGTCTTAATTTTCTTCAAACCACTGTGATTAGAAATACTCACAGCTTAGATTTGCACACCTGTGTTGTTGTAGAAAGAGAAAGGAGTTCTCACAAATCATCATACTCACCATCCCCATCTCCAAATCAGTAAAGACACCTCAGCATCTCATTATGGATGGGGGCATTGAGCACATGCTAAGAGTACCATGTCTATTAATGGAAAAGAATTACCACTGTCTATTCAAAAGCTAATGTTTCACTACATGCTTTCCGAAGGGGGAGAGGAAGAGTTTCTGCTCCTAACATTCTTTTCAGTGGCTTTTGTTGTTTTGCTTCTCTAGACTCAAGTGAGTGAGAGGCAGTATAACTGAATATGCAGAATATGGACTCTGAAGCCAACTGGTGTGTTCAAAATCTGTTCTCTGCCACGCGCTAGCTATGTAGCTCATCTGTAAAATGGGGATGATAACGCATCTAATAGGGTTGTTGTGAGGATTGAATGTATTGATAATATAAAGCACTTTTAATCATGCCTGGCACATAATTAGTACAACATAAGCAACATTTGCTATTTTGAAGTGCACATTATTTGCCAGTTCTGATACACCAACTAGTGGTGGAAAATCAGCCAGACTGTACTCAGCCTTACATGCTTCCTGAAATCAATATCCTTGGTTGGGCTCACTTAGGTTTAGATCTCTCCAGGGGAAGAGGAGTAACAGGAAGTAGAAACTGTGCTAGCAGGTTACTTCTGTACCTACTGAATGGCTGGCTTGCTCCAATACTGATCCTTTGGTTTCCATAGAACTTATTGTTCAAACAAACAAGGCTACATTTGAGAGTCCAAATGTGTTAAACAAAATGAGACACTATGTCAAGAATGATAAACCAGCAGTGTCCTGGACAAACCAGGACATACATAGATGGTCACCTGAATTACTGCTGATTTGCGGTTGGGCTGCTTGGCCTGCTACAGCACTATGGCAAGAATTCTGACATTTAGTACAGCACTTCACAGTGTGTTAGGCATTTATTCATATTTTTGACTCCTTTCAACATCCTTGTAAAGTAGATTTTATTATTTTCCCCATTTTACAAATGAGGCAATGGAGGTTTATTGATGTGCTAAAATTACACCAACGGTAAACAGCACACTTTTTCTACTCTACCAGGTTGCAGTTCCCCTTATTCTCAGACACCTCCCAGTTTCTGAACATCTTAAACAACTTTGGGTAACCATTTGGCTCAACTGTCTGGTCCACATGCTTTCAAGATTCTGTTGCATATCTGGTCTCTGACTAGGTTTGTGCCTATGACAAGCCATAAACTTTTTTTAATTGAAAAAAAAATTCTTAAAATTCTACAGTGCTTTACTTTTCAAAAGTTTCACATATGTGATTTCATATAATTCAATAATAACCCCTTATTTTAATCCCCTACCCCTGTATTGCCCCCACCTTCCCTCTCCCCAAACTAGTGGTTACTAGCAAACCACTAGTTTGCTCTCTATATCTGTTAGTCTGCTTCTTTTTTGTTTTATTCACTAGTTTGTTGTATTTTTTAGATTCCACATATAAGTGATATCATACAGTATTTGTCTTTCTCTGTCTGACTTATTTCACTTAGCATAATGCCCTCCAAGTGCATCCATATTGTTGCAAATGGCAAAATTTTATTCTTTTTTATGGCCGAGTAGTATTCCATTGTATTTATATACCACATTCTCTTTACCCATTCATCTGTTGATGGACACTTAAGTTGCTTCCATATCTTGGCAATTGTAAATAACGCTGCTATGAATATTGGGGTGCATGTATCTTTTCAAATTAGTGCTTTGGTTTTTTTGGTTATATATCCAAGTGTGAAATTTCTAGGTCATATGGTAGTTCTATCTTTAGTTATTTGAGAAATCTCCATACTGTTTTCCACAGTGGCTGCACCAATTTACCTTCTCACCAACAATGTAGAAGGGTTCCTTTTCCTCCACATCTTTGCCAACATTTTTTTCTTTAATAAATTTATTTATTTTATTATTTATTTATTTAGGCTGTGTTGGGTCTTTTGTTGCTG
The DNA here is from genome assembly GCF_964374135.1 of Grampus griseus. Lineage (NCBI taxonomy): Eukaryota > Metazoa > Chordata > Mammalia > Artiodactyla > Delphinidae > Grampus > Grampus griseus. The sequence goes on from NC_139018.1 coordinate 97,272,248, forward strand.
TGCACGGGCTTTCTCTAGTTGCGGTGAGCGGGGGCTACTCTTTTTTGCAGTGCCCGGGCTTCTCATTGCCATGGCTTCTCTTGTTGCGGAGCATGGGCTCTAGGCACATGGGCTTTAGTAGCTGTGGCACACAGGCTCTAGAGCACAGGCTCAGTAGTTGTGGCGTACGGGCTTAGCTGCTCCACAGCATGTGGGATCTTCCCAGACCAGGGCTTGAACCCGTGTCCCCTGCATTGTCAGGTGGATTCTTAACCACTGCACCACCAGGGAAGCCCTTTGCCAACATTTTTTATTTGTGTTCTTCTTTGATAGCCATTCTGACAGATGTGAGGTGATATCTCATGGTGGTTTTGATTTGCATTTCCCTGATGATTAGCTATGTTGAACATCTTTTCATGTACCTGTTGGCCATCTGCATTTACTCTTTGGAAAAATGTCTATTCAGTTCTTCTGTCCATTTTTTAATCAGATTGTTTTTCAAACCATAAAATTAATTTTAAAAATTATTAAAATAGATGTGTGAGTTTATATTTTCTCTGGGTAATATTATAGGGAAAAATGGGTTTTGGGAGAAGAGGAAAGATTAAACTCTGGTTGTGTCAATCATTAGCTATGAGATCTAGCTCAAGTCTCCTACATTCTTTATACCACAGATCCTACACCTGTATGTGCTCCTGAAATTATGAGCATTTCCTCTCTGTAAACTGGGAATAATAACACTTGCCTATTTTAAGGATTAAATGAGATACTGTAGGGAAAGAGCTTAGCAAATAGTAAGTGCTAAAATTGCAATGATTGTTATTACAATTTGAATTATTACCATAGACCTAGAAGAATAATCTTTGAGACAGATCAACAACAGGATAAGCAAATAATCAGCAACCAGGAGGACCTAAAAGAAAATGTTCTATGCCTTCCTGTCAAAAAATGAACACTATGCTTGCGCAAGTATGCAAGTGTGCAAAGATGCATACACAAGATTTTCAACATTTCATTATTTCATTATTTGTAAATGCAGAACACAGAGTATCTTTGACTTTGACTGATTGGTCATGGTGTCTCAAGCACTGAATGAGATGAGCAGTCTACTTACTTTGTATAAGAGGAAACACTCTGGGTGTGGCAACCAAAATTCAGATTGAATCACCACAATAGAATGATTCAGCCCCACTAAGCCCTGTACTTGAGCCAGAGTGCAGACCCAGAGACCCTGGAATGGAGAGAAGTTTGGATCCCCTAGAGGAATAGCTTGCTGCACTGCCAAAATTGTATACTATAAAGCCCCTTCTGGACTTCTCTGTGGTAAAAGTTAATGGGACACTATGACAACTCACTAGAGGCAGGACTGCTAATGGCCGAGTCTCTTCAGAAATGAAGATTTAGGTCACTCCACCAGACAAGGAACACCTCTAGCCAAGGAACAACTCTAGCCAAGATGCTTGCCAAGAGCAAAGAAATATGGAATGGGTAATAGGAGAAGGTAGCTATAAATACTAAGTGTAACCATGTGATAAATTGCGGAAACAAAAAAAGTAATCATTATGAGCATTTCTACCATATTTTGATCTAAATATATTTGCATATATATTAGCCAATTTTGTCTTCCCCTTTCCCATTTCTCTGACATAAAATGTGTTAATCTCATCACAAGAAAAAAAAGTGTGACTATGCGAGGTGATGGATGTTGACTAAAGTTATTGTGGTGATCGTTTTGCAATATATACATATCTCGAGTTACCACGTTGTATACCTAGAACTAATACAACGTTATATGTGAATTATATCTCAGTAAAACTGGAAGAAAAAGATATGTAAATAGCAGTTAAACTTATAGCCCAGTATGTAAATTACAGGCCATCAAAAAGGGAGTGTTACTCAGAAGAAGAATGAACATCAGCCAAATATGAATAAAATGACTTTATATCATTTTTTTGTGGAGAAGGTTAGCGTTTTTTGTTTAGATGAAGAATAGTTACATCGTGTTAGGTCTAAGCAAGATTTTGCTATTGTCTTTATCCGGAAGTTCTGTGCAGGTAAAGAAATGTGTGTGGAAGCTGTGTGGACAAGGGGTGGACCGTGGTGACTTTATATTTTGTCTGCTTTGCTAAGTTGGAACTGTGTGTCCCAGAATTCTCTTTCCTGTATGATTTTCAGTTAGAGTTGGCCACAAGAGATATTTACATGAGATGTTGGAGGTGAAGGTAAGCAGCACCCTTTTACATGCTCTGAAGGTGGCTGTCCAGCACTGTGACAGCTCATGCATCCTGTTGCTGAGCTGCTGACTCGCCTTGTCAGCGTGGGGCAGCACTCAGGACCGCAGCTCCTCCAGCTCCCACCAGGTCTCTTCTCTCACCTTCCTGGGCAAGTGTAAGTTCAGCTTCATGAAGGAACATGCCAGCTTCTGCAGGTCACCCACCTCATCAAGACTAGAGTAACTGAGAGACGTTCACGCTTTCGAGTTTGCCCTTGCTGTCTCTTACTTCACATCCTGTTGTTTTTTATCCCATCTGCTATTCCAGCTGACCTGCTGCGAATTCTGCCCAACACCAGGGGCAACAACCTTACAGAGACTTCTTCACCATGTCTCACAATTGTGTTAAATCTAATCCCTGTTAAAGATCGTGTATTCATACCACTTAGAGCGGCTCTGCTTCTGTGATCAAATTCTGACTGAGGAATTAGGAATTTTCTTTTTGTTTAAGACGTGATCATCTTGATATTTGGCTTTCCATGACAGAAAATTTTAGTATGCTGACCCCAGACTTCCCACGGCCACACTTAGCTGAAAGTGAGTGGCTGTTCCCCGGGATGATGCAGGCACCGTGCAGCTTGCTGCAGGCCTCATCTGGCCCTCTTCTCTCATCTGTATTTCATGCCTGCTCCCCCAAAGCATTTGGGTTTGTGACTCTTAGACTGGAGGCATTCTTAAAAGGTCTGGTCTGATTTCTATTCACTGGACATGAAGCCTTTATGATTTCCTGACACAGACCAAACAACGTTTTCTGGTTGGCTGAGTGGCATGTAACAAAAGTTTCACTACCTCCTGAAAATACTTATTTATTCTTTATTAAATTTATTATACCATCCTCAGTACACATAGCATGACATTCACGTGTTACTGAATTTTATACATTTCAGTCAATAGCATGATAGGATGTATGCTTTTCACTAGCTTTGGAGTTGGAAGAGACTTGAGACAATACCCAGTTGAACTGTTATTCAAACCCAGGTCCCAAATTTTGTTCCACCATCATCCATGTTCCTCTGAGATTCCCTGGGCTTAGAGATGGGTCTGTGATCTCCACTCCATTCAACAAGAGAAGCTTCAAGTTACTTGTTTCACACTGAGTTTCTGCTTAACTCTCTTTTGCTATAAAATAGGGAACTTATCTCACCCTCTCATTTCACAGATGAGAAAATTCAGGGTTAAAGAGGCCCAAAGCTAACAGCTAGTTACTCAATGAAGTGCAATAAGATCTCAGGACTCCAGACTTCCATCCAAGGATTTGGCCTATACACCCACTGTCTCAACAGGCAATTATCTTGCTTGAACCAAGAGAAGTCAGATCATACCCCAGGACCAAACAGATGTAGGCAGACCGGCTTCATGACCAACCCAGAAGGGGCTGAACCTAGAATGCCACTGGTTCCCTCCCAGCTGTGCAGAGGAGACATAAAACCCTTATTATTAGTCCTTCGAAGTTTCCAAACCAGGACTTGAATGAATAAGAAACAGAGAAACATTCAGAAGTTATTTATTTCCCTATTTAACTGAGGCAGCTTGTTTTTTTTTTTTTTTCCTTAAAGAAGAGGCATCTTGTTCCCTTTAAATCCACTTAGACAAAAACTAGATGTTATTGACAGAAGGCCTGTGAGATGCATCTCAGGTTTTATATGGGGATTTTCATTTTGTCACATACAGTTTAAGCCACCAGCCTAATTTAATTACAATTAATGAATCACCATTTACCCTGAGGCAAAACCAAGTTTTCTTGCTGAAGAGGTGTTCAGTGCGTAGCATTCAAATTCATGACCTAGACCTCAAATTAACGGGCTGTCCATTAAGAATGGATGAGTGGCTTTGAAGACTGCATTTATCAGTTGTCGACAGTCGTCTCTTGCAGTCCCCAGCGGTCCCTCTGGAAGAGACAATCAGAATGGGAAGATACTACAAAGGGAACATCCAGGGCTACCTAGTGCCAAATGAGGTTTCATTAAAGCACCAGCTTTGCCCTTGTGGGGGTGGAGTCTATGAAGTGGTAGTCAGAAAGAAATCAGCCCGCTGAGAAATGGGATCCTTCCCACAGCAGGGGATGCTTCCATCCTGTGCCCAGCCCCTAAGGTCTTATGGTTTAAAAGAAAGCTAATGGAACCCAAATGGTTCAGTGAGGATTTGGTGAGTACCTACTATGTGCCTAAACCTCAAGATATTTAGATAACAATGCCAAGAATGGCAGTATGGTGTAAATATGAGGGATCCAGATCATCTTGCGCTGGGATAGGAAAGAGGTTCGTCTTGGAGTTGTCAGTCGTGCCATGTTTGCCAGGGTTGATTATTCAGCTCGTCTAATTGGCTGGCTTGGTGGCCCTTTCTTCCTTCCATTGCTCCGCTGTCCAAAGAGGTCACCATTCCATGAGAGAAAAAGGTCATTCTTAGAGGCTATAGTTGCTGTGCTTCCCTGCTATAACTCCGATGGTACAGGATTCAGAGACTGAGATGAGCTGGCTGTTGAGAAAAAGCAGAGAAGAGGTGTCTCAGGAGGTCAAAGACTGCCCGGGAAGGTGAGAGGCCTGAGGGTAGACGTTCCTGGCACTGACTTCAGGCTGTACGAAGGCAGTTGCAGTCAGACCCAAGGATGAGCAGGGCCTGCTCTGCCTGGAGGCATGGGACCCTGCTGGTGGTGAGCAGGAATGACTGCTGGTCAGCCTCCCCCACGTTCGCACTTCCCATCTGCAGCCTTTGCTGAGTGGATGCTATGGCCGTGGCTGCTTTGAGAGGAACACTGCTCTCCTTTTATCCCTGTTCGGTGCTTAGTGACTCCCTGCAGTTGTGTGCCCTTAAGGCCCCAGTTGTAGGTTCCACAATGGTCTTCTTCAGCTTTCCTCCTGACTCTGGGATCCCTGGCCTATTCCCATCTCTCCCAAGAAGCTCAAAGCTGAATTTCAACATATCCTTTTCCAATTTCTAACTCTGCTGCTTTCCTATAGTCACTCCCTGATTTGAGCAACTTCCCTTTTCAGGTAGGCAAACCACCCTGCTGCCTCTCTCTCAAATTCTCTGTGGAAGTCCTAACTAGCACATGAGGCTGAAAAGTGGGAATGATGAGCTATGTAGCTAGGAGGAAATGCTCTAACTCTGAGAAATGAAGTTTGTGAAGACTGAACTTGATCTCCTTCCTGATAGCCTCCTTGTTTCCTCTGAGCAGCATCTCTGTTTTCTCTTTCTTATAGCCCATGGCACATTATGAGCTGAGTCTGAATGTTCTATATGACACACAGTCGTTTGTTTAGAGGTGTCACAGAGCAGGGCCTGTGAGATCATATGGAAGCAAACCACCTGCTTCTTGTCCTCAAAGAACTGATCATCTTATTGAGGAAACATCATCATCATTGTCCCCAACACAACAACACATGCAAATGCTCATATTCACTTAAATAGCAAGACAAAAATGACAGGATACAAAAAATATCAAATGAGTGTTCTCAACCTTAAGTGTGGTATGAGTTGGGTGGAGGTAGAGTGTCTGGTTTGTATGGTCAGGACACACTTTATAAAAGTGATTTAAGCTCGTCCACAGAGAGTGTGAGAATTTGATAAGCTGCTTTCAAGTTTGCCATGATACTATAACATATTCTCCACTTATTTAATGTCTGTCTGGGTTGCTTCCTCAGCCAGACTGCAAGTCTTTGTGTGCAGGAGCACTGCCCCATGTTCCATCTGGGTCCTTCTCTCCTACGTCAGCCTCACAGTGAAAAACACAATGTTTTCTTGGACTGTATGCCAGAAACATGCACTGATTTGAATCAGACTAAGCACACCCTGAGACATTCCTGCTGGACTTGTCCACATAGGAGAGAACTTGAGGTCTGAGGCCAGCCTGAGTGAAAAGGATCTTCAGGCAGCAAAGGTCACCTAGACCAGTGGTCCCCAACCTTTTTAGCACCAGGAACTGGTTTTGTGGAAGGCAAATTTTTCCATGGAATGGGGGGGGGGCGATGCTTCAGGCGGTAATGCGAGCGATGGGCAGCAATGGGGAGCAGCAGATGAAGGTTCGCTCGCTAGCCTGCCACTCACCTCCTGCTGTTCAGCCTGGTTCCTAACAGGCTGTGGACCGGGACCAGTCCATGGCCCAGGGGTTGGGGACCCCTTACCTAGACCCTCGCAGGAACCGCATAGTTTCCTTTCTCTGAGCAACTGCGGCATACTCAGAAATTCTTCCTTCTAGCTTGTACCCTTCTAGTACACTTTAAATCCACTTAGACAAAAACTAGATGTTATTGACAGAAGGCCTGTGAGATGCATCTCAGGTTTTATATGGGGATTTTCATTTTGTCACATACAGTTTAAGCCACCAGAGTTTGTGCTAACACTTCTTATAATAATCATCTGATTACCCATTTTCTCAAGGTAAAATTGTCATGAAACAAGATTTATGGACTCTCACTTGCACAGACACCTTTTAAAACCTTGTACACAATAAATTTTAAACTCCTTTTCTTAAAGAGAGCCCTCCAATTGTATTAGCTTCAGCCCCCAGAAAATTTGGATCTGCCCATGCAATTTATCATTCATTAACTAAATGCTATTCTCATGGAAGTCTCACAACAGTCTACATAATTTGGACTTTATCAAGGGTCCCAGAGAGGTTAACTGAGTTGCTCAAGATCACACAGCAAGTTAATAAAGATATAACTTCTATAAATGAGTTTAGAGCAGAGATGAGATATTCTTATAAATTATCCAAGACTGAACATTGGAGTCTTTTCATTTCCTCTCCCAAACAGTGAAAATGAGAACATATCTCTGAGTAACATTATGTCTTTCCAAAGCTACCTTTTGCCTTTAACGTGAGAGGCCTGGGGTTGCCATCCTAGGCTGGCAGGACTCACGGAAGCAGACATTAAATGGAATTTGTGGTTGTGTTTTTGTGCTTAAAGTCTCCCACATTCTCCACTTCGAACTATAGCAGTAAAGGGATAGAAAATAGTGTTGGAGAAGGTGACCTTACTTAAAGACATATCTGGGGCATCCAAACTGTTTATAGTTTCTGAATTTCATTTTGTTTTCTGTCTTTTTCTTTCCTGCAGGGAAGTCACTCATGTTCCATAAAATGGTTCTTTCATACAGGAAGGAAGTGTGCCAACCTCTAGTCGTTCGTGAATGGTTACTCATGCACACATCACATATTCAGTAAGCATGTACTGTGATCCATGAATTATGCGAGGGGCTGGCCACAGCCTAGTCATGAGTGGTGCAGAGTCACAGGCTATCCAGGCAACTCTGTCTCTTTCTGCAAACCCTTAGTCCTCAGATCCCTTAAACTGAGGCCCCTCAGAGGGCCAGGAACTGGCAGACAGGGCCTGCATGAGGAGGCCATGTGGTTAAGGCCTCCAAATGTAGATTTCTGACCTTTTTTTAAGTGATATTTTAGAGATATCATAATAAGACTGAACAAAGATATTCATAATACATTTTGAAACATGTGTCCCATTTTAGACCACGCAACCTACTAGTCATGGACTTGAATGCTGCCTTTAACCACTATGATCTTTTGCTTCACTCTCTTCTGACACAGATAACAACAGAAATAATAATAATTAATTAATATGGCTATACTTCTTGAATACTATGTAGTTACTGCTGTACTAACCATTTATAAAAATTATCTTGTTTATTTCTACCAAACACTTGTGAAATAGGAACTATCGTTTGTCTCCATTTTATAGATGGGGAAACTGAGGCTTACAAAGAACTAGCCACTTATAAACTGTTTAGATAATGTTGAATATCTAAGGGACAGTCGCATTAAATCCACGTAACAATTTTCCTTTTCCAGATTCAAATTATAAAGCAAACAGGCCTATGTAAATAATATTCAGAGAAACAGTTTCACACCAGAAGCTTTCTCAGAGGCTGGTATCTTACAAATGAGAGCCCCTCTGTTTCTGGGGGCTTTTGTGTTATTTCCAATAATTATTTTTCATTTCTGTCTGCTGAGCAAGCCAATAATTGGTGACTTCTCATCTCACTTCCTTGGATGACAAATTACATTACTCTGAATTCCCCATCTCTTTCTAACTCTCTCCGAGGCTGGTGGTCGAAAACAACAAATGAAACTTTGATCACCTGTGTTCATGACAGGAAAACTGGGCTTCTGAGGACCCCTGCTTGCTGGTGACAAGCCCATGGCTTCTGGAGGTCCCAGCTCCCTGGGATTTCTGTGGGGACACAGAGCAGGCAGAAACAAACCTTGAAGGTGTGAGGCTGCATTTGTTTACTGTGGCTGCCATAACATAAACCGCCAAATTAGTTTTTGTGGCTTAACATAATAGAAATTTATTTTTGCACAGTTCTGGAAGTTGATTCTCTCATAGAAGTCCAAGAATAAGGTGTCGGCAGGGCTATGCTCCCTCTGGAGGCTTTATTGGAGAATCCTATCTTGCCTCTTCCTGCTTCTGGTGGCACCAGGTGTTCCTTGGCTATGACTGCATCACTCCAATCTCTGCCTGTCTTCACATGGACTTCTCTTCTGTCTCTTTTAAGGACATCATTGGATGTCCTTTTTATCATTGGATTTTTATCCTTTTTATCATTGGATTTAGAGGCCACCCAGGTAATCATCATCTCAAGATTATTAATGATGTCTGGAAAGACCTTTTCCCAAATAAGAGCACATTCACAGGTACTGGGGTAAGGACTTGGGGATCATCATTCAACCCACTACATTCAACCCAAAAGGTCTATGCAAAGTTCTCTCTGCAAGCTCCAGTTTTTAGCATAGGGGTGGCGAGAGGCTAATATATATCATTAAAGTTGCACAGATACCCTGCTTTTAAATAACTTGGCTGTTACTTCCCAGCTTCTATTTTAGCAACAATTATTGAACACCTCCTGTGCTAAGCACTGGGAGCTCAGAGCTAACTTGAACTGCAAGCCTATCCTCTGCTTCTCGGAATCCAGTCAGACAGACTGACAAGGGCACAAATACTTAGGATCCAATGTGGGTTGTTCTCTAAAAGAGGTGTGTACAAAAGGTTCATGTACTGTTTCCAGGGAACATGTAAGAAGGCAGGGCAGGCAGTCTATGTTCTCTTATAATCCAGGCACCTAAGTACTGGTGAGACTGAATGGTCAGGGATCCCACAGCCCAGATACGTTAGAACTAAGGCTTGAACCCAGAACTTCTGACACTTGCTCAGAGGCCACATGCTTCTGTTTTCAACTGAAAAAAAAAAAAAGAGTTTGTCCTCTCAGAAGGCAGATCCCTCATGTTCTTAGTGACTTTCCTTTGGATTTTAGAAACTTTTATTAGATCTGTAGAGCCACTGTGGGGGAAGGTTATATAGATGGGTGGTTATCTAACTTTTCTTTTCTTTTACTTCTTTAACTCTTCCTTTTCTTTTTTGAGTCAGGAAATGCACTGGATATGGAAACCCAGACTATCTCTTGATGTTTTCAAATAGCAATGAGGCAGAAGAGCAAGGTCTTAGGCCAAGAAATAGTATAAACTGTAATTTTACCGTAAACATGTTGCAAATTGACTTTCTTCTCAGCCTTTCCCTCTAGAAGAAGCTCTGTGAAGCCTTTGAGGTGAGCCTTGCTTCAGTCTGCTCCTCTGTCTGCTGTCTCTTATTTGCTCTATTCCTTCATTCAGAGGCTCCATTTGGGAGGAGGCATAGGGATAGACACACAGTGAATTAGCCATGAGTACATAGGGGGTCTTCAGGATTGCGCTCACCCAAGACAGTTCCATTCTGCTCAACAGATTTACTGAGCACCTACCAAGAGTCAGTAATTGTGCTTGGCAATGGGATACAAAGACAACTAAGGTAGAGGCTCTGCCTTTAAAGAGCTTATTGTTTGATGGACTCACAGGACAGAGACACTTGATGTGCAGAAGGAGCAAGTACACTGGAGAAAAACCCTCTGCCAACGTTCCTACCAGTAGGCCTAAGGGATAGATGGATAAGCCATGACAGGTAGATGGGCTGCAGATGGGTCATATTTGCAGTGAGACATGGAGACTGAGGGAGAGCACATTTCTATACTGCTTATAGAATAATGGGTTGGATTGAACCTGCATATGGCAAAGTTGGGGCCGGGTAATGGCAAAACAATCCCTGACTTCTAAATTCTTTACCAAGCCAGATGATATGGATCAATTTTGCTGCCTCAGAGAATTTTGACATTGAAAACAACCACCCACACCTCCTTTAATAGGAGAGTGTTACAAGAATAAAGGTAGATAATAAACTATTATCCACATTTATTATGCTGCTGATTAAGCTGGGTGAGTCTACTCCTCCAGGCTTGCTGCTTGGCATTTTCTGCCCTGAGACAAATGCCAAAGTGATCCTGTCATGGAGTTTCTCTTGGCCTTGGTCACTTCTTTCTGGGGGTACAGTCTGGTCAATGAGTTGTAGGGAAACTCTACTTTTTAAAAAATGCACATGATTATTTAGAAATTCCAAAAGGAGTTATCACTAAGATCAGTTCTAAGCTGCAGCTTCTTCCTTGTCAAAAGCTATTGTAGCTATTTTTCAGACCCCATAGATTGTGTCACAGAGAGAAGAGACTTTGCTCTTTGTTGTTCAAATACCAGAGAAAGCATTAAAAGTAGAAGATGTTTGTGAAGGGGAAAGGGATAGATGAAACATGCAAGGTGTCCTGGTTGGATAGGACTCCTCAGAAGCCCACTGAGGATATTACAGGGGCTCAGGACAGCATAAGCCCACCTACAGTTGTAGGGCCCTGAGATAGATGTAGACTTCTTCCTTACAACTAGGACTTCTCCTATCTGATTTTAATTTCTGCTGTAGTGCAAAACAGTTTCTTGAACATAGGATGCCCTTCTACTCAGTGGAGAATGAAGGTCAAATGTTGACATTTAACAGGCAGCCAGGAAAGAGACAGTATGTTGATCCTGGGATAAGTGACTGTTCTGAAGCTCTCTTATGCACTTCAAGTCCTCTTAGCCTTGCCTGTCTCTTGTGCCAGCTATTGCTGCAGACACAGTTCTCTGCAGGCTCCCACCAGCTTTGCACAAGTGTGCCCTGGGAGCATCATGCTGAGGCTTGTGCTGCACATGTTGTTCCTGCCCTGGCTCTGCTGTCTTGGGCCACAGGAGCTCACAGGGGCTCAATGAGATGGCCCAACCTATAACTCTCTGTCTTGTAGACTGTCAGAGACTGCAGGGGTTAATGGTGTTGGTGGAGGTTTTGAGAAGACCCAGGAATGAAGAGATAACCTTTCCACTAAGCTCTAGACTTATATATCCTAATTGATTTCTTATATAGCCTAATTGATTTCTCCATCAATTTCTCCACTTGGATATCCAGCAAATATTTCAAATTTTTTTAAAAATGGCCAAATAAAATTTTTAACTTTTCCTTTTAAGCCTATTCTTTGGTGAATTTTTTTATCTCCATAAATGTCACCACCATAAATATACTCACCTCCTCTGGTCAAAAACTTTAATTCATCTTTTGTCTTCACCCATTACGTCTCATTTATCTACAAGTCCTGTTGATTCCACCTGCAAAATACATCTCAAGTCTGCCCCAGGTTCTTCATTTTCACTGCAGCTACCCTTGTTCAAGACATCACCATCTCTCATTTGGATAACAGGAATAGCCTCTGGACACTGATCTCTCTGGTTCCCACTCTTGCTCCCCAACAGTGCTTTCTTTATACAGTAGCCAAAGGAATATTTTAAAACTATAAATCAAATCATGTCACACTTAAAATTGTTCCCCATCTGGAGCACTGAAAATACCAAATGCTGGAAAGGATGTGGATCAACAGAAACTCATTCGCTGTTAGTGGGAATGCAAAATGGTACAGCAAAAGACAGTCTGGCAGTTTCTTACAAAACTAAATATACTCTTATCATGTAATTCAGGAATCAAGCTCCTTGGTATTTACCCAAAGGAGTTGAAAGGTTATGTCTACACAAAAACCTGCATATGAATGCTTATAGCAGCCTTATTCATAATGGCCAAAACTTGGAAACAACCAAGATATTCTTCAGTAGGTGAATGGATAAATACAATGTAGTATGTCAATCCAATTAAATATAATTCAGTCTTAAAAAGGAATGAGCTATCAAACCATGAAAAGAGTGGAGGAAATCACTAAGTAAAAGAAGCCAATCTGAAAAGGCTATATACTGTATGATTACAACTATATGACATTCTGGAAGAGGCAAAACCATGGAGACAGTAAAAAGATCAGTGGGTATCAAGAGTTCAGGAAACTGAGGGAGAAAGGAAGGGATTAATAGGTGAAGCATGGGATTTTTAGGGTGGTGAAACTATTCTGAATGATACTGTAATGGTGGCCATTGTACATTTGTCCAAACTCATACAATGTACAACACCAAGAATGAACCCTAATGTAAACTGTGGACTCTTGCTGTCTGATCACACTGACCTTTAGTGTCTCCGGAGCACATGCTCATTTTTTACCTCAGGGCCTTTGCACATATTGTAACCTTCTGGTGGGGAACGTTCTGCCCCAGATAGTGCCTGATTGACTCCTTGTTGTTGCGCAGGTCTCTGCTTTTTGTCACCTCCTTAAAGAGGCTGTCCCTGATGACCATCCAAACTAGGATATCCCCTTATTCCTGCCCTGCCGCTGCTATTGGTTCACTATGTTTTGTTGTCTTCTTAGCATGCATTCCAATTCAAAAGTATCTTATTTATTCATGTTTGCTTCATCCCTGCCGTAAACCCTGGCATATCATGGAACCTCAATACGTATTTGTTGAACTTGTGGCATAGGAAATAACATAAAGTTTTAGATAAGATTTACCCTAAGGAATCATTCAGAAAATTGCACAAGTACTTATTTTATTTATGTCTCTATCTCTGTCACATCAAATGGCTCTGATCCATAACATCATGGTGAGGGAAGAGACCAAATTAGTATCATTCATTCAAAATATAGCCCAGTATCCAGCATTGTGCTTGGTGCACAGTAAGTGCTCGGTAATTATCTGATGAAAGAGTAGATAAATGAATAAATAAATGAAGGAAAAACACACAAAATAATAACATCTATTTTCACCTATGATTTCACTAAAGTTAGTTTTTTATGTCATATAAAAGGATGACAACTCAGTTGCATTTTTCAACATTTGACTTAACAGAGATACACTCAGAAATTTTATAATTAATAGATAGACCATTTCCTCTCCTTTGTACCCTCAGTCCAATCAGTCACCACTTCTGGTAGCTTCTACCTCCTGGATATCCCTGTGCACTGCTCTTGACTCCCATAATCTCTACCTTTGCTTAAGCCTTAGGGCTTCTTGCCTGGGTGATTGGTCTCCCTGCTGCCAGTCTTTTTGCTCTCTGATCCCTCCTCTCACAGCTGCACAGAAACACCTTTCCAAATCACAAATCTGATCGTGTCACTCTCCTGATTAAAACACTTCTAGGATGTGTTAGCTTCATCCTTAGCTTCTAGGATGAGGCTCAAACTTCTCCATCTCCCGTTAGCCCCATCTTCTGTCATACCTCCAGTCACAGTGACCTTTAGTTCCCCAAACAGCACACAGGTTCACGCCTCTGTGTGACATTGCTTTGGTTTCCTCAGTGTAGAATTCCTTTCCTTCCCTGCCCATTCTTCCAAACTCTCCATTCAAACTTCTTCCCACAAGTCCTCCCCAGTGTTCCCTGATCTCCCCACCCCTGTCTTACTGAGATCCCCACTTCTGTCACACACACTGTCTTACATACAGCAACTTACTCGCTAAGTGGTCTTGTGCAAGTGACTTAATTGCTCCCTCTCTGCCTCAGTTTCTTTATCTGTAAACCGGGAATAATAAAAAGGGCATTGTGAATGACATGTAAAGTGTTTTTTAAAAAAAGACTGGACTTTATATATGTAGCACTTTTCATATTGTATATAATTATAAATTTACATTGCCCTCTTCTTCTCTGGAGTCACCCTTTCTACTCCCTGCCTACCAAAACAAATGAGCTTCAAGTTTCTGTATCCTGGTGGTTAGGGTCTTCTCTCGGCCCAGGGAGAATAAATACAGGTTTGCTTTGCAAAGTCTTAGCTTATAGAGGAAATAAGTAAAGCTAGATTTTTCAGGAGAGATAGACAGTATCCCTAAGACAAGGGATGTCATGTGTCTGTAAAGGAGTTGGAGGGGGGGCTTTGTCTCATTCCCACCTCGAGGAGGTTGGATGGGGAATGGTGCTGGCTACCTGGCCACCAAGCTGTGGGTGGGAACCATGGTGAAAGAGCCGCTGGCCCACTATTGATGCTACGTGAATAGAGTTGCTAACTTGTCTTAGTGATGTGACCCAAGACCAGCGGTCATTCTCCCAGGGGGCAATACTATAACTGCCTCAAATTCTTGTATAACCCTAAGGAGGTGAAGGGATCTCCCTAACATGACTGAAATTTAAAACATCACAAATCTTTGAATAAATGTTCAGAGCCATACTTGATTTCATTTAGAACATATAAAGCTTAATTGAAGTCATTTTTTTCACCTGAGTTATCTGGAACAAATTTATACTCCTCCCATTTATGTGCAGTGTAACTCTCTGTATGTGCATGTGTGTATTTGTTAGTCTGTATGTCATAGTATATGTGATATGAGAAGAAATGGCAGGTATTAAGAGTTGCAATATTTATCAAATAAAAATACCAGATGTACATTTACATTTAAATTCCATATACATATGAATAATTTTTTAGAATAAGAATATCATGCAATATTTGGGATGTACTTATATAAAAATTTATTCATTGTTTATCTGAGTTCAAACATAGCTGGGTTCCTGTATTTCATTTGGCAACCCTAGCAGGTATGTGTGTCTATGTGTGCATGTGTATATATGTGTGTGTGCATGTGCATGCATGCAGCTGCATGTATGGGGGCTGGGAGACTCTGCTTGCAGTATTAGATTAGAAACTTAATTTACTTTTTCTCTTGTTTAACATGGCTAAAAATTAAAGACCTTATAGAAACATACACAGGGAACAGTGCCTGACATAGTACAATAACTGAATGTTTTCAGATTCCCTGAGCTCTCTTAAAGCATACTGAGCCAAGTCAAGCATATAAAAACTTATTTGGCCAACTTCTGTGTCCCATCTCCTTCCCATTTTTTTCTCCTTCTCAATGGGGTCACCTTTACTTTGATTCACAATTTCACGAGGACAACAGCACTTAACAATGGTATCTGTTATTTTGTATTATCAAGCATAGATAGATGCATCTAGAAAAAATGAAGCTCATGCAAGGACAACAAGTGTAAGTCAAAACTGCTCCACATAAACCGGTCAACCCAGTCTTACCAGGACTTCAGTTTTAAGAACTTCCCTGCATCTGCTTACGTTCCTGACCTTTTCAGGTTGGGTGTCATTATCCCTGACATAACCCATAGAAAGACAGCTTTGCTGGATTCAAAGGTGCATTTCAATAAAAGGAATAGCCTGTCTCTCTGGATAACTATGATACTCAAGTCAGCTTATATAGAGGAGTCCATTCCCATAATCTAGGGCTATTGTTCAAATTCCTCCTCCTCCTGGGCAGTTTGGTAGCATTCTGGGGATGGTATCTGTAGTGTGTCCCAACTTTTCCAGCTTAAATAGCTCAGTCCCCACAGCTGGCCCTACCAGTTGCTTCTGCAGTAGGACAATGCTTGGACCTGGGCATTTAGCAAGGTTTCTTCCACAGACTTGGGCTGATCACTGCTTCATTGATCTGTCTCATCCCTGCATTATTCTTTCTCTTGACTACCATGCTACTGGAAGAATATTAAAATATCCATGGATTAATTAGTCCTGCCCTCATAAGCCAATCATTGAATGATTTCAACTGCATATTTGCAAAAGCTAGCGGTCTCTTTGACTTGAATCTCTGTGTTAGGGCCTCTTGTTGTGGTCATAATCCCTCTAGGTTTATGCCGTTGCTACTTCAAAGGGCCAATCATCTTGGATGATTCCACAGTAAAGACTTAAAGTTTGTCTGCAAGGCCAGATGGAAAGAGCTCTTTTACAGCTGACTTGGTTTTATCAGCCACAATAACAGCCAGTCAATGAGCTATCTATGGACTCATGCATGGATGATCCAATTCAGTTGTTAAGGTGCCTGAAATAACATCATCTCATTGATTGCTTCACCATTAATGACAATCAGCTCTTATGATGCCCCAAAATAGCTATTAGATTGGGAACTTTTCAATAGAGTCATAATCATGGCAGGTACGTAGATATGGCCCAGATGGGTCCCACGGAATGCTTCCTTACCTTAATTCCAAAAGATGAGCTTTCCTGATTGTGATTATAATAAGGGAATGCATTGTGTGTGAAGGGCTGGGGAGATGGAGGGTGTCAGCCACTTTAGGATGAACAATCCTTTTCTCAGTGAGCACAGGTGAGGTTCTTCCTTTGGTCAGTGATCACAGCCAAGGGGACTCTCACTATTTCTAATTTTCATAATTACCATAAACTTATAGTAGTCACTTCATTTCTCACAGAGACCTACTTGTTCTCTCAAATCCAGATAAACTGGCAATGGCAGCTGAAATAATCCATAATTTTAACAACTGTATTGAATCAACCACAAAGGAGCTGAGTCAATGAAAAGTGATTGCCCACAATCTGCTCTTTTTTTCCCATTTTGTTTCAAATGGAAGCAAACATGTATATATATTGTTTGTATTTATCTGATTTATGATCATTTGTTTCTTGTTTGAATAGAAATGAGCAAGTCTGGTCCATTTACTCATTCAGGAAAAGAAAGTGTTTTACACTCAGAGGTCCAAAATGTACTTCATATTATTTTTAGAAGTGGGTAGAAAATAAATTACACGTTTTTTAAGAATAAAAGGAGTTTCAAACCCTGAAATTACATTGAAACATTAAATTTATAGAAAAATATAGGAGAACGTATCCAAAAAGCCATTTTGTATGAGAAAAGAAAATCTTTGTATAATGAGTGCAGAATAAGTACAGAAAGCATGAAAATGGAAACATACAAAGTAAAAACATTTAAAAGCATTGAAGTGCAAATACATAAATTATTTTTCCACTTGGAAAACAAAAACTAATGTATTATATTGGTTACATATATATCTATAGATAGATAGATACACACACATATATATATATACATATATATATATATATTCAGGCAAAAATATGATTTTCCAATTTGGGCCTTTTGGTTATAGGGAAATTTGATCAGATTCTGGAGGGTGAAGAAACAGAAGCAAAGGAGCTAAATTCTCCCATAGGTAGTTTGTAGTTAGTCTCTCCTGTTAAAGGACATATCCCTGATAAATGCAGGCTCAGAGCTACTTTTTACTATTCCTGGTAGGCTCTGTGCATTTCTCTTGACTCTCCACTTCTCAGTGTACCTACTGAGTTAAACTTGACTACAGAAATCAACTTCATATACTTGAAGAAATGATAATATTTTATTTTACCATAGATGTCACAAATGTTGGTACTGTCATCAGATAACATTCTCATAGGGGGAAAACTGCTTTGTTTGACCAGACAACAAATTTTCTTTTGAAAATTCAAAGTATATTAAGGAGCAACTGGTATTTATAGTCTTCGGATTATAGAATATTTTTCTTTTAACTAAAAGAAGGACTCCACTGTGCTCTGAAATTGCAAAAACCAACAGGCTCTGGGACAGTTTATGCTGTCCAGAGGAATACTTGTTAAAGGAATACTTGAGCTGCAAGGTGAGTGGTCCTCATGCAGAACAAGCCACACCTCAGAGGCTCGATTCAAGACGGACTTGTTCCAGTAGCTATGCTTTTGCTTCAACTAACATCCCAAATCCTCTATTCTTGTTCTTTCTTTCCATTCAGCACTAACTTTGTTACTCACTGGCTGTATGATCCTGGGGGGAGGAATTTATTTCCTCTGGGACTTAGTTTTTGCATCTGGAAAACAAGGATTTGAGGCTTGCTCAGTGGTTCACAACCATTCATTTTGATGGCATCACCTTAATGGATACTGTTCATATGGGTACTCACCTTGGTGACCCCAGATGTAACAAAGCTCAGGGTACTACAACAATTTGTCAGTTGCTCTGTGATGGTGAACCAATGTGTTGTTGGCTGTGGAAAAGGTAAGGTGTCAGCTGCAACAACCATTTTTTTCCCATTTCACTGTGCAAATGACTAAGAATGAAGTTCCTATAGGTATATCATAGAATGATCTCTAATTTAAATAAAATTTTTAAGGAAATAATGTCCAACTTTCGTACTCTATCTTACTTAACAAACTACTTCTCACATTCCTCCCAACTCTTTAGAAGACATTAGTGTTTGGTGATTTTATAAAGAGGAAATATGGTGCAGTATCTCAGCAATGAGGTTAATAAATTGCTGTTACAACAAATAAGGGATCTCACAAACATAGTACTGAGAAGGATAAACCAGGTACAAAAGATAAATATGGCATGATTCCTTCTACATAGAGTTAAAAACAGACAAAGTTAGACAGAGACATTGGACTAGTAGTTAGTTATGTTAATGAAGAGTTATGACTGGAGAGGCAGGAGGTAGTTTCTGGAGTTCTGGGAAAGTTCTATTTCTTTATCTGGGTAGGGGTATGTGTTTGCTTTGTGAAGATTCATCACACTCTAGACTTAAGATTTGAGCACTTTCCACATAGATATATTTAGTTAAAATGATTCCGTAAATAAAAGGTACACAGGGCTAGATATCCTAAAAGGGAAAGACAGCAGAGAAAAATAACATTATCTGTTGAGTGTTTACCATGTGCCAGGCACTGGTGAAATATTTGTGGATACATTATCTCATTTAATTCTCATGACACTATTCAAATGCTATTATCCCCAGTTTACTGATGAGAAAACCACAGTACAGTAAGTTCCCTACATACAAACCTGCAAGTTGTGAACTTTCAAAGATGCAAACGTGCGTTCACATGTCTAATCACATGTCCGTTCACATGTCTGGCGTACATTGTCACGTGCGTGCATCCTCTACAAATGGTTGTGCTTTTGTGTACTTTACTGTACAGTACTCTTGCTGTGCAACACAAGGAGCTTACTAATGAAGACCTGATGGAGTTGGAGGCCCAGAGAAAGGACAGAGAGAGACAAGAGGAAGAAGAAGTAACTGAAGAACCCAAGAGATTCACGACACGGGAAATGGCAAGGGGATTTTCTTTATTTGAGGTGGCACCGTTAGTTTTTGAGGCACAGGACCTGAATGTAGAACAGTATACAAAGGTTGCAGAAGCCCTTCAGAATTCAATCCAGTGCTACCGTGTTATCTATGACACGAAAAAAAGAACTACTACCCAGACATCACTGAATCGTTTTATCAAGAGGGTAGGTAGAAATGAGTCCAGCAAGAAACCAGAACCTGTGCCGTCAACGTCAGGCATGAGTGAAATTGCACCTTGCCCTCTGTCTCCTATTGCTGACGATCCTTCAGCTCTACCATCTCCCACCTCTTCTCCCTCCTCCAGTCAGTAACTCTTCTTGCCTGTTCACTTGATGCCAGCGCCTGTATGCCAGCTGTTGTACTGTACTACTGTACTTTTCAAGGTACTGTACTGTAAGATTAAAAATATTTTCCTTATTTTTTCGTGTTTGTTTTTTATGTATTATTTGTGTGAAAAGTATTATAAACCTATTACAGTACAGTATTATATAGCCAATTGTGTTAGCTGGGTACCTAGGCTAATTTTGTTGGACTTAAGAACAAATTGGACTTAACGAACACGCTCTCGGAATGTAACTCGTTCGTATGTAGGGGACTTACTGTACAGAGAGATAAATTAATACGTCCAAGGTCCATGCAGATAGAGACAGGTGACAAACCTCAGACTTTTGGATGCAGGGCGATTGCTCTGACCACCGCAGTGCAGGAAACGATGCACTCATTGTGTCATGGGCCCCAGTGTGTGTGTTGGCGAGGGAGGTCATTTACTGTCCTGGAACCTCAGTTTCCTCCACTGCCTCTTTTAGCTCCCACATTCTAGCTTCATCTTGATTTGCTAACAGATTCACTTGTCTCTCCACTTCCCCTTTTGACCTTGGTCACCTCCCTCAAAAAAACCCTCCAGTTACAGTCCAGTGATTTATTAGCATACAAATAGAACTTTAGCCTAAAAGTACAACTGCAGAATCATTTTTTTCCCTTTGTAGGCCTATGGAGTGCTGCATATGTAGGGATTGCCTGAATGTGTTCTGCTGGAATGTTGTTATCATTTAACACAATTCTGTCAACCTTTTTTTTTTTTTAACATCTTTATTAGAGTATAATTGCTTTTCAATGGTGTGTTAGTTTCTGCTTTATAACAAAGTGAATCAGTTATACATATACATATGTTCCCATATCTCTTCCCTCTTGTGTCTCCCTCCCTCCCACCCTCCCTATCCCACCCCTCTAGGTGGTCACAAACCACCTAGCTCATCTCCCTGTGCTATGCGGCTGCTTCCCACTAGCTATCTATTTTACGTTTGGTAGTATATATATGTCCATGCCACTCTCTCACTTTGTCACAGCTTACCCTTCCCCCTCCCCATATCCTCAAGTCTGTGCTCTAGTAGGTCTGTGTCTTTATTCCCGTCTTACCCCTAGGTTCTTCATTACCTTTTTTTTTTTTTTCTTAGATTCCATATATATGTGTTAGCATACGGTATTTGTTTTTCTCTTTCTGACTTACTTCACTCTGTATGACAGACTCTAGGTCCATCCACCTCACTACCAATCAATCAATTTCGTTTCTTTGTATGGCTGAGTAATACTCCATTGTATATATGTGCCACATCTTCTTTATCCATTCATCTGTTGGTGGACACTTAGGTTGCTTCCATGTCCTGGCTATTGTAAATAGAGCTGCAATGAACATTTTGGTACATGACTCTTTTTGAATTATGGTTTTCTCAGGGTATATGCCCAGTAGTAGGATTGCTGGGACGTATGGTAGTTTTATTTGTAGTTTTTTAAGGAACCTCCATACTGTTCTCCATAGTGGCTGTATCAATTTACATTCCCACCAATAGTGCAAGAGTGTTCCCTTTTCTCCACACCCTCTCCAGCATTTATTGTTTGTAGATTTTTTGATGATGGCCATTCTGACCGGTGTGAGATGATACCTCATTGTAGTTTTGATTTGCATTTCTCTAATGATTAATGATGTTGAGCATTCTTTCATGTGTTTGTTGGCAATCTGTATGTCTTCTTTGGAGAAATGTCTATTTAGGTCTTCTGCCCATTTTTGGATTGGGTTGTTTGTTTTTTTGTTATTGAGCTGCATGAGCTGCTTGTAAATTTTGGAGATTAATCCTTTGTCAGTTGCTTCATTTGCAAATATTTTCTCCCATTCTGAGGGTTGTCTTTTGGTTTTGTTTATGGTTTCCTTTGCTGTGCAAAGGCTTTTAAGTTTCATTAGGTCCCATTTGTTTATTTTTGTTTTTATTTCCATTTCTCTAGGAGGTGGGTCAAAAAGGATCTTGCTGTGATTTATGTCATAGAGCCTTCTGCCTATGTTTTCCTCTAAGAGTTTGTGTCTGGCCTTACATTTAGGTCTTTAATCCATTTTGAGTTTATTTTTGTGTATGGTGTTAGGGAGTGTTCTAATTTCATACTTTTACATGTACCTGTCCAGTTTCCCCAGCACCGCTTTGCTGCGTTCTTGCCACCACCCAAACAGGGGCTGGGTTCCCTAAACAAGGCGCTGCTGGGCTGCATCCTGTTCATTAGATAATGCCTTTTGAGGAATGCATCCCAGCACTTGAGGCAGCTCCCAGCAGAACAACCTGCCATTTGTGATGCCTTCTTCAGGTTAAACATTTTAGATTAATCAATAAGTAAATGGCAAATAAATGGCATGAGCCCTGTGTCCAATATAAATGAGATCAAGGGAAGAAGCAGAAAAGGGCAGTTTCGGCATTGTCCAATACGCCTTGAGCAGCGCTCCCTTCAGCTCTGTCTACTTGAGGTGAAACATCCAGATGAAAAGTGAACAATGCAGTGCATCATCCAGATGTTTTAGAGCATCAGGGTGTCTGGCGTCCTTTACCTTAACACACTGACTTCATTTTGAGATGCCAAAGGTGCTATTGTTCTGAATCTCTGTCACCCAGAAGAAAGGTCGTGACTCTGGTGAGACATTCTCCTTCCTACAATATAAATCTAACCAGCTAGCCTGGGGAATAGAGGGACGAAAATTCGAGGCCAGCACAGAAGCATCTTAGCTTTGAGAATTTGCCAAACACTGCCAAATACACGTTTCATAAGGAGTTCCCTTCATTTCTCCCAATTCCTTCTGCTAATTTACCTCAGTTACACTTTTCAGATGTGTATAACATATTTTTGAGGAAAAATATGTCATAGCCAAAAGAGCTGACCTTCGTGCATTTTCAGACTCTGTGCTGTGTCCCTGACAAATGAGACACCAAGGCCTTTCCATATTCTGTTTGGGGGTCTATTGGCTGAGGAATCCTTGTTCATCCCACCTGCCTGGCATCTAGGATCATGATGAATTGTGTCCAACTCTAGCCTCAGATTGTTTTTTAACATTTAATTTAGTTTCTTCCTGTGCTTGGGTGAACATGGCCATGTTATGGATTTCTGCTCTAATGTACACCAGCAGGCTGGAAGAACAAGCCTCAGCAAGCTGTGGAAATTAGAGAGGCTGGATCAATAGGCAAGGTCACGACCCCCCGGCTCCGATTCTGTACACTGTCCTGAAATTCTCTCCCTTGAAAATCCTCCTGCTGCTTCTAATGTGAAGCCATGTGTATTCCCAGAGAGGAATTCATGTAAACAGCCTACCCCAGCCTCTCACATCTCAGGGATCACAAACACTGAAAAATTTGTGTAAACAACAGTCTAGGAATATAAACATCTGGGCATTCGCTTTATGTGCCGTTTGTTAACTCCATTGTCCAAAGACCCTTTCAGAGGGAGCACAAATAGATGAGGACAAAGAGAAAGCAGACCTGCCAATTCTGGAGCAAACCTCTAAGAAATTATCTTTTATCATACACCTACCTCAAACAAAAGGCACAATCTTCCGTGCCTATGCCTTGACATTTTTATAGAACACAGAATGGTAAAAAATCAAACTGATTTAAACTCTCAGGAATATCCCTGGTCTCAGTGAAATATAGATTGAGGAGAAAATACTTGAAAATATTTTAAAAGGTAACAGATGCCAATAATACTGCAAATTTAGATCTTGTCAATATAAAGAACCTGCCTTTTCAAATACAAAGCAATATTCCTAAAAGACTAGTTTTCCATCTGGAGATTTAGAAGTTTATGTTGTTCAGACTTATAATTTTCCTGGATGGAAATAACTAATGCATCAAAACTTCAAACCTGCAAAAGCAAACCTGCTACTGGTAATTTATCATATTCACTAATCACTGGTTCCAAAATGACCTGACATCAGAATGATCAATTTAAGGGAAAAAAAATCTTAAAGGTCTGTCTTTTGAGGAGAAGGTTAAGGGTGTGAAAAAAAAATGGGAGAAGAAGGGAGGTTCAGGTCGGGAAGAAGAAAATGCAGTCCCAAGAGCCCCTTTTCCTCTGTAATGTGGGTGCCACTTTCACTTTGTAACTCTGAAGCTGCATAGCCCAGAGAAGGGGGATCTCTTTTATTTGGAGAGTAAATTCAGTATGTGATAAGGCACATCCTTATCTAAACCCCTATGCAGGAACAACAGCAGAAGCACTTTCTGTACAGCCCAGTAATTCTATAGTGTTTGGTAGTTTTGCTTCAGAATTTAGAAAAAGGTTTGTATTCAGAAGAGGTATCCTTCTGTTTCATTTTTGAGAAACCACTTAGTCAGTCTCCTGTCTTTCTATTATATCAGAGATCTTAGACAAAATAACATCACACTTTAAATGTTCGGATGGAAAATTAGTTTATTGAGATATTGCTTTGTACTTGAGAATGTATATCCTTGCTGCCAAAGGATATTATTTGCAAGAACTTGAGAAAATTAGGAGGTTTTCTTTGCAGCACAAGGATTAAATGCAAAACGGAGTGAATTTGCATTTTGCTAGCACTTGATTTTAAAGGGGAAATATACACATATATCTTACTTTCTATGGAAGTGCTAAAAGAATCACATTTGTTCCTATCCTATAGGAATAGCCTCAATTAAAGATCTATATATGAACGGGGATTGGGTGACGATTGGTGAAGGAGTGATTTAGAAGACACAAAAAGGCAAGAGATGAGGATTTACTACTACTGCTACTATGTTTTCTACTCCATTTCTAAGTGGAGGCTTTCAGTTTAAAAATAAAGTTCAAGTTTGATGACAACGGCAGGTCACAAAGAGTATTTTGGATGAATAAGTGGCAATGTAGAATAATAAAGTCTATAGCAGGATCCAGACTAAACTCAAAAGTATCTTCTCTTAGGCGAAATATTTACCATGTCAGTTTTTCAGATGATGCACCTAAGATCTTGAGACATTTAGATGTCTGGTCCAAAGTCTTCCAGTGAGGGGTACAGAATAGACTAGAATTTTGTGTTTCTGCTTCTTGATATAGGGCTTAACCTTCATATAAGGCTGTGTCCCATTTCAGGGATCTACAGGATTCTACCCCCTAACGCACATTTAGAACTCTACCACAATAAAGAGTTCTGTCCCAATACAGGGCTCGATTCATAATATAGGGCTATACCCTCCTGTACAGGGATTTGCCTCTGTTCTGGCAATTTAACACTGTGTAACAATTTACCCCTAAAATCAGTGGCTCAAAACATAAACAGGATTTATTTGTTCATGAATCTATGATTCAGACAAAGCTTAATGTATATAGCTTGACTGTGTCTCACGTGGCATCTTCTGGGGCATATTGTATCATCTGGAGCTTCTTCAATCAAACTGGCTGTTGGCCGCAGCCTCAGTTCCTTTCCATACGTCCTTTCCACCTGGGCTAATTTGGGCTTTCTCACAGCATGATGGCAGGCCTTGTCAGAGTGGAGCGGGCAGGCGTCACCCAAAGATCTAGCCTTGGAAGCCACATAGCATCCCTTCTGCCTTAAGCTATTAGTTGAAGCAAACAGAAGCCCCTGCCCAAATCCGAGAGAAGAGAACACAGACCTCACTTCTCAGTGGGAGGAGCCTCAATATCACATTGTAAGGTGAGCAAATGGAATGGGTGATATTGTTGCTTGTAGGAAAATACAGTCTGTCACAATCTGCCTTCTGGCCACAACAATTCAAATCCCACACATGCAAAATTTTCTCATGCCCTCTCTCTGAGCCCCCAAATCTCAACCTATTAAGGCCTCAGCTTTAAGTCCAGGATCTCTTTGTCTAAATTAGGTCCTGATGAGCAGGAGGCTTTTCCAGTGTGGTTACTCACTCTGCTCCTAGAGCACTGGTCCTCTTGATATTAAGCCCTGTGAAGTTATGAAGAGGCATAACTCTGCGTGGAAGGATAGCTCATTTCTGCTCCACTTGGCCTCAAATAGGGTGGCTCTAAGGCTGGGGACTGGAATCATCTGAAGTGTCATTCACTCACATGCCCAATAAGTGGATATTGGCAGGAGGCCCTCAGTTTCTCTCCAGATGAGCCTTTCCATGTGGTTTCTTTGCGTGGTGAGCTTGGGCTTCCTCACGGCCTGATGGCTGGCTTTCCCAGAGCAAACATCCCAGAGTGAGCTAGCTGGAAGCTATCATCTTTTTGTGAGCTGGCCTCAGAAGTCACGGAGCATCACTCTGCTGCACTCTATTGGTTGGAGCAGCCTCAAGTTCTGTCCAGATTCAAGTGGAAGAGCCCTAGGCTCCAGTCTCAGTGGGAGAAGCCTCAAAATTACATTGTAAGAAGAGCAGGGGGGATGGGAGGCATCATTGTCATTTAGGGAAATGCAGTCTGCTGAAATGGGCTGCCTTGCAGATCAGTGAACTCCTTTTCACTGGGGCCATTCACACTGAGACTGAATGACCAGCAGCCAGCAGTGATGTAGAGGGGATTCTGTTATGGGTAGAAGGTTTGACTATATGACCTCTGATGTCTCTTCCAAATCTCAAATTATATGACGCTGTGAAAAAGTCAATTGAACCCAGGTAATTTAAAGATCTCAGGGAATGGAATTGTATAGCCCTGTGACATAAGAAAAGGGACAGGGGAAATGGATGTATAGATAAATAGAACGGGCCAAGAATGCAGTTCTAAGACAGTCTGTGTCCAAATATTAGGACCGTGTCTACTAAAAAGAACAAAATGCCATGACCTCAGCCAGAGTGCAGGGGGATACTGTCCAGGCTGGTGAGGAAGGTGGCAGCTCATCCAGGAGTTTACATTAAGGACTAAAACCAGAATGAACCTGAAAGCACGCAGAGAAAAGGAATGTACCTTCTGCTGGTCTGGAAGGCAGACACATGCAAAAAGTTGTGAGCCTTTAGATCAATAAGAGTTAAATGTGATTGTGTGTGTGAAACGACTTTATAAACTGTAAAGTGATGTATCAATTTGTTTATTGTGTTTGGGACTTTCATTCATACAGCAGAGACTTTTGTATCATTCATACAGCAGAGACTTTTGTAAACAAAGCTGAACCCTCTCTTGCTCTCTATCCCACACATGGATTGCTTACCTTCGGTCAGATCATCTTTCCATGAAGTGGTTTGTCTGTGTGCTTCCTGTGAGATCCTTTCTTAATATTCTCAGTCAATCAATCAGTTTGGTTAAAATATTGGCTCCTAACCAATGGCAGGGGTTGTGTCAGTGGGCACAGCCTCAGAGGATATTGCTCTGGGTCTGCGTGTTGTCTCTTATCGCATCCTCTTCTCATCAGTTTTTCAAAACCAGGCACTTTTTCTGCTGCTCTTCACTGGGCTGGCTTCCAACAGTACCTTGCTCTGGGGCAGAACTGTAAGGGCAAATGCATAATTCAGTGGTTTGTACTTTGCATCTATTAACCATGGGACCAAATGCAGGAATGACACAATGGTGAGGCTTTTGCTTAGATAGTGTTTTTTCTGAGTGAGGCTTAACATTCAAACCAATTTATAGTTCCTTTGCATAGTAGATAAGTATCATAATAGTCTTTTAATAGATGACTCAACGGAAACACATACATTATAAGGTCGATGTCACTGCAAATTATTACAACAGGTCCAATTCAAGGGTCCTAACTCTCTATATCTAAATTTTACTACTAGCTTATACATAGTACATAGTAGGTATTTAAAAATATCCATTGAACTTTATATTATCAATAGGCAATTAAATAAAATGCAACTTCAAGGGTTTTTTAAAATCCAAGACTGACTTGAAACAGACCCATTCAACTGGTTTGAAAATCTGGCAGAATGATAACCATTATGTTTCCATTGGATAAATGATGGCAGTTAGATAAGGTCTCAACTTTATGCTAGGTTTGAAAGTAGAGATAGAGCTAAACCTTTATTTAGCTTTATTGTGCGAAACCTTTATTTCTTTTCTATACCTTACACTTAAATATCTTTTACAAAGTACAAATATTCATGATTTTATTAATTCAGAGAATAAGCCTTGATGATCAGTTGGCATAAATATCATTCCCATTTAAAAGATGGGAGTCAAAAGGGTAGAAGTGATTCACTGGGAATTAGAGCCTAGACCCATACTTTGGTTCAATTTTTTTTCCATTGCACTGCGATGTTAGCTAATAATAATAATAATAACAACTATTCATTGAATGTTTATTGTGTTCCAGGCCCTGTGCTAAGTGTTTCACCCACATTATCTCATGTAATCTTCACAAGAACTCTTAAAGGAGACATTATCATTAGTGTCATTTTACAGATGAATAAACTCAGGTTCAGAGAGTTTGGGTAACTTGTGACAAAATCTAAAGCTAGCAAGTGAAAAAGATGGGTTTTGAAACTATGCAAAAATGTTTAACCACACACAGTGCTGTATAATTTCTTGCACCAGATTCCACAGAGAAAACTGGAGATGGTGGTAAAGAGTGTTGGTGAAAGAAATGGATAGGTATTCATTTAGAATAATTTAAATTTTAAAATTAAGACTCAGTTTTATATGAATAAAAACGCTTACTCCTGAAAAGTTGAAGCTTCCTCCCTCTCCTCCAATTACTGTCACAGACCAGTTGATGCTCAAGTAGGAAGGAATGTTCTCTGGAGTGGATTTATATTTTATAAGATGGAATAGGCCATTTTCATGCCCCATTCACTCAGGCCTGTTCTCTATCTGTATCCTGGTAACACCTAAGCGTCTGTCCACTCAAGGATATCATCTACCTTGGACAGGCCAGCCTGTGTAAACCACACTTTCCAGTTGCCTGGTTATCATTACTAATGTATCAGAATGCTTTCTGTGCATCTTTCAACCCAGTGAGCCGCAATTTTCTTATTCAACATGTTGTCTCTAGAAATTAGACTTCTTGTTTAATGTGATCCTTCTCCTCTGCCTCAGGCTAGCTCTTCAGGGCCTCCATCTCAGGCTGCACATCAGCCACTCTCACTGATGTTAAAGGCAGTGATGGGAGGATTTAGATTAAGGAAGTTTCCTTAAGAGCTCCTTCATCCTGATCTTCTACAATAAGCTAAAATCTAGGGAAATATCAAATGAGTCCAGGAACTTAACTCAGTCTGACCTTGAGGTATCAGGTTACATGTAAGATATCTTGATGTGGGTGTCAAGTTGGGTCAAGCAAGGCCAGGTTCCTGAGTTCCACTGCTATGATTCTCTGCCCTACTCAACTTCCCATCACAGTGCTGAGGCTCACACAATGACTGATTTCCTAAGCAAGAGACTCAACAATATGTTGGGATCAACATTGCTGCCGGTTTGCACTCAAAAAAAAACCTATGGCCAAAATATCCTTCCACTTTTCCTCTCTGAACCTAAAACTATGACCTGGGTTCAGATACTTCCAATTTTTTCCCTTCTTATTATATCATTAAAATGCATCCCCTCTTCAAGTGCTCATTCTGCCTAATGGGAAAATAGGTTGAAAATTCCCCTAGATTGCTTCTTACCTAAACACGAAGCTCCATGGCTTCCAGTCACTTGTCATTTCATGTCATGTGTAATTATATCAGACAAATAACTTTATTTAAGAATGTGGACCACACTGAACTGAGGTTGCTATGGCCTGACTGTTTGTGTCCTCCAAAAGTCATATGTTGAATTTTAATCCCCCAAAGATGATGTATTAGGAGGTGGGGTCTTTGGGAGGTGCTTAGGTCATGAGGGTGGAACCTTCATGAATGAGATTAGTGTTCTTATAAAAGAGTCCCCACAGAGATCCTTCACCCCTTCTACCATCTGAGGACAACATGAAAAGTCTGCGACCCAGAAGAGGGCTCTCACCTGACCATGGTGGTGCTTAATCTTGGACTTCCAGCCTCCAGAACTGTGAAAGATAAATTTCTGTTGTTTATAAGTTCCTCAGCCTGTGGTATTATATTATAGTTCCTTGAACTAAATCCAGGTATGTTTATATAATACCAGCACTTTCAAGGAACCTAAAGTTTTCTATTACCTGTGGTCCTCAATTACCTGCCATAGTAAATTTTTTCAAGGTATAATGGTCTCCTTCTTGCTAAATCCAAGAAATGTCATTTGGCCTTTAGTCTTTCTCTTCTCTTTTCATCTTTTAAACACTGGTGACAATTCATTTGAATCTTGTGACAAAAATTTACCTAACAAATGGTGTCCCCATGTTTCTCTCTCCTGGTTCTCTCCCACCTCTCTGATTTTTTTCTCCTCATGTAGGGACCTCAGTTCTTGATTATCAGCCCTTATTCTTCCCAAATCTCACCGTGAGAGTAGTTACTCAGTCTTGGATTTCAGTACTATCACTGTGTAGATGAGTTTTAAATCTGCCTCGCCAACCTAATCCTATATCCCTTATCCTGCCATTTTCTTAACATCACCAAATACCAAATCTAACCCATCATCTCTCCCCCTGAAATAATTTTGTCCTGATTTTTCCACTTCCTTGAAAAATTAAGATGTGAAGATTAGGCAGATGTGGACTGATGTGGTAGCAGGCAACTTGAGAAGAAAAGAATACACTTGCAAGAATTTTCTAAGGGATAAACATAGGATTTAATGACTGGTAAGATGTAAGGAATGATTCAAAGATAAAGAAGCTATTATTAGTCGAAGCACCTCCTTGGTGTCCTGGCAACAGGCGCTATGTCACTTTGACTCCCTTCTTTGTTCATGACTTACCTCCTTTCCCCAGCTAGCCAAAGCACTTTTTTTTAAACTACTTTTTCTTATTTTCATCCTCTACCCATAGCTATAGGCTAAATAGATATTTGTTAAAATAATGAATAAATGCAATGAACATATCTCATTTTCAACCTTTTCTAAGGAAATTGATGTGATCTTCCAGTGGTTGCCAGAAGCTTTGAATGCTCACCCACCCTCTCAGTTCAGTTCTCTGCTGACAACTTTTGGAGGCCATTGTTGTTTTCAGTTTGTGGTAGGAATCTGAAATCCACATGATTCTTTCATCAACCACCTGATCTATATCAAAACTCTCTTATAAACACAGTCATTCCAGGTCTTGGTTAATCCCTGAGGAGAGGCCTGATCCTCTTCTGCCATTTCCAGCTCTACTCATCCTCTTACCAGGGCACTTTGTGGCTCTTGTGGTCGGCAGAATCACGACTCCTCAAAGATGACAACGTCCTCATTCCGGTAACCGGTGAATATGTTGGTTATGTGGAAAAAGGACTTCGCAAATGTGATTAACAATTTGAGATGGGGAATATCCTAGATTAACTGGGCACACCTAATGTAAGCACAAGCGTTTTTCTAAGCGAAAGAGGAAGGCAGAAGCGTCAGAGGAGGAGATGTGATGATGGAAGCAGAGGGTGAAGTGAAATTGCTGGAAGGGGACCACAAGCCAAGGAATGAGGGCAAGCTTCTAGAATCTGGAAAAGGCAAGGGATGGATGCTCCCTTGGAGCTTCCAGAAGAAATGCCTTCTGATACATCGATTTTAACCCTGTCAGTCCCATTTTTGGGACTGTAAGATAATACATTTATGTTGTTTTAAGCCTCTAAATTTGTGGTAATTTGTTATAGAATCTACTAATGCCCTAAACCAAACATTCATCACCATTCCATTATCCTGGTCATCGCCTAAGACTCCCCTTTTTGTTCATCCGTTTTACCCCAGACTCTCATTCCCAGATGGCTCTGTGCTTCCTCCGTGGACCTAACCTTCCACTGATCTTCTTTTCCAATTTTCCACTGAGTTCTCAGGGTTTTCTGTTATGTTGCACATAAATTCCCCTGTGTTCTCAATCTTCCTACCAAATGCATCCCCTAACTGCTGACTTTAACTGAAATGCTCTTTCCTGAGGATACCAACATCCTTGAAATTTCCTCAAGAAGATGCCTTTACTTTTCTTATATCCCAAGTATATCACTCCCAAAAGCAACAGGCTTGCCAAACATTACGCTTCTACCTTTGTATCCCTCTAGACTTCTTGTCACTCTCATCTTCTAGTGGCATGGTAACTTCCCCCTCATTTATTGTAGATTTTAAACTTGGACTGCTTAATTGGATCTCTGCAGCAAGCTCTGTTGTCATCTTGGGGGATTTGAGAATTGTTAGGAACGATCTGTTCTAGCCAGTCCATCTCTTAATCTCTTCTACTCTAGTAAACTTCACCTCCACTCCTGCCATTCGTTACCAAGGGTACACTCTAGGGCTTCTCATCAGTTGGAATTTCTCCTCTGAAATCCTGCATTCAAATATACTCTAAGCAATTGAGTTGAAAATTAAAGATAAAAAATACCAGAACGTATTGCATAGCCCCACCATACCCCATCTTTTTTTCTTGCGGTACGCGGACCTCTCACTGTTGTGGCCTCTCCCGTTGCGGAGCACAGGCTCCGGACGCGCAGGCTCAGCGGCCATGGCTCACGGGCCCAGCCGCTCCGCCGCATGTGGGATCTTCCCGGACCGGGACACGACCCCGCGTCCCCGGCATCAGCAGGCGGACTCTCAACCACTGCGCCACCAGGGAAGCCCTCATACCCCATCTTGAAGGAGACACCTGCTCTTCCTCTCATGATGCCTCACTCAGTAAACGGCAGTGCCATCCACACATGAACCCAAGAAAGGTACTCGGGTCCCATCTTTAATTCTACTTCTGCAACGACATTTGTGCATCCAATATATCTATCTCTGAAATTGTCCTTTCTCTCCAACCCCACCATCACTACCCTAAATAATCCTCCCTCTGAATTACTGCTAATTTCAAATTGTTCTCTCCAGCCGATTCCCTTATACCTGTCAAACTCAATTCTTTTCAGGTTTAGGTTGGTCTTTCTTAAATATGTTTTGATCAATTTATTTCTCTGCTTAAAATCCTTCAAGAGTTTCCCATTGCCTTTGTAATAAAGTTCATCTTATCATATTCTTAATGATTGCTGCCTACCCTAGTAGCTTCACCTGGTTTCCCTGCCACATGCCATCTCTCCTCTCCTACCAACCTATACACACTCAGCCTAAGGTTGTCCTGAACTGCTTTCAGTTTTCCAAACTAATTTGGCTGTCAGTGTCACCTCCAAGCTTTTCTACCTGCTGTTCTCTCTGGCAGTAACTCTGCTTCACTCCTTTACTTATCTGATGACACCACACATCCTTCAGATCTTAGCAGGCCTATTACTTTTTCTGAAAAGCCTTGCTTTATTTCCCATTCTGCCCCCTCATCTCATCATTGAGAAAGTCTCCTTTTCCATGGAGCAACCTGTACTTACATCTATTCTAGCGCTTGTCACACTCTACTACGAATGTTTCTTTAGTTGTCTCTCTGACCAGTTCATAAACTTGAGGAAGTGGCTGTCCTTTTTAGTCTAGAAGCCTCAATGCATGACACAGCCGATCAGTAATTTTTACTGAAGTGACAAACTAACTAAATATAGATTTGTGTTCCTAAATATTCTTTCTCCCTTTTATTATCTTTATTAATTTGAGGCGTATGTCTATCCTCAATGGAGCTAAACTTTCACATCTAGATTAAATCATGTCTTTATGAGTATTTGCTAGGTGGTTCATTTTGTCTATCACATTAGCAAATATGCTTCTTTTCATGACCTGTATTTGACCCACACTATCTTATGGACGTGGTGTTCTAATTCATCTATCCATCTGTCATTGGTCCTGTCTTAAACCACATCCAACCACTCAAGAATTTCCTATGTATCCTGCTCTGGTGCAAGCATCCAGACACAGGTGTCTGTGTGGTTCCTGAAATACCCCAACTCCACCACCATCAACAACCCTATTTACCATCACAGAAGCCAGGAACTAACTCACAATTTGTTCCTTGGTCAGACTGAAACCCCAATCTGCCTGCAGATCGGCTAGAAATCACCTCTACAGACCACTATGCTCTCAGCTGTTCTAAAAAACACTGATTCAAAGACTTTTTGTCCAATCACAAAGAGAATGGAGATAACCGAGAAACCTGAAGGAAACCATTCTCATTACATAATAATAAGACTAATGTCAGTCTCCTTGTACATAGAATGAAGAGGCTCTAAACCTTTCCAAGTAAGGAAGAGAACTCCCTTTTCCCTGCAAAAATATCATAAGACTCCCACATGATAGGTGTTGTGCTGTTGGTTGGTAGATGACAAAGAAGCTCTTATGAATTTACTAGAACTTTAAAGTAAAATAATTCATTATTAAGCACAGAATCAATTTACATGTTTTTGAAAAATTATAGTATATACATGTGTAAGATGTGTGAGCACATGAATGTGCAATAACTATAAAGTCTCTCAGGCCTGAGAATTGCCCATAGCTTGAGAGCTTTTTTAGTTAGAAAACCATTAAGACCCATTCTACTGCTAACTCTCTGATTCTATTAGTTGCAGTAATTTCTGCTCATTCGTTAGACAAGAGATTCTCACTTTCTTTAATTCAGCATTTCCTAAGTTTTGTACCATGGAAGTCTAATTGTTGATTGAAAGAAGTATTTCAGGACAAACAACTTTGGGAAATGCACATAATATTGTCTTTTTACAGATGCTTCATGTATGTAGCCATATTAAAGACTCTGAGAAATAGTACAGTTTTTTTTTACATTACTTAACCCAGAATTTCCCAAACTTATTTTTCCATGGGGCAGTTTTATTCCCCATGGAACACCTATTAACATATCATGGAGCACTGATTTGAGAAAACACGGTTTGTAAACACTTCAGTGGTGGGCAGGGCACTGTCAACCAAGGGAACAGAAGATCCAAGAATGCCATGTCCCAGTAGTTAATGCAGACATTATGTATTCATCCTGAGGTGGGTGCTAAGGCTGAGTAGATGTGCATGACAGTCTGAAAGATTTTGATCCAGAGATGTGGGCAACCATGCAAATCACATACTCACTGAACCAAATTCAGGGCATTGTAGAGATCCTGAAAAATCCCCCTGGCTTCCCAGATTACAGTGTAGTTTCAAATATTTCTGTCCTAAAGACATAACCATACTCTGCAGTTTCTCAGATGCTGACCCTTAAGAAGTGCAATTGGAGTAAGGAGGCTGATTCCACACCAGCGAGGGAAAGCACCACTATTCTAAGAATGGGTGTTTTTGGTGGGTGTGATGAATTTTCTGCACAAACACCTGCATCTTCCTTGGCATTCCAGCATGCACTAATCCACTGCTTTTGTCAGAATAAATACAAAGGGTCTCAGTCACATTCCTGGTTCGGCACAGACACACTTAGTATACGAGGCAGGCTGGAGAGGAGATGAGAAAACTCTTCTGGGCATTGTAAGGTCAACAAATTGGAAGAAGCCACAACTCACCCTTGGGAAGGATTAAATTCGTTGACATCCTCCAAATTGATTTACCTAGATCAGACCACATGTTAATGAGGCAGGCAAGTTACTCTAATTCATTGTTACTATTCTAAATGTAGAGACCTTTTCACATTCAAGAGGTGGGACCATGGATTCCAAATGAGCATTACTTATTTATGGCTTGTCACTCATCCTGCCTGGGCCAGTGTCCTCAGAGCCATTTATAATTATCATCTAAACCACACCAAAAAGAACTGGACATTCAAAGAGCACGGCTCTCAGGAAATGAAGTGAGTTTTCTTTATCTATTACCTATACCTCTGAAAGAAGTGCATAAATGCTCTTAGCCAGCAAAGTGTAAGAACTTAGATTTCTTCTGGGTGCAGACTTTTCTAAGTACTCTAAAAATTTCTTTTATTTGAAGGATCCCCTAAAAATGTCACACTCGCTTTTCAAGATTGACTCCTCAGTAACAGTGAAACATTATTTATACCACAGATGTAAGATCTGTAGACCTCATCCCTGTCCAAATTGTGAGTTGGGAAGGGAAGATTTCACAATGGCTTCACACCTATCAAGCTTTATCTGTATCAAAAAATAAAGTTTATGCCTATATCAAAGAAATATTTTTTGGTATGTTTATATGATAACTCATACACAGTGCTTTGGAATAATCATCTAATAAGTTTCCCCAGTAGGTAAAGGAATGCATAGTTTGGAGGGCCAGATGTAAATACTTTAGGCTTTTGAGGCCATATGGTCTGTTGCAACTTTTTTTTTTTTAACATCTTTATTGGAGTATAATTGCTTTACCATGGTGTGTTAGTTTCTGCTTTATAACAAGGTGAATCTGCTATACATATACATATATCCCCATATCTCTTCCCTCTTTGTTGCAACTTTTCAGCTCTGCCATCGTAGTGTGAAAGCAGCCAGAGACTATGTGTAAATGAATGTGTGCGACTGTATTCTGATAGATTTTTATTTATGGTCAACACTGAAATTTGAATTTCATATGATCTTTATGTCACAAAATATTATTCTTTTAAAACATGTTTTTCAACAATTAAAAAATGTAAAAACCATTCCTTGCAGGTAGGGTCATATTGAAACAGGTGACAGCAGCATTTGGCCCCAGCCCAGTGCTTACTGACCCCAGCTTTAACCCATAACTTTGAAAATAAGACATACAACCTCTTTGCTGACATTTCATTTTCAAGTTCTTTATCAACATGAACTCATCCCACCTGATTTGATGAGAAGATCAGTGGAACCATGAAAGCACATGCAGAGCAAATATTGCAGAATGTAAATCCTAGGAATTTCAGATTTTACTTTTATAAAGTTAGAAGAATGTCTGGAAGAACAAATCAAGAGACATCAAGACTATTTTCCTTACAATACATACTTTGAGAAAGATTGCTGTGACTTTTATTGTACTTTTGCTCCTCTTGGAGTTAATTTTTTTTCCAGAAGAATGTGCTCCTAGATTTACAATGGATTGTGAATTTTCCTAACAAATATTCATTATTCACAGTTATAGAAAATCCCATAATGAAAGTACTTTTTCTGATTAAAAAAGCTCTTTGTTTATTTTAGACTACATGGGAAATGCATAAGAGGGCAGAATTCTTCTAGTTCAAGAAAGGTTGCTGTTTAAATCCACGAGATTTTTGAAATCTCTCATATGTTGATAGCCATTATATAAAAATCTTTCTGTTGGCAAATCAAATGTCAAATAAAGCACTTGGCTATTTAGCTGGAGAGCTTACAGTTTAACCCTGCGTGTAGATTCGGGGTGAAGCAAAGGTCTCTAATTCTAAATATTTGTTGGTAGATGTTGCTTCATCAGCTACTTGGAAATCAGTTTCCATCAGATTGGGTAAAGCATGCTAAGCAAACAAAGCAGCAATCAGGACACTAGTCAGAAAACAGCCTCTGTTTTTATTCTTTCTACGCTTATGCTGCATCAATTTGTCCCTGGCCTCAAGCCTCCCACCCTCTGCCTTCCTCAGTATAAAATGTCTTTGGCTTGCAAAACAACATTGGTGAGTTTATTAATACATCTTGTGACAGGCTCGTTCTGAACTGCAGGCCACACAGGTGTTCATTCTTTGAGAAGGCCCCATCTGTGTGACTGTGGCTTCTTTTAGTCCCCTTACTTGTTGGCACATAGCTCAAAGCAGCACCCCTGTAGCTTCCCTTTAATGGGAATATGAACACTTAGAGTGAAGCCGTAGACTTACAGGGCTTTCTTAAAGCAAATTAAGCTCTTTAAAAAAATAACAACAATTCTTTGCCTTCAAATCCCTCTCCCCAGGCCAACCCACACCCCAAAATCAGACAGGCCAGATGTTTGTGAAAACTGCAGTTTCCGCAATCAAAAGTACAACATTTACCATAGCTTTTATCAAAGATTTCAATTCCTCTCATCTTAAGGAAAATGACCCTTTTATTTTGTTGTGGACATAAAATTGTGGCCCTGGGAAAATTGGAAGCATTTCTGTTGAGGGAAATCAATTTTCTCACTGCCATATATGATCAACATGTCACAGCCATCACCCAGATAATAATAGTAAAGTACAAGTAAAATGGCTGGAAATACTGGCTTTAAAGGTAGAAAAAGATAGAAACAAGATAACACACCCCCCGTTTTTTTTAAAGCATGTTTGCAAAAAGAATAAAAAGAAGAAAAAACTCTAAGGGTTATTTTTATTCTTTCATTTTCTTCCTTCCCACCCTGTTTTCTTCCTTTTGCTGCTGTGCTTTCTGGCGTATAAGTATTTTATTTTGTGTACTGATCGGCCAAAGCATTAACGAAACTGTAGAGATATGTGTTCTTCCTGGAAAAGAGTAAGCACTTTACGTGTAAACCACTCTGGCTCCTTTTCAATCATCCTGTTAATGGGTGGCTAATTGTCAAAAGATGTGACCAGAGTGAGATGACCCAAGAGTGTGTTTAGGTGGGAGGCAACAGGGAAAGTACAGAAGGAGCTTCTTAATTTGGATCCTGCAAACAAAAGGAAACATCAAATGTGACCTCGCTGCTGGACTGTTAATGGCTTTCTCCCCATCGCCCCCTGCCACTTAGCATCTTTTGTGCCCCACCCTGGGAAGCTTCCCGGCAGAAGTGTGCATTAGCAGAACTCTACAGTTACAATATGCTGCTTACTACAGACGAGGGCGAAAAACCTTCAGAGTGATTAAATGTTCTTTGGACAAACACATCCACATCCATAAACGAGCCATTTTTATTTCAGGCAGGCCCCTGAGTGATGTCCCTGCTGTGGCCACCAGCACAAAGGAGTGTTGTACCTAGAATGTCACTGAGGACCTTCAAAGTAGATCCAAACACTATCCCTCTTTGTAGGAAATTTGGCCCTACATGTGAGTATGGGAAGTTAAAACTGCATTAATTCAGGCCAAGACCAGAAAACAGCAGACAAGATTTTTGCAAAACTTTAAATATTTTAAGTAATTTAACCGTTTGCAAACAAGCAAAAAAAAACACCCCAAAATCCAAGTGCTTGCTTTGGAATGAAAATGAGAGAGAGAAGTGAGAATGAGAGGAAAAACAGCAACAAAATCCAGGCTAAGGGAAACTCAAAGATACAGTAAGTGTGTCTACACAAAGATGTTCATAGAAGTGTTATTTAGAATTGAAAATAACGTATATGTCTAGCAATAAAGGTTTTAGAAAGGTAAACTATGGCACATACATTTGGTAACATATTTTGCAGCTATTAGAAATACTGGTTTTAGAAAAAATAAAGCTTAAAGAAACATGAAAAAACTTATGGGTTTAAGTAAAAAATAATAATATGAAGAAGAAGTTATAGCTATGGAGAAATGCATGCTCAGGAGAACATAACAAAAAGAATGTTACGGTTGGTTGGATGGTGATATAGGTGAAATATGTTTTCCCTTCTATTCTAATTGGGAGTGATTTGGATATTGTATCAATTAAAAACAAAACAAAACAAACAGCAGAAATAAACTCTGAGAAACTCCGTTTGATGGGCAAGAGCATCATTTTAAAAAAGATAATATTTTCAGATTTATTAGAATTTGTTAATACTTCATTTGTCCAGTGTTTAGGTGGTAAATGAGAATAAAAGGACTCAGTGGGCTATTTCTAGCCCAGAGGAAGCCATTTCACTCTACTCCTGGCAGCAATACTCCCAGTGCGTCCCAACTCAGTCTTCAAAATGTTGTATGCCTCTGTGCTGGTGATTTCCACAGAGAAAGTGACCTTGAATTGGAGATTCTAGACAATGCCTAATGCTTAATGACTTGTAAGTAGATAACATCTGTATTCAAAGGGATAAAAAATAGCTGATTTTTCTCCCATTCATTTTATAACTTTTTCCCCAAACCTGCCTTTGTGCACGGGTTATGTGAATAGTTCATCTACAAGTTTATTTCTAGCTGAATCTCTTTTTTTCAAAGGCCAAGAGTTGACTGATGTATCCATATCTCAGCCCATTTCCCATT
Source organism: Grampus griseus (assembly GCF_964374135.1). Taxonomy (NCBI): domain Eukaryota; kingdom Metazoa; phylum Chordata; class Mammalia; order Artiodactyla; family Delphinidae; genus Grampus; species Grampus griseus. Next base: position 97,311,745 of record NC_139018.1, read on the forward strand.
CGCACATCCCAAAATGGGTGGGTTATCTTCAGGTCAGGATGCAAGTCCTGCATCAGGAAAATACCCATCCTAATGGGGGAGACTTAGGTGCCTGTTGGCCCACTTAGCACTGTGGCTGGTGAAGCTCTCAGCTCTCCAGACAGCGGGATGGACCATGTGTTGGAAAAGATCAAACTCAGTGGCTTATTGGAGTGGAATGGTTGGGAGAGAGGTGTTCAAAAAACACTTCCTGTCAGTTAGTAAAAGCACATCGATAAAAATAAATCAATGCCCACTTGTTTTCTAGGAATCTGCTTCATATTCAGCAAAGGCTCCCATTGTGCTGCATTTCTCATCTAGTAGCCTAGAAAAGATGTGTTTTAAGCTAGAGTAAAATATCCTGAAGAAAAGCATTACTCTGAGATGCTGAATCGTCCCTTATGCACCAAAATGTAAAGCACAGATAAACTTAGTGATAAGCAAATAAAAATGTTCCGTGACTTATTTGAGAAGTGGATTGTGAAGGATTGGTATTGAACTGGATAACTTGAGTTTGATTCTTGATTTATTTATGGACCTTCTGCATGACTTTGATTAAGTCTTCCCCTATTAGGGCCTTAGCTTTATTAAGTATAAAAAAAAAAAACTGTTGAACTAGATCAGGGGACACTACCTGGCACACACAACACTGCTCATCTAGGCAACACTTGTAACAGACATTGCTAATCAATTGTGGCTCTTTCCTGCTGATCCTGGCTGAGGCCTTGGAATCCTTCATTTGACAGTGCTCCTGGCAGCCATTATTAATTGATAAGTTTAGATACAATGGATAAAACTTTCCCATTATAGGTTAAAATAAATTCTTAGGTCTCTGACCCTCCATGACCCTCTAAGCTCTTTCTCAACCCACAACAGAACAAAGTTAAGACCTCTGCTGTTAGATATCTAGACACACAAGTCCATTGACACTCTGTAGGCTTCAGATTAACTTTGCTTCAAAGTTACATCCAAGCAGTTCTGTTTCAAGAATTCTTGTGCTGAAAATACCAGCTTATCCAAATGCTGTTTCCCTTTTTAGTAGCCAATTTGTACCGATGGCAAGTGTTTGTGTGGCATGAGTTACCTGGAAATCCCCACCACACTTTTCCTACATACTAAGATATGAGGTCATGCATTATTAATTCTTCTAAGTGCAGGGAGATAGTGATTAATTCATAATTTTAATAGTTGACATACAGTGTTATCCATAATTTTATTTTCTCCCTAAATCCATAGTAAACCAGAGTAATACTGACACCTTCTATAGATCTGTCATGCGTTTCAGAATCTAACTGAACTTCTGCATTATATGCTCAAGCCATGAAAACACAATCTACATCCCTTCTCCAAAACCTGAGGTTGCTCTACTGTCTCACTGGGTCCAGACTCATTGTTTGGTGCTTTATAAGCCTGTTATTAGTTGGACTTATTACTGTGCTCTCATGTCTGTTTATTTATCTTCAAGATATTGCTCCATTTAGAGAGAACTGCTTGCTGTCTCTTTGCCCCAGACCTGGAATGAGAATGAGGCAAATGAGGAGACTGGGGTGCAAACTCTAAAGATGCATGTTCTCAGAGTCATGCTGAGTGTCTCCTTAAATATCACACCCTACGCAGTTCATTTGCCATATTCTAGTTCTGGCTTTGCCTTGTACCATCAACTAAAAACAATTTTTATGTCTTTACTGTTTTTCAGCTCTTCAAAGCCAATTCATATGTATGATCTAATTTTATTCTCTCAGCCCTTGGAAGGGCTGATGTTATCACTTTCCCCATTCTACAAGGATGAGAAAATCTGAGTTTCAAAAAGTTAAAGTTAAGGAGTGTCAGAGTTAGAACTTGATAACAGGTCTTCTGAATTGGAGCAGGATATTATTTCCAGGAGAATGAGTCTTAACCTCCTTTTCTGTGCTCTATGACAAGGCATGCCTTTCTCTTCCTTCAAAATCCACACTTTAAGCTTTTCAGTTTGAATTATTTTATTTATTTCAAGATTTTTTCCATATGCATCTATTACCCCTCACTTGTTTTGCACATGTCTATCATAAGTTATTATCTTTTATTTTTTGTTTTTTGGCCTGTTTCCTTAATATATAGATTAGATACTCTTGAAGTGTGAACAATATATAATACGTAAAATGGTATATTTTTATAAAGCCTGAACTTGTCAATGGACTTTGTGAGGGATACAGACATTTGTTTCACTGCCAAGTTTATAGATGAGGAAACTGAGTGATAAGGAATGATGATGACAGCTAGCATTTGTTGAGGACATCAGGGTTGCAAGGACCATGTCAAGCAGCTAACATGCAACATTTCCATGAATTTCATAACAACCGAATGAGGTAGCTGTTGTTGTCTACCTTGGAGCTTTAGTGAAAATAGCAAACTGCATAAGGTCATAGCACTTGTGAATGTCAGGGCCAGGATTTAAACCCAGGTATGACTTCAGAATACACACATTGGAGTGATTAACCTAGGGCTGCAGAACCAGCAAGGAGACAAGTTGAATCCTGGGTCTGATAGTTCTGACTCCAATCTTGCTCCTTTTTCATTGTTCTCATCTGCTTCTCACTTTCACAAAATAGTATACCCATTTGATATCTTTTTATTTTAAGTGAATTGATATTATATTAAGAATAATTTTGGTCTATGTTTACTTTAGCGATTTAAGGTCTCCTTATGTGAAATTAAAATCTAAGTAGAAACATTGTGAACCTCTATATCTGCTACTTGGTTATGGAACAAATGCAGTTTCTTTGGAGCATGCAAGTATAAAGATGGCTCAGTAGGGTGTGGTCTTCATGTCTATGCCTTGCAGGTTGAGAAGCATAACAAGGCTTGGGATAATTAAATACTGGTGGATCCCCAGGGGTATAAGGGAAGTGGGTTGTGGGAAGAGTAGAGCATAGCGATGGCAAAGAAGTGGCATGGCTAATCTACCCCAGCCTTCTTTCCCGTGGAGCTCTGCAGTGGCATCGCAATGTGTTTCAGCACAGAACTACAGGCAGCCACTGTCCATTGGCCAGGATTAGCTCTAGAGAGGAAACCTATATGGCATCATTGACTGTGGAGAGGAAGAGACTTATTTCCCAAACTTGGAAATGCTACTCCTTGGATGTGGCCCTGAGCAAGTTATTTAACCTTGAAATTCAATCAGGTCACTATTCAATAGAGATAATGATAGTACCTCCTTACCAGAGTTGTTGTAAGGGGTTAAAATAAGACGCATATAGCATAAGACCTGAATCAACATTAATTATCCCTGAAAATAAAACAGGGACAATGCCTCTTTAACTCCCCTTTGCAATTGCAAAATCATCCAGAAAATAAAAAATAATGTAGAAGACTTCAATATTCCCCCCAACTTTAAAAAAAATTTCTGATCTGAATCGGAATAATTCTAAGTTTTCACAGAATTTTTTTTCTTTTTAAATGTGTGAGGCCATCAGTTCATGGGATTTGGCATCAACCAGACCTAGGTTTGAGTTACAATTCTGTCATTTACTTGGTAACTAAGAGTAAATTGGTTAACTTTCCTGAGCTTCATCTTCCTTGGCTATAAAACAGGGATATAACATTACCTATACCACAAAATTATTATGAGATTAAAAACCGGCAAAGCCTATATGCCATAAATCACTTGGTAAATATTCATTGTAATCATTCCTGCAAGGCAGGTCCCTAAGGGGCACCTGCACGCATTCCAGTGAAAGGAGACATCTGGCCATGACACTGCACTTTGAGCTTGCCCTGTTTAGTGTGGCCATTGTGCTCGCTGCTGTTTGCCTAACGCTGATGAAGTTACTTAGTTCTCGTCCTTGACTACTTCCTGGCCCTTGTGCAATATCTCCTGATTTGAGGCTGGATTCTACAGATCATGTAACTGGTCACAGCAGAAGTAGTTATGCTTTAACTCCCTTTTATATTCAATGCTATGAACTATCAAGTGGAAAGAGACTGAAGGGACAGGGGATCAGGGTGAGGGAATATCAGGGATCCTGCTCTACCTGATCTTTTGCATTTGATTCAATAATTATTGATTACCTACCATAGGCCAAGCTTCGAGGGTGTAAACAGGACATGCCCCTTGCCTCACGGAGCTCAGAGCTTGGTGATGCAGTGAGAATAAGTTTTCACTTTTACAAACAGTTACACAAAAACTAAGTTGGGTATAATGAGAGATTCCTTCAAAAAATATGTGTAAGTATGCATGTGCCAACTTGAAGGAGAATACAAGTATGTTTACTCAAAAGATCCATTTGAACTTAAAAAAAGAAAATGTATTTTTATTTAAAGAAAAACAGAACTAAAAGCTATCAAGACTCCTGCAGACCTTAATATGTGTGTATAATTTTATTAAATATATATGAAAATTTTTGTCATGCACATGTATACATACTATAACCGTAGAGCTCAGTGAATTTTCACAAACTGGACACACTTATGTAAACAGTATACAGATTAAGAAACAAAATCTTACTGGACCCCATCAGGTCCCTTCTAGTCACTGCCCTCAGGAGAACCAATATCTTGTATTCTAATAGCATAAAATACATTTTTATATCTTTGTACTTTCTATTAATAGAAGCATGTAGTGTGGTATGCAGATTTTTAAAACATTTTTCTGTCAAACTTTGGTTTATTATTTGGTGCTTCTTTATTAATCTAAACCAGCAAAGTTTGATCTACTGTGAAACATAGACTTGGAATAAAGTATTCTCAGGCTTGTGTAAAAATTGCCAACTCTTTCTGCACAGGATGATGCCTTTGTACCTGGATGTCCTGATCTTGGAAGTTATACTTCAGAATGTGAACTCATTCCATAGAAAATGGTTTAATTTATTGAAGGCCAGGTACTTGCTTCCCAGCAACACAGCTTAAGTAAATGCCTGACTCAGACAGTCAACATTACTGTCTCAAAAATCTTTCATTCTGACATATTATCACACATTTGTCATTAGGGAGCTGCATACCCACATATGTCCATAAATATTTGGTCTTAGTAGACCCAGGTTGACCTGCTTGAGAATCAGAAGGAAAAAAAATCTTATCTCTGTCCTTGGAAAAGGTACAATTAAATGAAGGGAAAGTTTGAATGTGGTCTCTGAGAAACTTTGTTTCCCTGAAAACAAAATCATTTTGCTCTAGTCAATCAATAACTCTGCTTGGTAAATGTGAATCTTAGGCTCAGAAAGAGGTTATCAGCCATAACATTTCTTAACACTTTCATAATGTTATCAGAAATTAAAAGGTAACATTTATCAAATATTTACAAGTTGTGTGGGACACAGCACAGTGTAAACATATGAATCTGATAATATCCAAGCTGCAGTTTTAAAACAGATCCAAAAAAATCTCAAAAATGTTTGCTCTTCAATGATGCATTCTCCATCATGTAAAAATTTAACTATTGAGATGCTCTAATGACACAAGGAATGGGTCACATAAGGAGGAAGGTATCTCAGGTGAAAGGTCAATATCAACACAGATGAAAGAGATTGCATTAAGCAGCTTATGCCAACCAGGAAGGACACACATTTTCTAAATGAACATAGGAAAAAAACCTATTACATAATGGAAAATGTGAGACAAATATTAGTTACTTCAGTTGACTACACATGAAAGGTATGTACAAAAACACACAAAAAATAAGTCTTTCATCATCCTGTGGTCACTTCCATTCTCCTTTTTTCTGTCTGTGGTAGCATTTCTCCAGGTTCTATGGGGGAAGAAACTTCATTCATCTTTCCCTTTCCCCAGTCCCCTGGGTGCTTTGCCTTTGTATAGGGCTCGTCCAGTCTAGAGCCTCCATTGCCACCTCCCTCATAGTGGATCCTCTATTCTATTAATTAAAGACGGTCAAGAGAAAAAGGAGGAAGGTGCAGGGAGGAGGAGGAGGTTGAGGAAGAAGAGGAGAGAACCATAAGCTGGGAGGCAACAATCTTCAAGAAGAAAAAAAGGTCATTAACTGGCAAAGGAAAGTCACCAAGCCCCAGTGCCCCAGTCTCTACACTCCCCCTCCTCCTGGTGAATTTGATGGCCCTGAACACTGCCATTCAGTCCTAACCCATGTCCTGTGTACTGCTGCTCTCTCCACAGTCTTTCACCTCTAGGCCACATGCGATGACTGGAGCTTGGGCAGAACTGCAGTGGGGTTCACTTGGAAAGTAAGGAGTAGATGGAATGGGCTGAATGGTTTAGAACAATGAGATAGCACTTTCCAAAACAGAAAATTTCTTAAAGTAGATTTTGTTGGTAGTGTATTTGTTTCTTTGTTTTCAGAGTTGAAAGCGTTTACCTTGCGAATTTTTTAGCCCTTTAAATCTGAGAACTGTACTTAATTCTACGGTGACGGTGGGTGGCAGCTGGAAATTCAAGGCTGCATTGCAAGGGTAACTGGAAATAAAGCCCAGATTGCCTTACAAAAATAGAACCCAAGAAAATGTTTCTTCTTAAAATATAATAAGTGAAGTTTTTTATCAAATATGAGAAGAGGAATTGAAGGGCAAAGAGAACCAGAATTTGCATGTCTTGAGACATGAAGCTTCCACAGAACAGGTATATGTGCATTTTTCATTTCAGCATTTTGCTGTGTGTTAAATACTGCAAGTTGTACAATGTAATTATTTTTATTTATGTGTATGACAAATTAATGAAATAAAGAACATCATAAGTTTTTTAAATTAGGCTGTAGGACGTATATCAGCTACCACTTCATTAAATTGGGCCTTTAATGGATATTCACCCTGTGAATATGAGTGGGGAAAAGGAGAGCCTTATAACTAATTGACTTCCTGCCCCAGGCACCCAAACGTCTTTCTGCAACTCTGGATTTGTCCCTCCAGGATACTACTGCCAAAATGATCAACACAAGTTCCCAAAATAACAATTTATTCTGCCCAGAGGACATTGTGCCCCCAGTCTCCTGGCCAGATGAATTGGCGCAATTACATCCTTCTCTCTTGCTTTCCCCCTCAGGATATCCTAGGTGTCAGGGCTTTACATGTTACGATGATTCAGAGCAAAAAATCTGCTAAGAGGGAAGACAGTGCTACAAGCATCTTCTTAGATTCCTAGGTCCAAACTGATGGAGCGAAACACAAATCCTCCATTGGTTTCTTTCCTTCAAAACTTCACTGCCCCTCAGGCACATTCACAGATCAAGTGGAGAGCTAAATCCTTTCCTGAGTCCTGACACAAATATGTTGGCATTAACCAACAAAGGCCCCAAACTAACCAATTTCAAGCCTTGTTTTCCATCTGTCCCTCCCCCCACCAAGAGTTAGTGACATAAAGATCATTGCACAAATGCCAGTTTAATCTACTGAGCTATATTTCTCTCTCTGAAGCAGTCTAATAGAGAGGAAAATATACATTCATTTCTGCTTTAGGAAATACAACTCTGGTTAACAAGGTTTCTTGATGATTGCCTCTTATTTGCTTTGCCTTTTTTACCTTAATACTCTCTTCTCTCAGTACTTTTCTTTAGTCAGAGCTGGTTTTTATAAAATATTCCTTTCACTCATTTTTGTTTCTGAATCAGACTCAATGAGCTCTGTATGAACAAACCCTTTCATCAGGAAACCCCACAGCTCACACTGAGGATATTGGGGAACAGGTCTGCATCTGTTGCAAAAGCTTTTCTCCATGTAAATAAGCTCAAGGTGAGGCTCTTAACAAAGAGCTGGGAAGTTGAAAGGGGAAGGTGGTCATTTCCTCAGACAGAGGCCCACATCCCATCCCCCTTTGGGTCCCCACTGTCGTGTATTAGGATGAGTGACTCTAGCCCCACTCACAGGTAGCCACTTGACCAGTGCTTCTGACCATCAAGAGCTTCCTGCTACAGAATTATTCACCACCACTATTTAACTGCCATTTAAAAAAGATAACGCTGTTACTTGATGGGAGAAGGTGTGGGGAGAGGAAAACGGTCATTCCCAATGAAAATGGAAAAGAGGTATTTACATAAGAACTTTTCAGTTGTTCTTTAAGACTGAAATCATTCACAGAATTTTGCAACAAAACACAGAAATAGGTTGTATCTACTCACTGCCCATTTCATATTTGGGATACTTACCAAGAGGGACAGACATAGCTTTCCATTAAACTTTAAATTTTAATGAGGATTAATTAGTTAAAAGGATTGCCCTCATGCACCATTTGCTCATTTGTTCATTCAGTCAAGCAATATTAATCATTGAGTGCCAACTACCTGCCAGGTGTGGTGGTAGGTACTAGGGAAACAACAGAGAGCCAAACCAGGCACCTCTATCATTCTGTGTAGATGATAAAAGAGACATTAATCAACTAATCACACAAATAAATATAAAATTACTAAGCCCTCCAATGAGAGGGACATGGGACTATGTAAACCTATAATAGGGTTATTTGGCCTAGTCAGGAGGTCAACAAATACTTACCTGAGGAAGTGTCAATTGAGCTTGGATGTGAAGGAGGAGTAGTACTTGAGGAAATGGAGGTGTGGCTGAATTGGAGACAGTGAGGATGGATGGGAGGTAAGGTAAAGCAGAAATAGACCTTAAGGGACAGGATCATGCAAACCCACGTTAAACGTCATGTGAATACTTGGAGTTTATCCTAAGAGCAATGGAAAGCCACTGAAAGGTTTTACACAGGAGAAATGATATGATTGATATGATATGATATGATGACATGACATATGAGATGAGTTGATGTGCTGTAATGTAATATGAGCAGGTTGGATTTCTCTGGCTGCAGCGTGTTGGTGGTGGTAAGAACAGACTATCAATAGGCTGAAAGAGACCAGAAAGCTGACTGGTAGAGGTTATTTCATTCAGAAATGTTTACACATTAATTAAATCAGTCTGATCCTTACGAGGTAAATCAGACCCTGATTTTTGTCTGACACACCATGTAGTTCTTCTACTGGGACCTATTCACCTTTTCCTGCTCCCCTACTAAGAGCCCCTTCCCTCCATATATTCAACAGAGCATTTGTTTCTGCCACTTATAAACCAAGGTCACTTAGCCAACCTATCTCAGAATCTTTATTTGTAAAAGGGCTAAGTATAGTCCCCCGGCTTTCCTCATCGTATTCTATGAGTATAATCTGAAGTAATAGGTGAGAAAGTGCCTTGTACACTAGAATACATGAGATCAATGTAGGTTGGCATTATTGTAATGCTCCTGATTATGTGTGATGTCCCTCTTCTCCGAGTGTTGGTCTGAATATTTTGGCTAGAAAAAAAAATTCAGATGCTTTAATTAGGATACTCATCAAATTCCTAGTCAAGGCAATAATTAATGCAGAAATAAAAGGACAAAACAGAGGCAGGGCTAGAGAAAGGATTGGGGTGACTTCATAGTCATAGCCTCAGGTCTCTGGATGTGATTAGGCTGTACGCCAATCATTTACCAAGGTGAAAACGTATATATGACAGCAGCAGATGGGACTCATGCCCTCAGAATGGATCCTGTTACAACTATGGTGAGCTAGAAGTCCCTAAGAACAAAGGGATGACCTCATACTTCCTTGTGGGACACTTGCAGGGAAGAGCCTCTAGTCTCCCCAGAAGGACAAACAGAGCTTTGCTTACACCCCAACTTCTGTTTTTGCAAGCAGGTTCACGCTTTGATCAAACAAACCTAATGTACCAGGGAATGTCCATGAAGGGATAGGGGTAGGAAGCAGAAGAGCCAGGAGAGAGAAGAAAATGAAAGTATATTAAACTCATAAAGAGGCTTTCCATCCAAATTCTGTGAAAGACCAAGCTTCTGTAGGAATCAGAGCCTCTCAGTTATCTCTGATCTCTGTCCTCTTGCCCTTTCCTCATGAAATTTTGAGACTCTCTGATGACTTTTGGGGTGGAAAGAGAGCTACTCATGTTCTGGGGAAGGTGCAGGCAGTCATGAGCTTGTCTGTGCAGAGGAGGAAGGAGAAAAGAAGGAAGATGTTAGGGGCACCCCTTCATCTGTGAGCATTGCCTCCAGTGCTCTGAGGATCAGTTCTAACTTTATAACACTTTAGGTCTCTCCTATGGTCGTTTCAAATGATATTGGAAAAGTTCTCCCCAAACCAAGTAGAGTGAATTCTAATGTATGCTAACCCTGTCTAGATAGCTCTGTTCTCTCCTGGTAAGGTAGTAGTCCCTGGGGAATGTTGTGAGGAGATGCTCAAGGAATCCAATCATGCTTATAGGAAGTTTCAATTTGAGGGCAGAGAAGGCTTTTAGGGTCTGAGAAGGTAGGATCCTGAGAATCCCACTTCCTGTTTCCCAAAGAGGCTTCAGGATTATGTGTTTGTGACTGTGTGACTGTGTGTGTGTGTACACATGTGTGGCAGGGAGGGGGTTGTGCATGTACCTTCGTAAGAGGTGAAGTCAGGGTAGCTGAGGGATCTAATGGAAGTTTGGTGGTCCATTAAATTCAGTAAACTTTCACTGACATGGGTGCAGTTTGAGACAGTCTTGAAGACTGTAGGAGGCTGATAGTCTTGAGGACTTAGCAGGCTGTTGGGAATTGGCAAGACTTTGCAAATAGAAGAAATAGCTGGAGAAAGAAAATGAAATGTGAAAATGCAGAACTTAGACCAAAAAAATATAGTCAATCAGGATGGCTGTACATTTCTGAGCTGTTTTAGAGGAAAAATAAGACTAGAGAGCTTGAGTATAGCCAAATTATAGAGGATTCAGAAATCCAGCCAGAAAAGGTGAGAGAACCATTTATTCAGTCATTCTGGAAGTACTTATTGCATGTCACTACATGCCAGACACAGTTCTAGGTGCTTGAGGTACATCAGGGAACAAAATAGATGAACATTCCTGCCTTTATGGGTTTTACATTCTAGGGATGACAATCCACTATTGTCTGCCATTGACTCAATGTTCATGAAATAATTTAATCTTTACAACAACCCCATGAGATTGGTACTAGTATTAACCTGCTTTTACAGGTAGGAAATTGAGGCACAAGGAGGTTAAGCATATTGCCCAAGGTCACACAGCTAGTAAATGTCTAGAGTCGCTATTAACTACTGGATTACACTAGTTGCAAGAGCTTAAGAAGGAGAATTTCAAGGTGGTATGTTTCGGGGGGTGGCAGTGAAGAGTCAGCAATTGCAAGATTATACCATCATAAAATACCATAGACTAGGTGGCTTAAATGACAGACATTTATTTCTACAGTTCTGGAGGCTGGAAGCCTGAGATCAGGGTGCCAGTATGGTCACATTCTGTTGAGGGCTTTCTTTCTGCCTTGTAGGTGTTCTCACATGTTCTTTCCTTGGTGCACATACAGGAAGAAGGAGAGATCTCTCTCTCCTAGAGGGGTGGAATAGGGAGTGTGGGAGGGAGGGAGACACACGAGGGAAGAGATATGGGAACATATGTATATGTATAACTGATTCACTTTGTTATAAAGCAGAAACTAACACACCATTGTAAAGCAATTATACTCCAATAAAGATGTTAAAAAAAAAAAAAAAAAACAGGTACTGTGAACTGCTGCACCACTCATCTGGGTGGACCAACTGAGATAACAGTTACGAAAGGGTTTTCCAATGTGGAAAATTCTCTTCCCACTGCAGAAATGATTACAATAAAATGTTACTCACTGGTGAAAAAAAAAAGTAAGAACACATAACTAAAATAGTCAAACTCATACAAGCAGAGAGTGGAATGGTGGTTGCCAGGGGCTGGGAGGAGGGGGAAAGAGGGAGGTATTAGTTAAAGGGTGCAAGATTTTAGTCATGCAAGGTGAATAAGTCCTAGAGATCTACTGTGCAGTGTAGTGCCTATAGTTTACAATATTGTATTGTATACTTAACACTTTGCTAAGAGAGTAGATCTTGTGGTAAGTGTTTTCTTCCTCTTCTTATAAAGCAACCAATTCTATTGGGTTAGGAAGCCACCCTTATGATTTTATTTAACCTTAGTTACTGCTAAAAGCCTTATCTCCAAATACAGTCACATTGAGGGTTAGGGCTTCAACATATGAATTCGGGGTGGGGACTAACTCAGTCCAACATTAAGGTTCATATAATTCTCCAGTAATTGTTCATGCTTGCTACCTGCATGTGTTTTCTCATTCTTAGCTCTAGGAGGTGGGCAATATTCTCCCCATTCTATGGATTGTGGAAAATGAAGTTTCAAGAATTCAAAGAAGTTTTCTAACCACTCCTATACTTGTTAGTGGCCCCTAACTTGAAAGCCCAGGTCCACTTTCTCTGTCCCATACCACACTGCCTGACTGCTGCCCACACCTCAGCCTTAGTGCCTGGCCAAGTCCTGAAGGCTCTGGGGCCCCTGGAGAAGGGGGTCTCAGGGCACAGGAGGATCCTCCTGTGTAGGCTGAGACCCTATGGCAGGCAGAGGCCTGGCAGAGCTTCCTGGGTGCTGGGAAATAACTCTCTGCCTGGGGAACCCAGTCTGGAGAGGAGATGCAGAGAAGCAGGGTTTTAGTGGAGAATGTCTCTTAAGTCAGTTTAAGAAAGATTTATTTTATTTTATTTTTATTTTTTTGCGGTACGCAGTCCTCTCACTGCTGTGGCCTCTCCTGTCGCGGAGCACAGGCTCCAGACACGCAGGCCCAGTGGCCACGGCCCACGGGCCCAGCCGCTCCGCGGCATGCAGGATCCTCCTGGACCGGGGCACGAACCCATGTCCCCTGCATCGGCAGGCAGACCCTCAACCACTGCGCCACCAGGGAAGCCCCTGTTTTGTTTTATTTTAAAGAAACTTTAGGGGGAAAATGGTAGAGAATTTTCCAGTGTAGAATTACTTAATTATTTGGGGAAATTAAAATGTGTTGTCTACACAAAGAAATCTGAACCTGCTTTTCTCATAGCCACTTTTCATGGACTTGCTTTTTAAAATGTCTTTGTACTATCATTCATTTCCTCACAGTCTGCTATGATCTTGGCTCTGTGTAAGGGCTGAGGAAAATATGCTTGAAATTGCTGTGACAAGTTTCTGGAAAGTGTCATGAAAGAGGAGTCTGTGGCTAAAAGTATGAGAATGCATTGGTTGAATGGTTTATTAAGTACACTTTCATCTTTCCATCCCATCTATCTGGTTTTCTAGGTAGAGCTATGCAATGTTGGGATGCCTAGAAACTGACTTTCCCCTCAGGTGACAAGAAGTGAGCACTAAGGGCATTCTATCACTTGGATCTTACGTACCAACAGCTCTGTGGGAAAGGTAAATCAAAGTGGGAGCTAAATTCAACAGCTTATATTTGAACAAGTTAATGTGTTTTCTCTTAAACTCGTAATAAGTAACACAGAAACATGAGTTTGATACGAGATGTCTATTATTAGCGAGCTAATATTTGTCTCCTGAAACTCTATAGCTCATCTTTGCTTTCAAACCTGCTCAGATCCTACATTTATTTAAGTAGCTTCTCTGTACTTGGAGGATTCACATATGTTAAATAATTTAATCTTAACACTGACCCACTAAGATGTGGTTATATCCATGTTAAAAGTGAGGAAACTGAGGCTCAGAGAAAGGAATGATGCATGCCAGTTTTATCTCCTGTAAGTTCACTGAGGTCTGTGCCTACATATGTTCATCATATCTCCAGGGTTCAGTGAAGTATCTGCTACACAGTAGACGCTTAGTGTTGTTTGTATACTATACCCATTGCTGGTTGCCTTATGAATTCAATATCAGTTGCTTCCCAGCTGCCAATCACTGCTGGATAATAAGAAACTGTAGTAGTCAGGGATATGCAGAGACACAGATACATATATATATATTTATATAGGAATTTATAGTAAATAAATAAGTATATATTTATATAGGAATTGGCTTACTTGATTATGGAGGCTGAGAAATCCCACCATCTGCTGTTTGCAAGCTGGAAAACCAGGCAGGCCGGTGGTGTGATTCAGTCCAACCCCCAAGTCCTGAGAACCAGGAAACTGAAAGAGATGGATATCGCAGCTCGAAAAGAGAGAAAGTAAGTTCACCATCCCTCCACTTTTTGTTCTATTCCAGTGGTCAATGGATTATATGATTGCCACCCACACTGGGTAAGGCCATCTGCTTTACTCAGTTCATGAATTCAAATGCTAACCTCTTCTGGAAACACCCTCTCAGACATGCCCAGAAATAATGTTTTACCAGCTATGTAGACATCACTTAGCCCAATCAAATTGACACATAAAATTATACATCACAGTACCATTGCCTCATCGCCTTCAGAGTCTGAGGGTGTGCACTCCAAAGGATGATGGAGAGAGGTACCCAATTCTCCACCAAAATACAAAATTCCAAAGGGCTTCTTTCGTTGAAATCACAACAGCCCTGCCTCTGACTTATGGATAATGGAACCTTTTATTTACTGCTAAAATACCTCAAAGAAACAAGAGGGTAGATTTCAGGTGGCTTCAGATGAAATCCAGATCAGTAATAGCCATTCTATCACCCAGAACCTGGCTGGTGCCCACACTACCAGGACACGTCATTGGCTTCCCAAGTTCTCTTTTTTCCTGCAATCCAGGACTTAGTCACACTGCATTATAATTACTTGACTAAAGTACATTCTTGCTTCTCTGATTTCATTTGACATAAGTGATAGCTAAAAGGTTGATTTGATTAGTAAAAAATAAGGAAGAAGCTTCCTATTCCAGTAAAATGCACTTAGCACTGTAAAATAGTATTTTGTTTTTCCCTCACCTCTCACCTCTTCTTGGTTCCCTACAGTGACTGTAACATTGCTCAGCTTGTCTGCCCCATGTCTCTCTTTCCTAATAGTAATGGACGGATAGTTCTTGAGAGTGAGGGGACTTTTTGCTAAAGGTACTGACGTCACTCTTGCTCCACAAGAGCTTTCATTTCTTATTATTTTATTATTATTTTAAAAATACATGGCTTGATTTTTTTTTTTTTACAAAAGTGGTAGGGGAAGAGTGGCAAATGTAGGGGGGAGAGAAAATTGTAACGTGATATTATCTTCCATAGAAAACTGCATTTTGGGTATCAGAAGCTGACAGGGAAAAACACACAGACATTCATGGCAAAAGACTTGATGGAAGCTTAGGGGACTAATCCTGATGCTTATTTATTTTCTTTTTAATGGGATGTCAGTTCTGAAGAATAAACAGTCTTCCCTGAATCCAGTTATAAGCACTTAATTGTCTAGATAAAGTACAGAAGAGAAATACTATGTGCTGTGTCCCATAAGTCATCTTCATAGCCTTTCAGGTAAACTACCAAGGATTTTTACTGTTCAACTCAGTGGAACACAAATTGGTAAACTGATCATGGCGAGTGAAGCAGTCTAGAGCTGACACCCCAAATTTAGTCTTAATCTGAACTGGCAATATCAATTACCTGAAAAAGTGCCACAGGAGGGAATGCCCACGAAAGGGACAGCATGTATCAGATTTTTCAATGAAAGCAACATTTTAGGGAATTGGCCTAAATCATTTAAAGAGTTTTCCTTTTTGAAATTGTACCAGTTAGTAAAATTGAAATCAGTGATCAAGGTGGCTTCAAGTTCTAGTCCAGACTGAAAATCTGAAGAATGGTGGTCAGAACCAAATGTATATGTGGACATGAGTTTGTATTTTTGAGCTCTTTTATCAGCATCATCTGGAAAACAGGAATACACCTTGGTTAGACTCTTAGATTCTTCTGGACTCTGTCTGATCCAATTCATATCTTTATAAATTATTTTCCCCTTTTTTAAAGTGACCATTATGTGCCAGGCATTGTGTCCAAGGGCTAAGGCCATAGAGATGATGCAGTCCTTCCCAGCCTGGAACTCACAGTCCACTGGAAAAATAACATCCCAGTTTCTCTTGTCCAATTCTCCTTTATCACACTCCTTTAGAAGTCCCTAGCTCTGGTTAAATCCAACCCTCCTCTTACTCTGTGACTACCTGCACAAAATGGAAACTTTGGGGAAACACAAATTCAGACTACCTGATTTCACTTTAAATTCAGTCTTTAAGTTTATATACGTGCTTAGTGCCACCCAGCAACACTTCTATGCTTTCCTAGTACATTATTTCTCTCCTATGTTACTGCTTCATGCCTTCTCCTCTTTCCTAAAGCTTCAAACCTTTCCTCTCCTCACACTCTTAATGTTAACCTGGCTTCCTGTTTTACTGAGGGGGCAGAGCAATCAGCATAGCACTTCTACTTCATATCTATCCACCTACTTGCATTTGAATCCATATTCTCCATATTCCTTCCTGTTACTCCATTTGAACTGTCCTCGCCCCTGGCTAAGTCAAAATCCTCCATTTGTGCATGGCACTTCATCCCTTCCTGTCTCTTCAAAGGCTTCACGACAGTTACTGTTCTGTATCATCACAATTTTCCAACCTACTTATTTCCATCAGCATATAAATGTGCTATTATTTCTCTCAATTTAAAAAAAAAAAAACCTGACACTTTTTGTCTTTTGCCCTATGTCTTTTCCACCTAATCCATAGTTTCTCTGTTCTCCTTTAGTTGATGCTTTTGATTCCTTTCTTCTCATTCTTGTACCCACTCCATTCAAGCTTTTGCCCCAACTATTTAACTGAAAATACTTTAGACAGGGTCTCTTATGACTTCCATGGGGCTAAATCCAACTGTCAATTCTATTTTACAATAACTTTATCTATCAGTGGCTTCCATAGGCTGTCTACAAATATGGCCACCAAGAATTCTTCCCAGTCCAGACCACTTATGTTATGCCTCCCATCAAAATGTTAAGCCTGTTTCCCTGGTGGGGACTTGTGACTTGCTTTGACCAAAAGAATACATTGGAAGTAATGTTGTGTCAATTCCAAGCCTAGGACTGCTCTCTCTCTCTCTCTCTCTCTCTCTCTCTCTCTCTCTCTCTGATCTATACCTATATCTATACCTACACTTATATCTATATCTATCTATATCCATATCCTTTAAAACATTCCTAGTGCCTCACACCTAATACATTATAGTGTATGCTCAATAAATAACTGCTAATAAATACACAGATATTAGAATTTCAAGAGGAGCCTTAAAGAATGAATAGGAAGTCAGGATGAAAGAAGATGAGAAGTAAAAACAGAAAAGCATCAAACTTCACGGAATATTTGGCAAGTCAAGTGATCTTTGTATCTTAAATATTAGGATGGGAAGAAAGAAATGATGAAATTTGGGCCAGATTATGAACAGTCTTGAAATCCATGCACTTTCTAAGTGCAGACACCTGTCACTCCATTGTTCCAGGATCTACAAAAGCTCTACCCAACTTTCTACCCCTTTCAGTCCTTACCTTTACTCTCTGACTTTCTTTCTGTGTTTTACTTTCCAGTTAGATAGGTGAAACTGCTTACTGGGCCATGAACACACTGTGCTCTTCTATTGGTACCATCTTCCAGTCGTGATGCCCTTACTACTCTTGTCCCCTGTATAAATTGTATTTACTCTTCAAGATCTTGCTTAGGCCCTAGAGGACCCAAGAATCCTTTACCAGTCACTTCAGCCCAGATTTTTCTCCGTTCTCTCAACTCCTTTTAAAAGTATGGTTAATACAACATGGTATGGCACTGGATTGTTTTCTGTATATCTTATATATGTTTAGTCTTAAAATCCAAGTATTTAATAATCTTCTTGAGGGAAGAATCTACATCTTATGATGCATTCTGTAAATTTTTGCAGTCTTAATATAGTTAGAAAGGCAGTGGTTGTGAGCTGTTTAAGTAGGATGCACCCAGGTTGCCTGCTGTCAAAGGTTGGGGTTGGAGGTTGATAGAGGGAGATCCTGGTAGTATCAATGGTGCCCATGACTTATGTATAAGGACATAACAGTTCTATTCTGAGAACTGTTCTAAGCGTCCCCTACCAAAAGAGCAGCGTGTACCCTCCACCCCTTCCCACCCTCAAGTCTCCACAGGGCAGCAAACATATAGAAATGGAGGTCGCAAAATGCAAAGATGGAAAATGGAATTGTATCACTGGATAAACAGGGAAATGAGGTTTCTGGTGTTGACATTCTTCTATCCTTCTGTTTTAGTATCACAAATTGTGGGTAGAAACAGGGCTATGGAATAACTAAAAATCTATTTAAAATATGAACCAGGCATAATTGCTGAAAGAAAGGCTAAGAATTCTCTGCAATTGCCATGAAGTGCAGAATGGCATGAAACAAAATCAAAGAATTCAGAACGAGCAGACAATGTAAAACTTTAATAACAAAAGAAAATACAAAATGGTTTCACTGATTTCTTACTGAGGAAAGTTAATACCACACTGTCCATTATAACATTATGACAGATATAACTCCAATGGAGATTCCTTTCTTGAAAATGGTTTGCACATTCCTTAAGTTTGAACAACGATAGTGTCATGGAAAAGACTTGGAAACCAGAGTCAGAGAACCTGGCCTCAGGTCCTGTCTCTGCCTATTGCTAATTGCTCATTTAGTCATTAATGTATACATTCAATCATCACAACAAAACTTTTTGAAAAATTTACTTATATTCTAGTCTCTATGTGAGCATAAGCAACTGTCTTAAACCTTTGTGACTCAGGGCTTCCCTGATGGCGCAGTGGTTGAGAGTCCGCCTGCCAATGCAGGGGACACGGGTTCGTGCCCTTGTCCGGGAGGATCCCACATGCTGTGGAGCGGCTGGGCCCGTGAGCCATGGCCGCGGAGCCTGCGCGTCCGGAGCCTGTGCTCCGCCGCAACGGGAGAGGCCACAACAGTGAGAGGCCTGCATACCGCAAAAAAAAAAAAAAAAAAAAAAAAACCTTTGTGACTCAGATTATTCACGTGCGAAATGGGGATGGGATTTCCTATGCCAACAACTTTGTAAGGTCTACAGAGAATCAGATGAGAGAGTGTAAAAAGGAACTGAACTATGGAGGTATCTTTTCTTTTCTTCTAAAAAATGAACATAAATTCATTTAACTTATTTAAACTGGGTCTAAAGAATGTGGTAATTATCTTGACATTACTACCGCAGACCCCATCTTTTGATCTTCTCAGCTGCTACTGAAACTCTGAGCACCACTCTGGCATCACCCTGAGTGCTCTCAGCACTCCATATGTGGTTCAGTTTTACTTGAAACCTGTCAAATATCAATTGGAATTAGTCTGATTCCATTGATCCCATTAGTGAAATAGAAAATATCAGATTTAGAATCTATCACATGAAAAGAAAAAAGATCTGTTGTTCATAAATGGGTCCAGACGGTAATAAAGAAGGCTGCAGTGACTGCTCCTTGGTACAAATGCTGCCTCTTGTCTTTCGAAAAGCCCTGCTTCATCAATGTCAACGTGTCCAGGTGGATTCAGAGTGCACCTTGCACTGGTGCAACATTTGCCATGCTTTATGAAGATGCCTCCCAGTTCCTTACCTTCAGGCAAAGAGGCATGTCTTTTTCTTTTTTTTTTTTTTTGCGGTGCGCGGGCCTCTCACTGTTGTGGCCTCTCCCATTGCGGAGCACAGGCTCCGGATGCACAAGCTCAGCGGCCATGGCTCACGGGCCCAGCCACTCCGCGGCATGTGGGATCTTCCCGGGGCACGAACCCGTGTCCCCTGCATCAGCAGGCGGACTCTCAACCACTGCGCCACCAGGGAAGCCCGAGGCTTGTCTTTAAAAAGGCATTGCTGGGTGGTTGTAAACTCAGTTGATAGAGTAGCCAGAATATTAGCATGCATCTTTCTAGCCCAGGGGTGAAAGAAGGTTGGATCTCTTACTTTACTTTTGGGTAGTTGCTCGATGAAGGAGAAAATTTCGATGTATAATCACTTTTCCTTCTTTTCTGGCTTAGCTTCTCATCAATGACCAAGCTTCTTCTTGCATGTAAATGGGTCATTTAGGAGGCAGAAAAAAATCCCATAATTATGTCGAATAATTTTTACCCCATTACCAGTGTTCTGATATATATGTAAAGTCCTAGTTCAGGACGTGAACTAGGTAATTGTCAGCAATATCACCGAATAAAAAGAGATCTTTCTCCCTGAACCCAATACCCATGAACTCTCCATAGCTGTTTTCCCTGTTCCCTGCCCCCCACCCTCTCGCTTGTGACATGCTTGTCTGCACTGAGCTTTAGAGTTCACAGAGCATTGTCCCCAGATCTCTCTCATTTCATAATCACAACAACTCAGCAAAGGTTATTATCTCCAATTCATAGAGGATAATTCCCAAGGATGAATTGATATTCAGAGACCCAGTGACCTTGATTGGAATTCAGGTCTTCTGACTCTCCGGCCTTTGCAGGTGACTTTCCAAACCAGCCTGTGTTCCCAGGAAAGGGGACCTAGCACTGGGTGACAGAAAACTTGTCACAGCTTCTTGGATACTCTATGTGAGTCACCTTATCACCAATTTTGTTTGTGGAAATTCACAAAGAAGTTCCCAAACATCACAACTTATTTATTACTCTCCTTATCATCATTTTAGCACTTTGTCTACCTGGGTAGGATGCTCTACATGTCTAGGAATATTGTAAAACTTCTTCCAAGTTTTGTTAGCCCATCATATTAAAAACCATGCCTTTCTACCCCTGGCATTTAACAGTATTACAGGGATGTCTTAAAAAGAATATACTCTGAGTCTGCTTTGAGAGAAATACAGTATTTGGAATGTAGAAGGGGATAGCACCATTCTGTGCTGGTAAGATCACTTCTCAAATACCACTTTCCGTTCAGGACCTTGATAAAACAAATATCATACGTGTCCAGAGGATTGTGCCTTCACCACTGGGAACTAGGGATTTGGGCCTGAGGATGAAAAAATGTAGGGAGAACATGATTGCTGTCTTCACATTTGCAAAAGCTGTCAGGGGGAAGACAGATTAGACTCTGTGCTGCCCTCCAGGGCCGAACAGGATCAGAGCGGGGAAGCCACAGGGAGGCAGATTGAGGCTCTGTGGAAGGAAGCGCTTTCTAAGCTATTAAATCAGTTCACATTGGAGTGAGTTGCCTCAGGAGGTAGGGAGCTCCTAGGTGCCAGAAATGTGCATGCGAAGGCTGAGCTCTGCTTTGGCAGAGCTGTCACTGTAGGAGTTCAAGCAGTAGAGGGGCATTTAAGAAAATAACACTTCAGACAGCTTTTGCTGCAGATCTTCTCTGGTCTTAGGAGTCATGGCAAAGCACCCTGCTCAGAGCTTTCTTTCTTGTTTTCAGACTGTCTAAACCAGCTTTCTTGAATACCTCCACCAACAGTCAAACAGAGATTTATTGATTTTGGATATCCCTTTGGGTGTATTCTTAATTGTTCCTTATTTTTCCTCATTTAAGCAGAAAGAATTTATTCCCACAGTGAAAACCCAGACATCCTTGAATTTCTTATAAACTCCTGAATTTTAAGATAAATTGTCAGTTTTTATTTTTTTAAAGACTTTATATTCATAGAGCAATTTTAGGTTCACAGCAAAATTAACAGGAAAGCACAGAAATTTCCCGAATACCCTCTGCCTCATGCATGCACAGCCTTCCCCATTGTCAACATCTCCCACTAGAGGGGTGCATTTGTCACAGCTGATGAACCTACACTGATACATCATTATCACCCATAGTCCAGAGTCTATGTTAGAGTGCACTCTTGGTGTCATACATTCTGTGGGTTTGGATAAATGTATAATGGCATGTATCCATCATTATAGTTTTTCTTCTTATAGAAAACATAATACTACTCTGGTGGGGGATGCTGATAATGGGGGAGGCTATGCATGTGCGGGGCAGGGGTATATGGGTAAGCTCTGTGCCTTCCTCTCAATTTTGCTGTGAACCTAAGACTTCTATAAAAAATAAAGCATATATATATGTGTATATATATATATGCATATATATGTGTATATATATGTGTATATGTGTGTGTATGTGTATATATATATATATACACACATATATATATATATATACACATATAAAACATTTTGTGCCAAAGGACCTTGACCCTGCCACATTTCTGTGAAGGGGATTGTGCTGCTCTTTCATGAGCTCTTCTAGTATTTTTATCAGGGAGAAGAAATGGCGTACTCGAACTTCATAATTGAGTTTAGTGTAATATAGGAAATATTTTAAAAGATATGGAGAGGGTTTAGGGAAATAAATTGTACAGAACCCAGGGTCTAATAGTAGTTGGTGCAGTTATCATCCTGAAGAAGCAAGAGGAAAGAACAGTTTCAAACACCCCCTGAGGGTCACATATGAAAAGAATGACTACGTGGAGCTGGGCCTCTGGTAGAGAGACTAAGCCAACTCACTGTGAGCTGGCAAGGATGGAGCTGAGGGAAAACTCCCTCATCCTCATTTTCCTCCCACTTTCTGTCACCTATTAGTAGCGCCTCTTATTGGAAGAACCAACTGGAAGCCAGTGGGTGAAGACATCTGTTGATGCTGTCCACGTGGGTCAGTCTCAGAGGACAACAGAGTAGTGAAGAAGGTTGCAGAGTGAACATGGAGAGACCAGCAGAAAAGGCCCAGCACTGGCCTCTCTCATAGCACAGGTCTAGGTAGCCATTTACTACCTGTTATCCTTGTAGCCTGGAATATACCTCCAAGCAGAGCCTATTTAATTGACCAAGACTTGCAACTGGCTCTAAAATAGGATTAAAAACAATCATTATTTTAAAAGAAAAGTTCTATCTACTGATTACGAAAACTAAAAGAAAAAACACAATAAAATTTTCAGTGGTAACCAAATATTTGGATCCATTTAAGAGAGTTTTATAATACGAGATATATAAAACCTCCTGCTTCCCAAAATGCTTTATCAGAATTGATTGGCTCCTTTTCTCAAGGCAGCCAGTCTTCCTATTGTCTCTTTTTCCTACAGCCATCTGGTACTGTCTTTGATGTGAAGTATATATTTTCCAATTTTATTCTAAACATTCATATTCAATAAAACATTGCATCATCTTTTTTTTAGATAGTCGAAATATTCAATTTTTTAAGATAAGTTAAATGTATTGAAGAGAGTTTCATTATTAATATGTGTTATGGAGCCTGCAACAAGTTGCCAATCGGAGATGCACACTCTATTTACAGGATATGAAATACCATGATGTTGGGGAAATCAATGTGAGTATGACTGGAGAAGGGGGGATTGTCTAGATATTCAGCCCAGATTCTGTGCACACACTTTCCCCTCCTCACCCAGGAGGAACTAATGGAAAACTAAAAAGTCTGTATTTAAACATAAATTCCCCTGGAATTTGGTGTTTTTCAATGGAGGTTTTCAGAGCTCAATTTCAGCTGTATCTCAGAGTAGAATTTCAGAGTTACTTGACAATAACATGTTTGCCCTTGAAAAATGCAAGCGGAAAATGAAGTCTGGATACCCCCACTTACCCTGCTGTAGACTTTTAGCCTCTTCCAGAGTGAAGAGCATCGTCAGTGGAAACACAGTGAGTTATCTTCTGGGAACCTCTTTAGTGCAGCCAAATGTTTACTGTAGCAGAAATGTCCGAAATCTCACTGAGAAATTCACAGAACTAAAAGCAAAAGCATTGCATGGCCTGGCAGATTCACGTATCTAACCTCCTGTAAAATCTAATATGCATTTGGACTCAAAATATATACAAATAGGCCCTCATGGAGTCACATATTTTGATCCTGAATTTCTCCAGTTTTGCATATAAGAGGGTTTTCTTTGTTGTGTATCCAGCTGGAGAGCTAAGACAATCAAAGGCAAAGCTATGTTGTGCTACTCCAGAGAACAGATCCAGATGGTCTCCTGAAAAGAAGTTGTCCCAAACAGTCACTATAAGTCCTTCGCTTTGGGGACCAGGTTGGAAGACAGTGGTTGAGTATTTGTAGATACCCTCTGGGACTGTTTAGATTCTGATGGGGATGCAAGTGCTATTAGAGGTGTCTCAGGTATAAAAACTAGCTAAGAAAAACTAAAAATCAAATTTTCTTGTTTAATACTTTAGAATTCAATTATGCTTAAATTTGATAGAAAATAAAGCTATGAGAATTGCTTTAAAAATTGGGGTAAAAGGAAAAAAGGAAAAAAATATAATTCACTGTCAGAAATTAGATAGAAGCGTGG
Organism: Grampus griseus; assembly: GCF_964374135.1. Lineage (NCBI taxonomy): Eukaryota > Metazoa > Chordata > Mammalia > Artiodactyla > Delphinidae > Grampus > Grampus griseus. Next base: position 97,335,738 of record NC_139018.1, read on the forward strand.
TAGAAAATTTGGGTTTTAGATAGCACTGCTCAATTACTGTATACTAGTTACATTTCAATGATATAACAGGACTTAGATCAGGTCATTGCTGTATGATTCTCTTGTGATTTACTTTTTAATAAATACTGTCCAGCAAAAATATGTTTTTTTCAGATTTGACATGTTGCTTTTCCTAGAAAATACTCAAAGCAGATGTCTTTCCTAAATAAAGCTGAAACTTGTATAAATTAATCAAAGGATATTTTAAGTTTAAATAATAAAAAACTACCCATTGGTCAAATAATTGGGGGTTGGCAGAGGGAGAATTCAGAATACATTGCATGTTATTCCAATCCGTGTATTCAAATGTATCTTGAGAGACAGCCTATTTGGTTCTTTTGCAATAGAGCTGGTTTGGAAAGCAACATAAAGCCTTCAATTATATCATGTGCATTTTGTACACTTTAGAGTGGTTTTGTAATAAAAACATGGAAAGGGTTTGTCACAGTGTGACAGGTGGGAATGGAGGCAAAGAATGGTGTACAATGATCATACTTTCTCTTAAATCTTTGCACCATTTAACAAATAAGATCAGAAACAGCCCTATTTACTTCCTTTCCCAAAGTTGTCCTGCATTGGAAGAAGAAAAGAAGCAATAATATCATTAGCAGTTAACAAGGAACAGGAAGTAATTGCTGTGTTTAGGCCAATGGTAGAATGTAGCATTTCCTTTCAAAGTCCTGCAGATATATACAAGGCAGAGACATGGCAATTGCTGACCGTTCTTTGTTCCCAAGGCCATATTTTCTTACATGGGTGACCTTGAACAAAACACCAAAGCTTCATTATGTGCCAGGACACTGCTTTACCATTCCTCAGCAGTTCCCCATCATTCGAGGATGATGTTCTCATCACTCCAAATGGCATACAAGATACTTCACAACCTGATCTTTGCTGCCTCTTTCAGTCTCTTATCCCGACACCCACGCATCCATCCATCACCACAGGAATATCACAGTTAATTATCATAGATCCTAAGTGGACTGTGTCCCCAAGCCCCCATGCCTTTCTTTAGTCATTCAGTAAAATTGGGAGGTATACATTGTGTGCCAGATACTGTGCCAAGGGCTAAGAATAAATGATAAACAAGGCAACAGGATCCAAGGCCTCATACAATTTATGGTCTAGTGGAGATAACAAAGAAAAATAGAATACCCTCCACAAAAATAAGTAAATAAACATAAATAAAATAATTACAGATTGTGATAGGTGCTGAGAAGGGAAAACAAAACCCAGAGTGTTGACATAGAGATTGAAAGGGGATGAAGGGGTGAGGTGGTGACATTTAGAGTGTGCCAGGTAAAGACCCAGGACCAAGACTTCGAGACAGAGGAAACAACCTATGCAGTTCTAATGTATGCAAGACTTTCTCAGGTTCAATGAATTGAATGAAGACCATTGTAGCTGGAGAATGGTGTGGGAGACACAGCTTGAGGTGGAGGTGAAGGAATAGCCAGATGTCAGATCAAGCAGGGCCTGGAGCTCACAGTAAGGAGTTTCATTCCAAGTGTAATTAGAAGTTATTGGTTGGATTCAAGCAAAGTTGTGATATGGCTCAATTTATGTTTTTAATAGATTGGTCTGGCATCTGTGTGATGGATGAATTAGAGAAAGACAAGAGAGAAAGTAGTTGCAACATTGACTTTAGGAGGCTGTTCTGGAAGACCAGAAAAGGAATGACAGTGGATGCATTCCAGAGATATGTGAGGGTAGAGATAACAATGCAGTTGAAGTGCCTTCTTTTCTAATTCCTGGTACCTCCAAGTCCCAACCCAAGCATCACCTCCCCTATGAAGCTACTTTGAAAGCCCCTCAATCCCCACAGGGTTAGATGCCCCCTCCTTTTCTCAGAGCAGCCTGTCACGTGGCTCCACAGTGTGACATACCACAATATTGACTCCTTTGCCTGCCTTCTATGAGACTGTGAACTTTTTTTAGGACAATAGCTGTATTTTGTCCATTTCTGTGTCCTTGGCCTGAGCACAGAGCCGAGTGCATAAGAGGTACTCAATAGATACCAAATGTGTGGGTGAATCGTGCCCTCTGAACCATTGGAGAGCTCTTCTGGTGACATGAAACACTGAGTGGGAGCCAGATCAAGGGGCTTGGGATTGATTTCGATATTGAAAGGACTGTGGAAGAGCTACTGTCCATGCCGAGGACACCTACTTCTGTCAGAAGTGACCAAGAAATCTCAGACAGGAAGCCAAATTGATTTTTCCAAGGCCATTTCAGGGGAAGGAGTTCTTGACTAAGGTGGACTCTCTCAAAAGTACTTTGAGTTCCATTTCTAAACCCTGCTGTGACAATTACAGTTCAGAAACACTTGCTTGCAACACACAGCTTAGCAGATACTGTCATTTTTGACAAGGGGTTTGCATTTATCAGTTGTGTATATGAGAATTGTTGGACAGAAATCGTAACCAAACTGTCAGCATGGCCTCCCATTACCTTCAAGCAGTTTCATTTTAATTCACCTTCGTAAAGATTTAAATGCCTACCATGCACCCGTTGTTGTGCCTGGCTGTTAGGATAAAGATGGATGTCAGGATATTTGTAAAAGGTCTCTATTCATAAAGAACTCACAGTACTGTGGGGTAAATAAATAAGCATTGCAATTGAGGATGCTAAGTAGTTCTAATGTGTATGCATAACATTATAAATATATACTTGGTGGAAGAAAATATAATAGGATCATTTATTCATTATTCTTGGAGGAGGAATAGAGTATATTTGGTTAGAAAGGAGCTTAAATTGAGCTGGATCAGTAGGAGTAGATCTGTCTCTCTCTGTCAACTTCCCAGATGCAGGGAAGCCTAAGACTTAAAGGCACTGGTTCCAGAGGTAGACTGTATTTAAATAAATTACATTATGACCTGTGTAACCTCTGAAAATTATTTAACAGCTCTTCACCTCAGTTTATTCAACTGTTAAATGGGATAATATAGTACATACCCCATAGTATTGCTGTGAGGATTAAATGAGTTTTGTGCATATGAACATGAAAATGTCCTTCCAGGCAGAGAAAACAGGGTGTGTTTGGAGAGGGAGATTTGAGGGAAGATTGGAAACACGGTTTGTGACCCAGATCCTGAAGAGCTTTGTGAGTCATTCTAAGATATTTGGATTCTATGCTATAGGTAATGAGGAACTACCAATGGTTTCAAACAATGGAGTGGTGTGATCAGGTCTGTGTTTTAGAAAGATTCTCTGGCAAGAGTAGAAAGGTTGGGCTAGAAGGGGAAGGAAAGTGAGAGGCAGAGAGCCCAAGCAGGTAGTTAGAGCAGTAACCCACCAGAGATAATTCAAAACCTGGAATAGATGGCAGCAGTAGGAAATGCTAATGTGCTAAATTTAAGGTTTCCCCAATTTTTTGACCATGGAACCCTCTTTCCATACATTATATTCCAATAACTCATCAGGACTCAGTTTGGGGAATGCTGGCTCAACATCTGCTCATTTTTTGGATGTTTTTATTTTGCTTCTTTACATTTGTCTGTATCTCAGGTTTTCCATTCCTATAACCCAGCAGGGAATTATGACCACAGACAGAGGTGCTTATAAATTATCTGACGTGGACAGTTTAAAAGATCAATAAATGAGCAAGTGTTCCATGGAAACCGAGTTTATGCTGAGCTCTCTGGATTTTCACAGTAGCCAGCCCTCCATCTTAACATTCTCTTCTCTTTGTTGCTGGTAAAGATTTGTGAGGAGAGAGGCGAGATACAAGTTGTATTGAGGAATATTAATCTGTTGTTTGCATATGTTTTAGATTCAAAGGAGTGGAAACTATGCTCTGGAGACTTAAAATTTCCTTTCCAATGCATTTGGTGCCTCTGAAGATTACTCTAAGTGTTACATACATACACAAATACAACACACACACTACTATTTAATCTACACAATAACCCTATAATGCAGGCACTGTTATTATACCTATTTTATGGATAAACAAAATGAGTCACAGAGAAGGCCAAAGTCACACAGCTAGTAAAGAATAAAACTAGGAGAGTCAGTGGCAACAGCTGGTGTTTATTAAACATTGAATGAATGTGTGAGTGAATGAGTGAAGGAGAGAACAGAATGAATGAACAAGAGATTGATGTTAAGCATTGGAAAAGTAAAAAGAAATGATGCGTTTAGGTTAAGGACAACACTAGGAACTAAAACAAGACTCTGGGCAATATTCCAAAGAAATTACTCTCTAAATGCGAGAGTTTGAAGTAGAGAGAGTAAAGAAAAAAGAGTGAAATTTACTCAAGATTACAGTAAATACAGCACATTGGGAAAGTTCACACATTTCTCTGCTGTCAAGATCAAGCTCTTGTATTATTATTGGCTCTTATAAGTGGCATTTGAAACAGATACCATTTCAACTGCAAAGAGTTTACTGAGTGAGGCCCAAGATATGTTTTCAATTTGCTGCATTCTGTGACCTCGAGAATAGAAATGGCATCTGTGTATCTAGAAAGAGGTGCAGAATGTGTCTTGCGAAGGCTTGCTAACACAGTTCTAAACAAGACATCAGTCCCTACCTGAACCTGTCCATAATCTCTTACTTAGCTTCTAGGTACATAGTCCTGTGCTACGTGTTATCATCTGAGCATAAATATCTTCAATCAATAAACATTCCCAGAGTTTATTGGGAATTCCCACTAATGCTATGTACTAGAGTATCTCAAATGGATAAGATATATCCCTAATCTCAAAGGCCTCCTTATCAACTGGGAGGAAGATGATACCAACACAACTATACATTCAGATGACAGATTTATAAAAACTGCTGTTCTAATAAAACATATCCAATAAGGTATAATATGAAAACATCGTACATAAATGATACAATATAGACCAAAATTACAAAATAAATTTGAGTAAGAATGGCTTGATAAGGATTTAGGACTGGAGAAGGAATTTTAGGTTGGTCTCGATTATTAAGAAATGGATGATGATGAGGAGAAGAACATATCAAGAAGGAGGCAAAGCAGTAGTATCTAACGCTAATAAAAGATCAGGTACGTATGAAATGGTTTTTAAAAAGGCCTTTGGGCTTCCCCATTGGAGGAAGATTTTACTGACCTTGAATAATGAAATTAGTTACCCAGAGTGTATAATGCTAAATATAAACTATTATTTCTTCTGAAAGCACTCAAATCTTCATGATTTTACTCTTCCAGTCTTTCTACTTTGGGGTTCTCTGGTCTTCAGAGCCCTAGAAATCTTCTCTTATATTTCCAATTCTTTCATTTTCTAGTTGGCATTGATAAGTGTCTGAGTCATTTGTTAAGACAACATAGAAACTCTGCCTTCTTACTAGTTTAGAATTCTGTCCTTCTCTGACCCATCCTTGACCCAGATGAGGCACAGCTGAGCACCTATCCAATTAGACTCATTCTTATGCTAAGGAGGTAGGCCTGGGCCATCTTGGTCTTTGGCTATACTTTTATATGAGTGCTCAGCTCATGTGTCACAGCAGGCAACCTGGCGCTGACATACAGCAAACCCTGATTACCATCAATCTGCTCCCAGAACCATCTACCCAACTATCACAAGATATCAGTTTGGGGCTGACATCTTTGGGACCTGGTCCCAGCCAGGAGATGTGAGTCACCCAGGGATGACAGTTCGATCAAAATGCATGATGAATAGAGCCTAACCATCATCCCATCACTCATGAGCAAGGAGGCAAAAATTGTCAAGGTAGCAGCGTCAGGTGTGGAGAAGGTAATTTCTGACAGGTGATTAATGCCAAGGAGCCAGCAGTCATCCAAGTACTGCCAATAGAAATGGGCAGTTACATATATTTTTTCTATGACTTGCCTCCCTTCCCCCACTCTTGACCTCTGGTTTTACAGTATGCTGCTGAAAAGCCTCAGAAATGATTATTTTTCCCCCAAATTCTAAATATTTATGCCCCTCAAAATCTAGAGCTTACATATACCTCACATATACATATGTCAAACAAATCCTAGTTAAGACCTCCTAGCCCCATCACCTTTTGAAAAACAACTGAAATGTTCCCCAGTTAATGTTACTCTAATGGTCATTAAGGAAGCAATAGGTCAGTCAGCCTGGGGCCAAATCTTGTTTTTTTTCATGACCCAGAGCAAATCATTGTACCTGTCTGTGTCTCAGCTTCCTCATCTATAAAATAAGATTGTTTTGTGGATTAAAAAAAGGATCTCTCACCTTTGAGATAAATGCTTAATAAACACTAGGTAATATTATTAGTGTCCCTCTGCAATGCTGTTACATATGATAGAAAATTCTCAAAAACTGCAAAAATTTTGTAAACATAGGGCACCTGAAGGAAGCAGGTTAAATTGGGCAAGGGTAGAGGGTACTTTGGGTGCTTGAATTAAAACAAAATGGGCAATGGGCGTGGGTCCTTTGAGATGGCAAATGGAGCCAAATAGCAGAAGGCAGGGAACAAAAGCCACACTTAGAACTGCTGAAAGCTGGTCCTTCCTTTCCACCCAGGCCCATGTAGAGACACCATCAGCTTATTCAATACATGGAGGATTTTAGTACAGAACCTGGGAGAAGATCCCAGGACTCATCTGTGCAGCCAATAGTGAGGAGAAATCCAGTCCCAGGTCACACCCAGTACAGGTGTGGATATGCTGAAGGTGGACACACTGCAGCTTCACCCAGGCTCTAGGCAAGAGGCAGAAGCCACACTAGCTATTTTAACAGAGGGAATTTGATATAAAGACTTGTTAATTAGGTTTCGAAGAACTGAAAAGGCAAAAGGGAACTCTGAGGTATTAGAAGGTAGCAACTTCAGCTTCAAGCCTTGGGTTGAGGGAACCAAGGGAAGAAGTTACAATTGCTCTAAATTGGAAGCCTAGTGGAAGGGGCCTTTGGAGCTGAAAGTCAGGCCTCTGAGGAGGGACACTGCTAGGCTGGCACTGGAGATTTTGAGGGGGGTCGTGTATCTGGTATTTCAAGTGTGGGAAAAACTGACTGCCAACAGGATTCAGCTGCTGCTAACAGAACACAGACATTTGCTCGGGTGAAGAAATGAGGCTGGGGTGCCACTAACAGGAACGGGATACCCATAGGAAGGAAGGAGCAAGTCCCTTCTCCCCACAGGAGCCTTGCAGTTTTCCTCTGGCGCCCGCTATTGGAGACACCTAACAAGGAGCCTCTGGCCGAGCAGAAATAGGTAGTTTGCATCCTTCCATTCCAGGCAGAGGCAAAGCGGAGTAGAGGAGGTTAGGTGTGGTATTGAGAGACAGTAGCTTAATCAGTGGCATCTTGTCTACTCCACCCATCCACCCACCCAATAAACAATAACTACCTACCATGTGCCAAACACTGGCAGCTAAGATGCACTATTTGTTCTCCAGAAAGGCAGGCAAGGGGAAGGAGAGAGAAAAAAAAAAAGAGGAATGTGATATAGTTGGTGACTGAGAAATATAGACTAGTATAGGGAAGAGAAGGAGGGATGGGAGAGAAACTGTCCAGAGCCAAATGTTAAAAATGAGTAGGGATTTGCTAAACAAAGAAAAGGAAAGTAGGTAGACGCTGATCTATGGAAGAACAAATCAGGAAGGGTCTTATATGCAATATGTGGAATTGGGATTTTTCTCCTGAAGGCAATGAGAAACATACCAATAGTTTTAATCTGGCATAATTAGGTTTATGTTTTGATTTTTAAAAATATTGCAAGTGGTTAGAACTGCAGCAGAATAGCCAGATTTTTAAAAAACAAAACAGTCTAGAAATGAATTTTTAAAGTTTTTGAATAATTATTGATAATACATTTACAATATAAAAAATGATATAAAAAGGTAAACACTAAGAAATCTCATTCTCTCCTGACTCCTGTGGATAACCATTTTTATTTTGTTCAAGGTTTTAGTGTTCCTTAATTTAAACACAAGTAAATATGAACGTTTATTTTTTATTTTCAACCTTTTCTTACTCAATTTTTTCTTATTTGAAACAATGCTGAAATAAAAGTCTCCAAAGTCAGATTTCTGGGACAAGGGGTAAATGCTTCTGTAAATTTGGTAGATGTTGCCAAATTTGGTGGATATTTTTCTTTCCTAGATGTTGTGCCATTTTGTTCTCCCACCAGCATTACAAGAGAGCACCTCTTTACTTATAGTCTGTCTAAGAAAGTGTGTTGTGAAAGTTTTTGGACTTTTTGCCATATCATAGTCGAGAGATAGAATGTCAATATAGCCTCTCTGGGTGAAGTTGTGCTTTTGTTTCATATGTTTAAAGGCCATTTGCATTACTTTTTCTGTGGTCTCTATTCATATCTTTTAATCATTTTTCTGGTGGGTTGTTATTCACTTTTTTTCCAGTTTCTAGGAGTTGCAAATATTTTTCCCAGTTTGTCACTTCTTTTTGAATTTTGCTCTTGACTTTTTTTTTCTTTGTCACACAAGTTATAGTTTCCTACTCTCAGTTTATGAAAGAATTCACACATGCTTTCTATAAATACATTTATGGTTTCATTTTTCCATTTAAAAACTTTGGGGCTTCCCTCTTGGTGCAGTGGTTGAGAGTCCGCCTGCCAACATAGGGGACATGGGTTCATGCCCTGATCCAGGAAGATCCCACATGCCACGGAGCGGCTGGGCCCGTGAGCCATGGCCGCTGAGCCTGCACGTCCGGAGCCTGTGCTCTGTAACGGGAGAGGCCACAACAGTGAGAGGCCCGCGTACCGCAAAAAAAAAAAAAAAACTTTGGTGTATTTGGAGTTTATACTGGTAAGCAATATGAGGAATAGGTAGAACGTCATCTATTCCAAGTGGCTACCAGTGGTCCTAAAAACCTTTTAATAAAATGTCCATCTTCACCTCATTGATTTGAGGCATCATCGTTATCATATTTTAAATGTCCCTATACACCTGGGTTTCCTTTTGGAAATTTGTCCTATTCCATTGATCTGTTCACCTATTCCTGAGCCAATACCACACTGTTTTAATTATCGGTGCTTTATAATATATTTTATTTTCAGATATTAGGGGTACCACTTATTGTTCTTTTTCAAAATTTCACATATGACTTGTTCTTAATGAACCAACTTCTTATTTAGGCTTTAGCCTGGAAAAGTTGAAATGTCTCCTCCTTTAAATATATTTTTAAACATTTTTTAAGAGGAATTTTAGGTTTACAGCAAAATTGAGAGGAAGGTACAGATATTTTCCATATATGTCCTGCCATCACACATCCGTAGCTTCCCTCATAATCAACAACCCCACCAGAGTGGTACATTCGTTATAATTGATAAACATACATTGACACATCATTATCACCCTAAGTCCATTATCTATATTAGGGCTCACCCTTGTACATTCTATGGGTTTAGATAAATGTATAATGACACGTGTCCATGTTTGTAATATCATACAGGGTATTTTCACTGCCTTAAATTTTTTTTGTACTCTATCTATTCATCTCTGCTCCACCACCACACCACCCCCATCTCACCCCCCTAGCAACCCCTGATGTTTTTTATTATGTCTGTATTTTTGCTTTTTCAAGAATGTCATATAGTTGGAATCATACAGTATGTAGGCTTTTCTGATTGGCTTCTTTCACTTAGCAATGTGCACTTAAGATTCCTCCATGTCTTTTTATTGTTTTAAAGGTTATTTCTTTTTAGCTCTAAATAATATTCCACTGTCTGTATGTATTACAGTTTATTTACCCATTCACCTACTAAAGGACTTCCTGATTGCTTCCAAGTTTTGGCAATTATGAATAAATCTGCTATAAATGTCTATGTGCAGGGGTTTTTAGAAATTTATTTATTTGTTTTTGGTTGTGTTGGGTCTTCGTTGCTGTGCACGGGCTTTCTCTAGTTGTGGTGAGGGGGGGCTACTCTTCATTGTGGTGTGTGGACTTCTCATTGCGGTGGCTTCTCTGGTTGCAGGGCATGGGCTCTAGGTGCACGGGCTTCAGTAGTTGTGGCTCGTGGGCTCTAGAGCACAGGTTCAGTAGTTGTGGTACATGGGCTTAGTTGCTCTGCGGCATGTGGGATCTTCCCGGACCAGGGCTCGAACCCGTGTCCCCTGCATTGGCAGGTGGATTCTTAACCACTGTGCCACCAGGGAAGCCCTATGTGCAGGTTTTTGTGTGAACAATAAGCTTTCAAATCCTTTGGATAAATACCAAGGAGCATGACTACTGGATAGTATCGTAAGAGTATGTTTAGTTTTGTGAGAAGCCACCAAACTGCCTTCCAAAGTGTCTGTACTATTTTACATTACCACCAGCAATGAAAAGATTTCCTGTTGCTCCACATCCTAATTGGTATTTGGTGTTATCGTTGTTCCAGATTTTGGCTATTCTAATAGGTATGAAGTAGTATGTCATGTTGTTTTAATTTGCATTTCCCTGATGACATATGATGTAGAGCATCTTTTCATATGCTTATTTGCCTTCCATATATCTTCTTTAATGAGGTATCTGTTTAAAGTCTTTGACCCATTTTTAATCTGGTTGTTTGTTTTCTTATTGTTGCATTTTAAAAGTTCTTTGTATATCAAATGTGTATTTTACAAATATTTTCTCCTAGTCTATGGCTTGTCTTTCTCATTCTCTTGACATTATCTTCCATAGAGCAGATGTTTTTAACTTTAATGAAGTCCATATCATTATTAATTTCATGAATCATGTCTTTGTTGTCATATCTAAAATGACATCTCCATATCCAAGGTCATTTAGGTTTTTTTCCTCTGTTATATTCCAGGGGTTTTATAAGTTTGTATTTTACATTTAGGTTTAAAATCCATTTTGAGCTAATTTTTGTGAAGGGTATAATGTCTGTGTCTAGATTCATTTTTTTTTGTATGTGGATGTTCAGTTGTTCTGGCATCATTTGTTGAAGAGGCTATCTGTTCCGTTGAATTGCCTTTGCTCCTCTGTCAAAACTCAGTTGACTATATTTTGGGGGGTTTACTTCTGGACTCACTGTTCTGTCCATTGACCTATTTGTCTGTTCTATTTGTCTGTCATGATTGTTGTAGCTTTATAGTAAGTCTTGTAGTTGTATAGTGTCAGTCCTCCAACTTTGTTCTTCCCCTTCAATATTGTGTTGGCTATTTTGGGTCTTTTGCCTCTCCATACAAGCTTTAGAATGAGTTTGCTGATATCCATAAAATAACTTTCTGGGATTTTTATTGAGATTGCATTTAATCTATATATCAGATCAGGAAAAATTGACATCTTGACAATATTGACTCTTCCTGTCCTTGAATATGGAATATTTCTCCATTTATTTAGTTCTTTGATTTTGTCCATCAGAGTTCTATAATTTTCCTCTTATAGGTTTTATACATATTTCATTAGCTGTATACCTAAATATTTCATATTTTGGGGTGCTAATGTAAATAATATTGTGTTTTTAACTTCAAATTCCACTTATTCATTGTTGGTATATAGGAGAGCAATTGACTTGTATATGAACCTTGTATCCTGCAGCCTTACTATAATCGCTCACCAGTTCTAAGAAGTACTTTTGTTTGTTTGTTTGTTTTTAATTCTTTCAGATTTTCTACGTAGACAATCATGTCATCTGCAAACAAAGACAATTTTATGTCTTCCTTTTCAATCCATATACTTTTTATTTCCTTTTCTTGCCTTGTTGCATTAGCAAGAACTTCCAGATGGTGTTGAAAAGGAGTGGTGAGAGGGGATCCTTGCTTTGTTCCTGATCATAGTGGAAAAGCTTCAAGTTTTTCACATAATGTTAACTGAAGTTTTTGGTAGATATTCTTTATCAACTTGAGAAAATTTTCTTACATTCCTAGTTTACTGAGAGTTTTTATCATGAATGGGAAAGTATTTTGCAAATGCTTTTTCTGCATCTATTGATATGATCATATGATTTTTCTTTTTTAGTCTATTGATATGATGGATTATGTTACTTGATTTTAAAATGTTGAACCAGCCTTACATATCTGGAATAAATACCATTTGGCTGAGGTGTATAATTATTTTTATACTTCCTTGGATTCGATTTGCTAATATTTTTTTTGAAGATTTTTGCATCTTTTATTATCATTGTCCCTCTATAAGTAAGGTGTGTTTGTTGTTGTTTTCCCTTTTGCTTCTTTAAAATTTTTTCTTTATCTTTGATTTTCTGTAATTTGAAAATTATATGCCTAAGTGTAATTTTGTGTGTGTGTGTGTGTGTGTGTGTGTGTGTTTTGGGTTTTTTTGCCATTCATCCTTCTTGGTGTTCTCTGAGCTCCCTGGATCTATTGTTTGATATCTGACAATTCTCAGATGTTATTGTTTGGGGAAACTCACAGTTGTTATTGTTTCATACATTTCTTCTGCACCTTTCAATCTTTCTTCTCTTTCTGATATTTTCATTACGTGTATGTTTTACCTTTTGTAGCTAGTCCATAGTCCTTGGATATTCTGTTCTGTTTTTTTATTTTTTTCAGTATTTATTTTCTTTGCTTTTCAGTTTTCAAGGATTCTATTGATATATTCCATAGCTCAGATATCCTTTTTCAGCCATGTCCAGTCTGCTAATAAGCCCATCAAAGGTATTCTTCATGTCTGTTACAGTGGTTTTATTTTTTTATCTGTAGCATTTATATTTTGGTTCTTTCTTAGAACTTCCATCTCTCTGCTTACATTGCCCATATGTTCTTGCATGCTGTCTGCTTTATCCGTTAGAGTCCTTAGCATATTAATCACAGTTGTTTTAAATTCCTGGCCTGACAATTCCAATATCTCTGCCATGTCTGGTTCTGATGCTTGCTTTGTCTCTTCAAATTGTGCTTTTTGCCTTTTGGTATGACTTGTAACTTTTATTTTCTTTATAGCTGAACATGATGTACCAGGTCAAAGGAACCCCTGTAAATAGGCCTTTATTAATGTGATGGTGAATTGTGGGGGTAGGGGAAGAATTCTCTAATCTTATGATTAGGTCTGAGTCTTTTCGTGAGCCTGTGTCTCTGGACTGTGAACTTCACAAATGGTTCTCAGGGCTTTTTTGTTTTGTTTTTCTTTTATTCCCCACTTTAAGTGGGACAGGATGGCTAGAGTGGGCTGGAGTTGTGTATTTCTTTTCCCCAGGTCAGTTAGGCTCTTATAATACCCCAGCAGGCTAGGCTCTGGAGCACTTTTTTCTCTTAGGGGCAGCCCTTCTTAAAGAGAACAGAGTGCTCTGGTGTATTTAAATATGGTTCCTTTTTCCCTCCCCCTGCCAGAGGCATGAGGGAATTTTTCTCTGATATACTGTGGGGATCTGGTCAAGCTCCTAGAGGTAAATCTGACAGTATTGTGAGGGATGTTCGATGACTGGGTTCCCCCTAAAGCTTTTAACTCTCAGAGTTGTCCACTGAGCCTCCAGCAATTTGTCAATTACATTTCAGGTTTTCCTACCCAGTACAGGTTCCTCTGGCCATTTCCAATCCTGAGTTTCTGCTCGGGTCAGCTGTGACTCCCTGAATTTGCCTGTCTGTCTCTCCAGTCTCAGAGGTTTGCCCTGTTTTCTTCCCTCTCTTATGGATCCAAGAAGAGTTGTTGATTTTTCAGTCTGTTCAACTTTTTACTTTTTGTTAGGATTGACTGGCAACTTCCAAGCTCATTACAAGTGGAACTGGAAAACAAAAGTCTCTTTTACCTATATGTCTAAAATATATTACATATTACCTTAGCTTTTTTTCCCTTAACATCTTTATTGGAGTATAACTGCTTTACAGTGGTGTGTTTCTGCTTTATAACAAAGTGAATCAGTTATACATATACATATATCCCCATATCTCTTCCCTTTTGCATCTCCCTACCTTAGCTTTTAAATAGACATTACTGCCTAATATTTGTCTTTCACTTTGACTCAGAGTCTTTACTTATGAGCATTAATTAATTGACAGTTTATAAAATAGAATAAGATTTTTAGGCATAAAAGTCTTATTTGCCTCTATATTAAGTGGCCTTAGGTTGCAAATGTTGCAAATGTACAGATTTTCTCTCTCTTCCCTTATTCCTGGTTGTTACTAGGGGGGCTGCCAATAGCTTCTCTGCCCTCTTCTAACTGAGAGCTAAGTGGAGAGCTACGGGTCTCTCTGATGAAGAAAGTCCATGAATGCCCATTCATACCCATTTCTGTAGTAACTCCTTGGCCTGATATTTTTTTTTTCTTAACATAGATTCAATCAGGAAAATTGCCGATTTGTCCAAATTTGGGTACCTTTATGTTATACTAGCAATTTTTCTCTTTTCTGAATTCTCTTCTCTCTAGGTCCCAGATGTGAGTTCAGGCTCCAGACATGTTGTACTTACTAACTTGTTCAAGTGCTAACACTAGCTATAATCAAAAATATATTTGCCTTAGAATGTCTTCATCATATGGAAGGATAAAAGTTTAGTTCAAATGTCACCTCCTTTGTGATACTTTCCACAATTCCTCCAGTGAGATTTAATTTTTCTGTCTTCTCTAGATTCAGAGTATCATATATGTATTTAAAATATTTATTTTATTTACCTTGAAGCTTAATATTTACCTTGAAGTTTATGCTTGTCTCCCTATGCCCTACCCTATGCCACTATCAACATTGCACCTCATCCCACTAGACCCTGACTCTGATCTTAAATACCTAGACCTGTATTTAAGGTCATAGCAGAGGCACATATTTGCTGCATTTGAACATTCTTGTGAGACATGAATATGAAAACTAATTATAATCAAACCTGCTAAGCTTTACTGTCAACTCTTCCAAAAGCACAGTGAGTGGGTAAAAAGTCTTCAGGCTAGAATATTTCAAAGTGCCTCTGTCCTTCTGTCTCAGACAGTTGGGATGATCCTTCCTATTCTCTGTATTCTAACTGCACTTAGGAATTTTCTCTATGATTACTCAATATCTGTGTATGATATTTTTAGAGCTTTGGGCCCTGGCTACAAATCCTTTTAAGAGAGATTACTTCCCCTCTGCCCAACACTCCTTACCCTAGTCCAGTTCCTTTTCTCATCTGCAGCTTTCTTAACTGCAGTTACATAAAACACAATTCAGGGATCCTGGCCCTCCCTGTGCATTCACTCCTTTCCAGGTTAAACTCTGCTGCATTCATTCCCTTTGGCTCCTGGCTGCTTTCCTGGGGCTTCCTGCCCTCCCAAGACCAGACATTCAGCTACAAGTTTTGTCAGCCTCTCTACCTACCATCTGCACCACGGGAGACCGATTGTATTGTTACATCCTTCTCTTTCTCACTCTCTATATCAAAAAGAGCTATTTACTTGAATGGAAGGCCCATTCCCCCAGGAGACAGACCAGAAATTCTTTCTATGGTATTTCAGGTTTTCTCATTTTCCCTTTAGTAAAGTAGCAGGCTCCTGAGGCTGGGCTTAAAACATGTCACTCTCCATAAGAGATTCATTGGCCTTAGTAGCCTCTGTTTTGACTGATTTTTTTCTTTCTTTTTTTTTCTGTTCTCCCTTCATTGACAGAGTAGCAAGTATCACTAATATTGTTATACTTTCCAATAGCAATACCATGGTTTCTATGTTTATTGTTTTAATAATAATGGACTTCAGTGTTTGATCACCAGCAGTACCAATATTTTTTCTGGATCCTAGGTTCTGTTCTCATCTCTAGGATTCGCACCTAACCTACTCTAAACTTCATTTTAGAGATGTAGTGGTTTTTTTAGTTTTTTGTTTTGTTTTGTTTTAATTCTCAATCAACGTAACAGCAACTAAATCAGTTTAGTTGATAAAAACCAATTTTGATTGATGGCTGAATGGATACATAGATACTAGATAGAGAGGTAGATAGATAAATAGATAACTTTTCTCTAAATCAGGGTTTCTGAACTTTGGGGCTATTGACATTTGGGGCCGGGTAATTCTTTTTTTTTTTTTTTAAACATCTTTATTGGAGCATAATTGCTTTACAATGGTATGTTAGTTTCAGCTTCACAACAAAATGAATCAGTTATATATATACATATGTTCCCATATCTCTTCCCGCTTGCATCACCCTCCCTCCCACCCTCCCTATCCCACCCCTCCAGGCGGTCACATAGCACCGAGCTGATCTCCCTGTGCTATGCGGCTGCTTCCCACTAGCTATCTACCTTACGTTTGGTAGTGTATACATGTCCATGCCTCTTTATTGCTTTGTCACCGTTTACCCTTCCCCCTCCCCATAGCCTCAAGTCCATTCTCTAGTAAGTCTGTGTCTTTATTCCTGTTTCACCCCTAGGTTTTTCATGACATTTTTTTTTTCTTAAATTCCATATATATGTGTTAGCATACGGTATTTGTCTCTCTCTTTCTGACTTACTTCACTCTGTATGACAGACTCTAGGTCTATCCACCTCATTACAAATAGCTCAATTTCGTCTCTTTTTATGGCTGAGTAATACTCCATTGTATATATGTGCCACATCTTCTTTATCCATTCATCCGATGATGGACACTTAGGTTGTTTCCATCTCTGGGCTATTGTAAATAGAGCTGCAATGAACATTTTGGTACATGACTCTTTTTGAATTATGGTTTTCTCAGGGTATATGCCCAGTAGTGGGATTGCTGGGTCATATGGTAGTTCTATTTGTAGCTTTTTAAGGAACCTCCATACTGTTCTCCACAGTGGCTGTATCAATTTACATTCCCACCAACAGTGTAAGAGGGTTCCCTTTTCTCCACACCCTCTCCAGCATTTATTGTTTCTAGATTTTTTGATGATGGCCATTCTGACTGGTGTGAGATGATATCTCATTGTAGTTTTGATTTGCATTTCTCTAATGATTAGTGATGTTGAGCATTCTTTCATGTGTTTGTTGGCACTCTGTATATCTTCTTTGGAGAAATGTCTATTTAGGTCTTCTGCCCATTTTTGGATTGGGTTGTTTGTTCTTTTGTTATTAAGCTGCATGAGCTGCTTATAAATTTTGGAGATTAATCCTTTGTCAGTTGCTTCATTTGCAAATATTTTCTCCCATTCTGAGGGTTGTCTTTTGGTCTTCTTTATGGTTTCCTTTGCTGCGCAAAAGCTTTTAAGTTTCATTAGGTCCCATTTGTTTACTTTTGTTTTTATTTCCATTTCTCTAGGAGGTGGGTCAAAAAGGATCTTGCTGTGATTTATGTCATAGAGTGTTCTGCCTATGTTTTCCTCTAAGAGTTTGTTAGTTTCTGGCCTTACATTTAGGTCTTTAATCCATTTTGAGCTTATTTTTGTGTATGGTGTTAGGGAGTGATCTAATCTCATACTTTTACATGTAGCTGTTCAGTTTTCCCAGCACCACTTATTGAATAGGCTGTCCTTTCTCCACTGTACATTTCTGCCTCCTTTGTCAAAGATAAGGTGACCATATGTGCGTGGGTTTATCTCTGGGCTTTCTATCTTGTTCCATTGATCTATATTTCTGTTTTTGTGCCAGTACCATACTGTCTTGATTACTGTAGCTTTGTAGTATAGTCTGAAGTCAGGAAGCCTGATTCCTCCAGCTCCATTTTTCGTTCTCAAAATTGCTTTGGCTATTCGGGGTCTTTTGTGTTTCCATACAAATTGTGAGATTTTTTGTTCTAGTTCTGTGAAAAATGCCAGTGGTAGTTTCATAGGGATTGTAATTCTTCATTGTGGGAGGTTGTCCTGTTTAGAGCAGGATGTTTAATAGCATCCCTGACCTCTCTCTACCCACTGGGTAGTTGTCCTTTCCCTCTCCATTCCCCCAAGTTTGACACCCAGAATATCTTCTGATATCACTAAATGTTCCTGGAGGTCAAAATCACTCCCAGTTGAGAGTCACTGATCTAAATTCATTATACTCTCAATTATTAGTAAATAATGACAAAAATTTTAACATTTTTAAAGTTAATGTATATTGAGTGAATACCACAGGCCAGGCCCTTTGGAAAGTACTTTCTCATGTAAACTTATCACGTGCTTAAAATATCTCTGAATTAAGTATGAGGAAACAGAGAATTTAGAGAAAATCATAAAGCTAGTAAATGCAGAGCTGTTTTTTAGATAACTAGCCAGTTCCAAAGCTCATGCTTTTTACAGTTATGTCATAACTTTTAACATCTTGTCTTTTATGACATAGCTGTGGGTACCTTTCTTGGAGGATGAAGGTTTTCTCATCTTTCTAGCTCATTATTACTGAGACTAAGCATGGCACTTTTCTGTTGTAGGTACCAAGGAATAATAGTTGAACTGAGTATCTTTTTGTTTGACCTGAGAATGAAATGTTGCCATGCTTTGAAGAATGAGTTGTTAATAACTATTTGCTAAATGAATATCTTATGTAGTCTAGAAAAATCAGGTGGCTCGCCCTCTATTGGTTTTCTCTATTCCTCCGATCTTTTACAATGAAGGGTAGGAGAGTGATGGGGGTCATTTTAAGATAGCATTTGTACTCCTTTTCATTTACTTTACACTAATATAAACTGTTTACTTTACTATAAACTCTGTGAATATCTTCCTTACATTCATTAATTTCTTTCTACTTTGCTTTTGGTCAACAATCATAACCAGAGTAATGTTGCATTATCTTTACACAGCACCATTTTCTGCCATTTTCTGAGGAAGCAGAACTGTATTACAAACACTATTCAATTTATCCTAAGTCTTTAGTAAGGAGAGTAGGGGTTATTGTTTTTCCTTTGAGTATACAGGGTTAATTGGAGGCATCAAGTAACTGATAAACCCAAAGATTGTGAAATCAAATTCATGTGTCCATTACTAAAGTTAACTTCTCTATTAAGAAATAATAGAACCCTCACTCTCTAACCCCCCACTTTGATTTAATCAACAGACATACACTGTTTCCTATAGACATATATTGTGGAAATGAAGAAAAACACATTCATTTTGTGCCTACACTATCATAACTACTCTGCTAGTCACTGTAAATTTATAAGATCATTTTGGACTAAGTATAATATTAGCATCTCCATTTTAAAAAATGAAGCTGAGAGAAATTAAGAAACCTGCCCCAAATCTACAGATAGAAGGTAACAGAAGTAAGTGTCAAAATTGGTTCAGCATAGGCAAAACATTCTTTGACACAAATCATAGCAATATTTTCTTAAGTCAGTCTCCCAAGGCAAAAGAAATAAAAGCAAAAATAAATAAATGGAACCTAATCAAACTTATAAGCTTTTGCACAACAAAGGAAACCATAGACAAAACAAAAAGACAACCTATGGAATGGGAGAAAATATTTGCAAATGAGGCAACTGACAGGGGATTAATTTCCAAAATGTTCAAACAACTTATACAGCTCAATATGAAAAAACAAACAATCCAATCAAAACATGGGCAGAGGACCTAAATAGATATGTCTCCAAAGAAGCCATACAGGTGGCCAACAGGCACATGAATAGATGCTCAACATTGCTAATTATTAGAGAAATGAAAATCAAAACCACAATGAGGTATCACCTCACACTAGTCAGAATGGCCATCATCAAAAAGTCTACAAACAATAAATGCTGGAGAGGGTGTGGAGAAAAGGGAACCCTCCTACATTGTTGGTAGGAATGTAAATTGGTACAGCTACTACGGAGAATAGTATGGAGGTTCCTTAAAAAAACTAAAAATAGAGCTACCATATGATCCAGCAATCCCACTCCTGGGCATGTATCTGGAAAAGATAAAAAATCTGATTTGGAAGGATACATGCACCTTGATGTTCATAGCAGCAGTATTTACAATAGCCAAGACATGGAAGCAACCCAAGTGTCCATGGACAGATGAATGGATAAAGAAGATGTGGTACATATATATAATGGAATATTACTCAGCCATAAAAAAGAATGAAATAATGCCATTTTCAGCAACATAGATGGACCTAGAAATTATCACACTAAGTAAAGTAAGTCAGACAGAGAAAGCCAAATATCATATGATATCACTTATGTATGGAATCTAAAAAAATGATACAAATGAACTTATTTACAAAACAAAAACTGATTCATGGACATAGAAAACAAACTTCTGGTTACCAAAGGGGTTAGCAGGGAGAGGGATAAGTTAGGAATTTGGGATTAACAAATACATGCTACTGTACGTAAAATAGATGAAACAACAAGGACCTACTGTATAGCACAGGGAACTATATTCAATATCTTGTAATAACCTATAATGGAAAAGAATCTGAAAAAGAATGTATATAGAGGAATGACTGAATCACTTTGTTGTACACCAGAGGCTAACACAACATTGTAAATCAACTATACTTCAATTTTAAAAAGTGGTTCAAGTTTCAAAGGCATTTCTACTAATGTTAGGTTTTAATTAATTTCCACAAGCTCGTTTATAAATAAAGAGCAATCCGAACAAATCAGTGCTTAGATAAGGTTTGAACAACCCACAGTTGTTCAAGAATCAGCCTTCCCATGGAAGCAGAAAAGGAAGAAATAGTAGAGTTTACCTTCTTGGGCCACGGGTTGTACATATGAAACTAGAGGGTAAGCCAGGTTGGTTCTGGAGAGACTAGGTAGGTTCTGAAGAGCAAAATGTATTTACTTTTGGAATATTACATGTACTCCAGAGATTGTTGTATTTCTTTAGTAGGTGACATGATCCCAGGATACTCCACATGGTACTTCGGGATTCTTGCAGATGAAAGGTGCTATATACATGTCAGATATTATTATACAGCACTTATAAAAAATGTTTCCACTTATCGGTGTGGACTCACTTTTGAACAGCTTAGAAAAGATAGTTATTGCTGATAATAGCTGTCAGAATAGCAGTGTAAATGACTTTTTTTTTTTGCTATACTTTGCTCCATATTTTACTGTTTTTGCTTTATAATCCAGAGTGGACTGGAAGAAGAAAGGAAGATATTTGCTGACAAGGCTTAAAAATAGAAAGATGATGATTTTTCTTATTAAGGTCAAGGTCAACAGCAAGGAAAGAATTTCCATGAGGGAATCATTAACAAAGTTAGACCACAAGAAGTTAAAAAAATTACTAGAGTGTAATATTTTGATTTTAAAACATGTAACGTACATGCTATTATCTTCTGAGAGTGCAACCATTACCATTGGAAGTGTACACATTTTATTCGTAGAAAACGTGATATAATGCAACGTCTTTATGTTTTCATTTTAATTTTGAAATCTCCTTTTAGGACAATCATCTGGACCCTGAATTACTTGGCTTGGCCAGTTGTGTTACCCACCTGTGTTCATTAGCTTCCTGTCCTTCAAGCTTCTGTAAGAAGCCATTAGAGAGATGTGCCCATCACTTTATCTTGGTATCATTGAACTCTTCTCCATCAGCTACTGTTCAACCAAGCAAATAGTGGTACTCTATGGAATTCTCACTGTTAGCCTAAGGAAGAAACTAGGCTCCTTCACCATCAGTGTCTCAGGGCCTCCTTCTTGGCAGGGGAAAAAGTGATGATTTTTGGATTGATAGCCCTACTCTCAAGCCAAATAATTGAGAAACTGAAACTTGACTTGGTAGTTCTTTCTAACTATTGCTCTTCTCTTCCGTCCTTTTTACTTTGAGTGCTCAAGTCTTAGAATTAGTGATCTCTCTTCTCATTTTACCTATTTTTAACATTTGATTTTCAACTGGACCTAATCAGTCTGGTTGCAGTGACTCTCCACAGAAGCTTTATTGAAATTATTTTTTCTCCTTTAACTTCATATAGATTTTGACAGCATGGATCACCCCTTACTCCTTAAGTCCTGCCAAGACTGAGATTTCTAAACAGACTTCACTCACTCTCTCTGCCACTATCGAAAATTTTTGCTGATCACCATGGGCTGTGTATAACAATTCAGGTCTACTGATGTGTACAATTCAATAAAACTCCATTTATACACCTGTACTAGTTAGGGTTCTCTAGAGCAACAGAACCAATAGGATAGATAGAGATGGAGAGAGAGAGAGAGTTTAAGAACTTGGTTCATGAAATTGTGGGGGCTGGTTCTGGAGAGTCTGAAGTCTGTATGACAGGGCAGCAGGCTGGTAACTCAGGCAGCGTTCCTGTGCTGCAGTCTTGAAGAGAATTCCTTCTACTTTGGGAAACCTCAGACTTTGCTCTTAAAGTCTCCAACTGATTAGAAGGCACTCACCCACATTCATCAGCTTTACTCAAAGTCTACCAAAATTAATCATATCTAAAAAATACCTTCACAGCAAGACCCAGACTGGTATTTCACCAAATAACTGGTCACCATTGCCTAGCCAAGTTGACATATAAAATTAACCATTGCAGTTCCCATACTCTTTTCTTCTAATCTTGAATTCATTTGTCTTTAGTAGATGAAAAAATTGGATATGCTTTTATACTTATCAAGGATTTGGGTTGTATTGCTTTTGGAGTTTTTGCTTTTCACCCTATTGTCAGCAGTATTCATTGTCTTAGGGGAAAGATGACAAGACACATGAGTAAAGAAAACAACTTTAAGTGTCAATAGGAGTTTGCATTTTAAAGTCTTTAGCCCTATAATACTAGGGTAAAAAGTTTATGTCACAAACAACAAATCTAAGAAAATAGATAACAAGTCAGGCTATCTCACTGCCAAAGAGGTAAAGATTACATGGGGAGGGCAAAGAGAAGATGACAAATAACTTAGATTCAGATGGATTCCTGAAAAAGCAATCCTGTGTCTCATGCATAGTCTGTTTCCTAGTTAGGGGTGGGGTGGTGAATAGAAACCTGAGAGAATTCAGCATTCAAGAACGGTGGAGGGTGGAGACCTGTTTTCTGGGTGGAGCTCAAGAGGACTGCATGTTCACAAAATGTTGCAGCATGTAGCATGACACAGACATGGTTGCATAGAAATGCCTGAGATAGGCATAATCATGTTCCAGTGAAGAACAATAGAGTTAAATCTTTTCTGTCCACCTCAGGAGGGCTTAGAGAGGACCTGACTATTAGCCAGACTAGAGATGCCTATTGCTAGAAAAGAGGGTGAAAGCAGCTGAGAGATGAATGGACAGATGACCAAAGACCAGATAGAATGAGGCAGAACATTTTTTTTTTTCTTCTGGACATCTGGATGTAATATTATCTGTACATCTTGTATGGAAAGATGGTGACTGAATACTCTCCAGATACCCACACCCCGCTACTACTAGACTAACATTACCTAAGTCAAAGGTGACCATATTTCTCCATTTACCTGGAATATTCCTGATTTATACTGGTTGCCTTGTGCATAATTGTTAAATAGCAGATCCTTTCACCATAGAAAATGTCTTATTTTGCACTAAAAACTATGTGACTTACTTAAGTGCTCAAAACTTAGATGCAACATATGAGAAAAAGTGGAAAAATAAAGGAGAAAATCTAAAATAGAAATTAGATTCATTTATAGAGAAAATAGGTTGAGTTTTGGGCATACCTGAGAGTGTGTACTGAAATTCACATCTTTCCTAATATAAAAGGCACATAAACCTCAGGCGTTTACATCTTCAAACCTGTTACAGTACGCACAACCATTACTTGAATACAATAGGATATATGTTTTATGTACTTAATATCTGTCTCAGGTTCTTTTGGTGCCTTTATTCTAGCAGCAAATGTAATCCTCACTAATGTATTGTTATAAGATGGAAGAAAGCAAGGGCTACTTTGTGAAGGTATTCGAAAGCCCAGCTAAGGGGGTTTGGAATAATTTCACAGGAGGGAAAGAATGAGATTTGTGTTTTAGAGAGTTAACTGGGGCAACAGTGTGGACAATGGCCTGGAGGTAGAAGGACTAGTCAGCAGGCTCCTGTGGCAATTTGAATGGGAAATGAGTGTGAACGGAGGAAGTCACACTCATTTCCCAATGGGGGAAGTCCATGTGGATGCCAAAGGTCAGATTTGAGAGCCCTTAAGGAAATCAAATAGAAAATATCTGGACACCAATTTTATCCTGGGAGTGAGGAACAAAGAGGACATTTGTGGAGGCAGAGAATGAGTTCAGTGTGGGACACTTTGTCTTGAAGTTCCTGTAGGATGTTTAGGAGGAGATGATGGCTTTGTAGGTGAATTTTGAGGTTTGGTGCTTGATGTGTGTGAGGGACGTGTGATTTGGGGGCATGGGCATATACAATTTAAAGATGGTAGTAAGCACTGAAAAACAAAGAAGAGCAATATAGTGATTACTTTCTCTTAGTCTCTTAGTAGATGTAAATTTAACCTGAGTAAGCTTTATGTTGAAGTCAGCCTAGAAGGTGTTATTCTGAAATAAATAAAACAACATAACACCCGATGAGCTTTTGCTTGGAAATGTATGTAGAAAGAATCTTATCTTAGACCAGTGTTTCTTGGCTGGGGGCAGTTTTGTCCCCCCACCCCCAACCAAGGAATATTTAACA
The DNA here is from genome assembly GCF_964374135.1 of Grampus griseus. NCBI lineage: Eukaryota > Metazoa > Chordata > Mammalia > Artiodactyla > Delphinidae > Grampus > Grampus griseus. The sequence continues at coordinate 97,360,034 of NC_139018.1, forward strand.
ATGTCTAGAGACACTTTTGCTTATCATAACTTTACCTGCATCTGGTGGTAGAGTCCAGGGATGCTACTATTGATAAATATCCTACAATTCACAGGACAGCCCCCACCTAGCAAAGAATTATTGAGTCCAAAATATCAATAGTGCTGAGGATGAGAAACCTCTGCCTTAGACAACTGAGCTAACAATTTTGTTGAAAGAGCTGAAATCATCCTTAAATTGCTGTTTTGATCTTGAAACATCACTGAAGGACTTCGATGTAATGCGTGAAAGAACTTTGATATTCTGGCTGGGAAGTCCATTCCAGTTAACTTTTCTGACTCAAAAGGCCACCTTTCTGGTCAAAAGCTCTTGGGTACACAGAAGCACTCTGGCCATACACCACACTGAAGGCTCCAAGAAAGTACAGCACTTTTACCCACTGAATCCCACAACATAGGTTAGCAGTTGATGCAAAGATAACAAACTCTATAGCATGGAGTGGGTGGGAATCCATATACTGCTAAAGACATAAAAATGGAAGGTTGAAAATGACCATTAAATTTGGCTTTTGCATTATCAAATATGAGGACAAAAGATGGTGAAGGGGATCAGCGATATAAAATAATTGTTAAAAGCACGAGTTGCTGAGTCCAACTGTTCGAGCTTGCAAGACTCCTGCTCCTATGATTCATTAGTTGAGTAATCTTAAGCAAATTACTTGTCCTCCCAAGGGCTGTACTTTTTTAATCTGTAAAATAGGTACAAAAATAATACCTGCTTCAAAGAGCTGTGTGTGGGAGTAAAATGTCACACACACACAGCTAGCCGAGTGATTGGCACATGGTAGACTGTCAATAAATCCCATCTACATGAGCTCTAGGAGCCTAGCAAGTAAAGTGTGTTATCAATAGAGCAAAAGAAGACCTAGCCTTAGCCTACTGCTTCCAAAGTGATCCTCTACTAAGGGCACAAAGATATTTATAGTATTAATGTTGGGATTATGATAATATCTGTTGTTTCTTTTTTAATCAAATCAGTTATTTGCTGACCAGTATTTTTTAAATGTGGTGACCTTCTTGCTGTTGATTTTATTAGCCTCTGCCATCATGAATGGAAGTAGATAAAATAGATTTATGCTTTTCAAATTGTAATTCTCATACCCATAAATGAAAAACTGAAGACCACACATAAGAGAGGCAGTTATAAAAGACTAAATTATTACAAAGAATCTGAATACAGAGCCTGCATGCATACAAATTGCACTGCAATATTTAAACTCTTTTTTCACTTCTTACTAGCTGTATGACCTTTGGAAAATTACTTAGCCTTTCTGTGTTTCTGTTTCCTTATCTATAAAATGAGATTAGAAAATATCTCTTAAAATGGCTGTTAAGATCAAGTAAGAAACAGTTAATGGGTGAACTGGTTTTTGTTTTGTTTTGTTTTAGTTTAAACAAATTGAATAAAACAAAAAAATAAATTTCGTAGAGAAAATATAAACTCCAGCAATTAGTTTCAATTAATGTATTCAATTACCTTAGAGGTTCTGTCCAACTATAAAATTTTTTGTCTAAAAAGTAATTGATGCTTTCTTTTTATTTCCTTTCCTATTGTATAGAATTGAAATATGCATTTACCTTTGATATCTACTGTGCAAAGAAAAGATATTGTAAAGTATTAGACACAGCACGCCCCCAAATGTTCAGTAAATGTTAGCTATTAAAATTTTATGGGGAGTCCAAAATGACAGCATAGGCACTCATTCTGAATTCATCTCCTCCCAGGAACACACCAAATCTATAGCTATATGTGGATATTATCCTTGAAGAATATCTGAAAACTAGATGAACTGCTCCCTACAATAAGGAATAAAAGGACCACATCAAGACCCATCCCTGGTGCATCAGCACACTGTAGGGAGGGATCTCACCAGGCAGGTGCTTCTCCTGGAGGAGAGAGGGGTTGGTGCCACACATCAGGCACCCCAACCCCAGGAGCTGTACTGAAGAGACAAGCCCCCAAAATGTCTGGCTTAGAAAAGCAACAGGGCTGACATCCAAGGGACCTAGGTGCTGTAGGAAACCGAGATTCCCCTCTTCAAGGGCTTGCATGAGGTCTCACTTGGCCTGAGACCCAGTGAAAAAAACAGCAGTTTGAAAGAAGCCTAGACTATATGGAAGGAGATTCATTTGCTAATCTAAAAACATTGGCTGGAGGTGGGGCACGGGTAGTCAAAATGCCCCCTGGTGACAGAGGCGCTGGCAAATGCTATTATTGCTCCCTCAACCTAACCTGGTGGTGTAAGCTGCAAGCTTGGATGTGGCACCCTCCCCAGTCCCCCTCCCCAACCTTTCTAAAACAGATGGAAGGGAGTCGTCAGTTCAGGCACTATCCCGATGCCTTGCTGGAGCCAAATAGGACAGGCAGTTGCAGCACTTCCCTGCTCCCTGGCAGGGGTGGGCGAATGGGAACAGTGGCAGCATTATATTGTTCCCTAGCTAAAGTCTGTGCACGTGGGCAGTTGTGACACTCCATGACATTGCCCCATGCAAAGACAACTTAATGGGAGATGTTATTTGCAAATCACATTTCTGATATGAGGTTAATATCCTATATATAAGGAACTTATACAACTCAATAACTAAAAACAAACAATCCAATTTTTTTCAGAGGATTTTTTCCCTAAGGATCTGAATAGGCATTTTTCCAAAGAAAGCATCCTGATGGCCAAAAGGTACAGGAAAAGATGCTTAATATCACTAATCATCAGGGAAAAGCACATCAAAATCACAGTGAGATATCACCTTACATCTGCCAGAATGGCTGTTATCAAAAAGATGAGAAATAGAAAGTGCTGGTAAGAATGTGGAGAAAAGGGAACACACCCCAGCCCTGTTGGAGGGATTGTAAATTGGTGCAGCTACTATGGAAAACAGTATGGACGTTCCTCAAAACATTGAAAATAGAGCTACCATATGATCCAACAATTCCACTACTGAGTATCTATCTAAAGAAAAGGAAAACACTCATTTGAAAAGATATATGCACCCCTATGCCCACTGCGCATTATTTACAATAGCCAAGACATAGAAACAACCCAAGTGTCCATAAACAAATGATTGAATAAAGAAGGTGTGACATATATATATATATATATATATATATATATATATGATGGAATACTACTCAGCCATAAAAAAGAATGAAATTTGGCCATTTGTGACATGGACAAACCTTGAGGGTATTATACTAAGTAAAAGAAAGTCAGGGAGAGAAAGGCAAATACCTCATCATTTCACTTATACGTGAAATCTAAAGAAAAGAAGACAAACAAACAAAACAAACCCCCAAACTCATAGATACAGAGAACAGATTGGTGGTTGCCATAAGGGCGGGAGTTTGCGGGGGGGTGAAATGGGTAAAGGAGATTAAGAAACACAAATTTCCAGTTACAAAATAAATGTCATGGGGATATAATGTACAACATGGAAAATATAGTCAATAATATTGTATTACATTTGTAAGGTGACAGATAGTAACTAGACTTAGTATGGTGACCATTTTACAATGTATACAAATGTTGAATCACCATTTGTACACCTGAAACTAATATAATACTGTATGTCAATTGTACCTCAATAAAAGTCAATTTAAATAAAAACTAAAATTTTACATATTTAGCAAACATAAATGTACATGCATGCAAATTTTAAATGACTTTTTAAAGATAAACTTCAAGATGCCAGAGAAATTTCACATTTATAGTGTGCTACTTTGTGGCTATTTTGTGTACTATTTTTCTTTTCTTCTGAGAATACTTCGGTAAACTTTTGAGAAGCATAGATATGGGTGGTCTTCTAGTCCACTGGACAGCTATGCAGGCATAGGATATTTTTGACCAATACTCTTAGATACTTTCCAAAATACCTTATGAATAACTACATACTCACACTCATTAATCACACATTGCACTCATTAATCATGTTGCAAAGGAGGATCATTAACAACTGTGACCAGATGTGCAGGAAAATCCCCTGCCTGGAAGTCATGCCTGCTGGATTACTCTGCACACTGGTTATGGCTGGCTGTGGGAGGACAGCATCAAATGAGTGACATCACTGTGGAGTTCAGAGAAACCATACAACCTGGGTAATTTCTTGAGCTATGATCCCAAACAACCAGAGAGGTACAAAGTTAGGACCACATACAGGGCAAGCAGAGGTGAGACACTCAAAGATTCCAGATAACTCTTTTTGTACATAAATTCAATATACCAACACTTGCTATAACAAAATTTGTAAACTGGCAATTTACCTACTATTTCAGATTATTTGTAGTTCTCAATTTTAGTGATTCCTTAGCATTTAACTTTCCTTTCCTCCATTCCCCACTCCCCTCACACAATCCCCTCATCCTCTTGATAGTTATATTATCATTTTTATTAGTGTAATGATTACTTTGTAATAATTATTACTTGTATTATTCACAGTTGGACCACATAGTACACTGTGATTACATTTCTTCTCGTTTTCTTTTCATTTGCTTAGTTTTATGTCATACGTGATACCTGTCACTAATCCATTACCAAGCCCATTGATAGAACTCTGAGATCATTCTCAGTACAGTCAGACCTATCAGTAATCTACCAGTTTTGTTGCTGTTCTGGAGATATCTCTACTGAAATCCTCTACTTTCTGCTACGACTGGCCCAGCTGCTTTCTAGGCCTGCAGACTGCAGTAGGCATGCAATCTACCTTCATGGTCCCCTGGGGAATTTCCTTGTTTCCTATGCTGTATGTGCTGCTCTTTCTTCGTTTACTCCATCTTGAAGATGGATCATACCCTTCAGCAGTTTTATGAGAAAAGGTGCATGGAAGAGACAAATTGTCTAGTAAAGAATTCCAGGATGGAAATGGTTTTCATTGGGATATTTAAATACCCTGTATTGACTGCTTTTGCTGTCTTTTTATGCTTGTTTGTTTTGGTCTCTATCTTTCATATTGAAAGCTTTCTTCATATCTGGTGATCCTTAGCTTTCACTAGTGAGTCACGAAAATATCTTGTGTTCCTGAGCAGGCTAGAGTGCCGGCCTTCACCCTGAGGTTATCTGGCTCTTGATGTTTCGTTGGAGCAGCCTGAAAGGTACACAGCTGTAAATCTTTTTTCTCAGGTTGTTCTTAAAATTTTTAATTGTGGTAAAACATACATAACATAAAATTTACAATTTTAACCATTTTTAATTATACAGTACAGTACAGACCAGTAGGGTTAGGTATGTGCACATTGGTGTGCAGCTGATTTCCAGAACTCTTTCATCTTGCAAAACTGAAACTCTATTCCCATTAAACAACAACTTCTCATTTTTCCCTTCCTTCCCCTTTTCCGCCTCCAGGTAACCATCATTCTACTTTCTATCTCTATGAATTTGACTACTCTAGGTTCCTCATGTAAGTGAAATCATTTAGTATTTACCATTTTGTTGCCTGGTTTATTTCACTTAACATAATGTCTTCAAGGTTCATCCATGTTGTAGCATGTCTCAGAATTCTTAAGGCTGAATTATATATGACTCACATATTGTTCATCCATTCATCTGTTGATAGATGAAGGAACTTGGGTTCCCTCTACCCTTTGCTATTGCGAATAATACTGCTATGAACATGGGTGTACAAAAAACATCTCTTTGAGGTCCTGCTTTCAGATATTCTTTTGGAATATATACCCAGAAGTGGAATTGTTGGATTATGTGTTAATTTTATTTTGCATTTTGTGAAGCACCACTGTGCTGTTTTCCACAGCAGCTGCACCATTTTACATTCCCACAAACAATGCATGAATTCCAATTTCTCGACATCCTCACCAACACTTGTCATTGCCTGTTTTTTTGATAGTAGCCATCCTAATGTGTGTGAGGTGGTATCTCATTGTGGTTTTGATTTGCATTTCCCTAATGATTAGTGATGTTGAGGATCTTCTTATGTGCCCATTGGCCTTAGGCTGGTTATTTTATCAGAAAAAAAAAATCTTCTGTCTCTTATTCAGGGTTAATAAGAACGGTTATCAGCATTTCGGGAACAAAGCAGAAAGGAGTTGGAGTTGGAGTGTAGCCATAAGTGTGCAGATTTTTATCCATCCCTCCTTTTCAAGATTATGTCCCTGCTCTCAGTTAGGCTTAGTGTCCTGAATCTAGAGTCCCTGTTGATCAGGCTGTTCAGGGAAGGAACCTCCAGGCAATAGCCAGGGAGAGAAGAGGGGGTGGAAATCAAGGATATTAACTATTTCTTTCAGTTTTCCTATTTCAGCCATACTGGTACCTCCACTTTTAGAGGTGACAGTTGACTCTAATTTCTGAGCCTTTAAGAAACTCTGCAACACCAACCAGCTCACTTTTTGGCATCATCCCTGTGGCATTTATTTACTTATCAGTATTTAAAGTTTTGCTTTGGTACCTCCTTTTCCCAGTCTCTTTTTCTTCTGCAGTTATGTCTTTTATCACATTATTTCAGTAGGGCTTCAGCAGAGGGTAGAGATAAACGTGTGTCTTTAATTTGCCATTTTAACTGAAACTCCCTCTTGTCATTTTGCTATTGTTGTTATGTTTATTGTTAATTGTTATTATTAATTTTTATCATTATTAATCAATACTCTTTTTTTTCCATTTAGGGGAAAGAAAGAGACAGAAGCAGAGATCTGTCATGAGATATTCCACCAAGCTTTATTAAAGGAAAAGCAAGGATGAGCATCTCTCCCCAGGTACATTTTGTTGGTGTTTGATACCCCTGATGCCATGGTCAGCTTTCCACTTTAACCCTTCCTTGACACAGATTTTCTGCTCAGTTCATCTATTTTCAGATTTTTGCCTAAAAGGAAAGCATTTCTACTACATACCGTCCTCAGTAGGAAAGTAAAATTCGATATACACTGTTTTGCTTTACAAAATCCTTCAGAAACTCAGAGACTTTCTAAGTTTTGGAATACTGTTTTAAAAGTACTTAGATGTTTTGTTTTAGTCTTTTTCATCATACTCATATAAAGCTATAGAATCATGCTTGTTAGTGTCATCTGATAATATGAAGACTGATAGAAGTCAGGAGGGAAGTTACCTGTCATTTCATACAGGCTTAGATGGACCATGGCCTGTCCTATTCTGACATAAAACATTCCCAGAGTATTGTCTTTCAGGACCCAGAAGAAAAACTATTTACCATTTATAATCACCCACGGGGAAAATCACTGGGAAAAGCCTTGACCTTTATTTATTTATTTATTTATTTTTGCTGGTAGGAATTTAACACAAATTTACTTGCATAGGTTTAAATTGCACTTTCTATAATAAAAATAGAAAGGTTACCCTTTCATATTTTTTTCTTTTTTAACATCTTTATTGGAGTATAATTGCTTTACAATGGTGTGTTAGTTTCTGCTGTATAACAAAGTGAATCAGCTATACGTATACATATATCCCCATATCTCCTCCCTCTTGCGTCTCCCTCCCACCCTCCCTCTCCCACCTCTCTAGATGAACACAAAGCACTGAGCTGATCTCCCTGTGCTATGTGGCTGCTTCCCACTAGCTATCTATTTTACATTTGGTAGTGTATATATGTCCATGCCACTCTCTCACTTCGTCCCAGCTTACACTTGCCCCTCCCTGTGTCCTCAACTCCATTCTCTACATCTACGTCTTTATTCCTGTCCTTCCACTAGGTTTTTCAGAACCGTTTTTTTTTTTTTTTGGATTCTATATATGTGTTAGCATATGGTATTTATTTTTCTGTTTCTGACTTACTTCACTCTGTATGACAGACTCTAGGTCCATCCACCTCACTACAGATAACTAAATTTTGTTTATTTTTATGGCTGAGAAATATTCCATTGTATATATGTGCCACATCTTCTTTATCCATTCATCTGTCAATGGACACTTAGGTTGTTTCATATCCTGGCTATTGTAAATACTACTGCAGTGAACATTGTGGTAAATGATTCTTTTTGAATTATGGTTTTCTCAGGGTATATGCCCAGTAGGGGGATTGCTGGGTCATATGGTAGTTCTATTTTTAGTTTCTTAAGGAACCTCCATACTGTTCTCCATAGTGGCTGTATCAATTTACATTCCCACCAACAGTGCAAGAGGGTTCCCTTTTCTCCACACCCTCTCCAGCATTTATCGTTTGTAGGTTTTTTGATGATGGCCATCCTGACCGGTGTGAGGTGATACCTCATTGTAGTTTTGATTTGCATTTCTCTAATTATTAGTGATGTTGAGCATCTTTTCATGTGTTTGTTGGCAATCTGTATATCTTCTTTGGAGAAATGTCTATTTAGGTCTTCTGCCCATTTTTGGATTGGGTTGTTTGTTTTTTTGATATTGAGCTGCATGAGCTGCTTGTATATTTGGACATTAAACCTTTGCCAGTTGCTTCGTTTGCAAATATTTTCTCCCATTCTGAGGGTTGTCTTTTGGTCTTGTTTATGGTTTTCTTTGCTGTGCAAAAGCTTTTAAGTTTCATTAGGTCCCATTTGTTTATTTTTGTTTTTATTTCCATTTCTCTAGGAGGTGGGTCAAAAAGGATCTTACTGTGATTTATGTCATAGAGTGTTCTGCCTCTGTCTTCCTCTAAGAGTTTCATGGTGTCTGGCCTTACATTTAGGTCTTTAATCCACTTTGAGTTGATTTTTGTGTAGAGAGAGTGGGCAACCTTGTCTTGTTCCTGATCTTAGTGGAAATGGTTTCAGTTTTTCACCACTGAGAACGATGCTGGCTGTGGATTTGTCATATTTGGCCTTTATTATGTTGAGGTAGGTTCCTTCTATGCCTAATTTCTGGAGGGTTTTTATCAAAAATGGGTGTTGAATTTTGTCAAAACTTTTTCTGCATCTATTTAAATGATCATATGTTTTTTCTCCTTCAATTTGTTAATATGGTGAATCACATTTATTGATTTGCATATATTTAAGAATCCTTGCCTTCCTGAGATAAACTCCACTTGATCATGGGGTATCATCCTTTTAATGTGCTGCTGGATTCTGTTTGTGAGTATTTTGTTGAGGATTTTTGCATCTATGTTCATCAGTGATATTGGCCTATAGTTTTCTTTTTTTTTGACATCTTTGTCTGGTTTTGGTACCGGGGGTGATGGTGGCCTTGTAGAATGAGTTTGGGTGTGTTCCTCCCTCTGCTATATTTTGGAAGAGTTTGCGAAGGATAGGTGTTAGCTCTTCTCTAAATGTTTGATAGAATTTTCCTGTCAAGCCATCTGGTCCTGGGCTTTTGTTTGTTGGAAGATTTTAATCACAGTCTCAATTTCAGCGCTTGTGATTGGTCTGTTTATATCTTCTATTTCTTCCTGGTTCAGTCTCAGAAAGTTGTGCTTTTCTAAAACTGTGTCCAATTCTTCCAGATTGTCTATTTTATTGGCATATAGTTGCTTGTAGTAATCTCTCATGATCCTTTGTATTTCTGCGGTGTCTTTTGTAACTTCTCCTTTTTCATTTCTAATTTTATTGATTTGAGTCCTCTCCATCTTTTTCTTGATGAGTCTGGCTAAAGGTTTGTCAATTTTCTTTATCTTCTCAAAGAACCAGCTTTTAGTTCTATTGATCTTTTGTATTGTTTCCTTTATTTCTTTTTCATTTATTTGTGATCTGTTCTTTATGATTTATTTCCTTCTGCTAACTTTGGTGTTTTTTTTATCTTCTTTCTCTGATTGCTTTAGTTGTGAGGTTAGGTTGTTTATTTGATATGTTTCTTGTTTCTTGAGGTAGGATTGTATTGCTATAAACTTCCCTCTTAGAACTGCTTTTGCTGCACCCCATAGGTTTTGGATCGTCGTGTTTTCATTATCATTTGTTTCTAGGTATCTTTTGATTTCCTCTTTGATTTCTTCAGTGATCTCTTGGTTATTTAGTAGCGTATTTTTTAGCCTCCATGTGTTTGTATTTTTTTACAGTTTTTTTCCTGTAATTGATATCTAGTCTTATAGCATTGTGATCAGAAAAGATCACTGATACGATTTCAGTTTTCTTAACTTTACCAAGGCTTGATTTGTGACCCAAGATATGATCTATCCTGGAGAATGTTCCATGAGCACGTGAGAAGAAATTGTATTCTGCGGGTTTTTGATGGAATGTCCTATAAATATCAATTAAGTCCATCTCATTTAATGTGTCATTTAAAGCTTGTGTTTCCTTATTTAATTTCATTTTGGATGATCTGTCCATTGGTGAAAGTGGGGTGTTAAAGACCCCTATTATGATTGTGTTACTGTCAATTTCCCCTTTTATGGCTGTTAGCATTTGCCTTATGTATTGAGGTGCTCCTATGTTGGGTGCATAAATATTTACAATTGTTATATCTTCTTCTTGGATTGATCCCTTGATCATTATGTAGTGTCCTTCTTTGTCTCTTGTAATAGACTTTATTTTAAAGTATATTTTTTCTGATATGAGAATTGCTACTCCAGCTTTCTTTCGATTTCCATTTGCATGTAATATCTTTTTCCATCCCCTCACTTTCAGTCTGTATGTGTCCCTAGGTCTGAATGGGTCTCTTGTAGACAGCATATATATGTGTCTTATGTTTGTTTCCATTGAGCCAGTCTGTGTCTTTTGGTTGGAGCATTTAATCAATTTACATTTAAGGTAGTTATCAGTATGTATGTTCCTATTACCATTTTCTTAATTGTTTTGGGTTTGTTATTGTAGATCTTTACCTTCTCTTGTGCTTCTTGCCTAGAGAAATTCCTTTAGCATTTGTTGTAAAGCTGGTTTGGTGGTGCTGAATTCTCTTAGCTTTTGCTTGTCTGTAAAGTTTTTAATTTCTCCATCAAATCTGAATGAGATCCTTTCTGGGTAGACTTATCTTGTAGGCTTTCTCCTTTCATCACTTTAAATATGTCCTGCCGCTTCTAGCTTGCAGAGCTTCTTCTGAAAGATCAGCTGTTTACCTTATAGGGTTTCCCTTGTATGTTATTTGTTGCTTTTTCCTTGCTGCTTTTAATATTTTTTCTTTGTATTTAATATTTGATAGTTTGATTAATATGTCTTGGCGTGTTTCTCCTTGGATTTATCCTGTATGGGAATCTCTGCGCTTCCTGGACTTGACTGACTATTTCCTTTCAACTGTAATCTCTTCAAATATTTTCTCAGTCCCTTTTTTTTCCTCTTCTTCTTCTGGGATCCCTATAATTCGAATGTTAGTGTGTTTAATGTTGTCCCAGAAGTCTCTGAGATTGTCCTCAATTCTTTTCATTTTTTTTTTTTTTTATTCTGCTCTGCGGTAGTTATTTCCACTATTTTATCTTCCAGGCCACTTATCCATTCTTCTGCCTCAGTTATTCTGCTGTTGATTCCTTCTAGAGAATTTTTAATTTCATTTATTGTGTTGTTCATCATTGTTTGTTTGCTCATTAATTCTTCTAGGTCCTTGTTAAAAGTTTCTTGTATTTTCTCCATTCTGTTTCCAAGATTTTGGATCATCTCTACTATCATTACTCTGAATTCTTTTTCAGGTAGACTGCCTATTTCCTGTTCATTTGTTTGGTCTGGTGGGTTTTTACCTTACTCCTTCATCTGCTGTGTATTTCTCTGTCTTCTCATTTTGCTTAACTTACGGTGTTTGGGGTCTCCTTTTTTGCTCGCTGCAGGTTCGTAGTTACCATTGTTTTTGGTGTTGCCTCCGGTGGGAGACGTTTGTTCAGTGGGTTGTGTAGGCTTCCTGGTGGAGGGGACTGCTGCCTGTGTTTAGTGGATAAGGCTGGATCTTGTCTTTCTTGTGGGCAGGACCACGTCCGGTAGTGTGTTTTGGGGTATCTGTGAACTTATTACGATTTTAGGCTGCCTCTGTGCTAATGGGTGGGGTTGTGTTCATGTCTTGCTAGTTGTTTTGCATAGGGTGTCCAGCACTATAGCTTGCTGGTCGTTGAGTGGAGCTGTGTCTTAGCATTGAGATGTAGATCTCTGGGAGAGCTTTTGCTGTTTGATATTACACGTGGCCGGGAGGTCTCTGGTGGACCAATATCCTGAACTCAGCTCTCCCACCTCAGAGGCTCAGGCTTGACACCTGGTCAGTGCATAAAGACCATGTCAGCCACACGGCTCAGAAGTAAAGGGAGAAAGAAAGAAAGAGAGAGAGAGAGGAGAGAGAGAGAGGGAGAGAGGGAGGGAGGGAGGGAGGAAGGAAGGAAAAAAAGTAAAATAAAATGAAATAAAGTTATTAAATTAAAAAAGTATTCAAAATAAAAATATTAAAATAATTTAAAAAAAGAAAGAAAGAAAGAGAGCAACCAAACCAAAAAATAAATCCATCAATGATAACAAGCACTAAAAACTATACTAAAAAAAAGAACAAAAAATAGACAGACAGAACCCTAGGACAAATGGCAAAAGCAAAGCTATACAGAGAAAATCACACAAAGAAACATACACATGCACTCACAAAAGGGAAAAAGGAAAAAAAAATAGAAACATATAAAAACACAGAAGAAAGCAACCAAGTCAATAAAGAAATCTACCAATGATAATAAGCTCGAAATACCAAACTGAGATAAACATAAAACCAGAAACAAATTAGATGCAGAAAGTAAACCCCAAGTCTACAGTTGCTCCCAAAGTCCACTGCCTCAATTTTGGGATGATTTGTTGTCTATTCGGCTATTCCGCAGATGCAGGGTACATCAAGTTGATTGTGGAGATTTAATCTGCTGCTCCTGAGGCTGCAGGGAGAAATTTCCCTTTCTTTTCTTTGTTCACACAGCTCCTGGGGTTCAGCTTTGGATTTGACCCCGCCTCTGCGTGTAGGTCACCTGAGAGCATCTGTTCCCTGCCTAGACAGGATGGGGTTAAAGTAGCAGCTGATTAAGGGGCTCTGGCTCACTCAGGCCAAGGAGAGGGAGGGGTATGGAATGTGGAGCAAGCATGTGGTGGTAGAGGCCAGTGTGATGTTGCAACAGCCTGAGGCGCACCGTGTGTTCTCCTGGGGAAGTTGTCCCTGGATCTCGGGACCCTGGCAGTGGCAGGCTGCACAGGTTCTTAGGAGGGGAGGTATGGATAGTGACCTGTGCTTGCACACAGGCTTCTTGGTGTCTGCAGAAGCAGCCTTAGCGTCTCATGCCCGTCTCTGCTGTCCGCACTGATAGCCGCAGCTCACGCCTGTCTCTGGAGCTTGTTTAGGTGGGGCTCTGAATCCTCTCTTCTCGTGCACCCTGAAAACAATGGTCTCTTGCCTCTTAGGCAGGTCCAGACATTTTCCCCGACTCCCTCGCGGCTAGCTATGGTGCACTAACCCCCTTCAGGCTGTGTTCACGCCGCCAACCCCAGTCCTCTCCCTGGGATCTGACCTCTGAATCCTGAGCCTCAGCTACCAGCCCCCGCCCGCCCCAGCGGGGGAGCAGAGAAGCCTCTTAGGCTGGTGAGTGCTGGTCGACACCAATCCTCTATGCGGGAATCTCTCAGCTTTGCCCTCTGCACCCCTGTTTCTGTGCTCTCCTCCGTGGCTCTGAAGCTTCCCCCCACCACCCCGTCTCCACCAGTGAAGGGGCTTCCTAGTGTGTGGAAACTTTTCCTCCTTCACAGCTCCCTCCCAGAGGTGCAGGTTCCGTCCCTATTCTTTTGTCTCTGTTTTTCCTTTTTTCTTTTGCCCTACCCCGGTATGCAGGGAGTTTCTTGCCTTTTGGGAAGTCTGAGGTCCTCTGCCAGCGTTCAGTAGGTGTTCTGTAGGAGTTGTTCCACATGTACCTGTAGTTTTGATGTATTTGTGGGGAGGAAGGTGATCTCCGTGTCTTACTCCTCCGCCATCTTGAAGTTGCCTCCAGCCTTGACCTTAAAATAAACTGTTGAAAACTTCTAAACTAGTTCTTGATCCTGGGAGTGCTAAGTTAACATGAAACATTTTAAAAGAAAAGGCTTTTGTTAAAACAGACTATTTAGATTGTTTATGCCAAAGTGCTGTCCCTAATCTGAGTTAAAGCACTTATTCAAGCACTGGAGTGCCATGATAGTTGGCTATAATTAAGATTCTAAAACCAGGCATTTTTGGTATGTGTAGTAATTTCAGTGATTTGTACTATTGTATCAGTTATACTGTACATGCATATGGTAATTGAGAGATTGGAATTGTTAGTCCCAATGTATAGATGAGAAAATTGAGGTTCCGGGTAGTATATGAAACTACTTTTGTAATGTCGAACAGCTAGTAAGAAAGTGAAGGTGTGACATGCAATGATAGTACTGAAGACTCCATGTGCAATGCCTGCTGCAACGCAAAATACCTGCATTAAACTACATAGATATTTGGGGAAAGTGATCAAGGATGTAAAGAACAAAAGAAGTGAGGAACAGTGAAAACCAGATTAAAAGATATTAGATATAGAACCTTCTCCTCACCTTTTGCTTCACCTGTGCCTGGAATGGTATATATTTGCATGCTATTTTGGACACGTTGACCAGCCCTGTATAAAAAGAACACTGAAGATTCCTTCACAAAAGCTATCTATGCTTGCTATCACATATCCTAGTTCTAGCAAAATGCCGGGAATTAAAGAAAATCTCACTGCTCATTAGTTTCCAATACTAAGGAAGGGCACACTTATTTACATAAAGGTAGGCATCCTGGTTTCACTTCTGGCTGGGTGCAGGAGCCACCAGCTTTCTCAAGCCAGTGACCCCCATCAATGCAATGGCTCAACACCTTCTGTTTGTTTTCTGGCCTCAATTTCAGGTGCCCTGGGCCTCTCAGCTCAGACAGAGCCTTCATTTGATTTGCACACAGAACTAGCTTGAATGCAGTCACCTCCAGTTAGGACAATAAGAGAAAATGGCTTTATTTGGATGACTAAAGTAAAATCTCTCCACATTTACTATATACCCTGGCTTCTTAGATGCTTACAAAGAATAAAGGGACATACTTTCACCATTTCCCAGGAAAGCTTAGGTGGTAGTGAAATAAAGCAGAGTTTTCTTCCTTTTTCTTCAGAGAAAGTCTTTAGCCTGAGAGAAGGTAAAGAAGTAAGATCCTAGTAAATAAACAGGAACCTAATACTGCAAACATGTATGAGGGTAGAATATGACTTCTGTATTAAGAAAAATGATGAATGTTTTCACATTATGGGAACAGCTTTAGCACACCCTTAAAATAGCACATTAGCGATATGTGAAGACATAGAGATATTTGTCTCTATACTTTAAACCTTTTCTCTTCCACAAGGATTTTTAGTAAGTATATGCTATGAACTAGAGCTCAGAGACTGTGAAAGAAAATTTCTAGCCTTGAGTGTTGCTGCCACCTACATGACGGGAAGACTACAAACAAAACCCAACCCCTATCCAGACAAGCATCAGCTGCAGTATACTTTCTATGAAAACATACTTTAGAAATCTCCATATTTGTTCCTTTAATTGACTATCCCAATCACAACTGAAGTGATAGTGTTCACTATTTTCACCTCACTTCTTGTCTCAAATTCTTGTAGAAACTGGAGCAGTTTTGTGTAGATTGGTGGGAATACACTGACTGTATGAAATAGGGGCTGATCCAAGGAAATCTTCCTTGCCATCAAAACAGCCCTAAGTGCAACTTGATCCCTGTGACAACGACTGTCTCAGGGAGAGGATGAAGGCTCTCAATCTTACTGTCCTATAGTTTCCCCCCACCCCCCACCAAGCCTGCAGGCTTTAAAATACAAGAGGAAGAAATAAATAAAATGTTTCCTCAGTTGATTATAACTATAAGTTGATGTAAATGGAGATAACATGAACGTAAGAATTCTTTTGATATAGATAAGAATGGTTATTTCTGATAGGAAATGCAGTTTCCACTGCAGAACTAACAGGAAATCTCTTTAAAAGTCTAAAGGAAACTTGTGATATGTCAAGAACATGTCATAGATCTTCCTTTTATCTTGGATGGCATCATCTGAGGGCCATGATGCTCAGTGACTGAGGCTGTGTGAAACACATTCTCCCTAGAAGATACACATGCAAGATCGAAAAGCCGATTGATGACTTTACAGATAATTGCAATTAAAATAATTGCTAAGTGAATAAATGATAGGTTTTGTAAGCAAGTACCAAGCAGTTACTGCTATTGCATCATGTTATGAATATTGGCATTTTGCTGGCATTTGGCACTTTCCAGATTTAGGCACAGTGTTGTACTAAACATGTACTAGTCATCTTTGATGTTAAAAACCTTGTATCCTTGAATTAAAAAATCACTGCTACCTTTCGAATTAGTAACAAGTTGAAGACAGAAGGATCCCTAGAAACAACGATGGGAAAACCTTGTCTGTGCAATGAAAAAAGGGCATTTGGAAAAACAATGTCAAAAGGGAGCACTCTATGTGCTCAACATTTCCCCCTGTATACCACTAGAAATAAGCCATTTAAAACATTTTCAATGGTCTATGGCTTCGGTTTTCACATGATATTAAAACAACTATTTCTTACCATTTGTATCATTATAATCATGCTCATAATGATGAAGTTGTCACAGTCTATTTACCTGCACTGTGCTTTCTGGGATAAAAGTGAATTTATCCTAGACTTAATGAATAGAGCCTAAGGCTAGACGGTGGCAAAAAATTCAGTAATCAAGATAAATATATTTTAACACAATATTTATAAAAATCAAATTAATGCAAAAAATCCATGACATTGAAATCTTAAATGAAGATAGAATCTGATAAGGTCTGATGAGGGTGAGAGTGAGTGAGTGAGCAGTACTAGGACAGCCTCACCCCAGTCCCTGCCCTGCCAATGACATGAAGTGACGCATGCTGTCTTCAGAGGTCACAGTTGGGTGGGAGTTTCCAGTGGCATGCTCTTACTGGAAGATCTGTTAATTTCCAGTTTACGTTTTTCTCATACATGCTATCTGTAGGGTCCTTGTTGATGAAATCAGAGTGCAAAGTCGTCTGGGGACCATTGTACAGGAAGCCATGTAGCTTCATCAGAAAGATATCTACTCAAGAGTTTCAACTTTGCAACTTTTTTGGTCACAGTTCATTTTGAAAGTATTTTACATTGCTAACTAGGTACATGTTTACAAAGTAATGACTTCCATATGAGATTAGACACAACTTTGAGCACTTTACACGTAAAATAACATTTTGTGGAGAACTAAAGAATATATAGCACTACTTTTAAATAACTGTGTAATCAAAATGTATGCAATAGAAATTTTAAAATTACATGAAAGAGCCCATTCTGTAAAAATGACTTTAAAGTCAATTGGAATTAATATATTCTGAGCCTTCTTTTTAAACATCTGGCATAAAACTTAAATTTTAAAACCTCAATTATTATAATGTGCCCGCTAAAGACTGAAGAGAAAGAATATCTTTTCTAAAATTTTCATATTAATAATTATAAAAGGCTTTTAAATACAGAACATTGGAGGGAAATGTACAAGGAAGGAAACAAAAAATACCCCAATACTACCATCTTGAGATAGAATGTTAATACTTAGTAAAATATTTCCTATCGTTTTTCTAATAGTGACATGTTTAAAGTAGCCTTAACTTAGTTTCTAAAATAGCAACAGAATATTTCAGGCCTGAGGCCACCGTTCCATGTTTATAATGCTATAAATTTTACCTTATATTTGAAGTGTTTTACAGTGTTCAGATTGCTTTCCATAAACCATCTCGTACAGGGCCTCTGGATGAGCCCTTTGAGGGAGCTCTCTACATGGATGGGGAAGCGAGGCTCTGAGATACACAGCAAGGACATGCTGCCTAGACACATGGCAGTGAAGTTCTGGCTCTTAAACCTAGATTCTTCCCTTATGCAATATTGCCAGTGTGTAACTCCACAATGAATAACAGAACCCAGGCTTGCAAATTTGAAAATATGATATTCCTTGGAGGAAAATATATAATCATAAACATCACCAAGATTATTACCAAGAAAGAAGCCCAATGTAATTTTTAAATGATTTACTTATTACAATGCCAAGGAAGACTCTGGATACAAACACATTTGTTTGCTAATACAATTACTCCACTCTTACCTAAGACTGTACATACAAAGGGACAAACACCTAATTAAGAGGCAGTCAGTTTTGAGTTTCTAGGTACGATATGAGTGATCCATTTAATTGTGTGGCAATTTACTATTTCAAATTCTCCTCACAACAGAAATTCCTGAAACATGTTGAAAGTAAGTCAATATCATTATTTTTAAACAGACTAGTGGATCTGTGTCATAAATACACTTGCACATGTGTATCAGGGAACATTATTTAAATGTCTATCTCTAAAACTCTCATTTTTAGAAATTAAAAGTTTTGATAATTAATGGTGTCGGTCTCCAGAATTCATATTGATAAAAGATTTTAATTAGTCATTCGATAGGAATTTTTAAATTTTAGCAACTATAAACTGTGTTACCAAAAAAATCTTAAAAATTTCATTTAGTAATGTCAGGGTTATGCTACTTCTAATTTCCTATAGCTAGTGACATAATAAAACATTTATCAAGAATTCAATATTGGTTTCCTTGGACCTGAAAAAATGCTAAATATGGCAACTATTTAAACTTATTTTTATTCTTCTTTGAAACAAGAATAATAGGACATAGCTATAAAAACAAAGAAGTTTATTTTTAATAAACATAACAGAACTTGAGCATCTGAATTAGTTTCAACTATTAAAATTGCCCTTGTGAGAGGATATATCCTTATTTGATATTGCTATCATTAATAATATTTTTGGGAGTCCTCCTTGTAATGGCTTTCAGAGCCAGAACACAGCGTGCAAGAAAATGTGTTCCATTGCCTAGCTTGCTACCTTCCCTTATTTTGAAATTTGTTCCACATGTCTTTTGACAATTTTCAGAGGGGTGAGGGAAGCACACACACACATATATGTATATTTTTTCAAAGGATGGTAATTTTCCATCATTATTCATATTAACAATATGTTATTGTTAGTGACATACAACTCAAAAGTAATTTCAAGTAATATCTTTTAGGAAAGAAAAGAACACACATTTTTGTCTATTTTAAAACAGTCACACTCAGCTCTCTAGTTCTGGTATATTCATTTACTCCAGTCATTAATTATAAGCTCTGTAAGGGTAGAAACCATTCTATTTCAATTTTATAGCTCTATTCTCTAATCTCCCCCTCTCCCTTGCCCACTGCATCCTCCCTTGTACAGAACCTGATGCTGATGCCCCAAAAAATGTTTGTTGAATTGAAGTGACTATAACTTCCCTATTAGATAGATATATAAAGATATATATCATATATTTAACACTTTATTTCCATTTTTCTATGGATTAGTCAATATTTGTATTCATATGCACACTAATAATCTTCTTGATGATTTTCTGTAAATTCAGGAATTATACAATATAAATCACAGCAAATAAATCAGATCACTAAAGGCCTTAATATATGAGCACTTTATGTCTGTTCTTATTTATATTGCTTCCCATATTTTAGTTTGAGAATTCCTGCTAGTCAAGCTTCTTTCTGGGAACAGAACTACAAGAGTTTTTACTTATTAAAGATCAGTTGTGATGTGCTATCAGTAGATTCCCCTTCCCTAGTTTACATGTATATGGCCAACAAGATCAACCTTTAGCGAAAGACGTTAGCCTCTATGTCATTAGAAGTCTAAATTAACTTGACTGCACAAGATTGGTCCCTATTATACTGTGTATCACTTATTTGGGCTAATTGATGACTAAATGGAATTGGCTATTTGTTGACATTTCATGTTTAAGGATGAGATTTACCATAGGGTGATTGATCTGAATTAAAGCATCTACTAAGACAAAATATCCTAACCTAACAAATGAAACAAAGTTTTAGATCAAATACATTTAAGCAACATTAAATTTAAAAGCATTGTTTGTTACATTGTTTAAAAGCAATAGGGTTATATAATTCAGGAACTGAAAAATGGAAGAAAATCTAAAATGGTATTAAATTTGTGTCTGTGGGCTGGCACTCCTTGTTGGAAATAGTCAAACAAAAGTAAGAGGCATTGAATGATTTAGACAATGATTTTCTAAAATTAGATGAATTTGAATATTTTCCATCAGTAATGACTCTGGCCAAAGTATCAGCAGATTTACTACAAACTAATAACTAGACTAATAACAACATAGCTTATACACAATGATAAACAACTGGCATGTTTGGGGTTTCTTAATTTGTCCAAATCCAGTTCAACAGATGAGATTCCATTTAGCACAGCTTGCAGGAGCACACCTTTGCTATCCATAAATGATGCCTTCGTTCACCTGGAAAGAAAACAGATTATCTTGGGTTATATGGTAAAATAAAGAAATAAGAGAGAAGAAAGGGCAGGAGGAAGGAAGGGAGAGAGGAAGGGTGGGAGAGAGGGGAGGATGAAAGGAGGGAGGAAATGAGGAAAGAAATAAGTGAAGAAATGGAAGAAGGAAGGAAGAAAGGAATTACCTATAATTTCTACATTTCTTTTTCTATATGAAATAAAATGTTAAGACAATAAAGAAATTCTTATAAACCAGGCCTCAGGTAAATGTATTTTAATTGCACATCTTATTGGTATAGGTCTTTTTTAATCACCGAGAAAGGTAAAAAGTTGTCAACAAGATGAATCAAGTTTGAAATTAGTAAATTTCCATAAATTTCAAGGAGCTGAATTGTTCTTAGAGAAACTCACAACTGCAGTTTTAGGACCAGATGTTATAAATGTCAGTTGAAATATGGTTTGAGCTATGGAATAAAAAAACCGCACATACTTCTCAGACTACTTGGATGATTATTGCAGGCTAAAAGATCACTTGATTAAATTAATTTGAATAATTAGAGCACTGTGCCTCAGTAAACTACTTCTAAACACATTTATATTAATGTTGTGACTAATCATAGTAACTCCCACTCCTACTGGCAAAAACTCAAAAAGCTGATTATTTACTTTAGCTAAACCAATATTCAGAATTGTATTATATATGTATTACATATATATGCCTAGAATTTTATGTCCTTTAAAGGTTATTAGATTAATGCTTAAAATTTTCCCTTTGGGTAAATTATTTACAATATTGATATTGTTAAACTCAACTAGAAGATGGAGCTTACATGTTTTTACTACTGAAATTGTTCTTACTTCTTCTGGAACGTTTTTTTTACCACTAAACATAAGAAGTGTGTTCTTGATGGCTATGATTGATGGGCTGCTCGCACATTCTACATTTTTTCTGCTTCGCACATCATCATCAGCCATCTCCAACACTCCACTCCTGAGTCTGTCCTACTTTCTGTTACCTGATTTTTGCTGGTGATTCATGAGCCAGAATAGTATTAAAAAAAAAAAAAAAACAACCTTGGCTTTTCACAACGTAGTATCCCCTAGGAAACTGTAAGAAATCTAGTTTTGTTCATCAGATTCATGCAAATGCAATATTGATTAACAATGATGTATGTAGATCTACATAACGTGCTATATAAAAACCACTAAAGTGTTCTGTTAATGGCAGATGCATACTGATTATAAACTACTTCAGAATGACATAAAAATGCTTATCTGAATCCTTTTTTTTGTACTTCCAAGTTCTCTCTTGTCACTACTATTTTCAGCTGAAGCTATATTTAAGTGCACTATCCCTGGTGCACTAGGAAGTAAAATTCTTAATTTTCCAAGCCAATAAGGTGATAAAAGCTCAAGGTTTCTCATTAACACTTGGATAAAATTTGTGAATGTCACACTAAATTTTTTATCATCATGAGTACAAAGATGAGGGGCAAGGAACACTTTTTTAATATTCTGGAGATTGGGGATTGAGCTATAATCACTGTGCATGGAACAGTTAATAAGAAGTTAACCATCAAAAGACTAAACTGAACTATTTTTGTGATAACATCTTTCAGTTTCAAAAGCAACCAGGCCTTAAAGAGCCAAAGAAAGCAAGCCTAATGGCCCTAAAAACTCAAAAAAGGGAGCTGCAAGTTCACATGTTGTCTCAGTGCTTCTATTACTAGACATTGAAGTTATTCCCACAGGTTCCAGGAATGTATAAATGCTGGTGAAGAAGCCAGTAGACTTCACAGAGTCTAAGCCAGAAACTTCAATCTGGGATTCACCTGTGAGTCAAAACTCGTTGCTAATGAATTATTCCAAAGAAAAGACACTGCTGAGGGAGGCCTTAACCGATCAGACAAGACCTCCAGGTTCACTAGCTGGCTCAGAGTAACAAGAATGCTCTGGTCTAAAGGTGCTTTGCCAACCTTAATGGACTGCAGGCACCCACCTGGGTATACAGCTTGAACCAATAAAGAGATCACAATGGCATGATGAATAAGGTAGAGCGCTTTAGAGACTGGGTGAATGACCACTCCACCAGGTATCTAAATTGTGACCTATATGCACACTCCAGGCCATTTACAAATGGGTCATCCTAGTCATTTCAGTGCTGGAGAAGCAGTGATGTCAATGAAAAAATAAACAATCTACATACTGAGTTCAAAACCCATTTTATTCAAAGACAGTCAATTTGCAAAGTCAACCTTACTGTTTTATATAAATTCTAAAAGTTTGATTTTATTACTGATATTTTTAAATGCTCTATCAACATTTAAAACATTTCAACTTCATCTTTTAAAAAATTGTTTTAGTTTTTCTGTACTTCAAGTTTTCTTACTCTCTGCAAATGCAAATTAGTTGATATGAGCAATATAAAGCTATATGAGCTAAAGTAATATGATGTTTAGAGAATTTGCCAAGAAATCTTTCCTTAGAGAGAAGAATATGTGAGGCAATATTCTTGAACTGTGCTTGAATAGGAAAATGATTTTTTTGTTTTCATTTTCCAGATGCTGTTTGAACAACTGGGCTATTAATTAAAAATGATGTAATAAATATATTAGTCATTTAGAATTGCATAGATAAAAACCATGTAAGGTCAATATCCATTAAAGCCAAAAGACTGACCACATTCAACTTTGTAACTAGGGGATTTTGCATGTACATGAAAATGTTAAAAAGAATTTTAAATGAGTGATAATATTCCAGGTGAAAATGGTAAGAATAATTCATTCATATTTAAATACACTCCTTTCCATACAAGAAATAATGACTATACTAATGAAATTATAAGCTTAGCTACTGAAGCAGTTCTATTGGTTTGAGAACATCTTCTCAAAGCTTACCATTTAAAAATCCCAAATTTTGTTTTTTCTTCTAACAAAGGCAGTTAAACATGCTTTCCAGAGAAACACCACCTGTACATGGTAAATAGAGTTAACTAAACAACCAAAGTAATGTTTATAGTTTTGGAGGCCCTACATTTGAATGACTTGATATTTTGAAGTTAATTTTTGGACGCTGAGAAGTGGACAGTCATATTTTCACAGTACAAGGAAG
Source organism: Grampus griseus (assembly GCF_964374135.1). NCBI lineage: Eukaryota > Metazoa > Chordata > Mammalia > Artiodactyla > Delphinidae > Grampus > Grampus griseus. The sequence goes on from NC_139018.1 coordinate 97,383,370, forward strand.
TCCTACCATGCCACCAATTTCACAAATCTTCCTTCATGCTCAGTTTTAAGAATTTTGCCTCTCAAATGCTCAGACTTCAAGGAACTGCACTCTCTCATCAAAATCTTTCTTACTAAACAAGCACCCCTGTCAGAAGTGTCTTAATTTCTTATCACAGAATTTTATCCACACAAGGAGCAATAAATAATTCATGTCACTGCCTCTTTGTTGTGTGTCCCTGAACTGCACAGAGCTGGAAGGCTGACAGCTGTGTCAGGACAAGCACCAAAGATCTGACATGACAAGTGACTAACAAGTTTCTTTCAGTTCATAGAGAAGGAAGACAATGGCCCAAAGTGCAGAAAGAAATCTTGAAACAAAATAAAACTGCTTCTTTCTTTTTACCTAAGTGTTTGCTATGAGCTTATTTCCAACCCACAAGCCCTGGTCATTTTATAGGACTGCCCAGCCCCCTTTATTCCTCACACTCGCTTGGCCATTTACGCCTGGCCACGGATCAATATGAGCAATTCTTGGAGAAATACGATGTCTCCATGACAACCAAGCCACAAATTCTCAGTGGAAGGCAGTGAGACCAGTAGTGAACTCTCCAGAGGTTTCTAGGCCTATAAGGCAAGATGTCTTAAAATGCAGGAATGGACAGAGGAAAAAGCCAGAGTAATTCATTCTTTATTACCAGTTTAATGATGTCCAATGTATAGAATGGTACTCACTTTTTAAGTTAAGGTTCTTTATCAGCACCTATATTTTCTAATCTTTCTTTTTTGATATATCCTTTTGTTTATATCAATCAGATAGACTATGCTATATTTGAACCTCACTACAATTCCACTCATATTGAGGGATGACTGAAATTTATTCTGCTTTTGAAACAGTATAAAGCTGATCTATTCTTGCCCAAAGCAATGAACACTTCGGTTAAAAACTTGCCTCGTGGATTTAACTGCCTGTTAAATGATTGATAGAAACCTAGTTTAAAAACTAGGTTTTTAAACTGTTTTTAAAACAGTTTAAAAACCTAGTAAAAATTAGACAAAATTTTAGTCAGAACTAAAAGTAATTTAAAAATAATTTTAATAGAAATCTGATGCTACCACTACCCGCTCCCTTTTCACGTGGGACACATCTACATTTGTCGTTTGGATATTATGGCAGGGGTTGGGGCTAATGTGCTAATGAAAAATTTCTGTCATTGCTAAAGATGCCATTTCTCAGTTCCATGGATTCTGAAGCAGAAGTGTGGCTGAGAACAGACATCCAGCAGCAGTTCATCTTTTGAGGAATCTTGGTGTAGTGGAGGGGACTGAAATACAAGCCATTGCCACTGGGCCTATCGGGGTTCCGAGATGACTTAGGGGACCTGACATAGATTGCAGGCTGCACCTTTCACTGAAAATTAAATCTCAGTAGCTCTCCTCAGGGAAGGATCAGGGGACTGTTTGCAGCTGCCCCCTGTCAGCGAAGGCTACAAGATTTGGAAATCTCTTAACTAAGCTGACAGGCCACAGAGAGGATGAATCAAAAATCTGATACATGGATCAGCACACAAAGATGTGAGAGGGTAGAGAGTACACAGCGGCCAGAGAAAACAGGCAAGAAAAACGTTCAGTGAGGGAAGATAGTTAACTCTTTCGCTCATGGTAATAAGGCATCTTCTAGCACCTTATGGCTTTGCAGTGAACCAGGAACTGTCGTTCAACTCTCACAAGATTTTTTTTCTCTTAATTAATTAGTTGTTAAGACAAGGCATGCTTCAGAACAAAACAAAAACAAAAATTCATGCTTAAGCATTCCTGGACATATCCTTCCAGCACATTTCTGTCTGTTCTTCCCACAAAGAGAATACAAACATTAGTAACTTGGACATAGGGTAAATCTTATTGAGTGAGGAAGGGTTACTATTTTGTTTTGTTCTAAACAGTTGACACTGTCCATTCGTTCATTACTGTTATGCTAAAATCCTCTCATCCCCTTTAGAGTTCTGTTTGTATTTAGAGAGGTAAAACAGATAGTAATGATGACGATTTGTTTCTCTTTTCCCCCTAATTCTCCATTTCCACTTGATCCCATTATTTGAAATATTTAAAATGTTGCCATTTTTCCAGTTTCCAATCTCTGCTCCTATTAACCACTTTAGCCTAAAATTGATGATAATGAACTAATAGTGTCAGCTTCCCTTCTCAGTCATAAAGCCTTTGTACTTCCTCCAGCTGAATTCTTGATGAAAGAGGAAAAGATAACAGCTCCACACTGTGACCCCTGGAGGTGACCATTAATTTGACAGTGCAGCTGCTAAGAGAAAACAGCATTACAATGTCCTCTCCCCCCACTCTCTTCCAAGGACCCCAAAGCTGTGTCAAATTTATCATTTATACTTGACTATTTTTAAATGGCTTTCACCTGGATTCTCAGACTCTTCCAAGACACATCTGTCAGGCATGTCCTCGGTGTCTTGGAAGTTTGCCGAGTTTGAGCTGCTGTCATGCTTGACCGGACTGACTGGAGCTATTAAAAAAAGAGAGAGCAAAGAAAGAGAAAGAGAGCGATGAAAAAGTAGTAATAAACACCATTAAACATTTCCTTTCATTTCCACAGATATTTCCAGGGACACACTATGTAAACACAAATAATAAATTGAAATAAAATGTATCCTCTAAGTATGTATTGGCAGACATGTAATTAGTTGAAAAATCTATACATGAGACTTTATCTTAGAAGAAAAATAAGTTCATGGCATCAGCTTAAAAGCTACAAAGTAACGAAGTGATCCCTTCGAAGTAGAAATCGTATTTTTAATGCATAAATCTAAAACAATATAGTCAATTAACAGCAACAGGACACAGAAGGAAGAACATCAGGCTGTTCAATTAGACCAGCTCTATGCTGTTGCAATGGTTCCTTTTGTCACACAAATCACAGTGGATGAACACTTTTTATGCATTTTGGTTCTCTTTCATCAAATTAAAAACTATTGTTCCAAACACAAAAAGCCCTATAAGAATAACTTTAAAAAGATAGAGTGAATACGCAAATGATAATAAGGAGGGCTGGTGTTTTGAATGGTAGGTCTTCAGTCATGATATATTTTCTGAGTAGGAATTATGAACAGAAACAGAAGCCAGCGTAGGAATCTAAAATTTCCTACAAACACATTACAACTACTACCTCTGTTAGAGAAACACAGACTTAAGTTTCCACATTTTTCCACGAGTTGTACTACTTTGTCTAAATTCTCTCCACAAGTAACATATTTCCCTGTTATATTTGTTCAAGGAATCATTTGTCAGGAAAAGTAGACATGGTCTTCATGAAGACACTCTGAATAACAAAACAAAGCAAGGCTTCAATAATATAAATTATGTCATACTTACTTGTCTGAAGCCAAACAAAATTGAATTTTGTCTATCACAAATTGCTGCGGTGAGAAGTACCACTGTCTTCTCAGGTCTTGATAACACACACAACATATTATTTATAAGCCATAAATGCAATAGAGAAAATATAGATTTGTAAGTCATAATATGTTTATATATATTTAACATAGATATTTATAAGAAATAATGTGTTTGTTGGCCCAGGGGAGTGGGCCTGGCCGCTGTTCGTAAGCCTCCCTTAGGAGATAAGGGAGCAAATGCAGAGGCTAAAGCTTGTGTTGCTTCACACGTTCGATAAATGATACAAAGGAGGGCCGCCTGAGGTCCAAAGCAACCTTAGGAGAGCTCACACCTCCCAGACTCCTTGTCTTGTTTTCATGGACTGTGCATAACAGTGGTGACCATAACCTGAGGCCCACATATACAGATTTAAAGGTGACTTGTAACATGATTCTGGTCCAAATATTCTTGCCAGTTTCACCTACCCTCTCAAAACACAGATAGTACTGCTCTTTTCTGTGGAAGGGCAAGCATAGCATTTGAATTCACTGCTTTTCTAAAACTTTTTGTATGGGAACAAAATATGAGAAAAAATATACAAAATTCTGATTTTGAATAAACATACCAAATGTTTCCTTTTCTGCATTTGAGTTTTCTGAAAAAAAAAACATGGAAGTAGGTACCATGTCTGTTTTATTTACCTCTGTATGCCCTGGGCTATGGAAAGTATTCTTGAAGGATCTGTGCAATGGGTGAATGGATGAACAAATGAATGAAGCAGACGTGCCATGCTGGATGTCCTCCCAAACCAGGAGGATATGTGCTTTGAGTTACTTTCAACCTGATCTGCTCGGTTTCTTGTTAGGCCCACTTGAGATAAAAGATGCATATTTACAAAACAGTAGTGTGGGTTAGTCCATGACTTGGGAGGAGACACCTAAGTAGTATGTATGGGTAGTATGTATGGCCTAAGTAGTTATTTTGGTGTCACTGCCTTTAATTTAGTTTTCCTCAGTTTAGATCATACTTACAGATTATTTTTGAATCCATAGATTTTTGTGAAAGGTTTAAGTGGAATAATTAAATGCATCAAAGTTGCAGAGTACTATTACATTGGTCAGAATTTTCTGGCATGCTTTAATGGTTTTTTTTCTCTATATACCTTGTTAATTTTCTGAGATACTTACATTGGTATTTATAATAGGGAATTAACCATACAACTAAATCTATTACTAACAACGAATGAAGTAGCATCTGTGTTTACTTGGGCAACTGCATCACACTTGTGATCCCATACACTATTCTTTCATCTAAAACTTGCATCTATTCATTTATCTATTCATTCCTCCAAAAGGTTCTTCTAGACACAGGGGCCTCAAAGAGCTGAAGAGAGCATGGTATTAGAACAATGGAAGTCAACGCTTGCAACCATTTTTAGTGGCAATAAAGTGGTCCCAGGATAAACTGACATACCAAATCTTTCAAGAAAAGTGGAAAGTTAGATGTAGTTTTAACTGCATGATCTTTATTAAACTCACAGTATAAGGTACCATGCAGCTATTTTTGTCTCCACCTCTGATTTTGGAGGGTGTGCTTCTTGTGGGGGTAGGAGAGTAGAAAGGGTTGTTCTTCAGATATTTTGCTTAATTACACTTTAGCTTCCAAATTTGAGATGGTACAAGATGTGCCATTTTTTTACTGGGTAGTTTATAGAGTATCCAATTAAATCTACTGTGGAAGAAATCCCTACATTCTGTCAATTGGGAACAACAGACATTGGAGAGGTTAATTACTGCCATTCCCCTTTTTTTTTTTTTTTTGATAGGCCAATCTTTGCAATTATTCTTTTGGGTGTTTCTTGTGATGTTTCATCAGTAAACTCTGACATGATGTGTGGCCTAGGCTTCTGTAAATGAATCATTTCAAAACTGATGAAATCAACAAATATTGATCAGTCATTATTATGGGTAGAGCTCTGTGCTAGACCATGTGAGGGACAAAAAACACGAAGCACTTTTAATGTGCCCGCATACAACTTGTGATCTAGTTGAGGTATAATACAAAGTAACTAGTAGGAGCATTAGAGACAATATTCCAAGAGTGACATGGTTTTTAGGAATGCAGAGGTAATTCCCCTGCAATAGGGTTTGTTGGGAAGTGAAATTTAAATTAAATCTCCTTGAGAGGGAAGGTGTGAACCCAGGCCTGGCCAAAGAAATACATTAGCCTGGGGTCACAGATATATTTAACAGACTGTTACTGCCTACTTTTGTATGTATTTTTAATGAATTCTCCTTACATGTCTCTTTGAGCTTTTCTTGAATTGCTGTTGTGGCTAATTCTCCTCACCTGTAGAAGTTAGCGATAGGTTTTTCCTTGCCGTAGATAGTCAATAATTTGATCTTTACTGATGGTGGGCCCATTTATCACAGTAAGCTCTCCTTTCACTATACATATTGACTTTTATTTATCAATACTAAAGTCCATTTGTAGTTCGTCACTAAAGTTCTTGGATATTTTCAGTAGTTTTTGAAGATGCATTTTAGAGCTTGGCAGAGAGGTACTTTTGACATCAATACAGTGCAAATGGTTGCTAGGCTCACCCTTAACTTAAAATCAACTGTTTATTTCCTCTGTAATGCATTCTGAAATAGTCTGCATTTGGGGGCGAGGGGCAAAAAGACGAACACTTCTTGACAGTTCTACCACTGAAAGATGTAAGGCTGTTCCATTTATTCATCACATACCTCAAAATATTGACAACTAGAAGGCCAGTGTTCTAAATATCTTTGTAATATCTTTGGAAGCTAGATAGAGGGAGAAGTCCACGTACTTTGTAAAGATGCTTTTGACTACGGTGTGCTTAATTAGTGTTAAAGAAATTCCTAAAGAAATAAACGGTTCAACTGTAGACAATACAAAATCAGTTTTTAAATTACACTTAAGAACATATAATGAGGACGCACAGAAAATTGTATGACAAAGACCCTATAGAAGAATTTACTGAAAAAAAATGTGGTGACAGGGTCAGCAGTGGTTATGCTCCTTTACCTCCCTCTATTCTCTATTTTGTTTTCAGTTAATGTCTAAAAACTCCTTCCTGCCTTTTCACATCATTTGTGGAAATGCAAATTTTCAGTAAATTTTGAAGGTGGCTAGGCCAAGGCCACAAACAACTTTAAGAACCATCCTCCCCACTCCCAGTGAGAGAGTGACCACTGGGAAAAATCTCCATCCATCTACACAAACGGCAGCTCATTCTACCAACCTAGGCCAGTACTGTAGTATATATAGAGCCCTTGTGTAAAAATCCATATCATTCTCAGTGTGAATAAAACTTGCAGCCCAAACAATGTTTTCAATATGATGACTAATAAATGATTAAAAAATAGATCCCATCCAGCATGTGTATGGAGTTTTAGGAAGCACTGGAGATATTGATAGGAAAATCATTTATAAAACGATATAACAGTTTGAAATGCTGGTCAATTGAATAGAATAAACCACTGTATTAGCAGATAAAACTCAGACAAAAATCTAAATTGCATCCTATTCAAAGGCATAAAAATAATGTGCATGTTACAGAGGTCATGAAAGATTAAAAGTCCACTCAGATTTGAGGAATGAGCAGTGGAAAAGAAGTCAAAGACCTGAGTTCAAATCTACTAGCTCAATATGGTGGACAAGAGTTGATCACTTCTTTGGCTGAAAATTTAGGTCTCTTCTCAATAAGGCATCACTATGAATCAACTAAAAAAAAATCTTTCTACAGGTTTAGAAGGAAGAAAAACTACAGTAAGTTCAAGTACAATAGAATTAAATACTAACGCAATCCTGACAGATCACGAAAAACTGCAATATGTTTTAAATTAGAAGGAGGCATAATCAGGGAAAAGACTTTAAGTGATAACACTAAGGTTGTAAACAAAGAGGATGTCATTTGAACAGACCACAAATTCAGTTTACAAAGTGGTTCTCTCTGGACAGATGTCTTATCAGAAAAACATATCCAGCTAAAGAGCTATGTACATATTACCCCTACTTAAAGAGTATCTACTGAGATAATCAAGTGATAGGACATCCTGATTACATTTGAATAGCAATAGCTACATCCTGCATCAGACTTCAGGCTTACTTTGTGTTCAGTGTGGACTGGAAACTGGAAAAAAATATCATATAGGAATGCCTAGAATTAAATAAAATATCTAATGCTGCTTTATAACTAAGAAATAACTGTTTTATGGGCAAGTTCAGCAAGATGAGTTAAGATTAGACTTATGTGTTTTACTATCTTTCTGAAATTGTAATCTGACACAGAATATTATTTTCTGGCTGACATTTTCTAGTGTGAATTGCTTTAAACATGAGGTTTTTTCAATTGGTAAAGAAATAAATTTTCCAAATGCTGTGAAGAGTAACTATTATTTTGGTATCCTAACTAGATATATAGAATTGGAATTATTATTTTATTTAAATATTTTGTGATATATAATATACATATGCAGAGGATCAAATTCTTTACTATCTAAGGGGAAAAAATTTGTAGCTAATTTCTACAGTGACACAAACAGCTAAATGTCTAATTTGGGGGAAGATAAATGTGAATGAGAAAGAAGTATTAATTGGTTACTGCATCTTTTTAAATAATGTTTTATTCCTCTAAGATATAAAAATATTCCTGTTATCCAGGATGTTTGAACAATGGGTTGCTTTGGTAAGGCTGGTAAATAAGCAAATACATCTCTAGCCTAATGTAAGACACGAGACAGACACTTGGACGATTTATGAAATGACTGAGTAAAGCATCTAACAAGAATTTCTAAGAATTAAAAAACCAATGATTAATTTCACTTGAAGTTTAAGGAAGAAATCTTAAGGTCAGGCATAGGGTTTATAGCTTAAATATACCCAAACACCTCCACAATCTATCACTAATGCCAACAGGCAGACTACATAAAGAAGGCGATCCTACCTGCCTTATTTTGGGGAAGATAAAATTCCTCATTTTTTAAAAGGTGAATACCAACAACTTCATTACAGAGATGAACTTCTTAGTTCCCCAGGGGTGGGGGTGGGGGAGGCATGTTGTACTAGAAAAAAGCTCAGTTAATAGAAGATCTGTTTTTAAATTCCACTTCTGTTCCTAATAGTGGGACCTTGAGCATGTCATTTCACTTTCCTGGACTCGGGTGCTTTTATTAATAAAATGAGAGAATTGGACTGGACAGCTTCCTTGACATCTTCCTGCCAGTTAAGAATCCAAGACCAACCAATCACTGAACAGGATAGTAAGAAGATAAGTGGCTACTACAGTAACCTTGGAAATAATGAAGGCTTTTGAGGCCCTTTCTCAATTAAGATTGATATTTTCCTACAAGTAGTAATCTCCATCTGACTGAGGGACAGAGGAAATCAGGGCAGCTTCAGAGAGCTCCTTTGGTAGTTGCAATGCCAGGGTGAGGCAGCCCTATCGAAAGATGACCAAGAAAGGACTGAGGCTGCAGTATGGCTACTCCTGAGAACAAACAAGGTGACTCCCTGGCATAGAAACATCCATCAGATATTTACCAATGGTGTAAAAAATCTTTAAAACCAAATTAAAAAAAAAATAAGTTATACCTTACCCTTCTTAGAATCATATTTATGCTATTAATTTCTTTAAACAATCCCTCTCTTCATTGATCAACTTGGCAAATATGAACTTCATGAACTTCAGTACAAGATGAATCATCCTAAACTAAATTAATTGGGTCCATGAAGTAATTGCAAGAAGCAAACCTGCAGTGGACAAGCCATGGCCTGGAAGTTAGATCTGGGTTGGGTTGGGCTGAATTGGCATTAGACTCCTCTGAAGACTGGCCCCATCTTGGTTTCAGGACCCCAGACATGAAGAGTTTCTCAATTATTGTTTGCTGAATGAATGGACAGTGTTATAGAGAGATGTGGTATTCCTAAGGAATAGTATTTTCCTCGTGTCAAACCTCTTACAGAGAGAATCAGTAGAACCCCAACTCTTTCTATTCCTTTTATATGTAAAACTGAAGCCCATGAAGTACTTTGTCTTACTCAAGCCTGGCAGGAAAACCAACTCTAATCAAATTATTTAAACTCTCAGACTGAAACAGACTGTAGGGACATACTGGATGTAGGATGGGGAGAATATGAAAAAGGAAATGTGCAATCTGGGAAGTAGAAAAGGAAATAACAGGGAAAAATGCAACTTTCCTTTTTTTCTGCTGCATTTCTTCCTCCACCCTCCCCAAAAGGCAATTCTCAGAGTTACCTATGAGAGGTTTGCCTGGATTTCTTTATGTGCTCCTTTAGAGTACCAGCTCCTTGGCAAGCAGCATTCCAAGGAGAGAATTGGTAAGTAGATGAGCAAGCACCTTTTTTTATTTTTATTTTTTAATCATCAAATCAAAATAATTTCCACAGCTTTGGTCCCTGGTCAATATTGAGTAAATTCAGAGTGGAAATAATCCAGGGAAATATTCCTTATTATTATTTTTGTATTTATCTATACTTTGGTAAAGAAGAGATTTTCTAGATGCAAGAAATAAGCTAGTCAGATCAGCAAGCTCAATTCCAGCTTTTTACATTAAACCATAGAGGTAATTATTCAGGATAGGGGGACTCAGGAACATCTTATCTGAAAGGACCCCTTCATCACTGAAAGGAAGTATAGGTGATGCATGAGTTCTAAGAAAGTATAGAAATTAACTCTCACACTCTTCAGGCAGTTTAGATTTTGTAAAACTCATATGACTTTTCTCATAAGGACTGAATCTATGGTAAAAACAGAAATGCATTAATTTTACTGTTCAGAAGTTCAAGAAGTTGAAAGCAGGAATAGATTCCAAAGAAGAAAACAAAAAGATTCCCACATATTGATACACTGAAGAACAGTCAGTAAAGGGAGAATTCTAAGAGGAATTTGTAGTAAACTTCCCAGCTTCCATTTGAAAATTTAGAAGAAGTTCAGGAAAACAAGAGACCCTTCAATCAATGGAGCATCATGCTAGCATTTAAGACTAGAGATAAACATGATTTATATATGAGCTTAGGATAAGGATTCACAGCATAGGGCAATTTAAACCAGAGCAAAGTCTACAGTTATCCATAAGGAAAAATACCAAAAACATTTTCCTCTAGAATCAGTGGAAGAAGAAACCGTCAAATGGCACTATCACTGGAATTTGTAAGAGTAGCAACCTTTCCATAGGCCGAACCTAAAACGACACCATCAGCGTGGGGAGAATGCTTGGCAGGCAGTCTCAAATCCCCAGCTGATAGCCGTCTCTATCTCAGGGGAAAATGCTTGTCTCAGATGGTTAGTCAAGTGTCAGAGCTCTTTCATCTCCTAGGTAGGAAATGGAAAATAAGGAAATCAAATTATCTAGACTATGCCTTCATTTTCTGATTCTTTGTCAACCTTAAGAAGGATGCAAGGAAGAAAAGGTCTACGTTACCATATTTTGTATCATTAGGCTTGGGTACTCTGAATGTGATTTATTTTTATTTGAATGACATCAAAGTGGCATCTTAGTGATATCTTGAGAAATTATTGAAATTGAATGGAAGTCATGCTTGGATGATAAAAATGTGCTTTACCACTGTATTTATAATGTAATCAGTAGCAAGCATCACTCTCTCACACACGCACTCACACCAGCCATAGAAAGCATAGGTGATCTGTTAGCATTGATCGCCTCTTATGGTCATGCATATAAATTGTAGTCATTCATTTAAAAATATTAATTTTTCTGGGGGATAAATAATGGAAAGTTGCCTTTTCAAATCCTCAGGCTGTGTCACTGCGTCACAGTATTTGTGCTAGTATCTCTAAGAGATGGTTGCCCAAAATATAGAAATAAACTTGATAAGTAGTAGAGAGTCTCATTTTGATACTAGACATTACCATCTATAAATAAAGGATAAAGGAAACACACCTAAAGAAAGTAAAATTTTAAAGAGCAAACGTGCAGTGGATAAAGGGAAACCAGCAACCATAATCTAATGAGACTTCCGGAAAACTAGGCTTGATACAAAAGAGATGTTATAATTTAGAGAACTAAGATATAGGAAACAAAAGGTGAGAGACAAGCAGATATTTCTAGATAAGACAGTATAAAACAGTGTCCTGGATTAGTGTATAATACTTCTCTTAATAACTTGTTTCAAATTATTCGGAAGAATACATGGTAGAATCTCCAGGACTATAGACGAAACTAAGGGTTCCTGAATGTGAAATGTTAACTATTTTATATTCAGGAACTGAATTAGAAATTCAGTTGATTAGATTAACTGTAGAAAACAATTGTAAGGCTGAATCAGTGGGAATACATGCTGTGTACACATTTCAGAATAGTAAATTCTGGGAAACATTGAAAGAAAACATGATCCAAAGTATATGTAACAAGAACATGACTGAGCTATCGTTTGCTATGACTAAGGACATTAGGCCAATATAAAAATGTAAGCAGGGCTTCCCTGGTGGCGCAGTGGTTGGGAGTCTGCCTGCCGATGCAGGGGATACGGGTTCGTGCCCCGGTCCGGGAAGATCCCACGTGCCGCGGAGCGGCTGGGCCCGTGGGCCATGGCTGCTGGGCCTGCGCGTCCGGAGCCTGTGCTCCGCAACGCGAGAGGCCGCAACAGTGAGAGGCCCGCATAGTGCAAAAAAAAAAAAAAAAAAAAAAATGTAAGCAAATGGTTAACAGAAGCCTGGCATTTTAGGAAGGGAAAGATCAACACAATAAACCAACCACAAGAAAACCAACAAGTAAACCCTGCCTCTGCACCTGAAACCCTGCATATGTCTCCAGGGACTATAGCCAATACAGGACACAGTGGAATTTAAGAGGCCAACCAAAGGTCTGGGGGCAAGTTGAGGGGAGGAGAATTTATATAATATCAGAATATCTCAGCAAGAAATTAGGAAGACCCAGACTCCAGCATGGAAGTAAAAGTGAAGAAGAAAGTGACTGATACTTGTAAAATTGCCAAGAAGCTCTATCTATCTATCACCACAGTTTTCTCACCTCTACTTCCTCCAACCCTTCAAGAAGATTGTACTGTCACCCTACTCTCTGTCACACCTCTGTTTTTATGGCCTGATAAGAGTATCTCTCCCTGCAGTAATTCTTTAAACTGAGAAAAGTCATAGCCCTAAAACCAAGGTCTAATCATGTAGCTTCTGTGTAGAAAATTCTGCAGTCACCTCTATTCAGTCAGCAGTGGGGGATTCTGGAGCCATGGATTTCAAGGCCTTTCAGGATACAGTCTCAACTCACGTTTAGAGGCTTCTCACTGGATGCTGTGAGAGTGTTAGACTCTGATACCATACATTACAGCTGGACAAGACTACCCATTGTCCCCGGGCTGTGCCATTTATTTTCTACATTGGTACCTTTGTGAAGATCCCCATCTTGAGATATCCTCTGTCACCCCAATCTCTAGTTCTCTGCTTGCCCAAAACTCCCCCTCCCCTTTTTTTTTTTTTTTTTTTTTGCGGTATGCGGGCCTCTCAGTGCTGTGGCCGCTCCCATTGCGGAGCACAGGCTCCGGACGCGCAGGCTCAGCGGCCATGGCTCACGGGCCCAGCCGCTCCGCGGCATGTGGGATCTTCCGGGACCGGGGCACGAACCCGTGTCCCCTGCATCGGCAGGCGGACTCTCAACCACTGTGCCACCAGGGAAGCCCAAAACTCCCCCTTATTAAAAATTCAGCTCAAATGCCATCTTTTCCATTTAGTCTTCAACAGCCCACAGTTAACAGATTTTGCCCCTTCTTCTGTGTTTCCTAGCATTTTATTGGCCTGTGTTATTCTTCTTATCCCATTCTGACTACCTCGCTGGGCTACATTCATAGGGAAGCAAGATATTTCAGACACATCTTGAAAATTTGAGGCTGATGTCATGAGGACAACTTTGCTTCTCCACAATGGAACCTCTAGTGCTGCAATCAGAAGACTGGGCTAGAATAAGCATAGGGCTGACCCTGTGTGTCCATTTCTGTCATTCTTAACTTGTCTCATACAGTTGTAAATTCATAGATAGTATGCGTGTTCCTCAAACATGGTGAATCTAATGCTTATGGGGAAGCTTACTTATGGGTGGCCATGGTTAGGAAGTCAACTTTCTCAGCATTGATGAGGTCATATAGATGTTGGTGGACCATGTTGAGCAAGATCTCTAGGCCATAGCATCATTTATACAACACTCCTTCCATTCCTCTCAAAGAACTTCGTAAAATAAGAGTTATACACTGCAAAATACTATACCTACCCCGACAACAGAAAACGCACTGATTTCCACTTTCTTTTCCTTACCCTCATAAATCATAAAGTTAAATTTCCCCTAGGGACTTCATTTCTCTGAACTCAGCATACAGGCATAAAACAAATTTTGTTCTCACAGGACATCCCATTTTCGTTTCATTAGTTCAAGGAAAGGGTCACTCAATTTTTAAAGCATTTGGTTTGATCTTTGCTATGATTCATGCCATCTAGCCTCCACAGACTATATACACTCTATATACCGAAATGTTTCTTATATATAAAATGTGTCTCCACGGACTCTATAATAGTGATACCTTCACATAAAGCACGCAAAAGCTACCTTCCAGACTCATGAGTTTAGAAAAGGTGACCAGAAATAGAAAATAAACTTTTTATTTATTTATTTATTTTGCGGTACGTGGGCCTCTCACTGCTGTGGCCGCTCCCATTGCGGAGCACAGGCTCCGGACGCGCAGGCTCAGCGGCCATGGCTCACAGGCCCAGCCGCTCCACGGCACGTGGGATCTTCCCCGGACCGGGGCACAAACCTGTGTCCCATGCATCGGCAGGCAGACTCTCAACCACTGCGCCACCAGGGAAGCCCTAAACTTATTTTTTGAATATTTAAGCAATTATTATTTTGCCCAAGTTTCTATTCCAAGATAGATTTCTTTTCCTCTTATGAAAGACAAAATGCTTCCCTCGAGGTGGGGGTGTAAATGCTCTTAAAAATTTCCCCCAAATATGAGGTCTAAAATTATTCTCATTCTATTTTACACATTTTTATTCCATCTTTAACCATCTCGTTGATATTTCATTCTACAGAGAAGGTGATAAAAAATTTTTATTAATGTAATAAAGGGAAAAAGAAATAAAGATCTGTCATAATTTAGCTAGATAAAATGAATTCTTGTGATCTTAATGTAAGAACAGACTATGATCTCTAAAGGAATACTGAATTATGGAAACATGATTTTTACATAATAGAACCATTTTCACTTACCAGTTAATCATATTAAATAATTCTTACTGCTCTATTCGTTCATATGCTTTTTCTTCTCTAAATTCTTTCCATGGAACATTTAAGTTATTTAAAAGGTTTTCTCATTCTATTGGCTATTGAGGGGCTCCCCCACCTCCTCTGATGGCCAGAATTTGATTTTCCACGCTGGGTATCTACAGGGAACCACAATCATCAGGCTTTGCATAGAATCTCCCTTTCTCCATGAATTAAAGATCACACAGATTTATTCCTCAAAAAACAAATAGGGAGAAGAGATTTGTATTAAACTCATTTTGCCAAATTACGGTTATTACTTTGTTTTAAAATCCTAAAGATTTTAGGAGGCTCAGACCAAGCATAGCACAGTTGGAGTTTGAAAAATGGCAGCTCAAGCAGGGAGGAAGCAGTCCTTTCCAGGGCATTTCTCTCATATTTCCTACAGGAAAGGAGTTGTCCAACTTAGAGACATTCAGTACTGCCAGAGTTGGGAGGTAAACAAAAATACTTTACAAGTCCTTTTCATTGACAAATCTAAAACATAGATCAAATTGGCCTTCTTCCAAGAATAAACAGCCCCCCCACAGTGTTCCCCCATCCTGTGGAACAGAGTCTCAGAGATTCCAGCCCACATATGGCAGAAGACCCTGGCCTGCACTCAGCCAGCTAGTTATCCATGGAAGTGGCTCAAGGCTGACACTCAGATTGACTGGTTCACACTAATTTACTTCACACTGATTCCATTTATCTCCTAGAAGAACCCCTGGCAGCAGCTTATAATGGCATATCCTAGGATGCCTGCCTGCATGTGTTTTTAAAGCAGCAGCGCTTGATGAATCTGAGTCCAGAAAACAGTTCACAGATTGAGGAGTAGGTGCAATCAGAAAACATCAAGAGGCACAGCTGGGACTTGGTAGTTTGCTTGACTGGTCTGAGCAGCTGAGCATTAACTGTGTCTGCTTTTCTGCTGGCTGCTTACTGCCACTGGGACAAATCAGAGAGCCACTCCCTCTTTCCTTTACAACTCACCCTTCAAAGGAAAAGAGAAAAGAAAGTGCATCACCATCCAAGTAGCATGTGTAGCTGTAGGGGAAGCTAATTTGACCATTTAACCTTTACTCTTTAAATACTATGATATTGCTGATCTAGGTAAAACTACAGCTGGTACTCCTGAGGTTAAGATGCTGGATATTTGGATGAGGCAAAATGTAGCTAGAAAAAAAAGAGACTCCAAATTATTTTATTTACTTTCAACAATGAGGTGAAAGTAAATGAGATGTTATGATTGTGGGGCTAGTTGGTTACCATCTTGATGCTTGCTCTCCCATATCTACTGTAGAGCTTGGGGAAAGATACAAAAGGGCTCAATATTTGTCAAATGAATAAAGTGACTGGATAAATGTATGAACGAACAAGTCACTATTCTCTACTACATGTGTGTGTGTGTGTGTGTGTGTGTGTGTGTGTATTTTTATTACAAGCAGAATGTAGAGTGGCTAATGGTGTGGGTTATGGCATCAGAATTCAGACTCTGCCATTTTTCTTTTAATGAATCAAAACAGAGCGGTTTTTAAAAGCATATATATAAAGATATCTATGTGTGTATGTATACATATAGTTGATATTTTGAATATGATTCAAAATTTCTATGCTTGTTTTATATCAGCTGCATTTATATCAACTGCATGCTGAGACTCCTAATGGTAACATGGTCAGTATCCAAAGGCAGAGGGAAATAAGAAGGGAAGTTAACAGCATTAAACAATAACAATTCAGTGGCAAATCTACCAAAGCAGTGACAAAGCATATTTAGTACTTAGAAGGTTAAACACTGGGCTGCAGTGGCTTGTTGATGGAAAAAAGTAGGATTAAGGCTTTTGCGTGAGCCTTGACATGATCATGTTGTCCGGCTGCTGCCTTAAGCTTTGAAAAACAGCTGGGATCATCTACTTATGAGCTCCAACTCAAAGATGTTTAAGCAGTCCCCAATCCAATTAAACAGAGGTAAATAGAAGGAAGAATTTTACAGAGCACCATCATCACATTTTTTCTTAATGAAAAACAGCATAATTGCGGGTTACACAGCTCCTTAATCTCACATTAAATCTAATAGATTGCTGACTTATACAGAGCATGGCAGTCCTAGCTTTCTGTATTGCTGTGCTTAATTTTAGGTCATTATCCTTTATTATGTCACTTGTAATCCTTAAAGCCCATGATTGTGTCTGGTTATTTGGCAAGGATTGTACTTGGCAATACAGGGATTCTACTAAGAGTGATGATTTAATTGAAAGATATAGTATGATTAGATGTTGAGAGAATTACATATGTTGCTTTTCTTTTGTAATTGGCTAGTTTCTTATAAGTATTTCCTTCAACATTGTTTAAAATCACTATTTAGTTTTAGGACTCTGCTAAAAAAAAAAGGCTTTCACAACTGAAAGACAAGTAGCTTATTGTTACAGGAATTTATCCATATGCTATTAAAATAGCCAATTCAAATAAAATTGTGGCTCATCCACAAACTGGGTAACTGTAGTCAAGTCACTTAATTTTTCTGTGTCTCAGTTTCCTCATCTACAAAATAGTAATAACAGTAATAATGATTAATAGTAATAATTCTACCGAATGCATGGATTGTTGTTACAATTAAATGAGTTAAAACATGCCAAGGTAGAATGTAGACTAGTGGTTAGAAAGCAGTAGGTAAATAAATCTGATATTATTACTATTATTATATATGTCCTTGCTTAGAAATGTGTATAAATGGCAATAAGATGCTTAGCCTTCAGATCAAGGTACTTAATTTTACTATCAATATAGTAATATTTAAGATTTCTCAGACCTAATAAAAGAAATATTTTAAATAGTTATATAATCTTGAACTTCACTTAAAATTGTAGAACTCTAGAAGATAATGTTAGTGACTCATTTAAAAAAATAGTTTAAGGGGACATGTGGGTTTGTATACATTTGATGATATCTATGACCAAAAAAATCCCACACAAAGTCATCTGTAATTCTGAGGAAAGAAGTAAAACTGGTTTCTCATAACTCAGGGAAACCATTCACAGATCTTTCAGCTTTACTTATGCATAATCCTTGATTGCCAGGCTGTTTACTGGTTCCCATTCACATATGTTTTAAGAATGTGCCAGGGGCTTCCCTGGTGGCGCAGTGGTTGAGAGTCCGCCTGCCAATGCTGGGGACGCGGGTTCGTGCCCCAGTCCGGGAAGATCCCACATGCTGCGCAGCGGCTGGTCCCGTGAGCCATGGCCGCTGAGCCTGTGCATCCGGAGCCTGTGCTCCGCAACGGGAGAGGCCACAACAGTGAGAGGCCCGCTTACTGCAAAAAAAAAAGAAAAAAAAAAAGAATGTGCCAGTATTGAAATTAAAAGTCTAATCTAACTCAGTTCCACCTAAGACAGAAACATTACTGGATGGTGGTCATTTGATGGAGTACAAAACTAAAACATAGAAATAGTGGTTTCCTTGCTACTGACTCTCTCCTTCTCTCTCATTTCTAGGGTAGATAGCACCATAAAATACCATATCAAATAATAATAACAATAAAACAACTCTTTCCCTTGAAAATTAGGTTAAACCATGAAAAAAGCACGTGCATATCCATCTTAATCACAAAGTTGAAAAAAAGTATATATTTCAATTCATTATTAGGTTCCATAAACATAAATCATAAAATTTTATTTTTAAATGCAAGGTACGATAAATTAAGATTATTTTATATTCAACTTTGGCCATAGCTAAAAACATATCTAATTCGAGCTAGATATTTTCACTGCTGCTCTCCCTGCCCCTATACATACAGTAGATCACAAAGTTGATCAGATCTCTACATGGTTGATTCCTCTGTAAAGGTAGTTGAAATAACTGGATCAGAAACTTTGTGATTGGCAAAATCTTAGCAAGTACATTTAGGTATTAATATGAACTTAGTGACATTAGCAATATTACAAATTTGAGCAGAATTCAAAATAGAAATCAAGTAAGAAGTGGGTCAAGTTACTCACAAAGGAAAGAAAATCAGATTGTAGTAAGATTTTGATGACAACACTTCACCCCAGAAAATGTAGGAGAAAGATGTTTTTAAAATTCAGGGAAAGAAAAATTTGAGCTAAGCATTTCTATCCAGCAAAACTATCTTTAACTATAAAGGCTTCAAGCTGATATGGGCATGCAGTAAGAAATATTATTCCAACTATTATTCCCATAAACTTTTCCTAAGGAATCTACCAGAGAACACTTTAGATAACCAGCATAATTGAAGAGATATCTGCATCAGAACAGGAGGTAAGCACTAAATACACATTTTCATGTAGGACTGAGGCTAAGTGATGGTTATAGAAATATGACTATATGCTCTGACAATGCACAGATAGAACTATGAAAAATAGAGGGGATCAGAAGGATATGGAGACTGCATAAAAAGCAAGATGAGCTCACTGATTACATTATAAGTATTACTTGGGATTAAAGAATATTATTTCAAATTAGATGCTGGGAGAGAGGAAGCCGAAATGTTACTGGCAGAGTTATTTCAATATTTCTCATAGCTGAGAACCAATCAACAATGGCAAAAAAAAGTATTATATAAAAGTATTAGCATAAAGGTAAGCATTGGAACAAAAAAATAAACATTCCCAAATACTCCCCGACTCCTCCCCACCAAAATAAGGCAGAGAGAGAAGAAGAGAGGTTTTGAAGAAAATCAAATAAAACAAACTACATAGTGAAAGCATATGTACAATTTCATATATTTGTGTGTATGCACAAATTTACCAACAGTATCAGTAAATATTAATGGCCTTAACTTATTAGAAGAAAAGATAATCAGATTGGCTAACAAAGTCAAATCTAACACTGTGTTGTATGAGATACACTGAGAACAGAGATTAAGAAGGATTCAAAATAAAAGGGTGGACAGGATATAAATATATAAAAAGAAACCTGCAGTCAAAGTATTACTGAATATGGTAAAATGCAAATCAAAGAACGTTAAATAAGAACCCAGAGTATTTTTATGATGCTAAAAGCTACAATTCACAATAAAGTTATTTCAACTATGTATATAGGCACATAATAACACAGCCATTTTAATAAAGCAGAGACTACAGGAAGTGCAAAGAGAAACATAAACTAATAATAGACAACTTTAACATACCTCTCGCAATCGAAGACAGATGATAGAGACAAACTGACACAACTAAGTCAATAAGGTGGATCTAAAAATCAAAGTCTGAATGCCAATAATAGCATACCTTGTTTCTAAGTGCACATGAAACATTCATGAAAATTGCCCACATTTTAAACCCCAAAGTAAGTCCTACAATAGTCCAAGGAATAGAATTAGCACAGACCATATTCTCTGCTCACGATACAATAAAAGTAGAAATTAATAAGAATATCAAAAAGCAAGAAGATCTTTCCACCTGGAAATTTCAAAACATATTACTAAATAACTCTTGGTTGAAAAGGGAATATGGGGCTTCCCTGGTGGTGCAGTGGTTGAGAGTCCGCCTGCCAACGCTGGGGACACGGGTTCGTGCCCCGGTCCGGGAAGATCCCACGTGCCACGGAGCGGCTGGGCCCATGAGCCATGGCCGCTGAGCCTGAGCGTCCGGAGCCTGTACTCCACAACGGGAGAGGCCACAGCAGTGACAGGCCCACGTACCGCAAAAAAAAAAAAAAAAGGGAATATGGTACAGAATTGCAGAACTTTTTCAAAATTACAATAATGAAAACATAACAGAATCCATGAAATGAATGCATAATTAATCCAGCTATGAACGGACATTTTATAATATTAAAATCTAATTAATAGAAGTGAAAGTGGATTAAATAGTCAACTCAAAAGGTAGATAAAGAACAATAAAGTAAACCAAAAGAAATCCAGAGGAAAGAATTAATAAAGGTAATGAGTGAGAAACCGGTAAAACGGAACCAGGAAAGAAATCAAAAAGCTATTTTTAAAAAACTAATCAATAAAACCAACAAACTACTAACAAATCTGTTCAAGAAGGAAAAATTCATGAACGTACAAAATCAAAATGAAAGAGGAGAAATAGCTGTCAATAGACAGGAAATTTGTTAAAGTCATAAGAGATGATGGTACTCAACTCTAAACAAATTAATCTGAAAATCTAAATTAAATCAGTAATTTTATGGAAAAATTGGTAGTGAGCAAGAGGGTAAATGGACAATTACCATAGCAGAAATAGGGAAAGAAAACTCATTTGACAAAATCTAACACCCATTTATGTAAACACACTTAGTAAAATAGAGTTGTTGGATATTTATTTAATATGATACGCCTCAGCCTCAAAGTCAGTATCCTACTTAGTGTAGAAGCACCAGTGGCTTTCTCATCAAAGCAAGGAAAACAATAACTATTTTCAACTACTATCTAACGTTGTGTTGGAAGTATTCATCAATGCAGTTAGCCAAATGTAAACAATTATAGACACATCAACTGGAAAGGAAGAAGGAAAATCTTTTTTTTTTTAATGGAAAATACAATTACATATCTGGAAAACTCGAAGAATCTATGGAAAAATAATTCAATCAAAAAGAGAATTTAGTAAAGTAGTATGGCATATATATATATATATAAATTATCTTTAAAAATACAAACAAAACCAGTTAGAAGATATAATGAAAAAGAAGGCTTTATTTACAATAATTAAAAAAATAAGAAATATCCAAAATTTATATGAGGAAAACTCTAAAGCATTCTAAAAGATACAAAGGTAGATTTGGACAAACAGCAATATGTACTTTATTCTTGTAAGGAAAAACTTTGAATAAGTAATTGAATTATTTAACTCTCTGAATTTAGTCCTATGACATAATGATATTAAAAAAAAAGTTTAGGGATGTTAAGTCACAGAGATTCCTTTTTAGAGGGAAAACATGGCCTTAGATCTGACCTTATGAGTTGGTGTTCACTATACCTTCAGCCTCCCAAGGATTATAATTATCACATGAGAAAATAGACAATTAAAAATATATATATACAGCTTTTAAGTATAAAATTGAAACAGAGTGGGTATTTTCATTAAAATGTCTACAAATGATTTCTGCTAGAATTGAGTTACCTGAATAGTTCATGCTGTAATACTGCAGAATAATTGAAGCATTACTATTATGATACCATTCATTCCATACAGAATGAGTGCTGACTGAATGCCAAGTCCTATACAAGGTGCTGGGTGCACAGTGGTGATCAGTCTCTGCATTTCAGCGGTAATCTCTGTACTTAGGTTTCAGTGGTTCTAAGCACTAAACATTGATCGTTTACTAGGATACTCACTATAGTGTAAAATGGCAGGCTGAAAACCCAGACCCAGAGCAGACAGAACAAAGAATGTCCAAAATTTCTTTGCATCAAACACTGCATTAGTCTCTACTGAATGCTGTGCCTGGAATGAATGGATTTCATCCACTTCTTCTGCCCTTGCCCCATTCAGCTTAAAGTTCTGAGCCTCAGAAGATTAATTGATTGGTTGAGTGAATGGCGCTTGCCCACTCTTTGGCCATTCTGTGGTAATGATAGAGGAATTGATCCAGTGGTAGGTGCTCCAGGCATGCCTATGGCATCTGAAGCAGGAGGACAAATGAATTTATTGTCTTTGCAAAAATGCACAAAACAAAATGGGGTGCTTTCATGACAGCAATGAATGTTGGGCAGCAAAAAAAAACAACAAATGTCACTGATTTCCCAAGGTTGATATGATACGCTGTATGCCTTCTTTGTAACTGACCATTTGGATTTGTCTGCTGTATGAATCTATACTGAATCTGAGGCCGCATTATGCAGTGAAAAATGACAAGTATAAAATTGATCATAGGGCATTCATCAGTTCTGCTCACTCCCTATAGTAGTTTAGAATGATGTGCTGATTATCTCCTACCTAAATAAAGTAGAATATGTTAGCATCACACCATATCCCTGACCTTCCTTCCAAATGTACCTGTGGTAAGATATCTCTCATATGTTAGACTTCCCAAATAGAATAGAAATAGCCAGTGCCACCTTCCTCCTGTGGAATAAGCAGAAAAGGCCTTATGTGAAGACTAGAACTCTGTGATGCAGTGTGCTTAGTTTCCATCATACGCCAGGTTTGGAATTCCTGATGTGCATCTGGACCATGTGCAGAATTTCGGCTGACTTCAAAGAAAGTGATTTTGAGGAGAGAGAGTTAGTCACCAAAAAGATAAAGCAAGGCATTAATCTTTGACAAGCTCCATTTACTAATTTATAAAGGCAATGGGAATTGGGGTGAGGTGAAAAAGTAAGCACTGAAGGAACCATCTGTAGTGAATGTTAATCATTTTCTGACCATGTCATGAACTGTGCTTTTCTGGGGAAACGTGTATAGCTTGATTGTAAAACATTACATATTGTTCGGTAGTTTATAACTGATTATAAGATTCAAAAAAAGCCAGTTCTGGGTACTTAAAAATGGAAGAGCCATTTGCTGGAAGGGATTTGTAAGTCATAGGTAGTTACAGAAGACATTTTTAGGATTCAAAATTAACATAGAGATATTAGCATATGGAGAGCAATGCAAATAGTTCTTACATTTGTGTGTTCATCTTCTTAATACCAACACAGAGAAGGCTGGGAATGACAGGCAAGAAGCTCTAGAAAGAATCTGGGGAAACTTAGGGAAGAAAGAGAACCAATAGCTGAGCCCTGAGCATACAGAACACATACACATCTAGGTAAGAACAGTTTACATGGAAGTTAGGTATGTAAGACATTATTTATTCTTAGGGATTTTATTTCATTCAACATTGTATTTATTCAATATTTTATTCATTCAACAATTTACATGTTTGGGAGACCTTAGTAAATCAGATACTATCCAAGGTGCTGGGAGGAGAAAACAATAAAAAGATAGGCATGGTTGATGTCCTCATAGATCTTACAGTTTAACAGGAAGAGACTGAACAAGGAATTACCATCACGTGATAAAGGTCATGCTGTGTGAGTACAGAATGGTTTTGGAACATGTAACAAGGGGAATGGCAAGACCATTTTGTTTCTTAAGATAACTAGAATGCAGCAGATGGACTCTTTAAAAATTAGGAAGTCAAAAAAATTATTAAGTCAATTCTCAGAAGGTTTGGTTTTTGCCACATATATGTGTGTGTGTGTGTGTGTGTGTGTGTATATATATATATATATATATATATTTTATACATATCATGTCCTTTAATCCTTAAATCAACCCTGCCAAGTAGGTACATATTTCTCCATTTATCAAGAAGGAAATTTAAACTTAAGGTACTGAAAGTAGCAGACTCTACTCACACACATCATAATAGCTATATAAACATAAAAAAGTATAAATAATTACTAATTACATGTGAAAGTAATTACTAATTACACATGAAAATAAGTGATCTGAAAGAAAATCACAGGGTACTATGAAAATGGATAATGAAGTAAATATAAGGAAGCTTGGAGGCCAGAGATGGCCTGTTTAAGGAAGCAACCTGTAAAGTAAGACCTGAAGAAAGGGTAGAAATTAGGTGAAGAAAGGGTAGAAATTAGGTGAAAAATGGGTGATGGGAAAGATCACGGGTTGAATGAGCACCTTGCAAAAGTTTTTAAAAGTCCTGAGGCAGGGAGCCGCTTGGCCCAGTCTAGGAATTGGGAGAAGGCCGGCATGCTTGAAACACAGAAAATGGGAAAGCAACTGGCAAGGACTGAAGCTGGAGAGACATAGGGATCAAACCATAAGCCTAATAGAACTCATTAAGGATTTTGTGTCATATCCTAACTGCAATGAGAAGACATCAAAATAATTTATGCAGGGAGTGGCAGGATTAGATTTGCATTTTGAAAAGATCATTCTGACTGCTGTGTAAAAAATAGCTAGAGGGGAGATCTGATCAAACCCACTCTCCACCTTCCTCTTTCCAGCACCTTCTCTGGGGAAAGTGCCTTTAAGCAACTATGTACAGAGTACAGAGATGAGTACAGGGAGAAAGTCATATCTCCCTTTCTAGGGTATAAATGGACATAATTTTTTTACCATAAATTTGTTTCCCTGTACAAACACGTAATTATAATGCTATATTCAAATCATACTAAAAAATCAGGATTCCATTTATGAATCATAGAATCACCATATAAAAACAATTACTTTACGATTCAAACAGTAGGTATCTGGACAAAGAAAGGAAACCAGAGGTGGAAATTCCCTTGAAGAGGATTCTGCTAATGAAAGGCACCAATGAAGGGAGTGGTAAAAAATAGATATAGGGTGGTAATTCAGATACAGAAGAAATTCAGATATGGTAGAAGACTTAGAATAGACACACACACACACACACACACACACACACACACACACACACAGAGACATGCACACACATAATCTGCTGGGCAGGAAGCTTCTGACCTGTCTGGCAGTTGCTCTCCATTTAATATCACAGTCCTATGAGGTCAGGGTGGGGAAGGGAGGAAGTGAAGTGACCACCTGGCCGTCTGCTGCTGAGCATATTTTTATTTTTTGTTTTTTTGCGGTATGCGGGCCTCTCACTGCTGTGGCCTCTTCCGTTGCGGAGCACAGGCTCCGGACGTGCAGGCCCAGCAGCCATGGCTCACGGGCACAGCCGCTCCGCGGCATGTGGGATCTTCCCCGACTGGGGCACGAACCCGCGTCCCCCTGCATCGGCCGGCGGACTTTCAACCACTGCGCCACCAGGGAAGCCCTGCTGCTGAGCATATTGAGAGAAGGGCAGAGTGTGGTTGTTTGGAATGTCCCATAAGTGTCACCGGACATTTTTAGACTATCCCCAAATGAATTGTTCTACATCTATCTCTGTGTTTGTGTGTGTATACACTACTATGTATAAATACACAAAGACACAGAGTCAGTAGCAGGTAATTTCATAATGATGACAAAGCTATATATTCAAGACTAGAGTTGTAACTTTATCTGTATAGTATATTAATGCCTCACTGGGCTCATGAATGCCACATATTCTCCATTATTTGTTTACTAGCTTGTCAGCGTTATTCATCATACACTGTGTCATAAAGCACATGGTCACATCACATATGTCTGTTCCAAGGGCAGCACCAATGTGACCTTTCACTTTCTGTTTTATAAAAGATAAAATCATTCCTTAGGAACATTGTCTATTTGCACAACTACACAATCTGCTATTAAAGGAGTCTCAATTATCTGCAAAATAGCTTGTTAAATGTTTATAGTTACTTTTATAGTGTAGTGCTAGATGCTCAGATAATTTCAAATCTGTTCTCTATTTGAGTGGGTTTTAAACTGCTTCTCTTTCCTTATGCTTTATGAGATGAGACATAGAAAATAACAAAGTGGTTTATAAAACTCTTTTTCTTGGATGATGAAAAACCTGTGTAATACAGAATGCTCCCAAACATCCTCTGAGTTGGAAGACATGCTACATATCTGTCTGTCACTTAATTTTTCTTCCTGAAACAAATATTAACCAGTAAAAATCTAACACCATTTGATTTCACCCTCTTTTGCTTTGGAAATATATAATATGATTATCCAAACTCAGAGAGAGTCAGTATGGTGTGTTCTAGTTTCTGTGGAGTACAGAAGCCCCACAGGAAGTGGTGGAATTCCAAATGTGGGCTGAGAGGTTCAAATCACAGCCAAGAAAATGACTTCAGCCAGTGTCAACAGTCAGTATCATTTAAATCTCTAGATATGAAAAAAAGAAAACTTGAAACTAACTGCTTTCTTTTGAGGAATTTCCACAGCCAATGATTCAGAATATTACATTTTTAGATAGGTGAAGGGAATATCATAGCCCAGTAGAAGGGAGAAGTAATTTTATTATCTGGCAGGATAGTGGCTTCATCATTAAAAAATTCAGCCAACTAGAATACAACATCCTTTGACCTAGCAGATAAAAGGTCAGAAAGCAATTTTGAATAATAAATGAGACCTGTTGACCTCATGACCCAAATCTGGCAGGGTCAGTGTTTCCCCTTTCACCAGATGCTGATGGCAGACACACACACAGAGACAACTCAGCTAATGAGCTGCCTCAACCCAGGCTGTAGGTGCTGCAGTATTTTCATGTTATGTAGCATGAAAGAGAGAATAGGTTTTTAAAGCTGTTGTGTTATGTAAAGAGATATTTATAGAAATATTTCTATTGTTGCTTTTAAGAAGGCTCCTTTCCTGGTTTTTAAGGCTTCTATTTAGTTGTAAAATTTAGTAGAAACCTAAGTATTGGCCAATTTTTCCTTCTAATTCTGATTTCCTTTATTATTTTAGCACTAGAAAAAAAGTTCTTTTCCTGTATTTATTTTATTTGTATTATCAGTAAGGTGATTTCAAAAGAATTTTCTGAATATAGGAATGAGCCTACTTATCTCTAAAGATGTGACTTTTGCCCTTTGTTTTGCTGCAAATAGTCCTCGTATTTAGATAAGGGATTGAGATATACACAGTATTAAGCTGATATAGTTATTAGTTAAAATGTTTAAACTTATTTGGATGACAAAGTGATCTAATCTAGAAATTTAAAAAATTCAACAAAAATAAAAACAGAAATATGGCTTCAAACTAAACTATTCATCCTTAATGACTTTAATGTTTAAAATTTTCAGCATTGCTTTTGGGAAAAATCAGTTCTTATAAAGTCAGCCTGGTAAATGCTTGCATTATTTTAATAAATATCCTTTAATATGTCTTGTTTTGACATCCTTAAGAACAGGCACAGTGCATTTAATTTGTGTTTACTTGGTATTCTTTTAAATAAAAAAATGTCAGGAGTCTGGCCAAGTTCCAGTTTAGCTAATTACATTTATCTTACTAGGTTTCCTTTCAGCTTTCAATTGAAAATGATATTCTTCTTCACTCTTCATATTAAACTCTTGCCAATTTGTGAATTGCAGAAGGGCCACTTAGTAAAATAATATTATCTCCCCTTGTAGTAATATAACACAGGTGAGTAGGAAGTGTTTTGAGCCAATTTTTTTGTTATTTACTATAAAGTGGGGAAAAAAACCCTTAACAATGGAGGATTTGGAGACAACCTCGCCACAAATTCATCGCAATTCCCCATATCTGCCAAAAATAGAAAGGCAAAATGGCAGCCAAAGCTAGTTGTTATTCAGTTGGTTTCAAGCTTATTCAACTTGATTCAACTGAATAAATACATATTGAACACTTTTGATATGCAGGGTCTTCACAAAGCCTCCTTGTGTTACTTGAAAACATTTTCTTTTGTGCATATTGAACTTTTCTACAAAGTTGCAAACTTTCCACAGTAAAAGCACATGACCTAGATTTATGGTGGGGACATATTCTAATTCATAATATAAAATACTACTGCTATATAGGCATGCACAGGAAGGAAAGGGGATGAGTTGACAGGATTGAGGAGAATAAAATGACACCTGGTGAGTATTGTGAAGCACTTCTTCGTCCCATTAAAGCACTTCACATTTATTTTCATTTTAGCCTCACTGCAACCTCATGTGGTATTTGCAGTTGTGTGCTGATAAATGTTTAACAATCTGCTCTAAAAAACAAACAACCAAAACCCTCATTTGTACCATTTGCTCCTTTTTATGGTGTGAATACTCCCACCATAACTAGCTTCAGGGAACCAAGTGATGTCACTAATCATGGAGCCAGGAAGAGATGCAAACAGTTGGCTCTCATGAGCTGGTGGTAGCTGGCTCCATCACACCACTGGATATAGGACAGATATTAACATTTTCGTTTTGGAGTTGAGAAAACTGATGTGAAGATATTAAGGGATTGATTTGAGATGGAGAGGTAAAAAAAAAAAACAGCAGGGTTGATACTAGACGACTTTTACTACCAGATTCTGAGTTTTTCTCCCTTTTCCATACTGTGAAGCCAGTTATGACAAAAAAGAAAGAAAAGTGCCAGAAGGGTAAGGAAACTGCATACTGACACAGAGGCCTCAGTGCAGATACAGGCATAAAGAAAAGAAACGTGTGAGATAAAGATACAGACACAGAGGAGAGAAGAGTAGAGAGAGCTGGGGAAAGATGGAAAAGGTAGGGGGAGAGAAGCAGAGAAATAGTCATCTGAGATTGTATACCAAATGAAAATTTAGGGTAGGGGTGTAGGGTAGGAAGGAGGCAAATGGTCCAATCCACTTACTCAAAAGCAAAGCAAAGCAAAATAAAACCATTTTAACAGGACAATAATTAAATTTGTTTTTATCTGGCAGAAGTGTAAAACAAATCTGGTACCAAAATGGCTTTGTTTAGTAGATTTTGAACTACTGAACGGAGCTTTGTTTAGATTTTGAAGAACAGTGAAGAGGATTCCACATTAAATGTCAAGAGCAGGGCTGAGGAACCTCTGGCAATTGACTTAATTTTATCTGGGCAATAAGGCAGATTAAAGATAATATCCTGATTTATTCCTGTAATTAGTAAAAGGCCAGGTATAGTTGAAGGTTTTCGGCTATAATATATAAAATATCACAAGTAGGGGCTATCATTCCATAACACTTTCACCTCTCTCTTTTTAGGTGTATATTAGTTTTTCCCTTTTGGCTCATTTGCCATTTTCCCACTTTTACTCTTCCTCTAATTCATACTTTATTAAATATGTTTCTCATTTGTGGTATTCTCTGTAGTTTTCTAATCCATGTTAATATAACTACAAACCATCAAATATTTCATATTCCTCTCAGCTCTCCCAGACTTCCACCCTATCACCCACAAAGCAAGTAAATTAAAACGAGGTTTAGTTTGTTTTACATTCAAACCACTTATTCGATTATTTTGCTGGATCCATAACATGCAATTTAAAAAAAGTGTTATCAAAAAATTTCACAATTTGTATGGAAACACAAAAGACCCTGAATAGCCAAAGCAATCTTGATAAAGAAAAACAGAGCTGGAGGAATCAGGCTCCCTGACTTCAGACTATACTACTAAGCTAAAGTAATCAAGACAGTATGGTACTGTACAAAAACAGAAATATAGATCAATGGAACAGGATAGAAAGCCCAGAGATAAACCCACACACATATGGTCACCTTATCTTTGATAAAGGAGGCAAGAATATACAATGGAGAAAAGACAGCCTCGTCAATAAGTGGTGCTGGGAAAACTGGACAGCTACATGTAAAAGAATGAAATTAGAACACTCCCTAACACCATACACAAAAATAAACTCAAAATGGATTTATAAACCTAAATGCAAGGCCAGACACTATAAAACTCTTAGAGCAAAACATAGGCAGAACACTCTATGACATAAATCACAGCAAGATCCTTTTTGACCCACCTCCTAGGGAAATGGAAATAAAAACAAAAATAAACAAATGGGACCTAATGAAACTTAAAAGCTTTTGCACAGCAAAGGAAACCATAAACAAGACGAAAAGACAACCGTCAGAACGGGAGAAAATATTTGCAAATGAAGCAACTGTCAATGGATTCATCTCCAAAATATATAAGCAGCTCATGCAGCTCAATATCAAAAAAACAAACAGTTCAATCCAAAAATGGGCGGAAGACCTAAATAGACATTTCTCCAAAGAAGATATACAGATTGCCAACAAACACATGAAAGAATGCTCAACATCACTAATCATTAGAGAAATGCAAATCAAAACCACAATGAGGTATCACCTCACACTGGTCAGGATGGCCATCATCAAAAAATCTACAAACAATAAATGCTGGAGCAGATGTGGAGAAAAGGGAACACTCTTGCACTGTTGGTGGGAATGTAAATTGATACAGCCACTATGGAGAACAGTATGGAGGTTCCTTAAAAAACTACAAATAGAACTACCATACGACCCAGCAATCCCACTACTGGGCATATACCCTGAGAAAACCAGAATTCAAAAAGAGTCATGTACCAAAACTTTCATTGCAGCTCTATTTACAATAACCAGGACATGGAAGCAACCTAAGTGTCCATTGACAGATGAATGGATAAAGAAGATGTGGCACATATATACAATAGAATATTACTCAGCCATAAAAAGAAACAAAACTGAATTATTTGTAGTGAGGTGGATGGATGATGGACGTAGAGACTGTCATACAGATTGAAGTAAGTCAGAAAGAGAAAAACAAATACCCTATGCTAACACATACATATGGAATCTAAAAAAAAAAAAGAAAAATGGTTCCGAAGAACCTAGGGGCAGGACAGGAATAATGATGCACACATAGAGAATGGACTTGAGGACATGGGGAGGGGGAAGGGGAAGCTGGGACAAAGTGAGAGAGTGGCATGGATATATTACACTACCAAATGTAAAATAGATAACTAGTGGGAAGCAGCACATAGCACAGGGAAATCAGCTCGGTGCTTTGTGTCCACCTAGAGGGGTGGGATAGGGAGGGTGGGAGGGAGACGTAAGAGGGAGGAGATAATGGGATATATGTATATGTATAGCTGATTCACTTTTTCATAGAGCAGAAACTAACACAGCATTGTAAAGCAATTATACTCCAATAAAGATGTTAAAAAAAATGTTTTCCATCCCTTCCTGATAGTATTACTTTGCAAAGAAGACAAGTGGTTTTACATCCATTACCTAAAAGTCTTATAGTACTCCTTCAGAAAAAAAAAGGGCTATTATTTTTAGTTTACAAATTAAGGGAAGGCAAAATAAAATGAGGTAATTTTCTTTATCATATAGCGAAATGAACTGAGCCTTGAATCTGTTTCTCTATTATTATCCTATGATATCTTTCACTATAATACACTGTTTCAAAATCAAAATATACAGTAAATATTTAAACACATTTTCTTTAAAGATAAATGGGTCAGAATATATTCTATCATTTCTCTATGGAGAAAACAAATAATAATTCTCTCCTCTACTTGCCAATGTAAATGTTTAACAAAGGCATAATGAAGAGACAATGTATAAGTGAGGCTCATACAATATCCATCTCTTGAAGAAAACATTTTACTAGTAGTTAAAAATGACAGTGAGTAAATTAACATTAGTGTGAGTAAATTAATATTAGTGTGAGTAAATTAACATTAGTGTGAGGATATGGGTTATGGTGATGAAACCATTTAAACTTTTCAGCATAGGAGAACACTTTAAGATAGAGTACTGTTTTTAGAACTAAGGGTTTAGGTTCCCATCTTCATTTTAGGTTTTGTTATTTATTATTTTTATTGCAAAGAAGTCACTTTTTTTCCTAATCTGGTACTTCACAGAATTCACATATGTGTTTCTAGAGGCATTAGGGTCTGGAAATCAGCAAGGGTGACATTCAGCTGTGTTCCTGTACATGGATGGATGGAACTGACTTATCAACTGTCACCTATATCACCCAAATCATCCATGTGAAGAAGGCTGACTTGGCACCTAGCTGGCAATTATCTGATGAACCCAGCCCAGTAAACTGCCTAGACTGATAAAAGTTCAAAGAATAAATAAAAATGCATTGGGAAATCATGGAGAATACTTTCTGATGATTCAAAATGCAATATCTTGACTGGATTCAATTCACAACAGCAGGCCAAACAAGCCATCTAAAATAAGACAAAAAATACAGACTGCTATAATGGATATTCTACAACATGGTTCAAAACATAGCATAAATCAGGTCTTTGGAAAAAATTAATTATTGGTATAAAATATGCTGAACACATGTAGAAAAGTTACTAACGTCATATAATATATATCACCCATACAACACAATAAAAATGTATACATATACTAAACACACACAGTAACCTGAATGAAGAAATCAAGGTTATTAGAAAAACAAGGAAAAGGAGTTTCCCTCTCAATAGGTCAAAAAGAAAAGAGGAATAAAAGATCCATTGACAGTAGGGATCTGACTTCAACAATTAAACAATGGATATTGCCTAGGTTGCCTAGGCCAGAATAAGAAACTGCAGTTTAAAAGGTAATTTACTTTACTAACTTTTAGTATATCAGGCTATCCAGGGAGCTTAGATGCCACGAGGGAATGCCGTAGCAGTCAGAGCAAAATGAACAATTATAGTGTCATTATACTTAGTTTTCTAACGTTAGGGAGTTCTTTCCTGTTTTCCATGGCTCCATGGAAGGAGCCACGCTGTGTTCAGCATTCATTCAATTTTTCTGAACTGTCAGATTATCTTGGGGAAACAAATTTCCTGATGCCTTTAGTACAATAATAAGAGCATCTCAAGTAGGAAGCACTGTATGTAAACTTATTTTGCATCAGCTTCAGGGTCAATTAGACATTAAGATGGCTAAGTGTTCCATCTCACATGCCACATCCAACAACATTATAGTGACAGCTAGAAGGATATGTCCAGAAGATTTCTAATGCTGTATCTAGACCCAACAAGAAACAATGCCTTGATCAATGAGCAACGTCTGCTGTAAACTAGGAATGAAGAAGAGGAAGCTCACATGGCACCTTCTGTGATCTCATCTAATGAGATCTGGGCTGGGGTGAAGAGATACCCAGCACTGTGAACCTGGGAAAATGGCCATCGACCATCCTGAGGCTCAGTTTCCTTACCTTTAAATGAAAGGGGTGCTACTAGTGCTGGGATAATTTACTAGCACCTAATATTTGTATAGCAATATTACAATTCAAAGAAATGTTATATAAATATTAATTTCTTGTATCATTATTATTAGTTTCTAGACAAAGAAACTAAAGCTCAAGGAGGCTAACCAAGGTAATACAAATAGTGGTACAGGGACTCAAGCATTAGTTTTCATCTAATTAACATGCTGCCTCATACATATAAAAATATACATTTCTACGGACATGACAACAATATTTCCCACCTCACACCGCCAGAGTGTCCAGTGCTAATCTCCTGATTCCTCCCCCTAGGGGATCCCATCCCTTGCCCACAGGATGGAGCACTAATCTATCATGGCAGCCTTTTTTTTTTTTTTTTTTTTAACATCTTTATTGGAGTATAATTGCTTTACAGTGTTGTATTAGTTTCTGCTGTATAAAAAAGTGAATCAGCTATACATATACACATATCCCCATATCCCTGCCCTCTCCCTCCTACCCTCCTTATCCCACCCCTCTAGGTGGTCACAAAGCACTGAGCTGATCTCCCTGTGCTATGCAACTGCTTCCCACTAGCTATCTATTTTACATGTGGTAGTGTATATATGTCAATGCCACTCTCTCACTCCATCCCAGCTTACCCTTCCCCCTCCGCGTGTCCTCAAGTCCATTCTCTACGTCTGTGTCTTTATTCCTGTACTGCCCCTAGATTCATCAGAACCTTTTTTTTTTTTTTTTTGTGCGGTACGCAGGCCTCTCACTGTTGTGGCCTCTCCCGTTGTGGAGCGTAGGCTCTGGACGCGCAGGCTCAGCGGCCATGGCTCACGGGCCCAGCCGCTCAGCGGCATGTGGGATCTTCCCAGACCGGGGCACGAACCCGTGTCCCCTGCATCGGCAGGCGGACTCTCAACCACTGCGCCAACAGGGAAGCCCAGAACCATTTTTTTTTAGATTCCATATATATGTGTTAGCATATGGTATTTGTTTTTCTCTTTCTGACTTACTTCACTCTGTATGACAGACTCTAGGTCCATCCACCTCACTACATATAACTCAATTGCATTTCTTTTTATGGCTGAGTAATATTCCATTGTATATATGTGCCACATCTTCTTTATCCATTCATCTGTTGATGGGCACTTAGGTTGCTTCCACATTCTGGCTATTGTAGATAGTGCTGCAACAAACATTGTAGTACATGACTCTTTTTGAATTACGGTTTTCTCAGGGTATATGGTGGCAGCCTTTCTTGCTGAGCCCAAACACAGTGTGAGACTCTTCAACACATCACTGCTGGAGCCACAACCAGTTGATAGGTTCTCACTTAAGAGAGACCAATCTCCTGGCCTTCTCCAACAATGAGCCACAGCCAAACCTTGAAGCTCAGAAGACAAGGTGAAGCAGAAGATGCTTTCCTCCTTGAGATCCTGTTGTCTGCTTTGTGGGTCCTGAGAACAAATGAGCTGAACCATAATGCTGTCATTGAAAAGCATTAGAGGAAGCAGTTTATTACCTTTGTTGAGGCTGACTTGAACAAATAGACGTCCTTGGTATATAAACTTGAAGAAAGAAAATGCTTCCAGAATCTTCCCTATTGTAGGATTATATGAAATAGTGGCTAAAAATGACATCTTCCCTGTTGATGATGAAATAGTAGCAATGGTAGAACTATGAAGAAGTGGGTAGAGCTCAGGTCAAGAGGCCAATCCATTGTCTTTCCACAGTCATTGACTGACACAGTTCCACTTCTACCATAGATGTGTTCTGGAATCTATCACGCAGTCTATATTAGAAATCTATTATAGACATCAATATTAATTTTAATGTTTTATCCAATGTTAGTAGCAAACAATTATCCTATGTTATGTCCTTAATTTTCCACATTTTGAATACTATCCATGACATATTTAATTCCAGATTACCTCTTCCTATCACCTAGCAGTCTTTTGCAATTTCTCCAGTAGATACCAACTATTCAAGCTAAACCAAGTTAGACGAATAGAATAAGGTAGCCCTGAATTTAAAGAAAAAAGCAAAACCAAATTCTGAAAAAAAGAATGGCTATAAAATAATTCTATGTATCAAATTTCATTAGGCAATTGAAACCTAATTAAATATTATTCCATAGATACTACTCTCTATCTCTGATCTTTAGGGAAATGACTTAGGGGTGGAGTGAAGGAAGAACAGGATTATTTGATTACCTCTCAAAATGATGATTTAGCAATTCAACATTCCATTAAAATATGTTTAATGGAATGTTGAATTGATTTCCTAATTTATAAATTCAAAAAGTTAAAGTCTACCTGCTACATTGCTGTATACGAGAAGACCTTGTAATACATTCCAAAACCTTACGTAGATGCTTTCCTGATTTTATGTGCAACTTCTTCCTCCAATTGAGCCAATGAGTAAAGCTAGCTTTTTCTGGTTCACAGTAGTAAATGGCACCTGCCTTTTGATTTCGTTTCTGTGACGGGATTTTTTTTTTACTGTGAAGCAAGAAAATGGCTTCAGAATAAAAGTTTCTTAATGAGACTTTTTTCTTGCCTTTCAAAAAATAGGACGTTCTACTTTTTACTTCCTCTATTTGCATACTTAAAATATGTCTGATTTTTATTAAATCCACTTTCTTGAAGAGTTAGAATCTCAGGCATGCAGATAAGCAGTTATCACTTTGGTTTATCGATGTCTGAATCAAACCAAGCATTTAGTCAACAGAAATATAACCAAAAGGCAATAGCAACCTTAAATGGGTATTTACTTATAACTTGTTAGTGTATTTTTTCTTCTTGAATGTTAGCACTTTTTTTTAGGGTTGAAAGACATGGACTACTGTCATGGTATTTCCTTTTTCTTTTAGCCAAGGGCTAGAAAAAAGAAATACTTTTCATTCCCAATATGAACAACCTTTAATGATGACAAATACATGTATTTTTTAAAGTACAATGAAAGTTTAAGAAAAAGCATACAGGTTTTCCTTTCTTTTTAAAATATGTTTTTAAAGATTAGGTGAAGATCAGCCTCCCTAATAGACTCTTATTTTTCCTTACAGTATCTGTAGGAAAAGCTCATTTGCAGACAGCTGCAATATGAGCTTCCTTTCCTTGCCCTGTCATTGACCTCCAACCTGATCTGAAAGAACTACCTTCTTTCAAAATGAGAAGTTATTCATTTACCATAATAGCTCTATTCTGGGCCTCCTTAGCAGAAACTGGCAATTGTGCCCAAATAAGAAGGTTTTATGATCCTGACTACTGTTCTTACACAAGAGGACAAAACCACTGGGAAATTTCTGTTCTGACAGCCACAGTAGGCGGCCATAACGTTGGTGTTTAAAACTATGGCTGATGTGCAGCGGTCACAAAAAGAGAAGAAAATTCATTAGGAGTTTGCACTTGTTCTGGTTATATACTAGGTTTTGCCAATTATGTTCTCTTAACTTGACAGCTTATTCATTGAGCAAGAGCTGCTACATTAGAAGTTAGCTGACAGTCGGCTATGTGCAACTTTAAAATAAAACCACTTCATGAAGAAATGTGAGAAACATAAATGATAAGCCTATTGGATAATCATTACAAATAAATAAAAAGCCTTTGATACAAGCAATTAGTCACAAGCATTATAAGTTGAAATGCAGTCCAGTGTTAAAGAGACAGTTTAGAAGCTCATGGCACATTTATCACAGCTCCACAGACAAGTTATTGAGCTGTCTGTGAAAAAACAGAGCCAAACAGGAAAGCTTTCAGCAGCAAGCAGTGGTTGAGGCCCTTGATTGATAGAGCTAGATGATGCAAAGCTGTCTGATGGCTTTCTGCAAAATAAAGTGAAGGAACTCAAGGTCTTTCATGGTGCTCTCTGACCACAGATGAACAGCTACTTTATTACGGCTCAGATTGAGGTTGCACCTTGCTCCATAGTCTGCCACTTTCTGATGCACATGGTTGACTTGACCAACCAGCCATCGTATTTAACATACAGTCTGCCATCTTCACTTTTTTTAAAAAAGGTTTACTATAAAGTGTAAGGTCGGATCTTAACAAACGGCACCGCGAAACAGAGGAAAGCTTCAAGTGAGCTTTATTAGGGAGCGCTCCCGGGCAAGGTTCACTGGTCCGAGAGAAAGGGGCCAGAGAAGTCGCACCCGGGCGAGGGTTGGGCAAGATTTTATAGCGGAAAGGGGTGTGGTGAATCTGGGAGGGCGCAGGGTATTCCTTATTTGGTGGTCTTTTCGGGTATCCTGGGGGACCGTTAGTCCCGCCCCTCGAAAGACGGGAAGGCTGGGCCGGGTGCAAAGTCCCCAGGTCAGTTCCTGGAACTGGGTGGTCCGGAATGTCTCCAGGTCAGTTTCTGGAACTGGATGGTCCGGAGAGTTTCGGTCTGATGCAACCTGTGAATCTGATTGTGTTCCCCTGCCTCGGGCCAGTTGGCCTTACATAAAGTACAGAAGATTGAACTGGTTAAAAGCTCCGATTCTTTACTTGTCCTTACCAGCAACTCTTTTAACCACAGTGATATAAAGGAAGAATGTTAAGGTAGGCTTCCCATGCTGACCCACTGCTTTCTTCATGCACATGTAATTCCAGAGAGTCGCAAGCAAGGAAGCTCAGCACCATGACCCCAATTTACAAGCTGATATTTTTCCCCAAGAATCAAGATGCTTCATTTATTCTTATTTTCACTGTGCTTTAAAATGGGGAATGGATTTTAGATAGGGCAAGGACACTCTTGGTAGTCTTAAGAAAAGGCCATCAACTTTGCAGTTGCTTTTTAGTAGGTTTCAATGACTGAAATTTGTTTTGTTAAGGAGTTTAACAGGAAATAGTAAAATGCTCTGATCTTCATCCCTAGCTTGATTCTTGTCAACTAAACTTGTTAATATCAAAATAATCATTCTCCATTCTTTTAGAGTTATTCTTATTTATGTGTCCTCTAGAGAGAGAGATTGAGTGAGTGAGAGAGAGACTTGCTCTAGAATCATTTTAAAAGGCTATATATTCTACACTTTCCTTATACATCATATTCTCAAATAGAGTTCACTCTCTAAAGATATTATTACCATATTCCTTTATGTGAGATTAGAACTTTAAAAATCTTCAAGTTCTATTTCTTTATTGGCATTTTAGAGTTGTATTATTTAATTTTGAGTATCATGAATGGCATTATTTAGAACACTTGGATTTCTATCTTTAATAAATGAATAGACTGATATAGCACATTAAACAAAAAGGACTTCATCTGAAATTAATTCTGATAAGGATATATTCATTTCTAAAACTTAAGTTTGTAACCAAAACCTAAATTAGACCTCTTCCCCTCCAGAAAATTAGGAATTTTGTAAAAATTGTAAAAAAAAAAAAAATTGTACCCTATCTTTAAATTGCCTGAGAAAGAAAACAAAGATATTGAAAGCTATTAATCTGTCCAGAACAAAATTCATATCCCAAATATAAAAATATAAAGCAAAGTAAGTACAAAACATAATGAAAGTATAACCTAGTTTTACTTTGTGTAAAACTGTCAGCAATGTGAGTATTCCACATAAAACAAGTACATGCTTTGCTGCATTCTGGCTCAAGTATTTCTTCTTATAGCCAAATGGGAAAAATGGTTTGGTTCTCCCTAGGAATCTGCATATTTCCCCAATACCTGAATTCCTTGTTAATCAGAGTACCTGTCACCTACTGAATTCTTAGACTCTCTCAGCCCTCACCCCGCAAAAGTAAGAACTATGCATTTTAACAAGTTCCCTGGGTGATTTGTATGCGCAATCACGCTTGAAAAGCCCTGCTTTAATACAGTAATTCTCAATCCTGTCTGCATTTTAGGTTCACCTGAGGATCTCTTAAAAAATAGAGATACCAGACTTCCTCTATAGACCAATTAAATCAGCATTTCTGACAGGAGGGTCTAAGCACCACTATTTTTTAAAACTCCACCATTCCAGACAAAAGCTATATAGCCTGTTGTGTTTGTCTTTTTCAGCAGCTACTAGGAAGCTCAAATAGTCACATGAATCTTCTTAGTTAAATTATAATATATTTTCTTTTAATTTCAGCCTTACTGAGATATAATTGACAAAATTGAAAGATATTCAATTGTGGTACATTGTGGTGATTCGATATTCCTATCCATTGTGAAAGGATTCCCACCATCTAATTAATTAACTCATCCATCACCTCACATATTTATTTTTTTTTCTTTTGCTTTCTTTCTTTTCTTTTTTGGTGAGAACATTTAAGTTCTACTTTCTTAGCAAATTTCAATTGTACAATACAGTGTTATCAACTATAGCCACCATATTCTACATTAGCTCTTCAGACCTTATTCATCTTATAACTGAAGGTTTATACACTTTTACCAACTTGTCCCCCCTCCCACACGCCCCAGCCCCTGTCAACCACTCTTCTAATCTAAGAGTTTGACTTTCTTTTTAAGTTTCCACATAGAAGTGATATTAAGCAGTATTTGTCTTTCTCTGTTTGTCTTATTTCAATTGCTAATACCCTCAAGGTTCATCCATGTTGTCATGAATGAGGCATATATAGTATTTATCATCATTTTATATTAAGAGCAGTTAGTTAAAAAGTAATATACATATATCTTATGCTAGTCGCTACACTAAGCTTTTTCTTATACATTTTTTTCACTTAGCTCTCAAAGCGATGCTATTTTTCCCATTTTACATATAAGCAAACTGAGAGTAGGAGGGGTTGAATAAATTGGTCAATGTCAGATAGCTCATTGGTAGCAGCACATCCAGGAATCAAAACACCTGTGTCTGACTACAGGGCTTACACGCTTAAACCTATTTGTGTATTTGATTCTTGCAGCTTTTCTCAACCTGTAAAATAGTTTTCTCTTAACTGCCATCTCTCTTCCTGAGACACACACACACACACACACACACACACACACACACATACGTCTTACAATTTTTTGATTCCTAGCTTTGGCTTAGACCGTAGAATGATGAGTGACCCTCAAACTTTAGCGTGAGTTAGAATCATTTGGGGAGATTATTAAAACACAGGCTACTGATTCAGTAAGCTTTCGGTGGGGGCCCCAAGAATTTGTATTTCTAAGGAAATCCCAGGTGACACTGATGCTGCTGGACCATGCTTTAAACATCACCAGGCTGCCTTAATTGTAATGAATATTATTTTACCTGTCTTCATTATGAGCTTCCTCAAATCATTTATGTAAATAGAAAAGGGTACGTATAGATAAAAATAGGTAAGAAAGGACAAAGGGATGATGATATATAAACTGTGTTAATTAGAATTGATAATAAAATAAAACTTCAAGTAAGAAGTGATTTCTTAACCCCTGTTGCAAACCCTTCCCAAGAGATAAATGGACTTCTGCATTCTTTTCTCTACGTAGTTAAAATTAGACTTGGTGTGTGATGGCAGGCAATGCAAGTATTCTAAAAGTCAAAGAACCTTATATTATGACATTGTTTAGAAAGAAAATGAGCAATTATGAACAGTTTTAAGGTCTTCTATGCATTGTGTTCTCTAAGTTACTTAAATCATATCAAGATATATTTAATTATTCCATGAGATATTTTGCTTGAAGTTATAAATTATAGTGTCTGAAACAATAAAAAGCAAGGGAATATTATTGAGTTTATCTCAGTGATTTATGCTCTTATTGCAAAATTGACAATTTAAGATATACGCTTGGTTTTTCTTCATCACTTACAAAAAAAATTTTCCACACTACAGAATAGTAGCTAGGAAGATGCCCCTAATTATTTGTGTTGGATATTGGTCAGATGAGATTCAGAAAACTTTATTTACATGGATTCATTTTGGCAAAGACAAATCTTCAGAAGTTTATGATTTAAAGTTAACAAGCAGACTAATTTATTAAATTGGAAATTAGGCATAGAAAATATGAAATTATTTTAACAGCCTCTTTTTTTCTGACCTGAGTAAAGTTTAAAGGAAACAAATTGGCATATTTTACTTACAACTTCAGTGACACATGTACTTTATTTCAGCTATTAAAATAAAGAAAAGCAAGATCTGCCTGTTATAACAAAGTATTTTTAAAATATTCATTAACACCCAGGTGTGAGGTGGAGCTGTTTGATCTAGTAATGGGAATGTCAGCTGGAACACAATTCTTAGGATTTTTTTTTTAAATGTGAAATAGTGTTCCTGCACAAAGTTGGTTGGATGACATAAAGAGCACAGGCTTGCCTATCACACTGATTACTTGATATAATAGTAAGCAAGCTTAAGTGAACTGTGTGTCTTCAGTCTTTCCAATCACTTAGGGATGGGCATCACAGCTAGCCATCCATCATCTCTGGCCTGAAACATACGGTGTATCAGCAATCTTGGGCTGACCTAAATGATAGTAAAAGCCGCTATGCTGTTCACAATAAGAAATTGTTGTCCACTGAATTACAGGTTTGTGATTAGATTGCTAACATGGCCAACTTGATGTGTAAGTGAAGTGTCCAGGGAAGATATTCTTTAGGGTCTTCTAAAGATTAATTTATACCCTTGAAATGTAGACCAATCACAGAGTCAAAAAATATGTCAAGGTATTTTTCTTGTAGGCAAGAAAGCCCAGCCGTTATAACAGTCAATTTATTTCTGGCACCTTTATCTGCAACAGAATTTAATAAACCAGGTGTCTAATGGCTATCATCTTGGCATGGCTAGAATTGTCTAACACGATAATTATTTTGGGGGGAAGTAAAATTCACACAGAGGAGTAGTTATATACTATTATTAATATAAACCTGAAATGTCAACTTCCTCATAATGTAAATTTTTACATTAAAAAATTAAATCTGTGCAAATGTCTATCTAAAATTTCTAGTTGTATGCTATGCTCTCATATCTCAGAACTGTCTAAAGATATCAAGCAAATTACCTGATAGACATGCTATATATTATGTATTTCTTTTGCATTCTTTCCTAAGATTAAGAGAACTAGAACTTAAAATTTAACTTTAAAGAAATTATTCCCAGGTCAACTACACAGCCCAAAAGAAGATAGGCAAAGGAAATAGGAGGCCTGGCTTTGACTCCAGTTCTGTGTCTAAGTGTGCCTTAGATAAGCTGCTCTTACCATCAGTATCTATATTTGGTATTATAAAATGATATTTGCTGGTCTAGCCAAAGATCTATTCAGGAGAATAGCATTCATTCCTTCAGCATTTACTGAACACCCCTATTTTCCAACCCCTCTCCTAAGGTGCATAAAATTATGAAGACACAAGTCCTGCTGATAGCCTAGTAGAAGGAGACTAGAAAACAGGCAAGTGCGATAGAAAACATTGTGCAGAAAAACCAAGCAGGCACTTATGAAAAATGAAAATTCTGGGTCAACAGATCTAGAGGTGGGCTCAGGTACATACGTTTTTAACATGTACTCAGATAGTCAATGGTCTACAACAGAATTTTCCAAGTGCACAGAGTAAGTGCTGAGTACTTTGGAGGTATATAGGAAAAACATCTGAGTCAATCTTAACAGCCCAGAAAAGGTTTTGGGAAATGAGGTAGAGAAATTGAAACTTCACAGGCATAATCTAGGCACAATGGAGGGAGGAGAGGGGAACGTGTTCCCAGCAAGGGAACTGCATGAGAAAGAGAGCCCGTGGGGACCTTAGGCAGCTTTCTTTAGAAAACTCGAGGCCGAGACAAGGGATGCATTTGAAGAAGTTGGAAGGAGCCTATCACGAAGGACATATGTTTCTAGTATTAATAATTTATTTTTTGAACACATGTGCATGGGTCAAAATGTGTAAAAAGGATATACAATGAAAAGTTTCCCTTCCATCTTTTCCCCGGCTACTCATTTCTCTTACTGGAAAGAAAAATCCATTAACAGTTTCTGTGTGTCTTTCCATAGGTATTGAATACATATGCAATATTGGATTAGTATGTATTCCTAAAACCCTGTCCCAATAAATTAAAGAATAAGGTATACTACGCCCAGCACCTTGCTTTTTGACATAACATATTTTGGAGGTTTGGTCACATCTTATTCATTGTAAATACTGTGTATAGTATTCCATTATATACATACACCATGATTTATTTTACCATCCACCTGCTGATTAACAATTAGCTGGTTTCTAACCTTTTATCTTATAAGCAATGCTGTAAAGAATAAACTTGTACCTAAGTAATTTCAAACACATTCATCTATGCTAAATTCCAAGAAACATATTTTGGAGTCAAGGGGCATTCATATTTAACATGTTGGTAGATTTTGTCGGATTGTTCTCCTTGGGGCTATACTAATTTGCAATCCCATTTGCAAGGTAAGAGAGGACTGTTTTCCTTCTCTTCAGAAAGAAATTTGACCTTTATCTTAAGAACACTGTGAAGTAACTCAAGGGACTTAAAAGGAGTGACTTGATTAGGCTTACATTTTAGAAAGATACACCCCCACTGCAATGTGGAAAATGAATGGATTGGAGTAGGTAAGACCAGAAGCAAGAAGGGTGGTTAGCAATCTTTGCAGCAGTTAGGCAAGAACAGATAACCCAGTATCTATCATGTGGAAAGACAAAGATGTTTTATTGAGCATATATT
This sequence comes from Grampus griseus, assembly GCF_964374135.1. Classification (NCBI taxonomy): domain Eukaryota; kingdom Metazoa; phylum Chordata; class Mammalia; order Artiodactyla; family Delphinidae; genus Grampus; species Grampus griseus. The sequence continues at coordinate 97,427,123 of NC_139018.1, forward strand.
ATATGCCAGACTGTGCTGAGCATGTAGACTGCATTATCTGATTTATTACTTACAACAACACTGATGGATAGCTATTGTTATTTCGGATTTCAGACACACACACAAAAAAAATAAAACAAAGCTGAAGCTCATAAGTTAATTAGTGGTGGATACCATATATATATATATGGATACATGTTTATGCAGGCAGTACATAACAAAACTGGGATTCAAATCCAGGCAAGTATTAATTCAAAGCAAGTGCTTTTAACAACTACAATATCCTCTTTGGGATGGAGAAAATGTGATGCATTTGGGATTTATCAAAGAGGTAGAATTGACAGAATTTGGCAACTGATTGTATGCAGAACATAAAGAAAAGGAACAGATCAGCATTGTCTGCAAAGACTGGGAACTCAAAAACACTTAAAATTGGAAAGCAAGGGATGGGGTAGGAGTAAATTTGATTTTCATCTTGAGGTGCCAGTGGGAGATCAAGTCAAGGACGTCTCTACCATCTTAGAAGTAGGAGATTGGTTTGGTCTGGAGATGCAGATGGGGACATCAGCAGTATATAGCCACTGTGCTGGGAAGTCACCAGAAAGGATGAGCTCACCCAGGGAGCAACACTAAGGAACAGGCCAAAGAGAAGGAGAACTTGAAAGAGACTAAGAATGAACCAGGAGATAAGAAGAAAGGAAGGAAAGGACAACCAAAAGAAAATGTTAGCCCCAAGCCAAATTAAATTAAACAACAAAAAAAACTAAATCAAAAACACTTGGAATTATTTTACAAACAAATTATTGATATACTTTTTTCCTCTCATTTCTAACCTCCCGCATATATTATGAAAGTAACGTTCATGAAATATTTCCCAAATACAAGGGAAGAATAGGTTACTAACACACCCCACCAATACCATCTTGTGGAGGTGATAGTCCAGGGGAAAACTGCTTTCCCTAAGCTGGCTGAGAGTACTGATACATTTCTTTAAAGCTCTAATAACCATGCAGAAAAGTGTCAAATTGAGGATTTAAAGCCAAAGGCTGTAGTCCTGGGATAGTGTCTGGGAGTGATTCCTATATGTACCTGACATAACTCAGAAGCAGGGGAGTCACACTCAATGGCTAGGAGAATTTTCCTGCACCACCTCGTATAAATCTATGGAGGGCTACCCAAATGTTTATGTGATCTGTGTGTCCAACACGTGTTAGAAAATCAGTCTCATTATAGTTTCCCTGTAAATCCTTCCAGGAGTCTTCTAGGTTTAAGGGGGACCTTCACATTCAGAATCGAGAAATGAGTATAGATTTTCTGAGACTGCCTGGATTGTGTAATATGCAGTTCATACAATATATTTGAGGGGAAGAATATGTAGGCACTGTCAGTCTATTGACGGATTTTGTCTCAAGAAGTTCCAACCTGCCCACTCTCCCCAACTCCCTCGTAAGAAAAAAAAGAGAGCTCTTTTCAAAGAGGGTACGTTCTCTGAAAGTGGCTGAACAATCTCTGTAGTATAACTAGTGTGTGGCATGACCTGGAGAGATGGAACTGATTTTTTTGTTTAACAGTTTATAAAACCCATTTTGTGAATTACAAACACTATCTCCTATGTTAGCAAATCACATTCCACTTCTGAATACACCAAAGCTGAAAATTTATAATTGGACCGAAATATAGAATCTAAACACATTTTTAGATGTTTAAGCTGACCTTTATAGGAACAGAAGCCCTGAAAATTATGTAAATAAAATTGTAATATTATTAAAATCTTCTGAAAAAGCAATTAAATATCTAATGTATACTACTAATATTTAAGTCAAACTAATAGCTAAATTTTTAATAAATATCTTTTAGTTATTAGGCCAGATTTTATACTTTATTAATAGAAAAAACACTGAAATAATTATTTATAAGCTTTATTGGAAAAAATTTTAATTCAATATTCCTCCATTCTATCAAGTTTTATCTTCAACATCAATTGCTCATTATCCTGAACATAACAAACACAGTCATCTTAAATAAAAAAAAGAAAAATTATTGATTAGTTAGGTTGTTTGAAATCAAGCTTTGATTTTAGGCATTTTTTTCTTCTAAGTTTATTTTCTTTAAATAAACTCTACTTAATTTCTAAATATTAGTCAACAGATATCTAATTTTTATAAATAGATGGGGTTATTTATATCAAATGCAAAATAATGCCTTACCATTTAATATGTGAATCATGCATATGTGTATGCATGTAGAAACAGTAGCTTATTTATCCATTCATTCATTCATTCATTCATTCATTTTGGTGCTGAAACCCTGGAACAAACAGCAGCACCTTTAAAGAGCAGTTCCTCTTACGCATGTAGCTTTTGTTTTTATAGATCCTTAAGATGTTCAGAATAGTGAAATCAATTTCTACGGGATGGAAAATAGAAATTTTCCAAACAATCTCATACCCAAAACAGTGACTCTGACCCCTTGATCGCCACTATTTGAACAACAACAAGAGGGAGCTCACTACCTGATTGGGCAGCCTGTTCCATCATTCAACAGATTTAAGAGTTTGAATATTTTTCCTTAAATACTGTACACAAATCTCCCTATATATCTAGCAATAGTCTTTGCTCTGGCTTCTGGAACAATCCCAACAGTCTTCCCCCTTTTCACTAGGGTGGTCTATAATCATAGCTCCCATGTTAATATTTTATTTTTTGAGGCAAAAATTTTCTCTAGTCACTCTTCCACCTCCGTGTTTTTTAAAGGCCCTCATCAATTCCTGCTCTAAGAGCACTACTGATCATCTCTAGCAGGGACTATACACTATCTCACTCAAACATCACAAAATTCCACGTGAGGGTTATTATTTCCCAGGAGTTGGGCACCTAGCTTCTATCAATGCAACCTATATTATAAGCAATATAATGTTTTTATAATTCAAAACATACTGTTGGCACATGCAAATTTCCATTGTCTTTTAGAGTTCAGCACAAAGTATAGGGAAAACTTTTAATTATGATATACTTAAATTGTAAAATAATATTTATCAATTTGTCTTAGGATAATTAAGAAAATTGGAAGAATTCGGAGTATTTAAGCAAAGTAGGAGTTTATTGAAACATACAAGTCCAAGGTTTTCTTCCCTCTTTACAGAATTTCTGGTCTGTTCCTTTCTGCACATGTGATCATCCTTCTTTGTCTCTCTCTGCAGATGGGCTTTCTATGCTTTGAATTACTGTAGCCAGCCCATCTCTGTCTTTATGTGGTCATTCTGATTTACATCAAACAGAAACTGGCCTCTACATTCCCAGTATTCCCAGTTTCCAATTTCTGGGATAGAAATCTCATTTTGTCCCAGGTCTCTACCGACTACTCGTCCAATTGGAGATGACTGGGGTCACAGAGTTACACGCATCTGCACTATATGTACAGGTTCTCTGAAAGGTCATGAATGAGGCTGTGAGAGTAGGAAGCATCAACCAGACAGGCATCCTGAGAGCTGTCTACTGTAATACTATTGAAGCATGTGTCTGTTGGCTAAAACACATATTAAATATAGAGCTAGACTGATATCATCATAGAATAGTCTCATTCTGAATCACCCATTCAAGTCATGAGAATTCTGTATATCAGGAATTCCATCTGATATCTGTGCATCAGTTTATGAAGCATTTATTTGCATCCACAAGACCAAATGTAGAATGCGAGTACCACAAGACATGAGCCACCTGGACGTCTTTAAATAGGTATAGTTGCTGTAGCTTTAATTAAGCCTCTCCTCTCATAGTACTCAGGTTTGCTCTCACAAGAGTAATGACCTCATTCATCATGTCCCCCTAGGATGTCATTATGTGAGTGAGGGAATATAATTTGCATTGTTTCATATGTTTTTTACTTTTTGTTTCTGTTTGTTTATCTTTGTATTATTGGTTAATTATGAAAAAGTGAACTATAAAAACAATTAACATTTAAAGTAGACATCTTTGTGGTCTCCAGTGAAAGGTCTGTAAAGGTGATTCACACTCAACAATTCAGTAAGTGGGCTGGTCTTTCGCCAAGGACAATATTCTTTTGTAGGTACATACTCTCTCTCATTTTCTCTTTCTTCTTACGATCTCTTTCTCTCACACTGAAAGCTTAAATTAAAAACAAAATCTTGGGCTTCCCTGGTAGCGCAGTGGTTGAGAGTCTGCGTGCCGATGCAGGGGACACGGGTTCGTGCCCTGGTCCGGGAAGATCCCACATGCCGCGGAGCGGCTGGGCCCGTGAGCCATGGCCGCTGGGCCTGCGCGTCCGGAGCCTGTGCTCCGCAACGGGAGCGGCCACAACAGTTGAGAGGCCTGCGTACCGCCACAAAAAAAAAAAAAATCTTATTAATATAAAAAATAGAAAATTTTCAGGATCTAGAGCTAGGCAAAGAATTGTTAGACTTGACTCCAAAAGCACAACCTGTAAAAGAAAAAAATTGATAAACTGAACTTCATCAAAATTAAATGATTTTTTTCCTCTGAGAGAGAATGAGAGCACTGCTGCAAGAAACTCTTGACCTTTCTCTGGGAACTACCCTTGAAGAAGCCAATGTGACTAGAGGTGCCTGGGAAGTTGCATACCCCACTGGGGTGGGCTGCAGACAATGATGGACTGACACTAGGGTAAAAAAAACAAACCCATGTCTTTTGTCACTATCCAAGTTGTGCTCCAGGTATTGCTCTTCTGGAAAAACTCCTGACCCTCATCAGCATCAGCAGCAAATATGGCTCTCCCTTTCAGAAAACCATATTTTCTATCATTTCACCACAAATACAAATTTTCCACAGCGATTGGGTTTTTCATGAGTTGGAAATCCAACTAAAGGAAAGCACCTTTAGAGTTGGGGCTGGGAGGAGGTGGAGGTGGCACATTTTCTCTCCCATTGGAGAGACTCTCCAATGGTCATAGATTCCAAAAGCACCAACCAAATCTGAGAACACGTGTTGTGTTAAGAAATACTTTATCTTTTTCCCATGACATTCAAATATCAATTGAATTAACTTTGTTCCTCTTTTGCTAAGTACCTCATTTGGTCCAACTACACCCACCAAAATGTGTATGTAAGTGCGTGTGTGTGTGTGTGTGTGTGTGTGTGTGTGTGTGTGTATGTATTTCCTTCATTCCAAGACACCATCGATTCTAAATGTATTATCAATTTTATATCTTTAGGACAAAGGAAATTCCACATTAATTGTCCACATTTTATATCAATTCACAATTATATACTGTACACTTATTCATACAACGCATGCCCCTTTCTTTTCCAATATCCTACTGATGTTGGAGTCTAATCCTATGTGTGTTCAGAGGTTAGGATTTTTCTGATTTGCTTTGGCTATTGCCTTTCTGAACAATGTCATTTGATGAACTACTTTTCATGATTCTTGTATTTTAACTCCTTTATTAGTTTTAACACCAACTGTTTCATTTGCATTTTCTATTTGCTAATATCTTAGTTTCATATTTGTTTTTATTTCTTTAATTGAATGATATATTCCAGAATATTTAGCAGATCCCCTTGAACATCATCTGGAAACCTCTTAGTCCTTTATAATCCATGAGTCAGTTGTAAGGATATCCCCAGGTTGAAAATGTGATGATCTCTTATGAAAGATTACCCATTTCCACTGTCTTTAATCATATATTCAAATATCTCTTGATGTGGCAGGCAGTCTTCTGCATACAAGGCAGTATTTGTTTCAGTTCTATATCACAGTGTAATGCTTCTGAAGATATTTTGTCACGATTAAAAATCCAAACTTAATATTTAGCTGCAAGCAATGCTACTGCTGCAAATAATTCAACGAAGGTGAAAACTGAATGAAGAGATGCCTTCTACACGTGGCTAAGTTCATGCATAGGCAATGACACTCATTATTTGTGTGACTGACAATTGTAACTTAGACTCATGCATTCATTCAGTAAGTATTTACTTACAGTCTAGTATTGGTGAGCATTGACCTAGGTACTAAGGAAATAGGGTGAGTAATACAGATAAAATCTTTACTCTCATTAAGCTTATGTCCTTCAATTATGAGGCACCATATTTCAGAAATGACAACGTAGAGAAGTACATAAAATATGTATCTCAGAATAGAGGAAAAAATGATGTACCTTTAAGGTCTTTCAGATATTCTAATTTGACTGTTTTTACTGCATTTAATTTTATTAAAACATCTCCCAAAGGGACTGCTTTACTATTCACATATTTTCCTTGAAAAGATGTTTCTTTCATTATATAATTTCTAATGCAAAATATTGCAGTTTCATGTAACAAATGATGTAAAACCCAGACTTTCTCTTCTTCCTTTTTTTTCTTCTATAAAAGAAATGAACATGGAATTTCCATAGGATACATTCCATTTATTTTCTCTGTACTCAGACATGGAAAATTATATATAGGGAGGGGGGAAGGAGTATATATATATATATATATATATATTCATGATGGTGGAGCTGGATAGAATTAAAACAATTCACACATCAAGCCTTCACTTCAAAGCCAGGAAAACTTCCAACAGACACAATACATATATATTTTTTATATTTATATGTGCGTATATAATTTATATATGTTATGCTTTGATACACACATATTTCAAAAAGCAATACAGGGAAGTTAGTAGTGGATTTTTTTCAGGTGAGTGCTAACATATCATATGTTCCAAATTCAACAGGAGAATCACTGCTAATTGTATTTGAAAACTGCCCAGTAAGCATGTACTTTTATGTGTAAATGTGAACATAATCTTTGATGTTCACGGGAAGTGATTCATGGCAAGTTTCTACAATATACCAAGGAGATGCTTTAAAGCTGGGTACTGACAGTTTATGTATTAGTCTATAAACAATACTATTTGCTGCATGCTCTGTCACTGAAAGAAAACCGTGACTGTTCTGCAAATAAAGTTTTAATTACTAACACAAACATCCTCATTTTGAAATGTAGTAATCCTGTATATCTCCTAACACAACTTTATTACCAGGTATAAAAATCAACCTAGGGTTTAAAAGTCTTAAAACGTTGATATTTGAAAGGAACAATCTGTGCCCATGCTTTTTTTTTTTTTTTTTTTGCGGTACACGGGCCTCTCACTGTTGTGGCCTCTCCCGTTGCGGAGCACAGGCTCCGGACGCACAGGCTCAGCAGCCATGGCTCACGGGCCCAACGGCTCTGCGGCATGTGGGATCTTCCCAGACCGGGGCACGAACTCGTGTCTGCTGCATCGGCAGGCTGACTCCCAACCACTGCGCCACCAGGGAAGCCCAATGCATTTTTTTTTAATGCAAACAGGTCATATATCTTAGAAGGGAGTCCGAACTCAGTTTTCTCCTCGGTAAAATGGAAATAATAATCGTAGCTCACAAAATTGTTACCAAAATTAAATTAGATATGTGCACAAAGCACACAGAATTTTGGGGCTGCTACTAAAATTGCAGGATGATAAAAATTTGAATTTGATTATTAGTGCCCATAAGTGGATTGGTGTTAACCTGTGCATTTCAGTAACTGACATCAACACCCATAACACAGAGATATTTAATTGCTGATGTTAAGCCTATGTAATCATTTAGCTCATTAAGCTATCTCAGAGGAAAGAACTGACAGCCAACAATTCTGCAAGATTTCAGAAGATATATCTGGAGCCCACTGAGACAACTAGTGTCCCTACTTTAGCCCCTTTGATCTTTGATCCATCTACTATAGTGAGAAATATCTAAATTATAAACCTGACTTCCTGGCACCTACAGTATGGCACATAAAACAGTTCACAAACTGGCCTCACCCCAAGTTTGAACCTGTTGCACTCACACTCCTAAAGTAGCCCTTATGACATTGCTATTGCTTTACTGACTTTAGTTATTATTAGTTCACCAGGGTTCTAACCCTCTCTAGATTGTGTACCAAGGGCTGTACCTCAAAGAACAAGAGTTTGGTTGGGGGCAAATCAACCAGTGCATGCCTCTCCACATTTCCCAAAATAATCACTCTTGAAAGAAATCCCATTGTCAGCAGATGTTTTTCTTTCACAGATTCCTTGAGATATTAGTAAGATGAACATTTTGAAGTTAAATTTTAAGACTGTTTAGGAAAGAGAAGTAAGGTATAGTGCTTCCAGCTCTTCAGCTTCTCTTAGCTCTCCATAAGCAGGTAGGCTCAGGGCAGCCACTACCATGGCCCTAAGCAAAGGACACACCTTAAGACACCTTGTGTCTTATTCCTTTTTGTATATATGGTAACACGTACAGTGCTTATTACTTATTAGGTAAATTTTTGATGTCTGTTAAATGATAATTCCTGTCCTTTTCCCTTCCTCCCTAAAGCCTACAAAAACCTTAGTTCCTGTAAGAACCTAGTGAAAATGGAATAAAGCAGGTTTGGTGGGCACTGAAATGACCTGGAGAGCACATACTCATTCTGAAAAGGTTGTCTGACACAACAACCCGCTACTCAGCTCCAGCCTACTGTTGTTGCACTAAAATGACAACTCAGTGTGTTGTCACTCTGAGAAAAATCTTTTCCTATTTTTCATGAGAAGGCAGAAATCCAGAATATTTTGTGAAATCTCCTGGTTTATAAATGTTGGCAATTAAGTTTTATTTCTCATGAAGCACTGTGTAAATCAAACAGAAAACACACACAGGGGACCACTGTGCACCTGTGGTGTAGAGCTCTGAGACTTGGATGTCTCTAGACATTACTACTACGCATCTGAGCTTGAAAAGATCCCCTGCTCCTTCAAATAGACTAGGATGCTAATTGTAAGTGCCCAGGCTGTTCATGGCTGGCTTCCACTGTGCTGTCTCTCCTTATGTAAGAAGTTTGGTCAGTACCTGACTCAAAATTATGACTTTCATTTTAATCAGCAAGGAAGAATTTCTGCACTGTAAAATCTTATTAAGGGAATTTGATTGCATATTGAATGTGATCCAGCACCTTCCCAAAGCTCATTTAAGATATTTGATATTTGAGAGAAAAAGCCTATATGGGTATGTTAACTATCCATTTACCTACACTATTCCAAATTCTATCCCTGCACTCTCAGACCATCAGAAAATAGTGTCTTAGACCACATTATCTCAGTCAGTCAAAGACATGTCTTCTGAAGTATGGCCCAATATCATGTTCTTTGATTTTATAGATGGATGATATTAAAAAGTATCATATTTAAGAGCATTTTTTTGTACCATTTGGAACACTGGTTGGAGGTATATTCTACTGTGTGACTTAATACTGCTTTATATCGGAACTCATGTGATAAATTACAGGAAAAATGGTTCCAGGAAAGGATGTTTATCTTCACAGATGCATCTATATATGATATCTTAACTGGGAAAATTTTTCTTTAGTTGCCAGGCCGAACTTCAAAAAATACATTCAGTGAGAATAAGAATCCTAGATTTGTTTCTGAGTTTTTGAAGCCCTTACTGACTCTTCCCTCCACCCCCATTTATTGGTCCACTAATGTTAGCACTGATTTTAGGTTTTAGGTAACTGGGAATAACCCAGTTATAACAGTTTGTTTTTATTCAAGTGATTTGATTCTTGGTCATCCATATTTTTAAATTCATTTACTCCATTTTTATAATATTATTGCTTTGCTCTTTTATTTATAAATACAATTTTAAAAAAATAAACAGAATTCTATTTATATCATAGATTCTGGTGGTCATCTGCTCCCAGATATCTTCTTCATTACCTATAACAGGGCCTGAAAATTTAACTTTAGAAGTACATTATTTGTGGTTTTCTAGAATTCTTGGAATTCCTAGAATTGTTACCTGTCTCTTTGCTTAAAAAATATTTATTGAGAATCTTCAGGGGCTGGCACTGACCTAAGCATTGAAGATGTAATAGTGAGCAAGTTAGACATATTCCTTTTCCATCATGGAGCTCACAATCTCACTGGGGAGTAGACAAGAAACCAGGCAATGACAACACAGGGTGGTCAGTATTGTGACAGAAGAAGTATAGAGTAGGACACCTAACCAATTTGGGGGAAATGGAAAGGGCATCCTAGAGGATGTAATATTCAATTTGGGACATGAAGGTCTCAGGCAATGGTGGGAGAGGGGAAGGTTTTTCAGGCAGGGGCTGTAGATACTGCTAGGCTGTCCTTTTCATTGTTGTCTCCTCAGGGCTTTGCTCACTGCAGGCATTCAAAAACTTTAAATAAGTAAATGGGTGATGGAATAGCCTGTGTGAAGGTTGAAAGCCAAGTGGGGATAGGTCCTTTGGAGGAACTGGAAGAGTTTGGTTTGGCTGAATTGTAGGGTTCAAGGTGGGTAGGAGGGGGCAAGATGAGACTAGAGAGGCATCCAGCGGCCAGTTGAAAATGATTCTTGTGAATCATTCAAATAATATGTACTTTATCCTAAGAGAAAAGGGAAGCCATGTGTGCTTAAAGAAAACAAACAAACAAGGAAAAACAAACAAAAAAAACCTTTTTGCCTTTTCTCCGTAAGAACTTGATCTTTGGCTAACTCTAGTTGGATTCTCTTGGTAACTTGATAAAGGTAGAATGTCAACAGTTCAAGGAGACATTACTGATAGTAAAAATGACCTCTCATTGGTAAATTGTGTCTGGACTAGGAAGAGCTGTAAATGAGCCATAAAAGCCCATTATCGTAGCTTTGGGTGTCCTTGACGGTGGACCTGGTAAGCCAATGCCTGTGGAATGGCTACAGGAGATACAAGGCTGTTTAGCAGAATGACTTCCAGAGCTGAACTGCTGGACTGCTGGATTCCGATGAGGAATGTCCAGTCGGCCAGCTATGGTTCCCAGTCTCTGTCCTTCTGAGTAGACAGGTGCCAGGTGCAGTGTGTGGTTATCTTGTGAGTCTAATTGTTTAGTTGATCCTAAAGAAAAACTTCTGGGGAGCATTGCACCATTGAAAGGTCTTAATAGGAGAGTTGATTTGAACAAATGTGTTTTTATAAATCACTTAAGCTATGGAAGGCAGTTGCCTCTAGGACAGGTTACTCTAATAATATATTAAACTGAGTTAGTTAATAGTCTTGCTGGAATAAGATGGAAGCCTACAAGGGGTAAAAGGGAGAAAAGCACCCCGCTTTTAAGTGGCTCTAACCCCATCAAGTGGGACTTAATAGGCATGTAAACTGGTTTTAGTATCTTTTTGTAGATGGTTCATCTGCCATGTACAGGAGAAAACGTTCAGTTTATTGGCAAGTAAGAACAACCAGAGCAAAAGGGAGAAATACTAAATGGCCATTTATACCACCAGGCCATTTTTTAAAAATCAGCAAATATTGGAAAGGGTTAGTTTTGAATACTGTCTCACTCCTTAACTAGCTATATCTGGGCCTCTCTCAGCTTCAGGTTCTTAGGCAGAAAAACAAAGGGCTTAGACTCAATGACCTCCAAATGATCTTGACTCGAAGGTCCTATGAGTCCTATTATCCGAGTACCACTCATATGCCAAGTACTATACTAATCTCTAAAATCTCTCTCTTCACCCACCATAAGGATATTCAAAATCAAGTAAATACCAAACGCCTATAACAGAAACATCAAGGCTGTAGTCAGTCCTTATCCAAGGTAGAAATGAGGACTACATTATTTCTCTTCATCCATATTTTACCCTGTGAACATGCTGATCACATCTATCACTGAAGAACTTTATTATGTGCTTTAGATTCTTCAAGTGGCAGGTACTATGGTAGGCTCTGATAGGCCAATCTAGTCTGAGATCACTCAAGACAGACGCCCACAGGTCTAGAGTACTTACTGCAACATTTGCCCACCGTAAACTCTCAGTGACCGCTGATGGTTGGCAGAATTAATAGAGATCATTAATAATTTAGTACTCCTGTGGTCTTCAACCAGCTTGAAAAAAGACATAAAAATCCAATATAATTTAAGCCGAATATCTAAAACAAAATGATGTGAAGTGAAAATAATAATAATTTAATTTTTAAAAGCCTGTCTCTAAGAGATCTAAGCACTTGCATATCTTAAAGGGCCACTCAAATGTACTGACATATGGTTATGTGACATTAAGAATTCAGGAGAAAATCTCTGCTTTTACACAAAGTTTTGAATTAGGAAATTTCAGTGAAAAGCATTGCGTGTACTTCTAGGAAATCTCATCATGATCTCAGTGTAATAGCCATTTGTAAAAGAGCTCTGAACTGAGTCCATGCCAGGGAGCATTATTGGAAAATGGCCCTCTCTGACGACTTCCTGGAATTCCTCTCTGTGCAAGTCAGCAGCTTGCTTGGCACCAGCTGGCACTAAACTGAGGCACTGGGAAATGTAAGGTGCATTCCTAGGTGTCATGATTTGCACTTTTATAACTTGAGTCTTAAAAGGAGGCAGCCAGACTACAGGTCACATTATTCAAATTATGAGATCAGTCTCCTTTTTAAAAATAAAGCATACAACTAAAAGGGCCACTGAATAAAATGAAATTGAGGTAATTAGGCAAGTATTTGTTGCACGGCTGCAGTTTTGTACTAAGCTCAGGGGTGGACAGAAGAAACGATACAGTTCTTTCCTCATGATGCTGTCCAGACGTTTCTAACTTGCATTCCATGGAACTTCAGCATTTCTCAGAGGGAATTCATAACTGTCTGATTCAAATTTTCTCTTTAAAATATATATCACAGCTATTGTTAAAGAACCATGATTTTAAAAGGCAAATTATTGTACTATTTTTAATAATCTTGGAAAAAATAAACACATTGATTTATTCTGCCAAATAGCTGTTTCTGTGCAGATCTAAGATTAATCTCTGGTTTATATTTAAATTTATAAATGTATCATCTATTAAAGAGGTTGCATGAATGTGTTTTACTGTTAGTAGTAGGCAGTTTCACTCATGTAAAATTATACAGACAAGTACTATTGAAGTGCTATTCTGCTTACTAGGATGAATCATAATTTTTTCAGTCTAGTATATCCAAAGCAATATACTAAAGTGAATTGGTTGTTGAGACCAAAAGTTTATATGACTGTCATCCATCTGTCTTAATTTCATATCTCATAATTCATAGAATTTGATAGATTGTTTCAGTTTTACAAAAGATTCAGTTACTTATGAAAGTTTTAAAACACCAATTTAGATCATTTCTTAAATAGCAAAAAGGAGCTAGTCATTGGTAAAAATCTTTAGAAATGTTTATGCTTTACATATGAGATGGAAGTTATTGGTGAAGCTTGGCTTTAATTTTCTAATATTTTGCAACTTCTCAGTTATGGTTATGTAGAAGATCCCATATGAAGGTGAAAACAACCTAGCTCACTTCATGGACTAGGTTGTAATTATTTTGTAGTAACTTTCTGATATTTAAGCAATTTTTTATATAATGAAAGATCACAGCTTTTTTTTCTGGGAATTAGAAATGGAAAATTTTAGAACTTCTGTTCTAAAAAAGCCTATGAAGGTTTACTTGACTTTTTCCACTGCTGATTTGATAAAAGGAATGAATAATTTTGGATTACTGCTACACATTAAAAGTACAGATTAAGAATATTAAAATTTATAACTGTGGCTTGTGAATTTGGGAAATTGAGGCAAGGAGAAGACAGGGAAAGTGAGACTATATTCAATACAACTTGGAAGGGAAACCTGCCAATTGTAATAAATAAAAAGACTTATGATGCCTTCACCCTCTTCATATAGTTGTTACAACTGGAGCATCTAAGTGCTTTATACCATTAGTCACCACTATACTGCAGTTTCATTCTTACATTTTTTCAGTACATTTTATACGTACGATTTATGCCTGCAGAATAACTAGAAACAGCATATGTGCCTTACATACAGATTCCAGAAAAAGAACTCAGCTAAGTAAACTTATTTTTTAAATCCAGTTCTGTAACGATGTTTGTTATAAGACACGTGGTTTTTCCGGTAAAACATACCCTCCTGTAGCTTCACTTTCCATGCATGGACTTCTTCCAGGGCCGTACTCGTTTCTTAAGCTATATCGTGGTGGAATCTTATCCTTTATAATGTTTTGGAGAAAGCTGAGGGTGGCGCCTGCACAATTTGATTTGGTGTAAAAATACACACCAAATCTGATTTCTGTTACATTAAGGCGTTCTCTGACAAAATATACAGAACAAGAAATGAAGTGAATTGTGTTTTAGAAATATCTTGCAAGCTTGTTTCCCCGAATACCTGACCACTAATTTTTAAAAATGGATCAAAACCCAGTTTAATTGAATATTTAATAGATGATTTAATGTTCAAGTTAAGATACATTTTAAATGCTAAATATAAAAATGATTTGTGTTTGCTTACTGGAAATATTTGTAATACATGTGAATATGTATAATAAACCAATATTTAAAGCAACTTTACCATGGAAGAAATGAAAACACTATCTTCAATTTATAAACATACTACATTCATCAAACTATATTTTTGACTAAGAGTTGGTTTTTATAATATGAATATCATAACGTGGATTGCCATTAACAGTAGAAATAGTTTAACTCATTTTTTTAAACGTGTAACATATTTTCCTTTAAAATGAGCCACTGGAAACATAAAAATGGCAACATCCTCCTAGGAATTTAGCTAGAGGGAAACACATCAATTTGAATAAATAAGTGAGCTTGCTCTTTTATAAATTCCATCCTGTACATGATGCCCCATGACTATGATTTACAGAAAAGAATCTGAGATTAGCAAATAAGAGCGTGCAATTTAGTCTAAGACCATTTTCCAACAAGTCATATCAACATAGCAAAGGTACTTAAGTCTTTCATGCCCTAGTTTTCCTTTCATTGAAATGGGCAAAGGCTTACTTTATTTGAAAATAATCCACTTATTTATTTTTTTTAGTTTCTGAAAATAATGGTAAAATAGATATTTTGGCAGTCCTGAAATGAACATTTCTGCACAGTACATTATGAATAGACTCTAGATAATTTGGAGAGCTTGAAACAGGAGAGACCTAAGAAAATTCTAAAAACTCCTTTGCATTCCTCAGCATTAGACACAGACACATTATGGTATCTGAGTACTACTAAATTCTCCCGACTTATTTGCTACAAAAAAAGACTGATTAAAACCTTTCATTTTCTTTCAGCATTATGAGAACCTCAGACAAGTTTTAGTGGATAACTTACTGATTCACACAGGTGAGTAGGCTATTCTATACTGCATTACAGGTATTTGTGCCATTACCTTCTGAAACTCTGTTTCATAGTACAGAGTCTGTCATATAAAAAATAAATGATACTGCCCAATCTCAGCAGTTTGAAAGAAACTAAATCAATGGCATAAGGGAAGCAGGTGATGTAATGACTCTAGACTTAAGTAGATGACTTGAAGAGATAGATCATGAAGTTTAACCTTTGAAATTATTCATTGGTTATTAATATAAACACATGAAAAAGCACATCTCAAAGTTACCTTGCTTTGCTAAAATTCTATACATTAAATCAAGTTGGTTTTTTTTTTTTTTAAATGGTAAAGAGAAGTAATATATCCTATTCCTGGAAAATGTCTAATAGCAAAGACTTAATAAGCCTGGTCTTACTTAATGTTTCAGTAAAGGATGTTGATAGAAAAGGAGGTCAATAATGTCTACATAAATCCATACACAGAGAAACGAAAAATGGAATGAATGGTGAAACCCAAACTTGTCAATCTATGTTAAGTGATCCAAATGCATCCAAAACAACTGAGAAATCAGACCAAGTATTGTACAAATACGAGTTGGGAAAAATTTAAGAACTGACTCAGATGGATGCGAGATTGAGATAGTGACCAAATATAAAGAAAAAGAAATAACTTCAAATTAGCACCAAGAACCACAGCATCTCTGAAGGTGTTACTAACGTGACCTGGATTCTGATGGTCCTGAAGAACATTCAGTGTCATTTGGTCTAAAAGCAAGGAGACAGAATTTCTCTCCTCTATGTAATGTGACCATACTTTCTTTCTCTATGTGAGATAAAGCACTAATGTTCTGTCTAAATAACCTAATTTCGTGAAGAGGTGATAAAAATTTTAAGGAAAATAAGTATTGCTTTACAAATGAATACCAAACAGAGAGGTATTCTGACAAAATTTGGAAACAAGGATTCTTTGCAGCTCCTGCTCTATTCACTGTCTACTTTGCACTGGAAATGCCTCACTTCTCCTCTTAAAATAATTTGTAATGGCTCCCTTTATCTTTCAAGAAAAAGCCCATTGCCAGATCCTTTACATTCTAGGTCTCACCTTCTGGATCCAGACTGGAGCATCCTCATCTCCTATACCCTGCCCACACCAAATTTACCCCTATTTCCTGACTAGACCACATTGTATTCCTCTGTGTCTGTCTTCATGTTATTCCTTTTGCCTGAAATACCCTTTCTGCGTCAAGTTCTTTCCCATTGGTGTCAGTTGGGTCCTCCCAGAAGCAGATGTTAAGATGGCATTAGAAACACAAAACAAAACTGACTCTATGCCAGGCCCAGAGCCAGCGTTCGAGGACACAAAGATGAAAGTGAAAGGATAGAACAAGAAGTTCTTTTTTCTAATGGAGGAGACAGAACTGCAATCAGATGATTTACTACACATCCTTGGAAGTACTATGGCCAATGTAGAAACAACATGGGTGGAGTACAAAGGAAGGAGCAAACAATGCGGGGCTAAGGAAGGAACTTCTTGAGTTAGTTGGGGGTTCCTAATTCCGTCACCTCCCTGTGCATTTTCAAAAGGGGAGAAGGATAGAAACAAAGAAAAGCATCAGAATGTATAGAATCCCTTTCTGAAGGCTTTGGTTGTCAGCAGGGTTGGTACTGCCCCCTAGAGGAAGGCTTTGGAAACTGCTGAGACAAGGGACCTTTGGTTTCCTCAATGATTGTGGAGACACTCACTGGCATTCAGTGGGCAGGGACCAGAACTGCCAGATGTCCAGCAGTGTTCAGGACGGTCCTTCGCAATGAAAAAATTGTCCTGATATTTCACATGGTTTCCAAAATTTCCACTGGACGTTCCTGGAAGGGAAAGCCCTGCTTATAATTTCTTGAGTCCAGAACCTAACTTAATTTTACACACAGGGATCCTTCAAGGTTTTGATTATACCTCCAATTTTCTAGGAAGGACACTAACCTTGTATGTCAAAGAATGGCCACATTTCACTGATGTTGTCCAGAACCTTACCAAGAAAAATCCATCTGGACACCCATGTCACTGACAGCACCACCATGCGTGTGCAGGGACTGCATTGGCAGCTGTCATATTCTCAGCAGTGAAATGTTTCCTGGTCAGCATTTTATTCTTTCTTTTAGTACAGTTATGCCCAAGCTTTTACTTACTAACATATTTTTATTATAAATTTCTTACTCTTTGTTTTTTATCCTTTAAATTGTATAAAAATTATTTGTGTAGATAGGTTATATTACTTATGAACTTCATTTTAGAATTAGAAAGGGAACATTACAAAACATTAGCAATATTTCAGTCCATTTTAGGACTGAAAGAGTTGAGAAACACCAGGGCCCATGTTCATCTGCATCAGGTAAAAGGAAAAAAAAGGAACAACTCTTCTTTGAAACAGCTGTCTTCATTTCTTGTGGCTTGTTCTCCGGGGTTGCCTTGTTTTTTGCCTTCAAGCATCTGTCGGCATTAATTTTTCCTGATAGCTCTACAGACAGATAAATTGCCCCTGAACTAAATAAATAAATTTGAAGAAATGCTTCTGGATTAACATTTTAGAAGAAAGCCATCATCCCTATAATGATTTTTTCCATTCTCCTACCTACAGACGATTAACATATTATTTAGCATTTCTTCCATTTTGCCTTAGACCAGAGTTCTTTGATACATGTCTGTCACTGTCATTTATCATTCCTCCACTCACACAGGCAACAAACATTTAATGAGCACCCATCATGGGCCACGTGGTGCATTAGCTGCTAGGAGCACAAGATTAATAAGTTCCAACTTTTGCCCTCAAGGAGTTCAGAGAGGTGGGAAAGAAAGGCAAATAAATAAACAA
Organism: Grampus griseus; assembly: GCF_964374135.1. Classification (NCBI taxonomy): domain Eukaryota; kingdom Metazoa; phylum Chordata; class Mammalia; order Artiodactyla; family Delphinidae; genus Grampus; species Grampus griseus. Next base: position 97,445,088 of record NC_139018.1, read on the forward strand.
TTAGAGTGCTAGATGATATAGACTATTTAGAAGGATATACAAGAAATGTATAAAATGATGTAATAAAAAATTTGAGTACGTTACATTGAACTTTTGACATAGTGCTTAATAAGAGATGTTTTGAAGTTATTCAAATTGTTCCAAGGGTGAAAGTTGGGCAGATATATTGGCAAGTTAAAATGGAAAAATAACGGTCGCGCCAGCAAGGTGAATGAAATTCTGATGGAATGGGGTATTCCAAAGACATGAGAACACATGGATATTTTTTCCATCAACCACCATTTCTCTAGCAATTGCCTTGCCATTTGCCAGACACTGTACTATCTGCTGAGAACACAAAGCTGACTAAATCCGTGCTTTTTCTCTCAAGGAATTTAGTTATATCAAAATTATTTCCAGAACTAGGAATGCATATCTATATTGGCTAATGGAATTGCATTAGATGGAGGAACTAATATCACACAAAGTGCCAGGCTCAGAAGTAGGAATGGAGTCAATAAGGAGGAGGCTGACTCAAGTGAGCCAGGCTGTAAGCAGAACCCCAGGTTAGCAGTGTTAAGGGCTGTTGGCTACAGGAGATCACGAGTGAGCCAGAAATCCAAAGAGAGGCAGATGAGTCAGAACCCAGGATGTGAATCCAAATACTGAGGAAATAGTGTTTGACACAGCAGCTCTTTAAACACTTCCCTGGAGAAGCGGTAGCTGAATGAAGAATAAGAAGATGAGTTTCAGGCAAGTCTCCGGGCTCTCTAAAAACATCAGATTGAAACCAGATCATGACAAAATGAGTAGTGAAGTGCCAAATAATCAACCATCAGGAAAGAAGTTTTCTGAATGGTTACAAGCTAGACTAATTCATGTGTCTATTTTTAATTTTTTTGTCAGCTTATGTGCATACACATGATCCTGGGATGATGATGTTTAGAAAACAGTTTTCATGTGTATATTCAAGACTATATCTGGCTGCTAAAGAAAAGCAATCAGCTGATTTTCCTTGTCTTTTTCTTTTACTAATTAGGAGTTGGCTGGATCTTTAGTACAAGCTACCCCGTGGTCCATCTATTCATCCATCCACTCAATAATCACTTATTACCAGCTACTAGGTGAAGGACCATCCCAGGTGATGGGAGGGAAAAAGATAAATAGACCCAACCCCGTCCTTGAGAGGTCAGTGTTGGGAAGCCAGTCTCAGTTTGGAGAACAATAGTGCAGAACACATTGATTGCAGCAACAGAATCTAGATCACTTTTCCTTTGTCAATAACTTTAAATGGGTATGCAGACAATAATCAATAAAGTTGGTGCCTGCACAACTGTTACCAAGGAACTATTTAACTCAATTCCTTGATGCTACCGTCTCTGCCCAGCTGGGCCAGGTTGGCATTCTGATTGCTCATGAGGAAAAAAGACGATGCAATACTCTAGTTCTTCGTATGCCAAGATGAAAGTCATCAATCTCAATCTCTGTGAAAGATGAAACTCTCTGGTAAAAAGAGCAGTGAGCTCTATCAGTCTTTCTAAGGCGATGCAATCTTTAAGATGATACAGAGAGGGCAGAGGCAGTGGAGGAGTTCAGAAGAATTTATATGGGGAAAAGGGAAATGATAAAATTTCTCCACCTATTTTACAAGAAGCTAAAAATAAGACAGAACATATATTAAACCCAAAGGCAACAGTGTTTTTTGAAAGGTATGTAGTGTACTCTAGGTGGTAAATTATTTGCTTGTCATATGTAAAATCATCATCATCTAACATGAATATCTTGCTTTTTAAGTCAGTTAAGCCTATTACATTGTTCAAATTAATCTATTAAAATGAAAATTTCACTTTCCTCTTCTCTTCCTCATATACTGCTAACCCTTCCCCTTTCTGACTGATATGTATATGCCGAATCTTTTTCATTTCTAACATTTACTGGTTGGCATTGCCAGTTCCCAGGCATAAAGCCTTTTACTTTTTAACACTAAGACTTATATTCATATAAATTTATATTCCAAACAAAAGTCTTAGTATTAAGTACATCTTTAGTGAAATAGCTTACGGTGTCTCATCCAAAGTTTAGTAGAAATTAGGTATTTGATATTTGCTGATTACTTGATTCAAGAGAGTATTTTCCTCCATTACTCTGCCAAATATCTGGGGTTTTGCTGCCTTGTGATCCCCAACACGGGTTATACCTATCTCTGTAACTGTCATATAGGAGCCGCTTGGTAAATATTTGCTGAATTAAGAAATAATGAAGGAAAATAGTGATTACTTGGAAGGCAATGCCAGATAGTAATGAAGAACCCAGACTTTGATGTCAGACTGCCTGGGTTTGACTCTTGGTTCTGTTGTTTGTTGGTAATAAGACCTTGGGAAAGTTGCTTAACTTCTTTGTATCTGTTTTCTCATCAATAAAATGGGTATAACAATACTACCTATCCCCACAGAATTGTTGCCTGGATCAAATGATTTAAGGTATGTGAGGCACTTAGAACATATTCAGCCATATCCGTGTTAGCTGTTATTATCATCACTATCACTATCATTGTTATTCTGGAAGGCTGAGGGTTAGGAGAGAAAGGCGTTGGCACAATGAGATTCAAAGAGGACACAGATATTCTCCAGAGGAGTTAAGGACATATGGGTTTCTTTCTAATATTCAGGTTCCTCATTTATGCATGTATGGAGCAGATAATTCTTGCGAGGAAGAAAAGGGATTACGTGGCTTTAGTGATCTTAGCAAACAGCTGACTTCTCCCACTCCAACTATTTTTGCTTGGCTAAATCATGTTCATCTCTCAAGTCTTGCATTAGGCAACTGTTCTTCTAAGAAACTTTCTTGACCTCAAAGTCTGGGTTAAGTACCTCTGTGATGCGCTCCTGCAGACTATTCCGTGGCTTCTGACACACTTATGGTTATCTTGATGCTAGTTTATGGTCTTCGACTGGGGATTTTCAGTTAGTTCTCTGTGTACCACCAACTCTTGGATCAGTACACAGAGGCATAGAGGAGTGATGCATAAAGATGTATTCAAAGTTTTGGAGACAGCACAGTGTGCAATATACTATATCAAGTTACCAACCCTGCATACCCAAAAGCTTATCATATCTGCCTTCTGATTCCACCCAAGGCTGTGGTTGGGATACTTTCTTGCAGAAAATAGCAAGGAAGAATTTGATGCACGCATCACCAATATATGTATGTTTGTTTATAAACAATATACATGCTATTAGTATATCCACATTAAGTCCACTCTAAAATGTACACAAATAGAACTGCCATACGACCCAGCAATCCCACTACTGGGCATATACCCTGAGAAAACCATAATTCAAAGAGTCATGTACCAAAATGTTCATTGCAGCTCTATTTACAATAACCAGGACATGGAAGCAACCTAAGTGTCCATCAACAGATGAATGGATAAAGAAGATGTGGCACATATATACAATGGAATATTACTCAGCCATAAAAAAGAAACGAAATTGAGTTATTTGTAGTGAGGTGGATGGACCTAGAGTCTGTCATACAGAGTGAAGTAAGTCAGAAAGAGAAAGACACATACCATATGCTAACACAAAAAATGGAATATAAGAAAAAAAATGTCATGAAGAACCTAGGGGTAAGACGGGAATAAAGACACAGACCTACTAGAGAATGGACTTGAGGATATGGGGAGGGGGAAGGGTAAGCTGTGACAAAGTGAGAGAGTGGCACGGACATATATACACTACCAAACGTAAAATAGATAGCTGGTGGGAAGCAGCCGCATAGCACAGGGAGATCAGCTCGGTGCTTTGTGACCACCTGGACGGGTGGGATAGGGAGGGTGGGAGGGAGGGAGACGCAAGAGGGAAGAGATATGGGAACATATGTATATGTATAACTGATTCACTTTGTTATAAAGCAGAAACTAACACACCATTGTAAAGCAATTATACTCCAATAAAGATGTAAAAAAAATAATAATAAAAAATAAAACGTACACAAAAATTAAAATTTCAAAAGGAGGACATTAACACACACACACACACATGACAATGCCATTTACATCTTATTTGCTTAAGCTTGCATTATTAGAATTATCTTCAATCTGTAGTTTCTTGGCAGGAAATTTTACTCATTTTCTGAGAGTTAGTTTAGTTAATACTAGAAAATAAAATCTGTAGGTCATCTAAGCAGGGACACTTGAAACTGAACATAGCAGAGTCAGCCTTCTCTGAAGTGAGTCTTCTACTCTCCTTCAGCATACCTGGAATGTCCTATGCGACACTACACTAACCGACGTAGGTTTCAAATCAGGATACCAGGGTCAATCTTTGTATCAAGGATATTTTTGTTTGAAAAAATGCAAGTATAGATTTTCATTATTTCACTCCTCCATATCCAATTCGTCAGCAAACACTGTCAGCTATACCTTCAAATGCATTCAGAATCTGATCACTTCTCATCTTCTCCATCCAAGCCACCATATTTGTTCCAGGTTGCCATCATCTGCATTAGCATTATATGGCCTCCCAACTGGTCTTCCAGCTTCTGTCCAGGGCCCTGAACTTCAGGCAATGAGATCCCATTAAAATATGTGCCCTTTGTCTGCTCAGCTATTTTCCCGTCTCACTCAGAGAGAAAGCCTAGGACCTCACTCTGATACACAAGGCATTCTATGACGATCCCTCATTACTTCTCTACTCCTTGCTCACTCGCCTTACACAGATCTTTCCTAAATGACTTCTGTGGCTATAAAGAAGAATGCATTGGCCTTCTCACTTAGCCTTAAGACAAAGGTGGAGGTGGAAGATGCATTTACCATAACTAAAGATGGTCAAGAAAGAGTTTCCCTGTGAGGTAGTCAGACACTGTGTTTCAAAGCCTTTCTACAACTAGACAGATTTCCTTCTGAGAAATTCAGCAGGCAGATGAAGACTGTACCAAGCCAGTCCTTCTACTGATGGCCACCAGGACCATAAAACTTTTCTGTTGAATATATGTTTATTTACTACAAAATAATGGTTTTACTTAAAGAGGACATTTTCATTATTTAATTTTGCAGATAAAACTTTAAAAATTGTGCACATAATAAAGATTATTTGCAGTACCCATATCTGATGCATCATCTTCACAACCACACAGTTTAACGTGAATTTAAATTCAGCCAGTAATTCTAAGGTGACAGTTTTATCTACAAAGCCTCCATTTGTATTTCAAGCAATTCGTTTAATGGAACAATTTAGAATACTTGTTTAAACTGATCCAAATAACATTAAAAAAAAGTTAAAGGAAATAACTTTCAAATGCATTTTAATAATAGAAACCACTGCCGTTTTTTAAAGCAATGAATCTTAGCCTTAAATGTGAGTGTTAATTACACAATTTCTTATTAAAGAGATTCAAGGAAGATAGCAGTGCAATCGTTATAAAAATGTAAACTCAGATAAAATCCACCACTCTCCCATAAAATACTGATTCACAAATATTAAGACCTCAAATAAAATACACGCTGTGAAATGTAACAAGTGAAACACTGAAAAATAAGATACAAAATTATAAAGTTCAAACATATATTATGCTTCAGTTCTCACTTTACTGATTTGCACCTCATGTACAAACAGTTCAAGGAACCTGGTGATTTTCCTTATTAAAAGGGCTGAGATGGCAATGATTGAACACTCTGCATTTTCTTTGTTAATAGAAAGTATGATTTATGAGAAGGGAATAAAAATCTAAGAAAACCACTCGATAAATTATTCAATTTTCAGACCAAGCTGATTTAGAGCAAATTTCCTTCATGCTGCCAGTATGGGAAATGTAGCTTATTGGATAAGAACACAGTGTTTAAGAGAATATCTGGGCTCGTTTCCTTGTTTTTAGTAATTTTGTGACTGTAGACAAGGCACATACCTCCTGTAAGTCCAGTTTATTCATTTAAAAAATGGAATAATAATAGGAAGCGTGTCAGCACCAGTGGCTTTCAAGATAGCTAGTATGGTGATGAACTTTTTTTGAAATATTATTTATTTTTATGTATATGAGAAAGATACATAATTAGTATGTCAACCTGAACATAAACAGAGACTTATGTCAGGAAAAGCCTAGGTAGCACCATGGGAATCTCTCTTTCTCAGAGAGTAATTCTTTTCAGTTGTACTTTGTGACTTCAATTCTATGAACATGGACATTTTTTAAAAAACTGTAAAATTGTTTACACAGACAACTCAAATATTGGAAACAGAGCCTTAGGGTTCATATGGATCATGTGAAAATAAAAGGAAAAAGTGAGCTAGCATTCCTAAATTACTTAGCCTAGTGTTAGAGCATATTAAGAATGTAATAACTTTTGTTGTTGTTAATATTATTTTTTCCTTATGACTATTATTGTCATATTACCATAATGCTAATAAACCAAACATAATCTACCCTGGCATAAAAGAAGTTTATGAGTGTCTGTACAAAAAAACAATCATCTATTACTTTCCAAATGATTTACAAATAAGATGTATCAAGAAATCAAGGAACCAAGAAAGAATAAAAGAAATTAGAAAAAAAAGATGGGGGAATGGGGAGCTCACAGAGGAAAAATGAACAAGGACCTGATAAAATCAAACAACATAAACCATTTATCCTAAGAATATTTGATAAAATGATGTATGTTTCAGTGACACTGGGGTTAAGTAAATCTCCCAATAACATTTGAAGAATAATCATCTCTGGTGAATAGCACATACACCATCTTCTTAACCTTTAAATCAGGACATTTGAAATAAATAAAATAGCTTTTTACTTATTTATTTTTAAAAATTCCATGAAGTAATGCAGTATATACCACTAATAAAGGTCTAAAACTTTTCTTATAATTTTACTTAGTTCCTCTGACTAGTTTAAAAAATAGTTTTTTCCAAAAGGGGAAAAAATGGCAATGTTAATATCCAATATAATATTGCTTGGAAATTTTCCTCTTCAATGCTTATCTGCTTCCTATTTAATTGCAATTGTAGTTAATATTTTCCTACAGGGAATATTTCCCAGGAAAATATATGCTCATTATTTTGTGAATATGTTATATTTATTTTAAATAAAATATTCTAAATTTCACCCACCAACATATAAAGTAGCTTTAATATTTTTGTGTTCCAATTCTTATCACAAGCTAACCCTAAATTTTCTTTTAACACTGGCAAAGGACCACTCAATAATGATCAAAAGATAATATTTATTAAGATCCAGATTTTTTAGTCATAGTAAGACTGAGTTCCATAGAGTTAATAATTCTTATATCCGAGAACTAACTGGAGACAGAACAGGACCCAATCTGGTGAAACTTCAAGTAATGGGTAAGTCATGTGATAGCAAAACTCATAAAAAGTTTCACCTTGATAGCCTACCATGAATTTCTCACCCAGAAATGAGGACTATGGGCCAAGGGATAAGTTATACACTAAAGTTTATGCAGCTCAATATCAAAAAAAAAACCAACCCAACCCAAAAATGGGCAGAAGACCTAAATAGACATTTCTCCAAAGAAGATATACAGATTGCCAACAAACACATGAAAGAATGCTCAACAGCATTAATCATTAGAGAAATGCAAATCAAAACTACAATGAGAGATCACCTCACACCAGTCAGAATGGCCATCATCAAAATATCTAGAAACATTAAATGCTGGAGAGGATGTGGAGAAAAGGGAACACTCTTGCACTGTTGGTGGGAATGTAAATTGATGCAGACACTATGGAGAACAGTATGGAGGTTCCTTAAAAAACTACAAATAGAACTACCATACGACCCAGCAATCCCACTACTGGGCATATACCCTGAGAAAACCAGAATTCAAAAAGAGTCATGTACCAAAATGTTCATTGCAGCTCTATTTACAATAGCCAGGACATGGAAGCAACCTAAGTGTCCATCAACAGATGAATGGATAAAGAAGATGTGGCACATATATACAATGGAATATTACTCAGCCATAAAAAAGAAACGAAATTGAGTTATTTGTAGTGAGGTGGATGGACCTAGAGTCTGTCATACAGAGTGAAGTAAGTCAGAAAGAGAAAGACACATACCATATGCTAACACAAAAAATGGAATATAAGAAAAAAAATGTCATGAAGAACCTAGGGGTAAGACGGGAATAAAGACACAGACCTACTAGAGAATGGACTTGAGGATATGGGGAGGGGGAAGGGTAAGCTGTGACAAAGTGAGAGAGTGGCACGGACATATATACACTACCAAATATAAAATAGATAGCTAGTGAGAAGCAGCCATATAGCACCGGGAGATCAGCTCCGTGTTTTGTGTCCACCTAGAGGGGTGAGATAGGGAGGGTGGGAGGGAGGTAGATGCAAGAGGGAAGAGATATGGGGACATATGTATATGTATAACTGATTCACTTTGTTATAAAGCAGAAAATAACACACCATTGTAAAGCAATTATACTCCAATAAAGATGCTAAAAATAAATAAATAAAGTTTATGGATAAGGCACAGAAATACCACCTAATGCGAGTTAACACATGATGAACACACTAGCTGTCTTTGGAGAGTTGGAAGAAACCTACTAAATGACACTACAGGTGCCTCTTCAAGTGAATCAAGAACACAAATATAGTCATTGAAAATTAATTTAAAAAGGAATTTTTCTACTTCTTGCTTGAAAGGTGTAATACAACTACAATTTTGTGATATGATCAAAAAGAAGTGTCTTAAAGTGGGTGAATTTGCCAGATAATTAAAGCTAATTTCTTGACAACAAGTAAACAAACGACTTGAAATTGCCATTGAGTTTTAACAAATTACTTATTGAATTTACCAGCCTTGCTGACTGTGTTGGCATTAGGAAATATTCTATTTTGATCTTTGCCCTTTACTGAAAAAGCCTTTTCCTGCTGCATATACTCTCTCACTACATAATGCTCTCTAGTCAGTAATCTTATAAAAATAATAAGAAATAAATATAATGCATTTTTAAGAATGACACCTGTTTTAAGAGTTAACATTTTAAATATAGCAACATTTCTCTGAGTCCCAAATAAAAATCTCTTTCAACCTGAAACATGTCAATTTGTAACATGTTTTCCTGACAAATATATATATTTAATTGTATTATAAATTCATTTGTTCATCAAAACCTTACTAATGAAGTTGAAAATCAAATTTTTGCTTAATGATTTTTTACTGTTTTTTAATTTTCATTTTTAAGTCACAACTAACAGGCTGAAAAATCAGATGACATTTTACAGCAGAAATTTTGATTCAGTTGCTAGTCAAAACCATAAACACTATGATTATAAAGTTACAATGATAAAATTTGTTATAGAAAGAATCAAGTGGTCCAACTGTAAAACAGTGCAATTTTAGTTTGTAGTACATTTCTTACTCCCAGAAAAGAAAAAAAAAATGGCACATGGCTATTACCATGGTATCAAATGAAAACAAATTTAGGACCCATTATTATCAGGGTATCCTTATAATGTATGTCCCATTAAGCTATTACTGTTAGTTCTGTTTTCATTTTTACTGACTTAACTTTAAAACATTTTAATAAATAACATAAATTTTGTTCTGTAAAGAATTTATTAATTATAATAGAATTTAGAATTAGAAACTTGACATATGAGGAAACTGATAGCAGAAAAGGTCAGAAACAGGGCACTTGGCTTGGTTTTTGCAGAAATGATACATTCTGAACTCATTCTCAAAATGTTCTGAGTAGTAGAAAAAGTTCTGATGAAAGAGCATACCAATAAATTTTGCACTTACTTTGCAGAGGCAAAGTGTCTGTAATACACTGTAATTCTGGCTCCTTGGCCCATTCAGTCTTTGGCAGGATCTGTGTCATCTCATAGTCACCATTCTCTGCCACCGACACTGGTTCACTGTCGACTGGAGTCTTTCTTAAGGTTTTCATGTGCTGTTGAACTTCCGCCAAAAGAACAGCTTGTATTGCTTCAGTTACCTGTAAAGTTTTTTTCTTTTTTTAATGAATTATTTTTAGTGTTATCATAAATGCTTGGAGTCTTATATAAAACCCAAAGTCTAGAATTTTGATTTGAATAAGTCTCACATAAATTGGAATGCTCCATTCCACGAAAATTACCATCTGAAACAATTGAAATGCAGTTACTGAAAACTGGCACCCAAATCATCATACTGTTCTTTTAAAAAAACCTCAAGAGAATGTAAAAGGAAAGTTTAAAGGGAGTTCTCAATTCTTTCTCATAAAATATTTTCATTTATACCAGAAGATAAAGAAACTTTTAATATATCACATTGTTCTGAAAGACAGGTTTAGTACCTCAATGTCTAGCTCTAAAACACGATTTAGCTAAAAACCCTTGATTTAAACTAGGTTGAATACAGAAAGTTAAAGACAAAACTTTAATAGTAAATCTCACTAAACTGTGTGTATGTGTATATGGTTTTACATGGCTTAAAATACTGCAAAGCCTGCCTTCTGATTATTGTTCCTACCCAGTCAAGGACCTGTGGTTGAGGGAAGGGGAAGGGAGAGATTTAGCACAGGGCATCTAATCCAATATGTTTTTAAAAATGAAGAACCTGGGATGTGACATCTCAAGTTCCACACAGACATGGTGGACAGGCCTTCTAACCCCTGATTCTATGTCCTTAGTAGTATATGTCCTCCCAAGGTTCTATACTCTTACATCTCAGTAAAAAGCCAGTGACAGTACCTTAGCCCCTTCCTGGTAAGAGATGAGGTAAGGTCCAGGAGTTAGGTAGAGTTCAAGGAAAGCCAAGACTTGAACTGGTGAGAGAAAAGGAAGGGCACTGCTGATCTAGATGAACTTGGGACACCTTTCCAATATCCTCCCCTGGCTGATAGTTAAACCTTTAACATAGCCATGTCCCAATGCCTACTCTTTTCCCTTCAAAAGCCTATCCTCTGTCAAGATGACTCATGTTCCATAATTGCCATCGTCCCCTCTGCCTTATTCCCAGTCTACCCATAGGATGCCTAGAGCTAGGGCTTTGGGACAACACCACTGAAACTGGTGATCAAGAGATGCTAATGCCCAAAACAGAGTAGGTATTCATTTAAATATGTATTTAGTCCCTTTTATGTGTCCTGGTAGCATGTGAGACCTTTAGGTTCCAGGGACACTTGAGAGTTTTTGCTGATGGCAGATGCTAGGTGAACTACAGGAGTAGAAGGAACTGGGTTCTAAACTCTATTCTAGAGTTTTAAATATAGGGAGTTTCCTGAAAGTATCAGAGGAGCTGCCTGATCACTGATCATCCCCCTATTCTTGTCCAGTCAGATGCTTGGTTGGGTCATGAAAAAAGGCTAATGAATGATATGATTTTACTATTGCTTACCAAATCTATTAACACTGTAGTACTGCCTGTCACAATACAGGTACATAATGCTTACATCATGTGAGGAGATACTCAACACTGTGAAAGCTGTTGCATGCCATGAACACAACATAGAATTCTACACATTATGATACTGATGAGTCATGCTTATTAATATCTACCATATGCTGAGATACATTGTATATTAACTATTAGCTATGATATCTATTAACATATACTATTCTATATCACAATAAGTGAATCATGCTTATCATGTAGATATTATGATGGGATAACCTGTATTAATTATTCATGGACAATTTTACAACACCGAATTTATGTCATTTTAATTTTGCCACACATTTATTTGATAGCACTGCTTCCAAGACATGAATGGTGTGGTAAACAGAGCTCTCAATCTGACATGAGAAGGTCCAAGTTCCTGATTTGACTATGACAGTTACTACAAATGTAACTTTTGACAAGTCACGTACTTCTCTGGGACTTCATGTCCATACTTATAAAACAGTCTGTGAAGCTGAGAGAGGCTAGGATGAGAGCTTTCAATCACAGAAAGCTGTATGGAACTTGCTTCTGTTCATACCTATAAAAATCAGGAAGATATTAGAGGAAATCCTCAGAACTGTAGTACATCCAGACTATGGTCTATCCCTCAGAATGGGCAGTTTGGCCATATGCTCCCATGGGATTATGGATGCCCTCTCACAACTGTGATTTAGAAAGTCCTCTTTCCACTAGATATAATATTCTATAACAACTTGGATCAATATTCTTTCTTAAAAAAATACAGGGATTTATGCAGCTTCAATTAACATTTCTAATTATTAGATTTATATATCATGACCATATCAGTTTTTACCTGTTAAATTTTGAAACTTTTTGACATATTTGTCACTACAAATGCATATTGCAGGAATAATCAATATGAGTATCATTAAAAAGCAAGATGAAGCAGAAACAGCAGAATGAAACATATTAACCACAATGAGCAGGTTACTCAGAGCCACAAAACTTAAAAGTGAATACAGAATGGCACATACCCAATTGGAGACAAACTCAAAATATACGCTTTGTGTTCAGTGTGAAGTCAATACACAGAGAAATGGTACAACTTATATAAGCATATAATAATGTTCCAGTATCTGGTATACAGTGAGCCCTAAAACCAGGCTAATGGAATTGAAATAGATATTGTATACTTTAAAAATATACACTATGGAAAGTAAAATTTAATGATAGTTTCTGACTGTCAGTACTTAAGTGTCTCTAGCATATAAACAGAGTAGATGAATTTTGTAGATAGGTAGTAGGCATAGAGTTTTTCCCAACAAAATATAAAATCTGTAGACATTATTTTATATAACTTTGTGATGTTAATACTGAGCTGAAATTGAAAGCACTATGGCTATAAAGCTGTCTTCCAAATGCATATACGGTTTTCCTGAAAAGACGGATATGCAAAGCATTACACGCTTATGAAGGAATGTGCAGATTTAAAATAATGTTTAAAAATCCATTGTTTGGGGAAAGAGAGCCACATCTGGGCCATATACTTTTTACTAGAAGTATTACTATGCCATAGTAAGCTAAAAATGTCAATGGTTTTCTACCAACACCTTGAAACAGCAAAGTATTGTAAAATAGCACAGAGTATTATAAAGACTCTTAAGGGCCCCTGTGGCCTGCTTGTGGTTTCAGTGTCCAGATTTTCTGGTATAGAAGCATTTTCCCAACACTCAGGCTCACATGAGCCTTTCATGTCTTGCATCATCTCCTGGAATAGCAATACTTCTCTCAGGAGGCCTGGATGTCATGATTTCACCCACTAGTGTCAGATTATAAAATCCAAAGAATGTTAGTGCTGCTTCAGAGACATTCAAGTTAGCAACCCCAAAACCTGCTGTTGCTTCTCCAGCATTTATTTCTATGTTGTGTATATTTCATGTGTGAGAAACAAAAAACAATCTCCAGACAAACTCATTCATCTGCGAAATTAACTCATCCTTACCCATTCCCTTAAAGGTACGCCCCCTTCAATTTCTGAAGTAGGATTATGCTCTTTTTTTACAAAACCATCCCATTACCACCTAGTGTTCCTAAAATACATTAAAAAGCAGATTCAAATTAACATGATTTGACTAACTGCTTAAATGAACAGCTTTATAAGGAATTTGAGGATTGGTTAATGAAGCATTTATATGGATACTTGCAAGAGCCTCTGTTTTTCCTGAGGGCCCCAGGAATTCTCATTCTCACTTTACACATGAGTAAAATAAATAATCAACAAGTTAAACCTATCTTCCAGAGTCATTCATCAGGTTAGTGGCAGAAATGAGAGGAGAATTTTGAAGCTTAAACTTCATACAGAGTGAGTAATAAATGCTCTAGTAATATTTGTCCTGCTACCAGCATTTTACACAAGGTCATAGAATCATAGAACCTTAAGTTCCATTTGTCCAAACATATCCAAACCACATTAAAATTTATTTTAAGGTCAAACGAACAACTACAAAAGATCTTTAATTAGAGAAGCTCAGGATAACTGTTTGATTGAATTCTTTTTTCCTTAAGAATTGTTTTCCCTGTTGAGAAATTCTTTGGCTACTGGGGGAAAAAAAATCCCACCTTTGATAGAGACTCTTTTAGGGTGACTGTAAATATGCTGGTAAAGTCAACATATACTAATATTTATTTGATTATCACAGATGCTTTTTGCAGAGCCATTCAGTCATTCATTAAATATATATTGACTGGCTACTGTCACTGGTGAAAGGGGTGAGTGAGACAGGCAAAGTCCCGGCTCTCAGCAAGCTTCTGTTACAGTGAAAAGACAGAAGATAAGCAAGCAAAAAAAGAAAATGGTATAATCTCCACTGAAAGCAAACACAACAAAGAAAATAAAACTGGATAATGTGATGGTAACTGGAGCATGGGGCAGCAAGGTATGGTGACAATATTAGATGGAGTGATCAGGGAAGACTTCTCTGAGGAGTTGGCTTTTGAGCAAATACCCAAATGATGAATGGAAAAAATGAGAATTCCAGCCTGAGAGAATAGTAAGGTCCTGAGGTGGAAATGAGCTTTGTATGTTCTGGAAATTATAAGCAGATCAACGTGGCTAGTGAGAATGGGGGAGAATGATGAAGAAAGAGGTTAGGCGAGGGGCAAATCATGTAGGCCATGGCTTTAATAACCATCCCAACTGTGTTTATTTGGTTTTATGGTGTCAGCCCCCATAATTTGTTCTGAGTTGACTTTCTTTGTTTTCCTGTAACCAAAATTAACCATTTGTAATTGGAATTATTGCTATTCTTGTCTTGCAAATTTGACATTTATTAAGCCCATGAAGAATAAAGTTCCAATAAATATTCATCTAATCAATGCACAGATATTTATTGTACAATGTTCAAAGCTATCCACAAAAAAATCCTTAAAAGAAGAAGAAAGACTTAAATTGGACATTGAGGAAACCAACTCTCTATATCAGCTCACAGATGATAGAAAAATTATTTCTAATTATACCTACCAAATTCGCAAGCCTAGGGACTTTTATATCCAATTTTGAAATCAAATAGTAGACATTTCTGCCACCAACTGAAACCTCAGTGGGCAATAAGTTACCTGTAACAACATAAACATCCCTTCCTCAGCCCTTTCTATTCATGCCTCTTAACTTGGTTCATCCTTGCATGTTATTTTCCACTTTTCCCTCATTATTAGTCTCTGCGTTAGTCCTATTAAATGAAATACCCTGGAAGAAAATATGTGAGGACAAGAGTACCTACTCACGTATACTCTCAGGTAAAGGGGAGTATGAATGAACCACAGCAGCAAGGAACTCTTCCAATAACTTCAAGAACATGAACCATATCATACCTGGACAGACTGGTCTTTCCAACAGGAAATTAGCTTCAAAAGTGAAACGTCAGCTTCAGGTAGATGGGATTCACTCTTACCTAGAAATATATAGAACACATTTATATCTTCAGAGTATTACACATGGATGCAGCCCAATGATCTTCAACCCTGGCTGCACATTAGAATCACCTAGGGAGCCTTTTTTTTTTCCCCACAAACACCGATGCCCAGGTTCAATCTTCCAGTGATTCTGGTTTAATAGGTCCCTGGGTGAGGGTGGAGCAGGCATTAATACTTTTTAAAAGTATCTCAGATGATTTTCATATATAGCCAGAGTCAAGAAACATTAATTAACTTATATATATATATTTCTAACAATTATACTAATACACATTCACATCAAATCAAATTCATCTTTATACCTTAAACCCATTTCAGTACCTTTTTGCCAACAAAATACAATGACCAACATTCCCCCCAAAACAGATCACTGAATTTTACAATGCCTTCCTCATACAAATAATCCCTGAAATTCTACCTTGCCATGAAGCAGTATCTATCACACAGAAAATCCTATAAAAGACTTGCTTTGATTCATCCTTACCGAGCTATACTACTCTGATCAATAGGTATAGCACTTATGTTTTAATTTGACTCATTTTGTTATGTATTGTTTCTTTTTAAGTTTGCCCTTTTAAATGTCCTTTCTATCTATTTGCCCTAATGTTCAGTGTGAAATTTTAAGAGTGAGCTATGGCTTGGTTTATTTAAATTGGTCCATAGAGTGTCCGACAGTTCCCTACACAAAAAAGCACTTAATAAGTGCCCTTTCATTAATTGAAAATGAACATATTATCATCCAAATGAAAAAATCAATGAATTAAGGCTTTCTGATGGCTAAAGTATATTATCTAGGTGCCAGATCCAGGAGCGAGATAAGGAAGAGTGATGCAGGCTTGCACTGGAGGGAAAATTGCTATAATTGTCTATTTAAATTAATGTTTGAAATCCTGGATCAACTATTTAAATTAGTATTAGTCCAAGATGCTTTTCATTGAATTACCATTTTATATATTCATAGATATGTGTGTGTGTGTGTGTGTGTGTATATATCTCACATTAGTGGTGAAGGGAAATGTAATAGAAGGTATTGATATAATGTAAACTGACAATATGAAAGAAATATATAAGAAACTTCTGCTCATTAATATCATCATTTTCTCCTGATGGAACCTATGATGTGAATTTGAAATGCCCAAGAACAGTACATAAAAGATGTGATATGATACAACACTATGAGTTTGAAGTCGTATTTTCCATTTCTTCATGAGCACAGCAGGTAACAGAGCATTTTCTTTTGATCGCTTTCCTTTCTCCCTCTCTCACTTTGTTGACCTTGTGATTCCACCATCAAAGCTAAGTATCGGTCGCAACCGTAACTACTTACTGGCATCATGGGGTACTTCACAGCACACTTTAATGTGATGTTAAAATTTTAATATGAGATGGAAATGAGAGCCAACTTTTCTGGGCAATAACAGTGAGTTAAAGAATTAATTATAACTTCAGGGGGAAAGATAAAAAGAAAACATCCCAGGCTTCCTCAGGCTTGGACTTTATAGAATTAATAGCATGAAGTGAATCCCTCCTTTCCCTTCACCTCCCATCTGGCGACTATAAAGCATAAAACTATGTTTCCTTAGTACCTAACTGAATTTTAAATGCTATAAATGCCACCTCTCAACATCAGGGAGATTGTTCAGTAATAACACTAGTTGCTCAGGCTGCTTTGGTTGGGAAGTCATAGGAAAAGTTGGGGCCTCCTTGGCTCTGGTTAGCAAATCCCTAAGTCTCTGCAGAAACTACTTATACTGCACCATAAATTCTAGTCTCTTTCCCAGTGTTATAAAAAAATGAAAATTAGAGCAAATAACCCTAAAAAGGGCTACTATCTAAGGAGAAGGCTGGCAATCCAGACTGGATCATATAGAGGAATCATGACTTGTAATCATAAATATGAGAAGTGGCCTGACATAGTGGAAAGAACAGGAGTATGGAATTAGACGGAGTTGGACTGGAATCCTAGCCCTTCAGCTTGTCGGCTGGTTGACTATGAGTGAATCAGCTAACTTCTCTGAGTCCCAATTTTCTCAAGGGTAAAACAGAGATAGATCCTCCTACTGTGCACTGCTGTTTATATATTATTTGAGGTAATATGTAATGTAAAGTCATTGGCATAATTCTTTGGACATACTAGGGGCTTAATAATTGGAAGCTATTAAT
This sequence comes from Grampus griseus, assembly GCF_964374135.1. Taxonomy (NCBI): domain Eukaryota; kingdom Metazoa; phylum Chordata; class Mammalia; order Artiodactyla; family Delphinidae; genus Grampus; species Grampus griseus. Next base: position 97,462,554 of record NC_139018.1, read on the forward strand.
AAACTCTCACTTTAAAATATCCCAAATGAATATTCTTTTCAGTAGCCCTGAGAGGGCCACTGTGCAGTGTTGTTCAGGTCATACCAATGTATTGATCACATACTGCACAACTTTGGAAGCAAAATGCACATCAATTCTGGAATCTTATTCCCATTTTACAAATGCAGTAAATTCAGCTTTTAAAGGAGTAAAAGATACACCCAAAGTTAAGTAGTAAGTGGCAGAACTTGATCTTGAACCTTAGTGGTTTATCTCCAAAACCATTGTTCTATTTTCTATTCATCCATTAATCCAAAAGTACTTGCTTAATTCCTTGCAGGCATTGTTCTAGGAACTGGGGACACAGCAGTGAATAAAACTGTCATAAAAAACAATAACCTAGGGAGGGTGGGAGGGAGAGAGACGCAAGAGGGATGAGATATGGGAACATATGTATATGTATAACTGATTCACTTTGTTATAAAGCAGAAACTAACACACCATTGTAAAGCAATTATACTCCAATAAAGATGTAAAAAAAAAACAACAAAAAAACCCAATAACGTCCCTGGAGCTTACATTTGAGTAGCAGGAAGTAGATGGCAAATGGAAAAATGCTATACAGCACGTCAGATAGTGAAAAGGATTATGATAAAATAGGGAAAGGGGTAGGGTATGCGGGGGAGAAGGGAGGGCACCTTCACTTATAAGATGGTATTGGAGGAGGAATTGAAGGATGGAGGATGGAGGTGGGGAGCAGCAGGTTGACTTCTGTGGAATCTGGAGAAAGGGCATTCTAGACAGAGGGAACAATCAGTGCAAAGACCCTAAACCCTGCCTGTCATGTGTGGGTAAGAGTTAAAAAGCCCAGCAAAGCTGGAAGGAGTGAAGCAGGGGATGAGTACAAAGAGATGAGGTCAGATGGGGGGGTGTGTCTGATGACGTAAGTAGAGCAGCCAGGTTATACAGGGCCTTGTGAGCTATCCTAAGAACTGTAGCTTTTATTCAGAGTGAAACATAAGCCACTGAAAGGTTTTAAGCAGTAGCATGAGGTTCTGACTTAGTTTCAAATAGATGACTCTGGATGTTTGGTTGGGAATAGAGTGTAGGAACCAAGAATAGGAGCAGAGGGTAGTTAGGAGGCTTCTGTATCCAGGCAAGAGGGGATGAAGGCTCACACCAGGGGGCTGGCCATGTAGGTGGAGAGAAGCAGTCAGAATCTGGGATATATTCTGGAGGTAGAACCAACATGATTACTAAAACATTGGATGTGGGGTACAAGAAAAAAGGGGAAAGTCAATATGACATTAAAGTTCTTGGCCTAAATAACTGTAAAGATGGGACTGCCATTTAATGAGATGTCAAAAATTTGGAGAAGCAGGTTTTAGAGATGAATTAGCCATTTGGCATCAAAAGAAAATCTAAACACCAAGACTGTTACTCAGAAGAATTCAAGGACCATTATATAATCTTCTGAAATAACTGTAAAACTCTCTAATATAATAATTACTTATTTGGTAATAAAGATATTGATACAGTAAATTCCCCATAAATCACATATGACCTTAATTTAATATTCAAATGTGTCCTTTGCTGAAAAGTTTCATACTTTTAGGTATTTCAAAGATCATTTGATGAAATCTATCATATTACATGTCTTATAAGATATTTACTTTAATAACAAAATTTCATGTATATTTCAAATATAGACAGAATACAAAACTATAACCATGTAAAATACAGACTGAATCAAACAATAAACATGCACACTTCTTATTCTAAACTGTAGGGTGCTATCCAGTTATAGCACTTTCATTTCATAGAAGAAAAAAAATTATTAGACTATATCTGTAACTCCTTTACCATTTTGTAAATAACCGTAGAAGCTTGAAATATTTAAAATATCATTCCCAGGACTTTTCATCTTCTTATGCACAGACTCCATTGTGAAAGAACTGTTGAAATAAGATTCAAAGGATATTATTAAAGATGTATAAAAAACATTTTGAGAAATAAATTGACGATATGACTGCATGACCACTTTAACAAATTTGGGAATTGAACACATTATTTTTAGCAATATCTTTGACATTATTCTCTTCGGTGAATCTTTTTTCCCCACTTTAACTTACCTAAAACCCTAACCCCAAGTGAATTGTGAATCTTAGTTTACCAGAATTATCTTGTGATCCACTTTTACTGGAGGGGCCTTGCGACTTTAGGTCATGTGATTTGTGGCTAATGTAATAAATTTTTGAATCCTAATATGTTCATAGCTGCCAAAAAATTATCCCCAGGTACCATCAGGACTTGATGAAGACAGGCTTTACCCTAGTCCAGTGATTCAATGAGAGGACATTCAGATACTATCCAGGGATATTCTCATAGGCAGATAGCTCTTTCCTTAAAATTCAGTTTCGTCACACACTCAGTTGTTAAGCATAAAAAGATTTCTCCACCTTTACAACCACAGTGAAATGTTAGCAAAATGGCCAAATTTATTGGAAGGATTTGGAGTGACAAATCCAATACACATTGTTTTGATTTCCCTAAATATAACATGCAGTCTCCAATAGCAGATCAAATCTGAAATGGCTTATTTAGGGAAGCAGTCTCTAATCCTGACACTGCCATTCAATAATTTGTTTTAATGCAGAATTTTGTAAAGATTAACTAAAGTGTGGCAATGATTTTAAGGCCATTTAATGGAAAGCATGCTGAAAGCCCTTAATCTCCCCTAAAGGGCACCAGATATATCCTTCCCATCCTGTATTCAGTATCTGGAACAAACTTAGAATGAAAACCTCTGGCGACAATAACTGAGTCCGTCATCTGCTCTGTGGGATCATGATTAGGCTAACAAATATAAGTTGTTTTTAAGAATTTGAAAAAATCTTGATGATCACCTATTCTATTCATCTCATTTTGTAACTGAGGAAAGCAAGGCCCAGAGGGGCTAAGTGACTAGTCCAAAGCCACATGACTAGTTTAACAACAAAACCAGGGTTCATTCTCAGGTTTTCAGGCTTGGCTGACTACAATTTTTTTTATCATACTTTAGGTGTTATTTAATTTTCTTAGTAATAGAAAGAAAAGTGCCTAACTGAAATTAAAATACATATATATTATATATATAAATTATAAATATGAAGTTATATATTATATAAGTGTATATATATATATATATATATATATAGTAATGAACAGAAGAAAAGAAAATAGAGGAAAATTAAGTATATGAATAATGAAATTCACAGTCTCTGTTTTCTCATTATTAGGGCCACCAAACAGAAAATGGAAAATCCTATAGCATAGAAGCATTATAATGATAGGGAGCTTAACACTGAATCTACATAATCCATAAGGATTTGCTACCAGACTGTAGGTTCACTGAAGGCAGGAACTCTATTATCTAGTACCTGACACAGATATTTGTTGAACTGAGCTCTTACCAAAGAATAGAAATGTCAAGGACTATTTACCACCATGTACTGAGCAGTTCAAACGGCACATCTTCTATAAAGGCTTTCTGATGGTTTCATCTCACACTAATTATTCTCTTTACTCTGACCACCTATAATACTTACCTATACTACAAATATTTCTCCTTGTTCCTTCAGTGTTTTCTACTTATTTCATGTGCATTATCTTCATCATTTCAATTAGTTCCTACCCAAATGAGAAATTTATTTATATTTCTTCTATGAGCTAGTGCTAAAGACATATTCAGTAAGCACTTGATGAATTGAATCCAATCTTCTAACATCAGACTATGAAAAAGTATATTGAATTTTAGCAGTGGGAGAAGGTAAACACAGAGTCAAGGTTAGCAATCAGGCTCTGGAGTTATACTGATGCCCAGCCTTGAATCAGCTTGTAAGGCTCTGAATTAATATTGGGGTTGATACTTTCTCTCCATAAGCCTCAATATCCTCATCTATACAATAAACAAAATAATGGTACCTAAACCCCAGCTTTGCTGTGCACATGAAGTGAAATCATGTATGTAAAGGGCTTACATGGTGACTAGTAGATATTAAACACTCAAAAAACAATGCCTATTATTACTAAACTGTACTTTCTATAAGTGAATTAATGATAACCTCTTCTATTTTAATATGCCGAAGTATGAATTAAACAGTGGGATTTGAGGTATGAAATTTTCAAATTTTTCCTTTCCTAATGATATATGAAGTATATCATCATAGGCATTTATTTAAATGTTTTTTGTTCATACTTAATTCACAACAAGTATAATGGATTTCAAGGTGTGTGTGAATCTATCTACCTATCTGTCTATCTATTGAATCATTCAGCATCCAGTACTGTGAATTTCCTGGCACATATTATGAGAGCAATGGATATTTGTTGGATGAATAAATCTTAAAACATATAGATGTATTGCCCAAAGTCGTCTCCAATCTCAAAGAATTAAAAGGAAGATTTTCTTAAAATTGTTTTAAGCTAAAGGAGATGTTGCATATTTACTCTTCATCTAAAGGAAGGAAGGAAGGTAGGAAGGAAAGAAGGAAGGAAGGAGAGGAGGGAGGGAGGGGGGAGGAGGGAGGCTAGAGAGCTAAATATAACAAATGATAATTTTTTAATGTCGTAAATAAGAATAGTCAAAATCTCTAAGCATGTCTTACCTGTCAATTCCACATGCCAGTTCTAAAGGCATGTTAACTAACTTATTAACTAAAAATAGTTTGCTCAATAAGTAAAAGATAGTGTTTGGCTCTTGCAAAGAATCAGAATTATTTTCCAGTCTTCTTGGCATCCCAGCCTGATTTGGAAGAGTGGAAGTGTATTTATTTGACAAGTCCAAAACTTTTCTGGAAAACAAATTTACTTTTGAATAGTCTTTTTTCATTTCAGCATTGCATAAATCCCAACCTGGCAGCATCAATGAGAAGTGATCTTCATTTGAAGCAAGTCCTAAAGAAACGGGACCCTGAAGTTTTAAAATATTGAGATGCTTAATGCAAAGATTGTCTAATTCTTTATCCACTCCCCATGGCAAAAGGCAAGATAGGAGCAATTTAGCTGTGTCTATTGTGAGGTTGGCATTGACTTTTCTAGATTGCTTAGGGTGCATCTTTTTGGAGCTCTTTATTTTCTTCTGCCTTTTAATGCCATCATTTTCTTCTGATAACTTCATGGTATTTTCTCCTTGGGCTGGGCTTTCACTAACAGGCTTGGCTTGTGCCTCCACTGAGAGAGGACCACAGGCAGTTTTATTTCTTTTCAGTGTCAGTGTTTTCTTCTCTACTGTGCTTTTGGCTCTTCTCAGGATCTCACTGCCATAGAATGAATTGGAAGGGTCAACGTCACAGATTGGAGTTGGCAGCAAAAGTTCAACAAGGTTTTCCAGATCAAATAGAAGGATATGAAAACCAATGTTACTCCATTTTGTCTTCACAGGCAAGACATTAAAAGGTCCTGAGAAACACTTGGCATCAGCGACCTAAGGGAGATTTTAAAAATTTATGTGTCAAAGTTCTTATTTTTAAGTGATTTTATTAAAAGTTCCATGATATTAAAATGGCATAAAAAGAAATTAAGTAGCAACACAACCCAAGGCATTTTAATTTTTTGCCTTAGCTATAAAAATTCCCTTCTAAATTCAACATTCTATATTCTAATTTTTTTGAAAAACTTTTCCTTTCTAAAACTTTCATTTTTTCCTCTAAAAAATATGAATTAGGCCTATAGAGTAAGATGGCATCAGATTAACTTTCTTCCAGATACACTTTCATATCTTCTTATCAGTATAGCCATGAAAACATACAATAGGGGAAAAGTGGGTATGAAAATTGAGAAGAGCAGTTAGAGCACCTGCAGTAATTTAAGAAGTCTTTTAACAAAAATGGTCTCTCGAAATTTGTTTAAAATTTTTAATAATTGGAAGTAACCTAAATGTGAACAAGTATCAAATTGCTTTTTTTTTTATTTTAAAGGCTCGCCTTGTGGACTTGCATTTGTTCTTTCTCTAAGATGATTTTGCCCTAGATACTGGCATGGTGGGCTCCCACAATTCAGTTACGTTCCTGTTCATTTAGGGTGCCTTACTTGAGTACCATATACTCTCATGCCAACCTATTACTCTCTGTCTTATTCCTTGCTTTTTTTTCTTCATAGTACTAATTATTACCTTATATTATATGAAATATTTATTTGTTTACTGTATATCTTCCCCAGTATCACTCAAACTCCACCCCTGGTGTTTTGTGCATCCCTTTGTTCCCAATGCCTATAAAATAATGCTACTATACAGTATTATTATTACTATACAGTATTATAAATATTTGTCGAATGAACAATTAGTATATATATACAATGGAATATCATCCAAATATATTTAAATGATGGTGTACGACTGTATTTTTTGGGGAAAATGTGTTCTATTAGGCCAGAAAAAATCCTTTTTGTAAAACTATGGGACTTCTCTGGTGGCACAGTGGTTAAGAATCCGCCTGCTGGGCTTCCCTGGTGGCGCAGTGGTTGAGAGTCCGCCTGCCGATGCAGGGGACGCGGGTTCGTGCCCCGGTCCGGGAAGATCCCACATGCCGCGGAGCGGCTGGGCCCGTGAGCCATGGCCGCTGAGCCTGCGCGTCCGGAGCCTGTGTTCCGCAACGGGAGAGGCCACAACAGTGAGAGGCCCGCGTACCACAAAAAAAAAAAAAAAAAAAGAAATAGAACCTGCTCTGATTCAATACCCCTGCCTACTGTCAGAGGTTAAATACTATCTTGAATTCCATGTTTATGATTTCTTTGCTTTCATTTAGTGTCCTAATCTTAAATATCTATTCCTAATTAATCTATTTGATTCTGCATGTTCTCAATTTTCATAAAAATATAATTATGCTGCTTATAATTTTCCATGATTTGCTTTATTTATGCTGAATTTTGCAATTGTGAGATTCATATTTGTTGATTACAGCTGTAGTTCTTTCATTTTTACCACTATAAAGTATTATACTATATGATAACTACAGTTTATTCATTTAAATGGATATTTAAATTATCTTCAAGATTTAGTATTACAAAAAGAAAAAAAGGCACAGTGAATATTCTTCTGGTGAAGACTTTCTTCTGGTGCACATCTGCAAAACTTTCTAGAGTGACACTGATAATTCATAGGATACGCACAACTTCAACTCTGTTAGATTTTCCCAAATAATTGTATCAATTTATAAGTCTCAGTAGAGACTACTCAGTAGTCTCAGTAGTATAAAGAGTTTCCATGCTCCACATCCTTATTAATACAGGATCTCATTTTTGTCAATATGGGGATATAAGATGGTATCCCTTGTAGTTTTATTTTCTTTTTTTAATTATTACCATTAATTATCATTGCAATATTTCATTATCTTTTCACATTTGTTTATAAAGTGTCTGCCTATGGCTTCTATAAACTTTCGTTTGTCTTTTCCTTATTGATTTTTAGGGTTATACATTCATTCTAGAGGTAATCTTTTGTTGGTTATGTGGTCCAAATACTTCTCTCTATTTGTGGGCTGTCGTTTCTCTATTTTTAATAGTGTTTTACGATGAACACTGAATTCCTATTTTAATGCTATCAAATTTATGAAATATTTACTTTAAAAATTATAGATATCCAGAGGATATAAAATTATTTACCTATTTTTTTCCCAAAATTTAAAGTTCCACACAACTTTTTAATTCTTTCATACTTTTCTCTTTCATATTTGTGTTTGGTTCCCAACTGGGAATAATTTTCATGTTTTTTAAAATTTTGACATTCAATTATTCCAACGTTATTTGTGAATTTGTCCTTTTCTTACTGATCTCTGTTCCCTGGGACATTAATCAATTTATCTATGACTGCACAATACTCCATTGTATAACAGCTTCATGAAAAGACTTTAAGAGGTGATTGGGTAGTTTCTCCTATCCTGTTCTTTTACTTCTTTATATAAATTTGAGGATGTTTATCAAATTCCGGATTATATCTCCCACTTATTTAGATAGTGCTTAATTTCTTTTGATAGTTTTATAATTGTTCAAAATGATGCTTATATTATTTGCCTATAATTTTTAAACTTTCTGTAACACCTATAACTATGGGTCCTTTTTCATTTCTGACATTATTTTTGTTGCTTTTGTTTCTTTCTTACCAGAAGTTTCTCAGTTTTTATTTTCTTTTCAAAGAATCAACTTTGACTTTGTTCATCCTCTCAACGGAATCATGTTTTTCTTAGGAGATAGTTTCGCTGAGTATACTATTTTAACTTATTCTCTCACAGCAATTTTAAGGCATTATTCTGCAGTCTTCTGGTTTCCTTTGATGTGGTTGACATGTCACATAGAGAGCTGATAGTCTGTCACTCCATCTGGCCTTTCTCTCTGCTGCTTTTTAGATCTTGTCTTTAATATTCTGCATAGAATCACAGAATCACTGTGATTCTTCTAGGTGTGTATGTTTTCCCCCAATCTTTCTTACATTGTATCTGAGTATTCCTATCCTTCATTAATTTTGTGAAGTTCTCAGACTTGTCTTTTTGAATATCTTCTCTCTCTATCCTATTATCCCCTTATGGAACTCTGATTAGCTATTTGTCACTCTATCCCCTTTCATGTTTTTCATCTCTTTGTCTCTCTGTGTCACATGCTGGGCAATCACTTCAGAATTTCTTCTAATTTGCCAGTTTTCTTCCCCCCGTCTCTATCGTGTCATTTAACTTATCCATGGATTTTCAAATTTCAACTTTTACATTTTTCATTTCTAGAAGTTTTATTTGACAAATTGGTCATTTTTTAGTCAGTTATTTCTTACTTACATTTTTCAAGCCTTCTTTTATTTCTTTAAGCATACTTATTTTGCATTCTGTATCTATAGTTCCAATTTTTGAAATCCTTGTGAATATGACTCTTTTTTATTTTGCTGATGCTTTCCTGTTTCCTTATATGTTTTGTAAGTGTGTGTGTGTATGTGTGAAACATTATTGGTGAGAATCCTTTGAGACATGGGTTAAAGATGGATTCTTCAAGAGAGTATTTGTATTTTTGACTGCCAGGTACTCAGGGGTACCACCAGCAGGTCCCTATTTAAATAAAAATTTTACCTTAAGAGTTTTTCATTTCTTGCAAGTAATGTGAATCCTAACCCTCAATCTGTGTGAAGTTAGGTTATGGTTATCAATTTTCAGGCAAACCTACTTTCCCCCATCCATCTTGGGCTAAAACCAACAGAAAAATATTTATTATCTCCACTTGTGGAACATATCCCTCACCTTGGTTCACTTTTTCACTGCATATACAGCTCTTAGAGAATAACGGATTTGCACAATTTTCTCCAACCTAACTTCCCATCAATACACTGGGCCTGGACATTCCCTCTAATTACCTCTAATTACCTGTGTCACAGTTAAAACCAAAGCTGAGAGAACCCAGAGACTAGCAAATGGTCTTTCAGCTTTCTCTCTCCTGTTTGGATTTGTGTTCTCATTTTGTTTTTCACCTCTAAGAGTTGCCTTAAATTTCATTTAAACTAACATGTATTATTTTTAAGGATGAATTTTAAACTACTTTATTCACTACTTTTAGAGAATTAATCAGCGCTGTTGTTCAGACTATTAGCCTACAAAGAGACAGAAATTGGGTTTGTAAAGAACACTAAAAATTAAAATACTCAGTTTTGATAATGGAGCAAGAAAATGGGCACTCTCACACACTGCGTGATGGGTGTAAGCTGGTATCTCTTTCATGGAAGGCAATTAGCAAAATGTATCAATAACCTTAAACTATTATATACCCTTGGATGCAGAAATTCTTCTAAAAATAATTTATCCTGGGGTAAAATTACAAAGATGCACAAAATTATATGAAAAAGAATGCTCATTGTTAAATTTTCTGTATCAGTAAGCTGAAAGTAAATGTTCCATAATAGAGATTTGGCTAAAACATTATGGTATATGCACACATTAAAATATTAAGTAGATATTAAAAAGAGTCCTTTATAAAATACATAATGTCACAGCAAGAACTTCACATATATTGTCGATAGAAAATACCTAGATTTGAAAAGTACAGTTTGATTTTTTACAAAACTGCAGATTTCTTATGACTCCTGATTATATCTATTTTTAAAACTCCTACAAAAATTTGTATTTTACCATACAAAACAAAAGCTGTTTTAAAAAAGTAATACAAATTGACAGAGAAAATATTAATAATAGATATGGCTATCTAAATATTTTTAACAGGTACCTCTAAAAAAAAAAAGTGCATTAATCAGGTTAAACTTAAAAGTGTAAGAAAAACAATTACAGCATAAATGATCAAAGGCTAATATTTTAGATATTTAAAGAACTCACAAAAATTAATTAGCCATATACTCAAGAGAAAAAATGAGAAAAGGAGATTTAAAAAATATCACAGAGGGGAATAGTTTTTAAACCATTTGTCCCAATAAAAAGGAAACAAGTATAAAATTTTATATACTATACCAGTTTTGATCCCTTAAATTAGCTAGAATTTTCACAGATTTGTAACAAACAAAAAGTAGAGTATCCCAAACTGTTGAGTGATCATTTCAAGGTGAACTCTGATAAGATCTAGATGTCCTTAACATTTTTCAAAACTATTGTGATAATATGTATCAAGAGTCTTAAAAATATTGAGTATCATCTTCCCTAATTGAGATGCTACTTCATGTTCTTGAAGGTTACCATTCCCAGTCCATCCTTTGGGTTTATGCCTGGTTTTCTTTCATTCAGCTGTCATTCAAGAGGTCCTTGCTGAGTATGTATTAAGTAGAACATGGTGTGAGAAGCTATCCACCCAATACAGAACAAGACCCAGCATCTGCATGGATGCAGCTCACATTCTTTACACTCAGAGGGGAGAGACAAATGTGCCAAGCACTAACCACATAGCTTAGATGAGGGCAGTATAAGCAAAAATATAGGAAACTAGAAAGATCTGAAGAAGGCATCTCAGCCTGAAAGATACAAGTAGGAGTCTAAGCAGAAGTGACACCAAACTGAGATCTGAAAGATAAGGGAGAAATGAACTGAAGAAAAGTGAGAGGCCAAGTATTCCAGGCAAAGGGAAGAGAATGGGAAGCCCCCTAGAGTGATGGCTGGGAGAGGAGTGAGAAGGTATGTAGGGATCATGCACTGTGACAATCTTAGTTTGTCTACAGAGTAGAGTACGGGAACGTATTACAGAATGAGACAGACAGGACAGGAGCCAGATTACACTGAAGCCCTGCAAACTGTTGAGTTTCAAATTTACTCAAAGAGCAGTTATGACCCTTGAAGGGTATTAAGCAAGGAAGTCACCTATTCACAAACTATAGCCATAGTTTCTTTTGAATTAGGGGTTAATGAAGCAGGCTGAAGACAGGGTTTTGCCCTCCTGTGCACTTCCACTTCCCTAAGCAATAATATTCTCTGGACACAACAGCTAGACCTCCTCAATTACTGGGCCACTCAAAAATCACAGCAATGATTCTAGCAGTATACACATTCCCTGGTCTGGTCTCATCTTCTTATTTTGAGATCCACACCACCACAATAGGCCCATTGTACTGCCATAAACAAAAAATCCTAAATTTCTGTCCCTAAATGTGATCACCTTAAGCCTCAGGAGCAACTGGATGTTTTACAATATTTTCAAATCACAAATATTATTCCAAATTTATTTAACATACAACAAAGTTGGCTTCCATTTGGAAATAAGTCCATTGGACAATATGTATAAACCATTGTTATATTTGAATGTACTAAAATGATTAAATGTTATAATGCTAGCCAGTGATCATTGTTTGAGCATTTTAAAATCTTTTAAGAAATAGTATATTTTTAAAGTCACATCACCAAAGGATTTGAAAAACAATATTTACCATTGTTTTAGACATAAGTAACATAGAAAGCAAATAAATACCTATAATAGTAATTCCTGGGTTTTAACATATCATGAACTGGGCAATACATAACTTTTAGTAATGTGTAGCAAAGGTTACAGTAATTCTTAAACTTATTTATATTTATATGTTACCTATATACAATATATTACTCAGACAAGAATTCTAATAACAGTAACCTGCTAAATCATGACTGAATGATGTTGTGTAAAAATAGAAATGTAATTATATTACTTTTAGAATGATAAAGTATATGTAAACCATCATTATAACAGGAGTGTTTTAGAAACACTCACCAATCTGGTTACAATAAAAAGTCTAGAATAAATAATTAAATACAAGAGTATTTCATTCAATCTATGTCACTGCAAAAATGTGAGGGCTAAATATAAATTTTAAGTTATTAGTTTACATGTTGTTTATAGAATGCTCTCTGATTGCTTGGCAGATACTTCCCCAAAATGTACTGTCCAGGTTTTGCATACATCAGAAGGTGCTGGTTTTTTCCCCAACTTCACATCATGTTTAGTCTCACTCTCTGACATTCAGGTTGAGGCAAGAGTGGAGGTATGGTTTACAATCAGGACAGCAAGAGGGTGGCACTAAAGAACAATGGTCCATTCCAACCTCTGAACTTTGTGAGGCTGGGGAGTAAAATGGTACTGATATATCTACATGTGAATGCTCTAAACAGCAGGTGGGGAGTAGAAAGAGGCACACAGAGCTGAGCTCTTTGTCTGAAGTACACAGATTTGGGGAAAAGCTACTGAGTCAGAAAGTCTACAAGTAGAATCCCAGATGGCCAGCAGGCAGAAATTATTCTTCTACTATCAGCAAGAACCCAGAATAAATGACAGGTAAAACTAAAGTTAACAACACAAAATTCAAACTCTCAACAGCCCAGTATACATGTAAAAAAGAAAACCAAAAAAGACCCAAACGTTTGGAGGAAAACAATGTAAAAGGTGTGAAGGTATAAGTCTAACATCTTTATAAAAAAAATGTCTATTCACTTATTTTTTTCTTCATCTTACTGTGTTCAGTTGTGCCTCTTCTTTTCCTATCTGATTCAGAAAGACAAAATGGTTTAAAAAGAATGTTTTTACCTTCTGTCTTTGAAGGTGGAAATACACTGTCTAACAACATGTTCTGATAAAACTTCTTCCTGAAAACAAATTGAATCCCCCACTGAGTTTGTTTTGAAAGAATCTGACCTGCCCAACCTACCACAGATACAAAATGCTGGTAAAACTGATGCTTAAAATTACACTCACCTGCTCACTCTTGTGATTTTTGTGCAATAATACCTAGTACAAACATTTAAATCCTAAGTGAGAAAACATATAGATTATAACTGGCAAATATTTTAGATATTTAGTTTTGTTAGAGCAAGAAGAATTTAGAAATGATTTAATCTGACCCCTTCCCCTTACACAAGGGAAAATGAGGGACAGAGAAGTAAAGTGATTTGTTCAAAGTTACCCGTTTGGTAAATAGCCAAGTCAGGATTCTCAAGTCTGTTTTTTTCTATCTATTCTTCAGATGATATTATCAACTTAAGTTTTTCAAAGAATGGAATAATGTTTTTTTATTTATTGTTTCTAAGATATACAGAGGGTCCTCATTAGCTAAGCATTCCTTTTATGAAACACCATATTCACTGAGATGTATAAGGAAGAAAAAGTAATCATTATATGAAAATATTTACTAATGAGCTGATCATTTATAAAATTAGTACCCAAACACTCCTCCCTTTCTAACATCCATCAGTCAGGTTCTGACTGCTTATCAAATAATGCAATCCAATTGCAAAGTAAATAGCAAATACTGTTAAAAATGCAGGATTACACTAAATCCAGACAGGGATATTGGAACTATCTGAGTCATACCCATTGTCATTGACTAATAAGAATCCAGCAGAGAAGACCAGTTAACAACTGAAGAAGAGAAAATTAATTCAGATGCTTCAAATGACAAACTTGTAACATAAAATATATAAGAGAGGCCTGTGAAACACTTGATTATCTTCTTGTTTTGTTTTGTTTTTGTTTTCGCTTGATTATCTTTTAAATGGTTTTCTAAAATAACTCTATATTATTCAATATAAAATTCAAACATGAAGTAAAATGTAACATATTATGTACCATACAGTTTAATTTAAAAAAATACACAAAACAAAACACATGATTTGTTCTAAAGAAGTAGTATATAATTACAATCATAATCTAAATTTTGTTAAATATAATATAAATCACATTTTAATAATTATAACTTTATTTTTAGTTTAAAGTAAAAATTTTGTTTGGACCTTTATAACAGCTAACTCAACAGATTAACCCATGCTTTACAATCCTCCTGACCACTGGTAGGCTATGTTGTACTTTCTGCCTTCTAATCACAGGAACTATGATGTTTGCTTGTCGGTACTTTCACCTTTGTGTTCTCAATATTCTTTCCCAGGCTTATAACTTTAATTGCGTAATTTAATAAGTTATATAAAAATTGGGGAATTCTGCATGTAAAATGTAGCCCCTGAGAAAACAAAGTTTAGTAATCTGTATAGAGGTTCAGAATTAGCCTCCCCAAAATGTATCACTTTTGCATGAGGATTATTTTGAACTAAAGGTAATCCAGACCCTGAGAGTTCAAGAGAAACTACTGCCCCTCCCTTAACTAGCTAGAAGAATTTAAGTTGGGGATTTTTCCCAGAAAAGAGTTATAACCAGAGATAGATTTTATCTAAGTGGCTCCATCTATATGTCAAGGCAAACGTCTAATTACCCATACATGTGCTCTTCTGCTTATCATCCTGTGAATGACCCTCCTGTCCTTGAAAGCCCCAGACTCCTATCCCCTTCCTTAGCTCAGGATGTCATATATACCTCATTTTACCTTTCTATCTCTAACCCTCTCATGTTTGTGGGATTCCCATAAGTATAAAATTAAATTTGATTTTCTCCTGTTAATCTGTCTCATGTCAATTTAACTCTTAGACCAGCCAGAAGAACCTAGAAGGGTACAGGAAAGTTTTCTTCCTCCCTGACATCTGAATGACTCTATGGTGATGAGTCACTCTAACAACTTCTTTTTAACTAGGTATGGATGAAGCCATGTAGCAGATCAGAAAATAATCATAAAAATATACAAAGATTCAGCACTCTGGTTACTCTGTAATTTTCTAAATTCTTCCTATTCTTTAAATAAACAAAAAACTGGAAGTCACAGTTGATGCATTGCAAGTGTAGTTCATGCCAGAAAAAAGATTAGGAATTCTAGAAAATGTATCTATACTCAAGGGAAAGTATCCACATCAAAAGATTTGTGACAATGGAAGTTTTTCAAGTAAGGATGGCACAGATGATGGGGGGTGGGGGGAAATGTGGTATCTGTGTATTGAACACTACCACTGAGAAATTATATGATGATTAACAAACATGGTAAATTTACAGAAAAGGTAACACAATTTCTTGAAGTAGAAAATTTTCTGAGAAACAACTCTGCAACGTAGATGAATTTATGACCTAACATACCTAATATATTATATAAGAAGTTACCTTTAAAACTCATGCCACAAAAAGCAGAGAATACAGTACATGGATACAAAAGGAAATAACAGTAGCTGCCTACATCTTTGCTACTAAAAACTTCAGACAGCTACTTTTTTTAAAATTAATTTTTATTGGAGTATAGTTGCTTTACAATGTTGTGTTAGTTTCTTGCTGTACAGCAAAGTACATCAGTCATATGTATACATATATCCCCTCTTTTTTAGATTTCCTTCCCATTTAGGTCACCATAGAGCATTGCGCAGAGTTCCCTGTGCCATACAGTAGATTCTCATTAGTTATCTATTTTATACATAGTAGTGTATATATGTCAGTCCCAATCTCCCAATTCATCCCCCCGTTCCCCCTTTGGTAACCATAAGTTTGCTCTTTATGTCTGTGACTCTATTTTTGCTTTGCAAATAAGTTCATCTCTACCATTTTTTTAGATTCCATATATAAGTGATATTATACCCTATTTGTTTTTCTCTTTCTGACTTACTTAACTCTGTATGACAGTTGCTAGGTTGATCCATGTCTAAGGAATGTCATTATTTCATTCCTTTTTATGGCTGAGTAATATTCCGTTGTATATATGTACCACATCTTCTTTATCCATTCCTCTGTTGATGGACCTTTAGGTTGCTTCCATGTCCTGGCTATTGTAAATAGTGCTGCAGTGAACATTGGGGTGCATGTGTCCTTTCAAATTATGGTTTTCTCCAGGTATAAGCCTAGGAGTGGGATTGCTGGGTCATATGGTAGCTCCATTTTTACTTTTTTAAGTAACCTCCATAGTGGCTGTACCAATTTACATTCCCACCAACAGTGTAGGAGGGTTTCCTTTTCTCCACACCTTCTCTAGCATTTATTGTTTGTAGAATTTTTGATCATGGCCATTCTGACCGGTGTGAGGTGATACCTCATTGTAGTTTTGATTTGCATTTCTCTAATAATTAGTGATGTGGAGCATCTTTTCATGTGTTTGTTGGCCATCTGTATGTCTGCTTTGGAGAAATGTCTATTTAGGTCTTCCGCCCATTTTTTGGACTGGGTTGTTTGTTTTTTTGATATTGAGCTGCTTGTATATTTTGGAGATTAATCACTTGTCAGTTGCTTCATTTGCAAATATTTTCTCCCATTCTGAGGGTTGTCTTTTCATTTTGTTTATGGTTTCCTTTGCTGCACAAAAGCTTTTAAGTTTAATTAACTACTTCTGTTTTATGACAAACTAACAAATCCTAGAGGTTTTGAAAATATCAGTTGACTTCTAGTCAAGATGGCAAAGTTTAGACTTTGGAGCAAATTATTTCTTCCAAATGGATACCAGTGATGGATGAAATATTTTTTAAAAGAAATGTTAAAAGGCTTAGACAAGCTCAAAAACAAAATAGACATCTTCGAGGGCCAAAATGGGACAGAAACACAAAGTGCTGAGTGTGGAAGTGAAATCACAGGCCTTTAAGCAGGTGCCAGGCTTTAGAGTTTAGCCCCTGAGGTTAACGTCACTATGGAGGGTAGCTGACCTAGAACAATTTTAACTTGTAACTAAATCAACCCACAAGCTCATTCCCTAATTAGACAGAAATATACTTAGTATCAGTATGGTCCAGGCCTTATTCTGGACTGAGGACCTTGAAAAGGTAGACAGACGCAACAGTAAAACCAACAGAGAATATCAGCTGAGTAGAGGGAGGGAGGGAGGAAAATAAAATACACTAAAATGAAAAAAACACAAGAAAATTGCTCTAGAAATGAGTCTATAAACCAAAATTCCAAAACACTGAAAATCTAATAACTAAAAAATAAAAGCTGAGATATATACTTACTCCAGATGAAATCAATGCTTTAGAATGGACTGAAAAAAAAAATCATCAAAGAGAAATTGAAGGAATAATATTCACAAAAATGAATAAGGAGCTATGAAAGAAAAAAAGAAAATGAATAAATGAGAAAGCATTTATTAGACATATTAGGAAAGTACGGTGATTATATTTAAAATGCAGTAGAGGTATATTAGAAAACTACTGTTAATAAGTATGTGGCCACATCAGTGGCCTGGCTTTAAGTACACTTTACTATTACTTATTCTGTATAAAACTTTTATTAAAGTCTTGAGTGAAGTGGCATGTCATTCAATTTTTAATCATACTTTTTGTCAATAAAGGTGAAAGTTTTCTATGTCAACATCTCAGTTAAAGCTATTTCACTGTCAGCATGGAGTTATAGAAATTAAGTTGAAAATGTTTGTAAAATTCAATTATAACCTGATCTACCATACCAAAGCACAATTAATTACAATATGTGATTGTAACAGCAAATACAAGAAAATCTTTTAAATTAAGTAACTATATATTTAAATTGAATATCCAGACTAACTACATTAAAACTTTTAAACCATTAAATTAAATTAAATCTGGAGGAGCAGATTCTCCTAATTGGATCTGTACTGCAGTACTAGTCTCCTCACTAAGATAGTCCACTTCATCTCCTGACATCCCTGGCAGCAACATTCTTCCAGTGAACCAGGCTTAAATCTGAATATCATATTTTCCTTCTCTGAAGTCCTCCTTCAATGCCTCTCATACCATGTTCCCTCCTTCACTTTTCATTAATGATTCATTCATTCATCTATCAGATGTTTACTAAGCATTTACTACATGCCAGGCACTGTGCCATATGTGGAAGACTCAGTGGTGAGCAAGACCAACGGTCCCTGAAGCATGCACCTCGCAGTCTAGTTCATCTCACTCAAATTCTCCCCCAACCTTCTTTCCTATTTTGCAAACTGTGCTTGGCACTGCTGCCTGATTCTTCTGCTGTTAGTAGCTAGTTTTGGCTTTTTAGCTTTTTTGATTTCTTTGCCTCTGTGCCTCTTCTCATGCTGGGAATGCCCTAACACCCATCTTCAGAAATTCTACCCCTAACGAAAACTCATTTCCCCAAGAGATTTCCCTACACAAACTTTTTCTAATATCCTCTTTCAGCTGTAATCTTGCCTTCCTTGGATTTCTTTTATGACATTTTAATTTCTTTTTCAACATTTACCTTTTGTCTTCATCATATGTATAAGTATCAAT
Source organism: Grampus griseus (assembly GCF_964374135.1). Lineage (NCBI taxonomy): Eukaryota > Metazoa > Chordata > Mammalia > Artiodactyla > Delphinidae > Grampus > Grampus griseus. The sequence continues at coordinate 97,481,048 of NC_139018.1, forward strand.
ACCATTACTGTCACCCACTCCAACCTCTAAATAGCTGAGCGTGCCTCACCCTCAGTGCATTATACCAACAGGAATTTGTTCCGTTAAGAGTTCATAAAACATGAGATCTTTTACAGAAGACTTCATTGAGTCTAAAAGTGCAGGTCAGCCAAGTCATGTAAACATTGAGGGCAAGCATACTTATTTCAAGGCATCCTCCCTCTAGTAACTATTCAATACCAAAACATAATGATTAAGATGTTATTCCAGGTCTTTTTGAAAAATAACAAATAAAAGCCGGCACAGTTTAAAAATAATTAAGTATGCCTTTGTTTCTGGTAACTTGGGATTCAGCCCTCAGGTGTTAGTCCTGCACATTTCCACAAGCCCATCTTTGTGACCAGAGGAATTCATTTAAGAAACTGTCGCCAAGTGAAAAACAAGTGCCTCACAACACTAGCCCATTTAAGCACCTAATTACAGGATCAGTCAAGAGTCAACTTGCTTCCTAACAGATTGCCTCCAGTCAGTGGGTTTCTGTCTACCCAGAGCTTCAGTTAGGGTGCCCCTACTCTTGGGTCTTGGCATACTTGGATGTCATTGCCCTGACTTTGAACTATGACTCCTCAAAATCTTATTGATGCAGAATTTCGGGTGGTTTGGAAGAGCACAAAGTGTTCCCCAAGTAAGCCATTTCTCCATAGATTACAAATGAAAACCACTGTTTTCTATGCCTTCTTTGAACATACCTGTGCCTAAAATCATAGAACACATTTCAGGTTCTTTAAAAAATTCTTTGAAATGGAATTTCAGGGTGAAAAATATGTGCCTTTAAAATGTTGGTTAAATTGTTAGACTATGCTCCAGCAAGCTTGTTTCAAAACACACTTGAACCAAAAATGAGTAATTATTTCATCATGTCATTAAAGAGTTCATCACTTTTTAAGAAATTACTAATTTGATTATAAAAATATGTATTGATATTTTTTAGTGAGAAAAACTTAATGACTATTTGTAGATTTTTCTGTGATTTAAGTGTTAATATTTGCCCCATTTCCTATTTTATTATTTATCTTTTCCTTATCAAATGGTAAGAGCCCCTTTGTATGTAAAGATATTGATCATCTGTTGAATATATTACAAATATTTTTCAAGTATCATTAGACTTTAAATTTATAGATCTTTGGGGTTTTTGCAATATGATTTTTAAAATTTAAATAGTAAAACTATAAGTTTTTTCACGTATATTTAGAGAATTTTCCCACTCTTAGGCCCTTCACAATTACTAAAAATATTATTACGTATTCTCGTCTAGTAATCTATGTTTCTATGTTTAAAACTTTTATTCATCTTAAGTTTATTTTTGTTAAAGGTAGACAGTAGGATATAATTTTATATTTTTCCCAGAAATTACTCTCAATTATACAAAAGCCACTTATTTACTTTCCTCTATGATTTTAAGTGCCATCTTTTCCAAAGAGCAAATTATGATTTATATACATCCTCATTCCTGAACTCTTTTTTCCTTTTCCATTTATCTATTTGTCTGTTCTTGAACCACTAATGAACTCTACTTCAGATAGATGGATGGAGAGATGATAATGTTTGACATCTGAGAAAAAAGCCCCATGTCCATTCTTCTTCATTTTTTTAACTTTCCTTAGCTCATTTTATACATTTATTTCTCCAGGCGAATTTTGCAATCAACTCACCAGGTTCCCAAAAACCCACCAGGGAGATTTTGGAAGTTATTGTCATTAAATGTACAGATTTGTGACTATGGAAATCTTTAAAATACTGTACTTTCTGTCTGGGATTACATTGTTACTAAATCAAGATATTTTTCAGGACTTTCAGTAATTTTTAGAATGTGTTTTCATATGGATCTTGCATATTTATTATTAAATTTATCCCTATTAATTTCCTATATTCATTGAATGGAATTTTTTATATTCATTTTATTTTCTAACTAGTGTTTTCTGTGTTAGTATATGAGTTTTGTTTTCGGCACTACTATGCTTAACTTTAATTTTTGTTTTATTAGGTTTTCTGTTCTATTCATTTTTTCAAATGTAGCGTATCCACTATTACTATATTTGAATAAAAGTAATTTGTTCTATTTTTATCCTTTTTATTTCATTTTCTTATGATTTGACATTTGCTAAAACTGCCAGAAAAAAAAGTTAAATAATAGTAGGGATGGTAGATTATTATAAATTAAATTGGCATCATTATTGCTTTTTTTATTTAAAAAATTATTTGAGTCATACGTTTTCTTAATATTGGATAAATTGGAATGGTTTTCCTAGGTGCATTTGTATGAGTAACCATCCCTCTTTAATCCTGTCATTTAAATTTGATTTATGCAATAATTTCAAGTAAACAAAATAATACTGGGTTTGTTTTAACAACATAAACTAGTAACAATTGCATATTAACATATAGTCCTAAATAGCTTCCCCCATCAAAGATTTTCTGAAAGAGAAAACTAAAATAGTATTTATTGGAGCCTTGGTTAAAAATCTAACCAGGGTAGATGTGTATGTACTGATATAGAAGAATGTCCACCAAATATTTTTGACTTAATTTGTAGAACAGAATCTATAATATCTCATTTCTATGTGAAAATGGAATTTATACACATTCACACAGACCTACACACATGTTTTTATTTTATGGTCTAGAAAGGAACACATCAAAAGTATCATAATAACAGAGGCTAACTAACACAGGGCTGTGGTTTGAAGAGTGAGAGAGGTTTCTTTACTATTCATAAATGTCAGGGTCCTCCCTGTACTGTCAAGCACTCATTTCCTAAAATTCACCCTTGATCCATTAGTGATACATGAAAACCAATACTGCTACATTGTATTTTGAAAAGTCTTAAATTACAACATAAACCATACCTGAAAAGTCAAGTTACTGTATATATTACTGATATGATATCCAGGAAAAGAAAATGCTTTTATATTTTCCCCCTCAAATACATCAAGACATGCCATCTACTTTAACTGATTTAATACACATAACCACATAAAAATTTCATGGAAAGTACAACTTAGATGCTGTTTTACCTATCTACCTTCTTGTCTCTGAAGGCTGTTTACCATTGAGATTCAGCTTATTCTGGGGACTGTGCTACCTTCCTTAAACTACACGTTTCCATTAGCTGTTGGAGAGTCCCAAGTTGGTTTACCCTCTTTTCCTAAGACACTAGTCATTTTCCTAACAAGACACACACTCCTGGTGAATGAGCTCCTCCTCTGCCTGCCACCTTGCCCTTTGGATGTTTCTAAGGTAGAAAATACAGTGAGAAAGAAAAGTGAAAGGATTGTTAATAAAGGTAACAGTAAATTAACATTTATTCAGTGCTAAAAAGCTTTCACACAATTTTCATTTTAGATTATTTGGTCTAAAAAATAGACTAAGAGCTAAGCCAGATACTGACTTACGGATTCTTTGGTTTATGAATATTTATGACATGGGGTATAATGAGTTGCCTTGTCTCTATACCAGAAACAAATTAATTAATTAACCAATTAATTAATTGTAATAATAACTCAAATTAATTGAGTAGAAGACTTTTATTCTGCAAGTCAAACAATCCCTCACAGTGCAGAAATGCATTATTAGGAACATTCTTTCTTTCTGAAATGCCTTTCTCTATTTGTCCTTGAAAAGATAATAAACTCCATAGTTGTTCTGAAGCACAGAGCACTGCAGTTTCTAAAATAGATGGGAGCTGGCTTGGGACATGCTTCCCACCAAACTGCCTTCGTAGTAATCAAATACAGTGCTGAAAACCTGGTCAAAATAAAAGCACTAGTGGAGTAGAGGCTGATTCTGGTTTGGAGCTTTCTAGCTCCTCACATATCTAGTTTTAGTCCAGAATAATCCTAGAGAATGTTTGTTAAATTAAAAGCTGAAACATGTGTCTTGGTAGAAAGAGAAAATTACACCCTTTTCAACAATTTACCAATTTCCATAACCAAACCTAAAATGTTTAGATTTTAATTGAAAAAAATATTTCCATGGAGAATTATAGCATGTCATTTACTTTGATATGTAAAACTAAATGTATGAAGGACTACTTTATCCATTAAAAATGTATACAGTAACAAACTTTTAATACACTACCAGATCCTTAATTATAAAAACAAAATCAGGTTTATGTTTTGTGTTTAACTGTAAATGCTACGTTAATATTGCTTTCTTTATAATTATTTCTGGAATAAATTTCTATTATGATTTGAGGAAAATGGGGTATCTGTCAGTTATAAAATGAAGTAAACCTTGAAATAACTCAAGTATTTGAGGAAGGTAAGAGAATCCATATGTTTACTGATTTTTACTCATTCTATAAAGGTTGAGCTATTTTAAAGCAGACATAAACAGAAATCAAAAACACAAACTGCACCTCCCATATACAATTAGAAATTAAAATTTATTTTACCATCTCTGTGCTTGCAATTAGCAAAATCTCGTCTTTAATCTGTCTTTACTCAGTGCTATATTGTTGATCTTAAGATAGTTTTATGGATAAAAACCCTGATGTTCAAAGAGCTCATTTATACTTCTCCATGGGAATTTTTCCTTCATTGACAGAAACCAGTAACTATTTTTAAAAGGATTTTTTTATTGATTGACTAAATGAAAAAGATCTACAAAGGGCTTTGCTCATATTGTACCAAATACATTTCAACATTTATAACAAATAACTTCATTTCATAGAAAACTATAAACAGGTAGGGATATACTAGTTACAAAAAACATATATCTTACAAAGATATGAAAAACCATTGGTGGAAGGATAGGAATGAACAAATAGCCCAACAATGCATAAATCAAGGTGTAAATGAAAGTGTCAGCCATTAAATTTTTAGATCCATTGAGCTCTAGGCGGCTGGACATCGTTGTTGGTAGTAAAAACTATCTCCCTCCAAAGGGTTGGTGGAGAGCAGCATGATTGGCAGCACAAATAGAAGACAAAGGAGAAAGCTTCAATCTGCAGCTGATGCACAAGAAGAACATGGGGAGCTGAGTTTACAATAGAGATGACATTACCAAGCTAATGGCATGGGCAATCATGGGGCCACCATGCATCCCGGGTATCAGCGGGGCATCCATTTTCAGCTAAGTGTTAGAGTACCTTTTTGCTTTTTCTCACCACTGCAGGGGTAAAACAGCTGAGTGCGGGAAACCCACTGACTGGTAATAAATTACTATATTGGATACTTTTTGTTTTCTTTCAGCAATGACTTTACTGTGTATTTTTGCTATCATTACCAGTTAAAGTGAGGCTGATTTAGTGAACTGTATCTAACAGTATATCAGTCCTGATGCTCCAATTGCTTTGGCAAGTATCACAGGGTCAAGAGGCTCTTTTGACCTTTATCATCTAAGTCTTTCTGACCACTCACTATTTGAAGCAATCTCAGCTGAACAGATGGACACTTTCTGGGACACTATAAAGCGTAGAATGTAAAGATAAATGAAATTGTGTTTCAGGCTTCAAACTGGTTTATGAGTATAAAATATTGTTAGTGTATCCAACAAAATATCCAGTTTTAAAGAGCATACTCTAACTCTTGCTAATGGACAAGATTGCTTACTTCTTTTATAATGGTAGGTTTTGTTTTATAAGTCTGAGGAATAGAATTTTGTAAAGCATAACTAAGGGTTACTTGGTTACATGTTGATTACTATAACAATATGCCACTTAAAAATGCAGGGTTTACTTTTCATTACTGTGCAATGATATTATTGAATTTTTTAAAAATTAATGATGCATCCAGAAAGTTATAACATACACTGAAAAACAAGATTATGTATTGGATGAAGTAAAAATAAAGATTTTAATTGCCCTTAGACTTAAATTTTTCTCTTAAACGATGTCATTCACTTACTAGAAGGAGAGTATAGTATTTTTACATATCTGGATATGAAAGGAAAATGATTAAGCATCAGTTTTATATTTTATTAACCTGTTTGTGTTAGTATACCATCATGGTTATTTGAATATTTTGAAATTTTTAACATAAAATAGAAGATGTATATATTTTTCTTCACTTGAATTAAGGCTAGTCTCCTCTAAGTAAAGTGACCATATAATTTATTGTTCAAACCAGGCAACTTTTGAGAGTGAAATAGTGCACTATTAATAATTACACTGGAACAATAGGCATATACCAGGATTGTTCCAGTGATCCTAGATGTATGGTCACCTAATCTTAAAGGAATGTAGCAACAAGTATACTTCTTTTTTTAAAAAATCTATATTTCTGTATTACTCTTGAAATGTGACTATTCTGTGAATCACAATTATAATTCTGTAAGTCTATTTTTTTAAATGACTAAAAAGAAGATACATTTTTTTAACTTTCAGGTTCAATTTATTTAGTTCCAATTCTTGAAAACTTCTGATTTGTAGTAAACAAACAAAAAATAACCAAAGTCTCAATTATAAGAATACTACTAATTTTCTCAAGACTAAATTTCTATATTTTGTGCTTATAAAGTCCATGCTACTAGAATCCTACTGTGATATAGCCAAAATAATCTCTCAGCAATCAACTACATTTCCATAAGGCAAACAGATTTGGTTGCAGGCAAGAGCAAAACAAGAGACATAACTGATTTAGAGTTAAACAAACCACTCACCACTTTGGGACAACTAACTAGTTTAGTGAGAAAAGGAGAGATACAGAAAAGGAAATAAGATGGTAAACAAAATTACCAAGGGGTCAGAAGGAACATTTCAGGGCATCCTGGACTGGGAATTAGCTAACATACTAGGACAAAGGTTACGGGCAAGATGCATCCTTCCCGACAAAAAAAACCACAACCACGGGTGTGTCCTCAATTTCTGAAAAGGGACAAAAATCAATACCAGCTTTAAAGTTTTAGGGTTTTATAAGTAATTCTGAGAACAAATGTGCAATACAATCTTCTTTCTAGGCAATGAAATACCGCGTGACAGAGATCGACTTCGGGAAAAGGCTCTGAGAAAGTTAAGGAAAAACATGTCAAGTTGAGGTACGGCCAAATAGGAATTGTGGAAAATAATTCACATAACCAAATGCTATGGACTGAAGGTTTGTGTGTTGGGACTCTCCCACCACAATTCACATGTTGAATTTATAATCTCCGTGTGATGGTATTTGGAGATAGGGACTTCAGGAGGTGATATGGCTATGAGGGTGGGATTAATGCCCTTAGAAGAAGAGTCCAGGGAGCTAGCTCACTTTCCTTCCACAATATGAAGGTACAATGAAAAAACAGCCATATGCAGCCAGGAAGAGAGCCTTCATCAAACACCAACTCGGCAGCACCTTAATCTTCCCAGCCCCCAGAGCAGTGAGAAATAAGTTTCTGTTGTTTATAAGCCATACCATCTATGATATTTTGCTATAACAGCCCAAGCTAAGATGTTTTTATTAAATCTAGGAATAATTAAATAATTGCTGATAAACTTATCTAACTTTGTACTGAAGCCAAAACATTCCTCTAAGATGTAGAGTATTACCAGTATTAGAGAAAATATAGAAAAGATTATCTTATCTTGGTACAAAGCTATGATGAGGATGCCATCAGAATGCTGGGCAAATCTGGCTAGATCTCAGGAAAAGAAATTTTCACTATTGTAAAAATCATGATAACACAGAATATGAAATGTTAACTCAGACACCTAATTCTGAATTACAGAAGAGACTAAAGATATTGATATACATTTGGAGACTTTAAAAAAAATTAGTAAGAAAAACAAGAGACATTTGAAAGTCATGCTTAACATTACAAAAATAGATTTTGCTATATTGTTTTTGCCTTTAATATGTGGTCTACTCAGCATCCTATAAAAAATTCAATTAAACTAATAGAAAAAAGTAGTCATATCAAATTCAAAAGCAATTTCATTTAAAAGCTAAATTATATGTAGCACAGAAGATAAAGTCCTACATGCTCTCTTTAAATAGCAACTGTTTCCTTAAATTTTTGTATCTCTCTCTGTATATAATTATCAACTAAGATAACAACTTTATGTTGCTAAATTACTCTGCAATCACACCCCCAAGAGATGAAAACTAATTAAAAGAGATGTGCTGCTGTTGATGAGAATGTAAATTGATACAGCCACTATGGAGAACAGTATGGAGGTTCCTTAAAAAACTAAAAATAGAACTACCATACGACCCAGCAATCCTACTACTGGGCATATACCCTGAGAAAACCAGAATTCAAAAAGAGTCATGTACCAAAATGTTCATTGCAGCTCTATTTACAATAGCCAGGACATGGAAGCAACCTAAGTGTCCACCAACAGATGAATGGATAAAGAAGATGTGGCACATATATACAATGGAGTATTACTCAGCCATACAAAGAAATGAAATTGAGTTATTTGTAATGAGGTGGATGGACCTAGAGTCTGTCATACAGAGTGAAGTAAGTCAGAAAGAGAAAAACAAATACCGTATGCTAACACATATATATGGAATCTAAGAAAAAAAAAAAGGTCATGAAGAACCTAGGGGCAAGATGGGAATAAAGACACAGACCTACTAGAGAATGGACTTGAGGATATGGGGAGGGGGAAGGGTAAGCTGTGACAAAGTGAGAGAGTGGCATGGACATATATACACTACCAAAAGTAAAATACATAGCTAGTGGGAAGCAGCCGCATAGCATAGGGAGATCAGCTCGGTGCTTTGTGACCATCTAGAGAGGTGGGATAGGGAGGGTGGGAGGGAGGTAGACGTAAGAGGGAAGAGATATGGGGACATACGTATATGTATAACTGATTCACTTTGTTATAAAGCAGAAACTAACACACATTGTAAAGCAATTATACTCCAATAAAGATGTTAAAAAAAAAAAAAAAACAGAGATGTGCTGTAGATATACTAATTTGACTTACTCCAAACACCTTTGCTTCCCAACTATGACTTTTAAGTCAGTGGTATCATGCTGATGCTTTCCAAAGATCATACTAATAAGCTTATAATTGGCCAAAAGGTTAGAAAGGATGTCGGCTGAAGGAAAATAACTTAGAATTGATTTACCACTAAGTAGATCAAAGGACAAAAAAAAAAAGTCCTTTTTTTTTTTTGTAATGCTTCTTATGTGTATTTATATAAAGAATACCCAGCCAAACACTTATTTTGGATATATGTCTCTGTGTGGCCACCAAACATTTTAGTCAGTTCGATTTAACACATACCTATTAAATTGAAACCAATACCTACAGAATACTCCCACACAAAAAAGTGAATAATATAAACTAAAGTTAAAAATGAGGACATGCATTCTTTCAAATGACTACACACACAATAAATTACCATATAGCTAGTAATTGACAAGATCAAGTTTGTAGACTACCTTCGAGAAGTAAGAAGTGGGAGAAGTAAGACAGAAAATGTCCAAAAGGCCAAAATAGATTTCACAAGGCAGGGCTCCAAAATTGAGTGCAAACAGTTTTAAATTTTAGCAAAGAGGGAGCATTACAAGATTTTATGTTAATGACAACCAAAAACAGTACTTTCCAGTGGAAAGCTTCTACTTCTCTTCTTGTGGCCTATTACACTCAATTATAACAGAATCTAATCACAGCTTTGCCGACTGCAGGGGTTAGAAAACCATGGCCAGCAGACCAAATACTGCCTACCACATCTTTTTTGTAAATAAAATATCCCTGAAACACAGAAATGCTCATTTGTTTATGTATAGCCAATGGGTGTTTTTGGCATTACAAAAGTAGAGTTGAGTAGTTGTGAGGGAGACTGCATGGTCCACAAATCTAAAACTATTTACTATGGGACCCTTGACAGAAAATGTCTGACAATCCCTGGCCTATTTTAAATGAACAGGAATTTTAAATGTGCACAAAAAAATTTTTTTAGACAAAACCACTATATAAATATAAAGCAGGCAATTTAAGGTGTTAAATCCCCTTGATTCAGGTAAGTTATATTCTAAAAAAGGACTCTATCGTAAGGTTGTATTGGATGTTTTTTGCCACCTAATGTGATTTTCCACTATAAATATAAGTTGCTCTCAGAAGTCGAAGGCCAGGTCCAAAGGCTTCTTTTTATTTTCCTGCTGGACAATAAGACAGTCAGCTTCCACTGTTCCCACTATATATTTAATCTCCAGGCATATCAACTTCCCATCAATCCCCTCCTCACCACTCATCTTTGTATTCTGGGCTTTTGGACGTGCTGTTCCCCACAGCAAAATTATTCCTGCATCAAGATTTAGACCCAGCATAAATTTCTGCACTCTGTGAACAGCGTGGGTCTCACCATCTACAGGGTTCTAGTAGTACTTTGGGATGTAGGTCTATTAGAGCACATGTATTGTATAATGGCTTTTACCAATTTGATGTTAAAAAACTCAGCCCCAAATAATAATTTCCTTTTCTTGCTGCAACTATGCAATAGCTTCTTCTTCCTGACACCCCCTTTCCGCTAATCCGATTCCTAAATAGGTCTTTTGCAGTAGCTGTTTGCTTTGCCTAGAAAATTCTCCCCTCTGCTAGCCACATGGCTGGCCACATCTAGCCAGACAGTACAAATGCTACCTTCTCCTCTGACCTTCTGTAACTACTCTGCCTAAAGTAAAGCCCCAGGCCCTCTCTGTCACATTGTCTGTTGTTAATTCACTGCAAAGCCTTAATCACTATCTGACATTCTTTTTCTGTTTAATTAATTTTTATGGGAGTATAGTTGCTTTACAATGTTGTGTTAGCTTCTACTGCACAGCAAAATGAACCAGCCATACATATACATATATCCCTTCCCTTTTGGATTTCCCTCCAATTTAGGTCACCACAGTGCATTAAGTAGAGCTCCCTGTGCTATACAGTATGTTCCCATCAGTTGTCTATTTTATACATAGTATCAATAGTGTATATGTGTCAATCCCAATCTCCCAATTCCTCCCACCCCACCCCCTTCCCCCTTGATATCCATACATTTGTTCTCTACGTCTGCTTTGCAAATAAGGTCATCTATACCATTTTTCTAGATTCCACATATATGCGTTAATATACCATATTTGTTTTTCTCTTTCTGACTTACTTCACTCTTTATGACGCTCTCTAGGTTCATCTACATCTCTACAAATGACCCAATTTTGTTCCTTTTTATGGCTAACATTCCATTATATATATGTACCACATCTTCTTTATCCATTTCTCTGTTGATGGACATTTACGTTGCTTCCATGTCCTGGCTATTGTAAATAGTGCTATGAACATTGGGGTGCATGTGTCTTACTGAATTGGTTTTCTCAAGGTATATGCCCAGTAGTGGGATTGCTGGGTCATATGGTAGTTCTATTTTAGCTGTTTAAGGAACCTCGATACTGTTCTCAGTAGTGGCTGTATCAATTTACATTCCCACCAACACTGTATGAGGGTTCCCTTTTCTCCACACCTTCTCCAGCATTTATTCTTTGCAGTATTTTTGATCATGGTCATTCTGACCAGTGTGAGGTGATACCTCATTGCAGTTTTGATTTGCATTTCTCTAATAATTAGTGATGCTGAGCATCTTTTCATGTGTTTGTTGCCCATCTCTATGTCTTCTTTAGAGAAATGTCTATTTAGGTCTTCCACCCATTTTTGGATTGGGTTCTTTGTTTTTTTGATATTGAGCTGCATGAGCTGCTTGTATACATGGAGATTAATCCTGTGTCAGTTGCTTCCTTTGTGAATATTTTCTCCCATTCTCAGGGTTGTCTCTTCATCTTGTTTATGGTTTCCTTTGCTGTGCAAAAGCTTATAAATTTAATCTTTTTTTTAACAACCTTATTGGAGTATAATTGCTTTACAATGGTGTGTTAGTTTCTGCTTTATAACAAAGTGAATCAGTTATACATATACATATGTTCCCATATCCCTTCCCTCTTGTCTCTCCCTCCCTACCACCCTGCCTATCCCACCCCTCTAGGTGGTCACAAATCACCGAGCTGATCCCCCTGTGCTATGCGGCTGCTTCCCGCTAGCTATGTATTTTAATTTTGGTAGTGTATATATGTCCATGCCACTCTCTCACTTTGTCACAGCTTACCCTTCCCCCTTCCCATATCCCCAAGTCCATTCTCTAGTAGGTCTGTGTCTTTATTCCCATCTTGCCCCTAGGTTCTTCATGACCTTTTTTTTTCTTTTTCTGAGATTCCATATGTATGTGTTAGCATACGGTATTTGTTTTTCTCTTTCTGACTTACTTCACTCTGTATGACAGACTCTAGGTCCATCCACCTCACTACAAATAACTCAATTTCGTTTCTTTGTATGGCTGAGTAATATTCCATTGTATATATGTGCCACATCTTCTTTATCCATTCATCTGTTGATGGACACTTAGGTTGCTTCCATGTCCAGGCTATTGTAAATAGAGCTGCAATGAACATTTTGGTACATGACTCTTTTTGAATTCTGGTTTTTTCAGGGTATATGCCCAGTAGTGGGATTGCTGGGTCGTATGGTATTTCTATTCCTAATTTTTAAGGAACCTCCATACTGTTCTCCATAGTGGCTGTATCAATTTACATTCGCACCAAAAGTGCAAGAGTGTTCCCTTTTCTCCACACCCTCTCCATCATTTATTGTTTCTAGATTTTTTGATGATGTCCATTCTGACCAGTGTGTTTCTCTAATGATTAATGATGTTGAGCATTCTTTCATGTGTTTGTTGGCAACCTCTATATCTTCTTTGGAGAAATGTCTATTTAGGTCTTCTGCCCATTTTTGGATTGGATTGTTTGTTTTTTGGATATTGAGCTGCATGAGCTGCTTGTAAATTCTGGAGATTAATCCTTTGTCAGTTGCTTCATTTGCAAATATTTTCTCCCATTCTGAGGGTTGTCTTTTCACCTTGTTTATGGTTTCCTTTGCTCTGCAAAAGCTTTTAGGTTTCATTAGGTCCCATTTGTTTATTTTTGGTTTTATTTCCACTTCTCTAGGAGGTGGGTCATAAAGGATCTTGCTGTGATTTATGTCATAGAGTGTTCTGCCTATGTTTTCCTCTAAGAGTTTGATAGTCTCTGGCCTTATATTTGGATCTTTAATCCATTTTGAGTTTATTTTTGTGTATGGTGTTAGGGAGTGTTCTAATTTCATACTTTTACATGTACCTGTCCAGTTTTCCCAGCACCACTTATTGAAGAGGCTGTCTTTTCGCCACTGTATATTCTTGCCTCCTTTATCAAAGATAAGGTGACCATATGTGCATGGGTTTATGTCTGGGCTTTCTATCCTGTTCCATTGATCTATATTTCTGTTTTTGTGCCAGTACCATACTGTCTTGATTACTGTAGCTTTGTAGTATAGTCTGAAGTCAGGGAGCCTGATTGCTCCAGCTTCACTTTTCGTTCACAAGATTGCTTGACCTATTCGGGGTCGTTTGTGTTTCCATACAAATTGTGAAATTCTTTGTTCTAGTTCTGTGAAAAATGCCAGTGGTAGTTTGATAGGGATTGCATTAAATGTGTAGATTGCTTTGGGTAGTAGAGTCATTTTCACAATGTTGATTCTTCCAATCCAAGAACGTGGTATATCTCTCCATCTGTTTGTATCATCTTTAATTTCTTTCATCAGTGTCTTATAATTTTCTGCATACAGGTCTTTTGTCTCCTTAGGTATGTTTATTCCTAGATATTTTATTCTTTTGGTTGCAATGGGAAATGGGAGTGTTTTCTTAATTTCACTTTCAGAATTTTCATCATTAGTGTACAGGAATACCAGAGATTTCTGCACATTAATTTTGTATCCTGCTACATTACCAAATTCATTGATTAGCTTTAGTAGTTTTCTGGTAGCATCTTTAGGATTCTCTATGTATAGTATCATGTCATCTGCAAACAGTGACAGCTTTACTTCTTCTTTTCCAACTTGGATTCCTTTTATTTCCTTTTCTTCTCTGATTACTGTGGCTAAAACTTCCAAAACTATGTTGAATAAGAGTGGTGAGAGTGGGCAACCTTGTCTTGTTCCTCGTCTTAGTGGAAATTCTTTCAGTTTTTCACCATTGAGGATGATGTTGGCTGTGGGTTTGTCATATATGACCTTTATTATGTTGAGGAACGTTCCCTCTATGCCGTTCTGCAGGGTTTTTTTATCATAAATGGGTGTTGAATTTTGTCAAAAGCTTTCTCTGCATCTATTGAGATGATCATACAGTTTTTCTCCTTCAATTTGTTAATATGGTATATCACGTTTATTGATTTGCATATATTGAAGAATCCTTGCATTCCTGGAATAAACCCCACTTGATCAGGGTGTAAGATCCTTTTAATGTGTTGTTGGATTCTGTTTGCCAGTATTTTGTTGAGGATTTTTGCATGTATGTTCATCAGTGATATTAGCCTGTAGTTTTCTTTCTTTGTGACATCTTTGTTGGTTTTTGTATCAGGGTGACGGTGGCCTCGTAGAATGAGTTTGGGAGTGTTCCTCCCTCTGCTGTATTTTGGAAGAGTTTGAGAAGGATAGGTGTTAGCTCTTCTCTAAATGTGTGATAGAATTCGCCTGTGAAGCCATCTGGTCCCGGGCTTTTGTTTGTTGGAAGATTCTTAATCACAGTTTCAATTTCAGTGCCTGTGATTGGTCTGTTCATATTTTCTATTTATTCCTGGTTCAGTCTTGGCAGATTGTGCATTTCTAAGAATTTGTCCATTTCTTCCAGGTTGTCCATTTTATTGGCATAGAGTTGCTTGTAGTAATCTCTCATGATCTTTTGTATTTCTGCAGTGTCAGTTGTTACTTCTCCTTTTTCATTTCTAATTCTATTGATTTGAGTCTTCTCCCTTTTTTTCTTGATGAGTCTGGCTAATGGTTTATCAATTTTGTTTATCTTCTCAAAGAACCAACTTTTAGTTTTATTGATCTTTGCTGTCGTTTCCTTCATTTCTTTTTCATTTATTTCTGATCTAATCTTTATGATTTCTTTCCTTCTGCTAACTTTGGGGGTTTTTTTGTTTTTCTTTCTCTAATTGCTTTAGGTGCAAGGTTAGGTTGTTTGTTTGAGATGTTTCCTATTTCTTACAGTAGGATTGTATTGCTATAAACTTCCCTCTTAGAACTGCTTTTGCTGCATCCCATAGGTCTTGGGTCATCGTGTTTTCATTGTCATTTGTTTCTAGGTATTTTTTGATTTCCTCTTTGATTTCTTCAGTGATCACTTGGTTATTAAGTAGTGTATTGTTTAGCCTCCATGTGTTTGTAATTTTTACAGATCTTTTCCTGTAATTGATATCTAGTCTCATAGCGTTCTGGTTGGAAAAGATACTTTATACGGTTTCAATTTTCTTCAATTTACCAAGGCTTGATTTGTGACCCAAGATATGATCTATCCTGGAGAATGTTCCATCAGCACTTGAGAAAAATGTGTATTCTGTTGTTTTTGGATGGAATGTTCTATAAATATCAATTAAGTCCATCTTGTTTAATGTATCACTTAAAGCTTGTGTTTATTTATTTATTTTTATTTTGGATGATCTGTCCATTGGTGAAAGTGGGGTGTTAAAGTCCCCTACTATTTTTGTGTTACTGTCAGTTTCCCCTTTTATGGCTGTTAGTATTTGCTTTATGTATTGAGGTGCTCCTATGTTGGGTGCATAAATATTTACAATTGTTATATGTTCTTCTTGGATTGATCCCTTGATCATTATATAGTGTCCTTCTTTGTCTCTTGTAATAGTCTTTATTTTAAAGTCTATTTTGTCTGATATGAAATTGCTACTCCAGCTTTCTTTTGATTTCCATTTGCAAGGAATATCTTTTTCCATCCCCTCACTTTCAGTCTGTATGTGTCCCTAGGTCTGAAGTGGGTCTCTTGTAGACAGCATATATATGGGTCTTGTTTTTGTATCCATTCAGCCAGTCTGTGTCTTTTGGTGGGAGCATTTAATCCATTTACATTTAAGGTAATTATCGATATGTATGTTCCTATTCCCATTTTCTTAATTGTTTTGGGTTTGTTATTGTAGGTCTTTTCCTTCTCTTGTGCTTCTTGCCTAGAGAAGTTCCTTTAGCAGTTGTTGTAAAGCTGGTTTGGTGGTGCTGAACTCTCTCAGCTTTTCCTTGTCTGTAAAAGTTTTAATTTCTCTGTCAAATCTGAATGAGATCCTTGCTGGGTAGAGTAATCTTGGT
The DNA here is from genome assembly GCF_964374135.1 of Grampus griseus. Classification (NCBI taxonomy): domain Eukaryota; kingdom Metazoa; phylum Chordata; class Mammalia; order Artiodactyla; family Delphinidae; genus Grampus; species Grampus griseus. The sequence goes on from NC_139018.1 coordinate 97,497,174, forward strand.
TGTAGGTTTTTCTCCTTCATCACTTTGAATATGTCCTGCCTCTCCCTTCGGCTTGCAGAGTTTCTGCTGAAAGATCAGCTATTAACCTTATGGGGATTCCCTTGTGTGTTATTAGTTGTTTTTCCCTTGCTGCTTTTAATATGTTTTCTTTGTATTTAATTTTTAATAGTTTGAATAATATGTGTCTTCGCTTGTTTCTCCTTGGATTTATCCTGTATGGGATTCTCTGTTCTTCCTGGACTTGATTAACTATTTCCTTTCCATATTAGGGAAGTTTTCAACTATAATCTCTTCAAATATTTTCTCAGTCCCTTTCTTTTTCTCTTCCTCATCTAGGACCCCTATAATTTGAATGTTGGTGCATTTAATGTTGTCCCAGAGGTCTCTGAGACTGTCCTAAGTTCTTTTCATTCTTTTTTCTTTATTCTGCTCTGCAGTAGTTATTTCCACTATTTTATCTTCCAGGTCACTTATCCGTTCTTGTGCCTCAGTTATTCTGCCATTGATTCCTTCTAGAGAGTTTTTAATTTCATTTATTGTGTTGTTCATCATTGTTTGTTTGCTCTTTAGTTCTTCTAGGTCCTTGTTAAACGTTTCTTGTATTTTCTCCATTCTGATTCCAAGATTTTGGATCATCTTTACTATAATTACTCTGAAGTCTTTTTCAGGTAGACTGCCTGTTTCCTCTTCATTTGTTTGGTCTGGTGGGTTTTTACCTTGCTCCTTCATCTGCTGTGTGTTTTTCTATCTTCTCATTTGGCTTAACTTACTGTGTTTGGGGTCTCCTTTTTGCAGGCTGCAGGTTCGTAGTTCCCTTTGTTTTTGGTGTCTCTCCCCAGTGGCTAAGGTTGGTTCAGTGGGTTGTGTAGGCTTCCTGGTGGAGGGGACTAGTGCCTGTGTTCTGGTGGATGAGGCTGGATCTTGTCTTTCTGGTGGACAGGTCCACGTCTGGTAGTGTGTTTTGGGGTGTCTGTGGCCTTATTATGATTTTAGGCAGCCTCTCTGCTAATGGATGTGGCTGTGTTCTTGTCTTGCTAGTTGTTTGGCATAGGGTATCCAGCACTGTAGCTTGCTGGTCGTTGAGTGAAGCTGGGTGTTGGTGTTGAGATGGAGATTTCTGGGATATGTTTGCCGTTTGATATTACGTGGAGCCGGGAGGTCTCTTGTGGACCAGTGTCCTGAAGTTGGCTCTCCCACCTCAGAGGCACAGCACTGACTCCTGGCTGGAGCACCAAGAGCCTTTCATCCACACGGCTCAGAATAAAAGGGAGAAAAAATAGAAAGTAAGAAAGAGGATGAAATAAAATAAAATTAAATAAAGTAAAATAAAATAGTTATTAAAATAAAAAATAATTATTAAGAAAAAGTTTTAAAACGTAAAAAAACAAAACAAAACAACGGACAGACAGACCCCTAGGACAAATGGTGAAAGCAAAGTTATACAGACCAAATCACACACAGAAGCATACACATACACACTTACAGAAAGTTAAAAAGCGAAAAAAAATATATATATATATCATTGCCCCCAAAGTCTACCTCCTCAATTTGGGATGATTTGTTGTCTATTCAGGTATTCAGGTATACAGGTATTCCACAGATGCAGGGTACATCAAGGTGATTGTGGAGATTTAATCCGCTACTCCTGAGGCTGCTGGGAAAAATTTCCCTTTCTCTTCTTTGTTCGCACAGCTCCTGGGGTTCAGCTTTGGATTTGGACCCGCCTCTGCATGTAGGTTGCCTGAGGGCGTCTGTTCTTCACTCAGACAGGATGGGGTTAAAGGAGCAGCTGCTTCGGGGGCTCTGGCACACTCAGGCTGGGAGGATGGAGGGGTACAGATGCGGCGGCAGAGGCCAGTGTGACGTTGCGCCAGCCTGAGGCGCGCCGTGCGTTCTCCCAGGGAAGTTGTCCCTGGATCACGGGACCCTGGCAGTGGTGGGGGTTGCACAGGCTCCCGGGAGGCGCGGTGTGGAGAGTGACCTGTGCTCGTACACAGGCTTCTTGGTGGCGGCAGCAGCAGCCTTAGCGTCCCATGCCCGTCTCTGGGGTCCGCGCTGCTCGCGCCTATCTCTGGAGCTCCTTTAAGCAGTGCTCTTAATCCCCTCTCCTCGTGCACCAGGAAACAAAGAGGGAAGAGAAAGTCTCTTGCCTCTTCAGCAGTTCCAGACCTTTTCCTGGTCTCCGTCCTGGCTAGCTGTGGCACACTAGCCCCTTTCAGGCTGTGTTCTCGCAGCCAACCCCTGTCCTCTCCCTGCGATCCGACCGAAGCCCGAGCCTCAGCTCCCAGCCCTGCACATCCCGGCAGGTGAGAAGACAAGCCTCTCGGGCTGGTGAGTGCTGGTCGGCACCGGTCCTCTGTGCGGGAATCTCTCTGCTTTACCCTCCGCACCCCTGTTGCTGTGCTCTCCTCCGCGGCTCCGAAGCTTCCCCTCTCCGCCACCCACAGTCTCTGCCCGCAAAGGGGCTTAGTAGTGTGTGGAAACCTTTCCTCCTTCACAGCTCCCTCCCACTGCTGCAGGTCCCGTCCCTATTCTTTGTCTCTGTTTTTTCTTTTTTCTTTTGCCCTACCCAGGTACGTGGGGAGTTTCTTGCCTTTTGGGAGGTCTGAGGTCTTCTGCCAGCATTCAGTAGATGTTCTATAGGAGCAGTTCCACCTGTAGATGTATTTCTGATGTATCTGTGGGGAGGAAGGTGATCTCCGCGTCTTACTCTTCTGCCATCTTGAACCTGCCTAATCTTCTTTTAAAAAATTACAGTCCATCTCCTCTTACTAGAAATGTGTCATGAGTGCCAAGACTTTGTTGAAATTCTTAGTATCAAGAAGACTGTCTGACACATAGTAGGTGTTCAATGGATATTTGCTGAATGAATAAAAGATTCTGTTCTGCATTCCACACTACAAAACTTACATAATGTATAGACATAGCAATTCTTTCAAGTAGCTTAAGGTCTAGTTGAGAATATAAGACATATATATACTTGTAAAATAACCAGGCAATCCATAGTTAACTTACAAGTGTTTAACCAGTGCATGTTAAATAGCATGCAGATATTGTAGTATGGGTAGGATTTGACTAGGTGGAGAGAAGAGCACCTCCTGTGCATGAGATTAGGCAAGAAGAGATGTGTGCAGAGTGGAATCAGTAGGGCAACCGTGTGGAGGGGCACTGACCTGCCTGCCATTACGAAGATACCTTCTCCCTAGAGGAGGAGCAAATCTTACAAGGAAGAAGAGCAAATCCCATGACGATTGGTGTCTCCTCGGGCTGTTAACCCAGCACACTACCCTATGTTCTCACAATAAGGGGTTACCTAAAGCATTTACTGTCATACATATCAAGGAGTAGAATCAGCCCTCTCTTCACCAACCTCTGATGAGAGGTTCAGCAATTTTCAAATGATCTATGAAAGTAGGAAGTGATGTCGGCCACTTGAGGGATGGAGGATTGTGCCAGAGACTTTGCATCTGGGAAATGAAACATAAATCAGGCCTCTTCATATTTATTACACTTACATTTCTAAAAGTTATTACAAACCTGTGATTAGACTGTTGCTGGCTTCAGGGATTTTCTGTCAAGGGGAGGGCTTAGTAAAGTAATTATTTGAGGGAAGCAGAGGGCTCATGATATACAGTACAATCCTCAGGCTATTTTTGAGTGCTTATTTTAGATAACTTTGTTACTAAAAAAAATAGTCTGAAATTTAAGGCAAGTGAATAGGGCAATAACAAATTTTGCTGGTGTAAGAAACCATTTAACTACACTACCTTTTAATCTTCCTTTGTGAGTCTATATCAGCTCACCATTGTGCCTATCTTACCTGTAGTGAATCATTCCTCCCTAATGTGCTAAATAGCCTAAATTTCATTACCAGTTTTAATAAACTTTTTCTTATAAGCTTTTGTATTGGTTTGGACTGGTCTAAATATCGATATGCCTTTCAAACTTTTGAATTGATTGAAACTTGTGTCTAAATATCAGTGGGGTAAGAGTTGTGTTTCAACAACCTCTTTGCTATTATTAACTTTTTTTTTTTTTGCTAGATCACTCCCCTCTGTAAAATCAAGTCACACATAAAAACCCAATTTGGACTTTAAGCAATTGACTGACAAAGTAAATACCCATGGGGTTGGGGGGGGGGCATTCATTTTCATTGTTTCTGTTACAACTCAAAAAAGGACATATTCTTCACTTTCTTACCATGTATTTTTCATGTTTCAACTTTAGTAATTTTTAGTCCATGTGTTTATTCAACAAATATTTTCTGAAAATCTGCCTTGTGTCCAACATATGCAGGTGATGACGATACCATGATAAACTGACAGCATATCACTGCCCATTTTGAGATTATACTGTTGTGGAAGGTGGGGAAAATAAAAAATGAAATAAATAGGATGCTGAGACAGAGAATAAGGAGAGGTGGGCTGCTACATACTTTATGGAAAATGACATTGAAGCTTAGACTTCAAGGTGAAGAATCAGAGGGGAAATATTCTGGTAGCAGACAAGCAGTAGGGAGAATATGAGTTACTTTAATGAGGCCAAGTAGCTGGAGATTAAATATGTAGCTGGAGGTTATGGCCCCAAATCTACAGTTGACCTTTTCAATATCTTTTTCTTTATAATTTTGGATTTTATCTGAGGATGACTACAACTCAGATGAATAATAGTTGAATATCCATTTCTGAGGCTCTTTTCTTTCTATCCAGGTCATGCTGGTGGAAGTGGAAAGACTAATTCATAAACTGTACTGTGTGTTCAACAGATTGGAAAGTCACACAGCTGAAGAATATGTTCAATCTCCACCCAAAGATAAGCATCAAAATCAAATTTAAAGCTCAGAAGTTATGCTAACAGTAGATATTGTCCCCAGCTTAGGAGCTACAATAAAAATTACATAAAAATAATACTGATTAACAATTTGAAATTTATTAACATCCTGAAATATTAAAGGAGATATTTTCTAGGTTTTGACTGCTTGCAGGTGTCCAGCATGTGGAACTCGCTGAAGGAACAGACAGGGTGAAAAGGTCCCAAAGAGAAACAAGAGTTTGATTCAAACTTCAGAAACGATTAGTACCAGGATAGCTAGTCAGGGCACTTAAGCAGATGTTGAATGTTACAGAACCAGAAGAAGAGAGTAATAGTCCTAAGACAGCAGTCACCCTGAATTAGAATGATTCCCATCTATAAGCAGAATTGTAAGATTGCCCCCAGTATTCTCAAAACCTGGCAAAGCATATCTTCTTCCAGTTATCTAACCAAACAGTAATCTAGGTACTGCCATGAAGGGATTGTGCTGATGTAATTAAGGTTCCAAATCAGTTGACTTTAAGATAGGAAGGTTATCTGAGTTGTCCTGACTTAATCACATTGAGTTTTTGAAAGCAGAGAGTTTTTTATGGCTGGTGGCTGAGGGGGAAGTCAGAGATTCAGAGTACTAGAGGGACTCCCTACATAAGAAGTTCTCCACTGCTGGCTTGAAGATGAAAAGACTGTATGTCAAGGAATGTGTGGGCCCCCTGGTCAACAGTCAGGGGGACTGTCCTACAGGGACTCCTGTTCTACAACCAGAAGGAAATGAATTCTGCCAATAACCTGAATAAGCTTGGAAGAGGACCCCAGCCTCAGATGATACAGCAACTGCAGCCCACACCTGGATTTCAGTCACATGAGACTCTGAGCAAAGAACCCAGTGTCATGCCAGATTCCTGGCACAGAAGAAATGGTGATATAATAAGTGTAATTTGTTCTAAACCCTTACATTTGTGGCAATTTGCTACATAGCAACAGAAAACTAAAACACCTTCATCTCAAAGGGTTCAGGTAGAAGAAGCCAGAGTGGTCATTAGTGAGACCACTGGTTCCCAAAAAGAGGCAACCTGGAAGGCAGATGTATACTAAGGAGGGTGATCAGACAGAGAAAAGAAAAATCAGAGCTCCAAGCAAAAGCTAAATCCTATCAACTAATCACAGAAAGGCCAGGGAATTCTGAAATTCTGGGACTATAAAAATATCCAAAACCAACTTTTAGTACACCAGATCCCAAGCTCTGCTGGCAAAGAATCTTCAAGAAGATGGGATGGGGAAGTGAAGAGAGGACAACACAGGAACTCAACCATGAGAGAAATCTGGCAGGTCAAAGTCTGGCTACAGGATCCATCCACAAGTGGATTCAGCTATACTGACACTGAGAGAGCAGAGACAGGAACCAGAAAGTCTCAGTTTCGGCTCTAAACCCAATTTACTGTGTGATTCAATCACGACTGGGCTCCTAAATTCTCCTAAGAAGGGAGAGAACAGATAATATGACCACTTCTGGTTCTAACAGGCTACAATGCTAAAACTAGGAATAAAGGGTCTGATGAACCTGTCTCCCTCCATTACTACGTTTTAGGCATCCAGATTATTATTTTAGTTCAAGGAGCAAAAAAGGAAGTAAGACATTTGCTACCAGAGCCTAAATGTAGAGGGCCAAGTTTTGTATAATGAGACCTCTAGTGGGAGCTGGGAAGAAAGTAGTAAAGGTGAGTACAACTTCATATTTTGTAAGCTTTCATAATAGCTTTCTAAAAACCAGCAGGTCTCAGACAACATGTGAAGACAAAAAAATAAAACCTAAAATTTTCAGTTATATTTGGATGTGCATGAAGTTAAACACGTGTATAAGAAAGGCCCTGCTGCTCACAGCAGCCTCTTATGACCATTTTTTAAATATCTGGTAGGAATAATCATACCTGGACCAAAAGCTTACGCAGCATATTTCAATTTAGGATAAAAGCTGTTTCCAGACTAATATGAGCTTCATAGTATGCAGAAAATTACAAAAGATGTAATTTATGTCATTATTTGTATTTAATGTCATGAATGCCATTTGGGGATACAGAGAACTGGTTGTGCCTTCAGGATGTCACTATTAAAACCCAATTCAGAAAAATGGATGAGCATATTAGCTGGATATATTTTTCAGTAAGTTCATGCTCTTAGTTTCAATGAATAAAGCTAAAGTTTGTTGTTGTTGTTACCATCTTTATTGGAGTATAATTGCTTTACAATGGTGTGTTAGTTTCTGCTGTATAACAAAGTGAATCAGCTATACATATACATATATAGCCATATCTCCTCCCTCTTGCATCTCCCTCCCACCCTCCCTATCCCACACCTCTAGGTGGTCACAAAGCACCGAGCTAATCTCCCTGTGCTATGTGGCTGCTTCCCACTAACTATTTTACATTTGGTAATGTATATATTTCAGTGCCACTCTCTCACTTCGTCCCAGCTTACCCTTCCCCCTTATGGACAACCTGGAAGAAATGGAAAAATTCTTAGAAAAGTACAAACTTCCAAGACTGAACCAGGAAGAAATAGAAAATATGAACAGACCAATCACAAGCACAGAAATTGAAACTGTGATTAAAAATCTTCCAGCAAACACAAGCCCAAGACCAGATGCTTCACAGGTGAATTCTATCAAACATTTAGAGAAGAGCTAACACCCATTCTTCTCAAACTCTTCCAAAATATAGCAGAGGAAGGAACATTCCCAAACTCATTCTACAAAGCCACCATCACCCTGATACCAGAACCAGACAAAGATGTCACAAAGAAAGAAAACTACAGGCCAATATCACTGATGAACATAGATGCAAAAATCCTCAACAAAATACCAGCAAACAGAATCCAACAGCACATTAAAAGGATCATACACCATGATCAAGTGGGGTTTATCCCAGGAATGCAAGGATTCTTCAATATACGCAAATCAATCAATGTGATACACCATATTCACAAACTGAAGGATAAAAACCATATGATAATCTCAATAGATGCAGAAAAACTTTCAACAAAATTCAACACCGATTTATATCAAAAACTCTCCAGAAAGTGGACATAGAAGGAACCTACCTCAACCATATATGACAAACCCACAGCCAGCATCATTCTCAATGGTGAAAAACTGAAACCATTTCCATTAAGATCAGGAACAAGACAAGGATGTCCACTCTCACTGCTGTTATTCAACATAGTTTTGGAAGTTTTAGTCACAGCAATCAGAGAAGAAAAAGAAATAAAAGGAATCCAAATCACAAAAGAAGAAGTAAAGCTGTCACTGTTTCAGATGACATGATACTATACATAGAGAATCCTAAAGATGCTACCAGATGGCTACTAGATCTAATCAATGAATTTGGTAAAGTAGCAGGATACAAAATTAATGCACAGAAATCTCTTGCATTCCTATACATTAACGACGAAAAATCTGAAAGAGAAATTAAGGAAACAATCCGACTTACCACTGCAACAAAAAGAATAAAATACCTAGGAATAAACCTTCCTAAGGAGACAAAAGACCTGTATGCAGAAAACTGTAAGACACAGGTGAAAGAAATTAGAGACAATACAAACAGATGGAGAGATATACCATGTTCTTGGACTGGAAGAATCAACATTGTGAAAATGAATATACTACCCAAAGCAATCTACAGATTCAAAGCTAAAGTCTTCATACATACACTTTGTTTTTACCAACATAGGGGAAATATTCCATGAGAAGAGATGCTTTCTTTTCTGAGAATTGCTTCCTGTTACATTTTTGCATTTGCTGCTCTCTTAGGGCCAGTTTCAACATAAGTCATTGGTACAGAAGGAGTGCTCCTGTTGGGATTCCTTTAAATGGGTCCAGATGGTACTCTCAGTCTATAAGTGGCATTACCAGCTTTCAAAAAGAAAGGTTTTATTCTCTTTCATTTCTTTCCTGTTATAAGCCACTAACCCTTATAGTTAACTCAACATCTGAATTTCTATAAACTTCATTTTTTACTCCTCAAAATATCATCCATTGTAGTAGTCATCAAAAATAGGATATAAACAGAAAATATTCCTGATGTCAGACAATGAATTGGTTACCAAGAAAACTCCAATTTTCTGTAAGGAGTAACATTTACCATCATCTTTTAATCAGAACCAGCAATTTGCTCAATAACAGAACATCTAAATCCACTGGAGTGAATTTGTATCCCAGAAGATTTAGACCTCTTTCAGTAAGTTGAATAGGTCCATCTTTAGGTCCTACAAGAACCCGGCCTTAACAAATTTGGCAAGTCACAGGGTTTCTGTTTTTGTTTTGCTTTTAATTACAACTCAGAAAAAAAAAATACGTAGGAAAGAAAAGAAATGAGGGAGAAACAAAAAGTCTCTAAATGGTTATGGTGGGTAATATGGTAGGTACATTATTACATAATATATATTTTCTAAAATATCCCTATAAAATTATTGTGCAAATGGTGTCAAATTTAAAGACATGCTTTAATAAATTATGCTACTCTGTCCCTAGATTAATCTAAATACAAAATAAAACTGCCTGATATGTTTAACTTTTCGTCATGATTCTAAGATAGAATCCTCACCCACAAGTCAACTGATGACTATAATCAGAATATTTAATTCAAGAGAAAAGTTATAATCCTAGATTCCCATGTTTCTTACAGGATTGACTAATATTGTGGGGGTGGGGAAAAATACTGAGGTAAATCTAGCGCTAAAGAACAACATAAACATTTATTCAGTGAAAAGATTTACTTTAGAATTAACAGAAGGGATAACATTTTTTGAAACCAACTAAAATCAAAGCAGAACAAACCCTTCTTCTTGAAGAAATGAGAACTTCCTATCAGCAATTATAAAAACAATAACACTGACCTTGAATCAGCCTTACAGGTCTTTGTACACAATTATATTATCAGCTTTATGAATTTTCAGTTGCTATCTCAGCCAAAACACATAAATGCAGAGTTGGTCAGTAATAGGAAGATGGCTACTTTAACAGCTTTCACTGAAAGAGGCATTTGAGAAAGTACACATTCCACCAGCTTTTCCCATGTTAAAAATGACAGCTTTTTCAAATCCTGCTTAGCACACCTTAGATGAAGGCTTAATGACATCTCAAGTAAACAATAAAAATTCAAAATCAAGTTCAGTCAAAACTAGAAATAATTTAAATAAATTTTATCTGCAATTTAAATAATCTATATTTCCATCAGTCTGCTGAAAGGTTTTTATACCAGGAAATTTTTAAAATTAAATATTGGAATTCAAAGTAAACTCTGGAAATTTTTTTCTCATCTTGAGTACATAATTTCACCGCCTCTTCTGTATCTTAACTATAACAGCTAGCAACAGCAGAGAAAGCCAGTGAAAAAAGTCCTTGTGTGTGGTTACTGTAATTAAAAGATTCAATATCTATTACCGCCAGCCAGGTATCATAGCAACCCTGTATTGCTGAAAACGCTAGAAAAATCTTCAAAACCAACAAGACTCTGCTTTAGGGAAATCTTCAACAACACGGGGGACATTACTGGCTGTCAACATCTGTGGGTGTTGCCATGGGCACAGCCACAAAGAACCCTGCCATCTGTACAAAAAGGTACACACACAGAGAAGATGGGAGGACACAGAAGATAAACTGATAAGAGAATCAAAAAGAAGAAATAATTTCACTGGCAGTATACAATAGGCACACAATTTTGAGTCCATGTTTTACACTAATTCTTTTCTATTGTAGCTGGAGAATCCAAATTCAACTTAACTGTAATTGTGACTAAACATGAACCAGGGGGTGGAAATAATATCCTAAAACTCTGCACTTGTACCGTTTATCACAAGTCTTAATTTGAAACTCAAAGTGAATTACATTTAAAATAATACTTAAACTTCCACTTATAAACCCTTGATAGTTGTTTATAAATCTACAGAAGAGAAAAGAACAGGTTACCATGAACAAGAACCCAATATTGATTTTTCGGCAGTGCAGTAAGGCATCTCCATTCTATTTGGCTGCTGTCAAAGCCACTCTTTAACAGCTGGAGTCAAATTGCACTATTTACAGAAAGAGCCCTTGTCAAGTGGACCATAAGTAGCCTAACAATACGCTATTCAAATGGCACTTTGCCACACAAATTGCTGACTTGATGAATAACCTATGTCAATGACTAAGGCTAATATAAAAGTTTCATTTTTATGAGAGGTTTTACATTCACACATTAAGTAAGCTTTCTTTGAAGAACTATTAGGCTATATATTTCAGGCCTTTGGATGCTGAAAATAATTAAAATCTGTTTAAATACATCAAGGGAACTTGACAACATTAATATGGATCTGGTGTTAACTACATTTGTCACACGAGTCAGAACAGTGCCCTTCTGTTTCTGGCACTCCCCACCGGCACGTGCAGCACAAAGCCGGACTCAGACCAGCCGCGCACCATGAAACAGGAGCATTCTCCTTTTGTGCCTCTGATTTACATGGCCAGCGAATGTTTAGATACAAGCACGGCTTTGAAGTACTGTGAGGAAATTCAGGGTTGCTTCTGTGTGCGCGGCGGACAGCTGGAGTCATTTAATGGTGTGGGGTTCCTACTTTTCATAGTGACTCTGAGACCTCCTGAATTAGTTTTGGAACAAAGCTGTGATATGCTTTTCAGAGTTTTCCTCAACACTGAGGGAAGTTTGTATCAAAAATGCTTAAACTCATGCCACAAAGTAAGAAAAGGGATATCCTTTATAAAACAGCTACAAAAAATTGCGTATTACAGAAATTTTTTTGACTTACAGTAGTTAAAATTACCATATAAAATGCTTATGAGAAATGGTTACACTGTCAAAAACTTGCACCACTTCACATGTGTTTCAAAAAGCAAATTGACTTCTGTATTTCTCTATTGTATATTTCTCTATTCTATCTCACTAGGACAGGTGATATCATTTAGGCACTAAGTTTTGAGTTGGGATTCACTAAATCAAAATACTTAAAACAAAAATCTTAATCCAATGTTAACAGAGAGAAATTCCTATATTTTCATGAAGGGCTGGCATGTCTAATAATAAAAATCTGTTTTCTTTTAAAATTATATAAAATTGATGCAAAATATTGTCTACATTAGAAACAATAGGCATATGCTGTTTATTACATTAAAAAGAATACTGAAAATTAACTACTAATCAAAAACGTGAAAATTATCATTCTATATTCAGGATTTATCCCTATATAACACAATTGTTTTCAAATAAATATTATTTGTTCTTTTTGTAATAATTCAATTTTGATAATAAAATATAGTTTAATGAAAACTGAGTTAATCTGCAACATGCAATATTGCCACAGTGAATTATTATTTCATATTGATACATGTAAATTTGCAGGTGAAATTTTCAAATTGCACAATTAAGAAACTACTCTAGTTCCATTTTGGTTATGTTTTGGTTTCATAAAATGTAAGAGAACTAATGTTGCATTCCAATAAAGTAATATGTAGTAGTGGGATCCGATTTTCTATTGGTGGCCTACCAGTACACCATCTGTGTTTTACAAGAGGTAGCAGGATAAAGCTCTAATAAGATTTTTCAGCAAATGGCACCAAACAGGCATAACTCTAAGGTCAACTAAAGGTTAAAAAAATACAAACATATTTCTAGAAAGCTCAACTGGAACGTAAATAAATGTAAATGCATTATTTATAATCAATTTTATATATTTAGATAATGATGCATGTATAAGTGCTTTATTTAAAGAAAATTTCATTTTAAAACATCTTGCTTGGATTAGGAAGCATAATGTACACATTTGTTTCTCACAAAGGGCAGATTTTCAAACACATCAATTTCATGAATGCTGTCAGGAAACAGACTTGATACAAGGGCTTTTGGATTACATTCCTCATAGTGCAGAAGTTGGGATAAGTTGCTTTATTAAAAATTTAGATATCTAGGGAGGGGGTAGGTATTGGCTATTTTTCTAGTTCCTCCAAGTACCTCATGATTTCCAAGTCTAGAGAGGACTGACTAGATCAGAAATTGGCAAATAATGGCCAGTGAGTATCAAATGTGGTCCACTGTTTGTTTTTGTAAATAAAGTTTTATCAAAACACAACCACACTCATTTGTTTAAGTATGGTCTGTAGTGGCTTCTGTGCTCCAACAGCAGAAATGAATAGCTGCAACAGCAAAAATACGGCCTGCAAAGCCTAAAATATTTACCATCTGGTCCTTTACAAAAAAGTTTGCTTATCCCTGGTCTAGTTCAACATTTGTCCAACATAAATAAAATGCAAACTGCATGTGTAATTTTAAACTGCCTAGTAGCCATATTGAAAAACATAGAAAGAAACAGGTGCAATTGGTTTTAATAATATATTTTATTTAAGCCTATATATCCAAAACATCATTTTAACATGTGGTGTTAGCCAAATTTCAAGTGCTCCATAGCCATTTATGGTTAATGGCGGCCATATTAAACCATGTAACTCTAAAAAAGCAACCAGGGGGAGCTCTTGGGGACCCATTCTACAGAAAATCAGGTTATTTTTTTAAAAGGCATTTCCAGAACATTACAATGGGTCTAAATTGTGGCAGTTAAAATAATCCTGTTTATTTTTTTACTCATTTTACAGACAAGAAGTGTGGAAAAAGAATTTAAAACCAACCAACAGAATAATAGACAAAAAAGACCTTCCCTCGTTAAAATCTGATGAGGTAATGAAGAGTTCTGCCATGTAAAGATGATTTTAGTAAGGTTGTTTATTTTCTACTTTGAAGCTAAATTCCTCCCACTGCAATTTAAACAGTTTTTATCTTGTTTTATCCTCAGCAGAATCTGAGAAAAGCAGTTCCCCATCACTAATATGATATTGTATTCCTTTAAATCCTTTAAGACTCTGGTCCTCTCCTACCCCAAAGATTTTTCTTTGCCTAGCTGCACAAATTCAACTCCTTTGGCCTTTCTAATTGGACCCGTTTTTTAAATGTTTTATTGTATTTGTTGTTCTCTTTAAAACCTTCTCCTAAATCTATATGCACTCTTCAAATGCAAGAAGGAAAAGTGGACACAGCATCCTAATAAATGCAAAGTATTGCCAAACACAAAGAGCTCACCACACAGATATTACATGCTATTCTTCCTTTTAAACAGTTCATGCTACCATTCGAAAATATTTCACTTGTCTCTCACTGAAGTCCATACCAAAAAATTCTGAAACACAGAGTAACCCTACATTGTTCCAAATTTTACAGGCTTATTGTCCCTCATTTTTCCCAGCTCTGAAATAAGTGTGATTCCTCTTCTATAAATCTGATTTTTTTTCTTATGAAAACTAATGAAGCATTTTACTATATTAACAAAAAGGAGAATGGAGAATTTATAAGCATTCTTGAAATTTTATGCTTATCAAATTCATAAATAAAAGATTAAGATAAAACAATCTTAAAGGCTTAAGTCTAAGACGATGAGAAGAAGATATGCAGTACATAATTGGAGAAGATATAACTTAGGAGAAGCACAAATAAAAATAGCTCTACTCAACAGTAAGCTCAATAATAAGAGAAATAAAGTACATAGAACAAAGGAGGTGATAGTCCTGTCTAATTCAATTCTCCACCTCTGTAGAGAGTAAAAGTTGGAAATTGCAGTCATCTAAGGTAAAGGGCAGCAGCTAGGAAATGAAGTTGGAATCAGCCTAAGAGTAGGAAAACAAGACCCCAGCATTTTATTGCCTCCTGGAGTCAAGAAAGAAACAAAATTATATAAAGAAAATGAAATCTGTATATACTATTATCACTACCTAAAGGGTAGCTCTGAGGTCCTGCAAGAAACAGCAGTCAGTTTACCTTCTGGGAATTAAGCTAGTAAAATAGGCACTTGATGAATGAGATTTGCTCTTGCAGACCTTAGGCATATGACATGCACGAGTCAAGAGACATATCCAAGTTCTCATCCACTATTCTAGCATATAATTTCCACTATAAAATACAAATTCTATTGTGAAAGAAAAGCAACAAAGCCTCATTAAGATGGGAATGCTTGGCAGTCAGCTGGGCTCACTCACTGGGCTTTATTTACCCCAACTTTAAAATATGTAATAGAAGTGTGGTTCTGTCTCCCACTTTAGGAGACTAAGACCCTATCACTTTCAACTTCAGTTGTGAATGTTAAAAAATTTCATCATATTGATATAATTGTCCTTATAAAACATGACTTTCTGAGAATTCCCTGGTGGTCCAGTGGTTAGGACTCCGAGCTTCCACTGCAGGGGGCACAGATTGGAATCTAAGGTCCCACATGCCACACAGCATAGCCAAAAGAAAAAAAGAACATGACTTCTTCTTTCAAGTTAAGAACATGAAAAACAGATTTGGAAAATCTAAAAGCAATTAGACTAAATGAGAAAAGGAAAGAAAGGGAAAAAAAAGCTGCAGCCTAATCACTGGTTTTAACATCTGCAGGAGAAAGCATAAACAAAAGTAGCTGGCCTAAAGAGAGAAATCCAAAATTTAGAAATTTTTCAATGTATATCAGCCTTGACCAAGGGAGATAGTACCCCAGGGACTGAAAGCACAGACTGCATTATCTTCTTAGAGCTCAGTGAATGAATACCCTGGGGCTCTGACTCCATGCCCATCAAGGAATCCTCTGCTAAAATTCCACCTCCCCGCTCTCCCTCATGCCCTGTAGCTTTGCTACTGTGAGACTGTGCTGAGCAATGAACTGCCATCATATTTATTATTATACATTAAAGAATTGTCATTCTAGTTTAAATATTCATTTCTTGGGTGTTTGGTTAGTATGACTCAGTTCTCAAAAGGTTGACAAACTCTGGCCTCACTGATAAAAATCGAAATCTAGTCTTTAAACTGAAAAAGCTGAGGCTCATACGCTGGTGCCCTCACCTCCACCCCCGCTGCAGCTTTGAGGCAGAGCTTAGCAGCCAATTGGCCTTACTTAAAAAATGACACATCCTTTTGCCTCTAACTACATACATACACATGAGATAAAATAAAGTCTTATTTAAAGTCCTTATTAATGTTACTTTGAGTCTTCATAATATCATTAAAATAACGGAAAATGTTAACAACATAAAAATCAGCTAAAATTTGACTTAGAAACCCCACTTCTGGAAATATATCCCATTAAATAACACTAAGTATTAAAAAAAAAAAACTTTAGGTTCATAGTTGTGTTAGTCCTAAACTGAAGCATAAAAAACAATCCATATATTAAGCCATAGGAAAATAATTCATATCAGTATAGTATATACACAGTATAGAGCATGATGCAGCCATTAAAAAGAAACAGACATTATTATGAAAATATGTTTACATAAAAAATACTACATTATATATACGCATATAAATGCCACAGTTGCAACCTGAGGAGGGGATAACTTGGAGGTGTAGATGACAGAAGAATGGAAGAATCCCTTAAAGAAATCAGATTAAATTGCTATGTCATGTTTAGAACTGAAAAATAATCAAACTCATGCAAATTTCTGAGACACAGGTTAACGTGGCTTGAGAAAATGAATGTAAACTCCATCATTGTGTGTTAACTGAGGCCTGGAATCCTAAAGAGCTAGTGACCCTAGAGATGCTGAGTATACCAAAAGAATTGCCCAAACAATGATCCAGTTTTTCTGATGGTTTTGGGTTTACTTGTAATCAGCATTTTAAAAAGAGGTCAAATACCCAAGTGAAAAAAAAATTGATCCCGACCACAGAATATAATTTTCCCCCCTTTTCATTGAAAACCATCTAGAATTCAAGGATTAATATAAAACTGGCTCAATCTTGATAAGCCGGGACCTGTCTTATCAAAAAAGAATGCTATAGTCATTCAAAACTAATAATCACTCAAAAAGTTATTCTGATTCACCCAAGATCGCTTGTAGGTACGTCTGGTAGATGTGATCATCTCTGAGTTCTTATCTTTGTACTGATATTTAATGGCCACATATTTATGAAAGCACTTTACTTCTTACTCAGGGTTGATAATGTTCTTCGTGAGCAGCAGCTTGATTTGAACTTACCTTACATGAAGACTCCACCTGCAGACCAGGGCAAGGTATTGGCCCAAACTGGCAGGAGCTGGGGGACCTCTGTTCTACACTTTTGTGCTTACGTGTCTCTGAGGCAACTGGAAGTACAGATTCAGGCTTTAGAAGCTGTGAATCATCACAACAATTAAGAATAATCCTTGCTCTTTCTCCCCTTTCATGTCTTTCCAAAGTGCCTGGAAAACAAGATTAGAAATAAAAATTTGTGCAAAATATTTACCCCCAAATAATGAAAAGAAGAAACCACTTGTAACACAAAATCACAATTCTTTAAGTTATCATGCCTTACTATCTCCTTGCAACCAAAAAACAGCCTGGAGCTGTCTCTAAATTATTCAAATCATCATATTACAAAGGCTGAAATTATAGACTTGAAAAGCTCATCTTCCTCTTTGTGCTTTTTCGTCCACTGAAATCAACAGGGCATTCAATAGTCGTTAACAGTAAAATCTCATTATACAGTATGCAAGTGATCAATAACAAACAACTATGGAATATTTTAGTGCTGTCCCCTAGTGTTCCAACTCACAAACAACAGAGAATCCACAGTGCTTTGCTTGGGTTCCCAACCTTAAAATGTTTCTATTGGTAATACAGCATTTACGTGAATAGGGGAAATAAGAACAGAGATGCCCGAGTACCCTCAGCTTCAGGAATTCAGGCCACTCTAGGGTTTTGTTGCTGGTGGTGGTATTGCTGATATTGTTGCTGTTATATAATTTGGCTTTTATTTCTTATTTTATTCGGAGAGAAAAACATTATTTTGCCCTCTTCTCTGCCATTCTTGCAGTTTCAGAATTTCAAAGTACTGGCAATTTCAATTTACAGTTAAAAGGAACAAGTATGAAATAGAGCAAAAGTATCAGAAAACGATTCACAGAGAGTGTTTTTATAAAATACAATGTTATGACACTCAGTGGAATCTTTAGGCATCTCCCTGTGAACTGCTTTCCCTAGTCCCCTAGAGGGCATATTTCTGGCAAGTTATACCACACCACAGCAGCTCCACTACCATCCAGTGACCACAGCTATAACCTCTCCAGCAAGGTCAGGATCTTAGCCCTGGGGTTGGGGAGGTCTCTTCCTTGGGCAGCTGTCTCAGCTCTAGGGTAATGGCTGCTCCTTAAATCTGCTATTCCTATACTCTTTAGTTTTCTTTAGTTCTTATTAACCTGTCCCTCCCACTGAAATTCTTTATGGTGGTTACTAATTTTTTAATGTTAAATGATCTCTGTTCAAATTACTATGTCATTTCTCTCTCCTGATTATATCCTGATTAATATTAATATATCACAGTAAATCACTTCTGATGCAGAATGTTCCTTTAAATATATTCCTGGAATTATGGAATTTACATGACTTCAGAGATATACTTAAATTGTTAGAGAGGGTCAATAGCAAGAACAGTAGTCCTAATGTAAATAGTAACCTAGGTGGCAGGGCAGACCCCAAGGAGGTCCAACACAGGATGTCTTTTTCAATTCTAATAAGCTGCCTTTGGCAAGAGACAGAATAGTCACTACTGCCTGATATTAAAGAAATATCAGAAACTGAAGGCTTACAAAACTGCTTAATTCAACTTCTAATTTCAGGGGATCTTTTCCTTTCCAAAGTGAACTCAATGATAATTAGGTTTTTTTTTTTTTTCTTTTGCACTGTACTACATCAAGAATATGATTGAACTCACACCTACTCTTCATTTGGATCAATCTGAACATGATAAGGAAATATGCAGAGACATATGTGAGTTAAATATTATTGAAAGTGACAATACCATTTCCTCCCTCAAAGTAGATGTGCAAAAAATACCATAAAATCTACCCCAAGTAAAATATTCATTGTATAAAATATCATAAAAAAATCATAAATATCTTGCATTTTTTATATGAGGTTTTATACAATTTGTTTTAATCCTAACTATATAATAGTACATTAGAGAATGGAAACAACCATAAGAGAGCTTAGGACAATTAACATGCTATGGGAAAATGAAGGAAAGATGTTACTGGCAAGTATTCCAAGCAGTTTTCACGGATCCAAAATTACGTATTCCTCAAAAAGCCAGTGCACAGAAACTTCAGAAGCAGCCAAGATCCCCTTTGCAGAGCCTAGGTCCATATTGACAATATTTCCATTTGTATATCCTGCTTTCATCACTAATTCAAGCACCCCACAGCATCCCTAATCACATTTTCTTTTTTTACACCAGAACTTTCTCTGTGGCCCCCTTTGGAACCGTGTGCCTAGCTGTGGTCCTCTCTATCACCAAGGTTGACAGCCCTGAGACATCACTGCATGGTGGGTAAGAGCAGACTCAGCACCAGCCTGCCTTGCACTTGAATCTTGGTTTTACCCTTACCTGTTGTGTGGTCTTGGGCAAGTCATTTCATTTCTGTGCCTCAGTTTCCTCATCTGTGCGATGGTGATATTAATCCCTCTTACCTCACAGGGTTACTATGAGAATTCGATTGAGTAGACATGTAAAACGTCTTAGAATAGGTTCTGGCACACAGTGGGTGCTGTGCCATATGACAGTCCTCCTCTGACGTCAGTGGGTTCTCACTCAGCCCCTCGTGAGCAGTTTAGCTCTGTGGCTCTGGGATCTGCCTGACACCAGGCCTGAGCTCACTGAGCATAAGATCAGCGTGGTCCCCCCGCCTCCTACCTGAGACTCGAAACTCCTCCTTGCCTCT
This sequence comes from Grampus griseus, assembly GCF_964374135.1. Lineage (NCBI taxonomy): Eukaryota > Metazoa > Chordata > Mammalia > Artiodactyla > Delphinidae > Grampus > Grampus griseus. Next base: position 97,516,746 of record NC_139018.1, read on the forward strand.
CAGAGTAGGTTATAATCAAAATCAAGTGGGATTATACATTTGCCTTACTTTTTAATCCTCCTCAGTGAACCAGGCTGGAGTCTGGACTAAATTAAAAGCTAGATAAATACTTCTTAATGGATTATATGACATCAGCAACCTGGCTAATGATTTTTCACGGTGGCTACACTTGGGATTAAATCCAAACTCCTTGACCCACAAGTCATATTCTCACCCCTGCTTCCTCCCATGTCATCCTCCCCTTGCTCACAAATTAGATTTTTTTTTTTTTGAGAAAAGATCTTTGAAAATAAATTCTCTCCTGCTACCTCCATCTTTCTCCTTAAGAATTAGCTTAAAACCTCACCTCCTCAGAGATGCTTTTCTAGAGTAAATTCTCCTCTGATGCATTGTTTTCTATCTCAGCTTCTTTACTTTGCAGAATTTAACACATTTGTAATTGGTATATTTTATCTGCTTACTTAAATGCAGAGCTGTCTCTCTACTTGATGCTAAATTCTTTTTGGCAAGTATGTATTCTATGAGCTTGGTACAAAGCAGAGCTCAATATGTGCTCATTGAATGAATAAACCAAATTTTACCCTTTTCTTGTAGCAGTGGAAGGAGGTGGCTATGAAAGCATCAGAGCATGCCAAGGTCTCAGAAGAAAACACCAAATTATACCCATTATAAACTTCAACCCTAGAGCCCAGGAGGAGCCAACACTGGGAAAAGCAGCATTCACATGCCTGACGCCTGTCCCAGGTCTCAGCAGTGTGGCCAGGTCCTTCCTGATGTCCCAAGAATCTGGAACTGGAAACACAAGTAAGTCTCTCAATGACATATTTTAATTTGACCTGTGGAGTAGCCGCTTGCTAACTACCTAAATGATCCTAATAAAGAGGGCACAGAGGAGATGTTTCTGTTTCCATCCAAACAGACATGAAAAGTTAACAAGTACAGTTCCAGATAGCAATCAGAGCAGAGAGACAAAGGCTTAAGCATTATCAGCAGATGAGTGAGGATTAAATCCCAATGAAAGAATGTCATTTTCAAGAGAGTTTGGAGGGAGATTTGTCAAGAGACCAGCATAAAACCTTTAGCAGTTTCTGCACATAGAGAGGAAAGGAGAGAAGGAAAATTCAGAAGCTGTTGTAAATCAGTATGTTGCTAAAATACAGTCATATTTTAAGTGCATTGGGATTGTCAATTATTTATAAGGCATCTATAGCTTTTTTGTTTTGTTTTTAAATAGGGCAAATAATCTACCTTGTAATGTGCCTGTAATGAAATCTGATTTTGAAGTATCAAGATATTTTAAAGCAAGACATTTACTAGGAAGGATGCTGCCTTCAATTGTGATAGAAAAACAAGGCAGAGGGTAAAGAGAATGCATTTAGATGATAAAATATCCCTGATATGTCATAGACTTGAATATCTACATAAAGAAAAGGAAGGAGTAGTAATATTCTACACTTGATTCCCTTCCACATGATCAGAAGTTGCTCCCTTGATTTTATTTCTTATAATCTTCCCATATTTTAAATACTTGCTATCTTCTGTCTAAACAGTTTTTCAGCTCCCACTAATATGCGCTTTCCAAAATCAACAAAATTATCATAGCCTGCTACCAATTAATGAATAGCTTTAAATTACATATTTAAAAGCCCCAGCCAGATAAACTTTGCTCTACAACTTAACATCTAGATCAACTAAGTCTGTAGGAAAAGCAATAGCTGTAATCTCATAATGGACAGAAATGGCTAAAAAAGAAAACATAATCACTTGATGAATACATCTGCAAATAATGAGTAAATTAAGATTCAAAAACAATATGCAGATGGGTTAACTTTTTATCACATTGTACAGAAACATTTTATTTCCTTAAAAATTATATGTAAATAAATTTGAGACAGTAATTGATTTATTATAACTTATGGTGTTTTTCTTCAGAAGAACTCTGTAGAAATAGCATTACTACAGAAACATAAAATCCACCCAGCACAGTAAAATCACATATATTATAAACCAACAAATTTTAAACAATTTGCTTAACCAAAAATTTTTTCTCAAGTAAATATTGTGCTTATTATGGGATTGTGAAAAAATCAGAATTTGGTAAATAATTCCTATTATGTGATTAGTAATTAATATAAATTGTACTTATATGACTAAAGCTTAACATTAAGAACATGTGAGTGGACACATCATAGAGTTAGTCTTTTTTCTACATCAGGTAGGCATTTTCTAACTGAATCCACCACAATATTGGGCAGTAATTAAGAGGACAGTTATATTTGAAAGTGACTCTCTCTAAAAGAGAATAGGCCAAAATAATGGCCTCGCTACCAAATCTTGTAGTCAAATTAATAAAATCACCTTTCAACAAAACAGCTGACTGACAGCTGTAATCCAATTCCACATATCAAGGAATCTGACCACTGGGTCTGTTGTAAGATTTACCATTTATCTTCAGTTACACATGAAGTTCATTGCCTTGCTCGCAGAAGTGTATGGAGATCGACCTGGTGCCCCCTTCCTAACAAAACCATTTCATAGTTACTGCATCTTACTCCAGAAAATGTATAACTGATGGGGGTTCTGACCAGGGACAGGGGACCCTGGAGGTATCAAACTTAGCTAACTAGAAAATAAGGGAAAGATGGGGATAGGTGATGGATCTGAAAACATTAAACGAGGCATGAAGACATGTACCTTCACTCCTAAATGTATTTGAATATAATAAATTCAGCTGTAAAATAGATTGCCAAGGAGGCAGCTCATTTTGCTCTATATAAAAGTCCTAATATGATAAACTCACGATTGGCTTCACATCAACCTTCTGTACTTTAAGGGTATGTAGAATACATTTTCACAAAGTCTCTGACCACCACGACCTTAACCCCAGCTCTGCCACTGCCTCTGGCACATTCAAAGAAACACTGGGATTTATCAGCTGGGCCACCTCAACACTCACATCTAATTCTGATCACTGACCTCCAGAAAAACTGAATAAAGGAGTGGGGTTGGGGTGGGGTGAAAGAAAAAAAAGGACCAAAATACATCGAGGTTTAAAGTTGTTGAGGTATAAGGATTACAAATAATGCATTAATTTTAAACAAATTTGAAAAGTAGAGTTTTTTGGATAAGGTATTTACTTATTAAATATTCCTTCTTTTTAAACATGTGCTAACACCATAGAAGCTACTATGAATAAATTTCAATTTTTAACCTCATTCTAAGACTTCATATAATTTTAAAACAAATTTAAGAAGTGGATGTTTATGGAAAAGTATTTCTATATTATGAGACAAAAAATATATTTAATTAAGTTTATAATTACCTATTATATACAAAACATTAAAACTGGGCTGCCTCTAAGTATTGTAAAAGGCCATTCACTCTGTATTTTTGATTCTTTTACACCAGACATGCTTATTTTTTACTTCTAAAATATTTCAAAAATAGACTTTTTCCTTTCATTTTCTTGGTTGAAGGTTAAGTTACTTAGGGGATACAATATCCCTAGAGATTTGACTCTATCATTTATTCACTTCTGTTGTCAGTTAATTTAATTAGGTATTTATTTGCTGAGTTGATCTAGAATTTTTCCTGGAAAAAGGAAGAGTATTGGACAAGAAAAAATCAGAGAACAGTCTCCTGAATAAAGATGCTGGCTGGGTGAGGGGTGAAGTCATATGGAAAGTCCCTTTTTTCTGGAGGGATATGGTGGTCATGGGAGGACAAAAACCTTTTGATTGCAATCAATTTCCCCTTGGTACATGGCAGTGGTTTCCTTTAGGCAAAGAATGGGTGACCAAAGCTCCAGCAGGCATGTCAGCACCAATTCTCAGTGTACCTTCACTATAATCCTGGCACCCCAGTGCCACTTGTACAATTTCATGCCATGTTTCTGTACCCAGTTACCCAAAAAGCTTCTCCTATTTCTTCATTCTTCCATTCTATGGGTTCATTTACCCAGGGGGACCTCGAGACACTAACCTACCTGAACACCAATATGATAGGTAGAATTCTACGAATAACCCCCAATAACCCTCATCTTTTTGTGATTCCTTCCCCTGTGAATATGATGGTAGCACTTCAGTGATTATGTTGTTACATGGCAAAAACTAACACTGCAGATATAATTAAGGTTTCTCCCTTAAAATAGGGAGATTATTCAGGTGGGCCAGGCCAAATTAGCAAGAGTTTTCTCCAGCTGGTGGAAGAGGGGGACTAGAGAGATTTAAAGCCTAAGAAGGATGCAAAGTGCCATTGCTGGCTTTGAAGATAGAGGAAGTCACAAAGAAGAATCAGGGTGTGGCCTGGAGGAGCTGAGAGTGACAGCACCAACAGCCAGCAAGGACCTCATACCTACAACCATAAAGAACTAAATTCTGCCAAGGACTGAATGAGCTTGGAATTGAATTCTTTCTCAAAGCCTCCAGTTCAGAGCCCAGTTAGCTGAACCTTGAATTTGACCTTGTGAAACCCTAAGCAGAGAACCTAGCTGAGCTCACCTGGACTGACTTACATAACTGTGAGTTAATAAATGGGTATTGTTTTAAGTTGCTAAATTTGTGGTGATCTGTTACGCAGCAATAAGAAACTAATGCAGGTAGGACTTGTGGCAGTACTTTTACTTTGGACCATAGATTTAGACCTCAAGTTTTGTTGTTGTTGTTTTCACTATTTTACATGTGAAAGTCCTGCTTCTTAAGCAAAATAAATAACTAAATATATACATGCATAGTCATAAAAACAAATAAACGTGAAGGCTGTCTAGACATTCCATACTCTTTAATAATCCCCTTCTCCTACGTTCATACTCTGAGTATTAGAAACCAGGAGGAGATTCACTGAATAGCTGGGATTGAGCAATAATATACCACATCAAAAAAATGCCTTTTTAAAACTCTGAATTAGGCTTCCCTGGTGGCGCAGTGGTTGAGAGTCCGCCTGTCGATGCAGAGGACACGGGTTCGTGCCCTGGTCCGGGTAGATCCCACATGCCACGGAGCAGCTGGGCCCGTGAGCCATGGCCGCTGAGCCTGCGCGTCCGGAGCCTGTGCTCCGCAACAGGAGAGGCCACAACAGTGAGAGGCCCGCATAACGCAAAAAAAAAAAAAAAGCTCTGAATTATTTCAGAATGAATTATATGTAAGATATATTTTTTCTTCTCCTTTTTAACATCATCATCATCAAAACTGCCATTAGCTACCATTAATTAAGTACGCTTTAATCTTTGCTTAGCACTTAATACACATCTTATTTAATTCTTAATGCAGGAAGGTACAAAAAAACAGAGGTTCAGAAAGGATAAGTTTCAGGGGATTTGTGTGTGCTGTGGTTGAGGAAGTGGTCAGGGAAGGTATTTTGACTAAAAGCTAGGAAAAGGCAAGAAGAATGCTGTGCAGTAAGGTACATTTCTACCACAGACCTTGAGGCTTGGCATCTTCAGGGCTAAGTTTAAAGTAAATCATGTTTGGTTGGCAATAAGGAGAAGAGAACTAAAGAAAGTGTTTGACTGGCAAGGTAGTCAGGAAAATTTTCAACAGGTCATGTAAAAGATGATAAAGATTACAATCCATCTGGCCCTAAAGTATATTTTTAAATGTTTTTGGTACTTCTGAAATATACTATATAATTCAATGTTTTACTGGAGGCTTACAAAATAAATGTAGAACATAGCTTATCTTTCAAGTGATCCAAGTTCATTACTAGACACTTGACAATATTGAGGTTAAGAAGCAGTAATGCCCTTTGGAATTACTGATCAGGACTTTCATGGAATGGCTATTTAGTTTACTTATATAGCCAGTGGTCTTTGGTGTGTTCTTCACTCTATAGAACCATTTCCTTTTTCTTATTCTTTAACCAGAGCATTTTATCCTACTCTTCTCACCACCATCACTGTTTCTATAGTATATAATCCACTGCCACTTCCTCTAAGTGATTTGTATGTAGTTACATATGGCATCAACAATTGTCCTACCCAGTTCTGAATTAGAAAACATTAATGAAGCATTATTCAGCCTTAAAAAGAGAGGATATTCTGACACATGCTACAACATGGATGAACCTTGGTGACATTGTGCTAAGTGAGATAAGTCAATCACAAAAGGACAAATACTGTACTGATTCCATTTTTATGAGGTACCTAGCGTAGTCAGATTCAAATTCATAGAGACAGAAAGTAGATTGGTGTTTGCAAAGGGCTGAGGGGAGGGAGGAATGAAGACTTTTTTTAAATAGGTACAGAGTTCCATTTTTGGAAGATGGAAATGTTCCCAAGATGGTGAGGATGGTTGCACAACAATGTAAATGTGTTTAATTCCCCAGAACTATGCACTGAAAAATAGTTACAATTGTAAAATTTCTGCTATGTGTATCTTACCATACAAAAAAAGCATCTGTGTTGGTAAAATAGGCCAAGGAAAATACAAACAAAAGGAGAAGGACACTGAGAACAGACTCAGGAAACAATAGAGAAAGAGCATACACAAGTAGGACAACCTGGGAAAGAGGGGCTATTGGCCATCAGGAGAAGGCAGTATCATGTGAGGCTGAGGGTGGAGAGAGAAGAGAAGGACACTGATGACAGAATGCAGACAAGTCAAGTACTTGCCATCCAGAGAATGACAACTGGACTTGGCAACGAGGTGACCTCAAGAACAGTTCCATTAGAATAGTGGAGGCAGAAGCCAGATTAAAATGTGTTAAATAAATGGGAGGCAAGAAAACAAAGACACAGAGTGTACATGGCATTTTGTAGAAAGCTATCAAATACTTTGGGGAGAATAACAGACAAAGATAACAGAAACCCATAATTCCTTATTCAAAACATTTGAGGTACTTCCCTGGTGGTGCAGTGGTTAAGAATCTGCCTGCCAATGCAGGGGACACAGGTTCGAGCCCTGGTCCGGGAAGATCCCACATGCCGCAGAGCAATGAAGCTGGTGTGCCACAACTACTGAGCCTGTGCTCTAGATCCCGTGAGCCACAACTACTGAGCCCGCGTGCCACAACTAATGAAGCCCACGCACCTAGAGCCCGTGCTCCTCAACAAGAGAAGCCACCGCAATGAGAAGCCCACACACCGCAACGAAGAGTAGCCCCTGCTCGCCGCAACTAGAGAAAGCCCACGCACAGCAACGAAGACTCAACGCAGCCAAAATAAAAAATAAAAAATAAATTTATTTAAAAACAAACAAACAAACATTTGGGACCATAGTGTTTTAGAATTCAGGATTTTTCAGATTTTGCAGAAAAAAGATCATGCATAAATGCATATTGTAAAACAATTATAGCAGAGCCTGGAAGAGCAGACAGTAATCAAACGTGTCATATATGTGCAGCAAAAAGAGAGTACTCACACTTCGTGGAATAAATAACCTCATGTGAATTAAGGTTTGGTTTTGTTGCCTTACCACAAACTAATAAAAAAAACAAAAAACTTTTGTTTTCACAGCTTTTAAGTTTTAAATTGCGGCTAGAAGAACGTGGACCTTTATTCACAATAACTGATAGCCAGGAGGCCAGAGCTAACGAAAAAGATATTTTCTGAAATAAGTTGGTAGGGTGCTCAGTTTTCTATAGTATAGGATATTGGATCATGCATTTGACCTCTCCTTATCTCTATTCAGATAAGCTAAGTCATCTAATTCTAAACTTCCAGTTTTGCTGATTGTTTTATTTATATATTATTAGATTATAATGTATTAAAGATTCTTTTAAATCTAGTATTTAAAGAAAGCAAAACTTGCTTTATAAAAATCATTGATGAGGGATAGTTTCATTAACAGGCCAAACTTGGGAAGGCAATCATGGATGTGAAAAATGAAGATAAGAATATGTTTTAAGAATAACAGACATAAAATAAGAAACATGTAAAATGTGATAATCCTAACTAGACTTAAAACTGATGCTTCTGGAAGTAAGAGAAATGTGATGACCAAAGAAGGTTAACCTCCAGTGCAAATCATGGGTTAAAGGTAAACTGTCTTACCAAACCTTCTTATTCCAGTTCTTTTCCTGGTTCTCAATTTCGACCTGTCAGCATAAAGTACAATTCGTTTAACTAACGTTACAAAAACGACTTGCTATCCCCTCAAACAATGAACAAACTATAAAATGACATCCTGTGTCCCTCAGTGGAGCTTCTGTTACTCTGACTCTTCCAAGTGGCTGAAACAAGTCCGTTGTCTTCTTTGGCCTAGAGTGGATGGAATCCACCTGCATTTGAATGTGAAAGGGAAAAATAGTGGGCCAATCCTGGCGCAGGACTTTTGACAAGGCTGAGATTAGCAACCAACTTTTTGTATGGCACAAGATAAAATCTGACAACATTCCCGTAGTCAAATTCCCTGCTCACCACCCAAGCCAAGGACTTGACCTTTGGATTTGTTTTCTCCTGATTCAACCCTGGAAACACAAAAGACCTTTCCCATCAAATCCTAACAAGTAAGTTAATGGTGGAAGTTGGATATTATTGATACCCTCAGATGAATCAAGTGCGTTCAATATCCTTTATCTCTCAGCCAAATCAGAGAACCCACTTTCCCAGAGAATAACAATCATTACAGTCCACTGAGTCTTGCTTTTCCAATCGTTTCTGTGGCAGCTGGCTACTGTGAAGTTGTTAGGGAATTGAAAGGAGGCAGCATGGGGAGGGGCAGATGGCTCCTTTGGGTTTATTTCACCAAACATGGCAGCTGTGAAACCCACTAATGTTCCAAGTGTTCATATAAAATGCTCGCAAAAGGGGCCAAGTTAAGGAAGAGCCACAGAGCAGCCTTCCTGATGTGTTCCTCTTTTTGTTGCTATAGAATAAGCTCCTGAGAACATTAAATGCAGATTTGTAACTAACATATGCAGCCAGCACTTGATCCAAAATTTAATCAGACTGCAGGAATAAGCTAAAACTGATTACTGCAAGTATTTTCTTTACTAAAATAAAACCCAGAAAGATAGCAGCTGACAAGGGAAATAATAAAAGCAGTGAAGCATGGCACTTAATTGGTGAAAGTAATTTTAAGAGCAAAAAGTATTTATTTTTATGATTAGAATGAGACTGTATTGATGTTCATATTTTTTTCTGACCATACAAAATGCTCCAAAGACAACCTGCAAATACCACAATATGACTAATACATATTAACATGCCAGAAGATTAAAAAATGATGAAGTTGAATAATACATTAATTAAAATGTACACACACACACGCATATTCCTGTATGTGTGTTATCAGATAAAAATTAATCATATACTGTAGAATTTTAAAAGTCATCTGGGGTATCTAAAAACAATATGGAGCCATATTCACATAAAGTATAATTTTTCAATAAAATGTAGAAAATTGTTCAAATGTTTATAACAAATGAGGATTGAGAAAGAAACAAATCCAAATTTGGGAAAAGAAAATTATTTGGGCTTCTGTTGTTAATAGATTTTCAATGTGATATATGGATTTTTAAAGAGCACAGCAGAAACTACCCCATGAAGATTATTGTTTTCTTGAATTTGTCTACATCCTTGGAATTTCTTTACTTTGAAAGCTTGTAAAATTATAAAATCAAATGAAGATTTATATAATTTCACCAAAGTAGAGGTTCATGTTCACTACATGGAATTACAGAAGATTCCTGTGGGGGGGTGGGCAATACATTCACACGTGTGTGTGTGTGTGTGTGTGTGTGTGTGTGTGTATTCACATGCATGTAAAAGGAGTCTACCGAGGCTTAATATGGAAGTAAAAGAAAATATACAATGAGACTCATATGCCTCTCTTCAGTGCTGCACTGTTAATTGTTGGATTTAATTTGGTTGAAAAATAAGGTTAAATTCTTTATTATTATTGTATTTTTGCTCTGATATTTTTTAAAAAGGCAGATATCGATTTATACTCCCCAACTGTACTGCTACCATTGAGTAATTCTGATGCATCCCACATTACAAATCATTTAGACCAATAGGGAATTCTTAACCATTTTTGTGCCATGAACCCCTTTAGCAGTGGGAATGCCAATGAACCCTTTCTCACAATTAATATTTTAAAATGTTGGAAATAAAATACACAGGATAATAAAGAATATCAATTATATTGAAATATAATCATCAAAATAATTTTTAAAAAAATTATATGCTTCTTTATTAATGTATTTAAATAGCAAGAACTAGTGGTGGGGCTAAAAGTTTATGACACTGATAAACATAAATGATACTTTGAGATACTGGCAACAATTGTAATGTGATATGAAAATTACCTGTGATGTCTGTTGTTGAGAAAGTCACAGGTATTGCTAATACTGCTGTGAAATGTTTCCTACATTCAAAATGGAAAGAAATACTTGATTTCATTTAGGGTTTAAAAAAACCTCTAAAGACCCCCATTATACATCCCGGTTGTTATATCAATAATGAAAATAATGAACTAATAATTGGATAATGCCTTATTAAACACTTTCACAAACCAAAATAAATATAAGCATGTCTCTGTATAGATTAATATGTAAAAGGAAAAAACATTAAAATTATAATATGCTAACCATTAATGATTATCAACAAATTTTAGAATTCTACTGCTTTTAAAAATGTTTCCTTTATACTATCTGTATTTCTGCGTTTTCTTATTTATATTGAGGTGAAACTGACATAACATAAAATTAACCATTTCAAAGTGTACAATTCAGTGGCATTTAGTGCATTTACAATGTCGTGCAACCACCAACTCTCTAGTTTCACATTTTTTTCATCACCCCTGAAGGACAACCCAATACCCATTAAGCAATCGTTCCCCATCTCCTGATAACCACTAATCTACTTTCTACCTCTATGGATTTGCTTATTCTTGATATATCATATAAAAAGAATCACAAAATATAAGATCTTTTGTGACTGGCTTCTTTCACTTAACATAATGTTTCTGAGGTGCATCCAAATTGTAGCTTGTATCAGTTCCTCATTTGGATAGATGATAATTTCATTGTATACACCATAATTTGTTTATCCCTTCATCCACTGATGAACATTTGGGTTGTTTCCACCCTTGGGCTATTACAAACAGTGCTGGTACAAACATTCACGTACAAGTTTCTGTGTAGATATATGTTGTTATTTCTCTGGGTCTATACCTAGAAGTGAAATTGCTGGTTCATATGGTATTTCTGGTTAAATTCTGAGGAATTGCCAAACTGTTTCCTACAGTGGCTGCACCACTTCATATTCCCACTGGCAATCTATAAGGGTTCCTATGTCTCTGCATCTTTGGCAAATTTGTTATTTTCCATTTTTTTATTATAAATGTGAATGTGATGTGGTATTTCATTGTGATTTAGATTTCCATTTCCCTGATGGCTAACATGTTGATAATCTTTTCATGTGCTTGTTGGCCGTTTGCATATCTTATTTGAAGGAATATCTATTCAAGTCTTTGTCCTTTTAAAAATTGTCTTGTTTGTCTTTTTATTATGTTGTAAGGGTTCTTTATACATTCTGGATATTAAACATTTATGAGATATATAATTTGCAAATAAGTTTATCCATTCGTAGGCTGTCTTTTCACATTCTTCATAATGTCCTTTGATGGGCAAAAGTTGTTAATTTTTATGGAGTCCCATTTATTTTTCTTTTGTTGCTCTGGTTTCTTTTTTATTAGCACAACCATGTGATATATATATAAATATATATATATATATTTATATATATATGTGGATAGATAGAAATAGATATATAGATATTTATGTATATAAATATATGTGTAATATATACACACATATATGTGGTTAATTAATAAAATAAAGCCAGCATTCTCACACATACTAACTTCTCACATCTCTTCTGCAGCATTGTATTAAGTATCATCACCATCACCATGAGGAAACTAAGGCTTTGATCAATTTAGTGATTTGCCAAAAAGTGCACAAATTAACAGTGGCACAATTTTCTGTCGCTAAATATTGGGCAGGAACATTAGTTTGATAGATTAGGAGTGAATAATGAGTCGTATGGAATGATTTATGCTTACAGAAGCTAAATATTTTTAAATTTTTTTCCCAGAAGAGGTTTTATGTCTTATCCAAACTTTTTCCAAATTCCTTTTTAGTAGCCATAGATTAAATTATTTTGCATTTTTATTGAAGTATAGTTGATGTACAATATTATGTAAGTTACAGGTGTATAGTGACTCACAATTTTTAAAGGTTATACCTCATTTATAGTTATTATAAAATGTTGGCTATAGTTCCTGTGTTGAACAATACATCGTTTAGTTTATTTTACATATAATAGTTTTTACCTCATACTCCTCAACCCCTCTGTTGCCCCTCTCCCCTTCTCTCTCCCCACTGGTAACCACTAGTTTTGTTTGTTATATCTGTGAGTCTGTTTCTTTATTGTTATATTCACTAGTTTGTTGTATTTTTTATATTCAACATATAAGTGGTATCATACAATATTTCTCTTTCTCGAACTTATTTCACTTAGCATAATATCCTCTAAATCCATGTTTTTGCAAATGGCAAAATTTCATTCTTTTTTATAGCTGAGTAATATTCCATTTTGTACATATTGATATATACCACATCTTCTTTATCCATTCAACTGTTAATGGACACTTAGGTTTCATGGCAACTGTAAATAATGCTGCTATGAACTTTGGGGTGCATGTATCTTTTCGAATTAGTGTTTTTGTTTATTCAGATATATACCCAGGATTGGAATGGCTGGGTCACATAGTAGTTATATTTTTAGTCTTTTGAGAAACCTCCTCACTGTCTTCCACAGTGGCTGCACCAATTTACATTCCCACCAACAGTGGACGAGGGTTGCCTTTTCTCCACATCCTCACCAACATTTGTTATTTGTGTTCTTTTTAATGATAGCCAATCTGACAGGCGATATCTCATTGTGGTTTTGATTTGCATTTTCCCTGATGAATAGCAATGTTGAGCATCTTTTCATGTGCTTATTGGCCATCTGCACGTCCTCTTTGGAAAAATGTTTATTTTTTAATCAGGTTGTTTTTTTGATGTTGAGTTGTATGAGCTGTTTGTATATGTTGGACATTAACCCCTTTTCAGTCATATCATTTGCAAATATTTTTTCCCATTCAGTAGGCTGTCTTTTTGTTTTGTTGATGGTTTCCTTTGCTGTAAAAGCTTTTAAGTTTAATTAGGTCCATTTGTTTATTTTTGCTCTTATTTCCTTTGCTTTAGGAGACAGATCCAAAAACTATTGCTATGAATTATGTCAAAGAGAGTTCTGCCTATGTTTCCTTCTAGCATTTTATGGTTTCCGGTCTTACATTTAGGTCTTTAATCCATTTTGAGTTTACTTTTGTATATGATATTAGAGAATTTCCTAATTTCATTCTTTTAAATATAGCTGTCCAGTTTCCCCAGTGCCACTTATCGAAGAGACTCTTTTCTCCACTGTATATTCTTGCCTCCTCTGTTGTAGATTAATTGACCATAAATGTGTGGGTTTATCTCTGGGCTTCCTATCCTGTTCCATTGATCTATATTTCCGTTTTTCATGCCAATACCATACTGTTTTGATTACTGTAGCTTTGTAGTATAGTCTGAAGTCAGGGCACATGATTCCTCCAGCTCTGTTCTTCTTTCTCAAGATTGTTTTGGCTACTTGGGATCTTTTGTGTTTCCATACAAATTTTAAGATTATTTGTTCTAGTTCTGTCCAAAATGCCATTGGTGTTTTGATAGGGATCGCCTTGAATCTGTAGACTATCTTGGGTAGTATGGCCATTTTAACAATATCAGTTCTTCCAATCCAAAAATAAGGTATATCTTCCCATCTGTTTGTGTCACCTTTAATTTCTTTCATCAGTGTCTTATCATTTTCCAAGTACAGATATTTTACCTCCCTAGGTAGGTTTATTCCTAGGTATCTTATTCTTTTTAATGTGATGGTAAGTGGGATTGTTTCCTTAATTTCTCTTTCTGGCAGTTCATTGTTAGTGTATAGACTGCAACAGATTTCTGTACATTAATTTTGAATCCTGCAACTTTACTGAATTCATTGATGAGCTCTAGTAGTTTTCTGGTGGCATTTTTAGGATTTTATACATATAGTATCATGTCACCTGCAAATAGTGACAGTTTTGCATATTCCTTTCCAATTAGGATTCCTTTTATTTCTTTTTCTTCTCTGATTGTTATGGTTAGGACTTCCAATACTATGTTGAATAAAAGTGGTGAGAGTGGACATCCTTGCCTTGTTCCTGATCTTAGAGGGAATGCTTTCAGCTTTTCACTGTTGAGTATGATGTTAGCTGTGAGTTTGTCATCTATGGCCTTTATTATGTTGAGGTATGTTCCCTCTATGCCAACTTTCTGGAGAGTTTTTATTATAAATGGGTGTTGAATTTTGTCAAAAGCTTTTTATCCATCTATTGAGATGATCATATGGTTTTTAGTTTTCTATTTGGTAATGTGGTATATCAAATTGACTGATTTGAAGATACTGAAAAATCCTTGCAACCCTGGGATAAATTCCACTTGATCATGGTGTATGATCCTTTTAATGTATTGTTGGATTTGCTTTGCTAACATTTTGTTGAGGATTTTTGCATGTATGTTCATCAGTAATATGTAATTTTCCTTTTTGAGATATCTTTGTCTGGTTTTGGTATCAGGGTAATGCTGGCCTCATAGAATGAGTTTGGGGGTATTCCTTCCTCTGCAATTTTTGGAATACTTTCAGAAGGATAGGTGTTAACACTTCTTTAAATGTTTGGTAGAATTCACCTATAAAAAGCTGGTCCTGGACTTTTGTTTGTTGGTATTTTTTAAATTACTGATTAAATTCCATTACTTGTAATTGGTCTGTTCAAATTTTCCATTTCTTCTTGGTTCAGTCCTGGGAGATTGTACCTTTCTAAGAATTTCTTCTTAGAAATTTCGTCCATTTCTTCTAGGTTGTCCATTTTATTGGCATACAGTTTTTCTTAGTAGTCTCTTATAATCTTTTGTATTTCTGTGGTGTTGGTTGTAACTTCTCCTTTTTAATTTCTGATTTTATTGATTTTGGCCCTTTCCCTTTTTTCTTAATGATTCTTGCAAAGAGTTTATCAATTTTGTTTATCTTTTCTGAGAATCAGCTTTTAGCTTCATTTATCTTTTCTATTTTTTTTTTAGTCTCTATTTTATTTATTTCTGTTCTGATCTCTATGATTTCTTTCCTTCTACTAACTTTGAGTTTTGTTTGTTCTTTCTCTACTTCCTTTAGGTGTAAGTTTAAGTTGTTTATTTGAGATTTTTCTTGTTTCCTGAGGTAAGCTTGTATGGCTATACTACTACCTCTTACAACTGCTTTTGCTGCATCCTGTAGGTTTTGGATCAACATGTTTTCATTTTCATTTGTCTCTAGGTACTTTTTACTTCCTCTCTGAGTTCTTCAATGATTCATTGGTTGTTTAGTAGCATATTGTTTACAAAAGCTAAATATTTTTAAAATTTTTAATTAAATTCAACAAATATTTGTTAATTTCTTCCCATGTGTTAGGTGTTATGCTAGCTTCTGGGAATAGAACAGTGAACATGACAGACACAGTTCTTGCCCTTATGGTGTTTTAGGCTACTGAAGTATGAAATTTTAAGTATGAAATTATAAGTACATTGTGCTATGGGAACTAGTAACAAAACTCTCCACTACACTAACTTGCCCTCATCCCTGACTTCAGCTAAGAGCTTAGAATACTTGTCAGTACATTTGGGCACTTTAGCATAATTCATATACCACATTCTTATACGTTGCCCTATGTTTTTTCAAATTGTTTCAAAGGGATAAACTTTCCATGATTTTATTGGAAGGCCATATGTGATAATTCTAGTATACCTCAGAGTGGTATGCCTTTCATCAGAATAAGAAATAACTGTTGAGCTCAACTAGAGTGGGGACAGGAGGTAAAGAGGGAGAAACAGTGAAATTTTCAGTATAAACTGGTATGGTAATATATGAAGGACTTAATAAGTAATAGTTAATGTTTATTCAGTGCTAATTGCCATGAAGAGATGGTGATTCTTTGAGGAGTTAAAAGTTGACTGGGGATAATAAAGATTGGAAAGAGTAGAACAAGATTCAAACCCAGCAGTACGAATCTCAGGGCTCATGGTCATAACCCCTCTGGATGCTAATTTCTACTCAAGACATTGAACTTTGACAATTGTGCAACTATTCAGTAGCTAAACTGCAGACAAAGCTCATATGCACAAGTGCGTACAATAAAAACTTGCATGCACGTGCACACAATACTACGTGAATCAAAATCTCAAATTATAGTGTAGCTGTGATAACTAGGACCAAGGACAAAAAAATAAAGATTCAAAAAATAGGCAGTAAAACTAAAAATACACGTTGAGCAATAACATCAGTAATTATTATAATAAAGAAGAAAAGGTGATATAGGAAAAAAGCCCACCCTGTGCTTTAATGCATCCTATTTTTGTTTTCTAAAAACAATCATCCCAAGAGAGTTCCATCTATAATCTACCACAACAAAATAACGTGACTTTGAGAAAATGACACACTGGAGAGACTACGGCCTGTCGGATGCTGCATACCCAAAACCTACCTTTAAAACGCATATAATGAAAGTCATACTTGTTTTGTGCTGACAAGGCAGTCGACACAACATAACTTTACCCCTGTATCTACAAAGGGGTGTCTTTCCTTGATGAGAAAACCAAGCAAAACTGCCCCTCAGAATGGTATAGTTGGTAACTAGTGGAATTTAAAATTTTTATTTTATATACTCTATGCTATATACTAAATATACTATTGGGTTTGCCAAAACGTTCATTCAGGTTTTTCTGTTACACCTTACGGAAAAATCCGAACTAACTTTTTGGCCAACCCAACATATACTGCAAAAGAAGAAAACCAACTAAAATTTGTGGACTGGAAAATTACTCCTCCAAGTAGTGACCTTCTGTGATATTTTGGCGTGGCAAAGTAGGAATTTAGACACATGATTCTATTCTGTTAGGGAAAATATGACTACATATATCTGGGAGACTGTGCCTTGCATATATCTATATAGACCTCACCCTAAACAATTAAAGGAAACTCAGATCTATAGTAGATTAAACACTGGATGTTTTCTAAAAATATGGCCTATTAGCTATTAGTTGACAAACTTCATTTATCTCTCTTAATAGTTTTAGTTTTTAAATTTTCTTTTTTTCTTGTACTTTGAAACCACGGAAGAACAAATGCTTCATTTACATGGCATCATAGTAGATTGAATAATTTTATAGCTAACTGCTACTCATTTCACTAAGAAAAAGAAATTAAGAGAGAGGAAATTTAACACCTGTGGTGAAAATAACTCCAAAATGTATTATCTTCTTCCTTACTTCCTTAATTTCATATTCATAGGCTTTGTTCCAATGGTCTGTCTATAAGATGGTTGTTTTAAAACTCAGAATGTGTTTTCCCACAGAAACCATGTCATAACCAGAGGCTGGATCCTCAGGCCACACTGCAGCAGTAAAGCTTCCTGCTCAAGGTCACACAGCTCACATTACCTGAGCAGACACAAGAAGACATGAACAAAAATAGATTCACATGGACTCTCAGTTCTACCCACTCATTGGCCTTGAACTCCAGGCCCCAAGCCGCTTCTGAGATTTTCTTAGGTCTAGAATCCACCTTGGATATAATGCCTTTAAATATTCTTCTTGAAGCTAGTGCTGGGAAAGAGAAAGCCCAGCTCCCCAGCAGGAGCCACAGGAAGGGGACTGGCAGCTGCCCGTAACATATTTAAGAGCTTCCTGAACAAGGGAAACAATCTCAGCATTTATGTTTCTGGGTGACCGTCTTCCCCTGAGTACAGGAAAGACTGCCCTGAGCAGTGACACATAGTTTTGCCTATCCTCCCTTCCCGTCAGCTGTTGCTTCTGCTACCAGAGTGCCTGCCACTAACAGTCTCCCCACTTGCAATTTGCTGTTTCTAATCTGTCAGCTGAGAAATCTGATGACCAGGGCTGTTAGAACTGCATGTAAATTGAGAGCCAGGTGCCAAGAGATAGCCAGAGACCCTCTCCTTCAAGGGAGCAATGGCGGGGTGGGGGTGGGGGTCCTGGTAGCCATTTCTTTTCTTCTCAGAGTTTTTCTTATGTAATTCCCTGCTTGACAGTCTCAAAAAGCTAACCTCCATCTGCAGAAGGTGCTCCTGTTGTACGGTACAGTGAAGAACACACCAGAACGAAAGAGAGACACACATTCCAGTGCAAGTGCCCAACACTCAGCCTGAGGACCTTCGGATTCAGAAAATCTCTGTGCTCCATTTCCTCCTTTGCAAAATGGGTATAACCATAGAGAGTCAGTGAAGTATAATGAATTAAAATTACAAACTGCTTTAGAATGAGGTGTCAAAATAGTGATCTTTAAAAAGAATGACCATCAGGCTTCCCTGGTGGCATAGTGGTTAAGAATCCACCTGCCAATGCAGGGGACACAGGTTCAATCCCTGGTCTGGGAAGATCCCACATGCTGCAGAGCAACTAAGCCCATGCACCACAACTACTGAGCCTGTGCTCTAGAGCCCACGAGTCACAACTACTGAGCCCACATGCCACAACTACTGAAGCCCACATGCCTAGAGCCCGTGCTCCACAACAAAGAGAAGCCACTGCAATGAGAAGCCCGCGCACCTCAATGAAGAGTAGCCCCCGCTTGCCACAACTAGAGAAAGCCCGTGTGCAGCAACGAAGACCCAACACAGCCAAAAATAAAATAAATAAATTAAAGAGAAAAAAAAAAACTACCATCATTCTTAGGGGTCTATAAACTACTGCTGCAAGGCAAATCCAGCCTGTTGTCTGCTTTTGTAAATAAAGTTTTATTGGAACAAAGCCTCACCCACTCCTTTATGTATTGTCAATGGCTTCTGTGCTACATACAAGGGCAGAGTTCAGTAGCTGCAAAAGAGATCATATGGACCACAAAGCTGAAAATATTTACTCTCCAACCCTTTACAGAAAAAGTTTTTTTGACCTATCTTATCAATAAATGTTTTATTTTCAAGCAAATAAGCCTTCATTTTTCCCACAAAAAAATTCAGTTGTTTAATATAGCATATTTCACAACACAGGCCATAAGCTTAACAGAAGACCTTCAATAATATCATTTATATTTAATAACACACAAGAAATTCATTATACAAGTTTTCTGCTATGTAAATCCATTGCTGTGAACAGAAAAGTCCTCAGAATTAATTTAAATTCAATTCTCAAAAGAAAAATGAACTAAGAGCAGAGATTTATTTCTGGTATGCATTTTAGGGGAAAATATCAGTATTACATTATCTCTATTGTGTCTCATAGCAATGAGGGTGACAAAACTGCCCAGAGTTGTCAGTGTCAAATACACTGTGGGAGCTCAAATATTAATCAAAATGACATCTCCAATTTTTTCCCTTCCTAATCAGGCCTAAACATCATGGGACATCTGCTAAATCAATAAGCAAAACTAGTTGCCCTCATCACTCCCAACCTGGCAGCACTGCACTTTTAGCCAGAAGACAAGGGGCCCCACTGCTGCATAAATACTCCTCTGCTTTGATTGTTTGCTTCTCCCATGAGATGAGCATGCCCACCTATGATCCCAAACTTTACCCTGGTACATATCTGGCTATGCCACCTGTCACTGAAAAGATACACCTCAGACAATTTCAAGGTAAGATAGGCATGGGGGTACGTGGCTCAAGAATATGCTTGTGCATTCTACCAAAGAGAATAAATAAATGAATAAATACCTCTCATGAATAAAATGAGAATAGGTTGTTGTAAAGTGTTTGTGAAAAACTAAAGTCTCATATCCCATCTTCCACACCTGGAGGAAGGTGGCACAGGGACTGACCTGTACCCCACCTCCCAACCTTCTGCCAAGGTGGGCTTTTGGTACAGTTGAGAATTAATTACCTTTGGCTTTAATCCCCTTCCCCTGCCTTTTATTTCTAGGTCTCTTGCCCCCAAATCCTTATCCCGCTGACACCTCCTATTTCTCTCTCTAGGAGCTCTGGAGTTGCTCTAGTGCTGAAAGATCTGATAAATGCCTGAGTGTCAATTTATTCTCCTCCATGTATTTAGAGGAGGCAGAGGGCTGGAAAAATGGAGCAGAGAATAGGTCTGTTCACACATGGAACCAAGTTTGAACCTTTCAGCAAAGCTAAAAGGAAAAAAAGAAGAAAAATTGGCTGGCGTAGAAAATACACAGACTTCTACACAAGGAAGTGAGATATGCACCTGTGAATTCCAGAAACCCTAAGGGAGACTTGGAAGAGAAAGCTAAGGGTCTATCTACAGTTGGGCAGCCACGTTCTAAGAGCCACTGCAACCGGCCAATGGTAAGATGAACTCATTTGTACTCAGTCTACTGAAGTCCAAGAAAACTTGGGTTGGTTCATTTATTCATGTGCCAGGCATGTCAGTGAACAAGCATATTCTATACCCTCATAGACCTCTTTTCAGCCTAATTGTTTTGGTCTTAGCCGGCATTTTTTCTCCTAACTTTATGAAACTATAAATGGAAAGTCTTCCTGATCCTGGATTTTCCCACCTTTACAGAAAAAGGATAAAATAGATATCAAGTACAGCAAACATAATGGAAATATCTTAGCCAGATGAAATACAGCTTGAGAAAGAAAAAGTAGTTCATTAAATTTTAAACAAAATTGGAATTGCTAAGGTTAAAGGCAACTCAAAACAAAGCCAATACCAGACACAGACTAAAAGGAACAACATAGACTTACTCAAAAGGAATGAGTATGGTAAGGAGTTTACTTGTCAGCCATCTCCAGAGTGTCATGGGGCTCAAATGAGATTATCAAGGGGAGGATGCTTTGAAAAAGTGAAGAGGCACATCACAAATGTGATGGCAATGATACACTTATTGGTAACATTTTCACCAATTATAAGCTTAAGTTGAGTTATGGTTGTTTATAAACTATTACTGCAGATCACCAAGAGATAAACAGCCTCATAGCTTCATTTGGAATAAATATCCTATAAGTTAACTGGGCAGTAAATATGTGCATATCATTTTATATGGCCATTTTAAAACAAGCTATTTTTTTATAGGAAACAATACACATAACCAACTATAGGAGATTCCTGAGTTTAAGTATGGTGTGTCCATAATGGCCAATATGTCAATTATTGTCCATTTGACAACCCACTCCATCCTTCCAATCCCCTTCTGTGTCCTGTTCTGTGCCCCTGGCTGATGCCTAGAACTGAATATCCTTCTGACTTCCAGTTGGATTAAACTAATGAAGATGGTGACTACAGAAGGAGAGAGAAGAGAATTTCTTCCAACTCTCTCTTTGTATCAGTACTGCATTTCTGGTGGGAGCTGTTTCTCTTCCATGATCCCAGGGAGTACCCACTCCTCTTTGGCTTCAGCTTAACTGGGTTCCAGTACCACTATTTTCTTGTCTTTCACTTCAGCCCTAGAGGTGGTAAGAGCTTCCTGATACTGCTACTGTCTGGGTGGTGGCCTCACTATCCACTCCTTGTCTGTTCCTTAATCCCTATCCACATCCCTATAAAGAGTCCTTTCCTTAAAGTCTCTTTACTTAACCCAGCTGGGTTGACTTCAATTTCTGGCCAGGACTGTGACTGAAATATAATATAGACATCTATTTATCGACATAGAAAGATGTCTGACAGAAAGTAGATCAAAATATAAATAGCAGCTATCTTTAGGCAGTGGGATAGGATTATTTGGATTTTTTTTATGTTTCTCTGTATTTTTCAACTGTTCTACATTTGGTTATATATCTTGGGAGCATAAAAAGAAATAATACAATTAAAATACGACGTGGGAATAAATATGGTTTCAAGAAGTACTAGTGGTTTGGCTTCCCTTCTTTACTGCCCGCCCCATCAGGAACAGATAAATTAAAAGTTGCATAGCCTGAAAGGTGTCCTGGTGGGGCAATGGAACCATAAACACTTATGAGTGCCCAGATATTTTTTATTCTTGCTAGACTCCATTTTCTAGGAAAAAATATGTTTGATTAGCAAGTATTTACAATTTCACAATTAAAGACAATGCAGTTGCGCTATATTTAAAGTGGATAACCAACAGGGATGTACTGTGTAGCACAGGGAACTCTGCTCAATATTCTGTAACAATCTAATTGAGAAAAGAATTTGAAAAAGAATAGATACATGTATATGTATAACTGAATCACTCTGTTGTACACCTGAAACTAACACAATGTTGTTAATCAACTATATGCCAAGATAAAATAAAAAGTTAAAATAAATAAATAAATACATACATGCTATCATAACCATTAAAAAATGCAGTTGCACACATTTATAAGTGTATGTGTTTTACAGATTCATATTTCACTAGCACAAATCAAGATTTTGCTGCATTTTTAAATAATATTAATAATAGTTAACTCTTACTAAAGACTTGGCATCTACAGGCTCTGTTTACAAGAATTGTAGGTATTTGTTAATTTAATCCTAATAGGAAGACAAGTATTATTACTCCTATTTCATAGGTGAGCAAATTGACAAGCAGTGAAGCCAAGTTATTTGTCCAAGATCATACAGTTTTTGCTTGCAGGTCCTGGAGGCAAGTCCAGGCATTAGAACCTATTTGATCCATTATACTCAATCATCACTCAGGTTGATAGATTACCTAAGAATTCTAAACTCTCTTAATCTTGTGAATATGTGCAAAGAACAACGGGGAGGGGTTATACTAGTGTGTAACCTAGCACACTTACAGATCAGAGCAACAAATTCCTCATCCATGCAATGGGGTATAATACCATGCAATGGGGTATAATACCGCTTCTACCTACCCTAGAAGTTGTGATAATCTAATGGGAAATAAGCATGAGGCCCATCAAAGCTGTAAAGCAAAGCACAAATGTAAGGTGGTATTATTTTGCATCCTCCGTGTACCATCGTCATTAATACATGAAAGTCAAATGTAAAGAAAATAGCAATTATTTTGGTGAAGCAATTATTTTGGTGAAGTATGGCTCTAAACTATTATAAGCTATCCAGTCTGTTCACAACGCCCAGCATAAAGCCACCACTGATTAATCAATACAAATCATGCAATGGTTTCAGTGAAATGTACTCTCCAGGGCACTCCCTTGACTCACATTCATTCATTACCTCGCTTTATTTGATTTGTTCCCAGCATTGGCCTGAAATGTGTTACTCTCAATCTTAAGTTATACAGTAAAACTTTTTGAAAAACTTCAAAGTTCAAACTATACATTCTCTATGCTCTGACATCAAAAGTTCAATGGAACCACTCAGTTTTCAGTTTCTCTGACTCAACATTTTGGAGTTTTGAAATTAATTATATTCCATGATTACTGATCAACAATTAGCTCAAAATGTTGCTGAGATGGTGAGTATGCTGAAGAAAGCAGAATTCAATGACTGAGACTAGTAGTAGGACGCTAAATTTCTCTCTTGTTAATAATTAAATTAGATAACTTATGTTTTTATTTATAGCTTCCAGAAATATCCGGCTCGTTCCTGCGCACTGCTCTGTCAGGTAATCATCAGTGGGTTAGGATCTGACTTGGGCTGTTGTGTTTATTTTCCATACACACCTTCAAACGAAGCCATTAAATGCAGCCCAACCAAAGGTAAAAGCAAGTGAGGGCATCACCATGTCTTTTCTGGAACTCTCCACCCAGCCAAATGCTTTGATGCATAAAGATATAAAGGATGAAAAGGGGTAAAATTTCAATTTACCTGTCTCAATTTCCCAGATGTATACAGAGTCATCTGCACATCCAACAATTAGAAAGTTCTCGACGGGATGCCATTTTATCATCTTCACAGGGAAAAGGTGCTTTCGGGCGCTCAGGAGGCACCTCCTCCCCTCAAGGTGAAGGAGAGACACGGAATGGTCACTGCACACACAGCAAATTACCTGATGACTTCGTAGCTATGAAAAAAAAAATGGCATTCTTTGTAAGCTAATAGTCAAATGCTTTCTTTAAAATTAAATCAGATTTTCCCCCCTAGTAACATAAGTTTTTGTTAAAATCCCATTTACAAAATGACAGTTCTGCTTTCTCTAGCACCTCTCCACATAACACTGCACAGGGGAGCTTTACAAACCAAGTAGATTTTAAATTCAAAGTCCTATTAGGAAGGTCAAAAGACACAAGTAAAGAGGAGAATTCCAGGCCAGATCTACTTATAAGATAAATGAAGGACTTGATCATCACTCAGCAGATTCAGGCAGCGAGGCAGACATCGGAAATAATGCAGAATAAAATAAACCCCAGAACTAATTTGTTGCCACAAAAAGAAGCTATTTGTAGACACAAGCTTAGGCCCAAGGGTATCATGAGCTGATATCTTCCACTTAGAGCCTCAAAATGTGATTTGGTGCTGTTCCCAGAACTATACAGATTCTCATCCAAACAGGAAACTCAGTGTAGACACAATCTAAAAGAGGTAAGCATTAGATAGTTCCAACTGAATGTACAGCTTCAAAGACACAGGGACCAAAAATAGTCTCACAGGACAAAGATTCTTAAGATACTTTCAAGAACGTCAGCATGTGGTTACCTTCAGCATAGTTTAGGACAAAGACTATTCTTGCTGGGTGCCGCTGAGGCTCATCTAGGAGAGGGTTACAGGGCAGCTTTGTGCCTCACCACGAGGTCCAGGCACTGATCAGCCCATCAGTGGGTATGGCTGGGGTGTGGTGAGAAGGGGCAGTGGGTAGTTCCTCTGCTATTTTTTTCTTTTCTAACCATCTTGCTATGTCGATGCTCCTACTTTGACTAAGGCACCTGGCCAGACTTTCGTCTGCTATGTTAAAAGCATCAGCTAGGGTTCCTGAAGAATCTCCCAGTACCCATCACTGACCTCTCTCTGTGGGGCATTGGAGAACTTGTTATTTTTCCTAATACTTGTAAAGGAGACTACAGATATTCTGAGGGGGGGAGGGGGGATCACAAAATGGCAGGTGTGATATATGGGGAGCCTGGACTTGTAGAATGGGGCACAGATGGCATTGCCCCCCAACTATTACCTCTTGGAGAACCTTCCTGACCCCCAGTCTCTAGAATAGACAGCCCAGTGTACTTCAGGAAACTCACACACACCTACAACACAAGAGAACACACATAACACGTGAACACAGATCCTATGGCCAGGAGTAGACGTATACTAGAGACCCACACTAGGCCAATCAGATTCTCTTTTCTAGGAGTTTGAAATTGTAAAGCTAAAAGAAATCATAGGAAGAGGCAAGAGAATGGAGCAATCACAGAAAAGCAGACCATTTTGGAGCAATGGATTCAAAAAGTAACCTTGGTTTCTGAATTTAAGTTCCACTGTAGGTCCTTGCTCTAGTGCTTTGTCTTGGATGCCTAGGGATTGCTCCTTGTGCCCTTTCAATAAACTCCCTTTTTATTTGACTTTGAATGTGTCCTGATCCTTGGAGTTAAATCATCTATGACTGAGGCAGAAGTAAAAGGGGTCAGGAGTGGAACTGACTTGGACTACGGTCCTGGGTCTGAGAGAAAAATTTTTTTTTTGAAAAAGGGAGAACTTCAGGAATAAAAGATATATCAAGGTATCCCAAATCACCACATAGGTTTTTTTTTGGGGGGGGGAGGGGTCACTTAACTTTGTTTTACTGTTTTGGTTAATCATTTCTGTTCCTGAAATACTGCTTTCATTTTTTCTTACTACAAAAATACAGTGCAAGTTTTCTCTGATTTTACTTTGGAACTGATTTTTCATAACATTACTATGGAGAAATAATGTTTACAAGTCAATCAACTAGCTTATAAACTCAGAAAACTCAAAACTTGGCTGTCCATATTTTATCAAAGATATCAGCTTTATGAAAGCTGAATTTAAGCTGCCATTGCATGAGAAAATTATACCTGAAAGTATTTCCTTTGCTCAGCACAAGGTAGATGCTCGTAAATTTGTTAAAGCTCGTCATTTGTTAAATAAATGAAAGCGTAAACAAAAATCTATTTAAGAAAAAGAAAGTGTAACTATCATTATTATTAAATTGTTGAAGGCAAAAGTTAATTTTAATTTACAGTTCCTACATATTTATTTTTCCATTGAGTGTCCATTACTTTTATTTAAAAAGAAAATTCCATTAAAAATTAAGATGTAGAACTAGGAAAAAAAAAAGAACAAACGTATAAGTACTTAAAGAGAATTAACTGACTTTTGTAAAGCCAAGAATTGATGAGACCTTTGCTTTAGAACCAAATTATCTGTATAAGCTGTAAAAATAATAAAACACATAAAATATAAGAAAGGAATTCATAAAAATCATCCAGTTATATTATGGTTTTTTCTTTTCTGTGGAAATATGGGTTATTTTTCCTTACATTTTTTAAACATTTTGAAATGTTATATGTATAACTTAAATTTATGTATTATGTTTCACTCTTTATCTTAACTTACTTTGAAATTCTCTGGTGACATCAAAAGACTCATTACTATACCAGCTTGCAAAAAGAATTTATGCAAAATTTCTTCAGTAAAGATATCCCACAAGATGACCCATGAGTCCTGGTCCCCAGACACCAGCCAACTTTGGTCTAATTTTGAAGAGAGACCATGTGGATAAAGCAAGGAAGTAACACTGTGGTGATGGCCTTTGAGAACTTTCTGAGGAAGGGAACCTGGAAAACAACCAAACACCAAATAATAAAAAAGAGTTATTTTTGTTCAAGAAATAGTCCAGAGATTTTCTTTTATAAATTTTTAATGTAAGGAAACTACATATAATTAAAGGTAGGCAGTTGACTAAGAAAATTAATGAACAACCTTGGATTCTCTCAAAAGGCAAGTGCCTATTATAAGCCAGGTCATGCTTTTGATGGAGCACTAAATCTGGTTGTTCAAAGTCTATTAATTCTTTAAGGATGTTAGCAAGTTACCAATTCCAGTGCCATGAAATAGCAAACTCTGTTCTAAAAGAGTGAACAATTTATACATTTTGTCTCTATAAAAATAATCTCAGAACACTACTGCTGTCCTTTAAAACAGCATGACCAAGTCTAGTATAAAAGAAAAGCAAAGTTTCACAGAATATTTTTGCTTTAAAAGATATTACAGATTACCTAGTTTCACCATTTTGTTTTACAGATAAAAGTATCTGAGGCTCAGAGAGGTTAAGTGGCTTGAATCCAAGTGTGAAGAAACACAGCATAATATTTAAGAGCACAGCTTTGCTGTTAAACAAATCTGGCTTTGTTTTTCTCGGTCTATCACTTACTAGATGTGTCACTGTGGACAACTTGCCTTTTCCCTCTAAGCCACAGGTACTGCATCTGAAAAAGTGGGAATAATAACAGCACTTACTTCACACAAGACTACTGTGTGGAGTAAATAAAATAATGTCCATAATTTCTTAGCACTGGCACTTGGTAGGAACCTAGGTGTTTCATACCATAGCTGTATTAGAACACAGGCTTACTGACACCCAGTTTCCACACTGCTTCTTCCTTCATTATTAGCTAAACCTAAAAAAACTGGAGAGGACCACAGACCACAAACTCTCTTTATTTACACTGAAAATGAGTCCCAAAGAATCATTATTACTTCTATTCCGTCAGGTACCTTCTCACTTTATATCCACTAGCAAACCAAGATGAATATTAATTCAGATGCTAAAGATCAAATGTAGGTTTCTGCTTGTTTTCAGAATAAGATAAATCAGCCTAGATAAAATATGCTAAGGTCTTAAGCTTTTTTACTAACTTTTAACAGCAGCCATTGAGATGTAAAGTGATGTATTACCTCTCCTTGCTTTATTGCTACTCACTCCTCTATTTCAGTCGATCACTGAATCACTGAAAAGTTAGAACATTTAGTAAGTAGCCAAAGTAAGCTGAGAACAGCAATAGGCAATGTAACAAGTTTCGTATTTTTTTTTTTTTTAATTGATATTTGGTCTGTCAGGACCTTGTAGTCTAGTAGGGTCCGTACAATGAAAAGTGGTATACAAATTTACCTACACAGCCCCAAATCTCAATCACCTCCTATATTTCTTTCCTTTACATAAGACAACTTATTGCATAATGGTCTTTATTTAAGAGATTTTCACTGTTGCAGTGCACAAAGATATATAAGAACACATTTACATTTCATTACCAAAAAAATTAAAAATTAAAACAGGAAGATACCACTTTCTCCTGATTGGCAAATATTAAAAAATTGAATAGCACAGTAAGTTGGCTAAGGCTTGGGGGAAAAGGCATTCTCATACATCTGTGTTAGTGGACACACGTGTATATTGATGTACTTTGGAGAACATTTTAAGATATATTTTCAAAATTAAAAATACACATAAAGGTTGATCTAGTAATTCTACTCCTGGAAATTAATACTATACATATACCTACATATATGTGCAAAGATAGTTAATTCTGCATTGTCTATAGTAGCCAAAGACAAGAAAAAACTTGAACACCCATCATAGGAGATTTTTTAAATTAGAATTCAATCATTATTAATCATTTAAAATTAAGTCATAAAGAATGTGCTCAAAATATTTTATTAAGGACATTTTAGTAAAGTGTGTAGAATGTGGTTCTATTTTTATAATATAATTAAAAATGTATACTGCTCTTTTGTTATATGCTTATATATGCATAGGAAATTTCAAAAAGTGTATAAAGAAACTTATTAGCACTTGCCTTTGGTGATCTTCCTGGAAGATCAAAGAAGGAGAGAAATGTATTTCTCATTGTATAACCTTCTGTTTGACTTTTAAAAAAAACCTATATGTGCGTTTTACTTTAACATTAAAACATGTACAAATTTATTAGCAAATGCCTGTAATTTTCTTAAGCTTCAGCAATCTTCTTAGTATAGCTTATTAAAGTTGAAGCTTAGGTAAATTAAATAAATAGGGTCAAATAAAATTCAATGACCTTTTAGTAAAGAACCGCCTTCTAGAAGTCCTGCTTTGGCAGCATTCAAAGCCTGTGTAATGAAAATTGTCCCATCTTCACAGCCACATATTAGTTTATCAAGGCTTGGAACATACTCTGATGAAGTGACAACCGCAATTCCATTCTCATCTCTAAAACCAGAGAAGTAGTCAATAATACTTTGTGACATGGTATGATGCTTATCAAAATTATCTTGAAGGGTCCAGGTGGTAGTTATTGGTATCTCTAAAAGGAAAACACATAAGGGAAAATTTGGTTTATAAATTCATCATAGATATAGAAAACATTATCAAGGCACCATACTTTGGGGAACATGGAGACTCTTTTGCCATCCTAACAGTATGTTATAGGCAGAAAAGTTCTGCCATCCATTGCTTTCACTCCAAATGCTATTTTATTGATTCTTTCTCCCTCAAGGAGCCTCGGAAGAATAGATGTGTATTAGTGCATTCATTTTAGACTTAAATCAACTGAAAAGAATGGAGAAACTCTTTTGAATAGAGAAATTGGTTGAAAAGGGGTACAGGATATGGACATGACAAATTCAAAAATATGAATATGGTCTATCAGTCTATCCTATATTCATATTGTCAACATTCATTTCAAGTCAATAAAACATCATTCATGTTAAGTTGATGTTAATTTGAATTACACTTGTTGCATTGTTGTATAAGATCTATAAGCATCATGTTTATACTACTTTTATGTTAGTATCTAATGCATAGTGGTACATGAGAACTTTTTCTTGTTTGTTGACTCATATTACTCAACTTAAAAAAAAAACACTGAGTTAATTATAAAGTAGTTCTCAGAAGACATGTGATTAGAAATAGAAATTGTCTTACCTTTAGGAGAACCATCAAACTTGGATACAGGAACATCAGGGATGTGCCACAAAGTAATTCTTCCTGAGACTTCTCCAGAGAAAAGTACCTTATAAAAAGGCTCTTTCCTTTCATTCATGTAGCCCATAACAAAGGGAAGGCTCTGGTCCAAATAAAAAAGTTAGCATTTATGTAGAAAAAATATCTTCAAAAAAATCTATATAATGGCAGCCACTGTTTTTAAATGAAGGGACAAGACTTCATAGATGAACTAAATTATTTCCATTTATTTCCCACTGTTTAAAAAATTTCAAGTAAATTAAGTGAAATAGTCCTCTTACTCAAAACAAAAAAGTTTTTATGAAATAAGAAGCAAAGTCATCAGCTAGATTTCAGAGAGTTAATAAGAATAGTTAACATTTATTGAACATGTTCAGTGTATGTATTACGTATACTGTTAGGGTCTTTGCATGTATTCAGTTAAGTAGTCCTCACAATAATCCTGTGAAGTTGGTACTATCATTGTCTTCATTTTACAGATGAATAATCTGAGAGGAAAGAGGTTAATTTATTTAAGGTGATATAGATGGCAGTGGGCTTTTGAGTCCAGTAATTCTGACTCGAGCCCACGTCCTGATGACAGTGCTGTACTGTCCACTGAGGAGGTCTGATTTCTTTATGATCCCTTCAGTTCCAATTGTCAGTTAAAATAGCAAAAACTAATATTTGTGTGGTAATTTTGTGGTATTATTATGCTTTCTACTTTCTTTTGACCATTTTTCAGATTTAACATACTTGATTTTAAACTTCTCAAATGGCCACAAAGAAAAATGAATTCATAACTTACATAGATAGATAGATAGATAGGTAGATAGTTAGATACTAGTAAAAATAAATGTATAAGTTATAATTAACATAAATATATTTATATATATAAATATATAGTTTTGTTGTGGCACAGTATGAATATTGGGTACCAGAGCTCTTAAAGATACACTTTCACTAGTGAATGGGTTCAGAATCTCCCTAGTACCTCAGTGCAGTGTAGAGGTTCTTTGGGCAGACCTGTATATAGAGATTACACACAAGGGATCAAAATGATTAAGTGATTAGAAAAACAAAAACAAAACCCTCTTTTGATGTACGAATAAAAGGCACCCTGAAAAGAAAGCCAACTGCTGGTGCTAGAACTAAAGAAGCCTAAGAAAGTGATAGTTTCTAGTCAGAAAACACATGTTTGAAGGTCCAGACTTAGTTATTTTAGTGGAAAAATTCTATAATGTATCTCTAGCGAATATTAAGGGCCCAAATATTGCTACATTTAATCCTTACAACAAAGCTACATAGTAAATAAACTTTATTATTATTTCTGTTATAGAGATAAGGAAACTAAGACGAGAGGAGAATAAGAAACTAATTCAAGACCAAGATATGTAATCCTCTATAGTCCCAAGAAATGAGAGCATTGAAGAAAAACAGTTCCAGTGAAGTGAGTTCTCTGAATAATATATTTTTTTAAAGATTCAGAAGGCACTTTGGGGTCTTATACTTCTCAAGGCCACCATTTTTGTAGGTGTTAGAAATGGTACAATAAAACTTGGTTAGATTGGCTTCTCAAACTCTCTCAACCTTTGGGAACCTTAAAATTGAGTAGTCCAGCTCTCTCATGATTTTGATATGAGGATGACGCTCCAGAGAGGCTGGGTGGTTACTGAAGTTGGTCGCAGCACATCTCCTCCCTCCCAGCAAAATGTGCTGCCCCTACAGCCCATGCTCCCCATACGCTGTTACTCCCTCTACGCTCACTTCTGTACTACCATTCCTCACTTGCTCACACCCACTCCTTGACACCTCAATCATCCTCCTTTCCAGTAGTTTCCTCTCTAGTTCACATGAAAACTCCCTCAAAGCCCCTTATCATGTGATTCTGATTTTTCGTCACAGTACCCAGTACCCATCACAAGAAGTACCCATCCTCCAAGAGGTATTAAAATAGTCATTAACAGTGAATTATGTTTCATTAGGTCCCATTTGTTTACTTTTTTTAAATTTCCATTTCTCTAGGGGATGGGTCAAAAAGGATCTTGCCGTGATTTATGTAAAAGAGTGTTCTGCCTATGTTTTCCTCTAAGAGTTTTATAGTGTCTGGTCTTACATTTAAGTCTTTAGTCCGTTTTAGGTTTATTTTTGTGTATGGTGTTAGAGAGTGTTCTAATTTCATTTTTTTACATGTAGCTGTCCAGTTTTCCCAGTACCACTTATTGAAGAGACTGTCTTTTCTCCATTGTATATTCTTGCCTTCTTTATCAAAGATAAGGTGACCATATGTGCATGGGTTTATCCCTGGGCTTTCTATCCTGTTCCATTGATCTATATTTCTGTTTTTGTGCCAGTACCATACTGTCTTGATTACTGTAGCTTTGTAGTACAGTCTGAAGTCAGGGAGCCTGATTCCTCCAGCTCTGTTTTTCTTTTTCAAGACCGAATGAAACTTAAAAACTTTTGCACAGCAAAGGAAGCCATAAGCAAGAGGAAAAGACAAACCTCAGAATGGGAGAAAATATTTGCAAATGAAGAAACTGACAAAGGATTAATCTCCAAAATATATAAGCAGCTCATGCAGCTCAATATCAAAAAAACAAACAACCCAATCCAAAAATGGGCAGAAGACCTAAATAGACATTTCTCCAAAGAAGATATACAGATGGCCAACAAACACATGAAAGGATACTCAACATCACTAATCATTAAAGAAATGCAAATCAAAACTACAATGAGGTATCACCTCACACCGGTCAGAACGGTCATCATCAAAAAATCTACAAACAATAAATGCTGGAGGAGGTGTGGAGAAAAGGGAACCCTCTTGCACTGTTGGTGGGAATGTAAATTGGTACAGCCACTATGGAGAACAGTATGGAGGTTCCTTAAAAAACTAAAAATAGAACTACCATATGACCCAGCAATCCCACTACTGGGCAAATACCCTGAGAAAACCGTAATTTAAAAAGACACATGCACCCCAATGTTCATAGCACTATTTACAATAGCCAGGACATAGAAGCAACCTAAGTGTCCATCGACAGATGAATGGATAAAGAAGATGTGGCACATATATACAATGGAATATTACTCAGCCATAAAAAGAAACGAAATTGAGTTATTTATAGTGAGGTGGATGGACCTAGAGTCCGTCATACAGAGTGAAGTAAGTCAGAAAGAGAAAAACAAATACTGTATGCTAACACATATATATGAAATCTAAAAAAAAAAAAAAAAAAAGGTGATGAACCTAGAGGCAGGACAGGAATAAAGATGCAGACGTAGAGAATGTACTTGAGGACACGGGGAGGGGGAAGGATAAGCTGGGACGAAGTGAGAGAGTAGCATTGACATATATACACTACCAAATGTAAAATAGATAGCTAGTGGGAAGCAGCCGCATAGCACAGGGAGATCAGCTTGGTGCTTTGTGACCACCTAGAGGGGTGGGATAGGGAGGGTGGGAGGGAGATGCAAGAGGGAGGGGATATGGGGATATATGTATATGTATAGCTGATTCACTTTGTGATACAGCAGAAACTAACACACCATTGTAAGGCAACTGTACTCCAGTAAAGATGTTAAAAAAAAAAGACTCTTAAAAAAAAAAAGCAAAAAAAAAAAAACAATTATCTTGTGGTAAATGCCTGGATTCAAATCCTGGTTTTAGCACATACTAACTCTATTAAAAGAGCCAATTACTTGATTTAGGCAATTTACTTAACCTCTCTATATCTCATTTTCTCTAACTGTGAAAGAAGGCTAATAAATAAAAGCACCTACTATATGGGATTACTGTCAGGATTAATGAGTTGATAAAGGTAAGGTGCTTAGTATGGTTCCAGGCATTTGGGACATACTCAATAAGCAGTAACCATTCTTATTATCCATTCTCAAAACAAATGAGAAACTCACTCGAAAGTCCATTCCCAGACTCTGGGGCCAAACTGCCTAGGTTCAAATCCTGGGAATTAACCTTCCTGAACATCAGTTTCAAAATGGGGTCATGGTGGAAACTCGTGTAAATAAGGCAGTGCGTATGTTTAACGATAATAAGGACTGAAAAAAAAAGTTACCCATCATCATCGTCATTGTCATTACTCTTAGTTCACGCATCCAAATTCCTTATCTGCAATCCTCAGGCTGTTTCTATCCCATCTACTCCCACCTCAACACTGCTATCTTACTCCACAGCTAAGACCCTGGGAAGCCCAGTTCCTCGCCTCAGAAGCCAGGACCCCTACTACAAGTTTCAGCGATCATCAGCTATGATTTCAAGCTAGGGAGACTTTCCTAAAGCTGTTGGAATGAAGGAGGAGTCCCCATTTTTGCTACTACAACTCCATCAGCAGGTAAGTTCCTGGCATCACATGAGAACATGTTACTGTCACACACTGGGATTTAATTCTATGGCATCACTCCAAAAAACATGTTTACAGAGCATAATTCTCTAAGTTCATTGTATCTATCAAACTCACCTCCCGACACCATGAAAATGCCTTCATTACCTTGTAACTGCATGAAACAGTAAGAAGTCTTATATTTAGTGAATATTGGTGATGTTTTGAATAGGGAGAACAAGGTCTGAATTTAGTTTCTTGGCCGGATAAAGGGCAAGCAAAGGTCTACGGATGAGTAGACCAGCTTCTTTTTGTTTCAGATTATTCTATTCATTTTCACTGGCTTCCAAGTACTTCCCACTTTTAAGATACAGAAACAACTGTGGTTGTCGAAACAAGAATTATACATCGACAGAAGACTCACAAATCTATGCCTTCACCTTTTTTTTTTTTTTTTTGCGGTACGCGGGCCTCTCACTATTGTTGCCTCTCCCGTTGCGGAGCACAGGCTCTGGACGCGCAGGCCCAGCGGCCATGGCTCACGGGCCCAGCCGCTCCGCGGCATGTGGGATCTTCCCGGACCGGGGCACGAACCCGTGTCCCCTGCATCGGCAGGTGGACTCTCAACCACTGCACCACCAGGGAAGCCCTGCCTTCACCTTTTGAGACACAAAGCAAGGTGGCTTCCCATAAGATTAGTATTTTTTTAAGTTAATTTGTAATCGCTGTTCTTTTTCCTCATAGTTATGTATAGCATTGATATTTGCAGTAGACTAGAAGCTCCTAAAGGACATTTCTTATATCTAGCTTTTAGGGCAAACTGTGCTTTATAAAAATGCATTCGGGAGCTAAAAAGGAAAAAAAGGGCAAGTCCTTTAAAAAAATAACTTAAAATGCCTTTCTGAGTAAACCACAATAAAGCTTTTGTGATCAACAGCAAAACAAGGCTCTATTGCAACCCACGAATGACTTTAGAAATAGTGTTGCACACCATAACTCTAAAGTCTACCTATGCCCTAGTGGCACTTGGAGTTCTAATTTTTGGCTGACAGTCTTAATCAAGTTTTTGCAACAAAACCTCACAGATATGTTAAAGAGGTGATACTGAACCATAGGATTTGCAGCAGCTATGCTGCCTAATTAAGCAAACCATCACTGTAAAACGTAACATGCTTCGTTGTTTGACACATTAATAATTCAAAACTCCTCCATTCTCCATGAAATACCTTTTGGATAATTAACTGATGACTAAGTCCAATAGGTTAAAAAAAAAACACTTTCATTGACACTAAAGTAAACTAACTGCTTAAATTTTCAGGCTTCATAGAGTGTCAAAGATATAATTCAGTCAAGTGAAAACCCACAATTACATCCTCAACTCTCTGCCAGGAATCATAGTTATATTTGTTGTAACAAGAAAATTTATTCAGAAGAATAGCTAAATGCATGTGAAAATGATCTCAATATCCAGCTTCCTTAAGAATAAAAAAAAGCAGGATATAAGCCATTTGATAAACTTTAAAAAATGAAGTAGATACATCAAAATGTTAATAACTTTGTATCAAACTATCTGTTAGAAAGGTCAGTGGAAAAATGTGTATGCATATATATATGGTGGGGGAGAGAGAGAGAGAAAGAGAATGAGAGAGGGAGAGGAAATAAATACGGCGAATGGTGACAATTGGTGAATCTAGGTAAAGGGTATATGACTGGTCATTGTACTATTCTTACAACCTTTCAAATATTTGAATATTTTCCAATTAAAATAAGTAAATATAAAAAATAAAAATATTCATATTGAATATGTATGGTGGTAAAATTAGAAATTTTAATTCTTCCTTTTTTATCATTTATAATTATTCCATAATAAATATGTATTGTTTAGTTAAGCAGACTTAAAAAATAGCTTTTCTAAAGGCAAAGTTTTCTTCAGTAGCCATTAACAATTAGATTTAATTTTCTCATTAACAACTTGATGTGATTCTTCAATTCAATTTTTTCAAGCCAGACTCTGTTACAGACAAAGCAACACTTATCTGAGAAGTGGAGTGAAACAGCTTTGAGGCAGTCATTCTTTTCTTGCATTACCTTATTTTCCTGCACAGAAGTAGAGCACAGTAAATGAGGATAAATGGTCTCTTTAAGCACTCTTCCATCAGCAGGGTATATGCTTTTTGAAAGCCCACTGCATAGTGAAAAATAAAAAGCAAAGTTTAGAACTTTGGGGTTCTTTATTCGTTTTTTTCCCCTGCCACTTTCAAAAGCCGGATGGTACCATTCAAGTTTCTAAACTCTAGTTAGAAATTGTTGGGTTAATAATTACAAGTGACTTTTTGAAAACCCAGCACCAGCTGTACAAGTTATACATGGTTAATCTCATTCCTTCATCCCCTGCTGTTTTATACAAAGGCTGAAGCCTACCAAGCCCAGCGTAAATCTTCTAGTGCCAAAGTTGTTTTGTTCTGGTTTTTGATCATGGGCAGCATGTGGGGATTTTTCCATAATAAACCTCCCAAAGTTCATTTTCTACCTGAATGTTTTGTATGCTGCTCCCATCTGAGCCCACCTGTTCAGCAGCTGATAGATATAACTGTGACCATCTTCTGTCCAAATGATGATTCTGTGAGCAGCAAGCACCTCTCCACCAGCAAAGAACTGCCCGCTCCCACTAACTTCAGTCCAAAGAAGAGAAAAATCACAATAATCGTAAACCTAAAATACAGAATGAATGATGCCCATTAACAGAAGCTTCCAATCTAATCTACCGAGGAGAAAGATAAATTATGCTTATCAAGACTATTTAGATAACAGTGTTAATGCAACAACATATCAATTATTAATATTAAGTATTAAGTATCATAACAGGCCACACTATACTCATGGACCAAGATAATATTTCACTAGTACTTATTTTTTCACATTTATCCTAGGTAGGTTTCAGTGGACAAACCATCCGACAGTATCATTCCAGAATGTGCCCATTACGCACAGAGACCAAAAATCCCAAATTTTCTATGCAATTTTATTCTTTCCATATGTATAGTCAAACCTGAACATTTGAAAAATTTATTACACACAAAAAAAGTTGATACAGTAGAAATCCTAAAGTACATGCTGAACCATCTACTTTACATTTTAGTTCAAAAATATAAGCCTTTAAGTAAGACAATATAGTTTTGTTAACTGAGCCAAGTATATGAAACATTAGAGAAAAAAAGGATGCTATCAAATGATAGTAACTTAGCTTTCCTTTCTTCTTGGAGATGTCAGTGAATATATTCACAAGAAAAGAATGTATATAGTCCCTAAAAACAAATGTAGTGACAAAGCAGAAAAAGAAAAAAAATATAAAAATAAGACCAATGTATGTAGGTGAAAAGTATTAGTTTTCTTTTTAACCATAAAGTGCAGGCATCAACTCTTTAAAATAATCTGAGACAAATGCTCACTATTATAATAGTTTGTTATTAATAAAATTAGGATATACTTTATATATACAATATCCTGGGAAGGAAAATTACCCAGTGTAGTGAGAGGAAAACTGATAAAATTCAGTCATAAAAGACAAGTAATTCCCTGCTGCGGTAATAATATTATAAAAAGTTTGTATCATATTTAAAACATATTCTTATAATTGTTGCACTGAACAAGATAAAAATCAAATTACATTTGTGTATCACTGGTACTTATTATGTTATTTTATAATACCTTCCAACATTTAGAAAATACCACCAGTAGAAGTCTCTCTGTATACGTGCAAAATCGTATTGTTCGGCAGTTCAGGGAATTAAGAAATTTGGATTCCTTTTCATAAACATCTTGCTTTTCCTTCAAAAGGAATAAAAAGGTTTTAGTACTAGTTCTAGTTAATTTATATAAAACTGTATTAGAAGACTGCTCCCCTCTAAACCTGAAGTAGATCACACTGTTATTATAAAAAAGCACCCAACTTTCCTTTTGAGTTTTCTGAACTAAGAAAGTTACTTTGCAAAAGAAACCATGAAAAGGAAACCCACTTGAATTCAAGAATTCATTATATACAATCATTCAACAAACATTCTGTCGGGAAATTTGCTGCAGGATACTGAGAATATAAAGATATGAATAAGTTACTTTCAAATATGGCAGAAAGATAAAACAAAAAAAAGGAAAATAATTTTTTAAAAAACCTTTGCAGTATCTTAATTGCTAAAATAGAAAAACAAACAAAATGTTTTGAAAAGACAAAAGCGTAGCCAGCACAGAACACCTGCAATACTATGTTCTCAATAAGTTTCTGATAATGCTGGGTGTGTGTTTTTTGGGCTCAGTATGCCAACACAATTCCCAGGTTTTCCCAACCAAGAAATTCTAAAGGATAGTCCAGAGTATGGGGCAGTTGAAACAGTTCTGTCAACCGCACAAATTCTATGACTGTTCTTTTGTCCATCACCTCGACTTGTAGCCTGATGCTAGGGAGCAGGTGAATATACTGGACTCCCAGTGTATGTTACCCCCATTGCCACAGCTCACAAAGAGCCAGAAGAAATGGGGTCTTCTGCTGTAAGGGACAGGGAAATATTCCACGATGAATTTTTTTAATTAAATTATAATCAATGTTTGTGTGTGTGTGTGCGCACGCATATGCGTGTAGATAAAAACATTTGTATACATACAGAGAAAAGGTTGGAAAGATACCATGCAATTGTTACCAATGCTCACAACTTAGAAGAGAGATAGGGAAAAAGTACATGGACGTAAAACTTATATACTTCTACATCATTTGGACTTTTAACAATGAGAATGTAACACTCTTATAATTTTAAAAATGTCAATACATATGCTTGAAATTGGAGAATAAAGGATAGTTTCACAAGCCAACCTGAATGCTGTTGATAGATGAAGAGAGATCCCATACTTTGAGCTCACCAGCTACTGACACTACCAAGAGAGAATCTTCTGTAAAAACAACAAAGGTCATATATAAGCTGACCACTGTTATAACTGGTTACTCTAAAGATCATTTCATAGTCATTTAAGGATTATGCAGGGCATGTAGGTAGAAAATACTCAGCTGTTTTTTTAATTAAAAAAGTAAACATTTTAGATCACATTCTAAATTTGTTTTGCAATTTCAAAGTGACTCCCATGTAAAAGGAGAGCACCACTAAAAGCAGAACCACATTGCAAACCATCACGCTGGCAATACTAATTACACCTTCCTATTTCAGAAATAAGTAAGGAGCCAGCCTTCCCTCATTACAGGAACTGAATTCTCTTCATTACTACATCCAGGAGATACAGCAGGGCAAATCCAAGAGTCCTGTTAATCCACAACAAACACCTGCTCGTCACTCTTAAAATGTATCAAAGCAGAACTGGGTCATGGAAACACAGTGTCTCCTCTTTCCACTTCCTCATGACCTCTTGCTGACTTTCCAGTGATTTGAACCACTGGGATGGATGTTCTCAGTTTTTCTTGATCTGGCTTAGAGAGCTATCCCTACCAGTAGGTAAACATAAAGAAGCATTCTGAACTCTTGCCCACTAATTTAACAAATAATTCAAAGGTGATATGTTTATACGCTATCTCTAGTGTTAGATAATACCTAACTCTTACCTTGAATTCTCATGGAGTGAACAATGCACATGCAGTTGATCCAATCCGGAGACTGAGATGATATGAAAGTGTGAATAATAACCAAACTTTTGGCATCAATTATAAGAACATCTTGATATTCTCCACAACACAGAAGCCAGCCTTCTCCTATCATCCGGAATGAGCAGTGGTAATACTATGCAAATTGAATTCAAAGCAAAAGTTTAATTATCACTAGCAATTAACATAATTTTGGCTGCGGTGAAGACTTCTCTGGATTTTAGTTTTATCATCTATTCAACTAAGGTATTAGGCTAAATAACAATTAAAATTTCTTTTAGTTCAATTATTCTACACTTCTGAAGTGTTAATTTTGCCGTTTATCTGACTTGCATTTGGTCATTTTTCTGGAGAAGGGGACTCTTTTGGGAAGAATTAATCTTATTCCAAATCATGGAAAGCTCACAATTATATTAATTCTGAAATGCTATGTAGAACTGGACAACAAAAACCAGGTTTCTTACCCTAGCAACACTGCTGCATCTTAAGAAGAAATAAAAATGTTTGAAAAGCATTTGAGGAATTTTTGTGCCAAATAAATTTTGAGAATGGCTTTTATTAAAGTTTGAGTAATATAATCTACCCTTGACAAGCTCTCTCGCTATTCAGGTTTTGATCCCAGAAAGGAGTTCATGAATGTTTCAATGCAAGTCATCAATGCTAAAAGCAATGCATACAATATAAAGAACAGTGTCAGTGCCATGGAATCATGCGACTACCTTACGTATGCTTGGAGTCCACATACCAAAAGCCAAAATCTCTTTTAAATATTGGGAAGTTATTATAAAGATTAAAGCTGTGCCTCTTGCTCTGTTTTCATAAATAAGAAATTCAGAACCTATCCATCCAAAAAAGGTTTAAACTGGAAGCAGAAAAAAAACTTTTTTGCTTTATAAAACTGTATGTCAATAAAATGGAATCATTTCACGTGTGTGTTTTGTGAGTGTAACTAAGGAAAAAATAAGGAAATTGTTTTTCAAATTTGTCTATGTTAGAAAGATACAGAAATAAGAGAAAGAATAAGAAAAAAAATTGGTTGAATAGTTACTTTGGGGAAAGAAAAATGCCAAAAATAACAGATGATAACTGACAGTATTCTATTCTAATGATAAAAAAAATTCAAGAAAATAATCCCTCTAAAGACATGTCTTTAAATGTGTGCTTAGCAAATGCTCTGAAGGAGCTGTAGCATCTGGAGATGTTCTCAAGGAAGTGAACATACTTACACAGATTGCAGTGTGCCTGTAAGGAAGTGTGGCCTTCTCCACGCACTGTCCATTGGTGACATTCCAAACACACATCTCCCTAGCAGAGATAACTTTGTATTATTCTCTGTCATTTCC
Organism: Grampus griseus; assembly: GCF_964374135.1. Lineage (NCBI taxonomy): Eukaryota > Metazoa > Chordata > Mammalia > Artiodactyla > Delphinidae > Grampus > Grampus griseus. The sequence continues at coordinate 97,557,873 of NC_139018.1, forward strand.
ACTCAATTGGCTGGAATAATTTTTGTGCCACCAAGTTTTTCTTTAGTGCTGCACTTAAAGGCAGCTTGATCGTTTATGTGGCTTTTTGTTACAGATTACTGGGCAAGAAAATGTTGTGGTCATTAGCAGGGATGACATGCTGTATCTATGTCTTTTCGTTTTGGTAATTACACCCTGCCACCAGCCTACAAACCTTACTTGAGTGCCAACCTGACCTACAACAAATTGTGGGGATGCAGGTATCACAGCCTGGGAGAGTGACAGTACAACAATCTTTCTATGGAAACTGCATCTTCTTGAAAATCATTTATTTTATTGAACTTAAACTACATATTCTGAAAAGCATAATACATCAAGTGTTGCATCTTCTGGAGCTCAGGTATCATTTTTATAAAAATAAACAGTGCCACCAAGAGGCCACATTTGGTCTATCATTGATACACTTTATTTCTTTGCTTCTCCTGAAATCCTGAAACCATCCTTGCCACTAAATTGTCAGAAAATTCTCATTGTTTAGAAAATTCTGACTTGGTTACATATATGTTACAAAGATACAGATACAGTTATGAAATACAGTTACAAATACATCCAGTATAGGGCAGTTTAAATCCGTATGATTTCAGTTCACAAAAACCAGAATGGCTGTTTCAGAGTTCTTTGGTAATATTCTTCAGTTTTGACAGTTTCAACACATAAGCAAAATTTTCCAAGGAAGAAAAATGAAAGCTTTATTGGCTTTAAGGGAGAGCTGCTATTAAGAAGCAAAAGACACGGACCAATAACGGTAAATGCTATATGCATTTGGTGTTTGCAGGCTTTGGGGGTTTTATTAGCCAAACACTGGAAATCAATCTTTAAATCAATGGTTCTCAACCTAGGCTGATTCTGCCCCCACAAAGGACATCTGACAATGCTTAGAGACATTTTTAGTTGTCACAGCTAGGAACACGATACTGGCATCTAGTGGGGAAAGGCCAGGAATGCTGCTAAACATCCTACAACACACAGGATAGTCCCTCACAGCAAAGAATTCTGCCATGGTCCACAATGTCATTAGTGCTGAGGTTGAAAAACCATGTCCTAGATATAGAACTAAATATTCATAGTGATTTTATTTCTCTCTGTTTATATCCAACTGTATGCCAGAAAGGATTTGAGGTAATCTGAAAAGACATGCAACTCAATAAAACGGGGAAAGTGTGTGTGTGTGTGTGTGTGTGTGTGTGAAAAATAAGACTGGGGAAAAAGGTAGAAATTGAAATAATATATCTCAAAGGATATGTGTGTGTGTGTGTGTGTGTGTATATATATATATATATATATATGTAAAGAAATGGAACTTTAAGCAGCCATCAATATAAAATTTTAGCTCTACAAAAAATTTGAGTTTATCAGTGTGGTTCTCAGCTCTAGCTATGCATCAGGAATCACCTGTGAATATATAAAAATTTCTCCTCAGAGATTCTAATTTCATGGCTCTGTGTTGTGGTCCTGGCATGTGGGGTTTTGCAAAGCTCCTGGTCAGTTAACCTGTTTCTAGATAACTCTATCTCTAAACCAGTGGTTCTAAAACTCTGGCTCTACGTTAGACTTATCAGGGAGGTTTTCAAAAATACTGATGTCTGGGACCCAACCCAGACATCAAGCCAGACTAATTAAATCACAGTTTCTAAGGTTGGAGCCTGGGCATCAATAAAAGCTCTCCCAGTGATACTAAGGTTTCTAAACTCTCTTGGATTCTAATGCCTTCCCTGTTTGTTTGCTTATCATCTTATTTTCTACCTTAAATTGGAAAAAAATACAAAAATATCACATAGTAAAAATTGACTCCTTGCCAATCAATTCTATTAAAGAAAGAAAAACAAATTTGTTGTATGTCAAAAGTAGCATTGACATTTTAGCTGGAACTGCTCAGTTATGTATCTAATAGGAAGACATGAAAATTAACTGTTAAAATGAACATTCTTCTTTTTCTTTTCAAATACTGTTCCCCAACTTTGTACATAGATTAAATCACCTTCAATTATAAAAAATTAATTTAACAATTTCCAATTTTTTTTAATTTTTAAATTTCAATGAAAAGAAAATCACACAGGAAAAAATCCATAACATATAATATTAGAATATTATTATATTCCCCCTAAAAACTCCTTGAGAAAGAGCCTTTCTTTCTTATTCAACTGTACATCCCCACTTGAGCGCTTCAATAAAAATTCGTTCAATGGATACGTAAATCAGTCACTACTCTTTCATCCACTTTCTATCTCTCAAAAATACACTGTTTTGGGCTTCCCTGGTGGCGCAGTGGTTGAGAGTCCGCCTGCCGATGCAGGGGGCACGGCTTCGTGCCCTGGTCTGGGGGGATTCCGCATGCCGCGGAGTGGCTGGGCCCGTGGGCCATGGCCGCTGGGCCTGCACGTCCGGAGCCTGTGCTCCGCGACAGGAGAGGCCACAATAGTGGGAGGCCCGCGTACCGCAAAAAAAAAAAAAAAAAAAAAAGTACACTGTTTTCTCTTGGCCCTATTCTTATTCTCAGATTTGTGTGCTTATAACACTGTTATCATTTTGCTCAAATTTTAATGAAGCATCTAGAGGGAAAGGAGATACATATGAATGCTTGGTTTGCCCTCTTGAATTACAAGTCCATGACATTCTTCAAACTCACTTTTGTCTTCAGTTACACTTTTGGGTTTTCTTTGGCATTCTCAAGCTCCCATCTTCTTATGCGCATTTCTTAAATGTTGGTTTTCCTTAGTATCTTAGGCTTTCTTACATTCTCAAATTTCACACTCTCTCTTGATGAGTCATCTACTCCCATGACTGCAGGCACCAACTATATGATGTTGGAAGCCCAGACCTATTCACTGGACTCTAGATTTCCACATACAACTAGTAATTAGATGTTTCCACCTGGATGACTTGCAGGACTTCACACTCCTCGTACTTAAAATGAGGCATAACACCTTCCCTCCTTTGTTCTCATTCTCAGTGAATGGTATCATCACCAGTGAGTTTCCCAAGTCATTCTTGAACTCACACATTCTCTCACTGTCCCAAACGTGGGGTACCCACTATTTCAAATATTTTCCTCTAAACCAGCAGCATAGCACTCTCCAGGAACATGTTAGAAATGCAAGTTCTTGAACCTCAGCCCAGACCTACTAAACCTGTATCACCGGGAATGGGGCCGAGAAATCTGTATTTAAACAAGCTCTGAAAATGGTCCTGATGTAGGCTTAGGTTTGATGAACACTATCCTAGAAGACTCTAAGGCTGGGTGCCTGCCTGCCTCTCTCTCTAGTATCATCTCTTACTGGTAGTTGGAAATTTTATTAATAGTAATAACTCTCTTTATCAATGTCAAGCCTTTTTTGCCTTAAGGTTTTATTAACTATATGTATTTATTAATATAATGCTAAAATGGCTATATTAACATTAATTTCATTAGTATTTGCCCAGTAAATCTCTTTCCATCCATTTACTTTTAACTTTTATATATCCTTATGCTGTTTTTGTTTTTTAAATTGTCTGACGATCTTTGTAATTTAACTGATGGGCTTAGTCCCTTTACTCAATTGAGATTACTGGTTTATTCAGGTTTATATCAACTACCTTATTTTGTGCTATTTGTCTCATTTATTATTGTCCCCTTTAGATTAAACAACATTCTTTTTCTTTTTTTAAATTGGAAGTTATATATTCTGTTTCTTTCATTTTTATTTCTTTTGTCTGTTCTCTTAGCAGCCACCCTGGAAATGTCAGCATGTATATCTAGCTTAAAGTCTAAGGTTAATCACCATCTTTACCCACCTCTAGAACACCAGAACATGTGGAGTCTGATCACTATGCTTATGATATGCAGTTGTTGATTAGGATTTTGTGTATGTGAGGGGGAGGTGGATGGGAGGTACATATAAACCATATTGTAATATAACCTGTGCTTATTTAAATTTTCTAAAACTTTGCTGGGTTTTGTTCAATATTCCTTTTTCCATCACATCTTCCTTCTGAAATCATTATTCTTACTGAAAAACATAACTTAGAATTTCTTTACTTATAGAGGATCTGTTGGCAGTGAACACTCTCAGTATTTGTCTTAAATATTACTATTTTGCCCTAATTTTTTGAAGATGTTTTTGCTAGAGATATAACTCTAAGTTGATAGATATTTTCTCTCAACTTTTAAAAGATATTTCACTGCTATCTAGTTCTCATTTTACTGTTAAGAAGTCAGCTCTCAGTTTAATTAACTTTCCTTTAAAAGTAATCTGCTTTTTCTCATTGCCTACTTTCAGGCTCTTCTCTTTTTCTTTGGCATTCCATCATTTCAACATCAAGTTCCAGGTGTTCATTTCCTTTCATTTATCCTGAAATTCACTGGGATTCCTGAATATTAGGATTTTTGCCTATAGATGAAGTAATACTAAGTGAAAAAAATGAAAAACTAAGTCAGGAAGCAAGTCATGATCAGCATGAATCTGACAACGTTGGAAGCAGAAATGGTAAGCCAACGGTCACTTCCTGGGACTTTTAAAAGCTAAAAAAAAAAAAAAAAAAAAAAAATTGTTACTTAGGAAGTAATAGGTCAAGCCTAGTAATTTTAACAAGTTTCAGCAGATTGAATTAGGATTTGCTAAGTATGCAGTAGCTAAAGTGTAGGTACTGCCTAAGGAGAATCTCATAGATGCAAGGTGTCAGACCCCAAAGAAATAGACTTCTAGAAAATTCAAATCATCTTGGAAAAGGAAGACCAACCAGACTCCTTGGCCCTTTAACAATCATACTTACAGGACTTATACAGCTGAATTCATCTATCATCAAGAATATATCCATTAACTCCTAGTTTCTTTTTTGGAGCTAGACCACTGTGGACAAAAACCTCAAGGTGGAACTCAGTTATACTTTTCAGATCTATTTCTCACTCAGCTATTAATTTTATCAACTGTGCCAGTAGTCTCAGAAAAACTAACCATCCCCCAAATTCTCTAGATTGGGAATAAATATCTCAGCCTATGTAGCAGGCTTCGAGGCAGCCCTAGTGTATGAAAGCTAAGCAGTTGTTTAAAAAGAATGTACTAGGACATTTCAGTTTAGCTTCATCCAAAGTTCAATCTCTCTAAGTATAACAATTATGGCTTTGCTATAAGCTATGAGAATAGGTATCTCTTTGATGTCTGTACCACTAGCCATTTTGTTAAACTATTCCATTTTTAAAAGTTGGACGCTTGATTCCTCATTCTTCTTTTGGGTCTCAGAATTCTAAGCCATATAATTTCTCCTTGGGTTAAAAACAAAAATGGAGGAGATTTTCTTGTTTCAACCAGCAACCCAATCCCTCATTCACAAACACGTGCTGAATGGATTCCGCATTCTTGAGTATACTTTGGCAAACATCTCATCAGCAGAGTAGTTCACAGTAGCTCTTCCATCAGTGGGGCTTTTTCCTACAGCTAAGTCCTGTTTCATTGGAACAAACCTCCTTCCATGAAACTACACCCAGATCACTATGTTCCTTCTCCTTCTCACTCCCACATCCCATTTACAAGTGAGTCCTCTCCTCTGTTTTAAAATGATATCAGACAAGTGTACAACATAAAGATCGTAACTGCTGAATTGTTTCACGAAACTATGAAGGCTTGCATGGATTTGCTTAATAGCTCAAAGTGAGTTACTACATGAAAAAAGACAAGCGCCCAGACTTTTCCATTTTCAGTTCTATAATAGGTGACATTTGCCAACATCCTTTACACAATGAGGCAGCCACAAGGCCTGATACACGTTGGGATGTTTAAAGATTGGGAGTCATAGTACTGATTACTTTCCTTGGGACTGTCACACAAGTTATTCAACCATTCAAGATCTAACTTTTCCTATATGTAAAAGGAATATGTTAATCACTAAAGTTTCCTTCAGCCCTAGAATTCTGTATCCCATCAGAGTTTTTAAAAAGGGAGAAGGAACAGAAACAGGTGCACAGTTCCACATATCTTACCTACCCATTTTCAGCAGCACTAACTATGAAGGGCTGTTTAGAGAAGTCTCTCGCTCTCGCCAAACACGTCACTGAAGCTGAATGACCAAAAAGAAGTTCTTTGGCCGAAATCTGAAAATGATGAGGGTAAGTTTTTAAATAGCTGTAAACTTTTTAGTAGAAGAATATAACATGACATTATATAATTATTCATAATTCTAATTAGGAATGCTGTTATATTATGTTTTTGCTGTACATAAGTTTCAGGAAAACTGATATATGGCATATCAAAATCCCCAGGATAATAAACTTCTAGGTAAAGGAACTGTGTTATACACATTTTTTTTGTTTTTGGTTTTGCATCTGTCATGAAACCTAGATGATTGCTGGACCTGTTTTACAACATCTAGGTTTTGAATACAAATAAATCAGTGTTGACATTTATTACGCACAAAATGTGCCTCAAACAATAGTAGCATATTTATGTGCAGATTTCAGAATTCAGAAATGAGTTTACAAAATAATGCAGAGAAAATATTACCCTTTTTGTAACCATTATAACGCCTTATTTGAATTCCTGCCTCAGAAATAGTAAAAATTAACTTATCCACATTAGAAATAAAATTTTAACTAAGCCAACTTAGTTAAAATGCCATTGCAAAATGCCAGCTTTTTCTCCTATGTGTGAATTTTAAAAATGACACCAAGGACTAATTCTTCCATTATCTCATGTGTGAAAGAAATCTGTTCCTCATAATCCAACCATAACAATAAGAACAAATTATTTCATAACATAATTGTTCTCTGCCTTCCTCTTATTTCTATATTAATCAGAATTATTTCTTTAAAAGATCTGTTATCAGAATAAATTTCTAGTGCTACATAGAGCATTTTGCAGTTGGTTCTAATCACTTACAATCCAAGTTCTCTACCTTCCTCCTGGGAAATACAGGTTCCATCTCAGAAAACAACATATTATCTTTCCCTATCATCACACTTGGGAAAGCATAATTCTATGAATTTAACCCTTGTCCTATATATTACAGGCCAAATTAAGCAATGAATCAGGGCAAGTCAAAGATACTCCTCCTCCAGAGAAAATCCACTATGGACAAAATGTCAGAAGAGAACACCATTGCCTTTCATATGAAGTCTTCATTCTGCTACTAAATCTTCACATGTAGTTGAATGAGCTGTGACAATTCACTATAACCTCCTCATTTTATCACACATTCTGCTGTGAAGAATAACAAAAACCTCTACAATCACGCCTAGTCGTTGCCATGATGAAATCCAGGAAACCTTTACTTCTATTCGTGGGCTCCACCTTTATGAAGCATTGGTCCCCCTCAACTCCCACCATAGCACAAATAGAAAAGGGAAAAGAACACACAACTTGATGAGCATATACCATATTCCAGGCACTTATGCAACTATGAACAGGGTTTAATCCCCATTTCACAGTTGAGGAAACTAGGGCTTGAAGAATAGAAGTCATTTGCCCAACACTACAGAGTCGGTAAATAACAGACCTAGATTTTGACCAAGACCTTTATTCTTTTTCTCTGCTCAACATTGCTGTTCTTCATTTTGTCACTGTTGTGTTTCCTTCTGAGTATAAAACAGGAAGAAAAATAGAACATACCGATACTATAAGAGAATATACCTGAGAGAATGTTCAGAGTTCACCTTTTGCTATGCTCACAGGTATGATGAATGCCAGCAATCAATACCAAAAGGCCCAAGTGACGAAGTTCCTAGCATGGGACTTGGAGAAGCTCCCCATTGGCAGACCTCACAAAGTTTTGGGGAAAGCACAGGGCTTTGAGAGTCAGACCCTGAGCCTGGAAGCAGAATGCTTAACCTAGATACGTGATGAGCAGCCCAGGACAGGGAGACATTTATTCTCCAGCTCCCCTGCACCCCGCCATCCCACCACCCATGGACAGGGAAAGTCTGAGATGTGTACACAATCCCCTAATGAATGCTTGGATACTCCAAGATGTACAGACCTTAAATCAGCTTCTTTCCCTCCCTATTCCTATTCTCTAATCCTCTCTATTTCTTATACAGAAACGTGATACTCTCATTCTAGCAGTCCTACCCATCACCCAAACCCCAAATCTGGAAGGTATCTTTGGCTGTTCCTGCGCCTTTAGCTCACAACCAACTGGTTTCTGAGTTCTGTCCATACTCTCCTCTTAATATCATTCCAGGTTTCATCTCCTCTTCATTCCCATTGCCACTGATTTAGTTCATAGTCAAGAACTTTCCTGACTACATTACTGTAGAAGCCTTCTGCCCAAAGTCCCTGGTAGTATGGGACTTACCTCATCTCCTTCTCCCTTCAATGTGCCCTTAATACCAAGTGATATTCTAAATTACAAATATAATAAAATAGTATTATGTCATCTCCTCAAAATCCCTTAATATTACCACTGCTTTTAATTAGCACAAAGTGTTAGCGATTGCTAGTTAAAAAAAAAAAAAATCTAATCTCCTCAGCATGTTAGATTCCACGTTGAGTCTGCTCTGTCCTTTCCAGATGTGCCTATCACCTCGAATTTGCCCTTTATGTTCCAGGTCTGCTCAACTACTTTCACCAGTTCCCTGAAGGCAAAATAGTCCCGCCTTCCACACACACACTTATCATTCTGTCTGCAATCTCCTCCCACCTGCTTTTCCTGTTCAAGTCTGATACATCCTTTAGAATTCAGCTCAGGCATCACCCTCAGAAAGTCTTTCCCTTGAAGAGCACACTTCTCACTGATTAGGATGGCTATTAAGAAAACAGCAACAGCAATAGAAAATAACAAGTGTTGGTGAAGATGTTGAGAAAATGGGAACCCTTGCACACTGCTAGTGGGAATACAAAATGGTGCAGCCACTGTAGAAAACAGTTTAGCAGTTCCTCAAAAATGTTAAAATAGAACTACCATATAATCCATCAGTTCTACTTCTAAGTACAGCCCAAAAAAGTGAAAGCAGGGACTCAAACATATGTTCATACACCCAGGTTCATGGCAGCATCGTTCACAATGGTCAAAAGGTTTGGAAGCAATCCAAATGTCCGCTGAGGAATGGATAAACAAAATGTGGTATATAAATACAATGGAATGTTATTGAGCCTTAAAAGGGAAGGATATTCTGACTTATTCTATAACATGTATGAGGACATCGTGTTTAGTGAAATAAGCCAGTTGCAAAAGGATAAATACTGTATGACTCTACTTATATAAGATACATAGTAAGGTCAAATTCATAGAGACAGTGTGTATCCCACCACTTTACAGCTTCCTAATTACATGTCTGTCTCCTACACTAGACTCTGAGAAACCTGAAGGAGGAATCTACACCTGTGACAAAAAGCATCTGTGTAGTTCGTCTAATGACTGCATAAGTGAGTGTCCTTAGGTTTGTTTTTCCACTTTATTTGGTGATGAGTGAGTGTTTAAGACCACAGACCGTGATTATTCTCTTACCTAAACCCTTTTGGAGAGGGGAAGAAGCTTTCCACATTTAGTACAAGGAAGAAAGAAAGAGCTCCCAGTTCATTTTACACCCCACCTCCCTGCAGTGTCCTTCTCCCCTTCCTACTGTCTTCCCCTGCTATGCCCATCGGCCCCAAGCTGCCCTACAGCCACTCAATCAACCACGTGGTCATCACCTCTCTTAAAATCTCTCTTGTCTTCAAGGCCTCTGTTCTTCTTCCTCTGACTGAATTATTCCTTTATCTATATATTTTAAAACAAAAATCAAATTAAACTACTAAGCATTAAAATATCAGTGATGGAACAGCCACTTGACTATCTTACAGATACCAAGAGGATTTGTTGAGAACTCAAAAATGCCCTGATTTTTGAAAAGCCTAGAATCTTCCCTGCTAATAGTTGACCCATTGTCATGTAGGGGCAAGATTCAAAGGAAAACTAAGAGAAGGTGTTCATTCTTTCTGGTCCTATGATTAGCCCTAGAAAATCTTAAGGAAAACTCTTATGTGGAAAATCTCACACCCATACTCATCAATATCTTACTTGTGTTACTAACTTTTTCACAATGTCCTCACAGTGAACTTCCAAAACATAAAACTAATCCAATCTCCTTCTTAAGTCTTCTCAATGATTCTTCTTGTTCCTTACACCCCTGCCAATCTGATTCCCATTCCCACCTCATATTTCTAACTGTGATTTCTCAATATCAGCAACTATTAGAATTTGGGGTGGAATAATTTTTTTGCTGTGAGGGGCTGTCATGTGCACTACGGAATGTTTACAGCATCCCGGACCTCTGCCCACTAGATGCCAATAGCATCGCCCTTCCCATTGCTCTAACCCCGAGCAGAAGACTTGCTCCTAAGAAAAGCATGAAATAACTATTCCCACTGAAGATGAAGTACAGACTGACCCCCACAAAGAGCACCCTGTATTATAACATAACTGCACCGGCAGTTACTAGCCTATGTCCTTCCTCTATGACGCTGCGACCAGTTGGGCAGCCAGTACCAGGTCTTCTCATTCACGTTTGAACTCAGGTTCCCACCGTACTGCCTAACTTATAAAATGCACCCAATAAATGCATGTTGAATAAATACCAGGAACATACGTAAAAAGATATAGATGCTAGGATTCCAAATTTCTTAAGCTTATAGCAACCTACATATTACAAGACAACTACTTCAGCCAGGAAACACTACACTCCAACATTAAAAAAAGTAGCAAGATAGTTTAAGCCATTTAGGATCTTAAGTTTAGACTGTAAGAGATAATAAGGGCAACGGCCAATTTCAAAGCTCAGCTGTTGCAATAATACCCAGTCCTTCTTTTAGGAATGTTCACAAACATTGAGCTGAGCTGGTCTGCTTGCAGTTTTTGGCAGTCCTGTAGTGTAACTGCTCAGTGATGACAGATGTTAATTAATTACACTATAAAACAGAATTACAATTAATTGTTAATTTAGGTTTTAAAGTGACAAACTTTAAAGGCTAAAAATAGTCTTTGATCTTTAAAAGGCTTCCTAATGAGGGCAGTATACTTTAAGTACATCATTAGTTTAAGTGTTCAAATTAGGTCTAGAGGCTCCTAGAGCTAAGCAAATATCTATTCCAATATGTTAAATGTTTATGAGTTGGGACAAGGACAATTAATTGCTAATCAATGGGCCAAATCCTAGGTGAGGTCAGGTTCTGAAATAGGAGGACGACAATAGTAAATTGGATTTAGAGCTTTTCGATGTGACCTGTAAAAATCACAGGCAAGCAGAGACTAAAAGAATGGCAAGAAGGGGCTTTCCTGGTGGCGCAGTGGTTGGGAGTCCGCCTGCCGATGCAGGGGACACGGGCTCGTGCCCTGGTCTGGGAAGATCGCACATGCTGCGGAGAGGCTGGGCCCGTGAGCCCTGGCCGCTGAGCCTGCGCGTTCGGAGCCTGTGCTCCGCAACGGGAGAGGCCATAGCAGTGAGAGGCCCGCGTACCGCAAAAAAAAAAAAAGCATGGCAAGAAGGCCAGACTGGCAGAAACACCCAGATAATTAAAATATTACTCGTTTAGTTAATAGTGGTTTTCAAGGGTGCCCTTTGTTTAGATTAATGAGCCATAATTTTTAGAATTATACTTACATGTGCGTAGTTCAGTTACTTAAACATATAATTCAGGATAAAAAAATAGTAAAACTCAGCATAGCTTAAAGGATGATAACACTTAACTGGTAGCTAAGATTGGTGCTATTCATAATATAATTTTCACATATGATCTTGATCCATCATATAATACTTCATTTTTCCAAATTCAAAAGTAAAACCCATTTATTACTTTGGTAAGTACCTTTTTAACAACCATGCAAAACTTCCACTGTCATTGCAGGTATAAAAAGCACGCTGTGTTTATTTTATGAGCTCTATCTGCTTCAATAGTAATAGTTTTCACTAACCTTTAGTTCAGATGAGAGATTCCAGAGGCAGAGTTGACCCTCTTGACTTCCTGTCACAATCATTTGCTGGTCATCAGTGATCATGATGGCAGTGATGCTGTGAGGAGGTGCCTTCCTTCCCCAGAGTGCCACCGCCTGTAGGGAGGACCTCATGGTAAAGGAATCCTGGACACACAGAGATGGGAAGACGTGTACACAGTTATCATTTGTAAATTTTGAAAATTGATCATCTCATAAATGTTTATGATGACGCAAACTTGAACAATGTGTTCTCCGAGAGCTGTGGAGAAAAGGGTGTCCCCGTCAAATAGAGAAGAATGTAGTCAGACATTGAAATTACCATGCCCATTGTTAATTAGTCAAAGAAGAATGATTTTTATTCCAATTCTTGATGATTGATGCTAACCAAGAGAAGGATAGGAATAGTCTACCCACTCCACACCCAGCTCTGACTATGGGTGACCTTACCCACACCAAAGTCCAGCGAGGCCTTTCAAGAAGAATAGAGTTATCTACACACTATAATTTGAAGACAACTTTGCAGACTCTCTTTCCCCAGAAATGTCACCTCCTCTAAGTAACAAATATCTGAACTTTGCTATTAAAAAGTAAATATTTTTGTAAGTGTATTAAAATCCTTAATAGTCATAAGATTCCTGACACATCCAAATAAGAAAACAAAAAGCACAAAGGTCAAACCACAAGAAATCAGATCTCAACCAGAGTTCATCCTGAACAGTCCAGATTGCTAAATGTAGTAAAAACAGATCTGGTATTCAGAGACCTAGATATAGGGCTGCTTTACCACTTATTACCTTTATTTCCATATTATAACAGTTGTATGCAGTAAAATAAGGATACCATCACCTACATTGCCTACATCTCAGTATTCTTATGGGGAATAAATCCAGCGATGCAAATAAAAGCATGTAGGTATAATTATACGTACTATGCTATCATTATACTACTCATAAACTATAATCTAGAATTTCAGGCAAGAAATGGCTTTGGGGATCATTAATCTGATCCCCCTCACTTACAAGAAAACTAACAATGAGAAATAGATAACTCTTGGGATCAGTTCTAATTCTGAGATTCTGAGAGACTAAGCGAGTACAGTGAGAATAAGTAACAGATTAAAAGGTTGCACATCTCAGAAGTCACGTTTTTCAGACTTTCTCTCTCTCTCTCTCTTTTTTTTTTTTTTCGGCAGAAAAATTGTAAAATTAGCCCCAGAAACTTGGTGCTTTGCTATCAACAGGAGAGAGAGAGTAAATCCATGTTTTCTGAGACCCTGTACAATTCCCCAGAAATGTCTAATCAAAAATAAACCTCAGGGGCTTCCCTCGTGGCACAGTGGTTAAGAACCCGCCTGCCAATGCAGGGGACATGGGTTCTAGCCCTGGTCCGGGAAGATCCCATATGCCCCAGAACAACTAAGCCCGTGCGCCACAACTACTGAAGCCCGCGCACCTAGAGCCCATGCTCCGCAACGAGAGAAGCCACTGCAATGAGAAGCACGCAGGCCGCAACTAGAGAAAGCCCACGAGCAGCAACAAAGACCCAACACAGCCAAAAATAAAATGAATAAATTAAAATAAATAAACCTCAAAGGAAAAAACAGTCTATTGTAGAATCTTTAAGCTAGAGGAAAAGTCTGTGATGTGGAGAAGAAAGTCATGCCTTTGACAGAAGTATACTGTCCCATTTCAAATAATTATATGTCTAAACAAGTTGTAAAATCTTTGAAAAGGGATTATAAACCTCTAACACAGCCCTCAATTTATAATTATATTCCAAATTTGAGTGCCTGAATGATATTTTGGAATGTCTAAAACAAAACTATGGATAGATGTTTGCAGGCCCTTAAATGATTTCTAAATCTGGCTTAATTGAAAACAATTTAAAATAAACAGTTCCATTGGAGGGAAAAAAATGGACATTAAAAAAGAAACATTTCCAGAGACAGGGATAAAATTACAGACTATATTATAAAGGTCAAATAAATTTCCCTCATTTGGATCTAGTCACAGTACCAAGTCACAGCACTAAGTACAACATTTTAGATTCTGATATTGTATTTTGTTACTTATATAAGGAATATGATCAATATTTATTATATAATCAATATAGCTATCAAAATAATTATATAAACACACACATATACACACATACAAACTTTACTCTTAAGTGACTTTCAGATAATTTCTACACAAGTTTTTGACTGCAGCCTACCAAAATATCACAATGAATTCTTAGAATGAGATAAATGGCCTTCAGGAAGCTCACAGCCTGCAGGTAGAATACCTATGTAAATGAATTACTCAATTATGTAGCTGTATATATATATATCCCCAATTTTTCCGAAGTGGCTTTATTACTATGTAACATCACAGTACAATGCTCTGGACATGTATAAGTGCTATGCAGATAAGAGTGAGGTGTGACCTATAAGGGATAGCTGGTGTTCCATCAGCTTTCCCATCCTTTTGATTTTTGTCCCTTTCTTCAAAAATAGTCTCTCAGAACCCCTTTCATATACATATTTATTATTTTGTTATTTTTGAATAGTATAATGAAAAATAATTTTAAGAAAAATCATTATTTTAGATCTAGTAATTATTAAAGTAGGTATTATAAAGCTGGTTTTGATACAATTTAATTATATATAAAGACAAATTCAATTTATACCTAAGAATAAAAGACATAATATTAAATTTAGATGTGTTATTTTAATGTTATACATTTAAATATAGATTGAAATTTAGGTACATATCAAAAAAGACCAAAATTGCATTCGTGACATAATGCTTGGATTTCCTACCTTTTATGGTTAACACAGTCAAATGTTCATTTTTATAATTTCCACATTTTGTTTTTCTGAATAAGAGAGAAGGTTTCAGACTGTTACTTGCAAATGGTATTTAGTCATTCAAAATACATGAAGTTTGTAGATATTTTTCCTTTCTAGAAAAAGCCATATTCAATAAGATCATTATGATTTCCCCCCTTCCTTTTTTTTTTTTTTTTTTTTCTGGTACGCGGGCCTCTCACTGTTGCGGCCTCTCCCGTTGCAGAGCACAGGCTCCGGACGCGCAGGCTCAGCGGCCATGGCTCACGGGCATAGCCGCTCCGCGGCATGTGGGATCTTCCCGGACCGTGACACGAACCCGCGTCCCCTGCATCGGCAGGCGGACTCTCAACCACTGAGCCACCAGGGAAGCCCTACAATGAGGCAGTAAACTCTTATAGTGCTGATGAGGAATTGAAGGAAAGGTGATGTGATTTTCCTGGAAGAACTAGAGAGTCTTCTTGTTCTGTTAGAACTTATGTTCTGGGGAAAGTAACTCCTCCATTTCCCTTTTTTGTGTTCTACTCAGGTGGATAGAAATACAAAGTTTCTGATTCTAGGTTGATCATTAGGTTCTATCCAGCATACCACCATCTCCATTAATTTAATTCAAAATATATTTTATTGTGAAAAGAGGCAAGAAAATATAATAGAAGGAGTCATAAAAATCTTGGTCTTTTTCCTCCATTAATAGCTAGCAAATATTCCTTGATCCTCAGTTTTCTCAACTACAAAATGGGAAAAATAATTACCTTGCAGAACTGATGTGAAAAGAGGTGAGTCTCTACAGAAAATGCTTATCATAATTCTTTGTTCATAATTGTCATTCAGTAAATGTTTATTGAATGAATGAATGAGGAAATGAATCACTGTAATTTTACACTGTGGGCAGACAATGTGACTATCACTTTCTAGCAATGCCTTTCTCAGTGTGAGATTTCCTTCCATTCTTTTAGAATACTGTCACTACAGTTTCTTTTCTCAAAACTCCTGTGAACTTATACTAGAACATTTGGCCATAAAAATGTACATGCTGGCTTCCCTGGTGGTGCAGTGGTTAAGAATCTGCCTGCCAATGCAGGAGACACGGGTTCTAGCCCTGGTCTGGGAAGATCGCACATGCCGTGGAGCAACTAAGTCCGTGCACCACAACTACTGTAGCCCGCGTGCCCTAGAGCCCGTGAGCCACAACTACTGAGCCCACGTGCCACAACTACTGAAGCCCGTGCACCTAGAGCCTGTGCTCTGCAACAAGAGAAGCCACCGCAATGAGAAGCCTGTGCACCACAGTAAAGAGTAGTCCCTGCTCGCCGCAACTAGAGAAATCCCGCGCAACAAAGACCCAACACAGCCAAAAATTAATCAATTAATTAATTAATTGATTATTTTTTTTAAAATGTACATGCTATTATTACTTCTAAAATCTATGATGATCTTTTAATCAACAACTTCAGGTAATATTAGGGTCCTCAGATTTAGCGAATAAAAATACAAGACAACAAATAATATTTTTAGTGTAAGTATGTCCTAGACAAGATTTGGGACATGCTTATAATTTTAAAAATTGACTTTTTTATGGGACATGCTTATAAAAATTTTTTATTGTTTATCTGAAATCCAAACTGAACTGGGTATGCTATAGGCATCTTAGGGCCACTGGCGACCCTAAGTTGCAGCCAAAAGGGAGCCTTGAAGATCACTATCATCCCCCTCCCTCCTTCTACAGACAAGAGAATGAAAGCTCAGGAAAATTGTTTACTTGGCCAAAGTAACCCAAGTAGAGAGTGGCTGAGTAAGAACTGGAACCTGGTCTCTTAAGACTCCACCTAGAACTCTCCTCCTGCACACCATGACAAAGACAACCCAGGCTTCCCCACCAGAGAGTCTTAGTGACAGGCTAAGCAAAAGTCTTTATGTCGGTATTTCTTTAAAAATAAAAAACCAAAAATAAATAACAAAAAGCAAATAGTCAAGTAAAACAACAACAATAAAACCTCTTATCCATTCAGGCACCAGTGTGGCCTACATCGTCTCTAAAAGCTGTGCTAATGCTTCCTGGTCCTTTCTCCATAATTACGAGAAAGCACTAGAGAAGACAACACACCATTACAGCCCCCATCTTCCTTCTCACCTTCGTCTTCTTCCCTGTAACAAGTTGCTTTTATCTCTCCGACTTGTCTGATCTGAGGCTAGCAGAAAAATAAATATGAGGCAAATGGGGTTTTGTGGCTGGTGTCTACTGGACACTGGAATTGTTTACCTTGTCATAAATAGCTCTCTTCAGGGACATGCCCTGACACTGAGTCTGCCTCGCCAGCCTCAAACACAAAGACAAACGTCAAACCCCTTTACTGAGGACAATCAAAAAATAAAAAGGATATACTCCTCACTTACCGTCCATGAATTCTGACAATAACCTCCTGACCAAAGTAAACATCTGTGAGGAAAGTAAAAATAGTATAGCAGTTCATAATACAAGCTTTGGAATAAAACAGATCTGGGTTTGAATCTCATATCTGCCTCTTAACAGTTATGTGGCCTCTGAATCCCATCTCTTAAGTGGAAAGGAATCCTACTTACTTTCTTCAAAACTCATACTTAGGAACTGTGAGAGACACAAATAAATTGCCTCATGATTCTCTCCTTCAAAGAAGATAACTTGGTCATCTTGAGCCCAGAGGAAGTTTCGTTACCCCGTTTTAAGTTTAGGTTAAAAAAGCTTGGGGTTTTAACATGCATCAAATTGTACTCTTGAAATGAGTGTAGCTTATTGTGTGTAAACTATTCCTTAATGAAGCTGAAAAAAACAAATAGATTGGAAATTAGAATAAAGCAGTTTGTTGGATGTCAGCTAGCTAGTCAGTGGCAATAAATTGGGAGAGGACAAAGCGGGGCTTTATGAAGCAACAAGGAATAGATGTAAGCTGAAGAGAAACACACCTGGGTATCAGGGTAGGCCAGCATGAGAGCTACTTTAAAACCGGGAAATGAAGTAAGAAGCTTCAGGCATCCATGGGACCTAAGGGTTTGTGCTCATCTGGTCTCAGCAGAAGCCCTATCCCCCAAAACCTGTTTGTTTGCAGATGCTCCCAAAGCAAAAGGTCTTATTTAATCAACAGATTGTAATCAGATCATTCCTTAGAAAAGGTAAAAAATTGTTTCTATAAAGTCATAAGCTGCCCAAGGCATATCTGAATAACATATAAAAATCCACCTGGTTTACCCAGTGGAGCGTGACAATTTCAGAATTAACCCCTAACCAACATCAAAGCCAAGCTCCTCCAAAAATGTTATTATTGAGTGATTAACTGCTACTTAAGAAATGCTAGAAAGTAATGTGTTTTAGGTAGGGAATACCGTGGTAGGCAAAGTCAGTGGTAAAATAACCCAGAGATCAAGGGATGAATTAGACAGATATGCAAAATAATCTCTGAACTCCACACACGCGTGATCTGGAACAAGTATAAAACCAAACAGCCAAGAAATCACATCCCTATCACTACACGGATGAGGTTTCCATCACAGCTTACAACTCTGCCAGTCTTGTGAGTAAAAGATTACAAAGTATTACCTTCAAATTTCATCGCCTTGTTTATTTATTATTATTTTTTTTTTTTTTTTTGCGGTACACAGGCCTCTCACTGTTGTGGCCTCTCCCGTTGCGGAGCACAGGCTCCGGACGCACAGGCTCAGCGGCCACGGCTCACGGGCCCAGCTGCTCCGTGGCATGTGGGATCTTCCTGGACCGGGGCACGAACCCGTGTCCCCAGCATCGGCAGGCGGACCCTCAACCACTGCGCCACCAGGGAACACCCATCTCCTTGTTTATTAAGCTGTAGAGCAACAGATTTAAAAGAGCCCCATTAATGCCAAGTGTGTTCCATTTACAGACAATGTCGAACAGATGAGCATTTGGCCAGAAAAAGAAACAGGAGAAAGTCAACTCATTTCTTTCTGGGTGGCTCCTTCACTTTTGAAAAAATTTTAGTTTTTATTGAAGTATAGTTGATTTACAATGTTGTGTTAGTTTCAGGTGTACAGCAAAGTGATTCAGTTATATATATATATTCTTTTTCAGACTATTTTCCCATAAAGGTTATTATAAAATATTGAGTACGGTTCCCTGTGCTAGGTCCTTGTTTATCTATTTTATATATAGTAGTGTGTATATATTACTCCCAAATTCCTAATTTATCCCTCCCCCCAACCTTTCCCCTTTGGTAACCATAAATTTGTTTTCTATGTCTGTGAGTCTATTTCTGTTTTATAAATAAGTTCATTTGTATCATTTTTTTTGATTCCACATATAAGTGATATCATATGATATTTGTCTTTCTCTGTCTGACTTACTTTATTTAGTATGTTCATCTCTAGGTCTATCCATGTTGCTGCAAATGGCATTATTTCATTCATTTTTATGGCTGAGTAGTATTCCATTGTGTACACGTACTACATCTTCTTTATCCATTCCTCTGTCGATGGACATTTAGGTTGCTTCCATGTCCTGGCTATTGTAAATAGTGCTGCAATGAACTTTGGGGTGCATGCATCTTTTCGAATTATGGTTTTCTCTGGAAATAGAGCTCCTTCACTTTTATTTATATTTAGTCAATGAACAACTTCATGGAACTCAAATTCTCTTGTCTAAAACCTTAGTTTTAGGCTTTAAGAAGTGGATTTTTTTCTTTTTAATTATGCTACATTTAACTCTGAATATTTACAGTCCAAGTCATTTTTTTTTCTTAACCTAGAGATATTTAACATGAACAGAAAGTCTCACTGTTCTAGTAGTCCACTCTTAAATAAATTCAATGAATAGTTAATGAGAACCAAATGTATTCTGGGTAGTGGGCTGAGCTGCAGAGAACACAAAGAACAGAAAAACACAATCCCTGACCTCAAAGTACATACGACAAAGTAATTTTATGATTAATTTTAACTAAGTATTCCCACTATTAGGCAATTGTTTTGACGTGTATGAACTCTGTAAACGTATTTCCAGTCTTGAGTCATATTTTTCTTTGCCATATCTAAATACAATCTGTAAAACAATTTGCCTATTTCTTTAAATTAACTCATTTTATTTTTATTTTAAGTATTCAATTAAAAATAAATTGTTATATAACTATTTCTTTAGAATTATCTTAATGATTAATAACCATATAAAATCATGGGACTTGACAGGCTGGTTAGATTTTTTTTCAAAATGTACATTAAAATAAATACTTGTCTATTAACATAAATGTTTGTTGTGTACTACCTAAAATCACACTGGGAAACATGTCTCTAATCCAGTCCCACAGTCAAATCTTTTCCTCTACCCCCTCATAAACCTCCCTGCAACCCAGGCAACTCCTTACACCCCAATACTCTTAGTTGATGACCCTTCCTTCCAATTAACCAAGAAAAACAAGCCACTTACACAAGAACTTCCTCTCATCACTTCAACATATCATATCTTTTCCTTATTTTTAGCTTATTTTTCTAAGATATGCATACTAATCTCCTATGATAACATTTTTATCATTACCCCAAATTTCATCTTCTGTCACCTCAGTTACTCCTTTTATTGACCTTTATTTCTTGTGTTTCAACTGGTCTCCCTTTTCTTTGGCTCCTTTACCTTTACTTACATGCATTTTGTTTAAAAATGTTTATTATCTATTTTGTGCTAGAGACTATGCAAGATTCTAAGAATGTAGATAAGAATCTCCGAACCTCAAGGAGCTCATGGGTTTCTAAGAAGACAAGCACATCCTGAGTCACCAACAATATGATGAGTGCCTTGTAAGGTAAATGCAAGAATGTTTGGGGAGAAAACACAACTGGAGCTTGAGATCAAAGATAGAAAGGATTTCCCCATGGAAGTTACTACCTAAACTCAGATCCCAAATATTATACACTTATCAATATTATATATGTGCTGGTTTTGTGACCCAAGAAAGTCCCTAGTTACTTTAAACTTTGTTTTCCTTATCCATAAAATGGTAATAATATTTACCTAACCTGGCTGTAATAAGACTAAGGAGATAGTATGTACCCAGTGGTGAAGCCCTAGAGTTAGTCAGCTTGGATTCCAATGTCAACGCTATTACTGTATGTTCCCGGGTGCGTTACTTTACAACTGTGTATTGGATTCCCATCAATAAAATGTAGATAAATAATAATATCTATCTAATAGATAGATATCTAATATCTAATAGGGTAGATGTGAAAGTTAAGTGGTCTAATCCATGGAAATCATTAGATAGTGAACATTCAATAAATGTTAGCCACTCTTATCAGAAAGCATTTTTAATCTCAAAATTTGTGTATAAATCCTGTTAAGTAAATAGTAGAACAATAAGTGTAATCCTTGTCATGTATAATCCTTCAGTTTATCACAATTTACAATAGATCCCAGCTATTCAGTGAATTAAGCAGGGGAGACTAAAATAAAATGTCAAAGGTACCAAATTGGCAAAGTAGAACAAAATCTACCATCTTTCCATGGGTTAGGAGTTAAACTGAACTCACCCCAAAATTCATATGTTGAAGTCCTAACTCCCAATACCTCAGAATATGACCTGATTTGGAAATAGGGTGATTGCAGGTGTAATTAATTAAGTGAAGATGAGGTCATACTGGGTTAGGGCTAATCCAGTATGACTGGCATCCTTATAAAACAGGGAAATTTGGAGAAAGATTCACACAAGGAGAGAGCCATGTGAAGTTGAAGGCAGAGATGGGGTGATATTTCTACAAGAGAAGGAATGCCAAAGATTGTCAGCAAACCACCAGAAGTTAGGAGAGAGGCATGGAACAGACTCTTCCTCACAGCCCACAGAAGGAACCAACCCTGCTGACACCTTGATTTCAGACTTCTAACCTTTGAAACCATAAGACAATACATTTCTACCATTTAAGCCACTCTGTTTGCGGTACTTTGTTATGGCAGCCCTAGCAAGCTAATATACCATCTGACAGATTTTGTTTCTTCCAAGTAAGAACATAAATCTTAATAATGCATATCTCAATTCTGGAGACAGATACTTAAACTTTACTCTGAATCACACAATTGGTCATATACCAAATTCTGTTCTCTACTTCTTTTGTGTAATAAATCTTCTTTCCATCCACATTATAGGTTCCCTGAGGAAAGAATATACTCATTTATTAACTCAACAGGTATTTATTAAATGCTCTACTAAATGAAAATGAAAAAAACACAGGCTCCTGATCTCTAGGAATTCACAAGCTACAAGTCAATCCATAGGTAGGTAATAACTGATGCAAAGTAGACTGTGATGAGTTTTCCTGAGGTACAAGAGCAAGGAGCACTTTGCTCCCATGGTTGTGGATGGTGCATCCTTTATACCTAAGCATCTCTCTTAGAAAAATTCTGCGTTTTCCCATGGACCAGTTGTCTCCTTCCCTAACCTTGAATCTATTCCCCTTTTCCCATCTTTAGCACAGGCTGACATTGAAGTCAGTCCACTGCCATTATGATAATCCTTTCCTCGCAGAATAAACAGATAGAAGGCACTCCTACAGGCAGGAATATGAACCTACGTAGACACTCCTGTTTGGAGAAGGCTCCCTAATACCCAGGATTCCAGTGTTTACTGACTCTGCCTACAAAACACGGATGCTTCTGCCAAGGAAGTCTTTAAGACCACCCTCTGACATTCCAGGATCTGAGCAGAAATGTGGCCAAAACAGACTTACATCAAGAAGGCTTATGGGTGCAGAGTTCCATGGTGGTTTAGAGGGAGTGGTAGAGGAGGGACAGGACTTGAGGGTCATAATCCAAAGGAAACTTAGCCTTACTGGAATATTCAGTTCTCTAAAAAGATATTTTCTGGGACTTCCAGCCCATTTCAGCTGGAATTAATTCAAGACACAAGAGGTGAGCCATTTACAACCATTCTTCTCACCTCTGTGGATTTTCTGTCAGGAGCAGACAAATCCTACCTCTTTTTTTTATATTTCTCTTCCTCACCTCTTTTCATCATTTTCCTTGTCCTGGCTCCCCCTACTTTCCCTTATTCCAGATCATATCCCCACCTTGTGCCTTAATTATCCTTTCCAAGTCTTAAGACAAAGTATTTTCAATTCGTGTTCACTAAAAGACATTCTAGACATGGTGCTGTGCTGGGGGTTTTCCCATACATTATCTCATTTGGTCGACACACCACCATTAGTCTTATTACGAAAAGGAGGCTTGGTAAATAAATCTAAATCCCTTGAATAGAATTATATCCCAGATTCGTCTGACTTCAAGGATCATCGCACTTCTCAAACAACTTGAGAGTGAGAGTACACAGTGATGACTCCACTACCTTGTTTACAGTCGTGCCAGTCCACTTACTCATTTAAAAACAAAAAAAATCAGAAACAACTTAGGTCCAGCCGCAGGGGTGATTAAGGTGCCACATCACTCTTTAATCTGTGGGTAAATGTATAAATAGATTCTCTCTACTTAATCTGCAAAACCTATTCATTACATCATTACACGTGTGAAAGTACCTGCATGGGCAAGAATGTTTTCCAAGCACCAGGACTTCATACAGAAACACCAACAAAAAGCCCACTGTAACACTGGCATCATGGAACAAGATTCCTAGTATAAAGTGATATTTCCACACGGCAGTGATTTCAAGGCAGTGTATGTCACAAGCGGTAGCTGAGGGAGACAGGGAAGGGCTTGGCTGGCTACAGGCCAATAGAAACCAGGCAAATGTAGCCCTTTCTAACATATCCTGGCTTCTGCTTATTCTAAAAAAAAAATGTCCCTGGCAGGGGGGATCCCTCTTGTCACTTCTCTGTTGGGTTTCTACTGACTGAAGAAGTCCCTGTCCGGTGATATCAAGAAATTCTGTCCTTGGGGCATAAATAAATGCCCAGCTCCTATAGTTCATGGGAGTATGAGAGCCTGAGAGGCCTGGAATCGATCCAACCCATTTTAACTAGCAAGAAACTACCTAGTAATACCTTGTTTGTATTTCTTGGAGGAGGGACACAAGAAACACTTATTTCATTCCACACAATAATTCACCACAATCAGAGGGAGCACAGTAAGGGCAACACCATCTCCCAGCTGCTGATTACATCAAAGGCTTGCAGCACAAATTCAATTTTATGATGTTAATCTCGGCCTGCCACTCAGAAATTTTCTCTGAGGGATATGATTTTTCTCTGGATTTCATTTTAAGAATGATTTTCTTCGTCCACAATCAATAAAGATATGTTTTCATCAAAAGACTCTATCTTGGTAGAATTCAATTGGCTATTTCAATCCCTTTTGGTGACACAATATTAATTAAAATAGTTTATGTTGCACTTCAGCTGGAAAAAGAGGCAGTGAAAATAGCAGCTACTCAGAACACATGTTCTGTACACATCAACATGGAGGGCAGAAAATAATTTTCTCTTTCTCCAGGCAACAGACATTAGCTATTCAAGAGAGTTGCTCTGACTTAGTTTATCTCTGTGCTCTCACTGAAATTAATCAAAAAAGAAGCTCTTTCTTTTGTATATTTTGTTCAACAGGAAATTGAAATGCACATAAAGAAGATGCTTCAAATTCTCACCTCCCAGTGATTCAGGAGGAGCAAAAATAAGTGTGCCTCTGTGGCATATTGGGCTATTAAGAATCACAGTCACTGTTTCTCTTAACTAAAAAAAATTATGATGCTATTAAAAATTTTTTTATTTTCAATTTCTAAATAACGATTGCAATTGAATACATTTTATTTTTCCAGAGGAAATACAGAATTAGTATAGAGTTTTTCACACTTAAAAAAAGAGGAGATGGGCTTCCCTGGTGGCGCAGTGGTTGAGAGTCCGCCTGCCGATGCAGGGGACACGAGTTCGTGACCCGGTCCGGGAAGATCCCACATGCCGCGGGGCGGCTAGGCCCGTGAGCCATGGCCGCTGAGCCTGCGCGTCTGGAGCCTGTGCTCTGCAACGGGAGAGGCCACAACAGTGAGAGGCCCACAAACCGCAAAAAAAAAAGAGGAGAAAATTATGAAATGTGCTACAGAAAATGAATTCTGTTTTAACAGTGATTTTGAAAGTGGCAGTCAGTTCACTTAACAAATATTTATGAAGTACCTACTGTGTGCCTGACTCTGGTCACCATTTGAGGTTCATATAATCTCAACTGGAGGCTGGAAATCTGAATTTTAACCTGCTCTCCAAAGACATTCTTACTCACATTTGAGGTGAAGAACTTAATCTCATCATCCCCCATGTACCACACAATTAATGAAATATAAAAATCAATTGATAAAATTAAAGCAATATTCACTGAATGAGTGACCAAAAAGAATAACTCCCTCAAAAAGTTCTTACTCAGGGCCTGGTCTGCATGACCTAGTGAGAATGTCAATACCTGGCGGGCCTAATCTGGGCCTTCCACAGCAAACAGGCCTTGTCTGGCCCCTAACCTACTGTTTTTCTCTGCGATGACTAAAGCTTAAAGTAGTTAAATTCTTTTTCTATCTACTGCTGTCTGAACGAAACATGGAAAGAAATCTTCCATGTTCTGTAGGACTTTGCAAGAAAACTACCTGAGGTCTTTCCTTTTGAAATCCACTTGGAGAAAGGGCCTAAACAGGAAAACTCTAGGTATTCAGTCGTTGAGCAAATGTGTACATTGTTTACAAGAAGGGATAATTCAAGATGATTAAGTTAGAATGTCGAGGCAAAGTCTTCCAAATTTAAAATTTTAAGAGCTAACAATACCAGAGAAAAATCACAAGAGGGTAAAATCCTCTAACAAATTCCTCCCCAAATGTTCAATTTGCAATTTGGTACTCCAAAAGAGCTAACACATTATCCAGATCCCCTCCCCACAAATTTTTTTTCTAAGCCTCACTTCAGTTGCTCAGACTGAAAACAAGGACTAGAGCAGGAAGCAGGCCCTAAAATGGTCTGAGATCTTATCATGTAAACACAGGAATGTTAACCTTTGTCTATCAAAGAACTCTCAGTGTGGTGGAACTCCTTTTACAGAGCCTGGTCTGGCAATATAGGCTGAAAAACACAG
This sequence comes from Grampus griseus, assembly GCF_964374135.1. Lineage (NCBI taxonomy): Eukaryota > Metazoa > Chordata > Mammalia > Artiodactyla > Delphinidae > Grampus > Grampus griseus. The sequence continues at coordinate 97,583,651 of NC_139018.1, forward strand.
CTGGAGTTGAAAGTAAGCCTTTAGTGGTTGGGAAATAGGGGTAATGGAGGTGAAAGTATAAATAGCTTCATACTTCATTCTAAACAACAAGAATAGTTACAACACCTCTTGGTCTGTTTTTTATAATATGCTTGAAATTGCTAAATCCCATCTATACTCAAGGCTGGATTCCTGTTGTATTTTCTCTCATCAAGAGACTAAGACGGGTGGAGGGAACCACACTGGTTGACTGTCACCTGTGTGTCAGACAGCCTTGTGTTTTCTAGGCAACGAAGTCTTCCAACAAAGTTGTGAGGTGGACATTCTAATGGGAGAGACTTGAAAATTAAATAAGCACCTAACAGTGTAAAATAATATACAACCCTCATTTTATGTTTGAGGAAACTAAAGCTCAGAGAAGCAATTTGCCAACATCCTGTAGCCAGGAAAGGATGAGACAAGCATAGGGATACTGTGTGATGATTTGCATTTGTCATACTCTCTCACCCTATACCTTTGAAGACACAGAAGTCTCCGTTGGCCCAGAAGGCTCTTCCTCATCATTTCTTCCTGGCAAACTCCTATAAAAATGGAACCTTCAAAACGGGAACTAAAATTTAACACCTTTAACTCCTTTGAGCCTCCCCTGGTTGATACACAGCACTCCTCTACTCCCAGCCTTCCCTGTTCTACCTTTACCAGAGCTCTGATCACTCTGATCCAATGCTTCCTGTTACCCGAACTATACTATGAATGCTTGGAGGGCAGGAAACTCTTCCTTTTTCCTTTGCATTTTGCTGGCAGGTAGTTTTACCTATAACAAGAAGTAAAAAAATGTTGAGGGGGAAGTCAAAAATTAATGTATTTGTTACAAGTGAATGTGATATGGCTTCAAGAGTTGCCTCTTTTTTTTTCTTCTCCCAGACAAATCAGCTTGAATGTAACTCTGTCTGCACAAGGAGCAAAAGGCAGACGTAGAAAAATGTCCTTGGCCATCAACATGCATTCTATTCCTATTGAAGCAGCCTAAAATCTTATCAGCTTTCTGGGCCCTTAAAACTCACCACTGACTCAGAGGAAACACACATTCAATTTACCATGAGATTGACTGGTTCAATTAATTACAACTCCCTCATCCTGTACTTGATTATTCTTTAAACATTCATATATAGGACTTTAATTTTTCCAGGTGAAATTTTGTCTTGTTAAAAGTAAAAAAGGAAGGAGGTCAGTGTTGGGAAAAGATTTTCTAACATTTATCAACTATTAAGTTGGAGACACTGCTATTTACATTATTTGCATCACTTCATTTGATCTTCATAATGACCCTAAGCATTATTGTTTTCTTTATTCTAAACATGAGGAAAATGAGGCTTGGAGAATATAAATAGCTTGCCCAAGATAAGAGGTAGAAAACCAAGACAGTTTCAGGAGTCTCCAAATCTCATGCCCTTAACCACTGCACTACCTTGCTTAGGTGGGGCAGGGGCATTGCCCAACATGTTCGGAAGCCCTTTGGAAATGAGAGCAAACTAGACGAGATATTGCTCTAGAGCAGTGATACCTAGCTCTAGAAATGAGGAGTTGCTTTTTATAGAAGACTTCAAAGAGACCCAAATGTCCTTTAAGACCAAACAGAAATTTCTTATTTTGAAGACAAAAATAACACACATAAGTTAAAGGACTTGCTGGTACCCCAGAGTTAATCTGGGGACTTGCAAGGACTTCAGAGATGGTCTGGTATGAGAACTTAGACATATTCTTTTAGTCTTTATCCCTACCTCATCTCCCTGCCTCCAGCTCAGTCTAGAGCAGAATTTAATCTAAAAATGTTATGACTGGGGAAGAAATAACTATACATTCAGAGCAGAGCTCCAGAGAAATGTCTATAAAATGCATGGACAGAATTCTTAGCATTCTCAGAGACGCCTGCATACTGTAACACTATTAAATAACAGAAAAAAAGTGAACTGTCAAGCCACAAATAAATCTGAATGAAGCAATCTTGAAACTTTGAAATATTCCTAATACCATTATTTTCAAGGTTCCATAGAGTTATTTAATAACTTATATATACTTCTATTCCAGTTGGCCTCTATAAACTAGAACCTTAGGTTTCTAAAACAGTCACTTCATTGGATAGAGACTGTTAATGCAAGATTTCACACACAGAGAGTCTTAACAGTTGATATTTTATTGATAAAATAATTATATTAATAATTTTAAAACATCTTCCCCCAAAGTAGTGAGAATATTGGAACTCAACAGAGTCCCAATTTTTGCGGTTTTAAAAAAATAATATTCACTTTACTAGATGGTAGCATGGACAGAGTTTCCCTTTCTCCTCCAGCCCTTTGCATTCTTTACAGAAAACACTGTTGGTGCATTTTAATATTGAAGGAGCTAAAGGAGGGCTAAGGAACAAGACCCAGTTAACCGCAAGTAATGCATCACAAAAGAGGCTGCTTTCTTCTCTCCTGGCCTTTAAATGGTGAGAATTCAGGAGAGTGGAGACTAACCCACTGTGTGTTGCGGGGCAGGAGAAGCGAGGGTGGGGGGTAGGAATGGGTATGAAAGAAACAAACAAAAATTTCTAAACCCCTTTCTTCAGGTAGAAAATTCCCAACATGTGACCTAGTCTCCAAAGGTGACCTTGAACTCTTTTAGCATTAAAACTGCGAGGGGGAGGAAGACAAAGTTAAGGTTGCTATACAGCAATGTTGTGTTTGCATCTTAGAAACAGTTTAGAAATGAACACAGAAATGCTGTAATCGATGAGGAAGGTGGAATAAGGAAGCACCCGTCCGCAAGGGAGTATTACTAGCACTTCATCTTTGCCAGATTTTCGTCAATACAGACATCACCCCCTTGATTTTCCTGTCCCTCGTCCAGCTTTTCAAGTGACAAAAGTGTTGTGTCCGTAACCTTTATTGCTGGCTCAGCGGCAGGTGCACAACAAGGAAAGTTTTCACCAGATCCCCTGACGCGACAGGTCTCAAGCTGTCACACCCTCGCCAGCCGGCGTCCACCGGATCATTTCCCCAGCTACCGGACTCAACTTAATGAATTCAACTGACTCCAGTCCCAGAGAAGTCCGATTTCCGAGACCCAAGAAACTCTATCGGTAGTGAATGGCGGGTCTCTAAAAGTATCTGGGAGACTACAGGCAGGAATGCTAAGGCCCTTACCTACCCTCCGCCACCCACCACCCCCCCCCCCATAGTCGAAAGGACCAATTTGATAGGTGCATGTCTTCGGTCACTACTGATGCGACATCTGGACGAGAGAGTAGAAGAGAGAATTTTCCACGTGCAAGAACTTGGAGCAAAAGAGATTATAGCAACTGCTACACGCGCTCACCTTCCTTCCCCGCCCCTCAGTATCCAAATCCTCGGCCTGAAGGCGGGAAGCCGAGGGCTGCACGAGCCTAAGGCCGTCAGAGACCCACCACCTGGGACAGACGAACCCGAGCCGAGCCGGGGGTAGGCCGCCTTACCCGAGCCTGGGTGCCCCAAAGCAGCAGCGGCCCAGCAGCCTGGCAGCTGGGCAGCAAGACAGCGGGACGGCCTTTTGGGGCCGGCCACGCCCCGACACCACGCCCCCACCCCGACACCACGCCCCACCCCAACACCACGCCCTCCCAACCGCGGACGCCACGCCCGGCGCCCCACCCTCACTCCGGCCCGTGCTCCGATTCTCCCCTGCAGTCACGCGGTTCCCTCCTGCTCTCACTGGCGGTAGTGGCTGGAACAGGCCGCTCCTCGGGCGTGGAAGTGCTCTGTCCTTCCAGGGCTGAAGAGAGTTGGAGTTGAGGTGAGGAAAATCAAGGTAGGCCAGGTGTCAAGGACCCTCACCCCGACACTGAAAGGGACTGGGAGCCTCAGGACCTTTGATAAAGGAAGGGAGGAAGTTCACCTCCATCCGCATCCTCCCAGCAGGGGAGAGTGAGAGTTCAGGGAGCGAGAAAGGGTGGAAAATTCGCCACTGAAGCCAACGTCCTGACCTGCTCTGAGTGTGCCATGTATCACAACTGACCGGGTAGCTTAGAAAAATGGGAGGGACAATTTGCTCTTCTCAGGTTTCTCAGTTATTTTGTTTAATCCTCCACACCCTGTGGGCAACTTAGTCCTGAATTCTAAGACTCCTGGAAGCAGGTGGGGACAGATTTTTTTTTTTAAACATCTTTATTGGAGTATAATTGCTTTACAATTGCTTTACCATGGTGTTAGTTTCTGCTTTATAACAAAGTGAATCAGCTATACATACACATATATCCCCATATCCCCTCCCTCTTGCGTCTCCCTCCCACCCTCCCTATCCCCCCGCTCTAGGTGGTCAGAAAGCTGATCTCCCCGTGCTATGCAGCTGTTTCCCACTAGCTATCTTTTTCACATTTGGTAGTATATGTAAGTCCATGCCACTCTCTCACTTTGGGGGACAGATTTTTAACCACTCCCTTTTCACTGATACCTATCTGGCTTCCCAAATACTAAGGATAGTTGGCCAGGCCCAAGTCAGCACAAGTTCTAGGTCTCCTCTGAGGTCAAACTTCACATACCTTGGATCTTCCTGTGTGAAATCCCTCCGAGGAGGACACTCCTCTCATCTTCATCCTCTGAGCTGGGTTAGTTCCTATTCTTGGTTCATCTGAAACCTCACTTACCCCATGCATGTTAGGTGTTCCTGCTGTTCACTCCCAAGATGTGTCATTTCCTCTGTCATAACACTTGTCATGACTTACTGCAATTACTTGTTGCATGGCCTCCCCTGCTTGACTGTAAGGTCTGTGAAGACAGGGACACCAAGCATGTAGTAGATATTGATAAATAATAAATATTGTTGACCAATGACATGCATCTAACAGTCACCTGTTAAGGTGACCACAGGCCCCAGTTCTTTAATGAACTTCCCTCACCTATTCTCAACTTCTGAGTCTTCAGGATTTTATTTCAAAGTTGACATTCCCACCCCCATTGCCATTGCCAAGTATTCATCCGACCTCTTGAGCAGAGCCTTCTCCTTCAGTCTTCATAAAGATGCAGGTATTGAAAGAGCCCTAGACTTGGTTCCTCTTGTTTGAGCTCTGCCACAACTAGCTCAGGCATGTTAAAGGCCCTCAACCATTCTGGGTCTCAGATCAGAGCCTCTGATACTTTTAGGGCACATGAAAATGGGAGGGAAAGGAAAAATTTTTTTAAAAAGAATTTTAGGTTGAAAAAAGTGTTAATAATATATAATATTAATTTAATGGTCTTTATTGCCAGTGCAGTTGACAGTGTTGAACTTTCCAAGCCCTATAATGGTGGAAAACAGTAAGAGTTGAAGAAATCTTCCCACTCCTTCATGTTCCGGAAATAGGAACTAGTTTATTGCAAGGAATCATCCTTCCCCAAATGACTTAAATAAGACTTGCTGATAAGAGGAAGGAACACTCCCAAACTCATTCTATGAAGCCACCATCACCCTGACATGAAAATCAGACAGAGATACTGCAAAAAAAGAAAATTACAGACCAATATCATTAATGAATATAGATGCAAAAATACTCAACAAAATACTAGCAAACAGAATCTAGCAACACATTAAAAGTATCATACACCATGATCAAGTGGGATTTATCCCAGGGATGCAAGGATTTTTCAATATCTGCAAATCAATCAATGTGATACACCATATTAACAAGCTAAAGAATAAACACCATATGATCATCTCAGTAGATGCAGAAAAAGCTTTTGACAAAATTCAACACCCATTTATGATAAAAACTCTCCAGAAAGTGGGCACAGAGGGAACCTACCTCAAAATAATAAAGGCCATGTACGACAAACCCGCAGCAAACATCATTCTCAATGGTGAAAACCTGAAAGCATTTCCTCTAAGATCAGGAACAAGACACTCTCGCTACTATTATTTGACATAGTTTTGGAAGTCCTAGCCACAGCAGAGAAGAAAAAGAAATAAAAGGAATGGGGAAAGAAGATTGGAGGAGAAGAAGTAAAACTGTCACTGTTTGCAGATGACATGATACTGTACATAGAGAATCCTAAAGATGCCACCAGAAAACTACTAGAGCTCAACAATGAATTTGGTAAAGTTGCAGGATACAAATTAATGCACAGAAATCTCTTGCATTCCTATGCACTAACAATGAAAGATCTGAAAGAGAAATTAAGGAAACAATACCATTTACCACGGCATCAAAAAGAATAAGATACCTAGGAATAAACCTACCTAAAGGAGGTAAAAGACCTGTACTCAGAAAACTATAAGACACTGATGAAAGAAATCAAAGATGACACAAACAGATGGAGAGATATACCATGTTCTTGGATTGGAAGAATCAATATTGTGAAAATGACTATACTACCCAAAGCAATCTACAGATTCAATACAATCCCTATCAAATTACCAATGGCATTTTTTACAGAACTAGAACAAAAAAATCTTTCTGGGGTTTTATCTTGTTCCTTCATCTGGTACAAAGTCCTGTGCCTTTTCATTTTGTCTCTCTTTCTGTGAATATGGTTTTCCTTCCACAAGCTGCAGAATTGTAGTTCTTGCTTCTGCTGTTTGCCCTCTCAAAGCCTTCCTTTTCTTAAAAGCTAAAATTACGTGAAATTCAAGAGCCAGAAATTCGTGATTTGTGAATTCTGGGCCTGTCACTAGTTATGTGACTACAGACAAATCACACAATTTTCAGAAAGATAATCATTTTTATCAGTGAGGGAAAGTCCTCTGTAAACTGTAAGTGATATGCACGTGTTAGACGTGAGAATTATTAAAATAATTCGGTCCCTGCAGAAGTAAGTACAGATATGAAGCCTCTCTCCTGTCCCCCCCGCCCATCCTCCTTTCTCATTCTGGGTTGCTTCTAGATGACCAGGTGACACACCATCCTTCTGCTGGCTGACACTAGAACTGTAGACATAATGCCTAAAGAAAGGTACCTTGTTCTTTAGGGTAGGGTCTCTTCATTTTATTTGTAAGACTGTAAGACCATGATGTTGTATATGAATTTTCACTAACAAAGTGCTCTCCTATACCATTGAGACCATGGGGACCACCTGATCTCGAAAGGCTTGTTAGGGATCCTTGATGTAAGCAGTTCCCAAACTTGAAGATTTCACATGTTAGTAAAATTTCAAAGAAAATGAGAATAAACGTAGGGTTGCCAATTTTTATTTTGCCAAGTAATGCCCTTAAAAATGAAACAAATTAAAAAATCTTTCTCAAAGCAAAAATAAAAATGTTTCAAGTTACATTATTATGAAGTTACCCAATACAAAGAATGATAAGCAGATTCTAAAATCTTCCAGAGAAAAAAATAAAGGTCGCTTGCAAGCGAAGGAGAATAATTGTCTTAGACTTTTCTGCGGCAATGCAGGATGTTAGAAAACAGTGTATCAAAGTCTTCAAATTTTTTAGAAGAAATGATTTTCGAATTAGAATTCTGTATCCAGCCAAGTTATCAAACAATCATAAGACATTTTCATACATGTAAAAACAAAACGATAAACCTCCCATGCACACTTTTTAGGAAGCTGTGAACAATACCTTCAGGAAAATGAAGACATTGACCAAGAAAGAGAAAAGCATGATACCTAGGAGTAAAAGGAATAGAGGAGTCAACATGAAAAGAACTGAAAGGAAAACTCAGCATGAGACACATGCCCAAAGCCCAGAAAGAGCCAGTCCATACTGGAGTGGGAAATAAAGGGAAATAAAGAGAGAGCCTCTAGAGGAGAAAAAAAGTGAAATAGTTGGATTACTTGATATGGATGAGCATTTAAAAAATAATTGACAGACATTTATTTGTTGGGTCTGCTTGAATTCTAGAGGTCAAAAAAGGGACTAAAAATTAAGCAAACACAAAGTAAGTATGACAATTAACATTATTTGAAATGAAAAGAAATAGCATTTACAATGATAACAGCTAACATTTATGTGTGAATAAAAATTGTAAGTTAAATTCCCTTTACTTAAAATTTGCTAGAAGAAGAAGATTATAATGGACATTTGTTCTCCTTTTGGGCTTCCCAGGCTCTTGGAACACTCTATTTGGGGGAAATTCCTCACTCTACCAATTTCTACCTTCCCAAGAGAGAAGGCAAAACTTTCTTGCCCAGCTTACCTTGTGGCCAGGGAGCAGGTATGTGATCTAAGCTCACCAATCAGATGCACCCATAAGAGACATAGATTAACACAGATGTGACAGAGTAGGTGCCTTGCAGAATTCAGCTATCTAGGTGGCAGAGACCTCTGCTTCCAGATGCAATGATGGTAGTCACTCTAGTGATAGGATCCAGGGCCCAAAGCAATGGTGATAATCCTGCTGCCTGTGCCCAATAGTGATAGCAGTCACATCTTCACAGAACAATGTTAGTTGTTGTCCTTGGCAGTGCCCACAATATACTTTAATAGATTAATTTTCTGTGAAGCTTCTGGAATGGATATCTGTCATTTACAACTAAACCCAACAATGGATAATAAGAATTTAGCATTTACTGTTGACATTTCACATGCATTCTTTCACTAGGTTATAATCCCCTAAACCAAGATGGTGTAATATGAGAACTATGATAGTACCTGGCAATGGCAAAGACTATGTCCTTCTGACCAGTCATTGGGGGGGGAGGTCTGGGACTTATAATTTTTTTATGCTATTCAACTAAGGCCCTAACTATAAAAATTATAGAATTTTTAACATTGTCAAGTGCAACGTGACATTTTAACTAGGAAAATGGAAGTGTGTGTGTGTGTGTGTGTGTGTGTGTTCTTTCCTAAAGTAGCAGTGAGATTGAAGATACTTGGGTGTCTTTTAAAGAAGTTATAAGCTTGTGAAACAAGGAGCTTAAAATAATGATGGCAGATTCTTGATTATAGTGGTGCCATTGAGCAACACTATAATATATTTTAGGTGAAAAGTAACATTTAGACAGGTTATTTTTCTAGCACTTGATTTCCAGGTCAAATATATTTCTTTTTCCTGTTTTGGAAGTGCCTACATTGAAAGCAAAATGAGAAAAGACAAGTAAATGTATTTTATTTTTTATGATAGCATTCTGGATCTTAAAAAAGGTAGGTATTGAAGCAATTTGAAGTTGTTACTACAACAGTAACCAAACCTAGTTATTTTCCATGCTCTAAAGGCTTCATACAAAAGCAGAATAATTAACTGAGACAATGTCATAGAATGAATGACCCAGAGGTACTTCGGTTTTGCAGTCTCCTTGTGAACTCTGCTCAACTGTCTGTATAAATGGTTGCAACACTGTGTACTTAATCATCAGCAATTGGAAGCTTCCAGAAGAAAAACTGTCCCACAGATTTTAGCACACTCTGACATGAACGGAAGTTTAATTCCCAGAACTTAATTATATTAACATCCCAGAAAGGGTCAAGGAACAGAGTAGTCTATAGTTAGTATCCTAGTACTATATATATATTATTCTGGGAGAATCAGTTCACAAACAACGACTGAACTCCAATTTATAATAGCAACAATGACTTACATTTGGATGGTACTTCTCCAGTAAACTTTCATACATATTATTTTTTTTTTTAATTGGGGTATAGGTGCTTTACAATGTTGTGTTAGCTTCTGCTGTACAACAAAGTGACTCAGCTATATGTATACATATATCCCCTCCCTCTTGGACCTCCCTCCCCCTGCCCCTGCTTTCCACCCATCTAGGTCACCACAGAGCACTGAGCTGAGCTCCCTGCATTATACAGCAGGTTCCCACTAGCTATCTATTTTACACATGGTAGTGTATATATGTCAATCCCAATCTCCCAATTCACCCCACCCCCCTTCCCCTGCCCTGTGTCCACACGTCTGTTCTCTATGTCTGCGTCTCTATTCCTGCCCTGCAAATAGGTTCATCTGTACCATTTTTCTAGATTCCACATAAATGCGTTAATATACAATATTTGTTTTTCTCTTTCTGACTTACTTTACTCTGTATGACAGACTCTAGGTCCATCCACGTCTCTACAAATATTTAACTGATACAATAAAGGACAATATAGCAGAAATGAAATGCACAAACAGCAGAGAAAGGACATGACATAGAAATCATTTGCTTTTGACTTTGCATTGCTTTTGGCAATTCTGCATGATGTCATTTTGAGGTGAACCCTTGTTATCCTAAGCAGTTGTTTCCTTTGGATTATCTTTTCTGAATTAGTCCCTTTAATTGAACCTAGTTCATTCCATAGATAATATTAACTCCCCTTAGTTTTCAATTTTCCATTCTCAGAAATAATCCAGATTATTTCCTTTTTGCTCATTCTTATCTGTTGATCCATCCTTTCACACTTCCTAGTTCTTCAGTCTACTCTGCTCCCACCGATGCCCTGTTTTGTTCTAAGTTTCTACTCCCATTATTTACCTCCCTGCTTTGTCACAGCCCCCATTTTCTCCCGTTGTTGCACACGTCAAAATTGTGATCATACATCCTTTTACTTCTTGTTTTCCCCACTTCACTATTATAAGTTCCATAGCGGTAGTTACTCAATTTCTTTCACCACTGTACATTCATTTATTACCATAGTGCTTAGCATATAGGAGGTTCTTAATAAAATGTGTTGAATAATAAAATGAATAACTAAACTTATATTATCAGTTAAACACTTGTAAAAAAAAATTAAGGTTAGATCCTAACTCATATCTTACAAGAAATCCAAATGAATTAAAGATTTAGAAGTTTAAAAAAAAAAGAAGGCTAAAAAATTTTCTGAGTTAGATATTAGTAAATGTTTTAAAACCTTGGTGTGGGAAAACTTTGGTGTGGCTTTTCTTTGCCCTATTTTTTCCTCCTCCACCTCTTCTGACCTTTAATTTTTTTCCTCCTTCTCTTTCTACTCCTCTTCCTTCTTTTTGTTCTGTTGTTAGAATGAAAATATAAAAATCATACAGATCTATTTAAAAAATACAAAAAGACTATTGAGAAAATGAAAGTCTATTAATATTCCATATACCCATTCACTTTTCCCTCCCAGACAAACCAAGATGATCTTTTTGTTCAGTTTTCATTTGAAAAAAGCATTTTGTATGTGTGCCAGAAGCTGGAATTATCTAGGAAAATACTAATAAATTTTATGTGTATAATTTAAAATCACCTACACATCAAATCCATTATAAACAAAGTTAAAAGGCAAATGACAAACATGGAAAAATACTTTCAAATCATGTTGAAACCATTATGATTTTTGATGGATTAAAGATGGCAGCATATTCTTTGTCTCTCCTCCATTGAGAAAGAGAGTTTATTTCCCACCCTCTTGCATCTGGGCCGGCTCTGTGATTGCTTAACTAAAAGAAGGTGGCAGAAATAACTGTGCTAGTTTGGGCCTAAGCCTTAAAAAGGCCCGATGAGTTCCACTTGTGGGCTTTGGGGAGTACTGAGCTTCTATGCAAGAAGTCTAACTACTTTTCTGGAAAGAGTACGTGAAGATACCACATGGAGAAGCCATGTGGAAAGCAGAGGCCCTGAGACTTGACGTGGAAAGGGAGAGAGGACTAGGCATTTGAGTGTCCCATTCCAGACTTTATAAAGGAGAGGGATCCCAAGCAAAACCAGCTAGAGAATTATCTTGCTGAGCCTAATCAGCCCCAGAGCCACGGGACATAATCAAATGATTGACATTTAACGCAGCAATTAACTAAAATGAGATTAGGTAGCTGTCTTAGTCCATCTGAGCTCCTATAGAAAAGTACTACAGACCGGGTGGATTATAAACAGCAAGCCATGGTCCTGGAGACTGGGAGGTACAAGATCATGGTGCAGCAGATTTGCTGTCAGGTGAGGGCCCACTTCCTCATCCATAAACTGTGCCTTCTAGCTGTAACGTCAAATGGTGGCAAGGGTTAGGGAGCTATGTGGAATCTTTTTTACAAAAACACTAATCCCATTCGTGAGTGTTCCGCCGTTATGACCTAATCATCTCCCAAAGGCCATTAATTTGGGCATTAGGTTTCAAAGTAGGAATTTTGTGGGGACACACACATTGTCTATAGCAGCAGCTAAATGTGCTGCTGCAATGAAAAACCTAAAATATGTGACATTGACTTTGGACTGGATTAGGAGCCAAAGCTGGAAGGACCTCAGGGAGGTTGTAAAAGTTTGTTTGATCATAAACTGAATTGTATTCCCAACACAGTGTTCAGAAAATGATATAGATGCTAAATAAATTTCTGATGAATAAACAGATGAGGTCTTATAAACAAGTAAAACAAATACCCCAATTTAAAAATGGGCTAAAAGTAAATGGACATTTCACCTAGAACACAGAAGTCCGGTAGGTGTATAAAAACATGCTTAGTCTCAATAATATTTAAAGAAATGCAAAGTAAAACAGTATCCTGGTTGGGTATTTGTTTTACCTATCAAACTGACCAAAATAAAATAGAAGGGTACTAGAAGACATGCACTCTTATATTTGCCAGTGTGAATGGACATCCGTAAAACGTTTTTGGAGGGCAGTTAGCAATATGCACTAAATGCCTCAAAAACACATATGCCCTTTAACCCAACAATTTAAATTTAGAAAACTTTCCTGAGAGAATAATTAATAATTACACAAAGTTTTAGCCATGACGATTATCTCAATGCAGTATTTTTTATTATAATAAAAATTCATTTATGATTATCTTACTCGGTGAAGAATTAAGTTGTGTAGCAAAAATGATGTTGCAAAATTGTATTTATGGGCTTGCAAAGATGTTCATATCATTTCATAGTAAAAAAAAGCAGGTAACATAATGATGTGTTTGGTATGAATATTTTAATTAAAATATTATATAACAAAAATATACTATGATATACACATATATAATCTTAAATTCTTTATATATATGAAATATGTATCATGTATCGGATATATATGATATATGTTATAATCCATATATCGTGCAGGTACCAGATCATTCAGGGCCTTTAGTTCCTAATAGAAACTTGGTTATTTCCCTCAGAGCAGCACAGAGCCACTGTAAGATTTTAAAGCAGAGTAACAATAAGATCTGATTGTAATGATTGCTGTGTAGAATATTTTCAAGGTGAGCAAGAGAAGTACCTATAGTACAGTGACTATGAACTTTAACCCCAGAGCAAGACAGTCTGGAGTTGAATCCAAGCCACACCACTGAAAAACTATATAACCTCAGACAAGGTATTTAATCTGTCTGGGCTCCAGGTTTACTCTTCTATAAAATGGTGATGATAATAGTACTTACTCCTGGGAAGGTTATAAGGATTAGATAATGCAGTGTAAAGCGTTCAGAGTAGGACCTAACACAGACTAAACTCTATATGTTATTGTAATTCCCCTTTTAAAAATAAGAAGGCTTGCCAAGGTTAAGTAACTTGCTCGAGGCCACACAACTACAATTTTGTGGTAGTGGTGTAGCTTCAGTTGATGATGAGTGGAATGATCACACATTCCCCGGGGTTATGGTATGGAGCACCACATCACCAGTTAATATCACAAAGGGAGAGCAACTCTACTGAAGATGTGATAGTAAATCATGATGGTACTTGCATATATATACTTGACTCAAAGTACAGTAAAACATGAGTGAAGTTCTATTCGTTTATTGAGATGACTATAAATATTATATATTTTTCATCAGGATAAAAACTAAGGACAAAGACTAAGTCGTCTTATATCCTGGAGGGTTTTACTTAGTCTGTCTGATTAGCTTCTTCCAATGCAATGCCTCTGCTCCCAAAATGGGGGGAGGGTGGATGGATTTTAAATGGGGGAAGGGAACATGGTGATGTGCACCTTCCTCTGGGATTTAAACCTACATCTACCCAGCTACAAAGTTTATGCTTAGTTCATTTTCTTTTTTAAACCCCATATTTGTTTATTTATTTATTTTTGGCTGTGTTGGGTCTTCGTTTCTGTGCGATGGCTTTCCCTAGTTTCGGCAAGCCAGGGCCACTCTTCATCGCGGTGTGCGGGCCTCTCACTATCGCGGCCTCTCTTGTTGCGGAGCACAGGCTCCAGACACGCAGGCTCTCGGTAGTTGTGGCTCACGGGCCTAGTTGCTCCGCGGCATGTGGGATGTTCCCAGACCAGGGCTCGAACCCGTGTCCCCTGCCTTAGCAGGCAGATTCTCAACCACTGTGTCACCAGGGAAGCCCTATGCTCAGTTCATTGATTTACAGGCTTTCACTTCTATTAAAGTATATTGCTGTGGTAGATTTAGGACTCCTGAGATAACGTTAATGAGAAGTTCAAATCTCCTTGGTACTACAGAGTGACATTGCCAGAAATGGTTTATTAACAGGTCTAGCTGTTGACAAACTTGTCAGGTAGAAGAAGCTGGTATAGCCTTACCCTTTGGAATCTTTCAGCCAGTTTATTTTGTTCTGGTTTTCCCTTCAATTTATCTCCCTGAGAGCACACTTGTTTCTAACTTTCCCTCTGCTAAATCCCATTTCATCAGAGAGGGCATTGTGACCCAATTTATCTCATTAACCCATGCTGATAGGCTAATGGGGCTGATGAGTTATCCCATTCTGTTGTGCATTCAAATACAACAGTCAAGAAACATTTAGGCTCTTATTATTCACTCAACAAATATTCAGTGAATATCTATTATATTTTAGGTGCTGGAGAAAAAGCAAAAAACAGTCTATAAGACCTTAGTGGTATCTTACAGACTAAGATACTTACATTGTTTCAAGCTGATAGTGTGAAAGTCTAGGAAAAATTTCTATCCAATCAGCCTGTTGGTTCTAGTGCTTCTTTAGTACTCCCCCTAGTACTTGTGTTTTCTCTCTCTCTCTTTTAATTTTTATTATTTATTCCCCAATGTGTCATAGGAAAGGCCAGAGGTATTGAAGTTTTCTGTATCCCTTAGCAGTGGATGAAGGTATTTTTAGCTGGTGTACTAATTGATCCCTGTGCTTACTACCTTTATCTCTCTTCCCTAGAGAGAAATATTATAATTCCTAAAACTGTATCAAGATCTTCCTAATTTTAGGCTAGTTGATTAGTTCTTTCTTCTCTATTTATTTCCACATAACAAGTAAACCTCACTTAAGTCCTTAATTTGAGTTTCTCAGGGATCTAGTACATATGCAAGAGTCCCAAAATGTCACTGTTTTAAGCCAGATTAAGAATCTTATGATGAAATTTCAGATATCCAAACAGGGCCCAAATAATGAGAAAGATTCACATCAGAAAAGCAATCTAATTGGCTGAACCTCCTAAGACCGCTCCTGGAAACAAAAGTGATGATTGTAAAAAACTAGTCAAGTTAATAAGTCCCTGCTTCTTTTTTAGGATGATAGATGTATGATCAGGCCATTCAAGATGGCTCTTCTCTTGCCCTCTGTACTCGCCTGCTCCGCCAGGCCCTGCTTCACTCAGATGATTATCCAATCCTCTTAATTATAGGGCTTAATTAGTAGCTCCTAACTGATGAGCCCACCTGATGTCAATTGCGCCCTATAAATGGTAGCCTCCTTCTCCCCTGAGTAGCTAAGGCTAATGCCATGTTCTTCCTGCTCGCTCTGAGCTGTACACAGTGGGGTGTTGCTCCAGGACCCTTTGTGTAAGATCTCCTTGTCCAATAAATCATCGATGTCTCTGTTGCTATCTCTGGGCAACTTCAAGACTCGCAGGCCAGTGGGGTGCAGCCCAAAAGAGAACAGTAAAGGACTGGAAAGATCATCAGGCAGTAGTTCTCCCCAGGGGGCAGTACATGCTTGGAGTTGCTCATGGCATTTACTATCAGGGCCCCAGAATGCTCACAGTGTAGCAGTGTCCTGATAAGCAGCACTTTTAGTCCATTCTTTTGCCAAGGGGAAGGAAACACGTGGTGGAATCTTTCCCCCAAAGGTCATATGCCCAGCCAATGCCAGAACTAGAGACAGAATTTGTTTTACCAACCTGGGTCCTTGGACTCTGTTTTTTTAAAGTAAATTTATTTATTTAATTTATTTTTGGCTGCTTTGGGTCTTCGTTGCTGCGTGCCGGCTTTCTCTAGTTGCGGCGAGCGGGGGCTACTCCTGTTGCAGTGTGTGGACTTCTCATGCGGTGGCTTCTTTTTAGGGGAGTATTGGCTGTAGGCGTGCAGGCTTCAGTAGTTGTGGCACATAGGCTCAGTAGTTGTGACTCGCGGGCTCTAGAGCGCAGGCTCAGTAGTTGCGGCGCACGGGCTTCGTTGCTCTGCGGCATGTGCAATCTTCCCGGACCAGGGCTCGAACCCGTTTCCCCTGCATTGGCAGGCGGATTCTTAACCACTGCAACAACAGGGGAGTCCCTTGGACTCTTTAATCAATAGAAATTGATAGGAGGCCAGATGAGAACTCAGGCAAGGCTTTATTGGGACTCCTGCTGCAGCACAAGGGAGCAAAGACAAGTAGCAGGTGCCCTTGCTCGCTCCAGAGAGGAGCTCCTTGGGTCCTTAAAAGGGGTAACAACAGATAGATAGATAGGTTGGGCAGGAGGCGTGGCTTCGGAGGTCTGCTCAGGCCCTTGGTGGTGCTGTGTGCAGGGATCCCATGCAGGACCCTGCTTTTGCTCCCTGCGTCTCAGAAGTGGCAGTTGGTTTGTGGCCTTTGTGTATCCTGTTGTTCATAACTGCACCAGTTACACACGTGTGCAGTTATTTTTAGTCCCTTATAGTTTCTTTGTATTCTGTTGCTCAAGGAAACATTTGTCCAAGTGCACACACTCTGGTGAAGTGTCCCAGGTCCCAGCCTGTCTCACTTGGAACTCCACTGCAGGACGTTTTCCACTGGAACCACTTTTCTGCATAGTTCCTCCTTATACAGCTGAAGGAAAACTGTCTCATTGAAAAGAACTTCTTTAAGGTGTGATATTTTCATTCTCCTCAGATGTTATTTCTCATACTCTAAATCCTTCTTTGGTGTGGTTTTCAGTGACATTTCAAAATCAGCCTCATTATTCTGCAATTGTAAGGTTTTTTTCCAGGGGGAGAGGTAGTAGTTATATTTTTTATCCCCTCAAAAATATTTTATTAAACTTGATCTTTGTTTTATTTCCCTACTTAATCCGAATAACTTTTGACTATTTTAAAAAACCAAACCTACCTCCAAATGTATAAAATGTGCTGTTTTTAAGCATTGAAAGGAAAGGAGGTGCAGTTCTCATTCAACATATAACATTCCTTGCAAGTGTATCATGTGCCCGGTGTTGTGTTAAGTTCTATGGGTACAGGAGATACAATGTTAAAAGAAAAAACTGATTCCCCCCCCTCCCCCGCCACCCTCAGACACATGAGAAGGTGAGTTCAATATAGTGTTTGTAGTGATATGATAGGATCTATATGAATATCAAGAAAGGGCAGTTGATCCCATTGTGGGTAGTTAGACCTTCTGGGGGGGTTGATATTCCAGTTGAGATTTGAGGGGTAGCAGGTGATAATAAGACAAATGGTAAGGTGGGGTTTGGGGCAAGAAGAATGGGAGACAGAAATCTAGTCAAAGAGAACAGCGTCTGCAGATCTTGGGTTAAACAAGACAGTGTGTCACAACTATGGTAAAGCAAATAGTGTAGTTTGGTGGAAACACAGGTAAGCTTTTCTGTCAGTTGTGAAATGGAAATGGAAGGGAAGAGATAAAGAGGCAAGAATGAGACTGGACGGGGAAGATATTATAAGCCAGGCCAGGAAGTGTGGGAACCACTGAATGGTTTTAAGAAGAGAATTGGTAATTCCAAAAGTAGAAATTTGAATAAATAATCAGCTTCTAAAAATTAGAACTTCATAGAACAACACTCATTAGATGCAGAGAATATGGTCTGACATTCTTATTGAAATTCATCACACCCACTCCCAGTGATGCTGCAAACATGTTTCTGATCCTGGACCAATCTTGGCCCAGAGCCTCTCCTCCCTTCTGTACTCAGTGACAAGCCCCTCTCCCCAATCAATTCTTCTAATTAGTGCTCATCAGTGCTGGGGACAGATGTCATAGTAAAGAATGAGGAGACATTTGTTCAGAGTTCAGGAGGACAGTGACAAAGAGGGGGGATTTATTGCATTACCACACACACAACACAATTAAATATTAATGAAAAATGTCACTTTTCCTGTCATTACCAGGCTTTTGTTTTGCAAAGATAATCCACTGGACCAAATGGTGAAAGATATACAGTGCTACTGCGGAGTGAATGTTGGAGATGTAATTAGCAACGTTTTGGAAACAAAGGTGCTTTCACAAATTGCGAAAGGATAGATGGGCAAAAAATGTCCACTGGAGATACATGCAATAATTAAAGAGGTGTTTTTGAGTGCCTACTGAGGAATGTTTTGTGTGTAACAAAAGTAACACTTTATTGAGGTTTTTCTGTGTTAAATTAAAGCACCAGCCATACTCACATGATTATTTTGGAGAAGCTGTTGTATTTCACATACTGATATATCGGTGAAGACTCACTTTGAGCTTCAGTAAAACAGCAGTGAAACATTCTTCAGAAGATTGACTATGAAAATAAAAAAGTAATAAACAAACAAAATGGTCACGAAGGACCTAGGGTCAGGACGGGAATAATGACGCAGACCTACTAGAGAATGGACTTGAGGACGCAGGGAGGGGGAAGGGTAAGCTGTGACAAAGTGAGAGAGTGGCATGGACATATAAACACTGCCAAATGTAAAATAGATAGCTAGTGGGAAGCAGCCGCATAGCACGGGGAGATCAGCTCGGTGCTTTGTGACCACCTAGAGAGGTGGGATAGGGAGGGTGGGTGGAAGACGCAAGAGGGAGGGGATATGGGGATATATGTATATGTATAGCTGATTCACTTTGTTATAAAGCAGAAACTAACACACCATTGTAAAGCAATTATACTCCAATAAAGATGTTTTAAAAAATTAAAAAATAAAAAAAAGGAATAAAAGTGGCAGTAGTCAAAGAGTAAATATTTTCTCAAGATAGAACTTTGTACTTATTTAAAATCACATGGAATGGAGACAGGTAGCAAAAGATTAAAGATACTGGAGAAGTGAAAACAAATAGGATTTTTTTTTCCGAGATAACATGAAAGAATGAAAGAAAATAAATTGAGACATGAGAATGTAAAGGTAAATGGGAGAGAAATAGGAAATTATTGTTTATTTGTACCTCCTCTATTTTCTAAAATAATTTGAGCCAGTTTACAAAAAAACAAAAGACAGAGGAATAATAAAGTTAGTAAACAGGAAAAATGAGGACTTAGAAAGAAGAAGCAAATATTGTAACCACGATAGCTAATATCATAGGAGTGATCCAGTGTCAAATTTGGCTCTGAAGTTTTTGGCAGTCGGGGCAAAGGGGAAATATGATATGTTTCTAATTATCTCTTGCTGTGAAACAAACCACCTCAGAACAGTGACTTAGAACATTAACAGTTGTTTATTATTAGCTCATGGTTCTGTGAGTTGCCTGTAGTTCAGCAGGGAAGTTCTGGCTTTTGGTATCTCATGCAGTTGTTTTAGTCAATGGCTAGGGCTTGAATCATCTGAAGACCAGCTCCTTCACTTATCTGGTGCCTGGGCTGAGAAGACTCAAACAGCTGGGCTGGAACACCTGGGGCTCTGCAGGCATCTCTATCTCTACCTGGCCTCTCTAGGAAGGCAGCTTCAGGGTAGTTCCAAAGGTACATGGTTCAAAGAGAGGCAAGTAGAAGCTGTGTTCCTTTTATGACCTAGCCTTGGAAGTCACTCAGCCTCATTTTCTCTGCAGTTCTTTAGAAGCATGTCTCTAAGGCTGGTCTATGTTCTGGGGGAGGGGAATTAGACTTCCCTTTTTGAATAGAGGGAATGAAAAATAATCCACAACATGTTTTAAAACTACCACATGATGTAACAGGTTTTTCATTGTCAAAAAGGTAGTAGTGTATCAATTGCTCAAGCTCCCACCTGATGTTGTCAACCTTTTCTTTTAGATGAAGTAATGGGGGAGACCATCAAGCATAAGATTAGAGAAGAACAGAGGGTGAGATTAAGGAGAAAGGTATGTGTTTGAAATATCTCCTTATAGGAACGTATAGCGGCAGCACAGTAGAGCCTTGCTTCTCAAAGTGTGGTCTAGGACCAGTGGCCTCTGCCACTGAGAGCTTGTTAGAAATGCAGAACTTGGTCTCTACCTCAGACCTACTGAATCAGAATGGTATCTTAACAAGCTCACAGGATTCCTCTGCAGAAAAGCACTGCTGAAAAGGTGGAAACGAATTGTCAGGTAGTGAGGAGGGACAAATTGCTGTGTACACACTTAGAGCAGGCCATCTGTCCTCCTTTATGGGACAATAACAGAATATGAGTGGGATAAGAAAATGACTAAACAGTAAAGTTCATCTGAGGTTGGGAATGCCACACATTCATTGACCAGGATGTCTAGGATGGGTGTTGGGTACTTAGGTAGAATTGAAATGAAAATAAGATCTAAATGGGTTAGGGAGAGGATGGGTGCAGTTGGAAGATGAAGGTTGGAATAAGGCTGGAGAGCTGATATTGCAGAAGTATGAACAGGGTATCCAAATAAACGATAGCTAGAAAGGGAAAATACCAAGTTGGTTTTTCAGAAATAGATAAATATTATTTTGGTACAATGGAATTGTATGGAATGTTACCCAAAGCAAGTAGATTTTTGACTGAGACATTTACTTTGTTTTACAGAAATATCTGCAGTAATGACATTTGCTTTTCTTTTTTTTATTCTGCACAGCTTATGGGATCTTAGTTCCCCAACCAGGGATTGAACCTGGGCCCTCAGCAGTGAAAGCGTGGAGTCTTAACCACTGGACCGCCAGGGAATTCCCACATTTGCTATTTCAATAAACATCTTATATATAGTTAAGGGCAGACAGCCAACAGATTGGTATCAAATATTAGCAAATTACAACCCATCATCACTGATATTTCATACTGTCTTATATATGTGGTTTGTATTAAGAGTATAGGGCTTAGAGAGAGTTGGGCTCCTTGGAGAAGTGGCTGATACCAATTCTGCGCCAGGAAATGCACAAAATATGTCTGGAATATCTTGTCCTATGTGAAAGACAAGGAAACTATTAAAGATGACGGAATTCATGTTAAATGGATACCAGAGCCAATTTGAAGGGGTTGCACTTGCCAAAGATGAGGTAATATTAGCAGCAAAAAAGAATAATAATGATAATGGATTGAGATACATCAAATATGTTAAAATCCATTAGTTCTTAATGATACTCACATACAAAAACTCTCATTAGTCATCTTTGGAAGATGCTATGAAACCAAAACTTTATGCTGAAAACTGGTAAATGGAGTAAAACAATCAAGCATTTATATTAAAATTTTTTTGTACAAATAGTATTTAAGGGTGCCAAGTAGTTAATTTGGGAAAGACTTTTTAAAAGAATTTCGGCGAATAACTGTGGAAGCAATGGTAGAATTAGAATATCACCATTGAACTCCTAATGAAATAATGGATTTAGGCCATGATCATTAATGGCTCTTAAAACCATTAGGTGAATTGCTAATGGGGAGCTTTATAATGGTAGATCAGGCTGACAACAGCAAGCCTACTGCCCAGTCTTAATGTCACAAAAATGAGAAAGAACTAGACATTATGTTTCTCCTAATGGAATTACACAATACTCCTATAAAATAGTCATGCTAGGGCTTCCCTGGTGGCGCAGTGGTTGAGAGTCCGCCTGCCGATTACAGGGGACACGGGTTCGTGCCCCGGTCCGGGAAGATCCCACATGCCGCGGAGCGGCTGGGCCCGTGAGCCATGGCCGCTGAGCCTACGCGTCCGGAGCCTGTGCTCCGCAACGGGAGAGGACACAACGGTGAGAGGCCCGCGTACCGCAAAAAAAAAATATATATATATATATATATATATCCTATATGTATGTGTGTGTATATATATATATATATATATAGGAGCCAGAAGAATGTGTGAAAAGTCCTCATAGGGAGGCAATCAGCAAAGTTTAGAATGTGGGAATCCAATTTCTTCAACAAATAAATTGTGAGGGAAGAAAGACAGTGAGAGAAAAGTTATAGATTAAAAGATATGTAAGAGACTTTGGGTTTCAGTTTGACTTGTAGAGGGCTAGGAAATCATCACTCTAAATCTTACAACAAGAAAAAATGCTGAAAAACGACTCATTAGAGACCTAGGTCAGAAGGCAACTGCTGCTCCAAAATCTGGAGAGATGGGTGAATAGAGAGAATCTCAGCTGAGATCAGCTTACGTGAGCAGAAACAACTGGAGCTTTAAACAGATTAAAAACAATTAATTGGCAATTTTTTTTCGATCCATGCCAACATTTTTAATGGCTATATAAAATAACAGAAAATATCATTGTGATTTATTACATGCGTGCCAATATTTTACTTAAAGCCAAACCATTCAAGAATCAGAAATCACTTTTTTTTTCCCCACTGTAACAGCTCCTTTACTTTGCAGTGAAAATTGATTTGTATATTTTTTGCCTCTGAGTCCTTGTGGGATTTTTTTTTTTTTTTAATTTGCCATGGCTAGGACTTCCAAAACTATGTTGAATAATAGTGGTGAGAGTGGACATCCTTGTCTCATTCCTGATCTTAGAGGAAATGCTTTCAGTTTTTCACCATTGAGAATGATGTTTGCTGTGGGTTTGTCGTATATGGTCTTTATTATGTTGAGGTAGTTTCCCTCTATGCCCACTTTCTGGAGAGTTTTTATCATAAATGGGTGTTGAATTTTGTCAAAAGCTTTTTCTGCATCTATTGAGATGATCATATGGTTTTTATTCTTCAATGTTAATATGGTTTATCACATTGATTGATTTGCATATATTGAAGAATCCTTGCATCCCTTGGATAAATCCCACTTGATCATGGTGTATGATCCTTTTAATGTGTTGTTGGATTCTGTTTGCTAGTATTTTGTTGAGGATTTTTGCATCTATATTCATCAGTGATATTGGTCTGTAATTTTCTTTTTTGTAGTATCTTTGTCTGGTTTTGGTATCAGGGTGATGGTGGCCTCATAGAATGAGTTTGGGAGTGTTCCTTCCTCTGCAATTTTTTGGAAGAGTTTGAGAAGGATGGGTGTTAGTTCTTCTCTAATGTTTGATAGAATTCACCTGTGAAGCCATCTGGTCCTGGACTTTGGTTTGTTGGAAGATTTTTAATTACAGTTTCAATTTCATTACTTGTGATTGGTCTGTTCATATTTTCTATTTCTTCCTGGTTCAGTCTTGGAAGGTTATACCTTTCTAAGAATTTGTCCATTTCTTCCAGGTTGTCCATTTTATTGATGAATTCCTGGAGCCTGAGTGTTGACTAGCTTGAGAGTAAGAAACTACCAGAGTCCTAGGCTTAGAGGTTCCCCATTTGGTGTGTGTGGGGGGGTTTCTCCAGAAACCTAAGAGGTTTTCAAGGTATAGATCTGAGAAAATTCCATTTTGGTCAGGAGAGGGAAAAGTGACCATCTGAAATACCCACAGAATAGACTCCATGACAAAGGCAAGGGAAAATCCTTAATTTAAACAAGGGAAAATCCTTTATCAGAACCTTATCTGACTCAGGGGCAGGGTGATAAGCCAACTATAGTCCCTGTAGCTTTTCTGTCTCACCTAAAAGGAGAAAAAAAAAGGCTAAGAAACTTTTGTGAAGGTCACACCCAGGGTTGTAGGCCCACTGTAAAATTATAAGCTTACAGTACACTTCCCCCTCCCACACCTTACCACTGCATCAACAGGGCTTCAGTATAATAACAGTGGGTTGCAATTGAGAGGTGCAAGATACAGACTCAATTTTTGAAACCCAAAAACAAGAGAAGGAAAAATAAAAATAAAAACAAGGACACTAGAGGAAACCAAAGTCCTTGGCATTGATGGCTACACTACAGCAGACTTTAAACACAGCCCAACTCCTTGCTAGAGCAACATAAAACCTCACACTATAGGCCTGTTTATTTCAGTTCCCATTACTTGATATATTATATCATGTCCTGCTTTCAATAAGAAATTGCAAGGCATGCTTAAAAAACAAGAAAAAGAACAGTCTGAAGAAACATAGCAAGCATCAGAACCATGCTCAGATGTGACACAGATTTTAGAATGATCATATAGAGAATTTCAAATAACTATGATTAATTGATTAATTTGTGAAGAGCTCCAGGGGAAAAAGAAGACAACATGAAAGAGAAGATGGGTAATGTAAGTTAGAGATACGGAAACTCTAAGGAAAGATCAAAAGGGAATGTTAGAAATCAAAATCACTGTAACAGAAATGAAGAATACCTTTTATGGGCTCATCAGACTGGACATGGCCAAGGAAAAAAATCAGTGAGCTTGAAGATATATCAGTAAAATTTCCCAAACTGAAATTCAAAGAAAAGGAGAATAATTTAAAAGAAAAAACTCAGAACTATAAGACAGTTGCAAAAGATATAGCATATGAATAATTGGAATACTAGAAGGAAAAGAGAGAAAGGAACATAAAATGGTTGAGAATTTTCCAAAATTAATGACAGAAAACAAACCACCACACAACCAGGAAATTTAGAGAACACTAAGCAGGATTAAAAAAATACCCAGAAAACAAAAAACATATGACATAAAGACAAAGAGAAGTTTTTGAAAGAAGTCAGAGGACAAAACACCTTACCATTAAAGAAACAATAAGAATTACAGTGACATTCTTGCCAGAAACCATGCAAAAAAGAAGAGAGTAGAGTAAAATATTTAAAGTATAGATTGGATAAAAAAACACCAACCTAAAATTCTGTATTCAGCAAACGTCCTTCAAAAGTGAAGGAGAAATACTTTCTCAGAAAAATTAATACTGCAGAAATTTATCACCAGTAGACCTGCCCTGCAGGAGCTGTTAAAGAAATTCTTCAGATGAAAGGAAAAGTATACAGGTCAGAAACTCAGATCTACATAAAGAAAGAGAGTATCAGAGGACTAAATAAAAGTAAAATATTTTATTTTTTTTATTCTTAATTGATCTAATAGTCAATTGATCAAAGTAGTAATTGTAACAATATTTTGTGATGAAGGCATATGGATAAGTATCAATAAAATGAAAGACAGCAATGTTAGAAGAGAAGAGAGGAAGGAATTGGGAATACTCTTGTAAGATACCTGTACTACCTGTGAAATAAGATAGTGTTATTTGAAAAGTAAACTTAGATTAGTTGTAAGTTATATTGCAAACTCTAGGGCAACAACTAAAAAAGGAGAAAAAGAAATATAATTGATTTGCTAAGAAAGGAGAGAAAATGGAATCATGTAAAATATTCAATTAAAACCAGACAAGGGAGAAAAAGATTTTTAAAAGGAGCAAACAACAAATGCAATGAAGAGAAAACAGTTAAAAACATGGTATATATTAATTCAACTTTATCAATAGTCACTTTAAATGTGAATAATCTATGTACACCAATTAAATGACAGAGATTGTCATGGTAGATAAAAACACAAGACCCAACTATGTTGTCTATAAGAAACTCATATTAAATAAAGATACAGATAGGTTACAAATAAAGGATGTGAAAAGACATACCATGATAACACTAATCAAAGGAAAGATGGAGTATTATGTTGATTTCAGAAAAAGCAGACTTAAGAACAATGAAATTTACCAGGAATTAAGAGGGCGTTACATAATGATAAATCAGTCATTCTCTAAGGAGATATAACAATACTTAACATGTTTGAATCTAACAACAGAGCATCGAAATATATAAGGCAAAAACAGAACACTGAGGAAATATAGACAAATCCATAATTATGGTTGAAAACTTCAACATCCCTTTTTTAGTAATTGATAGACCTAACAGGCAGAAAATCAGTAAGGATATAGTTGAACTAAATAGCACCATCAATTAACTGCATGTAATTGACATTATACTATATTTTCCTTTCAATTTTGTTATGTAACTAAAACTACTCTAAAAAAAAACTACTCTAAAGTCATAAAAAAATAAAATACATTTTAAAAAATAGACAAAAAGGGCTTTCCTGGTGGCGCAGTGGTTGAGAGTCCACCTACCGATGAAGGGGACACGGGTTCGTGCCCAGGACACGGGTTCATGCCCAGGAAGATCCCACATGCCGCGGAGCGACTGGGCTCGTGAGCCACTGCTGCTGAGCCTGCGCGTCCGGAGCCTGTGCTCCGCGATGGGAGAGGCCACAGCAGTGAGAGGCCCGCGTACTGCAAAAAAATAAAAAAATAAAAAATAGACAAAAGATCTGAATACTTTACCAAAGAAGATATACAGATGGCAAATAAGCATATGAAAAGATGTTCAGCATATGTATCATTAGGGAATTGCAAGTTAAAGGAAAATTGAGATACCACACACACCTATTAGAATGACTGAAATCCAACACCTTAACAGCATCAAATGTTGATGAGGATATGGAGCAAGGAGAGCTCTCATTCATTGCTGGTGGCAGTGCAAAAATGGCACAGTCACTTTGGAAATAGTTTGGCAGTTTGCTATAAAGCTTAAGAGTCTTACCACAAGATTCAGCAATTTTAATCCTAGGCCCTAGGTTTTTACCTAATTGAGCTGAAAATGTTTTTTCATGCAAAAACCCGCATGTACATGTTTTTAGCAGCTGTATTAATAATCACCAAAACTGTGGGAATGTAAATTGGTGCAGCCAATATGGAAAACAGTATGGAGGTTCCTTAAAAAACTAAAAGTAAAGCTACCATATGATCCAGCAATCCCACTCCTGGATATATATTCGGAAAAGATGAAAACTCTAATTTCAAAAGATTCATGCACGCCAATGTTCATAGAACTATTTACAAATAGCCAAGACGTGGAAACAACCCAAGTATCCATCCACAGACAATTGGCTTAAGAAGATGGAATATTACTCAGCCATAAAAAAGAATGAAATATTACCATTTGCAGCAATATGGATGGACCTAGAGAATATTATAGTTAAGCAAGTCAGACAGAGAAAGGAAAACATTATATATCACTTATATGTGATATTGACATGACCCAAATAAGCAGAGTTTTTTGTTGTTTTTTTTTAAGTAGCACATGTAAATAAGAAAACACCAAGTAAAAATTGTTCCTCTTGGCTGTAACAGTTTCTCAGACTTGTGTTTTGATAATCTTTGAAGATTTTGAGGAGTACTGGTCAGGTACGTTATAGGATGCCCCTCTATTCAAAGTTGTCTGATATTTTCATGATGATTAGGCAGGAGTTATGGTTTTTGAGGTGAAATATAACAAAAGTAAAGTGCCATACTCATTACATCGTATCAAAGGTACATACTGTTGGCATGAATTATGAGTGTTGATGCTGACCCTAATCACCTGGCTGAAGTACTGTTTGTAAAGTTACACCTTCTTCCTCCTTTCCATACTGTACTCTTTGGAAGACAGTCACTCTTGCACAGCCCATTTGGGTCATGTGAATTTGGATTTATTTTGACCTCTTTTGTTATTGAGTGTAGGTCACGTGTTTCTGTTTCTTTGCACGTCTACTGAGTTTCTACTGGGTACCTGACATTGTAAATAATACATAGTAGACACATGGAAGACTGACTTTTAGTCAGGACATTAACTTGGCTGAACTCAAACTCCATTCTCTGTCCCTCTGCAGTCAGTCAGTAGCTGACTTTTCCTTCAGATCTGTAGTTTCCAGCTTTTTTTTTTTTTTTTTTCCAACTAGTTCCTCTGTAATCTCCCCTGTGAATATTAGTTTAGTGGTCAGCCAAATTTCAGGGCAATATTGGTTGCATAGGACTCATGCCCTATGTGGCTCTTCTCTTCTGAGCTCTTCTCTGTAGTTTTCTCTTTGCTCTGCAAACCCTGAACACTGGCCTCTTATGCTTCAGAGCACTAAGGCATTGGCCTTCTGCTGGCCAGAGCTGCTGTCCGGATTGGGGTTGTCCTCAAGCAAGAAGCCCCAGATTCCTCAATCTCACCACGTGCAATTCCTGTTTTTCCAGAGTAGATGTCCTTTCAGTTTCTTCCTGCTTTTGGTTGTTCTCCAGTGTCTCCAAAAGGGTTTTCTTCTTAAATAATTCTGTTCAAATTTTAAAACTTTAATCTGTGGGTAGTTTGGCCTCTTCAAGCTATTTTACCATTATCAGCTGAACTCTTTTTGAAGGGTCAGCAAAGTTTGACCCAGTTTAAAATGAGAACTCTGCCCTATTTCTTGCTCATTTCATTCCATAAATATTCATTTAGCACTTATAAAGTGCCATGAACTTTTCTGAGTTCTTTGTGAAATGCTAACTCATTCATTCCTTAGAAACAGCCTCTATGGGAACTGCTATTATTACTCCCTTTTGCCAACAGAAAAACTACTGAAGTAAAGAGAGGTTAAGTTACTTGCCAAAGTTCACATAGCCAACTAATCGGCTAAACGCTGAACCCAGCTTACCATTTAGCCCATTCTTCTTCTACTACCAAAAAGCCAAGGGTTGATGCAGGGATTCTGAATGTCCCTCAAATCACGCCGTAATGCTGCTTTTTATAGTCTATGGGAGTAACTAAAAGAGAAGACTATATAAAGATATCCTGATTAATTTTACACATGGCTTTGGTGTATCATGTTTCTTATCTCTCAGCCCTAGTTTACTCATCTATGAAGTGAAGTGGTATTACATTTAACAGTGTACTCCAGAAAGATCAAAAGACAATAGTGTCATCCACCTGTGTGTTTCCTCTTTGTCTCCATTAGAGGGTGAAGTGATACCAGAGATTCATGGTTAAAAGACCTGAAAAGGAAACTCCAGTGTAAAAAGTTTATTTAAACAAATTTTTATTATGTAATACTATTCATTGTAAAAAAAAAATGTAGGCTATATGGAAAAGCATAAAGAAGAAGAAAAACATCACTGCTGTAAACATTTTTCATTCCTTTTAGCTGCCTAATTTGTGAACCTCCTTCACCGTAGAGGTAGAAGTGCTGGTTTCCCTACCTCCCCTCCAGCTGGGGTGTGGGTGCAGGACTGAGGCTCTGCCCCAGACTGGGATCTGAAGACACAGAAAAGCATGTGCAGAAATATTTTGGAGAGATTATACAGAGAAAGGGAAGTCCTGTTGAGTAGGGGAGGCTTGGAGCTAGCAAGATTAGAATATGAGGGGGTGTGACTCAATCTGCCCTCACAGGCTGGTGAGGCTTGGAGATATCCATCTTCCCAACGCTGCTCAGATTTGTCTCCTTCTCTCTCCTCCCCATGCCACTGCTGACTTCATTTCTCACCCGCACTACTGGGCCAGCTTCTTAACCTGGATCTGGTCTTCTTTCTCCAAGTTCCAATGAGTGCCAGACTGATTTTCTGTGGCACAAATTAGATTATGTCACTCTGCTTAAAAATCTCAATGGCTCCCCATTTTCTCTGGAAAAGTATCCCATCTCCAGTGTTGATTTGGAAGATGTTTTCATGAGCTGAGTTCAGTCATCCTGAACCTTTCATTCAGCCTTCTCAACTTGCGCCTTATGCTCTAGTCACTTTTAACTGTTGGCAATTTCACAAACTAATCATGAATTTTATTTTCATGCATTTGAATATCTTCCTTATCTTTAGATCCACAATGCCGATTACAATGTGCATATAAAAAGTATTTAATAAATATTCATTGAATAAGTGAATGAACAGTACATGTTCACACGTTCTCTGAGACTGAATCAAGAGAAATAGAGAAAGAAATTGCAAGACTGAAGCATATCCAAGAGGTGATAACGTTCAAGGTTATAATAATACTAATAACAATAGTACTATTATTACTGATACAATGAGTAACAGTAGCTAGCCTGTATTGAGCCCTGACTAGGTATCAGACACTCTTGCCATAAGATACTTTGTAATATCCCTTTAGTCCTCACCACAATGCTATGAGGTAGCTACTACCATAACCATTAAACAGAAAAGAAAGCTGAGGCAAGGGCAGAGTGTAGTTAAGTAACTTGCTTAAATTTATCGGGGCTGCCAAAGGTGGAGGCAAAATTTGAATACATTCAAACTAACACCAGAACCTGCATGTTATACTACTTTGGAGAATACTGCAGGTGGAGAACTTCAGTGACATAAAAGAAAAGGTCATTGGTTTTGAAAAATTTGAGGAATTGTAATGTCAAGGTGTTAAAAGAAATACTAATCTGGATTTTTGTATTACCTGTTAGATGTCTACATTCCCCTACTAGAAAGAAAACACCATAGGAGAAAACAAACTTGTCTGTCTTTCACATGGAATACCAAGTCCCTAGAAAGTGTTTAGCATATGTCAATAGTAGGCGCCCCATAAATATTTATGGAAGGAAATAAGGAAGACAGGAATTACAAAGAATCTGTTGAAATTACAAAAGATCTGTTTTAGGCACTACCGTCATTGTATCAAATACATTTTAAGTTCCTTAAGTGTATGTAATATCCTTTCCTTTTCCCATCAGTTAGTTTGTGTATAGTAGGTGTTTAATAAGTAATTATTGACTGATTGAAGAGTGTCAGAAAAATTAATGAAAGACAATGAAATATTTGGAAATGGGCAGATTATCTCTGCCTTTCAACATTTTTGGCAACTTTACAACTCAATTAGTTTTAGAAAATTAATGATAATACAAATGATTTTGTCCATAGACCTGCAAATTGGTTGTGTCTGGTGGAATGTAATTGATTATTGACCCATTGCGTTTCAGCATTCCTTATCTGATTTTATACATGTGTTCTTTGAATTCTTCCTTGAACAGTTTATGAAAACATACTCGTTCCCACATTAATTGGAATACTCTTCAGCCATAAAAAAAGAATGCAATTTTGCCATTTGTAACAACATGGATGCACTTGGAGGGTATTATGCTAAGTGAAATAAGTCAGACAGAGAAAGACAAGTACTGTATGTTAGCACTTATATGTGGAATCTAAAAAGTAGAACAAAGGAATGAATATAACAAAACAGAAACAGACTCACAGATAAAGAAAACAAACTAGTGGTTACCACTGGGGACCGGGAAGAGGGGAGGGGCAAGATAGGGGTAGGGAATTACTACATGTAAAATAAATAAGTTACAAGGATATATGGTACAGCCCAGGGAATACAGCCAATATTTTATAGTAACCATAATGGAGTATAACCTTTAAAAATTGTGAATCACTATGTTGTACACCTGAAACATATGTATTTAGCATTGTACATCAAGTATACCTCAATATTAAAATTTAAAAAAATTGTGTTACGTAAAATCTTTGATACAGTATAATTTTATACCTATATGAGAATCATGATTATACCCCCTTTTAAAAACTGCCCTTTGACAAGACGAAGTGCATATATTTTTCATTCAGAGCCATGTTGCTTCTTAGAAATGGGCATTGACAGTATGTGTGGTATCTCTAGATCCAATCATTCAATTATGAGGATGCACTATGAACAGTTTGTGTTTGGGGTTAAGCATTGTGTTTTCTTCCCAGTTGAGGCACAACCTCTTTTTAAAATTTTCAACTCTTTCACAACTTTTAAAGAAGTGAGAGTTAAGTAGAAATTTTTACTATCTTGCTGGACGTATTAGGACTGTCTGTCCACCAGGTGTCACCCTGACATCTTAGGATCCAAAGAAAAGAAGAGTTAGTCTTTCTTTTATAAGTAGTTTATTTTTGGTAGTGGATATATAAACTGTTGACATTTTATGTCTTAATATAGGGGCCGAGGCAGGCAGGACTGGAGACAAAACTCAGGACTTTATGTTTGTCCACGTTCCTGCTTAAGGCACTTTTCCTCATAACATTGTGAATTTTTCTCTCTCCTAGAGTTAAGATATTCCTTTTTAAAAAGTACTTTTTAAATTAAAATACAGTCATTCACAAATAAGCCTAAAATATATGATCATATTCTGGATCATGTAAGAGTCCTCATAATTCTAGAGCAGCATCCCTTCAGACATCCATGGTGACAGTCATTGATTGAGACAAAGACTCTCTCCTTGATCAAATTTTAGTCACACTCCTCTAGTCTGACTAGAGGAGTAAACTAGGCCTTGTCCTTGGGGCTTGTCTTTGGCCTATTTAGTCCAGCTATAGCAAGAATCCTGCTAACTCAGTTTAGCAAGAATTCCCCACCCTTGATATCTGATCACCCTAACTTGCCTTCAGCAAGAATCCTGTTAAGTTGTTTTTGCAAGTTCCCTTACACTTGATGTCTCTTGGTTAATTTTCCATCCACTGACCCCCTCACTCTGCTCCTTGGCTATAAATTTCCAGTTGTCTTGGGTATATTTGGAGTTGAGCCCAGTCTCTCTCCCCTGATGTGATAGTCTTGACAGCTCTTGCAATAGTCCTGAATGAAGTCTTCCTTACCATTCTAACAAGTGTCAGAATAAGACTTTAACACTTTTTTGTTTAACAACTATAGACAGAATTTCACAATCAAATCCCAACACTAGGTCATCTCACAAATAGAACAATAGTTACTTTGCATTTATTAGACTCTGTTCTTATTGACAATATTTACCATTGCCAAAAATTAACCTTTCATTATGCTCCAATTTCCTCTTCTCTTAAGGATTCATCTGTTGTAAGCTTTAACAGGTATGTGTGTATGGATTTATGTGTATCTTGTATAATGAGAAACAGGATTGGCTTCCTCAACAGAGGTTTTCACCACCTTCCAAAATTTGTACTTTGATATTTAATTTTTTTACATGAATTTTGTGGCTTTTCAAGGCAAATGATACCAAAGATAACAAGTAATTCATTTGTTTATTACAGTTCATTCATTAAGAAAAAAGGAGGTAAATATGGATAGAGAAACACAATTTCTATAGCATCTGCTGTATCAGGTAATTCAGATGTGTGATTTAGACGTTGGTTAAATTCTTTTGAGTTTTTTGAGATTTCCTTAAGACTGATAGAAAACTCAATCCAACAAAGAGTCAGAAAGTTTAAGTAACTTGCTGAGAACACAGTGATGGAGCAGGAACTTCAAGTTTGTCTGCCTCCAAAACCAGAGCTATATATATATATATATATATTCACTTTTCTTTCTGAAATATTTGCCAGCTACGTATACGTACGGTGGGGCAGGGAACTAAAGTAAAATGACTTCGATTTATTGTGATTTAGCAAAATATCTGAAATGGTGAAAATTTATAAACCTTTATATCAGAGGGAAAACTTGTATTGTTTAGAGCAACGATTCTTATATTGATATCCATTAATTGAGGTAATTGTTCTTACCAGAGACTATGTAACTTAATTACATATAAAATGATTTAACATTCAAACATGTGCAAAGTAACTATGGAGTCCCTAATTCTCTAATACAATTGATTACCTCTCTCTTTCAATTACTATACCAGAGTGGGCCACTAGGTGTTAATCTGACACAGAAATTATCTAAAAAGACACAGAGAATAAGTGAGCTAACTTTGTAGAAAGATGGTCTGTTTTGCCTTCTCTCTTTATCCATCTGCCTGGGAAAATATTACAGTTATTTTACTGAAGTAAAATTATTTTACCACCAAGAGAAATGTAATAAATGTCTTTTGGTATTTAAAGTAGGGTTATTTCTGACAGATTTATTAAAAAAAGATAAATTTTTTAGAATAACAATAGAAAAAACAACAATACACAAAATGCATATGAGGGAAACTTTACAGCAGTCTTGAAAGACACAGCAATACACATTATCAAATTAAAAGACATCCCTTCTTTTTGGATAGGATGTATCAGTGACATGTAGATGTCAACACATACTTTTAACGCTATCCCAATTGAAATACTGCAAGTATTTCTGGAGCAAGACAAATTAATTCTGAGGTTCATATGAAAAACTAAACCTATAAGAATAAATATGAAAGTCCTGGTTTCATAGTTCATGAAAGTCCTTTCTCTAGTTGTGGGCTTCTCACTGCAGTGGCTTCTCTTGTTGCGGCGCACGGCCTCTAGATGTGCAGGCTTCAGTAGTTGTGGCACATAGGCTCAGTAGTTGTGGCACATGGGCTCTAGAGCGCAGGCTCAGTAGTCGTGGCACATGGGCTTAGTTGCTCTGTGGCATGTGAGATCTTCCCGGACCAGGGCTTAAACCTGTGTCCTCTGCATTGGCAGGTGGATTCTTAACCACTGTACCACCAGGGAAGCCCAAGCCTCTTATTTTTAATTTCTATTTGTCCTTAACAGGGTCTACAGTCTGGTTACTTCATGCAGATGTTTATGGTAATTGAGTGGGGTGGGGACGGTGAAGAGAGAGGGAGTACCACTCTCTACTCCCATCTCAGAGCCCTGCCTTTTTTCCCTCTCAGTTTGCCATTTTCTCAAGTTTCTGAATGTTCAACTTGGCACTTGTTGGCCAAGCCATAACCTGAAGTGATGACCCCTCTGCAAGTGAAGAAGATTCTCTTCTTCAGGATCCTGGCGTGCTGAGAGATCTGGAAACAGCTTTCTCAACTTCCTCTTCCTGGGTCTCAGGTTTACAAGCCCTAAGTTAACCTCTGGTTAATAATACCAGGTTAATAAAGGGATAGAATGCCCCTTTCATCATTACCCAAATTAGTTCTCTTTTTATTCTCCCTTTACAAAGTTATTCTGTTATAGGTTTTATTTAAAACTCTTTTGCTATACAGAGCTCATTTCAGGTATGGGCCAAGAGGAGGTATGGTTCAGATGGTCACGTTAGTGCACGTGTCTGGAAAGGCTTTCTTCGCTTGCCTCCTGTGATGCCGTTCTCTCCTGCTTTTCCTCCTTCTTCACTGGCTACCACTGCTTGGTCTCCTTACACGCTCTTCCTCCTCTGCCTGACTCCTACATGAAGGAGAGCATCTTGATGGAGTTAAAAGTTCTCTCTTTATTCACTGTCACTCCATAGATGGTTTCTTCTAATTCCATGGATTTAATACCATCTGATATTGGTGAATCTAAATTTATATCCTCAGCTCTGATCTCTAGCAGTTCCACATTTTATATCCAATAGCTTCCTTGAAAGCTCAGCTAAACAGATGATGGGCAACTCACACTTAATATGTAGAAATAGAATTCTTGACGTCGCACAGTTCTACCCTCTTTCCAGGCTTCTTAATTCAACAAGACCATTGTGCATTCAATTGTCCAATCAAAACACAAAGAAAATAGAACCCTAGAACTCATTCCATTGACATGTTTCACATCAAACCCATTAGCAATTTCTGTTGATTTTACTTCTAAAATATATTTTATATCCAGTTCCTCTCTCAATTCTTATAGTCACCAACCCGGTCCATATCACCATCTTTGCTCAGGAAAGGATGAGATACTGCCTTTCAACCAGTCCCTTTGCTTTCACTCTTTAACCTCTTCCCCCGTATATCAACCACCATAATCTTTTAAGAATGTGAATCTTATTACTTTGATAATCTCATGATAAACCTTTACGAATTTTCCATTGCACTTAGAATTAAATTAAAAATCTTTATTGGAATGTTCTTCATACTTTTTGTTCAAATGCCCCTAGATATTTTTAAATGGAGAACTAAGAGTAAATTTTGCAGAAAAATTCCTTTCATTTTAAAATATCAGTATTTAAAAATAAAAAGATTACATAATTCTACTGAATATATTCAACTAATTAGTAAATGTAACAAGCAAAATGTTTTAAAAAATCATCCCTTAGTGAGATGCATAGGACTTTTTTATCCAATTAGATCATATTTCTGTAGATTAACATTTTTTTATAGCTAGAATAAGACAGGGGTCAATGTTCAGCATTAGTTCCATACCTAATGTGCACATTAGGATTTTTTTTTTGCATAGCCAAATTTCAACAGGTTGTTCAGATATGCCTTAATAAGTGTGATGGTGAGAAGAAACCTTTAGAATTATCACGTATGGTTACATTTGTAATTTCATTTCATGATTAAAAGTATTAATTTATCATTATGCGTTTGAAGGAACAAGCATATTCTATCAACATCTGAGAGGGAGGAATCCATCCTAATTGACCAAAGTTGATTTTCTACAGTTCAAAACATGTAATTTGGGAGCATTTTATTCTACACCCATAATTAAGTGGATACTAAGAATGCAATTTAATCAACTTTGTAGAAATTAACAGCAAAAAAAGAGAAATTATTAGTCATTAAGTACAGTATGTACTTATAAAGGGTATACTATTTATAGGAGAATCTATACTATAGTCCTGTTAATTTAAATCTAATAGATGAATCATGAAAATATATAAAATAGTGGATAAGTGGCTGGGTAACAATTAGCAGGAGGCTTTTCTTCAAGTAAAATAATAAGTATGGCTTTACCATACTCAGTCGTCTTTCAGCAACTGTTCATGAGATGTATCTTTTCCAACTCTGAATAAATATTTAAGAATTTTTAAAACTTCTGTCTTGTTTCCAATATATGTATGTTTTTCTTTATGAAGTAATGTTGATAAGAAGTAAACTTAAAGCTTTGATCTTCTCCTTAAGATCATGCAAAGCATGCTGTGGAGACAGAGACTACCTCATGGACAGTACCTGTGCATAATATCATTTGGGCTGTATTACCAGAACTTACCCAAAATATTGCCCTCCTTAGATCCTTATCCAAACTGGGTATTCTGTAAAATGGAACTTACAGTCACTGATTCTTTGAGTATACCTCATATACAGATTTCAATGTACTCCTTTCTCTACAGATTTCTTTATAAAAGGGCTTCTAGTTATTTTCAGTTGATACCATGACATCTTATTTAATTTTTCTTACTTAAAAGTCAGTATCTCTTTCAGGAAAATTTAACAATTAAAAAGCTGTACTTTTTAAATGATGTATTTTTTCCCAGAAAAATTTAAATAGAATTGGATAGTGATTTTGAAAAGCTAAAGTTGTTTCAACATTTTTTTTTTAAATCACATACCATGCCATTGTAGTTTTCTTTTTCTAGTTTAATTCTTTTGAAAATCATGATTCAGATTGCACATGCAGTCGCAGCAGGCTCTCTTTCCAAGATATGGGTCAATCCATCAGGACATATGCAGTTGCCTGTTCTCAGTGAACAGTCTCAGCAAGAAATGGGCAATGGAATTTTATTCATGCAAGGCAGAAATCAATAAAACAGGTTATAATTTTAGGATATACTTTGTATATCACCTTGAATTTGGTATATTGATCCTTTAATACTATTTTATTTTTCTATACAACAAACAAGAAATGTGGAGAATCTTAAGTTTTTTTTTCATAGTAAGAGTAAAGCATGCTTACCATATAAAAGCTGAGGAACTGGACAGAGTAAAATGCCATACATTTGGCAGAATGTGTATGGTTTGGAGCACAGATTTAGGGTCTACTTGACTAGGTTCAAATCTCAGTTGTGCCACCAACTAACTGTATGACCTTGGGAATGTGACTTTACTTGTCTGTGCTTCTGTTTCTTCAGTCGTAAAATGGAGATAATGTTAATAGTGACTATACCATAGGGTTGCTGTGAGATGAAATGAGTCACCCAGATAAACCGTCTGGCTCCAGGAAGTATTCAGTAATAATTAGCTAACCTCATCCAAGGCAACCATTGTTGATGATTTGCTATTATGATTTTATTGCGTGTATTTTTAACATTTGTTATGATTATAATATGTGAATGTGTATATATCCTGCTTTTCTTTTAAAATTAATATTTTTATGACTACAAAAGTGTTACATAATCTTTATAGTAAAAAGATACAGATAACATGTTGGCTCAAAATGATGTTCTGATCATGGAAGCCATTTAACATGCTTTTCCTGGAGTGTCTTAGTACACCGGTATACACGGCAGAGGATGGCCCTCCTCATCTGTGAGAATGCACAATGTAACTCTGAAAATTGGATGTTTGTTCCAAGGGAAATTATACCTCCCTCCCCATAATGTGTCTTCAGAGGGGTCCTTATGCTGGCTGCCTCAGTGATAGATATGTGACTTGCAGTCAGTGTCTCTAAGGGAAACAGTCCTATTTACCACCCACCACCAGTTGCTCTCTTGTTTCACCCAGGATAGTATTCTCAAAGACTCTTGGAGCAGGAAAGAAGCTCTGACATTTTGTGGAACAGAAATATCAGGAGGCTACTATCTTAGTCATTGCCGTAACAAAATACTACAGGCTGGGTGGCTTAAGCAACAGAAATTTATTTCTTACAGTTTTGGTGGCTGCGAAATCCAAGATCAAGGTGCTGGCCAGTTCAGTTTCTGGTGAGAGCTCTCTTCCTGGCTGGAAAATGGCCACCTTGCTGTGTCCTCACAAGGTAAAGAGAAGAGGGGGAATGGAGAGAAGGGAAGAGGGAGGAGGGTAAGGGCTGAGGGAGAGGGAGAGAAGGGTAGGGAGAGAGAGGGAAAGGGAAGGGGAGAGGGGGGAGAAGGGAGCGAGATAGAGAAAGAGAGATCTTTCTCTTCTTATAAGACCACATTCCTATTGGATTAGGGCTCCACCCTTATGGTCTCATTTAACCTTAATTATCTCCTAAAGACCATATCTCCAGATATAATTAAACTGAGGTTAAGACATCAACATATGAAGGGCTTCAACATACCACACGCTATTGGGTATACTGGGTGTGTTGTAGGCGCTGTGGGTACACAGGCAACCTAAATAGTCCCTGCTTTCCTAGATTTTAAAGCCAGTATGGGGCTCAGCCAACAAACAAAGAGAATAACATGGTGTCATTAGTAACCCTTACTGAGGAGAAATAATAAGGGTAGGAGGAGAGAGAGCAATTTAGATGAATATATGTGCCATTTAGGATAGAGTGGTTAAGGAAGTTTTTTTGGACAAGGTGGGGTATTTGAATAGGGACTTGAATAACTGAGGGAGGGAGCTGTGTACCTATTTAGGGAAAGGGCATTCCAGGCAGGGGGTAGAGTGAGTGCAGAGTTCTTGAAGTGGCAGCATGCTTGAAGTATTTGTGGAACAGCAAGCAGACCAAAGTGCATGAGTGGAATAAACTAGGGAAAGAATGGTGGGAAATGTAATTGAAGAGAGAGCCAGACTTCAGGTCATACAAGGCTGTAGGGCATGATATCTTTGGGCTTCCTTTTGTAACAGGGAAGAACCAAATCTGACTACACGTTGGATCTGTTTCTTTTACTTTGCTTCGCGTTGCTCTTGTTCACCAAAAGGATACTGTCTACACACAATGGCCTGCCTCAGGGAACCCAGCCCCTCTGCCTGAAATGTTAAACCAAAGTGCCTTTGTTCAGCGAAACATCCTGACCCTCTCCACCTGTGCCTGGCTACAAGAAGGAAGAAATGAACACATCCCCTCCTCAGGCTGGCCATTCCAGGGAACATTTGCAAATCTTATGGCCATTTTACTTTACTTCCTCACCTCCTCCCCCATCTCTGTTCTATAGAAGAAACTGGCATCCAAACCCCGTAAGATAGACTTTTTGGAAACACTAGTCTACCATCTTCTCGGTCCGCTGGCTTTCTGAATAAGGTCACATTCCTTGCCTCAGCCCCTTGTCTCCGATTTATTGGCCTGTCGTGCGGCGAGCACAGCAAGCTTGGACTTGGTAACAAATTTGGCTTAGCCAGCAAGGAGCCTTGCTGCTCGTGGCTAGCTGGCCCCTCTCAGGAAACATTGGAGCAAGGCCTTAGCAGCTGCCAGGACCACTTGTCCTGAGGATCTTCCCTTCAAAATTCCCTGAAGCGGCA
The DNA here is from genome assembly GCF_964374135.1 of Grampus griseus. Classification (NCBI taxonomy): domain Eukaryota; kingdom Metazoa; phylum Chordata; class Mammalia; order Artiodactyla; family Delphinidae; genus Grampus; species Grampus griseus. The sequence goes on from NC_139018.1 coordinate 97,623,197, forward strand.
CCAGCTACCCCAGCGCTTGGCAGTTGAAGCAAGGAACCGACCAACTTCTGCGAGTCGATGGACTCGATTTTGTCGGGTAAGTCTACTCGATTTGGGAACCGGTTTGTTGGTTTTGGCCTTGGTTGTGTGTATCCTTTTGTGCTGCGAGTCAGCAGACTTTGTAGGTGTGCATATACTGGGAACATATTCCCCTCTCAATTTGGGCTTTTCCTTTACAGGATAAGCCAATTTGTTTGATTGGAGTACCCTGTTGGAGGGGGAATTGTTGTTGGACTCTACCTGATTTGGAACCGTATCGTTGGGAGCTAGTTCACTGGTTTTGTAGGGTAAGTCTACCTGATTCGGGAACCGGTTTCTTGGTTTTGGTCTTGGTCTTGGTCTTGATTTGGTTTTGTGTGCATCGATGCTAGAATTTGTTTGGGCCTTTTGCGTTGGAATTTGTTTGCTCCTTTTTGTGTTTTGGTGTTATCAAACTTATGAAAATGGGAAATACTCCATCTATCCCGAAGGAGAGCCCTTTGGGGCGTATATTAGATAAATGGGCAAAACATAGCCGTGAGCCTTTGACTAAGAAAGACATGATATACTATTTTAATAGGGTGTGGACCCAATACATAGATCAGAAGAGCGATAGCCCCTGAATGGCTCACTCAAAGGATCTTGCAGTTAGAAGTGTTTTACAAAAGAGCAGGCTGCACAAGCAGTTGTTTCAACTGCCACCCTCCCCGTGCCGCCATCATATTCACCGCCTCCTGTTTCCCCATGGGGATCAAATAGAAGTTTCTATGTTTACCCCCAGAGCACAGGAGCCTGGTTTAGTATCACCATCTAAGACCCAACAGGGTACCAAATTTGGACCGGGAGCCACTTCTGCAGCAGGGCAATTTCCCATGGGCCAACATCCTGTAAGAGGACAGGGGACTTCCTTAGACTTGAGGCGTCTGATTCTAATTTCCCCACAGGAGCCCTGGGCAACTTTGACAGTGGGGAGAAGTTGATTGACTTTCTAATAGATACTACTCCCAAAACCTTCCCTATTTATCTTAAGAGGCTTGTAAATATTAAACAAAGGGGAAACAAAGTCATCCTAGGAAAAACTCACCTGTATCTTTGAGATGAGATGGTCTTCTTAGGAACCCTCATCTCTGCCATCTTTTTAAAATGCAAACTTTGAAAAGAAGGTAAAATAGTTTAGAAATTGACTTGTCGAGGATAAATAAAAAAAGAAGTGTCTTTTCTGTAAAAAAATTCAGTCATCTAGACATGTGAACTTGATTTGTTCCATCTGCCAGAAACCTAATTTTAATGCCACCTCTTTTTGTAAACTGATGGGTTTTCCATTGCTGTACCTGACTTAGGGCTGAAATTTTGTAATGAGAACTATGATGTCCCTCTGTTTGTTTGTGTCCTTGTATGTGTCTTTGTCTTTGGATAACATTCCTGAGATTAATTTGTGGATGAGCGCTGTTTAATTGGCCTAAAGAAAAGTAAGCACTTACAAACCAAGCAATTCTAAATACAAGAGAAATAGAGCTAAATGAGTTTCTGGTTCACATGAACTGGGAAATATTCAGTATTAAATTAATACCTGGTATTAATGTTTGTTTGTTGATCTGATTAATATAGACATGTCTTTAAAGTCATCAACATTAAGTATAATACTTCTATTGTGCCTAGGTTTAATAAGCTAAATAAAATCTTGTTATATCTGTTGCAAATTTGTCAGCAAGGAAAGTAACTTGATGTGAAGAAACTTTTAAGGAAAGAAAATGCAAATGAGATAAGAGCTTTAGGTAAATTTAAAAAATAATTATATTTTAGGAATGTCTATCTAAAATTAGTCTCTCCAGATAATCGACAACTTGAAAGTTAGAATTGTGTTAAAATAAGTTAAGTGATGGAAGGTTTTTTGGAAAGTGGACCCTGAGAAAAGAGTTTTGTACATGGTCAGGATTGACTAAGTTTAAAATAAGTTTAGGGCTTCCCTGGTGGCACAGTGGTTGAGAGTCCGCCTGGCCTGCAGATGCAGGGGACACGGTTCGTGCCCCAGTCCGGGAAGATCCCACATGCCACGGAGCGGCTGAGCCCGTGAGCCATGGCCGCTGAGCCTGCGCGTCCGGAGCCTGTGCTCCGCAACGGGAGAGGCCACAGCAGTGAGAGGCCCGCGTAACAAAAAAACAAACAAACAAAAAAGTTTAATCGAGTAAATGAACTTTAAAAGTAAGCTGGTACAGACTTGAATTTGGCTTTTCTCTCTGTTAGGAAGACAAGCTTTCTTAAGATGTTGAACTGCCTTTGATAACAGATTTTAAGTTTCTTTACCTTTTAAGTGATCTGTATTTGACTTTGAAATCTTTTATTGTTACTTTGGCTAAGTGAATAGCTATTGTTTCACAGTGACCTGTTATGCTATTTAAGTGTTTTAAACCCTTTTGATATATTCTTTTTGACAAAACTTCCCAAATCAAATTATAATGAAGTTCCTTTGACCTCTAGCTAACTTTGGGATGTTCCAAAGGGGCCTGAAACACTCTAAAGTAAGATATTAATTAATTAGGTTCACTTGGTATGTTGAATTACACGAGAAGTGTCATCAAATACATAATTAATCTTCTTAGGTTATATTGTATGGCAAATGATACAGGTTTTTTAGAGAGTATATAGAGTTCCTAAAAATTTGGTATGTCCTGGTAAAATGTTATCAGTCATAATTCTAGTTATTATCTGAAAGTGTTGTATGTCATAGCAGTAACCAAGTTACTTTGTTAATTGTATTGTAATCAGATTTAAACGTGCCTTCTTAAGTCTTTTGTCATTATAGACAGTTATGGTTTCACTCTGATGCCTTTGCAAAAATGCTTCCTCTTCAGGGAGATTTGTAGAAAGGACCTTTGGATAAATAAAAGTTTCTGGCTTTTAGAAGCTTAGTAATGCTGAACTGGGTAAGAAATTGAAAAATTCTAATGGGAAAACTGATGGCTTCATAAAGCTATTAACAAAAAGGCTTAGTTACATAGGACTAAGTGAACTGGTGAATATGGTTATAATTTTTATGGTTTTTATCTGAAAAATGACTGGTTTAAATCTGTGTTTTCCAGGTGTAAGGAAAACCTTCCCCTTAAACTAATTCTGACTTATAGTAATTTGGTAAATTATACCTTTGTAAGCAGAATTGAAACATTTATTTTTTTCTCTCTTCTGGTTGATCCTGCCAGTAGCATATGCTTGTCTGGAAGATTAGGCCATGCATGTCTAAGTATGCACGGCCAGTACAGTAAAACTGCGGATGGCTCATTAAATCAGACCGATCAGTTAAATAGGTCGCTTGTTATTGCAACTGGATTATAACTAGTTATATTAATCGTTTTAATTTGTTCTTTGTTTCCAAATTGTTTGTGCTTTGTGTCTCCCTGCTGCATTATGTCTTTGTCAGTGTTACTAGCTACATTACATATATCCCGTCTATTTTATAAGATGTTGTCTCTTATAGTACTTAATGTGTAACCAGGCCTCCAACAAAACTTCTACGGCTAAATAGATCACATTTCTAACATAAAATAATTGTAATAGTGCGATTCTAGGTATGGGAAGAAGCAACAAGGGAAAATGTCTCCTGGATCATAATTAGATAGAGGAGCCAGAGAATCTTTAATTATCAGTAGGGCCTAATCCAAAAACTAGCACCTAGAGTGGCATATCAAGAATTTTCGTCTGATCTGGGATGAGCCTCCCAGCACCGTGGGACAAACGTTGGTCATGAAATGTCTCCCAAATATCGGTCAAATTCCTGACCAAGAGGAGAGGATCTGAGAATTGGAATATTTCCTGCCACATCAGTCATTAGCGATTGCAGCCCTCCAGTGTGAGCCGGTGAGCCCTGAGGAAATTCAGGAGGGAAAAGAATACCTGCCATCTAGCAGCCAGCAGACTGCAGCCACTCCCTGCGGTGAGCCCTGAGGAAACTCAGGATGTGAAAACACAGGATACAGGCCCCAGATAGCTGAGGTCCATATCAAGGGAATGATTTCAGTGAGCCCAGACTCTTGCATCTTCCCATACATAGAAAAGCACTAAATTCCTTAACTTGAGATGCTGTCTCCCGGGCTTGAAGCCCTCAAAATTCCCACCAAATAAATCATAACTCTCAACTTGTAGGTTGTGAATATTTTAAGTCTAGAGGTGTAAAGGAGACACTTTCCAGAGAGGAACAAAAGACACAACATTTGGAACACTGGTGCCAATGATGGACACTCCCAGAAAGATCCATCTGACAAAGCAATTAGAACAGTCATCACCCCTTTTTCCACAAGATTGTGGAATGGACGTTGACAGTGGGGAATTGTAACAGGGAAGAACCAAATCTGACTACATGTTGAATCTGTTTCTTTTACTTTGCTTCCCGTTGCTTTTGTTCACTAAAAGGATACTGTCTGTACACAATAGCCTGCCTCAGCAAACCCTGCTCTTCTGCCTGAATGTTAAACCGAAGTGCCTTTGTTCAGGGAAGCATCCTGACCCTGTCCACCTGTGCCTGACTGCAAGAAGGAAGAAATTAACACATCCTCTCCTCGAGGCAAGCCATTCCTGCAAACATTTGCAAATCTTATGGCCTTTTTACTTTACTTCCTCACCTCCTCCCCCTCTCTGTTCTAGAAAGAAGCTGGCATTCAAACCCCATAAGCTGGTTTTTTTTTGGAGACATTAGTCTGATATCTTCAGGGTCTGCCGCCTTTCTGAATAAAGTCATATTCCTTGCCTCAGCACCTCGTCTCCGATTTATTGGCCTGTCGTGCAGCGAGCAGAGCGAGCTTGGACTTGGTAACCCTTTCAAGTAGGTAGGAAAAAGCCCTTTGAGGGAGCTTGATGGCTATGCTGGGAGTAGCAGGTAGCAGGCAGGTGTGGAGACAGGAGGCACTATTGGCTCTAGCAGTCACCCATCCAGTCCAGAAGACTCATCTCTGCCTCACTGTTATATGTATCACCCACATTTCTGCTTCCTGACCTTTGCTCTGGTCTCTTCCTTGACATTGTACCACTCCCTTCGCTACTTATTTAATCTTTTGTGATCCAGCTCCTGTCATTGACTGATTTCATTCCAGCCTATTTTATACCTGGAAAAACATGGCAGGTGACCTCTCTTCACATCTTTCAAATAATTTAACATTTCTGGATTCTGCCAACTAAATAAGTTATTCTGAGAGTAATTTCCTAAATGTGTATGATTCTACCTTACTAAAGTAACACTTTTCTTACCCGGAGATTCTGACTCCATAGCCTCATGTAAATGGAATGCAGAGAGAATTCAGAAAACAACAACAACAACAAAAAACACCTCTAGGCTGCCAGAAAAGGTGCTGCAATTCATGCCCTAAAGTCCTCATGTTTTCCTCTTAGAGGCTCATCTCCACAAATGACCATTAGAAGAGCTACATGATAAACGTCCATGTGTCACTGAATCAAACTTGGGTCCCCTTGCCCATGTGCAGTAAAGCCTATCTACTGACACTGGATTGTGGTGAAGGAAAGTGCAGCGTTTATTGTAAGGCACCAGACAAGGATTCTGAGTGGCTACTGCTCAACAGATCTGAACTTCCTTATGGTTTTCAGGGAAAAGTTTTTAAAGACAGGGTGAGGGAGAGTGTTACGGGTATGTGATCAGCTCATGCACACTCTTCTGATTGGTTGGTGGTGAGGTAATCGGGTGTCAACATCATCAATCTTCTGGTTCCAAGCGGTCTGGGTCTACTTGCTTATGGTCAGCATACAGTTAACTTCTTCCATCTGGTGGGGTTTTAGTATCTGCAAAACAGCTCAAAGGATATGACTCAGAATATTATCTGAAGCCCTTGAGGAGGAACTAAAAGTCCTTGACTTTGTTTAATGGCTAAACTATTATTATTTTGTCTTGCTTGACTGTTTTCCTTTGTCTCTGCATTTTCTCACTTGCCTGATTCAATTTATTCTTTGGAACTCAGGGAAGGCTTAGGAGGCTAGAGTTTCTCTACAAACAAGAGGCAGGTGGAGGCCATGAGGAGCTGTGGTGGGGGTGGTCTGTCCCAGGAAGGCTCCTTAGGGTCTTGCTTGGTCACACATGGTGCTCTGTGGCAGGGAGTTTCCCTTTTTTCTTGTTTCTGGGGATCTCAGTTATTTTACCTCTGAGCTTGAAGAAGAATTTGTCTTTCTCCAGTTGATAGGATGGACCACTCAGCTCACTCAATTTGATATAGGGTGAAGTCAGTCCCACAATGTGAAAACCACTTTATCAGTAGGATATATTGAGGACACCTGAAGGAACAGACTGGGGCGTTCTGACGTGAAGGAGCAAGGGTATCTGACCTTTTTTTTTTTTTTTTTTTTTGCGGTACGCGGGCCTCTCACTTTTGTGTCCTCTCCCATTGCGGAGCACAGGCTCCGGACGCGCAGGCTCAGCGGCCATGGCTCACGGGCCCAGCCGCTCCGCGGCACGTGGGATCTTCCCGGACCGGAGCACGAACCCGCGTCCCCTGCATCGGCAGGCGGACTCTCAACCACTATGCCACCAGGCAAGCCCCTGACATTTTTTAAAGTTTAGAAGTAAGAGGTCCTGGAATGGCTATAGTTGACAAATTAGAAGGCATTTAAAACTCTTAAGGTTCTTGCTATTCTCCTCCACTTCTCTTTCTTTCCACGGCTACCTTTATCTTTGTCCCTTTTCTATTTCCCTGCCTGGGCAAGGGAGGGCATGCTTTGGGTATCATCCTATTTAATTAATCTATTCTTTAAGAACTAATTAATCTATTCTTGCATTCTGGAAATAATGAAAAAATAGAGAAAAATGCTTAGAAGTGTCTTACAAATGCCTGCTAAAGTATTACTCTTTATATTGGTGACTGCATAACATTTATTTAAGTTTAGCATCTATTTTTTAATGTTGCAGCCTTGGCACCTGAATTAATCAAGATTAATGAGCTGGCCCTGCAAATAATGAGCAGCATCTGAAGGACTGGTGTAGGTTCTCAGTGAATGCCAGTTGAATTCAATTTCAATGATAATCTGTCCCATTAAATGAATTGCACGAGTCCTGAAAAGGCAGCTTATATATCTGGCTCATGACTACAATAGCTGTGAGGGGATTGGAAGGTCTTTCGTCGACTCCTTAAAGACAGTAAAATGGACTTACACTCAGATTTCAACAGGTCTCTGGACTCCGACAAATCTAGCGGGAAACCTGCTGCTACCAGTTATCGTTGCGAGAGGCATAATTTCTGTAAGTCGCAATTTTCTTATTTATAAAATGGTAATAATGATTGACACCACCTTAGTCTTTGATAGGAGAGGCCGGTGCCCTGGACACAGTTCCCGGCCCTTTCTGACTATGGTGCTTGGCAAGATGTGAAGAGTTAGGAGGGCCAAGGGGATGTGCCCATCTAGAGCCTGCCGCACTCTGGCTCCACCCCAAAGACTACCTCCAAACACGTAGGACCCCCGAATTTCACATGCATAGGACTCTGAGCCTGTTTTCGGAGCCTGCCTGTGGTGGCCATGGGGGCTCTGCTTGAGGGATGAGAGGGGTGTAAACAGAGCTTGTGTGTTCCTGGCCACAAATGTGCATTTCAGGCGTCTTGCATAGTGCAGGTGGAGCCTGAGGTAAGAAGAGGGGTGCACCTGGAATGGGTACTCTGGGGATCCGTGGGTATCCTGGGGCAGCCACACTCCTGTGTGAAACTCCAAGGAATGAGAGAACTTGAAATTTGAAGCCGGAATTCCAGGTGGTTATGACATACATTTTTCAAGGTTGGGGGGGGTGGAATATATTTTATTTAGCAGATTGTTTGCTTGATTTACTGTTATTTTTAAAGATTATTTGTAATGTGAGATGATTGCAGTTTCACAAGCAGTTGTGAGAAATAATGTAAAAGGATCTCTTGTACATTTTGCCCTGTTTCCCCCAATGGTAACATTTTGCAAAACTGTAGCAATAATATCACTACTAAGATATTGACATATATACAATCCAAAGATCATACTCTGATTTCCCCAGTTTTACTTGCAATCATTGGTGTTTAATATGTGTGTTTTAAGTTCTATACTGTTTTTTTTTTTTTTTTGTCTGTGTTGGGTCCTCGTTGCTGCGCGCGGGCTTTCTCTAGTTGCGACCAGTGGGAGCCACTGTTCGTTGCGGTGCGCAGGCTTATTGTGGTGGCTTCTCTTATTGTGGAGCATGCGCTCTAGGCGGGCAGGCTTCAGTAGTTGTGGTTTGTGGGCTCAGTAATTATGGCTTGCGGGCTGTAGCACGCAGGCTCAGTAGTTGTGGCACACAGGTTAGTTGCTCCGCGGCATGTGGGATCTTTCCAGACCAGGGCTCAAACCCATGTCCCCTGCATTGGTAGGTGGATTCTTAACCACTGCACCACCAGGGAAGCCCAAGTTCTATACATTTTATCACCTGTGTAAGTTCATGTATTTGCTACCACAGTCAAGACACTAAACAGTTCTAAGACCACAGGGATTCTTTGTGGACTTACTTTTAAATATGTAGATATATAAAACGTACCAGAAAATGAGGGGGAGTAGTATTAAAATTAAATGTTTGGCCTAGACTAAATTTAGAGTAAAATAATACAACTAAATTTAGAGTAAAATAAAGTTTGTTAGTGGTCTTAGGTAGATCTCACTACTTGCCTTCCTATCTATAAGCAGAATGCAGGACACATCTGAAAGGGAAAAAACTCTTCCTGAAACAAAATGCTTATATTAACCCAGTGATTCCACTGGGAGAGGTTTTCCTCCCACCTGCACTTAGAGATGGTGATTGTGGGAAGGCTGTACTTGAAACTGCTGCCTCTGATTCCTGGGACAGGCTGGTTCTCTGTTCTTTATTGCTCAGTACCCCACATCTATATGTTGTTTGCTCAACACTCTTGCTCTTTATTGCTTAATACTCTGGATCTGTGAATGCAAGAAAGCTGACTGAGGCAACCCTCATATTTTAGTAAAGCTCTTGGACTTCCTAGGAGGCCTGATTTCCAGAGTTTGTAGGAGGGTTGAGGGCCAGCCTGCTATCTTATTAGGAACTTATAAACATCTCAGGCATACACTCTACCCTGAATACAGACTTTTAGGGCAACTAGGCCAACTCATGTTCTACTGGGGCAGTTAACAAGACAGAAAGGACTTTTATTACCTGCTAATGGCAGAAGTTATTACTGAAGCCTGTGAAAAAGGAGAAAGCGTGATGGACGGAGGGGATAAAAGCTAAGACCCTTGTGGAACATAATCAAATAAGAAGAATTGTTGTTAGGTTATAGGCAGGATTCGGGTTCGGAACAGTTCCACCCCTGACCTTCGTGCAGCTTGTCCCAGATGTTCTGGGGTCTACCCTGGAATCCCTTTGATGGTTGGCAGGTGGTTCTGTTCTGCCTACCCCCCCCCCTCCCAGATACAGCCTGTTGGCTAGCTGACAGGCTGGCTGACTCTTCAAGCTCTTCTTTTGCAGTCTTTTGGCTTCTAAGTCTCTGCATTTTCAGTAGTTGGTTGACTCCTAGCAGGAGCCAAGACCTAATCTGGGAATGAAGCCAGGACCCAGAGCAGCCAAAGGCAAAAACTGGCTGTGAAAGTAAACCTAGCACTTCCTCAGGGACTCTAGGATGTTAGAAATGTTACGGAGGCAAACCATTTGTTTATTTTAGGGTCCACATCATTGAGACATATAAATATGTTAGACAAATGACTGGAACTCCAAAGTTAAAACAACTGTGAACATATGTTATAGAAGATGCTAAGAACATCAATTTGGGTAGCAGAATTACATAGGAAGCAGTGGGAAGGAACAGAGAATACTTCTATTTGCAACTTGAGTATTAGCAAAGCATATCGAGGGGGAATTTAATTTGTTTCAGTCTTATAAACCTCTTTTGTTGCTTTAATTTTTTAAATACAGAAATATTATTAATAAATAAAATCATTATTTTACCATACAGAGAAAAATCACTATTAACATTTTGGCTTAGTTTCTTTTATTTTACCTATATGTTTACCATAAATTATACTTGCAAGAATTTTAAAGTAGGCTGTGATAATTATAGAAAATATGGAAAAATCAAAAATAGAAAATTAAAATCTATAATTCTACTACCCATAACACTATTGACATTTTGGTGTATATTGTTCTAAAATGTGAGTGTGTGTGTATGTTAAAACATGCAATATGTACTTTAAGAAAATTGAATTATAGTGTACAGGCTGTTTTATAATCTGCCTTTTCTACCTAATGATTTATCTTGAGCATTTTCTGTATTCTTACGACTTTTAATGATGAGTATTCTATCACACAGATGTGTCATAATTTAACAGTTTTCTTATTTTGGATGCTTAAGTGGTTTCCAATTTGTCATTGTAGAATAGGAGGTGGCAGGAATTCAGCATTTCTGTATTTGGTATCAGATGGACTTGCTAAAAATGACCCTTCATTCTGTCTGTCATTTCCAGCTCCTGCTGTTTCTGGAGACTTGCTGTATCGGCCATCTCCCCTTTTTTCATTAAGGACATGGATCTTATCCTACGATGGTAGAGCTAAGAGTGTGGTTTCAGCAAGGCAAGACAAACCCGAATTTAAATATTAAACCTGCCATTTCCCAGCTCTCAAAGGCTGAGTTACCTAATATTTAAAATAGGGTTACTGTAAGGGTTACATGAGACAGTGTATCTAAATTTATGTAGCTATTTAGCTGATAATAGTATTATTATTTATTGGCTCTTCTTTGAGACCTGTTTATTGAGCATTTTAACAGGGCAGACATTGCGATAGGTGCTGAAGATACAAAGATGGGAAAAATAAGCACAGACCTGGCCTTGTGGCTGTTCAGTTCAGCATTATAGAAAATCATCAAGCAATCAAGTTTTAAAAAATTCAAAATTGCACCTATACCACGTGCTAGGAAGGAGAGAGCCCTAGTGCAGTGAGCCCTGTCATAGGGGATTTGATGTAGCCACAGAGGGGGCTCTTGTGTGTTCTGAAAAGGGCTGCAGGAAGATTGGTATCCACCAGAAAACACTACTTGCTCTAAGATACTTTTTTGTCTTCTCTCCCAAATGAAAAGAAACTGTATGAATGTGACTTTGCAATGGTAGACTGCAGACTGGGACCAGCAGGAAATGTCTTTAATTCCTTCCTACCCACTGGGCATGGCCTTTGATCACCTTGCTTGTTGACGGCATCTGTGTACTTGTAGCCTTTTGCATATGCCTCCAGGATGGACCGTTGTAATGTGCTTCTTTGCTGGGTCACTGTTGTTTCCCACCTTCTCTACTCTGTCACCCCGGCAATCTTTGTATTGCCGGAGCTTAGCAGGGTACCTAGCGTACAGTTGGTTCTCACAACATGCGTGGCATGTTGACTTAAAAGCCAATATGATATATCAGGGCAGAGCAGACAATACCTGCCCAGGACAGGATATAGAGAAGAAGGAAGGAGTTTCTGGTTCCATCATATGTAGGAACCCTAGGACAATTCCACGTGAAAAGGAGTGGAAGGAAAATATCAAGGGGCAGCTGCTAGGAAAGGATTTAGTGAAAAAGAGAGGGAGAGCTTTCCAGACAAGGAGACATGATGTACTACACAGGCAAGAAAGATGAGTGACATGGCCTGCAATGGAAGTATTGAGGTTTGGCTGTACCAGGAGCAGGGAGAGTCTGGGGAAGGGATGTTAGGTGGATAAACAAAGAGATGACACTGGGAAAGTAGTTGGAGCTGGGCTGTGAAATGTCTTCTGTCATTTATATTAGAAACAAATTTTAAAAAAACACAGGCTGGAGAAGAGCAGAGTGCTTAAGAAATACAATTTAAATACTGCTAATGATCTGACAGCAAAGAAAAATAACACAGCAAAACAAATCCTCCTCGATGTGATCAGCATGCTTAAGGATCTTGAACTTCACAAGCCATTCAGGAACCAAAATTTCCTGGGTCTGATATCCTTGCTTCTGACCTTGCAACCACAGAGCTAATATCATCTTCAATTCCTGAAGTTAAAGGGACCTTTAGAACAGAGAAATATAGCATCTTATTTTTTAAAATTTTTGGTTAGTTTTCATATTTTTATGTTAAAATATATAAACAATAAGATTTTATACTTTACTCCACAAATAAATTTCTTATTATTAACAAATATCTTCATGCACAAACAGAAAGTTTATTTGTATAAAATTTTAAGTTTATGCAAGAAAGTAAGAAATTTGTTGCCAGAATAAATAGGTGTTTATAATATGCTTCCTTCCATTTGGTTACCTATAGATTACATGTAGGTTTTATGTGAATATATTCCTATGTATAGAACTGTGGTTCCCCCAAACGCACTTCATTACCTCTCTTCCTAATTCCTAGAAACTCACTTAGGGCCTTATATCTAATTCTGGTCTCTTCTCTGAGGATTCAGAATCCCAGACCTCAGCCAGAACAGATTACACCAACCAGCGGACAGTCATACAGATTTTGCTACCAGACATTCTGATTTGGTACCAAGCCTGGGAAAAATGGGTGTATGAATCAGAGTCTGAGAAAACAGATGTCTCACTCAAATTAGGATAATTTGAAGAGGGTTTATTTGCAAGGGACTATTTACAAAAGCTTAAAGGAGTAAAGGTTATATCAGAATTTATAAGAGCTGAGTAACACTTTTTATTCCCTGCTTTGCATTTCATTGTCTATTTGGGAAATAAAATGCAGTGTACCTGTTTGCATGTATTACTTATTTATATGCAATTAAAATGAATCAAGAAGGGGAAAATAAAAGACTAAAGAAAACCTACCATAGCAGTCAGAGTGTGTTGAAACCAAATCGTGTTTTTTTAATTTAGAATACATTGCCTTACCAGGGAGCACAGGTCTAGAAAAAAGTAGCAAGCACTTTCTCCGTTTACTAGACACCCTCTGGCTGCTGCTGGAACACACTGACGATGTCTTCATTCTCCATTTCTAGCTCTGCAGGGGTGTCTGTTTTATTGATTGGCTGCCCACCAAATCAGGAGCTGATCTGCCTTATTGAAAAGCCCTGTTGTTCACAATATGTTTTCATTAGTCTACTAAGTGGTATAAACATTTTAATTTTAAACTGCACTGCAGTGTCTGCCTTGCCACTTCAAATTAACTTGATCCTTGTTCTCAGTCTTGACTCCACACATGGGCTTTTTGTTGGCCAAGGTGAATGCTGGAGTAGCTTTAGCTGCCGTTTTACAAAAGAGGTGGCAGGCAGAACCAAACTAGCACACAGATGGCTTTCAGAGACAGCAGGAGAGGGAGATGACAGTCTCTTCTGAAAGTTAGCATTTTTCTTTTGTATTTACATGTTTAATATAACTGGAATTGGTTTTTATGTATAGTGTGAGGTAGGGAATCCAGATTCACTTTTTTATATGGAGTTTTCCCCCAGCACCATTTACTGAATAGTTTACCCCTTCCCCACTGATTTGCAATGCCATCTTTGTTAGCACATTTCTTCATGAGTGTTGGTCAGATTCTGAGTTCTAGATTGTGTTCTATTGGTCTGTTTTATTTTTTTAAAAAATCAATGTATAACATTTAAATCAATGAATTACTACCAGCTCTCTAATTTGGCTTAATAAATCTTGCTATTTTGTTGGGTAATGTTCCCCTTCTTTAATCATCAGTTTTTGGAATATTTTTCTTTTTTTTTTTTTTGTTTCTTACTGTTCTATAAATTTTTTTAAATTAGCTTATTTTCTATGAAAATTTCTTGTTAGGATTTTGATTGGAATTACATAAATTTATAGATCAATTTGGGAAGGATCAATATCTGTAAATATTGCCTTCATGTCTATAAGCAGAATATGTTTACCCATTATTTGTCTTCTTTAATACTTCACTAAAGTTTTATAATTTTTCCATAAAATTATCACACATTATGCCGTTTATTCATTCATTCATTTATTATTTTCTTGGAAGACTTTTCATACCAGCAAATTTGCAAGCATACTTGTCTCGTTCTTTTTTTTTTTTTTTTTTTCTTGCGGTACACGGGCCTCTCACTGTTGTGGCCTCTCCCGCTGCGGAGCACAGGCTCCGGACGCGCAGGCTCAGCGGCCATGGCTCACGGGCCCAGCCGCTCCGTGGCATGTGGGATCTTCCCGGACCGGGGCACGAACCTGCGTCCCCTGCATCGGCAGGCGGACTCCCGACCACTGCGCCACCAGGGAAGCCCTCGTTCTTGATTGTAAATAATTTTTATTATCATTAGTTATAATGTTTAGTGTAGGTTTTCGTAGGTATGTTTTTATCAGGTTTGAGTAAGTTCTCTGCTAGACTTTATTTTTTATGGAGTAGATGTTAGATTTTATTGAATGCTTTAACTTATCTGTTGACATGGTTATATCATTTTCTTCTTCAAACTTCATTGGAAAATTATACCTATTGATTTTATATATTAAACCATTCTAACATCTCTAGGATTTAAATAGTAGTTTATTTCACTTCAGAGTTGTGTTTTTTCCACTACACTTTTACCTCTCTCAATAAAATGAACTCTTGTTCCTTTTAAATGAGTCCTGAGAGCTCCAACCATAGGTTTGCCTGAAAAATATGCATTTTTACTTATTTAAAATATAATTTGGATGGATTTTCTTATTTCTTACTCATTTTACATCCTCTTTCTCAAGACATTTTTGTTAAGCATAAATCTTTCAGCAACCAATAGCCTTTGAAGGAGTCAGTTAAAAAAAAAAGTTATCTGGGAACCAATATGTGGAAATATAACCTGAATGCAGTTAAAAAAAAGTTTAGAGTACACTTGATAAATGTGTACATCCCATGATATGCTCTAGGAATAGAAGGTTTCAGATTTTGGTTCGGGAAAAATTATTTTCTTAATAAAATCTTATGGTCTTGTTTAGTGGAAACAAGCACTAGAAGTTTGTTAGTGGTCTTAGGTGGATCTGCACTACTTGCCAGATAGTAAATAAGTTTGTCGCTGCAGCTGATTAATATTCAGGAAAAAATTTGCACCTCCACATTGCAGGGATGTGTTGCTATGGTGATGTTAATGACATCAAGCTTTGCACAGAGGGTGCTGCTTCTTACCTGTAGACTATGGCATGATCAAGATGGGAAGAATTTCTAGACCATTTGAGGAAGATTTTTATGTATATTAAAGCCAGAGTAAGGGCATAAAGCTGTTCATTAAAATATTGACTCTGTGACTGTCTTAGTACCTCTTTCTAGTTTGATGTACATTGTAATAATCTGATAAGTGAGAACATGAGAATTAAGAACTATATACTTGCATTTGCATAAATTGAAGCTTTAAGTAAAGTGCTTTTCTTTCCTCTGAAAAATGTGGGGTCTCTTATTCCCATTGAGCAGGAGAATCGGAAGCATTGAATAGTGGAAAGAACGTTGACTTTAGAGTGGAAAATAGAAATTAAAGTTCAATCCTGCTTTTTACTATGTGACTGAATTTATTCCCTCTGAATGTTGGTTTATCCTTCATAAGATATGAATAATTTCTGTTGTTGAGAAGATAAAAAAAGACTTTCCAGGTTTCATCATAGGTTAGTTTTTTGACAACACATCACCCTGATTTACCTTTGAGGAAACTATTCTCCACTTTCCTTAATCCAGGCTAACAATTTTCTCAAACCTTGACTGAGATTGTGACTCAGAACTTGTGACCCTCTGGTCATAGAAAATGATCCTGGATGGATTCATGACACAGACCAGGCTGTTGAGAACCCTTCTTGAAACTTCTGTTGAATATATTGAAAGAACTACACTCTCTTTCAGGTATAGGTGCTTAGCTGATAAGATATAAGCCTGAGTTGACCATACTTTGATTACCAGTTGAGGATATTCAGCATGAAAATGAAGTTGATACATATGAAACTGCTGGGTGGCATTTCAGGGGGCTCTGAGGAGCTCCGGTTCTTTATGTCTCAGTGCAGAAAGAATTCAGCGAGAGGCAAAGTGATATATAAGAAGTAATTTATTACAATAGGATGCTCGTGAGGCTTACAAGAGGGCGGGCGAAAGGGTGCCATGTCCCAAGAACTTAGTAGGCTACAGTTTTATAATCAAAAGAAATGTGGGGAGGGGGAAAAGACCACCTTCTTCCTCATTCTTGAGTAGACACCATGCTTCCATCCTTAGTTCCTCCTCTATGTCAGATGGCGGAGTTTTCTTGTCCCTACATGGTCAAGCTGGGAGTGTCATAGCACTATGGAAAAATTATTTCAGGTCTCAGTACAATGAGGATCTTTCACTTTGAAATGTCACCTTTCCATGAATTATTTTTTATGTGTGCAGAGAGCATGTCCTAGGGGTCATTAACTTACTGAGCTCACTTGGCAGGATGTGGATCTCATGCCACCAATGTTTTATTGTTTTGGGGCATGTCTCATGCTTCTGTTACATGGATTGTTGCTAGGCAAGCCTGCTTTCTTGAGTGATCATTAACTTATGGGGGTCTCCCATACTTTTTTTCTTTACTTACAATCTCCTAGTGGGGTTAACTATTTAATTACCTACTTTGACCCTTTACTCTGTCCCTATCACATAGAGAAACTGATCTGAGAAAGAGACATGGCACGCTTTGACAGCTTGAACTCAGAAACATCTGCTTCATAACTTTTCAAAAATTAAGTGAGCTGATTTATTGCTTAAACCAATTTCAGTTGGGTTTCTATCATTTGAAACTGAAAATAATTCTGAATACCAGAATCATCAGTATACTCATATATACACAGGTTATTTTAAATTAAAACTGGCTAAATAACTAGAATTTTGCTCATAACTAGAATGGTCAAAATTCAGCCATCTCTGACTTTGATGTCACATGCCCTTTAGATGTTTCTCAGCTGAATTTTCTGTTGCCATTTTAATATTTCTATTTCTCAACAATGTATTGAGGTCAGTTATTTGGTAAATGTAATTAACCTTTTAAGGTGGATTCTCTTCTTTTTTGGTTTATTTGCTTGCATTTAATTAATTTTTTACAATAAGTAACAAAACTATGAGACTAGTCATATTGTTCACAGAGGGATCAATGGATGAGAATTGGACCACGGTTAGAAGTTTGAAGGCTATTTGTTATATGTATGTGGAGAAAGAAGAGTCCTTGAAAGAGAATGAAAATGAAGGCAAAGTGTATTGCTTCAGAGTCAAGGGAGTAAGTGAAACATTTCATGAATGTGTTAATGTTCTGCATATTTAAATGCAACACAGGGACTTCCCTGGTGGCGCAGTGGTTAAGAATCTGCCTGCCAGTGCAGGGGACATGGGTTGGATCCCTGGTCCAGGAAGATCCCCCATGCTATGGAGCAACTAAGCCCATGTGCCACAACTACTGAGCCTGAGCTCTAGAGCCTGCGTGCCACAACTACTGAAGCCCATGGGCCTAGAGACCGTGCTGTGCAAGGAGAGAAGCCATCGCAATGAAAAGCCCATGCACTGCAATGAAGAGTGACCCCCACTCACCGCAACTAGAGAAAGCCTGTGCACAGCAACGAAGACCCAACACAGTCAAAAATAAATAAATAAAATAAATTTATTAAATAAATGCAACACAGAGACCCAATAAATAGGGCCTGTTAACTTTCCCTTGAGATCAGCATTTAGGAGGCTTATAGTAATTAGTGAGAGCAATTCCATGATATTTGTTGAGAGGCTCTATTTCAGTGAAATGATAAATGGGTGGTTATTAAAAAATGAGAGTTGAAAAGTGGAGATAACTCAATGAAGAATCATGGCTAAAAAGAGAAGAAATATGATGAAAATAGGAGACCATAGAATCAGGGAGAGTTTAAAATCTTTTCAGAATGGAAGGCCCTATGCATATTGATAGTTGAAGAAGAAGAATAAGCCAGTTTAAAGAAGTAATATATAAAAGGGAGGACTTGATAAAGTTAGGCCCCAGCTGAGAGAAAGATAAGTAAATGCCATTGCTATGTAAATGTGGCAGCCTTGAACTGGAAAGATGCCACCTCTGAAATCAGAAGAAGACCAAAATTGTGTCTTAGTGTACACAAGTATGTTGATCAGGAATCAGAAAGCTGGGGGTGGTTACCACTGATAATATAAATTTCCTGAGTGAAGTAGGAGGCAAGGTTGTATATGAGACAAAGACATTTGGCCATGATAAAAGAAACAGCTGGATGTTTGTTAAAGGTGGCAAGACAGATTTTATTCAGGCTACTGCATTATCAGAGAGACTTCAGTGTAAACTGAGCTCATCTTTGCTGAAACAAAAGGTGAAAGGCTTTTAAAATGCCACAGTGTGCTAAAGGAATGTTGTGGGGGGAGGGGGTTGATCTATATGATTAGGCTAGCTCTATTTGCTAACTGGCACCTAAGGAAGTCAGACTCCTACCCTGCACTGAGATTGGAAGCCAGGGGCCCTATCTTTCTTGATGATCACATTTCAAAGGGAGGGTTTCCAGGTCCTTGAGAAAGACATTCCTGGGTTGTAGAAGATCAGTCTCAAAGGTATAGAGAAAAGATTTACAATTGTGAATTTTCTAAAGTAAATTCTCTAAGAAAAAGGCAATAAGAAGCTCATAGTGAGGTTTTGATTGAAACAATCAGCAAATTCTTTTGGTAGCAGTGAGCTTTCTCAAGCAGGCATTTTAAAGGAGCTGGACTCATTAACCAAGGGACATGGCCTTTCTAGAATTTAGCCAGGAAGAGAGTGCTTGTCACCACTCTCTTGGTGTTTGACTTTCTCAGGTCACACTGACTTACACGATTCAGGTGTGTGAAGGTGACGAAGCAGCAAGACTGATATAAAGACAGGTTTAAGCAATCTCAGAGAAAGCTCTCTAAACTGATCATATAAAAACTGATGACAGGATGTTTAGTTTAGAGCAATATGGAACAGACAAATAGGTTAAAAAGTACTCAACTACACAACTAGAATCATAGAAGAAGGGATTATGGAAGGGATTAAGAAGGGATGATAGAAGTCACACTTTACCTACAGCCTTCAACAAAGTCTTGTAATACAGAGTTGGTTTTTAATATCAGAGCATGTTATTTCATCATGCATTTAGTGTTTTAATCATTCATGGGATTTATAAAATGTCTACAGTATGCCAAACACTGTTCTGAGGATGAAAAGCTCAATATAAGTAGTTGTAACTATATTAATTGTGTATTTGTATATATTTATGCTTACTATAACTGTCAGTAAACTGTATGTGATTCAGTCCATGAGGTGGTGAAGTTCTATTAATAAATATTTTTATTTCCCATAACGTCCTGAATTCAAAGAGATCTTTTAGGTCCTGTTAATGAGACATATTTGAACTGTAGCAGATCCATCTGACATTTATTTGCAGTCAGCACCGTCATTCCTTTACTGGCCAGAATCCTTATACTGAAATGATTTCATCTGATCTTTGCTTTTTGATGACGTTTAGAAGCCATAACTAATGAATGCATGAGATCAGTTGTTTTAGTCTGTTTGGGCTGCTATAACAAAATACCATTGACTCTGTGGCTTATAAACAATAGAAATTTATTTCTCACAGTTCTGGAGGCTGGGGAGTCCAATACCAAAGTGTTGGCTTACTCAGTTTCTGATGATGGCTGGCTTTCTGGTTCATACACAGCCATCTTTTCATCGTGTCCTCACGTGACAGAATAAGAAGGAATCTCTCTGGGTTCCCTTTTATAAGGGCACTAATCCCATTCATGATGGCTCTTCCCTCAAGATCTAATCACATCTCAAAGGCCCCACCTCCTAACACCACCACCTTGGGGGTTAGGATTTCAGCATATGAAATTTTGAGGGTACAGACATTTAGTCCATAGCATTTAGTGATGCTCTTCATTTGTTTAAATAGAATTAAAATTTTATGGAAGTCTCTTTTTTGGTTTGTTTGCATGTATCTTATTTAATAATTTTTATGATAACGAATCCATGAAATTAGTGGTGTTACAAACTTAGTTTGAATTTCAATAATCTATGAACTTCGTCAAATTACTTAATTTACACATTTATGAAAAGAGAGTTTTAGTATTTACCTTGCAGAGTGGCATGGAGATCAAATGAAATTGTGTTTTAGTCTGCCCTCGTAGCCAAAGCCAGGAATATTCATGCGTTAATATAGAGATAGTCATTTTCTTTAAGACATTTTTAGGAGTTTTTTTTGTTGTTGTTGTTGTTGTTGTTGTACACGGACCTCTCACTATTGTGGCCTCTCCCGTTGCGGAGCACAGGGTCCGGACGTGCAGGCTCAGCGGCCATGGCTCATGGGCCCAGCCGCTCTGCGGCATGTGGGATCTTCCTGGACCGGGGCACGAACCCGCATCCCCTGCATCGGCAGGCGGACTCTCAACCACTGCGCCACCAGGGAAGCCCCATAGGTAGTTTTTTTTTTTTTAATAAATTTATTTATTTTATTTTTGGCTGCGTTGGGTCTTCGTTGCTGTGCGCGGGCTTTCTCTCCTTGCAGCGAGCGGGGGCTACTCTTGGTTGCGGTACACGAGCTTCTCATTGCGGTGGCCTCTCTTGTTGCAAAGCACGGGCTCTAGGCACGCAGGCTTCAGTAGTTGTGGCATGCAGCCTCAGTAGTTGTGGCTCCTGGGCTCTAGAGCACAGGCTCTGTTGTTGTGGTGCACGGGCTTAGGTGCTCCACGGCGTGTGGGATCTTCCCGGACCAGGTATCAAACCCGTGTCCCCTGCAATGGCAGGCGGATTCTTAACCACTGCACCGCCAGGGAAGTCCCCTAGGTAGTTTTAAATAATGACAATTTTTTTAAAAATTATGTCAGTTGTACAAATGTTTCATACTCTTACACCCTAATTCAATTTATTTTCAGAAATAAAATTTCCAGGAAGGTAGGTCATTTAATAATCCTAAGCTTTTTGAGGAAGAGCCTTTAGTTATATCTTGGTAATGTATAAAATCTAGACTGTGAGGAACAGTCAGATACATCCCGGAATGTCTCAGTACGAGAGCAAGGCTCATTGACTATGAGAACATGAGCTGTCCTCAGAGGAGTCAAGTCTCATGGGGTAGGGCCCAACTATAAAGCTGAGGGTTTAGAATAGTAGTACTAGAAAGACCTAGGTGAGCCATTTCCTAGACTCTAGGGACTTGAGTGCAGTGCTGGGCCACAATGTCAAGGACAAAGAAAATGCATATGAAAGATGTACATGAACCCAAGGTCAAAAAACAACAATTAGCTGTAGAGACTTCATGCTAAAATGTTTAAATTTCTTAATTTTCCATTGACCAAATTCAAGATTGATCCTAGATTTTGGATGGAGCTGGACTTGCAGGTTTTTAACTTTCACCAGTTATCAGTTTGTCTCAAGAACTGTGGAAGATGTCAAAGGCCCCTGGAAAGATTATGGAGCATGAACTAGGCAAGGCATTTCATTGGCTAATTTCTTACATCCTTCCTAAGTAGGAAGGATGTGGCCTTTAGGCGTGGAGAAATTCACTTCAAAACAGTGACTATCCAATGATACAAATGCAGAAGATGAAATGGTAAGGTTAAACATGGACAATTGTTGTAGCGTAGACGTATGTTTTCTTTGCCTACTCAGTACGTCTCTCTTTAAAAAAAATTTTTTTTATTGAAGTATGGTTAATTTACAATGTTGTGCCAATCTGCGCTATATAGCAAAGTGACTGTTATACACATATATACATCCTTTTTCTATGTTCTTTTCCATTATGGTTTATCACAGGATATTCAATATAGTTCCCTGTGCTGTACATTCAGACCTTGTTTATCCATTCTAAATGTAATAGTTTGCATCTACCAACCCAAACTCCCAGTCCATCCCTCTCCCTCCCCTCCCCATCCCTTGGTAACCACAAGTCTGTTCTCTGTCTTGATTCTGTTTCTGTTTTGTAGATAGGTTCATTTGTACCATATTTTAGATTCCACATATAAGTGATATCATATGATATTTGTCTTTCTCTTTCTGACTTAACTTCACTTAGTATGATAATCTCTAGTTGCATCCATGTTGCTGCAGATGGCATTCTTTCACTCTTTGTTATGGCTGAGCAGTATTCCATTGTATATATGTACCACATCTTCTTTATCCATTCATCTGTTGATGGACATTTAGGTTGTCTCCATGTTTTGGCTGTTGTGAACAGTGCTGCTGTGAACATAGGGGTGTATGTATCTTTTTGAATTATAGTCTTGTTCGGGTATATTCCTAGGAGTGGGATTGGTGGATCATATGGTAATTCTATTTTTAGTTTTCTGAGGAACCTCCACACTGTTTTCCATAGTGGCTGTACCAACTTACATTCCCACCAACAGTGTAGGAGGTATCCCTTTTCTCCACACTCTGTCCAGCATTTATTTGTAGACTTTTTAATAATGGCCATTCTGACCGGTGTAAGGTGGTACCTCATAGTAGTTTTGATTTGCATTTCTCTAATAATTAATGATGTTGAGCGTCTTTTCATATGCATACTGGCCATCTGTATGACTTCCTTGGAGAAATGTCTATTAAGGTCTTCTGCCATTTTTCGATTGGGTTTTGTTGTTGTTGAGTTGTATGAGCTGTTTGTATATTTTGGAGATTAAGCCCTTGTCTGTCGCATCGTTTGCAAATATTTTCTCCCATTCCATAGGTTGTCTTTTGGTTTTTTTGTTTGTTTGTTTCTTATGGTTTCCTTTGCTGTGCAAAACTTGTAAGTTGATTAGGTCCAATTTGTTTTTTTTTTTATTTCTATTGTCTTGGGAGACTGGCCTAAGAAAACATTGTCAGTACCTCTCTTAAACACATAATCCATGTGGTTTGAGTGAATCTGAACCCTCAAAGAAAGAGGTAAACACATAACCAAAATTGGGCCAATCAAAACACTCTCTAACCTTAAAGTGATTGGTTGAGGATGGGCACATGACATTTCATCTAAATTCTCATATTAATGGTCATGAAGTTGTTCATAACTTATTACACTTTTAGTATCTGTAGGGTCTCTAGTGATATCCTCTCATTCTATCGCTGACATGGGGTAATTTAAGTTCTCGCTCTCTTTCATTCCTTTTTCTTTTCTTCTTTTTGGCTGCATGCATGTGGGATCTTAGATCCCCAACTAGGGATCAAACCCATGCCCCCTGCAGTGGAAATGCAGAGTCTTAACCACTGGACTGCCAGGGAAGTCCCTCATTTCTTTTTCTTGATCAGTCTATCTAGAGGTTTATATTCATCTTTTGGATTGATTTTCTCTATTATTTTTCTGAGATTTTGTTGTTTTCCTGTAAAGAGTGCTGGAATTTGTTCTGGCAGATAATAAGGTTAACTCATATATCAGTTTGATCATTTTGAAACTGTTTTTTTTTTTTTTTTTTTTTCCTTGCGGTACGCGGGCCTCTCACGGTTGTGGCCTCTCCCGTTGCGGAGCACAGGCTCCGGACGCGCAGGCTCAGCGGCCATGGCTCACGGGCCCAGCTGCTCCGCGGCATGTGGGATCTTCCCGAACCCGGGCACGAACCCCTGTCCCCTGCATCGGCAGGCAGACTCTCAACCACTGCGCCACCAGGGAAGCCCTTGAAACTCGTTTTAAAGTCCCTTTAGTGTGAGTACAGATAGAATAGCCTTTACTTTAGCCCCAGTTCTAATATCTGGCCTCTGTGTAGTTTCTAATGAATACACTTTGTGTTCACTGAGGCCATTTACTCTTGCTGTTGCCAACCTGAATAATTCCAGGCCCTATGTGAGCTCTGGGAATTTCTCATCTTACAGCTTTCTGTAATTGTTCTTTCTCTAGAAGTTTTTCCTAGTTTGGCCCCATGGGATTTCCCCACCCATTTGCACGGATTGCTATTCAGCCACAGACTTAGTGACCCCAAAATAAATTTATAGAACACTTTCTGTGCATAGATTTTTCCTCTCAGGTATTCTGCCTTGGGAATTTTAGACACTTCTGCCTTCCTGAAATCTGAGCTCTTTCTCTAGACTTTTCAGGTCATTCCTTTCTATTCTCTGTCTGGAAGTTACATCAAGGCAGAAAGTATGGGAAATTATAAGGTTTACCTCATTTGTTTTACTTCTCTCTGGCATCACGGTCCTATACTACCTGCAGTCCAATATCTGAAAATAGGTTTTTTTCCATATATTTTTCTAGTTTTCTGGTTGTTTATGACAACCAGAAAGGTTAATTCTGAATCATGATACTCTTTCATGCTTGAAAGTGGTAATCAACTTGCCTGCTTTTTTTTTGGTTGCTTGTAGTGCAATAGACAAAAGAGTTTATATATATATATATATATCTGAGTAAATTGCTGAAGAACTCATCGAAACTTTAAAGGACAATCTTAATAACTATTTTTCCCTGCAACCCACTGTTTGCACATACAAAGGAAAAGTAAGAATATCTGATTCAGATGAACACAGATATAAGCACATCCAGGGCTCATGGACCTTGATTTCTGCCTGTATGCTGTGCCTCTAACTGGCTTATCTCTCTAACTCTCTGAGATATGTGTAATTTTTGGTAGGAATTACTTGCCTGAAGTCATCTACAGAGAATTTATTCCCTATCAAGGTCATTTAGCAGGAGATATTTGAATCATAGCGACTCAAGGTTTTATTATTCCAAGTAATTTTGAATTCTAGATGGGGACCTTTAAACTAAGAAACACTTTTGAATTCTAAATGAATTACCTTGATGTTGCTTTTAGAGTCACTGTAATAGGCAGTATTGTTAAGAGCATTTGAACTAATTTGCATTAAAAAATGAGTTATTTCTATTTTACTCCCTTGAGGGGCAAAGAAGAAATAGCATAGGGGAAAGAGCATAGAAGAGGAAAAACGGAAGCTAGAATGAAGGGAAACTAGTACGGTAGGAGGCAAGAGCCACAATTATACATTTTTTAAAGTTGGGAATTCGTAATAAGGAGGAGAAGGAAGGGGGAGACAAGAAGACTAAGGAAGGAGAAGGTAATTGAGAAAAGAGACTGCCTAATAATAAAATGTTGTTTGTCTTTCTGTGATGTAAATATTTCTAATACCTCACATCTTTAGTAGAATTTGCTAGACACACAAAAAGCTGAATGAATGAATTCTGTAGAATTTTGTAGAAATTAAAGACCATTTATTTCGTAGAAATTTTGTAGAAATTAAGGAAGACATTGGTTTCTACATTTGGATTGGCACCAGGCAGAACAAAAATAACATGCATGAAATGGAGATGCTTCTCTAAACTGAGTTAGTATTGGGAAAAGAAGCTTGGAGTCAGATTTGTGACCATAAACTCCTGGGAATTTTCATAAATCTGAGAGAAGACATTTACACATTTTTTAAGTTTCATGGAAGGGAGATCTAGCAAAACACTTTTGTAGGTCTTTTGAGCAGAAGGACCTGTGACCTCTGTGTTAACCTTAGGCTCTGTGCTGCCTAACACCAGTAAGACTCCAAGAGTCACTGAGCATCTGTTATTAATCTACTGCTGCTGGCAATGGCAGTCTGCTGGGGGAAAATTATGCAGAGAAAAGATTATATTTCTTCCTCGTATTTTGGCAGAGGATTGGGGGAAAATTATGTGAAAAATGAAAGGATTTAATATAAATGTCATATGATAAACTAGCTTTTTTTGGGTGACACTTGCATTATCAGACTGAAAGTATGGTGGTGAGCTGGTGTGAAAGTTTTCTTCAATACTACTTAAAATAATAAATGCAAAGTTATTTTTAAAGAAACTTAGTCACCCAGAATTTATTTCATTCCCAAAGGCAGTTCATAAATTAAGATTTATACTTAACATGCTGTTTTCTTAATTTGGAACATGTTAGTATAAGAAAATGACACATACAATTTTAGGGCTTCTAATTTAGCTCTTGCAGAAATGGTATTTTTATGCTCATATGAACGTTATGTCATATTTTAATTTTTTAATTTTTGATATGTACATCTAATATTGGTGGTTAGATGGAAATAAGAGTGGGCAATATATTATCTAGTATTCTATCAATTGGAACTCTGTTTTATAGTATATTTACACACAGTGAGAAGTGAAGATAACAATGTAAAACACTGTAAGACTTTGGTATGCATTTTTTTTTTTTTTCCTCCGGTATGCGGGCCTCTCACTGTTGTGGCCTCTCCCGTTGCGGAGCACAGGCTCCGGACACACAGGCTCAGTGGCCATGGCTCACGGGCCCAGCCGCTCCGCGGCATGTGGGATCTTCCCGGACAGGGACACGAACCCATGTCCCCTGCATCGGCAGGCAGACTCTCAACCACTGTGCCACCAGGGAAGCCCTGGTATGCATTTTGAATTATTTTCTTAGGAGTATTATAAGTTCAATTATGCTTGATTTTATTTTAGCATTGTGACATGACATGAAAATTTATCATTTTCAATGATAAAAATAAGTCACAGTTGTGTATCGTACATTATCTTATTTTTTTTCTCATAATGAGATTTGGAATCAGGCTCCGAAAAATAATGCTTATCTGTGGCCTAATGGCTAACATACTGCCTCTTAAATTTTACAAATGTGAGTATACATAGAGTTCATATTAATGATTTATTTTAATCTTCAAAAGAATTGATACGGTGGTTGGAATAAGTACCCAGCAGGATTCAGTCACAGTTGCATGATTTAAATTATAATTTTATGCCATAGGTACATTTTATTTGAGATTCAAATATTAAGTTCTTATGCATTTAGAAATATATGTGGGACTTCCCTGGTGGCACAGTGGTTAAGAATCCGCCTGCCAATGCAGGGGACATGGATTCCAGCCCTGGCCTGGGAAGATCCCACATGCCATGGAGCAACTAAGCCCGTGTGCCACAACTACTGAGCCTGTGCTCTAGAGCCCGCAAGCCACAACTACTGAGCCCATGTGCCACAACTACTGAAGCCCGTGCACCTAGAGCCCACGCTCTGCAACAAGAGAAGCCATGACAATGAGAAGCCCACGCACCGCAACGAAGAGTAACCCCTGCTCACCACAACTAGAGAAAGCCCGTGCACAGCAACGAAGACCCAATACAGCCAAAAATAAAAACAAATATATATAAAAAAAGAAATATATGTGGGTAATGATGTTTACTAGTTTCTCTGCTAAATTTAAGTACTGAAAATTATTAAGTTTAATTTTTGTCCTCACCTAAGTGCTGTAAATGAGCATGTACTACTCACAGAACAATAAAGCCAGTTACCACGCATTCATCAAAGCAGTTAATGAACACAGTAAAACAAAATGGAATGAAAAAGAACCCTATGTAGTATTTATAATATTCTTATGTTTTTTAAAAATCTGAATATTTGAAAATTAATAAAGCTTTGTGACATGTAGGAAATAATTTGTACAGTTATTGATTGCACTTACCAGATGAATTGATTCTTTTCAAACTTCTTTTTTAGTCTAAACATATCACCCTGACTGCCTCACAAAATCAAACTGCAGACACAAATTGATGTTCTGAGCCAGGTGTTTCCCGATTTTTAAATTTCACAGACTGGTGAAATTAAAAGGAAAACAAATGAAGAGGTTGGCCCAGGTTTGTTAGTACTCCCTGTTGCCAGGGAGAGCATTAGACAGAACAAAGCAAAATTTGCAATTATCATTATCTTATAAAAGGATACATAAATACCCCACACCCCCCCACAAAAAAAGAAAGGTTATAATCTCATATACTTGAGGAAAACAGTTTATAAAGCAAATTATCTTCCTCAGTCTCATTGATTTTTAATTTTTCATGCTATGAGCTTCCAATCTCAGAAAACTTCTAAATGGGCATCCCGGGAATACAATTCTTGGCTGTTACCCAGACCCTGTTTTTATCTCCCTGGCCAGAGTCTTGGCATCATACTTCATTTCTGATAGCTGTTTGTGATGTCTTTCTATTGCAAAATGCTTCTGATTTCCCTCCTGGATTTGGTGACCTAGGTTTTTGGGTTATACACATGCCCTTGGCTTTATCATTCTCTGATATTTAGGGCAAGAAATCCCTGTGCTACCCTCTTGCCCCTTGAAATCCCCACCCTAGTTGTGATAGCCTCAACTTTAATTAAAAATTCAGACATGTTTTTCCCCACCTGAACCAAATTTCAGTTCTGCTAGTTATATCAGCACTGTGCATATTCTCTGCCTGAATATTAATGCTTTCTTGTTGCCCATGACATTTAAAAATATATATATTTTGTTCAATTGTATGAAATACTTCACTAGTTGTCTTAAGTTTTGAAAATTTGTGGGACTTTTTTCATTACTTAAAAAATAATTCACTGAGGTGAGCCTCACATGATAATGATTCACAAAGTTTCAAAATTGAAGGAGGATATTTTGAGGATCCTCTAGCACGTAGTTTAAAGTTAAAGGGAGCCTTAGAGGCCATTGTTCCACTATTCTACTCATACTGCATAGTGATAACATCTGAATTAAATGGCCAGCCAATCTCTATTTGGATACTTCTAATGATGAGGAGGTCATTGCCACGTAAGACTGGGCATCATATTGGAAATTTCTCTAGAATGACCTAAAGCATCATTGGAAATTTCTCTAGAATGACCTGAAGTCTGTAAGTCTGTATCTTTTTCTCATAATAGCCCTTTGATGATTTCAAGGTAGCTGTTAAATCCTCCAGGAGTCTTTGCTTCTCTAGATTAAATATTCCTAGTCCCTTCAACCATTTATTTTTCATATGACATTTTTCAGATCTTTAATCTTTCAGACTTAATTTTCCTATATATGTCGACTGTTTTGACAACGTTCCAACTCTCCTTGACTCCAAAAGCTGGACAAAGTATTTCTGAACAAACAGTCTTACAAAACATAGAATGGTAGACTATTTCTTTTATATCATCTGGACAAAGTACTCCTAATAATAGGATATAAGACTGGATTCGATTCTTTAAGGTGTTCACATGAGTTTTTTTTTTTTTTTTTTTACCAACTAAGATCCCTAGATTTAATCTTTGCTGCTGAAATAGGTTCTTTCTAACCAGTTCTTATACATTTGAATTTCTGAACCAAAATTTGGGGCTTTAGATTTATCTTTGTTAAAATTGACCTTGACAATATATTTAGCATTCACTGTAAGGTGGAGATGCTTCACATTATAGAATGAGAATATTTTGAATTTTAATTTTATAATTTATAGTATTATATATTTCTCTCCATTTCCTATTATTTACACATTCAGCTTAGTTTTTCAAATCTCTGTCAATGATAAACATTAACATGAATCTGTTCAAGGACTCTATATTTTAGATCTCCCACCAAGTTTACGCTGTCATAATTCATATCATTTGGGTAGTTGTCTAAAAGTCATGAATCCAATTAAGTATATTTTATTATTCAGACCATGCTTTTATACAAGGGTATAATTAGAAACTTTATTGCTTGTAGTCTAAAAGATAATGGTGTCCGAATAGCCATCTCAAATGACCCAATTCAATAATTTTTGCATATGTTATTTTTGTTTTCTATAAGTTCATTGGACTTTTTTTCTGTTATAATTAAAATATAATGTCTTCATCAAATGTGTTTTTATTCTGGCAGAGCCTGAAGCAACAAAATGTTGCTGCCTAATGAGGTGGAAACATGTGTGGTAAGATAGAGGAAGAAAGAGAAGAGGGGCAAAGAAAGACATGAAACACAGTGAGCTGGAAACAGACTCAGAAGGTTGCTCAATGGGCATGTTTACTTGGCATTCAGCACTTCCCAGAGGATTGTAAAAGGGAATCACACCTCAGAGTTGTCTGTGGAAGAGAGTTAAAAGGGAGAGCCTAGCTCTGTGCTCTCCTGCTTTGCATTTGTTCAGGTTCACCCACACTAACTCCCCATATTCCCTCCAGTTCAGCTATCTTGTCCCTCAGCTGACATATGTGCACTAGCAGATACATGATTAGGTGGCATCAAATCTCAAACTTGGAATTAAACCAGGTGTATTAGCTCAGGGTGCCATAACAAAATACCGTAGACTGGCTTAAAGAACAGGAATTTATTGCCACAGTTCTGGAGGTTGGGAAGTCCAAGGTCAGGGTGCCAGCATGGTTGTCTTCTGGTGAGAACTCTCTTTTTGGATTTTGCAGACAGCTGCCTTCTTGCTGTGTCTTCACCTGGCAGAGAGAGAGAGAGAGAGAGAGCGAGCTAGCTAGCTCTCTGGTGTCTCTTCTGTTGAGGGCAATAATCCCATCATGAGGGTCACCTTCATGAGCTCATCTGTACCTAATTACCTCTCAAAGGCCCCATCTCCAGTTATCCTCACTTTGGGGCTTAAGGCTTCAGCGTATGAATTTTGGGGAACACAATTCAATTTAAGCATCCACACCTGCCCACCACCCAAGTTCATGTTCTTCTCATGCAAAACACATTCATTCCATCCCAGTGTCCTCGAAACTTTTAACTTGTTCTAGCATCAGCTCTAAATTTAGTCTAAAGTCCAGAGTCTCATCTAAATATCATCTAAATCAGATATGGGTGAGAATCAATATACAGTACATCCTGAGGCAAAATTCTTCTCCAACTATGAATTTGTGAAACCAGGCAAGTTATGTGCCTCCAGAATAAAATGGTGGACGGGAATAGGATAAATAGTCTCATCCAAAAAGGGAGAAATTGGAAGAAAGAATGGGGTGACAGCTTCCAACCAAGTCCCAAACCTAGCAAGGCAAATTCCATTAGATTTCTTTTTAAATTAATTAATTTTTATTTTTGGCTACGTTGGGTCTTCGTTGTTGTGCACGGGCTTTCTCTAGTTGTGGCGAGCAGGGGCTACTCTTCGTTGCAGTGCGCGGGCTTCTCATTGCCATGGCCTCTTCTGTTGGGGAGCACAGGCTCTAGGCGCACGGGGTTCAGTAGTTGTGGCTCACGGGCTCTAGAGCTTGTAGCACATGGGCTTAGTTGCTCTGTGGCACGTGGGATCTTTGTGGACCAGGGCTCAAACTCGTGTCCCCTGCATTGGCAGGTGGATTCTTAAACACTGCACCATCCGGGAAGCCCTGCTTTAGATTTTAAGTCTCAAGAATAGTTCTCTGTGGTTTGATGCTCTGCCCTCCAAGTTCACTGGAGTGGCAGCATCACCCCCATGGCTCTTGGGGCAGCCCTGACTCTTTGGCTCAAAATTGGGCTGGAAACAATAGAAATAACACACATTGCTAATTGTGTAAATCTGTGCAGTCTTTCAAAAGAGCAGCTTTGCAATGCAAATCAAAAGCTATACAACTTTACATATTCTTTGATGCAGTAATTCAAATTCTGGCTATTTATACTAATGATACTTCTATAGTTGGACAAAATATTTCAACACAAGAATGTCTATCACAGTTATAATGAAAAAGAGGAAACCCCAAATGCCAGCAACCAGAGATTGATGTAGTCATTCAATTGACTAGAATGCAACCAAAAGGAGTGACAGTATCATACTCAGACCATTTAATACCATGAAAATGATTCAAGGTAAAATAAATGAATAAAGCAGGTTACCAAACAATATTCCAATTATGGTAGATGCTACAGGTACCACAGCTGTATACCTTCACCCTCACTATTTTGGTGTATGCTTGCTGTCCCTCCAGTTGCCAGCATCTACTTCTCTTTGCTTGAGTTTTTTTCATCCATGTGCTTATCGGGCCAGAAGTGCTGAAAAATTATGCCCCTGGATGAGCACTGACCTAGTAATTGATGGAATTCATGTATAAGTAGCCCAGGTCAACACTACTTTGCTGAGATAACTTTGAGGCCCATGTCCTATACTGACTGTGGGAGCCAGAGTTCCTCCTTGGGATCAGCTCCTGTTGCCCACAGTAGTCACTTCCTGGGTAACACCTGCTTCACTGGCTGCTTCCCCTTTTCTGTCTCACTTTTCTGCTCTCCTACCTAGGTTTCCTGACATCATCACTAAAATGAACTACTACCACTCGAATACTTGTCTGAAGGTCTTCTGCTAGGGAAATCCAACCTAAAACACAAATTCAAACAGAATTTCAATAGAAAATAATATGTCTATATAACACTGACTGAAAATGCATAGATTGAATTAGACTGAATTAGCAATATTGGTTATTACTGGGGCTGGTGAGATTGGTGGGTATTTTTACTTATTTGTATTATCTTTAATGAAGTTTTAAAATAGCTTTTAAGAATAAAGTTATTTTAAAGAGGAAAAATTAACAAATACTTTATCGCCTGTTCTCTCTTTCACAATCCCATTCTCATTTCAGTCCCTTCAAAGGAAAGCTTCTTAATATGACTTTCATTGATTCACAGTGCAAAGACTTATTGTATAATTATATAATGGTTTTCAGTCAAAGGAACATTAAAGGTAATACAGGCAGTTCCTGCAGCAAGTGAATTTCAATTTCAATCTTTCAATATTCTCTCTGCCTTAACTACATCTTTAAATATTTTAGAGCTGAGAAATCTTCTTTTTCACCAAAAGAGGATTAACCTGCAGAATTTTAGGTATAGATATCCATGAAGAATACCTTCTTCCTATGTTATATTATTTATCATGAAGTAATCCTGATTCCTTCTAGATAAAAAGGTATCAGAACTTATGATGAACTTCAGAAATGGTCATTGTCACAAAAGCTTGTAGGACAGTTGTTTAAGTATCATGTAGTTCTATTTGTAGAGATGGAGAGAAAAGTTCTCTAGACAAATCGTTGAGTCTATAAAATGAGTTGTGTAGTGAGTAGGGAAGGGCATTGAAACAAGAATCAGGAGACCTGATTTCATAGGCTTGGACCAGCTACTCACCTGTTTGTTCAGATGTGGGTGTGGTGAACTTCAAGCAGAGAGAATGAGATGAATAAATTAAAGGAATGAGTTCATGTCTACTGGGAACAGACAAGTTACATGAGTGATCAAACTTGGACCGTTATTTGTTTTTCTACATTTAATAAAGACATGGGTATTGAGAACAATGTCTCTACCCCAAGAAAAGCAGTGGTGGAGGTGTGACTGATGAGTAGCAAATGCACTTAGCCTCAGTTACAAAGGTGTGATGAGAACTGTGGTCCATGGGTGATTGTACTCGTTTGCTAGGGCTGCCATACTAAAATCTCACAGACTGGTTGTCTTAAACAACAGGAACTATTTTCTCCCAGTCCTGAGGTTTCTCTCCTTGCCTTGTAGATGACCACCTTCTCATTGTTTCTCTGTGCACAGGTCCCTGGTGTCTCTTCCTCTTGCAATAACACCAGCCCTATTGAATTAGGACCCCACCCTAATCAACTCATTCTAACTTAATCACCTCTTGAAAGATCTTATCTCCAAATAAGGTTGCGTTCTGAAGTACTGGGGCTTAGTATTTCAACTTATGAATTTTGGAGGGACACAATTCAGTCCGTACCAGTGACTTAGGTAGGAAGGTATAAGAATGATAAGGGCTCAGGTTTTGAGAACCACTGAACTCCATAATTTAATGATCCATCAAAATCTGTGTTGAATCTTAGCTTATATTTTTCTCGATATAGCTTTGAAAATATATATCTAAAATTATATTTCTATTTATCTGCTTATTTTCTTTTTAATTGTAAATATAGAAATTGGCTAAAAGTTGGCTCCACTTAAAAGTCGGTTGACTATGAAACATTCACACACAAAAAATTGTTTACATATTAGGAGAAAAGAAAAATGTCAATAAATTCCCCAAAGTATAAATCCCGAACCTAAAAAGCAATAGGGCAAAAAAGTCAATGACTAAAAGATGGTAAAAACAAAACAAGCAAAGCAAAGGCAGACAGTAAAATAACCATAAAGAAATCATTTTTAAAAAGAAACTCTTCTAAAAACTCAGGTTAAAAGGCAAGTAAGACTTTCCTGGTGGCGCAGTGGTTAAGAATCTGCCTGCAAATGCAGGGGACACGGATTCGAGCCCTGGTCCGGGGAGACCCCACATGCTGCAGAGCAACTAAGCCCATGTGCCACAACTACTGAGCGTGCGCTCTAGACCCCGTGAGCCACAACTACTGAGCCCACGTGCCACAACTACTGAAGCCTGTGCGCCTAGAGCCCGTGCTCCACAACAAGAGTAGCCACCGCAACGAGAAGCCTGTGCACCACAACGAAGAGTAGCCCTTGCTCGCCACAACTAGAGAAAGCCTACGTGTGGCAAGGAAGACCCAATGCAACCAAAAAAAAGGCAAGTAAAAAACTATGTGGTAGACAAGGGTAGTAAAAAAAAAAAAAAAACCTTCTCAATTGTTATTCTTCAGTGCTCTGAAATTATGATGTTATTATGTCACAGTTGTAATAATAGATTAGTATTCATTAACGGCATTTTAAACCTTTATATTTTTCAAAAGAAAAAAATCAAAATACATGGGCTGTACATTCAGTCTCAGAAGGCAGATAAATTGCAATACTAAAGAAATAAGGATAAAGAAATTAATGAAGAGCAGAAATTAATGAAATGGAAATAAAAAATATTGTTGTCAGAGCTAGTTCTTCGAAAAGATGGTATAAGACAACACATATATGCAACCTCAGTAATGAGATGGTATTTACTCAGATAACGAATAATCATTTAAAATGAATATTAACTATACATTTATACCAATGAATTTGAAAATATAAAAGATGTGAATAACCTTCCTGAAAAAAAATAGCAATTTGGATTCAAGAACTGGTAGAAACTATAAAGAAAGATAGTCAAAGAGCTTTCTCCTCCATCTCACCCCTGGCTCATAGGCACAAGATTCAAATGTTTGGGCAATAAATCCTTTCCAAACTTCAAAGCACAAGAAATTGAGATTTTTAAGCTATTGCAAAGCATAGATAAAGATATACAAATAAGCAATTCATGCTCTGAAAGTGGTCCACAAAAAAAATTCACAAACTTATTTGATAAATGAACATAGAAGCAAAAATATTAAAAAGAGCCATCTAATCTAGAAGAATATTACAATAACGTTATGCCATATTTCACAAATGCAGAGATGGTTCAACGTTTGGAAATCTATTGAAATAATTCACTGCATCAGTAATTACAGAGAGAAAGTATAGTATAGATGCTAGAAAGGCCATTTGATGAAGTTCAACATCCATTTCTGGGGAACAACTTTAGTAACTTGGAAATTTTAAAATTTTGCTTAATTTGAAAGGTTTTTTGTTTTTAATCAGCAATTAACAGTAGAACTCATACTCATGGAGAAATACTAGAGGAATTCCCAGTAAATTTAGGAAAAAGACGATATCCACTCTCATTACTATTATTTAACATCAGACTGGACATCAAAGGATGTAAGTGGGCAGTTACAGAAGAAGAAATGCAAATTACCAATGGACAATAGCATGAGAAAACATGCTCTTGTTGGTCATACTAATAGGAATGAAAACTAAAACTTCTATAAAATACAAAATTTTTACATTAGATAAAACACGAATAGTGTTGGATTTTGATGAAATTGCTCCCATTACCTACGCCCTTCTTACACCTTCAGAGGTGACCACATCCTGCCCTCTCTGTCTTTGTGCTCCCACTTCTCTCTGGATTACTGAAAATTACTTTATAACTAGGTCTTTACTAATTCCGAAGCCTCAAGTCATCCTCTAAAAGTCAGTGGATTTCTCTTCTGGACAAAACTCTGCAGATGGGTCTGAGTAATTGAGAGCGGGGTGGGGTAGGAGGAGAGCTCTGGTCCTGTGGATGGTGGTGGTTTTTCCCTGAAGTATCTAAGAATAAACACAGCTTGCCACTGTGAAGATTGATTTCCTTCCTTCCTTCCCATTAACATGATGTGTATCTTATTTCCTGTAGAATAAAAACCCTTAACGTTATTTTGCGAAGGTGCACTCTTTCCCTCCTTGTTCAAGGTTAAATTACAAACCTTTGTCACATTAATCTGTCTATGAATAGAAAATGACCAAGTTGCTGCTCTCTGATACCCAGAAGTTTCCATTGACCACCTTACTGGATTTGCAGGCAGGCAGGATGGGGTGGAGGACATTTCAATTCACTCCCACCTCAGGAGCCATTGGAAAAGCAATTGCATTATATTCTTGAACTGATCAACAGAAAACTGCAGCCAGGGTCCACTCGAACTGGTAGTCTATGGTCCTTTAATAATAAAAGGACTAAGTTAAACCAAGAAAGTAGGTCCAAGAATCCATCTGAAAATCAGCCCCTGGGTTATCTTTCTTAGATCTGGAGGCTGTGTTGACTGTGCTGCAGGGGTCAAAATAGCCTGTGCACCCTGCTCCAGCAGGGTCTTTATCTCTGGCTCAGCGTACAATACAACATACTCTTACTTGGGATAGTGCCCTGTCCAGAAAGAGTCATATATCTCCTCCTGTTTAAACCACAGGCAGTTAGCATTGCTGATTTTGCTCTTGGCCAAACCATAAAGAGCTTAAAAATGACTGGTGTGCAGGGATGAAAATAAATTCTAGAGACTCCATTCCATTACTCAGGGGGGCAGAAATGCGCTTTGAGGTTTTCTATAGAGACTTCACTGAGGGCCAGATTTAAAAACAAAGACAGGAAGCTAACTGATAGTCCATTATTTTGGATGCAAGATGGACAGAGATATCAGGGTGTGGGATTTGAAGGCATGAAGTTTAGGGCAGTCTAGGATCAGCAATCCCTGCAGTCACACAGGACTGCCACGTGGGGGTGGCAAACCTTTGCCATCGTGAAGTGGCAAGCGCCACTTGTTTCAAGGTCCTGTCTCTCTCTCTCTCTCTCCCTCTCTCTCTCTCTCTCTCTCTCTCTCTCTCTCTCTCTCTCTCTCTCTCTCCCTCTCCCTCTCCCTCCCTCCCTCCCTCCCTCCCTCCCTCCCTCTCTCTCTCTCTCTCTCTCTCTCTCTCTCTCATGAGCTATCACGTGTCTCATGAGCTACCTAAAAGCAAGGGTGTTCATACACTGGAGTAAATACTCATGACTTTGTTTTCTTTAGAAGACGTCTCATAAGTAGAAGAAAATCATTAATATTTCTCTACACGATATCATGCATTGCTCCATAAAAAAGGGAATACTTAGAAATTCCGTTGTGAGCTTACTCATTTTTCTCTCAATATTAGAACATATTTCCCCTCTCCTTAAAAACAGTTCATTAATAATATTTGGTGGTTCCTGTAGCTTTGTTCCAAATACTTTAATTCTCTCAATATCCCTTTTACATGGAGATCAAATCCTTTGGGTTCCTCATTATCCTTATATAATATTGTTTCATCTAAGTCCTCCTTCTTCAAAGGAACATTGGAAATATTTTATGTCTTAAGTTTACCAAGTCTCACCTACCAGAAATTCTTTTTTCCCACTTTTCTCCTCTCACTCAAGCAATTGATTTCTATCTCTATATCATGTTAACATGGAATATTGCTAGCTGTTGTCTCCTGATATGCATCCTCTCCTTATCTATAATGACACAACTCCTGAATTGTAGCTGTACATCCTTTTCACTCTCTTTTCCCCGTGAGCTGGATGGAGGTGGCCTGGACCATGTAAGTGAGCAAATCATCTTAATGATGACAGAGCAACAAGATTGAAAAGTCTTCATCCATCTAGCTAACTTTCCTTGGACTGCTTAAATCTGGATATTTAAAAGAAAATATACCCCATTTTATTTAAGACACTGTAATTTGGGGATGCTGTTACAGCAGGTGAGCCTACGTCCTAACTAATACGAGCATCTACTATGTGCCGGCTAACAGCTGAGTACTTTATTAAAGTGCATTATCACATTTAATTTGCATAATCACTCTATAAGGTGGGTCTTGTCCTTATTTCCATTTGACAAATGGGTAAACCTAGGGGCAGAGGATTACGAAGTTTGGCCAAGGTCACGCAGCTAATGAGTGAGAGAACTAGAGCCTCTGCTCTGAACCAGCATGCCATACATCTACTCAGGGATGTCTCCATCCCTTCTTTCATTCCTCATGTATAATTAAGACCATGGTTGGCCAATCCCTCTTGACGATAGTTTCATAATCTTATTCCCTTCCTGTCTCTCCAGCCCTACTACCACCAACCATCCTTATTCCCCCTAATTGTTTTCCCAGTTGCCAGTCATATTCTTCTCTAATTCTGATTCATTCTCATTTAGCCTACAAAGTTACCTGCCCCACCCCTCCAAATAAATTTGACTGCTGTGTGTTGCCTTTGAATTCCTTGTCGAATTATTTTACAAAAGCTTTCATTTATGGTATGGCTCCTGGAATGTCTTTTCTTTTTCTTTTTTGCAGTTGTAAAGTATAATTTTGTTTTATAATCAGTTATTTACTTATTTTTAATTGAGGTATAGTTGATTTATAATATTAGTTTCAGGTGTACGGTATAGTGATTCAGTATTTTTACAGATTATACTCCATTAAAAGTTATTACAAGATAATGGCTATAATTCTCTGTGCTAGACAATATATCCTTGTTGCTTATCTATTTTATACATAGTAGTTTGTATCTATTATCCCTTATCCCTAACTTGCCCCTCTCCCATTTCCTATCCCCACTGGTAACCAGTAGTTTGTTTTCTATGTCTGTGAATCTGTTTCTGTTTTGCATATGCATTCATTTGTATTATTTGTTTTTGCCCCACTACACCTGCCAACCCCTTCCCTTCCCTCCATTCTCTAGGTTCCAATGATACTTAATTGATCTTCCATGCCCATCCCATGTTCAGCTATGTTTATTCTTGCCTTGGAGATTTTGTACTGCTCGGACTCTTACCTCTTGATTCTCCCTGGCTGACTACTTCTTCTTCACCTTCAGCTTATGCCTGAATTTTTGGAAGCATACCCGGACTCTCCAAATCTTTGCTGGCTGATCAATTCCATAGCAACCTCTGCTCGTTTATATCAGGTATAACATTCTGCTTTTATGTCTTTGATGCATTCCTGACAAGGCTGTGAGCTCCTTGAGATCAGGTCTGTTTTGCTTATTGCTCTATTATAGTTAAGAGCACAGTGCCTGGCACAGAGTAGGCCTTTAATAAATATATTTTGAATGACTGAATAAGTGGATGAAATTGGGAGGGGTCAGCAGATGTTCATGAGACTCTCTAGGGCTGAGCCTGTGGCCTTGGTTTAGGTCTGAAATTTTGAACTCCAGGCATTGGAAATAGAACTTGTGTCTTCTACATGCTTACCTAAGTATCTCAGTTGAAGCAAGATGATACATCAAGCCTGTTACCAGTGGAAGGCATTAGGGTTAGACAGTGATTATTAGGGTGGTGAGTGCTTGTGTTTTAACTCTTCAACTTGTAATTATGCATCCCTTTCTCCACGCACCCCCCCACCCATAATTGTGAAGGAAAACAATTTCTCTGCTGCTGGTTTCTGCAGCCGGTGGTGTTGGGAGTGTTCATGCACTGGGTGTATGGGGTAGATGAAGCCCCAAACCTCCCACTTTTAGGGTGAACACACAGAACAAGTATTGTGATGTGCTACAGTGACCTCTGATCGAAGAGTCAGGAAATCTGGGTTATTGTTTTCGTTTCTAGACTCACAGCCAAGTCTCTTAGGGAGCCATGCGTCTGCCCCAACATTCAGTAAGTCCAGCCATGCTGCACCAGCTCCATTCTCAGAGGAGGGGAGACTAGCGGTGATAGGAACAGCATCTTTGGGAGGAAGTTATGGGATAAGGAGTGAAGAAGTTTTTGATGAGTTGGAAAGGAGAAACAACTCTAGGCCACATTGAGCTCTTCATATTTTCTCTTAAAGTGACCACCATTCATAGCTTTTTCTTTCTTTCCAGCAAAGTGTGAGGTGAGAGAGTAGTGGCCAATGGTAATCATGATCTAGGTTCAAGAACTTCAAATCAAGTTAGTTATCCTTTATTCTTACTCCCTAGATTTAGATGGTTGCCAAGATCTTTAAATTCTGCACGTAAAACACCATTGCTGTCTGTCTCTTATATTCCATTTTAACAGGCATCACTGGTGTAGGCCCCAGTGACTCAGAGTCATCAGAATTATTGTAGCAGTGTCCTCTCCAGTCTCCATGTCTCTAGGTGCAGCATCTTTTAAACTACCCTACACACCACAGCTCATTCAACCCTCCTAAAGGGCTGTATTGACCTGGTCCGAAACACTGAATGTTCCCTGTTACTGTCAGGATAAATTTCAATTGCAAATAAATCAAGATTCTCACAACCTGGATGCAGTTTATCTTTCTGATATCCTTTCTCATTATTCCTCTAGGTTGACTATACTTGTAACTGACCTTGTTGGGGGCACCCACGCATGTGAAGCCCTCATTTTTTCTCCACTCACTTTCCTCAGCCAGCTAAAGCTCTTTAAATGGTAGCTCCATCAGTTTCCACGGCGTCTTGGTCGCTCTCATTCTCAAAAAGTCCCATCTAGTACAAATTTAAACTCTAGTCTTATCTCCTCCCTTCCACTTAACATAGGCTCCATCTGTGTCCCAGGGGATCTTCAGGATGGTAGGATATTGTCTGCTCTTGCCCGTCTTCTTTTCCTTTCTCCCCTGATTCTAGATCCTCTGGTGTTAAGCAGTAGGGAGAGGGTCAGGGATGAGTCCCTTTTCCTTGTGTGGCCGTTGGTGTGGTGTGGTCTTCCCTCGGGGGCTGTCCCTATTACTCTTAACACTGACTCAACATCAACGCTGTCTGTGTTTCAGGCCCCCCAGTGTTAGCTCTGGCGAGAGGGAGCTGTGAGTGTCTGGGCTTCCCTGTGGAGGCTGGGGTTCTTGGAGGAGGTCCATTCTGGATCTTCCTTTTCTCAGATCTTCCTTTGTCTCAGTCTCTGACAAAGCAGTATGCCTGCAGCCTTTGGTGCTGGAGTAACCCTCCTCTGTTGCCTGCAGGATGGCTTCACTTGGCTCCTTTTCCATGACGTCCATCTGACCCACAGGAAACCACGCAGCAGCTTTTCCTTGTCCAGTTGTGAGCATCTGAGCTGCTCCATGGCTGCATCGCTTCCCCCCTTTCCCACCCTCTCTCTTTGTCCTTTTCCTCAGGTCAAAGTATGTATAAACCTACTTCTGATCACGGGATGAATACCATTTACCCTTATATACAGGCTGAATCTCTTGAAGGCCCTCTCACTTGGCTTTAAGGGAGGATTGATCTCCTTGTTCCCCCTTCATGGGGAACTGAGGGGAAAAATAATATAAAACTCTTGCCCTGGCAGATGACTTACATTCTGACATTTCCTCCACTGCCCCACCCGCTCCATTGCACATTCCTCTGCTTGTGTGGATTGGATGGGACAGTTGTCATGAGGTGCTGGCTGTAGGGGAGATGGGATGGCTTATCAGTTACCTCTAAAAAGCCTTAAAGAGGTGTCTGCTCTTTCAAGAGTTTTCAGAATGTTCTTGTCAGCTGTCAGTCCCTAGCTTTAAGTTGTAGTCCCAATTCTGGAGAAAACAGGAACAGTCTGACTATTTTCTTACAAGTTCTCATATAGGCATATTTCTCCTAATAAAAATAATAGCTAAATTTAATGAGCATCTAAGACCCTACGTACTGTACAAAGCACTTCAATGCATTATCTCATTTAGTCCTCTGACAACCCAATGGACTTTGCATTGTCAGTATTATACTCATTTTATAGATGAAAGCAACTGAGGCTTAAATCAGTTACACAGTTCTTCTAAGGTCACATGTGTGGAAAGTGGCAGTAGCAGGACTGGAGCCCAGGTCCATGTGACTTTAACCTGTATGACATATTGACTCCAGACACACCATGCACTATGGCTTTACTCCTGTTGTTGACATTAGACTTGAGAGAGTATTCAGTTAGATATTTCCATCATACAGAGGAGAACCTTCCCCTAGAGAGGGCAGGCGAATTTGTCAAGGCCACACATCAGAACTTCCCTCAAATGCCTTCTTTACTCTCCTTTATATCCAAACCCTACATAGCCTTCAACACCTACCTCAGATTCCACCCCATCCCACCTCCCGAAGACTTCCCTGTCCAGCCCAGTCCTCAGTGGCCTCACATTCCTCTGAAACTTATGCCACTTTCTGCTGGTACCACGCACATGACACGCCCACATAGACTGTCTTGGCATTTCCTTAGTTGCCATGTAACTAATTTAAAAAATCATTTCATGTGCCCATGACTTCCTCCCTCACATAGATTGTCAGCAACATGAGCATTACTTTAAAAAATATTCCCTCATGTTGTAATTTTAGTTCAGTTTATCTATTCTCTATTGGTGGCCCTTTTGGGAGCAGGCGCTCAGACACGCCGATGGAGTCTTGATAAAGGTGATACAATTTCTTGTTTTGTTTACCCTAACTCAGAGTTTTAAAAAGCTGGCCTAAAAATATTCCATGTGTAGCTGCTGCCATACAGTGACTGAAACACAAAACTGCCTGACATTCCTCTCTGCGGCCATGGTGGGAGCACAGACAGGGCCGATCTTTGTGCTTGCTTTTCAAACGAGTGGTGTATACTTCAAAAGAAAAATAAAAAGTTAAAAAAATTATGTTGAGCACCTAACACAATGTACCTAGAGATGAGTAAGAAAATCCCTAATCTCAAGGAACTTTCTTTCTACGTAGTAAAGAACATCACGTAAGTGTACAAATTTTATTGTTATGAGAACAAGTTATATAAATGCTATAGCTATGAAACTTAAAAGGACAGATTGCATTGGTTTGAGGGGTTTGGGAGGCTTCTTAGAGGAAGCAGACGGCCCTGAAGGTGAAGATGTGGAATTATGAGCATTGAAGGCCGAGGGGAAAAAGCAAGAAAAAGCAAAGAGAAAGGCAAATAGCTCTCAGGTAAAGGGCTTACTATGGCCTCCCTGGGTTGCAGTGTGTGACCAAGCA
Source organism: Grampus griseus (assembly GCF_964374135.1). NCBI lineage: Eukaryota > Metazoa > Chordata > Mammalia > Artiodactyla > Delphinidae > Grampus > Grampus griseus. The sequence continues at coordinate 97,665,860 of NC_139018.1, forward strand.
GGTTGACTGTAGATTACAGATTTATTTTTTTTGACCAGCATAAGATTATTTTTTCCAATTATAATATGAATGCTTTTAGGTGGGTCTTGTCTAGATTTCATTTTCTCTTAGTTTTCTAACAGGCTGCTATACATTTCTCCTTGCCTCCCTAGACCCTGAAGGCTTCTGAGTGATGGGTATAGCAGGAGGATGCTGGTAAGGTGGCTTGGAGGACAGTGGTAGGTCAGTGGAAAGATTTTCAAACAAACAAGTCGTGGGGGAGACACTCAAGTTTTTGAGCGAAGGAGTGATGTGATGGGAGCCTCACTTTGGGACGATGGATCTGGCAGTGAGACTGAAGCAGAAAGAAGTGAGAATCAAGAAATCAGTGTTCCTTTTGTTTCCTTGCAGGCCCGGGTAGTTATACGTCTCCAATAATTCTTGTGGTCTGCACTACACAATTTAACACTGTCCTGCGTTCTCCAATTTTTTTCCTGTTGTAGCATTCTTTACTCAAGCTCTAGAGATCTGGGGTCATGCCTTTTATCATTTGTGTGTCTGACACATGCAGGCAGTCCATGGACAGTTGTTTTACTGGAGACTCGGTGTTACTTCTCTGGAGCAAGAAGGGGTGAGGAAGGGACATTAATTCACATGCCGTGTCAATTTAAATTATTAAAGAATTTGTTTCAGGTATCTGAGCACAGGACATGTGTTCTAATGCTTTTGTTTGGCTCTAGACCCACATAATGACCTTTTATGCTAAATAATGTTTTCTGTTCAAGATAAAATATCTTTCTTTTCTCTACTCTAACACACATGATGTGATCTGAATTACTCATAAGTGTTTTCAGTTTTTGCTTATGTTGCATTTTGAAGTTCAATATGCATAGACATCTTGGCATAAAGTGGTGCTAAACTCACTCATGAATACATTGGAGTCTGTTTTCCTGATTAAATGGAAAGTTAAAACCTTTAAGTTCAAGTACTAAAGCTTCCACTGAGTTTCAAGGAGGTCCCTTCTTAATTGAGTTCTTCTCAAACTGAAACTTTTAATTTCAACATTATGTTGAAAATGAAGGCTTGAAGGATTGACTCAGTGGTATGTTTCTCTTTGTAGGAATAGTGAACGGGCCTGGCAGTTCAGCTGTCCCACGTTATCTACCACATTATAAAACCAGAAGGTTTAGATATTAAGAAAATGCTATAGATATGGATTGATTTCTTCTATCAAAAAGCCTCATGTCTCATAGTGTTCACACAACATGTTTTCTTGGAAATCAAATAACCAGAGCAGAGACTGCTGTCAATGTCAGGGCTTTCTGTCAAGTGGCTTTTTGCTCCAAATGGTGGGTATGGCCAGGTTTACGTTTTTTTATAAAGTATGGGCAACAAAGTGAGTATAGACTGTTATTATTACTCATTCATCTCTGTTTCATCCTAGAAATACTTTTTATTACACCGTCAGTCTTGTTTGTGTGATTACAAAAACAATATACTAATTGTAAAAACAAAACAACAAATTCAGAGGTGAGTGAGATAAAGAAGGCTTCCTATGATTAGGAAGAGATAACCACTGTTAACTCTTTCACCATTTGGAATAGGTAGCTAGGTAGATAGGTAGGTAGGTAGATAGGTAGGTAAATAGATAGACAACAGATAAATGGGATTTTTGGTGGTTTGAACAGAAGAATAAACAATGGTATTTCTGTAAGTCCAACTATGGCATATTTATTCTTCAGGAGCCATTGAGGCAACTTATTTCATGTTTGGATTTTATCTTGGTTTAAGATCCAACAACTTCAGTGGGGGATGTTTCTTAACTCTGTGGTGATTAAAAGACTGCTCACTCACTAAAGTATAGCTCTCAGGCTGTTAAACCGTTCTGTGCAATAATTTAAATCAGTGGTTGAGTTAAGCTTGTGGGTAACTTGCTGGGTCTTAAAGATTCTGGAAGTGGTTCTCTGGATAATTTAGGAAGTTGTCAAGATAAGTTCCCTATGGGATAATATAGTAACACGCCAAAAAGTCCAGGTGAAATAAGTCCTTTTAAGATAATTATTGAATTTGGTTAGATGAATTGTGCAAACATGTTTCTGTGTTCCACACGTAGTTTATAGAAGAGCTAGAAAAACTCCTGATCTCTTTGACCTAACACTCTCCAATGTCTCCTGCCCCATCAATCCCATCATTGCCATGTTCCCTCCCTCAGGGTGAGCAGAAGCTCTTAGGATCCCAGGTTCAGAGAAGACAGAAAGTAGTTCAGGGAGGTTTCTGCTCTGAGTGTCAGAGGATTGCTTATGCTTAATCCAGCTTAAAACCTATGTCAATATTCATAGAAATTAAAGAGAAAGGACTTACTTCCTCAGGGACTAAGACAGGTGATTGAAAGAGATGAGGTTAAACAGAAAGGCTAGTGTGTTTTGTGGGGGTGGAGGGAGAGGAGAGAGGAGAAGGAGGAGAAGAGGAAGAAAAGGAAGAAGGAAGGGAGGAAGAAGCCAAGAGGAGGAGGGGATAGGAGGGAAAGGGAGAGGGACAGAAGAAGGAGAAGAAACTGGAAGACAAAAGGAGAGAGGAGAGGAGTGCTCACCTTTTAAAAATATATTGAGGTTAAAAATGTGTGTGGAGTAATGTGCAGAACTTAATTAGAGAATCAGATGAGGGTTAGCACATGTGTACCTGTATAAATAATTCCCAATAAAGATATAGAACTTTTCCTTCACCTCAGAGAGTCTCTTTACTCAACCTCCAGTATAATCTGTTCCACCCTCCGTACAAATATGGTGATTTCTGTCACTGTAGATTAGTTTTGACTGTTCTTGAGCGTCATACAAATGGAATCATACAGTATGTTCTCTTTTGTATCTGGCTTCTTTTGTTTCATATAAAGTTTGTGAGATTCGTCCATAGTGCTGGGTGTGATTCTACTTTATGACTGTACCACATTCGTTTACCCACGAAAACTGTCTTCCTGTTTTCTTATGTGATATTTGGTTTTTCATTTTGTTTTCTGATTACTGCAATTTCAATATTTGAACTGAGCATACATGTGCCACATGATGAGGGACCAGATCCTTTGGAAACGAATAATAATTGAATACTTGGAAACTTCATCTGTGCCGATTATTATCATCTCCTTACTACCAAATTTTAACCAAAGCTAATGTCCTCTAAAGTGCCCAAATCTACTTGGCAGTGGTATTTCACATTTACACATGATTCTGCAGTTTATAAAGCATCTTTATACACAGCATTTTCTTTTACCTTAATCAACATTGATAGTTTCTAGGTATCAGATTTTGAAATGGAGAGTCAGGTACATGGACTTCCTGTTCCCTTCCCCCCAAATTCTAATTTTGTGATGTGTTACTCCATCAAATTTCTCTGGGACTGTAATAAGAATGACTGATTCTCTGTGCATAAGATCTGGTTAGGGTTTCAATGCAGCCAATTCTACTGCCCTGCTCAGTGTGCCTGTTTATAACCATGTAGTTCTTGTCTGTGCTGCTCTTTGTTCACCGTTGGTTGGTCTTTTACACATTGCTTTTTAAAAGCAAGGAATTTCTCTGTCTGACTTATTTCACTAAGCATAATACCCTCTAGATGCATCAATATTGTTGTAAATGGCAGACTTTCATTTTTTTTTATGGTTATGGTTTTATGGTTATATGTATATATGCACCATATCTTCTTTATCCATTCATCTATTGTGGATACCTGGGTTGCTTCCGTTTCTTGGCAATTGTAAATAATGCTGCTTATGAACATTGGTATGCGTGTATCTTTTTGAGTTAGCATTTTAATTTTTTTCAGATATATGCACAGGAGTGGAATTGCTGGATCATATGGTAGTTTTACTTTTAGTTTTTTGAGGACTCTCCATACTGTTTTCCATAGTGGGTGCATCGATTTGCCTTCCCAACAGCAGTGTACAGGGCTCACTTTTCTCTATGTCCTCACCATTTGTTATTTGTAGACTTTTTGATGTTAGCCATTCTGACAGTTATGAGGTGGTTTTGATTTGTGCTTCTCTAATAATTAGTCATGCTGAGCATCTTCTCATGTGTCTCTTGGCCATCTAGATGTCTTCTTTGGAAAAATGTCTATTCAGGTCTTCTACCTGTTTTTAATTGGGTTGTGTGTTTTTTTGATATTGAATTGTGTGAGCTGTTTCTTAAAAAAAATTGTAAATCAAGTATACGTCAATAAAAAACTAATTTAAAAATAAATAAAAGTAAGGAATATTTAAAACCTGTTCTAAAAAATAAATGAAAGATCTAGCTGCTTTAAGGTATTTTCCATTCAATTTAGTTCTGAAATCACTTAAGGAAAAAAAAAAAAAGTTTTGTATAAGTGTCCTTTTGCATTACTGAAGGACTACTTAGTATCATGTCATGGAACCAGCCAATAAATGAACCTCTCGAACAATGAACGTGCCAATACAAACTGCATGGTATCTGGAAAAGTGATGACCTCTAGAAAATTTACTATATTATGTTAAAAGATCTTTAACTTTCATTTTAAAACTATTTTTGCTTTTTTTTAAAAATATAAATTTATTTATTTATTTTTGGCTGCAATGGGTCTTCATTGCTGCACCCAGGCTTTCTCTAGTTGGGGTGAGAGGGGGCTACTCTTTGTTGCGGTGTGTGGGCTTCTCTTGTTGTGGAGCATGGGCTCTAGGAGCACAGGCTTCTATAGTTGTGGCATGTGGGCTCTAGAGCACAGGCTCAGTAGTTGTGGTGCATGGGCTTAGCTGCTCCACAGCATGTGGGATCTTGCTGGACCAGGGCTCGAACCTGTGACCCCTGCATTGGCAGGCAGATTCTTAACCACTGCACCACCAGGGAAGTCCACTGTTTTTGTTTTTGAACAATTAAATCAAATCTGGTCATGGTTCCCCAGGAAAAGATTTGCCTCCAAACTCTCTTTGTAAAGAAGACATGCCTTGTACATTTTGATTGCCTTGGTAGAAGAAGCATATTGAAAAATAAAAGAAAAATATTTTAGCAAGGAAAATATTCCTCCATGATTCTAAATAAGTTCAATTTTTATGAAATGTATGTGTGGACATAGCATTTGTGTTAATGGTTATTTATAGACTCTGTCAGTAAATAATGAGCTTTGTGCTTGTAGCTCCCTTAGGTCTTTCTGTGACTTTTGGAAAGTGAATCCTGATTCTCTTTTTAAATAAAAAAAATATATAAGGGCCATGTAATATAAAATATAAAGTACCCTAAAATTTTAAATAAATTTATTGTGCTGCATATGTGCGTGCACACGTGTTATTTTTCTCTGTTTTCAGGCAACACATTTTACCAAGGATGGCTGGTATTTTTGTTTACATCCTGTGGTTACTCTACTGGAGTAAAATGGGCAAATACTGTGCCCATTTTACAGATGTGGAATGCTGATCCTGCAATATGAAGTGGCTAGAAAGAGGTGAGGCTAAAATGAAAATTCAGCCCTTCTGAGAGATTTTTCAGTGCTCTCCCCTATACACTTTTTTTTTTTTTGCTCATCTTTTTCAGTTTTTGGCATAGCCACCCAAGGAGAGGACCAGGCGCAAAACCAAGAACAGAAAGGGTCTGCAAAGGGTATAATGAGAGCTCTGGATGAACAGTAATTTTACTCAGATCTGAGAACTAGAAAGCTGGCTGAAAAAGCTGTCTGTATTATAAAAACTGAAAAAACTAGATGGCAAATCAATATTCATCCAGAGTAAACTTTATTGACCAATTACTTAAATTTCAAAGAACTTAATTTGTGTTGCAGCAGCTTTGCAATTGTTTTCTGAAGAGCTGAAGAAATCGCCCTATAATGTTCGAACTGCAGATTTGGTTTTCAGAGAGGATTGTGTGCAGTGTTTTAGAGTACGACCGTGGGTCAGCATTTCGGTGACAGCTTGAAAGGCCTTTAGCTTCAAGAAGCTTCTGTGAGGTCAGCGGAGGGCTCTCCTGGGACCAAATCCCCATCTATGATCAGGATAACTTGAAATGAGATTTCTAACAGGAATTAACCAGGGCCTCTTTTTCCTCTTTTTTTAAAGCAAGCTGCACTGTCATCCTTTATGGAAATCATCACAAAAGAAGGGCTTGAGAGGGAGTGGTTCTGCTTAAGACATTGCAGCAGATAATGGATAAAATAAGATGTGGGTGATTGCTCACAGCCCCCTCCCAACACCATTGCTTCTTACTCCCTTTTAGAGAACACCCAAGTGAGTTTTAGGATAACAATGGCTTGGTTTTAATGTTCATGAATAAAAGAAGGAGACTGTGAGTAAGCATTGGAATTTGGAAGGCAATAAAGAAACATATCAAGAGAGAAAAGCAACTTGGGACTGAATTGGAAGTGGAATAGAAAATAATCAGTCCTTCTTCTGTATCACCCCAAGTAATGTTGGCCTTGTCAAATGCATCACAGCTTGAGTCAAGTGTCAGCGGTGTCTGGGTTGTAGAAAGGAATAAGCCCATCCATTACGGGCTGCATCGACTCCTCTAAGTCAGCTGGAGAAGTTGGGTGTGTTGGGGGGGGGGCGGAGGGGATGGGGGGGTGTTTGTGTAGGTGTAAATTTAAATCTATTTAGTTCTCTTTGTTTTGCTCTGTGAAGGAGAAATGGAAGTTATTTAAATATCTAAGTTCTTTTGAGCCTCAAAGTTGCCATGCTGGTTGGAAAGGTAGCTGCTTACTCAAGTTTCCATGGTTAGGGAATGCTAGGGTTGAACACTGTGCCTAAGTCTGTGGATACATACACTATCCCATTGTGAAAATGGTCATTTTAAATATCTTAAAGTTAAAAAGCTTTGCCTTGTATTGGGACCATAACTTCTGATTTGAAGACACTGGAAGTCAAATTCATGTAATTTTTTTTTTGAATTTTTTTTTTGCGGTACGCGGGCCCCTCACTGATGCGGCCCCTCCCATTGCGGAGCACAGGCTCCGGATGCGCAGGCCCAGCGGCCATGGCTCACGGGCCCAGCCGCTCTGCGGCACGTGGGATCCTCCCGGACCGGGGCACGAACCCGTGTCCCCTGCATCGGCAGGCGGACTCTCAACCACTGCGCCACCAGGGAAGCCCATCAAATTCCTGTAATTTTTAACGAAGTTTTGCTCAGTCACTTTCAGCTACTTTAAACCAGATTAACATGAATGAGAAATAAAGTAAAGAATATCCTTTAGATAATGAATAGAGGCTGTCAACCTCTAGATCCCCTTCCCTGGTCACAGTTTAATTATCCAGCAGTGGGTGTCTGACTTAAACTGCCAATCAGAACTATTAACCACCTGATTGGGAGGTCTTTTAGTCATTTTTCTCTTGTTATAGTAATTGTGAGGTTTGAAAGTTGATTTTGTCACTTGCAATCAAAGTCCTGACCAATACATGTATCCATTTAGGGAGTATTTAGAGGGCTACATTCTCAAAAATCTTTTAGTGGCTTCCAGTAAGTGAATTATTTCTACATTAGAATAATAATAAAATAATAATAATGATAATTAGAATGGATTATTCACTACATAAAACCATAAAGGATCCTATTAAAATACAAATATTATGCAGAAGAACTGTACATCCAGCCTCTAACCCCTGTGATCACTTTAACACTAATTATCTTGATTATCTAGTCAGCAACCTTTTGGAGTTTTGATTCAAAAGTCAGCACAGCTTAGTTTTGAAGGAAAAGAAAGACCAGAAGCAAACATCATAGGAGGTAGGGATAATACAAGGGCAGACAAGTAGAGCACATTTCTCAGGTTTTTGGGTGGAGTCATGAGCAAAAGATAACTCTTAAAAGATAACTGTCTTTGTTGCATCAGATTCAAGACTTTAATTTTCTTAACCCAAAAAGAAAGAGGAAAATGCCGATTCAGGTCTATCACATGTCCTCTCATAGAGTTGTTGGTAAAGCAGTTAAAAGCACAAATGACAGAAATGGTAGATACTGGTCCCATTATTGCTATATTATGCAGACAGAGTATGTGTTTTCCCCAGATTAGATTTTTATGACAAGATTTTTTTTTTTTTTTTTGGTCATAATACTGAACTGTTATTTGTCAAAGAAGATATATTTGGTTTTGGCTGTTGCAGAAATCTTAGAGGAAAAATTCCTAGGTAGCATTTTACATTTAAAAAGTACATAAAGCAAAGGGCTTCCCTTCCCTAGTGGCGCAGTAGTTAAGAATCCGTCTGCCAATGCAGGAGACACGGGTTCGAGCCCTGGTCCCAGAAGATCCCACATGCCGCGGAACAACTAACCTGTGCACCACAACTACTGAGACTGCGCTCTAGAGCCCGTGTGCCACAGCTACTGAAGCCTGCACGCCTAGAGCCCGTGCTCCCAACAAGAGAAGCCACCACAATGAGAAGCTTGCACACCACAACGAGGAGCAGCCCCCGCTAACCGCAACCAGAGAAAAGCCTGCGTGCAGCAACAAAGACCCAATGCAGTCAAAAATAAAATAAATAAAATAAATTTATAAAAAAAAGAAGTACATAAACCTGAAGAGCAAATTTTTTTCTTTCAGAATAGGTTTTATTGTCTTTGAAAGCTTCAGACTTTCATAAAGCATTATAATACTTGGAATAAGCATATAAAATATTTCAGGGTATTGGTATTTATCTCTTTTTTTTCATAATTCTGGGCAAAAAAAATCCTAGGGAAAGTCTGAGGATAGATTTCTTCCATTTTCTCTTTGTTGTTTCCAGTTTTCCAAGTTGCCTTGACGCAGAGGTCAGGGGAAATGATCCAGGTCCTGAGCACATCTGGGCTAGGATCCACGAGGCCAGCTGAGACCATCGTTGCTGTTAGTGAAAGAGCTTCATAAGTGCTTAAGGCTGGAAGGGATGGTCCAAATCAACTATAGAATCCTGTCATTTTTCAAATGGGAAACTGAGGTGCAGGGAGGTGAAAGGACCTGTCAAGGTCATACAATCAGCTAGTGTCAGAGCTGTGCTCCAGGCAGACTGACTTCCCATTCAGCTGTTTTCTTAGTAATTTCCCAGGGTCCTTTTCACTTCATCCTTTACTTGTTTCCCTTCCACTTCCTCCACTGACCCCCGATCTTGACCAGGCTACTCTTATAGCCTCAATCCTGCTGTTTGGTTCTACTGATTGAGTGGGATCTCCCCACCTCGAGTCTTGGCATCCTCTGAGTGGTTTTGACTCGGACATACCCTTCCAGAGGTTTGGTTTTGTTTTGTTTTTTGCGGTACGCGGGCCTCTCACTGCTGTGCCCTCTCCTGCTGCAGAGCACAGGCTCCAGACGCGCAGGCTCAGCGGCCATGGCTCACGGGCGCAGCCGCTCCGCAGCATGTGGGATCTTCCCAGACCAGGGCACGAACCCGTGTACCTTGCATCGGCAGGCGGACTCTCAACCACGGCGCCACCAGGGAAGCCCCCTTCCAGGGGTTTTATTTGCCGATGACCTTGAGGACTCCCTCTCCACCTGCTGGCCTTTACCACTACAGCAGCTGCCATCCTGCTCTCACCACCACCACAATTTATCCAGTTACTACTTTCTGCCAGGTGCTGTGCTTAGCACTTTCTAAAAGCAAGCTCATGCACTCCACACAACAGCTCTTTAAGGTGAGTATTTCCCCCCCCCTGCAGTTGAAGAAATCAAAGCTCAGAGAAGTTACATCATGTCTCCATCACCTCACGGTGCTAAGTGTAAGCTGAGGTTAAAACCCAGGAATATCCAAGTCCCATTCTTTTTCCATGACACCTTTCAGTCCCAGTCTGAACTGCTTAAAGCTCAGATTTTAGTGACAAATCATTGCAAATTACACTGCTTAGGGCACTCTAGTTCCCATTAATCTGCTCTGTAAATTATCTTTAATTATGTGTTAATGCATGAGGCTTCCCTCTTTGGGCTTGTCTGATACTAGGACTACCCTGCTTTATGCTCTTGGGACTCTGTGTTCAATATTCTGCCCTTTTATGTGTTCCGGATGTGGGAATGGGAATGGTTAAATGTCGCTCTATTGGCTGAAACAGTTACTCCGTTTGGCTGAAACACTAACTCCTGATTGAAACTTCAGCTGAAAACAGACCCTCCAAATGGCATACATTTGTACCCCTGAGCACTATGGCAGACTAATTGCTTACCGAATTTCTACTCTTATCCTTCTTTCTTAAGTGAACCAGGTTCAGGGCAACTGAATATTTTTCAGTGAAGACCCTCAATCATCTGAAAAGTACTCGTGTTTCCAGCCTCTCTAAAGGTGCAAGGGATGTCTGCCGGGGATTTCTAGGGAAGTATGGCTTTCCTAATGCAGACGCTGTTCTGTGTTCCTTGGCACTTCTTTCTTTTCCATGCTTGGAGTGTTAATGGCAGACACAGCTATCTTGCAGTATGGCCATAAGCATAAAAACCACACCCTAAAGACAGTGAGTAGAAACACTGAAGGCAGCCAGGATACCAGTGACATCATGAAACTACTCTACCAGTCCTAGACTGCCTACCTCCTACTTTCTTGTTAAATCAGAAAATAAACTTTTATTTGGGAAAGCCATAGTTAATTTGTTTGGGTTTTTCTTACATATAGTTACTTAAAAACTGTGAAAATTGCTGATGGAGTCCAGCCTCCTCATTTTGTACAAGTGACTGAAGCTTACTTTCCTTCTTCACTTTATAACACCTTATCTAACTTGATTCTTCTTCATGGTGCCCCAAATCAGCTAAAATTACGTATTTATTTACTGTCTGTCTTCCACGCTAGAATGTAAGTTCCCCAGGGTTAAGGACTACATCTTTCTTGTCTATTGCTACATTCCTAGCACTTAGGACCGTGTCTCACACAGCAGACATACTCAGTGTTCATTGAATAAATGTACGAATCAGTGAGCTCTCACAGGGGTCCAATGACTACATTAAGAAAATGTGTAATAGGGATTAAAACCATCTGCCTGATAACCAGCTCAGTAATCCTTCATTACACTACTGCTTTGGGTTCTCTTTTAAGTCCTAGGGTAACAGTGATAATTCTATATACACATTTAACAGAAACACATTACAATCCAATTGAATCTACTCACAATGTCATCAAACTCTTATAGCATCACCTCTTCAGACTTGTCCCTCATATAATACCATTTTTGCCACCGTTCCTGAATTGCCATGACTAGAAGCTCTCCCTTAAAGGGCTCTATACATGATGCCTTTCTTGGAAAATCACAAAACACCTTAGAATATTAAAGATTCTTATAGGCACTATAATTAAAAAATTGATTTAACTTTACCTTAATACTTTCCAAATTTATTTTCTATCTGAATATCCTGTCTATCTTCATTCTTTGGCTAACCACTACTAAAGTCCCAAGGAATTAATGCTGTACCTTGAAAAACTGTGAGTCTTGACCACTGTAGTTCAAGTTGGGTATTTTATGTTCTTCAATTTCTTATAAAAAAAGCCTTGATGAGCATTGGTGTCTGATGATGAAAACCCTACTCTCTACAAGTATTCTCTTTTTGGGCTAACTTTTCCAGCTGTGCGATTCATGCTGCTCAGTTCAATATGAGAATTTCTATATCACTTCCTCCTGCTGGCTCTTACAGTCCTAAAAATGCAGCCTATTCTTTTACACAAAGCTGATGGCTATCATCATCATCATCATCACCATCTTCTTCTAACATTAAAGTTACAACTATGGTATTATTTTTAAACCAGTCACGTTTATCTTTTAAACATGGCTCTAATAAAATTATTTTAAATGATTCTCGCCCACAGACACACACACACACACACACACACACACACACACTTTTTTTCCCCCTAATAGCCATATGTATTCTTCAAATTAGCATTTTCCTAAATTGGCTTGCTCTATGGCAGCCTAAAGAGGGAGGTCACCATGGCCTCTTCTGATTCCCTAGTGAAGAGGAGTAGAATCAAAAGGCGTTAGCTTACTGAAGGAGCATACTGTTGACTGGGCTATTTTAAAGTTAACAAGTTTCAAGAATAGATAGTCCATGTGTCTTAAGAGAACGCAGTAGCATTTGTTTTGTAGGCCAATAATGACTTGACAAAGAATATTATTGATCTTTAGATGAGCAGTTAGGCCAGAATATCCATAGATTAATTTTTCAGAATATTGTTAAAAGGCTCTGACACATCTGAGTTTTAATCTACTACTCTCCCAAAATAAGATGCTAAGTTATTTCAAGGCTCTACTCTTGGCTTTTCTTTGTTCTTTCCCAGAGCCATATATTTAAACATCACCTGATTACTCTTAAATGCACATCTCTAAGCATCTGCTGAGCTCCAGACTTACATATCCAAGTGTCTCCTCACAGATAGTGTCACTTCTCTTTGGAAATCTAATAGACATGTCTAGTTTAAGATTTTCTGAACAGAAATCTTAATTTCTATGGTCTGCTTCACCACTCTTTCCCCTAATTTTCACCATTTCAGGAAGGGCCAAACCCAGTTGCTCAGGACCCTGACTAATCAAAATTTTGATTTCCTTTTTCTCCTTCTAGTCTATATCAGTCCATTAATGAGTCCTATCAATACTTCCTCCAAAATGTGTTCAAATCTGACAACCTAAAACCATCTGTACTGATAAAGCCTAATCCAAGCCACTTTTATTATGTCTCTTCTGGACTATTACGACAGCCTTTTTATGGTCCTCCTGGGTCCACTTTTGTCCTCCCATGGTCCACTCTCCTTAGAGCCAAAGTAATCTCTCTCGGTGTGAATGCCATTATATCACTCTCGTGCCTAAGACTCTTCAGTGGCTTCACAGGTCAGTGAGAAGAATGTCCAAGTCCCTATCATGGCTTGCAATGGCCTACGTGTTTCTCTGATTGTATTTCCTATCATTCTTCCTGTTGCTTACTACATTTCTGCAACCTTGGCTTCTTTCCTTTCTGTTCCCTTAAATACACCATGCTCATTTGGTCTTGGGGCCTTTGCGCTTGTTATTTCCTCTGCTTAAAATACTCTTCTGATGTGTTTCCATATAACAGTATCATTTTCATTACTGAAGACTCAGGTCACTGTCACTTCTCAGGTCTTCTGTGATCACATTAACGCCAGTAGGATCTTGTGCACACAAGTCACTCTATTCTTTTGCACTGCTATACTTATTTCTGTACATATTTGTTATCTGTCTATGTCCACTGGCATATACCCTTGAGGTCAAGGAATTTGATTACTGTACCTAAGAAAGAGCCTCTCATAACAAGTGCTCTGTAAGAACTTGTTGACTGTCTGAATAAATATGGATCCTTAAAAATACTTCATTGTTATCTTTGTCTCTAATCTCTTCCTTCAAATCACTTTCCTTCCCAATTAAACTTCTTAAAGCGTTAACTTCTTATGTTCAAGAGCACATAATAGCTTCCATAGAGGATAAAGTTCCAAACTCCTCTTCCTGAAATTTCAAGATGCTAATTTTCTTAACCCAAACTTTTTAACCCCCAAAGTTTTAAACTTTTTCCCCTAAATGAACTCTGGGCTGGAAGACTGAGTTCCCTCTCCCTGAGAAAGTCTCTTTCCAGTCTCTGATCTTTGCTATATTCCTCCAACTGTAAATTTTCACCCAATTCCGCATGGTTCAATTTCCCCTCCCCTACCAAGCACTACTCCAGCCTGTAGACAGCTTTTTCTTTCCTTCTATATATCTCTTATTGTTTATATTGTCATCAAATTGGTGGAACAGATCCTTATACTACTTTATTTATGTGTAGGTTATCCCCCCAAAGGAAAGACCGAATTTGAATATTAAATGCCTCCTCAACCTCCTAGCATAATGTTCCACAGAAAATATATCTATTTAATTCCAGTTTCAATAGACATGGTGACAGAAAAACATTTATTTACTGTAAACACCTATTTATCATAATAAATATAAAAAAGCAAGGGTGATGACAAAAAGCTACTGATATTTGATCTCATTGTTAGAAAAACAATAGGGTATGGTGGTGAGCGTTATGGATAACTGCAGTCACATAACTCACCTAAGGAGGGCGGCCACAGCGCATGTCCAGGGAATTATTACTGTATAAAAACAGAGGCCCACTGTTCATTGACCCTGGTTTTTTTATGTTTTTATTTTGTGGTTTTTTTTTCCCTGCTAAGGAAAACCAGAAATGCATATCTTTTATGCTAAATCACCCGATTTTTTACTTTTTTTCTTCCAGGAAACAAAGTGTTTTATTAAAGAGCTCAAGGAAGCAAAAATAGAGGTCAAAGGCTCTGTGTTTTTAAATATCACTCATTGACTACTTATTCCAACTTCAGATAGAATTCTGTTAATTATAGATATGATTTTTCTAGTTCACAGATTAAATGCAGAAAATCAGAGAAGAGGAAAGACGTGTTTAAGACACAGAAAAGTCAACTGATTAAAGACATGTAGATATATATAAAAAAATCACCCAATTTTAAAAAGTTCAACATATCTGAGGCCCAAGTCTGCAAATTTTATTTTGCACTTTCGCAATGCTGACTCAAAAACTGTTCTATATTGTTAATTAACTGAGTTCCAGGAACCTGTACTTCATTCCCTCCAATTTCCCTTCATTTTCACAAATATTTCAAATATTTCTTTTTTCTCCTTTCCAACACTAGTCTTCATAATTTACCAAAGATTTTTTTTTTTAACATTTAGTATGTGCTTTCTGATGACAAAAGTAATATATACCCTCGTAGAAAATTTGGAAAATACTGAAAGGTTTGTTTACATAAGAATGTAAGAATAATTCTATACATTGCTATTATTTTTATTTATTTTCTTTCTATTTTAGCCTATGACATTTAGTTAACATAATAAAAGCATTGGGTTTATTTTTTATAAAAGAAATTCTCCATGACATTAAAAATTCTTGATAAGCATTATTCTAATGTCTACATAAATTTCTATTGCTTGGATTAATCATAATTTATTTAGCCACTTCTCTATCATTGGATAATTAGGTTGTTTGCAGTGTTTCCCCCATAATGAATAATGTTGCAGTGAACATTTTTGTACATAAACTTCTCTCTATATTTTGAATTATTTTCTTAGAAATGAAGTCAATAGATTCAAATATATAAATATTTTTGAGGCCAAGTTGATTTCTAAAAACAGTTTGCCAATTTATAATGCTGCCAGGAACTTGAGAGTGTATATTTTACTGCATCCAGAACATTTGGATATTCTCATTAAAAAATATTTTACGGTAATTGGTAATTCCATGTCTCTCTCCTCCCCTCAAGTCTTCTCTTCTGTCACTGATTTATCTCTACATATGACCTTCGCTCCTTTTTAAAGTGAAAATTGAGGATTCCTGTCCCTCTATCTACAAAATTACCCATAGCCACACTCATTCTTATTCCTTCCCACTTGCCTCAATAAAAGAAATTACCTTTTTGATTTGGGTCAATACCTTCACTTGCACTTTATCTTTCATCTCTTTCTATATCCTCCAAGATCATGCTCTCTTAGCCATTACCCTGTCTTTAGTATTTTCAATATCTTGAAGAAACTATATCAGTATCTTCAATATCTCTCTTTTGGTTCTTTCTTTATGGCTTATAACAATTCTCAATTTTGTTTTATTAAAAATCTTTCATCCTAGTTTTCCCTTCTAGTTGTGCTCTTATTTCTCTTCTTCCTTTTACAGCCAATCTCTTTGAAAGAGTGGTCTTAACACCCAACCTTAACTTTCTCCACTTCCAGCCTTCTTCTGGGCACCAATGGCATTATTTCTCTGGAACAAGTTTTGCTCAGATCACGAGTGATCTACTATGTGTAAATCCAATGGTCTCTTTTTACAACTCATTTTACTTGTCCTATATGATCCTTTAATACTCCTTTACCCTAATCCCATTAAGTGTACTTTTCTAGAGATAGGAGACAGAAAGGTTGGAGGAGGTTACCGCCAAATTTCTGCCTCAATAGGGTTATCAGTTGTGGCCAAGAATTGGCAGTCATGGAAGAGAAAAAAGACTAATAGAGTCAGAAAGTACACTGATGAAAGGACTAATGTTATCAGCTGGAGTTTGTGGAACATGAGGACCTATCGTGAGTAGTTTGGGGCAGCAGAAACCTAACATAGTAGCAGGAAGAATAATTAGGGATAGAAGAAACCAAAGGCAATGACAGATGAGGACCAGAAAATAGCTGAGACTAACAAGTCTGAATTATTTATTCATTCATTTAACTCCTATTAAACACTTCCTGCATGCTAAGCACAGGCAATATAGTGTGTCAAGGGGTAGATAATTCATTGTCAGTAATGGCAAAGCAAGAAATTTATAGTTATAGAAGCTAACACAGAAACAGATTGGTCAGGGGTCTTCAGGGAATTTAGGGGGACAAGGATGCATGGTGGCTGTAGCCTAAGTGCATCCCAGTATCAACAGCACAAGAGAAGGCAACTGAAACTCATTTTGGAATAATACAGGTATGAAGGGAGGAAATAATGGTATAAGAGGGATTCTAGGAGAGAGAGAAGGGAAATTCAGAAGCAGTAGAAGCTTCAGAATGGCAGGGATGAGGCTAGAATGGTGGGACACGGGTCCTAATAAGAGTATCTTTGGAAGATGCCAGTGAAATCATATAGTCAATCTGAAGTTTTATTCTGTTTGAAATAAATACAACATAATGTTGATGCAATAAATTGTTTGGTTAAAAAGTATTCTCTAATGCAGGGGATAAAGTCTTCATAAAAATTCAAATAAGTTATGTTGATAGACGTTAGTCTGTATTTTGGAACTCTAAAGCTAATGCAATCTGCATGACATCAGATCAACTCAGATTTCAAGATTGCCTTGACCTCAACAGATGTAACACATTAGAACTTCCTAGTGTAAATAAAAGGGCCCAGACATATTGTTCTACATTAC
Source organism: Grampus griseus (assembly GCF_964374135.1). Lineage (NCBI taxonomy): Eukaryota > Metazoa > Chordata > Mammalia > Artiodactyla > Delphinidae > Grampus > Grampus griseus. The sequence continues at coordinate 97,682,673 of NC_139018.1, forward strand.
AAGATTTTTTCATGGTGCCTATTGAAATACATCAGAAGCACATCCATCAGATGCCACTTGAAATATTTCAGAGTATAATCTCTGAAGAGAAAATCATTTCCATTCTAATTAAGTGTCCAGAATTTGAAATCCAGCCAGAGCAAGACAAGTTCGATCAGAGTCCTTCTCATTAATACAAGATTGTGATGATAGCTCCCTGTGAAACTGGATGACCACAAGGCTGACCAGATAATTTTGCCTTTCTTCAATTCCATTGCCCTCAGCCAAATCAATAGAATGGCAATTCTTATCAATCTCCAATCTATCCACCATGATCAGACCAGGTACACTGTTGTCCAATGACTTTCCCTAGCGATGCTCTGTAGCCTGAGAGCAAGCAAAGGAAAGCAGGTAGTAGGCATGATCTGGTATTGGAAAACTGGAAGTGGAGGGGCTGTGTTCACGTCTAGGTCAGGTAGAAAATCATATGTGCAGCCTAACTGGCTGTGAATAAGAAGGTATTTAGTGACCGAAGAAGACCTCTCCGAGAGCTGCTGTGGTAGTTGTGGAATTGTGAAAGAAAAGGGAGATAATGAAGTTTTCATTTGAGATAGGGAGTGCTTAGTATTTAGACCTTGGCAGCACATACAAAAAGAAAGTTCCTGTGAAATAGAGATGACATTGTGCAGGGATATAAAAGGTTAAAAAACTGGAACCTTAGTGGGTCTTTAACATGAATATCCACATACCTAATAATTCTTAATTGATTGGGTGGCTGATTGATTGGTTTATTTGACCAAATGCAAGCCTGAGAATTATGATTTTAAATCTTAAAGATTCAGTAAGGAGACTTTTGGTTGTGGGATTAGTCAGGACAATTAAACTTTTACTCCAGGATATTGAATCTTGAATCAACTGATTCAAGAACTTAATTACTGCTCATTCCTACAGATGGCAATACCTGGAACCCAGGAGAGACTGGTTTTTTGTCTGTTTTTCTTTTCTTTTTTTCAACCAAGAACACCAGAACCCTTCTGCTTTCTCCTTTATTCAAAGACTGTTCCTCAACTTTTTTTTATCAAGTATATGAAATAATGAGCATCTTCCATTAATGTCACTATTTTTAATTTAAGGTGTATTTCTGTTTTATGCAATAAAAAACTCCTAAGATCAGGAAGTATCTACTTACTAGCATGAATACTACATGATTTTGCCTATTTTCTGATAGTTGCTATAAATAGTGAATTGATAATATAATAATGCTTTCAAAAGAAAGAACATATTTAATTTTTGTAATAAATATTAGTAATAGTAGATGATGCCTAAAATGGGGAGAAAACTGCCATTACTACTATTCTCTGCATTCTTGTAGAAATACCTAATGGATCTAAGCATATTTATGTGTATCTCTTTTTAAAATTCCATATCAGAACATTGTTCGGCCCTGTGCTTTTTTTTTTTTAACCACTTTATCTTGGAGATTTTATTCTATATCAACACATGTTAAATTACGTACCTAACACTGAAATATGAATCAAAATGTAGTAGAAACCTTGAAGCACCAGGACATAATTTTAGTGCTGATATAGTCCAACTCCCCCATTTTATGGGTGAGAAGACTGAGACTCAAGGAGGTAATATGAAAATGAGACAGTGACAGAGCAGGGAGTCTGATTCTTAATCCTGTAACTTTGCATAATACCCTAGGGGTTAAATTCACAGAATTCCTAGAAGATTTCCTTCTTGGGGGGTGGGGCAGGCAGATGAGTATAATATTGAAAGGAGGAGAAAAAAATTACAAAAGTGGTAATTACGTTGAGCCAGTCACTCTATTCAATTGAGAAATGTTTAGAAGCCCTTTGCTAAAAGTTTTGCCGGAAGTGGCTTGTATTTCTGACTCAGTTACTGATAAAAACCTTGAGCAGATACCTGGAGACCTTGGAAATTAGATGCTTCTGCAATTACTAGCTTTCTGTCTGCCAGCAGAAAGGAGAGGGACTCCTCCTCCCCCTTCTCTAGCTGCACAGCCTGACTGAGCCCCGATGAGCCCAGGCCAATTCCACTGAGGGTTGTTCAGTTCTGAGCCTGAGCCCTGGGGCCCAGGTCAGCCCAGTGCACCGATCCGAGTTCCTGGGGCACTTTTCACAGAACCATTCTACCTAATTAGGCAAAATATTTTAAAAACTAAAAAATCCATGGACATATTGCTTTATCAAACACACTGAGGAGACAATAACTTTCTATATATGTATATTTTTAACACCTTACTTCCTCTGGGCCAAATGAACTCACCCACGATCTATGTCATAAATTCTAGATCTTGTCGTAAATTTTATCTACAGAATTAACCATCTAACTGCTTCCAACAAAATAACCACACTTCTCTATGCAAACTTTTCTTGGTATCTTTAGCAAAACACCATTTAAATTTACATATATTTGTGAATTTAGAGGTATACCATCTTTCCAACAGAGTGCTACAGTTTATTACAGTTAGGATTTAACATATTGAAAATATCTGACAAAACCAATGGATCCTGCCTTTGAATTCATTCTATAAATATAGTTTTGATGACATACTTGGTATAAGTCTCTGTGCTGGGATTACAGTAGGCAGGGTGGTTGGGCAGGGTGAATGATGAATATAATATAGTTTCTACCCCCATTTTTTTCTTAGATTCCATATATATGTGTTAGCATACGGTATTTGATTTCTCTTTCTGACTTACTTCACTCTGTATGACAGATTCTAGGTCCATCCACCTAACTACAAATAACTCAATTTTGTTTCTTTTTATGGCCGAGTAATATTCCATTGCATATATGTGCCACATCTTCTTTATCCATTCACCTGTTGATGGACACTTAGGTTGCTTCCATGTCCTGGCTATTGTAAATAGAGCTGCAATGAACATTGTGGTACGTGACTCTTTTTGAATTATGGTTTTCTCAGAGTATATGCCCAGTAGTGGGATTGCTGGGCCATATGGTAGTTCTATCTTTAGTTTTTTAAGGAACCTCCATACTGTTCTCCATAGTGGCTGTATCAATTTACATTCCCACCAACAGTGCAAGAGGGTTCCCTTTTCTCTACACCCTCTCCAGAATTTATTGTTTGTAGATTTTTTGATGATGGCCATTCTGACTGGTGTGAGATGATATCTCATTGTAGTTTTTTTTTTTTTTTTTTTTTTTTAATTGCGGTACGCGGGCCTCTCACTGCTGTGGCCTCTCCCATTGCGGAGCACAGGCTCCGGACGCGCAGGCCCAGCGGCCATGGCTCACGGGCCCAGCCGCTCCGCGGCACGTGGGATCCTCCCGGACCGGGGCACGAACCCGCGTCCCCTGCGTCGGCAGGCGGACTCTCAACAACTGCGCCACCAGGGAAGCCCCCCATTGTAGTTTTGATTTGCATTTCTCTAATGATTAGTGATGTTGAGCATTCTTTCATGTGTTTGTTGGCAATTTGTATATCTTCTTTGGAGAAATGTCTATTTAGGTCTTCTGCCCATTTTTGGATTGGGTTGTTTGGTTTTTTGATATTGAGCTGCATGAGCTGCTTGTAAATTTTGGTGATTAATCCTTTTTCAGTTGCTTCATTTGCAAATATTTTCTCCCATTCTGAGGGTTGTCTTTTGGTCTTGTTTATGGTTTCCTTTGCTGTGCAAAAGCTTTTAAGTTTCATTAGGTCCCATTTTTTTTGTTTTGTTTTTATTTCCATTTCTCTAGGAGGTGGTTCAAAAGGATCTTCCTGTGATTTATGTCATGGAGTGTTCTGCCTATGTTTTCCTCTAAGAGTTTAATAGTATTTGGCCTTATATTTAGGTCTTTAATCCATTTTGAGTTTATTTTTGTGTATGGTGTTAAGGAGTGTTGTAATTTCATTATTTTACATGCAGCTGTCCAGTTTTCCCTGCACCACTTATTGAAGAGGCTGTCTTTTCTCCACTGTATATTCTTGCCTCCTTTATCAAAGATAATATGACCATATGTGCTTGGGTTTATCTCTGAGCTTTCTATCCTGTTCCACTGATCTATATTTCTGTTTTTGTGCCAGTACCATACTGTCTTGATTACTGTAGCTTTGTAGTATAGTCTGAAGTCAGGGAGCCTGATTCCTGCAGCTCCGTTTCTCTTTCTCAAGATTGCTTTGGCTATTCGGGGTCTTTTGTGTTTCTATACAAATTGTGAGATTTTTTGTTTTAGTTCTGTGAAAAATGCCATTGGTAGTTTGATAGGGATTGCATTGAATCTGTTGATTGCTTTGGGTAGTATCGTCATTTTCACAATAGTTGATTCTTCCAATCCAAGAACATAGTATATCTCTCAATCTATTTATATCATCTTTAATTTCTTTCATCAGTGTATTATAATTTTCTGCATACAGGTCTTTTGTCTCCTTAGGTAGGTTTATTCCTAGATATTTTTTTCTTTTTTTTTTTGCGGTACGTGGGCCTCTCACTGTTGTGGCCTCTCCCACTGCGGAGCACAGGCTCCGGACACGCAGGCTAAGCGGCCATGGCTCACGGGCCCAGCTGCTCCGCGGCATGTGGGATCCTCCGGACCGGGGCACGAACCCGTGTCCCCTGCATTGGCAGGCGGACTCTCAACCACTGCGCCACCAGGGAAGCCCGATATTTTATTCTTTTTGTTGCAATGGTAAACGGAAGTGTTTTCTTAATTTCACTTTCAGATATTTCATCATTAGTGTATAGGAATGCCAGAGATTTCTGTGTATTAATTTTGTATCCTGCTACTTTACCAAATTCATTGATTAGCTCTAGTAGTTTTCTGGTAGCATCTTTAGGATTCTCTATGTATAGTATCATGTCATCTGCAAACAGTGACAGCTTTACTTCTTCTTTTCTGATTTGGATTCCTTTTATTTCTTTTTCTACTCTGATTGCTATGGCTAAAACTTCCAAAGCTATGTTGAATAATAGTGGTGAGAGTGGGCAACCTTGTCTTGTTCCTGATCTTAGTGGAAATGCTTTCAGTTTTTCACCATTGAGGACGATATTGCCTGTAGGTTTGTCATATATGACCTTTGTTTTGTTGCAGAAAGTTCCCTCTATGCCTACTTTCTGGAGGGTTTTTATCATAAATGGGTGTTGAATTTTGTCAAAAGCTTTCTCTTTATCTATTGAGATAATCATGTGGTTTTTCTCCTCCAATTTGTTAATATGGCGTGTCACATTGATTGATTTGCGTATATTAAAGAATCCTTGCATTCCTGGGATAAACTCCACTTGATCATGGTGTATGATCCGTTTAATGTGCTGTTGGATTTTGTTTGCCAGTATTTTGTTGAGGATCCTTGCATCTATGTTCATCAGTGATATTGGCCTGTAGCTTTCTTTCTTTGTGGCATCTTTTTCTGGTTTTTGTATCAGGGTGATTGTGGCCTCGTAGGATGAGTTTGGGAGTGTTCCTCCCTCTACTATATTTTGGAAGAGTTTGAGAAGGATAGGTGTTAGCTCTTCTCTAAATGTGTGATAGAATTCACCCGTGAAGCCATCTGGTCCTGTGCTTTTGTTTGTTGGAAGATTTTTAATCACAGTTTCAATTTCAGTGCTTGTGATTGGTCTGTGTATATTTTCTATTTCTTCCTGGTTCAGTCTCAGAAGGTTCTGCATTTCTAAGAATTTGTCCATTTATTCCAGATTGTCCATTTTTTTGGCATAGAGTTGCTTGTAGTAATCTCTCATGATCCTTTGTACCTCTGCAGCGTCAGTTGTTATTTCACCTTTTTCATTTCTAATTCTGTTGATTTGAGTCTTCTCCCTTTTTTTCTTGATTAGTCTGGCTAATGGTTTATCAATTTTGTTTATCTTCTCAAAGAACCAGCTTTTAGTTTTATTGATCTTTGCTATCGTTTCCTTCATTTCTTTTTCATTTATTTCTGATCTGGTCTTTATGATTTCTTTCCTTCTGCTAATTTTTGGGTGTTTTTGATCTTCTTTCTCTAATTGCTTTAGGTGTAAGGTTAGGATATTTGAGATGTTTCTTGTTTCTTAAGGTCGGATTGTATTGCTAAAAACTTCCCTCTTAGAACTGCTTTTGCTGTATCCCATACGTTTTGTGTTGTCTTGTTTTCAATGTCAGTTGTTTCTAGGTATTTTTTGATTTCCTCTTTGATTTGTTCAGTGATCCCTTGGTTATTAAGGAGTGTATTGTTTAACCTCCATGTGTGTGTATGTTTTACGTAATTTTTCCTATAATTGATATCTAGTCTCATAGCGTTGTGGTCGGAAAAGATACTTGATACAATTTCTATTTTTTCAAATTTACCAAGGCTTGATTTGTGACCCAGGATATGATCTATCCTGGAGAATGTTACATGAGCACTTGAGAAGAAAGTGTATTCTGTTGTTTTTGGATAGAATGTCCTATAAATATCAATTAAGTCCAACTTGTTTAATGTATCATTTAAAGCCTGTGTTTCCTTATTTATTTTCACTTTGGATGATCTGTCCATTGGTGCAAGTGGGGTGTTAAAGTACCCTACTGTGATTGTGTTACTGTCGATTTCCCCTTTTGTGGCTGTTAGTATTTGCCTTATGTATTGAGGTGCTCCTATGTTGGGTGCATAAATATTTACAATTGTTACATCTTCTTCTTGGATCGATCCCTTGATCATTATGTAGTGTCCTTCTTTGTCTCTTGTAATAGTCTTTGTTTTAAAGTCTATTTTGTCTGATATGAGAATTGCTACTCCAGCTTTCTTTTGATTTCCATTGCATGGAATATCTTTTTCTATCCTCTCACTTTCAATCTGTATGTGTCCATAGGTCTGAAGTGTGTCTCTAGTAGACAGCATATATATGGGTCTTGTTTTTGTATCCATTCAGCCAGTCTGTGTCTTTTGGTTGTAGCATTTAATCCATTTACATTTAAGGTAATTATCAATATGTATGTTCCTATTACAATTTTCTTAATTGTTTTGGGTTTCTTATTGTAGGTCTTTTCCTTCTCTTGTGTTTCCTGCCTGGAGAAGTTCCTTTAGCATTTGTTGTAAAGCAGGTTTGGTGGTGCTGAACTCTCCTCAGCTTTTGCTTGTATGTAAAGTTTTAAATTTCTCCATCAAATCTGAATGAGATTCTTGCTGGGTAGAGTAATCTTTGCTGTAGGTTTTTCCCCTTCATCACTTTAAATATGTCCTGCCATTCCCTTCTGGCTTGGAGAGTTTCTGCTGAAAGATCAGCTGATAACCTTCTGGATATTCCCTTGTACATTATTTGTGTTTTTTCCCTTGCTGCTTTTAATGTTTTTTCTTTGTATTTAATTTTTGATAGTTTGATTAGTATGTGTCTTGGCATGTTTCTCCTTGGTTTCATCCTGTGTGGGACTCGCTGTGCTTCCTGGACTTGATTAACTATTTCCTTTCCAATATTCGGGAAGTTTTCAACTATAATCTCTTCAAATATTTTCTCAGTCCCTTTCTTTTTCTCTTCTTCTGGAACCCCTATAATTCGAATGTTTGTGCATTTAATGTTGTCCCAGAGGTCTCTGAGAATGTCCTCAATTCTTTTCATTTTTTCTTCTTTATTCTGCTCTGCTGTAATTATTTCCACTATTTTATCTTCCAGGTCACTTATCCGTTCTTCTGCCTCCGTTATTCTGCTATTCATCTCTTCTAGAATTTTTAATTTCATTTATTGTGTTGTTCACACAATTACTTTTAATATTCCTTCATTTTATTTAAATTGTTTTTCCAATTTTCCCTTTTCCCCTAAATTTCTGTTGTAGTATTATACTGTTGAAATAAAAATCTATAAAGTAAGGGCTGCAGAATAAGCACCTTGTAAAATGGTTGTAAGAAAGTGGCAGTATAACAGGGTAGTCTGAGGTCAAGACTAGTCACATTTCTGGAAATGGGAGTAGATGAGCTGGCAGCCCAGGGCAGAGACCTCCAGTACAGCTTAAGTCATTAAGCTTGGAGAGTGGTCTAGAGGAGCCTTCCCTAAGAAAATAACCCAGGTCAAGGCCTAGTTGCCCTTGTGTCTGAAAAGTCGGCTGCCTGAAATGGAAAGGATGGGGGGAAAGTAGTAGTGGAGAAGTATTGCGGAATGTGGCAGAAGAGGAGGGTCATGTTCCAGGTCTCTGACAAGTCCCAGGGACAGGCTCACCAAGTGAGGTCCTTGGCTTTGTGCAGGAAAGAATTTAAGAGAGAGCCATAGTAAAGTGAAAGCAAGTTTATTTAGAGATTCACATTGCATAGGTAGAAGGCAGTTCATCTCAGAAGGTAAGAGTGGCCCCAAAATGGGATGGTTAGTTTTTTATGGGCTGGGTAATTGCATAGGCTAAGGGGCAGGAGGATTATTCCAACTATTTTGGGGAAGCGGCAGAGATTTCCAGGAATTGGGCCATCGCCCACTTTTTGGCCTTTTATGGTCAGCCTCAGAACTGTCATGGCACCTGTGGGTGTGTCATTTAGCTAGTGTATTGATACTACAATGAGTGTATAATGAGGCTCAAGGTCTACTGGAAGCTGAATCTTCTGCCATCTTGGGTCTTGTGGGTTCTAACCAGTTTATGTCATATTCTCAAGGGCTATGTCAGTCTTTTAAAAGTTGTGCCCTGCCAGCTTCCCTCCTGTCTCAGAAGGAAGCAGAGAGAGAATGGAAAAGGCCAGGACTTGCAAGATAAAGAAAACAGACCTATCCGTGGTCAAAGAATCGGGAAGTAGAGTTGCCTGCCTGGTCGAATGCTCAGAAACTATGCAGTGTTGTGAAAAGTGTGCTCCGATTTCAGAATTACCTGAGTTGCTTTCTGAAAATGCAGATTGCTGAGCTTAATTAAGAAGTACTGAATCCCAGTCTGTGAGGGTAGGCATTTTGTGCATCTTCTCAAAGTAATTCTCATGCACTTTAAAGTTTGAGAACCATCAAACACCAGCATGCTTAAGAATCACCAGGAAGCTTGCAAAGAAACAACGTATTCCTGGATTCCATGACTGGAGATTCTGATGCAGTGCAGCTGGGGTGCTGTCAAGGTATCTGCATTTTTAGCAAGCACCTTTGGGCTTTAAAACAGGTGGTTCACAAATTGCACTTAGGGAAATAATGTTATAGGTTCTTTGAATAAAGTTAAAAATTGTCAGGAAAACAAAGAATCAGATGACCTATGATTAGGTATTAAGTACAGTATAAGAATGGCATCCTAATTCCTTATTTATTTGTTTATTTACTTACATGATACTCTAGTGCTGGTGAATCTGTTTAATATTTAAATATAAATGAGAATTTTGTGAGAGAATCTTGTCCTTTCTTATCTCCACAACATTATTACTGGTTATCATGTAGGCTGTAAACACACAAAGAAGTGACTTGTGAACTTCTTGAGTGCAAAGTGATTTCATCCAATTAAGCCTCCTGAAATTCTTTAACAGGTGTCTGCAGTTATGCCTGAGTCAAACACCCTCCTTCCAGCTGGCTATGCCTTTGAGATGGAAATCAGAACAAAGTGAGAAGGCATTGACTACTAGAGATGTCAATAAAGGAAATACAAAGAAGAAAGAAAAGAAAAAAGGAAGTTGAGTTCTCTTATAGGCCCCAGGATAGAACTTATACCAGTAAGTATATCAGTTCTTAGATTACAAGTGGTCATTAATTGTCATTTGTCTGAACGCAGGCTGGACATTGGTGGAGTTCCAGGGCAATGAGCATCCAAAACTCTCATGGGAAAAATTTTGCAGTTAAGGAAATGTAACTCAGTGATAATTCAGACCGTGGACAGAAATATCACACATATAATAGGAAGGGCCTCTTCTTCATATCCTGCCCTCTTCCCCCACTCCACTCCCCACCACACACACACACATACTTTTCTCTAGCAGATAGAAAAATAGGACAGGCGATATATATAAAATGGAACCAGCTTTTTAGGCTTAGGAAAAAAGCATTTGGGGCTATGTAAGATTCTTGGCTACTTTCACTAATTTTGTTTGTGAAATTGTATTTTTTAATTACTTGTTTTTATTTTCATTGATTTTGAGAGTTCTTTTTTTAATTTGGCTGCTGTATCCTTTTTTGCCCTTTCTAAATTTTTACTAACTTAAAACACAGTCACCAGGGCTTCCCTGGTGTCCAGTGGTTAAGAATCTGCCTGCCAGAGCAGGGGACACTGGTTCAAGCCCTGGTCCGGGAGGGTCCCACATGCCGCAGAGCAACTAAGCCTGTGTGCCACAACTACTGAGCTACTGAGCCTGTACTCTAGAGCCCAGAAGCCACAACTACTGAACCCCCATGCCACAACTACTGAAACTCGCATGCCTAGAGCCCATGCTCTGCAACAAGAGAGGCCACAGCAATGAGACGCCCGCGCACCACAACGAAGAGTAGCCTCCGCTCACTGCAACCAGAGAAAAGCCCGTGCACAGCAAGGAAGACACAACACAGCCAAAAATAAGTAAAATAAAATAAAATAAAATAAATTTAAAAAACATAGTCACCTGTCTTAACTGAGAGAGGAGGAAGAGTGGAAGGATATTTGTTCAGTATTTAGCACGTTCTAAAGAGAGTAAGATATTCCTGGGGTGTTGTGCTAGCAGTAGGATCAAAAGAAAAGAACCCAGAAGGAAAAGTGAGACTCTAGGGAAAAAAAAAATGTGAATATTATTACAATAAATTCTCCCCCTGCTTCCAGCAAGGGTTTCTAAAATTCTGTTTTAATTAGGATGAGTGATTATTCCTTTTCAACTGTGAATTATTGGGGGTTTTTGTTTTTGTGTTTGTTTGATTGTGAAAGCCACTCAATTGCAGAAGCAGCAGGGACTCAAATCAGCGCTGTATTGAGACCTTGCTTGTGTTACTCTGAACACAGTTAAGCTGCAGCTCCAGGGAGATGAAAAAGGTATTTAGCCTCAGGCCCAGTTGCTTCCTCCTGTTGTCAACAACTTTTTATTTCCCTTTTTATTTATTCTTTTTATTTTCTCACCCTCTTGTCACAAGTCACACTTATTAACAGCTTGTTAACAGTCTTTTCGGTTGACACAGAGGTGAAAAATAGTACCTCAACCTTCAACCTTTCATGTGGTGTATATTATTCTCCCCTCCCCTCAGAGAAGCATCAGTCCATGACATGGATATTTGTGTCCCTGGATAGAGAGTCTTGTGTATGGCCTTTCCCTGCTGTGACAGCCAGTCAATGCTGAGCACAGGGACTGTCCCAGCCCTTGTAGCTGATATTGCACACTGCCTGGGGCTCCTGGAGACTGAACACTCCCATTACCTGTAACTGCTGAACCCACAGGGACTCAGAAACTGGCTGTTTCCCAAGACAAAGACTAGTGGTAAAGCAGGGATGGCAAAGCCAGATGCTTTTTCCTGCCAGTGCCTGTCATCAGAGAGCCTCCACCCCACACACCGTGGAGTTTATCTGGTAGTATAAGTCACGGGCTTGTGAATTCTTTGGGGGCATTGCATAGTGCTTTAGCGTACCTTTAGAAAGATGGGGACACAAGGGTCATTACTACAGTCGTAGCATATGTACTTCCCTGACTCCGCAGGAGGGAGAAGTGAAATGAGATTTCTTTTCCTCTACAGTCTTTGTTTCTTAGCACATGTGGGAGTATAAAAAGCTCTATCATTCATGTGAATTTTACATTATAGAGTTGAAGCAGGTATTTTCTAACTTGCCATCTTTTTGTTCTAGAGTTTTACAAATCTCACATTTTCATGGTAGCACAGTATGATCTTTAAAGGTGTGGGCTCTTGGTTCTGTTCTTGACTCGGACACTTACTGGCTTTGTGACCTTGGGCAGGTTGTGTAACTATTAAGGTGCCTCACTTCTTTCCATTGAAAAGTGGGGTTTAATACTAATGCCTCATCTGTGGAGTTGTTGTGAGGATGAATGGAGTAGTGTGGTTGGCGTGCTCAGAGACGGGTCTGGAACGTCATAAACAAGCATATTAGCCCTTGGTACGAACTTCAGAAGGGCCTGCTTGTTTTCACAGGAGACCATGCATGCCTCAGTGAACCAGTGCTCTTAGGGTAGAGCTTCCCTGGTTAGATAATGAATTAACTCCCTGACTGGAATCAGAGAGGGATTCTCAGAGGATGGATCCTTGTAGCTCTTGGGTGCTGATTTGTCATCAGAATGCAACTGAAAACAGAATGAAGTTTGGCATGAAAAAAAAAAAAAAAAGAAAACAGAATGAAAAATCATCTACATTCTAGGCCAGTACATGTCCATCTCCAGTACCGTCATGTGATGGAGCAGAATGTAATATCCCAAGAAGCTGACACAATCTTTTGTTGGAACAATGTTAATTTTAGATTCTAGCCAAGTATACTCAATAGTTGTAAATCACTGAGTTTCTAAGAGTAAAGCTAGATGCCTACTGGTACTCAGCCTTCATTCAAAGGCATAACCCAGTTGTTCTTTACCCTGGAATATATGACACATATAACATGATATGGTATACTCAAGGTAAGTACCTAAAGTATGGGTGGAAAATATCCTGCAGTCAGCCTTTAAGTATTGCTTTATATGTACTTTTAAGCAATTGTCTTGATATAGATAATATTACAACAAAATAAAATTATTCATTATAGTCTTACCATATTTATAATCTTATTATAAAGTTGTAAGATTATGACACTCTCATATCAAGTAGCTTTTCTTTTCCATATTCTTTTTCAATCAATCTTTACACATAAACATATGCTTTGTACATTAGAAGGTAATATATACTTCTCTGTTTTGTTCTAATTCACTTAGCCTTATTTACTCAAGCATTTTTTGAAATAGCATAATCCTCATAATTATTCATTTTAATGTATAGCTAGCTTTCTAGTGCATAGATGTGTTTTACTGTTTTCTTCTCATTGGATGCTAAGGTTACTTTCATATTACTGTTAAGATGACACTACAGCCCGTTACTTTGTGCGTAGCCTCTTTCCCCTTCTCTTGGATTCTTTCTCTAAGCATCAATTTAAAAAGGACTATTATATTCATAATTATGAACTGGATTGTCTTATTCTTACAAAGCATTAGCTCCTTGGTGTGTAAGTTTCTTTAAGAATAGACCCCAAAAAAAAAAAAAAAAAAAAAAAAAAAGAATAGACCCCAGACATAGAGTTTGGAGGAGGATATGAAACATGATGACCAAGAGTGGATGGAGCCTTCTCCAGGAGAGAATGATTTAGTCTCTCAAAGAAAAAATTAACTGAGTATTTTGCATGTTATAGGTACTGTGCTAGGCCCTGAGGATGTGATGATGAGCAAAACGACATAGTCCCTGTCCTCTTAGACACTGAATCTAGTGAAGGAATCGCTTCTGATCAAATAATTGCACAAATAAATAACAACTCACAATATTGTACAACAGTAAAATGTGTTATGCCATGAGGCTTAGCTACGGGGAGTGATTAAGGGAAAAGGCTCAGGTTAATTTTCTAAGGAAGTATTATTTAGCTTAGTTGTGAAGGGTGAATAAAATGTAAATTAGGAAGCTGAGGTGTTTTCTAAGTAGGGAGAAGAACATTTGAACTGACCCTATGGCAGGAGGGGAAAGACTCATTGGGGGTTAGAAAGTCATGCAAGGGGAGCTGCAGCACAGATATTGAGACATCTGTTTTCTGGGACAGGAGGCACATTGCTCTGGAATAGTTACTCTGGATGTGAATGGGAGAATAGAGTTGATGCTTTTATTTCTTTTCATTCTGCAGACTTCTCTTTGCTACTGTAAAAACTCGTTCTAATATTCGTAATAGCTTTCAGAGTTGCTTGGTGATCTCTATATGCTTCTTAGAAACAATATTCGATTTATAGTCAAAAAGTAAAGGAACTACCATATTATTTATATAGCTCTTTTTAAGAGAGTAAATTTACATCCATGATTTTATGTCAATAAAAGGCATTTCATTTTCCAGAAGACTCTGAGACAAGCAAAGCAAATATAAATATTCTGGTTGACATTAAAGTTGGCCAAATCTCTGCAGAGATTATATGTTTTATAGGAAAGGAAGTCAACATGCTTAAACATCCATTATCTCAGAGCTCTCCAATCTAATAATTTCTTCAATGGTATATCAACTTTCTAAAGGTCAGGAAAAATTATAACTATTTATGACTTAATCTTCTCTGGGCTCTAAAGGACTCAAAATGCCTGCCCTGTCACTCTGTCATGTAGGCAATGGCTGGATTTGTAGTGCTTTGGGTCCATACAGATGGATATATATGATTAATGGGGGTGTTATGGTCACCTCATATTTTCATGGCACTTAAAATTTTCTAAAGCATTTCCATATTTTTTATTGCATTGAGTCCAGTTTTAGAACCAGAACAGACTTTAATGATTATTTAGTTTAAAGGTGTTTTTAACAGAAAAAGCAGTAAGCTTGGACAACTGTGTTCAAATTAAAGCTCTGTAATGTACTAGGTAAGTGGCTTTGGGCAAGTCACATAAACTATCTGTAACACAGTCTCCCCTTTTCTACATGGAGCCTATCTAGTACCAAATGTGTGAGGTGGCTTGAGTAATAATTGAGGGCACATATGAAAAAGGTTCCCAGGAGATGTTTAATCTATATCAATTAGAAATACAACACTTGTTCACACACAAACTAAGACAGGAAAATATGCAGGTAAATGGTCCCCACCCATACTGGCTTGAGTTTACAGGTGATGGGATGGAAGGGAATGGGGGAAAGCAGCTTGTTCAAGACAACTTCCCAATAAAATCCAGGTCTCCTGACTCTTGGTCTTTCATATTTATCTCCATTCCTATCCTTCTCCTTTGGAATTTCTTTGCCTGCCTATGTTCTCTTCTTTAGGGATTTATTCCTTTTCATATTAAACAGAAAATAAATAACAACATCCATGAGTTTTACTAACATGACCGTCTGACCTCAAACTACCACTCTTATGTCTTACAAAAGACATCTCTAACCATAAACTATCAACTTACAATAATAGAGCATGCAGTACTGCAGAGGGAAAAAAACTAAATTGGATATCAGGGCATCTAAGTTTTAGTCTCTTAATTTCAGTGATTAACTGTATGATTTTAAATAAGACACTTAACCTTTCTATGCCTTATTGAAAAAGATGACATTGGACTGGGATAGAGCTAAGAACTTTTCAATACCCTTAATATTTTGAGAATCTGTATATGATGTAATAGAGTGTTCATTACTCACCGGAAGTAATTAACAACAGTGAAATGCACTTATATAGTTGTGATTTACTAAGCCATTGTATACATTGTTCTGGAGATTTTCTTTTTTTATTAAAATATTTCAACAGTAGATAGGTTGGGACTTCCCATGGGAATTGATTATTCATTTGTATATATACATTTGTGAATTGCAGCAGGAATAAAATACTACCCTTTCTACTCCTTTACTGAACTACTGTTTAACCTATAAGAACCAAATCAAATAACATCATTTCTGTGATACCTTCCCACTCACCCAAGTGGAAACAAGCACACCCAACGTATTTAGTTATACCATCCACCAGGAATCAGTGTGGTTATTTATGTGTCTGTCTCCTATACAAGACTGATGTATACTCAGGTTCTAATTTACAGCCTGGCACAAAATAGATCCTCGATAATTATTTGCTGAATTTAAGAAGAGTAGAATAATTTAGTAAGCCTACATGTGTCTGTCACTGAATGTGCTAAAACAGAACAATTTTCAGATTATTCTAAGATTGGCTTCATTGCATATCTGACTCTATGTGATGTTTATGGTGGAAACAATAATGAAGAGGCTTGTGACAACCTGAATAGCCACCAGCCTTGATGACTTACGGGAAATTGCCCCTGTGACCTTTGACTGACCTTAAAAAATGACTGTGCACCCCCACGCATTGCATTTCCCTTCAGTATTAGCTGTCGCTCATGTAGCTCACATTGTTTATTTGTTTTCTGGTGGAAACTATTAAAATGTAGAACTGCAGAGAGTAGGATTTTGTTGAAAAAGATGAGCCCACAGAGCCCAAGGCATATGGAGGGACAGTGTGGTTCTTCCTTGGAGTGGAACAATCACACAGAGAATCTTCTCTTGGTTTATAAGTCCTCCATAGCTGCTTCTCAGGAACTCTCCCCCTACGCTGACCAGAGAACAGATTTGTAGAACTTTTGCTAGAGTTAATTCACAGCAGATTGGTAACCAATAGCAGTTTTGGAGCCAAGTGGATTATTATAGGTTACTCGTAAAGCTTATTCAAGAGAGGCAGCATGACATAATTCAGTGACAATAGACTGCATTTTTTCCAGTTCTGTCGTTTACCAGCTGGGTGAACTTGCAGAAGCCACGTCACCATTTTGAGACTCAGCTCGTCATTTATTAAACGCAGGTAACGATCCCTTCCTTTCTCTTTTATGGCATTGCTGGTGAGGTTCAATTTAGAAAGTGGATAAGTGTTTTGAAAATGTAAGATGTTATTATTTACCTCCTCCACTTATATCTTAACTTCATGGATGAAGAAAATCATGACAGACGGTACTATATTTTGAGCTTATGGTTGAGGCGAATTTTAGTTGGGATAATTTGGGCAAAACACTGGTTTGTGATCTTGTGCTTAGTTTAACCTAGATAATTATTTAACTTTCACTGCAAATTTAGAAAATGATGTGCCATACATACAGAAAATTTTAAAGCAAGAGATATCCTTTCTTAATCCCAAAGAAAGCCTATGTTTAACTTGACTAAACCATAGACGTTTGAACACTGAATCATCTGAATATTATAACAATCAAAATACGACTTCTTTAAACACAAGTAAATATACTTTGATTTTAAAACACATTAGTGGTTTTAATTAATTCAGTCTTGAAGATGGAATGTTATTTGTCAACTACGTGTTAAGGGTGTATAGCTATATGTGTTTGGGAGCCTGCTTATAACTAAGAATCCCAAGGTGAGATGAGAACCTTTCAGTAGAAAATTGTGCTTTCACAGCTGTTCTGGGCCAAATATTGAATCAGAGTATGATTTCAGTCAATGGTTTTTATAAAGAGAAAGTAGCACTTAGTTTCATGGGTAATATCCCAGAACAAATGGAATTTGTTTGCATTATTCTGCTTTTTCAGTGGAGGGGATAAATGTCACCCAGTGATTTGATTAGGTATTCACGGACTTTTATAGCAATTACATTAGATTCTTATTTCAGATAGTCTCTCATAGGGTAGAAATTTTCCAAAAATAATGATAAAATAAAGCACATCATATTATATCTTTTCATGTTACAAAAGTTAAACACTGCAGTCTACAAAGAAGAGACAAAAACAAGACACGTTTGTTTGGGGCCTGTCAAGATTTCAAACCCCAAAGGGTCTGTGTTTGACAATACAGCCTCTCCTTCCCAAGGGAAAGGCTTGTTTTCTCTGTGGCTTTTAGCATTTGCCACACACGTAAAACTGGAAGGACTCCTGAGGGAGGAGAAAAATCTCATTTTAGAGCTTTGGTACAAAGCCCCTTCGTGGAACAGGGCAGAGTGTTTTTGCATTCTAAATTCTGGCTTTTCTTGAATTCCCTGTAAAGGCAGACTAGCTCTTTTGTTTAGATTTTAAACATATAGCCCGCCTGGTAAAATTACAAGCTCTGAGAGTCTGGCTGCCTCATTTAATTTGTGGTGTCAGGGGAAACAATCCCCAGTGAAAATATTAAACACCAGACTATTATTTACCAGTGATGCTGGCTCTGAGCCTAATCTTCAGGTGTCTCCAAAAACTATTTTTTTCAAGAAAGATCTTCCTTGTTTAGATCTGATGAAAAATCTCCATGCCTGACCAGATGCTTTGTGTTTGTCAACATTCCTGACTGCGTCTGTAAAGTACAAAATAACATCACAGACCAGGCTTCCTTATCTGAATCCAAGGACCTGGTGCCCTTGGCTGGGACCCACAGGCATTGGGGTCACACCTATGGCAACACAAAGTATTTTAAAATGACACCTGTCTGAGAGCTTATAAGGCATATTTGTAAGAAATAAATGCATTTGACCAGGAACAATACTATTGTTGATTCAAACAAGATGGTTTAGTTGTCTTTTTTCTTTTTTTTTTTTGATGGGGAGTTATGAATCTTACAGACATTAAAGCAGAGGTATTTTTGAAGGAGGTGGCCATATAATTAATTGTGGACAAAATGACCATCTTGAAGGGAGGGTCTTTGATTGTGAGGGGAAAAAAAAAAAAAAACACCAAAAGCAAAAGCATAAGATTTGGAATAGCAAGCCCTGGATTTGAACAATGGCTACATGACTGTATGATCCCAGAGAAACCACATTACTCCTGAGACCTCAGTTTTCTCAGTGATAAAGTGGGAATCATTTTTTTGTGTTTTATTCTATGGATCAAAATAAAATGACATGATGTATTTCAAAGTGTTCTATGAATATTAAAGTGGTAAATATTACTATTATTATTATTACTACTAAAACTATTGGGAGAAGAAGGAAAGAATGGAGAGAAAAAAATATAAACATTTGTTGTATCCGGTGTTCCATAATAGATATTATGCTATCCATTAAGAATATGAGGACACATGATACAGTCCTTGACCTGAACGAGCATGCCTGATAGGGGAAATTGCCTTGTAAAAATATAATTGCAAGGCAGTGTGGTAGATAGAATAATAGAGATAGATACTAGATCCCAGAACGGAACCAAAAATGAATTGAGTAGTTAGGTTTGAGTGAGTCTAGAAGGACTTTCAAAGGAAAGAGACACTTAATCCTTTGAACCTTGAAGGATTAGTGGGAGTTTCCTCCTACCTCCTGTGGGGATGAGGGTATTCCAGAGAGATGGGCGTTGGAGGAATGAAAGAGCAGGTCAGGTTCAGGATCTGCTATGCCTGGAGCTCTGCTTCTATGTGGGGTAAACAGAGTGAGCTGAGGCCAGACAGGGAAGCAGGTGGCAGGTTATGGAGGGTCACTTTCCCTCAGGAAGCCCTTTCCTCTAGAGAAGGGCTTTAAGCAGGTAAGTGGCAACCATTTATTTAAGCTACTATTTCTATTGCATTTTCTGTGTGCTAGGCATTGTTCTAAGAGCTTTATACATGTTTATTTCATCTTCATCACAATCAACTGAAGTAGATATTATTTTTATTCCCATTTAACTTCTGAGGAGAGTGAGGCAAAGACAGGATAAATTACATTCCCAAGATGACATGGCTAGTAAGTGATGGAACCAGGATTCAACCCAGCTTCTGACTTCCACAGAGTTAACCACTCCAGTACGCTGCCACTCAGGATTAGTTCCCTGTTTTAGAAAGATCACCCTTGGTCCTGGGCAGGGGATGGTTTGGGGAGGAGGTGAGGCTATAGGCAGGGAGACCAGAGGGGACAGAGATGTAAAAGTCAAGACAAGAAATGATGCATCAGTGAGGTAAGACAGAGGGAATGGATGGGTTCAAAGGATGTGTTTCGTGGTAGAACTGATAGTAATTGGTGTGGCTGATTGTGGAGTGTAAGGGAGAGAGAGTTAAGAATCTCAAATTTCGGGGTAAGTGATGATTCCATTAACAAGATAGGAAAAACCTAGACTAAGAATGGGAGGAGAAATATAACTGACCGTGTGAATTTTGAAGCAGCTGTGGAATGTGCAGGTGGCCAGGTACGGACCACAGATGGTTATAGGGGCTGGAATTCAAAGGCAAGGTCTAAGTCTGAAATTTAGATTTAGGAGTCATCACAGAAGCTGTGAATATATATGTGAATGCCCAGGGAAAGTTTAAATGGATCGCTACTGATCTGATCCAGCTTAGAGATGGAGATGTTTGAGTTTGCCTCTTTTGGCGTGGAGTGAGAAGAGCAAAGGGTTTGGAACAGAACGCTAGGGAGAGCCAGCTCTCGTGGTATCTTCAAGAATGATAGAATGAGCAGAATCCTATCGGCGTATTCTGCCTGCAGTTAGTTGAAATTAGGCATATGTAACTGCTCAGAGTTTAACAACTGCAGAAATAATAGTTTATAAAAAGGAAGGGATAAATCATGTCTGCTTGCTGAACATTTTAGCGCAGCAATAGAATGTCTGACTATTCACAAGGAAAGTTGTCTTTAGACTCCCCTGGGAAGACACCGGATTATATCTGCTTTTAGCTCTGTTACGAGAGAGTGTCACTGTAGGCGCTTGCAGTTGGGATTTATAATATAGTGTGGTTTACAGTGAATAGGTTTCTCGGGGCAGGCTGAGGTGCATTACCGGAGGCACTGCTGCTTTCACAGAGTACTGGGAGGTCGAACTTAACTGTTTTA
This sequence comes from Grampus griseus, assembly GCF_964374135.1. Taxonomy (NCBI): domain Eukaryota; kingdom Metazoa; phylum Chordata; class Mammalia; order Artiodactyla; family Delphinidae; genus Grampus; species Grampus griseus. Next base: position 97,702,867 of record NC_139018.1, read on the forward strand.
TCCATTGTATGAGTAATCTTCACGTAAAAAAGATTTTTTATGTAGGTGGATTTCAGGAATAGGTCATGCCCTTTATGTTCTGTTTGGGAGGAGTCACACTGAAACTCAGCCTGGACAAAAAGGATGAGGATTACTTCATGGCAGGAGTCATTAATGACAAGGATCACACTCCATGTTTACCAGGAGGTTTTATTGAGAGTTTACAACATCGTGCCACATTATTTTGAAATGCCACTGAGTAAAAGGATGTTGCCAGAGACTTTCTGGATGAGTGTACCTACCCTAAGTAATATTAAAACATCTAATACTGACATTTACAATGACAGAGGAAGAAACCATTTCTGATTAGAAAAATTTAAATATTTAGATATATACTTAACTGTGTAATGGAGCAGCTTAAACCCAAATGATTCTTTCAGGGGCATGTAGTGGGGACAGACTACATTAAATGGGGGCTTTGCTCTCCTTGTACTGACTACTCAAGAATTATAAGAATTTTAAGAGTAAAAGTTCTATGCATTTGAGTATGTCAAGTACAGTACATTTGATTGTAAACAATTTAAAGACAGACTGTCTCCGTTATAATAACTGTTAGGTTATCTGACATCATACCCATTGGAAAATTTTAGCAACCAGCATTTTCCAACTGTAGCTCTTCATTCTAAAAACTGGTTTCAACACTACAGCGAAAGGAAACAGGGTAGAATTTCTATGAGAAGTGTATCAAAAAAAAAAAATGAGAGGCTAATGGTGACATAGAAGGGGAGGAGTGTAATGTTATTTGTTTTAATTATCTATTACTATATAACAAGCCACCCAAGATATAGAGGCTTAAAACATTAATAGTTTTATCAATATTTCTTACCATTCTGTGGGTTGGCTGGTGATCCTTCTGCTCCAGCTAGGGTTACTCCATTGGCTGCATTCAGCTGGCAAATGGGCTGGGCTAGAATATCCAAGACTACCTCTCTCACATGTCTGGGGCCTTGAAGGTGACTGTCAGCTGGGCTACTTCTGTTCTCCAAGGTTTTATATGACCTCTTTTTCCACTTAGTGCCTTATCGTCCAAGGTTTCTCCACATGAACACTCTTCCCAGCAGGAGAGTATGGGCTTCCTTATAACATGGCAGTCGAGTCCCAAGAGAGCAAAAGTGGATGCTATCGGTCATCTTAATGGCTAGGCTCTGAACTCACACATGTCTCTGCCATTGCATTCTATTGGTCAAAGTAAATCACAAGGTCAGCCCAAATTCAGAGGGAGGGGAAATAACCTCGACCTCTTGATGAGAGGAGTAGCCTGTTGCTAGAAGGATGGGTGGAATTGTTGGTGGCCATTTCTGGAGACAACCACATCATTAAAAATACATTTTCTGGGAAGAGGGCCACTGCGGTTCCTTCCAGGGCAGTGGTGAACTAAATGTCTAGAATACTGATACTAAAAAAGAACTGTATTGGCTCATCCGTACTGGGAAAAAATTGCTTCTCTGTAGACTTGGTTGGATTTTATCTGTATCTTTGCCTTCTGAACTCAAACACTATATTTATTACCTGACAGAACGGATATAATGGATAGATTTTAAATTGTACTCTAATTTCTTCCTTTGCCAATTACTGAGGAAATGCTGAATGTTAGGTCAGTGCTGGGAAACATTTGAACAATGCAAACACAGCTGCTGCCCTTGTGCATTTTACTTCTGAGATCTTACGATACTTTTTCAGTGTTAAGATTTCTCAAGCAATGAACTGAAAGTAAGATTTAAACCCAAATAAAATTATTGTCAACCTCTGCAGAGAACACTTTGTCATGGTGAATGAAAAATACTATCTAGTTATTGTTTAATGAGTTTTTCCTAAATTGAATGTGCCTGATTGGAAAGGGCACTTAATCAAGAGGTTTCCCGGGGAAAGAACCAGCAGGTGACAACTGTCTAATGCCATTTGATGACAATGACTTCTGCTTAAGTGAGATGAGCTTTCCATGTCAGGCAAGAAGTTATTTTTTTTCTTTTGTTTATTAATCATAACCTGTGTATTACAAAGTATATGCATGTGTGTGTGTAAATTGTCTTTGATGCCTTGTTCTTAATCATATACGCTTTCCTGTGTGACTCAAGGTGAGGGGTTGATTTACAGGGCACTCAACTTCTGGCTTATGTGTCTAGCCTAAGCTTTAAAACACATTGTTAAGACAAATAAACCAAGGTATACACGTGGGTGAGTTTTGTGGAAGATTTTGGGATTCTTCTCCTAGGAAGGATGAAATCAATTCAGTTGTGTTTTGATAAAAACTATTTCCTATTTTGCTAATAGGAAGTATGCCTCATGTCACATCTGGCATGTACCCTACAAGTAGAGTCAGGTCCCTGGCATTATGATGTTGTCATTGATTCATGTAGTGGAATAAGGTCATTTACTAAAATGGAGATGATTAACTTGATCATTTGTTAACATCTGGCCCAACATCAGTATCAGTGTTTTTAACCATCCACAGCATACGCCTCGTGATGCTCTTAATTTACCGTATACTAAGTGCTGAATTAACAATGCTGACCTCAGTTAAATGGCAGACAAAATTGCTTCATGTTGAGAATACTATTCGTAGATACTCTGTTCCACGTTGTAGTCTGTGTCTATAATTCTGTGATGTTAAAATTAATGCAATTTGTCTAACTGCAGGTGCTCAATAAAGACTTGACAATGTTAATAGGAGGAGGAACAAGGGAGTGTTGTTTACCCAAGACAATTAGATCACTTGTCTTCATGAGACTCTTCCTCACCTGGACTGCCATGACTTCTATCTCTGCTCATACTGTTCCTAGCAATCTAAGCTTTTCTTCTGGGTGGCTTTTTCTGTCTTTTCTTCCTACCACTTTCCTTTAAATATTGGAGTTCCCTTAGCTTCTGTCCTTCAACTTCTTTTCTTTTCTTTCTTTTTTCTTTTTTTGATTTCACTCTGTGGGTACTCTTCTGAGGATAAGCTGGTAACTCCCATGTATATTGATCATCAGGTTAGATCCCTTTTCAGAACTTTAAAACCCAGATATCCAACTGTATCCTAAACATTTCCATCCAATTGTTAGAGAAGAATCTCACAATTAAACATGTCAAAAGTTCACACTCATTAGCTTTCCCACCAAACCTTCTCTGTTCCCATGCCCTAATGCGCATGACTGCTGCTGACATTCACTTAGTCATCCAAATCCAATGACACCCATGGGAATCATTCCAGATGCACCCCGTTCCTCATCTCTTCTATCTCATGAGTGACTGAACCCTGTTAATAATTTTTCTGTAAAATTCTCCAATAACGGTCCCTTCCTTCCTCACCAACTCTAAAGCTACTGCCACCGTTCAGATCCTCATTGTCTCAGCCTGGACAATTATAATTTCTCCTTGCCTCTAATCTCTAGTCCACACTGTCCCATACTCCCCTACCATGAAGACTTTATAATGCAAAAATCTCATTACTTTATGGCCCTGCTTAATACTTTAATAGCTGTTGTCTCCAAACATTGTAGATAATGTACCTCATCAGTAAAGAAAAAACTTAAACATATGTTCCTAACATATGTATATTTATTCACTTATAAAATAACACCATGTATTACTACATAAATATATTTCATTATAAAACGTATACACAAATAGAAATTAGGCATCAGATTAAAATAAATATAAACACATTCTAATTTTACTTCCCATGCTCCAGCACTGGGTATAATAGCACTGGTGGTGGATACATCCCAGAAGTACACCTCTGAGCTATTGGATAGTTCCAAAAAATTTTTTTAATTTCTTTATTGAAGTATAGTCGATTTACAACATTGCGTTAGTTTCAGGTGTATAGCACAGTGATTCTTTTTCAGATTCTTTTCCGTTATAGGTCATTACAAGAAATTGAGTATAGTTCCCTGTGCTATACAGAAGGTCCTTGTTTATCTATTTTATATATAGTAGTGTGTATCTTTTAATCCCAAACTCCTAATTTATCCCTCCCCCACCTTTCCACTTTGGTAACAATAAGTTTGCTTTCTATGTCTCTGGGTCTACTTCTGTCTTGTAAATAACTTCATTTGTATCATTTTTTTTTTAGATCCCACATATAAGCAGCATCATATGCTATTTGTCTTTTCTGTTTGGCTTACTTCAAAAAGAATGAAATAATGCCATTTGCAGCAACATGGATGGACCTAGAGATTATCACGTTAAGTGAAGTAAATTCCAAAGTCTGTAGTAAGTCTTACATGGTCTGGTTTCTCTCTGCTCCTCCAGACATTTGCCTTAACACACTCGGCGCACTGTGCGTTAGTCATGCTGAACCCCTGCATCTCCCTGACAGCACCATACCATTGCATGCCTCTGTGCCTTTGCTCCCTCTGCTATCCCAGCTTGGATTACCTTTCCCAGCCTTGTCTACTTGGTGGCCGTTTATTGAACGTTCATGGCACATATCCTAAATCTTTTCATCATTGAAGTCTTTCCTGCAATTTTACTGAACAGTATTCTGTACAGAACTTCTGCAAGAAGATCTACACAATCTCACTGCACTTGCTTGTATCTATAATCGTCTACTGATACATGACCTTACACTCTCTTATAACAGAATTCTTTTATCTGTTGACCTAAAACAAATAGACTGCCAGTTATTTCTCTAGCAAAAATGGGTTTGTTTGGGCTCAGCAAAGAATTGTAATTCAGGGTCTGCAGTGATGGTGAGCTAGGTACAAGTCCCTACACAGCAAGGAGAAGAGAACTCTTTTCAAAAGGGGAAAGGAAGTTGGGAGGGCTAGAGTAAACAAAGAGTCCATTGGAGGAATTGAGAGTTCAAAGTATAGTAGCTTTTCATTGGCTAAGTTGTGGCAGTCTCTCATTGGTGGAGCTCTTGCCAAGCAAGAGGAGGAAATCTTTCGTCTTCCTGTTGGACTCTGCTATTGTTTAAGGGCGTGATAGTCCACACCCTTCTGGCCTCCTGACTATTTTAATTGTGGTTTCTGATTATTAATTTTTACATTTCCCACTTTTGATCAAGATCTTTCTCTGAAAGCATCTCTGATCAAGAATTAGGTTTTCTGGTTTCAATGACTTTTTGTCCTTCAATGGCAGAAGGAACTTTCCTGGGCATAATGTCCCACATTCGAGGGAAAGTGTGCAGGTTGAACCCTATTGAGGTCACATTTGAGTAACAAGGAGGGGTGGGGAGGAGAGCTCTTAGACAGTTTTTATCTAAAGTCCATATGTTAACAAGATTATAGACACTGGAGATCATTTGAAACATGATGTCACCATCAAAGGTTTGGCAATAAACTTCGAATAGGCCTGGTCTGGATATCTTGGGAAAACTGTCTGATCAGATGTCATCTGCTTCAATTCTGGGAAATCTTCACTTTCAGGTCACTGGACGACATGCAGGTCCAGTCAGGGTTCTTTCTTTAGCTGTGTCACATGAATCCAAGGCTCTATTCCCTTGAGTTTGGCGGCACGAGGGTTGGTTAGGGACCTTTCCAGCGACGTTGAAGAGAGTCTTTCTGGGGGTGTCTTTTTCAACAAAGTCTCCAGTTTGCAAAGTGCGATGCTCAAGGTCTACATCTCTCAAGAACACACTGTGAAAAGATTGCTCTACCAAAGCATGGTTGTTTTAAATAAAGGTAATTAGGCCTTTGCAATATTGAACTATCTCTTTTTTTATTAGTTGGGGGTCAAAAGAGGCAGGAGCCAAGTACATTGGGTGTTCTGTAACTATTTCAAAGGGTGAGAGTTTATGAGTTCCAAAAGAGGTAGATCTGAGATTCAGAGAGACCAATGGCAATGCTTTTGGCCAAGGTAATTGGAGGGCTTCTACAAATTTTGCCAGTTGAGCCTTAATAATGCCATTAGTGTGTTTGACCAAACCAGAGGATTGAGGGTGGTAAGCACAGTGAAAGTGTTTTAAAACCGGCCAGAGAATTCAGACTTGTCAAAGTACCTGACCAGTAAAATGGAGTCCTTGATCACTATGATGTTTGAGAGGAATTTCCCAAGTAGAGATACTCTTTTCCACAGAGGAGGCAGTATCCTGTCTGCCAGGGAAAGCTTCTGTCCAGTGAGAAAACATACAGATCATGACTAAAACATATTTATATTCATGAGATGGAGAAAATTGTATGAAATCCATTTGCCAGAACTTGAATTGTCCATTAGACAGTTTTAAACGTCTGGGAGCAGGGTTCCCTGGATTGTGTTTCGAGTAAGTGGGACAAGTGAGGTAGGCATGTTTTCTTGCCTTGTTAATATTTGTTTTCCCATCAATATTGATTAATGAATGCTATCGTTTTATCAATAAACCAGTTGTTTAATGCATGTACAGTGATTAGGAGCGGGAATGTTGGAGTCTCCAGTAAGACTGGGTTGTTAGTTGGTCCAAACCAGAGCGTTCTCTTTTTATCAAAACAACTGTTGAATTTCCAGTCTTATTCTTCATTTTCTGAAACTAATTGTTGGGCTTCCCTAGCCAGTTTTTCTAAGTTATCATTTGGGGAAATATCCCATGGACCATGACAGAGGTTTGACTGCTTTTGGTTCCTTTAAGGGCAGCATTCCTTGCAGAAATGTCTTGACTAAAGTTATTATATATAATAAGTTTTGAATTGGGTTGATTGATGCCTCCAACTTTATTCTTCTTTTTCAAAATTGTTTTAGGTATTCTAGCTCCTGTGCTTTTCTTCTATACACATTTTAGAATAATCTGATCTATATAAAAAATTCTTGCTGGAATTTTGATAGCAATTGTATTAAAACTGAGCATCAATTTGGGGGGAATTGGCATCTCTACTGTGCTGCATCTTCTGATCTATGAACATTGCATATTACTCCATTTATTTAGATGTCCATTGATTTGTTATATCAGTGTTTTGTAGCTTCAGCATAAAGTTTAATACATGTTTTTTGGATTTACACCTAAGTATTAAAGTTTTTGAGCAACTATAAATGGTATTATATTTTTTAAATTTGATATCCTCTATACATTACTAGTATATAGAAACATTGTTTTTGTTTTTGTTTTGTTTTTGCGGTATGTGGACCTCTTACCGCTGTGGCCTCTTCCGTTGCAGAGCACAGGCTCCGGACGCGCAGGCTCAGCGGCCATGGCTCACGGGGCCCAGCCGCTCCGCGGCATGTGGGATCTTCTGGACCGGGGCATGAACCCGTGTCCCCTGCATCGGCAGGCGGACTCCCAACCACTGCGCCACCAGGGAAGCCCCAGAAACATTGTTTTTTATAGAAAACTGATTTTTGTGTATTCTGCAACCTTGTTTAATTCACTTATTAGTTCTATTAGGTGCTTTTTTTGGTAGAGCCCTTGAGATTTTCTACATAGACGATCATATCCTTTGTGAATAGGGACAGTTTATTTTTTTCCTGTAAATCTGTACGTCTTTGAATTACTATTTTTTTTTTTTTTTGGTCTTATTCCACTGGTTACAAGTTCTAGCACCATGTTGAATAAGAATAGTGAAAGCAAATATTTTTGCCTAGTTCCCAATCATAAGGGAAGAGCAGCCAGTCTTTCACCATTAAGTATATTGTTTGCTGTACATGTTTTTAGATGGTCTTTATCAGGGTGAGGAAGTTCCCCCTCTATTTCTACTTTTCTGAATTTTTATTATGAATGAATGTTAAATTTTGTCAAATGCTTTTTTTTTTGCATCTACTGATATGATATGTGATTTTTTCCCCCTTAGACTGTTAATATAGTGGATCACATTGGTTAATTTTCAAATTCTGAACCAGCCTTGCACTCCTGAAATAAATACTAGTAGGTCAATGCATATAATTATTTTTACATACTGCTGAATTCTGTTTGTCTATATTTTGTTACTTTTACCTCTAAATTCCTGAGGAATATTGGTTTCTAGTTTTCTTTTTGGTACTGTCTCTGTCTAATTTTGGTATCAAGGTAATCTTAGCTTTGTAAAGTGATTTGAGAAGGATTTACTGATAGAAATTACATAGAATTGGTGCTAATTCTTCTTTAAAGGTGTGGCAAAATTCTCCAGTGAAACCATATTAAGTTTTTGGGAAAACTAATTTTTTTATAAGTTTCTTATTAATAAATTTAATTTCTTTAATAGTACAGGGGTATTAAAATAGTTTATTTCATATTCAAAGAGTTGTGGTAGATTGTGTTTTTTGAGGAAGTGGTATATTATATCAAAGCTGTCAAATTTATGGTGAAAAGTTTTTCATAGTATACCCTAATTATTCTTTTAATATCTGTAGAGTCTGTAGTAATATCCTCTGTTTCATTCTTAATGTTGGTAATTTGTGTCTTCCTTTTTTCTTTTTCTGTCTTGCTAGAGGTTCGTAAGTTTTGTTGATATTTCCAAAGACCAAGCACTTCATTTCACTGATTTTCTCCATTGCTTTTCTTTTTTCAATTTTATTGAGATTTTGCTCTTATCTTTATTACTCCAGTCTTTCTGCTGACTTTGGGCTTACTTTGCTCTTCTTATTCTAGGTTCATGTGGTGGGAGCTTAGATTATTGATTTGAGACTTCTTTTTGATTGCATGCATTTAGTGCTTTAAATTTTTCTCAATGCTGCTTTAGCTGTTTCCTGCAAATTTTGATATTTTATATTTTCCCTTTTACTCAGTTCAGTGTACTTTTAAAATTTCCTTTGGGACTTCTTTGACACATTGACTAAATTGTGTGGTTTAGTCTCTAAGTGTTTGGAGATTTTCCTGTTATCTTTCTGTTATTGATTTCAAGTTTGATTTTATTGTAGATGGAAAATACATATATATGACTTTAGTTCTTTTAAATTCATTGAGATTTACTCTACAGCCATAATATAGCCAATTTTGGTGTATGTTCTATGGATGCTTGAAAAGACTGTATTTTCTGCTGTTATTGGGATTGTTCCACAAACATCAATTAGGCTCTGTTAGTTGATGCTGTTGTTGAATTCTATTTTTTCTTTTTGAATTCTATATATTTGCTAACTTTTTTGGCTACTTGCTTTATCTGTTGTTGGTGGAGGGTGGATTAAAGTCTACAACTAAAAATGAGTTTGTCTATTTCTACTTTCAATTCTATCAATTTTTACATGAAATATTTTGCAGAACTATATTTGGTATGCGTATGTTTAGGATTGCTATACCTTCTTGGTGAATTGACCCTTTTATCTTTGTGTAATGTCTCAGTGTCTGATAATTTGCTCAGAAGTTTACAGTCCTATGTGATATTAATATAGCCACTTCTACTTTCTTTTGATGAATGTTTACAGTTATTTTTATCTATCTTTTTACTTTCAACCTGCCTATGTTGTTATATTTGAAGTGAGTTTCTCATAGACAGCATATAATTAGGTCATATTTTTTAACCCACTCTGTCAACGTGTCTTTTAATTGGTATATTTAGATGATTTACATTTAATTGTTTTATATTTAATATGAATGGCTTATTGTAAGATAACTTCAGTCTTCCTAATTGTTGTGTTTCTTAAAGCTCTTAGAAGAAAAAATAAATTTGTTATTTTATTATTTGGATGATTTAATTTGTTTGGCTCGATTTTTAAAAAGTCATGAGCACAGAACCTAGTAGGTTGTAATGAAAGTTCTAGCTAGTTATACTTAGATTATGAGCAAACAAATGGAAAAGGCACTCTTTTTTGTTTCTTATCTTTATAAATGTAGGTATAAAACTTGGTCTCAAGCTTATAGTGATCACTTCTGTGCAATCAACAACTATCCATATGCCTTGCTCTGGACTCTTTAATCTACGCTCTAATTAGTTCCAGGACTGTACATTGCCCCAGACTTGAAAAGTGAAAATATGGAAAGGAGGTAGATAGAGGATTTTAGACTCTAAGCTCCATTAAGGCAGGGGCTGCATATTTTTTTTTCACCACTTTATACTTACGGCATAGTATTGTGTAGCCCATAAAAGACATTTGATTGATATTTGTCAAATGAGTGAATGAAAAAATGAAGTAGAACTGATTTATTAACCCTCAGCTCAGTAACAGTCCTCAGTTGTTAGAATATCCTTTCTTGCATCTTTTGTCTATACCCAATCCCCAGCCTCCAAGGCATATTTCAAAGACCAACTCCTTCACAATATTTTCTGAATCTTCTCCCTGCTGGAAGTAGCTAGTCTCTCCCTTTCCTGAAATCTTACAGTTCTTCATAATTCCACTGATCACTTGCTACTTCTTGTTGGAGATATTTATTCGCATGCCTTATTATGATCTTGCAGCTTTCTTTATTTTCTAAAAAGGGCATCTATGTCTCTTTGATCTTGTCACCACAGCCCTTGATACAGTGTTTTGTATGCCTCAGAGACTCTCGTTGAATGCCTACTGCAGAAAATCGGGGCCACATGAGGTGGTTGTTGCTATTGTCTGGGACTTGTTCCGTGATGATGATGAGGGATTGTCAGGGTTAGAAAATGACCCTTCAGGTTTCACTGCAAAGAACAGATGGGCAGAAAATTATCTTGAACCAAAACTCATGTTTAGTATCACAGTGACTTTGTCTTCAGAATTATATCATGACATAAATTTTGGAAAGTGACAGCCAGTATCTTCTGAATAAAAAATTAGCTGTAGTTTTAACCTTGTCAGTGGGATTTTTTTGCTATGTAAATTCAGTAGTGAAAGTACCTGAATATATTCTAAAGCTAAATAAGAACTAAAAGTAACAAAAAGAGTAGGCTGAGGGTTCAGACCAAAACCAAAATCTTGACTTAAAAGTATTTTCCCTCTCAAAAACTACCCAGGTAAGATCTACCTAGACTTTCTAACATAATAAGTCTTATTTGCTTACTCTTTTCATTTTTAACTTTTTATTTATTTATTAATTATTTTTTTATATATACAGCAGGTTCTTACTATATTTTTAACTTTTTAAATTACCAGTTTCCTGAATGTTATTTTCTGAAGTTCTCATTTAAAGACAGGAAAAAGAAATGATACTGCTTTCAGAAGAAAGTGGCCTATTGAGAAACCTTTACCAAAGAAAGAGCCATCATAGGTACTAAAGACCAACAGAAGTAGACTTATTATACTCTAGCAATCTAGGGCCACAGTGCTTTTATTTTCTGGGGTCTTAAATTAAAAAAAAAAAGAAGCAGGAGGACTGAAATGATTCTAGAAGGATATATAGGAATCAGGCAGGTAAAGAAATAGCCTTTCAAGGAGAGGAAATAGGGAGAGTAAAGCCACATAGCTGATACAGAGTATGATATTTAGAGACGCCTTAGGCTAAAGTCAGAGGCAGGGGAATGATAAGGAATGAGGCTAGCAAGATGAATTCAGAGCCTTAGATGTTGTGCTTAAAGATCTTGGAATTGATTCTTTATTAAACCATTAAAGGTATTGCCCATTAATCCGGTCATCACTATTTTTTTGTGCTAGGCGCTGTTCTCGGAATTGGGGATATAGGAGAGGGCAAGACAGTGTCTTCCCTACAGGCACTTAGACTCTGGTGAGGGGTACAAAGAAATGGATAGGCAATTAAAATATAATGAATACATTATCTTTGTCTGCATTGGGGAAGTTTAGCCCTTTTAATGGAGTTATGGATATTTTAGATTGCTCACACTCGGTTCAGTTTGGGGATGGCTACAGGCTGGCAATGTGAGATGCTTCCAGAAATAAGGTAAAATACCTTCTGCTACATAGCAGGTACTTGAATGTCCTAAATCCTAGGCTACTTCCTACTTGTTGAAAGGGAGATTGGCAGGTGTTTTTAAAAATTAGCACCTGACTAAGAATTATTCATTGAGGTAACCCAGGAAATTCATACAAGTGTCTTCTGGTTTTGTCTGTGGCTTTTTTTTTTCATAGTAAGTTTTTATTTTTTTAACATCTTTATTAGAGTATAATTGCTTTACAATGGTGTGTTAGTTTCTGCTTTATAACAAAGTGAATCAGTTATACATATACATATGTTCCCATATCTCTTCCCTCTTGCGTTTCCCTCCCTCCCACACTCCGTATCCCACCCCTCCAGGCGGTCACAAAGCATCGAGCTGATCTCCCTGTGCTAGGCGGCTGCTTCCCACTAGCTATCTACCTTACGTTTGGTAGTGTATATATGTCCATGCCTCTCTCTCGCTTTGTCACAGCTTCCCCTTCCCCTTCCCCATATCCTCAAGTCCATTCTCAAGTAGGTCTGTGTCTTTATTCCTGTGTTACCCCTAGGTTCCTCATGACATTTTTTTTCTTAAATTCCATATATATGTGTCAGCATACAGTATTTGTCTTTCTCTTTCTGACTTACTTCACTCTGTATGACAGACTCTAGGTCTATCCACCTCATTACAAACAGCTCAATTTCATTTCTTTTAATGGCTGAGTAATATTCCATTGTATATATGTGCCACATCTTCTTTATCCATTCATCCAGTGATGGACACTTAGGTTGTTTCCATATCCGGGCTATTGTAAATAGAGCTGCAATGAACATTTTGGTACATGACTCTTTTTGAATTATGGTTTTCTCAGGGTATATGCTCAGTAGTGGGATTGCTGGGTCATATGGTAGTTCTATTTGTAGTTTTTTAAGGAAGCTGGATACTGTTCTCCACAGTGGCTGTATCAATTTACATTCCCACCAACAGTGCAAGAGGGTTCCCTTTTCTCCACACCCTCTCCAGCATTTATTGTTTCCAGATTTTTTGCTGATGGCCATTCTGATTGGTGTGAGATGATATCTCATTGTAGTTTTGACTTACATTTCTCTAATGATTAATGATGTTGAGCATTCTTTCATGTGTTTGTTGGCAGTCTGTATATCTTCTTTGGAGAAATGTCTATTTAGGTCTTCTGCCCATTTTTGGATTGGGTTGTTTGTTTCTTTTTTTTTGTTATTGAGCTGGATGAGCTGCTTATAAATTTTTGGAGATTAACCCTTTGTCAGTTCCTTCATTTGCAAATATTTTCTCCCCCATTCTGAGGGTTGTCTTTTGGTCTTGTTTATGGTTTCCTTTGCTGCACAAAAGCTTTGAAGTTTCATTAGGTCCCATTTGTTTATTTTTGTTTTTATTTCCATTTCTCTAGGAGGTGGGTCAAAAAGGATCTTGCTGTGATTTATGTCATAGAGCCTTCTGCCTATGTTTTCCTCTAAGAGTTTGATAGTTTCTGGCTTAACATTTAGGTCTTTAATCCATTTTGCACTTATTTTTGTGTATGGTGTTAGGGAGTGTTCTAATTTCATACTTTTACCTGTACCTGTCTAGTTTTCCCAGCGCCACTAATTGAAGAGGCTGTCTTTTCTCCACTGTATATTCCTGCCTCCTTTATCAAAGATAAGGTGACCATATGTGTGTGGGTTTATCTCTGGGCTTTCTATCCTGTTCCATTGATCTATCTTTCTGTTTTTGTGCCAGTGCCATACTGTCTCGATTACTGTAGCTTTTTAGTATAGTCTGAAGTCAGGGAGCCTGATTCCTCCAGCTCCGTTTTTCGTTCTAAAGATTGCTTTGGCTATTCGAGGTCTTTTGTGTTTCCATACAAATTGTGAAATTTTTTGTTCTAGTTCTGTGAAAAATGCCAGTGGTAGTTTGATAGGGATTGCATTGAATCTGTAGATTGCTTTGGGTCGTAGAGTCATTTTCACAATGTTGATTCTTCCAATTCAAGAACATGGTATATCTTTCCATCTATTTGTATCATCTTTAATTTCTTTCATCAGTGTCTTATAATTTTCTGCATTTTCTTTTGTCTCCTTAGGTAGGTTTATTCCTAGATATTTTATTCTTTTTGTTGCAATGGTAAATGGGAGTGTTTTCTTGATTTCACTTTCAGATTTTTCATCATTAGTGTATAGGAATGCCAGAGATTTCTGTGTATTAATTTTGTATCCTGCTACTTTATCAAATTCATTGATTAGCTCTAGTAGTTTTCTGGTAGCATCTTTAGGATTCTCTATTTATAGTATCATGTCATCTGCAGACATTGACAGCTTTACTTCTTCTTTTCTGATGGATTCCTTTTATTTCCTTTTCTTCTCTGATTGCCGTGGCTAAAACTTCCAAAGCTATGTTGAATAAGAGTGGTGAGAGTGGGCAACCTTGTCTTGTTCCTGATCTTGGTGGAAATGCTTTCAGTTTTTCACCATTGAGAATGATGTTGGCTGTGGGTTTGTCATATATGGCCTTTATTATGTTGAGAAAAGTTCCCTCTGTGCCTACTTTCTGGAGGGTTTTTATCATAAATGGGTGTTGAATTTTGTCAAAAGCTTGCTCTGCATCTATTGAGATGATCATATGGTTTTTCTCCTTCAATTTGTTAATATGGTGTATCATGTTGATTGATTTGCATACATTGAAGAATCCTTGCATTCCTGGAATAAACCCCACTTGATCATGGTGTATGATCCGTTTAATGTGCTGTTGGATTCTGTTTGCTAGTATTTTGTTGAGGATTTTTGCATCTATGTTCATCAGTGATATTGGCCTATAGTTTTCTTTCTTTGTGACATCCTTGTCTGGTTTTGGTATCAGGGTGATGGTGGCCTCGTAGAATGAGTTTGGGAGTGTTCCTCCCTCTGCTATATTTTGGAAGAGTTTGAGAAGGATAGGTGTTAGCTCTTCTCTGAATGTTTGTTAGAATTAGCCTGTGAAGCCATCTGATCCTGGGCTTTTGTTTGTTGGAAGATTTTTAATCACAGTTTCATTTTCAGTGCTTGTTGTTGGTCTGTTCATATTTTCTATTTCTTCCTGATTCATCCTTGGCAGGTTGTGCATGTCTAAGAATTTGTCCATTTGTTACAGGTTGTCCATTTTATTGGCATTGAGTTGCTTGTAGTAATCTCTCATGATCTTTTGTATTTCTGCAGTGTCAGTTGTTACTTCTCCTTTTTCATTTCTAATTCTATTGATTTGAGTCTTCTCCCTTTTTTTCTTGATGAGTCTGGCTAATGGTTTATCAATTTTGTTTATCTTCTCAAAGAACCAGCTTTTAGTTTTATTGATCTTTGCTATCGTTTCCTTCATTTCTTTTTCATTTATTTCTGATTTGATTTTTATGATTTCTTTCCTTCTGCTAACTTTGGGGGTTTTTTTTTGTTCTTCTTTCTCTAATTTCTTTAGGTGCAAGGTTAGGTTGTTTATTTGAGATGTTTCCTGTTTCTTAAGGTAGGATTGTATTGCTATAAACTTCCCTCTTAGAACTGCTTTTGCTATCCCGTAGATTTTTGGTCGTTGTGTCTCCATTGTCATTTGTTTCTAGGTCGTTTTTGATTTCCTCTTTGATTTCTTCAGTGATCACTTTGTTATTAAGTAGTGTTTTATTTATCCTCCATGTGTTTGTATTTTTTACAGATCTTTTCCTGTAATTGATATCTAGTCTCATAGCATTGTGGTCGGAAAAGAAACTTGATACAATTTCAATTTTCTTAAATTTACCAAGGCTTGATTTGTGACCCAAGATATGATCTATCCTGGAGAATGTTCCATGAGCACTTGAGAAAAATGTGTATTCTGTTTTTTTTTCGATGAAATGTTCTATAAATATCAATTAAGTCCATCTTGTTTAATGTATCATTTAAAGCTTGTGTTTCCTTATTTATTTTCATTTTGGATGATCTGTCCATTGGTGAAAGTGGGGTGTTAAAGTCCCCTACCATGATTGTGTTACTGTCATTTCCCCTTATGGCTGTTAGTATTTGCCTTATGTATTGAGGTGCTCCTATGTTGGGTGCATAAATATTTACAATTGTTATATCTTCTTCTTGGTTCAATCCCTTGATCATTATGTAGTGTCCTTCTTTGTCTCTTCTAATAGTCTTTATTTTAAAGTCTATTTTGTCTGATATGAGAATTGCTACTCCAGCTTTCTTTTGGTTTCCATTTGCATGAAATATCTTTTTCCATCCCCTTACTTTCAGTCTGCATGTGTCTCTAGGTCTGAGGTGGGTCTCTTGTAGACAGCATATATATGGGTCTTCTTTTTGTATCCATTCAGCCAATCTGTGTCTTTTGGTGGGAGCATTTAGTCTATTTACATTTAAGGTAATTATCGATATGTATGTTCCTATTCCCATTTTCTTAATTGTTTTGGGTTCATTATTGTAGGTCTTTTCCTTCTTTTGTGTTTCTTGCCTAGAGAAGTTCCTTTAGCAGTTGTTGTAGAGCTGGTTTGGTGGTGCTGAACTCTCTCAGCTTTTGCTTGTCTGTAAAGGTTTTAATTTCTCCATCAAATCTGAATGAGATCCTTGCTGGGTAGAGTAATCTTGGTTGCAGGTTTTTCTCCTTCATCACTTTAAATATGTCCTGCCAGTCCCTTCTGGCTTGCAGAGTTTCTGCTGAGAGATCAGCTGTTAACCTTATGGGGATTCCCTTGTGTGTTATTTGTTGTTTTTCCCTTGCTGCTTTTAATATGTTTTCTTTGTATTTAGTTTTTGACAGTTTGATTAATATGTGTCTTGGCATATTTCGCCTTGGATTTATCCTGTATGGGACTCTCTGTGCTTCCTGGACTTGATTAACTATTTCCTTTCCCATATTAGGGAAGTTTTCAACTATAATCTCTTCAAATATTTTCTCAGTCCCTTTCTTTTTCTCTTCTTCTTCTGGAACCTCTATACTTCGAATGTTGGTGCGTTTAATGTTGTCCCAGAGGTCTCTGAGACTGCCCTCAGTTCTTTTCATTCTTTTTTCTTTATTCTGCTCTGCAGTAGTTATTTCCACTATTTTACCTTCCAGGTCACTTAACCATTCTTCTGCCTCAGTTATTCTGCTATTGATCCCTTCTAGAGTATTTTTAATTTCATTTATTGTGTTGTTCATCATTGTTTTTTGCATCTTCAGTTCTTCTAGGTTCTTGTTAAATGTTTCTTGCATTTTGTCTATTCTCTTTCCAAGATTTTGGATCATCTTTACTCTCATTATTCTGAATTCTTTTTAAGGTAGACTGCCTATTTCCTCTTCATTTGTTAGGTCTGGTTGGTTTTTATCTTGCTCCTTCATCTGCTGTGTGTTTTTCTGTCTTCTCATTTTGCTTATCTTACTGTGTTTGGGGTCTCCTTTTTGCAGGCTGCAGGTTCGTAGTTCCTGTTGTTTTTGGTGTCTGTCCCCAGTGGCTAAGGTTGGTTCACTGGGTTGTGTACGCTTCCTGGTGGAGGGGACTAGTGCCTGTGTTCTGGTGGATGAGGCTGGATGTTGTCTTTCTGGTGGGCAGGTCCACGCCTGTTGGTGTGTTTTGGGGTGTCTGTTGATTTATTATGATTTTAGGCAGCCTCTCTGCTAATGGGTGGGGTTGTGTTCCTGTCTTGCTAGTTGTTTGGCATAGGATATCCAGCATTGTAGCTTGCTGGTCGTTGAGTGAAGCTGGGTGCTGGTGTTGAGATGGAGATCTCTGGGAGATTTTTGCCATTTCATATTACGTGGAGGTGGGAGGTCTCTGGTGGACCAGTGTCCTGAAGTTGGCTCTCCCACCTCAGAGGCACAGCACTGACTCCTGGCTGGAGCACCAAGAGCCTTTCATCCACACGGCTCAGAATAAAAGGGAGAAAAAGTAGAAAGAAAGAATTAGTAGAAGCAGAAAGAAAGAAAGAAAGAAAGGAGGGAGGGAGGGAGGGAGGAAGGAAGGAAAGAGGGAAGGAAGGAAAAAAGAAAGAAGATAAAGTAAAATAAAATAAAGTAAGATAAAATAAAGTTATTAAAATAAAAAAAATTATTAGGAGAAAAAAATTAAAACAAAACAAAACAAAAATGGACGGATAGAACCCTAGGACGAATGGTGGAAGCAAAGCTATACAGACAAAATCTCACACAGAAGCATACACATACACACTCACAAAAAGAGTTAAAGGGGAAAAATCATAAATCTTGCTCTCAAAGTCCTTAATTTGGGATGATTCGTTGTCTATTCATGTATTCCACAGATGCAGGGTACAAGTTGATTGTGGAAATTTAATCTGCTGCTTCTGAGGCTGCTGGGAGAGATTTCCCTTTCTCTTTGTTCTCACAGCTCCCAGGGGCCCAGCTTTGGATTTGGCCCCGCCTCTGCGTGTAGGTCGCCAGAGGGTGTCTGTCCTTTCCTCAGACAGGACGGGGTTAAAGGAGCAGCTGATTCGGGGGCTCTGGCTCACTCAGGCCGGGGGGAAGGGAGGGGCACGGAGTGTGGGGAGAGCCTGCGGCGGTAGAGGCTGGCGTGACGTTGCACCAGCCTGAGGCGCGTCGTGCGTTCTCCCGGGGGAGTTGTCCCTGTATCCCGGGACCCAGGCAGTGGCGGGCTGCACAGGCTCCCCACAAGGGGGGTGTGGATAGTGACCTGTGCTCGCACACAGGCTTCTTGGTGGCGGCAGCAGCAGCCTTAGCGTCTCATACCCCGATCTCTGGGGTCCGCGCCTTTTAGCTGCAGCTCGCGTCCGTCTCTGGAGCTCCTTTAAGCAGCGCTCTTAATCCCCTCTCCTCGCGCACCGGGAAACAAAGAGGGAAGAAAAAGTCTCTTGCCTCTTCGGCAGGTGCAGACTTTTCCCCGGACTCCCTTCCGGCTAGCAGTGGTGCACTAACCCCTTCAGGCTGTGTTCAAGCCGCGGAGCCTCAGAGCCTCAGCTCGCAGCCCCGCCCGCCCTGGCGGGTGAGCAGACAAGCCTCTCGGGCTGGTGAGTGCCGGTCGGCACCGATCCTCTGTGCGGGGAATCTCCCCGCTTTGCCCTCCGCACCCGTTGCTGTGCACTCCTCCGCGGCTCCCAAGCTCCCCCCTCCGCCTTCCGCAGTCTCCGCCCGCGAAGGGGCTTCCTAGTGTGTGGAAACCTTTCCTCCTTCACAGCTTCCTCCCACTGGTGCAGGTCCCGTCCCTATTCTTTTGTCTCTGTGTATTCTTTTTTCTTTTGCCCTACTCAGGTACGTGGGGGGTTTCTTGCCTTTGGGGATGTCTGAGGTCTTCTGCCAGCGTTCAGTAGCTGTTCTGTAGGAGTTGTTCCACGTGTAGATGTGTTTCTGATGTATTTGTGGGGAGGAAGGTGATCTCCGCGTCTTTCTCTTTTGCCATCTTCCCGGAAGCCCCCTTTTGTCTGTTTTAAGAGAAATAAGAAAGAAAGCTGCAAGTTATCAAAAGTAATTTGTGTAGAATAATTTTTCTTTTTTTAAAAAAATTAATTAATTAATTTATTTTTGGCTGCGTTGGGTCTTCATTGTGGTGCGCGGGCTTCTCACTGAGGTGGCTTCTCTTGTTGCGGAGCTCAGGCTCTAAGCCCGTGGGCTTTAGTAGTTGGGGTGCATGCACTTAGTTGCTCCGCGGCACGTGGGATCTTCCCAGACCGGGGCTTGAACCTGTGTCTCCTGCATTGGCAGGTGGATTCTTAACCATTGTGCCACCAAGGAAGTCCTAGAATAATTTCTTAAGGATTTGTTTAGTTAGAATCTGGAGTATTTCTTCATTTTCCCTTCTGTTTCCCCATAGCACCCTGTGTAGACCTCCATTAGTATTTCCTGAAGGACTGTAGTCCTCTGAGTACACATCTCAGGACTGGAGAACCATGAGCAACTCCAGAATCCTAAGCAGAGGACCCGGAATGTCAGAGAGAAGTTTCTCAAAGCATCCTGCAAGGACCACCGATGGGCTTGCAAAAATACAGATTCCTGGAGACCTGCTCCAGATGTACTGAATCAGATTTTATTAGGAGGCTTTCAGAATTTGCATTTAAAATACCATTCTCAAAAGATTCTTAGATACACTAAAGTCTGAGAAGCACTTAAGACAATAAACTGTTGCTTGTTGAACTGATACTCAAGAACTTATTCTTTTAGAGTGGAGAAGGTATCTTATAACAAATTCAAGTTTAACTAAAATTATATTTGACCTTAAAACTCTCCACTATCTGTTTTTGTTCTTTTCATATTTTTGGCACGCATATCCTCAACATCAGAAACACAAGCAATAAGAAGATATAAATGTCGGTACACAGAAGTGTATCTAGAAAAAACATCTGTGATGTTCTTACCTCAGTATATTCTATCAGTACACATAGTAGGAAAAAAATCCGTATTAACCCCAGTCAGGGAACTGAAAGTTATTTGTATGGTAAACCTAAAATATAAAGAAGGGGTGGAATAAAGATGATTAGGTATTGAGAGCCCACCATGTGGAACACACCTTTTAGTTATGAATTTGTGTTTCACAACAGCTATGTAAAGTAGACACATTTATTCCCATTTTACAGACCGGAAACTGAGACCTTGAGAGGTCAAGTAATTTGCCCAGAGAAGGTCTCTCTTTTTTTCCCTTTTTGTTAAATAAGTTATCATTTCCCCCCTTTCTTAAAATTCCTTTGCTTGTTTGAAGAAGTATCATCAACAACAAAGACAGGAACTAACAAAGATTTTTGCCTCTGTAGGATCTGATGTTTAGTAGCTACTTTGATGCTAACCTTTTCTGATAGAATTCTGCAGTACCCTAATTTTGTAGTAATTTCTCATCTTTGACAACAGAGGATAATAACTGGGGAATCAAAGACTTCAACGGACACTCCAGGTTTTTGATATTTAATTGTGGACTGCACTCAGTAGGTCCACTTCTAACATCTGTCTGTATTGTAAAACATGGAGTGTTCCTGCAAGATGCTTCTGTAAGATAGGAAACCAATTTGAGAAAGTCACGTCTGATTCTGGATACGGGACCTAAGACACAGAAGCAGTGAGTGGCAGCCAGCGATCAGGCATTTTTCTCTCAGAGGAGACGGCAGCTCAGGGGTGGCTTGGGGCTACAACACTTTGTTATGCTTACGAAAGACATGTTTTTTGTTCCAAGTGGCTTTTAGGAAAGCAGCTAAGGCAACTGCATTTCCTTCATAAACATATTCCCCAAAGTTTTGTGTCTTTATGTAGCAACAGTTTTTGGTATATTGCAAAGAGAAATTTAATATAATAATCTGATGGAAAGAACCCTGGAGTTTTCTCTATTCTCTGATTCTCATTGTGAGGAGATTATGGGAAGATGATGCCTTTTCTTTGAATTTGTTTCCTAAACTGTAAGATATGAGCAGTAGACTGGATAATATGCATGGTCCCTTTTGTCAAACTTTCTTTAATTATTATTTATGTTTTTAACAAGTGTGAAAATCTCTACCTTTTTTCTTAAACCCAATTCAATTCAATAAACCTGCATTGATGGGTGACTTGGCATAAGAAATGCCTCCAGAGAGTTGATATACAAGCTGAATTGGAAGAACTAAATTCCATCTTGACTCATTTCAACATTTTACCCTAATTTCACATGTCTGTCTATTTTACCCTAATTTCACATGTCTTCCACATAGTGGATGCCCACTATGTGGGTTGACCATGTGTTCAGGTTGGCCAGGAACAGATATTAACTCTGTTACAGATTAAATAAAACCCACTAATTAATGAGGTAACCCCTTTTCACTCTCAAAAAAGTATCTTGATCTGAGTGGCAAATTATATGGTCACCCTATTACTCACAACAACTTTGTGAAGTACAGTGTGTGTTACTCTCCTAATCTCACAGGTCAGGCCATGGTACCTGGTTTTGAGAGGTTAAGCTAGTGAGCGATGGAGCCAGGATGAAAATTCAGTTCTGATGCCAAAACTAATGTTTTTAACCACTACACTTTAAGGATACCTTTTCCCACTAAATGCTAGGAAAGATTACGTAAAATGTAAGACAGAAAAGCGTATCACGTCCTTTATTTTTATAAATATAAATAACCTTTACACCTAGGACATTTTTCCTAATGTTAAACTCAAATCCATCTTGTTGCAAGTTCAAGTGATTCCTTGGACTCTGTCCCAGCAGAGCTACAGACCAGCTGGTCACAAGGATTTTATCTTTGTTCAAGGTGTATTTATCCTTAAGCCTCTGTAAAGGTAACACTTTGGCTGCAAAGAACAAAGGATAGAGGTTGCACAGTATGACATGCCCCTTTGGTTCACACATCTGCTATAGGACAGTGTGGGAGCTTGGGCAATGTTGAGCCTTGTAGTGGTGGGCTAAGATAATATTCTGAAGGCAAATGATACAGTAAATCATTCCTTGAGCTGTCATTGTTCTGAGAAGAGGAATCTTTTCTAAGAAGTATTGATTCTGAAGACCTTGGACACATGGCCTGGAGAAGCATGGTCATTGCCCTAAAGTTGTGTAGATGTGAATTAAGGTGGGAATTTCATGAGATAGTTAAGAAGTAAAGGTGGTAATGGTCGTTAAGATGATGATGGTGTTACTGCTTAGGACAATATTATTATCTCAATTGTATGAAAAAGGGAATAGATTCATAAATTAACGACTTGCTTTCCCAAAGTTACACAGAAATTAACAAGCTAGATCTTGAACTCAGGACTTCTAACTCTAAATCATTCTCCCATTCGTTCTCTCTTCCCTCATGATTCTCCCTCCCACTCATCAACTAATTTATATTACCAGTTATCAGAAAAAATGTAATGAGTACCAACCTTATGCTAGGACAGGAGTTTCAAATATTGATGCCTTTTTGAAACACCCTGGGATCTTTGAAAAATACTGATTCCTTCCTGGCTGCCAACCTAGACATTCTGATTCAGTTGCTGGGCTGTGACCTGGGCATCAGGATTTTAAAAAGCTTCCCAGATGATTCTAATATGTAACCAAATCAGGAATCCACTGTGCTAGGCACTTAGTTAGCATCTAGGAATTAAAGATGACCTAAAGCACTGTGATAACATAGGGGATTCAAGGCCTCTCCTTCTTACTCCAAGTTTACAGAGAAACCATTAAAGCACAGGGACCCGTGCTGTTCATAGCTTTCAGGGCAGGCATAATAAAACATTGCAAAATTTTACAGTCTCTTAAAATGTCTGATTTTTTTTTGGAGAGGTTTGGTAAAGAACATAGCAAAACGAAAATAAGATTGCTGGAGTGCCTTGTATTTATGTGAAGTGCAAAATGTGAAATATATGTCACTTCTGTGTTCAAAACATTAAGTAAAATAGTAGATGTGAATAAACTGTTACTGAATTAGCACCTCACAACAGCTGCTCTCAGTGGGTAATTTAGGCTTCTTTTTATATCGTGGTTCAGACTTTGATGTGATGAGAGAATTTTGAAATGCACTTTGAGCATTCTTTTTTCCCTCAGATTCACACGGTTAGATGATCAGAGATCACATTTTATTTCTCTGTGGAAAACCTCCGTTAATTTGATGCAGAGCAGGCAGTCTTGAATCCCGAGGGAAATGAGAAATTGATGGCTTTCTTTCTAAGAGCATGGCAGGTAGGCGGGGAGTTAGGCTGTGCCACAGGCGGCTGCTGTGTGATACTGTAGGGGTTTCCCCTTAGGAGGGCCCCAAAAGTCAAGTCACATTAGCAATGAGTCTCCTGCTTCTGTCCAACTCAACCCTAAGGAAACTTTAGACTCAGGGATATTTCTGGAATAGCAAAATTGTGGCATTGTCCAAGAATATTACAGGACAAGCAGAATAAAGATTCTCCTTTTTGGACTAGGCTAAAGCTTGAACAAATTTGCTCCAAAAATGGATGCATTACAAATTGGGGGCAGTTGCCCTGTGTCAGGGACTGGCGGCAATGACTCAGAGGCAGAGTAGATATTTAGATATGATCTACCTGTCCCATAACAATTGTTAACACTTGCCGACACATTAGATTTTCATTTTGCTTGTGCTTTCTGGTTTCCCGCTACTTGACCTCTAAGACATCTAGTGATGATAGGTTTCCTCATCACAAATCTCCCCTTGCTCTTATATCCCCTAGAAGCAATGTCAGAACAGAATCCAGAGTTTCTTGTCAGTGAGCTGGTAAACAGACACGTGCCATGACTCTGGAGAGGTGCACCACCGCCAGGTCACTACGCACGGCTCTGGCTCTGAGCTTTGGATGGAAGGAGCTGCAGGGCAGCGCAGCTCTTCTCATCCCTTACCATCATCTCCTTTCTCATTCATCATTTCCTACCCATCCTTTAAAGAGCCTGAATTTCTCATAGGGATGGGTTGTAGGAGGAATAACTACTATGTGCCTGTCAGTTTTACATATGCCATCTCATTTATCTAAATCACCTGTCAGAAGCTATTACCATCAGCCAAAGACCAAGTCAGATGTTTCTCTGCCCGTTCTCAAAGCATGCTTCACTTTCTAAATCTATGCTGATACAGTGTTTTGTCTATTGGTCTCACTAAACTATGTGCTTCTTGAGGGTAGAGGCAATGTTTCTCTTTGAACTATTGCTACTTAGCATAGTAATTTCACATAATAGGGGTTTGGATAGGTATAGGTCTATTTTAAATCAGTGACTGATAGTTGCAAAGGCAGTTTTTTTTTTTTTTTTTTTTTTTTTTTTGCGGTACGCGAGCCTCTCGCTGTTGTGGCCTCTCCCGTTGCGGAGCACAGGCTCTGGACGCGCAGGCTCAGCGGCCATGGCTCACGGGCCTAGCCGCTCTGCGGCATGTGGGATCTTCCCGGACTGGGGCACGAACCCATGTCCCCTGCATCGGCAGGCAGACTCTCAACCACTGCGCCACCAGGGAAGCCCGGCAGTATTTTTTTTTTTATACAGCAGGTTCTTATTAGTTATCCATTTTATACACATCGTTGTATACATGTCAATCCCAATCTCCCAATTCATCACACCACTACCACTACCCCCGCCGCTTTCCCCCCTTGGTGTCCATATGTTTATTCTCTACATCTGTGTCTCTATTTCTGCCCTGCAGACTGGTTCATCTGTACCATTTTTCTAGAGTCCACATATATGCATTAATATACGATATTTGGTTTTCTCTTTCTGACTTACTTAATTCTGTATGACAGTCTCTAGATCCATCCATGTCTCTACAAATGACCCAGTTTCTTTCCTTTTTATGGCTGAGTAATATTCCATTGTATATATGTACCACAACTTCTTTATCCATTCATCTGTCGATTGGCATTTATGTTGCTTCCATGACCTGGCTATTATAAATAGTGCTGCAATGAACATTGGGGTGCATGTGTCATTTTGAATTATGATTTTCTCTGGGTATATGCCCAGTAGTGGGATTGCTGTGTCATATGGTAGTTCTAGTTTTAGGTTTTTAAGGAACCTCCATTACTGTTCTCCATAGTGGCTGTATCAATTTACATTCCCACCAACAGTGCAAGAGGGTTCCCTTTTCTCCACACCCTCTCCAGCATTTGTTGTTTGTAGATTTTCTGATGATGCCCATTCTAACTGGTGTGAGCAAAGGCAGTATTAACGGAAGTTTAAAAGTGTTTTCACAAGGTATAAATTGATTATTTGTTGGTAATTATTGATTATTACACAGTTTTAAATTGATTAACCTGGAATTCAGGTGCCAGAGTTCTCACTTTAGGTCTCAGGGCTTTTCCTGCTATCAGACAGCCTCTTCTGATGAAGATGTAATCCAAAATTAGATGTTGCCATACGTCTTTACAACTTGCTCTTGAGTGAACTTTCCAGGTTTTGTCTTCTAACTGTACACTTCAAATGGAAGTTATGAGCTAGATTTGTTACAGAACAAATTTGTTACAAAATTTGTTACAGAACAAAAAACATTTAGATGGCTCCCAGGATAAGCTTAGGAAAGAATAGTAAGATTTCTCCTCAGTGATTTGGTATATGTTTAGGGATAGGTAGTTCTCACTCTCTCAAGCCGAAGGGAGAAAATGTATATGAATAGTAAAGTGCTACGACCAAGTTTATATTTCAAAAATTATGATAAATAAATGATGTGTTTCCTGGCCTTGCTTGGGCTGTTAGGGTACTGTTATCTTACTTTAAGGCTTTCATAATTTATGGTGATATCAAAGTCAAAATGAAAGGTCCATATCAAAGGTCAAAATGATCAAGAAATCAGCATATTTTCACAGTCCAATTATAATACTAAGGTGAGCCGGCTAGGACATCTGAAATCAACTTCTTGGTTCTACTTTTGATATTTTGGAAAATATAAGAAGAGAATTGCAATATGTATGTTCATCCACAGAAGCACCAAAATATCAGTGCTATTATGTGTGAGGCAATTTCAGGTGAGTGTATATTCTGAGCAGGAATTATGTAGATAATATCTTCAATTATCTATAGTATTTCACCTGTGTAGACAGAGATGCTGGACTTCTCTGTGAAGATTTCTGCCTCTTTTTATGTGATGGAATCAAAGTTATTATTTTTTTCCCAAAGAGTTATATATATTGAATCTAACTAGGAAAAAAGTCATAATGGGAAAAGAGCAACCTAGGAATCATCTTCAATATTGAACATGCTGAATTAAGGAATACGAAATTATAAGACAGGTTTAGTAAGAAACATGATTTTTCAGTTGCTATATTCCTGTTATTTCATTAGAGTGAGAGGAAATGAGAAAAGTTGAAACTGCTCCAGCCAAAGTGATGTGGGTAATTAGAGCAATCTCATTTGGCTGAAACACAATCAAAGTGACAGGGCTGTTGAAATTCCATGTCCCAAACATTTAAATACCGTTAGAGTATTCTCTACAGAAATTTGGGGGCAGTCATGATGTGGTGGGGTGTAAGTGGATGGTGGCAGCAGCTCAAGAATACAAGGAAGGTGGAGGGCACAGAGAGAGAGAGAAGCAGTTGGTACTGAAAATCCTGAGGCTTTATACACACGCAACCAGCTGGGTGGTCTGGTAATACTACAATCGCCTATCTGTCCCATCCTGCTACCTCCTAATCCTGGTCATTTTAATCAGATTTCACCCATTTAAGAATATTAAGGGATGGGGTGTTCACACAGCAAATATATCTTTACTGCCTACAACACATAGGCACTAGGCTGGGTGCTCAGAATGCTCATTGATCAAAAACAGACATACACCATCTTGCTCCAGATTTCTGTCCTTACCTGTCATGTGACCCTGTCTTAGATGGGGTTTGGCTGTAAACCAAAGAGGGGCGAGGAAGTTTACGGGACTGGCAAGGGTATCATTGAAATGACAGGTCTTAAGCTGTGTAAGTTGACAAGTGAAAAAAAAGAAGCTTAAGGATTGGGACAAACCTGGGAACTCAAAGGGATGGATAGCTCATTGAGCTTGCAGACTGGTCATACTGGGGGCAGTTGAACCAAAAACCTAATGGAAACTCTGAGCAGAGAATGTTTGTGTAGTTGGAAGAATTATAGGTGATGACAATATCATGAGATGGTCCAGGGAATGGATGGTGGAAGTAGAATGGAGGACAAGATCATCAAAGTTGAGGAGGTCATGGAACTGAGAGGCAGCCTTGCTGGCTGGGTTGTTCATGGGGCTGCAGAGTGTGCTTGGGGGCAGGTGTGTATAAACGAGAATGCCCTGCACTCCAGGCTTATAAAATACTCGAGGAGCTCGGAGTACTACCCATAAGGCTCAAAACACTCTGGTATTGCCTTCATAGGAATATTTTATCACTAAAATAAATGCCAAAGAATATATACTATTATACTATTACTAAATGTATACTAATTATGACATCCTTTCTCTGAAATTCTAACATAAGCAAAGTGAGAATTTACAGAAATGGAAATGTGCTCAAATAGTGTTTTTAAAGGTAGTGACTCCTTTCTTTGTAAATATTTTCTTTATTAGACTAATTTTAAAAATGCTCATAACATTGTGAACACACTAAATGTAGTTAATTTTATGTTATGTGGATTGTACTACAATAGAATATTCTCCCCGACTCCAAGCAAATCATTTTGTTTGATACCTCAGAAATTCTGACTAGCATGATATAAACACCAACTCCTTTTTGTGGTTATTGTTTAACATTCAATTATAGTGACATATTAAATGAATAAAGGAAAGAGAGGAATTTCGCCTTATTTTAAATTTGGTTCAAGTCAGCACACATTTATTGCTCTTCCTTAGCAGGTGCCAGAAACAGTGCTAAACCTTGTGTAGAAGGCAGCAGCAAACACCAAACAATCCCTGACCCCTAGGAGCTAGTAGTCTAGTGGGAAACAAAGAGGCATCAATACAGATCTCGTAGACAGCAAACTATGGTCAAATATTACAATGTGGGCTTAAACTGTTTGTTTTGGTGGGTGGAAAAGGCAGAGACTGAGGGTGGTCTTGTTCCTTATTTTCAGAGCATTTTTGAAGAGCTAGTCAAACAGTGCTTAAGTTTTGTTTCCCATATAATTTAGTAGGAGCCTGAAAATTTATAGAGCTACTGCTTAAGGAGATAAACTGTGGGGAGTTTCAGACAAGGTTTAGCATTCAGTTTCCTTTTATGAAGCTAGCTTCAACAATTGTTAAAGAGTCCACGCTCATATTGCTTGCCACATGACAAGCCAATAAATCAATTATTTGAGAGACATGAGGTGTTGGGGAAAGGAATAGTGACTTTATTTGGAAAACCAACAGACTGAGGAGATGGAGGAGTAGTGTCCCAAAGAACCACCTTACCTGAATTAGAATTCAGGCTTCTTTTATACTAAAAGGGGAGGGAGTGTGACTGTTGCAGACTTCTTGGTGCAGCTGTCCATGTAGGTCAGGTCATGATATTTCTATAAACCACCAACAAGACAAATGTTATTTTCTGTTCTGCAACTTTTAATCTCCATATGAAGGAAAGGTGTTATGGCTTTAAAGTTCAAGCCTGGGAGGCAGAGCCTTGAGAAAGGGCTTCCATGCAGATTTCAGGCTATAGGCAACATTCTTTTAGAGAAAGGTGCAGAGCCAGCATGACTAAGCATAGGCAACAGAGCACAAGGGTTAGAGCTAATGGAATTGATTCAATATGGAGTCAGGTTTGTTCTTCTCTGTTACACAATGTTTAAAGGGTTGGGGTTAAGTTTCTAGAATCAGAACCACCTCAAACTTGGATAGCTCTAGAAACATATAATGATCTTTCTCCTCAAAAGTTAACTCTACAAATGGCATTATTTCATTTTTATGGCTGAATAATATTCCAGTGTGTGTGTGTGTGTGTGTGTGTGTGTGTGTGTGTATAAAATACCACATTTTCTTTATCCGTTCATCTGTTGATGGACACTTAGTTTGCTTCCATGTCTTGGCTATTGTAAACAGTTCCTCTGTGAACATTGGGGTGCATGTATCTTTTCAAATTAGAGCTTTCGTCTTTTCCGGATAGATGTCCAAGAGTAGGATTGCAGGATCATATGGCAACTCTATTTTTAGTTTTTTAAGGAACCTCCATACTGTCTTCCATAGTGGCTGCACTAATTTACATTCCTGCCAACAGTGTAGGAGGGTTCTCTTTTCTCTATACCCTCTCTAGCATTTATTATTCATAGACTTCTTGATGATTGCCATTCTGATCGATGTGAGGTGATATCTCACTGTAGTTTTGATTTGCATTTCTCTAATAATTAGCAATGTTGAGCATCTTTAATATGCCTGTTGGCCATCTGTATGCCTTCTTTGGAGAAATGTCTATTTAGATCTGCCCATTTTTTGGTTGGGTTGTTTGTTTTTTTGATATTCAGTTGTATGAGCTGTTTGTCTATTTTGGAAATTAATCCTCTGTCAGTTGCATTGTTTGCAAATATTTTCTCCCAGTTCGTAGGCTGTCTTTTCATTTGGTTTGTGTATTCCTTTGCTGTGCAAAAGCTTATAAGTTTGATTAGGTTCCATTTGTTTATTTTTGCTTTTATTTCTACTGTCTTGGGAGACTGACCTAAGAAAACACTGCTACAATTTATGTCAGAGAATGTTTTGCCTATGTTACTGGACCTAGAGATTATCATACTAAGTAAAGTTAAGTCAGCCAGAGAAAGACAAACATTATATCATATCACTTATATATGGAATCTTAAAAATAGTACAAATGAACTTATTTATAAAACAGAAACATATTCAGAGACACAGAAAACAAACTTATGGTTACCAAAGTGCGGGAGGGATAAATTGTGTGTATGGAATTTACAGATGCACACTACCGTATATAAAATAGATAAACAACAAGGATTTACTGTATAGCGCACGAATTATATTCAGTATCTTGTAATCGGCTACTATGGAAAAGAAATGAAAAAAGAATATAGATATATACATATGTATGTATAACTGAATCACTTTGCTGTATACCTAAAACTAATGCAATATTGTAAATCAACTATGCTTAAATTAAAAGAAAAGCTAACTCTAAATTTCAAATGAATTCAGCCTCATGGTTCCGCATGACTGTCTAATTTACAAAATTCTTTGTCTCCTTGTTTCATTCACTGTCAAGGTCAGAATGCCTGTGTTCACTGTTGTTGACTTCTTACCTGGTCTTGAAGGCTTCGGGCTGCCTTTCAGGGACAGGGCTCATATTCTGAGGGAAATTAGAACACCTCTAATGCCTATACCTCAACTTATTGATGAGGAAACAGAGTTCTTGGCTTGCCTGGTCTTTCACACATTCTGGTAAGACTCGAGCTGTTTGATCCCCATCCCGGGTCCCTCCTGTCTTCTCTCTCTCTCTTGCTCCTCCTTATGGTGGCAGCCTCTTCAGTTAACCCTCACTATTGATTTTCCACCCACACCTAGAAGCTTCCCCACAGTTGTATAAGGCTGAAGGTGCTCTCTTTGGGTTTCAGGGCTCAAACAAAGGCTTTCTAACCCAGTTTGACAAATAATTGTAGGTAGTGTTACTTGAGAGAGTTTACAGCAATGTTTTGTGTATTAAAGTCTGACAACAGAAAACAGATCCAAGCTGCAATATTAAAGTAGAAACTCAATAGGACACAAATGATCCGTGTTGATCAGAATAAATCTTACAGACAAGTTTTTCATAAACTGAATTTCCATTTACATTTTTCCATGGACTTCATTACAAAATCTGAGCTGGGTATCACGGCAATAAAATTAAATCGAAGATGCAAATCTTTAGAGATTACATTTTAGAAGAGAAAAAAATAGGACATTTTAATAAATGTGGTGAATTAGTTAGAAGGCAGCATTTAAAACTCCCTGGATAAGCATTACTTTTCCCATTAAAAAAAATAGTTTGTACTCAAAGAGACCATTGAGATCACACTTTTACCCTGGCTAACTGCAGGCTCTAAGGTGATGTACTGTCTCTAAGTAGTATACCATTTTCACCAATTCTACACAGTTACCAAAGGGCCATTTGCATCTGAATAGAATGAGATCTAGGTAGGGATCCCCATGCTGCAGTTGTCACTTCAGACAGATAATAACCTCTGTCTTTATCTGTGTAATAAAGTGACCAACCACCTTAGAGGGCTGCAGTGAGAACTGTTTAGGATCCTATAGTAGGCTTCTACGTATGGAACCCACACCATTGAATCTCTCTCCTCTGAATGGTAGCTTGGCTTCCACAGGATCACCGGCATGAAACCAGTGTTCCTTATTCTTTAAAAAATTATTTTGTACTCTGTTGTGTTCAAAGTTTAATTAAACCTGTTAGGTCATTAGTGTACCATTTAAGTAAAGACTTTCTAAATAAGAGGCTCAGGAACTATACATTGGAATGTACACACAAACTGTGATGAAAATACAGTTGAGATTACTATAAACATGTATCAGTACAATGTGAAGAAAGGATGCGGTCTGGAAACGACTCAGCTTGCAAATTTAATAGTAACTAACCACCCATAACAATTTAGATCCTGAAGTAGATTGTTTTTAGGTGGGGCATAATTTGTCCAGTTTTATCACTTTAATAGTCAGTTCTTTCATATTCATTTAAATTAATGCTAACATCAAATCAAGTTTGTCCATTGAGTTACCTGCCACAGATGCACTCATCTTCTCTGCAGCCAACTTCTCACTCCCACATCTTCCCTAGTGCTTTTTTTCTCTTGCTGCTTTTTACCCACAGCTCTATTAAGATCTTATCGAGACATGACATATGTAAGTTTAAGGTATACAACACGATGATTTGATACACGTATGTACTGCAAAAATATTACCACAGTAACGTTAGTTAACACCTCCATCCCCTCACATAATTACCATTTTGTGTGTGTGTGTGGTGATAACATTTAAGATCTACTCTCTCATCAACTTTCAAGTATGTAATACAGCACTGCTAACTATACTTACTATGTTGTACATTGTATCTCCAGAACTTACTCATCTTACACAACTGAAACTCTGTACCCTTTGGCCAATATCTCCCTATTTCCCCCACCCCGATCCCCTGGCAACCACCATTGTATTCTCTATTTCAGTGAATTCAGCTTTTTTTAGTTTCCACATATAAGTGAGATTCCTTCATTTTATATATTGTATAACAGGCAAAGAATATGATGTAGCTATTTTTAAATTATCCTTTGTGATGGATAAATCACAAAATTATTTTTAAAAGTTCAAAAGTCTCTCTTTGTGTAAGTATTACTTTGCCTAAAACATATAGTTAAGCAAAATTCACCTCTTGAGTGACTTCCTACTTTCTGGTGGCCCCCATGTCTCCTGCCCTCAACCTGTCCTTAATCCCTGGGGTTTTGTTGCAGTCAGTGGTCAGTGAACAATTCCCTGGATCTCTCTGAGGCACCCCTGACAATGGAGCGTGGCCCTGTGGAAGGAATACCTGTTCCTGCCAGGTCCTGGCTGTGAATCGTTGAGGCCTTGGTGGTGTCCTTCCTCTCCCACAGGACTGGGCTCTGACAGTCTTCCTCTCCAAATTGTCTGACCTCCTAAAAACTGGACCTGTTTGTAAAGAGTTGCTACAGTCCTAGCTATTTTGTCTGAAAAACACTGCCCTTAACTTCTTCATGTTGAAGGTGAATGAATAAATGGACAGGGGTGTGCTTTTATCCCTGGGACCTCGAAGAAATGGCACACAGTTGTTAAGAGCAGGTTTACCAACTGCATTTGAATCCTGATTTTGTTACTGTGTGACATCACTAAGCCTTCATTTCCCTAATAGTAAAATAGAGAAAAAATGAGGTTATTGAGAGTATTAAATTGTTTAATGTATGTGAGTGCCTAACATAAAACACTTTTTATCTTTGGGTAGTTTACTGCTATAACAAACATTCCTGAAAACCTTGTAACTAAGTGTCCTATTTACCACAAATATATGAGAGAATGCTCCTCATACAAATATGTACTGTAGCAAAATAAACTTTATTTTGGGTGCTGCATCAGCCTGAGGAATCTACAAACCAACCTCACAGCGTCAAGAATTTGGGAGAAAGTAAGAAGTCATAGAAATTACAAACCTGTTTGCTACTCTTTCTTCATCTATTCCTCTTCCTTGTTTTTAATGCCTTTCCTTATTTCTTTGCTTCTGTTTATATTATCAAGCTTTAGGAGTAATCTTAGACCCCTGATTATATTTTGTCTAAACTCTAGTATCTGGCTAACATCTCACAGTGCTAAGCTTTTTTCTGGATTAAGGAATATCACTTTCCACACTAACAACTTTAATGAGGAAATCAGACAAATAAACGTGAAAAATAGAACAGGAAGCATAGATTGAAAGCTACTAATTTGCTAATTATTTTTAGGTATTGACCTTTTAGCATACTGATGCTATTTGAGCAAGTTAATATTTTTATATATTCACTGTCTCATTATAAATTTATGATTTCTTTCAAGCATATGATTTAATATTTTAAATTTTATTTTCATACATGTATATTGTGTAGGTGTGAGTTCGTTACACTCTGGAACGACCCCAGTTTCTTGCAGAGCACATGTCTAATTCCCTTAGCTCTAAAGGGGACCTTAGCAAACTGAGTGACAGTCATCTGTCTCAAGAAGCAGACAAACTTACAAGATGCTGACTGTTCCATTTCAGTGTTGCAGTGTTCATCAACTGCTGCCTGCAAAAAGGAATCCTGCATTATTAAAGAGAAGAGAGGAATAGATTGGAGTAAATGCCAAAGTTTTTAGTGTCTTTTTTTCTTCAGGCATAAAATGGAATCACAGAGGTGAGCCTCTGCTTTAATTAATTCTTCCCTTGGTTAGAATATCAGCCTTTTCTTCTCTGCTGCCCTCATCAGAACCACCTGAAGGGAATAACCAATAAGAGTTCTTGTGCTGTCTTTTGCACCTGACAAAACTGAGACTGCCTAGAAGTGAAAGGTAGCAGGTTATCTCCACCTGCAAAGAATCGTAATAGAGCTTATTCATGTAGTTCTTTCCATTGCTTGATTTTCCATATTGGCTTACTAAGGTCAGAAGGCTGATTTTATTGTCCTCATTCTAAACTGACAGAAGGTAGGTTATGTTTTAATGACCCTACAGAAGGGTTCTGGCTTTGCAGAGAATGCTTCTGAAACACAAATTAAATATGCCAGCAGGGGGCGAACATCAGCTGCGAGAAAGGCTCAGATTAGCTTTATCTTTCATAGGGGCAAATGCTCAAACTCTCCCTTACATGAAACCTTATTTTTAAGTTTTCAAATTTTAAATTATTGTGTTATATGAAGACCGTCAGCCTGTGTCTTCATACTTTACCAAAATTATACTGAAGACTTTTGTTGTAAAAATGCTCTAGTTTCGTAGTAAATAGCTGGCATAACAGAATACATTAAGTTTTGAATTAAATGGAGCCTGCCTAAATTTGAACCCCTAAGAGCTGTGTGACCTGAAGTAAATTTTGTGACCTCCCTGAGCTTCAGTTTCTTCCTTGGTGAAATAGGGATGATAAGGGTACCTACCTGACTGTGTTGTTGACATGTCTGTATGAGATGATATATGTAGAGAGTTTAACTCTATAAGACACATGGTAAAATCCTGGTAAATATTATCCTTCACTCACAATGAGTACAGACTCCGGGAAAGAGAAGACACACACAGAAAAATAGTAATAATACCTATTAAAGAAACCTCAATAAGAGTGGATTTGGGAAGGCTTATGATAGGATGAGTCTGCAGAACTGAAGGACAGATGAGATGTTCAAGCAAGTCTGATGCATATTTCAGTTAGCAAAGGTGGATGTACAGGAATACGGAGCCAATGACTGAAGTTCACAGTTCATAAACCTAAAATGACTAAGAAATTGTCAGGGGAATTGAGTGCTACACATGGAAATGGAAATAAAACAGGCTGGATGGTTTTATATCCAGAAACACGATTTACAGTCAAGCAATTGTGTCAAGACAGAGAGATTTTCTGCATCTAATTTAGCACCCAAGTTCTTTCTGGCAGGATTTGGGGAAGAATCTTTTGGAGTTTGGCAAATCACAAGCAGGCCCATCTGTTCTGGAAGGAAATAGTCTCTACCCATTGCGCTTTTAGAGTTTGGAGGTTTGACAGATGAAAGATGTGAGCTTGGGGGAGCAAAAATGGGTTACAATTGCAGGAAATAAAATCAGACAGGACCAACATATTTATGGAGTAGAATGTGCCTTGAGAATTCTCAGGGGAAAGACTATCTACCTCTTTGTCCTGAACTGGGTATTCAGGGGACCACTAAATCAAACAGCTTGATAAAAAGGGTTTGGAAGCAAATTAACAATTTTGCAGGGATGTTTATCTACTTGCTGAAAAGAGTCGGTATGGTTGATCTGTTTCCCTAAATCCTGAACTCTCTGTGGAAGTAGTATTTTACATCTAAGAATTTTATTTAGTACAAACACTGTATTTTTAACAGCTATTTGTACAGAGTTGTCCCTTTGGGTATCTAAGAAAAGTAGATAAAAATGTTCTTTCTTCAAATAATTACTGAGTATCCCATATTTCTCTATGCTCTGAGGACACGTAAGGCATCTCAATCAGGCAAAATAAATTCTGAGGTGATGCTCAGGTGTTCTTCTCAGGTATTTAAATACACAACTTAATAAAACATGCCTGAGTGCTTAGGTGAACCAGAAATCTATCACATTAAACCAGGACTTCACTTTCATTATTAAAAGTATGAAATGCCATACTTTTCTAAAACTCCGAGTAGTGTTTTAGAAATAGCATCTTATCTCGAGTCAGCACTAGATGAAGATTTGACAAGCAACAAACAAACTTACAACCCTTGGGCACCTTAGAGGCTCTGACAGGAGCCAGTGTCACTGGGGGGAAGATGTTAGCACAGCTCAAAGCCATGTTGTCAGCTACCATGACACACGTGTATTACAAACTAAGATGATTTCTGGATTTCCACACTTTCTGTGGAGACAAAGCTTGGAAAAGACTCCCCCCACCCCCCCAATGGTGGAGATGCATTTGTCATTCACAGTACTGTTGTCATAACACAGTTGTCATTAAGATTTTTCTCTGTGAAGCTTGTTAAATATCACATCAGGACCCTCTAAACTCAAGTCTCAAAGCATTTAAAAATGGTTTATGCCTTCATGGTCACCCTAAAGGCAATTCTAATCATCATAACTTTCAATTCTCATTAACATACTGGTACTCATTGCTGCAATATTAAACTGTTCAAAGCACACCTGGTGTACCGAAATGTTGTGATTAACATAATTTGATGTTTTAATGATGAGTTTCATTAGAAATCTGTGATGTTATGTTGTTGAAGTTCAATATCTTTAACAAATAAATTCCCGTTTAGGGAAAGAAAAATGGTTTCTGGTCTAAAGATTGGGATAGTTTTGGCTGTGTTCTGCCCCCAGATGCATGTCTTTTAACCAAGAAAATGCAATTGTGCAAGAAAATGAGGCTAATGACCTTATGTTTTCTCTCTGATGATGCTAATAAAGCCCAAATAATTTTTATTCACGAAGGTATAGAAATATTTGGTTCATTGCACTCACACAGGCCATACAGCCCCAAATAAACTGTTTCTTTTACAGTGTGATCACTAGGCATAAGATGACTTGAATTGTATGTTATTATATAAAATATTAAACATACAATATAGGCAGATTATTACAATGAACTCCTATGTGCCTGTCAACTGGCTTCAATGACTATCAACCAATGACTGATCTTTCAACTCTACCCCTATCCACTCCTTCTCAGCCTGTCTAATTTGAAGCAAATCTCAGATATTATATCATTTCATCCTTAAATATTTCAGTATACATTTTAAAAGTATTTGAACTCTTTGTAACACAATCTTTCATACCATTGCTTCATAAATTAGCAATGATCCTCTAATATCACTGAATATCCATTTGAGTGTTTAAATTTCCAGTTATTTCACAAAAATTTTCTTTCCCCTTTCCTCTTTCTCTTTCCCTTCTTTTTAATCGGAATCTAAATAATACCTAAACATTGAATTTACTTGTTATATCTTTCAAGTGCACTTTATAGGTTCTCTTATTTTCTTCTTTTTCTGAAATTTATTTGTTGAAGAAAATACTAGGCTTACTTGTTTTATAGATTTCCCACATCCTGGATTTTGTTGATCAGATCCCTCTGGCATGAGTTAACACAATCTAAAATTTATATTTCCTAAAAATCAGTAGTTAAATCCAATGGCTCTATTAGACGCAGGTTCAAACTTCTTTGGTAGGACTATTTCATAGGTGGTTGTATATACTTTTTCATAAGAAGACACATGCTATCCGATTGTCTCTCTTTTTGTGAGGGTAACTATTGAAGCTCAATGCCACCAGTTTTTCTTTTTTTTTTTTTTTAACATCTTTATTGCAGTATAATTGCTTTACAGTGGTGTGTTAGTTTCTGCTTTATAATGAAGTGAATCAGCTATACCTATACATATATCCCCATATGCCCTCCCTCTTGCGTCTCCCTCCCACCCTCCCTATCCCACACCTCTAGGTGGTCACAAAGCACTCAGCTAATCTCCCTGTGCTATATGCAGCTGCTTCCCACTAGCTGTCTATTTTACATTTGGTAGTGTATATATGTCCATGCCACTCTCTCCCTTCGTCCCAGCTTACCCTTCCCCCTCCCCGTGTCCTCAAGTCCATTCTCTACGTCTGCATCTTTATTCCTGTCCTGCCCCTAGGTTCTTCAGAGCCATTTTTTTTCTTAGATTCCGTATATATGTGTTAGCATACGGTATTTAATTTTCTCTTTCTGACTTACTTCACTCTGTATGACAGACTCTAGGTCCATCTACCTCACTACAAGTAACGCAATTTTGTTTCTTTTTATGGCTGAGTAATATTCCATTGTATATATATGCCACATCTTCTTTATCCATTCATCTGTCGATGGACACTTAGGTTGCTTCCATGTCCTGGCTATTGTAAACAGAGCGGCAGTGAACATTGTGGTACATGACTCTTTTTGAATTATGGTTTTCTCAGGGTATATGCCCAGTAGTGGGATTGCTGGGTTGTATGGTAGTTCTATTTTTAGTTTTTTAAGGAACCTCCATACTGTTCTCCAGAGTGGCTGTATCAATTTACGTTCCCACCAACACTGCAAGAGGGTTCCCTTTTCTCCACACCCTCTCCAACATTTATTGTTTGTAGATTTTTTATGATGGCCATTCTGATTGGTGTGAGGCGATACCTCCTTGTAGTTTTGATTTGCATTTCTCTAATGATTAGTGATGTTGAGCCTTCTTTCATGTGTTTGTTGGCAATCTGTATATCTTCTTTGGAGAAATGTCTATTTAGGTCTTCTGCCCATTTTTGGATTGGGTTGTTTGTTTTTTGATATTGAGCTGCATGAGCTGCTTGTAAATTTTGGAAATTAATCCTTTGTCAGTTTCTTCATTTGCAAATATTTTCTCCCATTCTGAGGGTTGTCTTTTCACCTTGTTTATGGTTTCCTTTGCTGTGCAAAAGCTTTTAAGTTTCATTATGTGCCATTTGTTTATTTTTGTTTTTATTGCCATTTCTCTATGAGGTGGGTCAAAAAGGATCTTGCTGTGATTTATGTCATAGAGTATTCTGCCTATGTTTTCCTCTAAGAGTTTTATAGTGTCTGGCCTTACATTTAGGTCTTTAATCCATTTTGAGTTGATCTTTGTGTATGGTGTTAGGGAGTGTTCTAATTTCATTCTTTTACATGTAGCTGTCCAGTTTTCCCAGCACCACTTATGGAAGAGGCTGTCTTTTCTCCACTGTATATTCTTGCCTCCTTTATCAAAAATAATGTAACCATAGGTGCATGGGTTTATCTCTGGGCTTTCTATCCTGTTCCATTGATCTGTATTTCTGTTTCTGTGCCAGTACCATGCTGTCTTGATTACTGTAGCTTTGTAGTATAGTCTGAAGTCAGGGAACCTGAATCCGCCAGCTCCGTTTTTTGTTCTCAAGGTTGCTTTGGCTATTCGGGATCTTTTGTGTTTCCATACAAATTGCCACCAGTTTTTCTATGCCAAAATGCACCCACTTACTTTGGTTATCTGAAACTCTTTTTACAGTATATTTGTCCAGAAGAAATCACAAGAATAATATTCCTTGATTTTTTTTTTTTTTTTGCAGCATGCAAACTCTTAGTTGCAGCATGCATGTGGGATCTTCTCCTTGAATTTTTTATGTTTAAAGCAGTTTGTATTTTTTATGCTTGAAAGTCAGTTTGTCTAGATGTCCAATTTATGGCTCATATTTTCCTTCCTGAGGTATTTTAATTTTGTTACTCCATTGTTGTTTTGGTATAAAATGTCAAAAAGTCAGAAAACAATCTGACTTTTTCCCATAGAAATAACTTGGTCTTTTTGTCTGAATATCCAAATAATTTGCTAGAATATGTGCTGGTATTAATCTTTATGGTTTGATTTTCCCAGGCAGGCAGTATGATCTCTCATAACAACAGATTTCATTTTTTTGTTTGTTTTAAATTTCAGGAAACTTTCCTTAAAGATTTTACTATTTTTTTTTCTTCTTCAGGTCGTCTTATTATATGTCTGTTCAATTTTCTTTGCCTAATTTTTATAGGTGCCATTTTATCGTGAATTCTTTTTACTATTTTCCATAATTTTTATTTAAAAATTTATTCCTTTTACTTATATTTCTCTTAAGGTGATGAGTTGTATATCTAAAGTCTGTTTTTTTCATTTTTGAAATTTGCTTTTACTTTTAAGAAATAATTTGAGAAAATATAGTTCTAATTCTTTTCTGAGTTTTATAAACATACTGTGATTTACCTAATTCTAATTTATATTATTATTTCATATCTTATATCACTTTCTTAAATTTATTTTAGTTTTTATGAAATATTAGTTTACCTCTTTTAAAAATCTGTTTTGTGGGCTTGTCCTTATGTCATGTTTTTATTTCTGGAGGGATATTATTCTGCTTCATATACACATTGTGTATGGGGTTTGAATGTGTTCCTTTTTTGTTCTTCACTTTTTCACAAAATTGGTTTTCAAGAACATATTTTTAAAAATTCATCCTGAGTTGAAGTATGAAGCTGCTGTTTTCAAATTACCTGCTGTGCTTTCACCTGAATGTCTTTGTTTATTTTGGGGTTCTCCTGTTCTCAAGTTTTTCACATTCCTTGTGGCTTCTGTTTCTTTGCATACACAAGATGATACCAGGAGGATCTTATAGCCATTTATATTTTAGAATGAGGACATCTTGTCAACTATTTTTGTTTATGTCTGTGAGTTTTTGGTTTTGCTATCCTAGTTACTCTGTCTAAATTTAAATAGTGTTCCCTTGAATTAAACTTAAAGGGGAGCTCATCATGCAGATTAAGGCGGAGACAGGAAGGAAGGAGAAGAATAAATTACATTAAATTCTTTTGCTTTAATGAAGTATTTGCTTTTCTTGACCATAAACTATATTTGACACAAGCCAATATGTTGAGATTGCTTTAGTGGTTTCATGGAGTCAGTGATAATATGGAACAGTATCAATTGTGATGGGTTGTTTCAAGAAAATCAATCTGTAGGCCCTATAAAGTCTTTGTTCTTAAACAGGTAGCTTCATTTATTTTCCTATGGCTTCTATATCTCAAAATATTTTGCATATTTATTTGGAAAAACTACTGAGAATCGATAATTATATCTGGATGTTGATTAGTTTATGCACCCTGTGCACAATGGGAATGTTTCTGATGGTAAAATGGGATTGTCCTCATGGCTTTGGAGACTTGCATCTGGATACTAAGAGGAAAAATGTCCTTGCACTCTGGGCCAGAGGGGAATGTGGCCCAACTCGTGGCATACCAGAGGATAATTTAGAGAGGACATAAGAGACTGAACTATGCTGCATTCTAGACACTCATTTCTCTAGGCAACCTCAGTGGGTTCTGATTGTTTCTGTGAGATCTGGTTCCTAAGTAATTTTAAAATTTCAGCTCACAGTTGCCTTCAGTAAATTTGGCAGGGGTCCTTGACTTTGGAAGCCTTCTATCAATGAGAGTATGACACCAGTAAGAACAGTGGAAACACGAAAGATATCAAACACTTCTCAGATGAGGAAGAACCCAGGGAAGATGGTTGGGGAAGCAGATACACCTGAGACAATGACTGACAAAGGCAAGAGGGTGTGTAAAATCACTGAAACACTATGGGAGGAGCTTTTGGAATCAAAGCCTATCAACTAACAATAGCCTGTGGAAGCCATTGATACCAAGGAGAAGAAGCACCAAGAGGGATGTTGGGCTGAGGAAAGAGCCTAAGTCCT
This sequence comes from Grampus griseus, assembly GCF_964374135.1. Taxonomy (NCBI): domain Eukaryota; kingdom Metazoa; phylum Chordata; class Mammalia; order Artiodactyla; family Delphinidae; genus Grampus; species Grampus griseus. The sequence continues at coordinate 97,744,172 of NC_139018.1, forward strand.
AGGGTTTCATAAGGTTTCATAAGGTCTCATATCTGGGTCTCTCCATGAGAAAAGAGGAATCAGTCCTCTTTTTGTATGTAATTTGAGATTGGGAGAATATCCACATTTCTTATCTCTTTGAGTTTTATAGCAATAATCAGAAGCTGATGGCCAATCAACTGCAAAGAACCCACAGTTCTGTTTTGTTTTATTTTGTTTCTGCATGGGAATTGTTTAAAATTGAAAGTTTTTATATAAAGTCCCAGATTTATGGCGTATTTAAAAGAACAAGCAGATCTTATTGTCCAGTGTGCCTCTCATTATCCCTTTTATAGGGCTTGTACACTGCAGTTTCTTACAGTCCCCATTTCTCTGAATTTTATCACACTCAAATAATGTAAACCATCAACATGACCTTCCTGACCATTGGAATTATTTGTGTTTGCCACCTCTGTTCTACAGGGAAAGAGTTTACCAACCAGAAACTTTGGAGGGCCAGAGATCTCAGACCCATGAATTATATAGAAGCCAAGGGACAATTATTGCAAATTGATCAAGAAGAAATGAAGAAGAGTCAGAGTAGGATAGTTGATCACTGGAACTAAGCCTATAAAAGACAAGAGCATGGAGGCTTCCCTGGTGGAGCAGTGGTTGAGAGTCTTCCTGTCGATGTAGGGGACACGGGTTCATGCCCCGGTCTGGGAAGATCCCACATGCCGCGGAGCGGCTGGGCCCGTGAGCCATGACCGCTGAGCCTGTGTGTCCGGAGCCTGTGCTCCACAACGGGAGAGGCCGCAGTGGTGAGAGGCCCGCATACCACAAAAAAAAGAAAAGAAAAGAAAAGAAAAAAGACAAGAGCATGGAAGGGAGAGCACTTGAGAAATATGAGGCACCTCAGGGCAACCACTGGTCGTGCTCTTAGGAGCTCAAGATGGAGGCAGTTCCAGCATTCTATCCTCCATCTCCAGGAGGAACTTGATAAAGTTTTTTTTTTTTTTTTTTTTTTTTTTTTTTTTTTGTGGTACGCAGGCCTCTCACTGTTGTGGCCTCTCCCGTTGCGGACCACAGGCTCCGGACACGCAGGTTCAGCAGCCATGGCTCACGGGCCCAGCCGCTCCGCAGCATGTGGGATCTTCCCGGACCGGGGCACGAACCGGTGTCCCCTGCATCGGCCGGCGGACTCTGAACCACTGTGCCACCAGGGAAGCCGGATAAACTATTTTATATATGGTAATATGCAGTTTAACATAATACCCCCTTCAAATAGCAGTACTTAAAAAAATTTGATTAATAACACATAACGTAAAATTTATAATGTTCAACAGTTTTAGGCGTACCATTCAGTAGTGCTAAGACTATGCATATCCTAGTGCAACAGATCTTTAGAACATTTTATCTTGCAAAACTGAAACCCTATACCCATTGAACACCAGCTCTCCATTTCCCCCTCCCCCTGTCCCTGGTAACCACCATTCTACTTTCTGTTTCTGTAAGTTTGACTACTTTAGGTGCCTCATACAAGGGGAATCATACAGTATTTTTCTTTTTGAGACTGGCTTATTTCACTTAGCATAATGTCCTCCAGGTTCACCCATGTTGTAGTAAGTGACAGGATTTCCTTCCTTTTTAAGATTGAATGATATTCTGTTGTATGTGTATACAGTCAACCCTAGAACAACATCAACTGTGTGAGTCCACTCATACATGAATATTTTTCAGTAAATATTTACTACAATACTACACGATCCTCAGTTAGTTTAACCTGAAGATGCAGAACCCCAGATACACCCAGGAGACTGTAAAGTTGTATGAGGATTTTTGACTGCTGGGGGTTGGTGCCCTTAATCCCCACATTTTTAAAGGATCAGCTGTACTACATTTTCTTTATCCATTTATCCATTGATGGACATTTGGGTTACTTCCACCTCTTAGCTATTGAAATAATGCTGCAATGAACATAGGTGTGTGAATATCTCTTTGATATCCTACTTTCACCTATTTTGGCTATATACCCAGAAGTGGGATTGCTGGATTACATGATAATTTTAATTTTTTGAGGAACCTCCATACTGTTTTTCATAGTGGCTGTACCATTTTATTTTCCCACCAACAGTGCACAAGAGTTGTAATTTCTCCACATTCTCATAAACACTGTGGGGTGTTTTGTTTTGTTTTTTGATTGTGTCCATCCTAATGGGTGTGAAGTGATATCTCATTGTGGTTTTATTTTGACTTTCTCTAATGATTAGTGATATTGAGCCTATTTTCATATGCTTGTTGGCCATTTGTATACCTTCTCTGGAGAAATGTCTATTCAAGTCATTTGCCCATTTTTAAATTGGGTTAATTTTTGTTGCTGAGTTGTAGGAGTTCTTTGTATATTCTGGATATTAAACGCTTATCAGAGAAAGACATATGGGCCGATGGAATAGAAGAGAGCCGAGAAATAAATTCTTGCATATATGGTCTAGTAATCTTTGACAACAATGCCAAAACCACACAATGGAGAAACTATAGTCTCTTCAACAAATGGTATTGGGAAAACTAGATATCCACATGCAAAAGAATGAAGCTGGACCTAACCTTACACTTTATACAAATTTTAACTCAAAATTGATTAAAGACCTAGACATGAGAACTAAAATTATATAAATTCTAGAAGAAAATATAGGGGAAAGCTACAAGACTTCGAATTTGTCAGTGATTTCTTGGATATGACAGTATAAGCACAGTCAACAAAACCAAAAATAGACAGTGATAGTAAACCAAACTTAAAAATCTTCTGCATATCAAAGGAAACAGTCAACAGAGTGAAAAGTCAACATACAAAATGGGAGAGTAGACCTTCAAGATGGCAGAGGAGTAAGACGTGGAGATCACCTTCCCACAAATACAACAAAGATACATCTACATGTGGAACAACCCCTACAGAACACCTACTGAACACTGGTAGAAGACCTCAGACTTCCCAAAAGGCAAGAAACTCCCCACCTACCTGGGTAGGGCAAAGGAAAAAAGAAAAAACAGACAAAAGAATAGGGACGGGACCTGCACCTCTGGGAGGGAGCTGTGAAGGAGGAAAAGTTTCCCCACACTAGAAAGCCCCTTCACTAGTGAAGATGGGGTTTGGGTGAGGGGAAGCTTCGGAGACACAGAGGAGAGCGCAGCAACAGCGGTGTAGAGCAACAGGGGTGCAGAGGGCAAAGCAGAGAGATCTGCACAGAGAATTGGTGCCGACCAGCACTCACCAGACTGAGAGTCTTGTCTGCTCACTTGCCAGGATGGGCGGGGGCTGGGAGCTGAGGCTCTGGCTTCAGTTGGATCCCAGGGAGAAGACTGGGGTTGGCTGCATGAACACAGCCTGAACGGGGCTAGTGTGCCACAGCTAGCTGGGCGGGAGTCTGGGAAAATATCTGGAACTGCCTAAGAGGCAAGAGAGCATTGTTTCAGGGTGTGTGAGGAGAGGGGCTTCAGAGCACTGCCTAAACGAGATCCAGAGATGGGCGTGAGCCGTGGCTATCAGTGTGGACACCAGAGACGGGCATGAGACGCTAAGGCTGCTGCTGCAGCCACCAAGAAGCCTGTATGCAAGCGCAGGTCACTGTCCACACCTCCCCTCCTGGGAGCCTGTGCAGCCTGCCACTGCCAGGGCCCTGTGACCCAGGGACAACTTCCCTGGGAGAACACATGCCGAGCTTCAGGCTGGTGTGATGTCCTGTTGGTCTCTGCCGCCGCTGGCTCACCTCTCATTCCATACCCCTCCCTCCACCTGGCCTGAGTGAGCCAGAGCCCCCTAATCAGTGGCTACTTGAACCCTGTCCTGTCTGGGCAGGGAACAGACGCCAGAGTGTGACCTACATGCAGAGGTGGGATGAAATCCAAAGCTGAACCCTGAGAGCTGTGCGAACAAAGAGGAGAAAGGGAAATCTCTCCCAGCAGCCTCAGGAGCAGCGGATTAAATCTCCACAATCAACTTGATGTACCCTGCATCTGTGGAATACCTGAATAGACAACAATCATCCCAAAATTGAGGCGATGGACTGTGGGAGCAACTGTAGACTTGGGGTTTGCTTTCTGCATCTAATTTGTTTCTGGTTTTATGTTTATCTTAGTTTGGTATTTAGAGCTTATTATCACTGGTAGATTTGTTTACTGATTTGGTTGCTCTCTTCCTTTATATATATATATATATATATATATATATATATATATATATATATATATATATATTTTACCTTTTTCTTTTTGTGAGTGTGTATGTATATGTCTCTGTGTGATTTTGTCTGTATAGGTTTGCTTTTACCATGTGTCCTAGGATTCTCTCTGTCCATTTTTTTTTCTTTAGTATAGTTTTTAGCGCTTGTTGTCATTGGTGAATTTGCTTATATTGGTTTGGTTGCTCTCTATTTTTCCTTTTGTGTTTTTTACTTTTAATAATATTTTTAATTTTTTATTTAGCAACTTTATTTTATTTCTTTTTTTTTTCCTCCCTTTTCTTCTAAGCTGTGTGGCTGACAGGGTCTTGGTGATCCAGCCAGGTGTCAGGCCTGAGCCTCTGAGGTGGGAGAGCCAAGTTCATGATATTGGTCCACCAGAGGCCTCCCGGCCCCATGTAATATCAAACGGTGAGATCTCTCCCAGAGATCTCTGTCTCAATGCTAAAAACCCAGCTCCACTCAATGACCAGCAAGATCCAGTGCTAGATACCCCATGCCAAACAACTAGCAAGACAAGAAAACACCACCACCCACTAGCAGAGATGCTGCCTAAAATCATAATAAGTTCACAGGCACCCCAAAACAGACCACCGGATGTGGTCCTGCCCACCAGAAATACAAGATCGAGCCTCATCCACCAGAATACAGGCACTAGTCCCCTCCACCAGGAAGGCTACACACCCCACTGAAACAACCTTAGCTACTGGGGGCAGACTCCAAAAAAAAAAAGGGAACTGCAAACCTGCAGCCTGCAAAATGGAAACGCCAAACACAGTAAGCTAAGCAAAATGAGAAGACAGAAAAACACAGCAGATGAAGGAGCAAGGTAAAAAAACCCGCTGGACCAAACAAATGAAGAGGAAATAGGCAGTCTACCTGAAAAAGAATTCAGAATAATGATAGTAAAGATGATCCAAAATCTTGAAAATAGAATGGAGAAAATACAAGAAATGTTTAACAAGGACCTAGAAGAACTAAAGAGCAAACAAACAGTGATGAACAACACAATAAATGAAATTAAAAATTCTCTAGAAGGAATCAATAGAAGAATAACTAAAGCAGAAGAACGGATAAGTGACCTGGAAGATAAAATAGTGGACATAACTGCCACAGAGCAGAAAAAAGAAAGAAAAGAATTGAGGACAGACTCAGAGACCTCTGGGGCAACATTAAACGCACCAACATTTGAATTATAGAGGTCCCAGAAAAAGAAGTGAAAAAGAAAGGGACTGAGAAAATATTTGAAGAGATTATAGTTGAAAACTTCCCTACTAAGGGAAAGGAAATAGTCAATCAAGTCCAGGAAGCACAGAGAGTCCCATACAGGATAAATCCAAGGAGAAACACGCCAAGACACATATTAATCAAACTATCAAAAATTAAATACAAAGAAATATTAAAAGTAGCAAGGGAAAAGCAACACATAACATACAAAAGAATCCCTGTAAGGTTAACAGCTGATCTTTCAGAGAAACTGCAAGCCAGAAGAGTGTGGCAGGACATATTTAAAGTGATGAAAGGGAAAAACCTACAACCAAGATTACTGTATCCAGCAAGGATCTCATTCAGATTTGATGGAGAAATTAAAACCTTTATAGACAAGCAAAAGTTAAGAGAGCACCACCAAACCATCTTTACAGCAAATGCTAAAGGAACTTCTTTAGGCAGGAAACACAAGAGAAGGAAAAAACCTACCAAAAAAACTCAAAAACAATTAAGAAAATGGTAATAGGAACATACACATCGATAATTACCTTAAATGTGAATGGATTAGATGCTTCAGCAAACAGACATAGACTGGCTGAATGGATACAAAAACAAGACCCATATATATGCTGTCTACAAGAGACCCAATTCAGACCTAGGGACACATACAGACTGAAAGTGAGAGGATGGAAAAAGATATTCCATGCAGTGGAAATCAAAAGAAAACTGAAGTATCAATTCTCATATCAGACAAGCTAGAGTTTAAAATAAAGACTCTTACAAGAGACAAAGAAGGACACAACATAATGATCAAGGGATCAATCCAAGAAGAAGATATAACAATTGTAAATATTTATGCACCCAATATAGGAGGAATTCAATACATTAGGCAAATGGTAACACCCATGAAAGAGGAAATCGACAGTAACACAATAATAGCAGGGGACTTTAACACCGCACTTTCACCAATGGACAGATCATCGAAAATGTAAAATAAATAAGGAAACACAAGCTTTAAATGATACATTAAACAAGATGGACTTAATTGACATTTATAGGACATGCCATCCAAAAAAAACAGAATACACTTTCTTCTCAAGTGCTCATGGAACATTCTCCAGGATAGATCATATCTTGGGTCACAAAGCCTTGAAAAATTTGAGGAAATTGAAATTGTATCATGTATCTTTTCTGAACACAACACTATGAGACTAGATATCAATTACAGAAAAAATCTGTAAAAAATGCAAACACATGGAGAATAAACAATACACTACTTAATAACCAAGAGATCACTGAAAAAATCAAGAGGAAATTGAAAAATACCTAGAAACAAAGGATAATGAAAACACGACAACCCAAAACCTATGGGATGCAGCAAAAGCAGTTCTAAGAGGGAAGTTTACAGCAATACAATCCTATCTCAAGAAACAAGAAACATTTCAAATAAACAACCTAACCTTACACCTAAAGCAATTAGAGAAAGAAGAACAAAAAAACACCAAAGTTAGCAAAAGGATAGAAATCATAAAGATCAGATCAGAAATACATGAAAAAGAAATGAAGGAAACAATAGCAAAGATCAATAAAACTAAAAGCTGGTTCTTTGAGAAGATAAACAAAATTGATAAACCATTAGCCAGACTCTACAAGGACAAAAGGGGGAAAACTCAGATCAATAGAATTAGAAATAAAAAAGGAGAAGTAACAACTAACACTTCAGAAATACGGAAGCTTATGAGAGATTACTACAAACAACTCTATGCCAATAAAATGGACAACCTGGAAGAAGTGGACAAATTCTTGAAAAGCACAACTTTCTGAGACTGAACCAGGAAGAAATAGAAAATATGAACAGACCAATCACAAGCACTGAAATTGAAACTGTGATTAAAAGTCTTCCAACAAGCAAAAGCCCAGGACCAGATGGCTGCACAGGCGAATTCTATAAAACACTTAGAGAAGAGCTAACACCTATCCTTCTCAAACTCTTCCAAAATATAGCAGAGGGAGGAACACTCCCAAACTCCTTCTACGAGGCCACCATCACCTTGATACCAAAACCAGAAAAAGATGTCACAAAGAATGAAAACTATAGGCCAATATCACTGATGAAGATAGAGGCAAAAATCTTCAACAAAATACTAGCAAACAGAATCCAAGAGCACGTTAAAAGGATCATACACCATGATCAAGTGAGGTTTACCCCAGGAATGCAAGGATTCTTCAATATATGCAAATCAATCAATGTGATACACCATATTAACAAATTGAAGGATAAAAACTATATGATCTTCTCAGTAGATGCAGAAAAAGTTTTCAACAAAATTCAACACCCATTTATGATAAAACCCTTCCAGAAAGTAGGCATAGAGGGAACTTAGCTCAACATAATAAAGCCCATGTATGACACACCGACAGCCAACATTGTTTTCAATGGTGCAAAACAGAAACCATTTCCACTAAGATCAGGAACAAGAAAATGTTGCCCACTCTCACTACTGTTATTCAGTATAGTTTTGGAAGTTTTAGCCATGGCAATCATAGAAGAAAAAAAAATTAAAGGAATCCAAATTGGAAAAGAAGTAGTATAACTGTCACTGTTTGCAGATGACATGATACTATACATAGAGACTCCTAAAGATGCTACCAGAAAACTACTAGAGCTAATCAATGAATTTGGTAAAGTAGCAGGATACAAAATTAATGCACAGGAATCTCTTGCATTCCTATACAGTAATGATGAAAAATTTGAAAGAGAAATTAAGGAAACACTCCAATTTACCACTGCAACAAAAATAATGAAATATCTAGGAATAAAGCTACCTAAGGAGACAAAAGTCCTGTATGCAGCAAACTATAAGACACTGATGAAAGAAATTAAAGATCATACAGACAGCTGGAGAGATATACCATGTTCTTGGATTGGAAGAATCAACATTGTGTAAATGACTATACTACCCAAAGCAATCTACAGATTCAATGAAATACCTATGAAACTACCAATGGCATTTTTCACAGAACTAGAGCAAAAAATTTCACAGTGTCTATGGAAACACAGAAGACTCTGAATAGCCAAAGCAATCTTGAGAAAGAAAAACGAAGCTGGAGGAATCAGGCTCCCTGACTTTAGACTATACTACAAAGCTACAGTAATCAAGACAGCATGGTACTGGCACAGAAACAGAAATATAGATCAATGGAACAGGATAGAAAGCCCAGAGATAAACCCATGCACCTATGGTTACCTTATTTTTGATAAAGGAGGCAAGAGTATACAGTGGAGAAAAGACAGCCTCTTCTATAAGTGGTGCTGGGAAAACTGGACAGCTGCATGTAAAAGAATGAAATTAGAACACTCCCTAACACCATACACAAAGATCAACTCAAAATGGATTAAAGATCTAAATGTAAGGCCAGACACTATAAAACTTTTAGAGGAAAACATAGGCAGAACACTCTATGACATAAATCACAGCAAGATCCTTTTTGACCCACGTCCTAGAGAAATGGCAATAAAAACAAAAATAAACAAATGGGACCTAATGAAACTTCAAAGCCTTTGCACAGCAAAGGAAACCATAAACAAGTTGAAAAGACAACCCTCAGAATGGGAGAAAATATTTGCAAATGAAGCAACTGACAAAGGATTAATCTCCAAAATTTACAAGCAGCTCATGCAGCTCAATATCAAAGAAACAAACAACCCAATCCAAAAATGGGCAGAAGACCTCAATAGACATTTCTCCAAAGAGCATATTGGATGGATGGATAAAGATGTGGCACATATATACAATGGAATATTACTCAGCCATAAAAAAGAAACGAAATTGAGCTATTTGTAATGAGGTGGATAGACCTAGAGTCTGTCATACAGAGTGAAGTAAGTCAGAAAGAGAAAGACAAATACCATATGCTAATACATATATATGGAATTTAAGAAAAAAAAATGTCTTGAAGAACCTAGGGGTAACACAGGAATAAAGACACAGACCTCCTAGAGAATGGACTTGAGCATATGGGGAGGGGGAAGGGTAAGCTGTGACAAAGCGAGAGGCACGGACATATATACACTACCAAACGTAAGGTAGATAGCTAGTGGGAAGCAGCCGCCTAGCACAGGGAGATCAGCTCAGTGCTTTGTGACCGCCTGGAGGGGTGGGATAGGGAGGGTGGGAGGGAGGGAGATGCAAGAGGGAAGAGATATGGGAACATATGTAAATGTATAGCTAATTCACTTTGTTATAAAGCAGAAACTAACACACCATTTTAAAGCAATTATACTCCAATAAAGAGGTTTTTAAAAAAATCTATAAATAGTACTACAGTATGACCCAGTAATCCCACTACTGGGCATATACCCTGAGAAAACCATAATTCCAAAAAAGTCATGTACCACAGTGTTCATTGCAGCTCTATTTAGAATAGCCAGGACCTGGAAGCAACCTAAGTGTCCATCGACAGATGAATGGATAAAGAAAAGGTGGCACAAATATACAATGGAATATTACTCAGCCATAAAAAGAAATGAAATTGAAATTTTTGTAGTGAGGTGCACAGACCTAGAGTCTGTCATACAGTGAAGTAAGTCAGAAAGAGAATAACAAATATCATATGCTAACACATATATATGGAATCTAAAAACAAAAAAGTTTCTGAAGAACCTAGGGACAGGACAGGAATAAACACGCAGATGTAGAGAATCAACTTGAGGACACTGGGAGGGGGAAGGGTAACCTGGGACGAAGTGAGAGAGTTACATTGACATTTATACACTACCAAATGTAAAATAGTTAGCTAGTGGGGAGCAGTTGCATAGCACAGGGAGATCAGCTTAGTGCTTTGTGTCCACCTAGAGGGATGGAACAGGGAGGGTGGGAGGGAGATGTAAGAGGGAGGGGATATGGTGATGTATGTATATATATGGCTGATTCAGTTTGTCATACAGCGGAAACTAACACAGCATTATAAAGCAACCATTCTCCAATAAAGACGTTAAAAAAAAAAAGGAGAAAGTATTTGCAGGTAACACTATTTTTAACTTAATATAAGATCACTTATCAATCTAAAAAATTCTCCACTAGATGTGAGAATTTCAGGTATTGTAATAGGGTGACATTTTTAGCAGAAGATCTTTCTGGTCTTCTTTAAAAACACCTTTTTCTCAGGGTATATGTTTGGAAACTGGAAAAAATCCATCTACATGAGGAAGACTGTTTATTATCTCCCATCTGATCCTTCTCTGATACTACAAGGTATTGCTTCCTCCTACCACTTCCAGAGGTGTAACTTCTCCTTCTCCAGAACCCATAAGAAAGACAATGATTATATCGGTAACAACAATGGCTGATAAACTGTCAAGCTTTTTACATTTTTCATGCATTTAACTCTCACAACAAACACAAATGGGTAGCTGCTCTTTATTTCCCCTCATTTTATAGGTGTCCTAAACACTAAAATTACCAATTGTACTATGTACCAATTGTACTTTCAGAATTATTCTTGAAAGACTGTGGGTTCATTGTCTTAACTTCTTGTTCCTCCCAAGTGATATAATTTATTAATTTCGAACATGGCATTGGTTAGAGAGCCTTTTTCTCAGTAACACTCCAAAGTAAAAGAAAGAGATGCTGAAGGAGAAACAAAAAAGGGCAGACGGGGAAAGTGAAAAGCTCTGATTCCAAACTTCATGAAGTTCACAGTTGACATAGAGTCAGACCTTCTGATAAGAGAGCCTTTTTCCCTGGCTCCAAACCAGCAAGCAGGGTTTTGTTTTTGCTCTTTTCCTTCCAGGCTTTGCTGAGTATATGAATGTGCTCTCTGGAGATAACAACAAGGAAACTGAGCAGAATATGAAATGGCACGAAGAGGAGGGCTATGATGTCCGATTTTATTAAACAAAATATTTGAAGTATATCTATTTTTGATAAAAGTATTTTAGACTATTTCAGAGAAATATGCTCTTGTACTGACTCATGGTTTGTATATGTCGTACACAGTTGTTTAAGCTAGGTGGAAAGGACTTTTAATGTAAGCCATGAACCATTGCTTATAACCAGAAACTGGGCAAATAAAATCTCTTTAATACCAAATATGGTTTAGTACCAAATTCGGTTAGAAAAAGGATATATCTTCACAAATTTTGAATCTATGCAGTTTTTGGTTGGTAATGATTCTAATCCAGTCATATGAAGCTTCTATTGGGGTCATTTCCACTGTCCTTGGAGTCATTAGCATATGTTGAATAACTCCTGAAATACTGGGAAGTAGTATGATTTAAAATTGTACTCCTTAACCTTTGCACTAGAGGGAAAGGTAAGAAAAGAAAACCCAAGAATCATTTATTTATCACTATATACATAAATATTTTATGTGAGACATTTGTTCCCTCTAATATTGAACACGGTAGCTCAATTTATATATGAACTTTATTATCAAGCGTGTAAAAATTTCTAGTGGACATAAAATGTTTAGCAAGCAAATATAAACCATTAAAATGATAATTTTTATCTTTGTCAAACCAAGTTAAAATTTGCATATGGAAATCAATAAAGAATAGAAAAGGTAGTGTGACATTATCTTGTGCTTATCTGTGAAATATGTATGTAGCTTATTAGGCAGTATTCATTCTTTCTTGGGAAAGTTAAGTGTGCCAATTGTTCTCATATATATTAATAAAATGAGAAGGGAAAAGTACAAATTAACTGCTACGTTCATCTCTGTTTTAACTTTCTCTGAGTTTATGATTCTAACCACCTGGTTCATTAGTCCCAGAAAAGTCGGATTTAAAAAAAGTTGAAAAAGAAAAAGGGAATACATATACTGAACACATAGTACATACAAACACAGGAAACTGAAGCTCAGAGAGGTTACAAAACTAGTATAAGACCATACAGGAAGAAAGCAGCAGAGCTATGAATCAAAAATAGGCCCTTTGTTATTCTAAAACTGTGATTTTAAAAAAAATTCTTATTATAATTTAAAAATAATTTACTTCTTTGAAAACTTCACCATGATGAATGTAAGGCAGGCTAGTAACAGCAGAAAATGAGGACAGTGATATCTGGTAAGACGTTTGATAACATTAATTATTACTAGCTAATATTTATTGAATCATGACTAGAAGTCATGTATGTACCAAACTGCTTTACAAGGACGATCTCCCTTGATTCATCAGCAAGAGAATGAATAGGGATTATTTTTATACAATTTTACAGATGAAGTAACTAAAGCTTAGAGAAGTTAAGAAACTTGACCAAAGTCAGAAAGTTAAGTACATGTTAGGGCTCAGATTAGAAACCAGGCACTGTGATTCCAGAGTCAGAACTTTTAGATGTTGTGCTGCATCACTAAATCATAGTTCCCTGAATCAACTAAAATCAAAGGAATAAGGAAATGGGAAACTTTCTATTCATCCATATGCTGTGTTTTTTCAGCAAATTAGAACCACTTCAAAGATACCTTCATCTGGTGATTTGCTTGAGTACAGTGCTGACAACTAATTTTACATAAGGAAAATAAAAACCAGCACATCAGAATGAGAGTATAGATGCTATCATGCCAGATAGCATCCAGTAGTGAACGATCATTACCCAAGGTCTAATGACAATTATCCAAGCAGAAATATTCTAAAAGATCATCTGCGTGAATAATTTCATTCACTTTATTTATTTAAAAAAAAAACAACTTACAACATTTGCCGTCTATTATGGTGTTAGTTTAAATAGATACCTGTCAGCTCCTTGCCTTGGAACCAGTCTTAAAATAGGAGTTGAATGGCTGATTTGTTACCTAGTCTCCATCACTTACTAGTTCTGTGCAATCAGGTAAGTCATGTAGCCTTTCTGAGTCAGCTTCATCATGTGAATATGGGGCCAATAACAGGACTACTATGTCTTGCAGGTTTTTAAAGATAAGTATCAAATGAGAAAATGCATGGAAAAACACTTTGTAAGGGCTTTAAACCTTAGATATTATTATTGTGTTACGGACTCCCCACTGTTGAAGTATGTAGTTAGAAGGTTTGATCTGGCACATATATATGAGACAGCTGGTGTGAACTAAGGGTGCCACTTGGACCAAGAAATAGAACAAAACTAATTGGCTACACAGGGACGCAACTCATGTCCTTAGCCTCATTAACTCTGTGCTCTACTAACTAAGCACAGTGTTACTCAACCTACCTTTCATGAGCCTGGCCTTCGTCTGGGCATTGATGATAGAAACATAAGTGACCATGATCTCTGTCCTCAAGGAACCTTCTAGCATGGAACAGCAAACAGATGAGTAAATTAATAGTTAACTACTTTATAATCAATTAATGCTATAATAGAGGTTTATAAAAGTGCTAAGAAGGCCCAGAGAAGAAAACTACCAATACTGACTAGGAAAGTATGGTATATGCTCATCTTGTTATTGAATTTGTTGAACCTAAAATTTTTATACCTTAAAACACTTAAGTGTACTTAAATCTACATGTCAATTAATTTCCTCATTTGGAAATTTCAAAGGTACATTTTTTTTCTTTCTCTTTCTTCCTTCCTCCCTCCCCCTTCCTCCCTCTCTTTCTTTCTTTCTTTCTCTTTCTTCCTTCCTTTCTTTCTTTCTTTCTTTCTCTTTTCTTTCCTTCTTTCTTTCTCTTTGTTTCTTTCTTTTTCCTTTCCTTCCTTCCTTCCTCCCTCCTCCCTTCCTCCCTTCCTTCCTTCCTTCCTTCCTTCCTTCCCTCCTTCCTTCCCTCCTTCTTTCCCTCCGTCCTTCCTTCTTTTCCTTCTTTCTTCTAAACAATGAATGTTTATTATATTACAGTTTCTGTGGGTCAGAATTTCAGGAATAACTTAGCTGCTGGGTATTTCTGCCTTAGGGGTTCCTTTGGTGGTTTCATTCAGCATGTCAGAAGGGGCTGTAGTCAGGTCAAAGCTTGAATGTGGCTATAGAAGTTCAGCTTTCATAATAGCTCGTGCACGTGACAGTTGGCAGGAAGTCTCAGTTCCTATCTGGCTGTTGGCAGAAGACCTTAGTTCCTGACCATGTTGGCTTTCTCCTGGGCTGCTTGAGTGTCCTCATGACATGCAGCTAGCTTCTCCCAGAGTGAGCAAGAAAGAGTGGGCAAAGGAAATCTGCAGTACCTTGTGTGACCTAGTCTCTGAAGTTACACAGTTACTTCTGCTCTAGGTACAATTTTTAAGTGATCCATAATTAAATGGAAAGCATTAAAAGCAGAACTTAGTGTGTGCTTTGCTATCATGAAATCAACATTTTGCAAGTATTTCCAAATTGCACTGGGTGGCTTATTCCAAAATATTTGTTCCCCTATGTATTATTCAGTTACACAGAGCTAGAAACAACAGCTTGCTATTTTAGATGTAATCATGTTTTTGTCCTCAATCATCTTGACAGTTAATCAATTTTACCAATTCATTTGAATGGATACAGAGAGCCAACGACTGGTCACAGTTTTTTAAAAATAGTGAGGTCTAGCGATTGGTTCCCAGTTCCCTGAAATAAAAAGCGAGGTTTTCTAGAAAGCTGAAAATACAATTCAGTGCACACAAGTTTGATTTATGCTTTTTCAAGAATTCCTTTGTTGCTTAAAGCCAGGTGCACTGGCAATAACAAAATTATACAAGAATGGCCCTTTTACTTCATCCTTTTGGTTTCGTCAAGCTTTACTATCAATAAAAAATGACCATTGATCCAGACAGCTTGCTTTTCTCCCATCTGAGACATAAATGAGGCAAATGATCTGGCCCAGCTTATGTCCTGGGACGTGGGAGTTGAATAGTACCCTCGACGTTTTATTCCTCCTGAAATTACAGCTGGAAGACTTAGAGGAAAACATGATCTTATTGTCTTAATCAATCTGTGAATAAGTTTTGGGGTGTGTGTATGTGAATTTGTAAGTATATATATGGAAATCAATCGTTTACTCTCCTGTGTTGCTTAATGTCACTAATCCAAGAATTTGAAAAGCTCTGCAGAAATGACTGTGTTTTATTGATAAGCATGTGCAGGACTCTAACTCAATGCTGCATTTATATCATTGTGAGTACACATTATTCAAATCAGATACTCAGCAGGTGAAAACTACCCAACAAGCACCTAGGAAATTCTATTAGGAACTGTGGTGTCCTTGCAGGTCAGTGAAGTCATCAAGCTCTGTCACTCTTTCCAGTAGTGACCTATTTTATTAGCAGCTGGTATCCCTCAGACACATGATTCCTGCCACTTTCAGAGATGTAAACAATTTCCATTTTGAAATATGTAACCAGAATGCTGATGATTAGAGTTAAGCAGTACATTTATCAGAACACACACACTGGCTTTGGAGCATTCGTCTTAAAAACAGACTGATGATCAGTAACCCTGTTGTTATTTCCTCTATGAGTGTATTTGAATTAGAGCAATATTTTTCACACCTCTTTTCTTTACACTGCATAACACATTCTGGAGACCACTCAGGGTTAGGATCCTCTTGTATTTCCTTCTGTAGGTTTAAACATTTAAAACACTGACATTATACCCCAGTTTACTGAGGACTTATATATATTGTACTATGCTGGGTACTGGGGGCTCTCAGCTGGGCATAGCCTCAGCACTTTGTTGTGGGTATTGCACACCAGAAAAAGAAGAAAAGAAGACTCTGAATAGGCGTTTCTTTCCTCTGTGTATTGAAGGGCACTCTCAAAAACTGTGTCTTGACTAGCCTGAATTTTTCTGTATAAAAAAGTCGTGGTTTGCCTTACAATCTACTTTCAGGTCTAAGAGTTTTCCTTTCCTACTGTTGAGTGCTTAAAACCCTGGGGCAGCTGAGTTTTGTCCTGGCAGCCACGCTGGTGGCTGCTGAAGGTGGGGATCACACTGCCCCAGTGTTTGCCCCCCGATGCAGCTCATTAGACCTTGAGCAGCTGCTCAAGTCTATTAATAGTCACTTAAGCAGCAGGTTGAGGAAGCTGTGCTGCTGTGAAGGTGGGGCTGAGAGCTGGGAGTGGGAAAGCACTTGGCTACCAGCACCTGATACATACATTGTGTTAAATTTGGGGACAATTTTTTAAAACAGTCATAGAGGTATTATTTGGTTGTCATATATAGTCAATGGAGTGTGTTTGGCCACAGGTTTAGCCAAAACTGTGATATCAAGGTTAACCATTCATTTTGCTGGCAGCTATTGTAGAGTAAATATTTCGGCAAAGTAGAGTCAATTGTAAAGTTGGTCAAGGAATATCCATCCTTAAATGTATTGGAAAATGACACACACATCTGTCTGTGTTTCTTATACTGGTTGATCTCGGCTGATAGTCGACTGTTCTTTCGTCCTGGAAACATCCTCCTGTTTTCTAAAAAGCTGAGAAAAGTAAATAGAAGTAAGCCAGCAGACCAGATGCAGCTTCGAACCTACAGATTATTCCAGGACTTGAGCTTCTCTAAGGCTTTATTTTAAGATCCAGTACTTTTTTGTGTTTGTTTCAACAGGAGGGTTAGAGGATAGAAAATGCTTTATTGATGGAAAGTGGGAGCTATTACTCCCCCTACCTCCTCTGCCCTGCAAAACTAAAAAAGAAAGCAAGGCCATTCAGTTCCTAGCCAGATCTGTAAAATGCTCATATCAAACGGGAAGGCAGTCTTTCTAAGTGAGAAACAAAACCTTTGGATCATTCTAAGTTATCTACCATTTCCCACTTTGTGTATGTGTCTTTAATTCAGATTTTTGAGGATTTAATTCAAATGATTTTCCACACATTAAAAAGAAGAAGACCACCTGGGATGAGATCTCAGCATCTCCTCTCTCTAAATAGGGTGTTCTGTTAGTTGTCTTTTGGTGGCTAATTGGGAATTACACTCTGCGCACTGTACTTTTCATGATTCCGAGCACAGCTAACCTCATCTAAACCAGTAATTATTACATTATCTCTGTTATAAAAGAGGCTGCAAACGAGGCTAGCAGAACTGGCCATACGATTGTCTCCTAGGTCATCACTCAGCGATACAGGGAAAATTAGGCTGAGGAAGCGCCAGCATTACAGGCGTCTTCCCCAGATACGAAGCTGCGCCCCGCACAGTTAGTTGTCAGTGCGGTGGTGACGGCCACACCTGGCAGCGGCCACAGTGCATCTCCTGCGAGCAAGGGCTGTGGCTCAGCTCGGAGGAGCTGCTCTGTGCAGCGGCAGCGGCAGCGGCAGAGGGAGCCGAGGCGCTCTGGGTAGAGGAGGCTGGGGCAGCACGGTGGCTGTGCTGCATTCCCCAAAGCAGCGGCCGAGGCAGCGCTTGGGAAGTTCCCAGCACGCACTCAGCCTCGCTGCTCCTGCCCCTCAATTGTTGATGAACCCGGGCGCTCGTCGGCGCACGGGAGACAACCCCTCTGGCTTTCCTAGAGACAGAGATGAGAAACGAGCTGCTGAAGGAATTTGGCAATGAGGAGAGTGAAAGGCAGTTTGGCGCCAGCAGCTAAGTTGTAAAATTGCTTTGCAGGCTGCCCGGAGAGCACGAGAGAATTGACAAGAACAGACACCGTTGCAGCCCACAGGCATGCCTGACTGCACTTGAGTCGGATCGCTAGGACGCAGCCTCCGCTTCAACTATTTGTGGCCGAAAAAAAGGAAAGGAGACTAGAAACGGCATTGCAAGTGGTGTTCCTGAAAGGAAAACACAGGCGCTCCAGAAGGAGGGGAGGAACAGCCCAGCTGGTGTGTGCATTTTTTTTTAAAGGAGAATCCCTCAGGTATGTTCTCTTTTCCCGGTATGCGCTGCCTCATCTGCATGTGATTTTTGTGTCTGTCATTTCTGGTCGATTCTTTTTATCTGCACTTTGAAGAACAACCAGGGGGGTTCTAGTGTAGTAGATGATTTTTAAACGCTCAGCTCTCCTGTGTTTGTAATATGGTTGGTTCTGCTGAGGATCATAGACTTCTCAGGTACTGTTTTATTTTAAATGCAGAATGATAAATGATTGCTTAGTTTGTGCTCAACTTTCGGGGGAAGATCTGCTTAGGAAAAACCAAGGCTGCAATAAAAGGCGAGGACATTTTCTAATCCCTTGGGATTTGGGGGAAAAATTAGAGCTAAACAGAAAAGTTGAGGACTTCTTGGAAGGGGTTAAAAGCCAAGGTGTCATAGACTAGCATTGTTGTCACCCAGGTGTTTTTCCAGCTCAGCATCCAGTCTGGAGCAAATTGAGCTTGACCAATGGTTTTGCATTTCGAGCTGTTGATCAGTCCTTCAAGATGAAGATACTGCAGATTTGCTTTCCAGAGATGAACTGCTTAAATTGTGTACTTGGTTCTGTTTTACAATTGCTCTATCCTGCTGAAGGAGGCAATCTAAAAAAAATCCCTCACTCCAACAGCTTGAGTAAACCCTAACTTCTGCAATTACATCATCGATGTACTTGTATAATAGAGAGAAAGACAGATATGGCAACAGTAGTAATGTTGGCTGCTTTTAGTACCTAGGCTGAGATGACAAAGCTCAAAAGTCACTTTTCCTCATTAGGATTTTCAAGGAAAAAAGGAAAGAGGTGGGTGGGTACCACACATAAAATGAGTTTTCGAAAATACTCTGCATTTCTTTAAAAAACTAAGAATGTAAGTTTATCTCATTTTGAATTAATAATAAATGGAGTGCTTTAAAAATAATCTTCACATCTTTTACACTTCAATACAGTATTTTCAAAGAAGTAGGTGAAATTGGTAGTACATTATACATAAGTGTATTTAAATTCAATGAGCTTTACTAGAAGAGAGAAATGAGAATGATCAAGTTTGCTACTTTTTTTATATATCAAAGTATTTTATAGATTTTTAAGTGTTTTGTTAATACAGAGGGTTCCTGCCAAAGCTCTAGGACACTGATTTTTAATTATTGGTCCTACTTTATTATGATTTAAAAGTACAAATGGAATAGAAATAAATGGGATTTAAATTATAATGTATGCATATTGTAAAGTAAATCACCACCCTGCTCTTTTAAAACTAAAATCTCATTTTTGCCAAATCGTAGCTGTCTGGAGCACTGACTTGGGCCATATAGCAAAATGAGGAAATCAGTTGTTTTGAAATTCCACACGTTACTATAATAACAATATCAAAACATGGTAAGCAACTACCAGCAATTCCTGGGCCAGAAGAGTGATCTGGAAGATGGACAAAAAGTTGAATTTATGTTCATTAGTAAGGTGTGGAAAAAATTGTGTATTTCTTCTGTGTTGACATCTTATAATATGGGGAGCATTATAATATCTGTAGATGAAACACTATAGCAACGATACAACAGTAATTTTACTGAGTCCATTAAATGATTATTTTTTCAAACTAATGAATAAACTAAGATAATTTAAAAGAATATTTGAACTTTTCCTTTACAAAGTTACCTTTTCATACTACAATGGAACTCTTTTGAGAAAGTAATTTTAATAGAATTGTGGACTTGGATTTGAAAATGGATAAGCAGATATGGTTTATTTCCTAGCATCTGATTATTAGTTGTTAGACTATAGAGACTTGGTAACTTCTTCCAGAAATTGTCATTAGCAAGTGATTCAGTAAATCCATGCCCCCATGAAATATGAGGTAAACGTGTTAGATAAGCCTAGAGAATCCACTTTCCATGTGCCTATTATTAACAAAGTAAAGTGTTTCCCTTTCTAGGCCATCTAACCCCTTTCTGTGGTGGCTAGTCTTTGAAGCAATAAAGTAAGTGTGTGATGCACGGACCTACTTGCTTCAAAGCCCATGGAACATTGTAAACAGATGACAACTGTGGTAATTCCCTTTTCAAAGACAGATTATATGAAGTGTGTGTGTGTGTGTGTGTGTGTGTGTGTGTGTGTGTGTGTAAGGGTCAGTGGAGAAGAGAGTAGCCTTTGCGTCTTAGCTGATTTAGGGCAAATCTGTGATTTTGATTATCAGTACATTTTTGGTATGAAAATATCTTTTTCCCAGTACTCCATGCACTTTCATTTCTATTGACCTACTCGGTTAATGCAATTCGTACACCTACTGTGAGTTTTCTGAGGCATTCTGCCACCTGTACATTGTCTTACACTTTTAATACCATCACCTGTTATTCCTTCTTTCCAACCCATTCTCTTCACTATGGAGAAACTTTCTCCAGAATCTTTGAAACGTGAGAATCATCTTCCCACCAGAAAAAAATTTTCAGCCAGAAATTTTGAGGATTGAAAAATACATGCCAAATTTATTTCTAAAACACACTTTTACAGATAGAAAGTCACTTTCTAATGGTATTATGGTTTATACCTAATATCAACTTGTTTGATACCATACAATTTAAAACATCATTCAGACAATAATTGTAAAATCAAGGCATTTGTATCTGTTGTTATTATTGCTATTGTTACAAATCCTTCTGGATCTTAAATTTTCTGTGCTTGGATGGCTAAGCTCCAATTCCCTTCTAGCTTAAAAAAAGGGGGGTGGGTTTATTAATAGCCCTCTCAGTCTGTAGCTTTTGAGCAGGCAGGAGACTGAGCTCCCAGTTCCGTAATCTCTATGGAGATAATGATGCCACAGCAGTGCTTGCTCAACTTGTCTTTTAAGGCAGAGTTAGGAGGACAGGTGGTGTTCTAGCCTCAATATCAAAAGTCCTCCAGAGGAGAAGTAGAAATGAAGACACACAGTCATTTCTCTTTCTCTTGTGAAAATGATACTAGGGGTATATATGTTTCCTATCTTTTGCATATCCTAGTTATATTGTATAGTTTAGCCTCAGCATATACAAATTATTGTAATCTTGATATGGGAGAATATTTCATATTATTTTTTCTATATAGAGAATTAAAATATTTGGTGGATATAAATGCTGGTTAGTAAGAAATAAACTCAACATTAAAAATTGTTGAGTTTTTGGTCAATTTTTTTGTCAAAATTGTCAGGATTCTCAAAGTATTAAAAAAAAGTAATCAGAGAAGATGGGTTTCTCTCTAAAATAGTTTCTTGTTTCCCTTAGACTTTTACAAGCTCATCTTTGGTCTGTCTCTATTCCCAATAGACAATCTCCATTGGCCCAATTCCTACATAAAACACCTTTTTTTTTTTTTTTTCCTGAGCATTCTGGCTCTTGAAAATCTGGGTGCAACATGTCTTGTTGGTAGACAAAAAGTGTTTTGCATGGAAATATTTTGTTTTATGTATTGTAGAAGTTTGAAATAACCTACTCTAGAAGTATCTTTTCAAGGC
This sequence comes from Grampus griseus, assembly GCF_964374135.1. Taxonomy (NCBI): domain Eukaryota; kingdom Metazoa; phylum Chordata; class Mammalia; order Artiodactyla; family Delphinidae; genus Grampus; species Grampus griseus. Next base: position 97,765,764 of record NC_139018.1, read on the forward strand.
TTATTATACCTAAGGGGAAAAAAAAGAAAAGAAAAAGAAAAGCTGTCAGAAAGGGATGACTATTTTTATCGTACTGACAGGTGGGAAGAATTGATGACTTAGGCACTATCACTGAGGCGTGTTTCTAAGACAGGACACTGTTGACCTGATCCTAGAAAAACTGGGAGAAGAGCAAACGTGATTTGCATCATGTCATTGTGAAGTGGCACATAACTGAGAAAACCTAAACAACTGCTTTGTTTACCAGAACTACTTAGTAAAAATTGCTAATCAGATAAAGATAGAGAATTAATGCACACATTCTAACGAGAGTCCATTGCTTTTTGCTATCTAGGAGAAAATACTGGTATTGGTCAAATCCAATTTCAGCCTCCAGCTGGCTGGGTAAACTCGGGCTGTCATTTCCTAGCTTTGGTTTCCTCATCTGTAATGGAAGACTTATTTGATGCTCCTGAAGACTCAGTTCTCAGACTTAGAAATTGTACAGAAGCTATGTAATGCAAACTCTGTAGGTTTGACTCCATTTGAAATGTAGCTGCAGAATTACTTGATTCTAATTTGCTTCTCCTGAGGCTAGAGGCTTATAAATATCATCTACCTGCCTGAGAAGCTGAAAAAGTGGTACGAATCCTCTTAGGACTTTTAAGAAGTCCGACAGCTTGTTTTCCTTCAAACAATTAGGCAATGATAAGTATTGTCTTATTCATATTCCATGTAACTGCGTATTTTGTATAAGGCCCTGTATTTGTGAGTCAGAAAATATTTGCTGCAGCTTTGATAGACGTTGAAATGCTGCCATTGTGTACAACAAACAAATGTTATTTGGGTACTTAGAACGACTTTGAGTTGTTCATAGAATGGTTTTGTTGAGAGGTTTTAAAAATAAAGTGAGTGTACATACTCTACTTAAACATTTGAATAGATTTACTCTCTCTCTTTCCAGCTGTCTACGCTTCTGGATGGGCATACTCATGAGAACATACTAGAAAGAAGGGGGTTGTGGTGCTCTCTCATGGCTGAAGGGAAAACAGGAGAATTTATATTTCCTTCTTAATTTCCAAAACGGTTGATTGGCAGGAGGCAAAATATGTAAATTAATTTCATATATGTAAAAATTAAAATTCAATTCTAGTTACTTCTTAGAAAGCAACCCATAGGATTAGAAGACCATGTTAAATACCTAATCAAGTGTCACAATATTCCTGGACGGTAGGTGAAGAACGTTTTTTTCAAATAGTAAATAATGAGACATATAAAGCTTGATGAATAAATACAACAGGTTACAATAAACACAGAACATCAATAGCTGTCTTCCTCCACTTAGCCTTGAGTTGGAGTGTTCTCTTGATCCTCTCTGTCTACTCTCTGTCTCGGTGAGCTGAATTTATTTAGTGGCCTGTACTACCTCATTGAGAGGAATTACACTAAGGTGTCCCACCAAAGTCAAGAGATTCACCTCCTCTGCTTTCCCCCAAACAGCTCCTTTTCCTGATTTTTTCCTCAGGCTCAAATCTCAAGTCATTGTCACTGCCTTATACTTCCTCGTGACCCATATTCAATTACTCATCAAATCTTCTTTTCTCTTCTGTATATCATTTCCAGGCATGTATTCGTTCCTTCCCCTATTGTCACCACCTTCAAGTTCTTATCCCTTTATGACCAGAATACTGCTCTAATCTTCCAGTTCTGTCTGTGATAAGCCTCTCCTCTGAGCATCTGTTCTGCATACTACTGCCAGATTCATTGTCCTAAAAAATGCCTTGACCATGGCACATGTCGCTCACTCCCTGCTCAGAAACTTTCAAGGACACCACATTGTATATGAAATGAAGCCTCGACTCCTTAGTGTGGAAAAAAGACACGTTTCCCAAGCACATCCCAGATTGCCTTTTTCAGCTTTACCTTCTGATCCCTGACCCAGTCTCTGCCCCAATTAAACAGATTACTCAGAGTTTCCACATACTGAAATTTTATACAATTCCATAGTACTAAATTATTTGCATCATTCATTTACTAATGCATCATATACTTTCTCATGACATTTCACCTTTGGTCTTGACCTATAGTTTAAACCTATTTTGTTGCATGTAACTTGAAAAAAAAAAAATTCCTAGCAAGGCTATAAACACATCAAGTATCTGTAAACTTTGGCAAGTTACTTAAAATTTCTGCATCTTAACTTTTCAACTAGAAAATAATGGCACCATAAAGAGTATTGCTTCATAGAGTTTTCATGAAGATTAAATAAATAATATAGATTAAATGTCCAAGGAATACTGGCTACTCTTAATTGTAATTATGTTCATCTTGCTCACTAACTTGTATATAAAAGGGGGGTGCTCAGTAAATTTGTTTGCTTTTATATTTAATTTGAATTCTGTAATATCAGTTATTAGAGAAAAAGACTAGTAAGGGAAGGAGAGAGGCTGGTATACAAAGTAGGAAATAACAGCAAAAAAGTAAAGTCAGAAGGAAATATTCAAACCTCTACTGTGACTTAAGATAGTAATTTCTTCAGCAGTTACATTTAGAACAAATTGGAATAGCTTTGGACACCCAAATTTTTTTTGAAATCAAAGGCCCTGAGATTCTCACATTCTTATGTGTGTTTTCCATGGTATCAAGAGGCAGCAAATACTAGTTATTTTCTATATTACAGAAGGTATGGGTTTCATGAAGAGTCTACCACTGTAAAATAGTCCTGAGAACAAGAAGAGAGATTAGCCTATGACCAGTGACCCTGATTTATTCTCACTGTTTAGAGGTCTGAGTTTAGGAGACACTCAGTAACTCTAAGGTAAATGTCAGGATCTAGTACCTGTGCAGCTCATGAGCATAAACACTGAAAGGCAGAAGTGTAGCTTCAAGAGAGGTGGAATACAAACAGTTAAAAACAGGGGAGTTGCCTGCCTGACTTTATCTAGGTCAGAACCTTGTCACAGTATAAGTCCAGGTCAACTCCCTGTGTTGTGTCTTCCTGTTCTTGATCAGGGGTTCAGAGATTAAGTACTACTTTTTCAGTTTGGTGTTTCTAGTAACAGTACTTTCCTCATTGGCTCTATGCCTTATATCCCCCTTCATTTCCTTTGATCTTAATCTTCCCCTTTTAACTTCAGCTAATAATCTAGGATGCGGTCTACCTCTCTCCTGTTTAGTCCTGTGGTACACCCAGCTTGTGTCCACAGTATTGGTCTTTACCATCCTGGCTTCTGCTTTATGGCATCCAGCTCCCAATGGATTCAGCAATAGACACAATTATATAAAAAAGTCCAGGGAATTCCCAGTGGTCTTTTTCAGTTTTCTAGAAGGAATTCTTAGAGTATCTGTTTATTCCAAGATGGGAGGCAGTATGGCTGATTACACACAGCTGTTTTTACTTGTGACATTTCATACTGGAGAAAAATTTCCCCCAAAAGAGTGAATGAAGAGTCTGAGTAAAACCTGCACTGAATTCTTTGATTGATCTTGAAATCTCTAAATTTCTCCATAATGATGGTGACAGGAAGGAATGTCAGTTAGGAGCGGCAAAGTGTGGCCAACTCTAGAATCTATGGAGAGAAAACTTGAGGCTGGCTTTGTAAGTTTTCCTTGAGAGTTACTGGCTTTTATATTACCTTCCTCTTAAGACCCTTGACACTATAAGCCTGGATTAATTTCTCTCATAGTCAGTTCCAGTTGTCTGCCCTTCCGGCCCTACCCACATGCTAATATTTACTGATTTTTGTGTTTGGAATATAAAGCTTTCTTCCGTGAAAATGGAAAAGTTGTCTCTTAGAAAGCAGAAATTTTTAAAGGTCTACAAGATGTGACACAAATTTCAAATGTCAAATGTAATTAGAATTATAAGACTCTAGATATGGTTTTAAAAAAGCTATAGGAGTACCAAGAGAGTACTTGTCAAAGTACTTACAATTTCTGGATGCCTATTTTAAAATTATTTCTCAGTTAATCCACATATTGTCTCCCTTTTCTTTGTGAACTCCAGCTCTTAGTTCAGTTATCTAAAATGGCTTGAGGACAGATGATTTACTGTAGTGCTTAATATCAGTTGAAAATGGACCAACAAAGAAAACCTGTTCATATTTTCTTGCAAAAGATGTGTTACTGTATGTCTGTGAATATTAATGAGTGATAAAACCAAGCAATCTGTAATCTAATGGAGAGATACTGTGACCCCTTTTTCATCGAGAGTTCAAACGCTAGCGAACAATTAACTAATTTGTTGCAGTTTGTTTAGAACCAGGATAGATATAATAGATACTTATAGGTGATAATACTATTTAAACATTAAGATATCTTATGTTTGCAATATTGTACAAAATGATAAATGTACAAAATGGTATATATTCGTTGTGATGGCATGGAAGATTCTCAAGCCTTCCCCTTAGCACTTTCTATATTATAAGATGTTAATTTATGCTTATCATAATTGGCCTTTATTTAATACATTTTAATTATTTGAAATTGTTGAGTTTGTCATTTTCTATTTAGTTAAATAGCACAGTGACGAGAGATGGCTGTCTGGATAACTAGGATCCTAGTTATTTGGTTTGGGAGGTAGTTGAAATGACCTTTGGAATGTAAGTTAACCCCTTTGTAGATTGATTATTAACACCGAGGGAACTATTATGTCCCAAGATCAGAGACTTAGATCTCAACACATTATCTTTGTGAGGAAAAAAATTGGTCATAAAGAGAGAGAGAAAAGAAATTACTGTTATGCAAAATCCATCTCTTTTCCCAGAAAAGCAATTGAGAGCCAGCATTCTCGTGAAGGGAAACTAGAACATTAACTCCATGCCTGAAAGACGGTACACTTTTCATATTTCTGAGTACCAGCAGGTTTATCTTAATTACACTTTACTTAGATTACTACTGAAATTAGTCTGTGTGTCCTGAGGCCTCAGCAGGTGGCTCTGGAAAAAGGTGGGGCAGGAGTGTCACAGACAACAGGAGAAAGTCAAGCTTGCGTTCCAAACATGTCCACAAAATGCACATTTCAGAAATGCCAGCATACCAAGGTGACTGTGTTTACATTTTCTCTTCTTGCTATATGCCTTAGGCCGCCTGAGGGACAGCTCTTGTATCTTCCTGATTGAGAGATGTATATCCTGCCTCTTGAGCGGCTGCCTTTGTCCTAATTAGACAAGCTGTACAACATTTGTAGTCTAGGGGATTCCTTCTGGGTTAATTACAGAGCTGTGAGCAGCTTTTGCAGAAATGAAGCAAGGTGAGTTTCAAACAAGATGTGTCTGTGTGGTTTTAATGTGTAGTGACCTGTGCAGAGGACGGACGACTTGGCTTTTCTGAACCCTCTCTCCCTCACCATCTAGTCAGGTCTGAATTTCAAGTGCTTTTCTTTTCTATTCTTCACAGGACTGTGAGCTCCTTGAGTGCAAGGCTTGTGCCATTTTTATCCTCACTGCAAAACTGGTAGAATGCTTACATATATTATTTGCAGAGGAAGGAAAGACCTAGTAAGTGAAAATGGTTCTGATGTGATACGATACAGCAATTTCCTGTGTTTGAGATTATTAACAATAAAAGATAATGGCTAAAAGAGTTTTTCTTGGTATCTCCTCTCAAAAAGAGGGGATGATATAGGTTATGATTATTGATCAGAGAGAATATTCCAGGCAGAGTGAATGTTGTGGGTCAAGAGGAAATAACAAAGTAATGAGGGGAGGACAGCAAGCTGGTTTTGCTGCTATTTAAGAAGGCTTTGGGCAGTTTGGTAGGCTCTACAGAAGGAATGTGAAAATGATAAGTAGGGGACCTGCCATCAAAAGCTCTTACATCTATTGAGAGAGGGAAACTTAAACCCAATTTATTATACAAAGAGCGAATTAAGGGTAGGCTGCCAAAGTCGTGAATGTGAATGCAGGCTAAGTATGAATTACAGGTGGAAGGAATGAATTGTAAGACTCCCCATTGCAACAGTAACGGTCTGATGAGGAAATGAAAGTACATTCTATTCAAGCAAAAGGTTAAGAGATATGTTGGCAGAGAATATATGGTGAGGATTGGGGCTGTGGGAAGGTCTGAATTTCATGTAGGCATCAAGGAGTCACTTTTTTGGTGGAAGTGGGTTGGAAAGAAAATACTATTGTTTATTGCTTGCTTAATTAATTCTCCCTGTTTATTCTGATCTTACAGAGGTCAGAGACTGTTGGTGTTTTCCCCACCATTGTGCACCCCAACTTAGTGCAGGTCACAACACATGGCTAGTGTTCAATAAATATTTGTTGGGTGAATGAATAAAGGGCTGATATCTTCACATTGTTAGTATTTTTAAAAATTTTGACTGCAAATCTAAATTTCTCAATAGATTCCTCTTGAATATATCTTTTACTTTTTCATCTTCACTAGTAGTCTATTCTGTGTAACACAGCATGCAAGTACTGGGGTTGAAAAGAATTGTCCTTCAAAGAAGAGGCTTGAAGCCTTATTATGGAGAGAAGACATAGGCAGGTACCATGCTTGGTGTGAGTAGAACATTAGAGGATAAACTGAGCTGTTTCTTAATGTCAGCATATTGTTCAGTATTTTGGAAGCTGGTGAGTAAGTAACTTCCCTCAAAATTGTGATCAGATATTTCTCACCTGAACACTATGGTTCAGTTTGCATTTATCAATGAAGGCAAGGTTATGCAACCTCAATTACAGTCTTGGAAAACTGTCAACAAATTCTGATTAACAACTACTGCTTAATTGTTAAAAAATATTAGGTAATCTTTCTGGTTCCTGCCTGAAATAATAGCCTGGTAAGAAATTGAAGGATAAAAATACAAAAATAAATAATTAATTAATCATTAGTCCAAACAATTCCTAAAGATAGCAGGGCAGGGCAATAGTCTTAAATTAAAACTGTAATTCCTCATGTTTCACGTATTTTGCCATTAAATTTATAGATTTCTTCTTTGGCAAACAGGATTTGTGCTTTGTTTATTATGCAATATAAAATCTGTTTTCTTTTTCTTTCTTTTTTTTTTTTAACTGTTGAATACAAACACAACCCAAATACAAACTAGAGGGAGGATTATTTCTGACTATGTGTTCAGATATTCCTTAATTTATGCACCATATAGGTTTTCAAAGTATCTGCAAGCTAATATCAACGTTAAATTCTCTAGAGAACTAGCTTTTTGTCTTCTGGAAAATTATGCTAAATATCTTTGTAAAGCAAGTATCAATCCATTGATTTACTTGCTTTTTAAGTATTAACTTGCTTATATTGATGCATAACTGGACCTTTTTTTGAAAACAATGACAGCATGGTCACTCTGTCCTCTGTTTTTAAAAGGAGCTGTCCTAGGTATAGACGCGTAACACTGTAATACCCCTGCGTCTCCAGTTTGGTGGAGAACTCTGGAACTGTCATGATATGCTAATCAGGGAAAGAATTGGGCTAAAATGTCTAAGACCATATTCACGATTCTTTCTGATTATGAGCACTATCCCTAGCAGGGTAATGACGTAAGGATTACTTAATTGGGGAAGAACACCTAAAGGGAGAACAGACCAGCTTGTCCAGAAGGTAAACAAGCCATGACAACTCTGAGTATCTCTGCCTCCTCACCTTAACCCAATTCTCTTTCCTTTCCGCCTCCCTTCCTCCCTTCCTTCTTCCTTCCATTCTTTTGTTTTTCTAATTTTTTTTTGTCCATCTCTCTATTAAAACATGCCTGTTTTGTGTCTCATTTCCTTAGTTATTTGGAATGTTTTAAATTATTCCAAACATGTAGATAATTATTTCATGTATCCACAGAATCATCTATGAAAGCGAGACCATGAATAAAGAATAAATAAAGAATGATAGAGCTTTCAGGAGAACCCAACAAAAGATTAGGAAGTTTAATTGCAGAGCAGGAGGACAGGGGACTGCTTTGCCGTCTGCTGGCCATGAAATTGGTGACAGAACCCTAGCTTCTATTGGGATATTCATATTTGTTTATAAGGGGTTTATTGGAGGCATACCTAAGTGTTATGTAATAAAATTTGAGTCTTTTATTTTTAAAACTTTTCAGTAATGATATATGTACATATTTTTCTTACCTCATACCCTCTTGCAAAAATTGTAAGTTTTCTTTGTAGTTTTCTTTTTATTGTGTAAATGATTTAAGGTGAACATGTAGACAATGAAAAAAATAGTTTAAAGAAAAATAAACTAGGTGTGTTAGAAGTAACAAAGGACTTTTTATTTATTTGGTAAGACTTCAGGGCCATGAAGTTCTTTTGTTTGGAAAAATGGAAACAAAAAACAATACAATCCTTATCCTTCTACCCCCAGAATACTGATGCTTTAATTGTGAGTCTAAAATTCTTCCAAGCATCCAAGAAAAGTACATAAGTTAGGTTGCATCAGTTAGTAACATCTATAGTCATCAGATTCTTTCCCAAAAGTTGCGGTAGATCAGCTAAGACCTGGGTAATTGCCTACTTGAGGTCTCGAGAGAGTGGGGCAGAAAAGGTGAACAAAGATGAGGCTAAGTTGTTGGGAACCGAAAATGTACACTTCACAACTTTGTATATTTAGGGCTAGGCATTTCTGGGCCCCTCAGTTCCAAGGCTCAGACCATCTGGCTGAGCGCTCTATCAGATGCTAGGAAACCTTTCATTTAGAATAGTGTTCCATATTTGGACTCAGCTAGGACATGAAGAATCTATCTTAGAGATGCAATTTCTAATACAGATCCATCACGAATTAATTTCTTAACTTCTGTACAATATATCAATACAATGCCTTTTCAGTAGAATATTTACTACATCTATATTTAGTATGTTCAGTAGTATATTTAAATGGATAATCAGGCAGTTTAAATTCAAATTATGTTCTCCCAGACCTAAGTATTACTTTTTATATTTTGCCAATTATCTATATAAAAAAGTTATATAATGTGAAGGCTTTGGAATTTCATATTCTGTATTCAGATGTAGGCACTACCACTTTCTAGAATTGTGGTGTTAGGCAAGGTACTGAATTATGGCAAGCCATGGTTTCCTCCTCTCTATAGCAGGAATAGTATAGTACATTTTTTAGAGGATTGTTTCCATGATTTAATGAGATAACTTTTAAAATACTCAGCGTAGTGCCTGGAACAGAGCAAACAAATATTAAATGGCAACTACTATTATTAATATTTGTTACCCATTAGCTGTCTCTGCTACTTACGATATACTGTGACAATAAAGAAAATAATTTTGTAGACCTGGAGTCACATAATCTGAAGATCAAAACTAGGGCATATTTAGGGACAATGTGGAAACCTGTGAACTGGTGTCTGTGCCAATCCAGGAACCAAGACTCCCTTCAGCTGAGGGCCATTCCAGGGGTTGACTCGGGATGTGTACCTTGGTCCTGAAGGTATCACACTCTAGCATCGATTATAGTCTGCCCTGTGTGCCTCTCAGACACTCTTGCTTCATATCTCAAGTTAACCATCTGGGATAGCTTGCTGGTCTATTATCCCGGGGAAACTTACATGAACAAAGTTATTAGAATGAGCTAGAGCCCTAGTAATCGCAACTGCCCTGAAGACCACAACCCATCATCTTCCTCCTACACCTCACATTTTAGGTGTCTCCTACCAATGGCTAGCACTTCTGCTGGTCTAGCTGGCTTACCTCCTGGGGTGACCCAGATTATCATCCCTGAATGATCTGAGACCTCAGTCATCTTGCCATTCTTATCCATTTATCATCAAATCTGGCAGGCGATTGTGAAGAGTTTCCTCAGTGGCTTTTCTGGATGCCAGATGTGTTCCTCCTTGTTTACATAATGTAATTTTGGCCCTACATTCTCCTAATGATCAGAGTCAATTCCTCCTGCCATAAGTTTAAAGAGACCGAATGGAAACCATATTTTAAAACTTCATAGTTCTTTCACTGTGTGTCCTAATAGAAGCAGTCCCACTCTTGGAGTCAGATGCTCTATAATCAGAGAAACCTAAGTTGTAGGGATGGGAAGTACAAATATTCCAACTGGGACACTGAGAGTGATAATAAGCAGGGCCACTTCTTGGTTTCCAGACCCATGTATTCTATCTACTGGGGGCACAATACCGTGTGATGGTCATGGATTTAGAATATATACTGCATTCTGTAGTATGGTACCCACTCCATGAGGGTGTCATTCTTAAGCTGGTACTTCAAATGTGTTTTCAAAGGCTATTATTATTAAAATTATTAGGCTGGAAGTTTCTGGGTTTTGATGTGGTATGTCATAGAACTAGTGGAATCCATGGTAAGGAGCACACTGCTGCACAACCACTACTGTAAAGTAGTCCCCTTGGTCGAAGATGAAATTATGTGGGTGAGAAAGGCAAATTTATATCTGGAATTGTGTTGATTCCAGTGAGTGCAGCACTGCCCTTTCCAGAGTAGAAGTTCAATGTAATCAATCGCTACCAGGTCACTAGTCGATATTCTTGAAAGACGTTGTATCAGGTACTCAGCATTGATCTCTCTTGCTGGAGCGTTGGGCATTCATCAGCAGTAGTACCAAGCTCAGCCTTGGTGAGTAGGAGCCCATGCTGTTGAGTCCATGCATAATCTCTATCTCAACCACATTTGGTCAAATCATTGTTTACTTCCTTATTTATTGCTACTTCCATGGTGAATACTCTCTGGTGGCCATAACATGCAACTCAAAAAATTTCACACTTTGAGCTCTTCCCCTCAAATCCACCCACATACCTCTTCTGTAGGTTTCTTTGAACCTGATCTTCCAATTTTTCTTCTTGCAGGGTCCTGTGAAATCAGGCAAGCAATTCACCACTGCTCACGAGTCCACGTATATTCTTACCATGGACCACTTCTCTTTCCAACAAAGTGGATGATCAGGTAACCTACCCCAAATTCTACCTGTTGGGAGGATTTTCCCTCACTGCTGTCTTTCAGTGCCATGTTGAGTGGGATAGTGTAGCAGTAGTCCATTTTCGTGGACTATCCACATACTGAGATACCCACATACTAGACAACCTGTCCATGCACTAAGTTCAGATATTTTTTTCTTCTTCCCTTAGCCACTAACAAGGGATATCTTCCAACAGGGAAGTAAACACACTCGCACACTCACACATACATATACTCACACACTGAGGGAGAGACACTGGTGAATAGTAGTGAATGTCCAAAGTCTATGTCATGCAGCTTACTTGTGCCCTGTGACCCTGGTCCTGTCTGATAATCCCAGACATACCATTTCCATTTTTCAGTGGATTGCTATTGGGTTCACCCAATCTTATGATTTGGTGAGTGAGACAGAACTCAGCTCATGTTAGGTAGTTCTGGCAGCATGGTTAAGTGATGCCACATGCTCAAGTGCTCCATACATATTTGGACCCAGTTGCAGATTGAGAAGTTTTAAAAAATAGTATATAGGTCTCCTCTGCAGAGGTCATGACCTTTCTCCAGAATCCAGGGGTCAACATTATCCTGTTGGGGTTCATCATAAATTCCACAAGGTAAGTTTTTCACCATGGATGTCTCTTTTCATAGGGTCTGAACTATGTCAGTCTTCATATAGCATATGAGTCAGAGTAGTATTTTCAAGTATGGATTATATTACTTCCAGAACCAGAAGAGACTACCACATTTTGAATGTGAGAGGCATTGATTTATTTTTTCCTTTGGAAGGAATAGCAGGGTATCCTCTAGACTACTTCTGAAAACTACACTGGTTTGAGCCATGATAAGGTTAATCTATCTTTGGAACTCATGTGTTTTATCAAGGCCTTCTTGTTCAACTTCTTGTTACGTTTTGCTCACTAGATCCAATTAACAGGATATCATCAATGTAGTGGACCAATGTAACGTTCAGAATACGCAGATGATCTAGGTCCTAGTACATGGTGAGAAAATGGCGGTACATGGTGGTTCATCATGGGAAAACACAGCCTAGGGACAGGATTGTACATGCTTGTGTGCCCCACCTGAATGTGAACTGCATCTGAACCATTTTCCTTTTAAGGATAGAAAAGAATAAATTTGCTGGTTCAATGACCATATACCATGTATCAGAGGCTATGTTAATCTACTCGAGTAAAGATACCACATCTGCACACCAGCTGCAACTGGGATGATTACTTTTTGAATTTGCGGTAGTTCACTGTCATCCCCTAGGATCTATCTGGGTTTTGTAGGGGCAAATCTAGTGAACTAAATGAGATGAGTTTAATATAGATAGGATGGAGACAGCCATCACTTAAACCTTTAAGGGTAATACTAAACTTTGCATTCCCCAAGATGTGATAATGTTTTTTATTTACTCGCCTTCCCCACTATGATAGATCTAATCCCACAGGCCCAGGAATCAATGCGGAGGTTCTGCCAGCTACCATATGTGTTCATTCCATTTATGCATAAGACTGAAGGAATTATCACTGGGTGAGTCCAGGGATCCAGTGGACACACTGAGATTCATAGCTGAGCTAAGTACATTTAGTACCTGCTCTCATATGCTCCTACTCTGAAAGAGGGTTCAGTTCGCTTAGTATCGATGCCAACTCAGACTGTGTCTCACAGTCCTCAGAGTGTCTGGATATTCTCTTTTCCCCAGTGTGTGGTTATACAAGTAAGGCCCTTTGTTGGAGGTCTATGGGAATCATTACCATATTCATTTGTCATAGTAGTGGGGTCCACACCTCATGGAGACCTGGCCTCTCCTTCAGTCACTGGGTTCTGGATTTGAGTATTGGCTCTGGTCCAGAAACTAGGCAAGAGATTTATCTTCTTACTGGGGAAGCTGTCCTCAATTCTCTAATCACATATCCATAATTTTTTTCTTGTGTAAATTAAAGAGTATCTGTGGAGGGGTGTGCATCTATCTTGCCTCTAGGAACTGCATTCTCTTAATCATCTCCATAGCTCTCTCTGAGTTGCCTCATGGCTGCCACCCCACAATTGCAGTTTATTATGATAGTTTCACCCACTTTGTTTTTGATAGTTCAATGCTACTACCTTACCTAAATTGTTTGGGGATCCTATTATTGCTATTGTCATTTGAGCCTAGTTCTGTAACATCTCTGGCCTATAGAAGATAGTCATCACTGAGATACTCAATGATGCCATTGGGAAACTCACCACTGCATTACTTATCTCATTGAAAAATGATGTGTTTGCCCATGGAAAATTTTTTGGCTGGTCAGTTCCTTGGCTTTATATAGTATATCTACTCTAGTACACCCACTTCTTTGAGACTTACAAACCCTTTTTCTACTGTGTGCTACTATTTCTACTTGGTATAGACCATAACATTTTCCAAGCCTCCAAGAATCACTGTAAAGTTGTGTTAATACTGTCTCCCATGATCTTTGCCAGGTGTTAAATTCAATATCATAGAAGATTGCTTCAACAGCAGTAAATTCTTCCCTATCTAACTTTATATGCTTCCACATGGATCTAGTACTCACAGAATCCAGTTCATAAGTACTCTGTCAGTTCCTATATGTTCCTATTGGTGTGTATATGTTGGTGAGGTCCTTCAGTTTCTTCAACATATTGTCTTTTTGCTCCCTTAACAGAGTCCAGTTTTATTCAGCTGGATTATGTTATGACTTTTCCCTAGTTATCTGTCTGGAGGTCCATGGGAGTGTTTTTGGTAGATCTTGATGGAGAGCGCACAGATTTTCTTGCAGTCTTTAAGCAAGGGTGGAGCACTAGCCACTAACAGGGGGAAGAGGCCACTTTTGCAGTCTCAGAGGATCCAGGGGAATCTGAGGATTAAAAAGTTTCAAGTGAATCAACCCAGATGTCCCCAGCAAATGACTCATAGTCCCATTTTTTCCCAATTAAGGCCCCAACCTTGGCACAGCCAACTTGCCTAAATTGAGAATTAAACATTCTCTGGATCTCTGCCACGCTTATGATTAATTCCTGGGTCTGATGCTCAGCTTTTTTCTGCATCTGCTGCAGGAGGTGAGAATTTCTTTATCTGGTGACATGGATGTCTGCTGTCTTTACATTTAGCCTTAAATTGTTGACTTATCACTCTAAGCCTTTCAGTGTCTTTCTCTACTGCATTAAGAGGCCCCAGCAACAGCTATTCTATTTCACAGTGCTAATCACTTCCTCTCCTCAACCTCTAAAATACTTTAAGATGTTGTACATACAAGTTCATCTCCTTCCACTGGTATCACACCCTAGTCTACCACTAGTGAATATTTTAACAACTGTCCTGCTGCACAGTACACCATTGGCTATCAGTTTTCTACCTGGCATCAGTGACTGGGCCCTCATTGCCAGTCCAACAGAGAGGATTCAGGTAAAATATCTCATTTTAGAGCTACTTCCTCCATACTCCCTTCATAGCAACTTTTTTTTTTTTTTTTGGCGGTACGCGGGCCTCTCACTGTTGTGGCTTCTCCCATTGCGGAGCACAGGCTCTGGACGCGCAGGCTCAGTGTCCATGGCTCATGGGCCCAGCCGCTTCACGGCATGTGGGATCTTCCCAGACTGGGGCACGAACCTGTGTCCCCTGCATCGGCAGGCGGACTCTCAACCACTGCACCACCAGGGAAGCCCCATACCAACTTTTTAAAGTCAGGTTTTCTGGGAAACAGACTATGAAACAGAGATATATGTGCAGAGCTTCTTTTGGGAGAAGCTGAGCCACAATGCATTTGCAACAGAGGCCTCAGCCAGTCCTACAGGAACTTCTGATCCTAGGATGGCCTCTGTGTTAAAGCGAAAGGGCTGGGCATTTGGGTGCCCATGTCAGTTAGTCATTGCATGTGGGCTGACCCAGAGGAGGGGCAATAACCCTTTGGCCTCTGCCATTCTCGGAAAGTGACTCAGCTCCGTGCCTTTGTCATTTGGGTGAATGAGTGACTTTGTCCTGGAGAGGGTGTTTGTGTGGTATACCACAGCTCTACCATACCTTTCCTTTAATCCTGAGGGTAGACTTGGATGGGAGGTTGGAATGCAAATATTATAGTCGAGATTACTTTGATTTTAATATCAAGGACATACAGAAAGTGTATGTGCTCTGGGAAACCCCTTCTGTGTTCTTCATTTTTTCTGTGACACAGCAATTTACTCAGAAGGCTTTCTCACTACTAATTTTTTAAAAATTATTTTTAGATTATATTTTTAAATGTATTAAAAGTTAGCAGATTGTGGTTCCTTGTTGTCAGAGATCATCTCTCTAATTTCCTACATCATTGCTCTGAGTCTCTTCTTTCTAGCTGTCATCAAGTCCTAAGGAAAGGGTCTGGGCTGAGTCAGGGGGCCAGGTAAACACAGGTACAACCAGAGACTGAATCTTAGTGTAATTTTATGGGAGGGAGGAAAGGCTTACCTTCATTTGTGAACAGGGGCTTTTGAAAACTTGAATTTCGATAGACATTGTATATTGTATGTCTGTGGTTATTTGAGATATAAAAATTTTTGTATTGCCTTCTTAATTTCTTCCTATTTTCTTATCTCAATTATACCAGCACCTAGACTTGTCATAGATCAAGTTAACAACTGCTTCTCTGGTGATTACTTATTCCCAGATGTTCTTTGAAGTAAGAGCTGGCCAATGCTAAGCATGTTTTAATTTTAAACTGAAGAGACTTTCCATGTATAATTTAGTGTTCCATAATAAAAAATATAAGAAATTTTTAAAGAAGTGAACTTGTTATGTTGAATTCTTTATTGGGGGCATGTATTGCTTATCATTATATAGAATGTGCTCTATTTTTGCTGGAGAAGTTAAAAGATGTCTTGCTATTAGGCAGTTTGAAATAATTTATTTATAGATTTACTTTAAATATACCCTGTGATAGAGGAAAAGGATGAAATTGCCCCTCTTTTTAATGAAACACTAATTTTAATTTACTTATAATTGCCACACCCATTTTGCTTACATGCTCTGAAGCATAAGTAATTGACTTTCACCCAAAAGTTAGAATCAAATGAAGTTCCATTGAATGAGGAGAATTGCACTGAATCTAATACTCTCAAAGGGGAAGGGAGGGAGGATGCTAATTATGTAAGCATCTAATTTTTGCTCTGTTGGCAGGCTGTATGACATTCATTAGAATTTAAAATTCTCACTTTTACTACAGAATAAGGACACATCTAGAGTTATGTACAATCAGCGAGGTGAGAAGAACAGCTAGGAAGTCATATCAGTAGTTAAGTGTAAAAGTCTGTGGTGAGGATTAAGTGAATATATGTTCTTTAATATATACTTTTTTTTAACATCTTTATTGGAGTATAATTGCTTTACAGTGGTGTGTTAGTTTCTGCTGTATAACAAAGTGAATCAGCTATACATATACATATATCCCCATATCTCCTCTCTCTTGCGTCTTCCTCCCACCCTCCCTATCCCACCCCTCCAGGCGATCACAAAGCACTGAGCTGATCTCCCTGTGCTATGCGGCTGCTTCCCCTCTAGCTGTCTATTTTACATTTGGGAGTATATATAAGTCCATGCTGCTATCTCACTTTGTCCCAGCTTACCCTTCTTTAATATATTCTTTAGAGTACAGTGTTCTTTAGAGTACAGTGAGGGGAAATTTTAGTACCTCCATAAAAATGTTTAATTTTTTGTGGATTTTTATTTTATAAAGAAAGGCAAAGACCTCAGATGAACATGGGTGAGGGCCTGAACTCAGGCAGTAGCTCCTGGAATGGAAAGGAAGTGTGGATAATGAGAGAAATAGTCAAGTTTAGGACCAGAAGATTTAGAACCAGTTAGAAGTTTGGGGCAAATAAATAGAGGAAGCAAAGGTGAACCTGGAGTTCTAGTCTGTACACCTAAGAGAATGTTGGTTTTGCTAATTAGTACTGTACAAAAAAATTTAGAGAACTTTGTAGTTTATGGATGAAGATGAATTTGAATATGTTGACTATTGAATTTAAATATTGAATTTGAGATGTTAATAGTCATTCAGACCAAACTGATCAACCAAGAAACAGGAATTAATGCAAAGAACAGAAGCTAGATGCAGACATACTAATTTGGTAGTTAGAAGAGAGGGGAATAAAAGAAGTCTGAAAAGAGGAAGAGAGACCAGCGAAGGACCTTGTTAGGGCCTCTTTGTAAAGAAGAACACACACTTATTTACGCTAGTGTCTCACAATCCCTTAGACAAGACTCATAATGGCCCCAGACACAGGCCTAAAGAGCAATCAGAAACACAGGATCTGCTCCTTCTGTGGCCCTGTGGTCTCTTATCTCTGCTTTTGATGACCTGTCTGCATGCTTTTTGTTGTTGTTGTTCTGAAAGTATGTTTTCACTGCTCAGTTTTTCCAAAGATCAAAGGTTGATTGGTCAGGTCACAACGTTATATCACTTCCTTGTTGAAATGCCTGAAAAGATCTGACAAAATCTCCAGGTTCCAACTCCCAGTTCCCAAGATAGAAAAGCTAATTGGCCCAGTTTCCATCATGTAACCACTCTGGTCAAAATAACTGTATCCAGAGAGAGGCTGTATTGTCGTGGAGGTAGAAAGAAAGGCTGAGTGGTTACTGGTTTCAGATGCAGCAGAGAGGTTAGGGAAGATTAAGGTTTTGTACCAATACGCCCAATTAAAGAGAAATTTTAATAGAGTTCTGGGGCCGGAACTGGACAGCAAGAGGTTGAAGATGACTGACTCATGAGGAAGTAAACAGCAGGACTCCTGTGAGGTAGGTGAAAGGTACAGTAGCCTGAGGAGGTAACAACATTGAAGGAAAGCTGAAGGCTGCCTTTTGTTTTCTGTTTACAATAGGGTAGAATATAAACGTGCTTATTGCTTAGGTTGGATAGACCCAGTAGAGAGAAAGAGGTTTAAGATACAAGCAAGGGAATGGACTTGAGGGTATGGGGAGGGGGAAGGGTAAGTTGTGACAAAGCGAGAGAGTGGCATGGGCATAGATACACTACCAAACGTAAAAAAGATAGCTAGTGGGAAGCAGCCGCATAGCACAGGGAGATCAGCTCAGTGCTTTGTGACCACCTAGAGGGGTGGGATAGGGAGGGTGGGAGGGAGGGAGACGCAAGAGGGAAGAGATATGGGAACATTTGTATATGTATAACGGATTCACTTTGTTATAAAGCGGAAACTAACACACCATTGTAAAGCAATTATACTCCAATAAAGATGTAAAAAAAAAAAATACAAGCAAGGGAAGAGATAGTTGCTGGAGCATGGTTCTAGAGGTGGTGAGAGATGATTCAATCAAGAGCACAGGAGGAGATATGACTTTTGGAAGGAAGACATCCTTGTATCATAGGATGTTCAGTGAACATTCAGCGCTGAAATAAATCTCTCTCTGAATACTTATCGTAGTTGTTCCAACTGGGTGACGTTAAATCTCTGGATAACTTAGATCTGTTCTTAGTCATGGAGGCATTTCTGTGTCAGCTAGATTTCCAAGCAGGTATGAGAATTGAAGTCTGGCCTTTGTGATGAGACTGGATGTCAAAAGAACCTTTTATTCCCTAAACAGAATGTCTTTCTGTTTAGACTTTTATGTCTTTGAGTGCACAGCCCAACTGATTTTTCAGTACTGCATGGTCTAACTGGGGCAACCAAAAAAGTCCTAATTTTCATACCAAATTCAATTAAACCAGTTTCCACCTTTCCAGAAAATTGATTCTCAAGTGCTACTTCCATTATCAAAGTACATGCTATATTTTAATTTATTTTTATTTATTTATATAATTTTTTACTGGAATGAGATTTAGAAACAGTAAAATACATAGATTTCAAGTTTATAACGTGGAGAATTTTAAAAAATGAACACACCTACTATCCCAATTAAGATAGAGAGCATTTGTATCACCCCCAAATGTTTTCTCATGTCTCTTTGAAGTCAATCCCCACCCTTCATAGGCAACAAATTTTCAGTTTCTGTTGTCATAGATTAGTCTTGCTTTGACCTTAATATAAAAGGAATCGGAGAGTATTTACTCTTTTCTGTCTGGCTTCTTTGCTCAACACGTTTTGAGATTCACGTGTAATAGTGTTTCATTCCGGTTTTATTGCTGATTAGTGCTCCACTATTTTGTTTTTTAAAATTTTATTTCTTTATTTATCGGCTATGTTGGGTCTTCATCGCTGTGCGCGGGCTTTCTCTAGTTGCAGCGAGCAGGGTGTCCTCTTCGTTGCGGTGCATGGGCTTCTCATTGCGGTGGCTTCTCTTGTTGCAGAGCACAGGCTCTAGGCACGTGGGCTTCAATAGTTGTGGCTCGCAGGCTCTAGAGCGCAGGCTCAGTAGTTGTGACGCATGGGCTTAGTTGCTCCGTGGCATGTAGCATCTTCCCGGACCAGGGCTCGAAGCCATGCCCCTGCACTGGCAGACAGAACTCTTAACCACTGCACGACCAGGGAAGTCCTACTATTTTAAAATACTGTAATTTGTGTATCCTTTCTCCTCCTAATGGATATTTTCCCACCTTTTGGCTATTATTAATAAGGCTGCATAGAAATTCTTATACGTTTGTTTGAGAAAATATGTCTTAATTTCTCTTGGGTAACTACATAGGAATGCAGTTGCTGGGCCGTAGTGTAAGTGTAGGTTTAATTCTATAAGAAAACTGCTAAAGTTTTTAAAGTGGTTATATTCTTTAACATTGTCCTGTTTAATGCATAAAAATTGTAGTTGCTCTACATACTCTCCAGAATGTGGTATGTAACCCAGCTTTGAAAATTTTATCCATTTTCATCTGTATGAAATGGTATATCATTTTGGTTTTTAATTTGTATTTCCTGATAATTAAGACTATAGAATACATTTCCATGCACCTCCTGGTTAGTTAGAAATCAGTCTGAAATTGTCACTGACTACTAACCCATTGTATTGCTTTTAAGGATATGCTCTTGCTATTACAGTGAATTTTTTGGACAGATCAAAAACCATAAAAATGAGCAAAATGAGCTAGCAGTGCCTAATCATCTATGAAGAATACTTTGTGAACAGATTTTTATTGAGACACCCAAGGTGAAGAGCTCCTTAGATTTCATTAATTAGGCATGTGGACATCTGATCAGTGTACCAATTTGCCAGCAATAATCATAATTTCTTGTTAGAGATATATTCAGTGTAATTTTAGCATAAGGCATATTTTTGGCTGAAATATTTTATGGTATAGGCAACTCTTGTAGAAATTCAATAATATCTTATAAATTTGAACCTTACTTTTGCAGAATGTGTGATAATTACTTCATCCAAGAGGGTATTAAATTTGTATTAAGAACAGGATAAATCCTCTCCCCTGACACCCTACTAACATTTAGGTCGAGTTCTGTTTATGGTTGAACAGATTAGTGACAGTTCATAAAATATTGGTACATTTCTTCATTGCTTTTTTTTCCCATTGAAAATTAATTAAATGACTATTAAATATCAGGCACCCTGGTACATTCCATTAGGGAAGACAGATGCAAAAATGAGAGATTATATGACCTCATGCTATTGCTATAATACACGTAATGCAGTGTAGTACAGGTGTGTGTGTGGTTCAGAGAATGTATCTATGGTGTCCAAGTGGGCTCATGATACACACAGAGGGACACATTAACTCCTGCCTGGGCCATCAGAGGACTTCTGCAGGGTGGTATTGACCTGGACCTGGAATCCACCTTGCCAAGTAAGGAACTGAAGACACTCTGGCTGCCTTCATGAGTTTTGGCTTAAATAACATTTTGCTGAAGTAAGGGACGGAGTGATAAAGAAAAAAGTGGATATTAATGAAACCAAACACTATGCCTCACCAAGAAATGTGACAGATGTGTTCACTCTCATTATCACGTAATCTTACACATCTTGCAAACACCCCTAGGACATAGATAATATAATTCCTGGTTTATATGTGAGGAATATGAAATATCTGTGGTCTCAATCCCAGTTTCAGAAATGTTAAAATGTGAAAATATGCATGTCTTAGAATCAAAATACAATAAAATCATTGTTACAAGTTTCTCATCCACTCCTGTAGAGTATGTAACATTTTAAAAGGAATAACTTTTAACTGTATATAACACTACACATTTTTATCTTCCTCACAGGCCTTCAGAATTAGTATGATTCTTACTCTACCTTGAAAAAACACTGGGCAATTTGCACTCTAAATGAAAACTCTAAAAGAGGGGGCTTGTTACAATGGGCCTTTCTTTGCTGTCCTACAGTCAGGAAGGAAATGGGGGTAGAGGAAAGGTCTGCTCAGATTGGGATCTTATTGTTATTTGTAAAAACAAATAATAACTAACATTTCTGAGTACTTCTGTGGTTCTAGGCACTCCTCTAATTCTCTCTTACTTAATCTTTACAGCAACATGAGGGAGTTGGTACTGTTATTTTCTCATGTGTCAGATGAGTCCGCCGAGGGACACAGAGGTTAAACAATTTGCTTACTGTGTACGGCTAGCTTGAAGCATAGCCGGGATTCACCGTAGGCCGTCTGGCTTAAGCCTCCATCCCATGCCCCACCCTTGACATAATGAATAGTGTATGTTGGAGCTCCGCTGGGCACCAAATGGAATACGCCTTCTATTCACCGAGGACAGAAGTGCTCCCTGATAGAACTGACGTCAACCTGCTTGAACAGTGTGCTGTGTATGGTTTGGGAACCACACCTATATTGTTCATATTCTAGCCCCATCACTGAGTAAGTCATTAGGGTCTTCGAGTCTCAGTTTTCTTGTTTTTAGAATGAGAGTAATATTTTACCTTGTGAGGATTTTTTTAAGGATTAATCGTTGAAAAATATTGAAGACAGAGTGATGAAGATAGCAAAAAGTGCTTAGGAAGCTTAGATGGGGGTGTGTAATTTGCACTCACAGGGATCTGAGGCCCTGCCCTGGCACAGGATGCTAGGCTGGTAATGTGTCCAACCAACCTGGTGGGACAGAGACATGGGAAACATTAGAATTAGTGGCAACTTTTGCTGCAGAATGGTGTTTTTCCTAAATGGCCTTCCTTTATACGGCTTAAGTGTCAAGTAAGAATTCCAATACATGTCAAAATTGCTCATAAGATTTTCTTACAGAAGCCTCTTTTAATATCAAAAGACTTTCTAGCTCCAGAAAATTACAGATGTTGACTACAGAGAATCAAGGTCAAGGTCAAATCATTTAAGGATAGAGTTAGATTACTACATCACAGAATGTTGCCATGGTAGGAAGATGCCAGCCCTATGGATGTGATTGCTTTAGAGGAGGGCAACACAGCACAGGGAGAAAAACAGTGAAGTTGGGGTGGGAGACCTGCATTTTTGTCCCAGCTCTGCTGTTGGAACCTAGGCAAGTGTTTTGACCTTTCTGGGTTTTCATTTCACGTTGTGCACATTTGAGGATTAGTGCTGTTTGAACTGTACTCTCCAAACCCTAGGAACCTGTAGAGGGTCTGTATGGGCTGTAGCTAGTGTGGACACAGCAGGTAAAGTAAGACTCTAGCACGGCTTCTTTAATTCAACCAAAGGGCCTCTGCTTTGATCAGTTATATTCATTGAGTTTCCACGTCTGCTTTAGTTGGGGGGAAATAAAAGGGGTAATGGTGAGTTGTGAGGATAAAAACCAAGTAAACTAAAACAACTTGTCTCTGAAATGGCATCATTCTAAGTTGCTCATCTGTAGCCAGTGTACCTGTGCTCTGCTCTCTGTACATGTCTGTGGGCAGAAGTTGCAAAGACTGAAAAAGTCCTAGTTCTTATTCTCCAGACATGTGTTCTCTAGCTGGAATAGGGCCAGGCCATGGCCAAGACGGTAAGCGGGCAAGACTTCAAGGCTCCTCAAGTCTCTCATATCTGGCCTATCCTACTACTTGTCTCCTTTGGTGGGAGACTCTCCCCAACCCCATGCTTTTCTGTGTTCTCTCTGCTCTCCCTCCTGCTCTTGAGGAATGGTCTCATAAACCTTTTATACCAAGATACAAAGTGATATATGCCTTAAAACCTTGGAGCCCCTTGGTGAGATTTGCATTTCATGAAAGACCAAATCTTAAACAAAGGTGATAAAGCTCTAATTATAGCTTCTTCTTGAGGCAGGTGTTCTTCTTCAAACATGTTCCATAGGTGACCACTTTTTTCTCTAAGGTTGGCTCTTATAGGCATAGCAGTAGAGCCTGGTGTTTATGAGAAAGGACTCTGAAGCCAGTCAGTTTGGGTTGCGTTTCTAGCTGCATCACTTCGTAGCTGTGTGTCTTTGGGCCAGCTACTCAGGTTCTCAGTTTCTTCATCTGCAAAGTGGGGATCAATTACAATACCTACTGCAGATATTATAAACAAACATTAATGTAGTAATCTCTACAAAGGACTCAAGACAGAGTAAAGCATATAATAAGCATTAAACAAATGGAAAAACATGTACAAGAGCTATTTGGTAAATAGTTTAGAAGAATGATGAAAGACTGAATATCATGGTTTAGACTATATGGGATATATGAAAAAGAAAAGATGACTAAGTAGTTAAAGAAACTATTGCATAAAAGATTAGTCTTGATCTGGCTTTTAAATGATTGAGGCCAGATTAGTTGGAGGACATTCTAGGCAGGGTGAAGAACAGGAATAAAAGTGACAATGGAGGAATAAGCTTAGTGTATCCACGGAACCGTGAAGAGGCCTAGAATAGAGGGTATACAATAGTCTGTAGCAGGAGAATAAGAGGAAAACTATATTTAAGGAAGATTAGATGGAAATCAGTTCATGGGATGGTTTGGAGTGGCAGAGGATATTACTTTAGGAGGCTAGTAAGCTATTGCAATATTAAATATCTAGAGTAAGGAGAAGGTACATTATTACAGTGAAGGAACCAAGTTTTGGAGTCAGGAGACCCAGGCAACTACTTTAGCATCTATGAGACTCACCACCCCTAACCATAAACTGTGGATAATATCCTCATAAGGTTACCGAGAAGATCAGGAGTTGATACATACAAAAGTACTTCGTAGGTTCCAAAGAATTAAAATAAGAATTACAGAATTGCAGAATTATTAGTACTAGATGTCATTGTGCACTCCTAAACCAAAGTAGCAGCAATGGAGGTGAGTAAAAATGTCGATGGGCTGTTGTTTGATGAACAAATTCATGAAATATCTTATTAGCTAGAAAAAAGAGGGCATGAATCATTTGGCCCTCATTCTTGGGGAAATGGGGCTTTCTATTTATTAAAAAAATGATTTGTTAGCTTAGGATAAACCTCTTAAGTTTGCTCATTTTTGTTGAAAAATATTTTCATATGTATTGGTTTATTGTTTGTGCCTTAACATAAGGCAAAAAATGAAGTGTTCACAAGGACATCATTTCAGGTGTTACTGTGTTTCAGCAGTTTTCATTGTCATAGTCATCCCTGTGACCATCAGTTACATTAGATATAGAATTCTTTTACTCCTTCATATAAAAAGATATATAAAACAGTTATAAATCTGCATTGATCCAATAAAGACATTCTAGGAGATGCTTTTGAAAACTTGATCTTTTTATTTTCTTATCTCCTGCCTTGTCCCAGCTCCTCTGCTGGTCCCTCTCATCAGCTCCTTGTGGCTATTGGTGTGACTAGCTTTCCCTTCCATTTCCAGCTACCCAGGTTTGTTACATTGTTGTGCTTTAAGGATCCTGCTCATGAAGTTTGCGGTCAGCACGCTGGCCAGTGCTGTTTTCCCTTGGGCCTTCTGGCTCTGATGAGCTGCTGCCGTGTGTGGTTAGGTTTGCTCTGTCTCTGCAGTGGCACCTCTTCATTCCCATCTGATGGGAAATTTCTTCCAGTCAGCTGTTTTCCAAAGCACCAAGGATTTCCTGTTGAACAGATATTTGGTGAACCATGTTCATATATTTCTCTGATTTATTTTTGGAAAAATGTCTCTTAAACCAGCAGTCAGAGAGTAGAGGGTATTTGCTGCTGAGGTGCTATAATGAGAAACAGAGGCTTTCTTGCTCTCTTCTGGTGGGAGATCAATTATCCTCCTAACAGGGTCCTGGATGCTTAACACAAAGTCATTGCCAACAAAGGAGCAGTTAAGAGTGAGACTTCCCTACTGGGCTGGTAGCAGGGATTAAGCAGATAGTAATAAATAGAAGGTCAGAAACGCAGGTGGCAAGCCTGAGGTTCCTACACCAGAGGTGGGAATTCAGCTCAGGGCCTGTGAAGGAAGCATCATGCTGAAGTAGAGAGGGCAGGACTTGGGGAGGCAACCTAGTAGGGCTATATCACATCGTGCTTCTTTGTCTTCTCCCTCCCTTGCAAGTTAACATTTCGATACCCAGTTCACCTACTTCACTGGATTTGATAAGGAACTTAAAATTGTTTATTTATCTGAAAATACTTTAACTTAGTTTTGGTAATGATTTAGCAATAAATTGCTGACTGTTCAAATGTTCATTAGCTCTTTTAGCCCACAAGGATGCCTACTGTTATAGTCATACTAAATAGCTCTTTTACAAAATGGATTTGTTAACATACAGGCAAAAAATATTTTACTCCCCATTGAACCCTAATAGGCAGTTTGGAATTGATACACTTGGAGTCCAAATCTGGGGCCTGGAGTCAAGGCTGTGTTGCTTGTTAGCTGCATATATTAAGGCAAGTTTCCTCAAAACTCTAAACCTCAGCTTCATTTTCTGGAAAATAATACTAATTTCACACAATTATTATGGGAATGAAGTGAAATGAGGTAAATTTTAGAAAATTACATACACAGTGCTTGGCACACAGTAAGTAATAATTAAATATTATTACTAAGGCACCTCATAATAGTCTAGTGTTTTAATCTTTTTCAAAATCCTCCTTCCCAAAACTTTAAATCTTACCCCCAAACTTCGTTACTGAAAAGAATGTGTGGCTGTATAATGAAAGGTAATACAACTGGAGGGTAAATATGAGATTTTGAATTCAAGTGAAGAATCATGTGATGATATGTTGGTCTCCCCATCCCTTCTCAATCCCTTTGCCTCCCACATACCTCATACTGATGCTGATTTTGTCCTGATCTGGGCTGCTCCCATTTTTTAAAAAAAAAGAACTTTAGAGAGGAGAGTAGGTATGTGGATTTGTATGTGGCGGGTGTTAGGACTTGTGTCAATTACCACTGGCAACATTCACTTTACATGCAACTGATAGCTTCATAGACCCCAGGACTAAGGACCAAGATATCCTTTTTTTTTTTTTAAACGTAGATTTAATTTATTTACTTATTTTTGGCTGCGTTGGGTCTTTGTTGCTGCGCGCAGGCTTTCTCTAGTTATGGCGAGCGGGGGCTACTCTTCATTGCGGTGCGCGGGCTTTTCATTGCGGTGGCTTCTCTTTATGGCGGAGCATGGGCTTTAGGTGCACGGGCTTCAGTAGTCATGGCTCGTGGGCTCCAGAGTGCAGGCTCAATAGTTGTGGTGCACGGGCTTAGTTGATCCACAGCACGTGGGATCTTCCCGGACCAGAGCTCGTATCCACCTCTCTTGCACTGGCAGGCGGATTCTTAACCACTATATCACCAGGGAAGTCCCAAGATATCTTTTTGCTTTAGTTATCTTTCATAAAGCTCTGGTGGAAGCTATTGGGAAGGAGGATAACGTGGTGCCATTTACTAGCTGTGTAACTTTAGCTGTATCTTTTAATCTCTTTGAACCTCTTGTTTCTTCATCTGTAAAATGGACATATAATAATGTCTTCTTCAACAGGTTTCTGTGAGGATTAATTGGGATAGTTTAAGCTTCTGGAACATAACAGGTGTTCATTAAATGTTAGCTTCCTTCTCTACCCTGGCCACTTGTCTAAAGGAAGTACCCCACCTGATATCTGAGACTCAGTAACCTTAGCAAGGCAGCTGTGGCTTTGTAAGAGAGAGAGAGAGAGAGAGAGAGAGAGAGAGAAAGATGGAGACAGAGATAGAGAGAGAGAGAACCCAGTGACTAGGAAGGTGAGATTTCAATATTGGAAAATTGTCACTGGACCATAGAGGTATAAAGCATTCTCCATTTCCCCTCCAGTTTCTTCTTTAAAATATATGCTATATTTTTTCATCTCATCCTCCAACCTAGCAGGATTCCTAAGTTTCCTCCTACTTCTATCTATCTTAGTTTTCACAAGAGATACCACACTATGAATCTTCCGTCATTACTTCTTGCATCTTTTCAACAGCCTTCTTCGTTCTCATGACAACTAATATGTACTGGGCTTTGCTCTGTTTTAAATACTGTTCTAAGAACTTCACATGTGTTAACTCATCACAGATATCCCATGAGGAGGTACTATTTCTGTCACAATTTAATAAATGTACAAGTGAAGGCAGTATAGAAGTGACTTTCTCAAGCTCATACAACTATTGTAATATGTCTGAGAACTGGAATTCCAATGCAGGTAATTGGAATCCAGAGGCCGTGCTGAAAACCGATAACCGTTAGTGCCTCCTCATCAAATAGCACTTCTAAACCTAAGTTTCAAACCTTTCCACATTCTGTTTAGGTTTTGCCCATCCAGACCCATCTCCCTTTAGTCCCCATGTCTCTCCAAGGTGGATGCTTCTCCATCTTTGGACACGACATGAATGTTTGGGATACTTGCCTTCTGCTTATACTGATTTTCTTTCTCTGGATCATTTAAGGCCCAGTTCAGCTAGTTCAGGCTCTTTGTATCTTTATTGTTTATCTAGTAATTCATCGGCTTGTTGTTTCTCCATTCATTCATTTGTTCATATATTTATTCATTTGTCCAGCAAATATTATGAGTCGATTACATATCAAGTAACATAGATATTTAAAGTTAAACAGGACATAGCCTCTGCCCTTCAAATCACAGTCAGATTTGGAGATAGACATATAAATAAAATATTTCACATAAATAATTACTGTATTGTAAGTTACCATAACAAAGGTACATTCAAGGTATTGTGGGAGCACAGAGGAGGAAGTGCTGGGCTCTGAAGAGGTGCAACAAGATGATGCTGATCCCTGCTGGATCTAAGATACATAGATAAATATATAGAGATATTCATGAGTGAGGCATGTGGGGATAGAGGGAAGGGGAAAGGGATGGTGGCAGAAGGAACAGCATGGACATATTGGTGAGGCAACAATACGGTAATCAGGGAACTGTTACTACTTCAGTGCCTTGGGCAGATGTGCTTGGGGGAGTGACAGGAAATGAAACTGCTGAGAAAGGTAATGTCTTACGTAGAAGGAATTGTATCTTTTTTTTTTTTTTTTTTTTTTTTTTGCGGTACGCGGGCCTCTCACTGTTGTGGACTCTCCTGTTGCGGAGCACAGGCTCCGGATGCACAGGCCCAGTGGCCATGGCTCACGGGCCCAGCCGCTCCGTGGCATGTGGGATCTTCCTGGACTGGGGCACGAACCCGTGTCCCCTGCATCGGCAGGCAGTCTCTCAACCACTGCGCCACCAGGGAAGCCCTATATCTTTTAAATATATTAATTTTAGAGAGGAGGATTTGAGAGAAGGGCCAAATTAGAGCTAGGAAGACCATATAGGATACAACTGTAGTAGTCCAGATGAGAAATTGTGGAGTTCAGAACTAAGGCATCACTAGTGGGATAAGGGGACATACATCAGGTATGGATATGGGATGGATCATATTGAATCTAGAATGATTCCTGGGTATATGTCTTGGGTAAATTAATAACTATGATGATATGATATTAGTTGAGACTAATTTGGGAAAATGACTAGGTGTTGTATGGAGTTTAATTTTAGACAACCAGGTGAAGACATTAATAAGTAGCTGAAATGTGGGTTAATTTGGAGGTAAGTATGCATCTGTGAAATCATCACCAAAATTTATGCTATGAACATATCCATCATTACCACAATCTATGCTGTAAACATATCTATCATCACCCAAAGTTTCCTCCTGCCTTTTCTTCTTTATAATTATTATTATTTTGTGATATGAACACAACATAAGATCTACCCTTTTAGCAAAATTTTAAGTATACAGTATTATTAACTAACAGCACTGCGATGTACAGTAGATCTCCAGGGCTTATTCATCTTGCATAACTGAAACATTGTACCTTTTGAACTAATTCTTCAATAACCACTTATTGAATGTTTATTATGTCTGCTGGGTTCAGGATGTTTAAAATTGGGCAAGTCATAGTCTTACCCTTAAAGAGGACATAGTCCAGTGGATGGAGACAGAAATGAGATTATAATACAGAAGAATTCGAATTGCTCATGCACTGGATTGTGGGAGAGTGTGGCAAAGAGAGAGAAAAGCTCAGTGTGGGTGGTCAGTGAAGTCTTCACTGGACAAATGATTTTGAAGTTGAAACACAATTTTTACAGATAGGAAGAGCTAGACATGAATGATATTCTAGGTAGAGAGAATAGAAGAGTTACTGAGGTGTGAAATAGCGTAGAGCCTGTAGTGAATAACAAGCTGTTCTGTATGGTTGGAATACAGAGCAAGTGAGTTCGTCTGTGCAGCTATGCCGACATGTCCACGGGTTTGTGTTTTGAAGCAGGGCTTCAATGTAGATTGAATTTTCCTGTTCAAAAATTTTCCAACCGTTATAGTCTAGAACAATAGCTCTGAACTAGTTATGCAGGTCAAGAAGTCTAGACACAATTTCATGAAAACTTTAGAGGCATTGACAAAATTGCTGCGTTCATTTAAATAAAAAGCAGATATTTGTTTCCAGGTTTGAGAGACCCAGGATCTTAGATTGAGTGATTAGTGGAACAATTTATTTTGTCAAAGTTGGTTTTAAAATAATTTATCTACCCTACTGCTACTTAACTTTCCTTTCTTTTTTTTTTTTAACATCTTTATTGGAGTATAATTGCTTTACAATGTTGTGTTAGTTTCTGCTGTACAACAAAGTGAATCAGCTCTATGTATACATATATCTCCATTACTTAACTTTCTAAAGTCTTTTTTTTTCCCCACAAGGAGAGGTCACATAGGAATACAATAAATATTTTTTGAATTTAATTCAGGAATTAATTTCTTGCAATTTTTATTAGTAGAAAACATGGCATGTAATTCTGAATGAATACCAAATTGTTTCAGACAAGCAGAATTAGATTCTAACAGCTTATGAAACCTGGAAGACATGGGTTTAGAGTCTGTCTGTTTCTCTCCTCCATCTTTTTTGCTTCCCTTTCTTATTGCAGTGCCCTATCTCTTATGAAGCTTGGCTCCTGGCCAGATAATGTATTCCTCAAGTCCCTGCAGGACCCTAGTAAAGTGAAATTGGCAGATTTCCAAGTGGAAGGAGCTGATAGAGAGACATCAGGCTCCTAAAACAATGTGCAGTTTGTGATGTATTCTTTAAAGAATTAAATAGATTATTTATCTACCCAAATCCATAGTTTGATAGCAACAAAGGCTTTTGGTCATTGCTATTATTCTGTGATATATTTCAGTGATAAAATAGTAAGTTCAGTTCAACAAAATTGTGTGTGAATACCTACCACATACAAGGCACAGTGCTGGTAAAGCAGCAAAATTAATGTAAACTGTCTTCCTCTTCTTCACGTAATTCAAAAAACTAGCTATCACAAATATGATTTACTTGTGTGGTCATTTACATTATAAAATACCAAATCATAGGATGAATTATATTCAACCAGTGTTTGATTATCTTTAGACATGTTTCATTTGTGGTACAATTTTGTTTATGTGATTTGGTGTTCTATCTTCAGTCATGGTCCTAACCCTGGGGTTGGGTTTCCTGCCACCTGCCACAAGGCTGCACTGGTTGCCTAAGGTGGCTTTGCTTTCTCAAGCCACATCCTCTCAGAACTGAGATGTGTTATCCTTATTTTCAAATATATTTTCCTATTGTGTTGTTATTGTTACTACAATGCCTAAATTTGATATAACTATTTCTTTTTCAATTCATGATACTCCATTGACAAATTTGATGCCTATACAAGATGTATTTTCTCTTGGTATTTATGTCATCATATGAAATGTTTTCTTACTTGAATTACTTTAGTCATCATTTAAGAAATTATCAATCATTGAATACCTAGAATAACAAGATTATCTGAATAAAAAAAAATCTTACCTACATGGGTAATATTAATTTGATGAATTTTAAATGTTTGAGGTGGGGGGAATACATTTAAACTGAAGTGCTTATGTTTGTAGAAGTAAATGTAATTGTAAGAAAAGATATAAAGTGGAAACGATAAGACCATGCAGGTAATATAGCTTTTTAAATTGCCTGTCACCTTACACAACATTTTCTAAATAATTATTATTACCTTTACTAGTATTTTAATTGTGTCCACCCATAAGTGATTTAGGAAAAGAAAATTATAATTTAAACATAGTTATTGGTTCTGATTTGCTTTAACTAATTGTTTTAAAAGTAACTGTGTTGAAATTCAGATATTTCCCTGTCCCCTCTGCAATTTTTCACACACTGTGTATCTTGAATAGCTTTGAAAAATGTTGGAAATGGGGTAAATCTAGGATTGAATTCTGATATTCATTTTAACATTCCTTTCTTTTAGGTACTGCATGAAGTTATGTGGAAATGAAAGCGATTCACGAAACCCCTCCTCCAAGAGTGAATGAATGTCTTTCATAAATGGAGCTGGGCTTCTGGTTTTCCCAGGACACTGACATTGTGGCAGAGACACAGCGGCTCTTCCTGCTATTTTCAGTGATTCACAGAACATCTGAACAGTGATGCTGGCCTTGGATTTACAGATTTCCATCCTGATACCTTATTTACTTCTTTGGGGCAGAAAAGCTTGCACTAATTGCTCTCCATGGTGGCTAATCTTTTCAAGAGCCTGATTTTACCTTACATCCATAAGCTTTGCAAAGGAATGTTTGCAAAGAAATTGGGAAATACAACCAAAAAAAAAGAGAATCGTCAGCTGAAAAAGGATCAAGACATTCTTATTGCTGGCCAGACCAAACCCCCTAAATTTTCTAATACCTTGAAAAGCACTGTAAAGAAGATTGCAAAGTGTTCATCCGCTCGCAACTTATCCACTAAAGAAGACAAGGCTAACAAAGAATTTTCCCTCTCCCCAACGTTCAGTTACCGAGTAGCTATTGCCAATGGCCTCCAGAAAAATATTCATATAACCAGTGGTGAGAATGAGGATATCCTTCAGGAGTTATCTTCCATCGAGAGTTCCTACTCAGAATCACTCAGTGAACTAAGGAGCAGTACAGAAAACCAGGCACAGTCAACACACACGATGCCAGTTAGACGCAACAGGAAGAGTTCAAGCAGCCTGGCACCCTCAGAAGGGAGCTCCGATGGGGAACGCACTCTGCATAGCTTAAAACTAGGAGCTTTGCGCAAACTGAGGAAATGGAAAAAGAGTCAAGAGTGTGTCTCCTCAGATTCAGAGTTGAGCACAGTGAAGAAAACCTGGGGAATCAGAAGCAAATCTTTGGACAGAACTGCCCGAAACCCAAAGACCAGTGCCCTGGAGGCCGGATTCAGTTCCTCTGGCTGCATTAGCCAAACACAGGATGTCATGGAAATGATCTTTAAGGAACTTCAGGGAATAAGTCAGATTGAAACAGAACTTTCTGAACTCCGAGGGCATGTCAATGCCCTCAAGCATTCTATCGATGAGATCTCCAGCAGCGTGGAGGTTGTACAAAGTGAAATTGAGCAGCTCCGTACAGGGTTTGTCCAGTCTCGGAGGGAAACCAGAGACATCCATGATTATATTAAACATTTAGGTCACATGGGTAGCAAGGCAAGCCTGAGGTTCTTAAATGTGCCCGAAGAAAGATTTGAATACATTGGAAGTGTAGTGTACCAAATTCTCATAGATAAAATGGGTTTTTCAGATGCACCGAATGCTATTAAAGTTGAATTTGCTCAGAGGATAGGACACCAAAGGGATTGCCCCAATGCAAAGCCTCGACCCATCCTTGTGTATTTTGAAACCCCTCAGCAAAGGGATTCCGTCTTAAAAAAATCATATAAACTCAAAGGAACAGGCATCGGAATCTCGACAGATATTCTTACTCATGACATCAAAGAAAGAAAAGAGAGAGGGATACCATCCTCCCAGACATATGAGAGCATGGATATAAAGCTGTCTACTCCAGAGCCCAAAATCAAGAAGAACAGTTGGCAGTCACCTGATGACAGTGATGGAGAGCTGGAATCTGACCTCAATAGAAACAGTTATGCTGTGCTTTCCAAGTCAGAGTTTCCAACAAAAGGAAGTGCTTCCAAGTCAAGTTCAAAATCACACAATGCTAGAGCCAAGAATAAAACTTCTAGTAGCAGCAGAATTGCAAATAAATCAGAATATGATAAAATTTCCTTGTATTTGCCAGAATCGGATAACTTGGCAAAGCAAACCACAACCTATTATGCAGACGCAACACCTCTCTGGCACTCACAGAGTGATTTTTTCACCACTAAACTTAGTCGTTCTGAGTCAGACTTTTCCAGATTGTGTCAATCTTATTCGGAGGATTTTTCAGAAAATCAGTTTTTCACTAGAACTAATGGAAGCTCCCTCCTGTCGTCTTCAGACCGGGAACTTTGGCAGAGGAAACAGGACGGCACGCCTACCTTGTATGACAGCCCTCAGGATCAGTGTTTGAATGGGGCTTCTCAGGGTGTCCAAGTACAGAGTGAAGTTGAGAACGCAGAAACTGTGGACAGTGGAGTGAGTAATAGCATGGTGTGTGCATCTGGAGACCAAAGTCACTACAGTGATTCTCAGCTCTCTTTACATGAAGATCTTTCTCCATGGAAGGAATGGAATCAAGTAGAGCAAGGAGCTGATTTAGGTTTAGATTCATCCACCCAGGAAGTTTTTGACTATGACACAAACAGTCTATCTGATCAACAACTAGATGTTTACCATAAAGACCTAGAAGACTTGGGAAAGTGCCACAGTGTCCTTCACGATGACTCTGAGAGCTATGATTTAACCCAAGATGACAGCTCATCTCCATGCCCTGGGTTGGATAATGAACCACAAGGACAGTGGGTTGGCCAATATAATTCTTATCAGGAAGCTAATTCTAATGAGCTGTACCAAAACCAAAGCCAGTTGTCCATGATGTATCGAAGTCAAAGTGAATTGCAAAGTGATGATTCAGAGGATGCCCCACCCAAATCTTGGCATAGTCGATTAAGCATTGACCTTACTGATAAGGCTTTCAGCTTCCCAAAATTTGGATCCACACTACAGAGGGCTAAATCAGCCTTGGAAGTGGTATGGAACAAAAGCACACAGAGTCTCAGTGGGTATGAGGACAGCGGCTCTTCCTTAATTGGGAGATTTCGAACATTATCCCAGTCAACTGCAAATGAGTCAAGTACCACGCTTGACTCTGATGTCTACACAGAGCCTTATTACTACAAAGCAGAGCGTGAGGAGGACCATAGTGAACCAGCGGCTGATAATGAAACAGATTATGTTGAGGTGATGGAACAAGTCCTTGCTAAGCTAGAAAACAGGACTAGTATTACTGAATCAGATGAACAAATTCAGGAATATGATCACCCTTCATATGAAACACCTTATGAAACCCCACAAGATGAGGGTTACGATGGGCAGGAAGATGATGTGGCTAGTGAAGGGGGATTGGAACCCTTAAAGGAAACATCAGCTGAAATGAAAATAAAAGGAGATGAAAACCAAAACATCCCTGAAAAGCCCCTGGAAATCATAAAGCCAAAGAAGATTCGTCCCTCCTTCAAAGAAGCAGCTTGGAAAGCCTATAAGAAGCAAATGGCAGAATTGGAAGAGAAGATCCTGGCTGGAGGTATTTATGTTTAAATGCTACATTATGAGCTCATTGTGTTTTACCATTGGGTGGTGTTCTTTAGAGCATGTTCTATGTTTACTCTTGGGGGAAGGAATTTACTTTCAAGGAATTTGCATGTTTATTCTGAGAAGGATTTTATTTTACTCAACTCCCCCAACAAGTTGGGCTTGATGATTTAAAATCAAAGTGTTTTCAAATAGGTCATAAGCCCTATACTCTGTGGCTCAACATTTCTGTGCTAGGATTAAGCAAAAACCCCATTTCATATTCCCAACTTTATTGCATCAGTTATCAAAGGAAGGATGAGTGAAATCAAAGAGCAGCCTGGGGTCTACTTTTTGGTCCTGTTAGGTTTTACAGGGATTGGGAGAAAGATAAAATTAATCTTAAAGAATTAGGAAGGATGGACTCCCAGATTTCCCACTCCTTTTCCCATCAAATCTATACTTTGGAGCCTGCCAGTAGGAAGAGCTAGTTCTGCACAGCCAACCCCAGCCCATACCATGGAGGACCACAACCTCCCTCACTACCTACCGATGCAGCGGAGGGAGGGTGCTAGAGCCAAAACCCTCAGGCTGTACCTGAGCGGTCACAAGTCACTCTTTTGGAGGATAAAGGAGATAGAGTTGAGTAGCTTCCTCCTAAAGAGTGGAGTAGAAGTCTCTTGCCCATTATGGAAATGAAAGCAGTACCTTACCTAATAGTTTTACTTGACCTCCTGGGGGAACAATTTTGGATCGTATACTTTGGAAAAGTAGCTGCATGTAAATAAAATTTTTTTGACTTTTTATTTATCAACAAAACTTCATCTGCACTTACCTCAGTCCCTTACCATTTATGTTATTTGCATGCTTATCTCTTTATATCTTTGGGATAGTTTGATATAATCTCAGTTTTAATGAATTACATATTGTTAATGGTTTCCTTGATTATGGCATTGTCATCTTTAAAATACTGACTGTACATAATACTCCATAAAGGTATATATTTATATGATCAAGTGTTAATTGCTATTATGAAATAATATAATAATTTCTTCAGCTGGTAGCTGATTATGGCTTCTTTTTCTTAAGCAAAATTGTGATCAGATACTACTCCAAACTGGCCATTTTCTGGTTGACATGGGTGGATCATTGAATAATCAGATACCTTTATGGTTAAACTGTTTCAGGCCCTAAAACAAGTGAAATAACTATAAGGGTTCTCTGCTCTAAAATTCTGTCCATATAAAACAACATATCTTATGGAATTTGTTTAAAGAACAATATAAGTCAAGGGCATCTTGGGTACATTAGCTGTGTTTTTTGGTTGTTATTTTTTTCAGGGAAAAGTTCTCAACTATCTTTAAAATTGATTTGAAAAGGCCAAGTAGTCAAAATTTTTATGTAAATGTAATTCGTATTGGAATAATGTCTATCTTATTTCAGAGTGACTTTTAATATTAGATATTCTTATTACTGAAACTCAGTTCATTGTTTCTTGAAATACAGGTCAGCTTTTTGACAGTGTATTTTACTTACTATGGATTCAGAGAGGTCTACTTTAAAGGCATATTAAGAATAAGCAGTGTGTGTGTATATGTTTGTGTATCTGTTTGTTGTGATGCAACACATGAATGTTTTAATGCTAACTGGTTAAGGTATCTGAAATGTTAGGCAATATTATAAATACAATGAAACTATACATTTCAGAAAAAAGTGGATCTTCATTAACTTAAAAAATATCCCAAATTAGCAAACTTCTGCAAGGTAGATTGTTACTGATAATGACCATTTACATAGCTAACAATCCTAGTCATTCAATGGCATTTATCCTCAGAAGACATAAATACACTTGGTTATCCACACACCACCTACTTCAGAATCCTAAGAAGGTAAAACAATCGGTATCACATACCTGACACACCAGGCCTGACAACAGAGGACTCAGACCCCTCTAAGTCTTGGAGCTTGGCTTGTTATCCTATGAGCCAGCTTTGAATGGAATCTGTTGGATATCATTTATCCTAAAGGAAATCATACACCCGTCTTTAAGATGCTCTCTGGTTGCTTGAAAGGCGCCAGATTGACTACGCAGGAGGTTGCGGTAGCCTAGATTTTAAAGGCCATCTCTTCTCCCTTTGGCAGCAGTCAGGCAGTTGTCCCCCTCCTGTGCTGCCAATATGCTTCATGAGGAAGGGCAGCCAAAGAAGGGCATTTTTCAGGCCCCTTCCCGGCTCAGAGCATCCCAATGAGTTGCCGGTCGTCGTGATGGGTTTCATGTCCATAGCCATCTGCTTTACTGGGCGTTGGGTAGATGCCAACAGATTTTTCTCTCCATGACCACTCAGTCACCATTAGGTAGCAGTGCTGCCTTTTCTCCATTACTAACCTGGCAAGATTGGACCTTAGAGCTCTTGCTGTAAACGATGTGGAATGCGGTTCTCCTGTCATTGCTTGATGGAAATGTTAGCTTGAGGGGGCTATGTTATAGTTTGGTGAGAATAGGACTGAGTTGACGCCCTGCATTCAATTTGTGCTTTTCCTGGAATTTCTTTTCTGTTCTTTCCGGAGGGGAAGGGCCGAAAAAGGACCATTCCAGGGCGCGGCGCTGGGCTTGCCACATTTGGGAGCGCCGCCTGAAGTTGGGCGCACAGCCTCCCGACGCCCTGCCGTTGGGCTGGTGGAGGCCGCAGCACTGCTAGGGTTGTATCAGTCCTCCTGTTTGCACTATTTCTTTTTGCGACCATGGCCCCGCCTTAAGTATTTCTAATTAAGAAACAAAACCTCAGGAAACCGAAACTTAACCAGCCGCTCTCGCTTCTGTAATTACGCCTGCTGACCCCCCCCCTCCCCGCAACCGTCCAACCGATCAGACGGCGACTAGTGTCTCTGTTTAAAAGTCAACCAATCGGCGACTAGTGTCTTTGTTTAAAAGTCAACCAATCGGCGACTAGTGTCTCTGTTTAAAAGTCAACCAATCGGCGACTAGTGTCTTTGTTTAAAAGTCAACCAATCGGCGACTAGTGTCTCTG
This sequence comes from Grampus griseus, assembly GCF_964374135.1. Lineage (NCBI taxonomy): Eukaryota > Metazoa > Chordata > Mammalia > Artiodactyla > Delphinidae > Grampus > Grampus griseus. The sequence goes on from NC_139018.1 coordinate 97,803,418, forward strand.
TTTGAAAGTCAACCAATCGGCGACTAGTGTCTCTGTTTAAAAGTCAACCAATCGGCGACTATGTTTGTACCGGTCTATAAAAGAGCTGTACTGAACTCCGCCAGGACCTCTTAGCGTCACCGGCAACGAGTGCGCGGAGGTCCAGGTTCGAACCTGCAATAAATGACCCTTGCCGTTTGGCTTTGACTCTCGACTCTGGTGGTCTTGTGGAGGGGCCTCGCGACCTTGGGCATTTCAAGCTCATAAATTCGAATCATTTATTTCAACTTTTGTCTTCAGGGTCCTGGTAAAGAGGGATTTTTAAAAAAAATATCATTCCTTATTTTTTATTAATTAATTAATTAATTTTTGCTGTGTTGGGTCTTCGTTTCTGTGCGAGTTCTTTCTCTAGTTGTGGCAAGCAGGGGCCACTCTTCATCGCGGTGCGTGGGCCTCTCACTATCGCGGCCTTTCTTGTTGAGGAGCACAGGCTCCAGACGCGCAGGCTCAGTAGTTGTGGCTCACGGGCCTAGCTGCTCCGCGGCATGTGGGATCCTCCCAGACCAGGGCTCAAACCCGTGTCCCCTGCATTGGCAGGCAGACTCTCAACCACTGCGCCACCAGGGAAGCCCCAAGAGGGATTTTTTTAAAGACCCCAGTGTACATGGATGTTTGGTACCAGTGTTTCTGAGAATCTTCACCTTGAACAGCAGGCCAGTGGGGAAAGAGATTTTAGACTGTGTGTAGCCAGAACCCCCATGAGGCCATATTCTTTTGTTGCTGGAGCCTGCTTGTGTAGCTGGCCTGAAACCCACACCATGGTGATGAACATCTGATCCCCTACCTCTAGCCCTTCACCACCCATCAACTGGAATTAATTATTATCTCCTCAGAATTCCCCTGTATCTATCTCTTATGGCTCTGGCTTCCACCTTATATAATGACAATTTATGTGCATTCCTCATGTTCTCTTCTAAACTGCAATCTGAAGGCCAGAGGTCTTGTCTTTTCATCCCTTCATTTGCACTGTGCCTAGACCAGTGCTTTATACAGAGATGGCACTGAATTAATACCTTGGATGAATGCCTGAATCAAGGGAAGCAGGATACTAAACAAAAAGCACAAGCTTTGAAGTCAAACCCAAATCCAAATCCAAACTGTGACCTTTAATTGCTAAGACTATGACTTTATCTCCTGTCAGTTCAGAAGTATGATTAGAGATAAAAACTTACTATTGAGCACTACTATATCCCAGGCACATTCCAGGCAGTTTATCTGCTTTTTATCCCTTTGCTCCCTACAGCATCACTATGAATTTGATTCCATTATTATCTCATTTTACAGGTGAGGAAACTGAGATGCTGAAAACTTCCATAACTTGTTCAGTGTCATACAGTTAGTAAGGGGGTGAATCCAGAATTGAATAGATGGCTAATTTGTTTATTTAGAGCAGCTATATGCTTACTCACCTCAAAGATTGTTTTGTTCATGTTTGAAGGTGGAGAAACATGATGAAAATGGAGGTGGCATTAGCCGTGAGCCTTATTCCAGCTAAAGGATTTTCATGAGAAAACAGGACTAATAGGAAAGGCACTAGGGTTTTGTTATGAAATAGTTCATTCCCAGTTTTTCTACTTCAAATCCATGGTTCATCTTCTAAATCAAGGCTTGTAGAGCCCAATAAATAGTGTACAACAACTGCTTGAAGGATGATGTTCTGAAGTCTGAGTACATTTTACCTGACTCTAAAGTCAGTTTGCAAATTTTTCTAGCAGAGAACAAAAATTTTGTTTTGTTTTGAAATGCCATTTCCAGGCTGTCTGTAGGTTCTGAAGGAGGCTGCTCCTAGACAGATTATAAAGTCCATGAGTGAATTTCTCTTTCTGTTGCTACTGTCATGCCAGAGCCTGCCCCAGTATCTGGCAAATTTATCTAGTCCACACATATTTATTTATCTCATCTAGTCTAAATGCCAGACTCCTTTCTAAGTTGCTTGGCTATCTAGTTCCATACAAAGTGGAGAACTCTTAGAATTCAAATAAACTTTAGTTTTCTTTCTTTCCATCCAAAAGACAATTTTACTAGATATATTTTAATATAGTGCAATAGGGAAAATGTGATGGAGAGTGCAAGCAGGACTTTTCACTCCTTTGGCTCCGTTAATCACATCTTTCTTTCTATGAGGGTGTAACTTATACATCTCTAGAAACTTAGTTGAATTTACTTAAATTCCAGGTTTAATGTTGAAGAATAAATAGTTCAACTAAGTTTTGGAGGTTTGTTGGCCCAAGTTTGTCTATCACGAGGTGCTTCGTAAATGTTTGATTGCCTCTGGGCCTCCCCTGCGGAGAGTCTAGGTCGGGAGCGATGGGGTCTGCCTTTTTAACATGCTGCCTGACGCAGGTGAGCATCATAGCACAATTTAAGAGTGCTGCTAAGCACTGTGCAGCAAATGTTATACCTTCCCATGTAGTGTCGTTTCATCTCTTCTTTTCAAATTAGAAGAGATAGAATCAGTCTAAGAAAACGTGGGAATAATTTTCTTAAAATGAAGAATGATTTTCTAATTCTCCAGAGCAGTAGGTTATTACACTTATGAAAAGGTTTTGGTAATTTATACACATTAAAATATAGAGAACAATATACGTATTCCTTGAAATTGAAACATCCTTCTTCAAGGCAAGTATAGCAGTACTGGTAATAGCAGAAGGCAACCCATTTGTAAAATGTTCTATTAAAACGCTGTGCATAGCAATACACTTTTGGTTTAGTATTGTTTGCTTCTAAATACTCTAGAATTACCTGTGATATAAAGTGATTGTCTTGGTTTTTGAAATAGATTATGATCTAGAAAGGAAACCTGTGAAGAGTGAAGTGGCCAAGGGCCCTTACAGGCATTAGACACAGCTGGCATCTCTACTTCTTGCTAGACAGAAAGCCCAAAATACCCAAGGGAGTAATTCTTCTAGGAGACAGGACTGGGACTCAGAATACAAATGTGTTTATAAATCAGTTGTGTGGGGAGAGAGGTCATAGTGGTATGTTCCAAGAGGACCCAGAGGTCTTAAGAGTATATGCTAGAGTAAGATGGAGCTAAGAGATAGGGACAGAACCAACATATATTTAACACCTTCCTATCCTATTCACCTCTAGAAATTTTAAGTACATATTTAATCCTTGTTGGGTAGTATTAGCCCCACTTTGTAAATGAGAGGACTGAGTCTTAATGAGGCAAAAGCAGGTCAAAGTCTACACAGCTAATAAGAGTATTGATGGAAATTGATGTACGTATGATAGAATTCAGCATCTGATGCTCTTTCCATGACATCCCATTGCAGGTATGGGCAAGTCTTGTCATGAAAGGATGTAGCTTATATATATATATATATATATATATATATATATTTTTTTTTTTTTTTTGCGGTACGCGGGCCTCTCACTGCTGTGGCCTCTCCCGTTGTGGAGCACAGGCTCCAGACGCGCAGGCTCAGCGGCCATGGCTCACGGGCCCAGCCGCTCCGTGGCATGTGGGATCTTCCTGGACTGGGGCACGAACCCGTCCCCTGCATCGGCAGGCGGACTCTCAACCACTGCGCCACCAGAGGAGCCCAAGTTGTGCTTTTCAGGTCAGCCAGTTTTGTGTTAGCTTCTGGAGTATTGATCTCTGTTAACATAAAGTGAGTGATAGTCGTTTGGGATGATATATTATCACATTTTTAAGAAGTTTACAGAATCTGGAAGGGTGACACTTGTCACATTAAAAGACTTTATTAAGAGTGAGGAAGTGCCGATAATAGTAGTTTTTGAGAAATGAAAGCATTTTACAGGAGGTAGGGAAGAAATTCACAAGGATACACGAAAGCCGGCTATTAACAGGAATAATGAAAATGCAGCGTTCAAAGATTTTGTTTACTATAATTATTAATGGCTCCTAGCTATATACCTGGAACACTTGTCTTTGTAGGGAAGCTAAAAACACATTTTTCAAGGGAAATATTAACTGACGATGAAAGATGGTGATTTCCAGATTGTAATAAGAGTATCACTTCAAAGCCTGCAGTGCGATTTCCAAATTCCAGAGATTCAAGAAAAGGTATTACGTCAAAATCTCAGATGGATAGGTTTATGTTTGTTTGTTTTGGCTAATGTCATTGTTCATACACTTTCTGCAGGTTCAAATAGATATGTTCTATAGAAATTGTGAATCATGTGAGAATTTTCTATGTGGTGTGGAATAAAATAAAGAAACTCTCTAGTCTGGTGTAAGACACAGCAAAGTATAGCCTAATCAATTGTTATTGATTAGATTAGAATTGGAGGAGCTGGGACCTGAAATAGATACACCCACGGGGGTGATTCAGACTCTGAGATAAATCCAAGGAGGAAGTGAGGAGAGAAAGTTCAGTGCAGCAGAAGAAAATCTGCTGCTTGGGAAGTATACCTCAGGCTACAGATGGCTACCGAGACATCGAGAGTCTAACTGTGCTTATCAGTTGGGGAGGTACAGAACAGCCAGAAACAAAGAGAACTGGGGACATGAGGTGGGCAACAATTTTCTCCAGGAAGTCTTGTTTTTTATTGGACCTTTGTTACCTGGTTAGGGACCAGGAAAGGATCTGAACATCCCAGAATGGGAATTATTAAGAGGAAAGCAGGGCTTCCCTGGTGGCGCAGTGGTTGAGAGTCCGCCTGCCAATGCAGGCGACGCGGGTTCGTGCCCCGGTCCGGGAGGATCCCACATGCCGCGGAGCGGCTGGGCCCGTGAGCCATGGCCGCTGAGCCTGTGAGTCCGGAGCCTGTGCTCCGCAATGGGAGAGGCCACAGCAGGGAGAGGCCCGCGTACCGCAAAAAAAAAAAAAAAAAGAGGAAAGCAAATCCCAGCGGGATTGATATACGAAATACGTCGTCCAGAGAGCGACCTAACGACCTAGTTGCCTGAACTTAGGTCCATGGTCAGGAATGAGTCTCTAATATAGGTTAAAAAAAAAAAAAAAAAAGTTTGATTGTTCCACTGGCATCCAAGGACTGAGCCCAATTTGCAGGCAGAATGACTTGATGCTGAGCCTCAGATTGCCGGGATACCCTGACCGCAAACAGAACTGTTCCGCATGATAAGGTATTAGCTTAGGTTGCCTCCATAGACTACAAGACCAGAAGGAACTAAATGCATTAATGGACTTCTTCACCCTGGTTTATTCCAACCTATGGTGTGCATTCTCTTCTTCTTCATTTTAAAAGGAAAGAATGTTACGGAATCTTGTCAACCACCTCTTTCATCAAACTTGGTTCCTGCTGGGTCTCTGCTACTTCCAAAAATAAAAGAAACCCTTAGAGGATAAAAATGACTAACATTCAGCAGATTCCAGCGACTGTGATATGACTCTGTAGGCAGTCCCCAAAGATCCCAAAGATACTTTGAGCAATGTCACTGTATTTAGAATAAATGTATCTCTCTCTACTCCCCCCAATCATCTTCACTGCCCCCAACTTATCCCTTACTTCTTCTCCGGTTCAACCATGATTACTACTTTAAAAAGGATAGTACTCGTTTCAAAGTATGAAACTTGATGTGTGTGTGGCTATTTTTAAATGTAGCCCTGGCACACACAAACACACACATTAATTTTCTTAGGAACCCCATAAGGTAGGTAGCTTAATAACAGGTGACACTTATTGAGTGCTTTGTTATGTGCCAGACACTATTCTAAATATTTTATACTATATTAAGTTATATAATCCTCACAATAATCCTATGAGCTAGGTACTATTATCATCTCCATTTTATAGATGAGAAACAGAGACACTGTAATTCTTCTAAGAGGAGAAAAAAAAAAAAACCTAAGTAACAGAACCAGGATTTAGAATTAGGCATTTATTTTCCAGATTCTGTGTGCTTACTCGCTGCTGCCTGGTTTGGGATTTTAGAAATTAAGCATTGCTATTCAGCTTTATAAGATGGAAACCTGAGGTGGCAAAACGTTGATTTACCTGACAGCACGGATTTCTAAGCAGAGCTACAGTTACAAGCTGTTCTCCCAAATCATAAGCCAGTACTCGAGCTATCAGACCAGTCTTCCATTTTACGTGATATTATTACAGGCAACGTGATTATCCAGGTACCATTTCTGTGAAATTTGTGATAAAAGAAATTGTTGGCTGCATGTAATAGTGGCAACAAGAAATGACAGACTGAATATGATATTATTTCCCAGAAATGTAGGTTAAGCTTCCCCTTTCTTTAACACGTTCTCTGATGCTTAATGATGTCTTGTGGAAAGCCTATGGCTTTCATTTTCTATTTTGTTCTTTAGTGATTACAGTTGAAGATACACACACACTCACGTGGGCATGAACAGAAACAGAGGGTGTGAATTCACTCAGTGTTAACAGGGTGGTGTTTTACTATGTGAGGAAAATCAGTAGGAAAATTCCCAAGTTGATCAACATTCCCTTTGCATTTTCTAAACGCATAAAGCAATTTTCATGTCTTTTAGAATTAACTATCACATGTATTTAATTCTCATAAAACACCAGTGAGAGAGCCAACCTCTTCAAGTCTCTGTTACCTTAAGGTAATTACTAGTAGTTACGTAGGTTGTAAAACTGGCAAGCGATGGGGCCAGATATCAACTCCAGGACTTTTGAATCCTACTCTGGTGTTCTGTGCACAACAGCATGCTCTTAGCTACTTGTGTACATTTATGCTTCTTCCTTCTGGACTTTAGAACACCTGGTCTGTAACACAAACTTCTGGGGCTATGTCAAGCGTATTTCTCTGCTGATTCTTAAAGTTAGTGGTTCTCAGGTTTTAGAATGCATGAGGATCACTTGGAGCACGTGGACTAAAATATAAATTCCTTGATCAAATCTTTAGTTAATTTCAATGCAGTATGATTCATGGATCACACTAAGAAATGCTTAACAGTTAATAGTTAATAATAGATACTAAGTGCTTTTTTCCTTTCACTCTTTCTTGAATGATTTCATACGCTCCACTGGCTTGTTATCATTGTTTTGCGTTGATGGTCCCAAATCAATGACTTTGAGCTAACTCTCCCTTCCCCAAATGTATATTATACATTTATTCTTTCAGTCATTAATTCACCAACTAGTTCACTTATTCCTCACTGCGTATATAATTGCCTGGCTGGGCATCTGGGATACAGTACTGACAAATCTTATTTGGTCTTCGTCTTTGTTAAGTGGTTGTGATGAATTTAAATTTCAAAAATACACAAATCCATCATTTTGAACTTGGCTAACTGCTGGAGAAGTAAGTACAAAGTGTTAAGAGGGCATATTATCATTTGAAGTTTAGAGAAGACTCCCCTGAGGAAAAAACATTTGATCTGAAGTCTGAAGAATGAATACCTTGAAGTAGGCTAAGGGAAAGAAAAAAAACATTCCAGGCAGAGGAAGTGGATTGGACAAGGATCTTAAGGCAGAAAGTGGTATGATGTATTTGAGAAACTTAAAGAAAGCCTGGTGTGGCTGGAGTTCATCAGGCAAGGCAGAGAATGGTATGAAACCAATCTGGTGCAATATCCAGAGGCCAGATTTTTCTGAGTCTTGTGGAGCAGTTGGGACTTTTTTCCCCCTACTTACCATGGAAAGCCATTGAAAGGGATCGGCCGTAATGAATTGTAGGACTTCATTCAAATGGCATATCTGTAGGTCTCAAACTCATCATGCCTAGCATCCAACTCTTTTCTTCCTGTCTTCTAATCCGGTTTCTCCTCCTGGATTTCCTATGTCAGTAAATAGCACCACATCTCCCTGTTTGCTCAGGTCAGGAAGTCATCCTTCTTGGACGCTTCCTTGGCACACTTTATGGACATTTGTCTCATTTTGGGCTGCCAACCATCTGAATTCCTTTCTTATTGATGTTCCTGAGTGTGTGAGCCCTTGGAGGGAAGTAGTGCCCTGTGTCCTGCTGCAGATGCTGCAGGTGGCTGGAAGTTCCTTCTCCCTTCCCCTGGCAGCCCTGGCTTGAGCACAGGACTTAAGACTTGGCTCACTGGAAGCTTCTGCCAAAGGTTTCGAATTTGAATTCAGTCATTTAACAAGCTCTGACCATTTTACCTTCTAATTGTCTCTCAACCACGGCACATTCTCTCTATCTCCTTGTGTCTCCCCTAATTCTAGCAACCATCATCTCTTGCCTGGACTATTGCTAGAATTTCCTAACTAGTCTTCCTGTCTCTTTACTCTGGTTCTCCCTGTTGCCCTCACAATCTGTCACCTCTGTGTATCCAGAGATACATACAAACCTGCAAATCTATTAAAAAAAAAAAAACCATCTTTGCAGTACTTTTAGGACAAGGTCCAGACAAACAGTGAGCTCATTGTGCTGAAAGTGCCTGTTTGCTTGCCGCCCCCCTCATAGGTGGTGAGCTCCTGGGCTTCAGAGGCTGTGCTGTGTGCCCTGGCATCTGTCACAGTATCTATCAGTGACCAGCAATGAGGGGGCCTAACAGAGTGGTTAGAAGCATGGGCTTTGGAGTCAGCCTACAAGTTGTTCAATCTTAGGCAAGTTGTTTAATTTCTCTGTGGCTGAGTTTCCTCACTGACAAAATGTAAATAATAATAGTATCTCCATGTGATAAAAATAAAATTAAAGGGACTTCCCTGGTGGTGCAGTGGTTAAGAATCCCCCTGCCAGTGCAGGGGACATGGGTTCAATCCCTGGTCCAGGAAGATGCCACATGCCACAGAGCAACTAAGCCCGTGCGCCACAACTACTGAGCCTGCACTCTAGAGCCCACGAGCCACAACTACTGAGCCTGTGAGCCACAACTACTGAAGCCTGCATGCCTAGAGCCCATGCTCCACAATAAGAGAAGGTAACACAATGAGAAGCCTGTGTACCACAATGAAGAGTAGCCCCCGCTCACTGCAACTAGAGAAAGCCCGCACGCAGCAAGAAGACCCAACGCAGCCAAAAAAAATGAAAAAAAGAAAAGATATCATTACCTGATTCCACAGTTGGTCACCTATTTAAAAAAATTAATAAATAAAAATTAAACTAAATTTAAAAGAAAAGATAGGTTTTCCGCCAAACCAGTAAGTACTCAGTAGGGAGCCAACCTACCTAAAAATCGTAAAGACTTCTTCCTTTGATCTTAAACTATTTCTGAGAAATTCGAGCCAGAAGTCCAATGCTACAATTACTTTCCCATATGTTTCTTAACTGAACTAAACCATCTAGAACTTTGGGAAGTGACCAGTTATGTGATTATTTTTGTGGTTTGAATGCATGGAAGACTGGGCATAGGCAGCTTGGCACAAGGCGCTGGACACAGTATTAATAACTATAGTTATCGATGTTTCCATGGAACGCAAAAACAAGCAACTGCCTGAACTCTAACTTGTTAACTCTAACTTGTTAACTGCTCTAACAAGCAACTGCCTGAACTCTAACTTGTTAACTTGAAACTGCCTCAGGGCAGTTTCAACAAAGAGAACCAAGTAAGTCCAACAGCATTTATTGAGTGCTAGAAGTGTGATGAGCTCAGAATTAGGGCCATGGGAAGGGAGAAAACCTAAGACGCAAAGATCTGGATTCTCTCCTTGATAGGGTTACCGTCGAATTCAGGTCAAATCAAAACTATTTCTTTTGGGGTTAGCAGATGCAAGCTAGTATATTTAAAGTGGGTAAACGACAAGGTCCTCCTGTTTAGCACAGGGAACTATATTCAATATCCTATGATAAAGCATTCTGGAAAAGAAGATAAAAAACAATACATGCATATGTATAACTGCATCACTTTGCTGTACAGCAGAAAGTAACGCAATGTAAATCAACTATACATCAATTAAAAAAACAACCAAATTATTTCTTGAGCTAACTGTAGTAAGAGGCATTGTGGCTTATAGTCAAATATTATTATTCAATTGTTTATTAGAAAAATATTTATTAGCATTTACCTGACTGTATACTGTGAAGGACATTGTAATTATAATTAGAAGTGAAGACAGAAAATATAATTAAATCACTGGATGACTAATGACAATTACTATTTATTAATTAATTAGTATTTAACTTGTAGCTGTTAATTAGTACTACTAATAAGCTGAAGATGAAAGGAGTCATCACATTAAAGATAACAAGTAACATTTATTCATTTCAAACTATATAACAGAAGTGAGTACTTTGCATGTGTTTTTCAACTTAAGTCTCCACAAACCAATGGGAGTGCAGCAGGTGTCTCTGGAACTCCATGTCACCCACCTGAGCCCTCCTCTGATTTCAGCTGCAGCCGTCATGTCCCACAGCATGGGCGCTCGGCCTCATCTTTCACTGACAGCCTCCCACCTCAGGCAGGTGCCTTCATTCTTTTGAATTTCTGCTTTGGAGTCTCCCTGGTGTTCAGGGATTCCCATCAGCAATCCTCAAGCAGGGGTGTTGGGTGGTTATTAGCTAAATGCTGCAGCCTTCTACCCTTCAGGAGACCACAGCTCTGGAGGGCCTGCTGTTGTCTGCAGCAGCCCCAGTGATGCACCCTTAGATTGGCTTTGTCCTCCCTCTCGGCCTCATTCTCACTGCTTCTCCTTCCTGCTTCCAGGGCCACCTCCCAAAGAAACTACTTATCCTCATGTTCTTGTCCCAATCTCTACTTCTGGGGAAACCCAAACTAAGACCTGCGGTCATGACTATTAATGCCCTCATTTTACCGAGGAGGTAATAGAGACTTACTTAGGCCATTAAGTTTAGTAGTCATTTACGTAGCTGAGTCACCTTAATCAGAGCCAGTGTGCAGATACTTGCTCTTAATTACTATACAGCCTCTTGTGAACAATAGGAAGGTATTTGCAATCAGAATGCCTGGGCTTGAGAGACCTTATAAATGATCTCAGACAGTGAGGTGAATTGGGTTAGAAATTATTGTTAGTGACAGCAGTGAGTGAGCAAACACACTTCTGTGCATGTTGAAAAATATCTGGGCAAAATTGTGTCGAAGTGAATGGGGCTTCCATCATCATCTTCTTACCCCCCACCCCAGCCCCTCACCCGCAGTCTTCTGGGCTGGCAGTGCTATGTCTTCTGATTATTAAGTGCCCTGTAGTCACCGCTCTCTCCTTCATCATCCCCTGCCCTTCCCAACATTGATTTGTAGAATGACTCCGATATTTATTGTAATTAATTTTCAGTTAATAAGCTGTATCTCTTGAAGATATTTGCATTTTTGCCTTTTCTATTCTGTTATACAGTGACAAGTTTTCCTGCTGATAAAGTCATTTTAGGCTTTGGCAAACAGGTGGGATATCTAGTTTTTGGGTAGCAGAACTTGTCCATATATCCTGAAATTGCACTGTTTTAGTAACCAAGCTCACATAAGGTTAGGTTTGAATGAAACCATCTTTAAACAATTTGAAGTTCCTACATTTTTGAGGTGGAGTTAGCAGGACTGACAGACATGTGAAGAATCAGAGCATTATTTCTGTGCAAATATTTTGGAAGAAATACAAGTGTGTGTTTGCCTGAGTGAATGTGCATATATATAACTGGGCAGGTAGCAAATGATTTTCATTGATGCCTTTTATAGACACTACAGAAATAAAAACCAAAAACAGTAAAGCTTTGATCTGGCTCCATTAATTTAACCATAGTCACAGTCAAGTACGTTATCAAATAACATGGGTAGATTATTATTAAAACCAATTATTAAGCAAAAGCAGTTTTTGTATATCACTGATGAACTTTGTCATACATTTTGCTTGTTACCACCCTGAATTGTTACATGGGTCCTTGATTCTTATGGTCTGTTGCTTAGGTAACTCACTTTTCTGCTCAAAACTTTAATAGTCAATGGGGTATTAGAAGGATTTCCTTTTCTTATGGAAAAGACATGAATCTATATGTCTTCCAGACTGAGAAATATTATAGAAGTACTGAGTAGTATTATTAGTTATCAGTGTATCCATTTATTACTGTAATTTGATTCTGTTGGTGGCTTTGATTTCTCTGGCTTTGTTCAGTGTGAATATAAATTATTTAGAAAGAAGAGCAGTTGTGGGGAAGGAAGTCATTTCCATGTCAAGGTAAATCAAATCAGGTTGATAAGAAAACATCTGATTACAAGATTGAATAAACATGAGTGATGCTTGGAAACTTTGTCCGACCTCTTGGGCTTCCCTATTGCATTGGGAAAATGATAACTCAGGTTTGAAGTGTAAATAACTATTAGACAGTTGTTTATTTATCACACTCCCTTTAGCACAAGGTATCCAATTTTTTGAAAACCCAGACTCTCTTATTTATTTTTATTGAAATATAGTTGACTTACAATATTATATTATTTTCAGGTAAACATCACAGTGGTTCGATATTGTTATAGATTATACTCCATATAAAGGTATTATAAAATATTGGTTATATTCCCTATGCTGTACATTACATCCTTGTGTCTTACTTATTTTATACCTAGTAGTTTGTACCTCTTAATAGCCTTCACCTATCTTGCCCCTCCCCTCACCCCTTTCCCTACCAGTAACCACTGGTTTGTTCTCTGTATCTGTGAGTCTGTTTATGTTTTGTTATATTCATTCATTTGTATTATTTTTTAGATTCCACATATAAGTGGGAACATATAGTAGGTTGCCTTTTCATTTTGTTAATGGTTTCCTTTGCTGTACAAAAACTTTTAAGTTTAATGAGGTCCAATTTGTTTATTTTTGCTCTTGTTTCCCTTGCTTGAGGAGACAGATCAAAAAAAAATATTACTAAGATCTATGTCAAAGAATGATTAATTGACACTATGTGTGTGGGTTTATTCCTGGGGTCTCTATTTTGTTCCATTGACCTATGTGTCTATTTTATAGCTTGCAATCAGTATGATGCCTCCTGCTTTATTTTATTTCTCAGGATTTCTTTAGCTATTCAAAGTCTTTTATGGTTTTATACAAATTTTAGGGTTATTTGTTCTAATTCTGTGAAAAATGTCATGGGTAGTTTGAAAGCGATTGCATTAAATCTGTAGATTGCTTTGGGTAGTATGGACATTTTAAATAATATTAATTCTTCCAATTCATGAACATGGGATATCTTTACATTTATTTGTATCCAGACTCTCTTTTAAAATGAAACAGCAGAAAACAAAGGAAGACATGTAGATTTAATGTGACATTTCTTAGACATGCTAAATGACTTATACCAATTCTGTCATTTAACAGTGGAGGAAAATGAGGGTCTGGAGGTTAGATGTTTTGTCCAAGATCACACAGTAATTGTGCTGAAGAACTTACTAGAAACTGGTTCTCCTCATGTAGTCAGTTGTAAAACTACACGCTGAATTGCAGTAAAAGGATGCCACTATTAAAATAGCTACTACCTTAATGATGGCATAGATGCCATTAATATAAGACTGCATCAGAGACCAATGCCTAACTTATAGGAAGAAATACAGATGAAAAATACTCAGTGAACTTCTATTTACCAACATTAGAATGAAAATCTGAAAATATAAAAAATAAAAAAAGAACATGTTAAAAATTTTGAATAGGTTAGAGAAACATCATTTATATATATGTTTATACATATATCTTAATTTCTAATATTCTCTGTTGGGTGATAAGAAAAATGATTCTTTTGATCACCTTTCTAACTTTATATTATTGTCATGGAATTTTGGATCTGGGAGTCTTGTAGCTCTTGAGTACAGTTGTTTACAAGCCTAGATGCATGCCAGCATCACCTGGGTGAATTTTACATACAACGGTTCTGGGGTCTCACTCTTGAGGATTCTGATTCATTGGGTCTGGAGAAGGATCTGGGAATGTGTATGGTCAATAGGATTTCCGATGTTTCTGAAGACCAGCCAGAATGGTGAACTCCCATTCTAATCCAGTCTCCTTGTTTCACAGATGAGAAAAGCTGAGATACAGATACTAGGTAATACCTAGGTAATTAAATTTTTTTTTCCTTTTCTTTTTTGAGCTTCTTGAGTATATGTAACCTATATGTCCTTTCGGTGTTCATTTTTGTGGGCTAGGAAAAGCATCGAACAGGAATGACCTCACTATTAAAACCCCATATTATATACAGTGGAATGTCATCATAGTGTCATTGAACTAGTTCAACTCCATGGACAGAGAGAGATTTGAGAAATAGAGACAGAGATGGAGAGAGAGAGGGATTTAAATACTGCTAGTGGTTCCTCCTGCCAATTCATTCAATGATCTTTTGCCCCTGAATTGACTTCTCTGGCTTACTCTCTGCTCCTGGAGTCTGATCTCTGCCTATTGTATTCAATCTCCTTTTCCAGGAGGTTCTGGTCAGGTTTGCAGAAGGTCAGCTGCCAAACGGAAAGGAGGTCAGGGTATCTCTTCTCACTTTCTGTTTCAGTGTCTCAGTTCTGGTTGTAGTTTTATCTCTTCAGTTCACAGCTTCTGTCAGACACCATAGCCTCTCACACTGGACACTGGGCACTGGATATACTATTACCCTCCCTTTGCCCTTAAGCCCCCAGCACAGTAACCGTTCCCCACTGTTTCTAGTCTGTGGACACCTTACCATCCCTTTTTTGCTGCCTTAACTCAGCTCACAACTCTGTCATCTGTCCCTTTCTTAAAGACATTCATTTGAACCACTGGCATTAATTCTGTTTTCTACGGGTAGCTAGATTAATATAAGATGGGAAAGAGAATTAATTGTTTCCCTCAGTAATTCTTAATTCTTGAGTTTCTTTGAAGTGTCAGTACCTCCTTGAACTAAGATGGATTTATCTTTAAGAATACAATGATGTGAAATTCTATTTTGCATGTTTGCTTGATTTGCATTGCACATTACTATACATTTTATCATTTTTGAATACATATTAGTATCCAAGTTTGTTGACACAAAACTATACAGACTGTACTTTGTGAGCTATTTAAGATGTCTTCAAAGGCAATTTTGACGACATAAGATTTCCTCCTTAGAAACTGACTTCAGAACCTCCTTCCACGGTTAAGTGCAACTTCACTGTGTAGATCATAAAAATGTTAAAGTTGGGAGGGAGACCATAGAGTGAGAAAGACAGGCTAGAAAGAATTTATCTCATTCCCATAACCTATAACTTAAGGTATCCCAGAAGTCTGAAACAAACACTTCAAAATCCATCCTGCCCCCAACAGTAATATAAATTGGAGCAACCACTTTCAGGACAATTTAGCAATATCTACCAGCATTTTAAATAAACATACCCTTTCTTTCATCATTTCTTCTTTTCTGAATGATGTTTCAGATACACATGTGTAAGGCTTTTCACCAGAGCATAGTAACACAATACACAACTTAAACATCCATTGTCATATGAAATGCAGTATATAACTTAAACATTCATCAAAGGAGAGTTGCTAAAAGTGTATAATGTATCCAGACAATGGATTACTCTGCTGTCATTATAGAGAATGAGGTATATTTAGATGCTTGAGATATTTTAAGCTGAAAAAAATCCAAAATGTAGAACAGCATATGTTATATGACCCTATTTGTGAGATATTTCCCTATGTTTTTCTTTTTTAAATCATAAGCATATATTATTTATATAATAAAAACAAATAAGCCATAATTGCCTGGTGATGGTGATGAGAACTTAGAGTCACCCAGCAAACACTTACTGCTAATTCACATATTGACTTCCTAGGAACTCTTCATTGCCCATTGAGCGACACACGTGTATGGGGAGCTCCCTTCAAATTCCATTGTGCTTATTCCAACCACTTTAAAGCCCATTGCTGGGGGTGTGTGCACCTCTGTTACCAGGGAGGTGTCAAGCTCTGACCTTATTTACAGAGAAATGCCTGAGTGCACCATCACTCTGAGGGGAATGTGGAAGCTGATTTCTACAGGTGATGAGAAGGGTTTCATCTCTAAGATGTCAGCAATCCAAAAGTAGACGAATGAGTGCATGATGCTGGGAAGCAGAGACAGTTCAGAACGAGACTCCAAAAGTCCGAGCAACTCACAAAGAGGTTTCACAGAGAAGGAAGGTGTTAACTCAAAGAGCAGGGTTTACATTCTTAGATGAAGTCATCGGCTGCCAGAAAGAGATAGAAAAGATGAAGAAGTGGTCGTAAATTCCTCTGTCTTAAAAGGCAGGTCAGGTAGTAATACTTGAGCAATTTTGTAGGCTGGCCATCTGGGACTTGAGGTTACAGGGAGTTATTGTCGTGCTAGGGACTTGCAAGCCAAGGTGAAATGTTTGTCTCCAGGCCATAAACCTTTTCTTTCCAGGGACACTTGTCTCTACCTACCTTCAGTCTTGTATTCATTCCCAAAGAAACTTAGAAACCTATCCATTTTGTCTCCAAATGCCACATGAATAGTGTTTGTAGAAGAGGTCATGGGAATGTCTCATATATATTGTACAATTTTTTTTAAAGAGAACACTACATCCCCAAACAGGCCAAACTAAGCTCTAGTGTTAGAAATCAGGTTAGCTGTTACTCTATCAAATAGATAATTTGCTACTATATTTCAAATGTGTATAGATGCTTGTATAATTAATGAATTATATACTCATCTCAATGTACAAATGAATTAAAAGCTGCTTTTGCTGTACTCAATAGATGCTAAAATAGCAAAATAATTATGCACATTTTCTGATTGCTCACCCAATGACAAGCATCATGCTAAGCCTTTTATATATTTTTACTTCTGCACAATGACTAAATGAGGAAAATACTGTTATTATCCCAATTTTATAGCTGAGGAAGGCAGGGAATAGAGAGTTTAAAGTACTTGCCCGAGGCACGTTATAGAGAAACTCAGAGTGGAATACCTAGGTCTTTCTGACTAGAAAGCACTTACATTTAACCATTTCACTGTGGTGCGTAAAAGTGCAACTACTATTGAAGTGAGAAACTTGCAAATCATGTGAATACTGAAAAGGGGCGCTAGGACTCAAAGTAGTTGGAAGCAGTGATTGCTAAACTAGAGGCAGCCATTTTTCTTTCAAGAAGACTTCCAGACTTAGAAATACTGTTGTAACTGGGAAATGCAGAAAGTACCCCCCGGGACAGGTCGCCTCCCAATGCTAGGTCCTACCGTAGCCCAAACAATATGAAATAAATCACATTTAGTCTTCACAAGAGGCTCTGTTTCTTGGCAACTCTTCCCTTCATGTAGGCAGAGTGACTTGCTTCAGGTGAACTAAGTAAAGTAAGCATGGAAGGTACATTAGCTTAGTGATTCTTCTTACCATATCCAGGACCTTTCAACTGAGTCATTGGCGGTTTTCCAAGTTCACAGTCATAGAAATTCAGAGGTAAAAGAACAACTTTGGAAGTTCTTCATTCTGATCTGGTCTTCTAACACCTCAGATTGTCACTTGTAAAAGTCTTTAAGGGGAGTACATTCAGCGTTTTGCTAAACTCATATTTTTTTGTGTGTATCCTATTAAATTTCTTTCCAAATAAAACTCACATAAGTTTACTGGGTGAAATTTGACAAATGCAAGAGAATCTGCATTCTTTTACCAAAAAGTGGGAAGTATAAAAGTGAAACTTTTTTGGTGCCTTTGAGAACAACTTTTGAGCAAGAAAATTCTAGTTATATATTTTGTTTTAAAATTAATATTCATTTATTACAGTTACAATTTTTTAAAATATAGCTTTTCCTTATGCTTTTAAGTACAACTTGTATTTCTTATTCTATTTATAGATGCAGTAACATTTTAAAAATCACTTGTTAAAATCAAGATGGCTTTGAATTAATGTTACATTCCATTTACAAATGAAGTTAGCTAAACAATTTTAAACTTTTAAAATTGCATTTATACATTAAAATATTTGGTTTCCATTCTGAGCACTTTGATAAACAGAAACTTCCCAAGTGATTAGTGATTCTTATGATATAATAAGCTTACAAATAATATGGATATCAAGTTTTCTTAAACATCCCAACATGGTTTAGAAACTTGACTAGATTATCTTTGAATAAGATCACGATTCCAAAATCAGTTAATTATATTTAAATTTAGAACTGTCTGGCTTCTAAGTTAGCTTAATAAGTTAAATTGTCTTAAATACTGTATTTCTAATACTTTACTAAATATAGATAAATTGTTTCCATTTTTACAAAAACCAGTTTCCTGAACTTATAGTTGTTTTCTGATTATGTGTTTGATTTATCATCCCTGTGCTAAATTCTAAACATTCCTGTTTAAGGCTAGTTAAGGTTACACATCAGTGAGCAATTTTGGGCCTAGATGCAGTATTTGATTCTCCCTGTGTCACATACCTACAAATTGACATGCTTTTTATAGTTGCTATAAAGAACTTTCTGTCCTTAGAGGACATTGTCCTCTCCTGGGTTCAGACTATCGTTATGTAACATTTCTGTCCACTCCTATCGAGACTGTAATTGTCTTCATGACTTGCTTAGGTTTTGCAGTTATTTTATTGTGTTAATGCATTTTAATGTTTTCCCATCTGGCTCAAAACATATTCTCTTTCTATGCCATTGGATAATTCACACACATATGTAATACTTTTGAAATCTCTTTCAACTTTATTGCCTGATTTGTGGTGTTGAAATTCTATATTCTTTTCATGTTGTTCCTGACTGGCAGAGCCACAGTGAGATAGAATGACATAGCATTGGATGCTGTATGTCCTTCAGATCTCTGGTTCCGCAGACATTACACTGAAGTCAGGCTAGTGACAGTAAGAAAAATCACCACCACCAAGAAGCCCTCCACACAGACACAGCTACTGTTGACTTTGAGCGTAAGGACTTCCAGTACTCCCGAGGTTAAAGTGTTCCAGGGCTCAGTTCTTGGACTCTCTTTTTTCTGCTTGCACTTGGTTTCTAAGTGATCTCATTCAGTCCAGTGATTTTAAAAGCCACGTATATGCTGAACACAGCCACTTTTATATCTCCTACCACAGACCTCTTTCCCAAACTCTAGAGCGTTGTGATCCAGCTGTTTACTTGACTTTATACTTCCCCTCATATGTCCGCCACCTCCCGTGTCCTTGCCTCTACCATGTACCTCTGTTATCTCTGCCATGGGTTACTGCGGTGGCCTCCAAATTAGCCTATTGTACCTGCATTTGCCCTTGACCCTTGCCAGTAGCCTGGGTGAGGCTGTTAATGGCAGAGCATGTTATCATATCATCCTCAGCTGAAAACTGTACTAATGGCCCATCATTTTACTCTGAGTCAGAGCCAGAACGCTTACCTTGGTCCAATATCATCTTCTTCCATTACCGCTACAAACTCTTTTCCTTTTCCTGCTACTGAGCCCCTCACTCTGCTCCAGCCACTCTGGATTCTTTGTGTCCTCTAGTTCACCAGAGCACTCTGCCTCAGGGTATGGTATAGGCTTGTCTTAGCAGACCCTAAGACAGGTGAATGCAACTAGTTTATTCTAAAGGTGATGCCAGGTTAACACTATGTGGGAGAGAAGAAATGAATCAGGCGTGGGAAAGAAGCCAATAGAGAGTGTATTACTGCTGTGATCAAGCGGACCCAGACCCACTGAATAATTCTAGGACCTCACTGCTTTAGGTATGGTCTGTGAGCCAGCAGCACTGCCATCACCTGGGAATTTGTCAGAATGAGAATCTCATACCCCACCCCAGACCTACTGAATCAGAATCTGCATTTTAACAAGGACTTCAGGTGGTTCATATGTCCTAACTGATGATTGAGAAACACTGCTCTAGGGGATAATGTGCAACATGTCTCTGAGTTAGCCCACCCAAGGGCAGGGGACCTGGGGGGAGTTTTTCATCAGTTCCTTAGCTGTCATTGGTTGAGTCCTGATTCCAGGACCATTAATTTCCAGATTGTCTCACATCCTGACTGAGCATGCTCCAAGGGCTGAAAATAGGGACCTGTAGGAAGTGAGTCACAGGTATTTGCAGTAAACTGTCTCTAGGTGTGCAGAGGTCCACACCCAGAATATGGGTGGGGTACCAACAGCATCTGGTGCCAAGCCTTCACTCTACCTGTTCTCTCAACCTGAAATACTCTTCCCTCAGGTATTCACATGGCTAAATCCTCCACCTCCCCTACGTCTTTGCTCAAACTTTACTGTCTCAGTGAGGCTTTCCTGTATTTAATTTGGCAACCTGCATTCATGAACCCAGAATTCCCAATTCCCACCATCCTGCTCTTCCCTTTTTTCACCTGTCCATATTCTAATGCACTATGTAATTCATTTACTTATTATGTTCATTGTTTGCCTTTTCCACGGGAAAGTTAACTCTATCACAGCAGGAAACTTTGTTTTGCTCACTAATTTGAATAAATAAATTTCTGTGTTTTTAAATATAAATAGTAGTATACATAAAATTTTGTATCCTTCGTTTTGCTTAGCATTGTGTGTCGTAAATATTTCCCATATTATGAAAACTGATAATAAATGTCATTTTTATTGGCTGCCAAATATTCCATTGTTTCTATAAACTATAATTAAACATTCTTGTAATATTTGGCATGTGTTTGCTATTTTCTATTGGTGATTATCAATAACGCTGGCATGAGCTTCTCTGTGCATAAATCTGTTTCATTTTAAATATAATTTCTTTAGAATGGATTCCTAGAAGTCAAAATATTACACAAAAGCTGAAAATTACCTTCAGGACTCTTGATATATACATATAAAGTTGTCTTTCAGAAATTTTGTCCCCAAATGCCTCTACTCAATAATGAATGAATATGCCTGAATCACCACATCCTTTCTGTCAACCTGAGGTGGGACAGCGCAGTGGTTAAGAGCAGGTATCTGGAGACAGACTGGCTTGGATTGAATACCAGTTCTCTGATTTATGAATTGTGTGACTTCGGACAAGTTATTTCACTTCCTGTGCCTCACTTTCTTTCTCCGTTAAATGGGAATGTTAAAAATAATGTTGCTTCCCTAACAGGGTTGTTGTGAAGATTAAATTACTTAATATAGGTAAAGCACTTAGATGAGTGACTTGGACATGATAAGCACTATGTAACTGTTATCTATTAATATCCTGAGACTTTTTGAAGTTGATAAGTGAATAAATGGCACATTGCTTATGCTTTATATGCATTTTGAAGTTGCATCTTGAGGAAATTTATATTTGGCACTTACGTTTTCCCTTTTGAGAATTTTATGTTCTCTTAATGTTTTCTTGGTGGTTTACATAGTAAGGATATTGATCTCTTATATTTGGGGTGAATATTTTTCTAACTAAATATTTGTTCTTTAATCGTTTATCTTTGATATCCATAAATTGTGTATATGATAGTATATTAATAATATTTTCCTATATCATGTCTTCATTTTTTAAGTTTAGAAGATTTTTCTCATTCAGAAATCAGAGAGAGATGCACCTATATTTTAGATTTTATTTTTATCAGTGTATTTTTTGCTTCTTTTACCTCTCTAAAATGCATTTTAGTGTATTTTAGGAGCTAAGTTCTAACTTGGCTTTTATTTCCTATCATTTAAATTAGCCTGCCATTTTTGAGGAAAATTGAATGAGAACAGAGAAGAAATTGGACAGATTCTCTTACTCAGGCACCAGAAGCTGTGGTGACAAACTTTCATGGGAGAGCTCTTTTACAACATTTTCACAGGAGCCCCACGATGTCCCTCAGAGCTGTGGTGTAAATTCCCCCATGCTGTTTCTAATTGGTGGGGGCATTAACTCTAACTCTTTCATAGTTGAGTTGAGCAGTCATGCCCAGAGAGTTTTAACCTGGGGGAAGATTCTGAGAGGCTATGGAATAAGTGTTCTCAAATGCACGCAAAACATCTGGGTTTATATGAATAATTTGATGTCATCTGTCAAAAGAGGCTGTTGCTGGGCCCAGTTCTGGGTAATGGAACATTTCTAGTACTTCATTCTAACTGAAGCCTGTCTGTCCTGGGAGTACAGTGCTCTCAGTGGTGTAGAGGATTATGTGGTAAGATTTATGAAGACTAATATTTCAAAACCTGGTCTTCTACTTCTCAGTTTAGCATGGTGGAGTTGGGGCTTGGCATTATAAGAAGTCACAATACTACAGTATCAGGTGTTGGAACTCTTAGATCCAAATGATTGCCAGAAAATTTTTTCTTATTTTCTATGTTTCATTTTTCACATAGTCAAATAAAAATATGTTGGAACTTATCATTGATAAATGTGACCTTATCATTGAAAATGCAAGGTTGTAGTTATAACTTTAATGGTGATTTTTTTTTAACCAGTAACGTATGCGATGCCTGTTTTCTCAGAGCCGCACCAACAATGTGTGCCGGCAAACTTAATATTTTTGCCAATCAATAGTTATGAACTATTTCAATGTAATTTTAATTTGTTTTTCTCTTGCTGTGAATGAAATCAAGCATCTTTTTTCCCACAGGCTTATTTATATATGTTCCTGTAAACTGCCTCTATTATTATAATTTTTGTTCATTTTTCTTATGGCTTTTTCCTTCAACATTTAAAGTAGTTTTTGTATTGATTGTTACTCCTTTAGCTATGATTATGTTGCAAACATTTTCTCCTAGTTTTGCATTTGTCTTTATTTTGCTTATTGTGAATATTTGTTGTATTCAAATTTTATACTTAGTCATATTTATCAATCTTTTATTACATCTGCATTTCAGTCATACTTAGAAAGCTTTTCCTCATACCCAGGTTCTAAGGGAATTGGCCAGTTTCTTCTAGCAGTTTTAGGGTTTCATGTATTTTATTTGTATCCTTGATACATTTGGAGTTCATTCTGGTGTATGGTATAAGGAATAAATTCAAATTCATTATTTTTCCAAATCACCATCCAGTGTCCCAGTACTAATTATTTAAAGGTCTATTTTTTTTACCTAGTGGACTGAGTTGACACCTTTTTTTTTTTGCGGTACGCGGGCCTCTCACTGTTGTGGCCTCTCCCGTTGCGGAACACGGGCTCCGGACGCGCAGGCTCAGTGGCCATGGCTCACGGGCCCAGCCGCTCCATGGCATATGGGATCTTCCCTGACCGGGGCACAAACCCGTGTCCCCTGCATCAGCAGGCGGACTCTCAACCACTGTGCCACCAGGGAAGCCCTAGTTGACACCTTTTTAATACAGGCATACCATGGAGATATTGTGGGTTTGGTTCCAGACTACTGCAATAAGGTAAATATTGCAATAGAGCAAGTCACACAGTTTTTATGGTCTCCCAGTGCATATAAAAGTTATATTTACATTATAATGCAGTCTATTAAGTGTGCAATAGCGTCATGTCTAAAAAATGTATATACCTTAATTAAAAAATACTTCATTGCTAAAACATGCTAACTGTCATCTGAGCTTTCAGAGAGTGGTAATCCTTTTGCTGGTGGAAGGTTTGACTGGTTGTTGACTGCTGACTGATCAGGGTAATGGTTGCTTAAGGCTGGGCTGGCTGTGGACATTTCTTAAAATAAGACAACAATGTAGTTTGTCACATCCGTTGACTCTTTCTTTCATGAATGATTTCTCTGCAGCATGTAATGCTGTTTGATAGCATTTTACCCACAGCAGAACTTCTTTCAAGATTGGAGTCAGTCTTCTAAAACCCTGTTACTGCTTTATCAACTAAGTTTATGTAATATCCTAAATCCTTTGTTGTCCTTTCAACAGTTTTCTCAGTATCTTCATCAGGAGTAGATTCCATCACAAGAACCACTTTCTTTGCTCATCCATAAGAAGTCACTCCTCATCCATTCCAGTTTTCTCGTGAGATTGCAGCAATTCAGTCCCATCTTCAGGCTCCACTTCTAATTCTGGTTCTCTTGCTCTTTCTACCACATCTGCAGTTATTTCCTCCAATGAAGTTTTGAACACCTGACGTCATCCATGAGGGTTGGAATCAACTTCTTCCAAACTCCTTTTCACGTAGACATTTTGACCTCTTCCCATGAATTATGAATGATCTTAATGGCATCTAGAATGGTGAATTCTTTCCAAAAGGTTTTCAATTCACTTTGCTGAGATTCATTAGAGGAATCACTGTTTATGGCGGTGAATATGTATGGTAACCTTACAGAGTGTATTTTTAAAGAGTAAGGCTTGAAAGTCAGAATTATTCCTTGATCCAGGGGCTGCAGAACGGATGCTGTGTTAGCAGGCATGAAAACAACATTAATCTCATTACACATCTCTATCGGAGCTGTTGGGTGACCAGATACATTGTCAATGAGCAGTAGTGTTTTGAAAGGAATCTTTCTTTCTGAGCAGTAGGTCTCACAGTCAACTTAAAATATTCAGTAAACCGTGTTGTAAACGGATAGGCTGTCAGCCAGGCTTTGTTGTTCCATTTATAGAGCACAAGCCGAACAGATTTAGCATAATTCCTAAGAGCCCTAGGATTTTTGGAATGGTAAATGAGCATTGGCTTCAGTTTCAAGTCACCACCTGCATAAGCCCCTAATAAGAGAGTCAGCCTGTCCTTTGAATCTTTGAAGCCAGGCATTGACTTGTCCGCTCCAGCTGTGAAAGTCCTAGAGGGCATCTTCTTCCAACGTAAGGCTGTTCTGTTTCATCTACATTGAAAATCTGTTGTTTAGTGTAGCCCCTTCATTATTGATCTTAGCTAGATCTTCTGGATAACTTGCTGCGGTTTCTACATCAGCACCTGCTGCTTCACGTTGCACTTTGGTGTTGTGGAGAGAGCTTGTTTCCTTAAACCTCATGAACCAACCTCTGTTAGCTTCAAACTTTTCTTCTGCAGTTTTCTCATCTTTCTCAGCCTTCATAGAATTGAAGAGAGTCAGGGCTTTGCTCTGGATTAGTCTTTGGCTTAAGGGAATATTGTAGCTGGTTTGATCTTCTATCCAGACCACCAAAACTTTCTCCATATCAGCAGTAAGGCTGTTTTACTTTCTTGCCATTTGTGTGTTCACTGAAGTAGTACTTTCAATTTCCTTTAAGAACTTTTCCTATGCATTCATGACGTGAACGCATAGGTTAACTGTTCCGCGCGAGAGGCCTAGCTTTTGGCCTGTCTTGGCTTTAGACGTGCCTTCTTCACTAAGCTTAATCATTTCTAACTTTTGATTTAAAATGAGAGACATGCGACTCTTCCTTTCACCTGAACACTTAGTGGCCATTGTAGTGTTGTTAAATGGCCTAATTTCAAGATAGTTGTGTCTTAGGGAATAGGGAGGCCCGGGGAGAGGTAGAGATGGAAGAAATGTTGGTCAGTGGAGCAGTCAGAACACACACAGCATTTATCTATTAAGTTTACCACCTTACATGGGCATAATTCATGGTGCCTCAAAACCATTATGATAGTAACACCAAAGGTTACTGATCACAGATCACCATAACAAATGCAATAATAATGAAAAACTTTGAAATATTTTGAAATTTACCAAAATGTGACACAGAGACATGAAGAGAGTAAATGCTGTTAGAAAAAAAAATGGCACTGATAGACTTGTTCAACTCAGTGTTGCCACAAAACTCCAATTTGTAAAAAATGCAACATCTGTGAAATGCAATAAAGCAAAGCACTGTAAAATGAGGTATGCCTGTGTACTATGCAAATGCTCCCTGATTTATGACGGTTCAACTTAAGATTTTTTGACTTTATGATGATTCAAAAGTGATACACATTCAGTAGAAACAGTACTGCCAATTTTGAATTTTGATCTTTTCCTGGGCTAGCAATGTGCTATAGTCTCTCATGATTCTGGGCAGTGGTAGCGAGCTGCAGCTCCCATTCAGCCACATAATCATGAGGGTGAACAACCAATATACTTACAACCGTTCCGTACCCACACAACCATTCTGTTACTTTCAGTACAGTATACAATAAATTACATGAGACATTCAACACTTTATTACAAAAGAGGTTTTGTGTTAAATGATTTTGCTCAACTGTTGGCTAATGTAAATGTTCAGAGCAAGTTTTTTTTGCTCCGCGGCACGTGGGATCTTCCCGGACCGGGGCACGAACCTGTGTCCCCTGCATCAGCAGGCAGACCCCCAACCATGGCGCCACCAGGGAAGCCCCAGAGCAAGTTTGATGTAGCTAGGCTAAGCTATGATGTTCAATAGGCGATGTGTATTAAATGCATACGTGACTTAAGATATTTTCAGCTTACCATGGAGTTGTCAGGATCAATAATCCCATCATAAGTTGAGGAAGATCTGTACTAAAATTTTATATGTACTTGGGCATTTTCTCCTGAACTTTCTATTTTTTTTCTACTGCTTCATCTCTCTATTCACGTGCTACACCACAGTCTTGCAATGACAGAGGCTTTGGTGTATATTTCAGTATCTGGACAGGCCTGCTGATGACCATATAGCTGCGTATTTCATGGTTTTTCTTTTTTGGCTTTCTGTTTTGTTTGTTTTTTTCACATGAACTTTAAATTCAGCTTGTTGACCTCAAAAATCTTGTTGATAATTTCATAAAGATTGTAATATATAGATAGATAGTGCTATACAATATATATACTATATATATTATAAAATATACACCTCTATATACATATGCACTATAATATAAATTGAATGATAAATGACAAATGACATGCTTATGGTGTTGATATGTATTATCCAAGGAGGAAGGATGCCTTTCTGTGTGTCAAACACTATCTTAAATTTTCGTATTTAACTCTTTACGTGTCAAAGTTCATTTTGTGGGTCCCTTCCCTTCTTGGATTGCACAGGCTGTGCTTCACCACTGACTCCCCCCTCGTTTTTTCCTTTTTGATTTGCTTTCATTTACCATCTAGGGCAATGTCTTCAACGTAATTGTTTATTTGATTTTATAGTTATCTAATGATAGAAATAGGATGCTCACTGAAGTGGTTACTGTCCAAATAAAAGGATATAGAAAAAGAAATATAGAAATCCAATTGACTCTTAAACTCTGTTATCCTTAACCTGGGCTGTGTTCTAGGAATGTTGGACTGATCGGTACAAAAAGGCAAATATAAACACCACAATGAACAGTTAGCTCAAGTGTCACACTTTTTATAAAGCCTTCTGGGGCATATGCTTCCCTGCCCACCCATGATTTGACAGCTCTATTCTCCAGACCCACATACCCAAAAGATACTTCCATCAGAATATCCATCCACTCTTTTGCTCTTGTCAATCTCTCTCTCTTAGGCTATAAGCTACTGCTGTCAATGACCATGACTGATGTGTCTTTGCATTTTTCTATTATAATGTCTACTTTAGGGCCACACCCTGTTAATTAGTAATTGCATAATCTGGTTCAAATATAATTCTGTGAATAAATTTAAAAGTGATGAATCTAAGACTTTGTATTTTAAAAGTTCTTATACTTTTGCAGAATAAAAAATCTGGGATCATTAAACTGGATGTTAAGCATCCCTCATTGTTTATAATTTAAATTTGACATGTGAACCAAATTTGACACTTTCTTCACTCCTTAATAACTTTCCATTTTCTCTCTGTCATTCCTACAATATGCTAAGTCAACTGTTTTTAAACATAAAGGCATATCACAATAGCAGTTTTTTTACCTGAAATATGTATTTTCCTTCTATACCTTGCTATCTAGATGAGACCCCAAATGATATTTTCACCAAGATTTGTTTTTGGTTATTATTTTTTCTTGTTGGTTCTTGATGAAGGCTAGGCATTAACTCAATTGACTTTGCATAGTTGATTTTTATTTTTATTTAATGCCCATGAAGTCTGCTACCCAGCGAGTTGGATAATCTATCGCAATATCTGAACCAAGTGTGGCCTGCATTGTTTGATCAAGGTTGCTAGATAGTTTTATTTATTTTCTTGTTTTATAATTATAGTCTATAGATAAACAGGCATTATTTTAGGAGTTAAACTTGGTCATGCTACATGTTACATTACAAAAGTCACTCTTTGTCTACAAAGGCAAATTGATTTGATTATATTCATTAAAACATGATATCATGTAATTAATTCATTATAGCAGAATACTCCTACCTCACTTGTAAATTGGTTAAAACAACTCATTGGTAGTATATAAACAAAATACAAATCTCACTTATGTATATTTCAGTTTCCTTGAACACTAAATTAGCTGTCTGGGAGTTGGCCCTTGCCAATTTTATTGTTGTATTTTGTCCTGTCTTCTTTCTGTAATTTCTCTAGTAAAGTTATACCAAACTAACTTTTTGGTTATACTTTAGTTAGTGTTTACATTGGGGAACTGCGTTTCTCGAGATTCTATTTTTAAAATTTCTTCTTTTGATATGCACTGCTACAAAACACATAAGCAAGTACTATTGTTGTGTTGATGACAAAGATTTGCTTGGTACTTCAAGCTGATCGACTGAAGATTCTAGTCTGTAACCATGTCTAGAAAAAATGCGAGTATTTGATTTTGTTTTTCTACTGTCAGTATGTATTTGGAAAGTGTTGAACATACTTCTCTGAGTTGTTTTATAGAACTAATTTTCATGACTTTATGATATCTTTGCATAGGTGGTATTTGATTTTGGGGGATAAATTTATTCCTACATACATTTTCTAGGAAAATGTTAATAGTCAATCAAATAATGGGATGGAACAGAGTTACAGTGACACTAATACAAACTGAATCATGAAACTCAAATATCTGTTTTGCCTCCAGTGGGTACAATTTATGTGACAACAAGGAATTTTATTTTATTTGATTTTTTAATTGAAGTATAGTTGATTTACAATGTTATGTTAATTTCTGCCGTACAGCCAAGTGATTCAGTTATGCATATATTTACATTCTTTTTTATATTCTTTTCCATTATGGTTCATCACAGGGTAATGAATGTAGTTCCCTGTGCTATATACTGGGACCTTGCTGTTTATCCATCCTGTATATAATAGTACAGAATAAAATAAAATAATAGTTTGCATCTGCTAACCCCAAACTTCTACTCCATCCTTCCCTGGCCCCCTCTCCCCCTTGGCAACCACAAGTGTTCTCTATGTTTGTGAGTCTGTTTCTGTTTCATAGATAAATTCATTTGTGTCATATTTTAGATTCCACATATAAATGATATCATGTGGCATTTGTCTTTCTCTTTCTGACTTACTTCACTTAATATGATAATCTCTAGTTCCATCCATGATGCTGCAAATGTCATTCTTTCGTTCTTTTTATGGCTGAGTAGTATTCCATTGTATATGTGTACCGCATCTTCTTTATCCATTTATCTGTCGATGGACATTTAGGTTGTTTCCATGTCTTGGCTATTGTGAATAGTGCCGCCATGAAATAGGGGGGTGCATGTATCTTTTTGAATTGTAGTTTGTCCAGGTATATGCCCAGGAGTGGGATTGCTGGATCATATGGTAGTTCTATTTTTATTTTTCTGAGGAAACTCCATAATGTTTTCCATTATGTTTTGGTACAGTGGCTGTACCAACTTACATTCCCACCAACAGTGTAGGAGGGAATCCCTTTTCTTCACACTCTCTCCAGCATTTGTTATTTGTAGACTTCTTTTTTTTCAAAGATTTTTTTGATGTGGACCATTTCTAAAGTCTTTATTGAATTTGTTACAATATTGCTTCTCTTTTATGTTTTTTGGTTTCTTGGCCACGAGGCATGTGGGATCTTAGCCCCCTGACCAGGGGTTGAACCCACACCACTGGACCACCAGGGAAGTCCCTGTAGACTTTTTAATGATGGTCATTCTGACCAGTTTGAGGTGGTACCTCACTGTAGTTTTGATATGCATTTCTCTAATAATTAGTGATGTTGAGCATCTTTTCATGTGCCTGATGGTCATCTGTACGTCTTCTTTGGAGAAAATGTCTACTTAGTTCTTCTGCCCACTTTTTGATTGGGTCATCTTTTTTTGTTATTGAGTTGTATGAGCTGTTCATATATTTTGGAAATTAATCCCTTGTCAGTTGCTTCATTTGCAAATATTTTCTCCCATTCCATAGGTTGTCTTTTCATTTTGTTTATGGTTTCCTTTGCTGTGCAAAAGCTTGTAAGTTTCATTAGGTCCCATTTATACATTTTTGCTTTTATTTCTATTGCTTTGAGAGACTGACCTAAGAAAACATTGGTACGATTTATGTCAGAGAATGTTTTGCCTCTGTTCTCTTCTAGGAGTTTTATGGTGTCATACCTTATGTTTAAGTCCTTAAGCCATTTTGAGTTTATTTTTGTATATGGTGTGAGGCTGTGTTGTAACTTCATTTATTTACAAGCGGCTGTCTAATTTTCCCAACACCACTTGCTGAAAAGACTGTCTTTTTCCCATTGTATATTCGTGCCTCTTTTGTCAAAGATTAATTGACCGTAGGTGTGTGGGCTTATTTCTGGGTTCTCTAATCTGTTCCATTGATCCACATGTCTGTGTTTGTGCCAATACCACACTGTTTTGATTACTGTAGTTTTGTAGTATTGTCTGAAGTCTGGGAGGGTTATGCCTCCTGCTTTACAACAAGGAATTTTAGGACAACTGAATGATGAAAGAGGATAAATCCCCCAAATTACTATAGGGGAGTTGTGGGTGCTCTCCCCACATTCATTGGATATCCTCCATTAGCATCTGTGAGTCTCTGATTTCTTTGACTGCAGGAGCATGCATGAACCATCTGGGGACAGGGTGTTCACATCTTGGGAGCAGCTGTTAACTAACAACTAGAGGGAGTTGGTAGATATAGCCCCCAGCTTCCTTGCTCTTACATGGGACAACTCTGAGTTGTGTTCTATATCACTTTCTAGAATGCCCAGCAGGAATAAGCCCCAGTTCCCTTTGGAGCTAACTTTTCTGTGTTGGCTTTCTTCCTTGCCCTTTCTCACTTCCCAATTCTCTGCCATTGCTTGTTAGCACTGCCTCCCAAAGTAAACTACTTGCACTTATATCCTACTTCAGGGTCTGATTCTGGGAGAACCCGATCTAAGTTGGTGATCGATGACTGTGCTTCCTTAGAACTCAGGTTCCTGGAAGAAATATAGACTCTATGCAGTACACTTTGGTTGTACAAACAGAAGTAAGAAATACTTTCTTTTTGCTTTTGGAAGCTTGCCTACCTTTTGCCCTTGATCAGGAATTTTTTTCACTGATTAATTGAACCATTTCTCATT
Source organism: Grampus griseus (assembly GCF_964374135.1). NCBI lineage: Eukaryota > Metazoa > Chordata > Mammalia > Artiodactyla > Delphinidae > Grampus > Grampus griseus. Next base: position 97,834,364 of record NC_139018.1, read on the forward strand.
TCTCTTAATATCAGATTTCTCTTGTTAAAGTTGGGTTGGAGCACAAAGACCAGCCTAAAGGCCTCTGAGGAAGTATATACCCCTATGTCCATGGCCAAACCTTGGAATCTTACCTCTGTTGTTAGGAAAATGGTACAGGAAGCCCTTGGGCATGCCTAAGTGGGATAGAACAAAGGGAGCAAGATAGTGAAGAGAACTGGGTATGAGTGCCCCAATATGGGGACAAGAGAATGTGACAAGAAAAATCTCATTCCACAAAACCTTTTCATGCACAATGGCATAGAATAGGGAGTATATTCTTTGAGTATAGAATAGGGAAAAGTATATTTATTCTATCATCTTCTATAAATACAGCCCCATTAAGGTTCTAGAATGCTTTGGAGGCAGGAAGCATCAAGGAAGAAGAAAGGGGTAGGGAGTGGGAAATGGATGAGGCAGAGACCCTCTCACCCTTTCTGCTTACCACAGGGATGTCAGTTAAATCAAGGTCATTGATGTTTATAAAATGAAAAATACATCTCAAAATTTAGGCCTCCTCTATTATACACCAGCAACTTGATTCTTAGCTTATGCCAAGATGGGGAATGACTCAAGGTGACTCCATACATCTTTTAACAATTCCCATTCTAGGTGTTATTCTCCTAACAACTCAGAGGTCACAGTTTCCCATAGAAGGCGATCCCAGCACCACATTCTAAACTGATAGGGTTCTTCACTCCAGCCCCAAACTTCCTCAACTCCATTCTCCTTCCCCTACTTTCTACAAAATTCAATCTCCAGGGAAAGAAAAATGCCATTGCTATCACATGTGAAACGCTTTTCACACCTCTATGCTGTTGAGTATGCCCTTCCTCCTTTTGGAGTGTTCTTTCTCTTCCATACGGAAGGGAAGTTTTGTATAAATATGGTGGTTCTTCACATGTTTCCTTGTGCCAGCAGCATCAGCATTGCCAGGGAGCTTGTTGGAAATGCAAAATTTTGGCCCCACCCAAATATACTGAATTAGAAACTTTGGAAGTGGAGCCTAGCAGTCTAGTTTAACAAGCCCTTCAGGTGATTCCGATCCACCATAAATTTTGCAAACTATAGTACTTCTATAATGATTGTTTGCAAATACCGGGAACTGAGTCAAGGAGGTCCTGCTCTAGCTTGGGATAAGGCTGACATCCCAGTTGTTCTATCCCAGCTCCTTTCACCAATAGGCAAAATTGTAATTAGGAAGGCTCATTGGTTTTGAAGGCTCGGGAAGTTGTTGAGAGGTGAGAGAAAGGCCCATGCGTTCCTATCAGGGATCGGCCCTGGGAATCTTGGTAGGGATGGATTAAGGGAAAATCTATGGTTTTCGGTTTTCTTCCTCCTGGAAGAGAGAGGATGTCTTCCTATTCCAAAATCTCTCTTCCACACTGACTGAAATTTCATCAGTTCGAGTTAATAAGAAAACATTCCTGAGTAGGTTAAAGAGTATGTGGGAAGATGATTAGTCATAAGCTTAATGTGAATTAGCTTAATTAGCTTTCATTCTAACTTGGCTGAGGTGCCTAAAGAAAATGAGAATTTTGATTTAGGGGAAGGGTAATTCCAAAGCCAGACATACATGAGGTTGAATAGGAGGTGTGGGACTTCGTAATGGGGAGGGATGGGTGATGGGGAAAGATTCAGGCAGAAAGAGGGCTTAGTGAGCTTTCACAGGGCACCATGGAGGAGGACAGAGGTGCTGAAGGTATAAGCCAAAGCGATACTGTCTGTTTCTCACTTTTATTTTAGATTCCTCATAGAAGCTATTGGTAATCAGTCAAGGATAGCTATTGTGCTTTTTTGTTTGCTTGTTTCCAGTTTTTTTTTTTTTTTTTAAACATTCCTACTTACTTCTCCCTCACTCATTTTCCATTTCCTGGAGATTAGAAAAAAACTTTAAAGGAGATTCTCTCATGAAGGAATTCTAGGTACACAGGAAATGCTACAAAAATAACTTGACCTTTAAAAAAACGACTACTCTTTGTGTTAAGTGTGTGGAAGAAATGCTGTGCTTCCATTAAATCCACATTTTGTGCGTGTGAGCAGAAAAGTGACAATGGGATCAACCACAGATAACACAGGGGATACAAAGATGAGAGACACAAAGGCTGCCCTAAAGAGGCTGTCACTGAGGAGGGGAAAGGGGCGGTATGCAAATAACTGTACTACAACCTGGAAATAAGGTATTTTGTGGGGAACAAAGGACAATAGGAGTTTTATGGAGAGAACAATCGCCGTGTGTTGCCACCCATGAGTTTCTGAGATCTGACCCACAACCAGGTGCAAAAGTTACTGGATGGAGGAGACTCAATTACTTCTCTTATGTCTAACTTCTCACCATCTTCCTTCTTTAGTTTTCTTTCCTTCCTTTAGATTCTTAAGGTAAATGGCTTTTTGTGTCCAGCTTTTGGTAAAATTGGTCTCACAAAAGAAGCTTTGCCTGCAAAGGTAAGGGACAAAGAATTATTTAGAAATACTGCCTCCAGGTCGTAGCGCTAGTTCATGGTGACATAGAGATCCATGGCTCCACGATCTTGCCATGATTTCATTTTGGTTATTTCTGCCTGTCCATAGACCTACAGGCTCTACATAAATGTGGTCAATGTGTTGCTAAAAAGATTATGAAGCAATGGTCACATCCTTAAAGCTTGAGGAAATAGAAGAGGAGAGCATGGGGAGGTCCCTCCTCACTTTAGCATTGACAGTAGGGGGCTGGCAAGTCAATGCCTCAAATTTCCATTGTGCTCCACTTCATTAGGATCAGCAGAGAATAAATTCCTATTGAGTCTGCACTGTTCCATTCAATATGCAGGCAGGAGCAGTGAAACAAATGCAAAGTGGCTGATTTCCCAAGAGATGATGCTAACATAAGCCAGAAGCTCATTCAGAAGAATTAAATGGAAATCTTCCCAATACATATTTACTCACATCCGTCACTTCCCTCCCCCATTTCCTGTGCTTCTCGCTCCTCTGCACTCAATCTGTCAGCAGGAACCACCACATAAAAATCTTGTTAAGAGCAGTTAAGTAGGGATCACTAGAGGTACTGTTTAATTTATCTTCAGGAAACAGGCTTTAGTTTGAGAGTTCTCATCTCTTTGGATGTGACGGCCAAAAGCTTAAATGTTTTAATTTTCTGTTGTTGACCATCACCAGGTGAGAAAGCTTTCATTGAAGAAAGCCTTGTATTTAGTTCTCAAAATTGGAGAGGTCAGAGTATTTGAGAAATGGAATATGTAAATAAATAAATTCATTCTGCAGGGATTTCTAGCTGACTAATAATAGTTTTATTATAGAAAACTGCCGGGGTTTAATATTCATTCATTCCAATTTCGTGATATCCTTGGAATTCTGAACTAGAATCTAGGCCTCCAGATCAGATATGTAAGCCACAGTGTCTTTCTCCAGGCTCTGGACTGCAGTATGCATGACAATTGGTCTGGCTGTACAGGAGGTCACCTGCTAGCCTGGATCAGAGAGATAAACAGCAGGTACAGTCAGGGAAGCCCTCAGGGGCTCTCCTCCCTGTTGGTGGCCTGCCTTCCCAGTCCTCACAAGGGATCCAGCTCCAAGACATGTTCTCCAGAGCTGCATCGACCTCTGCTATCTCTGCCTTTGATTTGCCAACAGTCTCAGCTTCTCTAGGTCCCCAACTCCACTCTTCCGTTTTTGCTGCATGCCATGGTCTCTGGCGCCATCCCTCACTGTTCACCACTTCCTTGCTGCTCACTTTTGCATCTGAGACTATTTTTCTGTCATGATGATCCTGCTAAGAGGACTCAGAATGTTAACCCCCGCCTTGATGTCGGGGTAATCCTGGTAAGCTGCTGTGTCAAACAACCACAAAATCTCATGGCTTAACACATGATTCATCCCTTGTTCACAGGACAGCTCAATGTGTATTAGGACGCTGTCTTCCGATACACAGGGACACAGGCATCTGGACACTTTCTTTAGGGTGGCTTCATGATCATGGAGTCCTTTACTTCCAGTTAATGGGAGAAAGTCCAGGACCTCATGAACTTTTAGGGGCCAGGCTATTCCATTGGCCAGAGCTGGTCCCAGGCCCTAGTCTAAGTGCAAGTGACCTGGGAAATGTACTCTTCCTCTGCAAATAGAAAGAGGAAATGCTATTGGTGAATATCTAGTCACTCTCTACTGTGCCTGTCGCTGAATGACTTATTAACTACTATTAAGGGAGGTATATATTAAGTGACTATAATACTGGCTTAGGGGAAAAAGCAAGCACAGTTTGAATTTATTTTTTTCCTGCATGATTAATTAACTATACCCACAAATTTTTACTGTCTATTTGCATGAACATCCAGGTAAAGTTTTGCAGATCTGAATTCCTTTATTTCTAATTATGGCTTTAACGATATTTGAGCCAGTCTTAAGCAAACAGGAAAAAAAGGCCAAAAAAAAAAAAAGTCCTTAAACCAGTCACCAAAGTAAAGCCAGAGCAGCTTCTCAGAGTAATTTATTTCACTTTTATGGTTAATTTCAACAAAAAATAATCACGTATTGTCTAATTCAATAAGTAAGTAGCTGTAGATTTATTAAGGCTAGGTCTAAGGCTTTTCCTGTACATGTCAACAGCCTAGTATAAAAGAGGTACTAGATAAAGGTTAATTTCTTTTTCCCTTTGCTGATGACTGATTTCTCCAGTGAATATGGGATAGGCTTTTAAAATCCTTTCCTGGTAGAGTTGGGGCTTATGTTTGTTTGGAGCAATCTCATCTTGTCCCCACTGTTTTCAAACTTTCTTTTCTAGGTTTGGAACTTCATGTTTCAATTCAATGTGTCTGCACATTTATTATGTTAAATGGACACAGAGAGAGGTGCTATGAGCCAAAGATTTCATTCAGCCTCCAGCCCTCAGCCCCACCCCAAGGTGGCCAGAGGAGTTCCCCAGAGCCCTCCCCGCTTGTGTTAACTGAGACCTGTAGAGTGAGGTTTTGTGATGCTGAGACATCACACTCTGTACCTACAGATGACCATTTCCAGGAAGTTAATGACTAAATCGACAGAGCATTTCTTTTCTCTGAGAAACAGAAACCAGAAATTGGGCCAACTGGGGGACTTCTGCCCTCAAAATTGAGGAATGGGAAAAAAAGAAGTCCTAGGCATGTTAGAGTCGGGATGTCCGCCAAATTTTGTCCAGCACAGTATTCTAAAAGGCAGAGATTCTCTCACAGAAATGCCCATCTGATCACTGGAATCTAGGCATTAATGTTTAAAGGGAATACAGAAATTCGCATTTGGCTGTGTAAAATGTAGGCAGAATAGATTTTGCCGTGTTAATTCAAGGTATTGTCATACTCACTCCATCTCATGCTTGCTTGGACAGTCTTTTAGCTTATAGCCCTGGCTGATGCCCATCGTTCTCAAGGTAAATGACTTTCTAAGATTATTAAGACAGTAATTCTTCCCCATACCCCTGTTTAGTTTAATTTGATGACTGACTATTTTCTTAATCATGGTTGAGTATCCCTGAAAGTGATGTTGTCTCAAGTGATTACTTTTACCTTAAGGAAAACTGGATTATCTACATAACATTATTGAATATTTAGACCAATGCCATATTTAAAATTCCCTTTTAATCATTTACTTAACTTCTGAGAGAACAAGTGTGTCTACTAGATTGTCTTTTAGGATAACACATACCACACCTAATTTTGGATCCTCTATTTTCAGAGTTAATTAAGTCTTATAATGTGTTATAAAATTGTTAAACTATTTGACTCTTCAATGGATTTTTTAAAATGCCCTTTCTCCCAGAGAAGGGGAATTCTTTGATTCAGCCAATGTCATGCTGCAACAGGTAAAGTTTGTCCCAATGATGCGTCATTTGAATACTGTTTTAGGAAATAGCTGTAAATGTTGGCACTGTGTAGATAAAACAAAAGGGAAACAGAAGGTTTATACTGTTGACAGGTAAATCTTTATGAGTGTCTACTGTATGAAGTAGACAGTAATTCCATAATAAATTAACTTTGTGTCTGTTGGAGTTAGTAGGGGGTATTTAGACTTATGTGTCACTAACCCTCTGATTTTGGATAATTCTCAAGTCCTTGGGCCTCAGCTTTCCCTGGATTAGAATGAAGATAAGCCTCCCTCTGCCCTACAGGTGGAGTACTGTGAATCATATGAGATCAATACACGTGAGAATACATTTGTAGCAGTGCCTACAGTCTGACATCTTTCTCAAGTTAAGGAACTGGAGTATTGTTGCCAGATGAAATGCAGGGTGTCCAGTTAAATGTAATTTTCAGATAAACAGCAAGTAATTTATACTTCCTAAATCTAGTAACTCTAGATTGGGGTTATTGAGAAGCTGCAAAGGGCAGTTTCTATCGAGAAATTTCCTGTCCCTTCCTGCCACCTACATTACTGACTGAATTTCTGGAGGGCCCTTTAGGAACTCGTTTAATCAGTATTAAGGAAAGCGTTGATAAACCATTCTGAATGTAGCTGCAGTGCAACATGGATAATTCAATAGCGTCAACTGTTTGAGCGATTTTGAGAAATAGCTCATAGATATTTCAAAATTGCAGTGCAGTTAAAAACCTTCTAATCTGCTCTGTTTAGAGATGAAGACTCAAGCCCAAAGTTGGGAATGGATTGCTTGCCATCCTACAGGTAGCTAGAGGAAGAACCAATGCTAGAACTCCCTTACCCTGACTCCTGGGCCACTGTTCTTTCCCCTCCGCCATGCTGTGCCTATGGGCTAAATCCAGGCAACCACCTGCTTTTGTAAATAAAGTTTTATTTGCAGCTTGGCTATGACCAGGACCATTTGTTTACAGATTGTCTCCAGCTGCTTTCACTCTACAATGGCAGAGTTGAGTAGTTGCGTCAGTGACTGTATGGCCAGCAAAAGCTGATATTTATCTCTGGCTCTTTATAAAATCAGTCTTGATCTCTGCTGAAGGAGAAAGTGTTGTCTTCACCTCATGGTTACAAGGAGACAAGTGGGTCTGCTCTTCTAATTACCGCAGGCAGACCATACTAAATGTATAATTTCCTTTTCAAAAATGACAAAACATAAGCTGCACATACCAAGAGCGAACAAATTACTATAACTGTAGTAGTCACTGAATTTCAGGAAGGTGCTCTAGAATTGTCAGAAAGGAATTTTTTTCCCTTTACATTTTTGATCCCTTAATGAGGGCAATTACATGATTAGTGAATAATATTTTTTGAGAGGTCTTTGTGCACAGGGCATTATGTCTGTTTTAGGCATTCTAAACTAAGGCACAATGCATGGGTTTTGCCATCAAGATGACAACATGTAAAAAAGGGCACTAGACTTATTCTCTATTACCTATCACATCTTAAATGATCCTAGGAGTATAATGAGATATACTATATATATATATATATATATATATATATATATATATATATATATATGCATACACATGTGGATGCTTACACTTTAGAATAGCCTCTATATCTGTAGAGACCAGACTAAGGGAGAATAGGAAGCAGCTCTAAGGAAGCTGGTCTTGTTTCAGTTTTATTTCTCAGTATGACAAAGGTTATCATGGGAAAGAGCAAGCTCTCAATCAGGTTGAAAGTATTTAAGCAGATGCAGGGTGACCATCAGGAAAGTGTAGAGATAAGAGCTGGACAAGGTGGCTGTTAGAGTCTCTTTCTAGACTGAGATTCTATGATTAACAGCCTATGGCATTTTAGGAGACCTGCTTACAGTCTTCTTTAGATTGCGGTCATCGGCAGTCTCCTTTTGGTGCAGCCCATGTGGATAGACATTAATGGCATCGCAAGAGTGTCTATGCATACTGAAGGGCTGTACGTATTTCCTAATGAGACTGTTTATTTTACAAATGTATTACTTTCTGCACAAAATAATCCTGGGCATCACATCCTTGACTAAATTCTCTGATGCTTATGTTGAAAATCACACATGGTTTGATGCTTCGCCAAGTTTGCCTCATACGGTTTTCTGAAACTACAAATATCTTCTTGCCACAAGTCTTGTGCTCACAGAGGTATTTCGATGGCTTTGAAAGAAAAGAATGATTTTTTTCAAGGCAATTCAGAAAATCATAGATGATTTGAAATCACGCAAGGTACACCATAAAGTTCGATCATATTTTGAGCTCTTGTGAGGTGGACCGGACCCCTGGGGATTCTGTAGCGGTTGGACCTGATTTTCTGTAGATGATGAGGAATCACACACGTAGTAGGAGGAACAGTCTTCAGTGTTCTGTAAGAAACGTTCCCTTCCCTTAGCCACCTAAGCAAGGAAGAAAATCAGCAGTTACTGACATCTGTTTCATGCCACATACTTTATACATTATTTCATTTAATCTGCAGAATGAGTTAGCTATTGTTCACCTTCCAGTTTACAAATGACGAAACTGAGATGCAGGGAATCAGAGCTGGAAGCAAAGGAGCTGGCATTAAGTCTGCTGGGTTCTAAAGCCCCTGTTGAATGGTTTTACCACAGTATCTCCCACCAGGAGTGAGGAACCCAAGTAACTCAGACTTAGGGCTGCTCTGGTTTAGCCACAGCTATTTATAGCCTGTTTTGACATCAATCCAAATGTTTTCATTAAGCCCTTGCTGTGTTCAAGGCACTGTGCCAATTGTTATGGAAATTCAGAGATACATTGCCATCCTCAAGGATCTTAGTATCTAGCTAAGGATAAAAGACATGACAATATGAAAAGATAACTGAAAACGAAAGGCAACCCATGCCAAGAGCTGACTAAGTGGAATAGGTAAGTGTTGCAGGGGTTGGAGAAGGGTAAGTCACTTCCAGCCGCAGGAGAAACCCCCAAGGAAAGGAAGGCAAGTCCGAATGTGGTGTAAGACATTATTACAGCCATCAGCCAGGTGAGGGTTGCAGTGTGGGTATCACATTTATCCTACAGACCTGCGTAGTTTTTTGTTTTATTTTGTTTTGTTTTGAATTTTGGTCAATTCACACACAAATCTGGCTTTGGGTCTTTCTTAAAAGAAATTTTCAGAAGAGGTGGGCCATACGTGTTCACATGGCAAAAGCCAGAGCCTGTGTTTTCCAGTTTTCTGTGGCCTTTGCCTTCCCAGGAGCTACATACAGATGCTCTGCTTTTCCCATGTACATGTCTTGCCTGGCCCGATAGGTATTTGAGTTTATAACCCCTGATCAAGACGAGGAAAATGAGACCCAGAGAGTGTGGAACAAATTTCTAAGGATCCAACTAATTAGTAGTAGGATGAATTATACCCCAAAACTCCTAACTATATTAATCTAGTTTTCTTTTTACTAGACCACACTATCATTCATGAGAATCAATTGATCCTTTAGTAGAGAATATGGACTTAAAACAGGTACACAATTAATTATCTAGTATCCGTGGAACCAGATATGTTTGGAAAGTCAGGTTTTTTAAACCCTAGGAAGGTAATGCTATTAACCTGTCAACTATTATGGAACAAGTCCAACAGGGTCGGGGCAGTATCCGCAATTAAACAAATTAATATTTCTACCATGAAGTGTATGAATGTTAACCCTAAGAGAGAAATAAAAAATTATGCATAACCACATGTCAATTCAGTCAGGTTTTGCTATCAAATCAGGTCAGGTCTTACAATAAATTTGTCTGTTTCTCAACTTTGGGAATTTCAGAATTGCAGATAAAGGCTTATGGATAGCTATAGCTACCTTATTACTCTTGTGTTTGTTGTCTCAGTTTTATTATGTATAAAATGAAGATAATAATAGTTCCTACTTCATCAAAGATTTAATGGACGTAAAGAACAGTGGCGAGAACATAGTAAGATCTCTATAAGTAATGATTATTGCCATTATTTCCTTTTATTAGTATTTTTGTCTAAAATATTGATTTCCTAAATCAGATTCTCCATTTGATTTTCTGCAACTACCTCCTAAATGTCCACTTTTAAGCATATAGAGGCACTCTGTACAATCAGTTTTGCATGGCTTGCCCTGACCCAGGAGGCAGGAAGCAATGACCTATGGGCCACATGTGGCCTGCTGCCTGTTTGCAGGGCCTCTGGCCCAAGAATGTTTTTTTACATTTTAAAATGGATAAAAACAAAAGTCAAAAGAAGAACAATATTTTGTCATGGGAAAATTATATAAAATTCAAACTTTGGTGTCCTTCCCTCTCTTGCCTTGTGAAGCAAACCCATTTCACTCTACCTGGTTTCCTAAGATGACCTTGGATTTGCTTCTCTTGCACTTGAGGGTATCTCCCTTCTCTGTTGCAGAACCTGACCTTCTTTCTTCCATTATCGTTTCTACCATGGACTTTATATGCCCCTGTTTTCCCAGGTGCAGGAGTGGAAACCAGGAGCCTGATCTATGGCTCATCTGTGATAGGTCTGTGGAAGTAGAGGGTAAGGAGCAAGGAGGCATATGCTCTAGAACAATGTAGTCTGCAATTTCAGTTGTTGTTTCAAACATGTCTGAGCTGCCAAAACCCCAGCCCAAAATAAGCCTGCTAGATTCTTTTTTGAAAATCTGTACTTTCCACACTATAGGTATTTTGCCCCCAAGTTTATCTGTAGATAAAATTGGGGATAAAAATCTAGGGCAACGTGAATTCTCCATCAGAGTGTCCAGAAAATGCCTTGATAACTGTTGAGGCTGTACTTTACACCCACTTCTTAGCTAAATGGAAGCAATAGGGCATGAGAAGGGGAAAATTGTGCACATCCCCCAAACAGTTTGGGAGTTTGCCATGTCACTCTTACATGGGGCTTGATTTGCATAGACAACACAAGGCCTTTTTATCCCCCCTTTCTTTCAAGCCACTACATTTTCTGTTTCATACTGAGGTGATTTGAATGGAAAGTACAGCCTGGGGTAGGTGGAGAAATTGAGAAAGGGATTTGAATTATCTAGGAACTTGTAACAAGAGAGCTTTATTCTCATTTCTCTTGGGTAATGTGCAGTTTCGGGTCTTTCAGGTTGATCTGTATAAAAGAACATTTTGCTACTTGTAGGTGTAATTATGTAACTGGATAATGAATTTACTAACCAATTCTTACGACCTTGCCAACAATTTAAACTGCCGTAGGTCCACAGCCTCTTCCTATTCACAGTTCTTTAAGAATCGATCACCCTGAAGGACTGTCTTATTGGTGATGCAGGTTTTTAGTATCATCAACATTGTGCAGTTGGGAGCCAGGCAGACCTGTGCTCCAACATTTGCTTGTGACCTGAGCCCCGATTTCCTCATCAGTAAATGTTTTTAAATTTTTTTAATCGAAGTATAGTTAATTTACAATGTTGTGTTAGTTTCAGGTGTACGGCAAAGTGATTCAGTTATACATATACATTTATGTATAATGTATTCTTTTTCAGGTTCTTTTCCATTATACATTATTACAAGATATGGAGTATAATTCCGTGTGCTATACAATAGGTCCTTGTTGTTTACCTATTTTATATATAGTAGTGTGTGTCTGTTAATCCCAAACTCTTAAATTTATCTTCCCCCCTCCCCCGCTCTACCCTTTGGTAACCATCAGTTTGTTTTCTGTGTCTGTGAGTCTATTTCTGTTTTGTAAATAAGTTCATTTGTATCATTTGTTTTAGATTCCACATATAAATGATAGCATATCATGGAAAATGTCTTAATATTACTCACAGAGTAATGAAAGGATTAAGGAAGAGAGTATACATAAAGTGTTTCACCTGCCACTCAGGCTTATATAGGAGCTTTTCATATATGATGGTTGTTAGTACTATTGGAAGTGTTGAGCAGCCATTGTAAATAGAATATCAGTCTGGCCAATTGTACTGCAATTTATTAATTCAAAGAATTCATGTGTCATTTAGATCAATTTAAAAAAATATATCAATGTGTGCACATATTTAAAAGCACTCTGTAAAACTACTAGCTCCAGAGTTAAAATAGTGCCAGAGAGTAATTTTCAAATATTAGATACATAAAAATGCAAATCATGATTATTTTTTAATCTGAAAACTGAATCTTAGGATCTTAGAGACCATCTAGTTAGTTGGCTTCATAGTATAGACAAGGGTGCTTAGTAATTTTCTTGAAGTCACACAGCTAGGTCATGGCAGAGTCCATGAATAGGGTCTCCTACAGTTCTAGGCCACCTCTTTCCATTTCCGGATTCTTGTGTTTAATTGCCTTTAATTGTATTTAATTGCCTTTCCTCACTCAGATTCTTGTATTTAAGTGTCCTCTGTAAATGTAGAAAGTATTTAGGAAAATTATTTTACAAATGCTTACAATTCCATGGAAAACACCACATTTATTGGGTAGTGAAATAGAAGTAGTTCAGTTTTCTACCAGGTGCCCAGGAGGCTGCCAGCAAAGGAGAGAAAGTCTCTACTTTTACTTCATAATGAGTTTGTTTCAATGTAAGAAAACTAGGAATTGGAATTGTTGTCATTAGCATCTCCCTCCAACACACAAATGCACACTCATCTTTAATTTCACTACCACGTTCTGTTTTAGGTCAAATCCTTGTGATAATATTCTTGGCTGTGGAGGAGGGATGAAGGGGAAAGAGATGGATGTAGCTGAACAGATATTTCTACCTGCTTTCTTTCCATAAGTTGAATTTAACATTAAAGAGTGATTTAGATAAATGATTATAAAAGCTCATCTTGTATAGTCATCTTTGTTTCAGTCTATTGTTTTCTAATCCATGGAATGGACATTTTTATCCCCGTATTTATGATAAGAAAATAGCATCTGAGAGATGAGTGATTTATCAGGATGCATGGCTAGTCAATGACTAAACTGGGTTTCAAATTTTAGTTTTCAGGCAACAAGTCCAGGGTTCTTCTGAGAAGACGACGAGTTTTTAATTAATTAATTAATTTATGTATGTATTTATTTTTGGCTGTGTTGGGTCTTCGTTTCTGTGCGAGGGCTTTCTCTAGTTGCGGCAAGCGGGGCCACTCTTCATCGTGGTGCGTGGGCCTCTCACTGTCGCGGCCTCTCTTGTTGCGGGGCACAGGCTCCAGACGTGCAGGCTCAGTAGTTGTGGCTCATGGGCCTAGTTGCTTCGTGACATGTGGGCTCTTCCCAGACCAGGGCTCGAACCCGTGTCCCCTGCATTGGCAGGCAGATTCTCAACCACTGCACCTCCAGGGAAGCTCCAAGACCATGAGTTTTTTACCCCTATATCCATGGGCCCCAAAGAGCCTTGGAGGTAAAGGGAAAGAAAAAGGAGGCAGGAATGCCCAGCATGAATAGGCTCTTTCTCACTGAATATCTTTTTTAGAAAATGCTAAATATGCTTTTTTTTTTAATTGGAGTAAAATTGCTTTACAATGTTGTGTTAGTTTCTGCTGTACAATGAATTGAATCAGCTATATATATTCTTATATCCCCTCCCTCTTGGACCTCCCTCCACCCCTTCCCCACCCCACCATCTAGGTCATCACAGAGCACCGAGCTGAGCTCCCTGTGCTATACAGCAGGTTCCCACTAGGTATCTAGTTTACACATGGTAGTATATCTTTGTCAAACCTAATCTCCCAATTGGTCCCACCCTCCTTTTCCCCCACTGTGTCCACATGTCTGTTCTCTACATTTACATCTGTATTCCTGCCCTACAAATAGGTTCATCTGTACCATTCTTAATACAGATTATTAAACATTTTCTTTCTCATGGTGCATTTTTAATGCATCTTCTTATTTGCAAATTGTATTTCTTCAGCAATACTCATTCTTAAAATACTAATTTAGTAATTGGCACAAATAATAGCTGTTTTGTTGGACCCATAATATCTAATTAAATTTAATAACAATAATTACAAACCAACTTGCTAAATAAGACATTACTACCTAAACAAATAAGCCTATGTAATTTTATTTCCTCATCACCTTTTTTTCTTTGGTTCTGTACTTTTTCATTCTATTAGTCTATTCCTTTTGATCAATTGGGTCTAAGTTCCTCATTTGTAACAGAAAATGAGGGGAGGGTTTGATTTTCTCAAAGATCCCTTTTTGCAATTGCATTTTATGGGCTTATGTATTGTCTTTATAACTCAGGAGCAATGAACATGGAGGCATACCCATCTTCTTTTCTTCCTAAATCATATGTTTTATTTAAACTATTGATTTGTGGCTTTGCAAATTTCCAGCCTCATGTCTGGATTATTTCCACCTGTTTTTCTAAATTCAGGGGCCTAGGGTCTGAAACTGTCCTCTCTACTGCCATTGCCATTTTTTAGGCATGTAAAGAGACACATCTGAAACATGATGATTCAGAAAGCTTGGAAATAAAGGGGTGGAAAAACAAGCATCATACAAATTATATACAAAAGAAAGCTATTGTGACTATGGTAATCTCAAGATAAAGAAGACAGGCAAAAAGGATGATTAAAGATAAAGAGAGATACTTCATAATGACAAAAGATCCATTCACCAGGTAAATAATCTTAAATTTATATGTACCTAATAACTTAGTTTTAAAATATACAAGCAAAAATCAGTAGGAATAGAAGAAGAAATATATAAAGCTACTATTAGAATGGTAGCTGTTGACTACATCTCTCTCAGTAACTGATAGAACTGGCAGAAAATAATTAGTAAAGACATTAAAGATTTGAAAAACCCATCAACACACTAGATCTGATGGATATGTTTGTAGCACCTAATCCCCAAAATGCAGAATACACATACAAATTCTTTTCAAGTACCCATAGAATGTTTCCAAAATATGACCAAATATAGGAAAGTCTCATCAAATTCCAAAGAAATAAAATTAAAATATGTTCTTAGACCACATGAAATTCAGCAAGAAATGAATAATGTAAAGACCCTTAAAAATCCACACGTTTGGAAATTAAGAAATACACTTCTGATATATCCATCAATTGTGAAATACAGGTATTATGGCTTATTTGGTTAATAAACTGTACAAACTAGGTTATGAGAATTGGGAAAATTGAAATTGATTCAACGTTGGGGTTATATTAAAGAATAATGTGGTTATGTTTTGCAAAACAGTCCTTGTATTTTTAAGCTATTTACAAATGACATATTTACCAATGATTTTCTTCAAAATAGTCCTGAGCGGGGGGAGTAGAGGGGAATAAAGATGAAAAAAAATGCACATGAGTTGATAATTATTGAGTCTGGATTATGAGCCCTAGGTGGATTCATTAAACTATTATCTCAATATTTATATATGTTTTAAATTTTCCATAATTAAAAATTAAAAAAAGAATGCATTTAGAAACAACCCCTGAATCAAAGGAGAAATTCCAATGAAAATTAGCAAATATGTTAAACACAATGATAATTTAAAATGCTATATAAAAACTGTGGAATGGGGCTTCCCTGGTGGCACAGTGGTTAAGAATCTGCCTGCCAATGTAGGGGACACGGGTTTGAGCCCTGGTTCAGGAAGATCCCACGTGCCATGGACCAACTTAGCCCGTGTGCCACAAGCACTTAGCCTGTGCTCTAGAGCCCACGAGCCACAACTACTAAAGCCCGTGCGCTCTAGGGCCTGCATGCCACAACTACTGAGCCTACGTGCTGCAACTACTAAGGCACACATGCCTAGAGCGCGTGCTCCACAACAAGAGAAGCCACCGCAACGAAGAGTAGCCCTCGCTTGCCGCAACTAGAGAAAGCCTGCGCAGAGCAACGAAGACCCAGCACAGCCAAATAAATAAATAAATAAATTTTAAAAAACAAACAAAAAAACTGTGGAATGTAGTAAACCCAGATTTTGAGAGAAGTTTATAATCTTTAATGAATATATTAGAAAAGAAGACTGGCTGAAAATCACTGAAATAAGCATTCATTTCTAGAAACTATTAACAAAAATCCCCACAAAAAAATAGAAAAGAAGAAAGATAAGGGTAGAAATTAAGGGCAAGAGAACAAATATAAAATTAGAATTAACAAAGCCAAAAGTTTGTTCTTTGGAAAGATTAACAAAACTGCTAAACACTGTGTGAAACTGATCAAGAGCAAAGAGAGAAAGAAACGATCAAAGTGAAGAATTAAAAGAGGCATTGCCACAAGCTTTTCAGACATTTTAAAGATCATAGCAGGACATTATGAATCTTAGAACAATCAACTTGAAAATTTAAATGAAATAGACAAATGCTTAGAAAAATGCAATTACTATAACTGGCACAATAAGAAATAGGAAGTCTGAATAGTCCAGTAACAATGAAAGCGACTAAATATATAATGTAGAATCTCCTCACAAGTAAAACTCCAGGCCCAGATAGCATCACTGGAAAAGTATACCTAACTTTCAAAGAACAAATAATGCCAATTTTCACAAACTTCTCCCAAGTCTTGAAAAAAAGGGAACACTCCAGCTAATTTCATTAGGGCAGCACATCTTTGATAGTAAAACCAGACAAGGGCATTATGAGAAAAAAATACAGAATAATAGCGTTCATGAATATAAATACACATATTCTAAATAGATATTAGCAAACCAAATCTAACAGTATATATGAAGGATAACATAAACCAGCTGAATTTCTTCTAATAACACAGGTTTAATAACATTCAAATAGGAAGTCATAGCATTCAGCATTATCAGAATGAAGGAAAAAATCATATGATTACCTCATGAGATAAAATTTTAAAAGTATTAGATAAATACCAACATCTATTTTTGACTAATGTCCAGTGAACTGGTGAAAATTAACTGCCTCAATCTGAAGAGTATCTATAAAATGGTACAATACATCAGTCATATGTAGGGGTGAAATGTTGAAAATTCCCCTAGATCAGAAACAAGACAAGGACACCTGATATCACTTCTCCAACTAGATAGTGTTTTGAAGATCCTGGCCATTGATGTAAGGCATAAATAAATAAATAAATAAAAGAATTCTGTTATCATCCGTAGGAGATATAGTTGATAAGTAAAAAATACAAAACACACCATAGAATTCACCTATTTAATGTGTACAATTCAATGAACTTTAGTTAACAAGGCTTTTTTAAATGCAAGGACAAAGAATATTCAATATATTCCTTTGGTGATATATAGGATAGAGTTTTTAATTTTATATTAAAATATTTTCAAAAATTTATGAAAGTAAAAAATTCTGAAAACCCTATATACCTATTTTGTAGATTAAAATTTTTTTAACACTTTGTCAATTTTATTCTGTCTAGTCCCCCTATCATTTAGCTGATATATTTTAAAGCAATTTCCAGGTACCAGATAATTTCACTTTCAAACACTAGTTTGTACCCCTAAATAGATAAAGATTTGTAAGAAATTCTTTATAAAGAAGAACAAAGTGAGAGGATTTGCTTTTTGAATATTAATATGTATAACAAAGTTATAATAATAAAATCAGAGTGGTTTTGATCCTAGGATAAAAATATAGACCAAAGGGCAGGACTGAAGAACACAGAATTTGACCAATGTATTATAGACACTTGACTAACAACAAAGTACGTCCCACAGAGCAGTGGGGAAAGGATGGTATTTTCAATAAATGCTGCTGGTTAAATTGGATATCTATATGGGAAAAATGAATCTCAATTCCATCCCATCCTCATATCACACACAAAAATAAATTATTAGGCAAAACAGTAAAGCTCTAAAAGGTTATATAGAAAATTATCTTTATGACTTTTGGTTATGAAAGGATCTCTTAAAATACAAAGAAGCACTAATTATAAAGAAAAAGACTGATAAATGGGACTACTGCTAAAGTGAAGACATTGTATTTATCAAAAGATGGCATTAATGTAAATCAACTATATCCCAACGTAAAATAAAAATTAAAATACATCTGTGAGGAAAACAAATAAGCAAAAAAGATAGCATTAAGAGGAAGGCACAAGGTGACAGAAAATATTTACTAAGCATACGTTGTGGACTGAATTGTGTCCCCCCCAAAGCCGTACGTTGAAGCCCTAACCCCCAGTGTGACTGTATTTGGAGATAGGACCTCTAAGGAGGTACTTAAAGCTAACGAGGCCATAAAGATGGGCCTTAATCCAATAGGGCTGGTGTTCTTGTAAGAAGGGATACTAGGAGTATGAACACAGAGAGAGACCATGTGAGGACACAGTAAGTAAGCATCTATGTGCAAGTCAGGAAAAGCAGTCTCACCAGAACCCAACCCAACCAGCATCTTGATCTTGGACTTTCATCTCCCAGAACTGTAAGAGAATAAGTTTCTGTTGTTTAAGTCAGCCAGTCTGTGGTATTCTGTTATGGCAGCCCTAGCAGACTGATAGAGCATATATTTGACAAAGAGCTTGTGTTCAAAATATATAATGAGTTTCTGCAAATTAGGCACCCAGTAGAAAAATGAGCAGGAGAGATGAAAAGGCATTGCACAAAAACAACAGTCAATTCACCGGTAGACATACAAATAAAGGCACTCATCTTCATTAGTGATCAGTAATATACTAATTAAAACTACAAATTTAATACATTTGTATGCCACCAGGAGAGTTAAAAATGTAAATGATCACAATAGCAAATGTTGGTGATGGTGTGCAGCAGTAGGAACATTTATGGATTGTTGATGAGAGTGTCACTAGGTTCAACCACTTTAGAAAAAAATTTAGATTTATCTCTCAAAGTTAAAGAGACCCATACTCTATGACTTCATATCGATAGTTCTGCTCCTAGATATACAAGAGAACATTCATAAGACATAGTCATGAATAAGAACATTAGGAGTAGTAGTATTTGTAACAGCCTGAAAGTGGAAACAACCCAATGCCCACCAACAGTAGAAGGGATAAATTATGGAACAGTCATACAGTGAAATACTCTGCAGCAGTGGTTCTCAACAGTGGGCAGTTTGGACCCCCAGAGGGTATTTGGCAATGTCTGGAGACTGTTTTGGTTGTCACAATTAAGTGGGCGGGTGGGTGAGATGCTACTGGCACCGAGGGGTGGAGGCCAGGAATGCTGTTAAACATCCTACAGTGCATACGATAACCCCCTTTAACAAAGAATTATCTGGCCTAAAATGTCAATGGTGTCAAGGCTGAGAAAACTTGTTCTATGGTAATAAAAAGGAATGAAGAGCAACTGCACAGACAACTTGGAAAAACCTCACAAACCAAGTTTTGAGGGAAAAAAATCCAATCTCAAAAGAACACATCACTGTATGATTCCATTTATCTAAGTTCAAAAACCAAACAATCTAAATTATAAGACTTAGGGATTCCAGCTCATATAGTAAAACTGAAAAGAAAAGTAAGGAAGTGATTAACTTAGAAGTCAGGATTGTAGTGTTTAGGAAAGCAGGAGGAGATAATAATTTGGAAGAGACACAAGATGAGTTTCAAGGATACTGGAGATATTCTGTATCTTGACCTTTGTGGGGGTTATGTGGGCATTCACCATATAATGATCTTTGTGTTTTGTGTAGTGCAGTTTCTATCTGCACAATTAAAATGCTTAAAAACAAAGTAAAATTTAAAAATAATTATGAAAGTATTGGTAGAGAACTCTGGAGAGCTGTCTGGCTGCTCCTTTTTATTTTCATCCCTAATAGGATGGCATGTTTTAATAGAATCTGCATGAAGAAAGACATGTTGGTAGTATGGAACACCCAAAAAGATCTTTTTAAGGAGATCTGTTTCTGAGATTCTCAGTAATAATGTCTCCTATCCCCTTAAGGGTCACATGGCATAACCAAAACTTTATCAACAAAATGATAAAATCAAGGCTGCTAGGCCACTCAAAATGCTAGCAAAGGACTGGGAGATTAGATGGGTTTGATACTCCCCATCAAAGGAAGGAACATAAATCTCTGCTCAGCTCTTGTGTTTGTTTTGTAATCTCCCTAAAATGAGAATTTAAAGGAGGTAAAGTTGGGGAGATGAAGAAAGGAACCATAAATCTGTTGAAATGCAGCACTGTGCTGCCACGGAAATTGTATTGGTTTTTGTAGGTTTGAAACGTTACCATTGGCTTCACATGTACTATAGGTGCTGCTGATTTTCTAGCTCAGTGCTTGTCAGTTGCTGGAAGCACTGTTTCCTTTTCTCCTAGCAACGAAAATTGAACTTACCTGATTCAGACAAGTGTCATTCACCTCCTCTCACGTATTTTTTTCATTGTTCCCATGTTAAGCACTATTTTTATAAATTCTGCTCCAGACAGTGGAACAGGCTTACAGTCTGTCTCTGTGTTAAATATTGTAATGTTAATTCTAACTTCGCGAGGTGAATCATTTGTCTTAGCATGTACTTTGCTTTGGCGAAAGAGCAAGAAATCAATTTTTTTTTTTTTTTGGTAGAATCAAAGAATCTTAAATTTTAGAGAGCCCATGGAAATCCTCAAGTTCATCAAATGTGACAGATGGATTTCTAGCCTGTCCTTGAATACTACTGGTATCTGGGTGCTCATTATCTGGGAGCTCATTATCTGTGAAGCTATCTCTGCATTTTTACAAAGCTCCATTTATGAGAAAGTTATCATCTGTATTAGGTTGAAATATGCAACCATGAATTTTCCATTCATCCTTACCCCCTTTGTTCTTTCCTTATTGTATTTGTGATCATTTCTATTTCCTTTTTTTCTCATTAATGAACATCTGTTAAGTAGTGTGTAGTGTCGAAGAGTCCCTAAAGTCCGCAAATGTGCAGTTTACAGACTTAAATTAGTTTGATGAATGTTACCGCCACAGGTGGATTTCCTGTGCCCAAACTGCCTCAGTTACCACCGAGAGACACCTATAGAGCAGTTGCTTTAGGCGGAGTCTTGTCTCAGCACAAAAGAGAATTACTACAGATTAGCC
Organism: Grampus griseus; assembly: GCF_964374135.1. Taxonomy (NCBI): domain Eukaryota; kingdom Metazoa; phylum Chordata; class Mammalia; order Artiodactyla; family Delphinidae; genus Grampus; species Grampus griseus. Next base: position 97,855,110 of record NC_139018.1, read on the forward strand.
CTGACACCTAAGAGGCTGAATTTAAAACATCTTTCTGTTTCATCTTCTTCAAGCTCACTTTCTCTACTGACCAAAGCTTTTATCTCCACTAGAAATTTCCTTGACTGGGAAAATTATCAAATAATTTCCAACTATAATCAATTCTGGTTAACATATAGTGGGAGGGAAAAAGCTTAGAGACAATTTCCAATATTGTTTAAAACAAAATATAGACCAAACGGAAAGAATGTGATTTCATTTATTTAAATTTGCATCTAGTATTTAAGAACACATCCATTTGACTATTGAAATGTGTACAAACGAAACCCCATGTAGTTTAGGAATCCAGGAAATTACATACATCCTTTGATTTGAAAATGGCCTTAAAATGGGCTCCCATAGTGTTTTTATCAAGTGAATTGCCATTTTTTAAAAACACATTAGGCATAGATGTAGAAGCACCTCTGAGCTCCTTCTTTTTCTTTCTTTTCTTTATTCAGTCTCCAAAATCGTGTCCATTCACAGCCCTAATTCTTCAGATTCAGTTCCCAGGGATCATACACACACACACACACACACACACACACACACACATCTTTGCCTGTATCACTGGCCTTCAGTCTGAGGTCACTTTTTCACTCTTAAGAAAAGATGGGCAGAGGGAGAACGTGCTATTCTGACTGTGGAGAGAGAGCAGCATTATTAGGCAGCATTGGTCAAAATGTGATTGTCAGTGTATTTCCAAACAGTAAATGCTTTTATTTGGAGAGGGAGTCATGCTGATTCATAGAAACATTAAGTTTTTTCTCACAAAACATTAATATTGTTATTGTTGTTATATGTTGTTAATACTGTTGCTTAATCAGAGCTCAGGTACAAACAGGTTTACCTACTCTTAGACTATAGTTCTTACCATTGCATGGTACTTCCTTTCTCCAAAATATTCTCTTAAGTTTACATTTTGACATGGGAGTTAGGACTGCTGGTTAAGAAGAGAATGAATCCCCTTTGTCTATCTTTTAATTTTAAATTTCTAAGCATAGAGAGAGTGGAGACAATGTCATGTGTAGTGACTCAGCACTAATATTGCAAACAATAAATGAGGACTTAAACATTTTCTGCTTTTTCATAAGTAAACTACTCTTCCTTCTTTCAATGCCTGTGAGGAGGAAAATAAGGAACTCGTTTCACACCAGTGAGACAGAAGAAAAATTGGGATTGACCCCACCTGGCTTTGGGGCCAGATAACTGGGAAGAAAAACATCATGAAAGTTCCAGAAACTTGATGCTGGAATTGGCAATATTATGGTCCCATCCTATGCTATACCTCAGTGCCCTTGACCATCCTCCGATGTGTCATTAAAATGTCTGCCTTCCCACCTCCTCCTGCCCCTGTGGGAATAGGATCACGACAGGCAAAGGGACTTCCAAATGTGATGTTTCAATCCTGAGTGGAATGTCTGAGAGAGAGGAAGGCAGCAGAGCTCTGACCAGTATTACTGGGAAGACTTTGCCCCTGACACAAAGAGCCTGAGGCGCATGTGTGTTTCCTTTGCTGATGTACAGAAGAACTCTGACATTGGTTAAAGTTCTTTTTCTGAGGGTATATGTATCACCTGCAAATGTCAAACGATAATCTGATGCTTCCCAAAGTGATGCAACTCACTGAAAATGGAACCACTTCAGGATTGCAGAGAGAGAATACATTCTATATGGGCCTTCTCTTGGGGCCTTGTAGGCCATTCTAGAGGATTTCTTTAGATACTGTTAAAAAAACATTGATAAAAAGGCTTAAGAATGATGGGACAAGAAGCTCTGTCTGCTGGATACTGAGTGTCCTATCTAAGATAATAAGAGCGAATGCGATTATAACACCATATGACCATACTTCTAAATGCTTTTTATATTTGCTTTCAAGCTATTAACGCTGGTTTACCCAAGAGAGTCCTAGAGGAATTACGTGACCATCCACATTTTGAAAGTGGCGGAGTCAGGATTCAAGCTCATTCTCCCTGGCTCAAATTCATGCTCTTACCAATTATTTATCAAGAAGTTTATTTTGCACACTGCCCAACATTGAAATGTTTGAAAATTCTGAAGGATAGGAGTTACCCTCCCCCCTTTTCCATCTGGATGTTGATATTCTATAGAGATGGTGGATAACAGGGCATTGGATAGCTCCTTGTGGAAGGGCTCTCAGACTGGAGACTCCCATCACTGTGCTAAGCTGCCTGAAGTTTAGTTAAGTGCTCCAGCTCTGGGAGGAACCAGCTTGACTCTGTTCCTCCAAGATAGCATGTGTGTGATGCAACTGGCACGTGTCGGTAGGGACCTGATGATGATGGGCCGAGGAGCACTAAGGAGAATTTGGAGCCTTCTTTTTTTTTTTTTGTGGCCACTCCACGCAATATGCGGGATCGTAGTTCCCCGACCTTGAATCGAACCTGCAATGGAAGCATGGAGTCTTAACCACTGGACCTCCAGAGAAGTCTCTTGGTTCTGTAAGTTCTAAAGTTCATCCCCGCGATGACCAAGAATCACACGTCTTCCTCCAAGGCCATTAGGGGTTGCCTGGCAACCTCCCACAGCCCTTCTCCCTGGGTCTCCTCTGACTTTCTCTGGCTCTCTCTGAACTCTGGCTTTGTGGCGCTGGCTTGGCCCTGCCTCTTGTTTTTAATTTAGCATTTGCACTTGTCCCTCCTGCACTTAGAATTTCCTCTTTCCTTTTAAGACCCTCCCTTGATATGTCCCTCCAGTCCTTCTTACCTTGTACTGTCTCAGGTAACATCTTCTCCCCAGTTCCGTCCTTGTAGAGCATCAACAGCATTTTTTCTTGTCTATTTTTCCCATTTATTCTTCCAGATGGATTTTAGAGTTTGTTCATAGGCTCTAAATCATCTGTTGAAATTTATATTGGAGTTGCTTTAAACTTGTGGATTCATTAGGGAAGACGATATATTTGTAATGGTGAATCCTCCCATCTTCACTATTCTGTACTTTTACATTTACTTGAGGGTTATTTTTGATCTCTCTGTAAATTTTTGTAGGTTTTGGATGTCGTTTTTTATATTTATTAGTATGCTTATTTCTATAAGTTTTGTATTTTTATTGCTCCTTTGAACGGGCAATGTTTTCAGTTTCTTTTCCGGATTTTGCTAGTACAATATATAGAAAAGCTATCAATGTCTAGATACTTATTCTGTAACTTGTCCTCTTTCTGGAAACTTTATTGGATTTTAACGTTTTTTAGTTGATTGGCTTTTCAGGAGACATCACTTTTTTGCACAGGTCTTAAAATTTTCCATTTGCCTTGGTTTCTGCTACTGGAATTTTCCTGTTGAGATTTATTCCTTAATTTTGAGTGTTCTCATCACTGGCAGACTTTGATTATTATACACCCACCCATGTTTCTTTCCTTAAATATCAGAAATTTTATATCAATATTGGTTTGAATTAAAATCAAATTTACTATACTTCTTAGATTTAGGAATTTGGATGTAAAACCTCTCTCCTAGGAGCCAGAAAGAGGGTTGTGATGTCTTTTCAATTTTTTCTTACCACATTGCCACCCTTCAAAGCCTTGACTATGATTTGCCCACCTTACTGACAGGGCCTGAGATCCCTGAAAACCCCTTCCCTGAAGCTGTGTAGTTTAGGATGCTACCTGAACAAACAATTTAAGGATGACAGTGTATGGTATCGTGAATTCAAGTATTTAACATGACTTATTTTTACTGTAAACCTCCATAATCTTCAAAAATTAGGGGCTATACAGGGGTGGGGGGGATAAGTGAAATAAACGAAGGAAATTAAGAGATACAAACTTCCAGTTACAAAATAAATGAGTCATGGGGATTAAATTTACAGCAGGGGGAATATAATCAATAAACTATGTAATACCTTTGTGTGGTGACAGATCATAGCTAGACTTGTCACGGTGATCATTTTGTAATGTATAGAAATATCAGATCACTGTGTTATGTACCAGGAACTAACGTGTTGTAGGTCACTTGTACTTCAAAACAAACAGACAAATAAACTCATAGATAAGGAGAGTAGATCTGTGGTTACCACAGGCAAGGGGTCAGGGAGGGGGAATTCGATAAAGATGGATGAAAGGTACAAACTTCCAGTTGTAGGATAAATAAGTACCAGGGATGTCATTTACGCATGATGAATATAATGACTACTGCTGTGTGTTATATATGAAAGTGGTTAAGAGAGTAAATCCTAAGAGTTCTCATCACAAGGAAAAAATATGTTTTTCTTTTTCTTTTATTTTGTTTCTGAGATGATGGATGCTCACTAAACTTACTGTGGTAACCTTTTCATGATGTATGTAAGTCAAATCATGATGCTGTACACCTTAAACTCATACAGTGCTGTATGTCGATTATATCTCAATAAGATGGGCAGAAAAAAAAGAAAGGAATGACATCAATGGCTGAAAGTAGTTCAAGAATTAATAAATTTTGAATTCAGTGCCAAAACAATAGGGGCTACTACTGGGCTGATAAGGTCACAAAACACATTCATTCAACAAATATTTACAGAGTATCTGCTAAAATTTTAAAAAGTAATGATAGTAAATAAACTATCAATGTTTTATAATAACTGTATCTGATACAGTCTAAATCGTTACATACATTATTCCATTTATGCTCGCACCAGCACAGCGAGTGTTATAATCCCTCTTTTAAACTGTGTCTTGAAGAGGTTTACAAATTTGCTCAAGGGAACACATTTAGTGTTGGAGCCAAGTTTTAAACCTGGAAAATCCCTCCTCTTAATCGTCAAGGACGTTGCTAGTTGCAGGTGATGTAAAAGTTGAAAAGAAGTGCTCCATACCTTCAATATATTTAGTAGATATTGGGGGAGATCGACATTTGATAATTAATATATAAAACGTAAGCTGAAGTATACTGTAAATGAAAAGATATACAAGGTGTAGTGGGATTATAGGGGACATAGTTACCTATGATGTCATTGCAGATTTGTCTTTTAGTATGGATTTTGACATTACTGCATTGGAGACCTCAGTAGAAAATGGTTTCTAAATTTCCAGTTATTCTATGACAAAGATAGGAAAAAGTTCTCTTTGCTTAGAGAGTATTTGACAGTATCTTTCCCTCAGGGAAAGGTGAAATGATCTTGGAAGAATCTCCTAGCCTCTAAGATTTAAGTATTCCAGTTCCCCTTAGTCTCCCTTCACTTATGCCCGATGATGCTAGGTTCCTTAGGGTCTTATCCTTGTTTGGCATCAATTCTTGATTACCAGTCTTACTCCAACTTATATTTGTGCTGCTGTTATTCATCCCTAGGGCTATATTTATAGAATACTAAAAATTATGAGTAAAATGTTTTTAAAAAATATGTCAATCTTGGCTATTTTGACAATACAGTCAAAGGCTATTTCCAAATAGTTGAGTCATTCAAACATGTTTAACGTATTTATTTCTTATTGCATAGATCAAATGACTGAATTAATTTTTCACTTTCCCCAGGGCTCTTTAGTTTTATATCTATTTATGTAGATATGGCTAAAGAGTTAAACTAGTTGTGTTTGCTTTGCATCAGTCTTACTCTTTACATTGTCCTTTGCTTTTATGTAAAGGTGTAATTTGATGATTAGCAGTTAATAAAGAGCATGGGTTATAACCTTTGTCAGGCTGGATATTAACGATGCTCTCTTGAAGTGAACAGCTTAATGAGAACAACTTTTAGTTTTAAATGAGTTTTTATTTTGCGATCTTGTTCATATTGGTGAATAATTACGAAATGCTATAGAGGGTGCTGCAATGGTCTGGCTTAGCATGATGTGAGAGTCCTTGGAAAGCGTTACTCAGATTCTCCCTCTGCTATAATTTAGGTATATTCTGGACTTGATGTGCCTGCCTCTTGCTGCTGTTGAGTGTATGCTCATATTAGTATTATGAAGGGAAGTAGTCACATTCAGCTTTACAAATACATTGGCATTGTCCGAGAGTAATTCAATCAGTAACGTCTTCTGAAAATAAACCAGCCATGGCTCATCCTCAAAATGCTGTTTTCTTAGTTCAAGGTCTTATGGGAAAAATAAGTAAGTAAATAAATACAAAATAGGCATCAGCACTGTAGAAGTTATGAGAATACACCTCTCGAATCTCTGACTGTGAGGGGCATAACTGACCTACGGTCCCAGCTGCTGGGCTCTGAGATCCATTACTGTGTTTCCACTTAGGCCAGCCTTCCTATGGGCTACGCCAGCCAATGACTGAGCAGGGCAGAGACGCAAAAGCAGACCTGCTTACTGGGTGACATGGGGCTTCTCTGACAGGTGACTTTGATGTAAGGATTCTCCAAAGGCTTTGCCAGACTGTCTTAGCACCACACTGCTGTCTAAGACACTTCACCCAACCTTCCTTCTCTCTCTTTCTCCCAGGGTCAAGGTCAGTTCTGCATCTCCACTTGACAGCTCTCTCAGCCTGTTCCATCTCCCTCTTTATTTTCCTTAACAAACGTCACCCTCAATAAATATTTTTGCATCTAACCATTCCCATCTGGACATCAGCTTCTTGGCGGACTTGGTTAACACCTTCACCTTTCAAGCTAAGACAGCTTAGGTTTAAGACCAACTGGAACTCATGAAGTTGTGTATTTTGTATCAAGCTTTGAGATGACTGTGTAATTATGTCTTTAAATAAGCTGGACTCAGAGTAAAACTTTAAAAATCACTGTTTTTGTCTCCTACTCTTCCTTCAAACTTGTTTGGGGGAACATTCTCTTCTGACGCTCTTCGATGAAAACTTCAGTAGATATCATTAACTTTTATGTTATTCTTAGATAACAAAAAAGTTTTTTGAACATTTTAATTTACCAAAGCATCTCAGTTCATCAATTGAAGTACCCACTTCCATGTTATAAACCAAAGGTCTATTAAAGTTTTATTAAAGTTCTTCCTCCCTTCAGTTTAGGTCTATGGAGCCATCTCTGAGTTTTGGCAAGTTTTAAAACTGAGTCCTTTTCTCTTGGTTGTTTGGGAAACCCTTCATTACTGGGGGCCTCTCACTCTTGTTTCTTGATATGGCCAAAATCAAAACTCCTAGCTATTTGCTTAAATTCTCCTTCCTCTCTGGGGGATCTATCCAGACAGCTCAAGCATCTTTGTGGGGAGGTCGTAAACACATTCTGATGGCTTTCTTGAACATCTGAGCCAACCCCACACTGACTCTTTCACAGTTGTGTCCACATCTGCTCCATGGGAAACACTCACACATCCTTTGTCCAACAAACTCTGGGCATGCAGGGTGCCCCAACATAGCAGGCTCACTGAAGAACACTGTCCACTTCAGCAGATAGACGGTCATAGTCTCTTTCCCTTTAGATTTCTCAGGCAGTGTCTCTGAAACTCTGAGGGATACAAATCAAACTCTATGTTAGTCCCATTCAAGACCTTTTCCCAAGGCTTGAGAGATGAAAGACTCTCCTCTATATTTCCCACAGGTTATGGTATGCCAGGGTGTGTAACATCCTCAGTATGCGATATTCTCTCCAGAATTCATCTAAGTTCTGAGCCCCCCTCTTGACCCCTCTGAGCTTTCTTACAAGCTAGAGGTGCATTTTATTCTCCATGTCACTAAACTAGCATTAAGCAAGCTTCTTTGCAGTGTAGGCAAACTTTCCTGGTTTTGTGGTCCTACTGTGGAATGTGGGAATAGTTGGCACCTATTCAATCGATTGATATTCAAAGGATAGTACAAATACCAGCAGCAGCCTCACCTGGGACTTTGCATAAATACTGAGTTTCAGGTCCCATCCCAGACCTACTGAATCAGAATCTGCATTTTAACCTGGTCCCCAGGTGATTTGTATTCACAGTAACTTTCGAGAAAGCCTAGCCTAGAGTACTCAGCTGAAACAGGTAAGAAGTGTCCTATTTTAATATTCAATTACAACTGTAGTTACTATTTATTCAGTAAATATTTATTGACTTCTATTAGGTAGAAGACATATTCAAAAGGCTGAATTGGGGTCTTGGAGGGGAGCTTGAACAAGCTCATACATAAATAAAATGCAAGGAATAAAATTAAAATGCTAAGAGATAATACAGTCCTGTAGGATTTTAGAGGAGGAAAGATTATGTTTTGGCTGGAGACTCAGAGAGAAAATGATTTGAATTGAGCTTTGAAAGACACATGTCACCTGGCCATGTGTAACTGAGGAATTGATCTTTTGATATGTAAGGATTAGAGTAAATAAAAGCACAGAGGGGGCCATTAGTAGGCACAGGTACAGAGAGCAGCTCTATTTGACTAGAAGAGAGGGTAAGTGGAGGCCACACTGGAGGCCATACTGGAGGCAACAATAAGGAAGATGCATCAGGGTCTTCAATGTTGAGTCAGAGTTTATACTTCATTTAGAAATGAAGTGAAGGAGTTCCTCTGGTGATACAGGAAATGATTCTCCTTAGCTTTTGTGCTTCAGCAACTACTAGTGTGTTAGAGGAATAGCTTAAGACTTTAATTAGCTTCTGAAGCTATCTGGCTGGAGAGGAGTAAAATCTGGAGAGGTGGGTTGGACTGTGCTAGGTCAGCGGTCCCAGGGTTGGTCCCATGATCTTTGATACTGCTCATTTGTCTATTAGAAAAAAATAATCTGTGATAGACCAAGAACTGTGGCCTCAACTACTGCCAGGGGAATTTTAAAAGGGGGACATGCTGGGTATGGTGTTTGGGAGCCTGCTTTGGAAGAGTGCCAATTTTCTGCTCCCCTGCACAGGAAAACTTCCCTAGTTGTTAATATTGACTGTCTCCCAGTGTTTCACTCTCATTCTCTCTTCAATGTGGATCAAGCCCCTTTTCCGGGCCACTAACATCACAAAAAGAGAGACAGCCAGACATTATATGCCTTCTAATTGGAGACCTTATCACCACCCATGAGGTAATCTCACCAAATAAGTTGTCCCTGAACCTGATCAAGGATCTAAACCCAAATACCAACTTCCTGAAATTACAGTGAAATAGAGTTTCATGGAAAACAACACCACAGGAATATAATCAGCAAAATCCAAACTGTGGGAAACGCTATAACTATAGAACAAATTCTCTCCCCATCATCTTTTTTAAATAAATAATTGCAAGCAAAGTGAGAGAGAGAGAGGGAGGGAGGGAGGGAGGAAGAGAGGAAGGGAGAGAGAGAGAGAGAGAGGGAGAGAGAGAGAGAGAGAGACGCAAAACCAATAGGTTGAAAGAGACAACAAGCCAGTCACAATGTGTGGACTTAATTTGAATCCTGATTCAAACAAACTAAAATATTTTTTTAGTTATTTTTAAAATAATTTTTTAAAGTTATGACATTTGAGACAACTGGAAATTTTAATCTTATGATACTAAAGAAATTGTTATTTTCAAAAAATGTATGGATCAAGCCCCATGCTGATACAGTCTCCACTCAACTGCAAGAGTGGTCTTTAGACATAGTCTGATTATGACAATTTCCTGCTTTAAGCATCTAAAAATAACATAGACTAAACACCAGTTCCTTAACTTGCCTAAAATTTAGCACGGTCTGGCTCCTGCCTTCCTCGTCAGCCTGATCTCATGCTCTTCCAGCCCTCATTCACTCTCCTCCAGTCTCCCGGGACAGAGGTAGAACGAAACCCACAGTAAGAGAGATCTAGGCTAAAAGAAAAGGAAAATCCTATATATTTCTTTATGTACATATATGTATGTAAATATATATATGTATATTTGCGGTACACGGGCCTCTCCCTGTTGTGGCCTCTCCCGCTGCGGAGCACAGGCTCCGGACTCGCAGGCTCAGCGGCCATGGCTCACGGGCCCAGCCACTCCGCGGCATGTGGGATCTTCCCGGACCGGGGCGCGAACCCGTGTCCCCTGCATCGGCAGGGGAACTCTCAACCACTGCACCACCAGGGAAGCCCTGTAAATATATTTTTAACTATCTAGAAGGATATATGATAAATTAATGATTATGGTTATATTTTTTTGGTGGGGGGGAGTTTTGGATTGAGAGGAAAAAACTTATCTCTTTTATCTGTAATGTTTGAATCCAATTTCTACTTATACAGGAAAAACACACTCCTGTGTTTCTTCTTTATTATCACTCTACCACACTTCACATTTGGTCACCAAGTGTGTGGGGTGTTTTCCCACACATTAAGCAATTCTCCGTGACACCTGCTGGGTATCATGTAATTCAGTTCAATTCTGACACTAACTACATGGAGTTAGCATCAGATCTCACAAGTGAAGTCTGTGTCCCCACTTCAGACCCCAACTGCAAGTTCCAGGTTGTCATCTGCGCTTCTGACAGACCGACTTTAAATTGGAATTTCCACACTCCCCTCATTGGGTTCAATAATTTGCTAGAATGGCTCACATAACTCAGGGAAACATGTTTCCTGGCTTTTTATAAAGGATATGAATGAAGAGTCAGATGAAGAGACATATAGGGCAAGTCCAGAAGGGTCCTATGTGTAGGAGCTTCTGTTTTCCTATCTTGGTGGAGTTGGGCTTCACCACCCTCCTAGCGTGTAGCTATGGTCACTGACCTGGAAGCTCTCTGAATCCTCTACTATTGGGATTCTTATGGAGGTTTCATCACTTAGGCATGATTGATCATTAACTCAATCTCCAGCCTCTTTCCCCTTTCTAGAGCTGAAAGTTCCAAGCTTCTAATCATGGCTTGATCTTTCTGGTGACTGTCCGCCATCCTGAAGAGCCCACCAAAAGTCAGCTCATTAGAACAAAAGACACATCACCCAGGAAATTATAAGAGTTTCAGGAGCTCTGTGCCAGGAACCAGGGGCCGATACCAATATACATATTTTCTATTTTTTCACACCACCTTAAAAATAAATTCGTGTATCACCTGGCAAATTTTTAAGTCAGATTTTTAAAAAGACTTAGTTAAGATACAGAATTTCCCTTCTCCAAATGTCTTAAATAGAGAAAATTTGACCCTTTCTCTTCTGTGTTATCACAGTAGTTTGTTTATAGATCTATTCTAGCATTGCGTGTATTCTACAAATATTTATTGAGGACCCCAAAAATGTAGTTTGCTAAGGTAGTCACCACCCCTTCCCTAAAGGAGTTCACTTTGTCTAATTGTTATGGTATCCATTTCTCTTAAAATTACCTATTCATCACGTGTGCTATTTGTTAGTTTGCTTTTTTTTTTCACTTTAACTGTACATCTCAGAGATTTTCCTATGACAGGAGATATAGACTTACCTCATTCTTACCAATATGTAAGAAAATTGGTTGTTTTAATGGGGAACTTGGGACAGATCTTTGTAAGAAGATTGTGAGATGCTGATTAGTTACTATGCCTGGTATTGTGTGTAGTTTAATGGCTTTCAGACAGTTTTTCTTTCTTTAACTTGTAAAGGTATCAGGGGCCCAGAGTAACGGATTGTTTTCTAGGTAGAAAATGTCAGAGGACCCGAAGTTCCAATAACTCACTCGTCTTCATAGCAAATTCTAGGAATAGACCCATAAGGAGCTATGGCCTCAAGTCTGTCTATAACTCATCTATGATTTGAAATGATTAATTGTGTCTAGTAATGAGACTTCTATTCTTAAATGACTGATATGCCATCTCTAAGAGAAATTCATCAAAATAACATTGACATCATTGTTGGAATAATTTGTTTGCAAAATGAGTGTTGTGAAGGCTACAATACTCATTTGTATGTAGGGACACCGGGATTAAAACACAAAACTAAACTAAATCTCCCTCCTGTAGAGCCATGTATGCTGAATAACTATGAAAGCTTCTCTGCCATATTGGTTTCAATTGCACTACCTGTTACAGAAGAATAGAATGTGTTTTCACCAGTACAGAGATCAGGAACAATTCATGGCAGATTCAGTGGTCCTAGTCAATCATAGTAGCCTGGGGTGGTCCTTCTGGGATAGCTGGGTCTGGTGATTCCTTCTCTAACTTCCTTTCCTCTATGTTCCTGGAACTGCAACAGTCATCAGATCCCCAATCTTTATTCATGTGAACATCCCATGTTTTGGCAAGGATAGAGATTTTATGTTTTTATTGATACTTTACATGGGTTTCTTTCAATAGGTTATAAAGAAAGGAATACACACCAGTAAAAGATAGATTGATATGTCATGAAGAATTACACTTTTCCAATTCATATTGGAAAACCATACAGGCAAGTGATTAACCTTTCCATAGGCACATTTTAAAAACATCTTACCAGGAAATATTTTAAGCAAGCAATTTAAGGTTTTCTTTTTGATAATTTGCAAATAATGATCTTCCTAATAGAGATTTCCATCTTTTTCATCAAACATCAGTGAACCCCTGAAGGACATTTTTATTCTGCAATGCACTGCTAAAGAGAATCAGCAGAGCTTGAAATAGTTGAGGATTTAGGTATGACTGCAATTGCCTCTTTAACTTGGAGTTAGAGAATGGATCGTTATTTCTGTTACTTTGCAATTTGTGAGTGCCTTATGTGTTTTACTGACCTGAATCATTCTGAGAAGACTTACCACAGCTCAGCAGTCTCTGCTTTAACCAAAGATGTCCGAAGAATTTGATAGCACTTGATGAACTGGTAGAAGTTTTTAGTTGGAAAAGAGCAATTTTGTCTGAGTAGAACAACAGTAAGTGACAGCAAATCCAAATTTCTCACCCCCAACTTCTTTGCAATTTGATGACAGAACTTTCTGGGATATTTCAGTGTAAGAGGCTATAGCATCCAAAAAGGATACGATGCCTCTTTTCTTTCACATGCTTCCTATGAAAAAATCTAAGCCGTGGTTAAATCTAACATTCCTCCTGCTCCTACGCTGTATTCTACACCTGTGCTGCTGAACTTTGCATGAAAAGAAAGCAGACCTGATAAGTGGTATCACTGTAAATTCATGGCCATGCATCTCAGAGAAGCCCTTTCCAGCCTCTGCTTCATTTCCTCAACAATTTTGCTTCCTAATTCTCCAAGATGACGTTTTCATAGTTCTACACTTTCTTTAAACTTCCAATATTTGTCTTCACAATGATGAACACTTTCAAACTTTAATGAGAAAATAGAAGCATTCAAATAAGAAAACCCATCTTTCCATCATTGAACTCCTAAACGTATGTGTATCTGCACCCAGTGATTTCCCTTCTGATTAAAATGGAAGAAGAGCCCTCCTTTCCCCTTCACTTGCAGTCTTCACTAATTCACTCTGATTTTTTTTTCAAACATTTTGTTCCTCTAAAGTGGAAGCATCCTTTAATATATCCCATATTTAAAACAAAACATTCTTCTTACACTCCTCCAACTACCACTCAATTTCTTTTTCTCCCTTTCACATACTGAAAGGGTTGTCTCTATCTGTTATGTCTACTTTCTCACCTTTTATTCTCTTTTTGACTTGCTCCTTTCAGGTTTTTGCTACCACTACCCGCAGAAACAGTTTCACCAAAGTCAGCAATGAACTCCACTCAGTCAAATATTAGCCTGTTTCTTACTTAGTTTCTTAGTATAGTTTAATATGATGGACCACTCTTTCTTTATTAACAGCTTCTCCACTCTTGGCTTCTTTGGCAACACATTCACCAGCTTTTCTCCTGCCCCACTGACACTCCTTTTCAGGGTTCTCTTTTCTAAATTAACTAATTAATTAAATAATTATTGTAAAAATTGTACTATTTTATTGAGGTATAATTGACATGTAAAAATCTGTACGTGTTGAATGGATACAACTCAGTCAGTCTGGAGGTAAGTATACACTCATGAAACCATCACTGCCTTGATCAAGGCCATAAACGTATCCATCACTTTTCAAAGTCACCCCCCACCCCTTTATCATTATTTTCTGTGTGTGGTAGAAACACTTAACATAAGATCTACCTTCTTAGCAAATGTTACATATAAAGCACGGTACTGTTGGCTGTAAGTACTATTCTATATAGTAGGTCTCTAGAACTTGTTTATCTTGCACAACTGAAATTTTGTGCCCTTTGACCATTGCCTCCCTTTTTCCCCTTCCCCTAGCCCCTGGCAACCACCATTCTAATCTCTTCTATGAGTTTGACTATTTTATACTCCACATTTAAATGATATCATACAGTGTTTGTTCTTCCATGTCTGGCTTGTTTCACTTAGCATAGTGTTCCCCAAGTCTATCCATGTTGTTGCAAATGCCAGGGTTTACTTCTTTTTTAAGGCTGAATAATAATTTGTTGTATATGTGTATATATATGCCATGTTTTTTTAAATCCATTCATTTGTCAGTGGACAGTTAGGTTTCTTCCACCTCTTGGCTATTATGAATAATGCTTCAATAAACATGGGGGTACATGTATGCTTTTTGAGATTTTGATTTCAATTCCTTTGGATAAATATCCAGAAGTAGGATTGATGAATCATACAGTAGTTCCATTTTTAGTTAAGAAAGGTACCTCAATATAATAAAGGTCATATATGACAAGCTCACAGCTAACATTATACTGAACAGTGAAAATCTGAAAGCTTTTCTTTAAGATAGGAACAAGACAAGGATGCCCACTCTCATCACTTTTATTCCCCATAATACTGGAAGTGCTATCTAGAGCAATTAGAAATAAAATGCAGCTAAATCAGAAAAGAAGAAGTAAAATTGTGTTTGTTTGCAGATGACGTGATCTTATATATTGAAAACCCTAAAGACTCCGCCAAAAATCTATTAGAACTAATAAGTGAAATAAGTAAAGTTGTAGGATACAAATCAATGTACAAAATCAATTGCATTTCTAGACACTAACAACAAACTCTCTGAAAAAGAAATTAAGAAAGCAATTCCTTTTACAATAGCATGAAAAAGAATAAAATACTTAGGAATAACTAAACTTAACCAAGAAAGTGAAAGATCTGTACACTGAAAACTATAAAACATTAATGAAAGAAATTGAAGAAGACACAAATAAATGGAAAGATATCCCATGCTGATGAGCTAGAAGAATTCATATTATTGAAATGTTCATACTACCCAAAGTGATCTACATAGTCAATGCAATCCCTATCAAAATTCCAGTGGCGTTTTTCACAGAAATAGAAAAAACAATCCTAAAAATTCCTATAGAACCACAAAAGATTCTGAAGAGCCAAAGTATCTTGAGCAAGAAAAATAAAGCTGGAAGCTCCCCATTTTCTGTTTTCAAATTGTATTTGATTTTGATAGTCATCGAAATAGAATGGTACTGGCATATAAACAGACACATAGAACATTAGAACAGAATAGAGAGCTAGGTGTTCTTTGCTCTCCCCAATTCCTGCATCCAAATTCTAAATGTTGGTGTATTTCAGGGCTCACACATGGGTCCCCTTCTCTTCTCCATTTATATTCTCTCCCTGTGTGATTTCATCCAGTCTTATGGTTTTCTTTAAATACAATTTTTATACTGATAAGTTATCTTTAGCTCAGATCTTCACTCTGAGCTTAGTAACTATGCATCCAGTTACCTATATGGCAGATGTTTCACAGACATCTCAAAATTAACATGTAGAAAAGAAGAACTCTCAATATTCGAAGATGTATTAGAAATCCAGTTACCATTATTTGAAATGTGTCTCTTTCTCTATCAGTACTACATAATCCACACCATGATCTCTTTTGGGAACTAACTACATAGCTTTTAAACTGGTCTCCCTGCTTTCACTTTTGTCCATCCCTCTTGTCAACACCTTCCCCCCAGCCCTTTTTCCACACAGCAGGAGGAATTAATTAAAAACTGTATTTATTGAGGTATAACGTATAATACACATATAGTAAAATGCATAAATATTAAGTGTACAGCCAAATAATTAGCATCCAGATAAAAACTAGGACGTTATTAGCACTCCAAAGACCAATATTTGTTCTTAAATCTGTTTCAGTTTTTTTGTAATTTTTAATTCTAGAATTTCATTTGATTTGTTTTGTATATATTTGTTTTATGGTGAAATTCTCCATCTTATGTATTTCCTTATATATATATATAAATATAATTTTTTATCTTTGATAACTCCAATATCTGGATAACCTGTGTTAATTTTTTTTCACTGTCCTTTTGTTCTCTTGATTTTTAGTTATTTGGTACTATCTCCTGACATTTGTTTATTTGGTACTATCTCCTGACATTTGTTTATTTGGTACTATCTCCTGACATTTAGTTATTTGGTACTATCTCCTGACATTTTTTTTTCAGTTGAATCATCATTACTGTGTGTACTATCTCCTGACATTTAGTTATTTGGTACTATCTCCTGACATTTTTTTTTCAGTTGAATCATCATTACTGTGTGTAAAAAATTGTATAGTTTTAAAATGACCTTATCTTTGTCTACTAAGAGTTCATTTATTTTCCAGAATACAGTCAGAATAAGTTCAGATCACTTTGCTGCATTAGAGACTGGTCTGTTTCCAATTTTATCCTATTCCTAGAGTAGATTTCTTCAGGGATTTCAATAGAAATCTCGAGGCCTTTAGCAGTTGTCTTAGTCTGTCAGGCTGCTATAACAAACTACCATGGACTGGTGATTAAACAAAAAAACAAACAAAAAAATTTACCTCTCATAGTTCTGGAGGGTGGAAATCCAAGATAATGATGCTGGCAGATTTGGTGTGTTGCAGGGGGGTGCATTTCCTGGTTCACAGATGGCCATCTTTTTGCTGTGTCCTAAAATGGTGGAGAGTAGAAGGCAGAAGAAAGCTATTTCTTGACCCTTGTAAGGGCACTAATCCCATTCACAATGGCTGCACCCTCATAACCTCACCTAATCCTAATTACCTTCCAAAGACCCCGCCTCCTGACACCATCACATTTGTGGGTAGGGATTTAACATATGAATTTTGAGGAACACAAATATTCAGTCCATAACAGTAGTGTTCCCTTCCCTTGAAGGCTCCTGAATTTTAATTTTGATCTACCCAGAACCAGAGAAATGCTGAAATATCTGCCTTAGCATTTTAGTCTCTTAGCAACTGCTTTCTGTTTGGTTCCTTGGTGTCTCACTCACATTTGCGCAATTTAGGGATTAGCAGATGCTTCTGGGGAAATTGCCTACAGAATTTTAGTCTTCATGTAATTTTTTTTCTTATGTCTGGAATCCTGTCACCTCAAATACCAGTATTTTGAAAATTGTCAGATGCCTTCATAGAGTTCTTTATTTTTTTCAAAAACCAGAGTTTATATTTCTTCCTGGTGTGGGAGTTAGTTTGATATTAGCTACTCTGCCATAGGCAGAAATGAAACGCTCCTCTGTTTTAAATGCAAAAATCAAATCACATCACTCCTTTGGTTCAAAGTCTCCAACAGCTGTCCATTGCAAGTAGTATAAGATACAAACTCCACACCATGAGCTAAAGTACTGCAAACAATCTGCCAAAAGGCGTATAGCAGAGAGTGACAGAACTGAATACAAAACTAGGGTCTTTTGATTCCCAGTCCAGGACGGCAACAATTTTCTCTCTTGTGGGTGCTTTGCCACATGAAAAGCAGAATTTGTATTTTTTTTTTTTTTTTTGGTGGTACGCGGGCCTCTCACTGTTGTGACCTCTCCCATTGCGGAGCACAGGCTCCAGACACGCAGGCTCAGCGGCCATGGCTCACGGGCCTAGCTGCTCCGCGGCATGTGGGATCTTCCCGGACCGGGGCACGAACCCGTGTCCCCTGCATCGGCAGGCGGACTTTCAATCACTGAGCCACCAGGGAAGCCCAGAATTTGTATTTTGATGCACTGACTGGGATTCCTCCCAGCCCCTGGTTAATTTGGTGGAAGCATATAGGACTTAATTGTGTGTTATTTCTGTTTCTAGTACCTGCCACAGAGCCTGCATCATATTTCTAAAATTCTCCCCCTTTCTCCTAGCCCTTTTTATTAGCAGTTAATCATTATTCAAAGAGAAATTTATAGATGTATTGCAAGTCCTTAGATCAAATGTTTCCAGGACTAAATTTTATAATTTTGTAACTAGAGAGCACTACCTTCATGTTACATATAAGGAAACTCAGGTTTGTGCAGGTTAAAGGACTTGCTTAAGGTCATTTGCTTGACTTGTAGCACAGGGAGACAGCAAAATGTGTTTCCTGATTCACAACCTGTGATTATTTTTACAGCCTCTCTTTGCTATGTTGTTGTATTAGAATGGAGATTTGTCCCTTTGGTCTGTGAGAGTTCCCACTGTTTCCCCTGTTGATTATAGCTGTTCTTTACAAATTTTTTTTTTTTTTTTTGCGGTACGCGGGCCTCTCACTGCTGTGGCCTCTCCAGTTGCGGAGCACAGGCTCCGGACGCGCAGGCTCAGCGGCCATGGCTCACGGGCCCAGCCGCTCCGCGGCATTTGGGATCTTCCCGGACCGGGCCACGCTTTACAAATATTTTTAAAGCTGAAAAACTTACATTTTTTACTAAATAAAATTGCATTCGTAATTCCAATATGTAGACAAGATAAGTGGAACTTTTGCAGATCAAAGGCTGTGGGACATGGAGTCCATACCATTTGTCCTCCTCATTCTCTTTCCACTATTGAGACCCCCTTGGGGACCTAGAGAACCAAAGAACAGAATTCTGAAAACACTGGTAGGGTTTATCTGTTCAAATTACTAAGCCAGCTACCTTTGTTTAGTGCTTTTTGCATTACAGAGTTTTGGGACATATATTATCACATTTAATGCCCGTATCATCCTGTGTAAGGTATCTGAGGCATGGATTTTAATATACCCATATTACAAGTGAGAAAACCAGGACTCGGGCTAAGCAAACTTCTGCAAATCATAAAAATAAAGAAATGAACACAGTGACACCAAAATATTATGTCTTGGAGTCCAGTATTTATTTTTCCACATTTAGGGACAATGCATATAAACTTTTACCAGATCCTTCTTAATATAATTACCTAGGAACTGGAGACCCAGTCTAACCTGAGAATGTCTGTGCTACTGTATAGTATTTTCATTAGAATTCAGTTTTCCAACTTTCAAAGAAAGTGTCATAGGGCATCCAGAAGTACCTTGAGAGCCTCGTGATCTGGCTGGAGAAATTTCAGGTTGAAAACATCATTGCTCTGTGGAACTTGCTCCTGTACATCTGTGTTATGATTCCCAGACCCATTACTCATCCCCTTAATTCTAAAACATGTCTGTACAACTGTGAATATGCTGTCCATGGGGAAAGATTCTTGCCTCCTTTTGGGGAGTGCAAGAGCAAAACAAATATTTAAAAATTACAATAAAAACCTTTTCTGTATGTATCTAGTATTTTTTACTTTCTCAGCTTGGAGTATTTTTAAAAAGCCACAGTCTTTTACATATTTAAATTAAATGGTTCTGAGTGCCCATTCTACTGTTGAGAAGGCATCTGTCTTTCCTACTCTGCATCTTTCTTTACCCCTACTGTCCTCGTATTCTAAAAATAGGAACCCTGAGTGTGTTCACTTAGTCCTGGTGGCTCTTGTTTCATGGGATAAAAACGAAGAAGAAAATCTGATGAGTTCTCCTGGAGAGCAGCATTCTCTGCCTCTGTGGTTGCCATAGCACTGGTGTCACGTGGAAAATAAGTGATCCCTTGGCCAGATGCGGTACCTGTCTCTTGCTGGAAACCTGTTGATGGCGTTAGTAGATCAATACTCCTTTTGTTCTGGAAGGAAGGCAGATTGTGTCTTCTGTGACTGAGGTTCATAGTCGGACAGTTTCTCAGGGTGCAAATCTGAGACAGAAAGACCTTTCCACAGTGCTTTGTTCAGCCGTGGTGTTGCATGCCCATCACAGGCCTGGGGTCTGTCAGTTATGACTACTGGGTGACTCGCTGACACACACACCCAGACACACACTCTCCTAACACATCTACCCATACACTCACATACCCAGAGGCATGCACATGCACTTGTGCAGACACACACACACACACACACACACACACACACACACACACACACACACACACACACACACACACACACACCCCTACACTTACACTTTTCCTGAGGGGCGCACCAGGGTGACTGGGCCCAGCGCACCTCATCACCTTCATCCTGAGGCTTTGAGAGTGGAAACCATCCCCTTCTTAGACACAAAGCCTGCTCTATCTCCTGACACAAGGTGGACACTATTTCTTCCAAGTAAAAGCCATACCTGGTGGTATGTATAGGACATTTTATAGTTTACACAGTGTGTGGAAATTAATTATCTTATTTGAAAACACAATAGTATTTTACTTTTAGAAATTAAAAAGAAAACAAAGCTCAGGGACATTAAGGGACATGACCAAGGACACACTGCTTTTGCATACAAACCTCTCTCACTCTCTCTGTCTCTTATATTCCCTCAATTTAGGGTGTGTTATTTAAAAAATAATACGGATTATTCTGACATGAAAATTATTCAGACATAAAAATGTAAAAAAACAACATGCCTATGCACCAACCACCCAATTTAAGAAAAAAAAAATATTGCAAATAGAAGTGAACCCTGTGTGTATCTCTATATCCCCCTTTCTCTCTCTCTTCCTAGTAAATAACTACTATTCTCTATCTGTTGTTTATCGTTTTCTTACATTTCTTTAAACTTTTACTACATATGTATGTATTTTTAAACCATGTCTAGTGCATCTTCTTACAAGTTTTATTACTTTTTGTTATCTCAGTTTTGTTATTTATAAAATGGGAAAAATAATACTTTATTAGGTTGTCGAGAGCATAAGTGATTTAGTATCTAAAAAAACAATAATGCTTGACATATAGTGAGTTTTTTTAAGTTTTAAAATGCTCCTTTTTTTTGCAGTTTCTTTTTTTCTCTGAACTATATGTTCATGAGATTCATCCATCTTGATATATGTAGTCTGAGCTTATTCATTTCTCCTACTTCCTAGTAGGCCACATTTTATTACAATCATATTAGGATTTTTAAAATACTTTTTAAAAATACTGCTGCTATAAACATTCTTATACATGTTTTCCATGGAAGAGAGCCTCTAAGGAATATATAGAATTATTGAATTGTCCAGTCATGGAAATGCATATCTTTAACCCAACTTGATATTGCCAAATTGCTTCCAGAATTTGCTGTACCCAGTTACACTCCCACTGGCAGCTTATGAAAATGCATAAGGAGATGCCATATCACTGCCAACTTTTAAAATAATTTATGAATTTCTGCTTATCTAAAGGAATTGTCAATTCAGAGGTTTTGTCCTTTTTCTAGTAGACTGTTTGTCCTTTTATCTCTCAGTTGTAGAAATTATTCATAATCCCTTGTCATTTAAATCAGCTAATTATACCTTAACACAGATTGTGACCTTTTTTTCACCCTTTTAGGGTGACTTTTGATAGGTTTTATATTTAGTGCAGTAAAATTTAATATGTTCCTTCTTTATGAGATGTGTCTTTGGGGATTTTGTTGAAAAGATTTTTCCCTACTCTGAAGTCATATATCCTCTTAAATTTTCTTCTAAAAGTTCTAGAATTTTAATTTTTATAGATAGTTCTTTAATTTGGACATTTTAAAGGAATAACATGAAATAGAAATCAATTTTATTTTTTCATATGTGTGTATAATTATCCCAGCATAATTTACTCAGTCTTCCATTTTTTCCCAATTGATCTGTGATGCTACCTGTCTTATACCTAGTGTATATAAAATACATATAAATATCTATATATATTTATATAGATAGATATATGCAGGGTCTATTGGAGGCTTTAGCTTCTGTTCCATTGGTATGTTTGTTTCTAAACCAAATCCTCAATCTTAATTACTTTATATTAAATATTACTTGAAGTAGTATTTATTATAATTTTTATTGCTTTGTTGGATATTTTCAGCTATTTGTTCTTTGATAGCAATTTAAGGGTCTGCTCAAATTCGATGAAAAACTTGATGGACATTTTGTCATATTTCTATTTTCTAAATTGCCCTTTTTGTACACTAAAACTTCATTCTTTTTATCTATTTTTTTCTCAGTTTGTGACTATATGATTTTGGTCACTTCAAGGAGGCCCATTTTGGATCTGGATTTGTAGTTTTTTTTAATGTACTCAGTAAGTGGTAAGGCCACTGATAACTACCCTATGGTAAAGAGCACAGATTTGAAGTAACTAAAAATGATGACTGCCCTCAGCACTTTAGAATTAACTAAAAATCAAGGACATTATTTTACTTCAATGGATAGTAAAATAATGGATGGGAGACTTTGCTGGAAAGTAATACCTTAAGGACTATTGATCTCTTAGCATCTTTTAGGCTCTTTGCTACAATAAGAGATAGTGGGATACAGTTGAAAGACTTTACAGTCACTGTACTTCAGACCCAGGCTTTTCAACTTACTGGCTGATGGGGAATCACTTACTTGAACTTGGGTTTCCTCATCTGTAAATGAAGATTATAATATGCAGCTTACAAGGTTTTGGTAAAAATACATGAGATAATACTTGTGAAATAATACAGCATACTATCTGCTATGTCATAGCTGTATAAGAAAACATTAATTGTCTGCCTCTTTAGAGGAACTGATTTCAGTTAAGTAACTGAAATTTTTGCTGAGTAGCAAGAACTATTGTTTGCAGGTGATTTAACTACTTGTTGAAGTTGTTGTTTGCAGGTGATTTAACTACTTGTTGAAGGACAGTAGTGGCTCAATTAATTTTTACCGGCCAAAAGAGAATGATTTCTTTTATACCATGAAAAAATTTTAAGTGAAATAAGACAGGCTTTGGAAGAAGACATTCCTTTCTGAGACTTCTGGCTTTACTCTTTACTAGCTATGTGACCTGGAGAAGTTGGTTTTCGTATTGGTGCTATGGAGATAATTTCTTTAAGGTCTTTATAAAAATGAGAGATAGTAGATTCAAACTTCCCACTGCACTGCCTGCTGCAGGGTAAGTGCTTCATAATTAGTAGCTGCTATTTTTTTTTTTTACCATTTTATAGAATTGAGCTTTCAAGTATCTTGACGTAACTGAAGGAAGAACGTCTACATTGTCCTACCTGCTTGAGAACAATCTCACTGAGTTGTATATCAATAAAAAATAACTCATTTTTCACTCTTTAATAAATTGAGCCCTAATACCTGAAAATTTTTTCTGGTAACTTTCACAAGAGTCACCACTCACTAGGTACACATAGGATAAATGGAATAATGGAAAAATGATGTTTGTTTATCTCAATTATTGTTATCAGATATATATTAGTTGCCAAACCAGAATCCCATCAGGACACCTGCAAAGATTAGCAAGTATATCATTGATAAAACACTTTCAACTCTCGGATTCCAACGGCAGAAAACAAAGAACTCCTGGATCCCCTGAGTGTTCAGTTGGAGAATTCTGATTGACAAAACACCATCAAAGGAAATTCAAGAAAGGGGCATGGACACTTTTTCATAATGTCTTCCATAAAAAAGAAAAGGGATTTAAAATTTTAGAAATCTGCCATGGGTTTTCTCCTTTTGGCAAAACACAAGAAACATGAAGAAAACCACATCAAGGCACGTCATAAGCAAACTGCTCAAAAAAGGGAATAAAGAACAAAACTTTTTTTTATTAAGTTAATTTTATATTTTGTATTTAATAGAACAAGTGGTGATTGGGGGACGTTTATAAACAATACAATTGGTAGTGTATTTCCAGCCGAAACCAAGCTTTTGGGTTTTTCTTTGCTCTTTATTAGGTATGCCAGGACCTGTAATTAATGCCAACAGTTTTCTCCACTTGGCGCTGACCTTCCCACCTCCGCGCACGTTGCGGGCACCTGAGCCTGATTTGCTGTGGCTGACCTGGGCTCCCAGTTGTCCCCGAGCCAGGCCCCATTTCACTTTGCCCGCTTCCATCTGAGGCCCCGCCCAGTCCTCTTCCCTGAAGTCCCGGCACCTGCGGGTATCATTGCTGATTGGATCAACCTGGGATCCCCCCCGGGGGAAGCGTGGGCGGGAGAGAACTTGAAATAGGCAAGGCGGGCTTGAGGAGGGAGTAGCAGTGAGCACGGGCTCCGAGACGAGGGGGAGGTGTCGGGGCAGAGGAGGGAGAGCCCGGAGGAGAGGAGAGACCCGAGAGCGGCCGTGTGGTCACAGCGGCGACCTGCAGAGGCCACGGCGGCTCCAGGACGGAGAGCAGGTAAGACAGCGGCCCTGGAGGGAGGAAGAAAGCCCTCCCCTCTCCCCTTGTGCCCCATGACGCAAGTGACCCCGAAGCACCCCAAATAAGTACATTCAGTTCCCTCTCGGGACTGGCCTCCCTTGCGGGAGGGGTGAGATTCAAGGGCAACTGGATGTGCCTCTGCCAGCCTCCCCGCATCCATTTGCTGATGGCTGAAATTCTTTTTTGTTTGTTTGTTTTGCGGTACGCGGGCCTCTCACTGTTGTGGCCTCTCCCGTTGCGGAGCGCAGGCTCAGCGGCCATGGCTCACGGGCCTAGCCGCTCCGCCATGGCTCACGGGCCTAGCCGCTCCGCAGCTTGTGGGATCTTCCCGGACCGGGGCACGAACCCGTGTCCCGTGCATCGGCAGACGGACTATCAACCACTGCACCACCAGGGAAGCCCCTGAAATTCTTTTAATAGCACATAAGACCTTTCACTTCCATACTTAAAAGATTGAATTCTAATACAAAGGACAAATGTTTCCTGAACCCAAATGTGTTTGTAGTAGAAGTATAAGTGACTAAGGTAAGGTCTGTTCAGTGGGGATAGAGGTTAGGAAAAGGGACACCTCGCTTGGGGTGGAAAAGCCCGGAAACGGGAGGCTCGGGTCCAAAGAGGCCGATATTCACAGTCTGGCCGTGTTCTTCTGGGCTGTTGACCTGAAATCGATCTGAGTCCGGGAGAAGCGGCCCGGGCGGGGTCCCCGGGTGGGCAGCCGCGTCTTCAGCCGCAGCAGGGCCACTACTTGAATTATTTCCTCTGCCTGAGATCGCGCTCGGGACTTTTGTGTGGGAGAAGCATTTCACGAATCTCTACACCGCAGAATACTTGCAAGTATTGAGTCGCTCAAACGATGCTTACTATTCATGGGCATGAACTCAGAGAACAATGCTCACACCAAAAGGGACAGACCTAAATGTGGGGCTTTCTTTGATTATATTGGTTCCTAGTTAAATATAACAGATACTCCTTCTCCAGGGGTCTACAGAATCTTTTCCAGAGTGACAATAACTTTTTCCCTTTGACTCAACCTCTTCCTCCGTGTTCTCGGCGTCCCCTGCCAGCCATGAGGGGATGGCCTCATTCTGAAGTCTGTTTGCCAGGTTATGGGAGCCTGGAAGTCTTTTCAGCTGTGGAACACAGATTACTCACCCCTTTTTAAATGATCTAACATACATAAAACCGTGGCTAGAATAGTGACTCGGCCACTAAGTGAATGGATATATTTTTTCATCCATGACAGACATGTCTGAAAGTTATCTGTTTGTTCCCTCACTCCCTAATTAGGACACTGACGCACTCTAGGGAGTCCCTTCCTTTCAGACAGCACTTTTAGTTCTCTTTAATGCATCTTCACATTCATTGTCTCCTTTTATTCAACGCCGGTAAAGTAGGTAGGGCACGTGTCATTGTTCTCACTTGACAGATCAGAAAGATAAGACACAGCAAGGGTTTGCTTTGGTCACAGAGTAAATTAGGAGCAGACCTGGATCTGTGAAGTGAGGTCGGCTGCATTGGGTGGTCCCCTGACCCAGGCTTCGCACAACTTCAGACCCTTGTATCCAGGACTAATGAGCTCACCTGAATCTCACTAGGCCTGAGCATCAGGTGGGCTGAGTAGGGCTTGTCAGTCATCCAGCCGGCACCCTCCTCCCTCCAGATAGGATGGGGGTGGAGAAGCCAAATGCAGGCTGTCTGTCCCTGAGTCAGGGCCTAATGGGCAGGGAGAGCTTTGCCTTTTTTCAGAGAACCTTATCAGGGTCTTAAAGTGGGACTTGTAGTGAACAGCATTCTCAAAATAACAAGTGTCAGCCATGGACAAAATTTTCTAAATAGTAAAACATTACCACTGATTAGACATCTAATGTATCAAGGTGCTTTGGGCTTAGAACACAACACTTCTCTCACAGAGGGAATTTGCTAACAATTCCCTGGCTACGGTGGCAGAGCCAGGGTCTCTGTTCTGTCCCTCTCAGACCTTTGTTCTGTGTCTTGATCAATTCTTCTGTCATTCTCTGTCCTCTGTGGGTATGTTTGTGCGTGAGGGTAGAAAGGGTGGATGGATATGTGTAAATTCTCTGCTGTCCTGCTTATAAATCCTTACACACTTTCTCTCCTCCACTCTATTTGGAAAGTTTTTGTCTCAGATCATTGACTCTGTTAGTTATATCAGCCTCCTTCTCTGCCTCTCCAAGAGGGAGAAGCTATTTACCTTTGAAGAGATGCTATGGTTTAGGTGGGGGAAGATCTGGCTCCCCGCAGAGCCCTGAGAGGAGGATCGAGGAAAGAAAATAACCCTGTATTTCTGGCATTTCCTGGCTGCCCAGAGCATCTCTCTACAGCTGACATGGATAAATTTTTTTCAAATGCTACAGGTTTTTAAAACATCATTTATAATGTGAGTCATATTAGCATTTAAGATACTGGTTATTTATTTTTTAACATCTTTATTGGAGTATAATTGCTTTACCGTGTTGTGTTAGTTTCTGCTATATAACAAAATGAATCAGCTATACGTATACATATATTCCCATATCCACTCCCTCTTGCGTCTCCCTCCCACCCTCCCTATCTCACCCTTCTAGGTGGTCACAAAGCACCTAGCTGATCTCCCTGTGCTATGCGGCTCCTTCCCTCTAGCTATTTTACATTTGGTAGTGTATATATGTCCATGCCACTATCTCGCTTTGTCACAGCTTACCCTTCCCCCTCCCTGTGTCCTCAAGTCCATTCTCTACGTCTGCGTCTTTATTCCTGTCCTGCCCCTAGGTTCTTCAGAACAATTTTTTTTTCTATATTCCATATATATGTGTTAGCATATGGTATTTGTTTTTCTCTTTCTGACTGACTTCACTCTGTATGACAGACTTTAGGTCCATCCACCTCACTACAAATAACTTAATTTTGTTTCTTTTTATGGCTGAGTAATATTCCGTTGTATATATATGCTACATCTTCTTTATCCGTTCATCTGTTGATGGACACTTAGGTTGCTTCCATGTCCTGGCTATTATAAACAGAGCTGCAGTGAACATTGTGGTACATGACTCCTTTTGAATTATGGTATTCTCAGGGTATATGCCCAGTAGTGGGATTTCTGGGTTGTATGGTAGTTCTATTTTTAGTTTTTTAAGGAACCTCCATACTGTTCTCCATAGTGGCTATAAGATACTGGTTATTTTTACTGCATAGAATGTGACATATTCATTTTGTATGTTATCACATTTCTAAAAACTCAGTTTACCTCCTAAATTTATTGGAAAGCAATTTTAAAATGTAGCTTGAAACTCCTGACAGACACAAGTGCTCTTGAACAAGTGGAAAGATACCTCGTGTTCTTGCACAGGATGACTGAACGTTATAAAGATTGCATTTTCCCTAAGTTAAATTTTTTTTACTTTTTATTTTCAAATTATTCAGTTTTCTTGAGCTATAATTGATATACAGCACTGTATAAGTTTACACCTGTACAGCATAATGTTTTGACTTACATATAATGTGAAATACCACAGTAAGTTTAGTTAACATCCATCATTTCATACAGATACAAAAGAAGAAAAGTTTTTCTTCCTTGTGGTGAGAACTCTTAGGATTTACTCTTCACTTTCATACATACCATACTTCTTCTATGGGTTTTTTTGTTTTGCTTTTGTTTTGGATTCCACATATGAGATCATATATTATGTCTTTCTCTGATGTATTTCACTTAGCATAATGCCTTCAACATGCATCCATGTTGTTGTAAATGGCAGAAGTTCCTTCTTTTTATGGCTGCATAATATTCCATTGTGTATATACCACACTTTCTTTATCCACTCATGGGTTGATTGATACTTAAATCATTTCCATGTCTTAGCTACTGTAAATAATGTGGTTAAGAACATGGTGATACAGATGTCTCTCTGACATAGTGCTTTTGTTTCTGTCAGATGTATTCCCAGAAGTGGAATTGCTGGATCATATGGTAGTTCTATTTTTCTGAGGAATCTCCATGCTGTTTTCCATAGTGGCTGTACCAACTTACAGTCACCCTAACCATGCACAAGTATTCCCTTTTCTCTACAGCCTTGCCAGCATTTGTTATTGCTTGTCCTTTTGATAATAGCTATTCTGACAGGTGTGAGGAGTTGTCTCCTTGTGGTTTTGATTTGCATTTTTCCAATGATTAGTGATGTTTAGCACCTTTTAATGTACCTGTTAGCCGTATGTGTATACCTTCTTTGGGAAAATGTCTATTAGGTCCTTTACCTATTTTTCAGTTGGATTATTTGTTTTTTGCTATTGAGTTGTATGATTTCTTTTTATATTTTGGATATTAATTCTTTGTTATATATATGATTGGTAAATATATTCTCCCATTCTGTAGGTGGTCTTTTCATTTTCTTTATTTCTTTTGCTGTGCAGAAGCTTTGTTGAGTGTAGTCCCACTGTTTATTTTTTATCTTGTTCGGATCATATCCAAAAAAATTGTGGTGGAGGCCCATGTCAAGGAACCTTTTTCCCATTTTCTTCTAGGGGTTTTATGGTTTCCAGTCTTACATTTAAATTTTTAATCCATTTCGAGTTAATTTTGTGAATGATGTAAGATAGGGGTATTGTTTCATTATTTTTGTATGAGTATCCAAATTTCCTGGTACCATTTATTGAAGAGAATGTTTTTTCTCCATGAGTATTCTTTGCTCCCTTGTCAAATATTAGTTGACTATATGTGCACGGCTTTATTTCTCAGCGCTTGATTCTGTTCCATTGGTCTTTGTGTCTGTTTTTAATGCCAGTACAATACTGTTTGGATTGCTATAATATTAGAATATAGCTTGAAATCAGGAAGTGTGATGCCTCCTGCTTTGTTCTTCTTTTTTCAGCATTGCTTTGGCTATCCAGTATCTTTCGTAGCTCCATATAAACTTTAGGATTGTTTTTTCTACTTATTTAAAAGAAAAAAAGTTTTAGAGCAGCCAAAGGGTAAAAGATACCAGCAGACTCACATGCCAAGAAATGTTAAAGGTAGTATTTCAGGAAGCAGGAAAGTCATACCAGATGGAAACATAAACCCAGACAAAGAGTGAAGAAAACTACAAATGTGAACTACATGTAAGATATTGTCTCTGCTCACCTATTAGGAAAAGTAAGAAGCTGGGTAGAAAAATATATCATTCAACAAAGCCTGCTTAATGAAATTATTATTAAAATTATTTAAATGTTAATGCATTGCTTTTAATCAGTAACCTAAAAGACTGAATGAAATTTGAGTAGACAGTACCTCTGTCTCCCCTTCTCAGAACTTTGCCTCACAGCAACCCCTCAAAAGGTTTTTCTCCCTATGTCCAGATAATGTGCTTATACCACTATTGGTTCTCAATATTAATCATCCTTTATTAAACTTACATAGTAGATATATATTAAACTCTTTAGCATCTTTCTTTTCTACTCACCCTTCTCATGCTCTATATTTCTCATTTATTGAAATAGTTCTTTGTTTAGTATGATGATATACTTTTGACTTCAAAGTCATCAGAATTCTACCATTAAACTTATTTAGTTGAACATCTTGTGTTCTCTCTAGAGTTGACTGCTTTGTTTATTTGCTTAGTTTTCTATGACACCATCATTTTTTTCCTATGTGTACCATCATACCTATCAGACAACTGTTAAGTATTATTTCCCAAACATACAGAGCTTTTATGATATTTTGTTAAGTCTTATTTTGTTCTTTGCTCTGGATCCCTGCTTCATTGTTCTTGCTGGGACTTCTGTTGGCAACCATTTGTGGAATTCCCTTCATTGTCCTCATAAGATACCTGGATGCTGTATCTCTTTTCGAAGTTGACTCTGTTATCATGGAAGTGAGAACATTTCTGAGAAAGAATCCATACAATGCTCACTTCTTATCTTCCTTTTTTGGGGCATATTCACGGTTGGAAATGTCTTTGTCTATAGAAAGTTTTTCGAAAAGCTGTAGGGTAATCTGGTGGCAAGCTTGAATTTTCATTGGTTTGTGTCCGAAAGTGTTGCAGATGTCACTTTCTGGGAATCTTGTCTCTGAGGCTCTTTACTTTGTCTAGAGGAGGAGCCTCTAGTTCTCTTAACTACAGGTCATCTATGGTTCTGGGAGCAGATGGGGAAAGAGTTCTTAAAGTTCAGTGGTTCGTATATAGGATTTCATTTAACTTTGCTGTCCTTATCTCATTCCCAGCATTTGCCTGGCTTTTTTGGATCCACAGACTCCCAGATTCAATTTTTCATGAGAACAAACCTTGGCTCTCCTTCCTGAGGTGTGACAGCTTGACTGTGCATGATGGTGAACAGAACCCAGGGGTCCAAATACTGTATTCAGATGGTCAGTCTTTCTCTTGCTTTCATCCTCTTTCTTCTGGTGTGCACTCCTTGTTACCTGGCACCTCACAGTCTGGGATATGTCAGAGGTTTTGGTGATTAGAATAAGTTTCTTTCTTGTAGTAACTACTCACTTAATTATCTTTCCTATTGCTTCTTTCATTCTGAGGCCCTTTCTATATTTTAATATATCACCTAAGTGAAATTACACAAGGGAGAAGAGGTACGTATTTGGGGCCAATTCATCAAGTTTAAACACAATTTCCATGTTATATTTTAAAGCCCTCGGGTAAGGAATAGAAAGGTTTAAATAAAACACCATCGTCTACTACAAATGACCAAAAGACTTTCTACTAGTTTGTAATTAAAAATCCAGAGGCAGGAAAACCATACTGACCACTGGAGAAATCATGAAAATCTGAATATGGCACTGATAGGACTCAGCAGAAGAATGTGAATGTGAGAGGGATTTAGGAGATGATTTCAACCAGACTGAGTGACCAATTGAATATGGGGGTGAATGTAATGAAAAGAATAAAAAGTCTAGGATGACTTTAAGGCTTTTGACTTGATGACTGGGAGGAAGCCATTATCTTCTTTTAAACAAAGAGAATGCAGGAGGAAGATTGGCAGAGGAATAGGTCAGTTCTATTTTAGATTTACTGAATTAGAGATGCCTGAGGCTCACCCAAGCAGAGTTGGTCGCTAGGTAGATATTATGTTCTTAAAGTTTGAAAAGCAGCGATTGCAATGTGTACTAGGCCATTCTCAATGATGTACTTGTAATGGGCTCTAATAATTCTGTTGGTAAAGCAGTATTTCTTGATCCCTTGACTCTTGGAGCAAATATAAGTAATACAGTGATTCCATTTCAGAAGCATCTGCCTTTATTTGAAATGGGAAAGAATTTTAAGACCTCTGAGACTCATGTTTAGAGAAATAGGAAATGATATATAAAGCAGAATTTGAAGGCTAAAGTTTGGGTTTATCGGAATAGATAACTTCCCTTATAAAAGCGAATTATTACTGATCCTAAAGCCACCTTGAAGAGAATAACTATTAAGACAAGAACTTGAAATACCCCAATGACTACCTAGCCTCCTCTAAATCTTAAAAAAACACATCAAGTGCAGATATTTTCAGGTGTGCTGTTAAAACGTGACTCTGAGCTGACAGTTTACACAGAATGACTTGCAATGGACTTGCTCAGAATAAAAGTAGCATATAATCATCATTTCACATACATTCTTATTCTTTATTTTTCTCTTTTGTTCCAGCAGAAGTCATCCTCCAAATCAAGTTATTCGCTTATTTTATGTTCCATGTGCTATCTCGTCATCTCATCTTACCCACTGAATTTCTTTCTGCAGTCATTCTTTTTTTCCTTTTGTTCTCTGAAAAGACAGTTAATAGATACCTACCATATGACTCAGGCTTAAACTGGCCAAAACGTCAAAAGTAGCAACATGGGTTATCATACTAAATGAAACAAGTTAGATACAAGAAGACAAATATCCTGTAATATCACTTATGTGGAATATAAAGAAATTAATACAAATCAACTTATTTACATAAACAAGCTCACAGACATAGAAAACAAACTTTTGGTTGCCAAGGGGGAAAGGAGATGGGGAGGGATAAATGAGGAATATGGGATTAACAGATACACACCACTGCATATAAAATATGTAAACAATGAGAATTTACTGTATAGCAACAGGGAACTATATTCAGTATCTTGTAATAATCTGTAGCGGAAAAGAATCTGAAGCTGTACACTGGAAACTAACACAATATTGTAAATCAACTATAGTTAAAAAAAAATAAAAGCAATTGGACAATAGTGAAAGTTGATTGAGGGTGCACTGGCAGTTGGCAGGCAGGCAGGATGCAAAGAGCACTTGCCTTGTTTTTTGAGTTTTCAGACTCTGCTCCACATAGCAGAGTACTGGATCAGGGGGTACTCTTGCCCATTTATGTTCCCCTACTGTGTGTCATGAAAACTAT
This sequence comes from Grampus griseus, assembly GCF_964374135.1. Lineage (NCBI taxonomy): Eukaryota > Metazoa > Chordata > Mammalia > Artiodactyla > Delphinidae > Grampus > Grampus griseus. The sequence continues at coordinate 97,887,530 of NC_139018.1, forward strand.
TATTAGAGTGAAGCCACATTCCTGGAAATGCAAATTCTCCAAATTAGTTTGTTTTGTAGGTTCCTTGCAGCAGCCGCATCTGACCATACTGACATCAAATACATTCTTGTGTACAGAAATATCAAAAACTTAGCACATGCATTGCAACACCTATTTGCATTGATAGGAAAAGAAATTGTGGCGAATATTGTGCACCATTTTCTTTACTTCAAATCATAACCCCTTATTGCAATTGTATGCCTGAGCCATTGCCTGAATTTTTTTTTTTTTTTTTTTTTTTGCGATACGCCTCTCACTGTCGTGGCCTCTCCCTCTGCAGAGCACAGGCTCCGGACGCGCAGGCTCAGCGGCCATGGCTCACGGGCCCAGCCGCTCCGCGGCACGTGGGATCCTCCCGGACCGGGGCACGAACCCGTGTCCCCTGCATCGGCAGGCGGACTCTCAGCCACTGCACCACCAGGGAAGCCTGTGCCTGAATTTTTAATGTTTAATACACCAATAGTTGAATAGAATAAGGCTGAAAATAAGGGCTACCTAGGCACAAGGGGGAGAAAAGCCTGTAACAAAAAAGGATTTATATTGTATCTTAAATGATAATCACTCAAATATCACTATGAACATTTTCAAGCCAGTTTAATACAGTTTCTCATGCACTTGTAGTACTTTCATGTATTGCTTGATGTATGCAAGTATGTGCCAGGCACAGAGATGGAATGTGGAGTCCCTTATAAATGTGACCACCTGGTTCCCATTTTTAAGGAGCTCACAATCTGCAGTAGAAGAAGGCAGTCTTTAAAATTTATGATATTAATTCAAACTTGGAACCCAGCTGAGAACAGCAGAATTGGCTTTCCAATGGTACTGCTGCTTTCTTACAGAATGAAAATGCAGCTATCAGTTGAAAGGGAATTAATGTGATATACAACACTTAAGGGAAGTAGAGTCTTCTCTCAGGGCTTTATATTAAAGAGAATAATTCCCATTACTCTGCCATGGTTTTGTTCTCTTTTAAGGAAACATGAGAATAGGTTAGATCATCTCTTCGAGTCTCCTTATTTTCATTCTGGATTACATAAACAGGGCAGAAGCATCTTTGGAAGTGAAACTTCACATTAAAAAACACTTGAGATTTATTTTGTATTTTATTTAATTTTTTACATAAAATGGTGTGGTAGTTTCTACTGTATAACAAAGTGAATCAGCTATACATATACATATATTCCCATATCTCCTCCCTCTTGTGTCTCTCTCCCACCCTCCCTATTCCACCCATCTATGTGTTCACAAGGCACCAAGCTGATCTCCCTGTGCTATGCAGCTGCTTCCCTCTAGCTATCTATTTTACATTTGGTAGTGTATATATGTACATGCCACTCTCTCAATTCGTCCCAGCTTACCCATCCCCCTTCCCATGACCTCAAGTCCATTCTCTATATCTGTATCTTTATTCCTGCCCTGCCCCTAGGTTCTTCAGAATCTTTTTTTTTTTTTTTAGATTCCAGATATATGTGTTAGCATACTAGTTAGTATTTGTTTTTCTCTATCTGACTTACTTCACTCTGTATGACAGACTCTAAGTCCATCCACTTCACTACACATAACGTAATTTCGTTTATTTTTATGGCTGAGTAATACTCCATTGTATATATGTGCCACATCATCTTTATCCATTCATCTGTCGATGGACACTTAGGTTGCTTCCATGTCTTGGCTATTGTAAATAGAGCTGCAATGAACATTGTGGTATATGACCTTTTTTGAATTATGGTTTTCTCACGGTATATGCCCAGTAGTGGGATTGCTGGGTTGTATGGTAATTCTATTTTTAGTTTTTTGAGGAACCTCCATAATGTTCACAATAGTGGCTGTACCAATTTACATTCCTACCAAGAGTGCAAGAGGGTTCCCTTTTCTCCACACCCTCTCCAGCATTTATTGTTTCTAAATTTTTTAATAATGTCCATTCTGACAAGTGTGAGGTGATACCTCATTGGAGTTTTGATTTGCATTTGTCTAATGATTAGTGATGTTGAGCATCCTGTCATGTGTTTGTTGGCAATCTGTATATCTTCCTTGGAGAAATGTCTATTTAGGTCTTCTGCCCATTTTTGGATTGGGTTGTTTGATTTTTTGATATTGAGCTGCATGAGCTGTTTGTAAATTTTGGAGATTAATCCTTTGTCAGTTGCTTCGTTTGCAAATATTTTCACCCATTCTGAGGATTGTCTTTTGGTCTTGTTTATGGTTTCCTTTGCTGTTCAAAAGCTTTTAAGTTTCATTAGGTCCCATTTGTTTATTTTTGTTTTTATTTCCATTTCTCTCGGAGGTGGGTCAAAAAGGATCGTGCTGTGATTTACGTCATGGAGTGTTCTGCCTGTGTTTTCCTCTAAGAGTTTTATACTGTCTGGCCTTACATTTAGGTCTTTAATCCATTTTGAGTTTATTTTTGTGTATAGATTTAGGGAGTGCTCTAATTTCATTCTTTTACATGCAGCTGTCCAGTTTTCCCAGCACCACTTATTGAAGAGTCTGTCTTTTCTCCACTGTACATTCTTGCCTCCTTTATCAAAGATAAGGTGACCATATGTTCATGGGTTTATCTCTGGGCTTTCTATCCTGTTCCATTGATCGGGCTTTCTATCCTGTTCCATTGATTGGGCTTTCTATCCTGTTCCATTGATCTGTCTTTCTGTTTTTGTGCCAGTACCGTACTGTCTTGATGACTGTAGCTTTGTAGTATAGTCTGAAGTCAGGGAGCCTGATTCCTCCAGCTCCATTTTTCTTTTTCAAGATCGTTTTGGCTATTCGAGGTCTTTTGTGTTTCCATACAAATTGTGAAATTTTTTGTCCTAGTTCTGTGAAAAATGCCAGTGGTAGTTTGATAGGGATTGTATTGAATCTGTAGATTGCTTTGGTTAGTAGAGTCATTTTCATAATGTTGATTCTTCCAATCCAAGAGCATGGTATATCTCTCCATCTATTTGTATCATCTTTAATTTCTTTCATCAGTGTCTTATAATTTTCTGCATACAGGTCTTTTGTCTCCTTACGTAGATTTATTCCTATGTATTTTATTCTTTCGTTGCAAGCGTAAATGAGTGTTTCCTTAATTTCTCTTTCAGATTATTCAGCATTAGTGTATAGGAATGCAAGAGATTTCTGTGCATTAATTTTGTATCCTGCTACTTTACCAAATTCATTGATTAGCTCTAGTAGTTTTCTGGTAGCATCTTTAGGATTCTCTATAGTATTATGTCATCTGCAAATGGTGACAGCTTTACTTCTTCTTTTCTGGTTTGGATTCCTTTTATTTCTCTTTCTTCTCTGATTGCTGTGGCTAAAACTTCCAAAACTATGTTGAATAATAGTGGTGAGAGTGGGTAACCTTGTCTTGTTCCTGATGTTAGTGGTAATGGTTTCAGTTTTTCACCATTGATAACAATGTTGGCTGTGGGTTTGTCATATATATATGTTGAGGTAAGTTCCTTCTATGCCTATTTTCTGGGGGGTTTTATCATAAACTGGTGTTGAATTTTGTTGAAAGCTTTTTCTGCATCTATTGACATGATCGTAAGTTTTTTCTCCTTCAATTTGTTAATATGGCTTATCATATTGATTGAGTTGCTTATGTTGAAGAATCCTTGCATTCCTGGGATAAAACCCATTTGCTTTTAATGTGCTGTTTGATTCTGTTTGCTAGTATTTTGTTGAGGATTTGGCATCTATGTTCTTCAGTGATATTGGCCTGTAGTTTTCTTTTTTGTGGCATCTTTGTCTAGGTTTGGTATCACGGTAGTGGTAGACTTGCAGAATGAGTTTGGGAGTGTTCCTCCCTTGCTATATTTTGGAAGAGTTTGAGAAGGATAAGTGTTAGCTCTTCTCTAAATGTTTCATAGAATTGGCCTGTGAAGACATCTGGTCCTGGGCTTTTGTTTGTTGGAAGAGTTTTTTTTTTTTTTTTCCTTTTTTGCGGTATGCGGGCCTCTCACTGTTGTGGCCTCTCTAGTTGTGGAGCACAGGCTCCGGACACGCAGGCTCAGCAGCCATGGCTCACAGGCCCAGCCACTCCACGGCATGTGGGATCATCCCGGACCAGGAAACAAACCCGTTTCCCCTGCATTGGCAGGCAGACTCTCAACCACTGTGCCACGAGGGAAGCCCCTGTTGGAAGATTTTTAATCACAGTTTCAATTTCAGTGCTTGTGATTGGTCTGTTTATACTTTCTATTTCTCCGTGGTTTATTCTTGGAAGGTTGTGCTTTTCTAATAACTTGTCCATTTCTTCCACGTTGTCCGTTTTATTGGCATATAGTTGATTGTAGTAATCTCTCATAATCCTTTGTGTTTCTGCAGTATCAGTTGTTACTTTTCCTTTTTCATTTCTAATTCTATTGATTTGAGTGTTCTCCCTTTTTTTCTTGATGAGTCTGGCTAATGGTTTATCAATTTTGTTTATCTTCTCAAAGAACCAGCTTTTAGTTTTATTGATCTTTGTGATTGTTTCTTTCATTTCTTTTTCATGTATTTCTGATCTGATCTTTATGATTTCTTTCCTTCTGCTAACTTTGGGGTTTTTTTTCCTTCTTTCTCTAATTGTTTTAGGTGCAAGGTTAGGTTGTTTATTTGAGATGTTTCCTGTTTCTTAAGGTAAGATTGTATTGCTATAAACTTCCCTCTTAGAACTGATTTTGCTGCATCCCATTGGTTTTGGGTTGTCATGTTTTCATTGTCATTTGTTTCTAGGTATTTTTTAATTTCCTCTTTGATTTCTTCAGTGATCTCTTGGTTATTTAGTAATGTATTGTTTAGCATCCATGTGTTTGTATTTTTTACAGATTTTTTTCCTGTAATTGATATCTAGTCTCATAGCATTGTGGTCAGAAAAGACACTTGATGTGATTTCAATTTTCTTAAGTTTACCAAGGCTTCATTTGTGACCCAAGATAAGATGTATCCTGGAGAATATTCCATGAGCTTTTGAGAAGAAAGTGTATTCTGTTGTTTTTGGATGGAATGTCCTATAAATATCAATTATGTCCATCTTGTTTAATGTATCATTTAAAGCTTGTGTTTCCTTATTATTTTTCACTTTGGATGATGTGTCTATTGGTGTAAGTAGGGTGTTAAAGTCCCCTACTATGATAGTGTTACTGTCGAATTCCTCTTTATGGCTGTTAGCATTTGCCTTATGTATTGAGGTGCTTCTATGTTGGGTGAATAAATATTTACAATTGTTATATCTTTTTCTTGGATTGATCCCGTGATCATTAAGTAATGTCCTTCTTTGCCTCTTGTAATAGGCTTTATTTTAAAGTCTATTTTGTCTGATACGAGAATTGCTACTCCAGCTTTCTTTTGATTGCCATTTGCATGGAATATCTTTTTCCAGCTCTTCACTTTCAGTCTGTATGTGTCCCTAGGGTATGAAGTGGGTCTCTTGTAGACAGCATATGTACGGGTCTTTTTTTGGTATCCATTCAGCCAGTCTATGTCTTTTGGTTGGAACATATAATCCATTTGCATTTAAGGTATTATTGATATGTATGTTCCTATTACCATTTTATTAATTGTTTTGGGTTTGTTATTGTAAGTCTTTTATTTCACGTGTGTTTCCCACTTAGAGAAGTTCCTTTAGCATTTGTTGTAGAGCTGGTTTGTTGGTGCTGAATTTTCTTAGCTTTTGCTTGTCTGTAAAGGTTTTAATTTCTCTGTCACATCTGAATGAGATCCTTGCTGGGTAGAGTAATCTTGATTGCAGGGTTTTCCCTTTCATCACTTTAAATACGTCCTGTCACTCCCTTCTGGCTTGCAGAGTTTCTGCTGAAAGATCAGCTGTAACCTTATAAGGATTCTCTTGTATGTTAATTGTTGCTTTTCCCTTGCTACTTTAATTTTTTTTCTCCATATTTATTTTTGATAGTTTGATTAATATGTGTCCTGGAATGTTTCTCCTTGGATTTATCCTGTATGGGACTCTCTGTGCTTCCTGGACTTGATTGACTATTTCCTTACCCAGATTAAGGAAGTTTTCAACTATAATCTCTTCAAATATTTTCTCAGTCCCTTTTTTTTTTCCTCTTCTTCTTCTGGGACCCCTGTAATTAGAATATTGGTGCATTTAATGTCCCAGATGTCTCTGAGATTGTCCTCAATTCTTTTCATTCTTTTTTCTTTATTCTGCTCTGCAGTAGTTATTTCCACTATTTTATCTTCCAGGTCACTTACCCGTTCTTCTTCCTCAGTTATTCTGCTATGATTCCTTCTAGGAAATTTTAAATTTCATTTATTGTGTTGTTCATCATTGTTTATTTGCTGTTCTTCTAGGTCCTTGTTAAATGTTTCTTGTGTTTTCTCGATTCTATTTCCAAAATTTTGGGTCACCTTTACTATCATTACTCTGAATTCTTTTCCAGGTAGACTGCTTATTTCCTCTTCATTTGTTTGGTCTGGTGGGTTGTTACCTTGTTCCTTCATGTGCTGTGTATTTCTCTATCCTTTCATTTTTCTTAAGTTACTGTTTGAGATCTCTGTTTCATAGCCTGCATGTTCATAGTTCCCATTGTTTTTGCTGTCTGCCCCCGGTGGGTGAGGTTGTGTCAGTGGGTTGTGTAGGCTTCCTGGTGGAGGGGACTGGTACCTGTGTTCTGGTGGATGGGGCTGGATCTTGCCTTTCTGGTGGGGAGGACCACATCCAGTGGTGTGTTTTGGGGTGTCTGTGACCTTATCAGGATTTTTGGCAACCTCTCTACTAATGGGTGGGTTCGTGTTCCTGTCTTGCTAGTTGTTTGTCATTGGGTGTTCAGCACTGTAGCTTGCTGGTCATTGAGTGGAGCTGGGTTTTTGCATTGAGTTGAAGATCTCTGGGAGCGCTTTTGCCATTTGATATTATGCAGGGCTGGGATGTTTCTGCTGGGCCAGTGTCCTGAACTCAGCTGTCCCACCTCAGAGGCTGAGGCCTGAGACCCAGCCAGAGCACCAAGACCCTGTCAGCCACTCGGCTCAGATGAAAAGGTAGAAAAAGAAACAAAGATACAAAGAAAAAATAAAGTTACTAAAAGTAAAAAAAAGTATTAAAAATTAATAAAAAAAGAAAGAGAGCAAGCATACCAAAAAACAAATCCACCAATGATAACAAGTGCTAAAAACTATACTAAAAATAAATAATGGACAGTCAGAACCCTAGGACAAATGGCAAAAGTAAAGCTATGCAGACAAAATCACACAAAGAAGCATACACATACACAGTCACAAAAAGAGAAAAAGGAAAAAATATATATTTATATAAAATAAAACAACAAAGAGAGCAGCCAACTCCATAAAGAAATCTACCAGTGATAATAAGCTCTGAACACTAAGATAAGCATAAAAGCAGAAACAAATTAGATGCAGAAAGCAAATCCCAAGTCTACAGTTGCTCCCACAGTCCATCGCCTCAATTTTGGGATGATTCGTTGTCCATTCAGGTATTCCACAGGTACAGGGTACATCAAGTTGATTGTGGAGATTTAGTCTGCTGCTCCTGAGGCTGCTGGGAGAAATTTTCCTTTCTCTTCTTTGTTCTCACAGCTCCTGGGATTCAGCTTTGGATTTGGCACTGCTTCCGTGTGTAGGTCGCCTGAAGATGTCAGTTCCCCACCCAGCCAGGACAGGGTTAATTGAGCAGCAGATTAGGGGCCTGTGGCTCAATCAGGCTGTGGAGAGGGCGGGGTACAGAATGCGGGGCAAGCTTGCAACGGCAGAGGGTAGCGTGAAGTTGCAACAGCCTGAGGCGTGCTATGTATTCTCCTGGGGAAGTTGTCCCTGGATCATGGGACCCTGGCAGTGGCGGGCTGCACAGGCTCCCGGGACGGGAGGGGTGGACAGTGACCTGTGCTTGCACACAGGCTTCTTGGTGGCTGCAGCAGCAGCCTTAGCATTTCATACCAGTCTGATGTCTGCACTGATAGCCATGACTCGTGTCCGTTTCTGGAGCTCATTTAGGTGGTGCTCTGAATTCCTTCTCTTCACACACCAGGAAACAACGAGGCAAGAAAAAGTCTCTTGTTTCTTCGGCAGCTCCAGACTTTTTCCCAGACTCCCTCCCAGCTAGCTGTGGCGCACTAGCCCCCTTCAGGCTGTGTTCACACCGCCAACCCCAGTCCTCTCCCTGGGATCTTAACTCTGAAGCCCGAGCCTCAGCTCCCAGTCCCCACTTGCCCCAGTGGGTGATCAGACAAGCCTCTCAGGCTGGTGAGTGCTGGCCGGCACGATCCTATGTGTGGGAATCTCTCAGCCTTGCCCTCTGAACCCATTTCTGTGCTCTCCTCTGTGGCTCTGAAGCTTCCCCCCCTCCGCCACCTGCAGTCTCTACCTGTGAAGGGGCTTCCTAGTGTGCGGAAACTTTTCCTCCTTCATAGCTCCTTCCCAGAGGTACAGTTCCTGTCCCTATTCTTTTGTGTCTGTTTTTCCGTTTTTCTTTTTCCCTACCCAGGTATGTGGGGAGTTTCTTGCCTGTTGGGAGGTCTGAGGTCTTCTGCCAGCGTTCAGTAGGTGTTCTGTAGGAGTTGTTCCACATGTAGATGTATTTCTGATGTATCTGTGGGGAGGAAGGTGATCTGCACGTCTTACTCCTCCGCCAGCTTGATGGTGCCCCTTGAGTCTTGAGAGGATAGAAATGTTGTTGTTTTATGCTAAAAGTTACTGACAGTTGGTATGAGTGAAGATGAGAGAACGATGGTATCTGGGACTTTGATACCACATATTGTAAAACAGGAAAAAACGTATGTCAGAGGAACGTTTTTAAGTGTGTAACGAATACGAGTTTTATCTAGTTTTTTTTTTTTTTTTCCCTCTGCTGTGTAGGAATGACTGTTTTCTTTCTGGTTCTATAGCAAAGTTTTGGAGGTAATGATTTGACAATTGTGTTTTTTTGGTAGTTCAACAAAATGCTTTTTACTAAGTAATCCTTTTATTTAAAAATCTCAGACAAGGTAGGTCATGAAAATATTATCTGGTATAACAGTCATAGTATTATAGTAGATTTGTTTTCAAGTCTCAGTTTGTACCAAGTTCCCTATAAATTGTTTCCCCATAGCATATAGATTCACCTCCCAAGGTGGATAAGAATTATAATGGTCAAAGGAACAAGCTTGTCCTTCTTTAAGCTGTAACTTGCTGTTTTCTCTCCATTTCTATTATGTCTGAAAAATTGGGACTATAGATTAAAAAGAGGTAAATTCCTACAGTCAGCTGAATTTCTCTTCATTGGTTGATTTAGTGATTACAAGAGGAGGAGTCTACTGTGGGGAATACCACAGATTCAAACAATCTTTTAGACAGAGGCACTCAACAAACCCAAAGGAGGAGGCATTCCATGTCGCTGTTCCATCCTGGGATGGTTTGCTTTTATACATTCAGCTGGGAGGAATTCTGATAGAGTGAGATCCAGAACATGGAATGTGGGTACAAGCCTTCAGTTCCTTCATTTAGAGTGAGGTTACTGTAGTTTCCACCTCCACATGGGGGTGTTCTACCCACCTTTATCTTCTGCATACCTTGCCCTGACAGATGTTTCCTACTTAGGATAAAAATGTTTCTCACCTGTGCCTGTCTCAGCCTCCAACTCATGCTTTACAAAACCAAAAGCTAGACATAGCAACTTCCCTGCTAGCAGAGGTAAATGTTTTACAAACTATTTTTTTCTGGCTAATACAAATAATTTTGTACTTAATAATCTTTAGAATAATCCACACCTCTTAAGCCCTATGTGTATGTGCTTCTTGGTAAGATGTGGAATCATTATGAAACGGTGTGGTTTCTGAGCTGCAAAGGTGAGATTGTGGTATTACTGTTGACTCTTCCCTCTCCCCCTGCAAAATCAGTTACGTGGTTACAGTTCATTCCGTCAGTCACTTTGCTTGGTGGCTACACCATCTTCCTTGGGCATTAGCAGGGAAGAAAAGGACTATTCTAAACATCTCCAAGTATGGTTGCAGAGCCTTCTGTTTAAAGTAGAAATATTAACAGACAATTCCTAAGTTGGAAAATATTACAAAAGACAAACAGTAATTTTCAAAGATTTTATACCAGGAACAATAGAGGAAAATGTTGCCATTATTTGGTTTGTTAGGTTGAATGACGTCTGAATTGCAAAATCAACTTCTGTGTCTTTAGTGTATAGCCTGGGAGGTGGCATTGCTTTCTGTGTTTTGAGCATTTAGGGTGAAGATACTACAGGAATTAAAAAAAAAAATGCATTTTGTGGTAGTTGGTTTCAAGATGATTAAAAGAGACTTCCATTCATCAGGAAAAATATAATTGAATGTTATTTGAACATTATAGCTGTAGCCACATGACACCTTTTGGTGAAAATTAATGATTATTAGTTTTCCACACCATTAAGCGAATCCTGGAGTAAAGATCAAAGTTGGTTTTTGTGAATTTTCTTCCTCATGAGCTTTGGTGCCTAACATAATTATCCCCCTTCTTTAGTGATTTCCTTGAAGAGAACTGATTAGCCTCAGGAATGACTTCCATTAGAGATTACCAAGCTAACAGGCAGGGATGGAAACTTGACTTAGTCCTGAAGTCCTGCAACTTCAGAAAAATAAATGGTTGCTTTCCAAACACTCACACACCATTTCACTTTGTTTAATGCGTAATGCTTATTTACAAGGTTATCACTAGGTTGCTAGGTTAAGTGATTCCAAAAGTTCATGCCCATTCCAGAGGGTGATGACTCTTTGTCTTCCAACTGTTGGAGCAGGGCATGATGCACACCCCAAAATTTGAGAGAGCATGTTCTACCTTCTTTCTTTGCTGAATATATACTGGAGTTCCTGTGTTGGCAAATTAAACATAATTTCACCTCTGATTTGACACTTGGCGGAACATCCTCCTCTCTGTATGGTATACTTAGATGGACATAGAAACCAAAGCCTCTCATGGACCTTCTTAACAGCTTTCCATCGTGCTGAGAATTCTGTAGGCATCAAATCAGTTAAACATAGAACTATGTAACCTTGCTGGAAAATGACTTTAACTTCTGTTCTTATTTGCCTATAAAAATAATAATAATGTGTAAACCCAGTGATTTTCATCCTCCTGTTGAAGAGAACTGTTTTTGTGGACAAAGCCTTACTTGGAACCCCAGTTACAAAGCAGATAATATCAGAAATGCTGTACTTGAATCAGGGGTGGTGGGTGCAGAGTCCTAGCTTCTAAGCTCCTTTCTCATTCCCTGGAGCCTCTTGGGAACCCAAAGGCTTCTGGGAACACAATTTGAAAACCAGTAGGCAATATGATCTCTAAAAGCCCTTTGGTTCTGAGATAATAGGTTTCTAAGAAGTAATTACTGTTTCCATGTTATTTGCTCTATACTCTGCTATACCAGTAATTGATAGGAAAGGTCCCTGTCATCAAAAGATGTTATGATATCAGCAGATGGAAAGCCAAAGAATAATTTGAGGATAAGTGGGAGCCAGTCCTGGGAGGCAGAGAGAAGTGTTATCTTTGGTGGTAAATAGAGTCATGAGAGGAGGTATTGCTCTTCCTTAAAGGTTATTTGGCCCTCTAAACTCATACCCTTCCTTCCCTAGGGACAGTCACCATAAAAAATATCATGTGTGTTCTTCTAGACTATGTTGTCATAATTTTACTATGCATAAATACTATCAAAGTGGAGCTTTGTGATTTAAACATTTTAATACAAATGATGTCATACTAGATGATCCTGCAACTTGCTTTTTTAACTCAGTGTTATATTCTTGAAAATTATTCATATTGATGTCTATTGGTTTAAGTCACTTAATGTATAAGTCATTTATTTTAATGTTTTTATCATATTACCAATAATATATTAAAATGTATCCATTTCATATTAATAGGTATTTATACTGTATCATTTTTTGCTATCATAAGTAATTTTGTAATAAAAGTCTTCCTACATGTAATCTGGTACATATGTGCAAGAGTTTCTTCATTTCACATACCTAGAATCAGAATTGTTGAGCAAAAAGGTAAGCAAATGTCACCCTTACTGAGATTTTGTTCTCTAGAGTGATCATGTACATTTTTACTACCAACAGCACTACCAAATTTCACCTCATGGATGAAAGTGTCCATCCATAACAACATAGCAGTCTTAGATGCTATTTTTTTCCATTTCAGTGGTTGGGAAATAATATATCACTGCCGTATTAATTTGCACAATCCTCATAGTTGAAGACTTTGAGCATCTTTTCCTATGTTTATTAATTCAGATTTCCTCTTAATGAATTGCATGTTGAAATGCACTTTCTATTTTTCTACTGGGTTATTGTTCAAGTTCTTTTATTAAGGATGCTAAGCTGATCCACTATGTATTACAAATATCTTCTCCAGCTCTTTCATGATGTTTTTGTTGTCTTTTACTTTTGAGGTGATAAATTCATTATTCTTATCCTTTATGATTTATGCTTTCTGTGTCTTATCTAAAACTTTTTCTCATGAGACTATATAAAATATATTCTATATTTTAAATAAAGAGGTTTTGTTCACATTTAGGTTTCAATGAACCAAAAATGTGTTCACACATATGTTTTGAGAAATGAATCTAATATTGTTTTTAATGGAAGTGTAGCTGATTTAAAGTATTATTAGTTTCAGGTGGACAGCATAGTGATTTAGTATTTTTATATATTTCATTAAAATTTACTATAAAATAATGGCTATAATTCCCTGTGCTATACAATGTATCCTTGTTGCTTATCTATTTTGTACATAATAGTTGTAGCTCTTAATCTCATACCTCTGTCTTGCCACTTGCTTCCATCTCCCCACTGGTTGCCAGTAGTTTTTTTTTTTTTTCTGTATCATTAGTTTGTTTTTGTTTTACTATATACATTCCTGTTATTTTTTAGATTCCATATGTAAGTGAAATCATACAGTATTTGTCTTTCTCTGACATATTTCACTAAGCATAATACTCTCTAGGTCAATCTGTGTTGCTGCAAATGGCAGAATTTCTTTTTCTATGGCTGTGTAATCCTGTGTGTATGTATGTGAAAATATATATATGCATGTGTGTATGTATGTATATATATATATATATAGACACACATCTTGTTTTTCTAAAGTACAATTTTACATTCTATTTTTATTTTGAAATGTACAAAAATGTCCTTTAAAATGGCTGTGTTAGATTGCTAACTGTCTTGGAAAAAATGATTTTTCTCTTAATTGAAGTATAGTTGATTTAGAATACTATGTAAGTTTCAGATATACAGGATAATTATTCAGTATTTTTGCAGATTATACTCCATTCTACGTTATTAGAAGATAATGGCTATAATTCCCTGTGCTATACAGTATATCCTTGTTGCTTACTTATTTTATACATAGTATTTTGTATCTCTTAATCCCATACTCCTAATTTGTCCATACACCCTTCCTTCTCCCCTTTGGTAACCTCAGGTTTGTTTTCTATATCTGTGAGTTTGTTTCTGTTTTGCTATATATATTTGTTTGTATTTTTTAGATTTCATGTATAAGTAATGTCATAAACAATTTCTTTCTCTGACATATTTCACTCAACATAATACTCTCTAGGTCCATCCACGTTGCTGCAAATAGCAGTATTTCTGAGTAATGTTCAATTGTGTGTATATATACCACATTTTCTTAATCCAATCATCTGTAGATGGTCACTTGGGTTGCTTCCATATCTTAGCTATTGTACATAGTGCTGCTATGAACATTGGCCTGCCTGTATCTCTTTGAATTAGTGTTTTAATTTTTTTCCAGATATATACCCAGGAGTGGAACTGTTGGATTATGTGGTAGTTCTATTTTTAGTTTCTTGAGAAACCTCCATACTGTTTTCCATAGTGAGTGCACCAATTTACATTCCCATCAACAGTATACAAGGGTTCCCTTTCTCCACATCCACTCCAGCATTTGTTATTTGAAGTCTTTTTGATGATAGCCGTTCTGACAGGTGAGGTGGTATCTCACTGTGGTTTTGATTAGCATTTCCCTGATGATGAGCAACATTGAGCATCTTTTCATGTGCCTGTTGGCCATCTGTATGTCTTCTTTGGAGAAACGTCTTTTCAGTTCTTCTGCCCATTTTTTAGTCAGGTTGTTTGTTTTTTTGATGTTGAGTTGTATGAGTTTTTAATATATGTTGGATATTAATCCCTTACCGGTCATATCATTTGCAAATATTTTCTCCCATTCAGTATGTTCTTTGCATTTTGTTTATGGTTTCCCTTGCAGTGCAAAAGCTTTCAAGTTTACTTAGATCCCATTTGGTTTTTTTTGCTTTTATTTACTTTAGGAGATGGATCCAAAAAGATACTGCTACAGTTTATGTCAAAGAGTGTTCTGCCTATGTTTTCCTGTAGGAAACACTGCTTTGTAGTATAGTCTGAAGTCAAGGAATGTGATTGCTCTTTGTGGAAAACCACTTATGGCAACTTCATTAATTCCTCCTGGTTTTGCGCTGCTATTTCTTTTATATATAAGTCTGCATGTATATGTGTACTTGTGTATTTTGGAGCTCTCGGATTCCAATGTTTTTTAAATATGTTTTGTGACAGTATTACACTGTACCAGTGTTCATAGCTTTTTAAAAATGTTTTTTTAAATTTTTTTACATCTTTATTGGAGTATAATTGCTTTACAATGGTGTGTTGGTTTCTGCTTTATAACAAAATGAATCAGTTATACATATACATACGTTCCCATATCTCTTCTGTGTTGCATCTCCCTCCCTCCCACCATCCCTATCCCACCCCTCCAGGTGGTCACAAAGCACCGAGCTGATCTCCCTGTGCTATGCGGCTGCTTCCCACTACCTATGTATTTTACATTTGGTATTGTATAAATGTCTATGTCACTCTCTCACTTGGTCACAGTTTACCCTTCCCCCTCCCCATATCATGAAGTCCATTCTCTAGTAGGTCTGTGTCTTTATTCCTGTCTTACTGCTAGGTTCTTCATGACATTTTTTTCCCTTAAATTCCATATATATGTGTTAGCATACAGTATTTGTCTTTCTCTTTCTGACTTACTTCACTCTGTATGACAGAGTCTAGATCTATCCACCTCATTAAAAATAGCTCAATTTCGTTTCTTTTTATGGCTAATATTCCATTGTATATATGTGCCACATCTTCTTTATCCATTCATCCGATGATGGACACTTAGGTTGTTTTGATCTCCGGGCTATTGTAAATAGAGCTGCAATGAACATTTTGGTACCTGACTCTTTTTGAATTTTGGTTTTCTCAGGGTATATGCCCAGTAGTGGGATTGCTGGGTCATATGGTAGTTCTATTTGTAGTTTTTTAAGGAACCTCCATACTGTTCTCCATAGTGGCTGTACCAATTCACATTCCCACCAGCAGTGCAAGAGTGTTCCCTTTTCTCATAGCTTTTTAATTACCCTTGATACTTGTAGGGCAATGTTGTATACTCCTTTTCACAGTGTTGTCTTGGCTACTCTTAAATTTCATTTTTTGACCTAAATTTTAGATGTGTTTTATAGAAGTTTATGAACACATCTTACTGTAGTATTGATTCCATGTGCACAGTCTTTACATATTAATTTTAGGAGATTATATCTTTAGGTACTGAGTTTTCTTACCCATAAAATTATATAGTTTTCTATTTGTGTCTTTTATCTCTTTCAAAGATGTTTTTATAATTTCCTTTGTAAAGATCTTGAACTTATTTTGTTAGATGCTCTTATAGACATAATGTTATTCTTATACTATTGTGAATAAAAATTTTTTGGTATATATTTCCTAGTTTGTTCTCATTAAAATATAAACGTGGTTATTTCATTTTGTATGTTGATTTTTATAGGGAGTGACCAGAATGAACATTCTTACTAGTTCTAATAGTTTATCTATAGGTTCTTTCGGGCTTTTACGTAGCTAGTAGTAGTGTTAGCTAGTAGTAGTGGGTTATGCTATAATTCTTTTTAGCTTCTTGAGGTGCATTTTTACTTTGTTTTAATTTTTTTATTTGCTTAAAACATTTAAGTCTGCAACTCTATCATACCACAGTTATCCCACAAATATATATATATGTGTGTGTCTCTGTATATGCTTAATTTTAGTTTAGCTATTCACATTTCATGATTTACACCATTTTTTTTTATCCTCTGTAAATCTTAAGGGGAAGTGTTAATGAGTTTCAAAATGGAGGGGTTTTTTGTTTTTTTAAATCACTGACCC
Organism: Grampus griseus; assembly: GCF_964374135.1. Taxonomy (NCBI): domain Eukaryota; kingdom Metazoa; phylum Chordata; class Mammalia; order Artiodactyla; family Delphinidae; genus Grampus; species Grampus griseus. Next base: position 97,903,732 of record NC_139018.1, read on the forward strand.
ATTGTTGATTTCTTATGTAATTGGTCTTTAGGATAACACTTTGATGGAATATGTTGAGGTTTCTTTTGTGGCAAGGTGCGTTGTCAATTTTTATTAGTATTTTATGGGAAAAGAATAAATGTATTTAATTTCTATGTGAACTGTGAAACCGCATTTGGTACAGGCCTGAGATTCAGGTTTTCCTTTGTAAATTTTTTTTTGTTTATGTCTTTAAGTGGATGGAAAACTTCCTTGTTTCTCCATTGCCATAGATAATTTTTATCTCATTCGTTTATACTGTATGAGTGTATTTATACGGTTTTGACTTCCTGATTTACCCAGGTAGCTTCAAGAAGATTTTTAGCTTTGCTTGTGCAGATTCTGTGATGTAGACTTAACGTTAAATATCACCACTGCTTATGTAATTTTATCTTTATTTTCAAGTTTGGTATCCTTAGTCCCTAGCACAGTGCTTAGCACCTAGGGAGCTCTTGATCAATATTTGCTGAATGAATGAATGAATGGTTGCAATACCCCTGTAAGCAATTTTGGGTTTTATTTCATTCATAGTTAGTGCTGAATTTCTACTTCATTTGTACATATTGGGAGATTGTTCTTCTTTTTGAGTTTAGATATGCTTTAAAGTTTTAAAAATTACTTTACTTACCATTTGTGTATCTGTGTAAAATTGTGGTATATGTGGATCAATTAGCAGACCATTCCATATCGTCTTGTTCTGCCTTGTCAAGGGGACTGGTTTGGATTTTTTAAAACAGAAAATAAAATTCTGTTCATGTTATATGTCACTGTCTAGCTATTTGTGGTTTCAAATTGCAATTAGGGTATAAATTCCTTAATAAGGTATGTGAAGATTTTCATACTATGAGCTCCATTTATCTACCTTTTATTTCTTAGTATTTACTCTCACATTCCCATGTTTTAGTTCCTAACACACTATACTCTTTCAAGCTTCAGTGCCTTTTAAAATTACTTTCCCTCTGCCAAGAATGCTTTCATTTGACAAAGACCCACTCATAAATAATCTACTATTCCTTCTAAACCCCTTATCCTCTCTGGCTGGAGAGAGAGATTTCTTCTCTTGCTCCCATATGATATCTTTCATATTTTTGACTCAATTTTTCAGGTTACCTCCTTGAACAAAAGTGTAAGATGAGTTAATAAGCATTAATCTTTGACTTAGCACCCACCCTATTGCATCCAGAATTAGAACTGAAATGTGAGCCATGCTCACAGCATTTCCTTTGCCCTGGCAGCATCTAAGGAATATTGATACATTATAAGACAGTTCAAAGCATTCAATAAAAGAGCAGATAATGTGCTTTGCAGATTATGTAGCACATAGTAGGTATTCTGTAAAAGTTAATGGCAACTCAACAGTACTCTGATAACATTATAACGTTTTCTCTGAATTGTCTTCAGCTCCCATTTCATGATTCTCAGGCATATATTGTACATGTTGTAAAAGTGATAGATACTTTGATGTCCTGGTAAGTAAAGCAAACATATTTCCAAAGCACATACTGAAATATTACTACCAGTGGAAGCTATATATTATCAATGAAGAACCATAGAGCAAAGAAGTTTAATGAAACTCCTAAGCCAGGTATGACTCTAGAACTCAGATTCTTTACAAACTTAGAGGTCTCTTCTACCAAATTTCCTTCCAAAGGTGTGGTGTTATGGGTAAAATATCAAGAGTGGAAACAATTTTTACTTTTATCTTAGGAGAATGTGAAATGATTATAAATAACTCATTTAAGCATTAGATACTAATTTTAAATATTTTTGTGGTAGCTTGTGAGTAAATACACTTTGTTATAGTGAAGTTTTATTATACATATGCAAACAAAAGCATGAAATTTAGAGTTAGAGGTTTCAGATACATGCTAGTCAAACCTTAGTTCACTTATATGAGGGAAAACTGAGGGCAAAGGTGGTCACATGTTGCCTAAATCACATTCAGATTTCCTTCTCAGGGATGCTCACACAAGAACTTCTGATGGGCTTATTAAACTTACATCATGTGCACTCCTACATGCTAAAGATTTTAGTTTCCTTGGTTCCCATGCAGCATGGTTGATTAGAATAATGATGTTCACCTGATAAATATTATGTTTAAAAAAATTAACTATGTTATTTTGAGACATTAAGAAGCATACAGTCACAGAAATTCACTGTAATCCCATTTATAGAGGAGGTTTCACTATAAGTACATGGGGGCACCATGGGTCTATATTAAAGATATCAAGTCACTGAACTGCAAAATGACCTTGATGTGAGATGATAGAACTTCTAAGACAAGGAGCATTAGGAGAAGCATTATGGGGAGTATCCAGCATGTAATTAGAATTTTAACCAGAATTCAACTAAGCAAAATAGCTACATGTAGAGTAAAAGGCAATTCATCAAGGAACAAAGCCACTGTGAGAATGTGTATATTGATTACATACATATGTAACGTGTATAATATAAATGTATATATATATCGTATATATAATATACATATATAATATTTCCTACATCTTTATATAGTCTTTAAATGCATTTATTTTGATAATAGCAAATTATTGCATCTAGGTCATAGAACATAATTTTCAACCCACGCTTCTATACTTGGCTGTGTATGTTTGTCCAGTTTTTTTTTGTTGTTGTAAATAATGAAACAATGCAGATCCTCACACATAGATTTTCTTCAGTATTTAAAATTATTTTAGTTTGCTAGGGCTGTTGTAACAAAGCACCATGAACTGAGTGACTGAGAACAAGAGAAATTGTCTCATAGTTCTGGAGGCTAGATGCAGGTGTATTGACAAGGCAGTGCTCCCTCTGAAGGCTCTAGGGATGGATCTGTCAGGCCTCTCTTGTGACACTTGGTAGGTAGGTCTTAGGCTTCGCAGTATAACTCTGATTTTTATGTGATGTTTTTCTTGGGTGTGTTTATCTGTCTCCAAATTTCTCCTTCTTATAAGGACATCAGTCATACTGGATTGTGGATCACCCTTCTCCAGTATGACCTCATTTAATTATATCTGCAAGAACTCTACTCCCAAACAAGGCTGTATTCTGAGGTACTGGGAGTTAAGACTTTGGCATATGGATTAAGGGGGACACAATTCAGTCCATAACAAATTTAATTTCCTTAGCATCAACTTCCAAAAAGGGAATTTACCCATAAGAACAAAGTTTATCGCTAGATATCACTAAAAGGTTTCTGACAAATATAATTTTCACTGTTACCAACCCTATATCAGAGTGCCTGATTCTTGATATCCTCAAAGACCTTGGTAATTATTTTCAATATCATTGAAATTAATATGATTATTCTTAACTTTGCTAATTTTATGATCATGGTTAGGCATAGTTTTAATAAACTGGTTAATTTTTCATGCTTATTGACTATTGCATTCTAACTTGTGAATTATCTAGTCACATTCTTGACCGTGTATCTATTGGGGTATTAGTGTCACTTTTTATAGACATGTGAGAGTTCTTTATACATTGAACATATTAATATACATGTATTCAGCAAAAAATATTTTTATTTTCTTGTTTTTGTAAACAAAAATAGTAAATGAATATAAATTTATCAAACGTTTCTCTTTGTTGTATTCTTTTACCTCTAAGTTTGAGCATATCTTCTTATTCCATAGGCTTACTAAATATACATTTTTATTTTTACTTTTTCTTACTTGAATTAGTTTAAATTTAATAATACATCTGGAACTTCATGATATATGTATGAGATACAAATGAGTATTAGAAATATTTACCCAATGTTCTAAGTAACATTTTATTTATAATTTTTATTTCATATTGGAATATATTTGATATCAATGTTGTGTTAGTTTCAGGTGTACAGCAAAGTGATTCAGTTATACATCTATATCTATTCTTTTTCAAATTCTTTTTCCATTTAGGTTATTACAGAATATTGAGCAGAGATCCCTCTGCTATAAACCAGATCCTTGTTGGTTATCTATTTTAAATATAGTAGTGTGTATTTGTGAATCCCAAACTCCCAATTTATTCCTATCCCCACCTTTCCCCTTTGGTAACCATAAGTTTGTTTTCCAAGTCTGTGAGTCTGTTTCTGTTCTGTAAATAAGTTCAGTTGTATCATTTTTTTATTTTCTTCATATAAGAAATATCATATGATATTTGTCTTTCTCTGTTAGTATGATAATCTCCAGGTCCATCCATATTGCTGCAAAAGGTATTATTTCACACTTTAATGGCTGAGTGATAGTCCATTGTATATATGTACGACATCTTTATCCATTCATCTGTTGATGGACATTTAGGTTGTTTCCATGTCTTGGCTATTCTAAAAAAATGTTGCAGTGAACATTGGGGTGTATGTATCCTTTTGAACCATGTTTTTCTCTGGATACATACCCAGGAGTGGGATTGCTGGGTTATGTAGTAGCTCTGTTTTTAGTTTTTTAAGGAACCTCCCTTCCGTTCTCCACAGTGGCTGCACCAATCTGCATTCCCACCAACAGTGTAGGAGGTTTCCCTTTTCTCCACATGCTCTTCAGCATTTATTGTTTGTAAAGTTTTTGATGATGGCCATGCTGACTGGTGTTAAATGTTACATATCTCATTGTAGTATTGACTTGCATTTCTCTAATAGTTAGCAACGTTGAGAATCTTTTCATATGCCTGTTGACCATCTGCCTGTCTTCTTTGGAGAAATGTCTGTTTAGGTCCTCTGCCCATTTTTAGATTGGATTTTTCTTTACTTTCTTTTTTTTTTTTTTGATAATGAGCTGCATGAGCTGCTTGTAACTTTTGGAGATTAATACCTTGTCCCTCTCATTGTTTGCAAATATTTTCTCCCATTCTGTGGGTTGTCTTTTCATTTTGTTTATGGTTTCCTTTCCTGTACAAAAGCTTTTAAGTTTAATTAGGTCCCATTTGTTTATTTTTGTTTTTATTTTCATTACTCTAGGAGACAGATCAAAAAAGATCTTGCTGCAATTTATGTCAAAGAGTGTTCTGCCTATGTTTTCTTCTAAGAGTTTTATAGTATCCAGTCTTACACTTAGGTCTTTAATCCATTTTGAGTTTATTTTGGTGTGTGCGGTTAGAGAATATTCTAATTTCATTTTTTTAAATGTAGCTGTCCAGTTTTCCCAGCACCATTTATTGAAGAGACTGTCTTTTCTCCATTGTATAGTTTTGCCTCCTTTGTTGTAGATTAATTGACCATAGTGCATGGTTTAATTTCTGGGCTTTCTATCCTCTTCCATTGAACTGTATTTCTGTTTTTTTGTGCTAGTACCATACTGTTTCGATGACTGTAGTATAGTCTGAAGTCAAGGTGCCTGATTCCTCCAGCTCCATTTTTCTTTTTCAAGATTGCTTTTGCTATTCAGGGCCTTTTGTGTCTCTGTACAAATGTTAACGATTTTTCTAGTTCTGTGAAAAGTGCCATTGGTAATTTGATAGAGATTGCATTGAATCTGTAGATTGCCTTGGATAGTATAGTCATTTGACAATATTGATTCTTTCAATCCACGGTCATGGTATATCTTTCCATTTGTTTGTGTCATCTTTGATTTTTTTCTTCAGCATCTTATAGTTTTCAGAGTACAAATCTTTTCCCTCCTTAGGTAGGTTTATTCGTAGGTATTTTGTTCTTTTTAATGTGATGGTGAATGGGGTTGTTTCTTTAATTTCTCTTTCGGATCTTTCATTGTTAGTGTATAGCAATGCAACAGATTTCTGTGTATTAATTTTATATCCTGCAACTTTACCAGATTCATTGATTAGCTCTAGTAGTTTCCTGGTGGCATCTTTACGATTATATATGTATAGTATCATGTCATCTGCAAACAGTGACAGTTATATTTCTTTTCCAATTTGGATTCCTTTTATTTCTTTTTCTTCTCTGATTGGCATGGCTAGTACTTCCAAATTCAAAACTATGTTGAATAAAGGTGGCAAGAGTGTATATCACTGTCTTGTTCCTGATCTTAGAGGAAATGCTTTCAGCCTTTCACCATTGAGTATGATGTTAGCTGTAGGTTTGTCATATATGGGCTTTATTATGTTGAGGTATGTTCCCTCTATATCTAGTTTCTGGAGAGTTTTCATCATGAATGAGTGCTGAATTTTGTCAAAAGTTTTCTCTGCATCTATTGAGATGATCATATGATTTTTATTCTTTGTTAATGTGTTGTATCACACTGATTCATTTATGGATATTAAAAAAATCCTTGCATCCCTGGGATAAATCCAACTTATTCGTAGTGTATGATCCTTTTAATGTATTGTTGCATTTGGTTTACTAGTATTTTGTTGAGGATTTTTGCATCGATGTTCATCAGTAATATTGGCCTGTAATTTTCTTTTTTGTGGTACCTTTGTCTGGTTTTGGTATCAGGGGGATGGTTGCCTCATAGAATGAGTTTGGGAATATTCCTTCCTGTGCAATTCTTTGGAATAGTTTGAGAAGGATAGGCATTAACTCTTCTCTAAATGTCTGAGAGAATTTGCCTGTGAAACCATCTGGTCCTGGACTTTTGTTTGTTGTGAGTTTTTCATCACAGTTTCAATTTCAGTACTTGTGATTGGCATATTCATATTTTCTATGTCTCCCTGGCTCAGTCTTGGGAGACTGTATCTTTCCAGGAATTTGTCCACTTCTTCTAGGTTGTTCCTTTCATTGGCATATAGTTGCTTGTAGTATTCTCTTATTATCCTTTGTGTCCATTGGAACTTCTCCTTTTTCATTTCTAATTTTTTGGATTTGAGCCCTCTATCTCTGAGTTTTTCTTGTTGAGCCTGACTAAAGGTTTATCAATTTTGTTTATCTTTCCAGAGAACCAGGTTTTAGTTCTATTGATCTTTTCTATTGTTCTTCACTATTTCAATTTTTTCTGCTCTGATCTTTGTGATTTATTTTGTTCTACTAGCTTTGTATTTTGTTTGTTGTTGTTTTTCTAGTTGCTTTAGGTGTAAGTTTAGGTTATTTGAGATTTTTCTTGTTTCTTGAGGTGAGCTTGAATTGCTATGGACTTCCCTCTTAGAACTGCTTTTGCTGAGCCCCATAAGTTTTGGATCGTCATGTTTTCATTTTTCTCTAGGTATTTTTTAATTTCTTTTTTGATTTCTTCAATGATCAATTGGTTGTTTGGTAGCATATTGTTTAGCCTCCATGTGTTTGTGTTTTTTTCCAGTTTTTTTTTGTAGTTGATTTCTAATCTCATTGCATTGTGGTCAGAATAGATGCTTGATATGATTTCAATTTTATTAAATTTACTTAGGCTTGATTTTGTTGCCCAGCATGTGGTAAGGTCTGGAGAATGTTCCATGTGCAGTAGGGAGAATGTGTATTCTGCTGCTTTTGGATGGAATGCTTTATAAATATCAATTAAGTCTATCTGGTCTAATGTGTCATTTAAGGCCTGTGTTTCCTTTTTGACTTTCTCCCTGTATGATCTGTCTATTGATGAAAGTGGGGTGTTAAAGTCCCCCACTATTAATGTGTTACTGTCGATTTCTCCTTTTATGGCTGTTAGTTTTTTCCTTATATATTGTGGTGCTCCCATGTTGGGTACATATATGTTTACAATTATTATATCTTCTTCTTGGATTGTTGCCTTGATCATTATGAAGTGTCCTTCTTTGTCTTTTGTAACAGTCTTTATTTTAAAGTCTGTTTTGTATGATATGAGTATTGCTAGTCCAGCTTCCTTTTGATTTCCATTTACATAGAATACCTTATTCCATCCCTTCACTTTCAGTTGGTATATGTCCCTAGATCTGAAGTGGGTCTCTTGTAGACGGCACATATATGGGTCTTATTTTTGTATACATTCAGCCAGTCTTTGTCTTCTGGTTGGAACATTTAATCCATATATGTTTAAGGTAATTATCGATATGTACTTATTGCCATTTTGTTATAGTTTTGTTTTTGTTTTTGTAGGTCTTTTTCCTTCCCTTTCTCTTCCCTTCTGTTGTGTTTTGATGACTAACATTAGTGTTGTGTTTGGATTCCTTTTTATTTTTTGTGTATCTATTGTAGTTTTTGTGGTTACCATGAGGTTTTGATATAGCATTCTGTATACAAACAAGATTTTTTTAAGTTGCTGGTCCCTTAATTTCAAATGCATTTCCAATGTCCTGCAATTTCAAATGCATTTCCAATGTCCTGCATACTCTCCTCTTCTCACAGTTGCTGGTTTTGACTTCATATTTGTGTGTGGATGACTTCCTACCTTTACTCTTGTTTGCCTTTACTGGTGAGCTTTTCCATTCATTATTTTCTTGTTTCTAGTTGTGGCTTTTTCTTTTGCACCTAGAGAAGTTCCTTTAGCATTTGTTGCAAAGCTGTTCTGATGGTGCTGAATTCTCTTAGCTTTTTCTTGTCTATAAAGCTTTTGATCTCTCCATCACATCTGAAAGAGAGCATTACTTGGTAGAGTATTCTTGGTTGTAGGTTCTTCCCTTTCATCACTTTACATATATTTTGCCATTCCCTTCTGGCCTGTAGAGTTTCTGCTGAAAATCAGCTGATAACCTTTTGGGAATTCCCTGTATGTTATTTTTGCTTTTCCCTCGTTGCTTTTAATATTTTCTTTGTTTTTAATTTTTGTCAACTTGATTACTATGTCTCTCGGCATGTTCCTCCTTGGGGTTTTCCTGCCTGGGACTTTCTGCATTTCCTGGAACTTGGATGACTGCTTCGTTTCCCATGATAGGGGAGTTTTCATCTATTAACTCTTCATATATTTTCTCAGATCCTTTCTCTCTGACTTCTCCTTCTAGGACCTCCATACTGAGAATATTGGTGTGTTTAATGTTGTCCCAGAGGTCTCTTAGACTGTCCTCATTTCTTTTCATTCTTTTTTCTTTATTCTGTTCTGCAGCAGTGATCTCCACCATTCTGTCTTTCAGTTCACTTATTCATTCTTGTGATTCATGTATTCTGATACTGATTCCTTCTGGTGTATTTTTATTCCAGTTATTGTAGTGTTCATCTCTGTTTGTTCTGTAGATCTTCTTGCTCTTTTTTAAACATTTCTTCTATCTTCTCTGTCTGTTCCTCCATTCTTTTTCCAAGATTTTAGATCATCTTTACTATCATTACCCTGAATTCTTTTTCAGGTAGATTACCTATCTCCCGTTCACTTAGTAGTTCTTCTGGGGTTTTATCTTGTTCCTTCATCTGGGACACATTCCTCTGCTGTCTCATTTTGTCTAACTTTCTGTGTTTGCTGTTTCTGTTCCTCAGGAGGCAGGGTTTTAGTTCTTCTTGCTTCTGCTGTCTGTCCCCTGATGGATAATGCTGGTCTAAGGGGCTTATGCCAGCTTTCTGGTGGGAGGGACTGGTTCTTGCCCACTGGTTACTAGAGCTTGGTCTTGTCCCTCTGGTGGGCAGGGCTATGTGAAGGGGTGTGTTCATTGGGAAGCTGTGGGCTCAGGAAGACTTTAGGTAGCCTGTCTGCAGATGGGTGGGGCTGTGTTCCCACCCTGTTGGTGGTTTGGCCTGAGGTGTTTCAGCACTGGAGCGTACAGGCCATTGGGTGGTGCCAGGTCTTGTGGGAAAATGGTGACCTATGGGAGGGCTCTTGCCAATGAGTATTCTCCAGAACTACAGCCTCCATTATCTTTTCCCCTGCAGTGAGCCACAGCCTCCCCCTGCCTCTGCAGGAGACCTTCCAATACCTGCAAGTAGGTCTGGCCCAGGCTTTTATGAGGTCATTGCTTTTTCCCCTGTGTCTGGGTGTGCGCAAGACCTTGTGTGCAACATCCAAGAGTGGAGTTTCTGTTTCTCCCATTCCTGTGGAATTCCTGTGATCAGAACCCCACTGACCTTCAAAGCCAGATGCTCTGGGGACTCCTCCTGATGCAAGACTCTCATGATGGGGTGCCTGATGTGGGGATCAGAACTTTCACTCCTCTGGGATAACTTCTGTCATATAATTGTTTTCCATTTTGTGGGTCACCCACCTGGCAGATATGTGATTTGATTTTATCATGATTGTGCTTCTTCTAGTGTCTCATTTGGCTTCTTCTTTGTCTTATTGGTAGTTTCCAGTGTTTTTTGGTCAATGGTTGTTCAGCAGTCAGTTGTGATTTTGGTGTTTTGGTGAGGGGGGTGAGCTCAAGTCCTTCTACTCTGCCATCTTGTCTCTGCCCCCATAAGCATCACTTATTAACTAATGTTTCTCATTTTCTTTGATAATAATATGTCCTTTCTTATTCACTAAGTTCTTAAGTATAAGGGTATATTACTTTAGAGTATACATAAGGATGTATACGTATGTTTCATTGATCTTCTATTATTTTGCCACAACCATAATATTTTAGCTATTATAGACTTTTAATATTTGTGTAATCTGCCCTCATTAATCTCCTTTAAAACAATCTTATGTGTTTTTACTTGTTTGTTGACCTAGTTATACTTAAAATTAGAATAATTTCAAGTTACAACAACTTGCCATTAGGATTTTAACTGTTAAATCTATAAATCTGTTAGAAAGTAATTCATCCTCCCTATACAGAAAGATGAAATAATAATTTTCTTTATATGGATTTTTAAATACTTCAATAAAGTTGTATAGCTTATGTAAGGTTGTACATTCACTGCTTAGCAAACATTTATTAGTCATCTGGTGTTTCAGGAATATAATGGAAGTTGACAAAAAGCTTAAATAAAGTATCATTGAGACACTTTTTTAGAATAATTTCAGATAAGGAAATTGGGAAATTTTGAGGGTTAGCCAAGAGGAATACACAGTGTGCAGCGCTCATGTATAAATACCATGAATCCCTGAAAAGTGACAAGATTCCAGGAGAGGGGGTTGTGCTTCAACTGAGTTTTGGAGGCTGACAGGCAGTTAGCTGGATGAAGAAAGCAGTAACTTCTTTTAGGGGGAGGAAACTGAAAATGCAAAGGTACATATTTAAAAGACATGTCATGGAAACTAAAGGGCAAGAATTTAATTGTGGCCAAAGTGTAGGATGTGAATGAGGACTGGTGAGCCATGAATTTCTAGTATATATAGATCTAATTTTCTCAAATGGGCATTGGGTGACATTGGTGGGTTTTAAAAAGGGAAGTGACATCATATTTGTATTTCAGAAAGGTTTCAAATGGGGACAAGAAAGGAGTCAAAGTGAACAACAAAGGTTCATTGATAATTAATAAAAATATGTATTCAGTGAAAGAATGAATGAACATTGAATGAATCAATGAATGAAAAGTTAATGTATTACCACATTTAGCAGCTGAAAAATAACAACTTTGGTAAGATTACCTTTATATAGTCAAGTGGTTGCTATAGAAGCCAGTTAGAATGGAAGACTGTGTCACAGTACTGGATATTTGAAATGAGATCTAATGTTCTTGTATTCCAAACTAGTTATTGCTAGTTAGTAGGAAATAACTTAATGTTGTTATTTGATGTGTTGGTTATATATTCACTTTGCCACCTATTTTATTATCCTAATAGTTTTCCAGGTGGTTTGGTTTGGCTTGTTTTCAGGGTATAATACTGTAATTCCTGAAAAATAATAACTCTGTATTTTACCTTTCAACATTGGTGTTGTTTATTTCTGTTTTAATATATTGGTCAGAATTTCTGGAATTAAGTTAAAATACAGTAGTGAACATTTTCGTTTTGGTTTTAATAATAGGGATGCCCTAATATTTTGCACTTAAGTTGATTCTGAAAGATGTTTTTAGCATATTAAACTTAAGACTCATTCCAATCCTATTTTAAATAGGTTAAAAATTATTTGGAAGATTTTGAAATTTTATCTAATAACTTCTGTGTTCCTGTTGAAATGCAGATATGTATTTTATGACCAGTTAATATGTCATGTTAAATTCATCAGTGATTTTAAATCATGCTTATGAAAAAATCTTCATGGCTGTGATATATTATTCTTCTGATACTGTGCTGAATTTTATTTTCTGTATTTTGTGAAGTATTTAAAAATGCTTATGGCCATAAATAAGATTTGCTTTATTACTCTATATTGTGCCTTACCCTGTTTTATATTCAAAGATAGAACCCTGGGATATTGTAAAATCTTAAATATTGCACAAAAATATTTAGTTATGTTAACTGGTTCATACTTAATGAGTCAGGAAAATAAATACATTTCAGATTTTTATCAATAAAGGTCATCATTGAGTTACATGACCTCAGGGAAATCTTTCTGTCTCTGGGGCTCATCTATAAAAATAAGGGGATTGGACTACATGAACTGTAAGGTCTTGCCAGCTCTAGCTTTCTGCAAACTTGTATTCATAGAGAAATCCCTCCAGAAATCCCTCCAGCTTTATGCTAAAAAGCAATAACACTATGTAAGGTAGAAATGGACCATGCTATGATGACCCTTACAGATTTAGACTTGAGTTTCAAAAAGGAAAAAACAACAACAAACAAACAGTAGTACATTGTTCATCTACTTGGGCCCATGAGCAGTTGAAAGTGATAAATGTTGACCTTGTGATTTATCTTAAGTTGCACTGGAGCACTGTGGATCAACCGCCCCTCACTGTTTTGTTCAGTTCACCTGAGACATTGGATCTAAAGGGCAGCAGGTGGGGGATCAGAAGCCCGGGATTTGTGTCCCACTCTGTCATTTACTAGTTTTGGGATCCTAAGTCATTTAATCCTTTCAGGCAAGTTTTCTTATTTGCAAGATGAAATATACTTAATTAATCTTTCAGTTCTGAAGTTCTATAAGAAGCCATAAATAATCCCTCAATAAAACATCTTTAGTTTATATAGTCACCTGGGGTTTACTTTCATATATATTGTTCTTAATTGATCCTCTCCACAAAGTTTGGAGGCAAAAAGCAAAGTATTAGTGACTTTATTTCAGAGTTAGGTCTAGCCTCCAGACTCCAGAGAATTTGGTAGTTTGCCCAGTGTGCTTAGTAAGTGGCAGAGCCCCAACTGGAGCCTAGGCATTCTGATACTTAAACTGTTCTTTTCTTTTTACGACACATTGTCTTTCGTTAAGTCCTGTAATCACTCTTTTATACTTTTCAAGCATTCTGGCACATTTTCCGGCTCTTTAAATTGTGAGGACCAACTATCCTTCTTCCCTTGGGGTTCATTTATGATTTTAAACTATATAACACTAACACTTTGTTCATGTATATGTTTAAATGATTTCTTGAAAAGTACTCCATCTAACATTTATTCCTTCTTTTCCTGATTCTCTTTCAGATAGCAGTTCTGTGGATGAAAAGGTTTTAAATCATACTTTTTCTTCCCTCCTGAGGGATCTTGTCTTTTGTACATGTTTGTTTGTGACATATTAGACCTGTTTTGGTTCTTCTGTTTTAGTTGTGAACTGTGCATGTTATCCCAGCTTTCCATTCTTTGGTTGTCCTTTAAGTGTGCCCCAATCTGTTGCATTTATGAAGAGGTTACCCCTTGCCAGCTTCGCTTACTTTAGCTTACACTTGCCAACCTAGGGGTCTGCTACGGTCAAACTCAGCATCTGTTTTTAAGTCTGGCGAATCATGATCTCTCTGACTGATTCATGATCTTCACTGCACATACCAAGTTTTAAGGGCAAATAGTATTTGGAATATGATATTTTCCTCGACTCTGCCAGTGCTTTTGTCTGAATGCTGACAGCTAATTTCAAAACCTCCACTCACAAAAACACAGTAGCTTTGACTTGAAGCTGACCCTGCTTAGCATCTGTCATACTAGGTGTTACGTGTCTAGTGCAGTTGACGCGTGTTCCAAATTCATGTATACACAGCTATAGGATGCTAAAAGCCTCTTTCTTTTGTTTTGTTTTTGTTTTTCTCCATTTTCGTTTAAGGCTCGAATAGTAAGTGGCAGTGATTTGGATGCTTCCCAGTTCTCTGCACTTCAGGCGTTTGGTGGGTAAGTACATTCATAACCTTTCTAATTCGTTCCATTCATCAATGGTTCTCAACATATGTATTTTGAATGCAGAATGTTGCATGATGGCATAATTAGCTTGCCTTGCTGTTGCTTTCTTTTCACAGTAAAATAGCTTTTATAGTGTTTTAAAAAAAGTAATGTATAGATTTGTGTATATTTATGTTTAATTATATGAATAAACATTAACATGATCATTCCATACACAAAACATAACCGTATAATTTTACATTACTGAGTTCATGTTAATAAAATTAATAGTGTTTTGATCTACTTGCTTGCACTTTACGATATGTGCATGAACATTTTTTTTATGTCAATAAGTGAGTAAATGTAATCTTCACCATTATTTTTTATAGTTCCATTTAATGAGTGTATAAAGTATTTAAAATGTAATCACAAAATAATGTATTAATTATATTTTCTATGTAAGATACTCAAACAGCAAGGGATTTCCTTTAATGCCCCTAATGATACATTGGTATCAGTTTGGCATGTGTGTTGTTAGGCCTTTTTCTGTGTGCTTGCAAACATATATGTTCTATAAGTTCATATAGAATAATAGTTTTGTTTGTCTCTGTGCGTTGAACATAAATTAGGCCATTCTATATATAAAGAAGCACTAGTTTAGTGCTGACATAATAGCAGATATCATTACAATTGTTTCATATATAATGACTCATTTGTTCCTTACAATAGCTCTGTGAGGTAAGTACTATTTTGACCTCCATTTTACCTGAGGAAACTGATGTATAACGTAGTTGAAAACAAAGAAATAAAGAAAAGCAACCAAAACCAAACCTTTCTCTTCATACACCTAGTAAGTAGCAAAGTCAGTATTAAAGTTAGTCTAGTTCCAGAGTCTCTGATCTTAATTACTATGCTATATTTCATCTGCAACTTGTGGGTTTCTTTTTCCTTACCTTTTCTTTTTTACTATTTGACAACATACCTTGTAAAACTTTGCACTTCATTATTCATAAGCGATGTAAATATTTCGAAACATTTATGTAATGTTTGTTCATCTATTAATGAATTTTCCAGAATATTTCTGTGTCATTATTGTAAATGATACTAGAACAAACATATAATCAATTTTCGAAGTGTAATGTGTGGACCAAAGCTAATGCACAGGATAGATAGTTAAATTGTTTTATAGGTGTTGAAATTTGAACATTTTTGTGTACAATAGAAATAGAAGCAAAATTTAGATATATGGTTTAGGGTTTTTTGGAGGGGAAAAGAAATAGTCTCACGGTTATGTTTTATAATATTCTCATCCTCTTCAAATGAATTTTGTTAAATAACATCCACATGCTATTTTCTTTAAATTAAACATATGAAAAATTTTAAGTTTCAAATTTAAAGCTCCTGGATAATAACATCATTTTTACTGAGATTTTTCAAATAAGTAACTAGATATTATTTATGTATACAAACATTTCAATGTCCTTTAAATATGTGAAGATTTATATTCACATCTGTAATGTCACAATAATTTAAATATGTTATAAAAACGAACTGTGACAAAAGTTCACTATGGATTATTTATAGAAAATTCAGGTTATAAATGGATTACTCTCTCCCCACTACCCCACATATACTGTCTTTAAGTTTATAAAAAAATGATACTGTGACAAAACTAATAAAATGTTTATTTTAGAAAATAAGTTGAATCCCAATTTAAATTTAAAAAACATTTGTATGTCATAGTCTTAGAGGCTTATCTGAGTTTATGAGCTTACAGTTCTTTAAATTCCTACCTTCCTGTGGCATCCATCACTTGAAAACAACTTGCTTTCTTAACTCATATCTGAATATGGACTTTTATCATTGCCAGAGCAACAGAGTTAATCTCCATCCATGTTGTTGTTAAGTGTATGCTGTGTAAATGTCTAGCTACAATAGGTCATCTTTTCATTTCAATTCTTTAGATCCTTTCCACATTATTTTTCCAGAAATTTCCTATTTCAAGGGCTTAGCAAGGGATTTTGGAATTATGATGGTATGGGAAAGAGGTGATAATTTTTAGTCTACAAGAGAATTTGCTGTTATCTGAAGGCAGGTTCCTCGTGAAGAACCTGAAGAGTACATTAAAATGCAAGCTTTCAGTCACAACTTATTCCAGAAATATTTGTTTATTTTACTTTCCCTATCAGTATTTAAATATATATATTTTAGTAGAGTAAAATATTGCTGTAATCCTCAATATTAAAATTTCTGTTGTCCTGGGAAACTGACACTGGAACAGACTCTGAAAATAGGGAGTCATTGCTGCTTCAGGGCAAGGCTACTATATCCTTCACCTCTCTGCCGTCAGCATCCCTAATGAGTTCAGAGCCAAACCACGTCCATCCTTCCCTCTCACTTCTGAAGTGTCAATAAAAGCACAATCTATACACACTGAAACCCGATAATGGAATTAACAGTGCTGCTGATTTCTGCTCATTCTCTGTACATCTCCTGTAAGTGTTGCTGGAAAATACATGCCAAACTTTATTTTTCCTATCTGTTACAATAAAAATTCAGACAGATTCTTGGAAAAGAACTGAGAGGAAGAGAGGAAAGATGCACAGAAAAAGAGAAGGCTGGAAAGATGCTTGTTTCAGTGAAATCATTACATTTAACATTTAACATCTTAGTGCTTTTGTAAGAGTTTGGTAACTTGTCATATATGTAAGCTAAGAGTCATACCGAGGTGACAGACGTACAAGAGCTTTTGGGGGAGAAACATCTCAAGTAAAGTGGAGAGACAGACAACAGGAGTAGGCAAGAAGTGCCTTGGACCATGATATAGGTCTGATGCCTGGAAAAGAGGGAGGAGAAAGGAGGAGGACTAGGTATGAAAAGACTTAAACTGACTGCAATGAAACTGCCATGAGACTGCAATAAAGTGTCAGTCAGACCAACGGGGAGTGCTAGAGGTGAGGCTGTCTGTTACAGGAGTCCCACTTTGAGCATACAGGGGCAGCTTATTCCCCTCACCAAGTTCACTCACTGAACACTGACAGCAGCTTGGGGAGAGTTTGGCCTCAAGTGAACGCTGCAGTTGATTCTGGAGGTGTGGTTACTGAAGGCTGTCATCCAACTGTTCTAGATTTTCTCTGAGGAATATCTGAGTGATACATGCCCGTGGCTACTGAGCATCAGACATTTTGATGTCTTTAAATGTCACTTCGATGACACAGAGATTGACAAATAGAAAAAGAAAAGCTTCTGTTTTGACCTCCCTTTCAAATAGGTAAAATAGCAAAAGAAAAAAAAATACATGAAATAAGTGGTGAGATTTCCAAGGTTGTTCAGTTATTGCCATGAACGGATAACTTTGTGAATGTGAATAAGGCAATCATTAGCCAAAGTTCTGAACAATTCCTTTGTTTTTAAGTTTACCTTGATTCAAATCATGGTTTTTGTTGTAGTTGTTACACCTGACGTGAGTTAGGTGGTACAATATATGGATATAGCAGGTTTAATATACTCTTGATATTTGTCATTGGTGCTGGTATTGCTTCTGTAGTCTCTATAAACTTTAGGATGTCATCTTCTGTCTTCACGCCACCTTCCCTGGTGCTAGTTTTGATCTCCGTGTTTTGTCAGGGCATGAAATCAGTCACTTAACATGGAAGCTAGACTGTTAAGGGGCTCCTAACCCATCTTTTCTCATAGCAGCAGTCTTTTCTCTGGTAGCTGAAAACTCTTTGTTTTTTTCCTGTCTAGCCCATAAATGAAATTTTTCCCTGTCCCCTCAGGTAATTTTCTTACTTCTAAATGACAGGGCCAGAAATTCTCCTAAGCCTAGATCATGGCTCTTTCCAGAGCTATAAACCTTTCCCTGGGTCAATGGTTCATCATGCATTAAACATTCTTACATTCTCTGAACCAGGTTTGCCAAGTACCAAGAAAATGACAGCCCTGGCGTAAGTTTGCTTCACTCACAGTAGCAGGTGACTCTTTGGAGAAAAATGGAGGCCTTTTTCTTTGACTTTCTGATTAGTGTTTTCATGGAAGAACTCCTTTTCTCCCCAGGGGCTTTGGTAGAGGAGTTCACTATAGATTTAGAGAGAAGTGAGTTAGGATTAGGACTGTTAATTGTTATAAGGGTTATCAGATGCAAACAGGATCTACTTTCACAATTCATAATTGTACAGCAATTCAATCACCATGCCTGTACTGTTTTCAACTTATTCAGATTGCCATCAGTCTAGTTTAAGTCCTCAGTAGCTGTTACCTACGCAGTTGCAAGCTTATCTTCTAGCTGATCTTCCTGCATCAATTTATTCCTCCACGTTAAGTCCAATCTATACACTGTTAAAGATTAATCTCCTTAACACACAGTCTTTTTCTACTTAAATGTGTCTAATGACTCCTCATTTCTGCAATGTAAAGTATGGCTTTTTGTACATGGCTTTCAATATACTTCTTCATTTCTATTTTTCTCTTGTACAAAAGAGAAATATTATCTACCTTATCTGTGTTCTTGTTTGTGTCATTCCTATGGCCCATATTAATTTCTTAAATTGCATAACCTTAACAAGACTCATATCCTTGATGACTTGATTTTAAGCTCTTTAAAGGCATAGAGTTGGTCTTTTATTACTTAGGTTTCCTTCTATAAAGTTTATGATAGTGTTTTGCCCATTTAGGACCTCATTCATAAGTTAATTTTGTTTTAGAATGGCAGTCTCTTCGATCAGTTGGTTAGAATTACTTTCTAAGAGATTCAGGTCTACCACATTTTAAGAAAAATTATTCCTGAAATAATTGTGGTTTGAGGATCAGACACACATGAGAAGTACTCTGAGTTTTAAAAGCAGCTTAACCCACCCCTCAAACTCAATGTTACTAAGCCCTTACAGGAAAAAATATCATCAGGGGATTTTTCTCACAGTAGATGTAACCCTAGTTGACTAGGAGGCCACTTTGTTTTGGATTGTGAATCTCCTTTTCTCCATTTTGGAGAAACTTTTGAAGATTCTACTGAGAAAATTTATAAAAAATATTACTCTAATTATGCTAAGATAAATTTTATCCTTTCATTCTCTTATCAGAAAACCTTACCACTTTAGAAAACTCTAGATATAAATTCACACTGTATTAAAGATTTCCTGTAATAAACTCCATTCTTACTACCTGAGAAAGGAGAACTTTGGTGATTAATAATTGAACGAACTTTTTCACCTTGTCCTTTATAAAAATAATAAAGGGAGTTGTCTTGCTTAATCTATTACAGAAAGAATGAAACCTGGCATCTCATAGCTAATGTCAGACATAATCATGACAGTGGGTAGTTATATCAGCTAGAAAAGAATCTCACATGAGGCTGAGACAGTCCCAACCCTACCACAGACTCTGGGTTATACCAGGTCCACTAGTGCTCAACACTCTGCCTGCAGTCCTCCTGCCAAGCAGAAATGTTATATTCTATACACCAAGATTTGGCCTACACAGAGAGCCTCTTAACTAGGAAAACTGACATAGATAAGGCCATCAACTTTCTAAAACCCATGTGTCAAATACTGATTGCTAAGCCATTAGCTTCCCATGGCCAAAACAAAACCAAAACCAAAAAACCCTGCCTAATTTTGGCCTACCACCAGCCATCAGTTTCCTAGTTCATGGTGAGCTGAAATGCTTCATTAGACTCTTGTAACTTACTCAGAGAGCACCCAGTACCTCTATTGAGAAAATCTTGGTCATTAGAGAGTACATTTTTATGTTAGCCACAAAGACCAGCCACTAGACTGACTCCTTCAATGTATGAACCTATGAAACACCAGGACCACATTATCAGACCCTGTTAGTGTCTAGTGTTACAGTCTAAACCAGGCTTATAGATGCCATAGTTTTCTTGGAATGGATTATAAATCATTTCTTTCAGTCATATTTTTTCCTACATAGATATTGGCAAATAATTCACAGAACTCATTCAAAGGATTAAGAAAATGGACCTGTTACCTCATTACTACTAGCTTATAGTTCACAAAGTTAGAGATTGACACCTTGCCTGAGTTTGTAGCTTAACATTTTTTTTCTGACTACAAATGCAGAAGGACACTTGAGTATGACCCACTGTCAATCCAGGGATACTGTACAAGGCTCTCCAATCTTCTGGTAATGATATTAGCGAAAAGCTTCTGCCATCCACAAGAGACCTGATGTCTACTCTAAATGAGACCCTTTTCTGTGCCAAGAAAGCAGTCCATGGAGAATTCCTCACCCAGAGTACATTTGTACTTCTGTTATTAAATTGTTCATAAGAATATGCAACTTCAGGATCATCCTGGGTTGCAGGATTTCACTCATCACATAAAGGCCACTCTCTTATTTTTAAGGAAGATAGGTTTACAATTTTGATCGAGAAGATGTGTATGACTCTTCATCCATATCAGCCCTGGATGCAGAAAATGCCTTCATTCCAGGGAAGGAAAGCACAGCCACTCCCAGCCATCATCAATGCTGACAGCTTTCGTTTAGCCAGTTCCTCACCCTGGAGCCTTCCAGAACTGTTGCCTACAGCACTGGTTGGCCCCTCAGAAACGGCCTGCTTTTCTTTTTATCTTTAGGTGACTGCCAAGCAAAAACACACCCAACAGGAAGTGTTAGAAAATTACCAGCTATTAGTCAAAATCATTGAAAATAACTCCTCTAGGTAAGATGGCAGTTATGACTACCTTGCTTCCTAAACCAGAGGATTCTTTCCAAAACTTAATTGATACGGCTATTGAGTACATCGAACATACGTGAACTATCTTAGGGGAAAAAAAATGAGCTTGATCATTGTATATCCCGGTAAAGCATATGTTGAATGGGGTTTTAAGTATCTTTTAATAAATGAATACCATATTCCATGAAGGCAGATAATAGAGATTCCTCTTATAGGCAGACAATAGAGTAGAGCAGAAAAACAGTAATCGTCTCTGCTAACAAAATAGTTCGCCTCCATACCTTGTAATTACTCCTTATTTGAAGTAACAGGTTTGCTTAATCCACGGTGTGTTCTTAAATATTGAACAGCTTGTTGTTCAAACCGTAATTCTCAGATATGACCAATTCTACATTGATGTCCAGTAGGTAGTTCTTGGTTTTTAGTCTTTCTTAGCATTTAGAAACAGTATGAAATATTATAGGGGGAATATAAGGAAGCATTTTAGATATTTTAAAAATGGGGATGATGTTTTAAATTCATAATTATTATAACAACTAATATTTTTTCTAGTGTTACAGAGTATAACAGACCCATATCTATGCGTTATTTATGCATTATCTTCTTTAATCCTCATCACAACTTTTCGAGGTAGATGTTACAGTTATTTTATTTTTCAAATGAGGTTACTGAGGCTTAGAGGTATTAAATATGGACAAGGTGAAATAGTGATTATTAGAGCTGAGGCTTGAACTAGGTCTAACATATTCCAGGGCTTGGCTGCTTTACTATTATGCCACACTGATGTAATCTGCAATAGATGATGCTTGAGTCTATATCAGTTCTTTGTAATTATATATTATATTTTGAACTTGATATTTCATTATGTATTAGTCTGACAAGGTTTCTAAATAGGAGTATCGAATAAATGTTGTACATATATTTCTATCTAGATTCCAGGAAAGTGTTTGCTAAGGGTTTTTGTATTATCCCCTAGAAATATGTAATATTTCATAATATCACTGAGGTGAATTAGTGATGGATTGAATGACTGAACCCAGAGTATTAGACAGGTTATTTTTAGTTGAACTAAATGGAAATATGAAAGATCTGATTGTAGGATTTGAGGGTGACATGGTTGGGCAAAATAACTAGTATTATTAGATAATGGAGTTAATATCTAAAAGATTTTTAGCATAGTACAACTGAATATAACAAGATGAAGTATAAATAGTTTATCCTGACTGATATACTAAGTTACTATGCAATAGCCTACCATACTACCCCATTTTAGTGTATTAAATAAAGGTTTATTTCTCACTCATACTGCGTTTTCAGTGCATATAAAACAAGGGAGGAGGATGTACTTGAGAGTTGCCCAGGGAACCAGGCTGGCAAAGGTTTGTCTCAACACACACTTTCATGTTTTCACTGTAGGGAAATTAGGATGTGGCACACTGGACTCTAACTCGTAAAACTTCCAGTTAGACGTGACATGCCTCCCTTCTGTTCATATTACAATGGACAAAGCAAATCACGTAGAATAACTACTTTAAAGGGAGGGTTGAGGTGCAATCCTATCATGTGTCTGAAAGGACGAAAGACTTGGAATGTTTCTCAACAGCCCTAATTATCACAACTAGGGATAAACGTGGGCTTTGAACTCAGACCCTATAGAAGAGAGAGAGCAAATACAGTTTAACATCAACGTATGAAGAACTCCAAAGTGTTCATTGAATCTAGTGGCAAATTAAATAAGGTTGTGGTACTAGTGCAGGGGGCCTGCAGGGAAAGCCCCCATAGAGCACATGGAGAGAAATGCAGGGTTGGAACGGGACAGAAAGCCGTGCACTTGTTGAGCTCCTCTGCTTCTCAGGACTGTGTGCTCAGTTCAGGGACTAACACCTGAATAGGGTGTAGACAAAAGAGAAGGCTTGCAGATCAAACAAACAGGTTGAAAAGGGCTCTCAAATCATACCATAGGAAAAACCACCAATGAGCCAGGGACACTGAATGTGGAAAAGAGAAAGTTGTGGTGAGAATGTGCTCAAGGTCTTCAGATATTCAAAGGATTAGGTGTGGAAAAAGGGATAAATTGTCCTGAGATTCAGAGGGAAAACCATGGCTTACCGGTGACATTATGAGCAGGCAGACTTCTCAATATGCGAAGAAATTTCCAACAGTAAGAGATTTTGTAAAAACTAAATTCTCCATTTCCAGAGAGATTTAAGTAGTTTGGGTGATCACTTGTTAGACATGCTGCACAGGGAATTTAAATATCAGATGTTTGATTCTTTAAAGCCTCTTCTAACCTTAAGATTCTATTACATCCTTTCCTAGTATAATCACTGTATCAGACACATGTTGCTGTGTAGTAAACCACCCTAAAATTCAGTAGCTTAAAACAATGCATCTGCTAGTCTTGTCTCATTCACTTAGGCATGTGTGGTCCGCTGGACAGCGGCTGGTTCTCACATGTCTGTGGGTATATGGCTGTTATCTGGGCAACAGAGGAGAGCTGGCTCTACGTCACTCATTGTCCAGCCAGCCAGATCAAGCTTATTCATATGGCAGTGACGGGATTCTAAGAAAACTAGTGGAAGCAGCAAGGCTACTTTAAGCCAAGGCTGGAACTCACAACCAGCACTTTTGCTACGTTCTGTTGTCCCGAAAAAGTAATAAATTCAGCTCAGATTCAAGGAACATGGACATAGACCCTGACTCTTTATGGGAGAAATGAACTGAGGCCAATTTTTTTTTTAATGATCTACCATAATTATGTATACCTATAATTAAATATTCAAAAGTAACATATTTCTCATAATTTGAAGAAAATAGAATGTTATTCCATGTATTTACCTTTACTTACAATATGATAGTCTCTGTACTTGGAATAATAAAAAAGTAGGAATTACTATGAAAATGCCAGAATCTCATTTTTGGGTATTTAACCACTTACCTCAGCTACAGTACAAGGTAAAGTGTGACTTACTTTCCAGTGGGTAAAGTGCTCTGAAAATTTATAAAAGGAAGATATTTCTGATTTGGAGTTATCAGGGAAGACTTTATGGAGAAGATGGCACTGAATTGGGCTTTGAAGTTTCTGTAGGATTTTGATAATTGGATATAGAAAAGTCAGAGCAGGAAGCAGTACAAACGCTTAAATAGCATCATGGGCAAGAAAATGTATTGGACAATAATTTGCCGGAATGCATGCAGGAGAAAAGTGGAAGATGGGTTTGGACAGGCAAGTGGAAACTTTGAATGCCTGACTATAGATATTAAATATATTAATCTTTTGAATAATATATCTATAACTTTGAACTCCTGCATCTTGTGAAAATGACTCAGTTGTTCTGGGAACATAATGGTTGAACAATAACTAGTAGATGATGATGACAAGGAAGGGAAGAAGCTATGAATTTATATTCACAAGATTGTATAGTTTTCTTTAACAGAACAGACTCATCTGCCAAAAGTACAAGAGACAATTTTTAGATACACATTAGTCTTCAGAAGCAAGTGTGCTCAGGCGTAGCGGACAGGTTCTTTTGTCCGGAGTACTTTGACATAACTCTGTCAACCGTGATAAGCATCACTGCAACTCCTGCTCGTTATCTTGATGTTTAGACTCTAAGGTCCCAGGCAGGAAAGGCCGAAGCAGAGACTGGTAGAAGCCATTGCTGCTCAGAATGATGTGAGTATAAATCTTTTCACACAGGGTGACACCATCTGCCTCATAATCTTTGCATATAAAGATTCCTTCAGGAAACAAAACTTGAAATAATTGTACCAGGTGACAACTACAGTGACAACTACAAAATCTCAAGTTTCAGAAGAATCCCCAAGTTTAGTAAAATGCATTTATTTGTATCAAGTATAGGAAGTTAAAAAAAAAAATGGAGACATAAAATTTCTTCTGGAAATGCAAATTAATCCAAGTATACCATGAGAGACATACAGTGTCCCTTATAAACTTCACATAGGTAAAAAGCAGAAATGTCAGAAGTGATGAAATATGTTAGTTGGTCTATGAGTTTGTCTCACTGGAAATGTAAGTGCTTAGAAGGAGTTTAAAAAAAAAAGTGGGCTGACAGTATTTGCTGTAGCTATCTTTTGCTGGGTTTTGGGATTTGGAATATTTTTTGTTGTTTATTTACATATTTGCTTTTCTCTATATCTTCTATATATTTTTGACTTTTCTATAATAAATGTGTATTAATTCTACATTTAAAATAAAAGTATAGGAAGTACCAAAGCTATAGCACAGGAATGAATGAAACCACAGATTATACACAACAGAGTATCCTGTCTGGGTCAGAGTTGAGACTCAGATTTGATCAATGTGGTGAGATCTGTGAAAGCTCTTGCCAAGGTATGTATCTGCCTTCGTTGATTTATACAGAGTTTGAAGAGAGTACGTGAGCAGTACTCGTAATTGGGGTTCAGACTTAGACATATTTGGTGGTAAAGCTGGCTTAGCAGTAATGAAAGTGATTTGCAGCAGAATTCAGGGAAGGACAGGGGGATTCCTGTGAAATGTCTAATCAAAAGGGAACAAAAGTAGCCTTTTGTTGGCAGTTCAGACTAAGACCTGAATAGTAGGGGGAAGGAGTGTGTGTGTGTGTGTGTGTGTGTGTGTGTGTGTGTTTTAAGCTATCCTTATCCAGCCTTAAAAACTTGTATAAGTGACTTGTAAGGAGAAAAAAGGGTATATGTGACTTTTAGCTGTTCTTTTGAGATCCGGGCAAAACTGCTGAGTCCCCCTGCCCTCCCCAACTGAGTACAAACAACTCAAAGGGTACACACTAGAGACAGAACACTAAGTAAGGGCTAATAATATTTTCAGTTCTTTCATTCAGCCAATGGGACCTGAGGAGGGGAATATCCTGCATCATCTCTGAGCAAAAGGCAAATGTGGTATATCAGTGAATATACAAGCTTTGGAATTAGAAGTCCTCTTTTTCAATCTTGACTCCACCATTTATTAGCGGGGTGAGCTTGGGCAAGTCATTTAATCTGTAAGTCATGATGCCTCATTTGAAAAATGTGGATTATAATCATAACAGTTAGCTCACAGGATCGTTTAATGCATCTCAGCTTTTTCACCCAGCACATACAAATATAATAGTTTTATGATACATTACCGGAAAAGTAAAAGCTTTGCTTATGGTGGCCAGAGATAGGGTCTCCTGGGACCGAAGAGTTTTGCAGGACACGGGTCTTTCAGTGCTAAACCCGGGAAAGCCCTGAGCAAACTGGATTGAGGTGGCCATCCTCGAGGAGACGAGGGACTCTGGGTGCCCCAAATGGCCACTAAGGTGGTTTCTCTAAGATCAGCATACCTGTAACTCATGTGTAGCTCACTAGAAACTCTTGTTAAGGGAATTAAATTAGGCAATATACTTCTTTCTATGCAGCTCTACTTCTCTGGGCTTCTGCCTGAAAAAATGCATGGATTCAAGCTTGGAGAAGTAGTTTCCTACTTCAGTTTCTTGCTCGACATATTTCATTAGACATGATTGTTTGCCCTTCGAAAATACAACGGTCATATCTCAAAGACAAAGGAACAGGGAAGAGAGGGGACTTAAGAGAGAGAGTGGAGAGTCCATTTCTGATCTGAATTGAGAGAAAAGGAGAAACGGATAGAATACAAAATCTGTTCTCTTGACCCTTTGAGGAAGCTACAGTAAGTAGAACTCAGCAGGGTTGCCTCTCTTTTCTAAAAATCTTTGATGTTTGACTGAAGATGTGGCAGATACTGACAAACTTCCCCCCTTTTAGTGTGTATTACAGTCTAGTTCTCTGCTTTTATTCACTAGATATTAGCCTTGTCATCTCAAATGAGATAAGCTTGTTCTTTCCTGCTATTGCAAGCTGAGGCATGGGCAGGCTTTTATTTCACTATCTCTGGCAGAAAGGGTGAACCTCTTGGAGTCAGAGCTGAAAACAGATCTGACCACTGCTTAGAAACTGGACACTTCCTGCATCACACCATTAAACATCACCCTAATGGCAATGTGTCTTATTATTATACTTTGGCTGTCTCATACTCACTACTGAGCAGGCTACAATAGAACTAATAAACATTCTGATACAATAATTTCCAAGTTTCTCTATCCAAATTCTGTTGAGACCATTGAACCAGACAGCATAAACACAGAAAAAATCTGATATAAATATCAATGGCTTGAGTAGAGAGGAAAGACTTAGGAGGACTGTATAATTTTGGAGATAAGTCAATACATTTATTGAGAGTACACCAAGAACAAAAGCACTCTTTATTCTAAGGGTCTTTTTTGATTAGAGGGTGCAAAGCATAAGGCCATCTCTCTTCTTGTGCATGTTGCATTAAGCTGAGAAGATAGTTGAGGGGATAAGACTGGCGTGTGAATTATAAGGGACCATAGGAAACAGGAAAGAAAAACCAGATGGCCTTGTGGCCAAAATATACATGAATGATCTCTTAGTATTTAAAGGTCCTACTTAACAGTGACTTGGACGTGGGGATTAGTGATCCATTTTGGTAGATGAATAGGGTGTTCATGAGGGGTATTATTGGGACATAAGGATTTTGAAAATCAGCCGGTACCAGATTGGGAAAGACCTTGAACATCAGCTATGGAGCATGGGTGTTTTTGTGTTTTCTAAACAGATTTTCTAACTCCAAATACCCAAAGGATATGTTGGCTCACCAGAATCAGGGGAAGTGCCATGTGCACCTTCCTCTTCTCTTGGATGTTGTATCACCTGCATAGCCTGTCCTTGAGGAAAGCACCGGTTTTAGACAATCAGAAGCCAGGGAGGGCACTTGAACGACAGTTAAAAAAAAAATTTCTATGAAGATTGAAGTGGAAGTTGTGTATAATATGTACTAGAAACCAGATACTTGGAAGACTTGAAATATTATGGACAAAAAGCATAAGGACTAACTTTTCAGAACAAATGATGACTTTAAGCATCTTCAACTGGGGGAATATGAAGTGGATAGTCAAATAAAAATGTTCGGTAGTCTTCTAGGAATGAGGGACTAGATCATGGGTGAAAGTTTGGGATTGGTGTAGAGATTAGAGATTGAATTCTGCAGAAGTTGATAGCTGAATGGAAATGGCACAGATAGGGTATAGAAACCTACGCAGAATGACTAAGAAAGAAGAATGTTGTTAAATCCTCATGACAATGTATACTACTTCTTTCTTCCTTGTGTCAAGTAGCAGAATGTTACAGCATATGCTTGTGTCATAGAAACTGTGATAGGTGGTTGATCACTCCAGGATATCCTTGACTGATGTTCTGAGACTAACTTATTCTCTTTTTAAATTTAGAAATGGAATTCATGAACTTTAAGTCTGGTGTAAGATTCTGATGTCTGGAATTCTAGCTAAATAGCTATTTATCAGTACACCTATGAGCAGGTTTCTTAATTTCTCTAAAATTAGTTTCTTCATCTGTATAAGTGAATAATTACAATTTCTACCTCATTTCAGTGCTATGAGTATTAAGTGAATCAGCATATGTAAGTGTTTTACACAATATATAGCATATAAAAAACAGATGATCATTACATGCTGGTCGTTAATAATTGTTCTCATAGCTTCTTGATACTTTAGATTTTAAAGATCAAATTACTTTAATGAGAACTTAAGTGCTCACATCAGTGAATACCCTTTGTAACATCACATTCATATTGAACTACTGTATGTCAGTTTAAAATGTGCTAAGAAAAGCCAATGTGGGTAGCAGCACAGCCCCAAAATTGAGTGCTTTGCTGGTCCACACTTGATGGGTTATTATAAATAACTCTTTGGATCTATATTTAATTTTAGTGTCATTCTGTAAATTGAATAATAAGAATAAATAAGCTGGTGAATTTGGGCACAGAGAATGAGGTCTTAGGCTAGCATTAGTCATAAAGCCATGACCCGCTGCCTGGCATATGTGCCTAGTTTGACAGTGGTGTACGACTTCCTGAAGCTAATGATATTATCCAGGGAAACTGCAGCTGGCCTAAGTTTAAATATTTATTAAATGTTTCAATGAAATAGGAGAATTAATAATACTGTCACAATTTCTCATACAATGGGAATAAACATCATAATATTTTTATAGGCTGGGTAGTTTTCCTTTTTCTTTTGGTATTTTTATGTTTTATTTTTTATTGGATACAATAGGCCTTTTCTCAGTTATCATTAGAAGTTTGACTGTTTTCACACACTTGCATGTCTCTGCCATAGAGGGATTTGTGGTTTTGTTGGAGCATAAATTTTATGTTGGTTATCCAAAATTCTCTGTTCTACGTTCTCTAGCTATTAGGAAATTACATATTGTAGAGTCATATTGTTGTTATTTGTAAATCTGTGTGTAAATCTCTGTGTGTGTATGACAAATTGATGTTTAAGATATTTTTCCATATACCAGATAACAATCTATAACTCAAAGGGTTAAGGTGAGGCCAGGCATGAGATTCAAATACAATTCTTGGTAATTTCATTAGAAAGGTAGAGACTTGTTCATTTTCCTGTTTGGTTCCCTCCAGGGCTCATCCCTTGTGATTGCAGAATCTAAGACCAAATTCCCTTAGCTTGTGCCTTTATGAAATCATGAATGGAAAAACCAAAAGACATTCAGAGAGACTGCCTGGGCCAGTCTTTGTAATAAGGGAGAGACATTTGAACTACAGTGGCCTCATGCCAGAAGTTCTCCTGGCAAGGATGTTTAGGCCAGTTCAAGAACATAGACAGTTCCTGGATATTAGTGCAAAAAGTCTCCTGGGGTCTCGAGACTCAGAAATCATCTCCCACCTCCTTCTTGCATCTAATGCAAACTAGTTACATTCTAGTTAATGTGCTTTAGTTTCCACTTAATTCATTAGCTCTCTAATCCCTTACAGAGCTGTGCTCTTAAACTACTCTGAATTTAAAATAGTTTCCTAAATGATCCCTTATTCAAATTCAACTAGATTAAGCATGAAGGGGATATCTAGAGAAAACAGACGTTGAACAATTCAGGGCACTGTGTTTAATTTTAACTTTTCAACCTATGTTACCTGAACAGGTAAGAGATGAGACATCTAGATAAAGTTACGCCATATTTTGGGATTTTCTTCTCTTTCTTTCTCTCTCCCTCTCCAAGGTAGACAGAATAATGGCCCCGCAAAAATGTATACATTCTAAACCCTGAAACCTATGAATATATTGACTTACTTGGCAAAAGGAACTTTGTAGATGTGATTGAATTTAGGATCTTGAAATGAGGAGATTATACTGAATTATCTGGATGGAACCAATGTAATTATAAGGGTCCTTTTAAGGGAGACAGAAGCATTAGAGTCAAAAAAAGGAGATGTGATGTAAAGAAGGGAAGCAGAGGTCAGAGTGATATAAGGAAGGGGCCACAAGCTAAGGCAGCTTCAGCCTCTAGAAGCTGGAAAAGGCAAGGTAATTGATTCTCCCCAAAAGCAAACAGTAGGATCACAGCCCTGCTGATCCTTTGATTTTTGTATTTCTGACCAGAAGTATAAAATAAGACATTTTTGTTATTTTTAAGCCACTAAATTTGTGGTACTTTGTTATAGCAGCATATAGGAAACTAGTACCCTCTCCCTCTATTTTTTTTTTAAATGGGTCTAAATCATTTTTAAACTTTACCGCCAGAGCACTTTGAATCTTCTGGAACATCTGCTGTTCTTCTTTTCAGTCTCTTGTCTTCTATCTTATACACATTGCTTTATTTTATAACCAGAGCCTCTTGTGCAAATTTACTACTATGGCTATTTGAGAATTGGGATTGCTTCTGTCATCAATCTAATGGAAGTTATTTATCCAGTATAGGCTAGGTGCTCAGTGCTGTGCTAGATATTGTTTTAATGTATCCTTTTCTCTAACAGGTTACAATCTCTTTTGTAATCATGTGTTGAGTAATAAACTTGGAGAGTGAAGTTACTTGCAACCTGAAAAATCAATTATTATCTAGTTCATTAGCTAGCATAGAAAAAGAATTTCTTTTTCTAGCTGGAGTATTATGTTCTGCAATGTAAATTATAATACCAATTTATTTTGGAAGTTATTATTCATAAAGTTATTTGCTTCCTTAAAATGTCAGGTGGACAGTGTTAAAACTGAAAAGGAAGGAAACATGGAGCTAACATCTCCTAAATAAGAACAGGTTTTAAAAGTAGAAACAGCCTTTGTTCAGTTCAACAGGGTTTCCAGAACCATTGCCCTCTTGAGGGGCCGCTTTCACTAACAATTATGTTATGTACGTGCGTTGTTGAATTTGAAGGACAGTGTTAAATGCTCTGAATTGTTGTACACTACTTGGATTTGATTTTTCTTAGCAACCAATTCAGTTGGCACTGAAGGACTAGAAACAATGAGAACTCTGATTTTCAAGCAGCAAAAAAATTCAGGTAGTTCTAGTTTAGAATGGTTTCATCATGATATTTTATAAGTTGGTGTTTTAACTAATGAGGTACCAATGTGTTTAGGTTTTTGTACGTCACAGAATATTGTTAAAATAATTTATTTTAAAAATGGAAAATACAGAAAAGTATACATCAAAATTACTTTCAAGATCGTGCAGTCCAGAGATAGAGTTAATATTGTGTGTGTGTTTGTGTGTGTATTTTTAAATAATCCATATTCATTTCAAAATTTCCATGAGCTCCAAAAGTGAAATCAATAAAAAGTCCAAATCCACATCCCTTCTTTCTCAGTATCTCCTTTCCCACTTCCCAGGATTAGCCATTGTTTACAATTTATTGTGTATTCTAGAAATTCATTTTCTCCCTCTCTCCTCTCACTCTCCTCTCCCCTCTATATATAAAACAAAAATGGAATTGATTCATGTAATATTTTAAATCTAATTATGTTTGCTTAAATGTGTTAGCAACAATATGTAATTATATGCATATATTTATAATATTTCTGGAAGGCTGTGCATTAAAAAAACTGTAATAAGCACTAACTATGTGCCGGGTACTGCTATTTTTAATTAAATGTCTCATTTAATTCTCACAACTATATTAGGTAATTCCCATTATTGTCATTTTACAGATGGGGAAATTGAGGGGTAGACCTTAAATCCAAGGCACACAATGAGTAAATGGCAGAACTGTATCCTAATCCCAGTCCTGTCTTATTTCAGAACTTAGGTATTGTAGACATTTTCTCATCCAATAAAGGTTTATCATTTTTTACGTAATATCACATATAATCAAATATAATGATACATAATTTAAGTAAACTTTATCATTAAATATTTAGGTTATTTCTTTCTCATTATTACAAATAATGTGCTTTCAAAATTATTTCACTAAGATAAGTTACTGGAACTGTAATTACTGGATTACTAAATTGCTCTCAAGGAGGATTTTAATTTTCTTCCTGTACTGTTATATATTATTTATACTATAATTTTCTCTCTCTTGTCAATCTGAAAGGTCAAAAACACATCTCATTTAAAAATTTTTTTATTACCAGTGAAGTCAAACATTTTCTTGTTTCTTGCCATTTGCACTTTTTATTTTGTGATTGTTCTGCTGTTTACTTCCCATTTATCTTTTGGGGTAAATTATCTTTTCAATTAAGGTTTATAGGAATTATTCATATATTAAGAGTATTTTTGGCTGTATATAATAATACTTTCCAGCTTATAGTATTTTAAATAGTATGTATAGTGTCATTTTGAAGAAATTTTCATTTTGTTTATTAACATTCTCCTGGTTACCCTCTCTGGAAAATAATTATAAAACTATTCCCCATACCAAGATTAAAGTGATTTTCTTCCAGTCTTCTTAAGCAAACATTTGTATCTTTAGTCTATATTAATTTATTTGAATGGTATGAGATCAAAATAATTTTTTCCCAACCTTTTATCTAATTATAACATTTATTAAAGAACACCTTATTTTTCCACATATTTGAAATTTAAGTATTTATGCCGAATCATATGTACTTGTACCCAAATCACTTTGATTGTTTCTAGACTTTCCATTTTCTCTCAGTTTTAGGGCTAATTCCTCAACTTTTCAAATTAAGTATAGGAAATTATGCAAGAAAAAAGTGAGTTAAAGATTGGAAATGAAGAACTAAAACTGTCTGTATTTGTAGAGGGAATGATTATGTAGAAAAGCCTAAGGAGTCTACAGAATGATTACTGGAACTAATAGTGAAATAATCAAGGCAGTAGAGATTAAGGATTAACATAACTACCGTCAATTTTATTTTTCTGTGCTATAAGCAAACTATTAAAGCATGCAAATTTTAAAATGTCATCAAATTGCATCAAAACAAATAACAGATACAGGAATAAAATTTAAATGATATGCCAAATTTGCGGCTAAAAAAATTCAAACATGGTTGAGAGAAGTTAAATAAATTAATACGCCATGTTCGTGGATTGGAAAATGCAAAATTGTAAAAATGTCAGTTTTCTCCAATCTGATTCTGATTCAAACCCAGTCATGATCCCAGGAGTCTTTTTTTTTTTTATTTTTTATTTTTTATTTTTTTATTTTTTTTTTTTTTGCTGTACGCAGGCCTCTCACTGCTGTGGCCTCTCCCGTTGCGGAGCACGGGCTCCGGACGCGCAGGCTCAGCGGCCATGGCTCACGGGCCCAGCCGCTCCGCGGCATGTGGGATCCTCCCAGACCGGGGCACGAACCGGCGTCCCCAGCACCGGCAGGCGGACTCCCAACCACTGGGCCACCAGGGAAGCCCCCAGGAGTCTTTTTTTTAAAAAATAGAAATTGACAAACTGATTTTAAAATGTACAGGTAAATGTAAAGTAGTTGATATTCAAAGCAATCTTAAAGAACAAGTTTGAGGATATATGGTACTTCAAGATATAGTATAAAACTATAAAAATCAAACAGTGGGAACTGGCATAAAAGTGAAAATATATCAATGGAATGCATAGGGTCCAGAAATACACCCACATAAATATGCTTATCTGATTTTTGATAAAGGTGACAAAGCAGTTCAATAGGAAAAGAAAGCCTTTTCAACAAATGGTGCTGGAATAATCAAATATCCATATGGGGGGAAAATGGAACCTCAACCTCGAACTCACACCACACACACAAAACAAGAATACATTAGACTTCAGTGAAATTCTGCTCAAGAAATGACACTATTAAGAAAATGAATAGATAAGCCATGTGTAAGGAGGAAATATTAACACAACACACACCTGATAAAGGACTGGCATGCAGGTGATACAAAGAAATCCTACAACTCAATAATAATAATTTAACCCAATAAAAATGAGCAAAAGATTTCAACAAACACTTAACAAAAGAACATATATGAATAGCCAACATGCATATGGAAAAATGTGCAACATATTTAGCCTTCAGGTCACTTTTTAACCTAATGTTAATTCAGAAGAAGTGTAAGCATGACGAGTCCTGCTGCTGAAACAGGTTGGATAGGCTGAAGGCCCATCTAGATAGGAACAACATCAAACAGATGGCAAGGAAACTTTTCTAGGTAACCTATCTAGTAAAGAAGTAGAACCTGACAGAGACCATCAAAGAGTGTAGGTATTTGCTTACTTTTTTTTCCCATATAGATAAAAATTGTCCTTTTAAAACAGGCTGACCTGAGAGAATGTTTATCTGCGTAAGATAAACAGTTGATCCTTGAACGACACAAGTTTGAACTGTTCGGGCCCACTTATACACAGATATTTTTTCAGTAGTAAATACTGCAGTACTATAGGGACTGTAGTTGGTTGAACCAACAGATGTGAAGGAACCCTGGATGTGGAGGGCCAATCATAAATTATAGGCAGATTAACTCCCCTCTTGTTTAAGGACCAACTGTATCTGGTGGACTAATTCAGAAGCCTATTGGTTGAAATGCATCCGACGGCTAAGCTTAATTTCTCTTGGTCATTTTGATTTTACACAGTAATGGAATTATGAACAACTTTTCAGAACCCAGCCTCTTCCTAAGTATGGGATTTTCTCTATGTAGAAAAACTATTGATTTTTTTTATAGCATTTTGCACACTACTGCCCATCTTACTAAGCTCTCTTATCAATTCCAATAGTTATTCAATTGACTTCTGGTGTTTCCGGGGGCACGCCGCCAGGGAAGCCCCCTGATTTTACACAGTAATGGAATTATGAACAACTTTTCAGAACCCAGCCTCTATCTAAGTATGGGATTTTCTCTATGTAGAAAAACTATTGATTTTTTTATAGCATTTTGCACATTACTGCCCATCTTACTAAGCTCTCTTATCAATTCCAATAGTTATTCAATTGACTTCTGGTGTTTCCAGGGGCATTCTCTGTAAATAATGGCATCGCATTGCACTTAGAATTAAAACTCAATACATTTAACACGACCTGGAAGAGGCCTAGGCTGCCTCCCCAGACTCATCTCATGCCCCTCCTTCCTTACTTCACCCTACTGCTCACCATTATGGCCTGTTTTGTTTCCTCAAATATGACAAGTCCACTTTCCAGCCTTAGGGCTTTAAACTTGCTATTCACGTTGCCAGGCGTGCTCTTTGTGCACTTTTCACTTCTCCTCACCAACTCCTGTCCATACCTTAGATCTCTGTGTATGGGACCCTTCTTCCAAGATGCTCTCCCTGGCCCTAGAGTTTTTACTAGGTACCCCTGTTCTCTCCCATAATGACCAGTGCTTTTCCTTCAGGGAGCATTTCACAGTTTGTGAATGTGTATCTTGTTTGTGATGATGTGTTTGATGTCTCTCTCCTCTCCAACAAGGTGGTAAGCTTCACATCAGCAAGGAGGATATCTTTTTTTTGTCAATCACCATACTTCTACACCTAGCACGGAGTGTATTGTATAGTAGGAGCTCCATAAATACTTCTTAAAAAATAGAATGCTATCAAAATGAGTTCCTGTTTCTTTCAGATAAGACCTCGCTCTCACCTGTCTGTTTAGAAGGAAGTAAGAAAAGCTTCTCTCTGTTATGATATTCATGTCTGATAGTGACTAAATAGATTTCCACTTGAGAGGCATTTATATTTGAGAAGCACACATGTTAATGGAATAGAGAGTTTGTCTAATGATAGGATTCTCAGAAATAAAACTATATGGTGCTAAGAGGAGAAAAAAATGAGAAAAACAATCATTAAGCTCATAGCTGCACAGGTGACTATCAATTTCAACTTACACATTTGGCAAAAAACCACGAGCTCCTAAAATATAGTATGGAGGGAGTATAAATATAGAAAAGGAAATTATCTAGATATTCTAGTGCGTTTCAAACAAATGCTATTATCATATGTGGTACTGTGAGACTTTTTTAAGATTAAAAACATCGGTAAGAGTTTTTAATTGCCTTTTTTCCCCCCTAAAATGGCTTATTTTTCTTAGAAAGAGACAGCCATTTCATTTGAACAAGTTACAGGATTTTATCTGTGACAATGTGTATCCTATTCTTGAAGCTCTTGAGATGTTAATTAGTGATGGTGCTTGGAAGGCACAGTACCTTGCTAGAGAGAGCTCTGCAGTGAATACTCCTCAGGTGACCCCTGTGCACTAGGTATTTTTTGACAACAAAGACACTTCTTTTCAGGAATCCCCATTCTTTCACAAACATGTAATGAGTAAATTGGCCTAGCTTTGTATGATAGACGATACTTGAATGTCTAGAGGTATATAAGGTATATCAGATTCAGTTAGGGTCTGAACAGGAAGCAGATGGTATTGCAAAACAGGAGAAATGAGGTTTGCTTACAGAGGGATGATAGACAAAGTGCGGGTAGCGGAAAACTGCAAGGATGGGAATATACATTACATACATTAAAACAAACCCATTTTAAGTGTATAATTCAATGAGTTTTGTCAAATGGACACACACTTGTATGAACAGCAAACAAATAAAAATTCAGGATATCTCCATCATTGCAAAATATTTTTTCTTGTCCCTTTATAATCAGTCTCTAACCTTAAGCTATGGGCAATCACTGAGCAACTTTCAGTCACTATAGATTAACTATACATGTTCTTGAATTTAATATAAGTGGAGTAATACAGTAAGTGCTTGTTGAGTCCAGATTCTTTAGCTCATAAATTGTTGATTGTATTAGTAGTTATTTGTAGTTATATGGCTGAGTAGTGTTCTACTGTATGAATATGCCACAGATTATTGGTCCTTGACTGAAACACACCTAGAATGTTTTGAGGTTTTGGAGCTGTTTTTTTTTGCTATTTTTATAACACCTCTGTAAGCATTCTTGCAAGTTTCAATTTTTGCCAAAGATTAACATTTATAAAAGGGCTATTCTAAGAGTTTGAATGTATCAGATCATTTGTTTAATCCTCACAGTAACCCTATAAAAGAAGTACTATGAAAAATGAGGCACAGGAAGGTTAAATACGTTGTCCAGGCTTACCAGGTAATATATGTCAGAAACAGAGATTTGAATCCAGGAAGTCTGACTCCAGAATCTGGTTTCTTTCTTCAGGATCAGTAGCCCAGGACATAGTTCACTGGATCCGGTTAGCTCCTTTAACATCTCCAGCATTCAATTAATCCAGGACTCAGTCTTTCCCAAGTTCCACTTGTCCAAAGCACTAAAGAGCCAGCAGGGCACATGAGAAAATCATAGCACCAGCCCCAGAGCCATACAATTCAGAACCCATTATTTCCTCTGAAGTAACTTTTGATAATTTCTTTATCAAAAGTATATTCTCCTCTTGCTTTTTCTAGTCATGAACAATTTTTTTGTACACATAGATAAAGCAGGTGAGAATAGAGAAGTGGTCTTGATTTCAGTTTCACTAAGATGCCAACTGGCCACAGTTCACAAACTTGGATTTTCAATTGATTTAGAAGAAACCTCACATAAGATAAAATTTTGCTTTTGGAAAATGTTGCAAAACCCTTTTGTCAAGCTCCAGCCTACTGACCCCACATGCTTCTACTTGCACTTCCCAAACTTGTGAGCCCAGTGGCGGTGAGAAGCAGGCTGATGCATACCTTTGTGTTTGCTCAGCTCCCCAGTTCCCAGGCCTTGGCTAACCTTCATTACTCCAATGGGGCCAAAATACTTCCTTTACACCACTTATTTTCTTGTTGCAACAGGAAGTAACTTATCATGGAAAAAGAAACTATTGATTAGCCATGGATGAGAAACAGACTAAAGAGCAAAAAATGTTTCAAGACAAGCACAAGAGGAACAGACTCCATGGTGGACAACCTAGCATTAGGAGCAATACCTTATTTGCCCTGATAGTACGCATAAAAACAGTAAGCCAAAGATCTGTGGTTCTGAGATGAGTATCTCCTGATGGCAAAAGAATCTTCTTTGCTGTGCATCTAGTATCAGTTGCAGTCATACGTTACCTAGAGCCTGCTTCTCCCAATAAGACACTTTACCTCTGACATGCTAGTTTATCAGCTAAGCTCCTTTATGTTGTTTTAAAATTATATTTGATGGCATAATGACCAGTAACCTTTGAAATCCATCTCTCCATCAGCTTTTTTTTTTATGTGGAATTCCAAGTTGCCAATGAAAACAAAATATTTCTTTCTTAATATCTAGACCACTGTTTGATACCTTAATGTAGGATTCTCTGGTAAAACTGATATAGAGCACATAGTTTAGGCCAGAGACCGAAGTGAATCTCAACCTCCCTGTAAAGTCTGAATATAAATATTGGAATCATACCGTTATTTTATTGCCTTTAGCAGACAGTCAACTTGGGTGTTCAACTGAAGAGAGGGTGATAGCACCAGCTGTGTAGGATTGGGTCTACCAAACTACCAAATTTCAAGGAGTAGAAATTTTGGGGAGAGTGGAAGGCAGAGAAGAGAAAGAGTAAGATCATTACCTTAATGTATAACCAGGACATGGAAGTCATATTTTAATGCAAAATGATTCTAGGCTGTTATAGCTGACCTGACATTTGGAACTTGACCAATTAGAATAAGATTTCCTCTTGTCAAGAAATAAGGATGTATTTGAACAGAGAAGCTGTCAGAAGAAAAGAGGCACGTTGTCCCCGCCAAACCCTGTTGTGGTCCAAGAACTCTTACCATTCCACAAGGATATATACAGAAGCTGAGAGTAAGGGTTTAGAAAAATATTAAAGTGATTTGACATTGCTCTAACACTCAGATCCATGATCAGTGGGCTCATCTGATTAAATAGGAGTATGAAGCATGTGATACAAACTGCATACTAGCTATGAGCAGTAATACCACATAGTGGTTTATTATGGATAGGATTTTTAAAAACTAAATCTTGCCCTTCACCGTAGTTTGCTTGAGAAGTACTACTGCAGAACATATTTTTAGTGCCCAAAATAATGTCTGCCATATATCGGGTTTCTCTTCCCCCCCACCCCTTAGACAAACTGTCTCCTCTTTACTCAGTGTGGATGTTTATCCTTTACGTCACTTATGTTTTTATAATATCCTTTATTTTAACCTCATAGAATCAGAGATTCTAACATTCTGCAAAGAATCTTAAGGGGCAGACAGTCTAACATTTTTCAGCCACAGTCTTCAAACTGTAGATTTTTTGTCTCTATTAAACTTTATCGTAGTTGTTTCCCATGATGTCTAAGAAACTATTTCCCACTTTTTGGTAGCATCTCTGAATCACACTGTAGCCTGGTGGTTTCTGGAAGATAAGAGCCAATTCTAGTGAAGGTACTGGGCTTATTACCTTCTATGAAAGAAGCTATATGCCTTCTGACTTGGGCTGTCCTGGCTTTCTGCTTCAATCTTTTTGAGTTTTGGGATCTGGCTTACATTGACCCTGTAACCTGCAATCACCTTTTATAATATCTTCTTTAACTCTTATTCACATTTTATAATATTTCTGCAGATATTATGTATAAAAACATTGTTGGAACTATTGCTGAAAGATGTAGCCCTTTCAAAAAGTTCTTAAGGAGAAAATTATAATTCTAATAATTTATATTCACAGTAAGACCAGAGAGAATGAAAAAAAAAATTTAGGTCTATAGAGCTATGTTTCATGAAAGTTTGATATTGAAGAATAGGTTTAATATGATCAAATAGTACCTTAAACCACAAAAATGGTATGGATTTAATATTTTAGGACTATGACATCATATATAGAATTAAATTTTTAGTTCACCATGCAGTCATGATTTCCACCTTGTTCTATGGAGCAAGAAGTGTTATAAAAGAAGCATAGATGCTACCCATGAAGAATCACCCAGTTAAGGTGAAGAGAGTTTAATAGCCTTTATCAAACGAATAGCAGGAGTACTGACTGATATTACTAAACTATCTTTAAACTGGCAAGCTGGATATGTAATTGGATTGCTTAACTCTAACATCTCAAGTGAATACTTTTCTCTGGTTATAGCCTAGGAATCTGAAAACTTAAAATATTTCAGAGACATTCTGAAGGAAGATCTGAAAAACCATCTGTATCTATCTAACAGTGTGGACAAGTATTTTAGGATTATACTATGCACTTGTGTAAGGGGTAACATAGCTAAAGGGAATTGATCCTATACAGGTACTGTTTTATAAAATACTGTCACTACTAGCCCAACTACCAATAGTAATAAAAAAAAATGATGGTGATAGTAATAGTTACCAGAGGTACTGTATGTGTTGACTGGGATAGTGACTACATCAATTCATTGGGTTCTACCTTGATACCCAAAGAGGATTTTTATAATTCAGGATTTCATAAGCACCTACACACAAACATGGGCTAAGGCAACTTTTCATCCTCTAGGAAAGGACTACATGCTGCTATTTATATTAATATAAGCATATGTATAATAAATAAATACAGAAATAACCATATTGTTGTTATGGCATGATTCACCATGCCATAAATCTTTAATCATTTAAAGATTAAAGAGAGGCCCTAAACTAATTCAGAGGAAAAGTAGAAACAAGAAGAACCTTATTTTCCACTTTTACTCCAGTGTGTACTCTCTTCTATGAGTCTGTTTCCTGATAACTTAACTCCAAAATAAATATTTATTTAAGCATCACATGTATAAACTCTTAAAGAAGAGAATGTGATTTATAGCTGATTTTTCAAAAGAAACTATGGATGCTAGAAGAAAATAAAATGACATCTTTAAGTGCCCCCAAAAAACCCTGAGTCCACCTAGAACTCTATCCTGTAAAACTGTATAATCAAAGAACATATCCTTTAACAAAAACTGAAGGAATTCAGCAGCATACATTTATTGCAAGGAATGCTAAAAGAAGTTCTTTAGATTGAAGGAAAATAATTCCAAATAGAAGCATGAAACCTTAGGAAAGACTAAAGAGCACCAGAAAAGGAAAATATATACATAGTTATGAAAGAATATTGACTGTTTAAATGTAAATAAAATAATACCATATGTGGTCCATAACATATATAGCAATAAAATAAATGCCAATGATATGGTATAAATGGAGTTAAAGTATTATGTTTCATTCATCATTAAGGAAGTGATATAGGTACTAATTTGAGGTTGACTTTAATAAGCAAGGTTACAGTTTTAATATGTAGAATTAGCACTGTAACATGTAATAACATATGTAATAACATATAATACAAAGAAGCTAATAGAGAAGAAAAATGGCATAACAGAATTTAAAAATTGACCCCAAAGGAAGCAAGGAAGATAGAATAAAGGAGAAAAAAGAGATGTGGCAATGAGTATCAACACTTTTCTGAATTTAGGCAAACTGGATCCAGTATTGACTATGCTATTAATTATCTGTGTAATCAGGGAAGAGCAGCTTGTCTTTACAAAACAAAACATTGTTTTTAAGAAATGTTGTTTAATACATATATGATTTTTCAATCATTTCTTTCTGAAGAAATGGTTATCATTATTTGCCTTGCCTGAATATTTACATATGGAATGACAAGGTTATTAATGGCCAGTATATTGCTGGTTTGTGCTAAAAATCAGGAAGAAATTTATCCATCTTTAGAGAATTTATAAAGTTGAGAGTTGTGAATTATTGAAACATTGTAGAGAATATGAGTAATGAACCATGTTTTGAAATTCAGTTATTCACACTATGAATATTTATTGAGCACATAATATATGCTAGTCTTTGTGCTAGGCCCCAGATGTAGTGAGATGAAAAAAACATTTCAGTCTATTACTAGAGAACAACCATTGCAGACACTGGTATGTATTAGAGTAAAGGTAAATTCTACGTTGAGCAGGGTCACAAAGGGAGGAATGGTTGGTTTTGTTTGAGTGAGACTTGGAAGTCTTCATGAAGGACAAGACCCATTAGCTGTATCTTAAATGTTAAATAAATGATTTAGTTGAGGAATGAATATTTGAAAAAAAATTGCAAGTAGATTCATAACTTGAAAAAAGCATAATCTTAAAATGTATGACAATTTTTTTAGTATAATAGTCTGTGAAATACTGACCATGCATTTTCATCACATGAAGTATTACATCTGATTTAGTTTGTTTCTGAAGTAACAGATGCTAATAAATAAAGTTAACAAGCAAATCAAAGTATTTTCCTATTCTCTATTTGATTCATTATCCATTTGCTCTCTAGTTTAAATTTATTTCACTCAAAGTAGATGGAGAAAATAAAATAAATTCTGGTATATATTTGACATTTGAAAACTTATGTCTTACACAGAATAACTGGAAATCAGTCAAGTATAGCAATATTAAAATACTTTCTCCTCAATTATACAGCATATTTCAGGATTCTAAAAAGCAAATGTATCTCTTTATATCACAGAATGTAACTTTTCTCAAGTGGAATAATTTATATTATGATACATTATAACTGAGAATAAACCCACACCCACTGTGGGAAAATTAATTATGGATTGGGAGTAAGGATGGATCAATCTCCATATAAGAACAATTTAATATCTTTAAGATTTTTGGAGAAAATCTCTATTATTTTGTTGAAAAAGAGCGTCTTTGACTTTAAAGTTACTTAATGCACATTGCCCTTAATCACAAACTACTACGATCTATAGCACACACTGCAGACAGGCTTGGTATCATTTTTACACGTATAGTGTTGGTATGGTGTTTATTTGTATAAAGTAGTGTGCAAATGGATACATAGCCATGTCTGAGAGTATTTTTTAAATTAAAGCAAAATCTCTGAAATTTTTCTTTTTCTCTCCATCACTACTTCTTACTCTGACCTGGACATCTACCATAGTCTCTCATGTGGTGTCCATCCTGACATCCATTCTTGCCCCACATCAAGGTGTTCTCCAGATCATGGGCTATTTCAGAATACATTGTGAATTGTTTAACATTCCTTAACGACTTTCCGTTGCTCTTAAAGATCAAAGCCATCCATAAAATGGCCTGACACTTCTCCATAACGCTATAGTCCTGCTCTTTGCCTTTCAGTCACACTGAATAGTCAGTTTCTAAAGTGTGACTAGCTGTCTTTACCACTGGTCTTTTGTCTTGGATGCCCTCTCTGCTTAGAGCAGTCTGCCTATTTTTCTCTACCTAGGTAACTCCTGTTCATCCATCATATCTCAGCTAGCATGTTCTCAAGGAAAGCCTTTTCTGACCTCTGTGATGATATGATTTTCTTCTATAATAAGTTACCATGGCACCATGTATGTCTGTTTTACATCACTCAGCTAGCTGTATTTATACTTTTATCAATATAATGATTTGATCAATGTCTTCTCTCTCCACCCGATGGTGAGGGCCACCGGGAAGTAGATTGTATGTTTTTACCAGTGGTTCCCCAGTGTCCAGCAGAGTATGCCTGGTACATAGCAGGACTCAATAAACAACTGTTTAAATTTCTTACATCGTTTAAACTAAGTAAAAAGTCATTACAACAGAAGTTAATTTCAATAACATAAGAAGACATAATCTGACCTCGTTTTGGATAAACCCCCAATTTAAGTATTTTCCAGTTGCGATGCATATAAAAGCAAACAAAATACTTGCTGAACTTTCATCTCACCCATGAAATAGAAATAGGCAAATAGTAATTATATAAGAAGAGATTTTATTTATCATTCTCAAAATCTATGTAATTATAATAGAATTTGATTTAAATAATTTGTGATGATGATGGAATACAGTAAACTATATTTGTTTTGAATTTTTTTTGTGAGTGTTAACTTGCTAAACAATTTTCAAATATCAGTTATTTACTTCTCCTAAGTGCAAATGTGAATGGGATTCAAAATCAGGTTACCTGACTCCAGAGCCTAAGCTGTTTATTATAATACTGCTTTGCTGTGGCAATTTTGTGTATAATATTAGCCATCATTTGCTAAACATCTGTTATGTGCCAGGGACTCTGCTACGAGCTTCATGTACGTGATCTCTCTTGAGCCTCATTGCTGGATAGGTTTGTATTATTATCTCTGTTTATTAGATACCCTCTTTGAGTAATCACAT
This sequence comes from Grampus griseus, assembly GCF_964374135.1. NCBI lineage: Eukaryota > Metazoa > Chordata > Mammalia > Artiodactyla > Delphinidae > Grampus > Grampus griseus. The sequence continues at coordinate 97,947,629 of NC_139018.1, forward strand.
GTATTAGAAATTTGAAATTATCACCAATAGGGGAAATCACTAATACTTAAATATTATTGTCTTTTCCAAATAGGAGTTTTTATCAGGAAGCAGTTCAGGTTTGCTTTCCCGTTGTTGCAGTTTGCAAATTCTCTAGCAACAAAGCATATATTTATATAATACTCTTTTGATAAAATTACATTAAAGATCAGGACTGTTACTGATTTGAAAATTGGTTTTGGCTAAATTATATTAAAAATTTATCACTAGAGGGCTTCCCTGGTGGCGCAGTGGTTGAGGGTCCGCCTGCCGATGCAGGGGACGCGGGTTCGTGCCCCGGTCCGGGAGGATCCCACATGCCGCGGAGAGGCTGGGCCCGTGAGCCATGGCCGCTGGGCCTGCATGTCCGGAGCCTGTGCTCCACAACGGGAGAGGCCACAGCAGTGAGAGGCCCACGTACCGCAAAAAAAAAAAAAAAAAAAAAAAAAAAAAAAAAAAAATTTATCACTAGAAAACTTAGGGATATCTGCACCCAAAAATAAATAAATAAAATATCAGGGACATCCCATTGGTTATTGTGAGTACTGGCCATCTGTTCTCTACATGTGAGAAGCTCATTTTCTTTGTCCTGCAGATCAGTGTCGGGAATCAGGGTAGAATGTATAAAAGTGGCTTAGGAAATTTTTTCTTCTCCTCACCCAGAAAATAAACATTGCCTCAGCACACAAGGGAGAAATGAATTGGAGGATGTGGGTGTTCCGCTTGCCTGTTCATATTCTATTTAGAATTTCTTTTCGTAAAAAGTGAGCTCTTTGATATTACCATTTTTAAAAATTCAATTTATTTTAATTGCTCTTTCAAGAAAAACAGCACCTTCATAGCACCAGTTGCCTACTGAATCTTTTATAACTATTAGGAAAATGAGCTCCATAAGTAATAACTACTTCAATAGAAGTTATGAGGAAATTTCAAGAGTATATTAGGGTGTGGAGCTATGTCAACAGAGGCAGAATGAAGGCGGCAACTGAGGCAGTTTTCTAGATATTTTGGGCAAATAGAAACAAGATAATTAAGAGAAAAATTTGAATTATTTGATTCAAGAGTTTTTCTGGTCATAAGTCAATATTAGTTGCAGCAAAGTCTGTCAGACCATGTGCCTATGCTGAAGTTTTCATTGTCACCCACAGCTACTTTGTTGTGGCATCTTTACTTTTTTGATGCCACTAGATACATATTTCAGTTTAATAAATCATGTTTTGGAAAGGATTCTACTGCAAAGATAGAACTGATTTAGATAATTTGGGAAAAAATAATAAAAATACGATGTAACATTTCAGATAAATGGTCTTTTTAGCTAATGTTTTTGTATTTGTAAGAAGGCTTAGGGGCCAGAACTGATTCTACAGAATTTCATGATAATGTTCAGTGTGGCAATGCCTTACTCCTTAGGGTTATAGGGTAATAGGTAAGTTCAATAAGGTCAGAGTTTCTAGTTTTGTGGTTCCTGCAGATGGTTAAAACAACTACATTTATGAATATATATTTATATCTATATAACTATAGGGAGCGAGATACATTAACCATATGAATTTATTAATAATGTTACCCCCTGCAAACAATGGAATATTACTCAGCCATAAAAAAGAATGAAATTGGGTCATTTGTAGAGATGTGGATGGACCTAGAGTCTGCCATACAGAGTGAAGTAAGCCAGAAAGAGAAAAACAAATACTGTATATTAACACATATATGTGGAATCTAGAAAAATAGTACAGATGAACCTATTTCCAGGGCAGGAGTAGAGACGCAGATGTAGAGAACGGACATGTGGACCCAGTGGGGGAAGGGAGGGTAGGATGAATTGGGAGATTAGGTTTGACATAAATACACTACCATGGGTAAAATAGATAGCTAGTGGGAACTTGCTGTATAGCACAGGGAACTCAGCTCGGTGCTCTCTGACAACCTAGATGGGTGGGATGGGTGGGGGGTGGGAGGGAGGTCCAAGAAGGAGGGGATATAAGTATACATATAGCTGATTCACTTCATTGTACAGCAATGAAACTAACACAATATTGTAAAGCAAATTTACTCCAATTAAAAAACAAAGACAATGTCTATGTCCCCCTCCCCAAATTCATATGTTGAAATGCTTAGCCCTAATGTGAGCACATTGGGAGGTGGGGTCTTTGGGAAGGGATTAGGTCATGAGGGCAGATCATTGTCTTTATAAAAGGGACCCCAAAAGAGCCCTCACCATGTGAGGTTACAGCAGAAAAAAAACAGCTGTCTATGAATTCAAAATCTGCCGGCTTCCTTATCTTGGACTTCCCAGCCTCCAGAAAAACTGTGAGAAATAAATTTCTGTGGTTTATAAGCCACCCATAGTGGCTTATACCACATAGTGGTATAGTATTATAGTAGGCCACACCCACTAAGTGGGCTACTGCAATGATCAGTTGCTGCACAATGAGTAAGTGGCAGAGCCAAGACTCTGATCCAAGACCTACTAACTTGAAAGTTGTTGCTTTCAAAACAAGGTTTACTTAAAAAGAAGGCAATACATATACACAGCTTTTCAAACAACACCAAAAATGCATTGTGATAAGAAAAATCTCCCATACCTATACTTCTAGTCACCCATTACTTTTCCTTAGAGACAACCACTGTCATCCATTTACTTACGTATTCTTCCAGTGATATTCTTTGCTCTACAAGCATTTTTATGTATGTCATTATGTGTGTAAAAAACATACGGTGGAATATCATATATGCTATCCTGCATTTTTTTAACTTTATGTAGCAGAGAGTTTCTTCCATACTAGCAGATATATAGTTACCTTATATATTCTAGAAGCTGTGCAGTATTCCATTTTATAATGTATCATAATATCCATGAGGGACATTTAGGTTGTTTCCACTCTTATTACTAACATGCTACAAAGACTATTATTTTTATATATGCCATTTAGTTCTGTTTTAGGTGTCTCTTTCTTCATATAGTAGAGTTGAATTCTGCTTTTTGACCTAATGTTACAATATTTAAACCATTTACATTTATTGATAAACTGGCTTAGTGCTATCATCTTTTTCCATTTTATATTTTCTCTCTTTATAAGTATGATTTCTTTCAGTTTGTAGTCTGTATTTCTCTAGTAATCTGTAAAGTTTCTCTTTCTAATCTATAATTAGTCTTCTAGAATTTGAGACAATATTGAAGTATTTCTCATGATAAGGCTAGAATTAGTTTAGTACACATTAGTTTAGTCCTTTAATTTTTTCTTTACCACCCAAGTGTGATTTTATTATTTCTTTTAGATATGTTCTGAACTTAGATTTAAATGCTAGCCTGGCCCATGATTCTAAAAATAAAAATTTCAGCCAGCTTGAACTACTTCTCACCTTCTTTTCCCTTCTCCTCCTAGTTTTTGTCAGTTACATCATTTTTGCCTCATCAGGGCTTTTATTTACATACCTTTTGCAATTATGACATTAATACTCATTGTTATTGTCTTTGTATAACAGGTAAAATGACTCAGTTTCTCCCTATTCCTTTTGCCAGAGTTTCTCCATTCACCTTAGTTTAAATTCATCTTCTTCTACTGCTTTTATGAAGGGCTCATGTAACTGTATTCTCTAAATTCTCAACGTTTAAGAAAAGTTTGTTTATTGCCTTTATCATTGAGCAATAATTTAACTGGCTTATTAATCAGAATACAGTGCAGGAAACAAAGCCATTTTAAGTATTTTAAGTAGCCTTCAGAAATGTCTTGCAGAATAACACAGAACTTACCCAGCAGCAGAATTATTATATCTGAGGCAACCACTGCAAATGCTGAATTAAATCCATAAACCTATAGCTGCAATTTAGAGCTTAGGAAGCCAGAATTAAGAAGCTGTCACTGCTGCTGAAACCATCATACCTGCCTTTGAACTTAGAAACCTGAAGAATGAAAAATGAAATGTTGCTGCAGAAAAACCTGTCATGCTTGCTAAAAAGAGGCAGAAAATGGACTCTGCAGCAATTCTGCTTTCTAAATCTCACTTGAGTCCATGTAATTGTTGGATCCTAATTTGAAATAATAGCCATATCTGCACGGGAGTCTGGGGAGTGGAGTTTTTACCTTCCCTTATCTGCAGTCCTGGAATACATACTAAATGGAAGATAGTCTGGAGATCAAATTAACCAACTCATAGTACCCATTATCTGGGTTAAAATAATATTTGTGTGTTTTTCTTTTCTTGAGGAACTTACAAGCAGTTCTATATTCTGAATGTTGTTGTGAAGGAATCTAAGGATAACTCCTTTCCCCCAATATTTATTGGTAACTAAAATCTTTGCCTACTCACTCCAAGTATTTTTTTTATCTTTAAGGTTCAGTAATTTTAATAAGCTATACCTTGATATTATTCTGAGTCTCCTTTAGTCTGGAACATAATGTATCTTCAACATGTTTTGAAATGTCTATTTACTTATGGAATATTGTATTTTACAATACATTATAATTATTACTACAGTAGATCCTCATCTGTGGTTTTGTCTTCCATAGTTTCAGTTACCAGTGGTCAACCATGGTCCAAAAATATTAAATGGAAAATTACAGAAAAAAACAATTTAAAAACTTTAAATTGGGCACTGTTCTGAGTAGCATGATGAAATCTTGTGCCTTCCCACTCCATCCTACCTGGGATCCCCAGTTGTGGATAATGTCTGCTCCTGACACCCAGCCATGTACATTATCATGTCCCAAGGATCACCTGAAGCAGATGGTACTCTTTCTGGTATATCATCAGAAGGTCAGTAGTAGCCTAAGACTGTGTCATTTACCTCACTTCTTCTCATCAGAGGCATTTTATCACCTCAGATCAACACAAGAAGAAGAGGGTGAGTACAGTACAGTAAGATATTTTGAGAGAGAGACTACATTCACATAACTTTTATTACAGTATATTGTTATAACTGTTCTATTTTATTATTAGTTATTACTGTACATAATTTATAAATTAAACTTTATCACAGGAAAAAAATATAGTATATATAGTGTTTGGTACTATCCACAGTCTCAGGTATCCACTGAGGGTCTTGGGATGTATCACCCATGGATAAGAAGAGACTACTGGATTATTAGTATTCTAGTCATTTACCTTTGAAGTACTGAATATGAATGGATGGGATCTCTTTTTGTTGGTCTTCCTATCTACCTTATTATTTAAAAGTGTTTTATATGCTGAAATTATTTCCACTGCAGTTTGCTCACTCCTCTCAATCTTATCCTCCTTGACTCTGTATTTTCAGCAGTGCCTGTTCTCCTTTTCTTCTAGTTAGTCATTTCTATAATCGTTTTTCTTCTTTGATTCCTACCTTCTTTACTACTACTTCCAATGATTTATCTCTAAATGCTCTCTAATTGTAGTTTCTCTGAGCTTGTGTATATATCCGATAAAGTCTTATTTTATAAAGGCAATTGTTGCACTTTATTTATTTTAACATCTTCATTGGAGTATACTTGTTTTACAGTGCTGTGTTAGTTTCTGCTGTATAACAAAGTGAATCAGCTATACATATACATATATCTCCATATCCCCTCCCTCTTGCATCTCCCTCCCACCCTCCCTATCCCACCCCTCTAGGTGGTCGCAAAGCACCGAGCTGATCTCCCAGTGCTATGTGTCTGCTTCCCACTGCTATTTTACATTTGGTAGTGTATATATGTTCATGCCACTCTCTCACTTCGTCCCAGCTTACCCTTCCTCCTCCCCGTGTCCTCAAGTCCATTCTCTACGTCTGCGTCTTTATTCCTGCCCCTGCTTCTTCAGAACCATTTTATTTTTGTTTTTATTTAGATTCCATATATGTGTGTTAGCATATGGTATTTGTTTTTCTCTTTCTGACTTACTTCACTCTGTATGACAGACTCTAGGTCCATCCACCTCACTACAAATAACTCAATTTCATTTCTTTTTATGGCTGAGTAATATTCCATTGTATATATGTGCCACATCTTCTTTATCCATTCATCTGTCGGTGGACACTTAGGTTGTTTCCATGTCCTGGCTATTGTAAATAAAGCTGCAATGAACATTGTGGTACATGACTCTTTTTGAATTATGGTTTTCTCAGGATATATGCCCAGTAGTGGGATTGCTGGGTCATATAGTAGTTCTATTTTTAGTTTTTTAAGGAACCTCCATACTGTTGCCCATAGTGGTTGTATCAATGTACATTCCCACCAACAGTGCAAGAGGGTTCCCTTTTCTCCACACCCTCTCCAGCATTTATTGTTTGTAGATTTTTTGATGATTGCCATTCTGACTGGTGTGAGGTGATACCTCATTGTAGTTTTGATTTGCATTTCTCTAATGATTAGTGATGTTGAGCATTCTTTCATGTGTTTGTTGGCAATCTGTATATCTTCTCTGGAGAAATGTCTATTTAGATCTTCTGCCCATTTTTGGATTGGGTTGTTTGTTTTTTTGATATTGAGTTGCATGAGCTGCTTGTAAGTTTTGGAGGTTAATCCTTTGTCAGTTGCTTCATTTGCAAATATTTTCTCCCATTCTGATGGTTGTCTTTTCATCTTGTTTATACTACAAAGCTACAGTAATCGAGGCAGTACGGTACTGGCACAAAAACAGAAATATAGATCAATGGAACAGAATAGAAAGCCCAGAGATAAACCCATACACATATGGTCACCTTATTTTTGATAAAGGAGGCAAGATTATACAGTGGGGAAAAGGCAGCCTCTTCAGTAAGTGGTGCTGGGAAAACTGGACAGCTACATGTAAAAGAATGAAATTAGAATACTCCCTAACACCATACATAAAAATACACTCAAAATGGATTTATAAACCTAAATGTAAGGCCAGACACTATAAAACTCTTAGAGGAAAACATAGGCAGAACACTCTATGACATCAATCACAGCAAGATCCTTTTTGATCCACATCCTAGAGAAATGGAAATAAAAACGATGGGACCTAATGAAACCTGAAAGCTTTTGCACAGCAAAGGAAATCACTTTATTTCTTAAATGCAAGATAGTGTGCTTGTCACAGTTTTCCTTTCTTTAGGGGAAATTTTTTATATCTTGGAAACATTCGTATTGTCATTTGTTTTTCCTGTTCCTTTTCACCTTTATTTTTGTTGTGTCTTTCTGTCAGTCTTGTGTTAGTGTTCCATTATTGTTAGTATTCAGTCATTTTAAAAAAGACATGAGTCCATCTTGGGGCATCTACCAGTAAAGCAGTGTCCCAGGCAAGAGTATATTCTCCTTGACTTACAAGCCGTACCTGATGACAGAGTTGTGTATATGTGAATTTTTAGTTATTTAATTAATTAATTTTTGGCTTCACTGGTCTTTGTTGCTGTGCACGGGCTTTCTCTAGTTGCGGCGAGTGGGGGCTACTCTTCGTTGCTGTGCGTGGGCTTCTCGTTGCGGTGGCTTCTCTTGTTGCAGAGCACGGGCTCTAGGTGCGTGGGCTTCAGTAGTTGTGGCACACGGGGTCAGTAGTTGGGGCGCACAGGCTCTAGTGCACAGGCTCAGTAGTTGTGGTGCACAGGGTTAGTTGCTCACGGCATGTGGGATCTTCCTGGACCAGGGTTCGAATCTGTGTCCCCTGCATTGGCAGGCTGATTCTTAACCACTGTGTCACCAGGGAATCCCTATGTGAATTCTTTTACCTTTTACTTCTCTCCTGACAGCTGAGACTAGCACCTGCCAGACTGCTCACAGTGCACCCTTTCTTCTGCAACATTTTATTCTTCAAATTATTATATCTGGATAATTCCTCTTCTTGTTGGTTCTTCCTTGGTTTACTTTACCACCATGCAGTGTCCACGGCACATCTTTTCACCATTACAAAGGATTATTGGCTTTATTACCCAAAGAGGTTTATCTAATTTTGAACATTGTGTCCTATTAGTTTCATCTGAGAGCTGTAGCTGTAGGGCTGCTGTTTCATGTTGTACCTTATTCAGCCTTCACTGCATTTGGCAGCCCTTTCTCATATGCTGTGGTTTGAATTAGAAATATCTCCTGGTTTTACCTAAAATCAAATTTGTTTCTCTCTGTCTCATTAATTCCAAATGAAAAGGGAAAGGAGGCAGTGCTATTTATTTTTATCTATTTTCAAAATAGAGACCTAAGCAACTCAAAGCTCATACTCTAAATTACTCTGCTAACAGTATTACACTACATTATCAATGCCCCGCTAGTATTTTTCTAGATAGCTTACCATCTTAGCTTCATGATCATTACAATTGGGGCTCCAGTATTTATAAAATTTTATTCTGCTTTATGAAGTACTAACTGAGGTGATATTTAATGTGACAAATGAGAAAAAAAGTTTTGATCTTTTAGGAACAATTGTTCTTGTAAAAGTTCTGATCAGAGTCTTCACATATCTCCTTAAGAATCAGAAATTCAGTCTCACTCACCATTGGTTCGTAATGACCACATGATATGCTTGCCGTGATATCCACACTTCATGACTCCCTTCTCTACAAAGTCTGAGTATATAAGGCACAGGTTTCCTGCCGTTACTTGGTATACGTTGACGCCTCCTCATTGAGGAAATAACTTCTTTGTTTCAAAGGCTTCCCCTATTTACCTTTTCCCTATAGCTGTTCACTTTCCACCACTTTCTTATCCTTTTTCTCTGCCCCTCACCCACCTCTATCCTAGAAGCTTCCATCTGTGTTGAGTCACCCGTCAGCCCTACTGCTTTTCAATGTTTCCTCTTGCCCACCTACCAAAAGACCCTACACTCGCATCCTCTGGCTGTTACCTGCTCTGCCATTTTTGTTTTACCCTTTACAAATAAACCAGCTGAAGAGCTAGATAATCTACTGGTGTCTACCGTTATCTCCATTTTAATGATAAGGGAACTGAGGCAAGTAAGAGGTAAGGGAACCTACCCTTCTCTCAGTATAAGGCCTTGTCTTGAGGGAAATTCATCTTTCTGTGAAGATTTCCCGTTTACTTGTATAGTAATGATTCCTAAATGTGCATATCTGGACTTGATTTCTGATTAATAAAGGTCTCCTTTATTATTAATAAATTAAAAATGAGTATTTTAGACAAATGAAAATGAAATATTTAAAAATACATTAATTTTTCTTCACACTATTTTCATACAGAATATAAACAGTTTTACTCTTTCTTTAGCATTTATAATCCTGCTTACCTGTTTCCTTAAGTATTAAGACTGTGCTAATACTGGTATACTCTTCCATATTTGCTCCCAGACAATATAAATTCTCTGAATGGTCTTTCTTCATTTAAATTCACTTTAATAATAACAGTTCACCATGGATTTCTGCTGACCATCCTATCTGCACCCTCTTCTAAATCTAATAGTATTTTCACACAAGTGCTACGTGTGTGTGAACAATTTATCATGTCACTCCCTTGCTCAGAAGTTACAGTAGTTCTCTACTGAATATTGGAGAATATTCTTTAATCATCCATTCAACACATGGTTATTAACCTCTTACAGTGTTTCAGGCACTGGTGTAACTGTCACAAGAGATCTCGCTGTCCTGGAACTTAAATTTTAATATATAGAGAGAAACAAACAAGTAAATTAGGAGTATCAGATAATGTTAAGTGCTATGGAAAACAAGATAATATGCTAGAGAGTGCCAGGTAACATTTCGGATTGTTTTTCAAGATAACACGATTTAATACCTGGATATTGAGATCTGGCCTAGCAAAGTGATCAGAGGAGGAGATGAGCCTAGTCCAATAGGAGAACAGAAAGAAGGCCAATGTGAGGCGTGGACTATACTCTAAGGGTAATGGGAAGCAGTGAGGGGATTTTAATTAGGGAATCTAACTTACATGTGTAGTGATCACTCTGGAAGCTCTGTGTTAGGAGACTATGCAATATCCAGTCTAGAGGGGATGATGTTTTAGATTAGAGCAGTGATGGATGTAGGTGATCACATTTTAAAGGTCCTTTTAAGGTCATTAGCAAAAACCTGCTTTATCAAGCTCACTTGTTGTTTTCCCTGACATGTACTCTTAATCTTCATTCTTTGTGGAAGGATGATTTCTCACTCAGCGGTAATAAATCTTCTTTCATTTGTCAAATAGGTTTTATTTTCAATGTTCTTTGGCATTTTCTATAGCAAGAACAATATTGATCCATAATTTAATCATAAGATGTTTTTAGTGTTAAATAAATAACAGAAGTTTTAAAGCTGAAGCTGTTAGATAAACACATAATGAAGAATGCAGCTTTAAGGTACTTTTCTACATTGACTGCCATGTGAGAATTTGATAATTTTGCTTGATCCTATAAATTAAAACAAAATGATGCAAAACTCTCCCTTGAACTCAAATTGCTTCAGAGTTAGTTGGTGAAATTTCAATGTGAACTCTGGGTAAAATGCCATGAAGTGCATTTACTGCTGTATTGGGTGTCAGGTGTGGGGTGAGGGGTTGAAATGGAGCAGGATACTGTCTAAAAAAATTACAAACGTAAATATATTTTTAAAACAACTTTAAACACTGAACACATTTATTGAGAAAAAGGTTAAAAGAAACTATCAAACAAAAATCTTCAATAAAAGACAAATAGGAAATTATGATTGATTCCATAATTTAAAGTTCCTCTCTATGTAATGTCTTCCTTCATCAAAAATTATGTTTCACTACTGGTCTTTCATGCCTTGAGTTCAGTTAGTCTTTCAGGATGAGAGTGTTTTGTGTGTATGTGTTTATGATTTTTTGGTTCTTCCCCCCAAATCTTTGATATTGCACATATAAGGAAGGTAGAATTTCAATCTTGATTATTCTCCAATTGTTAACTACTCCATAAACAACTCTGCTGGAAAAGGAAAAAGCGTATGCCCACAATAGGAGGGTTGTTTATATTCCACATCACTGTCTAAGTAGAAGCCTGTCTGGCAGACAAAGTGCAGGTGTGAATGTCATTTGATCATTCAACAATGCAGACACCACCATTCTAAGCTACTGTTCCATTGTAGCTTTGATATTGAACCAGTGTATAATAAATACTGATGGTTTTGAAGAAAGCCATGGGTATACCAGCCCTTTCTTTATTCATTCAGTTAATATTGAGTGGCCAATTCTGCACTTTTTGATCAGATAGGTAGAGTATTGGGAGGAGGACAGAGTAGCCCCTTGTGTACCACAGATGGATCAATAAATACACCATTAGTATCACGAAGCTTCCCAGGCACAAAGTGAGTCAAATGTTACATAATCCAAACAACTCCTCTGAATATTCAAAATCCTCTACTACTTGCTCTTCAGTCTTCATACTCTTAGCAAATCAATCTCATTGCCATTCTATTTGTACTTTCTTTTCAGGGATGTTTATAAAGTCATTTTGTTTTGAGTGGCAGAGTATGAGAAGGTTTTAGGAAAGTGAAGCCAAAGGAGAGAGTGCTAAGGACTGCAGAGAGGGCATTTTGTTGCAGTTGCTTAAATTGCTCAAAGTAACCTGTTGCTTTCGAGTACACTGAAGCTGAATTAATGTAAAATAAGCTACAAAGCTTGTTGTACTGCAACTGCATCTTATTTTGTCTCATTGCTGCCACTTTGCAAATGCATATGTTCTCACCCCTTCTTGTAGTAGTGCATAGTCTTGGCCATCTTTGTTTCATCCCAGATTCACCGGCTCTAGGAATACTCCCCTGTAGTCATTCAAGCAGATGATGTTACATTATGGTGGGAAAGCTCTCCTGTGAATTAAAGATGAGGTTTATCTTTCTCCCCACTCAAGGTATGGCACACACTCATTTCTAAATAAAATATAAAAATCATCCTCTTAAATGTATTGCTGAGCTTGCAAGAAAGTAAGGAAAACCCTCATAAATTTCAAGGGGAACTGCAAATCCAGAGAGACAAGCAAACATAAAGTATCACCTGCCCCAGGGGTATCTGCTAATCTTGGAAGCGTACATCTTTAGCTTTGGCGGTAAGCAGGCCATATGAAAAAAGGACCTGGGACCTCTGTAAGTGAGACTTTGTAGTGGAGATCCATACAAAAAGCAGACCCTAGAAGGATTCATCTTACACTCATTTTTGCAGATAATAGAAAAAGAAGATACATTTTCCAACTTATTTTATGAAACTAGTATAATCATGTGGGTCAAATCATACCAGGAAAATAAGCAGCAGGAAAGTTACACGCTGTGCTCTGTCATGTATGTATATAGAAAATTACTAACTACAGTATTATATAGCATCCAGTATTTTGTATAAAAAGATAATAAATCATGATCAAGTTAGGTTTATCCCAGGAGTGCAACTTTAACAGTAGATAATTTAACCTATATGGTGATTAAAGGAGAAAAATTGTATGACCATTTCAACAGATGATGAATAATCATTCAGTAGCATTGATAACCCATTAGTGGTTTTTGAAAAAAATCCTATTGAATTAGAAAGAAAAATTTCTTAACCTGATGAATTTATATAACAAAAACCTATAGGAAATGTCATGCTTAATGTTAAAACAATTTACTTTAGGCCAGCAATGAGGAAATAAGTCTGTTATAGCACCACCTCTATTCAGCATTGTTTTGGAGAGTCTAAACAGCACCATGATAAAAGAAGAAGAAAAGCTATAACATTTTGACATAGGAAACAAAGCTACCGTTATTTGCAGATTATACAATGGTCTACATATAAAAATCAAGTTTGAAACAAATTATTAGTTTTAATAAGCCTGCTTGGAAAGAATACTGGATAGGCTTAATATACAAAAGTCAATTGCATTTCTATTTTTTGGCAGTAATGTGTTAGAAATGCAATTCAGTAAAAAGGAAGAATTGACAATGTGAATAAGAGTACAAGGACCATAGGAAAAATCTAGTGGATAATATTTGTGCCATTTACAGAAAAACACAGAACTTAACTGAAAGCACTTAAAAAGGTATAAATACAGAAATCATGCTCATTGCATAGATGATCCAATGAAGATATCAATTCTCTGTAAATTGATAGGTAGTTAATATAATTCAAACCTCAACAGGTTTTAAAATTTAATTGAAAATGTGATCTAAAAATTTTACAGAAGACAGAAAGGAAAATAAGCTAACACAGTCCTTAAGAAAATGAACAAGGTAGAGACACTTATCCTACCAGTCAAATAACTTAGTTTAAAACTCTAGTAATTAAAACAGAGTAGTGTTGGGGAAAACAAGGGAATTGTTACCAGAAAATTCAGGATAGTTACTTCTGGAGGAGAGGGATAAGGTTGAAGAGAGGCAAATAATATTGGAAACATTTTTTTGAACTAAGTAGTAAATACAAGAGTGTTTATTTATATCATATATAGTCACCTACATTGTTACATATAAATTATTTCATAATAGCACAGCTTAAATGACATGTGAAAATAATCCTAAAATAAGCCTTATTCTTTTTTTTTTTTTTTTTTTTTGCGGTACGACGGCCTCTCACTGTTGTGGCCTCTCCCGTTGCGTAGCACAGGCTCCGGACGCGCAGGCTCAGCGGCCATGGCTCACGGGCCCAGCCGCTCCGCGGCATGTGGGATCCTTCCGGACCGGGGCACGAACCTGTGTCCCCTGCATTGGTGGGCGGACTCTCAACCACTGCGCCACCAGAGAAGCCCAAGCCTTATTCTTTTAATAATAATATTTTAATATTTGCTCTCAGACTTCTTGAATTGGGAGATATTGGAAGTAATGTTTCCTAATCCTGATTCATAATCAGAGTACTGAAGGATCTTTTAAAATATATATATGTCATGGCTCTCTCTAGATCTCTTTAATCAGAATCCTGCTAAATTACCTCTTGGGTCAGGGGAATGTAGTAAAAGGAGTGATGATTGGTAGTATAGTCCTCTGTTTTAAAAACCAAACACATTCTATCTTCCATTTATTTTAATTCTCTAGGTGATTTTGATGATTAGCCAGTTCAGGGAAACTTTGGCTTTTTAGTTCATCCTCTCCCACAGTGTAAGATATTTTTTTCCTGCACTATCATAATAGATAGACAATATACCTCACCTTGTCTATTTCCATTGGGAAGGAGATCATTAAGCAATCCTTCCACTAACATTAGATTCTCATTTTTCAAAAGTGTTAACAGTGAGAAAAAAAATGAGATGCTTTCTGTACATATCTTAGCATCATGCCTCATGCCTGGCACACAGTAAAGGCTCTATAAATATTGGCTCTTTCCCACATTTATTGTAATTATAGTGATTGGTGATGATTGAATTTCTAACTTGCTGTCATTTCCACCAATTTGTCCTAGTTCTGCTTTCTAGAGCAGCAAAGAACAGGTCTCTTTTCTCTGTCATGGAACTTGTTCTTTAAACATTTAAAGAGCCTTGTCATATCACCTTTGAATTTTCTCTACCTTTTGCAAAATATCTGTATTTTTTACTGTCAGGAACTCAGGTGAGCTGGAGTGGGGGTAGGTGAGAGCTGAGCTGCCAGGTCTCCAGAACAGCTGCTTTAAGCAACAAGCCAAAAATTGAAAGAGTTACGACTTTAATCACTTACTGTGATGGTATAAGCAGGAGTTGAAAACCAGAGAAAGTGCTGATTCTCCCTGTTCCATTTCCCCCATGGAACCCTGATCAAGGGCCATGGGGATCAGTGCAGACCTGGGAGTCCTCACTGTTCAGAGAGCCCCGTACAAAGGGCTCCAGCAGTTTTATTGATCCTGAGATGTGTGTTTAACAGAGAGGAAAAGGGGAAAGGGTTAGAGGTGGAAAAGTACTGAGTACTGAATCAGAGTAGGGAAAAATATATCTTTAAGATTTCCCTCTCCCTATAAGGAGAACTTGAGAAACACCTAAAGAAGACCTCTGCCCAAGGCCTCAGAGAGACCTAGGAATGAAATCCCCAGGGCTAGGTATCTAAATATGTGAAAGGCAATGACCAACCAGGGGACTGAGTCCTTGACCGCACCTCTCTCCAGAAATAGCAGTGCATTGGCCATGTACCCAGTCTGGTTGGGGGAGGGCAGCTTCACCCCATGAGGGCTGATACTTAGAGCTTCATAATTGCCTGTGGTGAGGCCTGAAAAATCACACATAGGTTTTTAACTAGGAGCCAGACTCCTTACTTACAACTATTCAGAATATGATTTGGCAAGCAGACCCCTCACCTTTCCAAGCCCTTTTCTCTGAGTGTGTTATAGGGCACAACAACACAGGGACAGAGTACATTGTAGTATTCCTTTAAAATTCCCTTACCAGTGAGATGACAAGAAGGTAATTAAATCAGTTTAAATTACAGCTGTGTTTCTGAGAATGTATGACTGGTATAGGATTAAACTAGGCATAGCTAAGGACAAATTTCTCTAGCTGAACTATTAAGTTCTTACTTTGAGGGATCAGGGTATAATTTGATTTTCTATCAAGCATTTACTGTCATCTAAGATAACAGAATAAAAAAATCAATGATATTAAAGTATTAATGCCTAGCAGATTGGATTTATAGTAAATACTCAATTTTCTAGGAGTACCAATATTCCTAATGTTAGGCTCTATACAAAAACTGAAAAATTACCTTACTAACAATAGTATCGATAATGATTTTTCTGGGTGTTTTTTGTTCTGTAATAGTATCTCTCCTCCTCTTTGTGCTATTCATTTACCACCCACTTGTTGTGCCTAAATTGATCTTCTTAAGGCTCCTACCGCTTGTCCTCCAATGAGCTTAAGTTCTCATTTACATAAATAGAAGTTATTTTCCATAACAGCAAAGATTTGCTTTTTTTTCCCCATTGTGATTATTCTGAACTCACCTCTACCTTCTTGAAGCAGTTCAGTGTAGGCTAGCATCCCTCTCAGAAAATGGTTAATGAATTGCAATATTAAATTGTCTCTGTTTAGATATTTAACTGTTGCTGGTTATTAGGGCTTGGACCATGAATCAATACTCACAATATTTAAGGACTCTATTACTTTTCTTCTGCTTCCAAAACAGAGCATATCATCCTCATAGTTGGGCAGTAAACCAGGATCAGGTGAAGGAAACACCTGTCAGATATGATTCTGTCTAGACCAGACAGTAAATTGCGTTAAAGTTATTTGTGGCACTTGTCAGCAAGTGTAATATAAAAATGGGAGTCTCACAGTGCTTCTAATACATATAGTGAATATAAGGAGTCAACTGTTCGTGTGGTCAAAGAAACAATCTGGAAAATTACAGCAAAATGAAGCTGCAAGGCAGGGGCTCTTGACTTATGAAATTGCTCTGGCAAGAGCAAAATTCATGAATGTCAGAAGTCTACGATGTGGTGACCTACAGTTATGTTTATAACTCCCAATATAAAGCATTGTGCTGGTGTTGTTAAAATATAACGCACTTCTAATGGAAAATAAAATCCAAGGTATCTGAAATAACAGGAATAGCTTGAGTCCTAAATAAAAGTTATCACTAAAGTTTTGGGTCTCACAATATGAGAATTCTCATTCTCATATAATACAATGAGCCAGTTTAAAGTTAACAGGGACACCTTGCTTTTCTGTTTGTTTTTGCATAATTAGTTTCTTTTATTGGAGTTTTGCAGAGTAAGCCTTTAGTTGCAGCATGTTTTAAAGACCACTTACACTAAAAAAATAAATTTTGTGCTTCTTAAATAAATCTAGGTGATGTGCTACTTAATCTGAAAACTTTTTTTTGCATTAGAATTCCCTTTATTTATTTATTTTTACATCTTTATTAGAGTATAATTGCTTTACAGTGTTGTGTCAGTTTCTGCTGTATAACAAAGTGAATCAGCTACATGTGTACATATATCCCCATATCCCCTCCTTCTTGCGTCTCCCTCCCACCCTCCCTATCCCACCCCTCTAGGTGGTCACAAGGTACTGAGCTGATCTCCCTGTGCTATGCAGCTGCTTCCCACTAGCTATCTACTTTACATTTGGTAGTGTATGTATATCAGTGCTACTCTCTTACTTCGTCCCAGCTTACGCTTACCCCCCACCCCTGTGTCCTCAAGTCATTTCTCTATATCTGTGTCTTTATTCCTGTCCTGGCCCTAGGTTCATCAGAACCATTTTTTTTTTAATAGATTCCATACATATGTGTTAGCATGCAGTATTTGTTTTTCTCTTTCTGACTTACTTCATCCTGTATGACAGACTCTAGGTCCATCCACCTCACTGCAAATAACTCAATTTCATTTCTTTTTATGGATGAGTAATATTCCATTGTATATATGTGCATCTTCTTTATCCATTCATCTGTTGGTGGACACTTAGGTTGCTTCCATGTCCTGGCTATTGTAAATAGAGCTGCAGTGAACATTGTGGTACATGACTCTTTTTGAATTATGGTTTTCTCAGGATATATGCCCAGCAGTGGGATTGCTGGGTCATGTGGTAGTTCTGTTTTTAGTTTTTTAAGGAACCTCCATACTGTTCTCTATAGTGTCTGTATCAATTTACATTCCCACCAACAGTGCAAGAGGGTTCCCTTTTCTCCACACCCTCTCCAGCATTTATTGTTTCTAGATTTTTTGATGACGGCCATTCTGACTGGTGTGAGGTGATACCTCACTGTAGTTTTGATTTGCATTTCTCTAATGATTAATGATGTTGAGCATTCATTCATGTGTTTGTTGACAGTCTGTATATGTTCTTTGGAGAAATGTCTGTCTAGGTCTTCTGCCCATTTTTGGATTGGGTTGTTTGTTTTTTTGATATTGAGCTGCATGAGCTGCTTGTAAATTTTGGAGATTAATCCTTTGTCAGTTGCTTCATTTGCAAATATTTTCTTCCATTCTGAGGGTTGTCTTTTCATCTTGTTTGTGGTTTCCTTTGCTGTGGAAGAACTTTTAAGTTTCATTAGGTCCCATTTGTTTATTTTTGTTTTTATTTCCATTACTCTAGGAGGTGGGTCAAAAAGGATCTTCCTGTGATTGATGTCATAGAGTGTTCTGCCTCTGTTTTCCTCTAAGAGTTTTATAGTGTCTGGCCTTACATTTAGGTCTTTAATCCATTTTGAGTTTACTTTTGTGTGTGGTGTTAAGAAGTATTCTAATTTCATACTTTTACATGTAGCTGTCCAGTTTTCCCAGCACCACTTTGTTGATATTGGTGAGGATGATAGTGACGATGATGATGGTGATCATCAAGAATTAGAAAAGAGGAAGGACAGGAATGGAGCAGAAAAGGGAGAAGAATTAGGGGAAGGATAGAAGAGAAGAAATTATGGAAACAATATGCCCACTGGAATTCTACAATTAAACAGGTATTTGAGGGAATGGGATAATCCATGTGAGTTAATTATCTAGAAAACTGAAGTGCCAGTTAAAGATACCTAAATAATTAATATTTTATTCTAATAATTTAGGTTAAGTATCTTTCTAAAAGTACTACATACATCTCTGCCTTCTTAAAATAATTAATACATAATATTTGTCTTTCTTGAAATGGCTCAGGTCATCATTATGAATATCCATCACTGATGCAGTGGTTAGGAGGATTGACTCTGAAACCAGACTCCCAGGTTCAAAACTCAGCTCTGTAATTAGTAGTTGTGTGATTTTGGAGCAAGATACTTAACATCTTTGTACTGTAGTATGCTAACTTACAAGGATAAGAGTAATTCTATCTCATAGATTTATTGTATGCATTAAATGAGTTAATGTGTGTAAAGAAGCTATAACAGTACTTGACATATAGTAAGAGCCCAATAAATAATTGTTATTTTTGAACAGTTAATGGTTGTTTATTCATTCATTCATTCCCATAATATTTATTGAGCAACTATGTTTTGGATACAAAACAAAGATCCTGCTCCTTGTGCAGCTTGAATTCTTGTAGGGGTGATAATAAAAAATAAACATAAGTAAATTATGTGACGTGTAAGATAGTCATAAGAACTATGAAAATAGAAAAAAATAAAGCTGGATAAAGGGGATTGGTCGTGTTGAGGTGGGCGTGGATTTTGGCAGGGGAGTAGAGGCAGTTTGCATGTTGCAGTATTAAATAGTGGTAAGTTTGTCTCGTTGAAAAGATAATAAAATTGCCTTTTGGTTCTCCACCTGTGTATTATTTTGGCCCCCATATATTTATGCTTATCAGTGTTTGTCCATGTGGTCAAACAGAAATGGAGCAAGGAGTCTTGCTTTGGGTAATTCAGAGTCTCCAAGAGAGAAGCAGGTTCTTCTTTAGGCAAAATGAATCCGTGGTTAACTAGGCCATTCTCTGGACCTTGAGCACCTTACCCTCCCCCTCCTTATGGCTCAGGCTCTGGGTGCTCCTGTACTGAACTTAAGTGTCCTTGGGATACTGCACTTCTGTCTTCAACTCTCATCCTGAACTCCGTCTGCCCTTGTCTCACTCCACTCTAAAAGTTTAGCTCTATGGAGGTTTAATTGCCTGAGGAAAGAGGGTTCCAGAGTAAAACTAGAGGTATAATGGGGTAAATGTCCCAGAAACCCAAAGAGGAAAAAAAATTATTTTCTAGCTCTCCCATTTGAAGTTCCTTATTAACTTTACTTGATATTAGAGGAGATTATAGGCCCTCTGGAGCCCCAGTTCCATACTCCAATTATAAACTCTCCTAAATAGTCCAAAGATAGAGTGAAGAGTCAGTCACATGTTAATCAATATATGTTTATTTTATTAAAAGTATGTCAGACACTGTGTTGTGTAACTACTTGAGTAATATTATTTAAATCAATTTCCTGCTATTTAGTAGCTATATTAATTTTGAATAAATTATTTAACTTCTCTGAACACACTTTTCTCTCCTATAAAATAGAAATAATAATTCCTACTTGAAAAGCTACTGTATTACAAAGACTACTTGTAAAGACTCTATTGCACTACCTGCCCTATTGTTGGTGATCAACAAATTGAAGAAATGTTTAATATCATTTATTATATAAACAACTTACTAGAGTAAAAATTTTTGTCCAGCCAAACAAGTGTTAATTTTTCTAATCAGTGATTTTGTTGAATGTCTTTTCTATCTTGGTTCTTTAAATTAGTTGCCATGTTACTAATTAGATGATTAATGCTCCCTCTACAAGCATGATCATGAATGAGGGTTGTGTGGGATAAACTATTTACTTTTTATTGAAATTCAGTGCCATACCATAATTTTTTTCATGATGACAGATTCAAGTACTTATGATACAGATCTTTCCCCCTTTGTACTACTTGATGTAGCTTTATGTATTTTGGTTGTATGCAAGTCAGTGCTTTATAATTACATGTATTTATACATAATCACATCTCAACAAGTTTATATGTCTCTTTAAGAACATGAATAACCTTATTTTATGTTCTCCATGTCAGAAACTATGAAGGCCCTGATACTTTACCCTACAGACTAGGTGACAAGTTACCCTACCATAATTTCATAGATGCTGGCAGAAGACACGAGGCACCTGGATCAGAGACAGAGAACTTCATTACTCATGACACAGCAGATAGCATGAGCTTCATGTTTGCAACAATTTCTCTTGTCCCTTAAACCCCACAGGGGCAATGTGGTGACAGACCTAGGTGGATGCAAGGAACACAGTGGATTTGTGTCAGTGTTTGAGCTTAGGAAGCCCCAATCTTTTGAAAGCAAACAAGCCAAATTTTGCCCCAGAAGGAGGCACTGTATTTACTATACTGGTCAGCACACACATCTGTCTTCTACTCCAGAAGAGTGCGGTATCTCTATATACATGCCACGAACATCTGTGAAAGGCTAATCCAGAACAAAGTCAGTCTCCACTCACAAGGTGTACAGAAATTCAAGAGACCCATGAAAAATTGTCTCCAGCACTCCACAGCACTTTAGTAGTCTGTGTACACAGTAGGAAATCAGTAAGTGTTGAAATGAATGAATTTGACCAGAGAATCAAGAAGTCATTGCTGAAAATAACATGACCATCTGTGTGCCCTTTGTGCTGATTTCCCTTTCAATTGAGTTTCTGAGGAAGACACTAAGAACTCAGATATTCATACAAAGATGATGTCGAAAGGTAGTAAGGACCCACATCAGTCAAAGATAGAGATGAATAGGAACAAGGGAGTTAGTTCAGTTAGTGAAGTGTCAAATTCTAGGAGTTCCTTCCTGGGACTATTAGCGAGAGTTGTAATTAGTGGTCTGCTGGTGTTTTACAGCCAGCTCTCCACTAAAGAATAAGGCCCTAATTTGTATTGCTTGCCTATTTTCCTGCTCTGAGTAATCCTACCATAGCCAATTTCAAGCTATCAAAGTGACATCACTGAATGTGGAGTTGGGGAAAGATTTATACAGTCTGCTT
Organism: Grampus griseus; assembly: GCF_964374135.1. Lineage (NCBI taxonomy): Eukaryota > Metazoa > Chordata > Mammalia > Artiodactyla > Delphinidae > Grampus > Grampus griseus. The sequence continues at coordinate 97,968,850 of NC_139018.1, forward strand.
TCCAGAGCCATGAGACCAGCTCCAGTACACCACGGGTTGCATTGGATAAAATGGAAGTAATAGTAACAAATGTCCATTCCCCCCAACTCTCATTTTTTGTCTCAGTGTTCTCTCTCAAGATAAAAAGTGTAATGAATGCAATGCTAGTGAGACTTATAGGTAGGGATACCATATTTGATAAATATAGTCTTAGTTGCTTCTTCTAGAGAAAATCAAAAGGATTAAGTTTGCATAAGAGCTGCCTAGCCTGTGAGCAGGACTCAGATCAGGTTGCAACCTCAGCTTCCATCCCCTACAGCAGTATTTTGATGGGTGCCAAAGTCTATTTTTCCCTTCTGTGTTGCCCCCAGGTTATAAGGCAAGAGCTTATAGTAGACTACTTCTCACTGGCTTATTCGCTCACTCTTAAGACGTATGCATTTTTTATGGGACCCTAATTGTATTGGCTCAAATGATTTATCTTGCATCAGGAGGAAAAATTACCAAGTTGTGATTCCAGGAGCTGATATATCCTGTGGCCAGCACTTGCCTGCTGGTTAAGGATGCTACCTTTGTTCCATTATCATATTGCTTGCACTTTACAAACAAACTTGACATGTATTGTGAGCATGGAAGTTGCTGAGTTCTTGTACCAAACTTCTGAGAAGAGATCCATGGGATGGATGCATGGGCAGTCAGGCATGCAACTAAGGGAAAAATTCAGGTAGATCTTTGTATCATTTTTGTGTTGATGACCATATTAAGAAATATGCCCATTCTCAAGTAACTATACTTAAACACCACAGGCCAGATGATTCTTGCTCAAATCCAGAGACTCATATACAGTCATTGAAATCCAGCTCCAATATCAGCATATACAGAGAGAACATTGCTGATCATGAACATGATAAGATGTTACTCCTAGGAGCCAAGCAGAATAAACAAGGTTTTCCCATGCTCTGCTTCTCCAGTCAGCACAGTCAAACCCCCCAAATCTGCAGGGTTTGGTTTCCTCCGTCTCTCTTCCCTTCTAATTACATCCATGTTTGTTTGTTTGTTTGAAATACTGGCTTTAAAAAGTGTTTCTAGAATACTAGTTTGACAGTGCTAGCAGAGTTGATGACACAGTAGGTTAAACACAGATGGATTTGCCTTTGTTTAAATAACTGGAATTACCTTTTGGCTGGGTATGTGCTTTTTAAAGCTCCATTTCAATTCCAGTAACTGTACCTGAAGATGCAAGGCATACCCATCAGGAACAAACAATACTTATTCTCTATTTAACCCCTGACTGCATTGGGTAAGTAAAGCTAAGAACAGTAAGAACAATGTTTTGGATTAGAGAAATAATGACTTGATTTGTTTTTCAATTTTCAGAGAAGCATACCTTCTGGAATAATAATCTTTGTTCCAGATCCTGAGGCAGGCAAGAGAACTGGGACAGTGTTGATTTCTAGTTACTTGAGATTCTAAATGTATACGTTTATTTGCCTTAAAAAGGAATGTCTAAAAAATAACTGAAAAGAATTCTTCCAATCATTAATTTTTACTGTTATTTACTAAGTAGTATGTGTACTAACAGTAATATATGTCAAATCCTATACTAAATACTAGAGATGAAAAATAAGTTGTATATAGTCCCTGTTTTTGAGAAGTCCATAATCTGAGTGAAAATCAGATATGAGCAAATAATTATCATTATAGAAGGAGTAAATTGAGTATAGTGGTAGCATGGTCAAATTGGTCCTTGGCTGTTAAATAAAGTTGTTTAAGATCACGCAGTTGAATTTTGTTAACTTCATAGGCTTCTGATCCCTTGTACAACCCTGGGCAGTCACTCCTCTGAGTACCTGCATGAGTTGCAGAGGAATGATTTTGCAGCAGATGGATAGGTTAGGGAAGCCACTTCTTAACTTACTAAGCATAATAGGTGGTTATGCTTGAAACTTTCATAGGTATGAGAATGTCGCTGAGTCCACTGGTTCCAGAAGTTTTCCAGCCATAGGATGTGAGATCCAGGGAGTCAGAGCACAGATGAAGCTATTGAGTGAGAGAAGTAACAGACTTGGAATCAGTGGCCAGAGAAACATTTTTAAAAATAAATAATTAATATTATAATATTCTGTCCCTGAATATTTTTTTCAGTTTGAATCCCTCCAGCACCCACTTCCTGGTTGGCAATTCATTAAACCAGTACTTGGTATATATTTATTGTTTTTCTAAAAGTATATTTTAATTCTACTGCAAGAATTCTGTAATACCCCTTAAAATAATGAGACAGCCATGGGATAACCTATGACCAGGGCTTGAGTCCGTTATGTTATCTGTGAACGGGGTACTTCCTGAGATACACGAGAGCTTGAGTTTTCTTCACTCTTTGTTCTTTTTCCTTTGTGGTGAGCAGGGCCTCAGGATCTTTCTTTGTACTACCTATCAAAGGTAGACCACTGGGTAGGGTGTGTCTTTATTCTGAGCTAAATTCTGGGCCATGTTTAGTGTTTCTGTTAGCATAGAGCAAATTATAAAAAGGATTCAAAAAATATTGAGAATAAGAGGCTGCTTGGGCTGTGAAAGTCTGGCAACCACCTAATGGCTTAGTCTCTGCCTTTAGGTACTACCAATTTTCATTAGTGATTGGAGAGAGATTGTTAAGAAACTAAATTTCATTATTGATAGGAGACGGATTGTTTAAAATTTCAGGGGATTAAATATTTCAGGGCAGCATATTTCTAAAGAATATTATGATTAAAAGGAATCTGAGGTTTCAGCTTTGAGAAATGTAATTTCTTTGCTATTGTATATTTGATTGTATTTAATGGCCTCTAAGTAAAGCATATTAAGAAGCTGGTATTTCATTAATTTATGAATGATTATATTTTATAAACTATATGTAAATGAATGCTGAGTTTTTCCAGAGAGAGATTACTAAGAAAATTAGCTTTAAACCAAGGAACATTAATACACACAATTTCATATTTACTATAGCTTTGTGCCACAGAAGCCTAGTTTAGGAGTTTAAAAACTAACACCCTAAATCAAGACCCTATGTGGTAAGAATTTTAATTAAAGGGACATTTTTTCCCAAATAATAACAATTGCTTAGTCACGAGAAAATTTGGGGGCTGCATATTTTATTTGTTTTCTGTTGTGTAGTATGTGATGTTATGAGTTTAATCTAGGTGCAGATAATGTTATGGGAGGGGTAAGAAAAGTTTCTTGTGTAGGGAATTGCAAGCCTTAGAAAATGCTATATTGTCTCTCTGATAAACAATCTGTTAAGGAAGTGAGCCCTGGAAAGTACACGTAATAATTGAGTTGTTAGAAGTTAATCCCTGACACCTGACACTGTCCCCGTAAGACTAACTTTGAGAAATTTTCAGGGGAGTGTTTAACAGCTGCATTATAGGTTTTCACTTCTGCAACTCATTGTGTGCTAAAACCTAGGACCATTTGGTTGTTTTGCTATGAAAAATATTTTTAATAATTAGAAATATAGCCTGCAATCCCCGTTACTAACAGAATGGTGAATCTTTCACATCCCCTTTCTGTCTTTAAAAACTTAAAAATGATAGCTTTTGAAAAATAATGTAAAAATGAATAATGAGGTAGTAAGCATTTCTGAAACAGTGTTTCAAAAGAACAAGGATTTGAAAGGAAAAGCCTGCTTAAAGTACTAAGGAACATTACAGAGTGGTAAGAGATCAATGCCTAGGAAAGGAGAATGTAATTTAGTGGAATACAAAGGCTCTCCTTGGCAACGAGGCCATTTACTCTTTAAAATATCATAGCAGTTTGAATTGGAAATTTTACCAGAGTTCATAAAGTGGAATGAAGGGGTTGAAAAGAAAGTGGTGAAACCACCTCGGTCAAGACCCTCATTAAGGAATCCAGAATTACTTCAGCAATCTTTTAGACCATCTCTCTGTCTCCTTTATCTGTCCTCTAATCCATCATGAACAGCACTGCCAGACTGGTCTTCTTAAAACATTGCTTTCATCATGTTAGCCTCATGGCTACCTACTCACAGCAAGATGGACATGGCAGTTCTGTTCAAGATGAACTGCAGATAAGGAAGTTAGTAATTAGAAAGTCAACGGAAAGAATTCCAGGTATAATAGGATAACATTCACAACAAAAATTGTGGTGATCCAAATATAAAGAAAGATACAAATGAGAGACAATGTGGGGAAGGAAAAGAAACTGTGATGAATGGAAATGGACAAGACTTGGTACCTCTTGGATATTAGAAGCAAAGGAGAGGAGGGAAGGGCATTAGTGATGTTCTGGAGTCCTGAGAATTTCTAGCTAGCTGCTGTAAGCTGGGTATCTTGAACAAGAATTTAAAGTTTTTTGCAGCTGAGTTTCTATATGCCTAAAATACAAGACTGTTAGAATATATAATTTCGTAGGTGGCTTAAGTTTTTCAACTTGGATTAGCTGTTATTAAGGAGTTTAAGCCTCTGCAGCTGGACAAATGGTGATAGTATAAAAATCTGAGACATCAAAAGGTGACATCCAAAATAATTTGCAGGAAAGATAATTGGTTCTAAAATGGATGTCTTTACTTGAAAGTGCTGACAGGTTTGTGGAAATATTCAAGAACACTTAAAAACTATTTATTGATACCCACTGTACTCCAGGCACTCAGCAAAACAAACATGCTCCTTGCCTACTTCAGTGAAGTCAATTCATATACAAATTTACTGTATGAACTAGAGAAAGAGTAATAGAATGAAAGCAAGAAAGAGAAAGGAAACCATTTAAAAATGATGGCATCACTAATCATTAGAGAAATGCAAATCAAAACTACAGTGAGGTATCACCTCACACCAGTCAGAATGGCCATCATCAAAAAATCTACAAACAATAAATGCTGGAGACGGTGTGGAGAAAAGGGAACCCTCTTGCACTGTTGGTGGGAATGTAAATTGATAAAGCCATTATGGGGAACAATATGGAGGTTCCTTAAAAAACTACAAATAGAACTACCATATGACCCAGCAATCCCACTACTGGGCATACATCCTGAGAAAACCAGAATTCAAAAAGAGTCATGTACCACAATGTTCATTGCAGCGCTATTTACAATAGCCAGGACATGGAGGCAACCTAAGTGTCCATCAACAGATGAATGGATAAAGAAGATGTGGCACATATATACAATGGAATATTACTCAGCCATAAAAAGAAACGAAATTGAGTTATTTGTAGTGAGGTGGATGGACCTAGAGTCTCTCATACAAAGTGAAGTAAGTCAGAAAGAGAAAAATACCATATGCTAACACATACATGTGGAATCTAAAACAAACAAAAAAAAGGTTCTGAAGAACCTAGGGGCAGGACAGGAATAAAGACACAGAAGTAGAGAATGGACTTGAGGACACGGGGAGGGGGAAGGGTAAGCTGGGATGACGTGAGAGTGGCATGGACATACATATGCTACCAAAAGTAAAATAGCTAGTGGGAAGCAGCTGCATAGCACAGGGAGATCAGCTCTGTACTTTGTGACCACCTAGAGGGGTGGGATAGGGAGGGTGGGAGGGAGACGCAAGAGGGAGGAGATATGGGGATATATGTATTTGTATAGCTGATTTACCTTGTTATACAGCAGAAACTAACACGACATTGTAAAACAATTATACTCCAATAAAGATGTTAAAAAAAAAATGATGGCAATTCAACTTGCCAGTTCACTATTTTATTGATGTTTGCCCAGAATGATCAAGAGTTGTTAGATAAGAATATGCTGTACCTGACAAAGTTTCATTTCCCTTTGGCCTTGCAGATGGGAACAGCATTGTCCCACTGCACATAATTTGCTATATTTTTTATACAACCATGGCCTCTAAACTCAAGCCGATTACACTCACCCTTTGCTGTCTGTGGGAGATTGGTTCCAGGGCTCTCACAGTTACCAAAATTTGAAGATGCCTAAGTTCCTTGTATAAAATGGTGTAGTATTTCTGTATAACCTATGTACATCCTCCTGTATACTTTTAATCACCTCTAGATTACTTACAATAGCAAGTAGAATGTAAATGCTATTTAGATAGTTGTAAATGCTATGCAAATAGTGGCTAGCACACAGAAAATTCAATTTTTTTCTTTTGGGAACTTTCTGGATTATTTTTTTCCAAATGTTTTCAGTCTGCAGTTGATTGAACCTAGGAATGTGGAACTAGGTAGATACATAGGACTGGCTCATCTCACTCTCCAGCAAGGAACTAGTGATCACTCCAAGGCAAAAGGAAATATGGCTGTGCCAGTTTTACTGAGAGACATCATGTTGGTCTATAATGTAGTTCCCTCCACAGAGATCATCAGTGGTAGTTTAGAGGACTAGATGTGATTTTCAGTAAAGACAAATATCGTACTTGATGGCCACAGTTCAGAGAACCCAAGAAGTAATGAAGAGAAGATAGAGGAGTCTGGCATGATTAGTACTAGGGGGAAGCTTTATGCTTTGACTTTTATTTCTGTTTTAAGTCAGGGCTTAGACAATTATTTGAGAGGATAAAAGCGGTGTTTTTCAAGATTAGAGCTAACAAAAAAAATGGACTTGGTTGGAGCATCTGTGAGACCTTTGTTCAACATAAAGTTAAATAACTGGGACCAGGATTGTAGATGAGCGTTAGGCAAGGAATAAGCTCAGCCAAGATGCATGCTCCTCAGGGCTGAGGCACTAACCAAAACGAGACCAGCAGAGGAAAGAAGTCTAGACCAAAGCTGAGTCAGAAGAGGAAGTTAATAGCGCTCAGAATACCGCATGGAATGCAATCGCAAATTTATCTTTCTGCCCTTCTGTTTCTTTAATTATTTAAGTAGATAGCTACCCACAAGTGCATGTCTGCCAGAGACTGTTACTAATCTGTTCCTTAGTTGGAGGAATGTGACTAGCCGTAGGGCAGCAGTGGGCCAGCAAACATTCCATCAACTTCAATAATGTTCCTGTTTATACAAGTCTATGATAAAATAATTGCTACCAGTAATGCATAATCTGCTTACACAGGTCTTCTCAATCAGTGCTCCCCACAATACCACTGTGAAGGTAAATTTTGCATTTTCCATGAGATAATCAAGGTTCATAGAGGTTGCAAAATATTTCCTGGTGGAGTAACTAGGCTCTTATGTTCTTCCAATGACTAAGTCCTTGCCTGCTACCCCACTTCAGTGTGTGGTCCTTACCTTTCTCCCTGGTCCTCTGGCTTCTGTCTTGTTCTTTTTAGGTGTTATTTCAGAGATAATGAAGCAGAGATCATAAAAACCATAGCTTGCTTAATGTCTCATCTCTCCAGTGTCAAGGCCTAGTCACTTGACCTTCCATGTTTCGGTCTTCCCTGCTACATGCCAGGGTTGGCTCTAGGGGAGTAGAGAAGAGTAAGATTTATTTCTCATCTTTTGGAAACCTATATTCTAGCAGGGACTTCCATGTAAACAAACAGAATGCGGTTTTACAGGGGTTATGGCAGAAGACTTAGAACAACTGTTCTCCAATGTTTTTCTGCCCCCGTTCAATCAAAAAGTAGGATATCCTTCTCTCAGTAACAAATATTTAATTTTAACCCACAGCTGCTGAGAAGCCCGACTGAAAAGCGGGAGGCATGATCTTCCCCCCTTCTTCCTCCTCTCACTCCCCAGCCCCTTCCACTGAGCATCCTGATGTTGAGGTCACAGTCAAGTAGAGTTGGTTGAGATGGGGAGGATGTACTTACATCTACCCTATGGACTGATGAGCATTATGTTCAAGTTTCATTTGAGAGGTCAGTAGGTGTTAGCTTATGACACTCAGCAAGGAGGCCAGTACCCACAGAGGAAATAGCAGAGTAAACACAGACAAGTAGGGAACAGTGTGATGCCTCTGAGGATCTACAAGGAGTTCAAGATGACTGGAACAAGGAAGTATAGGGAGAAGTCGAAAGAGATGAGACTGGAGGAGACATCGTACCTTAGTGGGATGTACAGGGGTTTGTTCTTTGTAGGCACTTGTAGGTATAAGGCATATTGAGTATTAAAAAAAAGACATCTTCAAATTTGTGTTCTAGAAAAATCACTCCGTTGGCAATGTAAAAAATGGGCTGCAAAAATTCTAAGATTAGTTAAGATAGGAAAGCCTGGACTAGGGCACTGTCAGTGGGAGAGTTCAAGAGGGAGACAGCTGAATTGTTTTATCAATTCTACAATGCACATTTTTATACTTTATAACAAATGGAGATGCATTTTAATAACTGATGGTGTCTTAAAAACATTAGTAGCCAAGCAGCAGTTGTAAGAGTTTACAAGCCTGCATGCTTGTAAACTTAGTTAAAAGTGCCCTGGGAAAGTGTAATCATTTTATTGTTATTGCTAGTGGTATGGCTGGACAATTGCAATCTCTTAATACTTCAGTTTAGAAAAGCAATGATGATTGGAGGACGGATCACAGTCTCGTTTGTCTCTTTTGATGCTTTTGGTAAGGTTGAGAGCCCATCATCGCTGAAATCTGCAGCAGAACTATCTGCTTCTGGGAATACAAGAGACAGTAATGGAGCACTGTTTCCCATAATGCCCGATCACTGTTGCTCTTGATGGCTTAAAAGACAGTAAGTTGGAAAAAGTCCCAGACAGTGACAATTCTGGGTTGCAGAGTAATTCTGAAAGGTTGAATTTTGAATGAGAAGTTTAAGGAATAACAATTTGTTTTGCTTATATTTTCCTTTTCATATATAGAACAATGTGCATGACATATGACAGTAATCTATGCCATAGACAAAGTCACTTAAAGAGTGCCCTTTCAATTAGTATAAAATTTAAATTCTAATTGCTAAGAAAGCATGGTGTCAGATTAATTTGATTTTTTCACAATGATGTATAAAATAATGCTTTATCTTATGATAGATGGTGCCTTAGTTTTGATGAGATAAAGAATCAAAAAATCATTAGGAATTGGTGATTAATTGGCTGTGAGGAATGAGTCATCAATTACACAAACATAAATAACTCATTCGGTGTTGACAGTAATGGAAATCTTTTCCAGAAGGTGAAAAAAAAATGAAAAAAAAATATTAGGATATAACATATCCTAATGTGCTGCAGGGGAATAATTAAAGTATATAATGATCATCAAGAAAAGTGTGTTAAAATGTATGTAAAATAGATCATGTTAAGCAAAAAAGCAATGTAGATCATTGTATGTTTATCACCATTAAGTAATGAAATAAATACAAAGAGTTGTTTTTAAAAGGCTGAGAGCACAGCTGTATTAGAGGAGAGGGAGTTCATATGATTTATTGTTAACCTTTACATTGCCTTAATATTCCATAATGCTAAAAAAAGATTAATTATATAGCCCTGCCCAATAAATGCCTTGGAAACATAGAAATAAACAGAAGCACTATAATTTGTTTTTTCAGGCCTGTAGTCTTCAATTAATTTAACAACTCCTTTGGATATAAACAGAGTCTACCAATTTTCTGATTTCTAATGGAAATCAGCAAGTCTCTGAATATTACCAATTAAGCATCAAGCATCCACGTGCGGAAGTAGCACATCTTTGTCCCGTAATCAGAAAGTACTACTTTCGGGAAACCTGCTCAATTGTTTTCATGCAGTACTCTCCCTGTGCCTTCTCAGAGTTCTTTTTCAATCCGTAGAGACTCCGTATGTTATCAGATCAATTTTGGATTAAAAATAATTACTATGTACTTAGTAAAAATCAGCTTTACCTCTTCTACCTGTGTATCAGATTTCTTAAAAATTACAGAATACTGTATATATCTTTTAGACAATATGTGTTTTTTTCTGTAACAAGATAATTAATCCAAGTCAAGGTATATAGCCATATACTTTTATACTCAGATGTTATTAAACTCAGTAAACTTCTTTTAGTATAATTATGCAGAGAACTAAGGAATAAAACCATGAAAAATATGAAGACTTTTTAATACAACAAATGTTGGATTAGAACACATCTCAGTTTAGCCTGTAAGATTATATCCATTGTCAATTATATGTGATCATTGACGTTCCAGATATTTCTGTAGATCTCCTGATACTTTTATCTCATTTGTAACTCCTGTAGTCTAAAGGTCTCCTTTTTCCTTGGGAGAACACTTGAATAGCTGGAGAGGAACCACTTGGGAAGGATTGGGACTATCTTATACAGTAATACAGTGTTTCTAATTCAAAGATAATACCCTTAGAATACATTTTTAAAATTCAAATACTAGCAGCACCTTTACTAGGACAGGCCTCTGATTTCCTCCTACCAAAAAAAAAAAATACATTAGTTATTAAGAACATGAGGTTTGAGGCAAGACACTCCTGCAATAGAAATCAAGCTCTGCCAGATATTTCTAGGCCTGGGGAAATTGTTCAGTTTACGGTTTATTAAAGGTAAAATGGGATTAATGGGAAACCTCAACTCATATTATTGTTGTAAATGTGGAATAATGTAATCATATAAGCAGTAGAGTGTGGTAAGACAAATCCTGGCAGTGCTAACTCTGACTTAGATAATGACCTTTGGGATGATTCTGAACTATTCTATGCTTCCATTTCCTCACTTATAAAGTGAGAGACATAATTGTAGTTATACCTTATTGGATTTTTTGAGAATAAAATGAGGTAATGCTTGTAAAGACTGTCTATGATGGATAGCATTCTCTCTGGCTCCTGGTAAGCGCCACATAAATATTAGCTAGAATTAGCTAGTTTGCTTACTACAGTTAAAGATGGCTTAATCCAATCAGCTATACCAGAAAGGGTTGAAATCAAACAGCTTCTTCCCTAGAATTAGACTTCCCTTCAGAATTACTTGTCTGCTGTTGCCTGTGTTGATGACTCCCTGTGACCTCCAGATCATCAAGCCTGGCTCATTTCTTTAACGGATATCCATGAACTTGACCTCTTGCCTATAAGGCAATAATTTACTTACCTACTGTTCTTTCCAGGCTTCACCATTTTTTTGTTATCTAATCGCTCCCAGATCTCTCCTGGTTAGGAAGTCTCTCAGTAAATACTACGAAGATATTTGTGTAGAGCTTCACAGTATTCACCAAGCACTTCTCTATGCATGAGGTGAGGCTATTAGGGCAGGTTTATTTATTTATTTATTTTTTAAGATTCAGGTTTGAAATAAAAGTTTTATTATTACTTGATGGATAAGCTCATTAAAGTATACATTTATACAAACTTCTTATAGTAATGATGAAAATGTAAAATTATAAGGAAACACAGCCTGATAAAAAACATTTTGGGGACTATCTGTGAAGGTTAAGGGAACATTTTTATTGCATTGCAATTTAAAAATAAAGGTTTAATGAAAGTAAATGACAAACTCAGAGGGCACAGAGATGCATTTTGGATCCACGTCTTCTAACTTGGGTTCAAGTTTGGCCTGAGTTCTTGGATATCTCTGTTCTGACGAGAGAAGCATAAGGGTGAAGTGTGAGGTTCAGGAACATATATATGTGTAATTGATTCCTGAATTTGTGAAAATATGAGGTTGCTCAAAATTCTAGGCTGACTTGGGAAGTTAAGTTCCACAAGAAGGAAAACATAAAGAAAATAAATAATTTGTTATTGATAGGAAGAAAACACATAACTCATTTATATAACACTTGGCAGTTTATAAATAATTTTCTCAACCATTATCACAATTGAATGTGTTTCTTTACAGAGTTATTAAAGTAACTTCAAAACACTTGGAGGCAGTTAGTATGGTTGCTATGTAATGTGGTGGAAAGACATTTATTGAGGTACATTTTATGCCATTATTATCCTGTTCACAGAGGAGAGAAAGTAGAAACTGCTTGAAATCAGAGCCTTAGACTGGAGCAAATGAAACTGGAAAAATCCTTTTAGGAACCCGCTCACATAATCCTTTTCCCATATATTTGATGTTTGGGATGTGGGAGGGTCAAGGCAGGGAGAAGGCAAGAATATGGAAATAGGATAGGAGGGAAGAAAGACGTCACACTGAGAGAGCAGTAGTCTTTCTGAAGGTGAGTGTTGCAAAGAAAACAAAATATTCACTGCCCTTTCCTCCTCCTATACTCTGCAGTTTCTTGCAGTTCATAAGGAGATGCTGCCAATGATTCTTTTGTGATTGCAGTTCTTCATCTCTGACTGTCACCGTGACTATCACAGCCCTTAACCTACAGAGTGTCAATTGGCATTATTCTAGAAAACGATGGAAGCTGTATTAACTCCTTTTTCACAGGTTCAGTGGTGGACTACTTACGTGTCATCTCCCCCTACCACACACTGTCTCCCCTCCCATCTTTTATTCCTTCCCCCTCTTCTTTCTTTCCTCTTCCTTGATCTCTGCCCCACAATTACTCTTGTCCTGTATTCTATGATCTACAGGTAACTTTTAGTTCAGGTGTGTGACCTTAAGTATATTCTGTTCGTCACTGACATCTTTCTTACCTGTGTGCAGTGGTTTTAATATTTCACATTTATTACTGCATTTGGTCCTCATTTTCAGACATGTAGTTTATGGCATTATTACTATTTATTACCATCTCATCTTTATTAATATTTTGCTTTTAATATTTTGTATGAGTTGTATGATGCATCTTTGTAATTTGTCCAAGATCACCAAATTGGTACAACTGGAAGTATTTGAATTAAGACTGGCTTCTAAGAGAGATCCAATAAGACAAAGGTTTCCCTTTGTTAAATTAAGCAGCAGAAATGAAGAAACAATCTGTGTCAGTGAAAACTGGACAGTAAAATGCTGATAACCTATTTTTGGCTGTTGTAGCCTATTCCAGTGGCAGAGCTGCCCATCTAAACCCAACAGTATGAATTGTGGTGTTTCTGGTGCAAAAGCTGACTCTCAGCTAGAGGTTAGCAGGGGTTTTGCAGTTCAAGTGAGCGGAAGGAGTAGCTGTCATCAATGACGTTAGCCCCTTTTTGGTTGTATAAAAAGACTAGCTTTAATGCAATAAAAAATCAAATTCAGGGCTTCCCTGGTGGTGCAGTGGTTGAGAGTCTGCCTGCCGATGCAGGGGACACGGGTTCGTGCTCCGGTCCGGGAGGATCCCACATGCCGCGGAGCGGCTGGGCCCGTGAGCCATGGCCGCTGAGCCTGTGCGTCCGGAGCCTGTGCTCCGCAACGGGAGAGGCCACAACAGTGAGAAGCCAGCGTACCGCAAAAAAAAATCCCCAATTCAATCTATTAAACTTATTTTAATAAGTATTAATGTTAATATATTTTAAAATTAGTTTAAATTGCAAAGACGGCACATGCTTATTATAAAAACATTGGACATTAACAGATTTATAACATAGGGAGAGTCTTCTCTTTTTCTATCACCCAGTTTCTCTCACTCAACAGAGGTAACTATGATTTACCAATTTAGTGAATATATTTCTAGAAATGTTCTGTGTATATATAAATGCACATACAAATGTGGGACCATACGAAACATAATATGCAAACTTGCTTTCTGAACATACTATAAGTATTTTTTCATATATACACATATATATTTACCTTATTCACTTTAACGATTGCATCCTTCCCATTGTATAATATACTGTAATTCATTCAGTCGGTATACTGTTGTTGAATATTTAGGTGACCTAGCTTTTGTTGTTAACTACAAAAAAAAAGTTGCAGTGAACATTCTTGTATAACAAATTATTATAATCTTGTGCATTTATCTTTAGATACTTCAGATAAGTGGAAATTCTGGTATTGGAATAATCACTAATATTTTAGATGTGTCTCTGAATCCTTGAGATGCCACTTTGGAGTTCAATCTGTGAAGATGCAATATACACAAAACATAGTATCTTTACAATAAAAGTAATTTTTTTTTTTACCATTGCAGACAGACCAAACTTTCAGCAAAACTGGTTTGGTTCTGTTTTTCCTGGAGGTGCAAAGTTCCATATACCTAACAGTTTCAGTTGTCCTCTCTGTGGTACAGTAAAACAATGTGTCAAATCAGGCCATCTATAAAGTTTCAAAGTATGGAACTATCTAAGAAGGCAAGAGATCACTATGTGTGGTAGTGTCCTTTTTGGTACCTCAATAATGGTCCTTGAGTCTTGGATCTTTGCTGCTGTCTGAACCAGCATGATAATCCTTTAACCTTTTTTCACAGCCTTTTTACTACAAAGAGTGGAATTTTTCTTATAAAGAGTCAGTTAACCATTAAAATCATTCCTTTGTGCCCTCTTTCAGAGCCGGTTGGGGACTTTATGGTATTGATAGTATGCCAGATCTCCGAAGGAAAAAAACTCTGCCTATTGTACGAGATGTGGTGAGTCACTCCTGTTTAATTCATTTTGACTGCATACGTTGTCTTTATCTTTATTAGATGTCATACTGTCCTTCTCATTAAATGCCTAGCCTGTAAATATTTCATAGAATAACACACAGCAGAAGCTGGATGCTACCAAGTGTTATATTTATTATTTCTTTAAAATCTCTTAGATGGAGGAAATAACTCTAACCTTTTGACAGCTCTTAATATTAGTTGAAATTACAAATTGAGTTAAAATGGCCCTATAATTGAGCAGAAAGAAATCACACAGCATGGAAAGTGGGCTGCTGCACCTGGGCTTTGGTGACCACAAGTTTACTTTGCAGTTGAAGGCTATATTTGACAGTCTTCATCTTAACTCAGTAAACTGCTTTATGAAGCATGCAGATAATATTAATCACTTCCTTATTCTCATATATTAAGATCAAGTCTAGCCAAATTAATAAGCTGTTCCACTCTCCAGAGAAAACCATGGCTTCCAAGTCATTAAAACCTTTATTAGCCCTGAACATAACTCTGAATGACAAACTCTCCTATAGGAAATAGGCTGGGGACTGCTTAGAGATGCAAAGAATTGATAATAGTCTGTATTAAATTCTAAAAACAAATAGCCCATCAACATGAAAAAGAAATGTTTTCTATCATTCACAATGTTTTCATGTTTTGCTGGAGGCTCATTCTTAGTAGTTTATTATATTAAAATATATTTTCCCTCAGAGAAACTGAAGTTTTCCTTTTAGCAACAACGTGCACAATTTCTTGATACCAGTCATTTTCAATTTTGCTATGAAAACCTTCATCTGAAGGTCATCACTTTAGTTTTAAATTAGGAAAGGCAAAATCTTGCCTGGAAAAATCTTTCGCTGGAAAGCATGATATGTCTGTACAATTAGCTCAGATTCCTGCCATTATAGTGTGACATTATTTTTAAGTGTTAGGCTTATTTAACATTATTACACTCTTTTCTCACCTGTCATATGTCTAATTATTTATATTTTGTTTTCTCTGTCACTTGGACACTTCAGGCCATGGTAAGTGACTTTCATTTTATTTAATTAATACTTGGCAGTCTTTTCAAATGTACACTGCTCTTATTCATGGGATCAAAGAGAGCAAGATGGGGAAATAAAAAGAGACATATTCGAATAAGAAGTTTGGGTTCTCCAAGGTTTAACATCTAGTTCAATTCTGAAAGACAGACCAATTTACATAAACAACAGGTACAAATGCAGACTAAAATAAAATAAAAACATAACTTTAGGGACAGTAGTTGTCCGAGATGGAAGATCATCTTTGGAGGTAAGTCCTGTATAAGTTTACGTGGTAGGAGTGGAGATGGTAGGAGTTTACAAGTGAGGAGTGAGTCACCTGCTCACTTAGGACTGTACTCAACCTAACTGGGCACACTGGCTTTGTAGCTCCAAGGAGATATATTTCTGACCAGATCTCTTATTCCACTGTGACTTCCCTTTGTTCTTAATGGGAGAGAAGATTTAATATTCCCACATAGCACTCCTGATTTCCAGAGTTCTCTATAGCACCATCGGGTATATTATATTGTATATGTTTCAGGTGGGAGCAGCATAATGGTTCTATTTTACAGGGGAAACTAAAGGGATGTGACTCTTATTTAAAATCACCTAAGTTACCAACATTGAGTGAAGAAAACAAGTCTACTGATGATTCTCAGTTGGCAAAATGGACCCTTGGAAGAAAATATTCTGGCCAGATGTGGAAGCATATTTCAGGGAACTATGGACAACTCAAGAATCATCTAGTACCAGTCGTGATTCAGGGCTATCAGACAGATCAGCTGGCTCTGTATCAATGGTTATGTTTTATGAAGGAATGTGATTATGATTGTCTTGGGGAAAAACAATGTCTTAGAAGCCTCTTGCTAGCCTAGAAAACTTGGGCTTCAGGCCTGCCTTGCTGGGCCTCAGTTTTATCATCTGTAAAATGTAGAGCCTAGGTTTGATGATCTAAAGGGACTTTTTCAGCTCTAATGTCCTATGATTCCACATTCTGGATGAACTGGCTGACTACTGAAAATGGTAGGTCCCTATTGACTAAAGTGTCAATAGCGATAGTCTGTACTTTTACACTTTCACCTTCTGCTGAGTAATAGGTACATAGCAGTCACCTCATAATTCTGTGTTTTTTTGGTTCTATTTTAAGACCCTGGCTGCCCGGAAATCTGGACTCTCCCTGGCTATGGTGATTAGGACATCTCTAAATAATGAGGAATTGGTAGGTGCAGAGTCAGTTACTAACTATGCATTGATCGTGGTCTGGGGAAAAGCATTCTGCCTGGGCTGCTTGTTTGTTGTGTTCATTCCAGAGTTCTAGGAATCATTGGGAACGTGGGGAAAGTCTGACCCTAAACAAAGTTTCTCAGGTCCTCAGCTGCACGATCGTACAAATTATCCTGTGCTGCTCAAATACGCATGCACCTTCCCATCTTTACAAATGCCATTTCATCCTAACACAGTTTGTCACCGTCCACCTAAAAAATCCTGCTAAGTTTTTACATAGTTCACGTTTTGCTTCCTTTTGGAGGCTTTCCCAAACACCCTCCTCCCCTTCTGGCTCAATTATTAGTTTCTTCCACTGGGCTTTTCTAGCATTTAATCATGACCTCCATAGTATAGTATGGTGTAGCATGGTTAAGAGTGAAGGCTGCTTGGAGTGAGTCCCATCTGTGCCACTAAATTAGCATTGTTATGTCTGATAAGTTATGTAACTTCTCTGAGCCTGAGTTCTTTCATGTGTATAGTGAGGTGATAATAATACAGAAGATTAAGGGAGTGGATGAATATTTAACACGCTTACACGGCCTAGGGTACAGTAAACAATAAATACAAGCTGGTATTCTTATTATTTTTGTTACTACAGTTTGATTATCTTGCATAAGGCTTTCCTTTTAGACTCCATGAAGGTAGCACTATATCCTGTTAGTTGTTCTTGTTAAATATTTTCATCCCTATTGCTTAGTACACTGTCTGACGTAAGATAGAAGCTTTGTCAATTCTTGTTGAATGAAAGAACCAGCATGATTAAAAGGTACAAGTAGGGTCAGGGATTCTTGAATTTTGTTCATTAGAATCACCTGGGGGAGCTTTAAAACATACTTATGTCTGAGTCTCACTCCCATGATTCTGATTTAATTGGCTTCACATATAGTCTGGATAGAAGAGGTTTTTTTGTTTTGTTTTGGTTTGTTTAAACTTCCAGGTGATTCCAATGAGCAGTGGGTGTTGTGCCATGGTAAATGCATCCTGCACAGCCACTCTGCTGGGGCTGTTTTAAAAAAAAATAATTAATTAATTTTTATGGCTGCGTCGGGTCTTAGTTGCGGCACTTGGGATCTTCGTTGAGGCACGCAGGATCTTTCGTTGTGGTGCATGGGCTTCTCTCTAGTTGTGGTGTTCGGATTTTCTCTTCTCTAGTTGTGGCACACGGGCTTAGTTGCCCTGCAGCATGTGGGGTCTTAGTTCCCTGAGCAGGAATCGAACCCATGTCCCCTTCATTGCAAGGCAGATTCTTTACCACTGGACCACCAGGAAAGTCCCTCTGCTGGGGCTTTTATCCAATACAATTTATCTGTGCCCTCCTTTATTGCAACTAGGTACTCTACCTCCCCCAATTTTAGAGACTTTGT
Source organism: Grampus griseus (assembly GCF_964374135.1). Lineage (NCBI taxonomy): Eukaryota > Metazoa > Chordata > Mammalia > Artiodactyla > Delphinidae > Grampus > Grampus griseus. The sequence goes on from NC_139018.1 coordinate 97,986,748, forward strand.
CATTCTTAGAGAATAAAAATGTGGCCACTATTATTACTTGTTTTAAATCTCTATACACTTGCCATTTAAACACCATTATTTATATTTTTCATTCTCTTCTTCCTGTCATTGTCATTTTCCACCCAAAGCCAACCTTTCCTAGGTGTCTATCAGCAAGCTGCCCTCCCCAACCCAGTCAGCCCTTAAGTACTACATCAGCAATAGTACATGTCCCTTTGGATATCTGGGTGCTACAGCAAGTTCAGAACATTTTTTATTGTGCCGTAGGATTTTTAAAATATGGCTGCTTTCCCAGGGGCTGCTTCTTATCTACTGGGTTTATGATGCCATGTAATATTTTCACTATAGTTTGGTTACGAGAGAAAGTAAACATTCTCTGGTATATGAGAAAGCTTCATATTGCTTGCTGAATCTCAAAGTATCCAGTCCTTTGCTTTTGAGGAAATGATCAAGATGGAAGGTGTTTATTGATAGACTCCTAGACTGTTCCTTTCTTATATTTTAAAATTTGCTATTTGGTTTAACGCACAAATACTCATTCCTATGAAAAGTGAAGAGGAAAGCGACAGAAATGAGAGGAATGCTACTACATTTTCTGAGGCTCTGACAGAGACCACACCCTCACTTCACAGTTAAATTAGCTATTGATCTATTGTTCCTTTACTTAAACATATCATTTTGCTTCTTTAGTTTCAGAAGACCTATGTAGAAGATATTTCTGTGTGGGTGTTGAGTGGATGAACAGAGTCCATCATCAGCTCCCTCTAAAACTCATAGAGCCCGTATTCCTGGGGCTCATGTCTCAAAAAGCAAATGAAATATGACTTCTGTACAACAGGCATATTAAATGCCACTCTTGACAAGCTGTCACATTAAGTCATTACATGGGCAACTAACATAAATGCTGGAGCAAATACTTTCCACTTCCCAGTTCGTGAGTCCCAGGCACCCTCAATGTGAAGCATGAAATATTTGCCTTTACATGAAGAAAAAAGGCTTGGCCATGTGGAAAATGGTAGCCCTTCTACTTGAATTAAAGAGATGTGCGGTAAAACGCTCAGTCATCTCTTCCAAGGAAGGAAAGGGCTATAAAGTCTGATGCAAGATGACAGTGGGTCAGCCAGCACCACCTCCACTGACACACTGTTGGCAGTGAGCAAAGTATTGCCAGGCGCCCCGTCCATCACCAATTCCTAGTCACCACAAGGAGCTACTGGGACTGATTGGGAATCTCCGTCTAATCAGCCCTTAAGTACTACAGCTTTGAAATATTCCCATCTGGTTTGATAACACCAGACAGGATAACAGTCTAGTATCCATATACCACAACAATAATCCGCCTGGCACTGCACTGCTCAGCTTTGTGCTTGCTTTCTCAGGGGTAGTTTCCTAGGTTTAGAGCCAAGAGTAGCACAGTCACAGTAAATCCATTCACTATTTCCACAAATATTAATTGACTGTCTTCTGTGTTTCAGGCAGTGTTTCAGATTTTGGAAATAAGGCAGAGAACAACTCATTTAAAAATCCCTGCTGTCATGATGCTTATAGTGAGAGAGGAGCTGAGATACTATGTTCTGTACCCACTGTTGCTATAGTTCATAATGGAAGCTTTTAGTAGTCAGGGGTATTTAGACTAAGACAGGCTTAGATGATGGTTATGAGAAACTCAGGTAGAGTGAGGAATCCAAATCACCAAGGCTAAAAGAGATTCTAGAACACTGTTTGTTCTATCTGGGTTGGTGTCCATGTTTAGGAGGCTGGCCTAAGGCCAGGCTTATAGGGAGTGTCAGTTCTCATAAAGGGTTGATTTGTCTAGGAGGATAGAGGTCCTTCTTCCAATAACAGGATTCAGGCCAAAGAAAAGGGACTGGCAAGAACTAGGTGTGGGGATAAACAGGATATCAGAGCTGGGTCCTATTCCTAGCATGACCTAGAAAGAAACATGGAAGGAGGAAGCAGGTCAGAACACCTGTCTGGGGCCTGGGGTTCAATCTGGAAGTTGCAGGCTCAGTTCACCCAGGGATTCCGGACTCCCGCTCAGGAACAGGAATCCTTTCATACCACGTGAACAAGTATTGAAGTGATGTGGCCTGAATTTGAATCTCAGCTCCACCTCCTACTGCCTTTGAGAACTCATTTCTTATCAATATGCTTTGTCTCCCTGAGACTTGTTTATCTCATCGTTAAAGTAATGTAATAATACTTATCTCACAATGAGGGAGAATTAAAGAAATGTCTTGCCAGGCACAGCAGTGGCAGGGCAGTGGAACAGGGTCTTAGGATGAAGTATCCAGAGTACCTGCTAAGCCCAGTGCCTCCCTGTCACCTTTGCAACTGAGGGGCAGATTGCAGGGAGTACTGACAGGGGAGTCATCAGCAATGACACCAAATATACAGGTTATCTCTTGTTTACAAGTAGTATTGCTATTGGGGCTGCTTCTTTCCTTCTTCAAGAGAAGGAAATCATGGTCCTTGGCTTGAGAAGCATGTTGGTCCAAGTCCACCATTTACTAGCTGAGGGAACTTACGCAAGTTACTGAAATTTTCTTGACATCAGTTTTCTCATATGTTTGCTAATTATGTAAGATTTTTGCACCTGTATTCATTAGTAAAATGGCCTATGGTTTACCATGTCTTTGAACAATTGTGGCATCAAGAATAAACGAATTTTATAAAATAAGTAGGGAAGCTTTCCTTTTCCACTTCTCTAGGGTGATATGCATAAAGTAAGTGTTGCTAACCTTGAAAGACTGACAAAACTTGCCTTTAAAACCGTCTTGCACATTTTTTTGTTTTTGATTTTTTAGGGTGGTTTTATGACTACTAAATCAATTTATGTAGTATAACAATTCTATCCATGTTATTTAAACATTTGTTCTTGAGTCAATTTTAATCATTTATATTTTTTCCAGAAAGTTATCCTTTTTTCTAAATTTGCAAACTTAATACCGTCAAATTGTTCATATAATTGTATCATTTATAAAAGCTTGTGCTGTTTTCATCTTATTATTTATTTGTATTTTTTTTCCTCTCTTTTATAGAGTCAGTACTGCAAGAGATTCTCTGGCATTTGTTTTGTTGACTCCATATTTTGTTTCTTTGTTTCATATTTCATTTATTTCTGCTCTTACTCATCTTCTACTTTTTATATTTTCCCTGAAGCTATTTTTCTAACTTACTAAGTTGAATATGTAGTTTGTTAATTTTTATTGTTGCTATTAACTAGTGCATACACACAAAATAATATCTACAACATAAATGAAGGGAGTAAATAACAGTACAAACACCTTATATCCATCATTCAGCTTTAAAAAGAGAATATTTCCATCCCTTGTGTATTCCTTCTTCATTTTCTTCCTCCTTCTAAACTTCAAAGATTTCGTGTCTATCATTTTGTTGCTTCTGTTTATATTTTTACCACACTTGTATAACCTAATTTTCTTTTTGTCTTTTCTATCAAATGCATTTTAAACTATTCATTTTCCTCTCAGCACACTTCAGCTGCATCATACAAGTTTTGATATATAGTGCTTTTATTGTTGTTGAGATAGAATTATTTCATAAATTGTCCAGTGATTAATATTTTGACTCATCAGTTACTTAGAAAGTGTATTCATTAATCTTCCAAACATAAGGGCTTTATTTTTGTTACTGTATCGTGTTCAGAGGACGTGGACTGTATTTTCAGTCTTTAGTATTTAATTGAAAATTGCTTTGTGGCTTAGTACATGATCAGCACTGTAGATATCCCATATGAGCTTTTTCTGTTCAGTACATAAATTTTGGGACTTCTATATCCCTGATAAATTGTTTCTTTCAACTTTTGGTAGCAATCCTGTTAATTTCTTACATGTTTTTTCCTTAAACATATTCTATGTGATATTAATACAGCTCACTGAAGTAATTAGGTTAATATCTTCCTTGATAGAACCTTTTCTGGCCCTTTCTTTAAATCTTAATGTGTTTTATGCATATCTCATAAAAACAGATAGCTTAGTTTTAAAATTCAATCTCAGAATTTGTCTTTTTATGGTTGGATTCAGTTTACATTTATTATAATAAATTTGAGCTTAGTTCTCTTATTTTTTTATTTTTTTGTGGTATGCGGGCCTCTCCCTGTTGTGGCCTCTCCCGTTGCGGAGCACAGGCTCTGGATGCGCAGGCTCAGCGGCCATGGCTCACGGGCCCAGCCGCTCCGCGGCATGTGGGATCTTCCCAGACCGGGGCACGAACCTGTGTCCCCTGCACCGGCAGGCGGACTCTCAACCACTGCGCCACCAGGGAAGCCCAGTTCTCTTATTTTTAAATGTTTAATTAAAATACTTTTCAAATTTTAAAGTTGATCAGTAATTCTGTCCTGAAAAAATATATAAAGATCTGAAAATGCTTAGTCTCTGATTACTACCCTCAATGCCCACGTTAGGTAGAAGTCAAGTCTAAATGTCCTATCTGAAAATGGTCTGAAAACCCAAAGATCCAAGCCCATGGAGTTTAACTGGATCCCAAACATACTTCTTAGGTTTCCACAGAATCTGCTTTTTTAAATCTGTCATTAAGTCCCATTTATTTATTTATGTATTTAGGTGCCTGGGGAATCTTTCTTTGCAGCCCTTCTACAAAGTAAAATGTTTTTTTCCCAACACTTACCTAGTGGGCTATATCAACTTCATCTGCCAGGTTTCCAGATCAGTTTTCCAATAAACAAAATGAATATACTAATATTTCTAGAGGATTTGGAGGGGCATCAAATGAGATAGCAGATAGACAGCACTTCAGCCATTTTGGATGCATAAATATTAGTTATTATTTTTATGATTGTCTACTTTCACTACACAGCTTTACATAGCTACACGATTGACTTTCTTGGTTTTACAAGAGAACAATAGAATGGGTTCCCTTTAAGAGGGAGGGTCACCCCTTTGCCTCTCTTCCTTTTATAATATCCTAACCCTTCTTCCTGTTCTTTCATGGCCTCTGTCAGAAGATTTATAAGAACTCAGTCTCTGCCCCGACTGGTAAGAATTAGACTTTCCAGATTAAAATGCCTAAAGTTTCTCCCAGTGGAGAAATTCAAATTATTTTGGCCGCTTATATTTAATGAGTTACTCATCTCATACCACCTTCTTTATTTGTATATATATATATTTTCATTGAAAGTTTGAATTGGAGAAAAAGTGATACTTATATAGTACATGACAAATTTACCCTAATTTGTTATCAGATCAAGTTCCATGTCATGTATTGGCATGGAACCATATTGTACTTCAGACTGTATATACTATATTGTCCTCTCCTTAAATTATTGAACCATCTATTTTATCACTGTTCTACCTTCTTTATTTGGACTCAGTCCATAAGTTACTTAGGTCACTGGTAATTAGTACCTGTTATAAAACAATATAAGTAAAAACAAATTACTTACAGTCTTCCATGTATAGGCACATAACTTTTAGTCTCTGTTAGCACTTTCTGTGACAAAAAATTTTACCCAAGTAATTTTAGCTTCTACAGTCAGTCTTATGTAATGATTAGTCTAATGAGTAAATCAGTCGTGAAATTATGTCTGTTTTTATACTCAGGAACTTATTCTACCATTGTTCTGTCCTCATGCTTATGACCAATTTCAAAGGTCACATTGTACCTAATCTTTGCTCTGCAAATCTTTCTGATGCTTTTGTCCAGAAATAGCAAAATGATACTTAGAGGACAGTAAGTAGATTTCTAAAATCATGCATCAACTATGTGAAATATGCTTGAAAAAAAGAAGCATACTTTTTTCCTGGAATTATCTAAATGTGATTGTTTTCAAGTATAGGAAAGAGATGGTTTATGTAGTTCTATGAGGGAAGCCCACAGGATGCAGAGAAAAATAGAACTTCATTAGTTAAGTTGCTGGTTAACATAGGAGAGGGAAAAGGAGAAAAGGTATGTGGCAAATGGAGACAGTCAGGCTTTGTTCCTGTTATAAGTGTTAACAGTTTGTAGATTGGAATTTTGGTGGTCCAAAGACAATGGTAATTGTTCCCTGAAGGAGGCTTGATTGCTTTATTTCTCGGACTCATTTTAATTTCCCCATGTAGTTATCAATAGAAAAGGCAATTCATTCCCTGTCCTAATTGTTCAAAAAGTGATATATTAGGGCAACTCACTTTAAATTCCAGTTTCTCAGAGCAGGAGTTTTTAACAAAATCTATGTCTAAAATATGAGCATCCTCCTCTTTGGAGTCCAAAGGTTGTACTTGGCTACTAAGTCTTACCTGAGTGAAAGCAGAGTAATCATTTCTGCAGATTAAAGCAGTGTTGAAGCAATAAAAATTGCCTTACTTTTTGGAATCACACTAGTAATATAAAAATAATGTTTATTGTTCTTTACTTCATTGCAAAAGCTTGATATCGTGGCTATAAATAGAAAAATTACTGGAAGAACATGCATCAAACCGTACCTAACTTTGAAAAATTAAATTATTTTTTATTTTAATGCTTGTTTGGGTTTATAAATTACTCTTTCAGTGAGCATGCATTTTATTATTATCAGAACATACATACATTTTAGCAAATAATATGTGTTTGTTGTAGAAGATTTGAAAAGTTTAGAAACACTTAAAATAGATTAGCAGGAGGTCTCCCAAATTGCTGAATCCATTCTGTCCTTCAGTCCTAACTCCAGTAATTGAGCTCTGCTTGTTCTTCAGACCACCTTCTCCATATGTCTAGTTCCTTGTTTACCTAGGCCAGAGACCCTCTCTTGATAACATAACCAGTTCCCATCCTTTCACATCAGCTCGGATCCTAGTAGCTACACCCTATTATCTTACTGCCTACTCTAAGTACATGTGTGTATGTATGAAAGTACGTGTGTATATATATTTTCTCTTCCCTTTAATCCAACTCTTAAAGGTCAGTTACAGGCTTCCATTTCCCATCGCCCATGGCTAATTTGACTGTTTCCCCTTGTTTTCTTCTGCTTTGTTTTTATTCAGTGCCCAATATCCTATCTTTTGCCTTATTCCACAAAAACTCCACACTATGTCCTTATAATCTTGTTTGATCCGGTCTTACTTTGCTGCTAAAAATACACTCTTTCCCCCAGTATGCAGTATTCCCCTGAGACATGAGTCCCTTATCAGATGTATTTTTCATGCTTTCCTTAGCCATTCATTTCCTCAGTTTCTAAAGTGACCATCATTCCATCTTAGGCTTTGTTGGAATAAGAAATGTTTTCATAAGCCTTTTATTTTATTTTATTTTATTTGTTTTTTAAACATCTTTATTGGAGTATAATTGTTTTATAATAGTGTGTTAGTTTCTGCTTTATAACAAACTGAATCAGCTATACATATACATATACCTGCATATCTCCTCCCTCTTGCGTCTCCCTCCCACCCTCCCTATCCCACCCCTCTAGGTGGTCACAAAGCACGGAGCTGATCTCCCTGTGCTATGTGGCTGCTTCCCACTAGCTATCTGTTTTACATTTGGTAGTATATATAAGTCCATTCCACTCTCTCACTTCGTCCCAGCTTACCCTTCCCCCTCCCCATGTCCTCAAGTCCATTCTCTACATCTGCGTCTTTATTCCTGTCCTGCTCCTAGGTTCTTCAGAACCATTTTTTTTTTTTTTAGATGCCATACATATGTATTAGCATACAGTATTTGTTTTTCTCTTTCTGACTTACTTCACTCTGTATGACAGACTCGAGTTCCATACACCTCACTACAAATAACTCAATTTCGTTTTCTTTTATGGCTGAGTAATATTCCATTGTATATATGTGCCACATCTTCTTTATCCATTCATCTGTCGATGGACACTTAGGTTGCTTCCATGTCCTGGCTAATGTAAATAAACCTGCAGTGAACATTGTGGTACATGAATCTTTTTGAATTATAGTTTTCTCAGGGTATATGCCCCATACTGGGATTGCTGGGTCATATGGTAGTTCTATTTTTAGTTCTTTAAGGAACCTCCATACTGTTCCCCATAGTGGCTGTATCAATTTACATTCCCACCAACAGTGCAAAAAGTTTCCCTTTTCTCCACAGCCTCTCCAGTATTTATTGTTTGTAGATTTTTTGATGATGGCCATTCTGACAGGTGTGAGGTGATACCTCATTGTGGTTTTGATTTGCATTTCTCTAATGATCATTGATGCTGAACATCCTTTCATGTGTTTGTTGGCAATCTGTATATCTTCTTTGGAGAAATGTCTGTTTAGGTCTTCTGCCCATTTTTGGATTGGGTTGTTTGTTTTTTGATATTGAGATGCATGAGCTGCTTGCATATTTTGGAGATTAATCCTTTTTCAGTTGCTTCATTTGCAAATATTTTCTTCCATGCTCAGGGTTGTCTTTTCATCTTGTTTATGGTTTCCTTTGCTGTGGAAAAGCTTTTAAGTTTCATTAGGTCCCATTTGTTTATTTTTGTTTTTATTTCCATTACTCTAAGAGGTGGGTCAAAAGGGATCTTGCTGTGATTTATGTCATAGAGTATTCTGCCTCTGTTTTCCTCTAAGAGTTTAAAAGTGTCTGGCCTTATATTTAGGTCTTTAATCCATTTTGAGTTGATTTTTGTGTATGGTGTTAGGGAGTGTTCTAATTTCATTCTTTTACATGCAGCTGTCCAGTTTTCCCAGCACCACTTATTGAAGAGGCTGTCTTTTGTACATTGTATATTCTTGCCTCCTTTACCAAAAATAAGGTGACCAAATGTGTGTGGGTTTATCTCTGGGCTTTCTATCCTATTGCATTGATCTATATTTCTGTTTCTGTGCCAGTACCATATTATCTTGATTACTGTAGCTTTGTAGTATAGTCCGAAGTCTGGGAGCCTGATTCCTCCAGCTCCATTTTCCTTTGTCAAGATTGCTTTGGCTGTTTGGGGCCTTTTGTGTTTCCATACAAATTGTGAAATTTTTGTTCTAGTTCTGTGAAAAATGCCATTGGTAGTTTGATAAGGATTGCATTGACTCTGTAGATTGCTTTGGGTAGTGTAGTCATTTTCACAATCTTGTTTCTTCCAATCCAAGAACACGGTATATCTCTTCATCTGTTTGTATCATCTTTAATTTCTTTCATCAGTGTCTTATAGTTTTCTGCATACAGGTCTTTTGTCTCCTTAGGTAGGTTTATTCCTAGGTATTTTATTCTTTTTGTTGCAATTGTAAATGGGAGTGTTTCCTTGATTTCTCTTTAGCCATTTATTTTAGAGTACTTTTCAAGCTTTGGTAAACATGTGCCCATATCCCCAAAGCTCAAGAGTGAAAAAACTCATAATTATTTTTTTGAGACTGGGGATATGTACCCTGTAGTGAATTACCTAGTGTTTTTCTCCAGCTTCTACAGCTTTCACATGTTATGGTTTATTCTAATGCCCCATTCAATTGATTTTCAATGTGCTGTCTAGTAAATTTTCCATGTTTTTTCTTTTTGAAATTAGCTTCACTTGCTCTTTTCATGAAATGGACCATCCCTCTTTAACCAAACCAAACATTTCAATGAAACCTTCTCAGCTGTCTTTCACTTGCTTTCCTTCAGCCTATTTATTGTTTTTGTTTTTGTTTTTGTTTTGTGGTACGTGGGCCTCTCACTGTTGTGGCCTCTCCCATTGCGGAGCACAGGCTGCGGACGTGCAGGCTCAGCGGCCATGGCTCATGGGCCCAGCCGCTCCGCGGCATGTGGGATCTTCCCGGACCGGGACACGAACCTGTGTCCCCTGCACCGGCAGGCGGACTCTCAACCACTGCACCACCAGGGAAGCCCTCCTTCAGCCTATTTAATTTTTTAGCAAGTGGTCCTTATATTTTTTACTCCTACTATAGCCTAAGGATTTAGAGCACTGACTATATGTCACTTGAATTCAATAAAATGAAAATGGATATAGGGAATTACAGTGTGTTCATCATCAAATTTAAATTATACAGATGAATTCATGTTCAAAATCAACCCTTTGCCCAGCTTTGCTTTCAAAATTAATATGTATTTCTCACTTGCGTTCAGTAGCAGACTGTTCTCTTCCCACCCAGTGTTCCAGTGAGTTAGAATTGTTGTTTTCCCCTACTAAGACAACAAATTATGCAATCTCAAATATACCTAAAGTCCATTCTTATTTTTTTGGCTCAACCCAAAATTTTGTATTACACTCACACACACACCACATATACACATTACACGGTCCTCCAGCCCCTCAGCTCAGCTAGAACATGAAACTGTCAATGGAGAGCTGATTGTAAATCTGTTATGCCGAGAATCATTCAAGTCACTTTGATGATATTGAATATCACTCTGCTAGGCAGTAAATGGGAAGCAAAGATGCATAATACATACTTCTAATTCTAAAAGAACTCTTAACAGTTCTTTTCAAGACAAGGCATCTTCATTAGGGAATGAAGCCAAGAGATTTATTGGCTTAGACTGTCTTTATTAAAAAGTGATGGATCCACTTGTTTTGTCGATACAAACCCTAACACAGGGGTCTTCTACTTGAGAACTTCCCATAGTTTGAACATACTGTTGCTCTGTAGACTCACTTGAAATATAAAGAGCTTTGACCAGCCCCTCATGGAGTAGCAAGGCTGCATCTTGCTGTTCAAAAGCTAGAAAATTTTTTTAGCAATGCTTAACTGCCTGGTAGGGAACCTCCTTCCACCATTAACAAACATATTCTGGGAAAATACATAAGGAGGGGAATGTATTAATAAAGGGAAATATGCTGTTGCCGTACTATGGATTTGAAAAATAATGACAAGTTAGCCATTTCAGCACTGTGGGAAGACATTCTGAAATGAGATTTAAGGATGATTAATGCAAAATACAAGTGCTTCCTTTTTAGCATTGCTTATCAGCTGGACTCCTACAGGATTTATGTAAATAAACATTCATTATGCATCAGGTAGTTGTGGGAAGTTATTTGTATTTGTAACTTCAGAGAGTGCTAGTCTTTCTACCAGGACGTCACCTGCATAGTGGGATATGACAATCAAATGGACAGACACATCCAAACAAGTCTCCACTATCAACACTAGTACTTAGTATTTTCTTTTTTTTTTTTTTTTTTGCGGTACGCGGGCCTCTCACTGTTGTGGCCTCTCTCGTTGTGGAGCACAGGCTCCGGACGCGCAGGCTCAGCGGCCATGGCTTACTGGCCCAGCCGCTCTGCGGCATGTGGGATCTTCCCGGACCAGTGCACGAACCCGTGTCCCCTGAATCGGCAGGCGGACTCTCAACCACTGCGCCACCAGGGAAAGCCCATACTTAGTATTTTCTTAGTGTTTGAAGTCTATGGACTATATTTGTTACCATCTCACTGTTTGATCTTCAACATAATATGGTAGATAGGTAGTACAGGAAAGTGAGGATTAGAGAGTTTAAGTCTCTTCCTAGATCACAAGACTCTTAAGTAACAGACATTCATTAATTTCACACACAGAAAATGTGTTGTAACTTTACTATGCCCAAGGACGATGATAGGCACTGTTTAGGCACTAGAGAAATAGGGAAGAGAGCTCCTGCCTTCTGAAGCCCATTTCATATGTCACATGATGGGGCCTGTGCTCGTGAACTCAGGCCTCCTGGCTCCTCGTTCAGTGCTCACTCTACCAACAGCTTCCATGTGCTATTAAATATTATCTCCCTTTAAAATATAAAGCACCATGGGAGAGTGCCACATTTAACCTTTATCTACTACTAGGGCTTTCTTATCAATTCGTTGATGAGCTCCTTCCTAAGGAATAGGTGATGAAAGCAGTTCTCTGTGGAAAGGTCTATAGAAGAAGTGTACTTTGGGACTGGGGAGGGGTGTAGTGTTAGAGAGGGTATAGAATCAGGGAGATGAGGCCTGGGTAGAATATAAAAGAGGGGAGGGAGTGTTTCTAGAGGGTTAAAATCAGCATTGAGAATATTTTCCATTACTTCATACTTTTACCAAGAACCAGAAGAACCAATTTAGACCAAGGATAGTAATATAATTCCTTTTTTTTTTTTTTTTTGAATTGATGTTTCCTGAACATCTATCTCAAGCCAGAGACTAGGTTAGGCTCTGAGGATTGATCCAGCAGTGAGCAGTGTGCTCATCATCCTTGCCCTCATGGAGTTCACAGGATAGAGGGACATAGTCATTATCAAGCAACAAGAGCTCTGTGCTGCCATGAAAGAAGCTTACACAGCAGGGAGCCCAGTCCAATATGAAGATTGGGGAGTTCTTTATGTTCAAAGAACTGAATTGGGCCCTAGAACACTGAGCAAAGAATAAGTGTGCAGAGTTATTTTGATGACTGCCCTCACTTAAATCAATAATCAAGGGGTCCCCTCAAAATAGCGTTTTCAGGAAAAAGTTGTAAAATGGTTTTATGATGAAATTCTCTAGATCCACTGATGTGGCTCGTGTTGGTTACTTGTCTCATCTTCACAGAAAATACATGTCTTCAAGAAGACTTTGCAGGCACTGATCTACCCCATGTCCTCCACCACCCCACACAACTTTGAGGTCTGGACGGCTACGACACCTACCTACTGTTACGAGTGTGAAGGGCTCCTGTGGGGCATTGCCCGGCAAGGCATGAAGTGTTCAGAGTGCGGAGTGAAGTGCCATGAAAAGTGTCAGGACCTCCTGAACGCGGACTGTTTGCAGAGTGAGTATTCGGTTAGGTGAAGAGGCAGGTGTGCAGAGCTGGTCTCACCCTATGCATTTTCAGCTCCTGCTAATTCTCAACAAATCCTACTCACCCCCAGCCTATTCATTCACACAAAGATATACATACTGCCCGCCAAGTCATGTAAATGATTGTGTCTTCCTACACTGTTGACCTTGGCACTTTCAGATTCCTCAGAATAACCACCTGGAGTTCAGTGGCACTCGGACCAAGTAGAAAACTTCACAGTGACTTCCAATCTTTGTTCTCACTTTTATCTCATAATAGCCCCACGTGGTCAGTGGGAACATGTAAAGTCACATTCCTCAAACGGGTTAAGACACACCCCTGCGATGACAGCAACTGGAATTCTTTTCCAAACCTACTTGACACCTGCCTTCTGCAGGCAAGAGCCGTGCTCTTTTGCTGTCCCTGTGCAGCCCTTAGAATTGGGAGGTCTTGCATTTGATGTCAAAGACAAATCTAACTTACCAGATAGGTGACCCTGGGCAAGGTTTTCTAACTTTTCAGGGCTTCATTTTCTTCCACCAAATAAATAGGAATAATAAAATGTACCTCAGTGGGTTATTTTGAAAATTAAATGAAATAGTTGCTGCTAAGAGTCTGGCACATAGTAGATGCTCAATGAATATTAATCGCCTCTCCATTCTTTTACATTTCTGAATAGGTACATGTCACTTTGACTTTCATGACAGGTTATCTTAAATTTTCCATTTCCAAAAGAAAATCCTTTATACTGGTACTTTAGATTAGGTCCTGAAATGCCAAAACATCATACTCTAAAATACATATTATTGGCTTTTCACTGCTGGATTTGTCTGCTGACCTTATATATAACTAAAAAAGCACTGCTGAATAAATCTATTTAAACATGGATTTTCATTTTCAAATGATTTTTTTTTACATCTAAATATTGTCCCCTTTGTTCGTTCTTTATAGGAATGCAGTCATTGTAAGGTACATAGGTTGCCTGAAATTGAGGGAGGACAGAGGAAAATGTCAAAATAAAGATTAAATCAGAAATGCTGGCACAGCTGGCTCTTGCAGTAACAGTCACACATATTGTACACTTTCCTCTACCTGATCAGTATTCTCCCTACACAGTCAGATCAGCCTAAGACTGTTAATGGTAATGAATGTGTTTTTTGAAACAAAATAGTGCCCCTTCTTTGAAAAATAAAAGGCATATTTAGGAATGAGTGCTTAGAAGAAGGCGGATTGACTCAGTATTACTCAGCCAGTTTACTTGCAAAATCTCATAATACAATTAAAATTCAGTCTACCTGTTTAAAAACTGAATTGTGAACAGGCATCTTAAGAAACAGTCACATTAGGGCAGTTGACATTTTGAGAAAACAGATAGGAAAAATATTGCCATCTAGAAACACGTGGCTTGAGTCCCTTAAAGAAAAAAAAATGATGCAGATAATACCTAAGAAATGAGTTCATTCTTCTTTAAGTCTTTCAGAGAAGAGAGATGCCACCCATTCATTAAACTTTAGAAACACTTTCATAGTCTATTTCCATTTCTTGGTATTATTTGGTGTTGGTTAAATACACTAGGCGAGCTTTGTGCCGACGTTATTCATTAAAATGCCCATGTAAATTGGAAGAATCAAAAACAGTGCAGACAAAATGAGGGTAGACATGTATGCCCCAGGAAGAGGATATTTTCCTGATCACCCCTCCTTATTTTTCCCTAAAACCCGTGTTCTCACCTTGAACGGAAAGAGGTGTTGCTAATAAATGAATTCAACTTCACCGCTTGCCACAATAACTATCAATAAAATTTAAAGTTGTCCCTACAAAATCAGTGACATTTCCTTAAGAAATTTCTCTTTTCATTGCTTTAAGCAAGAAATTTGCAATGTGACACATTGTGTGAAATACTTCCATGTGCGCCAAAATTGAAAGAAAAGAAGAGAATAAAAAATTAAGAGAAATCAGAGTTGGAAAATACAGCTAATACTGCAACTTGTAAGCACAAGGAAGTTCTTTGATTTCCTTCTCCAAATGGTCATTCAATTTCTCTTTGAGCATCTACAGAGAAAATTTAACACCTTGGCAGGAGGCTTAATTTATATTAGAAAATTCTAGCTTATAAAATAAAATTTGAACCAACTCTTGCCTTATAGCAAATTCTTTTCATTAAGCCAAATCTTACCTTTGGAGAAAATATTTAATAAATTGACTTCTATCATATATGATAGTTTTTCAAATACTTGAAGATAATAGTCTTCTTTAGGTTTCTAGAACCCTCATTATTTTGCTAATTTTCTGAAGAAATTGCAGTCTGTCGACGTGCATACACACATACACTCAGAATAAAACAAAAGGAAAAATAAGTCTACATTTGGGTCTGACTAATGACCTGTACAAAATAAAGGGTATTTAAAGTTACTTCAAATTAATTTGAGTTTGGTATTTCAGTCCCATCAAGTCTTGGGTCTGTGACTTACACAGTTGCAGTCAAGGGAATTTAGACCAGGTGATAATATCCCACTCAGTGTTCTAGTACCTCCATGCAGGTGCAGAGATGCATGGAAATAGGTTCCGCAAACAGCCTCATCTCAGCTCCTGTCTAGTTGATTCTACCTGGTGGTTTCTACGCTTGACTGCCTTCCTGGCCTGAGGCTAACAGCCATGTGAAGTGGAAGATAGGAGCAAAGGATAGCAGAGGAAAACTTAGCAATGCTTGAGAGAAGAGCACTGATCTGTCATACCCCTCCCTGTTCCAGGCCAGTAGCGGTGGGTAGAGTTCACCTGTTTTTCTTGAATTAACTCATTTCTGTCCTATTATTTGGAAATACATTTACTCTTTTTTGGAAATGGCATTTGGTGATGGAAGAATTGAAACGCAGCTAATGGAGGAGCAGGTTCCGACCCTGAATGATATTCACGTAACTCATAAGGACCTTGCCAAAACAGTTATGGTGGCAGTTTTAAACTAGGAAAAAGTGAAAAAAAGTATATGTTGGCTGGGTTGAGGTTGTATGCAGAGTGAGACATATGTAAAAAGAGAGATCACATATAAAATATTTTCCTTGATTATCTTTTTACAGTAGAAAAGAGATAACTTCAAAATCAGAAAAATATGCAAATAACCATGGAGGCTAACCCAACTGGCTAGCACTTTCTTACACATCTCCAAAGAAGAAATCCCAGAGTCCCACTGAAAAAATATTCTGCCTAGTTTTACTTCCTAACTGGAAATTTCAAGTATCTGCATAAAGAGAGAAAGTATTTCATCAAGAGTTCAGGAAAGCAGCATCTTGTGAGATGTGCTGTTTTGTTCTGTGTTTCCCACTGACATTATGTTAAGCTTACGTGCGCTAATTATTAGCCATTGTGAATTCGTAACATTCACAAAATCTGGCTAGTGCACTCCTGGCTGCAAACTAGATACTGATTTTTTTTCATATTTGTGCTACCACATTTGCAACCACACTATCTTTTAAGACGGTCAGTTATTTGTATATGTTGAACAGCTATGGATGGGAGCATTATTCTGGGTTTTCAGATCTAGAAAGAAAGTAATCAGTGTTGTCCCTGGACTCAGACATGTTTTCTAAAACTTAACTCAGGTGACTAGATGTAATATGTTCGAAACTTTTGACATTCTACTCTGTCAACAGCAATTATACAAAGTATGTTTATGTTATGAATATACTTAGGAAGCTTAGAAATAGGATTTTGCGTGTCTACTGCTATAGGGTGGAGACCAGTCTTTGTTTCCCCATAATTTAGCACACATTTAAGCACAGCTAGCTGCATAATAAGTGTTGGGGAAGCAACAAATGAGGGCATGCGAACACAATTAGAAATAGCGTGAAATGGTTTAAAGATCATCTTTCCATAGAACCGTAGATCATTAAGGGAGCCTTTGAGATCAGTAGATTGGAGAACCCGATCTACTGATTTTACTTAGTTCAGACAGTTCAGTATCTTGTCAAAAAGAATCAAATGGTAACATAGGTAGGGTTACAACTAAGGTCTCTGAACTCCCAGCCTAGTGATCTCTCCTAATTTATAAAGAAATATGCAAATTGGACCCTAGGGGGAAAAATGGAAAGTTGTTAAATTTTATCTCCAGTGCTTTCCCCCCTCCCTGTCTTTTAGACATTCTGTGCTGCCCAGACCTTGACTTCCCCGTGCTCCCGATCATGACTCCTCAAGGCCTCCCTCTATGACCAACCCACCAAGCTCGGGGTATACCCTCAGTCCACCATCTCCAGTCACAACTCACTCACTACACTGACTTTTCAATACTAAAGAGGAAATGATTTGATAAGTTAATTTGGATAAAAGTGGAATCAGTAGTTAAGTTAGCTTAGTACAATGGTCAGTTCCTTAACCCAAAGGAATAACCTTATAATGTAGCATTTTCAGGTTTTGGGATAGGGGACTCGGGGCACAAAAAGGGTGAGTATGCCTTACATAATGTCACAGACATATTCTATGTAACCTAAGCGAAGGCTACCTGTCTATCTATATACATTTTTTTCATACTCCTGAACTATTTGAGAAAGATCTGCCTTCTAATCCTGTCACAAGTAGAGTTTTTGAAAACCTCTCTGAGCACCATTTTCCATATATGTGAAATTAATAATACCTGTCAATGCCCTCCAGCTAAAGACCACCAGGAACACACCTATGGTTTTAAAAGTTCAGTTTATTCCCCATCACTTCATGGAGAATGCACACCAGGGTGAACCACAGGGCATCTCAGTAAGAGGGCATTAAAAAAGCAGAGGATTTCTCTTGATCAGGTTTGCCTTGAAGTGAGGACAATTCTGTGATTGTGTACATTAAAAAAAAAAATCTACGAGGAAAGCAGAGTGAGGCTAGCAGCTGTACTTAGTAAAGAAGCAGTAGTCACTCATATTAGGAGAGGGATGTTTGGTATTTTGTGGTTACACAGTGACCTGGTTTTCATCTGTGCTTAGAAAAAATTAGAGAGTGGCCTTGTTTGTCTTGCTTTAAGAGGGACCATGTGTGAGGATGGTGTCCTATGAGAGTCCTTATACCCAGCTGGAAAGCATTACTGCCTAGTGGTGAGCACCAGGCCAGCTTCCAGCCACAGTGTGAACCAGATGTGTCAGCCGAATTCACAGGTGTCAGAGGCTATTTTAAAAAAAGAGAAAAAGAAAGAAATCCTAAGTTTAATTTTTTCTTTGTTATCTTTTTTTTCTTTCTTTCTTTCTTTTTTTTGAAAAGGATATGAAGAAATCTATGTAACTAACACTGGTGAGACCAAAAAGATCTTTCTTCTTCCAATCTCTCCCTTCCTTCTTTTTTCTTTGCATAGTAAAAATGTTTTTGAAGTTGCCCCCCCACCTTTTTTACAATTAATTTGTTCCCTTAGAGCTTATAGGTAGTTCTGGACTCTGAAATGACTGGGAAACGTTGGGGAAGTGAGTATATAGATAACACTCATGAGATGGAGTTTTGACAAAGAATTGTGGGAGTGTATTCCTGATTTTGTGGGGGGCGTTTGGCAGGCACGTTTCTAAACTTTTCCTAAAAGTTTGCAGTTACTAAAAATGGGATGATCGAATCTGGTGGGGTTGATATAGCGGAAGCAGAGGAGAGGAAAGGTTGCTTTTCTTTGTTTGGGGCTGTAGGCTTACTGACAGTGAAGTCACTTTATAGAAGGTGGCAGTTCCTCCAAAGGAGGCTCCCTGCCCACATTCCCCACCTACAGGGGTGGGAGATGATGCTCTGCTCGATCTGTGCTCCTCCGGTTACCTGCCTGTTAATCATCAGTCCTTTGTTGTTTGTGAGAAATCGTGTGGAGTGTGCTGCTTTGATCTTACAAGAAAAAGGAGGCGGCTGTCTTGAAGACGGGGGAGTCTGGGGCTGTTCCTTGAAAGATTGAAGGTATGTTAAAAGAGGAGGGTTAAGATTATCTTGGTTGTAAAGCAACTAAAGGGAAAGGGTAGCAAGCACCAACTACATGCCCACCTACATGATTTCATGGGAAAGAAAAACAGAAGTGTCAAAAGCAGGTCCACCTACATGGTTTTACTGGTAAAAAAAAAAAAAAAAAGAAAAGCAATAAAGTTTCTCATACTAGACACTCTTAGGGAGACACGTGCCTCAATATCAGACCCTGAGTGTGCTTTCCAGGTTTATTAACCACCTGCTACCTCTGGGTTCACCAGCCTCAAACACAGGTAGGATGTTAATAATAAATTATTATTATCATTATTGTTATTATTATCTTCTGCAGTCTCTTTGAACTCTGTTGTCTTTTATCTTCAAGGACTTCATTGACTCCCATCTAGTAAATAGCTATAAAGCATTTAGCCTGTGGCAGGCACTGAGCATGGCACTGTCCAGGGACAAGTTTTCAAGGAGTTGCTTCACAGGGCAAGTAATTATGAAGCTCAGAACCCTAAAATTCCTTGCTAATGTGAAATTCATTAACAAATGCTTATAACTTCACCTCTTGGACATTCTGAGATCCCTACACTTATTCAATTATTATTATTGAAACTATATGCATTATCTCATTTAATCCTTACAATGACCCTGTAAAGGAAGACACTACTATTATTTCCTTGTGTTTCTCAGATCAATAAACTAAGGCTTACAGAGAAATTAACGAGCACAAGTTCAAATTGTTAGTAAGTGGCAAATCAGGATTCACACACAAGGCTGTGGTGTTCTATATCCAGAGCACCATGAGCACTATGCTCTCTTGCCTTATTTAAAAGTGATTGTCTTGGGCTTCCCTGGTGGCGCAGTGGTTGAGAGTCCGCCTGCCACCTGCCGATGCAGGGGACGCGGGTTCGTGCCCCGGTCCGAGAAGATCCCACATGCCTCAGAGCGGCTGGGCCCGTGAGCCATGGCCGCTGA
Source organism: Grampus griseus (assembly GCF_964374135.1). Taxonomy (NCBI): domain Eukaryota; kingdom Metazoa; phylum Chordata; class Mammalia; order Artiodactyla; family Delphinidae; genus Grampus; species Grampus griseus. The sequence continues at coordinate 98,006,256 of NC_139018.1, forward strand.
GCCTGCGTGTCCGGAGCCTGTGCTCCGCAACGGGAGAGGCCACAACAGTGAGAGGCCCGCGTATCGCAAAAAATAAAAAAAGTGATCGTCTTGATTGATTTTTTTGCATTTATAATTGGATTTATGCCCTTGCTTTATGTTATTAAATTCATGAAGTATATATGCCAACCAAATTCTGCTTTATAATGGTGGGCACCCATTTGTTTTCTGAAAATCCCAAATCTGAAGCCAAGGACCAGGTGTATTTTGTCTCTTCATAAAATATATTCCACAACATGTTTACCATTTTAGATAGAATTCATTCTTGTTTCTTCCAGGATTTTGGCCTTGTGGTCACAGTGTGCAAGAAGTTTATAGCACATTAAATTAAACCCAGAGCCAATTAAATACTCAAATATATTGGCTTTTTTAGATTCCCCCAATAAACATTTTATCTTCTCTATTTATTGAGTGTATCCTATTTTCCAAGCGATGTGTTAGATACTTGGAATACACCTTTACTTGTGGTTGGCCTTGAAGAGTAGTGTGTGTGTGTGTGTGTGTGTGTGTGTGTGTATTCAGATAGTTGTGTCAGTGTTGGTTGATAAATATTGAAGAATTCTGAGGCAGTTCCTTGAAATCAGCCATGCTAGGAGTATTTACACCACAGAAATCTGTTAATGCTATAAATCAAGTTTGGCTTTTGTTGTTCAGCTTTTTTCCATGGGGGAGGGGAGAAAAAGTGACCACTGAATTTAGAAAGCCTGCATTTCTGTTAAGGAAGAGATAAAATCATATGCTGAGAATGGAGAGTAATGGCGGTGGTAGGTGACTTGAAAAGAGTAGAAATGTTTTACAACAGCTGTTCAGAAAAATAGGAAAGAGAAGAGACTGAGACCACGGTGGAATCATACATTTGTTACATGCATATAGATAATTATTTGGAAGGAAAACTGAAATTGTAAGTTGCCATGTAAAAGTGGTGAAACTGACTTTTATATGCAATTTAGATGCTTTGGGTAATGAATAAAAATTAAAGAAAATGAAGGTTTCTAGTTAATTGGCTGTTCCATTAAATTAGGTGGAAGGGAGCTATGTGGGATAAGTCTGCCCCTGTCTAAGGTTGAAATCTCTTGCAGTTTTGTTGTGCATAATTGTATTAATCTGTAAATTAAGTGTTTTTATTTATTTTTAATTTTTTTTTTTATTTTTGGTTGCTTCAGGTCTTTGTCAACGTACACAGGCTTCCTCTAGTTGCAGCAAGCGGGGGGGGGGGGGCTACTCTTCATTGTGGTGCGCGGGCTTCTCATTGCAGTGGCTTCTCAGGTTGCGGAGCACGGGCTCTAGGCACGCAGGCTTCAGTAGTTGTGGCGCACGGGCTTAGTTGCTCTGCAGCATGTGGGATCTTCCCGACCAGGGCTCGAACCCGTGACACCTGCATTGGCAGGCGGATTCTTAACCACTGCGCCACGAGGGAAGTCCCTAAGTGATTTTAAAAGTAACAAAGATGCATTCCATTTGGATAATGTATTACTCTTTTCTTTTTTTTTTTTTTTATGATTCAGAGCCTGATTTTTTTTTTTTAACATCTTTAGTGGAGTATAATTGCTTTACAATGGTGTGTTAGTTTCTGCTTTATAACAAAGTGAATCAGCTATATGTACACATATATCCCCATATCCCCTCCCTCTTGAGCCTCCCTCCCACCCTCCCTATCCCATCCCTCTAGGGGGTCACAAAGCACCTAGCTGATCTCCCTGTGCTATGCAGCTGCTTCCTACTAGCTATTTTACATTTGGTAGTGTATATATGTCAATGCTACTCTCTCACTTCCTCCCAGCTTACCCTCTCCTACCCCTGTGTCCTCAAGTCCATTCTCTTTGTCTGCATTCTAGCAGCTTCATTGAAATACAGTAATATGTCACCAGAGATCAACAGTAAAGGAGATCAAAAGAGATATTACACAGTGAAAGCACTTGGTAAAGTACGTATTACTCTACCAAGTGCTTTCACTGTGTAATATCTCTTGATCTCCTTTATTGTTGATCTCTGGTTGACGTACTACCATTAGAGAAATAAGATGAGATATATAGGTTCAATAAATAACAGGGCAATGAAAAGTCATTGTAGATGAATTACAAAAAATATAAATTTGTCTTGTATCCCTGAACTAAATAGATCTACTTTGAATCACTTTCTTCAGATCAAAAATATAAAAGTAGAACTTAAAAAAAGCTATATATCTTTTCTAGAAATAACAGTTAAAATGCTCAAACATAAGTCTCTATTAACTTGCTCTCCTAGATTGGCGATTTCACAATTTATGGGTCTGTATCTTGTCTGTACATATTGAGTAGATATTCTACTCCAACATCAAAAGCATTGGTGAATGATTTCAAAGCTAATTGTCAAGCTTTCTAGTTAATTCCTTAAAAGAATTCAAGCGGCAGTTTTTAAGTAGAGATTTGGTTTCTTAGGAAGAAAAATCTCTTGACATTCCAGCCTTGAATTTGGTACTTATTACTAGAATGAACATTTATCATGTGGATGGCAGTCAGCTGGCTCTTCCTGAATTTAGAAAAACAATCCAAAATACATTTAACTCTTGGGAACTTTAACACACTTTTCTAGAGCTTTGAGGGCATAATAGCCACAACAGTAATAGTTGTTTAGAAATCTGGGGGAAGTCAACATTTTTGAGCATTCTTAGAATGACCTTTACAAACCAAACTTTTGAGGCACTTTGAATCTTGTAAGGTGACTTTTTCAAGGCACTGCTGTTCTTTCTTTTTAATGAATATTCCAATACTTTGAAGTAAAATAGCCTTTTGGGGAGTTGTAACTATGTAGTGTAGCCTAAGCTAATTTTACCATGTAAGAATTAATGTTCTGTGGAGCTAAACCATTACTGACAAATTACAAAAATGCTTAATTGCTTAAAGGTGCACAGTTCACCAATGTGTGGGTGTTTGAGGGCGTGCTTTAACAGATGACTAGGACACTTAGAATGTCCTTTCAAATTATATCTTAAATGGAATACATTAATTTTTAGTACTGTTTTTAAATGTGGTATAAATTCTCAAAGGTTAAAAAAAAAAGGTAAAGACAGGGAAACTGCTCTTTCTGCCAATAGATTTTTCATCTCTTTTAGTGTACTCTAATTATACCTTGATTACTGTGAATGTATTTTTTCTACTTTAGAAAATAAATGTTTTATTTTCAAATGAAGATGTTCACTAAAATACTGCTGTTAAATTTTAGATGAATTTATTACAAGGAGAGTTCAGAGTTGATTTTTTGTATTTTGTCTTAGCTTCTGTACTTAAATTGGGCATAACACTCACAGAAGTAGACTCAAAGAACATTACTGAGGCTATCCTTTGTGATAGGAATTGTACAGATAAATTATCACATTCAGTCTCTAAACTCTGTTAGTATGCTTATTTCAGAAATACAATATTTCAAAAAATATAATACAAGTTGGGCAGTATTTACAGTAATGGAGATAAAAATTGGAATGATTACCACCTATAGACACAGTTTTCTTCTTCTTTTCATTATGTATCAGTTGCTTCTGTACCAAAAAGTGTTTGGTTTCAGCAGCGACAGTTCCTATAGACCCTGATACATGGGCTTTTGCTTTCCTGCTTCAAACTCAGTAAGGAAACATGAGAGCTGGAATCAGGGTCCACTATTTGCCTGTGGAATACTGAGCAACCCAGAGGCCACATAAGACTATCCGGTTGGTAGTTGGAGAAGGTGAGGGACCCAAGCATTGGCTTTTGGAAATCCTTCATTGCCAGGATTTGTGTTATAAACAAAAGTGCCCAGAAAGTTGAGACCGATCATGGAAAAACAATGTCTTAGAAAACAAAACAGAGTTTTGAGTGGAAAGTGAAAATTCAGCCTGTTTAAAACTATGGCCATATCACAGAATGAGAGTTCAAGTCTGTCGTCCATGAGGTAGAGGTAGTCCAGCCCAGTGGTTTCCACATCCTTTTTAAATAGCCGAATTACTTTCATTCCAAGTAAAATTTTACCCTATGTTTCAATATAACAAATAGTGGTGGTGTTTATTTTGCAGGGAAAAATTTAAGCTTTTCATTATGATAAATTTCATCAATTAAAAATAATTAGGTACTTTAGATGAACACAAGTATTTGAAATATTGATTTTCAAGTGATATTTGCCGTATGCATCCAGTCTGTTTCTCAATTTTGTTTTGGTTACTCAGTGAGTAAATATGTGTGGTATATAACAGATTCGATTGTGTGCGCTCCTTTTGGTTTTGAAATTTGTTTTTAAAAATTCAAACCAAATATTTGCACAACTGTGATTCAGTTCAGTAATACAACTGAAAAAACTGGGATCGTGGAGGTCCATTTCCTTGCCAGTAACACAAGGACTAGCCTCAGCATAGAGCTTGTTCCCCTGATATTTTTTTAAAAAGCCACCCTGACTTCTCACAATGAAAGCATTCATTCATTCTCATGTTCTTCCTTTTTTTTTTCTCCCTCTCTTGGTCCCTCAAAACGTAACTTCATGTGTATTTACATCACCGTTGATTTTTCTATTATAGGAGCGGCAGAAAAGAGTTCTAAGCATGGTGCGGAAGACAAGACTCAGACCATTATTACAGCCATGAAAGAAAGAATGAAGATCAGGGAGACAAACAGGCCAGAGGTGTTTGAAGTAATTCAGGAAATGTTTCAGATTTCTAAAGAAGATTTTGTGCAGTACACAAAGGCGGCCAAACAGAGTGTACTGGACGGGACATCTAAGTGGTCAGCAAAAATAACCATTACAGGTAAAAACAAGTCTTTTTTAAAATTTTCATTCCATATTGAGATTTTTATATGTTTTAGAAATCACTGCTACTAATAGTTATAGGTAAGATAAGTAGAATTTTTCAATCTTGTCAATATTGAAGTCTAATTGGTACTTCAAATTTCTGAAATGTGTACTAGATAATTGAAATCATTTCAGTCTATGTCTTGTTCTAATCAAAAGCGCTTCAAGAGGAAGAAAGTTCTATTTTGTAATATACTCATCAATACCCTGCAGTTTACAAGAGACTAGCTTTGTTGCTGCCTGCCACTGATAAATGACAAGAGTAGCCAGTAATCTCTTCGGTCAGTTTTTCTTAATGAGAAAACAAATATTGTTTTATATACTCCTGGATCGGTATCCCTCATTCATTTGATCCTTGATTTGGCAATCTGAGTTTAGTGATGTCTAATAACTTGAACTTCTGAAGTTGCTTGTAACAGCAACTGCATATGTTACATGTTGATATTTACCACGCCTTTTAACTTATTCATATTGTATTCAAAAGGTAAAATAAAGAAGCTTCTGTTACTGAGTTGAGTTGATCAATACTGACAGTAACTTCATAAATAAATAAATACATTTTAAATCACAGACCTTTGAATTACATTGGGTAATTTGCTTATTGTATGTGCATTCTCATTTATACATGGTGCAGTGATATATATGAGTATATAGCTAATATGCATATATATGTATACCACTACTGTTCATTACAGGCAAAAGCAAATATTCAGGAAAGGAAGGTTTTAATGTTCCGTGATTCATTCTTTTCTTAAACATTTTGTTAAGTCCTGTTGCTCATGAAAATGAAAGCAATGGGGTTGCATTGCAAACCAAGGGGACAACGAAATAGAAAATGTTTCCTTCATTATCATTTTTTTTGTTTCTGAGGAAATCTTTATATTAAAAGTTTGAATTTGGTTTATTTCAGTGGTTTCTGCACAAGGCTTGCAGGCAAAAGACAAAACAGGGTCAAGTGACCCCTATGTTACAGTTCAAGTCGGAAAGAACAAAAGAAGAACTAAAACCATTTTTGGAAATTTGAATCCAGTATGGGATGAGAAGTTTTATTTGTAAGTAAATAATGAAACTATTACAAATATTAAAATATTTCAGGATAAATTTAAGACAGGCATTCACAGTATGCAAGCAATAATTATCTCATTTTTTAATTGTATCTATGCATAAATTATAAAAAAGTGAAACTAATATTATGAACTCAGTAACCTCATAATATTTATTATTTATTCTTCATCTTGGGAAGCAAGTGAATTAAAAAAAATATTACAAACAAAAAAGTTGGCACAGCTAAGGTGAGTTTGCAGGAGAAAAAAAAAAAGATTATGACATGATCTGTAACTTGGGTTGACCCAATCTAGTAAGGAATTTACAAGCTTGATTCAGCAATAGCTTGGCATCTGAAGATTGATGACTAAAGACAATAGAAAGATTTGGGGCATCACCTGGCCCATTACAGCTACACCAGCCTGTACTGATGAAATTGTTGATGATAACTTTTAAAACCTCTCATTTTCTGTGAGGTCATTTATTTTAAACCTCTTATATCCTGTACCAAACAGCAAGAAATCATTTTTTGTCAAGGGTTCTTTTCTTTCTATTAGCCCTTATTGGAGAGAGAGAAGGTAACTTCCAATTACCATTTGGTAGAAATGAAAAGCCCTAACTGTGAGTTTAAAGGCAGACTGTTCTTTTTCTCTCCTTCTTTCTTTGTTAATAGTTTACACATGGATCTCATAAACATGCTAAATAAGCAAACTCAACACATACAGCTTGTTTGGGAATGTGGACAAGAGTATATATAAAATACAGAATTTCACATGTATATTGGCTGATGAAGGGAGTGTTAAGAAAAGGGTGTGGAAAATCAGTTGGGACCCAATAACAGAGAGTACCATGGAAAAAGTTAAGAGCTTTCTATGATTTCTACTTCAGACTGCTGGGAGAAACCATTTTAATATCTCTTTGTTTGTTAAGAGAAGATAAGAAATCAATTGATAGTCATAAATTCTTATCCCTAAGGCAGTCAAGTTAAGTGACTAAAGTAGGATGAGGGCAAAAAAGGGGAGGGACAAGGACTGTGGGAAACTTGAGAGCAAGTGACTTGGGAAAGAGACAGCTTCCACTGCCATGCAGTCCTGCAGCTGCAATGCAGCTAGAATTTCCAGTTTCTTAGGAGAAGCTGGAGATTTGAAAGTTTAAAAAGAACTTTATTGAAGTATAATTGGGAAAAAAAAGTCTACATCTTCATACTGTACAATTTAAGTTTTGACATATGTATACCCCATGAAGCTGTCACCACAGACAAGAAAATGAACATATCTGTCAACCCAAAAAGGTTCTTTATGCCCCATTGAAGCCATCCCTCCTGACTGCCCCCCCATGCCAGGCAATCACTGGCTGACTTTATGGTGCTATAGAACTTTTTTTTTTTTTTGCATTTCTACAATTTTATGTGAATAGATCTTACAGCATGCGTCCTTCTTTTGTGTGTTTTTTTTTCACTCAGCATAGCTGTTTTGAGATCCATCCATGTTGTAGGGTTTAGCAATAGTTTATTTCTTTTTATTGCCAGGTAGCATTTCATTGTATTAAAATATAACCGTTGGTTTATGCAGTCACCTTCAATGGCCATTTGGTATGTTTATAGTTTTTAGCTATTAAAAAATAAAGTTGTTAAGAGCACTTATATGGACATATGTTTACATTTCTCTTGAATAAATACCTAAGACTAGAATACCTGGAACATATATTAGGAGCATGTTTAATTTTTAAGACTCTTCCTAAGTGCTTGTACCATTCTGTATACATTTTCACCACCTATGTATGGGAATTCCAGGTCACACAAATCCTTACAATGTCAGGCCAGTCTTGGATTTTAGCCATTCTAATACATGTGTCTTGTTATCTTATACTGCTTTTATTTTGTATTTATCTAGCGACTAATGATTTCAGGCATCTTAGAATATGTTTATATGCTATCCATGTGTCTTCATTAGTTAACTATCCCAGTATTTTGCCCATTTTTATTTTTGTGTGTTTTTATTTGTATAAGTTTTATATTTTTATGTTTCACATGTTGGTCTATGATACATTTTGATGTGATTATTTTTAATGTGGTATAAGTTATAGACCCAAGTTCTTTATTTCGCATATGGAAATCCAGTGGTTCCTGCACCATTTTTTGAAAACACTATCCTTTCTGTACTAAACTGCTTTTGCACCTTTTATAAAATTCTGCTTTCTGTATATGTGTGGAGATTATTTCTGTTTCTGGATTTTTTATTTTGATCTTTTTCTCCATGTATATGCCACTACCACATGGTCTTGATTAGTTATACTTTATAATAAATAAAGTATTAAAATCAGGTAGTGCTAGCCCTCCAACTTTTTCTTTTTTTCAAAGTTATTTTATTTTAGAACCTTTGAATTATTTTCATGTGAAGTTTTTAATTGACTTATCGTTTTTCACACAAAAGAAAGCCTGGTACGGTTTTGATTGCTTTATTGCCTTGGCTAAGATTTCCAGAATAATGCCAAGTAAAAGTGATAAGAGCAGACATCGTGTCCTTGTTCCTGATCTTAGGTGGAAGACGTTCCTTTCTTGAATAACTGTGATATTAGCTTTGGGCTTATTGCAGATGCAAATTTGCCAGTTAAGACAGACATATTCTACTTCCAGTAGGCTAAGAATTTTGATCAGAAATCAATGTTGCATTTTGTCTAATGCTTTTACTGCATCTATTGAGAGAATCATATAATTCCGAATGTCATTTTTAAAACTTTACTTGGCCGATATTGTTCCATTGTCTTTGTGTTTGCCTCGCTTCCTTATTTTCAATGATAAATCTGTTGTCTTCTTTGCTACCTTGTACATGTCTTTTTCCCCCCATAATGGCTTTTAAGGTTTTGTTTTCTTTACTCACCTGTACAATTTGATTGCAGTGCGCCATGGTGTAATTTTCTTTGTGTTTCTGGTGCTTAGGGTTTATTGAGCTACTTGGGCCTGTGAGTTTGCAGTTTTCTTTAAATTTGGGGAAATTTTGGCCACTGTTTCTTTAAATATTCTTTCTGTCCCTGTCTTCTGGAGATTTCACTTATATTAAGCCTCTTCAAGTTGTCCCACAGGCCACGGATGCGCTTATGTTCTCTCTCCCTCTCTCTCTGCCTCCCTTCCTTTCTCTGTGTTTCACTTCAAATTATTTCTATTGCTAGGCATTCAAATTCACTGACCTTTTCTTCTGTAATGTCTAATCTACTCTTAATCCAAGCCACTGTGTTTTTCATCTCAGACATTTATTTTCCATGTCAGGGAGTTCAAATTGAGTCTCTGTATCTTCCATATCTCTACTTAATTGTTTTTAAAATTAAGATGTTATTGGGGGGGAGGAGGTTCATAGGAAAATTGAGAGGAATGTGTAGTGATTTCCCATGTACCTGCTACCCCCATGCATGCATAGCCTCCCTCCATTATCACCATCTCCCACCAGCATGTGGGTATATTGTTACAATTGATAAACCTACATTGACACAAGATAATCACTCAAAATTCAGAGTAGACATTACCTTTCTCATAGTGTTTTACATTTTATACGTTTGGGCAAATGTATAATGACATGTATCCATCATTATGGTATCATACAAAGTACTTTTACTGCCTTAAAAATCCTCTGCGCTTCATCCATTCACTCCTCTTCCCTCGCCAAATCCTTGGCAACTACTGATCTTTTTACTGTCTCCAAAGTTTTGCCTTTTCCAAAACGTCATATAGTTGGAGTCATACAGTACGTAGCATTTCCAGATTGACTTTTTTTTTTCATTTAGTAATATGCACTGAAGTTTCCTCTGTGTTTTTTTTTCATGGCTCGATAGCTCATTTCTTTTTCAGCACTGAATAATATTTAATTGCCTTGATGTACTAGAGTGTTTTTATTCATTCACCTACTGAAGAACATCTTGGTTACTTCCAAGTTTTAGCCATTATGAATAAAGCTGCTATAAATATTCATATGCAGGTTTTTATGTGGACATAAATTTTTAGCTCCTTAGGGTAAATGCCAAGGAGTATGATTGCTAGATTCTATGGTAAGGGTATGTTTAGTTTTGTAAGAAACGGCCAAACTGTCTTCCATAGTGTCTGGACCATTTTGTGTTCTCCCCAGCAGTGAATAACAGTTCTTCTTGTTCCACATCCTCTCTAGCGTTTGACATTGTCAGTATTTTGAATTTCGGCTGATCTGGTAGGTGCGTATGGTACCTCGTTTTAATTTGATTTTCATTTGAGACGATCCATGTGGAACATCTGTTCATTTGCTTATTTGCAATCCTGTTCATTATCTTTGGTGAGGTGTCTGTTAAGGTTTTCGGCCCATTTCTTTCTTTTTTTTTTTTTTTTGCGGTACGTGAGTCTCTCACTGTTGTGGACTCTCCCGTTGCGGAGCACAGGCTCCAGACGCGCAGGCTCAGCGGCCATGGCTCATGGGCCCAGCTGCTCCGCGGCATGTGGGATCTTCCCGGACCGGGGCACGAACCCATGTCCCCTGCATCGGCAGGTGGACTCTCAACCACTGCGCCACGAGGGAACCCCCCCGGCCCATTTCTTAATCAAGTTGTTTATTATTATTGAGTTTTAAGATTTCTTTGAATATTTTGGATAATAGTCTTTCATCACATGTGCCTTTTGAAAATACTTTCTCCATGTCTGTGGCTTGTCTTCTCATTCTCCTGACATTGATTCTCTCTACTTAGCTTTCTGATTCACGCAATACTTATAATAATTGTTTTGATGCCCTTGACTGACAATTCTAACATTTGTGTCCATTCTTGGTCAGTTTTGATTGATAATGTTTTTTCCCTTATTTTGTGTTGTGTTTTTCTGCTACTTCATGTGCCTGGTAATTTTATATTGAATGACAGACTTTGCAAATATTACTTTGTTGGTTGCTGGATACTTTTGGCATCCTCTAAATATTCTTGAGCTCTGTTCTGAGACATAGTTAAGTTACATGGAAACACATAGTTCTTTAGGTAGGTCTTGCTTTTTAAAATTTGTTAAGTGGGAATGAAATAGCACTCAGCTTCAGGCTAATTATTCCTCAGTACTGAAGCAAGACTCTAACATGTCCTCCACCTACTGACTCATGAATGATAAGGTTTTCTTGTCTGTGCAGTGGACGCAAACACTATTTCTAGCCTTGGTGAGTGTTGGGCACTGTGACGTCTAATCCTTTCAAGGGTGGCTTTTAACCTGGCTTTGGGTAGTTTCATCACATGCGTGCACTTATTACTCAGCGGATTGCCCAAGATGAGCCTGAAGTAAATTGTTGCTTTCTTTCTGTTCAGTTCTCTTCTTTTTGATAGTATGTATGCCCTGTGACTTCTAGCTACATTGGCTTTTTCAGATTTTCAACTCTGTCGTTCCAACTCAGAGAGTCCAGTGGACTCCACCTGGGTTTTCTCTCTTTGCACAGTGGCCTGGAAACTCCCTCAGGGAAGTAAGCTGAAGTAATGGTAAGGCTCACCTTGTTAATTTTTTTTACCTCCTTGAAATCACTGTTCTTCTTTGACAGATCTTCAGTATATTGAGAAACAATGTTTTATATATTTCGCTCACTTCTTGACTTTTCATGTGGGGGGAATCTCTAGTCCTGGTTACTCCCTCTTGACTAGAATAGAAAGTCTGGAACTTTGAATTTAATTGATAAGCAAAACAAAATAAAACAGTATGAAAGCCAACACAGAACATGTCAAACAGGGTACAGCCTTTGGAGGTATGTGACCCATAGGTTTTCAGTTGCAGTCTATGAAATAAAGCATCCTTTTAAAGAAATGCAGTAGTAGAAATATTCTAGTTTTATAATCCTGCAAAGGACCCCCTTTGACAAATCAGCTGAACAATGATAAGTGCATGCATATGAGGAAACTTCCCAAGACCAAGGTAAGGTCCACCCAAAAGAATTAGATATGACAGTGCCCAGTGTTCAGTCACATCAGGAATAGTGTTTGCTCCCACTGGACAGGCTAGAAAGATTCATGGTTGATGGGCTGAGTATACTGGAATGGATATTGAAAACATGAGTAATCAGTATTCTAACTGGCAGTTTTTCATGTAATTTACTGTATACTTGTTTTCCTTTTGATAGGAGGCACCAACAATACATGTATTTTTAAAACAGCATCCTTTTCAAGGAAGAAATTTGAATTCATTGCACTAGACTGTGCATATAATATATATATATAGAATATTTTTCACATTTTTCACTTTACTGACAAAATATTTATGAGCTTTAAGTGAAATCATGCTCACAAATATTTTCCATATTTTCCTTCTAGAATATAAAAAAATGAATGCCTAAATTTTCAACAGTAATTAATTTTGTTGCCAGTTACCTGAACTCCAAGATTCCATTTTTATTATCAATGTTCTATATCACTGGTTCTAGAAATACTATTTTGAATCTACCTGTCCATGATTTCATTTGAGCATGAAAATGGTGTGATAGTTGCAAACTTGTCTTCCTTTATAAGGAAGGAGGAAATGAGTTCATAGTGTATTTATGTGCAGATTTTGAAAAATGCGTACATGTCGCAGATGAACTCACCCAGGCCTCCCACTACCCTGACAGTTCTGCCCTGTGAACCAGAGTGTAAAAACGTGTCCTGACATTCTGAAAATAGGACGGCTTATTCATCGTATGGCTTTAGTTTGCATTTTGGGCAATTTGCTTCAATTCTGAGCTTTAGCTTTTCTAATATGGAGAAAATGGGATAATACATACTTCCCAGGACTGATATATTTGTTGAGATAATGTATATAGAGCTTTTGTCACTTGTTAAGCATATTCAAAATGGCAGTTGTATTTTTATAATTATTAGCGTTAATAACATGATCACATCCTTTGTGCCGAGAGTCAGGACTTAGAGCAGAAATGGCAGTAAAACTTTCATACCGAAAAGGTTCCAACCTGGATAGTGAGACCAAGAGGAGTCTGATGAACAAGGTGCTGTAGGAAGGAAGTACTGCTGAAAGAAGAATTTAGAGAATTGAAACTGGGTGAAGTTTTGAGCCATGGTTTTATCCAACTTTATCCCTCATCTTACTGATGAGAAAATCAAAGCTTAGACAGGTTATAGTAGAGACAAGACTACAAAGCAGCCCCCTATTGTGAAGGCAAAAATAAGATACAAGTAGAAATAAAGAGGTGTGTCTTTCCCCACCTTCAGACTCTTCCTCTGGAAAAAGTGCAGTTGACCTGAACCAGGCAGGCAGTCACAAAGCTGGTAAGACAAAAATGCAAATGAAGTAATTTTTCAATTTTTTTTGTTTGAAAGCCTAATGGTTCCCCCACTAATGGCACTTTGATGCCCTCAAAAGATTAATGCTAAGTAATTTCAATTTTAATTTTACCTCTCTTGCCATGGGTTAAAAAAAGAAGTTTGAAATTTTAATCTTCAAAAGACTAGGGATGTGTGATTCTAGAATGTGGCACTCTGGACAGTGTTTACAGAGAACAGAGACATGACCAATTAAGCTCTTGCAGAAATGTGGGGTAGGAGGGGTTGTAAACGTGTTATTTTTAAAATATCACATAAAAATTAATTACACTAATCTATATGAAAGCACTTTGAAATTGATATAGTGTTACGTAAATCTAAGGTGCTCCTTATCTTTGCTCTTGGATCCTAGTAAGTTATGGATTCGATCATTTCATAATTAATTATGACCCGATTTTATTTTCCTGTGCTATAATTAAAGAAATGGTTATGCTTATTATAAACCATTCCCTCAGGAGGAAAAGGAGTCAGTCTCTCCCAGTGGGTTCTAGAGAGAAAATGGAAGTATAGTCTGCCGATTTGAATAAGACATTTTGTAGTTAGAAGACTTAAATTTTATATATGTGTTGATACTATGCTTTCTAGAGAACTCTACAGTGATCCTTGGTCCCTCACTTTTGCTAACATAGGAAATAAAAACAAAATATGCTGATTCCCTCCTGGAGGGGCAGTAGCTGGTACGTATTGGCTATCTTTTTTAGATTGGTGTCAATATTAACCATTGGAGTAAAGAGTTATTTTAATAACAGAGTCTAGTCAATACATTGCCTGTGGTAAGAGTGTGGACACGCCCTCATTTATTCATGGTGGTGTTGAATAGGCACGGCAGTGGTGTTTAAACATTCTACTCATGTATTGACTGAACAACCAGCTTCACTTGCTTTGTGGGGTAGCAGTTAAATCCCACCCTCATTTCCTGAGTGTCCTTTATATGCAAAGCACTGTACTGGGTCCACGGAAAGTACTGACTTGAGTAATTTCATGTTATACCCAAAAGCTCTCTGGCCTTCAGGTTTACAAACCTGAGTTCCAGAACTATTCTGGATCCAGCATGCTTCTTGACCTCCAGGAAAACCCTCAACCTCTTTGAATCTCAGTTTCACAGTGGGCATTGTGCACAAAAAGTATTCCCCACCTTGACTCAATGAAGTTATTGTTAGGAGGTAGTGTACATGAAAGCTATTTTAACACATAAGCACCCAAAATTCATAATGCTGTTATTTGTAGAGGTTTGATTGTCTTGGCCCTTTGAAGCATATGCCACCCATGTTGCATTCACAGCTACCCAGATGGGGTGGCACACCGAGTGCCTCAGGCCCAAGGCTCTCCACTGTGCCATGTGCTGCTCAGCCCAGGGCTGAGTATGAATTAAGCATAAACTCAGCTCCATAGGAGATAACATTTAAATACTACAGTTAAATAAAAATGTCTTCAGAGCATGGCAGGTTAATATTTTAAAATGACAGCCTGAATGTAATCAAGGATTTGATTTATTGCCTGGATTACTAGCGGAGGCCTTTCCTGGGCTATGTGGATGGGAGCATTTCCTCAGTCGTCTGAGCTAGCTTACAATGATGCATCAGGAAGTCATTTGTCAAGAAGATAGTCCCACGATTGTCTAAAGCAAGAAGGAGTTTAGTCACACTTCACGGGCTTACAAATTTGTTTACTTACCATTGTCTACATTGTGAATATGCCTGGCAACGGGGATATAATAACCAGTACTGCCTTTCACTTAGTAAACAAGGTTGAACCATTACTCATCCATATACAGCAGAGCCAATAGACTAGCACCTACTTCATGAATAATTCATACCAGAACTTAAGGGTTAGTAAGGAGAGGAAGGTGTATGGAAAGAGGTCTGGACAGAATTCAATGAAGTATGAACTTAGGGCCACCAAAAAGAATTGACTTATAGTCAACAAACCATAAAATTTTGGATCAGGACAGATCCTTGATATTCTATAGGCTGAGATACAGAGGAACATATACTTTACTTAGTTTTAAACTGAGGATCAACTAGAATTCAAACAAAATCCCCCAGATCTTTAGGGAGCAGTTAAATTACAAACAGCAAACTCTTGGGGCAATGGGGTCTATTCTGTAGAGATCCCTCTTGGTGGGAAGAAAGGGTCTGCATTTAAACTGGTCCATAGAAAAGGAATTAGGAAGAAACAAATTGTATTACAGAAAGCCTTTGCAGGAGTCCAGGAAAAGCCAAACAGTAGAACTCCAAAAGGGCAGAAATTATTATGCTTATTTATTTTCTCTATTTTTCTCTGATGTTTGTCCATCTCTATGTGTTTTTCTCCATCTCTGCCCCTCCATTATATATTTTCTCTTCTCTCTCTCCGTCTCTCCCTCTCCCTGTCTGCCTCTCATCTGTCACTGTCCCTCCTTGTGTCCCTTCCCCTCCCTTCTTTCCTCCCCGCTCTGTACTCCAGTCTGATTCCTGATGTCTAATCAATAGCTTTTCATTAATTAGCTTCCATGTGGTTCGTAATAGCCTTAGCACTAAGGTCATGTGTTTCCTACCTCTAGTGCTTACAGTTTCTTTGCATTTTTAAGCAGTTAGCCCAATTCCTCTTTGTGAAACAAACCATACAAGTCGTGGGTGGTCTCCTGGTGACTAATTTGAGCCTATGGATTGAACCAATTCCCCCTGAGTAGAATATATATATATATAGAATGTAAGTAAAGGTACTTACAGTCATCTGGATTTTTGTAGCATTTTCAAGACCCAATCACTATAGCCAGCCATCCTCTGTTTGGTTCATCCCCCCACCTCTTGGATGTGCCCACATGTGGACCAACCATTTTGAAGGCAGAGAAGGGAGACTCACATGCTAGTGCTATCCCTAGCCAAATTGGAAATGTGCAGATCTCTACCGACTTAGAACTGTACAATGTAAAGTCCAACTTCCTGGGCATTTTGTGTGTGTGTGTCAGTACCAGCTCCGACCCTCTTTAGAAAAATAATTCTTTCAACAAATATTTATGTGTGAGGCACTCTCCTAGATGCTACAGACATTGAGGTAAATATGCACAATAGTTGCTTCCTCATACAGAGTTCTCATTCTAATTGGTGGGGAGACTGTGCTGAGACTCATATCAGCTAGGAAAAGAGTCAGTGCTAGGAAATTAGGGGAGAATGGACAATTCTCCTTGGTCCTGCCATCCTGGCTGAGCTTGACAATAGAACATTTATCTCTGTGTAAAGGGTGTATAAAACAAGATAATATTGGACAAAAGAAATTCTAGATAAGTAATCACCTTATTGAGATATAATGGCTAGGAAGAAAAATCTAAAACCCAAATCACTGAAAGTATCATCATAATTATAGTCACTGATATTTGTGTAACCATTTACTGTATCTTAACTGCTACCGCATGTATTACACTTCTCAAATACCTTACGAAGCATTGCCATTACTGTTGTTGTTGTTGTTATTGTCATTTTATAAATAAGAAAGCTAAGACTCAGGGAGGGAAACAGATTGTTGCTAAAGAATTCATCCAAACAAGGAAAGTAAAAGAACGAAGACTCTTATCTTCATCTTCTATTACCGCAGTAAGTGCCCTTTCCACACTATCTCATTCCCTTACTAGTGCCAATCATTCAAAACAACCACCCAAAGAGAGCCAGGGAAAACCCAGTACAAAAAACCCAACGTGAAAACAGATAAGTGAAGATACTGAAGATATTTTTTACAAAAGACTGAAAATGAACTTCTAGAAATGAAAAATACATTGTGTACAATGGAAAGTACACTGAATAGGAATGACGCAGATTAAATATTGCAGAAGAAAAGATTATTTATCTTACAGACATAATAATAAAAAAATATGAGATGAAACATACAGAAAATTTCAAAGAATAAACAGAACAGTTGAGACTGGTTCAAGAAGCCAAAAATCATCTAATCGGAGTTCCCTAAAGGAGAAGAAGGGAAGATGGGTATAAAAAAGTATCTGAGGAAATAATGGACTTTCTTTTCCCAAATTTGATCAGAATTATAAACCCACAGGCTCAAGAAGCTCAATGAATCTCAAGCATAAGATACATGAAAAAATTACATCAACACACCATAGTCAAATTGCTCCAAACCAGTGAAGAAAAGGAAATCATGAAAACTTCCAGAGAAAAAAGGCACACCATACACAGAGTAAGAAAAATAAAGATAGCCTCAGAAATGGTGTAACCAGTAGTACAATGGAGCATCATCTTTTCATTGTTGTAAGAAAAACTGTCAAACTGGAGTTCTAAACACAGAGAAAACACTCTTCAAAAAAAGGCAGTGAAGTGGTTTAAAACATACAAAGACAAAATAAAGGCTTTCCATACATATGAAAGCTGAAAGAATTCCTTTCCTTCTGACTGGCACTACAAAAAATATTAAGAGAAGTTTCTTAGGCAGAAGAAATGTGATGCCAGAGGAAAATACAGATCAATATAAAGGCATGAAAAAGAATGAACTCTGGAAATAATAACCTCATTGACATATATATTACGCTCTTACATTTTATTTAGATTTATTTAAAAGATTGGTAAGTATTAACACAAAAGTAATAACTTATTCCTGAGTTGTTAATGCAATAACTAAAATATATGATAATGATTGCATAAAGGTCTAGGAGACAAAACTGAAAATATACTATTATAAGGTTCTTACACTGTATATTAAAGGGTATAAAACATTTGTAGATTGTGATAACTTAAATATGCATACTAAAGTAACAACTATAATGACAAAACAAAAGAATTAATAGCTAATATGAAAACAAAGTAGATAAAATTCAGTTATAAAAAATAATTGAAAAAAACAGATAAAAGGGAAAATGGGACAAAAATGGGGAAAATAAAAAATAGCAAGATGCCTATGTTTTCCACTAAGAGTTTTATAGTCTCTGACCTTACATTTAGGTCTTTAATCCATTTTGAGTTTATTTTTGTGTATGGTGTAAGGGAGTGTTCTAATTTCATTCTTTTACATGTAGCTGTCCAGTTTTCCCAGCACTACTTATTGAAGAGGCTGTCTTTTCTCCATTGTATATTCTTGCCTCCTTTATCAAAGATAAGGTGACCATATGTGTGTGGGTTTATCTCTGGGCTTTCTATCCTGTTCCATTGATCTATCTTTCTGTTTTTGTGCCAGTTCCATACTGTCTTGATTACTGTAGCTTTGTAGTATAGTCTGAAAACAGGGAGCCTGATTCCTCCAGCTCCGTTTTTCTTTCTCAAGATTGCTTTGGCTATTCGGGGTCTTTTGTGTTTCCATACAAATTGTGAATTTTTTTGTTCTAGTTCTATGAAAAATGCCATTGGTAGTTTGATAGGGATTGCAAGGAATCTGTAGATTGCTTTGGGTAGTATAGTCATTTTCACAATGTTGATTCTTTTAATCAAAGAACATGGTATATTTCTCCATCTGTTTGTATCATCTTTAATTTCTTTTATCAGTGTCTGATAGTTTTCTGCATACAGGTCTTTTTTCTCTTTACGTAGGTTTATTCCTAGGTGTTTTATTATTTTTGTTGCAGTGGTAGATGGGAGTGTTTCCTTAATTTTGCTTCCAGATATTTCATCATTAGTGTATAGGGATGCCAGAGATATCTGTGCATTAATTTTGTATCCTGCTACTTTACCAAATTCATTGATTACCTCTAGTAGTTTTCTGGTAGCATCTTTAGGATTCTCTATGTATAGGATCATGTCATCTGCAAACAGTGACAGTTATACTTCTTCTTTTCTCATTTGGATTCCTTTTATTTCTTTTTCTTCTCTGATTGCTGTGGCGAAAACTTCCAAAACTATGTTGAATAATAGTGGTGAGAGTGGGCAACTTTGTCTTGTTCCTGATCTTAGTGGAAATGCTTTCAGTTTTTCACCATTGAGCACAATGTTGGCTATGGGTTTGTTATATATGGCCTTTATTATATTGAGGTAAGTTCCCTCTATGTCTACTTTCTGCAGGGTTTTTATCATAAATGGATGTTGAATTTTGTCAAAAGCTTTTTCTGCATTTATTGAGATGATCATATGGTTTTTCTCCTTCAGTTTGTTAATATGCTGTATCACATTGATTAATTTGCATATATTGAAGAATCCTTGCATTCCTGGGAGAAACCCCAATTAATCATGCTGTATGATCCTTTTAATGTGCTGTTGGATTCTGTTTGGTAGTATTTTGTTGAGAATGTTTGCATCTATGTTCACCAGTAATATTGGCTAGTTGTTTTCTTTCTTTGTGACATCTTTGTCTGGTTTTGATATCAGGGTGATGGTGACCTTGTACAATGAGTTTGGGAGTGTTCCTCCCTCTTCTATATTCTGGAAGAGTTTGAGAAGGATAGGTGTTAGCTTTTCTCTAAATGTTGGATAGAATTTGCCTGTGAAGGCATCTGGTCCTGGGCTTTTGTTTGTTGGAAGATTTTTAATCACAGTCTCAATTTCAGTGCTTGTGATTGGTCTGTTTATAGTTTCTGTTTCTTCCTGGTTCAGTCTCAGAAGGTTGTGCATTTCTAAGAATTTGTCCATTTCTTCCAGATGGTCCATTTTATTGGCATATAGTTGCTTATGGTAATCTTTCATGATCCTTTGTATTTCTGAAGTGTCAGTTGTTACTTCTCCTTTTTCATTTTAATTCTATTAATTTGACTCTTTTCCCTTTTTTTCTTGATGAGTCTGGCTAAAGTTTTATCAATTTTGTTTATCTTCTCATAGAATCAGCTTTTAGTTTTGTTGATCTTTGCTATCGTTTCCTTCATTGCTTTTTCATTTATTTCTGATGGGATGTTTATGATTTCTTTCCTTCTGCTAACTTTGGGGTTTTTTGTTCTTCTTTCTCTAATTGCTTTAGGTGTAAGTTTAGGTTGTTTCTTTGAGATGTTTCTTGTTTCTTGAGGTAGGATTGTATTGCTATAAACTTACCTCTTAGAACTGCTTTTGCTGCATCCCATAGGTTTTGAGTCATCGTGTTTTCATCGTGTTTTCATTGTCATTTGTTTGTAGGTATTTTTTGTTTTCCTCTTTGATTTCTTCAGTGATCTCTTGGTTATTTAGTAGTGTATTGTTTGGCCCCCATGTGTTTGTATTTTTTTTACAGATTTTTTTCCTGTAACTGATATCTAGTCTCATAGTGTTGTGGTTGGAAAAGATACTTGATACAATTTCAGTATTCTTAAATTTACCAAGGCCTGATTTGTTACCCAAGATATGATCTACCCTGTAGAATGTTCCATGAGCACTTGAGAAGAAAGTGTATTCTGTTGTTTTTGGATGGAATGTCCTGTAAATATCAATTAAGTCCATCTTGTTTAATGCAACATTTAAAGCTTGTGTTTCCTTATTTATTTTCATTTTGGATGATCTGTCCATTGGTGAAAGTGGGGTGTTAAAGACCCCTACTATGATTGTGTTACTGTCAATTTCCCCTTTTATGGCTGTTAGCATTTGCCTTATGTATTGAGGTGCTCCTATATTGGGTGCATAAATATTTACAATTGTTATATCTTCTTCTTGGATTGATCCCTTGATCATTATATAGGTCATTCTTTGTCTCTTGTAATAATCTTTATTTTAAAGTCTATTTTGTCTGATATGAAATTGCTACCCCAGCTTTCTTTTGATTTCCATTTGCATGGAATATCTTTTTCCATCACCTCATTTTCAGTCTGTATGTGTCTCTAGATCTGAAGTGGGTCTCTTGTAGACAGCATATATATGGGTCTTGTTTTTGTTTCCATTCAGCTGGTTGTGTCTTTGGGTTGGAGCATTTAATCCTTTTACATTTAAGGTAGTTATCAATATGTATCTGCCTATTACCATTTTCTTAATTGTTTTGCGTTTGTTATTGTAAGTCTCTTCCTTCTCTTGTGTTTCCTGCCTAGAGAAGTTCCTTTAGCATTTGTTGTAGAGCTGGTTTGGTGGTGCTGAATTCTCTTAGCTTTTGCTTGTCTGTAAAGGGTTTAATTTCTCCATTGAATCTGAATGAGATCCTTGCTGCGTAGAGTAATCTTGATTGTAGGTTTTTCCCTTTCATCACTTGAAGTATGTCCTGCCACTCCCTTCTGGCTTGCAGAGTTTCTGCTCAAAGATCAGCTGTTAACCTTATGGGGATTCCCTTTTATGTTATTTGTTGTTTTTCCTTTGCTGCTTTTAATATTTTTTCTTTGTATTTAACTTTTGATAGTTTGATTAATATGTGTCTTGACATATTTCTCCTTGGATTTATCCTGTATGGGACTCTCTGTGCTTCCTGGACTTGATTGACTATTTCCTTTCCCATATTAGGGAAGTTTTCAACTATAATCTCTTCAAATATTTTCTCAGTCTCTTTTTTTGTCTTCTTCTTCTGGGACCCCTATAATTCGAATATTGGTGCATTTAATACTGTCCCACAGTTCTCCGAGACTGTCCTCAGTTCTTTTCAATGTTTTTTCTTTATTCTGCTCTGCGGTAGTTATTTCCACTATTTTGTCTTCCAGGTCATTTATCCCTTCTTCTGCCTCAGTTATTCTGCTATTGATTCCTCCTAGAGAGTTTGTAATTTTATTTAATGTGTTGTTCATCACTGTTTTTTGCTCTTTAGTTCTTCTAGGTCCTTGTTAAACGTATTTTGTATTTTCTGCATTCTATTTCCAAGATTTTGGATCATCTTTACTGTCATTACTCTGAATTCTTTTTCAGGTATACTGCCTATTTCCTCTTCATTTGTTTGGTCTGGTGGGTTTTTACCTTTCTCCTTCATCTTCTGTGTATTTCTCTGTCTTCTCATTTTGCTTAACTTACTGTGTTTGGGGTCTCCTTTTTGCAGGCTGCAGGTTCGTACTTCGTGTTGTTTTTTGTATCTTCTCCCAGGGGGCAAGATTGGTTCATTGGGTTGTGTAGGCCTCCTGGTGGAGGAGACTGGTGCCTGTGTTCTGCTGGATGAGGCTGGATCTGGACTTTCTGGTTGGCAGGACCACGTCTGGTGGTCTCTTTTTGGGTGTCTGTGAACTATCATGATTTTAGGCTGTCTCTCTGCTAATAGGTGGGGTTGTGTTCCTGTCTTGCTAGTTGTTTGACATAGGGTGTCTAACACTGTAGATTGCTGGTCGTTGAGTGGAGCTGGGTCTTAGCATTGAGATGGAGGTCTCTGGGAGAGCTTTCTCCATTTGATATTACATGGGGCTGGGAGATGTGTGGTGGACCAATGTCCTGAACGTGGCTCTGCCACCTCAGTGTCACAGGCGTGACACCTGGCTAGAGCACCAAGACCCTGTCAGACACATGGCTCAGAAGAAAAGGGTGAGGAAGGGAGGGAGGGAAGGAGGAAGGAAGGAAGGAAGGAAGGGAGAGAGAGAGAAAGAAGAATGAAATAATAAAATAAAGTTAGTAAAATGTAAATATTACTAAAAATTAAGAAATTAAAAATTAATTTAAAAAAAGAGAGCAACCAAACCAAAAAACAAATCCACCAATGAGAACAAGAACTAAAAACTATATTAAAAAAAAAAAAGGGACAGAAATAACTCTAGGACAAATGGCAAAAGCAAAGCTATACAGACATAATCACACAAAGAAGCATACACATACACAAAAAGAGAAAAAGGAAAAAAAAATATATATATATATATAAAAAGGAAGAGAGCAACCAAATCAGTAAAGAAATCTACCAGTGATAATAGGCTCTAAACACTAAACCAAGATAAACATAAAAGCAGAAACAAATTAGTTGTAGAAAGCAAACTCCAAGTCTACAGTTGCTCCCAAAGTCTACCGCCTCTATTTTGGGATGATTCGTTGTCTATTCATGTATTCCACAGATGCAGGGTACATCAAGTTGATTGTGGAGCTTTAATCCGCTGCTTCTGAGGCTACTGGGAGAGATTTCCCTTTCTCTTCTTTGTTCTCACTGCTCCTGGGGTTCAGCTTTGGATTTGGCCCTGCCTCTGCATGTAGGTCGCCAGAGGGCGTCTATTCCCTGCCCGGACAGGACGGGGTAAAGTAGCAACTGATATAGGGGCTCTTGCTCACTCAGGCCGTGGGGAGGGAGGAGTACAGAATGTAGGGCGAGCCTGCGGCGGCAGAGGCCAGCATGACGTTGCAGCGGTCAAGCATTTACTTTTTTACTAGCATCACCAGTATATGTTTTCCTGCCTGATGAAACCTTACCAGTGCCTTTAGTCTTCATGATATGTTACTTTTGGTGATGCTTTTGATTAGAGTTGGAATTGAAGGGACAGTAAAGGGGACAAAATGCATTTTGTCTTATTTAAAGCACTGAAATAAGCAGTAGAATAACTTCTTGAGCTTTTACTAAGACTAGATTTTGACATCCTTTTTCAATCTGTCCTCACAGAACTATAGATAAAATTAAGAAAGCACAAGATGGAAAACTACCACTAATTCTGAGGGGACATTTAACATGTGTTTTTATCTGAAGATGGTATCTAAGACCCTTTCTGACATCATAGGTATATTACTTTGTGAAACTTTACCATTGCCAAATAATTAAGTTCATGTATTGGGAAAATTCCTTCAAAGAACGAGACACTATTTTTTCAACACTGCTAATATAAGGGCCGTATTTAATATGATTTAAAGCATGTTTAATTAAATGTTTGATTTTAAGCTATTGTTTATACCTTGCTTTGTTCCTACAAGTAATTGAAACAACTAGTCCAAGTTTATTTTTCAGTGGTATATTTAGTCACAAAGATTGAAATGAAACTAAGTGATTAGAACCCACAGTATTTCATAATACAGGAGTAAAGTTGTGGAGAAATGGTAAATTGGGGGAAGGTTAAGTCGCTGATACTTTTATGCACTGCCTTTCCAGGAGATTTCAGAGGCTGTGGACTACTCTAGAATGAGGCATGCTTTCGTACAGCTAATAGCCAGTGGACAAGCAGAAAGAGTCAGTCCCCTTAGAAGACTTTACATTTATGGATGGAGGATCAGTGCAACTCAAGAGTAGCTCTTATGTGAATGCTATCTATACACCTGGCTAGCTTTCCTTACCATCTATGGCCATCTGGCCTTGACCTTAGACCTCTGACAGTCTTGCCTGGCTTCTGCTGTGCCCTTTATAAAATGCTGGCACCCTACATCTTTTCTTCTATTATGTAAAATCTTATCCTCTTTATTTATCTACTGTCCCTGATAAATATGGATCTGATCTTTCTAGAACCCCAAGAAGTTCTTTAATAGCCAGAAGTTTTGACTGCTGCCTACTTTAAGGTCAGGATAATATTCTCACATGGGCTTAAGATCTTGAAATTTCCTTGAATAGTCAAAATTAATCCATTGTCTGGTGGGGGAGGGATAAGGAAGTCCCCTGAGGAGTGGCTGACTTTCTGGAAAAATGTTTTACAGTAGTATTTAGGTGGTCCCCTCTAGGATCAGTACCATTCTCAAATACATCCAATTTAGGATATCTTGAGTATCTTTGTTACTTGGTACTTTTCTTTATTTTCCCTGTCATACCACCACCACTAATTTCTTCAGTATCTTAATGATCAGACTGTTATGTGATTGCACTAGTTTTTTAATTTCATAGAATTTCTTGTACTTGCCAAGTACAAAGTGTATGTTCAACTAGGACACAAACAAGATTTTGTTATATGGAACTAGTTATTACTAGGCCAAGCCGTATGAAATTGCTGATGGTCAACTCTTTTGACCTGCAGTAATGGCAATTTCATATGGTTTAACCTAATGTAATATCTTCTGTTGAAATTAATTCTTTGTGAATAATCAGTCATACCTTTATATCATCTGGAGGATAGTTTTTTTGGTACCTTTTTAAGCTGTGTTTATAGTTGATCAAGTTGTGTTCTTTTGGAAGTTTGAAAACATTCAAATAGATGTATTTTTTATCTAAATTTTTGGCTAAAGGTTCATAATTATGTAGATCGAACTCTAATTTTCAAGACACTTGAGTTTACATTTTAATGATGAAGGGTAGCTACTATTGATGAGCACCATTGCCACAATAACACAGGTGCTGTCAAGTGGTTTTTTGTGTTTGTGTGGTGACTTGGTTTTTTTTTGAATTCTCTCTCTTTGTATTTTCCATAACATCCAGCAAAAGAGTCCAGAGAGGTCTGAAGTATACCCAACATTACTGCTCCATTCCCAATAATTGGTTGAGCTTAGATTTAAGTGGAAAAGTTAATTGGATGGTAGGATTTCCTAATGTTTTTTCTCTGTTTTAGCAATTCCTTGGTGATTAGTGCAGAAGTCTTCCACTAGCCTGTGCACTGTTGCTGTGTTGCTGATGTTTGGAATGAGAGGGGTGTTAGTTAATAGTATTTACCTTTATCATCGCTGCTTCTCATTCAAGTGTGGTGTTCAGATAAGGTCTGCTCAGGCAACTGATGTAACTGCAGCTTGCCGCTGACATTCCCATCATTGCTTCAGAGTTTCTCAGGAGAATAGCAGCTGTTCTTTTCTAGCGAAGAGTGAAGGGGAGCATCTCAGAGAAAGGCAACTTAAGTGCCTATAAGAAAGCATGCTGACTGATTCTGTTCTCTTGCCAGGTCCAGATTCTGGCTATTTTAACCCTTTTTCTCTGGCAAGAAATAATCATAAGCTCCTCTTCAGAGGTCTCTTTGATATATGGTGGGGGAGGGCACTTTTCATTCATTTTTTTTTTTCTCCTTTTCAATTGGACTGGTGTGGGAAAGAGGAAAATTTTGTAGAAATGTACATACATATTTCATTTTTTTCATATTTAATTTAATGTATAACAGATGGACTCCCTAAAAGTCAATATAATAGGAGAAGGCATATTTCAGCTTTCTGATTAGCAAAGATTGAAAAGTAATTAGTACTCAGTACTAATGAAAGTATAGAGAAACAGGTGTAGTGTAAGCACATATATGCTTTCTGCAGAATATTTTAGTAATTGTGTGTGTGTGTGTGTGTGTGTGTGTGTGTCTATCTGTATACAGATGTGTATGTAACTGACATGACTTCCAACCTAAAAAATCCACTTTTAATAATTTGTCAGACTAGAATATTTTTATAAGTTCATAAAGATATACATACAAAGCATTCTGTATAGCAGTACAGTAAGACATTGGAAACCACCTAAATACACATCTACTATCTATAGGGGATGAATTCATTAGAAAACATCCATATAATGGAATATATCATATAATCATTAGAAAGAATGATGTATATGTGTATATGTCAGGATGGACATGACATATTAAATTTAAAAAGTGGAGATGCTAAATGGTATGTAGAGTATGATCCTGCATTTATACAAATTCAGTTAAAATTAAATACAATTATATAGATCAAGTATCAAACCTTTTAAAGGTAAAAACTAACACTAAGCAATATCTTTCCATTAAAATATTGACAGTAACATTCATTGAGTCAAGTAGGGCACTGAATGCAAATATGTGATAATATGAATTGTGCTCACTGCAGTGGAAATTGGTAGAGGGATGCTCCATCTTTCTGAAAAACAGTATTTTAAAAAAGTTTTAAAGCATCCATATGCTTATACAGAGTGACTATATAACATTAATGATAATAAAATGGTTCATATTTATAAAGCACTATTATTTTTTCAAAGCATTTTTTTAAACAAGTTTCTTTTCTTTTTTTCTTGTTTAAAATTTAATTAATTAATTAATTAATTATTGTCTGTGTTGGGTGTTTGTTTCTGTGCGAGGGCTTTCTCTAGTTGCGGCGAGAAGAGGCCACTCTTCTTCGCGGTGCGCGGGCCTCTCACAGTCGCGGCCTCTCTCGTTGCGGAGCACAAGCTCCAGATGCGCAGGCTCAGTAGTGTGGCTCATGGGTCTACTTGCTCTGCAGCATGTGGGACCTTCCCAGACCAGGGCTTGAACCCGTGTCCCCTGCATTGGCAGGCAGATTCTCAACCACTGCGCCACCAGGGAAGCCCTCAAAGCATTTTTATACTCATAATTTTCTTTCCAAATCACTCATTGTGTTACCTAGTGCAAAAATGTTTATTATTCTCTTTTTATCAGTTTCCTTTCCTGAAATAAGGACGTTGAATGATACACTGTAGAAAAATGCTTTTAGCGTTAAAGGGTTTTATCTGTGAAGATGCAAATGTAAAGACCTCTTAGGGAAAGGCACAGCAATGCTAAAAGGAGTAAGAGAAACAAAGAAACACTTCAAACCAAGTGCATAGTGTTATGTGTTTCTTTATGGCATTTTCTACATGAGTTTGGCATATGTGCTGGTCATTTACCTGTTTGCTATACCATTTATTCCCTGAAATGTCTTTGGTGTGTTCTTTATCTCAGGGAACTGAACTCTAAAGGCTACCTTTCCCAGACTTCCCTGCCCACTAGGTTTGGCCATGAGGAAGCACTGCAATAAGATCAAGGGTGGGAGGATGGGAGAAGCCAGTGTATTTTTTTTCCTTCTCTCTGCCTTGGACAGCATCACCAGTGATGTGTGGGTTTCCTTCCTGATTCAAGCTTCTGTTGGATGGGACCTTCCTCTGTGGTCCCAGTTCCTATCTATCTTTTCCCATTGTGTGAACCTTTGTACCCTATTGGTGGGCATGCAAAATGGTACATCTGCTATGGGAACAAGTATGGAGTCTACTCAAACATTTGAAAACAGAACTACCATTGATCTGGCAATCTCACTTCTGGGTATATATCCAAAAGAATTGAGATCAGAATCTCAAAGAGATATTAGTGCTTCCAAGCCCAGTATTATTCACAACAGCCAAGATGTGGAAACAACCTAAATGTCCAGTGACAGGTGAATGAATAAAGAAAATGTGATATATACATACAATGGGATATTATTCATCTTTACAAAAGAAGGAAATTCTGCAATATGTGACAGTAGGGATGAACCTTGAGGATGTTATGCTAAGCCAGTTACAGAAAGACAAATACTGCATTATTACACTTATATGAGATATCTAAAATCATCATATTCACAGAATTAAAGACTAGAATGGTGGTTTCTGTGGGCTGGAGAGAGGGTGAAATGGGGAGTTACTAATCAATAGGCACAGAGTTTTCTTTTTTTTTTAACATCTTTATAGGAGTATAATTGCTTTACATTGTTGTGTTAGTTGCTGCTGTAAAACAAAGTGAATCAACTATACATACACATATATCCCTATATCCCCTCCCTCTTGTGTCTCCCTCCCACCCTCCCTATCCCACCCCTCGAGGTTGGTCACAAAGCACTGAGCTGATCTCCCAGTGCTATGTGGCTGCTTCCCTCTAGTTATCTGTTTGACATTTGGTAGTGTATATATGTCCATGCCACTCTCTCACTTCGTCCCAGCTTACCCTTCCCCTGCCCCGTGTCCTCAAGTCCATTCTTAACATCTGTGTCTTTAATCCTGTCCTGCCCCTAGGTTCTTCAGAACCATTTATTTTTTTTAGATTCCATATATACGTGTTAGCATACGGTATTTAATTTTCTCTTTCTGACTTATTTCACTCTGTATGACAGACTCTAGGTCCATCCACCTCACTACAAATAACTCAATTTCGTTTCTTTTTATGGCTGAGTTATATTCCATTATATACATGTGTCACATCTTTATCCATTCATCTGTTGATGGACACGTAGGTTGCTTCCATGTCCTGGCTATTGTGAATAGTAGGCACGGAGTCGTAATTAAGCAAGAGAAGTTCTGGGATTAGTTATAAACCATGTACCTGTATCCAACAGTACTGTACTGTACACTTAAAAATTTGTTATGGGGAAAAATAATACAAATCTACAGTAACAGAAACAGTGTGGTACTGTAATACAGACAGACATATATAGATCAATGGAACAGTATAGAGACCCCTGAAATAAATCTTCACCTAAAACAGTGTTTTTAATAGTTGAATAAAATTTTATTATATCAATATATATCAATGATTTAATTTTCAGTGTTTTGATAATTAGGCTAATTAAAAAATTCCCTGTTTTATATCTTTTCAGTAACTTGTCTATTGCTGTTAAAGGCAAAATATATTTATATGTTTGAATGATGTACTTAGCTGCATTAGTTAGCTAGATCTAATTAAAGCCTGCTAAATGCCCAGCATAGTTCTGTGTTTTTTTTATATATTTAAACATGTTTAAAAGATCAATATCAATCTTCTAGTTTTATAGGTTGGGCGTGGAGGCTCAGTGCAATTGCATAACTTGCCCAGAGTCATATTGCTAGTAAGTGGCTCAAATGGAATTTGAATCAGGCAGATCTTTTTCCAAGTTTGTTCTGTTACTCCATCATGCCTAATACACATTGGCCTTGAAAGTAAAATGAAAAAGGCATAACTTATTCTGTGAATCATAGACCTTGGAATATTAGAGCTAGAGTAGGACAGCCACAGAACAGTGACAACATACACTGTCCTTGGCTCCTTACATTTACATTATCTTTTGCTGTGCAGCTTCTTTATGGACAAGTTAGTTGAAGAAAAAAATGCATGTCACCACTTAAAGAAAAATCAGGTTTGAAAAGATAATGCCTTTAATCACATGTCCAATAAATGTCAAACATATATCCAAAGTGGATCTTATTTCCAACTTAAAGCAAATGGTTAGATTTCAGCTGCATAATTAGCCACTAATTGGAATATGCACATTTGTAATAGTTAATGAGCAACAATAAAGAAGAGTATGATTACTGTGACATATGATATTTCTCTTATGTTTCTGATAAACAGTTTTTTCATATCGATTTGCTGTAGGTACTAGGGTTTGGAAAAATTTTTCTTAGGGAAGTTTCACACAGAGGTGATATTTTATCTGAGTCTTGAAAGACAGCTAAGTGTTCATTAGGTAGAGGAGTAGGGAAAAGACATCCTTGCTCTAAGAAACACAATGAACAAAGGGTCTGAGTTGGGAAAAACGTGTGGTGAACCAAAGAGGTGGTGAGTAGAAACCATCCCTATTGCGTGCACGCACACACACGCACACGCACACGCACACATTCGCATGCATATATATTTCTCCTATTTTTTGAAAGAGTAATTTGATTCTCCTGTTTTCTACGTGTTGTTTCTTTTTAAATTATATTTGGCATATAACACTGTGTAAATTTAAGGAAAAATATGTTGATTTGATACATTTGTATATTATAATATGATTGCCATTGTAGCATTAACTAGTTCCTCTATCACATCACATGATTACCATAACCATTTTTGTCGTGGGAATAATTAAGATCTAGTCTCTTAGCAAGTTTGGTGATTAATATAATATTGTTGTCTATATTCACTATATTGTGCATTAGATCTCTAGGACTTATTTATCGACTATTTTGTACTCTTAAACAACATCTCTCCTATTTCCCCACCTTCCAGCCCCTGGTAACCATTATTTTGCTCTCTGTTTTTATTAGTTCAGATTTTTAGATTCCACCTAAAAGTGATATCATATAGATATTCCTGTTTTCTGATCTCTCTCCCTAAGTGTTCTCTCTTTGCACAGCAAAATGGACAATATTTTTCTAAACAAACCAGTTTCTTACCTTTATTATTTTAACATAATTAATATTTTGTAATATTTAATATTGAATAAGTCTCAAAACAGCTATTAAAATAAATTTATCTGCAACATTAGTACCTGTGAAGGAAATATTAGATATAAAAATATATATAAAAATAGAATACAGGACTTTGAGGTATTGATGGTCTAATTGTGGGGCTGGAAGGTGGGGCAGGAAAATTGGTATATCTTATAAGATCATACTTTGTCCTTTGGTTCTCTGGCCTATTACAGTACTAGGACTTCATTCAACCAATCCTTAAATGTCAGCATATGAATTCCTCTTCAGCTCCTTTTCTTTTACAAAAGTGCCTCTAATAGTATAATTTATTTCTTAGTCTCATTCTTTTGTCTTCCATGTCATTGATTAATAGAATGGATCTACAACGTCCAATTACTACATAGAATATCCTCAGAAAAACTTAAACAAAAGTAAAATGTTGAGGACCAGGGGTTTTTTTTCCATCCTAATTCCCATAATTAAATTGTCCTTGATAAATGCAGTGGGGAAAGTCGCTGTGCACTGGCACTGGGTTTTGAACTTAGAGTTTGTCTATCTATTATAATACAATTAAAAGATAATAGGGTTAGGGCTCTTAATTCAATAACAAGACACATATACTGTGATGGAAGCGGGTTACATAATTCATAATAAATCACTGAGAGGAAATGTGCACATCAGGTGTCTCACATATTTCCATTTGGTGGGTCAGAGTTTAAGGAACTAAGCTGTAACTAGAGAATTCAATCACTGCCTGAAAGGCTGCTGCTGCTTTGCCTAAGGATGGCTCTTGCAGGTTTCTGGCTGATGATTTTCTCAGTCAGTGCCCTGACTTCCAGCTTGAGTTGAAATGAGATTATTTACAATTACTAGATATTTTAAAATACAATTTTGTTGATTGTGATAGGAAAATGTAAAGAATAAAATAAAAATTTTCACTAATTTTACCACCTATATTTTGACATATAACCTTACAGCTTGTTTCAATGCATATATATATACATACACATATATGGGTATATAGGTATATAAAAACACATAAATATTTAATATCTCTCTTATTAATGTGTCTATTAACAAAATCTGGTATAATAGCATTAAAATATTATAGAAATTTCATTTACTATACTTAAAATATATAGCTAGAATTTTATAAACTCTTAACATGATTTTTAATGGCAACATAATTTACTATTGGCTTTTTTTCTGGTATAGTTGCTGTGTGAGATGTATTTTGGTTGCTTCATTAGAACTAGCTTGACTATAGGTACGGTTCTCATTTTTGAATGGTCATTTGCTCATACACTACTTTTGTAATGACTTCCCATTGGAGGATGACTGCTTGAGCAACAGCTCATTGTTCCGTTGAAATCAGGCTTTATTGGCTTTATGAAATTCATGGGCATTTCTCTAGGTAAAGCAGTCCTTCTCAGAATAGGTTAAACTCTTATAAATTGGGTAAGGAGTGGGTTTGGGGTTTGTTTTGGTTTTTTTTTTTTTTATTTGCTTTTTGTCTTTGTTTTTTGTTTTGCCTTAATTATAGGAGATATGTATTTGGGCCATATCCAGGAAACTCTAAATCTAAAAATGTTTACAGTAAGACCATTTTCAAATTTGGAATAAATAATTATAAGGAAATTAGTCTTTTGGATGGCTGCCAAAAGAAAATTGGCCAAATAGTGGTTGGCTGTACAGAGATAGGGTATCTGTGAACTGAAAACAAAAATAAAGAAAAAACAGAACACAAACACACACAATAATTCTGAGTCCAGAAGGGGGAAACGCTTTGCTTTAATTTGGGAAAGAATAAAATAACTTATTCCCATGGAAACCAAACCATTCCTCTCTTTAACAATGAAAAAACACAAAATTAGACATATGAACTACTCTTTAAGATGCAGATTGTTTTTAGTTAAAAAAAAAACTACAAAGCAAATGGCTTTAATAATACTTATTTTATTTATCAAGAGTTTATGCAGTAAAATATCTTATTCTCTTCTTATAGAAAGGTCAAATCACAAGCTGGTGAACTAAACCAGGAGTCTTTGTTAGCTAATTAATCAGGTGGGGAATGATCTAGTGGAGTAAGATTTAATGGGAGTATGCTTTTTCTCTCTATTTTATGTGATAGACTTTTCCCTTGTGTGTAAAAATATTTCTATCAAATTTTCCTACATAAGCCTCCAGTTTTCCATCTAAACTGCAAGCCTTTATATTTTCATAAAAGTCAAGGTTTGTGAAACACATGTTAAATAGTTAAGGAATAAAACAGCAAGTACAAAAATAGTAAGAGTTAATAAATTAAACATTTTAAATCATTTAATATATAATGAAACAAAATGAACTTGGTAGATATTTAATTATTTTCCCACTGATTCAATTAGAATTTTATTCAGCTTCACATTAAGCCATGATTGTGGCTTAGTCAAAAAGAGATTTATTTATTTCATTCAACAAGAATTCCATGTATAGGCATTTGAGGGCTAGTTTGGTAACTCAATTATTCCATTGAAGAAAAAAGCTAAATCTATCTTCCTGTTTTATCATCTTTAGTGGAGGATGTTCTACATGCATGTTCCAGAGTAATAAAAGAAGAAAACAGAATAGGGCAAGAAGATTTTTGCTTATATCTCATTGGCAGAACTATGTCAAGTGGTCATCTCTAGTTGCAGGGGAGACTGGCATATTTCACAGAAGCAGGAAAGGGAAGGAGGTCTTAAAAGGTTGCTGAGTGAATGAACTTACTGTATCTGTCACCTTCCACCTCTCTGAGCATTCTATATTTATACACAATATTTATATCTTTCTCTGGACTTTAAATAAAATGAATTCATCCTCTGTCTTCCAAGGCAGATAATCCCCAAATTATATCCAGTTACTGTATTTATCTTGAAGTCTAGGATATTTGGGTAATCTCTCCCTCAGCTACATGTTTGGTTCTTTGTGATCCTTAGGTCTATACACTAAAGACAAGTCATCTTCTTCTGACATTCCCAATGTATTACTGTGGAGAGAGAAGAAAATAGGATAATAGCAATTTAAAAAGTCTTATTCAGTAAGAGGGAACGTAGAAAATATATGACTGTCGGTGGTACATAGCAAAAATAATAGAGTCCTGCTGGGTGGGTTACTCAGGACTTCCTGATGCTAGCAGCAGAAGTAGTTAGTTGGCTAGCCAATTTGGCAGGCCCTGGTACTTCTTTCTTGGCGAATTTCTTTTATCTTTTTTCTCCAAGTCCTTGGTTCTACATCTGGGGAGACCTTCCTTGACCAATGTGCCAATGCCTACTAAAATGAAAGTAAAAGAAAGAGGGCTCGAAAAAGAATTAAAAGGCATTGCATATCTATAAAACCATAAATTGGGACCATCCCAGGAAATCCAGGTAAATGGTTTTCCTAGCTGGGAATAGATTCTCCTTGGAGTCCATTTCCTTTTGCTGTGAGTTCAAGGACCCAGAAATTACTTTAAATACAGCTGTAGTGAGCCTGAGGCACATTTGGAAAATACCAGACTCTGGAAATTTTACCAGGCTTCCAGGAGGTGGGTTTCAAGACCATTTTATGAGTAACCACATCAGCCTGGAAAATGTAACTTGTTGCTACTGACTCCTTTGTTCTGACCAATTCCTCACTCTTAACCTAATGGCTGCTGCCTCAGCCCCTGCAAAACTGCATGCTAAGGTGCAACACCATTAATCTGATCTTTGCCACTAAGTTCCCCTTCATTGTCACTTAGAGATTTCCTAAAGGAAAGTGTATGAAACACCCTGGGGCAACAGTTTCGTATGTTTTTGAAGTTGCACTCAGAAACCTCTGCTTGTATACATACATTTTGTATACAGAAGCAGCTGGCTGTTCTCAACCCTGCAAGGTTCCAAATTATGATATTCTCAGTCAATTTATATTGCAGGACACAAGCAGAGTGAGCCTCTGCTTGTAGGGAAAGGTAGCTGTGCTCCCTTGGCATCTCTGCTTAGAGACTCTCTAGCTCTAGTTTGAGTGCATCTCTACCACAGTACACTTTTGAAAGCAGCAAGATTTAATAAGCACATGCCAGTATTCTGAATTTTATTCCTACCATTCACGCTAATAAAAAAGCTTCAGTTGGCATGTGGTCACAGTTCCAAAGTATAGCAAGCAAAAGTTTGACCAGCAGTTTCGCTACTGCATTTCAAAATGCATTAGCTTTCGAGCCTGAGGTAATTAAATCTTCACTGTTTGCCTTCATTGTCTCCTCCAGAGAGTCAATTTCACATTTTAAGGCCTATTATTGAAGCTCCCTTCATTCTTTAAAAATTATTTCATTGATCAGTATTCTTAGTTGCAAACAACAGAGTCTACTCTAGTTAGCTTACACAGAAAAAAAAATTATTTCATAGACTCTTAGGTCACTCAGGAGTTTTTGGAGAGGTCCAAATGCCCACCTCTAAATCTACTGTGCAGAAACAGTGTCCAATTATATCATGGGGTTTCTTTGGAGAAAACATCATTGCCACCATTGATCAATACTTTGTCCCTCAGGACTGAATACTGGAGACTCTACAATAAAGTACAAAAGACCACCACTATTGTTGCTGAAAGAGCAAAACCCCACAATACAGTCACTGGCGCGCTTTGCTCAATTTGAGTTCAGATCTTGCTTGAATGCAGGTCAAATATCTGGACCATAACTACAAAGGAATCTAAGAATGTATTTGATCTAGCTTGTCTTGAGAAGACGAGGAACATAAGGAGAAATGTAGCCAAAATGGAAGGAGAATGTTTAAAGATGCTGGGTATCCATATGTGATGATTTGATTTAACAATATCTTACATGCTTACTGGGATTTTTAGCTTATCAATAGGACTCTGTGATGTCCACTTCCTCAACACCCATTGCAATTAAGTTATCTTTATGGTACACAATTTTCTGAGCATGGACATGTTATCATAGATAACTGTTGCAAATAAGATATATACCTTAGAGAAAATATCCCAAAGATTTCTGATCCATATTTGATTACGTCCTGTTCAATTAAAGGAAATAGAATGGAATGGGGTAGGATTTTCTCTTATTAATATTACTTAACTATCACAACTTTTTTTCAATATCCCTGATAACCTGCAACATCCCATGGGTGGAATAGTCTGTGGGAAATCTTATTTACTATGTAATATACTATGCCTTTCTGGCTTAGATAGATTTAAAACAAGTTGCTAACATCAGATGCCATTTAGAGAAGTTACCACGGTTGTTAACTTATCCACATCTGTTTTCAGTGAGTGCCATAACTCCACAGATCGAATCAAAGTCAGAGTGTGGGATGAAGATGATGACATTAAATCCAGAGTGAAGCAACATTTCAAAAAGGAGTCAGATGATTTTCTGGGACAAACAATTGTAGAAGTGAGGACCCTGAGTGGAGAAATGGATGTCTGGTACAATTTAGGTGACTGTCTTTATATCTACTTGAAAAATGTTAAATAAAATTCCAGAATATCTGTGGAAGGTATTATATTCCTATATAGGTAAAAATAACCAGTGCTTTTCTCGAACATTCTCATGGACTTCAGGCAGTTTAGTTTCATTAGAAATTAAGGTGATAATTATTCAAACTCTGTATTATTGAAAGATATTGGTAAATTTGAGATGAAAAGAGAAAAGTCTTTCTAGGAATCAACTGGGTGTCTTTTAGGAGAAAAATATCCCATTCTGAATTTTTAATTCATAAAGTATAGCTTCAAAAAACCTTGCCAAATGTGTAGAAAATAAATAACCTATGACTTTATAATGTCTGAGTTATTTCCTTTTAGTTCCTTAATGAATTTTGGCAATAAAGGAAAAGTGTATTTTGGATATTTTGCAAAGATGATATAAAAGTAGGCTTTAGCAGGCAAAGCCAGATACACATGTGGACTTCTTATTCTGATGATGAAGATATTGAGAGTATGTTTAATTGACATGATTTTAAAATGGAATTTTATTATGGAACCAAGAATTGAATAAAGATAAGTTTTAATTTGACTTTTACTACAATTGAATAATAAGCTAGAATCTTCAGTGCTGACTTAATAATAGTAAATATATATGGATCACCTCATTTTCTATAAAGGATATGATCCAAAATGGCTTTATCATATCATCTGAAATGTTTTAATTAAATTTTTAAGGTCTGGTTGTGAATCTAAGAAAGGTTTACATACTCCCAGGATTACGAAGTGTTTCCATTTAGGATACCAACTTATCTTAGCAAATTAAAGAGTGCTTTTGACTTTTTAAAAACATACGTACTTCAAGTAATGTAATATTTGGCAAAGTAAAGGGGTAAGGCCACAAAATTAATGAATATCTGAATTATATAATAATTTAAAGAAGGAGAGATATATAACTTATCTGAACATAGATGATTCAAGCTAGACTAAAAACTCGTTATCAAAAAATATTTTATTTTGAGGAAATCTTTAAAGAAAATTGGTGCTTCTCCATTATTGGCATAGAGGTTTTGCTTCACTTATAATGATAATCCTCCTGTATCTTGTTTATACTATTAAATAACTTTATATATGAAAACAGAGATATTAGGCAAGGGTAAACTTCAGGGCATTAACTCTGCACAATACTCATAGGTTGCATTTTAATTAAAGAGGCTTGCCTACGTGAGTTTTTGTTTTTTGCAATAAGTTAACATGTTCTTGAATTGAGGGAGTTAGAATTCAGAACAGAAATTCCTCAAATTATTCTTTTGACAAAACTTACAAGGGTATATTTAGTTTGCAAAAGAATTTGAATGTGCTTTTAATAAAATCTGCCACCCAGCTCTTGTGCAGAAACAGTCCTTCAGTCAATGGAAAGAAAAACATGATGCAACAAACATGGACACCTTTGCCTGCTCATCCTCAATTCTTACTTTTGTGCTGTCATTGCTGATGTTTAACCTTTAGAAGGAGAGAGAACAGTTCTTAGCTTTGTATAAAATCCCACAGTGGGTTCCATCCCCATTAGTACCATATTTTCATTCTTTGTGCAATGTTCTTCCTTCCTCATTACTTAGAATCCGTTCCACCATGGAAGGAGGACTTGGCCAAAAGTCCTAGGCATCTAAGCAGATGTGATGATGGTAGTTAAAATGTTCCCCTGTGATTCCAGGAAAAGGTCTGTGACAGAAAGGTCTCAGGACTTGACTTTCTCTTGGGTTCAGCAGAGAACTTCAGCATTTGTTGAGAATCAACTATCTCCCAGCCAATAGGAGAAACTCTCAAGATCCTGGCAGTCCTAAGGGAAGAACCTTCACAACACAATGACTATTAAATATTAACGATGAAAGTCATCAGACATTCCACAAGAAGAAAGTGGCCTATGTGATTTAACTGTATCTTATTTGGCTAAAAATACAGTTATGCTTAGAAAAAGGGGCAATTGAAGAAGTCTTCACCGCTGACTTTGTGTCACTCTCTCTCTTTATCTTTTGTTTTTGAGATGGGTCAGCTTGCTCCTTTATGTGTTTCATCAGGGCAGTAGGTATCAGACATACGTCTCCTACCTACATTCACACCGGAGGAATTTTGTGACTATGGTTTTCTTTCTCTCAGAGCTACTACTCAGTTCATATTAGACACACGTGCATACACTTACACATTATTAGACTGAATTGGCTACATACAGATTCCATTCAAAGAAAGAGTGAATCTAACACATAAGTAAACACAGGCTGTAGACTATAGGTCTTCATGAATCACTGACAAACCTAATAACAAATGTTTTTGTTAGAGCTTTGACTCATTTTTTCAAGGACAGAAAGAAAGAGTGGGGCTTTTAGATAAAATACTTTCCTCGTTAATTTTTTCTTTTAGTTATTTTGCTTTTAATTGCCCAAATAATTAATTTCATTGTATAAACTGATCTAGTACACAGAAATTTATATCAGAATGGTAGGGTCTTCTTATTGAGCTTTTCTATTTGAAATATTTATATCACAGTTTGACAATCCCAGCGACATATTAGGCGCATTATTTTAAATTGTATTTAGCAGAATCATTATGGTTAATCAGACCTGATCTAGAAAAATGGCTTTTAGCAATATAAGCCCTTTTTTAAAGCCTTCGAGAACTTGTATAAGAAACATGATGTCAAAAATCACTGACCAGTTATTTTTTGCTTTATCAGAGAAACGGACAGATAAATCAGCTGTGTCTGGGGCCATTCGATTGAAAATCAATGTGGAAATAAAAGGAGAGGAGAAGGTTGCTCCGTATCATTTACAATATACATGTTTACATGAGGTAAGTAAATTGAATTGTATTAATAACAAAACCTAGGAAAGATTGTATTGTTTATGGATCATGCAACAAAATATTCGTTTTAAAAATAGAATTGAATTAGGTTTGTAAAATTGTCCCTGAAGTTCTTACTCTGTACTATAGCGAGTGATGTGCTAGGGTATCCCATAGCCTATGTATTACCCCCTGAAGACAACCCCCTGGTTGTCTTTTTTTATTTCTTGCGGTACGCGGGCCTCTCACTGCTGTGGCCTCTCCCGTTGCGGAGCACAGGCTCCGGACGCGCAGGCTCAGCGGCCATGGCTCACGGGCCCCGCCACTGCGCGGCATGTGGGATCTTCCCGGACCAGGGAACGAACCCGTGTCCCCTGCATCGGCAGGTGGACTCTCAACCACTGCGCCACCACGGAAGCCCGAGCTGGTTGTCTTTGAATGAGATTTAGAACAAACATACGAGGCGGGTTTTAATAAATGAGGCAATAAGGTGATAATGAACAAGTAGACCAAATTAAATTACCGTTCTTCCAGGGAGGAAGAAGAATATTAGAAATCATTCATTGAAGAAATAAGTCATGATATTTTGGAAGCATTGTAAATATATAGTACTTTAATAATGGAGGAGAGGATCCAAATCATGATAGTTTGTGAGAATTCTGAGTAAGTGTTCAGATTTTGTTGAAGATTTAATTAGTATTATCTATTAAATATAAAAATTCTGACGTTGTAGCAATGGGTTTGGAGAGCTAATGTAATTAGCAGTAATTTTGTCTTTTCTTTTTCTGAGTACAACAGAGGGCTTTATACATACTGAAGCCTCCTCCATTTTAACTACCCTTTGCACAAACACATCTGGGTGGCGAGTATCAGAATGGAGTTTTCCATCCATGGATA
Organism: Grampus griseus; assembly: GCF_964374135.1. Classification (NCBI taxonomy): domain Eukaryota; kingdom Metazoa; phylum Chordata; class Mammalia; order Artiodactyla; family Delphinidae; genus Grampus; species Grampus griseus. Next base: position 98,046,060 of record NC_139018.1, read on the forward strand.
GTAGAGAATATACTACCCAATACAAGGAGCCTGGTTGGCTTAGAGAGAGGTAGAGACCACCCAATTTGAGTCAAAAGGGCAGATTCATCAGTTCCCGTTTGCGCCTCAGTGTAAAGGCACAGACAGATAATCTTGGGCTTTTATTATTGGATGCTTTGCAACTGAGAGCTTAGTTAGACATGTCACCAGAGCTTTTCCCTGATCCAAATGACACATCCCATGTATCAAAAAATATGAAGTGAAGCTGAGGAATATGCCTTTTCCCATGTTCAAAGGGTACAGAGGAAGTACCTTCCTAAGAAAGAAAAAGATAGCTGGGAGAATCTTTGCCTTTGTACATGATTTTTCCTAACTATATCTATGAAAATGTATATATGTAATTATTTTCACCTCCATTTTATGAAAGAAGGAAATGAGGAACAATATTTAAGTCATTTACACATTATACAGTCATTAGATAGAGAACCAAACCTTACTTTCCTGACTCCAGTATAGCCAGTGATAATCCGTCAAGAAAGGTGGTTCAGTTTTTAGACCAATAAATCCCTTGAACTGGCAGGATGGGGAGCCAACACTGGCCTTAAAATGCGGGTAGAAATTTCGGATCACAGGCACAGCATCATGCTTTGTTTTTCAGAGTCTTCTGTTGGTCCAAGACACAAAAAGAAGTGAAATCCAAGACAGGGTCCTTCAGTGACCCAGGCTGCCTCCATGCAGCAGTTTCTCAACTTCTTCAAAGCAGAAAGGAATTCTTTGTAGTGATTTTTTTCATTTCAAAGTTCTAAAAATATTTATTTTCAACCTGAATTCATTGTCATGACTCATGCCATTTTGCAGCCAAAGTCCTTTAGTATTATTTGCATACCTAGATGGTGTATTAACATAGCCCAAACACATTATTCGTCCAGAGCTTTGTAATTTACTCAGAGCCCATGAATGCAAAAGATGTTCCGGAATGTAGAAATGTTTACATGAAAAAACATTTACTTCCTTCTAAAATGATTTGGTATATCTGAAACACTTAAATCATTGATTCCGTATAAACTTAGACAGGAATAAAATCAGAATTTGTATAAAGATGAGGTACATTAGAATGAAAATCTGAGACATTTCTATTATTCATAGATGCTGATGAAACATTATATTGCAATTATAAGTATAATTGACTGAAAGTTACAGTTAAATATATCTGGCCTAGTCTGAGAAAACTGAACATTTGAAAACCACTTACTTTTAGAATTTGTTCCATTACTTGACTGAAGTGAAATCTAATGGTGGAGTGAAAATCCCAGAGGTCAAAGGGGATGAAGCCTGGAAGGTTTTCTTTGATGATGCCTCCCAAGAAATAGTTGATGAATTTGCCATGCGTTACGGGATTGAATCCATTTATCAAGCTATGACGTAAGTATTATAGAACATTTACATTATCAAAATCTCTGTTGAAATCCAAAGGGAGACTAGAAAGAGTGTTCATTTCCCTTCTTCTAAATCAAATGAAATTTTGATTAAAAAGACAGTTACATTTTGGATGTAATTGATTGGATGCTGGCTACTTTCTCTATTACAGCTATAAAGTATTAAGGATTTGGTAACTCACTACCATCATATTCCCAATTCTTATTCTTATTCTGTAAAATTTCTACCTTACTTCAGACCTATTGAGTCAGAAACTCTAAAGGGGAGGCCCAGCGATCTGTGTTTTAATATTCCCAACACGTGATTCTCGTACACTCTGAAGTTAGAGAACCAATGCCTTACTTGATATCTGAGAAAACTAAAGCCTGATGATTAAAGTGAGTCGTCCAAGGTTACAGAGCCTGTTAGCATCAGAGACACATCTAGAGTCCTTATGGTGTTGACCGTAACTTTAGACTATATCCTTCCTTCCTATATTTATCTCAGTGCTGCTACTTTGGTGAAACCAAGATTTATTGACCACCCATAGAACCCAAACACTACAGTAAATGTGATCCTGTAGAAGTGAGCCATAGAGAAACACACCCCTTACTGAGGAGTTTCAGTAAGGATTTAGAATGGGGTTATATTACTTGTCCAGAGTTTATCTTTTGAAACCTGGTCTAAGTTTATAAGTGCATTCTGTTCAGATATAAACCATGTATAATATGTAAACTATGTACATATATTAGGACCATTTTTTCATATTAGAGATCAAATCATATTTTCATGTGAACAGAATAGATACTGGCCCAGATACTCAATCATTTTCAGCCAACCTGATGGATATATTAGACCAAAATCTTCAAGGTTTATTGCTCAGAGAATTTAATCAACAGTCATATTTCTAGAACATCATATGTAAGAATGATTTTTTAAAATTTTCTGATAGTGTATGCTTTTTCAGTTTACAGAATGTCCTCATGCTAAATAACAAAGGCTTACAGATTCTTAGGTATGAAGAGGAACTTAGAGGTCACCCAGTTGAAACTTCCTCTGAATCAGGAAACCCTGTTTTTGCATCCCTCACTAGTTGTTATCATCCCTTTGTTTGCTCACCTGCAGTAACAGGGAGCTCACTCCTTTTTCTTTTAATTGAAGTGTAGTTGATTTACAATGTTGTGCTAATTTCTGCTGTATAGCAAAGTGACTCAGTTATACACATATATCCATTCTTTTTTATCTTCTTTTCCATTATGGTTTATCCCAGGAGATTGGATGTAGTTCTCTGTGCTATACAGTAGGACCTTGCTGTTTATCCATTCTAAATGTAATAGTTGGCATCTACTAACCCCAGACTCCTAGTTGACCCCTCTCCCTTTCCCACTCCCCCTTGGCAACCATAAGTCTGTTCTGTATGTCTGTGAGTCTGTTTCTGTTTCTAGGTAGGTTCTTCTGTGCCATATTTTAGATTCCACATATAAGTGATACTATATGGTATTTGTCTTTCTCTTTCTGACTTCACTTAGTATTATAATCTCTAGTTACATCCATGTTGCTGAAAATGGCATTATTTCATTCTTTTTTTGTATTCCATTGTATGTACATACTACATCTTCTTTATCCATTCATCTGTCAGTGGACATTTAGGTTGTTTTCATGTCTTGGCTATTGTGAACATTGCTGCTATGAACATAGGGGTGCTTGTATCTTTTTGAATTGTAGTTTTGTCTGGGTATATGCCCAGGAATGGGATTGCTGGATCATATGGTAGTTCTGATTTTAGTTTTCTGAGGAACTTCCATGCTGTTTTCCACAGTGGCTGCACCAACTTACATTCCCACCAACAGTGTAGGAGCATTCCCTTTTCTCCATACTCTCTCCAGCATTTGTTATTTGTAAACTTTTTAATGATGGCCATTCTGACTGGTGTGAGGTGGTACCTCATTGTAGCTTTGATTTGCATTTCTCTAATAATTAGTGATGTTGAGCATCTTTTCATGTGCCTATTGGCCATCTGTATGTCTTCTTTGGAGAAATGTCTATTAAGGTCTTCTGCCCATTTTTCAGTTGCGTTGTTTGTTTTTTTGTTGTTGTGTTGTATGAGCTGCATACAATATGTGTTGTGTATTTTGGAGATTAAGCCCTTGTTGATCGCATCATTTGCAAATATTTTCTCCCATTCCATAGGTTGTCTTTTTGATTTTTTTGTATGGTTTCCTTTGCTGCATAAAAGCTTGTAAGTTTGATTAGGTCCCATTTGTTTATTTTTGGTTTTATTTCTATTGCCTTGGGAGACCTATGAAAATATGGTATGATTTATGTCAGAGAATGTTTTGCCTGTGCTCTCTTATAGGAGTTTATCATGTCATGTCTTATGTTAAATAAGTCTTTAAGCCATTTTGAGTTTATTTTTGAGCATGGTGTGAGGATGTGTTCTAACTTCATTGATTTACATGCATCTGTCCAACTTTCCCAGCACCAATTGCTGAAGAGACTGTCTTTTTCCCATTTTATATTCTTGCCTCCTTTGTTGAAGATAAATTGGCCATAGGTGTGTGGGTTTATTTCTGGGCTCTCCATTTTTTTCCCCCATTGATCCGTTTTTCCCCCATTATCCATTTTTGTACCAATACCACACTGTTTTCATTACTGTAGCTTTGTAGTATTGTCTGAAGTCTGGGAGAGTTATGCCTCCTGCTTTGTTATTTTTCCTCAGGATTTCTTTTGGAAATTCTGGGTCTTTTATAGTTCCATATAAATTTTTGGATTATTTGTTCTACTCCTGTGAAAAATATCATGGGTATATTGATAGGGATCACATTAAATCTGTAGATTGCTTTGGGTAGTATTGCCATTTTAACAATATTAATTCTTCCAATCCAAGAGCATGGGATATCCTTCCATTTCTTTGAATCCTCTTTATTTCCTTTATTAATGTTTTAATATTCTCAGCATACAAGTCTTTCACCTCCTTGGTCAGGATTTATTCCTAGGCATTTTATTTTTATGGTGTGATTTTAAAAGTTATTTTTTTTACATTCCCTTTCTGATATTTCATTGTTAGTGTAAAAAAATGCAACTGATTTCTGAATGTTAATCTTGTATCCTGCCACTTTGCTGAATTCATATATTAGATCTAGTAGTTTTTGTGTGGAATCATTAGGGTTTTCTATATATAGTGTCATGTCATCTGCATATAGTGACAATTTTACCTCTTCCCTTCCAATTTGGATACCTTTTATTTCTTTTTCTTGTCTGATTGCTGTGACTAGGACTTCCAATACTACATTGAATAGAAGTGGTGAGAGTGGGCATCCTTGGCTTGTCCCAGATTTTAGCAGGATGGCTTTCAGCTTTTCACCATTGAGTGTTATATTGGTTGTGGGTTTGTCATAAATAGTTTTTTTATGTTGAGATATGTTCCCTCTATACCCACTTTTGTAAGAGTTTTTACCATGAATAGATATTGAATTTTGTCAAATGATTTTTCTGCATCTATTGAGATGATCATGTTGTTTTTGACTTTTCTTTTGCTAATGTGGTGTATTACATTGATTAATTTGCATATGTTGAACCATGCTTGTGAACTTGGGGTGAATCCCACTTGGTCATGGTGTATGATCTTTTTTATGTGTTGTTGGACTTCATTTGCTAATAGTTTGTTGAGAATTTTTGCATCTATAGTCATCAAAGATATTGGCCTGTAATTTTCCTTTCTGGTGGTATCTTTGTCTGGTTTTGGTATCAGTGTGATGGTGGCTTCATAAAATGTCTTTGAGAGTGGTCCCTCCTCTTCAATCTTTTGGAAGAGTTTAAGGAGGATTGGAATAAGTTCTTTGTATGTGTGGTAGGTAGAATTCTCCTGTGAAGCCATCTGGTCCTGGGCTTTTGTTTGTAGGGAGTTTGTTTTGTTTTGTTTTGTTTTAATTACAGATTCTAATTTATTTCTAGTGATCCGTTTGTTCAGCTTATCTATTTCTTCTTGATTCAATTTTGGTGGGCTGTATGTTTCTAGGAAGTTGTCCATTTCTTCCAGGTTGTCAAATTTGTCGGCATATAATCGATCATAGTATTCTCTTATGATTTTTTGTATTTCTGCAGTATCAGTTGAGATCTCTTCTTTTCATTTCTTATTTTGTTTATTTGGGTTCTCTCTCTTGTCTTCTTGATTATCCTGGCCAGAGGTTTGTCTTTTTTTTTTTACCATTTCAAAGAACCATCTTTTGGTTTAATTGATTTTTTTCCTATTTTTTAATCCCTATTTTATTTATTTCTACCCTGATTTTTATTATTTCCTTCCTTCTGATGACATTAGGTTTTGTCTGTTCTTTTTTTTCTAGTGCTTTTAGATGGTAGGTTAGCTTGTTTATTTGAGATTTTTGTTGTTTTTTGAGCAAGACATGTATCACTATGGACTTCCCTCTTAAAACTGCTTTTGCTGCATCCCGTAGATTTTGTGTAGTTGTGTTATCATTGTCATTTGTCTCAAGGTACTTTTTAATTTCCTTTTTGATTTCCTAGTTGACCCACTGGTATTTTAGTAGCATGTTGTTTACTCTCCATTTGATCGTTTTTTTCTCATTTCTTTTCCTGTGGTTGATTTCTAGTTTCAGGCCATTGTGGTCAGGGAAGATGCTTGAAATAATTTCTATACTCTCAAATTTTTTGAGGTTAGTTTTGTGCCCTAGTACATGGTTAATTCTAGAGAATGTTCCCTGTGCCCTTGAAAAGAATATGTATTTTTTTTAATGTAATGTCCTGAAAGTATCAATTAAGACTAACTGTTCTATTGTGTCATTTAGGATCCTGTTGCCTCATTGATTTTCTGTCTAGATCTGTTCATTGATGTGAGTGGGGTGTTAACATCTCCTACTATTGTTGTATTCCCATCAGTTTCTCCCTTTATGTCTGTTAGTATTTGGGATTTTTTTGTTTTGATTTTTGTTTTGTCTTTTTGCAGTACGTGGGCCTCTCACCGTTGTGGCCTCTCCCATTGCGGAGCACAGGCTCCGGATGCGCAGGCTTAGCAGCCATGGCTCACGGGCCTAACCGCTCTGTGGCATGTGGGATCTTCCCGGACCGGGGCATGAACCCGTGTCCCCTGCATCGGCAGGCGGACTCTCAAAGTATTTGTTTTATGTATCTGGGTGCTCCTGTATTAGGTGTATGTACATTGATGAGTGTAAAATCTTCTTGTATTGATCCTTTTACCATTATATAGTGTCCTTCTTTATCTTTCTTTATGGCCTGTGTTTTAAAGTCTGATATGAATATTGCAACTCCTGCTTTCTTGTCATTTCTATCTTCATGAAATATCTTTTTCCATCCCCTCACTTTCAGTCTATGTGTGTCCTTTGCTCTAAGGTGGGTCTCTTGTAGGCAGCATATTGTAGGCTCTTGTTTTTTTATCCAGTCTGCCACTCTATATCTTTTAATTGAAACATTCAGCCCATTGACATTTAAGATAGTTATTGATACATATGTATTTATTGCCATTTTAAACCTTGTTTTCCAGTTGATTCTGTGCTTCTTCTTTGTTCCTTTGTTTTTCTTTCTGTGGTTTGATGATTTCCTTTAATTTTATGCTTGTGTTCTTTTGGGGTTTTGTGAATCTATTTTATGTTTTTGATTTGTGGCTGCCCTGTTTTTCAAGTATGTTAACCCCTTTCTATATCTGCTTGCTTTAGACTGATAGTCATATAGGCTCAAACACATTCCAAAAAAAAGAATCTACATGCACATTCTTAAAAAAAAAAAAAAATCTACATTTTCCATTTTATTACTCTCCTTCCACACATTTTATGATTTTGATGTTCTTTTTTACATCTTCATGTTTATCCTTTTGCTGTTCCATGTGTTTATCATTGCTTTCACAGTAGTTTTTATTTTTTTTCTTTAATCATCTGTATACTGGCTAATTTAAGTGATTTACTTTCCAATTGTGATTTCCTCCTTCCTATATCTGCTTGTTTCTTTTCAATTTAGAGAAGAACTTTCAACATTTCTTTTAAGGTAGGTTTAGTATCCTGTATTCTTTTAGTTCTTGCTTGTCTTAGAAATTCTTTATTTCTCCTATTTTAAATGATAATCTTGCTTGGTATAGTATTCTAGGTTGCAGATTTTTCTTTTTCAAGACTTTGAGTATATTTTGCCATTCCCTTCTAGCCTATAGAGTTTCTGTAGAGAAATCAGCTGATAGCCTTATGGGGGTTCCCTTGTAATTAACACTTTGTTTTTATCTTGCTGCCTTTAGAATCCTCTCTTCATCTTTAACGTTACCATTTTTATTATAATATGTCTTGGTGTAGGTCTGTTTGGGTTCATCTTGTTTGGGACCCTCTATGCTTCCTATATCTGGATATCTGTTTCCTTATTTAGGTTTGGGAAGTTTTCAGCCATAATTTCTTCAAATACATTTTCAGTCCTTTTTTCTCTTTCTTCTCCTTCTGGAATCCCTATTATACTTAGATTGGCATGCTTTATATTATCCCATAGGTCTCCTATATTGCTTTCATTTTTTTAAATTTGGTTTTCAATCTGCTGTTTTGATTGGCTAATTTTCATTATTTTATCTCCCAGATCACTTATTTCTTCTTCTGCATTATTCATTCTGCTATTCATTGCCTTTAGCTCAGCTTTCATCTTGGCAAATGAACTTTCTAATTTTTCTTGCCTCCTCTTTATAGTTTCTAGTTCCTTTTTACAGCAATCTGCATTTCTGTCAATAGCCTTTCTTAATTCCTTCAGTATTTTCATTACTTCCTTTTTGGACTCTGTGTCTATTAGACTGAAGAAGTCTGTTTCATTGTTTGCTCTTTCAGGGGAATTCTCTTGGTCTTTTAAGTGGGAATCATTCCTTTGCTTCTTCATTTTGCTTATATTTCTCTTACTCTGAGTTTAAGAGAAACAGTTATCTACTGTAGTCTTGGAGGGCTATTTATATTTGGGAGCATCACTGCATAGCTTGTGTGGATTTAATATCTTTTGACTTAGGGGCTGTTTTTGGTTTGGATGCTTGCCATCGCTTTCCTCAGTGTGTGCTGGCCGTTATCCCCTTGATAGGGGGTGTGCAGGTGCATGGCCTGTGTGCACTCCCAGGAAGGTGGGGGCAGCGGTTGGTGCCCAATCATGGGATCCTCGGCAGCAGCTGTGGTCCGCGCCCGCCTCTTTAGTCTGAAATGGCAGCCGTGTCTCACGCTTGCCCCTGGAGCTCGTGTAGGCAGTGCCCTGCCACCTGAGAGCACTCTCCTGGAGAAGGAAGCTCCTATTTTGGTCCTGCCCCTCTCCTCATGTGCCCCCAGACAATGGTGCCTTGCCTCTCTGGCAGGCCCAGACTTCTTCCCATACTCCCTCAGTTGTGTCACACCACACCCTAGCCCCCTCAAGCTGTCTCCACAAAGCCAATCACAGTCCTCACCCAGGGCCTGACCTCCAAAACCCAAGCCTCAGCACTCAGACCCTGCCAGCCCCAGCAGATGAGCATCTCAGGCTGGAGAGTGCAGGGCAGCGGCACCTACCATCTGTGCAGGTCTCTCTCTGCTTTGCCCTCCATAAACCAGTTACTGTGCTCTCCTCTGAGGCTCCAAAGCTCCCCCTCTGTCCTGGCTGATTGTCCTGCAAGTGAGGGGACTTCCCAGGGTACGCAAACCTTCCCTCTTTCACGGCTTCCTCTCTGGGGTGCAGGGCCCGTCCTGACTCCTTTTTCTCTCTTTTTTTTTTCCTTTTTTCTTTTGTCCTACCCAGTTATGTGGAGATTTTCTTGCCCTTTTGGGAATCTGAGGTCTTCTGCCAGCATTCAGTAGATGTTCTGTGAGAATTGTTCCACGTGTAGATGTATTTTTGATGTATTTGTGGGAGAACGTGAGCGCCATATCCTACTCCTCCACCATCTTCATCCGATCTCTGGGAGCTCATTCCTTTTGAGGCAACCTATTTTGAAGCTGGGCAGCCATGATGAAGTCTGTGACAGCTGTCTGCTCTGTCCTATGTCAATGGCTATAAGAACTCATCAGAGCAACTAGTATAAAATTTGATTACAATTAAAATGTAACCATGATTTAATAGTCTAAAGTAAATGAACTGTACTGCCAAGAGAACTATGTTTAAAAAAACCCACAAAAACAAAAAAATCTTCGGGAAAGAATCCCAGTAAAAGAAAGGATCAAGTTAAATTTATTCCAAAATATGTCTGTGAGCTGATGTCGGATTTCTTCATCGCCGTGTTTCTGATATTCTGAGAAACACAACCATGTTAATACAGAAAAAAATGGTAAATGTATGGTAGTTTAAAAGAGAAGAATCATAGATCCTTCAACTTATTACTTTCATTTTTCTATTACCTTTTTAACTTAAGTAAACAATAACAATAAAAAATAGTTTTGGATGCTTTTTGGTATCCAGTGACTTGCAGGTGAATTTGGATCCCATCATACTTATAAGTCAGTGGGACAAAGCCCCTGCTCACATTGAAAATTGTCTGAAGCAGAGGTCAGCTTTTTTTTTTTTTTTGTAAAGGCCAGAGAGTATTTTCAGCTTTGTGGGTCCTATGGTGTCTGTCACAGCCACTCAGTTCTACATTCCTAGTGCATAAGCAGCTGTAGATACTAAGTAAACAAAATAGCATGGCTGTGCTCTGATAAAACTCTGTTTTAAAAACAGAATCTATGGGCTGAGTTTGGCTGTGGACTTTAGATTGCCAACTGCTTGTCTAAAGAGTGAGAGCAAGGTAGATAAACATAAGGAAAAAGAATGCCTGCTTTTCGTGGGATAAATTGATAATTGCACTTTGACAGTAACAAAATGAGGCACATTACCTCTACTGCTGGTTACACATTTGATTTGATATTTTTATTTATTAAATGTTTCTGTTAGCACTGAGTACTCATCAAGATGGCCTTGACATTTCCCTCAGCTTGACAAAACTTTAGACAGGCTTCTTTCTGCCTCTAGGCCCCAGGCCTCCCCCTCACCTTGGCCCTTAAAGAATCCAGAAAGTCTAACCTCAGAGGGCCCTACCTTCACTTTCCTCAGAGCATTTATTTTAGAAAACTTACTATATTTTTTCACTGTCCTTTTGAGATACAAAAATTTTTAAAGCCTCTTGCCAGTTTTTCAGCCCGGGACCAGCTTTCTCAAGGACCTGGGAGACATCCCTTTCAAATGTCCTCATCAAGGAAGATAGTTCTTGTTTCTCAGTCTTTGTGGGAGCGTAGGATCGTAACTTGGGTAGCTGCCTTACTCCAAGTTGTACTGCTACCTCCTGTCATGAGGGTGAGAGAAAGTTTATTGTTGCTTTGTGTAAGGCCAGTTAGAAAACACACATGACTGGGATTCCCCCCACTCCAGCTCTTAGAGACTCTCCCCTCCATCAGTCGACCTCAGCTCTTAAAAACTTTCTCAGGCTTCCCTGGTGGTGCAGTTGAGAGTCCGCCTGCTGATGCAGGGGACACGGGTTCGTGCCCCGGTCCGGGAAGATCCCACATGCCACAGAGTGGCTGGGCCCGTGAGCCATGGCCGCTGAGCCTGCGCGTCCGGAGCCTGTGCTCCGCAACGGGAGAGGCCACAACAGTGAGAGGCCCGCGTAGCGGGAAAAAAACAAACAACAACAAAAAAACTTTCTCATTTTTTATTTCAGTGAAGTTAAGTTCAGACTAAGTTCTGGTTTATCTTCCCTATTGCATAGCCTTGAATAAAATGTTGCTCTCCTATTTAATTTTGTCCAGTGCAATTTTTGCTTTTATGGCACAAAAATTATCATCTCACCAGGATATTTTTTTAAAAAATCCTGTTGTTTGACAATGTGATAACTCCTAAAAAAAATTTGCTACCAACATAGATATAATCTTTTCATTTACTATTCATTAGTGATCATTACTTGATGAAATTAATTATTTTAATAGGAAAATACATATGTACTCATTTTATATCAGTGTGTAGCTATCATAATTGCATATATATCAATATAATCATGCTTAAGAGAGATAAAGAGACTGGAGTCCCTTAGAGGGGCACTTGAATTCTATTCAAAGATTTACAAATTGAAATCTTGAATGAAGGAGTTACACATCTTTTATTAGTGCTTTGTAAGAAGTTCTGGGTGCATGATAGAGAAGCAGAACATATTTGTAATTGAATGTATGAGAAGTAGAAATTGTTTATCAGAATTACATTTATTAACCTCTCCTGGCATATTCCTTCATGTCAGAAATTTTCAGTTGCCAAAAACAAGCAAAGTGGAACTTGAATGTTTAATTAAGCTGGTGTAGATATCTATTCTGCCAATTATGTTGCATTTAAGTGTTTTAGAGCATACTGTATTGAGTGCTCATTTCTTGTAATCTGGAGAAATTTCACAGTACTGGCATTCTTTTGTCAGGTTTTGAAACATAACTTTCAGAGATGATTTTGATCGTATTTTCCACATGATACGTTTGTAACTTGAGTCCTAAACTATTGTTGGCCAATGAATAATGCAGCCACAACAAAAAAGACTTGATGAATAACCAACTTATCTTTGAATTTAAACTCGTTGCCTATTGAATCGGTAATTTTCTGTTGTTTTGAAACCTTGCTGGAGGGGATCAAGAAACATAACCAGAAAACCAACCAAACAGCAATAAAACAGACCTAGATTTATCAAGCCTATCTCAGAAGTATCCCCTCTTATTTTAAAAAACACAAAATTAAGAAACTCAGCTTCAAGGAAGAAAGAAATGTCCTCTCTATATAGTATGGATACTTAAAAGTTTGGGAAAGCACAAAACTGTTTAATTCTTTAGACTTCCCTAGACAACATTGGATCAGAAAAAGGAATCAAATCACAGTTTCTTTTGATATTTAAAGTCCCCTTATGCTTAGCCAGATCCCCAGGTAACTTCATAATCTTGCTCCTTTATTAGAGATTGTTTGGTTTCTTTCAAGCATACTCCCATTTCTTTGAAGATAGATTTGGAGCACAAATAAATAAAGGGGACGTATGTATTAAGCCATAGAGTCTGGATGTACATTATTAAAGTTTCCCCTTGTGTATTTCTCCTCATAAGCAGGAGCCTGAATCTATTCTGCTAGTAAATAAACTGAACATTAATACCGAACCTTCCAGTCCTCCAAGGTACCTCCTGCTTACTGTAAATGTTTCTTCCTTTTTACCAGAGAACATTTGCTATGAGGGCACAATGTATTAGTTCTATTTGTCCCATAAAAATCTCTCTTTTGTTTTGGAGCATTCATGTTTTGGAGGAAAAGGATTACAGTTTTCCTGTTTGGACAAGTGATTGATCAAGTACCTGGAGGATCTGTTCCCACATGGTAAATTCAACCATCCATCTAACATAAAAGCAATTTTCCAATTTGTGACAGTAAGAATGAGAGTCTGCTCTCTTTTTCAAAGGAGCACATTATTCCACATGTTTAGCATGAGGTCGGGCAAAAAACCTGTTTACATTGTGAGAATTCTGAGAGCTTTAGATGTTCTTCATCTGTTTATACAAATATATATATTCTTAATATTCTGACAGACCACCTGTTCACCTCTGAACACAATCGGGAATTTCATGTCAAGCACTAAGGATTAAATCGTCCTCTAGAGGTGATTTCTGTCAAGCAAATACATTTTAACTGAGTGTTTAACAAGTCTTTCATTTCTTTTAAAATGAAGCCCAAGATGTCTCACAAAATTTGAGATTCAGTTAGGCTATAGTCATGCCTCTATAATACCAAATAACAGAAAAGCATTAGGTCATTGTTTCTTACATTGGCATGCTTAACAAACAACATATACTTTGGCACTGGTCATCTTTATCTAATTCACATTTGAACCAGAACTGTTGAGATACACTTTACTTTAAAGCCACTAGTCATTGTATCTGTTAGAGCTATGAACCTGCTTTCTTTCTTTTTTTTTTTTTGTAACATCTTTATTGGAGTATAATTGCTCTACAATTGTGTGTTAGTTTCTGCTGTGTAACAAAGTGAATCAGCTATGTCTATACATATACCCCAATATCTCCTCTCTCTTTTGTCTCCCTCCCACCCTCCCTATGCCACCCCTCTAGGTGGACACAAAGCACCGAGCCGATCTCCCTGTGCTACACAGCTGCTTCCCACTAGCTATTTGTTTTACATTTGGTAGTGTATATATGTCCATGCCACTTTCTCACTTTATCCCAGCTTACCCTTCCCCCCCCATCCTCAAGTCCATTCTCTATGTCTGCGTCTTTATTCCTGTCCTGCCCCTAGGTTCTTCAGAAACTTTTTTTTTTTTTTAGATTGCATATATATGTGTTAGCATACAGTATTTGTTTTCCTCTTTCTGACTACTTACTTCACTCTGTATAACAGACTCTAGGTCCATCAGCCTCACTACAAATAACTCAATTTCATTTCTTTTTATGGCTAAGTAATATTCCATTGTATATATGTGCCACATCTTCTTTATCCATTCATCTGTCGATGGACACTTAGGTTGCTTCCATGTCCTGGCTATTGTAAATAAAGCTGCAATGAACATTGTGATACAAGACTCTTTTTGAATTATGGTTTTCTCAAGGTACATGCCCAGCAGTGGAACTGCTGGGTTGCACGGTAGCTTTAGGTCTAGTTTTCCAAGGAACCTCCACACTGCTCTCAACAGTGGCCGTACCAATTCACATTCCCACCAACAGTGCAAGAGGTTTCCCCTTTCTCCACACCTTCTCCAGGATCCATTGTCTGTAGATATTTTGATGGTGGCCAATCTGATTGGTGTGAAGTGATATCTCATTGTAGTCTCGATTTGCATCTCTCTAGCCATTAGCGCTGTTGAGCATCCTTTCATGTGTTTGTTGGCAATACGTATATCTTCTTTGGAGAAATGTCCATCCAGGTCTTCTGTCGTTCATTTGAAGGATAAGCTAGTTTGTGTTAAGCAGTATGTATTGGTTCGGTCATTTGCATCATATTTGTTAGCATTTATTGGTGGCAGAGTGTTTGCCTAGGTACAGAATTAATAGCCCTTAGTAATGACTGCTGCTGGTATGTATTTTTGTAAATGTTATGCACTCACTGACAGGAATAAAAACACACACAAAAGAAAAGGACTTTTTTTTTTTTTTTGCCAAGGACAGTGTTGCTGCCTAAAAAAAATGATGCTATAAAATAGTGACAGCTTCTTTCTGAATAGCCCCTGATTGGGCTGTTTGTTTTTTTGATACTGAGCTGCATGAACTGCTTGTAAATTTTTGAGATTAATCCTTTGTCAGTTGCTTCATCTGCAAACATTTTCTCCCATTCTGAGGGTTGTCAGCGCGTCCCCTTTATGTTTTACTTTGCTGTGCAAAAGCTTCTAAGTTTCATTAGGTCCCGTTTTGCTTATCTTTGTTTTTATTTCCATTGCTGTAGGAGCTGGGTCATAAGGGATCTTGCTGTGATTTATGTCATGGAGTGTTCTGCCTATGTTTTCCTCGAAGAGTTTTATAGTGCCTGGCCTTATATTTAGGTCTTTAATCTTTTTTTCTTTTAACGTCTTTATTGGAGTATAATTACTTTACAAGGGTGTGTTAGTTTCTGCATTATAACAAAGTGAATCAGTTATAATATACATACGTTCCCATATCTCTTGCCTCTTGCGTCTCCCACCCTCCCTATCTCACCCCTTTAGGTGGTCACAAAGCACTGAGCTGATCTCCCTGTGCTATGCGGCTGCTTCCCACTAGCTATTTTACGTTTGGTAGTGTATATATGTCCATGCCACTCTCTCACTTTGTCACAGCTGACCCTTCCCCCTCCCCATATCCTCAGGTCCATTCTCTAGTAGGTCTGTGTCTTTATTCCCATTTTGCCCCTAGTTCCGCATGACCTTTTTTTTTCCCCCTTAGATTCCATATATATGTGTTAGCATATGGTATTTGTTTTCTCTTTCTGACTTACTTCACTCTGTATGACAGACTGTAGATCCATGCTCCTCACTACAAATAAACCCATTTCATTTCTTTTTATGGCTGAGTAATATTCCATTGTATATATGTGCCACATCTTCTTTATCCATTCATCTGTTGATGGACCCTTACGATGCTGCCATGTCCTCGCTATTGTAAATAGACATGCAGTGAACATTGTGGTACATGACTCTTTTTGAATTCTGGTTTTCTCAGGGTATATGCCCAGTAGTGGGATTGCTGGGTCGCATGGTAGTTCTATTTTTAGTTTTTTTAAGGAACCTCCAGACTGTTCTCCATAGTGTCTGTATAAATTTACATCCCCACCAACAGTGCAAGAGAGTTCCCTTTTCTCCACACCCTCTCCAGCATTTATTGTTTGTAGGTTTTTTCATGATGGCCACTCTGACTGGTGTGAGTTGATATCTCACTGTAGTTTTGATGTGCATTTCTCTAATGATTAATGATGTTGAGCATTCATTCATGTATTTGCACACATAAACAGTCTGTATATGTTCTTTGGAGAAATGTCTGTCTAGGTTTTCTGCCCATTTTTGGATTGGGTTGTTTGTTTTTTGATATTGAGCTGCATGAACTGCTTGTAAATTTTGGAGATTAATCCTTTGTCAGTTGCTTCATTTGCAAATATTTTCTCCCATTCTGAGGGCTGTCTTTTGGTCTTGTTTATGGTTTCCATTGCTGTGAAAAAGCTTTTAAGTTTCATTAGGTCCCTTTTGTTTATTTTAGTTTTTATTTCCATTTCTTTATGAGGTGGGTCAAAAAGGATCTTGCTGTGATTGATGTCATAGAGTGTTCTGCCTATGTTTTCCTCTAAGAGTTTGATAGTGTCAGGCCTTACATTTAGATCTTTAATCCATTTTGAGCTTATTTTTGTGTATGGTTTTAGGGAGTATTCTAATTTCATACTTTTACATGTAGCTGTCTGGTTTTCCCAGCACCACTTATTGAAGAGGCTGTGTTTTCTCCACTGTATATTTTGCCTCCTTTATCAAAGATAAGGTGACCATATGAGCACGGGTTTATCTCTGGGGTTTCTATCCTGGTCCATTAATCTGTATTTCTCTTTTTGTGCCAGTACCATACTGTCTTGATTACTGTAGCTTTGCAGTATAGTCTGAAGTCAGGGAGGTTAATTTCTCCAGTCCCTTTATCTTTCTCAACATTGCTTTGGCTATACGGGATCTTTTGTGTTTCCAAACAAATTGTGAAATTTTTTGTTCTAGTTCTGTGAAAAATGCCAGTGGTATTTTGATAAGGATTGCATTGACTCTGTTCATTGCTTTGGGTAGTGGAGTCATTTTCACAGTGTTGATTCTTCCAATCAAAACACATGGTATAACTCTCCATCTATTTGTATTATCTTTCATTTCTTTCATCAGTGTCTTATAATTTTCTCTATACAGGTCTTTTGTCTCCTTAGGTAGGTTTATTCCTAGATATTTTATTGTTCTTGTTGCAGTGGTAAATGGGAGTGTTTTCTTAAATTCACTTTCAGATTTTTCATGATTAGTGTATAGGAATGCTAGAGATTTCTGTGCATTAATTTTGTGTCCTGCAACTTTGCCAGATTCATTGATTAGCTCTAGTAGTTTTCTGGTAGCATCTTTAGGATTCTCTATGTATAGTATCATGTCATCTGCGAACAGTGACAGCTTTACTTCTTCTTTTCCAATTTGGATTCCTTTCATTTCTTTTTCTTCTCTGATCTCTGTGAAGAAAACTTCAAAAACTATGTTGAATAATAGTGGTGACATTGGGCAACCTTGTCTTCTTTCTGATCTTAGTGGAAATGATTTCAGTTTTTCACCACTGCGAATGATGTTGGCTGTGGGTTTGTCATATATGGCCTTTATTATGTTGACGAAGGTTCCCTCTGTGCCTAATTTCTGCAGGGTTTTTATGAATAATGGGTGTTGAATTTTGTTGAAAGCTTTTTCTGCATGGATTGAGATGATCATATGTTTTTTCTCCTTCAATTTGTTTATATGGTATATCACTTTATTGATTTGCATATATTGAAGAATCCTTGCATTCCTGGGATAAACCCCACTTGATCATGGTGTATGATCCTTTTAATGTGCTGTTGGATTCTCTTTGCTAGTATTTTGTTGAAGATTTTTGCATCTATGTTCATCAGTGATATTGGCCTGTAGTTTTCTTTCTTTGTGACATCTTTGTCTTGTTTTGGTATCAGTGTGATGGTGGCCTCGAAGAATGAGTTTGGGAGTGTTCCTCCCTCTGCTATATTTTGGAAGAGTTTCAGAAAGATAGGTGTTAGCTCTTCTCTAAATGTTTGATAGAATTCACCTGTGAAGCCATCTGGTCCTGGGTTTTTGTTTGTTGGAAGAGTTTTAATCAAAGTTTCAATTTTGAATCAGAAGTTTCAATCAAAGTTTCAGTGTTTGTGATTGGTCTGTTCATATTTTCTATTTCTTCCTGGTTCAGTCTCAGAAGGTTGTGCATTTCTAAGAATTTGTCTGTTTCTTCGAGGTTGTCTATTTTATTGGCATAGAGTTGCTTGTAGTAATCTCTCATGATCCTTTGTATTTCTACAGTGTCAGTGGTTGCTTCTCCTTTTTTATTTGTAATTCTGTTGATTTGAGTTATCTCCCTTTTTTTTCTTAATGAGTCTGGCTAATGGTTTATCAATTTTTTTATCTTCTCAAATAAACAGTTTTTAGTTTTATTGATCTTTGCTATCGTTTCCTTCATTTCTTTTTCATTTATTTCTAATATGATCTTTATGATTTCTTTCCTTCTGCAAACTTTGGGATTTTTTGTTCTTCTTTCTCTAATTGCTTTATGTGTAACGTTAGGTTGTTTATTTGAGATATTTCTTGCTTCTTAACGTAGGATTGTATTGCTATAAACTTCCCTCTTAGAACTGCTTTTGCTGCATCCCATAGGTTTGGATCATCGTGTTTTTATTGTCATTTTTTTCCAGGTAGTTTTTGTTTTTCTCTTTGATTTCCTCAGTGATCTCTTGGTAATTAAGTAGTGTATTGTTTAGCCTCCATGTGCTTGTATTTTCTACATTTTTTTTTCCTGTAATTGATAACTAGCCCCATAGCATTGTGGTCGGAAGAGATGCTTGATATGATTTCAATTTTCTTAAAAATACCAAGGCTTGATTTGTGACCTAAGGTATGGTCTCTTCTGGAGAATGTTCCATGAACATCTGAGAAGAATGTGTATTCTGGTTTTTTTGGATGGAATGTCCTATAAATATCAATTAAGTCCGTCTTGTTTAATGTATCATTTTAAGCTGGTGTTTCCTTATTTATTCTCATTTTGGATGATCTGTCCTTTGGTGAAAGTGGGGTGCTAAAGTCCCCAAATATGATTGTGCTAGTGTTGATTTCCCCTTTTATGGCTGTTAGCATTTGCCTTCTGCATTGAGGTGCTCCTGTGTTGGGTGCATAAATATTTACAATTGTTATATCTTGTTCTTGGATTGATCCCTTGATCATTATATAGGTCATTCTTTGTCTTTTGTAATAGTCTTTATTTTAAAGTGTATTTTGTCTGATATGAGAATTGCTACTGCAGCTTTGTTTTTATTTCCATTTGCATAGTATTTCTTTTTCAGTCTGTATGTGTCCCTGAAGTGGGTATCTCGTAGATAGCATATATATGGGTCCCTTTTTTTAGTCCATTCAGCCAGTCTGTGTCTTTTGGTTAGAGCATTTAATCCATTTACATTTAAGGTAGTGATCGATATGTATGTTCCTATTACTATTTTTCTTAATTGTTCTGGGTTTGTTTTTGTAGGTCATTTTCTTCTCTTGTGTTTCCTTCTTAGAGAAATTCCTTTAGCATTTGTTGTAGAGCTGGTTTGGAGGTGCTGAGTTCTCTTAGCTTTTGCTTGTCTGTAAAGGTTTTAATTTCTCCATTGAATCTGAATGAGATCCTTGCTGGGTAGAGTAATCTTGATTGTAGGATTTTCCCTTTCATCACTTGAAGTATGTCCTGCCACTCCCTTCTAGCCTGCAGAGTTTCTGCTGAAAGATCTGCTGTTAACCTTATGGGGATACCCTTGTATGTTATTGTTTTTTCCCTTGCTGCTTTTAATATTTTTTCTTTGTATTTAATTTTTGATAGTTTGATTAATATGTGTTTTGGCATGTTTCTCCTTGGATTTATTCTGTATGGGACTCTCTTTGCTTCCTGGACTTGATTGAATATTTCCTTTCCCTTATTAGGGACGTTTTCACTATAATGTCTTAAAATTTTTTCTCAGTCCCTTTTTTTTCCCTTTATTCTTCTCGGACCCCTATAATTTGAATGTTGGTTCTTTTAATGTCCTAGAAGTCTCTGAGACTGTCCTCAATTCTTTTCATTCTTTTTTCTTTATTCTGCTTTGTGGTAGTTATTTCCACTATTTTATCTTCCAGGTCACTTACCCATTCTTCTGCCTCAATTATTCTGCTATCAATTACTTCTAGACAATTTTTAATTTTATTCATTGTGTTGTTCATCATTGTTTGTTTGCTCTTTGGTTCTTCTAGGTTCTTGTTAAACGTTTCTTGTATTTTTTCGTTTCTATTTCCACGATTTTGGATCATCTTTACTGTCATTACTCTGAATTCTTTTTCAGGTAGACTGCCTATTTCCTCTTCATTTATTTGGTCTGGTGGGTTTTTATCTTGCTCCTTCATCTGCTGTGTGTTTTTCTGTCTTCTCATTTTGCTTATGTTACTGTGTTTGGGGTCTCCTTTTCACAGGCTGCACGTTTGTAGTTCCCATTGTTTTTGGTGTCTGCCCCCATTGTCTAAGGTTGGTGCAGTGGGTTGTGTAGTCTTCCTGGTGGAACAGAATGGTGCCTGTGTTCTGATGGATGAGGCTGCATCTTTTCTGTCTGGTAGGGAGGACCGTGTCCAGTGGTGTGTTTTGGGGTGTCTGCACCTTATTATGATTTTAGGCAGCCTCTCTGCTAATGCGTCGGGTTGTCTTCCTGTCTTGCTAGTTGTTTGCCATAGGGTGTGCAGCACTGTAACTTGCTGGTCATTGGGTGGAGCTTGATCTTAGCATTGAGATGGATATCTCTGGGAGAGCTTTCACCACTTGATATTACATGGGGCTGGGAGGTCTCTGGTGGACCAGTGTTCTGAACTTGGCTCTCCCACCTCAGAGGCACAGGCCTGTCATGAAGACTGTGTCAGCCACACAGCTCAGAAGAAAAGGGTGAAGATAAGAAAGAAAGAAAGAATAAAATAAAATAGTTATTAATATAAAAAATATTAAAAATTAAAAAGTAATAAAAAAGGAAAAAGGAAAGAAGAGAGCAGCCAAACCAAAAAACAAATCCACTAGTGATAACAAGCGCTAAAAACTATACTAAAAAACCCCCAAAGAAACAAAAAAAGGGGCAGACAGAACCCTAGGACAAGTGGTAAAAGCAAAGCTATACAGACAAAATAACACAAATAAACATACCCATACACACTCACAAAAGAGAAAAAGGAAAAAAAAATATATGTATGTGTGTGTATATATATATATAAACAAAAAGGAAGTGAACAACCAAATCAATAAACAAATCTACCAATGATAATAAGCTCTAAATACTAAACTAAGATAAACATAAAACCCAGAAACAAATTAGATGCAGAAAGCATACCCCAAGTCTACAGTTTCTCCCAAAATCCAGTGTCTCAATTTTGGGATTAATCATTTTCTATTCAGATATTCCAGAGATGCATGGTCCATCAAGTTGATTGTAGAGATTTAATCCACTGGTCCTCAGGCTGCTGGGTGAAATCTCCCCTTCTCTCTTTGGTCGCAGCTCCTGGGGTTCAGCTTTGGATTTGACCCCACCTGAGGGTGTCTGTTCTTCACTCAGACAGGACGGGGTTAAAGTAGCAGCTGATTAGAGGACTCTGGCTCACTCAGGCTGCTGGGGGTGGGGGGAGGGGGTGGAACGGAGGGGTACGGAATGCTGGACGAGCCTGCGACGGCAGAGGCCTGCGAGATGTTGCACCAGCCTGAGGTGTGCCGTGTGTTCTCCCGGGGAAGTTGTCCCTGGATCACGGGACCCTGGCAGTGGTGGGCTGCACAGGCTCCAGGGAGGGGAGGTGTGGATAGTGACCAGTGCTTTCACACAGGCTTCTTGGTGGCTGCAGCAGCAGCCTTAGCATTTCATGCCCATCTCTGGTGTCTGTGCTAATAGCCGCAGGTCATGCCCATCTCTGGAGCTTGTTTAGGCAGTGCTCTGAATCTGCTCTCCTAACACACCCCGAAACCATGGTCTCTTGCCTGTTAGGCAGTTCCAGGCTTTTTCCCAGACTCCCTCCCAGCTAGCTGTGACACACTAGCCCCCTTCAGGCTGTGTTTACACAGCCAACCTCAGTCGTCTCCCTGGGATCTGACCTTCGAAGCCGGAGCCTCAGCTCCCAGCCCCCACCTGTCCTGGTGGGTGAGCAGACAAGCCTCTCAGGCTGGTGAGTGCTGGTCGGCACCTATCTCCTGTGTTGGAATCTCTCCACTTTGTCCTTTGAGGCCCTATTGCTGCATTCTCATCCGTGGCTCCGAAGCTTCCCCCCGATGACCCCCTACCTCTGCCAGTGAAGGAGCTTCCTAGTGTGTGGAAACTTTTCCTCCTTCTCAGCTCCCTCCCAGAGGTGCAGGTCCTGTCCCTATTCTTTTGTCTCTGTTTTTTCTTTCGCCCTATCCAGGTACGTGGGGAGTTTCTTGCCTTTTGGGAAGTCTGAGGTCTTCTGCCAGCATTCAGTAGGTGTTCTGTAGGAGTTGTTCCACGTGTAGATGTATTTCTGATGTATTTGTGGGGAGGAAGGTGATCTCCACGTCTTAGTCCTCTGCCATCTTGAAGGTCTCCTATGAGCCTGCTTTCTAAGGAGGGTGTTGCTTAATTGAATTATTGATTCCTTTAAGAAATATTTGTCGAGTGCCTACCATATGCCAGGAAATTTTAAAGGCACTGAGAGTACATCAGCAAGCAAGAAGTTAAGTTCCAGGCTCTTACAGACCCCACATTCCAGAAGATGTAATTCATTTATTTGATAGACATTGTCTGAGGATATAAGTACGAGGACTTACACAGCACATTGCGGATATGGCAATAAAAGAAGCTCTTGTCCCCAGTGAGCTCCTAATCTGGGGAGGAGAGGAAGAATATTGGGTTGGCCAAAAAATTCATTCTGGTTTTTCTGTAAGATGTTACAGAAAAACTCAAACAAACCTTTTTGGCAGCCGAACCAATAAATTGCATAATAAGAAGACAGTATATGGGGGCATGCATGGGAGCTGTAAGGGTGTAGACATGGAGGGACCAGTCCAGGCACAGTTGAGGAGAGGTTTCAGAAAAAGCTGATAGGCAGCCTGAGGGTCCCATCCTTACTTGCTCTTCAACTTCCATCATTTCTCTAAACCCTACTTATTTCATTACTTTCCTGTCCCTCACCAGTGCCCAGATACTCAAAACCTCCATAACTGAGTTTGAGCAATCCATAGCATCTGTGAAAAGCTATGATGCTTTTGGCCAGAGGAGAAGTGATTTTAAATATTTTAGCCCCTGTTTAGTGACAACAATGAATAAAATCACTGAAATGCATGCTAATCTGAATTTTCAAGAGCAAATGTGATAAATATTATTTTAGTGTATTTCTAACATTAGAAATACAGATAGTCTTTCCTTTCATCTTACATTGTTTCTCTGAAATCTCTTCTAAGGATCTAAGAATCATTGTTTGCATTTTAGTGCTTGTTTCCAATCATACTGTTCCTATTTTCATAATAACTGATTTTTAAATCTTTTGAATCAGAGGCGTTTCCCATCCTTTGAAACCACAAGATGGGTGTGATTAGGCAGAATTGTCCATGGAAAGGCAGACGAGTTAGATCATTGTTTTGATGAAAACAAAAAATAAGACAATAGCAAGTGAGCTGAATCCAGATTTGTTATTTGAAATACAAATAATTTCCTAATATTTTGTTAACAGTATTTTGAGAATGAATGGTTGATAATGTAGCAGTTGCTTCAGCTGAAAACATGCCAGTAACTATCTCATTTTTGGCTATCTAAGCATCTTTCTGGAGTTTGTGACTAATTTTCCCATGGCATTGAAATTCCGTTTGTTAAATTGGTTTAACACTAACCCCATTTTCTGGCAAAAACAAAGTCAAGTGATTTTAACATTATTAATCCACTGTTTTTTAATCATGTCTTTTTGGGGAAATGTTAAACACTTTGAGAGATTATTCAGTAGTACTGTTTGACCTATTTTATTGAAGGTGTGCTTTTTGAGGGAATGGTTTGCTGCAGGGATATACTGAGTCATTTTAAATTGTTAATTGTACTTTTAATCCTGTTCCCCGCTCCCCTCTCCCCCTGGGAATAATTTAAGTAGTATTAGAACTGCAGCCTTAAAAGGAAATGATTTTCAAGGTGATGGTTAGAAGCAAGTAAGTTTGCCTTGACAGTAACCTTGCATAAAGAATGGGCACGCATAAACTCAGAGGCAAATACTGCCAAATTAAAGATCACATAGAAGTCTGTTAGCTGAAAACTCTCAAAGAGCAAAGGATGCCTCAGGATGACTCCCTTGTCCGCTGCTTCCTTGTCATCCCAACTAACCATTGGATCCAATGAACCAAATGTTGTTGGTAGGGAAAAGTAATGTGTATGTGTAGGCCAGATGTGTTACCTGTATTCAGAGATTCATAGCATGTTAGAATATCTAATCCGTACAATCTTTAATAGCTCTTTGATTTTACAGATGGAGAAACTGAATCTAAGAGTGATTAAGTTACTTTTCTAAGGCCACAGAACAGGGAAAGGACTAGAATGAATCATCTCTATGCCATGGTACCTATAACTCTAAATTGACCACCAGTTATCCCTCCCTACCCACCCCCACTCCCCTCCACATACCAAAAAAAGCTTTTTGGTGACTATTTCTGCAAGATTTCTAGGAAATGTAGCCCCTAACCCTAATGAATATCTTTACTTCTTTGAAATTTGTCTCTTTTTTCTTTCTGTCCTTCACTCATCTAAGAAATGTGTACTTTGATGCATACTACTGAAGCTGAATCGGGCCTCTGGACCCCGACACCAAATTAAATCTTGGAGACAGAGTTTTGGGTGAAGCTGAAAAGAATAGCTTTACTGCTTTGCCAGTCAAAGGGGGCCACAGTGGGCTAATGGCCTCAAAACTGTGTGTCCCAACTTGAAGAGGGTAGTGAGGAGTTTTATAGTAATGGTTCAAAGAGGGCATGATCAGCTTGTGGACATTCTTCTGATGGGTTGGTGGTGAGGTAAGTGGGAGTCAGCATCATCAACCTTCTGGTTCCAATCAGTCTGGGGTCTCTGTGCTTGTGGGCAGCACACCATCTTAACGGATAACTTCTCCCACCTGGTGGGGGTTTCAGTATCTACAAAACAGCTCAAAGATATTTTGTGTGCATCACTTGATGGGAAACTGGGACCCTGCCCCAAGGCTGCACTGTTGTTTCTCTTGACTGTTGGTTTCTCCCTTGCCTTGCATCCCCTCCCTTCCCTAATTAACAGCTGCTTGAATCTGCCCCTTGGAAGTCAGGGAGGGTCATGGAGGCTGAAGGAAGCCTGTTTCCTGTAATCAAAGAAATGGGGGGACATAGAAAGACTTTTGTGCCCAGGAGACCCACAGGGCCCTGGTTGGTATCACAACTACCTATATTATATTGGCTGCCTAATCATTTATCATTTAGGGTTAAAAGTGAACGTGGAAAGGCAAGTTCAACGTAAATTATTGGTTTGGTAATGACAGCTGCTGTCCTTAACTTACCCAGCTCCTGGTCACAGTTTCTAAAAAAGGACAGATAATTTGTACCAACCAGGTAAAAGATTACACTTCTTAGAGTGACCTGAAAATTCTATTTCTGAGATTGTGTTTTATTTGTTTAGTTAATATCAAATGCTTAACATTTTAATCTTGGTATTCCAACTGATGGTTTATCTCCTGAGTCACTAATTCTATGAAGAACATTTTATTTATTTATTTATTTATTTATTTTGCGGTACGCGGACCTCTCCCATTGCGGAACACAGGCTCCGGACGCGCAGGCTCAGCGGCGATGGCTCACGGGCCCAGCCGCTCCGCGGCATGTGGGATCTTCCTGGACAGGGGCACGAACCCGTGTCCCCTGAATTGGCAGGTGGACTCTCAACCACTGCGCCACCAGGGAGGCCTCGAACATTTTAATATAAGTTCAAAAATGTGACAACTACTTCCTGAGTATTGTGTCTTTAATCTTTAGGTATATTGAGACATGTTCAACTAAGTTCTGACCAAATTTAGGAGGTTCATATTTATGAATTTGATCTATTTTCCTTTTAAAAAACAACAGAATTTTTGTTTACAGTTTTAATCTACCAAGAAAAACACCATAGTAATGATAATTTGATATTGAAACTGATGTAAAAATCTAATGGGAAGAACAATATTATTAAGTGAAATATTGGGTTTTTCTCATTCTCCTTTTTTTTTTTTACATCTTTAGTGGAGTATAATTGCTTTACAATGGTGTTAGTTTCTGCTTTATAACAAAGTGAATCAGTTATACATAGGTTCCCATATCTCTTCCCCCTTGCTTCTCCCTCCCACCCACCCTCCCTATCCCACCCCTCTAGGTGGTCACAAAGCACTGAGCTGATCTCCCTGTGCTATGCGGCTGCTTCCCACTAGCTAGCTATTTTACGTTTGGTAGTGTATATATGTCCATGCCACTCTCTCGTTTTGTCACTTTTTCATATCTTCACCATTCGCAGCCCTGTATTTTGCATTAGGAAGTTATGAGCCAAGATCATTTCATTAATATCTTTAAAATTCTTGATATATTTTATTTACTGTACTAAAACTGGCATCTATTGCATAGTAATTTTATGGCATTTTTTGCATTTACTCATTCAGAAATTCGGTCTATGGTAAATTTTGAAAGAAAAAATTATTTTATGGGTGATTTGTTTAACTTCACAAAAGTCTTACTTAATGATACATAAAGAATAATATAGGCTTTTTACATTACCTACTTTAAAGGTTTTGTGGCTTGCTTAGCAAAGCAAAGTACAAAAGAAATTTTTACTTTAGTCAAGCAAAAATTTTAAAAGGATTTGTATTACTTTGTTTCTATTGATGCTAAAAGTTACAAAGAGACATAAAATCAACAATAGAGCAAAAGTTGAATTAACATTTAAAAACTATAAATATATATATAACTAAAATATTTTTCTGATTATGGTAGTAAAACATGCTAATGGTAATTACTTTTAAAAATACAGGATATATATACACATATATATATTATATTTTACATCTTTATTGGAGTATAATTGCTTTACAATGGTGTGTTAGTTTTTGCTTTATAATAAAGTGAATCACTTATACATATACGTATGTTCCCATATCTCTTCCCGCTTGCATCTCCCTCCCTCTCACCCTCCCTATCCCACCCCTCTAGGTGGTCACAAAGCACCGAGCTGATCCCCCTGTGCTATGCGGCTGCTTCCCACTAGCTAGCTATTTTACGTTTGGTAGTGTATATATATCCATGCCACTCTCTCGCTTTGTCACAGCTTACCCTTCCCCCTCCCCATATCCTCAAGTCCATTCTCTAGTAGGTCTGTGTCTTTATTCCTGTCTTACCCCTAGGTTCTTAATGACATTTTTTTTTCTTAAATTCCATATATATGTGTTAGCATACAGTATTTGTCTTTCTCTTTCTGACTTACTTCACTCAGTATGACAGACTCTAGGTCCATCCACCTCATTACAAATAGCTCAATTTCATTTCTTTTTAGGGCTGAGTAATATTCCATTGTATATATGTGCCACATCTTCTTTATCCATTCATCTGATAATGGACACTTAGGTTGATTCCATCTCCAGGCTATTGTAAATAGAGCTGCAATGAACATTTTGGTACATGACTCTTTTTCAATTATGGTTTTCTCAGGGTATATGCTCAGTAGTGGGATTGCTAGGTCATATAGTAAGTTCTATTTGTAGTTTTTTAAGGAACCTCCATACTGTTCTCCACAGTGGCTGTATCAATTTACATTTCCACCAACAGTGTAAGAGGGTTCCCTTTTCTCCACACCCTCTCCAGCATTTATTGTTTCTAGATTTTCTGATGATGGCCAGTCTGACAGGTATGAGATGATATCTCATTGTAGTTTTGATTTGCATTTCTCTAACGATTAATGATGTTGAGCATTCTTTCATGTGTTTGTTGGCAGTCTGTATATCTTCTTTGGAGAAACGTCTATTTAGGTCTTCTACCCGTTTTTGGATTGGGTTATTTGTTTGTTATTGAGCTGCATGAGCTGCTTGTAAATTTTGGAGATTAATCCTTTGTCAGTTTCTTCATTTGCAAATATTTTCTCCCATTCTGAGGGTTGTCTTTTGGTGTTGTTTATGGTTTCCTTTGTTGTGCAAAAGCTTTTAAGTTTCACTAGGTTCCATTTGTTTGTTTTTGTTTTTATTTCCATTTCCCTAGGAGGTGGGTCAAAAAGAATCTTGCTGTGATTTACGTCATAGAGTGTTCTGCCTATGTTTTCCTCTAAGAGTTTGATAGTTTCTGGGCTTACATTTAGGTATTTAATCCATTTTGAGCTTTTTTTGTGTGTATGGTGTTAGGGAGTGATCTAATCTCATACTTTTACATGTACCTGTCCAGTTTTCCCAGCACCACTTATTGAAGAGTCTGTCCTTTCTTCACTGTACATTCCTGCCTCCTTTATCAAAGATAAGGTGACCTTATGTGCGTGGGTTTATCTCTGGGCTTTCTATCCTGTTCCATTGATCTATCTTTCTGTTTTTGTGCCAGTTCCATACTGTCTTGATTACTGTAGTTTTGTAGTATAGTCTGAGGTCAGGGAGCCTGATTCCTCCAGCTCCGTTTTTCGTTCTCAAGATTGCTTTTGCTATTCGGGATTGCTTGTGTTTTCATACAAATTGTGAAATTTTTTGTTCTACTTCTCTGAAAAATGCCAGTGGTAGTTTGATAAGGATTGCATTGAATCTGTAGATTGCTTTGGGTAGTAGAGTCATTTTCACAATGTTGATTCTTCCAATCCAAAAACATGGTATATCTCTCCGTCTATTTGGATCATCTTTCATTTCTTTCATCAGTGTCTTATAATTTTCTGCATATAGATCTTTTGTCTCCTTGGGTAGTTTTATTCCTAGATATTTTATTCTTTTTGTTGCAGTGGTAAATGGGAGTGTTTTCTTGATTTCACTCTCAGATTTTTCATCATTAATATATAGGAATGCCAGAGATTTCTGTGCATTTTGTATCCTGCTACTTTACCAAATTCATTGATTAGCTCTAGTAGTTTTCTGGTAGCATCTTTAGGATTCTCTGTATATAGTATCATGTCATCTGCAAACAGTGACAGCTTTACTTCTTCTTTTCTGACTTGGATTCCTTTTATTTCCTTTTCTTCTCTGATTGCTGTGGCTAAAACTTCCAAAACTATGTTGAATAAGAGTGGTGAGAGTGGGCAACTTTGTCTTGTTCCTGATCTTAGTGGAAATGCTTTCAGTTTTTCACCATTGAGGACGATGTTGGCTGTGGGTTTGTCATATATGGCCTTTATTATGTTGAGGAAAGTTCCCTCTATGCCTACATTCTGCAGGGTTTTTATCATAAATGGGTGTTGAATTTTGTCAAAAGCTTTCTCTGCATCTATTGAGATGATCACATGGTTTTTCTCCTTCAATTTGTTAATATGGTGTATCATGTTGATTTGCGTATATTGAAGAATCCTTGCATTCCTGGAATAAACCCCACGTGATCATGGTGTATGACCCTTTTAATGTGCTGTTGGATTGTGTTTTGTAGTATTTTGTTGAGGATTTTTGCATCTATGTTCATCAGTGATATTGGCCTGTAGTTTTCTTTCTTTGTGACATCCTTGTCTGGTTTTGGTATCAGTGTGATGGTGGCCTCGTAGAATAAGTTTGGGAGTGTTCCTCCCTCTGCTCTATTTTGGAAGAGTTTGAGAAGGATAGGTGTTAGCTCTTCTCAATATGTTTGATAGAATGTGCCTGTGAAGCCATCTGGTCCTGGGCTTTTGTTTGTTTGAAGATTTTTAATCACAGTTTCAATTTCAGTGCTTGTTCATATTTTCTATTTCTTCCTGATTCAGTCTTGGCAGGTTGTGCATTTCTAAGGTTTTGTCCATTTCTTTCAGGTTGTCCTTTTATTGGCATAGAGTTGCTTGTAGTAATCTCTCATGATCTTTTGTATTTCTGCAGTGTCAGTTGTTACTTCTTTTTCGTTTCTAATTTTACTGATTTGAGTCTTCTCCCTTTTTTTCTTGATGAGTCTGGCTAATGGTTTACCAATTTTGTTTATCTTCTCAAAGAACCAGCTTTTAGTTTTATTCATCTTTGCTATTGTTTCCTTCATTTCTTTTTCATTTATTTCTGATCTGATTTTTATGTTTTCTTTCCTTCTGCTAACTTTGGGGTTTTTTTGTTCTTTCTCTAATTGCTTTAGGTGTAAGGTTAGGTTGTTTATTTGAGATGTTTCCTGTTTCTTAAGGTAGGATTGTATTGCTATAAACTTCCCTCTTAGAACTGCTTTTGCTGCATCCCATAGGTTTTGGGTCATCGTGTCTCCATTGTTATTTGCTTCTGGGTATTTTTTTATTTCCTCTTTGAATTCTTCAGTGATCACTTCGTTATTAAGTAGTGTATTGTTTAGCCTCCATGTGTTTGTATTTTTTACAGATCTTTTCCTGTAATTGATATCTAGTCTCATGGCGTTGTGGTCAGAAAAGATACTTGATACAATTTCAATTTTCTTAAATTTACTAAGGCTTAACTTGTGACCCAAGATATGATCTATCCTGGAGAATGTTCCATGAGCACTTGAGAAAAATGTGTATTCTGTTGTTTTTGGATGGAATGTCCTATAAATATCAATTAAGTCCATCTTGTTTAATGTATCATTTAAAGCTTTTTTTCCTTATTCATTTTCATTTTGGATGATGTGTGCATCGGTGAAAGTGGGGTGTTAAAGTCCCCTCCTATGAATGTGTTACTGTCGATTTCCCCTTTTATGGCTGTTAGTATTTGCCTTATGTATTGAGGTGCTCCTATGTTGGGTGCATAAATATTTAAAATTGTTATATCTTCTTCTTGGATTGATCCCTTGATCATTATGTATATCCTTCTTTGTCTCTTCTAATAGTGTTTATTTTAAAGTCTGTTTTGTCTGATATGAGAATTGCTACTCCAGCTTTCTTTTGGTTTCCATTTGCATGGAATATCTTTTTCCATACCCTTACCTTCAGTCTGTATGTGTCTCTAGGTCTGAAGTGGGTCTCTTGTAGACAGCATATATATGGGTCTTATTTCTGTATCCATTCAGCCAATCTGTGTCTTTTGGTGGGAGCATTTAGTCCATTTACATTTAAGGTAATTATCGATATGTATGTTCCTATTCCCATTTTCTTAATTGTTTTGGGTTCATTATTGTAGGTCTTTTCCTCCTCTTGTGTTTCCTGCCTAGAGAAGTTTCTTTAGCAGTTGTTGTAAAGATGGTTTGGTTGTGCTGAACTCTCTCAGCTTTTGCTTGTCTGTAAAGGATTTAATTTCTCCATCAAATCTGAACGAGATCCTTGCTGGGTAGAGTAATCTTGGTTGCATGTTCTTCTCCTTCATCACTTTACATATGTCCTGCCGTTCCCTTCTGGCTTGCAGAGTTTCTGCTGAAAGATCAGCTGTTAACCTTATGGGGATTCGCTTGTGTGTTATTTGTTGTTTTTCCCTTGCTGCTTTTAATATGTTTTCTTTGTATTTAATTTTTGACAGTTTGATTATTATGTGTCTTGGCATATTTCTCCTTGGATTTACCCTGTATGGGACTCTCTGTGCTTCCTGGACTTG
Organism: Grampus griseus; assembly: GCF_964374135.1. Lineage (NCBI taxonomy): Eukaryota > Metazoa > Chordata > Mammalia > Artiodactyla > Delphinidae > Grampus > Grampus griseus. The sequence goes on from NC_139018.1 coordinate 98,077,288, forward strand.
ATTAACTATTTCCTTTCCCATATTAGGGACGTTTTCAACTATAATCTCTTCAAATATTTTCTCAGTCCCTTTCTTTTTCTCTTCTTCTTCTGGAACCCCTATAATTCGAATGTTGATGCGTTTAATGTTGTCCCAGAGGTCTCTGAGACTGTCCTCAGTTCTTTTCATTCTTTTTTCTTTATTCTGCTCTGCAGTAGTTATTTCCACTATTTTATCTTCCAGGTCACTTATCTGTTCTTTTGCCTCAGTTATTCTGCTATTGATCCCATCTAGTGTATTTTTAATTTCATTTATTGTGTTGTTCATCGTTGCTTGTTTCATCTTTAGTTCTTCTAGGTCCTTGTTAAATGTTTCTTGCATTTTGTCTATTCTATTTCCAACATTTTGGATCATCTTTACTATTATTATTCTGAATTCTTTTTCAGGTAGACTGCCTGTTTCCTCTTCATTTGTTAAGTCTGGTTGGTTTTTATCTTGCTCCTTCATCTGCTGTGTGTTTTTCTATCTTCTCATTTTGCTTATGTTACTGTGTTTGGGGTCTCCTTTTTGCAGGCTGCAGGTTCGTAGTTCCCGTTGTTTTTGGTGTCTGTTCCCAGCGGCTAAAGTTGGTTCAGTGGGTTGTGTAGGCTTCCTGGTGGAGGGGACTAGTGCCTGTGTTGTGGTGGATGAGGCTGGATCTTGTCTCTCTGGTGGGCAGGTCCACTTCTGGTGGTGTGTTTTGGGGTGTCTGTGGACTTATTATGATTTTAGGTAGCCTCTCTGCTAATGGGTGGGGTTGTGTCCCTGTTTTCCTAGTTGTTTGGCATAGGGTGTCCAGCACTGTAGCTTGCTGCTCATTGAGTGAAGCTGGGTGCTGGCATTGAGATGGAGATCTCTGGGAGATTTTCGGCGTTTGGTATTATGTGGAGCTCGGAGGTCTCTTGTGGTCCAGTGTCCTGAAGTTGGGTCTCCCACGTCAAAGGCAGAGCCCTGACGCCTGGCTGGAGCACCAAGAGCCTTTCATCCACACGGCTCAGAATAAAAGGGAGAAAAAGAAGAGAGAAAGAGAGGAATGTAGGAAGGGAGGGAGGGAAAGAAAGAAAGAAGATAAAATAAAGTACGATAAAATAAAGTTATTAAAATAAAAAATAATTATTAGGAAAAAAAATTTTTTTTTAAAGAATAAAAAAGGCAGACGGATAGAACCCTAGGACAAATGGTGGAAGCAAAGCTATACAGACAAAATCTCACACATAAGCATACACATACACACTCACAAAAAGAGTTAAAGGGGAAAAATCATAAATCTTGCTCTCAAAGTCCACCTCCTCAATTTGGGATCATTCCTTGTCTATTCATGTATTCCACAGATGCAGGGTACATCAAGTTGATTGTGGAGCTTTAATTCGCTGCTTCTGAGGCTGCTGGGAGAGATTTCCCTTTCTCTTCTTTGGTCTCACAGCTCCCGGGGCTCAGTTTTGGATTTGGCCCCGCCTCTGCGTGTAGGTTGGCGGAGGGCGTCTGTTCTTCGCTCAGACAGGACGGGGTTAAAGGAGCCGCTGATTTGGGAGCTCTGGCTCACTCAGGCGGGGAGGAGGGAGGGGCACGGAGTGCCGGGTGAGCCTGCGGTGGCACAGGCCGGTGTGATGTTGCACCAGCCTGAGGCACATCGTGTGTTCTCCCGGGGGAGTTGTCCCTGGATCCCGGGACCCTGGCAGTGGCGGGCTGCACATGCTACCTGGAAGGTGGGTGTGGATAGTGACCTGTGTTTTCACACAGGCTTCTTGGTGGAGGCAGCAGCAGCCTTAGCGTCTCATGCCCGTCTCTGGGGTCCGGGCTGTTAGCCGCAGCTCGCGCCCATCTCTGGAGCTCCTTTAAGCAGCGCTCTTAATCCCCTCTCCCCGTGCACCAGGAAACAAAGAGGGAAGAAAAAGTCTCTTGCCTCTTCGGCAGGTCCAGACTTTTCCCCGGACTCCCTCCTGGCTGGCCGTGGTGCACTAACCCCCTTCAGGCTGTGTTCACACCGCCAACCCCAGTTCTCTCCCTGTGCTCCAACCGAAGCCGGAGCCTCGGCTCCCAGCCCCGCCTGCCCTGGCGGGTAAGCAGACAAAGCCTCTCAGGCTGTTGAGTGCCAGTCGACATCGATCCTCTGTGCGGGAATCTCTCCGCTTTGCCCTGTGCACCCCTGTTGCTATGCTCTTCTCCGTGGCTCCGAAGCTTCCCCCCTTCCGCCACCCGCATTCTCTGCCCGCAAATGGACTTCCTAGTTTGTGGAAACCTTTCTTCCTTCACAGCTCCCTCCCACTGATGCAGGTCCCGTCCCTATCCTTTTGTCTGTGTTTATTCTTTTTTCTTTTGCCCTTCCCATGTATGTGTGGAGTTTCTTGCCTTTTGGGAGGTCTGAGGTCTTCTGCCAGCATTCAGTAGGTGTTCTGTAGGAGTTGTTCCACGTGTAGATGTATTTCTTGTGTATCTGTGGGGAGGAAAGTGATCTCTGCGTCTTACTCTTCTGCCATCTTCCCCTCTGAAAAAAAAAAGGACATATTTTTTTAAATAACAAAAGTTTGTAGCTCCACCGAGAGATGACACTGTGACCATTTTATTTGGTTATTTTTGTTGTATAAATGTGTGTGTGTGTGTGTGCATGCACACACAAGCGCTTGTATGTCTGTTGAGATAATAATGTACAAAGATGTTTGCATCCTGCTTGTTTGGCAACTTACAGGGTCCTTTGAATCAGTATTTGTAGACCACCAGCGTGTTACCAGTACTCACCTGCAGATCTTATAATGGCAGGTGAGCCTCTAAAAAGGTTCCCTGTGTGCCATGACTTTATTCTAATGCAGTTTGCTTTTAGATTGGGCAAAGATATTTACCTGCTCCTATTGGTGGGCTCTTTAAGTATGAGAGCTGGATTTCTTTTCCTGGATAATGTAAACAACTTGTGAATTCTTGTCTTGCTAGAGCAGAACATAAGAGGTTAGAGTTAATCCCCACGGTATACTGTTCCCGGTATTCTTCCAACCCTTTCTTCTAACTAGCTTCTAATCCCGTTGCCCATTCCCTATTGCACAGGCTGTATTGCAGTCTTGGGAGTTGTGTACTCTTTAATGGATGTAAAGTGAGAAGGTGTGGGAAACACGTGACAGCTTTATTGCATCTGGAAGCCATTACCATGGAATAGGAAAGTGATCAAAAGCCTTGCTGGCCAGCCGCCTAGGCCTCGCATTTCTGATATGGGGGTGTACAGTGTATGGTTCCCAGAAATATCTTCCCGTTTCTTCTCTAGTCAGGTGAATATTTTAGGAGTTTAGACCAGAATAGTCACCGAATATCTCTCAGTCTATCCAGCTGCCCTAAACTTAGGCAAAGTCCCTCCCAGAAATAGGGAAACCTTTGATTGATACCCCTAATTTCCAGTGCTGCTATGACTTTACATCATTTATTTTTGTTTTCATGGCCTTTTCCATGGGAGGTTCAGAGGGGTAGATCATGAACAGCTGGGTACCTTGCATCATACCCCAGAAGTCATCTCAGTTAAATCTGAATCAAAAAGTACAATATTTCTGTCCAGTCTCTTAAGATGAATGCATGCCTAATGCTCTGGAAAATTTAAAATACTGCTCTCAGTGTACCAGTTAAAATCAGAATACAGTTCACTTTCAGAGTTGTGATCATTATGGCATTATCTGCTATGCACTTCAGCCCAATGTTCACAAAGCACTTGGATGTTGTGATAAACTGTCATACTCAAAGTAAACAAGCACATGTCCTATACACTAACGCTACATAAATACCGTTAACTCATATCGCTGTCACTTGTTTTCATTAAATACTATGGGCCAACTCCTGTGTACAAGAAAACACTATGCTAGAAGTGGGCTGGATTAGATGACAATTAAGCATGAACTAAACACATTCTGGAAGAAACAGATACATACACAAGTAATACACAACGTTAGAGAGGGAGGAGGATAAATTAAGAGAAGATCACCCTGGTGGTTAAGAAAGATGCTTCTGAGCTTACATTGCCTGAACTCTAATCCTTAATCATCTCACTGCTCTGTGACCTTAGGGAGAAAAAAATTAGAAAAGGAAAGAAATATTTAATTACAACAAGTACAGAGAGGGAATGAGACTTTAGAAGCACTGGCAAAACCAAACCAAACAAAAACGTAACATTCCTAAGGCTACCTAGTTTACATGGTGTTCTTATGCTGTTCTTGGTGGAAACAGCAGCTTTCCACCTGGTTTTAATACTTTCAGAGGTCATATAATGAGATTTAATACATTTTCAGATATAGCATGGCTAAACTCCAGTTCAAAACTGTTTTGTTAGGAAGTTCAGGTTTTAGAGAAATATTTGAGGTTTTATATTTTGGAGACCAGAAATAATGTGATTCTGTGATTTTCAGATTATCTCAAGGTGGAAAATATTTTGTTCCTTATGACTGTGGTATATGAAGGGCTTAGTCATATTGAAGTGGGGCAGAAATGTCATGTTTTGCTTCTACACCTCCTAAATTGTTTTTCTGCTTCCAATACCTACTCATTTCAATCCATTTTTACACCCTTTCAGAGTCATCTTTCTAAATTCATCTGACAGTATCCCCTCCCTCTGTGAGAAGTTCAGCTAACTCTGTGTAGTTCACATGAGAAAGTCAAAGCTCCTTAGCTAAAGACCAACAAAATCTATCCTTGATCCATTTTTCCTTGGTCATCTTCTGCTACTTCTCACTTTTCATCCTATTCCGTCTCGGTGCAACCCCGTTACTCCACTAACACTGATGTTGTTGCTGTCACAATGATGTTTATTTGTCAAGTTCAATAGTTATTTTATGTCCTTATAAGACTCTTTCAGTGCACCTATCAGCATCAATCATCCTTCATCCTTCAAACCTCCTATTCCAATGTTTTCCCTAATTCCATTGCCCTGGCTTTCCTTTGACCTACTTTTTTTTTTTTTTTAAAGGACATACTTTTAAAAAAATCTATTTATTATTTATTTTTGGCTGCATGGGGTCTTCGTTGCTGCGCATGGGCTTTCTCTAGTTGCAGCGAGCGGGGGCTGCTTTTCATTGCTCTGCGCGGGCTTCTCATTACAGTGGCTTCTCTTGTTGCGGAGCACAGGCTGTAGGTGTGCGAGCTTCGGTAGTTGTGGCATGTGGGCTCAGTAGTTGTGGCACCCAGGCTTAGTTGTTCCACAGTATGTGGGATCTTCCTGGACCAGGGCTCAAACCTGTGTCCCCTGCATTGGCAGTCAGATTCTTAATCACTGCACCACCAGGGAAGTCCCTATCATTTTAAGTTTGATCCCAGTCATAGAATTTACTTATTCGTCTTCCACTAGTCCCTTATATATCGGTGTTTCCCAGGTTTCATTTCCTGACACTGTTCTTCATTCTGTATAATTCCCCTGGATGATCTTACCCATTTTCGTGGTTTTGAAATGATCCCCAGATCTAAGTGTCCAGCCCAGGTCTCCAGTAACCCAGTGGACATTACTTTATGGAAATCCTACAAGCACCTTAAGCTCAAACTCGACTGGACACATGACCCGACCTTACAACCCCTTTTTCTCCTTTATAGTTCCCAGCTCACTGGGCAGAAGCACCCCTCACCCAGTCTTCCACACCGAAGCCTTGGAACTTCATCACTTCTCTTTCTCCTCTTTCACTCCGTATCAAGCACTGAGTCCTAACAGTTTTCCTCTCTTAATATTTTTAAAATATATTCCCTCCTCCCTATCTCTACAGCTACTGTCTTAGTTCAGACACCCATCATCTCTTCCCTTTATAGCCTTCTAATTGGACTCTTTTCTCAGTCTCACCTTCCTTAAGCCATCCTCCTAAAATCCCCTCCCACCAAATCTATCTTAAACTCAACTCTGATGATGTCACTTCCTACCCCATGTAAACAATGAGAGATTGTTGGAGGTAATTTTTCACTTATATTGACTCTAAGATTTTGAGTTTTGAGTTTTGTTTGAAAAAATCTTCTGACCTATATAATAGGTCCAGCTTGCCTACCATATTGCACAAGACTATCGTACATACCCCTCACTTTGCCTCTGGTCATATAATGGTCTAGAAGGTGCTCCTGGAAATTTGGGCTCCACCAGCCTAAAATTGCTAGGGTTCATTGTAAACAATATTTTGTTTCTTTCCATTGTGTCTTGGTTTTAATTATTGCATTCCTTTGGAATATTTATATTCTTTATCTATCAGCAATAGCAAACCCTGTGCTCGCTCTGGCTATCTCTTAGTCATACATTAACTGTTAGCCCAGCATCATTTCAAGAAGTCTTCCTAGACAGCGCCCCCACCACCAGGGTACAATACACACACTCTAATTTGGTGTTTCATAGCACTGTTATGCTTTTCTTTTTCATAACTTTCTCAAAATTGTATTACATTTCTTGTGTCACTGATTCTCCCACTAATCTGTAAGTAAACTCATTACTGTATACCCAGTATCTAATAGAGTATCTGGCTTTCAGACATGTTCAGTAAATACCTATCAAAGTAAATTCTAGGGACACTAAACTCTCCACTCTACCGTGGCCATTACGTAATCACTCATCCTCTAGACCTTGACTCAGATGTTTCCCTCTGACTTCTCCTATACTAGGTTCACCACTAGTGGACTCAACTCAACCTTTGGACCTTTGCCATCCATCTCCAGGCCTCATTCCTCCATCCCATGGCCCACTCAAACCCTTACATACCTCTGTAACAGCACTTTCTCTTGTGTAACAAAATGAGGTTTTAATGTGCATGCCTCTCAATTAGGGTATACATTAATTTTTTACACCAGGACCATGTTTTAATCAACTCAAAATCCCTATCAGGAAGAATAGTCCGAGAAATATAGTAAATGTATAGTTGTTAAAGGGAGAATACTTTGCCCAGATGCCTTTAACATTAAAAAAAAATGAATGAAAGGTTAAAGAGTGGAAAAACAATAGAATCAATTATAATTCTATTTTTCATGAATTCTGATAAGAGAAAGTATTATAATTATACTATTTGGCTATAAATTGAATTTATTTTTTAGAGAACAGCAGTGTGAATGGCAGTTTATTTTCCTGTTTTCTAATTGTTTATGAATAATATGTATTAACATTAAATTATAAACACATAGCAAATATTTCATTAAACTAAGAAACTCTAAATTACATTTATTTACATAGCTTTTTGCCTATATTACCCATAACTTTTCATATCTAACATAAATTATTTGTTAAACCTCTCATTTTGGTTATAAAACATTGCTTTGGGATTGCAAAGCCACAGTTTCATAGGGCATTTTCATCATTAAGATATTGGCTGAATCAAGTCAAAGTATAAAATAGACAAAGCTTGGTTGTTGATATCCCTGGTCTTCCCATATGGCACTCATTTTTCCCTAAGATGCCTTATAATTGCATCATCTTCAAAATAGAACTTTCTATTTCACTTATCATATTCACACCGTGGAATGCCTTAAGCAGAATATTCATATGTTCCTCCATTGTTCTACTTAAAGTACCTGCTAAGCTGTTGCTACTGCTCTTACCGGACAACAAAAATCACAGGGTGGCAGCTGCAAGCAGTACAGACTAAGTAACACACCTGCATTAGGAGAATACTCATTCTGGTTTAAAACCAAGAACAAGATTATTCATTCTGGTGACCTCCAAAATCTCTTTAAATAGATAATGCATGCTGAGGAAAATAAACTTCTGGTCTTTGAGTTCCTCACCAGTTTATTTTGACAGTTGGTGATTGTCTGTCTCTTGTTCCCACCTAGGTATGTATATTTCCCTTTTGCCATCTCCCACACTATCCCATTTAGGCATTGCATATTCCATATCTCTTGACCTCTGACTTGGGTCTAACAAATCTAATTATTTGACAGTTATGGAAAAAGAAAGAAATGTGATACCATATGCTAGTTTTTATTTAATTTCTATTTTTAATATATTTATGTCACTTATGGTATTCTTAATAGATATAAATTATAAGTAGTGTATAATAAAGTCAAAATATGCATCATTTACCTAAAAGAAGAAAGTAGTGATCATCTAATTCCAGGGTTACATCACACAGATCATGTAACTCTCATGGCATACTTTGCTCTTCATGATCCTCAAAGATCCGTGTTTAAAAATGTAGCCTAGGGCTTCCCTGGTGGCGCAGTGGTTGAGAGTCCACCTGCTGATTCAGGGGACACGGGTTTGTGCCCCAGTCCGGGAGGATCCCACATGCCGTGGAGCCGCTGAGCCTGCGTGCCCAGAGCCTGTGCTCCGCAACGGGAGAGGCCACAGCAATGAGAGGCCCACGTACCGCAAAAAAAAAAAAAAAAAAAAAAAAAAAATTTAGCCTACATTTATTAGCTAATCGAAGTTAGATGAGTGGCCTGGCTAAAGTCTAAGAAAAGCAACATTTCCAGGACCTCCATCCATTTCTTTTGAGCTGCCACTTGGAGCATTTATTTATGTGGGTACATTCTGTGCTTGTGTTCAATAATACAAAATTCAGAGATGCCTTGGTGTTGGATAAATTACTGAGATATTAGAGCAAAATAGGATCAGATTAGGTAATGAAAATTTCTTTCTTCCATGCGTATTTTATCTTTTCACTTTTATCACAAGTTGTGCTTTCAATTTTTAAGTTTTTTGTTAGAATTCAAATGAAACAAATTTTCCTGAGAGAAGTAATGGAATTGAACACTTGATGCTTCCGATGTCTGTAAATGATACTGTTATTCAATGTTTAAAAGAAATGGTCTTTAAGCATAAAGCTGGCATAATTCAGTTTGTCTTCACTGTTCATTTGTTTGCTTAATTAAATTCTGGCTTTAGCAAAACCTCAATAAACAAACTGCTTGTGGAAGATACTCCTTAATAACAAAAGCTCACAAACTGGACTCAGGTCAGATGTTAAGTTGACTTGTTCAGTCAGTGTGCAATGAAAGGAGGGCCTCTTGTTTACCTTATCGGTGTGAGAGGAATACAAGTGTGAAAGAACATTCTGGTTGCAATTCAGCATTTCAGGAGCTGAAGTAATTGAGGACAGAGTTACCAGAGAAAGGGAAACTCCTGGATTATTGCTTTTCGACAGTGTTAGATTCCACTGGAAATTGCACTTTTTGTATGTACACACAGCACTCCCAGTTGAAAGAAATTATGCACATATCCTTGCGGCAAATCACATTCTAATTAAGCCACTTCACATTTGTGAATGAGAAGTTTTTAAAAGGCTGAAATTGCTTTCTCTTTCAATTAGTAATTGTAAGAGTTTTCTCTCCTTTTCATAGATAGAGTAGAGGAATTACTTAATTGCTGACGTTAGAGGATACACTGCTATGTGAATTAATTAGATTCTCTTTTTAAAGCACTTAATGTTTTTGTCTTGCAGGCACTTTTCATGTCTGTCTTCTAAATACATGTGCCCCGGTGTCCCTGCTGTAATGAGTACCTTGCTGGCAAATATAAATGCTTTCTATGCTCACACAACTGTTACAACAAATGTACAGGTTTCTGCCTCAGATCGATTTGCCGCTACCAACTTTGGCGTAAGTATTATTTTTTGAACTTGAAAATTCCTCATAACTTATGGGACTTAGATTTTCAAGGAGCTGTGGATTCCAGATATTCTTAGAATCTTACTGCAGAATGTACATCTTAAGGAGTATCTCTTAGTGTAATAGACTAAAGCTTAAAGTTTATTTGAAACATGTTCAGTGAAATACCTTTATTTGACAGTCAGTAGGTATCTTCGTTAGATTAAATCTTCATATCGGGAATGGCTTTTCCAATGGAGGAAAACATAACGTTTTGTGACAGAGTACTAGGATTTATAGAAAATCCTCCATGTAAGCAAATTTGGGATTAACCATGGAAGATATCATTCCCTCGTAAATGTGAGCTCAGTTGGCTTCTCTGGAGCCTTTTGGGTTCCATTTGCACTTCCTGTTGGTTTCTGCTGGTACTGATGGATAAAGGCATATCATCTAAGTAAAAAAAATGTTAGGTGTATAAAGAAGCCAAGAAAACTATCTGTATCTAATTAAAACTGTCCACCTGACAATCAAATGCATCAAGAACACACTGAAAAGTAAAAATGCAGGATCCTAAGGAGTCTCAAGTATTTATCTGATGTACCTGGTGCTGGAACCCGTTCTCCATAAGCATAATTAAATTGAAATTGACAAGACTAGATATAGGATATAAATAAACAGTAATTCCAGTAAAGTGGTGAAGATCTAAGCTGAGAATCAGTGGAGATGGGGTAGGGAGGACAAATTCCAGAGCTTTTCAGGGCATAGAATCAACAGCACTTGCTGTCTTTAGGTATGTGAACAGTGAGAGAAAGGGAAGGATGCCTGGAAAGAGTCCCAAGGTTTTCACCAGGGCAGTTGGTAGGCGGTAGCTCTGTTCAATAACCCTGTGAGACAGGTGGTTCTGTACTCATTTGTTTGTGGAGGAAACTAAGATCCATTGTAGGAAGGTGATTTCCATGACACCATAGTTACTCTTTTCACTGCACTTCCAAATCGGTTCACTGAATAGATTTGTGTTATTGATCATGTTGTTAGAAATCAAATTTTGAGGTGTGTGTCATAAAGTAGAAACAAATGAGACCCAGCTAATAAAAGGGTGTAAAGCCAATAGGGGAAAAAATGTGCTGCTATGTTTACTCTTTTCTTGTTCTTTTCATTTAAAAGAAAACACATGTGAAGTATGTGAGATCAGTTGGAATGGATTAAAAGAAAAACTAATTGTTATTTAACGACAGTCAAAATAAATACTGGTAGAAGAGAATACTATCTGGGTTAAGAGTCATGGGGTTTGAGTTTGTATTCAAATTTGACAAGTCAGTTCAGTCATTCAAGCCTCAATATCTCAATATGTTCAATGAGGGTAGAAATTTTATTGCTCTGACATGTTTCTCAAATTTAAGATGAAAATCAAATGAAGTAAAAGATAAGCTAGTTTCTAAGAGTTGAAAGTGCTCTATAAATATAAGGTATGAGGATTTCATCTCTCCTGCCTGTCTTCTACTGTTGTTAGACAGATTGGCTCTTGTAAGAGCTGAGACCAAAGAAAATTCCCTAGTCAGCTCAACAAAATACTATTATGACCATCACCAGATCATAGAATAGTTTTTGTTATAAAAACCTCATGAAATTGTTTTGCTTTTAATATTCTGCCTGGGTATACTGTAGAGAATAAGCCAACCTTGTGGAACACTGAGCCTTTCTACCTCTGAGAAAGAAGATGTGTTTATATGACTAATTTCCATAAAAGCTACCTGGGGGAAAATGAGATAGTATGCTCCTTTACTTCATGCTGACCCAAAGAAGAGAAGCCAGATTGATTTCACTACTTTGCAGTGTTTCAGTAGCAGCATAGTTATAACAAAGTTCACTTTGTAAATCAAATAACGTATTGTAGGACAGGGTCAAAAAAGAAATCTTTCTTCAGACTACATCTTGATAAGTTAGTGATTTGATGTGTAAATTTGATTAAATTTTTCTCTACCTATTGAAAATAATGCTAGTTGCTCAGTCAAATATAATAAGTATAAAGCTTCCCACCTTCACTTGGCCTGAAGTTCTTATTTACCTGACTTCTGAAGTTGATACTGTCACTTGTGAATCAGGCAGGAACACTATTATATTGGCCCCTTTTTATCTTTCCCAAAGGTGGAATCCAGACATTTTTGAATCTCAAAAAATAAACCAGTGGAAAAGTTTTCTTACCTATGAGGACTGTAAAACAAACAAATATTTAAGAAAAGGAAATCATTACTCTTTCCAATCCAAACTTTTTGTGTGCAAATGTTATTTAAAGTCATGCTTTGGATGAAAAATGTTCAAGAATAAAGTGAAAAGAACAGAACCATTGAGTGTGGAGATGAGAGAGAAGCAAAGTTGCTGAGGAAAATGATTAGAGAAATTGGGTAAAAATGATGAGAAAAATCTGACGTTATTAAAGACAAGGTAAAAATATTTTAAGAAAAGAGGAATATATTGCATTGTCAGCTGTTGCAAAAAGTTCAAGTAAGATGGCGAAAGGAATGAGCCTGTTGGCGTTGGCAATTAGGAGGTCATTGCTAAGTGAAGCAGTTGAGGTTAAAGCCTAATTTCATAGAGATCTTCAATGAATGGCATGTATGAATAGCTGTGTCAATTAGGGTTCATTTATTCCCTAAAATATAATGCAGTCATTTAAAAAATCAAACTTTTAAAGAAAAGTGTATATAATTGAGCAATGCCCATTAAAAATGACAAATGAAAATATATACATATAAAAATCTATATATAATCTAATTCCAACATTGAACACACACACACACACACACACATATACATATACATATATATATATACGGGTTTAGAAACAAGCCTGAAAGAAAATGTGCCAAAATGCCAATAGTGTAGCCACTTGGTGGGATTACAGCTAATATTTTCTTGTTTTTGTTTTGTATTCATCTTTATACTAAAGTTGTACATTTTTCTATATTGTATTTTATAATAATGATTAAAAGAGGGAAAGTGGGTGATGAAATAGAGACTAACCTGTTAAGCAACTTGAATGAGAAGGTAAGAGAGAGATTGGTCAAGAGTGAGAAGGTTTTACCATGAAAAAAGAGATGTTACTTTTACTGTGTGGTTGGGTAGGAGTTTTTATTATTTAATAAGATAAATTTTAACATATTTATAGATTGTTAGGACAGGAACTAGCTGCAAGAATGAAGTTGCAAATTTATCAGATGGAGAATAAGTGATATAATAACATCTCAGAGGAGAAAGAAGTAAATGTAGTCAAGAGGATGGAAGGAGGGACATTCTTTGGAATAAGAAAGGACAAGTTCCTATTCTGAAATTTGAGGAAATGGTGTGTGAGTCCTTGCAGAGAATGCTAAGCTTCTGATATAGGAGTGAAAAGTTGATGGAATCGTACTGTATTTCCCTAACCTTCTCTGTGGTTGTTTACAGGACAAGAAATGCTTATATATAAGACAAGGGCTATGATAGAGATGCACAAGGTAGAGGAGGCTGGAAAAAGGGAAGGGAATAGAAAGACAAATGCTTCAGGATCACATAAGAGGAATTCCTAGCATAAATCTGTTGTTACAACAATTCGTGTGGCTGTGAGTTTTTCTCAGAATTTCTCAGCATTCAGATTCTGATGTAGTAACATATAGCAGAAGGTTGAAATTTCCCCCACACACAAAAAATAGAGATGATCGAAGGGTTAGGGAATTAGCATATAGGTGACACTAGCAAAAGAAAGTTGAAGTGATTCACCATGGGATCTAGGTTTGATAAGTGGCACCATGATAGAGACAGAGATAAAGGATTTGGGTAGGAACATCATCCATGTAGTTAAGATTTCAAAGGGGGAAGCCTCAGGTCCAAGATGTATCTCTAGGAGTAGGTTGTTGAAAACTGAGTGTAAAAACAGTGGTGTACTGGAGCTAGTTTGTACCTGCTAACAGGCAGTGATTGCTGAATTTTTAGGACTATTGCAGGCTGGTTGTTGAGTACAGCCATCTTGAAACTGGAAATACTGAGAGTATTTATACCATGAAAACTGTCAAATGCTAAAAATCAAGGCTTTTTTCTTTTGGAGAGATGGTTTTGTTGCACACCCTTGAATGCAGAGATTGCTGGGAGTCAAGATTATCAAAGAACTTGATTGGATAAAACATCTCCATGGGTGTTGAAAACACCGTGGGTAGAGCAAGAGTTGGAAAGGAAGAAAACTCCATGAAGTGGGGGTCAGTTTTTCAACTTTGAAGAAAAGTCTTTAGGAAACTTATTTAGTTAGTTATCTTAAGACACAAATAGCAAATTATTAGTAAAATTGATGTTTAGCTCAATTTTTTCTTGAGCATAGATACCCTCTGACATAGCCAGTGCCCTGCAAAAACAAGTATGCTAATAAATATTTCCTTTTCATTACAGGTATTCTTTTATTTGGTTGCTTGTTCATTCAAGACATATTTATGTGATACCTCATTTAAGGCACTATGGCAGGTAGTAGAGGGACTGGAAGATAAATGTTTACCTCTGTTCTCTGGGTACTCTAATGGGATAGTCACCTAACCATGTGTAACAGTAACCATAAATCACTCCCCAAATGGGATAAGTGTCAAAGGAGTTCATACTTGTAAATTTGCTTTGAGATTGAGGAGGAGAAAGTGATGGATACTCTTCAGAGGCTCATGGAAGCTTGCCAAAAGGAACAGTGCTTTTAGGAATGAGTAGTATTTTTCAAAGTCCAAGAAGTAGAAGGAAAACTACCTTAGGTCTTTGAAGTAAAGACAAGGAGAAGATACAAAACTAAGTTCAAAGTGTGTGTAAGGTAGCCTGCCTAGTGAATAGTGCAGATAGAATAAAAGATGGAAATATAAGAGAACATTGTGTTACTGGATTGATATTAGATTGCTGAGGCCGTTTAATGCCCACTCAGATGTTTGGACTTCATTCTTGAGGCATCGTGTAGAATCTGATTGAATTTCTGATTTAGAAAGGTCACTCTGTAGAGGAAATGTTGCAGAGGGGAGAGATAGAATGTATATCAGACAGCAATTCAACTATACGGTGATGGATGGGAACTAGATTTGTGGTGGTGATTGCTTTCTAGTGTATACAGATGTCAAATTGTAATACTGTTTGCCTGAAACTTATATAATAATTTTAAAAAATCAGCACTTCCTCCTGATCACACAGCCATGCCCCAACATATGTGTTCCTTTTCCAAATCCCTGGGAAACCCGAACTTTCTGATAAAGTGACAGGAAATGCTTACAATCATAGAAAATGCAAAAAAAAAAAAAATGATGTCTAAAACAATTTGCCAAAAAAAAAAAGAAAAGAAAATGCTCTAAAAATAAAAAAGGGAGGTTAGGACCTAGTGTCAAGAAGAAGCTTGTCTAAAGTTTAGTCAGACTGAGAGAAACGTTAGGCTTTCATGCTCAGTGAACAGTAATATCTCAGTGCTTTTCAAGTTTACCTATTAAGTGACTTCTTATATACTCTTTGAATTTATGTCATCTATTAGTGTGTCATTGATAGCATTGTTTCAGTGGCATTTTATAATTTTATGGTATCTCTATTGGTATGAATATTAATCTCAAATCAACAAGAAATGCAAATGTATTTCCAGTATGTTCATATGATTAGCATTAATTAAATTATAAAAAACTTATCAAAATAGCTTACACATTAATTCTACTTGAAATGTTTCTGTTCTGCTTAAAGAATGACTGCTTTCGATATGATCTGGAAAAAACTTTTTATAATTTGCTGGTTCAGGTCAGAATAATTTTATCCTATTCTTGTAAATTTATGAAAACCTAAGAGCAGGTTGCACATGCAGCTAGGGCTCCTCCCAGGGAAGCTGAATCAAGCGAGGACCCTGAGAGCTTAAGCATCATTAGCTTCAGGTTAAATCTACTGCTGCTGCTGGACTGAGATACTGAGAAGCAAAAGAATGGGAGAGGGAAGCTGCAGATGATGCAGAGGTTTTTACACATCTTCTTTATAAGAGCTTTTCCTTCCACGGCTCCCAGTGTCCTAGGGAAACTTGCTAAGAGTGTCCTTGTGGGGTAGTAACTGCCTCCCCCTACTCAAAATCTCCCCTCTTCTCATGGGTCAAAACTGGCCCACCAACTGGTTTTGTACAGCTCATGAGCTAAGAATGGCTTTTACATTTTTAAATGGTTTTTAAAAATCAAAGGATTGTCATTTGTGATACATGAAAATTATATGAAATTCACGCTTCAGTATCCATAAGCAAAATTTTATTGGAAAACAACCATGCTCGTTTGTTTATATATTGGTTATAGAAGCTCTTGCGCTACAATGGCAGAGTTTAATAGTTGTGACAGAGGCCACAGAGCTGGAAATATTTACGATCTGCCTCTTTACATACAGTTTGCTGACCCCTGGTCTAGAGTTATTCTTGTCAACTAATTAAACCTAAATACTTGATAACAGATAATGCTTAATGTTAATATTATAGATTTAGCCCCTAATAGCAGACATATGCAGTCCTTACCAAATGCAAAGAACTGAATAACGTGACAGTTTCAGATATTGTGGCATGTCCCTCGAGAAACATTTTTTTTTTTTTTTTTTTGGCGGTACGCAGGCCTCTCACTGTTGTGGCCTCTCCCGTTGTGGAGCACAGGCTCCGGACACGCAGGGTCAGCGGCCATGGTTCACGGACCCAGCCGCCCCGCGGCATGTGGGATCATCCCGGACTGGGGCACGAACCCGTGTCCCCTGCATCAGCAGGCGGACTCTCAACCACTGCGCCACCAGGGAAGCCCGAGAAACATTTTTTAATCGCAGTGTTTTCTTATTCCTCAAATCACACCATGTCGGTGATAGGCCTCCTGTGCTCTCACAAAGGCAATCTCACTCAAGTTAAATAGAAATATGGCAAATGAAATAAAATTTCAGGCTGTCCTTCTGTTTAAAAAATGTCTGTGAAAATTCTATCAGGAGCTCACTTATTTTAATTTCACATCATCTGATATTGTTTGGGATTTAGCGACAACATGCCTGGCAGTTTTCTCCACGGTTTTCTATTTTTCTGGAATGTAAATTTTCCAGCTGGGCACTGAAGACCTAGGTTGGAAGACTAAATGTGTGATCTGTATCAGTCAGAATTCTCTTCAGCTGCATGAAATAAATTCAACAAACCTGACTCAATATTCTTTCCCATGTAACCTAAGTCCAAAGGTAATAAGGAATTCAGGGCCAGTACAGCTGCTCAGGATTGTAATTTTTTGAAAGGGTAGGCAAACAGAGTTAGGATGAGGTGTGGAGGCTCCTAGCTTCCTGCCTCATCATTCTTACCATTTGTTTAGCTTTTCGTCTTATAGCCACGGGATGACTATTTGACCTTCTAGTATCTCATCTGAGTTTAAGGTGAGAAAAACACAAAGGGCAAATGGAAAAAAGGCCTAACAAAGAATTATATAGCAAATACTAATACAACAACTCTGCAGAGCATTCTTTTAGAATCTTTCTAAATAATAATTCATCGGTAATATGCTGGCTGGTTCCATCCCCTTTAATAAACTGTATACATCTCATTGGCCAAAATCATGCTACATGGCCATTGCTAGAGTAAAAGAGGCCTGGGAGGGTAGGTGTTTCATAAAGGACATATTTGACTCTTGAGGTTCTGTTAGGAAGAGAAGAAGGGATATCGGGCAGACAACCAGAACAGCTGGTCCCACTGTACACAACAAGGCCAGTGATTTGGGTCATAGCGTGGTTTACTAGGGTCATGTCAGCTGTCTTAATGATTCATACCGATCACAGAGGTCATATAAAGCCTCCAGAGACTGACACAAACACATTGATTTTTACAGTCGTTGAATGATTAACTACTATGGCCTAAACCGATGATTGTAGCAGCTCTTTTATTTTTCTATTTTGATTGAGATCCACTGACCCACATTGATGGAGGATGGGGGTTAATCAAGGGCAACATAGGTCACCTGCTACCCTAGGAAGGTATGATAGAGAGTAAGAAAGAAAACTCTAAGACATTCATCGTATTTTCTGGCAGCTTTACTGGAGAGTCTTACTTGCCTAACAAGATAGCAAGCTTCTGGAAGGCAAGGGTCATTTCTTAGGCTCCTTCATTGCCTCCACAAGGGTTATTAACACAGAGTCAATACTCAAACTTTGTTCACTGATATATAAACCTGATAAAAGGCAGTTTATTAAGAAAATTGAAGTTTCAACTTAGGAACAATTTATCAACTCCCGTTAATATTCATCTCATTTCATCAAGATCAGTGACTTAAAGGGATAAGAGTTATATACCCCATAAATCCAACTTGTTCGTGAAACTACTAGGAAAAATTTCTACTTTTGCTAATATGTTCCAAAGTGTAATTTGGTGTTTACATAATATTAGTCTAGGGAGGAGCCTTTAGTCATTTACTACCATCCCCCTATTTTTTTTTCATTTTTATTTAGGAATCGGAGACTCAGAATGGTGCTTTGTCTACTGTAAAGTTTTCATGTGTGACTTTGATGGTTTTTTACCTTATCTAATTTACTTAATCCACACAACTATATCCTTATGCTTATTAGCAAAACGTTTTAATTCTTATCCTTTATCATCTTCAAATCCTTCTATGAAGAAGTCAGTCCATCCCTGATACAGCATCAGAGGGAGGCATTAGTAATTTTTGTTGACCTGATATTTTATAGTTTTTTAGCACTAAATCTTAAACATACTTTAAAGACAGTCGATCCTTTCAAATTATGAAGTCCGTTACCAAAAGGAAAATACTTTTTGCAATTGTTTTTGACACAAAGAGCAGCTAGTCCACCTTCCATAGGTGGGAGAAGTTTAAAAAAACTATAGTTTAATTTTGGGGAGGTGGTGTGGTGTGTGGAGGTGGGAAGAGGGGTGGGTTATATTCTCTTGTTGACTCATACTGCTGTGAAGGAGTACGGTGGCAATTCAGTTGTCTGGACTCTTTCTTCATGACTCAGCTCTTTGGATACTGTCTCATTCATCACAGAGAGGCAGTGTGACTTACAGGAAAGAGTGTGGATTTGGTGTCAGAGACCTGAGTTTGAATCACTGCTATGTCACATACCAGCTCTATGATCGTGGAGAAATCACTGACATCTTTGAACCTTCCTTTCTATCAAATGGGGACATTAACTCACAGAGATTTTGTTGTGAGGACTACATTTAGAATTATCATTGATTTCCATTCTCCTATTTTGTGTTTGCTTTGCACAGAGGGAAAAATTCATAAAACTACTGGACCAGTTGCATAACTCTTTAAGGATTGACCTGTCAAAGTATAGGGTATGTACAAAATTATTTGCCTAAAGGTAAAATATGGTGTTTGGCTCAGATGATTTCTTGTCACATTGTAAAAAAAAAGTTATCCACTATGTAATGGAAAAGTAAAGGTAATGATTTTGGAATCTTGGGTCCTGTCACACTAGACGAGTCCCCTAAGTAATCAAGTAGACATCTCTTGTTTAGGTACCTTGCTCCACATCAGCCTGAAGTACTCTGTGTGGGTGTGGGTGTGGGTGTGTGCACACTCATGTACAGGTTTAATTTTATAATTCTTTTAATAACCATTAGATTGAGTGGCCCTCAGCTAATTCATGAAGTAGACATGTGACCCAGTCCTCATCTTAAAAGCTCACCCCTTCTTACTAAGATATCCAGCTGATATTTCCTCAGCTTTTGATATTCCTTCTGGGATTCACCACTTAATTCACTCCTAGATCAATACAATGTGTGTTTTTTGAAGCTGTACAGAGTTCATTGTCAACAATTCTGTACTTCACCTGCAGGTGAAACACACACAAACTCACACATACACAAATATATTCATGTGTGTGTTTGTAAACACACAGATATAATTTTATTTAGAAAATACAGTTACCAAAAAATTTAGTTACAAATTTTATTTGCCAGAAAATCTATAGTAATAATTATTACATTCTTTAACAATTTATTCTATAATAAATATCTTTCCATATTTGTACATATGTATCTTTCTTACATTCAATTTTTAGTCTCTTATTGATGGATCGCTTAACTGCACATTTCCGGAAATTATAATACCAAATTTTGTCAAACTTACCTTTCATGTCGGAACTGGGGCCAACACTATGAGAAGGGAACTGCTGTGACAGGCAATGAAAATGATATTTGGGGGCAAGAAGGACCTGTAGGCCGCCTCATTCATCATCACTTTGACACTCCAACTCTGCTTGAGTTCATGAATTCCTAAAAGTTACCTGTGGTTTTCCTAATGGCTCTTTAAAAAGCCTATCTGAAAGCACGTTAATATGAGAAATTTCTCAATGCTGAAATTGTTTCCTTAATATTTTCATAATTCCTTTCCTTTCCTTTCCTTCAAAATTCTGAACATCTGCATTTTTATCTCACATTTCTCACCAAACTTCACTAACAAAAACTTTTTGTTTAAATCTGCAGTACTTCAGGGAGAGACTATGCAGTGCAGTCTTCTTTTCTTTTTTTTTTTACTTTTAGCTTCTTTGTGACTAAAAGTAAATATAGGACATGTAAAATTTCCCAGAAGGATTTTGGAAAAAATAACCCATCTTGAGAAAATTATAAAAAATATTTTCAAATATATGCTCACCCTCCCTCTTTCAGCAGGAAACCTATTTTGTGAAACAAGGATGAATAACCTCATAACATTGCATTAATGATATTATTTTGTACATTTTTATTACATGGTGGGAATAAATAGAAGAATATGGCTTTCTAAGAGTAAGACAAGAATACTTCCAACTTGTTTATTTTCTGTGATATTTTACAGTAAAAATATTGTGAGAATACTGTGGTGATACTTTTTAAATTTTACACAGTTTACTTACCATTTTCTTTCACAGAAAGTTAGTTGTAGTTTATTTGCCACTGGAGACTTAATGCTGATAATTTACCCATTTTCTGTTTCCTAATTAAACAGGAAAACTTTCCCGCCAGCAATGCTGAAAGATTGCAAGACCTGAAATCAACTGTTGACCTGCTAACAAGTATCACCTTTTTTAGGATGAAGGTACATCTTTTATTTTTGTCGCTGTCTTCGTGTGACATACATTTATTCCCTGGTAGAGTCTGGTTTTACCCTTCTCTCTGTTTTTTTTTTTTTTCCCCCGGTACGCGGGCCTCTCACTGTTGTGGCCTCTTCATTGTGGAGCACAGGCTCCAGACGCGGAGGCCCAGCGGCCATGGCTCACAGGCCCAGCCGCTCCGCGGCATGTGGGATCTTCCCAGACCGGGGCACGAACCCGTGTCCCCTGCATCGGCAGGCAGACTCTCAACCACTGCGCCACCAGGGAAGCGCTACCCTTCTCTTGATCAATACTGTTCATCCCCATTGATTAAGATGTGGTGCCTTTGCCTGAGCTAAATGAATCTTCCAACATAATGTGTGTTGAAAAAGAGATTATCCTAGACACTTAAGATATTCTGATACATTTGGCTCAAATTTAGTTTTAAGTTAAATTCATCTTAAACAGAGCTCTCTAGTGAGTGGACGTGACACTTACCGGAAAAAAAAAAATCCCTAAGAACATTAAATGGAAATGGAGTTCACTTTGCATTTCAATTTTAACTGAGATGTCTTGCCGATTTTTTCATTGCAAGAGAGTAGTCTCTTTTAAGTTTACCCTTATTGTAGCAACTCCCATTTCCTGCACTGAGAATGTCTATATAGGAATATGTGTGATTGTTTAATCCATTGGTATAATTAACTGTTATCTACCAACCTATGCAAATATTTCTTTTTAGGTATATCTTCTCTGCTTTAATAGCAAGTTGTCTGCAATTATAATTTGGCTAGCCGGACAATTCATGTAAAGCCTTTCTTAAAACTACTTGTCAGGCTATGGGCTAAACATTTTTGCCCTTTGAAAGAGAGTTTATGATTTTTTATTCAGGAAATTCCTGTACAGATAAAATTAGAAATAATTATTTTTCTTCTTTTCAGTTGCCCGTGATTATCTTCACTAAAACAATAAAATTGGTATTTTATAAGAGAGAAAGAAAACAAAACCATACTGTATAAACCATCCATCCTTTAAAGTTCAATTAAAATTCATTTGGTTTGAAGTCATGGTAAAATTAGGTGACTGGCATGAATAGAATTTACATCAATTCTGATCTGCTGGCAGTAGCTGCTGGAACAGTGCATAGAGGGTGATAGAACTGATCCAGGCTCTCATTGACAAGTGACGCCTGCCATTGCCATTGAGGGGGGTAGGAAAATGGGAGTGAGGGAGGAGAGTGCCAGCACAGTGCTCAATATCTGCCTTTCCTCAGTCACCAGCCTTGCAGTGTATAGGAAACAAATCATTTTTGTTTTGTTTGAAATTGAAAAATCATTTGAATTGAAAAATCAAATTGAATTGAAAAATCATTTGAATTGAAAATCATTGAATTGAAAAATCATTTCAAACTTGCAAGTCCTCCTCCCCCACCCTCACTACCAGCTGATGACCTTGCTTCTGATTTCACTGGAAAAACAGGAGCAACTACTGGAGAGCTTCCTCAAGGTCTGACCACATGCTCCCACCACCCACCCATCTACTTACTTAGCTGCATCTGTGTCCATATTCTGTTCCTTCTTTTTTTTATTATGATAGCTTAGCTGTTTGTTCTCCTTAAAAAAAAAAAAAAAGCTGTATCTTCCACTGATGTAATTAATTTCTTCTCCTGAGTTACTAAAACAGTGGTCCAGCAATCTTCCTCACTCACCTGAATTATCAGTCTTCCACACTCTACTGGATATTCCCCATCACCAAACGTGCTATTATTTCCAGTCCTAAAAATATTGCTTGACTCCATTTTCTTCTACAGCTACTACCCTTATCCTTCTTTTCCTTTAATACCAAAACCCTTTAAAATAGTCCTTTTTACTTTTTCTTTCCAATTTATTTTCTTGAATTGTCTTCTGAACAAGTTTTCTCCTTCTTTTGTCTTTTTCTCCTCATTATAGACAGTAAAATTCACTCTTTTTGTCATAGTGATCTATTAGTTTTGACATGTGTGGTTGTATTAACCACCACTACAATAAAAATATAGAATAGAACAGTCCTATTAGCCTCCAGTATTCCCTTGTGCTAGTCCTTTATAGTCAATCTCTCTCTCACCTCCTGATCTGTTATTGTCCCCCTATGGTTTTACCTTTTCCAGAACATCGTGTAAATGAAATAATAATCTATGTAGTGTAACATATTGGCTATTCAGCCTTCTTCCTGAGTGTATCTACAGTTCATTCCTTTTTATTGCTGAGTAGTAATTCTTTGTTATATATGATCTACAGGCATTTGGGTTATTTCCAGTTTGGGGTCATATCAAATAAAACTGTTAAAAATATTGATATATATATTTTTGTGTAAACATAAATTTTCACTTTCGTTGGATAAATAACAAGGAGAGAGATTCCTTGGTCATTTGGTAAATGTATGTAAAACTTTACAAGAAATGCCAATTTCAGTTGTTCTACATCTTCTGGTAAAGCTCTTGGCATTTTCCATGATTTGATTTTATTTTTTTAGCCATTCTAATGATGCCAAAAACTCAGCCGGCCTCTGTGCACCAGTGTCAAATCGAATCTCAGAGACAGAGTTTTGGGTGAAGTAGAAAAGCATAGCTTTATTGCTTTTCCAGGCAAAGCAGGGACACAGTGGGATCCTGCCCTCGAAAAGTATGTGTCCCTACCTGGGAGGATTTGGCAAGGAGTTTTATAGCAACAGCTCAAGGGTGAGGTTGCAGGTAAGATTAGGGTGTGTGAAGGGCCTGCACTCCTTTAATCTGGCCTCAGGTAGTCTGATGAGTTTCTGTGGTTCCTTTAACCTGGTAGCCTTCTTGAAGAGCTTCTCTGGTTCCTTTAATCTGGAATGAAGAATGCTGGCATCTTCCACTTGTTGGGGGTTTTAGTTCTATAAAGAACTTAAAGATATTGTTACGTGCATCCCTGAGGCAGAGCCATGACCTGGCCCCAAGGCTGCACTCTTGTTTCTTGACTGCTCCTCCCTTGTCTGGGCATCCCCTCCCTTCCCTGATTAGCAACTGTTCTAATCTGCCCTTTGGAACTCAGGGAGGGTCATGGAGGCTGGAGTCTATTCCCTACAAACAAGAAATTGGGGTGAGAAAGACTTCCATGACCAGGAGCCCCACAGGGTCCTGCTCAGTTTCACTAATAGGAATGAAGTTATATCTTATTATGGTCTTAGTTTTATTTCTATATTAATTAACAGTGTTGATCATGCTTTCTTGAGCTGATTTGCCATCTGAGTTTCTTTTGTGAACAGTCTGTTGAAATGTTTTGCCCACTCTTCATTCTTATTGTTGAGTATTGAGTTCTTTATTTACTCTGGATACAAGTCTTTTGTCAGGTACTTTATTTGCTGATGTTTTCTCCCTGTCTGTGTTTTGTCTTTTCATTCTCTAAAACTATCTTTTGCCTAGCAAAAGTTTTTAATTTTGATAAAGTCTACTTTATCAGTCTTTCTATTTACAGGTAGTGCTACTGATGAAACTAGGGTCACAAAGATTTTTCTGTGTTTCTTCTAAAAGTTTTATCTTACCTTTTATGTTTCATCCTGGGTTCATTTTGAGAATTTTTTTTTTTAATAAGTTGTGAGGTATGGGTCAGGATCATTTTTTTGTATATAGATGTTCAGTAGTTTTCACACCATTTATTGAAGCGATCATCCCTTATTCATTGAATTTCATTTGCATCGTTATAAAAAATCAATTGATCATATTTGTTTGGGTCTGTTTCTGGACTCTCTATGCTGTCCAAATGTCTATACTTTTACCATTACTATGCTGTCTTGATTACTGAAGCCTTATAACAAATCTTAAAATTAGATAGTTTTAGTCCGCCACCTTTTTTGTTACTTTTCAGAATTGTTTAATAGATTATATTAGTTCTTATTGGGATTTTGGTTGGGATTGCATTAAATCTATAGATCAATCTTTAGAGAACTAAAAATTTTTAAATATTAAATCTTCAAATCCACCCTTATTTTTGGAACCTACTCCAATTAGACTTTTAATCCATCACTTCACCAAAAATGATCTTGTCAAAATCACCAGTGACTATCACTTTGCTGAATCTAGTGGTCAGTCATCAGTCTTCATCCTACAGTGTTCAGTATCACGTAATATATTTTATCAATCCCTCCTCCAGGAAAGCCTTTCTTCTCTAGATTCCAGGACACCCCTCTTGCTTCTTTTTTCTCCTATCTCATTGGCTGCCTTTTTTCTCTTCTCCATTGCTTTGTTCTTTCTCATTTGTCTAATGTCATAGGGCTAGAATTACCCAGCATTTCTTTTTTGGACCCCTTCTCTTCTCTGTCCATACTCATCTAGTCTCATTTCTTTAAATTCTTCTCTAAGCTAATAATTCTCAAATTTATATCACTAGCTCAGGCATCTCTACTACTCCAGACTCATTTACCCAAATGTCTGTTTGAAATCTACTTGTATGCATAACAGGCTTCTCAATCTTAACCTGTCATAAACTGAGCTCCTGATCTTCTAAGGATAGTCTTGCTCATCTAGGTTGAGACCACTCCAGTGTACCAGTTATTTAGGACTAAAACCTTGGTGTTAGGCCACCCCCCATAGGCCGACAAGGCCTGTACTTGCCCATCTTCAAGACCAAAGAAAGAATCCGGAATCAGCAACAGAGACGTCAATGGTTTAATGGATGGGGGATCTTATGTGTCTGAAGCAAGGTCCTAGAGTGAGACCTCACTGTGTGCTCCAAGCTCTTGGCCGGCCATGAAGGCAGCCTTCACTCCTGGGAGGAAGGGGAGGTTACCAGTTATAGGGGAATTGATGTCAGGTTGGCCCCTCAGTTACCAGGGAAACCAGCAGAGGGGCATATCCCTCACCACCCCTTTGATAGGTTTCCATCGGGGCTAAAGTTAGACCAATCATTAGCTGGGGCCTGGGGCAAGTATGTAGGAAGGTCAGTCAGGTAGTAGAGTGTGGCTGAAGTAGGCACTCGTGGAGCAGGAGATGTCCAGAGAGCAAGAGGACAGCCGTCTTGGGTGACCTGATCATATACTTGGGGTGTCTTTCTCTCACACTGCTCACCCAATCTGTCAGCAAATTCTGTTACCCGTTCCTTCCAAAATTAACCAGAATAGAATTTCTTCTAACAACTCCTTGCTCTACCATAGTTCAAGCACTGTCTTCTCATGACTGAATTATTGAGCTCTTCTCATCACTGGTCTTTCTGCTTTGTCCATAGCCGGCCTTATGGCAGCATAAGGGAGCCTTTTAAAAAAATAGGTCACTTTCCTCTTCTGCTCAGATAGTCTACTTTCTTCCCACCTTGCTCAAAGCCAAGGTTCTTGGAGTAGTCTATTTGCAATTTTTCCACTGGTTCCATCCTGTTACTTCTCTGAATTGATCTCCTATTGAAGTCCTTTGTATTAAATTCTATTCCACTGAAACACTTTCTATCCCTCTTCTTCGGTTTATTTTTTTTTTCAGCATGCAACATCATGTAATATATTTTACTGATTTCTTTTGTTTATCATCTACTAAAATTTAGCTTCACGAGGAAAGGGATTTTTGTTTCTTTTGCTCACTGCAGTATCACCATTGTCCGATGTATAGTAGGTGATGATAAATATTTGTTGATTGGTTGAATGGAATGAATGAATGATATTGTGATTGGTCACTTTAAGTATTTCTATTTGAATATTTACAACTATGCTCGTTTTCTCTGAGTTGTTATATTAGGACGTTAAGGTGGGTGTTTAAACATTTAAAACATTTCTAAGACCACATTTCTCCTGAATACAGAAAGTTCAACTAAAAGTGTTTATTGAATATTGTTTGATTGTTTGTATGGTTTATACAATGTTTTATTTTTGAATTTAAGAAAATATTTTGTCTACCAGGTTCTGGAGCTGCAAAGCCCCCCAAAGGCCAGCGTGGTGGTGAAAGACTGTGTCAGGGCTTGCCTGGATTCTACGTACAAGTATATTTTTGACAATTGCCATGAACTCTATTCCCAGCTAATAGACCCGGTAAGAAAAGATGTGTGTCTACTTTCTGTTCTAATGTCTGCTTCCATAAGTTTAGAATGACAGTAAGTGGGAAAGTATGTTCATTCAACTTCATGTTAACTGCAGGTTTTAAGAATTTCCATATCTTTTCTTCACATTTGAACATCACTTTCTTATATATGAGAGTGAAATAATTCACTCCTTAAAATAACTTCATGTATTAAAGGTGGATATTGTTGTTCAAGTTTTTCAGGTGAGGAGTTAGTTTCAAAAGAATTAAATGATGTTCTCAAGGTCACACAGTGGGCAAGTGGCAGATTTGGGACTAGAATTTAGGATTTCAACTCCTACTTCTATGTCCTTCCCCTAATTCATCTGCCTCCCTTATCATTTTTTCTCATAAAACTGATAGATTGGGACATATTTATAGAACAGGATGGTAACATTGTCACATATGTAAATTTATTTTTAAGAAATATTTCTAAAAAGAAAATACAGAAAGTAAATCAAACATGCATGTGCTTACCACGTAGATGACCAACTGTTAACATTTAGCAATATTTGCTCTGCTCTTTATTGTTTAAAGCCATTAAATGTTAGACATAAACTGGCATTTCACTTTGTAGCTCTTTCAAATTCCATTCTCCTCCCTTCCTCTTCCTTCAGAAATGAACACTGTTTTAATACTGGTGAGTTTGAACGTCTTTTCACATATGCTCAATGAACACTTCAGTTTTATTTTCTGTATATCGCCTATTAATTCCTTGCTGATTTTTCTCTTGGCTTGCCTGTCTTTTGCTTATTAATCTGTAGAAAATTCTAAAATATATTTTGGATACTAATCTTTGTTGGTTATGTAATTTCATATATTACTTCTCTTTATATGTGATGTGTCTTTTTGTTGCATTGAAGTTTTTTAATGCACACTATGATTTTTATATATCGCTATTACTTCTATAGAACTATTGTTTGGGGATGGCTCTTTAAGATGTATCTATTGTCTATCCACTTCTCTGAAGAATGCAGTTGCTCAAATAGATATTGAAAACCATGCAGTTACCTGTGGAACTTCCTGGTTAGTTGAGTGGGGCAGATTCTAGAAAGCCGATGTTGGATGAAGGCGCATAGGACTCTTTCAAGCTAGGTTTCAGGCTGGGTTTCTTACAGTATTCATCCCTTCTGGGGTCACTGACTCCTTAGCCTAATAGGAGAAAACATTAAAGCTGGAGTCTGTCATTGTATAAGCAAAACAACATAAAACCACATAACTGTTCTTAACTTTAGCTTAACATTCCCACTATGTGTGCTCTTGTTTGGAAACTTGGTTCTCTGGGATTTCTAGGGATTAAATTTTCTCTGACTTCAAATCTCCCCTTGGGTGGCTTTCTAATGTCTTCCCTTTGTCTATTCCCTACTCTCTGTCTTCCTCCCACAAAGCTCTTTCAATTCTTCCTCTACATTTTCAACATCATCTTTATTCTACCCAAAATATAAAAATTAAACTTTTTATTATACCATATAAGTTACCCATACATAACTTTATAATAATCTTACCAGGCTTTACCACCTTTAATTTCCTACTCCTTGCAATTCCAAACTCAAACTGGTCCCTCTCGTGAGCCCTAAATTCTATTATTTTCTATGAACTGGCCATCTTCTTTTACATTCATGTGTTTATCCTGTTCTGTCTGCCTAAAATGTTCTTCCCCCATCCTCTGCCTTCAAAAAATCCAACTTAAATATGACCTCCTCTCCTACTAATTCACACTCAGTGGATGAATCAAATCATCACGGTCAAGTGTCATACCTTATTTAGTGTCTTTCTAATATGTTAATACTAATAATAGTAAAATAACAGCTTTATTTATATAAGATATATAGAAATACGTGCAGTTCCCATAAAGCAAACATACCTCTAATAAAAAGCAAATAAATTGTCACGTCAAAATGAATCTAATATAGCTTAATATTTGCTTATTTGGCTTCAAAAACAATGTTTGCATGATTTTCTAACTAACTGGTATTCGTTTTATGTGGGAAGATTTATAGATTTTATATCAAATCTTGTCCATGTGGAGATTGTTTGGAGCTAAGCTTTAAATCTAAGAAAAAGACTTTTCCTTAAACATTGTTATCATTTGAAATTCTAAAGAAAGCACCCATTGGGCCTGAATAATTTAAGAAACTAATACTCCCTAGAGCCCTTCTGGAACCATCTTGGAAAAATTTTAATAATTAAGGCTTATCTCCCCTCAGTTGACTGTAACCCCATTCTCCCAGGAGCTCAAGTTTTAAGACCTTTTTCCTTCACACTATACATCTGAATTGTCCTCAAATTCTGATGACTTTATTTTCAAAATCAAACACCTTATCTTCACAATACATCCAGAATCTAACCACTTTTCACCACCTTCATGCTCCCACCTGGTCTGAGTCACCATTGTTGCTCACTTGGATTACTACATAACTTACTAACAGAGATCAGTGCTTCTACCCTACAACCTCTGCCTATGTTTAACAGAGCAGCAAGAATGATCCTTTTACAAAGTAAGTCAGATTATGTCATTCTTTTCCACATAATATTCTAAAGTCCCTTCATTTTAGTCATGTTCAAAGTCCTTTCAATGGCAGTAAGACCCAGGATCTGCCCATATTGCACCTTCCACCCCACTTACTCTGTTACTCTGTCCTTACACATATCATCGTGAGTGGAGAGGAAAGTAACATGAACAATGCTGTATCCCTGGTACCTGCAACAGTGCCTAGATCATAGTAGGTGCTCAGAAATGTGTTTGTCGAATAAATTGAATGAATGAATAAACAGTTACTTTTCTCAAACGATACAATAATAAATTACAGGTTATTTGGCCCTTTATAAACAAGACTGAAAGAAGTGCTCTATCATAGGAGACTCTCAGTCCTTGCCTAAAGCCTCTTGCAGTTGTATGGGGTAGTGTTGCAGGGTCCTGGACAAGATATGGGAGGAACTGATGAAAGCTACATCTAGTCCCAACCCATAAAAACATCCTGAAGTTTCCTCCAGCTCTCTCTCTTCTGCGTAGTAACCTGGAAGGGCACACATGGTATGGATTCCAGGTGGAGGACGGCTATCCAGCCAGCTTCAGCAATAACCCATTACTGCAGTAACTTATTGAGGTTAGGAGATTTATCTGTTACCACAACAAACTTGGCTTATTTTGACTAATAGACCTTCAAATCCATTTCCAACCTGCCTCCCAAACTATCTATTTAAAACATATATGACTGTCCTATCTGTAACCCCCATTCACTCATGGGATTAAGTCTAAACTTTGCAATTATTCAGAGGTCCTCTAAGATGTGAGCTCTGACTAGCTTTCCTTGTTTCAATGTAATTTTCCCCTTGCTTTCTGTGATTCAGGACACTAAACTCCATGATGCCTCCATCCGCATTGTTTTTATCTACCTGGATTTGCTTCACCTCCCCAAACCCCTTCGTGGCTAACTCGAAGCCGGAGTTGCCGGAGTTGCTCTTGTCTGCTCTCATGATACCCTGACATGTCACCACTAGCACACTTACCGTGATGCATTTATTAGGAATATAATGTAATATTTGTCTGGCTTGTCTTCCCTACTAGGCTGTGAGTTTCATCTTTGTAGCCCCAGTGTTCAACGCTGTGCTTTACACAGAGTACAGTTGATTAAATAATTAGTAAGAAAGAAATTTTATAAAAACAGCACTCTGTAACTTATTTATATTCTACTTCACTGACTCCACTTCAAAGTCTGTGGTCAAGAACATGATGTTTGAACCCCTGAGTTTAGATCCTGGCTCTACTGCTTATTAGTTTGGTCGCCTTGGATGAGGTAGTCAGCCTCTTCAACTCTCAGTTTCTTCATCAAGACATACTTTTAGTATTCATGCCACTTCTGTTTTCATCTGAGTTCTCTCTAGATAATGTAATGCCTGAAACCAAGAAACAAGAGTTTCAGGGTTGTTAGGCACAGTATAATTCTGATTATTTAAATGTAGAAGCTCTCTTTCTTTCTCCAGAGGGGTTTTGAAGAACCATATAAAAATAGTGCTCAGAATAAAAATGAAAAACAAACTTGAGAGGTAAGTTGAAATTGTTGCAGTTAGAAGAAATAGCTAAAACAGGCTGGTTGCACACTCATGGAGCAGCCTTTACCTTGGGTGAATCACCATGCCCATGTTTGTCCTTCAGTTTAGCAAAACTAAGAACTCAGGTGTGGCAATGTGGACATAGGTGATTGATCTCTTGCATAAAGACACATGAGGATCAATCTATAAACTAGCCCAATGTTCAAATTGTATTTTTAATTAATAATGAGTTTAAGAATCTCTCATAAGCTTATTAGCTTTTTGAGTAACCATTTTTATAAATTACCTATTCATAGCTTGTGCTTATATTTTAAAATAGAATCTCTTTTTCTGGTTGCTATTCTAAAGTTACTTAGCTCTTCGTCAGCTTTTGACATTGCAAAGATGTTCACAATCCTTCATCTTTATCTTTGTCACAGCGTACATTTGTAAGAAATTCTCATTTTTAATATAATCAAATAGACCAATTTTTCTATTTAAAATTTGGAGTATTAAAAAGTCTTTCCCACTCACCCCCAAATAGAGGATCTCCTTACGTGGAACTTAATAAAATGAATGTGTTCCAGCTTCGTAGTAATCACCGTTAGGATTGTCCAACTAGTTCCCCTGCTGTTGCACCTAAAGCAACCTTCAGATTATGGATTTTCTTTTCATACAGATGATCTTCCAGGAGAGGACAAGCCAATACATTTTCAAGTCTGTTTGAAATGTTTGGTCTTTTTTTTTTTTTTTCTATCTTAAAGAAACTGTCGTTTGTTCCCTGAGGTGTCCTCAGAACCTACACTAGTGCCTGGCATATTAGAGTGCCTATAGAGTCCCTTTGTTTCCCTCCCAAAACAAATTTCCCTGCCTCTTACCTCTGAGGCAGTCTCTATTATTAATTTGATATTAGCTTTCTGGTTCATCTTCATGAACATTTATTATACGTGTCTATTAACCATTTGAGTATATGAGTATGTCTCTCTCATATACCACACTTGTACAAACAAGCAGTGTAGTGATATGGTTCCATGTACTAACTCCAGTACCAGACTAAAAAACGTTTAGTTATTTGGTAGGAATGATTCTGTAAATTTTAAAGCTTGGTGTTACGTTTTGCAAACTATGTATTCTGATACATTTAGGTACAGTTTATTGATTTTTTTTTTTTTTACAGCTACCTATCACATAAATACACCACAATTTACATATCAATTCCAGTGTTTCACTTTTACAAATAATAGTGCAATGAATATCATAATGCTTTTAAAGAACAGAAGAATGCCTTTCTTTCCTCTGCTTTTCTATTTCTACTATATATAATGCAAACTCGATTGTACCATGTGGTCAAAGCACCCTCTATTTTTTCACATCTTAAAATGTCCTTCAACTTGTCTGATTCCCACAGGAAACATTGAGTTTAGTGACAATAGAAACTATTTTGTTTATTATTTAACTTGTAGTACATAGCTCTGTGCCTCACATACAGTAGCAGAAATCAGTGAATAACTGCTTACTTAATAGAACTTCTATGCAAAAATATCTGTATGTATGCAGTATGTTACTGCTATTCGTTTAAAAATTTTGACCAAGATATCTTCTGAAAACTTTTTTAGAAAAAAGAAAACACCCTTCACAATATCTTAAATTGGCAACTTACATGAACGTATGCATGTCAAGTTTCAGAAAGTTTCCCTTGATTTGTAGATGTGTACTTTTTGTTATTTTAGCCAAAAAAGTTGCCATAGCTATTTTTGTTTGTTTTTTCTTTTGTTTTTACTCTAGCCAATTCTAAATAATTCAGTAATAAAAGGAAAGTTTAAAATAAAAT
Source organism: Grampus griseus (assembly GCF_964374135.1). Taxonomy (NCBI): domain Eukaryota; kingdom Metazoa; phylum Chordata; class Mammalia; order Artiodactyla; family Delphinidae; genus Grampus; species Grampus griseus. Next base: position 98,109,750 of record NC_139018.1, read on the forward strand.
GTGACTTTGAAATTTACAAGTGGAAAAATTTCAATTCTATAACTCTTGAGATGTTAGTTAAATAGTAATCCTTAAGTAACTAGCTAGAAAGTGTCCCTGACTTTTCTTAGATTTTTTTTCCCTTGCAATGGACTTTCTTATGCAATCAGTAGCATTAGTTTAGGGAATGATGTTCATTCTGAAAAGAAGGTACTTTTTCACTACCTCCTGTGATTATTGTCATTACACTAGAACTAAGTAAATACAGACACATTTTAAGCTTAACTTTTCTTTAAATTTTATTATAAAATATGTGGAAGAAAGTTTATAAGTAGGAAGTTTCTTCTTAAGTGCCAGCTTCATAAGCAATATATAAATTCCTATAAAATGTTCAAAATGAGTGGTATCTTATTTATTGGTGAAGAAGACAGGGACGTGAAAATCCAAAACCTCAAAAATTATTAGACTGTTATGTTTCCATCATTGTGTATTTCAATTTTTCTAACAAAGTGAGGTCAAAAATTAAGCCACAAATGAAACCTTAATAAATTCTGAGAGAATAAACAACATGCAGAGTAAGTTGTGCCAGTAAGACTAGTGTAATCTTGATTCTAAAATTGGATTATGACAATATTTGAAAAGAAAATTATAGACACATTTTGTAAATGAACACTGTTTTAAAGTTCTAAATAAATTATCAAATGGCATATTTAAAATACAACCAGATCAAACAATCTTATCCCAGGAATTCAAGGATTGTTTGACATTAGGAAAAAAATTTATCAATATAAGTCACTATAATAGTTATCTAAAGGGGGAAGATCATACATTTATGCAATATATGTAGAATGAGTGTATGGTTAAGTTTGATGCCTCTTTACGATTAAAAAAGAAACTCTGAAAAAATTAGGAATGGAACAGATTTTTATTTAAGTTTACATTAAAAAAAAAACTATGGCTAACATTAACAGATGAAATTTAGGTACATTCATTTGAGAAATACAGATAATTATCCTATTAATACTGCTGTGTAACATAATAGTTGAAGAAATGAGAATATAAATTAGAAAAGAAAAGAACTGTTATAATTTATGAGTCATATGACTATACGTGTAGGAAAACTAACAGAATCTACAAAAAGCTATTGGTTCACATAAGAATAAATCTCATTCAACAAATACAAGAACAACAGAATTTCTTTACACTAAACATTGTGGCACATAGATTACTAGGAAAAGGAACAGACATTTAGAGTGTAAGGAAAATTGTTTCACCATATGGAGCTAGGGGTTAGGGGTTTGTGGGAAGAGCTGGTTTCTTGCCTAATACCATATCCAATGTGAACTTAAGAGGATGAAAAAGAGAAGTGTTAATGTAATAATAATGATAGTATAGGTTAATACCTTTCTGATGCATGGTAGGAAAGACTTTTTAAAATTCCAAAGCACAAATTTTAAATAGAAAAATTGATCTATTTAATTATTTTAAAATTGACAATTTATTATAAATGTACACTGTGAGAAGGATGAAAGATTGCAAAAAATCTTTGCAGTGTCAAAAGCTGACAAAGGACTAAGGAATTCCAAAATAGCAACCAAAAAAGATAGATATTCCATTTTAAACAATAGGCACAAAAAACAAACAGGCAATTTATAAAAATGCTTACTCAAGAAGCTTATAAGCTTTGAGAAGTTTCTTAAACTCATTATTAATTAAAGTAATATAGTCAAAACATCAGTGAGCTATAATCTTATATCTAACAGGTCAGCAAAAATTAATAAACTACATAATGCCAATGTCTCCATTTCATGAGGAAATGGAGACATTGGCGCTCTCATGAACTTTTGGTTAGCATGGAAACTAGGAACCAGCAATCCTGATATTAGATCTATATATTAGACATATTTGCACAAAGATCCCTAAGAAGATATTTAGTAGAATATTCACTTTAGCATTGTTTGTGATACTTAGAAGTTGGAGGCAATCCTTATGTCTTTCATAGAAGAATAGATACATAAAATGTGGTGGATTTACCCATAGAATATTATGGAGCAGTTAGAAGAAATGAGTGAGTTGTTTACCTAGTAACATGGAAAGAAATTAAAAACATACTGATGAGTGGAAAAAAAAAAGAAACAGAAGGTGTTGTATAGCATAATACTAGTTAAGTAAATTTAAAGTAAACACACATCACAATAATAACATTTTACAAGATCAGAGAAATAGATAAACATCTAACGTAGTATATGATCTTATGTAGATCAGGAGGAGATGGAATTTTGGAATGGATGAAAAAGGAGTAGATGGAAGGATGGTTGGGTGGATGGATAGATATACAAGAGAGATGGATATATGAATTGTGCATAGTCAAAATATCTGTATTTGAGATTTCAATGTTTTCCCTACCTCCAGTAAAAAAAGAATACATGAAGTCTAAATTTCTGGAGAAAAATATTCTGTATTTGTGATATATTTGGAATCTAGTACCTAATCTTCATAAAACCTTTAAATTGATATGAATTTGGTATCCAACAAGTATAGAACTGGGTTAGATTTATTATTGGCACTACCTGCTTCACGTGGTCATACACAATAATAGGAATGATGACCCCTGAAACTGTATAATATTGTAGCCATAAAGCTACCCTATTAGAATCGATACTGCATTATGTGATTTTTGTTTTAATGTGTTCCCACTTTAGAAATGTTTATTCTTTAAAGGTATACATAATTCACAAATAATTACAGGCAAAAAAATCAATCTATGATGTGCTTCTTGGTATTTTTTTAACGTCTTAAGGTGTTTGGAATATGGTGTTTCATTGAAGGTTATACATGGAGTCGAGTCATCTCACAATTTATTCTTTCACACTGTGTTAACTGGAAAATCAATGGGTCTTGAATCTGTTACTTTTAAAACACATTTGTTGATTCAGATGGGGCATTTAGTAAATCAGATTACTTGAAATTCATGAAAAGTGCAGTAAACATAAAGAAGGAAACATACATTTTCTTATACTTGCTTGATTCTAGTTCAATATTTCCCAAACTGCCCTGATCCTAAGAATCACCTGGGGAACTTGACCACCTGGGACCCAATAAAATAGGGTATCTGAGAAGAATCCCAGGAATCCATATTTTAATAAGTTCTTCAAGAGATACTTGACATTAAGCAAATATTAAATAAAATAAAATTTTATTTGTCACTACTTCTAATTTTTTTCTTTAGATTTTTTTCTTTTTGATAAGTATCCCAGAGAAAAAGAAAATAAACGTCAACTGCAAATTAAATTGCACAAAGAGCTATAGTAGGTAAGAAATCTGCTTAAGGAATGTTTTTGCCTAGTAGTCTGTATTATTTTTCATGGCTTAGGCTGCTCTTTCCCAGCTGCCCAGAATTTACAGAATTCTTAATATAGAGTAAGTCCCCTACATACGAACCTTCAAGTTGCGAACTTTCAAAGACGCAAATGTGCATTAACCTGTCCAATCATCTAAGTTAGTTCACATGTCTGGCGTACACATATGCATCCTCTACAACTGGTTGAGCTTTTGTGTACTTTACAGTACTGAATAGAGTACAGTAGTACAGTATCTTTATTTCAAGCCCAGGATGTCCAGAAGCAAGCATAAAAGCAGCAGTGATGTAGTTGATGATGCTAAGAAGTGCCAGCTGTTGTACTGTACTACTGTACTTTTCAAGGTACTGTACTCTAAGATTAAAAATATTTTCTTTATTTTTTGTGTTTGTTTTTTATGTGCTAGTTGTGTGAAAAGTATTATAAACCTATTACAGTACAGTACTATATAGCCAACTGTGTTAGTTGGGTACCTAGGCTAAATTTGTTAGACTTAATGAACACACTCTTGGAACAGAACTCATTCGTATGTAGGGGACTTACTGTAATTCCCTTTTAAGAGAAAAACTAAGGAGATGTTAGTGATATTACTGAATCATTAGTAAAATAATATAGCAATTAAGATCATAGAAGAGACAATATGGTGGTACAGACTGTAAACCCCACCAGAGCAGGAATTATGTCACTTTTGCCCATCAATGAATTCTTCATGTGTGGTATAGCATTCACATATAATAGGTATTCCAAAAACACTGAATGTAATTGTTGTGATTTTTATTTATAATACATGTAATTAAAACTATTTTTTTCAATTTGTGGCTCTTCTACTCACTAACTAGACGTAGCAAAGCAATCACTAATTAACCATTTTCTTATCTCTAAAATAAGCATAATGATACTTTTCCTCTCTAGTACAGAACTCAACAAACTTTCATTATTATATATTTGTGAATCAATGAGTGACTTTTAAATCCTTAAAATCAGAAAGTTATATGTTTTCAAGTAGCTGTTAAGTTAGAAAACAATGCAGAAACATAATTAATTAAAAGAAAAATATAGTAAAAATAGAATTCAAGTTGAGATATCATTATTTACTCGGTGATTTTTACTTAAATGCAGACCTTGGGTTGAAAGGCAAATGTGAAATTCTAAAGGAGGAGATCAGGAACTCTGGGCCATCTAAAAGGGCCCTTACATGGTAACATTTGATGTATTTAAAAAAATCAATATATGCAGCCTCCCAGTAGGCATCGGTACTGTTGTCCTCATTGTTTTGACTTTATTTACATGCTTTTTAAATAAGGGGTTTGTGTGTGTGTGTGTGTGTGTGTGTGTGTGTGTGTGTGTGTGTGTTTAGAGGCAGAATATACCCTCCTAATACTTTTTATCATATTAATCGTTTTGGAACATCATCAGCAACAATAAACTCGTTTGAGTAAAATGGGATGACATTAATAAAATGATATATAATGTAATGATGAGACAGGCTCCATTAAAAGATCCTTATATTTAGTGGCAGTTTTCTTTTAAAGCTCCTTATCTTCAGAACAGTGTCAAATGGAAAGTATAAAGCAAAAATACAGCAAACTATCTATTATACTAACTTCTATAATACATATGTAATTTAGCCACCTCCCATACTTGGTGTCTATACATATTCTCTAATACGTGGTCAGCAAAGGCAAAATAGACTGTTATAATCTGGTAATCCAATTTTCCTCACTCTGCAGAGCAAGTTAAAGGATAATGGAATCTCACAACGAAGTGAATTGGTCCCTTTCTCCATTTCCTTGCTGCATTTGATTTTTCTCAAATGTACCACATGGCTCTCCACGGAGAAGTTCAGCTTCCTCACCATTCTTTAAAATATGTTATTAAATATTCAGGTTTTATTCTGTTTTATTGCCTTTAAATTTTCATCTGGTGAAAAACTCTAACTTTAGTTAATTTCTTATTTTGGCAATGGTAAAAGTGGCCAAAGGGAAGCATTCCAAATCATATGGAAGATTGGTTTTGAGTTCTCTGTCCCATATGGGGAAAAGGATTTAAAAGTCACACATTCATTCACAAATATACAGTAACTAAGATTTGTTGAGTTCTTGTTATGTGCCAGGCACTGTTAGAATAAGGAAACGAGCAGTAACAAGAATAAGGGAAAGGACGGTGAGTAGTCCTTGACTCACAGTCAAGCCAGAGAGGTAGATATTTAAAAAATAACTACACCACTAACTAAAATAATGTCAGGTGCTGGGAAGGGAAAATACAATGTGCTGTTGGAATATATAACAGAAAGAACCATCCTAGTCTTGGATGTAGGAAGGAGTACAACTTATAATAATATGATTTCTGGAAATCTGCCATGGCAGATCCTTCCATGGAGGTATTAATTCTGGAACTATGTATCCGAATACAGCAGGGAAGTGTTACAAAACAGAAATAAATAAAACATTCTCTTAACCTGTGCTCAAAATGACAGTATGGTAGGCAGTATCTGGAATACTGTAAGATGTTCTATTTTTTTAATCTCAGAAAAAGAGGTAACTTAGACCCATTTTTGTTGGGCTTCAGTTATCTGCTTCTACTGAAACTGTCTTAAGTAGGTCACCAAGTACCTCGACTTTGCCTAAACCAGTGGTCAATTCTCTAGCCTTATTTTACTCAACCTCTCAGTAACATTCGTTACTGCTGACTACTCCATCTTTCTTGAAATACTATTTTCTAAGTGTTTAACAACCGTCTTTATATGTTTTCCTGCAACCCCAGTGGCTGCTCCATTTTGAACGTTTTACAAACCCCCTCCTCACCAGGCCTTTAAATGTTGGAGGCTCAGGGCTCTGTTCTTGGCACTTACTCTAGCTGTACTTGGTGATTTAGTCCAGTGCTTCAAACACAAGCCAGTCCCATAAAAACCCTGGGAACACATCAACCTGTTGGCAAAAACGGGCTGGTGTCTGGTCCAGGATGAAGGAGGTAGACCCTTCTTCAGTTCTGGAAATAGTTCCCATAAGTCCTACAGATATATAGGTGGTCCTGCCTGCCTCATGTCAACAAAGAATCTTGTTCCGTTTTGCAAGTAAGTGGGCTTGTCTTAGGAAGAAATGAAGTTTTGAAATCATGTGCACCTGCATTCAAATAGAACCTTGTCCCCCCACATCAGCTTAGAACAATATTGAGTCTTGGGCAAGTTATTTAATTCCTCTAAGCCTCAATTTCTTCATTTGGCTAAAGGGGATAACAACACTTACTTCATAGGATTGCTGTGAGGATTAAATGTGATAGTGCTTGTGAATAACCTTACTCATAGGTATTCAGAAGATCTTCATTTTCTTTTTTCTTTTTATTATAGTACTTTTTATTGAGGTATAATTGACATATAACATTATTATAAATATAGACTTTAAGTTTATAACATTGACTCAATATTTGTATATATTGCAAAATGATCACCACAGGAAGTCCAATTAACATCTGTCACCGTAAAGAGTTACAAAAATGCTTTTTCTTGTGATGAAGACTTTTAAGATCTAATTTCTTAGCAGTTTTCAAATATGCAATACAGAATTATTAACTGTAGTAACCATGTGGTACAATATATCCCCATAACTTACTTATTTTATAGTCGGAAGCTTGAAACTTTTGAACCCCATTACCCATTTCATCCACACCCTCACCCCCCACCTCTGGCAACCAACCATCTATTCTCTGTATCTATGAGCTTGTGTTTCTTTTTGCATTCCACATATGAGTGAACTCATACAGTATTTGTCTTTCTCTGTCTGACTTATTTCACTTAGCATAACACTCTCAGAGTCCATTCATGTTGTTCTAAATGGCAAGATTCCATTCTTTTTTATGGCTGAATAGTATTACATTGTGTGTGTGTATGCACGTATATGTATGTATGTATGTAGATGTATGTAGGTGTAGATGTATGTGTATCTATATATCTTTATCTCAAATCTTCTTTATCCATTTATCTATTGATGGACATGTAGGTTGTTTCCAATCTTGGCAATTGTAACTAATGATGCAATGAAGATGGGGCTGCGTATATCTTTTCAAATTAGTGTTTTTGGTGGATTTTGGTGACAAATACCCAGAAGTGAAATTGCTGAATTATATGGTAGTTTTCTATCTTACTTTTTTTAGGAACCTCCATACAGTTTTCCATAGTGACTATACCAATTGACATTCCCACCAGCAATATACAAGGGTTCCCTTTGTTCCACATCCTAACCAATGCTGATTATATCTTGTCTTTTTAATAATAGCCATACTAACAGGGGTGAGGTGATATCTCATTGTGCTTTTAATTTGTATTTCCTTAATGATTAGTAATATTGAGCATCTTTTCATGTACCTATTGGCCGTCTCTATATATTCTCTGGAAAATATCTATTCATATCTTCTGCTCTTTTCTATTTCAAGTGAATTTTTTTTTGGCTATTGAGTTGAATGAGTTCTTTATATACAGGCAAGCCTCATTGTATTGTACTTCACAGATATTGCATTTTTTTTTCAAATTGAAGGTGTCGACACTGCATCAAGCAAGTCTATCCACCATATTCCAATAGCATTTTTTCACTTCCCCTCTCTGTGTCACATTTTGGTTACTCTAGCAATATTACAGACTTCTTCGAGGCAAGACCCTCTACCAGCCAAAAGATTACAACTCTCTGAAGGCTCAGATTATGGTTAGCATTTTTTTAGCAATAAAGTATTTTTTAATCAAGGTATATGTGTTGTTTTTTTAGACATGATGCTATTGCATACTTAATAGACTACAGTATAGTGTAAACGTAACTTTTATATACACTAGGAAATCAAAAAATTTGTTTGACTTGCTTTATTGCAATATTCACTTTATTGTGGTGGTCTGGAACTAAACCCACAATATCTAAAGGGTATGGCTGTATTTGGATTTTAACCCCTTATCAGATATGATTTGTAAACATTTCCTAGTGTTCAGTAGATTGCCTTTTGTTTGCTGATGGCTTCCTTTGCTGTGCAGAAGCTTTTTAGTTTGATGTAGTCCCATTTGTTTATTTTTGCTTTTGTTGCCTTTCCTTTTGTGTCAAATCCAAAAAATCCTCACCAAGACCAATTTCAAGGAGCTTACTTCTTATATTTTCTGCTAGGAGTTTTATGGTTTCAGGTCTTACATTCAAGTCTTTAATTCATTTGAGTTAATTTTTGTGTATCATACTGGTCCAGAGTCTTTTTTTGCATATGACTGTTCAGTTTTCCCACCACCATTCATTCAAAGACTGTCTTTTCCCCATTGTATATTCTTGGCTCTTTTGTCATAAATTAACTAACCATATTTATATGGGTTTGTTTTCTGGGCTCTCTATTCTGTTCTGTTGATCTGTGTGTCTGTTTTTATGTCAATACCATATTGTTTTGATTAATATACATTTGTAATATAGTTTGAAATCAGGGAACATGATGCCTCCAGCTTTGTTCTTCTTTATCAAGATTGTTTTGTGTGTTTGGGGTTGTTTGTGGCTCCATGCAAATTTTAGGATTGTTTGTTCTGTTTCTGTGAAAAATGCCATTGGAATTTTGACAAGGATTGGATTGAATCTGTGGATTGCTTTGGGTAGTATGGATACTTTAACATTATTGATTCTTCCAATCCATAAGCACAGAATATATTTCTATTTCTTTGTGTCTTATTCAGTTTCTTTTATCATCACTGTGTTATAGTCTTCACTGTACAAGTCTTTCACTTTCTTGGTTAAATTTATTTCGAAGTATATTATTCTTCTTGATGCAATTGTAAATGGGATTTTTAAAAATTTATCTTTCTGATTGTTCTTTATTAGTGTATAAAAATGCCACCGATTTTGTACATTAATTTTGTATCCTACAGCTTTACTGAGTTCATTTATTAGTTCTAACAGTTTTGTGGTTTTTTTTTTGGTGCAGACTTTAAAGTTTTCTATATATAATATCATGTCATCTGCAAATAGTGACAGTTACTTCTTCCTTTCAAGTTTGGATGCCTTTTATTTCTTTCCTTGCCTTATTTCTCTGGCTTGCACTGCAAATACTGTGGTGAATAAAAGTGTTGAGAATGGGCATTCTTGTCTTGTTCCTGATCTTAGAGGAAGGGCTTTCAGCTTTTCACCACTGAGTATGATGTTAGCTTTGAGTTTGTCATATATGGACTTTATTATGTTGAGATACATTCCCTCTATATGCAATTTGTTGATGCTTTTTATCATAAATGCATGTTGAATTTTGTCAAATACATCTTGTGAATCTATTGAGATGATCATATGATTTTTATCATTTATTTTTTAATGTGGTGTATCATGTTAATTGATTTGCAGATGTTGAACCATACTTGCATCCCTGGGATAAATCCCACTTGCTTGTGGTATATGATCCTTTTAATGTATTGTTGAATTTGGTTTGCCAATATTTTGCTGAGGATTTTTGCATCTGTTTTTGCTCCTCAGGAATATTTGCCTGTAATTTTCTTTTCTTGTGATGTGAGAATGAAGGTGTGTTTCAGTCTTGTATCTGTGCAGTGCAGTGCAAGGGTGGTAGCCTGCCAAGAACTGTTTCTCCAAGTGGTAGAGTCTCTTGGGACCCAGGAATGCCATTTCCACTGGTCTCCAGAGCCAGGTAACCAATGCACATTCCCTGGGCTAAAGCCTTAAAAGCCAGGGTACCAGACATGCATAAAAGGTTACCTCAAGGAGATATTGGTACTGTGGTGCATGGTAGATGAAGAGCATGATGACGGCACCTGCAAAAGTAAGAAAAAATAAAGGTCTAGAGTAATAAAATAAAGATGGCATCCACTAGCCTTAGCAAGGCAGAGGGGGAGAACAAAGATGGTGCCCCACCATTTGGAAGATAAAGATGGCACCCAGTGGAAAAAAATATACCAGCTTTGCAAGAGAGAGTATGCAAGTGGCACCCACCAGCACCTCCATTCCCAGATGGTATCCCAACAGATCCCCAACACTCTGAGATTAGCGAATGAATCTCTTTCACATAAAGCCTGGACGTTTTTCAAAAGCTGCCTCTGTGCTGGGCCTTGAAGTGAGTGAGTCTGTGAAAAAACCCTTTAAGAGTCATTTCTCAGTTTGCTACAGCCCTTTGCTCAGCCGGGACCTAAGCTCTATTGGTTTTCAAAACCAGATGTTTAGGGGCCTCATCTTTCAGGTGCAGGTCTTAAAGTTGGGGTGCTGCATGTAGGGTATGAACCCTTCATTATTCAGGGAAGAGCTCTGGGTTTGTGAGTTCCCTGCTGATTGTGGGTCACTGAGATGGGGGTGGCATTTACAGTGAGACTGTGCCCCAGCCTCTCCTACCTGCCTCAGTGTGACCCTTTTCTCCTTTGCTGATGTGAAGGAGCTGCTCTCGTAGTTTTCAGGTCTTTTTCAGAGAAAATTGTTTCATATGTAGCTTGTTGATTCCCTGAGTCCATGAGAAATTTCAGGATCTTCCTACATCACCAACTTGGACTGCTCTCAGATCTTCCTTTTCTTTAAAATTCTGTCAGCAGAGTTGACCCTTGAACAACATGGGTTTGAACTGCATAGGTCCTCTTAAACACAGATTTTTTTTTCAATAAATACATACTACAGTACTATAGGATCCACAGTTGGTTAATGCATGGATGCAAAACTGCAGACAGGGGGGCTGACTTTAAAGTTATAGGAGGATTTTTGACTGTGCAGGGGGTAGGTATCCCTAATTCCTGCATTGTTCAAGGGTCAACTATACTTCCTTGTTCTTGTACTAAATTTACTGATGGAGGCAGGAGTTTGCACTATAGTAGCATGCACTAAAACACAGTTTTTGGTTCATTGCCTCTTTTGATTCATTGCCTCTTTTACTCAATCTGACTTCACTATGAGCAGATGTCACTGTGAAGGATTTTAGTGCTTTTCTAGATATGAGGACAGCAGAACCTGGGCTCATTAAACCTCCTGAAATTATCTAACTGTCTGAAGATCTGTTATGCCAGTTTTTCCTAGAGCACAGAGTACCTCATTCCTGATCTCCACCCTGAACTTCTTTCAGGGGGTATTTAAGGTCAGCATCTACAGCAGCTCATGATTTAATCCATGTAGAGGTAAATTGCAAGTGCCAGTTTGTAGTTGGCAGGGCCCCTTCATGTTCATACATTCGACCATGGTTTGGGAGGCATTTCATGAACATTTTGTCCCTTAGTGCTAGGAATGCTCATTCCCAGGTCTGGTGAAGATTTGGTTGATAGGCCACTCAATGTGCTGTTACTGGACTAGGCCTTATTAACAGTACCCAAAAATCTCTGGAGCACCTGTCTTTTTTTGTTTGTTTGTGGTACGTGGGCCTCTCACTGCTGTGGCCTCTCCCGTTGCAGAGCACAGGCTTGGGACGCGCAGGCCCAGCAGCCATGGCTCACGGGACCAGCCGCTCCGCGGCATGTGGGATCTTCCTGGACCGGGGCACGAACCCGTGTCCCCTGCATCGGCAGGCGGAATCTCAGCCACTGCCCCACCAGGGAAGCCCTGGAGCACCTGTTTTACTGGTCTGTATGGTCCAGGAAAAAATTCCCTCTTGTTGCATCTTCCCATATCTAGAGTTGCACTATTACAATCAATGATCTCATATAGAGCTATATATTTTTGTTGGAGGCTCAGTCACACATTTGGTAATGCAAACACAGCAATCTTGTAAAAATAGGGAAAATACAAATAACATAGCTAGTAGTGTTAGTAAAGTCGTGAGTAGGAATTAAGCCAAGAACTTCCATTAGGTGTGGCCCACTATATCCCCAGGTCGTCTGACTTAGTCTCTTCTATACCAATCCTTATCTTTCAGGGAAATTATATATTGGCACTGTCCATATGGCTCCCAGCCCAATTTCCTAATGTTACTAGGCTTTAAGGGGGGCCTTAAAACTTAAATGAACATAGCCTGGTGTTAAGCACGTAAAACCATCCCACAATTGTGGGAGGTTTTATTCCTTAGCTGAACTTTTGCTTGTTGCTCTGACTAAGCTTGAATAACTTTGCAAGAAAATTCATATTTATGGCCAGGGTCAGAGCAGGTGTTACTAATTGGCTAGGTGAGGGGATCCCACCTAGTAATATCCACAGTGGCCTGAACAGGACTATAATTTATTTCTTCTAGAATAAATTTCCTTAGGGCCAACCAATTAGAGCCTTGAAGTGGAGAAATCCACCAAGGTAACCCAGAAGTACTAGACACAGGTAATTGGGCACAAACCCAACAACTGAGTTGATTTTTAAAACTAGCATAGGATTGGGCTTCCCTGGTGGCACAGTAGTTAAGAATCCACCTGCCAATGCAGGCGACACGGGTTCTATCCCTGGCCTGGGAAGATCCCACATGTCGCAGAGCAACTAAGCTCCTGTGCCACAACTACTGAGCCTGTGCTGTAGAGCCCATGAGCCACAACTACTGAGCCCGCGGGCCACAGCTACTGATGCCTGCATGCCTAGAGCCTGTGCTCCATAACACGAGAAGCCACGACAATGAGAAGCCACTGCATTGCAATGAAGAGTAGCCCCCACTCACCGCAACTAGAGAAGAGCCCACGCACAGCAACGAAGACTCAACACAGCCAAAACTAAAAAATCAAATAAATAAATGTATTTTAAAAAAGCTAGCATAGGATTCTGCCTATGAGAGTAAAACATTTGATTCATAGGTAAAGGTCCAAGAAGTCAAGAAGACACTATAAATGATCATACGAGTCAGATCCAGGATCTTAGGCCAGCTGTCTACTTCTGATGTTGTCTTCTTCCCGTCCTGGTATGAGTGTACTTTCCCTCTGTTTGAGTGTTGTTTTAAGATGAAATTGAGGTCAGCAGTCCTCTCTATAGACCAGTCCAGTGCAGGGGCCCTTTGCAAGTTGGAATTAATCCAAGAGTCCATTCCCTTTGCTTTCACTGTGTATGAGCTAGTTAAGAGTACATGATAGGGGTCCTTTCATCTGGGTTGGAGATGGTCCTTTAAAGTATGTCTTTTCCAGTATGCATAATCCACTGGTTGCATGTCGTGGGGCATCTGATTTTCATCGAAAGATAGAATACTAAGATAAGCTTCAGAAACAAACCTAGAATGACCTGTTTATAATTCAATTAAATTCTGTGTTAATATAACATAACAGCAAGGAACTATCTGGGAAGCAAGTCTTAGTAAATGCAAACCTCCATTAACAAAACTGGAATTTAATATTCACTGAAACAATCTTTTTTTGTTTTTGTTTGTTTTTTTATACTGCAGGTTCTTATTAGTCATCAATTTTATACACATCAGTGTATACCTGTCAATCCTAATCGCCCAATTCAGCACACCACCATCCTCACCCCACCACGATTTTCCCCCCTTGGTGTCCATACGTTTGTTCTCTACATCTGTGTCTCAACTTCTGCCCTGCAAACCAGTTCACCTGTACCATTTTACTAGGTGCCATGCGCTAATGTACAATATTTGTTTTTCTCTGACTTACTTCACTCTGTATAACAGTCTCTAGATCCATCCACGTCTCAACAAATGACTCAATTTCATTCCTTTTATGGCTGAGTAATATTCCACTGCATATATATACCACATCTTCTTTAACCATTCATCTGTCGATGGGAGTTTAGGTTGCTTCCATGACCTGGCTGTTGTAAATAGTGCTGAAGTGAACATTGGGGTGCATGTGTCTTTTTGATTTATGGTTTTCTCTGGGTATATGCCCAGTAGTGGGATTGCTGGATCATATGGTAATTCTATTTTTAGTATTTTAAGGAACCTCCATACTGTTCTCCATAGTGGCTGTATCAATTTACATTCCCAGCAACAGTGCAAGAGGGTTCCCTTTTCTCAATGCCCTCTCCAGCATTTGTTTTTTGTAGATTTTGTGATGATGCCCATTCTAGCTGGTGTGAGGTGATACCTCATTGTAGTTTTGACTTGCATTTCTCTAATAATTAGTGATGTTGAGCAGCTTTTCATGTGCTTCTTGGCCACCTGTATGTCTTCTTTGGAGAAATGTCCATTTAGGTGTTCTGCCCATTTTGGATTGGGTTGTTTGTTGCTTTAATATTGAGCTGCATGAGCTGTTTATATATTTTGGAGATGAATCCTTTGTCCGTTGATTCGTTTGCAAATGCTTTCTCCCATTCTGAGGGATGTCTTTTCATCTTTTTTATGGTTTCCTTTGCCGTGCAAAAGCTTTGAAGTTTCATTAGATCCCATTTGTTTATTTTTGCTTTTATTTCCATTACTCAAGGAGGTGGATCAAAAAAGATCTTGCTGTGATTTATGTCAAAGAGTGTTCTTCCTATGTTTTCCTCTAAGAGTTTTATAGAGTCTGGTCTTACATTTAGGTCTCGAATCCATTTTGAGTTTATTTTTGTGTGTGGTGTCAGGGAGTGTTCTAATTTCATTCTTTTACATGTAGCTGTCCAGTTTTCCCAGCATCACTTATTGAAGAGACTGTCTTTTCTCCATTGTATATCTTTGCATCCTTTGTCATAGATTACTTGACCATAGGTGTGTGGGTTTATCTCTGGGATTTCTATCATGTTTCATTGATCTCTGTTTCTGTTTTTGTGCCAGTACCATATTGTCTTGATTACTGTAGCTTTGTAGTATAGTCTGAAGTCAGGGAGTCTGATTCCTCCAGCTCCATTTTTTTCCCTCAATACTGCTTTGGCTATTCGGGGTCTTTTGTGTCTCCATACAGATTTTAAGATGATTTGTTCTAGTTCCATAAAAAGTGCCGTGCCATTGGTAATTTGATAGGGATTGCATTGAATTTGTAGATTGCTTTGGGTAGTATAGTCATTTTCACAATTTTGATTCTTCCAATCCAAGAACATGGTATATCTCTCCATCTGTTGGTATCTTCTTTAATTTCTTTCAGCAGTGTCTTAGAGTTTTCTGCATACATGTCTTTTGTCTCCCTAGGTAGGTTTATTCCTAGGTATTTTATTCTTTTTGTTGCAATGGTAAATGGGAGTGTTTCCTTAATTTCTCTTTCTGATTTTTCATCATTAGTGTATAGGAATGCAAGAGATTGTTGTGCATTAATTTTGTATTCTGCAACTTTACCAAATTCATTGATTGCTCTGTTAATTTTCTGGTGGCATTGTTAGGATTCTCTATGTATAGTATCATGTCACCTGAAAACAGTGACAGTTTTACTTCTTCTTTTCCAATTTATATTCCTTTTATTTCTTTTTCATCTCTGATTGCTGTGGCTAGGACTTCCAAAACTATGTTGAATATTAGTGGTGAGAGTGGACATCATTTCTCATTCCTGATCTTAGAGGAAATGCTTTCAGTTTTACACCATTGAGAATGATGTTTGCTCTGGGTTTGTCATATATGGCCTTTATTATGTTGAGGTAGGTTCCCTCCATGCCCACTTACTGGAGAGTTTTTATCATAAATAGGTGTTGAATTTTGTCAAAAGCTTTTTCTTCATCTATTGAGGTGATCATATGGTTTTTATTCTTCAATTTGTTAATACGGTGTATCACATTGATTGATTTGCATATATTGAAGAATCCTTGCATCCCTGGGATAAATCCTACTTGATCGTGGTGTATGATCCTTTTAATGTGTTGTTGGATTCTGTTTGGTAGTATTTTGCTGAGGACTTTTGCATCTGTATTCATCAGTGATATTGGTCTGTAATTTTCTTTTTTCGTAGTATCTTTGTCTGGTTTTGGTATCAGGGTGATGGTGGCCTCATAAAATGAGTTTGGGAGTGTTCCTTCCTCTGCAGTTTTTTGGAGGAGTTTGAGAAGGATGGGTGTTAGCTCTTCTCTAAATGTGTGATAGAATTCATCTGTGAAGTGATCTGGTCCTGTACTTTTGTTTGTTGGAAGATTTTAAATCACAGTTTCAATTTCATTACTTGTGATTGGTCTGTTTATATTTTCTGTTTCTTCCTGGTTCAGTCTTGGAAGCTTATACCTTTCTAAGAATTTGTCCATTTCTTCCAGGTTGTCCATTTTATTGGCATAGAGTTGCTTGTAGTAGTCTCTTAGGATACTTTGTATTTCTGCAGTGTCTGTTGTAACTTCTCCTTTTTCATTTCTAATTTTATTGAATTGAGTCCTCTCCCTATTTTTCTTGATGAGTCTGGCTAATGGTTTATGAATTTTGTTTATCTTCTCAAAGAAGCAGCTTTTAATTTTATTGATCTTTGCTCTTGTTTTCTTTTTTTCTATTTCATTTATTTCTGCTCTGATCTATATGATATCTTTCCTTCTACTAACTTTGGGTTTTGTTTGTTCTTCTTTCTCTAGTTCCTTTAGGTGTAAGTTTAGATTTTTTATTTGAGATTTTTCTTGTTTCTTGAGGTAGGCTTGTATAGCTATAAACTTCCCTCTTAGAACTGCTTTTGCTGCATCCCATAGGTTTTGGATCATCATGTTTTCATTGTCACTTGTCTCTAGTTATTTTTTTATTTCCTCTTTGATTTCTTCAATGATCTCTTGGTTATTTAGTAACCTGTTGTTTAGCCTCCATGTGTTTGGGGTTTTTACGTTTTTTTCCCTGTAATTTATTTCTAATCTCATAGTGTTGTGGTCAGAAAAGATGCTAGATATGATTTCAGTTTTCTTAAATTTACTGAGGCTTGATTTGTGACCCAAGATGTGATCTATTCTGGAGAATGTTCCATGTGCACTTGAGAAGAAAGTGTAATCTGCTGCTTTTGGATGGAATGTCCTATAAATATCAATTAAATCTATTTGGTCTATTGTGTCATTTAAAGCTTGTGTTTCCTTATTAATTTTCTGTTTGGATGATCTGTCCATTGGTATAAGTGAGGTGTTAATGTCCCCCACTATTACTGTGTTACTTTCGATTTCCTCTTTTATAGCTGTTAGCAGTTGCCTTTTGTATTGAGGTGCTCCTATGTTGGGTGCATATATATTTATAATTGTTGTATCTTCTTCTTGGATTGATCCCTTGATCATTATGTAGTGTCCTTCCTTGTCTCCTGTAACATTCTTTATTGTAAAGTCTATTTTATCTGCTATGAGTATAGCTACTCCAGCTTTCTTTTGATTTCCTTTTGCATGGACTATCTTTTTCCATCCCCTCACTCTCAGTCTGTATGTGACCGTAGGTCTGAAGTGGGTCTCTCGTAGACAGCATATATATTTATCTTGATTTTGTATCCATTCAGTGAGCCTGTGTCTTTTGGTTGGAGCATTTAATCCATTCACATTTAAGATAATTATTGGTATGTATGTTCCTATGACTATTTTCTTAATTGTTTTGGGTTTGTTTTTATAGGTCCTTTACTCCTCTTGTGTTTCCCACTTAGAGAAGTTCCTTTAGCATTTGTTGTAGAGCTGGTTTGGTGGTGCTGAATTTTCTTAGCTTTTGCTTGTCTGTAAAGGTTTTGATTTCTCCATCAAATCTGAATGAGATCCTTGCTGCGTAGAGTAATCTTGGTTGTAGGTTCTTCCCTTTCATCACTTTAAGTAGATCATGCCACTCCCTTCTGGCTTGTAGAGTTTCTGCTGAGAAATCAGCTGTTAACCTTATGGGAGTTCCCTTCTATGTTATTTGTCGTTTTTCCCTTGTTTCTTTCAGTAATTTTTCTTTGTCTTTAATTTTGCCAATTTGATTACTGTGTGTCTCAGCATGTCTCTCCTTGGGTTTATCCTTTATGGGACTTGCTGCCCTTCCTGGACTTGGATGGCTATTTCCTTTCCCATGTTAGGGAAGTTTTTGACTATAATCTCTTCAAATATTTTCTCTGGCCCTTTCTCTCTCTCTTCTCCTTCTGGGACCCTATAATGCGAATGTTGTTGCATTTAATGTTGTCCCAGAGGTCTCTTAGGCTCTCTTCATTTCTTTTCATTATGTTTTCTTTTTTCTGTTCTGCAGCAGTGAATTCCACCATTCTGTCTTCTAGGTCACTTATCCATTCTTCTGCCTCAGTTATTCTGCTATTGATTCCTTCTAGTGTAGTTTTCATTTCATTTATTGTATTGTTCATCTCTGTTTGTTTGTTCTTTAATTCTTGTGGATCTTTGTTAAACATTTCTTGTATCTTCTCGATCTTTGCCTCCATTCTTTTTCTGATGTCCTGGATCATCTTCACTATCATTATTCTGAATTCTTTTTCTGGCAGGTTGCCTATCTCCACTTCATTTAGTTGTTTCTCTGGGATTTTATCTTGTTCCTTCATCTGGTATATAGCCCTCTGCCTTTTCATCTTGTCTATCTTTCTGTGAATGTGGTTTTTTTCCACAGGCTGCAGGATTGTAGTTCTTGCTTCTGCTGTCTGCCCTCTTGAAACAATCTTTTCTTCTTTAAAATTACCCTAATTTCTACCAAATATAGCTAAATTAAGACTAATTTGTTTACAAAATAAGTCTGGTCTCAAGAAACATGTCTTGATGATGTATATAACGGTAATTGATCATGTACACTTTTTTTCTTTAATTGTCTTTGCTGTAATTTTTATAAGGAGTCTCAGCCTGAAGTTTTAAAGGCCCTCTGAGTGGCCTGTACCTGTTAGGAGGTAGCCTTCCTGATTTATCTGATAAAGCTCCTGGGATCCTAAGAGTTTGGAGTAGATAGAATATATAAATGTTTCAATTCTGCTTGCAAAGATATAATTTACCAAATTACTGTTAAGTCATAATTAGTTTGAGGGGAAGGGTCTCCTTATATCTGGAAAACACACTTTTAAGCCGGTAATTTTTTTTCAAATAGAAACCATAAAATTAGAACCACATTCACCAGTTCACTCAATCGTATGTAACTAATTCTTTTTTGTTAACAGTTTTATGAAGGCATCAGGTTTCCCATTAGAATTTTTAAATTTCTCACCCAGTTCAGCATTATGGTGTGAAAGTCAGAAACTTGTATTTATCCAAAAGTCTTTTCTATAAATCTTCTTCAAAATGTTCTTGAAAAGATTTTTGTAAAGACATTACAGTAAAACCATAACTGTCTATGACAAATGACTTAAGAGAAGGCATGTTTAAAATCTGATTACAGTGCAATTGACAAAGAAACTTGGTTACTGCTGTGACGTATAACACTTTCAGATAATAACTAGAATTATAACTGATAACATTTCACCAGGACATATCAGATTTTTAGGAACTCCATATAATTTCTAGAATATCTTTATTAATAACATTTACCATACAATATAACCTAAGAAGATTTATTACTCATTTGACAATACTTCACATATAATTTAACATATCAAATGAATCTAATTAGTCTAATATCTTTCTTTGGGATATTTCAGGGGCCCTTTGAAGCATCCCCAAATTAGCTAGTGGTCAAAAGGACTTCATTAGAATTTGATTTAGGAAGTTTTGTCAAAAAAAATACCAAAAAGAATTTGAAGTACTTGGTCATATAGGATCATAGGTCACTGTGAAACAATAGTTATTTATTTCTTAGCCATAGTGACAATAAAAGATTTCAACGGCAAATACAGAACTGATCACTTAAAAGGCAAAGGAACTTACAATCTGTTATCAAAGGCAGCTCAGCATTTTAAGAAAACTTGTCCTTTTAACAGAAAAGTCAAATTCAGGTTTTGCACCAGCTTACTTTTAAAATTCATTTACTCAATTAAATTTATTCTAACCTAGTCAATCCTGACCATGCACAAAACTCTTTTCTCTGGGTCCACTTCCCACAAACCTTCCATCACATTCTGTCTCCATCCAGAAACAACCAGCTCTAAGACAGACAGACTTTCTGTTTCCTTCATACAATGTAATTCCATTCTTCATACCTTCTTTAATAAAAACACACATCCTACTTTCCTTAAACAACCCCAAACAGTCTTTTATATCAGCACTTTCCCTAATTTGAGATTACGTTAAAAATCTTATCCCATCATTTTGTGCAGAACTTTTATAGTTTCTTCATATTTAAACTTGTGACTCACCTGGAATTTATTTTGAAATGAGGTGTGATGGAAAATCTTGTTTTAAACTGATGCTTTACTGCAACTTTGGAAATGAGTTAAATACGAATTATAGTGCAGAATCAAATCAACCAATGATATCTTTGTTTTGTATTCTATTTCATTCTAAATTACAGCCTGGAGTACTATAAGAAGATTCTTGTTTTCCTATAGTATCTATAACATGTCATCCTGTAAATTGTTTTAATGAGATGTTAAATTTGAAAGTAGTTGTCAAGCTCAGCATTAAGAACAAGATGACTTTTTTTTCTGTTCTAACCTCATTACCTAAAATTCTAAAAAAAAATCCAGCTAATGTTAATACTACATATTTTCATACAGCTCTTTGTACACTGATAAATATTTTAAAAGACAGAGTAGAAACTAAAAGAGATTTCATCAAGCACATGCATTAAAAAAGAAAAAAAAAACAAACAAAACTTCAAGCTCCTAAAGTTATAAAAACAGATAAATTAGGAAGTGTTAAACTCTTTAGGAGGAAGTGACCTGGGGAGGTAACCACTGAAAAAACCAGGGGAAAATACAAACTATTCTCTGGTTTGCATATAAGTTCACTTTGTTCTTGGAATAGCATTTTCTTACAAAACACATTTTCCTTTTTTTTTTTTTTTTTTTAATATAATGTTAGTCTTTCCTCAGTAATCACCAAAAGCCATGTAGGCTTGTCTGTGCTAATTATGTTCTTGCCCAAAGATACCTAACTCTTTTTGGTTAAAATAAATAAATAAAAGATTGAGGGGATTCTGTATTCAGTCTATATGCAATCTAAATTATTCTCATCATCAATTTAAATGTTGAAAAATTAACAATGTGAAAATGTGGTGATGGTAGTGGTAGGTATTGAAATACCAGGAAATGTAGTCAATATTGAGTTAGGGAAGTGCCAAAGATAAAGTTTTAAGGCCTTCACCAGTATCTCTACATGTAGGCTAATTTTAAGCCCTAAATTTGCCAATCCATGCAATAAACACTTGTACATTTCCTGTTGTATATAAAGCATTAGGCTAGATGCTAATTATGCCAGGGTGAATAACTCAGAGCTTTGCTTTCAAAGTTTATTTCCTACTGCAGGTTTCACAAAATGTAGTCATAGACCCATAGCAGCAACATTACCTGAGAATTTGTCAGAAACGCGTTTCCATGGGCCCCCGCCAGCAGTTACTGAATCAGAAACTCTGAGGGTGGGGTCCAGCAATCTGCTTTGACAAGCCCCACAGGTGATTCTGATGCCTATGCCTGTTCGAGAATCCCTGATCCATATAACTCAGACAAGTAAGGGGGCAATTACAAAGCAATGTGGAAAATTCGCTGAGGGAGGAAAGATAGGGTGTTCTCTGAGCATGCAGGAAGCTCAGATAAGGCCCTGGGCTGGGGTGGGTGGGGAAGAGGGGATCAAGGAAGGCTTTCAGGAATAAGTGATTTCCAAGGAAACAGAAAGAATAAGTAGGAGTTGAGCAAGCAGGGTGGGTTAGATAAAAGAAGGAAGACATGGTGAGGGACAGAAGGCAAGAGAGCATATTACAAATAAAGGAGGGTCCCACACATGCAAAACCTCAGAGCTATGTGAGGGTTTGCTCCCTCCCAGGAGTGAAGCCTCCAGCGAATTGGACCAGCCGCAGTGTAGAGCTGATCGTGAGGCTTAATCAAGGGTCAGGAGTGTCACAACTACTAATAATAGTGATACTGATACTAATAATAGTGAAAGTAGTTCTGGTGATAGAAAGGCTGAAGAGGAAAGCAAACGCTTTGTAAGCCAAGTTAAGGAGTTTGGATTTGTCCTGCAGGAAACGCGGAGCCACTAAGAATTTTAAATAGGAGCATCAGATTTGAGTTTTATGAAGATGGCTCTGGCTGCAGAATCGAGAATTAATTGGAGGGGTGAGACTGGAAGCAAGGAGAGTACCTACTAGGCTATTAGGGTAATCTGGTTGAGTTAACTTTTCGTATGGAATCTGACTTGTTCTTGCTAAAATAATTTATTTACAAAATATGCCTTAGGTCTTTGGCTTATGTTGAGTAATAATGCATACCGAAAGATTAAAGTCTTATCTCTTAAATAATGGCTTCTAATTTGGGGACCCAGGACACAGTGGATGTTAATAGAAAATAAGGGGGAATCACAAGCTATTTTCAGTGTATTGAAAGGTCCAATAAGAATCATACATTTGCGTGAAAGCACACTAAAATTTATGTTTCCTTCTTTTTCATCTGAAGTTATGTCAACTCAGTATAGGTTCTGTGGTCATTTAATGCTGATTAGAAACTCCATCTTGACCTTTGTGTATCCCTGGAGAACAAAATCATGAGAAAATGATCTTTTTGCTTGACTGATGCAGTAAAAAATAAAAAGAAATAGAATCCGTGGGAGAAACTAAATGCATGTATCTTGCTATTTAAAGATAACAAACTGTGGCATGTTGTCTATTATGTGGTAGCTGGACCTAAGGGAATTAGGGGGCTAGCCAAGAGTTAGGCAGAAAAATGACCTGAAATGAAAAGAAAAATTAAATTGCATGAAAATAATTCAGGGTTTGAGATTAAAAATCGCATTTTATTTATAAGTAATTACACTCAGAGCTACTATGAGAAGGAAAAGCATCAGCTTCCATGAAAGCCCCGCGTTCTCAGTATTTGAACAGACCCCATTTCAATGTCCATTTGTCTTCCGTGTAGGGAGCCTAGTGGGATTTGATGCTATTTTGTTCACAGTCAAATGTATTTCCTCTCATCTTCTGAGTGGCAGGTGCTTTTGTAATCAGGTTGAGCAGATGACAGTTTGTACTTTTAGTGAGGGACAGTATGAATTCAGTTGAGTAACATTCTTTTATGGAAACAGACTCATATGACTCTAAATAAAAAATTTTAAACCTTTAATGAAAACAGAGGCACCATATCTAATGTTCACCTCGGAGCACTAGAACTGTAATATGGCACTGATTGTACTTACTGTGTTCCCCATTAAATGACTTAATGGACCTTATTCGATGTAATTTGTCTAGGAAGTGCTGGTAACATACTTATCTAGTGATTGATTCTCACTGACCAAGAGTTGTGAGAACTAGAACACGGTGAATGAGTAATAGTATAGCATACATGAACCACTTTTGCCTGGACATAAGAACACTCCAACTCAGTGTGCTGTTACTGGATTAGGCCTTATTAACACTCCAACTGGGTCATAACCACGATGCAGGGTCCTGCATTTCCATACGTTGTCGCTGACTCCAGCGCTGTGCCTGGAGCAGTAGCTTTGACTGAATTGGTTATGGCCCATGGGCTCTGCATTGAAGTAGATTTTCTTTTTATTTGTCTAAATTTATGTTTTATATTTGCAAGATATCCTTTGTATTACCTAGGAATTTGGGCTAGCCTAGAAGTCCATGTTGCTTTACAATTTTATGCATGTCAGCTATGCAAGCTGGGAGACCCAGGTTTTCTGATAGAAGAGTCCGAGCCTTTCGGGTCAGTCCTTACGTGAAAAATTTTTGAGGATCCCCGCCTGCCCTTCATCCCCACCCCCAGCACTTGACCCCCAGCAGCAGTTCATCTTCGTGAACATAGTAGAAACATTCTTCAGAACTTCTTCAGTTAGAATTTGTCTTCCTGAAGGCTCAGTACTTGGACAACCCATCTTATTCTGTTAGAAAAATATCATAGGTTTTTATAAAGAAAGGAAAATGTATTAGTTTCATTTCCACATTTCGAAGATATTTAGAATTATGTTAACTTTTCTGACATTTGCAGCACTTTAGGTAAAGTGTTCTAGGTTAATTTGTTCAGTTGTTTCATACAAGCAAAGCAATTTGGGACATTACTTATGTGTGTTATTTTATTTCCTATTTTTGTTAATGGCTTTTTTAAAAATCAAGCATCTCTCCCTCAGATACAAAGACCTTGTTTTATTTTAAAAGCATCGTCATTATAACTATTCTGTGATTCAGAATTAATTGCTGATGTTTTATCTGCATATAATTTTGTTGATGCATTCTCTACCTGCTGTACAACAGATTTTGTTCCATAACATGGCAAAATGTTATAAAGAAGCTATCAGCTTAGGGTACTTACGTTTAGCCCTTCCAGATTTCCCTTATGGCTTTACAGATGTGGATTTTAATCCTGCTTTGTATTTTCCCTGAGATTCATTTTCCATCCCAAAGTCAGATCCCCAGTAAAATATAAAAACATTTTATATTTTACTTATGTGCACAAGATACATGTGCGCGCGTGTGCACGTGCACACACACACACACACACACACACCTGTACGTGGTGCCTGTAGTGTTTTGGTTGTGGTATCTTGTTTCTATAATATGTGGTACTAAGATTGTAAATAGTATCAGTTAATTGGTTTGAAAATGATTAACTGACCCCCAATACTGGCAGTAATTGTAATTCCAATTTGCTAGAAGAAAGAAGTCTGCCACATTGATGGGAAGAGAAGGTCTCCCAGAGATATTTCTATTAAAAATCATCTTGAAAATGGATGATATCTTATGTGGCACTATGCCTCAGAGCTCACAGATGTTACAGAAAATCCATTGAAGATGTTTTCTTCATTTTTCTAACAACTAGCTAACCTGTCTTTAAAACATTTTTGGACAGCCCTCAATTATATACATATATAATACACCCAGTCAGCTAAGGGCTGCAGGGCCCTGATGTCCCCACAAAACAGAGCAAGACACTCTTCTGTAAGACCAACTTAGATCTGGAATTCTGGGGCTCTAACATGGCTATCTCCTCATGGGAAAACTGGCTGTATGTTATCAAACTTCAGGAGCTAACAGTGGCCGTACAGTTCACAGAATTTAATTGTGCATAAGATGAGCTATTAATGAAATAAATATTACGTATTAGTTCAAATCTATATTAACCATCTGTTTATATCAAAATTGTGTCTTAGAAGATAGAACAGAAGGTACCAACAAAACATAAGAAAGTACGCCAGCTCCCACACACCTTATACTCCAAGCGAACCAAACAGTTCCTCCCATACATGGCTCATGTTTTCCTCCTGCTTTGCCTTTTTTTTTTAAATAGAGGTCTTCCTGCTGCCGTATTCACATTTCCCAACCCTATGTACCCCTAAAAGCTCAATTTAAATACCACCTTTTCTATAAAGATCTTTTGATAGATCTAACAGTAAATAATTTCTCGCCACTCTGAACTCCTATTTGGGAATTTGTTTCCCTTATATTATTGTATTTTTTGCAGGTCTTAGCTCACCTATTACACCACAGGCCTTTTGGAAGGAGGATTTGAGTTTGATTCATTTCTAAGAATCCCTTTCTTCCCCCTCCCCAGCCTACATACCGTGCCTTGCATGTGTTATCTGCTCAACAAATAGTGATAGAATGAATGAATTCAAAAAAATACTTAAAAGTTCCTAGAGGGAAAATGCAAATAATTCAACAAATTATAGCTACTGTGACTACAGCAATTGAGGAACCAAATTTTAATTGTTTTTAAGTTTCATCTAAATTTAAATAAACACATTTGACTAGTGGCTACTGAATTAGAAAGCATAGCTCTAGAACTTAGACTATGGAAATTCACACTGTACTAAAACAGTCCAGCTGGGCCAGGACCAGGGTCCACTAGGATAAGCCTCCCTGTGTTGTGCAAGTGTAGGGTTAACACTTAAATTTTATACTAAAGGCACCTCACTTGCCTCACCATAGTCCCAGCCCTGCATTTCAATGACTCAGCAGAAATTTCTCACCACTGATACTTTGTCTTATATTCTTGCCCCCCTCTGAAACCACTGATGGTATTGTGGCGCCATTACTGACTATTTGAGAACAACACAGCATCATCCATAGAACAGATTGTTCACAGATCTACAAAGTATTGTTTCTGCTGTTGTGGGAATCAAGGCATGTTTCCTTTTACCCCATCTTTTTCCCTTGGTAGCTTCTCAAATATCAAACCTTCTTTCTATAATTAAATCAAATGTCGTCTCCTCTGTGTAGCGACTCTTGGTGCTTTGAATATTCACTTCTCCTGACAAAACTGGGTTTAAACAGTTGAAAATCAGTAAAACCTAAACAAGTTGTTTAATTTTTCTAAGCTTCATTTCCTCTACCCACCCCCAAAACGTGGTGATGCTAACACCTAATTCATGTTTATTGTTAACTATTTAATGTGAGTCTGCTATATGCCTGGTATCTGCACTAAATACAGATCATTCATTCAGCATGGGAGATTTGGCCTTTTGTTACACAGAATAGATTTAGGTTAATAATTAAATAATTAAGTGTGATAGTTTCTGTCATGACTGAAGTGCTCCTATTTCAGTAACTGAAATAGAGTCGGAACTTATTAAATTAAATCCTTTCTATTATTATTAAGCCTGAGGAGTCTGTTTCATAAAGTCCAGAACATGAATGAATCAGTATGGCATTACTGTGTTAAACAACTATAGATGCATTTTACTATATTGTTGATAAAAGACAATTAGAATCATTTCCTCCATGAAGGAATGGTTTATTCTAATATACCTTATAAAAACCTCCCAGAGCCACAAATGAAGAAAAATAATTAATTTTGTCTAGCCACCGCACTTGATAAAATTGAACATCTTTGTGTTTTTATATTCACAAGTAAATTACAGAAATAGACTTTGTGGATTAAAGGATTTTTAGCCAAAGAGGAGTACATTTTGAATGTTGGTATTCACCAGTTGAATGGTATGGTGTTACGTTCTCATTTTATTTTAATGCTGGTAGTATTGAACTGAGGTTATTTGGGGTAAGGTTAATTTGGAGATTAATTAATTTGGTACCGTCAACAAACGTACCCCCTTTACTTAAGCTCTTTCCTTTCTTGCTTATTGCAATCCAGCCTAACAGCCACATTTACAATTAAATTGTTAATTGACTTTTAGATCACTGTTCCCCATGCAACACTAAACTCGTAAGTAGTGATTCAGGCATTAATAAGAAGCCATACAATTTAAAAATATGCACCACAAATTTTATGTTTACCCACTGAATTGATAAATGCAGCAGGAAATTCTAGATGGGTGCTATCAACTGTAAAATTAAAGATAGTGTGAAGAAAGCACAGTCTCCTTTTGGTTATTTGCAGATGCGTTATCTGGTTTGAAAGAGCCTTAGATTCACCTTTTCTATTTTTTGTTTATGACACTTTCCCTAATTTATTACTTCACTAATGGGTGGATAAACAATGAATAAAAGTGCCACTCAGATCAGTCAGCTCACATGGCTCAAGGAGGAGAACAAAAATATATGAGGCCCTGTTTACTCTTCTAATTACCCATTGTATCATTTTCTACTATTTTTTTAAAAAATGAGAGTTGACTGTATTAGAAACTCTGGTTAGTCAGGGATCCTCAGTTATGTTAACTACATACCCTCCTTGTGTTTTACAGAGTGGTAAGAAATAATGGGCAACTTTTGTTTCCTGTGAGCTCATTGATTCTGCTTAGTATCTGTTGTTGAGTTTTTGTGTCATTATCACTGATATATTATGTAGAGCTAGCACTTGGTATTTCTGTAACAGTATTTGCTTGGTTCCATGTTAACTACTTCCATCTCTCTACACACATTAAAACAACACAAAACGAAAAACAGTATGGTGGCTTGTGTTGCTTATTCAGTAAGTGATGTAAATGAACTGATACCTACTCTTCTTAGTTGGCTCCATTTAGCATGGCTGTTAAACAATGAGAAACAGTCAATTTTAGAAAAGCAAAGCCCTAGTAACTGTCTATTTTTGCTAAGTTCAACATAAATTTTGGAACCTTGAATTACCCTCAAGCAGTTAATTCACTACAGAAAATCAATAAATACCATACAATGAAACACAGACATTTTGGACATACAGGTAAAGTTTGGCTACTTGGCATTAAGCCTAGAGAAAAATAGAACTTGAGATCTTTAAACCTCCTTTCAACTCTCAAACTCTCTATGAGCAATCTGACTGTTATATCATGACAACATCTGCAGATACCTCCATGCCAATTCTCCTCAAATTACCCCTGCCTGCATCTTGACTTTCAGCCTACTTTTGACAAAACAGGAATTTGGTGTTTTCAAGTTGAATCATTCTGATTTCTAAACTGACATCTTGTCATATTTTTATTTGTAGATTTCAGTTTATAAGCCAGCATTCCAAAGACTATTTACAGCTTTTTGGCCTCTAGTAACAGTGTCTCACCTAGGTATCTGGATAAGGTATAAGCATCTAAACTTCTCACAGGTATAAAAAACTAAATTCAAAAAAAAAATCCCACTGACATAAGCTTAAAAATTAAAACATCAATCTTGATTAAAATGTAAATTTTCACTAATCATTAATTTTCCTATTTGGAATAATTATCAAGCATCTGAAGGAGATGTGTAGAATAGAAGTTCTTAAGTCTAATTCAACGCATGTTCTACTCATTGCCCATTCTTGCCATCAACCTGGCACCCTATTAAGTTCCCAAATTGAATAAACTTACCCAACTCGTCTCGAAACTTTTTTGACTGGTCTGAGACTTATCAGCAGTTCTTATTTCACTAGTCTGTTGTGGATAAGACATCTTATTATAGAAATATGTAAGTAAATTATAGATCTTACCATTCTGTTTGATGTCTCTAAGCTTATTTGCATGTGTAATTGTTGAGCTCGCAGGATCTGTCTATGGCTTTACAATAAAAGACTCCTTAATAATGGTAATATGTTTTATCAGTGGGTTCTATCTTACTGATAGAACTAAA
Source organism: Grampus griseus (assembly GCF_964374135.1). Taxonomy (NCBI): domain Eukaryota; kingdom Metazoa; phylum Chordata; class Mammalia; order Artiodactyla; family Delphinidae; genus Grampus; species Grampus griseus. The sequence goes on from NC_139018.1 coordinate 98,138,768, forward strand.
AATAATACGAAAAGAATCAATCTCCTTTTCCATAAGAGCTCAGATTATTTTTTAATACTTTTATTTTGAAAAATATCGTAAGTAAAAAATAGTGAACAGTTATGTTTTAAAAAAATAATAATGAGGTGGACACTTAAGTATTTGTAGCCCAGATTTAGAAAAAGGTTTCCCTGTTAGCTTCTGGTTCCCAGAAATAACCACTGTGGTAAAGCTTATGTTAATGATGTCTTTGCTTTTCCTTATAGTTTCACCACATATAAACATTTGTCTAAATTAGTTAATATCTAATACTACTTTCTTTTAAATTGATATAAAAGAGATCATATTGAATATGTTCTTCTGTCATGATCTTTTTCCTTAGCCTTATGTTTGAGATTCATATGTACTGGGGTGTGTAACAATTCAGCTTAGCTTGGGTTCCCTGGAAATAGATTCTGAGGTGGGGAATTGCATGCAGAAGTTTCACCCAAGAGTGCTCTAAAGCAGGGCTGTGCATTAGAACTATCTGGAATGGTGACTGTGCTCTATATCTACACAGCCTCCTGTAGTAGCCATGGCCACAAGCTGCATATGACTTGAGCGCTTGAATTAATTTAATTTAGATGTAAATTTAAATATCTACATGTAGCTAATGGGCTTCTGTATTGGACAGCACAACTCTAGAGAAATATACCTGCAAGGAGGTGGTAAAGGCAGAATCGGGCAGAGGGAGAAGCTGGCTTGCCATGTGGTTACATGGCAAGAGCTCAGCAATCCTGTAGGAAGGTCTGGAGCAGGGATGGCCCTTCAAAGCTGTCCCTGCTTTGAGGGACAAAGTTGAGGCAAAGCAACTGAACTTGAGTATCAGAGCATAAGTCAGTCATCTGTGGTGCCTTCTGAAAGAAGGAGAAATCTTGGGTGAATCAGTTTCTTATCTCTGAGGGCAATTCCCACTGAAGCACACAGCTATAAGCCTTCAGCAGCCGATATTACCAGTAGCAGGGGGATTGGTGCCAGGCCCTAAAGAGGGAATCTGAGCAGAGTACCATGGTATCCATTATTCAGTTGGCCATTCATTTGCAGTACTCTATGGAGATTCCATTATATAAATAAATCACAATTTATTTATATATTCTATAGATGATGGAGAGTTGGAGTATTTCCAGTTTGGAGAAGTGTGGCTATTATAAACACTATTTCTCTAAACATTTCTTCATATGTCTCCTGGTGAATAAATGCAAGGGTTTCTCTAGGATATGTGCCTATAAGTGAAATTACAGAGAGTTGGAATAGGTTCATAATTTACTAGAAAATGCCAAGCTGTTTTCCAAAATGGCTGTATATTTTACAAATTACAGACTTTCATTCAATACCCCAGTTCTGGCAATTGAGAGGTTTATTCAGAATATCTGTTCTGCCTTTCAGAAGGCAAGCTTAGGGTCTTTGATATCATTTTCCTCCTGAATAAAGTATTAAAATAACTTTTGCCCTGTAGAGGTTAGCAGAATTCTAAGATAACTCTCAATGAGTCATGCTCTTATATAGTGTTTCTTCCTTAACTGTGGGCAGAATCTGTGACTTGCTTTTAGCCAATAGAATATGCCAAAACCCATAAACCTAAGCAAAAACCTAAACCCAGGATTAGATTGTATGTTAAAGGCAAAGGGTTTTATAGATGTAATTAAGGTTCCTGATCAGTTTGACTTTGAATTAATGAAAAGAGGTATTACACTGGGTAGGCCTGACCTCATCAGGTTTGCTCTTTAAAAGGAAGCTCGGGCCTTTTCTGGGGTCAGAGACATTGGCAAATCAAGCTGCCATGGACTCTACATGTAAAAGGAAATTAATTTTGCTACACCATGCAGGCTTGCATGAGAACTCTGAGCCTCCGATAAGATCCCAACTCTGGCCAGCACCTTCATTGCAGCTCTGTGGGACTGAACAGAGCACCCAGTTATGCTATGCCTGGGCTCCTGACCTATGGAAACTGGGTGACAATAAACGTGTTGTTTAAAGTTGCTAAACTTGTGGCAGTTTGTTACAAGACAGTAGGAAAAAATACACCTGCTTAGCAGCAAAATTTCTCTCTTTTTTCAACCACATAATTGTATTTCCTCCATGTGATTATTTGATTTCCTTGGGTCTTTTGTATTTGGAGTGAGAGACTTTATTATTTCTATCTTAAGAGAATTCTTAATCCATTGAAAAGAGGCACTGAGTATACTTCAGATTGCTGCAGCATTGTATCTAGTAGTAACTGCTTCCTTTCAAAGAAATTATATTCCTTTTCCATGAATGAGTACCTATAGGAACTTAGGTGTTGGAGGGAAATTATTTATGTCAATTTCAAGAATAAAATATCTAACAATTGCTTTCCTGAAACATCTAAGAATGGCTAAGCCTAAGAGAAAACATAAGGCTTTCTCTGATTCCTTTAGGGACAGAAAGGTTTTGAGAAGATAACAATGACAGAAACAAAAGAAAAATGTGGATGATGTCTGAAACATAGGAAAAAAAACAGGAGTTTAAATTTTATAAAGAAAAAATGGGCTTGTCTTATTACAGATCAAAGCATATGGTAAGACAAAAAACCTTAAATTCAAATGGGAATGATACGTTTTATTCTCACTCATGTACAGTTTGTAAAAATGGATATTCCTGTCATAGTTGGGGTTCTCTGGAAGTAGAACTTAAAAGAAGGACTTGTAGGTAGTTTATCTGAGACATGATCCCAGGAAGGAGAAGTTGAGTGTATAGGGAAAATGAGGTAAAGAATACAGAAAAGCAATAAAGGGTGCATCATGAGCTGGTTGTCTCTGTGGTCAGCTGAGGTCTGTTCCTTTGGAAGCCCACTGGGAAATTACATGGCACGTACCTCAGAATTGTCCCAGTGGATGATGGGGAGTGTGGTGGGTTGAATGGTATCACCCAGGACCTCAGAATGTGAGCTTATATAGAATAAGGACCTTTGCAGATGTAGCTAAGGTCAAGCAGCTAGAGATTAGAGTAAATCCAGTGACAGGTGTTCTTATAAGAGACAGAAAAGAAGACACAGCAATACACAGAAGAAGGGCATGTGAATATAGAAGCAGAGATTGGAGTTACTGCATCCGCAAACCAAAGAACATCAAAGAACATTGCCCCCAGTCATCAGAAGCTAGGAGAGAGGCATGGAAGGAATTCTTCCTGGCAGCCTGCAGAAAGAAACAAGCCAGTTGGATCTGATTTTGGATTTCTCGGTTCCAGAGCTGTGAGAGAGTAAGTCTCTATTGTTTTGAGCCACCAAGTCTGTGGTAATTTGTTACGGCAGCCCTAGGAAATTAATACAGGCAGGCTGAGCTGTTGACTCCTCTACACGTCTGGGCCACACCTGAATGTGACAGAAGAGCCTTCCGTGACTTTATAAAAAGCCCCAGGCAGCAAATCAGAGAAAGGTTGCAGCAAGTGCTTGATGTGGGACCCTGACATCATACATGGAATTACTCACCGTAGTTTCATTGAAATGCGGTGGGCTTAAGAGATGTGACACTATTGTCCACAAGCATCTGCTTCACTCCTCCAAGCAGTAATTTAGAGAATCCGGTCCCTTCTGTCCTGTGATTCTACCATCTTGAACATGGTAGTAAAGTGGCTATGGTTTTGCATAGAAAAGTGGGAGGGAAGAAGAGCATAGAGGGTTGTAAGTGGAAGGTTTAGAGGCTTAAGCAGTTCTGCTCACATTCTATTGGCTAGAACTCAGTCATATTTCCACAACTAACGGCAAAGGGGGCTAGGAAATATAGTTATTCTGGTTATCTGATTGCTCTGTAATAACCAATACCAATCTCAACAGCTGGAAAAAAAACAATAATTTATTTTGCTCATGAATCTGCATCTGCAGCTTGGGGAGGGCCCACCTGGGATGGCTCATCTCTGCTCCGTGCAACACTAGTTTAAGTGGTTCAGCTGGGCCTGAAGCGTCCACTTCCAAGATGGCTTATACACATGGCTAGAAAGTTGGTAACAACTGTCATCCAGAAACTTAGCTGAGGCTGTTATCTTGAGGCCTTGGTGCATTTCCCTGTGGGCCTTCCAAGGATTCTTTACATTTCTCTCAAGTGCAAATTGTACTCATGCACTCACTTCCAACACTTCACAAATTCTCATGCTATTTCAACATCAGGCTCGTACTTGAGATTCAGGATTCCTTTAAATCACATCCAGATAGAGATAAAGCTCCTTGGGTCCTGTTTCTGAAGTGTGATTCCTCTTTACCTAAATACCTGGAAGCTAAAGAGCCAAGTTGTCTGCCACCTCCCACATGCCCCATAGACAATGGTGAGATAGAAATAGTGTAAGTTTCAACAGACATTTCTGTTCAAAAATAGGGGAGAGATGATGATCTCATGTCCATGGAAATTCTGAAATCTAAGCAGAAACATGTTGCCTGTTACTCATTGGGGCCCAATCCTGCTCTCGAGGGGTTTCTCTGTGACTCTTGGCTCCATTCTCTGAGTTCTTGGCCTCGCCCTTGAGTCATCTATCCTGTTCTGTAAGAACCTTTGGGTAGACTTCTAGCCTGCTTCCTACCCGTAGAAATTTGGAATCTAAAGCCCTCTTTTCATTAGTCTCTTTAGGTCCAAAGTGATAATAATTTACTTCAAATATCTGTGGACATTCTATTAGACAAAAGCAACACCCATGTTTCTTTCTAAGACAGACCTTTACCTTGGATTAAAAGTCATGTGCTGTAGGACAATGCAATTAAGATTCTTAGAAATCTTTTTGTATAGTTGAAAGGAGCCATGAGGCACACCTGTAAGATTATTACAAGCCCCTTTTTTTCTAGTACAAAAATTCTGAAAGGAACTTGCTTAAGATACTCAGGAAGTCTACTGCAGACAGTTTATTTTTTTATTTATTTTCTGTGTGTGTGACTTCATATTCCGTTTTTTAAATTTAATTATTTTATACAGCAGGTTCTTATTAGTCATCCATTTTATACACATCAGTGTATACATGTCAATCACAATCTCCCAATTCATCACACCATCACCACCAGCACCACCCCCGCTGCTTTCCCCTCGTGGTGTCCATACATTTTTTTCTCTACTTATGTGTCTCAATTTCTGCCCTGCAAACCGGTTCATCTGTACCATTTTCTGGGTTCCACATATATGCGTTAATATACGATATTTGCTTTTCTCTTTCTGACTTACTTCACTCTGTGTGACAGTCTCTACCTGCATCCACGTCTCTACAAATGACCCAATTTCATTCCTTTTTATGGCTGAGTAATATTCCATTGTATGTATGTACCATATCTTCTTTATCCATTCGTCTGTCGATGGGCATTTAGGTTGCTTCCATGGCCTGGCTATTGTAAATAGTGCTGCAATGAACATTGGGGTGCATGTGTCTTTTTGAATTATGGCTTTCTCTGGGTATGTGCCCAATAGTGGGATTGCTGGGTCATATGATAATTCTATTTTGAGTTTTTTAAGGAACTTTCATACTGTTCACCATAGTGGCTGTATCATTTTACATTCCCACCAACAGTGCAAGGAGGGTTCCCTTTTCTCCACACCCTCTCCAGCATTTGTTGTTTGTAGATTTTCTGATGATGCCCATTCTAACTGGTGTGGGGTGATACCTCATTGAAGTTTTGATTTGCATTTCTCTAATAATTGGTGATGTTGAGCAGCTTTTCATGTGTTTCTTAGCCATCTGTATGTCTTCTTTGGAGAAATGTCTATTTAGGTCTTCTGCCCATTTTTGGATTGAGTTGTTTGTTTTTTAATATCGAGCTGCATGAGCTGTTTATATGTTTTGGAGATTAATCCTTTGTCTACTGATTCGTTTGCAAATATTTTCTCCCATTCTGTGGGTTGTCTTTTCGTCTTGTTTATGGTTTCCTTTGCTGTGCAAAAGCTTTTAAGTTTCATTAGGTCTCATTTGTTTATTGTTGTTTTTTTTTCCATTACTCTAGGAGGTGGATCAAGAAATATCTTGCTGTGATTTATGTCAAAGAGTGTTCTTCCTATGTTTTCCTCTAAGAGTTTTATAGTGTCCAGTCTTACATTTAGGCCTCTAATCCATTTTGAGTTGATTTTGGTGTACAGTGTTAGGGAGTATTCTAATTTCATTCTTTTACATGTAGCTGTCCAGTTTTCCCAGCATCACTTATTAAAGAGACTGTCTTTTCTCCATTGTATATCTTTGCCTCCTTTGTCATAGATTACTTGACCATAGGTGCGTGGGTTTATCTCTGGGCTGTCTGTCTTGTTCCATTGATCTATATTTCTGTTTTTGTGCCAGTACCATACTGTCTTCATTACTGTAGCTTTGTAGTATAGTCTGGAATCTGAGGGAGCCTGATTCCTCCAGCTCCGTTTTTTTCCCTCAAGACTGCTTTGTCTATTTGGGGTCTTTTGTGTCTCCATACAAATTTTCAGATTTTTTTGTTCTAGTTCTGTAAAACATGCCATTGGTAATTTGATAGGAATTGCATTGAATCTCTAGATTGCTTTGGGTCGTATAGTCATTTTCACAATTTTCATTCTTCCAATACAAGAACATGGTATGTCTCTCCATCTGTTGGTATCTTCTTTAATTTCTTTCAGCAGTGTCTTAGAGTTTTCTGCATACAGGTCTTTTGTCTCCCTAGGTAGGTTTATTCCTAGGTATTTTATTCCTTTTGTTGCAATGGTAAATTGGAGTGTTTCCTTAATTTCTCTTTCAGATGTTTCATCATTAGTGTATAGGAATACAAGGGATTTCTGTGCATTAATTTTGTATCCTGCAACTTTACCAAGTTCATTGATTTGCTTTATTAGTTTTCTGGTGGAATTTTTAGCATTCTCTATGTATAATATCATGTCACCTGAAAACAGTGACAGTTTTATTTCTTCTTTTCCAATTTGTATTCCTTTTATTTCTTTTTATTCTCTGATTACTGTGACTAGGACTTCCAAAACTGTGTTGAATAACAGTGGTGGGAGTGGACATCCTTGTCTCATTTCTGTTCTTAGAGGAAATGCTTTCAGTTTTTCAACATTGAGAATGATGTTTGCTGTGGGTTTGTCGTATATGGCCTTTATTATGTTGAGGTAGATTCCCTGTATGCCCACCTTTTGAGAATTTTTATCATAAATTGGTGTTGAATTTTGTCAAAAGCTTTTTCTACATCTATTGAGATGATCATCATATGTTTTTTATTCTTCAGTTTGTTAATACGGTGTATCACATTGATTGATTTGCATATATTGAAGAATCCTTGCATCTCTGGGAAAAATCCCACTTGATCATGGTGTGTGATCCTTTTAATGTGTTGTTGGATTCTGTTTGCTAGTATTTTGTTGAGGATTTTGGCATCTATATTCATCAGTGATATTGGTCTGTAATTTTCTTTTTTGTAGTGTCTTTGTCTGGTTTTGGTATAAGGCTGATGGTGGCCTCATAGAATGAGTTTGGGAGTGTTCCTTCCTCTGCAATTTTTTGGAAGAGTTTGAGAAGGATGGGTGTTAGCTCTTCTCTAAATGTTTGATAGAAGCCATCTGGTCCTGGACTTTTGTTTGTTCGAAGATTTTTAATCACAGTTTCTATTTCAATACTTGTGATTGGTCTGTTCATATTTTCTGTTCTTCCTGGTTCAGTCTTGGAAGTTTATACCTTTCTAAGAATTTGTCCATTTCTTCCAGGTTGTCCATTTTATTGGCATAGAGTTGCTTGTAGTAGTCTCTTAGGATGCTTTGTATTTCTGCAGTGTCTGTTGTAACTTCTTTTTCATTTCTAATTTTATTGATTTGAGTCCTCTCCGTCTTTTTCTTGATGAGTCTGGCTAATGGTTTATGAATTTTGTTTGTCTTCTCAAAGAACTAGCTTTTAGTTTTATTGATCTTTGCTCTTGTTTTGTTTCTATTTCATTTATTTCTGCTCTGATCTTTACAATTTCTTTCCTTCTACTGACTTTGGATTTTGTTTGTTCTTCTTTCTCTAGTTCCTTTAGGTGTAACGTTAGATTGTTTGTTTGAGAATTTTCTTGTTTCTTGAGGTAGGCTTGTATAGCTATAAACTTGCCTCTTAGAATTGCTTTTGCTGCATCCCATAGGTTTTGGATTGTCATGTTTTCATTGTCATTTGTCTCTAGTTATTTTTTTATTTCCTCTTTGATTTTTTTCAGTGATCTCTTGGTTATTTAGTAACGTATTGTTTGGCCTCCATGTGTTTGTGTTTTTTACGTTTTTTCCCTGTAATTGATTTCTAATCTCATAGTGTTGTGGTCAGAAAAGATGCTTGATATGATTTCAGTTTTCTTAAATTTACTAAGGCTTGATTTGTGACCCAAGATGTGATCTATTCTGGAGAATGTTCCATGCACACTTGAGAAGAAAGTGTAATCTGCTGCTTTTGGATGGAATGTCCTATAAATATCAATTAAATCTATTTGGTCTATTGTGTCATTTAAAGCTTGTGTTTCCTTATTAATTTTCTGTTTGGATGATCTGTCCATTGGGGTAAGTGAGGTGTTAAAGTCCCCCACTATTACTGTGTTACTTTTGATTTCCTCTTTTATGGCTGTTAGCAGTTGCCTTATGTATTGAGGTGCTCCTATGTTGGGTGCATATATATTTATAATTGTTGTATCTTCTTCTTGGATTGATCCCTTGATCATTATGTAGTGTCCTTCCTTGTCTCTTGTAACATTCTTTATTGTAAAGTCTATTTTATCTGCTTATGAGTATAGCTACTCCAGCTTTCTTTTGATTTCATTTGCATGGAATATGTTTTTCCATCCCCTCACTCTCAGTCTGTATGTGACCGTAGGTCTGAAGTGGGTCTCTTGTAGACAGCATATATATGGATCTTGATTTTGTATCCATTCAGCAAGCCTATGTCTTTTGGTTGGAGCGTTTAATCCATTCATGTTTAAGATAATTACTGGTATATATGTTCCTATGACCATTTTCTTAATTGTTTTGGGTTTGTTTTTATAGGTCCTTTTCTTCTCTTGTGTTTCCCACTTAGAGAAGTTCCTTTAGCATTTGTTGTAGAGCTGATTTGGTGGTGCTGAGTTCTCTTAGCTTTTGCTTGTCTGTAAAGGTTTTGATTTCTCCATCGAATCTGAATGAGATCCTTGCCAGGTAGAGTAATCTTGGTTGTAGGTTCTTCCCTTTCATCACTTTAAGTAGATCATGCCACTCCCTTCTGGGTTGTAGAGTTTCTGCTGAGAAATCAGCTGTTAACCTTATGGGAGTTCCCTTGTATGTTATTTGTTGTTTTTCCCTTGTTGCTTTCAGTAAGTTTTCTTTGTCTTTAATTTTTACCAATTTGATTACTGTGTGTCTCGGCATGTCTCTCCTTGGGTTTATCCTTTATGGGACTTGCTGCCCTTCCTGGACTTGGATGGCTATTTCCTTTCCCATGTTAGGGAAGTTTACGACTAAAATCTCTTCAGATATTTTCTCAGGTCCTTTCTCTCTCTCTTCTCCTTCTGGGACCCCTATAATGCGAATTTTGTTGCGTTTAATGTTGTCCCAGAGGTCTCTTAGGCTGTCTTCATTTCTTTTCATTCTTTTTTCTTTATTCTGTTCTGCAGCAGTGAACTCTACCATTCTGTCTTCCAGGTCACTTATCCGTTCTTCTGCCTCTGTTATTCTGCTATTGATTCCTTCTAGGGTATTTTTCATTTCAGTTAGTGTATTGTTCGTCTCTGTTTGTTCTTTAATTCTTGTAGATCTTTGTTAAACATTTCTTGCACCTTCTCCATCTTTGCCTCCATTCTTTTTCTGAGGTCCTGGATCATCTTCACTATCATTATTCTGAATTCTTTTTCTGGCAGGTTGCCTATCTCCACTTCATTTAGTTGCTTATCTAGGGTTTTATCTTGTTCCTTCATCTGGTACCTAGCCCTCTGCCTTTTCATCTTGTCTATCTTTCTGTGAATGTGGTTTTTCTCCACAGGCTGCAGGATTGTAGTTCTTCTTGTGTCTGCTGTACTGCATACACTTTAAATATTCATAACCCTCTCAGGAACCCTGCTTTGGACCTAGACATCTCTGCATGACCATAGAGTCATGCTAGTAAAGTACCCTGGGTTTGATACATTTCCTGAAACTCTTTCTCGCTTTGAAAGTCTTGTGTTCTAGGGAGATTAAGGATGAAAAAGTTTTCATTTTGAACCCAGAAAGTCCTGGTTCCTTTATATTTCCTTGGAATTCTGCTCGGAAAATGATTCATTTGTTTTTTAGCTCATCTCTCTTTCCAGCTTTATGTTCTACATGACTTTGAGAAACCACTTGACAGATTCATTATTCTGCCAAATCCACCAGCTCACATTTTCTGCTTTCTATATTTATTGCAGGTGACAATGTTGACAAATATTCCCTGCTAAGTAACAGGAGTCACCTTTTATCTGGCCTAAAATAACAATATCCTCACTGTCCTTTAGGTTCTCACCAGCAAGTCTTCCGATTTCACTAATGCTATCCTTGAAGCCCTTCTAGCTGCTGCCTACCATTCAATCCTAAATCAATGCCACAGGTTTTAGGTTTTTAACATTGACACCCCACTTCCAGCATTAAATTCTGTTCTAGTTAACAAACCACCATAAATCGTAGTGGTTGAAAACTGTAACAGTAGCTTATTTTGCTCACAGATCTGTCATGTGGGTAGGTCTGGGTGTCAAATTCTCACCTCTGCTCTGTGCAGCTTCAGCTGGTCTGGCTTGACTGGAGCTAGGGAATCTACTTCCCAGAGGCTTACTCATATGGCTAGCAAGATATTCTGTCTGTCATCTGGGAACTGCACCAGGTCTGTTGGTTCTTCTCCACATGGACTTCTCCATGGGGCTACTTGGGTGTCCTCACAATTTAGTGGCTGGATTTTAAGAGCAGGTGGTCCAAGAAATAGGAATTGGGAGTTGCCAGTTTTCTTAAAACCTCAGCCTCGACACAGAGATAGGTCACTTCTGCCATATTCTTTTGGTCAAAGTCACGCATATTCAAGGGAAGGAAATATAGGCATACCTTTTATGAAAGGATTATCAAAGAATTTAAAGGCATCTTAAATCCTCCACAGTAGTCTAGCTGTGTACTCAAGGAAAAGGGGAAACAGATATGGTGAACAGCTATCCTTTCTCTGCCACAGTGTATTCTACCCTTTAAAAATAGTAGTCGTATATTCAATGGGTATTAAGTTACAGTTGTACAAGTTCTAGAGATCTGCTATACAACATAGTGCCTATAGTTAATAACATGATATTGTGAATTTAAAAATTTGTTGGGAGGATAGGGCTCCTGTAAAATATTCTTACTACAGGGGAAAGGGGTGGGAGGAAAGGGACACAAGGAAACTTTTGGAGGCAATGGCTAGGTTTATAACCTTGTTTTTAGTGATTCTATCGTGGATGTATACATATGTTCAGACTCATCAAACTGTGTACATTAATAAATGCTGTTTTTGTATATCAATTGCACATCAGTAAGGCCATAAAAAAAAGTAACGTATTCGTAATCAACATCCCATCAAATGCTCAAAACTTATGTGTTCATCTCTGTGAATTTAGTTACTGGAGTATAATCATAGACAGTATATTAAAAAGAAACTCAGAGATTGTGGTCAATTTTTAGATACAACATGGACAAAGGATTTCTTGTATACCTTTAAATGGCTGGAGGTTTATAACATTTGTAGAGATCTGATATTTAGACATTTTTTCCTTATGTTGTACTAAAATCTTCTCTATTGAAAGTTTTACTCACAAGTTCTAGTTTTATTTTCTTGACCATGCAAGACAAATCCAACTTCTCTTCTAATCTTTTTCTATACCACAGTCCATCATGTATTTGAAGTCATCTCTCATGGTACTCCTGAGTTTGGTCTCAGTACTACTAGTTGTCTTTAATATGTAATATCTTAAATTGAAAATAAATGCCTTCTAGATGTGACCTATTACATTTTTTTTGCTTTTTAATGCAAGTTTAATTTTTGTAAAGAGAAAAGGGGAAAACTATTAGTTTATCCATTAAAATATTAATATTTTATGTTCAAGAAACTGTCTTATACATCTCTCAGAATTTGAACAAGAACCTTGTCAATTAGCAGAGCATTTACCATAAATTTAATTAAAAGTGAGTATTCACCTGTTACGGTAATAAATGTCTCTTACTGAAGATGTTCTACTTATATACTTGCTAGAACTACCAGAAAAATAGGATTAGGTATGTATACTCTGATTTCAATATTAAGAATCCAAATTTGAAGAAATTAATTCCTTGCCCAAGTTTGGACAAATTAATATAAGCTTAGAACAGAATATAAGTTCCTGATTCCATGTTCAATTTTTTTCCTATTATTCCATACTGTTAACTAATTTGTGTGGATATATTTAAAGTCCACATTCAAAGTTATGACAGTTTATAGTATGTATAGATCATTAACTATGTACAGTCTATTGAAATTCAAGGAATCATATAGAGATTTTAAAAACCACATGGAGTGTCCAGATTTTGAAATGCAGTTTTGGCAATTTAAGTGTCAGGATATCTCAGACTTACTGAAGCTGAAAAGACCCAGTGAAGATTCTGTTTTGCTGTAATACAAATACAATATTCTAATATATGGAAATTCCTTGTTTTTTTCTAACCATATTAACATATTTTTGGTTTTTAGTAATTACTCTTATTGAGACCACTAGGTGCTCAATTTTTTTGTTCTCAATTAGCAACAGTAAATTAAGTTATTTGAGTATAACAGTAATTTCCTAGTGACTCTTAATTTAAAAAGTAATGTGTTACAAAGGGATTAGCATAGCAATCTATCAACACCTGGAATGGGCACCACATAAATATCCAATAAGTTACTCAACCTCCTCTTAAAATTAGATAACTATGTAGTTGGAAATTCGTCATATGTAAAGATAAAAGAGAAGTCTTTTGTTATCACACAGAATGCAAAATCTAGCAACCTATGACTGACATTGGCATCCAGGAAGAGCTGTATCACCCTTCCTTTAAAAAAAAAACAAACAAAAACAGGCCTATTTTTAACTGACTTACTGACAATTTAGTAGTGAACTCTACCTATGGATGTGAGGATTTCGGAAGAGCAGAGCTGTACGTGTTAAGTCCAGACTCCCAGGCATAACTCTAGTTATCTTAATTTAGTAGGTCTGCAACAGGGACTCTAAAATCAAGTGTATGTATTTCTAATAAGAAACCCAGGTGATTCTGATGTAAATGATCTATGGACCAGACTTAGAAAAACACTGGGCAGTGGCAGCTTTGCATGTAGTCTCAGATTTCACTGCTTGGTATGTTTCTTTTAAGTTTTCTGCAAAAGTTACAATTCACATTGTCCCAAAGCATTTTTGCTATGGATTTTAAAAGCTAGTTATACAATTAATTATGGCAACTGGAATTTAGACTCTGCCCCAGTTAGCCCAGAAAGCAACAACGGCACAACTTTATGATGAAAGTAAACTCAGGTTGACTCACACATAACCAGAATACTCAGGGCTATTCATTATGTGTATGATCACGATACAGCTCATTAGAGAATCCAGGCACTAAGCCTCATTCAGAATAACTTCCCAGAGTCTCTCCCATTCATGACCAAGTTTAAGTGACTTACTATATATCAGGAAAATTCAGTGGTGAAGAAGGCATTTAAGATTAATAGTGGAAAAACCTTCGAAGAATTAGGTAGATAAAAAGGTGATAAACTTGCAAATGGTCTAAGTAAGAGATGAAATAAACTTTGCCAAAGGGAAAAAAAATTTTTTTTCAATAAGTAGTGGGAAATATTGGCACCACCTTAAAATGGATGCCCCATTTATCTTAGCTCTTAAGATGTATAAGGAGACTTAGGTCATCAGTTACAAATACTAATGCTTCCATTTAGCAGTCATTTTCAAACTTTTTAATTGGAGGGGTCACGAACCTGCTGATCAATAACTTAATTTGCTTCTTTATGCCTTAACAAACAAAATCCAACTCTGTCTTCTGCCATTTAGCTGAGTAATTTGTGTCAGGCTCAGTTTCCTCATCTGTCAGGCTGTTTCCTCATCTGTAGAATGCAGAAATTGCAGTAAATGTTTCAGTAGCCTTTTCAGTACTACACTGTGACTCAAGAACAGAAGAGGTATAGCAGTGTGGGTAGGTCTGTGAGTTCTTGGCTGTTAAGAAGTGAGCAAAAAAGATTTGCATTTACTTCCTCGCTGATTTAAACTTCTGTATCTCTTCCTCTCTTATCTTGCTTGTGGACAGTCTCCTTGATTTTACTCCAAATGCAAGACCCTGGAATCCAGTTGACTGCCTTTGTCTGAGCTGACAAAGAATTGTAGAATTCTTCGGTGTGGTGACCAAGTTTCTCACATACAGTTAATACATCTTAACAATCTTTCTCCTTGTTTATTTTCTTCCTGTTCTAGGTACAAGCCTCCCTGAAATATTTTAACATCCTGCTTTTTTAAATTTCCTATCTACCCCTTCACACCTTGATCAGAGACTCACATCATTTTCCCTAAGTGTAATCAGTCAAACAAGGATTTAGCCTTCTGGAATTACCAAGATAAGCAATTTTAGTGAAGTCATTCTGGACACTATAGTGTCATTTTGATGGTTTCCTATATTTGGGCAAGTAGAGTGGGAGTCTATGAAGTGTTGGAACTTCACTCTCTGGATCTCCTATTATGTCCATGTCTAGTTGTCCATCCTGCCCAAAGTTGAATGGAATTAAACCAACACTAATTGGGAGAAGCAGATAAAATGACTGCAGTTATATGAACTGTAAGGATTAACTAGTAACTTTAGTAAGAACTTTTGGGACATTGGATACTGATTATAAAGCAGTATCAATTAAGAAAGCTCTATAAATTAGGAGTTTGGAATTAATATATACACACTGCTATATATAACATAGATAAATAACAGGGACCTACAGTATAGCACAGAGAACTATATTCAATATCTTGTAATAAACTGTAATGGAAAAAAATGTGAAAAAGAATAGATATCCATATCTATATCTATTTTTTAATATTAATCCCAAACTCCTAATTTACGGAGCTTTGTTAATTAATACTCTTTCATCATTCATCAGTATCCAGTGTCCCCAAAGTTCTTACTAAAGTTTCCTTTATAGATTATTACAAGTTATAAAGTTATACGTATATATACATACAACCGAATCACTTTGTTGTACACTTGAAACTAACACAACAATGTAAATTAAATATACTTAAAAAATGGTTGAAAAAAAAGAAAGCTCTAAAACTGGGGGGGGGAAACAACTGGCAATTAACTTAGAACCAAACCCTCCTTGTGCCTGTAACTCTCAAACTGCAGATGAATGCTGAGCAGTTGTGAGTCTCAAGAATGCAGGACCTGTGCAGGGATTTCACATAAGCATCCATAATTTTATTTTCTGAAATCATTCCTTCTCATTCAAGATATATAACTCAGGATAAAAATCAGCCCATTTTTATTAGTAGGAGGTAATGGTTGTCATTTGTG
Organism: Grampus griseus; assembly: GCF_964374135.1. NCBI lineage: Eukaryota > Metazoa > Chordata > Mammalia > Artiodactyla > Delphinidae > Grampus > Grampus griseus. The sequence goes on from NC_139018.1 coordinate 98,154,241, forward strand.
TCTATAAACTATGTAACCAGGGCTTGGAGTTGAGGATATAAAGAGAAAACCAAAGCTATACATTTTTTAATGTGGTCTACGTGTTCTGTTTTCAGTGAAGAAGAAGCGGTCAGAAATAAGGTAACCCTCAGTTTCTTCATCTCTGAAATCAGGATTTTAATGTTTGGCTTTGATGTTTGAAAATCAATGAAGACCATCCAAATGAGAACAGACAGAGGGCATTTATTCAGATCTTACTCAAAGAGCGAGGGCGGCCAACATCACTTTTATTTGGCCGAGACTCAACAGCAGACAGGGAAGTGGAAAAGCTTTATAGTGAAAACAGCAGGGAAGGTTTCAGGTCTAGTATGATCAGAGCTTGTTGGCCTGGGGAAACTGGGAGTCACCTAGCTAGAAGAAGGCATCTTGTGTGCATGATTTGGGGGACATATTTGGCTTTCAATGCTTGGTCCTGAGTTAGAAGTCAGGGTAAAATATAAGGAAACTGGCAGTCATTGACCAAGTCCTGATCATTCTGGGCCGACTGTTGCAGAGATTTTGGGTTGGTTTCCCAAACTGGTTGTTCCGGAGATGTGGGTCAGATTTCTGTCATATGTGGTCTGGCCATTGTTCATTTGTATATTCAGTCTCCAAGGCTGCAAGTTTGTTGTCAGAACTGACCATGGAATGAGTTAAAAAGATGCCTCTGTTGCTGTTTTTGGAGATGGTAGAAGTATTATTAGACGATAAAGGAAAGGCAATAATATTTTGGAGAGAGAAGCAAGAAGCGTGTCTCCACGGATGTAAAAAATGTTCCACCTGCTGAGGGAAGGGTACCTAGAGAAACTGTATCTAATCCTGCCTAAGTGAAGGCCAGTATAAATGTCCTCCTTTCTCCTGGCTGATAAACTGTCCACGTTGCTCTTCATAAAGATCTCAAATCCCCTGAGCATTTGAAACTTTATGTTCTGCTTCCAAAACCAGTAACAAAGTTCCAATTTTTCTAACCTGTGAACTGCTAGGGCTAAGATGTCCTTATCTCCGAAGTATGAGAAGACATACAGCCAACTCAGAGTCAGAGGATGTTGCAAACTTATTATAAAAGAGCTATCTAGTTCATATTTTAATATTAATTTACTTTGCTAGCCTTTTTGTTATAATTTAAAGCTTATTTCTTTTTTAATACTCAGGCTTACCTCTATTTCATTTTCTTTTGTGTCTTTATATTCACGCTGTCCTGATTTTCCATCTATAAGCCTTGTTGCCAAAACTTTCAGCCATCACTTACCTTGAAAGAAGACCATCTTTCTACGTACACTGCAGCAGTCACCTGCTCGCACACACACAAATTCTGTAAGTTCTTTTTAGAGTTACCACAGCTTCCTTATCTTACCTGAGGTATCATTTTCCTCAGCTCTTCTCGACCTCCACTCTAGAGCCCTTTACGTGATCTCTATCCCTGCCCCGCCATGGTCTGAATGCCTAAACACAAACTTCCTCCTCCAACAATCTGCTGTCCTTCCTTTCTCCTCCCTCCTTTTTCTAGATCTACTCCTGCATCTTCCCTCCCATTTCTCTTCTTCCTTCCTCTGGACCATAAAATATATTTGTTCCAACACTCCAACCATTCTGGTCAAACACTTAAATCCTTTTCCTACTTCATTGCCCTCCAGTACTAAATCCAACACTCTGTTTCCTTGACTTCTGAATCCAGTCCTGGAGGAAACTCATGATGGTCCAGAGTAGCATCCTTGTAAGTGCAGGGACCCACCCTCAACAGCGCTCCTCAGCTCCCTGGCAGGGCCACTCTGGGTCCAATGCAAGGCCCACTTTCATTCCTTGCAGAGGTTGTTTCAAACTTTTACTATTTACTCCTCCTCTTCTCTCAGGATAGAAATTTCTAGCTGTCCTTTCTCACCATCAGCAAGACTTATCTGCAAGATTCTTTATTGCCTGACTCAGGAAGCCTTGCTCTTCATTTACATTCAAGTCTAATCCTCCAACATTTACTCTGGATCCCATTTTCTCCCATTTCAACAGGGGCCTCACTCCCCCATCTATTCCCCTCTTTCATAAAATGTTATTCTCTTTTAGACTTTATCCCCAAGGTTTTTCCTCTAGCCATGTAGTCTTCTCTCTCTCTCTTTGAGTAAACTTGTTTACTCCGTAATTTCAGCTACCACATACATCCTGGAATTCTTCAAGCTATATCCATAGTCCAGAGTGCTTTCTAAACTCCAGGCTGGTTTACCTAATTACCTTATGGATAGTTCCATTGACTTTTCCCTCTCTCTCTTCTTTCTCACCATTTACATAATGAGTTCTATTAATTTTACCTAACTATTTCATAAGTATTTTCATAAACCTATCAATTTTATTTATTGACTATTTCATAAGTTTTAATTTATTAAACTTCCTGCTACTGCCAAATCATTTTTTAAAAACACAACTGTAATTAAGTATTCCCGTGTTTAAAATCATATAATAGTCCTCATCAAATTTAGTTTAAATGCAAATCCCTTCATATAACACAAAATGTCTTTCAGTATTTGACCCCTGCATCTCTCTAGCCTTTTGTTTCCCAAAGTATACTCAGAGGAACACTTTTTCGTGGAATGTTTTACAGGATGGGATGTGGGGAATAGGAGGGGAGTAGAAGACTCTCAAATTGGCCCTGGGACCAACAGCACCAGAATTACTTGAGACTTTATTATATATGCAAATTCTCAAGCTTCACCCTAGACCTACTGAATCAGAAACTCTGGTGGTAGAGCCCACCGATCTGTGTTTTAGCAAGCCTGCCCAGTGATGCTGAAAAACACTAAAGTTTGAGAACCACCATCTTAGAGAATCACAATGTACATTAGCATCTTACTACAAGAAGTCTGCAAATAACGTATTTAACTTCATTTAAGCAAAGTTTCCTCAATTGGAGCATGGACCGTGTGTGTGTGTGTGTGTGTGTGTGTGTGTGTGTGTGTGTGTGTGTGTGTGTGTGTGTGTGTGTGTGTGTGTGTGTGTGTGTGTGTGTGTGTGTGAGAGAGAGAGAGAGAGAGAGATACTCACTAATATCCAGTAGAACTAATGTTAGAGAAACTTGTCAAAAGCCTGCAGCCTCACATTGCTAGTAATTCCCCAATTAGTGTCATGTGCCTTTGCATTTAAACATCCCACTGCATTACTCTACCAAATGTCTCCCCCCAACCCTTGTCTGGCCAGCTCCTTAGAGGAGGTATTTCAAAATTGTATGCTTATTGAACAAATACATGGGATGGAACAGAAATATGTTGTAGAAACCTTAGAAGTGTTGCTAGGTCCTACTACCATGAAGATATAATCTGTTATTTCAACACTTTTTTACATATAATGGTTCTCTCTGTATATTGATCTCTTCTTAATGGAGTATCTTCATATTTTCTTCTTTGATATTGTGAAAGTATAATGTACATCTTATCAGCTTGTCTGTACAAGCTTTTTGTATTGAAATATCCTTTATAAATATGATGACTAGAAGGTTTTTCAGCTGATCCTACACCCTGGTGACTTTCTACTTTTAAAAATTTCTCTCCCCATTATACTTTCACAGTCTTGTCTTTCATCTCTCTTTCCTCAATTATCTATTAACAAAATAATTTTTAGACACTATAATAACAATGACCATATTAAGATTGACATACTAAGTCATAGCTTTATAAACCTATTGTATTTTATTTGTTATTAATGAGGTTAATATATATTATACTTTTATATAATATAAATATATTTTATTAAATTTTTCTTGTGATACATATTAATTCATAGGGGTTTTAGTAAATATTAATACACTTATTACTAGCTTTCAGAATTTCTACTGCCATTATCTTAATTTTTCCAACCACAATTTCAAATGCCCCAATAGACTTCTTAACTATTCATAAAGTGCTACTTAGAAAAACTGAGTTCCTAAGCAGTCAAGTATTCTTATATAATGGTTGTACTACATGTTTCAAACATGCAGTTTATTCAAATGCACTAGTAAAATACATAAAGCATGATTTATGCTACTGATATGTGGTACGTAAAAACTTCATGACTCAGCATCAGGTTTGGTTTATTCTGATGCAGCATACAGAATTTTATGCAAAAATCATTACCAACTGTAATCCTCTGATGTCATAAAAAAGTAATCTGTGACAACTAAGGGACTTTGGAATTAATGTATATTCAACTACTTTGGTCTCTGCCATTTCCCAGATCACTCTTTGCAGAATGATGATAAGTGACTCTGGTGTTAGACATGTCATCAGTAGTCATTTATTTTTATTTATTCACATTACTTGAAACGTTAGGCATATAGTTTGGCTATATACACATCAAGATGATTAATGATAGTATTCTCATATAGTCCACCGTTGCCATTAGAACTAATTTTACTTACAATCTTCACAACTCACCAGGTTCTCTGGCTTTCTAACTACATCATAGAGAAGGAAATCTATTGAGCTTAATGTAATGAATAAATAATTATGTTATTGTGACCATAATAAATTCTTGTTCGTAAAAGAAAGATAAATTTCAATAGAAAATGTAATTTAATAATAGGCAAAGTGAGACATTTGTAAGCCTTTTTTGCTGCCTTTTTCTTATTAAAGATCTTCTGATGTGCCTTGGTGTACCTAAGGAATTAAAAGAGGAAGGCTGCCAGAGTTTCAAGTGGTTCTCAGGGACCAGATATATAAGATTCTTAAGATCCTTTGGAGACTGCTTATAGTTCATTCTGCCAATTTGAAGTAATTTGTCCTAGCCACTAATTTTTTTGACTATTTTAGCTCTTCGACTTTTAGTATCTGTTAAATTTTGAGCTTAAAGGTAAATCAACAGCATTTGGAAGCACCCTAGGAAAATTAAAGTCCCTAAAGGTGCATTATAGTCTGTGTATGAGGTCTCTAACAGTAAGTGGATTTAACACAGGGTTATATTTTAACTTAAGTGAGAATATAACAGTGTGATGACTCATCCAAATCTGGTTACCTGTCTTGGGCAGCATTAGACGATAGGCATACAACCATTCAGCAGAGGGTGGCTGTTCTTTGGAAAAGACATGGTAGTTGGATAGGGCAAAAGATTGGATCAAGTAAAATCGAATCCACCTTTTGTATGAGAGCCCATAACTTTCCTGAGCTACACATTGGAGCTTTCAGATATCCTGGATATATAAGATTATAAATAATTTAGCAAAAACAAGGAAACAATATGCTTCCCACTGAGTCATATACTTGAGTGAAAATTGTCTCGTCTTTATCTTTTTTGCCTAATTTAAAAAAGTACATGTGAAAGACGTGTTATAAGAAGAATGCCCACCAAACAAAGTGACCAGAATAATTTATTTGTGTGTTCAAAGGAATTGTGCTTGTTGAATATGAAGTTTAGATGTTAAACATTCAAAATTGTTATTATACTCTGTTAATCTCACTGTAAATTTAGATCATTGAGGCAACACTCTTCCTAGAGGTGAGAGTGGAGAATTCATTCAGTATGGTAAATCAAGAAGGATTCCAATATGATTTAAATACACATACATGCACAAAAAAGAAAGATAGACTTAGGAAGTTTTTGTTAACTAGATACATTTGTGAGTGGAATGAGAGTGTTCCAGACCGTTCATGCAACTTGTATATGCTGTCGTATTTAACAGTACTGGCTTTGTAACGAGGCAGTCTTGCTTGAGTTCAGCCCACTTTACTACCAGTGTGACTATGGACAAAATATTTAGGCAGGACAAATTTTATATACAACACACACACACACACCTCATTGTACAAACAGAATTCAACCTTTTGCCTTGGAAGAAGCCACATTAAAGGGATAATTTCTACAATAATAATTCCTAAGGTCATGAACTACAATAGAGGAAGAGAAACCTCCATTCCAGAACCAAAGTATTTAGGAGTTCAAGCCTGGCCATTGTGACTTTACCCTATGGGATGCATTCAATGAAGAGAGGAAACCTGAATTTAATAGCTTTGGCCAGCATGATCTGAGAGTTGTTCCATTACCCCTTTTCTCTAATCCTCCTGTTTGACAGTGACATCTAACTAAAGTCATACCATTTAACCTTTTCTTTTGCATGTTGCGTGATCTTGTGAGCAGAGTAAGAAACGGGACATTCCTCGGGAAGATCAGGGACCAACCACCAAGAATTTGGATTTTTGGCCCCAACTTATTACACTGATGGTCACGATTATTGATGAGGATAAAACTGCCTACACTCCTGTCCTGAATCAGTAAGTACGCTGTTTTGGTAATAAATGGATTTTATTCCACTAAAGTTAAGAAAACAAAATATTTGAAGTATGGCTTATACTCTCATGACAATGACAAACTTTTCCAAAATCAAGCTATAGAAAGCAGTATATTTTTACTTTTATCAGTAAATATTAATTCAGTGATATTATGAATTTTTAGTTTCAGCCTCATACAGAGTGATTATTTGGATATGGAGACAAATATTTCCCACAAATTTATTTTTATTTGATGTAGAAAAATTTCTTCTTTCCACTGGTTTCTTTCATTGTCTTAAAATAAAAAAAAATGCAATCCCCCAAAACTAAAAAGAATGTTAAAGAGTATTAACATATTCCACCGTGACTTTACTAATAGTAAGGATTTTTCAAAAAAACTTGCTTTCAAAATAGTTGTGTATGCTAGATGTAACAAATTTAATGCAGTATTTAAGAGAACAAGTCCATTTTCTCAAATAACCTAAGCCTATGCCTCCATGCATAGAATTTATAAATTATGAGCAGGTTAGCAAGGCAGATGAATTAAAGTTCGTGGCTGTTCTAGAAGACTCGGAAATCATCAACTTATCAACTTAACACTAGCTATGAGACCTTGGGCAAATTATCTAATTTCCCTGGGTCTCAGTTTCCTCATATATAAAATAAGGATATATTACCAGATAATTTCCAAGATCCAGTCCACCTTTAATGTTGCACATTTAGGATTTATTTCACACCCACACGTCGAGAACTATACAACCAAAATAACAGCTGACTCTGCCCGCAGGGCATTTGCAATCTGGTAATGGAGAGAATATCCTGACATATTGGTCATACCTGAAAACCTGTGGGCAGCAGGAATAGCAGAAGTAGACAGACCATGATGTACATTCAGGCTTAATATGGAGAACTGGTTTTATTATTTCTAATTTTTTGTACTGGTCAAGACAGTTAGGGTCAAAAAGCTTGTGTGGAATACAATGAAATTCCGATTATAGAAGAAATACCTGTAAGTATTCCAATTTTTATCCTTTCCTGTTTCTTCACCACCCATTTTCACCTGCCCTGAATTTCTTCTAAATGTGGAGAAAGTAATCCTCTCTTTGATAGGCAATGACAGCATCGTTAGGTTTACCTTTACACTTTCTTCTTCCTTTTCCCCTTATATCCACCTTTTCTGCCTGATGCCAGAGTGTATCATGATGACCATCTGTAGAGACTTTCTCTTATTCTCTTCTGATAGCTCAGGACTAGATCCTCTCTTTTAACTTATGGCATGTCCTCAGTTCCTCCTGGACAGCTTTGTGGGCTAGATATGTTTTGTCATTCATTCTTTGGATCTTTCTTGAAGATACAGTAGATTTCCTAAAGGTAGGGACATCAATAACTTGTTTTAAGACTGTGCCCTCGGGCTGGGGTAGGTAGTTGATTAATGAGAATGGAATGAAAACAAATATCTGCTGAGGGATGCTAATTAAAAGTTATTAGAAAGGATTTTATTTTTAATCAAATGAATTCTTTACATTTACCAAATATTCAGGATATGACTATTAAAATATACATTATAAAATCATGGAATCAAAGTTCCCCAGAATCATCCTTAATCATATACCATTAAACATATACAAAGATTTTAGTTACTTTTTTGTGACTGTTAAAGGAAGTGGAGGGAATGCGTTTACTTATGGCAAAAATAAATTTTAAATTATGAGCTAAATTAAGTCTACTAAGTATAAAAATGAGCAAGGACACAAGGAAAGAAGAGAAATGTCTTTGTCTTGCTTTTTATTTTTGTTTATAGTGTCAGTTTGTAGTCACTTTTGTTCCAGTGAAAACCTAGTTCTAATAAAGCTGAACGCTTTCCCTCTGTTGGGAATCTATGCTTTATGATTGTATTTGCTCAGATTTTGAAGATGTTCTAAAGATTTTTTGCTTACTAAGGATCATTGCATTTTGTTTCTCATTTAATTAAATCTATATTTTAAGTGAACTCACCTAGATAGCAAGGTGTGCTCTTAGTGGCCAATGTTGCATTTGTGTAATTTGGTGAGATTTCCATTCATGCATGTTTCTTTATTTGTGCAATGTGTCATCACATTTAGGCATCACTAATTATCTCACTGGGTAGTTAGACTATTAGGATCAAATAGGCTGATAGTTGCGAATGCAGATTCTGAGCTCCATCCCAAATCTACGGAGTTAAGATCTGAATTTGGCACAGAAGTCTGCATTATTAATAAAGTATCGCTTGCGTGGTTTGTATACACCAGAGTATGAAGGCACAGGTCAGTTTGTGAAGGACATGTCCAGCTAAAACAAGTTTTGGTCTTTATTTTGAAGGTAATGGCAAGAGAACGGATGATTTAAAAATATAGGTCTTATTTTGATATCTTTCTTGTTTTTAATATCTAAGATTATTGATATAAATAATTAATTGAATGAAGTATTCATGGTTATTTTGGCTAAAAAAATATTGCAGGCATTTGCGTATTCAAGTTTGATAACAATTTATAATAGTTGCAGAAAGTAAACATGAGGGGAAGGATTTGTTTTATTTTGTACACTGGTATGTATCCAGGCATACATATTGGTTGAATTAATGAATACATTAAAGTAAATCCATATGTGTAATTGGTATCTGTTCTCTCTGTTCCTACTCCATTGATTAACTGATGTACTAGAGTATTTCTTTGAGTGATACGTCTTCACATTTTAAAGATTAATTTTATGAAGTGGCTTTCCAGGTGTTTCTATTTCATTGAAACTGAAAACTATTAAGCACAGTATTTTCAGATCTTTCAATGTGGGTCTCTCTCTCCCTTTTAAATAGATGTATTGAGGTATAACTGAATACAGTTAAAAATTTGATTAGTTTTGACTTATGCATCTAACCATGAAACCATCACCACAATCAAGATAATAAAGATATCTGTAACCCCAATAAGTTTCTGTGTGCCTTATGCAACCCACCCCAGGCAACCAATGGTCTGCTTTCTAATACTACAAATTAGTTAGAAATTTTTATCCTTTTGTATAAAGGAATAATATGTTATGTACATTTCTTTGTCTAATTTCTTTCACTAATTACAACTGTTTTGAGATTCATCCAGGTGGTTGTGGGTATCAATACTTCATCTCCTTTTATTTTTGAGTAATATTCTACTATATAGATACACCACAAAATGTTTATCCATTCATCTCTTAGGATTAGGGTTAAGGTTAGGGGGTAAATTTGGATTTTTTTTCAAGATTAGGTTTCTGTGAATATTTGTTTGCAAGATTTTGTGTAGACATATTCTTTTATTTTCCTTGGGTCATGTAATATGTACATGTTTAATATTTCTTAAAACTGCCAAACCACTTTCCAAAGTGTTTGTATATTTCCAACACTTAGTACAATTAGACTTTTTACTTTTAGCCATTCAAATAAGTGTAGTGTTATCTCCTTGTGGTTTTAATTTGCACTTTCCTAAGTACTGATATTGACCATCTTTTCATCTGCTTATTTGAAATACATATATCTTCTTTGGTGAAATGTCTGTTCAAATCTTTTTGCCATTTCCAAATTGGGATGTTTATCTTCTTATTAATGAGTTGTAATGGCTCTTTAATTATACTAAATAAAGGTCTACTGTTATGTAAATGTTGCAATATTTTCTCCTAGTTTGTGACTTTCTCTTCCATTTATTACTAGTTTCTTTTGGAGAGCTGTTTTTAAGAAAATAATTGATAGAGTAGTCCAATTTGTTGATTATTTTCTTCTATAATTTGGGCTTTCTGTGTCCTACTTAAGAAAACGTTGCAACACCCAGAGTCAAGTTGCAATACTGTAGTTTTCTTCTAGATATCTTACATTGAGATCTGTGGTTCATCTCCAGTTATTTTTATACGGTATGATATAGAGTTTAAGATTATTTGGGATTTTTTTCATATGTTTAATCTTTTCAGCTCTATTTGTTAGAAAAATTATCCTATCCCCATCGAATTGCTTTGTTAACTTTGTCAAAAATCAATTAATTATATGTGTGAGTCCAATTCTGTACTCTCTGTTCTATTGATCTGTATATCTATGGGTCTATTAGTGATTAACTTCAGCTTTTGTCTGGAAAACTCTTTGTCTCTCCTTCAATTCTGAAGGACAACTTTGCCATGTGGAATATTATTGGTTGGCAGGTTTTCTCTTTCAGCATTCTGAAAAATCATTCCACTCCCTCCTGGCTTGCAAAGTTTCTGCTGAAAAATTCACTGATAGTCTTATGGGGATCCCCTTCAGTGTAACAAACTCCTTTTATCTTGCTACTTTTAGGATTCTCTCTTTGTCTTTTATATTTTCTCTTTGCTGAAATCCTCACTTTGTTCATGCATTGTTCTCTGACCTCAGTGAGCATCTTTATGACCATTATTTTGAACTCTCTATTGGGTAAATCACTTATCTCTATTTTATTAAGGTCAGTTATAGGTGATTTATCTTGTTCTTTTGTTTGGAACATATTTCCTTATTATTTTTTTTTCATTTTCCTTGACTCTTTGTGTTGGTTTCTGCACATTAGATTAGACAACCACCTCTCCCAGTCTAGACAGACTGTCTCATCAGTCAGCCCAGCCCAAGCTCCTGGTTGTCTCTCAAACCTTTATGGTTGTCCAAGCTGCCATCTTTGTTCTTAGTGGCTCCCTAATTGAGGGTGTGCCAAGACTGGTCAGTGTTTCAAGGAAAAGGATAAAAGTCAGCACCTAGATGCAGGCTAACTAAAAGCTGTACCCTCAGGCAATAGATGGGAAAAGATATAGTTAAGCCCCTTGGAAGGAGAAATTGGAAGATGGGCATTATTGCCTGCTTCCTCTGCAGTGAGCCCAGGTGGATAGCCATGACAGTGGGGGAGGGACAAGCAGGGTGCTTCTGCACCTGTTGAAAAGCTGCTTGTTTTGTTTGCTCTAGTCCTGTGGGACTTGTGAATGAAAGACCCACTGGCTGTCAGAGCTACATGATTTGGGAACCCATCCCTCAGCTTGCAGCCATAAAAGTTGATACATTAAATATGTGGACAGGCTCCTTCCAGGGAAGTACTGGTGGTTTGGTTTCATTGTTGGATCAAGCAAGAGGGAGAATGCAGGGAAGTGCCCACCAGCTCCTCTGGGCTCTAAGAAAGATCTCAGCCAGCCTCTAGATGCATGCTAAATTAGAAGCCAGACCCTCAGGCATCAACTTGTAAAGTATGCAGTCAAATCCCTCCAGGGCAAGACTGGGAGATGGGAATTTTTGCCTGCTCTTTCTGGGCTGAGCCTTGAGGAGACAGCCACAGGGAGTGATGTGCACCCACTGACAAATGTGTCTTTATTTGCCGTAGTCCTGTGAGCCACAGGACTTCCTGTGGGAAGTCCCACAGGAAGTCCACTCAGTGGGAATTTCTCCATGTGTAGTGTCGTTGTACATTCATTGCATCTGTGGGTGGAGGGAAGTTCCTATGTTGCCATCTTGGTTCCTCCCAAAACTGCTTGTTCTTGATTGTGTTTTTGTTATTTGTCTTTCAAGGAATTTTCCCATTTAATCTAAGTGGCAATTTGCTGTTGTACAGTTGCTCATGACATTTCTCTATTATGCCTTTAATGTCTATAAAATCTGAAGTCATTTCTCTTCTCTCATTCTTAATATTGATATTATGTATTTTCTGTCTGTTTTCCTGTCTAACTGGCTAGCCATTTATGAATTTTATTAGTCTTCTGAAAAAAAAGAAACAGATTTTGGTTTCATTAAATCTCAATATTGTTTTTGGTTTTAAAGTAAATTGGTGTCTTCTCTATTTCTTATTATGTTCTTTCTTTTGTAAGTGTAGATAACTGTTAAGTGGCTCCAGCAGTAATCCAGTGAGAAAATATGAGGACTTTGGATAAGATGATGGAGAGGTAGGATCAGATCTGAGAAATATTTAGGAGATAAATCAAGAGATCTTTTTGACTAACTGCATTGAGTGGAAGGTTAGGAAAGAAGATGGAGACAGTGAACACACTGTATTTATGGGAGCACCATTAATTGAGATAATAAATTCAGGAGGAAGTCAGTGTAAGGAAGTACATAGTTAAAAGAAGTATACAGTGAGTTATATTTGGATATATAGAGATTTGGCTATCTGTATGGCTTCCATGAATCATATGCAGTAGGCAATTGTATACTTAGCTGTGAAATTCCTTTAGACTGATGACAACCAAATGTATAATGTAGGGGAGGTTCACTAAATATGCTTGAAAGTAAGAAATCTTATATCTTTTAAAATATTCGTGTAATTTTACTCTGATTATTTAAATTATTGTGACTTAACATTACTTTGTTTTTGTAATGCTGACCAAAATGTAAGCAAAAATATGTTTCATCCATTCTACAGTCCTGTGTATTTGCATGTATGTTATTATTGTCTGTAATTTCTTTTAGCATCTTTCCAAAGTATTGAGCCACAGTGAAGGCTCAATTTATTTTCTCTCTGCATTAAGAGTATATATCAGAGAGGCTCCAATATGTTGAATAGAAAATGGAACAATTTTCAAAAATCTGCTGTTTCATTTGTGAAGATGAGGTATGCTGCTTTTATTTTGTCAAGGCTGTGGGATGAGCCATAACATTATTTTCAAATTTTATGTTTTAAAACATAGTATGCTTCATTTGCTGCAGTGAGAAAATTGGGTTTAAGCTACTTTGATCAAAGATGTACATCTTCTTCTTTCTGTTTTGGAACTAATGCTCTTCAAAGTATTAAAGCTGTTGATGTCTTTGCTTGCACTGTGGCTTCCCTAAATTATTTTTCTATTTAAAACTTTGTTACTAAACTGTTCATTATGCTAAAAAGTAGAGAGAGTATACAATGGAGTTGTATATCCATAACTCAAACTCAACGATTAGTAAGATTTTGTCATATTTTCTTCACCTATACATTGAGCTTTATTATTTTTTTTCCTTTGCTGAATTCTTTTAAACAAATCTCAGACATATATCATTTCATCCCTAAAAATTACGGTTATTTTCTTACATATGACAATGTCATTCTCACAACTAATAACACTAACAGTAATGCATTAGTATCGTGTACCCCTTCCCATAATCAAATGTTGCTGTTTTTCTTTAAAAATCCCTTTTTACATTTGTTTTGTTTTAGTCAGGATTCAGATGAGGTCCACATACTACATTTTGGTTATTTTGTGTCATAAGTCTCTTTCCTCGTAATTCCTCTCCCTTAACTTCTCTTTTATCCATGCCACTACTTTCTTAAAGAAGCCATGTTCACTGTCCTTTAGAATGTTCTACTTTCTGGATCATTTTGCTTGTCTCTTTCTTATATTTAATTTGTTCCACCGTATTCTGTACGCCCCATAGCTGAGCATTAGCTTAAAGGCTATCTTTCAGATTCCTTTTTTGTTTGTTTGTTTTTCAAGAATAACTCACAGGTGACTCTGTGTACTTCATACTCCATCACATCCGCGGTCACATTAAGTCTGGTTGTTCCCCCTGTGGCCATGCCAAGATTGATCAGTGCTGCCAGCCTGATCCTTCCATTTCAGTGTTTCTGTTGACCTCTCCTCTAATGCTTTCATTTATTTATAATCATTTCAGAATAAGTTATTCAATTAGGGATGGCAAAATTGTGATTTTATAATGTTATTTGTTCAACATTTATTTAGTTAGAATTTTTCTGTAAAGAAGGACTTGCCTTCATCAACTAGGGCTGCTTATCTGGTTATTGTCGATGAAAATAATCAATAAATAACCTATATTAGAAATAGAAAAGAATTTTATTTCAGTCAAACTGAGAACTCTAGCCTAGAAAACAGCCTCCCAGAAAACTCCAAGGAACTGCTCCATAGAAGCATGGTTATCAGCACAGTTTTATATCTTGCCAGAACAAAGAACATGAAACAAGCCAGGGATACATTCCTTCAAGGTGTCAAAAAAAAAACAAATCAGCACGTACACAGTGAGTCAGTATAGCCTTGGCACCTGGGAAGGGAGTCTTATCATCGAAGGAGTACCAGCATTGGTGCCCCGGGAAGGGAGGCATCTAATCTTTAACATGGTCTTTCTTTACTTCTGCTCAGTACACCCTGCTTTTTAATAATTAAAACACAAGCACAGCTTATGTTTGATAGGCCACAAACAGGCTGTTTTAGTTAGCATAAAATTCAAGTTAACTCATATATATAAGCCAGAATGACTTCCCCATATCGCAGTATATGAAAATTTCTTGTATCATTACCCTGAAATAGAACAAGTATAGGAAAGATAAGGCAAATATTCAATTCTTTCTTTTAAAGATTTTTATTCCATTCTTTTTTCTGCTCTATTTACTTTTATTATTTTTCATTAAAATTCTCATTTAAATAAATATGTATTGAATATTTGATAGTTGCCAGGTACTATGCAAAGCTGGGGCCACAAAGATTTAATCGGGAAAGAGATATACAAAATCAAACATGAACCTTAAACTGTGCCTGCCACAATCACAGGTCATTCTGAGATCAAATTCCTCACCTTAATCCCTTGTTAAGGTAATCTAATAAAAAAACTAGATTTGGAATTAGACTAAGAAATCCAGAGATTGAGATAGTTGACAAGAATAGACATTGAAAGGTTATGAGTTTGGAGATGGCTATAGTAAGTGATCCAAAATTAAGAATAAATCAAAATGATGTGTAAATAGAAGCCAGGAGATAAACATGGTTGAAGGAGAAGGCAGTTTTCAGTAAAAGAAGGGAAAGGATGCTTGCAAGGAAAAGCAGAAACGATGAGAATAGCAGAGTCTTGGTATTGGTGGACTTTTTTTTTTTTTTTTTTTTGCGGTACGCGGGCCTCTCACTGTTGTGGCCTCTCCCGTTGCGGAGCACAGGCTCCAGACACGCAGGCTCAGCGGCCATGGCTCACGGGCCCAGCCGCTCCGCGGCATGTGGGATCTTCCCGGACCAGGGCACGAACCCGTGTCCCCTGCATCGGCAGGCGGACTCTCAACCACTGCGCCACCAGGGAAGCCCTGGTGGACTTCTTAGGTGAGGATCCTGACTGTGGTCACTCACCGCACTCCCCTAATGCCTTCACCTCGGAAGGAGCTTTTTGTTCCTGGTGCAAGGAGACTGACTACTGGTGTTTGCTCCATCTGTTAAACCTAGTTCAGCTTTCCTTGGGTTCCAGTACAATGTGGCAAGGCAGTTTAGTCTTGTTTCTCCATTGTGCAAAGTATACTTATCAAAATTACCTTCTAGTTATTTGCAGTTACTTGAGCTGTGATCCTTATAGCCAAAGTAGCATAACTAAACCATTATGATATTACATGGAGCAACATGTGTATTCCACTATAGTTGCAGTTAGGTTGCTGTTGAAGTGTAAAGGAATGCTTCAATTTCAATTGCTGGGATATAAGCAAACAATATATTTCCTATGAGTAAACAGTTCTGCAGAGCTAGGGTTTACATTGGGGAGAATGGATAGCCAGAAAATCTGAAAACCTGGGCTAACACTACCTGAATAAAAGCACACACACAAAAAAGAAGTCATTTTGAAAGCTTTTACTAACGTTAATTACAGCCGACTTAAATTTTAAAATAGATAAGGTGTTTCTCTGCAAATTCCCAAAACAATAACACGTTATCTGGAAAGAATAAGAATATTTTTCTAAGAGCATAAGAGTACTGTTGTAAGATTGCTAACTAAGAATTGTACTAATTCAGTCACTTCTGAAGATTGCAATTTTCTGCCTCCCTGACTGCACATCATAGAGAAAACAAAAGGTTCATCTTGGATTTTCAGTTTATTATGCTTGCCAGATGATTTATGTACAACTAGATATCTACGTTATAAATATTACAACCATCGTATAGGGAACTATGGGAAATTCATTGGAGCCAGACACTGTACTAAGCATTTTTTACAGTTTAATGTTTAATTGAATCCTAAATGTAATTATAATAGAACCAGTGCTGTTAACATCCCCAAAGTGCAGACGATGAAACTGAGGCACAGTTAGTAAGGGGCAGAATTAGAATCTAAGCAACCCTGTGCATTAACAAAACGATTAACTGTAGGGAAAAATCCCGTAAGTCAGGGCATTAATCCTTTAGGTCCATCCAGACATTTCTGATGTCTCAGTGATTAATCTGAATCTGGTCATGATAAACCTGAAACAATAATGACAAAAGTTTAAAGTGAAAGATATGCCATATGATGGCACCAGTTGTAGTTGTATATAAACCAATAGACAAAATGCGCACAATTTGTAATTTACTGTAAGAAAAATGTAACTGTGTAGTGCGTACTCACTGGCGCCCTCAGGAGAAACCAGGAAAGAATTTTTTTTTTCTAGAATTCTCTGTGTTAAAAACCTTGCTTCCCAAGCATGTGGGATACACAAAAATGATCAGTTTTCCCTTGTGGATTAGGTGCAAGAAATGTCAGAACCAAGGCCCACATTTAATAACTCTATAGACTCTAACTTCACACCTTTCTACATTTCTATGTCTAATATCATTTTATTTTTATATCCTCATTTTTCTTCTCTTTTTTTTTTTAAACATATTTTCTCCCTGGAGGCCCCCTGTGTCCTCCTGCTGGATTCTAAACTGGTTGTTCTCTAGGTCTGTTGCAGAGCTGTTATTTGGAGATAGTGATGGCTACCATTGGTTTAGAAGGTTTCATTCATTTAACTTATGTTGATTACTGGGCAATATGTTACAAACTGGAGATTCAGCAATAAACAAGACAAAAAAAGTTCTTTATTACTTTTCCGGGGGGGGGGGAGGAGTTAGATAGCAAGGCACCTAAAAATAAACAGATAATACCGTGTTTCAGGTATTGATAAATGCTATGGAGAAGGTAAAGCAAGATAATACTGAAAACAATGACTTGGCAGAAGTGAAGATCAGTGCTAATATGTCAATTTCAATGGCTACAAAAGGACTCTTGGAGAAAGTGACATTTGAATTAAAGCCTGGATCAGAGGAAGGCAAACATAAACTAAGCTTTGGTAACTGTAAACAGGAGAATCAATAGCAAGTACAAAGTTTCAGAGCTGAAGCCTGGCATGCTGGAGTAGCAGCAAGAAAGGCCATGTGATTGGGGCTTAATCAATGGGAGAAACAGTAGGAAGAGTTGATGCCGTAAAAGTGGCTCCTTTAGTTATTGGATGGAGCTGCAGATTCCCATAGATGGCAAGGCAAACAGACTGCAACACTTTGCTTTCATGTCCATATTTCAGTTGCTGTCACCTGGTATGTGGCCAGTATTTCCTTAGGTTAGAGAGAATGAGAAATAGTAATTTGGTTAGTCAGGTTTCTTGTTTGTTTGTTTTGTTTGTTTGTTTTTGTTTTTTTAGTTATTTTTTTTCTTCAGCAAAGATAGTTTTACAAAACACTTAACGGACTTTCTAGTATCTAACTCCAAGTTCCCTCCACACTTTGCTTTACCCTTAAGATTTAAGACTTAACTGAAGTATTACCTCTTCCAGCTAGTCTTCCCTAATGCATCCAAGATGTATAGGTGCCACATTATGGTTCATCCATGAATTTACATTCTATCATTGCATTTATAGTATGGTACTATGAGTATATGTGTATAAATCTGTTTCTTCCACTATGCTAAAAAGTTTTTGAAGGAAAAGACCATGTCTTTTCTTATTTTTACCACCCTAGCATAGTGTCAGATGAAGAGATGAAGTTCCACTTGTTATCGAATGGGGGTCCTGCTGCTCCCACTTACAAAATCAGTTACACACTCACAAATGTTGGCAGCAAACGACAGGCGCCTTTAATCAGAATGTCCATAGTCTGGGGAGATGATGGACTCAACATCCCCCAAAAACCACCTCCAAAAATTCTGCTTGACCATGAAACATTTAAGGGAAAGGAGGGAAGTAATCTCAGTTAATCATAGAGATAGGGGGTCAGAGTTGTCACCATCCCCCCACTGCGTGCAGGCTCGTTGACTTCTTGTGATCTTCCTCTAGATGGTATCTCATTCACACAGTTTGGTCACACAGTTTGTTCGGGAGATGACTGGAGGGGAAGCTAGGGGAGAGATCTGGTAATCTTCATTTCTGCATTTCATTGCTTATTCTTCATTTCTACTTCTTTGATCAATGGAAAGAACTGACAAGTCAGGCAAGGTATTGATTAAAAGATTTGAAAGGTGCACTTGGGCCAGAGATAAGTAGAGCATGGGGGTGCCTGGTTTAAAAGTTAGTTACAATATAGCTTTGCCAAAGTGACAGGAACAGGGGCTTCCTGCTGAGGGTGGTTTCCTGCAAAGAGCTGCTGACAGATCCTCACTTGTCAGAACGTCATTCCATTTCTATGGGATTAGGGGCCAACGTCTATCTTCTGTACCTTCTTCATACTGACATAGGGTGCTGTATTCTCAGAGTGGAAATTGTCAACGTGGGTCTGTAGCATCTCTTTGCTGACAACTATGCTGACAATTTTAGTTGTCGCTTACATATATGGGCAGGGCAAGCTATAATTATTCTGATGCCCACAAAGATATAGATTATTATGAGCAATAATGTTAATCTCATTGTCTTGAGGCCAGTTCTTGGAATTGTGCTACCCATAGATTCAGTACTGTTGAAATTGGAGCAGTTTATGTCATGGCTACAGTCTGGTCATCATGCAGTTAGCTTTTTTACCTCTGGTGGCAGTTTTAGTATGTGTAAAACAACTCTCTAGTACTTGGGGGTGGACGGAGGGGGGGCCTGCAGTGTTCTGCTGGGCTCCAAACTCATGTTCATTGGGTGTATAAAATTTGCCACTTCCATACTTACCCTGCCTCTGCCTTTGTCTAAGGGCAATTACAGGTTTTTCTCAGTGATACTCCCTTCTCCCTTCCTAACATGTAATTGAGACAGAACAATAGATGGTTACTTTGGTTTAGTAAAATCACATCCAAGCTCTTTACCATAAATGGCCTGCTAAAAGTTTATTGTGGGAAACTCTTAGCAGAAATTTGATATGAATTTTATTGGCACCAGACAGGAACAATCAGACAGTACATGTGCTTTTTCAATGAATACAGACAGATAAAAGTGAATGCTGAACGATAGAGGATTTAAGGGAACTAGTTTTAAGCAATCTTTGTAACAATGCAGTGTCCTTGAGATCCATTCATAATTATACCTTACACTTGGGAAACAACTTTTAGATGGAAGGGTCTCCCTCCACTGCTGCTCGGGCAGGCAAGATGTTTGTCGGTCAGTCATCCAACAAGCATTAAGGTCTCTACTTTGAAGACAAATCTCATCTTATTATATTTTGTAAACCATCTTAGTATTTTTTAATGAGATGAGTACTTCAGTAATAAGTAAAAATAAAGAAAGAGGACTATGTTTTAAGTATGCAAAGATCAGTGTGGCTTGAGTGGCTTATTGATCTAATATTTTTGCGTGAGAGAGACTGAGCCATAAGACCTTAGAAAAGTTTTGCAACATTTTTTGGACTGTTTTCCACATGTGAAAGATTGGGAGTTAAAACACAGAGGACCATTATCCGGATTCGAGGAGATAATGCTTAGAAGCACCTAGCCCAGTGCTTGTCATTGACTAGATGCTCATCAGATGTTAACTCCCATCTCTCGGCGTTCAGTGCCTCAAGCTCCCTGCCTCCAACGTGAATATGAGGACTTGCTTTCCCCAGGTCTGTAATCTGGAAACACTGGAGTAGCTTGAGAAACATGACCTGAGGTCAGTAAATTCTGTTTACTCTTCACCCCAAGCACATTACCCACATTTTTTAAAGCTGTTTCTGCCATCTCCACCTCCTTTGCCACTGCCAGGTGTGTCTTACAAAATGCTGATTTCAGTAGTTAATCGAGATCCATCCCAAATTTTATTTTCCATTTTTAAATTATGTATTTAAAGATCCAAGTTTATTAAATAATACCTTAGGTTGTAGATGTAAATAAAGAGAAAACAAAAAGATAAAAGGGTAGTTGGGTTTAAATGGCATTAGTGACCTACTTGCTTTTTAGTACAAGAGAACTTAAGTACAAAAGGAAAGATGATCACCACAGGAAATGTCCAGTTGTTGAGTTCACACTCCAAATGCTTAAGCTAACTTTCACCCTGAACTGCAATGTTATGATACGTTTTAGTTGCCCTTTAATATAGCTTAACTTGTAAGGCTAGTTTGTAATTTACTAGTAGAGTCCTACTTAATAAAGTTCATTATCCGTGGTTCTCTCTCTCCATGGTAATGGCAGTTAATTGCACTAAGGCAAGTCTAGTTCTCTTAAATGGAGAACATGTTAACAAAAACTGATTTTAAAAAAAGATAACAATGTTAAAAGAGCGGAGCAAGCTAAATGTCTTGACTTCTGACTGTGACAATGAAGCTTCAGTTGCATACATGACACATAATATCAGAACCATTGCTTACTCATTTGTAACAATGAATACACTTATCTTCAAAGGCAAACTTTGCATGTGAAAACAATATTTCAGGGCTTCCCTGGTGGCGCAGTGTTTGAGAGTCCCCGTGCCGATGCAGGGGACACGGGTTTGTGCCCCGGTCCGGGAAGATCCCACATGCCGCGGAGCGGCTGGGCCCGTGAGCCATGGCCGCTGAGCCTGTGCGTCCGGAGCCTGTGCTCCGCAACGGGAGAGGCCACAACAGTGAGAGGCCGGCGTACCGCAAAAAAAAAAAAAAAACCTTCACATTTAATGGATTCTAATTTTATCTGTTGTGACTAATGAATCAGTATTATCAAATTTGGCAGTAGAAGATTGTGTTTTCCTTATTTCACTAAGACATTTTCAAGATAAATTGGGTTATTAAATTGTTGTGTCTCATAGGAGTCAAGGTTTAAAACATTTATGCTTTGTATTAATTGCTGCAAATTAAAAACAGGAGACATTCAAATAATGTTGGAATGGATCAGTTATTTCATTAAACCTCTTTTTGTAAATAATAGACTAAGTTAAGCTATAACTACATGGAAAATGAAGAAGAGGTGAAGCTATACATTCTAGAATTCAATTTGTGTACATTAACTTGGACCAGGATGAAGAGGACCAATTTTATTTTTTAAATATGAATAATGAAATATGAGTATTTAATATACCATATTATATGGGTACTTGTTTTAACTTTTATATATATATACTAATTTCTACGAGGTTAGGAAATGGTCATGGAAAGTTAAAAACTCTTTTAGTCCTGCTTGTATCATAGTTTGGAATTCATTTATAATTAGCATATAAATTGTTAGTGTATGGCTAGAGATTTCTGAAGTTTGTGAAACCAGTTTACTCCTGTTAGTATATAATAATTTCCCTGTGCAATCAAGTTTATTGCTATTAATTTTATTAGCAGTTTTTTTTCTGGAGACTAATAACTAGCAACACAAATGTAAACTTCCATTCATTTTCTGTGATAATTTTTTTCACATTAGAAATCAGTGGAGTCTAAATAATATTTTCTTGTATGTCTTATTTATAGTTAAAATTTCCTTGTCATGAGCAGCAAGCCTTTATTGAGTGTTCACTATGGGCCAGTGGCTGTACAAGTTATATACATGTAAAATCTCATTTAATCCTCGTAACAGCCCTAGAAAGGCCCAAGTTGCAATTATTATCATCCCCATTTGACAGATGAGGAAATTGAGTTTTAAAGAGATTACTCAGTGCTCCACTGGGTCAATTAGTTAAGTAGCAGAGGAGAAATCAAATCTCTGTCTTTTGGATTACATTGAGGCTTAACCACTACATTACACTTCTGTGACTTGTGCACAGGAAATAGCCAGAACTGCGTTAAATTACAGAAAATAAGCCTCTGGCAAATGTGCAAATGGTGTAGACTTCTTAGCCATCCCAAAGAAAAGACAGAAATATTCAACTGTGGAATGTGTTGGAAGAAAACAACTCTGCCATTTGAATCATTATTTGATACTGAGGAGACCATATAGACATAGCATATAAAATTTGATGCCAGAGTGAGATTATATATTTTCATATCTACAAAGGAAATTTGAACACAGTGCAAAAATACACTCTTATGGGAATATGATTATTTTGTTGCCCCTTAAAAATGGAAACATAGAATCTAGCTAGTAGTTACTCAGAACTTGATAAAATCTGTTACGAGAAATACTAGGTGTCTGTCCTCTCATTCCAAGCTCTGATTTCCTTCTCTTATTGGTTGTATATAGTTGTGAATTTTTCTCCCCTTTTTCAGTGAGTAGGTAGGAATAAAGAAGTTATTTTGGAAACTGTTAGCTTTGCAGATGTTGTCACCAGGTTATATCCTGGCTTCTGTTTAATTTGCATGGAGAGGAAATATACATACATACATACATACATACATATATACAAATAAATAAATGCAAATATAAAAATATGTATATAGAAGATTAAGCACAATTAATATTATCTGTTAGTGAAGAGATGCTAGATGGAGAATTGTTTTCTAATGCTAGCCAAAACTGCTTAAAGAGAAAAAAAATTCATGTTACTTCATCAGTTCTGAACTATAAAGCAAATGTCAATAAAATTAGACTAGATAAGTTAAATCTTGTGGCAACAGTAAAATTATGGAATTTACACAGTACAAAGCACCAATGCTATCACTAACTGTTAATATTAAGTGTGCTATGATTCAGTTTATAATCACTGTAAACTTTCCTTTGCCCTTATCCCTCAGAGCTAATTAATCACTGCTAATTCTGCGTTCATTACAACAAAAGACTTTAGCGGGAGGAGCTGTGCTTTGAAGGAACAAAGTATTTATGATCAAATGGAAATTGAGGAAGAGAGAGAACAGTTAGGGGAAAGTGATCAGAAGACATGGGACATCAGATATGTTAAGAAATTATAAGTAGTCTGGGTGGCTAGAGCATGGAAAGTGTTGGAGAGTAGAGATAGAGTTAAAGTGGGGGTCAGATTGTCATTGGCCAGGCAAGTCATCTTAATGAATTGAAACTTCTCTATGCTAATGAATGTGTGACAAACAATTGATGATTTTAAAGTAGTGGTTTGAAATACTACAGCCTATATTCTTAAAAGGTAAATTAGGTGGTAGTATAGAGGATGAATTTGAAGAGGAAGAAATGGAGCAGATAGATAAACTAACACGTTAGTTCAGCTCTTGAGGCAAGGGAGGGTAAAGACTTGAACTGGAGATGTGACGGTAGGAGCAGGGCAGGGACAAATTCTAAGGGTATGTCAAAGGAAGAATCCACAGGAGAGTAGAAAGGAGAAGATGCTGTGGATTGCGGAAGAGGTGAATGACCAAGTGTGCTATCTGGATTCAGGGCTGACTACTGAGGTTTTTTATTTAACTAGGATTTATGTAAGACAGAGCCAGAGAAGTACTTCCACATGCACCAGAAATACCATAGAGAGGTAGTAAAGTAAAATAAAAATATAGACTTCAGAAGAACTTATGTAACGATTAGGTAAACAAAGGATCTTTGAGTTATTTTTTTCTAGCACAAGGATATCTATTATTTCCTATAGGTAATAGTAAGAAAACCAAATTTGAAGCTAGCATGTCATAATACACAATAAGCAAAACTTGTAAAACAGATATCAGAGTAATGTCTCAGACCCCAAAGATTATCTTCTGTATGGAATCAGAGCTTGGCAAGAAGTAAATCTTGAGATTTAAATTTAAAGATAGACGATTACATAAAATATGAAGCTAATGATTTGAACTGTGAATATTTTAAGGCAAAATCAATAGGCTTAAACAAAACAAAACAAAAGAATTAGCTGTGAAGACATTTTCAATGCTTGGGAATTTCTGTTATTGTCATAAGAAAAAGAATGAAAAAGAAATATGGTCAAGAAGCATAAGCTCTATTATTGATTCTGTCATTGATGTGTTTCCTGTTTTAGGACATGTTTCTTAATCTCCAACGTTCCTAAGTCTAAAATGCGTGTAGTCAAAGTTATCTTTATGCCTCTTCTAAGTATCAAAAAAAATTGAATATTTGCTGCTTCTTTATTGGAGAGATCATGAGCTTTGGGAAAAGAGCTCAAGGCTCTAATTCTAACCACCAGTTCCTCATTTGAAAAATGAGAATGACAACAATCAAATAGGAATTTTGTGAGAAATAAATGAATGTTATTTAGCTTTATAAAAATAATTATAGTATTTAGTAAAATGCCCTTTGATGTTTATTTCAGAATTTATTTAAATTTTTGTGTTTATTAAAATGATCATATTCAACTTCACAGGCCTATTCGAAGTAGAAAGTGAAAGTTCTAAATGTTTATGTATCATTTTTATGAAGAAAACAAATAAAAACCAAAAATAAGACTCCCTTACCCACTCCTTACAAATTTTCAGTAGTTGGGTGTATTTTTTCCAACTACTATTTTGTGCATGTATAAGCATAGAAATTCATTTAATAATATTTATTTTTACTCTTTTTTTTTTTTTTTACAAAATATAGGATAATATGTACACTAATCTGTAATTTGCTTTGTTCACTTAAAACAGCTTGACAGACATCTTTTCATGTCAATATAGGCAGACCTATTCTTGCTCTTTTTAATAGGTGCATATTATTTTGTAGTTTCATATAACACCATGATGATGCAGTCTATGGAGGGGACTCCTGGGACACAGGAGAGAAGGGAGTGGAAATAATGCAGGTATCGGAATAACATAAAAACTGAAAGCCTGTAGAGAGTCATTAAATAGCTTTTGTAAATCAGGTTCAAACAGGTCCTGAATTTTCATTAATATTTTCTGCTTGTTTTCTAGCCTGAAATGTCCCTAGTAAAAAAATTTTACTATTATTTTAATTGAAATTTCTTTGAATATTAGAGAAGTGAGCATGCTTTTTCTATATTTACTAGGTTTTTGTGTTGTTTAATTTTTAGATTGTCCATTCATCCCAGCCATTTTTTCTAATATCCCTCTTTTTCTTCAGATTTGTAACAATTCTTCTTGTATTAAGAGTTATTATCCCTTTGCCTTTTATATATCTAGTGTGTATTTTTTTTGTGTGTTGTTTTTATTTTAAGTGGTAGTTTGGTTTTGGTTTAAGTTTTTGTTAAATCCTCAACAGTAATAATGAGAACCCTTAAACCTCAGTTTTTCAAGAATGAAAATCAAACTTGACATTGCTTATGCAACTGAGAAAATCCCGACACTAATAGCTTATTTTTAGATTCCCTGTTTTGAAGTTATTTGATTGAACAGTCTAGATTAAAGGAAAAATATTTTAAAAGTCACTTTGATAGTCTTTTCTTATGGTAATTACAATCATTTACTGGGGTGCATAGCTTATCCTTTCCACCAGTTAATCTTTATCCTCCTCGAAAAGTACATACAAATCTTAACTTTCTTCAAATAACTTCTGTGAATGACTGCACCGGTATATACTTCTGCATCATATACTCTTACCTTTATTGTGTTTAGTAATTTGTACTTAGTGCAAATTAAGTAAAATGTCCCTTTCCATTATGACGCATGTTTCTTTTTTTTAATTGAAATATAATTAATTTATAATATTGTGTTAGTTTCTGGTGTACAGAAAAGTGATTTGGTTATACATACCTTTATCTATTCTTTTTCAGATTCTTTTCCATTATAGGTTATTACAAGATATTGAATATAGTTCCCTGTGTTATACAGTAGGTCCTTGTTTATCTATTTTATATATAGTAGTGACCCATGTTTCTTTAAGTCACATCACCCAAGTGTAGACCCAAGAATAGAAAAACAGCAGCCACTCAGGATATCTTTGGTTCTTTTTGCCCTTGCTGCTTGGTCTAGCTCCTCTGTATTCTCTCACCTACAGCTGATGTTCTGCAGTCTCCTTTTCTATTTATTATCTATGTTCCCATTCCCCATGTTGCTCTTCTTCTGTTCCCCTCTGATATCATGGCAGTCACTATCATTTACAGCATACACCAAGGTTCCTATCACTGTTGGTCCTTGATACCAGAAGTTCTGAATCTTCTCTTGCCAAACTTGTTCATGCTGCTGCTTCGCATCTCTGTACAGGCTACAGGAGTGACCCTCCATTGAAAATAAGCTGATGTCACAGCCCCTAAGAACCAGTAAAGAGGAGGAGTTGTTTCTCCAAACCCTTGATTTTCTAAAACCACTGTTTTCATAGCAAGCTCTATTGTTTCACCCTCTAGCTTTCTTTGTGAGACTTATCAAATATATATCATATGATATGTTTTATACATATATATATATATATTTTTTTTTTACTGTCATTTCTACTAGGTTGTAAACTTCTGAGGGGCAAGGACCGTGTGTATTTTATTTAGCCCTTAGTGCTGTGCATAGCACATGCTAGGCCTTCAATTAATAGCAACTTATTAACAAATATTACTTCTTAAATGCTAAATATGTTAGCACTCATTTGTATTATATTACCTCTTATTTTACTGCTTGTAAAATTACAAACTTTTTAGTTTTTTTCTAAAATAAACAAAACATTGCAAATTGGATTGAAGACGTGTATATATGCCTCCCTGAATTCAATTCCCTTTACTACTTGCCCAAACCTAACTATTAGAATAGGTTTGATCTTTTTACCCCCATGAGTTTCTTTATATCTTTATGATATATGCATGTATTTTCTAGAAAAATGTGTCAGGTATATGCCGACCCTCTCCCCTAGAGACATCAACTGATCTGCCTAGAGGCAGAGGCTGAGAGCCTGAGAAAGTGCCAGTTGAAAAACTGAGAAAGCTGAACATGGGATCAGTAGAATAATAGGAAATAAGGCCCTATAGAGTAGTGGGTCCTGGTGAAACCTCCCAAGCATACAGTTTGGGTATGAAGGGATATGTCCTAGGAGACAGTATGAATAAAATATTGACCTGCTTTGAATAAGCCCAGTCCCTAATTGGATTAAGGTCATCTCTACCAACTTTAAAACACTACTGCCAGAAGAAAAATAAATCCTTTCTGAAAGAATACCAGTATCACCCAGAGACTCAAATTTACACACACACACACACACACACACACACTTCTTTCAATCAGAAATAAGTAGGCATTGAACTTCCCCGATGCTCCAGTGGTTAAGACTCCCTGCTTCCACTGCAGGGAGCGTGGGTTCCATTCCTGGTCAGGGAACTAAGATTCTGCATGCCATGTGGTGCAGCCCCCCCCAAAAAAAAAATTTTAAAAAGTAGGCATTTTAAGAGATTAATGTAATAGAATCTAGAAATACAGATGTTATAATAACTATAATATATTTAAGAAATTAAGTAAGAAAATGGAGAAACAGTGAATTTAAAACTAATGAAAGGATCAAATGGAAATTCTAGAACTGAAATCTACAACAAATGAAATTAATAACTGAACATATGGATTTACCAGTTGTTAGACACAGCTGAAGAGAGAATTAGTAAATATGAAGATGGTCCAGAAGAAAATATTCAGAAGGAAGTTCAAGTAGACAGTAGATGAAAAATAAAGACTTATCAAAATTAACTATATGCTGGATGTAAATTGTCTCAACAAATTGCAAAATATTGAAATTATTCAGAATATGTTCTTTAACCTTAGTTTAATTAAGGTAGAAAACAGCAACTGAAAGATACTTAGAAAATCCCCGAATAGTTGGAAGTTAAGAAATCAGGATTAAAAATGTAAAAACTTTTGATTGGATTACTATGAAAATACAGCATATTAGGATGCCGCTAAATGCAGTTCCTAAAAGAAATTTATACCTTAAATACACTTGTTAGAAAGGAACAAAGCCCCAAAATTAATTATCTAAGTATCTTTCTTAATAGAAAATGAACAACATATTAAACCCCCCAAAAGTAAAAGGTAAAAAATAATGAAGAGCAGAAATTGATGAAATAGAAAACAAACATATGGTCATATAACTACTATCAAAACCAAGATACAGAATATTTTTATCACCCAAAAAATGGTGATAAAAATATTATCCCAGGCCCCTGGCAACCACTGATATGTTTTCTGTCCTTATACTTTTGCCTTTTCAATAATATATTATAGATGGAATCATACAGTTATATAGGTTTTTTTGAGTCCAGTTTCTTTCATTTAGCATAATTCATTTGATACTCATCCACACTGTTAACATGTATCAGTTATTTTTTCCTTTTTATTACTTAGTAGATTGTATTTTATGAACCTATCTCAATTTATTTATCCATTCATCAGCTGAAAGACATTGGCTATTTGCAGTTTTTGGTGATTGAAAATTAAGCAACATACATAGTTTTTGTATAAGTATAAGGTTCATTTCTCTTGGATAAATACCTGGAGTGGGACTGCTGATAAATATTTAAATCAAGTTAAATATATTTAACTTGATTGCCAAACTGCTTTCCAGAGTGACTGTCATATTTTGCATTCTCGGCAGCAGTGTATCAGAATTCCAGTGTATCTTTACAGAAGCTGTAAAGATACAACTTCTCTGTATCTTTACACGTTTCCCAGCCTCGTATTGTCAGGTGTCATTTTGTTTTGTTTTGTTTTGTTTTGAAGCTATTTTAGTAGATATGTAGTGGTATCACATTATATCAATAATTTTTATTTGAAAGTACCTAATGACTAATGATGTTGACATATTTTCTTTTCTTTTTTTGAATTTTATTTTATTTATTTTTTTATACAGCAGGTTCTTATTATCCATTTTATACATATTAGTGTATATATGTCTATCCCAATTCATCACATCACCACCCATACATACTTTCATATGCTTATTTTCTATCTAATTATTTTCTTTGCTAAATTGTCATTTAGATCAATTGTCCATTTTTTATTGGGCAATTTTTTTCTTATTATTGAGATTTGAGAGTACTTTGGATATTCCAGATATAAGTCCTTTATCAGATATTCTTCAAATTGTTTTCTCCTAGTCAATTGCTCTTCTTTTCATTTTCTGAACAGTTTCTTTTTAAAAGCAGATTTTAATTTTCATGAAGTCCAATTTATCAGTATTTTATTTTATGGTTTGCACTTGTGACAGATCTAAGCAACTGTTGCCTGATGCAAGATCATAAGATTTTCTGTGTTTTCTTTTAGAAGATTTATAGTTTAGGTTTTGTGTTTAGGTCTGTGATCATTTTGAGTTTTTTTTAATATGTTGTGAAGTTTGGGTCCAGGTTTACAATTTTTTTTTAATTTTTGCATATGGATACCCAACTAGTCTAGCAGACGTATTGAAAAGTCTATCTTTTCTCCATTGAATTAATGTAACATCTTATTGAAAATTAATTTACCTTGAAGATACACTGTTTAATTACTATAGTTTCATAGTAAGCTGTGAAGACAGGTGTTGTAAATCCTTCAGCTATTTTAATAAATACCATTTTTGCTCTTCTAGTTCTTTTGCTTCACCATGTAAATTTTAGAATGAATTTGTCAGTTTCTACAAAAAGAGTTCTGCTGGAATTCTGGGTGAGATTGTGTTGAATCTGTAAATCAACTTGGGAAAAATTAACATTTGAATGACATTAAATATACCAATTCATGAATACAACATATTTCTCCGTTTATTTAAGCTTTACTTCATGTTTCTCCTCAGTACTTTGCAGGTTTCCTCATATAAATCTTGTACATATATTCTAGATTTATGCCTAAGTATTTCATCTTTTGCTGCTGTTGTAAATATATTGCTGTTTTAATATCAATTTCCAATGGTTCATTGCTAGAATATAGAAATACAATGATTGTGTGTCTTGACTTCATATTCTGTGACCTTGCTGAACTTATTTAGTAGCTTTTTTGTAGTTTTTTGGAGATTTTCTATGTAGATGATCATGTTGTCTGCAAATAGTTTTATTTCTATATGCCTCTGACATTATTTCTTTTTCTTGCCTGTTTACAATCTTTAGGAACTCCAGTACAGTGTTTAATAGGAATAGTGAGAGTAAATACCATTACCTTGATCCTTATCTTAGTATGAATTAGCTGTAGGTTTTTGCAGATTCTCTTTATAAGGTTAAGGAAGTTCCCTTTAATTTCCTAGTTTTAGGATATTTGTTTTTGTTTTTGATTTGTTTTGTTTTTAGCATGAACAAATGTTGAAGTTCGTCGGATACATTCTCTGCATCTATTGACATGCTAAAATTTTTCTCCTTAGTCTGTAAATATGATGTATCACATTGATTCATTTTTGAATGTTGAACCTATGCTGCATTTCTGGGATAAGTCTGTGGCTCATGATATTATTATCCTTTGAATATATTTAAGGATTGAATTTTTCATTTTTTATTGAGGACTTCATCAATTTTATGAGAGATAATGCTCTTTAGTTTACTTTTTATATAATATATTTTTTAACACCTTTATTGGAGTATAATTGCTTTATGATGCTGTGTTAGTATCTCCTTTATAATAAAGTGAATCAGCTATACATATACATAAATCCCCATATCTCCTCCCTCTTGCATCTCTCTCCCACCCCTATATGTGGACACAAAGCATCAAGCTGATTTCCCTGTGCTATGCAGCTGCTTCCCACTAGCTATCTGTTTTACATTTGGTAGTGTATACATGTCCATGCCACTCTCTCACTTCGTCCCATAGTACCCTTCCCCCTCCCCATCCTCAAGTCCATTCTCTAGTAGATCTGCATCGTTATTCCTGTCCTGCCCCTAGGTTCATCAGAACCATTTTTTCTTTTTTTTAGATTCCATATATATGTGTTAGCATACGATATTTGTTTTTCTCTTTCTGACTGACTTCACTCTGTATGATAGACACTAGTTCCATCCACCTCACTACAAATAACTCAATTTCATTTCACTTTATGGTGGAGTAATATTCCATTGTATACATATATGCCACATCTTCTTTATCCATTCATCTGTTGATGGACACTTACGTTGCTTTCATTTCCTGGCTATTGTAAATAGAGCTGCAATGAACATTTTGGTACATGACTCTTTTTGAATTATGGTTTTCTCAGGGTATATGCCCAGTAGTGTGATTGCTGGGTTGTATGGTAGTTCTATTTTTAGTTTTTTAAGGAACCTCAATACTGTTCTCCATAGTGGCTGTATCAGTTTACATTCCCACCAACAGTGCAAGAGGGTTCCCTTTTCTCAATGCCCTCTCCAGCATTTGTTGTTTGTAGATTTTTTGATGATGGCCATTCTGACTGGTGTGAGGGTATATCTCATTGTAGTTTTGATTTGCATTTCTCTAATGATTAGTGATGTTGAGCGTCCTTTCATGTGTTTGTTGACAATCTGTATATCGTCTTTGGAGAAATATCTGCTTAGGTCCTCTGCCCTTTTTTTCATTTGGTTGTTTGTTTTTTTGATATTGAGCTACATGTGCTACTTGTAAATTTTAGAGATTAATCCTTTGTCAGTTGCTTTATTCTTAAATATTTTCTCCCATTCTGAGGGTTGTCTTTCATCTTGTTTATGGTTTCCTTTGCTGTGCAAAAGCTTTTAAGTTTCATTAGGTCCCATTTGTTTATTTCTGTTTTTATTTCATTTCTCTAGGAGGTAGGTCAAAACGAATCTTGCTGTGATTTATGTCATAGAGTGTCTGCCTAGGATTTCCTCTAAGAGTTTTATAGTGTCTGGCCTTACATTTAGGTCTTTAATCCATTTTGAGTTTATTTTTGTGTATGGTGTTAGGGAATGTTCTAATTTCATTCTTTTACACTTAGCTGTCCAGTTTTCCCACCATGACTTATTGAAGAGGCTGTCTTTTCTCCCTTATATATTCTTGCCTCCTTCATCAAGAATAAGGTGACCATATGTGCGTGGGTTTATCTCTGTGCTTTCTGTCCTGATCCACTGACCTATATTTCTGTTTTTGTGCCAGTACCATACTGTCTTGATTACTGTAGCTTTGTACTATAGTCTGAAGTCCAGGAGCCTGATTCCTTCAGCTCCATTTTTCTTTCTCAAGATTGCTTAGACTATTCGGCGTCTTTTGTGTTTCCATGTGAATTGTGAAATTTTTTGTTCTAGTTCTGTGAAAAATGCCATTGGTAGTTTGATAGGGATTGCATTGACTCTGTGGATTGCTTTGGGTAGTAGAGTCATTTTCACAATGTTGATTTTTCCAATCCAAGAACATGCTATATCTCTCCATATGTTTATAATCTTTAATTTCTTTCATCAGTGTCTAACAGTTTTCTGCATACAGATCTTTTGTCTCTTTAGGTAGGTTTATTCTTAGGTATCTTATTCTTTTTGTTGCAGTGTCAAATGGGAGTGTTTCTTTAGTTTCTCTTTCAGATTTTTCATCATTAGTGTATAGGAATGCAAGAGATTTCTGTGCATTAATTTGTCTCCTGCTACCTTACCAAATTCATTGATTAGCTCTAGTAGTTTTCTTTTAGCGTCTTTAGGATTCTCTATGTATAGTATCATGTCATTTGCAAAGAGAGACAGCTTTACTTCTTCTTTTCTGATTTGGATTCCTTGTATTGCTTTTTCTTCTCTGATTAATGTGGCTAAAGCTTCCAAAACTATGTTGAGTAATAGTGGTGAGAGTGGGCAACCTCGTCTTATTCCTGATCTTAGTGGAAATGGTTTCAGTTTTTCACCATTGAGAATGCTGTTGGCTGTGGGTTTGTCATAATGGCCTTCGTTATGTTGAGGGACGTTCCCTCTATGCCTCCTTTCTGGAGGGTTTTTATCATAAATTGGTGCTGAATTTTGTCAAAAGCTTTTTCTGCATCTATTGAGATGATCATATGGTTTTTCTCCTTCAGTATGTTAATATGCTGTATCACATTGATTGATTTGCGTATACTGAAGAATCCTTGCAATCCTGCGATAAACCCCACTTAATCATGATGTATGATCCTTTTATTGTGTTGTTGGATTCTGTTTGCTAATATTTTGTTGAGGATTTTGGCATCTATGTTCATCGCTGATATAGGCCTGTAGTTTTCTTTCTTTGTGACATGTTTGTGTGGTTTTCTTATCAGGGTAATGGTGGCCTTGTAGAATGAGTTTGAGAGTGTTCCTCCCTCTACTATATTTTGGAAGAATTTGAGAAGGATAGGTGTTAGCTCTTCTCTAAATGATAGAATTCACCTGAGAAGACATCTGGTCCTGGGCTTTTGTTTGTTGGAAGATTTTTAATCACAGTCTCAATTTCAGTGCTTGTGATTTGTGTGTTCATATTTTCTATTTCTTCCTTATTCAGTCTCAGAAGATGTGCTTTTCTAAGAATTTGTCCTTTTCTTCCAGGTTGTCCATTTTATTGGCATATTGTTGTTTGTAGTAATCTCTCATGATCTTTTGTGTTTTTGCAGTGTCAGTTGTTACTTCTTTTTCATTTCTAATTCTTTTGATTTGAGTCTTTCCCCTTTTTTTCTTGATGAGTGTGGCTAATGGTTTGTCCATTTTGTTTATCGTCTCAAAGAACCAGCTTTTAGTTTTTTTGATATTTGCTCTTGTTTCCTTCATTTCTTTTTCATTTATTTCTGATCTCATTTTTATGGTTTCTTTCCTTCTGCTGACTTTGGGGGTTTTTTGTTCTTCTTTCTCTAATCGCTTTAGGTGTAAAGTAAGGTTGTTTATTTGAGATGTTTCTTGTTTCTTGAGGTAGGATTCTATTGCTATAAAGTTCCCTCTTACAACTGCTTTTGCTGCACCCGGTAAGTTTGGGTCATTGTGTTTTCACTGTCATTTGTGTCTAGGTTTTTTTTTTTCCTCTTTGATTTCTTCAGTGATCTCTTGGTTATTAATTAGTGTATTGTTTAGCCTCCATGTGTTTGTATATTTTACAGATTTTTTCCTGCAATAAATATCTAGTCTCACAGTATTGTGGTTGGAAAAGATACATGATAGAATTTCACTTTTCTTAAATTTACCAAGACTTGATTTGTGACCCAAGATATGATCTGTCCTGGAGAATGTTCCATGAGCACTTGAGAGGAAAAGGTGTTCCGTTGGTTTTGGATGGAATGTCCTATAAATATCAATTAAGTCCATCTTGATTACTGTATCATTTAAAGTTTGTGTTTCCTTTTTCATTTTCATTTTGGATGATCTGTCAATTGGTGAAAGTGGGGTGTTAAAGTCCCCTACTATGATTTTGTTACTGCCAATTTCCCCTCTTATGGCTGTCAGCATTTGCCTTATGTATTGAGGTCCTCCTATTTTGGGTGCATAAATATTTATAATTGTTATATCTTCTTGGATTGATCCCTTGATCATCATGTAGTGTCCTTCTTTGTCTCTTTTAATAGTCTTTATTTTAAATTCTATTTTTTCGATATCAGAATTGCTACTCCAGCTTTCTTTTGATTTCCATTTGCATGGAATATCTTTTTCCATCCCCTCACTTTCAGTCTGTATGTGTCCCTAGGTCTGAAGTGGATCTCTTGTAGACAGTATACATACGGGTCTTGTTTTTGTATCCATTCAGTGAGTCTATGTCTTTTGGTATGAGCATTTAATCCATTTACCTTTAAGGTAATTATCAATATATATGTTACTATTACCATTTTCTTAGTTGTTTGGGTTTTGTTATTGTAAGTCTTTTTCTTCTCTTGTGGTTCCTGCCTAGAGTAGTTCCTTTAGCATTTGTTGTAAAGCTGGTTTGGTGGTGCTGAATTCTCTTAGCTTTTGCTTGTCTGTAAAGGTTTTAATTTCTCCTTCAAATCTGAATGAAATCCTGGTGGACAGAGTAATCTTGGTTGTAGGTTTTTCCCTTTCATCACTTTAAATATGTCCTGCCGTTCCCTTTTGGCTTGCAGAGTTTCTGCTAAAAGGTCAGCTGTTAACCTTATGGGGATTCCTTTGTAGTTATTTGTTGTTTTTCCCTTGCTGCTTTTAATATTTTTTCTTTGAATTTAATTTTTGATAGTTTGATTAATATGTGTCTTGGCATGTTTCTCCTTGGATTTATCCTGTATGGGACTCTCTGTGCTTCTTGGACTTGATTAACTATTTCCTTTCCCATATTAGGGAAGTTTTCAACTATAATCACTTCAAATATTTTCTCAGTGCCTTTCATTTTTTCTTCTTCTTCTGGGACCCCTATAATTCGAATGTTTGTGTGTTTAATGTGTCCCCGTGGTCTCTGAGACTGTCCTCAATTCTTTTCATTCTTTTTTCTTTATTCTGCTCTGCAGTAGTTATTTCCACTATTTTATCTTCCAGGTCACTTATCCGTTCTTTTGCCTCAATTATTCTGCTATTGATCCCTTCTAGAGCATGTTTAATTTCATTTATTGTGTTGTTCATCGTTGCTTGTTTCATCTTTAGGTCTTCTAGGTCCTTGTTAAATGTTTCTTGTATTTTCTCTATTGTACTTCCAAGATTTTGGAACATGTTTACTATCATTACTCTGAATTCTTTTTCAGGTAGACTGACTATTTTCTCTTCATTTGTTTGGTCTGGTGGGTTGTTACCTTGCTCCTTCATCTTCTGTGTGTTTCTCTGTCTTCTCATTCTGCTTCACTTACTGTTTTGGGGGTCCCCTTTTCGCCGGCTGCAGGTTCGTAGTTCCCGTTGTTTTTGGTTTGTGCCTAGTGGCTAAGGTTGGTTCAGTTGGTTGTGTAGGCTTCCTGGTGGAGGGGAGTTGTGCCTGTGTTCTGGTGGACGAGGTTGGATCTTGTCTTTTTGGTGGGCAGGACCATGTCCAGTGGTGTCTTTTGCGGCATCTGCGACCTTATTATGATTTTAGGCAGCCTCTCTGCTAATGGGTGGGGTTGTGTTCCTGTCCTGTTAGTTGTTTGGCATAGGGTGTCCAGCACTGTAGCTTGCTGGTTGTTGAGTGGAGCTGTGTCTTCACGTTGTGATGGAGATCTCTGGGAGAGCTTTTGCCGTTTGATATTACGTGGAGCCGGGAGGTCTCTCATGGACCAGTGTCCTGAACTCGGCTCTCTCACCTCAGAGGCAGAGGCCTGACACATGGCCAGAGCACCAAGACCGTGTCTGCCACACGGCTCAGAAGAAAAGGGAGAAAAAAAAAAAGAGAAGGAAAAGTAATAAAATAATGTTATTGATATAAAAAATTATTAAAAATTTAAAAAGTCAAAAGTAATAAAAAAAGAAAAAATAAATAAAGAATGAAAGAAAGAAGTGAGCAACCAGACCAAAAAACAAATCCACCAATGATAACAAGTGCTAAAAACTATACTAAAAAAAATGACAGACTGAGCCCTAGGACAAATGGTAAAAACAAAGCTATGCAGCCAAATTCCACAAAGAATCATACACATACACACTCACTAAGAGAAAAAGGAAAAATATATATATACTGTTGCTCCCAAATTCTACCACTTCTATTTTGGGATGATTCGTTATCTGTTCAGGTATTCCACAGATACAGGGTACATCAAGTTGACTGTGGAGATTTAATCCCATGCTCCTGAGGCTGCTGGGAGAGATTTCCCTTTCTCTTCTTTGTTCTTGCAGCTCCCAGGGTTTAGCTTTGGATTGGCCCCGCCTCTGCCTATAGGTAGCCTGAGGGCATCTGTTCTTCGCTCAAACAGGACAAGGTTAAAGGAGTAGCTGATTCGGGGTCTCTGGCTCACTCATGCCGGGGCGTGGGAGGGTATGGATGTGGGGCAAGCCTGCTGCGGCAGAGGCCAGCATGACATTGCGCCAGCATGACATTGCACCAGCCTGAGGCGCACCATGTGTTCTCCCGGGGAAGTTGTCCCTGGATCGTGGGACCCTGGCAGTGGTGGGCTGCACAGGCTCCCAGGAGGGGAGGTGTGGAGAGTGACCTTGCTTGCACACAGGATTCTTGGTGGCTGCAGCAGCAGTGTTAGCATCTCATGCCCATCTCTGGGGTCCACACTGATAGCCGCGGCTCGCGCCCATCTCTGGAGCTCGTTTAGGCGGTGCTCTGAATCCCCTCTACTTACACACCCTGAAACAATGGTCTCTTGCCTCTTTGGAAACTCCAGACTTTTTCCTGAACTCCCTTCGGCTAGCTGTGGTGCACTAACCCCTTCAGGCTGTGTTCATGCTGCCAACCCCAGTCCTCTCCCTGGGATCCGACCTTGACCTCGAAGCCCGGAGCCTCAGCTCCCTGCCCCACCCGCCCCTGGAGGGTGAGCAGACAAGCCTCTAGGGCTGGTGAGTGCTGGGCGGCACCGATCCTCTGTGTGGGGATTGCTCCACTTTGCCCTCCACACCCCTGTTGCTGCGCTCTCCGTGGCTCCGAAGCTCCGAAGCTCCCCCCTCTGCCACCCTCAGTCTCCACTAGCAAAGGGGCTTCCTAGTGTGTGGAAACTTCTCCTCCTTCACACCTCCCTCCCAGAGGTGCAGGCCCTGTCCCTATTCTTTTGTCTCTGTTTTTTCTTTTTTTCTTTTGTCCTACCCAGGTACATGGGGAGTTTCTTTTCTTTTGGGAGGTCTGAGGTCTTCTGCCAGCATTGAGTAGGTGTTCTATAGGAGCTGTTCCACATGTAGATGTATTTGTGATGTATTTGTTGGGGGGGAAGGTGATCTCTACATCTTACTCTTCCGCCATCTTGAAGGTCTCCCAATGTCTTTGTTTTTTTTATCAGGGCACCATAAACAGAATTAATACATTCTTTATTCTGGAGTCAAAAAATTAAAATAATAGATTTCCTCATTTTACGAGCTTAAATCACTGTAATTATATCACTTACAATTTTGTTGTTGTGTAACTATTACATAAAAGTTAATATACTACATATATGGGATATTCTTAGCTATCCACAAATGAAACATTACTTGCCAAAGGTTATTTTTATATAAAGGGGGTAAAATTTATTGTTGAAAACTAATTTTGTATATATCTAGGTTATATTTATTTTTTGATCATAGGAAGTGTTCTGTATTAATACTTAATAATGCATCCACATTTAAGTTTTAAAGTATCAGTTGACATTATTAGATAAATTGATAGATGGAAATTAGTAAGGGATATTTGATGAAACATGCTGTGGTTTGGTGAAATAGTATGTAGGATATGTGGTCTTTTCTTTGTTGAGGTTATACTGAGGTCATATTTACTTAAGTAACCCTTTGTATCCCATTCAGGGTTATATTGCTCTTTTCTCTTTTTTTGATTTGGACTCAAAGATATAAATGAATGTGAAGTCCTTATTGAATTTGTTACAGTATTGCTTCTGTTTTATGTTTTGGTTTTTTGGCTGTGAGGTATGTGGGATCTTAGTTGTCAGACCAGGGGTTGAACCTGCACCCCCTGCATAGGAAGGAAAAGTCTTAACTTTCAATAAAGACTTTAAAAAAAAAATAAATGGTCCACATCAAAAAAATCTTAAAAATAAAAAATAAATGAATGTGAGAGTTATTCTTGTTACTTTACATATATATGTATATATGTATATATCTATATTTCCTTAATATGTTAGCTTGTATATATGTATATAAACATTTATATACATGCACTTTATAAATAATATATTCAATGCATAAAATATGTAATATATATTTGTTAGAACAGAAAATACTTTCAGTCTTGCATCTTGGCATGGGCTGAGTGTTTACGATGAAATGAAATGAATGAAATTATTTTCGCTGGGCTTATCATGAGATTGAAAACACATACAAACAGAATACATATTCAGCAGCAGTAGGAATCTTGTCTTTGGCTTAAGCTTGTTTGATCTAAAATATACAGCCTGCCTGATAGTTCTGGAGTCCTGATTAATGGGTCCACCATGGGCCATTTTACCAGAGGAGTGAGGAATCTTTCTTGAAATAATTTGCTTTAAGCAAATAGAGAATGGAAGCACTCAAGTTTGCTTCGAGAAAAATGGCTGACAGATGAATGCGAGCTGTGGTTTTTGCTGTTATATGGTATCTGCTCCTCAGATTCATCTGGCCTATCCTCAAATTGAGACATACGAAGACAAAGTGTTTGATAAAACTAAAGGGACTCTTTAGACACAAGCAGACACACAGCATAAGACATCCATCAGGAACCCTGGGCAACATTACAGTGGCACTGACGTAATGAAGTCTGTTTTCCTTTCACCCACTAATTGTCTTTATCGCCACACTCTGGTGTTCAGCTTTTTTTCCCTACCCCTGAAAATTTATAAAGAGAAATCTCATAAGTAAAAGTATTTGTAAACTATGTAATAATTACCGTGGTGTCTGTGTAATGTGAAGTGTTTTTTTTCAGACACATTTTTCTTTTTGATCTACTAATATATGTGTTTGCTCTTAGGTTTCCTCAAGAACTGAACATGGGAAAAATAAGTGCTGAAATTATGTGGACCCTTTTTGCTCAGGATATGAAAGATGCACTAGAAGGTAGGTACAAATATTTAAACTTATTAAGAGTATACGTTTTAGTTAAATTTTGATTTTGTGTTCTTGATTTTAAATGTAAGGAACTGTTGCATCAAAACATCAATCACTGTGATCAGTTTAGTTCTGAAACTGATTTCCGCATTGTGGAAAGATAAAGATCGCAAAGTATTTAAAAGCCCTGAAGAAATGCATTTTAAATCAAATGGTCTAAGTTGCAGGATAATAGTGAGTATTTCATATGTAGGACAAAGTTTAGATGCAGGAATACTTTATGGCATAAATCAGACCATATTGAGAAGGTAGATGAGTAATATTAGTTCAGATATTTGTCTGCCTAGACTTAGAAATGGTATCCGATGGCTGGGCAGGTTAAAGTATGGCCAAAGCTGGTGCAAAGACAATGGCAGGGCTCTTCACCAGAAAATCCACTTTCAATATACTCAAATCATAGAATGTAAAGCATGGGAAATGCAGCTCTCAGTTGAAAAACTATAAATTTCTTTGAGCACTCACCTTGTGTTTAGAGTTGGAGGTAGTATGTTTAACCAGCCTAAGGGTTCCTGCTCTCTAGGAATTTAAAACCTAGTAGAAAGTTTTCTTTGCACTTATTCACTATGTATTAAGCCCCTAGATGCTAATGCCCAGACTGCACTCAGTATGGAAGATACAACAATGAACAGGACAGCTATGGTCCCTGCCCTCAACAAGATTATGCAAGACAGCTGCAAATATGTAGACGGTTGCAATGTGGGGGTGGTCAGTGCTAAAGATGATGGAATATCTGGAGGTGAAGCTCCTAAGTCAGACTTAGGACAAGGGGGCAAGGCAGGTTTTCTAGAGGAACTTCGTCTGAGGAAGTGTTGTCTTGAAAAAGACCTGAAGTATAAGTAGGAGTTCACTTTGGGAAGAGTTGAGCAAGAAGCATCTCTGTCTTGTCCTGGTCAAGGACAAAGCATTAACAAGTAGAGTGAGCACAGGGTTCATCTGAGAAGAGAACTCAGCTGGTCCTCTGAGCAACAGGTAGCAGGAAGTGAGGCTGGAGAAATTGGCAGGGACCAGCATGTGCTGCCTTGTGGGCCATGATGAGGCGTTTGACTCTCTGCTAAGAGAAATGACAGACCATTAGGGGATTTCAGGAGGTACATGTCCTGTTCAGATTGGCAGCTTAGAACAGGCATTGGGACCGCAGAGTGGAAGATGACTGAGTTTGTGCTCATTGTGCCACTGTTTTTTTCTTAGTGTTGCTGAAATGTCAGCTTCTTGCTAGGGCACACAGAGGAAGCATACAGTACTTTTCCTTATTTGAAAAAGAAGGTACACAATAGATTTTAATACCTGATTTTCGGGTAAAGTCTGGGTCTACCACCTAATTAGATAAATTAGGACTTATCCTTAAAATTATACCAGAACTTGCTCAGAGATGCAAACTCCTTATTCCGCAGTGAAGCGTTCCTTCTCCATTGTATTGATCAATCCTGCTTTCTCTACCTCTGCCTCCTACCAACCACAACCTTTTCATCAACTCGTTTACTGCCTGGATTTCTTTTCCCACCACTCTTCACAAGCAACCATGTAGGGCTCAGGAGCTAAAGTCACCTCCATGAATAACCTTATCTTAATCCTCTGCATAGCAACTAATTACTATCCTTTATTTACTTGTTTACTCGGGCTTCTTATCTGTCTTCCTTGCCACAGTGCTTATCAACATATCTATATTGCCTAGAATGAAGCCTAGAAAATAGAAACTACTTGATAACTATGTGTTGCATCAGTAAAGACTTTACCAGTTAATCCCAACTCAGTGTAGTGGTAGAAAAAGCAGTAGAGACTTCTGTTTGTGATCCTTTTCTATGTGATCTTGGGAATATTTTAAGAGGTCAACACCTTCGTGTTTCGTTGTCCTCACCTGTAAAATGAAAAGTTCACGCTGGATCAGAGGGCTGGGCAATGGGCAAGGAGCCGCTCCTGCCCGTATTTCAGAGGAACTTGACTATTTGGGACCGTTCCACAGTGGCATTGCCC
Source organism: Grampus griseus (assembly GCF_964374135.1). Classification (NCBI taxonomy): domain Eukaryota; kingdom Metazoa; phylum Chordata; class Mammalia; order Artiodactyla; family Delphinidae; genus Grampus; species Grampus griseus. Next base: position 98,195,666 of record NC_139018.1, read on the forward strand.
ACCAGTGCACATTTCGTTTGGACAGGGCCTCTATCTTTATTTATATAACATTTGTGCAACTATTGGATGTTTTATTTTATGTTACCTTTGCTTTAAAAAATAAGTAGTAATTTTAGACAACTAAGTATAATATTTATGTCAGGAAATGTAAATCTCAAAAAATATAACGTTTGTTTGAAACAACAATGAAATTAGAAATGCTACATGTAAAGCACCATAACTTTGGTTGGATGTTTATTGATTAGAGGTTAATAATTTTGTGCAAAAGCAGTATCCCAAAATGCTGAGATTGTATTATTAAAAGTCAGGTCCAAGATCAAGGGTAAGTAATTATTTTGTGATTATCTTAGGTTTTCTGGAGACAAAAATCCTTTCCTTAACACAAATTTTTTAATGTTTTTTTAATTTGTTATTTTATTTTTTTAATAGCAGCTGTATTGAGATATAATTCACATCCCATACAATTCACCTAAAGTGTCCAGTTCACTGGTTTGCACATTCACACCCATTTTCAGGAAGGCATAATGAGCATAGTGACGGAGTAATTTAGATTGCAGTTCCTGGTTTATGTATCTTCTACACCAGATGAGAAGGCTTTTGAGTGTAAAGATTGTATTTCTCATTTCTGTATTCACTGAACCTTAATAGAAGCTTAGTATGTGTTAGTTTACTTGAATCAAATTACAAATGGGACAACCTTATACAAAGAGCCTCACAGACAAAGCCAGATACTTACGTTCAAACTAAACATTTCTAGTATTGCTAGTTGGGAGGCAGCAAGAGATCTGAGTCTGGGAAACCCAGTTTCAGAAAGCTTTCTCACTTATGAGCTGCACCAGCTTGGGCAATTAATGTATAACATCTCCAAACTTTAGTTTTCCTTTCAGTAAAAAGGTGATAAGAGTTCCCAGGTTGGTGTGAGGATTACATGATACCTCAAATATACTATACTTCAAAATCACGGTGCTAATGGGAGGAGAGCATTATTATTATATAAATGGAGAAGGATCTGTGAAAGTCTCAAAACAGTCTCCTTTAGGGGTCATTTAAGGGTTAAAACTCCTAGGACAGTGTTTACAAATCCATGTTCATTTGTTCCCTATCTCTCCGTCCTTCCCTTTCACCATTTCAATGTAATAGATGGCTTCATACTGTGACATTTTAAAAAATGTGACATGAATAATAATTATTAAAGAAAATAAGGACTAGGAATACCTCACAGAATAGAGGGCATATACTTAAAAACATTCTTCTGGCAGGCTCTTTTGCATGTGATAGTAATGTTCTTACTCTCCCTATTTGCCTTATAGAATGTTGTTAAAATTAATTGACTGTGGAGGAGTGCTTCAGGCTATTGGCCTAGAAAGACTCTGTGTTGTTATATAATTTGGGCTACATAGTTTGTCTTATGATTAAAGCACCTGAGCCCAAGTTGTAAGTAACCTCTGATGAAGTCAGGTCAACAGAGAAGCGAGGTAGAATTTATGGACTTAAGGCTTTTTGATGCAGCGTTTTGCTTTACTTCATGAACTCATCAGCTGCTACGAAAAGAATAATTTAATTTAAAAGTAAAATAACTTTTCCTCCAACTTTACTCAGTCTATATGAGCCATCTTATTTTGTTTTCAGATTTGACATTAATCACCTTACAAATTGGATGAGCAGTATAAAACTTTGGTGATAACTTGCTGAATGAACCAGAATAAATTATTTTACAGATTTTACACAAAAGATGTACTTTCTGTGAAAAAGATAGTTTAGGAAGAAAAAAGTCCCTGATGAAATATTTCATTTTATAGTGAAATAGAGTTGGTTTTGCAGAATTTTTTTCTAAAGCAGTTATTCTAAAGGCTTTTATAGTCTTTAGCCTGGCTGGTAAAAATACAGGTTTTGCAGTAAGTTAGATCTATGTGTGAGTTCAGGCTCCGCTACTTTCCATTCATTTGTTAGCTATGATCTTGGACAGTTTATTAAAGTAAGTCTCAGTTTCCATATTTTAAAATGAGGGACAAAAATACCTACCTTACAAGGTTATTTTAAGGAGAAAGGAAGAAAGAGAGAGAGATATGGGGGCAAAGAGCGGATAGTTTCCTAGTGCATAATAAATACTCAGACATTAGCCATTATCACAATCTTGAGGATTATAATTTAGTAAACAAAAACTTTCAGATGATTTATAATACCACCCAAATGTCTAGATGCCTGTGACTGAAAGTTTTACTTGGCAGTCGCAGTTGACGGCACACGTTTTATATGTCATCTTGGTATCCATAGAACTGGGTTGCCTGGCAATCAAGGCAGTCCTGTTCAGGGCCCTGATTGTGTAACATATGTGGGTGTCTTCAAAGTCTCTATTAAAAGCAAACCCAGCTAGGCCCCAAGATAGCAGCCATTTGGTGGATTGGGTCCTCAAGCATTCAGGTGGTTTCTAATTAATAATTCTGTAGAGTAGTGCTTGGGATTCTTTAAATACTACTCCTTAAATTGGAATTTGTGGCTGGGCTTTAAGTCATATTCTGAAATTGCATCCGCTTGTAAGGATGGATGGGATGGGAGAAGAGTATCTAAAGCATTTGCCACATTCTCAGATGAATCTTTGAATAGAAAAATAATTAAAAATCATTGAAAATAGGTTAGTTAAAAATGACTGTTTTACTTAATTAACTTAGGCAGAGATGGAATTAATTATGATATGCAGAATACAATCATCTTTCACCTGGCCTTATTTAAAGTCTCCCAGATCAGAGCTCCTCAAACTTTAATGTGTACAGTAGTCCCCGGGAATCTTGTTAAAATGAAGATTCTGGTTGAGTAGACCTTTTTGGGGGCAGGGTAGGTGGTTCTATCCATTTCTGCCAAAATCTGAGATGATGCCCAGGCATCTGGTTAGTGCACCACACACCGAGTAGCAGCAAGGTTTTAACACTGGACATTCTATCTTTTTACCACCAATCTTTCTGGTCTGCTGCTTAGTTATCATGTTGGTCCTCATCAATAGGTGAAAATTGTTAGACTGCCTTTGTAATCTTTCACTGTCTCATCATCCTAATAAGCACGACTGTTGCCGTTAACTCTGCTCTCACCGTTTCCATGCACTATCTTCTCTTGATGTATGAATTTGAGTATTTGCATATTGAATATCTTTAGCATATCTTACTCTCTTACATTTATTTTCGGAGGCCTTCTCTCAAAGAACTATAATTTTTTTTATTGCCCTTCACCCACATACGGGTCTCAGGCCACCCTGTGCATTTAAGAACATTGACCTTGACCTTGTAGGAACGAAAACAATGAGAACACAAAGTCATGGTCACATCTCTCCTGGTCTCGCTGACCACTTTGGCTATACGGAAAGAACTGAACTATTGACCCATGAACTTCTCTAGCCTCCCTTAGAATATTCTTGTCCTTAACATCTTTCTGGTCTAGCTCATACCCTCAAACTATGATTTGATACTTGTCACCTTTCTTGTCTTCCTATCAGTAATTTTCTGCTGATTTTTAAGTTTACTCTCACAAGTCACTGGTTGTCAATTTATCTCGATCCTCATATTTTGGTAGAAAAGACTGGCTTCTGACTAATTTCTGCAATCAGTAAAACCTCCCTGGAAACAACTGATTTCTTTCGTCTCCTGTTTCCTCCTCTCAATCTTTCTTAACCTTATTGGAATGACAGAGATTAAAGCTATGCCTCTGTATTCTTCAGAGACTGTGGTTGGAGCCAAGATTGGGAGCCCTTTGTAAAGGATCTCTCTGACCTCCTTTTCGTACAGTAGTGGTTCTCAACCTGTTTGGTGTCCTTCCCTGTTGCAACACTCCTCAGAGGTACAGCAATTCCCATAAGTAACAGAGATGTTGGTATTTCTCAACCAAGGAGAGATGACAGGTGACTTTCCCTCATCCTGTTGAGAATCTTCAATATTACTCTTGTCCAGAAGCAACTGTTGAATGACTCAAAGAAATAATACAATGCTCACTGATAAAATATTAGCTTTCAGTGGATAATGTCTTATACCTGAACAAATTCTATCCTATATTTCATATGACTAATAAGTCATTTTCCTGTTCTGAAAGCTTTTTGCTAAGACTTAGGTACTTTGACAATGGCTGCCAGAATGCCATAGAGACAGTTCAACACAACTTTAAGACACTTCTGCATTCCTGCTATTATCAAATGGCATCATAAACAGTACAGTCGCTTCAACTAAAAATTGGGAAATCGTGGTTGACTTCTCTTCTCTGCATCCTATTAGCACATCTGTACTAAAAGCTCTATATATGAAATTCTCTTCAGTAACTTTTCTTTCTATGATTCTTACTGCTGTTCTTGTTCAGACACATCTTTCCTGCTTCTGCCTTCACTGATACGGGTCTTCCTTTGTAGACACCTCCTGAACCACTGGATAAGGTCCAGATTCCTTAGCCTAGCTTACACCAGCTCCCTCCTCTCCTTTCTGTACCTGATTTCAGCCCTAGTGGTTAGTACTTTGCTCCATACACATACTATATGCTCTACCTACATCCACCTGTTTAAAATTTCCCTGAAATCCTTACACAAGTTTATTCCCCAGGAGGTGTGCATGATGCCCCCCACCCCCGCCCAGGCTTTCTCCTACTTGCCATCCCCAGCAAAGACTCTTGCATTCTTCAAAGTCCAATTCAAATGTTACTTCTGTCAAGTTTTCCCTGAGAAGTATGTACTTCTTCCCTATTCTCCCATAATATTGAATACTTCCTATTGTACTATTTATGCATGTGCTTCACTTCACAGATACATCATCCACCATGCCCTGAGCTCTCATTCATCTTTGTATGAATCTTCCTACTGTCCCTTTCTCTGACCTTTAATAAAAAATGTTATGAATCAATGAATGCATGCATGAATATAAGCCTATGTCTACAAACAGACAAAAGCAAAGATATACGTTCCATTCCCAAACTCAAATTTCCAGTCACAATTTGACACACATCACACAAACCAGTTACAATCACTCATATAAAGGAGAAATGTTTGTAAGTATGTAGTCCCGATAATTATTTTTACCACATGTTGTGGTTGTAGCAGTTCTAGGAAGGTTTTAATAATCACAGATGTGGGGGGAAAAAAACCCTAAATACCTTTGATTTACCCACAGAAACAGTGTGTGTGTATATGTGTGTGTGTTGCTCATGCATTTGTGTGTGGTAAGAGAAGACGGTAGGATTATAATGCTTTGCTTCCTTAACAAATTGTGAAATACCTCTTCCAGTCACACTCTGTTCATCAGTCCCCACCTGCTTTTCTACAGCAACCCACTAATTTGTTTTGACATATCTTCACACAGAATTCCAAGTCTAGATTAATGGACAAAAAATGAAAACAAAACAAAAGTAAATGGTTACTAACTCTCAGTGTTCATTATTGCAAAAAGACCAGTTCTGTTCATTTAAATTGCAGGTCACATGAGTCAAACCATGAACTGAAACATGACTTCTGTATTGATGTATCAGTTTATATGTGACAGCTTATTTGAGGGATCCTGTGTTATATTTGCCTCACACCCCCAAATAAAAAAAAGAACAAAGTGTATTTACTGGTACTTCTTAAGTTTTCCTGGTTCACTAGGCCAGTAGTTCTCAAAGTGTGGTTCCCAGACCAGCAAGCATCAGCATCACCTGGGAAGATGTTAGAAATGCAAATTCTTGGGTCCCACCCCACACCTACTGTTTCAGATTGAGGCCCAGCAATCTGTTTTTGATTTTTTTTTTTAAATAAGATCTCCACATGATTCTGATGCATGCTAAAATTTAAGAACTACTAATCTAGGGAATGTATAATCAACATAGTACCTTCTTCCATTGCTGAGATGAACACACATGATTTTTTTTTAATTAGAATATAGCTGATTTACAATGTTGTGTTAGCTTCAGGTACACAGCAAAGTGATTCAGTTAAATGTATATATTCAGATTCTTTTCCAATATAGGTTATTACATGATATTGAATATAGTTCCCTGTGCTATACAGTAGGTCCTTGTTGTTTATCTATTTTATATATAGTAATCTGTATCTACTAATTCCAACCTCCTAGTTTGTCCCTCCCCCTTCTCTTTCCCTTTTGGTATCCACAAGTTTGTTATCTATGTGAGTCTATTTCTGTCTTGTAAGTTCATTTGCATCATTTTTTTAGATTCCACATATAAGTGATATAATATTTGTCTTTGTCTGACTTACTTCACTTAGTATGCTGATCTCTAGGTTCATCCATGTTGCTGCAAATGGAATTATTGCATTCTTTTTTATGGCTGAGTAATATTCCAGTGTGTGTGTGTGTGTGTGTGTATACATACACACACACTATCTTTATCCATTTATCTGTTGATGGACACTCTCGTTGCTTCCATGTCTTGGCTACTGTAAATAGTGCTGCAATGAATACTGGAGTGCATGTTTCTTTTCAAATTAGAGTTTTCATCTTTTCTGGGTATATGCCCAGTAGTGGGATTGCTGGGTCGTATGGTAGTTCTATTTTTAGTTTTTTTTTTTTTTTCTTTGCTGTATGTGGGCCTCTCACCATTGTAGCCTCTCCCGCTGCGGAGCAGAGTCTCCGGACGCACAGGCTCAGCAGCCATGGCTCACGGGCCTAGCGGCTCTGCGACATGTGGGATCCTCCCGGACCGGGGCACAAACCCGTGTCCCCTGCATTGGCAGGCAGACTCTCAATCACTGCACCACCAGGGAAGCCCTATTTTTAGTTTTTGAAGGAACCGCCATACTGTTCTCCACAGTGGCTGTATCAATTTACATTCCCACCAACAGTGTTGGAGGGCTCCCTTTTCTCCACACCCTCTCCAGTATTTGTTATTTGTAGACTTTTTCATGGTGGCCATTCTGACCAGTGAACGCACAATGATTTTTGAAGATATATAAGTAAGTCAGAAAAATGTCCCTTATAATGCAAAGTTAAAGTGGAGGGATGGTATGGATGTATCAACTATGTAAGAACAAATTAGGAAAGAAAAACAAGTTCAAGGAGCAGACTGATTTGTAAATATCAATTTTTAAATTTTGTAAGTAAAGAGAAAGAAAAGAAGAATTAAAATAATAATTTTTAAAAGGAGAAGAGAAGTAATTTTCAAGAAAATAAAGGGAGGAAGGGAATGGACTGGGCCAAGTCCATTAGCACAAAACTCAATGGGAGAAAAATGACAGGAAAGATATTGATGACTCAGCCAAGTAGGCATACAATTCTTAGGTTAAGAAAAGTCCAGGAGTATTCAGTAACATAGAGGAAAGTGAACCTTCATTAGAAAAGAATGAAAAAGTTGCTTATTGTGTTTAATCTCCTCTTCAAAGGAAAAATAGAAGCTCATACACCATTCATGTCAAGTAATTTTTCATTTTTTTGCCTTGGAGTCAAATTACAACAAAGGCAAATAAATTTCCTCTAATGTTAACATCTTTCTTTACATCTTTATTTATTATTTTGAATAGAGCAAAACTCAGTGTATTTTGAAACATTTAATGCTTTTTTTGAACCATAATGCTGTAAAAGCTAAATGTTATAGAAAGGAGATAACTAGCTTTGCCATCTATTTATGTTTTATTTTTCTTTTCCGTGTGACTTTAACTGGGGATGTTGGTAAGGCTTTGCATAACAGTATTTTTCACATTTAACTGTCCAGCATGCTTCATATATATTTTACAGAAAATTTTTATTAAGTAGGATAGATGGTCTTACTAGTGACATTCTCAATTATATGAAGTTTTGACCTCTTTGAGGGAAGGGTCCACATTGACCATATTCAGTCCTTAACAGATGCCTGGCACATGTAGGGGCTCAATAAATAATCATTCAATGAAAATCCAAGGTGCACTAAAACAATGTGTATATGAATGTGTGTGCAGGTTAACTACATGATTCAGAGTGATTTTCATCTATGTTAGAGCCTAGGAATGCACATTGTTAAAACTTCCTATAAATTTCCAGTCCATTCTATATTAAAGTACATTATTCATCACTTGAATTGTCCATATTGATATTTGGGCAACAGCATATCAAAGCTCCAGTTCAACAAGATGTCTTTCATCACATAAGCCTTTGAGATTCAATCCTTAGCCAAAGGCTTCCCAACATATGACAAACTATTTCACATTAGCAAGCACAGCATGCAAAACATAGGGTAAAATTCTACTTCTATGAGTTAGAGCCAAATTTTAGCCATCAAACAGATTTCACAGGCTGGTTAATAAAAATTAGCTGTCAAATTATATAATCTAAAGTCTAAAACCTTTAAATGCCAACCCCCTGGAATTTAATAAGGAAATAGAAATCAGTGAAAGTAGATGTTAAAAAAACAGGGCAAGACCAAGGTAGACAGATGGGTTTCAGCCCTGCCTTCCTCCACTTGTCTTATGTTTTCCCCTTACTCCCCACCAGTCCCTCACCCCTTCTTTATTATCCTCTCGAGCACCTGGTACACTCAGGACTTACCAGCAGATTGCACACACTAAGGTGTTTGGGACATCTTGCTTCTCCCTTCCAAAAGACCTGAAATCAGAATAAGGAGAAAAAGCATTAAAATTTAAAACTAGGAGGGGTGGGGACGGCAAACTAAATCCTGCTTACCCTGGTGAGCTGGAAGTGGGCACACACTTAAAAGGAAATAAAATGGAAGCTAGACATGAAGCTTATTTGACTCTGCTTTTCACCTTCTAAACATGTTATTTCCCAGACAGTTAGGGGTTTCTTGCCTCATTTCATCTTTACTCTAAAGGAAAGCATCAGTGTTCATTCAAATGACCTCAACTGGGGAGACCCGAGCCCTGCTCACACTTAGAGTAAATGCATTTCGCAGTTGCTTCCTCTCTGGCAATTCCTCTTCTCTGCCCCCCATGGTTAAGTTGAAACTACTTGTTTTGTTTTTCTGGAATAGACAGAGAGGATGAGCTGTGTGTGTAATTAATCTAGAACATGCTGACTACAATATTTGGCTTCTAGATAACAGGAAAGAAAAAAATAAGTGACCAGGAGTGTTTGTAATGCTATCATTAATCTCACCCTGTAATCACCTACTAACTCGCCTTATAATTGATTTTGGTAAAAATTAATTAAAATATGCTGATCTGAGTACTATATTGTGTTCCCTGGATAGAAGTGAGCATATCAGAGTAGGATGTAATTAACTGATCAACCACTTTTTCTGGGTCCCCAAATCTCCAACTCAGAAGGTAATCACACAGCAAAAACAGGTCTAAGTTAATTTAGGCTATGGATGTGATCTCTCTGGCTGCATATGCAAATATTTTTGTCAGACACACCCCATGTATGTTCTGAGGTTCAGTGCAACCATTTTTAAGTCTGTCTACCCACAGTGGTGAACTTCAGCAAAATCTCAGGTAGATGGAAATTATTTTCCAAAAGCCAAGTAACCTGGTTTATTAGAACCGAGTGATGGAGCAACACCTATTCAGCTATTTCAAATTGTTATATGACCAGTATATAAATAGCACTTAAAGGTCTTCATGGTCATTTTCTCTCAGCCCAAACTCAGCCTTAACCAGGAAAAATCTACTCGTTTCTCACATTATTCTTTGGTTTATTCGGTTTTGAAATAAAGAACAGTAGTGGACACCAACAATTCAGGGGGGTTTAGATTGGCAACCTGGCCATCTGTGCTCCTAAGAAACTTTGAGCTTTCTTGCATTTTTCTTTTAAGATAGTATTAGGCTTTGTCGACTCAATTAGGGTCCTGCATAGCTGACCCCTAACTGTTGAGCTTGGTACAGCTCAAGAGTCTTGTTACTTATTTTCTCTCTGGATGTGAGGCCTCAGGAAAACACAAAGCAGGAGACTGGGTTCTCTTTCTCTCCGCATAGAGTGTGCCTATTTTACTCGCTAACCATTTCCTTGTATCTTACATGGACTTAAAGGGTTAGGAAAAATAAAATGAGCAGATCACCTGCAGTGGCACCAAAATGGCCAAAGGGAAACTCTCAGCTCAGGCATCTAAAAAATAAAAGTTTAAGTTTACTTCATCAGTTATGTATCACTGCGTAACAAATTATCCCAAAACTTTGTGAATTAAAACATAAATCAGTATGTAGTATCTCTCATGGTTTCTGCAGAATAGGAGGTTTGGGGTTGGGGTCTCTTGTGAGGTTACAGTTAAGATAGGAGCCAGGGCTGCAGTTGCTGAAAGCTTGATGGGCTGGAAGAGTCAATTTCCACGTGGCTCTCCCACGTGGCTCTCCCACGTGGCTGTCAAGCCACTATGGGCTGTTGGTGGGAGGCTTCAGTTCTTTGTTTTCCTCTCCACAAACTGCTTGACGGTCCTCTCTGTGTGACAGCTAGCTTCTCCCAGAGTGAACAACGCAAGACAAAGGGTGGGAAAACTGCAATGTCTTTTCCAACCTAGCCTGGGAAGTTAGACTTTGTCCCTTCTGCGATATCTTATTGATCACACAGTTCAGCTACATTCAGTGTAGAAGGGAGCACACAAGGACATGAACTACAGGAAGCAAGGGTCACTGGTGTCATTTCGAAGGCTAGTTTGCTCACACAGTTAGTATTTACCTCTCTGATCATTTCTTTATAATGTTAGCATTTTCCTATATTAGGACAGGCTTTTATTGTTTGCATTGATTTTAAACAAAAGAAATAATCAGCTTGGATAAAACCAACTTTCTTCCTTCTGCTGCTTTGCCTCAGCCCCTCCCCCTACCACAAGAAAAAAGGTCAGCATGAACCAGCTCTTGAGGTTTTAGGAAGAGAATTCACTTCCAAGATGCTAGGGCTCTTGCTAGCCCTCTCTAGTTTCCTAGCAAAGCTCCTCTGGGAAGGGAAGTCTGCTACGCTGAGAGGAAATTAACACCACATTCTCAAGAAAGGCACTCATCTATCTCTTGCTCTCTTTTCATTACAGAGCAGTGGTTGTCATCCCTGGCTGTACATTAGGATCACCAGAGGTGGATCCTAGACTTTAAAAAAAAGAATACTCTAAGGTTTATAATCCTATTTAGCAATCACCTATTTAGCACTTACTAAGTACTTCTCTAAATGATATGCAAATATTAACTTATTTGAACTTCATAACAAGCCCATAAGGTAGGTACTGTTATGTTAGCTCCATTTTATACATGAAGAACTTGAGGCACAGAGAAGTTAAGTATTTTGCCCAAAGTCACACAGCAATTGAATAGAAGAGCCAAGACTTCAGGGAGTTCTATTATATATCCAAGATTGAGTACCACTACTCTTAATTAAGTGTTGAAGGCCTTTGAGTACGTGATGAAATATTCAGGCTCTATCACCAGAAAGATGCACATAGCATATACATGAAAAATGTGTATATATCTTTTCAGGGATGTGTATGTAAATCCCCCATAGCGCTTTTGTAGACTTTTTCCAGGGATCTGTGAACCCCAGATTAAGAACCTTTTCTTGCTAGAGCACTGATTTCCCCTGGACCAGCATCACCAGTATCACCTGGGAAGTGGTTAGAAATGCAAATCCCCAGACCCTACCCCAGACCTACTGAATAAGAAATTCTGAGCATAAGGTTCAGCTTTCCCTATTTTAACAAGACTTCCAAATGAATCTCATGTGTGCTAAAGTGTGAGAAACAACTGTTCTAGAAGGCTGGTGTGTAGAAGCAAGTGATTAACTAGTCAATGACCCTGGCTTCATGGTTCTGTAAAGACATCTCATTGTTCTTGCCTCACCATTAGGCAGGTAGAAATTTTCTTCTGTTAAAACTTGATTTCTTTGAAAAAAAATGATCACCAAAGGAAAGTCCATCACTGACATTCATAAAAGTGTTCATTAATAACAACACCTTTATGTCATTAGGTCAGTAGATATTCCCTGCATGCTTGCGCTGTGCTGGGAAAACAAGGATCAGTACAACACAAAAAATAAACATGACTCCCACCTTGAGGAACTTTTTACTCTGTAATGAGCAAATAATTACACAAATAAATATATAATTATAAAATTGAATCAGTGCTGTGGATGAAAACTGTGTCTATTTGATCTCAAAATTACCTGTTAAAAATGAACCTCTAGGGCTTCCCTGGTGGTGCAGTGGTTGAGAGTCCACCTGCCGATGCAGGAGACATGGGTTCGTGCCCCGATCCGGGAAGATCCCACATGCCGCGGAGCGGCTGGGCCCGTGAGCCATGGCCGCTGAGCCTGCGTGTCCGGAGCCTGTGCTCCGCAACGGAAGAGGCCACAACAGTGAGAGGCCCGCGTACCAAAAAAAAAAAAAAATGAACCTCTAGAATTAAAACCTCCCCACCCAAATTCTATTCCTGTCTTGGCCTTTGCCATTCCAGCAAAAGATGCCACCATTTGTATAGTTTTTAGACATTATCTTTGATTCCTTTATTTCTCTCAGTCTACCACCATCCACAGAGACACAACACACAGATATCCATAAGCAAACGATACTTGTTCTACCTCCAAAACATACCTAGCTCTGTACCCTTCTCTCCATCTCCACTACCTCCAATTAGTTCTAGCCACAGACCTCCTTTGCTTTGACAGCTGTAATAGCCCCCTAAATATTTTGCACATTTCCACTCTTGCTTTCCTTTAATCCGTTGTGCTCATAACATCCAGACTAACCCACACAAATTTAAATTAGATCAAGACTTTCTCTGACATATAAAAGCTTCCAAAATCTTCCCCTTTCAGTCAACCAAAACCCATTTTTTTTAAAACCATGGCTTATCATGCTGTGTAGTCTGAATCTATTCACCCTCCAAGTGCATCTCATTCCCTTTCCCTCTCATTTATCTGTAACCACAGCACCCTCATGCCTATTCCTCATCTGGGCCAGATTTGCTTCTACAGCAGGGCATTCACATTGGCTCTTCCTTCCACCTTTAAAGGTCTTCCCTGCTCTCTGTATAGCGGGCTCTTTCCCACCCTGCAGGTCTTAGTTCACATTTCATTACTTATCATAACCTACCTTGACCATCCCATCCCTCACTCCACTCCCACAAAATCCACCCCCTTTTTTCTTTCAAACACTTACTGTATCTGAATCTTTTTATTTAGCCTAGTTATTTGTTCACTTGTTTACTAATTTTTTCTCTTTCTTTTATGGAACTATTTGTAAGCGTTTGGGTCACAATCCAAAGCAAAAACTACATTTTTACAATAGCACAGTATATATACACACCCAGATACACACACAACCAAAACAAAAGTTTCATGACACATGGAGTCTTGACAAGTGTAGAGGTAATATAAACCCTCAAAATTTATTTCTTATTCTGTTTTTCAATTTATATGTGTGTGTGTGTGTGTGTATATATATATATGTAAATATACTAACTAAAATTACCTATATATTTTTTTAAAATTTTGGTTATAGTGCTCTAAATTGATTTTATGACCCATTGTTGAGTTGGGCCAGCAGTTTAAAAACACTGCTCTGAAACTTAAAAACAAGCTTCATGGAGTCAGAAACTTTATAATCCCATTTGTAGTTGAATCCTCATTCCTAGAACATGATAGGTAATCAAATAAAAATTTTTGAATCATTTAAAAATACACAGCAGTAAGACTTAAATCCCACAAAAGAACATCCAGACTTATTTCCATATTCATTAATTTTCAAATACCAATAGAGTATAGACATAATTTCCCCAATAATAAAATGGGAATTTGACACAATTTTGGTCCTGTTTTTGTGTACCTAACTCTTTATTTTTAAATACCTATAATGAGAATGTTATATTTAAACATAACAATTTTTTCTCTTAAAACTAATTAAGATATTCCTGGCCAATTATCACATCCCTTGGGCAAGGTATTTGAATGGAGCATTTGAATGTGAAATCTGTAGTAGGTCATAATTGCCAGGAGGAAAATTTAGTAAGAGTGCAATTAAGAAAATAAAGTTGGCAGTTGCTGAAAACAAAGAAATGGGTTTGCATATGTCAATAGCATAACATAGTAAATTACCACTTATATGAAAAATATGTATTTAACTCTTCACTTTCCCCTCTGTTGTTTTCCTGCTATTTATCTTTTATCCACATCTCATCTGGGAAAAGATAGGGGGAAAATAAAAAGAAAAGTAAAGAAAAACTAACAAAAACTCAGAGTTTTCTTCCCTATTAGCAGTTTTAGTTAAAAAACAAAAATTAATAATAACAAATTGAAAGTAATTGTTAAAATTAGTTTAGAGAAACTCAAATGGGAAATATAAATATTTAAATATCTTGGCCGTAAGATCCTAATTGCTGCCTTGCAGCCCCTGGTAGGTATTAAAGAAGACAAGATGATTTAGCAATACATGAACATTATCTAAACTACTTGACTTTATTTGTGGAACTTTTAAATTGACTCTCCTCATTAAATCAAATCAAATCAATCACAAGTGCAACAGTGCCTGCAGATATACAGATGGAATCAAAGAATACAAATATCTGTAGCTTCTGGGTTAATATTTTGATCAAGAAACTTTGTCTTTGTTTGGAGATCCACAATACCCAGCAAGTGAGAATGTTTTGGCAACAATGAAAACCCAGGAAGGTGATGGCAATTGGTATAAACCAGCTTTCCAGAAGCTTTCTCCTGATAAGGAGCCCAGAAACCATGCTTTTGCCATGTTTTTTTATTTGGAGACATTCCAGGGAAAGCTCTGAACGAATGACCGACCTCCTGTTGGTTCTCTTGGGATGACTGCCAGTTATAGACTATGTATGATGCCTGGTTATAACTTGAGAAGAAGGGAAAAGGCCCTGTTTAAAGTCGCTTTGTGCTTTAGAGCAGACCCTGAAAGCATAATAGAAACAAGATGCACATAGTTTTCACCCTATTAAGAAACTACCTGTGAGTGGCTTGTGGTGGTGTAACCTCGGACTTATATCAATCTCATAACGATGGGCTATTCAAGATGGCAAAAGAGCTGAAAAGGGGCAAGAAGAGGGCATTTCTAGAAGCTTAGTGGGAGAGGAAGACAGATTATACCTGGTGACAGTCTGATGCTGGAGAGAGCAGGTTGGAGCATGAGAGGCACTTTGGAGACAGAACAGAGATGTCTGCTGGAGAAGGTGAGTCCACTGTGCTGTGCTCTGTGTTGGGAACCCTCTTCTCCAACTCCCCAAGGGACTTCAGGGCACTGTACACTACTTGTCATTGGAGTGCTCCAAAATGCTAATCCTGACTTCTAAATAGGTCCAACTAGAGCTGAGGCTGACTAGCTACACAAACGGCATGTGCTGCAGGAAACTCCAGCCATTTCTCTCCCAGTAGGAACAACTTTAGCATTAAGAGAGTATGAGTGAAATTATTTTAATATATTTTAAAATAAAATACTATTTATTATAATATAATCATAATACAAGACCTAAAATAATAGTTTCTTCTTTTAAAAAGAGTGAAGTAACTTATCTATAAACTTTAGTAGCATCATTATGATGAATAAAATCTTCATTGTGTCATACCTCATAAATCACTGTATAGATGGAAGGGTGCCACAAAATGATGACCAAGAACCACTTCTCGGGCTTAGAGAAACACAGAGGCAGAAAGCAAAATGAATGAAAGCTGGGCACAAGGTTATGGGGTGGAGGTATGTGTGAAGATTCTTCAGAGGCAAAGAGAAGCAACCAGTGGTAAGTCATATGCAAGCAGGAAAACGACAAGCACAGGAGAATCACCACTTACACATGAGGCTGAAGAAGTACCATCCCAGAGGAGATCAAGATGGAGGAGTAGGAAGACACTGAGCTCACCTCCCCCCGCATGAACACATCAAAAATTCACGTACAGGTGGAGCAGTTCTCACTGAAGACAAACTGGAGACTGGCAGAAAGACTCTTCTACAACAAACGCCGAAAAGAAAGATCCACAGGGAGTCAGGTTGGAAGGGAAAGAAAGCGATCAGGTCAGGACCTGCACCCCTAGGAAGGGACAAAGAAGGGGGATGCTTACACAGGCTTGGAGATCCTCCCTGGGGAGTGAGCAGTTTGAACCGCTTACTGGGCACCCCAGCTGTGAGGTCTGACACTGGGAAGATGAGTCCTCTTGGCTGGTTTTGAAGATCAGTGAGATTGGCAGTAGGGGCGGAGGGGACGGGGGCTGTGAGAAACTTGGAGTCCACCCATGAAGAGCATGCATGCGCTTGCTTGCTGCCGAAGCATGGTGGAGGAAGAAGATTGAGACTGCCTGGGACCCTGGCCAGTTTCTGGAAACTGCCCCAGCATGCACCCTTGACCACGCTGAGGACCTTTCCAGCCCCCATTGCTCCAGAGCGCAGCTCCCCACTAGGGCAAAGGCTGTTGTTGCCAAGGAGAGTGTGCAGGTATGGGGGACAGAGCTGGCTCTGACCCAGCACTGCATCTGAACAGGGTGAAGGCACTCATGCAGGTGACAGATTGGAAGCAGTCTTGAACTCTGGTCTGCAGGGACTGCCAAAGCATGGGTCCCAACCCATGCCAAGAACCTACTCTGCCCCCTCTCTCTCCAGCGTTGCTCCCTTCGGGGGCAAAGGTGCTGATGCTGGGGAGGAGGAGAGCACACTTACAGGGAACAGAACCAGCTTGAACCCAAACCTCAGGGCTTCTGTTCCTGCACCTTGGGACCTGCCTGTACCCCTGATAAGGCAGTTTTGGCCACTGAGCATAGGAGAAGCCCTGACTCACACCTGGCTCTAGCTCTAGCCACTCCATCTCCAGCCCCACCTCCCACCAAGGTGATAGCTGCTAGCACACCTTGGGGGAAGATGTGACTCATGCTCATTTCAGGTCCAGTTCTCCCACCAGAGCCACTGGGCACACACAGACTGCAAAGGAACACTCCTACACAAGGACACTCCTTTGAGACTGGGATAGATGATTGCTTAACCTAATTTCATAGAGATAGAGAAAGTCAAGGAAAAATGGGAAGACAGAGGAATCTGTTTTAAATGAAAGAACAACAACAGCAATAACAACAACAAAAACAAACCCTGCAAAAACCTAATGAAACAGATATAAATAATTTACCAGATAAAGGGTTTCAAAGCAATAGTAATAATGTTAACTGAACTAGGGAAAAGAATAGATGAACACAGTGATGATTTTTAAAAAGAATTAGTAAATATAAAAAAAGAACCATTCAGAGCTGAAGAATACAATAACTGAAATGAAAAACACACCAGAAGGAATTAAGAGCAGACTAGGTGGTACAGAAGGACGCATAAGTGATCTGAAAGAAAGATAGAATAATGGAAATCACCCAGTCAGAATAGCAAAAGGAAAACAAATTAAAAATAGGACAGTTTAAGGGACCTCTGAGACAACATCAAGTGTAATAACTTTCACATCACAGGGATTCCAGAAGGAAAAGAGAGAAAGAAGGGCCAAAATGTATTTGATGAAATTATGATAGAAAACTTCCCAAGCCTGAAGAAGGAATCTAGGTACAGGATGCACAGAGAATTCCAAACAACATGAATCCAAAGAGACCCACACCAAGACATGTAATTAAAATGTAAAAGTTAAAAGAGAATTCTAAAGGCAGCAAGAGAAAGAGAAAAATAAAGAGTCACATACAGGGGAACCCCTTTAAGATTATCTGCTGATTTTTCTGCAGAAACTTTGCAAGCCAGAAGGGGGTGGCATGATACTTTTAAAGTGCTAAAAAGGAAAAACCTGCAACCTACGATACTCTACCCAGTAAGATTATCATTCAGAATTGAAGGATGGATAAAGAACATCTTAGACAAGCAAAACGTAAAAGAGTTCATCAATATTAAACCAACCCTAGAAGAAATGTTAAAGTTTCTTCTCTAAGCGGAAAAGAAAATTAAACAACAAAAGCAAAAATTTATAGGAAAGGAAAAGTCCCACTAGTAGAGGCAAATATATAGTCAAGGCTGTGGATTAACCACTTAAGTAAGCTAGTACAAAGATGAAAAGACAAAAAAAAAAAATCATAAAATTAACTATAATTACAATAAACACTTAAGAGATAAACATGAAGACGTAAATTATGACATCAAAAACACAAAACTTGGGAGGGGGAGTAAAAATATATAGATCTTTTAGAATGTGTTTGAACTTAAGTGACTAGTTTAAAACAAGTAGATATAGTTATAGGTCAACATATATGAACTCCATAGTAATCACAAATCATAAACCTACATTAAATACACAAAATCTAGGAGAAAGGGACACAAGCATGCCACTAAAGAAACCATCAAACCAGAGGTTTGATTTCCTCACATTATATACAAAGATAAACTCAACGTGGATTAACGACCTAAATGTAAGACCTGGAACTTTACAGTTTTATATAGTTCTGTAACTCCTAGAAGAGAATATAGGCATAACCCTCTTTGACGTAAATAGTAGCAATCTTTTTTTTGGATCTGTTTCCTAAGGCAAAGGAAACAAAAGCAAAAATAAACAAACGGGACCTAATTAAAAGTTTTGCACAGCAAACGAAACCATAAAACAAAGGGACAACCTACGGAATGGGAGAAAGTATTTGCAAATGACATGACCAACAAGGGGTTAATATCCAAACTATATAAACAGCTCATACAACTTAATATCAAAAAATAAACAACTGAATTAAAAAATGGGCAGAAGATGTGAATAGACACTTTTCAAAGAAAACCTACAGATGGCCAACAGGCACATGGAAAGATGTTCATCATTGCTAATTACCAGAGAAATGCAAATCAAAATCATGATGAGATATCATCTCACACCTGTCAAAGTGGCTATAATCAAAAAGAACACAAATAACAAATGTTGTCAGGGATGTAGAGAAAAGGGAACCCTAGTACATCGTTTGTGGGAATGTAAATTGGTGTAGCTCTATGGAAAACAGAATGGAGGTTTCTCAGAAAACTAAAAATAGAACTATCATATGATCCAGCAATTCCACTCCTGGATATATATCCAAAGAAAATGAAAACAGTAATTTGAAAAAACACATGCATCCCAGTGTTCATAGTAGCATTATTTACAATAACCAGGATATGGAAGCAACCTAAGTGTCCATCTACAGATGAATGGATAAGAAGATGTGGTATATATACAGCATGAAATATTACTCAAACATTAAAAAGAATGAAATTCTAGCATTTCCAACAACATGGGTGGACCTGGAGGATATTATGCTTACTGAAATAAGTCAGACAGAGAAAGACAAATACTGTATGTTAGCACTTACATGTAGAATCTAAAAAATAGAACAAAGGAATGAATATAACAAAACAGAAACAGACTCAAGATAAAGAAAACAAACTAGTGGTTACCACTGGGGAGAAGGAGGAGGGGGGACAAGGTGAGAGTAAGGGATTAACAAACTACTCCGTATAAAATAAATAAGCAACAAAGATATATTGTATAGCACAGGGAATATAGCCAATATTTTATAATAACTTTAAATGTAGTATAAGAATATTGAATCACTATGTTGTCCACATGAAACTAATATAATATTGTAAATCAACTATACTTCAATTTTTAAAAAAATTTGACTTCTCCAAAAAAAAATCATCTCTTACCCAACCTAAGAAAATCTTACAAGTACTACCTGGCATTGTGAGATTGCATTAAAAGACCCAAAGACAAACAAGGCCTATAATATTGGGTTATTCTTTTCTCAATATTTGTAGTCCCTCATAGTGATACTGTTGAGAGGAATTTCTACATCTCCTGAGAAGTTAGTCTAGCTCAGTTGCTCTAGCTTTTGTGCTCTATGGGACACTCTAGGTCAAAAGTTTAGTGACTACTTTGGTGGCACATGGGGTGTTCAGACAGAAAGACTACAAAGCAGCTGATTCTTCTTCTGTGTGACAGAGTATGTTTATTAGATATCTGTTGCTGTGTAACAAAATATTCCCAGAACTGGTGTTTCAAACAATGATTATTTCATGCAATTCTGTAGTTCAAGTGTGATGTGGGTCTTTCTGGGATAAATCAAAGTGTTGGCTGGGCTGCCTTTCTTTCTGGAGGTTGTAGGGTAGGATCCATTTCCTTACTTTTATAGCTTCTAGAGGCTTCCCACATTTCTTGGCATGTGGCCACCTTCCATCTTCAAAGCCAGCAGTATTTATTCAAGTCTGTCTTACACTGCATCACTCTGACACTGACCCTTCTGCCTCTCTCTTTTACCTTTAAGTACCCTAGTGATTATGTTGAGCCTATCTAGAAATCCAAGATCGTTTCCCTATCTTAAAGTCGTCTTATTAGCAAACTTAATTCCAACTGAACATTTTGAGGGGTGCATTATTTTGCCTACCACAGTCAGTAGTCTGGTCATGGTTCAACTGTGACCTCTATTTGAGGGTCTTTTACAAGGCTGAAATCAAGGTGTCATTCAAAACTGTGGTCTCATCTGAAGGCTCGACTGATGAAGCATCTTCTTCCAAGCTCTCTAATGTGGTAGTTGGCATAATTCAGTTTCTCAAAAGCTGTTAGATTGATGGCCTCACTTCTTCCCTTGCAGTTGCTTGCCAAGGGGACATCTCTAACATGACATCTTATTTAATCGAAGTGTTCAAGCCAAAAAAGCAATAGTGAGTGAGTCTATAGCAAGTGGAATTCACAGTCTCTTATAACCCAACCACAAAAGTGTTATCTCCTAATTTCTGTTGTATTCTATGCATTAGTAGTCATTCGTTAGGTCCAATGTACCCTCAAGAGGAGGGGATTACTCAAGGGTCCCCTGAAGGCGGGGATCAGTTGGTGTTATTTCAGAGGATATCTTCCACAGAGTGCTAAGTAACAAAGAACACTGGCTTTAATCACACAGGATGAGTACAAAATCCATCTCCACTGCTTACTATCCATGTGACATCCAGCAAGTTTTGTATCAACTCTGTGCCTCAATTTCATTGTCTGATAAATTATATTATTGTGAGGATTAAATAAGATGCTACAAACAAGATGGTTAGAAGATTGCCTGGCGCCTATGAATAAGTGCCCAATGAATATTAACATTGAATGGAGTACTCAATGCTGAAACATGAGTTGAAAACTATTGAACTAGTTAGATCTAAATTAAATACCTATGTATTTTATGATCTAAAAACTATTTTTTCACCTCTTAGAATATATAGAAAATGTGGAACATAACATTTTATTAGACACCAGAGGATATGACAGGATGGTTTCTTTATTAAAAATTTGTAATATTTTTATGATTGAAAAAAGCAATTATGGGAAATTTGAAAGTTACAGAGAAGCACAAAAAAGAATGAATGAATAAATGTTTTCCTCAAATTTGACATACAAATACTTTTATACCTTTAAGTTTTTACATTATAATTAACCAAAATACTTTTTATGTGAAAATGTGGTATTGCATTTTATCCTACTTTTGCTTTATTCTTGAATTCTTTTATTCTTGAATTTTTTTTGAAACAATGTCATCCCCGATCTTGATTTAGTTTTTTTTCTAGCATATATTTATAAATCTTACTAGAAAGTATACATGGTTTTATATTCTAAGACCCTGCATGTCTGATAATATCTCTCTGTTGTACTTGAATGGCTAAGTGGCTAAGTATGTCATTGTTAGGTCATACTTGTTTTCTTTCAGAACTCTATAAACATTTTTCTATTGCCTTGTGGTGTTCAGGGTTATAACAAAGGAATATAAGACCAGAATGACATTTTTTTTCTTTGCACACAATCTGTTCTGTTTTGCTTCAGCCTGGGTGCTTACTAGATATTTTTAACTTGAAATTTCTTATGTTGAAAATATGTGGAAGAGTTTTTTCCATTGTTAATTCTGCCTGGTACTCAATGGGTCCTTAAAACATCTTTACTCAGATATTTCTCCAATTCTGAAAACATCTCTTTATTGTTTCTTTGCTTTGAACTGACAAAAATCAAATCATGTCACTCTTCTGCTCATAACCCTCATCACACTCAGAATGAAATCCAGAGTCCCTACCCTGGACTACAAGGCCCTACACAGTGGCTGGTGGCTTTCTCTGAACTCAGCAGTCTCAGCCCTTCACTTTGAGTAAGCCACTCTGACCTTCTTGCCCTTCCCTAATCATATGAAACACATCTCTCCCTCAGGTTCTCTGCATGTGCTATCCCCTCTGCTTGCAGTATCCACTTCAGGTCTCTAGGAAGGAAAGCCTTGCCACCTTGTAAAATAGGAAAATCGATCCACCCCCAATCTATCACCCACAGGCATGCTTATTTGTCCATTTCCCCTATAGAATATAAGCTCCGTAAAAGCAGGGCCTTTGTGTTCTGTCTGCTGCAGTACCACCAGCAACTATAAAAGGGTCGTTAACTAAGTCCTGGTGGGTTGCTGCCTTGCAGTTACCAGTTGTTCCCTCCTATGCCTCCTTTCTTTTGCTGTGTCCCATGTTACCCAAGTCTTGTATAATTTCTTAAAGTTTCTTACATATGAATGCCATCCTTCCCTGGAGTCTTGGCTCTTAAAAGGCTTTTGTAGCATGAAATGAGATAGTGCTTGAAGTGCTTTGATATATTTACAAGGTTGTGCAACCATCATCATAATCTAAATTTAGAACATTTCATCATTGCAAAAAGAAAGCTTGCAACCCTTAGCAGGGGTGCCCACCCTGTCTGCCCACCCTCTTTGAATTGTATACATTAAACAGATGAACTTTGTGCTATGTAAATTGTATCTCAATAATGCTCTTTTAAAAAGTGATTTATAAAAAAAAAAGTGATTTATAAGCAGGAATGTCATATAGATGTTTTCATTTTTTAGGCTGAAAAGAAAATTAGAGACACCTCGAGGCTAACATGTTAAAGGATTATTCTTTTATGAACTTCCCATGTGGGCCATTTTTTTTACCTTTTCAAAAATGCAAAGATTTAACTTTAACACATTGTCCATTATTTTTCTCAAATTATAATAGTTATTTCTCATGAACCATAAAATGTGTTTTCATGTAAGTAAATATGGAAACATAAAGTTACATGTAGGCTTAATATATTAACTATAACTAGCGATATCTGCATCATTTGTCTTTGTCAGATTCTGTCATGTAGATGCGCAGACAGGTAATTTCCATTCTGAATAGGTACCAATATTATTTATGAATATTTATGTACTTGTAATTTTAATTAGTTTTTCCCTTCGTTGAATTCTACCCACGTTCACTAATTTCTGATTTTATCATCTACTAATTCTTTTTTAAATTTATTTTATTTTTTATTTATTTTTGGCTGCGTTAGGTCTTCGTTGCAGCACGCAGGCGTCTCACTGCGGTGGCTTCTCTTATTGCGGAGCACGGGCTCTAGGCATTCGGGCTTCAGTAGTTGTGGCACGTGGGCTCAGTAACTGTGGCTTGTGGGCTCTAGAGCGCAGGCTCAGTAGTTGTGGTGCACAGGCTTAGTTGCTCCGCGCCATGTGGGATCTTCCTGGACCAGGGCTCAAACCTGTGTCCCCTGCGTTGGCAGGTGGATTCCTAACCACTGCGCCACCAAGGAAGCCCTCATCTACTAATTCTTATTCTTTATCTGTATGGGAAATCGATATTGAAACTTTGAAGTCAGTGTAATGGTAGCATTGCCATTTTGCTATTCCTTTAATCTGCTTCTATTTGCCTAAGGAGAAATATGTCATGTCACTTAAAAGTAAGTATCAGAAACTGAAGAGTAATATAGTTGTGGATGAAATGTAAGAGATTTTATTTAGATAATAAAAATTGAATTTTAAGGTATTTTATCTTTTACAGTTAAACGAAGGCATATGATATACTGAAATGCACACTTGTCACCAAAATACTTTATTACCAAAAATAATAAGGCAATTTGAGAGTATCAACCTATGAACAAATGTATAATTGACTATCATTTCATTTTTCAGAGCATGCTTCATACTCGAGCATATCTTTAATTTAACCATAAAACAGTCTTTAATAGTGAGTTGAAATATTTGATGAGTGGTAGTCTCAGATTCTGTATTCACTTTTTTTGTGAATAAGGAAAAATAAACTATGTGCACTCTACCCTTTAAAGTTATGATTTACCAACTCTTATTCCACTTAGGGTGATAAAGAATTATTACATTTAGTTTTAAACTCTTCAAATTATGGTATCTTAAATATTTTGGTTAGTTCTTGGTAGCCAAACCCAACTGGAATAAGCTTTCAAAGTTTTTAGATGAGTTGGGATAAAATATAGAAATCTTAAAATTGTATTTATGAGTCTTTGCATGCTCCTTTCATATTGAATTCTGCCTTTCATTTATAAGTTTAAACATTTTTAAATGTGCTACTTGCTCATTAGGCTATTAAACTTGTCAATATATTATGAGGTAAATCAGTGTTAAATACTAATAGAAATTGAGGTACACAGAGGTTAAATGACTTGTCAAGTCATATTTCATACGCCATTCCTTTTGAAGGGGGTATCTTGCTTAAATTTGTACTAACCGAATACAACTGTTTGAGAATTAAAATCACATTTTCTTTGCACTCCGTGGAAGACTGAGCCCCTGAGATTGATAACTACACTAAATACTATCTCAGGAATTTGAAGAAGCAGAATGAGCCTGCAGGGTAATGGAGGTCTTTCATTCGCTTATTCCACAGAGAGATTCTGGAACTTGGCAGCTATATTCAATAGCTAGTGTAACTGAGAGAACAGTTGGTGCGTGGGTTTGGACAGATTTTGCCTACTTAGTGATCCAGGTCTTTCCATGGGGAATTTCACGTAGCATGAAACATGCTGCAAACTCTCTTTAGAGAAAATCTGGACAGGAGTTGATAACACCCAAAACAATAACAGCAATATTTTTTTGCTTCTCATTGCCCTTGCAAACAAAGTGATTTCTTAACCCACTACTCAAGAAGGAGTAATTTTTGCAAAGAGAGTATCAGATTTGGGGATTTATTTTGGTGACTGTGTGGTTTCGTTAAATTACATATTCAAGAAAAGTAATGTATAAAGCTGATTCCATTCAGCTTTATAACATGAGCAAAATTTCCAGAATACACAATTAAAATTTTAAAATTTCAGATCTCCTTGAATATTGTATAACTGTATTGAAAGACCACCTCTACCAATTTTACTTCTCTGAATCACAGTACTTTTCCAATATTTGTCCTCTGTCTTTATACAGGTTCTCAGAATTTACCTAGAACTACTTCCTCTTTCTATAATGTCTGAATATTTAGAATATCTAATAGAGTGTCAAGTATGCATTATCATATTTTGTCAGGATGTGCCACTAATATACATCCATCTGGTTTTATTTATTTTAAACTCTTTTATTTAAACTTCAAAGTTTGATGAAATGAATTTTTGTCTCACCATCCTTGTAATATCTACATTCTGTAAAACAGATCTATTTAAAATATGTGCTGCAATCTATATAATATGAATTGATTTCAGCTGAGAAAGTAGTTTTGAAGACTGTTGGTTTTATATTATGCAAATTACTTTCTCTAGTAAAGTAGCATTTTCTGGAATTCAGAATATCCTGTAGTTACATTTACAATTTCTTCTTAACAAAATAACAGGACAGGTAGTCTGACAAGTAGGAGAGTATTTCCATATAAAATGGAACAACATATTTGAAAGTGGAACAGTCTTAGAGAATCCAGATTATGTAGACTCCATATCTGTAATCCCAGGAAGTACCAAATAGTCATTTGGTAAGATCATTAAAGGAAGGCTACTGCAAAAATATTCTTAAGATGTGAATTGACCTATAATTTTTATTTAAATGCATTCCTTACATCCACAAAAAAATGTTACTCATTTATTTGACCACTAACTAAGCTAATATTATTTTTTAATTGAAGTATAGTTGATGTACAGTATTATACAAGTTACAGGTGAACAACATAGTGACTCACAAATTTTAAAGGTTGTATTCCATTAATAGTTACTACATAATACTGGCTATATTCTTGTGTTGTACAATACATCCTTGTTAGTGAGCTAATATTGAAATGTCTATTCTGTGTCAGGCACTCTGGTAGGTACTTGGGACCAAAAAGAGAGAATCTCTGCCCTTATGGAGCAGGAGTCTTGTCAAGAAGACAGGTATTGATCAAATATTCATGCTTATTTAGGTAAAAGTAACTGTGATATCTGCTATAAAAGATAAGTATATTGTGCTATTAGAACAGCTGAGAGGGACATTTTATTTTGTCAGGCAATTCAGAAAAGTATTCCCTAAGGAAGTTATTTTACAGCTGACATCTCAAGAACAGGCAGGAGTTAACCAGTTGAAAAGGGATGGAAAGACCTGTTATAATGAAAAAATTTAAAACCAGTAAATGTATTGCAAAATCTTTTCAACTACTGATTTTAAATATCATTACTAACCCTATAAGTCTATAGCTTGTGAAATTTAGAATTTACATTTCTCTGTTGGCTGCCTGCAGTGAGAGTATTTGGCTTATGTGTGGATGTGTTCACCAGTTGGGTGTGTATGGTAACAAACATGCTTCTTCCCCATGGTAAAATGAGTTTCTTTTTGGATAATTGCTCTCAGTAGTTACCACTGAGCCTCAACTATTTTCTATGTTGGCAAGTCCCCAGAAGGTTCCAAAAGAGGAAATGCATGTCCATCTTTAGCTCTTTGATTCTATGTGTGATATTTTAGTCACGAAATAATTTCCAGCTGGCAAGCTTGACATACATATTCAACAGCAGCTAAATATTGTTGCTGCATCTATTACATAAGCTGCAAAGAAACTCAGTCAAGAGATGCTCCAAAATTTATAAAAGTTTTAATACTCAAACATTTGGTATTTTTATCATAAAAATCTGAGTCTCATTTATGATTGATTTGATTGTTCACATTACAGCCCTTCCGTTCCCCAGATCCATATAGTTTGTTTATTTTCCAGGCTCCCATATGTTACATCTTCAGAGTTGGGCCATTTTCCCAAAAGTCAGGCCATGGAGGAAGTTGAGTGATAGGGAATCTTTTATGAGGAGAATCAGGCGAGTTGGAATTTAAGACCTACCAGAGGGAGGTCAGTTAGTCCAACTCTGTCCGGTTGTAAACAAGAACACTGGTAACAAGGAACATCAAACGATTGCTCAAGGTCACACAGGTGGTTAGGACACAGCTGAGGTGCATAAACCACCTTCTCCAGAATCTGTCCAGTATAGTTTGTATTATACATTTATAGGATAATGATTAAAATCATCACTTGAAACCCATGAAATTAAAAATGGTTTTTGACTATGTTTAAGTATTGCTACAATTTGGGTATACAATAAAGTAATTACTCCTATGTCCTTACATCTTTTATCTTATGTTCTTTGACTATCTAAAACTCAGAAATTTGTCTAGTTAGCAGGGGTGAGTGTGTTTATAAGTAGAAATAAGGTAAATAGATCCCAAGCAATCATCAGCTTAGCAAAGTATATGATGGGGTTTACATGTAAGGAAAGCCTATAGGCTTTCTCAGTAAAAAGAAGAAAAAGGGCCACATTTTTGGCCCAGACCAGGTGAGATTTTCAGGTCAAATTACTGAACCAGCAGCTATGATCCTACAGTAAATTCTAAGCCTCATAAAGTTTGTGATTAAATCCTTACAAATTCAATTGATTTTCCTATGAGTGTCTCCTAATGGCCCTGATTCTTCTACTAAAATATGGATGGAAAGGGGATCACAATATAAAGATGCCCATCTGCTGCCTTTTCTTCTAGTAGAAAGTGCTGTGTCTACAAAAGAGTTATATTTTAAACCTTCAGTTCCCTTTTTTCCAAGGCTTTGTGCTCACCGATTATAAGCATGCACATTTTTAAAATGTAGATTTAAGTATGGCTCACCCCTCTACGCTAGTCAATGTGAGGCATCCTCTTTCTGAGTGAATTCCTGGATTCATATACTCATAATCTCCTCAATGCTAAAATGCTAAGTAGAATACATCTTAATGCATATACCCTTGCCTTAAAGGCACATGATCCACGTGGATCCACAGTTCATATTTGTATTTAGGTACAATTTCTCTGCCTTTTGAACTGCTTTGATCTATGTATCTGTGACTTACAATTAGCCTCTCTAGAGGGTTGGTGGTGGAGAAATATCTCTAGAATCCCAAAGTGAAATCAATAATTCATCCTTTTTCCAAAGCTGTTCTTCCTCTGCTGTACTTGACAGCGTCACTCTGAGCCCAGGAACCCCACTCACATCCTCAGATCAGACTAAGTGCTCCACTCTTCCTTACTCCTCTTCTGCAGGGTCAAAGCTCCAACAGTCTACTTTTAAGTGTCCTCCTCTTTTCTCCCTTCTTCTCAAACCCACTCAGAACTTCACTAGTACAAGACAAGATCATCTTCCCTATGGATTCCTTCCTAGATGCGAAGCTTCTCAAATTGCCTCTCTCCTGCTGCATAAGGTCTGTCTAAAATTCTCTCTCCCTCTCTCCCCCTCTGTCTCTTCTTCCCTCCCTCTCTCCCTCTCTTATTCTCCCTCTCTCCCTCTCCCTCTCTTCTACATGGAATTGTTCTAAATATAAAATACGTTGGTAAGATTCCATTAATAACAATATTATGTCCAACGTCTTTGCATTGAATAGCTACTTAATTCTTCATGAATGCCATTTATGTGTAGGTATATTACTGTTCCCAAAGGAGAAGTCAGAAGCCAGTGCCTTTGCCAGTTTTCATTAGACTGGGTAATCTAAAGCTTCAATTAAAATATAAAATAGAAACAATAATTCTCTGCTTCACGATGCAAGAAAAATGGTTCCTTTGTTGGTAATTTTGAATTTATTTAACTTATGTTTTATTGTTCAATAATCATAACAGAAATAGATTTTTAAGTTAGCCATGATCCTTCTTCTCCATTTTCTACTGCTACATATGCACACAGAATTTTGTATAACTGTAATAATAGTATAAATGCACTTCTGTATTTTTTCATGTTTTATGAATTTTGGCATATTGATAGAGTTTCAGAATCTTTTCAGTAGTTACATAATATTTCACCACATCCGTAAACCTCAGCTTTTTAACCAACTCTCTATTTTTGGATAATCAGGTTAATAGCATTCTTTAAATTACAATGAATAACGCTACAATGAAAATGTTCTTGTATTATGATTTTTCCTCATTTTGTTTACATCCTTGGGGCAAATTCCCAGTAGAATCATTGAATATCAACAGTATGATTAATACTGTGTATATTTCTTGAAATGTGTTACCAAATCATGTACTGAAGTTTTCACCAGTGTGCACTGTCACCAGGGGATGGCTATGCTTGTTTCAGCCCACCTTCAACAGAATAGAATATTGGAAAGACTTTAAGTTTGCTGTTTTAATAAAGTAGTACCTCGTTATGTGTTTATACTTTGAATTTCTTTCATAACTAAGGAATTGAACATTTTTTCGTATGTTTGTTAACTAATTTTACTTGTTTTTTTTTTAATTCATGTCCCTGCCCTTGAAATATTGGTCTTTAATTCAATGAATACTATTTTAATTTTTAATCTGTATGGCTTCTTTATACAATATAGCTTTTAATTTTTAAAACTATTGCTGCATATATTTTTTTCAGGATGGATTCCATTTAAATTGCATTATTTTTGTTATAAGGTTTTTTTAATATCATAGGATCTATCTTTATGGTTTCTTTTAGTTTCAATGTTATCCAGCAAAATATGTTGTTAGTTTCTAATGTTATTTCTGTATGTATGTTAATTCTTTGATCCCTTTGGTCTTCATTTTAGTGTTAAAAATCCATTTTATAATAGAAATATGTCATATGTTTTTGTGGTTATGGGAATAATTCAGTTGCACAGAGGAAAAATTTATGATGCAGAAGAGATAGTACATGATTGCAACAGCCAAGTCTTTGAGTGGGAGAAGTTGGCTATTATTCAGTACACAAAGTGGACTGCTTAGCTTTAGGTAGTAGTAGAGGTAGTTCAGTCATAGTAGCAAGAGGAGAGGAAAAGTACATGGCTTTAGGAGGCAAAATGGTAAATGTGGTAGTGGAATCTCAGTGATCTGCTAAGAGTGAAGAGAGGACAAGGGTTCTTGTATGTTTATGGAAAGAGAAAAACAGGAATATAAAATAATACTCTCAGAGCATAGGGACCAAGTGCTTAGTGAACTGTGGAGACGGCTGTCCATATGGAGGGCCCTTTTGACATTTGTGGCCATTATTTTAGATAACAACAGCCAGCATGGTGATGTTTTTTCCAGTCCTGTTGAGACACTAGGATACAGACACAGAAGAGATAAGGAATTGGTTTTACACAGGTTTGTCCTTGGCCAGGAGAGTATGACAAAGGGAGACGCCAAGTATTTGAGGGTATATATAAAAAAAGAGATTACAGTCATGGACCGTAGACTCTCAGGTAGTTAAAGAGAAAGTAAAGTTATGAATGAGGTCATTTAGAGAGAAAATGTGGGTCTCAGTGGGTATAAGAAGGAGCGAGGTAAAGTAGTAGTCAAAGAGCACGATGCCTTTCAAAGAGCAGAATGCTAAAAATTGAGATTTAGAGTGAGTGCGCTTGTTGGTACCGACATGATCTAAGGTCAGACCATAGAAAGGGATGGCTGTTGTGGGAGGGAGGACAAACCCAAGGGAGAGTGGAGCTCAGAGCTGAGAACCAAGACACTAACTAGGTCATCTACATAGTTATCAAGGTCACAAAAAATGAAGACAGTAGTGATTGCGAAGAGAAAAAAGCAGTGGGCTAAGAAATGTAATTCCAGTATTGATAATAATTTCCAGTAAGGTTGTATCATTAAAGATTTCTGTTAATGGTTTTGAAAGTGTCTGCTTCTCCATATCTTGCCAATACCAGGTATTATCAATATGCTTAATTGTTATCAATCTCCTGGGTGAAATTATCTTGGGATTGGATTTTCCTTTTCTAACAACAAGTACAGTTGATCATCTTTTCCTGTCTAGTCATTTGTATTTCCTTTTCCATTCATGAGTTTGACCATTTTTCTGCTGATGTGTTCACCTTTTATTAGCTACTTGAAAGAAATCTTCCTGGAATAGAGAAATTCCCTCTGAGATGTAAACTGCCTTGCAAGTGCTTTCCAAAATTTTTTTATTAGTTATCTATTTTATACATATTAGTGTATATGTCAATTCCAATCTCCCAATTCATCCCACTACAACCCCCCCACCCCGGCTTTCCCCCCTTGCTGTCCATACGTTTGTTCTCTGCATCTGTGTCTCTATTTCTGCCTTGCAAACTGCTTCATCTGTACCATTTTTCTAGATTCCACATGTCTGCGTTAATATACGATATTCGGAAATTTGTTTTTCTCTGACTTCTTTGTATGACATTCTCTAGGTCCATCCACATCTCTACAAATGACCCAATTTCGTTCCTTTTTATGGCTAAGTAATATTCTATTGTATATGTGTACCACATCTTTATCCATTCATCTGTCGATAAGCATTTAGGTAGCTTCCATGACCTGACTATTGTAAATAGTGCTGGAATGAACATTGGGGTGAATGTGTCTTTTTGAATTATGGTTTTCTCTGGGTATATGCCCATCAGTGGGATTGCTGGGTCATATGGTAGTTCTATTTTTAGTTTTTTAAGGAACCTCAATACTGTTCTCCATAGTGGCTGTATCAGTTTACATTCCCACCAACAGTGCAAGAGGGTTCCCTTTTCTCAATGCCCTCTCCAGCATTTGTTGTTGTAGATTTTCTAATCATGCAAATTCTAACTGATGTGAGGTGATACCTCATTGTAGTTTTGACTTGTATTTAATGTGCCTCTTGGCCATTTGTATGTCTTCGTTGGAGAAATGTCCATTTAGGTCTTCTGGCCATTTTTTGATCGGGTTGTTTGTTTTTTTAATATTAAGCTGCATGAGCTGTTTATATATTTTGGAGATTAATCCTTTGTCTGTTGATTCGTTTGCAAATATTTTCTCCCATTCTGAAGGTTGTCTTTTCATCTTGTTTATAGTTCCTATGCTGTACAAAAGCTTTTAAGTTTCATTAGGTCCCATTTGTTTATTTTTATTTTCATTTCTCTAGGAGGTGGGTCAAAAAAGATCTTGCTGTGATTTGTGTCAAAGAGTTTTCTTCCTATGTTTTCCTCTAAGAGGTGTTTAATCAACTTTGAGTTTATTTTTGTGTATGGTATTAGGGAGTGTTCTAATTTCACTCTTTTACATGTAGATGTCCAGTTTTCGTAGCACCACATATTGAAGAGGCTGTCTTTTCTCTGTTGTATATTCTTGCCTTCTTTCTCAAAGATAAGGTGACCATATGTGTGTGGGTTTATCTCTGGACTTTCTATCCTGTTCCATTGATCTATATTTCTGTTTTTGTGCCAGTACCGTACTGTCTTCATTACTGTAGCTTTGTAGTATAGTCTGGAATCCGAGGGAGCCTGATTCCTCCAGCTCTGTTTTTCTTTCTCAAGATTGCTTTTGCTATTTGGGCTCTTTTGTGTTTCCATACAAATTGTGAAATATTTTGTTCTAGTTCTGTGAAAAATGCCAGTGGTAGTTTGATAGGGATTGCATTGAATCTGTAGATTGCTTTGGGTAGTATAGTCATTTTCACAATGTTGATTCTTCCAATCCAAGAACATGGTATATTTATTTCTCCATCTGTTTGTATCATCTTTAATTTCTTTCATCAATGTCTTATAGTTTTCTGCATACAGATCTTTTGTTTCCTTAGGTAGGTTTATTCCTAGGTATTTTATTCTTTTTGTTGCAATGGTAAATCGGAGTGTTTCCTTAACTTCTCTTTCAGATTTTTCATCATTAGTGTATAGGAATACAGGAGAGTTCTGTGCATTAATTTTGTATCCTGCTACTTTACCAAATTCAGTGATTAGCTCTAGTAGTTTTCTGTTAGCATCTTTAAGTTTCTCTATGTATACTGTCATGTCATCTGCAAACAGTGACAGTTTTACCTCTTCTTTTCCAATTTGTATTCCTTTTATTTCTTTTTCTTCTCTGATTGCTGTGGCTAGGACTTCCAAAACTATGTTGAATAATAGTGGTGAGAGTGGACATCCTTGTCTTGTTCCTGATCTTAGAGGAATGCTTTCAGTTTTTCACCATTGAGAATAATGTTTGCTGTGGGTTTGTGGTATATGGACTTTATTATTTTACATAGGTTCCCTCTATGCCCACTTTCTGGAGAGTTTTCATCATAAATGGGTGTTGAATTTTGTCAGAAGTCTTTTCTGCATCTATTGAGATGATCATATGGATTTATTCTTCAGTTTGTTAATATGGTTTATCACATTAGTTGATTTGCGTATACTGAAAAATCCCTTGGATAAATCCCACTTGATCATGGTGTATGTTCCTTTTAATGTTTGTTAGATTCTGTTTGCTAGTATTTTGTTGAGGATTTTTGCATCTATATTTACCAGTGATAGTGGTCTGTAATTTTCCTTTTTTGTAGTATCTTTGTCTGTTTTTGGTGTCTGGTGGCCTCATAGAATGAGTTTGGGAGTGTTCCTTCCTCTGCAATTTTTTGGAAAAATTTGAGAAGGATGGGTGTTAGCTCTTCTCTAAATGTTTGATAGAATTCACCTGTGAAGCCATCTGGTCCTGGACTTTTGTTTTTTGGAAGATTTTTAATCACAGTTTCTATTTCATTACTTGTGATTGATCTTTTCATATTTTCTGTTTCTTCCTGGTTCAGTCTTGGAAGGTTATACCTTTTTAAGAATTCCTCCATTTCTTCCAGGTTGTCCATTTCATTGGCATAGAGTTGCTTGTAATAGCCTCTTATGATGCTTTTTTCTGCAGTGTCTGTTGTAACTTCTCCTTTTTCATTCCTAATTTTATTGCTTTGAGTCCTCTGCCTCTTTTTCTTGATGAGTCTGGCTAAAGGTTTATCAATTTTGTTTATCTTCTCAAAAAAGCACCCTTTAATTTTATTGAGCTTTGCTATTGTTTTCTTTGTTTCTGTTTCATTTATTTCTGCTCTGATATTTATGATTTCTTTTCTTCTACTAACTTTGCATTTTATTTGTTCTTCTTTCTCTAGCTCCTTTAGGTGTAAGGTTAGATTGCTTATTTGAGATTTTTCTTGTTTCTTGTGGTAGGATTGTATTGCTATAAACTTCCCTCTTAGAACTGCTTTTGCTGCATCCCATAGGTTTTGGATCATAATGTTTTCATTGTCATTTGTTTCTGGGTATTTTTTGATTTCCTCTTTAGTGATCTCTTAGTTATTTAGTAACATATTGTTTAGCCTGTATGTGTTTATGTTTTTCACATTTTCTTTTCCCTGTAATTCTAATCTCATAGCGTTGTGGTCAGAAAAGATGCTTGATATGATTTCAATTTTCTTAAATTTACCGAGGCTTGATTTGTGACCCAAGATGTGATCTGTCATGGAGACTGTTCTGTGTGCACTTGAGAAGAAAGTTAATCTGCTGTTTTTGGATGGAATGTCCTATAAGTATCAATTAAATTTATCTGGTCTATTGTGTCATTTAAAGCTTGTGTTTCCTTAATTTTCTGTGTGGATGATCTGTCCATTGGTGTAAGTGAGGTGTTAAAGTCCCCCACTATTATTGTGTTACTGTTGATTTCCTCTTTTATAGCTGTTAGCAGTTGCCTTATGTATTGAGCTGCTCCTATGTTGGGTGCATATATATTTATAATTATTGTATCTTCTTTATGGATTAATCCCTTGATCATTATGGAGTGTTCTTCCTTGTCTCTTGTAACGTTCTTTATTTTAAGGTCTATTTTATCTGATAATGAGTATTGCTACTCCAGCTTACTTTTGCTTTCCTTTTGCACGGAATATCTTTTTCCACCCCCTCACTTTCAGTCTGTATGTGTCCATAGGTCTGAAGTGGATCTCTTGTAGACAGCATATGTATGGGTCTTGTTATTGTATCCATTCAGTGAGCCTGTGTCTTTTGTTTGGAGCATTTAGTCCATTCACATTTAAGTAATTATCGTTATGTATGTTCCGATTGCCATTTTCTTAATTGTTTTGGGTTTGTTTTTGTAGGTCCTTTTGTTCTCTTGTGTTTCCCATTTAGAGAAGTTCCTTTAGCATTTGTTGTAGAGCTGGTTTGGTGGTGCTGAAATCTCTTAGTTTTGCTTGTCTGTAAAGCTTTTAACTTCTCCATTGAATCTGAATGAGATCCTTGCTGAGTAGAGTAATCTTGGTTGTAGGTTCTTCCCTTTCATCACTTTAAGTATATGGTGCAACCTCCTTCTGGCTTGTAGAGTTTCTGCTGAGAAATCAGCTGTTAACTTATGGGAGTTCCCTTGTATGTTGTTTGTTGTTGTTCCCTTTTGGCTTTTAATAATTTTACTTTGTCTTTAATTCTTGTCAGTTTGATTACTGTGTGTCTCGGCATGTTTCTCCTTGGGCTTATTGTGGCTGGGACTCTGCCCTTCCTTGACTTGGGTGGCTATTTACTCTCTCATGTTAGGGAAGTTTTTGACTATAATCTCTTCAAATATTTTATCAGGTCCTTTCTCTCTTCTCCTTCTGGGACCCCTATGATGCAAATGTTGGTTCGTTTTATGTTGTCCCAGAGGTCTCTTAGGGTGTTTTCATTTCTTTTCATTCTTTTTTCTTTATTCTGTTCTGTGCTAGTGATTTCCACCATTCTGTCTTCCATGTCACTTATCCGTTCTTCTGCCTCAGTTATTCTGCTATTGATTCCTTCTAGTGTATTTTCCATTTCAGTTTTTCTGTCGTTCATCTCTGTTTGTTTGTTGTTTAATTCTTCTAGGTCTTTGTTAAACATGTCTTGCATCTTCTTAATCTTTGCCTCCATTTTTTTTTCCAAGGTCCTGAATCATCTTCACTATCATTATTCTGAATTCTTTCTCTGGAAGGTTGCCTATGTCCACTTCATTTAGTTGTTTTTCTGGTGTTTTATATTGTCCCTTCATCTGGTGCATAGTCCTCTGCCTTTCATTTTGTCTTTCTTTCTTTGAATGTGGTTTTCTTTCCACAGGCTGCAGGATTGTAGTTCTTTTTGCTTCTGCTGTCTGCCCTCTGGTGGATGAGGCTATCTCTGGACATTGAGAGGAGACTCCTGTGGGTCATGCCTTAGTGAAAGCAGCCAGGGGAAACAAAAGCCTATTCTGTGTTAGTGTTGGAGGGTCTGCTGCAGAGGCAGGTCCAATTATTTTATATTGATATTTTAGTGAAGTATTAATAAATCTTCCCATTCTTAAAAATAAACATTACAATTAGTATATATTTAGTAATCAATTAACTGTGTAGATAAAGTGTCAGATTGATATATTTTTATTTGGATTTAATTGATTCTTCTAAAGGACCAAAATGTATTGTATATGAGTTAAATATTTTTTAAACTTTATAGTGGATATAGTTAGTACAAGGAAAAAGACAGGTCTTAAGTTTAAAAGCCTTTTACTTGACTTCATTTGAACAGCTTAGTTTCTCAACAGCAACCCCACACATATAGGCAGTACTGCTTCAGATAAATTTGTTGGATTTTTTGGTAGAAAATGAGAGTTAAATTAATGTAACACTAAGAGAAATGCAACTTTATTCACTATTTTCCTGACTGATGAAAAGGTATTAAGAACTCACAAATGGAGTGCTTTTTAAAGGATAAACAATTTCAGAGGTCTTCACACATTGATTTTTCTCTATATCTTAAAACTTCTATAATAACATGCTTCACTAAAATTTTCATTTATTGTCTAGCTCCAAGGATAATGGAAGCTGATTTGCTATATATATACAGTAGAATTTTTTTTTAACTGCATCAAAGGCATATCCTAGCTCTGCTAAAGGGCCTGCACCACAGTCAATATAAAAGCACAAAAAGTCCCATCAGTTTAATAATAATAAAACCCAAAAAATGGAAAACTGAGGGTGCAGGGAAGAGGCCCCTGGGCCAGGGGCATGGGGAGCCCTGCTCATGACACCAGGCCTGGCCACAGGGCTCCCCTGGTATTGCTGTTGCTACGAGGTTGGGGGTCAGCAATTGTCCTGTGGGAGCCATGGTTCACCTGGGTTGAGGACCCTTACTTCTTCTGGGGTGTGCTCAGCTTCTGCATGCCCCAGATCTTGCTCAGCTGGCCAGAGCTGAAGGCCTCAGTGGGTTTGTAACAGTCAACCAGCAGCTCCTTGACCCTGGCAGCTCGGGTGTCATTCATCACTCTCCATGTCCAGGAGTTCATCCACATCAATTTCCAGCTCCAGGATCTCCTCTTCCTGGCAGTTGTAGAGGTGAGTGATCTGCTCCAGGATCCACTCCTCCAGGTTGAGGCGCTTCCGTAGCTCCTTGCGGTTGTACTTGACTGTGACCTTCCCTTGGCGCCTCACTGGTCCCTCATCGTCTGTGCCACCTGGGCCCTCGCCTGCAGCCCCAGGATGGCTCTGAAAGTAGATGCGGGGTCCTGGGCCACCACTCCCTGGTCCAGGGGCCGGAGCCACCAACGCCGCACCCCCCACAGGGCCAAGTATGTGCGTCAGGCTCCTCCTTGTGCTGCTGCCTCCAGGATGCCTGCCGGCTGGCTCCAGGCCCCTGGCTAGGGTTAGCTCGTGAGCTCAGCTCCACAGGGCTCCTCATGGCTCTGCAGCAAGGGCAGCGGCGGCGGGCGTGCCTGGGGGCAGATGCAGCATGTGGCGTCCCCAGAGCTGGCCTGGCCACACCCCGCCCCCTCCTCGCCAATCCCTAGAATTTTTTCTGTATATTAAATTGATATTACTTATCTGGTAGCAGCATTCAGTGTCATGCAATATGTATTGATGCTATTGTTATCTGCTTTTGGAATAAGTCTGTGAGGTACTTCAGCTTGAAAGAAGCAATAAATGAACCAAAAAACAAATGATAACTAATGAGACAGTGAAGAGAACAGGGTAAATTCCCAGATTTCAAATGAACTGTACTATTTTGTGACTCCACTCATCCTCAGATTATCCTATATATATATATATTCAGTCACCAAGAATACATCATAAGATAATTATTTATATGTAGTGGTCTCCATAGTTATTTATCCAATCCTTTTAGCCCTTGAATGATTAATTCCAATTCATTTATTCAAAGTTTTTTGAGCTCCTAGTTTTTACAAACACTGATGTAAAAACTAGGGTTAACATGATAATAAAAAAAAAGGGGGAGTCTCCATATTATAGCTTGATTAGAGTAAGAGTTAATAAGAAAATACAAGGAATCATTAGTATGACTCCCGAGCTGAGTGAGAGGTCAGCATGGACTAATACTAGCAAGTGATAATTTCTTATATGTGTAATTGGAGTTTCCAAAGAAGTAAAGAGAGTCAGAGACAGTTGTTGAAATGGAAGATAAGTAAAGAAAATCTAATATGTGGAAATAGAGTCCCTGGAGAAGGAAAAACAAAAGAAAGCAATAGAATTTATGTTTAAAACTGTAATAAAAGAAAATTTTGTAGAAATAAAAGACTTCCAGGTACAAACTGACAAGGCTGACTTAATACTAGAAAATCAACTTGGAATTGTCAACTTTGAAACAGATGCTGGTAAATTTATTGGATCTTAAAGATAACGGAGATATCTTCAGGGTCTCTAGTCATAAAGTGATTAGGATCTTTTTTTAAAAAGCCCCAGAAAACTACCAAGCCCCTTCCACACTGTGAAGATAAAAGAAGTCACATTCTGCAAGACCAAAAGGGCCTCCACCAGAACATGACCATCCTGGAGGCTTGACCTTGGACTTCCTAGATCTAGAACTGTGAGAAGTACATGTTTGTTGCTTATAAGCCACCTAGTCTATGGCATTTGGTTATAGCATCCCAAACAGACTAAGACAAAAGGCTAGTTTATTATTGGGAAATCCACTAATATATAACATATTAATAGGCATAAGAAGAAAAAGCAGATGATAGTCTCCATGGATGCTGAAAAGTTATTTGACAAAATTCAATACATATAAATATTCAAGAACATAGAAATCAATGGATATTTCCCTTACCATATTTCATAAAAATAATTATATATTTTTATACATCTAGATATGTATGTGTATATATATTAAATATATATGAAATAGAGACATAATGCAAATTTGGCAAAATATTGACCATTGTTGAGTCTGAGTAAAGAATATATGGGAGTTCATTGTACTAGTCTTGCAACCTTTCTGTAATTTTTACATTATATCAAAATAAAATATTGTACAATTCACTATTTCTGAATAATAGAGATGAAAAATTGGCTAAACAATGTCATTTTCTGTGTCTAATCCTTTTTAACCAAGTTACTGTAATAGCCTTTTAATATGGTAGTTCTTGTTACAACTACAATTAATTGTTACAATTACTGCCATTTATAAAGTATATTTCAGTGATGGCACATTTATACAGTGTTATCTCACTGAGTTTTCACAAAACAACCTGAAAGGGGGATAGAGTTACAGTCCCATTTTACACAAGAGGAAACTGAGCCTTCTAGGAGTAAAATGGTTTGCCCAAGTTGACAGGGCAGTAAGTGATGGATTCAAGACAAAAATTCATGTCTCTGTCTCCC
Organism: Grampus griseus; assembly: GCF_964374135.1. Classification (NCBI taxonomy): domain Eukaryota; kingdom Metazoa; phylum Chordata; class Mammalia; order Artiodactyla; family Delphinidae; genus Grampus; species Grampus griseus. The sequence goes on from NC_139018.1 coordinate 98,235,053, forward strand.
TTGCTGTCTCAAATCTTTCCTCCAGTGCATCCATCTAACCCCAAAGACATGAGTTTTTCTATACTTTTGCTTAAATGTGGGGATTATATCCTAGGCTTCTTTTGTATTCCCATAGCACAATATGTGGCTTGCACATCACAAACAATAATACTTGTTGAATTAAGTTAAATTACAATGTAGTATGAATAAATAAAAAGGGAAAGAGAAAAGAATAAGTCTGTGCTTAAATAGTTCCCTACATATATTGATTCTCTTTGTCTTAATTTTCACATAAAAATTTGTTAGCTGACACAATGAAAAATTTAGGTAAATGAATATGAGCAATTGATTATATAAAGGTAGTATTGCAAATGTAAACAAAATATTTGACTAGTATTTTTAACTTTCAGGTGGGAATTTTATTGATGGTAAGTTCAATAAAGAAGGGGGAAAATACCAAGATGCTGTGTTTTTCATACTCTGTCTATTCTGAAAAGTGTTGGCCTAGATATAGTGCAGTTGACATCATGTAATTTATATGTTCATAAATCCTCCAGTACATGCAGTACCTTCAATCAATGACCAATGCCTAAAGGATGAGGTATATTTTTACTGAGTACACATTTTATTGAACTATAACATGCATAGAGAAATTGTGCAAATAATAGGTGTCCAGCTGGATAGATTTATACACAGTGCACTTACCTGTTAACAGAACCTCAGAAGTCCCCATCATGTTCCTTTCCAGTCACTACCTAATGCCTCTGATAAAATTACTCACTATTTTGACTTCTAACATGATATAATACTTTTGCCTGTTGTGGAGCTTCATTTACATCAAACCATAGAATACGTTCTATTTTGTGCTGGGATTCTTTCATTGAACATTATTTTTTTGAGATATTACCCACATAGTCTGTTCATTCTCATTACAGTATTATGTTCCAGTGTACAAATATACCACTATTTATTTATTCATTTTACTATTGAGGTATATTTGGGTAGTTTCCAATTTTAGACTATTAAAGTGGTGCTATGAATGTTCTTATTCACGTTTCAGCGGATATATATGTACACATATCTGTCATGGATATATCCAAGGAGTGGACTTACTAAGTCATAGAGATGCATATGTTCAGTTTAGTAGATATTACAAACTAGTTTTCCAAAGTGATTATACCAGTTACCTGGCCCATCAACAGTGTATACAAGTTCCAATTGCTCCACATCTCCACCAACTTGCTATTGCCTGTCTTTTTCATTCTAGCCATTTTGATAGATGTGTAATGATAATTAAAATTGTAGTTTAATTTCTGCTTTCCCGATGACTAAGAAAGTGAAATACTTCTTCATAAGGTTTTTGGCCATTTAGTTATTTCTTTTGTGAGCTACCTTTTCAATCTTTTGTCCATTTTTTTAATTGAGCTCTCTGACATTTTCTTAAAAATTTTAAGCTCTTTATATATTGTAGATATTAGCCTTTTATGGGATATTTGTATTGCAAATATTTTCTCAGTCTATGACTTGCTTTTTTATTCTCTTAATAATGTCTTTATATAGTTGATTTACAATATTATATTAGTTTCAGGTATACAGCTTAGTGATTCAGTATTTTCACAGATTATACTTCATTAAAAGTTATTACAAGATAATGGCTATAATTCCCTGTGCTGTACAGTATATCCTTGTTGCTTATCTATTTTATAGTAGTTTGTATCTCTTAATTGCATACCTCTAATATGCCTCTCCCCCCTTCCCTCTTCCTTTGGGTAACCACTAGTTTGTTTTCTAAATTTGTGAGTCTTTTTCTGTTTTGCATATACATTCACTTGTATTATTTTTTTAGATTCCACGTGTATGTGACTTATTTTACTAAGCATAGTATTTTCTAGGTTCATCTATGTTGCTGCAAATAGCAGAATTCCATTCTTTTTATAGCTGAGAAATATTATATTGTATATATATACCACATCTTCTTTATCTGTTTGTCTGTTGATGGGCACTTGGGTTGCTTCTATGTCTTGGCTGTTGTAAAAATGCTTCTAAGAACGTGGGGTGCATGTATCTTTCTGAATTAGAGTTTTCATCTTCTCTGAATATATGCCCAGGAGTGGGATTGCTGGATCATATGGTAGTTCTAGTTTTAGTTTTTTGAGGAAGCTTCATACTGTTCCATAGTGGCTGCACTAATTTACATTCCCACCAACAATGTACAAGGGTTCCCTTTTCTCAACATCCTCACCGACATTTTTTATTTGTAGACTTTTTTTTTTGCGGTACGTGGGCCTCTCACTGTTGTGGCCTCTCCCATCGTGGAGCACAGGCTCCGGACGCACAGGCTCAGCGGCCAAGGCTCACGGACCTAGCCGCTCCGTGGCATGTGGGATCTTCCCGGACAGGGGCACGAACCCATGTCCCCTGCATCAGCAGGCGGACTCTCAACCACTGTGCCACCAGTGGAGCCCTGTAGACTTTTTGATGATAGCCATTCTGACAGATGAGACGTGGTACCTTGTTTTTATTTGCATTTCTATAATAATTAGCATAGTTGAGCAGCTTTTCATGTGCCTGTTGGCTATCTGTATGTCTCCTTTGAAAAATGTCTATTCAGGTCCTCTACCCATTTTTTGATTGTGTTGTTTGGTGTTTTTTGTTGTTGTTGTTTTGTTTTGATGTTGAGTTGTATGAGCTTTTTATATATTTTGTATATCAACCCCTTGTTAGTCATATCATTAGCAAATATTTTCTCCCATTCAGTAGATTTTTTTCATTTTTGTCAGTGGTTCCCCTTGCTGTGCAAAAGCTTTAAGTTTACTTAGGTTCCATTTATGTATCTTTGCTTTTATCTTTTGCCTTAGAAGACAGAGCCAATAAAATATTGCTACAATTTATGTCAAAGTGTGTTCTGCCTATGTTCTCTTCTAGGAGCTTTATGGTTTCTCGTCTTCATGTTATAGAAATATTCTACTTATTTTCTTTATTTTTGTTTGTTTGCCTTTTGCTTGTTTTTATTTTTTAAATGCATTTTGAGTTTATTTTTCTTTATGATGCGAGGAAATGTTCTAATCTCACTGTTTTACATGTAGTTGTCCAGTTTTCCCAGCACCACTTGTTAAAGAGACTGTCCTTTCTCCATAGTATATTCTTGCCTCCTTTGTTGTAGATTAATTGACCATAGGTGTGTGGGCTTATTTCTGGGCTTTGTATCCTGTTCCACTGATCTGTGTATCTGTTTTTGTGCCAGTACCAGGCTGTTTAGATTACTGTAGTTTTGTGGTATCTTCTGAAGTCTCAAAGTGTGATACCTCCAGCTTTGTTCTTTTTTTCTCAAGATTGCTTTGGCTATTCTGAGTCTTTTGTGGTTTCATATGAATTTAGGATTATTTGTTCTAGTTCTGTGAAAAATGTCATGGTATTTTGATAGGGATTGTATTAAACCTGTAGATTGCTTTGGGTAGTATGGCCTTTTTAACATGTCATTTAATGATTTCTTTTGAAAAATAGAGGTTCTAAGTTTAAACAGTGCAATTTATCAATAACCTCCTTTATTAGTAGTACTGTTTTTGTCCTCTTTAATTAATCTTTGCCTACCCAAGATTATGAAAATAATCTCTTACATTTTCTTCTAAAAGCTTTATTGTTTACCTTTCTATTTTAGATCTACAATCCACCTGAAACTCACTTTTTGTGTATCAACCCCCTTGATGAAGTCGTATGATGCAACAGAAAGATCTTTTATTCTCTAAGCTCAGACCAATCTGGAGAATATAACAGAAATATGTAGAAGTGTATGCCCAAGAATACACACAGAATAGTTTTTAAAAACCATATTAAATGATGACATTAATTTTATTGGCATGGAAGACTGTTGAGTGAAAGGAGTGGGTTATAGAACATAAAGCATTTATACAAATTGTATGCACACATATATTTTAGATACATAAATTCATACAGTGTTATCCTGAAGGGTAATCAGGCACAGTTTAACAACATATCTGTGAATCATGGGATTTATGGTAATTGATATTTTTCTCTGAACTTTTCTGTATTGTTTGAATATTTTTCAGTGAATATGTATCTTCATTTCCAGAATAAACATGAAAAATCATTCTTATTTAAATACAAGTACATAGGGGAGAAGAGTTATCCAGAGGTACCCATAATAACCTTTTGGATCTTTTCATTCAGTCATTTTTCTTGGCATAGATGGTGGCTGTTTTATCCTTTAATAAAAATTGTAATTCCTATTTAATTAGGCTTCTGAATCTGGTACAAGTCTGGCCTGAGGGGGAGAGAGGCTAGAACAAAAGAACTCCTTGTGTCCAGTAAATAGATTTATTTCTGTAACGAAAAATGATTCATGATAAGATGTATCACTTTTATGGTTTATCTACATGCTTCATGAAAGAAGGAACCAATCCCTCCACATCTTTGCATGTTGATTAGTAGAGCCAGTTCAGCTGTATGTACTTTGCCTTCATGCCAAAAACAAATGAGTATATAAAATTCTTCGGTCCACTGCAAATTTTCCTCTCACGACTCTGTAGATGTTGTTTTGTTATCCCATAGCCTCTAGGGAATGAGAGGATCACAGGTCAGCATGCTTTAAATAATTTTATATACTTGCTTTTCTGTTTATAAGCCTAAAAGATTTTTTTCCTTTATTTTGTCTTTCAAACATTTTGGCAGATGTTTTATTATTTATTTTTATTTATTATTTATTATTCATTAGTACCTAGACGTGAGTATCTCTTCACTAGTAGAGAATTTCTTAACTTCATACTTGCTTTCCTCTCTCTCCCACTAAAAGATTGTTCTCTTTAATTATGCATCTTATTATTGATTCTGTTCCATTTGTTTAACTTTTTTTTTCTCCTTATGTTGGATCTCTCCTCTCTAGTTATAGAAGTCTCTCTGACTACTGTATCAATCATTTATTCTCTAATTTTCTTCTCTAAGAATTATCCCTGCATCCTAGAGGATTTTATTAAGCTAGGCTTTAAGTACTGATTTATTTTCCTAAATTGTCTGTTTTGCTCTTTACTTTTTCTAGTTGTATTTTTTAAATAAGCTACTAGTTTTTGAAAATACAGGTACATGGTTAAAACAGTACAAAAAATATTCTGTGAAAAGTTTCTTTTTGTTACCTGACAAGTTAACCACTGTTTCCAGTTTCTTTTGTATTTCCAGAAATATTCTAAGCATACACATGTATGTATGCACGTATCTTTTTTCTTTTCTACATAAGTGGTAATATATTATCCATACTCTTCTTCACCTTGCTATTTTACTTAACAATATAACTTGAAGTTTGTACTATGTAAATACATTTAGATCTACCTCATTCTCTATTACAATTATATTGTTTTCAATAGAATGGTTGTATAAAACATACTTAATTCTTCTTATATCAATAAATATTTAGACTATTTTTAATACTTTGCTAATATAAATAACTGTACATATATTTTTTGTTTACATGTGCAAGTATATTTAGACAGGAAATTTTAGAAGTGGAATTGCCAAAAGATATGCACATTTAAAATTTTGAAATATATTGCTAACTTTTCCCTAAAAAGCAGAACACTGTATTTTCTACTTTAGCAATTTGATAGATAACTACCATCTCATTAAATTTTCATTTCTTTAAGTATGAACGAAGTTATGCATTTTTCACATGTTTAAGGCCATTGTCTTTTTTTAAAGTGAGAATTCCCAAGGAAATTATTAATGAAGTTTAAAAAATAACCATTACCACCAATAATAAAATTAAAAGTAATCAAGCATTTAGGATATTTTAATCACTTGTGGCTAAAATATAAATTGTGAAGCATTTTTTAACTGTTCATGACTTATCTGTTAGTTCCATTTCCTTTATAAGTAATAAACAGATGATTGCAACTCATAAAGCAAAGAGAAAATGACTTAGTTGAAATCTACCAAAAAGATAAATCCCTATTTTTTTTATAAATTGTAAATAATTGATAGAAATCAATTTTATCCTAAAACAGAATCTCAACTACAGGTTACATTTAAATAAGTAATGAGAAAGTGTACAGGAAACTAAAAGAAATGAAACCCATAAAGATTTAACTCTTTTAAGAAGAAGCTACAAGCAATGATTTTGCAATATATGTTATAACCTGAGAAATACATAAAACTGATTATGAGCATTTTTTATGAGCTGTGTATATGGAATAAAACTTTATATTTTATTGATAATTCTTAATAAAAAGTTTATTGATATACACAGGGCTTTTTATTTTAAGGCAGAAAATTAGGTCTTTTAAGACACACCAGTGGCTTTTCCCCATGGGAAGCTATACACCAGCAAACTTTTACACCATGTCCAATGTTAAACATGTCCTCAATCAGTTTGATTGATGACCTGGTCTATTCTCAGCAAAACTGAGGAGAAAATGAAGGAATAGAGATGGCAAAAGAACTGGATACAACCTTTACATTCTTTTATCCATCCATCTATCCATTTATCTTATCCTTGTCTGAGCAGACAAGGTGGTGTGAGGAATCAAACATTTATCTTATCTGTTGTGTTATCTGTTCTTAGAAAGCTTATCTAGGCAGAGAAGAGGTAAGAGGCAAGGTTATATGATGGAAAGACACAGAACCAGGATTAGACTTTATGCTGCACCACATCTACCACAGTCATCACTGTTACCACCCAAGTCCAAACAGCCAAGTCTGTCCATTGTTCATTCTACTGCAGTGGCTCCTCTATACACTGCTGCTTCCACTTTTAGATCCCTGTAATCTGTTCCCCAGACAGCAACCAAAGTGATGTTTTACCAATGTAAAATGAGACCAAAAACCTCCAACGTTATTCCATAACTCTTAGGAGGAGAGGTCCTTATCATAGAATTCAAGATCCTATGTGACCTGACCCTAGCTTCTCTCTGAAATCAGCTCTCACCACTCTCAATCACTCACTCTGCTTCAGCCACACTGGCTTCCTTGCATCTCCTTGAACTTGTCAAGGACACTCTTTGGCTCGAGGGCTACTTCACTTGCTATGTTTTCTACCTGAAATGCACTTCCAGAAGATGGCTGCATGGTTTGCTCTCTGACTTCATTCAGTTCTGCTTTCATGTCGCCTCATTAGAGATCTTCCCTTAGCGCCCAATTGAAGAAAATGTACGCTCAGCTCATCTGCGCCCTTACCCTGCATTTTATTTTTCCAGAACACTTACACTACTTCGCATTATATTGAGGGGTTTTTATTGTCTGCCTCTCCTCACTATATTATAAATTCCAAAATTCCAGGAATGCTCTGGTTTCTTCTTTGCTGTACTTTCAGTATGCAGCATAGTACCTGGTTCACAGTAGATAATCAGTAGATATGTTACACAAGTGAATGAAATCCACATTTTGGTCCTAAGTACTAACTTTCACGGAAATACTCTGTACTGCCTCTATTGCTAGGACTGCTAGGCCTATGGATAAAAGTACAATGTAAATGAAGCTTGTTTTTGTTTATTTTTTATACCCTTGCTCCATGGCTTGTCAATTAATGCCAATAGCTTCTTTGGGTGCCCGTATTTTTTTTTTTTTTAACATCTTTATTGGAGTATAACTGCTTTACAATGGTGTGTTAGTTTCTGCTTTATAACAAAGTGAATCAGTTATACATATACATATGTTCCCATATCTCTTCCCTCTTGCGTCTCCCTCCCTCCGACCCTCCCTATCCCACCCCTCCAGGTGGTCACAAAGCACCGAGCCGATATCACTGTGCCATGTGGCTGCTTCCCACTAGCTATCTACCTTACGTTTGTTAGTGTATATATGTCCATGCCTCTCTCTTGCCCTGTCACAGCTCACCCTTCCCCCTCCCCATATCCTCAAGTCTGTTCTCCAGTAGGTCTGTGTCTTTATTCCTGTCTTACCCCTAGGTTCTTCATGACATTTTTTTTTCTTAAATTCCATATATATGTGTTAGCATACGATATTTGTCTTTCTCTTTCTGACTTACTTCACTCTGTATGACAGACTCTAGGTCTATCCACCTCATTACAAATAGCTCAATTTTGTTTCTTTATATGTTTGAGTAATGTTCCATTGTATGTATGTGCCACATCTTCTGTATCCATTCATCCGATGATGGGCACTTAGGTTGTTTCCATCTCCGGGCTATTGTAAATAGAGCTGCAATGAACATTTTGGTACATGACTCTTTGAATTTTGGTTTTCTCAGGGTATGCCCAGTAGTGGGATTGCTGGGTCATATGGTAGTTCTATTTGTAGTTTTTTAAGGAACCTCCATTGTGTTCTCCATAGTGGATGAACCAATTCACATTCCCACCAGCAGTACAAGAGTGTTCCCTTTTCTCCACACCCTCTCCAGCATTTATTGTTTCTAGTTTTTGATGATGGCCATTCTGACTGGTGTGAGATGATATCTCATTGTAGTTTTGATTTGCATTTCTCTAATGTTTAATGATGTTGAGCATTTTTCATGTGTTGGTAGTCTGTATATCTTTTTTGGAGAAATGTCTATTTAGGTCTTCTGCCCATTTTTGGATTGAGTTGTTTGTTTTTTTTGATATTGAGCTGCATGAGCTGCTTGTAAATTTTGGAAATTAATCCTTTGTCAGTTGCTTCATTTGCAAATATTTTCTTCCATTCTGAGGGTTGTCTTTTCATCTTGTTTGTGGTTTCCTTTGCTGTGGAAAAGCTTTTAAGTTTCATTAGGTCCCATTTGTTTATTTTTGTTTGTATTTCAATTTCTCTAGGAGGTGGGTCAAAAAGGATCTTGCTGTGGTTTATGTCATAGAGTGTTCTGCCTATGTTTTCCTCTAAGAGTTTGATAGTTTCTAGCCTTACATTTAGGTCTTTAATCCATTTTGAGCTTATTTTTGTGTATGGTGTTAGGGAGTGATCTAATCTCATACTTTTACATATACCTGTCCAGTTTTCCCAGCACCACTTATTGAAGAGGCTGTCCTTTCTCCACTGTACATTCCTCCCACCTTTATCAAAGATAAGGTGACCATATGTGCGTGGGTTTATCTCTGGGCTTTCTATCCTGTTCCATTGATCTATCTTTCTGGGTTTGTGCCAGTACCATACAGTATTGATTACTGTAGCTTTGTAGTATAGTCTGAGGTCAGGGAGCCTGATTCCTCCAGCTCCATTTTTCGTTCTCAAGATTGCTTTGACTATTTGGGGTCTTTTGTGTTTCCATACAAATTGTGAAATTTTTAGTTCTAGTTCTGTGAAAAATGCCAGTGGTAGTTTGATAGGGATTGCATTGAATCTGTAGATTGCTTTGGGTAGTAGAGTCATTTTCACAATATTGATTCTTCCAATCCAAGAACATGGTATATCTCTCCATCTATTTGTATCATCTTTAATTTCTTTCATCAGTGTCTTATAATTTTCTGCATACAGGTCTTTTGTCTCCTTAGTTAGGTTTATTCCTAGATATTTTATTCTTTTTGTTGCAGTGATAAATGGGAGTGTTTTCTTGATTTCACTTTCAGATTTTTCATCATTAGTATTTAGGAATGCCAGAGATTTCTGTGCATTAATTTTGTATCCTGCTACTTCACCAAATTCATTGATTAGCTCTAGTAGTTTTCTGGTAGCATCTTTAGGATTCTCTATGTATATTATCATGTCATCCGCAAACAGTGACAGCTTTACTTCTTCTTTTCTGATTTGGATTCCTTTTATTTCCTTTCTTCTCTCATTGCTGTGGTAAAACGTCCAAAACTATGTTGAATAAGAGTGGTGAGAGTGGGCAACCTTGTCTTGTTCCTGATCTTAGTGGTAATGCTTTCAGTTTTTCACCACTGAGGATGATGTTGGCTGTGGGCTTGTCATATATGGCCTTTATTATGTTTAGGAAAGTTCCCTCTATGCCTACTTGCTGCAGGGTTTTTATCATAAAGGGGTGTTGAATTTTGTCAAAAGCTTTCTCTGCATCTATTGAGATGATCATATGGTTTTTCTCCTTCAATTTGTTAATATGGTGTATCACGTTGATTGATTTGCATATATTGAAGAATCCTTACATTCCTGGAATAAACCCCACTTGATCATGGTGTATGATCCTCTTAATGTGCTGTTGATTCTGTTTGCTAGTATTTTGTTGAGGATTTTTGCATCTGTGTTCATCAGTGATATTGGCCTGTAGTTTACTTTCTTTGTGACATCTTTGTCTGGTTTTGGTATCAAGGTGATGGTGGCCTCGTAGAAGGAGTTTGGGAGTGTTCCTCTCTCTGCTATATTTTGGAAGAGTTTGAGAAGGATAGGTGTTAGCTTTCTAAATGTTTGATAGAATTCGCCTGTGAAGCCATCTGGTCTTGGGCTTTTGTTTGTTGGAAGATTTTTAATCACAGTTTCAATTTCAGTGCTTGTGATTGGTCTGTTCATATTTTCTATTTCTTCCTGATTCAGTCTTGGCAGGTTGTGCATTTCTAAGAATTTTTCCATTTCTTCCAGATTGTCCATTTTATTGGCATAGAGTTGCTTGTCGTAATCTCTCATGATCTTTTGTATTTCTGCAGTGTCAGTTGTTACTTCTCCTTTTTCATTTCTAATTCTATTGATTTGAGTCTTCTCCCTTTTTCTCTTGATGAGTCTGGCTAATGGTTTATCTATTTTGTTTCTCTTCTCAAAGAACCAGCTTTTAGTTTTATTGATCTTTGCTATTGCTTCCTTCATTTCTTTTTCATTTATTTCTGATCTGATTTTTATGATTTTTTTCCTTCTGCTAACTTTGGGGTTTTTTTGTTCTTTCTGTAATCGCTTGAGGTGCAAGGTTAGGTTGTTTATTCGAGATGTTTCCTGCTTCTTAAGGTGGGCTTGTATTGCGATAAACTTCCCTCTTAGAACTGCTTTTGCTGCATCCCATAGGTTTTGGGTCGTTGTGTCTCCATTGTCATTTGTTTCCAGGTATTTTTTGATTTCCTCTTTGATTTCTTCAGTGATCACTTGGTTTTTAAGTAGTGTATTGTATAGCCTCCATGTGTTTGTATTTTTTACAGATCTTTTCCTGTAATTGATATCTAGTCTCATGGCGTTGTGGTCGGAAAAGATACTTGATACAATTTCAATTTTCTTAAATTTACCAAGGCTTGATTTGTGACCCAAGATATGATCTATCGTGGAGAATGTTCCATGAGCACTTGAGAATAATGTGTATTCTGTTGTGTTTGGATGGAGTGTCCTATAAATATCAATTAAGTCCATCTTGTTTAATGTATCCTTTAAAGCTTGTGTTTCCTTATTTATTTTCATTTTGGATGATCTGTCCATTGGTGAAAGTGGGGTGTTAAAGTCCCCTCCTATGAATGTGTTACTGTCGATTTCTCCTTTTATGGCTGTTAGTATTTGCCTTATGTATTGAGGTGCTCCTATGTTGGGTGCATAAATATTTACAATTGTTATATCTTCTTCTTGGATTGATCCCTTGATCATTATGTAGTGTCCTTCTTTGTCTCTTCTAATAGTCTTTATTTTCAAGTCTATTTTGTCTGATATGAGAATTGCTACTCCAGCTTTCTTTTGGTTTCTATTTGCATGGAATATCTTTTTCCATCCCCTTACTTTCAGTCTGTATGCGTCTCTAGGTCTGAAGTGGGTCTGTTGTAGACAGCATACATATGGGTCTTGTTTTTGTATCCATTCAGCCAATCTGTGTCTTTTGGAGGGAGCATTTAGTCCATTTAAGGTAATTTACATTTTAGGTAATTATCAATATGTATGTTCCTATTCCCATTTTCTAAATTGTTTTGGGTTCGTTATTATAGGTCTTTTCCTTCTCTTGTGTTTCTTGCCTAGAGAAGTTCCTTTAGCATTTGTTGTAAAGCTGGTTTGGTGGTGCTGAACTCTCTCAGCTTTTGCTTGTCTGTAAAGGTTTTAATTTCTCCATCAAATCTGAATGAGATCCTTGCTGGGTAGAGTAGTCTTGGTTGCAGGTTTTCTCCTTCATCACTTTCAGTATGTCCTGCCGCTACCTTCTGGCTTGCAGAGCTTCTGCTGAGAGATCAGCTGTTAACCTTATGGGGATTCCCTTGTGTGTTATTTGTTGTTTTTCCCTTGCTGCTTTTAATATGCTTTCTTTGTATTTAATTTTTGACAGTTTGATTAATATGTGTCTTGGTGTATTTCTCCTTGGATTTATCCTGTATGGGATTCTCTGTGCTTCCTGGACTTGATTAACTATTTCCTTTCCCATATTAGGGAAGTTTTCAACTATAAGCTCTTCAAATATTTTCTCAGTCCCTTTCTTTTTCTCTTCTTCTTCTGGAACCCTTATAACTCGAATATTGGTGCATTTAGTGTTGTCCCAGAGGTCTCTGAGACTGTCCTCAGTTCTTTTCATTCTTTTTTCTTTATTCTGCTCTGCAGTAGTTATTTCCACTATTTTATCTTCCAGGTCACTTATGCGTTCTTCTGCCTCAGTTATTCTGCTATTGATCCCATCTAGAGTATTTTTCTTTTCATTTATTGTGTTATTCATCGTTGCTTGTTTCATCTTTATTTCTTCTAGGTCCTTGTTAAATGTTTCTTGCGTTTTGTGCATTCTATTTCCAAGATTTTGGATCATCTTTACTATCATTATTCTGAATTCTTTTTCAGGTAGACTGCCTATTTCCTCTTCATTTGTTAGGTCTGGTGCATTTTAATCTTGCTCCTTCATCTGCTGTGTGTTTTTCTCTCTTCTCATTTTGCTTATCTTACAGTGTTTGGGGTCTCCTTTTTGTAGGCTGCAGGTTCGTAGTTCCCGTTGTTTTTGATGTCTGTCTCCAGTGTCTAAGGTTGGTTCAGTGGGTTGTGTAGGATTCCTGGTGGAGGGGACTAGTGCCTGTGTTGTGGTGGATGAGGCTGGATCTTGTCTCTCTAGTGGGCAGGTCCACGTCTGGTGGTGTGTTTTGGGGTGTCTGTGGACTTATTATGATTTTAGGCAGCCTCTCCGCTAATGGGTGGGGTTGTGTTCCTGTTTTGCTAGTTGTTTGGCATAGGTTGTCCAGCACTGTAGCTAGCTGGTCGTTGAGTGAGGCTGGGTGCTGGTGTTAAGATGGAGGTCTCTGGGAGATTTTCGCCGTTTAATATTATGTGGAGCTGGGAGGTCTCTTGTTGACCAGTGTCCTGATGTTGGCTCTCCCACGTCAGAGGCAGAGCCCTGACTCCTGGCTGGAGCACCAAGAGCCTTTCATCCACACGGCTCAGAGTAAAAGGGAGAAAAAGTAGGGAGAATTAGTAGAAGAAGGAAGGAAGGAAGGAAGGAAGGAAGAAGGGAGGGAGGGAGGGAAGGAAGGAAGAAAGAAGAAAAGAAGGAAAGAAGGCAAGAGGGAAAGAAAGGAGGGAGAGAGGGAGGAAGGAGGGAAGGAAGGAAAAAGGAAAGAAAGAAGATACAGTAAAATATAATAAAGTATAGTAAAGTAATTAAAATTAATCATTAATAAAAAATTTTTTAAAAAATGGACGGATAGAACCCTAGGACAGATGGTGGAAGCAAAGCTATACAGACAAGATCTCACACAGAAGCATACAGATACACATTCACAAAAAGAGGAAAAGGGGAAAAAATCATAGATCTTGCTCTCGAAGTCCACCTCCTCAATTTGGGATCATTCCTTGTCTATTCAGGTACTCCACAGATGCAGGGTACATCAAGTTGATTGTGGAGCTTTAATCTGCTGTTTCTGAGGCTGCTGGGAGAGATTTCCCTTTCTCTTCTTTGTTCTCACAGGTCACAGGGGCTCAGCTTTGGATTTGGCCCCACCTCTGCATGTAGGTCGCTGGAGGGCGTGCTTTATGCTCAGACAGGACGGGGTTAAAGGAGCTGCTGATTCGGGGGCTCTGGCGCACTCAGGCTGAGGGAGAGAGGGGCACGGCATGCGGGGCAGGCCTGCGGCGGCAGAGGCCAGCGTGACGTTGCACCAGCCTGAGGCCCACCGTGTGTTCTCCCGGGGAAGTTGTCCCTGGATCCCGGGAAGCTGGCAGTGGCGGGCTGCACAGGCTCCGTGGAAGCAGGGTGTGGATAGTGACCTGTGCTCGCACACAGGCTTCTTGGTGGTGGCAGCAGCAGCCTTAGCGTCTCATGCCTGTCTCTGGGGTCCGTGCTTTTAGCCGCGGCTCGCGCCCTTCTCTGAAGTTCCTTTAAACAGCGCTCTTAAACCCCTCTCTTCGCGCACCAGGAAACAAAGAGGGAAGAAAAAGTCTCTTGCCTCTTCGGCAGCTCCAGACCTTTTCCCAGACTCCCTCCTGGCTAGCCGTGATGCACTAACCCCTTCAGGCTGTGTTCACGCCGCCAACTCCTGTCTCCCTGCGGTCTGACCAAAGCCTGAGCCTCAGCTCGCAGCCCCGCCCGCCCCGGGGGGTGGGCAGACAAGCCTCTCGGGCTGGTGAGTGCTGGTCGGCACTGATCCTCTGTGCGGGAATCTACCCGCTTTTCCCTCCGCACCCCTGTTGCTGTGCTCTCCTCCGCGGCTCCGAAGCTCCCCGCTGCGCCTCCCGCAGTCTCCGCCTGCGAAGGGGCTTCCTAGTGTGTGGAAACCTTTCCTCCTTCACAGCTCCCTCCCACTAGTGCAGGTGCCGTCCCTATTCTTTTGTCTCTGTTTTTTCTTTTTTTTCTTTTGCCCTACCCAGGTACGTGGGGAGTTTCTTGCCTTTTGGGAGGTCCGAGGTCTTCTGCCAGCATTCAGTAGGTGTTCTGTAGGAGTTGTTCCACGTGTAGATGTATTTCTGGTGTATCTGTGGGGAGGAAGGTGATCTCCGCGTCTTACTCTTCTGCCATCTTCCCAGCACCCCCCTGGGTGCCCGTACTTTACCACTATGTTTCAGCTTGTTGGCCAGCTCTCTTTTTAAAAATAATTTCACATGTCATCCCATTTTTTTATTATTATTTTTTAAACATCGTTATTGGAGTATAATTGCTTTACAAAGGTGTATTAGTTTCTGCTTTATAACAAAGTGAATCAGCTATACATATATCCCCATATCTCGCCCCTCTTGTGTCTCCCTCCTACCCTCGCTATCCTGCCCCTCTAGGTGGTCACAAAGCACGAAGCTGATCTCCCTGTGCTCTGTGGCTTCTTCCCACTAGCTATCTATTTTACATTTGGTAGTGTATATATGTCCATGCCACTCTCTGACTTCGTCAAGCTTACCCTTCCCCTTCCCCGTGTCCTCAAGTCCATTCTCTACATCTGTGTCTTTATTCCTGTCTTACCCCTAGGTTCTTCATAACCTTTTTTTTTTTAGATTCCATATATATGTATTAGCATATGGTATTTGTTTTTCTCTTTCTGACTTACTTCACGCTGTATGACAGACTCTAGGTCCATCCACCCCACTACAAATAACTCAATTTCCTTTCCTTTAGTGGCTGAGTAATATTCCATTGTATATATGTGCCACATCTTTGATTCATCTGTCGATGGGCACTTAGGTTGCTTCCATGTCCTGGCTATTGTAAATAGAGCTTCAATGAACATTGTGGTACATGACTCCTTTTGAATTATGGTTTTCTCAGGGTATATGTGCAGTAGTGGGATTGCTGGGTTGTATGGTCGTTCTGTTTTTTTAAGGAACCTCCATACTGTTCTCCATAGTGGCTGTATCAATTTACATTCCCACCCACAGTGCAAGAGGGTTTCCTTTTCTCCACACCTTCTCCAGCATGTATTGTTTGTAGATTTTTTGGTGATGGCCATTCTGACTGTTATGAAGTGATACCTCATTTTAGTTTTGATTTGCATTTCTCTAATGATTAGTGATGTTGAGCATTCTTTTATGTGTTTGTTGGCAATCTGTATATCTTCTTTGGAGAAATGTCTATTTAGGTCTTCTGCCCATTTTTGGATTGGGTTGTTTGTTTTTTTGTTATTGAGCTGCATGAGCTGCTTGTAAATTTTGGAGATTAATCCTTTGTCAGTTGCTTCATTAGCAAATATTTTCTCCCATTCTGAGGGTTGTCTTTTCGTCTTGTTTATGTTTTCCTTTGCTGTGGAAAAGCTTTTAAGTTTCATTAGGTCTCATTTGTTTATTTTTGTTTTTATTTCCATTTCTCTAGGAGATGGGTCAAAAAGGATCTTGATGTGATTTATGTCATAGAGTGTTCTGCCTATATTTTCCTCTAAGAGTTTGATAGTGTCTGGCCTTACATTTAGGTCTTTAATCCATTTTGTGTTTATTTTTGTGTATGGTGTTAGGGAGTGTTCTAATTTCATTCTTTTACGTGTAGCTGTCCAGTTTTCCCAGCACCACTTATTGAAGAGGCTGTCTTTTCTCCATTTTATATTCTTGCCTCCTTTATCAAAAATAAGGTGACCATACGTGTGTGGGTTTATCTCTGGGCTTTCTATCCTGTTCCATTGATCTATATTTCTGTTTTTGTGCCAGTACCATACGTCTTGATTACTGTAGCTTTGTAGTATAGTCTGAAGTCTGTCTCGTCCCATTTTTTTCCTTATAACTATCCATCTGTAGTTTCCTAGCACCAGATTATGTGGTCCTGACTTCATACCGCTTCCTGAATTTTCAAGGTCTATGTCTCAGACAAATCATGCAGAATTCTTCCAAGCTAATATAAAATGGTATGCCCTTCCTTCTGAGTATTATGGAAGAGCGGTTTCACACTCTGGCTTGCCTGTAAAACATTTCACAGATATAGGAGTCTGTGTCGTAGATGAAGATTATAGAGGAAATGTTGGTGTTGTACTGTTTAATTTTGGCAAAGAAACATGTGATGTCAAAAGGGTGATTGAATTGCACAGCTCATTTGTGAACAGGTTTCTTATCCAGAAACAGGAAGTTCAAGTTTTGGATGATGCTGAAAGGGGTTCAAGAGTTTTTGGTTCCACTGGATATAGCCAGTCTTATTCGAAACCCACCAATCTAGATTTGTGGGTTGTAGATCTACACCAGAATTCTAAGCAGATATATCAGAGTGTATGGCTGTGAAGTATGTCTGACCTCACATCACTTCTGGTTTACTTTACCAGGGAGCCTTGTTTCATTCTGGGATTCTGCTGAGATACTAGTTTTAATTTTGAGTTGGACTGCCAGCTACAAGTATAATGCTGCTTCTACCATCAGTTTCATTGGTCATGGAGTAAGGCAGTATTTTCCTAATTTTGCTTGGCTTTTTTTTCCTAGTGTTTTGCTAAGGCTTAGTTACCAGAAATGTTTCATGAAAGAAACTTCCATATCTTCTTTCCTACCCTACAAAAATTAATGATATTTTTTCCTTCATTGTCATTGATTCTTAAGAAAGTTGACTACAGTAATCGATCATTATGGCTAATCTTTTCTCTTGTTTGCTGATTTCCTTCTCTGGAAGATTCACATTGGTCCAAATTACTTTTTGCTAACATATTATTATGTATAGTCCTTTATTTTTTCATTTTATTTTATTACTCCAAGCTTTATTACCTTGTAAGTACAATACCTTACTTTGGCAGCCATAACTTTACATAATATCTCACCTCCAAAGATGTGCTGATATTACAAAACCTTTATAGAGCTGCTCTAAAATGGAAAATTGTAATTCTTATTTTCTCTCTCTCCCCCCTCTCTCTTCTCCCCTCCCCGCCCTCGCCTTTCTCTTTTTGCTTCTAGTTACATGGATTAGCATTCTCAGTGTATGAAAAAGAGCCCATGATCTCCATCTGTCTATTGTTAATATACATTTATGCTTACCTTTGATAGATGTTTATATGTGTATATTATCTGTAAAAGTCTTATACATATTTATTTTTACAATCAAAATTTCTGAGTGATAGGGTTTGGGGTTTGTGAGCACATAGTATCTTACAAACCATCATGTGCATTGACCCCCTAATGCCAACTCTTTATTTGGTATTCCCTCCAAACCTTCCATATCATCACCTCTTAGAGATAGAGCAGCCTGTCACTTAGAGGGATGTTTAAGAGAGCCCTACAGAATTGAACTACCAACTCTAGGACAACGCAGAGTGTTTATGCAATAAAATGATGTCACAGATTAAGAACTGGAAAATGACACTGTGATGATTGATGGCAGCAAATTTGCTTTTGGCATGAGAATGGATTGAGTGTATGTCACCCCTATCCTGTAAATTGATACATAATTGTAGATAAAATCCCATGCATACAATAACTTTCAGAAGAAGATACATTATTTTAAAGTAAATGCTGGTAAACACCATCTAAAGGCAAATAGGAATAGTCTTCTAAGTTGCCAAGTTTTTCCTTGTACTATTTTAATGAAATTTTTATTCTGGTAGTAAAATATTCTTCTCATTGAAATTCAAAGCTTAATTTTTTAATATCTTTATTGGAGTATAATTGCTTTACAATGTTGCATTAGTTTCTGCTGTACAACAAAGTGAATCAGCTATATGTATACATATATCCCCATATCCCTTCCCTCTTGAGCCTCCCTCCTACACTCCCTATCCCACCCCTCTAGGTCATCACAAAGCATTGAGCTGATCTCTCTATGCTATGCAGCAGCTTCCCACTAGCCATCTGTTTTACATTTGGTAGTGTATATATGTCATTGATACTCTATCACTTCATTCCAGCTTCCCCTTCAACCCGTGTCCTCAAGTCTGTTCCCTATGTCTGCATCTTTATTCCTGCCCTACCGCTAGGTTCATCATTACCGTTTTTTTTAGATTCCATATATGTGCATTAGCATATGGTATTTGTTTTTCTCTTTCTCATTTACTTCACTCTGTATGACAGTCTCTAGGTCCACTCATCTCATTACAAATAACTCAGTTTTGTGCCTTTTTATGGCTGAGTAATATTCCATTGTATATATGTGCCACATCTTCTTTATCCATTCATCTGTCAATGGACACTTAGGTTGCTTCCATGTCCTGGCTATTGTAAATAGTGCTGCCATGAACATTGTGGTGCATGACTCTTTTTGAATTATGGTTTTCTAAGGATATATGCCCAGTAGTGGGATTGCTGGGTCATATGGAAATTCTATTTTTCATTTTTTAAGGAACCTCCATAGTGGCTATATCAATTTACATTCCCACCATCAGTGTAGGAGGGTTCCCTTTTCTCCACACCGTCTCCAGCATTTATTTTTTGTAGATTTTTTGATGATGGCCATTCTGACTGGTGTGAGGTGATATCTCATTGTAGTTTTGATTTGCATTTCTCTAATGATTAGTGATGTTGAGCATCCTTTCATGTGTTTGTTGGCCATCTGTGTATCTTCTTTGGAGGAATGTCTGTTTAGGTCTTCTGCCCATTTTTGATTGGGTTGTTTGTTTTTTTGATATTGAGCTGCATGAGGTGCTTGTATACTTTAGAACTTAATCCTTTGTCAGGATTCATTTGTAAATATTTTCTCCCATTCTAAGGGTTTTCTTTCATCAAATATTAAATTTTGTAGAAAATTATTATACTGCAGTTCAGAAAATTAATTAAATGTTTTATCTTGTAAATGTAATGAGCAAGTTAAATATTTGTTGCCAAAATTTAAAATGTAGGAGAACTGATGGCTAAATAAATTTTGTTGTTCACATCATATGAGATAAATGCAGTTTTGTGACTGGTCTACAACTAAGCAGAAGATACTTCGTGAGAATTAAAGATAATTTGAAGTATATCTTTGAATTTGATATTATAATATCTTAAATCAATATTTGGTATGTGGTGGTTAAGATATAATTGTAGTTTATTTGAAATATCTCCTTATAATATATCATTACACATTATGGGAGGAATACATGAAGACATGAGGAAAACAGGCATATAGATTTTGGAACATAACAGCTCACTTTATATAAAATCATCCAAGTGGTGATAACTACTCAGAATATAGCTGAGAGACTACAAGTATGAAAAGAGGCTGACAGGAAGGTTAACTGTAATATTAGTCTACCTGGAAAATGTATTACTTCTATGATAATTCCTCTCTCAGAGCCTATATACTATTTTCTTAACATGAAACTTCTTAAGTTCTTAAGTCTGATTCACTGATTTCCTACATGATGGTGGATCAATTCACAGTGGGGTCTGCTAAAGGTTCTTACATTGATACAGTTCCATAAAGCAAGGGGACAGCCTGACTACATATGTATATGTGTGTGTTTGTGTGTGTGTGTGAAACAGGAAATTAGAAAGCAAAATAATTTGGAGGTTAATTAATAAGCGCATCTTAACCTATCAAAAACCTTTGTGTGATGCAACAGAACATAACCCCACATAGCCAAACTCCATAACAAATGATTTAACACAGTGCCAGCTTATTTATTTCTTACTTGTACAAGTCAAAGAAGGTATTTCTGATTGGGTGGCTCTCCTCTGAGAAGTGGCTCAAGGATCCAGACTTCAACCCTCTAGCAGCTCTGTGATCCCCTTGAACCTTGGAATCCTTGGCTGGATCTTCTGCATCTGGCCACAAATGAGGGAAAGGCAAGCACAGCAGATTTCACAGGAGGTGTTTTAGGGCAAGGCTGAAAATAGCATATATTATCTTTGGCCCACAAGTCAGTCATAGCCCAACCTATTGCAAGGAAGGTTGGGAAATGTAGTCTGGTTGTATGACTGGGAGGTAAAGGACTTAGTGTGATAATCATCTAATTAGTTAAACCTGCCACAGATACTGAGTTTCTTGATGATCACCACAAGTCACTGCTGAAAAAAGTTAAATTCTACTTAATACTTTCTACTTAAGGACAAAACAGGTGCACCTTATTATATAGGCGGGTACCATTTCCATTATCAATTGCATTTTTCTTCAGATCAAACCTACCTCACAAACTAACTCAGTAAGCTGAAAACCTCTTGCTATGTCAGCTAAAGTGCATAGTGCATGCAAAGATGTCAGTTAGTATGGTTGAACTGGCAAAATGTAACAACAGTTGGTACTGGTCTCTTGTTCCTGTCCACAGAGCTGTAAATATTAGTTGATGGTGCATGAGAGACATGCAGCATAAAAGAACAGAAACTAATTCCTATGAGTGTGAAAGCAATTCCTTTCTTTTTTAAACATCTTTATTGGAATATAATTGCTTTACAATGGTGTATTAGTTTCTGCTTTATAACAGAGTGAATCAGCTATACATATACATATATCACCATATCTCCTCCCTCTTGCGTCTCTCTCCCACCCTCCCTATCCCACTCCTCTAGGTGGTCACAAAACACTGAGCGGATCTCCCTGTGCTATACGGCTGCTTCCCACAACCTATCTGTTTTACATTTGGTACTATAAATAAGCCCATGCCACTCTCTCACTTCGTCCCGGGTTACCCTTCCCCCTCCCCGTGTCCTCATGTCCATTCTCTACATCTGTGTCTTTATTCCTGTTCTGCCCCTAGGTTCTTCATGACTTTTTTTTTTTTTTACATTCCATATATATGTGTTAGCATACAGAATCTGTTTTTCTCTTTCAGACTTACTTCACTCTGTATGACACACTCGAGGTCCACCTCACTACAAATAACTCAATTTCGTTTCTTTTTATGGCTGAGTAATATTCCATTGTATATATGTGCCATATCTTCTTTATCCATTCATCTGTCGATGGACACTTAGATTGCTTCCATGTCCCGGGTATTGTAAATAGCGCTGCAGTGAACATTGTGGTACATGACTCTTTTTGAATTACGGTTTTCTCAAGGTATATGCCCAGTAGTGGGATTCCTGGGTTGTATGGTAGTTCTATTTTTAGTTTTTCAAGGAACCTCCATACTGATCTCCATAGTGGCTGTATCAATTTACATTCCCACCAACAGTGCAAGAGGGTTCCCTTTTCTCCACACCCTCTCTAGCATTAACGTTTTGTAGATTTTTTTCTGTGGAGAAATATCTGTTTAGGTCTTCTACCCATGTTTGGATTGGGTTGTCTGTTTTTTTGATATTGAGCTGCATGAGCTGCTTGTAAATTTGGACATTAATTCTTTGTCAGTTGCCTGTTTTGCAAATATTTTCTCCCATTCTGAGGGTTGTCTTCATCTTATTTATGGTTTCCTCTGATGAGCAAAAGCTTTTAACTTTCATTAGGTCCTATTTGTTTATTTTTGTTTTTATTTCGATTTCTCTAGGAGATGGGTCAAAAAGGATCTTGCTGTGATTTATGTCAGAGTGTTCTGCCTCTGTTTTCCTCTAAGAATTTTATACTGTCTGGCCTTAGATTTAGGTCTTTAATCCATTTTGAGTTTATTTCTGTGTACACTGTTAGGAAGTGTTCTAATTTCATTCTTTTACATGTAGCTCTCCAGTTTTATCAGCACCACTTATTGAAGAGGCTGTCTTTTCTCGATTGTATATTCTTGCCTCCTTTATCAAAGATAAGCTGAACATATGTGCATGGACTTATCTCTGGGCTTTCTATCCTGTTCCATTGATCTATATTTCTCATTCTGTGCCAGTACCATACTGTCTTCATTACTGTAGCTTTGTAGTATAGTCTGAAGTCCAGGAGGCTGATTTTTCCAACTCCGTTTTTCTTTCTTAAGATTGCTTTGGCTATTTGGGGTCTTTTGTGTTTCTATACAAATTGTGAAGTTTTTTGGTCTAGTTCTGTGAAAAATGCCATTGGTAATTTGATAGGTGTTGCATTGAATCTGTAAATGGCTTTGGGTTGTATAGTCATTTTCACAGTGTTGATCCTTCTAATCCAGGGACATGGTATATCTCTCCATCTGTTTGTATCATCTTTAATTTCTCTCATCAGTGTCTTATAATTTTCTACGTACAGATGTTTTGTCTCCTTAGGTAGGTGTATTCCTAGGTATTTTATTCTTTTTCTTGCAATGGTAAATGGGAGTGTTTCCTTAATTCCTCTTTCAGATTTTTCATCATTAGTGTATAGGAATGCAAGAGATTTGTGTGCATCAATTTTGTATCCTGCTGCTTTACCAAATTCATTAATTAGCTTTAGTAGTTTTCTGGTAGAGTCTTTAGTATCTTCTATGTATAGTGTCATGTCATCTGCCAACAGTGACAGATTTCCGTCTTCTTTTCCAATTTGGATTACTTTTATTTCTTTCTCTTCTCTGATTGACATGGCTAAAACTTCCAAAAACTATGTTAAGTAATAGTAATGAGAGTAGGCAACCTTGTCTTCTTCCTGATCTTAGTGGAAACGGTTACAGTTTTTCACCATTGAGAATGATGTTGGCTGTGGGTTTGTCATATATGGCGTTTATTATGTTGAGGTAAGTTATTTCAATGCCTCTTTTCTGGAGGGTTTTTATCATAAATGGTTGTTGAATTTTGTCAAAAGCTTTTTCTGAACATATTGAGATGATCATACAGTTTTTATTCTTCTGTATGTTAATATGGTATATCACATTGACTGATTTGGGTATATTGAAGAATCCTTGCATTCCTGGGGTAAACCGCGCTTGATCATGGTATATGATCCTTTTAATGTGCTGTTGGATTCTGTTTGCCAGTATTTTGTTGAGGATTTTTGCATCTGTACTCATCAGTGATATTGACCTGCAGTTTTCTTTGTGTGTGACATCTTTTTCTGGCCTCGTAGAAAGAGTTTGGGAGTGTTCCTCTGTCTGCTATATTTTAGAAGAGTTTGAGAAGGATGGGTGTTAGCTCTTCTCTAAATGTTTTGGTAGAATTCACCTGTGAAGCTATCTGGTCCTGGGCTTTGGTTTGTTGGAAGATTTCTAATAACAGTCTCAAATCAGTGCTTGTGATTTGTCTGGTTATATTTTCTATTTCTTCTTGTTTCAGTCTCAGAAGGTTGTGCTTTTCTAAGAATTTGTCCATTTTTTCCAGGTTGTCCTTTTTATTGGCATATGGTTGCTTGTAGTAATCTCTCATGATTGTTTGTATTTCCGAAGTGTCAGTTGTTACTTCGCCTCTTTCATTTCTAATTCTATTTATGAGTCTTCTCCATTTTTTTCTTGATGAGTCTAGCAAATGGTTTATCCATTTTGTTTATCATCTCAAAGAACCAGCTTTTAGTTTTATTGATCTTTGCTGTTGTTTCCTTTATTTCTTTTTCATTTATTTCTGCTCTGATCTTTGTGATTTCTTTCCTTCTGCTAACTTTGGGGTTTTTCTGTTCTTCTTTCTCTACTTGCTTTAGGTGTAAGATTAGGTTGTTTTTTTGAGATGTTTCTTAAGGTAGGATTGTATTGCTCTAAACTTCTCTCTTAGAACTGCTTTTGCTACATCCCATAGGCTTTCAGTCTTCGTATTTTCATTGTCATTTGTTTCTAGGTAATTTTTGATTTCCTCTTTGATTTCTTCAGTGATCTCTTTGTTATTAAGTAGTGTATTGTTTAGCCTCCATGTGTTTGTATTTTTTACAGATTATTTTCCTGTAATTGCTATCTATTCTCATAGCGCTGTGGTCTGAAAAGATACTTGATACCATTTCAATTTTCTTAAATTTACCAAGCCTTGATTTGTGACCCAAGATATGATCTGTCCAGGAGAATGTTCCATGAGCACTTGAGAAGTAAGTGTGTTCTGTTGTTTTTTTTTTGTTTTTTGTTTTTGTTTTTGTTTGTCTGCATTGGGTCTTCATTGCTGTGTGTAGGCTTTCTCTTGTTGCAGCTACTGGGGTCTACTCTTCACTGCGATGCACAGGCTTCTTATTGTGGTGCCTTCTCTTATTGCAGAGCACGGACTTTAGGCATGCAGGCTTTAGTAGTTGTGGCACATGGGCTGAGTGGTTGTGGCATGCCGACTCTAGAGTGCAGGCTCAGTAGTTATGGTTCACAGGTTTAGTTGCTCTACGGCATGTGGGATCTTCCTGGACCGGGACTCGCACCCGTGTCCCCTGCATTGGCAGGCGGATTCTTAACCACTTCACCACCAGGGAAGCCCACATTCTGTTGTTTTTGGATGGAATGTCCTATAAATATCAATTAAGTCCATCTTGTTTAATGTATCATTTAACGCTTGTGTTTCCTTATTTATTTTCATTTTGCATGATCTGTCCATTGGTGAAAGTGGGGTGTTAAAGTCCCCTACTATGATTGTGTTACTGTCAATTTCCCCTTTTATGGCTGTTAGAATTTGCCTTATGTATTGAGTTTCTCCTGTGTTAGGTGCATAAATATTTACAATTGTTATATCTTCTTCTTGGATTGATCCCTTGATCATTATGTAGTGTCCTTCTTTGTCTCTTGTAATAGTCTTTATTTTAAAGTCTATTTTGTCTGATATGAGAATTGCTACTACAGCTTTCTTTTGATTTCCATTTGCATGGAATGTCTTTTTCCACCCCCTCACTTTCAGTCTATATGTGTCCCTAGGTCTGAAGTGTGTGGCTTTAGACTGCATATATATGGGTCTTGTTTTTGTATCCATTCAGCAAGTCTATGTCTTTTAGCATTTAATCCATTTACATGTAAGGTAATTATCAATATGTATGCCCCTATTTCCATTTCCTTAATTGTTTTAGGTTTCTTATCGTAGGTCATTTCCTTCTCTTGTATTTCCTGCCTAGAGAAGTTCCTTTAGCTTTGTTGTAAAGCTGGTTTGGTGGTACTGAATTGTCTTAGCTTTTGCATGTCTGTAAAGGTTTTAATTTCTCCATCGAATCTGAATGAGATCCTTGCTGGTTAGAGTAATCTTGGTTGTAGGTTTCCCTTTCATCACTTTAAACATGTCCTGCCAGTCCCTTCTGGCTTGCAGACTTTCTGCTGAAAGGTCAGCTGTTAACCTTATGGAGATTCCCTTGTATGTTGTTCGTTGTTTTTCCCTTGCTGCTTTTAATATTTTTTCTTTCTACTTAATTTTTGATAGTTTGTTTAATATGTGTCTTGGTGTGTTTCTCCTTGGATTTATCCTGTATGGGACTCTCTGCACTTCCTGGACTTGATTGACTATTTCCTTTCCCATATTAGGGAAGTTTTCAACTATAATCTCTTCAAATATTTTCTCAGTCCCTTTCTTTATCTCTTCTTCCTCTGGGACCCCTATAATTCTGATGTTCCTGCGTTTAACGTTGTCTCAGAAGTCTCTAAGACTGTCCTCAATTCTTATTCTTTTTTCTTTTTTCTGCTTGCAGTAGTTATTTCCTCTATTCTGCCCTTCAGGTCAATTATCTGCTCTTCTGCCTGTTATTATGCTATTGATTCCTTCTAGAGAATTTTTCATTTCATTTATTGTGTTGTTTATCTTTTTTTGTTTGCTCTTTAGTTCTCCTAGGTCCTTGTTAAACGTTTCTTGAATTTCCTCCATTCTATTTCCAAGATTTGGATCATGTTTACTATCATTATTCTGAATTCTTTTTCAGGTAGACTGCCTGTTTCCTCTTCATTTGTTAGGTCTGGTGAGTTTTTATCTTGCTCCTTCATCTGCTGTGTGTTTCTCTGTCTTCTCATTTTGCTTAACTTACTGTGTTTGGGGTCTCCTTTTCACAGGCTGCAGGTTCATAGTTCCCGTTCTTCTTGGTGTCTGCCCCCAGTACCTAAGCTTGTTTCAGTAGGTTGTGTAGGCTTCCTGATGGAGAGGACTGGTGCCTGTGTTCTGGTGAATGAGGCTGGATCTTGTCTTTCTGGTGGGCAGGTGTGTGTCCGGTAGTGTGTCTTGGGGTGTCTGTGACCTTATTATGATTTTAGGCAGCCTCTCTGCTAATGGGTCGGGTGTGTTCCTGTCTTTTTAGTTTTTCGGCATGGTGGACACCACTGTAGCCTGCTGGTCGTTGACTGGAGCTGGGTCTTGGCGTTGAGATGGAGATCTCTGGGAGAGCTTTCACCATTTGATATTACATGGAGCCAGGATGTCTCTAGTGGACCAATGTCCTGAACTTGCTTCTCCCACCTCAGAGGCACGTGTCCTGACACCCACCTTGAGCACCAAGACCCTGTCAGCCAGTCAGCTCAGATGAAAAGGGAGAAAAAAAGAAATAAAAAAATAAAATAAAATAAAGTAAATTTATTAAAATAAAAAATAATTATTAAAAAGTAATAAAAAAGGAAAAAAAAGGAAGAAAGACAGAAGAGAGCAACCAAACCAAAAAACAAATCCACCAATGATAACAAGTGCTAAAAACTATACTAAAAAAAAAAAAACAACCCGACAGAAGCCTAAGCCAAATGGTAAAAGCAAAGCTATACAGACAAAAATCACACAAAGAAGCATACACATACACACTCACAAAAAGAGAGAAAAAAAAAAAAAAAAATATATATATATATATACACACACACACACACACACACACACACACACACACACACACACACACACATATCATTGCTTGCAAAGTCCACCACCTCAATTTTGGGATGATTCGTTGTGTATTCAGGTATTCCAAGATGCAGGGTATATCAAGTTGATTTTGTAGATTTAATCCACTCCGCCTGAGGCTGCTGGGAGAAATTTCCCTTTCTCTTCTTTGTTCGCACTGTTCCTGGGGTTCTGCTTTGGATTTGGCTCACCTCTGTGTGTATGTTGTCTGAGGGCATCTGTACTTTGCTCAGACAGGACAGATTTAAAGTAGCAGCTGATTAGGGGTCACTGGCTTGCTCAAGCCGGTGACAGGGTGGGGGGTGGGGAGAGGTATGGAATGCGGAGAGAGACTGCTGTGGCAGAGGCTGGCATGAAGTTGCAACAGCCTGAGGCATGCTGTCTGTTCCCACCCCGGGGAAGTTGTCCTTGGATCACGGGACCCTGGCAGTGGCAGGCTGCACAGGCTCCTGGGCGGGGAGGTGTGAAGAGTGACCTGTCCTTGCACACAGGCTTTTTGGTGGCTGCAGCAGCAGCCTTAGCATCGCATGCCCGTCTTTGGGGTCTGTGCTGATAGCCGCCGCTCACAGCTGTCTCTGGAGCTCGTTTAGGCGGTGCTCTGAATCCTCTCTCCTCATGCACCCTGAAACAATGGCCTCTTGCCTCTTAGGCAGGTCCACACTTTTTCCCAGACTCCCTCCCGGCTAGCTTTGGTGCACTAGACCCTTCAGGCTGTGTTCAAGCAGCCAACCCCAGTCCTCTCCTTGGGATCTGACCTCCAAAGAAACCTGAGCCTCAGCTCCCAGCCTCCACCCACCCCAGCGGGTGAGCAGAGAAGCCTCTCGGGCTGGTGAGTGCTGGTCAGCACCAATCCCCTGTGCGGGAATCTCTCCGCTTTGCTCTCTGCACCCCTGTGGCTGCGCTCTCCTCCATGGCTATGAAGCTTCCCCACCACCACCCACGTCTCTGCCTGCGAAGGGGCTTCTTAGTATGTGGAAACCTTTCCTCCTTCACGGCTCCCTCCCAGAGATGCAGGTCCCTTCCCTATTCTTTTGTCTCTGTTTTTTCTTTTTTCTTTTGCCCTACCCAGGTATGTGGGGAGTTTCTTGACTTTTAGGAGGTCTGAGGTCTTCTGCCAGCGTTCAGTAGGTGTTCTGTAGGAGTTGTTCCACATGTAGATGTATTTCTGATGTATTTGTCAGGCGGAAGGTGATCTCCACGTCTTACTCTTCCGCCATCTTGAAGGTTTTCCCCTCGAAAGCTATTCTTTAAGGAGAAAACTATTAGTAATTCTTATAAGGTTTGTTTTTTAGCAGAGGGGGGTACTAAAACCCTGATAATTTGAGTTATCATATCACATACATTCTTAGGAACTAGAAAAGATGGTCTCCAGACTAGACCAAAACAAGATTTCATCTGTTTAAAAGATAATTGGTCTCTTCTTTTCTCCTTTCGTGTGTTTGTTCTCAGTAGAAGGGACATGGTAGGTGGGGAAGAAGAGTTGGGGGGCCTACCTACAGTGTGGCTACAGAATATTAGACAAATAGAAGTGTTCCTTTCCTGGAAATGTGGGAACATCAGGAATGAGGGGAATGTAGGAGGGCAGAGATCTTGCAGAGTCCAGGAGAGTGGGTTTGGGGAGGGCTGTAAGCTCTGAGCAGAGTGCCCAAATAGGGAAGAAGGCAAGACTGCTGCATTTATGGAGAAGTGAAGTGTAAATGGTTAAGCAAATAAACTGCAGGTCTTGTCTAGAAATCTGACTGGGGACTGCCCACAGCTGGCTTTTACCTACTCTCCAAAGTACAGAGGCGACTTCATTGTAAGGGGCAGAGATTGGCAAATGTTTTCCTTTTATGACACAACATAGGGTTCACCCAAACTTGCTACCAGAACATGAGTAGAAAGAGGAAAAATCCCAAAGCCTTGATTGGAACCATAGTTATAAAATTTTGCAAAGGAGACACACATATATTAAATAGCATTTCTTATATGAAGTTTTGTCTTATATAATATGTATCATCTGGCTCAAATTCCTCTTTGTGCACTGAACCACTAACAGCAAATAATTTCTGTATTTAATTGTTCACCTAAAGCGTAAAATTGGGCTAAAGTCATCTCCTCCGAGAGACCACATCCTCCTATACATATCAAATCACGGCACTTGCCATGCTATATTAAATTCCCTGTTACATGTCACCCTTCTTCCCTAAGCTCTGTGCATATGGGTCCTTCATCTTTACGTCTCTAGTGCCTCCCATGTGACCTGGCACAAGCTACACACTCAGTAAACATTTTTGTTATTAGATGGAACTGGTTACCCTTCCCTTCAGGATTCTGATAATGTGCAAAAACTCTTAGAAAAGGTAATACATCTCCAGGCTCTCACCTTTAACACTTGCAAAGACAAGAGCATAAATGGAGGTCCACATAGCATAGACCTAAATATTTATCAGTTCTAAATCAAGCTAATATACTTTTAAATGAAATGTGCTCTATCATCTTACCTCAAAAAGTCAACTTACTTTTGAGCTTCCCTGGTGGTGCAGTGGTTAAGAATCCGCCTGCCAATGCAGAGGACACGGGTTCGAGCCCTGGTCTGGGAAGATCCCACATGCCGCAGAGCAGCTAAACCTGTGCACCACAACTACTGAGCCTCCACTCTAGAACCCACGAGCCACAACTACTGAGCCCGCGCGCCTAGAGCCCGTGTTCTGCAACAAGAGAAGGCACTACAGTGAGAAGCCCGCACACCGCAATGAAGAGTAGCCCCCACTAGCCACAACTAGAGAAAGCCCATATGCAGCAATGAAGACCCTATGCAGCCAAATATAAATTTTTCTAAAAAAAGAAAAAAAATAAACTTACTTTCATATTGATACAATAAAAAAAATTTGGACCAGTTATTTTTTAATATGCTGAAAGTTGGCAAAATATCAAAGGTAACAATTGAATTATCAATATGCATATTTTGGTGTCCTAAGAGGCAGTGTTTGTATTTCCAGTGAAGATACAAATAAGTCATAAATTATATTTTTCTTTTAGAAATGTATATTTTCACCTTTATTTCAGCAAAATGATTAATTATGCCATTATAATAAAATATTTCAAATATTTTGTGTTCTATTCACAGTGGCACCAAATAATACATTTCCCAAGTCACATGATGTCTGTTGTCTTTAATTTTTTCCTGTTTTAAAATATTTAAACATATCTTTGAACTTTTAAAATTTTCTTTTCAGCCTTTTTTTTCTTCACTGAGGTTACATGTTTTCTATCCAATCTCAGTTTACATGCACTCTTTTTTTTAAAATTGAGATATAGTTGATTTACAGTATTATATTAGTCTCAGGTGTACAACATAGTGATTCAAAACTTTTACAGATTATATTCCATTTATAGTTTTATAAAATATTGGCTATATTCCCTGTGATATATAATACATTCTGTGGCTTATTAATTTTATATATAGTAGTTTGTACTTCTTAATCCCCTACCCCATCTTGCCCCTCCATCTTCCATCTTCCCACTGGTAACCACTAGTTTTCTCTTCCTGTGAGTCTGTTGCTTCTTTGTTGTATTCATTCGTTTTATTTTTTAGATTTCACCTATAAGTGATAACATATGGTATTTATCTTTCTCCTTCAGACTTATTTCCCTAAGCGTAATATGTTCCAGGTCCACATTCTTGCAGATGGCAAGATTTCATTCTTTTTTATGGCTGAGTAATATTCCTGTGTGTGTGTGTGTGTGTGTGTCTGTGTGTGTGCGCGCGCGCGTGTGCGTGTACACCATATCTTCGTTATCCATTCATCTGTTGATGAGCACTTAGGTTGTTGGCATATCTTGACAATTGTAAATAATGCTGTTGTGAACACTGGCCTGCATGTATCTTTTCAAATTACTGTTTTCATTTTCTTTGAATATATACCCAGGAGTGGAAATGCTGGATCATATGGTAGTTCAATTTGTAGTTTTTTGAGGAAACTCCATTCTGTTTCCACAGTAGCTGCGCCAATTTACATTACCACAAACAATGTACTTAGAGTTCCCTTTACTCCACATCCTTGACAACATTTGTAATTTATAACCTTTTTGAACATAGCCATTTTGACAGGTGTGAGGTGATACATCATCGTGGTTTTGATTTTCATTTATCTTATGATTAGTGATGTTGAGCATCTTTTCCTGTGCCTGTTGCCATCTCTGTCTTCTTTGGAAAATTGTCTATTCACGTCTTCTGCCCAATTTTTAAAATTAATTTGTTTGGGGGTTTTTTGATGTTGAGTTGTATGAGTTGTTTATATATTTTGGATATTAACCCCTTATCAGTCATACCATTTGCAAATATTTTCTCCCATTCAGTAGGTTTTAGCATTTTTGTTGATGGTTTCCTTTGCTGTGCAAAAGCTTTCAAGTTTAATCAGGTCTCATTTTTAAAGTTTTGCTTTTGTTTCCTTTGGCTGTGAGACAGACCAAAAAAATTATTACTATGATTTATGTCATAGAATGTTCTACCTACCTGGAAAGTTTTATGCTTTCCAGTCTTACATTTAGGTCTTTAATCCATTTTGAGTTTATTTTTATATATAGTGTGAGAAAATGTTCTAATTTCATTCTTTTACATGTAGCTCTCTAGTTTTCCCTTTACTGATCATTGTGGATATAGATGATTTTACTACTTTTGGTTTTTAACTTTCCTACTAGGTTTGTACATGGTTGATTTACCACCTTTATTGGATACTTGCCTTTACCAAGGAGATTTTTTTTTCTGTAATTTTCATGTTTTTTGTTGTGGCCTTTTCTTTTTCACTTATAGAAGGCCCTTAACATTTCTTGTACAGCTGGTTCGGTGGTGCTGAACTCTTTTACCTTTTGCTTGCCTGTTAAACTTTTGACTTCTCCATCAAATCTAAATGAAAGCCTTGCCTGATAGAGTAAACTTGGTTGTAGGTTTTTCTCTTTCATCACTTTAGTTTCTGCTTAAAAGTCAGCTGATAGCCTTATGGGAGTTCCCTGGTTTCTTTTCCCTTGCTGCTTTTAATATTCTCTCTTATATTCAATTTTTGCCATTTTAATTACAATGTGTCTTGGGGTGGTCCTCTTTGGGTAGATCCTGTTTGGGACTCTCTGTGTTTCCTGCACTTTGAGGTCTGCTTCCTTTTCTAGGTTAGGGAAGTTTTCAGCTATTATATCTTCACATATGTTCTCTGCCCCTTTCTCTCTCTTCTCCTTCTGGGACCTCTGTAATGTGAGTGTTAGAATATTTGATGTTATTCCAGAGATTTATTAAACTTTCCTCATTTCTTTTTATTCTTTTTTTCTTTTTTCTGTTCAGCTTTGGTGATTTCCACTGCTCTGTCTTCCAACTCACTGATCCGTTCCTCTGTATCATTTAACCTACTGTCGAATCCTAGCAGTGTATTTTTCATTTAGTTACTGTATTCTTCATCTCTGTTAAACAATTTTAACTTCTGGATTAAAGACCTAAAATGTAAGACTGGAAAGCATAAAACTAGAAGAAAACATAGGTAGAACATTCTATGACATAAATCATAGTAATAATGATAACATTTATATACTAATAACTCTGTTCTTCCATTCTTCTCCTGAGTTCTTTGATCATCTTTACAATCATTACCTTGAACTCTTTCTCAGATAGACTGTCTATCTCCATTTCACTTAATTCTTTTTCTGGGGTTTTATCTTGGTCCTTTGTTTGGACCATGTTTCTCTGTCACCTCATTTTGTCTAATTTGCTGTTTTTATTTCTATGTATCTGGTAGGTTGATTATGTTTCCTGACCTTGGAGAAGTGGCCTTTTGTAGGAGATGTCCTATGTGTCTCAGCAGCCCACTCCTCACTGGTCACCAGAGCTGTATGCTCTAGGGGTGCCCCTATGTGTGTGGATCCTTCTGTTGTGGAGGGTAGACTACTGGGGGCAGTCTGGTAGGCATGGCTGGCTCCCAGTCTGGTTGGTTGCCAGGCCCATCCTTGCACAGCGGCTGCCAGTCACCTGGTTCATAATTTTGTCTAGGAGTTTGGTCTATAGATACTAGTATATTACTCTTGTTTCTGTGTATAGATGTATGTTTTTTCTGTGTCTCTGCCTCTTTCTTGGTTCTACAAATTGTCTTGAATTAATCATTGCTTAGATAATTTGAAAATGTTCGATTTGGGGTTGTGTTACCTCTTGTGTTTATTATTGGGATTTAAGTCCCTTTATAGTGAGTTTGGAAAAGCAAGGATAACCTCAATTACCTTATAACAATCTAATTGCTTCAGTTAGTGTTTTCAGCCTGGAATATTAACTAAAGGGCGTTCCTATTATAAATTAAAGCCCTTAGCTTGAAGGAGATTCACAGACCTCAACCAGAACTTCTCAGAGGACATTTTCAACCTACATATAGTTAGGGATATTTGGGGTTTGGTTGTACCTATACTTAGAGCCAGAATTGGCCAACATATTAATATTGAGCAGAGATAAATGTGTTCAGTAACATTATTTTTGTCTCTATTCCCCAGTATTATATTACTATATGTTCAGATCAAAGTAACAGTGTTAAGCTATCCTTTTTGAGCAAGAGAGAGGAAAAAAGTCACATATTAGAAAATCCTGCTTTATGGGAAAAGAATCTAAAAGTGGAGATATATGTATATGATTCATTTTGCTGTACACCTGAAGCTAACACAACCTTGTAAATCAACTATACTCCAATAAAAATTTTAAAAAAAGAAACTCCTGCTAAATAAATGTCAAAAAAAGGTCACAGCGTACAAAATAATTTTTGCTGAACTTAAAAGGTGAAGAAGAAATCAGCTGGCTTAGAAGTTAAATATAGTTCTTCTCCTTAATTCTCTAAGTATTAAATATCCAGGCCAAAAATGCGATCTACTCATTCCCATTTCCAGTATTAATCAGGGATTATGCCTCCTAGTTTGATTCATGTTTTATTCATGCTTACAAGTTTTCATTCTTTCTGGCACTTTGCATCATGCTAAAAGTAGTCAAAATGTGAAAGCTTGCAGATAAATAGAAAAATGCTGATACATTATCACTGTTTAACTCACCAGAATTTTCACCTTTTTCAGGAAGGCACATTAGACCATTCAAGTCATTTCTCATTACTGCCTGAGCTATTCTACATAGGACCTAACGGATGATTTTTTCATTTTGTAAACTTTCAGGTCTGTCTTTAGCAATTCAGTTTGCTTTAACCTCAGATATGTTATTTTCTTCCTTTTTGAAATACGAATAATAAAAGTAGATTGGAACACAGCATTGTTGGCAAACCAAACTTTATTAAATATTTGATTTTATCTGTTACAGAACATGAAAAGCAGCGGTTATGCAAGAGTACCGATTATATGAATTTGCATTTCAAAGTGAAATGGTTTTATATTGAATATGTGCGAGAACTTCCTGCCTTCAAGGATGCCGTTCCTGAATATTCCTTGTAAGTAGTGATTTTCACCCGCAAGTTTATTCTCAATTCATAGTCCTGTAAAATTAAACCTGAATTATGCAGTCCTAAAATCTCTTCACATAATCTTCATTTGAATGCTGACATTTCTGTCATAAAATTAACATTAAATGATTTGCATACCTTTGGGAACCATATTTAATTGAATTGTGTTGCATTTTTCAAGTATGACTTACTTGGATATTCAACTCAAAGAGAAAGAAATACGTAATACATAATACACAATGGCTCACATGATGAAATTATTTCTTGTAAAAGTGCTTGAACTCAAATTTTGTTGGGAAAATGAGGGGTGCTTGTGTATTGATCTATATAGTCCAAATTACTCTTTATTTCAAACCTAAAAATGTCTTAGATATTTATATTTCTAAAATACAAGTCATTATTAAACAGGTGACATTTTCAGAAACATGAATCTATCAGGTACAATTGTAATCACACAGATTTATAATACTCTGCATTTTATATTTGTCAGAATTGTTTTATTCTGTTGAGGGAGGGCTTCCAAATTCTAGGCACTGTGCCAAGTGTTGTAGGACAACAGTGAATAAAATAAAGGCTTCACCTTGAAAGGAGCTTATACTCAAGGAGATAGTGTAAGAACAAAAATCCTGCTAAAGCAAGGCAAATTGAAATAATTACTAATTCAAGTAATATGAGCAAAGTGCAATGGGGTCTCACAGAAGAGAGATATTACCCCATTTCAATGACTCTACACAGTATTTATGGATGGGATAGCATTTGATACAGACTTTGAAATGTTTGGGCTATGGCAAGAAAACGAAAGGAAAGTTATGAGCATAATTATGGAGGAAGGAGTACATGGGCTATGGTCCATGGGAAATAGTTTCATTTCAGTGGAGTACAGGGTATCTTTACAAAATTAGTAGAAAGTAATGTAGGAAACGTGGTTTTGAACTAGATTATATAAATACTGTGAAGCTTTTACCACTTTTATTAGGCATTGTGGGGGTTGGAAAAGGTAGAGAATGGAGGGGGGTAGGGAAGGGTATATATACATAATAGAGGGATTGCAGTAAAAATGTAAAGGATGAAGATGTATGGGAGAGAAATTTCAAAGATAGAATTTACAGAATTTGTCTACTAAAGACACATGAGGGTAAAAGAAAGAAGGAAGAGTTAAACATGCAGTACATGTGCCTAAGCGTTGGTATTGACTGGGAATAGGGAAATGAAAAAGGGAGCTATTTGCCAAGAGAATTCTGCTTCTGGCTCTGTGTAGACTAACTAAACTACACTAACTTAAATCAGACTAACATGCTCACTGAAGACCAACTATAAAAGCAAAATAAAATTAAACAGTATCAGAGAGCAATTGAGGCAACCAGGGATTGAGAAGCTAAGGTCCCTGAGAAAAGAAATGCTTTGAGGTGAACCCTGTATTTGCTGCAGTTTCTCTCCAGTCCTCTCCATCTACACGCATTTACCAATTTGCCATATAAGTCATGGTGGTCAAATAGAGAACAGTAACCCAGAGTTTATAGTGATCTCCCTGGGCTAGAGAAACAAACATTGGTGTTCAAGGCTCTGAAGGCTGCTTTGTCTTGTGGGACCAACATCCTAGAATAACAGGAACTACAGAGAAGTAAGTATAGCATGCTGCATGCAGTTTCTTCTTGAGGTATTCTCTGATTCTTAATCTGCCCGTGTGTGGAGAGTGAGGCAGAAATAAA
This sequence comes from Grampus griseus, assembly GCF_964374135.1. Taxonomy (NCBI): domain Eukaryota; kingdom Metazoa; phylum Chordata; class Mammalia; order Artiodactyla; family Delphinidae; genus Grampus; species Grampus griseus. The sequence goes on from NC_139018.1 coordinate 98,271,342, forward strand.
CAAGTAGAAAGCAGGCACTAAGAGATTAAAAACCAAGCAGAGACTTCAGTAGTCTCACAATGCTGGGGAGATAAAAATTAGAAAGCAAGGCTTCCTAAGAAAGAAGAAGCATTATAAACATCCCAGGTTTTCAGGTGAGATCCCTGAAGGGACTCTGTCCTAAAAATAAGGGCAAACTGGAAATAGCCCAGTCTAAAACCCAGTCTTTTCTAGATTGTGGTGATCTCTGTACATTCTGTCTACAAGAAGAAATTCAGATCCCCTTTGGAGGAAATGATCAACCAAAGGTTCCACAATTTTTCATAGACAATGCACAATATTTAACAAAAGATTAAAGACTGCCAGGCAACAGGACCAAATGACTAGAATCCAAGAGAAAAAAGAGAAATTAGTCTTATCAGACATAGAGTTTGATGTGTACTTCAAATTATGGGAGAATTTCAACAGAAAAATGGAACCTATAAGAAGAATAAAATGGACATTGTAGAACTGAAATAGGATGAAATTAGGAATGTGATAGATGGACCTAATGGCAGAATATACATAGCAGAAGAGGGCTTAAAATTACTGGAACATATTTTTGAAGAATATATTCATATAAAAACATAGAAAAAATACAAAATATAGAAAAAATAGAACAGGGATATATGGGACAAATTTTAAAAAGGTCTAATATACAAAGACCTGAGTTCCAGAAAAGGAGAAGAGAGAAACAGTACTAGAGCAGTGTGTGAAGAGTTACTAGATGTGGATTTTGCAAAACTGATGAAAAACATGAAGCCACAGTTTAAGAATTTCTGTAAATCCTAAGAAGGGTAAATTCAAGGAAAACTACCTGTAGTTACATCATAGAAAACTGCTTAAAATCAAAAAGAAGAAATCTTTAAATGTACTGGGTCAAGAAAGGGAAGACACTTTACCTTCAAAAGGGCTACAATAAAACAGTTGGCTGATTATTCAGTAGAAGTGACTGAAACCTGAATACAATGCAATGATATCTTTTAAGTGCTGAAAGAAAACAACTAACAATTTAGAATTCTACAAGTGTCAAACGTAGCCTTCAAAAATAAAGGAAAATAAAAACATTTATATAACTGAGAAGTTGACAGAACTTATTTCCAGCAGACTCTCACCAAAAATGTACTGTAAGCTTTCAGACAAGGAAAATGACTCAAGATAAAAATACACTAATATAGTAAAGAATTACAATCATTAAAGAAGGTGAACAAATGTGTACATTTAAAGCACATTAAAAAAATTTAAAAATAAACACATTAACTATATAAAATTTTTTAAATCTGTAGAATAAAATATACATAGGATTAGGACTTCCCTGGTGATGCAGTGGTTAAGAATCCACCTGCCAATACAGGTGACACAGGTTCAATCCCTGGTCTAGGAAGATCCTATATGCTGTGGAGCAACTAAGCCTGTGTGGCACAACTATTGAACCTGTGCTCTAGAGCCCATGAGCCACTACTGAAGCCCGTGCGCCTAGAGCCTGTGCTCTGCAACAAGAGAAGCCACCGCAATGAGAAGCCCATGCACCACAATGAAGAGTAGCCCCCACTCACCACCACTAGGGAAAGCCCACGCACAGCAATGAAGACCCAATGCAGCCAAAAATAATAAATAAGTTTAAAATAGAAGACAGCAATAGCATGAAAAGGTAGGAGAGTGATACACTGAGTAATACAAGATCCTTGACTTGTTTAAAAAGTGTAAAATACTCATTTTAAAAAGCTTTGAATATATCGTGGATGTGTATTATAATTTATAGTGTAACCCCTTAAGGTATAATATAATACTATGCATCAATAAGATAATGGGGAAGGGGAGGAGGATAAAACAACGTTACATAAAAGGCAAGAAACGAGAATGAAAAGAAGGAAGAGCAAGTAGGAAACTGAGGGTGAGGGAAGCAAGATATGATAGATTTAAAATTTAATGTATCAGAAAATTAAGCATAATCATTAAATGCAAATAGATTAATACTCTAGCCAACAAGTATTGTCCTACTAGATAAAATAGCAAAACCCAAAAGATCTTGCTTACAATTTATTCACCTAAAACATGAGCCTAGAAATGTTAAGTGAAAGGATGAAAAAAATAATTGAAAGGAAAATGACACAGCTATCCTGATATTAGACAAAATAGATTTTAAGATAAGAAACACTTTGAGAGAGAGAAATTTTTCATGATGATTAAAGGAGCAATTCAACAAAAAGATGGGAAAGATATCTAATGGAAAGATATCCCATGCTCTTGGATTGGAAGAATTAATATTGTTAAATGGTCATACTACCCAAAGCAACCTACAGATTTAATTTGATCTCTATCAAATTACCCATGACATTTTTCACAAAACTAATTATTACCCTAAAATTTACATGAAGGACCCGTGAATTGCCAAAGCAATCCTGAGGAAAAAGAACAAAGCTGGAGACATAACCCTCCTAGACTTCGGACAATACTACAAAGCTACAGCAATCAAAACATCATGGTATTGGCACAAAAATAGACATATGGATCAATGGAACAGAATAGAGAGCCCAGAAATAAACCCACACATCTACGCTCAATTAATCTTTGACAAAGGAGGCAAGAATATACAATGGAGAAAAGACAGTCTCTTCAGGAAGTGATGTTGGGAAAGCTGGACAGCTACATGTAAATCAATGAAGTTAGAACACTCCCTCACACCATATACAAAAAAAACTCAAAATGGCTTAAAGACTTAAACATAAAACATGACACCATAAAACTCCTAGAGGAGAACATAGGCAAAACATTCTCTAACATAAATCATAGCAACATTTTCCTAGGTCAGTCTCCCAAGGCGATAGAAATAAAAGCAAAAATAAACAAATGGGACCTACTCAAACTTATAAGCTTTTGCACAGCAAATGAAGCCATCAACAAAATGTAAAGACAACCTATGGGATGGAAGAAAATATTTTCAAATGATGTGACCAACAAGGGATTAAATTCCAAAATATAAAAACAGTTCATACAACTCAATAAAAAAAACCAAACCACCCAATCAAAAAATGGGCAGAACAAATAAATAAATATCATTTTTCTTTTTGTTCAAACTTTAAAAATAAATAGGCAGAAGACCTAAATAGACAATTCTCCAAAGAAGACATACAGATGGCCAACAGGCACATGAAAAGATGCTCAACATCGCTAATTATTAGAGAAATGCAAACCAAAATGACAAAGAGGTACCACCTCACACTGGTCAGAATGGCCACCATCAAAAAGTCTACAAATAAATGCTGGAGAGGGTGTGGAGAAAAGGAAACCCTCCTTCACTATTGGTGGTAATGTAAATTGGTGCAGCCACTATGGAAAACAATATGGGGATTCCTTAAAAAACTAAAGATAGAGTTGCCATATGATCCAGCAATCCCACTCCTGGGCATATATCTGGAGAAAACTCTAACTTGAAAAGATACATGCACCCCAAAGTTCATAGCAACACTATTTACAATAGGCAAGTCATAGAAGCAGCCTAAATGTCCATTGATAGATGAATGGATAGAGAAAATGTGGTACATATATACAGTGGAATACTACTCAGCCATAAAAAGAATGAAATATTGCCATTTGCAGCAACATGGATGGACATAGAGGTTATCATACTGAGTGAAGTAAGTCAAACAGAGAAAGAAAAATATCATATGATGTCACTTATATGTAGACTCTTAAAATACGATACAAATGAACTTATTTACAAAACGAACACTCATAGACACAAAGCAAACTTATGGTTACCAAAGGGGAAGGGGGAGGGAGGGATAAATTAGGAGTCTGGGATTAGTAGATACAAACTACTATGTATAAAATAGATAAACAACAAGGTCCTACTGTGTAGCACAGGGAACTATATTCAATACCCTGTAACAAACCATAATGGAAAAGAATATGAAGTAGAATATATATATATATCTATATATACACACACACACACACACACACACATATATATATGAAACCATAACATACATAACTGACTCACTTTGCTATACACCAGGAACTAACACAGCATTATAGATCAACTATACTTCAATTAAAATATTTCAAAAATAAAAAGATATTTCATTTCTAAATTTGTATGTATCAAATGACATGTCAGCAAAATATATAAAGCAAAAATTGTCAGAAGTAAAATGAAAAATCAAATCTACAATTCTATTTGGAGATTATACATCTTTCAGAAACTGAAGAATCAGACAAAAAATGTCATTAAGAAAAAAGACATTTCAACAACATGATATCTGTCCATCTATTTCTGGTCACCCAGAGTTTCCACAAATTTTCATATTGTTTACGCACATATACACACACACACACACACACACACAAACACACACACTACCTATCTACAGTTATAACCAGCAATGAGAAAATACACATTGTTATCAGATGTACATGGTGCATTTACCAAAATAGACTATCTGATAGACCAAAAAGCAGGTATAATGAATTTTAAAAGATTGAAGCATATACTGTATGTTCTTGGACCACTGTGAATTAAGCCAAAAATCAGCTCCAAGAAGATAACTAGAAAGTCACCAGATAGGGAAATTAAGCAGATACTCTAGATCATTCATAAGTCAAAAAACAAATCACAGTGTAGATTACACGATATTTTTAACTAAGTGATAAAATATGGCATGTCAAGACTTGTGGATTACAGCTAAAACAGTAAACAGAGGAAGATTTATAGCTCTAGTTCTATAAAGAGAAAGGAAAAAAGGCTATAAAATCAGTCATATAAGTTATCAGAAGAAATGTTTAAACGCCAGTCAAGTCAAGAGAAAGTAGAAAAAGAAAATAATCAACATGACCTGGAATAAAAATAAAGTAGAAAATTGAAGGAGAAATTAAAAAGCCAAGTGTGTTTTTGAGAAGACTATAAAAATCAAAAAAACCTTAGTAAGGCCAGTGAAAAAAGATATGTCACAAATTACCATTTTCAGGAAAAGATGTCACTAAAGATGCTATAAAGATAAAAAATTATTAAGAGTATTTATGGTAGCACATTTAAAAGTTAGACAAAATGTACAAATTCCTTTAAAAAGAAAACTTACCAAGCTAGCATAGGAAAAAAGATAAAATCTGAGCGGGTCTATAACTATTTTAAAATTTGAATCCTTAAATAAAAATCATGTCACAATTAAAACTCCAGGCCCAGATGGCTCCAAATGGAATTCTTCCAACTGTTTAAGAAAGAATATCAGCAATGTTACACAAACTGTTCCAGAGAAGGCAGGAATACTTCTCAAATCCTTTTTGAGGTCAGCATATCCTCACTACCAAAACCTATTGAGAACATGACAAGTAAGAATATTTACAGGCCAATTTGTCTCTGACCATAGTTTAAAAAAATAAATGAAATATTAGCCAATAGAATTCAGTGGTCTATAAAAAGAGTAATAGAACATGACCATGGGAAATTTATTCCTGGAATATGAGATTAAACATTTTAAAAGCAATGAATGTAAATCACCACATTTAAATTATGAAGGAGAAAATCGCTACAATCATTACACTAAATATGTAACAATAATTAGATAAAATAGAACATTAATTTATTATAAAAATCTTGTATCAAGTGAGGAATAGAAGGGAACTCTCTTAATCTAATAAAAGACCCACCCTTCAAAAAAGAAACTGTACATTCTCATGGATAAAATTTTGAAAACTTCCCCAAGATCAAGAATGACTGATTATATATATGTGTAACTGAGTCACTTTGCTGTACAGTAGAAATTAACACAACATTGTAAATCAACTATACTTCAGTAAAATAAATTTTTTTAAAAAGAACGAGACCAATAGCTGATAACATCAATTTTATTTAACATTGTGCTAGAAGTCCCAGGCAGTACAATAAGACAAGAGAGAGAAAAGTGTAATGGCTGTAAAAGCATATAATGATGCTATCCATATGTGTATATGACATATTTATACACCTAGAAAATTCAAAAGAAAGTATAGGAAAACTAAGAGAATCTAAAAAGTGATTGTAGTAAGTTCATTGAATTTCTATGTGACAGCCACAGTTAGAAAATTACATATAAACAATACCGTTTGAATGACATTAAAACCGTGATAAACTCATGTGATGAAAGATGTGCGTGCCCTCTACTGAGGCAACTATAAAATATTACTGAGAGGATTACTTAAGATGAACTAAATAAAAATATACAATATTCCTAAAAAGATGCATTATTGTAAAGGAGGTAGTTCTCCCCACATTGACATACAGATTCAAAGCAATCCCATAAGGAGTCCCGCAGCTATTTTTGTGTAGATTGACAAGTTCATTCAAAAATATGTAATACATAGAAATGCAAAGTGCTAAGACTAGCCATAGCAATCTTAAAGAGGAAGTAAAAAAGTTGTGGAGAACTGCGCTCAGTCACCAAGACTTATTCAAAAGGTAATTATTAATTGTATGGTGTTGTGCATGACAAATAGACCAATGAAACAAAATAGTCCAGAAAGAAATCCACACATTGCTGTTACCTGATTTGCATCAAAGATGCCAACTCAAAGGAGTGGGGGAAAGGATGACCTTCTAAATAAATGGTGCTAGACGACTGTACATCCATACGGAAAAAAGAACTTTGAAACTTAGACCATTCACAAAACCCACCTACTGGTGGATTGCAGATCACTAAAAGTTAAAGGTGAGCACCCAGAATCAGTTACAGGAGATGAGTCCATGTAGATGAAAGCCAGATGGTAAAGCCCTAAGAAATGAGAGAATGGCACAGTGGGGGACATAGCACACAAGATCTACATTTTACAGGATTTTGAATTGTAAAGGGAATTGTAGAGTGGGAATTGGAAACTAAGCATATTTGAGGCAGCATTGGAAGGGCCAAGAGAAAGGTAGAGATTGAAGGTAAAAGAGAAGGAGATATATATATATATATATATATATATATATATATATATATATATACATACACATACACATACACACACACACACACACATATATATATACACATATATGTGTGTGTGTGTGTGTGTATACACATACATGTATATGATAACACTGCACAGCATGCAGGACCTTAGTTCCCCGATCAGGGATTGAACCCATGAACCTGTACCCCATGTAGTGGAAGCTTACTTGGACTCCTAACCGCTGGACTGCCAAGGAATTTTGAGAAGGGGATATGTTTGAGAAGTGAAACTAAAGGTCTTCAAGGTAGCAGAACTAGAAAAAGAGAATGAAAAGAGATTTTTGGTCCTGAATTACTCTCAGATAAGAAAAGAGCAGTATTCACTGTTAATCATGTGCAAATGACATCTTTTATAGTATGCAATACTATTGTTTTTTTTTCAGGTGGTTTGAACCTTTTGTCATGCAGTGGCTAGATGAAAATGAAGACGTGTCAATGGAGTTCCTTAATGGAGCCCTGGGAAGAGACAAAAAAGATGGAGTGAGTTTAAATGACTTTCAGATTGCTTATTGTCAAGATTCATTTACACTGCTCACTTTTAAGCTAATGGGAATTTTTAGGCTTATTGCTATTAAGTTTAATTTTAATCCTCTCATTACCAAAATATAATTAAAACACAATTTTAAATGCTGATAAGAACCCTAGGGAATTGCTTTTAAAAAAAATCGATCACCCTTTTACCCCAAGATTCTTTACTCCTTGAATTGGTCTGAATCTGCAAGTTCAGTGGGCTTATACAAAGCTCCCCTGTTGTTCTGGAACCCTTCCAGGATTCCAAGATTAGGAACAGACACCCTCCCAATCCCTCTGGAGCAAATCAAATGTCTTGAGCAACAATCGGCTTGCTAAACCATCCTAATGCCTGTGGGGAATGAGAAATTGAAAGAACCAGTCCCTCAATTCAGTAATGGAGAAACCAATTAATAGCAACCTGCCCCATGGTATTAGTTTTACTACACTTTCCAGAAAAGGAGATGGATGATTTTAAAATGAGCAAGCATTGTATTACTGGGAAATGAAAGTACATGATATAGGAGATTGAGCTGTTTTTGTGAAATAATGAAGATTCCTTCCACAGTCCCTCTAAAGTACGCTTATGAGGATGGTTTCACCTTTTCTCCCCTCAGTTCCAGCAGACATCTGATCACGCACTGTTTTCTTCCTCTGTGGTTGATGTCTTTGCTCAGCTTAATCAGAGCTTTGAGATTATTAAGAAACTGGAATGCCCCAATCCTGAAGCATTAGCTCACTTAATGAGAAGATTTGCAAAGGTAGGTTAAATGGAATGAATCCTTTCTTCGCTGGGACTATGGCATGTTGTTATTTTCCTGCACAGAATTTGAAAAATGCTGTTGTTTTGTAGCATTAGTCTTGTCTGACTACTACCCCAATTTAATTTTCTAATTCCAGTAAAAATAGGCTGTTTCAGGTTTGTCATCTAACTCTCTTTTTACCCTTCCTGTTTCCTAAGTATGGATTTATCATCTTAAAATATCTGTTATTCACATGAATGACTCAGTCATTTGTAACTGATGAGACTACCTTAGGTGGCCAAATTAATTTCTATTTCAGCTCTGTAGCTGAAAATAAATCTTGGAATTTCATATTCAAATCGCAGGTATTTTTTTTAATCAGTAGTACGATAAAAAGTATTTGAACTTGGAGTAATGAAAACTGAGTTCTAACTTCAAATCAGCCAATAACTGTAGTGTGAGTCTGAGCAGTTCCCTTGATTTTTTTTTTTTAACATCTTTATTGGAGTATAATTGCTTTACAATGGTGTGTTAGTTTCTGCTGTATAACAAAGTGAATTAGCTATACGTATACATATATCCCCATATCCTCTCCCTCTTATGTCTCCCACCCACCCTCTAGGTGGTCACAAGCAAGGTCACAAAGTCCCTTGATTTTTATGAGTTTAGTTTTCTTAGTTGGCAAATTGATTTTGAGCAACCAGATTCCTCTGAAGACCTCTTCCTCCTCTTACTGTCTAAGAAGGCTTGCAAAGTACTTACTATTTTGCAAAAGTTTCTGGGGAAGTATAAGAAATAAAAAATGCTGTCTCTGGCCCTTCAAATCTTTATATATATATATATAAAATACTCAAGACCACATGACAGGAACTAATTGGAAGATGGCATGAAGAGGTCCACAATTCAGTCTCAAGCACGGTAGAGTGCACAGTAAGTTGAGCGGAAGGAAAACTAATGAGAGCTGAAATACAGTTTCCCTGGGAAAACAGGGCTCATTCAGCCTAAAAAGGTGAAGTTAGAAAAGTATTGTAAGCCACGGGAATAGCAGGAACAAAGGGAAAGGAAAAGCTGAGCGTGACGTGAAGAGCAGGGAGAAACAATCCTCTGGCAAAAAAGCAAAAAAAAGGAAAAGAAAAGGAAAAAAAAAATCTGTTCTGGGAGAAGTAGTGGGGAATGTTAGGAGAGTGAGGATGGGTCCAGATCTTGAAGAGCTCTGCTTCCCAGGCTGAGAAGTTTATACTTAATCTTTTGAACAGTTTAAGAAACAGTGAATATTTGGAGATTTTGAATCACGGTACTGATATGACAGATGTAGGGATGTAGGGCAATGACCTACACACCCCTATGCCTGATGGCCCTAAGGATAAGCCTGGCTTCATGGGTTGGATGATGGCAGAGGTTTCAGCTGGCTGTTTATTTGACAAGGGCTTACTCTTTGCCTCACTTGCACAATTTACTAGCCACTTTAAGAGATGTAGTCGTGAAGAAGCACAATCTCTGACCTCAAAAACCTATAATGAGATGGCCAAACCTATAAACAACTATGAAAAAGTCAAATGCTATAATCAGGGTATCTCAGAGGTTGAAAAAGGCCTAGTGTATATCTATATCTCTCTATCTTCTATATAGATATATAGAGAGAGAGATAGGTAGAGAGAGATATATATAGATCATGTTAAAAAATAAAGACATGCCAAAACTCAGTGAAACTGTATAATATTTAAGACATATTAATTTGCTAGGGCTGCCATAAATAAAATACCACAGAATGGTGGCCTAAACAGTAAAAATTAATTTTCTCACAGTTCTGGAAACTGTAAATCCAAGATCAAGGTGTCAGCAGGTTTGTTGTCTTCTGAGGGCTCTCAGGGCTTCTTGCAGATGACTATCTTCTCACTGTGTCCTCACACAGTCTTTCCTCTGTGTACCTGCAACCCTGGTGTTTCTATGTGTGTCTAAATTTTCTCTTCTTATAAAGACACCAGTCATATTGGATTAGGGCTCACACTAATGGCCTTATTTTAACTAACTCACTTTTTGAAAGGCCCTGTCTCCAAATACAGTCATATTCTGAGATATTAGGAGTTAGGGTTTCAACATATAAATTTTGAGGGACAAAATTCAGCCCCTAAAAGATGTATACATTTAACATGCCACTGCTTTCAACCACAGACGCCAACACAAGAGTAGATTACTTCATTTGCGTTCTCACAAAAAGTCTAAATTTGAGACCCTTTATGAATGGGAGGCTTGAGCCTGACCCTGTCATTGGCTCTGGCTCTTAGAAAAGTTTAAGCCTGGTTCACTGACAGGTGGATTAGGAAAGGGCTTCTTGTAGGAGGCAGCATCTTTATTAACTGTAGTAGGGTAGTTTTGCTGAGGTAACAAGGAAACCAAGAAACTGTATGATTTAACACAACAAAGATTTACTTCCTGCCCACCCAACATCAGATACCGGTTGGGCAACCCTATGGGGGAGCCTTTGTCAAAAATAAACAAAGCCAGATACTAGTTAAAGTTGTAAGGACAGATTTTAATTAGCAATAAATGAGTGCAATGGGGAAGAGTCCAGACTGAACGAGAGTCAATTTTGATTTGTACAGACGTCACTGGCTGTTTTAGAGGCAGAGTGTAGGAACAGGGAGGGCACAAGCAGGGGCTCTCTCTGTCTTTCTCTCTATACTGTCCCCACTGCCGAAGCCCAACAGTCCACCAAAAAGAAAATCATGACCTAAGTTCACACACTCAGAAATCCTACCTTCCAGGCCTTCCTAGGTACCCCTTCCATCAACTGGTTCTCTCTGAAGAGCTATCTCCACCCTGCTGTGCATTAGGTAGGACAATGGTTCTCAAACTTCAGCTTGCACCACTACCACCTGGAGGCTTGTTAAAACATAAATTGCTGGGACTCAACCCCAGAATTGCTGCCTCAGTAGATCTGGGACTGGATCAGGGCATTTAGATTTCCAACAAGTTCCCAGATGATGGTTATGATACTGTTGGAGACATGCCTGAAGTAGACATGTCTTAACTAACTACAGATGACCCTTGAACAACGTGGGTTTGAACTATGGGGGTCCGCAGTTTTTAAATAGTGAATACTACAGTCCTACATGATCTGTGGTTGGTTGAATTCGGAGATATGGAAGAACTACAGATATGGAAGGCTGACTATAAGTTATAAGTAGATTTTCCACTGTGCGGAAGGTCAGCGCCCCTAACCCCCTGGTTGTTTAAGGTTCAACTGTACTCACTAGTATTAATTAAAGAACTAATGTATAGTAGTGATTTTACTTTGTTGAATAAATTAGAATGAAATCGAGGTTGCCCCTGAATTGTACATGAACACTTTCATTCCGGTGTACTTTGTATACTCACAAAGAAATGGATGTTGTTATAGCCAGTGTACTCACAACTCTTATGGGCACAAGGCCTTAAACTACATCCTACATGGCTGAGCCCTTTTCCTTAAATGCAACCTATCCGGACTTGCTAACCACTGGCATTTGTAGGCTAGTGGATGCGAGATTGTAGGATCAGTTTCCTCCCAGCAGGAATTCAAGGGACTAGGTTTTTCCTATAAAGTAGAGGCAAGAATTAGACCAGGGGAAGACCTTAAGAATAATCAGAAATGGATGTCTGGATTCCCCTGCCCAAACTAAATCTTGAACAAGTGATAGTCTGAGTTGCAACAAGCTCCTAAAGTCAGGCTTCTGTTGGTTTTTGTTCTTGCCATATAGTGAAATGATTCCTGCAGGTAACACTATCATAAGAACCTGTAAATTGAGAGTAGTATTCATATGTATGAGTAAATCAGCACTCATTAGGGAAGTCCCAAAGTAATTTTCAACATTACATCTAAAATAAGTTTTGGACAGGTGCATTTGGAAGATACTTCAGTCTGATCCACCACCTGTTTTCCTAGATTTATTGGTCTGCTGCTTGATAAGATGTTATATTTTCCAAAGCCAGTCTTCCATTTAAATTGATGCATATTATCACTTTACCTTGTACTTCCACAAACTATGGATTTTCTGTTATCCCTAATTTCAGGTTTCAGGTTTTCATTGTGATTTTTAAAGTCTATAAAACGAGTTCATAGTCACATTCGGTGAATTCAGCTTTGTAAATTAAACATCTCTCCTTTAGTTTAACTCCTTGGACTGTCTCCCCAAGTTGATTTTGAGCCGCAAAGAAAATTCAGACGAATAGGTTATACAAAAAATAAAATCTTTTTTGTCTTTGCTTTTCTATGGAAAGAGATGGTCTGTATCTACTGCTCTTGTTGCTTTCTCTCTTCTAAGAAAATCATGTCCACATTGGACTTATGATAATTCAAGCTCTGTAAGTAACAGCAGTAGGGTGCAAACTCATCAATATCTCTTTAAGTAGTTGAAATAAAATGTAACAAAGTTTGTTCATTTTCCCTTATTTTGCATAATTAATGGGAGCAGAGGGCATCCTTAGGCTCAGAGAGAGTTATTAGTTGGAGAAGGAGAATTTAGAATTAAGATGAAAAAGACAGAAAGAGGGGAAGGATTAGGCAATATTTTTCGCAAATATTGCACCAATAAATAACTTACTAATTAAAGGTAAATGTATTGAGATAGTGTGGTGCAACAAAAGCTGAAGTTTAGGTCTTAAGAGGTGGTCTTGTTATTAGTAAGGCTCCTTATCATAGAAAATTACTGAAAATATTCATTGCTAAGTGACATATATGGGAATGTTCTGACACCCCTCTCATAATGAGGTATTTAGGAACAAGGCAGAAAGTTGAAAAAATAACCATCACAAGGAATTTTGTCATGGTAGGGGTGCGTGTGTGTGTGTGTGTGTGTGTGTGAGGGGCGCAGGGGTGAGGATGGGAACTAGAAACCATGAGAGATGATGAAAGCATGAAGTGTCATTCATTCAGGAAAAGAAAAATCATTAGGGGGCATTAGGTAATAAGTATCCAAGCATAGAGGAGGTTACCACCAAACAGTATACCTTCTGAGTATTTAGATAAGTTAGAAATAAAGAATTTTGTGATGGAGCTGGTTGTATTAAAATGGAATGGATGCACGTGGAATATCTTCCAAATGTACTCAGAAATATTACAAATTGTCATCTAAATATAATAGTTAAATTGAGATCCTTCTTTTGGCAAGGGTGTAGATTTAATCACTACTTATGGCCATTGTTCAGCTGAAAATGACATTAGAAAAGTTTTCCCAGTTAACATAACCTGGAGTGTGTGTGTGTGTGTGTGTGTGTGTGTGTGTGTGTGTGTGTGTGTGTGTGTGTGTGTGTGTGTGTGTGTGTGTGTGTGTGTGTGTATGTGTAGATACATATATCTGTATATACATACATATAGGTCTTTACTTACCTGGATACATTTCACAATTTTTTTTCCTAGACCATCAATAAAGTTCTGCTTCAGTATGCTGCAATTGTATCAAGTGATTTCAGTTCATACTGTGATAAGGAAAATGTGGTAAGTAAAAATGTCTCTACTTTCAAGTATTCCTCAGTTGAGAACCACTTCTTCAAACTAATAAGTAAGCAAAGGAAGTTGTTTTCTTTCTGTTCTCATACAGGATGATAGAAAATAGGGATCTCAAGAAATTGTTTGAAAATTTCCTAGTAGTCCTGAACTGGTACAAAATAGAATTCAAAGGAAGGTTGAGAGCATCTCAATGCCAGCCAGCTTGTGGTTTTCCATGATGATAAGGAATAAGGCTCATATAAACAGCTGAAAACCCTCATCATTGTAAACACTGGAGCTGGGACCTAGGAGTTAAAAAGTTGTTTATTGTTAATACCAACTAGGGTAGTTTTGGCACCAATACCAAAATGAGTATAATTTAGCCTTTCAGTTTTCAAATAAATTGAAAAGGATGGTTAATGTAAGGAGTGATGCTAATTTATACTCTGAATTATTAACTTAGCCTTTTATTTTTTGGATGATTGAGAAAACATTGATAAAATCTAAGCCAGTATTGCAGCTTAATAAAAGGAATGAAGAGAAGTAAGATAAACTAATTTAGAATATAATCAGTGTTATTTTATGGTAGAGGGTAAAATCTTTCTATTCACCATATATAATTTTAGGAGAAATCTGTCAGCAACATAGGATTTTTTTTTTAAAGACTGAAAAAAATATTTTAAAAGTCAGTACTAGGGCTTCCCTGGTGGCGCAGTGGTTGAGAGTCCGCCTGCCGATGCAGGGGACACGGGTTCGTGCCCCAGTCCGGGAAGATCCCACATGCCGCGGAGCGGCTGGGCCCATGAGCCATGGCCACTGGGCCTGCGCATCCGGAGCCTGTGCTCTGCAACGGGAGAGGCCACAACAGTGAGAGTCCCACGTACCGCAAAAAAAAAAAAAAAAAAAAAAATCAGTACTAGATTTTTCAAGACAAAAATCAGGGTGTTTTTTTCTCCCTCAAAAAATCAGTTCCCACTATCAGGCAAGTCTTAAAGAGAATTCTTGCTGAAACCTCCTTGACCTCTTGCTGAGAGCTCATTAAGATAAGTCAGTCCTAATGGTTCTTGAGGGTCCCAAAAGATGCTTCTTTTCCTTAAAGGAAAATGCTACCTAGAAATTTTACTGAAACTCCCAGGTATCTCAGCAGTGAGTTCTAATTGCCATTGGTTATATAAATACTCTAATAGGCAAGATAGAGTATTTATTTATTGAAAGCATATAGCTACAATTAAATTTATAATACACTTGAAAAGTATTATATTGAAAATCAAAACAGTGACAGATAATTTCAGAAAAGCTTCTGATTTACTAGGACAGCCAAACTGAAGATTTTGAAAGGTGGCTGTGAATTATTAAGGCTAATTCCTGTCATTCAGAAAGGAAAAGTAGCCTTAAAAGGCCCTTGCAGACTTTATAGTATATTTTATTTTTTAAAGGAGAAAAATGATAAATCAGCATTTATTGTATTATTCTCTGTATTTTTCCTTTATATTTTATACTTTTCAAAATCAAATTTTAAAAAAGTCATTGAAATATTATAGCACAGGAACTTACTTTTCCTTCCTCAATGCTTTTCTTTCCTAATTACTGATATCTTGACCAGTCTTAGACTCTCATTCAAATGCCAAGTATCATTTTAGCTTTTCCATGAAAGGATATCAGTTAGCTGCTTAGTTTAAGCTTTCAGCTGAGGTAAATTGAAGAAGTGCTTTTATACATTTGTGTGTGTACATATCACTGCTGTTACAGATTTCTTTAAATATCAAGAACATTGAAACATTATTATTTTTTATTTTCTCTGTATATATATGACAATATTCCTATTTCATCTGCAAATTGCACTAGAAACTTTTAAAGAGAGACATCTTCTAAGAGATGACCATAACACTTGCTTTCCCAGGGGTCAGAATTATAGACGACAGTTAAACAGAATATCTGTGACAGAATTTTTTTTCTTCTGTGACATTTTAAATTTGGAATGGGTCACAAGTTTTCAATCCATTCTTCCACACTCCACATTATAGCAAAGCAGCATTATCTAAATCAGAAATGCTTGATTTATTTTTTAAATCTTTTTCAACTCAAAAACATAATTTGGTGGAATCTAAAAAATACAACAAACTAGTGAATATAACCAAAACGAAGCCGACTCACAGATATAGAAAACAAGCTAGTGGTTATGAGTGGGGAGAGGGAAGGGAGAAGGGGCAATATAGGGGTAGGGAATTAAGAGTTACAAACTATTATGTATAAAATAAGCTACAGGATATATTGTACAACATGGGGAATGTAGCCAATATTTTATAATAACTATAATAGAGTATAACCTTTTAAAATTGGGAATCACTATACTGTACACCTGTAACTTATATTGTCCATCAACTATACTTTGGTAAAAAAAAATATATTTGGGTCATGTAGAAATGGCCATAGTCTGAGCAAATCTAACTTTTATATTCATTGCACTTTAGGTTCCTAACTTTGTTCCAGGTTTAGAGCAAATGAAATACATTATGACATTTTTAGGGGAAAAGCCAAAATATACAAAGATTAAAAATTAACTTCAAACATAGGTTATTTTTATCTAACTAAACTCACCAACAAATGATGCTTCTAAATTCAGTTAATGTTCCCTTTACTATGGGTATTTTTAGCTGTCTTTGCTTGTTTTTCGTTTACCACTGAAGTCTTTAAAGTAAAAGTTGTTCCCCGATTAGGTTTAAGGTAGAGTTGTGTAATTCAATTCTCAGTACTGTTTTGATAAATTGATTCAATAAAATTGAAATTTGAACATGTCAAGGTCAGGGGAAGCTTAATCAAAGAGGAAAGTCTCATGTTTATTTTTATCTCCGTCTGGATAACTGCATCTCTTTTTTTATATGTAGCCTTACCCAGGTCAGTGGCAATCTGTGCCAAGTGAGCCCAAGTGTCTTTGTTCATTTGGCTTCTTAGTAGCTCTTTGCCATCGGAAATTATTATATTAAGAAGGCTTGGAGGTTGGTTTAATTTGTAAAGCTGGAACTAAAGTACTATTACATGTGTCAAAAGAGATAAGCTTGAATGCTAATATCAAATAATCATAAAAGAGACTACCCAGCTAACTTAGACCCATGAAAAGCAGGATGATTACACCTTTACCCATGTAGTCTTCCTGCTTCTCCTTGAGTCATGCTCTTCCTTAGTTCTTTCCCCTCTGCAATGAAAAAGAAAAAACCCCAATGGCCCTATACCCTAAAGGAAAAAGCTCTGTTGGTTCAGTTTGTTGACATTGGGTCAAGATGCGGAAACCCTGAAAATCTGATCATACATGCCACGGAAAGGATTAGGCCTGGATCCAGTGACTCTCCATCACAGCTGGCAATCTGAATCATTTGTAGAACATTGTGGTTCAGCTTACTGAACAAAATCTATAGGAGATAAATCTCTGTGTTAAAAAAAAGAAAATATTTAAGTGCCTGGAATTAAGAGTAGCAGTTCTAAATTGTTTTCGTAAACTGAAGTTAGGATGTGGTCACTTTAAGAGTCAAATAGAAAGTTTTTCAAAGGTCAGTAATTTGGTTAAAACAATAATAAAATCTTTCCACTGATGAGCACTAACACCTCTCTGATGTCCTGGAAGTCCTTTGCAGGCCTCTCTCTGACTCATTATTGGCTCATTTCCCAGCACCTTGGAAGGCATATCCATTTTCCTTTCTTTCACTCTTTTCTGCCATTGATATGCTGGCTCTTCAGAATCAGTATGTAGCAAATATTAAATTATTCCATAACTATTCTGAATTCCATTATAAATTAATTTCTACTATTCTGAGGACACATCTAGTCCTGTCAGAAAGCTTTACATCTTAATGTGATTGTTATATTTCTGCCTCCTTGGAAACAAGTCAAGGAACATTTTTAAAGCATGTATTATGTGTGAGGCTCCGTGCAGTACTCTGTAAGAAAAAGCAGAAAAGGACACAGAGGCACATACAGTGCATTTAAGGTCAGCTGGCAAGACAGTCAAAAGCAACTCAAACGTGAAGTTAAATAAAACAAATGTCAAGTGAGTGACAAAAAAGATACAATCTCAAGTGAGTGACAAAAAAGATACAATCTGGGAAAACAAAGGCCCTAACCTGAATGATGGACATGACTGAAATAGGTGAAGAAGTTCAAGTGAAGGGCCTACATGCTAAGCCGAGCCACGGAGTCTGGAAAGCACAGGTGTTGGGGAGGTGGGAAGCAAGCCTCTTGTAGTTGAGAGTTCATCATAGTACAGTAGAGGGAGAGGAGAAGACAAGCATGGTTTGGAGCTGTATAACTAAGGGCCTTGAATACCAAGGGGTGGCCTTTATCGATGGAATTTATTAAAGGTTTTTTGGGTTTTTTGTTTTTTTTTGCATTTCTGAAATTCAGATGGTGTTTTAGCTTTTGAAACAGTGAAATAATAGAATAGTTTAAACTAGTTTGTTTTTCTTAAAGTAAATCTTTAAAAAAGTGAACTGAATTTGGTTAATTTTGAAGTACAAAATGCCACAATGCTAAGAATAAAATAACTTCTAGTAATAGGTCTCCAATGGTTTATTGTCTAAGTATATTATTAAATTTCATTCCCCAAAGTGGTCATATTTTCTCTCTTCAATTCTTAACTGTTAAAAAGTATAATCTTAAAATAGCATAATTATTCTGTTTGCCAAATAGAATTGAACTTAGGTGATAGTTGTATACTATCACATTGAAGGTAAACTCATTCAATAATTTAATGTATTTTTTGTTTTGTTTGCTTTATTTAAAGCCCTGTATATTGATGAACAATATTCAACAATTGCGGGTTCAGCTGGAAAAAATGTTTGAATCCATGGGAGGAAAAGAGGTGGGTATGTTTTTATGCCTGCATTTGCCAAATATCTCAGAGGTCATTAGCAGCGTATCTCTTTGCTACGGAGAGTGACATAATCAAGTTTTTACATGGCTTAGCTAAAGAACAGGAAATGCTAACAATCTAAAATACCATTAACAGCTAAGGTGATCATTACTCCGCAACAGAATACTTCAGTAAATACATCGGAAGTGTGAATAGGAGGAGGGAGATGGTCAGTAGCCTTTTGTAATGTGTATATATAGTCATATATACACTATTAAATATATTTTTGTATATGCTGACGATATGTAAAGTTTCACAGCTGCAGATGTCTTTTACCATACTGCACAATGTCAACTTGATATCAGTTTTCTTCTGCAGTGTGCTTTGTGGCACTACTGGTTCTTGGTGTATCGCTGGTTTATTTTTCACATCTCAAAAATCTGTCACAACTCTGTTGTGTAGTGTCTGTAACGTGTTGTATCTTTGTCTAACATCTCTGACCTGCAATTCCATGAGCAGAAGAAGGAAGGAGAAAGATTCTTTTATGAAGTTTGTGATAGTACGCGTCTTATGACTGTTTCCCCTCCAAACTCAAAGACGATTGCACTTCCTACTTGTTCTCATTTGCTTGTTTGGATCAGGCAGACTGTGAAATACTAACGGGGCACCTGCCTTGAGCTGCCGCAGTATTTCACAAACCGACATGAGCATCTGGGGAATTGAGGACTGGAGACAGTGCTGCAAGGGAAGGTCATGCAGCTGTCATTCTCCCACCGCCACCCGCTCCGTAAAACAATCCCAAAGGTGGCTAGGATGAAGGGATATTTCTGTTTAAGGTTTTATTTACACTGTTCCTAATTACTGTGATAAGTACGCAAGACATATGTAAAGCTAGGTTCGATTTCAAAGCCAAGATCCCATTCATTTCTAAATTGATAAGGCTGAAAATGCTTCTTTTAAGATGGGACCTCTTCACACATGATGTTTCTTTCAACCCAAGAGACATTTATACATTTTTCCCCTGATGTCTTTTTTATTATTCTCAAGCCTCAGTCTTTTGAAAAATAAACTTGCTATTTAGCATCCTACAAATGAGAAGCACCAGGATACATGGGTGAAGGTGCAAAACATATACTCTCTATAGGTCCATTAGGGAAAGAATTTATGCTAGGAAGCAAAAATATAGTGGGGGTATGGTAACCATATTTTTAGAACCGAACAAATATCAGGGCATAATCTGACATGGTCTGGCAATGACACAAAAACTTGAAATTAGGACTAACTTGGTAGTTCCAGAATATGTGGTGGCTAAGGAATGAAAGATTTCAAATGCAAAAGTATTCTACTAATAGTCAACGCAAAGTATCAGTCTAAGGAGAAGGGGCACTCTGGATATTAAGATTCCCTTTGAGGGAATCATTTCATGCTTCTTCCTGCCCTCACCTCCTTCCTCAAATATTTGATAAATGCCTAGGCTTGCAGGGACAGACACTCAGGAGAGAAAGTTAAGTAAGACAGAGTTTAGTGGGAGAGAGAGATTCATAGGAGAACAGTTAAAAGAGAGGGCTGTATACGCAGTAAGAGTGCACAGCAGAGTTAGTACAGAAACTAGAGCCACTGACTGCCTGGGGTGAGTGACATCTGGGGTCAGATTTGTAAAAGGAGGTGATAAGTAAATTGTCTTTTAAAGGAAAAGTAGAAGTGAGCCTTGAGGACAAAAAACTGCAAAGATATTTTGCCTTCTAGCTATCTCTTCCAGAAGTCATTCATATTACCACAGCTCAATAGTGTAAAGTATCTCAGTGGCGTAAATAACTTTGCCAGCCAAGTTGTTCAGGTACACTTTCTAATACAGTTTCTAATTTAAAATAAATTTATTAACCTTGACTTTTGAATGCTTGAAATATTATCTTTTTTCTTATTTCTGTTTCTCTTTTTGCTTTTAATAACTCTAAAATACAAAAAAAGGCGCAAGTTACTTTTGATGTTTGATGTCATATTCCTTACAGAACTAAGCTAAGTTTTAAACATTTGTGAAAAAAATTAGGTAGCTTTTTACCTTTCCAAGGTAGCCAATAATTTGTAAAATACGCTATTGGTAATTTAGTCAATAAATTCTCCATGCCAAATTATTATTTCTTAGAAACTTTAGGGAGTTTGTAGGAGTAAGGAATTTTTCTCAATTTGGACACATAAAGAAATGCAGAAGAACTCAAGAATTGGTAAATTTGCTGGCCAAAGAGATTGTTTTATAATTAGATGGGTATGCTATTTATGCCCATTATTACAAAAGACCTGCAATTTGCATATTGGCCTCAAAATTACTCTTCTATTTTAATGGTTTAATCCTATGATTTGGATCAGATAAATGTCAAATACCTAACTGAAACAAGAGCTTTTCTGGTGTTTTTTTTTTTTTCCTGTTTATATGACAAGACATTCTGTCTGTACCTGCTTAGAAACTCATGCTTCTCTCAGGAAATGAAAACTGTCATTCAGTATTTAAATTGCTGTATTTTGACAGTTTCAGATTTTCAAGTAATAACCAATTATTTGATAGAAAATTTCCATTCACAAAATACCTAAGGTAGACTAAAATGATTCATAAGAAAAGAGCATAATTTCGTCCAACTGACCTACCTAACCGTTTCTGTATGACTTTAAAGTCATTGTCTTAACAGGTGAACAAACTAACTCAATCTGCGTATCAAACTAATATGGAAACAAAATACATACTTTAAATAAGAAGCAACCCAATTTCCTGAAGAAAACCCTACTGTCAGAGCCATTCCTTGGAGGTGGCAGATATGTGGGTGGGGAACAACCACCTATCACGGTTTAGCACGGAGTGGGGCATGAAGAAAATTCTATGGGAGGTCTTCTCTCATTTTCTGTTCCCAAACATTTTTATCCAAGTGAAGTTGGTCTAAAATTGGTATTAGGATAATAGCAAGAACATGTGATAAAAAAACATTCAGCTTACAAGGTTCCCTAGGATTGGGGTGGGCAGTTCACATATGTTTTCTTGGTTAAGGGTTGAGGAGATATGGTTTATTAGGCTAATTATGTTTAAATGCACATCAGTGTCAGGGCTGTTTAAAAACGGGTAATATCTAATTGTTTTTCTGAATCACTGCCTTGCAACTGGTTATAGGTGAATGGAACTCTCAAAGTATGAGACTTAGGGATATTGTAAGTTTCCAACTGCTGGAGAAGTCTGCATCTGTTAAGGTGGCCTGTGCATGTGCGGGTAATCTCTTATGACAGAGACAGAAAAAAATTAGTCCAGAAGAATCACATTGGCTCTGATAAAGGAGCAGAAACTAACCAATCCTGAAATCACCTAGATTTGAGTGAAAATTGACATTAAGGATTGGTTTGACATAACCAGTAAAGAATCAGATGTCAAATGCAATCTTTGGTTTCTACTCCAATGTTTTTAATCAAGTTAGCATAACATAGAGCTACCCAGATGCTGAGGTGTGTAAATAATACTTCTTCCTAATAGTTTCTTAGTATTAGAAAATGTTCCTAGAGGGTTATAAGATTTATGATCAGTGTATTCTATTAGGGACACTTTTTGGTCCTGGGTTGCCTCCCAGGAGTTTAAACTGATTTGGGTCATATATGTATTTGGTGTTCTTAGGTTCTCTTGTTTATACCAAGTCCTCCTTTAACTTTCTCTACTCCCCAAAGTTGTCTTCATCCTATGCCCCTCTCTTCAACAATAGTTCAGCTTGGGCAAGAACTATAGGTGCTAATGGTAGGAAATTGAATTTCTGAAGATTCAAAGGAAGATTGGCTTAAATTTCAGAGAATATTCTAGGTTTCCCTTTACATGAATTTCTGTCAGCTAGATACACTACATCTATTATAAGTTATTCTATTTTGACAACTAGTTTGCAAAAATTAAAGTAACAAACAGGATAAAATTTTCTAAATGCTGGTAAAGTTTGTGTTCATCCTTTAATTTTTAAAAAATACTCCCACATTAATAGTTTGATGTTTTATTTGTGTTCATTTATATTATGTTATTTTCTAATATTGATTGATATTATTTTAGCACTGAAATCAGTTAAAAAGAATAATTGGCTTCTACATTGTAAGAGTAAGCATAAAATGTTCTCTTGATTTAATTATTTTTCTTTTGCCCCCTCCCCCCGAAAGAAAAATTTTTAAATAAATAAATAAAATGGGAAACTTTGAATCTTGAACTCTGAGTTACCAGTTGGCATCCAGGAAGAAAAGTTAGCCCTGTCACCTCCAGAGAAACACACTGGAGCAACAGGATAATTGTTTATTACTTTTAATTCCATACTTGGAAAAATAAGGCACAACACAATATGCAAAAATTAATTTTTAGCCATTTTTAAAGTTTTCAATGGGCCTATTTATTTACAGGGATATTAAAAATGAAAATATATTTTCAAGCAACACATATGTTCAACTAATGTATAACCAGTTTTCTAAGTTATGAAGTTATCAAGTTCTGTAGGATATTCTGTCATACCTTGCATCCCACTGCTGTAACCAACAAAGGCTTTGCTCTCTAGCTCTTTTTTGTATGCATGCTATGCATTTCAATCAATTTTTTCAAATGTAAGAACTCTTCAGGTTTCATTAGAATTATCTAAATTTTGCATTTGATTTCAAAGGTTAAAAAAAGGAAAGGAAAGGAAACAGTATATGTATGCTATATTGTTTGAAGTTTACCTTGTAATAAGCAAAATGTTCTAAGAGATAAAAGGCATGCTCTCTCAGAACTCCAAAGTAATATTGTTTATGGTCTCTTTGCAGCTAGATCCTGAAGCTAGTACTATTCTAAAAGAACTTCAGGTTAAACTCAGTGGAGTTCTGGATGAGCTCAGTGTCACTTATGGTGAAAGGTAAGTGGCCTAAGTAATTACTATCCAAATGTATTAGGTTTCATTTAATGATAATCATGCCTTCAACACTGTCTCTCTCCTCTGACTGTCTAAGTCCGTTTAACCTCAAGACTCAATCTAAGCATCACCTCCTCTGGAAAATCTTCCATGACCCTGCGATTTTATAGTGATGTCTTGCTGCTTGCTCCCCAGAACTCCTGCTCCCCAGTATCCTGCAGTTGAGTAGCACTTACAACACTATGCTCTAAGTTCTGGTTAACTTTCCTCTTCCCTCTCTTTATTGTATGTTTCTTAACATCTCATTCTTATTTGCAATTCTAGTGTTTAGAGCTTAGCAATTGGCTGTTGAAAGAATAGAGGGAGGAGGGAAGGCAGAGATAAAATCCTCACATATATAACAAGTATGAGTTGTGTTCATGCCATACACATCAGTGTGGTTTCACTTCGAAAGAACTGAACTCTTAACCCCATAACTGAATTAAGTCAGGATGATTTGTTTTAGGCTTTAGAAATGTTAATGCAATTAGCTCATGGGAAACTACTGACATATCTATGTTTTGTCTTTTTTTTTTTTTAATTAACTTTTCTTGCCTATGGTGTGTTTCTAAAGAATGAGAAGTTCATCCTAGATAAACTTCATTTTGGATCTATAGGAAAAAGCTGTCATCTCATCAGCAAATGTTAAAATAGATTAGAAGTTATCCCTTATTGGTCATATCATTTGCAAATATTTTCTTCCATTCAGTAGGTTGTCTTTTCATTTTGTTGATGGTTTCCTCTGCTGTGCAAAAGTGTTTAAGTTTAATGAGGTCCCATTTGTTTATTTTTGCTTTTATTTCCTTTACTTCAGGAGACAGATCCAAAAAATATTGCTGTGATTTATGTCAAAGAGTGTTCTGCCTATGTTTTCCTCTAAGAGTTTTATAGTATCCAGTCTTATATTTAGGTCTTTAATCCACTTTGAGATTATTTTTGTATATGGTGTTAGAGAATGTTCTACTTTCATTCTTTTACATGTAGCTGTCCAGTTTTCCCAGCACCACTTATTGAAGAGACTCTCTTTTCTCCATTGTGTACTCTTGCCTCCTTTGTCATAAACTAATTGACCATAAGTGCATGGGTTTATTTCTGGGCTTTCTGTCCTTTTCCATTGATTTATGTGTCTGTTTTCATGCCAGTACCATACTGTATTGATTACTGTAGCTTTGTAGTATAGTCTGTAGCATAGTCTGAAGTCAGGGAGCATGATTCCTCCAGCTCTGCTCTTTCTCAAGATTGCTTTGGCTATTCAGGGTCTTTTGTGTTTCCATAAAAATTTTAAAATTTTTTGTTTCAGTTGTGTGAAAAATGCCATTGATAATTTGATAGGGTTTGCATTGAATCTGAAGATTGCCTTGGGTAGTATGGTCATTTTAACAGTATTGATCCTTCCAATCCAAGAACACAGTATCTTTCCACCTGTTTGTGTGGTCTTTGATTTCTTTCAGCATCTTACAGTTTTTGTTGTACAGGTCTTTTGCCTCCTTATGTAGGTTTATTCCTATGTGGGGTTTTTTTTTGTTTTGTTTTTGTTTTTAATGCAATGGTAAATGAAACACATTTTTGATGAGGTTCATTAATTTCATACAGAATTTGCTTTAAATATTAGTTCAATAAATGTTGACTTATTATTTGAAGCTATGTCTTCAGTTCTCAAATAAGACTGAAATTTACTCTTATGGAGAGGGCTAGTTATCTCTTTGAATCTCAGTCATCACTTATTAGTGTGTTTTGGAAAGATACATGCTTAACACACATTCATTGATTAGTTTTGCCACTCTTAAATCCGAAAGACTAAAACAAAAAAGACACTGAAAGTATCATATTTTTTCTCAAATGTAGAAATGAGGCAAAGTAAAGAAAAATCCTATGCTTGGACTTCTCTTCAGTATCAGAGGTGTGTTCATTATTTTCATGGAACCCCCTCTCAAAGTTTAAGTGCTGGGCCAGATGCAGTCTTGATGTATTGAGCTTTTAGGGTCGTAGCTCTGCCTTCTGATTTGTGTTGTTAGCTGACCTGGATGATCCTGCATAGTTGGCCTAAATGTTAATAAGTAATTTGAAGTTTCTGCTTACAAGGAGTTGGAGAGGCAGACATTGTCCCAGAGATTTGGGGGCTCGTTGGCTCTGACTTGGGGTGACACTTAGAGGCTTACCTCTCTTTATTCTAGTTGTAAGTTGATATGTGATTAGCAGAAGGACTGTTGCCTTCAGCTACAAAGGCAAAAATAGAGATTATTTAGCAAAGTTAAGGGAGATAAAAAGGGTCAGGAATAGATAGAGGTGTTCAGAACCTTACGGGAAGTAAGATGACTAAACAGAATAGAAACTATAATTAAATAAAAAAAGGATATTCAAATTATTTTCTGTAATGTATCCAAATCATCCCCTGAACAAGTACTTTTTATTCTGTTTTGTTTAAGATTGGGGAATATTCAGGTTACAAAGGCTGAAATATATATTATGATTGGAAAAACTTAGCAAACTTCAGTTATGAAATAAGGAGAGATGCCTTTAGGAGGGCACTTGAAGTACTTTAGTCATATGAAGTCAGCTATTTTAACCTAGATATTGAAACTCCTCGTTACCCTGTTTGTATTTCTTCATTGTTTTTTAAATATAGCTCTAAGAGAGCTAGGATTATTGAAGTAAACAGGCCACATGTCATGCTTTCCTTATAAAAAGATTAATTATTATATCTGTTGCCATAGATTTATTTCCCATACTGCCAGCCAGGTCTGCATCACACACTCAGGGTAGGTGGGAAGTCCATAATGATCAGTGTGATCATGCTGTGAAGTCAAACTGGATAATTTCATGCTGGACTTTATGCTGTGAAGTCAAACTGAATCCACCCTTCTTACAGTCTAAATTAGTGGTCTAGCGTTTTAAAGTTAAGTGCATAATTAATTGCCCCAAATCCATTTCATCTACCGTTATTAAAACCCACAATTAAATTATTCTACCCTATGTAGCTGGTAGGGTGATTTTTCAGGAAAGCCAGGACAGAGCCAAAGCAAACATCTGAAGCCCGGGTCCCCAGGTTCCTGATAACACGCAAAGGCACCCACCTGGGAACTGAGACTCAGCAACAGGACTTCAATGATATCTTAAGGATGTTCTTAACGTTTTCAAAACCTGTGCCACTTAGGTTTCTGCTTACACGCATTTTGCAGCTTGGTTTTTTGATCTATTACATTTCTTTTAATGATATCTTTGATGCCAGTGGCTGGCTGGATTAAGTAGATTAAAAATTTAGGAATATTTCATAGGATTTCTTCTGTGTGTTTGGCATCTTGAGTGCTCACAGACTCTGTCATTATTACCTGGTACTGCTGATTAATAAAAACTTCTCAACTATAAAATGGATAGAAAAAAAAGACTCTTTAGGTGAATTTACCAAAAATTGATAGAGACAAAAGATTTTCGGGTCAAATGCAGGTGTTGATTCACCCTGGATTCATGCTAAGGTAGAAGGTCATTCTCTTTTATTTTCTTGGTAATCCCTCCTCCATATGCCTCATCTCCCCACACAGAGCTGGCTTCTGGTGGGTGTTTACCATATGGGTCTGTTGTAAGAACCTGTTTGTACATTTTTGGATCATGAGTATCATACCTTCTGCTCAGTCTATCCTCCAGCCCAGTAAACTGATTTGAGAATAAGTTCAAAAGAAAGTAGCTATTTCAAAGGTGATTATTACTGCAGTCAGCAGGATCAATGATGCCCAGTAGTAAATCAACTAGGTCAAGTTTTCCAACATTATTTACCTTTCCTTTCTCTTGCCCCAAGTATCTACCACCACTACCCTTCACTAAATACACCCACCACCATCACCCCCTTCTCACATCTGAAGCCTGGGTGTTCTTCACTACCCCCAATGCCACCCTTCCCCCCAACCACTACCTGACAAAAGTCCAAAGGCAGGTCCAGCCAGAAAAAAGCCAAGTGGTTAGGCATTCAGCTTCCTTTGAACCTAAACCTGAAACAGCATATTCCATTGAATGAGATAAATACACAGAGAGCCAAGAAATGAACCACATCCACAGAGGCAAACTGAGATCCAAGGATCAAAGAGCCAAATGCAGAGGGACAGAAATGGTGGTATCACTAGTAAAGAAAGTCACAGAGAAGTCAGGGGCCAAAGACAGAAACAGCCAAAACACAATGGTGGAAGTAGAATCAGGCCTTGACTACATGCTCAGAAATACGGACCAATGTTTATAAACCTGCTGTATCAGGAGCGAGAAAAACACCCAAGTTGTGATAATTTAAAATATATCAGCCTTGACGATATAGGGAGGGAAAGGGTAAGCTGTGACAAAGTGACAGAGTGGCATGGACATATATACTCTACCAAACGTAAAATAGATAGCTAGTGGGAAGCAGCCACATAGCACAGGGAGATCAGCTCGGTGCTTTGTGACCACCTAGAGGGGTGGGATAGGGAGGGTGGGAGGGAGGGAGACGCAAGAGGGAAGAGATATGGGGACATATGTATATGTATAGCTGATTCACTTTGTTATAAAGTAGAAACTAACACGCCATTGTAAAGCAATTATACTCCCATTAAGATGTTAATAAATAAAATAAAATACATCAAAGATTTCCCATATTAGGTAGCAAAACCAAAAACTAGAAAAATGAAATATTTAACAACACACTATAATATTTTTATAATGTAAATTCAAAAATAAAGGGTCAAATATGTGCCATAAGAATAAGGAATTTTGGGCTTCCCTGGTGGCGCAGTGGTTGAGAGTCCGCCTGCCGATGCAGGGGACACGGATTCGTGCCCCGGTCTGAGAGGATCCCACATGCCGCGGAGCGGCTGGGCCCGTGAGCCATGGCCGCTGAGCCTGCGCGTCTGGAGCCTGTGCTCCGCAACGGGAGAGGCCACAACAGTGAGAGGCCCACGTACCGCAAAAAAAAAAAAGAATAAGGAATTTTATCTGTTTTGTTCATTGATGTATCCTAGTAACTGAGACTGGCACACAGTATTAATTAAACATTTGTAGAATGCATACATACATTAATAAATATTTATATTATTTCTATTTAATGAATAATGACAGCATTATATAGTGAAACTTCCTAAACTTCTATATAAAATGTGAGGAATTGATGCATTTGGATCCTTCTTAAATAACATGAACTGTGTAATCATTGTGTGTGGAGAAAGAGGAATGGGACTGACTTGATTTCAATACTAAAATCAACTCCCTCCTTCTCATCACCATTCCCATGATGTGATCATTTCCCAAATTTTTATTTACCCCCATTATCCTAACTGGCTTTTTTCTTGCCTGCCTGAATGTGTATTATAATTACTCCTATTGTTGGAGGTACAAAAGTAACAGACAACATAGAGGAATGGTGGATATGCTTAAGGTCTCCACTATTTAAATCTCTTACTATTTGCTGCTCCCTCGGTAGGAACCACCAAACCTGGTGTAGAGGATGTGAAGAATGAAAACAGTAATTCTAAGGCTTACTCTTCACAGTGTTAATCTTTTTTCTAATCTTTCCTTGGGTGCTTGCCTGTGTTGGGTTAACAGTGTACTTAATAATTTAATGTTGGATTGTGTTTATTTGCTGTTAACTATCAGTATAATATCAGTTACTGATGTAAGCTTACGCAAGGAGAAATACTTCTTATTACTCATATTAACATTATTGCTTCTATTGGCTAATGGATTAGTCCGGTGTAAAACTAGGGGTTGATTTGCTTATTGTTGATATTAAGATAAAGTTATTGTTGAGCTTGAATGCTTTCCTAATTGGTGGAGCTTTTAAGCCAACTATGGTGTTGTTTATTTACTCTCTAGATAAGGTTGTATCCATTTCTAAAAAGCTATACCTTTTTAGATTAACATTTAAAAATACATTAAAATTTCTAATTTTTTTGTAATTTTAAAGTTAAACTAAGATTTTTTTCTTGGACAACCAGCTGTCACCAGGCTCATTAGGCTCGTCACCTCTGCTTGTAAACCTTCTCACTGCTTTGCTACATAGATGAGTTTGTTCTACAAACTGTTCATAAGTAGCTCATCTGGTTTCAGGGTATTTAGCTAAGTTCTCTTTGTTAAATGTTTACTAGTTAAATCATTATGCAAAACATAAAAGGGGTAAACTTTTTATTACTTGTAATGCTTCTTTCATCATTCCCTTACGGTGCTTTCTTTATAGCGCCAAAGGTTGTTTTAAATTTCTATCTCCTGTACTTTAAATGCTGAGTGAACGATTGATTTAATTTGCTTGTGTTAGTAAAATTTGTGGAGGTTTCGGCTAGAGTTGTTCAAAGTATTCATAGATTATGAAATCCCCTAGGTGTAAACGAGGTGCTTTTATTTAAGCTATGCTTTGATTGATCCAAGCACACTTTCCAGTATGCTTACCCTTACAACTTGTCTCCTCTCATATACTTGGTGTTTGTTAATAGGTTATAGGAAGTTGTTATAATACTTGAGGATGGTAATGGGTGGTGTGTGCGTCCTTCATGGCCTTGTTCAACTAAGCACTCTATTCTTAATTTACTACTAACTCCTCCTTTGGTTTTTAGTTTTCATAAAAACTTTCGTGTGTGAGAAGTACATTCTCGAAACAGAAAATGCAGCCCATTTCTTCCTATCCCATAGGTTACACCTTGACCTAACTTTTTATGTATAGTATTTATGCTTACTTTTATCGCTTTTTAGGGTTTGCTGAAGATGGCAGTATATAGACTGAATTAGCAGAGCTTGGTGAGGTTTATCGGGGTTTACTGATTATAGAACAGGCTCCTCTAGAGGGGTGTGAAACATTGCCAAGTCCTTTGAGTTTTAAGCTGCTGCCAGTAGTACTCTGGTGAATAACTTTGTTATTATAATTAGGGTTTAAGGCTAAGCATAGTGAGGTATCTAATTCCAGTTTGGGTCTTAGCTGTCGTGTAATCAAGAAATACTAAGGTCACTTTCATAGTTTATTTTAGCTATGGCTTTTTAGGGTTTAGTTAGAATTTAACTTTATTTTTTATTACTCTTTAACAGGCTTTACGCCGGTTTTCTATTTATTTGGGTTAATCATATGAGCAAGATGGCTGGCACGAAGTTTACCAACCCTAGATAATGTAACTTAGTCGAACTTTCATTTAAGGCTGAATTTTTATCGCTGCTCTTTCCCATAGGGGTGTGGTTAAGGTGTTATGAGCTACTACCATTAGTGTGCTTGATACCTGCTCCATTTAACAGTAATGATTTAGAGAGCATTCTCACTGGGGTGCAGATGCTTGCATGTGTAATTTTATTAAAAACTAATAGAAAGGCTGGGAACAAACCTATGGAGTTAGTAAACTCATCTAGGCATTTTCAGTGCCTTGCTTTAGAATTTAAGCTACATTAACAAGTTGTGTTTATATAATGATGTAACATGTATATAGTTATCCTGTATAATTTATGTTAGATTTAGTATTAAAATTTTAATGAAATGGCTGATAGATCTAGGGAGATGTCTGTCTATATAAGTGGTATATGTCTAAGTAATTCATTGGTACGATTAGGGTTTATTTTCTAGGTCTGTCTTACTTTGAGCACTGAAATGTTCACACTGTCAGATAGATTAATTAAATTCTATGTATTTATATATTCCTGTCTTGTTTTGGGGGGTTGGTGGGGCATTATAGGCATGTAGAGCATAGGGTTTAAGTGGGGGAGGTCATGGGGTGTTGTTAAACAGGTCATTTATCTGTTCAACACGTTTAATAGGGGTGGGTGGAAGGAGGATGGTCCATTGATACATTCAGCCAATATTTCTTGAGGAACTCATGGTGTGGGTATATAACACTGAAAAAAACAGTCCTGCCCTCATGGAGCTTATATTCTATTTGGAGCAATAGACGACAAACAAATAGATAAAAACTATGTAATGTGTCAAATAATGGAGAATGCAATAAAGAACTGTAAGGAAATGGAGAATGATAGGAATTTCATTTCAGGTGGAGTATTTATGAAAGACTTTTCCGAGGAGGTGACATTTGGCTTATGCCTGTAATAAGTGAGGGACTAACAGACCCATGAGAAATTGCATGGAGGAGGGAACATAACAGTGGCCATGAGATAAGAGTGTGCTCAGAGAATTCTAAGGACACTAGGGAGACTACTGTGGTGGGACTGCAATGAAGCAGAGGGAACAGTGGCAAGAAATGACATCAGGGAAGTTTCCAGGGCCAGAATATGTTGGATTTAATTAACTCCATGAAATACATTCTAGGCTTTTTTTTTTTCCCCCAGTGGATCTGGAAGCCATTGAAGGTTTTTAGCAAGAGAGGAACATGATCTGGTTTCTATTTTAAAAGATACCTGTAGAGGGTTGAACAGAGAGATAATGTAGGAAATTATTACACAAGTTCAGGTGAAAGATAATGGTGGCTTGGTCTGCAGTAGCTTTGTGGAAGTAATAATAGATCCTCAGATTTAATATACTTCATAAAGATTTGCCGACAGATTAGATGTTGAAAATTTCATTAGATTGGATGAGAAGAATTCATTAGACTTCTATCTAAGTAAAAAGGCTACATAGGCGGTTTAATAATGGTTTGTATTTTAGAGTAGAAGTCATATCTATAGATGTATATTTGGCAATCACCAGTATACAGACGGTAAGAAAATCATGAGACTAGATATGATTGCCAAGGAAGTGATTTTTTTAAATTATTTTATTTTATTATTTATGTATGTTTGGCTGCATGGGTCTTCGTTGCTGCACACGGGCTTTCTCTAGTTTCAGCGAGCGGGGGCTACTCTTCATTGCGGTGTGCAGGCTTCTCATTGTGGTGGCTTCTCATGTTGCGGAGCACAGGCTCTAGGCCTGTGGGCTTCAGTAGTTGTGGCTCGCAGGCTCAGTAGTTGTGGCTCACGGGCTCAGTATTTGTGGCGCACGGGCTTAGTTGCTCCACAGCGTGTGGGATCTTCCCGGACCAGGGCTCGAACCCGTGTCCCCTGCATTGGCGGGAGGATTCTTAACCACTGTGCCACCAGGGGAGCCCCATGGAAGTGATTTTTGATGGAGAAATGGTGTGGTCCAAGGATTGAGCCTAGAGGTGGGATTGCCAATGTAGGGTTGCCAGATAAACTACAGCATATGCCCAATTAAATTTGAACTTCATATAAAAATGGACAGTCTTTAGTATAAATATGTCCCAAGTATCACATGGGGCATACTTACACTAAAATTATTCACTATCTGAAATTAAAATTACCTAGGCATTCTGTGTTTTAATATGCTAAGTCTGGCAACCTTATTACAATAGTTAGAGGTCAGACAGTGGAGAAGGAGCAGCTAGTGAGGTTGGAGGAAAGCTAAAGAGGGTGTGGAGTCCCAGAGGCTAAGTGAAGAAGGTGTACCCAGATGCAAGTCATCTTGCAAAAATGACTCACAGTCATTTTTCCAAAAGATGCTCAGAGGGACATCTCAGCTATTACTGTGAGTGATGGGAGCCGAATGATCTCCCACTCAAGTTAATTCGACCTGAAAAGCATCAGTCTTACCTACTTTACATATAAGCGTTCTAAGTAAGCTTTCATTGCAACAAAATTTTTTGCAGCTAAACAATAAGTTTGAAAACTAATGAGCAAGGGCTATCACACCATTGCAAAAAGATCAAACTCCCTGGGGTGAATTTAACAGACACAGGCAAAGGAAGGCATAAATGTTTGCTCTTATTCCAGAATTTATATTCTTTATTTTCAGTTTCCAGCTTATCATTGAAGAGTGCATAAAACAGATGAGTTTTGAACTAAATCAAATGAGAGCAACTGGAAATACCGCATCTAATAAGAACAGTACAGCCATGGATGCAGAGGTTGTATTAAGACCTCTCATGGACTTCTTGGACAAAATGTAAGTGTTCTACCCAGTTTCCTCTTTATTTGCTGCCCTCAATTTGCCTGATATGGATTTGAGAGAAAAAAACATATTTTCCTCTATGTAGGACAGCTTTAAAAGGGCTTCTACAGAAGTAGATCAATTCACTAAAAAAGAAAAACTCTTAATTCATTACTAGATGGAATGACTATGTACAGAAAAGGAAAAATGGAGAGGAAATAAGTATGGATAACTAAGGAGGTTGCTGCTCTGAGGCATAGAGAGATTTAGGATTTCCTGCTTCTCAGATAACATACTGTTCTGCAACTTCTTGGACATGGAGAAAGACTGAGTTGACTCCAGAATATCTGATTTCATGTCAGAAACCTGCTGAAGAAGAGAATAGCACAAATGTAACTACAGTTAATTCAGCTCAGAGGCAAGTAGATTGCTGCCTCACCCCACCTTCTATAACTATTTACTGAGTGTCCACCTGTTTCAAACTCTAATCTAGGCACTGGACAGTGATGATGGAGAGTCAAGGTCCTTGACTCCATGGAGATTCCAGTCCAGTAGTGGTGGGAGTGGGTGGGAATGAAGGTCTTTATGACCAACTAAGACAGTGTTCTGAACCAAAAAGGTTGGTTTATTTTGCTTCTGTTCCATCCCTCCTCTTCGAAGTTCTAATTTTGTAAGTTTGGAGTAGGGTCCAGGCACCTCCATTTTAAAGTGTGTTCACAATTGGCAACCATTGATCTAAGCAGCAAGAGGTATGATTTCTTAAATGGTGATTACTTAAAACCAGAAGTGAAGGTAGAAAAGCAAAAAATAACTTTGAATGCCTACATGGGACCAGTATTATACCTACTAGTTTACATATATTACCTCATTTAATATTGTTGTGGAAAATTAATTAACGCCAAAGAGACCAAGATAAATAAGAGGGATACAGTACCTTTCCTTAAAGATAAGGATAACAAAGAAGGAATTAGTAAGGAGAACCTCTTCTATATATTTATGACTTCTACCTTAATTCCATTTCCCTTTGCTTATAACCTTACTGCGTAAGTAAGACTAATGTTCTTATCACTTTAGGTTTAGTATTTGGTAGAAAAATTAAGTCTTATTTTCTGTCTGCTATGGGGAAATATCTAGAAGATAGGTGAATAGGTAATTAGGTAGCTTAGCAGGAAGCAGGTAGTCAAGTGGCGTAGAAGAAAAAAGTAGAAGGGAGGAAGAAAAGAGAGAGAAGAGGAAGAAAGAGAGAAAGGCGTCTTCATATCTTTAGTTTCCTAATAGACACTTTTATCACCTCATTTCCTATATAACCCCTTGAAACTTGTGTCATCTTATATGGCTCTTTTCTATGGACAAGACTTAATTGAATCACAGAAACTACCATTTAGTTGTGAATGTGATGGTGAGCAGAGGGCAGAACAAAGCAATCCTGACCTTCTTAAAACTCCTACTGGAACTCCTATTTGGAATTCCAGGCAGCAAAAAGTTTGAAGTTATCCTAATACAGTTATCTACTAGTTGAGGGACCTTGAATCCATTTCATCATCTATAAAACAGAGCTAATACATAAAGTGGGTTGGCTCTTCTTTTCAGGATATTTAGATTCTTATTTTCCTCAGTCTTATTTTCTCTTTCTAATTATACTTTATCATATCATCATATATGTAATTTCCTCTAATTCTTAGTAGAAAGAAACAGTATATAAAAATAGAAAAACATCAATGAGCTTTAAAATATTGTAAAAGATTTTAAAATTTTGGAAAGAGATATTATACGAGGCATGGAGAGTTGTGGAAATTTTCTGGGCTAATACAGAATGTACAGCCATAAAGCCACTTGTTAGAGGACTTTTTTTAAAAAGTTAGATATTAATTCTGTTCTCAAGGAGCTAAGAGTTTAGAAAGAAAAAATAAGAAAAGTAGAATAAATGCAATAAGGTGTAAAGTAATAATCTCCTGTTCAGATGGTCAGTAGAAATTCCACTTGGGTTGGGTCTTCTTTAAAGGCAGTTAGGGTTTAGATGTATGGACATAGGGGATGGGTGTTCCAGGGGGTAGGAGAAGCAGCTGGATATGTTTTCATGTTAATAATGATCAACTATGTGACAGGAAATCATATTAGCAGCTAGTCTACATGGCATTTGAAAATGGTCTGGTTAATTGGTTCTGTGGTCAGCCAAAATAGATAGCTCAGGTTCCAAAATTTATGTGTTCAGCTTGCATTATCAAGTTGGTTAACTCTGACTAAATTAAGGAAGCAGTTGCTAGATTTCCCCTCTATTTTTTGTTATTTAAAATGAACGATTAAGGGCCAAAGTAAGTCTTCAAGGTGGTTTTGAGACAATCCCTTTAAAAATTGTTATATTATAAATGTATAGACTCTCTTTGTGCAGCCTCTTCTTTATGTTCCATTTTCTCCATCAAGACCTCACCACTCTATAAAACAAGCTATAAGGGCCATTTCCAGCCAGCAGAAATCCCATGCAGAGCCGCAAACATGTCAACAATTTTATTCCTGTTGGTTCAGCTCTAGTTTAAACAGGGTTAGTTAGCATGCCAAGTACATCAGCTGACCATAAAAACAAGATCAATTTTTAAACTCAGACCTTTTGGAAATGGAAATGACACATCTGCTGTAAAATGGGCAGGTTTGTTGCGTCTCAAATCATCCTAGGAATTTCTCTGGGGGTAGGTTCTGCTGTTCTTCCATGAACATCATCTGGTTTCTACCCTATGTCCATATAGTGACTGCCTATCTACCAGGAAGCTAAAACTACCAACCTTTGAACAATGGTTTCCAAACCAGTGGGGCGGCAGAGTTCCATAGCTATGCCTCAGGGACCCCCAACTCTCCTCTTAAACCAGGGGAGGTCACTTTCATGTATTTTTATATATTAGGTATCTATACACAGCAGTGATAGGAGAAATACTTCTTCATGAAAATGTGTTTAGGAAATCTCTCCCTTTGCCTCTCACACATCACATGCCTTTAAATATTAATTCCTTAAATGTTAATTATATATTTAAATATTTAAAAGTCAATTCTGTCTCTATCAGAACCCAGTTTATAAATTCTGAGTCCAAAAGTACAGAGTACTTAGTAGCACTATAGAAAGTCCATGAGGGTACCTTCAAATATATGCCCCCCACCTTTGGCCCTCTGTGCAACAGGTTTGATTAACTCTTATTAAAGGAGTCTCGAAGAGTTCAGCATCATATTATGGTACATTCCGTAAATCTTTATGCAGCACTGTGCCTTCATGTATTGCTGGGCCTTCACACACAAGTACATTTACCAAGGGTAGCATGGGGCATTGGACAATGTACTGGCTCTCAGCCCTCACTTACTAGCCTCACTTCCTTAGACAAGTTCCCCAACGTCTCTGAGCTGGGTTTTGATTTCTAAAATGGATATACTAGATACTCATATAATAAGTGAGAAATCTGCAGAAGAGGTTTCTCAACTAAAGTGTTATATAAATGCTAGATGATGTTACCATCATTATCTCACCATGAGAAGAATTTGTAAGAAATACCTTAAACCTATTAAAGTTGGTAAATTGGGAATCTAGAAAATCTGAACTCAGAGAACAAATTTGTGCTGGCTGGAAATAGGTAAAGGGCGTCAAAGGGTACAAACTTCCAGTTATAAGATAAATAAGTCCTGAGGATGTAATGCACAGCATATATGTAGTATAGTAACTATAGGAAACTATACTAAATTATACATTTGAAAATTGCTATGAGTAAAACTTAAAAGTTTTTATCACAAGCCAAAACAAAATAACTATGTGAGGTGATGAATGTTAACTAAATTTATGGTGGTGATTGTTTCATAGTATGTACATATATCAAATCATTATCTTGTGCACCCTAAACGTACACAATGTTATATAATCAATCGTATCTCAATAAATCTGGAAAATAAATAAAGTTGGTAAAGTTTTGCTCTTGAGTGAAATCATATGCATGTTTGCCATGTTGTTATGTTGGTCCAGTGCCAGATAGTGATGAAAATGTGCTTCTTTGGTGTTTGGCCTGTACCATGAACATGGAGCATGTAGTAAATACAAGTCTGGAATGCAGGTAAAAATTGTGTACTTTGGGAGCCTTGATGTCAGTTTAGGATGCAATTTAAGAAAGGAAATACTCTGAATTCATTTTCTACCAAACAGTGAATTACCTAATGATGTATAATATGATGAAACGGATTTTTGACATTATGTATTTTTTCTCCGTAAATGAAATGAAATTTAGCATCTGAAAATTATAAAGACCTATTCAGGTATTTGAATGTCAGTGCTGAAAATGTGAATTTCTGATCAAATGATACCTCAATAAAAGACTTATAAGTGATTGTGTGTTTTATTTCATTTCAGATTAAGTCTCTCAGCAAAAATCTGTGAGAAAACAGTCCTGAAGCGAATATTGAAAGAACTGTGGAAGCTAGTTCTCAACAAAATAGAAAAACAAATTGTCCTCCCTCCTCTGACAGATCAAACAGTAAGTATTCAAACTAACATTTGATTATATTTTCAACAGCCCATCTAATTGTTTTTTGTTTCAATGAATGGTTTTGATCCAGACGAAATAGTAATTAAATTCATTTTGGGAAAAAGGGCGTGGTATACAGTGTCTTAGCAATGATCATTCCAACGACATCACCTTGTACAAATCAATTTTTTTCTTTTCCATTATGGCTTATTACAAGATACTGAGTATAGTTCCCAGTGTTAAAAAACAGGATCTTGTTGTTTATCCATTCTCTATATAATAGTTTGCATCTGCTAGTCCCAAACTCCCAATGCAATCCTCCCGCACCCCCATCACAAATCAATTTTAAATAGTGGCAATAGCAGTCATACTTCACACTGGCTTGACATTTCAAACGTTATCTCTTGAAAAACAAATGTATCAAAGTTCCACTTGTAGAGTTATCTGGTCTACACATGTAATTTTTATTTAATTTTATTATGACCCCCCCCCCACCCCAGGGAAATAGATTTTTGATAGAATATGCCTGCTGTGTTTCTTTCTGCAATTTTACAGTTGAAGAAGATAAAGCCAACACTGCTATCTGGAATTTTTTTTACTTTTCCCTTTTGCTTTTATCTATCACCTTCGCACTTGGTGGTTAATACAGGAGACATCTTTTAGTGCATTTGAAGAATGTGATTGTATCATACACAGTGAAATCAAAAAGAAGCAGAAAGATCAGTTGGCAGCAAAAGTCAGACAGTGGTCAAGTGGATACCCTGTCCAGCTAACTCAGCGTATCCAAGCGAGGAAAGAAAGAACCCTAACAAGCACCTGCTATGGAATAATTTTTTTGTCTGTGACTGAGGACGATAAGTTGATGCAAATAATGAGTAATTATAAACTAAACTAAAATATATATTGACACCATTAATCATGCACACTCAGTCCATATTTATCCAGTGAGATTATATAGTAAAGTGTTCCAAGGTGCAAAGATTCATATGTTTGTGTTGATTTACGGCCAGACAGTGAGTGTTAAATATAAATCACTTTGAGTTTTGCTTCATGCCATGAGTGTATGGTATAATCATTATAGCCTACACGTGTGGGTAGCCAAATCACATACAGAAACACACACACCCCACATTCTCACACACCCCTTATTCTGCTATATTCTGTAACACCAGTTACCTGTCACTTAATTTGCCAATAGAGGAATGATGTCAGTGCAATGTGCAAGTTGGGTTGCTTTATTAGTAAATTTTTCTAGGTGAGAGGGTTGGGAATATAACAGAAGAGCTATATACTTCAGCAGAAAAGGAAAGAGCACTCAGCTTGGCTGCTACATAGGCAGGAGCCCTTTCATCCTGTTTTTAAAAAGATAAAAAAGAGGAAGGGGGCAGACTTGCACATTGGTCTGTATCCAGATACATGCACCTAGCTTCTCACACATGGCAGGCTACCCTGTCCCTGTGCTCAGAGCTCCACTTCTGCAGGCATTGTCTCAGCCCACGTTATACTCTATTGTGCTGTTGTTTGGGGGTGTTTTTACATTTTTAATATCCCTCGAGGTAGCCACCAGCTTCACTGAGCTCCCTTTGAGCTGTTCATGCTGTCTCCCAAAGTAGCAGTTATTGTTTTTGATAGTTCTTTGGTAACAAAATTGCATGGACTTTGCACTGCCCCCTCCTATTTTCCCCAAAAGCCCTACTATTTCTAATGCACAATTTTATAGAATATAAGTTTTTTCAAGACTACATCTATCATGTTATAATAGCAGAAGTGCTGTATATGACATTTCATTTTTTGATATAAGATCTTCCCTAGGAAAGCTAACCATCACCTCAATTTTCTCGAACATCAAGATCTCCAAGTATGGATTTCTCAATGAATATACAGGCTCCAATAAAAACATGGAGACTACTACTTCAGAATAGCTGGTTTTCCTTATTGTGAAAACATTCTAGGCTACTGTTGAGTATTCTAGTAGTGCTTCTGATGTTTATTCTGATGTTTTTCTAGCTCTCCCCAGGGCCTTGGGGTACTAGAGAAAACCTCTGGCTGAGGGAGGAGTTACGAGGGCAGGGCTCTGAGAGATTGGATGGCATGTCAGGTGGACCAGCTCCACCTTCTTCAGCTGTGGATCTTGACATTTTGCATAGATTAATTTTGGGGGGTGGGGAGTGGAGGGAAGTAGTTGCCTCTGCTACAAATAAAGAAAGAAAAGATAAAGCTCTCTGAGGTCATACATATACTACACTAAGCTGGATACACTAGCAGTAACCCATTCAGTAACTCAGACTAAAACTTCCAGAAGTAGGATGCCTGTGAAGATAGTTGTATTGCCAGCAGTACTAGATATCTTTGATCCAAGTTGTAAAATAGACCAGTTAAGGGCTTATGGCATTAAAGTCACAAATATAATAAGAAAAATAGAGTACATTGTCTATTGACTACATTTCTACTTTGAGAGTTACTGAAGATCTTACGACTGAGTCCTCTTCTCTCCATGTGTGTGTCTCTAGGGACCCCAGATGATTTTCATTGCAGCTAAAGATCTGGGACAACTATCCAAACTGAAGGTAATAAGAATAAAGCAATTACTAGTTGTCAATGAAAAGTAATGAGCTGACTACAACTCTGTGAGAAACCAACCTCCTATTAGTAATGGTATTGAATATGGCAGGACTATAGGAGAATGTGTGTCTGGGATCTCACAATCTGCTTTAAGAATGAATCAGATCAAAATTTAGGGACTGAACTGTACTGTCTTCTTCTCCCCACACTCCATATTTCTCATATTTTCCAATTCGTAGAGCAACTGGGAATTTTTGACTTTGTGTTGAAGTATGAAGCATTACTGCTTTAAGTTAGACTAAATTAGAGAGCATATTTTCTTCTCTATAGTAAACTGACTTTGTATGAATAAAGGCAAAGAATGCTTCATAGAAATCCAGGAAAGTCTAGAGAACTCTTAAGGCAAGAAACCTAATGCGGGAAAATAAACTCATCAAAGCAGACATTGAACTTGTCGACATAATCAACCCCATTACAGCAAGGATTTGCTGTATAAATAACCTTACCTTTTATTATCGCTTGAGACTCACAAGACTTTGCAGTTGTGCAGGGAACCTCAGGTTTTTTCCCCTCTAGAATAGGAACTTGATTGGTTAAAATATATATTGCAGTTCTGTGATGGGCTTTTTTCACTTAGCATAATGTCCTGCAGGTTCATCCATGTTGTAGTACATGGCAGGATTTCCTTCCTTTTAAAGGCTGAATAATATTCTACTGTAAGTATATACCACGTTTTTTATCCATTCATGTATCAGTGGACCACATATAGGCCAACATTGTGCCTGTAGCTGAAATATTTGTTCCTGTTCCATTACTACCTATTAGAATATAGTATAGCATGGGGGTGGGTTCCAGATACTGACCACCTTGGCTCAAATTCTACCTCAGCTGCTTCCAAGCGTGTGATACTGCCCAAAGTATTTAACCTAATTTTCAGATTTGGCATTTGTAAAATCCAGACAATGTTAGCACCTGGTTCAGAGAATTGTTGTGAGGATACATGAGCTAATGCATGCATTATCTTTGCATGGTGCCTGTCAAGAGTCTGCCACCTCCCACTCACAGAGGTTATCTTGCTTCCTGCCCCAGCTGGCAGCTCAGGGTTAGGTATCACTGGCACTGTTTTGTGTGTACAACACAGGCAAAGGATAATGCATTTGACTGTATAATTACTTACTGAGATAAAATAGGTGCCCTATAATGTCAGTACTTTATTATATCACCTTATCCCCTTTGTCAGAAAAACATTAAAAGCCAATAATCCATTTAGAAGACATAACCATGACATAAAATTCTCACAGGTATTCAGTGATGTCGGTGGTTCAGAGGGAAAGTATAGAAGGTAGATGTCACTGTCAAACTATCGTTTTGGATCTTGATCTCCATTGCTTTCTTTATCCCTCTTATTACCTCCCTGACAT
Source organism: Grampus griseus (assembly GCF_964374135.1). NCBI lineage: Eukaryota > Metazoa > Chordata > Mammalia > Artiodactyla > Delphinidae > Grampus > Grampus griseus. The sequence goes on from NC_139018.1 coordinate 98,313,151, forward strand.
TTCTAGTCCCTACTTTGAAAAATGGATTTATATAGTATTGAAGTTTCTCATAGAAAACCATGAAAGTGAAACATCACAGTGGCTTATTACAAAAGAAATAGCCCTGGCTATGTGTCTAGCATTCTGTGTGACATCGGGAAACATATTCCATCTCCCCCAGCTTCAGTTTTCTGAACTGAATGTTTGTTATATCAGCTATAACTATTTCAGTTTCAAGTGATGGAAAGCCAGACTAACAAAAGCAAGAAAGGAATTCATTGCTCCATGAAACTTTATACTCCTGGGTGGTTTCCATCACTGCTTGATTAGGAAGTCAAACAATGTTACAGAACCCAGTTACTCACTGTCTCTCAACTCTGCTCTTTCCTTGTTTGACTTACTGCTTTAACAAACCTCCCTTCCTGTTTGTAAGATGGTTCCCTGCTTATATCTAACATTTTTGAACTTGAAATCTTGTTAAAAAAAAAAAAAAAGAACACCCCCCCCCTTGGTGCAAGAAATTCCAGCAAAATCCACTGGCACATCATCAACTCTAATAGAATATTATCACCACTCCCAAGCCAACCACTGTGGCCTGGGGAATGGCATATGCTATTTGGCTTAATTCACATACCCACCCACCCCTGAGCTGGGGGTGCAGGCAGCCCTGTTCAAATCTTACGAACACTAAATGGGAGAGACCGGATCCTCAGTGGGCATATGCTCGCTAACTGGGAAAAATCAGAGTCCACAGAAAACATCACACTTTAGGTCCCTTCATGGCCTCAAAATTTCCTCAATTCAGTGAATTCTCTTTTGATTATAATGAACTAAATGCAAATTATGAATAAAATGTCCTAAAAGAGTTAAATTCATTAAGACTGAAATAATCTGAAGGACTAAAAATAGATTCGTGTTATCCATATCTATGGAAAAATTCATATCTATGAGTTTCCATATCTATGGAAATAATTCGTGTTATCCATATTCATGTTATCCATATCCATGGAAAAATAACTTAGTTTTAAATCATGTTTTCCAATTATTGTCCCTTGATTTTTAAATTTTTGGTCCATTTAGTTGTTATTATTTGAATTACAGAGCAATAAGCCCTCTATATTGTTATCTAAAAAATTAAAACTCTAGCCAAAACACAGAATTGAAAATTTTTTAACTGAAGTTGATTTATTGTGTTGTGTTAATTTCTGCTATACAGTAAAGTGATTCAGTTATACATATATATACATTCTTTTAAAAATTCTTTACCTTTGTGGTTTACCACAGGAGATTGGATATAGTTCCCTGTGTTACACAGTAAGACCTTGTTGTTTATCCATTCTATATATTATAATGGTTTGCATTTGCTAACCCCAAACTCCCAATCCATTCCTCCCCCAACCCCCCCTTGGCAACAAGTCTGTTCTCTATGTCTGTGAGTTTGTTTCTGTTTTGTAGATAGCTTCATTTGTGTCATATTTTAGATTCCACATATAAGCGATATCATGGTATTTGTCTTCCTCTTTCTGACTTACTTCACTTAATATGATGACCTGTAGTTCCAGCCGTGTTTTGCTGCAAGTGGCATTATTTCATTCTTTTTTATGGCTGAGTAGTACTATTGTATATATGTACCACATCTTCTTTATCCATTCATCTGTCAATGACATTTAAGTCGTTTCCATGTCTTGGCTATTGTGAATAGTGCTGCAATGAACATAAGGGTGCATGTATCTTTTTGAATTGTAGTTTTGTCCGGATATTTGCCCAGGAGTAGGATTGCTGGATTGTATGGCAACTCTATTTTTAGTTTTTTGAGGAACCTCCATATTGTTTTCCATAGTGGCTGCACCAGCTTACATTCCTACCAACAATGTAGGAGGATTTCCTTTTCTCCACACCCTCTCCAGCATTTCTTATTTGTAGAGTTTTAATCATGGCCATTCTGATCCGTGTGAGGTGATTCCTGATTGTAATTTTGACTTGCATTCCTCTAAAAATTAGTAATGTTGAGCATCCTTTCATGTGCCTGTGGCCATCTGTGTGTCTTCTTTGGAGAAATGTCTATTTAGTTCTTCTGCCCATTTTTTGATTGGGTTGTTTGGTGTTCTATTGTTGAGTTGTATGAGCTGTTTGTATATTTTGGAAATTAACCCTTCTCAGTCACATCACTTGCAAATATTTTCTCCCAGTCTATAGGTTGTCTTTTCATTTTGTTTATGGTTTCCTTTTCTGTGCAAAAGGTTGTACATTTTTTGGTTTGTTTTTTATTATTGTTTTTAACACCTTTATTGGAGTATAATTGCTTTACAATGGTGTGTTAGTTTGTGCTTTATAACAAAGTGACTCAGCTATACGTATATCCCCATATCCCCTCCCTCTTGCATCTCCATCCCATCCTCCCTATCCCACCCCTCTAGGTGGTCACAATGCACCAAGCTGATCTCCCTGTGCTATGTAGCTGAAAAGCTTGTACATTTGATTAGGTCCCATTTCTTGGTTTTTCCTTTTATTTCTGTGGCCTTGGAAGACTGACCTAAGAAAACATTGGTACAATTTATGTCAGAATGTTTTCCTATGTTCTCTTCTAGGCAGAACTGCAAATTTTATAAAGCTGTTTTCCCATATTTTACTAGAATGTCACCTTCAATGTTTTCATTTTAAATCATGGGTCTTTTCATTTTCATGTATTAATTTGAAAGCATATTTGATCCACAGGAAAAGCATCATTTGAAATAATTGTATTGATGAGTAAATTCAGAAATCCTATATAGAAATATTAACAAATGACTACCTTACTTAAAAGAACAAGGAAAATAGAACAATGAGGGAAACTAATTGCTTTTCTGCATGTGATTATGATTTAGGATTAATTCATTAAGCAAACATTCATTCACATGTTGACATATTCTATATTACTTCATCCTCTGGAACTTTATAATGTATGTATATTAAGTATGCCCAACTTACCACTATTTTATGGGATCAGATTTATTTGGCATAACATTTTTTAAAAAATGAATACATCTTTATCAAAACCAGTTACTAAAAATACATCTGAGACTATGAATTTATGCAAGCAAGGAGTAACTCATTACAAGACTTTTTCAGAGACTACCTTATTTCAATGAGCTATTGCTAAATCCCAGAAAATCATTTCTTGCAAGAATTGTATTTTTCTATAGCACTAACATATATTATGTATTAGCATCTATTAAAAAATAATCTGACCTCATCAAAAAGCCAGTCAAGATTGATGAAGTCAGAGAGATTTATTTAATATAAAGTAAAGCATTTCTCTCTATAATTTGGCAAAAGATTTCCATCCTTCTTTTGGGTCTCAATGGGTAGTTAATATTCTAACTACCCATTTTTTAAATATTTTTAAAATATTAAATGGACTCCTCATGTTTGTGTTGAAATCCCTATATCCGAGAAAGAGGCAGTGAGATGCAGAATTGTATATCATGGGTCCAGCATTATACCATGTTTTCAACAATATTCAAAGGAGTGTGATTCCATTCAAGCATATTGAATCATTTAGGATATGCTGAAGAAGTACAATTCAATTATGAAAAACATATTGAGGGGCTAGCAGGTGATAATTGCCAAGATAGGCACTGAAAGTCTGCAGAAGTGAGTAAAACATATAGATTATCTTCAGAAGGTCATGGCCTCTACTAAATGACAGAGTAAGACAAAGGCTAGAATAGAAGGATGAGCCACTGTCTGTGACTGTACAATTCGTACATTGCACAAAACTGTCCCACTAAGGGAGTGAATGACAGCCAACTTAGGGACCATGCAACACTTGCTAAGCCACATGTATTGATGTGCAGCTGTGCCCTGTAGAAAAAGAGGCACCTTTTATTACTAGCCAAAAGCACTGATCCCTTGACCAAGTCATGTATTCTCAGAGCTACATCAGCTTTCCTTCTAATTCACAAAGAGGCACTTACATAAGTTAGAATTTAAGTTCCAGGAGGATAAAAGTCTTTCATGAAACAATATATCTGTCACCTAGAACAGTGCTGGCACATAATAAGCACTCAATAAATATTTGTTGAATGTTGTTGACATAGAAGAGTGGACGCCCTGGGGAGATTATATCAATATGGGGGTCAGGAATTTCTAAATTTTTCTTTTAGACAAAGTTCCTTTATTGTTGTCTTCAACTTTCTACCATCATTTCCCTAAAATAGTTTTAAATAAAGAGAGAGTTCATAGTGAACAATGAGGAAAATGCATTGTTAATATGGAAATCAGTTCCAAAATATTGAAAAATGACTTTAAAATATAGAAAATCTCCAGAGCCGAAATCAGTTAATTCTTTAGGAATTTTCCTGGTAATGACTAAGCATTAAGGGTGTCCGAGAAAGAAAAAGTGGGAGCATTATACTTAAAGTAGGTTTTATCAGTGATAATTGAATGAGGCTAAAATTTACCTCCTAAATCCCTTACATGATGGACCTTCCTCTGTGTGACAGAACAGAAAGCAGGAATTAAGATGGAAAAGCTTGGACACACATTTTCCAGGTTTATCTCTTTTTTTTCCCCTACCATTGGCTTGCAGGTGAAAAATAAAGCCACCTATGCAAAGCACTGCTTTTTAAGTAAACATTTAAAAGCATTTTAAAATTAAAACATTCAAAAGCATTTCTTCTTTTGGCAAAATGGATTTTTAGTAAATATCTGACAAAATCATCCTCTAAAATGTGTTCATATGAAAAAGATATCTCAAATGGGAAATATCTGCATACAGGGATTATATACAGATTTTGTTTGAAAACAGTTGTTAAATAAATGAACTGGTAATTTTATAAGCAGTTTTTCACTTGTTTTCCAGGAGCACATGATTCGAGAGGATACCAAGGGTCTGACACCGAGACAGTGTACTATAATGGAGGTGGTCCTGGCTACCATCAAGGTAAGGTTATAGTGTCCCTGGATATGGATCCAGAGTTCTCTGTGTACCCTCAGAGAAAGGTACCCCCATATGCATGTCTGTAGAGCTGTGCCATCCATAGACACAGTAGACAGTTGTACACATACATTCTGGGAGTGTGTCAGACTTAGGCCATACTATGTCATTATTACATCCATATTGCTCTGCCCTTAGAGTTGCTTCCTTTGTCTACCTTTAGAAAATGTGTTTGAAATCTATGTTTAACAGGTGTTTTCAAAGAAAGACATGTACCCCCAAAGCCCAGTTAAATAGATACTTCAGGGGATTTAGGGTTAACAGAATTTCCGTTTGTGTTTTCTATGCTTGCTGAAATGGTTTTGGAAAGATCAATTTTCTCTTCTCTCTTAGTAAGGACAATAATTTAGTTTTCTGCTGAAAACGCAAAGGCATTGCATTGTGTTCATCAATTTTTCATAGCCAGAGGTTAACCAAAAGTTATTGGATTGTGGGCTAAATATAGGCAGATCTCAAAACATAACTTAGAAGTTCTTTGTTTTCATGTGATTCTTTATAGATTTATATACATAAATTTTATATTTATATGTGAAATTTTATTAAAGAGTGAAAAATTAATTCATCTCCTAAATTTGGACTGTGTCCAATGTACTTCACTTGGGGAAGCATCTGTTATCAAGGATGTGTGAATAGTTTAGCAAAGAACTGTGAGCTACCACAAGCCATTTTCCAAGCACAGAATAATCTCACTGGATAGAAACAGACACTGCAACGGTAGTCATTAAAACAGAGTTCTATTTGTATAACAATTGGACACCTTCAAAACACTATTACTTCATGACTTTTGTAGTTTCAGCATTTAATAAGAGGACATCTTTTGCTGCTTCAGTGTCAAAAACTGCAAAATGAAATTTGTGAGGTGACTATTTTGTGACACCTGGTGGAATGTGGCAAGTGTGAATTTCAGCAGTGAGATGACAGTGATGGAGTTTCTAAAGATGCAGCCAGAGTATGGGCTGGAAGTATAAACATTTTGCAAAAGCTTTTTTTTTAATGGTAAACATGAAAAAAGAAAAAAGAAAAAACCTGTTCTTTTTGAAAATAATTTTCAAAAATATGAATAAGAAATGACTGACCCTATGGAGTTATAGAAGCACTAATGGCTACAAATAAGGAAGTGATAGTAGAAAAAATAACTCCGAGGCACACCATGAAAAAAAAAAAAAAAGTAAGATTTTTAAAATCAGAATTCAGCCCTCATGGATTTTATAAGGTCAATGGATGACTCTAAGAGAGAGCGCAAGAAAAATATGTTCTGTGAAAATAGAGAATGGCATTCAATGTACTGACAGGCCTGGCTCCTGTTCCTAACCCCAGCATTTCTCTAATTCTTCTTGGTGGGGACAAATGACCACCTCCTGCAGGACTAGTTCTGCCCAAACTCTGGGACAATCCTGATCCCCAAGCAGATCCCCCTGATCTACGTGTTGACAGCTCAACTATCCCATTTTCCTTCCCAGGTCATCCAATGATATTTTAGTTCAGCCTCAACCACCAGACACTTGCCTTGCTCTTCAGGAAAAAACTACTGCCTGATGTCCAAGATCCAGCAAATGGATCCACATCATTATCTTGTTCTCCAGGACCAGAGTCTGACCCTGGTCCTTCTGAACCTCAGAGTCTGAGGTCAGGTCTTCAGTCTCCTTATTTCCCAACTTTTTCTCTGGGGTCCCCATGCTACACCTGCTTTACCTGCTTTGAGACCCTCTTATCTTTTCTGATTCTGAAATTCGCCCTGACTATACTACAAGGCACTAACCGTAATGTTGACTGAAAAGGAATTCAGGAGAAAGAGGAGTACTACTTAAAAGAATTGTAGCCTCAAGAGCTAGTGATTCAGTGTCTGCTGGGAGCCCAGCAAAGGGAATACTGTAAGGCAGAGACTTCATGAGAAAGATATTCTTATACCGAAGCAGTAGATGCTACCCAGGCTGCCAAAGACATGATCCTTAATTCCTCTTTAGCTGAATTTAAGCAAATAAGCTGGACATGAGAAAGTGAGATCTGAAGGAAGAGAATGCTATGGAATTTGTAGACTATAGACTGAAATAGTGTTTGCATTATTTCAGTCATCTTTCATATACGTAAATTCTCTCTCCTGATCCTTATAAGCATCCTGGGTGTTAGGTACATCAAGAATGATCATTCCCATTTTACAGATGAAAAAGCAGAGGCTAAGCAGGTTTAACTTGTTTGCCTAAGGCCACAGAGTTGCTTGTAATTGGCAGAGCTGAGAAAAGATTCCAAACTCTAAAATCAGTGTCCTTGCTTCTATGTTTCGTTATTTAACTAAATGTTAACAAGGTGTAGGAAAATGTAGCAAGCCAAAACAGGTAATATTCCTACAGGGAGATTAGTTCTTTTTAAGTTAAAATACTGTATTTCAATTATTTAGTTTTCTTTTTAATTATTTAAAGTAATGTGAAATCCTTCAACCTCTACACAAGTACCGATGAAAATATTAACTTTCTTAAATACTAAAATTCTAATTCGACTGGATTAGTCATACCAGTTGCAGGTAGTTTCAGTTGTAAGTTAAAAGGATAGAACATGGCACAAGAAACAGAATTACAATGATCTGCTGCAGCTGGCGTGGTTGGCCTTAGAGACATTACATTTACCTGCCAACACTGAGCCAAATCAACAGTATTTGAAAATAAAAGGACAAGGCAACAGCTCTGAAACAGACAGCTAACAACTTAATCAGTATGTGCAAGCTGCTACAGAGGCCAATGGAGAAACCCTATTTAAAGTTGAGCTTTTGAAGAACTACAATCCTGCATCCTGTGGACCAAAAAACACATTCTCAGAAACTTAGATAAAGTTAAAAGGCAGAGGACTAGGTACCAGATGAAGGAACAAGATAAAACCCCAGAAAAACAATTAAATGATGTGGAGATAGGCAACCTTCCAGAGAAAGAATTCAGAATAATGATAGTGAAGATGATCCAGGACCTTGAAAAATGAATGGAGGCAAAGATTGAGAAGATGCAAGAAATGTTTAACAAAGACCTAGAAGAATTAAAGAACAAACAAACTGAGATGAACAATACACTAACTGAAATGAAAAATACACTAGAAGGAATCAGTAGCAAAATAACTGAGGGAGAAGAACGGATAAGTGACCTGGAAGACAGAATGGTGGAAATCACTGCTGTGGAACTGAATAAAGAAAGAAGAATGAAAATAAATGAAGACAGCCTAAGAGACCTCTGGAACAACATTAAATGCACCAACATTTGCATTATAGGGGTCCAAGAAGGAGAAGAGAGAGACAAAGGACCCAAGCAAATATTTGAAGAGATTATAGTCAAAAACTTTCCTAACGTGGGAAAGGAAATAGCCACCAAAGTCCAGAAGGCACAGAGTTCCAGGCAAGATAAACCCAAGGAGAAACACACTGAAACAAATAGTAATCAAACTGACAGAAATTAAAGACAAATTATTAAAAGCAGCAAGGGAAAAACAAGTAACATACAAGGGAACTCCCATAAAGTTAACAGCTGATTTCTCAGCAGAAACTCTACAAGCCAGAAGGGAGTGGCATGATCTACTTAAAGTGATGAAAGGGAAGAACCTACAACCAAAATTACTCTACCCAGCAAGGATCTCATTCAGATTCGATGGAGAAATCAAAAGCTTTACAGACAAGCAAAAGCTAAGAGAATTCAGCACCACCAAGCCAGCTCTACAACAAATGCTAAAGGAACTTCTCTAAGTGGGAAACACAAGAGAAGTAAAGGACCTATAAAAACAAACCTAAAACAAGAAAATGGTCAAAGGAACATACATACCGATAATTATCTTAAACGTGATGGATTAAATGCTCCAACCAAAAGACACAGGCTCACTGAATAGATACAAAATCAAAATAAATATATATGCTGTCTACAAGAGACCCACTTCAGACCTAGGGTCACATACAGACTGAGAGTGAGGGGATGGAAAAACATATTCCATGCAAATGGAAATCAAAAGAAAGCTGGAGTAGCTATACTCATAAGCAGATAAAATAGACTTTACAATAAAGACTGTTACAAGAGACAAGGAAGGACACTACATAATGATCAAGGGATCAATCCAAGAAGAAGATACAACAATTATAAATATATATGCACCCAACACAGGAGCACCTCAATACATAAGGCAACTGCTAACAGCTATAAAAGAGGAAATCGACAGTAACACAGTCATAGTGGGGGACTTTAACACCTCACTTACACCAATGGACAGATCATCCAAACAGAAAATTAATAAGGAACCACAAGCTTTAAATGACAGAATAGACCAGATAGATTTAATTGATATTTATAGGACATTCCATCCAAAAACAGCAGATTACACATTCTTCTCAAGTGCACATGGAACATTCTCCAGAATAGATCACATCTTGGGTCACAAATCAAGCCTCAATAAATTTAAGAAAACGGAACTCATCTCAAGCATCTTTTCTGACCACAACACTATGAGATTAGAAATCAGTTACAGGGAAAAAAACGTAAAAAACACAGACACATGGAGGCTAAACAATAGGTTACTAAATAACCAAGAGATCACTGAAGAAATCAAAGAGGAAATAAAAAAATACCTAGAGACAAATGACAATGAAGACATGATGATCCAAAACCTATGGGATACAGCAAAAGCAGTTCTAAGAGGGAAGTTTATAGCTATACAAGCCTACCTCAAGAAACAAGAAAAATCTCAAGTAAAAAATCTAAACTTACACCTAAAGGAACTAGAGAAGGAAGAACAAACTAAACCCAAAGGTAGCAGAAGGAAAGATATAAAGATCAGAGGAGAAATAAATGAAATAGAAACAAAGAAAACAATAGCAAAGATCAATAAAACCAAAAGCTTGTTCTTTGAGAAGATAAACAAAATTGATAAACCTTTAGCCAGACTCATCAAGAAAAAGAGGGAGAGGACTCAAATCAATAAAATTAGAAATGAAAAAGGAGAAGTTAAAACTGACACCGCAGAAATACAAAGGATCATAAGAGACTACTATAAGCAGCTATATGCCAATAAAATAGTCAACCTAGAAGTAATGGACAAATTCTTAGAAAGATACTACCTTCTAAGACTGAACCAGGAAGAATTAGAAAATATGAACAAACCAATCACAAGTACTGAAATTGAAACTGTGATTAAAAAACACAGAAAAGGGTACCCTCCTACACTGTTTGTGGGAATGTAAATTGATGCAGCCACTATGGAGAACAGTATGGAGGTTCCTTAAAAAACTAAAAGTAGTACCACCATATCATCCAGCAATCCCACTCCTGGGCGTATATCCAAAGGAAACCATAATTCGAAAAGAGACATGTACCCCAATGTTCATTGCAGCTCTATTTACAATAGCCAGGACATGGGAACAACCTAAACGTCCATTGACAGATGAATGGATAAAGAAGATGTGGCACATATATACAATGGAATATTACTCAGCCATAAAAAGAATGAAATAGTGCCATTTGCAGCAACATGGATGGACTTAGAGATTGTCATACTGAGTGAAGTAAGAGAAAAACAAATATCATATGATATTGCTTGTATGTGCAATCTTTTTAAAAAATGGTACAAATGAACCTATTTACAAAACAAATAGAGTCGCAGATGTAGAAAACAAACTTATGGTTACCAAGGGGGAAGGGGGGAGGGATAAATTGGGAGTTCAGGATTGACATATACACACTGCTATATATAAAATAGTTAACTAATAAGAAACTACTGTATAGCACAGGGAACTCTGCTCAGTACTCTGTAATGACCTATATTGGAAAAGAATATAAAAAAGAGTAGGTATATGTATAACTGATTCACTTTTTTGTACAGCAGAAACATAACATTGTAAATAAACTATACTCCAATAAAAATTAATTTAAAAAATTAGAGTATAACTGTGACATTCATGCAGTTATAAAACTTGTCCAGAATATTATTTAACTCATCAATTAATGAGGGAACCAGTAAGATCTTATAACTGGCTCAAAGAAGATTTCCAAGAACCACACATAAAGATAAGCAATGAGGAAAGCTGAAATAAATTTACAAATAGAGGCAAAACAGATCTAGCCACAAAACAGTCATCAGTTGCATCCCACCAGAAATAATTAATTTGCATTTCTAACAACTCTCAGTTGCCAGGAGATCGTGAAACATCATTGTAGCTGCTGCTCGTTATTCTTCCTGTACTTTACTAATTTAATTCTCCAGCACTTATGCTCAGGTTTGACAAAACTGAAGTTTGTCTGGGAAACACTGAGAGGGAGAATGCCTTCCCCTCCACAGATGCTACCTAGTCCTAGTTCAGTTTATCCCACTGCTCTTTACAGTTAGGGTATGTTATTTCATCTGATACTTCCCTGGGTCATTACGTAAACAGAGCTCCAGAGCTCACCCCACCACTCCTCCAGGGAAAACAATCAAGTCCAAGTGAAACCTTCCCCTTTCAATACACTCATTTAATATTTTTCCACTTTAAGTATCATATCACCTTTCCTAAAGAAAGGAACTCTGATATTTTTTTTCATCCACCAAAGCACCTGAAACAATTCCAGACTCTCAGTCTTTGATAAATACTTTCTACATGTGAAAATATTTTAACATTTATATAAGAAGATCAAGGTATAGAACAAGTTTAAATATTACATCTTTGTTGACTCTTCAAAAATAAGAAAAGGCTCTTCCCATTTTGCTGTGCCTCCTCTTCATAACCATAGGTAGCTTTAGGTGCAGCTTGTGTTTTCACAGTGCGCCCAGATGGAGTGGAAAGGAACTGTAAGTGGCCATGGGTTTTTCTTTGGGAGGAGGGTGTCTGCAGTTGTAACAAACTTTCTTCAGATCATATCACCATTGCCTACTTCCTCAGGCCTGTGCCCTTAGTCTTCTCTACATTACGGTCTCTGAAATTACACTCAGATGCCTACAAATGCTCAGAATGTGTTTCTACTTAGGGAAGAAAACTAAGACAATTATGAATTTTCAGTTCACTGACATGTTTCACCTCAGAAATTTTTAAGAAATGGGATAGAGGGATAACATATATCCGTTTAGGAGAGTGTATCAGAATCATTTGTTGAGCTTTTCCAAAACATGCCATTCTGTGAGAATCCTAGATTGTACGAGGCAGGTTGCAATGAGGGTGTAGTTTAGCTTTGTTGGTACAGGGAGAGAGAGAGAACCATTTATCTAACATTAGCAGAACACTATAAACACATTATCATCTCTAAATGGTTGGGAAATAACATCCTTAGTCCTATCACGTATCTCTAGTGAGTCCTCCAAAGTGATGTCTGTGCTTAATACCTGCAGCATTAGAAATGCTCATATCCCTCAATCACCTCATTTATTGTCAAATATATATGTTCTCTGTTACCTTACCTATAAATATTGCAATGCTTTGAGTTTGCTGGACGACAAGAGCAAAAAAAGAAGAAGAAAGAAACTGTTTCATTGCATTTCTCAGACACAAGGTTCAGGAGATGTTGCATTTCCAAGGACCACTGTGCATCCTCAGGTTGGCCTATGTGTGCACCATTGTGTGATTAGATCATGGGGAAGATGGGAGCAGTGGGCACCTGTCCTAGAATTGCAAACTAGTATCTAGAAAATACATGACCAGGAGATACCTTCTTTATGAAATTTGACAACCCTGGATGTTTTTCTCATGTTCTGGAAACGGAAGTCAACAACCAAGTTGACACAGTATCTAAACCTGGCATTCTGTAAGCATGCTGGCCACTGCATCTTCACGATCCCATTTCTTTAACTTAAGTGTTGAATGAGAGGAAGAGTCTTAAGCTGTGAGGATCTGATGTCTGTGATGCAGAGCAACACTTCAGAGATACTGAGGGAACCTGAACTACGTGGTGATGACTTGGCAGTGGCCAGCTGGTGCTATTTCTTTGTATCTACCTCATGTTGATCATACTGTATTATTCCATTTGAGCCTCACGATTATGGCAATAAAATCCCTCATCTAATACTTCTTTCTAAATGCCTCTGCTTACATTATTTTTTTTCTTTTTAGCAATACTTTCATGCAGGAGGAAATGGCCTGAAAAAGAATTTCTTGGAGAAAAGCCCAGATCTTCAGTCTCTGAGATACGCTCTCAGTCTTTATACCCAAACAACTGATGCCTTGATAAAGAAATTCATAGACACTCAAACCTCACAGAGTAAGTAACACATTGGATGTGAGAATAAGTAAACTGAACACAACTAAACTTCAACATAGAAATCATTATAAATAATATCTCTAATTTGACTATAATAAATTAAAGCAGCAATAAGAATGGGTAATTATTATTCATAGAAAATTGCCCAATCTTTAGCACATTATTTTATAATTTCAGTAACACTGGGATATGCTCAATACTAAAACTATATAGAGTGGTTGAGCTTTGCTCTTGCTTCTAATTTCATAAAATTTAGTAAACCCTAGTTTTGAATATCCATAACTGATATTCTCAATTTAGAACAAAAGAGTTAGTGTTTGTTGGTCTTTGTAACTTCCAAAGTAAGAGCATAATTCCCCAAATCCTGACTTCAAATGCAAAAATCTCCTGCTGTCGGGTTTTCAGGAGGGCAAACTCATTTAATCCTAATTTTATATGAGAAAAATTTTAACTTTTACTTTGAAATGAGCCAAGAGCCAAGTATTTTATTGGAAACTCAGATCTGTTTCATGTGGCAAAGTTCCCACCTCATAAGCTTCTAGGATATTACTGTTAAACAACCTTTCTTTCAAGTTGCTTTGTGATTTATCATATTTTGGTAATTCCATGTATTTAAGATCTGGCATTTCTGAGAGATTATTGAAAATGTCCCTCTGAGTCAAAAAACAAAAAAAGCCATATGCAGGCTCAAACTCTAGAACATAATAAATTGCCTCCCAGATATAATAAAAAGAAATAAGAGGACACTGTCTTCATTCATGAGAGCTCCTTCAAAGGAAGCATACGGATCTTTCTCCTCGGATGAGAATGCTCCAGACTTGTCTATGTTTCGTCATGGATATTTTCATTTTTCTAATTACATGGAAGATAATGCCAAGGTAGGTAGGTGCTAGGTAGGTGCTTGACCTGTCTTTAATATTATACTCTGCGCTTTCTGATAGTATCTGACTAAATGCTATGCTCCTTTTAATGTGATCTTCAAACCCAGCTTACATTTTTAGGATGGTTCCAGAAAGGAGAAGAGAGTTGAGTCATAAAGCCTTGTCAAGATATACATTACTCCTTGAACCCATGATCCCTCAAGGTTTTCTAAACTGTGTAAATATGAATGCAGTTCTAACACATCTTATCAGAATAGTGTCGTTGCTTTATTCCCGAAGAATGTGAGTGTATAAAAACTTAGCTCTGCTTTTACAGGTATACATTATGTGTATATACACACAACCCATGTTTCAACATAGATGTTACACCAAAAAAACTACATATGTGTATCAATTGTGTATGGAATTTGGCACACGTGTTGATTTTCTTTTGTATGAATTGTTTGGCAACATCAAAAATAAATAGCGGGGGGGAATAAGAGGATTCGTAATCCTAATAATCCCTGACAACATAACTTATTTTCGTCTTGGGTCTTTCTTTTTCTTTTTTTACTTCCCTTTTCTGGCTTTCTCTAAGTACACAATTTTTTTTTTTTGGCATAATTGAAATTGGTAGGCTATGGATATGAAATGGCTTGCCTTTTCTCTGATAGTTACCTTCAACCATGCTGGGTGGAAACTATTTCCATCTCCTCCCTCCCTCCCTTGTCATCCCTCCGACTGCCCCCCAGCCCAGCATGATCAGGCCCAAAGGACCTGAGGTGTGAAGGAGACTTGAAGGTGCACTTTGCTCCCCCGTCCCCATCATCTTCTAGACCCCTCTCTGCTTCAGGGTTTTGGGGGCAGACACTGAAGGGGAGGAGAGCGATGTCTTTCATGCCCCCTGTACAGCTGCGTCCAGTACCTGCTTCCTGAGGGCCCCGTGCTAGGGATCCTCCTATCTGCTCAGCTCCCTTCAGGGAGCCCTCAGTTCTTGCCTCCTGCAGCACCTACTGTGGCTTCCTGCTCCTTGAGTGTCTACTCCTAGTGTCCAGCCCTCTGGAATGGGGTCCCAGCCAGAAGGCTGCAGCCCAGCTTCCTCCAGTGGGACCCACCGCAGCTCATATATGCTTTCCACGTCTGTGGTGATAATGGAGACTTCTCCACTGTCACCTGCCCTCTCTCTACAATTCTCCTTTCTACCTGCTCAAATACTTGCTCATACTTTCAAGCTGGGGGGAGGGGAGGAGGAAGAAACACTGCTAACAGAACATAACCATTGTTCAATCAAAAACAGAGGCGAGCCAAGTCTCGTCAATTAATGGATGCAGTGTTTGAGTTTTTATCCAATTCCTTTCTTCCAATTCTATCACAATCCTATCGCAATACTCATTACCATAGACTGAATAATAAAGTTAGCAACAGCACCGTATCTCTTATAAGATAGGGAAAGGAGAGAGAGAGGAAAATTCACTGAATGTTAGAATTCTGTATGACATACCCCCAAATAGAACATATTAAAGGATGCAATCCCCATTTCTGTAACAGTCCCTAAGGTCATGGGTCGTATGTATGACTTCCAAATGCCCGGGGCCAGCCCATATTTCCTTTGGCTTCTAAAGAACCTCAGCTTCCAGGGTTTTTTAACTGACAGAGAAACATAGAAGAGTTGAATTCTCAAGGGTCTTATTTACATGGGCTGCTCTACTCTTCTATGAACATTTGACATGGGGTGTGTTGAAAGAGAGGAACTTGGGTGCCACCCCTTGGATTCCTTTGGTATCCTCCCTGCAGATGCACATTTACAATTAATAGTAGGATCAACTCTCCCTTTTTTGTACCTGCTATCCTAGTATCAGGAAGAGTCCAAAATGACCAAATGAAGTCTCAGTTTCCAGTGTAAATATTGTTGCAATTATTCAAGTAATTTTCTAGAACTTGGCTCAGTACCAAATACCCGTGAATATTTATTGTTCAGTTTTTGTTAATCTAATTTATATTTTGTTAATATAATTTAGAAAGACCATACTGGTGTTACGGTATCTTTCAAATATAAAATTTGAAATGGGAGCTGGTGCTACACACTGCAAACCCCTGCTACCCTCTGCCTGAGGAGCCCCATTCAGGGTAAGCTGGGCTGTCAGACAGTTAACCCCCAGGAAGCAGCCCTCAACCAGTGAAAGATAGGAAGCTGGCAGATTAAAAAACAGACAAAACATCAGCTTCCTCAGTTGGGACAACTCTAAAATGAATTCTACGCAAACTCCAGAGTTCCCCTGTGAGATGAAGCTTCATCCCTTCAGGGAGGATGCCTTCCCAGATGGACCATTTACCATGGAATGCTTGTCTCAACTTTCTGCTCCCGGGGGAACCCAAATCCAGTGTCACACTGCTGGAAAGTGAGGATCCAGATTCCAGGTCAGCTCCTCTAGATCTAAATCCTGTGCACTTAACCATGATGCCTGCATCTTCTTGATGCTAATTAAATTATAAAGGCCAAATACCCTGAATGAATTTTTCCCCATTACTTGAGCTTTTTCTCTCATGATTTCTTAAGTTAAGAATACAGAACTAATTAGAGAAACTCAGCTTGTAAAGTAGTGAACATTATTTGGAAACAAATTTTACATATTTCATTTACTTTATGACTGACAAATCAAACTGATTTTTTGTCTCCTTCATTTCTAACTCATACTCTACAAGTATTAATGAATCATCATTCAACTGTTACTTAATCAACATGTTGTGTAAAAGAACTTGGAATCCTTTAGAAATTTAACTGTGCTTTTTAAAACATCCATATTTTGTTCTCATATTCTCATAAAATCTTCCCTTACTCCATTTGCTTCTTTCCCTCTCTCTTGTTAAAATGTTCTTTCACATCTCTTTCTCCTTTCTGTTTTTTCCTGATCTGTGTTAGCAAATTAATTGTAACATTAAATATACGGGGAAAAAACAATGAATAATTAATGAATTATTTTTTCACTGTCTTCAAATTGGAAGACATACTTTCTTTAAAAATATTTTTAATTCAGTTTTTACATAAATGGGCTTGTGAGTATAGAAAAACCTGCTGTATATTGCTCGCTTATGCTTTATTTTATTCCTCTTTTATTCCCTTGCTCCATTCTCTCCATTTTCACCTTCCTTTCCTCTTTCTTTGATCTCTTTTTAGAATAGATTTAGATCTCCTCTTTCTCCAGTAATAAAAAAAAAAAAAAAAGGAATAGAGTTTCATTAGAAATTTATGAGCACAGAGTTCAAATGAAATCCATCAGTTTGGAAAAACACTGTCTTCTCTCCTCCTTCTATTCCAAATATTGGAAAATAAACAAATGCCAAATGGATAGAGAAGTATTCTTAAGTCCTCAAGTGAAACTGAGAGTTCGATTTTAAAGAGTATCATGTTTATTAGTCTAGCAAGGTACTGCAGTAAGAAAACACCATATTATGCTGCATTCACTTAACAACTATTTACTGAGCATCACCTCTGAATAAAGTCCCATACCATGGGGCATATATTCAAAGCTAAACATAGTGTTATGTACAACACCAGGTGCTCTAATATGGTGGTTCTCAAGCAGAGGTGAATTTGTCCCCCCAGGGCAATTAATTACAAATATCTGAAGAGCTTTGGTTGTCTCATCTGGGAGTGGTGGTCATGTTACTGGTATCTAGTGGGTGGAGAACAGTGAGGCTGCTAAACGTCTTACAGTGCACAGGACAGTCCACAACAAGAAGTTATCTAAAGTCTCCAGGTGGCAACAGTGCTGAGGTTGGGACACCCTGCTCTAATACTAGACTGAAACAACATGAGAAGTGATGTAACATGTCATGTTAGAAGAGGGAAAAATTTGCCTTGGAAGACCGGAAAGGCAGAACAGTCAGTGGGAAAACTGAGTCATGAGGAGGTAGAAAGAGGAAGGCATTCTGGATTCAGAAACTGTCCAGGAAAGAATATACTTGCATTCTTAATTTTAAAATCCCAACATGTCAAGCATATCCACAGTATATTTTTATGAGGAAAAAATGTTTATTTTGCTTTTAAAGCAAAATTCACCATATCACCACTAATAGGGTTTAAAAGTACCTTAGAGTTCCTTGCACCGTTAACTATTTTGTGTAACGTTAGTAGAAATTATTTTAATATTTAAAGTAATTACCATGTTCTTCTCTTGGAGTTGGCCCTATGGCCTAAATTGGGTAGTTAGCTTGAAAATTTATACTTTTTTATTGTGGTTTCTCAAAAATGTGTTACTTACAGTTTTAGAAGCTGGTACAAAATTCATTTCTTGAATCTTAATTACAATATTCATCATCACTTTTAAAAAAGCTTCTCTAACAGCTATTTCATTATACCAAGGGCTCTTTGAATATTTCATGCAGTAGCAGACAGTGAAAAATGTGTAAAACTTTAACATATTAAGTAGAATTCTTTTCAATGGATAACACAATTTGGAATGAGGCACAGAATGATTAATTGCTGACCTATCCTGTGTCATACTGTTTCCTTACCTGAGCATTTATTACGGCTTGAGGAACCTAAATCTAAAAAGCTTTAAAGACAAAGGGGATTTTTTATGTCTAAGTTACAAATGGCTCATAAAGCAAAAAAAAGACTGTATATATTAAAATATATGAAGTGAAATGTCTTTATTCTATAATCTGTCCTCTTTTTAACTTTTTATGAGCAATATCTTTGAGTCCTTGCTTATTTGAAATTTCTTAAAATTTAAATCAGATCGTTTTGGTCATTATAATAACTTGTTTCCTGCTAAAGTAAAGTATAATATATTTTAATCTGAAATGTAAATCAGATAGCTACTGACTCACATTTTGAATCTACGAATATGCTTCAATACATTCATTATGTATAAAGCATTAATTGTCTCTAATTATGTTCTTCAAATTACAAAAGATATGTCCATAAGAAGAAAAGAAACCCCGTGTGAAGTGGTTCACTGTAGAAAAGGTCTCTTCTTATCAGAAATGTAGAATTTAACATTAATAATATTTAGTTGGCAGAAGAGCTGGCATCAAAATAAAGAGATTAGCCTTTAGGCCAAAGGCCACAGCTGAAACTTCACCTTGATGCCACCTATGGGAGAAAATGCTGAGGAATGTCTTCAGGCTAAATAAAGTTCAGTTAGCCATCTTCACTTTAATACTGATTTGAAAGCACAGTCAGAAGTGGTCTCTCATTTTAGCTAATAAGCCTTTCAGAGATCACCAGAATCCCCTCCAACACGTCTATGCCCCTGTCTTATCCCTGGGACAGTGGGATTCCACTAGCTAGCACTGCCCTCTAAGACAAGAGGTTAGATTTCTTATGCAGTGGAAAAACTGAGAATTTATGCGATTTGGCTCTTCAAATATTGCAGTTGGTCTGATGACATTCAACGCTGGGTGAGGCTCTTCAGTGCAGTCAAAAAGCTGTACACAAATAACTTTAGTACGAGTGGTGATGTGATACGGTCTGAGCACACTGAATCCTTTCCCAGGGTAGAAATGTGTTAGATAAGGGTTACAGTAATGCTGAGCAGTACTGGGCACTGAAAGCAAGTTGTCCACCACTGTGCCAGTCTTCCCAACCAGTCCTGCGAGGTGAGTAACTTCATCCATGCTTGTCCGGTTAAGCAATGAGTCACAAATAGATTAAGAAACTTGCTAAAGTCATATAGATAAGTGGCAGAGACAACGCCCTTCCCACTATTTCACACTTATTTTCATCAGCAAAGAAAGCAGAATGTATTATTACTTCCTACACCCACCCCGCGCTTTCTTCTCCATAGTTTTGAATAATTGGGGTTACACTTCATACTTCTTACTTCTCATTTTGGTAAGACTAAAGCTCCCTTCTGTTCCGGAGATAATCTTTCAGTTGGTATCTTTTTCACATCAGCAACAAACTCTATCTCCGAACGTCTTCCTTGCTTCCCAGTTTCTTCTCATTCTGGCCCCAGTTACTGGGCAGACTTAGTGGCCAAGGCATCTTTTGAATGTTAATTGGAAGTAATTGTACTGTAGTAATCTAAGTTGAAAATAAGAAAATGCATCCTGCTTTCCAAAAACCCTTTCTAACATAGGCTGATTTCACTCCTCTGGAGAGGGGTGTGTGTGTGTGTGCGCGTGTGCGTGTGTGTGTGTGTGTGTGTGTGTGTTTAGGCTGTTGCTGCTTTGGTCTTTCTCTTTTCTACTCTTCTCACCCTTGTCCCCCACCAGCAGAAAGATCATTTTGTAACACTCCCCTTGCACATAAAGTCATATCATGAGTGCTAATCTACATTTCTCTCTTCTCCCAATGTAAATCCTAGAAGACAGGGCCTTGCTTACTCATCCCTCAAATCTAAGTGCTCAGTATAGTACCGGATACAAAGTAGGTGCGTTAGTGAATTTTAGAAAAAATAAATGCTGGGAAATTAAATGCAGAAAATTTTTAATTGTGTGATATGACACAGTCCTCATATTTGAATTGATGCCATTACAAATCTTTATTGAAAGCAAGTATATTTACAGCCCAAAAGAGAGGGAGAGGGAGAGATAAGAGGGAGGAAAGAGAGAGAGAGAGAAGTTTACAGTTTGATGGCTGATAGTGTTTAGTAGTTTCTTTACAAGGTAGAAGATAGTAAGTGCACTGGAGAAATACAAAGGGCTATATAAAGTTAGATGGAGAGAATAAGATCTCGCATCTGTATTAAACTCTTGAAATCACCATGTGTTATTCAATCTGTTACATGAACTTAAACGTAACCAGTAAAAAATGAAATACACTACTGTGTTCCGTTTAGGTCACAGATATATTCATATACCCTTGCATTTGACTCATTTTTAGGAGCATTTTCCATGTGCCAGCCTTTGTGTTAGATGCTAGTTAAAACTACAATGAAAGGCTGTGCTGAATATCTTCCATTTGCCCCTTCTAATCCACCCTACTTTCTCCCTGGGGCTGGGGCGTATTGATTACAACAATAGACTCTCTTACTCCTTGTTTCCCATTGGGTTCAGCCAGTAGGGAGCCCCTGCAAAGCTCTGGGGGAGGAAAGAGTTAGGTAAGGTATTCATTCTGTCCGCTCCCTCTGGGCATGATCCATTCATTCAAGCTGACTTTGTCCTTTGACTCTAAGCCTCTCAAAGTTGCCTTCCCTAGAAGACTCTCCTTGTGGACCACAGTAATGACTTCCGCCCCTCAGGCTTTAGGGATTATGGATATTAACAACCCCACTATCCCTCAACCCGCCACCTAAACCTTCACAAACTGTCTCTTTCTTAAAGCAACCAAAATTACCCTAATTTGAGTTTCCATCTGTTTGCTAATGATACCCCGATGCATACAAAGGCAAATCTTCATGGCTTTGCTAGGTTTTTCTTCCATGCCAACTCTTTCACTCAGGTCATCAAAGATTAACATTTTAAAATAAACAAATCAAGCATCAGAATAATTATCTTTGGAATGAGAAACAGAAAACATTGCATTTTGATGACTGAGCTACCCAGAATGAACGGAAGCGTATATTAGCTTTTCACTCACAAGAATATTTCCGTTATACTCTGGCCAAGTCAACAAAATCCCAGCTCCCACTTTCTCATAATGCAGTTTATCTTGCTCCGTTTCATGTCTGAAAACTGGAAATCATATTGAGACAACTGGGAGCCACTGGTGACATTTGCAAAGTTTAAGAGCCCTCATAGCACAGACTAAGCAGATGTTTGTTGTATGTCATGTAATGGGGAAATTATCATTCTTTGTGCGCTTATCTAAGTATGCATATTTCTAGGTCAGAAAAGGGGTACTTTCATTATTGCTTCCTTCATTTTTTAGTATAACTAGTTGAAAGATTAATTTTTCCATAACACTACCCATACAACTGTGTGTAATGGAAAGGTATCTTTTCATTTCTCAATTGGGTGAGAGCTAGATCTCATTCCAAGACTATGCAGAATACCAGTGGTATTAGAACACTGCTTTCTCACTTAAGTACTCTGTTAGTTGCATCTTAAAGGCTAAGTTGGATTTAAACAATTCTGATAATGAGTAATGTGCATATTTTTCTAAAATTAAACCAAAAAATTAAATAAAAATTATTTTGTTTCTAAAAACAAACAACAACAAAAAGCACTTGACATTGGCATTACATTCAAAGATCTAAGAAAAACCATTCACACTTGGAGTTTACTATAGTTTATAGGCATCTTCAAATACCTTTTTCTCACCTGAGTCTGAGAACAGCCCTGCAAAGTCAGACAGAGGTCTTTAGATTATTGGTCTGATATTCCACACTGCCTCTGGGTGCTCTTTTGAGATGGGCATTTCACCCAAGAGCAGTAGATGCCATTGAAGTGATTTGAGCAAGGGTACAGTGTGCAGAAAAAGACTGAAGGGAGACAAGACAAAAGAAGGCAGCCAGGTTGGAGGCTAGGCTGTGCGAATAACTATGGAGACATGCGAGTAGGTTCAAGATGTAATTCAGCACTCTAATAAGCATGAGCTGGTGAAATAAATCTTGTCAAATTGATAGAAATTTAGGATAATAAATTTCTTTTATAGGGTATTAAAATAAAGCAATATTTACTTCTGTGTGGTGAAATTGGTTTTTTTCTGCCTGCTTATAATTTTCTGCACTTTCAAATTATCAAAGTATGTCCAGGCATTTCTGTTGAATCATAATTTTAAAAGAAATATGTGGAGAACACACTTTGATCTGCAAAGTAAATTAGTTTCATTGAATACCAAGGTATAATCAGTTCAACGTGGTAGGTTTTAATATCTTTCAGGGCCTTGGATTTAAATCTGTGGGATGAAATAAACAGCCCAATTAAACCTTCTCCTTACGATTCTAAGGATCTCAAAATTGCTCTGTTGGTAGGAGAATTTTACAGAGTATGAACTACTCATACGTGTTGTATTTACAAGCATATATATGCTATATGTGTATATGTAATTTAATTATTTATAAATCTTATTTTATGAAGAAAATGACCAGAGTAATTCTGTAATGCATTGATTAAAATTAAGCAAATGCTAAATCAGTGATAAAACAGGTATTCTTAAAATTATCTAACACTTTCTTATTATGGGTAATTATGATATTCTTCAATGTTTTTCTTATAGTTATTTTTGTTTTAGGACTGATTAGAAAGTGAAACAGAGGTTAGAATGAGTTGTTGGGAATTTTATGGAAATGCTGACAAACTGAGATGTCAGAAAAACATTCTTCAAATCACTGAGTCAAGAAAGCAAAACACAAGACAATTTCTCTGGATCCTCTGAGCCGTAACATCTGTTTTTATTCACTGAGAACAGGTTTCTGTGACCAGTGGGTTCAGTAGCATTAACTGAAAATTGCAGACTATTGCTTTACAACCTCTATGCGCCCTTTATAACTAACTTCCAAGAAAAGATATGGGATGTTTTCTCCCTTGGTTATCCCGTGGCACTAGAAGTTAAGCCCTTGCTATTCAGTGTTTGATTTATCTTAGAAAAAGAAATAAGAACTGTGTTAAGTAAAATGGAAATAGTAAATCTCAATCTTTAAAGGTTGAAAGTCAAGCTTGTATAACCCTCTGGCATAAAGGTCTCTATTTATGGAGAAGAAGGGGCAAGAAATTGGTATGTTGGTTAAAACAGGGAAATGGGGAACCATGCAGTCATGGCCCAAGCATCTGCTCTACCTCTGCTTGGCTATATGACCTTGAGACAAGTCACTTAACTTCTCTAAGCCTCAATTTTCCCATCTGTAAAATGGATAACACAGCAATTCCAAAGTCCACTGGGTCCTGGGAGGATCACAGTGGTAATACACGTGAAGTGCTTAGTGCACAGCAATCTCTCAATAAATGTTAATTTTTAGTGCATCACTGATATTGGACACACTGTCTAAAAAGTACCTCTTTCTTTTACAAACATGAACAGAGAGAAACTGTCTTAGGATGCAGCTGTCTGAGCAAGGAAGCCAATAGTCAATCACATGCTCCTCTGTGAGCTGTACCTCATTACCAGGGGGCTCTCAGAGTGACTGAGAAACCTACCACACTGAGACATGAAGGATTCACACCTGCAGTTTCTGTGAACTTCTTCTCCATATATGCCATGGTTGTCAAATAATTGTATATTTTTTGAACACTTGGTATATGCACAAAGCGCTATGCTGGTAGGAGACACGGGGAAAACTCTCTGCTCCAAGGAGCTTACCATGAAGATAAAAACAACTACATGAGAGGGAAAAAGCATCACACAAGGTAGCTTACGCTAAATACCAGGTGAATCTAAAGACCAAGTACTAAGGGCTTCCAAGGAAGGAGAAATGACTGTGGGCAGGAGAGTTGGGAGGATTCAGAGAAGCGTGGCTCAAGGTGGGCTTTGACAAATGTCTGAGGTTCAGGTAAGAGGAGAAGAGGAGGGCGTGTCTGCAAGGCACAGAGTCCACGTCTACAAGAAGAAGTACTTCTCAATGTGGAGTCCCAGGAGTAGCAGTGTCAGGGCTCCCGGTGTGTCAGTCAGCTTAGACCACAGTAACAGAATGCCACAGACTGGGTGGCTTAAACCAAAGAATCGTATTTTCTTATCGTCCTGGAGGCTGAAGGTACCAACAGATTCAGTTTCTGGTGAGAGCCCTCTTCCTGGCTTGGAGGTAGCTGTCATCTCTTGGTGTCCTCACATGGTAGAGAGAGCACACTCTCTTCGTGTCTCTTCATATAGAGACCCTAATCCTGTTGGGTCAGGGCCCCCCCCC
Organism: Grampus griseus; assembly: GCF_964374135.1. NCBI lineage: Eukaryota > Metazoa > Chordata > Mammalia > Artiodactyla > Delphinidae > Grampus > Grampus griseus. Next base: position 98,337,881 of record NC_139018.1, read on the forward strand.
CACTCTTATGACCTCATTTAACCTTAATTACTTTCTTAGAGGCCTTGTCTTCAAATACAGTCACATTAGAAGTTAGAGCTTCAATATATGGATTTTGAAAGGACACAAGCATTTGGTCCTGAGAACTTGTTAGGACTGCAAAATCTTAAGCCTCACCCCCAGTGCTGAGTTAGAGACTCCAGGTTTAAGGCCCAAAAGTCTGTGTTTTAACCAGCCCTCCAGGTAACTGAGTTTGAGAACCACCGGAGTAAAGGGTCTGTAGGGAGGAGTGAATAGAGGGGAGATGGAAGAAATAGGTTATGATCAGAACTTAGAGAGCTTTGAATGTCAGACCCAGGAGTGTAGAGATTGACCTGCAGTCAATCTCTAGAAGGCCCAGAAGAAAGGAGAGGTCAACAGATTAACCTAAAGGACTCATGCTGTGCCATCTACTTTTGCATAGGAGGGAAGGAAGAAAGGAAGGAAAGAATGCAGAAAAGAAGGGAGGGATGGAGAGAGGAAGGGAAGGAGGGAGAAAGGGAGAGGAAGAGGGGAGGGAAGGGAAGGGAACCTCTTGGTAAATAGTTTTGCAGTTTAAATATTTAGTCTAAATGTAGTAATAGCAGGAACAGACAAGAAGGGATGAATATGAGAAACATCACGAAGGAAGAAACTACAGGTCATTACAAAATAAAGCAAACAAAGGAGATAGAGTGGTAAACTTAGGTAACCTGTAGATCAGTGAAACCTACCGCTAAGCAAAATGTAGAAGTGTTGATGGGGAGCTGTTTTGATGCAAGTGATAAATTCCATTTTATTTATGTCAGTGTTAATAGCAGGACATACAAGGGACTGTGTCCACTGGGCAGATGGGAAAGGTAGTGGAGAGAGTGGTTGGTACTTCAACTACATTCAGGAAGTGATTCCTGAATCCTGGGGAGAGGGTGCAAGCTCTGAGGAAGGGCACAGAGCAAGGGAGGATAAGCGAAATCACGGAGCAAGCCACCATTCAGAGGAAAAGCCGGGGCCAGGAAACAGAAGGTGATCAGGGCAGGGTAAATATCAGTGCCATTTAAGCACTTTTGCTCCTAGCACCTTCAAAGGTCTCTGAGTCTGAGCACTTCAGAAGGGACAAGTTTACAGCTCCTTGTGAGTCCTGTGGGTAGATCATCATGCTCGTGACAAGGGCCAACTAGGCAAAATACGAATTATGAGCACCACTGCTATTAGCCTACTGGTAAACTGGGTGATGGCCTTCAGTACCATCGAAAGACCTAAGGGTGTTGACCATTTACATGTACTTAAGAAATGCGTTAATTACTTCATTGGGGGTTTCTGTAACAATAAATGTGTGGTTGTCAAACCTTAGTGCACATGAGCATCACCTGCAGGGCTCGTTAAAACACAGACTACTGGGCCTCATTCTTACAATTTCTGAATCATGAGGTCTGGAGTTGGGTCCGAGAACTTGCATTTGTAACAGGTTCCCAGGAGCTGCCGATGCCTCCTGGTCCAGGGACCACACTTTGAGAACTGTTGCTAAGCCCTACGTAGAGGCACGCCCTATAATGACACCACCTGTAACTCATTCAAGGCATTAGCTGCAAACAATAATTTCAGGCCATTTTTTTAGTGTGTCCAGGCTGAAACCTCTAGATAAGAGCACTGGAGAAGCATAAGAAGAAAGTATGGAGTCAATAAAAATGGTTTTTTCCAAATGAAAGTATGTGCTTTACAGCCTCAAAGGAAGAGCCTCATGTAGACTACACACACACACACCCTAAAAGGTAAGATACAGAAAAGTCTTTATGAAAGAAAACAAAAACACTTTCTTCTGGGCCAAAGTTGACATTCAGGCCTGCATATTTTCCTCACATTCTCCTCATATTTTAGCTTTCACATCAAATGACATTGCCTTTTTAGTATACTGGAAGAACCTAGAAACTTGACTCCTGCCTGTGACTCCATACAAAAGGGGTTATTTTCAATTACTTTCAGTTCAGTTTTTGTTCATGAACAATAGGATGTGATTGAAAAGCCAATTTCTATGGGAAAACTTGGCCATTTACGTATGTGTTTATAATGTAAAATTTTGTGATCGGTTTAGAATACATTAGATCCTCTAGCTCTAAATTGCATGGTTGTCTTATGTGTGGTTATGCCTCATTTCATTTTCCACTGGAAGTCATTTCATTCCCTTGGTTTATAAACACCTTGAATTCTCTTTAACTGAAAAGACAAGGTAACTTGATAGAGCATCCCCCTTAGCAATAATAACCCCCAAGGTAGAATCAAACTAAGCAGAGCAAAACTATAGGCATCATGTCCTACATCGTTCAAGAAAGGAAAGAAAATGGTGCTGAAAGGCAGGAAAGCCACTATGAAGAAATTCAAAAGAATAGACGGATGTACTGGAAATGCAAATGAAGAATGTCAATTTTTCTTTTCCTTTGGAGTAGGCCAGTTTGGAAATTAGCAGGTAAAAAGTTGCAGTTATTTAGATGGGAAGGCTAGTGAATCCTAGACAAACAGGGTCCCAATGTCCATTATACAAAGCATACCTGTGTATCCTACTTGATCCTCTCAGTGATCCTGTAAAGAACAGGGGACTATACGCATTCTCTGATGAGAAGACAGGTCTTCAGGGTGAGATTGGGTGACTTGTAAGAGTCACATCAATATTAAGTAGTAGAACTGGGCTCAACTCCAAATTTTTCAAACTGTAAACACAGGACATTTTTCACTAACCAGCCCACTAACCAAAGCTTTTATCAGAAAGCTGAATTTTCTAATATTTAGAGTAATGCTCTGGACATACGAGTAAAACCAATTTTGGCCCATAGTCATTACGCCTTGTCATTAGCCTACCATTACTAATCTATGTGAGCAGCAGAATTAAGATGTAATAAAGTCTAAGAGAACCTCTTATTATTTGTGTGGATACAACAGTGACCGAGATGGGTAACTATAGACATTAATTCAACAGATGTTTATATATTGCCTAAATCTTTTCCCTCGCACTGTGGAGTGTTTGGGAAGTATAGATAAAAAATAGTTTTTCCTCCCAATCTTTGGGAAGACAGGAACTAGAAAGGTGAATGTACAGAAGAATCACCTACTGAGGGATATAACTAGGTTGGACAGACTGTTAAAGCCATCAGTCAACATTAATTTACCAGCAGCACAGCCACTTTTCATCAGTTCCCTTATTCATTCACTCAACATTTAATCATTCATAGATTCATTTTATACACCATATGGCTAGACGCTACCCAGATAATTTGTTTCCTTCCAGCAATCATTTACTACCATTGTAAATTGTGTTAGTCTGTTGATTGGGATTCAAACTTAGATTTCAACTTCCGACTTTTGTGTCATGTTGATTTGATACGATAGCTATGAAGTGACATGACAGAATATCAGATGGCAGAATCTCCTTCTACCAGTGTCATTCAGAAAACCCATGAAATATTTATACGGTCTGAAGTTTCCTATGTGCCCAGAGTCTACTGTGGGAAACAGGGTTTTCTACACTCCTTCCCAGTTCTTAAAAACAACCAGCAAGCAATTAATACAACTTACTGAAAATGGCTGGTGTAAAAGGCAGTTTGGACACAGTATGGATTTGCAATGTTTTAAAAGATTATGTAGTTTTATAACTTCCGTGTTAAAGGCCTCTGTACCCTCCCCCTACTTCTCAATTTATAGACATTTCTGTTAGGATGGGGTTCATCCCAGGAGGCATATGTCACCCTGCCCCCTTCCCCAGACAACCAAATTCCTAGGGAGGATATTTGTTATACCAAGTTTCAAAAGCTAATAACATTGGTCCTGGGCACTGACCATAGGTGAAACACTGTAGTCTCAGGAAGATGGATTTTGTCTAATTCCTGGATCAGGCAGAATCAAAGTTGTAGAGATATGAAATCCCTAGATAAGATGGTTCAGCAATTAGCCCTAGAACCCAAAGCATTATCTGCTCAAATACGAAGGAAATGCTAATATATTTTTAATTTATTTTCTCAAGCAAATTGAAGTCTCCTTTGTGCATATGGTCATATTATCTATTTCTTCAAAACTTGGCTCTGCCGTTTATTAACTATGTAACATTGGGTAAGTTATTCATTTCTCTTTGCCTCAATTCCCTTATCTGTAAAATGAGGATAAGAATAGTACCCCCAGTGTGGTTGGTGAGAAGATTAAATGAATTCATATATATAAAGCTCTTAAAACAATGCCTAATACTTAATAAGTACTTTATAACTGGATTCTTAATTACAGAACTAGTGATATTTTATTGTTTTTGTTTAAATTAAGGCAGTTGTGTTTTCATCTCTTATTTTGCCAAGAAAACTCTATGGAAATCTATCTCCTAGCCCTTATGCTAAGAGTGGTTTTAGTGATGCAAGTACGTCACAAGTGTATAACATTTTTCTCCAGAAATAATTTAAAGTTCTTGGACAGCTACTATTAGTCTCATTCTTTGGCTCATTTGACAGACTCAATTTTTGAATGATTTGTACTTGATATTGTATAGAAATGTAGCCAAATAATTGAAAGATAATCTTCTATTCCTTTTATTATTCACTCCATCTCTTGAAAAATGATTAGGTGGCTAACAGATTTTCTCACAGCATAACAAATATTAAATATAAAAATGGCTTTAAGAACTTTCAATAAAAAAAGCATCTTCAGTAGCAATTATAGTTGTCTACTGAGTGTTTGGTTTTAGTGTTTTGACTGAACTAACTGGCAGTTTTGGTCAAACATCCAACATGACTGAGTCTCGCTGAATTGGACTGGGGTTGAGCTACTTAGCATGAAAGTTCAAACCAGAAATATGTGTAAGTTCCATTTTAGAGATTATATTTACCAAAATGTTGCCTTTTCGTGGCATATAAATATACTTAATACAACTGTGGGCATTCTTTCTCCCAGAAATGTTACATTAGAAAGAATCTTTCCTGTAACACATGCCAAACATGCCTCCCTGTGAATTTTAGATAATTTGTCCCCGTAGAAAGCTGACCACAGAGGCAAGCCAATTATAGTGTTTTTAGTTTTGTGGATTTTTTTTTCATCTATGAATGGGAATTTAAATAAAAATATGTCAAATGACTTTAGGTCCAGACTTACTCTGAAGAGCTACCCTCTGCTTACACACGTGTGCAGACACAAGCACAACAACAACTCAAGAGGCCAAACAAGAAAGGTCTCTAGGGACAAGTAGTGTGATCATGTGTGAGACATTACACAGAACTAGGTGCCCAGAGAAAGGCAAGAGCCAGAGGAATCCTACCAGGTTCACTAGGAGACAACAGCTGGAGGACAAACCGTTTAAGACCCAGCATCCTTTGGTAGAAAGGCATCCACAGCACCTCCAGACCAGAGTTTCTGTTGCTTCAGGCCCTCCACACACAAGGGGTTCATCTTAGCCCAGGGTTTGGGGCTCTCTGTTTATGAACCCCACAGACATGTCTGGGGGAAGATGTATGGAAGGAGAGGGAGAATTGCTAGGCATGGAGAATCGTCACATCCTGAAGCATTGCAGAAGGGGGCAGAAGTGCCCAAGCTGTGTGAAAGGTAATAATTTTAAAAAAAAGAATTGGATTTTGATCTTCTCATGAACTGGCAATCTACTGCCTAACACATAAAAAGAACTCCAAATGTTATTTGCGTAAATTACAGAATGATGTGTTAATACATTACATCAGAAATATCACAGGGAACTGCTTACATTAATGATGATTCTAAACGTTAGAAAAGCAGATACATTATATAAAATTCTGATTCTGACTGTATAAAAATACTATTATGTCTAGCCAATAATATAAGCCATTTTTCAATTATATCTAATTTTCATGGAGCAAAATAATGATTTTTTTAAATTGAGGTATTAGATGTATTCCTGCAAGGCAGAGTTTGGCTTAATATTAGGAAAAACGTAAGGAATGGGATGTCTTCTTATGTAGTAATGTCTGCATGATAGAAAATAGCCAGGCTAAGACTGGTCAGGACTTTCCAGGCATATTGTAGAAAGGACTGCTGCGATGAATGGAAGATTTTAACCTCTAAGGTCCTTTTTAATTCTAAGGTTCTAGAAGATTGCTTGAGGATTATAGAAATTCAGAGTAAAAAGCTACCTGAATACAGTCCTACAGTTTTATATTCTCCAGGGACATTTCCATGCATTCTATGTATGGTTTGGGTGGATTGACGTTCTGTGGAATCAAGCTAAAGGAAGCAGCACTAGGAAGAGTTTATTAAAGTTTTCCTAAAAGAATTTAGGAAATGTATCCTGATTTAGCTCAAGTATTGTAAAATTCAATTTGGTGTTATAATTTCTACTAAATTTCCTAAATTTTTCCTTCTGTCTTTAGAAGGATTTGGCTGCTTGCATATGTCATTCATGAAATTTATTACCGAGCAGACACACAGTAGATGTTTGCTGTGTTGCAGTGAGGCTAGCCTTTGAGAGGATGCAGGGGTCGTTGGGTTGTTAGGCTTAAAAAAAAAAATGGCCACTTGAGTTATTCTATTTAAGAGCTACCAGATAAAGAATACTTTACTGTTTTCTAATTGTTCCTCAGCATGACGATAGAAGATATGAGGGAAAAAAATCCAGAAACAAGAAAAAATAAGTTATGCAGTCAAATTAGTGTTGTGACCTCTGTCTTAAAAGTTAAGCAGTTTTCCCTCATTTTTAACTTGCTAATATGCATTGAGAAGAGGACCTAGTGTGCAATATTTCCACATATATTTGTTCATGGAAATCTCTTATATTTACAAAGCCCATTTGGTATAGATGACTCATAACGCCATGTATAAATATTGATTAAACTAAAACACACGCATACACACATACTCATGAATTTTTAGAGTTTGTTTTCTTTCAAAAATGACGGCAGCGGTATTTGTTCTGTTCATTGCTGTACCCCGGGCGCCTGGTGCTCAATATTTATTGAATGAAAAATCAGCAATCGTGCTAGTGCGAAAAAAAACAAAACAGTCCATTCTATTATTCTTCTCACCAAATCCTTTCTTCCCGCTTAACCCCTCTCAGAATAATCAGACCTTACAGTAATAGCAGATTTTAGAGTTTATTAAATATATCTGTGTTCATGATCTTACTTGATCCTCACAAAAACATAGGTAGAGAAATATTGTCATTCCTATCTTATCAATGAAAAAATTGAGGTTCCGAGAGGTGAAAAGACGCAAGCAAAGTCCCATCACTAATGATTAAGACACAAATCCCTGCTTCAAGTTTCCACATCCAGTACATTCTTTACTACCCATGAGCATTTATGCCAGCCTCAGAGGTTCAGATCAAGAAGAGAAAAGCTAAGCAATTTCTTCCGCATTGGACTCCTCCTGCTTTCGCTTTGGCGTTGTATCTTTTATAAACCACCAATGTAATTTCTATTTCTTCAGTATCTCCTTGCAGTCATTGTTACTGTTTTTATCTACAACAGTATATAACAGGTAAGAACTTTCTCTCTAACTCTGGTAAAACTGTCCAAGTTTTGAAAAATAAGATTCTCCAATAATATTAGACCATTATGGATCCAGGGCCCTGGGAGAATCTCAAGAGAGCAATTGTTCCTACAGTAATCAAATGCTTAAACCACCGAAACACTGTTGGTCTACACTGTTTATGAGAATCTCCTTTAGGTGGCCCAATTAGTTTTCAATCCCTTGTACAGTGAAAAGTTCTTCCTCACATCTAGACACATTTTCTCTGGATATGTGTTAAGCTTATTTTATCTATGTTTCTGTCCTGAATAGAAATGAAGGATATCTGCTCCTTTTCTTCCTGAGATTACTTATACCCTAAAGAAAAAATGGACCTCTCATTCTTTCTCTCTTGTCTCTCCCCAACCACTGCAAGTAAACTTGAAGAGCACATAATCTATACTATTTAAGTTAGAGACCTTGAAACGATTAATTTCCTCTCTTGCTTTTAAAGTGGTTGAGTGTTTTGATGATTTTTGTTTGTTTTTAGGAAGAGGTTTCATAGGTGTAAAATAGCAGACATATAATCGTTTATTAACCTCTTATTCTATTAAATGCTTTGAGCCATGGAGAATAATGGACACCATTCCTACCAGAGTAAGTCTTGGTCTAATCTACCAGAGCTAACAGGTAAGCATGGGACCGTTAGAGGGTCATTTCAAAGCAGCTCTTATTAGCGTGGACTGCTCCTTCATCTCATTAGAGCGAGGCTCTATAAATCCCAGAAGGATAGAGTTGTTATCCAAGGAGCACTGGTGAAAGAGAGAAGTCTAGAGATGGATCTTGATAGAGGCATATGCTTTAGAGAAGCAAGGACTTTCTATGAACACAATATCATATCACCAAAGGCAGAGAGTTAGGCTGGGTTCAGGATATGGAGGGAGCAGGCCAGAAGGTCAGGAACAGAAGGTCTAGTTTGAGAACAGGATGAGCTCAGGTAGATTAAATTAGATTATAAAGTGCCTCTTAGATTTCTTTGTCCATATAGAACTTTCATATTTCTGAATACATAATAACTGTAACACCTGAATACTCACTACAATTCACTTTTTGGTACCTTATTTTTTTATGTGTTTTATTGATAAACAACATTTCTGAATTTGGAACATCCTCACCTAATCAGTATTTTTTTTTTTTCTTATACAAGTTTTTTTTTTTTTTCCTCTCTCTTTGGGGAAAAAAAAAAACAAAAAAACTCACCTCTTTTATACTTTAAGAGAACTCCATAGATTGATCATTTATTCATTCATAGCTAAGTGTTTATCATGGACCGTGCACTATTCTAGATGTTAGCGACACAACACCGAATACTGCAGCCTCTAATCTTAGGTCATCTACAGTCTAATGGATTAGGTTAGATTAGAGTGAACTACTGCATTCTTCCTAGCAATTAATTCTTTAGTTCCAAGGAATGGTTGGCATGTCATGCAATGGATATCAGTAAAATAAATAAACAACAAACATATTTTGATAATCTATATGCCAGGAACTCTGCTACATGCTACAGGGAATCCAGAGGACAATGTAATAGGGTTTCTAATATCAAGGAGAAGAAAACCTCCTGGGGGAATAGGCCACAAACAAAATTACTTAATAATCCAGGGCAAGCTTATCAGAGCATTACAGGGCAGTGCTATCGGTTTAGAGAAGGGAGAGTACATTTGATGGTAGGAATGGGCTGAGGAGACATGGGAGAAACAAAGACCTAGCTTGACATTGAGGGATGAGTAGGATTTGTATAGTCATCAACAAGCAGAGAATAAAAGAAAGACATAAACATTGGGCAGAGTGGTGTAGCACTAGCCTTATTTGTATCACTGTCTTCTATAGGCAGCTAAAAAAAATTAACTTTGGCTTTTACCAACTCTGTCAGCAGGAAAAAAAGTAGTAAAGTTTTGGTAATCACAGAGTACCAGACTTCCCTGATCACTACCACTACGCTCTTTGATTCTGAGGGTATGGTAGAATGGTCCGGACATCTGCCTTCCGCCCTAGCCCCACCTTAAAAGAGTTCTGTCAGGGCTGTTCAATTAATTTAACAGCAGGCAGAAGGAAATACCGGATTGGCCAAAAAGTTTGTTCGGCTAATGAATACGTTGTTCAATAAAGTTCTTGGTGAAAATGGAAATTTTTTTTTTACTTTAAACCGAACAAACTTTTTGGCCAACAATAAAATCAGGTGTCATTCTAGGGCTACTGCCAACCATTTAAGGCCCTGTTCCCCCTCAAAATGGAGACGTGGAAGCAGGAAAAGGTGAGGGAAGAGTGAGGATGAGAAGTGCCTAGTTTTGCAGTCTATTGCAGTGATTTGCAGTCCTCCCCACGCACTGCCCCGTCAGTGAGAGGCTGACTCACACCCTCGCCCTACTTCTCTTCTGTGATCCCACAGCCAGCTCCCCGGTCTTATTCCTGCCCTCCCCACTAGCCCTCTTCTTGTCTGGTTTAGCCTGGCTTACACTCAAGAGGCAATTCTTTCTCCATCAGTTAACAGCTCTGGAGAACAGACTAGCTCCTTACTGGCCTCTGAGGACCGAGAAAGCATCCAAAGGAAGCAAAGCCATAGGTGGTTTCCATGGAGCTGTGCAGCCTGGAGTTGGAGGGGATAACTTTATTTCTGAAGCACCTTAATTACCATAATAGCTCTTTAACACACTACTCAGAGTAATAAACACAATTGTTTCTAGCTTTCACTGAGAACAATAGATTAGATTCACTGGGCTGAAAGGGAGACAGGGTTAAAGCAAGCTGAGAGTAGGAAGAAAATCCTCCCACCCACAGCCAACCTCGTAGAAGTAAGGCACAGGAATAAGTGGCCACCACCGTTCCGCCATCAAGTAGATAGCATATTTTAATATTTTTACTTTGAGATTATAGTATCAATAGGTTTTATTTTCTAAGGTTTTTTTTTATTATTGTAAAATAAGTAAAGAGAACCACATAAAACAAATGTAAGAACCACAGAGGTCAACGAAGAGAACTTTGCCAGCCACCGCAGAAGCGTCTCCATGTTCCCTGTCCCAATCACACCCTCAGCCTTCCTCCAAATGTAACCAGTGTCTTGACTTTTATAGTAATCAATTCTTAGCATCTGTTCGTAGTTTTATACCCAAGAGAGTTTATTTAGACACTAGCATTTCACCTTGCACGTTCTTTTTTATTGGATACCTGTTAAGTCCCTTTAATTTGTAAGTTCCTCCTCCACCTTCTTTCTTTACAATTTACCTTTTGAAGAACATGGGTTGCTTGATTTCAGAATCTCCCATAGTCTGGATTTTCCTGATTGAAGATTTAGAGTGTGATTCAGCATATCCTTCTGTGTTCCTACGAATTAGCCACTGGGTCCAGAGGCTTGACTAGACTCAAGTTCCATCCCTTAGGTAAAGCAATAGGTAGGATTAGTGTAGAGAGTGCATAGAAGCTGGGGTGTTCCTGCCCCTTCAATGTTCACTCTGTTCTCTGTGCCCTCTCCTGTTCGTGGATTGGGCATTTCCCCTCCAAGTTCCAGCAGCTATCTCAAATTGGGCCCTGGAACCATCTGGTGAGTACCTATTGGCTAGTTTCGGGCGCTCTGGTTCTCAAATCTGTCAGATGTCCCCATGCTTCTCTTCCAAACAACCATCAGTTACACAAAAGCCTAGTGGCTGTTGGTGGTGGCTCCTGCATTCTCACGATTAGGGATTCATGGGCTACCTTGGCACCGGTTACATGGTAAATGTTTCCCTTGGGTTTGTAGTTTCACCAAGTAGTTGCTCTGTGTGTCTTCTTATGGATTTAGGAAGATCCAGAAATTAGGCTGACACTGTTTTGAGCCATCTTCTCAGAATTCTAGTATGATTTTTTATCATATGGAATGTATTTTTGAAGGAATAGATTCTTGTATATTTAATGAGAAAAATACTTGATATTCATAAAATCAGTTGACTGGCAACTTTGGGAAACCTGCTTATTCTGTATATTGAGAGATTCTTATCTGGTTGTTTATCAATCCACAGTTAATTTGCTACCAGAACCCTATTTGTAGCACTGAACTCTTTCTTAGCCATACACAGAAAATCACTTCTCTTGCTAATATTCCAATCCAGACCTATAACCATTCTCACCCCAAACACCTTCACACACGAATAGTAAAAACACAAGGACCTTCTCTGTTCTAATACATTTTGTTGAAACCTCAGTCCTGAGCATGATTTATTTTTTTACCTGACTTCCTAAATACAGTGTTTCCATTGTCTTCATTACCAAATTCCAAGTGTTCGTTCCCACTTATTCATAGGTCCTTTGATCTCCTCAGGCCACAGATGCCTGATACCAAGGTTTCCAGACCTTTGATTTGCTTCTGCTGCTTTAACCCTCAGTTTATTGATCTGAGACCTGGACCCCTGCCCATCTCTTCATGGAGCTGGCCTTTTCTTAATCCTACACTGGACTGGCTGGCCCCATTGTCATTCATGCCCTGACCTTGTAAACACCACATTGTATAGCATCAGATGGCCTGCTTTTCCCAATATTATAGAAAACCTTCACGTGTCATTTAAAAATCTTGGAAAGTTTTAAAGAATGCATAATTTCCTACCATGGCCTAAACTGTGCTTAACCATGCATCCTAACACTTGTAGGTTATTTTCAATTAAGGAAAACAACTAAGAATTTGAAATTGCAAGTACTCTTATACCAGAAAAAAGTAACAGCTACAACACCTCTGAGTCTAGGTGGATATTTGCTGTAAACACTTTTTGACTGGGGTGGTAGAAGTTTTTGGGGATCACTGATGTCTTTATCCTTAAGGGGTTCTCCTTCTGTCTCCCTGATTCCCCCAGAATAAGCTCTAGTTCTAAATCTTTTTCTTTTAATTGAAGTATAGTTGGTTTATAATATTGTGTTAGTTTCAGGAGTCCAACAAAGTGATTCAGTTATGTATATGTATATATATTTTTTCAGATTATTTTCTGTTATAGGTTATTACAAGATCCTCCAGAGTCTGTTCCCGTGCCCTCTGCTGTGCCCCACTACTGAGGCCATCTTGACTTTGTAGTGCTGGGGTAAGCATGGTGGTCACATGGAGGAATCTATCAAAATCCCCATCCTTAGGAAGTTTACAGTTTACTGAATTGGAAGTATATGCATTTTGTGTACAAATAACTATAATCAAAGTAGAAAATACTAAAGCATTAAAGAGATTATAAATGAAGTTGTATCAAGGAGAGATTATTTTCTGGTGGAGAGGTCAAGGAGAGCTTCCTGTAGGAAATGGCCTTTGACCTCAGCTTCACATCCTGTATTTATTTATTTTTTTACTTGAAAAGATAATACATTGAAATTGACTTTTTTTTTTTTTTAGAGCAGTGATATTCAGTTCTAAGGCAAATTCTGCATCATGAATGCAACCAGTTGTAGGCTCTGACTGAGGTCTAATTCTAAATAGTTTAAACAAAGAGGAAAATGAATTGTAAAAATGCTAACAACTTTCAAGTTAGAACTGAGCCACAGGGTGCAGGGGTGTATTGGACTGGGGAAATTACTGGAAGCCGGTATTTAAATTCCTTCAAAACTCTGTCCTTATCTGTATTTCTCCATGCATGTTTGACCTTTTTCAGAGTCGGATCCAAACTTTTCTTTAAAAAGAAAAATAATTTGTAATGCTCTACCCTACAATGGAGTTCCTCAGCATTGTTTGAACTTATGAAGTTTTTAGAGTGATGGCAGTTATAAAGAACACAATCACTGGGAATTATTTCTAAGGCCTTTGGCTTTTTTCCTGATGGTTTCAGACAAATAGTTGGTTTTGTATTTTTATGTGTGTTTACTTCAAAACATAAAGTCTCCTCAAAAGTATGTATTCTCTAGATTCCACGTATATGCGTTAATATACGATATTTGTTTTTCTCTTTCTGACTAACTTCGTATAGAGCAGGGAGCTCAGCTCGGTGCTCTGTGGTGACCTAGATGGGTGGGATGGGGGGGTAGGATGGGGGAGTGTGAGAGAAGTCCAAGAGGTAGGGGATGTATGTATACATATAGCTGATTCACTTCACTGTACAGCAGAAACTAACACAACACTGTAAAGCAACTATATCCCAATTTTAAAAAAAAGTATGTATTCTCTAGGGGAAAAAAAGCCAATATCTCTTCACTTTTCTGAGGTTCAAGTTTTTTTCAGAGGTTCAAGACTTTTTTAAGAAAATAGCATTACTGAAGAGTAGATATTAAAATTTTTCTTCTTAATCAAATCTAAGGCCTAGATTAATCAAAGCTAAAATCTAATCAGTATATTCAAGATACTTTCCTTTAAAATAAGACATATTAGTATTTGCTATAAATATAAAATGTGTTTTTTAAACAAAAATAAAATAGATCTTTCCAAATTAAAATGAAAAAACATAAAGGAATTAACATTTATAAGCACCTGATATATGTTAGACAGCGAGTTCAGCCAATGTTACCTCATTTTGTCCTTTTCATCTTATGAAGAAGATGTGATTATTTTCAGTTCCACAGCTGAACCGAGTGTCAGAGATATTAAAATGATCACCCAAGGCCAAAGCTAATAAACAACAGAGCCAGAATTCAAACCCAAATCTTTCAGATTACAAATTCAGATTTAAAATTACAAAAATCTTCAAGTAGGGTTATTTATGTATCTATGTTATTCCACTGCTGTATAAGGAGGAAATGCAGTGCTCTCATTTCATGGGGTTTTGCCCCCACAAAACCTAGCCAAGTGGCCAGTTTAATATATTAGTAACCAAATGAAGAAACCATGTTTAATTCATTTATTTTTAAACTCTATACAGTAACTCAATTTTTATATATCCAGATTTCAAAGTCTTATTCAGTACTGTATAACGATCAGTAAGCAAAACAGACTAAAGAAGGTAAAGAAAAGGAAAGAAGAAAAGGAAACACAGAGGGTTTCTTGCATGAAGTTCTCTATGTTCACCGTACCTGCTGGGAAGTGGAACCATATCTATTCTGTTTCTTTTCTGACAAATGTTATTCATTCTGTCCGTTACAATTCCTTCTGTCTTGTTATGCTGTCTTCGCCGAATTACATTAGATTAGACCAGTTCTTGAGAAAACGTTCAGAGCAATACATTACCAAGCCCTGGTGCATTTCTGCAGAGGAGTTAATTTGTGTATGTATGCCCACCTCCTGCAGAGTAACTGCCTCAAAGTTGGGGACAGTTACATTTTCCTATTAGAACACTAGCCTCTAGTTCTTTAGCCTTTTGACCTGCAATGCAGTCTATGATATTAAATGATCTCTCATTTAATAGTAGCACAATGCATACTATTGTGCTATTTGATTTTTCATACACACCTTTTCATGTCTTATATACAGATTTTCCCCCCTTTAGAGTGGATTCATAATATCTCATAATAAGATATATGATGATGTACTCACTATTTTACTACTTATAAACATATAGGTTGTATCTAAATTTTTTAGCCATTATAAAAATGTTGCCATGAAATCTTTAGCCATACAATTCTTTGTGTATCTATGCAAATATTTCTGTATGACAGGTTCATAGGAAAGAAATTGCTAGGTCAAAGGGAACGATTTAATATTCTAATAAACAACCACAATAATACAGAGGACTTTCTATATGCCAGGCGCTTTTGTAAGTTCTTTACAGGTGATAACATGTAATCTTTACAACAATTGAAGGAGTCAGGTACTACTATTATTATTTCACAGATGAGGGAATTGAAATATAGAGAGATTCAACAACTTACCCAAGGTCACCCAGCTAATATGTGGTGGAGCCTGAATTCAAATCTAAGGAGTGTGGCCCAGAGACTTGCTATGCACGCTGCCTCCAAAACTTGCTTTCCAGTTAATTTTTTATATATGTTATCCCACCAATTTTGCCAATAATGTATATTATTTAAAAATTTAGATATAGTTTTTTTTAATTTAACATTGAAACAATTTTAATCTTGGTGTAACTTCATGATGCAATAAAGTTCAATCAATCAGTAGAACAGACACAGGAGTACACAATGAGGCAGAATATTGAGTACGAAAATGGGTGGTATGGATAAGAACACAGAAGTGGATGCAAGTGACAGTCAACCATATAGGCTGGAGTGACTGGAAAGCCATAAAGAGATGGCAGAGTTCAGGTGGGGGGTACTACTTAAATATATGGAAGGAAGGCTTGCAGAAAGGGATACTGTTGAGTGTAGTGAGGGATGAATTTGATCATAATTGATGGAGGCAGAATTTCTAAAGCCAAGAGTTACTTAGGGAATGTGGAATTTCCCCTCAAAACAACAGGAAGCCTTGGTTCTAGGAGAAGAAGAGTAATAGGAAGAAATTTGTATCTTGGGAAGTTTAGTCCTGCTAAGTGATATAAAATATAATAGAAATGTATGAAAGCAAAATGACTTCTTGGAAGGTGACAGAGATACCAGATTTGGTGATGAGATCACAAACTAAGAGAGTAGAATGTTGAAGTAGAGATTGAATCAAATAAACTCTGTAAAGAATAATTGGCAAGGGCTTCCCTGGTGGCGCAGTGGTTGAGAGTCTGCCTGCCGATGCAGGGGACGCGGGTTCGTGCCCCAGTCCGGGAAGATCCCACATGCTGCGGAGCGGCTGGGCCCGTGAGCCATGGCCGCTGAGCCTGCGCGTCCAGAGCCTGTGCTCTGCAACGAGAGAGGCCACAACAGTGAGAGGCCCACGTACCGCAAAAAAAAAAAAAAAAGAAGAAGAAGAATGGGAAAGATTTAGTTACTGGTTAGGATCAGCAAATAAAGCAGAAAGGAAAAGTTCCATCAGGTTTTCAGTGATTTGAGCTTGGATAGCAGAAAGAATAGTGTCATCCGGTTGGAAATGGGGAAGCTGAGAACTGGAGTAGGTTTGAGAGTACCATAGGTCAATTTTTGGATTTGATGAGATTAAACTAAGAGGGAAAACATCCAGCAATTGTATCTGTTAGACAATTAGAAATGGAGTTCATTTGGAAGATGAGGATAAGGACTAGAAATATATTTTTTAAACTTAATAAAGATGAAAGTTGAAACTATAACGCTATGGAAAGGAGTATTGAGAAAAGAGAGGAGAGAGCCAAGGACTGATATGGGGGAATGGCACATAACGAAAAGCTGAAAGAAGGTGGCTACAAAGATGGAAGAAAAGGAGTAAACCAGAGAAGTAAACAGTGAATCAAGAAAGTAGACAGTGAAGGAAGTCAAGAGGGATAAGACTACAAGGAGGTATTCAAATATGTCAAAGCCAAGGACATGGAAAATAGCAAGGAATTGGAAAAAATATATTTTTATATAGTTTAAAAAGAGATCATTGGGGACTCTCAAAATTTCCAGTAGAGTTATGCTATATGATCACAAGAGATGACTTAAAACTTGCTTGGACATAAGTGAGCAAGTGTAGATGGTACATTCAAGAAATTTGATGATTAAATATGAGGGAGAAGATAACATCTAAATAAGTCAGAAGGTCGATGCATAGGCTGGTTGAGTTTTTTAAAAAGTATTAATCTCTGGGGGAACTTGTAGGATCCTGAAAGGTTAAGCTAATTTTAATCTCCTTATCAAACTCTTCTGCAAAAATATATGCATATGCTGTTTCAAAACTCTATAATCAGTAATCAGGAGTTAAAAATTCCTAGTTATTGATAAATTTTGTGGTTTAGCCAGTATGAAATCGAAGTTTCTTTTTTTTATAGAAAATTTTTTTTAATATTTATTTTATTTATTATTTATTTTTGGTTGCATTGGGTCTTCACTGCTGCGCACGGGCTCTCTCTAGTTGCAGCGAGCGGGACTACTCTTAGTTTCAGTGCGCAGGCTTCTCATTGCATTGGCTTCTCTTAGCATGGGCTCTAGGTGCATGGGTTTCACTAGTTGTGGCATGTGGGCTCGGTAGTTGCGGCTCGCGGGCTCTAGAGCACAGGCTCAGTAGTTGCAGTGCACAGGCTTAGTTGCTCCGCAGCATGTGGGATCTTCCCAGACGAGGGCTGGAACCTGTGTGCCCTGCATTGGCAGGCAGATTCTTAACCACTGCCCCACGAGGGAAGCCCCAAAGTTTCTTGACACAAGTTTTAAAACATTGTTTTAACTAGGTTTCTTGTATTTTGATTATAAAGGTAATATATACATATTGGAAAATAGAAAATTCAGAACAGTATTAAAAAGGAAAAGATTATTCACAAATTATTCAACTTTTGATATATTTTCTTGCAATTTCATCTTATGTTTGTTTTAAATACTTCAGAAACTTTATAGGAAATTATGTATCCCTTTCATACAGCATTCCAACGTAAGTATTTTGTATGATAACTCCTTGTCAATGTGTCATGCTTATATCCAATCACACAGATAATTCATAATTTATGTATTCCCCAATTACAAAATACTTAAGTTTATTTCTCATTTTCATTCAATATTTTAAATTACATTTACTAAAAATTTTCCAGGCAAATTTTTTCTGTATTTAGAATTATGTTTTGAATAGAATTCCATAAATGGAATTACTGAATCCAAAGTTCTGAATATCTAGAAGGCATGTAATACCCAAGTAGCTTTCCAACTATAAATTTGTTCCAATCAAAAGTTGATTAGAATATTAGATTTTTCCACAAAAATCTCTAGTTCTGGGTGGTTGTATTTGTTTAAAATATTTGTTAATGTAATAGGTAATATACATTAATTTGATTACAAAAGATAAACATTTTCAATATTTTTTAACTAGTTGAATATTTCTTTTTGTGAATTGTCTATGACCTTTATTCATTTTTTAATGGTGCCTTTGAGTTTATCAATTTGTGTGATTTCTTTATACATTAAGGATAGTAACCCTCTATAACATTTGTTGCAAACATTTTCTCACTCAGTTGATTACTTCCATAGTATGTCTTTTGACATACAAATATTTTCAAATATTTGCCTTTGTGATTTATTTCCTTAATTTTAAGCCCAAGGAACCTTTCCACATGCAGATTTCAAATAAAATTCATCTATATTTTCTTCCTTTTTCAGTTGTATTTTTCAATTTTAACTTAATATATCAAAATTTATTTTTGGTATATGATATACAGTGAGGATATAAAGTTTTCCTCCAAATAGTAACCTATTCTTCTACCAATTACTGAATAATTCTGCCCTGTCCCACTGATGATTCCTTTGCCATTGATACCTTAAATATATTGGAATTCTGTTTCTGGACCTTTTATCCTATTCTGTCTGATCATTTATAGCCCAGGATTAGACTGATTTAATTATTGTTGCTTAATAAAGTATTTTAATATTTTATAAGAATAATACATTTTCATTTCTCTCTTTTTAAGGAGAGAAAGTTCTTAGTTACTATTCATTTAGTGTTTTTAAAAATTCTTAGTTACTTTTAATAGTTCTATTTTTAATAAGTTCTTAGTTTCTATTGTCACTGCTTTTCACGTGAGCTTTGGATTCTGTAAAAAAAAAATTTGAAGCCTTTGGGATTCTGATTAAAATTGCAGTAAGTCTGTAACTAAATATGCAAGTAAGTGACATCCTTAAGACATTTTGTCTTAACTGTAAAGTTTACAGATATGTTTCATGTAATTATTATTTTATGCCTATATGAAATTTCATTGTTTTATCACATCTTTAATTAACTTTATTTCAGGGATTTTTTTTTTCTGGCTGCTTTGAGAATGATATACTGTCATCCAGAATCATGTAACTATTTGTTTATTATGTTTTAATCTCTTATCAAATTAATTCAAGAAACACTCTCATTAAATAATTTTTAAATTGTTATTTTAGTTATTGCAAAAAAAATAATGTCACCATTTCCAGGAGCCATACTGACTTTTCCGTTTTTAATCATTGCCTCCACATAAACTTTCAGACCCTGTATTTATTCTTATTTTGCATAGTCTTATTTTGTTCCCAATTTTGAAAGGGAATTTCTAATGATTCACATGTGGGTATGATGTCAGTTGTTTTAAAAGAAATGTTCTTTATCACAGTTAGGAACCATCCTTCAAATCTGAATAACTAAGAGATTTTATCATGAATGGGCACTGAAATTTATCAAATGCTTTTTCAGAATTTATGAGAAAAGTTTCTAGTGATATTTATTAGGATAATAGTTTAAAACAACCATTTCTTGTTAAGATAAACCCTACTTGGTGATAGGGTTGCATTTTATCAATATTTTATTTAGAATTTTTGTATTAGATATATAAATTAGTTTAGCTAGGTCTTCTTTTTATACTCTCCATATTAAGTTTTTATCTCAATGTTATATACATATAAAATTAATTAGGGAGATTATCATCTTGTTCTCTACACAAAAACAAGAGAATTGAAAAAGAAAATAAAAGTCCTTATAAGCAGACAACATAATTATTTACATAGAAAGCATAAGCAATTCTATAGGGAAACTACTGAAACTAATAAGGCTTTTCCATGAAATCGTTCACTACAAAATCAGTATACAAACTCAACAGCATAACTTTACAAAACTAATAGCTAATTAGAATGTGAAATAAAAAAGAATCCTATTTAAAATAGGAGTAAAAGAATACTTACAAATAAATTTAGCAAAATATGTATAAAATCTCTAAAATTTGAAATTTTACTCAAGGTAAGACTAGCTCCATAGCTAATACCCACAACCCCAAACTCCCAGAACCTCTATAATGAAGGGATTGCCATGAGCATCTCTAAGCTGCTACAAAGCAAATTTAAACTCCATAGTCATCTATTCACATGAATTGTTTTTATTTGCACATTTTTCCTGCAAAGATGGTAACTTGAGAGAGAATACTTCTGTGTGATGGAAGCCAGACATAGATCAATACCCATTTATTTGATAAGGAAAATCTGCTTTAAGCACACCTATAATTTCATTATTTTACCACTGATTCACTTACACAACACTGAAACACTAAAACAAAGAGAACAAACTTTTTAATTACTTTCCCATTAAAGAGTTCATCCCTTCCTAACACCTGCCTTCCTGTTCAATCCACACATCATCCAAATTTCTGTTCATTCTCCTCTTATGGAGCTCCTTCACTATGCCATGCACAGAGATAGACACTGGGAATATAAAACTAAATAAGACTACGCCTGCCATAATAAATTCAAATCTAATAAGGAAGGTATATCCATTTGATATCCACCTGATAGTTTATCTAAATCATGCTATTGCTTACTAACATACTTTCTACAACACAACTTCCCCAGTCTGAGGTTCTTTTGGCTGAAATATGTCTCCAAGTCATAGTCTCTGGGGAAACTGTGTGTGTGTGTGTGTGTGTGTGTGTGTGTGTGTGTGTGTGTGTGTGTGTGTGTGTGTGTGTGTGTGTGTGTGTGTGTGTGTGCGCGCGCGCATGCACACGTGTGTGTGTAAAATAAATTTTATTGCCTCTTGAATTACATTTTGTTTCATTCATAGAAACAACTTTCCTAGATTTAAAATTCTATGATTATAGACTCTCTCCCTCATAACTTTGTAGGCACTGCTCATTTCCTTCTGATTTTTATTTTGTGAGGAAAACTACAGGCCAGCTGAAATTCTTTCCCTTTTCTTCTTGGATACATTTCTTCTTCCTCCTGTTCCTCCTTTTCTCCTCCTCTTCTTTTTCTCCTCCTTCTCCTTCTCTTCTTCTCCTTTTCACCTGGATATACATAGGTATAGTTTGTGCTATTTAATTTTTCTAAAACAAATTGAATTCTTTAGAAGTTGAGGGCTTTTTTTAAGCTCAAGAAATTTGCTTTTTCTTATGCATTTGATCATGACTCCATTTTTCATTGTGGTTTCTTCAGGAGCATCACTTCCAGCAATAGGCTTTTGCCTGAGTACTTGAGATATTGTTACCTTTTCCTTGTGCTGTAGAATTTTTTTTCAGAAGCCCCTGAGTTTTATATGTATATTTATCCTCAAAGAAGAAGATCTGTTCACATCATACATTCAAGTAAACTGGATTACCCTTAGCCACATCTCAAAAATCCTTGGTTACTGATAGTTCCAATCATTTGAAGCTGTGGGGTGCATAGCCCCTAGCCTGACTTCACTTATCTAAACTAGCTCAGTATCTACTACTACGTTTATTGACATCCTCAGTGACTACCAAGAAGAAAAGACATGACCTGAAGCTCTCATCCCTCAAAACGTATCCTACTCTAGTCTCTTCCTACCAACAATGATTTACATGGTGTGAATACGTACTGCCTTATGAGAGTAATCTTTCTCATCTCATTCTCCTCCAGGTAGTAGTGTTTGCTAGTAGTCATGCTGTTAATGAAAAGATCTTAAGAGAGAGATGCTAACAGATCAGGTGAAATAGATAATGATTAGAAATAATTCTTAGGCACTAGTCAAAATCGAAAGTTTAATTTTCTGATTTTCGCCACTTCTGAGTTTCCACCAGGAAAAAACAGCAGTGACTGTCCATATCCATATCCTACCTACTTCCCAAATTCTACTATTCTTTGAAAGTCTGTCCCATTATGTGAATTCCAGAAGACCTTTTTTTCTTTTTCTTTTTCTTTTTTTTTTTTTTTTGCGGTACGCGGGCCTCTCACTGTTGTGGCCTCTCCCGCTGCAGAGCACAGGCTCCGGACGCGCAGGCTCAGCGGCCATGGCTCACGGGCCCAGCCACTCCGCAGCATGTGGGATCCTCCCGGACCGGGACATGAACCCACGTCCCCTGCATCGACGGGCGGACCCTCAACCACTGCGCCACCAGGGAAGCCCCGGAAGACCTTTTTAGAGGCAAGCTAGTTTGTCAGTGGAAAGAGACCTTCACTGAAAATAACAAGACCCACCACTGATAACTGCCAAGCTATGGAAATTTGTACAAGACACTTAGCCTCAACTTCCTTACCTCTAAAACAAAGATATCGGATCAGATAGTTTCCAAGGCCCACTCTAGTTCTAACATTAAAACTATATATTTTTCAATACTAAAATATTTCAGGTTAAGATAACTAAACTTTCCAAAACAATTCTAAAAGGATACCCAACTAGCATAGTGACTTACTTCCAGGATTTGACACATTTCAAATCTTAGTAATCACTGATTAATTTTTCAGCCACACATTTAAGCATGCTATAGCATGGAAACTCACTGATATAAAGTAACAATATAAGATGTTTCAATCAATAGTAGGTTTAAGGATAAAACACAGAGAGCTATGAAACCATAAACATCCCAGAACACAAAATTAATTTAAATATACATTTGAATGATTACCATGGGGCTTAATATAAAAAGCTGCAAATGAAAACTAAATATTATCACACACACAAAAATAACCTTAAGATACATAGATGCTTTCTGTCTATGCAGTATGTTCTTTGTCTTAGATTTCACATCTTCTTCTGCCTTTTAGTTCACCAAGACTTTAAATGCCATTAACAACAACAAAAAAAACAAAACCACCAAGACAGTTTGCTTTCTCCTCTTTGATGTGAAAAAAGGAAGGGGGAGGGGAAAAGAGTAGAAGAGAAGCTATTCTATGAACATCACAGCATGTCAGAGATCTGAGGTCAAATTTCAGTTTTCCATTTACTGACTCTGACAGGTAACTAACGTCCGTGCCCAACTGCACCATCTATAAAACGTACACGATACCTTTATCTGATATCAGAGCAAGATCTTATCCTTAAAGCATTCTGCACAATGCCTGGCACACACAAGTAATCAAAAATTGTACCCATAATTGTTATCATGACCATGAATTACTTCAAATATAAATCTTAAATAACATGGAGATAATGAGCAAACAAAAAGGGAGGAACATGAGGAAAGCACAAAAGGCATAAGAGAAGGAATGGAGCTTAAGTCAAGCCACTTCCTGGTTTATTCTACTCCTACCACCTCTGATGATATCTAACGACCTAGAAACCTGAATGGAGGTAAGTTACTCCCACCTGGAGCCCTAGACTTGAAGGTGGGAGGAGAAGTAGGGCAGGTCAGCTGATACTGAACTATGACATTGCCAGAGTGGTCATCCCTCATGAATTCACCACACCTTTCCTTTGAGGGGCCCAGCAAAGTCCCATGAGGACTGATTCAAACCCCTTTGTCAGGGGCTTAAGCAGTTTGGTAAACTTGTACAAATGACTTGAGCAGCTGTGATACTTTTCATCTAATATTTTACAGGATGCTAATAGAGACTTGGAGGTAATTATTTAAAACATTACATGAATAATCATTACTAAGTGTTTTTTAAATTATTCATTCACAGAATGTATTAAAATTATGTTGGGTGAGAGACTAACTCTATTAGGGGTGCTTATATAATGCTATATTATAATCTGATAGTAATCAGGATCTATTATCAAAAAGCTTTTTATCAAAAGCTGTTCTTCTAAAGAGAACTTCAAATTAAACAATCAGTTCTTTCATCCTCCTGCCCTTTGCCAATGTTTACTCACATGAGCGTTACTCATTCCTGAATAGAGAGTTTGGTATTCATGATCCAATAATGTTGGTGACAAAGGACACATTCTAGGGACCCAGATGTTGATTTGAGGCACAATAGCCTAATTTCTATGGATTTAGAATAGACAAGATTATGTAACAGGCATAGCCTCTGATTAAATCTTCATTAAATGCTCAAAAATGTTAAATAGATGAATAACAAGCTCCATATTAGATTATTTTCATATTTCATTCCGTCACAAGTGGAAATCTCTTATATGTTACCTTTTCTTCTCTTTTTGGAAAATAACTGCTTGATTGATATATACCTTCTTCAACTTGAAGATGCTTCTATTCAATACCATTTTTATTCAGGGATAGGCAGTCAACAGATTTCACCATGCAAATGTTAGATGGATCAGATCAAGGTTATAGCAAACCAGCCCCACCAAATGGGAAGAAAAATCTATTGCACAGTGCAACACAGATGTAAATCACATCTGACTGAATTAAGCAGCTTCCATAGTTTCAGCAACTACAAAGGTATTGTTTCAGCAACTGCAAAGGTATTAAATGAATCAACTCAAATATGTACAATCATAAAAATCACTGTGCAAACTGAAACTGTTCAAAGCAATCTTGCTAATTAATGGGGAAAATTATAATTCTCCCAAGACTTTTGAAAACATTCTGTCAAAAGAAACAAAATCTTTTGCTGTCAGCTATAAATGTATAGGGAAATGAAAAAAGAGAAAACATCTATTTAATATGCTGTAATTGGAAGCATTAGAAACATGGAGAATTAAAGCACTTCGTTTCTTTTTAAAATCTTATCGAGTGTAGTTTGAACAGCACTCATCACATAACCATAAGGCGCAGCATCTTTTCTGTGCCTTGGTGAACTGTCATTCCACAGTTTGGACCAGTCACCAGCAGTTCATCCTTCCTGCTTTCGACGCGGTAACATATCTCAGAGTTCCTTTAATGTGAATTTTTTCTCCAATGTCACCTCTACTAGGACATCTTCATCTTCTTTCTCATTTATGTCAATAAGGTCACTTTTCATTAAGTTCCTTGTCTGCTTCTCTAGGGCCCGGCATGGGCAGTAATGTCAACATTCACAAGGTCAGTAATTTTTTTCTATTAATCCATTTACATTCTATACAAATTTCACTCCAGTGTTATCACTTTTTGTTCCTTAGTTGCACTTTCTTCTTTTCTGGCTCATTCCCTCTTTTGATTATCCAGGTTTTTATCACTGGAAAACAAGGCAGTAACATAGCTACACACTTTGCTATGTGTGAACCGAACAGGGGCACAGTGACCAATCACCAACAGACTTTAAAAGAAGTGATGTCGGGCTTCCCTGGTGGCGCAGTGGTTGAGGGTCCGCCTGCTGATGCGGGGGACGCGGGTTCGTGCCCCGGTCCGGGAGGATCCCACGTGCCGCGGAGCGGCTGGGCCCGTGGGCCATGGCCGCTGGGCCTGCGCGTCCGGAGCCTGTGCTCCGCAACGGGAGAGGCCGCAGCAGTGAGGGACCCGCGTACCGCAAAAAAAAAAAAAAAAAAGCAAAAAAAAAGAGAAGTGATGTCATTGCTTGCTGAGGATAATACCTATCTGTTACTTATATGATGATTTGTGGATTAAGAAACTAGCAGCAAAGTTTGTACTTTAGGCAGTGATACACGTTCAATAGGCCATGGTAACTAAAATTTGAATGTGTCAGTGGGAAATGGGTGCTATTTAACTAAACTGTGGGCACTGAAATCCAGGCGTATCATGGAACATGAAAACCCGTGCAAAGTGAGGACTGCTTGCATGTTAATCAATGAATAAATATAAACTGGCCATTTAATATGTATCAAAAGAATATTATGTTTATTGTATGAATTAGAGATAAGAAGTATGGATTATTAATATGAATAGAGGCTTCCTGCCATTATGGAATATAGTTAGGAAGAAAAATATCTGCATAAGTAACTACAATACTAGGCATAACATAAGTGCTAGGCATAATATAAACACTGTGCCATGGAAACACAAACCTGGAGTTCTCAGGAGACAATTATGAATAGCATGACTATTAAGCAATAATTGTAATAATGATAAAACCTTTTACACTAGTTGCATCTACTCAAAATTGTCAGAAGACGGTCACATTCCTAATTCCACTTTTTTAGGGTTGTACCATATTAAGCAGGCAGCTCTCAAGACTATGTTTGACTTGGTTGAGCAGTAAATTTCACATTTTATGTTAGAAAAGGAAATGTGTATTTTCTAGTCAATGTTTCCACCCAAGAGATTCCACAAAATTGTTCAGGGACTGCTGAGTACATAAGTTTGATTTTTAACATGCTTTTCCCCACCAATGCAGCCCTCCAAATCTTTTTAGAAAACACACACACACGCACAGAGTTAGGATGTACAAGTGGAGGACGAGAGAGCAGCAGTTTGGGAAAGGGAAAAACATATCTATGCATTTAGAGTACCTTTTAAAAAGCTTTAGGCACATTTCTTTAGCTGTTAGTTGTTTTCAAACAGCATAAAATTTCTCCTCCATAAGTAAGAGCACCAAAGAGAAACCACATATTTTCCTAATTCAATTTTTATATATTCTCCAATACAAATCAAATTCTATAACAACAGAGTTAAAGCCTTTAAATTACCTTGGTACAGTTTCTGGTTAGAAACTCAGATGAAGAAATGGTACCTCCTGGTGAGTGCTCTGATGGAAGGCTTTTCTCAATTACAAATCTGTTAAATCAATAACTTTCCTGACCATAATTTCTAGATGTTTACTCTGGGCAGAAACCAGCCATTGCTACATTACTGCTTATAGTAATACATAATAAGACCACACATAAAAGTCTTAACCACAAACCCAGGTGCTGAGCAGGCTCTGATCCTTGGTGTAACAACAGAGACAAATACACAATCTGGATGTATTTTCAGTGTTGCTGAGACACCATCTCTCATTTACTCTGATTTCAGCAATAGTTAAACAAAAAACCTTTAGTAATCAAGAAAACTCATTTCACTGAATTCTTGATTAACCAAAGGTTTTATTGATACATCATAGTGGGGAAGAACATTCCCTAATAGACATTCAACATGAGGGCTCTTAAAAACCTTCCATCTCTAGCGTACTCAGCCCAGAAAATCTTACTGAAGAAAGTCAGAATTCCAAAGTTGTTGGGGAAAACTCCAGTCACCCATGTTGTCTTATTGCAGTATTTGATTTAGATAACTATAGCATCAATGGATTTTTCTCCATAATTTTTCTATGAATCTTTGAGGTATTTAGTAACTTTGAAATACTCTTATTAGGAATTATTATCATCATAAACTTGGATCCATTTACCAGATAGCTGTTATGTGCAAGGCACATAATATCCTACATATTTTTCAAAATTTTCCCTTTTTAGCCTCACCATAATGTTGCCAGGTAGGTGTGTTTATCCCCACTTTACAAATAAGGAAATGCAAGTTTATGGAGTTTTAAACTGTTAATGAGTGACAGACCAGATTCATGATCAGGGAAGTCTGATTTCACTGCCCAGTTTTTTTTATACTATGTTATAGTATTTGAGGAAATCAGGAATATAACTACAGATTATTTTTATAGAATAACAAAAGATGAGTATTTTACAGTAGAGGTGTTTGGACAGAGCTTCATAAGATAATGGAGGGAGGATTTTCCAAACACGTGGTTTGAGTGGATGAAAACATGAAGAAAGTTTTGAAGAATGAAGCCAAAGACAACAGCGTGGACGAGAAGTGCAGATGAAGGAAAGGTCATCAGAAGCATCCTTGCAAGGCGCTGGGTTTTAGGATTTGATTCAAGATGTAATAAGATACAAGTGGGAGGTTTTCCAGAAGGGAATAGGGTGATAAAAATGATCTATCTTTTACACAGATGAGACAAATTCTTTCAAAATCTAGGTCTGACTATGCCACCCATAGCCAAAAACTTAACAGGCTTCTCTGTATCTCCAAGATAATGTCTAACAACTTTTATTTATTTATTTTTGTCTAACAACTTTTAAATGGCATTCAGAGGACCCACATTTTCTTTAATATTTCCTCATTACTCCATCTATGCTTGCTCCACCCATAATGAACTCCTTGCAATTTCCAGGACACACCATTCTCCTTTATGCATCCACATGTGGGCGCATGCTATTTTCTGCTCCTTTGTCTAAAAACAGTGAATTTCAACCCAACCTTCAAGAGTCTCCTTAAGCATCTTCTCCCCTGTAAAATCTATCATGATATAACAGTTAAGTAGTGAGTATCCGTATTTTATGTCCTGTCTCCCCCACCAAAAAAAATTGTCTCAGTGTTCCTCAAGGCCTAAGAATATTGTGAAAATACTAGAGGCATCTCCATTAAAGTTATGAGCAAATCAAAGATGTTAACTCTAGTAGCCAAGGTCGCAGTAGGAATCAGATGGCACACTCAATTAAGATTATTTGAGAAGGATTTAATAGAGAAACTATGGACAAAGGTATGTGCTGGATATAAAGAGACCAGAAAAAATAGTCAACTAACCTCCCTGCAACAAAAATAACAAGGGAGGAAGAAGCTCCTAAAACTAGGAAAGAGACTGTCTCCTGTTGAGGGCTGGTGAGGGGAATTTTGATTTTTGGTTGCAGGATTCAGCCAGCAAAAGGTGACCCCACAGGAAGGAGACTAAAGAAATAAATACCTGACCCGACTCTACTCCCTCCTTCCCCTGCCTTGCCAGGACTTCTCAGCGGCAGTACAGTATAGAGGAGACCATTGAATTGTCCATCTAAGGGCAGAGTAGAGAAGGGTGGAAAATGAATTTGGAGAGCCAAATGGAGGATAACAAGCATGTCCACGTCTAACACTGTCAATGGAATATAGTATTAGAAACATAAGCTAATAAAATTAGCCAAGGCAAACAATATGAGGTATAAAAAATGGAAAGGAGAAGTGTCATTCACTGAAAATATGATTGTATTTCATTTACTCAAAAGGGGTAAATGTAAATCTTTCATTAAAAATTCAGTTGGCTGAATAAAAAAATCACTAGCCTTCCTGTTATAAAATATAATAGAATAAACGGTCCCATTTAAAATAGGATGAGATACCACAACTAGGAATAAGCTTTTAAAATGTTTAATATTCACATGAAGAAAAATGTAAAACATTATTGAAATACACAAAAGGAGACTTGAATAATGGGAAGATATATTCTATTTTTCATATCATAAATATGTCACCAGTTTAGGAATGATATCAAACTATTTTATTTTTCCAAAAAGTGTTACCAGCTTCTCTTATGAGCCCTACTTTCTACTGCATAGACACCTCCCTCATTGATATCGACACCCAGGTACATACCATGTTAATTACTTGCACTATTAGAAAGTTATTCAGGTTCTAAGACCTTGTTCTGCTCACATTGAAGTTTTAATCACTTATTGGATATAAAGCTCTCCTTCCTTCTACGCAAGCAGGGGGAAATGGTGACTCTAGCAGTAGAAGCAGGAGGTGGAGGAAGACATGAGCTTCTGTAATGTGTACCTTTCCTCTTTCTCCTGGACGTAGTTTCCCTGATATTGAGGAGGAAGGAAAGAGAGAAAAGAGAAAGATGACTCTTTATTTAAACTTCAATGGTTGGGGACTTCCCTGGTGGTCCAGTGGTGAAGAATTCAGCTTCCAACCTAGGGGATGTGGGTTCAATCCCTGGTCGGGGAACTAAGATCCCACGTGCCCAGGGGCAACTAAGCCCATGCGCCACAACTACTGAGCTCGTGCACCTCAACTAGAGAGCCCACGCGCCACAACCAGAGAGAGAAAACCACGCACCATAACTAGAGAGAGAAAACATGGAGGCCACAACTAGAGAGAAGCCCATGAGCCACAGCAAAGAGCCTGTATGCTACAGTGAAAGATCCCACATGCCTCAACGAAGATCCCGTGTGCCGCAACTAAGACTTAATGCAGCCAAAAATAATAAATAAATAAATAAATAAAATAAATAAAATAAATAAACTTCATTGGTGGCCATTAGTGGTCATTATCTATTTAAAGGTCATTGTCTATTCAGTTAGTGGTAGAGCTTTTCCAGCTCCTTCTCCTAGGGGAAGTACAAGCTTGCTTGATAGAACTGGCTGGTGTGAAACTTATTTCCAAATAGTTCCCCAGGGCATTGATGAACTCTTCCGAGACTCGATACCTGGCCACTTTTTCCTGCTGCACCTCACCTGGGCATAGCACATTCCTTTGAGAGGCCTGCCTCTTTACCACGTCTGTGACAACCCCTGATAAAACCAGAGCCTACAATCACATTATCCCTCTCTTGTCCCCAACTCTGGCACTTAAAGGCCATTCAGGAGCCATCTGCCGTATTTCTCAGCAACCATGACTTTAAGCAGAGGGGAAGGTCCTGGCATACTCTGTGGCTTGCTGTTCCTCACTGGGCCATGTCCAGGTCTGCTAAGTAGGCAGCCAATTAAAAAATGAAATGCTCATCTTGCTGGCACTTCCGGAGTCTAGGAGTACTTCTCTTGGCGTTTTCTTTCCTTCACCTCAGGAAAAGGAAACATTTCCTCTCTTCCCTTCCCACAGAACAATGAACAGTCCCTTGGCTAATGCCCAAAGTGATCCATTTCTATCTTTCGATTCTTTTATTATCAAATGGCTGGGGTGGGGTGTGGGTGAGAGAGCTGCTTGTGGTGAAGCAGCTCTTCTCAGCAGGTCCTGTTAAGAGGTTCCGGCTGAAATCCACTGATTTCCTGAAGTTAGAAATTGGAAGTCTCTTAGAACCTTTCATTTTCAGCTTGGTCACTAGCCATTAATTTTACAAAAATAAGATTCTTATTACTCTCATATATATTGTAAATGGTTAAAATCTCTATGGGGCAAAATTAGAATTCCACCTACCTTTGACAAATAAATACCATTTCTAAAATTATACTATAGATAAACTTGTAAATATGAAAAATAATTATTTGTTACATTTTGCTCATGAGAGTAAGAGGTTAGAAACAACCAAAGTGTAGTTAAATAAATAATGGATGTTTGTATAATGGAATAAAGGCTAAACATTATTTTAAATGTTTTAAATATTTTAATGTTTTCATTAGTAAGCAGATTAGTGATTCATTTTTAAGCAAGTAATCTGGGAACACTGACTTTGTAGTTAATGCAGTGATATTCCAGACTATATTAAAGAATGGGGCTTAGCTTTATGTATACTGAAATGGAATGATCTTCTTAATATATTTTTAGGTGAAAAGACAAAGGCAAGGTAAATGATAATTAGAGCATGTGCTTTTATTTGTGAAAAAAATATACATGCTTATAGGTGATATGTTAATAGATAAGTGTGTGTGTATGAAGTTGATGTAGTTATCCCTGTTTTACGAATGAGAAAACCAAGACTTGAGAACATAGCAAATTCCAATCACAGAACCAGTTGCAGCATAACTATGATTTGAATTCAAGCTTATCTGATCCCAAATCACAGGCACTTTCCAATACAACATTCTTAACCTTTGACTAACGTTTATCAGGGTAGAATTGACTACTCCTTTTTATACCATCAGTCGACCTTGTAAATGTATCTATTTTAGAATGTATCACACTATATGCAGCAGTATGTGTATATGTTGCTCTCCCCTGGTCTAGTGTGGGCCTCGTGAGGGCAGGTGCTCTGTAGAGCCATCTTTGTATCCTGGGTGCTCTGGTGTGGTACACTGAAGAAAAGCACTTCACAAAGGAATGAAAGGCATGATACATCTTTGTACGTAAGCAACAATGGAGGAGAGCTTTATTACGTGCCTAGTAAGGCAACTGCCTTTTTTTTTTTTTTTTAACAATAGTAATACTAAGAGTGTGCCTTAAGGTATCTGAGTACTATATGAAAGTTTAGCTAAATATGATTATACCCAAGCCTCAAACCTGCATAGCAAATTTAATTTAGTGAACATTTATCAAAATCTATTATGTGCTGTTAACGAAAAGAACCATTTATTTCTATGATCACACTTTACAGTCCCTTGTGCATAGAGTGCTGATGTCCATTATTAAGTGGTCTGAAAGGTCAGGCCAGTAAACTTTTGCTGATTTGCAGGTCCCTCCTCCAGAGATTCAGTGGGCCAGATATCTGTTCATGTGGACATCACCGCCACCCCAGGAACAGGAGAGCATAAAGTCACTATAAAAGGTATATTTCGGGTCCAGGTAGATAAAACAGCCTATGAGACTTTAACCTCTGGAAATAATTATATCAAAAATGTTTTTTCTTGAATCTCTCTTTAAAAATCTATATTAAATGATTTCAGGGCATGCTCGGAATTTCTTCATGAATCTAGAACTTTTGATTTAAAACTGAAACAAATGAATGGCACAGGTACTTAACCTATGTTACCTGAAATATCTAAATGGTTTAAATACATTGGTGATTACATTTCAAAACTGTATACATTGAACATGTTCTCTATGGTTGAGGCTATGATATACATTCAACATTGGTGCTGTGGTTAGCTCCAACTTGCCAATGACATTTTAGATGTTAAGTCAGCATGTTCTTACTATCCACATAATCTACCTACTTTTTCTATGTGATTTCCAACAACTGTTTGATTTTTTTTAAATGGGTGGTTGAATCAATTGGTTTTATATTGTAAAAGCACAGTCTGAAAAGAGGGGTCATTTCAAAGATACAATTTAATGATTAATACTTTCCTCAATAGAACCATGTTCTATTTTTATATTATTATAGACTTAGTCACTTTAAATAATATCTACTTTAATCAAAACCATGGCCTTCTAACATATTTTAAAATTGCATTACCTAATGTATCTTTGTATTATAAAATAACACTGCTATGGGCTATAATAGATTATATACAGTACTGGTAATCATACAGAAAAGTGGGCATGACTATATATTCCAGTGTCACTAAATATATTTGAAAAATATTTTGACAATGCATATCAAATGGTAAAAGTTTTATCAACCTTTTACATTAGCAAATTTAATTGTAAGACAATTCCTTAAGGATATCATCATCAAAGGATGAGCAAACCTGTATGAGAACGTTCATTTAAGTATTATTTATGATGCCTGAAATTAGGAAACCGCCATGATATGCAACAACAAGTGATTGGGTAAATATAGAATGAAATGTACATATAATGAAATATTTGCTGTTGGAAAATATATAATAAATTAGAATGCTACCCGTGATGGGCTTAAAAAATAAAGCTACTTATAAGACTGCAATACATTATGATCCCATTCTATATATAAAGATTGAAAACATCATACCAAAATATTAACTCATTTCTTCTGAGTGATAAAATTATATATTTTTAAAATCTATTTTCTGTATATTTTCTAAATATTTTATGATGAACATATAATTTTAATAAGAAAAGCATCATTTTTTCACCTAAACAAGAATCACAACTTTTCAGTATTAATGATTGTCCTTTCAATTACAGCTCACATTTGCCATCCCAGTGCCACATGGCTTAGAGCTGAGAGCACCATCAGGCGTGCAGCCCAGAGAGTAAATGGCTTTTCCTTGTCAGTGGGGTTAGGGTGCTATCAAATGCAAGTTACAACTTCATACATCATTTTAAAAAATAAAAATTCACTCTAAGGATCAAAGGGAGAGTCTAGGATTCCACACATTGGTTTGCTAATACTTTATATTCCTGTCTCTTTCCTTTTGGCTTTTAGTGATTGCTATTAATGACTTAAACTGGCAGACCACTGCAACGTTCCGCCCTTTTGTGGAAGTTTGTATGCTGGGACCCAACCTCGGAGACAAGAAGAGAAAACAAGGCACAAAGACAAAAAGCAACACATGGTCACCAAAATATAACGAAACATTTCAGTTGTAAGTTATGACCTGACTCCTTTATTCAACCAGGCAATAGGCATTGTAGAGCTACACTTATGAGCGACTCACAGGGTAGGAATGGCACTGGGCTTTGCTAAGGAAAGCAAAACCTATGGGTTTAAGGATTCCTGTTCATCATTGATCCAAGGCAAATGAACAAGGCTCTGTTTTTAGTTCTCTTCCATTTGTTTAGTATTTGTCCAGTGTCTACCATGTATCAGGCAATAGTATAGGCATTGGATATATGTAGAAGGAGGACTTTGCTCTCGTGGAAGTTACTCTCTAGAGGTAAAGAACGTATGATAAACAACATTATAAATAAAGTTATCATATGATAGTACTAAGCAGAGCATTAAAACAGGGTGATGCAATAGAGTGATGGTTTGGCTGCTTAGACGGGGTGTTCAGGGAAGCCTCTCTGAGCATGTGCCTTTTAAATAGGAACCTGAGAAAATAAAGAACCAGTCATGTAGGGAAGAGAGTTGAGAGCATTTTAGGACAAGGAAAATTGCGAGTGCAAGGATTCTAAGCAGGAGCATGCCTGGCATATTTAAGAAACAGTATGTAGTGGGCAAGGGAGTGAGATAAGATGAATTTGAAGAGGTGGTCAGGTACTACATCACACAGGGCTTTGAAGTCAGTGGTAAAGGAGCCTGGGTCACATTCTAAGCTCAATAGGAGACATTGAAGGATTTTCATATGAGGGTTTGAACAATCTGATTTACATCATTAATGATTATTGTGTTTGCTGTATAGAGAAGTAACTATAGGGAAGGCAAGACCAAACAAGTAGAGATAAGTTAGAAGGCTATTGCAGTAGTCTAGGTAAGAGATAATAGTGACTGATCAGATAGTCTTAGGGAGGAAGGAAGTAGTCAAGAGATGGAAAAAAGTGGACCATCCTCAGTCCCAATCTTGACAGGTCTAACTGTTGCCATAGGAAAGAGCTGGCATTGAAGCACCAGGCTCTGCTGGAACTGATTTACTCTGGAGATTTTTATGCAATTTAACATCTTGTGAACAGTGCTTGATAGTCTGTGCAGTGTATTCCCCTGAGAAAAGGCTCCTAGATATAATAGCGTATCCAGGGGTCTGAGGTAAAGAAAGGAAATTGTAATAACGGATGTTGAAATGGCACAGAAATTCTTCCAAAAGGTACCCATCCCCCCTGGCCTAGCTTCCATGACCCCTAGTAATGCCTCCTACCCCTATATCACTGGGGAGACCTTGCCTCCAATGATTAATTACAACATAATATTTTAATTCCAGTTTCTATTAATATCCTTAACATCAGGGCAGTAAAGCATTTTTAGATGGATTTCCTATTTCCATCTAGGGAAGGAAGGAGTTTTTAAGTTCGATTGCAGAGTGACAGCTATGTAAACACAATCTAAGTAAAATTTAAAGGATATTTGCATCAGAGTTCAAAGACAATGATACTCTATTTGCCAATATAATATTCTGAGCAGTATATAAAATTTTCAACAGTCTATTAGAACCATATTGATCCCTATTTGAAAATGCTCAAAATCCATATTTTTAATCCACACAGCATTCTGAGTAAAGAAAACCGCCCACGGGCCTATGAACTTCACCTTTCAGTTAAAGATTACTGCTTTGCCAGAGAAGATCGAATTATCGGAATGACAGTAATTCAGCTCCAGAACATAGCAGAAAAAGGAAGCCACGGGGCATGGTATCCCCTATTGAAAAACGTCTCTATGGATGAAACTGGTTTGACTATCCTTAGAATCCTCTCGCAGAGGACCAGTGACAATGTGGCTAAAGAATTTGTAAAACTTAAATCTGAAACAAGATCTGCTGAAGAGAGTGCTTGAAACAAACACTGCAAGATAGCATCTATGAGAATTCATAAACTATAACTGTTTGACTACTGCATGCATGTGCAAATACACGGGAATGTTTATTTCACTACGTTTCAGTGTTTGCCAGTACTCAAGAACAATGTCTACAAGGTATGTGGAAAACCTGTGGAACTTTTATACCACTTCTGGTCTTTGAGAAATAAATGTTCCATGAAGTGCCAAAATTATGATGTAAAGTGAAATATCCAGAGCATCTTTTAAAATGTTTATTTCATTACCAATTTCTCATCCATTAAACATACTAAAAAACAGTCTCTTAAGTTGGTCCATTAGTTGTCCTTGTTACATTGGTGTATATGGCCAGTAGGTATGAAAGCATCTGTTACTCAAATTCTATTTTATTTAGACTTACCTCATTATAGATGTCTTACAAATACCCTTTTCTATCATGACTAGAAATGCAGTTACTTCTAGAAAGCATTTGTAATTTTATAGTTGCAGGTATATTGTGATGATTTTTGCATACATATTAAAATAGAAAATGTGGGAAATATTTTATGCCAACCGGTTTCCAACCTTTCTGAAATCACTGTGAAGAAATGCTCTTAAAGCAAACTTATAAAAAGTAATGCTAAATAGTTTGTTAACAGTGTTTGATATATCAACAGAACTTTAAAACTGCCAAGGTCACATCACATTTGTAAAAAAAAAAAAAGGTAAGTTGAAGCATTTGCCATCTAGCATTATGTCTTGGCTTTACTAAATTTCATTCTTTAGAAAGTCATACGACTAATGGTTTAGGAGTATGATGGAAGGTTTGTTTCTTAAATTACCTATGATAAGTAATTATACTGTTAGTGTTTTCCTTCTGACAGTTATGACTAACTCCTTATTTACTGAGTGCTATAATCAGTTAAATGCTTTTCTCTTTTTAGAAATATTCAACAGTTTTTACTGAATGCAGCATTACTATATATTGCACTGGAGCAAAAAGTCATGTCTTCAACTATTTAGTGAAAAATGTAAAATGAAGTCTGAAGAAATTGCTTACAGTTTTGTAATTTATGTTATTTATAAGCCCAAGATGCATACAATGCAATAGGAAAACAACTTATTACAGCTCGGTAGATAAAAATATAACTAGGTTAGAGTGTGAATATGAAATAGTCTATGAATATTTGCATTTTCTCTGTTTTTATGGTTTGACTTTTTAGAATCTGTACCTAAGTACTTGGCTGTAGAACAGGACTTTGTAGTTGTAACTTATGGTCATAACTGTTAGTGGGCAACATACATATGCAGGAACAAGATCCTGTTATAGTGACTGTGCTTTGTGAACAAGCTGGTCTGATATGTTAAGAACAGAAATGAAAAGTATCATGACTCTCAGAACCATGCTGTTACTGGGTGTGAAAACACAGACAGTAAGATCCACTAATTCATGTTAAATTGATAAGCAAGTGCTTTGTTAATGACGTCTCCAAATGCATAGTACAATGCAATCCTCTGGCATATGCATTAATAAATGGAT
This sequence comes from Grampus griseus, assembly GCF_964374135.1. Lineage (NCBI taxonomy): Eukaryota > Metazoa > Chordata > Mammalia > Artiodactyla > Delphinidae > Grampus > Grampus griseus. The sequence continues at coordinate 98,375,007 of NC_139018.1, forward strand.
GTATATTGAGCACATGCAATACTTCATTGTATCTTCTGCCTTTTTATTTCATGTATGCAACATCATTCCTCTATTTAAGAATAAAAAATCCAGGCTCTTTTTACTGGATAGAACACTCTTCACAGTGTTTAGTTCTAGTATCTCATTAGAATTTGAAAAAAATTTTTCCGGGAGTTGTATTCATGGAAAAAGCCACATATTACAGGATAATTACCCTGAAAATAAGAAAAAAGCTGATGTATCTACCTGTCTGTACGTCTCTGAATACTGTTAAGCCATGAAGAAAATTCAACATTCAACATATAGACAAGCAACACAGTTAAATAAAAACTTACATGACAAAAGGTTTCATTATTTTATTGCAAGATTCATTCAAGATTTATAACAATTTTACAGAACACTGACTTGAGCTCTTTAGGAGCACATTAATGTCATAAAGCAGCACACCCTTGAATAAATGGCAGTTTGCGTTTGCATTGATCACTTAAAAAATTATGAGCTAAGTAGTTTTTCCAGTATTTGTTTAATTGGATCTATTCATTCCGTCTTTGTGTGTGTGCACAATATATATCAAACACTAATGGTTATGATATGAATTGAGTCTATTTATTAATATCATAAAGTATCAGTCCTAATTATGAAATAATTATGAATTCTGCAGTCTGTTGTTTCTCCCAAGATACAAGTATTTGTTGTCTCCAAAACAAAGCTTGTTGTGTTTGCATACCCAAATTAGTAACCACTCTGAAGTTCACAGCAATCTCTGTCAACTATAGACTCCATTAAAGTGTGAAGCAATTTATTTATCATATTTTAGATAAAATGCACAAAGACAAAGCTCTGTTTTTCATCTACAGATGAAACTCACATTAGAAGTTCTCAAAGAAACACATGATAATCAAATTTGGCTAAAATGAGGTGTTTAAAACCACAGTGGAACATTTATTATTTAAAGGAGCTCTGATGAATTCTTATTTAAGATAAGTAATCAGATGTCCTCATCGCAACCTGCTCTAACTCATCTATTTCTAGGATAATTTATATATTGAATTTCCCTTAAATGAGGTACATTTATAAATGACAATCCTAGCTTAATGTTTTGCATTTGGCCTTTTTAAAAAAAATGTTTGAAGCGAGGTTTATTTTCTCCTTTTAATTTCTCTTATATAAAGATGACTATACTAGCACTTTTATGGACTAATATAGTAGTTTCAATCTTCATACTCAAATAACGAAAAATAATCAGAGTTATGCAGGACTCAGAAAATATCCCTGGATAGAAGTCTGAGAATAAGCTCCAATTTGTAAATATCATATTATACATATTTTAAAATATACTTTTTTCACATTATGACGATTTTGAAATCAGGATACATTTTATAATCATTGTCAAACTATAGATTAATGGGTGCTTTTTTTCCTTTTTTAATAGTAAATAATGGTTCATCTTGCAATGAATGACTTCTTAGAAACAAATGTAGAAAAAGAAAGTAATGCTTAGGGATCTTTTTAAAGAATCATATATATTTTAGTTTGCGTATACTAAAATTAACTCTGTTGGTAAACGTTTCTGTTTTGACAAATTCATAGAATCGTGTATCAGGCACAACAAGCAAAATATAGGACAGTTCCATCATCCTCCAAAATTCCATTATCCTACTACTTTGTAAACAAACTCTTTTTCTACCTTCAGCTCCTGGCAGCACTGCTCTATTTTCAGTCCCCCTGGTTTTATGTTTTCCAGAATGCCATGGAATGGAATCATGACAGTAGGTAACCTTCTGAACCTAACTTCTTTCACTAGGCATTATTCATTTAAGAGTCATCCATGTTGTGGCATGTATCAACTGTTTTCATTGCTGAGTAGTATCCCATTTATGGGCATACAAAAGAGCATCTGTTCATTCACCAGTTCAAAGACATCTGGGTTGTTTTTGGGTTTTGTAAGATTGTGAACAAAGCTGTTATAAACATTTGTGTACAGGATTTTGTGTCACCATAAGTGCTTATTTCTCTTAAGTGAATGCAAAGTAGTGGGATTTCTGGATCGTATTATATATTTAACTTTATAAAAAACTGTCAAACTTTTACCAAAGTGATTGTATCATTTTACATTCCCAGCAGCAATGGGTAAGAGTTCCAATTGCTCCAAATCCTTGAAGCACTTGGTATTGTCAGTCCTTTTTCTATTTTAGTTTTCTATTTTAGTTTGCAGTCCTCTGATGATTGATGATGTTGAGTATCTCTACATTTGCTTGTTTCTCATCCATATATTATCTTTGGTGAAGTGTCTGCAAATCTTTTGTCCATTTATTCAACTAGTTTTTTGTTTTACTATTGTTGAATTTGGAGACATCCTTGCATACTGGGTATAGAAGTCCTTTGTCAGATATGAGATTTGCAAGTATTTCATCCCAGTCTGTGGCTCCTCTTTTCATTCTCTTAAGAGTGTCTTTCAGAGAGCAAAAGTTTTAAATTTTGAAAAAGTAATTTATCATATTTTTCTTTTATGGATCATGGCTTTGTTGTTATATTTAAAAATTCTTTGCCTCACTCAGAGTCATAAAGATTTTCTCCCATGTTTTATTAAGGAAGTTTTATAGTTTTAGATTTTACTGTTTGGTCTATGATCCATGATCCATTTTGAGGTTATTTATTTTAATTATAGGATGCGAGGTCTGGGTTGAGGTTTATCTGTCTGTTTTTTTCATTATTTTTAATCTACTAATTAATTTGCACAGGGAAGTCAAATTGTTCCAGTACCACACACCATTTATTGAAAAAACTACACTTTCTATGAATTACCTTTGCACCTTTGTCATAAATCCATTGACCAAATGTGTGTGGGTCTATTTTTAAAATCTCTATTTCTGAAATCCCTTCCTTAACACCAGTGTGACACTGTCTTAATGACTATAGCTTTGTGTTGTCTTGAACTCAGGCAGTGTGAGTTTTCCATGTTGTTCTTTTTCTTAAGATTGTTGTGGGCTGTTCTAGTAATTTTGCATTCTTAAAAAAATTAAAACACTACTGGAATTTTGATTGGGATTTTATTGAATCTACAAATCATTTGGGGGACAACTGACATCTTAACAATATTGAGTCATCAATCTACGAACACAGTACCTTGTCTCCATTTATTTAGGTCTTTGTTAATTTCTTTCATCAACGTTAGTTTTCAGCATAAAAATCCTACCAAATATTTCTTCTGTGTGTGCATGTATGATAGTGTAAGCAGTAATTTGAGAAAAAAATTCAAATTTCAATTGTTCATTTTAGTATAAAAATTGATTCTTGTATATTAGCATGGTACCCCACGACCTCACTAATCTTCCTTATTATTTGTAGGATCTTTTTTATAGATTCCTTGGGATTTTCTACATTGACAATCATGTCAAAGAGAGGCATTTTTGTTTCTTTCCATGTGTGTGCATATTATCGCTTTTCTTTCTTTAATGCACTGGTTAAGTCTTCCAGTACCTTCTTTTCTTTTATTTTTTTCTTTCTGAGAACAGGCAAAAACTGTTTATGTACATTTAATCATATCATATACAACTACAACTTGTAGCACTGAAAATGACCCTAGAAAGAATTTGGCTTCAGCGGTCTCAAACTATTTAGTGTAGCTGAATTCCCTCCATAATGTATTCACACCACAATATATAATATAAAGCAGGAAGAAGAGGCACAGTTCTTATTTTTTACATTAGTTTTATCCATTTGTTAATACACTGACTTCATATTTTAACCTATTCTCATGGCATACAATATTACAACTGAGTACAATCTTTAATAGGAGCAGTAAGCTTGGCTTGTTCTCAGTCTTAGGGAGAAAATATTCAGTCCTTCACCATTAAATATGATGTTAGTTATAGGTTTTCTTTTATCAGCTTAAAGAAGTTCCCTCCTACTTTGCTGACAGTTTTATCAAGAATGACTTTTAAATTTTGTCTAATGCTTTTTCTGTGTCAATTCAGATAATCATATAATTTGTCTTCTATAGTCCGTGAATGTGGTAAACTACATGGACTGATTTTTTGACTCTTGAAGCAGCTTTGCATTTCTGAGATGAACCCCAGTTGGTCATGATGTATTGTCTTTTTGTATATTGATGAATTCAATTGGGTAATATTTTGTTGTATTTTTATATCTATATTCATGAATTCTATTGATCTATATTTTTCTTTTCTTATAATGTTTGTGTCTTGTTTTGTTATCAGGGTATTTATGGCCTCCTAAAGATTTTGAAACTGTTTCCTCCATTTCTATTTATCTATTTTATTAATCTTTTAAAAAGAATTAGCTTTGATTTCATTGTCTCTATTTTTTTCTGCTTTGAATTTCAATGTCTTTTGTTCTTTATTATTGTCTTCCATCTGTTTGATATAGGTTTAATTTTCTCTTCCAATTTATTAAAGTGGGGCCTCCGATTATTGATTTGGTACCTTTTGTCTTCTAAAATATAAGCACTTAAATGCCACAAATCTTCTAAACACTGCTTTAGCTTCGTTCCACAAATTTTGGTATGCTGTATTTTGTCTTTATGCAGTTAAAAATATTTTCCAATTTCCATTTTGACTTCTTTAACTCATAAGTTACAAATTATGTGTCTTGTTAAATTTCCAAAGATTGTCTCTTACTTATTTCTAGTTTCATTTCCTTACAAGTTAGAGAGTATACTTTGTATGATATCAATTCTTTTAAATTTGATAAGATTTGTTTTATGACCCAAGATATGTACGGTAACTGTTCCATATGCACCAGAAAAGTCTATTTTGTTGTTATAATTTTATAATTTTACGTTAGAAGTTATAATTTTAAGGCATCTATGAAGAAATCTAACAATCATAGTCAAGTTGATTGGTAGTGTTCTTCTGATCATCAATATTTTACTGACTTTCTTTTTTGTTTTACCAGTTACTTTGAGTGTTGAAATCGCCAAATATAATTGTGAATCTTTCTATTTATCTTTCTATTTCTTCTGTTTGTTTTGTTTATTTTGAAACTGTGTTGTTAGGTACATATACATTTCAGATTATGATTATCTTCTCAGTGAGTTAACTCTGTTATAAATATGTGATGTTCCTCTTTCATCCTGGTAATTTTCTTTGTTCTAAAGTCTGCAATAACTGATAGTAGTGTAGCTTTCTTTAAATTAGGGTTTAAGTTGTATACCTTTTCCCATTGTTTTCTTCTAAACTATCTGTATCACTATATTTAAAGTATGATCATTGTAGACAGCATCTATGTGGCATATATGGGTCTTTTTTTTAAATCTAACTTGACAATCTTTATTTACATGGTACACTTTGACCATTTTACAACGCTAATTAATTAGATTTTTTAAATTGCCAAAATTCTGATCTGAGATAGCTGAAATAAAAAGACTCATAATACATTGGTCTTTTGTCTTCTTTATAGAAAGTCATTTAGGCCACAAGTTTGAAAAGTTAATATAGGCCCAAGTTGTAAACATCTACACTGGTATTTCTTGAAAAAGATATGACAGAATTATAAAATTTAAGAGCTGAAAATAATCATACAGATAATCAAAATTCTTCACTCAAGAGAAGAAACTAAGCCTCAAAGGTATATAATATCTAGCCTAATATCAACTAGTTAATTGCATAATAGGAAACTGGAATCCGCATGAGCTAATTTTCCTAAAGCTATCTTCTCTGCCCCACACCAGTACCTTGTCTGGGGCACTTCTAAATACTCTAAAATCAGTCCTCTAGGGCTGCCTCCTGAAAGCAAAGGGATAAATTTAGGCCAAATTGTGATTTTTATCCCAAAAGTGGTATCTAAATTAGCCAGCTAATTCTCACATATTTTTTAGTGATGATATTAGATGGTTGAGCATTCTTTCTTTAAAATGTAGCATTATAGAAAAGGGAGGTTAAAAACATTAACAAATGCTAGTCATCTTTTTTGTTCGTATACCTAGAAGAATTGATTTAATTCTAATGAATCATATCCTGTGAATATGTTTTTAATCTCAGTTTTATGTATGAGGAAACCAAACCTTGAAGAGTTTAAATGACTTGGCGAGATTCATACACATTCTTACTTATTTATGCTCATATAGATATATGGACACATTCATAACCAATTATAAAATATATTAAGAAAAAAGAGGGGCTTCCCTGGTGGCACAGTGGTTGAGAGTCCGCCTGCCGATGCAGGGGACACGGGTTCGTGCCCCGGTCCAGGAAGATCCCACATGCCGCGGAGCAGCTGGACCCGTGAGCCATGGCCACTGGGCCTGCGCGTCCGGAGCCTGTGCTCCGCAACGGGAGAGGCCACAACAGTGAGAGGCCCGTGTACCGCAAAAAAAGAAAAAAGAAAAAAATTCCATTCACATTGACAACAGAAATTTTAAGGTACCTAGGAAGAAATCTAACAAACAATGCATAAAGACTTGTATAAGGAAATTCTAACTCTATTAAAGGGCATAGACGATAATACAAACAAAAGAAAACATAGGTCTCTTTATGAATGACAAGACTCGATATTATAAAGATGGTAATTGCTTCCAAATTAATCTACAAGTTTCATTATATTTTAATTTACAAAACAACATATTTTTCTAATAGATTACAAGCTAATTTAAGAATTCATGTGGAAGCAAAAGTCAAGGCAATTTTGAAAAATGATCAAGTATCCCCCCAGCTGCACAGCTCTAACAGATTTCATGATTTGTCATAATGCTGTAGTAAATAGTGTAGGTTTTGCATAGAGACACATAAATAGACAATGAAATACAATAGATTCCCTAGAAATAGATCTATGAATATGTGAGAATTTGATATCATGTTGGGTAGGGTAGACTTTTAATAAATGTATACATTAATATACATTTAATGAATGTATATATTCTATATCTATATAAAAAGATAAAACTAGATCTCAATGCAAAACAAAAATAAAACGAAATCCAGATGAATTGCACACCTAATAATAATCAAACAGTCATGTTTGAGAAGAAAAACTTATCTTCACCATATAGAAATTAGAAACAATTTTTTAAACAGGAATTTTAAAGCATAAAAGAAAAGAGAAGAAATGATAAATTTGCACATACTAATATTTAAAACTTTTCAGTGACAAAAGGAACAAAGTTAGATGAACAGCCAAACAAAAAATATTTTAATATGCTTAATTAATAATGAACTCAACTACATTGTGGCACAAACTTTTAAGAATTACTTAAAAATTCAATAGAAAAATCAATGAGCAATCCACAAAAGAGAAACACAAATGACAATAAATATATTTAGAGATGCTTATTCTCAATAGAAATAATAAAAATACAAAATATATCTCACTCAAATCAGCAGAAATGTGAAAAAGTTGATTCAAAAATCAACATGATATTTTGAACAATCCCTCATTAATGTCATTAACAAGATCCAAGAAGACATTGCGTCTATGAACTATAAGAACGAAAGCCAAAGTAAAGTGCTTTAAAAATGAGCATAGCCAAGAGAAGTAAATAATGAGAGAAAATATTACATTTGGAGCAGATAATCCTTTGTCGCGGGGAGCTGTCCTGTGCACTATAGGATGTTTGGCAGCACTGCTGGCCTCTACCGTGGTTCAAAGTAATCATGGCCTTCACCTTAGAAATGGGCATGAACCACCCAGCACTATGAAAGCACTGTTAAACCCGGTGTAAACAGGTTGGCTGCATGATGATCCTCTCCTCTGTCGCTCTCCCTTCTAAACTCCCAAGGCTAAAAAATTACAACTTAAGGAGACAGTGTCCCTCCAGTGTTCCTTCTTTTTGAGAGTTTAGAGAAAAACCTCTGACAACTAGATGTTTCCTAGTGATGCAGCACCAATTAGGAGTTGGTAACAGTGGCTCTGTAGTGCCAAAGACTCTGTCCTGGGGCTCATCTCTCCCTTCTTCAACAAATTGGGGGGAATTGACTATGTTTTGTTAAAGTTTTTCTTCTACAGTAATTTGTAAGAAAGATACTCCATTTAAAATTCTACTAATGATTTATAGTTTTTTCACAAAGTTATTTATAGTCATTATTATCATAAACACACAAAATAACTTATCTCACACTTACCAGTCAAGAAATTTAATACACTTATTTCTTGGGGATTTGGAGTTTTTTGTTTTGTTTTGTTTTTCAGCTTCCTGGCCTTTCTTAGGCTTCCAGTTGTGTTTTTTTCTTTTTTTTTCCTGAAGTGAACTCATTTAAATATGAAAACTTTCAAGACAAAGACATTTTTATTTTATATTTGTTATTGTAATCATATTTTAATAAATTACTTATGTTTACTTTATCAGTATTTCTCCCTTGAGTGGTTAGTTCTTTTATTCAGTTGTCCTTTATGCTTTATTGATCTTAATGCTTAATAACTAATTACTACCATTAACTGAGAACTAGAATATGCCAGTCACTATTCTAAATGCTTTAGATGTATCAACGTATTTAATCTTCACAATACCATTATGAGGTTGGTATTATAATAACCATTGTAAAGATAAGAAAATTGTGGCTTAGAATGGTTAAGTAGATTGCCTAATGTCATGAAGGTGTTAAGGAAATCAAGATCTAAACTGGGATAGTCTAATTCCAATTTTAAATTCAAGGGGAAAAAAAGAGGGACAATAATATAGCTATTATAAACAAACATTCACTTAACAATACAGACTATATCAAAATGTATTTAAGCAACAACCTATAAACCTAGAGGATTAAAAAGAATGAAACCAGAAAATATACTTGGAGAATTTAATATTATGCCCATCTCAAAAATTTATAAAGCCCACTAAAATAGTCTTAGACATCAATGGTCTCAACAATACAATTAGTAAATCTTAGGTATGAAATACATACAGAGAATTCTATATCCTACAAACAAAGAATATGATTTGCTTTTGAGCAGCAGCAGAACAGTTAGAAAAATAGCTAGTAGGCTACAAAGGCAAACTCAAAACATTCCAAAGGATCAAGAACACACTGAATGTGTTCTGACAAAATGCAATAAAAATATGAATTAATAACAAAATGAAAGCTAAAAATTACGTATGTTTGAAAATTAGCATCTTACCAAATAATCTTTGTCTTATGGAAGAAATAAATAAACGAAGGAAGGAAGAAAGAAATACTTGTAGCTGAATTGTGATAAAAACACTACATGTCAAAATTTATATGTGAAAGCAATACATAGAAGTAATTCTATAGCGTTAAATATATTTGTTTTAAAAACAAGAAATTATTGAAAATATAAGTGAAGTATCCAACTCAAGAAGTTGGAAGACAATCAAGAAAATAGGCCAAAGAAGCAACAAAGAAGAAAGTTATACAATTAAGTTTAAGGAAAAAAATCAGACACCCGGATATTCCTTACAAAAGAAAATCCATGTAAAAGTTTAGCAAAACCAAAACCTAAACCTAGTTCCCTGAAAAGATTTATAAGATAGATAAACCTTTGGCAAGACTAGTTAAGAAAAATAGTAGAGAAGATACTACTGCATAAAATACAGAATGAAAAGGGGAACTATGGACCCAAAAGAAATATAATAATAATAAGGGAATAATGAATAAAACTACTTTAAAAAAATAGATGAGGTGGATAAATGTGTAGAAAAATATAAAATACCAAAACTGGCCAAAACATGTATAGAACCTCAAATAACCTCTAAAATGCTTTTTTTAATTGGAAAATTTATTAAGAAATTCACCTTCCAAAAATACTAGTGAATGTGTAAACTTGAACAGCCAATTGGGAAAGCAATATGGCAGTACTTACGAGTTCCACTCATAGGCTTTATATCCCAAAGAACCTCTCATGCAGGTCCAAATGTGTGAGACAGACTACATGAACATGCAGCACAAGGATAGAGCTTTAAATACATTGAATCATTCCTGCACCCCAGGGATAAAGCCCACTTGGTCATGGTGTATAATCCTTTTAATATGTTCCTGAATTCAGCTTGCTAATACTTTGTTGAAAATTTTTGCATCTATATTCATCAGGGATATGGGTCTAAGTTTTCTTGTAGTCTCCTTATCTTGCTGTGATATTAGGGTAATACTAGCCTCATAGAGCATGTTCCCTCCTCTTCAATTTTTTGGAAGAGTGTGAGAAGGATTGGCATTAATTCTTCTTTAAATTTTTGGTAGATTTCACGAGTGAAGCTATCTGGTCCTAGTGTTATTTTGTGTTGGAAGTTTTTTAATTACTGATTCAATCTCGTTACTCATTATTGGTATGTTCAGATTTTCTATTTCTTCCTGATTCAATCTTGGCAGGTTGTATGTTTCTAGGAATTTATCCATTTCTTCTAGATTGTCTAATTTATTGGCATACAATTGTTCACTGTAGTCTCTTATGATCCTATATATTTCTATACTATTAGTTGTATTATCTTTCATATCTGATTTTATCTATTTGAGTCTTCTCTCTTTTTCTCTTAGTCTAGCTACAGGTTTGTCAATTTTGTTTATCTTTTTGAGAAAATCAACTCTTAATTTCTATGATCTTTTCTATTGTTTTTCTGTTCTCTATTTCCACCCTGATCTTTAATTCATTCCTTCTGCCAACTTTGGGCTTAGACAAAGAAACTATAAGAATAAAGAAGTAGAAAGCTAGAGACACTACTCTTACTGATTTCAAACTATACTACAAAGCTATAGTAATTAAAACAGTATGGTACTGATATAAAAATAAACACACAATCAATGGAACAACAGAGAGCCCAGAATTAAAGCTCCACATATGTGGACAATTAATATCTGAAAAGGAAGCCAAGAATATTCAATGGGAAAAGGATAGTCTCTTCAACAAATGGTACTGAGGAAACTAGATAAACGCATGCAGAAAAATGAAATTGAACCTCAATTTTACACTACTCACAAAAATTAACTTGAAATGGATCAAAGTCTTAAACATAAAACATGATGCCTTAAAACTCCTAGATGAAAACATAGGGAAGCAACTCTTTGATATTGCTCTCAGTGATGATTTTTTGGATATAAAACCAAGGGCACAAAACAACAAAAGTAAAAATCAACAAATGGGACTACATCAAACATAAAAACTTCTCCACTGCAAAAGAAACAATCAACAAAATGAAAAAGCAACCTACTGAAGGGAAGAAAATATTTGCAAACCATATATCTGATAAGGGGTTAACATTTCAAAATATATAAACATCATACAATTCAGCATCAAAAAAACAACCAATCAGATTAAAAATGGGCAGAAGTCCTGAATAGAGATTTTCTCAAAGAGGACATATAGATGGTCAACAGGCACATGAAAAAGATGCTCAACATCACTAATCATCAGAGAAATGCAAATTAAAACCACAATGAGATATACACTCACACCCATCAAAATGGTTATCATCAAAAAGTCTACAAATAACAAATGTTGGCAAGGATGTAGAGAAAAGGAAACCCTAGTACATTGTTGTCAGGACTGTAAATTGGTTTCAGCCACTATGGAAAACAGTGTGGAGCTTCCTCAAAAAACTAAAACACTAATTCAAAAAGATACATGTACCCCAATGTTCATAGCAGCATTACCTACAATAGCCAAGATATGGAAGCAACCTAAGTGCCTATTAACAGATGAATTGATGAAGAAGATGTGCTATACACAAACACACACACACACACACACAAAATGGAATACTACTTAGCCATTAAAAATGAAATTCTGCCATATGCAACAATGTGGATGGACCTGGAGGGTATTACGCTTAGTGAAATAAGTCATACTGAGAAAAACAAATATTGTATGTTATCACTTCCATGTAGAACCTACAAAATAAAACAAACAAATATATATAACAAAACAGAAACAGACTCACAGATATAGAGAACAAACTAGTGGTTACCAGTGGGGAAAGGGGAAAGATAGGGGTATGGGATTAAGAGACACAAACTACTATGTATAAAATAGTAAGTATCAAGGATATATTGTACAGCACAGGGAAATACAGCCATTATTTTTTTAATAACTTTAAATGGAGTATAATCTATAAAAATATTGAATCACTATGTTGTATACCCAAAACCAGTACAATATTGTAAATCAACTATACTATAGGAAAAAAAAATTAGCAGAGGGACTAAATAGAAATTTGTCCAAATGAGACATCCAAATTATCAGCAGCTGTGTAAAAAGGTGCTCAATATCACTAACCACCAGGAAAACACAAATCAAAACCACAATGAGATATCATGGCTTACCTGTGAAAATGACTATCATCAAGAAGAGATAACAAATGTCAACAAGGATGTAGAGAATAGGAAAAACTTGGGTACTCTTGGTGGAAATATAAATCGGTATAGCCCTATGGAAAACAATATGAAGGTTCCTAAAAAAATTAACAGAAATACCATGTGGTCCAGCGATTCCACTTCTGGGTATATGTCCAAAGGAAATGAAAACAGGATACCAAAGAAAGATATACATTCCCACGTTTACTGCAGCATTATTCACAACAGCTGACATACGGAAACAACCTACATGTCCCTCAAAGGCTGAATGGATAAAGAAGATATGATACGCACACACACAATGAAATATTATTCAACCATAAGAAGGAGGGAATCTCTGCCATTTGCAACAACATGGATAGACCTTGAGGACATTATGCTAAATGAGATAAGTCAGACATAGGAAGACCAATACTGTATGATATCGCTATATGTGGAATCTAAAAAAAGCCAAACTCATTAAAAACCTAGAGTAAAATGATGTTTACCAGAGAGTAAAATGATTCCCCAGTGGCGGAATAGGAGAGATATAGGAGGGTACAAAGTTGCAGCTAGTAGATAAGTAAGTCCAGAAGATCTAATGCATAGGGAAGTGATTATAGACAACAATATTGTGTTATAAACTTCAGACTTGTTAAGAGACTAGACCTTAATTATTCCCACCACAAGAAAAATGATAATTATGTGATGTGATAAAGGTGCTAGCTAACACTACAGTTGCAATCATACTGCAAATTATAAATGTATCAAATCAACATTTTGCATACCTTAAACTTACACAATATTATATGTCTCTTGCACTGTTGGTGGGAATGTAAATTGATACAGCCACTATGGAGAACAGTATGGAGGTTCCTTAATAAACTAAAATAGAACTACCATATGACTCAGCAATCCCACTCCTGGGCATATACCCTGAGAAAACCATAATTCAAAAAGAGTCATGTACCACAATGTTCATTGCAGCACTATTTACAATAGCCAGGACATGGAAGCAACTTAAGTGTCCATCAACAGATGAATGGATAAAGAAGATGTGGCACATATATACAATGGAATATTACTCAGCCATAAAAAGAAATGAAATTGAGTTATCTGTAGTGAGTTGGATGGACCTAGAGTCTGTCATACAGAGTGAAGTATGTCAGAAGAGAAAAACAAATACCGTATGCTAACACATATATATGGAATCTAAAAAAAAAAAGAAAAAATGGCTCTGATGAACCTAGGGGCAGGACAAGAATAAAGACGCAGATCTACTAGAGAATGGACTTGAAGACACGGGGAGGGGGAAGGGTAAGCTGGGACAAAGTGAGAGAGTAGCAGTGACATATATACATACACTACTAAATGTAAAATAGATAGCTAGTGGGAAGCAGCTGCATCGCACAGGGAGATCAGCTCTGTGCTTTGTGACCACCTAGAGAGGTGGGATAGGGAGGGTGGGAGGGAGATGCAAGAGGGAAGGGATATGGGGATATATGCATACATATACCTGATTCACTTTGTTATACAGCAGAAACTAACACAACATTGTAAAGCAATTATACTCTAATAAACATGTTTAAAAAATTAAAAAATAAAGGAATAAATTGAGTAAATCCAGGACACAGGAGTAAGGACTAAAACACTGGTTGAAATTTTAAAAGATATTGACATGCTGAAATATAATGGAAAATACATAACATTTGAATAATACACTTAAACTAGAAAGAATTAAGTCACTCTTGAAATCGGCAAATATTATAAACAATACACATATTCTCTCAAGCCTATATGGAATATCTAAAAAATATGAATCAAATATTCTGCCACAAAGGAAATATCATTAAATATGTAGGAAGGAAGGGAGAAAAAAGAAAGCATACAGGCCATACTAGCCTCACACTAAAAGCTAATAAAGTAAACTATAAAATTATCTCTTCTTTAGAAAAGTGAAAAGATGAAAATATAAGCAAAATAATAGACAAAATTGGGATTGAGAAAAGTATAACTTTTTAAAAAAGAAAAGTAACAACACAAAGGCTTAAAATTTTAAGCAATTTGTAACTCCATGCTAATAAATTTGAAAGCATGGATAAAATGTCCACTTTTCTGGCAAACTTTTATTTACCAACTATATTAGGGTAAATAACGTTAGCTTCTGTAACAAGCAATGTGTCTCAGTGGCTCAAAACAATAAAGGTTTATTTCTTACTCACGGCAAACTGACTGTGAGTTGGTTGCCTCCTGGGCAGCTTTTCTTTAAGCAGTGACTTTAGCATCCTTCCTCCACTTACAGCCATCTAGACAAGAGAGAAGATAACCATGGAAGTCAGTCACATGGACCGTTTTAAGGGTGTCATGGAAGTAGCATACATCATTTCCATCCACATTCCACTGGCCTAACTGAAAGGCCCCTGGCTGCAAGGGAGGCTGAGCAAAGCTGGCATCCCGTGTTCCCTGAGAGACACCCAGAGTTACCAAACACGTAGCCACTTTCTGCCATACAATAGCAGCTCATGATGAAGCAGCAAAGTTGGCTGAGCTATAACTATGAAAGACATGGAAATAATTTAAAAGAATCTCCTCCCCAAAGGTTGTGGGGGAATTTGGTCTTACTGGTGAGTTCATTCAAATGTTCAAGAAGTAGCTCGTCTCTATACCCTAAGAAATATCAGAGTACTAAAAAAAAGGGAACTTCTCAATGTATTTTATGAAGCTAATTTAACACTGATTTCCACTGTGGTAGAAATAGTGTCTCAGCTGTCTCATCTGCAAAGTGGGGATAACAATATTCCCAGTGCTGGAATTATTGAGAGGATTAAATGAATTACATAAAATGCTGAAATCATAAATGGCACATGGTAAAAAACATATGTTCTTATTATTATTACATGCCACAAGTAACTAATAGACTAGTAAACTAAATTTTTTTAATAATTAAAATTATTTCAAACTATTCAATAGCATTGCAAGAAAATTATCTATGAGCGTAAATTTCTCCTAAGAATACAAAGATCTAACATTAGGAAGTCCATTAATAAAATATATCACATTGATATATAAAATTTAAATGATTCTCTCATTAGAAGCTACAAACTTGAAATTTAACAAATATGCTAGATTACAGTTTAGAGAAAATAGGAGTAAATCAATAACTCTCACCAAAGAAATGACCCCTTTAAAATGAGGAAAAAGGCAAAAGTTCCTACTTTCTACAGTATTTAATACTTTTCTGAAATTTTTTCGTTTGCCTTTGTATTGTTTTATTGAGATACAGTTGATTTACAGTATATTAGTTTCAAGTGTACAACAGTGATTCAAAATGTTAATAGATTATACTCCATAAAAGTTTCTTTTCTGGAATATTAAAAGAATGCAATAATGCATGAATCAAAGAAAAAATGAAGTGGGCTCTTCACTCCACTCATAAAAATTACTGAAATAACAGCAAATTTACAAAATAATGATTTTTTTGTTTTATACAGCCACTAAAATTGATAGCTATGGGCATTATGCGAAAACGGGCAATGCCTAGAATGTAATATTAAACAGGAAAGCAAGATACAAAAATATATTTATTATAGCTATGGAAAAGCAATAGTCATACATTTAAAAGAATAACTTTTATTTCTAGAGCAGTAATTTTGAAATCTAAGTAGTCTTTCAACATTTATAACAAAGATTGAACTACTTTTCAAGTACCTACAGAGCTAGTCACTTTGGAAATAATAACAATGGCTAAGATTGTATATCATTTACTAAACAACATTTTCACATATAGTATGCCATTTATTCTTCACAGAGGGCTTTTTAAAGGTAATAAAGCCCATTAACAGCAGGACCTGGAATTAAACCCAATCTCCACATGTTCTGTGACAGAAAGATATGCCTACCCATATTCCTTGTCTCCCTCTTCCTCACTAACAGAAGAGGAGAATAGACATTATTTCAGATGGAAAAGCAGCCTTTTAAAAGATGGTATTTCTCAACTTCCCTTGTAGCTGTGGGTAGACAGTACCTTTCTCTTCTGCTTTATATTTGCTGCCAGGATTGCAGGTGTGATGGCTGGAGGTGTAGCAGCCATCTTGGATCATAAGGTAACCTTAAGGTCCTAAGTCATGTTCTAAACCTAGAACCCTGATGACTGTGGAGCCAATATACTGACTCCAGAGAGCAATTTCTAGACTCCATTTACATGAAGAAAAATAATTCCTTGTGTGTTCAAGTCACTATTATATAGAGTATGTGCTCTAGCTTGTATGTGCTAGCTGGCATGTGCTATTTCCTCTACAGCATAAATGAGGTAATAAAATTTCAGTGTAAGAACAGGACAAAAATATTTTAAAATATTTAAAACAACCTTAATTGTTTTCATCCTGTACCCAAACTTTAGTGTATAAGGAAGAGTTATAGCTCCTTTTTCCTATGGGAAAAAATTAAGTCACATCTGATCACAAGCTTATTAGACATTATTCTTTCGGCACTATCACTTTAAGCGAGGAATTGGCTTAAAAAGCAAAAGAAAAAAAAAAAAACCCAGCTGTGCATAGCCAGCCATACCTATAGCTTCAATTACCATCTTGCCCCAGGAACCCCAAATACATCTTACCAGCATAGACCACTTGTGTGAACCCTAAACATCCACATGCAATTGCTTACTGATACCTCGTAAAAGTCTGAAGCAGTAAACTCAGCATGCTCAAACCTAAATTCAGAAACTTCCCTCAAACCCAACTACCTTAACTCTTTCCTGTCACAGTATTTATCTTCTTTTGAGTTAGGTCAACCAACAACTTAGGGGTCAATGTAAGGCAATCTCCCTAACCTCTCACACCGAATCCGTGACCAGTATTATCTGTTTAAGCTTCTAGGTATCTCTCAAACTTGCCCACATTTTCTTTCTCTCCACTATCAGCCGGGTCTACGCAACTGTCAGAGCTCTTATGTACTACTATCAAAACCTACAAATCTTTCTACTTGAATCCATTTTGGCCTCTCCTCCAATTTTCCCTGCAGCTTTGCAAGCAGCGTGAGGTTTTAAAAAGCCAATCTCATTATATAAGCCCTTTGTTTAAAACAGGACAATGGGGCTTCCCTGGCGGCGCAGTGGTTGAGAGTCCACCTGCCGATGCAGGGGACACGGGTTCGAGCCGCGGTCCGGGAAGATCCCATATGCCGCAGAGCGGCTGCGCACGCGAGCCATGGCCGCTGAGCCTGCGCGTCCGGAGACTGTTGCTCCACGACGGGAAAGGCCACAGCAGTGAGAGGCCCGCGTACCGCAAAACAAAACAAAACAAAACAAAAACAGTACAATGACTTTCCATTGCCTTTACGATAAAGATCAAAATTGATAACAACCTAAAAGAAAAACTATGGTCTGGTGTCTGGTAACTCCTCATCATTGTATTCTGTGCTCCAGGTTCTCTGACCTTCTTTATGCTCATCAAATGCACCTTCTGCATTTCCCTTTGGAGTCTTGACATAGGTTGTTCCCTTTGCCTGGAAGTTCTTTTCCTCCCTTCTTTCTTTACTCCACACTTTCTATTTCTTATTTTCCACTCAGCCTTAATCTTGTCTCAAATCTTCTTCATTGAGGAACTTATCTGATAAGATACACTTTCCTCAATATCTCATTATCATATATGTTTATTTCTTCCTAGTTATCTGATATTTCCTCTTCATATCTTTCATCGTGTCATATATTTCTCTTCATAGCACTAAATCACAGTGGCGATTACATATTTGTGTGACTATTTGGTTGATATTTACCTGTGCCCTCTCCCAAAACACACACTGGATGCTCTGAGAGCATGGATTTTATCTGTTTTGCTCATTACTGCATTCCTATGCAGTACTTGGCAAAAAATAGGTGCTGAAAGAGGTGTACATGTGGAGAGAGATTAAACAGACATAATAAATGAATGAATATATAAATATCCTAAAATATTAATAATGAGTGATAGGGTCATGGATTACATTTTCCTTATTTTACTCCTCTCTATTTCATATTTCATACAATTTGCATTAAGAGTAATTTTTATTATTTTTTATATTAAATAAGTTTATTTACTTTACAAATTTGAAGAAATTTTAAAACAGCAGTAAATATTTCACAGTCCAAAAAATACCACCCAAAGTTATGTTTGAGGAAATATTCCCTTTGTATTAAAAATGCACATATGCACATTTGCATAGATTACATTAAATTGGTTACTTTTGGAAGAACAGGAAAGGAAGTAGCCAGATGAAATGAACGGGTAAAGTTGAACAAGAGCAAAGAGTTAAATGTACAAATAATAGTGCATCATTAACCTAGGAATTTGATTAATTCAATCTCTATAGCATTAATAATAATTTTTAAAGATACTTTTTTTTTTAATCTTGAAAAACAGACAATTGAATTCTGTCAGTTAGGTAAAAGTCTTCATTGAACCAATGACAGTATCTCTTATTTCTTGATAGCAGTGGCCTTTGCAAAGGCTAAAAGCATACACAGAAAAACTGAGTGACCAGAAAAGTCCACAAAAACTTATTTTTCCTGAGAAAATAAACATCTGTTAGCCTGGTCTTGAACTGGAAATAGAGAATTCTAATTCCTCTCAAGCAAAACCTCCAGTATCGGCACATGTTCCGGAAGTGCATCTTTATCTGCCATCATCATAAAAAGAAAAATGAAGAGAAAATGGACTCCTTCAGAAATAGAACCATGTAAAGCTTCAACACAGTGCTTAGTGAGATTGAGATCCTGTCTGAATGCACACACTTTAAAATGTCCCTTTAATTAACCCTTCCCCAGGGAACTTGTTTGTTTTACACTAAACTTTCTTTTGCATTTAATGTCAAATAGCTTGTTCTTTTTTCATATATGGGGCTTATGCGGTAAAGTTTTGTTGCTGATTTTGACCTTTGCTTTTCTGTTCTGATCCTTGTCCCTTTTACCAACTGCAGTGTGGTCTTGACATAAAAAGCCTCTAACTCAGTTACTCGGTAAATACTTTTCGCATACTTATTAACACAATATTTAATTATCATCCATTTAAGAAAAAAAAGCATCCCACAAGAGTGCTTACTTTTCTTATGTGTCCATAGTTACTTTGAGAATTTTCAGCGTGTGTGATTGTTATTAAACAGAATATAAGTTACTGAAAATGTTATCAAAATGCTAAATAATTACATGAATCCTGGCAGAGAAAACTAAATGATTCAAATAAATCTCTCCTTTCTTTGGATATTGTGTGGGACTGAACATTATTTATTTTAATGATTTTATATTTTTGTTTCTGAAATTAGATAGTTGAACACTTCTTGTTGGTATTTTAAAACTGTCTGGACAAAACATCTCAAATCTCCGCTGGCAGAAGATATGAGGACTTTCATTAGGCTGGTGTTTTTGGTGGTGGTGTTTGTTTTGTGTTGTTGTTTGATTTCAGTTGTTTTGAGATGCTAGGTACTAAGTTAGTTGTTTCCTGAACATAAGTATATTTTAACACTTCTCTTTGCAGCTGTAGAGTCCATGCCACCCTAAAGTTTGGTAATTCCCTCCGAATGACAAGAGTGTAAGAGAAGGAGGAAGAGGTTTGGTGTCTTGCAGACTCAGGTTCAAATCCTTGCTGAGCATTAACTAACTATGTGGCCTTGAACAAGCGTTTTTACCTCTGACTTTCAATTTCCTCTTTTGTAAATAGAGCCTAACACCCACCTCTTGAATTTGTTTTGAGAATTGATTAGGAAAAAACATGACAGGCCCCTGGCACAAAGCAGGCCCTCAGTGAATACTAGCTCCCTTCCCCCTTTTTCAGAAAACTGCATTACATTCTGAATAGCATTTAAATAAAAGATTTTATGAGGTTTTTTAAATACAGATTTAAATAAATTTCTGTTTGTTGTTTTATGAAAAAATGTTTGCTTGGGTCAAACTCTCATGAGAGATGGCAAGATTGAAACGTTGGGAGCATTACTTAAAGAACGTTCTGTGATTGGAGACGTGTCACAAATAATGTAGGAAGCTTGACGTTGAGGGTGTGTGAAGTCTGTAATGAGAGTTAACAACTTCTAGAGAACACAGCATGACACTTGCTAAAGGTCATCTCAGAGAAAAATATCACCCAGCACTTTGAGGATAGCTTTTCATTTACATCATGCAGATAGTTGCTGGAGTTTTACTCTGTCTTTTACTGCCGATGAAATATGGACAAACATGATGAACAAACATCTAAAAAACTTTTAACAGTTAATTAATTAACTTAGTCATTGAACAAATACAAGCATACCTACTTCCTCATACTGGAAATATTGTCTTTTTTGTTGATTTTTTTTTTTAATGGCTCCTAATGCATTCAGTCAGTGTGTGCCTCTGATGGATCTTTCATATGTTAATTACTTAGAGAAGAAGTTGCACTGAAATCTGCTACTATGCAAGGAAGAGAATCTGAAGTCTGGAGGTGGACGCCTTTTTTATCAAAGATTATTTTTTCTGACTCTGTGGTTGCTCAGTGAACACGTTATTTTAACCATAAAATTGTATGTATTTCCCACTGGACAGCCAGCTCCCTATCCACGTTCATGCCTCCCTGATGGATAAGGAATTCCACAGTTCCTTACCAAATAAACCCTGGCTCCTTTGAAACAGTTAAACCAGGCTGATTTCAGACATCTACAGAAGGCAGATTAAGCCCCACCCCCTTCAAGAAAGTCTCCCATCATTATTAAAACAAACCCATGGACACTACAGATTCACCAATTCCTCCAGTTTCCTTTTCCCACCCTGAGCCTTTGTTCAAAGTGCCGACTCAGCTGGTAACACCATCTAATCCTGTTTATTTACCTGGATCAAGTTCCCACCCACTTGGCTCAACCTGCTCCAGCCACGTTCAAACTGAATAGACAGATACCATAGTGGTGGTAACGAGGAGTTAAAACATTCTGAGAATCTGCAGCAGGACCCAGGGGACATTCTGTCTGCACAAAGAACACAGCTAGGCTTGCCTACCATGGATGTGGGAATTCACTTAAGCACCCAAAGAAGCCACACTTTCTTTCTCACGTAGGTAAAACTACAACATAGAGTTTGAAATTGCTAACAGTCACAATTCCTGCCAAAGAGCAAAATACTCAATGTCTAAAACAAATCCAAATATTTAGATATATAGATATTTATCCTGATAAAAATAGGTTTCAGAAGAGGCAATGTGGTTAGGGCAGCTGGATACCAGAAATGTACAAGGCAGCCCTGCTTGTATGAGCTAGCCATCACCATCTATGGAGTCAGATGAAGTCCAGATAAGCCCACCTTCCTCATGAAAAGGTGTCTAGGAAACAACACGCAGCTGACTAATGTAATATTCTCCACCAAAGAAATGGTAGAAGATTATTTGGCAACCAGTTTAATTTATAAATCTGAGTCAGAAATTTCAAGGATTTTATTTGTTATGTCAATGACATTTTTTGTTCTGGTTGTGCTTCTTAGTAGCTATATACCTTGAGCAAGTTATTTACCTTCTCTCTGCATCAGTTTTACTTTCACCTCTGAGATGAAACATGTGGTAATAGGAAACATTCCCCTTTGGGGCAAAAATGCTGCTCCTTCCTTTTTTTCTTAGATTGTTATATTAACAAACATCAGTTCTATGAAATCACATCCAATCATAAGTCATAATGGAATCTACCTATATGTTAACTTCCCAAGCCTCCCTCAATTACTCAGAATGACTGACAAAATAATCTGCCTCATCAAGATGTTCCATAATATTCCACTTTAACTCACTATAAAGATATGACCTTAACGTTATGTTCACTTGTAAAATGTCTTCCTGGTCTAATTTTTTTATGAGAAATAGCTGATATTTTGAAAGTGCTTTCATTATTTTTATGATAAAACAAGCTAATTAACTTGACCTCCCCCCCCACACACACACAAAATGCCTTATGAGTTTCTTTTACTCTTTCCAGTACAATACTACCTATTTGTTGCACTGAAATTCTATGTTTATCTTGTTTCTAAAACTCTTAAGGCTAAATCTTAACTTTCTATTTTGGGAACTCCAGTAATTTTCCAGCAATACAACTGTATTTACAACTACATGAATGACTATACTGTTTCACAGAAGCTCCCAGAGTATGAAGTTAAATGACCAATTAAACAATAAGTTAATATGAATGAGAAGATGAAGTTTTCCACCATAACTTAGTAAACCTAAAACTTTGCAAAGCTTTCTCTACCTCTTAGACCAATGCATTTCCTTTGTTAACAATGGAAAGGAAAATAGCCCAGACAAAAATAATGTCAGTTAGGATCCGGATAAATAATATATTTCACTGTATCTGGAAGAATGTTTTGTCCTTAAATTTTGACTAGTCAAGATAATTCTAAAAACTAAATAGATCTCCCATTATCCTCAGAAATATCCCTCTGCTCTACAAACACACACTCAGTTTGATTTATGATAGCAAGCAACATTAGTGCTCTATGACATATTTTTCACATTCCACAAAGCTACTGAAATAAGTTAATATTCCCATCTTGACGGATTTTTTGGTAAAGAAACGGTAGGGTATAGAATGACCTATATAACCCTTCCATTAAAAAAATACAGCATATCGAAATTGAGCTATTTGTAATGAGGTGGATAGACTGAGAGTCTGTCATACAGAGTGAAGTAAGTCAGAAAGAGAAAAACAAATACCGTATGCTAACACATATATATGGAATTTAGGGGGAAAAAATGTCATGAAGAACCTAGGGGTAAGACAGGAATAAAGACACAGACCTACTAGAGAATGGACTTGAGGATATGGGGAGGGGGAAGGGTAAGCTGTGACAAAGCGCGAGAGAGGCATGGACATATATACACTACCAAATGTAAGGTAGATAGCTAGTGGGAAGCAGCCGCATAGCACAGGGAGATCAGCTCAGTGCTCTGTGACCGCCTGGAGGGGTGGGATAGGGAGGGGGGGAGGGAGGGAGATGCAAGAGGGAAGAGATATGGGAACATATGTATATGTATAACTGATTCACTTTGTTATAAAGCAGAAACTAACACACCATTGTAAAGCAATTATACTCTAATAAAGATGTAAAAAAAAATACAGCATATCATGTTTGTGTCATTGAACTGGCCAGCTCATTTTCCTTCTTTTATTATACTTATTGTTGTTTTAACACTATCCATTGAGTTGTAGCTGGCATTTTGAAAATTTAAGGGAAAAAAATGAGTTAATACTTACTGTTTACAGTTTAGTGTTAGATGCATTATTGTACTGAAACCTAAAAACAATCCTATCCAGTAGGTATGAATTCCATTTCACAGATTTATTCATTAGTTTATTTATTCTTTTACTTATCAAATAATTATGTGTTTTCAATGTGCCAGGCATGGTTCTAGGCTCTACATCAGTTAACTAAACAGATAAACACTACTCACCTTGGTGGATTTTACATTCTAGTGTGGGAGAATGAGGAAAGTGAAACTCAAAAATGCTATGCAACTTGCCCAAGATAATTAAGATTTGAAGTGTTTCCTAAAATGTGGCTCTAAGAATGTCTGTTTTAAAGACACTGAGGATGTTTGTTTAAAGGTAGAAAGTCTTGGGTTCCATCTCAGAATCATTGGCGGTAGGAGGTGGGTAAGCCAGAGTTTGCACTTTTTAAAAAGAACCCCTATTTCCTTATACACAGATTTTTGAAAGTTATGAGCAAACAACTGAAGGTGTTTAGGGTCCTGCTCAGATCTGTCTAGATTTCTATTGCAAAGAAACAAAAACCTGACTATATAAGATATATGTAGAGAAATGTTTAGAGCAGCACTGCTTATAATAGAAAAGAGGAAAAAACCAAAACAAACCAAATGTTTATTAATGGACAAATGGTTGAATAAACTGTGGTTCATGCATGTTATAAGATACTCTGCAGCCATGAGAAACAATTATACACACACACATTAGAAAGATGTTCACTTTATACTGTTAAATAAAAAAGCAAGTTGCAGAATACTATATAAAATATGATTACCTATTAACCTACTATATATATGACTTACATCTATATTTATGTTTCTATAGACATAGAAAAGTATACACAGCAAACCTTTAACAGTGTTTACTTCATCAATGAAAAGAGGACGGGGAAAACCTCTCATTTTTAATTCATATGCTTTCTTATTTTTAATTGTAATAATAAGCACACATCATTTTTATAATAAAAGCAGATAAAAAATAGTTTTACAAAGAGAAATTCTTAAAATGTAGATGCAAAAACAACGATTCCATAGGAAGATGATGCTTTAGTAGGAGGGTAACTTCTGAGAGACGTGGATAATTAAATATAGAGGAGGTCTTAGATCACAGGTGAGAGGCACAAATGCTAACAAAAAGAATTCAGACATCAGGAAGATATGAAAAAAAGAAAGCTAGATAACTGGTTTGTAATGCCTATAGAAATCTTATGGAGGAATCCCACCTAGTTATTTCAAGTTATTGGTATCTCTTCACATCATGAAAATACGCCCTTGTATTTCTCTTCAGTAACCTCCCCGCAGGGGGAAGAAAAACTACACTAAACTAAAATTTAAGGTAAACTCAATTAATTAGCAAAATCCATCATGGTTGCAAGGAGTTTTTATTTTTCGTGGATAGTAAATTGTTTTTCAGTTTAAAAGAAAAATGTGTTTATCAACCATTGTGTGGTTTATTTTCTAAAAATGATAAATTCATTACAATTTTTCTTTTGTTACTCTTTGGTAACATAAAATAAACAATAGAAATACTTGTATATATTCTTAATTTTATTTTTAATCAACTTTAGTAAGGTATAATATACATTCAATAAAATGCACCCATTTTAAGGGTACAGTTGATGAGTTTGGACCCATGTAGACACTCACGTAAACAACACTACAATCAAGATAACAAGCACTTGCATCATCCTAAAAAGTTCCCTTGCCCCCCTTCCTTAGTCAATCCTGCCATTCCTGCTCCTAATTCCAAATCCATTTATAAGCTCTTTGTAACTATAAATTAGATTTGTCTTTTCTAGAATTTTACATAAGTGTAACATACAATACATAACTTTTGTGTTGACTTCTTTTATTCAACTTAATATTTTTGAAACTAATACACATTGTTGAATGTATCAGTACATTGCTCATTTTTATTATTGAGTGCCAATCCACTGAATGGAACTTATTTATCCTTATACTTGCCGATAGGCATTTAAGTCGTTCACAGTTTTGGCTACTATAAGTCTTGCTGCTACAAATATTAGAGTCTACACTATGTATAGTTATAAGTTTCCTTCTCTTTTGACTAAATCCCTAAAAGTAGAATTACTGGCGTTTATGCTAAATGTACATTTATTTAATTGTGTAAAAATGTCCACAATGTTTCCCAACATGGTTGTTATGATTTGGCATTTTTAAAACAATATATGAAAGTTCCAGTTGCTCTATAACCTTGCCAACACATTATTATCGACATTTTAAATTTCAGTCATTCTAGGGGGTATGCAGTCATATTGCTGAAGATTTACTTTTCATTTCCCTAATAGTAAGTGATAGAAAGCATATTCACACGTAGGTATTAGCCATTTACATACCCCCATACGTGAAAGATCTGTTAAATCTTTCGCCCATTTTTAATTAGTCTTATAAATAGGTTGAATACACACACACATACATACACACAACATACAATTTCATCTTAGTCTTCTGCTTCATGCCTATTCATTTTCTCAAGGGTATTTTTTGATGAGAAGGTTTAAATTTCAATTTAGTCCAATTATCAACTTATGTCTTTTGTGAATCATGGTTTTTGTGTCCTAACAGATCTTCTATACCAAGGTCAAGAAGTTTTACCCTTTTTATCCTATGCTTTCTTTGATAAGTTTTTTTAGTTTTAACTTTTACGTCTTTGATACATTTTGAATTTATGTTTGCATATAGCATAAGGTAAAATTTCAAGTACTTTTAAAAAATTATAATAAAAATACATATATTGTCAACTTATGTACACATACACACACAATATGTATGTCTATTTCTGGACTTTCTACTCTGTTTTTGTTGCATTTCCTTGATCTATTTTTTTTCTTATACTAATACCACACTATCTTGATCGTTATAACTATAGAAATCCTTTAAATCAGTATATCATCCAACTTTTCCTTTTTAGAAATTATTTAGGATATTCTAATTCCCCTGTATTTTCTCTTTTTTCTTACATTTTCATGTAAATTTTAGAAGCAGCTCAATTTCTACCAAAAAAAAAAAAAAAGAGACTATAAGTGTTCTAACTGGCATTTCAGTGAATCTGCAGAGCATTTTGAGGGGAACTGACATCTGAATAGTATTGAATCTTCTGATCCATGAACACTTATGTTAATTTCTCTCAGCAGGGTTTTGTAGTTTTCAGGATATAGGTTAAGCACATATTTTGTTAAATGAAACCTATCACCTACAAATGGCACTTGCCAGCTACCTCTACAAGGATTAAATTATCAGCCACTGCAGCTGCTGACCTTCAACACCCCCTGAAAGGAGTTCAGGGTGAAGATCAGAAATGAGGCACTCTGTGCTGGGAGGGTGCGGGGGGAACTGGCAGAACAGGTCTTCAGATAGTTAGATATTTTCAGGAGACAATTTTATGATCCCAAGTCTTGCATCTCCTCATGTCTAGAAAAGCACTAAAGTCCTTTATGGTGATGTCTGCTCCTCGCGACCAGCAGTAACCTTCTCAAGACTAGCAGATACCTTCTGCAAAAAATATGTGCTTGACTGCATGTACTCCCCCTTCACCAAAATCACATATATACTGACCTTCCCCCCACCTTTTTGTAGCAGTTTCTCAGAGCTATCTGAAATGCCGTCTCCTGGGCTATAGAACTCATTTTGCCCCAAATAAAACTTAACTCACAACTCTCATGTCGGGCATTTTTTTTCCAGCCAACGATCCCTAATTATTTCTTGTTCTCCAATGCCACTTTAAATGGTAATTTTAAAAATTTTATTTTCTAACTGTTCTTTGCTAGACTATAGAAATATAATTGATTTTAATACGTTAGAATTGCATGCATCCTGAAAAAAGTTAACATCATAATTTTTATGTTCTGTTTTCATTTTAATTCAGCTCAAAATATTTCCAATTTCCCTCATGAAATCTTTATTGCCCCATGGGTTATTTAAAAATATATTAATTTCCAAATATGTATTATTTTTCTCAAGTCTACATTGTGCTCACTTCTCCATACCACCAAGTACTCAAGTGCTCAATTCCCCCTCAGGCTGTGAGCTAACAGTCAGGAATATACAGACACCCAGGTTACTAAATTTTCTAATTCCCAACAGGCATGTAAGGAAAACTGATAGAAATCCATGATCACACTGAGCCACTCTTTCTTCGGCTCCTTTAGGCTCCTTTGGAAACAATGTCACAACAGGAAATAGCCCACTCAAAAGGGATGACTGCACAGAGTTGAATAAAGGGACTATTCACAAAAGATAGAATTAAGGGAAACCACAAAGGATGATGAGGCATCCTGGGGTAAGCAACAACAGGAAGCAAGTAGCCAGAACGGTTACTGACAATCACTGAAAGTTCCAAGAAAGGGCCATCCAACAGGAGTTGTGACCTCAAGCAGAGAGACACAGAGAGGGGACTAAAGAAATAAACACTCCAGCCTCTTTTTCTTCCCCAGGCACCCACTGGGCATCTCAACCAAGAGCTGAAAGGAAAAAGAGCCTGGTTTACACCATCCCTGGAGGTCAACCACCTAAACAGAGTAAGATAAAGCTGGAGAGTGAAGCGTGAGAGGCAGATTCAGAATATTCAGCAAATACAGCATGCTATGAATTTCTACACATCAGGTTCCAAGCTTTATTACTGAAATCACCAGCTCTGAAAGAACAGAATGAGATCATGAGATTGCTCTCATAGATGAAACGTACGAACAAAGGCTATTTTGTTTCCCTTAGCACTAATGACATCTATTTTTCCGCCCCCGCTTGACTTTGTTCTCAGGGTCCTGTTAAGCCCAGCTGATTGACACAGGGATCTGAAATGTAATCCTAAGTGACATTTACTCTTGCTTTAAAAGCTGCTTAGCGCCAGTCCATGGGACTATTAGTTCACTGTGTGCTCACTACAGAAAAATGCCAGACAATTATAGCCAAACTCCCAGAAACAGTTGGATAACTATATCCAGGTGTTTTCCAGGACAGGACATCAGGAAACCTTGATTGAATATGTCAGTGGGCATTTGGCCTTCACTATGGCTTTTTTTATGCTTCAAATTTAGAGTTATCAGGCAGCTGCCAGCGCACACCCAGCACAAACTTGTCCATGGCCTGTCCTGGCACTTCCTTTAGGATCGGATCATCTGACCAGTGGTTAGTCTAGTATTATGTCTAATCCAATCCAGTTACGGACATTTACATTCTTTTCTGGGAATATTGGGTAATTGTGCAATTAGAAGAGGTCTATTTGTAACTGTTATAAATCAAGTTTTTCCAGTAATGGGTGTTGATCAAACTTGTTTTTTTGTTTGTTTGTTTTTAAGATGAATAAGTATTAATTGACCACCCAGAGTATCCAGCTATATCTTGAGGTAGTCCCTTTTCAAATATTCTTTCAAATATTTGGTAGTCCCTTTTCAAATATTTTTTCATTAATTTTTATTGGAGTATAGTTATTTTACAATGCTGTGTTAGTTTCTGCTTCACAGCAAAGTGAATCAGCTATACGTATACATATATCCCCTCCTTTTTGAGTTTCCTTCCCTTTCAGGTCACCACGGAGCATTGAGTAGAGTTCCCTGTGCAATACAGTAGGTTCTCATTAGTTATCCATTTTATGCATAGTAGTGTATATATGTCAATCCCAATCTCCCAATTCATCCCACCCTACCCATCTTGTTGTCCATACATTTGTTCTCTACATCTATGTCTCTATTACTGCTTTGCAAATAAGTTCATTTGTATCATTTTTCTGGATTCCACATATAAGCGATATTATAATTTGTTTTTCTCTCTGATTTACTTCACTCTGTGTGACAGTCTCTAGGTCCATCCACATCTCTGCAAATGGCACAATTTCATTTTACTACTCCCACTGGCTTTAGCAATTTTTTAAGAAAATAAACGTGGAATGTAGAAAATATTTTCTTTATAGCTATCAGCATCATTTGCTGGGATGGAAGATAGTGTGTGATTGATTTGCAGGCTACTTAGAAACACAGAACCTGGAAAATCTTTTAGACAACTGAGTTGTTTTCTTTCCTTAATAATAACTGTTCCTGTTTAAAAAGCACATACCATATTCCAGAAACTGTGTTAAGTTTCTAGATATTTTATATTATGAATTCTCATGACAGATGCATTAAATAAATAGCATTATCACCCTTCATCAGGTGAGACTGAGATTTAGCAAGATTATGTAACTTGTCCAAGGTCACACACCCGGTAAGTGGGAGAGGTTTATGGGAGGAGAACGTGAGTTAGTCTGATTCTGATACCCATATTCCTACCTGCTGTGTTATTTGTCCACCTGACAAAACATCTGGCAGAGCGCCTATTTCTTAGCCTCGCAGGACCAGATTAGCTGTGCATAGGGAATGTAACTGTGTATGCAGATGGTAACCCACAGCTACACATTAGGTATTGCTATTCTCTCTTTATGACAAAACCTTAATTAACTTTTCATTATTCTTGAATTCCAAAAGATTTGTGAGCTCACAGTGGGATTTGAATTTTTCATGTCTGTTTTTGAGGGATCACTTGGGTTTTCTCTGGCCAGTCTGGGGACAATGCATCGTCACCATGGATGTCCCAAAGCAGTTGGCAGCCACTGACAGCAGGGGGCTGCTAACAGTGCAGAGAGATGATGCTAAAGCATGTTTCTCTTAATATGTCCTTTTAGGAAGAAATACTGACATATAAGAAAAGTCGGCTTCTAGGTGACTGACCAAACCTTATAGAACAAGCATGGGGGTTCCAAATGGAGTCAAATTGAAATAATAATTTAAGGTCAAGGCTATTTACAATGATGGTAAGAAACTCTACTGGTTTCAGACACTGTTAATTAGCACTGGGGATCCTCAGGGATCTCTGGACCAAATATGTGAGCAAACTAATATAACAGTCATTGACAATAGAGGTCATGTATATTTATAGACTATATAGTGATATCATGCTACATAGGTAAAAGAATATAATATTGTATTCTTTTCTGAACAACAGTTTAAAATAATAAAAAGTCATTCTGTACCTTATGTGACATTTGAATGTTACAGAAGTATCCTGGAAGCCAAAAGCTTTCCAGAAATCTGTGTTAGAAAGCTCTAGAGTTCATCTCAGATCCAGTCCTGACTAGATCAAGAGGTAGCAGAGAGGAGAGAATGGCAAATCCATCATTTCAGTTAAAATGCACAAAAAGTACACTCGAAAAGCCAGACTAATTTCTACTGCTTCAGAAATTCCTTTAGGAAAGCATCCTTCATACCATGTCTATTTTCCCTGCCACTGACACACTTCTTGGATAAGTTAGAATCCCGTAAAAGAATGTTCTATGGCCAGCTCTCAGATGCCACTAAAGATGCCAATAATAGTAAGTCTCCCTTAAGACAAACATTACAGCAAAATATGCCTCACATGGACCTTGACACCACACAAGGCTGTCTGTGTGTATGATAACCAAGAAACAGGGATCAGAGAGGGTCCAGGACACAGGACTGACAGCAACAGCATCCAGTTACCAGTACTGAATTATTATAATGCATAAAATGCCTTCAGTGAGATTCTGTGATTAACATTTAAGGTAAATTACAGGTAAATACATTACTTTTTTTTTTTTTTTTTTTTTAAAGAATAGACTGGGGGACAGACTGCTTAGATCCTCTCCTGGACTAATTACAGTAAGAACTGTGTGATTTCAGACAAGAACTTAACCTCTCTCAGCCCATTTCCCACATATTGGGTCAAGCCACTCATCCTAAACAAATAAGTAAACCAACAAATGGCAGAGCTAGAACTCACACCAGTCGGTCTGACTCCAAAGTCTAAGCTATCAAGCATTACATTCTGCTGCTTCCAATAAGTAAAAGCAAATCATTATAGGTTTTACTAAAAACACATGTGTTCAGTATAAATTTGAGTTTTCTATCCCTGTTCCCATTCTTAACACTTTTAAGAAAGGCAATTTATGGAAATGAATGGAAATCTAATATATTCAATATACATTTGGGAGCCATTCCTCCAAATTAACAGAAGTATTTAGAGTCATTTAAACAATAAAAGGAACGACACAAACCTGTTCATTAACCCCTAAGCATATGGCTATAAGCGTTGTTAATCCTGAACTAAAAGTGGTACTTATCATTTTCACTAAAAAATAAAATAGGAAAATCTCTAGGAATTTGGTAGCAGGAGGCAATGTATCACTTAGGTATCTCAAGGTCACTTAATTATTAAATTACAGAAATGGAATTCAAATGTATGTTTGTCTTATTTTCCACAAAAACACAATAAAAATATACATTGATTCACTCTTACCTAGAACACAATTCCTTGCATTGTTCTATGTCTGAACAAGCCATTAATTTGACTTGTTTCTAAATAATTTAACTGCATGTCATCATATAATTACAAATTATTTTATTGTCTAACTTATATTCTAAAGAATTACAAAAACTCAACTTTATCAAAAAATTGATACGTGTATTTTACAGTAAAATAAAAGAATATTAGGTCTGAAGGTACACCTTTAGAAGTTAGAGATGTTTCAGCAATTTAAAATTTCAAAGCCCTCTTACTACAAAGTCCAAATATTAATTATGAATTCAAGTACTAAAATAAAATTGAACTGCAGTCAAACAGAAAAACTTTGCATTTGACCCTTAGCCTATTCTACACTTGGTGTCTGATTTTATATTCTCAAAGCATTATGGAGTTGAAAGGGCATATATTTGCTGAAAGTTTGTCAGCAGTGCCTGTTAATTGCTACAGAATACCATGGTGACCCAACCTTTCCTGGAGCCAATTACAGCCCTCTGTGAAAGAGATATCGACAGAACAATGCCTTATATGATACGTAAAATATAAAGAAGTTGGGATTTTTGATTCTTGGCATAAATGCACAATAGTCTCTTCATGATCTATTTAGTTAAGTCATAAATCATGAAATATCAAAGAAGATAAAGCTGTAAGGAAAAACAGGCATCAGGATCTTCTTCTCCCACCCTTTGCTATATGGATTAAAATGGAAAAGGGACCCAGTTGAGAAACAAATATATTATTGAACTTATAAACAATCACGTACTTTCTCCTCTTTCTAAGACAAGCTTAGACCAAGACATAGTCTGATTCACACTACATCGTGGGAGTCATGTAGGGAAAAAAATAAAACCCACAAGATACTTTAACTCTTTTCCCAGTGTTATGGTACCCCAAAACCCTAGATTAGTTGGTTAATGGGAGAATTATCCTAATACATGGAGAACCCAAGCCTATTATTTACAGATGAAGTTGGGAATCAGAGAAATGAAGTGATATGCTGCCAGTGACAGAAACAAAACTCAAATCCTTAACTTTGGATTCTGAATCAAATTTACAAGGTTTATCTTTCCAAAGAGAGATCTAGTAATATTTAGGGAAATTAATTTTGTAGCCAGGACTAATAAAGTAAGAAATATTTAGTGAACATCTACTATGTGTGATGCTGGGAATATAAGAGTTCATAGATGCACAAACCCTATGCTCATCATTCTAACTCTCTAATGAAGAATAAGACAAAATTTTCTTTGGCAGGGGGGGTACGCGGGCCTCTCACTCTTGTGGCCTCTTCCGTTGCAGAGCACAGGCTCCGGACATGCAAGCTCAGCGGTCATGGCTCACGGGCCCAGCCGCTCCGCGGCATGTGGGATCCTCCCAGACCGGAGCACGAACCCATGTCCCCTGCATCGGCAGGTGGACTCTCAACCACTGTGCCACCAGGGAAGCCCAAGAATAAGACAATTTAAGATAATTTTTAAATTAAACACAAACCACCCAAACAACATAGAACTTCAAACTATGGTAAGTGCTACCAAAAAAACAAAACAAAAAACCCCCAACAGTATTTAATGAAAAAGAACAGCAAGACCAGAAGAAGAGACCTAGATAAGGTGGTCAGAGAAGAAATCTCTATAGTTATGACATGTAAACAGAAATGCAAAGAATAAATAAGCTTCTTAGCACAGCTGTTTGAAGTGTTTTTCTCTAATCAAAAGAGCAAGGAGTAGAACACTCAGGACAGCCCTGGGGAAAGTCCGTTTTGTCAGAGTTTGTAGGAGAAGGAGTTTAGATTGCACAAAAATAGAGGAGCCTAATAACATAGGGCTATAAAGGAAATAATACAGAAATTAGATTTTATTTTAAGCATGATGATAAATCATTATAAAGGAGTAACATGATTAAATATATATTTAAAAATATCTCCCTGTGTGTGGTGTATGTGGCATAGATAGACTAAAGGGGCTCTAGAGCAGAAGACCAGTTAGGTGGCTATTGAAATAGTCTACAGAAATCATGATGACTCTTGTCTAGATTGATGCAGAGAATTAGATTTGAGATACACTTGGATGTAAAATCAGTACACCTGGCTGATGGTTTGTACACAGAAATGGAAATGGAGGAAGGCAAGACTAATTCTCAGTTTGCAGTCTGAGTAAGTGGATAGATGGTGGTGTCAGTGACTGAATGAAGACTGGGAAGACTGAGGAAGATCCAATGTGGAAGGGAAAGCAAATGTCCAGTTAAAGAAACATTTGATTTCATGTATTTGTGAAATATTCCAGAGGAAACAATAGGTAATTCACTATGTGAATGGGATGTTCAGAGAAAATCTCAAGTTTTTATGCTGCCAATTACACAGGATCTTGAGTTTTAATGACTACACAGGTGATAAAGAGAAGCCTTAGGTCTGGCTAACATTTGAATAGAGATCCTTTCAAAAATACAAAATCCCAGCACAACGTTGTAAACCAATTATACTTGAATAAATAATTAAAAACAAAAATACAGAATCCCAAAGGGGATACACACTCAGTAGTAGGGAAGACAGGGGGACAAACTCTAAAACAAAGGAAGATACCAGAGAAATGGTCTAGGTCTAGACTCTGAGTAGAGAAGAGAAAAAGACTCCCAAGAATATTTGCTACCAAAGGCAAACCCTCACACAAGTTTAGACAAATGTCTATCACCCACACAGTAAAACAAAACAAAAACAATAAAACAAAAAAATTCTATCATATTTCTACCTGATAAATGTTCTAACTCTTGAGAACTTAATTTAAGGTAGTCCTGAGTTGATAGCATTCCTTGGCATTTGGTAGGGAAGAATCTGAATGTATTAGTAATCACAATAAAAACAAACGGGTTTAAAATTTTCCTTTAAAAGACAATAAGTACTAGGCTGGATTTTAGAAAGCCACTTAGCCACAAACCTAAGTTATAAGTATATAAAAGAATGAAAATAAAAGTATGAATAAAAGTGCACCAGCCAAACACTAAGAAAACAACCCGAGAAACCTATACTAATATCACACCACACACGATTTAAAGCAAAAGGCGTTATTAGCAATAAACAGGTTCATTACATACTAATGAAAAGCTTCAACAAACCAGAAAAATTTAATAATTCTAAAGTTATCTTCCCTTAATACTACTAGTTAAAAGAAAATGAGACAGAATTACAAGGACAAATGAAAATACTAGCATAGCGGGTGATTTTAACATCTATTTATTAGTGAATGATAGGTCAGGCAATAGAAAATTTTAGCAACACAATCAATAAATTAGCTCTCATGGGCCCAAATAGAAACATGCACTCAAAAATTTGAGAATATAGTTTCCTCTGAGTCATCTAAAAAATATATAAAAGACTGACCAGGTAACAATTCATATAGTGAGTTTCAACAAACACATGTGATTTTCATACATAATAGTATGTGATAAAATAATATAATAAAGGCGGCATCTCAAACCACTGGAACAAAGGTGGGATTTTTAATAAATGAAGCTGGGGCAACTAGGTAGTATTGGGAAAAACTATGATTAGATTCACAGTTTACACCATATATAAGAATACTCCAAATGGACCAGCGATTTCAATATAAAAATAAACCTTACAAGTACTAGAAGAAAACATGGATTAATTTATCTAACACCTCTGTGTAGGGAAAGACTTTTGAACTATGACTCAAAACTCCAGAAAAAGAAAAAGAAAGAAAAAATTGAAAACCTGACTACATAGAAATTTCTAAAGTTTTCATAGGAAAAAACCCCCAGAAACTCAAAGACAACTAATAAAATGAAAGGAAATATTTACAACATATACCAAAGACAAAGGGTTAATATCCCTAATATGTAAAGAATTCCTAAAAATTGAGAAAGAAATAAAAATCTTACAGAAAAATGGACAAAAGACATGACCAGACAATTTGCAATAAAAGGATAAAAAAGTAAACCTTGAAGGACTTCAAATGACCAAAGTGGGGACAAATTGAGTAACAAAATAATTGATGACAATAATGAATTATAACCCATAGAATAAATATCCATAAATTCATCCTGATATAAATAACTGAGTAAACAGACAGGTAGATAAAGATAAGAAAAACTGTTCTTCCTTATAGAATTCCAAATGATAAATGTATAAATAAAGAGGGAAATAGAAAATATCCAATAGGTGGACTTCCCTGGTGGTGCAGTGGTTAAGAATTCACCTGCCAATGTATGGGACACAGGTTCGAGCCCTGGTTTGGGAAGATCCCACATGCTGCGGAGCAACTAAGCCCAGGCACCACAACTACTGAACCTACTCACCACAACTACTGTGTGAGCATGCCACAACTACTGAAGCCCATGCACCTAGAGCCTCTGCTCCGCAACAAGAAAAGCCACTGCAACGAGAACCCCATGCACCACAATGAAGAGTAGCCCCTGCTCACCACAACTAGAGAAACCTCGTGCACAGCAGCAAAGACTCAATGAAGCCAAAAAATATATATATATCCAATAGGCAACCACCACAGCAATGAGTGTGGCAAGCAAGAATCATCTATTCATAGTAACTCAAATGTGTCAATGTCATGATAGACCAAGACAGACTGACGGACTGTCACAGATTGTAGGTGACTAAGGGAACGTGACAGCTGTATCATATGCGGGATCCTGAATAACTTCCTGGACCAGAAAAAGTACATGAGCAAAAAAGTTTACAAAATTTGATTGAAGTCTTAAAGGAATAAATAGTACTAAATCAATGTTAATTTCCTGATTTTGGTCTTTGAACCAGGTGTTTTTTCAGATGCCACCCTTAAATAATGTAAAGGGTATAAAGGAAATCTCTGTACTCCTCTTGCAACTTTCTGTACGTCTAAAATTACAAAATAATTTGTTAATAAATATAACTGCCTAAAGCAAAATGTAGTAAACGTGTATTCTGAGGTGTACAATAAATGTGTAAGTAAAATTAAGGGAAAAGTAACAAAGAATAGGAAGAAAGAAATAGAAGTGTACTTTTGTGGTTCTTAAACCATATGTGAAATGGGAGATTATTTGAAGTTAGAATGAAAAATTAGTGATAGTGATACAATTGTAAATGTGTACGTATAATATATATACAAGTGTATATCAACGTATCTCTACCATATGTATATATAGTAAACCCTACAAGAAACACTAAAAAAAAAAGGTACAAATAATTAGAAAGTTATAAAGATAGAAAAGGCAGAAAATAACACCATATTTATTCACAGATTATACGGAAAAAACAATGTATAAGAATATTATTCAAAATAGTAAGAAGACTTAGAAAGTTTATCAATATAAGATCAATGTAAACAACGTATTTCTGTAAACACACACACTTCTGGTCAATCAATCTATGACAAAGGAGGCAAGAATACACAATGGAGAAAAGACAGTCTCTTCAATAAGTGGTGCTGGGAAAACTGGACGACTATGTGTAAAAGAATGATACTAGAATATGCTCTAACACTGTGTACAAAAATAAACTCAAAATGTATTAAATACCTAAATGTAAGACTGGATACCATAAAACTCCTAGAGGAAAACATAGGCAGAACACTCTTTGACATAAATCACAGCAGTATTTTTTTGGATTTGTCTCCTAAAGTAAAGGAAGTAAAAGCAAAAACAAACAAATGGGACCTAATTAAACTTAAAAGCTTTTGCAGAGCAAAGGAAACCACCAACAAAACAAAAAGACAACAAATTGAATGGGAGAAAGTATTTGCAAATGATTTGACTGATAAGGGGTTAACACCCAACATATATAAATAGCTAACACAACTCAACATCAAAGAAACAAACAACTAGATTTAAAAATGGGCAGACGAACTGAATAGACATTTTTCCAAGGAGGACATGTAGATGGCCATGAAAAGATGCTCAACATCACTAATCATCAGGGAAATGCAAATCAAAACCACAATGAGATATCACCTCACACCTGTCAAATTGCTATCATGAAAAAGAACACAAATAACAAATGTTGGTGAGGATGTGGAGAAAAGGGAACACTTGTACACTATAGGTGGTAATGTAAATTGATACAGCCACTGTGGAAAAGAGTATGGAGGTTTCTCAAAACCTAAAAATAAAGCTACCATATGACCCAGCAATTCCACTCCTGGCTATATATCCGAAAACAAACAAACAAATAAAAAATCCCACTAATTCAAAAAGATACACACACACACCCCAATGTTCACAGCAGCATTATTTACAATTACCAAGATATGAAAGCAACCTATGTGTCCATCAACAGATGAATGGATAAAGAAAATGTGATATATATATATATATATATTATACATACACACACACACACACACACACAATGGAATACTTCTCAGCCATAAAAAAGAAGGAAATTTTGCCATTTACAGCAACATGGATGGACTTGGAGGGCATTATGCTAAGCGAAATAAGTCAAACAAAGACAAATACTGTATGATATCACTTATAAACAGAATTTTAAAAAAACAACAAACTAGTGAACTTTACAAAAAGAAACAGACTCACAGATATAGAGAACAAACTATTGGTTACCAGTAAGGAGAGAGAAAGGAGGATGGGCAATAAATGGGTAGGGGAGTAGGAGGTACAAGCTATTAAGTATAAAATAAGCAACAAGGATATATTCTGCAACACTGGGAATATAGCCATTATTTTATAATAACCATAAATGAGTATAACTTTTAAAAATTGTGAATCACTCTACTATACACCTGAAACATGTAATATTGTACAGCAACTATACTTCAATAAGAAAGAGAGAGAGAGAGGAAAGAAGTAAGAAAGGGAGGGAGAGTGGGGGAGAGAGAGATTGATTTTCCTTTACAAACCCAGATTGTGGTTTCCACAAACTCCACCTATCATTTAGTCAATACTGTTAATTAGGGAGCACAGATTTGGACTGCTAGCAAATGCCCCCAGTTATTAACCAGGAGGCTGAGCTAGTGGCTGCAGCACACACTGGAAATTTGCCAAGTGCTACCAGTGGGAGAGGGTCCACCTACCTGACTGTGAAGCATGGGCGTTTCACTCTCCCAAGTCCTGAATATATCTTACTTCATTTATATTCACAACAACATAAAGGGTAAAAAAAAATAAAATAAAAAAATAAGATGTGATTTCCAGATTAGGAAACTGAGGGTCGGAGAGAAAAAAACTTTCCGATGTCACCCAGCTGGTACATGGAGGAGCCGGGATTCAGAACAGCTCCTGACCCCAGGACCGTGCTCTGCCTCTCTGCAAAACAGATCCACCCGCCTCAATTCTTGGCCCATCAGGCCTTCACCATTTCTCCACCCACTGAACAAATCACACCCAGTTCCATCCCTAGTTCCTTCTTCCCCAATCCCCCAACTCTCTAATAGTCTCTGATGGTTTCACAGATTACGTTCACCTCTCCAGCCAGGTGGTAAGTTTCTTGAGGTCAAAGAGAATGTTTCCTACTTTGCTTTTCCTCATAATTTATCTGGTGCCAAGCTGAGCATATCACTAACCATGGGGTAGGTGATAGGCCAGCAGAGCACCCACAAATGACATTCTGTTCATAGGCCATAGGGTTCAGGATGGTGGAATGACTCCTCTCCATGTGCCCAACTGCTTTCTCTCCTGCAGTCATCCTCATGTTTCAGAGATCCCCTAGCAGATTTTTGACTCTTAACTGAAATGCCACTCACTGGAGCCTTCCCTGCCCACCCAATCTCAAGTGTCATTGCTGGTTATTCCCTCTTTCTCTCTCTCCTTTTCATTTCTCTATAAATTTATTGTCCTTGATTGAAGATGTAATATAAACCAGAGCTCTAATCCACCTCTTTTTAAGTTGTTCTCTCCCATGTATATATGAGAAAGAACGGGAGGGAGGAAGAGAAGGAGAGAGAGAGGGAAGGAGGGAAGGAGGAAGAAAGAGAGTATGGTTGATGAAGCATATGTGCTAAAGTAACAACTGGGGCATTTTTGTGAAGGGAATATGGGAATATAGGAGGTTTTTTGTTTTGTTTTTCTTTTACTGTTATCACAACTTTAATGTAAGTTTGAAAAGATTTCAAAATAAATTATGAAAAAACTAATGAGGAATCTCTCTATATACAGTTGACCTTCAGGATATTTATCAGTGAAAAATAAGGTGTAAGAATGGCTGCCTTATGGTTAGTAATACTATTGTTATTTTGCAATTATATATACAATGTAGAATAAGGAAAATAAATAATTATGCTAACATTATTCAGAACTAAGATATTCAGTTTAAAGAGAAAAATATAAACATACTGTAATTAATTTTAAAAAAACTTGCATTTTTAGTCCTGAATTATAAATATCAGTATTAACTCATAAATTCTTTCTCTAAAAAATGTATTTTCTAGCTCTGCCCATGGAAATAGCCTAGAAGTAATGAAAACCTAGTAGCAATGAATATCACAATTGCCCAAATTATGGTCTCTAAAA
Source organism: Grampus griseus (assembly GCF_964374135.1). Lineage (NCBI taxonomy): Eukaryota > Metazoa > Chordata > Mammalia > Artiodactyla > Delphinidae > Grampus > Grampus griseus. Next base: position 98,415,247 of record NC_139018.1, read on the forward strand.
ACCAATTCACTAGAGCCAAAGTTCCTTGGAGAAATAGCTAATTCCAGATCTTGATAAGGTAATTTACAAAAGGAACATGGTGCACACTTTTGCGCAAGAAAGAAAGAAAAATGTCAGAGTATTTACTAGGCTAGTGTCTAAAGTATACTGGGGCCATCTTGAAGAAACAGAGTGGTTAAAAGTAGAAAAATAAGCATCAAAAAGAATAATGACTGCTATTGATTGAAAGAGCAAATATATTTGTTAAAATTTATGAATTAATAGTGTTATTTAAGAAACTAAAACTATTAGTGCCCTTTGGAGGTTGCCAGGACATCAACCTATTAATCCGAAAGCTGGAAAGTTAAAGGAAAGAATCAAACTGTAGTTCAGATTTGAAAAACTTCTTCCACTAATACATCCTGTGACCTGTGTAACTTCCTTCACCTCTCTGAGCCTTGTTATCTATCTCTAGAAGAAGATAATATCACCTACCTCACAGTGATGTTAAGAGCATTAAAATATATGGCATATGTGAAGCTTTCTGTTCAGGGAGTTATCTTCTCTGCAAAAAGATTGTTATAGTCCTTAAGGACAATTAACCTTTACTGTACATCTTTTGTATTCTCCAGTTCATCAGTTTATCATTAAACTTTACCTACTCTAGGGCCTACTACATATTAAGCGCTGTGTTAGAGGTGAAGAATGAAGGAGATTAAGACACTCCTCCTGACCTTAAAGAACTTTTAATCTAGTAAAACAACTGCCCAGAAGATAGTTGTAACTCATTAAATCCTTGTTGAATTAAACAGAAATTTTCACACTGGTTTAGATTTCAAGAGTCTGTCTGGTGGTTCTTTATCACACATACTTCTTGTTCTATAAAAATAAAATAGGAGGACAGCAGCAGTCTTGATACTAAATTACCAAAAAGATAATACTAAAAGAAAAGCTAAATGAAAAACAATTACAACAAATCTACAAAAAGAATAGATTTAATATTACTTAGATTTACAGGTAACAGTGTCTGGAGGAGATGACTGTGTTTCAGTCTTAGCCAGCCTGCCAGCAAACAGGCACCATTAAGCTATTCAGGTCACGTTAACTGTTTAGGACAAATAGAGCAAGAGTGAAGATTAATGAAGACAAATAGCATTTGAAATGGCAGGATCTAATTCTAGGTAATCTGCCCTAGAGATGACAGCTGAAATTCACTCATACCCCAAAGTTACACCTAACATCAATTCATAATATACATGAAATAAGATGAGAATCACTGACCCAGGGTGTGTGTGTGCCTGCTGGGAATCTCCTACAAGCACGTGGCAAGCTGGATGCAAAAATGTATTCCAGTCTGAGTAAAAAGGTTTCTATTGTAAAAAATACATAGCAACAAGGCTAGTACCGCCTGAGAAATCGAGTAATAGTGACAGAAATTATTCCTTGGTTTAGTTATCTTCTGTTACAACCAGTTGTGGATTAATTTTTAATTACATGCTTTTTCAGAAAGAAATACAAAATAAGCACTGGGAAGAAAGGAAAACAAAAGAAAGCAAAAACAGTGAATGGATAAACTGGCAAAAAAATTTTAAAGATACTGCAAATTGTTCATTGGACTATCAATTATAGCGTGTGTGCAGTGAAATCTGTAGGCATCTCTATGGTGACAAAACTGACTTAAAAATAACTTCTGGCGGCAGAGTCAAGATGGCAGTGTGGGAGGACACGGAGTTCATGTCTCCCCACAACTAGGGTGCCTGCCAGACACTGGTGGGAAGAATCCCCAAGAGAACTGGTAGGACAGGGTGAGGGGACTGAGAGAGGAGGAGAAGCAGAGGTCAGACAGGACTGGTGCCCCTGAGGGGTGGCTGAGAGAGGGGAAGGGTTCCCATACCTGGAGGGACCCTCAGGGGCTCAGATCAGGGGGAAGCATGCCCAGTGTTTCCCCTGCCCAATAAGCTGGGGAAGCCTGCCCAGCTCTTAGGCCGGGTCCAGGTCCTATGTCCTCAAAGGTGCCCTCTGGACTGGGTTGGTCCTGGGGACATAAGTGGAATGCAAAGAGAGAATAGGAGAGGCAGGCGGGAGGGGCCTTCTGAGACTGGAAGAGCAGGAGAGGAGCAGAGGGTGTCTGTCCCACCCACTCGGGCCCAGGGAGCCTGCTGACATCCCAGGCCGGTCCCCCACCCTCTGAGACCAGAGGCAGGACGCACGCCTGGGCCCCTTCTGTTCTGTTGAGCCCAAAACACATCCCCCCACACCCCCCAGGGCCTTTCCAGCCCTATGAGCCCTAAGCATAGAAGGCGCCTACCACCCAAACCTTGCCCCTGCTTAGGGCCCGCCCTCCAGAGCCAAGGCCTTTTCCACGTTTTTATTTTTCTCCTCCTCTTTTTTACTCTTGTGGTCCTGTTTTACCTTCTGCTTGTTATTTCACCTACTTTTTAATTTTTATACTATTTCTAAAATATATGCTAGTTTCCTAGTCTAATTTTATTTTTTACTTTCTTACTCTTCTTTTTTTTGTTTCTTTTCTGCCACCCCATGCAGCTTGCAGGATCCAGGTTCACAAGCCAGGGGTCAGGCCAAAGCTCCTGCAGTGGGAGTTACAAGTCCAAACCACTGGACTGACAGAGAACCTCAGAGCCCAGGGAATATTCACTGAAGTGAGGTCTCATGGAGGTCCTCATCTGAGCACCAAGACCCAGCTCTAACCAACAGCTTAAAACTCCAGTGTTGGAAGCCACAGGCCAAAAAACAGTAAAACAGGAACAAAATTCCACTCATAAAAAAAAAGGAAAAAATAAATGAGATGGCAAAAAATATGTCACAGATGAAGGAGCAAGGTAAAAACCTACAAGACCAAATAAATGAAGAGGAAATAGGCAAGCTACCTCGAAAAGAATTCAGAGTAATGATACTAAAAATGATCCAGAATCTCAGAAATAGAATGGAGGCATGGATCAAGAAAATACAAGAAATGTTTAACAAAGATCTAGAAGAACTAAAGAACAAACAAACAGAAATGAACAACACAATAACTGAAATGAAAAATACACTAGAAGGAATCAATAACAGAATAAGTGACGCAGAAGAACAAAAAAGTGAGCTGGAAGACAAAATGGTAGAAATAACTGCTGAGGAGCAAAATAAAGAGAAAAGAATAAAAAGTACCGAGAACAACCTCAGAGACTTCTGGGACAACACTAAATGCACCACCATTCTAATTATAGGGGTCACAGAAGAAAAAGAGAAAAAGAAAAGGTCTGAGAAAATATTTGAAGGGATTATAGTGGAAAACTTCCCTAACATGGGAAAGGAAATAGTTACCCAAGTCCAGGAAGCACAGAGAGTCCCATAAAGAATAAACCCTAGGAGAAACACACCAAGACACATACTAATCAAACTAAAAAAATCAAATTCAAAGAAAAAATATTAAAAGCAGCAAGGGAAAAACAAAATATAGCATACAAAGGAATCCCCATAGGGTTATCAGCTAATTTTTCAGCAGAAACTCTGCAGGCCAGAAGGGAGTGGCAGGATATACTTAAAATGACGAAAGAGAAAAACCTAAAACCAAGGTTACTCTGCCCAACGAGGATCTCATTCAGATCCAATGGAGAAATCAAAAGCTTTTCAGACAAGCAAAAGCTAAGAGAATTCAGCACCACCAAACCAGTTTTGCAACAAATGTTAAAGGAACTTCTCTAGACAGGAAACACAAGAGAAGAAAAAGACCCACAAAAACAAATCCAAAATAATTAAGAAAATGGTAATAGGAACATACATATTGATAATAATCTTGAATGTAAGTGGATTAAATGCCCCACCAGAAGACACAGACTGGCTGAACGGATACAAAATAACACCCAAAGATATGCTGTCTACAAGAGACCCACTTCAGACCTAGGGACACATACAGATTGAAAGTGAAGGGATGGAAAAAGATATTCCATGCAAATGGAAATCAAAAGAAAGCTGGAGTAGCAATACTCATATCAGATAAAATAGACTTTAAAATAAAGAATGTTACAAGAGGCAAGGAAGAACACTACATAATGATCAAGGGATCAATCCAAGAAGAAGATATAACAATTATAAATGCTTACACACCTAACATAGGAGCACCTCAATACATAAGGCAAATGCTAACAACCATGAAAGGGGAAATCAACAGTAACACAATAATAGTGGGGGACTTTAACACCCCACTTACACCAGTGGATAGATCATCCAAATAGAAAGTAAATAAACAGAAGCTTAAAATGACACAATAGACCAGATAATTTAATTGATATTTATAGAATATTCCACCTCAAAGTGTCAGAATACACTTTCTTCTCAAGTGCACGTGGAACATTCTCCAGGATAGATCACATTTTGGGTCACAAATCAAGCCTCCGAAAATTTAAGAAAACTGAAATCGTATCAAGTATCTTTTATGACAACAATGCTATAAGATTGGAAATCAATTACAAAATCGATTGGAAAAAACCCGTAAAAGTCAAATACAAGGAGGCTATATAGTGTGCTTCTAAATAACCAAGAGATCACTGAAGAAATCAAAGAGGAAATCAAAATATACAGAGAAACAAATGACAACGAAAACACAATGACCCAAAACATACGGGACACAGCAAAAGCAGTTCTAAGAGAGAACTTTATAGCAATTCAATCTCACCTCAAAAAACAAGAAAAATCTCAAATAAACAATCTAACCTGACACCTAAAGCAAACAGAGAAAGAAGAACAAAGAAAACCAAAAGTCAGTAGAAGGAAAGAAATCATAAAGATCAGAGTAGAAATAATAGAAATGAAGAAAACAACAGCAAACATCAATACAACTAAAATTTGTTCTTTGAGAAGATAAACAAAATTGATAAACCCTTAACTAGACTCATCAAGAAAAAAAGGGAAAGGATTCAAATCAATGAAATTAGAAATGAAAAAGGAGAAGTTACAACTGACACTGCAGAAATAAAAAGGATTATAAGAGACTACTACAAACAACTATATGCCAACAAAATGGACAACCTCGAAGAAATGGACAAATCTTGGAAAGGTACAATTTTCTACGACTGAACCAGGAAGAATTAGAAAATATAAAGATACCTATCACAAGTAAAGAAATTGAAACTGTAATTAAAAGGCTTCCAGCCAAAAATTGTCCAGGACCAGATGGCTTCACCACCGAATTCTACCAAACATTTAGAGAAGAACTAATATCAATCCTTCTCAAACTCTTCCAAAAATTGCAGAGAGGAACACTCCCAAATTCACTCTACAAAGCCATAATCATTCTGATACCAAAACCAGAAAAAGACATCACAAAAAAGAAAATTATAGACCAATACCACTGATGAACACAGATGCAAAAAACCTGAACAAAATACTAGCAAACAGAATCCAACAATATATTGAAAAGATCATACACCATGATCAAGTGGGATTTATCTCAGGGATGCAAAGATTCTTCAATGTATGCAAATCAATGTGATACACCATATTAACAAATTAAGAAATAAAAACCATATAATCATCTCAATAGATGCAGAAAAAACTTTTGACAAAATTCAACACCAATTTATGATAAAAACGCTCCAGAAAATGAGCAGAGAGGGAACCTACCTCAACATAATGAAGGCCATATATGACAAACCCACAGCAAACATCATACTCAATGATGAAAAACTGAAAACATTTCCACTAAGATCAGGAACAAGACAAGGATGGCCACTCTCACCACTCTTATTCAACATAGTTTTCGAAGTCCTAGCCATGGCAATCAGAGAAGAAAAAGAAATACAAATTGGAAAAGAAGAAGTAAAACTGTCACGGTTTGCAGGTGACATGGTAATATACACAGAAAATCCTACAGATACCACCAGAAAACTACAAGAACTAATCAGTGAATTTGGTAAGGTTACAGGATACAAAATGAATGCACAGAAATCTCTGTCACTCCTATACACTAACAACAAAGAATCAGAAGGAGAAATTAAGGAAACACTGCCATTTACCACTGCAACAAAAAGAATAAAATACCAAGGAATGAACCTGCCTAAGGGAGGAGCTTCAAAATGGCAGAAGAGTAAGATGCGGAGATCACCTTCCTCCCCATAAATACGTAAGAAATACACCTACATGTGGAACAAGCCCTAAAAACACCTACTGAACGCTGGCAGAAGACCTCAGGCCTCCCAAAAGGCAACAAACTCCCCACGTACCTGGGTAGGGCAAAAGAAAAATCAAAGACAAAAGAATAGGGACGGGACCTGCACCTCTGGGAGGGAGCAGTGAAGGAGGAGAAGTTTCCACACACTAGGAAGCCCCTTCACTGGCAGAGACGGGGTGGCGGGGGAAAGCTTCAGAGCCACAGAGGAGAGCGCAGCAGCAGGGGTGCAGAGGGCAAAGCTGAGAGTTTCCCACACAGAGGATTGGCGCCGACCAGCACTCACCAGCCCGATAGGCTTGTCTGCTCACCCACTGGGGCGGGCGGGGCTGGGAGCTGAGGCTCGGGCTTCGGTGGGATCGCAGGGAGAGGACTGGGGTTGGCGGCGTGAACACAGGCTGAAGGGGCTAGTGCGCCACGGCTAGCTGGGAGGGAGTCCGGGGAAAAGTCGGGAGCTGCCGAAGAGATAAGAGACTTTTTCTTGCCTCTTTGTTTCCTGGTACGAGAGGAGAGGGGATTAAGAGCGCTGCTTAAAGGAGCTCCAGAGACAGGCACGAGCTGCAGCTATCAGCACGGACCCCAGAGACGGGCATCGGACGTTAAGGCTGCTGCTGCAGCCAGCAAGAAGCCTGTGTGTGAGCACAGCTCACCCTCCACCTCCCCTCCCGGGAGCCTGTGCAGGGCGCCACTGCCAGGGTCCCAGGATCCAGGGACAACTGCCCCGGGAGAACGCACGGCGCGCCTCAGGCTGGTGCAACGTCACGCTGGCCTCTGCCGCCGCAGGCTCGTCCCGCACTCCGCACCCCTCCCTCCCCCCAGCCTGAGTGAGCCAGAGCCCCCGAATCAGCTGCTCCTTCAACCCCATCCTGTCTGACTGAAGAAGAGACGCCCTCAGGCGACCTACACGCAGAGGTGGGTCCAAATCCAAAGCTGAACCCCGAGAGCTGTGCGAACAAAGAAGAGAAAGGGAAATCTTTCCCAGCAGCCTCAGGAGCAGCAGATTAAATCTACAGAATCAACCGGACATAACCTGAATCTGTGGAATACCTGAATAGACAATGAATCATCCCAAATTGAGGAGGTGGACTTTGGGGGCAACGAGATATATATATATATATATATATATATATATATATATATATATATATTTCGCTTTTTCTCATTTTGTGAGTGTCTATCTCTATGCTTCTGTGTGTGATTTTGTCTGTATAGCTTTGCTTTTACCATTTGTCCTAGGGTTCTATCTGTCCATCTTTTTTTTATTACTACTTAAAAGAATTTTTTTAATAATTATTTTTATTTTTATGACTTTATTTTATTTTACTTTATTTTATCTTCTTTCTTTTTTTCCTCCTGTTTATTCTGAGCTGTGTGGAAGACAGGCTCTTAGTGCTCCAGCCAGGCATCAGGGCTGTGCCACTGAGGTGGGACAGCCAAGTTCAGGACACTGGGCCAAAAGAGACCTCCCAGCTCCATGTAATATCAAATAGCAAAAATCTCCCAGAGATCTCCATCTCAACACCAAGACCCAGCTCCACTCAATGACCAGCAAGCTACAGTGTTGGACACCCTATGCCAAACAACTAGCAAGACAGGAACACAACCCCATCCATTAGCACAGAGGCTGCCTAAAATCATCATAAGGCCACAGACACCCCAAAACACACCACCAGACATGGACCTGCCCACCAGAAAGATCCAGCTTCATCCACCAGAACATAGGCACTAGTCCCCTCCACCAGGAAGCCTACACAACCCACTGAACCAATCTTAGCCATTGGAGACAGACACCAAAAACAATGGGAACCACGAACCTGCAGCCTGAGAAAAGGAGACCCCAAACACAGTAAATTAATCAAAATGAGAAGACAGAGAATCACACAGCAGACGAAGGAGCAAAGCAAAACTCCACCAGACCAAACAAATGAAGAGGAAATAGGCAGTCTACCTGAAAAAAATTCAGAATAATGTTAGTAAAGATAATCCAAAATCTTGGAAATAGAATGAAGAAAATACAAGAAAAATTTAACAAGGACCTAGAAGAAATAAAGAGGAAACAAACAGTGATGAACCACAAAATAAATGAAATTTAAAATTCTCTAGAAGGGATCAATAGCAGAATAACTGAGGCAGAAGAATGGATAAGTGACCTGGAAGTTAAAATAGTAGAAATAATTACTGCAGAGAAGAATAAAGAAAAAAGAATGAAAAGAATTGAGGCCAGTCTCAGAGACATCTGGGACAACATTAAACGCAACAACTTCGAATTATAGGGGTCCCAGAAGAAGATGAGAAAAAGAAAGGGACTGAGAAGATATTTGAAGAGATTATAGTTGAAAACTTCCCTAATATGGGAAAGGAAATAGTTAATCAAGTCCAAAAAGCACAGAGAGTCCCATACAGAATAAATCCAAGGAGAAACACGCCAAGACACATACTAATCAAAGTATCATAAACTAAATACAAAGAACAAATACTAAAAACAGCAAGGGAAAAACAACAAATAACAATGGTTTCCCTCATAGGCTTTTTATGGTGCACCCTGAGTACCGGCCCAAGAGGCCCGCGAACCAGGTTGTGTCCAGGCTCTACGGTTTCAAGATCCATCCTATGGCCTACCAGCTGCAGCTCCAAGCAGCCAGCAACTTCAAGAGTCCAGTCAAGACAATCCACTGATTCCCCACCCCACCTGTCCCCAGTCTTTGACACTTTCATTCCTTTGCTGCCACCCTTTCAGGAACCCTCTATGGTTTTTAGTTTAAATTAAAGGAGTCATTATTGTGGTGGGAATATGAAATAAAGTGGAAGAAAAGGCCAAAAAAACCACCAAAAAATTAATAATGATCTTTCAGCAGAAACTCTGCAAGCCAGAAGGGACTGGCAGGACATATTTAAAGTGATGAAGGAAAGAACATACAACAAATATTACTCTACCCAGCAAGGATCTCATTCAGATTTGATGGAGAAATTAAGACCTTTACAGACAAGTGAAATCTAAGAGAACACAGCACCACTAAACCAGCTTTACAAAAATGCTAAAGGAACTTTTCTAGGCAGGAAACATAAGAGAAGGGAAAGCCCGACAATAATAAACCCAAAACAATTAAGAAAATGGTAATAAGAACATACATATCGATAATTACCTTAAATGCAAATGGATTAAATGCTCCAACCAAAACACAGACTGGCTGAATGCATAGAAAAACAAGACCTATATATATGCTGTCTACAAGAGACCCACTACAGACCTAGGGATACATACAGACTGAGTGAGGGGATGGAAAAAGATATTCCATGCAAATGGAAATTAAAAGAAAGCTGGAGTAGCAATTCTCATATCAGACAAAATAGACTTTAAAACAAAGACTATTACAAGAGACAAAGAAGGCCACTACATAATGATCAAGGGATCAATCCAAGAAGAAAATATAAAAATTGTAAATATTTATGCACCCAACATAGGAGCACCTCAATACATAAGGCAAATACTAACAGCTATAAAAGGGGAGATCAATAGTAACACAATCATAGTAGGGGACTTTAACACCCCACTTTCAACAATGGACAGATCATCCAAAATGAAAATAAATAAGAAAACACAAGCTTTAAATGATATATTATACAAGATGGACTTCACTGATATTTATAGGACATTCCATCCAAAACCAACAGAATACACATTCTTCTCAAGTGCTCATGGAACATTCTCCAGAATAGATCATATCTTGGGTCACAAATAAAGCCTTGGTAAATTTAAGAAAATTGACATGGTATCAAGTATCTTTTCTGACAAAAACACTATGAGACTAGATATCAATTACAGGAAAAAATCTGTAAGAAATACAACCACATGGAGTCTAAACAATACATTATTTAATAACCAAGAGATCACTGCAGAAATCAAAGAGGAAATCAAAAAGTACCTAGAAACAAATGACAATGAAAACACGATGACCCAAAACCTATGGGATGCAGCAAAAGCAGTTCTAAGAGGGAAGTTTATAGCTATACAAGCCTACCTCAAGAAACATCTCAAATAAACAACCTAACCTTACACCTAAAGCAATTAGAGAAAGATGAACAAAACAAAACAAAACAAAAAAACCCCAAAGGTAGCAGAAGGAAAGAAATCATAAAGATCAAATCAGAAATAAATGAAAAAGAAATGAAGGAAACGATACCAAAGATCAATAAAACTAAAAGCTGGTTCTTTAAGAAGACAAACAGAATTAATAAACCATTAGCCAGACTCATCAAGAAAAAAAGGGAGAAGACTCAAATCAATAGAATTAGAAATGAAAAAGGAGAAGTAACAACTGACACTGCAGAAATACAAAGGATCATGAGAGATTACTAGAAACAACTCTATGCCAATAAAATGGACAACCCGGAAGAAATGGACAAATTCTTAGAAATGCAAAACCTTCCGAGACTGAACCAGAAAGAAATAGAAAATATGAACAGACCAATCACAAGCACTGAAATTGAAACTGTGATTAAAAATCTTCCAACAAACGAAAGCCAAGGACCAGATGGCTTCACAGGCGAATTCTATCACACATTTAGAGAAGAGCTAACACCTATCCTTCTCAAACTCTTCCAAAATATAGCAGAGGGAGGAACACTCCCAAACTCATTCTACGAGGCCACCATCACTCTGATATCAAAATCAGACAAAGATGTCACAAACAAGGAAATCTACAGGCCAATATCACTGATGAACATAGATGCAAAGATCCTCAACAAAATACTAGCAAACAGAATCCAACAGCACAATTAAAAGGATCATACACTATGATCAAGTGGGGTTTATCCCAGGAATGCAAGGATTCTTCAATACACACAAATCAGTCAACATGATACACCATATTAACAAACTGAAGGAGAAAAACCATATGAGCATTTCAATAGATGCAGAGAAAGCTTTTGACAAAATTCAACACCTATTTATGGTAAAAATCCTCCAGAAAGTAGGCATAGAAGGAACTTTCCTCAGCATAATAAACGACATATATGATAGACCCACAGCCAACATCATCCTCAATGGTGAAAAACTGAAACCATTTCCACTAAGATCAGGAACAAGACAACGTTGCCCACTCTCACCACTATTATTCAACATAGTTTTGGAAGCTTTACCACAGCAGTCAGAGAAGAAAAAGAAATAAAAGGAATCCATATTGGAAAAGAAGAAGTAAAGCTGTCACTGTTTGCAGATGACACGATACTATGCATGGAGAATCCTAAAGATGCTACCAGAAAACTACTAGAGCTAATCAATGAATTTGGTAAAGTAGCAGGATACAAAATTAATGCACAGAAATCTCTGGCATTCCTAAATACTAATGATAAAAAATCTGAAAGTGAAATCAAGAAAACACTCCCATTTACCACTGCAACAAAAAGAATAAAATATCTAGGAATAAACCTACATAAGGAGACAAAAGACCTGTATGCAGAAAATTATAAGACACTGATGAAAGAAATTAAAGATACAAATAGATAGAGAGATATACCATGTTCTTGGTTTGGAAGAATCAACAATGTGAAAATGACTCTACTACCCAAAGCAATCTACAGATTCAATGCAATCTCTATCAAACGACCACCAGCATTTTTCACAGAACAAGAACAGAAAACTTCACAATTTGTATGGAAACGCAAAATACCCCAAATAGCCAAAGCAATCTTGAGAAAGAAAAAGGGAGCTGGAGGTATCAGGCTCCCTGACTTCAGACTACACTACAAAGCTACAGTAATCAAGACAGTATGGTACTGGCACAAAAACAGACAGATAGATCAATGGAACAGGATAGAAAGCCCAGAGATAAACTCACGCACATATGGTCACCTTATCTTTGAGAAAGGAGGCAAGAATATACAACAGAGAAAAGACAGCCTCTTCAATATGTGGTGCTGTGAAAACTGGACATCTACATGTAAAAGAGTGAAATTAGAACACTCCCTAACACCATATAGAAAAATAAACTCAAAATGGATTAAAGAGCTAAATGTAAGGACAGACACCATCAAACTCTTAGAGGAAAACATAGGCAGAACATTCTATGACATAAATCACACCAAGATCCTTTTTGACCCATCTCCTAGAGAAATGGAAGTAAAAACAAAACAAAACAAAAACAAATGTGACCTTATGAAACTTAAAAGCTTTTGCACAGCAAAGGAAACCATAAACGAGACCAAAAGACAACCCTCAGAATGGGAGAAAATATTTGCAAATGAAGAAACTGACAAAGGATTAATATCCAAAATTTACATGCAGCTCAGTATTAAAAAACAAACAACCCAATCCAAAAGTGGGCAGAAGACCTAAATAGACATTTCTCCAAAGAAGATATACAGATTGCCAACAGACACATGAAAGAATGCTCAACGCATCATTACTCATTAGAGAAATGCAAATCAAAACTACAATGGGATATCATCTCACACCAGTAAGAATTGCCATCATCATAAAATCTACAAACAAATCCTGGAGAGGGTGTGGAGAAAACGGAACCCTCTTGCACTGTTGGTAGGAATGTAAATTGATACAGCCACTATGGAGAACAGTATGGAGGTTCCTTAAAAAACTAAAAATAGAACTACCAAATGACCCAGCAATCCCACTACTGGGCATATACCTTGAGAAAACAATAATTCAAAAGGAGTCATGTACCAAAATGTTCATTGTAGCTCTATTTACAATAGCCAGGACATGGAAGCATCCTAAGTGTCCATCAACAGATGAATGGATAAAGAAGATGTGGCACATATATACAATGGACTATTACTCAGCCATAAAAAGGAATGAAACTGACTTTTTGTAGTGAGGTGGATGGACCTAGAGACTGTCATACAGAGTGAAGTAAGTCAGAAAGAGAAAAACAAATACCGTATGCTAACACATATATATGGAATCTAAAAACAAAAAAAAGAAATATGGTCATGAAGAACCTGAGGGCACGACGGGAATCGAGATGCAGACCTACTAGAGAATGGAGTTGAGGATACAGGGAGGGTGAAGGGCAAGCTGGGACAAAGTGAGAGAGTGGCACGGGCATATATATACTACCAAACGTAAGGTAGATAGCTAGTGGGAAGCAGCCGCCTAGCACAGGGTGCTTTGTGACCATCTAGCGGGGTGGGATAGGGAGGGTGGGAGGGAGGGAGACACAAGAGGGAAGAGATATGGGAACATATGTATATGTATAACTGATTCACTTTGTTATAAAGCAGAAACTAACACACCATTGTAAAGCAATTATACTCCAATAAAGGTGTTCAAAAAAAAACCTGCCTAAGGAAATGAAAGTCTTGTACTCAGAAAACTATAAAATACTGAGGAAAGAAATCACAGATGACATAAACAGATGGAGAAACATACCATGCTCTTGGATTGGAAGAATCAACATTGCGAAAATGACTATACTACCCAAAGCCATCTACAGACTCAGTGCAGTCCCTCTCAAAATACCAATAGCATTCTTCACAGAATTAGAACAAAAAAATTTAAAATACGTATGGAAACACAAAAGATCCTGAATACCCAAAGCAATCTTGAGAAAGAAAAACAGAGCTGGAAGAATCAGTCTCCCTGACTTCAAACTATACTACCAAGCTACAGTAATCAAGACAGTATGGTACTGGCACAAAAACAGAAATATAGATCAATGGTACAGGATAGAAAACCCAGAGATAAACCCATGCACATATGGTCATCTAATTTATGACAAAGGAGGCAAGAATATACAATGGAGAAAAGACAGCCTCTTCAATAAATGGTGCCTGGAAAACTGGACAGCTGCACGTAAAAGAATTAAATTAGAACACTCCTAACACCATACACAAAAAAAACTCAAAATGGATTAAAGACCTAAATGTAAGACCAAACACTATAATACTCTTAGAGGAAAACATAGGAAAAACACTCTTTCACATAATCCACAGCAAGATCCTTTTTGACCCACCTCTTAGAGAAATGGAAATAAAAACAAAAATAAACAAATGGGACCTAATGAAACTTCAAAGTTTTTGCACAGCAAAGGAAACCATAAACAAGACGAAAAGAAAACCCTCAGAATGGGAGAAAATATTTGCAAATGAAACAACAAAGGATTAATCTCCAAAATGTACAAATAGCTCATGGAGCTCAATATCAAAAAAACAGACAGTTCAAGTAAAAACTGGGCAGAAGATCTAAATAGACATTTCTCCAAAGAAGATATACAGATGGCCAAGAGGCACATGAAAATCTGCTCAACATCGCTAATTATTAGAGAAATGCAAATCAAAACTACAATGAGATATTACCTCACACCAGTCAGAATGGCCATTATCAAAATATCTAGAAACAATAAACGCCGGAAAGGGTGTGGTGAAAAGGGAACCCTCTTGCACTGTTGGTGGGAATGTAAATTGATACAACCCCTATGGAGAACAGTATGGCAGTTCCTTAAAAAACTAAAAATAGAACTACCACGTGACCCAGCAATCCCACTACTGGGCATATACCCTGAGAAAACCATAATTCAAAAAGAGTCATGTACCAAAATGTTCACTGTGCTCTATTTACAATAGACAGGACATGGAACCAACCTAAATGTCCAATGACAGATGAATGGATAAAGAAGATGTGGCACATATATACAGTGGAATATTACTCAGCCATAAAAATAAATGAAATTGAGTTATTTGTAGTGAGGTGGATGGACCTAGATTCTGTCATACAGAGTGAATTCAGTCAGAAAGAGAAAAACAAATACCATATGCTAAGATGTATATATGGAGTCTAAAAACAAACAAAAAAAATGGTATTGATGAACTTAGTGGCAGTGCAGGAATAAAGACGTAGACATAGAAAATGGACTTGAGGACATGGAGGCGAGGCGGAAGCTGGGGCAAAGTGAGAGAAGCATCGACATATATACACTACGGTATGTAAAACAGATAGCTAGTGGGAAGCAGCCGCATAGCACATAGAGATCAGCTCAGTGCTTTGTGATGACCTAGAGTGTTGGGATAGGGAGGGTGGGAGGGAGGCGCAAGAGGGAGGAGATATGGGGATATATGTATACATATAGCTGATTCACTTTGTTGTACAACAGAAAGTAACACAGCATTGTGAAACAATTATACTCCCATAAAGGTCTATTAAAAATTTTTTTTAAAATAACTTCTTAGACCACTGCTTCCCAATATTTTTCACACCAATGCATACATAGAAAATGGGAATGTTTATACAGCACTAAATTACTGCAGGCAACTGGCCAGACAGTGCTACTGTCTTCATCCTGCCCAGACGACCCAAGAACTTCAGGGGTTATAGTCCAGGTATCCCTGTAATGTATTCACTACACACCTTGCGCTGCTGCCTACTATTCCTAGGCTAAGGGTTTTCAAATAGTGTAGGTGGCCTTATGGGCTCTGAGATGCAGACTGAGGGATCCTGATTAGGTAGATCTCCATACTCTTACTCCAGAGCAACTCTACTTTTTTTGTGCGGTTAAAGAAAAAATTTCACTGAAAAAAAGAGAAACGTTATTTTGAAAATTATTTCTTTGATTTCATAACCACAGAAATTGAATTTAAAAATAAAAGCAAGCAAAAGATAAAAAGAAGAAAATAAATAAATAAATAAAGGCATGCTAGGACTAGACGGCTCATTAGAGCAATGTTTCTCAACCTTGTCTGTACAGTATAATCTCTGAGGGAGGTTTTAAAAATACAGAGACCCTGGCCCGAGTCTCAGTGATTCTGAATCATTCATGGTGTATCTCAGGCATGTAATACTGCTTTTAAAAGCTACCAGGTGATTATCATGTTTAGCCAGGTTTGAGAAATGCTGAATTAGACACACCTATTGGCCAGGTAGAAAAAGTCCCATAATTGAAGTCACGTGAGACCCAGACATGCTTGCCAGTTTTATTTGCCCATTGCAAATAACTTGTGCGAGTCCTAATTTTCTTACTTACAAGACAGTAATGGTGATACTTGTAGGTTGTTGTACATTTTCTAAACCAAGAAGTTTTACTGGGAAAAGACAAAGTGATCAATGACAGGAGGTAGATTTGGAGGCCACAGTGTTGGAAGAGAGCCTTATGACTTTGCTTTCTTAAGGAGATAGAAAAACTGAGCGCAAAAAGAAAAGTCATAAATTGGGGACGATTAGATATGCTGAGACTTCATGTTATCTGTTCCTTCCCCACATCCTCTCAGACCTCCACTAGTGAAAAGCAAGGGATCAGAGCCACTTAAAAATGGAAATTAAAAGAAGAGACAGTGCAAAGCTGGAAGCCTTAAAAAGGAAAGAGAAAATCTGAAGAAAATATTTGGTGTGGCTGTTTTGTTTTCTGGAATCCTAGAAGTCTTGGTGAAAAAGAGAACACCAGAAACAAAGACAATCTGTAAAACTTCCGAAAGAGGAGAAAACTTAGCTGTGACACTAGGTACAAGAGATTATGTGATCATTGTTATTTTTCATTGGAAAATAAAATCCAAAGCACTCATCTGCTGAAATAATAAATACCAAACATTTTATGAACACTTTCTATGGGCCAGCTATGCTGTTAGATGTTTTCTATACATTACCTTTAATATGTGTATGTGTTTACAATCAACCTTTATATATATTATCTCTAATTTTTATCATTTAAGTGTCCTGTAAGGTATTGTTTGCATTTTACAAAAGAAGAAATTGGAACTTAAGGGAGCTGGATATCAAGGTCTCATGATCAGAACCCAGGATAGAAGTTATTTGAATTGCAGTGCTTGCCTCCAGTGTCTACTGTCTTTCCACAGCACTTAAAAATGTTTAGGAATTAAAGCATTTGACTCAGCACTGAGTCAGGGGTAAACACACATATAACTTTAGGAATTGTAACAATAGGAAGAAGGAACCCAAGATTTTTTTTGTTTTTTTTTTGTTGTTGTTGCGGTACGTGGGTCTCTCACTGTTGTGGCATCTCCCGTTGCAGAGCACAGGCTCCAGACTCGCGGGCCCAGCCGCTCCACAGCATGTGGGATCCTCCCGGACCGGGGCACGAACCCCCCGTGTGCCCTGCATCGGCAGGCGGACTCTCAACCACTGCGCCACCAGGGAAGCCCCCAAGATATTTTTTTAATTCTCTTAAAAAAAAAAAAAAAAAAAAAGCTTGTTGTAAGAGTAATAAAAACATTATTTAAGAAAAAAATTAAGTAAAATTTTGGATCCAGAAATACAAAGATGGAGTAAAATTAGACAAGAGACGGATAGATTAACTAATGCCAGATGCTTTTCACTTAGGTTCAGATAAGGTTTACAAAAACCATGTTTTATGGATCTGGAAATAAATGGAATATAATATGTAGAAAAAAAAATCTCAGCTCTTTTTAAAACAAGTTCACCACTGATCTTATGAGGGCCAGGGGGAAATGCAGCAAAATCTTGTATAATTTGTGCTTTAGAAAACTAACCTGTTCAAGTTGCTAAAGACCATTAAACGATAAGTACAGGCAGGCACACATGTTCAGAACTAGAACAAAGGAGAAGAAAGAACCAACAGACCAGGTAAAATGTGCCCCAATCTATTCAGGATAATCTTCTGTGGGAAAAGAAAATCTCTGAGGGGAACTCAGAAAGAGATGGGAGAAATTGAAAATGATGACTGGTTTATAATACTGAGATGGGGGGAAGGAGAAGGAAGACAGGAAATATTTTTTTTAACATCTTTATTGGAGTATAATTGCTTTACAACAGTATGTTAGTTTCTGCTTTATAACAAAGTGAATCAGCTATACATGTATGTATATCCCCATACCTCCTCCCTCTTGCGTCTCCCTCCCACCCTCCCTATCCCACCCCTCTAGGTGGACACAAAGCACTGAGCTGATCTCCCTGTGCTACGAGGCTGCTTCCCACTAGCTAACTATTTTACATTTGGTAGTGTATATATGTCGATGTGAAGTAGAAAGGAAAATATATTCGTGGGGAATTTACTGGCTGATAGAAAATGATAATATGGTCCTGGTGACCCTTTCTCTCTTGTACATTAGTTGTGGACAGCTCCTACCAACAGGGTACCTTACTGCCCTATGTAAAAACAGGCTATGTGGCAAAACACTTGACTGAAAGGTGGGTCATGAATCTGTAACAAGAGAAAAGGCAGAGGAGTTCAGGGTTTCTGCATGAAAAAAAAAAAAAAACAACAGAGGATAACAACCGTAGATTTCAGTCCAGCTTGTACTTGCCAGTTTTGAAAGGCTAGTAGAAAGATTTTTCACCAAAAAGGAAATATTTTTCACATAAACACAAGGCAACATACAAGAGTGAAAAAAATTGCATGGTTGAGAATACAGCCTGAGGATTTAAAAAGAGAGAGAGCAAAAGAGTATACAAAGAAATCTCAAAGGAGGTTTTCAATATGAGACTTTCAACTCATAAAATAGATATTTATTATAATTTTCTTAGGAACTAAAGAAAATTTAAGAGGTAGTTCAGAGCAGGAATGTCACCTGGAGTATACTGCTTTGAAAAGCCTAGTTCAAAGCAAAGTTCTGAGTTTCAGAGACAGGAAGAGACAGCACCGTCAAGAGAACTCCACTGAGAAGGCAGAGTCCCAAAGCACTGAGGCTCTGAAGACACCAGAGTAAAGATGAATCCACTGAGACTACAGGAGGGGGGAAAGTACCCAGTTCTCAGCAATAATAAAAGGCCTATGGCGAGGTTCTTACTTTAGTCTCACTGATATTTATGATATAACAATAAATAAATCCCATAAATTAGAGAATTTCTCACTCTTGACATCCAAGGGAATTATACATGTATATGTATATAGAGGACCTGTGTAAAGTTTGGGGGGATAAAAATGCAAATAGGTGAACACATGTGGTCAGGTGTTACAACATCTAACTTACAAAATTTCGTTTTGTTCACTGTTGTACCTTCAGGGCCTAGATGAATGCCTTGCTCTGAATAACTATTTATTTAATGAATCAACAAGCAAACTTATCTTTTCTTGTGATAGTGCTAGTAATAAAGTTATGCTCTTCTACCAAAAAAATTAAAATGCTGACAAGCTGACAATAGAAATGCAGAAGGATATAAGTATGTAAAATGTACCAGAGAAGAAATCATGAGGGTAAGAGACATTACCCAGAAGAGGAAGATAAAATAATTGAAGGAAAAACATCAGCATTTTGAGAACACTGAGTCTCTCAGAATCCAACATGCCATGTTTATGAATAGTTTAGGATGAGAGAATTATGAGATGTGTGTGTATATATCTACTAACATAAAGAACTTTAAAATAAATAACCCAAGATTCAGTGGGCCTCCTCTTGAGACACTGGGTCCTCTAGAGTGACCAGTGGAGTCTGTCCAACCATTGATGAGCCAGTGAGATGTTGCAGCAGGGCTACAGAGGAGCAGAAGCTTTGGAGGGTGGTGGGACAAGATACCCCTATGCTGCCTTTCAGCCTTGGCTCTAAGTTTCTATTTTTAATCTAAGTCCGCTCTTTTCTGTTAAAATAGGAAACAAAAGGATTATATGAGAAAGTAGATTTGAAACCTGTCTCTGTGGCATGCTGAGCCAATTTCGATATGAAATGAAAGTAATTGTTTGCTTGTTGTTTTAATGCAGACTTTTTAAAGAAAGTGAAGGAAGAGCAGATAAGGTGTCTGCACGTTAATAAACAGTGTTGAACGTATTGTGTTTCCAGAGTCACGTGGATTGAGGAAAATAAGCTTGAATACGCAAGATACATTTGCTCAAAAATACCTTTTCTCACGTTTATCAGCAACTTTTGTCTGAAATGCATATCTCCCTGTAGGAGTGTGTTTATATGGACAGGGTTTAGGAGTTTATAGGTTTGACATCTATACACTACCATGTGTAAAACAGATAGCTAGTGGGAACCTGCCGTATAGCAGAGGGTGCTCAGCTTGGTGCTGCTCTGTGATCACCTAGATGGGTGGGATGGCGGGCGGTGGAAGGGGAGGTCCAAGAGAGAGGGGATATATGTATACATATAGCTGATTCACTTCATGGTACAGCAGAAACCAACACAACATTGTAAAGCAACTATATTCCAATAAAAAGAAAAGTATTAGTCATCAGTCTCTAAGTTTTATTTCAATTCCTAATTCACATATTGGCTTTAGGAATAAGAGCTTTCACGGGGTGATATGAAGGTATTTGCTATATATAGGGCAGAAGAGCATTTGAAGAAAAATAGTAATTAAGTGAGAACACAAACTCTGACCACTCTGAGATTTTGCCTAGGATTCTAGTTGCAGCCAGCACATATCTGAGTATTGATATTAGGACCAAGTTGGAAGACAAAAATCCTAGATTCCTAAATTCCACACAGTCTTCTCAGTTTAGATTTATCTTTTTTTTAAATTGAAGTATAGTTGATTTACAATGCTGTGTTAGTTTCTAGTGTACAGCGAAGTGATTCACTTATATACATATGTATACACATGTATATATATACACACACATGCATATATGTATATATATATTTTTTTGGATTCTTTTCCATTATAGGTTATTACAAGTTATTGAATAGAGTTTCTTGTGCTACACAATAGGTCCTTATTGTTTATCTATTTTATATGTAGTAGTGTTAGACTAACTTATCCAAATTCATGATTCCAGAGGAGTGTATCACCATCCCTTTTATGCCCTTCATTCATTTAGGGTGGGATAAATAGATTCATCTATGGAGATGAGTAACCAAAAATGATAAAGGAATTAACATTTCTTAAATACCCACTATTTGTCAATTTGGGGGTTAGAGTCATGCATATATACAATTTTTTTAACCCGGCCTGACAAACCCTACATAATCTGGCTTCTGCCTCTTTCCAAACTACCCTGTTCCACTTGTCCTCTCTCCCACTCTGCAGTGGTCAAAATGACTTTCTGTTGCTCAAGTACACTAAGCTCATTCTACCTCGGGGCCTCACACTTGCTGTTTCCTTTGCCTAGAGTGATCTTCTCTTCTCCTTGCCTTCACAGGGCTGATTTTTCTTTCCTTCCATTCACTTTCTAGTCAGAAGTCACCTACTCACATATGCTGACCACCCAAAATTAACAGCTCGCACTTGACCCCTTCACTCTCTCTTCTTTCCCTGCTTGATTTTTCTTCAAGGCACTTATTACTACCTGAACTTTTATTTTTTTGCGTTTAGAATCTGTCTCTTCCCAGTAGAATGCAAGCTTTGTAAAGGCAAAGTATTGCTTCTCTCTTGTAATCCCTGTGTTTGTAGCACCTTCAGTGGTGTCTGGTATAATGTAGATACTCAAAAAAAGGTTTGTTTCATGAACAAGTATATTCTAATCTTCACAACAATAGTATGAAAATGATGCCATTTTTTATTATGTTACAGAGTAATAAGCTATTGTTCAAAGTGGCATTTAGTGATTTCCACCTAGTATTGTCTGGCTATAAGCACAAGCTTCTAGGTTCACTGAAACACCCAACCTCATTGCAAGTCCTGACTCATATTTTTTATATGACAAGGAAATATGCTAAACAGTACCCAAACTGAGGCCGAGCCAAGAATAAGAAAAGATGGATAGCTATACTCACATCTTCTTAATATAAATTGCCAAGGGAGTTCTACTGCTATTAATGGAAAGCTACAAAAAATGTAACTCTCATCCTAACAACCAGAAAAAGGTGGAAAAATATACAGAATCATGTATTTTCTTAAGCCTACCAAGAGCTGAGGTTTCAGAAAAATAAAGTGAACTGAGTTCCAAAGGAAAGATGGGACACCAGAACGGTTTCACTTTTGACAAAACACAAAGAGAAAGAGGCAACCTGCCAAGAAAGAAAAAGAGGAAATCAAAAAATTAAATAATCCTTAAAGGCTGACTGTGGATTACATGACAGTCTATAATCCCTGGAAGCACAGACACAAGGAGCATCTATATTCATTCATGAACTCTTTCATAAGCCTCCACCAGGTGCTCACAAGAAAGACTGGAATCCGAGCAGGATGTCCAAATGAGCCCCTTTGGTGGTGCACAGGCACAAAATGTGTCCATTCTCTGAACCATTATATGAAACAAAAGCCTTAAGCCATACACCAGGTTTAGAAAATCCTACTGTCCCTAGTGGTCAAGGAGGATAGTAGCAAAAGTTGTCTGCTGCTGAGTGTAGAGAGAGATCCCCATTGTGACCCATATATGTAAAGTGGTTATGAAAGTGGAATATGAACACTGAGAAAGACTTTGTGTCACCCCAAGCCCAAGGTAGCAGCAGCCCACTGCTAGAAGTATTTAAAGGTTATGGTACACTGAATGCATCTACTGCAACAAAACTCAAACCCAGCTCGACTACTGACTAGGTTCACTCAACTCCCCAGACTTGATTTGACAGAGGAAGAGGTGGGTCCATTTCCAGGCACAAATATTATTTACCCTCAGTTTCTACCCTTCTTCTATACAATGTTTGGTATTTAATTGAAAAATATGACATATAAAAAGGTTAAAATAAAAACCACCCATTGTCAAGTGAAAAAGCAGCCTATATAACTAGACCCAGAGATGACCAGATGTTGGAACTTTCAGACAATGACTTAAAAATATCTATGATTAATATATTGAATGACATAGTGGAAAGGATTGTAATATGCATGAATAAATGGGAAATCTCGTCAAAGAGATAAAGCCTATGAAGAAAGAGTAAAATGGAATGCTGGAAATGTGAATAGATTCTACAACTGTAATACATATCACTTTCAAATTTTCTTTAGCAAACAGAAAATTCTAATGCCATAGATGTATACTTTAGTTTTTACATATCTTTAATTATAAAGAGTAAATGTCATCTCCTAAATTTAGACTTAACCAACTCTTAAAAACCAAAGCATTCATGTCTGATACTGCTGTTTATCTCAGTCACCACCAGAAGTTCAAGTCCCTCCAAGTCTCCCATTATGTGGACTCACCCTGGGAATATTTTATATACTTATGGAAAAACTCACATCTCCTCTTCCTCCCAACTCCTTCTCCTGAAACTGCTAGAAATAGTTAGACCAGGTCTTGGCTCAGCTACTTACTTTGTACATGGATTTGAAAAAGGTAATTTGCCTTTCTGCGTTTTTAGTTCCTCATCAGTATAATAAGAAACTTAGACATCCCTGGTGGTCCAGTGGTAAAGAATCTGCCTTCCAATGCAGGGGAAGCAGGTTCAATCCCTGGTGCAGGAAGATCTCACATGCCATGGAGCAACTGAGCATGTGTGCCACAACTACTGAACTCGCATGTCTCAATAAGAGCCCTCATGGAGACGCCCACGCCTGGCAATGAAAGAGTCCACATGCCTCAACAAAGATCCCATGTGCTGCAACTAAGACCCAACACAGCAAAAAATAAATAAATAAATAATAAATAAATCTTTTTTTTTTTGGTGGTACGCGGGACTCTCACTGTTGTGGCCTCTCCCGTTGTGGCACACAGGCTCTGGACATGCAGGCTCAGTGGCCATGGCTCACGGGCCCAGCTGCTCTGCGGCATGTGGGATCTTCCCGGACTGGGGCACGAACCTGTGTCCCCTGTATCGGCAGGCAGACTCTCAACCACTGCGCCACTAGGGAAGCCCTAAATAAATCTTTTTTTTTTTGCAGTACGCGGGCCTCTCACTGTTGTGGCCTCTCCCATTGCGGAGCACAGGCTCCAGACACGCAGGCTCAGCGGCCATGGCTCACGGGCCCAGCTGCTCCGCAGCATGTGGGATCCTCCTGGACTGGGGCATGAACCCGTGTCCCCTGCATCGGCAGGTGGACTCTCAACCACTGCGCCACCAGGGAAGCCCCTAAATAAATCTTTAAAAAAAGAAAAAAGGGCTTCCCTGGTGGTGCAGTTGTTAAGAATCCACCTACAAATGCAGGGGATACGGGTTCGAGCCCCAGTCCGGGATGATGCCACATGCCGTGAAGCAACTAAGCCCATGTACCACAACTACTGAGCCTGTGCTCTAGAGCCTGTGAGCCACAACTACTGAAGCCCGCGTGCCTAGAGCCCATGCTCCACAACAAAGAGAAGCCACCACAATGAGAAGCCTGTGCACCGCAACAAAGAGTAGCCCCCATTTGCCACAACTAGAGAAAGCCTGCTCATAACAACGAAGATGCAATGCAGCCAAAAATAAATAAATAAATTAATTTTTTAAAAACCTGAATTACCAGCTCACAAGTTGTTAGAATAATAAATAATATTGTCAAGTGGACAGTATATAGAAGACACCCAATAAATGGTAGCTATGATTACTATAATTTTGTGCTTGTGTTCATAGTAGTTCTCATACACTTGAAGATGGTAGGAAAGTTGAGCTGTTGTCTGTAGAGCACATGGTCCTCTATACCTGAAGCAAGGGATGTTTGTCATGAGAATAAGAACCAAATTCTCCTTGATCCGTGGCAATAAAATCAAAAGAGTCACATCAGGCTTCTGGATCCTGGTTTCCTCAAATGTAAAATGACCAAGCCAAATAATCTCCCTAAGGTCTCTTGAAATTCTAAAATTCTACAATTTCAAGCCTATGAGAATCCTTAAATTGTGACTTTGGATAATATTAAGGAGTTTATTTTTCTTTGTAAATCAAATAAAATCTTTATTATTCCTACCATGATAATAATATATATAGTATATTAATATTAATAGTATATATATATACTATAATAATATATATAGTATATTAATATATAGTATATATAATATTAATATATAGCATAAACAGGAGACCTATCTGTGAATGAATGAATAAAAAATAATACATCTATGCAAGCATCTGGGGTTCACGTACACTCATTTTATTAAATGGTAAGCAACTATATTAACTTGGCTTCTATCTTTCATGCTCAGAGTTCTAGTTCTACTTATTCTGTGTTATTTTTGTGATGTGAATTTTTATTTTGGTCTTTATAAAATGATATAAAGAACTATGGTCATTAACCAATCACCACCTAATATACCCCTGAATCTCCACTAAAGATTTTCATCTGTTAAAACTTTACTTTGTATTTTAAACAAAATGTTTCTGCATTATCTGGCTTTATTCTTGAAGTACATGTGGGAAGATTAATGAAACTGATATAAATCACACATTAAACTAACACAAGACATTTGTTTTTGCCATCAAGAAGGCTTGCTAGGCTAGAAAATATTTTAAGCAAAATATTCCAAAGAGGATTGGTGTCAGAATATTTAGTTCTTTATAAAACTTCATCATTATGGCTGGACTAGCATCCCTCTGGATTTCAAAATAGTTATAGGAAAAGTAATATTATAAGAAAGGTTAAAAATCATTTATATCACATAGACTTTTTTTCTATAAGATGAACATGGAAATACTTGGAAATATCTGGATTTTAGCTACAAGTTTTGTATTTTACTCAAATGTCATGTAAGCTCAATTTCACCAAGGAAAACAATTTGATATTAAAATAAGGTGATAAAACTGCCTCTTACTTCAAGACAATTATAAGCACTAATGACATTTTAAATACAACAAACTATTTTGTACTGTGGAAAAGAGGGTCAAGGTATATTCATTTCAAGATCAAGTAAGTTGAAGAGGAGTCCAAGATGACAACACAGGAAGATTCTTAACTCTCCTCCTCCCATGGACACACCAAATCTACACCTCCATATGGATCATTTCCTTTTGAAAAAGATTTGGAAACTAGATAAGCTCTTTTCCACAACAAAGGATCAAAGGACCACATTGAACAGGGGAAGAGGGGCAGAGACACAGTCACTCAAAAAAATACCCAGCCCCAGTGTACCAACACACAACAGGGAGGCATCTCACCAGACAGGTGTCTCTCGGAGAAGTGAGGCGTTGGTGCCCCACATTAGGTACCCCCAAACCCTGGAATCTTCACTGGAGAGACAAGCTCCCAAAATGTCTGGCTTAGAAAACCAACAGAGCTGAAGTCCAAGGGACCCAAAGTGCTATCGGAAACTGAGATTCCCCTTTTCAAGGGCTTACCATGAAACCCAATGAAACAATATCGGTTTGGAAAGTACCTAAACTATACGTGAAGGAGATTCATTTGCTAACTAAAAATGTTGTCTGGAGGGGCAGGAGACCGTCAAAATTCTCCACAGAGACAGAGGTGCTGGCAGATGCCGTAACGTCCTCAACCTAATCTGTTGGAACAGGCAGGTGAGCTCAGCCACGGCACCCTCCCACCACCTTTCTAAGACATGGGGGAAAGCAGTCCTGGTAGTATCCCACTGCCCTGCTAAAGCCAGACAGTGCAGGCAGTTTCAGCACTCTCTTACTCTCTGGCTGGGGCAGGCACATGGGAATGGTTGCAGCATTATACCGTTGCCTAGCTAAAGTCTGTGAACCACAGGTGGTTGTGGGACTCCCCTGCCCCAAGCTGGGGCTGGAGCAATCTGGCATTCACCTGCTCCCAGACTGAAGCCAGTGCATGTGCACAGACAAGGCACTCTCCCTTGCATTACTGAAACCTTAACTCATGCACAATCAAGACATTCTCCCGCTGCCTTTCTAAAGCCAGCAAGCATGTCTCGCCTCTACTCTCCAGTTGCCTTGCACAATCCACACAAGGGACAGGACTTGATCACTTGGTCCTGGTGGTCAAGGGGGTTGATGTTCCTGAGTTCCATGGGATTAGAACAACTGGAAAAGACAATTCTTGCCAGGCCACCACACCCTGGGCACTGCAGACAACAGATTGAAACACAACTCCATTCTTCCTGTGAAAAAGGGCTATTTACTTAGCCCAAAGCATCAGCCTGAGGCACAGACTTCAGGTTTCCCCGCCATCTAAAGGCTAAGGAGATGCAAGGATGGTGATATGCACCATCCTTGCATATCCCCTTGGCCTTGTTATGGCTCAATGAAATTTCTGAGAAATGAGCTTATACACTCTTCTAGAGCCCCAATTTTTACAACTGTCTCCTAGGGTCACCTCCAGATCTTTTGGCCTGGAGACCTGCAGGGATTGTAGCCCCACAGGATTGCATATTTTTATAAACTTTAAAAGCTGCTGCTGGGCTTCCCTAGTGGCACAGTGGTTGAGAATCTGCCTGCCAATGCAGGGAACACAGGTTCGAGCCCTGGTCCAGGAAGATCTCACATGCCGCAGAGCAACCAAGCCCATGCGCCACAACTACTGAGCCTGTGCTCTGGAGCCCACAAGCCACAACTACTGAGCCCACGTGCCACAACTACTGAAGCCTGCATGCCTAGAGCCCGTGCTCCACAACAAGAGAAGCCACCACAATGAGAAGCCTGAGCACAGCAACAAAGAGTAGCCCCCACTCCCTGCAACTAGAGAAAGCCCACATGCAGCAATGAAGACCCAATGCAGCCAAAAATAAATAAATAAATAAATTAAAAAAAAAGGTGCTGCCTGAGGTTCTGGCATCCAATCAGCCTGAAACTAGTTGAAACACTTCCAGTTGAAACACTGACAGATCTTGGGGCACCCTCAACAATCGGGGTATTCTTATTTATTAAGAATAAATCAGGCAGTTTAGACAATCACAAAGGTTTGGAGACAACCAAGGGCAAAGTTAAACAAGGAGAGTTATCATGTACACAAGGTCACTTCTTCAAGACTGAGAGAGGTAGCTGTTTTACCAAATACACAGAAACAAACACAGAGAATCAAGCAAAATGAGGAAATAGAGAAATATGTTCCAAACAAAACAAAACAAAACCTCAGAAAAAGACTTTAGTGATATAGAGACAGGTAAGTGCCCTAATAAATAATTTGAAATAAAGATCATCAAGATGTTCACTGAACTAGGAAGAAGGATGAGTGAACACAGTGAGAACTTCAACAACGAGATAGAAAACAAAGTACCAATCAGAAGTCACAGAGCTGAGTAATACAGTAACTGAACTGATAAATACACTAGAGGGGTTCAACAGCAGACTAGATGAAGCAGAAGAATGTTTCAGCAAGCTGGAAGATAAAGCAATGGAACTCACGTGCACAAAGCCACAAAAAGGAAAAAAGAATTTGACACATGAAGATAACTTAAGGAACCTCTTGGACAACATCAAGCAGAATAACATTCACATTATTGGGGTCCTAGAAGAGGAGAGAGAGAGAGAAGGGGCAGAAATCTCATTTGAAGAAATAATAGCAAAAAAGGAAAGGAGAGGAGAGGGGAGGGAGAGAGAAGGGGGGAGGGGGAGGGGAGGGAAGGGAAGGGAAGGAAAAAATGGTTGGAAACTTTCCTAACCTAGGAAAGAAAACAGACATCCAGGTCCAGGAAGACCAAAAAGTTCCAAATAAGCTGAACCCAAAGATATCCACACCAAGACACATTATAATTAAAACATCAAAATTTAAAGAGAGAATCTTAAAAACAGCAAGAGACAAACAAATTACTACATACAAGGAAACTCCATAAAGCCATCAGCAGATTTCTAAGCAGAAACTTTGTAGGACAGAAGGGAGTCACATGACATATGCAAAGTGATGAAAGGAAAACACTTCCAACCAATAATACTCTCTTCAGCAACATTATCATTCAGATTTGAAGGAGAGAGAAGGAGTTTTTCAAACAGGCAAAAGCTAAAATAGTTCATCACTACTAAACAGGTCTAACAAGAAATATTAGAGGAAAGCTGAAAAGAAATGACACTGTTAAAAACAAGACACCATACAAAGGTAAACATCTCACTGGAAAAGGTAAATAAATAGTAAACATAGTCAATTAATCACTTATAAAGCTACTAAGAAGGTTAAAAGACAAGTAGTAAAATTAAAGCTACAGTAATTAGTTAAAAGATATACAAAATTTTTAAATGTGAAAAGTAACATCTAAAAAGCAGGAGAATACACATTCTTCTCAAGTGCACATGAAACTTCCTCAGATAGATCATATGTTATGCCACAAAATAATTTCTAATAAATTCCAGAAAGTGTAAATCATATCAGGCATCTTTTCTGACCACAATGGTATGAAACCAGAAATCAATCACAAGAAGAAAATAAACATGTCACTGAACTACTGAACAACTACTGAGACATCGAAAAAGTCAAAAGAGAAATCAAAAACTACCTAGAAACAACTGAAAACAGATACAACATACCAAAATGCAATACCACGAAAGCTGTTCTAAGAGGGAGGTTCACAGCTATATAGGCTTACCTCAAGAAACAAAATACAACAAACCAGTGAATATAACAAGAAAGAACAGATGCACAGATACAGAGAAAATGCTAATGGTTACCAGTGGAGTGAGGCCGGAAGAGGTGTGAGAGAGTGGGAGATACAAACTACTGGGTGTAAGATAGGCTCAAGGATGTATTGCACAACATGGGGAATAGAGCCAATATTTTTTAATACCTGCAAATGGAAAGTAATCTTTAAAAATTATATTAAAAATAAAAAAATTTTTGAAGAATACAAAAAATTTTTAAAGATGTAGAAGTCTAAGAAAAAAGAAGATAAATCTCAAATAAACAATTTAACTTTAGACCTAAAAGAATTAGAAAAGGAACAAATGAATCACAAAGTTAGTAGAAGGAAAGAAATAATAAGGATGAGCAGAAATAAATGTAATAAAGACTAAAAAGACAATTGAAAAGATTAAAAAAACTAAGAGCTGGTTCTTTGAAAAGATAAACAAAATTGACAATCCTTTAGCTAGACTCACCAAGAAAAAAATCAGGAATGAAAGAGAAGTTCCAACCGATACCACAGAAATACAAAGGCTCGTAAAATACTACTATGAGCAATTACACACCAACAAATTGGGCCACCTAGAAGAAAAGAATACATTCTTAGAAATTAGCAAAATCACATAAGTTGAAAGTGAGAAGAGGGTTCATGGATTTACAGAAGAAAATTATTTCAGACCATTCTTCTCTCAGTTTATGGGACGTACGATACAATGCAGTAGCATCCAATTTACACCCCACACAGGACCTTATCAGTGTGCTGAATGATTTCATAGACACAATGGTAAGACTATATAAATTAGAAGAGGTCATGTTTTCCAGAGACTATAAATTTTCAGAACATGGTTTTAAGAGTCAAATATCTGAATTTCCCTGGTGGCGCAGTGGTTGGGAGTCCACCTACCAATGCAGGGGACACGGGTTTGAGCCCTGGTCCGGGAAGATCCCAAATGCCATGGAGCAACTAAGCCCATGCGCCACAACTACTGAGCCTGCGCTCTAGAGCCCACAAGCCACAACTAGAGAAAGCCCGTGTGCAGCAATGAAGACCCAGTGCAGCCAAAAATAAATAAATAAACTTATTTTAAAAAAAGAGTCAAATATCCGTATTTCTTTGATGGCTTGCTAAATTAATTACTTGAAATATAATAATACAGCTACATATTTTAAATAGTTTGATTTCTACTTTCACAAAGCTGAATGCTAAGAAAAGAGCTTCTAAGAGCCAGAGAGAGTATATTTAAGCTCTCAGGGAATCAAAGAATAGAAAGAAGGAAAAATTGCAACCTGAGAACTCCTTGTAGAAGGGGACCAGAGGGTATTGGCACAAGACAAATCAGCAAATGCATATGAGCAACAGGGTGAGGCAGTGCCCAATGGCCAACAGCCCACTCTGGCAGATCTAGAGAACTCTTGAGCATTTCTATATTCTACACTCTGGTACCAGAGTTAACAGGATTAATTTCCCTAAATTAACACAGAAGTTAGGAGTAATGGTCCCAATCTAGATTTTCTGAGAGTGCAAATGACGGTAATAAACCTATGGTCAGTATTTCAAAACGTGTAACAGAAATAGTGTCACATAAATTATAGTTTGTACTCAGTACACAAAAACTTTCTTAGCACAGACCCATACAGTAAGAAACACTAAGAATTGCCCTTCATAGTAAAAAATAAATTATAAATTTTGATACATCTGGAAAATACCTAGGCAGAAAAATGAGGGTCAAAGGGAACACATGATATTTTCCTGTCCCACCCCCTTTCACTTTAATTTTCATTTTTTTCTGTGTTCTCTTCTTTTCCTTCCTTCCTTTCTTTTTTCTTTTTTTCCCTTTCTTCTTCTATTCTACTATCCTTTTTTTTTTTTTTAATCTCTTTCTAGCTTATATTAGCTAAAACTCGACCATCCATTTTGGATCATTGGCAGACCGTGAATGAAAACTGTCCCCTTGAATCTCCTACCACCAGTACCAATAAATTTTTCTGTTTCTTACAGCCCACAGTGATGCATAGTAGACACAAAACACATTAAAAAAAATGGTGCTTTCACTTGCAAGTTAATCTTTTTGATAAAGGTTTTATAGTCTTAAGAAACAAGCAGGTCTTTAAAAAAAAAAGGCCATTATCTTCTGGCTTGATCCATCTTCTAGATAGCCTGGTAGCCTGAGTGAAAGTCATTCACTGAAATTTTGCAAGAAAGTAAGCCTAGATTTACCTTCAAGGAACTAGATTAACCCAATAGGCTAATATGAAAACAAAGAAACAAAAAAGGCTTCATGTTCCTCAACTATTATATATCCTCTTTTGAGTCATAATTCTTAGTTTCAGGTCCTGTCCCTGGTTCTTTGAGTTCAGGTCCTGGGAATCACCAATGTCTTATTATGTATCCACCTTTTACTTCTCTTAGTGCTTGTTTAAATGCACCAGTCATGGCATAATGCTACGATTTCCCAAAGAAACTACATAGTATTTATCAATTAGAGGAACTCCCTTCTTATTAGTGATATTGTGGCAAACACAGCTCTTACAATGAGAATGTAGCTCAGTTCCTGCCGATCACTGCAAATAGACTTATGCCTGCTTAGAAAATAGCTCAGTCCTTTTCTCCTGGGCCTAAAGAGGATATCCTGCCCCCAGATATCTCTACTGTGAGATTGGCCATTTCTCCCAAACAGTCCAAAAGTTTCCACTATCTGTTGAATATACACTCAAAGCACACACAAAAACTGAAACACTGAAAAACACAGCTCTTGTATGCGTCAATTCTAAGGCATTTTAAAATTTCACTGTACCTTGCATCACTCAGTCTAAGTGAGGCTACTTTAATTTTCCGGCAGTGAGTGACGGACATTTTTTGCAAGCTAGTTTTTCTCCTTGTCTAAATTCCCAGTTTCTGTTGATCACGCCTTTCTCTGCTGCTTCATGACTAAGTTTTTCACTTACCCAGCCCAACTGGAATTTATTACGCTACGTTTTGTATTTTGAAATAAGGTCCCATTGGTCAAATTCAATCCATGTGACTTCAGCAGATACTTCTAATAGCCAGTACAAGCCAGTAATTCATATAAGTTAGACAGCTATACCACACAATTCAAATTTCACAGAAAAAAATTATCAGCACAAATCCTGAGTACTCTGTATTTTTCCATTATCTTAATTTTGCCCTTGGCTCTCCCATATATCCTCATTTTGGCCACTAATGTTTTGTCACTTTGCTGCTCACAAAGCACATTTGTCTTGTCCTTTTCTTCTTATTGAACTGCCTATGTCTACTCAAATCAATAAATATGAAAATGCAAAGAGTAACAAAAATTACAACATCATTACCAGTAACAATTTATGGAAAAGTTTAAATCTAAAATTTCTCAAACCTTCCAGCTCTCACATGTCACCTAGCACTTAGAACGGGGCTTTGTAAGTCTCACTCTTCTATATTCAGAGTGGTACAAGATAAATTGTCTCCTATGTTCTTCTACTGCCTCATCGGCAAACATAGAAGTCTGTGCTTTCACATTTGTAGTTCATATCCAGGCCATGGATGTAGGGTGCCTAGGCAAATATGAAGAGATTTGAGAGAAGCCCTTTAAGAGTTGATGTCCCTAAAGGACAAAAGAGCATCATAGGGAAAATTCCATCCTAAGAATCAGAAGCTAAGGCACAGAGGTTTGATCAACTACAGTAGACCAGGATGGGAAGAAAGATTCTGGTTATCCTACTCTTTTAACTATGATCTTCCAAGAAGCAAACAGAATGATGCAATTAAACATGATTTGGGCTCTAGATTCAGGACGCTTACTGGGTAGGGGGATAGTTTTAGAACTAGGGGGTAAATAAACAATTACAGACAAATCCAATTAATTATAATTTTGATGAGTTCTGCAAATGATAGTATGGGGTCATTAATGTAATATGTAATTTCATACCATAAGATTCTTTTTTTTCCTCAATAAATATTTTATTAGCACCTACTTGGGTTCAACACAGGGCTGCTACAGTCCTCAAGCAAAGTGAAATACAAAACTACTTCACATGGAGATCTCACCAGCCTGTCTTCACCAACTTTTGTAGCCTCAGTGATGATACCAATAGGTGGAAAGAGCTGCAGTAACAGTGCCCTTTGCATTGAGAATGTACAGTTTCAGTGCCCTCATTTCAGACATCAACTCTCTGGACCATGAGCAGAGACAACTTTGGCAGGCAGATAGAAGCAACTACTTCAGGCTTTGATAGTTTTGCCTTTGAAGGGCATCAGTGTGATGGAAGAGTAGTCACCATTAAAGCTAAGAAACCAGGAAGTACCAAAAATGACTATGCTTAGGAAGTAGTTATGATACTTTATTTTCTGGAGGTTACCAGAATTTTTTGAGAGAAAATCAATCTAATGCTGATTAAGTAGACCCAACCAGGAAGTATATGGTTTTATATTAGTTACAAACAGCTTCATTTTCATATCCTATCTGGTCTGACATATGAAACATAAAATATAGAAAATATCCACACATGAATATCAATAACAGAATAAAGTTAGTAAAGTAAGGTTGTTTTTGAGTAAAGGCATGATCCTATGCACTGAAGATACATGCCTCCTGCTGATGCCAAAGAGTGAATCTGTTATAAAACTGAAGCCAGAAAGATAGATTTTGGGGCAAGGGATTTCCTACAAAGCATATATCTGCCCCCCGCCCCATCAGAGAATATTAATAACTGGTAACAAGTATATTATCTGTCTTCTGGAGTCTCTGTGCCTTGAGGAATATGTAGCTGTATATTATAAGACTGCATGATATCACTTACATATGGAATCAAAAAAAAAAGGAACCCATAGAAGCAGAGAATGAATTGGTAGTTACCACATGTAGAAGGTAGGGAGTGGGGAACTGGGGTGAAGGTGGTCAAAATGTACAAACTTTCAATTATAAGATAAATAAATTCTGGGAGTGTAATGTACAACATGTTGACTATAGTTAACAGTACTGTATTGTATATTTGAAAGCTGCTAATAAAATAAATCTTAAAAGTTCTCCTCACAAGGAAAAAATAAGTGTAAATATGTGAGCAGATGGATATTTACTAAACTTATTGTGGTAATCATTTCACAATATATGTATGTATCATAGCATTATGCTGTACATCTTAAACTTATATAACATAGGTTATATGTCAATTATATCTCAATAAATCTGAGGGAAAAAGAGAATTTTATTACCTAAATAATAAAAACCAAACAGCCTTAGGAGTGTCAAGATTCAGAACCAGACTCATTAGAGTTCAAAGCATTTGCCACTGGTTTTTCCCACACCAACTTGCCTAGACCAGGCATGTCCAAAAGTGGGCTATCTCATATCTTAGGGGTTAGACAAGATGATCCACTGGAGCATGATAAGAAAACATCCCAATTTTTATTTTACAGTTATACATGTATAGAAACGAACACAGAACTTAATCTCATTTACTATATGAATCAATACCCTATGTCTGTGTCAGGTCCATTCCCAGTACTGTGCCACCCTAAAGTAGGTGGGGAAGTTTCCCCACACAGAGTTGATGATAGTGACACCTCTACTTACATGCTTCCTTTTAATATACTGCAACATATTTCATTATATGCACAACTGATTAAATGGATTTTCAGTTTGTATTGTCTGTATTTGACCAAATTAACCCTCATTAAAAAAACACACACACACACACTTTAAAATTTCTGCAAAAAAAATCAGTTTGGATACAATACTAATATGAAAGCAGAAGCAGGCAACAAACAAAAGCAGAGCCAATGCTATTCCTACTCTAAGTACAAGCCCTTTGTCAGCTTTGAGATTAAAAATATGACAGTCTAGTTACATCTGACAAGAAGTAGGCTCCAAAAACTTGGACTTGTCAAGATTATTTTAAATATAAATCTACATCTAAATACACTATTGTTACCAGAGAACCTCATCCTAAGGTTACACTGTAACTTGAGACAGTAGCTAACAATGTATCACCACCCTGAAAAATTAGTCACCTAGAATCTGAAGACAAATCTCTACAATTTTATAGCAAATCATGTTATTCTTAAACCCAGATATGACATATTTCATAAAATATAATTTTAAAAATGAAAAACCTCTTCTGGGATTTTTTATTTCACAGTGCAAGCCAAAAAAAGGTCATGGCTTTGGGGCCAGAACTTGATCTACCTGCAGCCTTAAACATGGCTGAAATTACTTACTGAATAAGGTATAGTCACTAAAATGTCTTTCAGGCAGATAATGCTTTCAGAAAATGAATAATACATTGCTGAAATTCTGAAGACACAAGTATTAGAATAAATTACATAAGTATGGGCGTTTGTTGGATGAAAGAACAGATGTTTCTAACATCTAATAAAAGATTACACACATGCACACATTCTCAACAGTAAATATAATCTTAGGGGGCGGAGTCAAGATGGCAGAGTTGGAGGAGGCGTAGTTCGCATCTCCCCACAACTAGGGCACCTACCATATGCTCGTGGGGGTCCTCGACATCCAAGGAGATGGGAGGAACCCCTGAGTTGACTGGGTAGGACATGGCGGGGAGTGAGGAAGGAGGAGAGTGGAGGCTGTGTAAGACTGGAGCCCCTGGGAGATGACAGGGAGAGGGCAGGGGTTCCCATACCCGGAGGGACGCTCCTGGGCATGGAGAATCACAGGAGAGAGTGGCTAGTGTGTCCCCTGCCCAATCGGGCCCCAGGGAAGCCTGCTGGGCTCCCAGCCAGGTCCTCTGCCTTCCAGGGCCCCCTCCAGGCGCATAGGTCCTAGGGGCATAGGTGGGAGGGAGGAAGGGGGAATAGGAGGAGAGGCAGATGAGGAGGGGCCCTCTGGGATTGGAGGATCGGCGGGAACATGCTTAGCGTTTCCCCCACCCAATCCGGCCCAGGGAGCCTCCTGGGGTCCCTAAACGTGGGGCTCCACACTCCCAGGCCAGAGGCAATCCTGGACCCCTCCGGCCGCGGTGAGCCTAAGCCCCGCCCCCCCAGGCCTTTTTCCAGCTGCATGAGTCCTAAGCCTAGAAACACCTACTGCCTAAACCCCACCCCTGCCTGAGCCCCGCCACCCACAGCCAAGGCCTTTTCTGGCTTTTTTTAATTTCCTTCTCTTTTTTCCTCTTTTTTGCTATTGTGGTTCTGTTTTACCTTCTGGTTGTTGTTTCATCTATAGTTTTATTTTTTCTAACATATCCGTTAGTTTTCTAATCTTATTTTATTTGTTACTCTTTGTTATTGTTCTGCTACTCTTCTTCTTTTTTTTTCCCACCCTGTGAGACTTGCGGGATCTTGGTTCATGAGCCAGGGGTTGGGACTGAGGTCCTATGGTGGGAACTCTACATCTGAACCACTGGACTAACAAAGAACTTCAGACCCCAGGGAATATTCATCAGAGTGAGGTCTCCATGCGGTCCTCATCTCGTTACCAAGACCCAGCTCTACCCAACAGCCTACAAGCTCCAGTGCAGGAAGCCTCAGGCCAAACAATCAGTAAGAAAGGAACACAATCCAACACATCAAAAAAAGAAAAAAAAAAAAGATGATAAAACAATGTTACAGATGAAGGAGCAAGGTAAAAACCTACTAGACTAAATAAATGAATAGGAAATAGGCAACCTACCTGAAAAAGAATTCAGAGTAATAATAGAAAAGATGATCCAGAATATCGGAAATAGGATGGAGGCACGGATCAAGAAAAAACAAGAAATGTTTAGCTAGACCTAGTAGAACTAAAGAACAAACAGAGATGAACACACAATAACTGAAATGAAAAATACACTAGAAGGAATCAATAACAGAATAACTGAGGGAGAAGAACGAGTAAGAGAGCTGGAAGACAGAATGGTGGGAATAACTGCCAAGGAGCAGAATAAAGAAAAAAGAATGAAAAGAATTAAAGACAATCTCAGAAACCTCTGGGACAACACTAAATCCAGCAACATTTGAATTATAGGGATCTCAGAAGAAGAAGAGAAAAAGAAAGGGTCTGAGAAAATATTTGAGGAGATTATAGTCGAAAACTTCCCTAACATGGGAAAGGAGATAGCCACTCAAGTCCAGGAAGCACAGAGTCCCATACAGAATAAACCCTAGGAGAAACACACCAAGACACATATTAATCAAACTAACAAAAGTTAAATTCAAAGAAAAAATATTAAAAGCAGCAAAGGAAAAGCAAAAAATAACTTAGAAGGGTATTCTCCATAAGCTTATCAGCTGATTTTTCAGCAGAAACTCTGCAGGCCAGAAGGGAGTGGCAGGATATATGTAAAGGGATAAAAGAGAAAAACCTACAACCAAGGTGACTCTACCCAGCAAGGATCTAATTCAGATTTGATGGAGAAATCAAAAGCTTTACAGACAAGCAAAAGCTAAGAGAATTCAGCACCACCAAACCAGCTTTACAACAAATGCTGAAGAAACTTCTCTAGGCAGGAAACACAAGAGAAGAAAAAGACCCACAAAAACAAACCCAAAACTATTAAGAAAACGGTAACAGGAACTTACATATCAATAATTACCTTGAATGTGAATGGATTAAATGCTCCAACCAAAAGACACAGACTGGCTGAATGGATACAAAAAGAAGACCCATATACATGCTGTCTGCAAGAGACCCACTTCAGACCTAGGGACACATACAGACTGAAAGTGAAGGGATGGAAAAAGATATTCCATGCAAATGGAAATCAAAAGAAAGCTGGAGTAGCAATATTCATATCAGATATAATAGGCTTTAAAATAAAGACTATTATAAGAGATAAAGAAGGACACTACATAATGATCAAGGGATCAATCCAAGAAGAAGATGTAACAATTATAAATGTTTGTGCACCCAACATAGGAGCACCTCTATACATAAGGCAAATGCTAACAACCATGAAAGGGGAAATCAATAGTAACGCAATAATAGTGGGGGACTTTAACACCCCACTTACACCAATGGACAGATCATCCAAACAGAAAATAAATAAGGAAACACAAGCTTTAAGTGACACAACAGACCAGAGAGATTTAACTGATATTTATAGGACAGTCCACTCAAAAGTGGCAGAATACACTTTCTTCTCAAGTGCACATGGAACATTCTCCAGGATAGGTCACATCTGGGGTCACAAATCAAGCCTCAGAAAATTTAAGAAAATTAAAATCATATCAAGCATCTTTTCCGACCACAACACTATGAGATTAGCAATCAATTACAGGAGAAAAACTGTAGAAAACACAAATACATGGAGGCTAAACAGTGCACTAAATAACCAAGAGATCAGTGAAGAAATCAAAGAGGAAAGAAAAATACATGTGAACAAATGACAGTGAAAACACGATGACCCAAAACTTACGGGAAGTAGC
Organism: Grampus griseus; assembly: GCF_964374135.1. Classification (NCBI taxonomy): domain Eukaryota; kingdom Metazoa; phylum Chordata; class Mammalia; order Artiodactyla; family Delphinidae; genus Grampus; species Grampus griseus. The sequence continues at coordinate 98,453,926 of NC_139018.1, forward strand.
AAAAGCAGTTCAAAGAGGGAAGTTTATAGCAATTAAATCTCACCTCAGAAAACAAGAAAAATCTCACATAAACAATCTAACCTTACACCTAAGCAACTAGAGAAAGAAGAAGAAAGAGAACCCAAAGTCAGTAGAAGGAAAGAAATCATAAAGATCAGAGCAGAAATAAATGAAGTAGAAACAAAGAAAACAACAGCAAAGATCAATACAACTAAAAGTTTGTTCTTTGAGAAGATAAATAAAACTGATAAACCTCTAGGCAGACACATCAAGAAAAAAAGGGAGAGGAGGCAAATCAATAAAATTAGAAATGAAAAAGGAGAAATCACAGCTGATACCGCAGAAATACAAAGGATTATGACATACTACTACAAACAACTATAATGCCAATAAAATGGATAACTTCGAGGAAATGGACAAATTCTTGAGAAGGTACAATTTTCTAAGACTGAACCCGGAAGAATTAGAAAATATAAACAGACTTATTATAAGTAATGAAATTGATACTGTAATTAAAAATCTTCCAACAAGCAAAAGTCCAGGACCAGATGGCTTCACAGGTTAATTCTATCAAACATTTAGAAAAGAGCTAAACCTATCCTTCTCAAACTCTTCCAGAAAATTGCAGGAGGACCACTCCCAAATTCATTCTACGAGGCCACCATCACCCTGATTCCAAAAACAGACAAAGATATCACAAAAAAAGACAATTATAGACCAATATCACTGATGAACATAGACTCAAAAATCCTCAACAAAATACTGGCAAACAAAATCCAACAACACATTAAAACGATAGTACACCATGATCAAGTGGGATTTATCCCAGGGATGCAAGGATTCTTCAATATATGCAAATCAATCAGTGTGATACACCATATTAATAAACTGAAGGATAAAAACCATATGATCATCTCAACAGATGCAGAAAAAGCTTTTGACAAAATCCAACACCCATTTATGATAAAAACTCTCCAGAAAATGGTCATAGAGGGAGCCTACCTCTACATAATAAAGGCCATATATGACAAACCCAACCCACAGCAAACATCATCCCTTCTCAATGGTGAAAGACTGAAAGCATTTAAGAATGAAACTCATATTACACTCAAGTATGAATCTGAATGTACTCAGATAAATAGATCTAACAAATTATCAGAGTGTAAATCTGAAATCTACAATGGCATAGTGGAAAACACAGGAGAATTGTCAGAAGATCCTGTTACACATCCACTCATCACCACTGGATGACCGCACGACTGCTGGCACATCATCTAACCATACTACAATGCCCAGCACGTGGTAAATACTCAAAAACACCACCTATTTGTATTATTACTGCAATAGTAATAAAAACCCCTGAACCTCAGTTTCACCATGTTGAAAAAAAGGGGAGGAAATGATTCCTTCTGCACCTGGTTCTCAGAACTTTTGCAAAAATCAAATAAAATCATGTATATGAAAGCACCTGGAGCACGTAGAGCTCATGTAAATTGAGATGTTAATACACTGCATAAAACTAAACATCCCTGGTTTACTGTTTTTGCTTCATAATCTAAACGTAACAATTAAAATTACAACAACTTGGCTGCAGGAAACTTTACACATTAATGTACTTACACATCACCTAACTACAAAGAGTCTCAAAATTACTGGATGAAATAGGCAGGGGAGTCATTAATGGAGTTATATTCCCAAATACACTGATGGAGAAACTGAAGCCATAAGCCGACAGCAAATGCACAAGGAGAAGCCAGTTCTCTGATTTTAGTGCAGTGTCTCCCTTCACCACACTCACTTCTAGGAAGTATTTACAGCTACTTATCTGCAGATTTATAACAGCCCATTAAGATTTTCTATAAGTGTGCATAATTTTAGAAATACATTTGCTTGATTCTCTTTCCATAATTACAATAGATGAAACTTCCTCCCCTGGCTGTTTTAAGTTATGATTCATGAGGCTTGTTGTGGGCTCACCACTTAGGTAGAAAATGCTTTAAAGCACATCATTAACAATAAGAAATTCCCATCAATATTGAATCCAATATTGAATTCAAGTTTCAAGTGAAAGGGAATATAGTATTTTATATATCTTAACATAATATAATGGATTACTGTACATGTTTTATTCATTTTGAAATATAAAATACATTCATTACTTTTGCTCAAGTCTGCTCATTTTTTCTCATCTGTAAATTGAATGAATCAAGTAAAATTATGCCTAATATCACTTTCCCAATCATCCAAGAACACATTTGAAAGTATTTTTCATACACTTATAGATTATCCGAATAAATTTTCAAGTGAAAATGTATTAATTCTATGTGCTACGTGATTCTTATCAATAAAGACAATACAGAGAAAAATAAATCCTATACACAGAGAAAAAAAAATGAAAATTTGTTATATATCCTCCCAGAGTATTTTTTTAAGTTACTTTACATGATTTTACTTTTCTATTCTAGTAGGAAAATGCTGAGAACTCTATCAACACAGTTTTGACAGATTTTGAAGAAGAAGCAAAAATTCAAGCACAAAATAAAATTTCATAGTGCCAAAAATAAAACGAGTTTGGTCTGTCCTTGGAAAATAATGGAGTAATTTATAACTATAATACTGTTGTCTCATTGGACACAAATGCAGGAATGCCGCTGGCCCTCAGGATGAAATCAGCAGCTGGAAAGTAATAAGAACCCAGGTAATCTTCACTTGCAGTCTCTAGTCTCTGCACATCTGCTTCAGTTCTCTGTTTTAAACACCAGCTTTTCCTCTTTCTAGGTTCATTCACATGATGTAAGGTGACTCCATAACAATGAACTTTTCTCATAACCTCTATTTAAGAAACCAAATCTGGAACTAAGACTTAGATCTTAGTTCTAATTGCAAATTAAAAGAGAAGCACTCTGTATTAGTCAGAGTCCCAACAGAAAACAGAAGGCTTACTTGGCTGTTGTTTTTCAGAATTTAATTAAGGGCGTATTTACAGCAATGGAGGAAAAATTTAAAGAACAAATAATGGAGATTAAGGCACCCAAGATCTAGCAAAGGAAGTAAGTTTTTATCACCATTAGGTCTGAGAGAACAAGAAGGAGGAGCACTGGAGGAGGAGGTATCCCCAAAAGAGCTGTAGTTAAAAGACAGATGCATCCACTGTAAAAACCATAGTGATGAGGCAGAAAGAGAGCAAGGTAACATCCAGACCACTATGCTCCATATTCCAGACCCACTGGAAGCCAGAGGGCAAGGGACTCCCAGTAAGTTGATAGTGGCCAACCTCATGGGCACAGAGAAGGGCAGAGAAGGTTAAAAAAGGAACAGAATGGCAGGGTAAGGAGATAAGAGATTGGGGAGAGGCAAAATAAGAATGACCAGCATACCATCTAAGTGATCTACCTGGATTGGGTTCCTTCCTTTCCATTCAACCAGTTATGACCAAGAGGTTAAATCACTAAAGAGTGACTCAAAAGTTTTCTTTTAACATCCTGCACTTTTAAAAAATTGAAGTATAGTTAATTTACAATGCTGTGTTAGTTTCAGGTATACAGCAAAATGATTAAGTTATATGTGTGTGTGTGTGTGTGTATTCTTTTTCAGATTCTTTTCCATTATAGGTTACTACAAGACGTTGAATATAGTTCCCTGTGCTATACAGTAGGTCCTTGTTGTTTATGTATTTTTTATTTAGTATTATGTATCTGTTAATCCTTTATAGCAGTTATCCCATTTGATGTATACAGTTCTTACCGTTATTATTTGTTTAATGTCTGCTTCCCATCATGCATTTTCCCATAGGACAATGATCATATTCCTTCTTTTCATTACAGTATCTCCACTGCCTAGAGCTCAGCACTCTAGGTATGCATTATTTTTCTGAACCACTTGGTGGTAAGCTACATGTATCATGGCTTTTTTACCCATAAATAGTTTAAAATGCATTTCCTAAAAATAGAGATATTAAATGGCCATAGCACAGTCATCAACTTGAGTAAATATAATATTGATAGGATAATTTACCATTCAAATTCCAATTTTGTCCATTGACTCCTTTTTTCCCCTCCAGTACAGGATGCAGTCTAGGGTCAGGTATTGCATTTAGTTTTCCTGTCTCAGTTAACCTCCATTAATTTGAAATATTCCCACAGCTTTTGTTGTTGTTGTTGTATTGTCTTTTAGAATATTAACATTTTAAAATAATACAGTAACTCTTTCTTTTAATGGAAATTTCCTATTGGTTTGGCTCATGTTTCTCCATGATTACATTCATATTAGGCATTCTAACTCAGAACACTACATAGGTGATGCACCCTCAAAGTATTACAACTGGAGGCTCAGTAAGTCCAACTGCCCTTTATTAGTGACAATTAATTTTTGATCACCTAATCAAGGGGTTGGCCATATTCACCATGGTATAATCACTATTTTTCTCTTGGGACAAATAAGCATTCTTTCTGGGGGGACACTTTAAGAGTAAACAAATATGCTGCCTCCCATCAAAAGGTCTCCCTAGATATATCATTTCTCTTAGTGAAAGTGAAATAGACTATCTTTTTATATGCTTAGAGATCAATTGTCATAGACAACTGTCTATGAATTGTCTATTCATATCTTTCACCCATTTTTCTCTTAGATTTTCGGTTTGTTGCTCCTCCAGTTTTAAAACATATGTATTTTTTGGGCTTCCCTGGTGGCTCAGTGGTTGAGAGTCTGCCTGCTAATGCAGGGGACACGGGTTCGAGCCCTGGTCTGGAAGGATCCCACATGCCGCAGAGCAGTTAGGCCCGTGAGCCACAACTACTGAGCCTGTGCATCTGGAGCCTGTGCTCCGCAACAAGAGAGGCTGTGATAGTGAGAGGCCTGTGCACCGTGATGAAGAGTGGCCCCCGCTTGCTACAACTAGAGAAAGCCCTCGCACAGAAATGAAAACCCAACACAGCAAAAATAAAGAAATTAATAAAAACTCAAAAAGAAAAAATATACGTATTTTTTTATCTCTATATAAAAAGATCTTTTTGTTTACAGGTCTATATTTAATTTCTACTTTCACTGTATTTTGAACTGAGACTGTTATTTGTAATATTTCTAGTTAATACATATTTCTATTTTATGTAACCCAGTAATATTTCTTTGTGCCTTAGTATGATCAATTTTTGTGAAAGTTCTATATGTTAGAAAAGAAATAATATTTTCTAGTATTTGGGTTCAATCCATATCCAGTAAATCTTATGTTACTGAGGTGTTTTATATCCTTACATATTTGTCTGCTTGACCTGTTTTACTCAAAGTGATGTCAGTATGTACTATTAATATTTTTCTCTGTATTTCTCCTTGAACCTTTTGTAGTTCTGTTTTATGTAGGTTTTTGTGCATTATTTTATGCAAAGATATTCATAGCTATTAAATTATATTTTTGTATGTCATATTAAGTGTTTTGGCTTGTATTTCACTTTATCTCAGGTCAGGATTGCAATACCAGTTTTTTTATTTTTTCCATTTACCTGGTAAATCTTTGTCCATTCATATAATTGAATGGCCTTTATGAATCACTGCTTTTTAGGTGTATCTCATATCTGGTATAGAGTTAAGTTTTTCCTAATGAACAAATTTGCAAATTCATTTTTAACAGGCAAGTTAAACCCATTAACTCTAACTTTTACAATTGGTGTCTGTTCTATCATAATATCATATGCTGTAATTACTGTATTGTGTAGTGTTGACTGCATTTTGTCTCTATTTGTTGTGCTCTCTGCTTTTTAAAAATTTACTTTGTTACTTAGAAAAGATTCTATTTTTATTATTCTTATTACCTTATTTAGCACCTTTTTCCTTACCCGTTTGCTATCTGATATGTCAGTTACAGAAGGTATCATATGACTCCACTTGTTATCTATAAGACATTCAGTGATCTTATTTCCTCATTTTTCTCTGTTCTCTCATGCTATAACATGCAATGTTTATGTAATATTCTTTAATCCACAACCCTACCTTTAGCTCTACAATTAAATATATGAAATACTGTCAGTCTTTTTGCCAAAGTTTTTCTGTTTGGATGAAGCTAAGCCCCTAGTATATTCTTCTGGAAGGCACATGTGCACAGCATTTCCTGAGTTCTGGCACAATCAAATCTCTGTAGTTTTGTTTCTTTGAAGAACATCTTGGTTCACAAATAATATCCTTGGTTTAAGTATGCTTTAACCCCATTTATTCCTTCCTGGGTTATTAGTGATTATTGTCACGTACTTTAATTCTCTATATTTTTAAGCATTTAATATAATTCTTTCATTATTTTTAGTCACCTTTCCATTAAATTAACATGCATATTTACTTTTTATCATCTCTTGATTATTTCTTGTATCTTAGAACTTTAATCTGTTCTCATTTTTCTTCTGCCTGAATAACACCCATTTGTATATATTTTAGTGTGGCTCTATTAAAAATTCTCTTAGTTTTTGTGTAATAATGTTTACTTTCTTGTCTTTTTTAAAAATGAAATGAACATTGAATTGTATTAGAACTCTAGGTTGGCAGTTATTCTCACGCAATGATTTCAAGATATATCATTTGCCTATGGCTTCCATCTGTTCAGAAATCTACTAGCATTCTTATTGCTGCTCCTTTCTGGTTATTTTTTCTGTTTCTCTAGCCACTTTAGAGATATTTTATCTTTTTCAGAAAAGAGATATTAGTATAATGTGCCACAACTATATTTTATTTTTATCTAATATACTTGGGGCTTGAATCTGTGGCCTCATGTCTTTACCTAGGTTTACCCAATTCTATCTTATTTTTGTTCATGTATTACTTCTGAGCTATTCTTCTTTTCTCTTTCTGATACTTTAATTTTACGTATATTATAACTTTTAATTATATTATGTATGTCTCATATAATTTTTTGCATTTTGTATATTTGCATGAAAATATCTATGGATTTTTAAAAATTTTATCTTTTATTTCAGTAATTCTCTCTTCAGTTGTATTTAACCTACAGTATAACCCATTCATAGAATTATTACCTTCAGTTATATTTTCAGTTCTAGAATTTTGTCTTCATCATTTATTTCATTTTTATACAAATTCTCCTCCTAAACTCTTAATTTAATCTTTCAATTTCTTGAACATATTAATCAAAATCATATTCAAATTTGTGTCTTAAAACTCCATTACATGGAGTCTGTTTCAGTTACCTATTATATCCTATGGATTTCAAAAATATCTTGTCTTCTGTTATATCTCATTATTCTTTATTGAGTCCTACACATTATAAATGAGGATCAGGAAAGATAATTTAAGACTCAACATAGGATAAGTTGTTTTCTTACAGAGACGACTTACTTTTGTTAGAGACATCATAATCCAAGATGATATTAATCCAATTACAAATTGAAAGGATGTAAAGCTAGGCTTCGGTCTTGTGAAGACTGAACTATTACTGGTTCACTATTATTCCTATGATATAGCATTTTGAAATTCTAGGAGTCTGGGATGTTTGCCAGAGACCATCCCTTGTCAAGCCCTAAACTAATATTGTTTCCTCTCTGGGTTTATCTTCACCATGTCTTCTCTATCATTTGCTGAATTTTTCTCAGAAAAGTAATAAATCATTTCTGGTTCCCACTAGGACCACATTTATCAAACAACCTCTATGTCTAAGCAATCTCCAACCTCTACTCCCTAAAGCAAATATCTATAAGAGTAGTTATAAATAAATCTAATAATTCTTAATATTTACTTTGCATGCCACAGAAAATAGCATATTATGAATCTACTACTCATAAGAAGTGTGAGAGGTAAGATTCTGAAACTTTTTCACTACAATGTACTAAGTAAGAATAAGAACCAGTTAGCAATATACACATTTTCTACTTTAAATGTTATATATTGATACTGTGTATAAAATAGACAACTGATGGGAACATACTTTATAACAAAGGGAACTCTACCTAAGGCACTGTGGTAACCTAAATAGGAGGGAAGTCCAAAAGGAAGGGGGTATCTGTACGTGTATGGCTGATTCATTTTGTTGTTCAGTGGAGGCTAACACAGCATTGTAAAGCAGCGATATTCCAATAAGAATTAATTTAAAAAATCAAAAATAATTTCAGTTTCATAATTCAAAGGTTTTTTAACTTTTTCACTTAAACAGAGAAAAAAGTCATCAAGGACACAGGAAAGTTTTGCTTAATTTTTTCATGTTTTTCCCCCTACTTAACTGAACTAAAATCTTTAAAAGGGAAGAGATTGTGTTATCATTATCATTGCTTAAGTCATTATCATAATTACACTCATCATTACCATCAATACAGAGAATTTTAAATACATACCACAATCTGGCAATTAAGATTCTGTAAGCAAAATCTATTTTAAGAATCATCAGACACAAAATAAAAACTAATTGCAGCTTACATGGTCCATTTAATTTAACACTCAAGTCATTGTCTTTAAGTGCTAATATGTAGTTAATTTGTTTCATTCAACAAATACTTGTTAGGCACCTACTATGTGCCAAGGACAGTTCGATGTACTGAGGATACAGTGTTGAACTCAAAGTTTCAGCCCTCATGGAATTTACATTCTTGTTAAGAGAGACAGGCAATGAATAAACACAAAGATAAATACAAAACACATTTTATCAGATGATGACCAAGGCTACAGAGAAAAATAAGGTAAAAGGAATTCAGAGGAGTGGGCAAGGAGAAATGCTGTTTTATTGTCCAGATGATAGAGTGACGCTATAAAAAGACCTGAAGGGATTGAGAAAGTGAACAATGCAGATATCTGAGGGAAGAGCACTCAAGGCAGAGAGAAAAAACAACTACAAAGGTCCTGGAGTAGAAGCATGCCTGGTACATTCAGGGAACAGTATGTAAACCAGAACACATGTGCTCTAAATTAGGTTAGAATGGAAAGAGTACAGCTATAATTTTTAGGGCCTTAGAGGTTATTATAAGGACTTGGACTTTTACCCTGAAATACAGGAAGCCACTGAGAAGTTTTAATCAGGTAAATGACATGATCTGACTTATACTGTTAAAAGATTACTCAGATTTCCATGTTGAAAGTAAAAGGCAGGGTGTGGGGCAGAAGAAAGCCAGGAGACCACCTTTGAGGCTACTGAAACAGCCTAGCTAAGAAATGATGGTGCTTGAATTGGAGTGTTGACATAATAATGGCAAGATGTGGTCAGATCCTAAATGATTTCTGAAGATAGATCTGACAGCTTTTGCTGACAAAAGGAACATGGAGATGACAGATGAATTCACAGTTTTTGGCTTAGGCAAGAAAGAAGGATGAAAATATTATCAAATGAGATGTGAAAGACAAGGCGTGGTGTAGCTGCGTTCATTTCTAGAAATGATAAATTTTAATAGCTATTAGACATCTGCAGGGTGATGTTGAGCATGTCATAAAATATATGAATCTGTATTCTGGGAGAGGCAGAGATAAATTCGGAAGTCAACAGCTGATTTAAAGTCTTTAAAGTTGGGTGAGATCACCTCATTAGGGAGTATGAAAACTAAATAGTAGAGGTCTGATAACTGAACACTGGAATATTCCAATATTCAGAGGTTTTGAAAATGAGAAAAATCAAACTGAAGATTAAGTGCTAGTGGAATAGGAAAACCAGATGTTGATATCAAGAAACCAGTGAAAAAAGATATTAAAGGAAAATCAAGTGATCAAATAACACTGATAAATTATGTAAAACAAAGACTAGGAATTGACCATTGGATCTAACAACATAGTACTAACTTTCAAGACTTCTGTAGAGCAGTAGACAAAAGGTCTGATTCAAGCGATTTCAAACAAGAATGGAGAGGCCGCTCTTGCCTTCTGAGATGGCCCACACTGTCTGTGGAGTGTGTTTTTCCTAAATAAATGCACTTTTTACCTATCGAAAACAAAAACAAGAATGGGGAAAAGGAGACTAAACATATTGAGACAGCAAGTATAGGGTACTATTTTGAGTATTTTACTGAAAGAAGCTTAGAGAAATAGAACAAGGACAGAGAAGGGATGTGAGATTAAGTAACTTTTATTCTTAATTGAGAAAATTATTGCTCATTTGAATAAACCAGTAAAGGGGGGAGATCGGTAATGAAAAAGAGACAGGCTGGACAGTCACTTGAGTCATGCCTTTGAGAGGGGATGGGATCCAGAGTAAATGTAAAGGGTTGACCTTCAATAGAGGCATACACAATTGACCAATAACAAATAAAAAACATATACATATACAAAAGCAGTCAACATTGTTTCAGTCCTGGGGAGTAGGAAGAGAATTGGATTTAGCCAGTTTTCAGAATTTTCTGGAAGCATACATTATAGGAAGAAAGAGGCCATGAAGGCATTTGCAAAGTGGTGATTATGATAATGGATTATAAACTCTATATGAAAGTGGAAGTGAGGACATGTAATGTGTGGAAATATTGCAACAGTACTAAAATCAATAGATTGTAGATCCTAGTTGGGCTTAAGAATTTGGGGGGTCTGGACACTAGAGAGAGTGAGTTGGAAAAAGAGGAATAGTGTTTGAAGAGTATAATGTTTAAAATGAAGATGTTGGAGGAGTGCCATCACTGGTAATGGCAACATCTACGTTATGAACATAGAAGCGAATGCCTGAGATAGGGTTAAGGTTAAGGATGTGAACACTGGATCACAGTCAAAGAATTGAGATGGCAGATATGTGGATAATTAAACCATTTAGTATATAGCAAATTCATTCTCTCTGTACATGTATAAAATATATATATATAAATAAAATTACACACGCATATACATTCCAGTATGTGTGTGTGTGTATATATACACACACTGGAGAGAAAGAGAGAGAGAGAGTGAATATGAATAAATTTGCCAGATAGTAGGAGTTTGAAGGAATGTTGGAGAGAAAGAGACCTGGAGGTCTATGGAGGCTTGTAGCAAGGTGGAGTAATGAACAGCATAATCCGATAGCTTGAACCTCAAATCTGAGTATTTTTAAGGAGAATGGTCTGAAAAGTACCAAGAGAGTATCTAACTATCTCCAGGCCCAGTGGCAGAAAAGAACAGAGGGAAAAAACACCCCTTCCCCTCCTTCAGAGGTTTCATGGGAAGCAGTTTCTTTAGAGAGGGTTAAGTGTCAGAGAGCAAGGAGGTGAACAAATGTTTGGTAAATAGGTTAAAACTTCAGAGAGTTGTGTTAATAAGAGGCAGAGTCCCAGGGTATTCATTGGAAGGTTTGGGGACAAAGAAAGGAGAAAGATTGCATAAAAAAGTAGAGACTTATTGGAATAAGGGATGAATATGGATGATGGCGTGACTTGGAAATATCGGGGTTCACAGAACAATTGATAGAAGAATGAAGGGCACAATCTGATTAGTTCTGGATCCTTGAGCAGGATTCAACAGAGAGGCAGTGAGTGTTGTTGAGGAAGGGGGGTGGTTCTTAGCAAGAATATTTAAAGACCTGGGATCCACACTTCACTCCTACAGATAATGGTGTGAAAGCTAGAGAAGAAACCATATATGATGAGATAATCTAAAACACATATACAGAAAAATTATGACTTATCCAATAAGAGCTAAGGCACTTATGCAGTTCGGTTTCGGCGAAAATATCGTAGGGTCTGTGGAAAATCTAGAATTAAAATTTTGGTTGAAAAATAAAAAATTACAAAAGGTATTTTTCCCTCCCTGGAATTGAGAAAATAAACCAGTCTCAATTTTTGTTTCATTGTTAGACTCTCCACCTGTGGGTTGGGTACCTAAATATAGTAAATGTGTTTTCAATCATCAACATAAAATACTCACACTGCAAACATGCAGCGAATCCAACTTTGAATTGAAGCTAATTCTTAAAAAAAAATTAAGAACTATAGAACACTCACCTATCCAGGTACCAGTCTTAAACTCTTTATCTCATATGACACTTGCAATAGACTTGTGATGTGTTATGCCCACTTTTCAGAGGAAGAAATTCAGGCATAGAAAAACAAAACTGTCCTCGGTCATACAGTGAGTAAATACTTGAAGGCTGGTGTGTCTAAGCTGAGAGCACTATCTGAAAATAAGATCTCTATCAGGCTTCTGTAGTATTTCTCAAAGTGCAGAACTTGGACCTGGCAAATTGTAAGAAATGCAAATCCTAGGACCCCACCCCAAACTTACTGAATCAGAAATTCTGGGGGTGGTGTCCAGGCATCTGTATTTTAGTAAGGCTTCCAGGTGATTCTGATGCACATGGAAGTATGAGAACCCCTGTTCTAAAGTAAATAGGAATGAAGTATCAGATTATCAAGAGCATAATAAAGGGCAGGATAACCACCTGTCATTTTAGGCTCATTAAATTCTCTCTCACACGACTGTGTGTGTGTGTGTGTGTGTGTGTGTGTGTGTGTGTGTGTGTGTGTGTGTGTGTGTGTGTGTGTGTGTGTGTCTCACTGGGTGAGTTTGAGTAGGTGGGGTAGGGATGTAGTACTAGCTAATCTCCCTCCCTTGTAAAACCTTCAGGATTATCATTAACTTCAGGATTTATTGAAGTTGTGACAATCCAACAATTTGGAAACACATCTAGTTTACAATTTGGCCATTTTAAGGATTTGAACAACAGTACAAATGTTGTCCTTATTTTCTAGTCTATTAACCACATGAAGAAACAGTAACTTACTCTTTGAAACATTAAATTCTCATTTGCACTACAAAATCTGATGACTTTTAGAGATGTATTGCATATGAGTCTGAATTTTACCAGAAGCAAGACTTCACAAAACAGGACAGTTACGTTGTGAGGCTTGAGACAAGAAAACTGTCATGACATTCATCTCTGATTCTGTATAGGAAACACCTTGTTAGAAAAGATGTTCTTGCTGCCGCAGAGCTGTTGCTAGGGGCAGCTAAACTGCTGAGACAGCCACTTAATCTCTTCTTTCTCAGTGAATAGAGAATCAACATGAAATAGATCACAACTGACTTTTTTGCATTACATAAAAAAATGAACTTCATGGAAAATAGATTTTCACAAAATCATAGCAATATTTCTCTCACCTATATCCACACTTTCCACTCAAAATAGAGACCATCACAAAATCATTAATCAGTCCAATACTTTTCCTCTAGCCCTGAGGGCACAATGAAAAACTAAATCTACCAGGAAAGAAGCCTTGTGGAGAGAAAATCCTACATCTATTATTCAATTTGTGAAGCAGGGCTGGTGAAACCAAGTAACTTTGTGTATTTGTCTGCCTCTGCTAATTTTTCTTTTAGCCACTTTACAACTGCCATATCACATGTATCATCATTGTAGAGGAATTAACAAAGGTACAATTATCTCTATTTTATAGAGGAAGAAACTAATTCCCATAGAAGTTAAGCAAATAGGCATATCTAATGCTACAGTGTTGTGTTTAAGACCTGAATTAGAAACCAGTTCTGTTGATTGTTACTTCTCTGACTCTGGCCCAGTTTTCACCTAAACTTCTGAATGTGTCTAGGAAGAGTACATGCCACTCCCATTCAACAAATTTTTGATGATATAGACCATAATTTTCATACAGTTCAGGGTCACTCTTTCAGTGGGTCCATGAGGTCAAACACTAGGATGTTATTAGCCTTTTTCACTTTCATCCACTCCTGAGTGTACAGTGAAGTTTTTCAGGGGCTATATGATGTATGATGCGGCAATAGACTGAATGCAGAATCAGATAGGAAAATCCAGCTTTCCTCTATTAAGTTGTCCCTAGAGATTTGTAAAAATGTAAAAAATGTCAACCATTTGACCTAAATTGATTTTGCTTTTGAAATTTTCATAAAATTATGTTAACATATAATGATGTTATCATTGCTTCTAAATGAAGTAATAAACATTTCTAAAATATATTAATTTAATTTTAATAAAATAAATAGCAATAGATATAACTGGCATTTTAATAAGCCCTTTGGGGTCCTCAATAATTTTTATGACTGTAAAGGGAGCTTCAGAACAAAATTTTGAGAACTACTGGGCTAAACTAAAGTAAAACCTGACCCACAAATTCCTGTGCTTCAATTAAGTTCTTAATGTATTCATTCTTAAATTCTTCATTCGATAAATATTTCTTGAGCCATACTGTGTGCAAAACAGTGTCAAAAAATAGATACACTGATGACTAAAAGAAGAGTCCTTATTCATATTGGAGGTATAAAACAATAAATAGTCAACACATAGTCCATATGTATTGTAAACTTTGATATATCTTTTAAAGAAAAAGAACAGGATGCTTTTAGGTAGAATAATGAATTGAGGGAAGTATAGATTTGGGAGGTTGTACAGAAGGATAAGGAGGAATCACCATAAAATAAATGAGAAAAAGGAGACCTGATAGAGGAAACAGCATGTCTTTAAGATCTTAGGGTAGGAAAGAGCTTGAGGAACTCAGAGAAGTGAAGTATTGACAGGGAGCTACTGTATAACAAGCAAAGGAGAGATTGGAAAGGAAGACACTGGAAACTGAGGCAGAGGCTATATCTTACAAGCCATCATAGATCATGATAACAACTTTATATTTTATTCAATATGCAGTAGGAAGTTCTTAACGAATTTGAAACAGTGAGGTGGCATAACCTGTGTTGCACAGGCAGTGTTGTTTAATAAGTAAATTTATTGGACTGAAAGAAGACATTAGTCAAAGAAAACCAACAGAAATAGAATGGGAAAGTCAGTGAATCCATGGGAAAATCACTAAAATTTTGCAGAGAACCAGGCAAACTAAGGTGGGGTGATGGGGGGAGGGTGGCGCTGCAGACATATTAGGTTTAACTTGCTTGTGAGATATGTCAGTGGAAACTGTAAGGAGGCAGTAGGATAAAAATGTATAGAGCACAGACATAAGATTTGGAATTAAATATACATTTAGGAACATTGGTATGTATATTGTAAGACCTCAAATTTCAAGTGCTCCCTTAACACTTGAGTGTTAAGACTTAAGACTTGTGAGTCTTTGAGGCTCACAAGGCCCCAGAGGCCTTTCCTGATCTCCCCAGAAATGGTCCTCCACCCAGCAGGAAATGTCCCCAGGCAGTTGGTTCCCATATCACCTGAAACAGCTCTACCTCACCCAGTCCTTAACCTAAGAATTTCACCTGACAGCCTGCAGAATTATTCAAACAAGCCAACCACATCCACCCAGGTGGGGTACACCACCATCCTATTACTACAAAGCCTGCTTCCTACAGCCCCTGCTTATCCACTAGATTCCCTTGTGCAACCCGCATGTTTCAGTACTTCACATGGTCTCCATGTCCTCCTACCAGGGTGTGAATATATGTGTCAAAAAACTGTTTCCAATCTCTTCTGCCAAGTGTGGGGTGTCACATGTTCAGCCATCTTACACTATTTAGGACTGGATCCCTCCTCCACCAACAAGGTGAAAAGAAGGTGATCAGAACAGTATATAGATAGCATTTAAAGACATTGACATAGGTTAACTCACACAAGCAGAAATGTTAAAGAGAAAAGAAAATAGGGCCTAGCAATGAGGTGCAGTCCTGATCCATTAGGAAAAGCTGAGAAATATTTTGACAGGTAAGAGGAAAACCAGTAAACTGCAAAATTTAGAGCCCAAAGAAAAGTATATTTCAAGAATAGGACAAAAAAATTACTTTTAACCCTATCATAAAAGTTAAAGATAATAATGTGTTAATGGACACACAATATAAGAAGAAGAATACAAAGTGTTGGCACAAAAAGTGGGAGTAAAAGTGCAGAGATTTTGTATGTGGTTGAAGTTAGGCTGATATCAACTTAAATATACGGTTATAACTGAAAGATATTTTATGCAAACCTCAAGCTAATCAGAAAGAAAAAGCCTGTAATAAGTACAGCAAATGAAAAAAAAAGAAAATAGTCAAAGCAAATCACTAAAGAGTCATAAAATAATGAAGGAAGGCAGTAATAGAGGAAGAGAGAAACAAAAGGAATGCACAACAGAGAGCCATTAACAAAATGGTGATAAGTCCTCACCTATCAATAATTACTTTAATTGTAAATGAATTAAATGTCCCAATCAAAAAGAATAGAGTTGCTGAATGGATTAAAAAAAACAGCAACATACTATCTACAAGAGTCTCATTTTAGTTTTAAAAACACATAGGTGGAAAGTGAAAAGATAAAAAATATATTCCATGCAAACAGTAACAAAAAGAAAGCTGGAATGGCTATATTTACATCAGACAAAATAGACTTAAAGTCAAAAACTGTCTTCAGAGAAAAAAATATCATTAGATAATGATAAAGGGCTTAATTCAACAGGAAGGTATAATAATTATTAATATATGGACACCCAACATCAGAGCACATAAATATATAAAACAAATACTGACAGATCTGAAGGATAATACTAACAATACAATAATAGGAGGGACTTCAACACCAACTTTCAATAATGGATACAAATCTAGACAGAAAGCAAACCAAAAAATGGCTGACTTGAACAACACATACAACAAATGGACCTCAACAGACATATAAAGAACTTTCCACCCAACAGCAGAATAATACACATTCTTCTCAAGCACTTGCAAAACATCTCCAGATAAGATCACGCTAGTTCACAAAACAAGTCCTTACAAATTTAAAAATATCAAAATCATTTCAATCATCTTTTCCAGCCACAATGGGATGAACCAAAAAATCTATAACAATAATAAAAAGGGAAACCTCACAAATATGTGAGAAATATCAGACTCTTGAAGAACAATTGAGTGAAAGAGGAAATCAATTGAGTGAAAAAGGGAACTTTAAAAGTATCCTGAAACAAACAAAAATGAAAATATAATGTATTAAAACTTAAAAGATGAAGCAAAAGCAGTACTAAGAGGGAACATTAGTGATAAATGCCTCCATTAAAAAATAAGAAAGATCTCAAATAGATGTAACTATACATCTCAAGGAGCTAGAAAAAGAACAAACTAAGTTGAAAGTTAGCATAAGGAAGGAAATAATAAAGATTAGAGCAGAAATAAGTCAAAAATAGAGGCCAGAAAAACTATAGAAAAAAATTAATAAAACTGATACTTGGTTTTTTGAAAAGATACACAAAACTGGCAAATCTTTAGCTCAATGAGAGAGAGAAGACTCAAAATCAGAAACTAAAGAGGAGACATAGTAGCAGTTACCTCAGAAATTAAAAAATCTTAAGAGAGTATTATAAACAATTATATGGCAATGTATAAGACAACATAGAAAAAAATGGATAAATTCCTAGAAATATACAACCTATCAAAACTGAATCAAGAAGAAATAGAAAGCCTAAACAGACTAATAACAAATAAGGAGATTTAATCTGTAATCAAAAACCTCCCAACAGATAATCCCATGACCAAATGGCTTCATGGGTGAATTCTACCAAACATTCAAAGAAGAATAAACTCCAATCCTTCATAAATTCTTCCAAAAAATAGATGAGGGAACATTTCCAAACTCATTTTATGAGGCCAACATCACCCTGATATGAAAACCAGACAAGAACACCACAAGAAAATAAAACTAAGGGCAATATCTCTGATGATCGTAGATGTTAAAATGCTCAATACAATACTAGAAAACCAAACCTAACAGCACATTAAAAGGATCAAACACCATTACCAAGTGTAATTTATTCCTGGGATGCAAGGATGGTTCAGCATATATTGATACAAATCAACGTGAAACACCACATTAACGAAAATGAAAGAAAAAATCATATGATCATCTCGATAGATGTATAAAAAGCATTTGACAAAATTCACCCACCATTCATGATAAAAGCTCTCAACAAAATAGGTAAAGAAGGAACTGAACACAATGCAGACCATATATGAAAAGCCCACAGATAACATCGGAATCACTGGGAAAGAGCTGAAACCTTTTCCTCTAAGATTAGCAACAAAGCAATAATGTCCGCTCAGAAAATAAAAAGCATCAAAAAAAAAAAAAAGTAAAGTTGTCTCTGTTTGAAGATGGCATTATATATGTAAAAAAATGCTAAAGATTCAACAACAACAAAAAAAGTGTTAGGATAAACTAATTCAGTAAAGTTGAAGGAGGCATAAATCAACATACAAAAGTTTAGGAATCAACTTAACCAAAGAGATGAAAGACTTGTACATCAAAAGTTATAAAACACTGATGAAGGAAATTAAAGTAAACACAGATAAATATAAAGACATACAATATTCACGGATGGAAAAGATTAGTGTTGTTAAAATGTCCATCCTATCCAAAGTGATCTACAGATTCAATGCAATTCCTGTAAAATATCCAATGGCATTCTTTACAGAAATAGTAAAAGCAATCCTAAAATTCCTATGTAGCCACAAAGACCCCAAATAGCTGAAGCCATCTTGAGAAAGAAGAACAAACCTGGAGCCATCATACATCCTGATTAAAAAATATATTACAAAAGTAACATAATCAAAACAGTATAGCACTGGCATAAAACCAGGCATATTGCCAACGAAACAGAATAGAGAGGCCAGAAATAAACCCACATAGAGTCAACTAATCTATGACAAGGTGTCAAGAACACAAAATGGGAAAAGGATAACCTCTTTAATAAATGGTGCTGAGAAAACTGGATACTTAAATGAAGAAGAATAAACTGTGACCCTTATCTCACATCGTACACAAAAACTGGATCAAAGACTTAAACATAAGATCTAAAACTGGAAAACTATAAGAAAACAGAGAAAATTCTTCTTGACATTGGTCTGCACAGTAATTTTTAAAAAATATGACACCAAAAACACCAGCAACAAAAGCAGAAATAGAAAAGTGGGATTTCAGCAAACTAAAAAGCTTTTGCACAGCAAAGAAAGCCATCAACAAGATGAAATGGTAACATATGCAATGGGAAAAAATATTTACAAACTATATATTTGTTAAGGGGTTAATATCCAAAATATATAAGGAATCTATACAACTCAATAGCAAAAACAAACAAACAAAAACCCAAATAATCCAACAGAAATCTAAATCCAACAATGGTCAAAGGGCTTGAATGCACATTTCTCAAAAGAAGACAACAGATATATGAAAATGTGCTCAACATCACTAATCATCAGGGAAATGAAAATTACAACACATATCACCTAATACCTGTTAGAATTGCTATCAAAAATCAAAGATAAGTATTGGTGAAGATGTACAGAAAAAGAAATCATAGTACAGTGTTGGTGAGAATGTAATTTGGCACAGCCATTATGGAAAACAGTGCAGATCCCTCTCAAAAAATTAAAAACAGAACCCCACTTTATAAGCTAGTAATGCCACTTCTGGGTATATATTCAAATTAAATGAAATCAGAATCTCAAAGAAATATCTGCACTCCCATGTTTATTGCAACATTATTCAAATTAGCCAAGACACGGAAACAACCTAAATGTCATCAATGGATGATGGATAAAGACAGACAGACACACACAGACACGCACACACAATGTATTATTACTCAGCCTTAACAAAGAAAGAAATTCTGCCGTGGAGGGTTTCTGGAGGACAGTATGCTAAGTGAAATAGGCCGGACACAGAAAGGCAATGCAGCATGATTTCTCATGTCTATTTCTCTTATCAGTACTATCTAAAATAGTCAAACTCATAGAAGCAGAGAGTAGAATGGTGGTTGCCAGGGGCTGGGGTAGGAGAAAATTGAGAGACATTGGGAAAGGGATGCAATGTGTTAGTTATGCAAAAAGAATAAGTTCTGGAGATCTAATGTACAACAATGTGCCTATATTTAACAATGTTTTACTATCAATATATACTTGAAATTTGCTAAAAGGGTAGATCTTAAATGTTCTCACCAGGAGGAATAGAAAAAAGAGGTTACTATATGAAGTGATGGATAAATTAATTACCATGGTTGTGGCAATGATTTCATAATGCATACTATACATGTATCAACACATCAAGTTGTGTTCCTTAAATATATAGAGTGTTGTCAAAAAAAAATTTACCCAGATCCATTTGGTAATATAGAAGTTATTGGTGAATAAGGCAAAAACAGGTTAAAGGGAGTAGTAGGGCTGAAATCAGACTGAAGTGGACTGAAGAGTAAGTGAGACATGAGGGTGTGAAGATATAAAGTCCTTTGAGAGTTTTAGTGAAAAGGGGGAACAGAAAAATATGTCACTACATAGAAATCTAGAATCAAGGGAAGGAGCTTGTCTGAATTCTGGTACGAGTAATATAATAGGCAAAAAGTTTGATAATGCAAGAGAAAGAAGAGATATCCAAGAAAGAGAAGTCCTTAAAAGGCAGGGTGGAATAGAACACATTTAGAGAGAATGGTCTTTGAAAAGAGCAGGAGCTCATCATCCTTGTAATGGGAAGAAATTTAAAAATTAAGTGTGGATACTGGTATATTCTAGACGCGATATAAAAGAGAGAGTTCTTTTTTAGTGGCTCCATTGCTCCTTTGTTCCCACTGAAGTTGAGGCAAATATAGTAGCAACTCAGAGTAGGAGTTTGAGGAGAAAGGAGGAGCTATGAAAGAGTTCATGTGGAGAGTGGAGAGAGAGCCCATTTGAAAATTATGGTAGAATTTCAATAGTTAGTGATTCTCACAGCAGTACTTAACTGCCTGTAAATCACAACTGTAACAATAATTGCTACAATATTGTAAACATCTACTATCACTGCACATATATTATCTCTTTTCGTTTAAACAACTTTGTGATATTGAAATCATTTTCCAGATTTTAGATGTAAGGAATTTAAAGCTTAGAAAGCTTATAAGTGACAGGGTGGTGAACTGAATTCAGCTCTATTTAATGAAAATCATATCACACCATAACAATGTAAGTTATAATATACCATAACAGGGTTTCTCAAACTTGAGTAATGCAGACACAATTTAAAGGGAAACAATTCTCATGGACTCCTAGCATATATTGAAATTATTTTATTTAAATATCTACAAACACAAAAATGAGAATAAACTCTATACTTACAGCTCTTATATAACTAGAAAACCATCTAAAATTTTAAAATTAGCAACAAAACTATAAGATCAAAAAAATTCCAGTATCAACAGTATTTAAAAGTGATACTTGTTAAAACTGATTCATTTATAATAAATTTAATAGTAAGTAATATAGTTTTGTGTAATATGTTTAATTTTTGTAAATCTTTTTACTTTGAACATGACTGTCACTTAAGTTGCCATCATTATCATTATTTTTCCTTTCTAACGACAGACTAATTTCTAACTACCAATCATTATTTTTAATACTTAATTTTCCACTAGTGCACTTAAAAATACAATACCAAAAATAATTAAAGAAAATGTCTTCTTTATATACTTACTATGCTTACAGCTAACAAACAGTTTTAGGATAATACTTATAAAGGTGACATATGTTTACCAGTTTTAGATCTTGTCCTGACTACTTGAGTGCAGGTACTTAATGGATGAATTATTTATTTTACTGACACAATTCTCCATTTCAAATACTGTGCTCTCAGGTCATTTGATCTTCTCCTGACACCAGACCATTTGTAAACTAAAATACAAATGCAGGCACTGAAATTGTGTAAAAACACCATTTATAAGGTAGTTATTCAAATGATCTAATGTTTGAGATATCAACCCAGTTGTCTCATCCCAGCTCAAGTCTGCAAACCTTTCCCTAACAACATAATTGCTACACCCGCTTCAAGTGAGCACTCAGATTTGTGCTCAGTATTTTAAGTAAAGGCAATGAACATATTCATTTGAAAGAATACAGGGTTCCTATGGAATAATGGCAACTTCCTAAATCTAATGTCTTTACCCATCATACAACTACCACAGAGAGAAACAAACAAATAAAACTGCCCATAAACTATGTCAAAGCACAAACTGGGAGGCAAAGAATACAGTATAATTCAATACACATGTAAGTAAAGCAAATAACTGAAACTAGCACTCAGCTTTGAACTCCACTCAAGAGTAGACAGTCAGGTAGAGACTGTACAGAATAGAGGAGAGAACAGTGGGGTCCTAGCCCTGGTGGAATACAGATAAAACCAACCCCAGAGGGAGTCACATATTGAATGAGGGAAACCGTAAGAACAAGTCTGAGACTTTGAGGATCAGAGTTCTAGTCCCACTGTGTGGGACTCATGGCACCAATCTAGGGAAGTGTTATTTCTTAAGGCCTGTGAAGAAGGAAGCAGTGGAAATATGGCTCCTATGGAAAAAACAATCACAAAATTAAAAGACATATCACCCCCTTCTTTCCTCACCCCTCCCCTTGGAAAAAATCTACTAAAGATTTTACAGCATCAAAAGAACAGGGTGCTCTTAACTAAGACATGTAGGAAACTACCAAAAGTTCAGAGTAACAGGCAGAATCATCTGTTACTGCTAATCCCAGAAAATGTAAGGCATTTAAAATTAATGACAAATGGCAGAAGCCATCCATACAAAGCTATTCTAAGAAAAAAATAAATGAAAACATTTTAGCTGATAAAAATCTCCATCAAATATGTAAACACAAAGCACCAAAAGTCTGAAACACAATATGCCAAGCTGAATTAAATATCTTTAAAGAAGCATTTGCAAATATTTTAAAAGGTTTTGAATTAAATATTTAAATCTCTGAATGTTAATGGACAAAAAGGGAAGCTATGGAATGATAACCGAACTCATGAAGGAAATTGAAGAAGAACAAAAAATCGTCTCTAAAATCAAGGCAAAATTTAAGCTTTGTGCAAGAGAATAAGTACAACTTAAAATATAATAAGGAGAAATAAAAAGAAATATGAAAATATCCAAGAAAATGAAAATAAGGTAAAGGGAGGAGTAAAAAAAAAAAGATTATAGGGATGGTGATAAATATGGTAAGTAAGCGAAGCTCTAAAAAATTATTGGAGTCACTGAAGAAAACATAATGAAACAGAATATTTAAAAACATAACCCAAGAAACGTTGCAGAAATAATAGAAAATCTAAATCTATATATCAAAAGAACCTTTAAAGATGAAAAATATGATCCTTTGGGCCTCCAGGCAAAAGAATTCGGTGATTTACAAAGGGAAAAAAAATAAAATTGGCATCAAATATCTCAATAACAACAGAGAGCAAGAACATGGTGCGGGAGTACTTTCAAGTAACTCAGGGAAACAAAGCATAAACTGAAGATTTTTCAATTGAACCAAGTTGTCCATCAAGCATCAAGATTTAGGAAACAGTTTAAATATCAAAGACCTCATGGAATACTGTATTCACAAAATCTCCTGGTAAAATCTATTGCAGAACTAGCTTCATGCCATCAAGAGATGACTGACAAAAGGATGGGATTGTGTTCAATATATTTAAAGTAAATCTAATCTAAAACAATGGTACAGACATGGCTGGAAAACACATGTAAATAACAC
This sequence comes from Grampus griseus, assembly GCF_964374135.1. Classification (NCBI taxonomy): domain Eukaryota; kingdom Metazoa; phylum Chordata; class Mammalia; order Artiodactyla; family Delphinidae; genus Grampus; species Grampus griseus. The sequence continues at coordinate 98,477,275 of NC_139018.1, forward strand.
CATAAAAACAGGAGAGGAGAGGGAAAAGAGAACAAGGAAAGTTGAATAAGCACAATGACTGCCCACAGGAATGTGGACAAAGAATGTCACCTGACATTTCAGTAAATAAAGAATGTTGCCTGCTATTCCAGTAAACAACAAATGTTGCCCACTATCAAGCCATCAGCCACTGAAGCCGCCCATGCTAATGTGCCCTGAAAGGAATCAGGATAGAGAAGAACAGGATACTGGCCATAGTTAAGATGCACATCTAAGGATTAATTTTAATGAGTCCAGACTTTTGCATCTTCCCATGCATAGAAAAGCACTAAAATCATGAACTTGAGATGTTGGGGGTGGGGATTGTGAAGTGCAGTAATCTTTTGATGTTTGAACCACATGTTTGTTTGTTTGTTTTTTCAGCAAAAACTTTTGTGCATCCTGGCCTCTTCAGAAAAGTACATGAGAGCTACCTGAGAAGAGGTTTCTCAAGGTACAGTCCTCTGTAAGGTACTGAATTAAACATAACTCACCACCTTTAGGTTGTGCTTTTTTCCCCCCCATCAACAGGTAGGAAGTGGGAATCAAAATATATTCCTTTGAAGCTGACAAACTAAAGAATCCAAACCCAAATCAAAGTTCAAATGAGGAAAAGAGTACTAAAACTACCATTAAAAATATTACTATAAAGGAACAACAAGAACAAAAATTCAAACTTGCCAATACAACGAAAGAAATTTTTTTTGATTTAATTAATTTTTAACATCTTTATTAGAGTATAACTGCTTTACAATGTTGTGTTAGTTTCTGCTTTATAACAAAGTGAATCAGCCATACATACACACATATCCCCATCTCCCCTCCCTCTTGCATCTCTTTCCCACCCCCCCATCCCACCTCTCTAGGTGGTCACAAAGCACCGAGCTGATCTCGGTTGCACTATGCAGCTGCTTCCCACTAGCTATCTATTTTACATTGGGTAGTGTATATATGTCCATGCCACTCTCTCACTTTGTCACAGCTTACCCTTCCACCTCCCTGCAGCCTCAAGTCCATTCCCTACGGCTGTGTCTTTATCCCTGTCCTGCCCCTAGGTTCTTCAGAACCTTTTTTTTCAGATTCCATATATATGTGTTAGCATACGGTATTTGTTTTTCTCTTTCTGACTTACTTCACTCTTCATGACAGACTCTAGGTCTATCCACCTCACTACAAATAACTCAATTTTGTTTCTTTTTATGGCTGAGTAATATTCCATTGTATATATGTGCCAAATCTTCTTTATCCATTCATCTGATGATGGACACTTAGGTTGCTTCCATGTCCTGGCTATTGTAAACAGAGGTGCAATGAACATTGTGGTACATGACTCTTTTTGAATTATGGTTTTCTCAGGGTATATGCCCAGTAGTGGGATTGATGGGTCATATGGCAGTTATATTTTTATTTTTTAAGGAACCTCCAGAGTGGATGTATCAGTTTACATTCCCACCAACAGGGAAAGAGGGTTCCGTTTTCTCCACATCCTCTCCAGTATTTATTGTTTGTAGATTTTTGATGATGGCCATTCTGCCTGCTGTGAAGTGATACCTCAGTGTAGTTTTCATTTGCATTTCTCTAATGATTAGTGATGTTGAGCATCCTTTCATGTGTTTGTTGGCAATCTGTATATCTTCTTTGGAGAAATGTCTATTTAGCTCTTCTGCCCATTTTTGGATCGGGTTGTATGTTTTTCTGATACTGAGCGGCATGAGCTGCTTATAAATTTTGGAGATTAATCCTTTGTCAGTTGCTTCATTTGCAAATATTTTCTCTCATTCTGAGGGTTGTCTTTTCATCTTGTTTATGGTTTCTTTTCCTGTTCAAAAGCTTTTAAGTTTCATTAGGTCCCATTTGTTTTTGTTTTTAATTCCATTTCTCTAGGAGGTGGGTCAAAAAGGATCTTGCTGTGATTTATGTCATAGCGTGTTCTGCCTATGCTTTCAAAAGTAAACTCAAAATGGATTAAAGACCTAAATGTAAGGTCAGACACTATAAAACTCTTAGAGGACAACAAAAGAAGTTTAAAAGGAGTTTTAAAAAAACATACCTCATAGAGAAGAAATATAATAAAATAGTATAAATCAATACAAACAGAAAAAAATGACAAAGTTGAGATCACATTTATAACCCATCAGAGTAACTGTAAATGAACTTAACTCACCTGTTTAAAAAAAAAAAAGACTTCAGGTTGATTCTCAAAAACTACGAAGCTCTACACTAAACAACAGACAAACCTACCACAAAGTGATCCACAAATACTAAGAATAAAGGGCAGTAAATGGTCAAATGTACACAAGGCCAATAATGATATCAGACATAAGGTAGAATTCATGCCAAAACAATAAAGTGAAACAAAAAATAATATTTTGTAACACCAAAAACCACAATTTATAATAAAGAGATAATAGTTACAAATCTATTTACAAAAAATAAAAAAGCAACAGCATTTATTAATAGAAACTACAGACATGCAAAAAGGAGCTGACAGAAGCACACCATAGATTTTAACATACTACTCTCAGCCTAACATGGGTCAAGTCAAGAAAAAAGAGAAATATAAAAGACTTAAATAATTATCATTAAGATAGATCTCATGGATATATATATATCAAACTTTATATCCCTAAAATGTATATTTTCTTAACCACACGAGACATTTATGAAAATCTAATCCCAAAAATGTCTCAATTAGTTTCACAAAATAGATAGAAACATTATCTTATCAAAATGAGATAAAATTAAGAATTAGTAAGAATTTTTTTCTTTTTTTGTGGTACGCAGGCCTCTCACTGCTGTGGCCTCTCCCGTTGCAGAGCACAGGCTCCAGACGTGCAGGCTCAGTGGCCATGGCTCACGGGCCTAGCCACTCCGCAGCATGTGGGATCTTCCCGGACCAGGGCATGAACCTACGTCCCCTGCATCGACAGGCGGACACTCAACCACTGCGCCACCAGGGAAGCCCAGTAAGACATTTTTAAATGTTCTTTCTCAAAATTGAAAACCTCCCTATCAATCAATTTGTTGAATAGGGAAAGGCACACCAAAATAGACAATTCTGAAATTAATTATGATGAAGGCACTCCACGTCAGTATCCATGGGACAAAATATACGCATTGATCAAAGAAAAAATTTAAATGAAAATAAGTTAAACAAAAGACCCCAAATAGCCAAAGCAATCTTGAAAAAGGAAAAGGGAGCTGGAAGAATCAGTTTCCTGGACTTCAGACTATACTACAAAGCTATAGTAATCAAGACAGTATGGTACTGGCACAAGAACAGAAATATAGATCAATGGAACAGGATAGATAGCCCAGAGATAAACCCATGCACATATGGTCACCTTATCTTTGATAGAGGAGGCAAGAATATATGGTGGAGAAAAGACAGCCTTTTCAATAAGTGGGGCTGGGAAAACTGGACAGCTACATGTAAAAGAATGAAATTAGAACACTCCCTAACACCATACACAAAAATAAGCTCAAAATGGATTAAAGACCTAAATGTAAGGCCAGACACTATCAAACTTTTGAGGAAATCATAGGTAGAACACTCTATGACATAAATCACAGCAAGATCCTTTTTGATCCACCTCCTAGAGAAATGAAAGTAAAAACAAAAATAAACAAATAGGACCTAATGAAACTTCAAAGCTTTTGCACAGCAAAGGCAACCATAAGCAAGATGAAAAGATAACCCTCAGAATGGGAGAAAATATTTGCAAATGAAGCAACTGACAAAGGATTGATCTCCAAAATTTATAAGTAGTTCATGCAGCTCAATATCAAAAAAACAAACAACCCAATCCAAAAATGGGCAGAAGACCTAAATAGACATTTCTCCAAAGAAGATATACAGATTGCCAACAAACACATGAAAGAATGCTCAACATCTTTAATCATTAGAGAAATGCAAATCAAAACTACAATGAGATATCATCCCACACCAGTCAGAATGGACATCATCTAAAAGTCTACAAACAATGAATGCTGGAGAGGGTGTGGAGAAAAGGGAACTCTCTTGCACTGTTGGTGGGAATGTAAATTGATACAGCCACTATGTAAAACAATATGGAGTTTTCTTAAAAAACTAAATTTAGAACTACCATATGACCCAGCAATCTCACTACTGGGCATATACCCTGAGAAAACCATAATTCATAAAGAGTCATGTACCACAATGTTCACTGCAGCTCTATTTACAATAGCTAGGACATGGAAGCAAGCTAAGTGTCCATCAACACATGAACGGATAAAGAAGATGTGGCACATATATACAATGGAACATTACTCAGCCATAAAAAGAAACAAAACTGAGTTATTTGTAGTGAGATGGATGGACCTAGAGTCTGTCATACAGAGTGAAGTAAGTCAGATAGAGAAAAAGAAATACTGTATGCTAACACATACATATGGAATCTAAAATCAAACAAAAAATGGTCATGGGGCAAGATGGGAATAAAGATGCAGACCTACTAGAGAATGGACTTGAGGATATGGGGAGGGGGAAGGGTAAGATGGGACAAAGTGACAGAGTGGCATGGACATATATACACTACCAAACGTAAAATAGATAGCTAGTGGGAAGTAGCCGCATAGCACAGGGAGATCAGCTTGGTACTTTGTGACCACCTAGAGAGGTGGGATATGGAGGGTGGGAGGGAGGGAGACTCAAGAGGGAAGAGATATGGGGATATATGCATATGTATAACTGATTCACTTTGTTATAAAGAAGAAACTAACACACCATTGTAAAGCAGTTATACTCCAATAAAGATGTTAAGAAAAAAAAAAAGAAAAACAAGAATAATTTAAAATCTCAACTCAACATAATTGTTAAAGAAGAAAAAAGTCAATCAAGGGAAAGCATTATAAAAGGAAAATGTGAGATAAAAGTATAAAACTAAAATAGATATAATACATCAAAGCATTGCTTCCTGGAAAAAAAGTAAAATATATAAATCAATCAATAAGAAAGTGAAAAGTATTGAATATAAAAACAGCAAATAAAAATAAGAGAAAAATAATAATTGAAACCTTTTAACCATAAATGATTATTTTGTAGAACACTGTACAAATAAATTTAGAACTCTAAGTTCAGTACTGTATAACAGAACTCTGCAATGATAGAAATGTCCTACAGCCGCACCATCCAGTAGCCATATGTGTCTACCAAACACTTTATACTTAAATGTGGCTAGTATGACTGAAGAACTAAAATTTATATTTAATTTAATTGTAATTAATTTAAATATGTATAGCCTCACACAGATAGCAACTATGATATCAGAAAGCAAATAAGGTGATAAAAATGAAATTTTTCTAAGAAAATGCAATTTATCAAACTAAATTCAATAGAGATTTTTTAAATCTACAAACCAATTCTATAGAAAAATAAAATTATCAAAAAAATCTCTCCCTACTTCTCTCACTCTGACATTCATACACAGAGAGCATCATGCCCAGATACTTTACACAGAAGAATTTACACCAAACAATCAAAAACTGAATACTTCCAACTCTAAGTTACTTCTAAGAATTTCTACACTATTTTCCCCAATTTTCTTGAGATATGATTGACACACAACAACGCATAAGTGTAATGTGTAAAAAATGTTGATTTGATATATTTATGTATTGCAATATGACGTACCACCACAATATTAACTAATATCTCAGTCATGTCAACTACCATTTCTTTTTTGTGGGGAAAACATTTAAGATCTACTCTCTTAGCAACTTTCAAGCATATACTACAGTAATAATATAACCACAATGTTGTGCATTAGGTTGCCAGAATTTATGCATCTTCTAACTGGTAGTTTGTACCCTTTGACCTATGTTGCCCTATTTCCCCCACCCCCCAGTTTTGGGTAACCTTCATTCTACTCTATGTTTCTATGAGTTCAGTTTTTTTTAGAATTCCACATATAAGTGATATCATACATTATTTGTATTTCTGTGTCTGACTTATTTACCTTAGCATAATGTCCTCTAGGACCATACATGTTGTCACAAACGGCAGGATTTCCATCCTTCTTGTGGGTGAATATAGTATATCATTGAGTATATAGTATAACATCTTTACCCTTTCATTTACTGACAGACACTTTGGTTGTTTCCATATCTTGGCTATTGTGAAAAATGCTGGGAATGCAAATATCTCTTTGAGACCCTGTTTTTATTACCTTTGGATATACACCCGAAGTGATATTGCTAGATCACATGGTCGTTCTACCTTTATTTTTTGAGGCACCTGCACACTGTTTTCCATAGTGGCTGCATCACTTTACATTCTCACCAACAGCTCATGAGGATTCCCTCTTCTCCACATCCTCACCAACACTTGTTCTCTTGGGTTTTTAACAATGCAATTCTAATAGGTGTGAGGTGATAGCTCATTGTGGTATTTTTTTTTTTTACCATCTTTATTGAAGTATAATTGCTTTACAATGGTGTGTTAGTTTCTGTTTTATAACAAAGTGAATCAGCTATACATATATGTATGTTCCCATATCTCTCCCCTCTTGTGTCACCCTCCCTCCCACCCTCCTTATCCCACGTATCTAGGTGGTCACAAAGCACCAACCTGATCTCCCTGTGCTATGCGGCTGCTTCCCACTAGCTATCTATTTTACGTTTGGTAGTGTATATATGTCCATGCCACTCTCTCACTATGTCACAGCTTACCCTTCCTGCTCCCCATATATTCAAGTCCATTCTCTAGTAGGTCTGTGTCTTTATTCTTGTCTTGCCCCTAGGTTCTTCATGACTTTTTTTTTTTTCTTAGATTCCATATATATGTACTAGCATATGGTATTTGTTTTTCTCTTTCTGACTTACTTCACTCTGTATGACAGACTCCAGGTCCATCAACCTCACTACAAATAACTCAATTTCATTCCGTTTTACAGCTGAGTAATATTCCATTGTATTTATGTGCCAAATCTTCCTTATCCATTCATCTGTTGATGGACACTTCAGTTGCTTCCATGTCCTGGCTATTGTAAATAAAGCTGCAATGAACATTTTGGTACATGACTCTTTTTGAATTATGGTTTTCTCAGGGTATATGCCCAGTAGTGAGACTGCTGGGTCATATGGTAGTTGTATTTGGAACAATTTTGCATGCACCTTAGGACACAGCAAATATGTTGATGCTGAGAAGCAAGATTTTCAATATGGAAGAAGAAAATATTAAATGAGAAATTATGTATACACAGACACACAAACACTTCCTAGTTCTGTTCACTGAAAGTACACAGCAAAGATACTTCAACACAAATGAGTACTTTTAGCTACGAGAGCTGGTTTTCTAAATACCATTCATTACTAGAAGAAAAGTGGGCTCCTTGGAGAAAATTTTTTTTCCAGGTCTGAGAAAAGAAAGAAAAGAACAACGTATTACCCAAAAAGGAAGGAGGTGGTCAAAGACTAAAGGAGACCTGTCAAAATCACAGAAGCTGTTGTTCCTATTGGACAAATCAGGACAATCTGAGCATCAAAAGGAATAATTATCATAATGGATTATTTCACACTAAATAAAAAAAGAGTCCATGTGCTACAATCACACACACACACACACACACACACACACACACACACACACACACACTCTACAAGGGAAGGGAAAGCTCTTCAGCTTCATCTACAACAAAGGTCATCAAATTGCCTCCCATGGCTTATATCCTGCTATAGGCTGTTTTTGCGCAGACCATGAGCTAAGAATATTTTTTTCCATTAAAAAAAAGAAAAAAATAATATGCCACAGAGAACATATGTGACCCACAAAGCCTGAAATATTTACTGTATGGCTCTTTACAGAAAAAAAAAAAGTATAGACCTCTGATCTAGAAGAATGACTGAATTAAATAATCACCATTTTGTAACCATCAATGTAATGCAAGATGCAGGAAAGAAACTAATCCTAAAACCATAGGCTAAAATTTGCTAAAGACAAAACAACAAAAAAGGATACTCATAGATTCTCCAATTGTTATTCAACAGATTTAATTACAAAGTAGAAACCTACATTAAAACGAATAACTTCACCATTATTAGGACAAACTGACATGAAGTTCCTGGTGTGATAAAATGGTAAATATATAAAAATGGCAAATTTTTCCAAAATATTTTAACCACAACCTGATCCAAAGGAAACGATTAGACAAATCCAGTTTGAAGAATATTCCACCATACAGATATTTGATCTAGTATTATCAAAAATGTCAATGTTTTAGAAGGCAGAGAAAAAAAAAGGCAGAGTATGAGTTATATTCTAGATTAAAAGGATTAGACACATGGCAAGAAAATCCAATATGTGCTCCCTGAGATTACAGACATTTGACCCTGTCCAAAATGCCCATTTAGACATTTGCTTTCCACCAAAAGGTCCTTGAAATTTGGTCCTATCAAAAATGTCCATGAGCATATTTGGTCCATGTCCAATGACCCTTGATATTTGGTCCTGTCAAAAATTTCCACGCTTAGAAAATGTCACTGGGTTCAAATATATCTCATTGTGTTGTGGCTTTAAGGCCAGAGTAACCCTTCTTGCCTCAGTAGACTAGCGCATGGAGTTAGGTAGATGGGTCAGGCTTCAAATCTTGCAAAAGAGTGGAATTTATATTAACTAAGCCTTCCAAGGAAGAGTCCTAAAGATAGAGAAGGATGGAATCTCATGATGCGTGGTGCATTAACGTGTGACTGGGCATTTGGTTGGATGTGGCTGAGACATTCAATAAGGGTGGAGTTTGAAAGGAGGAGTTTGGTCAAGTCTCTATGTAAAACAGGCAATGAACACATTGACATAAACAGATTTTTCAGTGATGGTACCTTCAAGCCAGCACAACACAGTTCACTCAGTTACTTACTGGGCACAGTGTAGTATTGGGTTACACTACACCATTGATTTATACATTAACAATGAAAAGACTAGAACCACATGTAGATACATATAGAATGAAGTACTTGCATTTGTATGGGAATTAAATCTCTACATTAACTCTTCATTGTGCATGAGGGACTTGACATTGCAAATATGAATGCAATTCAACTACTCCTAATAGATGCACAAGTAAAAGGATGCTTATTTCACTTTTCACAATCACTGTGGTGCAAAAATCTTCTTTGGGTCTATCATGTGAGTATATGACAATGGAAAATAACATCTATAATGTGCATCCATGTTGTTTGGACTTCATCTGTGTCTGTGGAAGATTCAAATGAAAATTTGACTATATTGTAGAGAAGGGAGAAGAAAATTTAGATGACTTAATGTATTATGTTAAGAGAGTGTATGTCCATGGAAGGCATGGCAGGAGCAGAAGACAAACAGAGGTTCCAAGATTTCCATCAGAAACTTGGAATGTTTATAAATCAGAGCTGGATGGCAATCACAGGACAAACAATGCAGTGGAAGGTTGGTACAGCAAATTTCAAAAGCTGATGGAAGTGCAGCATCCTTGGAGATTTATTGACGTGTTAAAATATGAACAGCAAAGCAATGAACAAGTTATTACTAGGTGCTTAATGATACGCTCAAATATGGCCATCAACTTTAGGACAATACTGACAAAAAGAAATCTGTATAACTGAAACTGTTAACAGTATAGGGGAGGAAGAATTTTCTTCTACCCTTATAGGTCCTTTTGTTTGGCCTAATAATCAAATTGACATAAGATCGATAAACAAGAGAAAATCAAATTTAATTTTGTACATACAGAGGCCCCTTAGCTATGGGACCTAAGAAGTGACTAAAGCATGCTGTTCACCTACCCTTTCAGACAAAATCAATTATTTGTGAAGATTTGGCAAGACAAAGGAGTTTTTGTTTGGGGTAGCAAATTAATGAAGAGTAACAACGTTTGTTTATATAGTTTCCTCAGCCTCAAACTCCCTATCTCCAGCCTTCTATCCTCCTGGCACAGGAAGGATACCTTCCCATGAAAGCTTTGTTTTCCACTTCCAGGGAACCAAAGGAGGGTATGAGTGTTCTTGTGCCAGCTGTTTCTCAAGTAACTTTAATTCAAAATAATCAATGTGCCACCTTGGCATATTTGGGGATGGCCTGCCCTGAGCCCCATCAGCAGATATAATAGAGAACATTTTGGACAGGAGCAAATACAAAGGACTATTTGGCATGGACCAAATGTCTCAACAGATGTCTGGGACAGGTTCAAATGTCCTACAAGGGATCCCCAATTGATATAAAGAATATTTAGGAACAAGAAAAGACATTTACTTTAGACTGTACGTTACATAATACCAATTATCAGTGGCAAATGTCTTTTCTGGGATTGTTGTTGTAGTTACATAGGAAAATGTCTTTGTTCTTAGGAAAAAGACCTGAAGTACTTCGGGGTGAAGTGTCTTGATGCCTGCAACTTACTTTCAAGTAATGCAGCCCCCCAAAACACGTGTGTGTGTGTGGAGAGAGGAAGAGATAAAAAGAAGCAAATGCCAGAAAATGTTAGTAATTACTGGGCATAGGTAAAGGGTATATGTATCCTATTGCACTACTTTTTCAACTTTTCTGTGGGTTCAAGTTTTATTAAAAGTTGGGAAATTTTGAAAGGCATTTGTTTGCTAAGTGAACATGGTTTTCAAATTTATCTGCTAAATTTTAATTTCCTGCAGTTTTTTGTGTTCTCATACCACCTGGTTGCTGCATGACTAAAATAAACCCAGCCACAAAAGAAAAACAAGCTAAAAATTGTTTGACACAAAAGCCAAACAATTTTTTCCACTGAGTAGGAAAAAAGAATCACCATCATTAAACTTATTGGCAAGTTATATTCTTATAAATTTTTATTCTCCTAATTCCATATAACTATTTATTGCTTTGTGTCAGCATCTACTAAAAGGGAGGAACAAACAGGCAAAATTTATGCCCAATTACACTCTGGCAATGTTTTTTATCTCTAAGAGTAACAATATGCCAAACATTAAAAAAAGAAGATACAGGAGGTATTTTTTCATAATTTACAAGACAGGAAATCACATTATCTCCTTCTATTACATGGTTAAGTATTGTAGAAAACATATATTCAGGTTGATAGTTCTAATAGACAGCTATACAAGGTGTATAAGCAATCCTGTGATCCCTCATCATTACAATCACCCCAGTCTCAAATGGAACAAAAATGACACATGTAGAAAGGTGCAGAAGACCAAAGTTACAGCTTTAGCTTGCTTCTAAATAGATCAATATTTGGGGGTAAATCACTTTCCTTCTCTGAGCTTCCATTTCATCTGTAAAATGAGGCACTTGAACTTGAATTAAGATTGTTAAAACTGTAGAATCAAGGGCCATTTTTTTTTCAAGGACTAGGTGGAGAGGAGCCAATTTTAAATAATCATTTTATAAGAAATAAAAACTCAATCTGAGGTAGATATTATTCCTTAGAACCCAATGAGGCAGAGAAGGGAGGAGGCCAGAATGTACATGAAACTGATGAGCCTGAGGGAGTCACTCCTTTCTAGACTGGGGGCTACATTCTCTGGGGAGGACTACTGGAGCAGAAGACCACCCTGTCGAAGTTCTGAGTGAGGGATGGCCCCAGAGGAAGGCTGGAAGTTAGATTGGGTGAGCAAGGTGGCCTCTGACTTTTGTTTGATATGACCACTCTACCCAGAGCCACCAAAAATCCTTATATATTTGATGTGGTTAAAAATTTTTAATTATGAATTCTAGAAATAAACAATATTTTGAAATGAGGTAGCAACAGAAGTGTAAAATGCCCCCACAAAGAGGAAAGAAGTAACCCTGAAGAAGTCAGAAATGCAAAAAAAAAAGGGAAAAAGAAAAGAAAAAAACAGACATACAAATAAAAACTGAGCTCAAATAAAATTAGAGTTTTAAGGAAGTTTTGCCTGAACTTTTGAGGATACGTTGCCTCCAAGTGACGTATGAGGTAATTCAAACACAGTTAAGACCTTAGGTGAGCAGAATCCTTGGGAAATGGATTAGCTGATTAATCAATTTCAAAAACTTGTCAGTCTCTCAACTCTTCACTATTTAAATTTTTTTTTCTAAATAAGAACAGTCTCCTGAACATTACTGAATCTTCCTTTGATCATTTTAGATCCTTCAGTACCACCAAGTCACTATTTTAAACATGATTACTCCGTACAGGGACTGAAGATATGGGATTTGCTAACATTGGACTAAATCCATTTAGGCTCATGCATCCCTGCAAGATGCTTTTCTGGAGAGAGATCATGAATATGAACTATTTTCTCACTCTTTGCCTCCTTCTCATGAAATACAAATGTGGCCAAAAAAAAAAAAAAAAAGAGAAAAATTCTGTTAATTGAGGCTTTTGATTAGTTTGAGTTCCTAAGACCGTACTCTTTCAACAGAGCAATTAGAGCAACATTTCTTGCCCATATATTTTCAAGAAAGTTCCTCAAGGTTCTAACTGACAGTTCATTTTTTAAACTCTTATGAATTTGGAAGCAGAAATTCAACTCACAATTGAACTTCCTTAAGTTTGCAGACACAGTGTTTCAAATTCTAATTCTACTGTGGAGCAAACCTAGATTGAAAAATTTAGGACAAAAAAAGTACATTATTTACACTGGGTAACTGTATCCATAAACAGAGTTTTTGAAACACAATAGCAAGTTCTATTAAAGATGTTTATGTTCCTGGGAACATTTCCTTGCATTCCTCTACTGGATTATTTGTACACAGATCAGTGTTCACAAACTTTCAACTGACATTAATTTCAATACTGTAAAAAAAAATCTCTAAATATATAAAAATTATTACTTTAAGAATAAATTTGATTCTGAATTAGTGTCTGATTTTGAGTCTTGAAAGTAAGATACCAACTTGCTCAAATTCTTTGTTTAAAAAAAATATGAAAATGCCATGTGAACAGGCAACTGATAAGAGTAGACCATACCTCCCTGGGATGATTCACAGAAGCACTATTCATGGGGATTATGGATAGCAGTTCTGAAAGCAGGAAAGCAGAACAAAATTTTCAAGGTTACGTTCAAGATAAACTCTGTTATGGAGAGAGGAGGCATGCATGAACCAAATACAGTAGTCTTGACCCCCCTTATTTGTGGTTTCCCTTTCCACAGTTTCAGTTACCCACTGTCAACCATGGTTTGAAAATATCAAATGGAATATTCCAGAAGTAAACAATTCATAAGTTTTAAATCACGTGCTGTTCTGAGTAGCATGATGAAATCTGTCCCACCCGGATGTGACAGTGTATCTACACTAACCACCCACTAGTATAGCAAAAAACATAGTATTAGCTACAGGGTTCAGTATTAGCTACAGTTTCAGGCATCCACTGGGGGTAATGGAACATATCTCCTGTGAAAAAAGAACTACTGGAGCACAAAATCTCACTCAACTAGGGTTATCTAGCTACTGCCATAGCCAAATGAGGCAATGAAGATCAATAACGAGCCCTGTTACAGCACTATCTCTTGGAAACCAACTGGCCATCTCGTGGTCAGGTGGCTACACAGGACTCTTTCTGCCCCCCACATGGCACATTCATTTTGACAGGAATCACCACACATTCCAGGTAGGGCTTCAGTAAGTACCACTACCCAAGGCCTTACAGAAAGAGCATCTGATCCACTGCCAGAGCACACTGCACCTCCTCCACCAGACCAAGAAACTCACTTTGCACCAAAGGAAATAAGGCTGTGGGCACGTACACAGCCATGAAATCCACTGGTACTTACTTCACTCCCCACACGTTGCTGGCCTAATAATGTGTTGGGATGGCCTGCTGAAGGTGCTGCTGAGGCCCCAGAGGAGAGACCATATCCTGCTAGCATGGGGCACCATCCTTCAGTATGCTAACTCAAGGACCATTATATGGTACACTGCTGCCGCAAGAAAGAACATATGTGTTTCAGAATAAAGGCATTAAAACAGTAATGGCCCCCTCTACCATCACCACCAGTGGCCATTTGGGGAATGTGTGCTTACCAATCCCAAAACTCTGGGTTCTGCAGATTTAGAGGAAGAATCTTCCATCAGTAGATATAGCAGAACTCCCATTGGTCAGAAGATACGGCTGCTACTTGGACACTTTGGTTACTATGTGTCCAGGGCCAGCAACAAAAAAGGAGAGGTCACCATCTTTTGTGGTGATTGACCCAAAGGGGCAAGGGTTACTGGCCTAGTTATCAAGAAGAGGTAGGGCTGCTGTTACAGGCTGCAGTAGGGAGAAACGTGTGGCACTCGGGTGAAGGCTGTATCTTAGCACTCCCTCACCCACTTTTGATCACAAATCCACAGTTGCCACAGCCATACCCTAAGAAAGGTATGGTAAACAGGGACTGGGTCTCCTCAGGGATGCAGGTCATCCACCAGGACATCTCCTCAACCAGTTAAGGAACTAACCAAGGGTAAGGTATCTAGCAAGGATCCTAACCGAGTTTAGCCTCCAGGCCAACTATAGTAGCAGGAGGTGCCATTTCTCCCATTAACGTTTCTTTTTATGAGTTTCCACCAATAAAGTGGCCCACCGGAGCCCTGAAGGAGCTACTCCCAAAACTTATGGGAGACAAATGGTCCAAGGGCAAGACATGGACTGCTGTGAATGTGGCATTCCCCCACCTACTTCACGACGGAGAGACTTACTTCTCCTGCTAAAAATGGCCTCAAAGAATGAGATTCCCTCTTCCCCAGTCATCCCCTACCCAAGGACTGGTTGATATGGGGACATAAGGGCTTAACTTTCCCCCAGAAAGGAACAACTCTGAAGGGGCTTTCCCAGCTTCAGACCTGAGTCCTTACTATGACCGCATCACAGCCCAAATCTTCCTAGTTCCCTTGCCTCAACTGGAGTTGATCCCAAGACTGCTCCCTAATAAACTTCCTGCACCCTTATTTCCACCTTAGCATCTGCTTCCTTGGGCAAACCATCTACAACAATCATCTTTTCCTAAGGAAGCTGTTATGAACACTTGCCAGATTAAAAGAAGAAAAAATAATCTCACTATTTTATTTAGGCCATATTTTTTTCTATATCCCTGCAGTAATTTTTCTTTCTCCTCTTAAGGTCTTTCAAGGAGCAAAGAAAAATTTCCCCTCAAGTGTATTTATAGTCTAACAAGAGCTGCACTGTATAAGATTATTTTTTAAATAATCCTTGATTCCACCAACATAGTCACATACTTAAGGGAGCTAAAGAACCAAGACAAATAGGCTTAAAAGAACCTGATTATGGAATAAAGTATTTTGGATTTTGTGTCAAAGTAATTGCTGAAACGTTTATGGTACATAATTGACACATAACCTTAAATAACCTTAATAACATAACCTTAAATTGATCCAATATATCTGTTTCAAGCCTGAAATCCTAGTAACTGCTCTCCTAACATGTCACTGTTTATTTCTGAAAACTGATTACCACTCTGGACCTGCCAGACTGCTCCATTAGCTCTCTGCTGACTTGAAATGCCCGCTGCCCAGATCTGCAGTATCTAGCAGTGTCCAGTATCTGCCTTAATTAAACACCTTGCCCTGGCCAAATATATTTCTTCTTAATTGTAATACAGAGGAGTCATAACTTCCTCCAGGTTAGGTTCTAACATTAAGCTGCAAGGCGGAAAACTCGTTATCATTACCCTTGAAAATCCCATAAAATTGGGGGGTGGGGGGAAGTATCTCAATAAGTGAATCACTGCCGTTTTTTCTTCCAGCCTTTGAGTCAATCATTCTGAAGTGTGTGGCATTCATTTAAGTAGATACTTTATCCCCTTAAAACAGTGCCATGATTAAACACTAAAGTTCCACTTAGTTTAGCAAGATGCTAACTCTAAAAGGTATAAGAAACTTAAGAACCACTGAGGGAAAGACCATTTGTGCTTATTGAGGGAAATTACTGGTGTACTCACTCACACAATGTAAATGATTATTTTTCTTTAATTTTTTTTTCTTTCTTGGTTCATTTTTTTTGATGATTATATGCACTTGAATTCTTGTAAATGAAATGCATGCATCCTGACATCAATAGAATAGCCAGGAGATGAACTCACCCTAGTAGCTGTCAGACTGTCACCCATGCAAATGCAGCATCTTGCTGAAAGCTTGTTCTTGAACCTCTTTCACGTGACTATTTCAGGTCTTCCAGATTATCTCAATTTATATATTTCCACCCACGTATGTAATTCTACTCATTCCAATTCAACTTTAGCCAATGTCTGGTTTTTAAATTTTCTATTCTATAAAAGCATTGACACCTCTCCCCCACCCCCACCAAAGGAACCTGAGATCCATATAGCTACTGGATAATTATACAGAAGAGAAAAATAAACCTAACACTGCATTAACATAAACATATTAGCTTTTTACAAGTCAGATCAACCTTAGCAGTGAATCTCACAACCCATCTCTTGGTTCACCAATATTATAAGCAAATCCATCCCTGTGGGGCAGATTTTAAATATAAGAGAAATTAACACAGTTGCACTAATGCAATCACAATGTCAATAATTTATAATGTGAGAAAAGAAATTGGTAAACCACATTTTAATTATATGGGTTCATCCTGACATATGACTTACGTGACATTCTAAAATTTTTTCACTTAATAATCTGGGCAAGATGGTTTTAATAAATTATAAACAAATAATTACGGTTGCATCCTTTTCTCTCAGAAATATTCTTTCCTATCTTATTGGACAGTTGTAAAAATATCCCCTGGGGTCAGATATATTCATGCCCTCCAAATATACCAAGTTATGTAAGTGTTTTTAAATCATGTTAGTTCAACATGTTACCAAAGAGAGAACAAGTTACACAATAAACAAGTATATATCTGAAAGTATTACTATATGTTCATAAATTTCATATTTGCTCCAAAGTTACAATAAATGGAGAGGTAGTAAGGATTCCGGGAAGGTGGCAGAAGAGTAGGATGTGGAGATCACCTTCCTCCCCAAAGACACACCAGAAATACATCTACACGTGGAACAACTCCTACAGAACACCTACTGAACGCTGGCAGAAGACCTCAGACCTCCCAAAAGGCAAGAAACTCCCCACATACCTGGGTAGGGCAAAAGAAAACAGAATAAACAGAGACGAAAGGATAGGGATGGGACCTGCACCAGTGGGAGGGAGCCGTGAAGGAGGAAAGGTTTCCACACACTAGAAAACCACTTTGCGGGCAGAGACTGTGGGAGGCTGAGGGGGAAAGCTTCGGAGCTGCGGAGGAGAGCACAGCTACAGGGGTGCGGAGGGCAAAGTGGAGAGATTCCCACACAGAGGATCGGTGCCGACCGGCACTCACCAGCCCAAGAGGCTTGTCAGCTCACCCACCGGGGCGGGCGGGGCTGGGAGCTGAGGCTCAGGCTTCGGTTGGAGCTCTGGGAGAAGACTGCAGTTGGCAGCGTGAACACAGCCTGCAGGAGGTTAGTGCACCACGGCTAGCCGGGAGGGAGTCCGGGGAAAAGTCTGGACCTGCCAAAGAGGCAAGACACTTTTTCTTCCCTCTTTGTTTCCTGGTGCGCGAGGAGGGGGATTAAGAGCGCTGCTTAAAGGAGTTCCAGAGACGGTCCCGAGCTGCGGCTATCAGCAAGGACCCCAGAGATGGGCATGAGACGCTAAGGCTGCTGCTGCTGCCACCAAGAAGCCTGTGTGCGAGCACAGGTCACTATCCACACCCCCCTTCCGGGGAGCCTGTGCAGCCCGCCACTGCCAGGGTCTCGGGATCCAGGGACAACTTCCCTGGGAGAACGCACGGCGCACCTCAGGCTGGTGCAATGTCCTGCTGGCCTCTGCCGCCGCAGGCTCGCCTCACACTCCATGCCCCTCCACCAGGAAGCCTACACAACCCACTGAACCAACCTTAGCCACTGGGGACAGACACCGAAAATAACGGGAACTACGAACCTGCAGCCTGCAAAAAGGAGACCCCAAACACAGTAAGATAAGCAAAATGAGAAGACAGAAAAACACACAGCAGATGAAGGAGCAAGATAAAAACCCACCAGACCTAACAAATGAATAGGAAATAGGCAGTCGACCTGAAAAAGAATTCAGAATAATGATAGTAAATATAATCCAAAATGTTGGAAATAGAATAGATAAAATGAAAGAAACATTTAACAAGGACCTAGAAGAACTAAAGATGAAACAAGCAATGATGAACAACACAATAAATGAAATTAAAAATACTCTAGAAGGGATCAATAGCAGAATAACTGAGGCAGAAGAATGGATAAGTGACCTGGAAGATAAAATAGTGGAAATAACTACTGCAGAGCAGAATAAAGAATGAAAAGAACTGAGGACAGTCTCAGAGACCTCTGGGACAACATTAAACACACCAACATTTGAATTATAGGGGTTCCAGAAGAGGAAGAGAAAAAGAAAGGGACTGAGAAAATATTTGAAGAGATTATAGTTGAAAACTTCCCTAATATGGGAAAGAAAATAGTTAATCAAGTCCAGGAAGCACAGAGGTCCCATACAGGATAAATCCAAGTAGAAATATGCCAAGACACATATTAATCAAACTGTCAAAATTTAAATACAAAGAAAACATATTAAAAGCAGCAAGGGAAAAACAACAAATAACACACAAGGGAATCCCCATAAGGTTAACTACTGATCTTTCAGTTTATAGCAATACAATCCTACCTTACGAAACAGGAAACATCTCGAATAAATAACGTAACCTTGCACCTAAAGCAATTAGAGAAAGAAGAACAAAAAAACCCCAAAGTTAGCAGAAGAAATCACAAAAATCAGATCAGAAATAAATGAAAAAAAAATGAAGGAAACGATAGCAAAGATCATTAAAACTAAAAGTTGGTTCTTTGAGAAGATAAACAAAATTGATAAACCATTAGCCAGACTCATCAAGAAAACAAAGGAGAAGACTCAAATCAACAGAATTAGAAATGAAAAAGGAGAAATAACAACTGACACTGCAGAAATACAGAAGATCATGAGAGATTACTACAAGCAACTCCATGCCAATAACATGGACAACCTGGAAGATATGGACAAATTCTTAGAAACGCACAACCTGCCAAGACTGAATCGGGAAGAAATAGAAAATATGAGCAGACCAATCACAAGCACTGAAATTGAAACTGATTAAAAATCTTCCAACAAACAAAAGCCCAGGACCAGATGGCTGCACAGGCGAATTCTTTCAAACATTTAGAGAAGAGCTAACACCTATCCTTCTCAAACTGTTCCAAAATATAGCAGAGGGAGGAACACTCCCCAACTCATTCTACGAGGCCACTGTCACCTTATACCAATACCAGACTAAGATGTAACAAAGAAAGAAAACTACAGGCCAATATCACTGATGAACATAGAGGCAAAAATCCTCAACAAAATACTAGCAAACAGAACCCAACAGCACATTAAAAGGATCATACACCATGATCAAGTGGGGTTTATTCCAGGAATGCAAGGATTCTTCAATATAAGCAAATCAATCAACGTGATACACCATATTAACAAACTGAAGGAGAAAAACCATATGATCATCTCAATAGATGCAGAGAAAGCTTTTGACAAAATTCAACCCCCATTTATGATAAACACCCTGCAGAAAGTAGGCATAGAGGGAACTTTCTTCAACATAATAAAGGCCATATATGACAAACCCACTGCCAACATCGTCCTCAATGGTGAAAAACTGAAAGCATTTCCACCTAGATCAGGAACAAGACAAGGAAGTCCACTCTCACCACTCTTATTCAACATAGTTTTGGAAGTTTTAGTGACAGCAATCAGAGAAGAAAAGCAAATAAAAGGAATCCAAATCGGAAAAGAAGTTTAAAAGTGTCTCTGTCTGCAGATGACATGATACTATACATAGAGAATCCTAAAGATGCTACCAGCAAACTACTAGAGCTAATCAATGAATTTGGTAAAGTAGCAGGATACAAAATTAATGCACAGAAATCTCTTGCATTCCTATAAACTAATAATGAAAAATTTGAAAGTGAAATCAAGAAAACACTCCCATTTACCACTGCAACAAAAAGAATAAAATATCTAGGAATAAACCTACCTAAGGAGACAAAAGACCTGTATGCCGAAAATTATAAGACACTGATGAAAGAAATTAAAGATGATACAAATAGATGGAGAGTTATACCATGTTCTTGGATTGGAAGAATCAACATTGTGAAAATGACTCTACTACCCAAAGCAATCTACAGATTCAATGCAGTCCCTATCAAACTACCACTGGCATTTTTCACAGAAATAGAACAAAAAAATTCACCATTTGTATGGAAACACAAAAGACCCCAAACAGCCAAAGCAATCTTGAGAACAAAAAACAGAGCTGGAGGAATCAGGCTCCCTGACTTCAGATTATACCACAAAGCTACAGTAATCAAGACAGTATGGTACTGGCACAAAAACAGACAGATAGATCAATGGAACATGATAGAAATCCCAGAGATAAACCCACGCACATATCGTCACCTTATCTTTGATAAAGGAGGCAGGAATGTACAATGGAGAAAGGACAGCCTCTTCAATAAGTGGTGCTGGGAAAATTGGACAGCTACATGTAAAAGTATGAGATTAGATCACTCCCTAACACCATACACAAAAATAAGCTCAAAATGGATTAAAGACCTAAATGTAAGGCCAGAAACTATCAAACTCTTAGAAGAAAACATAGGCAGAACACTCTATGATATAAATCACAGCAAGATCCTTTTTGACCCACTTCCTAGAGAAATGGAAATAAAACAAAAATACACAAATGGGACCTAATGAAACTTCAAAGCCTTTGCACAGCAAAGGAAACCATAAACAAGACCAAAAGAAAACCCTCAGAATGGGAGAAAATATTTGCAAATGAAGCAACTGACAAAGGATTAATGTCCAAAATTTATAAGTAGCTCATGTAGCTCAATAACAAAAAAACAAACAACCCAATCCAAAAATGGGCAGAAGACCTAAATAGACATTTCTCCAAAGAAGATATACAGACTGCCAACAAACACATGAAAGAATGCTCAACATCATTAATCATTAGAGAAAGGCGAATCAAAAGTACAATGAGGTATCACCTCACACCAGTTAGAATGGCCATCGTCAAAAAATCTAGAAACAATAAATGCTGGAGAGGGTGTGGAGAAAAGGGAACACTCTTGCACTGCTGGTGGGAATGTGAATTGGTACAGCCACTATGGAGAACAGTATGGAGGTTCCTTTAAAACTAAAAATAGAACTACCATACGACCCAGCAATCCCACTACTGGGCATATACCCTGAGAAAGCCGTAATTCAAAAAGAGTCATGTACCAAAATGTTCATTGCAGCTCTATTTACAATAGCCCGGAGATGGAAACAACGTAAGTGTCTATCATCGGATGAATGGATAAAGAAGATGTGGCACATATATACAATGGAATATTACTCAGCCATAAAAAGAGACGAAATTGAGCTATTTGTAATGAGGTGGACGGGCCTAGAGTCTGTCATACATAGTGAAGTAAGTCAGAAAGAGAAAGACAAATACCGTATGCTAACACATATATATGGAATCTAAGGAGAAAAAAAAATGTCATGAAGAACCTAGGGGTACAACAGGAATAAAGACACAGACTTACTAGAGAATGGAATTGAAGACATGGGGAGCGGGAAAGGTAAGCTGTGACAAAGCGAGAGAGAGGCATGGACATATATACACTACCAAACGTAAGGTAGATAGCTAGTGGGAAGCAGCCGCATAGCACGGAGAGCAGCTCGGTGCTTTGTGACCACCTGGAGGGGTGGGATAGGGAGGGTGGGAGGGAGGGAGACGCAAGAGGGAAGAGATATGGGAACATATGTATACGTATAACTGATTCACTTTGTTATGAAGCAGAAACTAACACACCATTGTATTGCTATTATACTCCAATAAAGATGGGAAAAAAAAAAAAAAACAATGCTAACCCTCATTATCAGTTGGCACATGTTGAACCAGTCACCTATGACAGGTGATCACTAATTCCACACACTCTTCCAGAATGGTCTTTTGATGGTTTTTAACCCTTAAAACAACATTTTGAACTGCATTCAAAGACACTGATTTTGACTGTGTCTTCTTACTTCTGTTTTCTATTCCCCAAATTAATATTTTATACAATATATATTGTCAAATCTGTAATTGTTTTACTTTTTAAATTACTGAAAATGCTCTCAGCCCTCTTTCTCTCCGTATTAAGTAGACTGGGTGCAGACTCCTAAGAGCTGATAGGTAAGTGAAAACCCAGTGTGTATTTGCACTTTAAAAACTGGAAGTACTATTTCAAAGTATGGACATATAACTCCTGGAAGTAATAATAGAGTGATAAGAGTTTTACAGAAAGAATACATTTAAGATATCTTTCTCTGATGCATGTTTTAAGTCAACTTTCAATGAACTATTCTGAGCCTTCACACATGTAATCATCTTAAGTCAGAAGGAATGTACACTATATAATTTAAATACCAACTCCAGTCTGTGGACTGGAGGACTTAGCATTTGAGACTGTATTTGCCTTTGCTAATGGAGTGTGAGCCCAGAGACAGCCTGTCTAAGAGCAGACAGAGTCTCAAAGTGACAAATGCAGCTTTTGTGTCCATTTAGTGAGGATGGATTTTGGCTTCCAAGAGGAAAAACAAAAAAGCTAATAAAGATAGGTATAAAGAAAGGATTAGGACAAAGATAAAGACAAATACAATTGGAGAAAAGAAGGTTATGGGATTGTGTGCTTAAAAACCTCTAGTCTTTCTGAAGTTGATTAAGCCTTCTCTCCAGGTCACCCCCACTTCCACATCCTCACCTCCTTAACCTAGTGCCAAGGTGGGGCAGCAATTCCCCAAGGCTCTCCTTAGTAATTTCCTCTTTCTCTCTCTAGCCATATTGCCTACTCATTTTTATTGCCTCATAAGCAAGCAGTATTTGCTAACAAAACCTTTCTTGTGCTTTTCCCATCAAGACGTGGCCGGCTGGGTAAAGGGCGCACCCAGTATCAGACCCAACCTGCTGCTAAGGGATAACTGTTCATTAAATAGGTATGAAGAAGTCTGAGAGTAAAAATTAATAAGACTGGGAAAGAGAATATATGGGAGCTCTCAGTACTTTCTGTTCAATTTTGCTGTGAACCTAAAACTACTCTAACAAATTGTCAATTAAAAAACCTGGTAAGACTCAAAGTAGCAGCAATTCCGAAAGTATTAACAAGTAAGGAGAAGTTCACTTGCTCAGGCCTGAGTTAACAGCATATTCTTTGCTATCAGTGATCATGAGTAGTGCTTAACGGGCTGTAAGTACAGACCCTACGTATCTTGCACAATCTAAAGCCAAAGAAAACATAATTAAATACAGCACACCTCTTCTCCCTAGTGATTCTTCATTTGCCATATTTCCACCTACTCCTCAGTTTCCACTTAACATATGGAGGCAAGAATATGGGGTAATTCTGATCAATGGGTCAAAAAAGGAATTTCAAATGGACATCAAAAGAATTCCTTGAGACAAATGAAAGTGGAAACACAACATACTGAAATTTTATGGAACGTAGCAAAAGCAGTTCTAGAGGGACATTTATAGTGATAACACCTACATTAAGGAAAAAGAAAGGTCTCAAATAACTATTTAACTTTGTACCTCAGGGAACTAGAAAAAGAAGAACAAACTAAGTCTTAATTTAGAATGAAAGAAATAAAGTTCAGAGCAGAAATAAATGAAATAGACACTAGAAATACAATATAAAAGATCAATGAAACTAAAGGCTAGTTTTTTGAAAAGATAAACAGCATTGACAAAACTTTAGCTAGACTAGCAAAAGACAGACTACTCA
The DNA here is from genome assembly GCF_964374135.1 of Grampus griseus. Taxonomy (NCBI): domain Eukaryota; kingdom Metazoa; phylum Chordata; class Mammalia; order Artiodactyla; family Delphinidae; genus Grampus; species Grampus griseus. Next base: position 98,501,101 of record NC_139018.1, read on the forward strand.
AAATCAGAAATGAAAGAAAGTCATTAAAAGGAATAACAAAGGAACACTAAGGAATCTAAGAAATGAATATGAACAATTATATGTCAACAAATTAGACGACCTAGAAGAAATGGATAAATTCCTAGAAACATAGAATGTACCAAGACTAAATCATGAAGAAATAGAAAATCTGAACAGACCAACCATGAATAAAGAAATTGAATCAGTATTCAAAAGCTCTCAACAAAGAAAATACAGATAGTTTCACTGGTGAATTTTACTAAATATTTAAAGAAGAACAAACACCAGTCTTTCTCAAACTCTTCCAAAAATTGAAAGGCAGAGAGCACTTTCAAACTCACTTTACAAGGACAGTATTATGCTGATACTGCCAAACAAGGACACCACAAGAAAAAAAAATTACAGGCCAATATCCTTGATGAACATACAGGTAAATATTCTCAATATTAATAAACCAAATTCAACATCTCATTAAAAGGATTATACATTATATTAAGTGGGATTTGTTCTGGGATACCAGATAATTCAACATACACAAATCAAGCAATGTGATACACCACATTAAAAAAATGAAGGATAAAAATCATAGGATCATCTCAATAAATGTAGAAAAGGCATACAACAAAATTCAAACCTTCCAAGGTAAAAACTTTCAACAAAACGCACCTCAACGTAATAAAGGCCGGATGTGACAAATCCACAGCTAACATTGTACTCTATGTTGAAAAGCTGAAAGCCTTTCTTCTAAGATCAGGAACAAAACAAGGATGCCCACTCTCACCATTTTTATTCAACATGGTACTGGAAGTCCTGGCCAGAGAAATCAAGCAAGAGAAAGAAAGAAATATCACCCAAAGTGGAAACGAAGAAATAAAACTGTCTCTATTTGCAGATGGCATGATCTTACATATAGAAAACCCTCAAGACTCCACTAAATAAATGAATTCAGTAAAGTTGTAAGATACAAAATTCAAAATAGAAAAATCAGTTTTATTTTTATATACCAACAATTATCTGAAAGATAAATTAAGGAAATAATCCCACTTATAATAGCATCAAAAACAATAAATTTAACCAAGGAGGTGAAAAATCTATACACTGAAAACTGTAAGAGGTGTATGAAAGAAATTGAAGAACACATAGGTAAGTGGAAAGACCTCCTGTGTTCATGGATTGGAAGAATGAATGTTTTAAAATGTCCATACTACCCAAAGCAATCTACAAAGTCAATGCAATTTTTATCAAAATGCCAACAGCATTTTTTCATAGGAATGTAGAGCATGGTGACTATAGTTGATAATACTGTATTGTATAACTATAATTTGCTAATAGAATAGATCTTAAGCATTTTCACACACGCAAGAAAGTATATATATGCTAATTAACCAGATGGTAGGAATCATTTCACAATGTTTATGTTTATCAGATAATCATGTACATCTAAATATTAACATTTTATTTCTCAACTATATTACAGTAAAGTTGGGGGGGGGGAGCATATGAAGTGACGGGGAGATTCTGTTCCATCTTTGTTAAAAACTGCCTTCTTACTCAAGTCAGAATACCTGGGGGTGACTGATCTAAGAAAGCTTTTCTTATACATGTGTAGAAACATGAAAGATTATTTTCTTACCCAGACCCATTAATTGAGTAAAAAGATTAAACACTGCTCTAAGTACAATGTCTATTACTAGACATAGGTTCATTAGTAAGGTATAATCTATAGCCCCAAAAAGCTCATCCACCACCTATCAGGCAGAACATAAAACATACACAGATAACCATAATAAAAGATGAAAAAGGACATGTGCCTTGAAAGGAAGGAGAAAATATCACAGGTGTCTAGAGAACAGAGAGGAAACTTTCACTGGGGCCAGGGAACTACTTGAAAGATATAATGCCCCTAGAGAAAATACTTGAAGGATAGATCCAGGTATTGTCCACAATTACAATTGTTCTCAATTTCCCACACTGAGGGAGAATTATATATCCCTGCCCTTTTGGTTGTTTAGTTTTGTTTTTCATTTTTTATTGAAATATAGTTGATTTACAATGTTGTGTTACTTTCAGGTGTACAGCAAAGTGATTCAAATAAATAAATAAATAAATATATTTTAGAGTCTTTCTATTATAGGTTATTACAAGTTATTGAGTATGGTTCCCTGTGCTACATAATAGGTCCTTATTAGTTATCTATTTTATATACAGTAGTGTGTATATTTTAATCCCAAACTCCTAATTTATCCCTGCGCCCCTTTTTCCTTTGGTAACCATAAGTTTATTTTCTACGTCTGTGGGTCTATTTCTGTTTTGTAAATAAGTTCATTTGTATCATTTTTTTAGGTTCCACATACAAGTGATATCATATGATATTTGGCTTTCTCTGCTTGGCTTACTTCACGTAGTATGATAATCTCTAGGTCCATCCGTGTTGCTGCAAATGGCATTATTTCCTTCTTTTTTATGGCTGTAATCCATTGGGTATATGTACCACATCTTCTTTACCATTCACCTGTTGATGGACACTTAGGTTGCTTCCATGTCTTGGCTACTGTAAATAGTGCTGCTATGAACATTGGGATGCATGTATCTTTTGTCAATAATCCAGGTATTATTCACAATTACGATTGTTCTCAATTTCCCACACTGTGGGAGAATTATATATCCCTGCCCTTTTGAATTCAGAATGTCCATGTGATTTGCTTTGCCACAAATCGAAGTGAAAGTGTGTGTGTATTTGCCTTGGCTCTTTCCCGTTTGTGGGTGGGACACCTACAGATGTCCAAATGAAGACTGCTCTATCAACCATCACATACCAGAGTGATGTCCACTGAGGCCTCTCCTTTTCCCCTCTAGCTACTCCCTTTAGCCAACACCAAGACCATCAGCCCAAGTAGACAACATTTCTCAAGGTCACAGATAGTAATTTTTTCCTCCTCGCCTTTATTGCCCTCACTAGCAGCCCATGTTTGCTAGCCTCATTTGCCAACATTTTCCTTTTGTCAGGACTCCGCTTGCCACATTCAGGCTGTAATGCTGACCTCAAACCCAACCTACGGTCAAGGGGGTTTCCTGCTCACTGGAAAAGAACAATGGGTGGACCTGCGGTACAGTGGAGAAAAAAACCTTTGTTGTCACCGAGATTTGGAGACCACTGATGACTGCAGCATAATTTACTCTACCCTGGCTGCTTCACCAGAATTTGAATATGTGGCAATAGAGATGGCAAATAAATGAGAGAATTCGGAAAACATTTATGAAGAGCAATAGTTCCAAAGTTTTATTGCTTAAGGTATATGAAAAGAAAGTGAAGCCTGCTGTGTTTGAACCTACATTTTAAGAAAAGTTGCAAGTTCTTATATCCAGCGATATCTATTCCTAGCTCAAGTAATTTTTTTCAAAGTTTTAGTGATTTCTCTACCTGCTTTTGTTCCTTTTATTTAATCTCACACACAAAAAATTGACTCAATATTATTCCATCATCTCCAGGTGACATTTAAAGATTGAATTAATTCAGCAAGCTCTGATTTATGTGGCTCTGATAAGCCATGACATTTCCCAAATGAGTCTATAAAAAATGCATAGATGATAGATTCTCCTGATGCTCTGAGGGTATAATGATGATTTCTACACTAAAGAAATACATAAATTCTACCTTTTAAATTGTCAGTGTATACCTATATCCTCTTGATTTAGGGAGTAAAATGAATATATTATGAGAGAAGTGCTCTTCTTCAAAATTTAGAGACTATTCTCTGATTAAGTAAGAAGCCTTTGGACAAGAAACTATCCTCTCACAGCCACTTCCTAACCTTGTAATGGAAATACATATAATTTACAACTGTTTTATAATGGTTTTATGGCACAGGAATGACCACATATATCCTAAAGCTATCATTCACCTTTCCTTTTCAATAAACAAAACTGTATCTTTTCATATAGGCTGTTACTAGCCAGGGCTTTCACATGCACACTCTCATTTAATTCTATTAACAACTCAGAAGAGCATCATTGCACTCATTTTGCAAGTAAGGATACTGAGTTTCAGAGAAGTTGAGGTTTTTCTATGAAACATTTATTATAAATTTAAGCCACAGAATTATACATAGTAGAGCAAAAACTCAAACCTCCAAATCCTGGCTCCCAGTATATTCAGTCAGCTTGGTATCCTTTAATCCAGCCGTAAAACACTCCTCTACTATGGATAAACCCACAGGTATCATATTAACTGCTTCCTCCATCTCTCCAGCTATGCTTTCTGCTGGCCCATCAGGCTCTCCTTGCTCCTCTGGGTCTCACTAACCCCAGTTGCAGAGCCTGCACTGCCTATCCTATCTGTGCTTTGACATCGAAATTCTCCTGGGCTCCTTAGCTCCTGTTTTACGTCTTTCTCAAGAGACATCAAACCTAGTCCCTCCCATCTCACTCCTGGCCTTAGCTTTCCAGGTGGTCTAAAGCCCTAAATGCTATACTTTGCAGAGAACCCAGCATCCTTCCACTTTCACGTTTTATGTATTCTTTACACATATATGTGCATAGTGGGCTCTTATACAAAACTACTCATCTGTCCTACATTTTTAGTCCTTCAACCTGTTTCCCTGTGTAAATAATTCACATCTGAATCCAACCCAGAACTAATAAAATGATTTTGATGTCTATTCTTCCCACCTAGATGATTTGGGATTTGCTTTGTTTGATTCTAGGTCACACACACATAACTGGTCACAGTGACTCCCCGCAGCCCACAAACACATTTGCCACTTGTATTTTACACACAAGTCCTCAGTTCAAAAGCACATGTCAAAGGAAGTCAACAATTGTAAACAACCCCTAGACTCAAAAAATATGCCACGACTCAGGGACAATTTGCATGAGGGACGTCAACACATGTTGCCTTAACAAACGTAATTCTTCTTGACCAGATACATCCCAGGCAGCACGGCAGTCAAAAGATTTGCTGGTATATATATGGTAAGTTGGGAAAAGCATAGGGCAATGTAGCAATTCCTTTTTTGCTAACCAAGTCATCGTCGTCACTGTCCCTGGCCCTAATCTAGAGATTTAGTAAGAAAAGGATTTTTAAATGGTCACAATATTTTGTAAGTCTGGTGGAAAAACTCAAACTGAGATGATCTGGCAAAAATGAACCTAAAGCTTTCCCAATGCATGAAGAGCCAGTGCCTTTTATTATCTAAGAAAATTTTTATTGTTGTTGTTCAAACATATAATTCATGCCTGCACTTCTCTTGTATCCTGCAGAGGGTCTGTCACAAGGCTGGGTGCTTAGATCATGGTGCAGCAGAAGAGTTCTGGACTGGAAATCAGGCCACAGGCTTCCTGCTCCAAGCCCTGCCTTTACCTTACAAACTGTCTTTTAACTTCTCCAGACCTCTGGTTGCTCATCTGTGGCATGAGGGCAACGGCCTAGATGATCTCTTCCAACTCTAACTAGTTGGGCTCTTGTGACTTCCTTCAACCCATCCTGGTTGACAGTAATAGGCTTATGTAAATCATTTCCTGACCCCCCTCTTAAAAATTCAAGGTTGGCAGAATTCCTTTGTGCAAATCTGCTGGTAGGCATCTCAAAGATACCATACAAAAGGAAAATAACTGTAAACAGTGTAGAAAATGAGAACAGTATCTTTGTCAGAGCCAGCGGGTTAAGCCAAACTTAGGGAATTGCTCATTGCAACAAAGAATGAGGGCAGATGAAACCGAAAAAAATTGAAAAGAAGAAATAGAACTGTTATTCCTATGGGCCACTGACTTTATCAAATCCTGACAAGCCTCTTGACCTTGATTCTCCCTGCCTCAGCAATATTGCCTATGATGAATTCAGCAATAACTGCTAGCCTGGGCTGGTTTTGTGAATGCCCACTAGTCAGCATTCACCACTTCTGAGCAAAGAGCTAGCGGCTGAAGAGCATTTAGTTTTTTTGCCAATATCTCTTCTGTTCCTCATTTTTAGAAAGGAAAAAAAAATTTGGCCTGACACAATAATAAAGTGATATGCATAGCTGTACTCTCCTCATGCAGCTCCCATGAAGTTATTAATTCCAGCTTTCAACTGTCTTTATAAGCAATCAAATAAATGTTAAATTATTAAGAAGCCAGACTGTTGTTTATTTATCCACATATGAGCTCCTACCAGCACCTATAAAGGCTGCTTCTCCTGCACTGTTTCTGCTTCTTCCAGTGCCATGACCATCCTCTTAGTTACCAAAGCTGAAAGCCTTAGCACTATCACCGAACTTTCCCTTCTCTAGCCCCCAAATCTGGTCAGTTGACCCAGTCTCTCACCTGTACCTCTAAAATGTTTTTGAAATTCACTCTGCCTTCCCCACTCCTGCTATCACTCTCCTGCTTATCCCATAATTCACCTTGCCTAGACCATTAAAAAAAAGTTCTCTTTTTTCCTCCCTACTTCGTCTCCCCTTTCTGTGATCTATCTTCCTTTGAAATAATCTTCCTGAATTTCATGTCACAGCTCTGCTCAAAACTTAGAATTCTTCTTTAGTTACAGGATAAAGTCCAAATCCCCTTGGCCTAGCATTAAAATACTATTGGCTTGTATTTCTAAAATAATTTCTCCATTGGGATTCCCTGGTGGTGCACTGGTTAAGAATCCACCTGCCAGTGCAGGGGACATGGGTTCGAGCCCTGGTCCAGGAAGATCCCACATGCCACAGGAGCAGCTAAGCCCATGCACGACAACTACTGAGCCTGCACTCTAGAGCCTGTGAGCCACAACTACTGAACCTGTGTGCTGCAACTACCAAAGCCCATGTGCCTAGAGACCGTGCTCCGCAACAAGAGAAGCCACCACAATGAGAAGCCCATGCACCGCAACAAAGAGTAGCCCCCACTTGCTGCAACTAGAGAAAGCCTGTGTGCAGCAACAAAGACCCAATGCAGCCAAAAATAATAATTTATAAATTTATAAAAAATAAACTATGTTGTCCATAAAATACTATTTTTAGGTTAATTAGCTGTCACAATTAATTGTACGTGTCACTTTGGCTAGGTCATGTAACCCAGATATTTGCTCGAACATGAGTCTAGATGTTTCTATGAAGATATTTTTAGATGAGTGTTAACATTTAAATCAGTAGACTTTGAGCAAAGCATATTATCCTCTATAATGTTGGTGGTTCTCATCCAATCAGTTGAAGGCCTTAGGAGAATAAAGACTGAGTAAAAAAAAAAAAAAAAATTCTGCCAGCAAACTGCCTTTGGACACAAATTGCAATACAGCAGCTCTTCCCTGGGTCTACAGCCTGCCAGCCTTTCCTGTATATTTTGAACTTGCCAGCCTCCACAATTCTGTGTAATAATTCCTTAACATATCAATCAATCTCTCTCTCTCTGCCCCTCCCCCCCATATTGGTTTTGTTTCTCTGGAGAACCCTGTATTAGCTTAATGCAAAAAAAGTTCAGTGGACAAATGCTTTCAGGAAATGCTAATGTGAACAAGAAAGAATACATTTTTTATAGTGAGTCTTCTAAAATCTAATAATATTCTCGTGTGCACTCTAAAACACTAAGTCATGCTAGTTTGTGTCCCAAAACTCAGAGGAAGAAAAACACTGTAGTTTGAACCAGCTGGGAAAAGAGGATGGCAGAACATTCTTAGGGCGAGAACATCTACTTACCTAGGTAACTCCTTGGTTATGAATTCTGAGGCTCTACCTACAAGCACAGCCCAGATGTGAGAAGTCTACAATTTGCCTTCAATTGTTCTACACGATAAATGAGCTGGAAACTTGGAGTTGTCTTCTGCTATCTAAGTGAGGGACTTGAGAAACTTTGGACTTGTGTGTCTAAATGAACACAACTGGGGCAGACCTGAGATTAGAATGTGACTCCTACACCAGGCTGAACTGAGGATGTAGACTAAACGTGGAAGAAGAGGTGAGTCACAGGTGAAAAGAAAGACTAGAGATCAAAAAAGAGACTGAAAAGGCAGAGTCTCGGAGGAGGGAATCATCCACAAAGTGAACAAGTTCACACTGGAAAAGAAAGGGGATTTGACACCTCTGGGATAAGAGAGGGAACTCAAGGGTGAAAAGGAAAGGAGCATGACAGAAACATTCTGAGGCAGGGAGGAGGGAAGTTGGAGAATCATGTTAAATTCTTTCATCATCTCAGAAAATTGGAAGGCTTAGGGGGAGGAAGAGTAGGCTTCAGATTCAGGCCTGTGATGCGAATCCTGGCTCTATTACTTAACTATTCATGTAACTAAGACAAGCTACTTTTCTCCACGGTACTGAGGTAAAATATGGCAATATAGAAAGAAATCGATGAAGGTTTATTACCATTACATTTTTGTTGTAATGAAGCACTAGCCTTATTTATTTAACAGATGGTTTATGTAGTACTTACTATATGCCAAGCACTACTTAACAAGCTTTACACGTATTATCCTACTGAATCATCAGAGTAACCCTATCAGGTAGGTGTGATTATTATATCCCATTTTACTGATGAGTAAATCAGGGCCAAAGAGGTTAAGTATCTTTCTAAAGGTAATAAGTGGTATAGAAGTTAGATAAAGAGGTATATTTTTAGATATGCTAGAAGCCAAGCACCTTTATCCCCAACCAGAGGTTCATCAGTTTGAAGTATTAATTGTGCACTCACTGCTAAGTATATTGGGGCCAGAGAGGTCAAGTCTCTTTCTTCACAAAAAACAACAAAATTAAAAATAGTAAACAAAATTATTATAACACAGTCTGAAACATGACATCTAAAAGTCAAAATACATTTAGGGATTCTGTATTTTTGGCATTCTGTGAAAGGAAATCCTCTTATAATATTAAGTCTGTTGTTCAATTTTTAGCAGTTACATAAGTTTCTAGAAATCCATAATATATAAAAATAGAGACCCTCTGCTGCACTTACACATGAGACAAAAAAATTTATATTTTAGGATAAAGCATCTGCTCAGAGTATCTTCAAACTGTGATACCTAAGTATGGTTTACCTGTATGTAAATTCACACATGCAGGAATCAAAAAAGGTTATAGAACAAATTAGGAAATTATTAAAATTTGCAATGATTGTAACCCTCATCTTTTGTTCCACTTTGAAGGTTACAAGTACTTCCACATACACACATTCTATTCTGACTGATCCCATGGTGGGCAGTGGCCATGTGACACAGCTGGAAGGGCACAGTTTTGGAATCAGGGAAATGGGGTCTGATGCTTCTTTTCCCTGAGGCTGGCTGCTATGTAATGTTAAAAATTTCTTTAAATACTTCATGACTAAATTTTCTCAACTCCAGAAATGAAGAGAACAATTACTACACCAAGTTTTGTACAATTAAAATAATGCACTTAAAAATTTCTGATACCCAGCCTGGCTCATTTCAGGGAGAAGGATAAACTAAAATCTACCAGAGGCTTAGTTCTCCTGGTCCATCTGAGCCCACCCCACTCAGTGAAAATAAAGTCACTATTCACATTGTCCATGTTCTTGTAAAGGAAATATTGTGATTTTGGAGTTTTATTATGTGTGGGAAAGAAAGTGACTACTTCACGTGGCTTTTCCTACTAGTGTGTCTTGACATCTCTAAACCTCTCTCCTTCAAACTGAGATAAAAATTCAGTTTTACTCAGAAAAGCCACAGGTTTGAATTTAAATCAACGGGCACAGAAAAGAGGCCTACACCTTATATTCATGCTGCAGATCCAGCACTATTTGGATAGTATCTTTAAAAATATCGAGGGCTAAATGCCATACAGTATCCTGGATTGGATTTTGGAACAGAAAAAGGACATCAATGGAAAAAGTAGTAAAATATGAAAAAAGTCTGGAGTTTAATTACTACTGTTAATTTTTTACTTCTCACAAATGTACCAGGGTTATAGTACCAGGGTTATTCAAGATGATAACATTAGGGGAAACCAGGTGAGAAGTATACAGGAACTCTTGGTTCTATCTGTGCAACTTTTCCATTGTCTAAAATTATGTCAAAATCACAAATTTATTTTAAAAAATTATTAAGGGGACCTAAGTTTCTTACTGTTGGAGGAGGGAGTTATAAGTACAAAAAGGGGAAACAGAGATGGAGTCAAGATGGCAGTGTGAGAAGACATGAAATTAGCATCTCCTCACAACTAAGGCACCTGCCAGCCACTGGTGGGGCACTCTGATGCCCAAGGAGATGGGAGGAAGCCCAGAGTGAAAGGCCCAGAATTGGGCAAAAGTTCCTGTGGTGGGAGTTCCAAGTCTGAAACACCAGACTAACAGAGAATCTCAGACCCCAGGGAATATTCATTGGAGTGAGGTCTCACAGAGGTCCTCATCTCAGCACCAAGACCCAGCTCTACCCAATAGCCTACAAACTCCAGTGTTGGAAGCCTCAGGCCAAACAACGAGTAAAACAGGAACACAATCTCACTCATAAAAAGAAAACAGAAAAAAATGAGACGGTAAAAAAAATGTCACAAATAAAGAAGCAAGGTAAAATCTTAAAAGATCAAATAAAGGAAGAGGAACTAGGCAATCTATCTGAAAAAGAATTCAAAGTAATGATAGTAAAGATAATCCAGAATCTTGGAAATAGAATGGAGAAAATACAAAAATGTTTAACAAAGATCTAGAAGAACAAAAGAAAAAACAGAGATGAAAAACACAATAATTGAAATGAAAAAATACACTAGAAGGAATCAATAGCAGAAAAACTGAGGCAGAAGAACGAATAAGTGAGCTGGAAGACAAAATGGTGGAAATAACTGCCGAAGAGCAGAATAAAGAAAAAAAAGAATGAGAAGAATTGAAGACAATCTCAGAGCCATCTGGGGCAACACTAAACACACCAACATTCGAACTATTGGGCTCTCAGAAGAAGAAGAGAAAAACAAAGGGTCTGAGAAAATATTTGAAGAGATTATAGTTGAAAACATCCCTAACATGAGAAAGGAAATAGTCACCCAAGTCTAGGAAGCACAGAGAGTCCCATACAGGATAAACCGTAGGAAAAATACACAAGACACATATTAATCAAACTCACAAAAATTAAATTCAAAGAAAAAATATTAAAAGCAGCAAGGGAAAAACAAAAAAACATAAAAAGGAACCCCCATAAGGTTATCAGCTGATTTTTCAGTGGAAACTCTGCAGGTCAGAAGGGAGTGGCAGGATATACTTAAAGTGATGAAAGAGAAAAATCTACAACCAAGATTACTCTACCCAGCAAGGATCTCACTCAGATTCGATAGAGAAGTCAAAAGCTTTTCAGACAAGCAAAAGCTAAGAGAATTCAGCACCACCAAACCAGCTTTACAATAAAGGCTAAAGAAACTTCTCTAAGCAGGAAACACAAGGGAAGAAAAAGACCCACAAAAACAAATCCAAAACAATTAAGAAAATGGTAATAGGAACATACATATCGATAATAACCTTGAATGTAAAAGGAATAAATGCCCCAACCAAAAGACAAATACTGGCTGAATGGATACAAAAAAAAGAGCCATATGTATGCTGTCTACAAGAGACCCACTGCAGACCTAGGGACACATAGAGACTGAAAATGAAGGGATGGAAAAAGATATTCCATGCAAATGGAAATCAAAAGAAAGCTGGAGTAGCAATACTCATATCAGATAAAACAGGCTTCAAAATAAAGACTGTTATAAGAGATAAGGAAGGCCACTACGATAATGATCAAGGGATCAATACAAGAAGAAGATATAACAATTATAAATGTTTATGCACCCAACATAGGATCACCTCAATACATAAGGCAAATGCTAACAACCATGAAAGGGGAAATCAACAGTAATGCAATAATAGTGGGGGACTTTAACACCCCACTTACACCAATGGACAGATCATCCAAACAGAAAATAAGGAAACACAAGCTTTAAATGACACCATAGACCAGAAAGATTTAACTGATATTTATAGGACATTCCACACAAAAGTGGCAGAATATACTTTCTTCTCAAGTGTACATGGAACATTCTTCAGGACAGATCACATTGTGGGTCACAAATCAAGCCTCATAAAAATTAAGAAAATTGAAATCATATCAAGCATCTTTTCGAACCACAACTCTATGAGATTAGCAATCAATTACAGGAGAGAAACTGTAAAAAAAACACAAATACATGGAGGCTAAACAGTGTGCTAAATAACCAAGACATCACTGAAGAAATCAAAGAGGAAAAAAAAAAATACATGTGAACAAATGACAATGAAAACATGATGACCCAAAACTTATGGGAAGTAGCAAAAGCAGTTCAATGAAGGAAGTTTATAGCAATTAAATCTCACCTCAGAAAACAAGAAAAATCTCACATAAAAATCTAACCTTACACCTAAGCAACTAGAGAAAGAAGAAGAAAGAGAACCCAAAGTCAGCAGAAGAAATCATAAAGATCAGAACAGAAATAAATGAAATAGAAACAAAGAAAACAATAGCAAAGATAATACAACTAAAAGTTGGTTCTTTGAGAAGATAAACAAAATTGATAAACCTCTAGACACACTCATCAAGAAAAAAAGGGAGAGGACTCAAATCAATAATTAGAAATGAAAAAGGAGAAATCAGAATTGACACTACAGAAATACAAAGGATTATGAGAGACTACTACAATCAACTATATGCCAATAAAATGGACAACCTCAAAGAAATGGACAAATTCTTGAGAAGGTACAATTTTCCAAGACCGAACCAGGAAGAATTGGAAAATATACACAGACCTATCACAAGTAATCAAATTAAAACCGTAATTAAAAATCCTCCAACAAACAAAAGTCCAGGACCAGATGGCTTCACAGGTGAATTCTATCAAACATTTAGAGAAGAGCAAACACTCATCCTTCTCAAACGCTTCCAAAAAATTGCAGAGGGAGAAACACTACCAAATTCAATCTATGAAGCCACCATCACCCTGTTACCAAAAACAGAAAAAAATATCACAAAAAAGGAAAATTATAGACCAATATCACTGATGAACATAGATGTAAAAACCCTGAACAAAATACTAGCAAACAGAATCCAGCACCACATTAAAAAGATCATACACCAAGCTCCCCTGGTAGCACAGTGGTTAAGAATCTGCCTGCCAATGCAGAGGACACGGGTTCAAGCCCTGGTCCAGGAAGATCCCACATGCTGCAGAGCAACTAGCCCGTGCGTCACAACTATTGAGCCTGCACTCTAGAGCCCACAAGCCACACTACTGAGCCAACATGCCTAGAGCTTATGCTCCACAACAAGAGAAGCCACCACAATGAGAAGCTCACACACTGCAACAAAGAGTAGCCCCTGCTTGCCACAACTAGAGAAAGCCTGTGCACAGCAAGGAAGACCCAATGCAGCCAAAAATAAATAAATAAATAAAATAAATTAAGGGGAAAAAAGGATCATACATCATGATCAAGTGGGATTTATCCCAGGGATGCAAGGATCCTTCAATATACACAAATCAATCAATGTGAAGTCCATATATGACAAACCCACAGCAAGCATCATACTCAGTGGTGAAAAACTGAAAACATTCCCACTAAGATCAGGAACAAGACAAGGATGTCCACTTTTGCCAATTTTATTCAATATAGTTTTGGAAGTCCTAGCCAAGGCAATCAGAGAAGAAAAATAAATAAAAGGAATACAAATTGGAAAAGACGAAGTAAAACTGTCACTGTTTGCCAATGACATGATTCTATACATAGAGAATCCTAAATATGCCACCAGAAAACTACTAAAACTAACCAATGAATTTGTTAAGTTTGCAAGACCCAAAATTAATGCACAGAAATCTCTTGCATTCCTATTCACTAATGACGAAAAATCTGAAAGAGAAATTAAGGAAATGCTCCCATTTACCATTGCAACAGAAAGAATAAAATACCTAGGAATAAACCTGCCTAAGGAGGTGAAAGACTTGTACTCAAAAAACTATAAAACACTGATGAAATAATATCAGATGGAAAAATATACCATGCTCTTGGACTGGAAGAATCAATATTGTGAAAATGACAGTACTACCCAAAGCAATCCACAGATTGAGTGCAGTCCCTATCAAACTGCCAGTGGCATTCATCACAGAACAAAAAATTTTACAATTCGTATGGAAGCACAAAAGACCCTGAATAGCCAAACTAATCTTGACAAAGAAAAATGGAGTTGGAGGAATCAGGCTCCCTGACTTCAAACTATATCATAAAGCTACAGTAATCAAGACAGTATGGTACTGGCACAAAAACAGAAATATAGATCAATGGTACAGGATAGAATGCCCAGAGGTAAACCCACGCACATACAGGCACCTAATATATGACAAAAGAGGCAAGAACATACAATGGAGAAAAAACAGCCTCTTCAATAATCGGTTCTGGGAAAACTAGACAGCTACATGTAAAACAATGAAATTACAACACTTCCTAACACCATATACAAAAATAAATTCCAAATGGATTAAAGGTCTAAATGTAAGGCCAGACACTATCAAACTCTTAGAGGAAAACATAAGCAGAATACTCTATAACATAAATCAGCAAGATCCTTTTTGACCCATCTCCTAGAGAAAGGGAAATAAAAACAAAAATAAACAAATGGGACCTAATGAAACATAACAGCTTTTGCACAGCAAAGGAAACCATAAACAAAAAGACAACCTTCGGAATGGGAGAAAATATTTGTAAATGAAAAAACAGACAAAAGATTAATCTCCAAAATATACAAACAGCTCATGGAGCTCAAAATCAAAAAAACTAACAATTCAGTTAAAAAATGGGCAGAAGATCTAAATAGACATTTCACCAAGGAAGAAATACAGGTGACCAAGGGCACATGAAAGATGCTTAACATCACTAATTATTAGAAAAATGCAAGTCAAAACCACAATGAGGTATCACCTCACTCTGGTCAAAATGGCCATTATCAAAAAATCTAGAAACAGTAAAGGCTCGAAAGGGTGTACTGATAAGTGAACCCTCCAGCACTGTTGGTGGGAATGTAAATTAATATAACCAGTATGGAAAACAGCATGGAGGTTCCTTAAAAAACTAAAAATAGAACAACATATGACCCAGCAATCCCACTACTGGGCATATACCCTGAAAACCATAATTCAAAAAGAGTCATGTACCAAAATGTTCATTGCTGCACTATTTAGAATAGCCAGGACATGCAAGAAATCTAAATGTCCATCCACAGATGAATGGATAAAGAATATGTGGCGAAAAAATTTTAATCCACTTGACTGTTGATGGGTGGGGTTGGGTTCTCCCCCTCTTGGTTGTCTGGGCTGAGGCAACCCAACACTGGAGCCTACCTGGGCTCTTTGGTGGGGCTAATGACAGACTCTGGGAGGGCTCACGCCAAGGAGCACTTCTCCGAACTTCTGCTGTCAGTGTCCTTGTCCCCATGGTGAGTCACAGCCCCTGCCTCTGCAGGAGACTGTCCAACACTAGCAGGACTCTAATTTCCCTTATCAAAGTGAGCTCTCAACGCTAAGGCTGCTGCTGCCACCACCAAGAAGCCTGTGTGTGAGCACAAGTCACTATCCACACCTCTGCTCCCAGGAGCTGTGCAGCCCGCCACTGCCAGGGTCCCGTGATCCAGGGACAACTTCACTGGGAGAACTCATGGTGCGCCTCAGGCTGGTGCAATGTCATGTTGGCATCTGCTGCCACAGGCTCGCCCGCACTCCGTGCCCTTCCCTCCCCCTGGCCTGAGTGAGCCAGAGCCCCCGAATCATCTGCTCCTTTAACCCCATTCTGTCTGAGCAAAGAACAGACCCCTCAGGCAACCTACACGCAGAGGCGGGGCCAAATCCAAAGCAGAACTCCAGGAGCAGTGCAAACAAAGAAGAGAAAGGGAAATTACTCCCAACGGCCTCAGGAGCAGCGGATTAAATCTCCACAATCAATGTGATGTACCCTGCATCTGTGGAATACCAGAATAAACAATGAATCATCCCAAATTGAGGAGGTGGACTTTGAGAGCAAGATTTATTATTTTTTCCCCTTTTCCTCTTTTTGTGAGTGTGTATGTGTATGCTTCTGTGTGAGATTCTGTCTGTACCGCTTGGCTTTCACCATTTGTCCTAGGGTTCTATCTGTCCATTTTTTTTTTGTTTTATACTTTAAAAAAATATTTTTTCTTATTATTTTTTATTTTAATAACTATTTTATTTTATCTTAATTTATTTTATTTTATCCTCTTCCTTCCTTCCTTCCTTCCTTCCTTTCTTTTTCTCCCTTTGATTCTGAGCCACGTGGATGAAAGGCTCTTGGTGCTCCAGCCAGGAGTCAGTGCTGTGCCTCTGAGGTGGGAGAGCCAACTTCAGGACACTGGTCCACAAGAGACCTCCCAGCTCCACGTAATATCAAATGGTGAAAATCTCCCAGAGATCTCCATCTCAACACCAAGACCCAGCTTCACTCAACGACCAGCAAGCTACAGTGCTGGACACACTATGCCAAACAACTAGCAAGATAGGAACACAACCTGACACATTATTAGAGAGGCTGCCTAAAATCATAATAAGGCCACAGACACCCCAAAACACACCAACAGACGTGGACCTGCCCACCAGAAAGACAAGATCCAGCCTCATCCACCAGAACATAGGCACTAGTCCACTCCACCAGGAAGCCTACACAAACCACTGAACCAACCTTAGCCACCGGGGACAGACAACAAAAACAACAGAACTACGAACCTGCAGCCTTCAAAAAGGAGACCCCAAACACAGCAAGATAAGCATAATGAGAAGACAGAAAAACACACAGCAGATGAAGGAGCAAGATAAAAACCCACCAGACCTAACAAATGAAGAGGAAATAGGCAGTCGACCTGAAAAAGAATTCAGAATAATGATAGTAAAGATGAACCAAAATCTTGGAAATAGAATAGAGAAAACGCAAGAAACATTTAACAAGGACCTAGAAGAACTAAAAAGGAAACAAACAATGATGAACAACACAATAAATGAAATTAAAAATACTCTAGATGGGATCAATAGCAGAATAACTGAGGCAGAAGAACGGATAAGTGACCTGGAAGATAAAATAGTAGAAATAACTACTGCAGAGAACAGTAAAGAAAAAATAATGAAAAGAGCTAAGGACAGTCTCAGAGACCTCTGGGACAACATTAAACGCAAAAACATTTGAATTATAGGGGTCCCAGAAGAAGAAGAGAAAAAGAAAGGGACTGAGAAAATATTTGAGGAGATTATAGTTGAAAACTTCCCAAATATGGGAAAGGAAATAGTTAATCAAGTCCAGGAAGCACAGAGACTTCCATACAGGATAAATCCAAGGAGAAACATGCCAAGACACATATTAATCAAACTATCAAAAATGAAATACAAAGAAAACATATTAAAAGCAGCAAGGGAAAAACAACAAATAACACAAAAGGTTAACAGCTGATCTTTCAGCAGAAACTCTGCAAGACAGAAGGGACTGGCAGGACATATTTGACGTGATGAAGGAGAAAAACCTACAACAAAGATGACTCTACCCAGCAAGGATCTCATTCAGATTTGATGGAGAAATTAAAAACTTTACAGACAAGCAAAATCTGAGAGAGTTCAGCACCACCACACCAGCTTTACAACAAATGCTAAAGGAGCTTCTCTAGGCAAGAAACACAAGAGAAGGAAAAGACCTACAATAACAAACCCAAAACAATTAAGAAAATGGGAATAGGAACATACATATCGATAATTACCTTAAATGTAAATGGATTAAATGCTCCCACCAAAAGACACAGATTGGCTGAATGGATACAAAAACAAGACCCATATATATGCTGTCTACAAGAGACCCACTGCAGACCTGGGGACACATACAGACTGAAAGTGAGGGGATGTAAAAAGATATTCCATGCTAATGGAAATCAAAAGAAAGCTAGAGTAGCAATTCTCATATCAGACAAAATAGACTTTAAAATAAAGACTATTAGAAGAGACAAAGAAGGACACTACATAATGATCAAGGGCTCAATCCAAGAAGAAGATATAACAATTGTAAATATTTATGCACCCAAACTAGGAGCACCTCAATACATAAGGCAAATACTAACAGTCATAAAAGGGGAAATCGACAGTAACATATAATAGTAGGGGACTTTAACACCCCACTTTCACCAATGGACAGATCATCCAAAGTGAAAATAAATAAGGAAACACAAGCTTTAAATGATACTTTAAACAAGATGGACTTAATTGATATTTATAGGACATTCCATCCAAAAACAACAGAATACACATTCTTCTCAACTGCACATGGAACATTCTCCAGGATAGATCATATCTTGGGTCACAAATCAAACCTTGGTAAATTGAAGAGAATTGAAATTTTATCAAGTATCTTTTCTGACCACAATGCTATGAGACTAGATATCAATTACAGGAAAAGATCTGTAAAAAAATACAAACACATGGAGGTTAAACAATACACTAGTTAATAACGAAATGATCACTGAAGAAATCAAAGAGGAAATAAAAAAATACCTAGAAACAAACGACAATGGAAACATGACGACCCAAAATGGGATGCAGCAAAAGCAATTCTAAGAGGGAAGTCTATAGCAATGCAATCCTACCTTAAGAAACAGGAAACATTTCAAATGAACAACCTAAACTTACATCCAATGCAAATAGAGAAGAAGAACAAAAAAAACCCCAAAGTTAGCAGAAGGAAAAAAATCATAAAGATCAGATCAGAAATAAATGAAGAAGAAATGAAGGAAACGATAGCAAAGATCAATAAAACTAAAAGCTGTTTTTTTGAGATGATAAACAAAATTGATAAACCACTAGCCAGACTTATCAAGAAAAAAAGGGAGAAGACTCAAATCAATAGAATTAGAAATGAAAACGGAGAAGTAACAACTGACACTGCAGAAATACAAAAGATCATGAGAGATTACTACAAGCAACTCTATGCCAATAAAATGGACAACCTGGAAGAAATGGACAAATTCTTAGAAATGCACAACCTGCTGAGAGTGAACCAGGAAGAACTAGGAAATATGGACAGACCAATCACAAGCACTGAAATTAAAACTGTGATTTAAAATCTTCCAAGAAACAAAAGCCCAGGACCAGATGACTTCACAGGCAAATTCTATCAAACATTTAGAGAAGAGCTAACACCTATCCTTCTCAAACTGTTCCAAAATACAGCAGAGGAAAGAACACTCCCAGATTCGTTCTATGAGGTCACCATCACCCTGATACCAAAACCAGACAAAGATGTCACAAAGAAAGAAAACTGCAGGCCAACATCACTGATGAACATACATGCAAAAATCCTGAACAAAATACTAGCAAACAGAAACGAACAGCACATTAAAAGGATCATACACCATGATCAAGTGGGGTTTATCCCAGGAATGCAAGGATTCCTCAATATATGCAAATCAGTCAATGTGATACACCATATAAACAAATTGAAGGAGAAAAACCATGTGATCATCTCTATAGATACAGAGAAAGCTTTTGACAAAATTCAACACCCATTTATGACAGAAACCCTACAGAAAGTAGTCATAGAGGGAGCTTTCTTCAACATAATAAAGGCCATACATGACAAACCCACAGTGAACATCGTCCTCAATGGTGAAAAACTGAAAACATTTCCACTAAGATCAGGAACAAGGTAAGGTTGCCCACTCTCATCACTATTAGTTAACATAGTTTTGGAAGTTTCAGCCACAGCAATCAGAGAAGAAAAAGAAATAAAAGGAATCCAAATTGGAAAAAAAGAAGTAAAACTATCACTGTTTGCAGATGACATGATACTATACATAGAGAATCCCAATGATGCTACCAGAAAACTACTAGGGCTAATCAATGAATTTGGTAAAGTAGCAGGATACAAAATTAATGCACAGAAATCTCTGGCATTCCTATACACTAAGGATGAAAAATCTGAAAGTGAAATTAAGAAAACACTCCCATTTACCATTGCAACAAAAAGAATAAAATATCTAGGAATAAACCTACCTAAGGAAACAAAAGACCTGTATGCAGAAAATTATAAGACACTGATGAAAGAAATTAAAGATGATACAAATAGATGGAGAGATATACCATGTTCTTGGATTGGAAGAATCAACATTGTGAAAATGACTCTACTGCCCAAAGCAATCTACGCATTCAATGCAATCCCTATCAAACGACCACGGGCATTTTTCACAGAACTAGAACAAAAAATTTCACAATTTGTATGGAAACACAAAAGACCCCAAATAGTCAAAGCAATCTTGAGAACGAAAAATGGAGCTGGAGGAATCAGGCTCCCTGACTTCAGACTATACTACAAAGCTACAGTAATGTATGGTACTGGCACAAAAACAGAAATATAGATCAATGGAACATGATAGAAATCCCAGAGATAAACCCACGCACATATGGTCACCTTATCTTTGATAAAGAAGGCAAGAATAAACAGTGGAGAAAAGACAGCCTCTTCAATAAGTGGTGTTGGGAAACTGGACAGGTACATGTAAAAGTATGAGATTAGAACACGCCCTAACACTGCACACAAAAATAAGCTCAAAATGGATTAAACATCTAAATGTAAGGCCAGAAACTATCAAACTCCTAGAGGAAAACGTAGGCAGAACACTCTATGATATAAATCACAGCATGATCCTTGTTGACCCACCTTCTAGAGTAATGGAAATAAAAACAAAAATACACAAATGGGACCAAATGAAACTTAAAAGCTTTTGCACAGCAAAGGAAACCATAAACAAGACCAAAAGACAACCCTCAGAATGGGAGAAAATATTTGCAAATGAAGCAACTGACAAAGGATTAATCTCCAAACAGTATTTACAAGTAGCTCATGCAGCTCAATAACAAAAAAACAAACAACCCAATCCAAAATTGGGCAGAAGACCTAAATAGACATTTCTCCAAAGAAGATACACAGATTGCCAACAAACACATGAAAGAATGCTCAACATCATTAATCATTAGAGAAATGCAAGTCAAAACTGCAATGAGATATCATATCACACCGGTCAGAATGGCCATCATCAAAAAATCTAGAAACTATAGATGCTGGAGAGGGTGTGGAGAAAAGGGAACACTCTTGCACTGCTGATGGGAATGTGAATTGGTACAGCCACTGTGGAGAACAGTATGGAGGTTCCTTAAAAAACTACAAATAGAACTACCATACGACCCAGCAATCCCACTACTGGGCATATACCCTGAGAAAACCATAATTCAAAAAGAGTCATGTACCAAAATGTTCATTGCAGCTCTATTTACAATAGCCAGGACATGGAAGCAACCTAAGTGTCCATCAACGGATGAATGGATACAGAAGATGTGACACATATATACAATGGAATATTACTTAGCCAGAAAAAGAAATGAAATTGAGTTATTTGTAGTGAGTTGGATGTACCTAGAATCTGTCATACAGAGTGAAGTAAGTCAGAAAGAAAAAAACAAATACCTTCAGCTAATTCATATATATGGAAGCTAAAAAAAAAAAAATTATACTGATGAACCTAGTTGCGGGGCAGGAATAAAGATGCAGAGGTAGAGAATGGACCTGAGGACATGTGGTGGGTGGGGGAAGCTGTGGCAAAGTGAGAGTTGCATCGACATATATACACTACTGAATGTAAAACAGTGAGTTAGTGGGAAGCAGCACCATAGCACAGGGAAATCAGCTCCACGCTTTGCGATAACCTAGAGGGGTGGGCTAGGGAGGACTGGAGGCAGGCTCAAGAGGGAGGATGTATGGGGACATATGTATGCATATGGCTGATTCACTTTGTGGTATGACAGAAGCTAACACAGTATTGTGAAGCAATAAAGATCTATTAAATTAAAAAAAAAAGAATTCCCAACAAGAGTCGATTATAGGGACTTCCCTGTTGGTTCAATGGTAAAAATCTGCCTTCCAATGCAGGGGACGCAGGTTCCCTGACCAGGGAACTAAGATCCCACATGCCGTGGGGCAACTAAGCCTGTGCACCACAACTAATGAGCTCGTGCACCTCAACTAGAGCCCATGTGCCACAAACTACAGAGCCCACATGCTCTGGAGCCCATGCACCACAACTAGAGAAAACCCACAAGCCCCTACTAGAGAGAAGCCCGCGTGCTACAACAAAGAGCCCGCATACTGCAACAAAAGATTCCACGTGCCGCAGCTAAGACCCAAAACAGCCAAAAATAAATAATAAATTAATCTTTTAAAAAAAAAAGAGTGGTTTTTTTAACCACCACACCACACTAGTTTTGGTGTGGTGCTTAATAGGGCAGCCTCTGGAGACAGAATGCTGGTTTTTAAATCCTTGTTCTATTGTTAGGTGTATGGGCAACTGTGGACAATTTACTTCAAGCACTTTATGCTTCAGCTTCAGTTGTAAGATGGGAAAATAATGGTATCTCCACCCTAGGATTGCTGCAAATGTAAAAAGGGTTAATCCCTGCAAAGCACTTTGAACAGAGTTTGGCAAGTCCAGGAAGTCTGGGGTGAGCAAAGTCCAGGTTGGGTTCAGTTTCTGTGACATCAGTGAGAAGCAATAGTGTCCCATCTTTCTGTCCTGTCACCTCCAGTGTGTTGACTGTTAATCTCATGTGACAAGATGGGAGCCACAGTTTCAGGCATCACATGTAGAAATAATGTCTGACAGGAAAGGAAGAAGAAAGCTGTTTCCTTTCTTGTTTTCATTTTAAGAAGGAAGAAAGCCATTCCCAGACAACTTTTCCTTGTGTCCCTCAGACCATAATGGGGGCTGGGAAAGCAACTATCAGGATTCTCACACTCTAGTGTAATTTCTGCTAGCAAAGAAACTATAACAGTGAAGATGACTGTTTGTTAGGCCACTAACAATGTAAGAAGACAATTTCAAAGTTGTTAAGTTGCTTAAGGTCGCCCAGCTAGTCTATGACAGAGCTGGAACATAACAAGTCTGGACCTTCTGCTAAAAATGCCCTCTCCCAGATCACTGCATACAGATTGCATTGCCTTGCTAGGGTTACTGTGACAAAGCAACACATACTGGGTGGAGCTGAAGCAACAGAAATTTATTATTTCACAGTTTGGGAGGCTAGAAGTCCAAGGTCAAGGTGTTAACAGTTTGTTCCTTCTGAAGGCTCTGAGGAAGAACCTGTTTCATGCTTGCCCCTTAGCTTCTGGTGGTTTGCTGGAAATCCTTGGCATTCCTTGGCTTGCAGAAGTATCACTCTTATTTCTGGCTTCATCTTTACATGGTGATCTGTCAGTATCTGTCACTAAATGTCCCCTTGATATAAGAACATCAGTCATATTGGATGAGAGTCTGCCCTAATGATGTCATTTTAACTTGATTACCTGTATAAAGACCCTATCTCCTATGTCCTATATCTATAAATTTCACAAATGAAAAGTTATCCTCTCTCCACTGCCCCCAGTCACCCAGTTACCAGCCCCTAAGGAACTGTTGTTATCAGGTGCTTCTGTAGCTCTCTAGAGATTGATTATGCATTTAAATTCTTACACTGTTTTTTTTTTTTTAAATGCACACACAGAGTGATTCTCATCTCCATATCTGGTTTCATGAAGTGCTGAGGAATCTCATGAAATGTCAATGGACACTGCTTAACGTCCTTCCAAAAGAAAAGTCATTCAAATGGGAATAAGCCACAGCCTTAGTATAGCTAAGACACGCCCCACAGTTCTTTATGTTTACTACTGAGTGGTTGAAAACTTGATTGTAATTCCTATAGAATACTTAAGTTAATTCTGCCCTGACATTTTATTTTTGTTCTCTATTTATACTGACTTTAACAGTTTTCAAATATAATAGATATACAATAAAAATTGCACACATTTAATGCATACAATTTGATGACTTTAACATATGCATACACCTGTGATATCATCACCACAATCAAAGTAATGAAGATATCCATCACCTCCAAAAAAGTCACATGGCAATCACAGAATCTTTAGCTTCTCTCTGAAGTACCTAGATAATGGTATCCGATGCACATTTCCTATGTTGTTTTAAGAGATGCTAAAACCTCCACCAATTGGAAGTTAACTACTTGATGACCATGAGCCCCTTAGCCTCCAGACCTACTGGAGCCTGAGGATGGCTAATGTTAACCCCTATGACACCACCCTGTTACCTCACCATCAACCAGAGAATTGTGCACAAGCTGATCACATGCCCTGTGACTCCCCTCCCTCACCTGGCCTCTAAAAGTGCTTTCCCAGGACTTCCCTGGTGGCACAGTGGTTGACAGTCCGCCTGCCGATGCAGGGGACACGGGTTCGTGCCCCAGTCCGGGAGGATCCCACATGCCGCGGAGTGGCTGGGCCCGTGAGCCATGGCCGCTGAGCCTGCGCATCCAGAGCCTGTGCTCCGCAACGGGAGAGGCCACAACAGTGAGAGGCCCGCGTACCGCAAAAAACAAAACAAAACACAAGTAGATTGAATCAGTAATCAAAAAACTCCCAACAAAGGAAACTCTGGGACAAGGCAGCTTCACTGAAGATTTCAACCAAAGATTTAAAGAAGAATGAACACTAATCCTCTTCAAAGCCTTCCAAAATACCAAAGCAGAGAGAATACTTCCAAACTCATTTGACGAAGGTAGCATCACTTTGGTACCCAAATCAGATGATACCAAAAGAAAGGAAAACTATAGACCAATATCCCTGATAAATATAAATGCAAATATTCTCAATAAAATATTAGCAAAGAAAGTTCAAGAATGCATTTAAAGGATTATACAGCATGTTGGATTTATCTCTGGGATGCAAGGATGGTTCAACATATGCAAATCAATAAATGTAATTAATCAAATCAATAAAAGATAAAAATCACATGATCATTTCATGTGCAGATGCAGAAAAAGCACTTGATAAAATTCAACATCGTTTCACGATAAAAGTTCTTAACAAACTGGGTATAGAAGGAACATGCCTCAACATAATAAAGGCCATATATGACAAACCCACAGCTAACATAATACTCAATGGAGAAAAACAGAAAGTGTTTCCCTAAAGATCAGGAACACTGCGAGAATACCCATTCTCACCACTCGTATTCAACATAGTACTGGAAGTCTTACCTAGAGCAATTAGGCAAGAAGAAAGAGGTAAACACATCCAAATTAAAGGGAAAGAAGTAAAACTGTCATCCTTTGCTAATGATATAATCTTATATATATAAGTCCCAAACAATCCCAAAGTCAAAAAACTGTTGGAATTAATAAAGATTTCAGGAAAGTGGCAGGATACAAAATAAACAAACAGAAATTAATTGCACTCCTTTACACTAATAAGGCATCTGAAAAATAAGAAAAACCATCCCATTCGCAATAGTATCAAAAACAGTAAAATACTTAGGAATAAATTTAACCAAAAGCGTGAAAGATGTGTACAGTAAAAACTACAGAACTTTGCTGACAGCAATGGAAAAAGACACAGACAAATGGAAGGATATACAATTTTCATGAATCAGAAGAATTAATATTGTTAAAATGGCTGTACTACCCAGAGCCATCTATAGATTTAATGCAATCGCCATCAAAATACCAAAGGCATTCCTCACAGAAATAAAAGAAACAATTCTAAATTTTGTGTGAAACCACAGCAGACACCAAATAGCCAAAGCAATACTGAGAAAAAAGAACAAAGCCAGAGGTATCACACTTCCAGATTTCAAACTATGCTAAAAAGCCATACACCTCAATATAGTATGGTACTGGCACAAAAATAGACACATAGACAAATGGTATACAATTAAGAGCCCATAATTAAACTCCAGCATATATTGTTGACTAATATTTGACAAAAACAAAGTAAAATGGTGGTTATTGGGGGTGAGAAGGGGTAAGAGAGAATGGTGTTCAAGGGTACAAACTTGTAATTAGTAGTAAATAAGCCATAGAGATCTAATGCAAGGTACAATGAATACGGACAGTATTGTATTGTAATTATATACAATGATAAATACTGATATATAAGCAATCATATTACAATATATAAATGTATCAAAGTAACATGCTATATACCTTAAACTTATACAATGTTACATATCCAATTTATTCAATAAAAGAAAGGAAAAAGAATTATTGTATAGCAGGAAACCATACACCTAGAAGCAGAATGAGAGAGTGGAAGGAACTCTGGTGTAGAAGTTTAAAAATTCAGGTCCAATCCCAGCTCTTCCAAGAACTGGCCTGTGTAACTTTGTGAAAACCATATGACTTCCTTGCCTTTCATTTTTTTTCATTCATAAAGTGAGAGTAACAGCATTTACCTTAAGGGTTACTATATTTATTAAATAAGGTTATCGATGAGAAAACCTCAAGTATGTAATAAACAATAAATACATGGGAATCTGAATCTAGACTTTTTGTGATCCCCAAGTATTCATATAAGGGTCAAATGCCCTATCATCCAACTTTATGGTACTAGAATCTTGTATCACGGGGAGGTGTCACATCCCCCCTAGGGAATCCTTATACACCCCACACCATACTTCCCTAATCTGACAAACCTCACAGGTCTTTGCCAAAATTACGTCAGTTGCTGAACTAGGTGACAACCAGTCTTCATTTCTTTGTAATCTCCACAGGCCCTAGTTACCATAATGCTTCCAGCACAAGCAGACTTGTGATTTATGTAGGAAATATATAAATCTAAGGGAAAACTTAAAAAACTTTGTTACTCAAAACAATGAGCTAACAATAATGGTGAGATATTCAAGCCAATCAAATTGTCTGCCTCTTAGGTATGATTTTGCTGGCAAATCCAATTCTTGTGTTAATGTAAAAGGCACACTTTTCTAGCTTACTAGGAAATGAAGCAACCATAAAAATGTAATAGAGATATCACTTCTACCTACATGGAGTTAAAAAAAAAAAGCAATAGGTATGTTGTATTATACAACCGAAATCTTAACAAATGTACTCTAAATTTTTACAAAATGAATCCTTTTCTAGTTATTTTTCTGAGGTTATCATAAAAATCACATTTAAAAGAAAAAAAACTATGAGACTTCTACCTATAAAATGGTGGTGATTTCCTTTCAAACATCACCCCAAAACAAGCTTAACAAGAAACACAAATGGAAACATTCTTAATGAAACTAGGTAAGTCAACCTCAAAACAGAATATATCAAAGACCTTCCAAATGCCCTAAAGTCAAGCAAGCATGCAAAACGACTATGAGAGGACATCTCAGGCTGCACTCTCAGAGAATGGTGTCAGAGATCACGTCTTCAAATATATGGAACACCCAAAAGGCAAAACCAGTAACATCTGGAGTTTAACAGCAAGGGTTTGATCTGCACCATGTCTGTCAGATCCCATAGCTTCCAAATCTTGATGACCAGAGATAAGTGAAGGCCCAAAATTCCCACTTACATATGCAGTGTATTATAAGAAATTTTGTTATGAACAAGGAAGATTTCTGGTGGCCAGCCTAAAACATCATGACAGCTCTTTCCCAGCATGAATCTCTTGCAAAGAGGTACTGCAGAAAAAATTCATCTCATTCAAAGATGAGTAATAAGGGAAAAAGAACCAGCACTAGAGCTATATAAGCATGTCACAATTTTATTTTAATGTTTGGAGTAAAGAATAAGAAAATAAAAGAAAATCATAGTAAAAGAAATTGCCATAGAGGAAACAAAAATCAAACAGAGCAACTGAATTCGAAGGACTGAAATAATTACCTCCTTCAAAATAGCTCAACAGATGCATAATAGTTGTGGAAATAAGTGATAAAGACCACAGCAAGAAAAAAAAAAAAAACATGCTGAGGTCAGAAATAAGATTGGAGGGAAAACTCACAACTGTTATAGAAACAAATACTTTGGAAACTACATAAAGCAGATCAGACACTATTAAAAAGAGGACAAGAGAGATGAGAAAAATAAGCAAAATGAAGTGACAGAGAAGAGTTATAAATAGAGAAGATACAAAGAAGTTTTAATACCTAAACCTTTTTTTCTGAAGATAATACCAATGACAGTTCAGGAAATAAACACACTTACAAATATGTGTATGTGTATAAGCAGCTGTGCACTTCAGACTGTAGTAAAGCAGCACTTTTTAAATTGCACACTATTTCAGGCTGATATACTTAAAGTAATAACAACAATAATGTCACAACAATGTCAAACAGCTATAAAACTTTCCAATTGCTTACTCGTTTTCTCTATTTATCTCATGGGCAAACAAACCATAAACCAGCATTGGTCCACAGACCACACTTTGATTACCTGGTTTATATATAGGTGAAGAAATTGCCTAGAATGAAGCACAGAGATATCGAGATAGAGACTGAAATCTTGAAAGAAAATAGGAGACTATGGTGGACAGAATGAGAAAGAGTACCAGTAGTTAGAGTTCCTGAAAGAGAGAATACAGTAAATGGGGAATATTTTGAAGAGATATTCCCTGAGAAATTTTTATCATTTAGTGAAACTTGTAAAACCTCTGCTATGAATCACAAATCTATAGTAAAATGAACAACAAGAAGTCTATACCTAGCTATATCTATCATACTGAAAATGCAGACCACCAAAGACAAAGAAGTATCATAAAAGGAAACAGAGACAAAGATGGTAGATCTACAGAAAATCCATAATTACACTAAGTAAAATATAGAAAGATACAAACAGTATCTTCAAAAAAACTATCTTCAAGGTGTTAAGAGAAAATTACTGTTAACCTCAAATCCTATAACTGCTTAACCAGTAATGAAAGATAGCAAAATTAACATTTTTCAGACAAACAAAAAAGAGTTCAGCAACAACAGATTCTTACTAAAGGAATTACTAAATATATATTTGAAGAAAAACAAAAGTATTAAACTCTAAAAGAAGAACTGAAATTGGAGAAGAAATGGTGAGCAAAAATATCATAAACGTCACTAAATACAAAAATGGACTATATATAACAGTAATAACAGTAAAGAATAATTTGAACAATAAAAGGAAAACAAGCTGAAGTTAAAATATTGGCCCAAAATAAAACACACATACCAATCTTCTTTCTCTCATTTGAAAGTATAAAGTTCAGAGCTCTCTTCCTGCACTGGGTTAGCACATGAGCAAATTATTTTTTACCTTTTCTAACAACCACTGGAAACTGATCGATAATCAAAAAAGGCAGGAGAAGGGACAAACACAGAGGTTGTTCAAATGATAATTTATCAGTAGATACATAATATAGATACTTCTATCTATATCATCTATTGCTATCTTATTCATTTTCACATTCTAGGCTTCTAAATATGTATATATGTGTATATATATAATTATATATATGTTACTGATATGGTATTGTCTAATTATTAAAGGCTATTGTAATTGAAATGGTAAAAAGATACTGCAATTTGTAAGCATAAGTACTAAAGGTATATGCATTGACTTTCTGCTTTAGTTTTAAGGTTTTGGTTGCTTTTTACTTTTCATTTTGAAATAATTTCAAACTTGAATAAAAGTTTTAAGACTTCAAAGAGTTTCCATTTACCCTTTACCAAGATTACCCACTGTTAATATTTTACTACCTTTACCTCTCTCCTTCTTCACATTTTTTTCTGAACTATATATGAAAGTAAATAGCAGACCTGAAGTCCTTTGTTCATAAGTGCTGTAGTGTGCATTTCCTAAGAATAAAGATATTCTCTTACATAAATACAGTGTAATCAAAATCAATAATTAAAATTGATACAATACTCTTATCTAACTACCAGCCTTATTCAAATTTCACTAATTTTCACAGTACTATTCTTTATAGATCACTTAATGGGGGGAAAAAACCTGATTCAAGATCACACATTGCATTTAGTCATCATCTCTCTTTAGTGTCTTTCAACAGGAAGACTTCACTCGTTTGTTTTTCATTCATGACCTTGATGTTTTTGAAAAGAAAAAAAACAGTGATGTTTGTAGGCCAGTTAATTTATAGAATGTCCTTCAATTCTGATGTTTTCTCATGCTTATATTCTGCTTATGCATGTTTGGTAAGGTATGAAACTGAAGTTATGTTTTGCCTTTCTCAAGACCTATCAGGAGGTACGTGATGTCAGTTTGTCCCATTCGAGCAGACGGTAACTAATTACTTGGTTAAGGTTGGGTCTGCCAAGCTTCCCCTATGCAAAGCTACTATTTTTCCCTTTGGATTTAATACAGAATTAGGTGTATATTTTGTGGAAATCATTTTCTTCAACAGCACTGATGATTCTTGCTTGAATCAATTACTACCATAGAGGTAAAAATAACGATTAAAAGTTGACGTTTTGCTGCAAGGAAAAACGTCTCCTCCCCCCATGTCTCTCTTTTGTTTTCTTTTGTAAATGTATATTAGTGTGGACTAACAAATTTTTATTTTGCTCAATGGGATATAGTCCATTATGATCATTAATCATGTTGATGCTCAAGTTGTCCCCATAATACTTTGAGCAGTATTTTCTTTTGCACAGCAAGATGTTTTAAGTTTATGTTGTACTTCCCATCCCTCAGCTCTGAAATCAGCTATGTCTCCAAGAAGAAATGGTTCTTTTTACTGGAGAATGATATTTCGAACCAAGACCTGGCCATTACATGTGATCACCACTGCTGATGTGTCTTGCTTCTAAGACATCTTAACAGAAGTGTTAGGAAATCAATTTATGTGTATACACACATGTATGAACAAGCACACACACATTATGCATCCATACTGATAGCTGTACTTGCAATCCATCACTATGCTTCACTCAAATCTTCCCTTTTTCTAAATTTTTAACTCCTTTCCCCCAAAATGAGACATATGGCACCCATTACCTTAAATATATTTACTTATATATTATACATGGAAAGTAATTTTAGAATTGTTAAGCCATATGACTACAAAAATAAAATTACTTTTCAGAGTTCAGTATATCTGGTCATCAGTTATTTTCTCTTTAGTTTGAAAGTATACTGTCAAAAGACTCTTCAGAAGTTATCTTTTTCTGTTGCTAATTTGGAGTATAGTTGGGGGTAACTGTTTATATTTGTATTTCATTATAGGGAATCCTTTTCTTCATCCCCACTGAGGCTTGTTTTCTTGTGTGTGTGTGTGTGTGTGTGTGTGTGTGTGTGTGGTTTTTTTCTACATGTGAAAGACACTAACATGTTCCAATCTTTTTTTTTTAACATCTTTATTGGAGTATAGTTGCTTTACAATGGTTTGTTAGTTTCTGCTTTATAACAAAGTGAATCAGTTATACATATACATATGTTCCCATATCTCTTCCCTCTTGCGTCTCCCTCCCTCCCACCCTCACTATCCCACCCCTCTAGGTGGTCACAAAGCACCGAGCTGATCTCCCTGTGCTATGAGGCTGCTTCCCGCTAGCTATTGGGTTTACATTTGGTAGTGTATATATGTCCATGCCATTCTCTCACTTCATCCCAGCTTACCCTTCCCCCTCCCCATGTACTCAAGTCCATTCTCTACGTCTGTGTCTTTATTCCTGTCCTGCCCCTAGGTTCTTCAGAACCATTTTTTTTTTTTAGACTCTGTATATATGTGTTAGCATACCAATCTTTTGTGTATACTTATCTTCTGTGTTTCTTGACAATGCTGCTCCATTATTCCCTTACTTTGTTTGTTGCTTCTGAGAAGTCTAATTTAGGTATGATTCTCTCGGCCTTAAAGATATGTTTAAAGAAATAACACTCCCTTCTCCATCTTTTCCACCTCATTCCCATACATGCAATGCAGGTAAACAATTTTATTATTATTTTTTTCTTCCTTTGACTGTCTTTACAAAAATAAGTAGATACATATGTATTTGCCACTTCCTTTTCTCTCCTACACAAAAGTTAGCATCCTAGAGATACTCTTTTACACTGTTTCACCTAACAATACATCTTGGAAATCATTCTATATAAGTTCATAGGAATTTCCCTCATTCTTTTTATACTCCTGTGATACTACATTGTGTTAAAGTACCATAGATTAAATACTCTTCTATCTGTTGGTATTTATATTGTTCCTAATATTTTTCAATTACACATAATGCTGTAGTAAATGTACCTAAGCATATGCATTGTGTGTATCCTGCTGTATGGGTCTCTTTGGAATAGTTTCCTACAAGCAGGATTGCTATATCAAATGACACATACGTATTTAGTTTTCTCAAATGTTGCCAAATTGTGCCTAAGAGTAGTATAAACTTTTATTCTCACCAGCAAATTATCAGAGTCCTTGTTTTCCCAACTGTTTTTCTATAGTCTTGACACTTGAAGGACAGGATTTTTAAATGTAAAATCTATTGTTTACATTTTTCTTCCTTGTTTCTTGAAAATACTGCTCCATTGTTCCCTTATTTATTGCTTTTGAGAATTCTAATGCAAGTATAATTCTCTTGGCTTTTTAAGTCACTTGCTCTTTTTTCCCTGAAGACCCTGAGAATTTTTTGAGTCTTTAAAGTCTAATGATTTTAATAGGATATATGTTAGAGTTGATTGTTCAAGATAAATTTTCCAAGGTTCCCTCATAGATCCTTTCAATAAATAAATTTGGGTCCTTTATTTCTGGAAACTTTGATTTATAGTTTTATTTGTTTTTTTCTATTTCATAGATTCCAATTACACATATATTGGATTTCATTTACCTAACATCCATTTCAGCCACTTTCTTTCTGATACACTATTTTTTTCCTCTCATGTTCATTCTAGTAGCTATTTTTGATGGCTTCATTCAATGCCCTTTGTTAAATTTCATTTCTATCCATTCTTTTTTGGGCACTTACAATTTAGTCATTGCTGACATTTTTACTTCACTGTTTTATTTACTGATGCCAATCAATTCTTTTTTTTTTTTTTTTTTTTTTTTTTTTTTTTTGCGGTATGTAGACCTCTCACTGTTGTGGCCTCTCCCGTTGCAGAGCACAGGCTCCGGACACGCAGGCTCAGCGGCCATGGCTCACGGGCCTAGCTGCTTCGCGGCATGTGGGATCTTCCCGGACTGGGGCACGAACCCATGTCCCCTGCATCGGCAGGCGGACTCTCAACCACTGCGCCACCAGGGAAGCCCACCAATCAATTCTTATTTCTTTTTATTTACTATCCATTTGTTAGTAAATTTTGAATTTCTGATTTGTGTTACTTCGTATGTGTTTATGGATATTTAATTCCGTTTGAAATATTATAATACTTTTGTTTTCTGTTTCGTGGTTGGCTTTGTGGGAAATTTATCATCAGCTCAAACGTTTTTATTCTCATTTTCTATTTTTTTATTAAATAGCTTTGTATAGATAAGATGGCTTGCATCTTTGCATTGCATGGACAGAGCTAGCATTTGGGGTGATTTATAAGATATCTAATTCAAGAATGCGTTCCCTAGTCAGTGTAGCACTTTCCTTAACATGTGGACTTTTTGCGGGAGTCAGGGAGAAGGACTTTTTTGTCCTTCCATTGTTTAGTGTTGTCTGGCAGGGTTTGAAATTTCCTTTTTTTTTTTTTTTTTTTCCTTTTCCAGTCAGTTTCCAAAGGATGACGACTTCCTCATTTTTATTCTCCTTTTCTCCTAAAGTATTTCCCTTTCTAAGACTTCTTCCTAAATCCCAGCATACACTTTAAATCCCTTCCCTATGTCAGTGCTCTGATCTCCTATGACTCCTTTTTTTTCATTACTGTCATCTTTAAGTGTGAAAATCTAGGACTTTCTCTTTCTGGAAGTGATTTCATAGCACTATCCTCTCTTCTTTCTTCCATACAGTTTTCCCAGATAGCTGTTTTACAAAGGCTTGGGGCAGAAACTTAAAAGACAATTCTACTGAAAATTAGTGTTTACATTTCTATTTGCAGGTAACTTGAAGTTTTAGTGCCCTTTGTATTCCAGGTACTCTAAAGGCATAAGACCTGTGTGGTTTTAACTTATCTTCTTGTTGATCCATTTAATTGTGGGGAGCTGGGGAGAGTTTCAGATTTCAACCGTTTCCATTACCTCAGCTACCCCTACAATGACTGTTGAAAGTATTGCCCAAAATGTTGCTTAAATTGTAGATAATATTACTTGTAGCAGTTGCTTTCATAAGAGTTCACAGTACATACAAAATTAGAGGTTGCAGGAAACCGCACAGAAATCCTACAATCTTGAGTTTTCTAATTTTCTTTTTCATTTATCAAAACAACATAAGGTTTAGAAGAAAAAAAAAAACACCTTTGTCATTAGCATAGAGTTGTCAACATTTTTCAAGTTAGGATTTCAATATTACCACTAGCTACTATTACATTTTAATCCCAAAAGAATAAAATATAAAATTAAAAACCAGTCCTTAGAATGAAATTTTTTTTAATATCCTTAATATTTTTCTCCTTCTATTCATGAGAAATTTATCATCAATTAGCACTTATCTGAGGAATGTGTTTTGGAACCACTGAATTAGTTTAGACTTATCTTCTGTGAGATAACCTAGATCCAGAAAGTTTAGATATTCTTGTAAGGCTTGTGACAAGTTCAGGGTTTTTTCTACTATATCGTGCTGGCTTTTTTGTGTTGTAGTAATAACAGTGAAGACCTTTCACAAAGGTTGAATGTGTTTTCTGTTTGTTCTTCTATTTGTTTCTGGTTCCGTTTTTGGTTCCTCATTAAATGATAAGTCTATATTGCCAAACTTTCACTTGCTTGCTCATGCACACTATTGTTTTTCTGACAAGCTTACTGAAAAATTCCATCAGAAAACTGTTTTTTTCTCACTTTACTTAATTTTGACTAATGAGCTGGAACCATAAACCTTTCAAACTCTCAATGGAGAAAAGAAACATCCTGCCATTTTACCTTTCACAGCACATTATAAAACTATATTTGGTATAAAATATATGAAGGATTTTTTTCACCAAGCATTAGGATTCAAGATACCTTTTTTCATTACTACTGATGCAACATTGCTTTGTCTGTCAGTGAGGAGTAAGAATAAGTTCCTTTTGCCTCACATATTTCTTATGAGACATTTTTATTATCTTTATTTGCATAGAGGGGTCGAATTAATCATATACTGAAAGCTGTTTAATGTTTCACCATCGCTCAATCTGTTCCCAAATGAGTCAAAAATTTGTTCTCTATAAGCTGGGTATCTAATATATTATTTCAAGTCTCTTGACGCCTTACATATTTCAAAGTTTCTAGTGAAAGGATTGCACACTGTACCAATACCTTTAAAGAACAGATTATGATAGTTTTTCCAAGAAAATGATCTAAAGATATGAGTCTCAGTCCCTGGCAACACTGCTTTCATAATTTACATAGAATGGTGATTTTGCTTTTCATGATAATCCAATTCTTTTAAGTCATGATAATCACCCCAAGTAGAGTTTACTAGATGCTTGCTGGTTATAAACATTTTATCAAAACTATAGGGGTTGGGAGTTCCCTGGTGACACAGTGGTTAAGAATCCACCTGCCAATGAAAGGAACACGTGTTCAAGCCCTGGTCCGGAAGATCCCACATGCTGTGAAGCAACTAAGCCAGTGTACCACAAGTACTGAGCCTGCACTCTAGAGCCCACGAGCCACAACTACTGAGCCCTTGTGCCTAGAGCCCATGCTCCACAACGAGAGGCCACTTCCATGAGAAGCCCGCACACCACAATGAAGAGTAACCCCCACTCGCCACAACTAGAGAAAGCCCACGTGCAGAAAACTATAGGGGTTTCCAAAGATTCAGGAGAATCTCTTTTTCCTTGTAATTCAAACATCATGTTTGAATTATAATACATTCTTGGTAGTGGTAGTTTACAAACTGGGATGATCACACATACAGGCATTTTTAAATAAGGAAGAAATTTGGGGAACAAACTCAATCTACTTGGGGGCTATGCCAATTGTCTTAGAAAGTTTAAAATGTTAGACAAAGGCACTTCCAGTTAAAGCAAAAAGCAGGCATGGTATGGAGGTGAATGTCACTTTAGCACATTAACACCAGAGTGAATATTTTGTGGGGAGTATGTTAACTGAAGAAACATTCATTTCTCACATGTACTGGACTTTGGAAAAAACATTAGTGCTCATTGTAGCAAGGTGTATGGACACTAGATATTTTATTTAAAAAAAATAGAAAGGAAGAGGAAAGCCCATTTTTAACACTTAGCTAAAGCCAAAGGTACTAGAAGGGACAGAAGACTGAATTCTACCCTCAAGTATGGAGAAAAAAAGTTTACGGAACAAAATAAAGGGGAAAGTAAGTCACAGAGTGAAGACTAAGGTTGTTGAAGAAGTTGTGGAGAGAAGACAACAGAGAATCAGGAAGATAGAGAAAATTGAAATGTAGACAGAATTAGAGATAGTGTTGGAAGAAGTAAACCTTTACATGGGGCACCTAAAAGCCTCAGCAATGTGTGGGCTAAGAAGCAAAGAGGACTGTAGTCCAGAAATGGCTCTACAGGCATAAGAAATTATGACTGTTTTCCCTGACCCGTCACTCCATAGGATGTCAAGGCATGAGGCCAAGTGGATGGCTCTTGACACAATTTCATCAAGTTCTGTAAGATACCTCCAGAGATGATATCTTTAAAGTAGGTATGGTATCTGCTCCTTCCCCTCTGAAACTCTGTTACATACCAAAACACTATTTGAGGAAAATTTTTTATACACACACACCAATTTTATAATTAAGCTAGCCATGTTCTGGTCCATAATTATCTGCCAGGTAAACCATTGAAAAGAGAGTTAATATCTGAGTTATAGAGAATAAAAATTAAAATAAGGCTGCATATTGGCCCAGGATGAAAGGTAAACAGGTGTGGTTTCAGCCATGTTTTTGTCTGACAGAGACACAGAGGCAGCACTGTGCATAGGCATGGGAGATAGTCAGATGGGCTCCAGCAGGCTAGGAAACATATTCCACTATCCTCATGTTTCCACGTGGTCGCTCCTTTCTACATTCCACTCCCCAACAAAGGGCAGCATTGGAAACAACAATGCAGGCTGAGGGGTGGTAACAAACTAAGGTGCTTTGAGTTTCACCATCTAGGTAGCAAGTACTACTGCACTGAAAAAGTACTGGCCCATCTATTTTCTCTTGTCCTTCAAATGCAGTGAAGTGAACTTCAAACCTCTATTTACATGGCTAGGAGAATGTGCTTGCGGCTTACTCCTCATGTTTAACCTTCTCCAAGACTGCTCCTAATATCTAAACTTAGGAGTAAAAAAAGGCAGAAGATCTCACCTTAGCCTCAGGCCCAAATCACTCCTCCAGTTTAATCCATTACAAACCCTGTATTTTGAAATGACACAAAGGGTAATATCCTTTGTCTCATGAGGTTCCTCCAGTCTCTATCCATTGGTTTACAACCGAGAAGGGCCAACAGGTTGTTAAACATCCTACTTAGAGCTGAGAGCTCCACCTCCACCTTCTAGCATGAATAAAAGAAGAGTTACAGACAGCCAAGTGAAGCAAAGGAAGTTAAACAGAGAATTAAGGGGCCTGAATGATGGTGGCAGGCAAGTTCAATGTTTTTTTGGTAAGGGAAAATTGGGCTGCTTAAAGAACAAAGACACAGCCAGGCAATAGTCAGATTAGAATCAGGGGAGAGAATCTTCTAGAGAAAGACTAAGGGGAGATGGGAAGGATGATGTCTCCTCCCCAGAAACCATCTCTAATAGCCATCCTCCCCTTCCTTAAATTTGACATAAAACATATTTAAAGAAGAGAGAATGTTAAGGCCCTTCTTCTGTACGTTCTGCCTTGTACTAAATTTTTTCGGGTATGCTTTAAGTCTTATACAAAATTTGAGAGTATGAACTGTACATAATTCTCCTCTATATTCATCACTAAGTGCTAGAACAGAGCCTGATATTCAGTAGATTCACTTATAAGAACCCATTAATCATTAAAAAATTAATACAAATAAAATAATGGTGAGATGAAGGTGAAGAGCCTAAGATGGGTAGTCAAAGTACCAGTAGGTATTAAAGCAAAGCTACAAATACAGACACTCAGCAGAGAGAAAGAGGACTCTAGGGACTAAGCAATTCTCATCCTAAAGGTGCTACCAAGGCACATGAAAAGATGTAAACAATGGATATCTGGAATTTTCAGAGGACCCATTAGGGAGAAGGTGTTCCCTGCCCGGACAGATAGAGTCCATAGACAAATTTCCAGCAGGACTTCCTCTGCCTGAACCTAGAGCCTGGCTCTGAGTAAAGGGAGTAGAAGTCAGGGGAGAAAGCAATCTCAGATCGGATGGGGACATAGCCCTGGATGCTGAGACCCAAGGAGCACTAGTGAGGGGCACAATGAGTCAGCAAGCCATCCTCCCTCCATGCTTTCCGCCTGTTCCCTATCAATCTCACTTAAGCTTTTCTCCTGCCCTGTATTCCCAACCTCTCATTCTCCCACAACTCTTCAGTCCTTTTTCTTGTTCTCTGCCCCATCAGTCTGAATTTTCAAGCTTAAGTTCCAATCTGAACTCTATTTATATTTACTCTACCTATATACAGGTGGAAAAGAAAGCAAGGAAGAAGAAACCTGGTAAAACTACAAGTATAAATTACAACAAAACACAATTGTGCTAAGCTTGACACTCAAAATGTTTCAAAAATGAAAAATTCAACCTCAGACTTCCAAGTAGCCACCTAGCTACCTGCTTCTCAGTATTTCCTACCAAAATATATATATATATACAGAACAGGAAGGGACAAAATACACCTATAAAAGACCACACTCTCAGCTTAATTTCAAGACAGACAACGTTGATACTTCAAAATAACAGAGAAGAGAAACCACCAAATCTAGTATGCAATTTCTAATGTTCTGCCCCACTCTTACCTCATCTTGAGATTTTTAGGCGAGCAAGGTGAGAAAAACTGCTAAGAATGCAGAAGATGGAAGCTAGTGAAAGGACCTATGGGCATTCTAAAACCATCTCCAGAAGAATAAGGGCATCTTAGCCTTCATATACACTAACAGTAAAGTTAGAAGATGTAATTGTAGAGAAAACCCCATTTATCATAGGGACAAAGATTATGTGCTTAATAAATGTGCATACCTAATAAACATACAAAATCTATGTGAGAATAATTGTTAAACACCTATTAGATACACAAAAATCAAGTTGAACAAACGGAAAGAAATTCACCTATTAGAAATGACAACTTCTAACGATGTCAGTTCCCCCCAGATTAATTTATTAATTTAACACCATCAATAGTAAACATCAATAAGCTTCTTATGAATAGAAACGGAAATATAGATGTGTGTCTGTGCACGTGTGTATATGCATGTTTATGAATACATATATTCTCTGTATGCTGCCAAAAGGGCCTAGAAACAATGATACTCCAGAATCAATAAGCAAATCTATAGTCAAGATCCTGGGTTCTAAACACCATTCTCCAATAAAAGGAATCAGGAATCCTTGGGGAAAACGATTGATTCCAGATCAATTGGGCTGAGAAAATACAAAATGAGCCTGAAATATCTTGTGGTGCCAGAAAGTAAGGAAGTGCTCAAAAATTGATGGGCCACATTGATAGGAAACAGGGGACAACATGAAACAGCTCCTAATGGCAAAATTTGGGACAATGAGAGCAATAAAATAATGACAATATTGGATTTTATCCCATAGAAAAAATTAAATATCCATGAATCCATACTGATATAAATAAATAATTGAACAGCTAGATAAATGGAGGAGAAGTTGGACCAATTCCTTACAGAGGAATTCTGATCAATAAATGTAGAAAGAATGATGGAAAATCACCTTTAGGCAAACATTACAGCAATAACTGTTGCAGGTGAGAACAACAGATATTAAAATTAGTGGGCAAAAGTGTGATGAGAAAGGGTATAGTATTTGTTTAGTCTCAAAGAACCTCTGCACTTATCATACATATGTAATATGTATCATATTTATCA
Source organism: Grampus griseus (assembly GCF_964374135.1). NCBI lineage: Eukaryota > Metazoa > Chordata > Mammalia > Artiodactyla > Delphinidae > Grampus > Grampus griseus. The sequence goes on from NC_139018.1 coordinate 98,540,945, forward strand.
TAGATTATCATACAGGAGAAGAACAAATAACTTTACAGTGAAGAATCCTGGCAGACACCTTCTTAACCAGGTGATCAAAGCTGACGTCACAACAATAAGATAGATCAGCATCATGTACCCCCTAAAATAATGCATAGAATGTCACATCATCACTTCTGTAGTATATTTGCCAAATATATATAGCCTCAATCTAATCATGAGAAGACATCAGGAAACACAAATTGGGGACCATTCTCCAAAATAACTGACCTGTAGACCTCAAATATATCAAGGTCATGAAAAGCAAAAGAGCCTGAGGAACTGTCAGAGGTTGTAAACTAAGGAGATAACTTAGTAATGATAACTAAAAGTAATGCAGTATTCGAGATTGGTTCTTGGACCAATTCAGGGCATTATAAAAAAAAAAAACTGATGAAATTTGAATAAGGTAGGTAGATTACTTGGTAGTTTTATATTGATACTACTGGTATCAGTATTACATTGATATTAGTGGTTTGGGTAATTGTACTATGTTTATGTAAGATGTTAAAATAGGGGATGATGGAGTACAGTTTATGGAAACACTAGGATTTTTGCAACTTTTCTAAAATTAGCTCAAAATGAACAGTTTAAAAATATAAACTAACATGAAACTTTTGTTTACCAAGTTTTCTATTGAAATCCTGCCAAATGGTATCAAAATTACTGATATTGTAATATTTGAGGGTGCCTACTATTTGCCAGGCATCATCTTATGACAGGAATACAGTGCAAGCAAGCAGAGAAGGTCCAGATCTACTTTTATGACACATGTTCTTATGGGGACCAGGAGAAGGAAAAAGAACAAATAAGTGTGTAAAGAAGAAAAATAAGGGAGAACAAGAGATTGCAATGCAGGCAAGGGTAAGAGCTAACTCAATACCTCTGAGTCGAGAACATGTCTGAGGATGGACCGAATATCTATCTCTTGCTTACTTCCCCATTTTCCCATGGGAAAATAAATTCATACCAGCCCCAAATAACTTCTCTTCCAACCTGGAAAATGTTCCAGTATTTAATCGCTTTCATAAATCTTTGTAATGCAACCACCTTTCAACAGTTTCCATGTGAAAAATCACTACAAAATCCTGCACTAACCTCACAGCATCTTGTGATATCAGGATTGTGCCGACTGGGCACTAACAAATATTCGCAGCCTAATGATACTTTCCCAAGTGAGTCTGAAGAGTATACTGAAATTTTATTAAAGAATGTAACACCCTAGTGCAACTGTGCAATTCAGGTAACCTGATTTTCCAAGTGATGAATAAAGGCAGTCTCTCACAACCCTGTAGAGTAGGGAGACTCTGCTCTCTGCACCTAGAAGGGGAAGAGAATAACATCGGGAAATAATGTCGTTTCATTATGAATAGAAAAGCTTCATGTGCTCTATGCTGGTATAGCAATGCTGTGAGCAAAAAGTGAATATACTCTAGAAAGTTAATATAATCTCAACGTCCCTAGGTCACATTTATTAGTACAAATGAAGTGATATTAACAGCTATAAGCCAATTTCCTACCTTTGCCCTCATCTGTTTATGAAGAATATTTGGATTTAAAAGTTTCTCCCTTGTTTGGCTTCCATTATTTCTGGAAGTTCCGAGGGGTATATGACATGCACAGGCTGATCTAAGAACTACAGTCATCCTAAGGCAGCTGCCACGACTTTCCTTTCCTGCTCTCCAAGAGCAATGTCCTTTGCTCAGTAAGCTTCATGACAGTACCTCAGGCTTCCACTGTCTGATGATCCCTATCCCTAGAGAATGCCAATGTCTGCAATGATGCTGTCCATTCCACATGCCCAATGTCCTCCTTCCTCATGCTGCAAAATGCTGCATTCCAAGAAGAAACTGGGAAAATATTTCCAATGTCACCATGTCATGCTTTGTTTCCTGGTGGATCTATACAATATTCCCAGACTCCACAAGCCAATGTCCATTAGAAAAAATAGCTTGAAGATCAGTACAGTGAATATAGAGAATATCATATTATAATCAAACTTGGTAAGAGATTAGATCTTAATTATTCCAACCACTAAAAAGAAGTAATTATGTAACATGATAGCAGTACTAATTATAGCCCCACGTACCATCGTGTTACAATATATAAATATATCAAATCAGCATGTTGTACATCTTAACATTACACAATGTTGTATGTCAAATATTGGATATTTCAATTAAAATAAAGAAAAGAGCTTAACTCCCTCTGGATTTGCTTGAAATAACTCTCCCTTACATGCCAAAGAAATAAGAAATAAAAATCTTATGGGGTTGATCATTTCAGTCCCTCTATTCTCATCCTCCCCAGAAGCTGAGAAACAGTTCCTCCTTTGTCATTCAATCAAAAGAAAAAAATTCTCCCCTTCATATTCCTTAAAAAAAAAAAAAAATCAGACACATTCATCCCTATGTAGCTCAGCTGGGACCACCGCAAATTCAGCTGTCAGTGTTTCCAGATGTTTTCTAATACAACTAATTATTTGTCACTACCGCTACTTTTAAAAGGCACCTTTTAAACTGTAAAGTATTTCACAAGTATTTTATTGAAATACCCTTGACTAACAATATTATGTTAGTTTCAGATATAGAACATAGTAGTCTGATATATATATCATATGCCAGAGAAAGTTACTATAAACTATTGACTACATTCCCTGGGCTGTACATACATCCTTGTAACTTACTTATTTATTTATTTATTTTTATTTTTTTGTGGTACGTGGGCCTCTCACTGCTGTGGCCTCTCCCGTTGCAGAGAACAGGCTCCGGACGCGCAGGCCCAGCGGCCATGGCTCACGGGCCCAGCCGCTCCGCGGCATGTGGGATCTTCCCAGACCGGGGCACGAACCCGTGTCACTTGCATCGGCAGGCGGACTCTCAACCACTGCGCCACCAGGGAAGCCCGTAACTTATTTATTTTATAACTAGTGGTTTGTACCTCTTAATCCCCTTCACCTATTTTGCTCCTCCCTCCCACCAGTAGTCAGCAGTTTTTTCCCTGTATCTGTGAGTCTGTTCGTTTGGTTTTAATTGTTCATTAGCTTCATTTTTTGCATTCCACATATAAGTGAAATCATACAGTGTTTGTCTTTCTCTGTCTGACTTAATTTCACTAAGCATTATACCCCCCAGGGTCCATCTATCTTGTCACAAATGACAAATTTTCACCTTTTTATAGCTGAGTAATATTCCATTATGTATTTATATATACCACATCTTCTTTACTATTCATCTGTTGATGGACACTTAGGTTATTTCTATATCTTGCCTATTGTAAATAATGCTGCAATGAACAGACGTGTATATTTATCTTTCAAATTAGTGTTTTTGTTTTCCTTGGGGAAATACCCAGTAGTGGAATTACTGGATCCTATGCTAGTTCTACTTTAACTTTTTTTTTTTTTTTTTTTACTTTAACTTTTTAAAAAACTTCCATACTGCTTTCCACAGTGGCTGCACCAATTTACATTCCCATGAACAGTGCCTGAAGATTCCCTTTTCTCTACATCCTTGACAACACTTGTTATTTCTTGTATTTTTGATAATAGCCACTTCGACAGGTGTGAAGTAATATCTCATTATGGTTTTGATTTGCATTTCCTTGATGTTATGTTAAGCATATTTCCATGTGCCTGTTGGCCATCTATATGTCCTCTTTGGAAAATTGTTTATTTAGGTCCTCTGCCCATTTTTTAATTGAGTTGCTTGGGTTTTTTGGTATTAAGTTGTATGTGCTCTTTATATACATATTTTGGATATTAACCCTTTAGCAGGCATATCACTTGCAATTATCTTCTCCCCTTTATCAGGTTGCCTTTTCATTTTGTTGATGGTGCTAAGAGAATATAGGACACCTAATACAGTGAATTAAATTCATGTGTTTTTTCTTACTTTATCTTGGACACACCTCTATCATTGTACCCCTCCTATATTATATGATTACCATCACTTGTATCACTGACTTCCCTGTAACTGGGCTCTACTCCTCTTTGTATCCCTAAAGCTATGAACATTTCCAAATACATAGTAAGTACTCAATACATATTTGATAGACAAGAGAACAAAAAATTACTTTAAGTGACAGGGCTTGGTCGAGATCAGAGACCTCCAATCCATAGTCTATAGACTAGATCTTGCCCTAAATTGAAGCACATTCTCCAACATTTCAAAATCAGAAAGGTTCACCCCTAAAATCCAGATTTTAGCTTTTCTTCAAGTATCACCAACACTCGTCCCACATTCCCAACATAGCATTAATCAGCTGGAGACGCCATGCTGCCCCCATTAGTTCAACACAGTCCTTCACTGTCCCACTTCACTCACGTAACTGACTTGACTCCAAAGACATTTGATTTCATGAACCTTTGATTTCTATGTTTTCCTTCTACTATAAATATTACTAACCCATCTTCTCACACATACCCCAGGCCTCTCCCGGTACAATTGTTTCTTTGTTTCTTTCAGAAGAAGCCCAGAATATACTTGGTTCAATGTGACTATACTCCCAACAGCTAAGTCCTGTCATACAGAATACACTGACCCAGGGGGAGAAGGTGAGATGCATTTCTGTGTATTCTGAATCATTTTGTAAAATAAAAATTCAGAGTTTTAAAGACTTTATGTAGAGCACAATCTCCTGTAGTCCTTTGCCTTCCAAAAGAGAAAAAAAATCATGTATCAAGTCTTCTTAGAAAAAGTCTGATACTTAAGTAGCTAGCTACTTAGGAAAAAAATGAAAAATAATCTGGGTATTTAAATAATAATTACACCTATCATTTTCTCCATCATTTTTGCTTTCCAAACAGCGTTCATATACATTATCTCATTTATTTTTTATAGCAACTACTCAGCTCCTAACTAGACAAGACAGGCCTCTTACTCCCAGTTTATAGTCAGGTGACGTCACAGAAAGGCAAGGGACTTAATGTCCTACATCTGGAAGAGGTTTCAGAGATTACCTAGTTTCTAAGAACAGAAAATAGAGGCCCTGAGAGCATCAATTTTGCCTGAGCTCATGGCATAAGGAAGAGGTCTGTTCTATAACCCAGGGTTTGCATAAAGTCAAAGATTGTCCATTAGAGATAATTAAATTTGCAGGACACTTTTACTAGTTGGATTTCCTAACTACATGGGAGGCTGATGGAAATGTACACACATTCCCATATTATGAGGAACAGACCTAATTTTCCTCAAAAATGAAAAACTATAAAAATTCTTACTTATAAGTAGACATGTCAATCAGCCCATCAAAGAAGAAATAGCCAGCCCAAATCAGAGAAAACTTCCCAGCTTTGGCAAGAAAATGCAATTGATAAACTTGAAATATACTGTCTCTAGTCTCAGAGTTCATCCAACACAGACAGGTGAGCTCTCAGAAATAAAATATCCTCCTGCCAAGTTGATGGATTTTTATTAAGGTTTTTCCCCAATGGCATTTTTAAGGCTTGGGGATAAATTAACAGTTCATTTCTCATTCAACAAATTCACAGGAACAGCTCCAGATTTCAGGAAATACAGGGGTCCAAAAAATGTGGTTATATATTGTGTATCTGCCTCAACATGCTTGGATAGTATGGACCTAGGTTACAAGTTTAATTTAAAATTACACAATTTCTCATATTTTCATAAAGTCAGAGGGAACCACTGTAAAGAATATAGATCCAAAATGGCTCCACTGCTAACCGGATATATGAACTTGGAGATGTTAAGTCTCTGAGTTCCCCTTTTTTCACTTGTGAAATGAATTCGCAAGCACCTCATCTCATAACTCTATTGTGAGGATCTAAGTTGATTCACCTCACCCACCTCTCATGATTCTAAGTACACTGGCATGGGGGTCAGGAGAGTCCACACCAGTCCTGGTTCTGACCCCAAGGAAACCTCTCTGGGACACTGTTATCTATAAGCTGAGGGAGGATGGAGAGAAGGGGTAGATAGGGTACTCTCTCTAGGGTTTCCTACAGCATGAATACTCTATGGGCTAAAAATGAGTTGTACATACTGAGAATAATACATCAAACCTGCAAAGGATGAAGGAAAAAGGACATGCTAGAAAACTAGCTTCTTAACAACTTCCCAGGAGGCAAACGATATGAAGAATATCTTTGCAGGATAATAAGAGACTGCTACAAAGCACATCCTCTCCTTTCCAGGAACCTGCAGTGGAGAAGGCATGTCCCCTCAGGGAATAACAGCTCTCAGTACAGAAAAAAAAAAAAGAGTATATTCTAAAGGAGAAGAAAAAAGTGGAAGAGTGTGGACAGGTAGAAATATGAAGGCATGTTGGTTGGAGATGAAAAAAGAAAATGAATTACACCAGGATGAGTCAGTGGAGCCAAACACAACTTGAGGTTTTGTAAAACTAATGGAGACTTCAAGACCCCTATGGGATTTCTTTACATGAGATGATATGCTTGAAGTCTCTTTGTTTGGGGCAATTGTCTAATTTGGAAAATTAGAGTAGGCCAGAAAAAGGGAGATGTTCCCCCATCCAGCCCTTGGGATTGGTTTTAAATATCAAGGAGAGCAGGATTAGGACTATAGACTAAAGGACCATTTGAGTTGCTGGCACTAGCTGTGTTGCTGTTTAGGGGCCAGATGACAAAGTGAGACACAGAATGGAGAACATCACTATTTCATGGAGATCCTACCTCCCACCACCTGCAGAAGACAATGGCTCTGAGGACAACAGGAGAAGGCACCCTGGGCACAGAAAATGGCGTCCTTATGTTCCAGCTCAAACAACACTAAAACCCTTTCCAATGGATTTGAGGGTAGGAGACACAGGATGCTGAAGCAAGGACACAAGGTCTCCATGGTATTATGGCTGACAGGATGTTTTGAAAGGAATTCCCAGAAGTCCCAAGATGACTTTGAAAGGTACTGAAGATCCTGCATGATCACTTGGGTTAAGGACACTGGTATATCTTCATTTATAATATCAGGCTTTACAAAAGTTGATGCTTTCCTCCACTTTTAATTACATCAGTGTAGCTTCTATGGGGAGAACCACACTATGAGGATGCCTTTAAGGTATGAAGTGGAGTTTCATGGAGAGAGCAGGTAAATAATTATCAGCTGCCAAATTCCTCCCATAATCTGACTTGTAAGCACTGCAATTCATCTAATAACTCTAGAGTTATATGAGACTCCTACCTCTCTTACTACCCACACCTATGAAATTCAGTCAGTTCCTCTTTAATGGCTCTCAGAGTCTTCCCATCATCTTAAAACCCATTAGTCACTTCTTACCAGATACCAGAGCTCATAATTGATTTCTCTGTCTCAAGTATACTACCTACATTTCATCTTTTATACTGCTTATTATCATGCACTCTTCTTAAAATCCTTCAGAGGAACCATGTCTTTAGGATAAAATACAAACTCCACAGTATGACTGTTATCTAGCTGCTACCTACATTTCTGCACTTAATTCCCATGGTTTCTCCTCTTGAACTGTACTCTCCAGCTACACAGGACTGCTACAGTTCCCAGAACTCATCCTTCCCTCTTATAAGTACATACCTTTACACCTGCTGCTCCCTGTAACTCTATCCCCTCTGCTCACCCCTTCATCTACCGAGCCAGCTCACACTCTTCATTCAAACCTCACTCACACCTTACCCACCCCAGGAAAACTTCTCTAACTCCACAGTCTAACTGAGGGGACCTTTTGTGTTTCCATAGATAGTCATGTTTCCTTCGGTATTGTCCTATTTATTACTACATTGTCTCTACTCCCAGCAAAGACTAAGCATTTTGAGGGGAAGTTCTATCGCCCACATTTCTGCATTTTTAGTGCCTAAAGCCAAATCCGGTATAGAACTAACACATTTTTTAAAAGAGTTTTATAAATGAGCAAGATGAATGAGTGAATTTGATTTCCAGATCTCAAATTTCTCATCAGTAAACTAGAATTAATAATCTGTTTCACCACATGAAAAGATGCTCAACATTGCTAATCATTAGAGAAATGCAAATCAAAACTACAATGATGTACCTACCACCTCACACCAGTCAGAAGAGTCTTCATTAAAGAATCGGCAAACACCAGGTGCTGGAGAGGGTGTGGAGAAAAGCAAACCCTCCTACACTGTTGGTGGGAACGTAAACTGGTACAACAACTATGGAAAACAGTATGGAGGTTCCTCAAAAAACTAAAATAGAGCTACCATATGATCCAGCAATCCCACTCCTAGGCATATATCTGACAAAACTCTAATTCAAAAAGACACATGCACCCCCTATGTTCATAGCAGCACTATTCACAATACCCAAGACATGGAAACAACCTAAATGTTCATCAACAGATGAATGGCTGAAAATGTGGTACATATGTACAATGGAATACTACTCAGCCATAAAAAAGAATGAAATAATGTCATTTGCAGTAACATGGATGGACCTAGAAATTATCATACGAGGTAAGTAAGTCAGAAAGAGAAAGACAAGTACCATATTATATCAGTTACATGTGGAATCTAAAATATGACACAAATGAACTTATCTACAAAACAAACAGACTCACAGATATAGAGAACAGACTTGTGCTTGCCAAGGGGGAAGGATGGATTGGGAGTTTGGGATTAGCAGATGCAAACCATTATATATAGAATGGTAAACAATAAAGTCCTAATCTATAGCACATGGTAATATATTCAATATTCTGTGATAAACCATAATGGAAAAGAATATGAAAAAGAATGTGTGTGTATGTGTGTGTGTGTGTATATATATATATATATGTGTGTGTGTGTGTGTATGTGTGTGTGTATATATATATATAACTGAATCACTTTGCTGTACAGAAGTTAACACAACATTGTAAATCAACTATATTTCAATAAAATAATTTTTTAATTCTGCCTCACAATATCATTGTAGTTATCAAATAAGATTATATTATTCAAAACTGTTTAAAATTAATATGCCCAAGAATGTTTTTTATTTTTAAAAAATATAACACTCTACTCTTAGAATTTTCAATTCTCTTGGAGTTAGTCCTTCCACTGCACCTGCTCTTCCAATTCCCAATTTTTGAGTACTCCCTACTGTCCTTTTACTCTCCTTGTGCTTCTGTTTCTTGCTTGCCCAAGCCTTGCTGGAGACAATTTTATAAACAAAATGATTAACCCCATTCTAAATTTATAATCTTCAACATCAGCTGGGCCCTCAGTGCCTCTCAGTACCTATCTTCCATTCATTTTTCCCATTTCAAATATCAGCTGTTAAAACATTTATCATCCTCCTAAAGTCCTGTGAACCACATCCCTTATTCTCAGTGAATAACCAAGTCTAAAAATTCATCAAGGCATTAATTTTGTCAGTTGTCATCCCATCATCACCCAGTCTTAATTCCAAGCATAATTTTCTCTTTACACCTCCACCTCCAAATAAGACTGTCATCTGTTCCAAGTTCAACCCTTCTACTAATTTAGTAGCAATAGTTTATATTTAGCTGTTTTTCCTACTCATAGATCATGTGTTGACCAAAGTTGGCTAATACCTAAGTTACAAAAACAAAACTGGAAAATCTTTGTCAGATTCCATTATCCAAATCAGGATGCCTTCAGCCAAAATTAAAAGTCAACTACAATCAACTTACAGAACTACAAAAAAAATTCACAAAAGGTGAAGTAGAATAGGTTCAAGACTGATTGATCTACCACTTCAACCACATCATCCAAGACCTGCATTCTTTCTATTTCTCCACTGCCATGTACAGCTTCATCTTAATTCTGGTTCTCTTTGTAGTTGTTTGTCAGTAACAAGTTGGGGCTATAGGTTCCTCATTTATGTATGAGGGGAAGAAAGACCAATTTCCCACGAGGCTGAAAAACTGGAAACTGACAAACACTTTCCCAGAAGACTCAGTATACTCTTCCTTGCATCCTTAAGATAACATGTCCTTTTCTGAGACAATCATCACCAAGAGGGATGAAAATACTTTTAGTTCAGTCAAGCCCACCACTAGAGCTGAGGACAATTCTCCAAATCACATTAGGAGGAGATTGAAATGCTATCAGGACTTCAAGTACAATGACCATTACACCAACCAAACAACCCTCTCACACACTTGGGTATTCTGCCTGGAGCTGCCCCTTGTAGCTTGGTTAAAAGATTTCCTCCAATCTCACCAGGTTCTTACCCTTCTCCCCTTGAAGCTCACTATCCACAAAGCCCTTAAGTATAACACAGCACCAATTCTAAAGCTGCCAATATTCTCCAGAAGAGTATGATTCTGTTAAAGTAGGTGTAAATGCCTGTATTCACTTCAGTCATCTTTACAACTAAATTTCTTGTACTCCACACATAGGTTTAACAAGTGGGTCTATATCCTCAACCCTGGGTTACAATTGTCAAGTGGGAACTGAAGTACCTTTATCCTACAGGTGGTCTCTCCCTGAGGATTCAACCTGGGCTAGACTTGCGGACACACAATATATTGTCCTCCTTAAGTATGTCTCCCAAGAAGTTATGTTTGAACTTCCTCCATCACACAGAAAGCCTTCATGTAGAATATCTCATGTAAATAGATTCCTTACCAGCTTCCTACTAATTTCCCCAAAGTGCTCAGACTTACCTGCCCCCCATATGGGGACACAAACTGGGGAAACCAATATGTAATTGTGGGATATAAGCTTTGGAGTGAGAGAACTTCTGGCACAAATGTGTCATCAATACATGTTAGGTGAATGAATATATGAATACATTTCCCTTCTCTCAGCCTTAGTTTTCTCACCTAAAAGTTGGGTTAATAGCCAAATTCATATGGGTGAGTCATTTTGGATAAGTTACTTTACCTTTTTAGTCTGAAGTTCTCTTCGCTGCCAAATGTAGTTTACATGGAACCCAGCACAGGGCTTCTGTGAGTATCAAATGATGTATGTAAAGTATCTAAAAGGATGCCTAACTCACTGTAGGTCCTGAGTAAGTGTTGTTCTCTTCCTCGTCTTTTTAATCCCTCAATCAAGTCAGAATGTAATAGGGGAGATGTGACAACTATAAGTTATTAACTGTTGACTACGTGCTAGGAGCAGCGCTAAGCTTTTTATACTCAGTATCTTGTTTAATCTTCACAAGAACAGCCAACATTAGTACTAATGTCCTCTATTATACAGATGAAGAAACTCAGGCTCAGAAGCTGAAGAGCTGATAAAAGATTACATACCCAGTTTTGGAATCAATATCCAAATCTAGAACTTTAATTTGGTTCCTACACTCTTAGCCATCATACCATCAGCCTCACTAAGATAGCTTCCAGGCCAAGACATGTGCAAAAGAAATAATGGCAACTTTGGGACTCTTCCGTGCATACATTTAAAAAGTAGAAAAATTGACTTGTCAAATTGGACCCTTCAGTGGGTCTTTCTCCTGAGAAAGGAACTGGAGTTTTCCATTTTGCATTTTTTTTTTTTTTTTTTACTGTAACCACCTGTCCTTGAGCCACCTGCCAGAATATTTCCTACTAATGTCCTCTTCTCAAGCTGTGTGACCTTAAATAAGTTACAGTCTCCTAAAACTGTATCTCTCCATCACTACTATTGGATTTTAACACCATTTCTCTCATAGAAGTTATGAGTGTTACATAATAACATTTTTAAAGCATTACATCTGCATGTAATACAATGCCAATGAATAATATTATTTGTGACTCAAATGTTGCGAAGTTACCACGTCTCTTAAAATCTAGGTAACATTCACACAAACTCCCACTCTTTCTTAGCAGAAATTCTCATGACCTCACAATATTTTTGCACACTCCTAGGAGGGTAGGGAGAGCTTCTATTTTTGTTACTTCTGGCTCCAAGCTCTCACTGAACTAGCTCAGTTTCTGAGTTGTCTTCCTGTCCCAGGCATGCTATCCCTATTCCCAATTTCAACTAATAGGCATGGGACTTAGTTTCTTCAGTTGATTAGTAATCATTTTTTTACATTCTACTTCTCTTTTCACACAGACACAGACACACACACACACACACACAGCCTGGGTACCCATAACTTAGACAAGCCTTTTCAGTTTGAGTAACGGGTGGGATTTATATTGGATCAAACAGAACTTTAAAAATTTGTATTAGCCACCTTTGTTCTTTAAAGGTCCCTTGACCTGTTTTGCAATTCAAGCTCCAACCTACAGAAGTACTGCTGCTTTGTCTTCTCTCTTTCCTCTCTTCTATGCTCTCAAAATCCTGGATTCCAGTTCATTTCCAAATAGAAAAATTTGTTTCTTATTTGTAGCCCTGCCTCCTGCTAACCTGTTCCCCAAGAGTAACAATTTCTGCCCTGGTTGTTAATAATTTTTCACTCTGATCATGAGGGTGAATCATTTATCCATCCTTGGGCCTTATTCTCATACATTCTGGCAGCGTTATGCCAGAGTCAAAATTTCTATTTGACCGTGGGGTTAGGATCTAAGGGATAGAAAATAAGACTTCTTTAAAGTCACTTATTCACTAATTAATTCTTTCAATGAATATTTACTGAATTTACTCTGTGCCAGACACTGACAAATTCTGAGGATATCTTGGAGAGTAAGACAAACTTGGTCACTTTCCTCACAATGCTAAAGCTATCTATAAATACAAGGCTTTTAAATTGAGCAATTTAAATTGTGGTGGATACCACAGAAAGGGAAGCTTACAGCACCATGGGCATATGTGACAGAAAGATGGTCATGGATTTAGAGGAAAACAAACACAGTAAGAAAGGAAATGGAAGATTTACAAAAGACCCAAAATGAACAAATTATTATTAAAATACTTGAAACAAACATGTTATTAGGTTCAGATAACAACATATTAAAGATTACAGAAGAAAATATTAGTAAATTTGAAAATATAGCAGCAGAAATTATCCAAAAGGAGCCACAGAGAAAAGGAAGACGAAAAAAATAATGCAGCCTCACTCAGTGACCTGTGCAACATTTCAAGTAATACAATATATATGTAATTAGAGCCCCAGAAGGAGGGGGAAACAATTTTTCAACAGCCAAGTGTTTTTCCAAATTTAATTAAAACTATAAACCCACAGACCCAAGAAGCTCAATGAAACTCAGGCAGAATAAACACACAAAAAAATAATACTAAAGCATACCACAATCAAATTGCTGAAGACCAGTGATAAAGGGAAAACCATAAAAGCAGATAGGGTTGAACACATTATGATATATACCAAAAATTTCTTTTTTGTGTATATCAACATAGAAATTGATTTCAACATAGAAACCATTCCAGCAGGAAGATAATGAAACAATGTTAAGGGGCTAAAAGGAAAAAGCACAACCATGAACCTAGTTTTCCATATTCAACAAAAAAATATTCTTTTTAAATGAAGGTAAAACAAAGACTTATACAAGTAAGGCCTGAGAAACTCTTTCAACAGTGTACCTTCACTACAAGAAATAATAAAGGAATCTCTACAGGAAAAACAAAGTTACAACAGATGGACAGAAAACAAAGAAGAGAACCTGCAATGATGAATGATAGCTGAGTAAGTTAAATATAAACCAGGCTATCACATTTTAAAATTTCTTTAGGAGAGAATGACTGTTTAAAGCAAAAATTACAATATATTTTGAAGTTTATAACACCTGTAGAAGTAAAATCTGACAAAAAAAATTTTAAAGATGGGTGGGGAGAAAATTAAACTATACTCTTGCAAGTTTTTTATGCATGAAGTGATAGGACATTAATATTTTTTAGGGTAAACTGTGAAAACTTACAGTTGAATATTCTAAACCTATGGCAACCACTAAAAAAAAATTTTTAAAAGAGATATGGGGCTTCCCTGGTGGTGCAGTGGTTGAGAGTCTGCCTGCCAATGCAGGGGACACAGGTTCGTGCCATGGTCCGGGAGGATCCCACATGCTGTGGAGTGGCTGGGCCCGTGAGCCATGGCCGCTGAGCCTGTGCGTCCAGAGCCTGTGCTCCACAATGGGAGAGGCCACAGCAGTGAGAGGCCCGCGTACCACAAAAAAAAAAAAAAAAAAAAAAAAAGAGAGAGATGATTAATAATTAAATAGTAGAGATAAAATGGAATTCTGAAAAATGCTCAGCTAATACAAAAGATGACAGAAGAGGGAAAAGAGGAGAAAAAACAAATGACACAAGCAGAAAACTAATAGTATAGTAGATTTAAACCTAACCATATAGGTAAGTATATATGAAATATAAATATGCTTACCACTCCATTTGGAAGACAGAGATTGTCAGACTTGATGAAAAAGCAAGATCCAATTATAAACAGTCTACACAAAACCAAATTAAAATATAATGACAAGAGATCTTCAAGATGGTGGAGGAGTAAGATGGGGAGATCACCTTCCTCCCCACAAATACATCAAGAATACATCTACATGTGAAACAGTGGCACCAGAAAAACTATTGAATGCTGGGTCTTGGTGCACTGGCCAGGGGTCAGGCCTGAGCCTCTAAGGTGGGGGAGCTGAGTCCAGGACATTGGACTACGAGAGAACTCCTGGCCCCATGGAATATTAACTGGTGAGAGCTCTCCAAGAGGGCTCCATCTCAGCACTAAGACCCAGCTCCTCCCAAAGGCCAGCAAGCTCCAGTGCTGGATGCCTCACAGCTAACAGCTAACAAAACAGGAACATAACCTCACCCATTAGCAGACAGGCTACCTAAAGTCATATTAAGCTCACAGACACCAAAAGACACACCATCAGATGCAGCCCTGCCCATCAGAGGGACAAGATCCAGCTCCACTCGCCAGAACACAAGTTCTAGTCGCCTCCACCAGGAATCCTACACAAGCCACTGGACCAAACTCACCCAATGCGGACAGACAACAGAAGTAAGAGGAATTATGACCCTGCAGCCTGCAGAAAGGAGACCTCAAACACAGTAAGTTAAACAACTGAGAAGACAGAGAAATATGCAACAGATGAAGGAGCAAGGAAAAACCCATAACACCAAACAAATGAGGAGATAGGCAGTCTACCAGAAAAAGAATTCAGAGTAATTATAATAAAGATGATCCAAAATCTTGGAAATAGAATGGAAAAAATACAAAAAACATTTAACAAAGACCTAGAAAAACTAAAGAAAAAACAAAGAGTGATGAACAACACAATAACTAAGACTACTCTAGAAGGAATCAATAGCAGAATAACAGAGAGAACAAAGGATAAGTGACCTGGAAGATAGAATGGTGGAGAAAACTGTCATGGAGCAGAATGAAGAAAGAAGAATGAAAAGAATTGAGGACAGTCTCAGAGACCTCTGGGACAACATTAAAAGCAGCTACAATCGAATTACAGGAGTTCCAGAAGAAGAAGAGAAAAAGAAAGGGTCTGAGAAAATATTGGAGATTATAGTTGAAAACTTCCCTAACATGGGAAAGGAAATAGTCAATCAACTCCAGGAAGTGCAGAGAGTCTCATATAGGATAAATCCAAGGAGGAACCACGCCAAGACACATATTAATCAAACTATCAAAAATTAAATACAAAGAAAATATATTAAAAGCAGCAAGGGAAAAGCAACAAATAACATACAAGAGAATCCCCATAAGCTTATCAGCTGACATTTCAGCAGAAACTCTGCAAGCCATAAGGGAGGGGTAGGATATATGTAAATGATGTATGGGAAAAACTAAAACCAAGATTACTCAACCCAGCAAGGATCTCTTCAGATTTGATGGAGAAATCAAAGCTTTACAGGCAAGCAAAGTTAAGAGAATTCAGCATCACCAAACCAGGTCTACAACAAATGCTAAAGGAACTTCTGTAAGCGGGAAACACAAGAGAAGAAAAGGACCTACAAAAACAAGCCCAAAACTATTAAGAAAATGGTAATAGGAACATACCTATCAATAATTACCTTAGATATGAATGGATTAAATGCTCCAACCAAAACACACTGACTGGCTGAATGGATACAAAAACAAGGCCAATCTATATGCTGTCTACAAGAGACCCACTTCAGACCTAGGGACACATACAGACTGAAAGTGACGGGATGGAAAAAGATATTCCATGCAAATGGAAATCAAAAGAAAGCTGGAGTAGCAGTACTCATATCAGATAAATTAGACTTTAAAATAAAGACTCTTACAAGTGACAAGGAAGGACATTACATAATGATCAAGAGATCAATCCAAGAAGAAGATATAACAATTTACAATATTTATGCACCCAACATAGCACCACCACAATACATAAGGCAACTGCTAACAGCCATATAAGGGGAAATCGACAGTAACACAATAATAGTAGGGAACTTTAACACCCCACTTACACCAATTGACAGATCATTCAAAATGAAAATAAATAAGGAAACACAAGCTTTAAATGATACATTAAACAAGATGGACTTAATTGATATTTATAGGACATTCCATTCAAAAACAACAGAATACACTTTCTTCTCAAGTACACACGGAACATTCTCCAGGAGAGATCACATCTTGAGTTAACAAATCAAGCTTTGGTAAACTTAAGGAAACTGAAATCATATCAAGCATCTTTTCCAACCACAACGCTATGAGACTAGATAGCAATTACAGGGGGGAAAATGTAAAAAATACAAACACATGGAGGCTAAACAACATGATACTAAACAACCAAGAGGTCACTGAAGAAATCGAAGAGGAAGTCAAAAATACCTAGAAACGAATGACAATGAAAACACGATGACCCAAACCCTAAGGGATGCAGCAAAAGCACTTCTAAGAGGGAGTTTATAGCAATACAATCCTACAGGAAGAAAGAAGAAAAAATCAAATAAACAACCTAACCTTACACCTAAAGCAATTAGAGAAAGAAGAACAAAAAACCCTCAAAGTTAGCAGAAGGAAAGAAATCATAAACATCAGATCAGAAGTAAAAGGAAAAGAAATGAAGGAAACAATAGCAGAGATCAATAAAACTAAAAGCTGGTTCTTTGAGAAGATAAAATTGATAAACCATTAGCCAGACTCAAGAAAAAGAGTGAGAGGACTCAAATCAACTGAATTATAAATAAAAAACAAGAAGTAAAAAGTGACACTCAGAAATACAAAGGATCATGAGAGACTACTACAAGCAACTCTATGCCAATAAAATGGACAACCTGGAGGAAATGGACAAATTCTTAGAAAAGTACAGTGTTCTAAGACTGAAGCAGGAAGAAATAGGAAATATGAACAGATCAATCACAAGCACTGAAAGTGACACTGTGATTAAAAATCTTCCAACAAACAAAAGCCCAGGGTCAGATGGCTTCAAAGGGGAATTCTATCAAACACTTAGGGACGAGCTAACACCCATCCTTCTCAAACTCTTCCAAAATATAGCAAACGGAGGAACACTCCTAAACTGATTCTATAAAGCCACCATCACCCTGATACCAAAACCACACAAAGATGTCACAAAGAAAATTACAGTCAATATTGCTGATAAACATAGATGCAAAATCCCTCAACAAAGTACTAGCAAACAAAATCCAACAGCACATTAAAAGGATCATATACCATGATGAAGCGGGATCTGTCAAAGAAATGCAAGGATTCTTCAATATATGCAAACCAATCAATGTGATACATCATAGTAACAAACTGAAGGATAAAAAATATGATAATATCAGTACATGCAGAAAAAGCTTTTGATAAAATTCAACACCCATTTATGATAAAAACTCTCCAGAAGTGGGCATAGAGGGAACCTACCTCAACATAATAAAGACCACATACAACAAACCCACTGCAAACATCATACCCAATGGTGAATAACTGAAAGCATTTCCTCTACGATCAGGAACAAGACAAGGTTGCCCACTCTCACCACTGTTATTCAACATAGTTTTGGTAGTTTTAGCCACAGCAATCAGAGTAGAAAAAGAAATAAAAGGAATCCATATTGGAAAAGAAGAAGTAAAACAGTAAAACACTGTTTGCAGATGACATGATACTATACATAGAAAATCCTAAAGATATCACCAGAAAATTCATAGAGCTAATCAATGAATTTGGTAAAGTAACAGGATACAAAATTAATGCACAGAAATCTCTTGCATTCCTAAATTAATGCACAGAAATCTCTTGCATTCCTATACACTAATGATGAAAAATTTGAAACAGAAATTAAGGAAACACTCCTATTTACCATTGCAATGAAAAGAATAAAATACCCAGGAATAAAACTACCTAAGGAGGAAAAAGACCTGTATGCAGAAAACTATAAGACACTGATGAAAAAAATCAAAGATGATACAAACAGATGGAGAGATAATACCATGTTCTTGGATTGGAAGAATCAACGTTGTGAAAATGACTATACTACCCAATCTACAGATTTAACGCAATCCCTATCAAATTACCAGTGGCATTTTTCACAGAACAAGAACAAAAAATTTTACCATTTGTATAGAAACACAAAAGACCCCAAATAGCCAAAACAATCTTGAGAAAGAAAAACGGAGCTGCAGGAATCAGGCTCCCTGACTTCAGACTATATACAAAGCTACAGTAATCAAGACAGTATGGTACTGGCACAAAATGGAAATAAGATCAATGGAACAGCATAGAAAGCCCAGAAATAAACCCATGCACATATGGTCAACTTATCTTTGACAAAGGAGGGAAGAATATACAGTGGAGAAAAGAGAGCCTCTTCAATAAATGCTGCTGGGATAATTGGACAGCTATATGTGAAAGAATGAAATTAGAACACTTGCTAACACCATACACAAAAATAAACTCAAAATGGAGTAAAGACCTAAATGTAAGGCCAGACACTATAAAACTCTTAGAGGAAAACATAGGCAGAACACTCTATGACATAAATCACAGCAAGATCCCTTTTGACCCACCTCTTAGAGTAATGGAAATGAAAACAAAACTAAACAAATGGGACCTAATGAAACTTCAAATCTTTTGCACAGCAAAGGAAACCATAAACAAGACGAAAGGACAACGCTGGGAATGGGATAATATATTTACAAACAAAGCAACTGACAAAGGATTAATCTCCAAAATATACAAGCAGCTTATGCAGCTCAATATCAAAAAAAAAACAAATCACCCAATCCAAAAATGGGCAGAAGAAGAACTCTCCAAAGAAGACATAAAGATGGCCAACAAATACGTGAAAAGATGCTCAACAACACTAATCATTAGAGAAATGCAAATCAAAACTACAATGAGGTATCACCTCACGCCAGTCAGAATGGCGATCATCAAAAAATCTACAAACAATAAATGCTGGAGAGGATGCAGAGAAAAGGGAACCGTTTTGCACTGTTGGTGGGAATGTAAACTGATACAGCCACTATGGAGAATAGTATGAAGATTCCTTTAAAAAGTAAAAACAGAACTACCATATCACCCAGCAATCCCACTACTGGGCATATACCCTGAGAAAACCATAATTCAAAGAGTCATGTACCACAGTGTTCACTGCAGCTCTGTTTACAATAGTTAGGACATGGAAACAACCTAAATGCCCATCAACAGATGAATGGATAAAGAAGATGTGGCACATATATACAATGGAATATGACTCAGCCATAAAAAGGAACGAAACTGAGTTATTTGTAGTGAGGTGGAAGGACCCAGAGTCTGTTATATAGAGTGAAGTAAGTCAGAAAGAGAAAAACAAATACCATATGCTAACGCATATATATGGAATCTAGAAAAATGGTACTGATGAACCTAGTTGCAGGGCAGGAAGAAAGATGCAGAGGTTGAGAACAGACCTGAGGACACAGAGGGAAGGGGAGGCTGTAACTTAACAAGAGAGTAGCATTGACATATATACACTACCAAATGTAAAATGGACGGCTGGTGGGAAGCTGCTGCATAGAACGGGGAGATCAGCTTGGTGCTTTGTGACCACCTAGAGTGGTGGGATAGGGAGGGTGGTAGGGAGGCACAAGAGGGAGGGGATATGGAGATATGTGTGTGCATATAGCTGATTCTCTTTGTTGTACAGCAGAAACTAACACAGCATTGTGAAGCAGTTATACTCCAGTAGAGATGTATAAAAACATATACATATAAATATATATATATGTATATATATATAATGACAAAGAAAGTTTAAAAGTAAAAGGATGGGAAAATATGTTTCATGCAAAAATTAATCAGAAAGCTGCAGTGGCTATACCAGAAAATGTAGATTTCAGAACATGAAATATTAAGAAGAATGAAGTAGTGGATATTTCATCCAAAAGGCATAATAATCCTAAAACAAATGCACTCAATAACAGAACTTCAAAATAAATAAAAACTGACAGAACTTAAAAGAGAAATAGACAATCTATAATTAGGGCTGTAGATTCAACCATCCTCTTAGTAATCAATACAGCAAATGAACAGAAAGCCAGCATAGAAAAATAAAACATGAATGATATTATGAATCATTACTTAAATGACATTTACAGGCCACTCCATCCAATAAGAATGGAATATACATGAAACATACGCAAGAACATAAAATATTCTGGGACAGGAAACAAGTCTGAAGAAATTTAAAGGGAAAAATTATTAAGATATTCTCTGTTTACAATAACATTGAATTAGAAATCATTAAAATAGAAAAATTCAAAATTATTTAGAAAGTTTTAAATAACACGAACTAAACAATAATTCAAAAGAGAAATAGATGGGCTTCCCTGGTGGCACAGTGGTTGAGAGTCCGCCTGCCGAAGCAGGGGACACGGGTTCGTGCCCTGGTCTGGGAAGATCTCACATGCCGCGGAGCGGCTGGGCCCGTGAGCCATGGCTGCTGAGCCTGCGCGTCCGGAGCCTGTGCTCCGCAACGGGAGAGGCCAAAACAATGAGAGGCCTGCATACCGCAAAAAAAAAAAAAAAAAAAAAGAGAAATAGAAAATAGTTTGAACTGAACTTAAATGAAAACAGTGAATCAAAATTCATGAAATGCAGCTAAATCAGTGTTTATAAGGAAATTTGTGGCTTTAAATACTTATACATATTAGAAAAGTTCTAAAACCAAAAATCTAAGCTCCCACCTTCATAGGACAGAAACACAAAAGCAAACTGTATTCCAAATAAGTAGAAAAAATTAAATACAGAGAAGAAATCAATGAACTAGAAAACAGAAAATTATATAATTTAATTAAATCAAAAGCTAGGTTTTTAGGAAAGATTGACCAAAATGATAAATCTTTAGCTAAACTAAGAAAAGAAGAGAGCAAATTAAAAATATAAAGAATTTAAAAGGACGTCATTCCATATTATTCAGATATTTAAAGGATATTAGGAGAATATCATTAAAATTTTCATGCAAATAAATTCATTAACAGATAAAATGGGAAAATTTCTTGAAAGGCACAAATTAGTAAAACTGACTCAAACACAGAAAATTTGAATTGCCCTATGTTTATTGACGAAATTGAATTTATAATTAAAAACCTTCCTCCCCTCTAGAAGAAAAAAAAAAAGTGTCTAACACCAGGCCAGGTGGCTGCACTGGTAAATTCTACCAGACAAAATCTTACAAAATATGGAGAATGAGGGAACACCTCCCAACTCACTTTATGAGGCCAGCATTACTTTAATACAATACCAGTCAAAGATATTACCATGAAAAAACATTTACAACTCTCATGAATATAGGCGCAAACTTAACAAATTAGCAAATAGAATCAAACAGTACTGTAAAAAATAATAAATCATGACTAAGTAGGGTTTATACTAGAAATGTGAGGTTAGTTTAACATTTGAAAATCTATTAATGTAATTTACCATTTTAATAGCTTAAGTGGAAAAACAGAAAAGTTCATCTCAATCATTGCAAAATCTATAATATTGATTTATTATAGAAAAAAATTTCAACTACTAAAAATATGTGAAAACATCTTCGTGCTAATAAAGGTCATCTACAAGAAAGAAAATAATCTGCAACTAACATATTTATTGGCCCATGACTGAATACTTTCTTTCATGACTGAAATAGGATATCCACACTCACTGCTTCGATTTAATATTGTCCTGGAGGTCTAGTTAGTAAGTAAATAATGTAAATAAATGTCAGACAGATTGTAAAGGAAGAAAAATAATTGTATTTTTTTTGCAGATGATATGATCATATACATAGAAAATCCTAAGAAACCTATGGAAAAAAAGTAACTAGAACATGAGAGTCTAGAGAGTATGTAGAATTTAAGGTCAATAAGCAAAAATTAATTACATGTCTATATGGTAGGAATGAATGGTCAGGAATAAACTTTCTTAAATACCTTTTATAGTAGTATCAAAGCGTGAAACAATTAGAGACATTAATAAAATATGTGTAAGATCTCTACAATGAAAACTACAAAATATTCTTGAAAGAAATTAATGAAGGCCTAAATAAATGGGGAGATATACCATTGTCATTGATTGGAAAGCTTAGTATTATTAAGTTTAGAAACAACTTTTAGGTATGGAATATTTTTAATTGAAGTATAGCTGATTTACAATATTATGTTAGTTTCAGGTGTACAACATAGTGATTCAGTATTTTTCGAGATCATATTCCATTTAAAATTATTACAAAACAATGACTATATATCCCTATATATCTACACGAAGACTTATACATGAATGTTCATGGCAGCTTTATTCAGAATAGCTAAAACTTTGAAAACAATCATACTTTTCAAGTGACTGCTGAGGATGCAGGCAAAGAAAAATAGACTTTAACAGCAGTCAAGTTATTTCTCTTGCTAGGGAAAGAAGGAATACATATGTGCCTTTTTTGAAACTAAATTGAGACATGAATGGTGGTAATGGTTGCCCAACAATCTGAGTGTGCCAGATGCCACTGAGCTGTATGCGTACAAGTGGTTAAAATGGCAAATTTTATATTTATTTCACTATAATTTTTAAAAAACAGAGAAAGATCAAATTGGTTTGTACTTCACAGCAGACAAAAAGGGAGACCTGGGTAACATGGAAACCTCAAGAAAGGGAAAAGGCAATACTGAGGACCCAATAGTTTTAGGAATTAAGTATTTTTTCATAAATCCAGCCAGAACTATTGTGGACACACAGAGTTTCTCAGGAACAAATGTCCATATTTCCTCTTTATACTTTAATCCATTCACTAAACAGTAATGTCATTGTTCAGAATTTCAACTGAGGAAAAGTCATAATAGCATTCCTGACTGATTACGTAGGATGCTTATGCTGTTCCACCTCTCCCACACAACAGGTGTCCAAGCTGTACATCCCGGGATGCATGAAATTGTTGCTCTATAGTTCTCTTAATGCTAATGGGTCCTGGCCTGATACCTCTTCAGAAAATCTCCTCCCTTAACTAATCCCCAGATATTCCTCAGCTGGGCTTTGGGTTGTTCTTCACTGATTTGCAATACCTCATTGTTCTGTACACTGAGGTCGTTGTGACTCCATACCCTGGGCGTTCTACTCTGTTCCCTGGGCCATGTTTCCCTCCTTCACTGAGTATGTCTGAAATGCATTCACCAGCCAATTGCTCACTGTCTCATTCTTTGTTTGTTTGTTTTGCGGTACACGGGCCTCTCACTGTTGTGGCCTCTCCCGTTGCAGAGCACAGGCTCCGGATGCGCAGGCTCAGCAGCCATGGCTCATGGGCCCAGCCGCTTTGCGGCATGTGGGATCTTCCCGGACCGGAGCACGAACCCGTGTTCCCTGCATCAGCAGGTGGACTCTCAACCACTGCGCCACCAAGGAAGCCCAGTGTCTCATTCTTGAGTGACATTCTGAGGATTTTTTTTCCTAAGAATTTTCAGAATAATAACTGGACTTAATATCACCAGCACCCAAGTGTCTTCATTAATGGACCCCATTCTACCTGAAGCTTTTCTCTGTACCAATCATGGTTTTCCTTCCCTCCCTGATCCAGGGTTTTTCCTTTCTATTTTTCTCCCCGTTATAAAGTTAGGGAAATAATGGTGTCTACCTCAGAGTTGTTATGAATTTAAACTAGATAATATAGGTAAAGCACTTAGAATACTGCCTGACACATGACAAGCACTAGGTAAGTGTCAAGCATTATTATTTCTTGGGTTCCTCCTAATATGATGGAAAAGAGATGCATGTCTATTCTATTATTTTGACTGATCTTCACAGTTGTTTCACCTATAGTTCAGCCCACTATCCAAGGTTAGCAACACCCTAGAAAATGACCTAAACAAAAGGAGGCTTTCTTACAGCATAATCAAATGTTCTAAGAATATCTGCAAGTTTCTTGCATTAGCACTGCCTATCTGCATGACCTTCAACAAATTAATTGTCATAAAGATTCCTTATCTACAAAATGGAGATGAATATAAGAAGCCTCCAATTAGGAATTTCTATTAGGTCAGAAATAAGGGACAGAATGAGAAAAGAAGAATGATACATATGTAGGACTCACAGGTGAATAAACATATAGCCCTACTTATCTGTTGAAGAAGAGCCATGCTCTGCATCTACTGGCCTCACTTCTATGTTCTACAAAACTATTGTACACAGTCCCAGACTATGAGCTAGACTTTTCAATAGCATAAGAAAAATAGCACAGATGAGCAGCGCAGTGGAGGTATTCTAACAGAGGATGTATATTCACTTAATTGAGATAGAGAAAGGTCTCAAACTTCAGATCTCTTTTAATCTCATGAGACCAGAATTTAGTTATACTCTTTTATGGCAGACTGCAACCTAGCAGGATCAAAACATGTTTCAAGATCCTTACTTCCCAAAGCAGCAGAATCAAAGGAGAGGTGGCAAATGCATAGCCCAAGTTGCACATGTGAAAGCTAAAATCAAGCAGGCACAGAGCACAGGGCTGGGTTCCTTCAGCCCTGGGCCATTTTAACTCCGCTGGTTAATTTTGCTCTGTTTCCGAGTGTGGGTACTTTACCTCTCCTACCTTCCTGAAAGCTCAGCACACCTCAAGATGCGTGACAGTGATGACCTGAAACCACTCTGAGTAGCAGAGCAGCTGCCGATTGGAAGCTGGCCTCAGCCACGCTTTAGCAGGAATGCAGGGACACACTGGCCCTGATCTGAATCCCTGGGGTTTGGCCAGAGAATGACCAGCTTTAGGCATCCACGGGCAGAGTGTCTCTTAGCCCACAGCCTCCCACCAGCTGCCCTCCAGAATCAGTTGGCTGTTGGCCAGGGGACCAGGCTACAGAGAACAGTGGTCCACAGTTGAGTTTTCTGATCACATTCCCTCCCAGAGGCTGGAGC
This sequence comes from Grampus griseus, assembly GCF_964374135.1. Taxonomy (NCBI): domain Eukaryota; kingdom Metazoa; phylum Chordata; class Mammalia; order Artiodactyla; family Delphinidae; genus Grampus; species Grampus griseus. The sequence continues at coordinate 98,566,120 of NC_139018.1, forward strand.
TACATCAGGGCAAAAAAAGGATAATCACCTCATCAAGGCCCTCTCTGCCTTCTTGCTCAAAGTTTTCCCAACACTGTGATCTCATGTCCTTACAGCCAGGCCATAAAAACATTACTATCAGTGAAATAAGCTTTATTCATAGTGTGCTGGTGAGATTGTAATTTGACTCAACCTTTCACGATGAAAGAGGTGCATGCGCTTTGACATATTAATTTCACATTACAAAAATTTATCCTAAAGCAATTATTGGAGGTTTGCTGAAAGCCCTATGTAAAAGAGGGTCAATTAAATTACTATTTGTGAGAGCAAAGACTTGGAAACAAATAGTGATTTGATTAAATAAATTGTACTAGGTCAACAAAATTAAATATTACTAAGTATAAAAAAATACTTCTGAACAATAGTTACTGTCACGGGAAAATGTTCATGATAACTCAAGTGAAAAAACGCAGCAGTAAAAATTCAATATACTGTTTAATTCTTTCAGAAATACATAGCTCTTCAAGTACTACTCAAGCAAGCTTTCACCTGCTCTCTGCAGATGCTGCTCCTGCTGTCATCACCAGCGCCTGCTGCCCAGCACCTCAGTGCATCAGCTCTCCACACCCACAGATTAACAGAATTCACGAATTCTCCTGGAGACTTCTGCTAAGGTTACAGCATTCATCGCTGCTATGCAATTTTCTTTTGTAGGGTAATCCAAGATAGTACATACATAGCAGCAGACTTCAATGGTGATATACAAGCTTTCCATTTACACAGACAAAAAAGGGGTGAAGAGGAGGAGCTTCAAGATGGCGGAAGAGTAGGACATGCAGATCACCTTCCTCTCCACAGATACATCAGATATACATCTACATGTGGAACAACTCCCACAGAACACCTACTGAACGCTGGCAGAAGACCTGAGACCTCCCAAAAGGCAAGGAACCCCCCACGTACCTGGGTAGGGCAAAAGAAAAAAGAATAAACAGACAAAAGGATAGGGACGGGACCTGCACCAGTGGGAGGGAGCTGTGAAGGAGGAAAGGTTTCCACACACTAGGAAGCCCCTTCACGGGCGGTGACTGCAGGTGGCGGAGGGGGGAAGCTTCGGAGGCACAGAGGAGAGTGCAGCAACAGGGGTGCGGAGGGCAAAGTGGAGAGATTCCCGCACAGAGGATCAGTGATGACCGGCACTCACCAGCCTGAGAGGCTTGTCTGCTCCCCCGCCGGGGTGGCCGGGGGCTGGGAGCTGAGGCTCGGGATCCGGTCGGATCCCAGGGAGAGGACTGGGGTTGGCTGCGTGAACAGCCTGAAGGGGCTAGTGCGTCACAGCTAGCCGGGAGGCAGTCCGGGAAAAGTCTGGAGCTGCCGAAGAGGCAAGAGACTTTTTCTTGCCTCTTTGTTTCCTGGTGCGCGAGGAGAGGGGATTAAGAGTGCTGCTTAAAGGAGCTCCAGAGACGGGCGCGAGCCGCGGCTAAAAGCACGGACCTCAGAGACGGGCATGAGACGCTAAGGCTGTTGCTGCTGCCACCAAGAAGCCTGTGTGCGAGCACAGGTCACGATCCACACCGCCTCTCCTGGGAGCCTGTGCAGCCTACCACTGCCAGGGTCCCGTGATTCAGGGACAACTTCCCCGGGAGAACGCACTGCGCACCTCAGGCTGGTGCAACGTCACACTGGCCTCTGCCGCCGCATTCGTACCCCTCTCTCCCCCCGGCCTGAAAGAGCCAGAGCCCCCGAATCACCTGCTCCTTTAACCCCGTCCTGTCTGAGCAAAGAACAGACACCCTGAGGCGACCTATATGCAGAGGCGGCTCCAAAGCTGAACCCAGGGAGCTGTGCGAAAAAAGAAGAGAAAGGGAAATCTCTTCCAGCAGCCTCAGGAGCAGCCGATTAAAGCTCCACAATCAACGTGATGTACCCTGCATCTGTGGAATACCTGAATAGACAACGAATCATCCCAAATTGAGGCGGTGCACTTTGGGAGCAAAGATACATATATATTTTTTCCCCTTTTTCTCTTTGTGTGAGTGTGTATGTGTATGCTTCTCTGGGTGATTTCGTCTGTATAGCGTTGCTTTTATCATTTGTCCTAGGGTTCTGTCTGTCCGTTTTAGTTTTTTTTATTACTTAAAAAATTTTTTTTCTTAATAATTATTTTTTTAATAATTATTTTATCTTCTTCTTTCTTTCTTTTTCTCCCTTTTATTCTGAGCTGTGTGGAGGAGAGGCTCTTCGTGCTCCAGCCAGGAATCAAGGCTGTACCACTGAGATGGGAGAGCCAAGTTCAGGACACTGGTCCACAAGAGACCTCCCAGCTCCACGTAATATCAAATGGTGAAAATCTCCCAAAGATCTCCATCTCAACGTCAAGACCCAGCTCCACACAACGACCAGCAAGCTACAGTGCTGGACACCCTATGTCAAACAACTAGCAAGAAAGGAACACAACCCCATCCATTAGCGCAGAGGCTGTCCAAAATCATAAGGCCACACACACCCCAAAACACACCACCAGACATGGACCAGCCCACCAGAAAGACAAGATCTGCCCTCATCCACCAGAACACAGGCACTAGTCCCCTCCACCAGGAACTCTACAAAACCCTCTGAACCAACCTTAGCCACTGGGGACAGACACACACACACAAAGGGAACCACGAACCTGCAGGCTGTGAAAAGGGGACCCCGAATACAGTAAGATAAGCAAAATGAGAAAACAGAGAAACACACAGCAGATGAAGAAGCAAGGTAAAAACCCACCAGACCTAACAAATGAAGAGGAAATAGGCAGTCTACCTGAAAAAGAATTCAGGATAATGATAATAAAGATGATCCAAAATCTTGGAAATAAAATGGAGAAAATACAAGAAACGTTTAACAAGGACCTAGAAGAACTGAAGAGCAAACAGACAGTGATGAACAACACAATAAAGGAAATTTAAAATTCTCTAAAAGGGATCAATAGCAGAATGACTGAGGCAGAAGAACAGATAAGTGACCTGGAAGATAAAATAATGGAAATAACTACTGCAGAGCAGAATAAAGAAAAAATAATGAAAAGAACTGAGGAAAGTCTCAGAGACCTTTGGGACATTAAATGCACCAACATTTGAATTACACAGGTCCCAAAAGAAGAAGAGAAAAAGAAAGAGACTGAGAAAATATTTGAAGAGATTATAGTTGAAAACTTCCCTAATATGGGAAAGGAAAGAGTTAATCAAGTCCAGGAAGCACATAGAGTCCCATACAGGATAAATCCAAGGAGAAACATGCCAAGACACATATTAATCAAGCTATCAGAAATTAAATACAAAGAACAAATATTAAAAGCAACAGGGAAAAAAACACAAATAACACATAAGGGAATCCCCCATAAGGTTAACAGCTGATCTTTCAGCAGAAACTCTGCAAGCCAGAAGGGAGTGACAGGACATAATTAAAGTGATGAAGGAGAAAAACCTACAACCAAGATTACTCTACCCAGCTAGGATCTCATTCAGATTTGACGGACAAATTAAAAACTTTACAGACAAGAAAAAGCTAAGAGAATTCAGCACTACCAAACCAGCTTTACAACAAATGCTAAAGGAACTTCTCAAGGCAGGAAACACAAGAGAAGGAAAAGACCTACAATAATAAACCCAAAACAAAAAAAATGGTAATAGGAACATACATATCAGTAATTACCTTAAATGTAAATGGATTAAATGCTCCAACCAAAAGACAGAGATTGGCTGAATGGATACAATAACAAGACCCGTATATATGCTGTCTACAAGAGACCCACTTCACACCTAGGGACACATACGGACTGAAAGTGAGGGGATGGAAAAAGATATTCCATCCAAATGGAAATCAAAAGAAAGCTGGAATAGCAATTCTCGTATCAGACAAAATAGACTTTAAAACAAAGACTATTACAAGAGACAAAGAAGGATACTACATAATGATCAAGGGATCAATCCAAGAAGAAGATATAAAAATTGTAAATATTTATGCAACCGATATAGGAGCACTTCAATACATAAGGCAAATACTAACAGCTATAAAAGGGGAAATCAACAGTAACACATTCATTGTAGGGGACTTTAACACCCCACTTTCACCAATGGACAGATCATCCAAAATGAAAATAAATAAGGAGACACAAGCTTTAAATGATACATTAAACAGGATGGACTTAATTGATATTTTTAGGACATTCCATCCAAAAACAACAGAATACACGTTCTTCTCAACTGCTCATGGAACATTCTCCAGGATAGATTATATCTTGGGTCACAAACCAAGCCTTGGTAAATTCAAGAAAATGGAAATCGTATCAAGTATCTTTTCCGACAACAAGGCTATGAGACTAGATATCAATTATAGGAAAAAATCTGTAAAAAATACAAACATATGGAGGGTAAACAACACACTACTTAATAACGAAGAGATCACTGAAGAAATCAAAGAGGAAATCAAAAACTGCCAAGAAACAAATGCAATGAAAACATGACAACCCAAAACCTACGGGATGCAGCGAAAGCAGTTCTAAGAGGAAAGTTTATAGCAATACAATCCTACCTTAAGAAACAAACATCTCAAATAAACAGCATAACCTTACATCTAAAGCAATTACAGAAAGAAGAACCAAAAAACCCCAAAGTTAGCAGAAGGAAAGAAATCATAAACATCAGATCAGAAATAAATGAAAAAGAAATGAAGGAAACGATAGCAAAGATCAATAAAAGTAAAAGCTGGCTCCTTGAGAAGATAAACAAAAATAATAACCCATTAGCCAGACTCATCAAGAAAAAGAGGAAGATGACTCAAATCAATAGAATTAGAAATTAAAAAGGAGAAATAACAACAGACACTGCAGAAATACAAAGGATCATGAGAGATTACTACAAGCAACTATATGCCAATAAAATGGACAATGTAGAAGAAATGGACAAATTCTTAGAAATGCACAGCCTTCTGAGACTGAACCAGGAAGAAATAGAAAATATGAACAGACCAATCACAAGTACTGAAATTGAAACTGTTATTAAAAATCTTCCAACAAACAAAAGCCCAGGACAAGAGGGCTTCACAGGCAAATTCTATCAAACATTTAGAGAGGAGCTAACACCTATCCTTCTCAAACTCTTCCAAAATATAGCAGAGGGAGGAACACTCCCAAACTAACTGTATGAGGCCACCATCACCCTGATACCAAACCAGACAAGGATGTCAAAAAGAAAGAAAACTACAGGCCAATATCACTGATGAACATAGATGCAAAATTCCTCAACAAAATACTAGCAAACAGAAACCAACAGCACATTAAAAGGATCATACACTATGATCAAGTGGGGTTTATCCCAGGAATGCAAGTATTCTTCAGTATACTTAATCAACGTGACACACCATATTAACAAATTCAAGGAGAAAAACCATATGATCATCTCAATCGACGCAGAGAAAGTTTTCGACAAAATTCAACACTCATTTATGATAAAAACCCTCCAGAAAGTAAGCATAAAGTGGACTTTCTCCAACATAATAAAGGCCATGTATGACAACATCGTCCTCAATGGTGAAAAACTGAAACATTTCCACTAAGATCAGGAACAAGACAAGGTTGCCCACTCTCACCACTATTATTGAACATAGTTTTGGAAGTTTTAGCCACAGCAATCAGAGAAGAAATAAAAGGAATCCAAATTGTAAGAGAAGAAGTAAAGCTTTCACTCTGTGCAGATGACATGATACTATACGTAGAGAATCCTAAAGATGCTACCAGAAAACTACTAGAGTTCATCAATGAATTTGGTAAAGTAGCAGGATACAAAATTAATGCACAGAAATCTCTTGCATTCCTATACACTAATGACGAAAAATCTGAAAGTGAAGTTAAGAAAACACTCCCATTTAGCGTTGCAACAAAAAGAATAAAATATCTAGGAATAAACCTACCTAAGGAGACAGAAGACCTGTATGCAGAAAACTATAAGGCAATGATGAAAGAAATTAAAGATGATACAAATAGTTGGAGAGATATATCATGTTCTTGGATTGAAAGAATCAACATTGTGAAAAAGATTCTACCACCCAAAGCAATCTACAGATTCAATGCAATCCCTATCAAATGAGCACTGGCATTTTTCACAGAACTAGAACAAAAAATCTCACAATTTGTAGGGAAACACAAGAGACCCCGAATAGCCAAAGCAATCTTGAGAATGAAAAACGGAGCTGGAGGAATCAGGCTCCCTGACTTCAGACTATACTTCAAAGCTACAGTAATCAAGACAGTATGGTACTGGCACAGAAACAGAAATGTAAATGAATGGAACAAGATAGAAAGCCCAGAGATAAATCCACGCACATATGGTCACCTTATCTTTGATAAAGTAGGCAAGAATATACAATGGAGAAAAGACAGCCTCTTCAGTAAGTGGTGCTGGGAAAACTGGATAGCTACATGTAAAAGAATGAAATTAGAACACTCCCTAACACCATACACAAAAATAAACTCAAAATGGATTAAAGACCTAAATGTAAGGCCAGACACCATCAAACTTAGAGGAAAACAAAGGCAGAACACTCTAGGACATGAATCACACGAAGATCCTTTTTGACCCACCTCCTAGAGAAATGGAAATAAAAACAAAAATAAACAAATGGAACCTTATGAAACTTAAAAGCTTTTGCACAGCAGAGGAAACCATAAATAAGACGAAAAGACGACCCTCAGAATGGGAGAAAATATTTGCAAATGAAGCAACTGACAAAGGATTAATCTCCAAAATTTACAAGCAGCTCACCATCCAAAAAACAAACAACCCAGTCCAAAAATGGGCAGAAGACCTAAATAGACATTTCTCCAAGGAAGATATACAGATTGCCAACAAACACATGAAAGAATGCTCAACATCATTAATCATTAGAGAAACGCAAATCAAAACTACAATGAGGTATCATCTCACACTGTTCAGAATGGCCATCATCAAAAAATCTACAAACAATAAATGCTGGAGAGGGTGTGGAGAAAAGGGAACCCTCTTGCACTGTTGGTGGGCATGTAAATTGATACAGCCCCTATGGAGAACAGTAGGGAGGTTCCTTAAAAAACTAAAAATTGAACTACCATACAACCCAGCAATCCCACTACTGGGCAAATACTATGAGAAAACCGTAATTCAAAAAGAGTCATGGGGCTTCCCTGCTGGCACAGTGGTTGAGAGTCTGCCTGCCGATGCAGGGGACACGTGTTCGTGCCCCGGTCTGGGAAGATCCCACATGCCTCAGAGCGGCTGGGCCCGTGAGCCATGGCCGCTGAGCCTGTGCGTCCAGAGCCTGTGTTCCACAATGGGAGAGGCCACAACAGTGAGAGGCCTGCGTACCACAAAAAAAAAAAAAAAAAAAAAAGAGTCATGTACCAAAATATTCATTGCAGCTCTATTTACAATAGCCAGGACACGGAAGCAACCTAAGTATCAAACAATGGATGAATGGATAAAGAAGATGTGGCACATATATACAATGGAATATTACTCAGCCATAAAAAGGAACGAAACTGTGTTATTTGTAGTGGGTGGATAGACCTAGAGACTGTCATTTATAATGAAGTAAGTCAGAAAGAGAAAAACAAATGCTGTATGCTAACACATATATATGGAATCTAAAAAAAAAAAAGGTCATGAAGAACCTAGGAGCAAGAGGGGAATAAAGATGCAGACCTACTAGAGAATGGACTTGAGGACATGGGGAGAGGAAAGGGTAATCTGGGACAAAGTGAGAGAGTGGCATGTACATATATACACTACCAAACGTAAAATAGATAGCTAGTGGGAAGCAGCCACATAGAACGGGGAGATCAGCTCGGTGCTTTGTGACCACCTAGAGGGGTGGGATTCGGAGGGTGGGAGGGAGGGAGACGCAAGAGGGAAGAGATATGGGGACATATGTATATGTATAACTGATTCACTTTGTTATAAAGCAGAAATTAACACACCATTGTAAAGCAATTACACTCCAATAAAGATGTTAAAAAAAATAAAGGGGTGAAGAAGATCAATATTCATCTACAAGATACATTTCTGGTTCCAAACAAAGATATTTTTCAGTTTCCAGTGAAAACTACCATATAGCTGTCCAATTAGATTTCTGTGTTCTTGGCCCAATCCCAGGGCCAGAGGAAAGTGTCAGGAAGCTTAGGAGTACAAATCTGTATCAGACTAGGAAGTCTGAACTAGACCTAGGCTGGTGCTGAAGACTCATGGCATGCCCATGAAGTCAGAGGCAAGAGAAGCCCCTTCATGTGTTCTCGAAAATAGCACTCTCTGAGCTCATGTTTCTTAATCGCTAGCCCCTAGCACAACTACAGCAATGCTAGGTACAAAAGCCAATCAAAGATACATGATGACCTGATGAATGTGGGAACCTTCCAAGTATTCAGAAATGACCAGGAGCAGAACATATAGCTCTTCTTCTCCACTAACCACACCAGACTTCCTCACCCCTCCAAATACCATCATCTGCCCAGATTGGTTGGTTGTAAGCTTTGCAGATCTGTCCTAAACCCAAACTTTGGGCATGGCTTCAGTGGTCCTGGGTACTCTAGGAAAACCTATCAGGATCCTTTCTGAGTGTGGCTATAGTCCCTGTATAAGACATGTTAATGGGCACACATTTCTCTGACCACAAAAGTGCCAGAGATTTGGGCACATCATTTGTGGCCAATGACTCAGCAAGGCCAATCCAACATGAAACTCCACAAAGATAAAGCTTATTTTGGCCCCTGTCCACCTTTCCTTTCGTTTCTTATAAATTTTCTACTTTATCTACGTTCCCAAACCAGAGCCAAGCTGGGTTCAGCACTTCCTTAGCAATTCTTCCTGAGACAGGTTTTCTCAAAAGCATTCCTTTCCCAGAGAATTCCTTATCCAAGTGGTTTGGCAAAACTCGGAAAATTACATCCTCTACCTGGAGATTAATATTGAACCTTGGCATATTTAAGACTGAAAGATGCCTCAGTAAAGATTTTGTTTAATCCTACACTTCCCAAATAGAGTTGATCATAAAATCCCTCTTAGAATCCAGTGGAACCAACATTTTGTAGTACCTTCTTTGGGATATGTTTAGGACATAACGATTCATCTCTCCCAGAAATGTGGTAAGGGATAATTTTTAAGATTAAATCATAACTTCCATACAAACATAAAATAAACATGTATCATACATCATGTTTAACTTATTTATGAGGGAGCCAGTGAGATTTTACAGTAAATCCAAAGGGAACCCCAAAGAGTAGACACATAGAAAGAAGGAACTCTTAAATGAATTCAAAAATAATGTAACATGGGCAATAAATAACCGATGTGGCAATCAATAACTGCATTTCACTGGATACAATTACTTTGCACTTCTGTAAGCAAGAACCATTTATATGATCATCAGTTTGCTACAATTTTCAGGGTTGTAAAGTAACTCAAAACAAGGAAAGACAGCTATATCCCAGATGGATGAGCTAGGCAAGACAAATCTTACTTTGCCCATTTCAACATCTTTCACAGTTTTTCCTGACAGGTATTTTCTTTTCAATCCACAACTTCTAGAGACTGAAAAGAAGGAAACACAAATGGGCTATGAGGAAGATTTAAATGCAAGGTTCTGATCATCCTCCAGTCCTACAATCTGAGCAGTTAGCATCCATACTTTCTGAATGGCTTACTTCCATGAAGCAGATGGGATTTCCATGCTGCCTTCTTAAATAGACCACATAGTACAACTCACACTCAAATCTCTTTTCTGGGCTGCATCTTTGCTTTTCTCCCCAAATGACTATTTCCCCAAGTCCTCTGAGATAGCAGGGTAACTTCAGATATTTGAGATTCACATCTCAACATGTTCCAAATTTGCATTTTGTACCATATTCCCCTGAAGTGTTTTCAGTCATGTGGCGATCACTACTGTGTGTGGCCACAAGGGACTTTTAATAGAAGCATTAAATAGAGAATTTTTTATTTTAGGGCTCTAGACATCTGCTGAAGCAGAAGTTCTAACATGATGCCGGATGAAGTTCTTGTTGTGGAACACATTTGAAAAGAAGGGGGAGATTCTGTAAAGCAGCTGTCACTTCCTTTGCAGGTTTTGAGAATCCCAGGGAGACTGCATATGCTGTATTGCCTACTGCTGAGCTGAAGCAGAAACCCCATATGCGTAGCTCAGGGTGTTTCAAGCTGCAATAAAGCACTCAAGTGGAATAATGATGGTTGCCATTTGTTGCCACTGATAGAATACTAACTTCACTCTCACCAAATTAAACCCAAGCATTAAACTCCTTGATGAGACTGAATTGGGCTTTGCCTGATTATCAGTTAGGATGAGAGAGAAGTTCCTTAGTTGGGAAACCTTATTCTTTTTGGCATAAAGTCTTCTGTTAAATGACTAGTTTTGTTACATTTTCAGAATGTCCAAGGTTTAAGCCCAGGGTCCCTTTCAGATAATAACTTGAACATCTCTGCTTGTAACTATTCCTGTCCCTTCTGGAGGGACCATTCTACCGGTATGTAACCTCCTTAAGGGCAGGAACTGGGCCTAGCTTATTCCCCTATTATGTCACCAAGGCCTAGCAGAATATCTAGGGTATAATAGTCACACAAATATTTGTTGAATGATTTCCTCAATGGAAATTGTGTATAGGTATACTATAAATAAGAATGAAATCTCAAGCTTCAGGCTGGGACTACTGAAGCATCTCTAATGCCCATATAACAAAGAGCTACTTACATCCCTCCAAAGTCTGCAGAGCCCTGGTAGAGAACGGAAATATACAGGGAAAGAGCCAGAAATTTCACCAAAGGACAAAGAATAAAGAATGAAGGCAACCAATCTATGAAGCAGAGTGCCAATAGCTTTACATCCATTATATCATTTAATATTTTTAAGCCTTTTTACTTTATGATTTTCAACAAATCACTATTATGTGAAACATCAGAAAAACATATAAAGTCTAATCCTATCCCCCCCACACTCTGTCCCATATCCTAAGGTAACCAACAGAAACAATCTAGTGTGTGTTCTTCCACATTTTCTCCTTGCTCAAATATTCACATATTTGTAACATGTATTAGATATTTCTTAGTTGTTTTTTTATTTTAACCAAAGAATCATATTCCCCATTTTTCTCAAGACCTTGCCTTTTCCTCTTAGGAGTTTTTTGTGAGTATTTCTGGCCATACCAAACTCATTTTTCTAATTTATTTATGCATATATCTGGACAATAGAAAAATGAGAAAAATCCCTATTTTTTTCTCAGGAAGTTAGCAGTTAAGGTCCTAAAGGATATTATGCTAAGCAAAATAAGCTAGTTACAAATGGACAAATAGTACATAATTCCACTGACAGGAGTTATATAAACAGGGCGTTATTGTTCAGTGAGTATAAAGGGGCAGTTATGCTATAGATTGGGCTTCGCACAATCCCTTCCCCGAACTTCAGACACTAGTTCCAAGTCCAGGTTGCTACCTGTATTCCTGAATGATTGGCTACAAGTCAGACATTCCCACAACCCTTCTGCAGGTTTAATTAATTTGCTAGAATGGCTCACAGAACTCAGAGAAACATTTTACTTACTAGATCACCAGTGTATTATAAAAGGATATAATTCAGGAATAGCCAGATGGAAGAGATGCACAGGGCAAGGTATGTGGGGAAGGGTTGTGAAGCTTCCAGGCCCCCTGGGAGCACAACAATCTTCCCAGATCTCCATGTGGTCACCAGCCTGGAAGCTCTCCAAATCCTGTCTTTTGGGGGTTTTATGGAGGCTTCATTATATAGGCATGATTTATTAAGTCAGTGGCCGTTGGTGATTAATTCAACCTTCAGCCCCTCCTCTCCTCAGAGGTCAGGAGGTGGGACTGTAAGTCCTCTAATCACAAGGTTGGTTCTCCTGGCAACCAGGCCCCATCCTTAGGTGCTTTCCGAAAGTCACCTCATTAACATAAAAGACACCTTTATTGCTCTCTTCTCTTGGGAAGTGCCAAGAGTTTGGAGAGCTCTGTGCCAGAAAGGAGACAAAGATCTAATGCAGTTGGCTCTGTTTATCCACAGGTTCCACAGAGAGTATTCAACTAAGTTCAGATGTAAAGTATTCAGAAAAGTATTCCACAAAGTACCATAAAGCAAAACTTGAATTTGTCATATGCCAGCAACTATTTACATAGCATTTATATTGTATTAGGTATTATAGGAATCTAGAGAAGATGTAAAGTAAAGAGGATGTGTGTAGCTTACAAGCAAATTCTATGCCATATATGTATGGAATGTAAGCATCCTTGGATTTTGGTACCCACAGGGCTCTGGAACCAATTCCCTATGAGTATTGAAGGATGACTATATACAGTTGACCCTTGAACAACACAGGTTTGAACTGCGCAGATCCATTTATACATGGATTTTTTTTTCAATAAATATGTACTAGAGTTCTACACAATCCACAATTGGTTGAATTTGCAGATAAGGGCGGCCAACTACAAAGTTATATGTGGAATTTTTACTGTATAGGGGTTGGCCCCTCTAACCCTATTTCTATCCTTTCTCCCATAACAATCATCCAAGATGTGGTACAAAAAAACCCATCATCACCACACACATCACTGTTCTGCCTTGGGACCACCAGGTCAATGATATGAAGAAGGGGAGTCAGCACCACTCCACATTTGCCTACTACGTCCACAGAACTCCCAAGTAGCACTCTTTTCTTGCATTTAATGCTTCCTGTTTTGCTCAAATCAGTTGAAGGTTGTGAGTGGGCCATGGAGAACTTGGAAAAGCCATTCTTTAATCTCTCTCGATAATCGAAAGCCATTTTGTAAGACAGTTTTGTTTTTGTTTGTTTTTTAATGAAAGGTAACAGCAACTACATAGCACTTAGAAGACATTGCTTCTTTTAGTTTGGGAACTTATATGGCTGTCCTGAAATGAGGATCCTTATATTAGGGTCTTCTTACATATCTGAAAGCATTTTCTAATAGGTTTCCCAACTAGGTAATGATGCAATACCTCACCCTTCATCCCAAATCCCTCTGCATGGTTTGCCTAAATTGTGTAGCAGTGAGGAGAAAACAAACAGCAGTGGCATTCCCCAGCACTGCCACCCCCAACCTTCATTTGCAGGCTTTACCACAAGTACCCCTCCTAGCCAGGGACTTCATTAAAAATGCTGCCAACATCCACCTGTGTTCCCAGGAACTTCTCAACTTGTAGAAAAAGCAGTCCCTCATCATGAAAACTGAGCTAAGTAAGGAGGAGTAACAAGGGTAGACATATTAGAGGGAACCCATCTCCAACCCCAGGCCCCTGTCCACCTTCTTAGCTCAGTCATAGTCACTTTGGACCTTCAGTATGATCATCTCCCACCACCCTGCCTTTGAGGTAAAAGAGGCTTAATGGACTCACAGAGCCAAGGATTGTTCCTAAGACTTGTGTACCAAGTACTGGCGTTTCCCCCACTCCTTGAGGAGCCTTGCATGTCCGGAAGTATACTTTGATGACTCGGAGATCATACCGTATTCCAGAGCCAGAGATGGGAAGACAGTTATATCTAATGACTGGCCCAAACTTGGCTGAATCCCATTTACAGATCAAAGAGTGTTCTACTTCAAGGACACAGTAAAACTTCAAGTGACATCTGGATGTTGACATAATGAGGTATAAGCACCCAACTCTTTGCCACAAAATCATTTTCTGTGGTTTATTATAAAAGAAAATGTCAGACATTAAATGTATAAAGAATATTTTATCTCCTTTCTACCATTCAGCTCAAGAAACAAAACACTTCACAACCCATTTGTCAAGCCCATGTGTTCCTCCCAGACCCATCACCTTCACCCTGTCCCGACCCCTATCTTTAGAGGTAATTACTCTCAAAATTTGAAGTTTATCACAGCACAAAATAATTAGGAAATGCATGGTGATATGTATGGATCCCTAGGCAATATGTTTTAAATTTTTATTTTCGGGATGTGATGCCGTGTATATTTTTCTGAAACTTCATTTCTTTAGTTAACTTTCTATTTCTGACTTATGCACTGCTCTACAGTATTCTATTTTATGGTTATACCATAAATTTTTATTCATTCTCCCACTGATAGACAACTAGGTTGTTTCCAGTTTTCTTTTCATTTTTAATTACAAACATAGCTGTTGTAAGTACTATTCTGCATATCTCCTTGTGTACCTGAAGGAGAGTTTCTTTAGGGTATGTATTGATGGTGTTCAGGGAAAGCCACCCCAGAATGTGTCCCTTTGGCATGTGCATTATTTTGAGCTAAAAATAAAGTCCCAATAGATTCAAGAAGAACTCTTTACCTCCCCCTTAACCGCCTAAAAGAATTTAGATGATGAGTCTGGTTCAGGAAAAGAATTCTCACCAGAGATAACTGCAGAGAGTATGGTCGAGGTGTGGTAAGCTGGGGGGAGCTCAGCAGGACCTCTTCGTTCAAAGTCCTCTCTGGGCCCCATTGTTTCTGCATGGCATGCAAAACATTTGTTTACCAAATATTTGCTCTTCCCACCTTTCTGTGAATTGTAGTTCCCATCTTCTCCCCTCTGTAGTTCCAGACACCTACCCTCCTTCTCCTTAGCTCAGGATGGTATATAATCCTCAATTGCCTGACCTTCTGGGAGCTTCTTTTGTCTATGTGGGGCACCTATACATACAAAATTAAGTTTGTTTTTCTCTTGTTACTCTGTCTTATGTCAATTTAATTATTAGACCAGCCAAAAGAACCTAAGAGGGGAGAGGAAAAATTTTCCTCTTACAGTATCTAAAAATGGGTTTGCTGGATCAGAGGATAGGCACACTTTCAATTTATCAAGATTGTCAGATTGTACCCCAAAAGGATTATGCCAATTTATATTTACACCAAGATTGCAGAAGAGCTCCTATTGCTCTCCAATCTAACATTTGCCATTCTGTGGCTATGAAATGGTATGTATGTGTAGTTTTATAATTTTCCTGATTAGGGGTATCGAAGCAGAAGTTGCACTGGCAAGTTTAAACAGGTAAGGAGACTTCATTCAAGGCTGTTTCAATGGTAGAGAGAATGCAGTCTGAACTCAAGTCTGCTGAAAGAAAGGGCAGGAGGATTTTTAAAAGCTGGGGTGAGCTAGCAGAAGAGTACTAGAGGACATTAGGAGGGAGGTCAATTCATGGTATGTGTCCAACACATCCAATTATCTCTGAGTTTTCAATTGTCTTCTCTGTGACTGGACCATCTGTGCTTCCCTCCCACAGAGATGGGGGTGTAGGGGCGCTGTCTCTCTTTTTTTTGTTTTTGTTTTGCGGTACGCGGGCCTCTCACTGTTGTGACCTCTCCTGTTGCGGAGCACAGGCTCCGGACGCACAGGCTCAGTGGCCATGGCTCACGGGCCCAGCCACTCCACAGCATGTGGGATCTTCCCGGACAGGGGCACGAACCCGTGTCCCCTGCATCAGCAGGTGGACTCTCAACCACTGCACCACCAGGGAAGCCTGGGGTGCTGTCTCTCTTGATGATTACATTTCAAAGGGCTGACCCCCAGGTTCTTGAGAAAAACATCCTTAGCTTATAAAACTGGCAAGAGGCTTTTTTAAAAATTTACATCTCAAAGGCACAGAGGAAGAATTTACGATGAGAAGTTTCAGGAGCCTAGAGTCGGGGAGAAGCCTGTTTAAGTTTAGTCAAGCTGAGGGGAACATCTCAGCCATCTTGGTCATAGGTTACCAGCCATTCAGTTTCTGATGGAGGATTGCCTGCTCTTATCTTTTGCCCTTATCTTTTGTTTCCTGAGTTGTTCATCTTAATGATTTTTAAGAGCTTTTTACATATTCTGGATACTATTCTTTTATCAGTTATATGTATTACTTATCTCTCAGTTTGTGGCTTGTCTTTTGATTTTCTTTTTGCATCTTTTGATAAAAAGTAATTTCTAATTTTGATGTAGCTAAAGTTATCCAGTATTTTCCCTTCTGAACTTTTTCTGTATGTTAAGAAACCTTTCCCTATCCTGAAGTCATAAAGATGATCTATTTTATTCTAAATTCTGCTTCCCAAATTTAGATCATCTATTGACTGTGTCTGGTATATATGCCTTTGGAATACCATTTGTTTGTTATCAGATTTCCATATGTGTGCAGGTTTATTCACTGATTTATTCAATCCCATTAATCTGTTTTTCTACCTATACCAATACCACAAGGTTTTATTAAGTTGAAGTAAAATAATATTGATATCTCATAGGTCAAGTCTCCCAACTTTTTTTCCACAATGTTTTTTTGCCTTCAGCTGTGTTTTAGATTAACACTTTGCTCCTATGTTTGAAATATTTCAAAAATACTTTGAAATTTATTTCACTACTTAGAGGAACATGATTCTATCAGAAGTTATTCTGGTAGAGAACAATGTCCTATGTGTACAAGTGGGATGGAGGATAGAAGTTGACTAATAGGAAAAAATACTGAGAATGTCCCTGGTCCATCTCACCTGCATCAACACACTGACAAGTCTGACCCTGCAGAATCCAGCTCTGTAGCATATACCCATCTTTCCATTCTCTAGGTATACCTAATTCTTTCTTTTCTATATTCCTATGCACATCTTTGGAAAAATCCTCTCAAAAAAACAAAAACTTTTTCTAATACATATCACTAAAACCGAGCTGCAACTCAGCAACTCAGGAAAAGACTAGGGTTAGTGATGGAATTCTAGGTTGTTACTATTTCCTTAGACATACACTTTCTTGGGCATCTAATTTGCCCATTTTTTTAAACACTAACTCTTTCAAAAGGCTTTTTCATTAGCTAAACTACACCGACTACTCCTTTATCCTTCACTATTAGTAATCTTCTAATGCTACTCCATTGCCTGATAGCAAATAAGAAGATGTAGCAAAAAAATTTTTAGTCATTGCCGCTTTCCTTGTAGCATCAGCTTCTGAAAGTTTCCTCTCTTGGCATGTAGAAATCTGGCAGCAGAAACTGATGAATTAATTAGAGGCATTCAAAACCTTCATTCCCCTTTAAAAAGAGGGTAGGCAGGGGGGGCAAATTCAGCCACTATTCAGCAATAAATTTTCTTTGAATGACAGTATAATCTCAAAATAAATATCAGATCACTGCAAGGTTATTTTGACAGCCCTTGGGCTTTTATACATTAATATCCCTTCCCCTGCCTTGGGTTCTATTTCCCTAAACACATTAGCCCTCTTTTTAATAAAACCATATAAACTGTGGATTACACTTTTAAAGTGGCATGTACAAGTATGAGCTCTGATGGGGTGTTCCAAATGCCACTTTCAGCATGGTGCAATTGCTAGGCCATAACTAACCTCATTTTTATTTCGGCTTAGTTTTTCCTCCCTCTCTAGGGAATAAACGGTACAACAGAAAGCTTCCTACGAGGCAGAGATGATAAAATCGAGTTTTGCTAGCTCAGAATGCAGTTTTCCACCACAGAACTGTAAATGGATAGGATTCCTTCAACTCTCAGAGCTGGCTCCTTGAGCACCGAGAAGCCCTCTGAGCCACTCTTGAGCCAGTCTTTGGAATTTTCAATTTTCATTACTCAAAACTTCAGATTATTATCACCTCTAACATTCTGATGCTTATGTGCCTAGTAAATAATTACCAGGAGTGCTTTCTTCTTTAATAAAGATGGGATGGATGCCCTCTTTGCCACCCCTCAATTCCACCTCCAGGGACTTATGTGAAGGAAAGAGCAGATGGATTAAGAGCAGGGACTCAAGCCAAACTCCTTGACTTCAAACCTTAACTTTGTCATTTACAAGCTGTTTGACTTTGTATAAGTTACTTAACCTCTCTGTGCATCAGTTTCCCCATCTGTAAAATGGAACTAATAATAGTAATTACCTCCTAGGGTTACTATAGGAATAATTTAGTATATATAAAGTTCATAGGCAGATACCGGCATACAGTATCCTGTATATAAGAGTTTGTTGTTATTAAATAAGGATAAGCACATTCTTCATAGCATCATTTGGGAACAAAAGTTCTTAAAAAAAAACAATCTAGATTCCCACTGATTATCAGTTAAATCAATAGTGTACTACTAAGAAACCATTAAAAATGATGGAGTAAAACCACATCACTTTAAGAAAGGCTGGCAGCATAGTGTTCATATCTAGGCAATAAAGGAAGATGTGCTCTTTAAAAGTAAGTATACTGACCAACCAGTATACTGACCAATTCTTCAACCAGGGAAGAATTAGACTCTCAGCATGGATGGTCGTACTCCAGAGTATATTTTTCCTTGTTTTGGAATAGGAGTGGAAGAAGTTCAGACATTTAAAGACTCAAAGTTATCTCCCATGCACATTTTCTAACAAAATCTCTTGAGGATACATACCAGCAAACACAGTAAGAATTTTAGAATAAAGGAAAACATGGGATCCAAAAAGCTGTGAACCTAACCAAAGGCAGGGAGAAGGTTGAAAACATCATGTATCTTAGGAAAAAACCTGAACTTCAGACCTAGAAATTTAGACTCAATGGATCTAAACGAAAACAAGAAGTCAAAGCATTCCTAGAAGGAGGACTTTAAGAAAGTAGCTTTAACAAATATCTCATTTAAGATTGAATGATAGGCTTTCAAGAGTCACAAAAATTGAAATTAAGAACTCAAGAGGGACAAAAAGCCAAACAAAAACATTTATGGTCAAAATATGAAGCAAACTGAAACATAACATGATTTTAAATCAAGCGAAGGCATGTAAAACAAGATAATTCTTTGACCTTTATGCTTAGGACATTCTTCTATAAGCAGCGGACCTTCAGTCACCTCGGAGTCTACATTTCCAGAAGGCTCATATCACACTTCATAATTCCAGAGTGAATAAATATACAAAGTTATCATATTTATTGGTTTTCAGGTTTTAGCATAGACATATGGACAAAACATTTCATTATAGTTGTGGAATATTCTACACAAAATTTATCTTGTCTATTCTTGGCCGAATGGTATATTTATATGAATTACAAAATAGTATCCCCTCTGCAAGACAGTTTACTGCAATAACGATGTGAACATATGCTAAAGGAATGGTGCTCCCTGGAGTTGTTCACAAAATTATCAACTGTGTCCCTGTAATTAACACAACTTGTAGATAAAGCCAAAAAGGGAGGATTGCTAGAAATGCACATTTATACATTTTACCTGTGAGGGAGTCGAGACGTATATTTAAGTTTATCGGATCAATAAAAATATACTTAAGTTTACTATTTATAGTACTAAGCAAATGAAAGAAGCCAATATATTTTTTACTAAAGTTTGTAAATTGGAGGAGAGATGACTATTACTGTCTGTGAGCTAGATTTCTTTTCTAGTGTGGGGATCCCCTGATAAATCTATAATGGAGTTATAAGATTATTGTTTGGAGCTATGAAAGTGCTGTCACAAGAATAAAAAACAGAAATGGTCAAAAACTTCTGCATGTAGAAAGAGCAATGAAGAGGTGGTATTGGGCAAAAGACTAACTTTTTATTTCATATCATTAAATATTGTTTTTATCATGCATTTAGATTACTTTTATAGAGTTGACCCTTGAATAATGCAGGGGGTGAAAGGCACCAACCCCCCCATCAAAAATCTGCATATAACTTTATGCTCGGCCCTCCATGTCCACAGTTCTGTATCTGCAGATTCACCAACTACAGATCCTGGAGTACTACATTACGTGTTTAATGAGAAATTTATGCATGTGAGTGGACCGAGGCAGTCCAACCCCTTGTTTTTCAAGGGTCAACTGTCATCATTTTAAATGATGAGGCATATTTATGAACAAAAGTATATATATATGTATAGTACATGTACAATTTCGTAAAAGCTATACCAGCCATGACTTTTGCTTATCTCTGGGCTATGGTATTAAATAATTTTTGTTTTATTTTGGCTTTTGACTCTTTTCAATTTTTCCAAATAGCCTTGTGTACTAAAACATTTTATAAACCACCATCATCAAAAATTGAAATAATAAAACTCATTTTAAGAAACTGATAGTAAACTCTCCTACCCCCTCCCTCTGCCTACATTATCTCCCCACTTTTCTGGCCAATGAGACAACAACTTGGTGAACCAAACCAATGCCCTGTGACCATTTTACCAGTACAGACTTCAGCACCTGTACCTAATACATGATGGCAGAGGAAGGCCAGAGGATGTCATTGGTATGTTTACACACACACACACACACACACACACACACACACACACACAATGTATCGCCTCTTAGTGGGTAAGATAGCATATTGGCAAGTAAACTTACTCCCCTCTTATGAGCCCATCTATATGGAAACAGTACTCTGAAGAAAAGGTATAATCTGTTAATTTTTGATATAACAAAAATACAGAAATCACCAGACTGTCAACATCACGAGAGCACCCGTGGCACTTACAAGTGACTTCTCTTTGTTCTCCAGATGACCCACAATGTTACTTTTCATATAAAGTCACTAAGTTGTCATTAAACTTGAAAAATGAACAGGCAACTGAGACAATGAAAGGATAGAAAACCAAAAAAGTATTTATGTCTGTTCCACATAGTTGCACTCCGTGGCCACAAAAACTAAGCAGACTTGCTCATTTTGCAAAGACCATCTTTTCATTTTTTTCACTAGAAAAATTTTCACCATGAATGTGTTCAAAGAAAACTAGCTTAGCCCAACAAGTTCAAATGTGACTCTAAATGAACAGTGAGGAACTGTCTTGGCATTCCTTAGGCACCCATAATATCATATACTCTTACACTAAGTGCTATGTAGAGAATATTTCTAATTAAAATACACAAGATGCCTTGTGTTTCCACAAGAGCATTACAATTCCATTTGGAAAAACATAGGAAACATGTAAAGCTTGAGAAAATTAAGCCCCAAGAAGCCAACACATCAAAGGTAACAGATTACAAATGAATTTATTACGTGACAAGGGTACTCTGATCGAGAACTTAGCCACAGGGGCCAACGCCTGTCTCTCAGAGGCAACGGAGGAAAGCAACGTTAATGGAGAGTGTTTTGTTACAGCTTCTGGAAGCAAAGTAAAATGTTTTATAAACAGTAATCCAGTGAGACCATTATATTTAGTTTCCAAGGATCCTGTTCACAAGCTCTATCCCAGACCTAAGGGGAACTAAGGCCACTAAAGAAATAATTTTTATGCTAAAATATTCCCAACTCCTCTCTGCAAAACCAGACCCCTCACACTGCCATCAACCCTGTTCCCAGGGAGCCTTTGGAGAGCACATACCTTCAGCAGAACCACAAATTCATCCAAAAGAGATTACAAGGGGAAGGGGTTGGGTGAATGTTAATTTCTATTTATGACAGCTGTTTTTACTTACCTTCATTTCATCTTCAAAATCACCTCTAAGAAAGCTACTTTTAGATCATTTTACACATGAAGAATCAGAGTTTCAGACTTTAAGCTTGTTCAATGACAGATCTACGAAGTGGTGGTACTAGGAATCTAGCTCCAAAACCCATACCCTTCTCACCACACCACACTCCTGAGTCGATGGCAAAGATACTTCATCCCTAGAGGGTCTACCGTCATCATAACCAGCCATGTTTGAGCCTAGAAAAACTTACCCTCAGTTGGCAAGAAACTGAAACTAGACACCATAGCAATATGGAATTCAGCAGGAGAACTTTGTGGAAACAAACACTGGCTCCCTTACACCAGTACATCCAAGTCACCTGAAGTCAGCTAACTCTCAGTCTCGCTTTCCATCTATAACATGAAGGAGTTGGATTTGATCATCACCTTTCAACTCTAGACTTGCCCTTTGTGAGTAAGCCTCAACTGTGGTAAACCTCAAATACTGAGCACTGATGGAAGAACACTTCGAAATGTTTACTCTTTTTAGTGTCCCTGTACTGACTGGCACCGATCCTGAAATATACAAGTGTCACATAGTCAAAGCATGAGTGAGGGAAGGTCAAAATAAACTGAATTCCAGAAGCAGCACTAAGACTTCACTTAACTTGAAATGGAAACTGAAAAACACATAGGTGCCTTAATATGTAAGCAATCGATTATACAATGAAGTTAATTAAATGTTAGTAAATACAGAGATTTCCCCTTGGTCCACCCACCTATTTGGTACTTATTCTAGAATAACCCATAGACCTCAATTGTTTCCATTTTGCCTCCACAGCTTCAGGTTTTGTTTGAAAGGATATCTTTCAAGGACTGGGCAGCTAAATGTTTCAAAAGCTAAATTAATAGAAAGTTCTTTTCAACTATGGGAGAAAAGGGGAGGGTCCTTAGAATTTGAAACTTCTACGTTGAGTTTCTAGTCATTCAGGCTAATTCTTGTTTAAATGGAGACCCAGAATGAAGGCTAGCAGGGATGAGAGTTAAAAAGATTGGAGTGAGGATGATTATGAGGCACACCATAGGCTGATACCTATATAGGATGCTACCTACTAGCAAATAAAAAGATTCCATGCTTCTCTTGTTCTTCCATGGGTGTGGCTTAAAGGGAGCTGTAGGCAGAGGACAGCAGCAAAAGGAAGAGATAGAAAACATTGCTGTGGGAAGGGGAGGGTGGGACGAATTGGGAGATTAGGTTTGACATACATACACTACCATGTGTAAAATAGCTAGTTGGAACCTGCTGTATAGCACAGGGAGCTCAGCTCAGTGCTCAGTGATGACCTAGATGGGTGAGATGGGAGAGATGGGTGGGATGGGTGGGTGGGAGGGAGGTCCAAGAGGGAGGAGATATATGTATACATACAGCTGATTCACTTCACTGTACAGCAGAAACTAACGCAACAATGTAAAGAAATTTTACTCTAATATAAATAATTAATCAAATAAATAAATAAATAAATAAACTATCTTAAAAAAGAAAACATTGCTGTGCAGTGGGGAGGGATGTGGACAGGATCAGCCTAGAAACTGGGATTCCTGGGTGCTACGTTCCATCATTGGCCATTTTTGTGACCTTGGCCAAGTTACTTAATCTCCCTTGGTCTTAAATCTCTCATACAAAAAATCACATACAGACCTTCATGCTCTCTGAAATCTAAAGTTCTATAAACCATAAGAGATGAAATAAATGTTAGGCCAACTCATTTATTTTTAAGTACCTCCAAATTCCCAGTCACTCTTCACTTACTATCCCCTAAAGGTCCCAGATGACCAGCTAGCTTTCTTATTCTTTCCAGCAATTCCAGGACTTCACTGGTGGCGCAGTGGTTAACAGTCCACCTGCCAAGGCAGGGGACATGGGTTTGAGCCATGGTCTGGGAAGATTCCACATGCTATGGAGCAACTAAGCCAGTGCATCACAGCTGCTGAGCTTGTGCTCTAGATCCGGCGAGCCACAACTACTGAGCCCGCAGGCCACGGCTGCTGAAGCCCGCGTGCCTGGAGCCCATGCTCCGCAGCAGGAGAGACCACCTCAGTGAAAGGCCTGTGAACCACAAGGAAGAGGGGCCCCCACTCACTACAAATAGAGAAAGCCCATGCGCAGCAGTGGACCCAGTGCAACCAAAAATAAATTAATTAAAAAAAAAAAAACTTTTCACAAAGGTTATTCAGTATTTCTCTGCCCAAAAACTGGCTACAGAGTAATGTCTTCACTCTTTGCACTGAACTTCCTGTTACCTAAAAAATGCTCCAGTCTTTTATTTTTACTGCTAATATTAGGAGAACTAAATATCCACTCACAGAAGTCACAGTGTAAGCGCCCCTTACTCCTTTTATACGTGGTATCCATATATCCCTAAACCCTCCCTAAAAGCTCTTGTGGGTTTTTCTTACAATAAAGCATTTCTCTACATATTTCTACTCAACATGAAGACCCCTTCTCTAAAGGATACAGAACTAAAATTAGGACAGAAGTACAGGGAAATTAACAAGTAGCCCAATTAGGGTCAGTGCCCACTGAAGCACTCCAGATAAGGTGACGCATGTTGGGGTACTGAGCTTTACCATCCATAAGTTATTCTAGGACTTTTTCCTCCCAAGAGAGGATACCTCCTCTGCAGAAATATTTGGAAGACCCCATCCTTTTTTTTTTTTTTTTTAAGAATAGAATTTCCTAATCTATATTTCTATTTTTGTGCCAATACCATACTGTCTTGATTAATGTAGCTTTGTAGTACAGTCTGAAGTCTGGGAGCCTGATTCCTCCAGCTCCGTTTTTCTTTCTCAAGACTGCTTTGAGGGCTTCCCTGCTGGTGCAGTGGTTGAGAGTCCGCCTGCTGATGCAGGGGATGCGGGTTCATGCCCCAGTCCGGGAAGATCCCACATGCCGTGGAGTGGCTGGGCCCGTGAGCCATGGCTGCTGAGACTGTGCATCCAGAGCCTGTGCTCCACAACGGGAGAGGCCACAACAGTGAGAGGCCTGCGTACCGCAAAAAAAAAAAAAAAAAAAAAATGGAGGCAGGAGCTGCAAAATGTTCATTGCAGCTCTATTTACAATAGCCAGGTCATGGAAGCAACCTAAATGCCCATCAACAGATGAATTGATTAAGAAGATGTGGTACACATATACAATGGAATGTTACTCAGCCATAAAAAGGAATGAAATTGGGCTATTTGTAGAGATGTGGATGGACCTAGAGACTGTCATACAGAGTGAAGTAAGTCAGAAAGAGAAACACAAATATCATATATTAATACATGTATGTGGAATCTAGAAAAATGGTACAGACGAACAGGTTTGCAAGGCAGTAATAGAGACACGGATGCAAAGAACAAATGTATGGACACCAATGGGGGAAAGAGGGAGGTGGGATGAATTGGGAGATTGGGATTGACATATATACACTAATACGTACAAAATAGATAACTAATGAGAATCTGCTGTAAAGCACAGGGAACTCCACTTCACTGTACAGTAGAAACTAACACAACATTGTAAAACAACTCTACCCCAATTTAAAAAAAAATTTCATTAAACATATTTTCACTAGTTCTAATTCCTTAGTAAATTACTATTATAGAAAAAAATTTAATTTAATGACCAAAGTTTACTAAGTCTGTCTTATATCAATGTGCATTTTGTTGTGTGTAGTTGTTAACTCAACTAAATGCAATTATTTAAGATTTTAAACATTGTCAAAATTTTTAATTATCAATACTTTACCAAATTAAAATCTTACCATGTAAATTTTTAAAAAAAACAAAAACGTGTTGTCAAAGATGTAGAGAAACTGGAATTCTTACACACTGTTGGTGTTTTTTTTTTAAATGGTGCAGCCCCTATAGACACCAGTATGGAGGTACCTCAAAATATTAAAAATATAACTACCATATGATCCAGCAATCCCACTGCTAGGAATGTATCCAAAAGAAGTGCAACCAGGATCTTGGAGAGCAGCACTCCCATGTTCCCAATTTTTTAAAGGCTTTGTGGGGCCTGTCACTACACCTGGTAAGCTTTGCTCATTGGGCAGGATATACTCTCGCTAGATTTGAAATACATCAACAATCTAATTGGTAATTCCCTATTTGTTTGAACAATACAGCAACTGAGCAAAAGGCATTGAATACAATTAATAGGTGCTGCCTTCATCAAACTGGGGTAACCTAGTGAACCACTCTTCCTCTTTGTAGTAATATTCTTGCCAAACTAGAATATTCACATTCTCTGTTGAAGGACTTTCTTTTTTTAGGTACTAAGAGACACGTTGATAAACGCTTATTGAACAATGCCATTTTCTCTGCTGGAATGGGTTGAATCATGTCTCCCAAAAGATACGATAGAGTCCTGGCCCCACATCCCAGAACGTGACATTTAGCAATAGGGTTTTTACAAAAACAATCAAGTTAACATGATGCGATTAGGTTGGAGCCTAATATGACTGGCACACTTACAAAAAGGGGAAATTTGGGCATAAAGCAGTTATAGACAGAGGGAAGGAGAAATGAAGGCACAAGGAGAAGGTGGACTTGTGACAGGGTCGTGCATCTACAAGCCAAGGAACAGCAAGGATTGCTGACACACACCAGAAGCTACAAGAAGCAAGGAACACTCCCCCCCTGGAGCCTTCAGAGGGAACATGGTCCTGACGACACCTTGATTTCAAACTTCTAGCTTTCAGATTGTGAGAATAAATCTCTGTTTTATAAGCCTCCCAGTTTGGAGTATTTTGTTAAGGAATCTAACACAACTACAATTAACATTGCACACCCTTTCCTGTCTTACTATACCTTCATATAGAATATGATACCTGTTTTATGGCTTAGCTAATTATATATGTAAACTGGTTCCTTTCCAATGACACACAGGAAGGCATAGTTATCTTTCAGATACGCCCCTCCAAAAAAGTTCTATGAAAGCCATATCCCTCATTCTCATCCTTTAAATCATTCTTTCTTCTGTTCTTTTGGGCCCTTTGCAAGAGCACAGATAGCTCTTTTCCTTTTTATGCTTATTTATTGTTATTTGGTACAAAATCAAAGTGAGATATTGAGACAGGCCAAAAGCGTTTTTCCAAAGCCCCTTTACTCTCTGTCCAAAATTAGATTAAGTGAAAACTGAATATGACTGAAACTGTTCCTCAGACTAGTGACATTTATTCCCCTTTTCAAAAGTCCAAGCAATTTTGGATACCCAGTAAGCGCAGAAACAAGAAAGATTTCCCCAAGGCCATCATTCAAGCATTCAAATTAGTGTCTTTTTCATAGGGGATAGGCATTCTGATCTCTTTTGATTACTTACCCCAGAGTAGAAATTATCTATAGAGATGACATAAAATTTTAAGATTTTTCTTCTCATGTAAGGCACTAAGAGGCATTTCCCCCCTATTTCCTATGAAGAAACATGAGTATAGCAAGCATGTATAATTTCTAAGAAAGAAAATATATTGCAGAGCACAACCATTTTTACTGATGTATAGTTGACTTACAATACTGTGTTACCATAGTGATACAGTGCTTTTGAAGGTTATATTCCATTATAAGTTATTACAAGATAATGGGTAAAATACCCTGTGCTATATAGTAAATCCTTGTTGCTTATCTATTTTATAAATAGTAACCAACTTCTTCTCTGCTAAAGAACTCTTTTTATCCCATTTTCATTTGTATTGCTAAGCAACACCCTGTATCCCGTTTTATTTCTGGTTCTGCATTTATTGTCACAGACACCTTCAAAGTTACATCCCACATACTGGAGTATTTTTAGGTTTCATTTGTGAGCAGTCATATGTGCTATCAAGTACCTCAATTCACAGTAATGATGCTTCATACTTGTACAGAAGTTATCTTCACTGGCAAACATATCATGAACTTTCTCACCCATTTTATGTCTCCTGAAGTACTCCATGAGGTTGTCTCTGGTGTTCCCACCATGAAGGGAGATGACTCAACTAAGATCACACACTGTAGGAGGCAAAGACTCAAGGCAAAGGCCCATGCCAGGTTTCCCACCCCTCATACAACTCAGAGCCCTTTGACATGTGATAGCCCTCAGTTTATTTATCTGTAAAATGCAGAGACTTGGCTTGATCATCTCTATGTATCTACAATTTACTTGGTAGCTAACATTTCATGTCCCACAAGGAATTTTCTTGCTTCTGGCTGACACATGCCCTTCTTTCACCAATTGATTTTGAAAACGGAAACAAATAGAAATTTGGCTTATGTTTTATAAAAACTGATGAATATAAATATGAAGCCAGTATTTAGAAGGAGCTCTGCAAAAGAAAGAGTAGAAAATTAAAAGAAGGTATCGTTGACTCAAAGATTTTATTTTACCTTTCAGCCCTGTCATACCCTGATTCCTAGGATCAGCGAATACCTAGAAGTATTTAAAAGAAGCTGCCTACCAAGGATCAATAATTATAGTACCAGGGACTCACAGAATCACAGTATTTTAAAGTCAAAGAGAACTTAAGAGACCAAAAAGCCATGAGTCATAATTAAAGGAACATTTCACAGAAGGACTACAGTTGGTGATTCAGGATATGGGTGAGAGTCAGGAATGTGGCCTGGAGGCCACACCAAAAGATAACTTCCTAAGTGGCCAGAAAACTATGAAAGAGAGCTTTGGTTAGAGCCAGAAAAAGGAACTATAAAGAAAAGCAAGAGGCTGAAATATCCATGCAACTATAGCTTAACTAGTTTGTGTAAGGTTGTTAGTTTATTTATATCCTATCTTATTTCCAAAAAAGGTTTCAAGCAGTTTAACAGTCAAACAATATAGCAAGTTTAAATGAACTTTAAAAAGGAAGAAAAGGAAGGCAGAGGAAATGTAGAAGTAGGAGGTGTATTGCTTTAACTCAGAGTCTCTAGTGCTGCAGAGAAACCCATTTATCCAGTTTAAATAACTGAACTTCATTGCTGTGGCAGGAAGCACGGGGCTTAGCACAGTGCCTGGCACACAAATACTCAAGTTCTATGAGTTACAATTCATGTTACTAATGTTATTTCTCATTAACCTAATGTTAGTTTTCTCCCCTGACTCTTCAAATAAGAGGTCAAACTTGCCTCAGTGGGAAACTCCATTCCCAGTCCTACCTACTCCCTCTCCACTTCCTTTTTGTCCCCAAATGCCCTAACTTTATGAAATAACAAAAATATAACAAGCCTTCTGGGCCCTGGAGCCAGTATCTACACTACTGGCAATACAACAAGCTCCTAGCAAAGCTGTGAAATTGGCCACATTTCTCATCTTTTTTCCCTGTTCCTTCTTCTTCCCCTTTTCCCAGTGGCATTGTGTAGCCCCATTTAGGGTCTCTCTTCAACTTTGTGCTGCACCACCAATATATGATACATCCCTTACCCTGCAGGGTAAATTGTGTACACAAACTTTTGGTTGTTTTGATAAATAATTTTATCATTTATTTAATGAGAAAACATTCTCTACAAAACTTGGCTTCTTACTTCCTCAGTGGAGATTAGAACATTGGGCTGGGAATTAGGAGACAGGCCTGTTTTTGATAATGTGCACACAAATTTAAAGTCCTGCAAGCGTTACATTTTCAAATGGAACAAAGCTTGAAAAGAAAGGCATTAAATTCTTTAAGTAGAAATCCAGTTGTCCATGGGTGAAAGGGTACAGGAGGTTTTGTTTTTGTTTTTTCAGAGAGAGATATGAAGAAATTGTAAATAATTTCTTATTGATTATAGTACAAAGATAGAGTACCATTTGAAAGTATATCCCAAATATTACTGGGGCCCCCAAGTGGCATAGTGTCAATTACAATTAAACTGAGTCCCCCTAAAACTGAGTTCCCTCACCAAGTTTATGATTAATCTCTCTATCCAAAACTTTATTCTCTTTCTCATGCCATCCCTGTTCTCCTCAGGATTGAGGAGTATCAAAGAAAGGTGGGGACTGAAACCAAGCAGGGCCTTCCCAGGTATACAAGCCCCTCCATGTCCCCCATTTCTTGTTTGAATAAAAAAGGTTTTAGTCTCTTAGGCCTTCCCCTGAGATCCAAGGAGCAAACTCAAACAATTAATGATTAGAATAGACTCACAGGACTCCTAGTTCCTCCAGAAGGGGTATAGATAACAATCTGATGTATATCTTTGAGCTGTTCTGCAGAAACTAAGACCCCCACCCGGAGGCGGATGGTGACTACTTGATGACCACAAGCACATTGATGCCAGACTAGTTGGAACCAGAAGATTGAAGATTGACTACTAAGATTCCCAAAACATCACCCTGTTATCTCACCACCAGCTAATCAGAAAAAGGTCCACAAGCTGATCAGACATCCTAAGACTCTCTCCCCTAATATTGTCTTTTAAAACCCTTTCCTTGGACTTCCCTGGTGGCACAGTGGTTAAGAATCCACCTGCCAGTGCAGGGGACCCGGGTTTGATCCCTAGTCTGGGAAGATCCCACATGCCGTGGAGCAACTAAGCCCGTGCACCACAACTACTGAGCCTGTGCGCCACAACTACTGAAGCCTGTGTGCCTAGAGCCAGTGCTCCACAGCAAGAGAAGCCACCACAATGAGAAGTCCCCACTCTGAAATGAAGAGTAGCTTCCACTCACCAGAACTGGAGAAAGCCCAGCAGCAAAGACCCAATGCAGCCAAAAATAAATTAAATAAATAAAGTTAAAAAAAATAAAAAAACGCTTTCCTAAAAGCCATTGTGGAGTATAGGCCTTTTGAGTATAAGCTGCCTGTTCTCCTTGCTTGGTGCATTGCAAATAAACCTTTACTTTGCTGCAAACACCTGCTTGTAAGGATTTGGCTTTCAGCTCTTTGGCCACACAAGCCCTTGCTTGATAATAAAAGACAATTTTGATTCTCACAATTTTAAAAAATAAAAAATTTCTATCTGTAGTGAAAGGCTTAACTACCTACTTAATATATAGTTTAAAATCTTTAAAATGCTTTAGTTCATCCTGGCAATTCTCACTCTCCTCCTGATGGCAATGCTTCCCCCCAAATTGTCTAACTCAATCCCAAACAAAGGAAGTTCCTAAAACATTGATTTCCTGGTCCCTTCCACTTTCTAGGACTCTTCTCTTGTTTGAAATTTCTTGCTTTACTCCAAGTTTCTAGCTCTTTCTATTTATTAGCATAATTAACATAACAAAATGTCAGTAGTCCAGCAGTTAGACCCTAAACTTCCTTTAGAAGGGTGGCAAGGAAGAGAGAGAGGGAGAGAGGGAGGGTAGGAGGGGGGAAAGAGAGAGGGAAAGACAGAGAAAAAGAGAAAGATCTGGCCCTGCTCAAAAGGTAAAATTAAGACTGTCACCGAAGAGAGCAAGAAAGAAGATGGGACCTAGGACAGGACCTCTCAGAATCAGGACCATACAAGATAGTCTACTCGTAGGAAAAAAAAAAAGTACCAATAGAACTAAAGCCTCAATTTCATGAACAAATAGAAATTGTTTATTCCAGTAATTGCAAGGTAAAAGCAGGCATGCTCTTTAGGGAAGAGCACATAAAGCCATACTTGAGCCCATTTTTCAGGTAGTGTAGAGGCCAGCACATCTCTGAGTCAATCTCAAGGTCAGGGCTGAGCTGTTAGGTATCCTAAAATGATTATTCATTCTTGAAACATTTATTCCAGGCCGTATTTCCAAAGACAACATTGACAACAATGCTATCGTCTTGCCATACAGACTTTTTGGTGTCCAGTGCCTTCCTCCTTCACATGCGTACTATTGTTTTGCATGTGTACTCTCCTCCCACTACTGCCTTAGGTAATTATGAGACCCCTTAGCCAAGTGCTTGCATCAGGTGT
This sequence comes from Grampus griseus, assembly GCF_964374135.1. Lineage (NCBI taxonomy): Eukaryota > Metazoa > Chordata > Mammalia > Artiodactyla > Delphinidae > Grampus > Grampus griseus. The sequence goes on from NC_139018.1 coordinate 98,597,307, forward strand.
GGAAGTAAAGACCCTACCTTTATTTATTAAACACAGGACATCTTCCAGAGTTACCTCCCACTGTCAAGGGCAAGAAAATCGCTCTGAGTATATTAGGAACCATTTTGCATTATTATAACACACAGCTGTAGCTCAATTTGTCTACACTTAAATGTCTGGAAATTTACCCAGAAAAAGCAGTATTTAGTTGCTATGTCATTTAGCCATAGATATTCATATTTTTTTTACCATTTTCCCATGTTTCTTTCACTCTTACATTATCTTTTTGATGTCCACAGGCCATATAAAGAACAAAGAATAATCTTTATTGCAGTGAAAGAAACTCCTTGCAAACTTTACCAAATGTGCTACAGCATAAAATTACATGAATTAAAAGAAATTCAATAACCACTAACATGAAACTAGAGAACCTCCAGGATACAGATCAATATCTCTGTAGTTCAGGAGGTACTTCTACCCATAATCATGTCAAAACCCAATACTGCTTTTCATTTCCAGTGATGATAGAGAGGGTAAAAAGAACCTCACTCCTATGGTAACAAGATAAACCTAGATAAAATTTTATTTTTCTATAGGGCTAATCAAGAAAATATGGTTGAACTGAGCAGAAAGTTGTAGCAGCTTCTATAACTGGGGACAGGCATCTGATCTGTGTAAGAGCAAAGGGAGAGCAGGCATGCTGTAGGCTGGGGGACTTCAGAGATGACTACAGCATTGGACCTAAGTATCAGTTGGAATCTCAAAGAGCCCAAAACATGAACACAAATCACTTGACCGAGTAACTCTCCACCCCAGAAGCAGCTGAGAATGCAGGACTATGAAGCAGAGAGAAAGTGTAATCCTATACAATCTCAGAGCTTCAATCCTATGACCCTGCCAGAGTTGAATATAAAGGTAGACCAACACCATCTGGTGTTAGAGCCTAATCCCATCCCAGATGAACTACTGGCCAGATCAAAGGGACAGTGCTGGTATAGGAGGTTGGGGTTTTGGTTGAACGGAGAAGAATTCAATCCAGTTCAAGTTGTTACCTGTCTGGTTCAACTGGATTACAGGAAAAATCTAAATAATTAGCCCCTTACCGTAACCACATCATGGATAAAGACCTTCAGGCTTTAGAAACTATTTTTAAAAAAGAACAGACACCTCAATTAAATAGAGTTGGGAGACCAGAAGGGGAAGCTCTCATGCCCTGCCAGAATAGCAGAGCCTGAAGGAAGAAGTTTTCTTCCTTCCTAGCAAGGACTCAGTCAATGAAAATCCATAGACTCTTTATTTACTATAGCCCTCCCAAGTTCTTTTTCCTCTCTGTAAACGTGTTCTCCTTCCCTTGCTGTGTAGAAACTTGAATGTGGCTCATCATGGTGGCACACACTGAATTCAATTCTCTGCTGGAGAAATATCTGGCAGTCTATGTCACATCTACAAAACCAAGCCAAAAAACGATAATTCTCTCCAATGTATTATACATAATATCCAGTGTGTAATAAAAAGTTGAGACATGACAAGAAGTAGGCAGATGTGACCCATAATCACCCAAAGCACAGCCACACCCTGATCAAGTGGGATTTACCCCAGGCATGCAAGGATTCTTCCATATATGCAAATCAATCAATGTGATACACCATATTCACAAATTGAAGAATAAAAACCGTATGATCATCTCAATACATGCAGAAAAAGCTTTTGACAAATTTCAATACCCATATATGATTAAAAAAACAAAAACTCTGCAGAAAGTGGGCTTAGAGGGAACACACCTTAACATAATAAAGGCCATATACAACAAACCTACAGCTAACATCATACTCAATGGTGAAAAGCTGAAAGCATTTCCTCTAAGATTAGGAGTAAGACAAGGATGTCCACCCTCACCACTATTATTCAACATAGTTTTGGAAGTCCTAGCCATGGCTATCAGAGAAAAAGAAATAAAAGGAATCCAAATCAGAAAAGAAGTAAAACTGTCACTATTTGCAGAGGACATGATACTATACATAGAAAATCCTAAAGATGCCACCAGAAAACTACTAGAGCTCATCAGTGAATTTGGTAAAGTTACAGGATATAAAATTAATGCACCGAAATCTCTTGCATTCCTATACACTAATAACAAAAATCAGAAAGAGAGATTAAGGAAACAATCCCATTTACCACTGCATCGAAAAAGAATAAAATACTTAGGAATAAAACGACATAAAGAGGCAAAAGAACTGTTGCAGAAAACTAAAAGATACTGATGAAAGAAATCGAACATAACACAAACAGACGGAGAGATATACCATGTTCTTGGATTGGAAGAATCAATATTGTGAGAATGACTATACTACCCAAAGCAATCTACAGATTCAATGCAATCCCTATCAAATAACAAATGGCATTTTTCACAGAATTAGAACAAAAATTTTTACAATTTGTATGGAAACACAAAAGATCATGAATAGCCAAAGCAATCTTAAGAAAGAAAAACAGAAGTGGAGGAATCAGGCTCCCTGACTTAAGACTACACTACAAAGCTACAGTCATCAAAACAGTATGGCACTGGCACAAAAACAGAAATGCAGATCAATGGAATAGAAAGACCAGAGATAAACCCATGCACTTATGGTCACCTAATCTATGACAAAGGAAGCAAGAATATACAATGGAGAAAAGACAGCCTCTTCTATATGGATAGCTACATGTAAAAGAATGAAATTAGAACGCTCACTAACACCATACACAAAAATAAACTCAAAATGGTTTAAATACCTAAATGTAAAGCCAGATACCTTAAAACTCTTAGAGGAAAACATAGGTAGAACAGTCTCTGTCATAATCACAGCAAGATCTTTTTTGATCCACCTCCTAGAGTAATGAAAACAAAAATAAACAAATGGGACCTAATTAAACTTAAAAGCTTTCCCACAGCAAAATAAACTATAAACAAAACCAAGAGAAAACCCTCAGAATGGGAGACAATATTTGCAAATGAAGCAACTGACAAGGAATTAATGTCTAAAATTTACAAACAGCTCATGCAGCTCAATATCAAAAGACCACCCAAACAAAAAATGTACAGAAGATCTAAATAGACATTTCTCCAAAGAAGACATACAGATGGTTAAAAAGCACATGAAAAGATGCTCAACATCACTAATTATTAGAGAAATGCAAATCAAAACTACAATGAGCTGTCACCTCACACTAGTCAGAATGGCCATGATCAAAAACTCTACAAACAATAAATGCTGGAGAGGGTGTGGAGAAAAGGGAACCTTCTTGCACTGTTGGTGAGAATGTAAATTGATACAGCCACTATGGAGAACAGTATGGAGATTCCTTAAAAAACTAAAAATATAACTACCATTCATCCCAGCAATTCCACTAACAGGCATATATCCAGAGAAAACCATAGTTCAAAAAGATGCATGCACCCCAACGTTCATTGCAGCACTATTCACAATAGCTAGAACATGGAAGCAACCTAAATGTCCATTGACAGAGGAATGGATAAAGAAGATGTACATATATACAATGGAATATTACTCAGCCATAAAAAAATAACAAAATAATGCCATTTAGAACAACATGGATGGACCTAGAGATTCTCATACTGAGTGAAGTAAGTCAGACAGATATATGGTATCACTTTTATGTGGAATCTAAAAAAAGGCTACAAATGAACTTATCTACAAAACTGAAATAGAGTTACAGATGTAGAAAATAAAGTTATGGTTACTGGCAGGTAAGGGGAGGGGGAGGAATAAATTGGAAGATTGGGATTGACACATACACATTACCATATATAAAATAATGACTAATAAGGACCTATTGTATAGCACAGGGAGCTTTACTCAATACACTGTTATGGCCTACATGGGAAAGAATCGAAAATAGAATGGATATATGCATTTGTACAACAGATTCACTTTGCTGTACACCTGAAACTAACACAACCTTGTAAATCAACTATACGCCAATAAAAATTTTTTAAAAGAAGGAAAGCATAGCAAATAAAAACCACAGAAGAATTACTAACTAAGGACTTTAAGTCTACTACTATAAAAATGTTAAAGAATTTATAGGAAAATATGAATATGTGAAAAGAGGGTATTTCAGGAGAGAAATGTAAATATAGAAAACAAAATATAGAAAACCTAGAGCTGAAAAAATAGAGTACCTAAAATAAAACGTTCATTGGATAGCTTAGAAGCAGATTGAAAACTGCATGTAGAAATTTGTTTAGTGGCCAGAAATGAATTCCAACACAGTAGGCATATCCTTTTGTGATGTGACTTTGCCACTCTTCTCATACAGAGATGGGAGACTATTTCTATACCCCTTAAATATAAAATGGCTTTGCAGCTTTCTTTGACTAAGAAAACGCAGCAGCAGTTGTTAGTTTTTCTTCTAAGGCCTTAACCTGAAGCTACACCTAAACAGATATTGAACGTCTTGGCATGCTATGAGGAAGCCTGGTATGAAACACCATGTGACAAAGAGATATAACCTTCTCCCAGCTAAGCTTAGCTTCCAGCCAATTCCCCTGCTGAATGAAACTACATGTGTGAATTTAGATGCATCCAGCAGAAGAATGTACAGTCAATACATACACTTCTGACAAATTATAATCTGATAATGTTTTAAGCCACTAAGTTTCACAGTGGTTTATAACAATAGATTATTAATACACTGCAGGTAAAAAGGTCAGTCAATTTGACTCTAGTTCAATACATGTTACCCCAACTGAAGCAAAGAGATAATAGGTAGAGAATAAGTAAGGCTCAAGAACCCTAAGCTGGATAAATACAGGGAAAACCACACCTGGGAACATTATAGGCAAACTGCTAAAAAATAGAGAAAATTTCAAAAGCATTAACAGGAAAAAACAACAGCAGCATTACATAGATGAACACTAGATTGAGAAAGAAAGTTAACTTCTCATCAGACACAATGAAGGCCAGAAAACAGTGGAAAGATATCCAATGACAAAATATTCCAGCAAATAAAAATATCTGTGTGCATCTATATGCACATACACACATATATATGCATATGTATGTGATATGCGTATACCTACACAGAATCTTTTTTAAATGTCAGGTTGATTGAGGTATAATTTACATACAGTAAACTTCAGTCATTCATCCTTCTTAGGTATAGAGCTGGAAGATCTGTGAGCAATTCTCTCATTCCCCTTTGTTATCAATCACTACTCCCACCCCCAACCCAGCAGTGATCTGATTTCTATCTCTATAGTCTGGCCTTTCCAGATGTCATATAAATTCAGTCTTATAGTATGTAATCTTTTGTGTTCAAGTTTTTTTTTTAGCATAATGCAGATGACACTCATGCACTGTGTTGCCTATATTACTAATTTAACCATTTTTATTATTGAATAGGATTTCATTGTATGAATGAGCCACAATTTATTTATTCATTCACCTGCTGATGAGAATTTGGGTTACTTCTAGTTTTGGACAATTATGAATGAGACTGCTATAAACATTTTTCTACCAAACTCTTCTGGTGACATGTTTTTATTTCTCTTGAATAAATACCCAAGAGTAAAACTGTTGGGTTACATAGTAAGTGAATGTTTAATGTTATAAGAAACAGCTGAACTGTTTTCCAAAGTAAGGCTACCATTATTGAATTCCCACTAGCAAAGTCTAAAAGCTATGAGATTTCCAGTTGCTCCACATCCACTTGGCACTTGATATTTTAATTTTAATCATTATAATAGATATGTAGTGACATCTCATTGTGGTTTTAATTTGCAAGTCCTCGATGACTAGTGATGTCAGGGATTTTTTAATTTGTCATCTCTCTCTTTTGAAATGTCTGTTCAAATCTTTTGTGATTTTATGGGGTATTTGTTTTCTTATTGAGTTGTGTAAATTCTATATGTATTCTGGATGTATATCCTTGGTCAGGTACATATTTTGTAAATTTTTTCTTGAAGTCTGTGGCTTGTCTTTTTATTTAATGTCTTTCAAGAAAAAAAGTATTTCATTTTGATGGACTTTAATCCACACTAATTTTGTTTACACTTTATCCTCTTCGTGTTTTCTAAGTCATTGCCTAACTCAAGACCACAAAGATTTTCTCCTGTACTCTCAGAAATTTTGTAGTTTTAAGTTTTACATTTAAGTCTGTGATATACTTAGTGTTCATTTTTGTAAATAAGAGGTACAAGTCAGGTTTACTTTTTTATATATGGATATCCAAGTGTTTTGACACCATTTGTAAAAAAGACTATTCTTTCCTTATTGAGTTACCTTGTCATCTCTGTCAAATTTTTTAAAAAATTAATTGCTCATAGCTGTGTGGGTCTATTTCTGAATTTCTTATTCTATTCCAAAGATCTGTATGTTTATCTTTTCACCAGTAACATAGTATCATGATTTCTGCCCAAATAAGTACACCAAATGGTAGGTATAAAACAGTCAAATATATGACAACGATAGCACTAAAGATGAGAAGTTGGGATAAATAGGATTATAGTTTTACAAAGTTCACACATTGTGATCTTCCTGAAGATATAGACTATGGTAAGTTAATTAAGTACACTGTATTCTCTAGAGCCACCACTTAGAGATATACCTTTAAACCACACCAAAAAAATCAATAGGAAAGATCAAAAAAAAAAGATACAAAATTCAAATTACCCAGGATATGGAAGAGAAGGATCTCTGTCTTACTTTAGACCTGAACTTCCAATTTCCTACTGTGTGGCATCAAATGATGCTGTACATCTCCAGAATATCCTTCAACATTCACTAAGTATTTACTGAGTATCTACTCTAATCTAAATATTGTGCTAGGCACTGAGTAAAATAGTGATGAATAAAATAGGCATGGACCATGACTTCATGGAGCTCAGAATCCAATGGGGAGACAAACATTGAAAACACCTACAAATATTTCAAATTCTGAGAAACACAATTGGAAATCAAGCAACAGGGCTTCCCTTGTGGCACAGTGGTTAAGAATCTGCCTGCCAAGGCAGGGGACAAGGGTTCGAGCCCCGGTCCAGGAAGATCTCACATGCCGCGGAGCAACTAAGCCCGTGCGCCACAACTACTGAGCCTGAGCTCTAGAGCCTGTGAGCCACAACTACTGAGCCCACGTGCAACAACTACTGAAGCCCACACGCCTAGAGCCCATGCTCCACAACAAGAGAAGCCACTGCAATGAGATGACCCCGCACTGCATCAAAGAGTAGCTCCCGCTTGCCACAACTAGAGAAAGCCCACACGTAGCAAAGAAGACCCAATGCAACCAAAAATAAATAAAATAAATAAATGTATTTAAAAAAAAGAAATCAAGCAACAGGGTGCTGTAAGATCTCATGAAGAACAAATGCAGTGAGCATAGTAGACAATACCGGGGCTCAAATCACTGATATTGCCAGTTTTCTTTTCCTTCCAGGCCTATGGGAGAATTATATTTCCCTGGCCCCTTAAAATTACATGTGCCAGTGCTTTGTCCAATGAAACGTAGGCAGAAATGATACAGCATTTCTAGGCAGCAGCATTTAAGAACAAAAATGTTTTTAGTATTTTTATTGGCGTATAATTGCCTTACAATGTTGTGTTAGTTTCTGCTGTAAAACAAAGTGAATCAGCTATATGTATACATATATCCCCATATCTCCTCCCTCTTAAGCCTCCCTCCCACCCTCCCTATCCTACCCCTCTAGATCATCACAAAGCATCAAGCTGATCTCCCTGTGCTATGAAGCAGCTTCCCACTAGCCATCCATTTTACATTTGGTAGTGTATATATGTCAATTCCTCTCTCTCACTTCATCCCAGCTTCCCCCCCCCCCATATCCTCAAGTCCGTTCTCTGCTTCTGTGTCTTTATTCCTGCCCTGCCACTAGGTTCATCAGGAAGCGTTTTTGAACCAGTTCAAAATCTTCTCTGTGCTCTTCCCCTGCCTCAGAATAAGAAACATCATGTTGAAATTAGAGCATCTGGGAGATTGGGATTGACATATATACACCAATATGTATAAAATAGATAACTATTAAGAACCTACTGTATAAAAATAAAATAAAATAAAATTCAAAAAGAAAGAAAGAATTTGGAGCATCATTCAATGGTGAATGAAACAAGTCACTGTTGTTTTAGGGTTGTTAAAAACAGAATAATCTAGTCTAATCTGAGTGATACATTGAGCATAGACAGCTTTTTACACCAAGACCCAAAAGATAAATAGGACACAGGGAGAAAGCGGGGGGGGAGGTGAGGAAAGTATTCTCAGCAAAGGGAATAGCAAATCCAAAACTTTGAAGAAATATTGCTATTGGTTCATTTGTGAAATGGAAAGAACACCAGGTGGGTATGACATAGTGAGCAATGTGGAAAATATGGAAGGATAAGCGTGGAGAAGTTTTCCAAGGACAGACTATTCAGGATATTAGAGACTGTGTTCAATATTTTAGATTTTCTCCCAGATGCAGAATTCCCTTGAGGTTCTTACATACTACAGAAACATTTAAATTTTTAATTGTATCTCTCTAGACCTTGTGGGAAGAATGGATTAATACTGGGGGAGACAGAGTGGAAGAAACAGGACACACTGGGAGACCATCCTAGTAGTCAGCAGGAAATGTCATGGCTTGCAGAAGGTAGCCACAGTAGAAATAGAGAACATGGTGGATTTGTGAAGTGGAATTGGCAAATTTGATAAAGGATTGAATGTAAAGTGATGGAGAGCAGGGTATCAAGAATTACTGTCCAATGAGTGGCTCCTGAAGCAGGTTGGTTTGTGGGAAAGATGAGTGACCGGGCAAGGCAAAGGCCTGATGAAAAGACAGAACACTGTCTGGGACATGTTAGATTTGGGAGAACTACGGGGTATCCAAGAAAAGGGTCTAATAGGAAACTGGATACAGGAATCTAAATCTAAGAAGAATTGCATGGTTTAGTAACAAATTTAGGACTCACTGGCATTTTAAGCCGATGAAATAGATGGTCTTAAGTTAGGAGAGGACAGAAGGTGAGATGCAAAAAAACATAATAAAATACAATGCTAAAGAACACCAACACTTAGAAGTTTTTAGTGGAAGAGGGGCTGGCAAATAAGATTAAGTAGTAGTCAAAGAGGTAGAAGGCAAAGCTGGAGAAGGAAGAATCGTAATTCAAGAGACCAATGTTTCAATGCGGAAAAGGAGATTAGAAATTTCAAGATACTTAAGTACTCAATTTTTCATGAAGTGTGACAAATAAATATAATTTGTCACTTTAGGAAGATCAATTAGGTATCGTGTTAAAAGGGAAATCAAGACTGGGCTGACTTGAAGAATGACTAAAAATGGAAAATGAAGATGGCAATGTTGACAACTTTCTATCAGAGAGGCTAAGTTATAAAGCAGAGACACAGGCCAGTTTGATGGGAGGTGATATGGTTTCAAGGGAAGATTTTTATTGTGTTTTGTTTTCTAATGGGAGAGACAAGAGCATGTTCAAAAGTTAGTGAGACATATCCTGAACAACAGAACTCATGTTCCTTCCCCTTTACTCCCCAAGCCATATCCCCACATAATCACACACCTAATCAGTTACCAAATCCTGTTGCTTCCATCCTTAAAATGTCTTGAATCCATTCCCTTTTCTCCATCCCTACTGTCTCAGCACTAATTAAAGTTTTTTTTATGTCTCTAAGCAAGAAATTAGGGTACGACTACAAAGTTAGAGGGAAAAGTCCATACAAGATCATTGTCATTTCTGACACCAACTGCAAGTTTGGGCGTTTCCCAAAATCATCCTCAGTGTTGAAAATTCATTAGAAAACTCACAGAATTCATTGAAACCTATGGTACTCATAGTTACATTTATTACCTTAAAAAGTATACAAATTAGAACGAGCTGAAGGAAAAGAGGCATAGGGCAGAGTATAGATGGATTCCAAATGTGAAGTTTCAGCTGTTCTCAGAATTCCAACACCCTGACAGCATCACTGTATGACAATATACATGGCGTTTTGCTAACCCAGGAAGCTTACTCCAGCTTCAGTGTCCTACATTATATTAGGGCTTTATTACATAGGCATGATTAGTGCCCACATGGTTGAACTCCACGCCCTCTAAGATTGGCCCTGGCTTCCATCTCCAGGCTAGTATCTCTATTCCACACAATCCATCAGACTAGCTCTTCCCTCCAAGATTCATGCTTTTTCACGTTTCCATGCTTTTGTACACGTTGGTCTCTCTGCCTGGTCTGATCTCTCCACTCACCACCCCCTCATATTCCTTAATTTTCTGATATTTAGTCATCTTTTGAAACTTATAATATCACCTCCTCTGGGAAACTTTTCCAGATTCCATTAGCTCTAACTAGCTTCTCCATATTGTCCCATGTTTCTGTTATACTCCTTTAAATAAACACTTACCAAAAATGTGTGTTTCTTCCACCAGACCTTTAGAACAAAACTATTATACCATATGAACAAGTTCTAACAACATCTGGCATATGTTAGAAGTTTAATAAATGTTTAAGTGTATGAATGGGTAAGTCAGTGAATGAATGATCCAAGACAAAGTCCAGGCCCTTTTGAATGGCATTCAAGACCCTTCACACTTGAACCCCAAGCTATACTTTCAGCTTCATCTTCTATCTTACAAATGTACCCTGTACAATACCCAAGTGCATGTCCAACCAATATACTGTGTATTGCCATAGTTCTGTGAGATTATTCCAGTCAGTCTCAGTGTGAACTCTCTCTTCCAGCATCCCATGCCCCTGTTTACTTGTAAAATCTGTTTTCTAAGGCTCAGCTCAAATATCATCCCTATGTATAGGTTTCCGTAGTTCTGCCAATCCTCCAGTCTCTATCCCATAATGGCTGCAGAGATGAATGTCATTGACTCCAAAATATGAAGGAATCAAAGCCATAAATACAAAATCAGGCAATGCTAAAGGGGAGAGTTTGGCATGGAGTAATTACATGGGTTTGTCACTTGCCAAGAACCTCCTGAAGATAGTCCTATGTCACACTTCAGAGAACAAAATCTCTCTTAATTTCTTCAGCTAAGCATAGCAGCCAAAGAAAGGTCTAAATATAATAACTTATCAATAGTTCTCACTCAGTTGAAAGTCATAGAGGAAAAGAAAATTGGGGCCTTGGTTCAGCGTTAGTCCTAGAATTGACCACTGACTCCATCACGTACTGGGTGTTTGACACATGCAAATATCTCTGGGCCCCAGATTCCTCATCTGGAGGAATGAAAACATCTACCTCATAGAGTCAGTGTGAAGATTAAATCAGTCCACATACTAGGTGACTACTCAGTGATGGTTCCCTTTCCTTTCCGTTATTCCAATACAGGGCAAAACTAAATTTCTTAACTCTAGAACATAAACGGCCAAAAAGTCAATCTCTCTGTCCTTAATCGGAGAAATTGGTATATATATTCTCCCTCATCCTAGTGACATTTTAACATTTACATCAAGTTCACAGATCTTTCCTTCTTAGCCAAAATGAGAAATGCCCGTGACATGACTATTGCCCTTGCCACTGCATTTTAACTTTTTGTTAATTTCAATCTAACTAGACAAGACAGTGTGTCTGTTGCCAAGTTTCCTTCTCCCTTGAAAAAAAAAAAAAAAAAAAGCCGTGACGACTTTTTGTTATCAACACTGTCCTCTTTTATCCTCTTCCAACAACTTGGATCTCTACTGGCACTGTCTGGAAGAGAAACTAGTCTAACCTCACCCCATAAATTGGAAAAGTGAAGGATGAGATGATCTATGTCTCCAAGGTGAAATGCCTTCGGTCATTCATAGACTTACTGGGAGAGACATCTGGAGCCAACAGAAGCCATGTTAATCTCCCAAGGAAAAAAAGACAAGAGAAGCAGTGACCACAACATCGATCACTTGATTAATACGTGTCTTATTCATCCCATTCTGCTTATTTCAGAATTCTTTTACATGAACTAGTCTCATAGTCGCCCTAAGAGGAGGTAGGGCGAGTAATACCCATATTTTACAAGGAGAGTGAAGCACAGAGAAGACATGTGGCTTGACTAAAGTGTCACAGCTGATTGTTATCAGATTCAAGAACAAAGCTGAGGTCCCCTGACTTCCAGATCCAGATTACTCTCAGCAGTTAATATTAAAAATATTAATTTTTCTATCACTCTACTTCTTCATTCCATCCTATCCTCAGATTATGTTTTAATAAACCAGCTATAGTGCTTTAGTATCCAACTCCCTCATGTTTGTAGATCAAGGAATTAACATTGGAACGTTCTTTTAAGCCAATCAGCTGGAAATTATCAGGCTTCAACAGTGTCAGCTCTTCTCACTCACAGTTGGACTTTTTTTTTCCTACCAAAACTGTGGTCTCCAGGGATAGTTTCCTCCTAATACTACTCCTGAATTTTATTCCATTATTCTGTTGTTTTATCTATAAGGAAGTGATACTTCTTTTAAGGAAGATCCAGTACAAGCCTATAAAGATATTCAGACATAACTAATGAATTGATTAGCAAGTGTCCTCCAGAAATTTCCTTAAGCGTGTGTTTGACTTTTTAACTTGTTTATATTCACTTTCCTTTGTACTGTTTTGAGGTTCTGTGGCGAGAAAACAAGGGAAGGACTTTGTGTGCACAGCTGAGAGCATAAGAGGAAAGTGGGTGGAGCAGCAATTTTAGGCCAGGTTCCATGAGGAGGGAAGGGGTCCCAGAGTAATCTTAGCAGCTCTGGTCAAAAAGCTACATAATTTCTTCGATGAGAAATTACAAATGGCCAACAGATACATGAAAAAATGCTCAACATCAATAAACATCAGGGAAATGCAAATCAAAACCACAATGAGACATCACCTCACACCTGTTAGGAGGCTTATTATTTAAAAAACATAAAGATAAGTTTTGGTGAGAATTTAGAGAAAATTGGAACCCTTGTATACTGTTGGTGGGAAAGTACAATGTAACTTCTGCTATGGAAAACAGTATGAAGTTTCCTCAAGAGAAGTAAAAACTGAATTACCACATGATTCAGCAATCCCACTGCTGGGTACATATCCTAAAGAATTGAAAGCAAGATCTTGAAGGGATAACTGCCCTCCCATGTTCATTACAATATTATTCACTATAGCCAAGATATAACAACCCAACTGTCCATCAACACATGAATGGATAAAGAAAATATAGTAAATAAATACAATGGAACGTCATCTATCTTTTAAAAAGGTGGAAATCCTTCCACACGTGACCACATATATCAAGCTGAAGGGCACTGTGCTAAGTGAAACTAGCTGGTCACAGAAGTACAAATATTACATTAGTCTACTTACATGAAGTATTTAGTCTAACTCATAGAAACAGTAGAATGGGGTTTCCCGGAACTAGGGGAAAGGGGAAGTGAGGAGTTGCTATTCAATGGGCATAAAGTTTGTTATAAAAGATGAGTTAGTTCTAAAGATCTGCTGTACAACATGGTGCCTATAATTAACAGTATGATGCTGTACACTTAAAAACTGGTTAACAGGAATTAGGGAAATGCAAATAAAAACCACAACGAAATATCTCCTCACATCCATTAGAACAGCTATTATAAACAAGACAAGAAATAACAAGTGTTGGAGAGGATGTGGAGAAAATGAATACTTGTACACTGTTGGTGGCATTGTAAAGTGTTGCTCACTATGGAAAACATTACAGGGATGCCTCAAGAAAAGAACTACCACATGATCCAGCTATTTCGTTTCTGGGTATTTATCCAAAGAATATGAAAACACTAATTTGAAAAGATATATTCAGCATTATTTACAATAGCCAAGATATTCAAACAACCTATGTGTCCATCAATGGATGAATGGATAAAGAAGGTGTGCTTGATATATACACACACACACAAAATGGAATGCTACTCAGCCATAAAAAGAATGAAATCTTGCCATTTTCTACAACATGGATGGACCTTGAGGGTATTATGCTAGGTGATATGTCAGAAGGAAACAGATACTGTATAATTTCACTCATTTTTGGAAACTGAAAAGCAAAACATAAAAGCAAACTCAAAGACAGAGAACGTATCAGTGATTACCAGAGAAAACGGGGCTGGGCAAAAGGGGTGAAGGTGCATTTGGTGATGGATGGTGACTTTTGGGGGTTATTACTTTGCGGTGTATACAGACGTCAAATTATAATACCGTACACCTGAATACTTATATAATTTTTAAAAACTGGTTGAGAAGGTAGACTTCACATTGTGTGTTCTTATCACAGTAAGAAAACATTTCATAGAATGGGGTAGAGCAGCCCTCTCTTGCTGGGTTCCATGAGAACAAGGGATCCCAGGGTATTCCTTACAGCTCAGAGGTTAAAATGTTGCATAGAGTGGGGAAGAGGAACACTCTTCCTCCTCATGGGCAAGATACAGTGCAGTCCCAAGGCAAGAAGAACCATGTTGGAACTGCTAGGGTAGGCAGCACGAGGCACAGCAGCAGAGATCCCTAGGATCGAGAGCATCAGTACTTTCCTGCAAGAACCAGAAGGCACTGCTCATGTGCCCTCTACACAGCTACAAGGGCAGGAGAAAGGGTAAGAGGAAGACAGAGCTTGAATTTCCAAGGAACGGAGAGCACTGTTTGTGAGCATGTGCTAGGTTCCTGAGGACTGTCAGAAATATTTGAGAGCTTTTTGGAGCTAAGAAGCTAAGATATATAGTAGGTACATGAACCACTAACTTAAGCCAAGGTGACATTCCTGTCCAAAGGCTGGTAAGACTTTGTCAAATCACACAATAAAATACCACGCATGAGTACAGAAAATTTGATTCTTGGAAAGCAAGTTTATCCTAGAAATAGTTATGTACTGAACAAGGCAAGGTTAATAAAACAGCTTTAGGACTTACCCTGGGTCCTTTAAGTTGCCTGAATGCTTCTGGAAAACAGACAATACTTTTTTAAAGTCATTTATATTCTTTCAATGTTGAATGTTGTTACTCAAGAAAATGTGATCATAATTAAGAAATTTTAATAGAACTGAGTACTTTTTTAATCCCTTAGAGGATTTTTCCAAAAACAATATTCTGTGGAATAAAATACCTCCTCTCTTTTATTTAGATAGACCCAGCTGTTTCTAAAAACTGTACTCTTAATGAGAATAAATACATATATAAATAATTATTCACTCGCACATATAAAGAAAACATTCACTTGGTCAGGACTATTAGTAATAAGTAGAGAAATATACCTGATATAATGACACATTTTTATTTCATTTTTTATAACATTTGGTACAGTGCTAGACTTAAAAATTTCACATTGCTGATGTTATAGGTGAAATTGTGTCCCCACCAAAAAAAAAAGTTTAAAAAGATTTGAAGTCCTAACCCCTGGTACCTTAAAATGTGACTTTATTTGGTAATTAGGTCATTTGTTAATACAATTAGTTAAGATGAGGTCAGACTAGAGCAGAGTGGCCCCTGCTCCAGTATGACTGATGTCCTTAAGAGATAATGGACACGTAAAGAGAGAAACACAGGGAGAATGCCATGTGACAAAGGCACAGACTGGTGTTATGTACCTACAAACTAAGGGATGCCAAAGATTGTCAACAAACCACCAGAAGCCAGGAAGAGTGAAAGAAGGATTCAGAGGGAACGTGACACTGTCAACTCCTTGATTTTGGAGTTCTGGCCTCCAGAACTTTGAGACAGTAAATTTCTGTTGTGTTAGGTCACATAGTTTGTGGTACTTCATTAGGCAGCCCTAAGAAACTAATACAGGTGGCACTAAGGCCAGTGGTTGGAGGCTCTTTACTTTCACTGAGCCCCTTGCGCCATCCTGTCCTGCCACCTGAGAAACATCAATTGTTCCCAATTCTTCAGTACCTCCCAGTAAATACGTAATCCATGCCTCTAGCCATGTAACTTGGCAAGTGCCTCTCATTAGAGTAGGTGCAAATGCTTCCTCATCCTACTCATGGGCTTGGCCATGAGCCTGCTTTCACCAATGAAATGAGGAAAGAAGAGCCAGTGTGCTAGTTTCAAGCTGAGTCCTTAAGGAGGCCTGGCAAGTCTCCTACAGTCTTCTTGGTACTTCTGCCGTCCACCATGTAGCCACTAGCCCAGAATAAAAAGATACATGGAACAGACCTGAACCTAAATCATTGTCCATACCAAGGCCCAGTCAAACCAAGCCAAGCCCAAGAAAGCTGTAATAGCAAGACCCAAACGTATCAGTGAGAAATACATCCTTATTTTGATAAGCCTCTGAGCTTTAGGGGTTATTATTAGGCATTATTATTAATAGCCAAGCGAAACATTCACATAATCGTTTTTACTCCTTGCTTGGGCTTCTGCTCCACATTCCTATCTGGTTTCCTGAACTCTAAGCTGACCATCGTCAGATATTCCTGTGTATCATTTCCCCCTAAATCCTTAAAAACACAAACAAACAAAACTGCATCCCTGAATAGCCTTAACGAAGGCTATGAGTGAAAGGTATCCTCCACTAGAAAGAGAAGAAGGAAGAGAGCTCATTAAGGATAGGTTATTTTACCCATTCCTCAAGGAAAACCTCACCTTCAAATAGAACAGAAGTCATAATTATATGTATCTCCATCTCCTTCTTAGGCATCTCAGAGTGCCCCTCCCTATGACAAGACAGGATCAGCATTACTTATATACTCATAGACTGAACAAAATGGATTTTTGTTCCCTCATTTCATCTATTGTCTTTGCTAGCAGCCTACAACACTGCAAGCCAGTGGGAAAGCACCTGAGGGTGGCAGTTAGGGGCAAGAATTATCCATCAAGCTATTCCCTACATTCTAACCCAGCAAGAACGAGACGGCACCGGGTGATAATTTCTGACTGAGAGCAATTTCTAAATTGGTATCTCAGCCATGACAGGTACACGGATACTCATGCAGATTTGAAGACTCTTTTTATAACATCTTGAACAGCAAAAGTCAGCTAAGGTGACTTGGAAGAAAAATTGTCAGTTTTGGCAGGGCCATCAGTGAGGAGGTCTTCAGGGTGAACTTCATTTCTCAGCAAATGTGAGGTCAATCCAGTTCAGTCTGACTTTCATAGGACATTACACACAAGTTGTTTGTAGGAATATTCAAAGTAGGAATCACCCGCAGATCTTGACTTTAATACCTGTTTTCCTTCCCCAGGACATGAATTGGGAAGCAGTAAGTTCCCCTAGCTGTCAGAACAGTCACTCAAAGCTAAAGGGGAAAAAAAGAGTTCAGAGTAAGGGTCACAGGACAAGAATATTCTGAAAATTAAACAGGACATAGATGTCCCACAGGTGAGTCTGCACCTGCACCAAGAGGAAGTGCTACATTAGATGTCCAGAGGTGGCCTCTTACAGAGTCATAAGTTGGAAGAAAAGAGGTAGTGCCAGAGTACCGAGCAGAGCTGGAAATGTGAACCCCTCCTTCCTGCTGCATGGGAATGACACTAAGTTCCATTTGCTCATCTTCATGGTACATGATTGCTTTCACATACATTCACATACATTATGGCATTGGGTCCTCACAAAAACCTTGTGAGGTAGGAATGATTACTGTATTAGTCTGCTAGCGCTGCTATAATAAATTACCACTAACTGGGTGGCTTAAAAACAAACTTATTCCCTCACACATCTAGAGCCTAAAAATATGAAATCAAAGTGTTGGCAGGGCCATGTTCCCTCTGAAACCTCTAGAGGAGGGTCTTTCCTTGCTCCTTCCAGCTCTGGTAACCCCAGGCATTCTTTGGCTTGGGGCTGCATGACTCCAATCTCTGCTTCCATTTTCACAGCACTAGGTTCTCTTTGCGTCTGTCTTCAGACAGTGTTCTCTCTTTCTTGTAATGATAGCAGTCATGTTGGATTACCGCTCCCCATAATGACTTCGTCTTAACTTGATTTACCTGAGAAAGCCCTCATTCCAAATAAGGTCACATTCCTAGGAACCACTGATTAGAACTCCAACGTATCTTTTGGAGGAATACAGTTCAACCCCTAAAAGTTAGCCCCATTTCACAGATAAGAAAAATGAGTTTTACCAAGGTCAAGTGATCTAAGTTTACACTATCAGCAATGAGCAGAGCTAGGACTTCAGCCAGGTCTGACTTCTGATCCTGGGTTTTATCCACCATATGACAAAGCCTTAACAGTTGCCAGCTCCACAACATTGCTACAGCTATGAGCCCCTTAAGGCTTGATCTAGAAAAAGTGGATGAAGAATGCCATATCCAACAAGGGCTGATGGGCAGAACCCAGTGGACATCTGCCCAGAAGTGGCTTTGAAAATCTCCCTTCCAGTTGGCCATGTACATCAAGTGACTTGAGGGCCACTACAGGGCCCTGCACACCAGTCACAATGCCAGAATGCCCATGATTCAAGAGTCCTTCCTTTGGGTCTATTCTGTACTGTCCTATTTGAATATAAGTATCCCTGGGCTATTTAGCTTAATCAGGTTTATTTTGTAAATATTACTGAAAGGGTCCTTTCATACATGAAAATCTGTTTGTTTACTTACAGAGGTGTTATATGTCATATGGATAAAGGGATGGATGGATAAAGTTATGCCAGACACTTACTGGGAATACAAAATAATTTAAAACATGGCCTCTGTTCTTAATGTGTTTATATTAGAATAACCATAGTGAAAATAAGATAGGTAGTTTTTCAAACATAACCAGAAAGATGTATAAGTTGGTGGTGCCCAAACTCTGTTGTCCTTCATGATAACTTCGAACATCTTTTTAAAGTAAAATTTCTATTATCAAATGATATTGAATTGGAAAATTTTAAGAATAATCAGAATTTATTATCTAAAAAGCAGTTACAAAAATAAAATATTCTATATAAAAACAACCAGCTTGAATAAAATTGAAGTGACTTTTACAAGAAAAAGATTAAGTAAGTATATATAAAATAGATAACCAACAGAGACCTCATGTATAACACAGGAAACTATACTCAATATTTTGTAATAAGCTAAAACGGAAAAGAATCTGAAAAATAGATATAACTCAATCACTTTGCTGTACAACTGAAACATTATAAATCAACTATACTTCAATAAAATAAATAATGACCAAAAGAAGAAAGAAAGAAAACGATAAAATACCTAGGAGTAAACATAAGACTGTGTGTCTGGTTCAACATAATGCATTGAACACTACTTTGTCACTCTAAATCCCTATTAAAATGACAACAAAGTAATAAAAATACACTACATACATGGATAAAGAGTAGGAGAAAAGAAATAGATGAGAACTGTCAGAACTGTCAACCAAAGTTTTAGAAATAAAAAGTGGGTATTAAATAGTCCTTAATTAGCTGAACTGATAAAGTGGAATGACTTTGGAAAGCCAACCGTAAACAAGCCACTTTACTGATACATTCTAGAACCCTAGATGGACTCCAGAACCGGATATACCAAATGCCTTTGAAAGGAGGAAAGGCATAAGAATTGGAACAGCCTTACATTTCTTAGGCAACAGAACTATTTAATTGAACTATATCTATCAAAACTGTAAATGCACAAAACACTGACTCAGCAATGACATTTACCATAATTTTTTTCTTATGAGTGTACTCACATATATGTACAGATATTTGTAAAATGATTTTCATAGTATATTAATTAAAAACTAGAATTAAACTATTAAATATAACAATGATATATCCATACTGGAATATATCTTTATCAAATGGAATATTTTCAGATAGTAAAGAAAAAAGAGATCTGCATGTGCTCTTAAGAAAAAAAATCTCCAAGTTTAAAAGAGTTAAAACACAAACAGTGTGTGGTATGCTCCCAACTTAACCCATTCCCTCATTCTCCTGTGGGAGAAGATTTGATCTCAACCCATTTAGAGATACTTATCTCTGGACCTCGGTCTACACTGAAGTCCAACAGGTAGATGAATCCATCTGTCTATTGGTCTTTGGAGAAGGCCCTGAACAGAAAGGAAAGGCAAGTGGACCTCTGAATGAAAACCAACATGAAACCACAAGTCTAGAAAATGGATCAGACAGGGAAACAAGACCTTCACATCCAAGGAAATAATAGTTCCAGGTCTAGTGTGAGGCTGTGTGACCATTCCTCAATCAGCCTCTCCTCCACCAACTCTCAACTAAACCTTACTAACTCTCAACTACAGGAAGAGAACAATGGAAAAAGACACAACCATGTGGTCAGAGCCCAGCAGCACTGGGTAACCTTTCAGAAACGCCTGGCCCTGTAGTGTAGCACAAGCTCCCTTCTGTTCAGACCTGAGGGTTAATATCTAAACAGTTTTAAAAGCCACAGAAGCAAAGAACCTGGTCAGCCCAGTACCACAACATAGTCAGGAGGTAAAAGGAAGAAGGCAGCGTCTCTGATCAGAATAGAGAAACCATTCTGTGCACATGCATGACTTCTGGAAGAAAAGACTAGACTTCTTGTTAATCAAGCAAGAGATTGCTCAGAACATTAAGACGTGTCACACTATTATAAATGTGACACTCTTGTAGTCGATGTGTCCAGCAAAATAATGGGATGCAAGATAGAAGCATCCTAGTTATGCTGTTTATCTTCCATTTCCCCTCCAAATCTACTCTCCATTCTTCTTCATTTTGCTCCATGCTTAAAGAGGCTGGCCTGTGTGGACTTAATCAACTGGTTCCCTTCCCTCAGGGTTCTGGTCTTGGAGAGCCCAGCTAGAGGTCAGAGAAATTTAGGGGAGTGAGGTCAGAATATTTATTTCCCTGGATCCCTCCCATGCAAGGTCATTTCAGGCTGAGGACACACCTCCATCCAACATCTCAGTTCCTGTAGAGGCAGCTCTTCACATAAATCTCCTTCCAGGCTCTGGTAACATTCCCTCCCTCACACCTTCAGCCAAGGACAGTAACTTCCAGATGTCACTCACTTGATGTTTGGCACCATCCCTTTTGGTTTCAACACCCTGCCCATAACTTTTAAATAATCCATGTGTTAAACTCACCTCAAATTATCATCTATTATTGCTGGGGCCATGACTAATATGTGATTTTCAAGGAAAAAACAAACATGTCTTTCTAAATAAGCTTCTGAAAGGATTTTTATCACATTAGATGTAAAATTTTATGGGGAAGATATTGGCCAGTATTAGACACTGACAATGTTTCACAGCAATTCATTCATTCAGTCTGTAAATAATTTGTAACATCCTAGTACATACCAATAACTCTTCTAGATGTTGAGTATAAATCATTAAACAAATAGACAAAGCACGTGCCCTAATGTACCTTCTTCATTACAAAATTAGAAACAAACTGAATCAAAACTGTTAGGTAGTATAAGTGTTAAATATATATATATTAAGTTACAATAACAGGACAGCGGGGAAAGGGAGGGTTATTTAGGTAAAATTGTCACAGAAGGCTTCTCTCTGCAAGCAACATTTGAACATAGACATAAGTGAAGTGAGGATGTAAATGAAATAACTATAGAGGAAGAATGCTCAAGGCAGGAAGAAAGGGAGTAATATTATCATATTTATATTTTTAAAAATCATTCTAAAAGAACAGGAAGTCTTAGAGCAAACAGACCAAAAAAAGGCATCCAAATAGAAAAGAATTAAAATTGTCTGTTTGCAAATAATATGATCTAACGTACAGAAAATCCTAAATATCCAAAAAAAATTACTAGACGTAATCAACATATTCAGTAATGTTATAGGATACAATATCAACATTCAGAAAACAGTTGTATTTCTGTACACCAATAACAAAACATCTGAAAAATAAAGAAAATAATCCCACTTACAACAGCACCAAAGCAGTAAAATACTTAGTAATAAATTTAACCAAGGAGGTGCAAGATCTCTATGCTGAAAACTATTGTACTTTGATGGAAGAAATCGAAAGCACAAATGAATGGAAAGCTATCCCATGTTCACAGATTGGCCGAATAATGTTAAAATGTCCTTATTACTTAAAGCAGTCTACAAATTCAATGCAATCCCTGACAAAATTCCAATGGCATTTTTCACAGAAATAGAACAAACAATCCCAAAATTTGTATGAAGCCACAAAAGACTCCAAATAGCCAAAACACTCCTGAGCAAGAGCAAAGCCAGAGGCATCACACTTCCTGATTTCCAACTATACTGCAAAGCTGTAGTAATCAAAATAGTGTGATACTGGCATAAAAATAAATATATAGATGACTAGAACAGAATAGAGAGCCCAGAAATAAATCCATGCATATATGGTCAATTAATTTATGATAAATGATACAAGAATATGCAATGAGGAAAGAACAGACTCTTCAATAAATGTTGTTGAAAAAACTGGACAGCCATATGCAAAAGAATGAAACTGGACCCTTATCTTACACTATACACAAAAATTATCTTGAGACAAATTAAAGACTTAAATATAAGATCTGAAACTGTAAAACTCCTAGAAGGAAATATAGGGATAAATCTCCTTGACACTGGTCTCCACAGAAATTTCCTGGATGTGATATCAAAAGCACAAGCAACAAAATAAAAAATATGTGGGACTACATTAAACTTCTGCTCAGGAGAAGAAACAATCAACAATATGAAAAGGCAACCTGTGGAATGGGAGAAAATATGTGCTAATCCTATCTGGTAAGGAGTTAATATTCAAAATATGTAATGAACTCATAAAACCCAATAGTAAAAAAAAAAAAAAATCTTTTTAAACAGGAAGAACTGAATAAACCTTTTTCCAAAGAAGCCATACAGATGACCAACAGGTACATGAAAACGTGATCAACATCACTAATCAGAGAAATTCAAATCAAAACCACAATGAGATATTACCTCATACCTGTTAGAATGGCTAGCATGAAAAAGAATTAACAAATACTCGTGAGGATGTGAAGAAAAGGAACCCCTTATGCACTGTTGATGGGAATGTAAGTTGGTACGGCCACTATGGAAAACAGTATGGAAGTTCCTCAATAAACTCAAAACAGGACTACAATATGATCCAGCAATCTCACTTCTGAGTATATATCCAAAGGAAATGAACTCAGGATCTTGTAGAGATACCTGCATTCCCACATTTACTGCAGCATTAGTCACAATAGCCAAGATATAGAAATAATCTAAAAGTCCATCAACAGATGAATGGATAAGGAAGATGTGAACACACACACACACAGGAATATTATTCAGCCATGAGAAACAAGAAATTCTGCCATTTGTGACATCAGTGAACCTGAAGGGCACTATGCTAAGTGAAACAAATCAGACAGAAAAAAACATTTTATGATTTCACTTACATGGAATTTTTAAAAGATGAACTCAGAAAAACAGTAGAGTGGTGGTTACCAGAGGCTTGGGAGTAGGGGAAGTGCGGAAACATTGGTCAAAGAATATAAATTTTCATGTACACGATTAAGAAGGTCTGGAAAATCTAATGCAGAGCATGGCAATTAGACCTAATACCGTATCATATACTTGAAAGTTGCTAAAAGAGTGATTCTTAAATGTTCTCACCACAAAAAATAGAGATGGTAATTGTGTGAAAAGATGGAGGTGGTAGCTAATGCTATGGTGGTAATCATTTTGTAATATATAAATGTATCAAATCAATACATTGTACACCTTAAATTTATATGTCATATTTAAATTATGTACTAGTAAAACTGGGAAAAAATAAAAAGGCAAAAGACAAAAAGAAACATTTCATTGAAGAGAATATAGAGATGGCAAATAAGCACAAGATGTTCAGCACCACCAGTTATTAGGGAAATGGAAATTGAGACCATGATGAAATATCATATACCTATCAGAATAGCTGAATTTTTTTAAGTGACAATACCAGATCGTGGTAAGGATGTTGAGAAACTGGACTGGTCTTACATGGCTGGTGACTGTATGAAACTACAAGCCACTCTGAGAAACAGGTTGGTAGTTTCTTAAAAAACTCACACCACGTGATCCAGCATTCTCAGTCTTGAGCAGTTATCTCAGAGAAATAAAAAATTATGTCCACACAGAAATCTGTACAAGAATGTTCATAATGAAATCTGCACATTAATATTCCTGAACTAGTGGGTGAGTCCCTCAATACATTAACGGTTAAACAAACTGGGCTACATCCAGACTACGAAACACTGTTCAGCAATAAAGATGAATTAATATTGACTCAGTGACACTGCATGGATCTTCAGAACATTGTGCTAAATAAAAAAGCCAGTATCAAATGATCACATACCCTGTGATTCCATTTACGTGCTTAACATTCTTAAAATGACAAAACTATAGAGATGGAAAACAGATGAGTGGTTGCCAGGCTTAGAGATGCTGAGTGAGAGTGAGAGACTATAAAATGGTAGCAAGAGGGAAATCTCTGATGATGGAATAGTTCTGTATCTTGATTGTAGTGGTGGTTACTGGAACCTACTCATGTGATAAAGTGACACAAATCTACATATGTACATTGTAACAATGTCTAATGCCTGTTCTTGATATTTTACCATAATTCCATAACATATAACTATAAGGGGAAACTGAGTGAAATGTACTTGAAACCTCTTTGTACTAACTCTGCAACTTCTGGTGGATCTGTAATATTTCAGAATATTAAGTTTTAAAAGTTCATTCTTCTGCCATGGGGAGAATATATCATAGGAGCAAAGGTGGAGTCAACAAGATCAGTGAAGAAGTCTTCACCATTATCCACACAGAGATGCATGTGACTTGTTACTAGGGTGGTATCTGGAGAAGTGGTAGAAATGTTTGGATTTGACATATTTTGAATGTGAAGCCACAGGACTTGCTGGTGAATTGGCAGTGGTATAAGAGAATGAGAAGCAAGGGAATAATTTTAAAGGTTGGGATTTTTGTTTGGTTTTGGTATTTTACACCTAAGCAATAGGGAAAGTGTAGTTTTCATTCATGCAGGCAGGAAGACGTGAGGAGGAATGGCTTATGGGTAGTGGGAATCAGTTTTAGCCATGGTGAGATGCCCATTAACCATCACATGGCTCTGTCTGGTAGTGATATATGTAGTTAAATCTGGAGTTCAGGAGGAAGGTTGAGCCTAGGATATAAATTTTGAGGTCAGCTTACAGATGATATTTGATGCTATAAGACTATATGAGATCACCCAGAATGCATATATAGAGAAGAGTAAAGGTCTGAGGACACTCCACCATTTAGAGGCTGGGAAAGTTAGTATTCAGCAAAGTAGGCTGAGAAGTAGCTACTGTGGAGGGTAGAATTCCAAAGGGTAGGATACCGGAAACCAACAGAAGAAAAATCATTTTGGGTGGGGGAGGGGTAATCAGCAGTTTAAATAATAAAGATTAGAAGTGAGAATTGACCATTTGGGTTGAAGAGATAATAACTTTAGAAAGAACAGTTTCAGTGAAGTGAAGATCCTATGGACGTATTCAAAAGAGGATAGGAGGTAAAATATCTTCTTTATACAACATTTTTGAATGTTTGTTGTAAAAGGAGCAGGGAAATTGGGTGGCTACTGGAATAGTGTGCGTAGATCAAATGGAAAAGATTAAGATGGGAAATATCATACGCATGTATGCTGCTGGGAATGTTGCACTAGAAAGGAGAAGTGATACAAAAAAGAATGAACACATGAATGAGTGAAGTCCTTAAGCAGGTAAGAGAGAATGGGATCCAGTGCATAAGTTGAGGAGCTGGCCTTAGATATCAACACTGGATAGAAGCAGAGTATAAGGGCACAGATGCATACATGTCAGTAGGTTCTGTGCTTGGAAGATGTGGTGCACTCTTAATGCTATTTCTATCATCACGTGTAAGAAGGTCATTAACTGAGAGCAAGGAAGGGGAAGGAATGTTAGAGACTGAGAAAGCAGAGCTATGAGATCATCTTTGAGGACAGGAGCAGAACAATGAATTCACAAAGAAAATACAATAGGATTGTTTGGCAGCACTGAAAGCCCACTGCATATTTATTTGATACATATATGAATTTAATGTGAGAGAAGTCAGCATGGTTGTGTGTTGTTCTTCTAGCCTCTCTCAGGTGTTTGGGTGCAAGTGTGAAACTGAGCAGAAATGAAGAAGGTCTCAAGAGAGTTGAGTACAGATGCATAAGAATGGTAGTAATAATGGAAGATGGTATCTAAACTGGAAAAGGAAGTAAGGCCCTTTGAGGGAGTTGATGAACAGTTAAAAAGTGGTAAGGTCAACTGTAGTACATTCTGTATAGTAAATTATTGGAGGGGTCATCCTAGAGGGTAAATTGGAAAGAAAGGAGGTGATGGTCAGAGTAGGATGCTTTAAACTGGTATGACATGAGAGGAGGGGTAGAGGTAGGCTGGAAGACAGAAGCATTAGAGGTGAGGAGTTTAAAGAACTGAGAGGTCAGGACATTGGATGGATCATTCCTATGGATACTGAAATTCTAAAACTTGGTAACAGAAGTGGTGGTAAACTAAATACAGTAAGTCAGGCGCTAAAATCAAAGTGAAAGGGAAAGAATCATAAATTACTACTACAAGGAGCAGTAGGCACTAAGATGCTTCAAAAGCCCCAAGAAGGGATGGGGGAGAAATAAACCGTGGTTGGAAAGCAGCATTAATGAACAAGAATATCCACCCCACCTCCAAGACTAGGAGTACACAGGGTATGAGAGAAAATAAAAGAAAGCCATGTCTGAGGACACTGTAGAAGTGATCGCCATATGATTCTTCCTGTAGCAACCCTCACAGTAGCACAGAGCTTTCTATAACCAGTTATCAAGAGGAATTCCAAGCAGGAATGTTCATGATAGATAAAGCTGCTACATGATAGATAAAGGTGGGGTGGAATTAAGGCACAGAATAGTTGGTGGCAGGGGAGATGACATCTGAAAAAGTGTTTCTACCTCACAAATGAGCACATTCACCTATCACTGTTTCTTCATAACCAAGACAGATCTATTGTATGTTCACTTGTCCTCAGCATCCTAAAGGAGACAGCAAAGTCTCTCTAACAACATATCTCAATAGACATGTGAACTAAGGTCTCTGATTCTGCCTTCTGCTGAATCAAATCCATGGACCCAAAATGGAGACTTCATTTTTCTTTCTACCCATGCATAAAAGTGACCTACCATCTGATCATTAACTCACTTTAGTGCATTTGGGATTGCTGTACACATTCCAAACTGGAAAAAGTAAGTGCTTCGGGGATCATAGTTACATAAACCACAGGCTGTGATGATAATGCTTTAACACAGTTCATTCTCTTAAGAGCTTAAAATGCTGAGCCACAGAAATACCTTAATTAGTCTCAGCTTTCCTCTGAGGTAAGACGGATGCTATCAAGTATTCCTCAATTAAGAGCTGAGGTTCAGGGCTTCCCTGGTGGCGCAGTGGTTGAGTCTGCCTACCGATGCAGGGGACACGGGTTCATGCCCCGGTCCGGGAAGATCCCACATGCCGCGGAGCGGCTGGGCCCGTGAGCCATGGCCGCTGAGCCTGCGCGTCCAGAGCCTGTACTCCGCAACAGGAGAGGCCACAACAGTGAGAAGCCCGCGTACCACAAAAAAAAAAAAAAAAAAAGAGTTGAGGTTCAGAGAAGTTGTGACCCACCTCCCCACCGTCCTGCTTGCTCCGAGGAAACGGCTAAAGAGTTAGCCAACTAATCTCAACTGAACTCTGCTACGATGACAGTCTGCCTGAGAACCACTGCAAGCTCTGTTCTTTGCATTAATAGGCTCTAAGCCATAAGCTGTTGGCCAGTAACAAAAGTAATCATGCAGATCCATCCTATCTCTTCCCTACACATATACACATACCCTTTCTAGAAGAAATAGATTATCAGGTAAAAGGGTGATAAGAGGCCTTACAAAAACTCTCACCAAGGACATCACAAAAGCGTAATTAATAGTCAATGCTTATTGAGAACTTACTGAAAACCAGACACTGCTCTAAGTGCTTTCCATGCTTTGACTCTCCTATCCTTACATCGGTCATAAGGTAGGTATTATTCCCACTTTACAGAAGAAAGTGAGACACAGAGAAGTCAGTAATTTGCCCATGATTTTATAACTAGTTCAGTGGTAGAGTCAGAATTTGAACCTAGTTATTCTGGCTTCAGAGTCTAAAATTTTAACCAGTATGCTTTATTACCCAAAACACACACACACACACACACACACACACACACACACCAGTCTCATCAACTATACTTGCTGGAAGAAATCATTTCTTCATGCCTTGCAGGAGGTGTGGGACCACTTCCCAGAGCAGAGGTAAGAATCCCTTTGCTGCAAGACAGGATGATGCTCTTGTTTAATTTAACACCAAAGTCCTATAAAACATAGAAGCAGCTACAACTCAGAGAACAAATTTGTTCTCAGCAGCAAATTATCCTCCGAAGCTCCCCCCTCTGCCACCCACAATCTCCGCCCACGAAGGGGCTTCCTAGTGTGTGGAAACCTTTCCTCCTTCACAGATCCCTCCCACTGCAGGTTCTGTCCCTATTCTTTTGTCTCTGTTTTTTCTTTTTTCTTTTGCCCTACCCAGGTAAAACCAATAGCTAGTGGGAAGCAGCCACATAGCACAGGGAGATCAGCTCAGTGCTTCGTGACCACCTAGAGAGGTGGGATAGGGAGAGTGGGAGGGAGACGCAAGAGGAAGGAGATATGGGAACATATGTATATGTATAACTGATTCACTTTGTTATACAGAAGAAACTAACACACTATTATAATGCAATTATACCCCAATAAAGATGTTTTTAAAAATTAATCCTTATTAAAAAAATAAAATTATCCTCCAGTATAGTGTTTGAAAGTTTAATGGTTATGACATTCACTTGTCCAGATTATTAAAAATGCATTTTCCAGGGCTTCCCTGGTGGCGCAGTGGTTGAGAATCTGCCTGCCAATGCAGGGGACACGGGTTTGAGCCCTGGTCTGGGAGGATCCCACATGCCGCAGGGCAGCTGGGCCCGTGAGCCACAACTACTGAGCCTGCGTGTCTGGAGCCTGTGCTCCAGAACAAGAGAGGCCACGATAGTGAGAGGCCTGTGCACCGCAAGGAAGAGTGGCCCCCGCTTGCCACAACTAGAGAAAGCCCTCGCACAGAAACGAAGACCCAACACAGCCATAAATAAATAAATAAATAAATTTTTAAAAAAAGGAAAAAAATGCATTTTCAGGGGACCTAGCCCCCAGAGTCTGATTCACTCGATCTGTGATTGGTTCTAGTAACGTGTGCTTAACAAGCCTCACCATCACCACTGCCACCGCCACCAAGCAAACCTAATGGAGGTGGCTCACAGAGCACACTTTGCTAAGGGTCGCTCTCAGAAAAAGACAATTCTAGTTATGAATGAGAAGTGGGGGAGGGAAGAGCCACATGAGATCACGATATTTAGTTCTTGGGTGAATCTTTTCTTTGATATTTCTTTGAAGTCAAGAAGCAATTTAAACCATTGCTACTAAAATGGCAAAAAAAATATGAGAAAGATCATGAATCTGGGAGTTAGAAACGTATGAATGAACCCCAGACTTCCTGCTTCACTACTTGTATACCTTGGGAAATTGGGCCTCCATTTTCTCCATTTAGTAAACCAAATACGATATTCTGTACAATTCTGTTTCAAGCTTTAGACTATTTATGCTTATTCCCACCATATGCTGGAAAAGTAGGCACATACTTTTCTTCCTGCCTGGGATGTGCACACAAGGCTGAAGGTGGAACTGCCGTCCTGCCATTATGAAATGAACAAGAGAAGGAACTTCCGTCTGACAGAATCATGGGATGCCCTGCCAGCTCTGGACTGCCCATCTCTCGAGATTTTACCAAGTATATACAAGTCCAAATTTAAGCCACGGTTTTTCAGATTATTGTTACTCACTATTGAATGAGCTCTCTATCCCTTTATCATTGTGTAATGTCCTCTTGCCTCTTGTTCACAGGCTTTGTTTTAGAATCTATTTTGTCTGATGTAAGTATTACGACTGGAGATTTTTGTTTTTATTTGCATGCAATACCTTTTTTCATCCCCTCATTTTCAGTGTGTGTGTGTCTTTGGATCTGAAGTGAGCCTCTTGTAGGCAGCATATTGATGGGTCTTGGTTTTGCTTTTAAACTGTTCAGCCACTTTGTCTTTTGATTGGAGGCTTCAGCCCATTTACACGTAAAGAGTAATTATTGATAGCCATATAGTTATTGTCATTTTGTTCACTGTTCTCTGGTTGATTTTGTAGTTCATTTTGTTCCTTTTGCTCTCTTGCGATTTAATAACTACCTTTAGGTGTTAATGTCTGGATTCCTTTCTCTGTGTGTGTGTGCATTTATGGTGGGTTTTTAGTTTGTGGTTACCATAAGGTTCGTATAGAACATATGTGTGTATATATTATTAAGTTGATTACCTCTTAAGTTCAAATGCATTTTTACACCCCCCCACCACGTGTAGTATTTTTGACATATTTTATACTTTTTGTGTATCCCTCAACTACTTATTGTTAATACAGATGATTTTACAACTTTTGTCTTTTAACCTCCCTACTGGCTTTATAAGTGGTTGATCTACTACCTTTACTGTATGTTTACCTTTACCAATGAGATTTTTTCCCATAGTTTTCATATTTGAATTTGTGACCTTTCCTTTTCCGCTTATAGAAGACTTTTAATATTTCTAGAGCCAGTTTAGTGGTGAACTCTTAGCTTTTGCTTGTCTTGTAATATGTGTCTCAGTGTGGACCCCTTTAGGTTCATCTTATTTGGAACTCTGTGCTTCCTGGACTTGAATGCCTCTTTATTCCATAGGTTAGGGAAGTTTTCAGCTATTATTTCTTCAGGTAAGTTCTCTACTTCTTTCTCTTTCTCCTCTCCTCTGGGACACCTATAATGGGAATGTTAGTATATTTTATCTTGTCCCAGAGGCCCTTTAAACAAAAATTTTTTCTGTTTGCTGTTCTGACTGGGTGATATCCACTATTCTGTCTTCCAGATAGTTTATGTGTTCTTCTGTATCACGTAATCTGCAACTGATTCCCTCTAGTGTATTTTTCATTTCACTTATTTTATTCTTAAGGTCTAGATTCGTTATTTTTATGTTTTCTAATCCTTTGAAGTTAGCCCTGTGTTCCTCTATTCTCCTAAGTATGGTGAGCACTTTTATGACTGTTGCTTTGAACCCTTTATCAGGTAAATTACTTATCTCCATTTCATTAGGGTTTTTTCCTGGGGTTTTGTTCTTTTTTGAGGGCGGTGGTGGATATATTTGTCTTCTCGTTGTTTGACTTCATGTCTCTACGAATTAGAATTAGAAACAGTTACATCTCTGTCTTGAAGGTGTGTCCTTGGTAGGAGCAGGCAGACTATGCAGACTGCAAGTGCCCAGTGGCTTTGATAGGAGGGCTGGAACTAAGTGAACATGAGCTGGGGCTTTTTTGAGGGTGCAGTGGGGCCACCACCTTGGTAGAACCAAAGTTCAGCACACACTGGGGGCTGCCACCTTGGCAGGGTGTAGGGGCTGGAGCCATAGCTCAGCACAGGCCAGGGGTTTTTTGGGGGTGTGCTAGAGCCAGAGCCCAGCATAGGCCGAGGCTTCTCCCAGGGTGCACCAGGGGCCACCGCCTTGGTGACGGGCTGGAGCCAGATACAGGCACAGACTGAGAAGGTAGGTGCTGGAGTGGCTTTGGCAGGCTGGCTAGAGCACCAGGTGCTTTTCAACCTGCTGCCCCTGCACTGATATGTTGAGCAAGTTTGTGCGCATAGCCTTTAAGAGCAGAGTCTCAGTTTCCTATACTCTTCCAGCTCTCCTGATGGTAAGCCCTGCCTGTTTACAAAACCAGTTAAGGGGATTCATCTTCCCAGTGCTGGTCCCTAGGGCCGTGGTGTTCAATGTGGAGCTCAAATCCCTCGCTCCTTAGAGAGAACCTCCAAGTTTGTGATATCCTCTTCCTCTATTGGGTTATCCACCAGAGATGTAGGTCCTGAATAGACAGTTCTCTTCCTCTCCTACCCATCTTAGTGTACTTTTTTCCCTTATGTCCTTAATTGTAGAAGAGCTGTTCTACATACAATCATAGTTTTGTTGTGTTCATGGGAGAAAGTGAGCTCAATTTTCCTATTGTTTTGATTCCCCCATTTGTTACGTTTTTCCAAATTTACAAAATAAAGGAACCCTACACATGGGAAGAACATCTCATTTGTTCCCACCCCAAGAAAATTCATGTTATTTATTCATAACACTACAACACCTTGTCTATGGGTTCCCAGAAGCACTAATTTTATTCTCTGTGAAGTCATACAGAATGGAAATAGTTCTAAAGAAAAAATGCCTAGTATGTTTCCTTAGAACATTAGACCAGTATGTTTGCTTGATTCTCCCATTAAGTTCTATTAATAAGCTATCAAATGATTTGTGAGCACTTATAGGAAGCAGTCATCACTATAAAGCAGTATGAACTCATTAAGAACAAGCTCTGTTAAATTAATGGCTTTACCTAAGAAATAGGTTTGCAAGTTTGCAGCATTTATTGATCATTGATTATTTATTTACTGATTGATATCACAGATATCATCTCTGGGTAAGGTGGAAAAACATGGATTGGCAGAGTATATGGCTAGGCAGGTTTCTAATCAAATAACTATGCCCAAAAGGGGCCAATTAGTGAATAGATGTTAAGAGAACCAATAGTATCAGTATTTTATCAACATCCTAGAAAAAGATTCTAAAAGTCTATCAATTTTGTAGATAAGCTAGGAGGAATAGTTAATTTGTTACATGAAACAGTCAAAATCTCATCATCTCCCAGAGAATAGACATAAGAGCTTTGCTTTTATGACCTAGAGAATAAAATATCCAAGAATGCTTTGTAAAACTAAGCTTGATAGCAGTTGATACCAAAAAAAGCTCCAAATAATTCTACGTATTGAAATGCCTAAGAAAGCTAAAACAAACTCAGGCTAATTTAACAAAGGTAAAATTTTCTGATCAAGCTATATTGTCTTGATGGATACCTTTAATAAATGTATCATGTATTCTGGACAGCTACATGTAAAAGAATGAGATTAGAACACTCCCTAACACCATACACAAAAATAAACACAAAATGGATTTGAGACCTAAGTGTAAGACTGGACACTATAAAACTCTTAGATGAAAACATAGGAAGAACACTATGACATCAATCACAACAAGGTCTTTTTCGATTCACCTCCTAGAGTAATGGAAATAAAAACAAAAATAAACAAATGGGACCTAATGAAACTTCAAAGCTTTTGCACAGCAAAGGAAACCATAAACAAGACCAAAAGACAACCCTCAGAATGGGAGAAAATATCTGCAAATAAAGCAACCAACAAGAGATTCATCTCCAAAATACACAAACAGCTCATGCAGCTCAATATTAAAGAAACAAACAACCCAATCCAAAAATGGGCAGAAGACCTAAATAGACATTTCTCCAAAGAAGACATACAGATGGCCAAGAAGCACATGAAAATCTGCTCAACATCACTAATAATTAGAGAAATGCAAATCAAAACTATAATGAGGTATCACCTCACACCAGTTAGAATGGGCATCATCAGAAAATCTACAAACAACAAATGCTGGAGAGGGTGTGGAGAAAAGGGAACCCTCTTGCACTGCTGGTGGGAATGTGAATTGATAGAGTCACTATGGAGAACAGTATGGAGGCTCCTTAAAAAACTAAAAATAGAGCTACCATATGACCCAGCAATCCCACTACTGGGCATATACCCAGAGAAAACCATAATTCAAAAAGACACATGCACCACAATATTCATTGCAGCACTATTTACAATAGCCAGCTCATGGAAGCAACCTAAATGCCCATTGACAGATGAATGTATAAAGAAGCTGTGGTACATATATACAATGGAATATTACTCAGCCATAAAAAGGAATGAAATTGAGTCATTTGTTGAGACGTGGATGGATCTAGAGACTGTCACACAGGGTAAAGTCAGGAAAACAAATATCATATATTAACGCATGTATGAGGAACCTAGAAAAATGGTCCAGGTGAACCAGTTTGCAGGGCACAAGTTGAGACACAGATGTAGAGAACAAA
The DNA here is from genome assembly GCF_964374135.1 of Grampus griseus. NCBI lineage: Eukaryota > Metazoa > Chordata > Mammalia > Artiodactyla > Delphinidae > Grampus > Grampus griseus. The sequence continues at coordinate 98,631,295 of NC_139018.1, forward strand.
TGTATGGACACGAAGGGGGGAAAACTACGGTGGGGTGGGGATGGTGATGTGCTGAATTGGGCGATTGGGATTGACATGTATACACTGATGTGTATAAAATTGATGACTAATAAGAACCTGCAGTATAAAAAAACAAAAAAATACTAAACTTTCTTTGGGTTATTTGTATGAAAATATGTTAACATGAATGTTTCAGACATTACATGAAATTTCTAAAAATCTTATATGTTCTGGTATAATGTTATGTCATAATTCTAGTTATTACTTTAAAATGTATATCTCAGAAATAACTAAATTTCCTTGTCAATTGCATTATTATGAACTTTCATCAAATCTTGAACCGTGCTCATTTTAAGTCTTTTGTTATTTACAGACAGTTCTGGCTGCACTCTGATGCTTTCACAAAAATGTTCCTATAAAAGGGTTTCATCTTCAAGGAATTCACGGAAAAGACTCTTGACAAGTACAGGTTTCTGGTAACTGACTATACTGCTGAACTGAATGAATAAGCATTTTCAGAACTCTAATGGAAAACTGATGAATTCATAAAAGTGCTAACAAAAGATCAAGATGAAAAAATAATTACATGGGACTGAGTGAACCGATGAGGATGATTATAATTTTTGTGACTTTCTGTTTGAATTAAAAAAAAAAATCCTTCAAGGACTCAGAGGCAAAAAATATACAAATCAATTTTCACTGCAAAGTAAAGGAGCTGTTACAGTGGAGGATTACTGGACTGAATGTCAATATTATGACATGGTATGAGTGCGTTTCATGTTTGGTAATTGCAATCATTGTTGCTTTTGTTGTGGTCATCCATTTACAATGCTTGGTGTCAGTTTATCTCTTGTAAAAATAAATTACAGTGTGTGAGTTGTGGAAAAAAATAGGATTCTAATGTAGAATGAACTTTCAGTTGAAATGAAAAAATAAATAAATCCATCTAAACTATGCTAGTGTTAGCTAAGTGAAAATATTAATACATGAATATTAATAGTCCATTATTCTCCGGTTATCTGAAGGAGATTTTGAAAAATAAAGTTTTAAGATGTAAAATTTTATTAGATGAAGAGTCAGTCAATCCCTGGTTCCTTTAAAATATATCTAAATTCAATTGCTTTATTCTTTGAAACATTTTTTTCAGAACATAAACTTTTTTTTTTTTTTTTGCGTTACACGGACCTCTCACTGTTGTGGCCTCTCCCATTGCGGAGCACAGGCTCCGGACACACAGTCTCAGCGGCCATGGCTAACGGACCCAGCCGCTCCGTGGCATGTGGGATCTTCCCAGACCGGGGCATGAACCCGTATCCCCTGCATCGGCAGGCGGACTCTCAACCACTGCGCCACCAGGGAAGCCCCAGAACATAAACTTTTTACAGTCTGTCTTTCAATTCATTCCAATACAAGTATACTCTATATTCTGTCAATATACTCTCTCTATATAAACTTCAGTTTTTGAGATTTTTGGTTCCCTTCCCCTTCAGTCTGTACTCTAATTATAAACAGTAGAAATATATTGGCTTCCCCCTTAGTAGCCTACAGTGGCATTTCCAATGGTGTAATGGATAAACAGTGACAGTGCAGTTGGAATATATGCATTTCAACTCAGTAAAAAAAGATGATACCTTTATCTGTTTTCACCATTCAATAATGATAAAAAACACAAAAATGTATTTCAAAAAAAAAGTGTCATGTATTCATAAGCAGGTAAGCTACATCTGGAGCACTGTGTACAAATTTGTATGCTACGTCTGTGGTTTATGTCATCTAAATCCTACCTGGAAATTCAAGCCCTGTCCGGACTCTGGGACCAATAGTATCCAGTAGATAGCCCTCCTTTTTTCCTCCCTAGATAGGCAATACAACAGCTTAGTGGTGTGGGATCAACTGCAGAGGAAAAGATACCATATTCTTACCTCTCAAATTTGAAAGGCTGTGCGAGATAGAAACTCAAAGTACCACTTACTATATAATAAGAAGAGCAAGTATTTATTTATTCCCTGATTAGCTGGGGAGGAAGAGGATTATCCTAGGGCAGAGGCAAGAGAGGAAAGAATGCATATGCTCCACTCCTGCCTACTCAGGATGTCATTTGCCTGCCTGTTCTCAGACCTATTTCCCATTCTCTTTATGCCTCAGCTCCCTTGCCATCTGCCTTCCAGGCACCATCAGTTAACTGGAGACACTAATAAAAGACTAAAGGGAGTGAGAATATTTCTGCCTCTTGCTTTAATTCAGGCAATGCCTCCAGCAACGATTTTGCCTGTTCCATGGCTCCAGCTACCACTGAACAACCCTTCCCTCTGCAGTCCTAGCTCCCCATGTGGCAGCCCTCTCCACAGTTCTAGACATCACCACCTTCCCTCCCTGTTCCCTTCCAGCCCACAATGGCCCCAAGTTTCTGTGAGAACCCCTAGTTGCTCCTTTAGTTCTTCTGTCATCTAAGTAACCAATTTGTTATAATAAATTATTTCTGTTAAATGATCTAGTGTGGGTTCTTTGTTTTCCTTGATAAATCCTGACTGATACTGTCCTACCCTATCACTCTCCCTTAGTCCAATGATTTACTGAAAGAGAATAATTTAAATACTCCTTTAAGTTTGGAAATTAGAATTTAGTGGTCTTGTGCCTCGTTTATGGCTGGGAATTTTAGAGCTGCTGCCTCTGAGAGAAACCCCGATCTGAGCACAGTAAGGGCAATAGAAAAGGCAATATGGCTGAAGAAGGCTCATTACCCCACCAAGATTCCTGTGGCAGCCTGTGGCATGAAAGAGATGCAAGAGTTCCCTACAGCTACACTGCCACTTCACATTCAGTCTTAGACCTTCCAAAATCTGACTTCATTTCTAAAACTATTTTTACAAAGATCTGAAGTGACCTATTTGTTTTCACTCCATTTTTTCAGTATTCATTTTATTTGACCACTTGTCTACATTTGACTGGATAACTACCCCCTCAATCTGCAGCTCCAGGTTGTCTCACCCTTCCTTGCTGGCCTTAAGATATAAGAAATGGGATTCAGAGCAATGAAGGCTGTCCATTTTGCTACAATCCCAATTAGACTACAATGGTTCTCAGTCTTCTCAGTTTTATCTACTTTTATTTTAAATATTTACAGGTATTGGGCTCTCTTAGGTTTAAATTTGTAGGCATCTTCTATACCCTTAAAAATGCTTTTTGTCTGAGATGTAGCTACCATAGCTTTTAATTTAGTATACATCTGGCATATTTAACCTTTCCTGACAGGCTAGAGATCCGTTTTAGCCTAACAATCTCTTTGTTAATTATACTCTCTATTGAAGCTAGTGATTAATTACTTCGATTTACTTCTACCATCTTACTCTGATCCCTATTTTGGGGGAGATTTTTCCTTGTTTCATTTTTCCTTATGTAAGAGTACTTTATTTGGATATATAACCCTAGAAAACCACACTAAAGTGAAAAAGAAGGAAGGAGAACCAGAACAAGGATCTGTAGAAATGGCTGCCACCAAGTGGCTGGTTGCTCCATCCTGTGAGACCCTCATAGAACCCATCTCAAGCCATATACCCAGTGAAAGAAGCAGGGAGCACTTCTCCACTGGCTCCCACCTACTCAGAGTCAAGAGTTCAGCCACAATTCAAACCCCTTTCCATAGGTACTTCTGTACAAATTCATTACAAATCTCCAAGCAAGCCTCTCACTCTGTTGTGGTCTAAACTATCAAAAATGATCTCTTTATCAGACAAGCATCTCGCGTCTTCCTGATCAAGATATTCTTTTATTGCCTGCGTCATGTTCACCTGATTCTGTTGACTTAATACATACTATTCATAGATCAAATAAAAACAGAATTCCGAGTTAAGTATGCATTTCAGATAAACAAGGAATCATATCTAAGTATGCTCCATGTAATATTTGGAACATACCTACCTACAAAAAAAAAAAACAAACCCACCTATGGAAAACAAAACAATACAAATAATTGTATCTTTAAGTCCAAACCACTTAGGTTTATTACCCATGTAATATTACTTAACCAAATAAATTCCCCTTGTCTATTACAATATATTTTACTTTTCATCAATACTACCAATATACTTCATTGTCTGTAAGATAAATTTCCAATCCTTAGCATGTTACACAAAACCTACCATGATTTGGCTCCAACTTCACTCATTCCCCGGCATCATTTCTCACCTAATCACAATCTTTTTTCTAGAATACCTGTGGTCTCCTGAACAGATATGCCGCACACTGTTCTTATGCTCCCACACAGTGCTCCCTCCTAGCCAGCAGTTTCCCTGGGCTAACTCCTACCTGTCCCACAAGATTTAGCTTTCCTGCCAATTCTCACAACCTACTTTCTTCAACTCAATTCCACCAAATCTCATGTCACCCAAAAATTTGTTTAGAGTCAGAACATTATAGTCAAATTCTGCAGAGTTTGCTGAATATATTGTTCCTGACTTTCCAGCCAACAAAATGCCATAAATTATGCATCAGTCCTATTACTGATAGAAACACAATTTCCTGAGGAAGACAAGTATACTTTCCTTTTTAAATTCAGGGTAGAGACGCAATGAATTTTTTCACTATTGGCCTCATGTAAAAGATTGTTACCCTTGGACTATCATGCATTTACTCTTTTTCTCTCCCATGGCTGTGTACTTGGAAGATCACATTCTCTTCAGGATGAGTGTCTTGGATGAGGGTGTCAGTGAAAGGATGGTTTCGAATTAAATTCTGCTTATTTCTCTCCCCACATTACACTGGAAAAACAGTTGCCAGCCTCTCCATCATAAAAGTCATTAGTTCACTGGGACCAGCATGGACAGAATAAAACCAGAGCAACATAGAACCCTCCTAAGTTGAGGACTTAATGAGAAGAGCCATCCTTCAGCATTCATTCATCACTTACTACTTCTCTAAACCCCAAGATGGTTATGTCATATCCCAATCCCCTCATATCCTAACTTCAGTACCTCTGGAGTTTAAAGGCAAAAGTCTGACCTAGAGGAGTGGTAATAGCACACAGCAGTTTTGTGATGTTTGGGATTCTCTGCCCTCTCACTCACCTCTCCCCGCTTCTCTCTTTTGAATTCACAGGGAGGGATGCAGATGACCTTTGGTCCTTTTCCAATATACATGATTGTACATAATAGCTAATAATAAGAGAGCACAAGAGCATAAGTAAAAAGCTAGAGGCTGAAGGCATCACATTTCCTAATACCGAACTATATTACTAAACTACAGCAATGAAAACAGCATAGTATAAACAGATAGACCAATGGAACAGAATAGGGATCCCAGAAATAAACCCACACATTTACAGCAAATTCATCTTTGACAAAGATGTCAAGAACACACAAGGAGGAAAAGGACAGTCTCTTCAACAAATGGTGCTGGGAAAACTGGATTTTAACATGCAAAAGAATGCAATTGGACCTCTCTTATGCCATATATGAAAACCACCTCAAATTGATTAAAGATTCAGGTGTTATATTTAAATCTATAAAACTTCCACAAGAAAACATAGGGGGAAAGCTTTATGACATTGGTCTAGGTAATAATTTCTTTGATATGACACCAGAAACACAGACAAGAAAGAGCAAAAATAGAAAAGTGGGACTACAAAACTAAAAAGCTTCTCCACAGCGAAGGAAACCTCAGAGTGAAAGGCCACCTACAAAAGAAAATATTTGCAAACCATGTATCTGGTAAGTGGTTAATAGCCAAAATATGAGGAACTCCTACAACTCATTAGCAGAAAAATTAAATAAGCCCCAAACAACTTGATTTTCTTTTTTTAATGGACAAAGGATTTGAATAGATCTTTCTCCAAAGACAACTTACAAATGGTGAAAAGATGCTTAACTTCGGTGAAATGTAAAAGAAAGCCACAATGAGATATTACTTTACACCTGTTAGCATGGCTATTATCAAAAAAAAAATAGGGGAGAAAGGATAAGTGCTGGCCACAATGTGGAGAAATTGGAAAATTTACACCATTGGTGGGAATGCAAAAGGGTACAGCCACTATGGAAAATAGTATGACAGTTCTTCAAAAAGATAAAAATGGACCTACCATCTCACTTTTGGGTATATATCCAAAGGAATTGAAATCAAGATCTCCAAGAGATAGCTGCATTCCCACACTCACTGCAGCTTTATTCACAATAACCAAGACACAGAAACCCCTGAAATGTCCATTGACAAGTGAGTAGATCAAAAATAAAAAATGAAGGACATTACGCTAAGTGAAATAAACCAGTCACAGAAATATAAATACAGCTATTATTCTACTTATTAGTTTTCTAAGATAGTCATACTCACAGAAACACAATAGAATGGTGGTTTCCAGAGGCTGGGGAGTGAGGAAAATGGGAAGTAGCTGTTTAACAGATACAAAGTTGTAGTTATTCAAGGTAAGTTCTAGTGATCTGCTGTAAAGTATCAGGCCTGTAGTTTATACTGTATTGCACACTTAAAAATTTAAGAGGGCAGCTCTCATGTTAGGAGTTTTTACCACAATAAAAATAAAAGCTTTCTAAGTAACAATAGGTGACATTTTTTAACTCAAAATATTTGGAATAAGAAGAATGGCAGAAGTTCAAGACTTAAAGTCAGAAGCTCAGATTGAAGCACTCAGAACACAAGAAAGTAAGTTTTCAAAAGAAAGCCTGTGGAAGACAGAAGTGCCAACAACTGATTAACAGTAAAAAAAAAAAAAAAAAAAAAAAAAAAAGTTCTCAATAGAGGCAAAACTATTTCTGCTAAAATTTGACATCCATTCATGAATTCAAAAGGAAACATCAGCAATCCAGGAATAAAGAAGAATTTCCCAAGTCTGACTAAGAATATCTACAAAGGGCTTCCCTGGTGGTGCAGTGGTTGAGAGCCCGCCTCCCAATGCAGGGGACATGGGTTTGTGCCCGGGTCCGGGAGGATCCCACATGCTGCGGAGTGGCTGGGCCCATGGGCCATGGCCGCTGAGCCTGCACGTCTGGAGCCTGTGCTCCGCAATGGGAGAGGCCACAGCAGTGAGAGGCCCATGTACAGCAAAAAAAAAAAAAAAAAAAAAAAAAAGAATATCTACAAAAACACTGCAGAATACATTAAGGAAGAAGATGATGAGAAATAATCAAGAGAAACTATTAGAATGAGAATATTCAGTTAAGATTGGATTCAAAAATCTGCCTACCCCCCAAAACAATCAATACCTTTCTCTAAACCCGAGATGATCATCTAGGAAACATAAAAATAAGTTATTTTTAATAGCAACAGAAACAAAGTACCCAGGTTTTAGCTTTAAAAAACTAAGTCCTCTATAGAGAAAAATTTGAAAAATCTAATGAAAAATCTAATAGAAGATGACTGATATAAATAGATGGAGACTTCCACAATCACAGGTGAGAGGATTCGTTATGAGATTTCATCCCCCAGATTAATCAAATGTAACCCTAATCTAAACTCCAACTGGATTCAAGGAACTCATTGATTTTAAAATGTGTATGAAAATAATGGCACAAACAGCCTTGAGAAGGAAAAACTAAAAAAATGTTATGATGTTGTAGCACAGACATGAAGCTATACAATAAACACCAATAAAAAGTAGGATGGAACTAGTACAAAAACAGAAATAACCTAATGGGATAGTGTAATGAACTGAGATAGACTCATTTACATATGTGAACTTAGTATGTAATAAAAAAGGGGCACCCCAAATCAATGGTGAAAGGATGATTTAAAGAGAGCTAGGGAAACTGGTTCATGCATTTAGAAAAATTAAAATGGATTCCTACTTAATTCAAAAGGGTAGACTCCAAATGGAACAAAGACCTAAAGATGAAACGTAAACTCTACAGTCAACAAAAGAAAACAGGAAGATATCCTCAAGATAAAAGCAAGGAAGAATTTCTTAGGCCAACAGAAACACAAACCACGAGGCAAAACAAACGGCTGAATTTGTACCAAAATTAAGAATTTCTACACAAAGACACCATGGAAAGAGCTGAACAGATGACAAATGTGAAGAAGATACTACCAATGTACAAAGTAAACAAGGGTCTAACTATTAAAAAAATGAATTCTTGTAAATCACTGTAAGTCCAATAAGAAAACAGGCAAAGGATATCAACAGTTTACAGAAGAACCCAAAAATCTAATAAGCATGTGAAATGATGGGCACACCTATTAGTAATCAGAAAAATGCAAATTAAAACAATAATGCAGTATCATTTTACGCTTTATGCCTAATAAACTGGGAAAAAATTGCTAGAGAATGCCAAGTGCCCCTGGTGAGTGTACAGATTGAGCTCTAGAATGTCCGCACCAATCCGGCTGCACTTAATCAAGTAATTACATACTCTTTGACCTAAAATGCCATACCTGAGCATTTATCACAAAAATTCTCACACTGCCTTTAGGGGGCATGTATAAAGGTGTTTATTGCAGTTCTACTGGTGATAGGATGGAGATGAAGGAAATACAGCTTTCTCTCTGGTGCTGTTGGGTTGGCCAAACAGTTCATTCAGCTTTAAGTAAAAATTAGACATTTTTCATTTTCACCAAGAATTTTACTGAACATGTTCATTAACTGAACAAACTTTTTGGCCAACCCAATACAACAGGAAAATGGATACACAATATATGCTAGATAAACCACAGCATACCATGAAGTAGTAAGAAGTAGTAAACTAGATGTACCCACAATCAAAGATAGGTCACCAAAAAACCATGTTAAGGAATATACAAAATACTATAAAAATATCATTTATCTAAGTTTAAAATACGTAAGATAAAAAATGAAGTCTGGAATTTGCTTCACAGTAATTTGGGTAGGGTCAGGCTAAGTAGTTAAGGGGGGAGAAATTATAGATAAGATAATCTGGGCCATGAGTTTATTATTATTGGAGTATTATTATTTTTCTCTCTACTCTTGTATACTTAACATTTTGTGTAATTTTTAAATGTATACAAAGTACAAATTTTACCCCAAAAAGAGAATATACATAAAATGCACAGAATGGTTACCTGAGGGAGTAGAAGGAACAATAAAGAGAATACAAAAGTAAAAATAAGAGGCTTTCTGTGGGCCAGTGATAATACAATTATAATACTTCTTGTTTACTGGTATGTTACCATTAATTTTTCACTTCAGAGAAGCTTCTAGGTCTCTGGCAGTAAAAGGCAATTGTTGTATTACCATTAGACGGTAGTCACTGCTTTCGTTTGTCAAAACAAACCAAGATGAAACAATGTTCCTTAACTCAATTACCTATTCGGTACCATGACCCTCCCTGTAACAAAACTATTTCTTGCATATATATCACTATTGAGTTACTATTGTTTACTATTTACTTATTTTCCAAGTAATTGGTTCATTTCTTCCGTCCCATCATGATTTTCAGATCTTAGCTATTGACCCTCTCTTCTTATTTAACTTATCTTTTGCATATTTCAAAACACTACCCACAGCCAACTTGAACAATACTAGAATAAGGGAGTAGAAAGAACTATTTATTACAATGAAAGGGATGACTACTTTCGTTTCACCTTTTTCTATTAGGTCTTTTAGTCTCCAGACCATATATGTGCTTCTCTGGGAAGTGACCTGAACAACAAATATAATCAGGTCCCACTGAACCCAAAACCAACCTTAATACTATATGCCAAAGAGAAGACTTTTTGTTTCTCCATTGCCTGCAAATGGAAAAAGAATAAGAACACAGCAATTATTTGGGGCCTCCAATCAAATGGGTCCCAAAGAAAAGAAAAGGTAGAGGGGATGAAATGCAGTACAATTAATAGTAGAGGGGATGAAATGCAGTACAATTAACAGTTGAAGCCAAGAGTTCTCAAATATTAGCCTGTATCAGAATCACCTGGAGATCTTGTTAAATCAAATGGTGGGGGCCGCCACTTTCAGCTTGATTCAGTACACCTGGGTAAGACCCTAAGCAACACTGTTCTAGCAAGTTCCTAGGTGCTGTTGATTAAGGTGGTGGTTCCAGGGCTAAGGTTTTCAAATTGACCCTGCCCATGTCCAGGGCCCAAACCCCTGACCACTAGAGCATACTACCTACATACTGACATGTTTTTGCTTAAAGCATTTTTCCAAACTACCAAAAATATTTAATTTGTATGCATATGCATGAGCAAAGTCTTGAACCAGATTCACCAGAATACTCCACTTAAAGAAACTGGGATTTCCAGGAACTTCGAGCTGCCCCAATACTGTGCCAAACACTTAAAATTCATTCTTTCCACAAACGTTTATTAGGGACTAACCATGCGACCCAGTATCGAGCTAAGCACTGGCACACTGTAGAAAGGAAATAGAATCCCTCTTTCCTGGAGCTTACACTAAACTCCCAAAATAAAAGTCCCAGCAGGGGCTCCACTAGTCCATATCATGTTTTCCTGTGAAGTACAAAAAGTTCTCATACAGCAAGTAGAACACTGGCTACATTTTAACTCCTCCTTCGCCCTGGGCTGGCCCCTTGTACAGCCTAAGACCTGCATAAACAGAGTCACCCTGAGACTTGTTTATACAAAGCCCTTAGGCTTAAACTGTCTTGTTTATTCCTATTTAATCTGTAGTTCTCAAAGTCAAATAGGGTTTTCAAATCCCACAGCATATTTCAAGGTTTTAGAGACATTTACAAGGTGGTTGGGGATGGAACTCAGGTACAAATCTTGGATAATTCCTCTGTCTGTGGAATACTCTCATTATTATTCCCTAGGAGATTCTTGCTTATATTTCCCCTCTTCACCATTAGTCTTCTTCCTTTCCCCTCCCTTACAGGAAACATACTGTGTTTAACAGTATCTATCTATCTATATATATATGTATTATTTGAATGTACGGTGCATGTGTGTAGAAACATACAGAAACTATACATATTTCTTTAAATATATTCATGTTACTTGAGGTCAATGTGTTTTTAACTTCCAAAAATTGCATTACACTGTAGACTTAGCCCTACTTATGTTTTTCACTCAACACTACCTTTTTGAATTCTAATCCTACAGTTAAATGTACATCTAGTTCATTACTTCTAGCTGCAGCAAAGTATTCCATGGAGCATATCCACCATATTTTGTTTTTCCACTCTCCAAGTGATGAACTGAAGTTACCAGCAATGCTCAGTTGCTTCCAACAATGTTATTGTGAAAATTCTGTTACTGTCTCTTAGTGAACTATTGCAGAATGAAATAATTACAAGGTGAGAAGTGATGGTGGGAAATAGGTGGAGAAACGGAAAAATTCAAAACCTAGGCAGAAAATAATTTTTCAATGATTTTACAGTAAGTGTTGCTGGTGTTGCCTTATGGGAAGCAAAGGAAAAGCAGCAAAACTGATTTTTTCAAGAACTGACAAGAAACACTCCTCACAGACATGCTCCTATAACCACCCGGGGACTGAGAAACCAGAAGTATTAGAGTTCAGGACAAGTCACTTAATTAAAAGGAATTAGTTTGTAAATTTAGAAAAGTAGTCATGTTAACCTAGCAAAGATTATTTTAGTATCAGCTGTATAAGAACAAAAGCAAGCAAGCACTATTCCACTTCTTATAAGGATACTGCTAATCAACTCCTTCGTTCATGAAATTCTCATGCTGGGAGAGTTCAGGAATGTTAGAAGAAAAACTTTTCAACACCTGGACAAGCAGACCTTTAGTAGTTGTTGTTACCAATGGTTCTCAATGCTGCCTGAACTTCAAAATCACCTATGAAAAAATTCCACTGCCAGGGCTCCATGCTGCACTACTGCACTCAGATTCTCTAAAGGTGAGTCCAAGAGTGGTATATTTTAAAACTGTTCCTATAACCCAAATATGCAGATAGGATTGATAAAAATCACTGAACCAAACACTTGAAGTTACAAATACTCGGTTTGTCAATCAGGATATCAACATCAAATAAGAGAAAACATTGCTTCGAATTGGCATAATGAATAAGGAAATTTATCAGCTCACCCAGTCACAGTTCATAATGCAGACTTCTGTCAAGGTATATCCAGGTCACAGGTATATTTCTCCAAAGTTTTGCCACCCCTGCTCTAACGGACGCCTTCCTCCTCAGGCTGGTAGCAAGATGGCTTGCAGCCATTCAACACCGCACACCCAAGCACGCCCAGTAGCTGCTGCTTTACGGAAACGAAACCTTTCCCAGCAGCCCCCAACACATATATACTCATGGCTAATTGCACAAGCTGAGGATGGTAATTGAATTATCAAGACCAGCTGAGAGTGATTGTTCTCAAACTTGAGTGTGCTTTAGAATCACCTGGAGAATGTATTGATTCAGAGTACTGCCCTGCCCCAGAGATGCTTATTCAGTTCTTCTAGAGTAGGGCCCAAGGACTTGCATACTCAGTTCCCAAAGCAATTTTCATGCACTTTGGGAACCATTTTGAGAACCAGCTGACAATGTAAGCAGCTTTCCCTAAAACACATGGTTATGTGAAAAAGTAAACACCTGTGGTTATTTAAATATGTCCACAAATTCTCTGACACTCTTTTCAAAAGCTGGACTCTAATTTCCCTTCCTTTGACTGTGGGCTGGACTTAGTGGCTCACTTCTAACTAACAATAAAGTAGAAGTGATGGTGTATGATTTAAATTGTAGGTCATAAAACACATTGCAGCTTCCATCTTGGTCAGTCTCTCTCTTGAATCATTCACTCCGAAGGAAACAAATGGCCATGTTGTGAGGACACTCCAAGGAGCATCCCACATGGTAAAGAGCTGAGGCCTCCAGTGCATAGACACGTGAGCCAGTCCATTCGGAAGCAGATCCCCCAGCTCCAGCCAAGTCACCAGATGACTGCAGCCCTTGCCATCATCCTGATTCAAACTCATGAGAGATCCTGAGCCAGAACTCCCAAACAGGCTGCTCCTGAATTCCTGACCCACAGGAATATGTTTATAAATATTTGTTGTTTTAAGCCACCACGTTTTGATGATAATCTGTTTTGCAGCAACAGATAACTAAGACAATAAGTGAACAAAAGAGAAAAGAGAAACCATCTTGAGTAATTCATAGTGTCTGCTACAGCTTGCTTCAGTCAATGAAAGTTCAGTATAAAAACACACCTGCCAAGAAACTCGGGAAATCCAAACTAGATTTTAAGGAACAACACGAAGTTAAAAGTCCTTCTATATTCAAGCAACCTCTAGGAAGCTCAGAATCAGGAGTTCAGGGATCTTTATTGCAGTGCTGTTCCAACGTTAATTCAAGAAGTATTTGTTCCATTCTCCTCTTCCTAGAGTCCATCCATCTCACGTCCTATATCTTTTGTTGCTGTTAATCTCATAATCTCCATTCCCTCCTTCTGGTTTGTACCTCCCCCCCAGGCTTTCTTAGACTCTCTTACTGCTGCTCAGAATCTGGTCTGTGGACCAGCATCATCAGTTTCACCTGGGAGCTTGTTAGAAAGGCAGAACTTGGGCCTGACCCCTGACCTACTGAATCAGAATCAGCACTTAAGTTTGAGAAATGCTGTTCTACACTATGACCATTAGGCTTAAGCTCCCACCACTAACTGCAGTGGCCCCCAAATTTTGATGCATCTTGTAATTACTTGGGATGTTTAAAAACTGCCGGCTCCCAACCTAGACATTCTGACTTGATGTGTATGCGTCAGGACAGGCCATTGGAAGTTTTAGAAGCTTCCAGGTGATTCTAATGTCCAATGAAGTTTGGGAACTATTAGCTTACAACCTTCTTTGCTTGGTATTTCCCAATTAATTTTTTTTAAAGAGGGCATTTGATTAACCTGTTTTATCTTTTAGTACAAAGGCATGCCATGGGCATTTAACCAGCCAACTGTGGGGGAAAGAGTAAGTATTGCAGGATTACATGACCCAAAACATAACCACTGCTGCTCAGAAAGGCTGTGGGGAATGTAGTTTTCTGTAGTACAATGTTTCTCAATCTTGACAACACATTAGAATAATCCAGGGAGCTTAAAAATCTCAATGCCTAAACCCCACAAAATAATTAATTCAGAATCCCTGGGTTGGATCCAGACAATAATATTGTTAATCCGCCCAGGTTATTCCAATTTGCAGCCAACCGTGAAAACCTCTGTTAAAATAAATAGTGGACATAGCAGTGACATACAACAGTATTCCAATACAAATCAAAATTATGTTAGCTTTAAAATCATGGGTTTTACTTTTGACCTCAACCTAAAATTAGTTGAGTGAATGGAAGCACAATGTAAGGAAAAGAACATAGGTTTTGAATCAGACAAAACTGGGGTTTAATTAACCCATTGGTTGAGTGGATTTAGGCAAGTTTTTAATCCTGATAAACTTCAGTGTCTTTATCCATAAAATGGAGAAAAAACCAACTAACTCAAAATGTTCTAAGAATAATAAATTTTATAATGTAAAACACCTTGGACATTGTAGGTGATGAAATGTTACTTACTTTCTCTTCCATGTATGAGGGAATATTTTCTTTAAAAAGTGTAATTCTGTGTATTATTGGATGTAAACCTCCCACCAACCCCATAGAGTAGGAGTACTGTTGTTTTTCTTGTTTGACTGGTGAGAAAACTGAAACTCAAAAGCGGGCTAAATAATGAGCAATAAGCTGAGATTCAAACACAGGTTACCTAACCCCAAATCCTAGATTCTTAACCATCCCATTCTACCTCCTTTCTACAATAGCTACCTCCTTGTCGTGAAAGACAAATATTGGTGTGCATACAGGGTTGAAAGGAGGCACTGGGAAGGGAGAGAATAATGTCTTTGCTGATGGGATATGGCACATGTGCTACCAGCATTCTGGTAATTGTTCTGCTCTTTCCCTTCCCTCAGGCCAACTTGTCAATTGCAGACCTTTCCGTACTGTCCTAGAAAGTCATAATGCAATTCTTCAAAGGTGGTACTGTCAGTATAGTTCTGAAAAATCACCAGAATGTGCTTATTTGTTTTCATACACAATTCTCTGTCTACACAAGCATAACACAGTCTGTACTTTCACAAACTAAGGAATGGAAGAGATACAAACCTATAAATAACTATTTCCAATTAACCTTCTTCTACTCTTTCAATTTGATCTTTCAAATTGATCTTAATTCTTTGTCCTTCAGAAGCCAATTACAGTTGTCACTTGATTTTTTCAGATATATTTCTTTTCTTGTTTATACTGCTTCTTCTATCTTGTAGTTAATTCCTTCAATCTCCCTTGGTAAATTAATTACCCAGGATGTTTTTCAATTTAAGTAAATTTCATTTGTACTTCTTTGTATCTTTTCTTTTTTTTTTTTTTGCTTGTCTGAAAGGAAAGTTTATTTTTATATCCAAATGCCATATTTTAACAATCAGATAATGCAGGCATCCTGTGAGGATTTACTGGATTAGCTAAAGAACACAAAACATCAGATTGTAATTAGATGACTACAGAGAAAAAACATAGGATGCATATTTCCACAAAATAGCTGGCATCCTTCAGCATATTCAAAGTAAAGATAAGTTATCTATTTTGGCCTCTCTGTGGTTTAGAAAAGGGTTCTTTGCACAATGGCTACACACTGGAATTCATCTTGCTTTTCTGAGAATATTACAGCATCTCACTATGCCTCTAAAAGGACCAGCCTCAAAATTATCAAGGGCACTTACACAGAGACCAGCAGTTAGAAAGAACACAGAAATGAAACACAGACTGATAAGTGGGTGGAAGTCATTCATCTTTTAAAGCCCATAAGAAAAACAGATTTTTAAATTAAAATGTCTACAATAGGTTCAACACCTGTCTCTCAGCCCCTCCCCTCTCTGTCATGGAACAGCATTCAAGTGTGGGAATGTTTCTCTTAAACATGTATAAATCGCACATTTAGTCATGCTCCAGCTTTGCATCTTTTCAATACACTCATCCCTGTATAACCCCTTAGTTTAAGGGCATGCAGGAAAGATGTCGATCAACACCTGAAACTAACACAATATTGTAAATCAACTACGCTTCAATATTTAAAAAGTGAGCTTGGATAGCAATTGATGTCTGTATTAATATCAATTAAATCAGCATTTTCTTAATGATAAAAACTCAGGGGCTTCCCTGGTGGTGCAGTGGTTGAGACTCTGCCTGCCGATGCAGGGGACACGGGTTCGTGCCCCGGTCCGGGAAGATCCCACATGCCGCGGAGCAGCTGGGCCCGTGAGCCATGGCCGCTGAGCCTGCGCGTCCGGAGCCTGTGCTCCGCAACGGGAGAGGCCGCAGCAGTGAGAGGCCCGCGTACCGCAAAAAAAAACCCAAAAAAACTCAGATACAGATTTAAGAGTCAGAATTGCAGCAGGCCCAAGTCCTATACGTAAGTTTAATTTAAGCTAAAGTTTGTCTTTGGCATACTTCACTTACTCTCTTTAGTCACTAGGACCTCACATTATTCAGACCTTCTCCTATTTCTCTTTCCCTATCAAAATGTAACCATCCCATACTAAAGTCCCTTGATTCTCTGCTAAATAACAATTATCTCCTCTCTTTTCTACACTACTATACTCCTCTCGACTGGTTCATTCCCACTGGCATACAAGCATATTCAAATATTCCCCATCTTAAAAAGAAATTTTCCTTGAGCCCACAAAGCTATTATCCCATTTTTGACACCTTGTATAATAAAATCAGTTTAGAGTTGTCGATAGTCACTCTCAACTTCCTCACTATCTATTCCCTCTGAAACCAGACCAACGAACTTTCATCCCCACTACTCCACTGAAACAGCTCCTCAACAAAATTGCCAACTACCTCCTCCTTGCCAAATCAATGGGCAATTCTCTGCTTTCATCTTCCTCACTCTCAGCAGCATTCTACAGTGTTACGACTAACTCCTTCCTGAAAAACATTCTTACCTTGGCTTCCATGACACCAGGACAGGCTCCATGTTTTGTTTTTTTTTCTGTTAGTTGCTCCCTCAGAGTCTCCTTTCACGGGTCTTCCTCCTCTGCCCAACTTCTGAGTGTTATCCCTCACCCATTTGTCTACTCAAATTCTCCCCAAAAAGGATTATCATGTATTTACATGACTCTGAATACTACCTAGGTGCTAAGCATTCCCAAATTTACGTCTCCAACCCTGACCTCTCCCCAAGTCCAAACCTGCATATCTACTTGCAAAACTGCAAGCAGTCCATTTGATGTGAATTGTGTGTTTAATAGGTATCTCAAATTTAACATCCAACACAGAACTCTTAATTTGCAAACCGAAAACCTGAAACTCTGCAAGCTTCCCTATCCCACTTGACAGCACCACCAATCACCCTTTGCTCTTGATTCCTTGACTCTTCTGTCCTTCACCTTTATCCTTGATTTCTCTCTTCGTTCCCTTCATCCCCCCACCCCACCCCCACATACCACTCATCAGTCCATCAGCTGATACTTTGGTTCTACCTCTGAAACACATTCCAAGTCCAGCCGCCTCTCACTATCTTTGTTGTTACCACTTCAAGCCATTGTCAGTTTTTTTCCAGATTAAGTGTAATAACCTCTTAAGTTGTCTCTCTGCTTTTGCTCTTCTTTTCTTTACAGTCTACTCTCAGTTTAGCAGATGATCAAAGAACCCCTCTCCCCTAATGCCACTTCCACTGGCATTTAATTATACTTAGAATAACATTTAACTCTTTACTTGGCCTACATTTCTAATGGTCTGATTCCTGTGGTGGTCCTTATGCTTTTCTCCCTAACATATATTCTTTCTTCAAATGATTGGCCTAAACCAGTGGTTGTCAAACTTGAGTGTCAAAAGGCTGATTCTAGGACAGAAACAGGAAATATTAAAGATGATCCTGGAGCATCTTGTAGTGTCATAAAGTAAGGAAGTGCTAACACACACACATGTGCACACACATGCACGCACATACACACATGCATGCACACACACACACACACACACACACACACCTGGTAGAGGTATATCAAATAGGCACAGAAGCCAACTGAAAGAATTCCCAATGTTCAACACTGGAATAATCTGAGCAAGAAAATACATAAAGTAGTATTGGGTTATAATCCAAAGTATGATATCCATGAGTCCATACCAATATAAATAAATGATTGAATAAATTAATAAATGGGGAGAAGAAACAATCTCCCATGCAGATAGATTCCAAATAAATTATTTAGATACTTCACCATAAAGCAGAAATCTGAGAAACACTATTTCAGCCAGATGATCAAGGTCAACATCAACAGTCACAAATCATGTTGATAGTATGTACCTTTGATGAAAATGACATTTCTGTAATCTTCCTTCCCAAAACCTATAACCCCAGTATAGTCATGAGAAAAACATTGGACAAATTCTAGTAGAAGGGCATACTACAATATGACTGACAATTACTCCTCAAAACTGTCAATCAACAAAAAATAAGAAAGTCTGAACTGGAGAAAATATTTGCAAATGAAGCAACTGACAAGGGGCTAATCTTCAAAATATACAAACAGCTCATGCAACTCAATATCAATAAAACAAACAAGCCAATCAAAAAATGGGCAGATCTAAACAGACATTTCTCCAAAGAAGACATACAGATGGTTAAAAAGCACATGAAAAGATGCTCAACATCACTAATTATAAGAGAAATGCAAATCAAAACTACAATGAGGTATCACCTCACACCAGTCAGAATGGCCATCATCAAAAAGTCTGCAAACAATCAACGCTGGAGAGGGTGTGGAGGAAAGGGAACCCTCCTACACTGTTGGTGGGAATGCAAACTGGTAAAGCCACTAAGGAGAACAGTATGGAGGTTCCTTGAAAAACTAAAAATAGAGTTATCATGTGATCCAGAAATCCCACTTGTGGGCATATATCTGGAGGAAACCATAATTCAAAAGATACATGCACCCCAATGTTCACTGCAGCACTATTTACAATAGCCAGGACATGGAAGCAACCTAAATGTCCATCAAAAGAGGAATGGGTCAAAAAAACGTGGTACATGTATACAATGGAATATTACTTAGCCATAAAAAAGAATGAAATAATGCCATTTGCAGCAACATGGAGATTGTCATGCTGAATGAAGTAAGTCAGATGGAGAAAGACAAATATCATATGATATCACTTATATGTGGAATCTAAAAAAAAGCTACAAATGAACTTATCTACAAAACAGAAATAGAGTAACAGATATAGAAAATAAACTTATGTTTACCAGGGGATAAGGGCGGAGGGAGGGATAAGTTGGAAAATTGGGATTGACACATGCACACTACTGTATATAAAATAGATAACTAATAAGGATCTACTGTATAGCACAGGGAATTCTGCTCAATACTCTGTAATGGCCTATATGGGAAAAGAATCTAAAAAAGAGTGCATATATGTATATGTATAAAAGATTCACTTTGCTCTACACCTGAAACTAACACTACACTGTAAATCAACTGTACCCCAATAAAAATTTATAAAAAACAATAAAAAAGAAAATCTGAGAAACTGTCATATCCAAGAAGAACCTAAGGAAACAACAGCTAACTGCAACATGGCATTTTAAATGGGATCCTGGAACAGATAAAGGACATTAGATAAAAATAAGAAAATCTGAATAAATTACAAACTTTTGTTAACAATAATGTAACAAAATTGCTTCACTAATTATTACAAATATAGCAAACTAATGTAAAATGTTAATAACAGAGGAAATTGGAGGGTGGTATATGGAAACTATCTGTACTACTTCTTCAGTTTTTCTGTAAATTTAAAATTGTTCTAAAAAATAATGTCTGTCTTTTTAAAGTTTTTTTAAAAAGAGAAAAGAAGGACAAACTTCCTTCTGGGGAAGTTATAAACTTTCTGAGAAGGCAGCAGATTGCGCCAGGGCTTGAAGTAGGAGTATGAGTCAATCTTATTCAAATCCCAGGTGACTTCTGATTTCCACCACAAACTCACTAAGAGGAAGCAAAGCTTTAATGCTCCAGGTGTAAATAAAAATCTACTTTCCTCTCTCCTTCTCAAAGGCATAGTAAAATTAGTCTGAGGTTTCTCAGACTGAAGTGTTTATCCAAAGAAGCTCTGATGATCACTTCTCTTTGGCTTTCTCAAACTTAGGGCTATGGCACAATTGTCAACAAATCTCACAAGTTTATACCTTGTTCCACTTCAAATATATATACTTAAAAGCTTAAAGCAAAAAACAAAAAACTTGAGCATACATCAGAACCACCTGGAGGGCTTGTAAAAACTTTGGTAACTGGATGTCACTTTCAAAGTCTCTGATTCCTTAAGTCTTGTATTTCTGAGTTCCCAGGTAATATTCATGCTGCTGTTCCAGGGAATACACTTTGAGAACCACTAGGCAAAACCAAGAATGGTACTCCATTGTTACCCCAGTTTTTTAAGAAATGGATATGAGACCATACTCAGCCAAAAGTTACATGAGACGAAATTAGATGAACTGCTTCTGGGAAAGCCTTCCTCATCCTAAAAGGAAGGCACAGACCCCTCTCTTCTCCTGCATGTATTGTACTTAAATATAGCAACCAGCTTGAGATCAAGTGGGAAACGGCAAAAAAATGGCATAGCAAAAAAATGGGGAAACCTGCATCTTTAATGATGTCATTGAGCTATTAAATCAACTAACCTTGGAGTCCACCGGCTCTTCAAACATCCCATGTGAGATAAATTATTTCCTAATTGTCTATGCCAATTTGAATCATAATGCTTGGTTTCTGATAATTAAGATCATCCTGAGACACTACCTTCCAAATCCTATCCCTTCCCACTCTCCTCATCAGTTACTAGTTCCAGGCACAGTGGCCTTCAGTTTCTCAAACCTGCAAAGCTCATTCTACATCAGGATCTGCCGTTGCTAGTCCCTCTACCTGGACACTCTGCCCTCAGACCTCCCCATGGCTGGCTCTTTTTTGTCATTGAAGTCTTAAATCTGGTGTCAAAGATATGTTTCCAAATCACACAATCTGAAGTGGTGTTCTCCACCTACCTCCAATACTCTTTACTCTATTACCCCATTTTATTTCCTTCAGAGCAGTTACACCATCCTAAAGTATATTCTAGTATTTGTACATCTGTGTTCCTTTTCAACCTTCACCACCTCCTCTCTTTCTACAATGTAAGGTCCATGAGAATTGTGACCATCTCTATCTTGTTCATCTCCCTATCTCCAGTGCCTGGAAGAGTGCGTAGGAATGGAGTGAGTAATTAACAAATATTTGTTTAATGAGTTAATTAAAAATGCTAACATATGCTCATTTTTAAATAAATCTGGACTTTTTCCAAATGAAAAAGAATTTGAGAAAGAAATTTGAGAATTTCAGAAAGATTGTTGAGAGAAGATATTTAAAGGTAATTCTCAAAGATTCCCTTCAAAAAGAAATGACTCCATGTAGAGAACTATGTATTGCATCTACATATAGGGCACCCAGATTCTCAATAAGAGATCAAGTAAAGATTATCAAAACTCCTGCTGTATAAAGACAGCTGACAATGTATCCATACACCAGACTACAGCAATGCCAGCAAAAGAAAGGGCAGCAACTTTCAAAGTCAAAAGTCACTAAGGGCAGAGAAAATATTCTGTCTCTGACCCAGAGAGCTTCCTGTAATGAACAAGATAAGGGATTATTTCATACGTTTGTGTTTTTTAATAGTGGTATACATTTCAATATAAGTCAGAGAGTGGAGTCACTAACATTCACTTAACCTGGCCCAGCAATTCAAGTCAGTTTCCTAAAGAGGGGATCAGAGATAGGCTTAGAAAGGAGCATGGCCTAGGGGAGTTGAAAAACTTCTTTCTCACTTTTTCTTCAGAGAGAAACTCCGTCCAAAGGGCACCCTCCGGAGCATCTGGAGCACAGTGATAGAATAATTTGTTTCTTCCTCCAGTACCTGCAAGTTACCTGTTCCCTGGATTGACTGTCTACTCTGAACTTACAGGAAGCACCCTCCCTGCCTCCTTCTGGGACATCATCATACGGGTTAGACGAATTGATTCTCCCCATATTCTGTTTTCAACCTCCTTTTGCAATTGGAAAAGCCTCTTTACCAAGGCTAGGCTGTCCTGATGAATGAGCAGAATCAGCAGCTACCGATGAGGCAGGATTTATAGTTGAGAGATGATGTCTTTGACTCTCAAAATACTACCCCAGCCACTGCCCATGATTGAACTTCACCTGAAAAGGGACAAAACCTTTCAAAAGGGAATGATTTCTGTTTTACATGGTGTTCATGTCCTATAAATTTCTTTAAGCGTCTTGTTGAATTTAAACTATCTTGGTAATTGTTTTAGTAGGCAGGTGAAGTTCCTGGAGGAACATACCCATCACTGGAAGGTACATTATCAGGTCATCCTCATTCAAGTGGTCATGCTTTTAACAAGAGTAAGTCAAACAGGGTTTACTATGTAAGGCCTTAAACTAAATGAATGATCAGAGGAAGAATTTTGTTTGGTTTTCTTTTTTCTCACAAATTACTTTTTAAGCCCAGGGGATATCGTCCCATCCTCCTTCTCTAGGGAAAGTAGAGAGCACAGTCTTTCTTTCCCATTCACCATCCAAATAAGCCACAATATGTGTTAGAAGGCTGAGAAGCTAGAGTTCAAAGCATAGGGCTATCAGACACTATTCTGTTCAGAATTGTAACTGTGAAGGATAAGAACTCTACTTACTATTGCTGTATGTATTATTCATGGATTCATGGACAAAATAACTAATTATAAAAGGCTTCCCAGGGCTTCCCTGGTGGTGCAGTGGTTGAGAGTCCGCCTGCCGATGCAGGGGACACGGTTCGTGCCCCAGTCCGGGAAGATCCCACATGCCGCGGAGTGGCTGGGCCCGTGAGCCATGGCCACTGAGCCTGCGCGTCCGGAGCCTGTGCTCCGCAACGGGAGAGGCCACAATAGTGAGAGGCCCGGGTACCGCAAAAAAAAAAAAAAAAAAAAAAAAGGCTTCCCAAACTAGTTTTGCTTAATAAATCACTCTTCCCTGATTTTACTTCCATTTTTATTTGTTCCTGATTCCTATAAACTTACCTACATTACTCCTGTTTGGTCTTTGTGTCTGATTTGTCAGTTAATTTTGGGCTGCTTGTCCTGTTCTTGCTACTAAACTATTCTATTTCTTTATCTGCCTGACTACTCTATTAAAGCTTAACAAGAGAAAAAAGTTATTTTCAAATATTAGTCTTATGTTAATGTATTTATTAAGACTAACAGGCTGTGCCTTCACTCGTTTATTTATATTAATAGTTATCAATCACCTTGTATCAAACTTTAGGCTAGGCACCACAGGGAAAAATAAAATGAAGACAGTTTATACCCATTATGTTAGTTACAGCCTGATAAGCAATGTATAAAAACAAGTGTTATATGAGGTAGGAAGTGGTAAATATGCTCCAGAGATTACACTAAGCTTTGGTGAGAGGTCACAGCTAGAATACAGCAGAGGAAACACAGCCCAGATTCAAGAGAAACAGCTCATTAGGAGAGATGATGTAGTAAATTTCATTATCAAAAAATATATACCTACAGGAAAAATATATATATTTTGGAGAGTGAAAGGAACCTGTCAAGCATTTGATTTTAGGAACAACCAGACTGGGGGGAGGAATGAAAACCTGCAAAATTATACAACAGACTACATACCAAGTTCAGAAAACATATGATTTATTAAACCTTTATGCAGATTATAAACTTTATATATACAAGTGATGTAGAAGATCAACAATCAACACACCACATTTGGTCAAATCCTATCTGAGAAACTCTGGACTTTGCTTCCAAAATGTGTTTCTCTCTGAAAGTATAGAGAGTCATCTGTGGAAACTGTTTCTCTAACAGGGAATAAATAGTTAGTCAAATGAAAATGTCAAAACCTTGAGGAAAAGGAATCATATAACCTTGGATTTTTGCAATAATTGGAAAAAGGGAAAGTTGGCCAAGTCAAGAGTATACACTATCTGGGAAGCCAGATTCCAAGACATTCAAAAGAAAGGCAAGATTGATTCCATGCTCTGGTCTCCATAAAAGAAAATGACTCACAAAGCTGGAAGATTTTTAAGATAATTTTGATGATATAGCATCAAGTCCTGATTAAAAGGATAAGAAATGTATTCAAATAAGTGTTATATGGGATTTTTTTCAAAATGGAAATAGGTAGGAGAGAAGGCTATGGAATGAGAGAATAGATACCCAGGAGGTTCTCTGGGGAGCTCACATTCTCACAAATTAATTTCACATTAATTTGTAAAAATTTGGAAATATTATTCCAAAAGTTGGAAATAAGATGCATAATCAGGTATGACTATAAAAGAAGTCTTAGAATTAGAAAAAAGTGTGAGGTTTTGCTAAAACCTGTAGTAAACTGAGGCTTGAAGAAAAATTGGGACAAAGGGAAGAAGAATAAACATAGAAAGGATGGATGGGGGCTACATAAGGAAATATTTTTAATGGCAAAGGAGAGAAATTAACTAAATAATATCAGTTGCAACTCATAGACAAGGGAACAAAAATGGAAAGAGTGGTGGGTTGAGCTTCAGTGAAATTGGTTTTTCACCCCTGGAAGTACCACCTTGACGTCCTTGAGTTTCCATGTCCTTCCTGGTCCTACAGAATTTTTATGCCAGGGAATCTATTTAGATCTGTACATGGGTGAGCCACCTCCTTCTTCCCAAGACTCTCATTTTCTAGGTGGATTCTTTTATCAGTCAACTCCTACAGTCCTGTTCAACCTTCTTAGAGTCTTCCTACACTCTTCCTAGAGTGTTTAGGTGATTAAGGACACATACAAATTTAAAATAAGACAATTCTCCCTGTTGAAAATAGATTTCCCTCTCCTTTTTCTTTGAAAATTTGGAATTGTAAGTACTTTCTCATCTCTTTGAAATGTATATAAATCCTTTTAAAGACCAGATGGGCTTTTCATCAGCTAGTCTTTTGTCTATTTTATGACCCAGAATGTCTTTCTCAAGGACAGGGGAGTCATCTGTTTGAAATGCAAACATCAAAGAAGATAGCACCCTTATCTCCTAGTTTCTACTAGGAGGTATGAGCCTAATTTCAGTGGGCACATTGCTCCAAGTTGCAAAACTACCTCCTTATCATAAAGAGATGAGTTTGTTTTTCTACTGAATAAAGCAATTTAGCTAATACAGACGGTCACCCCAATTACCAGGTAAAGTTAAGATGAATTGTGTGTGACAAATGGTGTTATCAAGTTCTCTTACTTGAAGACCAGTTATTGTTTATCTTGAAAACATGTATGTAATTGGTTGTATCTTCTTTGCTATATAAGGAGATGTGATTCCTTTCTGTCAGTGCAGTCTCTTAAAGCTGATTGCCTGTGACACTCAGCACATTCTGGTTTAATGCTTATTCAGCAATAAAAGTGTTTTCTTTCTCTTACTAACTTTGCGAAGAGAATTTCTGGATTTAGAGAAGACTCTTTTTTTAATTATATTCCTCCAAAAGATACCAACCTTTCCTTTCCTGACACATTGAAAATTAACATACAAACCTACTTCAAGAGACACTTATGCCTATAGGGAAAGAGATAGACTCAAAATACACATAGTTTGGGAGTGTTGATTTATCCTTCTCAGCAGCTGATGTCTTCAATGCTGTATTTGTTATTGTTGGATAAAAAATTTTAGAACATTTTTTTTTTCACTTGATTCCAAGTAAGTAAAGATCAGAAGTGACCTTAAGTTGAGTTTTCTGTCCTAAAAAAAAGATTGTGACTCATTTAATAATGTTGAAAGGACATCTGAAAATTTTTCCAAGTGGAAAAAAATAGTGTTTCAGGTGTTTTCATTGGTATATCTGAATCCTACTAAACATCTGTAGGCTACATAGCAGAACAGTCATTGTGCTCTACTGAAATCACCATCTTTCTATAACAAAACATTTCATTAGGTCGTTGAAACCATAGAAACCCTTTGGAAGCATATTCGCTCCCACCAGCTGCTGTGTACTGATATCAGTTGGCCTTTGACAGATATTTGCTAGTGGAAGCCGTGTGTTTCCCCATGGGGTAGGAACTAGCAGTCGTGTTGGAGACAGGCATCATTCCCATGCATAGACAACAGCAAAACAAACATGGCCCTGTGGTGATGGATATAGAGGAAATCTTAGTGAGGGTTTCAGAGAGCTAAGTTACCTGTGGTCAGTAACCAGTATGTTTTAGGAATACAGAGTTAAACACAATTATCAGAGATGTCATTGCAATACTAATGGAGAATATAGATGACATGTGAGTTTCATTCCATAAGCCAACTTTAATTGGGAGTGATTGATTGGAATGCTGTGTTGAAGAAGATACTGAGGCTGTGTCTATCATGAATGTAGAAGCAGGGAGTAGCAGCCCATGGGTTACATATCTACTTTTCCTAATATAAAGCTTCTTTTGTACTTTGTGCCTTTATTGGACCTTGTATTTGGTGCCTGATCCACAAAAGAGACCCAGGAAATGACTGCAATTGGTTGGATGACAAATTCTGACACAGGCTGTAGCATGAGGAATGACTTGTAGGTTTTGACCGTAAGAACTCGACTCACCCAAAGCCGTAATTTGGGGAAGCTGGGGAGGAGACATCTGCTCAACAGTTCTCCAAATTTAAGAGTTGAATGGCTTGGCCTAGAAAAAAAAAAAAAAACCCATATAATTCAACAAAGATCTGAGAAAGCAAAAGGCCATGCTAACCAGTGATCATGTGGGGCATTTTTAAAGGAGTCAGACCTCTCCTTGCTTGTTGATTTTCAACTTTTTCTTCAAATCCCAACCTCCTATATTTATTGAATCCTAGACCTGGAAGGTATCTTAGAAGTTATAAAATGTAACTCCCTCATTTTCCAGGAAAGGAATGAAGGTGAGGCTCAGATAGTTCAACTTTTTAAGGTCACACAGCTGCTAAGTGGCTGAGCCAGGTCTGAAAGCCCTAAAGTCAGAGGAGTCCAGTGCTCTTTCATTACATTATTCTGTGAGAATGATCCTCCCTCCTTCATTCACTCAACCTGGAGTTCTTTTCTTGGGCAAACCCTCACCTCATGGAAGGGCTGTGCAGGGTCCTGCACAGAGGCTTGAAGATGCGTCTTAAGTGGAAAGATTTGAGCACAGGGCCCTACATGGCTGAACCCCATGGGGTTCTTCTATGACTCTTATAAGAACTAGGTACCTGTTATCCCCCCAGGTGTTCTTTGTAGATGCCCACAGTCCCACCAAAAGGTTGGATTAGGCTTCCACACTGGGAAAAGGGCCCACCCCACACCCCTCATGTAGGGTCAAACCCATAAACAGTAGGTCCCTCCCCTCAAGGGACCTTTCCATTCCTTGATAATTTCAGTTCACCAGATCCTCAAATGTAGTCCCCGTAGGTCCTCCTCTCCTATTCCTAACAGCTCCTGAGCACAGAAAAAAACTGTAGCACTATTATTACCTGTTATGATACCTAGTTTCTTCTTCATTCTTAATGAGTCTGACTACATTAAACACTCTTGACATGGTGCTCAAGCTTTTCAAGTCAAGACCTATGAAATGGAGTTCAATGGTCAACACTGGAAAGCGGAATAGCCTTACCGGTTCCCCAGGACAGGTGAATGCTTTTGGACAGAGGTTCACACTCTTTTTTCAACCAATCTTAGCTGCTTAGCAAGCTGAGGACTCGTGGCACTTTGTGCTCTAGTGCTCATTTACAAACATTAGGATGAAAGAATAACTTCAGATCAGGCCATTCCTCTCTTTGGTCATATTCTGGGATCAGTGTTAGGGAGACCATTTCAAAATTCTTCTGATGCTTTAATTTGTAAAATATTTATTCTTCTCCAAGTTTATCTAAAACACAGTGCCATGGACCTTTGATCACGTTGCCTGTATATAGAACGATCCAGAGCACAAGCAAGAGAAAGTTGATTGGTTAATACTTCACGATTCCTCCTCAGTGTATATGGCAACCAAGACACCATGTGATTTCAATTCATACAAAGAGACCAATAACCACATCAATAATATCAGCAATGGGAACTCTCCTGGAAGGTGAACATTTTAAAAATCTTATAACACATCATCACAGAAAACAAAGTTTTCTCCATCTCTAATTAGTACTTTCTCAGGGTAGGTAAGGTTCTCTTGGGGCCCTAACAGAGCCAGAGTCAACAGCAGGTTATATTCTACAATAAAACAAACCAAAACTCTGGAGGCCCTCCACCAGGCTTCAGCATGACAGTGTCAGAACATCTTACCTTCCTACGTTCACCCCTGCAAGGGAGCATCAGAAAGGAGAAGCAGCTGTAAAGACAGCAGTGAAGAATTACAAGCAAACAGCTCTTCTACAGCTGCTAACAGTCAAGGGGCTGACAAACCCCCTTTGATCTTCTTATCTTTCAAATGAAGAAATGAAATGAAATGAAAGAGGCTGAAATGAAGAGACTCAGAAATATCCTAGCCATCAGGACAATATGAAGTCTTTCTTTTGCTCTTAAAGGTCGTTACTAAGAGCCCAGCTATTTTACTCCAAAATTATGGGTTATACTGAGAGAAATAAATGGCCATTTACTTTCTATGGAGTTTGTTAAGAAGAGAGCCTCAGGACCGTTATCTATATGCCTGCCTTGTCCTGAGAAACAAAAAAGAAAGACTAACTAAACTGCATACCACGAGAAAGCAGCCACACAACAGAAATAGCACCAATGGTCTGTATAAGAGCCATTTACAGGCTGACAACTTAAAGTCACAATAGCAGAAGGAAGAGCAAAGGGAGCAGAAGAGGACTCCTGCCCCAACTGAAGATAGAGCAGGCAACAAACTGCTCAAAAGACCACATCAAGAAAAAGTTCAAACGATGAGTTTTGCAAGGAGGTCGGCAAAGCCTCAGACACAAAGACATTACAGAGGGATGCTATAAACCCCTTGCAAGACCCACAGGAAAATGACAAATGAGTCGATACCACAGCAGCTGAACTGATGCTGGCCTGGCTTTGCCTGACCTGAGCTCCTCATCAAAGCTGTGTGCGGTGGTTACGTTGGTAACAACTAAATTCACTTTTGTACGACATGTCCAAAATAAGGTATATTCATTAAAATATTTAACTGTTTGACTAAATTTATTAGTCACACATCTTCCCAGAGATAAGGTATGATTGGTCTTCTGTAGCTAACGGAAACCTTCAGCTGTAGTCTCAGCACCTCATACCAGTATACCTAGAGACATCACAAGGAACCAGAAAGCACGTCACTGGAAGCAACCGAATACAGAGAACTTCTCTATTCCAGGCAAGCCTGACTGATGGAATCCCAGATGGCTGCCAGTTTTACCTCAATTCTTCCTTCCCTCTAAAACAGGGGTACCAGCAAACTATGGTAGCATGTGGGACAAATCTAGTCAGCTGCCTGATTTTGTAAATAAGGCTTATTGGAATACACCCACATTGATTTGTCTACATATTGTCTGGGCTCCTTTCTCAGTGTAATAGCAGAGTTGTGTGGTTTTAACCATCAGTACACTCTATCGCTTGCATCCTTCCTCATCCTTGTCTTTCCTTCTTCCCGTTTTAGGACTATTATTCACCCATAGTATTAATACCAGGAAGTGTCTGGATCCCCATCTAATCAGGCAGTTTAGAACCCAGCTGCCACTAGTGGTTCATTCTAGTTTTGGAGTTTGGGGAATTTTCATTGTTATTGTTTTCAATTCATTTAATTTATTAACTTGAAAGCATAGCTTTTAGTAACAATGAAAGAAAGAGAAGGAAAGAAAGAAAGAGAGAGAGAGGGATAGAGGGAGGACCGAAGGGTTAAGGATCTACCCCCTTCCCTCCATTATACCTCTTGAAATAATCAGGGTTAATATTTCAATCCTTCCATACTTTTCTCTAGGAGTGGCTTTCTTTTTTTTTTTAACATCTTTATTGGAGTATAATTGCTTTAAAATGGTGTGTTAGTTTCTGCTTTATAACAAAGTGAATCAGCTATACATATACATATATCTCCATATGTCCTCCCTCTTGTGTCTCCCTCCCACCCTCCTTACCCCACCCCTCCAGGTGAACACAAAGCACTGCACTGATCTCCCTGTGCTACGTGGCTGCTTCCCCCAGCTATCTATTTTACATTTGGTAGTGTATATATGTCCATGCCACTCTCTCACTTTGTCCCAGCTTACCCCTCCCCCTCCCCATGTCCTCAAGTCCATTCTCTACATCTGCGTCTTTATTCCTGTCCTGCCCCTATGTTCTTCAGAACCTTTTTTTCTTCTTTTTATATTCCATATATATGTGTAAGCATACGGTATTTGTTTTTCCCTTTCTGACTTATTTCACTCTGTATGACAGTCTCTAGGTCCATCCACCTCACTACAAATAACTCTATTTCATTTCTTTTTATGGCTGAGTAATATTCCATTGGATATATGTGCCACATCTTCTTTATCCATTCATCTATTGATGGACACTTAGGTTGCTTCCATGTCCTGGCTATTGTAAAGAGAGCTGCAGTGAACATTGTGGTACATGACTCTTTTTGAAATATGGTTTTCTCAGGGTATATGCCCAGTACTGGGACTGCTGGATCATATGGTAGTTCTATTTTCAGTTTTCTAAAGAACCTCCATACTGTTCTCCATAGTTGCTGTATCAATCTACATTCCCACCAACAGTACAAGAGGGTTCCCTTTACTCCACACCCTCTCCAGCATTTATTGTTTGTAGATTTTTTGATGATGGCCATTCTGACTGGTGTGAGATGATATCTCATTGTAGTTTTGACTTGCATTTCTCTAATGATTAGTGAGGTTGAGCATCCTTTCATGTGTTTGTTGGCAATCTGTGTATGTTCTTTGGAGAAATGTCTATTCAGGTCTTCTGCCCATTTTGGGGTTGTTCGTTTTTTTGATATTGAGCTGCATGAGCTGCTTGTAAATTTGGGAGATTAATCCTTTGTCAGTTGCTTCATTTGCAAATATTTTCTCCCATTCTGAGGGTTGTCTTTTTGTCTTGCTTATGGTTTCCTTTGCTGTCTTGCTTATGGTTTCATTTGTTTACTTTTGTTTTTATTTCCATTTCTCTAGGAGGTGGGTCAAAAAGGATCTTGCTGTGATTTATGTCATAGAGTGTTCTGCCTATGTTTTCCTCTAAGAGTTTGATAGTGTCTCGCCTTATATTTAGGTCTTTAATCCATTTTGAGTTTATTTCTGTGTATGGTGTTAGGGAGTGTTCTAATTTCCATCTTTTACATGTGGCTGTCCAGTTTTCCCAGCACCACTTTTTGAAGAGGCTGTCTTTTCTCCATTGTATATTCTTGCCTCCGTTATCAAAGATAAGATGGCCGTATGTGCATGGGTTTATCTCTGGGCTTTCTATTCTGTTCCATTGATCTATATTTCTGTTTTTGTGCCTGTACCATACTGTCTTGATTAAAGTAGCTTTGTAGTATAGTCTGAAGTCAGGGAATCTGATTCCTCTAGCTCCGTTTTTCTTTCTCAACATTGCTTTGGTGTTCGGGCTCTTTTGTGTTTTCATACAAATTGTGAAATTTTTTGTTCTACTTCTGTGGAAAATGCCATTGGTTGTTTGATAGGGATTGCATTGAATCTGTAGATTGTTTTGGGTAGTATAGTCATTTTCACAGTGTTGATTCCTCCAATCCAAGAACATGGTATATCTCTCCATCTGTTGGTATCATCTTTAATTTCTTTCATCAGTGTCTTATAGTTTTCTGCATACAGGTCTTTTGTCTCCTTAGGTAGGTTTATTCCTAGGTATTTTATTCTTTTTGTTGCAATGGTAAATGGGGGTGTTTCCTTAATTTCTCTTTCAGATTTTTTATTATTAGTGTATAGGAATGCGAGAGATTTCTGTGCATTAATTTTGTATCCTGCAACTTTACCAAATTCATTGATTAGCTCTAGCAGTTTTCTGGTAGCATCTTTAGGATTCTCTATGTATAGGATCATGTCATCTGCAAACAGTGACAGTTTTACTTCCTTTCCAATTTGGATTCCTTTTATTTCTTTTTCTTCTCTGATTGCTGTGGCTAAAACTTCCAAAACTATGTTGAATAAGGGTGGTGAGAGTGGGCAACCTTGTCTTGTTCCTGATCTTAGTGGAAATGGTTTCAGTTTTTCACCACTGAGGACGATGTTGGCTGTGGGTTTGTCATATATGGCCTTTATTATGTTGAGGAAGGTTCCCTCTATGCCTACTTGCAGGAGAATTTTTTTCATAAATGGGTGTTGAAGTTTGTCAAAAGCTTTTTCTGCATCTATTGAGATGATCATATGGTTTTTCTCCTTCAATTTGTTAATATAGTTTATCACATTGATTGATTTAAGTATATTGAAGAATCCTTGCATTCCTGGGATAAACCCCACTTGATCATGGTGTATGATCCTTTTAATGTGCTGTTGTATTTTGCCCAATACTGTTTATACTTCCTGGACTATCTTGGTACTCTCTATGCCTGACCCAATTCTAGGAGCTATAGAAACCACAAAAATGATCAAAACCCAATGAGGAAAAACTAGGAATTTACTAGAGCTCTCTTGCTAGTATGGTCATACTTAAAGAAAGAATTCTGAACTATAACTACCTTGTTCCCCAGGGAGAGCTGAAATCAAATCACCAGAATATGCAGATTTTAGAAAATGCTTCACCAGTGGAACTGGTTGGTGACCACTTCCTGTTTCTAAGAGTTCACCTTGCTGGAATCCTCCCATTCAAACCTAACTAATGAGGTGGTCTGTTCTGATAGCCCCAGCATAGAGAAGGAGTTGTCTCTGGGTAAACAAATGCCAAATACATACATAAGAGGCAAGAGGGAGAATAATTTTATTTCATTTTCATTATAAACATGTACTGATCTAGGCACTAAGAGTATAAGTTGAATAGTACATAGTACCTGCCTTTAAAGATTGTAATTAAATGATAAATAGTTAAATGTAGTAGGTGCTATACTAGAGGTAGGTAATAAGTCCTAATCTGAGAAGCATTTCTGATACTGACTGTAGAAACTGATCTTCAAAAAAGAGGCAAACCTGATCGAAAGACACAATCAACAGCGTGAAAAGGCAATCTGTGGAATAGGAGAAAATATTTGCAAATAATATACCTGATAAGGGGTTAATATTCACAATATATGAAGAACTCCTACAAGTAAAAAACAACAAATAACCCTATTAAAATGAGCAAAGGATTTGAATAGATGTTTCTCCAAAGCTGTTATACAAAGATCAACAAGCTTATGAAAAAACGTTCAGCATCACTAATAATTAGAGAAATGCAAATCAAAACCACAATGGAAATAGATAACTAATAAGAACCTACCGTAGAGCACAGGGAACTCTACTCAGTATTCTATGATGACCTATATGGGAAAAGAGTCTAAAAAAAAAAGAGTGGATATATGTATATGTATAACTGATTTACTCTGTTGTACACCTGAAACTAACACAATATTGTAAATCAACTATACTCCAATAAAAATTTAAAAACAAAAAACCCCAGAAAATAACAAGTGTTGGTGAGGATGTGGAAAAATTGGAATCCTTATGCACTGTTTTTTTTGTTTGTTTGTTTGTTTTTTCGGTACGTGGGCCTCTCACTCCTGTGGCCTCTCCCGTTGCAGAGCACAGGCTCCGGACGCGCAGGCTCAGCGGCCATGGCTCACGGGCCCAGCCGCTCCATGGCATGTGGGCTCTTCCCGGACCGGGGCACAAACCCGCGTCCCCTGCATCGGCAGGCGGACTCTCAACCACTGCGCCACCAGGGAAGCCCACCTGCACTGTTGGTGGGAATGTTACAGCCACTGTGGAAAACAGTATGGAGGTTCCTCAAAAAAAGGAAAAATAGAATTACCATATGATCCAGCAATCCCACTTTTGGATATTTATCTAAAAGAATTGAAAGCATGATCTCAAAAAGATATTTGCACACCCATATCCATAGTCTCATTATTCACAATAACCAAGTGATAGAAGCAACCCAAGTGTCCACTGACAAATAAATGGATAAATAGAATGCAGTATATACGTACAACAGAATATTATTCAGCCTTAAAAAGGAAGGAGCTGCTGTCATATGCTACAACATAGCTGAACCTTGAAGACATTATGTTAAGTGAAATCAGTCACAGAAAAATGAATTCTGTAAAATACGATATGATATGTACAATACTGTGTTGGCTAAAAAGTTCATTTTGGTTTTTCCACAACATCTTACTGAAAAGCTGAACAAACTTTTTGGCCCACCCAATATAATATGCAGTATCTAAGGTAGTCCGACTCATAGAAACAGGCTGCCAGGGGCTGGGAGGTAGGAAAAATAGGGAGTTGCTGTTTAATGGATACATAGTTTTCATTTTGCAAAATGAAAAACTTTTTAAGATCTGTTGCACAACAGTGCAAAAATACTTAGCACTATTGATCCTAGCACACTTAAAAATGGTAAAAGAAGGTAAATTTATATGTCCTTAATCATTTTTTTTTTAAAAAAAGAGGCAGATGTAAATCTCTCAGAAGTAACAAGCTCTCCTTATTTCTTCCCACCTCCTACCACCAAAGAAATAAAGTTGACACATAAATTGAGAGTAATGGCCTCAAGGAACAAGTTCCTAATCTGATTTCATATTACTAAGACATGAGCATTGGGAAAGTGTTGTAGTCCCTGATGAAGTTGGAAAATCTTCAGGGCTCCTTATGGTTTGATCAGGAAAGGCAGTGAGTGCCCTAGATGTTTGGGAAAGAATACCGCTGGTGAACAGAGGCCAATCAGATCGGCAGAGATCAGGCCAGGAGAGAGATGCATATCTGTGCCAGCAACAGCAAATCTGCAGACTGCCCAAGAGGGAAATCTTTCCTCACCAATGTTCATAGACTGAAAGGAACATTGGATAATTGCTACCATGGGACTGTGGAATCCTATAATTTGTCTGTTAGAAGAGACATAATTTTTGCTGATTTCTTTTGCTTCTATAATACTTCCTTCTGAAGCACTGTGGCTTACAAGGGGTAGAATAAGTACCAGCTTTAGGCAACAGCCAATGAAGGGGAAAGAACATTGTGTCTCTAGAGTATAAATCCAGTAGTACCACTTCCCAGTCAAGTAATTCAAGCAAATGACTTAAATTTTCTCATACTCGGTATGCACATCAGAAAAATGGGCGTAGTAATGCCAACTCAAAGGACCATTGTGAAAATAACAAGAGAGAAAGAATACAGATAAAATTCCTAGTAAAGTAACTGCATACTTTGGAAAATGGATAAATTAAGCCAAGAAACTTTGAGGAGTCCTATGCCACATGATCACATGCCAATATTGTCTTTTCAGTACATGTGTGAAAGCATGCTCTATAGATCAGCACCATCCTTATCTCTCCCATTCAGTTTAGGGAAACTCTCTGACATTCCCACCATGTTAGTCAATGACTGATTCTCCTAAAAATAAGAGAAGGACAGAGGCAGTGAGAAGGGCACAATCACCAGGACCAGCACCATCACACCCATATTTTCATAGGAGACATTTACATGACACGCAGCTTGAATCTTATTACACCCCTGCTCAAAAATCCTCCATAATTTCTGATATGCATACTCAAGAATTTAGGGGGAACAGTAACATATATTGATGGAAAAATAGAAGAAAAATTTATTTAGATATATAACTGTATAAGCCAGTTGCTAGTTATAAAATTATTTCAATTTTTCTCTATGGTTGAATATTTTCATAATAAAATGTTGAGGGGAAAAAAAAAATCCATGGCTCCCTAACATGGCAGGTTATGTACAGAAGATGCTCAATACATGTTTGTCAGATAAAACCACAAGTGAGTGATAAATACTTTGACAGGGACATTGTCCAGTGATGAAAACAACACAAAGCCCAAAGGATTTAAACATGGGTGTCTAAGATCTGAGGGAAATGATAACCTCTGATTCTTTTTCCAAATCTTGTCAATATCCATTGTGAGTAGATTTGTCTTTTATCTGATACAAGTCTTGCAGGAAGACCTGCAAGAATCCACATGGATGATGCTACAGAGCTATGTATTTATACCAATTATAATCTCATGTTCACTCTCTTATCACTAGCTAACTAACCAGGATACAGGGATCTGCTCAGTATAAATTGTAGTCTCAACTCTGTTTTCAATTTTCTAGAAGACATTCATCAAGTTATTTGTCAGTACTGTACTTTGAGCCCCACAGTCACCAAACAGGAGTCATGCCAAATATATTAGAGAGCAGTAGAGCCAAAGTCAACAGCCCTGCCTCAGAGACGTTGCCCATGAGTCATCTTGCTGGATGTGGCTCTTGGGCCCCCTGTAAGGTATTACCCATATATCCACCCAGTAACAGATGAAAGGGTGATCATGACTCCTAACCATTGGACGGTAGTTCAGAGATCACAAAGTATTTTTCACATATATTATCTTCTTTCATGCACGTAACATTGCTCTTAGGCAATGTCTTCCTTTTATAGATGAATAAACTGAGGGCCAACAACATTATAAAATTTTATCAAGGTCCATATTGAAGTCAAGGACCAAGATCAGGCCCTCTGTATCTGAATCTCACTCCACTTTCATTGCATTGTTGTCTATCCCACTCCTTACACCACCAGGCTGCCCCATTTACATGTGACTCTCAGAGTGACCTCTCAGGTCACAAACTTATGGCCTTTTATGATCTCTGTACACCATTTCTGGCTGCCACTTTTACCCTATAGCAAATGAAGAGTGAACGCCACTTAGGACACTCTGAGAACTTTTCTTCCCCTTGCTGAGGACACAGGAAGAGTTTTAAGAGCCAGTTTTAAGGTATATAGTTTTCATTGTACTCCATGACCTTCTTCTAATTAGAAAGTGCAACTAGGCGTCTCCACCATACAAGTAGGTACTTGGCAAAAGCTAAAATGGATCTTCAACACACATCCTCATAAAACATTGAGGATAGAAATTTCCAAAGTCCCCTGAACATAATGGTGCAAAGTGATACCCACAGAACTTCAAATAAGTAAACATCTGATACTTGTGAAGACACAACCAATATGTTAAACAGGAAAGATGTATCATAGGAATTGCAAAACAGATGGAAACTAAAAGGAACAGGAGAGGAGGAACGAAGATTGTGGAGTAGAAGGACGTGCTCTCACTCCCTCTTGTGAGAACACCAGAATCACAACTAGCTGCTGGACAGTCATCGACAGGAAGACACTGGAATTCACCAAAAAAGATACCCCACATCCAAAGACAAAGGAGAAGCCACAATGAGATGGTAGGAGGGGCACAATCACAGTAAAGTCAAATCCCATAACTGGTGGATGGGTGACTCACAGACTGGAGAACACTTATACCACAGAAGTCCACCCACTAGAGTAAAGGTTCTGAGCCCCACATCAGGCTTCCCAACCTGGGGGTCTGACAATGGGAGGAGGAATTCCTAGAGAATCAGACTTTGAAGACTAGTGGGAATTGATTACAGAACTTTGACAGGAGTGGGGGAAACAGAGACTCCACTCTTGGAGGGCACACACAAAGTAGTGTGTGCATCAGGACCCAGGGGAAGGAGCAGTGACCCCAGGGGAGACTGAACCAGACCTACCTGCTAGTGTTAGAGGGTCTCCTGCAGAGGCAGGGTGCATGGGGGAGCTATGGTTCACCATGGGGACAAGGACACAAGCAGCAGAAGTTCTGGGAAGTACTCCTTGGTGTGAGCCCTCCCAGAGTTTGTCATTAGCCACACCAAAGAGCCCAGGTAGGCTCCAGTGTTGGGTTGCCTCAGGCCAAACAACCAACAGGAAGGGAACCCAGCCCCACCCATCAACAGTCAAGTGGATTTAAGTTTTACTGAGCTCTGCCCACCAGAGCAACAGCCAGCTCTACCCACCACCAGTCCCTCCCATCAAGCCTCCTAGATAGCCTCATCCACCAGAGGGCAGACAGCAGAAGCAAGAACTACAATCCTGCAGCCTGTGGAACAGAAACCACATTCACAGAAAGACAGACAAGATGAAAAGGCAAAGGGCTCTGTACCAGATGAAGGAACAAGATAAAACCCCAGATAAACAACTAAATGAAGTGGAGATAGGCAACTTTCCAGAAAAAGAATTCAGAATAATGATAATGAAGATGATCCAGGACCTTGTAAAAAGAATGGAGGCAAAGATCGAGAAGATACAAGAAATGTTTAACAAAGACCTAGAAGAATTAAAGAACAAACAAACAGAGATGAACAATACAATAATTGAAATGAAAACTACACTAGAAGGAATCAATAGCAGAATAACTGAGGCTGAAGAATGAATAAGTGACCTGGAAGACAGAATGGTGGAATTCACTGCTGCAGAACAGAATAAAGAAAAAAGAATGGAAAGAAATGAGGATAGCCTAAAAGACCTCTGGGACAACATTAAATGCAAAAACATTCACATTATAGGGGTCCCAGAAGGATGAGAGAGAGAAAGGACCAGAGAAAATATTTGAAGAGATTTTAGTCAAAAACTTTCCTAACATGGGAACGGAAATAGCCACCCAAGTCCAGGAAGTACAGTGAGTCCCATACAGGATAAACCCAAGGAGAAACACACCGAGACACATAGTAATCAAATTGGCAAAAATCAAAGACAAAGAAAAATTATTGAAAGCAGCAAGGGAAAAACGAAAAATAACATACAAAGGAACTCCCATAAGGTTAACAGCTGATTTCTCAGCAGAAACTCTACACACCAGAAGGGAGTGGCATGATCTACTTAAAGTGATGAAAGGGAAGAACCTAAAACCAAGATTACTCTACCCGGCAAGGATTTCATTCAGATTTGATGGAGAAATCAAAAGCTTTACAGGCAAGCAAAAGCTAAGAGAATTCAGCACCACCAAACCATCTCTACAACAAATGCTAAAGGAACTTCTCTAAGTAGGAAACACAAGAGAAGAAAAGGCCCTATAAAAACAAACCCAAAACAATTAAGAAAATGGTCATAGGACCATACATATCGATAATTACCTTAAACGTAAATGGATTAAATGCTCCAACCAAAAGACAGGCTTCCTGAATGTATACAAAAACAAGACCCATATATGTGCTGTCTGCAAGAGACTCGCTTCAGACCTAGGGACACATACAGACTGAAAGTGACGGGATGGAAAAAGATGTTCCATGCAAATGGAAATCAAAAGAAAGATGGAGTGGCTATACTCATATCAGATAAAATAGACTTTAAAATAAAGAATGTTACAAGAGACAAGGAAGGACACTACATAATGATCAAGGGATCAATCCAAGAAGAAGATATAACAATTATAAATGTTTATGCACCCAACATAGGAGCACCTCTATACATAAGGTAAATGCTAACAACCATGAAAGGGGAAATCAACAGTAACGCAAAAATAGTGGGGGACTTTAACACCTCCCTTACACCAATGGACAGATCATCCAAAATGAAAATAAATAAGGAAACAGAAGCTTTAAATGACACAATAGATCAGATAGACTTAATTGATATTTATAGGACATTCCATCCAAAAACAGCAGATTACACTTTCTTCTCAAGTGCGCACAGATCATTCTGCAGCATAGAGCACATCCTGGGTCACAAATCAAGCCTCAGTAAATTTCAGAAAATTGAAATCATATCAAGCATCTTTTCTGAACACAACGCTATGAGATTAGAAATGAATTGCAGGGAAAAAACATAAAAACACAAACACATGGAGGCTAAACAATACATTACTAAATAACCAAGAGATCACTGAATCTCAAAGAGGAAATTTAAAAATACCAAATAACAATGAAAACACAATGATCCAAAACCTATGGGATGCAGCAAAAGCAGTTCTAAGAGGGAAGTTTATAGCTATACAAGCCTACCTCAAAAAAAAAGAAAAGTCTCAAGTAAATAATCTAACCTTACACCTAAAGAAACTAGAGAAAGAAGAACAAACAAAACCCAAATTTAGCAGAAGGAAAGAAATCAGAGCAGAAATAAATGAAACAGAAACAAAGAAAACAATAGCAAAGATCAATAAAACTAAAAGCTTGTTCTTTGAGAAGATAAACAAAATTGATAAACCATTAGCCAGACTCATCAAGAAAAAGAGGGAGATGACTCAAATCAATAAAATTAGAAATGAAAAAGGAGAAGTTACAACAGACACAGAAGAAATACAAAGTATCCTAAGAGACTACTACAAGCAACTCTATGCCAATAAAATGGACAACCTGGAAGAAATGGACAAATTCTTAGAAATGCACAACCTGCCAAGACTGAATCAGGAAGAAATAGAAAATATGAACAGACCCATCACAAGCACTGAAATTGAAACTGTGATTAAAAATCTTCCAACAGACAAAAGTCCAGGACCAGATGGCTTCACAGGTGAATTCTATCACACATTTAGAGAAGAGCTAACACCCATCCTTCTCAAACTCTTCCAAAAAACTGCAGAGGAAGGAACACTCCAAAACTCACTCTATGAGGCCACCATCACCCTGATACCAAACCAGACAAAGATACTACAAAAAAAAGAAAATTACAGACCAATATCACTGATGAATATAGATGCAAAAATCCTCAACAAAATACTAGCAAACAGAATCCAAGAACACATTAAAAGGAACATACACCACGATCAAGTGGGATTTATTCCAGGTATGCAAGGATACTTCAATATACACAAATCAATCAATGGGATACACCATACTAACAAACTGAAGAAAAAATAGCATATGATCATCTCAACAGATGCAGAAAAAGCTTTTGACAAAATTCAACACCCATTTATGATAAAAACTCTCCAGAAAGTGGGCATGGAGGGAACCTACCTCAACATAATAAAGGCCACATACGACAAACCCACAGCAAACATCATTCTCAATGGTAAGAAACTGAAAGCATTTCCTCTAAGATCAGGAACGAGACAAGGATGTCCACTCTAACCACTATTATTCAACATAGTTTTGGAAGTCCTAGCTACAGCAATCAGAGAAGAAAAAGAAATAAAAGGAATACAAATTAGAAAAGAAGAAGTAAAACTGTCACTGTTTGCAGATGACATGATACTATACATAGAGAATCCTAAAAATGCCACCAGAAAACTACTAGAGCTAATCAATGAATTTGGTAAAGTTGCAGGATACAAAATTAATGCACAGAAATCTCTCGCATTCCTATACACTAATGATGAAAAATCTGAAAGAGAAATTATGGAAACACTCCCATTTACCATTGCAACAAAAAGAATAAAATACCTAGGAATAAACCTACCTTGGGAGAAAGAAGACCTGTATGCAGAAAACTGTAAGACACTGATGAAAGAAATTAAAGATGATACCAACAGTTGGAGAGATATACCGTGTTCTTGGATTGGAAGAATCAATATTGTGAAAATGACTGTACTACCCAAAGCAATCTACAGATTCAATGCAATCCCTATCAAATTACCAATGGCATTTTTTACAGAACTAGAACAAATCATCTTAAAATTTGTATGGAGAAAAAAAGACCCCGAATAGCCAAAGCAGTCTTGAGGGAAAGAATCAGAGCTGGAGGAATCAGACTCCCTGACTTCAGACTATACTACAAAGCTACAGTAATCAAGACAATATGGTACAGGCACAAAAACAGAAATATAGATCAATGGAACAGAATAGAAAGCCCAGAGATAAACCCATGCACCTATGGTCAACTAATCTATGACAAAAGAGGCAAAGATGTACAACGGAGAAAAGAAAGTCTCTTCAATAAGTGGTGCTGGGAAAACTGGACAGCTACATGTAAAAGAATGAAATTATAACACTCCCTAACACCACACACAAAAATAAACTCAAAATGGATTTGAGACTTAAATGTAAGACCACACACTATAAAACTCTTAGATGAAAACATAGGAAGAACACTCTTTGACATAAATCACAGCAAGGTCTCTTTTGATCCACCTCCTAGAGAAATGGAAATAAAAACAAAAATAAACAAATGGGACCTAATGAAACTTAAAAGCTTTTGCACAGCAAAGGAAACCATAAACAAGACCAAAAGACAACCCTCTGAACGGGAGAAAATATTTGCAAATGAAGCAACTGACAAAGGATTAATCTCCAAAATTTACAAGCAGCTCATGCAGCTCAATAACAAAAAAACAAACAACCCAATCCAAAAATGGGCAGAAGACCTAAATAGACATTTCTCCAAAGAAGATATACAGATTGCCAACAAACACATGAAAGAATGCTCAACATCATTAATCATTAGAGAAATGTAAATCAAAACTACAATGAGATATCATCTCACACGGGTCAGAATGACCATCGTCAAAATATCTAGAAACTATAAATGCTGGAGAGGGTGTGGAGAAAAGGGAACACTCTTTCACTGTTGGTGGGAATGTAAATTGATACAGCCACTATGGAGAACAGTATGGAGGTTCCTTAAAAAACTAAAAATAGAACTCCATACGACCCAGCAATCCTACTACTGGGCATATACCCTGAGAAAACCATAATTCAAAAAGAGTCATGTACCAAAATGTTCATTGCAGCTCTATTTACAATAGCCAGAACATGGAAGCAACCTAAGTGTCCATCATCGGACGAATGGATAAAGAAGATGTGGCACATATATCGAATGGAATATTACTCAGCCATAAAAATAAATGAAATTGAGTTATTTGCAGTGAGGTGGATGGACCTAGAGTCTGTCACACAGAGTGAATTAAGTCAGAAAGAGAAAAACAAATACCGTATGCTAACACATATATATGGAATCTAAGGAGAAAAAAAAAGGTCATGAAGTACCTAGTGGTAAGATGGGAATAAAGACACAGACCTCCTAGAGCATGGACTTGAGGATACGGGGAGGGAGAAGGGTAAGCTGTGACAAAGTGAGTGAGTGGCATGGACATATATACACTACCAAGCGTAAAATAGATAGCTAGTGGGAAGCAGCCGCATAGCACAGGGAGATCAGCTAGGTGGTTTGTGACCACCTAGAGGGGTGGGATAGGGAGGATGGGAGGGAGGGAGACACAAGAGGGAAGAGATATGGAAACATATGTATATGTATAACTGATTCACTTTGTTATAAAGCAGAAACTAACACACCATTGTATAGCAATTATACTCCAATCAAGATGTTAAAAAAAAAAACTACAATGAGGTATCACCTCACACCAGTTAGAACTGGCATCATCAGAATATCTACAAACAAATGCTGGAGAGGGTGTGGAGAAAAGGGAACCCTCTTGCACTGTTGGTGGGAATGTAAATTGATACAGACACTATGGAGAACAGCATGGAGGTTCCTTAAAAAACTAAAAATAGAACTACCATATGACCCAGCAATCCCACTACTGGGCATATACCCAGAGTAAACCATAATTCAAAAAGACACATGCACCCCAATATTCATTGAAGCACTATTTACAATAGCCAGCTCATGGAAGCAACCTAAAT
This sequence comes from Grampus griseus, assembly GCF_964374135.1. Lineage (NCBI taxonomy): Eukaryota > Metazoa > Chordata > Mammalia > Artiodactyla > Delphinidae > Grampus > Grampus griseus. The sequence continues at coordinate 98,674,685 of NC_139018.1, forward strand.
GCCCATCGACAGACGAATGTATAAAGAAGTTGTGGTACATATATACAATGGAATATTACTCAGCCATAAAAAGGAACAAAACTGAGTCATTTGTTGAGACGTGGATGGATCTAATGACTGTCATACAGAGTAAAGTAAGTCAGAAAGAAAAAAACAAATATTGTATATTAACGCATGGATGTGGAACCTAGAAAAATGGTACAGATGAACCGGTTTGCAGGGCAGAAGTTGAGACACAGATGTAGAGAACAAACATATGGACACCAAGTGGGGAAACCTGCGGTGGGCTGGGGATGGTGGTGTGCTGAATTGGGCGATTGGGATTGACATGTATACACTGATGTGTATAAAATTGATGACTAATAAGAACCTGCAGTATAAAAAAAACAAACAAAAAACTAATACTAAACTTTCTTTGGGTTATTTGTATGGAAGTATGTTAATATAAATGTTTCAAACATTACATGAAATTTCTAAAAATCTTATGTTCTGGTATAATGTTATAAGTCATAATTCTAGTTATTACTTTAAAATGTATATCTCAGAAATAACTAAATTTCCTTGTCAATTGTATTATTATGAACTTTCATCAAATCTTTAACCGTGGTCATTCTTATGTCTTCTGTCATTTACAGACAGTTCTGGCTGTACTCTGTTGCTGTCACAAAAATGTTCCTATAAAAAGATTTCATCTTCAAGGAATTCATGGAAAAGGCTCTGACAAGTACAGGTTTCTGGTAACTGACTCTACTGCTGAATTGAATGACTAAGCATTTTCAGAACGCTAATGAAAAACTGATGAATTCATAAAACTGCTAACAAAAGATCGAGATGAAAAAAAATTAATTACATGGGACTGAGTGAACTGATGAGGATGATTATAATTTTTGTGACTTTCTGTTTGAATTTAAAAAATAAGGGAACAGAAAATAAGGAGCGTGGAAGTGAGAAAGAAGCAAGTGCCGCGTGTTTTGCATGCTTCATCTCATTTAATCCTAACAACCACTTGGCCAAGAAGGTGTTATTATTCCATTCTACAATAGAAGAAACTGAGGTGGAATCATTAGGGTATATGCCCATGGTCAACCAGTAGATGACTTGGGATTCAAACCCAGGTTGTCTGAAGCCAGCAATCATTTTACCACTGAGAATGAGGAGAGAAAGAGAGAGACGTCAGGAGTCATACAGGTCCTTTCTTTTAGAAAAAGTTCATAATTCAGTGTCCATCTCACCCAGTCAAACCATCGGTACCTCTGTAGGCTGCACTATGTCTATTTAACAGTTCTTTTCCCAGCTTCTGAAACACCATCATGCTCACTGATAAGACTTTTCAGTCTCTCCCCTGCAGAGGTCAGTTGAGTCCATGTTAGCATCAGTAATGGAATTCAGTGGCAGATCTTCAGCATCATCTGTCAGTCACATGCCTGGTTTCCTGCCAAGGAGTAGGTCATCTTAGCTGCCTTTGCCGCAGTGCATCAAGGGGAAACCAGAAAGCTATGTAAGTCAGACCACACAGATTGTTCTCTAACCAGAATCATGATGTTCACCTTACCCATAAGTGGAAAACTCCGGAAAACAGGTTTATGCTACTGAAATTCATACTAGTTAGATTTGCTCCAGTGAGAGAGAAGCTGGCCAAGCTGACCGGAACTGGTAGACTATGAGCCTTCCAAGAGACTTAAAACATGCCAGGGCTGGACAAAATGTTAGAAGTCTCTATCCAGTGGTTTTCACCGAGAGGACACCCAGCTCTGTTGGGAGCCATTTACATTTTAGGTTTCCTGGTGGATTTCCTTTGAAATCTGCTGCTGGAAAAGAAAAATTCTTGAAAACAATCTATTCTAAATCTTTCATCTTACCCGTGGGAAACTGGGGCTCCCACACATGAAAGGGCTTGCTCAAGGTCACCCTAATAGGTAAGATGGGTAGGGTTATTCCACTGACACAAGAGCTCCAAAATTCCCAGTGGCTTAACACTACAAAGGTGTATTTCTTTCTCACACTCCTTGCCCAGCACATCTCTTCATAATCCCTCAGGGACCCAGAGTAACAGAGGCTCCCTTTTAGCACATGCTTGCAGGACGACCACAGCGAGGAAAAGGAACGTCGGCATCAGGCACAAGCAAGTTGATGCTTCTACCTACAAGTAGCATATGCCTCTTCCACTAACATTTCATTGTCAAAGGAAGTCACATGGCCACACCTGACTTCAAGGGGCTAGAGAAGTGCAAGCCTGGTGCCTAGCCAGAGGGAAGGGAGCAGCAATGTTTGTAAACAGCCCTAATGACAACCGGAGTCAAGAAACTAGTTATGTGCAGAACCAAAACTAGCACTCTAGTCTTCCAGCACCCTGTTCATATCTTTTTCTCTTTCCCTGTCCTTCAAGCCCTAATTAAATTCTGCCTTCTTTGAAAAGCTATTCTTGACCTCCCTGGCCCATTTTGCTCACTCCCTTCACTCCACTCCTCTGATTCTTTAAACTGGATACAATGGTAACTTGCCTCCGATGAAACCCTAATCCTTCCTGCCTTTTAATCTAGGTAATATTTATGAGGTAACACACTCACACACACACACACACACATTCATACATACATACGTGCAGTTTTTAAGAAACCTTTTCATTGATGCTGGATCCTACAGTGACAAAAATCCGTGCTAGAAAGACACAAGACAGGGAGAATTTCAGTTAAAAAGGCAAAGTGCCAAGCTTAAGAGGGGACAGTACAAACTGAGCCATGAAATGCATTTTGGCTCTATGAAGCAATGTTTGCTAGGCTGGATATTATTTAGTCTGTCTGGTTTGGTTTTGGCCTGGTTCTACAGTCAACATTCATTCCCATTCTTCTTCTATGCTCTCGCTGTATCACAGGAGACGGTCACCCAGAACTGCAGTTTGCAGGTTTCCTTGCCTGCAGAGAGATGGACATTAATTACGTTTTGCCTGTGAGATGCATTAACATGAGATCTGAGAGGAGCAAAAGAGGCAGAAGCCACTTTCCTCTCCCTCCAGCAGTACCACCAGATGCGTGGGCTTTACACAGATAAGTTTTTCAACACCCTGTGCAGTCCCCTGCCATTCACTCATCTCAAGATGTGAAGAAACTGTGAAGTCAGCAGCAGTTTCCTGCAGGTTCCCAACTCTCGGGTAACGGCACTCTGACTTTGGACCATGGGAACATGGCAAAATTGAAAACTGATGGCTGATCCCCTTTCACTCCTCCAGGCTCCATTGTGATTTGTATGCACCCAAATAGCTGCATAAAATTATATAAAATTCCTGTTTTCCTGACTGAACCCCAACTGAAACAATTTATCTTTTTTAATCATTTACTTCTGATTATAAAAGTAATACATGAAGTGTAAGAAATAAATTTAAAGTGAGTATAACTCACCACCCAGATACGCCCTCGTACATATATTGGTAGATTTTATTCTACTCTCTTTGCTATACAACACTTTTCCAGTCCTAACTCAAGGAGATTTCCATATATAAATAGATGATTCCAACACCCTTAGACTTTCAGTTCCTAGAGCTCCTCTCCTCAAATGACCTTGCCCGCCACCTTGTCTCAACCACTCACTCCCATGGTCATGTCCATAATGACCTTGTCATGACCAATAACTGCGACCCCTCTGTGAACTCAATTTCATGCATCTTACTCCCTGACCACCATATTCCCTTCCAGCTCACACCCCTCTGGTACCCCGACTCCATCAATACTATGACCCCAGATACGACCTCCAATTCATTGATCCTACCAATGTCTCATTCTCCCTCATCTACTGATATCTCCTCTTCCCTCCTTACCCAGCTTACTCTTTGGTAAATAATTGCAATGAATTCGTTCCTTTGTATCCCTTCATCTCCCTTGCCCTTCTCTCACGTCATTACATTTGCCCTGGCAAAACCACAACACAAATTGCCATCTATACTATGCCTGCCCCTGTGCAGCTCCCTGTGACTGAAGAAAACCATACGATCTATGATAACTGGCCTCACTTTGAATCCACTTTCTGGAATCACCTCTTGAATAAACAACTTGCACTTGTATCCTCATCACAGAGTATGCTGTTTTAAGGAACCCAAGCCAGTAGAAGGCATTTAGATCAATGTCTGTCAAAATTGTGCGTTACAAAATCCCTTGAGTTTCCCCAAAGGTACACATGAGCGCTCATAAAGTGAAATTCAGGAGGAATTCAGAAGCATCTCAAAAACTACCCAATGAAGTTTTATTTTTATCTAAGTATACTGTGCTTCCTCATAAGATTTCTAAATATTGGACATAATAAAATTTCCCCTACAAAATATAAAACTTTGGATGCTGTGAAACCAGTTCATCTCTAGTGATCTCTAAGGCCCCCTCTTGGTTCTCTTTTTTTTTTTTTAACATCTTTATTGGAGTATAATTGCTTTACAATGTTGTGTTAGTTTCTGCTGTACAACAAAGTGAATCAGCTATATGTATACATATATCCCCATATCCCCTCCCTCTTGCATCTCCCTCCCACCCTCCCTATCCCACCCCTCTAGGTGGTCACAAAGCACCGAGCTGATCTCCCTGTGCTGTGTGGCTGCTTTCCACTAGCTAGCTGTTTTACATTTGGTAGTGTATATATGTCAATGTCACTCTCTCACTTTGTCACAGCTTACCCTTCCCCCTCCCCATATCCTCAAGTCCATTCTCTAGTAGGTCTGTGTCTTTATTTCCATCTTACCCCTAGGTTCTTCATGATCTTTTTTTTTTTTCTTAGATTCCATATATATGTGTTAGCATACGGTATTTGTTTTTCTCTTTCTGACTTCACTCTGTATGACAGACTCTAGGTCCATCCACCTCACTACAAATAACTCAATTTTGTTTCTTTTTATGGCTGAGTAATATTCCATTGTATGTATGTGCCACATCTTCTTTATCCATTCATCTGATGATGGACACTTAGGTTGCTTAGTTCTAATATTTGGTCCTTCTAGCAACACACTTGTGAGTATTCACACCCAAGGAAGTTCTCCACCTTCAGCTTTTGCTATAAAGTTGTTATAAGCTTCTCATGGAGGTACCAGAAACTGGTAAATCTGGAAGGTTTCCCAGTAAATTAGTAATGTATCCATCTGGGCACATGGTAGTACCTCACACCTGGCTGAGTGTCACTGCCTGGAGATGATCCCCTTTCTCCTGGAAAGTGGAAGGTCACTCACACCCACACAACTTTTTTCTCTCCTGTCGCCTCTTGCCTTAACATCACAGGCAATGATAACCTGGCTGAGGGATGAATGGACTGAGAGGAAACACTGCTCTCCTGCTTTTCCCTAGTTAGAATCAGGCCAAGTATTTGACATTTTGCTAGGGAGCTGAGCCACTGGTGACTTTCCCTCAGGGAGTTGGCATTTTCAACAGTCTCCTATTGTGCAAGTGAGAGTTGTTTATCATAAATTACATCATGTTTAGCTTGGCTGCAGGGTGTTCCAATATGAACAAAAATGTGTTAATAATTGCATTCCCTACTCCCCAACTCTCACAGCTTTGCTGCTGCTATTTGCTTGAATCCACACACAATAATCTACTTAAGCCCTTTATCCCTGATTATATGTCATTATAAGAATCCCCAGATTCCAAGACTGCCCATTACTGCCAACATTCTAATCCTTAAGGCTCTACATGTCTCCTATTTCTCCCTGCTTCTCACCCCTGCCCAACTCCTGAAATCAGTCTGCCATGTTCTCTGGAATTCACTCATTCTCAAAATGCCCTCTCTCTACCTCTACTTTTTATCTTCTTCTAACTAAAACCAGTCTTCCATGAGGATGCTACTTCCATGAAGCTCTCACAATGAAGCCTGTTTTTTCTTCCACAACCATCAAACCACTGGACGTAGGGGTGCAGCAGGTGTCATCCTTGCTCTTCATTGCCACTTTAATTCTCCCTCACTCCTCCCTAAAGATCTCCATCTTTGAATCTCAAGTCATCAGATTATATCATCTTTTATACTCCACTGTTACTGTCATTCAGCAACCCCCAGACCAATCTCACCTGTTTCTCACTGATTTTAGCTCTTAGTTCACTGTCATTCTACTCTTGTTTTAATTTTTGGCAATTTCAACAGACTTATGAGCAATCTTCCAAATACCCTGGTCTCTTTGTTCCTCAACTTCCTCTTCCCCATCACCTTGTCCTTCATCCTACCTCAACCTCTGACTCCCAGGGTCATATGCTGGACCTGTCATTACTGATTACTAAAATACTCAGACTCTAACTAACGTATCAATCCATCTGACAGTATCACCCCTGCATGCTCTGTCTTCCATGTGTTAAGAGAGATAAACATATTCCTATCTAAAACTTTCCCGTCCAATTTCACACTAAACACCACTCCATTCACCTATTGAAGGACTTCTCCAGAAGTTCCCCCTCATCAATTTTTCTATCTCTACTGAATCTTTCCAAACAGAACACAAACATACCATTATTTTCCCATTTAAAAAAAAAAGAAAAGGTCTATATCGACTCACTTTCCCCACAAGTTAGTGCTTCATTCTTTGCACAATTTTTCAGCAAAAATGCTCAAAGAATTGCTCCATAATTTGTGTCTCTAATTCCTCTCTCTTAACTCTATCTTCAACCCACCCCAATCAGCTCTTCTTGGTCTATATCACACCATCAGAACTGCTCTTAAGTGGGTCACCAACACCTCCATGTTGATAAATCTAATGGTAATTCTTAGACCTCATCTTACTTGACTTATCAGCATTTGACACAGTTCATCACTCTTTCTTCCTTGATGCTTTCTTTACATGCCTTCCATGCTACTATAATCTCTTTATTTTCCTCCTACCTCACAGCTCCCTTCTTTTCAATTTCCTTTCCTGGCTTCTCCTTTCTCCCTTACCTCTTAATATTGGAGGGCCCCAGATATATAGCTTGAAAGTATTTTCTCCTTTTCCATAGGTTGCCTTTTCACTCTGTTGATTATTTCTTTTCCTGTGCAGAAACTTCTTAGTTTGATGTAGTCCTGTTTCTTTATTTTAGCTTTTGTTACCTATGCTTTTGATGTCATATCCATGAAATCACTGTCAAGACCAGTTTTATGAAGTTTTTCCCTTATATTTTCTTCTAAGAGTTTTACAGTTTTAGGTCTCACATTTAAGTCTTTAATCTATTTTGAATTGGTTTTTGTACATGGTGTAAAATAAGAGTCTAATTTCATGCTTTTGCATATGAAAATCTAGTTTTCCTAACACCATTTGTTGAAGAGACAATCCATTCCCCACTGTGTAATACTGGTACCCTTGTCAAAGATCAGTTGATTGCATATGCTTACATTTATTTGAGGCCTTTCTATTCTCTTCCATTAGTCTATATGCCTGTCTTCACGCCAGTACATGCTGTTTTGATTACTGTTTTTGATATACCCTGAGAAAACCATAATTCAAAAAGAGACATGTACCACAATGTTCATTGCAGCACGATTTATGATAGCCAGGACATGGAAGCAACCCAAATGTCCATCAACAGATGAATGGATAAAGAAGATGTGGCACATATATACAATGGAATATTACTCAGCCATAAAAAGGAACTAAATTGGGTCATTTGTAGAGATGTGGATGGACCTAGAGTCTGTCATACAGAGTGAAGTAAGTCAGAAAGAGAAAAACAAATATCGTATATTAACGCATATATATGGAATCTAGAAAAATGTACAGATGAACCTATTTGCAGGGCAGGAATAGAGATGCAGATTTAGAGAATGGACATGTGGACATGGCAGGCAAGGGGAGGGTGGGATGAATTGGGGGATTAGGATTGACATACAGAGAATTCATTACATTAAAAATAACTTTTATTTATACAGTGGTACCTATATCCACACATGTTATCTAAATTAAAGTCCATTTATTCATTCAAGAAATATTTGTAAAGTGTTTTGTCTATGCCAAGCACTGTCCTAAGTACTGATAACAGTTCCATGGATAGGAGATTAGTTATTAGCATTTCTGTTTCACAAATGAGTTAACCAAGGCTCAGAAAAATCACATGATTTGTCCAATACCATACCAAGTCATTTGATGGTAAAGGAAGGACTAAACATAGGCACTTGACTCAGAGTTAAATGTGTTTATTATCCAACCTTTCTACAAACTATACATGTTTTTCACTAAAACTATTCCGAATAAGTTATCTTATTTGAAAATAAAAGCTTATGCACTTTATGCACTCTCTATTACAGTTCTCTGTACTCTATATTGTATTTTTTAAAAAGAAATTCTAAAAAGAAATAAATAAATGGCTCAGCTCCAGCGAGTTGAGATTATGCTTAGAAATGGGGAAAAAAGTTTTGATCACCTAATGAAAATTAAGAGAGAGAGGAAACCAGGGGAGCCTGAGAAATGCCAAGTACCTTCGGTATCTTCAGAAAACAAGTCTTACTTACTCTCCCAGGACAAAGATGATGGCAGTGGCTTCCCAACCAGGCTTTCCCTTTTCCCACCAAAACCTCCATTTTTGTTTTAACATATCATAACACTTGTGATATGCCAGGCACTGCTCTAACTGATTTACAAATATTCCCTTAAGAAGTCACCAAATTGCTCAAGCATCATTTCAAACACATCATCCTTCTCAGAAACCTGAAATGCTTCCAGTTGCCTCTGAGACTGGAAACTCCTTATCAAGGGTCTCAAACACAACATGTACCTGAAACATTTTTGCAAAGTATGAAATTCAATGTAAGTAGAAGTTTCAGTGTCTCTACCAGTTAAGTTGACATTTCCCTCCACACCAGCTTTTCCTCTCTACTCTAAGCAAATAAACACTTCTACTCTTTATTTTTTTTTAACCAACCTTCCCTCCTCTCATCTCAACGCCTCCCATATGCTAATATTTCCTCAAACTCTTTGGATTCAGTAAAATTTCAAAGATCCTTCTTATAAGAGGATCATAACACGTTTGAGAAACTGGAGAATCTTTGAAGCCATCTAGTCCAACTCTCTTAAGGGTAAGGAAACTAGAACCTAAGAAATTAAAATAATTTCCCACTAATTAATGACAGAACTGGAATTATACACCGCTTTCTAATTCTGGGCCATTTTAGCAAAGAGAAAAATGAGCACATTCTAATGAACAAATAGGCAATCTAAGCACAGATGCATTTATACAGCACTAATTTTTAATTTGGTTACAATGGAGTCATTGTCAAGTAAAAATCATTATTTCTTTAAGACAATTTGTAATTTTCATTTTCTTTTTAAGAATTTCTACACTACACTGTGTAACAGTGTAACAGTATTGATTTATGCTCTGTATTTATATTGATCCAAAAGGACACCGCCAAGGTCTGCTTTAATCTATAATTAAAGAAGACAGTCTCCAAAGCCATTCCCTGAGAAATTAATTCCTGGCACCTTACATGCTGCTCTTTCACAATCAAATATGTTACAACAGTTTAAGTTTATAATTTCCTCAGTTCACCATTTGTGCTAAAAGAGAAAAATCACGTTTAAAATAAATTTCTAGTCATTTGAAATAACATTTCACATTTATATGCCCTCAGGTTTTGCTTAAAACAGTGCTGGTTGACAGGAAAAAGGCAAGTTCATTGTTAATCCTTCCTCATATATTCTCTTCTGTTAGGTAAGTGCTCCCTGGAATTTTTTTTTTATAACAATCAATTTAAATTCAGCAACCATGCTCCTTCCTGACACAAAGAGCTGCAGTAATTACAATTTAAGAAAAGACTGAGCAGAAACATACAATCTGACACTCAAGGAAATTCCATCCAAAGAGCAATAATTCTCATGGAGGCAGTTACTCTTGGCCTGGACCTCAAAGGATGCATTAGGGACTTCTGTAGACCAGGAAGGACACTCTAGACAAAGGCATGAGCAACTGTGCAAAGAGGAAAATCATGGCATGTGGGTGGGGAACACAAAAGATCCATTTGGCTGGAGCATCAGGCTGCACCCTGGGCAGCGCGAAATAGGCTGAAAGGGAGGTTAAGGTTGTTTTGCCTTTTGAGAAATATCAGACTGTGACTCCCTACTTAGTCAAAGATGAATGAATTTTCCTGTTCCAACCTCTCTAAGAAAGGCAGGGAACGTTCGCTTTGTATCTCTTTACATCCTTATCTCTTTAGCATAGCTTAGCTTGATAAATAGCCGTGTAACATACAGTTTAAGAGCACAGACTTGGGAGCCAAATAGGTTGGAATCAAGTCTGGTCCTCACCACTTATTAGCTATGTGACATTGGGTAAGTCTCACATTTTCCCTGCCTTCACTATTTTATAAAATGGGCATGGTAAAGTGTTATTTTGAGAACTCAAGGAAATTATACATGTTGAAGTCCATAGTACCTTGCTTGGACCTAGCACTCATCAAACGTTAGATACTATTACTGTTTTGTTGCTATTAATTTTGCCCATTTTAGCAAAGAGAAAAATGAGCACATCCTTATTTCACTTAGCATAAGGTCCACCATGTTGTTGCAAATGGCAGGATTTCCCTCCTTTTTTAATGATGAAATCTATATATATGGACACTTCTGTTGTTTCCATGTCTTGGCTATTGTGAATAATACTGCAATGAAATGGGAGTCCAGATACCTCTTTGATAAAGTGATTTCATCTCCTTTGGTTATATACACAGAAGTAGGATTGGTGAATAGTATGGTAGTTCCATTTTTAATTTTTTGAGGAACCTCTATGCTGTTTTCCATAGTGGCTGCACCAATTTACATTCCTACCAACCGTGCACCAGGTTTCCCTTTTCTTCACAACCTCACCAGCATTTGTTATCTCTTGTTCTAACAGGTGTAAGGTGATATCTCACTATGGTTTTCATTTGTACTTCCCTGATGATTAGTAGTGTTGAGCACCATTTCATGTACTTGTTGTCCATTTGTATGTCCTCTTTGGAAAAACCCTCTATTCAAGTCCTCTGCCCATTTTTAAATTGGATTGTTAGTTTTTTGGGCTACTGAGTTGTATGAGTTCCTTATATATTTTGGATTAACTCCTTATCAGATGGATGGTTTGCAAATATTTTCTCCCACTCCATAGATGATTTTTTCAGTTTGTTGATTGGTTCTTTTGCAGTGCAGAAGATTTTCCATTTCATGTAGTCACACTTTTTGTTTTTGCTTTTGTTGTCTGGGCTTGTTGTGTCATATCCAAAAATATTATTGTCAAGACTGATATCAAAGGAGTTCTTTTCTTATGTTTTCTTCTGTGAGTTTTATTGTTTCTAGTCTTATGTTTAAGTCCTCAATTCATTTTGAATTAATTTTTTTTTTTTTTTTTTTTTTTTTTGCAGTACGTGGGCCTCTCACTGCTGTGGCCTCTCCCGTTGCGGAGCACAGGCTCCAGACACGCAGGCTCAGCGGCCATGGCTCACGGGCCCAGCCTCTCAGCGGCATGTGGGATCCTCCTGGACTGGGGCACGAACCTGTGTCCCCTGCATCGGCAGGCGGACTCTCAACCATTGCGCCACCAGGGAAGCGCTGAATTAATTTTTGTGAGTGATGTAAAATAGAGATCCAGTTCCATTTTTTGCATATGAATATCCAATTTTCCCAACACCATTTATTAAAGAGAGTTTCCTTTCACCATTGGGTATTCTTGGCTCCTTTGTCAAATATTAGTTGACTATATCTGTATGGGTTTATTTCTGCACTCTTAATTCTGTTCCCTTGGTATATGTCTATTTTTATGCCATACTGTTTTGATTACTATAACTTTGTGAAACAGTGTGAAATCAGGAAGCATGATGCCTTCAGCTTTGCTCTTTCTGAAGATTGCTTTGACTATCAGGGTCTTTTGTGGTTCTAAATGATTGCTACAATTGTTCTTTTCTATTTCTGTGAAAAATGCCATTAGAATTTTAATAGGAATTGCATTAAATCTGTAAATGGCTTTTGGTAGTATGAAAATTTTAACAGCATTAACTCTTCAGACCCATGAATATGGGATATTTTTCCACTCACTTGTGTTTTCAATTTCTTTCACCAGCATCTTACAGTTTTTGGTGTATAAATATTTCACTTCCTTGGTTGAATTTATTCCTAAATATTTTATTGTTTTTGATGCTATTGTAAATGGGACTGTTTTCTTTATTTCTCTTTCTAATAGTTCATGTCAGTGTATAGAAATGCAACTGATTTTTGTATGTTGATTTTATATTTTGAAACTTTACTGAATTTGTTTATTAGGTCTAGCAATTTTTTGGTGGAGTCTTTGGATTGTCTATATATAAGACCTTTTACTTATAAACTTTGGAATAAGCTTTTTGTGTTCTTTAAAGTTCTGCTAAAATTCTAAGTTAGAATTGAATTTAATTGGTATATTAATTTGTGGGAAAATGACAAATTTACAATATTAAAATATTCAACCATGAATATGGTGTTTTCCCAATTATTCAGATCATCTTTATGCCCTTCACTAGAGTGGAAACAAGATTTAAAAGGCATCACCTAAATTACCAAAAAAACTTGATTTAAGGATATATTTCTCTCAAGTACTTTTTACATATCTGAAAAACTAAAAACTTATTATCTCCAAGAAATAGTGATGTCTGAAACCATAAATAAGTTAGACTATTCATCCCCTAGTCAGTTAAGTGAAACTGAAGGTGTGACCGAGTACATGCTCTCTGAGGCTAATATCATGGAAGAAAATCCTGCCATCTGATATTATACTCTCTGTTCTATTATCAGGTAGAATTATGGGCTTCATATTCAGAATTTTGTGGTCTGATTCAGAGAGGTAAATATTAGGCAAATGGGAGATTGTCCTAAGACCTTGGTCTTTCAAACTGTATTCACCTGAAGAAAGCAGGCATGAATAACTCTGAAAATAGAGCTGCAAGAGAACCTGTTTCTTAGGAAAAAAAATGTCACTCACTGAGTAAAGGAAAGAGAAAGGGTACATTAAAAAATCGAGCCCCTCTCTGTTGAAAATCAATTGATTCTGTAGCTAAGATAGAGAAAGAAGAACTAACTTTCTGAAATGTTCAAAATCCCAGAACTCATCTATATTCACTGTATTACTAGTCAGTGGTAAGAAATACATTTTTCCCTTGCTTATTCTTCCAAAGTACTCCTATTCCAAGTGTCATAAACTACATACTACTTCCCTCTAAGTTTTCCTGATAGTCATTTACAGCACTGAAGGTACATTTCCACTGTGTCCTGAAACCACTACGTAATTTCATGCACTTGCTTAAGTTCTTCCTTCTGTTTGGACAACCCTCCCTTTCCACTGTGCCTCCTATCAACCCAGTGAACTCTTATTCATTCCTCAAGGCCCAGCTTAAATATTATCTCCTCTCTGTAGAGTTACCTCATCTTCCTATCCTCACAGAGAGAATTAATTGATCCTTCATTTGTGCTCCCACGGTCCTTAATATATTTCCCTACTGTGATATATTTCCCACTTATCTCACTGAATTTTAGTTTACCATTTAAATTAGTTAATATACATATAAAGTTCTTAAAATGGTGCCAGACACGTGGTAACCGTTACATAAACACTAGCTATCATTATAGTTAACACTGTTATTGTTGTCATTACTGTTTGTATATATGTCTCCCCTATCAGCACTTGACATTTCTCAAGGGCAAGGACAACATCTCATTCATTTTCATTTCCCCAGTGCCTGGCACAAGATGTAGTATACAAGAGAAATTCAAAAAGTATTCACTGAATAAAGTTTCCTTAGGACAGTGGGAACTGTCATATCCAAAGCTGGAGCATGATGCTGACTCTGACCTTTCTAAGCTTTTCACCTTGAGCTAAACCTCTGGCTGCTCTGCCCCTCAACTGATGTAGTCAGTTGGGTGATATAGCCATTGCCAGTGAAATCATCCATAATAATTGAGGTAGTGCAATCTGTGGTGTACAAAGCACTCCAAACACCCTCTCAGAACTCATACTCAATAGGAAAATAAATAATTTATTTGATATTGGTTCACTGCCAGCATGTCTGAACCATCTTTACCACGGACTTGCAATAACGTTTGGTGACTTTATTTCCATCAGGTAAATAGTTGGATATTACTGATTACTTCATCTTTTCCCCAAAATCAAGTATGCTTGAGGTAATGATAGGGAAATGTACCAAACCAATATCCACAATGACTTTTTTTAGTTTAGGAAGAATTAAATCTCTCTTTCCAATACCCGTCATATTTATGACCAAAGATGTCAATATATCATGCTTTCAACTGAGTCAATTTTCTACTGAAATGAATGTACTGCTCTTCTTTCTCAATTCAATTCTGTGGAGCTAGTTATAATAAGTTACTAGTGTAACTATGTTACACTAGTTTTAGTCATTTCTCATCTAGAGATCCAAATCATATCCAGATGATTTATAAACCTGAGCCAGCTTCCCAACCAAAAACATAGTCTTAAAACCTACACAAAGGCCAAAGAGTGCATATCTTGACACTTGTCAGTGAAGTTACACATATCTGTAAATCCTAAAAATAATCTGGATTACTCACTAAGTGTGTGTGTGGTTGGCAGAAGGGAGCTATGGAGTAGGACAACTGAGGAAAATTATTTCTACCTGCATTAACTTTAGAAACAGGCACTTGCCCATGCTGCCAGGCTCCCTTTTGCTTACTCAGAGAGCAGGTCTAGGCAATGGCATCCCTTGGTTCCAGCCTACATATTTCCCAGCAAGCCACCTACCCAGCAGGTGAATATCAGAAAAGCCTAGGATGTGAAGAAAGAGAGACTTCCCTGGTGGCGCAGTGGTTAAGAATCTGCCTGCCAATGCAGGGGACACAGGTTCTAATCCCTGGTCTAGGAAGATCCCACATGCCACAGAGCAACTAAACCCGTGCACCACAACTACTGAGCCTGCACTCTAGAGCCCATGAGCCACAACTACTGAAGCCCACATGCCTAGAGCCCGTGCTCCACAACAAGAGAAGTCACCACAATGAGAAGCCTGTGCACCGCAGCGAAGAGTAGCTCCCCCTTGCCGCAGCTAGAGAAGGTCCGCACACAGCAACAGAGACCCAACAAGCCAAAAATAAATAAATAAGTAATTTTATTTAAAACCAAAAAAAGAATCTTGATCCTTTCAGTCCTAGCTCTTCTTCCAATGCAGTGGCCATACTGTTCCCAAACGGAACTTCCTTAGCCCATGGCCCTTGTAGGATTTCATCTTTCTAGAGCAGAAAGCCACTCAGGAAACTTACATGACCATTTCAACTTATGCCAGACTGTCTTATTGACCAAGAAATTGTTGAAATCTGCAAAGAAAGTTCAGAAATTATTCAGTCAAGAGGCTGAAGCTAGCTCTGTTAATCTGCTGAACTAATTCTATGTGGGCTTAGGGTTTCCATGGAACAGGTAGGGTTTACAAGCATTCTTGACCTCTTTCTCTACTGCCCAATATTGTCCTGTCCATTTAAGTTAGACTGAAGCTGCACAGATTATATATATAAACAAAGATGCATATATGTATGTAAACAAAGTGTTTCTGACTAACTGAAGCCCTAATACTAGATTTGAGCCTTAAGATTACAGGGTGATGTCCTAAAATTGATGAAAATCTTTGTAAGAGTCTGGTCAAGGGCTGAGGAACAGAAGCAAATGGACATTGAGAGATGAGGCATAAGCAGGACAGTCTGAGGGCTTAGAGGTCAATGTGGCAGAGGTGACCATTCACTGACTTCTGCAAAAGAGACTGGCAACATTCTGGTGCCCCAAGCACTGGTATTTGGTGGGACATAAGAAGACAACATGCTTGGAGTGGACAATGCCATGTCCACAATGGACACTTGCAGCATAAACAGTGGCAAGACTTCCTCAAGCAGCTTTTCATGTGTGATCAGTAAAGGGGGCTGGAACCAATCCTGGTGATCAAAACAATTCCATTTACAATGACATCAAAAAGAATAAGATACTTAGGAATAACCTAACTAAGGAGGTTAAAAACTTTTATACAGAACACAACTATACATTGCTATAAGAAATTAAAGATACAAATAAATGGAAAGATATCCTGTGTTCATGGATTAGAAGACTTAATATTAAGATGTCCATACTACTCAAAGCAACCTACAAATTCAATGTAATCCCTGTCAAAATCCCAACCACATTTCTTGCAGAAATTTAAACAATTAAATTCATGTGAAATCTCAAGGGACCCCAAATAGAAAAAACAATTTTGAAGAAGAACAAAGTGGGAGTCTCACACTTCCTGACTTGAAAATATATTACAAAGCTATGGTAGTCAAAACAGTGTGACAGTAGCATAAAGACAGAAGAAATGGACAAATAGAATAGAAAGCCCCAAAATAAACCCTTGCATACATGGTCAAATGATCTTCAACAAGGAAGCCAAGACCATTCCATAGGGAAAGGACAGACTTTTCA
This sequence comes from Grampus griseus, assembly GCF_964374135.1. Lineage (NCBI taxonomy): Eukaryota > Metazoa > Chordata > Mammalia > Artiodactyla > Delphinidae > Grampus > Grampus griseus. Next base: position 98,691,073 of record NC_139018.1, read on the forward strand.
ACAAATGCTGTTGGAAAAACTGGATATCCACATATGAAAAAGACAAAATTGGAACCATATTTTACACCATATATCACAATTAACTTAAACAAATTAAAGACCTAAAACTGTAAAAGTTCTAGAAGAAAACATGGGCACAGTTTTATGGCATTGGATGTGGCAACAATTTCTTGTCTATGACATCAAAAGCACAGGCATCAAAAGCAAAAATAGACAAATGGGACTACATTAAACCTAAAACTTTTGTGCACCAAAGGACGCAATCAACAGAGTGAAAAGGAAACCTAGGAAATGGAACAAAATATGTGCAAAACATATATCTGATAAGCGGTTAATATCCAGAATACACAGAGAACTCAAATAACTCAGCAACAAAAAATCAAATAGTCCTATATAAAAATAGGCAATGGACTTGAATAGATATTCCTCCAAGAATGGTATACAATTAACCAACAAGCATATGAAAATATGCTCAACATCACAAATCATTAAAGAAATGCAAATCAAAACCCCAATGAGATATTGCCTCATGCCTGTCAGAATGGCTATTAGAAAAAAATAAAATAACAAGTGCTGGTAAAGATGTGGAGAAATTGGAACCCTTGTGCACTGTTAATGGAATTATAAAATGGTGCAACCAGTACGAAAAACAGTATGAAACTTCACCAAAAAATTTAAAATAGAACTATTATATGATCTAGCAATCTCACTTCTGGATGTATATCTAAAAGAATTGAAAGCAGGGTCTCAAATAGATATTTGCACACCCATATTCATAGCAACACTATTCATAATAGTCAAGAGGTAGAAGCAAACCAAATGTCCATTGATGGATGAATGGATAAACAAACTGTGCTATATACAAAAATGCAATATTATTCAACCTTACAAAATGGAGAAAATCTTGTCACATGTTACAACATGGATGAACCTTGAAGACATTATGCTAAGAAAAATAAGTCAATTACAAAAAGACAAATACTGTATGATTCTACTTACATGAGGTATCTACAGTAGTCAAATTCATAGAAACACAAAGGAGGATGATGGTTACCAGACCCTGGGGGAGGGAAAAAGGGAAGTTGTTTTTAACGGATATAGAGTTTCACATTTGCAAGATGAAAAAGTTCTGGACAACTGTTTTACAATAATATGAATACACTTAACATTATGAAACTTTACACTTAAAAATGATTATGATGGCAAATTTTGTATTATATTTTATTTACCGCAATTCAAAACAAACTGAAAAAATATACTGGTAGTCACTGTATTTGATGAACTAGTTTGTATGCACATGTGAGACACATCTTGCGTGGGGGGGGTCACAGAAATATCTGTGGGATAAGGAACTGAGTTAATGCCAGGAAAAGTTTCAAATATCATTTTGATTTGGAAATTAATATAAATGCATATTTATTTAATTATAAATAATTATAAGTATATTACACATAATATAATGTATATTATGCACGTATAATACAAATATAAAGATGAGCCCATTTTGTCATTCCATGATAAGACCAGGATACATTTATTGACATTCCATGGTAGTTTTTACCCATAAGGATGACAAAGAACATTCCTTTCCACGCTTTACAAATAACTTCAGAGATTTGGCCAGCTCTAAACATCACAACATGTGTCCCCAAATATTTGTATTACCTTGTGCACTATAGCTCCATGTTATCATTTTATATATATATATGTAAATATATATCATAATTTCTCAACATTAAGGGAACAATTCATGGTTTCAGAATAGACACAAATTATTCCTGATTGTAATTAATAATGTGATGGACTCAGAGGAGACAATAATTCATGAACCTGATTTGAAGAGGTGCCTTGGGGATTCTTTGGCACTAAAAGCAAGTCTACTCTATATCAATCCATCACAGCTGAGGAATAATATGTCATGAGATTGTTAGCAAGACCAAAAAGACAAGTCTCTTGAGGTATAATGGGAAAATTAAGTTGAGTTTTATTTTAAAGCAAGTCATAAAATCTGCTTTTGGATCTGTCAAAGTGTATGACAAATCCATTTAAAACTTACCTATCAATCCAGTAGTTTTTATAACTAGCACCTTGATAAAAACCTCTACTCCCATTCCCACCCACCCCCCAAAAATCCTAACTATTCACTATTGGGATGAAAGGTATGTTAGAATGAGAGAATTAGAATCAGGGAGACAGGAGAAGAGGTTGCTTCTTTAATCACATGGGATGACAAGGGTGTACTAAACCACTCGCCAGAGGTCAGTTCACTGACCTCAAAAGCACATCTTTATAAAAATCAATAATGTTCTACCTTTCCAGTTATCTGGTTGTTCCACTCCAGTATATTTCATTGGTTCAAACCTTCTGATTTCACCTACCGCTCAGTGTCCAAGATAAACTCTACCCTTCGTGGTGAACTCCTTTGTTTACTGAAGCTCAGAAAAGCAGGATGGAAATGCATATTAGATAAGAATCTATGGTCCTTTTATGAAAAATACTGAACTATTCAACTTCAAAATATCTGTTCCTAAGATACCAGTAGGGACACTTGTAGTTCTAATATTGGATAAAAGTAGTGGGAAATAAACTGGAAAGGAGGAATTAGGCAAAAGAGAAAGAAGAGATAGAGTTTTATTTTATTTTGTTTTATAAGAATTTTGTTTGTTTGCTATGAGTAAGAGTTATTGAGACAGATATCTACTAGCAACTAGAGATATATAAATAGAAGTTGAGAAAGAGGTTAGAGCTAAAAGTCTTGATTTGGAAGTCCTCAGCACAGGGGTTGGTTAAAGCCAACCCCTTATCAGAATGGATAAGATTTTCCTTTCTGAAGTAGAAAGAATAGAAAAAATAGACTCAGAGGGCATCAACTGCACCTTGGGGAAGGCAGAGAGAGAGGTAGAGGAAGGGGATAGCACGGTGGCACTGAAGGTAATGAAGTAGACAATGTTTCTCGTGATGGAAGAAGGTTCTGCGTTCACTTGCCTCATTTTTGAGGGCCAAGGAAGCATCATATAGTCGCACCAGTCCCTGAGGAGGACCTAGGAATGGAGTCCCAAGCTATCCATGGTCAAAAATTAATGAAGTGTGAGAAAAAAATATCTTTGCCCAAGACAGGAACCAAGTTGGGTCCGGGAAAATAAAAACTAGGAAAAGTTGTATGAGGGAGAACAACAAACCTAAATCTGAATCAAGTCACAGGAAAAGGTCAAATGAGAAATAAAGATGACCCTTTGAACAAAATTACAGACACTGGGCAGACTGGGGTCCTAACTTCACCAGAACCAAACATTACTTGGAAGGACTCAGGGATGCTCTACATTTCAGGTCTGACTAGCCGTTTGTGTGAACAGAGTTCTGAGGGCTTCACAGTATACCATACATAGTGGTTAAGAGCACCAGATATAGCATCATATAGACTTCCAGTCACATCCTGGATCTGTCACTTACAGCCCTGTGACTTTGGAATAATTACCTATTCTTTCTGAGACTCAGTTTCCTGATCTATAAAATGGAGATGGTAAGAGCGTATATGTCATAGGACTGTAGTGAGAACTTAATGAGATAATGTATGGGAAGCACTTAGCACAGTTCTAGCACATTAACAAATACTCAAGAAAGATATAAAATAGCCTAAGCCTTACTGATTACATTTTCCCACACTGAGGACCAAAATTCTTTCCAGTCGATTTGGGAGAAGCTATTGTAAATAAAGCTCTGTAATATGCTGAGCCATAACTTTCATTTTCCAATACTCATGTAGTGGCACACAAATGCACTGAATCCTAGGTTGGGGAAGACCACCTATCTTGCCTGGGCATCCTCTATAATAAGCAAAGAGGAACTACCTATCTTTTTTCTGGTAGGCTAGTGCTCTACAGTGAAAAATGCAATGATAAATAGGGCATCTAAGAAGTTACAAATTTCCCCAGCAATGTTATTATAGCAATGTTATTACTCCAGAAAGCATGGGAGCCAAAATGAAAATCAGACCTGTCATGGCTAGTCACAAATTCTCAGAAGTAAGAAGGTAATTCTGGGACCCTAGACTTAAATTTGGACAACAAATTTGCTTATATACTAGCTTTATGAAAAGATATGAGGAAGAATAACTAATCCCACTCTACAAAAGGAGAAACCGAGGCTTAATGAGATTAGGTGGCATGCCCAAAGACACACAGTGTAGCTGGGTATTTGTAAAGCTTTCTAGAGACCCAGCATATTTTGAACACCTTGCTATGTTTGGAAGATCCTCTAAGTTGTATCTCATATCGAGGTAGAACCTAGAGAAATCACTACCCCAACCCCCTTAGAAGGTAACACATGGACATGTGTTCTAGACTCCATGTGTGACTAAGATTCAGAAGTAAGAAACTTTATAAAGGAGGAATTCATGATTCATTTCTGTGGGTGACAGAAAAGGTGTCCAGATTTGGGGGTTGGGAACAACTGGAAGGCCAAGTTTCTGGTGCAGAAGTGGCACTGGTGCTGGGGAAAGTGCCTGTGTGTTGCTGAGGTGTAGTTTTGGACATGGTTCCTGGGAACTTAACCTCAGCCCTGTTTCTCCAGTCAGGCCAATGAATCTATGAGCTTCCGGATAACATTTTAACAAACTTTTTCCGCTTAGCCAGCCATAGTCAGCTTCTGGTGCACGCTTCTAAGAACCTTGATGGAGTGAGTCAGTAGTTGAACTATAAAAGTTATATTACTTTCAACATAAGATATTTCTTCTAAAAGAGCTTATCTGTTTATGGTGTTAATGATAATTCTTAGTTCATCAGAATAGACCATACCCCAACAATTCCAAATAAAACAAGAATTTATTATAATTCACTTTGCATTGCAAAGGCTATCCTATGGCTATGAGTGAACCGTGCCAAAGAAGTCAGCCAGTTTTGTCCAAAAATCAGTCAACTCACCAGGGGAAAAAAATTCAGTCAAAATAAGTTAATTTTTTCACAGTGTATGACCAATATATTCTCCTGATAAATTGAATTTTTCTCTTTTTCAACCAACAGCAGCACTAAGAAAAGACATAGCTTTAAAAATTATTTCCTCACTATAAATGTAATATCCTCAGTATGTAAAAATGTATAGAGTTATGGGCAATAAACTTTTCCCTGAGAAAGGGAAATTGAGCAGATACCTTCCTTCTGTCAACACCATATTGGATTGCTGGGTAAAATAAATAGCATCTCAGTGATACCATTTGAAAACACTAAGCAACTTAACTCTAGCCACTCCACTACTATCTCCCTAAATTCTCCAACAATTTTCCCTAAAGAAAAAAAAGAGAGAAAGAAAACACCATCTGGTAGTTTTTAGGACTATTTGGAAATTTTTGACATTTACACCATCATCATGTCAAGGAAGTCCAAGACACTTTGTCTGGAAACCGCACCACTAGAGAGTCCCTTTACACAGAGTGGGTCCACTTCCTCAGTTTAGCATTATCTAGACATCATCTTCCAACATTTCCCCGAGCCGTAAATGGTTATGCTTGTTTTGCTTCCCAGAACTGGGCCTCCTGAGTAGCTTACCAACACCCAATTTATCCCAGACCCCTACACAAACCCCATGTTCTGCATACACCAAGACCACTCTCAGCATCACCTTCTCCCTTACCAAAGAGGATTTAAAGCCTTCCCCAAAAACCTGTCTTTTGAACATTTTTGATCCTTCTTTAAATATTATCTAAAATTAAAAATACCAACATGGAACAATGTACTGCTTGGTCTTCAAACTACACAGTTTCCACTAATACCTCTATTGAAAATTATTAAGTAACAAAAGACAACTGGTATACCTGGACCCCAGCGCCAACACCATGCTGAATGGATTAGGGAAAGTCTCTTTGTTTCTCTGGACTTTGTTTGCTCAGTTGTGGAAAAATGATGTTAAACTAAGGTCTAAATATTTGTTTTTATAGTACATTTATTTACTACAAAATTATGCATTTTGTTTATATTTAACTCTATCTCAATCTAAGATAAATGGTTATATTCATCTCTGAAAGACTATAGGTATTAATTCTGCATATTCACAGGTCAAGCAGTTCAAGGTGATCTAGATTTCTAGAAGTTTGTCCCATGATCCTATAGCATGAAGAAGCAAGAACTGAAGTCCTCCATTTCTGGATACCAAAGTAGAACCAAAGATCCCAGAATTTTTGATCTTTGACAATGCGCTGGCTACAAACAGGCATAACCGGATTTCTGTCCTGAGTTTTTCAAAGGTGTAACAGACTATTTACAACTCTTTCAAGTAAAACTTCACAGTCATTACCATTGGCCTCTCTTGTGAATATATCTGGGTTTGTAGACAGCACAGGAAAGAATGACATTCACTCCTCACATTGATCCAGCTGCTAGAGCAAGAAGAATCAATACACATTACTGCAACGATTAGCTGAATTATCCATTCGAAGAAATCAGCTTCTATTTAGGCTGACGAACAAAATATCTCTAAATCTTCAAAAGAAGTTTGAGGGCTGGGGAGAATATTTAACTCACAAAGAAAGTCAACATTGGGGAAATTAGATGGAAAAAGCAAAAGTCTTAAAAGTAGGGCAACCAAGTAATTTGAAAGGTTCAAGGGCCTATTCTTTCTGCCACGGCAGCCGCCCGAGTGGATGTGATGATCTCTAGGTAGAATAACATCACAGCATAATATGGGCTCTCAGATAGGAGCTGCTTGTTCTTCCAAACTGCCACCAAGTGAGAATATAAGCATCACTCTTATTTCCACTGTTACTTCCAGAATATTCTTCTTCCACCCTTATGCAAAAGTCTCTCAAGTCATTCATTTCTTCCCTTAATGAAGACCACTGTCCTAGTTTCCCACCACACTCCTGATCATGGCCTCACGTTCACTGAGAATTTTGACTTCTGATTATAGTTTTCCTCCCTACTCCTAATACTACCACCATTCTGGTAGATCCCCAAATTGGTATGGACAACCTATACAGGTCGAGTTCAGACAGTTCCTTGATTTCCTCTGTACCAGTGACCTTTATCTCATCTCCACAGTAAAACTCAACCCCATGGCCAACACTGGACCTTCCTGGTCAGCATGCAGAACTGCTCTACCTCAAATCAGACTCCATTATTCCATTTGCCGACCAAAACTTCTACTCAACTATAGATCAGTTACCATCGTATTCCCCCCCACACACCCATTTTTCAACTTTACCACTATCTGTAGTATCTTGAGCCCTCTAATTTTTCCCAAATAATCACCAGTTCCTAGATTCACAGCATATCCTACATATCCTGGATCCCCATGGGCATAGTCACTCCTGAGAGTCACCCAGTTAGCAGGCTTACTGTCTTGATTTGCTGCCTTACCTCACCCTGGATCAATCTAATCCTCTGCTTTTACTCTCAAGTATTTAGGAGCTTGATTCTGAAATGCAAAATTAAGAATTTAGCTTTGTAACTACTAGAACATTAAATAAACCACTGAATTTTGAGACACTGGATCATAGAAAGAATCTAGTTCAAGTCCCCCTCAATTTATAGATGAGGCAACAGAAACTCAAGGAGGTGAAATAAGTGATAAAGGTTACAGAGCTCATTAAGCAGCAAGGTTGGAACAGAATCCCAGGGTTCCTGGCCTCCTGGCTCCAAGCTTAAAGCTCTTTCCTTTATGCCACATCACCTCCCCTGGCTGGTCAACCACTGACAGTTGTCAAGCAGGAGCTTGAATAAAGGGCATTTTACTGTCTGAGTTTGGGAAGCTACACCATATAAACATCCTTTAAGACATTAGAATACATTCTCTGTGTTTTCTTTCATTTTGTTTTATCAATCATTCCTTTGTCTACCTGGGGAAAATAACCCTTAAATACCAACAATACAGTGATTATAAATAATCTATAAGAATCAATAAACCTACAAATTAGCACTGAATTCTAAAGCTAATTCCCTATTTCAAAAGTTCTCAATCCCAATGGACATCAGTATTGCCAGGGGAGATTTTTTTTTTAACAAATAGAGATTTGGATTCTTCTACTGTCATCCAATATAAACAATGGGACACGTTATATGTGCAAATTCTGATCTTAAAAATATCTCCAGCAGCACAGTGTTTCCATTATTTAATTTGTATATTATATAGAGCAGTTCCTTTGCAACCACAGGGGATTCGTTCCAGGACCCCCTGGAACGAATAACAAAATTCACAGATGCTTAAAATGCTTAGATAAAATAGCATAGCATTTGCATATAACCTCACATCCTCCCATATACTTTTTTTTTCAGCACGTTACTTCATTCATTTACAGTAAATCTTAGAGACTGTTCCATATCATTACCAAAAAAAAAACCCCACTCTTTTCATTCTTTTTATTTTATTTATTTTTCTTAACATCTTTATTGGAGTGTAATTGCTTTACAATGGTGTGTTAGTTTCTGCTTTATAACAAAGTGAATCAGTTATACATATACATATGTTCCCATATCTCTTCCCTCTTGCGTCTCCCTCCCTCCCACCCTCCCTATCTCACCCCTCTAGGTGGTCACAAAGCACCGAGCTAATCTCCCTGTGCTATGCAGCTGCTTCCAACTAGCTATGTATTTTACATATGGTAGTGTATATATGCCCAGGCCACTCTCTCACTTTGTCCCAGCTTACCCTTCCCCGTCCCCGTGTCCTCAAGCCCATTCATTAGTAGGTCTGTGTCGTTATTCCCGTCTTGCCCCTAGGTTCTTCATGACCTTTTTTTTTACTTAGATTCCATATATATGTGTTAGCATACGGCATTTGTTTTTCCCTTTCTGGCTTACTTCACTCTGTATGACAGACTCTAGGTCCATCCACCTCACTACAAAAAACTCAATTTCGTTTCTTTTTATGGCTGAGTAATATTCCATTGTATATATGTGCCACATCTTCTTTATCGATTCATCTGTTGATGTACACTTAGGTTGCTTCCATCTCCTGGTTATTGTAAACAGAGCTGCAATGAAAATTGTGATACATGATTTTTTTGAATTATGGTTTTCTCAGGGTATGTGCCCAGTAGTGGGATTGCAGGGTCGTATGGTAGTTCTATTTTTACTTTTTTAAGGAACCTCCATATTGTGCTCCATAGTGGCTGTATCAATTTACATTCACACCAGCAGTGCAAGAGGGTTCCCTTTTCTCCACACCCTCTCCACCATTTATTGTTTGTAGATTTTTTTATGATGGCCATTCTGACCAGTGTGAGATGATATCTCACTGTAGTTTTGATTTGCATTTCTCTAATGTTTAATGACGTTGAGCATTCTTTAATGTGTTTGTTGGCAATCTGTATATCTTCTTTGGAGAAATGTCTATTTAGGTCTTCTGCCCATTTTTGAATTGGTTTGTTTGTTTTTTGATATTGAGCTGCATGAGCTGCTCGTAAATTTTGGAAGTTAATCCTTTGTCAGTTGCTTCATTTGCAAATATTTCCTCCCATTCTGATGGCTGCCTTTTCATCTTGCTTATGGTTTCCTTTGCAGTGCAAAAGCATTTAAGTTTCATTATGTCGCATTTATTTTTGTTTTTATTTCCATTTCTCTAGGAGGTGGGTCAAAAAGGATCTTGCTGTGATTTATGTCATAGAGTGTCCTGCCTATGTTTTCCTCTAAGAGTTTTACAGTGTCTGGCCTTCCATTTAGGTCTTTAATCCATTTAGAGTCTATTTTTGTATATGGTGTTACGGAGTGTTCCAATTTCATTCTTTTACATGAAACTGTCCAGTTTTCCCAGCACCACTTATTGAAGAGGCTGTCCTTTCTCCACTGTATATTCTTGCCTACTTTATCAAAGATAAGGTGACCATATGTGCATGGGTTTAGCTCTGGGCTTTCTATCCTGTTCCATTGATCTATATTTCTGTTTTTGTGCCAGTACCATATTGTCTTGATTACTGTAGTTTTGTAGTATAGTATGAAGTCAGGCAGCCTGATTCGTCCAGCTCCATTTTTCCTTCTCAAGATTGCTTTGGGTATTCGGGGTCTTTTGTGTTTCCATACAAATTGTGAGATTTTTTGTTCTAGTTCTGTGAAATATGCCAGTGGTAATTTGATAGGGATTGCATTAAATCTGTCGATTGCTTTGGGTAGTATAGTCATTTTTACAATGTTGATTCTTCCAATCCAAGAACATGGTATATCTCTCCATCTGTTTGTATCATCTTTAATTTCTTTCATCAGTGTCTTATAGTTTTCTGCATACAGGTCTTTTGTCTCCTTAGGTAGGTTTATTCCTAGATATTTTATTCTTTTTGTTGCAATGGTAAATGGGAGTGTTTTCTTAATTTCACTTTCAGATTTTTCATCATTAGTGTATAGGAATGCAAGAGATTTCTGGGCATTAATTTTGTATCCTGCAACTTTACCAAATTCATTGATTAGTTTTCTGGTAGCATCTTTAAGATTCTCTATGTATAGTATCATGTTATCTGCAAACAGTGACAGCTTCACTTCTTTTCTGATTTGGATTCCTTTATTTCTTTTTATTCTCTTATTACTGTGGCTAAAACTTCCAAAACTATGTTGAATAACAGTGGTGAGAGTGGGCAACCTTGTCTTGTTCCTGATCTTAGTGGAAATGCTTTCAGTTTTTCACCATTAAGGATGATGCTGGCTGTGGGTTTGTCATATATGGCCTTTAGGATGTTGAGGTAATTTCCCTCTATGCCTACTTTCTGGAGGGTTTTTATCATAAATGGGAATTGAATTTTGTCAAACGCTTTTTCTGCATCTATTGAGATGATCATATGGATTTTCTCCTTCAATTTGTTAATATATTGTATCACATTGATTGATTTGCATATATTGAAGAATCCTTCCATTCCTGGGATAAACCCCACTTGATCATGGTATATGATCCTTTTAATGTGCTGTTGCATTCTGTTTGCTAGTATTTTGTTGAGGATTTTTGCATCTATGTTCATCAGTGATATTGGCCTGTAGTTTTCTTTCTTTGTGACATCTTTGTCTAGTTTTGGTATGAGGATGATTGTGGCCTTGTAGAATGAGTTTGGGAGTGTTCCTCCCTCTGCTATACTTTGGAAGAGTTTGAGAAGGATAGGTGTTAGCTCTTCTCTAAATGTTTGATAGAATTCACCTGTAAGCTGTCTGGTCCTGGGCTTTTGTTTGTTGGAAGATTTTTAATCACAGTTTCAATTTCAGTGCTTGTGATTGATCTGCTCATATTTTCTATTTCGTCCGGGTTCAGTCTTGGAAGTTTGTACTTTTCTAAGGATTTGTCCATTTCTCCCAGGTTGTCCATTTTATTGGCATAAAGTTGCTTGTAGTAATCTCTCATGATCCTTTGTATTTCTGGAGTGTCAGTTGTTACTTCTCCTTTTTCATTTCTAATTCTGTTGATTTGAGTCTTCTCCCTGTTTCTCTTGATGAGTCCAGCTAATTTTGTTTATCTTCTCAAAGAAACAGCTTTTAGTTTTATTGATCTTTGCTATTGTTTCCTTCATTACCTTTTCACTTATTTCTGATCTGATCTTTATAATTTCTTTCCTTCTGCTAACTTTGGAGGCTTTTTGTTTTTTTTCTAATTGCTTTAGGTGTAAGGTTAGGTTGTTTATTTGAGATGTTTCTTGTTTTTTGAGGTAGGATTGTATTGCTATAAACTTGTCTCTTAGAACTGCTTTTGCTGCATCCCATACTTTATATGTCATCATATTTTCATTTTCATTTCTTCTAGGTATTTTTTGATTTCCTCTTGGATTTCTTCAGTGATCTCTTGGTAATTTAGTAGCATATTGTTTAGCCTCTATGTGTTTGTATTCTTTACAGTTTTTTTTCCTATAATTGATATCTAATCTTATAGCGTTGTGGTTGGAAAAGAAACTTGATCCGATTTCAATTTTCTTAAATTTACTAAGGCTTGATTTGTGACCCAAGATATGATCTATCCTGGAGAATGTTCCATGAGCAGTTGAAAAGAATGTGTATTCTGTTGTTTTTGGATGGAATGTCCTATAAATATAAATTAAGTCCATCTTGTTTAATGTACCATTTAAAGCTTGTGTTTCCTTATTTATTTTCATTTTGGATCATCTGTCCATTGGTGAAAGTGGGGTGTTAAAGTCCCCTACTATGATTGTGTTACTGTCGACTTCCCCTTTTACGGCTGTTATAATTTGCCTTATGTATTGAGGTGATCCTATGTTGGATGCCTAAATATTTACAATTGTTATATCTTCTTCTTGGATTGATCCCTTGATCATTATGTAGTATCCTTCTTTGTCTCTTGTAATAGTCTTTGTTTTAAAGTCTATTTTGTCTGATATGAGAATTGCTATTCCAGCTTCCTTTTGATTTCCATTTGCCTGGAATATCTTTTTCCATCCCCTCACTTTCAGTCTGTATGTGTCCCTAGGTCTGACATGGGTCTCTTGTCGACAGCATATATATGGGTCTTGTTTTTGTATCCATTCAGCCAGTCTATGTCTTTTGGTTGGAGCATTTAATTCATTTACATTTAAGGTAATTATTGATATGTATGCTCTTATTACCATTTTATTAATTGTTTTGGGTTTATTTTGGTAGGTCTTTTCCTTCTTGGTGTTTCCTGCCTAGAGAAGTTCTTTTTTTTTTTTTTTTTTTTTTTTTGCGGTATGTGGGCCTCTCACTGTTGTGGCCTCTCCTGTTGCAGAGCACAGGCTCTGGACACACAGACCCAGCGGCCATGGCTCACAGGCCTAGCTGCTCCATGGCATTTGGGATCTTCCTGGACTGGGGCACAAACCCATGTCCCCTGCATCGGCAGGCAGACTCTCAACCACTGCACCACCAGGGAAGCCCGAAAAGTTCTTTTAACATTTGTTGTAAAGCTGGTTTGGTGGTGCTGAATTCTCTTAGCTTTTGCTTGTCTGTAAAGGTTTTAATTTCTCCATCAAATCTGAATGAGATCCTTGCTGGGTAGAGTAATCTTGGTTGTGGCTTTTTCCCTTTCATCACTTTAAATATGTCCTGCCACTCCCTTCTGGCTTGGAAAGTTTCTGCTGAAAGATCAGCTGTTAACCTTATGGGGATTCCTTTTTATGTTATTTGTTGTTTTTCCCTTGCTGCTTTTAATATTTTTTCTTTGTATTTAATTTCTGATAGTTTGATTAATGTGTGTCTTGGCATGTTTCTCCATGGATTTATCCTGTATGGGATTCTTTGTGCTTCCTGGATTTGATTAACTATTTCCTTTCTCATATTAGGGAAGTTTTCAACTATAATCTCTTCAAATATTTTCTCAGTCCCTTTCTTTTACTCTTCTTCTTCTGGGACCCCTATAATTCGAATGTTGGTGCATTTAATGTTGCCCCAGAGGTCTCTGAGACTGTCCTCAATTCTTTTCATTTTTTTTTCTTTATTCTGCTCTGTGGTAGTTATTTCCACTATTTTATCTTCCAGGTCAGTTATCCGTTCTTCTGCCTTAGTTATTCTGCTATTAATCCCTTCTAGAGAATTTTTAATTTCATTTACTGTGTGTTCATCATTGTTTGTTTGCTCTTTAGTTCTTGTAGGTCCTTGTTAAACTTTTCTTGTATTTTCTCCATTTTATTTCCAAGATTTTGGATCATCTTTACTTTCTTTTTTCTGAATGCTTTTTCAGGTAGACTGCCTATTTCCTCTTCATTTGTTAGGTCTGGTGGGTTTTTACATTGCTCCTTCATCTGCTGTGTGCTTCTCTGTCTTCTCATTTTGCTTAACTTACGGTGTTTGGGGTCTCCTTTTCACAGGCTGCAGGTTCGTAGTTCCCCTTGTTTTTTGTGTCTGCCCCCAGTGGCTAAGGTTTGTTCAGTGAGTTTTGTAGGCTTCCTGGTACAGGGGACTAGTGTCTGTGTTCCGGTGGATGAGGCTGGATCTTGTCTTTCTGGTGGGCAGGTCCACGTCTGGTGGTGTGTTTTGGGGTGTCTGTGACCTTATTATGATTTGAGGTAGCCTCTCTGCTAATGGTTGGGGTTGTGTTCCTGTCTTGCTAGTTGTTTGGCATAGGGTGTCCAGCACCGGAGCTTGCTGGTCGTTGAGTGGAGCTGGGTCTTGGCATTGAGATGGAGATCTCTGGGAGGTTTTTGCCATTTGATATTATTTGACTGGGAGGTCTCTTGTGGACCAAGTCCTGAACTTGGGTCTGCTACCTGAGAGGCACAGCCCTGACGCCTGACTGCAGCACCAATAGCCTGTCATCCACATGGCTCAGAATAAAAGGGAGAGAGAGAGAAAGAAAGGAAGGAAGGAAGGAAGGAAGGAAGGAAGTTATTAAAATAAAAAAATTATTAAAAAAAAATTTTTAAGTAATTAAAAAAAAAGAAGAGGGCAGCCAAACCAAAAAAACAAATCCACCAATGATAACAAGTGCTAAAAACTATCCTTAAAAAAAAAAAAAAGACAGACAGAACCCTAGGACAAATGGTAAAAGCAAAGCTATACAGACGAAATCACACACAGAAGCATACACATACACACTCACAAAAAAAGAACAAGAAAAAAATATATATATATTGTTGCTCCCAAAGTCCACCTCTTCAATTTGGGATGATTCGTTGTCTACTCAGGTATTCCAGAGATGCAGGGTACATCAAGGTGATTGTGGAGTTTTAATCCGCTGCTCCTGAGGCTGCCGAGAGAGACTTCTCTTTCTCTTCTTTGTTCACACAGCTCCTGGGGTTCAGCTTTGGATTTGGACCCATCTGTGCGTGTAGGTCACCTGAGGGCGTCTGTTCTTCACTCAGACAAGACGGGGTTAAAGAAGCCACTGCTTCGGGAGCTCTGGCTCACTCATGAGGGGAGAGGGAGGGGCACGGAGTTCGGGGCGAGCCTGCCGTGGTAGAGGCCGGCGTGACGTTGCACCAGCCTGAGGCGCGCCGTGCGTTCTCCCGGGTAAGTTGTCCCTGGATCCCGGGACCCTGGCAGTGGCAGGCTGCACAGGTTCCCCAGAAGGGGTGTGGATAGTGACCTGTGCTCGCACACAGGCTTCTTGGTGGCGGCAGCAGCAGCCTTAGTGTCTCATGCTCGTCTCTGGAGCTCCTTTAAGCGGCGCTCTTAATCCCCTCTCCTCGCGCACCAGGAAACAAAGAGGGAAGAAAAAGTCTCTTGCCTCTTTGGCAGCTCCAGACTTTTCCCGGACTCCCTCACGGCTAGCTGTGGTGCACTAACCCCTTCAGGCTGTGTTCACGCAGCCAACCCCAGTCCTCTCCCTGCGATCCGATGGAAGCCGGAGCCTCAGCTCCCAGCCCCGCCCGTGCCGGCGGGTGAGCAGACAAGCCTCTCTGGCTGGTGAGTGCTAATCAGCACCAATCCCCTGTGCGGCAATCTCTCTGCTTTGCCCCCCGCACCCCTGTTGCTGCGCTCTCCTCCGTGGCTCCGAAGCTTCCGCCCTCCGCCACTCGCAGGCTCCGCCCGCGAAGGGGCTTCCTAGTGTGTGGAAACCTTTCCTCCTTCACAGCTCCCTCCCACTGCTGCAGGCCCCGTCCCTATTCTTTTGTCCGTGTTTTTTTTTTCTTTTGCCCTACCCACGTATGTGGGTAGTTTCTTGCCTTTTAGGAGGTCTGAGGTCTTCTGCCAGTGATCAGTAGGTGTTCTGTAGGAGTGTTCTACATGTAGATGTCTTTCTGATGTATTTGTGGGGAGGAAGGTGATCTCCACGTCTTACTCTTCAGCCTTCTTGAAGGTCCTCCCTCTCATACTTTAAGTCACCTCCAGATTACTTATAATACCTAACACAATGTAAATGTTATGTAAATTGTTGTAAATACAATGTAAATGTTATGTAAATAGCTGCCACCACAAGGCAAATTCAAGTTTTACTTTTTGGAATTTTCTGGAAATTTTTTTTTTTCAAATATCCTTCATCTTTGGTAGGTTGAATCTGCAGATGTGAAACTTGTGGATACCAAGAACCAACTGTATATATTAAAATTATTATTTGGAAATTCTTAAGAAAAAGTGAGATAAAAAATTCTGAGACATTCCCCTCTGCAGATCTAAACATCAGAAGTTCTGGTAGTAAGGCCAAGTTATCAGGAAATTTTTTAAATTTTCCCAGGGAATTCTGTTGCCCATCTTGGTTGAGAATATTTTATCTCATGTAGTAACAGCCTTAAAGAATGAAGTGGGTAGGATCTTTTGGGATCCTATTTCCTAAAAAAACAACAAAATCTAGAAACTTAAGCTGAAGATTCCCAAACTGGGCATGTAGAGAAATCAACCTAGGTCCAAAGCTCACACCTACTGTTACTCAGGTGTATAATTCAACCATACAGAAAGCTTATTATAGATTGTGATGTCATTATATGTAATGTTAGTGGCCTCATACAACATCTTCCTATGGTTTTCTTTATATTGCATTTTTGTGTGACTTTATCTGTATGACATTGGGTATGTCAAAACTGCCCTGAGATATTATTTCCTCATCTGTAAAAATGAAAATCTTGAATTACTCTTAGTCTGAAGATCTGTGGTCACTCCCAGCTGCTCTTTCCTCATATGCCCTCAAAAGACTCCCTCCTGGCCCGAGTTCTGGTAAGACAGATCAGTTAAAACCATATTTTACATATACAAGACCAAATTGAAATACAAGTATTAATATTAGTATTTAGCACTTACAATAGGCCAAACACTGTGCTAAGTATTTTAAAATATTATATTACAGTTAATCCTTTCAAGTCCTTACAGAGGCAGAGACCGTTACTGACCACATTTACAGATGAGGAATTAGATTTAAAGAGGTTAGATAGTTTTCCCAAAATGGCAAAGTCAGTGGCAGAACCAAGATTCAAACCATATCTGGCTGATTCCAGAGCCCTCTCTTCAGTTTTATTCCTCTTCATGTTTAGAAACTCAAATAATTAGATATTCCAGTGAGGACTGCCTCATGACCACATTATTAGGAATTTGAATAACTGGATTTTGAATCAATAAGTTATGACTCTCTTTTGTTTTTACAGAACCTTAACCCTTTGAGCCTTACAGAGACCACTGTTTTCCATTACAGAAACATGCTCACACACACACACACACACACACACACTCCAAAGAGCCAATGGATACAGTTTCTGAATATTTCGGCAGGATGCGGTCTCTTAAAGAATGCCTACTCCAACTCTTTTTTACATATAGATGGTGAAACTGAGGCTCAGAGTCGTGCCTAAGGTCACAAATCTAGTTAGAGGCAGAGCTGGGATCCCTCTCTACTATTCATGCTGCTTCTAACAGTTAGGCATTACCAAGTTCTTTACAGCCACAAATGATTTTTTAGTACACTCATCAGTTTTTTAAAGACACTGGTAAAATCCCATTAGTGTATTTATGTGCAACAAAGCTGTTTCTATGTAGCAGAGAATAGTTCAAAATCATGCTACTTTGTCCTTCAAAGTCACATACAACCTTAAGAGTGCATGAAATTCTGAAGATGAATTTTTTTTTCTGGTGTCTCCATGTGGGAAAAGCCTGGTTGTGTTGGTTTTCTTTTTTTGCGGTACACAGGCCTCTCACTGTTGTGGCCTTTCCCGTTGCGGAGCACAGCCTCCGGATGCGCAGGCTCAGCGGCCATGGCTCACGGGCCCAGCCACTCCGCGGCATGTGGGATCTTCCCGGACCGGGGCACGAACTCGCGTCCCCTGCATCAGCAGGCGGACTCTCAAGCACTGCGCCACCAGGGAAGCCCCTGGTTGTACGTTTTTGTGTGTGTTGTTTCTTTTGAAATTATCTAATCAGACCAATCTATATGCAGCTTTTGGTTCTTTTATATGTAAGTCAGTTGCTCTTTGCTAACCATTCCTTCTTCTGAACTATCCAGATTCCTTTTGTCATAAGGCTATAGAGCACTGAGTCTTGTTCCCAAGTGACAGTTTAAGGAGATGCCCAATGCACAGAGTCAGTCCTCATCGTGGCTATGTCTGAAAATGTACCATGCATATTTCCTGTTCAAAAGACAAGATATCTACAGTTCATTCACTGAGCATACTTCAGCACCTCCTGGAGACATTGTAAAAATTAGGTGCTGGAAGCAAAGAGATGAGCAAAGCAGAGGTCGCGCCTTCAAAGAACTCATAGTGTGCCAAATAAAACGGGTGTACACAGACAATGCAATAGAATTTGATAAGCCCTGTGACAGAGATAAATTCAGGATGTGTGGGATCTCACAGAAGGGGCATTTAACTGTGCTTCCAAATGGATATGAGACATGAGGTAGGTCCTGAAGGATGAACAAGAATTCTCTAAAAAGAGTAGATGAAGAAGGAATAGGGAAGAGCACATGAAAGGACATGAAGCAGAGGAGAACATGAAAAATATTTAGGAAAGTGGAATCAGCGAAACATGGAGCTGAAAGGTGGGCAGTGTCTTTGTCATAAGGGGCTTTTTATCCTATGGACCTTGGGAAGCCTACTGACCATTCCATTCATTGATAACTTGTACTCTTCCAATTGTCTTCTCCATCTCAAAGTCCTGTTATCTTCTGGAAAAACTTCTATATCCAACCCATTAGGCTTCTCTTTACTTAGCCTTTACTCAACTCTAATGACATCTATGTCTTTGCTTCATCTTTGTGCCAGAAGGAGTCTTCACTCTTCCTTACTAGTGTCTCAAAAAAAAAGGGTGGCGGTTATCCCTTCCTTTGTACAGCACCATTTTTTCAACCTGTGCTTTTAGGCCCATCCTCTCCCTGCATCTTTGAGTCATTGCCCATAAACTGTCCTCTCTCCCTCTTCTTTTTCCAGGTCAACATGTTAGTTTGAACACTTTGCTATGTACCCTCTCCCTTCATTTATTCAGTATGTCATGCTTATTACCAAAATCTGCACTATGCATTAGGACCTCAAAAGATGAATACAAAGCAGATGCAGTCCTCAAGGAGCTCAGCCCAACAAAGAAAAGAGACATAAAAACAGATAAAAGTAAATGTAATTAATTTAGCCCACACAGTACAGTATGTGACACAGTTCAACAGAATCATCCTGAATGTCTGCAATTAGTGCAGGGTTTATCTGTATTATCCATGAAGTGCCAAGAGGATCTGTCTTTATTCTTTTTTAATCCAAGAAGGAAGCAACTCTGCCCACTGAATAATATTTACAGTGATCCACCTACAGGCATTGAGAATACCATTTGTAGCATTCCAAATCTGCTCCTACTTCTTTCTTCCCCAACTCAGTTAATGATACTGGCTTTTCAAACCAAAAATCTGGGAGTCATCCTGGATACCTACATCATCACCTGTGTCTAATCCATCAAGTCTTAGTCTTTGAACCATATCTTAAATCCATCTGCTTTTAGCCACCTCTATCATCAACCTTCATGATATCTCATCTGGACACTGCAATTACTACCAAACTGGTGTTTGCACTTCCACTGACGCTGCCCTCAGCTCACCAATCAAAACAATATCTTTAATTGTAAATATCATGCCGGAATTCCACTTTAAAACTCTAAGTGGTTCTTATTTCTTTCATAAACTTAATATGATATGGCCAAAATGCCTGAGGAATCTTTCCTTTCTCTGCTTATCAAATATGAAATACACAACACCTCCCTTGCTCACCATGCTCTGACCCACTTGCCCTTCCTTAAGAGCACCAAATCAGTTCACACCTCAGAGCACTGACACAGGCAGATCCAACTGCCTAGAATGCTTTTCAACACAATCTTCACCCAGCTAATTCCTACTTATCCTTCAGAGTTCAGTTTCAATGTCACTTTGTAGGGAGCCCTCAACAACTCACAAATCTGGATCATATCTCCCCTCCATCTCCTACAGCATCCTAGCCTTTTCCCTCAGATTTCAGAGCACAGTATGTAGTCAGACATGTATCTGTGTAAATATTTATTTAATATCTCTTTTCCCCAATAGACTGGATGCTCCATGTGAGCAAAGCCTACATGTGTATTCTTTACAACTATATAAGCAACATTTCACATAATGCCTGATACAGAATGGGTGTTCAATAAATATTTGTAAATGAATGAATGAATGAAAAAGAAAGCTAGGAAGGAAGAACAAAAAGAGAACTACAGTGATAATCACATTAGAGAGACAGGTATCACATAGTCATTCCAGAATCATTTTCAGTTCTCTGTAAGTTCTCCTCACCTTTCCTTTTTTTATCAGCTTTATTGAGATATAATTCACACACCATACAATTCACCCATTTAAAGTATACAATTCAACAGCCTTTTGTTTATTCACAGAGCTGTGTGAATAACCCTAACCTCACTCCACATCCTTTAACAGTCACTCCTGAAATCCTTCCCCTCAGCCCTAGGCAAACACTAATCTACTTTCTGTCTCTATAGAGTTACCTATTCTGGATATTTCACATCAATGGAATCATAAAGTATGTGGCCCCCTGTGTCTGGCTTCTTTCATTCACCATTAATACTTTCCAGGTTCAGCCATTCACACTACATGTTGTAGCATGTATCAATATTTCATTTCTTTTTACCTGCCAAATAATATGCCATTGTATGGTATACTACATTTTATCTATCCTTCATTAGTTGATGGACGTGGCTGTTTTTTCTAATGTGCGGAAACCAAGAGAGAGTCAAGGAAGCACTGGTGAACGCTATCTGGAGGTTCACTAGAGGCTGCAGAAAAAGAATTAGAAGTACTGTTAGAGCTCAGAATGACTAAGTAGATGAATTTTTCTGTATTTCGTGGACTACAAATAGTCCTCTGACACTACCATTCCATCACTGAGCTCTTCTGTCTACTATTTAAACTAGTTTTTTTTCTTTTTAATTGAAAAAAGAAACATATACATAGGGAAACAAGTGAAACAGAATCCAATGTATACAATAAAAGGTAAATCTCCTTCCTACTCCAAATCCACCCATTCCACTCCCTGTAGAACCACTATTAGAAGTTTCTTGGGTACCCATTAAAATATCTTCCATTTACAGGCAACAAACACACGGCTCTGCATCTTGCTTTGTAATGATAGAGATATTTCTATGTTAGCACAAATGTATTTATATCTTACTCTTTAATAGTGGTGTAATGTTCCATGGTATGAATCAGCCAGAATTTACTTAACTGATCTCCAATTGATAGTTACATTTTGGTATTGCTATTAGAAACAAGGCTACAGAAACATTTTTGTTCCTAACTTCTTTGACCACTTATCTTAGGATAAATTTCTGGATGTGGAGTTACTAGGTCACAGGATATGTGTCCATCTTCAATTCTATTAGCATCCAACTGCTCTCCAAAATGGTTGCACCCATATTTCTCTCATCTACAATGTTCGAGGTTAACAGCTTCTTCACTCTTCAACACCAGATATTATCAAATGTCTAAATGTTGGCAATCAGGTAGGTATCTCCTTGCTTTTCTTTGCATATCTTTAACTGTAATGCTGAATATCTTTTATATCTGTATAACCCATTCATATTTCTTTCTCTATGAACTGCCTATTCTTAGCCTGTATTTCTAATAAGTTATTAGGTTTTTTTTTCCCCCATATTAAATCATCTACTGCTGCTTTGGTTTAAAATGACTGTTATAGAAAATAATATCTTTTCTTTCTCAAGAAATATAAGAACACTTGAGAGTTTAAGCTATTCCCCATAGATTTATAAAGCCAAGATTATTTTATAAGTCACATATTCTGTTTTTACCACTGCAAGGAAAGCCACAAAAGAAATCTCATATTTTTACATTTATGGGGTTGTTTCAAATTTCATAAGCCTGATTAGAGTATAGAAAAACTTTCAACACCTACTAGATAAATATTTAATATTAAGGTAGACTCCCTTGAATTTTCACTACCTCTTTATTTCCCTTTTCTCTATTCTTTTGGCAAGAAGAATATTCTCCTTCTTTGCTTCTTCTGTAATGAATTTCCCTTTTTACTTGACCATTTAGTCAATAAATTCTTAATCATCAAAGAGTTCTTGACTTAAGGTGGATACTCCAGAAATATTTACGGGAGTCTTGAACCAGTATATGGATACTGGCAGGCCTCCTTCAGAATGCTGTTTCATTCATATGTCTGCTACTCTGGGTAAGAACTTACAAGGATATCAAGTGATGCTCCCCCATTTTCTGATAATAAAATCATGGGTCCATTCCCATTTTATCCTCATTGTATACTATATAGATGCTTCAGAAAAATCCATGACATTTTCTTGCACTTAGTTTATATGATATTTCCATATCTATCTATCATACTAGACTGGAAGCCCCCTGAAAGCCAATCTGTGTCTAATTCATATCTATGCTTACTGCCAGCATAGACCCTAGCACATGCAAAGGCCTCTGTAAATACACTGAATGAATGAAGAAACAAAGTTGTATTAGCTATTCACTTACTACAAGTTAACACAAGAACAGAGGCAACCCTTCCCCCTTCACACTTCATTTGTGGAGCATTCCCCAATAGACCCTCTCCCCCAGAAGCAGGAAGATAATCAGGTCTTTCTGAAGATAATCAGGAAAAGCTTTTAAAGCCTAATCAACCATTGTAAGATCTCCCTCAGTGGTTATTATAAGCTAAATTACAGAAAATCCAAGCTTGAAATATTTTATAAGACAATTTAAAAGATTTAATAGGATACTGAATTTTCAAAACAAAACTGATCTCTTTCCCTGGTTGTATGATGTATTGTTCATCTTCAGCCCAAAAGACGTAATTGATTATATGAAAAATACATAACTAAAAGTGAAAGTTGTTAGAAACTAAGATCTCTAAGAAGCCAGGGTGACTTGGGCACATCTGTGCAGCTGTTTCTAGCTCCTTCCATCCTGAGATGGTCATATTTTTGCTTTCTTAGTACAGGAAAGCCTCTGGCCGGAAGGGCATCAGTACGCAGCTCAGCATCAGGAGAGAAGTCTCCTAGAGATGCAGGAGCAGGCTTCATTCCCACCTTGAATCGTTTTCTTCTATAACTGCAGCTTCTATAAGCTGGAAAAGGCAGAGAAAGGGAGGAGATCTTCAAGACGGTGGAGGAGTAAGATGTGGAGTTCACCTTCCTCCCCACAGATACATCAGAAATACATCTACACGTGGAACAACTCCTACAGAACACCTACTGAACGCTGGCAGAAGACCTCAGACCTCCCAAAAGGCAAGAAACTCCCCACGTACCTGGGTAGGGCAAAAGAAAAAAAAGAAAAAACAGAGACAAAAGAATAGGGACGGCACCTGCACCAGTGGGAGGGAGCTGTGAAGGAGGAAATTTTCCACACACTAGGAAGTCCCTTCACAGGTGGAGATGAGGGGTTGGCGGGGGGGGGGGGGGGAAGCATTTGAGCCATGGATGAGAGCACAGCAACAGGGGTCCAGAGGGCAAAGTGGAGAGATTCCCGCACAGAGGATCGGTGCCAACCAGAACTCACCAGCCTGAGAGGCTTGTCTGCCCACCCGCCAGGATGGGCAGGGGCTGGGAGCTGAGGCGCAGGCCTCGGTCAGATGCCAGGGAGAGGACTGGAGTTGGCTGTGTGAACACAGCCTGAAGGGGGCTAGTGCACCACAGCTAGCTGGGAGGGAGTCCGGGAAAATGTCTGGACCTGCCAAAGAGGCAAGAGACCATTCTTTCAGGGTGCACAAGGAGAGGGGATTCAGAGCACCACCTAAACAAGCTCCAGAGATGGACACGAGCCACAGCTATCAGCTCAGACCCCAGAGATAGGCGTGAAATGCTAACGCTGCCACCAAAAATCCTTTGTGCGAGCACAGGTCACTACCCACACCTCTCCGGGAGCCTGTGCAGCACACCACTGCCAAGGTCCAGGGGTCCAGGGACAACCTCCCCAGGAGAACACAGAGAGCGCCTCAGGCTGTTGCAATGTCACGCCAGCCTCTGCCACCACAGGCTGAACCCGCATTCTAATTATAACTATCATACCTCTCCCTCTCCCAGCCTGAGTGAGCAAGAGAGGCCTAATCAGCCACTGCTTTAACCCCCTCTTGTCTGGGTGGGGAACAGATGCCCGAGGGCGGCTTACACGCAGAGGCAGGGCCAAAATAAAAGCTGAACACCAGGAGCTGTGCAAACAAAGAATACAAAGGGAAATTTCTCCATGCAGCCTCAGGAGCAGCAGATTAAATCTCCACAATCAACTTGAAACGTGCATCTGTGGAAAACTGAATAGACAATGAATGTTCCCAAAATTGAGGTGGTGGACTTTGGGAGCAACTGCAGGGTTTGTTTTGTGCGCCTGATCTGTTTCTGGTTTTTATGTCTATCTTAGTATAGTTTTTAGTGCTTGTTAGCATTGGTGGATTTGTTTATTGGTTTGGTTGCTCTCTTTTTTTTAATTTTTCTTTATTTTAAAAAAATTTTTTTTCTCTTTCTGTGAGTGTGTATGTTCCTTTGTGTGATTTTGTCTGAATACGTTTGCTTTTTTTTTTTTTTTTGCGGTACGCGGGCCTCTCACTGTTGTGGCCTCTCCCGTTGCGGTGCAAAGGCTCCGGACGCGCAGGCTCAGCAGCCATGGCTCATGGGCCCAGCCACTCCGTGGCATGTGGGATCTTCCCAGACCAGGGCATGAACCCGTGTCCCCTGCATCGGCAGGCAGACTCTCAACCACTGCGCCACCAGGGAATCCCCAAATAGGTTTGCTTTTACCATTTGTCCTAGGGTTCTGAGAGTTGGTTTTCTTTTTTGTTGTTCTTGTTTGTTTCTTTACTGTTTATGAGTGTGTGTGTGTATGTTTCTTTGTGTGATTTTGTCTGTATTGTTTTGCTTTTACCATTTGGTTTGGGGTTTTATCTGTTCAGGTTTGTTTGTTTGTTTGTTTCCATTTTTTCTTCCGTTTCTTTGAAACATGTGGATGACAGGGTCTTAGTGCTCCAGGTGGGTGTCAGACCTGGGCTTCCGAGGTGGGAGAGCTGACTCAAGAACAGTAGACCACCAAAGACCTCCCAGGTCCATGTAATATCAATCAGCGAGATCTCTCCCAGAGATCTCTATCTCAACACTAAGACCCAGCTCCACCCAATGACAAGCAAGCTCCAGTGCTGGATGCCCCATGCCAAACAACTAGCAAGACAAGAACATAGGGCTTCCCTGGTGGTGCAGTGGTTAAGAATCCGTCCGCCAATGCAGGGGCAACAGGTTCTAGCCCTGGTCCAGGAAGATCCCACATGCCACGGAGCAACTAAACATGTGCACCACAATTACTGAGCCTGCGTTCTAGAGCCCATGAGCCACAACTAATGAGCCCACATGCCACAACTACTGAAGCCCATGTGCCTAGACCCCATGCTCCACAACATCAGAATCCACCACAATGAGAAGCCCACGCACTGCAATGAAGACTAGCGTCTGCTCAGCACAACTAGAGAAAAGCCCACATGGAGCAACAAAGACCCAATGCAGTCATAAATAAATAAATACATACATACATACATAAAAATTAAAAAAAAAAAGACAGGAACACAATCCCACCCATTAGCAGAGAGGCTGCTTAAAGTCATACTAAGTTCATAGACACCCTAAAACACACCACTGGACATGGTCCTGCCCAACAGAGGGACAAGATACACTGCATACAGGATAAATCGAAGGAGAAACACAACAAGACACATATTAATCAAACTCTCAGAAACTGAATACACAGAAAAAATATTAAAAGCAGCAAGGGAAAAGCAACAAATAACATACAAGGGAATCCCCATAAGGTTAACAGCTGATCTTTCAGCAAAAACTCTGCAAGCCAGAAGGGAGTGGTAGGACATATTTAAAGTAATAAAAAGGAAAAACCTACAACCAAGATTACTCTACCCAGCAAGGATCTCATTCAGATTTGACAGAGAAATTAAAATCTTTACAGACAAGCAAAAGTTAAGAGAATTTAGCACCACCAAACCAGCTTTACAACAAATGCTAAATGAACTTCTCTAGGCAGTAACACAAGAGAAGGAAAAGACCTACCAAAACAAACCCAAAACAATTAAGAAACTGGTGACATACATATTGATAATTACCTTAAATGTAAATGGATTAAATGTTCCAACCAAAAGACACAGACTGGCTAAATGGATCCAAAAACAAGACAAGAGACCCAGTTCAGACCTAGGGACACATACAGACTGAAAGTGAGGGGATGGAAAAAAATATTCCATGCAAATGGAAATCAAAAAAAGCTGGAATAGCAATTCACATATCAGACAAAATAGACTTTAAAATAAAGACTATTACAAGAGACAAAGAAGGATTCCACATAATGATTAAGGGATCAATCCAAGAAGAAGATATAACAATTGTAAATATTTATGCACCCAACATAGGAGCACCTCAATACATAAGGCAAAAGATAACAGCCATAAAAGGGGAAATCAACAGTAACACAATCATAGTAGGGGACTTTAACACCCCACTTTCACCAATGGACAGATCATCCAAAATGAAAATAAATAAGGAAACACAAGCTTTAAGTGAAACATTAGACTTGATGGACTTAATAGATATTTATAGGACATTCCATCCAAAAACAAGACAATACATCTTCTTCTCAAGCGCTCATGGAACATTCTCCAGGATAGATCATATCCTGGGTCACAAATAAAGGCTTGGTAAATTTATGAAAATTTAAATCGTATCAAGTATCTTTTCCAACACAATGTTATGTGACTAGATATCAACGACAGGAAGAAAACTATAAAAAATACAAACACGTGGAGGCTAAACAATATGCTACTAAATAACCAAGAGTTCACTGAAGAAATCAAAGAGGAAATCAAAAAATACCTAGAAACAAATGACAATGAAAACACAGTGACCCATAACCTATGGGTTGCAGCAAAAGCAGTTCTAAGAGGGAACTTTATAGCAATACAATCCTACCTCAAGAAACAAGAAATATCTCAAATAAACAACATAACATTACACCTAAAGCAATTAGAGAAAGAACAACAACAACAAAAAATAAAACCCAAAATTAGCAGAAGGAAAGAAATCATAAAGATCAGATCACAAATAAATGAAAAAGAAATGAAGGAAACAACAGCAAAGAACAGTAAAACTAAAAGCTTGTTCTTTGAGAAGAGAAACAAAATTGATAAACCATTAGTCAGACTCATCAAGAGAAAAAGGGAGAAGACTCAAATCAATAGAATTAGAAATGAAAAAGGAGAAGTAACAACTGACACTCCAGAAATACAAAGGATCATGAGAGATTACTATAAGCAACTATATGCCAATAAAATGGACAACCTGGAAGAAATGGAAAAATTCTTAGAAAGTACAAACTTCCAAGACTGAACCAGGAAGAAATAGAAAATATGAGCAGATCAATCACAAGCACTAAAATTGAAACTGTGATTAAAAGTCCTCCAACAAATAAAAGCCCAGGACCAGATGGCTTACAGGTGAATTCTATCAAACATTTAGAGAAGAGCTAACACTGATCCTTCTCAAACTCTTCCAAAATATAGCAGAGGGAGGAACACTCCCAAACTCATTCTATGAGACCATTATCACCCTGATACCAAAACCAGACAACGTTGTCACAAAAAAAGAAAATTACAGGCTAATATCACTGATGAACATAGATGCAAAAATCTCAACAAAATACTAGCAAACAGAATCCAATAGCATATTAAAAGTATCATACATCATGATCAAGTGGCGTTTATCCCAGAAATGCAAGATTTTTCAATATATGCAAATCAATCAATGAGATACATCATATTAACAAACTGAAGGATGAAAATAATATGATCATATCAATAGATGCAGAAAAAGCTTTTGACAAACTTCAACACCCATTTTTGATAAAAACCTCCAGAAAGTAGGCATAAGGGGGACTTTCCCCAATATAATAAAGGCCAAGTATGACAAACCCACAGCCAACATCATCCTGAATGGTGAAAAACTGAAAACATTTCCACTAAGATCAGGAACAAGGCAAGGTTGCCAACTCTCACCACTATTATTCAACATAGTTTTGGAAGTTTTAGCCACAGCAATCAGAGAAGAAAAGGAAATAAAAGGAATCCAAACTGGAAAAGAAGAAGTAAAGCTGTCACTGTTTGCAGATGACATGGTAATATACGTAGAGATTCCTAAAGACGCTACCAGGAAACTACTAGAGCTAATCAATGAATTTGGTAAAGTAGCTGGATACAAGATTAATGCACAGAAATCTCTGGCATTTCTATACACTAACAACAAAAAATCTGGAAGAGAAATTAAGGAAACACTCCACTTACCATTGCAACAAAAAGAATAAAATACCTAGGAATAAACCTACCTAATGAGAAAAAAGACCTGCATGCAGAAAACTATAAGACACTGATGAAAGAAATTAAAGATGATACAAACAAATGGAGAGATATACCATGTTCTTGTCTTGGAAGAATCAACATTGTGAAAATGACTATAATACCCAAAGCAATCTACACATTCAATGCAATCCCTATCAAACTACCAATCTCATTTTTCACAGAATTAGAACAAAAATTTTCACAATTTGCATGGAAACACAAAAGACCCTTAATAGCAAAAGCAATCTTGAGAAAGAAAAATGGAGTTGGAGGAATCCGACTCCCTGACATCAGACTATACTACAAAGCTACAGTAATCAAGACAATATGGTACTGGCACAAAAACAGAAATATAGATCAATGGAACAGGATAGAAAGCCCAGAGCTAAACCCACACACCTATGGTCACCTAGTCTATGACAAAGGAGGCAAGGATATACAATGGAGAAAAGACAGTCTCTTCAATAAGTGGTGCTGGGAAAACTGGACAGCTACATGGAAAAGAATGAAATTCGAACACTCCTTAACACCATGCACAAAAATAAGCTCAAAATAGTTTAAAGATCTAAATGTAAGGCCAGACACTATAAAACTCTTAGAGGAAAACATAGGCAGAACACTCTATGACATAAATCACAGCAAGATCCTTTTTGACCCACCTCCTAGATAAAGGGAAATAAAACCAAAATTAAATAAATGGGACCTAATGAAACTTCAAAGCTTTTGCACAGCAAAGGAAACCATAAACAAGACGAAAAGATAACCCTCAGAATGGGAGAAAATATTTGCAAATGAAGCAACTGACAAAGGATTAATCTCCAAATATTCAAGCAGCTCATGCATCTCAATATCAAAAAGACAAACAACCCAATCCAAAATGGGCAGAAGTCCTAAATAGACATTTCTCCAAAGACGACATACAGATTGGCAACAAATACATGAAAAGATGCTCAACATCACTAATCATTAGAGAAATGCAAATCAAAACTGTAATGAGGTATCACCTCACACCAGTCTGAATGACCATCATCAAAAAATCTATAAACAGTAAATGCTGGAGAGAGTGTATAGATAAGGGAACCCTCTTGCACTGTTGGTGGGAATGTAAATTGATACAGCCACTATGGAGAACAGTATGGAGCTTTCTTAAAAAACTAAAAATAGAACTACTATATGACCCAGCAATCCCATTACCGGGTATATACCCTGAGAAAATCATAATTCAAAAACAGAGTCATGTACCACAATGTTCACTGCAGCACTATTTACAATAGCCAGGACATGGAAGCAACCTAAGTGTCCATTAACAGATGAATGGATAAAGAAGATGTGGCACATATATACAATGGATATTACTCAGCTTTAAAAAGAAACAAAGCTGAGTCATTTATAGTGAGATGGATGGACCTAGAGTCTGTCATACAGAGTGAAGTAAGTCAGAAAGAGAAAACAAATACCATGTGCTAACACATATATATGGAATCTAAAAAAAAAAAAAAAAAAGGTTCTGATGAACCTAGGGGCAGGACAGGATAAAGACACAGACATAGAGAATGGACTTCAGGACACAGGGAGGGGGAAGGGTAAGCTGGGATGACGGAAGAGAATAGCATTTACATATATACACTACCAAATGTAAAATAGATGGCTAGTGGGAAGCAGCTGCATAGCACAGGGAGATCAGCTCAGTGTTTTGTGACTACCTAGAGGGATGGGAAAGGGGATATATGTACACATGTAGCTGATTCACTTTGTTATACAGTAGAAACTAGCACAACACTTTAAAGCAATTATAACACAATAAAGTTGTTAAAAAAAAAAAGGTGAAGAAAAGGATTATTCCCTAATATCTTGACAAGGAACACACCCTGTTGACACCTTGAATTTTAAAACCTCTGACCTCCAAACCTGTAAGATAAATTTGTGTTGTTTTAAGCTGCTAAATTTGTAGTGGTTTGTACAGCAGAAATAGGAACCTAACACAGAATCTAAAGTGGATAATGAAGAGGTTAATTTGCACATTTAATGGATTTCAGCCCTAGACAATGGGAATATGGGCATTATTAATATAGAGCTGGGCTCTGACCACCACCATTTCCCAGCCCAACTGTAGTCTTCCACAGCTCTATGCCATGTGCTCATTCTGTTCCCTCGCCCTACTATTCACTTTTGTCCTTTTTCCACCTGTCATATTCCCACTCATCCTTTAAAGCAATTCCAATATTACCACTTTGTTTATAATGGCTTCTTGTATGCCTCCAGGAAGACTTAAGATTACCTCCTTTGTTCCTATGGGAACTTTGTTTGTACCTCTGCTTTGTCCCTTAGTATAGTCTCTCATTAAATCCATATCTATGCCACCCCTACCTCATCCTCTGCCTTTGTCTTAGTCTTTAAGGGGGTGAATATTAATCCAATCCCCAACTGATAGATTATCAGGCAATTTGTTGGCAAAAGATCTTCTGTTATTTTTTACAAATATCACTTGCAAATCATTAGTACCACACTGTTCTGATTACTGTAGTTTTGTAATAAGCTTTGAAATCAGGGAGTGTAAACCCTCTAAATTTGTTCTTTTTTGGTGTGGTTTTGGCTATTCAGGGTCCCTTGAGATTCTAGAAATACAATTGATTTTTTTTTAATCTGTGATCTTGTTGAACTCACTAGTTCTATGAGGTTTTTGTTGGGTCTTTGGTGTGTGTGTGTGTGTGTGTGTGTGTGTGTGTGTGCATACATACCATATTTTTTATTCAATCATCTGTTGATGGACACTTAGATTGCTTCCATATCTTGGCTATTGTAAGTAATGCTGCAATGAACATAGAGGTACATACATCTTTCAAATTAGTGATTTCATTTTCTTCAGATAAATATCCAGAAATAGAACTGCTGGATCATATAGTATTTCTGATTTTATGTTTTTGAAGGACCTCCATATTGTTTTCCATAGTGGCTGGACCAATTTAGATTCCCACCAGCAGTGTAGGAGGGTTCCTTTTCTCCACATCTTCACCAAAAGTTGTTGTTACTTTTCTTTCGAATAATAGCCATTCTTACAGGTGTGAGATGTCTTGTGGGTTTTTGTTTACATGTCCTTGATGATTATTGAGGTTGAATGCCTTTTCATGTGCCTGTCAGCCATCTGTATATCTTCTTTGGAAAAATGTCTATTCAGATGCTCTGCCCATTTTATATTAGGTTGGGTTTTTTTTAATATTGAGTTGTATGAGTTCTTTATATAATTAAGATATATATCTCTTCTTGGATGTATGGTTTACAAATATCTTCTCCCCTTCAGGAGGTTCCCTTTTTACTTTATTGGTGGTCTCCTTCGTTGTACAAAAGGGTTTTGTTTTGTTTTGTTGTTTTTTTATTTGTTTTATATAGTCCCATTTGTTTATTTTTGCTTTTGTTTCCCTTGCCTGAGAAGACATATCTTTAAAAAAAACACTGCTAAGATTAATGTCAAAGAGCATACTACCTATTAGACCAAGTAAGAAAGGGTCCAATTTCATTCTTTTGCATGTAGCTGTCTATTTTCTCAACACCGTTTATTGAAGAGACTGTTTTTCCCCCACTGCATATTCTTGCTCCTTTTTTGTAAATTAAGTGACCATATAAGCATGAGTTTATTTCTTGGCTCTCTGTTCTGTTTCACTGATCTGTTTTTGTGCCAGTACCATACTGTTTTGAATACTGTAGATTTGTGGTATAGTTTCAAGTCTGTAAATATGACACCTCCAGCTTTGTTCTTCTCTGTCAAGATTGCTTTGGCTACTCGGGGTCTTCCATGGTTCCATACAAATTTTAGGATTATTTGTTCTAGTTATGTTTAAAATGCCACTGGTGTTTTGATAGAGATTGCATTGAATCTGTACATCACTTTGGGCAGTATGGACATTTTAACAATATTATTCTTCCATTCTATGAGCACAGTATATCCTTCTATTTATTTGTGTCATCTTCAATTTTTTCTTCAATGTCTTCTAGTTTTCAGAGTACATGTCTTTCACCACATTGGTTAAACTTATTCCAGGGTATTTTATTCTTTATGATGCAGTTGTACTTGGGATTGTTTTCTTCATTTTAATTTCTGATAGTTCTTAATTAGTGTCTAGAAATACAACAGATTTCTACATATTAATTTTGTATCCTGAAACTTTGCTAAATTACTTGATTAATTCTAACACTTTTTTGGTGGCCTCTTTAGGGTTTTTCTATATATAGTATCATGTCATCTGCAAGTAGTAACAGGTTTATTTGGATGCCTTTTATTTCTTTTTCTTGTCTGATTTCTGTGGATAAGACTTAAGATACTATGTTTTGTTCCCTTTATCACTTTAAATATATCATGTAACTCCCTTCTGGCCTGCAAAGTTTCTCCTGAAAAATCAGCTGATAGCCTTATGGGGGTTCCCTTGCGTGTGACTCTGTTTTTCTCTTGCTTCTTTTAATATTCTGTCTTCGTCCTTTTGCCATTTTAATTATGATATGTCTTGGTGTAGATGTCTTTGGGTTCATCTTATCTGGGACTTTATGTGCTTCCTATACTTGGATGTCTGTTACCTTCCCCAGATTAGGGAAGTTTTCAGCCATTATTTCTTTAAATATGTTTTCTGTCCCTTCATCTCTCTCTCCTCTTTCCGGGACCCCTATAACGCAAGCATTAGTATACTTGATGTTGTCCCTGAGGTCCCTTAAGCTCTCCTTAATTTTTAAAATTATTTCTTCTTTTTGCTCTTCTGACTGGGTGATTTTCACTATTCCATCTTCCATCACTTATCTGCTTTTCTGCATCATCTAATCTGCTGTTGATTCCCTCTAGTGTATTTTTCATTTCAGTTATTGTAATCTTCAGCTCTGATTGGTTCTTTCTATATATTCTAAGTCTTTTGTGAAGTTCTCACTGAGTTCTTCCATTCTTCCAAGTTCAGCGAGCATCCTTATGACCATTTCTTTGAACACTTTAACAGGTAAATACTTTTCTTCATTTTGTTAGGGGGTTTTTTCTGGAGTTTTATTTTGATTTTTCATTTAGAACATACTCCTGTCGCCTCATTTTGTTTGACATTTGGTGTTTGTTTCTATGAATTAAGCAATATAGCTACCTCTCCTAGTGTTGAAGGAGTGGCCTTGTGTGGGAGCATCATCTGTGTAAACTGCTTGTGCCCAGCAGCTTTGGCAGGATGGCTGGAGCTGGAGTGGGTGCAGGTCAAGGATAATCCCAGGGTGTGTGGTGCCACAGCTGCCTTGGCAAGGCAGCTGGAGCTGGAGCAGGCATATGCCAGTGCCAGTCCCTGGAAAGAGCCACATTGAGGTTGCCTTGGTGGGGTGACTGGAGGTGGAGTGGATCCAGGACTGAGGCAGTCCCTGGGAACCAAGACACCAAGGCTTCCTTGGCAGGACAGCTGCAGCTGGAGCAGGCACAGGCCAGGGGTAGTCTTGGGGAGGGCCACATTGAGGTCACCTTGGTGGGACAGTTGGCAGTGGAACAGGCACAGGCCTGGGGCAGTCCTAGGGAGCACTACATCAAGGCTGCCTTGGCAGGAAAGCTGGAGCTAGAGTGGACACAGGCCAGGAGGAGTCCTGGGGGGATTCAAACAATGGTGTTCTCAGGTACCTCCAACCCCAGAGAGGACTCCAGCAGTTCCCCACTTGTTTGGCAGAAGCTCTAAATTTAGTAAATGGATTTATTTTCTGTATGGTCTAGGTTTCCTTTAAACTGCTGGGTTTTTGCTGTGTCTCAGGGCTCCGGTCCCTCAGTAATAGCCATCTCTATTGTGGGTCACAACTTCAGGAGTGGGGTTCCATGGACACTGTTTCTCCATCTTTCCTACCCATTTTTATATGGTCCTTCTATGTAAAGAAGAAGTTCAATAAGCCCTCAGGTCTTTTCAGGAGGAACTGCTCCATATGTAGGTGTAGATTCAGTGTTGTCTGTGAGAGGAGGTGGGCTCAAGGTCTTCCTAAGCTACCATCTTGGACCCTTTCCTGAGTCACTTTTTATATCTTTAACATCTCTGCTTAACAAGTTTGATCTTTCCTCTGGCTTTTTAAGTGTATGAAATATAGTTATAACAACTATTTTAATAGTCATCTACTAATTCTATAGTGTCATTTGGGAATCCATTTTGATTGATTAAATATCCTCCTCATTATGGGATATATTTTCTTTTCATCATTGGTAATTTTTTATTGGAAGCCAGATATTACGAATTTTACGCTATAATGTACTGGATATTTTGTATTCCTATAAATATTCATGAACTTTGTTCTGGGATGTAATTCAGCTATTTGGAAATAAAGTGATCTTGAGACATTTTTTAAAACCTCTGTTAGGTGAGATCAGAACTGCATTTATTCTAGAGTTACTTTTCCACCCACTGAGGTGAGACTCTTCTTTGAACTCTGACTGATGCCCTGCAGGGTGTGAAATACTCTCATTTTGACTTTTGGGAACAGACACTATCTCCATCCCTTTGTGAACTTCAAGCATTATTGCCTCTATTACTTTTAGGTTGTTATTTGCTCAGACTGGGGTGGTTTTCTAACAAAAATGTGTATGTGATGATCAGTACTCAAGTGAAGTCTTGAAGTAGACTTTCTGCAGATTTCTAGTGTTCTCTCTCTGTGTAACTGCCTCTTCTCCGATAACCTTTCCTATGAACTCTGGTTGTCCTGACCTCCCCAGATTTCCAGCTTTGTCTCCTAAACTCAGGGCTACATCTGGGCTCTGAATGAATCCTGTGCCTTGGCCTAGAAACTTTATCTAGGCAGTAAGATGGCGGCAATATTAGATCTCACCACGTTTGTTTTCTGTTTCTTTTTGGGATCATGGGGGTTTTTTCTGTTTTCTGATATCCAGTGTCTTGAGAGTTGTTTCATTCATTTGTCCTGCTTTTTAGTTGTCAAGGCAATAGGGTAAATCCAGTCCTTGTTACTTCATCTTGGTTGGAGGTAGAAGTTCTCCTGTGCCACTTTATGCAAAGGTTTTATAAATATTGCCTGGAAAAAGCTTATTTTGTTTAGCAGCTTGCTCTACACAGATTTCTGATAAGCATTTAATACTTCTGTGGATGCATATGACTCCATTTCCATTCAGTGTCTTATAGGTTTTCCTGGCATCCAAAGCCCTCGATGGGTTTGTGCAAATAGGAGTGATTCTTCGATGGAAGAGAAGACTGAGGCCTAGAGAGTCCAACTGACTCACTCCAAAATTCACAATAACTTTAAGAATTGAGACTAGAACCTAGAAATCCAGAATCAGATTCCTGTCATCTTTGTACTACATCAGCCTGCTGTACTGGTGTTTTAAGAAGAGTCATACTGCAGGTTATTTAGGGAATTTTTAAAATTTCATTATTTACTTCTTTAGAATATAAAACTTCTGTAGGTGAGATTGAATCCTTAAGTGGAGTCACTTGGTCCCATTCTATGGAGTCATTCGTTTCAGTCTATTCTATTCAGTCATTCATTCATTTACTCAAGAAATATATATGAAGCACCCATTATATGCAAAGATTTGAGAAACTGACAGGCCTGACACAATTTGGAGAAAAATTTATGTCTGTTTATACATCCTGTTTTTCCCTCCCTATTGTCACATTGATGTCTAGAAATAGTTGAAATTTGGATCTTAGCTAAGGCTCCTTTGAAATAATTTTATGCGTTCTTTTTTTTTTTAATGTAAGGAAATGAACTTCTGTCTGGCCTAAGGAAAGATATGACGCCTTAAAAATACTCCTATGGAGACTATGGAAAAAGTATGAGGATGATTTAGCTTCTACCTTCCCTTGAAGGGATGTAAAGCAGAAGGACAAGCAAGCCCTTTTCACACCTTAGATTCTATTTCTGTCCACTTTGTAATCTATTTTTATGGCTACAATCCAGTTTTGTCTCCCTAGGTTGTATTTAATAGTATCTTGGCTTTGAGTCAGGCAGAATAGAAGAGGCTTGCTGTAGGGTGAGTTCACCTGGCCAAACACAGACTCCTATGCCACTTAAGAGGTTGTAAGAAAGGGCTATCTCACTTTGGTATTGAATATGTTGGGTGCACACATACACACACACACAGAGTAAATTCTATCTCCAATTGGAGCTCTGGGGCATGTAAACAGCCATAAGAGAATCTCCTAGGCTTACAGGGTGGGGAGTGCTACCTCTCTCCTATGTATTAGAAGAAGTGGCAGATGGCAGCTTTCTTGCCTAATAATCACCAGATGGCATGTAGCTATGCCCTGTGGTACAGCAAGGAAGAAACTGGGTTGATCATGTATTTTCTACACTTAAGCTCTTCTTACTTGATTGAAATTTGCTTATGCTATTAGTTATATGTCTATGTAAGAAGAACTTAAAGAATGTGACCAGAGCTTTACCGTGGCTGCAGAAAGCACTTATCTTAATTTCATGAAGTTTTAGCATATTATACCAGCTAATAATTTTCCAGTCTGCTAAGCAGCTCATAGATTTCTGTTCACTTATATTCTGAGTCATGATATCTGTTTGTACCATGCTGTGATCCATTCTAAAACCTTTTGCCCAGATGTTTTCAGGAATGATAAAATGTCTAGAGAACTTAAGTTTAATATTTTGACTAGCAGAATTTTTATTGTAAAATTTCAAAATAAATGATTCTAAAAACTTTATACACACAACACACATATACATACTCGATTTTATGGAATGGTACACTAAACATAAATTATCTTTTCCTGTTAGAGACATCAGTTATGGTACAAGTACAGTTGATGTGGAAACATATGAGACTAAAAGCAGAATGAACTTTAATCCTAGAGACACTCCTAGAATAAAAGTTCGTGACAATTTTAAAAAGAAGCTGTAATAGATATCTTTTTAATTAACAGATTGTAATGACTCGGGGGAATGAAAATCCTAGTATTATAATCAAAACCAAGTTATAACAACATTAATCTAACATGTTTCAGTGGGTTCCTTAAATTATTGGGGTCCTGAATGGTAATTAGATATTAAGATGCATATTTTCTTGTTTGCATTTGGCTGTTAGGTTTATCTTTCTTGAAGTAAATATACAGTACCTTTAATGTATAGAGGTGATATACGGTATATTGAGAAGCTTCTCTGTCACTGGCAACAGCTTCTAAATTGCTTTCCCGTAGAGACTGACCTTTTATTTTGTGGTTCCATTTACTGCTTTTGCCTCACAGGCTGACCTCAGCCTTTTCTTCTGGATTTTAATGTATAACGATTTTTTTAACATCTTTATTGGAGTATAATTGCTTTACAGTGGTGTGTTAGTTTATGCTGTATAACAAACTGAATCAGCTGTATGTTTACATATATCCCCATATCTCCTTCCTCTTGTGTCTCCCTCCCATCCTCCCTATTCCACCCCTCTAGGTAAACACAAAGCACCGAGCTGATCTCCCTGTGCTATGCAGCTGCTTCCCACTAGCTATTTCACATTTGGTAGTGTATATATGTCCATGCCACTCTCTCACTTTGTCCCAGCTTACCCTTCCCCCTCCCCATGTCCTCAAGTCCATTCTCTACGTCTGCGTCTTTATTCCTGTCCTGCCCCTAGATTCTTCAGAACCACTTTTTTTTTTAGATTCCATATATATGTGTTAGCACACGGTATTTGTTTTTCTCTTT
Organism: Grampus griseus; assembly: GCF_964374135.1. Classification (NCBI taxonomy): domain Eukaryota; kingdom Metazoa; phylum Chordata; class Mammalia; order Artiodactyla; family Delphinidae; genus Grampus; species Grampus griseus. The sequence goes on from NC_139018.1 coordinate 98,728,907, forward strand.
CTGACTTACTTCACTCTGTATGACAGACTCTAGGTCCATCCACCTCACTATAAATAACTCAATTTAATCTCTTTTTATGACTGAGTAATATTCCATTTTATATATGTGCCACATCTTCTTTATCCATTCATCTGTCGATGTACACTTAGGTTGCTTCCATGTCCTGGCTACTGTAAATAGTGCTGCAATGAACATTGTGGTACATGACTCTTTTCCAATTATGGTTTTCTCTGGGTATATGCCCAGTAGTGGGATTGCTGGGTCATATGGTAGTTCTATTTTTAGTTTTTTAAGGAACCTCCATACTGTTCTCCACAGTGGCTGTATCAATTTACATTCCCACCAACAGTTTAAGAGGGTTCCCTTTTCTCCACAGCCTCTCCAGCATTTATTGTTTGTAGATTTTTTGATGATGGCCAGAGAAAGCATATTTTAGAAATGTGATAGATATTAACAGTTTGTCTTTCAAAAGGGTTGTATCATTCTCTATAATGCATTTCATTACATCCTTGTCAGCCCTGTATATTTTCAACAGTTTTGAGCTTTGCCAGTATGATAGATGAAAAATAGTCTGACAGATTTTGGTTACTTCATTTCTCATAAATTAGAAGCAGCAATAGGAGGATTTGTTACTCTGGACCTGATTCTGATCAACAGAGAAAAACTGGTTAAAACTGACAGGAATATTGTGAGAAAATAACCCTCTAACCTTGAGATTTATGATGATAAAGAAATGAGACATTAGGTACAGTCAAGCATGTGCCCCAGGGTTTCGGAACCAAATTTCAAGAGGGTTCAAAGAAAAATCCTGGATGTCCTACAAGAAACTCTAAAATGAATGGGTGGTGAATGGGTTCCATTTCATACTCTAATGCCAATCAATTGTCTACCTGGAGCCCAGTAATGAGAGGGACTATGAGGGAGCATACAGCTCAGTGATTTAAAAAAAAAAAAGACCAACTAGTGATGCCTGCAGTGACTCCCATACGGGAGACTGGTAGTGCTGAAACCATGTAACTCACATTGGGACTTGAACCCATGGTCTTTTAATTGACATCACACACCTGGTCTCAGGACTTAATGAAGCTCAGGTTCATGATGTCTCATGGCAGGAAGAATTCAGTGAGAGACAAAGTAATAGGTAAGAAGTGGATTTATTTATAGAGAAACACACTCCACAGAGTGTGGGCCGTCTAGAAGGCTAGAGGCCCCAAAATATGGTGTCGTTTCTTTCTATGGGCTGGGTAATTTCATAGGCTAATGAGTGGGAGGATTATTACAATTATTTTGGGGAAGGGGTGGGGATTTCCAGGAAGTGGGCCACCAAACACTTTTTAACCTTTTATGGTTGGCCTGAGAACTGTCATGGCGCTGGTGGGTGTGTCATTTAGATGCTAATGTATTACAGTGAGTGTATAACGAGGATCAGAATCTACTGGAAGTGGAATCTTCCGCCATCTTTGATCTAGTTAGTTGTAAGCAGTTTTTGTCATATCCTATGGCTATGTTATTCTTTTAAAAGTTGTGCCCTGCCCCTTTCCCTCCTGTTTCAGTATGTGTACCCCATGTCTTCCATCCTAAACTAAAATAGCCACTGCCATTTTTAAGGATGAAGCAATACTCTAGGAAGTAAAACTCTATTTAATTGTGGAGCAGAAACAAATATTTCACTGCATCTACACTTGGGTTCAGGTTTTGGGGTTTTGTTTTTGTTTTGTAATATTTATAGCAGTGGTTTTCAACAGGGAGCAATTTTACCCCCCAGGAGACATTTGACAATGTTCTGGAGACATTATTGGTTATCACAGGCGTTGCCGCTGGCATCTATTGAATAAAGGCCATAGATGCTGCTAAATATCCTATAATGCATAGGACAGCTGCTACAACAAAGAATTATCTGGCTCAAATGTCAATTGCGTCACTGTGGAGAAACCCTCGTCTATAAAAGGAGGAAGAGGTACTTAATTAGGGAATAAGTTAGAGCCACACACTTGGAAAAATAGTGTCAGCAAAACTGGCCAAGAATCAGATGCAGCTTGTGAACAGTGCTTTAAAAAAAAGTTTTTTGAGTTTTGTTGTTTGGGGTTTTTTTCCCTTAGTTGCCGATGAGAAACTAAGCGAGGATGGAGTAGAATCACTAATTAGGGAAGATGATTCAAAACAGAGAGAGCCATGCAATTGAATTCTTATTTTGCAAACCATCTCACAAGGGAGAACGATTTCCAAACCAGAAAGGATAAAACAAGTACTGAGTGGGAAGAACTAAGTCCAACATTAAAGAGAATTAATGTTCTGCCCAGCTATTTAAAGGAATCCAACCGTTCAAATCCAGATGAATTACCTTCAGGGCATTTAAAGTGCTTATACCATCAATGATTTGAGAAGTCATGAAGAACGAAAAAGGCTTCTAAAGGGAGAGAGAGGAAATGTTGTACCAGTTTTCCAAGAGGGACAGGGACAAGGGGAGAGAAAATTTTGGTTTCCAGAAATTATAGACCAGCAAATTGGGTGTCATTGTTTAGCAAATATTCATTTAGAAATTAAAGACTGCATTAGACACCACAACTGGTCATTTATTCATTCGGTCAGTCAGTCAGTCAGTCATTCATTTACTTAGCAAACACTTTTTTAATGCCTACAAATCACAATGTACTTCTAGGTCCCATATTATTGCAAATCAACATTACTTCTATTGTTATACAGGCCGTGGTTAATCAATATACATCCATCTTTAGAAGGAGAAATATGGATAAAATAGGTAAGGGAGGGCTTCCCTGGTGGTGCAGTGGTTGAGAGTCTGCCTGCCGACGCAGAGGATGCGGGTTCGTGCCCCGGTCCGGGAAGATCCCACATGCCGCGGAGCGGTGGGCCCGTGAGCCATGGCCGCTGAGCCTGTGCGTCCGGAGCCTGTGCTCCGCAACGGCAGAGACCACAACAGTGAGAGGCCCGCGTACCGCAAAAAAAAAAAAAAAAATAGGTAAGGGAAATTCACTGCCAGTTGAAGCTATGGATTATTGTCAAATTAGAACAATGGTTCCCAGCATTGTTGCTGATCAAAATCACAACCCTAGGAAGTGCTTTAAAGATGCATGATTCATGAAAACAGAATACATGAAAACAGAATGTCCAAAATCGGGCCTAGGAATTATTTTTAAGTTTCCCAGATATCACTGATAGCGCTGATGCAAAGATGTGCATTCATGAAACAGTGCTCTGAAATACAGCGCTTAGTGGTATGTCCCAGGGCTCAGATGGTGACCCCCTCTGTTTATTAGCAGCATGGATGAAGACACAGAAATCATAATTATTATATCTGCCAATGGCACCAAGTTGACAGTGTTAGTCTATATACTGGAAAGCAAAATCAGGGTTCAAAAAGATGGACCCTGGAAAAAAAAAGGGGAAAACAAACAAGGTGAACCTTAAACAGCCAAACTTAACGCTCTACATCTTGGTTCAAAAAAATTTTTTTGAAAAATATAGGTAACTTGAAATAATTAATGAAGGAGGGGGAAACTACCTCCAAGGAGTTTAGGTAATGAGTAGCTCCATATAAGTCAACAGTATGACATGAATGAATGCCAAAAGCCAGTGAAGTATTTGGTTGCATTTATAACCATCCTTGTTTCTTGCCAAAGATAGATAATAGTCACATTGTGGTTTTCTGCTCAGGCTTCACAGGGGGTATACATCCAGAGAGAGCAAGGTTTCTCAGCTGGCACTACTGACTTTTTGGTCTGGATACTTCTGCGTCATAGGGCGCTGGCTTGTGCACTGTAGGATGTTTACCAGCATCCCTGGTCTCTACTCACTAGATGCCCCAAGTATCTGCCTCCAGTCATGACAACCAAAAATGCCTGCAAACATTGCCAGGTGTCCCCAGGGAGGCAAAACTGCCCCCAGTTGAGAAGCACTGAGTTAGAGGTGCCTCAGCAGACAGCTGCCCTCACTTTCAAAGGGTACTTGCGTGTAGTGGCTTAGAGTGTGGAGTAAAGAACTTAAATTCATTCCTAACTCTGACAATTATCTGTGTGGACCTCTGTATGTTGATCTCCTCATCTGTAAAGCAGGGATTTAAAAATATCAGAAGAACTTAACTTACTGGATTGTTCAAAGGATTTAATGAGTTAATATATGTGCTAGCACATGGTTGATGTTACAGAATCATTAGCTATTACTATTAATGGACTTAATCAGTCCACCAGCTTCCTGATGGAAGCCTCAGAAGACATCCCCCAATCCTCCCTTTCCTTTTCCCACCCCCTCACCTTCTCCAGACCAGCACCGTCCTTCCTTAGAATCCTGACTGCCAGCACGAACAGCAAAGGAAGGAGAGAGGAGCAGACAGAGAAGGAAAAAAGGGAGAAGACAGGGAGGAAAATTAACAATAAAAGCCAATCCTCAGCTTCCCTCAGACCCCGGAAGGAGAGGTTTTGGATTAAGAGAAGTGAAATGTTTCAAAACAAAAATAAAACTGTTACACTGAGCTTTAGAACACCTTCACGTAAATGAATAGGTGTAGCACAACCTGGAAAAAGATGTCAAAATCGGAGGGAAACAGCCAGAAGTTCTGGCTGAAGTTGTTGGCCAACTTTGGCTGTGAGCCAGTTTATGCCATCGTACAGTTCCCCACTGTCTCCTGAGCCTGGCATGGGGCCTAGCACATAGTAGGCATTCAAAAAACACATGATGGATAAATGAATGAATGGTTTATGAGAACTGTCACACAGCTACTCTGTTGAGAGAATGGGGGTTGGAGGTGACCTACCTATTCATAGATCTGGCCATTAATACCAGTGAAGGAGGACCTTTAAAACATTTTTTTCCTTAGGTTCCCCAATCAAATCTCTACATAATTTTTGCAAGAGTTCCAACAAAGGGTTGAAAGGTATAACTGCGTCAACTTGCTGTACAGCAGAAATTAACACAACGTTGTAAATCAACTATACTTCAATAAAATTTTTTTTAAAAAAGACAGAGGACCTTTTCATGAAGTCTGTTTTGTTCTCCAATTACCCATCAGCATTTGGGGACTGATCTAGGCTTCTCTGGGTATTTCTCACAAATCATGGTTATAACCCCAAAGAATCTTTTCCTCCCAATTTTTACCTTCCTTCTCCTCTCTTTCCCTCAAATTTTTGTCCCTTCTTATGCCAATCTAAGTGAGAAAATATACCTGTGAAGTGGTAAAGTCATTTGTGTTCCTTGAAGGTGAGTAGGAGGGGTGGTAGCTGGGTGGGGAAAGTGGGGTACAGGAAGGCATCGTGCCACCTTATGTCAGTGCAGCATTTCGGGGGGAAATTTCAGGCATCACTAAAATGTGGGGGAGAGGGGAGTGGTTAGACCAGGAAGTCTCTATAAACCTTTCAGTCCTCACATTCAGTAAAGCTGAGCAAGAGATGGAACAATATTGTAATAAGGTTGAGTTTTTCCTTGGGCTTGCAACTGGTTCTATGTGCTAGACATGAATATATGTGTCCCCACCCCACGTGCCCCTTCCAGCTGTCCACTCCTGCAGGGTCTGCTTCAGTTGCAGAGAGCCTCCTTGCCCAAGGTCATGCCACTCTGGGGACAGCCTGCTTCCAGTGACTGAGCAAGGAGGAGTATAAAGGCACAGTCATTGCGGTCTGAATCAAAACACCCTAACAAGCAAGCCTTGCCGCATAGCTGTCTGCCCCAGGTTAGTCAAGTCTTCGTCAGGCCTGCATCACAGTTCAATTTCTCCCTCTACCCAATCCTGGTTTTCCCCATCCCTTCACAGGAGTTGAGCTCTAATAAACATCTGTCACCTCAAACTCTGCTGAAAGTGTCTGCTTCTGGGGAACCCAACCTACAGCAATTTAGTTGATGATCCCAAAGAATGAATTCCTAAATTATTTGGAATAAGTAAATGGCCTCCCAAGAGAAGTTGTTTTTTTTGTTTGTTTGTTTGTTTGTTTTTGCGTTACGCAGGCCTCTCACTTTGCGGCCTCTCCCGTTGTGGAGCACAGGCTCCGGACGCGCATGCTCAGCGGCCATGGATCACGGGCCCAGCCGCTCCACGGCATGTGGGATCCTCCCGGACCGGGGCACGAACCCGTGTCCCCTGCATCGGCAAGCAGACTCTCAACCACTGCGCCACCAGGGAAGCCCCCAAGAGGAGTTTTTGAAGAAAAAACATGCTCACTGGGAGAGGTAAACCCCATTATGTCAGTTTGGGGTTGGGGGGGAATTGCTCCACTACTTTATGCATTTTCATTTTTTAAGGAAGTGATCGTGATCCTTTGTTAGGGCAAAGGACAGACTTTGCGGCAGAAAAGGAATTTGTGATTCAGAGACTTAAAAAGCTAAACTTGCCCAGAGTTTTCTGTCTTTTTGATGCTGGAAAACAATGGTACGTGGTAGGAGTAAAGAACGAGAAAAGTCAATGCAAATCAGCTGACTCGTGCAAATTGAAGATGGATCTGCCTGAATCTTGTCAAGAAACAAGGTGAAGCTGCCATTGCTGCCACTGAGATGGCAGCTCAAGGAAATAGAAAGCCTGTTTCCAAGGCAATATATAAGAGCCCATGAGTGGTCTTTACTGCCTCTTTTCTACAGGAAAATCCGCAATGAGAACAGGACAACAAAACTGAAATTTCTGAATTTGTTTCCCAAAATCCACCAAGTTGTCCTAGGTCCCGCCCCCGAAAAATTCTCCTCAGAGAGAACCCCTTATAAATATCATGACCTTAATGACAGTGAATTCTGATTTGTTGAAGTAGAAATAAAGCAGGAATTAAGGAGAACTTTGTATTGCACATAATGATAAGCCTCATCTGAAATACACATTTATGTGGTTATTTGGTTATTCGTTTAAATACCCGTTAGAAAGTTTTATTAAATATAGATGGAGCTACTGTTTATGGTTGATTAATAACAATATTTATGGCTGTTTTTCTAAAATGATGGTTAGGAATTCCATTCTAAACCAGAGTTACAATTTGTAGCAGACAGTGTCAGACCCTCACCTACACTTGCAGAGAACCAAGTGCCTCAGAATTTACTTTCCCTGGGAGCAGCTCTTGAGAGTTACTGACAAATGTTGAGGATAAAAGTCCAGCTCCCTTGCCCTTAACTTAACCTCCAGAGTTCCCCTGCAGGATCAGGCTGAAACTTCCCCCTGTGGCACTCTACCTGAAACTGTTCTGTTAATTGCCTCTTGTCCCTTCCCTGTCCTTTTTTCCCCCACTCCATATATTTGAGAAAACATGGATAATAAAGGAAACAGAACTAAGAAAAATGCTGTAATAGTAAATCTACTTACAAACATGGATATGAACTCATGACTTTTTAAAATATATTCCTATCTCTGTCCACTGAAAAGACTCAAAACACAATCATAGTTCAGTAGAAATGAAGATATCTAGCCCCTAGATCTTGGCTTCTAATTTTCCACTAGTACATATACTGAGGTTCTTTGTGAAAATCAGTTGATTTTAGGTCTTGGGAAGGAAATGTACAAGATTAGCCTAGGGCATCTCATTATGTTAAAAAGCAAGGAAGCACTTGAAGACTAAGAGGCCCAGAGCCAGCTTGAAGGGTCTTCCACTGGCCTTTGAAACAAATTAGCATCAAAAAGAATAATGACAGTAATGAATATAATGTTCTGAGTAAACAGCGGTCCATGAACCATAATGAAACTCAAGAGAGACAAAAAAAGAGGAGAAAAAAAAGTTCTTATTTCATAATAAATGTAAAAGTAGTAATGGAAATTAGAAAATCACCACATTGCTACCCCTACTGTAAAAATTGATTTAGGCAAGGATCCTCAATGGACAATAAAACCACTGATTGAAAAAATGTCCCATGGTACAAAGTCTCTCCCCATAGATTACTTGCAAATTGCAAATCAAAATATATATATACCTTTACAATAGAGCATAAGTAGTTACCTTAACCAAATAGCCAACCTTGAGTTTCTAACAGCAGGACAACCTAACCTTGCCTGTGTCATGTGATGCAATTAAAAATATACAATACATGTGAAATATTCTTTCCAAAAAGGTTTAACTGGAATCTAATCAAGCCTCCAGACCTACCTTACAATTTACAGACAGTATAGGAAATAGCAGTACAAGTTCAATAACATCATAAACAAGCAATCAAAAAATCCAAAATTTGGGACATTTTACATGACAACTGGCTTGGACTCTTCATAAATCAATGCCACCAAAACAACAACAACAACAAGAGGGCAGGGGGATGGTCTCAATTAAGAGATCTTAAATATCCGTAACAACCAAATGCAATGTGTGAATCTTGACTACATCCTCATTCAAAAGATAAACATTTAAATGACATTCTTTGGACAACTGGAGAAATTGGACTGGATACTAAATATTGGACAGGACATCAAATATTATAGAATAGAATGTTATAAGATGTGGACTGGATATAAACATTATAAAACTATTTGTAATTTAGATAACAGTATTGTGTATATGCAGGAGAATAATCCTATTATTAAAGTGATGCATGCTAATGTATAGAGGAGCAAGTTATATCTGCTTCTCACTTTCAAACGGTTCTACCAAAACTTAGATATAGAAAGGGATAAAGAAAATATGGTAAAATGTTAACAATTGTTGAATATAGTTGTAGGGTATATAGATACTAACTGTACTCTTCTTTAAACTTTTCTGGTTCTTAAAATTTTTCAGTGGAAAAGAAATCATAGGGCTCCATGACAGTAATGAGTCCTTGTCAAGAAGTAATATCAACAATTTCCAGTTGGCCATTTTCCTCCCTTTAGTTTTTATAGAGGTATACTATGCCACTGATAACTAAGAGAATTTACATTTGTAAGGATGCATGCTTTAGGCTTAACTGTGAAGATTTTAGAAAAACTTTATTTTCTCAAGTGGTCCCCAAAGTCATATCATTCAATAAACATATGGCTTCCTTTAAACTTGAGCCATTTTCAGATATTCCTTTGTTCACTGAATTGGCTCAAGCATGTGTTAAAGTTTGAGTCATCATTTGCCTTTCACGAGTATCAAATGAGGTATTGGATTGCATGTCTGAGCAATCTGCAGTTTCTATAAATACTTGATAAGATCTACTTTCGCTATTTAAAATGGAAAATCATTTGGACTCTGCTATAAGAGAAAATATTATGTTCAAGTGAGAAACATCTTCCCTGCTTATTCAGTTGTCTGTATTCTACTATTCTTAACATTAAATGAATTCATATAAAGCAAAGGACCCTGAGTATTCCAACTTCACATCTTACCCATAAAGACACAGACCTGCAGAGCTTATATGATTTATACAGGGTCATATAGTCATTAACTAGTGGTAAATCAGAACTGGATCCAAGGTTTTTGACTACTAGTTAAAATATAAATATTCCTACACAATATTGCTCTCCTGCTTATTTACTGTGTGATTTGGGGCAAGTTGCTTAACCTCTTGAGGGAGGGATAAAGATGGCAGAGTAGGAATATCCTGAGCTCACCTCCTTCCATGGGTACACCAAAACTACAACTCTAATATGCTGTTGATTCCTTCTAGTGTATCTTTCATCTAAGTTATTGTATTCTTCAGCTCTGATCTATTCTTCTTATATTTTCTCTCTCTTTGTTGAAGTCTCACTGTGTTCCTACATTCTTCTCCAAATATGGTGAGCATATTTATGACCATTCCTTTGAACTCTTTATCAGGCAAATACTTATCTCCATTTCACTAGGGTTTTGTGTGTGTGTGTTTTCAATCTTGTTCTTTCATTTGGAACATATTCTGCTGTCTCCTCCTTTTGTTTGACTTTCTGTGCTTGTTTATGAATTAGGCAAAACAGTTATTTTTCCCATTCCCATTCCCTGAGAACAACTTGAAGACTTGCAGAAAAGTTCTTCTACAGCTAAGGATATAAAGAAAAAACAACATTGACATAGGTAGGAAAGGCAGAGGCACAACTGAGTCAGAACCCATACATCTAGCACAGTAACCCATAAGTAGGAGGGGATATCACACATGCAGAGGTCCTCTCTAAGGAGCAAGGGGTTCAAGCCATACATCAGGCACTCCAGCCCCGGAAACCAGCGTTGTGAAGATGAGCCCCCATAATATCTGGTTTTGAAAAAGAACAGGGCTTATGTCCCTGAGAGCAGGAGAGTTTCAGGAAACTGAGACTCCACTCTTAAAGGACTCAAGCACAGACTCACTCACTCTGAGTCCCAGAACAGCGGTAGCAGTTTAAAGTAAATGGCAACCTGCCTTGGCTGCTGCAATATGCCCCTAGCATACGCCCACTCCAGCTTCAGCCACTCTGCCAAGGTGACCCAGCTCAGTCTAGTATGATCTGGGACACCACCCCCCCAGGCCACATCCACTACAGCTCCAGCCATACTGCCAAGGTGGCCCCAGCCTGGCATGCCCCAGGACACCCCCAGCCTATGCCTGCTCCAGCCCCTGCCTGCCTGCCAAAGCCACCCAGCAATCACAGTGCACATAGGGGACACTCCTACACAAGGCCATAACTTCAAGAATGGGAAAAATAACCGTTTTACCTAATTCATAGAAACAAGCACAGAAAGAAACAAAAGCAGGATACAGCAGAATATGTTCCAAATGAAAGAACATGATTAAAAACTCATAGACACACACACACCAAAAAAAAAAAAAAAAAAAAAAAAAAATCCTAGTGAAATGGAGATAAGTATTTGCCTGATAAAGAGTTCAAAGGAATGGTCATAAATATGCTCACCAAACATGGAGAAGAATGTAGGAACACAGTGAGACTTTAACAAAGAGAAAATATAGAAGAAGAACAAATCAGGGATGAAGGGCTGAAGAATACAATAACTTAAATGAAAAATACACTAGAAGGAATCAACATCTGTATTGTCTAATATTTCTGTATTAGACGATACAGAAAAACACATAAGTTATCTGGAAGACAAAATAATGGAAATCACCTAATCAGAACAGCAGAACCAAAAAAAAACTAAAGAAAATGAGCATAATTTAAAGGACCTCTGGGACAACATCAAGCACAATAACATTCTCTTTATAGGGGTCCCAGAAGGAGAAGAGACAGAGAAAAGGGCAGAAAACTTATCTGAATAAATAATGGCTGGAAACTGCCCTAACCTGGGGAAGGAAACAGATATCCAGGAAAAAAAAGTACAGGAAGTCCCAAACAAGATGAACCCAAAGAGATACACACCAAGATATATCATAAGTAAAATGGCAAAGGTTAAAGATAAAGACAGAATTTTAAAGGCAGCAAGAGAAAAACGATTAGTCACATACATGGGAACTCCTATAAGGCTATCACATGATCTTTCAGCAGAAACTTTGCAGGCCAGAGAGAGAGAGGCATGATGTATTTAAAGTGCTGAAAGGAAAAAACTTCAAACCAAGAATACTCTACCTGGCAAGAATATCATTCGGAATTGAAGGAGATATAAAAAGCTTCCCAGATAAGCAAAAACTAAAAGTGTTCATCACCACTAAACCAGCCTTACAAGAAATGTTAAAGGGTCTTCTTTAAGCAGAAAAGAAAATCTCATAACTAGAAATAAGAAAATACATGAAACAAAAAATTTCACTGGTAAAGGCAAATATATAATAAAGGCAGAGGATTAGCTTCTTAAAAGGCTAGCATGAAGGTTAAAAGACAAAAGTCATAAAATCAACTATATAACTACAATAAGTAGTTAGGGAATACACAAAGAAGAAAGATATATCCAAAAAATATGTAAAATATGACATCAAAAACATAAAATGTGTGGTGGGGGGGACAAAGTAAAACTGCTTTTAGAATGTGTTCGAATATAAGCAAATATCAGAATAATATAAACTACTATATATATCAATACCTATGAACTTCATGGTTACTGCAAACTAAAAACCTATAATGGATACACAGAAAATAAAAAGAAACCCAAAGATAACACTAAAAATAATTATCAAGCCACAAGAAAAGAGACTAAAAGTGGACAAAAGGAACAGAGAAGAACTACAAAAACAACAAGAAAACAATTAATAAAATGGCAATAAGTATATATCTATCAATCATCACTTTAAATGTAAATGTACTAAATGCTCTAATCAAAACACATAGTATGGCTAAATGGATTAAAAAAAAATGACCTATATATGTTGCCTGCAAGAGACTCACTGCAGAACTGACACACAGAGACTGAAAGTAAAAGATATGGAAAAAGATATTCCATGTAAATAGAAATGAAAAGAAAGATGGGGTATCAATATTCACATCTGACAAAGTAGACTTTGAGACAAAGACTACAACAAAAAACGAAGAAGGGCATTACATAATGATAAAGAGGTCAATCAAACAAGATAATACAACATTTGTAAACATTTATGCACCCAACATAGGAGCACCTAATAATATAAAGCAAATATTAACAGAAACAGAAGGAGAAATAGACAGCAATACAATAATAGTAAGGGTTGTAATACCTCACTTATATCAATGGATATATTCATTAAGACAGAAAACCAGTAAGGAAACTCTGGCCTTAAACAACACATTACACCAGATAAACTTAATACATATAGAGAACATTACACCCAATGGCAAAAGAATGCACATTCTTTTCAAGTGCACATGGAACATTCTCCATGGTAGATCACATATTAGGCCACAAAACAAGTCTCAATAAATTTAAGAAGACTGAAATCATATCAAGCATCTTTTCCAACCACAACAGTACAAAACTAGAAATCAGCTACAAGAAAAAAAACACAGACACGTGGATACCAAAAAACATGCTATTAAACAATCAGTGGGTCAATGAAAAAATCAAAGAGAAAATCAAAAACTGCTGTGAAAATGAAAATGGAAAAACAACTCCCCAAAATCTATGAAATGCAGCAAAAGCAGTTTTAAGAAGGAAGTTCATAGCAATACATACCGACCTCATGAAACAAGAAAAACCTAAAATAAATAATCTAAATGTGCATTTAAAGGAACTAGAAAAAGAAGAACAAGCAACGCCCAAAGTTAGTAGAATGAAAGAAATGATAAAAATCTGAGTAGAAATAAATGAAATAGAGACTAAAAAAAAATAGAAAAGATCAATGGAAATGAGTTAGTTCCATGAAAAGACAGACAAAACTGACAAACCTTTAGCCAAATGTACCAAGAAAAAAGAGAGCCCACATAAATAAAATCAGAAATGAAAGAGGACAAATTACAATCAATGTCACAGAAATACAAAGGATCTTAAGAGAATACAATGAACAATTATATGCCAACAAATCTGACAATCTAGAAGAAATGGATAAATTTCTAGAAACATACAATCTCACAAGACAGAATCAAGAAGAAATATACAATATGAACAGACCAATTACTGGGCTTGAAATTGGTCATTAATTTTAAAATCTCCCATCAAACAAAAGTCCAGAACCAGACAGCTACACAGGGGAATTCTACACAACATTTAAAGAAGAGTTAATGCCTATCCTTCTCAAACTATTTCAAAAAAAACGGAAGACGAAGGAATGCTTTCAAACTGATTCTACAAGGTCAGCATCACCCTGATACCAAAACCAGACAACAACAATATTAAAAAAAAAGAAAATTACAGACCAATATCCCTGATGAATACAGTTGTAAAAATCCTCAACAAAATACTAGCAAACTGGATTCAACAGTACATTAAAAGGATCATACACCAGAACCAAGTGGGATTTATCTCAGGAATGCAAGGATGGTTCAAAACCTGCAAATCAGTCAATGTGATATATCACATTAACAAATTGAAGAATAAATATCATATAACCTAGGGACCCAGTATGCAATGGCTGCAAACAGCGGCCTCCTCAGTAATGTATGCAGCCTGTTGCTTGCATGGGTGGCCCTAAGGGACCTTGGAGATAGCCCTTTCCAGTGGACATTTAGTCTGACATGATTTCCCCAATCTAGGCTCCAGACAGGTATGCAGGGTGCCTTTGAAAAGCCCCATGAAAAGTGGCCAAGGTCCCCATTGGCCAAGTCATCATGTTCATCCACATCAAGCTGCAGAACAAAGAGCATATGATTGAGGCCCTATGCATGACCAAGTTCAAGTTCCCTTGCCAACAAAAGATCCACATCTCTAAGAAGTGGACATTTACTAAATTTAATGTGGATGTATTCGAAAACATGGTGGCAGAAAAGTGGATCAGCCGAGATGGCTGTGGGGTCAAATACATCTCTAATCATGAGCCCCTCGGCAAATGGTGGGACCTGCATTCATGAGTACCTTGGCACTGTCCCCTCCTTACTCGTGCCCACCAATAAATCCTACTTTCATGTAAAAAAAAAAAAAAAAATATATATATATATATATATATATATATAATCATCTCAACTGATGCAGAAAAAAAGCTTTTGACAAAATCCTACATCCATTTATGATAAAAACTCTCCAGAAAGTGGGTGTAGAGGGAACATACCTCAACATAAAAAAGGCCATATATGACAACCTACAGCCAACATCATACTCAACAGTGAAAAGCTGAAAGCATTTCCTCTAAGATCAGGAACAAGACAAGGATGTTCGTTCTTGTCATTTTTATTTAACATAGTATTGAAAGTCCTAGCCACAGCAATGAGACAAGAAAAAGAGATCAAATAAATCAAATTGGAAAGGAAGAAATAAAACTGTCAATTTTTTCAGATGACATGATACTCTATACAGAAAATCCTAAAGACAACTTCAAAAACCTATTAGAACTAATAAATTAACTTAGTAAAGTTGCAGGATAGAAAATTAATATATAGAAATCTTCTATGTTTTTGCACACTGGCAACTAACTACCAGGAAGAGAAATTTAAAAAACAATACTATTTACAACGGCATCAAAAAGAGTAAAATACCTAGGAATAAATCTAACCAAGGGGATAAAATACCTGTACTTGGAAAACTATAAGACACTGATGAAAGAAATTGAAGGAAAAACAAACAAATGGAAAGATATATCATAGTCATGGATTGGAAGAAGGAATATTGTTAAAATGACCGTACTACCCAAGGCAATCTACAGATTCAATGAATTCCACATCAAAATACCAATGGCATTTTTTCAGAACTAAAACAAATAACTCTAAAATTTGTATGGAAATACAAAAGATCCAAAATAGCCAAAACAGTCTTGAGAAAGAAGAACAAAAATGGAAGAAACACACGCCCTGATTTCAAACTATACTCCAAAGCTACAGTAATCAAAACAGTATGGTACTGGCACAAAACAAGCATATATATCATGGGAACATAATAGAGAGCCCAGAAATGAACACACACTTACATGATCAATTAATCTATGACAAAGGAGGCAAGAATATACAATGGGGAAAAGACAGCTTCATATATAAATGGTGTTGGGAAAACTGGACAGCTACATGCAAAAGAATCAAATGGGACTACTCTCACATCATCTATAAAAATTAACTCAAAATGGATTAAAGACTTACATGTAAGACCTAAAACCATAAAACGCCTAGAATAACACATAAGCAGTACACTCTTTAACACTGGTCTTAGCAACGTAATTTTTTTTTTTTTTTTTGCTTCTGTCTCCTCAAGCAAGGAAAACAAAAGCAAAATTAAGCAAATGGGACTAAATCAAACTAAAAAGCTTTTGCATAGTGAAGGAAACTATCAACAAAATGAAAAGGAGACCTACTGAATTGAAGATATTGGCAAACAATACATCTGATATGGGGTTAATATACAAAATATACGAAGAACTCACACAATTTAACATCAAAAATACAAAAAAAATCAATACAAAATTGGCAGAGGACCTGAATAGATATTTTTCCAAAGAAGACATACAGATAGCCAACCAGTGCATGAAAAGGTGCTCAACACCACTAATTATTAGAGAAATGCAAATCAAAACCACAATGAGATATCATCTTACACCTGTCAGAATGGCTATTACCCAAAAGTCAACAAATAACAAATGTTGGTGAGGATGTGGAAAAAAGGGAGCCCTTGTTCACTAGGAATGTAAATGGTGTAGCCACTACAGAAAACAGTTTGGAAGTTCCTCATGAAATTAAAAGGTAGAACTACCATATTCCACTACTGGATATTTTTCCAAAGAAAACAAAAACACTAATTTGAAAATATATATGCATCCCTATGTACACAATAGCCAAGATATGGAAGTAACCTAGTAGATAAAGAAGATGTGCTATATATGCACAATGGAATATTACTCAGCCATAAAAAATGAAATCTTGCCATTTGTGACAACATAGATAGACCTAGAGGGTATTATGCTGAGTGAAACAAGTCTGACAAAGAAAGATAAGTACCATATGAGTTCACTCATATATGGAATCTAAAAAACAAAAATGAACAAATATAACAAAACAGAAATAGAGCCATAGATACAGAGAACAAACAGATTGTTGCCAGAGGGGAGGGGAGAGGGGAGGCGGATGTCAAAAGGTGAGAGAGATTAAAAGGTACAAACTTCCAGGTACAAAATAAATGAGTCATGGGGATGAAATGTACAGCACAGGGAATATAGTCAATAATAATATAATATATTTGTGTGGTGACAGATGGTAACTAGACTTATTGTGTGATCAATTTTTAATGAATAGAAATATGAAATCACTATACTGTGCACCAGGAACTAACACAGTGTTGTAGGTCAATTATACTTCAAAAAACAAACAAACTCAGAAAACAAGACATCAGATTTGTGGTTACCAGAGG
Organism: Grampus griseus; assembly: GCF_964374135.1. NCBI lineage: Eukaryota > Metazoa > Chordata > Mammalia > Artiodactyla > Delphinidae > Grampus > Grampus griseus. The sequence goes on from NC_139018.1 coordinate 98,745,619, forward strand.
TGACAGGTGGCAGGAAGGAGGATTGGATGAAGGTGGTCAAAAGGTACAAACTTCCAGTTATAAGGCTAATAAATACTAGGGATGCAACGTACAGCATGATTAATATAATTAACACTGCTGGATGTTATACATGAATGTTGTTAAGAGAATAAATCCTAGGCATTCTCATCACAAGGAAAAAAGTTTTGTTTTTCTTTTATTTTGTATCTATATGAGATCATGAGTGCTCACTAAATTTATCACGGTAATCATTTAATGATGTATGTAAGTCAAATCATTATGCTGTACACCTTAAACTTGTATAGTGCTATATGCCAATTACAGTCTCAATAAAACTGGAAGAAGAAATTATTGTAAGTACCAAAAGCCACTGAAATGTACACTTTGAATGGTTGAATTGTATGATATGTGAATTATATATCAAGAAAGCCATTTTTTAAAAAAAGAAAGAAACTGCACCTTGACCATCTCCTATTTTACTCTTCACTTTTGGTTTTCTCTGTACATACTGTGAAGGGAAAAATAGACGATTTTCACATGTATCAAAAAAGAAAGTGATGGGCAGGAGACCAGCATATATGTTCACAACTGAATCATATTTAACACCTTTCTATAACGCTTTTCTCCAAAATTCCCTCCTACCATAAGAAAAAAGTTGAAACACTGTTATTTTTCCAGAAAGCTGGGCTCTGGAATGCTATTTCAATTTGCACAATTTTAAGCAAGAAGTTATAGAATTGTATGCCAGTACATTTCCACAACAACAAAAAATAGTTCTAGTGGCTGAGATCTATTGGCAAAGGGGGAAGAGAAAGAGGTTTCAGATACTGTATTTCTTCAGACTCAGGAATACAAAGTTGACAGAAACATGAGAAAAGTTTCAGAGGTGAGAAAAAATAAATGGGAATGTTTACGATCCTTAAATCTCTGACTTTTGTAGATTTAATTATTTTCAGAGAGAGAGAGAGAGGAGTCCTAACATAGGCAGTCAAATACATTTCCTTTCCTACTCCTGCTGTGACACAGCAGGCTAGGTAGGATGAAATCATATTAATTAATTCACTTACAAGTCCTCTTCATAATCAAGTGAGAGGCTGAAAAGAATGGACAGGGTGTTACTGGGAATTCAGACAGTGTTATCAAAATAATACAATGAGAGCCCTTGTATCTGACATAATTGAGAGCAATTAGTAAATGAATAAAATAACAGTAGGGAGAGAGAATTATATAAAGTGATGCACTCATTAAAATTTTTGTTTTAACATATAAATCCATTTTCATTCATCAATCTTTTGATGTAGGACCAAAGCCTTTGCTTTTAATATGATAGAAATTACAATGATCTGATCACAATATTTATTAGTGGCTTTCCTTTAACAAGTCTTTCCAAAACATTCAGTTGAGCTTTCAGAGAAACAATTCTCTTTTCACACTTTGGTTTATATAATATTTAACTAAATTACATAATTACAATATCAAGTACAACTGGTACAAAGAGCTTTGGAAACAAACACAACTGACTTGTGGGAAGCATTTAACTCAGCTGACATGGCAAGAGCAGAGGATGCAGAGTTGTTTTTGAATCATTAATAGATGTTGAAATTTATCAAAAGCTTCCACTGCATTCATCAAGATAACCATGAAAGAGTTCTTGTTTACTCAATTAAGACAGTGAACTGGGATTTCTGAAGTTAAACCATCCTTTTACTTGATCTGATATTTGTCATACACCAATACACTTAGTTTCATAGATTATTTGGGATTTCCACATGCCTTTCTTAAGCAGACCTGTAATTATCTTTCCTTGTGCTGTCTTTATTTGGCTTAAGGTCATACTAGCCTAAAAAATGAGTTGGGAGGTTTTCCTCTTTATTTCTAAAATGTATAAAACATTGATTTTCTTTCCTTGAAAATTTGGTAGAACTCTCCCATAAAGCCATCTTTGTCTAGAGCTTTGGGGGATGAGGGTAGGGGTGAGGGTCTTTGATTACTACTTCAAATTCAAATGTTCTCTTTCTTCTGACACCAATTTTGTAATTTCATATTCTTCAAGAAACCTAGCTCATCTAATTTTTCAAAACATTTTTTGAAATAGTTTTTTAAATCACTTTTGTGAGGGGCTTCCCTGGTGGCACAGTGGTTAAGAATCCTCCTGCCAATTCAGGACACACGGGTTCAAGACCTGGTCTGGGAAGATCCCACATGCTGCAGAGCAACTAAGCCCATGCACCACACCTACTGAGCCTGCACTCTAGAGACCACAAGCCACAACTACTGAGCCCACGTGTTGCAATTACTGAAGCCCTCACGCCTTAGAGCCCATGCTCTGCAACAAGAGAAACCACCGCAATGAGAAGTCTGCACACCGCAACAAAGAGTAGCCCCTGCTCACCGCAACTAGAGAAAGCCTGCACGCAGCAACGAAGACCCAACGCAGCCAAAAATAAAATAAATAAATAAATTTAAATCACTTTTGTGAAAGAAGACTCCAGGTTTTGGCCTCCTCGGAAATTCTGATATTATAGTCTGTAACCCTCTAAACACTAACCTTCAAGACCTTCGTGCTAGCACACAGCTCTCAAAGTGGAGAAGGGTGCTGAGGAGGAGAGAAGGCTTGAAGACCAGTAGGTCTGCCTGCACCTACTATAAACTCCCACTGCCCCAACCAGACTCACCTCCATGCTGTTGGATAGCTGTCAGGATGGCTACTGTTTTCCCACTTCATGGTAGCAATGCAGCCAACCACAAGCCACTCAAGTAAAAACCAGGGCAAGGAATCTTACCTAGAGATTCCCACCTAAAATCCTCTCCCACCCTGTCTACTGTCTGTAGTGTGCCCATTTATTTTACATTCAACCATTGTGATTGAGCTTGTAGTCATGGCAGGCTCTGTCCGTACCAGGAAACTCAGTAGTGAACAACATATAAAGCAGTCTGCCCTTTTGGAGTTATAGTCTAGTGCAACCCTGTCCAATAGAAATCTAATGCAGCCACATGTGGAATTTTAGATTTTCTAGTAGCCACATTTTTTAAAAATAAAAAGAAACAGGTGAATTTAATTTTAATAATGTTATAGGCTGAATTAGCACCCACCCCCCAATTCATATGTTGAAAAGCTAACCTCCAGTACTTCAGAAAATGGCTGTATTTGGAGTTAGGGCCTTTAAGGAGGTCTTAATTCAGTTAAAATGAGGTCACTGGAATGGGCCCTACTTCAGTGAGACTGGTGTCCTTATAAAAAGAGGCAAGGGCTTCCATGGTGGCGCAGTGGTTGAGAGTCCACATGCCGATGCAGGGGACACGGGTTCGTGCCCCGGTCCGGGAGGATCCCGCATGCCGCATAGCGGCTGGGCCCGTGAGCCATGGCCACTGGGCCTGCACGTCCAGAGCCTGTACTCAGTGGCAGGAGAGGCCACAACAGTGAGAGGCCCGCGTACCGCAAAAAAAAAAAAAGGCGATTAGGACACAGAAACACACAGAGGGATGACAATATGAAGTTACAGGAAGAAGATAGCCATCTAAAAGCCAACAAGGAAGGCCTCAGAAGAAACCAACTCTGCTGACACCTAGGCCCTGGATTTCTAACCTCCAGATCTGTGAGAAAATAAATTTCTGTTGTTTAAGCTACCCAGTCTATAGTATTATACTTTGTTACAGCAGCCCTAAAAAACTAATACATATATTTTATTTAGTTCAGCATATCTAAAACATTATCATCGCAAAATGTAAGCAACATAAAAATGAACTAGTGACATATTTTACCTTCCCTTTTTTATACTAAGTCTTCAAAATCTGGTGGAAGGTGGGGGAATGGGGTATTTTACACTTGCAGCTCATGTCAATTCAGACTGGCTGCATTGTAAATACCCCATAGCCACCTGAGGCTAGTGGCTATACCATATTGGGCAGTAGCGGTCTGGTCCAACGCTCTTCCAAACATGCTGCCATTTCCCACACTTTGTAACCCAGATGTGATCTTTGCCTCAGTGTTCCTTAGAGTTTGCTTGTCTGTTTTTATTAGTTTATCAGGCCCACTGACTTCCCTCTGGCTTTTGCAATGTTTTAATGTTGGTTACAGAAAGGGAGCCAGGAACCCACCCTGGGTGAATCATATTATCAGAAGTCAGAAATCTCCACACAGGACTGAAAGTAGGGTTTGAACACACACTGCTCCTGGCTAGTCAGTATTCAAATCAAAGAGCATGGTAATGACTCAGGAATCTCCCTGCTCAGCCTTACACAAGTTTGTCCTCTCTAGATAGTTGGGGTTTTCCACAGCTTTGAAAGCAAAGAAATGGAGTAGGATATTCAAAGTTTTCAAATGTGCCCTCAGTGCTATGAGAAGAAATAGTGTAGAACCCCTCCACTTCCAGAGTCCCCGTAGCAAAGCCCCACTTCTGTGAAAGACCCTCCTGAGAGACAGACAAAAAAGATAATTATTGACCAAGGACAGCTTTATTCCCATCTACTAAAAGGAAGAGCTGCTTAGTGCTACACTTCAAATATTCCTTTCCCCTTCATGTTGAACACTGAAGTTTCAGCTTTCAAATTCTCTTCTAAAGTTCTGATTCACTAACATCCTTATAAAATTTTATGATAGTCTTTCAAGTAGATGTAAGTCGGATATCAACTGGTGTTGACCTATTTCTTAATATCTAGATAAAGATAGATTAAAATCTCCACATTATCTATTGTAGAAAAATGCAGTGGCATCCTTGGGATTTCTGCTCATTTCTGTGGCTTAGGGGTAGGGGGGCCCTCATTATAATGGCTACCTCTGCCCCTGTGTCTGTTGAGTGAATACTGAGATCAGCAGTTCTCTCACCCTCCACTCCCATCTGGCTCAACCCTGCTCTGCCTTCAGGTGTTCTTGCCCTTAATTTCAACCCAATGCACCCTCCAATCAAGGCATTTTGAGTAAAGAGAAAATATTATTGAAGGTTTGGGAAAGAAAAATCTACACTGCAGCAGCAGAAATCATTTAAAATTCAGTAATAGATATTTGTATTGCTAAAGGTCGCTTGGCTTTTTCCTTGACTTGGGCACCAGCCACCCTCTCTCTTCCCTCTCCCTTCTCTTTTGTCTCCCCCTCTACCTTCAGTCCCCTCTAAATTCCTGTTCATTTCTAAGGCACACCGCTTCAGCTATTATGAGTTTGCCTCAGCTCCTGGAGGTCCCCATGCCCCACCCTAGGATCCCATCTTTGCTTCAAGCAGCTTATCAAGGTAGTTTTGCTCTTCTAAATGTATCTATCACTGTATCTCAAAAGGTCCCAATTGGATCAGTTTCAAGATTTGGATATGTATCTCTGTGAAATTAAATAATATCCTTTTTTCTCTTTCCTTCTTCCTTCCCACCACGTTGTACTCTTTCTATTCATTACCTCTCCACTTAGAGTCCTATATTCCTTTCCTGCCAGCATCCCATTTTAAAAATAAAAATATGATATAATCTTCTGGATTCTATTTTTATAGTTCCTTGTTTGCACTCTCTCTGGCTAATAGACAAATGTGAGTTGATACTGCGTTAAAGTCTTTCCTTTTTCACTGGGGTATTTGCATCCTAGTAGAAGAGCTAGGACCTTGCCAAGCTGACCAAAGCAAGTAAAAATAAAGGTGTCCTAATCTTGAGCACAAGGCACAGTTATCTAAAAACAAGAGTAATCTCTTTGCCTTCTAGCCTTTGGTGGCCAACATTGGGCATGAGCAGATGGTTAGTCTTTTTATAAAGAAGAAACACGATTTAGAGGAGTCTAAAGCCAGAAGGGAAAGTGGACAGATGATGTAACTTCTTTTTGTCTCTATTACAACCTCAGCATCTTAACCAAAGGGCACCCTAATTAGGTGTGCACACAACTATCTCATAACGGAGGAGAATGGTCAATTCAGGAAAGGGCCTGGGGGGAAAGGCTTTGCCCTGAGGTGTCAGAGTGTGTGAGTTACCCCCTAGGAAGCGGGGAGTGCTCTTCATAGCACCTCCTCCCCAGCAGGCAGCTATCTTCCCTTCCTCTGAACTCACCCAGCAGGTCTTCATCTATCCCTCCCTTACATCACTTACCTGTTCCACCTTCTGTTACATGAGTTTACCTTTACACCTTTTTTCCTTATTAGAAATGAATTCCCTGAGGGCCCTGGTACTTGTTCTTCCCTCAGATAAATGTATCTCTGATCAAACGTCATTTTATCAGAGATGCCTTCCCAAACCACCCTATCCCCCTCACCTCTCTCTTCATTCTCTGCTTCATTTTTATTTATAGCTCTGACTACTACTTGGCATATATTTTTTGTCTGTCTCTCAAATACACACCCAGGAAAACAACTCACTGACAAAAGAGATTTCATTTCTAGCTTGCAAAATAGAGCCTGGCACACAGTAAATATTCATTAAATGAACAAATCAATCATAAAACTTTTTCATCTATCTATATATCTTTGTATCCCCCACAGAACTCAGTACAAGGCTTAGCATTTCTTGAGAACCTAGTAATTATTTGTTAAAGGGAGGAAAGGGGAAAAAAGGGTAGAAGGGAATGAAAGAGGAAAGAAAGAAGGATGGTTGAAAGGAAGGGAGAGGGGAAGGAGGGAAGAAAGAAGTGCTAAATGGCTAAATGAATGAATAAATGTACAGGTTATACATAAGTAACCTGTCACCTTGAGAAATTGTGGGAAAGACTGCAAGTGTCATTAAAACCAACGACTGCAAGGAAGGAGGCCCAGATAGTGGCTCATTTCCTTGGTAGAGACATTTAAGGCAGAGAGTCAAGATGCAAGGAAAGTTACCATAGGAGAACTCCATCCTATAGGCTGGCCAAGTGAAATATGAGATGAATTCAGGCATTAGCACTGCTTGGCCAAGAGCCACAGAGCTAATTGTTACTTGTTGTTTGAGTCTCTGAAGATGGCACCATTAAAACTTGCACTTTTAATATAATGAATAAACGTCTGTGAGCCCCATAATTAGAGGATGGTCTAGAAAATTAGGGAAATTACTTTTTTAAAAAGAGGAAATTAAGACTTGGAATCAGTCCAAGAAATTATTCAACTGCCTCCATATAAGACCAGTTCATATTTTCTGCCTCTTTAAATGTCTGTTGGCGATAAAACCACACATCTTCAGCTTCATCCGACTCTTGTCAACCAAATCATGCTGACCATCTTTCGTGTTTCAGCTTCTCAACCATTTGGCACAGATGAAGATGGGTTTATTCCCTAATGAGCAACAGAAGAGCACTGAAGGTGTCCATAAGAGAGTAAAGCACAGTGACTAAGAGTCTGGGATCATTGGTGGGGCTAATGGCGGACGCTGGGAGGGCTCAGTCCAAGGAGTACTTCCCAGAACTTCTGCTGCCAGTGCCCTTGTCCTCATGGTGAGATGAAGCCACCCCCTGCCTCTGCAGGAGACCCTCCAACACTAGCAGGGACCAATAATCTTCTGTAAATATCAACATCAGTCTCTGTGAGAGAGGAAGAGTTGACAGGATACAGTTCACACGAGGCTACCAGCAAAAACGTCCAGTTTACCCCTTTGTCACCTAGAGATACATCAGAAATACATCTACACACGGAACAACTCCTACAGAACACCTACTGAATGCTGGCAGAAGACCTCAGACCTCCCAAAAGGAAAGAAACTCCCCACGTACCTGGGTAGGGGAAAAGAAAAAAGAATAAACAAAGACAAAAGAATAGGGACGGGAACTGCACCTGTGAGAGGGAGCCTTGAAGGAGGAAAAGTTTCCACACACTAGGAAGGCCCTTCGCGGGCAGAAACTGCAGGTGGCGGAGGGGGAAAGCTTCGGAGCCGCGGAGGAGAGTACAACAACAGAAGTGCGAAGGGCAAAGCGGAGAGATTCCCGCACAGAGCATCGGTGCAGACCAGCACTCACCAGCCCGAGAGGCTTCTCTTCTCACACGCAGAGCTGAGGCTCGGGCTTCGGTCGGAGCGCAGCGAGAGGACTGGCGGCGTGAACACAGCCTGAAGGGGTTAGTACACCGCGGCTAGCCGGGAGGGAGTCCGGGAAAAAGTCTGGACCTGCCGAAGAGGCAAGAGACTTTTTCTTCCCTCTTTGTTTCCCGGTGCGCGAGGAGAGGGGATTAAGAGCTCTGCTTAAAGGAGCTCCAGAGACGGGCGCGAGCCGCGGCTAAAAGCGCAGACCCCAGAGACAGGCATGAGACGCTAAGGCTGCTGCTGCCACCACCAAGAAGCCTGTGTGCGAGCACAGGTCACTCTCCACACCCCCCTTCCGGGGAGCCTGTGCAGCCCGCCACTGCCAGGGTCCCGGGATCCAGGGACAACTTACCCGGGAGAACTCACGGCGCGCCTCAGGCTGGTGCAACGTCATGGTGGCCTGTGCCGCCGCAGGCTCGCCCAGCATCCGCACCCCTCCCTCCCCCCGGCCTGAGCGAGCCGGAGCCCCCGCATCAGCGGCTCCTTTAACCCCGTCCTGTCTGAGTGAAGAACAGACGCCCTTCGGCGACCTACATGCAGAGGCGGGGCCAAATCCAAAGCTGAGCCCTGGGAGCTGTGTGAACAAAGAAGAGAAAGGGAAATCTCTCCCAGAAGCCTCAGTAGCAGTGGATTAAATCTCCACAATCAACTTGATGTACCCTGCATCTGTGGAATACATGAATAGACAACGAATCATCCCAAATTGAGGAGGTGGACTTTGAGAGCAAGATTTATTATTTTTCCCCCTTTCCTCTTTTTGTGAGTACGTATGTGTATGCTTCTGTGTGAGATTCTGTCTGTATAGCTTTGCTTTCACCATTTGTCCTAGGGTTCTATCCGTCCTTTTGGTGGTGGTGTTGTTTTTTGTGTTTTTTTACTTTTTAAAAAAAATTTTTTTGTTAATAATTTATTTTTTTATTTTAATAATTTTATTTTACCTTATTTAATTTTATTTTTCTTTTATCCTCTTCCTTTCTTTCTACTTTTTCTCCCTTTTATTCTGAGCTGTGTGGATGAAAGGCTCTTGGTGCTGCAGCCAGGAGTCAGTGCTGTGCCTCTGAGGTGGGAGAGCCAACTTCAGGACACTGGTCCACAAGAGACCTCCCAGCTCCACGTAATATCAAATGGCGACAATCTCCCAGAGATCTCCATCTCAACACCAACACCCAGCTTCACTCAACGACCAGCAAGCTACAGTGCTGGACACACTATGCCAAACAACTAGCAAGACAGAAACACAACTCCATCCATTAGCAGAGAGGCTGCCTAAAATCATAATAAGTCCACAGACACCCCAAAACACACCACCAGACGTGGACCTGCCCACCAGAAATACAAGATCCTGCCTCATCCACCAGAACACAGGCACTAGTCCCCTCCACCAGGAAGCCTACACAACCCACTGAACGAACTTTAGCCACTGGAGACAGACACCAAAAACAACAGGAACTACGAACCTGAAGTCTGCAAAAAGGAGACCCCAAACACAGTGAGTTAAGCAAAATGAGAAGACAGAGAAGCACACAGCAGATGAAGGAGCAAGGTAAAAACCCACCAGACCTAACAAATGAAGAGGAAATAGGCAGTCTACCTGAAAAAGAATTCAGAATAATGATAGTAAAGATGATCCAAAATCTTGGAAATAGAAACATTTAACAAGGACATAGAAGAACTAAAGGTGAAACAAGCAACAATGAACAACACAATAAATGAAATTAAAAATACTCTAGAAGGGGTCAATAGCAGAATAACTGAGGCAGAAGAATGGGTAAGTGACCTGGAAGATAAAATAGTGGAAATAACTACTGCAAAGCAGAATAAAGAAAAAAGAATGAAAAGAACTGAGGATGGTCTCAGAGACCTCTGGGAGAATATTAAATGCACCAACATTCGAATTATAGGGGTTCCAGAAGACGAAGAGAAAAAAAAAAGGGACTGAGAAAATATTTGAAGACATTAGAGTTGAAAACTTCCCTAATACGGGAAAGGAAATAGTTAATCAAGTCCAGGAAGCACAGAGTCCCATACAGGATAAATCCAAGGAGAAACACACCAAGACACATATTAATCAAACTGTCAAAAATTAAACACAAAGAAAACATATTAAAAGCAGCAAGGGAAAAACAACAAATAACACACAAGGGAATCCCCATAAGGTTAACAGCTGATCTTTCAGCAGAAACTCTGCAAACCAGAAGGGACTGGCAGGACATATTTAAAGTAATGAAGGAGAAAAACCTACAACACCAAGATTACTCTACCCAGCAAGGATCTCATTAAGATTTGATGGAGAAATTAAAACCTCTACAGACAAGCAAAAGCTGAGGAGAGTTCAGCACCACCAAACCTGCTTTACAACAAATGCTAAAGGATCTTCTCTAGGCAAGAAACACAAGAGAAGGAAAAGACCTACAATAACAAACCCAAAACAATTAAGAAAATGGGAATAGGAAGATACATATCGATAATTACCTTAAATGTAAATGGATTAAATGCTCCCACGAAAAGACACAGACTGGCTGAATGGATACAAAAACAAGACCCATATATATGCTGTCTACAATAGACCCACTTCAGACCTAGAGACTCATACAGACTGAAAGTGAGGGGATGGAAAACGATATTCCATGCAAATGGAAACCAAAAGAAAGCTGGAGTAGCAATTCTCATATCAGACAAAATAGACTTTAAAATAAAGAGTATTAGAAGACACAAAGAAGGACATTACATAATGATCAAGGGATCGATCCAAGAAGAAGATATAACAATTGTAAATATTTATGCACCCAACATAGGAGCACCTCAATACATAAGGCAAATACTGACAGCCATAAAAGGGGAAATCGACAGTAACACAATCATAGTAGGGGATTTTAACACCCCATTTTCACCAATGGACATCATTGGATCATCCAAAATGAAAATAAATAAGGAAACACAAGATTTAAATGTTACATTAAACAAGATGGACTTAATTGATATTTATAGGACATTCCACCTAAAAACAACAGAATACACATTTGTCTCAAGTGCTCATGGAACATTCTCCAGGATAGATCATATCTTGGGTCACAAATCAAGCCTTGATAAACTTAAGAAAATTGAAATTATACAAAGTATCTTTCCTGACCACAATGCTATGAGACAAGATATCAATTACAGGAAAAGATCTGTAAAAAATACAAAGACATGGAGGCTAAACAATACATTACTTAATAACGAAGTGATCACTGAAGAAATCAAAGAGGAAATCAAAAAATACCTAGAAAAAAATGACAATGGAGACACGATGACCCAAAACCTATGGGATGCAGCAAAAGCTGTTTTAAGAGGGAAGTTTATAGCAATAAAATCCTACCTTAAGAAACAGGAAACATCTAATAAACAACCTAACCTTGCACCTAAAGCAATTAGAGAAAGAAGAAAAAAAAACCCACAAAGCTAGCAGAAGGAAAGAAATCATAAAGATCAGATCACAAATAAATGAAAAAGAAATGAAGGAAACGATAGCAAAGATCAATAAAACTAAAAGCTGGTTCTTTGAGAAGTTAAACAAAATTGATAAACCATTAGCCAGACTCATCAAGAAAACAAGGGAGAAGACTCAAATCAATAGAATTAGAAATGAAAAAGGAGAAGTAACAAGTGACAATGCAGAAATACAAAAGATCATGAGACGTTATTACAAGCAACTCTATACCAATAAAATGGACAACCTGGAAGAAATGGCCAAATTCTTAGAAAGGCACAACCTGCCAAGACTGAATCAGGAAGAAATAGAAAATATGAACAGACCAATGACAAGCACTGAAATTGAAACTGTGATTAAAAATCTTCCAACAAACAAAAGCCCAGGACCAGATGGCTTCACAGGCGAATTCTTTCAAACATTTAGAGAAGAGCTAACACCTATCCTTCTCAAACCCTTCCAAAATATAGCAGAGGGGGGAACACTCCCAAACTCATTCTACAAGGCCACCATCACCCTGATACCAAAACCAGACAAGGATGTCACAAAGAAAGAAAACTACAGGCCAATATCACTGATGAACATAGATACAAAATTCCTCAACAAAATACTAGCAAACAGAATCCAACAGCATATTAAAAGGATCATACACCATGATCAAGTGGGATTTATCCCAGGAATGCAAGTATTCTTCAATATATGCAAATCAATCAATGTGATACACCATATTAACAAATTGAAGGAGAAAAACCATATGGTCATCTCAATAGATGCAGAAAAAGCGTTTGACAACATTCAACACCCATTTATGATAAAAGCCCTCCAGAAAGTAGGCATAGAGGGAACTTTCCTCAGCAACATAAAGGCCATATATGACAAACCCACAGCCAACATCGTCCTCAATGGTGAAACATTGAAAGCATTTCCAGTAAGATCAGGAACAAGACAAGGTTGCCCACTCTCACCACTCTTATTCAACATAGTTTTGGAAGTTTTAGCGACAGCAATCAGAGAAGAAAAGGAAATAAAAGGAATCCAAATCGGAAAAGAAGAAGTAAAGCTGTCACTCTTTGCAGATGACATGATACTATACATAGAGAATCCTAAAGATGCTACCAGAAAACTACTAGAGCTAATCAATGAATCTGGTAAAGTAGCAGGATACAAAATTAATGCACAGAAATCTCTGGCATTCCTATACACTAAGGATGAAAAATCTGAAAGTGAAATCAAGAAAATACTCCCATTTACCACTGCAACAAAAAGAATAAAATATCTACGAATAAACCTACCTAAAGAGACAAAAGACCTGTATGCAGAAAATTATAAGACACTGATGAAAAAAATTAAAGATGATACAAATAGATGGAGAGATATACCATGTTCTTGGATTGGAAGAATCAACATTGTCAAAATGACTCTACTACCCAAAGCAATCTAGATTCAACGCAATCCCTATTAAACTACCACTGGCATTTTTCACAGAACTAGAACAAAAAATTTCACAATTTGTATGGAAACACAAAAGACCCCGAATAGCCAAAGCAATCTTGAGAACGAAAAACGGAGCTGGGGGAATCAGGCTCCCTGACTTCAGATTATACTACAAAGCTACAGTAATCAAGACAGTATGGTACTGGCACAAAAACAGAAATATAGATCAATGGAACAGGATAGAAAGCCCAGGATAAACCCACGCACATATGGTCACCTTATCTTTGATAAAGGAGGCTGGAATGTACAGTGGAGAAAGGACAGCCTCTTCAATAAGTGGTGCTGGGAAAACTGGACAGGTACATGTAAAAGTATGAGATTAGATCACTCCCTAACACCATACACAAAAATAAGCTCAAAACAGATTAAAGACCTAAGTGTAAGGCCAGAAACTATCAAACTCTTAGAGGAAAACATAGGCAGAACACTACGACATCAATCACAGCAAGATCCTTTTTGACCCACCTCCTAGAAAAATGGAAATAAAAACAAAAATAAACACATGAGACCTAATGAAACTTCAAAGCTTTTGCACAGCAAAGGAAACCATAACAAGACCAAAAGACAACCCTCAGAATGGGAGGAAATATTTGCAAATGAAGCAACTGACAAAGGATTAATCTCCAAAATTTACAAGCAGCTCACACAGCTCAATAACAAAAAACAAACAACCCAATCCAAAAATGGGCAGAAGACCTAAATAGACATTTCTCCAAAGAAGATATACAGACTGCCAACAAACACATGAAAGAATGCTCAACATCATTAATCATTAGAGAAATGCAAATCAAAACTACAATGAGATATCATCTCACACCAGTCACAATGGCCATCATCAAAAAATCTAGAAACAATAAATGCTGGAGAGGGTGTGGAGAAAAGGGAACACTCTTGCACTGCTGGTGGGGATGTGAATTGGTACAGCCACTATGGAGAACAGTATGGAGGTTCCTTAAAAAACTACAAATAGAACTACCATATGACCCAGCAATCCCACTACTGGGCATATACCCTGAGAAAACCGTAATTCAAAAAGAGTCATGTACCAAAATGTTCATTGCAGCTCTATTTACAATAGCCAGGAGATGGAAACAACCTAAGTGTCCATCATCGGATGAATGGATAAAGAAGATGTGGCACATATATACAATGGAATATTACTAAGCCATAAAAAGAAACGAAATTGAGCTATATGTAATGAGGTGGGTGGACCTAGAGTCTGTCATATAGAGTGAAGTAAGTCAGAAAGAGAAAGACAAATACCATATGCTAACACACATATATGGAATTTAAGGGGAAAAAATGTCATGAAGAACCTAGGGGTAAGACAGGAATAAGGACAGAGACCTACTAGAGAATGGACTTGAGGATATGGGGAGGGGGAAGGGTGGGCTGTGACAAAGTGAGAGAGTGGCATGGACATATATACACTACCAAGTGTAAAATAGATAGCTAGTGGGAAGCAGCCGCATAGCACAGGGAGATCAGCTCTGTGCTTTGTGACCTCCTACAGGGGTGGGATAGAGAGGGTGGGAGGGAGGGAGACACAAGAGGGAAGAGATATGGGAACATATGTATATGTATAACTGATTCACTTTGTTATAAAGCAGAAATTAACACATCATTGTAAAGCAATTATACTCCAATAAAGATGTAAAAAAAAAAGTTGATAACACTGTATCATATAACTGAAACTTGCTAAAAGAGTTGAACAACAGCAACAGAAATTTGGGAAGTAGGTAAATGCCCTTATTGTGACTAAATGTTACAAGGCACATTCTGGAGCTATTTCATAGTGTGGTTCTTTAAACTTTGGCATACAGAAACAAGCGTCAACACCAGTAGGCTACCACCAAAAATGGCATTTGGTATCATGGAGGATGAATTAAAAGCTACCACAGAACCAGCCACAGCAGAAGCTCCCCCTGTTAGGGTTACAGGACCCACAGAGCTCATCTCTCATCTCAGATAATGAGCCACTGTGACTCTGGGAGCTCTGCCTGGTGACATCTGAGAGCAAAGGCCGTGACATCTGGCTTCCAGTGCTGCAATGTGATCTTTCTTCCTGTTTTTGCTTTTTTCTCTGTAAAAATTGACAATGAAGACCTTTTTGAGGGGGGAAATGACATAAGTCATTGCAAATGGAGATAAATCAGTTAACAGACAAGAGAAGCTGATCTGGAAACCAAGAGATAATATTGTGTGTAAAATAAAGTTCATACATTCATGAAAAAAAAGAAAAAGAGTCTGGGATCAGAAGTCAGTTTCCTGGATCTGTCTTTTAACTGCTGTGTGACTTTGGGCAAGCTTTTTAACCTCTTAAGTCTCCATTTTTATCATCAAAATATGTGATAATAATAACACATACTTCATAGTATTGTAACAAATATGGTGCATGCAAAAATATGGTATACTATAAGTAGAGTTCCTAGCAAATAATGTGTCTAGTGAATGTTCATTCTTTTCTGTCTTGTTTGTATTTGTCTTCTTTTTTCCTTTGACAGGATAAATTCCTTAAAGGAAGAAACCCTGTTTCTCTTTCCTTGATAATGATTCATTTTAACTAATAAAAATATTCACCAAAAAAGGCTGTACTCACTTTTGGTGATTCCATCCATCCCCAATTAATAATCTTCACTTACATTTTCCTAAAGATAGCATCCAGTTGTGAAGCCATTAGAAAGATGTCATGGGTTTGCAGGTTGTTACTATGCATCTGCATGTTATTTTCAGGTAATATTCTGAGCCCTATTGCTTCTTTTTCTATTTTTCTCTTTCTCTCAATCTTGCTGTTATCTTCAACCTCAATCCCCTATTCCAAAAAGTTACACTGGATATTTGCAATCAAACTCTTGTCACTGGTTTGTTGTACAGTCATCTAAAACGCAAATCACATTCCTCCATAAAACACAAATCCCTAACTGATGAAGTATAATTTAATTTCCCAAGGTAGGGGCTCCAGTCTCTCTCCCCTCCTCTACTTCCAGAAGAGTAAAAATGCTGCTCCCCTTATCAGGAGGAATGGAAACAAGCATGGCAGACACCATACTCTAGAATACTGAAGCAAGAAGGTGAGACAACAGTGCTGACATCTTGACCCTGGCCTGCAGTCCTGCTGAGTGACCTTGCCAAGACAAAGATTCTATCTTGGCCCTGTTGAAGCTATAAGAAACCATTCTATTAGCTCCATCAAATTCAGCCCATTAATTTGTCCTGCCTCCATGCCCCAGATCCATCACTAGAGGGATCACACTGTTGTAGCAAGAAAGGATCTCCCAGGACTTCCCTGGTGGTGCAGTGCTTAAAAATCCACCTGCCAGTGCAGGGGACACAGGTTCAATCCTGGTCTTGGAAGATCCCACATGCTGCAGAGCAACAAAGCTGGTGCGCCACAACTACTGAGCCTGTGTGCCCCAACTACTGAAGCCCACATACGTAGAGCCCATGCTCTACAACAAGAGAAGCCACCACAATGAAGAGCCCACACACCCCAACGAAGAGTAGACCCCGTTCACCACAACTAGAGAAAGCCTGCACTCAGCAACAAAGACACAATGCAGCCAAAAATTAGTTAATTTATTAATTTTTTTTAAAAAAAAGGAAGGAAAGATATCCCACTCACCACAGTACCACAGTGCTTATTTGCACTATGACAATTCAGGTACCTCCTGTAGGAGGAGAATCAAGAAAGTTTTTTAAAGGAGAAGAAAAGCTAATGGAAGCCTGCACATGTCCAAAAAAGGTTCCTACATCACAGTTTGACAAATACAATACTTTGGAAAAATTATAAATTTGAGGATTCAGAAAAATAAGGACATAGTTACTTTCTAAAGAATGAAGTCACATTTGATGATCACTGGGATAATTCCAGTTTCAGTGTATTCCCTGTGGAGGAAAAATCTGGGTTCTTCAAATAGAAATGCTCCCTACATCTTCAGTATGTAAAAACTTGGGTTTGCTTGAACTTTTAAGTTTACTATCTGCCAAAAGTTTAAGCCTGTTTTCCTACATAATCAAAACCTGGGTTACAGCTGATATTAATAATACGTCTAGGTTGGCTAAGTGCTGGTGTGGTGATTGATTCAGAACAATCTGAGCAGGAGTGCTGAACAAGGGACCCTCTCCAAATCAATACAACCCTCAAAGCCTCCCAGTGGACCTGTGGTGAATATTTTAATCAGTCACTTGAATGAAGACATAGGATGGCAGTGGATGAACAGGCTAACAGTCGTAATGACAAACAGGAATGGTGCGTTTAATCAAATGAAACCAGCCATGTCGCTGGCAGGGCCTTTGTACTCCGGCTGGTTGTCAGGCCTGTGCCTCTGAGGTGGGAGAGCCGAGTTCAGGACATTGATACAACAGAGAGATCCCAGCTCCACGTAGTATCAAATGGTGAAAGCCCTCCCAGAGATCTCCATCTCAATGCTAAGACCCAGCTCCACTCAACGACCAGCAAGCTACAGTGCTGGATATCCTATGCCAAACAACTAGCAAGACAGGAACACAACCTCACCAATTAGCAAAGACGCTGCCTAAAATCATAATAAGGTCAAAGACACCCTAAAACACACCACCGAACACATTCCTGCCCACTAGAAAGACAAGATCCAGCCTCATCCACCAGAACACAGGCACCAGTCCCCTTCACCAGGAAGCATACACAGGCCAATGAACCAACCTTAGACACTGGGGACAGACACCAAAAACAACGGGAACTATGAACCTGCAACCTGCGAAAAGGAGACCCCGAACACAGTAAGTTAAGCAAAATGAGAAGACAGAGAAACACACAGCAGATGAAGGAGCAAGGTAAAACCCCACCAGACCAAACAAATGAAGAGGAAATAGGCAGTCTACCTGAAAAAGGATTCAGAGTAATAATAATAAATATGATCCAAAATCTTGGAAATAGAATGAAGAAAATACAATAAATGTTTAACAAGGACTAGAAGAACTAAAGAGCAAACAAACAATGATGAAGAACACAATAAATGAAATTTAAAGTTCTCTAGAAGGAATCAACAGCAGAATAACTGAGACAGAAGGACAGATAAGTGACCTGGAAAATAAAATAGTGGAAATAACTACCACAGAGCAGAATACAGAGAAAAGAATGAAAAGAATTGAGGACAGTCACAGAGACCTCTGGGGCAACATTAAACACAGCAACATTCGAATGATAGGGGTTCCAGAAGAAGAAGAGAAAAAGAAAGGGACTGAGAAAATATTTGAAGACATTATAGTTGCAAACTTCCCTAATATGGGAAGGGAAATAGTTAATCAAGTCCAGGAAGCACAGAGAGTCCCATAAAGGACATATCCAAGGAGAAACATGCCAAGACACATATTAATCAAACTATCAAAAATTAAATACAAACAAAAAATATTAAAAGCAGCAAGGGAAAAACAACAAATAACACACAAGGGAATCCCCATAAGGTTAACAGCTGACTTTCCAGCAGAAACTCAGCAAGGCACAAGGGAGTGGCAGGACATAGTTAAAGGGAAAAAACTACAACTGAGATTACTCTACTCAGCAAGGATCTCATTCAGATTCGACGGAGAAATTAAAACTTTTACAGACAAGCAAAAGCTAAGAGAATTCAGCAGCACAAAACCAGCTTTACAATGGATGCTAAAGGAACTTCTCTAGGCAGGAAAAACAAGAGAAGGAAAAGACCTACAATAACAAACCCAGTACAGTTTAGAAAATTGTAATAGGAACATACATATCGATAATTACCTTCAATGTAAATGGATTAAAAGCTCCAACCAAAAGACATACACTGGCTGAATGGATACAAAAACAAGACCCATACATATGCTGTCTACAAGAGACCCACTTCAGACCTAGGGACGCATACAGAATGAAAGTGAGGGGATGGAAAAAGATATTCCAGGCAAATGGAAATCAAAAGAAAGCTGAAGTAGCAGTTCTCCTATTAGACAAAATAGACTTTCAAACAAAGACTATTACAAGAGACAAAGAAGGACACTACATATAATGATCAAGGGATCAATCCAAGAGGAAGATATAAAAGTTGTAAATATTTATGCACACAACATAGGAGCACCTCAATACATAAGGCAAATGCTAACAGCCATAAAGGGGGAAATTGACAGTAACACAATCATAGTACGGAACTTTAACACCCCATTTTCACCAATGGACAGATGATCCAAAATAAAAATAAATAAGGAAACACAAGCTTTAAATTATACATTAAACAAGATGGATTTAATGGATATTTATAGGACATTCCATCCAAAAAACAACACAATACACTTTCTTCTCAATTGCTCATGGAACATTCTCCAGGATAGATCATATCTTGGGTCACAAATCAAGCCTTGGTAAAGTTAAGAAAACTGAAATCATATCAAGTATCATTTCTGACCACAGTGCTATGAGACTAGATATCAGTTACAGGGGAAAATCTTTAAGAAATCTTTAAGAAACACATAGAGGCTAACCAATACACTCTTAATAACCAAGAGATCACTGAAAAAATCAAAGAGGAAATCAAAAAATACCTAGAAACAAATGACAGTGAAAACACGACAACCCAAAACCTATGGGATGCAGCAAAAGCAGTTCTAAGAGGGAAGTTTATAACAATACAATCCTACCTCAAGAAACAAGAAACATCTCGAATAAACAGCCTATCCTTACACCTAAAGCAATTAGAGACAGAAGAACAAAAACCCCTAAAGTTAGCAGAAGGAAAGAAATCATAAAGATCATCAGAAATAAATGAAAAAGAAATGAAGGAAACAATAGCAAAGATCAAAAACTAAAACCTGGTTCTTTGAGAAGATAAACAAAATTGACAAACCATTAGCCAGACTCATCAAGAAAAAAAGGGAGAAGACTCAAATCAATAAAATTAGAAATGAAAAAGAAGAATTAACAACTGACACTCCAGAAAGACAAAGGATCATGAGAGATTGCTACAAGCAACTCTATGCCAATAAAATGGACAACCTGGAAGAAATGGACAAATTCTTAGAAAAGCACAACCTTCTGAGACCGAACCAGGAAGAAATGGAAAAGAAAAACAGACCAATAACAAGCACTGATATTGAGACTGTGATTAAAAATCTTCCAACCAACAAAAGTCCAGGACCAGATGGCTTCACAGGCAAATTCTATCAAACATTTAGAGAAGATCTAACACCTATCCTTCTCAAATTCTTCCAAAATATAGCAGACAGAGGACCAGTCCCAAACTCATTCTACAAGGCCACCATCACCCTGATACCAAAACCAGACAAAGATGTCACAAAGAAAGAAAACTGCAGACCAATATCACTGATGAACATAGATGCAAATATCCTCAATAAAATACTAGCAAACAGAATCCAACAGCACGTTAAAAGGATCATACACCATGATCAAGTGGGTTTTATCCCAGGAATGCAAGGACTTTTCAATATACACAAATCAGTCAATGTGATACACCATATTAACAAATTGAAGAATAAAAACCATATGATCATGTCAATAGATGCAGAAAAAGCTTTTGACAACATTCAACACCCATTTATCATAAAAACTCTCCAGAAAGTAGGCATAGAGGGAACTTTCCTCAACATAATAAAGGCCATATATGACAAACCCACAGCCAACATCATTCACAATTGTGAAAAACTGAAAGCATTTCCTCTAAGATCAGGAACAAAACAAGGTTGTCCACTCTCACCACTATTAATCAACTAGTCTTGGAAGTTTTAGCCACAGCAATCAGAGAAGAAAAAGAAATAAAAGGAATCCAAATCAGAAAAAAAGTAAAGGTGTCACTGTTTGCAGGTAATATGATACTATACATAGAGAATCCTAAAGATGCTACCAAAAACTACTAGAGCTAATCAATGACTTTGGTAAAGCAGCAGGATACAAAATTAACACACAGAAATCTCTTGCATTCCTATAGAGTAATGATGAAAAATCTGAAAGAGAAATTAAAGAAACACCCCCATTTACCAATACAACAAAAAGAATAAAATACCTAGGAATAAACCTACCTAAGGAGACAAAAGACCTGTATGCAGAAAATTATAAGACACTGATGACAGATGGAGAGATATACCATGTTCTTGGATTGGAAGAATCAACATTGTGAAAATGACGCTACTACCCAAAGCAATCTACAGATTCAGTGCAATCCCTATCAAATTACCATTGGCATTTTTCACAGAACTAGAAAAAAAATTTCACAATTTGTATGGAATCACAAAGGACCAGGAATAGCCAAAGCAATCTTGAGAAAGAAAAACGGAGCTGGAGGAATCAGATTCCCAGACTTCAGACTATACTACAAAGCTACAGCAATCAAGACAGTATGGTACTGGCACAAAAACAGAAATATAGATCAATGGAACAGGATAGAAAGCCCAGAGAGAAACCCACACACATATGGTCACCTTATCTTTGATAAAGGATGCAAGAGTATACAATGGAGAAAAGACAGCCTCTTCAATAAGTGGTGCTGGGAAAACTGGACAGGTACATGTAAAAAAAATGAATTTAGAACACTCCCTAACACCATACACAAAAATAGACTCAAAATGGATTAAAGAGCTAAATGTAAGGCCAGACACTATCAAACTCTTAGAGGAAAACATAGGCAGAGCACTCTATGACATCAGTCACAGCAAGATCCTTTTTGACTCACCTCCTAGAGAAAAGGAAATAAAAACAAAAATAAACCAATGGGACCTAATGAAACTTCAAAGCTTTTGCACAGCAAAGGAAACCATAACAAGACGAAAAGACAACCCTCAGAATGGGAGGAAATATTTACAAACAAAGCAACTGACAAAGGATTAATCTCCAAAATTACAAGCAGTTCATGCAACTCAATATCAAAAAACAAACAACCCAATCCAAAAATGGGCAGAAGACCTAAATAGACATTTCTCCAAAGAAGATATACAGATTGCCAACAAACACATGAAAGAATGCTCAACATCGCTAATCATTAGAGAAATGCAAATCAAAACCACAGTGAGGTATCACCTCACACCAGTCTGAATGGCCATCATCAAAAAATCTAGAAACAATATATGCTGGAGAGGGTGTGGAGAATAGGGAACCCTCTTGCACTGTTGGTGGGAATGTAAATTGGTACAGCCACTATGGAGAACAGTATGGAGGTTCCTTAAAAAACTAAAAATAGAACTATCGTACAACCCAGCAATCCCACTACTGGGCATATACCCTGAGAAAACCATAATTCAAAAAGAGTCATGTACCACAATGTTCATTGCAGCTCTATTTACAATAGCCTGGACATGGAAGCAACCTAAGTGTCCATCGACAGATGAATGGATAAAGAAGATGTGGCACATATATACAATGGAATATTAGCCATAAAGAGAAACAAAATTGAGTTATTTGGAGTGAGGTGGATGGACCTAGGGACTGTCATACAGAGTGAAGCAAATCATAAAGGGAAAAACAAATACCATATGCTAACACATATATATGGAATCTAAAAAAAAAAACAAAAAATGGTTCTGAAGAACCTAGCAGCAGGACAGGAATAAAGACACAGACGTAGAGAATGGACTTGAGGACACAGGGAGGGGAAAGGGCAAGCTGGGACGAAGTGAGAGAGTGGCATGGACATATATACACCACCAAATGTAAAATAGATAGTGGGAAGCAGCTGCATAGCACCGGGATATCAGCTCAGTGCTTTGTGACCACCTAGAAGGGTGGGATAGGGAGAGTGGGAGACGCAAGAGGGAAGAGATACGGGGATATATTTATACATATAGCTGATTCACTTTGTTTTAAAGCAGAAACTAACACAGAACTGTGAAGCAAGTATACTCAAAGATGTTAAAAAAAAGATTATGTGCTAAAAAAAAAATAATAATACATCTATATTACCAATAATTGCTTCAGGTTTCATTTTGGCATTTTAAGGTTAACCATAATCCTTTGAAAGTCCATTGTTTATTCTGTTTAAAGCTACTGTTAGAGTTAATGCACTTTCATTTTCCTACCTTCCATTCAATTAATCTGAAATCAAATATGCATTTCTTTTAATTGTGTCAACTTTTAGCTTTCATTTCATATACCAAAGTAATATGTCTGAGTGTAGCAGAGAGGAATAGATTTATGTATTTTGGTTACCAAATCCTATAAAAATCCTTAAAATATGCACAATTGTATCACATTTATGCAAAGGTCATATGTAAAATGGCTTCAGCCATCTGGATGAGATCTAAGAACCCACATGTAATTGAAGGTCAATGTCTCTGGCACAAATAGTAGAGGTTGCTTGTTGCTACTGTAGATACCCAGTGGTCTCCTACTGCTCCTTTACCGCCAACAGTACTGTCACAGCTGCAACCAGCCAAAGTCTGACACACTCTGCCCAAGGGTAGGGAGTCACCACTGCCAGTACTCCAGAAAGACATGCAACTTTCAGATATCTTCTCACACTACTAGTCTCACATATTTCACTATCATTCTGCCACTCATGACTTCCTGAGAAATGGTGAGAGCTCCTCAGAAAGACTTCTTTGTTCCCACCTTTAGCAGAAGAACTCTTGGCTCTACTCATTTCTGATTGCACTTTCAAGGCACGTCTCCCAAGCCTTCAGGAGAAGACACCAAAGAATGAAGTTATTAGCGTTGCTGCCCTCACACGACATACTCCTACAAAAATGCCAATGAATGATTCCAACCTCCTCTCCTCCTCCCAGCGTTCAGCTTTCTTAATAGAAGGACTGTTGTCAACTTCATCTAGACTGAAGGTCTCACTTCCAAAACCAAAGCATTTGTCATGTCCTCTAAATCGTCTAAGCTTCTACCAGGAGGGAAATCTCTTCTGTCTGATTCCTGCAATCAGCATCCTTCTACCCCTATCCTACAACTGCTCCCCTCAGTGTCCCAGCCTCCCCATGGAATAGGCAGATGGCTTGAGGTAACTGAGCCTGATAAACTCATGTTTTGACTGGGTCAACTCCCCTCCCAGTTCTCTAAACACAACACCTTGCTAAGCGGCTCCAGCACACTGCGTTACCCTTCCTATCTCAACCACGCACATCCTAAGACACAAGTCTTGTCGTGGGCCTACTGCATGCAGGGCAACATCCCTCCCATACCATCTATAAACACTAACATCTGCAGCAACCATGCCTGAGACAGGCTGAGGGACCCCGCTGGTAATGAAGCCGGGGGATGCCTCAGTCTCCCGTTTCACAGCCAAAGACTAAGGTCACAACAGGCTTTCTCTGGCCACCTTTCTACTATGTAGACCAGACCACACATCAGGCTCTGACACAAATGGCACCAGTGGTTATTAGTAAAAATATGCATCCAAAATAGAATTCTACTGAGAATGAGAATTCAGGCTTTAATAGATTACACCACATCTCGATCATACGTAATCCATAGAGTGAGGTCCCCTTTGTGTATCAATCTAACCAACAGTGATTTGATTGCCTATAGAATACATCACTCTGTGAAGTGCAATTAGGGATGTCTTTGAAAATTCATTATAAAACAACCTGTATTAAGGCATTTATTGCTAGAGAGTTGCAACATGTTAGATTTTCAGAGGAAAGTGAAGATGTGCTTTAGAAATGGGGGAAATTTATGAAGATTCCTAAGCTTAACACTACTTTACTCCCTCTACCCATTTCTTACTATCTCAGGAGAAAAGAACAATTTATCTTTCCTTGACTCTCTCTATTCATTTAATGTTGCATAAATTATCTTTCTTAAAAGTATTTCACTGGTACACTCTGAGGTAAATTCTCAAAAACAAACAAATTTTACTCTACATTTCTTATTTGCTTCCCCCGTCTCCTTCCTTGTTCCTGCTGGCTCCTTGGGGGGTCAAATTTACCTTTTCTCAACCTTCTCTTTTATGGATATTCTCTACCTCTTTTCCAGCTGGCTCGCCCTAACCAACACACCTGCCACTAGTTTCACATGAGTAAATTACCATAACCATCCTGGTTTAAGTCACATGACTCTTTTCAAAATAAATCATTCAAGATAAATTATTATCCCTAAAGAGAGCCCAAGGATCTACTGAAGTAATTTTTGTGAGGCTTTACAAAATTTTAATTGTGTCAAAACAGCTGAGATTGATTTAACTTTAAGTGCAGATTAATTCAGAGGGAAGAGTTTGAGCATTCCCTGCTTAAGAGCACTTTTAAGTCGCTATCACAAATTTGAAAGTCCTGAGATAATTACTTTTTTGCTTTGCTTTGATAATATATCTGTGAGTTGTTTTTATGAGGTGCTTTAGACCTGTGTCAATGAAAATCACCTATTTGCCCAGCCAGCTGTGACAGTGATACAGTGATCTGAAGAGAGAAATGTGAAACAATTTCAGAAGACCACAAATACTAGAGGCCTGAAAAATCTAATGGGGAGAGGTGTATGGAGTGAAAAGCGAGAGAGCTCCCAGGGCTAGAGTAAAGAGGTTAGGCCATGTGCCCATAGCAGCTGCCCTGTGGTAAGGAGCCAAGAGGAACCCCTGAAGATGCCTTCCAAACTCAGCCAACCCCCACTGACCCGGCTTCCTCCCTCTTCCACCTTCCTCCTAACTTTTTCCAACTGAGGCCTCTGGAGAACGGAGAGGAGATAAGGCAACAGGCAAGAGTCTATCATGGTATCCGAGAATACAAGGGAAGGCACAGCAGAACGTAAGCTTACCAATCAGTTCCCCCAGAGAAGAAACAAACCAACCACTCCAACTTCTAAAGGAAAATAGGAAGGAAGGAAGGAATTCAGCGAGGGAGGGAGGGAGGGAGAGAGGGAATCAGAATCCCGGAGGGAAATACAAAATGTTCCTTAGAAACCAGATATTGCATCTTCAGCATTTCTTTTATTTCAACTGTCTTCTACAAAGTTATTACTTCCCAAACCACCAATCTTTGGGTAATTTAAGTACTTTACCATGGCCCCCAGGCAAACTGAAATATATCAGGAAAAGGAAGAGTGTGTTAGGTCCTCTAAGCTCTTTGTAAGGGATAAACAGCCAATGTTGAAAACTTTCATTGCATAGAATTCAGACCTAAAGATATAGCTGATGAATTTTTCCATCTTCATTTTTTAAAATTCCATTGTGCTTCTAACAGAATTAGTGAGATAAAAACTGCTGTGTTCGGGCTTCCCTGGTGGCGCAGTGGTTGAGAGTCCGCCTGCCGATGCAGGGGACGCGGGTTCGTGCCCCAGTCCGGGAGGATCCCACATGCCGCGGAGCCGCTGGGCCCGTGGGCCATGGCCGCTGAGCCTGCGCGTCTGGAGCCTGTGCTCCGCAACGGGAGAGGCCACGGCAGTGAGAGGCCCGCGTACCGCAAAAAAACACACACACACACAAAAAACAACAACAACAACAACAAAAAAATGCTGTGTTCATTTACTCCCTCCCCACCCCCCCCCACCGCCCCCACTCCCCCAACCCCCCCAAGCTAAAGGCTGGTATACAGACTTCTCCACCCCTTCCAAAGTTATCACAAATAGCCCAGTGCCCTCTATTGGCCTTCCTGACACACTGCTTCTCTATGGCCTCTGCAGCTACCTGGGTTGTTTTTAAACATTCTGCAGCCACAGCTCCGCAGATAAATTAGTGGCTTAAGAAAAGTGTTGTTTGGATTGAACACAAATCATCTGACAAACAAAAGAAGAAATAGGTATGATGGACTCTGAAATCAAGCAGTAAAATTAATTACGGTGGGTCAACAGTTATGTCACTTTCCTCTTTCAAGAAAAGATTTAATTTGACTTTTCTTAAAAACAGCTTTGTTATATTGCTGAATTACCATTGAGTGTGGCTTTACCTGGCTGGCTTCAGAAGCAGACAATGAACTGAATCAAATCTACTCAAAGTGACCCAGCAAGCAGGGGAGTGATGGGAGACCATCGTGCTAGCCCATAAGGGCTGAGGGAGGAGGGGGGCTAAGCTCCTTCAGGCTTACATCATCTTAGACCAAGTTGGGAATGGGCTTAGGGAGTCAGATGCTATGAGGAGAAGAAGTTCCTTGAGGAGGACAAATTGGGCACATTCAGAAAGCAACCCTTTCAAACTCCTAGAGAACCATTTCTTGACAGGAACATTTAACCCTACAGTCCTTCATCCAATTGTTGTTTTTTATTTTTAATGACACTATAAGGTGACCCTTATTGATGGATTTTTCTTTTTTGCATTAGAAGACTTTGCCCTCCATACAAAAGTTTATTTTACCCTCCTGTGTGAAAAAATCAAAACTTCCAAATTTGCTGGAAACGAACAAACAAAAAAAACCTAGCAAATAAGCCAAGAATAATTTCAATCTGGGACCTGTGCGGTCTCCATGTAAAAGAGAGAAGGGACATCACCACAGCCCCCAGCCCCATTCTGACTGATCTTTCCTGAGGCTAGAGACCTCATAGGTGACATTGCCTTGCAACACAAGATGGATATCAGCAAATAGCTACTCTTGCAACTAAAATAGTGAATTTCATTCCTGCCTCAGTACTGTTGAATCATTTGTGTGCCAGGCATTGGACAGGGGTTGGAGCAATAGAAATAAATAAAACACAGTCTCTACCCACAAGGATTTCAGTCAAGCAGGATACAAAGACAAGTGAATATAATTAGAACCTAACACTGTAAACTCCATGATAAAAGTATACACAAAGTGGAAGCAAAAAAGAGATGGTTCTAGCAGGAAAGATCCATGATTCCAAATCACAGTTTGTATTGTACCCCAAAATGCATCACTTTCATTCACTGAGGACTCAGGAACCGCCTGAATTCTTTCATACCCTTCTGATGCATGGCTGCAAAGCAAAGCTGGTGATAAATATATTAAGTGAAGTGTGATTTACTCATATCAGAGAAGCATCAAACGTAAACAACAAGCTACTCAAAAACACAGAAGAAACACATTCAAGGAGAGGATGGTAGGCTTGTCCAATAGAGAAGGTCAGGGAACATTCCGACTGAAAGGATTGCTGGATTTAGCAGTAAAAAGTCACTGGTGAGTTCAAGACAAGCCACTTCAATAGAGTGATGAATACAAGAAGCCAGGCTCAAAGAAAATGTGTTTAAAAAGGAAATAAACACCGTGGGCACAGATGCTCTTGTAGGAGCAGTTACCTTAAGTGAATGCCTTTGGAGACAGCACAGTGGGAAATTTTCCTCAGGGACAAGAGCCTTTCCTGTGGGGGAGAAGATGAGAGTGTTGGCCCTCCAGTCATAGAGACCTGGGTTCAAATTCCAGCTGTGCCACTTAAAGTAATTTGCCACTCCAAATCTCTGTCAGATGGGATCATCAGAGCACCTATCTCATAGAAAAAGTACCTGGCACAGAGTAAACACTCACTGTGGAAAGTGGGAAGGAGTCAGAGAAACCCCCCTATTCCTTGAATTCTAAGACTCCTATTTTAACATATCTGAAATCAGCATGCATCATAGTTTGTCAGTATTTTCCCTTCTTAGCAGCACATAAAATAATGGCTCATCTATCAATGACAACTTGGATTTAATGAGAGAATTAGTCCCTAACCCTGGAGCAGTTGAGTAACTGACCTAGCTTTATGCAAATTGGGTTATGAAGAAATGTTAAAGGGAACATTTCGCTTAAATTCACAAGGGTTTCAAAACATCTTCTGGGCCCTTGCTACTTGTAATATGGCCCACAAACCAGCAGTGGCAACATCACCTGGGATCTTGTTAGAAATGCAGAATCTCAGCCTCCTCCCCAGACATATCAAATAAGAATCCTTATTTTAACAAGGGCCCTAGGTAATTTGTGTGTACAGTAAAGTTTTTAAAGCACTGTTCTAGCATTTTTTAAATTTGTTTTAAGTTGGAGCTATTGGTATAATTGGACACTGAATGCATTTTCTTAACTTATTTTCCTTCCGTACTCACCAAAATTTTATTCTTTCATTAAAAATATAAAAGAGAAGTGCCAAGTCGGTTCCGGCAGAGAGCGCGGTGAGAAGCGGATCGCGGCCTTCTTGCCCGGGGCCCTCCAGGCCCTCCGGCCTCTGGCCGGCAGGTGAACTGGGGGGCCCCCGGGACAAGCTCAGGCTGTGTCTTACCAAGCCCCAGAGCCCTCGCCGCAGCCGCCCACTGGCAGGGCCCGAGCCTGGAAGCAGCAACGAACTGCTCCCCCACCCCCACCTCCGCGACCTAATGGCGGCGGCCCCTCGGAGCCCAGATCCCGCCCACCGCCAGGTCTCTTGACCCCACGCTGCAGGGGTTAGGCGAAGCCTCCGGCAGGCCACCGAGGACGTGGCGCCTTTGGGCGTCGGGCGTGGCAGGGCGAGAAGAATGGCGGCCACTGGAACGCTGCGGAGGGCCGTTAGAGCCTCGAAGGCCCGGGGAAGGGGCCTCTATGTGGACGCCAGCTCAGCCACCCTTAGGCCTTGGAGCCCGCGCGGATCCGGGACCTGAGGTGACCTCTCTGCCCCAGTTGGACGAGACCTCACCTCGTCCGGACAACGACGGACAAACGCCTTAACGGGCCCGGAAGGTGAGCAGAGCCCCGGTGGACGACGGGTGGAACGTTAGCCGGTCATCGGGCAGTTGGTCGTCGTCCTACCAAGACCTCGATGTCGGAAGATAGAAATGGTAGAATAACGTACCACATGCGGCCAATAGGAAGTGCCTGCCACCCTTTGGGAAGATTTACTGGCCGTTTATAGAAGGCCTGTGTATATAATATGAAAAAGCTGCTCTCAACTTTGCCCCCAACCTTTCGAAAGAAAACTTTTCGCTACATATAGGCCTTCTAGATGTGAAGAGGTTGCCGACGTATGATAGAGTTAAAGTCACATGTCTTGTAAATGCCCATTTGTTTCTTTAAAAAAACCGTAGAAAAGAAATGTCTTCTGGAAATGACTTTTCGAAATGGAGTTGTTTGACCACCTCTAGAGGCGACATCAGGAGCCACAGAGGTCCACGTTTGTTCAGTGGGTTAGAGGACATGGAATGGAAGACGTTGAGGAGGAAGAAAAGAAGGTTCTGTGCCAGACTGGTCACAATAGACATTTGCATATTAGAACCATTGTTTTCTGTGTGCATTTTACTCCTTACTACTGTATGTGTAGTTGACAGTAAGTACTTTTTTGATATATCTAGTCTTTCTAGATCTTCTAAAGTGCCTGATATTTGTTCAAAGTAGAGTTAGTAAAAAGACATTTTGTAAATATCTTTTTGTTAAAATTCGTATGAAATGTTGTTTGGGGGGGGAGGGGTGGCCAAACCACCTTTTTGAACAGTACGCAGTATGCACTGTGTTTGTTTGTGCACTGGTTCAAGGTCGCGGGGAGGAGAAGGAAGTGCAAAGAGCTCTGTGCCAGTGTGTTTATAGTGAGGCAAGATTAACCATTGTCTTTTTTATGTTCCCGCATTTTGTTTCACTTTGCTGTGTATATAGTGTATATAATGGACAAATGAATCCTAATTTACAACATCTAGTCTTTCTAGATGTTAAAGAGGTTGCCAGTGTATGACAAAAATAGAGTTAGTAAATAATACATTTTGTACATTTTGTGTTAAAATTTCTAGGAAATATTGTCTTCTGAAAATTTGAGCGTGATAGCCCTCTGGGTTGGTGGAGGGGAGAGAGAGAGAAGGGGGTTGGTCTTAGAATGGCTAGAATGCTGTTATTTTGAAGACAGTTTCAGATTATAACTCTTACATGTGTGCAGTTCATTCAGTACTGCTCTGTATATAGTGGACAAATTAAGTCCTTATTTGAAACATCTAGTCCATCTAGATGTTTAGAAGTGCCCAACGTATGTTAAATGTAGATGTAGTAAAATATCACTTTGTAAATAACTTTTTGCTAAAATTCACAGGAAGTACTGTCTTTGGGAATGTTAAATGTTAAACCACCTCTCTGAGCGGTATACTATTGTCTATACTTGTTCAGTGGTTTGGAGGAAGGAGGGAAAGAATTGCAAAAGGTAATATGCTAGTGTGTTCATACCTGGACATTTTCAGACAAAACCATTTTTTGTATGTTCATTTTGTTTTGCTGTGTATATAGTGTATATAATGGACAAATTGAGTCCTAGTTTTGCAACATCTAGTCTCTAGATGTTAAAGGGGTTGCCAGTGTATGACAAAGTAGTAAAATTAGCACATTTTGTATACTTTATTGAAATTCATAGGAAAGCTTGTCCTCTGTAAATGACTTTTGGATATGAATTTGTTCAACCACCTCTAAGCATTACATATGCATGTACTTGTCCACTGGATTGGTGGTGGAGAGAAGGAAGTGAGGGAGGAAATGGTTCAGGCCAAAATGGTCATATTTAGAAGATACCTCAGATTATAACCATTGTTACATGTGTGCAATTTTATTTAACAGTGCTGTGTACATAGTGGACAAGTAAGTTCTTATATGAAATATCTATTCTTTCTAGATGTTTAGAAGTGCTTGATGTATTTAAAAGTAGTTTTAGTAGAATAATGCTTCTTGTAAATAGCTTTTAAAAACTGATGGGAAATACTGTCTTTGGAAATGGAATTGTTAAACCTCCTCTCTGAACAGTATACTCTGTGCTTGTTCATTGGGTTTAGGGAGGTGGGAGGGAAGATTGCAAAAGATGTTTTGCTAGCAGGTACTAGAACATTTCAACTTATCCCTTGCTCTGTATGTTACATGCATTTTGTTTAACTTTACTGTATATATTTTGTATATACTGGACCAATGGGTCCCAATTTTATAATATCTAGTCTCTAGATATTAAAGAGGTTGCCAATGTATGACAAAAGTAGAGTTAGTAAACTAACACATTTTGTACACTTTGTGTTAAACTTCATTGAAAAGCCGTCTTCTGAAAAGGGCCTTTGGAAGTGAAATTGTAAATCACATCTAAGTGACACCTGTGCCTGACACCTGTGCCTGTACTTGCCCAATGTTGGATGGATGGCAGAAAGGAGGTACTGGGAGAAATGAAGTGTTCTAGATTAGAATGTCCCTATGTAGAAGACACTTTCAGATCTAACCATTGTTACATGTGTGTAGTTTATTCAACACTACTGTGTATATAGTGGACAAACTTTAGTCCTTATTTGAAACATCTAGTCTTTCTAGATGTTTAGAAGTGCACAAAGTATGTTAAAAGTAGAGGTAGTGAAGTAACATATTTTGTAGATATATCCTTTTGTTAAAATTCATATGAAATACTGTCTTTTAGAAATGGAGTGATCAAACCACCTCTCTGAGCAGTACACATTATTTTATTTGTGCTGGTTCAGGGAGAAAGAAGAAAGTGTAAAGGGCTTTATACCAAGACTAACCATTGTCTGGTGTGTCTCTGCATTTTGTTTTACTTGGCTGTGTACATAGTGTACATAAAGGACAGAGGGTCCAAATTTACAACATCTAGTCTTCCTAGATGTTAAAGAGGTTGCCAGTGTATGACAAAAATAGCCGATAAATACATTGTGTACACTTTGTGTTAAAATTCATAGGAAAGACTTCTGAGAACAACTGGAGGAAGTAAAATTGTTAAAATCCCCTCTAAGCATTACAGATGCTTATTCTTGTCCACCGGGTTGATAGAGATGAGAAGGGGAAGCTTCTAGGCCAGAGTGTTCCTGTTTAGGAGACACTTTGTGACTATAGCCTTTGTGTGCAGTTTCTTCAGTGCTACTACGTGTATACATAGTGGACAAACTTAAATCTGTATTTGAAACATCTAATCTTTCTAGATGTGTAAAAGTACACAACATGTTGAAAATAGAGAGTTAAAAATAACACCTTTTAAAGTATTTTTTTTCTGTTAATTCATAGGAATGGTTGTATTGGGGGAGTGGAAATTGTTAAACTTGAGTCTTGGAGCGTAAGCTGACTATTCACTGGGTGGTGGGGAGGCGGGGAGCAGACAGGGAAGGAAGTACAGAGAAGGGATCTGTGCCCATGAGTCTTTAGAGAAGTTCAGATTGTCTAACCATTGTTCTATTTGTGTGTTTTAGTTAATATTGCTGTGTATTAAAGAATAAGCAAGTCCTAATGCCCAAAGTATATTAAAAGTAGAGGTAGTAAAATAACCCCTTAATAAATGCCCTTTTGTTGGTTTTTAGGAAGGGCTGTGTCTTCTGGGAGCGTCTATGTTAATCCACCTCTTGGAGCTAGATATAGTCCTGTACTTAGTTGCTGATATGCTGGAGGATGGGTGAGAGGAAGGGTGAAGGGAAGGGCTCTTAGCTAATATCTCCATACCTAGAAGACAGTTTTAGGTTATAACCATAGGTCTAAATGTGCATTTTTGTAAAGTACCAATGCTTACTATGGACAAGGTTCATTCATTATTTTGCAACATCTAGGCTTTTTAGGAGTCCTGAGGTGACAGTGTATGATAAAAAGTAGAGCTAGTGAATTAACCAATTTGTAAATATCTTT
This sequence comes from Grampus griseus, assembly GCF_964374135.1. Classification (NCBI taxonomy): domain Eukaryota; kingdom Metazoa; phylum Chordata; class Mammalia; order Artiodactyla; family Delphinidae; genus Grampus; species Grampus griseus. The sequence continues at coordinate 98,778,914 of NC_139018.1, forward strand.
GTTATAATTGGTAAAAAAAGTAGCATCTTGGACATGGAATTGTTAAACCATCTGAGAAATGTACACCAGGACTTGTTCATTAGGTTGGCAGCAGAGGGGCAGAAGGAAGTATAAAAGGGAGGGAAGTATGTGGATGTATTCCTTTTTATATTTTGATGATAACCATTGATGTGTGTGCATCTCTTAGCTGTACTATAGGAATACATTGTTAAGTAATTCAGTGGAAATATACCTCCTTGCTAATACTTTAATAGTTTAGATCAGATAATGAATCCTCTTAAAAGCATTATACTATGGGTACTCTGTTGCTTTATGTCTCATTTTTAATTGAACGTTAAGGGAATGTAGTATTTTAATCATAACTCTGCCAATATCTTTACCTCTGGGACAACATTAAACACACCAACATTCGAATGATAGGGGTTCCAGAAGAAGAAGAGAAAAAGAAAGGGACTGAGAAAATATTTGAAGACATTAGAGTTGAAAACTTCCCTAATATGGGAAAGGAAATAGTTAATCAAGTCCAGGAAGCACAGAGAGTCCCATACAGGATAAATCCAAGGAGAAATACGCCAAGACACATATTAATCAAACTGTCAAAAGTTAAATACAAAGAAAACATATTAAAAGCAGCAAGGGAAAAACAACAAATAACACACAAGGAAATCCCCATAAGGGTAACAGCTGATCTTTCAGCAGAAACTCTGCAAGCCAGAAGGGAGTGGCAGGACATATTGAAAGTGTTGAAGGAGAAAAACCTGCAACCAAGATTACTCTACCCAGCAAGGATCTCATTCAGATTTGATGGAGAAATTAAAACCTTTACAGACAAGCAAAAGCTGAGAGAGTTCAGCACCACCAAACCAGCTCTACAACAACTGCTAAAGGAACTTCTCTAGGCAAGAAACACAAAAGAAGGAAAAGACCTACAATAACAAACCCAAAACAATTAAGAAAATGGGAATGGGAACACACATATCGATAATTACCTTAAATGTAAATGGACTAAATGCTCCCACCAAAAGACACAGATTGGCTGAATGGATACAAAAACAAGACCCATATATTTGCTGTCTACAAGAGACCCACTTCAGACCTAGAGACACATACAGACTGAAAGTAAGGGGATGGAAAAAGGTATTTCATGCAAATGGAAACCAAAAGAAAGCTGGAGTAGCAATTCTCATATCAGACAAAATAGACTTTAAAACAAAGACTATTAGAAGAGACAAAGAAGGACACTACATGATGATCAAGGGATCGATCCAAGAAGAAGATATAACAATTGTAAATATTTATGCACCCAACATAGGAGCACCTCAATACATAAGGCAAATACTGACAGCCATAAAAGGGGAAATCGACAGTAACACATTCATAGTAGGGGACTTTAACACCCCATTTTCACCCATGGACAGATCATCCAAAATGAAAATAAATAAGGAAACACAAGCTTTAAATGATACATTAAACGAGATGGAGTTAATTGATATTTATAGGACATTCCATCCAAAAACTACAGAATACACATTTTTCTCAAGTGCTCATGGAACATTCTCCAGGATAGATCATATCTTGGGTCACAAATCAAGCCTTGGTAAATTTAAGAAAATTGAAATTGTATCAAGTATCTTTTCCGACCACAACGCTATGAGACTAGATATTAATTACAGGAAAAGATCTGCAAAAAATACAAACACATGGAGGCTAAACAATACACTACTTAATAACGAAGTGATCACTGAAGAAATCAAAGAGGAAATCAAAAAATACCTAGAAACAAATGACAATGGAGACACGACGACTCAAAATCTATGGGAGGGCTTCCCTAGTGGCGCAGTGGTTGAGAGTCCGCCTGCCGATGCAGGGGACACGGGTTCATGCCCTGGTCCGGGAAGATCCCACATGCCGCGGAGCGGCTGCGCCCGTGAGCCATGGCCGCTGAGCCTGCGTGTCTGGAGCCTGGGATCCTCAACGGGAGAGGCCACAACAGTGAGAGGCCCATGTACCGCAAAAAAAAAAAAAAAAAAAAACCAAAACAAAATCTATGGGATGCAGCAAAAGCAGTTCTAAGAGGGAAGTTTATAGCAATACAATCCTACCTTAAGAAACAGGAAACATCTGGAATAAACAACCTAACCTTGCACCTAAAGCAATTAGAGAAAGAAGAACAAAAACCCCCCAAAGTTAGCAGAAGGAAAGAAATCATAAAAATCAGATCAGAAATAAATGAAAAAGAAATGAAGGAAACGATAGCAAAGATCAAAAAAACTAGAAGCTGGTTCTTTGAAAGGATAAACAAAATTGATAAACCATTAGCCACACTCATCAAGAAAAAAAGGGAGAAGACTCAAATCAGTAGAATTAGAAATGAAAAAGGAGAAGTAACAACTGACACTGCAGAAATACAAAAGATCATGAGAGATTACTACAAGCAACTCTATGCCAATAAAATGGACAACCTGGAAGAAATGGACAAATTCTTAGAAAGGGACAACCTGCCAAGACTGAATCAGGAAGAAATAGAAAATATGAACAGACCAATCACAAGCACTGAAATTGAAACTGTCATTAAAAATCTTCCAACAAGCAAAAGCCCAGGACCAGATGGCTTCACAGGCAAATTCTATCAAACATTTAGAGAAGAGCTAACACCTATCCTTCTCAAACTCTTCCAAAATATAGCAGAGGGGGGAACACTCCCCAACTCATTCTACGAGGCCACCATCACCCTGATACCAAAACCTGACAAGGATGTCACAAAGAAAGAAAACTACAGGCCAATATCACTGATGAACATAGATGCAAAAATCCTCAACAAAATACTAGCCAACAGAATCCAACAGCACATTAAACAGATCATACACCATGATCAAGTGGGATTTATTCCAGGAATGCAAGGATTCTTCAATATACGCAAATCAATCAACGTGATACACCATATTAACAAATTGAAGGAGAAAAACCATATGATCATCTCAATAGATGCAGAGAAAGCTTTTGACAAAATTCAACACCCATTTATGATAAAAACCCTGCAGAAAGTAGGCATAGAGGGAACTTTCCTCAACATAATAAAGGCCATATATGACAAACCCACAGCCAACATCATCCTCAATGGTGAAAAACTGAAAGCATTTCCACTAAGATCAGGAACAAGACAAGGTTGCCCACTCTCACCACTCTTATTCAACATAGTTTTGGAAGTTTTAGCAACAGCAATCAGAGAAGAAAAGGAAATAAAAGGAATCCAAATCGGAAAAGAAGAAGTAAAGCTGTCACTGTTTGCAGATGACATGATACTATACATAGAGAATCCTAAAGATGCTACCAGAAAACTACTAGAGCTAATCAATGAATTTGGTAAAGTAGCAGGATACAAAATTAATGCACAGAAATCTCTGGCATTCCTATACACTAAGGATGAAAAATCTGAAAGTGAAATTAAGAAAACACTCCCATTTACCATTGCAACAAAAAGAATAAAATATCTAGGAATAAACCTACCTAAGGAGACAAAAGACCTGTATGCAGAAAATTATAAGACACTGATGAAAGAAATTAAAGATGATACAAATAGATGGAGAGATATACCATGTTCTTGGATTGGAAGAATCAACATTGTCAAAATGACTCTACTTCCCAAAGCAATCTACAGATTCAATGTAATCCCTATCAAACTACCACTGGCATTTTTCACAGAACTAGAACAAAAAATTTCACAATTTGTATGGAAACACAAAAGACCCCGAATAGCCAAAGCAATCTTGAGAACGAAAAACGGAGCTGGAGGAATCAGGCTTCTTGACTTCAGACTATACTACAAAGCTACAGTAATCAAGACAGTATGGTACTGGCACAAAAACAGAAATATAGATCAATGGAACAGGATAGAAAGCCCAGAGATAAACCCACGCACATATGGTCACCTTATCTTTGACAAAGGAGGCAGGAATGTACAGTGGAGAAAGGACAGCCTATTCAATAAGTGGTGCTGGGAAAACTGGACAGGTACATGTAAAAGTATGAGATTAGATCACTCCCTAACACCATACACAAAAATAAGCTCAAAATGGATTAAAGACCTAAATGTAAGGCCAGACACTATCAAACTCTTAGAGGAAAACATAGGCAGGACACTCTATGACATAAATCACAGCAAGGTCCTTTTTGACCCACCTCCTAGAGAAATGGAAATAACAAAAATAAACAAATGGGACCTAATGAAACTTAAAAGGTTTTGCACAGCAAAGGAAACCATAAAGAAGACCAAAAGACAACCCTCAGAATGGGAGAAAATATTTGCAAATGAAGCAACTGACAAAGGATTAATCTCCAAAATTTATAAGCAGCTCATGCAGCTGAATAACAAAAAAAAAAAAAAACCCAATCCAAAAATGGGCAGAAGACCTAAATAGACATTTCTCCAAAGAAGATATACAGACTGCCAACAAACACATGAAAGAATGCTCAACATCGTTAAACATTAGAGAAATGCAAATCAAAACTGCAATGAGATATCATCTCACACCAGTCACAATGGCCATCATCAAAAAATCTACAAACAATAAATGCTGGAGAGGGTGTGGAGAAAAGGGAACCCTCTTACACTGTTGGTGGGAATGTAAATTGATACAGCCACTGTGGAGAACAGTATGGAGGTTCCTTAAAAAACTACAAATAGAACTACCATATGACCCAGCAATCCCACTACTGGGCATATACCCTGAGAAAACCATAATTCAAAAAGAGTCATGTACCACAATGTTCATTGCAGCTCTATTTACAATAGCCCAGAGATGGAAACAACCTAAGTGTCCATCATCAGATGAATGGATAAAGAAGATGTGGCACATATATACAATGGAATATTACTCAGCCATAAAAAGAAAAGAAATTGAGCTATTTGTAATGAGGTGGATAGACCTAGAGTCTGTCATACAGAGTGAAGTAAGTCAGAAAGAGAGAGACAAATACCATATGCTAACACATATATATGGAATTTAAGAAAAAAAAATGTCATGAAAAACCTAGGGGTGAAACAGGAATAAAGACACAGACTTACTAGAGAATGGACTTGAGGCTATGGGGAGGGGGAAGGGTAAACGGTGACAAAGCAAGAGAGAGGCATGGACATATATACACTACCAAACGTAAGGTAGATAGCTAGTGGGAAGCAGCTGCATAGCACAGGGAGATCAGCTCGGTGCTTTGTGACCGCCTGGAGGGGTGGGATAGGGAGGGTGGGAGGGAGGGAGACGGAAGCGGGAAGAGATATGGGAACATATGTATATATATAACTGATTCATTTTGTTGTGAAGCTGAAACTAACATACCATTGTAAAGCAATTATACTCCAATAAAGATGTTAAAATGAAAAAAAATTAAAAAAATAAAAAAAATATATAAGGCAAATTGGGAGTAAGTTGATGCTTTCAAATCTTTCAATATTTCTGATGTACCTGGGGATTAATATAACTGTCCATGGAAATCAAAATCTCTGAAAATCAGGTATAATATTAATACCAAAGTTGGAGAGGTGTGGAATCAAGTTTTAATTTAAAAAATAAATCTTTTCTCCTGCAGCATTGCTGAATTTGGTTTTCAGTGATGTTCCAAATTGACATATTTATACTGTTAGTCAAGAGGAATACCAAGCAGATTGAATACTTATAATGCATAAGGACTGAACACCTTGGGGCTCCAATGAACCTGTTCTGACCAACATAGGAAAACAATAGGATGCCAAATACTTGACCATATAATTAGAATTATTGGACTGTTATAAACTTTGTTGCTTGGTGACATCTACCCTGGAAAACATAAATCAGTATTAGGGACTTTTGTGATGCCCTGATTGAGGATAATACTAGTATAATCGCGACCAAAGGTAGCACAACTTTGATTATTCTATTTTTTGTTTGTTTGTTTTGTTTTTGTTTGTTTGTTTTGCGGTACACGGGCCTCTCACTGCTGTGGCCTCTCCCGCTGCGGAGCACAGGCTCCGGACGCGCAGGCTCAGCGGCCGTGGCTCACGGGCCCAGCCGCTCCGCGGCATGTGGGATCTTCCCGAACCGGGGCACGAACCCGTGTCCCCTGCATCGGCAGGCGGACTCCCAACCACTGCGCCACCAGGGAAGCCCTGATTATCCTATTATTCTCTATGGTGGGTTCAGTGAAAGGGAATGTAAAATCAGGAAGCATAACCCTGAAATGGAATAGTTAGTCCTCCACGTAAAGAGTTCTCTGGATTGGCTGCCAGAATGCAATTAGCTGGAGCAGTGAATGTGAAAAGATTAGCAATCCAGAGAAACCCCTGGACACTGTTACTTTATAGAGCAAATAAATTAGGTTTTCTATAATTCATGTAGGTAGAAGGAATTGGATTTGGCGCTTTTTTTTTTTTAAATCTTCTTGGTTTTATTACACTGAGTAGGCACACGTGCCTCCTTTCACAGCCCCCAGGAATCTGGTGTCCACTGTCAGCTTCTTGCTACACGAGTCCCTTTACTAGCTGACCAGGACCTAGCCAAGCCCACACAGGCTCTCTCTCACCCAAGGCCCGTCTCTACTCCATAGGAGACACTCACAGTCACTCTCCTTTGCCCCAACAAACACTGAGGTGTAGGTTAATCCCTACGCAGTAACCTCTTTGCTGCCCCCATCAGCGAAGCAGTCTCTTTTCTGACTCCCTGGGCAGGAGTCGCGTCCCAGTTCTCTACGCCTGGCAGCCACAGTGGACACATAGCAAGCCCTCCAGATAGTGTTGTGAAAGCCCTATCTTGCCTTGAGTCCGCCCAGAAGCAGGCACTGGGACAAGGATTCAAGCGCAAGTGGTTTATTTAGGAGATTCTCTCAGAAAACACTGGCAAGGAGTGGGAAGCCTAGGTCTGGTGGGCTCTGATGCATCGCCCAGATCCTCCAAGTAGGAAGGCTGTGTGTGTTACAGCAGAGCCTCAGTTATCGGCCCTCTTTGGAGATCATGTTGGCTGAAGACAACTGCCTCTCCCGAGGTCAGGCCTCCTTCTAGGCACAGCCCACACCCATGGACTAATCACTGTGAGGTTATAAACATCCAACCTACTCACCCCAACTGGAGACAACTCTGCAGGGCCCCTCCAGCTCCAGAGTTCCCTAAGGGGTCGGCCGAGGCTTCTGTTTGGACTGTGTTGTGGTCCAGCTTCTTCTTCTGTTACTCTGCTTCCGTCTCCTCCCTCCCACAGGTGCTGATCCTGAAAGAACTCCCCAATAAACACTGTGCATGCTAATAAGCCCCACCTGCAACAGGGAAGGGAAGGGAGCCAATACAGAATGTGTTGTCAAGCAGTTTACCACTATGGGTCATTGAGCTCAATCCCACCAGAAAAGTTTAAGAAACAGTATAGAACATGTGCCTTAGAATTATCCCACCCAAGGGGCAAAGGAGCTGAGGTATTCATTGGTTGAGGACATAATTCCTTCCATAAATGGCGTGCCCCGTGCACAGGAGGCTGCAGCTGCCAGAGGAAGCCTTCGGGCAGAGTCATGGGGTTGGTGCTTGGAGGCTGGGTGGGAGCGCGCAGCAATGAGAGATGCCAGTGGGATACGGACGGGCTCTGACAGGATCTGCTTTTAGCCACCTGCCCCAATTTAGGCCTGAGGGGAATCATCTTCCCGGACTAATGATGCTGTGGACCCAGAAGTAAAGAAGCACCGGACACGGAAGAGCCCTAGAAATACCTACCCCAGTCAGGAAGGGATGTGGGCTTGAAACCCGGAGAGTGGCCATAGAGCAAACACTGATGGAGTGGATAATACCTGCCGGACATTCTATTGGGCTCTTCTCACTCCTGAACTTATTTAATCTTCACAACAATTCTATGAGGTATGTGTATTTAACAGTTGAGGAACTGAAGTTTAGAGGAGGGAAACTGGGGCTTCCCTGGTGGCGCAGTGATTGGGAGTCCGCCTGCCGATGCAGGGGACACGGGTTCGTGCCCCGGTCCGGGAAGATCCCGCGTGCCGCGGAGCGGCTGGGCCCGTGAGCCGCGTCCGGAGCCTGTGCTCCGGCAACGGGAGAGGCCGCAACGGTGAGAGGCCCAGGTACTGCAAAAGAAAAAAAAAAAAAATAGAGGAGGGAAACTTCCCCAAGTTAGAAGCGTCATCCCAAATCTAATGCAAAATTCCATATTCTTAACCAGACTATACTATTTCACCTCTCTAGGAGCAAGAAACAGATTTCTCCAAAAAAGGAACATTTTTAGTGAGTCTTGGAAGCCAAAGGCCGCTACCCACAAGGCTGAATAAACATCGTTCACTTTTGTGAAAAATGAAGAACCGTGTCCCCCTTTCCCCCTGCAAACAGCTAGCATGGGGGGCAGGGGGGAGAAAATGTAATGTCATAATAAGAATTTAATGTTACTAGGTGAAATTACTTTATGTTTTAAACTGTCAGAGTTTGTTTATTTATTCCCTAGCATTAGGCAATCCAACTGCTGAACTGAGATTACGTTTGCAACTTAAAGTGACTATGACCGTGTTATTACCTAAGAGTAACCAGAAGGGTCATGGGTTGGCCAGAATTTTCATCCAATGGCAGGCGCAGATTACTCTCCCTCAATAAATTTCGTAAGGAAGATGGGAGACAAAAATAAAGGTGTGTCTCAATCACAGGCCACATCCCATGCATCATGCTAGCTCAACTTGCCAGTTACATACTGACTAACCTACAAAATTCACATTGCCAGCCTTCCCAACTTCTATGAACTACAGAATAACTGCTACTAAAATAATATATAGGGTACCTCGGTTTTGTTTCCAAACCTCACTTTATCTTTGACCTTAAAAAGAGATTTGAGGGACTTCCCTGGTGGTCCGGTGGTTAAGAATCCGCCTTCCAATGCAGGGGACGAGGCTTCGATCCCTGGTCAAGGAAATAAGATCCCACATGCCGCGGGGCAACTAAGCCCACGTGCTTCGGAGCCCACGCGCCACAACTAAGGAGAAGTCCATGGGCCGCAACAAAGAGCCAGTGTGCCACAGTTAAGACCCAATGCAGCCACAAAAAAAAAAGAAAGAGAGAGAGATTTGAGCTGCCACTTGTCTAAATTGATGGTGTTGTTAACCACTTACTTCAGGATATAGAGAATGACACAGGAGGAAGTGACAGAAAACCAAATCAACTTATAGACTAGCAAGCCAAGACAAAGAAGAGTCTCTCTCCTTGGCTACAACCTCCAAAATTTAAGACGCATGCAAGGCACTGCAAAGGCTCCAAGAAGAATTTTTTCCTTTACTTCTCCTCAAGCATCAGACTGAAGAAATTCTCTAATGTTCTCTTATGATATATGGTCAATTGTTAGGGCATTTTCCCAGGACTGAGGTTTCAGCCTCAAAAAAAAAAAAAGTTTCCATATGGAACCACAAAACCAGAGGAAAAAGTAGGCATGTCAGATGACAGTGAGTTGGTGAGAACAGAAAGAAGAAAGACACATGAAGAATCAGAAGGAAAAAAGTAAAAGTTTTAAGTGGAGGGAGAGAAAATAAGATAGAAATAAAGGCCAATTTTTTTTTTTTTTAAGAAAAAGACTGTAATTCCAGTCTACACGTGAACCACCATGATACCCTGAAAAGATGCTGTTTCTCCTCATTTCCTTTTGGAAATCTAATTAACTAATAGTTCACAGCTTATCAGCTGCTCTTTCATTTCCACGAGGAAATGTTTGCTCAAGGTTGTTAACAGTATCCAAACAAATAACATCTCAGAGGCTAATCACCTCGGGAAGGAGGGAGTGAATGCTCCCAACTCCGCTATAGAAAAATTGCTCATCTTACAACCCCAGTAATTACTTTGTAAATCATGGAGTGGTTCTTTGTTATGGTGATGGGTAAAACCTCACCGTTTATCTACATCTAAATCTGGGACATCTGGCTACCTTAACCTTGTATACTAGACAGAGCATGAATCACAGGCCAGGGAGCTATGGACAGTGAAACACACGAAATTGTGAAAACCGATGGCCTTACAAACAAAAGCAAGTGACGATTTCTATATACATGTACTGCTTTATGTTTACATCATCTTCCAGCCCCCTTTACATCATGGTTTGAATTTAGGGAAAGGCAAGTTTAACACATCTGGTTACTTATAACCAAAACTCATATTTAAACAGCATTAAAAAAAAAAGTGATAAAAACCTCAATTGCCCCAAATAGAAAATATTATTTATCAAAGAATTGACCAAATGTAAAATAGATAGCTAGTGGGAAGCAGCCGCATAGCACAGGGAGATCAGCTTGGTGCTTTGTGTCCCCCTAGAGGGGTGGGATGGGGAGGGTGTGAGGGAGACGCAAGAGGGAGGAGATATGGGGATATATGAATATATATAGCTGATTCACTTTGTTATAAAGCAGAAACTAACACATCATTGTAAAGCAATTATACTGCAATAAAGAATGACCACTCCTAACAAGTATACTTCTGTATCCTTGTTTGTTGTTGTTTTTATTCATTTATTTTGTTTAATTTTTTAAACCAACGAAAATACTTTTTTAAAAAGATCTCCACCTAAAGCCTTACCAGCATGTGATCTTTAACAGTTTCCTCCCCAGTGGTGAAAACAGGACACCCACACAGTCGGTGAAGAAAATTAGGCGATGTATTTAAAGCATCCAATACCACACTTAGCACAGCAGATGCTATATGATCAGAGGCTACTGGTTTCATTGGCTTATGACATTTTCAAACACCCAGAATCCAAAATTAAAATTTATATCAAAATAATATTGTGGATTGTCATTTATTTTCATGTATGTATGAAAATCATTACAAGTCAAGTGAAAATTAGAATCTTCAGGGAAAAAAACTGTTTTAAGTAAAAACAATCTTGCATTATATAATGAACCCCACTAATAACAACTGGGTGTTACAACACTCTACTCCTTTGATATTTATTGAATTTTTACCAACAGATCATTATATAAAATGAAATTTTGGAAACACTCTGCTTCCTGTATCATAAGCCAACTCACGTACAATAAAAAACAATAATATGAAAAACAAAGCTCCAACAACTGTAACTTAAAAGATAGCAGAAGACGCAGAGAAGAAAGGTGCTATGGACCCAGAAGGAAAGGAGAATTGAACCCAGATTGAAACATGAGACATGAACTCCACCATATTCTTGTTCCCACACCAGTGTATGTATCAGTGTCTGAATTCAGTTCACCATGCTTCCCTCCACTACCAGTGGAAGAGTTTTCTTTCTTCCCATATCTTATCTCTAAGATTGCAACCTAACTTTATAATCTTCTACTTTCCATTTTCCTTCTCCTCCTTAACCCCTTCAAGAGTTTTTTCAAAACTCTCCTTCAGCTGTGTAACTCTCTGAACCTACCCTTCTATAGCTCTCCTCCACCACTGCCAACTTTCTCAAGAGAATTAAATTACCTCTACTTTCTTATGCCAATTCACTCACCACTGAAGGCTTCCAACACTGCATCCCCAACACTCCCATGTTGCCTAGCAAAGATCACTGGTGACCTCCATTGTCAAATCCAACGTCCATTCCCCTGATCTTGCTTGAAGTCTGGGCCTCTCTGCTGCACGTGACTCATCAGCCACTTCACTCTCCTTGAAACTCTTATTCTTTGACTCCTCTATCAGAGCTTTCTCCTCTCATCTCCCTGACTGCTACTTGTCAGTTTCATTTGCTGACTCAACTCCTCTGTCTTGGATGGCCCTGGTATGTTGACACGTCCTGGGATTCTGTCATTTGGCTGAGAGTGTCAGTGATCCAACAGATTCCTTTTGCAATTTTAATACACTCCCAACAGTCTGCTCCCACTTCTTTCTGATGGAGCGCTGCCCGAGAGTGCTAGAGTCCACTTTGCTTGTCTGCACTTAGACCTGGAAGTGCTTGGGAATTCACATCACCAAAAGCAGCCACTGGCCAGTGCTGACAGATGAGGAGTATACATATTCCATCTCTCTTGGCCCCAAATCAGGACATCTCTCAAGTGAGAACTACGCTGTCACCAGAGCTCCCCTTGGATTTAAAGCAAAGTCATCCTCCGTGGAAGTTTAATATTGCATCCATTGCTTGACTTCCTTCCTTTTCCTGACCCACTTCCCTACTTCCCTACTTGTCTTGCCTATTAAGTCACTTTTACACAAACCTCTATCTCTAGGACTGCTCCTGGGGAGCCCAATCTAAGGCAGATACTGGAAATCTTCCCTCACGCTGCTCACTCTCTCTGGGTGATTATATTCATGCTCACAATTTCATCTCCTACCTATATGCTGATGACTTCTTAATAGTCCTATTAAGCGCTATCCTCTCCCTTGAGCTTAGATCTATCTACTCAACTGTCTGCTAGGAAATCTCAACCCTCATGTTCCCCCAATAACTCAAACCCAACACATGTACAAGACCGAATTCATGGTCTAGCACAAATCCTGTCAATTCTATTAACACCTGTCATATCAATCCCCTCATCTCTGTCCCAACTGCTGTTGCCTTAGTCAGGTCCCCATGTGCTGTTTCCTAGACTATTTCAATGAAGAGTGTAGCTTACTACCACATACTAGAGTGTGGGATGGCTCAGGCTCTAGAGACACACTGGTAGGTTCAAATCCTGACTGCCTCATGCACTAGCTATGGAATGTTAGGCAAATTACTTATCCTCTATGCACCCCAGTGTCCTCTTCCGTAAAAAAGAGAATCACATAATTATCCCCATAGGGTTGTTGTTTGGTCTAAATGTAAATTTATAAAGGTAAGGCACTTAGAAGCGTGTCTGGTACTTGTTGTTAAAAAATATACACATATGCATGTTGTTATTATTCTTGTTTTTACTGTGTTTCAACTACTGTACTGCAGCAAGATTAGTTCATGGCAGCAACTGGTATTTGGGGATGAGATACTCAGTGTTTTCCATACCAAGTCAGGAGAGGCTCAGTGACTTCAACACAGAGAGCATTCATAGCATCCTCCTAACCCTTCAGAGCTACCAGAAGGCTTTTAGGAAATACATGGAATTTCCATTTTTGTAAGTCAAAAACCGTGCAATTACTGCAATATCACATGGTTCAATCTTATACTTTAATGTATAGAAATGAAATATGTTTACACAAGAAAAATACTATCTTTAAACCTATTTTGTTAAGGACCCTTAAAAAGTAGCCCCTCTTCCATTATGCTAAGTGAAATATGTCAGACAGGGAAAGACAAATACTGTATGATATCACTTATATGCGGAATCTAAAAAATACAACAAACTGATGAATTCAACAAAAAAGAAGCCAACTCACAGATATAGAGAACCAACTAGTGGGTGCCAGGCTGGGGGAGGGGCAGTATAAGAGTAGGGGGGTAGGAGGTACAAACTATTGGGTGTAAGACAGGCTCAAGGATGTATTTTACATCATGGGGAATAGAGCCAATATTTTGTAATAACTGGTAATGGAAAGTAACCTTTAAAAATTATATTAAAATTTTTTTTAATTTTTAAGTAACCCCTCTTCTTTAAATAATTATAAGATTTTTTTCAAAGCCATATTCCTGTAGTTATATGTCATATCTCATCTTCATTAAGATTAAGACACTCATCATCAGTATCATTAGGCAAACTCAGGTGTGAGCTTCTAGTTCTCCAGTCTTCACTGAATAAGTTCCTTGGGTCTCTGACATGCTAACTGTGAACGACCAGCTGCTTAATTTTAAACCCTGGATCATAGAGGTTTTAGCTTCTAAATTTGACTTGAACATTAAAGTGTTTAATGGAGATGCCTCTCCCTGCAGATGTTCTAAGAAGCTGGTGGCCGCATCTGTTTTCACCCACACAGACATGTCAGCAAATTTTCTGGCCCATTTTGATGTTGTACGGCAATGACGGTGGCAACAGTTGCTTACAGAAGCATCTCCACCTCACAAAAAGACAAGAGTGATCAAAAGCACTTCTAGCTGAGTACGGAAGATGCGGGGTGTCCAAACAACCAGATGTTCTGATTTTGTCAAGGCGGCTTGGTTCTCATCACACATCCTGTGAGTTCTCAACCCAAGCCCAAGTGGTTCGAACTTAGTTCATAGCTTCTGGTTAACTGTCAGGGAGGAGGAATATTTTAAAATGATTTCCCTATTGGCATCACTCATACTCTTCTAATCCAGGTCCCAGGGCACTTGCGGAAGATTATATAAGAAAGAGAAGGCATTTTAGGAAACTGGAAGAGTAAGCCAATGACAGTTGGCTTCTTCTAATCCAGGTCCCAGGGCACTTGCGGAAGATTATATAAGAAAGAGAAGGCATTTTAGGAAACTGGAAGAGTAAGCCAATGACGGTACTAGGTCTAGGGACTACTCTGACACAGTAACAGGTAAAGCAAGATTTTCAGTTCGAGAAATGTTAAAGAAAGAGCTGGAGTAAGGAGGACTTCTTCCTCCGTCTCAAGGTACTGATGAGTTGGGCTGAATAGACAACCTGCGTGGAAAGGATAACATTTAGTATTAGTGGCCTAACTCTAGTGGCCAGACTAACAATAAGGGGATTGGGCAACATCAACCAATGAGCTCAGAAGAAGAGGCCAAATGCTGCTCCGAAAAGGAAAAAAGAAGCAAACCCTTGAAGGCAAAGCAACCAAGAAAGGGCTTTGGAAGAGAACAAATAGGTCCAAAGGGGATTTTTTTTAAGTGGGTATGATGAGATATGTGACACAAATCACCTCCTCCACTTTTCCTACGAAATTTTTTACCTCAATTGTTGATTATTTTATACAATCAGGAAGATGTTTGTTGTTGTTGTCTTGTGTTAACCCTAAAAGATTCTGAGTTTGTCATCTAGGTTGGTCCAGAGATTCATCACGGAAATGCTGAAACTAGACTACAGTCTGGGTGGAGTTAATATCCTTCAGCATTCACCAAGGCCTCACTAAATCCTGAAACACTCCCCTAACTTCAGAAGATACTCGGTGGCCCAGGATTTAACTTAACTCAGAAAACACTCTCAGAGATTTCTTACAAAGCAAACACTTGCTCCCACATTACATTTCTACAACTGCCCCAAACACAGACCCAGCAAAGAACTATTCCCTGAATTGTAATAAATAATATATGTTTTTATTTATAAGTATAACAAAAGGTAAAGGCAATCCAGAGTGATGCACTGAATGAAACAATAGTTTTGCAATTACACCATAGCAAAGGTGCACAGAAGCTGCGTGGCAGTTGGCTACACCACTCAAGGGAAGCTGGAAAAACATAAACACCCTCCAGTGACTAATACAGCAGGGCTTTGGGAAGAGACAACCAGATCTCAATGCAAAGAGGTGTGGGTTCAGTCTGAAGCCACTGGTGGCTGGCCGCCTTCCTAGGATCAATACTGCAAGTCGCTCCCAGCTGAAAGGACTGTCATCTGAAAAGAAGCAGGAATAGCATCTAAAAGAAACCAAATAGATGAGACAGATTTTTACATTTCCATTTATCAAATATCACACAGCTGTGTTTGTAGGAACAATCTGAGTGGATTTAGCTAAAATAATAAATAAAATGTAGCCCTGAAGTATTTATAAAGTAATTCTAGGCAATCCTTAGAGACAGTTATTATCTATCAGTTCTCAGTAGAAGTTGGTCTCTCAGCAAAATCAGTCAGATGAGTAGGAGGTTGAAGACTAGAAGGCAGTAGTGACATCACCTGACATTCATGACAATAAACAAGAGGAAAACAGTTGCAATCCTAGCCTTCTGGAATGCCAACATCAACCCTGCACAGCAGGTAGACCTGTGACATGAGGGAAATTTCCGGGATGTAGGATGGACTTGCATAGGGTAGAGAACTGCGTGAGAAATGGGTAAGTGGGGACAGTGGAAAGAGACTTCGTCGGATTCTCTTTGGAAGCTGTGATTCACACTAACTCAACCACTGATATCTCCCAATCAGTTCGGGCAGGGGCAGGAGACTGTTATGTAACTGATTTACCAAGCCCGCTGGGCTCTCAGAGCTGATTCTTCAAACTAAGAGAGGAGAGAGAGAAGAAAACCTAACTAAATAAATAAAATTCTAAGGCATGAGGTACATTCAGTTGTCAATTTCTGCTAAACTGATGCACCTGTTGGTCTGCCAGTTCTCAGTTTTGAAGATCACAACTTGAGACAGGTGGGAGGCTTTACCTGTGGACATTTAGAACTGCCTCTGGGGTACCAATAATGCACAGCCTCGCCAGCAGGATGTCCCCTGTGCCTGCCGGGGGTGTGGAGGGGGGAGACAGAAAGGAGAACTTCAGGGACATAGCTTTGAACACCAGGGGAATCCCAGGGAAACCTGAAATATGAGAGGTTTTTTTTTTAATATACTGTATATAACAACCTCTCTCGGTGCAGATTAATCACTCCTTTTCAAGCGTGAATGCTCCAGTCCTAGAGCTCTCTGCTCATATGGAATAGAACAAACAAGGTTGGTTGGTTATTTAAAAGCTCCTCAGATAGAAATTTAAAAGGACCTGTGATGCTGCAGATAGAAATTTAAAAGGACCTGTGATGCTGGTAGATCTGAACAACTGCAGAATGGTACCATGGACCAGCTGTCAGGAGTCTCGGGAGCTATTTCTGCATCTGCCTCTGACTCTGTGTTACTTCTAGCCCTTGATTTTCCTCGTCTGTGAAATGAGGCTGGGATGATAAATAGTGTATTTCATCTCGTATGCATGAAGTAGTTGACTCTCACTGGGTGCATGGATGGCTGTTTGCGAGGAATATGAGGCTGAAGCTAGGTACAAAGAGAAAGAGGACCGTGATGTCTGCAATGCACACAACATTAGAAAGTATTGACGCATGATTCACCATATGTGAAAGTTCTTTTCTGAGGCTGCAGCTCTGTAAGTCTATGATTCATGTACTTCAAATCCTATTGGTGTTCCCTCATACATAAGTTATTTTTCCCTTGATGGTTTCAAGATTTTCTCTTTGTCTGGATTTCATCATTTCTGCAATGATGTGTCTGGGTGTGAGTCTTCGAGTTTATCGCACTTGGAATTTGTTGAGCCCCTTGGGAATGTAGGTTAATCATTTGCATCAAATTTGGGAATTTTTCAGCCATTATTTCTTTGAAAATATTTTCTGCTCCTTTCTCTCTATCCTATCCTTCTGGTACTCTCATTACACATATGTAAGTGTGCTTCGTGTTTTCCCAGATTTTTCTGAGGCTCTCTTCATTTTTCCTTATTCTTTTTTCTCTCTGTTCTTCATATTATATAATCTCTATCAAGCTATCTTTAAGTGTGATGATTCTTTCTTCTTCCAGTTCAAAACTACTGTAAAGCGCTTCTGGTGAATTTTTCATTTCAGTTGTGCTTTCAACTCCAGAATTTCAATTTGATTCTTCTTATTTTGGCTGCACCGTGGGGCATGCAGGATCTTCCCCTGCATTGGGAGCAGAGTTTTAACTGCCTGGGACTGCCTGGGAAGTCCTGATTCTTTGTTATAGTTCATATCTTTTTATTGATATTCTCTATTTGACGAAACTGTCTTCATACTTTCCTTTACTCCTATAAGCATGATTTCCTTTAGTTATTTGAACGTATTTATAATGGCTGATTTGAAGTCTTTGTGTATTAAATCTGCCGTCTGAGCCCTCCCACAGGCAGTCTCTATTGCCTACCTTTTTCCCTGTGCATAGGTCACACTGTTTCTTCGCATCTCTCATAATTTTTTGTTGAAAACTGGACATTTTAGAAACTCTGGATATTGATTTCATCCCCCATCTCTGGGGATTTTTCTTTTTTGTGCATGTTTGCCTTTTTACGTGTTTGGACACTTGGATACTATTTTAGTGAAGTCCAATACCTCACCAGAGATGAAGCCTTTTGGATGAAAGTGGTTTTAGCAGAGCTGTCTTTGAGAGTCTCTCTGTTAAGATGTCTGCCTCACTTGGTATCACACCTAATTGTTAGGCTCCACTAGCCCACAGGGCTATTGTTTTCAACAATGCTTTGGGCATAAATTGCTCCGCAATCTCATCCAATTAAATTCAGATAGTAGTCATTTTTGAAACCAGTTTTTGAGGTTTGTTCTGACCTGAAGAAGGATCTTCTTCGTGGTCTCTCTCCAGTTCTCACTGCTAAAATAACTTGTCTGTGATTTAGTTTGTTGCTTTTAATTTGTAAGAGCTACCAGCCTCCTCTTATTTGCTTACCATCAAAACGTTCATATTTTGGAGAGCATCCCAGGTTTAAACTTCCCCACATTCTTTTTCAAATAAATTCTGTCCCGTTGTGGAGAGCTTCAGATATATCTTTTGCCTCTTGGGCAAAATTTCTGAGCTCCTTCTCCAGGCACTGGGCAGGTGTGGTAGCCTCTGGCCTTCTTGACTTACCTCTCCTGGCTTGGAAACTCTGCTCTACAAGTGAGCCAGGACAGGGAAACTGGGGACCAATATGCTCATCCTGTCCCACCTGGGGTAGATCTGCCCAATGAGTGAGGGCTGGGTGGATGAAGGGAGCCACCTGAGTTCTCAGTCTCTCTCACCAGTAAATTAGCCTCTTCAACTCAGAGATTGAGGGGATGAAAAGGGCTGGAGACCTGCCCCTCCTGGTAAATACCACATCCCCTGATCAGAAGCTGAGAGGAGAGGGAGCCCCATCTTCTTAGTCACACCCACCAGAAGTAGTGCTTCCATCAAGCTGGTGGTGAGGGGAGCTGATCATGGCTCAAGTGCCACGGACTCTCACTAATCTTACTCTGTTTCACATATTTTCTTGAATAAATGTTTCTTCATTTACTGCATGCCCTTTGGAAATTTTCCAGGCTTTAAAATAGTTTGGCTTTATTTTATGGTTTTCAGAAGGTATACTTATTTCACTGAAGAATGGGTCCACAGAATTCCTCACACTACTATCCTAGAAGTGGTATCTGACAGCTGCCTTCTTATCTTAAAAAGCAAACTTAAATTTGCTGTAGCTGTATCTTAAAGTTGTCACCTCTATTTTTCTTGACTGAATGTCTGATCATCAGGTATCTTCTGTTATCCAGTTAAAATTGACACACGGATAAGTAGAGATCTATGCTTATTTTCCATTCTGAAAAAGAATCTGTGTCACCTGAGGCTCTTAATTTTTGTAGAACCAAATTCTGGCAGAATCAGGGGATTCTTGAAGGAACACTTTCTTGCATACCATATAGATTAATTTTACGTCCACTTGACTGGGCCAAAAGGTGCCCAGACATTTGGTCAAACATTATTCTTGGTATGTCTTTGAGGGCGTTTCTGGATAAGATTAGCAATTGAATTGATAGACTAAATAAAGCAAATTGCCCTCTCTAATGTGGGTGGGGCCTCATCCAATGAAATGAAGACCGGATAAAACAAAAAAATTTTGAAGAAGCAGGAACTCCTCCCTCCTGATTTAATGATCTGGGACATTGGTCTTTTCCAAACTTCAGGCTCAGACTGGTGTTTCATGTCGAGCCTGCCATCTTTGGGACTGGAACTGCACAGCATCTCCTGTGTCTCCAGTTTGCCAGCTGAAGATCTAGGGACTTCTCAGCCTCTATAACTGCATGAGCCAATTCCTTACAATAAACCTCTTTATAGATTAGATAGATAGATAAATGTATAAATGTGTAAATATCTCAATTCATCCTATTGGTTCTGTTTCTCTGGAGAACCTTGACCAATACACATAACAACTGCCTCACCTTTTGTAGCATTTTGCTGCTGCAGGTAATTCTCAGATTTGGCTCTCTCCAAAGGATTAATAGATTCAGCCTCAGGACAAACTTCAGGGAGTCACTCATGGTTTCTTCTAGTTTCTTACTCCTAAATGTTGATTAAGAAAGTAAGTTGCAAAAGTAAAGCTATTTTTCATCCTTTCCTGCTGCATTTGACTCAGAACTACCACGAGGCCAAACTATTCTGAGAATGTATACGAATCAAACACCACAGGCCAACATGAAATAGATGAAGTAGCATTAACCAGCCTGAGAGAAATATTCAAATGAATTGAGGACAAGAGCAATCAGACCAAGAATTGTGATAAAACTACATGGTACTTTCCACCAATTTCTGTACCATTCAGCAGAGACCACCCCTACTGACCACACAAAACATATTTGGACTATTTCCAAAGGACTTCCACAATGAGTTTAGACCACTTCTAAATTTCAAATGGTAGAAGAAATGAAATCTAGTATCAAACCTGCAATTGTGACAAGGTTACCATCCATACACCACAACTGTAGACCATCCCAGCTCTATGAACAATAGTCTGAGCTGGTTTGCACCACTGGCAAAATAATTTGGCAGGAACAGACCCTGAAATAACTGAGCCAAAAACAGTAAACACACATTTTAAAGCAACTCTGTTTAATTGTACTAATATGATGCCATGTCTACTTCATTAAACATATTTGAAGAGAAAGGGGGCATTAGGTGTTTCACTGCCTTACGTGATCATTGCAAATCACCACAACTAGCAATCCTATGCCTAGAAGGATTACACACCTGCATCATCACACAGTAATCTTGCTGGCCGCCTCCTGGGCAATTAGCTCTATCAGTTTCTGCTGCACTAGTCAACTTGAATCTGCTTTTAAACCAGTCAAAGACATAATGAAAACCAGCCAGCACAACAGAACCCTACAATCCCCCACAGAATGATCTGGAAGACAGCCCCTTCCCTGCCAACAATAAAAGCTGATCCTAATTTTTTTCTTTTTTTTTTTTTTCTGGCTGCTCCTCGCGGCATCTTGGTTCGCCCCACAAGGGATTGAACCCATGCCCCCTGCAGTGGAAATGTGGAGCCTTAACCACTGGACCACCAGGAAGTCCCAACAGCTGATCCTAATTTAAACCTCCATTGCCAAGCACCATTTCTAGCCTCTCATGAGGCATTAAGTGGGACCCTCTACTTCTTTGGAAGACTATGTATGACGCCGACTGCTAACCATGGGTGTAAATCCTCTAGATTTTGCACGCCCTCGTTCCCTCAGTCTGTAACAGACGCTGAACCAGATCATGGTATGCAACAGTAAATCAGATACAGGGTCTGTCCTCAAGGGGCACCCAGTCTGAGCATAAAACTAAGTAATTATAACTCCATGTTATGAGAGCTGCAAGTGAGACGTATACATGGAGAATTTGGAACTCAAAATGTTAAAACCTCTGGCTGAGGACAGGGAAAAAGACATCTTCATAGAGAAGAATTATTGAGCCAAGTTCAAATTCGTAAAGATCTGTTTATTCCTGTTCCTCTTTAGCCCATTATCATTCGCTTTCAACAACCACCCAGCTTCTCACCTCAAAATCAATAGATGCCCAGCCCTGAAGGCCAGCAGGTGCTCTCACTTCACTCCTATGTGGCATCAAGGGATAGTTTTTAATTGTTTTTTCGCTCGAGGCTAAAACACCAGCACTCAAGCTCCTGCCAACACTATCAAACTCAGCTTCCCAAACCTGCCCTGCCGAACAAATGGCAGTAGAAATTTTATTAATTGACGCCCATTTAACATTTCACCATGTTCACCAGCTCTGTCTATAAAACAGAGATGACAATGCATACTGAACAGTCACATTTTGTGGGCTAGTCAGCCACTCCCTAGTACACCCACACACTTCTGCTTCCCCTAATAAGTTAGCTGTATGTTTACTAAGAGTCAGCTGTGTTTGTTCCCAAACCTGTTTATGCCTCTTGTACTTGTAATCTGAATGGGGACTGTGGTAGGCAAAATAATACCCCAAAGATGTCCACATCTTAATCCTCAGAATTTGTGAGTATGCTACCTTATGTGGCAACGGGGACTTTGCAAATATGATTAAGGTTAAGGACTTTGAGAAGGGGAGGGGAGAATGAATTACCCAGGTGGAACCAATCGAATCACCTGAACCCTTATAAGGAGAACGCCTTTGCTGCCTGCGTCAGTCAGCGAGAGGCGTGATGGTGGAAAGCCAGTGGGAAAGCTGTTAGCTTTGGAGATGGAGGACGAGATTTGTGAACCTGGGGATGAGGACCGTCTCTAGAAGCTGAAAAAAGTAAGAAAACAGACTTTTCTCTAGAGCCTCCAGAAAGGAACGTAGCCCTGCTGATACCTTGACCTTAGTCTAGTGAGACTCACGTCAGACTTCTGACTTACAGAACTGTAAAATAATATGTTTGTATTGATTTAAGTGGCTAAATTTGTGGTGATTTGTTATAGCAATGATAGAACGATAATACAGAGATCAAAGACCTCATCCGGGCTTCCCTGGTGACGCAGTGGTTGGGAGTCCGCCTGCCGAGGCAGAGGACGCGGGTTTGTGCCCCGGTCCGGGAGGATCCCCCATGCCGCAGAGCGGCTGGGCCCGTGAGCCATGGCCGCTGAGCTTGCGAGTCCGGAGCCTGTGCTCCGCAGCGGCAGAGGCCACAACAGTGAGAGGCCCGCGTACCGCACAAAAAAAAAAAAAAAAAAAAAAAGAAGACCTCATCCTCCCACTATCCCTAATCCTTAGCTTTGTTACAACTGCTGTGGTTTTCAGTGTGTAATGGGGACTCTCTGCACAGGTGGCTTTCTAAGCTGCTCCCAGGGCCATGGCAAGGTTGCCGGAATCCTGCTCGGCTAGAACTCACATACTCAGGAAAATGGGAAGGCCAGTCTGCAGACTGAAGCTTTTATAACAGCTTTACTAGATCAAAGCTTGTGTACATTTCTAAGGTGGCAAATTCCTGGACTGAGTAGTTAGGAAGAAAGGAAAGCTTAAAAATAAGAGTCAGGGCTTCCCTGGTGGCTCAGTGGTTGAGAGTCCGCCTGCCGATGCAGGGGACAGGGGTTCATGCCCCGGTCCGGGAAGATCCCACATGCCGCGGTGCGGCTGGGCCCGTGAGCCATAGACGCTGAGCCTGCGCATCCGGAGCCTGTGCTCCGCAACGGGAGAGGCCACGGCGGTGAGAGGCCCGCGTACCACAAAAAAATAAAAAACTAAGAGTCATACTTCAGTCTCACCGTACTGACAGCCCATGAATGTACGAAGACTTTAGGCGAGGCACGTAAGGTAGTGAGAAGAGTACAAGCTCTGGAAATAGGCAGGACTGAGTTCCTCGAACAAATCACTTTACTGGTGAAATGGGAATAAAAATATCAAATTCACAGAGTTGTAGAGATACCAATGATTCATGTAAATCTCCTGGCACATGTTTACTACATTAGTCACCATTACTGTGATACTGGCAACAGGTGCTGTTTCTTGACTGTTTTGGACCTCATATAGAAAAGTAACACCTGCCATGCTCAGGGCTTCAATTGTGCGTTTATGTGTGTTGCCTCGTTTGATGTTAACAACATCCTTAGAAGCAGGCAGGGTAAGCTTTATAGAGGTAGAAACTGAGGAAATGGGCAGTGATTTGCAGACTGCTATTAAGCAGCAAAAACTGCTGAGAAGGCAAGCAGACTGGTACACAGTCCACTGTCTCCCCACCTGATGTCTCCTGATCCTATCTCTGGTTCCCATATGCAGTGTGGTTCTATTTGTGGAGCTTCCCAGCAAGCCGTTCAGTGCTGTGTCGTTTGAGGCAGTGTCGTGATGTTCCTTTTCCCACACTTCTCATGCTGACAGCCTCTCCCCTCCCTGTGCAGTGTCTAACAAGCTGCCTTTCCTTCAGCCATCCACAGCTCAGATCCTCCCACCTGTGTTGTGCAGCAAAAGCACTACGTCCACACTGGTGGGCAGGGTCCAGAGTTAGAGTTGTATGCTTGCTATAGGTTGGCAGTAGTGGTCAGAGCTGATAAGTTTTCAGGATTGTAGGGTCAGGTCCATAAGGAAGTGTGACCATCAGCCCAGTCACTCCACAGATCTGTAGAATGGTCTGAGGATATATCTTTTGTTGCCTCAGTTTCCCGAAGTGGATCACTTTTCAGGATGCCAGTGGAGATGTGGCCCAAAGGCACACAGCAAATGACTTGAGCAGTGTGTTGTATATATGTATAAACACATACATATTCCTAGACATCTCCAGTTGCCAAGCTTTTAGGTGTTCCTTATGGCTAAACCTCGAATGTTCACCTTCTTAAAGTTTATGGAGCTCACAAGAAGTCTGATACTAGGTAAGGGCATAGAATATGGATCAGAACTTCCACCTGCTCAGTCCCTTGGTTTCCCTGCTTTCACAGCCCACCTTGGGAGAAGGGAAAAGAAGAAAGGGGGGAAGAATGGAGACTAACATCTAGAGAGCCCTGACTGTTCCTGGCACAATGCTGAGAGTATCTGTCACGTGGCCCAGGGAGATAGGCACTGTTACCACTACAGGTGAAGAGTTTGAGATTAAATTACCCAGTGTCACATGACAAGTAAGTGACAGAACTGGAATCTAAGCTCAGGTTTGATTGACTGCAAAGCCCATGCTCCTTCAACTCGGTCATGCTCCCAGAAGCATCTAAAGAGCAAACCTAAGGCTGATTATATCACAACCTACTAGTCATCAACTACAGCTATGTTCGCCTATAACAGTGGTTCTCGATAGGGAGCAATTTTGCCCTCTAGGGGATGTTTGGCCATGTCTGGGGACGTTTTTCGATGCTACAAGTGGGGAGGAGTACTACTGGCACGTATGGGTACAGGCCAGGGTCGCTGCTAAACATCCTACAGTGCACAGGGTATCCCCACAACAAAGAACTATTTAGCCCAAAATGTCAATAGTGCCATGTTGAAATTCTGACCTGTAAGAATCAGTCTCAACGTTGACAAATCACTGTGCTTACTTCATTTCTTGAACCTTTTTTTTTTTTCCTGCTACCTGTTTCCCTGTTAAGATGCTTTCTGCCACTCTCAGTATATACCATGTATAATTCGGTTGATGCAGAGGAATACTTCAGATCCTTGTGACCAATGTCCCCACCAGGTCAACTCATAAGCAGAGTCCAGACCACTCTGCGAATCAAGCCAAGTAAGAGAAGTCTTTCAAGCTTCTCCATAAAGTCATGAACAGGTGAGAAAATCTGAAACCTAGTTCAGATCAAATGACTGAGGCAGTGAGGGTCCAGTCCCTTGCCTGTGTTGTTGGAGGATTAGCTAACGAGAACCAGCTCTTGGTCTTGAGGAAAAGGACAGAGTCATGAATATTTTATCTTAAACACTTCCCCAAGGCCCATGGCAGTGATCACCATAAATAAATGTCCCTTCTTGGATGTGAAACATTGATTGCCCTTATGGCAAATTTGGCCCCTAGCTGAAGACATGAATTTTCAACTCTAAGGTAGCCTTAAAAATGGAAAACAAAATAAGTGCCCTCTGAAAAACAGGGATACTTGCCCTACCTACTTTTGCAGGAAAGAGTACCTAGTGAATATCTTTTGATGCAGAAAATAAATAACAGTAAAGGAAACATAAAAAATTAATTCTAATATAGCTGTCTTTGCCCATTCTCATGTGTACTTACGTTCTGAGTAAATATATATAATATATATATTATATATATTACATATATAATTGTTATATATATTATATATTTATTATATTATATATATTATATATAATATATATATTATATATATATTTTTTTTCTTTTTGCGGTACGTGGTCCTCTCACTGTTGTGGCCTCTCCCGTTGCGGAGCACAGGCTCCGGACACGCAGGCTCAGCGGCCATGGCTCACAGGCCCAGCCGCTCCGTGGCATGTGGGATCTTCCCGGACCGGGGCATGAACCCACGTCCCCTGCATCGGCAGGCGGACTCTTCAACCACTGCGCCACCAGGGAAGCCCTATGTTCTGAGTAAATATATTTTTATTTGACTAAAAACCATCATTGCAATATTAGATCCAGAAAATTAATTGGGATTTGATTTGTTCATTTTCTACTTGCTGATATTTTGAGAAACTGTGGTCATTTAAAACTCTCCAAGTATAATTTTGTGGAAATAAATGTATCCACCAAAAGTTCAGCTGATTCAAGCCATAATTATCCCTGCACAAGGCTGCAACCAAATGGTCTCTTTTTACAAAACAAAGATTTTTCAAGAGGCAGTTTTCACCTTCAAGTCAGTTTAAACTGTCCCGTTCTTCACCTAAGAAAGAAGCAGCAACCACTCTGCTCCCACTGTTAGCCCCTAGCTGTTCCTCTAAACACCATAATATGCTGGAATCACCCACCAAGGAAGATCCAGCACATTTTCTGAACGTCTGAGTCATCCAAAAACTGGTCCATGTCAAAGCATAACATGTCATTTGCAGGTCGTGCTAAAACAGAACTAGAGAAAACAGAGCAAACAGTATTGAGAGTCCACTTCTAGGCATAGCTCTGCCTTTAACTGGATATGTGATCCTGAGCTAGTCTGTTGGGCCTTTGTGAGTCACAGTTTAGTTATCTGTCACAGAGGAATAATAGGTGTTCTACAAACCATACAGGATTGTCATGCACCTCAAGTGAAAGAAGTGTATGAAAATGCTATGAAAAGTTTAGAGCTCTGTACAAATACCAGATTATCATCTCTGAGTGAAATCTCATGGTAGTGGAGAGACACTTACTTCCAAAGATTTCCATAACCTAAATCATCCTTGCCCCATTTCTATGCGTATAATCTGAAGTTATTTCCTGCTACTTCATTGATGGGAAATATCCCAAATCATCCTTATAAATAGGTTTATTTCACTATTTTCTTTCACATAGTTTTTCCGTTCAAATCAATATCTAATTTTAACCCATGTATGAAAGGCCACTGCCTTTCCCTGATAGAACTAAAAGTAGAGATGGGGGAAAAAAGAGGACAGAAGAAAAAGTAAGCCATGCCTTTTTTTTCTTTCGTGACGCGGGCCTCTCACTGTTGTGGCCTCTCCCGTTGCGAAGCACAGGCTCCGGACGCGCAGGCTCAGCGGCCATGGCTCATGGGCCCAGCCGCTCTGCGGCATGTGGGATCTTCCCAGACCAGGGCACGAACCCGTGTCCCCTGCATCGGCAGGCGGACTCTCAACCACTGCACCACCAGGGAAGCCCAGCCATTCCTTTTTTACTTCCATTAGAGACCTTGACCAGAATCGATCCTAACCTCCTTAGCTTCTCTTACTGGTAAGAATATTGTCTATCCAGCTTTCATCACTGCCTTTGACACAGATCGTCCCAACTGGTAGACTGAGCCCATGGTTAACAGTAGCCTCAGCAGCCTCAGAGCTCCACTTGTATTGTCTTCCACATCTGTCCAAATTGGCATGGTAAGATCAGCCAGAGAGATGTGCAGCCTTTCCACTGTATTTATGGCCCTAAGTCATGGCCTCCACTGCCTACCATTCCTCAGCTGGGATCAGGAGCTTCCAGCCCTGATTTTCTGCCCAATACATGCAAGCCCTATTATTTATTCTCTTCCCCAGCAATGGAGCAAATATAAGTTGCCAAATTCAAACATAATTCCTATCCTGCAATTCAGACCTAAGGAATATCTAATATTTCCAGTAGAATCTTTCCATCCCCCACCCATTGAACAAAACATGATTTGAATTGTACTTTTTTTCTTTGGGTTTGGTGGAGGAGGGTTCCCAGCTTTATCGAGATATAACTGACATAATATTGTGCAAGTCTAAAATGTACAACATGTCAATTTGTTATGTTTATGTTTAGCCAAATGATTACCACCATAGCATCATGTAATCATTTATTTATTGTTAGAATATTTAAGGTTATTCTCTTAGCAACTTTCAAGTATACAATATAAAATGATTAACTAGGATCATCATGCTGTATGTGAGATTCCCCAGAACATACTCATCTTATAACTGGAAGTTGGTACTCTCTGACCAACAGCTTCCCATTTTCCACAGCCCCAGGTAACTATCATTCTGTTTCTCTGAGCTTGGACTTTTAAATTCCACACGTAAGTGATGTCATACAGTATTTATCTTTCTATGTCTGACATTTAATTTAGCATAATGCCCTCAAGTTCCATCCATGTTGTCACATACGGCAGGATTTCCTTCTTTCTAATGGCTGAAGTACATTCCATTATGTTTGTATGTGTGTATGTATGTATCACATCTTCATTTATTCATCCACTGATGGACAGGTTTTTCCATATCTTGGCTATTGTCAATAATGCTACAATGGACAGGGAAGTGTAGATATCTTTTTCACCTAATGATTTCATTTCCTTTTGATATACACCCAGAAGTGAAGCTGCCGGATCATATAGTAGTTCTATTTTGAATTTTTTGAGGAAACTCCATACCGTTTTCTACAGTGGCTGCACCAATTTACATTCCCACCAACTGTGCACGAAGGTTCCCTTTTCTCCACATCCTTGCCGACACTTATTTCTTGTCTATGGATAATAGCCATTCTGACAGATGTAAGGTAATAGCTCACTGTGGTTTTGATTTGCATTTCCCTGATGATTAGTGATGTTGAGCATCTTTTCATGTACCGGTTGGTCATCTGTATACCATCTTTGGAAAAATGTCTATTCAGTTTCTCTGCCCATTCTTTCATGGATTGGATTTTTGCTATTCAGTTGTATAAGTTCTTTACAAATTTTGGATATTAACCCCTTATCCAATACGTGATTTGCAAAAATTCTCTCCAGTTTTGTAGGTTGCCTTTTAATTTTGACAATTGTTTATTTTGCTGTGCAGAAGTGTTTAAGTTTGACATACTTTCACTTTTTCTTCTGCTGTTTGTGCTTTCAGTGTCATGTCCAAACAGTCTTTACCAAGACTGGTATTGAGGAGTTCCTTCCCTGTTTTTTTTAGGAGTGTTATGGTTTCAGGTCTTAAGTTTAATGCTTTGATCCATTTCAAGTTAAGTTTTTCTTTTTTCCATACTGTAACAAATCTCACAATTACCAAATAGCACACATGTGAAAGAGGTAGTTCTGCATCAAGACTAAGGTCAAAAACAGAATGCTGGAATCTTGTTGCTTTCCCTGGATCTTTACCTAACCTCAGGAGCTGTACCAGCAAAGTAACCTTACAGTCTTTGCCAGGATAGGAGTTGAGAAAGGGAAAAGACAGAGCCCAATTTCTGTTAGAATCGTTTTAGGGATAAGGAAAGGAAATACAACTGGAACAGAATGTGTGTCCATCTTTACTCTTGTTGTCTTCTCCTTCTTTGACCACAGTATATCTTTTTTGCAGCTTCCTTGATGATAGAATATCACTCCCCCTACCTGCCCTTCCTTCGTTATCCACTGTGTTCCCACGTAGTTTTTTAACTATTGATATGGTAAGGGAAGGAGGAAAGGAGGGTGCGGGGAAAGGAATGCAGCTTTGGCATTAAGCTCTGGGAAACAAAATAAGCAGCCCACAGATGACTCATGTAGGGAGGTGTTCAGAGGGTGGTGTTCATTTTTACCTTTTGATCCCCTTCACCCATTTCTCTCAAGTAAATTTTGAGTGATGTCAGATAAGGTCTGATTTCATTTTTCTGCATTTGGTTATCTAGTTTTCCAACACCATTTGTTGAAGACTATCCTCCCTGCACTGGGTGTTCCTTGCTCCCTTATCAAATATTTATTGGGGTGGGTGGTTAATTCTAGGCGCTCTATTCTCTTCCATTGATCTATGTGTCTATGCCAACCCCATACTTTAATTCCTGTAGCTTTGTAGTGTAGTTTGAAGTCAGGAAGTGTGATGCCTCTGGTTCTTTCTCAGGATTGCTTTGACCATTTGGCATCTTTTGTGGCTCCATACAAATTTTAAAACGTTTACTATTTCTGTGAAAAATGTCATTGTAATTATGATAGGGATTGTGTTGAATCTACACATGGTTTTGGGTAGCATGGACATGTTAACAGTATTAACTCTTAAAATCCATGAACATGGGATGTCCCTTCATTTGTTTGTATCTTTTATTTCTTTCAGCAAAGTCTCGTAGTTTTCACTGTACAGATCTTTCACTTCCTTGGATAAATTTGGTCTTAGGTATTTTATTGTTTTTGATGCTAATGTGAATGGGATAGTTTTCTGTCTTTTTCATGACTTGTATGTCCATCTCCTTCCTCAGGTTTGGCAAGTTCTCACTATTATTTCTTTAAACTCTCTGCCCCTTTCTCTCTTTTCTTCTCTTCCAGACTCCAGTTATTCAAATGTTTGCCCTTCTGATGGAAATGGATAGCTCTTGTAGGCCTTCTTCACTCTTTTTAAATCTTAGTAAAGTTAGAAGATGAGAGGGAACTATTTTTATATTCCTACACTCCGAGTTACTACTGCTTTCTGTCATCCACTCTGCCCTGCTACAGATGCTCTGTATTGCACTGTTAATCTCATTCATTGAATTTTTCAGCTCCAGAATTCACTTGGTTCTTTTTTATATTTTCATTCTCTTTAGTAAAGAACTCCTTTCCATTAATTTTATTCATTATTTCATTGAACGGCCTTTCTGAATTTTCTTGTAACTTGTTGAATTTTTTCACAACAGCTATTTTGAATTCATCATTTAGACCACAATATTCCATGCCTTTGAGTATGGTTACAGAAGAATTATTATTTTCTTTTTGTGATACTGTATTTCTTTTTGTGATAATATATTTCCTTGATTTTTCATATTTGCAGTTACTCACTTCTTTTACCTTCGAAGTAGCAGACACATTAACTAAGCTTTTATACTTTCTTTGGTTCTTAATATTCACCAGGCTGGCCATTTGAAACTTGTCTTTTGTATTCCACAAGGTGGTGCTATAGCTGTGTGTGTGTGTGTGTGTGTGTGTGTGTGTGTGTGCGCGCGCGCGCGCGTGTGTGTGTGCGTGTGTGCGTGTGTGCGCGCGCGCGGTACGCGGGCCTCTCACTGTTGTGGCCTCTTCCGTTGCGGGGCACAGGCTCCGGACGCGCAGGCTCAGCGGCCATGGCTCACGGGCCCAGCCGCTCCGCGGTATGTGGGGTCTTCCCGGACTGGGGCACGAACCCGTGTCCCCTGCATCAGCAGGCGGACTCTCAACCACTGCACCACCAGGGAAGCCCTATAGCTCATTTTTGGCTTCTCCTCTGCCAACCATCCATGACCTGTTTCCTAAGCATTCTCCCTCCCTACTGGAGCTTGCTCTCACAGAGGCATTCAGGAGCACACACCAGGATCCAGCAGCAGAGTTAGGGGAGGTATGCGCTTGGCACTTGGGGCTTTGGGAGTGCCCTGCCCAAGCCTTTAAGACCAGTTCTTAGTCTTGTGGCTTTTGTGCATACAAGCCCTGTTGGCTTTCAAAACTAGATGTTGGGGGCCCAATCTCTCAGCTGCAGGTCTTAAAAGTTGAGGTGGCAATTTCAAACCCTTCACTCCTCAGAGAGAATCTCAGAGTTGTGAGTTCCCTCCTTATTGTGAGTCACTGTGACAGGGGTGGGATTCATGGCAAGATTGTGTCAGTCTCTCCTACCCACTTTGATGTGAGTTTTTTTCTTACTCCCCTGATGTGTAGGAGTTGTTCAGTTACTTTTGGATTTCTTTCATAGGTAGGGAACTATTCTCTATGTAGCTGTAGATGTGGTGTGTCCATGGCAGCAGGTGTGTTCAGGATCCTCCTACACTGCTATTTTGATCCAGTCCTTTTTACTGTTTTTCTTTTTTCCTTTTGCTCCTTTGATTGGATATTTTCAATTGATCTATCTTCAAGATCAATTATTCTTTCCTGCTTTGTCAAGTTTAATGTTGAAGCTTTCTATTGATTTTTCAGTTCATTCTTCAGCTCCAAAATTTCTATTTGTTTCTTTTTTTATGTTTTCTCTTTGTTGAACTTCTCATTTTGTTCTTGTACTGTTTTCCTGATACCCTTAAATTACTTGTGTTCTCCTGTAGCTCTCTGAGCATCTTTAGAACAATTATTTTGGATTCTTTATCAGGAAATTGCTGGATCTCCCTTTGGGGGGTGGGGGTCATCTCTGGAGGTTTACTGTAATCTTTTGGTGGAGTCCTATTTCTGGTTCTTTGTGATCCCTGTAGCCTTGTATAGGTGTATGCACATTTGAAGAAGCAGTTACCTCTTCCAGACTTTATGGACTAACTGGTAAGGGAAGACTTTTACCTGCAGGTAGGGACATGCTGGAGCATGTAGTGACCCCAGGAGCAGTGTGCAGGGTACCACGTGTTAGGGGAGGGGTATAGCAGCACTGGGTCCAGGGGACTGTGATAAATCTTCTACTCAGCCTCCTGGGGTGCAGAGCACCAACAGCCACACAGTTTGGTGAGCATTGTGGGTGTCCACAGTGGCTACAATAGCTATTAGGGTCCTAAGCAGTGCCTCCAAGTCCAGGAGCTAAGGACCAGGACAGGCAGCAGAGGGAGCTGGAGCTGGTGGTGTACATACCCTCAGCTGCAGGGGCCAGCTGCAAGTGCCTGTGTCGTGCCAGGGGCTGGTCCCAGACATACACATGTAGTGGTGGGGGCCAGAGCAGACAGAAAAGGCTGCAGCCACTGGGCATACTGGCAGGTGCAGGTGCCCTGGCTATCGTTATGCATGCCTTGGCTGTGGCGTCTCACTGCTGGTGCACAGCAGTGGTGGCCAGCTATGGGGGTCAGGCTGAGGCTAGGCAGGTGCACAGCTGGAAGGGCTAGCTGCAGGTGAGTACAGTGCAAGCGAGTGACAGAAGAAAAGGGCTTCTCCAGGCCCACAAGTGTATGAGTTTTGTGGGGGAGTGTGGGAGGTAGGACTATCTCCCATGGCTGGACAGTGTCCCCTTGGGCCCATGCACTTCATTGAAGCCCAGTGATGAGTGTAAGGCCAGCACACTACCCAAGGGGCTCTCCCTGAGTATACACACAGCAGGGGGGATCAGCTGCAGGAATCTAGGCTGATGTCTTGCACTTGTACAGCTGCACCGGCCTGGGCTGGCTGCCAATACAGATCCTGGGCTCCAGAGGGGGCTGGGGGGAGGGGTTGGGAATAGACAAGGACTCAGGCAGCTGGCATCAGTGAATGTGTGAATACCTGTAGGGCAAAAGCTGGTGAAATCTGCAGGGGGTCCCAGGCAGCTCTGCTGGCCCTTGGTTTCTTTAGTGGGGAGAGCTGCCAGGTCTGTCTGCAGATCAGGTCACTGGGAGACACGATCACTCCTGCTGTGTGGTTGCTCCTAGTAGCCCCTGCTTCTCTTCTTTGTTCCTAGCCGTCTCTGTATGCCTCAGCTTTGCCAGTTGGAGTGGGGTGAAACTGGTGGAGGACATTCACGCAGTGCCCTGAAAGGCTGGGGAAGCTGGTAGCTCACCCCTGCAACTCTTCCAAGGGATGGGAGCCCTCCCTACCTGGGAAGTTCACTTTTGGTGCTGAGCAGTTCCAGCTTGGGGAAGGGATGAGGCACACAAATGATGAAGCTGTCTTCTTTCCCTTTTTGAGCTGTTATTCTCAGGGGTTTTGTTCAACTGCATTGCTAAAGTTTAAGTGGATTCCAGAGCTCTCTCAGCTCTTTTTGTTCATGGATGGCTGTCTAACTGTTAATCTTTGTTGGGGAACAAAGGCTGGGGCCTCCTATGCCACCATTTTTATGACATCACTCCTGAATTGTACTTTTGAATACTGCCCATCAGCTTCACGGTTTCAATTCGGTCTTTTCCATTTTTTGCTCAGTGCCTGGACTGATGGACTACATCTCTAAGGACTAGATCAAGGAGCTTCCTTGTTCCAAGTAGACTCTTTCTGATCTTTAAACAAAAAAGTCCAGAATGACTTTGGTTGAAGTCGGTAATTAGCCCTGAAATCACCAACTTCATCTGTCTGTCTGACTCTCAAAACCAAGGTGACAGGAGTGTTCTCTGGGCAGTTCGCCAGCCCTTCCAGTATCATTGCTCTGTCTTCAGTAAGCATGCAATTTGGGGGTTGAGATGAGAGCCTGGGTGACTGCATAATAACTTGCTGAGGCTGGAATTTCTGATAGCATTTTGGGAAAGTTACCCCTTTTTTCCACTGTTGGAAAAAGCTCCAGTCTACCAGGTTCTTGGGCAGATAAAAGCTGTCAAAAATGATTTCTGCAGCAGCATGTAGGCAAAGGTACACCCCTTTCTCTTGATCACTACTTCCCAAAAGAACAGCCTGTCTTTTTAAATAACTATTTTCCATGGCAACTTCCTCCACCCTGAGAGTCACAGTAGTCCAAAGCTGGCCCGAGAAAACTCATAACCTTTGTTCCCAAGTTACGTCTTCAAGCAGCCCAGACCATCCCAAGCCATGCCAGCCTTTTCCTCCCGTCCATAGAGGGGAAGGGTCTTTGCTGAGGTTAATGAGAACAGCTCATTCAGGTCTTGCGTGGTCAGTGCGGGAATATAGATCAAAATATTTTACAAAGCAATAGAATAAGCCATGAAAAATTCTAATACTTGCTTACAAGGCCAATGCAGGAGTCTCAGTACTCTGAAAAGTTTCCCTGCCGTAATATTGGCCCATATTTCAGGAGGCTGGAGGGAAAGTACTAAGAAGTAATTTTCTTGGTCAAAGAATAATTTGTCGTTTGGCAGAGCTGGAAGTCTGAGCAGCATTTCACAATAGAGCCCCTTGGGAATGATTGGAAACAGAATAGGCTACAGTCACTGCCTCACTGGTCATTCAAGTATTTACTTAACATTTACTACGCCAGGCTCTCTGGGGACTCGGTGGGGTTTCCAAACATGAATCAGCCCTGCATCCTTCACCATAGGAATTTGGCCAAACTGGTTGAAAAGGAAAACAAAAGCATCAGCAACATCACCCTAATAGTTCCTATTTATCAAGCACTAGGAACTGTGCTAGGTAGTCTCATTTCATCTTCGCCACAGCTCTGCCAGGGAGGTACAGATGCTAGAAGTGCGATTCGGAGGTTCTGGTAAACTGGACCACGTATGCACAGCTAGCGTGTGGCAAAGTCAAGATGAAAAGGCCGCTCTGACCCCACAGCCTCTAACTTGATGCACAGCATAGGATACACTCAGAGAAAGTACACTGGAAGTGATCTCAGGTGGTCTCGGCCTGCAGCAGCTTGAAGCAGGATTTCGTTTTCCGGCCACATATTGAGGTCGGGCCGCGGCAGTGAGAGCGCTGAATCCTAGCCACTAGGCCAGTGGTCAGTGACAAGGCCCTGGCCCTTTGGCTTTGCGGAAATGAATTCCCACAAAGACGGAAGTAGTGAAACAAGTTAAGTGTTTATTAGGAGGAAAAAGAGTATGTGTGGATAGACAGGTGGACTCAGAGTCACGCCCTCATGGTACGTTAAATCACTTACATGGGGCATTATTTCCGGGTTTCCTTTGGCCAATCATCTGGCTTTGCCTGGTTCTGAGTCCATATTTGGTATATCTTGGGGTCCTCCCACGTGTGCGTGCATCTCTTAGCCAAGACAGATTCTAGCGAAGAGGCCTATGGGTAGGTTGACATCGCCTACTATGGGGTGGCGCCTCCTACCTTTTGAGCTTCAAGGAGCCTTTTCTGTGCATGCATAGTCCAGATGGTGTCCTTGACTTCAAGAATGAGAAATATGGGGTCTCTATGTATCTGGGCAGGGCTCGGACTCTCCTATTATCCTGCTATTATGGAGTATGTGTCCACAGGGGACGAGCTGCAGCTGCTCAGCCTGGGGCCCATCTATCTCCTGCCTCAGAAGTCCTGAACAGAAATTACATCTCAGCCTCTTTCATTTGGGGATATCAGAGATCATGTTCACCTAAACTCGGTAGTGTTCCTTTTTGCACATTTAACCTAAAACTTTCCTTGGCCTGTGAATAAGCCCAGCAGCTTACTTCTGTTTCTCATGCCCACTTAAAGTTTAGGAAAAGTTACTCATTGGATTATGGATCGTAACATCTTCAGATGGGACCTTTTCTATCCTAACCTGTTTGTCCTGGGGTAGTAAGTCCCACACTCACCTAGGCTGCTATGTGTCCTGTCTGCCCGCTTCCCTGTGCTCCCTTCCTCTTTCCTAGGGGACACCTTTGCCATATGGTTCCCATAGGATTTATCCATATCACCCCCTTTCCCCAAGAACCTGATCTAATCCAGGTGGCCAGAATATTCCATTCCCTGGACTGAGTGATTGGTTCAGATATGGACATGGAATCCAACCAGATCAGTCAGTCTCCCCTGGGACTTTTCTGCTACCGCCAAAGAGTCTTTTGCCCCTGGGTGTTAAGTTGGAAAAGTATGAGTTCAGGACTCCATTTGCCATCTTGCCCAATACAAAGAGCTGAGAAGGCAGAGTGAGGGCTCGCTGACAATATCGTTGTGACCTAGACCTCACATACCTAGGCTAGCGACATAGGTGATCTTTTCAGTAAGTACCCTCTCTCCATAAGCTAGTATGAGTTGGGTTTCGTCCACTAGAAACCACAACTTCTGAATAATACATTAAGGCAGTTGGCTGCAGAGTTCTGTGATTACATGTACCTCAGCACTAAAAATTTGTGCTGACTCTCAAAATACACATATATGCATGTGTTTGTTACATACTTGCGTTGCTGTACTAACATACTGTGTAATTAAAGAATACACAAAATATATATGTCATAAAAGGATGATTAAAAGCTAAATATAAATAAAAGATTTAATGTTTTCTTTCTGAACCCCTTTGAATTATCTTACAAAGTCCCTGAATGGTCACATCTCACTTTAGAGACCACCTATGAACGGAGTTAGGAGGGTGAGACAGGAGGTTGGGCACTACTGAGAAAATCAGAGCTCAGATCTTAGAAAATGGGGCGGTTTCTGTTGGTGATGCACTCTAGGGTGACACTTTGCTGGTAGGTGATGGAGATCATTGGCAGAGATGAAGGACATTGGACCTCAGGAGATTGGGGAAACAGGACAGAATGACAGGTACCTCAATAATGTCCTCTACTTTTCAGCATCATCACTGAAGCCCTCTGCATCCTCTCCATGGAATTCATAATTTTCTCATAACTCAACTTTGACTCCCATCACATTGTATCATTGGTAGGTGACAAACCTTCTATCTCTTTGACTTAACTGTAAACATTTTAACCACAGTTGGCTAAGTTCTGCATCCCTAATGCTTACTTAACACAAGACTTGGAAACTTCTGTGACGAACAAATGCATTCATTACCCCAACTTAGAGCCAGGAAAGGAAATAAATTTAAGGCTCTAGCTTGGCAGGAGATAAGATAGTAAGAACTCCCATGTATCACTTCTCAGCTGAGAGAACTTCACGTTAAGCTTTGTATGGGTCACGTTAAACCTGTGCATGGTAAGAACTGTAGCCTGTATCTACTACTTCAGAAGGGAGCAGACCACTTCTGATGCTTTCCCAATGACTCAAAATATAATAGCAAACATTCAGTATATGTGACAAGCTCTTAATATGCATCAACTGAAAAAATAAATACTATCATCCTCAATTTACGTATGTGAAAACTGAGTTTTACAGAGGTCAGATAATTTGCCTGAGTTCAGAGTGAGGGTTCAAAGAGCATCGTGTGACTTCAAAGCCGTGCTGTATCAGAACTTTCATTTTTTTTAAGCAGGACTCTCTCCTGTAGATGGCCCTGGCTTCAATCCCTCCCAATCGGAATCCAGGATCTAATCCCTGGATCTATACTGACTGTAGCCCTATTTAACCCCTTCACTGACATTCTGCCTTTCTGAGCCTCTCAGCTTATTAGCACAGCACGTTTGCCTGGTGTTACCCTACTTGGAATCCTGATTCTCGCAACTCTCTGCTGCCCCCATCTGGCGCCCAGAAGTACAGACTCCATCATTTCAGTCTAATCCCTTGTGAGCACTCTCCGACGGCCATATCTGTAACTAAATTTTCTAGAGGCCATATTAACAAAGAGAATAGATGAAATTAATTTTAATAAAATATTTCGTTTAACCTAATATATCTAAAATATTATCATTACAATACCAAAAATGTGTTAATGAGATTTTACATTCTGTTTTTCATCAAAATCTGGTACATATTTTACACTTGGAGGACATCTGAATTTGCACTAGCCACATTTCAACTGCTCAGGTAACCACATGTGGCTAGTGACTTCAGTATTCTACGTCTTAGCCTTAGACATTAAATCTGTTCTTCATGTCTGATTAAATTAGTAAAGTGGTTCCCATCTGGAGATAAAATGGCATTACCAAGTTTTGATACTTAACTAACGGGTTCTACCAAATCTAAGTGAACTGTAATAGAAGGATATCACTCGAGAGTCAATTTGATATGGTGGGGAGAGCACAGGCTTTATAGTCAGACGTTCTCAAATTAAAATCTCAGCAAAACGGTAGATAAAAGGATCTTCACTAATTGATTGTTTACAATAGTGAAAAATTAAGCATTTGTTTAAATTTCCCTCACTAGGGCAATGCATAACAAATTGTGGTATATTCCCATATATTCCCCTGATGGAATATAACACATCATTTAAATGAACAAACTAGATCTACATGTGTGCATGACACAGTTATAACTTAAAAAAGATTAATGATAAAATGTATTATAGGATACCTTCAGTATGAGATCAATTTTTAAAGTTTATATACATGTAAAATTCTGTAATACATTGTTTGTGAATATACGCTAATGACATGCAGTTATGAAGACGTGCCTGGAAAGATATACATCCACTTTCAAAGAGTGGTTCTCTGGTGATGGAAGGAGGGAAATTGGGTGACAGTGTGCAAAGTAAGACTTCAACAGTATTTGGAATGATTTATTGAGGAGGAGGAGAAAATATTTAAGACAAAGACTTAGGCAGTTAACAAATGACTACAGCTCAGGAAGTCCCTTGACTGAAGAACACTTTGTTCAGCCTCTTAGTAGTTTTGAGGAAATAAAACCAGCAAATGCAATTCTTAATCTAGAGACTTTCTCGACAAGCTTCCATCTCAAATCCGTTTTCTAAGGTAGCGCATCTTCCCACAAGGCAAACCCATACTTCCACAACACTGGCTTAGAAAAGGTTAGAGAAGATGCGAGGAACAGCTATAAATACTGAACTTACCACCTAGGCAAGTCTGGAAAGAAATGCCTTTCTGAACTATCTAATGATTTCACTTAATGGAACATGACAAGATGTGCCTTGACAGTTTGTTCAATCTGCAGGATTTCTACTCAGAGCTGTAGACAGCAGAAGAAAACTTTAATTAATGCAAAGTTAATTATCATGCAGGCATTGGGAATTTAATATAGTGCTTATAGAGGATTTATTCCTGGACATATTTTTTATCAACATCTCCTAATCCATCTGTGCTTCTACAGTAAGGTTTCTAACGCTAAAATCCTATGACTGTTTCCATTTGCTCTACTATAATTATGCAAAACTGTGTGTTTTGTTCAGCCTGATCCTAGTTCAGTTTAAACACTGATTAAATGGGAAATAAATTAATGTGATGCAAGTGTGGATGGAATCATCATAAACTGGTGCTTACCTACAGAAACAAACCATTCACTAATGAGATAATTGTACACTTTATTTCAGGGAAAACATTTGATGAGATCAAATGGAGTACACACATTCGTGGACCCCAATAAACGGGTATGTTACAAGAATGACAGTAAATTAATTTGAAGAAGCTCTCCTAGCACAGGATATGCAGTCTCTAGTTAGAAAAATGAGGAGTCCAATGAAAGAGAAAACGTGATCAGCCTTGCCCACTCAACGATGTTTGTCCTACCAAGGTAATGTGACTTTTTTTCTACTTTGTTTTATTCACTTCTGTATCTCCAGTGCTCAGAACAGTGCTTGGTACATAGTAGGTGTTCATTATGTATTTGTTGAATGGACGGATGAATGTTTTAGGACCAGTAAACTCTCTAGCTGGGCACCAGCACTTCATGGTAGTTCTGTAATTTCTCTCAATACTTCTCCTCAAAAATCAAACAGATTACTCAGAAAGACCTCTTAGGGCTTCCCTGGTGGTGCAGTGGTTGAGAGTCTGCCTGCCGATGCAGGGGACACGGGTTCGCGCCCCGGTCTGGGAAGATCCCACATGCCGCGGGGCGGCTGGGCCCGGGAGCCATGGCCGCTGAGCCTGTGCGTCCGGAGGCTGTGCTCCGCAACGGGAGAGGCCACAACAGTGAGAGGCCCGCGTACGGCCAAAAAAAAAAAAAAAAAAAAAAAAGACCTCTTAAACTAAACTTGTTACCATAGTAGAGATGAGATTCATCTAGGGGAACAGCACCTATAACACATTTTTGCAAAGGGTCTGGCACTGAAACATTCTGTGGACACTATGATCATCTTCCATTCAACAAATATTTAACAGGTATCTATTATGTGCTTTGGTGTATATAAGAAAGGAAATAAAGAGACCCTGCCTTTCAAGAAGATTGTTTTTAGTAAGATTATTACTGTCTATAATACTACATGAGATAAATACCCCAAAAAAGTCATAACAATACATAGTTAGGGAAAACTGGATGGAGAAAATATTTCCAATAGCAGTGGTCATGAAAAGCTTTATGTAAGAGCAGATATTTGAGATGGGTCTTG
The DNA here is from genome assembly GCF_964374135.1 of Grampus griseus. Taxonomy (NCBI): domain Eukaryota; kingdom Metazoa; phylum Chordata; class Mammalia; order Artiodactyla; family Delphinidae; genus Grampus; species Grampus griseus. Next base: position 98,819,213 of record NC_139018.1, read on the forward strand.
AAGCAAAGTTGGGATTTGACAAGTGGAGACAGATACTGGGATACAGAGAAGCTCAAGGTAATGTGACTTTTAATCAAAGAATGGAGACAGTTAATTCTCTGATGAATAAAACGTGCACATTTAAAGTAATAAAAATCCCAGGTGGTCACCTGAGAATTTCTGCAGAGACCACAGTAGACTTCTACAAACCAGCATAATGCCACTGACCCTGGATTCCCTGCAGATAAAATCTGGGGACTCATTAAAGGTATTTTATGGCTAATCTTTTTAAGCCCATGGTGGCTTAAAAAGTGGTAGCTACAATATTTCAACCAAAAAAGACTCAACTAGACCCCAGCTTTCCGGGAGATAAGCCTGGATTGGACCTGCCAAAGTAGAGTTCTCAGCAGTCGAAGCATTCACTGTGCACTTTGGTGATGAGGGATGAAACAGTCCTCTGACTTCCTCAGAATAGAACTCATGGATGTCTAAGAACATGATATTCTAAGCATGAACAGATGACTTCCTTGGTGGATATAGCTCATTACTAAGCAGGCAAGTCCCTCAACCCATGTTATAGGAGTAAACCATGTCCATCAGAGAAATGGAGGCATCACAGATACCAGCAATCAGGTGTGTACAGGCCAGAAGAGCAGTAGAAAAAGACAGAAATGCCTGAACTTTTTAATAAAAAAACATTCCTGGGCTGAGATAATGAGTCCAAGATTTAGCACCACATTTATAATAGTTTCTTTTTGTTTCTAATTACAAAGTCAATACTTGCTCATTTAAAACAAAATGCAGATAAACACACAAAGAAAAATAACATGAAAAAACGTCCATGACCCTATTTATCCAAAATGTATGTTTCCTTTCAATGTTGTATGTAATTATTTAAGAGCAGGGTTTCTCAACTTCAGCACTACTGACATGTTGGACCAAATAATTCTTTGTTGTGGGGGACTGTCTTATCCCTGACCTCTAGTCACGAGATGCATCACCTCAGTGTAGCAGCCAAAAATGTCTCTAAACATTGACACGTGTCCCCTGAAAGGCAAAATAGTATCCAGCTGAAAACCACTGTTTAAGTGGAGTCACATCATACAATTTCAAAAGCCCCCCAATTTTTTTTATTGAAGTATAGTTGATTTACAATCTTTTATTGGTTTCAGGTGTACAACACAGTGATTCAATACTTTTATAGATTATACTCCATTCAAAGGTATTACAAAATAATGGCTGTATCTCCCTGTGCTCTACAATAGATCCTTGTTGCTTATTTAATTTATACATAGTAGTTTGTAGTTCTTATACCCTTACCCCTATCTTGCACCTCCCCCTTTCCCTCTCCCCACTAGTGTGTTCTTTGTAATTGTGAGTCTGTTTCTGAAACCCTCAACTTTCACTTAACAATATATTATAAGCATCTTTCTGTGTAATAAGAAACATTTCTGTGGCATCTTTTTTAATGGCTTCAGACTATTCTACTACATGATGCGCTATAATTTAGTAAACTGTCCTTAATTTATTTAACCCGTCCTTAATTTATTTAACCAGTCCTTGTTTTCAGTGTTGTGCTAAAATATGATGAACATCTTTGTACATACATATGCTGGCACCACATTATTTCTTAGATTATATTTCTTAAGATTTCTGGGTCAAGATGGGGGGTTTTTTTTGGTTTGGTTTTTTTTGTTTGTTTGTTTTTTAATGTCCTCTTATTTTAAAACTTTTGACATACCCTTGCATTATTTTCTGTTTGAGATTGGTGTCAGTCTTTACCTGGGACATTCTCTCCCACACTGCACCGTGAGTTCAGGGATTTATTTCTCTATTTTCTATATGCTACAATATCCACACATTGTCTAGAGCTGTGCCTGGCACATAGTTGCAGCTCAGTATCCATTAAATAGATGAATGGATACGTGAAAGATGGCAGTTAAAATTTCAAACTCCTTGCAAACTGCTAATTTTGAAGCTTATCCAAAAAGAGTACGTTTAAGGTTGATTCTGAAGTAATAAATAGGTTATAAATGTACTTTGACTTCAGAGAAGAAGGAAGTGTATTAAGAGGCAGATTAAAAGTCCAAGACCTGAACACTTCAGTTTCAAGTTTGCAGTTGGAATGAAGAGAATTTGGTGGAGGTAGGGAAATGATGAATTATTTAGTGAGTCTCCCTAGCTCTGTTGTTTCTTTCGAAGATAATACCTATTCATTGCCTCATGACTTTACAGCTTCCTTACTGAGAAGAAAATAAAGAGAGAAACTGGTGTCTTTGAATACTATTGTAAATCAAGACTAAGAAATTTGGAAGATGCCATTTTGACTAAACGTTGATGTTTTGTGATGGAAACATTCCAAAATGAGTTTGAATAGTTCATCTGGGCTAACATTTTGTACCTGTTTATATCTAATTAGTGGACCCCGAACCCCAAAGTGATTGAGAAAATACAAATTTGATTATAACAAGGGTATGAGAAAAATGCTTCAAGTAATGTTCCATCCTTTGGCTCCGTCCACCTACAGATGGTACAATACATCTCTCTTAAACAAAACGCCCAACTTGTTCCCCTCATACATTCTCTTAACCTCTCTTTAAAGGTAAATTTTATTTTTTGTGATAAGCTACTTCGTGGAAGAAACACAAGTGGAAGATAAAGAATATGATGAGAGCCTCATGTAGGATTCAAGGAGTCCTAGCCAGGCCATTCATAATTGTAAGAATTAAAGGGCTTCCCTAGTGGTGCAGTGGTTAAGAATCCACCTGCCAATGCAGGGGACATGGGTTCGAGCCTTGGTCCGGGAAGATCCCACATGCCGCGGAGCAACTAAGCTCACGCGCCACAACTACTGAGCCTGCTCTCTAGAGCCTGCGAGCCACAACTATCCAGTTAATTACCATAGTGGAGTCATGAGGTACTTGGAAAATTACATAACTGCGTTGAAATTATACACACATCATGCTAAAAATGTTTCCATTATTTTGGAAAGCCACTTGATAACATGATGAAACACATTAGAGTGTTTGGTAAAATTCCTCTTGAAAAGGCACTATTTGAAAACAACTTTGCCTTAATTGCCTAAACTAAGAAATTCTAGATGTTATTGATGTTAGTCCTCAACCTTGGGAACACATCAGGATCATCTGATAGCATTTTTCAGCTTTCCTTAGTTAAAATTGACAAATAAAATTGTAATATATTTGAAGTATACAACCTGATGATTTAATCTACATAAACATACATTATGAAGGGATTCCTCAATCAAGTTAATTAACACATCCATTGCCTCACATATTTACCGTTTGTGTGTGTGACTGAGACACTTAAGTTTTACCCTTAGCAAATTTCAATGACACAATGCAGTGTTAAGACACTATAGTCACCATGTTTTACATTAGATCCTCTTATAGCGGAAAGTTTGTCCCCTTCTACCAGCCTCCCTATTTCCTCTATTCCCCTGCCCCCAGCAATCACTTTCATTCTGTTTCTATGAGTTTCACCTCTTTTTTCAATTCTACATATAAGTGACACCATGCAGTATTTGTGTATTTGGCTTATTTCATTCAGCATAATGCCCCCAAGGTCCATGCAAATTATCACTAAAGGAAAGATTTCCTTCTTTTTATGGCTGAATAATATTCCTCATTGTGTGTGTGTATTGACATTTTCTTTACACATTTATGGTCAGCAGACTTAGATTGCTTCTATGTCTTGGTTATTGTAAATAATGTGCAACGAACATGGAAGTATACAGATACCTCTTTGCCATAATGGTTTTGTTCCCTTTTGATATATACCAAGAAGTGGGATTGCTGGGTCATGTAGTAGTTCTATTTTTAATTTTTTAATTACAACCAACAGTACAAATGTTGGATTTTCTCCACAACCAAACCAGAATTTATGTATTATCTCTTTTATTTGTTTTTTATTGAAGTATAATTTATTTATACTTTATTTATAATATAACTAATGTTATATTAATTCAGGTGTATAACATAGTGATTAGATATTTTTATAGATTATATTCCATTTAAAGTTGTCATAAAATATTGGTTATATTCCCTGTGCTGTATATTACTTCCTTATATCTTATTTTATATGTAGTATTTTGTACCTCTCAATCCCCTTCCCGTCTTGCTGCTCTCCCCACCCCTCTGCCCTCTGATAAACACTCATTTGTTCTTTGTATCTATGTTTTGTGACCTTCATTTTTTTGTTTTTTAGATTCCACATATAAGTAAAAACATACAGTATTTATTTTTCTTTGTCTGACTTACTTCATTAGTGATAACATCCAGATCCATCCATATTGTTGCAAGTGGAAAATCTTCATTCTTTTTTATGACTAATATTCCAATGGAGTATTATATATTATATATGTATAATATATTGTATATATGTTATATGTATAATATATTGTATATATGTTATATATAGTATATATGTTATATATATATTGTATATATGTTATATATGTATAATATCACATCTTCTTTACCCAGTCATCTGTCGATGGACACTTAGGTTGTTTCTGTATCTTGGCTATTATAAACAGTGCTGCTATGAACATGGGGGGGTGCATATATCCTTTTAAATTAGTGTGTTTTTATTCTTCAGATATATACCCAGAGTGGAATGGTTAGATCATATGGTAGTTCTATTCTTAATATTTTGAGGAACCTCCATACTGTTTTCCATAGTGGCTATACCAATTTATATTCCCACCAACAGTGAATGAATGTTCCCTTTTCTCCACATCCTTGCCAAAATTTGTTATTTGTGGTCTTGTTGATTTTAGCCTTTTCTGACAGGTATGAGGTGATATCTCGTTGTGGTTTTGATTTGCATTTCCCTAATTAGTGATGTTGAGCATCTTTTCATGTGCCTCTTGGCCATCTGTACATCTTCTTTGGAAAGATATCTATTCAGGTCTTCACCCATTTTTTAAAATCAGGTTGTTTTTTGATAGTGAATTGTATGAGATTCTAAATATATTTTGGATGTAAACCCCTTATCAGTTATATCATTTGAAAATATCTTCTCTCATTCAGTAGGTTGTTTTTTCATTTTGTTCATGGTTTTCTTTGCTAAGAAAAAGCTTTTAAGTTTAACTAGATCTAATTTGTTTATTTTTGCTTTTGTTTCCCTTGCCTGAAGAGACAGATCAAAAAAATTCTACTAAGAATTATGTCAGAGTGTACTACCTATACTTCCTTCCAGGATTTTTATGATTCCTGGTCTTATATTTAGGTCTTTACAATTTTGGGTTTATTTTTGTACATGGTGTGGGAAATTTTTCTAATTTTATTCATTTATGTGTGGCTGTCCAATTTTCCCAGCACCATTTATTGAAGAGAGACTGTATTTTCCCCATTGTATATATTTTCCTTTTTGTTGTAGTTTAATTTACCATATATGTGTGGGTTTAGTTCTGATCTCTCTGTTCCATTGATCTATGTGTCTGTTTCTGAGCCAGTACCATAATGTTTTGATTACTGTAGCTTTGTAGTGTAGTTTGAAATCAGGGCACATGATAACTCCAGCTTTGTTCTTTTTTCTTAAGATTGTTTTGGCTATTTAGGGTATTTTGTAGATAAATAGGAATTTTAGGCTTATTTGTTCTAGTTCTGTGAAAAATGTCATGAGTATTTTGATAGGGATTGTGTTAAATCTGTAGATTGCCTTGGGTCATATGGACACTTGAACAATATTAATTCTTCCAATCCCTGAACACGTGATATTTTTTCATTACTTTGTATCATCTTCAATTTCCTCCATCAATGTTTTATAGTTTTCAAAGTAAAGGTCTTAATCTCTGTGGTTAAGTTTATTCCAAGTCATTTTATTATTTTTGATGCAATTTTAAACAGGATTGTTTTCTTGCTTTCTCTTTCTCATAGTTAATTATTAGTGTAGAGAAAAGAACAGATTACTGTGTATTAATCTTATGTCCTACAACTCCACTGAATTCATTTATTCTAATATTTTTTTAGTGGAGACTTTAGGGTTTTATGCATATAGTGTCATGTCTGCAAATTGTGACAGTTTTGTTTTTTCCCTTCCAATCTGAATGCCTTCAGTTTCTTTTTCTCATCTGATTGCTGTGGCCAATACTATGTGAATAGAAAAGGCAAGAGTGGACATCCTTGTTTCTGATGTTAAAGGAAAATTTTTCAGTTTTTCACCATTGAGTACAATGTTAGCTGTGGGTTTGTCATAGATGGCCTTTATTATGTTGAGATATGTTCCCTCTACACTCCCTTTAATTGAGAGTTTTTATCATGAATGGGTGGTAAATTCTGTCAAGTGCTTTCTGCATCTATTGAGATGATCATGTGATTTTGATCCTTTGTTTTGTTAATGTGGTGTATCATATTGATTTATTTGGATATTGAATCATTCTTGGAACCCTCAAATAAATCCCAATTAATCATGGTGTATGAGCATTTGTATGTATTGTTGAATTTGGTTTGCTAATATTTTGTTAAGGATTTTTGCATCTATGTATTCATCAGATACTGGCTTGTAAGTTTCTTTGTACTGTCTTGGTCTGGTTTGGGTGTCAGGCTAATGGTGGCCTCATAGAATTAATTTGAGAGTGTTCCCCTCTCTTCAATTTTTTGGAATATTTTGAAAAGGTTAAGTAGTACCTCTTCTTTATATGTTTGATAGAATTCACCTGTGAAGCCACCCAGTCCTGAATGCTTTTGGGGAATTTTTTTATTACAAATTCAATTTCATTACTGGTAGTTGGCCTGTTAATGTTATCCACTTCTTCCTGATTCAGTTTTGAAAGATTGTATCTTTCTGGGAACTTATCCATTTCTTCTAGTTTGTCCAATTTTTTGGCATATAACAGTTCATAGTGCTTTCTTCGAAATTTTTTGTATCTCTGTGGTATGAGTTGTAATTTCTCCTCTTTTATATTTTGTTTATTTGGATCTTCTTTTGTTATGAACATGGCTAAAGGTTTATCAATTTTGTTTACCTTTTTTTAAAAAATAGCTCTTGGTGTTTTTGATCTTTTCTATTGTTTTTATTCTTGTTCTCGTTGTTTTTCTGGTCTCTGTTTGATTTAATTCCTCTCTGACCTTTAATATGTCCCTCCTGGTGACTTTGGGCTTTGTTCTTGTTTCTCTAATTCCTTAGGTGGTAGGTTAGGTTGATTGTTTGAGATTTTTCTTGTTTCTTGTGGCAGGCCTGCATCACTATAAACTTCCTTCTTAGAACTGCTTCTGTTGCATCCCATAGAGTTTGGAAAGTTGTGTTTTTATTTTCATGTGTTTCAAGGTATTTTCTGATTTCCACCTCAATTTCTTCAATGATTTATTGTTTTTTTAGTAGCATGATGTTCAGTCTCCAAGTGTTTGTGTTTTTCCTATTTTTCTTCCTGCAATTGACTACTAGTTTCATACCACTGTGGTCAGAAAACTTGCTTGCTATAATTTCTATCCTTTTAAATTTTGAGACTTGCTTTGTGGCCTAGCATGTGATCTATCCTGGAGAACTTTCCATGTGCACTTGAAAAGAATGTGTATTCTGCTGTTTCTGGATGGACTGTCCAGTAGGTATCTACTAAGTCCATCTGGTCAAATGTATCATATGAGGCCAGTGTTTCCTTTTTGATTTTCTCTCTGGATGATCTGTCCGTTGATGTAACTGGGGTGTTAAAACTCCCTGCTGGTTTTTTTATTATTATTATATTTTTTGGGTGTGTTGGGTCTTCATTTCTGTGCGAGGGCTTTCTCCAGTTGTGGTAAACGGGGGCCACTCTTCTTCGCGGTGCACAGGCCTCTCACTGTCGTGGCCTCTCTTGTTGCGGAGCACAGGCTCCAGATGAGCAGGCTCAGTAACTGTGGCTCACGGGCCTAGTTGCTCCGTGGCATGTTGGATCCTCCCAGACCAGGGCTTGAACCCGTGTCCCCTGCATTGGCAGACAGATTCTCAACCACTGTGCCACCAGGGAAGCCCCCTGCTATTTTTTTATTGTCAGTTTCTCCCTTTATGTCTGTTAATATTTGCTTTATGTACTTAGGTGTGCTTATATTATGTGCATATGTATAGGAACGTTATAGCCATTTCATGTATTGATCTTTTATCATTATATAATTTATCTCTTTGTCTTATGTTATAGACTTTGTTTTAAAGTCTACTTTGACTGACATGAATATTGATACCCCAGCTTTCTTGTCATTTCAGTATGCCCAGAATACCTTTTTCCATCACCTCACTTTAAGTTTGTGTGTCTTTACCTCTGAAGTGAGTCTATTGTAGGCAGCATAAGGATGGATCTTGTTTTTTCTTTTTTTCTCAATTACCCAAGCTATATCTTTTTTTAAGTGAAGTATAGTTTATTTACAATATTGTGTTAGTTTCAGGTGTACAGCAAAGTAATTCAGTTCCATATATACATATATATACACACACACACATCCTTTTTCAGATTCTTTTTCATTATTGGTTATTACAAAATATTGAATATAGTTCCTGGTGCTATACAGTACTTCCTTGTTATCTATTTTATATATAGTAGTGTATATCTGTTAATCCCATACTCCTAATTTATCTCTCCCCCCTTTTCCCCTTTCCCCTTTTGTAACCATAAGTGTGTTTTCCATGTCTGTGAGTCTGTTTCTGTTTTGTAAATAAGTTCATTTGTACTATTTATTTTAGATTCCACATATAAGTGATACCATATGATACTTGTCTTTCTCTGTCTGACTCACTTAATATGATAATCTCTATGTCCATCCATGTTGCTACAAATGGCATTATTTTATTCATTTTTGTGGCTGAGTAATATTCCATTGTATATATGTACCACGTCTTCTCTATCCACTCATTTGTCAATGGACATTTAAGTTGCTTCCGTGTCCTGGCTATTGTAAATAGTGCTGCTATGAACAGTGCGGTGCATGTATCCTCTTGAGTTAGAGTTTTCATCTTTTCCAAATATATGCCCAGAAATGGGATTGCTGGATCATATGGTAAAACTATTTTTAGTTTTCTGAAGTACCTCCATTTTTCTTCATAGTGGCTGCATTAATTTACATTCCCAACAACAGTATAGGAGGGGTCCCTTTTCTCCACACCCTCTCCAGCATTTGTTATTTGTAGACTTTCTGATGATGGCCACTCTGACTGGTATGAGGTGATACCTCATTATATTTTTGATTTGCCTTTCTCTAATAATTAGTGATGCTGAGCATCTCTTCATGTTCCTGTTGGCCATGCTTCTTTAGAGAAATGTCTATTAAGATCATCCAACCATTTTTTGATTTGGTGGTTTGTTTTTTTGATATTGAGTTGTAGGAGCTGTTTATATATTTTGGAAATTAAGCCTTTGTCAGTTGCATTGTTTGGAAATATTTTGTCCCATTCCATAGGTGGTCTTTTTGTTTTGTTTATGGTTTCCCTTGCTGTGAAAAATATTTTAAGTTTAAGTCCCATTTGTTTATTTTTGGTTTTATTTCTATTTCTTTGGGAGACTGACCTAAGAAAATATTGCTACAATTTATGTCAGAGAATGTTTCACCTGTGTTCCCTTCTAGGCGTTTTATGGTGTCATGTCTTTAAGTCTTTGAGCCATTTTGAGTTTATTTTTGTGTATGGTGTGAGGGAGTGTTCTAACTTAATTGATTTACATGCAGCTATCCAGCTTTCCCAACACCACTTGATAAAGATACTGTCTTTTCTCGAGAACAAAAGTATGGAGACCAAGGAGGGAAAGCAGGAGGGTGGGTGGTGGTGGGGATGAATTGGGAGATTGGAATTGACATATATACACTAATATATATAAAATAGATAACTAATAAAAACCTGCTGTATACAATTTTTTTTTTTTTTTTTTTTGGCAGTATGCAGGCCTCTCACTGTTGTGGTCTCTCCCGTTGTGGAGCACAGGCTTCGGATGCGCAGGCTCAGCAGCCATGGCTCACAGGCCCAGCCGCTCCGCGGCATGTGGGATCTTCCCGGACCGGGGCACGAACCCATGTCCCCTGCTTCGGCAGGCGGACTTTCAACCACTGCACCACCAGGGAAGCCCTAAAAGTTTTTTTAATTTAAAAATACTGTCTTTTCTTCATTGCATATTCTTGCCTCCTTTGTTGAAGATTAATTGATGGTAAGTGTGTGTGTTTATTTCTGGGCTCTCTATTCTGTTCCATTGATCTATATGTCTGTTTTTGTGCTAATACTAGACTGGTTTGATTACTATAGCTTTTTAGTATTGTCTGAAGTCTGACAGGGTTATGCCTTCTGCTTTGTTGTTTTTCCTGAGGATTGCTTGGGCAATTCTGGGTCATTTGTGGTTCCATATAAATTTTAGAATTATTTGTTCTAGTTCTGTGAAAAATGTCATAGGTAATTTGATAGGGATTGCATTAAATTTGCATAACACTTTGGGTAGTATGGTCATTTTAACAATATTAATGCTTCCAATCCAAGAGAATTGGGATATCTTTCCATTTCTTTGAATCATCTTTAATTTCCTTTATCAGTGTTTTATAGTTCTCAGCATAAAAGTCTTTGACCTCCTTGGTTAGGTTTATTCCTAGGTACTTTTTTTTTTGATGCGATTTTAAACAGGATTGATTTTTTTTTTTTTTTTTTTTTTTTTTTTTTTGCGGTACACGGGCCTCTCACTGTTGTGGCCTCTCCCATTGCGGAGCACAGGCTCCAGACGCGCAGGCTCAGCGGCCATGGCTCACAGGCCCAGCCGCTCCACAGCATGTGGGATCTTCCTGGACCGGGGCACAAACCTGTGTCCCCTGCATCAGCAGGCGGACTCTTAACCACTGCACCACCAGGGAAGCCCAACAGGATTAATATTTACTTTCTCTTTCTGATACCTTAGTGTAAAGAAATGCAACTGATTTCTGTATGTTAATCTTGTATCCTGCTACCTTGCTGGGTTCATTTATCAGTTCTAATAGTTTTTGTGTGGATTCTTTGGGGTTTTCTATATATAGTATCCTATTATCTGCATATAATGACAATTTTACCTCTTCTCTTCCAGTTTGGGTACATTTTACTTCTTTTTCTTGTCTGATTGCTGTATCTAGGACTTCCAATACTATGTTGAATAGAAGTGGTGAGAGCGGGCATCCTTGTCTGGTTCCACAATTGAACTGGAAGGCTTTCAGCTTTCCACCATTGAGTATTATGTTGGCTGTGGGTTTGTCATAAATGGCTTTTATTATGTTGCGATATGTTCTCTGTATACCCACTTTGGTGAAGATTTTTTATCATGAATGGTGGTGAATTTTATCAAATGCTTTTTCTGCATCTATTGAGATGATCATGTGGCTTTTGTCTTTACCTTTGTTGATGTGGTGTATCACACTGATTGATTTGTGTATGTTAAACCATCCTTCTGACCCTGAAATAAATCCAACTTGATCGTGGTGTATGATCCTTTTTATGTGTTATTGAATTTGTTTGCTAATATTTTCTTAAGGATTTTTGCATCTATATTCATCATAAATATTGGCCTGTAATTTTCTTTTCTGATTCTGCCTTTGGTTTTGTTATCAGGGTGATTGTGGCTTCATAGAGTGACTTTGGGAGTGTTCCCTCCTCTTCAATCTTTTTTTTTTTTTTTTTTTTTTTTTGCATTACGCGGGCCTCTCACTGCTGTGACCTCTCCCGTTGTGGAGCACAGGCTCCAGACGCGCAGGCTCAGCGGCCATGGCTCACGGGCCCAGCCGCTCCGCGGCATGTGGGATCCTCCCAGACCGGGGCACGAACCCACATCCCCTGCATCGGCGGGCGGACTCTCAACACTGCGCCACCAGGGAAGCCCCTCTTCAATCTTTTGGAAGAGTTTGAGAAGGATAAGTATAAGTTCTCTCTATGTTTGGTAGAATTCCCCAGTGAAGCCATCTGGTCCTGAACTTTGTTTGCAGGGACTTTTTTTTTTTTATTACAGAATCTAGACCACCTCTAGTGAACAGTCTGTTCAAATTTTATGTTTCTTCTTGATTCAGTTTTGGCAGGCTATATGTTTCTAGAAACTTGTCCATATCTAGGTTATCCATTTTGTTGGCATATAAGTGTTCATAGTATTTTCTTATGATTTTTTGTATTTCTGCATTATCAGTTATTTCTCCCCTTTCATTCCTTATTTCGTTTATTTGGGTCCTCTCTCTTTTCTTTTTGGTGAGCCCGGCCAGAGGTTTCTAGATTTTGTAAATCCTTTCAAAAACAACTTTGGGGGCTTCCCTGGTGGCGCAGTGGTTGTGAGAGTCTGCCTGTCGATGCAAGGGACACGGATTGTGCCCCAGTCAGAGAGGATCCCACATGCCGCGGAGCGGCTGGGCCCGTGAGTCATGGCTGCTGAGCCTGCGCTCTGCAACGGGAGAGGCCACAACAGTGAGAGGCCCATGTACCGCAAAAAAAAAAAAAAAAACAAAAACAAAAAAACTTTGGTTTTATTAATTTTTTCTATTGATTTTTATCTCAGTTTTATTTATGTCCTGTCTGATCTTTATTTCCTTCCTTCTGCTGACTTTAGGTTTTGTTTCTTCTTCTTTTTCTAATTCTTTAAGTTGGTAGGCTAGGTTATTTATTTGGGCTTTTTCTTTTTTGAGGAAGACCTGTATTGCTATGAACTTTGCTCTTAGGACTGCTTTTGCTGCATACCATAGATTTTGTATGGTTGTGTTTTCATTGTCCTTTGTCTCAAGGTAGTTTTTTAATTTCCTCTTTGATTTCATCATTGACCCATTAGCTTTTTGAGGAGTATGTTGTTTAGTCTCCATGTAATCATTTTTTTTCTCATTTCTCTTTCTGTGGTTGATTTCTAGTTTCATGCTGTTTGGGTCAGAAAAGATACTTGAAATAATTTCTATCTTCTCAAATTTGTTGAGACTTATTTTCTGTCCTAGTATGCAGTCTATCCTAGAGAATGTTCCTTGAAATGAATGCACTTGAGAGGAATGTGTATTCTGTTTGGGCTTTTTTTCTAGGGGGGCCATGTAATGTCCTGTAGATAACAGTTCTATTTTGTCATTTGGAATCTCTGTTGCCTTACTGATTTTTCTGTCTAGATCTGTCAATTGATGTCAATGGGAGTTAAAGTCTCCTACTATTATTGTATTCTCATCAATTTCTCCAATTATGTCTGTTAGTATTTTATGTATTTAGATGCTCCAGTATTGTTTGCATATAAGTTAATGAGTATAATATTCTCTTCTTGTATTGATCCTTTTATCATTATATAGTGTCCTTCTTTGTCTGTCTTTATGGCCTTTGTTTTAAAGTCTATTGTGTCTGATATGACTATTGCTACCCACACTTTCTGGTCATTTCCATTTGTGTGAAATATTTTTTTCCATCCCCTCACTTTCAGTCTGTGTTCATACTTTGCCCTAAAGTAGGTCTCTTGTTGGCAGCCTATTGTAGGTTCTTGTTTTCTTATCCAGTGTGCCACTCTACATCTTTTGATTGGAGCAGTTACTTCATTGACATTTAAAGTAATTATTGATAGGTATGTATTTATTGCAATTTTAAACCTTGTTTTCCAGTTGATTTTGTATTTCGTTTTTGTTCCTTTCTTCTTCTTTTTGTTTTCCCTTTTGTTGTTTGATGGTTTTCTCTTGTATTATGCTTTTTAGGTTTTCTGAATCTATTGTATGTTTTTGATTTGTAATCACCCTGATTTTCAAGTATGTTAACCCATAACTATATCTGCTTACTGTTGACTTGTAGCCATGTAAGGTCAAACACAGTCTTAAAAAATCTACACTTTCTTACTCCCCCAACATTTTGTGATTTTGATGTCCTATTTTACATTCTCATGTTTATCCTTTGCTGTTCATTGTAGTTATAATCGCTTTCACAGAGTTTTTTTGTTTTTTTAATCAATATATGGGCTTATTTATCTACTTTATATATATATAAAATCACAGTAGGAAAGGCCATATTTATATATGGCCTTTCCTATTGTGATTTTCCCTTTACTGTAGATTCTTCTTTTTTATTTAGAGAAGACTTTTCAGTATTTCTTTTAGTTTTTGCTTGTCTGAGAAATTCTTTATCTCTCCCTCTATTCTAAATGATAATATTGCTGGATTGAGTATCCTAGGTTGCAGGTTTTTCTGTTTCAGGACTTTGGTTTTTGTATTTTTTTGTAGTTGAAGTATAGTTGATTTACAATGTTGTGTTAATTTCTGCTGTACAGCAAAGTGACTCAGTTATACATATATATATATATATATATATATATATATATATATATATATATATATATATATATACATTCTTTTTTTATATTCTTTTCCATTATGGTTTATTCCAGGACGTTGAATACAGTTGCCTGTGCTATAAAATAAGACTTTGTTGCCCATGCATTCTATATGTAATCATTTGTATCTACTAACCCTAAACTCCCAATGTATCCCTCCTCTACTCCCCCTTCCCCTTGGGAACTACAAGTCTGTTCTCTATGTCTGTGATCTTGTTTCTGTTTTGTAGGTGGGTTCATTTGTGCCATATTTTAGATTCCACATATAAGTGATATCCTATGACATTTATCTTTTTCTTTCTGACTTACTTCACTTAGTATGATAATCTCTAGTTGCATCCATGTTGCTGCAAATGGCATTATTTTGGTGTTTTTTTATGGCTGGGTAGTATTCTACTGTATATTTATACCACATCCTCTATATCCATTCATCTTTTGATGGGCATTTAGGTTGTTACCATGTCTCGGCTATTGTGAATAGTGCTGCTATGAACATAGGGGTGCATATATCTTTTCAGATTAGAGTTTTGTCTAGATATATGCCCAGGAGTGGGATTGCTGGATCATATGGTAATTCTATTTTCAGTTTTCTGAGTAACCTCCATACAGTTTTCCATAGTGGCTGCAACAATTTACACTCCCACCAACAGTGTAGGAGGGTTCCCTTTTCTCTACACCCTCTCCAGGATTTGTTATTTGTAGACTTCGTTTTTTAAGTGAAAACAGGTATACTGAGAGAGATATACGTTCCATAGGTAGAATATGGTTGTCTCAGAAGGTGAAAGTGGCCCCAGGCTAAGGGGGTGGTTAGTTTTTATGTGCTGGCTAATTTCATGCACTAAAGAGTAGGAGGATTATTCCAACTATTTTGGAGAAGAGTCAGGGACTTCCAGGAGTTCGGCCACCACCCACCTTTTGGCCTTTTTTGGTCAGCCTGGGAACTGTCATGGTATCTGTAGTTGTCATTTAGCATGTTAAAATTTATAATGAGCATATATTGAGGCTCAAGGTCTACCAGAAGTTGAATCTTCTGCCATCTTGGGCATAGTTGGTAACCGGTTTATGTCATATCTTCAACGGCTGTGTCATTCTTTTCTGTTTCTTTTTTTTTTTTATTGAAGTATAGTTGATTTACAATGCTGTGCCAATCTCTGCTGTACTGCAGAGTGACTCAGTTATACACATATAATCATTCTTTTTTTAATATTCTTTTCCATTATGGTTCATCACAGGATATTGAATATAAGTTCTCTATGCTATACAGTGGGACCCTGTTGCTTGTCCATCCTATATTTAATAGTTTACATCTGCTAATCCCAAACTCCCAATCCATCCCTCCCCCTTGGTAACCACTATGCTGTTCTCTGTCTGTGAGTCTGTTTCTGTTTTGTAGATAGGTTCATTTGTGCCATACTTTAGATTCCACATATAAGTGATATCATATGGTATTTGGGTTTCTCTTTCTTGACTTCACTTAATGTGATAATCTGTAGTTGCATCCATGTTGCTACAAATGGCATTATTTTGGGTTTTTTTGTGGCTGAGTAGTATTCCGTTGTGTGTGTGTTTGTGTATACACCACATCTTCTTTATCCATTCGTCTGTTGATGGACATTTAGGTTGTTTCCATATTTTGGCTATTGTGAATAGTGCTGCTATGAACATAGAGGTGCATGTATCTTTTTGATTTATATCTTTGTCCAGGTATATGCCCAGGAATGGGATTGCTGGATCATATGGTAATTCTATTTTTAGTTTTCTGAGGTACTTTCACAGTAATTCCCATAGTGGCTGCACCTGCTTGCTTTCCCACCAACAGTGTAGGAGGGTTCACTTTTCTCCACACCCTCTCCAGCATTTGTTATTTGTAGACTTTTTAATGATGGCCATTCTGACTAGTGTGAGGTGGTACCTCATTGAAGTTTTGATTTACCTTTCTCTAATAATTAGCAATGTTGAGCATCTCTTCATGTGCCTGTTGGCCATAGCTTCTTTAGAGAAATGTCTATTTAGGTCTTCTGCCCATTTTTCAATTGGGTTGTTTGTTTCTGTTGTGGTTGAGTTGTATGAGCTGTTTGTATATTTTGGAAACTAAGCCCTTTTTGGTCTCATTGTTTGTAAATATTTTCTCCCATTCCATAGGTTGTCTTTTTATTTTGTTTATGGTTCCTTTGCTGTGCAAAAGCTTTTTAAGTTTGATTATGTCCCATCTGTTTATTTTTGCTTTTATTTCTATTGCCTCGGGAGGCTGACCTAAGAAAACATTGGTATGATTTATGTCAGAGAATGTTTTGCCTATGTTCTCTTCTAGGAGTTTTATGGTGTCATGTCTTATATTTAAGTCTTTAAGCCATTTTGAGTTTATTTTTGTGTGTAGTTTGAGGGTGTGTTCTAAATTCATTGATTAACATGCAGCTAACTTTCCAGCACCACTTACTTAAGAGACTTTTCCCCATTTTATATTCTTACATCCTTTGTTGAAGATTAATAGACCATAGATGTGTGGGTTTAGTTTTGGGCTCTCTATTCTGTTCCATTGATCCATATGTCTGTTTCTGTGCCAATACCATGCTGTTTTGATTACTATAGCTTTGTAGTATTGTCTGAAGTCTGGGAGAGTTATGCCTTCTGCTTTGTTCTTTTTCCTCAGGATTGCTTTGGCAATTCTGGGTCTTTTATGGGTCCATATAAATTTTAGAATTATTTGTTCTACTTCTGTGAAAAATGTCATGGGTAATTTGATAGGGATCACATTAAATTTGTGTATTGCTTTAGGTAATATGGCTAAATAGCATACTAATGGCAATATTAATTCTTCCAGTCCAAGAGCATGGGATATCTTTCCATTTCTTTGAATCATCTTTAATTTCCTTTTTAATGTTTTATACTTCTCAGCATATAAGTCTTTCACCTCCTTGGTCAGGTTTATTCCTAAGTTTTGTTTTGGGTTTTTTGGTGCAAGTTAAATATTTTTTTTACATTCCCTTTCTAATATTTCATTGTTAGTGTAAAGAAATGCAACTGATTTCTGTATGTTAATCTTGTATCCTGCTACCTTGCTGAGTTCATTTATCAGTTCTAGTAGTTTTTGTGTGGATTCTTTGGGGTTTTCTATATATAGTATCCTATTATCTGCATATAATGACAGTTTTACCTCTTCCCTTCCAGTTTGGATACATTTTATTTCTTTTTCTTGTCTGACTGCTGTGCCTAGGACTTCCAATACTATGTTGAATAGAAGTTGTGAGAGTGGGCATCCTTGTCTTGTTCCAGAATTTAGCAGGAAGGCTTTCAGCTTTTCACCATTGAGTGTTATATTGGCTGTGGGTTTGTCATAAATAGCTCTTATTATGTTAAGATATGTTCCCTCTATATCTACTTTGGTGAAGGTTTTTATCATGAATGGATGTTAAATTTTGTCAAATGCTTTTTCTGCATCTATTGAGATGATCATGTGGTTTTTGTCTTTTTTTGTTGATGTGGTGTATCACATTTATTGATTGGTGTATGTTGAACCATCCTTGTGAACTTGGGATGAATGCCACTCGGTCATGGTGTATGATCTTTTTTAGGTGTTGTTGGATTTGGTTTGCTAATATTTTGTTAAGAATTTTTGCATCTGTATTCATCAAAGATATTGGCCTGTAATTTTCTTTTTAGGTGGCCTTTTAGGACTTTGGATATATTTTGCCTCTCCCTTCTGGCCTGCAAAGTTTCTGTAGAGAAATCAGCTTATGGGGGTTCCCTTGTAAGTGACTGTTTCTTCTTCTCTTGATGCCTTTAGAATCTTCTCTTTATCTTTTTTTTTGTTTGTTTGTTTGTTTGTTTTTGCGGTACGCGGGCCTCTCACTGCTGTGGCCTCTCCCGTTGCGGAGCACAGGCTCCGGACACGCAGGCTCAGCGGCCATGGCTCACGGGCCCAGCCGCTCCGCGGCATGTGGGATCTTCCCGGACCGGGGCACGAACCCGTGTCCCCTGCATCGGCAGGCAGACTCTCAACCACTGCGCCACCAGGGAAGCCCAAGAATCTTCTCTTTATCTTTAACTTTTGCCATTTTCATTGATATGTCTTGTTACAGGTCTTTTGGGATTCATCTTGTTTGGAACCCTCTGTGCTTCCTGTACCTGGGTATGTTTCCTTGTTTAGGTTTGGGGAGTTTTCAGCCATAATTTCTTCAAATACATTTTTGATCCCCTTTTCTCTTCTCCTTCTGGGATCCCTATTACATGGAGATTAGCATGCTTTATGTTATCCTATACATCTCATATGTTGCGTTCATTATTTTTTTTCTGATTGTCTTTCTCTCTGATGTTCTGATTGGATGACTTACAGATCACTTGTTCATTCTTCTGCCTTGTTTAGTCTGCTACTCATTGCCTTTAGCTTGGTTTTTATCTCAGCAATTGAGTTGTGTAATTTTGATTGGCTCCTCTTTACAGTTTCTAGTTCCTTGTTACAGTCATCTGCATTTCTATCAATAATCTTTCTTAATTTCTTTAGTATTTTTATGACCTCACTTTTGAACTTGGGGTCTGGTAGACTGGAGAGGTCTGTTTCATTGTTCAGGGAGTTTCTCTTGTTAGTTGGGAGTAGCACCTCTGCTTTTTCACTTTACTTATTTCTCTGACTCTATGAATTAAGGAGAAACAGTTATCTACTGTGGTCTTGAAGATCTGTTTTATGTGGGAGCCTCCCTGTGTAGGCTGCACAAGACAATATTTTTGGTATGAGGGCTGTTTTTCTTATAGATGCCCGCCACATATTTCCTCAGGGTGTGTTGGCCCTTGTTCCCTTAATATGGGGTGTGTTTCATGGGGTCTGCTCCCCAGTTGTTGGAGTAGAAGCCCCCAGATCCAATTCCAAGCTATAATGTGAGTTAGGCAGGAGTGGAGTGCTCCCACTGGGAAAGGAGTCATTGTATTCCTCTCCAGGAGCTATCAACCAGGACATGCAACTCTGATGCCACCTGACACCTGGCATGCATGCCAACAAAGTATACTGTTGCTGGTGCTGCCTTGGGACCCACCTCCACTGTGAGAGCACTGGTAATCAGCTTGGACATCCCTCAGGCACTGCACTCACAACGCCACTGGCAAAAAAATCTGCCAAAGCTATGCTCCCACACCTCCTGTGGGAGCCCCAGTAATTGGATTAGATTTCAGCCCCACCTCCACTTGTGTGTGTGCACCCACAAAGCCCACTGCTGCTGGCAGTGGACACGTCTCCACTGCAGAAGCACCATTGATTTGCTTGGATGACCCTCCAGTGGTGCATGCATGCTCCCAAACCCTGCTGGTGATTGCACACTCCCAATGTCTGCAGTAGCTAGAGCCATGCCCTGCTGTGAGTGCACTGCCAATGAGACTGCTGGGGCAGCCCCACACCTCTGTCTTCACACGCTGACAATGGGGCTCCTATGGTGGACCTATACTCCATCCCACCAGCTGTGGACCACACTTCAGGCTCTTTGGCCTGTCTCTGTGCATTCAAACCTAATCCTCTCCCCAGGGCTGTCCAGGGTAGCCCAAGTTTCAGCACCCAGCCACTGAGTACAACAGCAGGCACACATCTTGGGCTGGGAAGTGCAGTGAGGTGGCCAGGACGGTCTATGTTGGTCTCTCTCTACCTTATTTTCCCACACGGCAGCTCCTACACTCTCTTCTAGAGCCTCTGAAACTCCCTATCTGTCCTGGCGTACCTCCCAGCTGGTGAAGGAAGTCCCCATGGTGAGGGAACCTTTCCTCTTTCATTTTGTCCTACCCAGTTACATGGGGATCTTTATTGAAGCTTTGGTTGTATGAGATCTTCTGCCAGCTTTCAGTAGGTATTCTGTGAGAATTGTTCCACATGTAGATGTATTTTTGATATATTTGTGGGAAAGGTGAGCTCTGGGTCCTTCTACTCTGCCATCTTGATCTGATGGGTCCACCCTATGTCTGTTGATTGGACTATTCAGTCCATTGACATTTAAGAGATTGTTGATAGGTAGGTACTTATTGCCATTTTGTTATTTGCTTTTTGGTTGTTTTTCTAGTTCTTCTCTGTTCTTCTTCTTTTAGTCTCTTCCCTTGTGGCTTGATGATTTTCTTTAGTGATATGTTTGTTTCCTTTCTTTATAGTTTTTTGTATAGCCATTGTAGATTTTTTTAAACATCTTTATTGGAGTATAACTGCTTTACAATGGTGTGTTAGTTTCTGCTTTACAACAAAATGAATCAGTTTTATATATATACATATGTTCCCATATCTCTTCCCTCTTGTGTCTCCCTCCCTCCCACCCTCCCTATCCCACCCCCGCAGGCGGTCACAAAGCACTGAGCTGATCTCCCTGTGCTATGCATATGCTTCCCACTAGCTACCTACTTTACGTTTGGTAGTGTATATATGTCCATGGCTCTCTCTCGCTTTGTCACAGCTTACCCTTCCCCCTCCCCATATACTCAAGTCCATTCTCTAGTAGGTCTCTGTCTTTATTCCTGTCTTACCCCTAGGTTCTTCATGACATTTTTTTTTCTTAAATTCCATATATATGTGTTAGCATATGGTATTTGTCTCTCTCTTTCTGACTTCACTCTGTATGACAGACTCTAGGTCTATCCACCTCATTACAAATAGCTCAATTTCGTTTCTTTTTATGGCTGAGTAATATTCCATTGTATATAAGTGCCACATCTTCTTTATCCATTCATCCGATGATGGACACTTAGGTTGTTTCCATCTCCTGGCTATTGTAAATAGAGCTGCAATGAACATTTTGGTACATGACTCTTTTTGAATTATGGTTTTCTCAGGGTATATGCCCAGTAGTGGGATTGCTGGGTCATATGGTAGTTCTATTTGTAGTTTTTTAAGGACGCTCCATACTGCTCTCCATAGTGGCTGTACCAATTCACATCCCCACCAGCAGTGCAAGAGGGTTCCCTTTTCTCCACACCCTCTCCAGCATTTATTGTTTCTAGATTTTTTGATGATGGCCATTCTGACCGGTGTGAGATGGTATCTCATTGTAGTTGTGATTTGCATTTCTCTAATGATTAGTGATGTTGAGCATTCTTTCATGTGTTTGTTGGCAGTCTGTATATCTTCTTTGGAGAAATGTCTATTTAGGTCTTCTGCCCATTTTTGAATTGAGTTGTTTGTTTGTTTGTTATTAAGCTGCATGAGCTGCTTATAAATTTTGGAGATTAATCCTTTGTCAGTTGCTTCATTTGCAAATATTTTCTCTTATTCTGAGGGTTGTCTTTTGGTTTTGTTTATGGTTTCCTTTGCTGTGTAAAAGCTTTGAAGTTTCATTAGGTCCCATTTGTTTATTTTTGGTTTTATTTCCATTACTCTAGGAGGTGGGTCAAAAAGGATCTTGCTGTGATTTCTGTCATAGAGTGTTCTGCCTATGTTTTCCTCTAAGAGTTTGATAGTTTCTGGCCTTACATTTAGGTCTTTAATCCATTTTGAGCTTATTTTTGTGTATGGTGTTAGGGAGTGATCTAATCTCATACTTTTCCATGTACCTGTCCAGTTTTCCCAGCACCACTTATTGAAGAGGCTGTCCTTTCTCCACTGTGTATTCCTGCGTCCTTTATCAAAGATAAGGTAACCATATGTGCATGGGTTTATCTCTGGGCTTTCTATCCTGTTCCATTGATCTATCTTCCTGGTTTTGTTCCAGTACCATACTGTTTTGATTACTGTAGCTTTGTAGTATAATCTGAAGTCAGGGAGCCTGATTCCTCCAGCTCCATTTTTCGTTCTCAAGATTGCTTTGGCTATTCGGGGTCTTTTGTGTTTCGATACAAATTGTGAAATTTTTTGTTCTAGTTCTGTGAAAAATGCCAGTGGTAGTTTGATAGGGATTGCATTGACTCTGTAGATTGCTTTGGGTAGTAGAGTCATTTTCACAATGTTGATTCTTCCAATCCAAGAACATGGTATATCTCTCCATCTATTTGTATCATCTTTAATTTCTTTCATCAGTGTCTTATAACTTTCTGCATACAGGTCTTTTGTCTCCTTAGGTAGGTTTATTCCTAGATATTTTATTCTTTTTGTTGCAGTGGTAAACGGGAGTGTTCTCTTGACTTCACTTTCAGATTTTTCATCATTAGCGTATAGGAATGCCAGAGATTTCTGTGCATTAATTTTGTATCCTGCTACTTTACCAAATCATTGTAGATTTTTGATTTGTGGTTACCGTGGAGTTCATATACATTGACCAGTACTATATCAACTGGCTTTAAACTAATAGCCATTTAGAAGGTTAAACACATTCTAAAAGCTCTACATTTTTTGCTCCCCACCCCACGTTTTATATTTTTTATATCGTATTTTACATCTTCATGTGTATCTGTTAACTTTATTTTAGCTATAGTTGATTTTACAATTTTTGTCTTTTAACCATCATACTATCTTATTTAAATGGTTGATCCACTGCCACTAGTATATATTTGCCTTAAACAGTCTGATTTTTCCCTTCCTATAATTTCTTATTGTAGCCTTTTCTTTTTCACTTAAAGAAGACCCTTTAACACTTCTTGTAAAGTCTGTTTAGTGGTGATGAATTCTTTTAGTTTTTGTTTGTCTTATAAGCTCTTTGCTTCTCCTTCAATTCTGAATGATAGGCTTGCTGGCTACAGTATCCAAGGTTATAGGTTTTTTTCCTTTCAGCACTTTAAATATACCATGCCTATCCCTTCTGGCTTGCAAAGTTCTCTTAAAAATTCAGCTGATAGCCTCATGGGGGTTCCTTTGAATGTTACTCTGTTTTTCTCTTACTGGATTTAGAATTCTCTCTTTAACTTTTGACATTTAATTATGATATATCTTGATGTGAATCTCTTTGGATTCATCTTGTTTGGAACTCTGTGCTTCCTGTTCTTGGATTGTTTCCTTCTCCACGTTTAGGAAGCTTTCAGCCATAATTTCATCAAATAATATTCTACACCTTTTCCTCTCCTTCTCCTTCTGGGACCCCTATAACATGCAGGTTAGTATGTTTTATGTTGTCCCAGAGGTCCCTTAAACTGTTCTCATTTTTTAAAATTTGTTTCTTTTTACTGTGCTGATTGGGTGATTTCCATTATTTAATCTTCCAGATTGCTTATGTGCTCTTCTGTATCACCTAATCTCCTTTTAATTCCCTCTAGTGTGTTTTTCATTTCAGTTACTGTATTCTTCAGCTCCGAGTGGTTCTTTTTTATATTTTCTAGTTGTTTGTTAAAATTATCATGTGTTCATCTGTTCTTTCCCCAGGTCAGTTAGAGTTCAAAGCAATAGTAATGAGAATGCTATCAGGTAAATTATTTATCTGTTTTCTTAGGTTTTTTTAAAGGTTATTTCTTTGTTCTTTCATTTGAAACATACTCCTCTGTCTTTTCATTTTGTTTAACTTTATCTCTATGAAATTATGTGAAAGGGTTACTTCTCCTGGTCTTGAAGGCATGTCCTTCTGTGAGAGCTTGTGTATGCCATCTGCCTTTGCCCAGTGGCTTGGTGAGAGAGCTAGATCTGAAATGAGCATGAGCTGCATCTTTCACCCCAGGATGTGCTGGCAGCCACTACTTTTGTGGGAGGTGGGGGCTGGAGTTGGATTGGCTAACACCAGAGCCAGGTGCAAGCTGAGGTTTCTCCTATGCTCGATGGCCATCACCATCCTATCAGGGTCAGGGTTGGGGGCCAAGTGGCTGGAGCAGGACCCCTGAGGAAGTTGGGTTTCTTTCAGGAATGATGACAATCTCTGCCTTGATTTGGGATGTGACTGGGGCCTGAGGGCATGGGGTTGTACTTCTGTGCTGGTTTCACTTTTCCCCCATGTTCACACCTTTGTTAGAGGGTGGGTCAGGAACGAAGGGGTTGGTGCCACACTACTGAGCTTGTTTCACTCCTGTTGGCAACGTTGGTCTCCACCCTGGAGCTAGTTTTACTCCTCAACATGGGCAGAATGTGCAAGCTGGAAATGGCTGTATCCACTGCTGCCAGAGACAGAGCTGTGTCCAAGCTGGCTCCATTCCCTCTAGGTGTGCTCACTCTTTTGGCAACAGCAGCCTCCACCCTAGTGGAGAGCAGCACCATCGCAAGAGGGGCTGGAGCGAGTGCCTGGCGTGGGCTGGGTGGGGGTGTGCTGGGGCAGTCTTGGCAAGCCTACCAGAGCCCCAGGCAGTTTTCAGTCTGATCGCTTCATGCTATGACTAGGAGTAAGGAAATTAAGGCATGTGCTTTTCAAGATCAGAGTCTCAGTTTCATACACTCTTCCAGTAAGCCACACTGATTTTCAAAACAGCAAAGGGGCTCATCTTCCCAGTGTCGTATCCCAGGGCTGGGGTGCCTAATACGTGGCTCAAACCCCTCACTCCCCAGGGAGGATCCCTGAGCCTGTGATAGCCCTCTGTTCTTCTTTGTCCCCCACTAGGGGTACCAGTCCCACCTATTTTGCATTTCCTCCCTTCCTACCCGAGTACATGTGGATCTTTCTTTACAGCCTTGCTTGTAGAACTGTTCTGCTAGCTCCTTGGTCAATTTCAGTGAGAGTTGCTCTATATGCAGTTGTAGTTCTGATGTGCTCGTGAGAGGAGGTGAGACCAGCATTCTCCTACTCTGCCATCTTGGTCTCCATCTCTTGTCCTTTTTTTTTTTTTTTTTTGCCGTACACGGGCCTCTCACTGTTGTTGGCCTCACCCGTTGTGGAGCACAGGCTCCGGACGCGCAGGCTCAGCGGCCATGACTCACGGGCCCAGTCGCTCCGCAGCATGTGGGATCCTCCCAGACTGGGGCACAAACCCACGTCCCCTGCATCAGCAGGCAGACTCTCAACCACTGCACCACCAGGGAAGCCCCGTATCTCTTGTCTTTTTGATAGTAGCCGTTTTAACAGGTGTGAAGTGATACCTCATTGTGATTTTGATTTGCATTTCCAGGATGAGTAGTAATGAGCACCTTTTCATGTACCCGTTGTGCATTTGTATGTTATCTTTAAAGAAATGTCTAGTCAGATCCTCTGCACATTTTTAATATGATTATTTAGGTTTTTTCTACTGAGTTGTATGAGTTCTTTATATACTTTGGATGTTAACCCCTTATTGCACATATGATGTGAAAATATTTTCTGCCATTTGGTAGGTTGCCTTTTCATTTTATTGATGGTTTTCTTTGCTGTGCAGAAGCTTTTTAGTTTGATGTAAACCTACTTGTTGATTTTTGCTTTTGCTGCCTTATGATTCTTTGTGTTTGTCGTATCAGTTGTCTTGTCTCCTCTTGCAATTATAATTTTAAATCCCATCTTTTCTTAGTCAGTCTATTTAAAGGTTTGTCTATTTTGTTTATCTTTTTAAAAACCAGGTCTTAGTTTCATTGATCTTTTCTATTGTCTTTTTAATCTCTAATTTATTTATTTCCACTCTGAGCTTTATTTCTTCCTTCTAACTTTTGGCTTAGTTTATCCTTTTTCTAATTCCTTTACGTGTAAGATTGGGTTGTTTGAGATCTTGCTTTCTCTTAATGCAGGCATTTAATACTATAGTCATCCCTCAGTATCAGTGGGATATTGGCTCCAAGACTGAGGATAACAAAATGAGCAGATGCCCAAGTCCCATGGTCAGCCCTCTGTATCTGCATATTCTGCTCCAAGGATTCAACCAACCGTGGGTTGTAAACATAGTACTCAATCCACAGTTAGTTGAGTCCACAAATGTGGACCCCATGGATACAGAGAGCCAACAATTTTGGAAAAAAATTGTATGTATTAAGTGGACCCATGCCATTCAAACGTGTGTTGTTCACGGGTAAACTGTATAAACTTTACTCTTTGAACTGCTTTTGCTGCATCTCATAAGTTTTGGTATGTTGTCTTTCCATTTTCACTTGTCTCAAAATATTTTTCATATTTCCCTTTGTTTTCTTTGACCCATTTGTTCTGGAGCATGTTGTTTAATTTCTTTATATTTGTGGGGTTTTTTTTTCTAGATTCTTGTAATTGATTCCTAATTTCATACCATTGTGAATGGAAAGGAAGCTTGATATGATTTCTTTTTTTAATTTAATTTTTATTTTATATTGGACTGTAGTTGGTTTACATTGTGTGTTACTTTCGGGTGTACAGCTAAGTGATTCAGTTATACATATACATATATACTTTTTTCAGATTCTTTCCCATATAGGTTATTCCAGAATATTGATTAGAGTTCCCTGTGCTATAAAGTAGGTCCTTATTGATTGCCTATTTTATCTATGGTAGTGTGTGTATGTTAATCCCAATCTCCTAATTTATCTGTCCCCCCACCCCATGTTTCCCCTTTGGTAACCATAAGTTTGTTTTCCATGTCTGTGAGTCTGTTTCTGTTTTGTAAATAAGTTCATTTGTATCATTTTTTTTAGATTCCATATATAAGTGATATCATATGATATTTGTCTTTCTCTGACTTACTTCCCTTAGTATAATAATCTCTAAGTCCAACCATGTTTGCTGCAAATGGCATTATTTCACTCTTTTTTATGGCTGAGTAATATTCCATTGTATATATGTACCTCATCTTCTTTATCCATTCCTCTGTCAGTGGACATTTAGGTTGCTTCCATGTCTTGGCTATTGTAAATAGTGCTGCAGTGAACATTAGGGTGCATGTATCCTTTCAAATTATGGTTTTCTCTGGATATATGCCCAGGATTGCTTTAGTTTTTTAAGGAACCTCCATACTGTTCTCCATAGTGATTGTACCAATTTACATTCCCACCAACAGTGTAGGAGGTTTCCCTTTTCTCCACACCCTCTCCAGCATTTATTGTTGTTTTTTTGTATGTATTGGAATATAGTTGATTAACAATGTTGTGTTAGTTTCAGGTGTATAGCAAAGTGATTCAGTTACATATATACATGTATCTATTCTTTTTCAAAGTCTTTTCCCATTTGGGTTGTTACATTATATTGAGCAGAGTTCCCTGTGCTATATAGTAGGTCCTTTTTTGTTATCCATTTTAAATATAAGTGTATACATGTCAATCCCAAATTCCCTAACTATCGCTTCCCCCCACCCTTCCCCCCAGTAACTGTTGTAAATAAGTTCGTTTGTATCATTTTTTTGATTCCACATATAGTGATATCATATTTCACTTTCTCTGTCTGACTTACTTCACTCAGTATGACAATCTTGAGGACCATCCATGTTTCCAGCATTTATTGTTTTTGAACTTTTTGATGATATCCATTCTGACCAGTGTGAGGTGATACCTCATTGTAGTTTTTGAATTTCTCTAATAATTAGCAGTGCTGAGCAGCTTTTCAGTGCTTTTTAGCCATCTGTATGTCTTGTTTGGAGGAATGTCTATTTAGATCTTCTGCCCATTTTTTTATTTTTAATTTTTTTATATAAATAGGGCTGCATGAGCTGTTTGTATATTTTGGAGATTAATCCATTGTTGGCGGCTTAGTTTGCAAATATTTCCCCCCATTCTGTGGATTGTGTTTTCACTTTGTTTGTGGTTTCCTTTGCTATGCAAAAGCCTTTAGGTTTAATTAGTTCCCATTTGTTTGTTTTTGTTTTGATTTTCATTACTCTAGGTGGTGGATCAAAGAAGATCTTGCTTCGATTTATGTCAGAGTGCTCTGCCTATGTTTTCCTCTAAGAGGTCTTTAATCCATTTTGAGTTTTTTTGTATATGGTGTTAGGGAATGTTCTCATTTCATTCTTTTACATGTAGCTGTCCAGTTTTCACAGCACCACTTATTAAAAAGACTGTCTTTTCTCCATTGTATATTCTTGCCTCCTTTGTCATAGATTAATTGACCAAAGGTGTGTGGGTTCATCTCTAAGCTTTCTATCCTGTTCCATTGATCTATATTTCTGTTTTGTGCCAGTACTATACTGTTTTGTTTACTGTAGCTTTGTAGCATAGACTGAAATCAGGATGTTTGATTCCTCCAGCTCAGTCTGCCATTGGTAATTTGATAGGGATTGCATTGGATCTGTAGATTGCCTTGGGTAGTACAGTCATTTTGACAATATTCATTCTTCCAATCTGATATCATGGTATATCTTTCCATTTGTTTGTGTTGTCTTTGATTTCTTTCATCAATGTCTTATAGTTTCCTCTTGCCTTGTTAGGTAGGTTAGGTAAAATAACTCCCAGGTATTTTATTCTTTTTGATGCAATGGTGAATGGGATTGTTTCCTTAATTTCTCTTTCTGAACTTCCACTGTGATTGTATAGGAATGCAAGAGATTTCTGTGTATTAATTTTGTAGTCTGAAACCTTACTGAATTCATTGATGAGCTCTAGTAGTTTTTTAATAGCATGTTTAGGATTTTCTGTGGATAGTATCATGTCATCTGCAAACAGTGACAATTTTACTTCTTTTCCAATTTGGATTCTTTTTATTTCATTTTCTTCTTTGATTGCCATGGCTAAGACTTCCAAAATTATGTTGAATAAAAGTGGCGAGAATGGACAGCCTTGTCTCGTTCCTGATCTTAGAGGAAATGCTTTCAGTTTTTCACCATTAAGAATGATGTTTGCTGTGGTGTTTGTCATATATGGCCTTTATTATCTTGAGGTAGGTTCTGTCTATGCCCACTTTCTAGAGAGCTTTTATCATAAATATGTGTTGAATTTTGTCAAAAGCTTTTTCTGCGTCTATTGAGATGATCATATGGCTTTTATTCTTCAATTTGTTGTGTACAACAATGACTGATTTACAGATATTGAAGAATCTTTGCATCCCTGGGATAAATCCCACTTGATCTTGGTTTATGATCCTTTTAATGTGTTGTTGGTTTCGGTTTGCTAGTATTTTGTTGAGGATTTTTGCATCTATGTTCATCACTGATATTAGCCTGTAATTTTCTTATTTATTTACTTATTTATTTTTGGCTGCATTGGGTCTTCTTTGTTGCACGCGGGCTTTCTCTAGTTGCAGCAAGCAGGGGCTACTCTTCGTCACGGTGAGTGGGCTTCTCATTGCAGTGGCTTCTCTTGTTGCAGAGCACAGGCTCTAGGTGCATGGGCTTCAGTAGTTGTGGTGAACGGGCTTAGTTGCTCTGCGGCACGTGGGATCTTCCTGGACCAGGGCTCGAAACCATGTCCCCTGCATTGGCAGGCAGATTCTTAACCACTGCGCCACCAGGGAAGTCCTAGCCTGTAATTTTCTTTTCCTGTAGTATTTTTGTCTCCTTTTGGTATCAGGGTGATGGTGGCCTCAGTAGAATGAGTTTGGGAGTGTTCCTCCCTCTGCAATTTTTGGAATAGTTTGAGAAGGATAGGTGTTAACTCTTCTCTAAATGTTTGATAGAATTCACCTGTGAAGCTATCTGGTCCTGGACTTTTGTTTGTTGGGAGTTTTAAAATCACAGTTTCAATTTCAGTACTTGTGATTGGCCTGTTCATATTTTCTATTTCCTCCTGGTTCAGTCTTGGAAGATTGTACATTTCTAAAAATTTGCCCATTTCTTCTAGGTATTCCATTTTGTTGGCATATAGTTGCTTGTAGTAGTCTCTCATGATCCTGTGTATTTCTGTTGTGTTGTAACTTCTCCTTTTTTATTCCTAATTTTATTGATTTGGGCCCTCTCCCTTTTATTCTTGATGAGTCTGGCTAAAGGTTTATCAATTTTGTTTATGTTCTCAAAGAACCAGCTTTTAGTTTCATTGATCTTTTCTATTATTTTCTTCATCTCTATTTCATGCATTTCTGCTCTCATCTTTATGTTTTCTTTCTTTCTACTAACTTTGGGTTTTGTTCATTTTTCTTTCTCTAATTGCTTTAGGTGTAAGGTTAGGTTCTTTATTTGAGATTTTTCTTGTTTCCTGATGTAAGATTGTATTGATATAAACTTGCCTCTTAGAACTGCTTTTGTTGCATCCCATAGGTTTTGGATTGTCATGTTTTCATTGTCATTTGTCTCCAGGTATTTTTTTATTTCTTCTTTGATTTCCTTGGTGATCCATTACTTGTTTAGCAGCATATTTTTTAGTATCCACATGTTTGTGTTTTTTAGGGTTTTTTTTCTTGTAGTTGATTTCTAATCTCATAACACTGTGGTTGGAAAAGACCCTTGATATGATTTCAGTTTTCTTAAATTTACTGAGGTTTGCTTTGTGGCCCACCATATGATCAATCCTGGAGAATGTTCCATGTGCACTTGAGAAGAATGTGTATTCTACTGCTTTTGGATGGAATGTTCTGTAAATGTCAATTAAGTCCATCTGATCTAATGTGTCATTTAAGGACTGTGTTTCCTTATTGAATTTCTTCCTGGATGATCTGTCCATTGATGTAAGTGGGGTGTAAAATTCCCCCACTATTATTGTGTTACTGTTGATGTCCCCTTTTAGGGCTGTTAGCATTTGCCTTATATATTGAGGTGCTCCTATGTTGGGTGTATATATGTTTATAATTATTATGTCTTCTTGGGTTTACCCTTTGATCATTATGTAGTGTCCTTCCTTGTCTCTTGTAACAATCTTTATTTCTAAGTCTATTTTGTCTGAGTATTGCTATTCCAGTTTTCTTTGGATTTCCATTTGCATGGAATACCTTTTTCCATCCCCTCACTTTCAGTCTCTATGTGTCCCTAGATCTGAAGTGGGTCTTTTGTAGACAGCATATATATGGGTCTTATTTTTGTATTCATTCAGCCAGTTTATGTCTTTTGGTTGGAGCATTTAATCTATTTACATTTAAGGTAATTATCAACATGTAAGTTCTATTTCTATTTTTTAATTGTTTGGGGTTTGTTTTTGTGGGTCTTTTTTCTTCCTTTCAGCTTCTCTTGTGATTTGATGACCATCTTTGGTGTTGGGTTTGGATTGCTTTTTCTTGTGTGTGTGTATCTATTACATATTTTTGGTTTGCAGTTCCCATGAGGTTTTGATATAGCAGTCTATATATAAACAAGATTGTTTTAAATTGCTGGTCTCTTAATTTCAAATGCATTTCTAGTATCCTGCATTTGTACTCTGTTCTTCTCATGATTCCTGGTTTTGATATCATATTTGTGTGTGGATAATTTCCTAACTTTACTGTATGTTTGCCTTTACCAGTGACCTTTCCCATTTGTAATTTTCTTTTTTCTACTTGTGGCTTTTTCTGTTCTGCCTAGAGAAGTTCCTTTAGCATTTGTTTTAAAGCTGGTTTTGTGGTGCTGAATTCTATTAGCTTTTGCTTGTCTGTAAATCTTTTGATTCCTCAGTCGAATCTGACCGAGAGCCTTGCTGGGTAGAGTGTTCTTGGTTGTAGGTTATTCCCTTTCATCACTTTAAATATATCATGTGGGTGCAACGTGCATGCTCCAGGAGAGAGGTGGTGTCAGAGCCTGCAGATTTTTGCTAAGTTTCCCTGAGAAGTTTCTGGAAAGTCAGAGCTCAAGGGAAGCTGGGGGATGGAGAGTGCAGGGAAGCAAGCATTTGAGAGAAGGAAAAGCAGAAAGTCCAAAGCACACTGCCACTGCCCTGCCTCCATCCATCAAGCCATGACCAAAGCAAAGCCCAAGCCCACCAAGACCCTCATGCCTGAGGAAAAAGCATGGGGATGACAGCAGCTGCTCCTTCTGCCTGTGCCCACCCCCTGATACCCCTCACCACAGGGAGAAGGGAGAGAGCAGGAGGGAACGACGAAAATCCTAAGACACTCACTGGATGTTTGCGTGGTGGAGTGAAAGCTGACGTCCACGCTCTAAAGTGCCTGCATGCAGTGGGCCACGGGTGGCTCTTCACTGCTCTCTTGGGTGTGGACTCAGTGCGTTGGAGTTCAACATGACTGCTGAAGGCCTGCTATGGGACTTTGGCGCCTTTTCCTTAATTTCTCCTCATCAGGGGACTCTTTGATTCCCCTTTTCTATCTTTACTTTGGTGGCCTGGAGTTAAGCTGCAAGTGTGGAGACCCTGGGAAAGGGGTGCTCCCTCCCCACGTCCAACCAAAAGGGTGTCCTTGGCAGACAAGTGTCACCCAGCAGGTGTGCCATGCTCAGTTCTGTCCAGTTTGTATGCCCTTAAGTAAGAGCCTCCTGAAGAGGGGGCTGTTTGGAAGGGAAAAGGCAGCCCAGGCACAAAGTTGCCAAGTCTTTTGGACTTGAGAGGGCAGAGGATGGTGCTGCTGGGTGGGGTGGTATGGGAAGGCCAGGGTGTCTCCATGTGGCCATGGAGGCGTGCCTGTGTCCAAGGAGGGCTGGGGCCCCTGACCACCATCAAGAGGAAGCTCAGGCTTGCATTGCTGCACTAGGGATGGGATCCATGGCACCTTTAATCTCTCTGCAGCACCTTTAATTTCCCCTCCAGTGCCCACTTGGGGCCTGGCCCAGCTGTCACCTTGTGACGCAGCTGCCATTTTGTGGCGTGGCCACCGTTTCGCCCAGCCATGGGGGCCGTGTAGTGGGGGAAGGGCGCACTGCCAAAGAGGGGTGGGGCTGGCAACTGGGCACGTGCTGCCCCCAGGAGCAAAGGCGGGCAAGTCCCCTTTGTTCTTCTTCTGGGCTCAGGGCTGGGCTTGGGCTCTGCCACAACCCTTTCCAGACACAGGCCAGGTGCATATGGTGTGTAAACCTCTAAAAAGCACAGAAAGGCATGCATGGAGTCCCAAATCCTTCCTGCCCTCTAAGCGCTTGAAAAGTGAGATTTCTCATGCCCACCCTTGCAGTGTGATAGGGATTGACTTTATGAGGCTGTGCTCAGAGCTCGAGCATGGGAAGCTGTAATTTCACTCAGAGTGAAGGCACTATCTGCAGTCCTGTGCTGCTGGGAGTAGTAAGCCCACTGGAATGCCATGTCTTGAACCACAGTGGTATTCTGCAAATAAAAGTTAAACTGCGGACCTGGGAGACCCAGCAATGGTGCTAAACACCAGTGTAACTGAGAGGTCAGTCTCCTTAAAGAAGAAAAAAAGAAAAGGTAATGTCTTTGGAGTGCCTTCAGCCATAGAAAAAGGGAGATGTTGCTTTTCATTGGCTGGCTTTGAAGCACACACTGTGCAACTATTTTCAGATCATGTTTATTCCATTATTTATATGTGAGGTATAAACTGGAACAATAGATTTGAATATCTTATTTCTGTCTGTTGAGAACATCTTCCATTTAATGTCTTTTTAAAATCCCTTATGAGTATGTAAATAACAAACTGACTCAATAAAATCTGTTATGTGCCAAAAATAAGTATCAATAGGTATCTATATCTATCTATCTATATCATGCCACTCCCCTCTGGCCTGCAGAGTCTCTGCTGAAAAATCAGCTGATAACCTTATGGGGATTCCCTTGTATGTTATTTGTTGCTTTTCCCTTGTTGCTTTTAATATTTTCTCTTTGTGTTTAGTTTTTTTGAGTTTGATTAACATGTGTCTCGGCATGTTCCTCCTTGGATTTATGCTGTATGGGACTCTCTGCACTTCCTGGACTTGAGCGAGTGTTTCCTTCCCCATGTTAGGGATGTTTTTGGCTATAATCTTCAAATATTTTCTCAGGCCCTTTCTTCCTCTCTTCTCCTTCTGGGACCCCTAGAATGCATTGGTGCATTCGGTGTTGTCCCAGAGGTCTCTGAGACTGTCCTCATTTCTTTCCATTCTTTTTTCTTTATTCTGTTCTGCAGCAGTGATTTCCACCACTCTCTTCCAGCTCACTTATTTGTTCTTCTGCCTCATTTATTCTGCTATTGATTCCTTCTAGTGTATTTTTCATATCAGTTATTGTATTGTTCCTCTCTGTTCTTCTAGCTCTTTGTTAAACATTTCTTACCTTCTCAGTCTGTGACTCCATTCTTTTTCTGAGATCTTAGATATCTTTACTCGCATTAGTCTGAATTCTTTTTCAAGTAGATTGTCACCACTTCACTTAATTGTTCTTCTGGGTTTTTACCTTGTTCCTTCATCTGGAACATGTTTCTCTGCCATCTCATTTTATCTAACTTTCTGTGTTTGTGATCTCCTTTCCACAGGCTGCAGGATCGTAGTTCCTCTTGCTTCTGCTGTCTGCCCCCTGGTGGGTAAGGTTGGTCCAGGGGCTTGTGTAAGCTTCCTGGTGGGAGGGACTGGTGTGCTTGCCCACTGGTGGGTGGATCTGGGTCTTGTCCCTCTGATGGACAGGGCTATGTCAAGTGATGTGTTTAGAGGTGGCTGTTAGCGAAGTACATCTTTAGGCAGCCTGTATGATGACGGGTGGGGCTGTGTGCCCCCACTCCTTGCTGTTTGGGCTCAGGCGTCCCAGCAGTGGAGTCTGCAGCCTACTGACTTGGGCCAGGTCTCAGTGCCAAAATGGTGATCTCCAGGAGAGCTCATGATGATTGATATTCCCTGGGGCCAAGCCACCAGTGTCCTTCCCCCCACAGTGAGCCACAGCCAACCCCCGTCTCCCCAGGAGACCCTCCAAGACACAGTTATGTCTGGCAGAGGCTCCTATGTAGTCACTGCTTTGTGCTGTGTCCCAGTGCACATGAAATCTTGTGTGTGCCCTCTGAGAGTGGAGTCTCTGTTTCCCCCAGTCCTGTGGAGCTCCTGCATTCAAGCCCCACTGGACTACAAAGCCAAATGCTCTCAGGGTTCCTCCTCCCAGTGCCAGATCCTCAGGCTGGGGAGCCTTACATGGGGCTCAGCACACTCACTGCCGTGGGAGAACATCTACAATATAATTATTTTCCAGTTTGTGGGTTGCCCACTCGGCAGGTACAGGATTTGATTATATTGCAAAAGCGCCCCCTACTGTCTCGTCGTGACTTCTTTGTCTTTGGATGTAAAATATCTTTTTTGGTAGGTTCCAGTCTTTTTTGTTGGTGGTTGTTCAGCAGCGAGCTGTGATTTTGGTGTTTTCATAAGCAGAGGTGAGCTGAAGTCCTTCTACTCTCTCATCTTGTCCAGAATCTAGGGGCTGCTTTTAGTGTGGGTGCTTGCTGCCTCTTTCCTCAGTGTGTGCTGGCCATTATCCCCTTGATAGGTGGTGTGCAGGTGCAGCGGCCTGTGCGCTCTCCCAGTACGGCAGGGGCAGTGGTTGGCACCCACTCACAGGTCTCCCAGCCATGGCAGCGGCCCACGCACTCCCAGGACAGCAGGAGCAGTGCTTGGCGCCTGCTCCTGTGCCTCTTTAGTGGCGGCGACAGGCCGTGCACTCCTGGGATAGCAGAGGCAGCAATTAGTGCCTGCTGCTGCCCATGTGCGCTCCTACAGGTCTTTTGCCTCCTTAGGTAGGTTTATACCTAGGTATTTCATTCTTTTTGATGTGATGGGAAATGGGATTGTTTCCTTAATTTGTCTTTCTGATCTTTCGTTGTCAGTGTTTATTTATATGATTTCAATCTTAAATTTATTGAGGCTTGCTTTGTGGCCTAACATAATCTCTCCTGGAGAATATTTCACGTGCACTTGAGAAGAATGTGTATTCTGCTGCTGTTTGATGGAATGCTCTATAAATGTCTATTAGATATATCTGACTAATGTGTGGTTTAAAGTGCAGTATTTCTTTATGGATTTTCTGTCTGGATGATGTATCCTTTAATGAAAGTGGGATATTGAACTCCCCTACTATTATTGTGCTGCTTATATATTACTCCTTTCATGTATGTTAACACTGAATTTATATATTTAGGTGCTCCTTTGTTAGTTGCATAAATATTTACTGATGTTTTGTTCTACTGATAAATTGAACCCTCTATCATTATATGATGACCTTCTTTGTTTCCTGTTAGTCTTTGACTTAAAGTCTGTTTTGTCTAATGTAAATTTAGCTACCTTGCCTTCTTTTGATTTCCATTTGTTTGGAATATCTTTTCTAATCCTTTCACTTTCAGTCTATGTGTATCCTTAAAGCTGAAGTGAGGTTTTGTTTGTTTTTTGTTTTTGTGTGTGTTTTGTTTTGTTTGTTTGTTTGGGCTGTGCTGCACAGCTTGTGAGGTGTTAGTTCCCCGACCAGGGAGTGAATCCATGCCCTCAGCAGTGAGAGCATGACATCCTAACCACTGGACCACCAGGGAATTCCCTGAAGTGAGTTTCTTGTAGGCAGCATATAGGTGGGTCTTGGATTTTTTCATCTTTTGTTTTGGTTTTGGTTTTGTTTGTTTTATCCATTCAGCTACTTTGTCTTTTATGAGAATATAGCCCATTTACATGTAACGATCGTTAGAAATGGACTTGATATTGCTATTTTGTTGTTTTTCTGGTTGTTTTGTAACTGCTTTGTTCTTTTGATCCTCTCTTGGTTTCTTCCTTTGCAATTTAATGATCTTCTGTAGTGGTATTCTTAAAGTCATTTCTCTTTATCTTCTTTGCATCTACTATAGGTTTTTGCTTTGTGGTTACCATGATGCTTACATAAAATATAAGTCTATTTTAAGCTGATAACATAACTTTGAAGCTCTACATTTTTACACTCCCCCACCCACATTTTTGTCACAATTTGTCTTCTTATGTTGTGTAACCGTTAACAAATTATTGAGGTTATTATTAATACTTTGGTCTTTTAATCCTTATAGTAGAATTATAAGTGACTTACCCATCAATGTTATAACTTTACAGTATTGAGTTGAACTATATAGTTACTTTTACCAGTGAGTTTTATGCCTTCTTATGTTTCTCGTTACTAATTAGGATCACTTAATTCCAGCTTGAAGAACACTTCAATATGTCTTGTAAGGCCAGTCCAGTGGTGACAAACTCCTTTAGCTTTTGTTTGTCTGGAAAACTCTCTCTCCAAATCTGAAGGATATTTTTGCCAGAATATTCTGCATTGGCAACATTTTCTTCCTTTCCTTTCCTTCTTTCTTTCCTTCCTTCCTTTTTTTTTCTTCCTTTCACTTTGAAAATATTCTGCCACCCACTTCTGTCCTGCAAAGTCCCTGCTAAAAAATCCACTGATGGTCTTATGGGGGTACATATACAACTTGTTGCACGAAACAAGTTGCTTTTCTCTTGCTGCTTTTAAGATTCTTTCCTTTTCTTTATCCTTTGGCAGTTTAATTATAATATGCCTTAAATGGGTCCCTCCAAATCCTCTTTATTTGCAACACTCTGGCATTCATAGATCTGTAAGTCTGTTCCCTTCCCCAGATCAGGGAAGTTATCAGCCAATATTTTTAAAAATAAGCTTTCTCTCTCTCTCTCTCTCCTCCTTCTAGGACCCCTTTAATGCATATAATTGTGCTATGAGGGTTGATATCCCATAAGACCCTTATGATATCTTCACCGTCTTCATACTTTTTGGGTTTTGCTTCCCTGGATGAATTCCATTGCCCTGTCTTTAAGTTCACTGGTCCTTTCTTCCACTTGCTCTAATCTGCTCTTGAATCCCTCTATTGAATTTCTTAGTTCAATTTATATTTTTCAGCTCTGTGATTTTTGTGCTTTTCTGCATTTTCTCTCCCATTTTTGAAATTATCATTTTGTTGTGCATTGCTGTCTGACCTCAGTTAGCATCTTTATGACTGTTATTTTGAATTCCATCAGGTACTTTACTTTTCTCCATTTCATTAAGATCTTTTTCTAGAGATTATCTTCTTTTGTTCAGAACATAGTCCTCTATTTCTTCATTTTTCTTGATTCTTTATGTTGATTTCTGACAAAACAGCCACCTTTCCCAGTCTTGACAGAATGGCCTTGTGTAGGAGATAAACCTCATCTATCAGCCTGGCCCCAGCTCCTGGTTCTCTCAAACCTCTGTGATCTTCCAAGCTGCCTTCTTTGTTCTGAATGGCTCCCAGTACTTGAGGGTGTACCAAGATCTGTCAATGTCCTAAAGTGGAGGATCTCAGCCGGAACCTAGATACACACTGATTAGAAGGCAGACCCTTAGGCGGCAGCTGGGAAAGTTTTTAGTTAAGCCCCTTCTAGGGAGAAACTGGGAGATAAGAATTTTTGC
The DNA here is from genome assembly GCF_964374135.1 of Grampus griseus. NCBI lineage: Eukaryota > Metazoa > Chordata > Mammalia > Artiodactyla > Delphinidae > Grampus > Grampus griseus. The sequence continues at coordinate 98,857,249 of NC_139018.1, forward strand.
CTGCTCCCTCTGCTCTAGGCCTGCATATATAGATGCAGGGGTCAAGGGGTGCTTCTGTGCCCATTAAGAACTGCTTCTTTGTTTGTTACTATCCTGTAGGACTCATGAATGCAAGCCCTGTTAGCTATCAGAGCCAGGCAATCTAAGGGCCCATCCCACAGGCAGCAGCGCAAAAACTGGGCATATAAGCTCCTTCCATGGTGACAGTGGCAAGTTTGAGGGGCTATAGGGAGAGGCTATAGCAGAGGAGGTGTCTGACAGGTTCCTGTCTCCAGGAAACACAGCTAGTGCCTAGATGTGTCCTAAAGTAGAAGCCTGACCCTAAGGCAGCAGCTTTCAAAGTATGCACATACACTCCTTTCAGAGAAAGATTGGGAAACTGGTGATTTTTGCCTGCTTCTGCCACACAGAGCCCAGGGGATATAGCCACAGCAAGTGCTCACACACCCACTAACAACTGCTCCTTTGTTTGCTATAGTCTTGTGGGTGCAAGCCTGATTGGCTTTCAGAGCTAGGTGTTTTGGAGGACCCACTCCTCAGGTGAGCATCTTTAAAGTCGGGACACCAGATGGTAGGTTCAAACCCTTTAATCCTCAGGGAGAAGCTGGAAGTTGGGAGTTTCTACCTAAATGTATGGTGTTGTGCTGGGGGTGGGGTTTATGGTGAGTGTGTCTCAGCCTTCCCTATCCATTTCAGTGTGGGTTTTGTTCATTCACCAGTGTATACGAGTCATTCAGCTAGTTTCTAAATTTCTTTCAGAGTTGATTGCTCTGCGTGTCCATGGGAGAAGAGTTTAGGTACCTCTTTTGTCACCATCTTTCTTGACCCTAACGCCTGATAACTTTTTAAAAATACCAATGCCTGGGCCTCAATCCCAGATTCTCATTTAATCGTTCTGGGGCAGGGACCTGGCACTGATAATTGTAAATTGCCCCAGATGATTCTCTTGTGCCATCAGGCTTGAGGCCCCCACTCTGAGTGCTATTGTAGCTAATCCTCAACTGTTTTGATCAAATCTTCCTGGATCCCTAATCTCCAGTGGGGACTAAGCATCAAGAAAAAGGAATACAGTTGCTTAGTAGGGCCCACATTATTTCTGAGGTTCCACTTAACTAACAGTGGGAATAAAATATTATCATGCGTGCGTATGCATTGCAAGAACATGATTTTAGATTCTTTTCCACATCAGTTATTACAAAGACGAATCAAATAGTACACTGGGCATCTTCAAATCCCACCTCTCACCTTAGATGAAACCTGAAGCTTGTCAGCATCAGGACTTTCAGCCCCTGGGACAAAGACGTAACTCTATTGTCAGTAATCCTGACAGTCCTAGAGAATTTAAGAATTGGCCCAAGAGCAACAGCTATTAGAATTAAAGTCCTATAAAATGAACTATAACTAGAGGAATGCACTTTGCAATGATTCAAATTTCTCAAGTATAACATGAATTAACTTGCTAAGTGAGGCAAGCCATTCCTCACACACAGCAGACACAAAATAAACATTTAAAATTAATACTGACGTTGCTTAATTGAATCAGGTGTTGAATTTCAAAATCTTTGGATAACAAGATTAGCATGCATTGTAGTGCTAAATGAACACTTGCTCCAATAATTATACTGTAATTACTTGTACTGCTGTACTAATTTTTGAAGTGAATTTCAAAAAAACTTAATTTCCCTAAACTTGCTGTCTGAATTATACTCAACCTGGGATAGGTGATCACCTGTCAGTCCTGGAAGAACTGGTAAGAAAAAGTGTTCATTCTAGAGTCATAGGTTAAACTACTCCATGAAATCTATCCTTTTCTCCTGGATACTTTTTTACTGCTAGATTTTTTTCCTTGAATGAATAAACACATGTATATTGAGCACCAACATGCTAGATGCTGTTTAGGATTTCAGCTAGTGATTGTCAGAGCTTGAATTTAAGCTCTGCTACTTGTTAGTGACAAGCATATGGATGAAGCTATTTTCATATTCTAATGTTCCTCATCTGCAAAATGTAGGACTAACTTAAAGGGTTGTGAATATTATGAGATAATATATGCAGTGTACCTGGCTGTAATATTTCCTGTATCACTGAGTTCTCACAACTCTGGGATAAGGTGGTACTACCTCTTGGCAAACGTGTGATCAAAGGAACTGAGAGGTTAGGACCTAGATATTTTTCCCTACAGAACTTTTATTTCCATTGTATATTATCTTCTAGAAATGGGGAAACTGTCTCTACAAAGTCAAAAAGCTACTAGCTCTGGTGTTTCGGCAGCATGAAGAATCAGAGTACTGAAGAGAAACTCAGTGGACAACAATGTAGTTTAACACAGTATAAGCACGTAGTATCATTTGCTTTGGAATGGGGAGTCCTTTTAATCAGCTGGACTGCCTTTACTTGCTCACTGCCTACATCATTCTATATCAGAAGAGTTAATATGTAACAATATCATCAAATGGACACTGGAAAACAGTGTGAGGTAACTCACTGACTAGAATGGCATACTGTTCATTGGTGTTCCTCTTAAGAGTCCAAGGCTTGGTGCCGAACCAAACATATATACACTTTATTGGAATATATTAAACAAATGAAGTATTTAAAATCTGGCATCCTCAAAACAAAGAGTTCCTCAAAATGCTAACGGACCAGTCTCCTGTATTTTTTTGGTTGGTTAACATCCCTTTAGAGAAGCAGTACTCTTTTAACAGATTCTTCCCAATTGTCCTTCTTTCTATTTTAGACTCTGTGGCTCCTGAAGTAAAGTTCTACTTCCACCAGCAAAGCACGTTCCAGACAAAACATTAAGAAACCTGCCAAAACCATGGCTCATGCTCAGTTCTTCCTGGGATTTCTTGACTTGTGAATGCTCCAGCCAGACCCAGAAGTGGAGGTTGGTGTACCACGACTAGATGGTTAGACCTAAGCAGCAAAATCAGTTTTTTGCAACCCAAGGTAAGCACTGTTCTTCAGCAAGTCTTTCCAACAGTGCAGATACAATTAATGTTAAAGTCACAGACAGGCTGCTTCCTTTCCTAATGTAGTATCTCTCTGCTGCTAATTGATTCTTTATATCTTCCAAGTTACTGGCTATCTTAAAGATAAGCAGGAGTAAACCTAGCAAATGGCTACATTTAGTCGCATTTATTGAGCACCTTCCAGGCACCAGGTACATAATATGTGTCTGGGATAAGAAACAGTCCCTGCAATCTTAATAGATTATGATAGAAATGGGTTGCCTGGACCTGCTGGAGAGGATGGGGATGTCTATCAATCAAAATTTTTGGTTACAAACACTGGCAAAAGGAATTTATTGTCAGGATCAAAGGAAAGACACAGAATCGATGGGAGCCTAGAGAATCAGTTCAGGTAACTGTAGTGAGTGTTTCTACTATGTTGGTAGAAACATCACTTCCAACCTCTGCATGATAGCTTGAATTAAGATAGAAAACCTGGGGGGGGGGGGGCTTTCCTGGTGGCACAGTGGTTGAGAATCTGCCTGCTAATGCAGGGGACATGGGTTCGAGCCCTGGTCTGGGAAGATCCCACATGCCGCGGAGCAACTAGGCCCGTGCGCCACAACTACTGAGTCTGCGCGTCTGGAGCCTGTGCTCCGCAACAAGAGAAGCTGCGATAGTGAGAGGCCCGTGCACCGCGATGAAGAGTGCCCTCGCTTGCCACAACTAGAGAAAGCCCTCCCACAGAAACGAAGACCCAACACAGCCAAAAATAAATTAATTAAGGAGGCAGATTAAAAAAAAAACAAAAAACAAACCTAGGGAGAGTGTTCAAGCAGGAGAGCTTAAGTTAGAGACTCACCCCATGGCACCAGAAACTAAAGACTGTTACATCCAGAATGTCAGAAAAGATAAGAAAAAGGTCACTTCTCCTTTAAAAAGAAAGTCAACAGACAAAAACGATTCCAGTCAACACGAGGCTGATGGATACACTCAGTGTAAACACATGCAGGGTAAACCATGTGGGTTAACTTTTCCTTTCTGCTATGTATCAGTAAAGAACAGACACCTTAGAAAATTCTTCCTATAGCCTTTGAAACTGATTTTTTATATATTTTCCCCTTAGTTTTTCAACACTCTCAATTCAGCAGGCTGCTAAGTTAATTTTTGCAAGGTGTAGTGTTCATTCAATATTGGAATTTATACTGAGTGATTAAAGTCTGATGTCTTTTTCCAGATCTCCATTTAAAATGTAAGCTAAAGGACAGAGGGAAAAAATAACTTCCCTTATATCATGTAAATTAGCCATTAAAACTACGGGCGATGATTCATTTTTTAAACTAATGCTGATGAACCAGAAATGTATTTCCCCCTTCCAATCTTCACAGCAGAGAATCTTTGTGGAATGAGATGCTTTTAATAACTGAACTTGCCAGCTGACATAAAGGCTAAAATTAACATTTTAAGCCATACATATCACTTTGTAGACAAAGTACACTGCACTCAATTTAGCACAGCTAGCCCCAACCCTAAGACCTTCCATCTTTCTTCCAAGTCAAAGTCCTTTGCTGTTACTGAGTTTGTTAATAGCTAACACTTTTTTTTTTTTTTTGCGGTATGCGGGCCTCTCACTGTCGTGGCCTCTCCCGTTGCGGAGCACAGACTCCGGATGCGCAGGCTCAGCGGCCATGGCTCATGGGCCAGCCGCTCCACAGCATGTGGGATCTTCCCGGACCGGGGCACGCACCCGCGTCCCCTGCATCGGCAGGCGAACTCTCAACCACTGCGCCACCAGGGAAGCCCCGATAGCTAACATTTTAACAGTACCTTACTATAGTGGTGGAGTTGAAATGACTATTTTACATGTGTTAACTAATTAGATCCTCATAAAACTCCTGAGGTTAGTCATATTATTGTCTCCATTTTTTTTTCAGATGAAGAAACCAAAGTATAGTCAAGTGAGTGTTGCAGCTAACACCTGGACTTGTGAAGATGGGATCTGCGAGGCTCTAGATCAATCCCTTCCATATAAACGCAGGGCAATGCTGGAAACAGACTGGTAAGAACGCAAATCCCTGCCTCTTCCATCTTCTGTTCCGTGTGATTAAGGGGCAAGATTTTATACCTGAGATTTGGCCATTTATAAAATTAGAAAAATGCTGTCTTCTTCATGAGATAATAGGCTAGTCCTTCTCAAACTTTCTTCTACAGGGTAAACATCTTCCTAGGGTTTCCATTTTTAAGAAATGAGATTTTTTTTTCATGTGAGAATTTTTTTTCTGCAATCTTACAAGGTTTTTTAAGAGGTACATGTTAAAAAAAAATTCTATGACTTCCAGCCCTATGCTGTTCTTAAGCAATGAGAGAATATATTCTGTGTAGTGAGTGTTTGGACAATTTACGCTTTTGTGTTTATGCTAACTGCCCAGCAGAGGTCTCAACCAGACAAGCTAAAACAATAGTAGCCTAAAACCATTGAACCTCGCCACTCTCAGGCAAACTTTAAAGGGACAACTCATCCTCAGTGGTCCAACCAAGCTTAAAAAGCTGTGGGTGGATAAAATCATGGCATTTGCACCCAAATACTTATCTGGCGTCTCACAATAATATGAAATCCTGACAGCTAAGAGAACTGCCTGAATGTTAAACCTGAGACACAGTGTCAGCTCTTTGTTTCAGCTCAATTTCCCCAATTAATGATCTCAAAGCAATAGCTAAGCTGCTCCCTAACTAGCACCGTAGGAAATTTGTTTCTTAAAACTCAGTAAAACTTACTAAGAAACTAAGTTTTACTTTAGTTTTACTATGTAATTTTAAACAAGTTTATATTAAAACAAACATGAATATAGAATGCAATGAAAACTTCAAGTAATTTTACAAATGTCTTTACATACATATTTCCCCTAAATGTTGCATCAATAATGTTGTTTACAAATGAGCTTTATTTTATCAATAAGAACAAAGCTGGATTCAGGTCTTCTAACACGTGGTCCAGTGATCAGTCCACTTTTTTACTATCTAATACTAAAATAAAAATTTAGCCATAACTATATAATTATATAATCTTAAAACTTGGAATTTATTCTAAATTTTGTCCTTAAAAAAAAAAATCTGAGTTACCTAATACTCTAAACATACTTACTCATAAGTAATGTAAAAATAAGAAAACATGAAGTATAAAGTATACATTTCTCTCTAAATGTATCTCCTACTTCTTAGTATGTGTGGGCAAACTTCATACCTTTTGTTTAGTACTTTTAAATAATAAATACATAGGCACTTACTTCAGAAACAATTTTATGTGCAAATAATCTATAATGTGTTACCCATACGTCCAATTTTCCACAAACAAGGAGTTTTTAAAAAGAAAACCACACAAAAAATTTTAATAGGTACTGGACGCCTAGAAAAATAAAGCTTCTTCTACTAGGAATCTCAACTTAGAAGTGAGTATTCTCCAAAGTAGAAATTATATAGTGCCATTTCAGGAACAGACTATTCAACTCACCCCCAACATCCACAAATGCCTATCAATCACAATAGTTAAAACCAGATCAAAACGGTCCAACATAATTAGGCTTCAATATATTAGACCATTATGTTCTTCTAAGAAGCTAATAAACCAAAACCAGAAGTACTAAAATCAAAAGAAATTACTAGAGGCTAATTATCATACAGATTGTTAGTTCCTTGCTGTATCCCTTCTAGGAAAGGAATATTTTACTGCAATGAAAATTTTATTTTATATATAACTCGTCATGAATTTGTCATTAATTGTTACATAAATGCTGCCTAGTGCCATTAACCAAATGGCATGACCATTTTATGTCCACAATTCACTTCTGTATTTACAAACAATTTTCATGACTTATAAAAGTGATCTCTCAGTGAAGGCTTACCGTTGAGATGCAATCAAGCATCCACATCTGCTGTTCTGTAGAGACCAATGTAGGAAAGAAGTACTTTAATCCCCTTTCATATGAGTGACCTTATATGAAAAAAACCCAATAATTTAGAAGTTCTGTGTCTCCAAAGGAGATTTCCAGATGCACTTATAGAAATGGTTACAGGCAGTAAGAGTTCTAAGAAACATCTTCCATGTCCACATCCTGTTGTAATTTCTGCACCATTCTGTCTTCCAGCTGCTTTTCTTTGCCTTAAAAAAAAAAAAAAAGGGGGGGGAAAGAAAGAAATTAAACTCTTGACAAAGAGCTGGGATGTGAACCCTGGCCACCTTGAACCAGGGTCTCTGCTCTTAACACTGTACTACCTACCTCAAAGAGGGTTACCTAAAAACTTAGGTAACAATGGTTCATTCCTACTGTTTTTTGGTTGTCTGTCAGTCCATATCATCTATATGTGAAACAATGCTCCAGGATTTTGTCTTTTTTTTTAAATTTGGTACAAAAACAACCTAGCTAGGACTTTTGCATAAATCTACCCAATATGTGGTTATAGGATTTGACTTTACTAAGGTTTAGGCATAGCTATATCTCACCAAAATTTCTCTCCTTTTAACAGATTGCACTTGGCACCAGCTGAGTAAAAAGAGTGGTTTCCTAGCATCTCACAAAAGAAATTATGCACACAAGCAACTGCTCAAGTGAGTGCCTAACTGTAAGTTACATAAGCACAAGGAGGGTTTTTAATACAAAACTGTAGTTCTCAAACTGAAGTATCAGACTCACCTGGAGAGCTAGTAAAGAACTAGCTAGCTAGTAAAGAACTCAAGGGGCTTAGACCTCTATGTTTACATACTAAGTCCCCCAAGTAACTCCCACACCAAATGAAGTTTGAGAGCTACTAATATAAAACATTATCCTTTAATCAAAACAGGTATGGGGCAAAATCATCTATTAAATTATTACTCAAATCGTTTTGATTAACTTGGATTTTGTGGAAGCTAGGATTTTATGAAGGGAGAAAAGACGCAATAAATTGACTGGAACTGGGAAACACACTGACTAAATTATTTTTATAAACAGTCATATCATAAATGAGGGAGAACATTTACATGAAAAGATTCAACCTTAAAAAGTTGGTTGGTACCCAATTACATAGACCACAACAATCCAGATTTTTCATTTCTCTACTTAAGGCAGAGAACTCCTGCACAATGCAATACTTACCTGCAAGAGGGGCCCGGATAAGATGGATGTTTTGCTTCACTTCTTTAATGTCCTGAACTTTCTGTAGTTCTTTATTTTTCTTCAACCTAGGACAAAGGCCAAAACTTCAGTTACTAAAATCTCTTTAAAAGACATTAATTCCTAATTTGTAAAAATTGTATTAAGTTAGCCACACAAATGAGCAATGGGAACACAATTCATTTCTTGTTCCTAATTAGCTTAAACATGATTCCTGCACTCCCAATCTGTTCATTCACTGTATTCTTAGCACCTAGTCAGGAATAAAACGGGTTGAAAAGATACTTGCTCAGTGAATGAAGGGATGTGATTGAAACAAAGAATTAACAAGTCTCAGAGATTACACAGAGTAAGAATCTCTAATTATTGAAGTGTCTGTGTTCTCTATTTGAGGAGAAAGATTTGTAGTCTCTGTGTTACCTAATTTTTTAAATCATTCAGTAATTACAAGAGCACAAAACACAAGACATTCAACAAAAAAAGCTAACAGACTAGTTCTCAAGCATTTGGGTCCTTTTTTGTAATGCTTTAAAAAAAAATTTTTTTTTTAAGCCAGAAAGCTGTTGACGCATGCTTTTCTATGACTTTTATGGTGACTAGATCAAAAGCGATGCCCCTTCTAAAGAAATGGCCAATTCCAAGCTGGGGCAGGGAAAATCTTATTAGCCATAAAGCAAAAAGCAAGAAAGGACTCAAAGAATGGTGAGGAACTGTCAAAATGACACACAGCCTGCCTGAAGGAATTCTCACTGGCCAACTTGGGGCACTTAGAACATCAAAATAATGACAAAGAATTATAACTCATTGAATACAATAAGAATTAATGAATACACACAGATATGATGTGAATAAATGAATAAAAGAATAAATTTTGGAACTGGGGAAAAAGGAAAATGCTCTTTCTTAGATAAGAAGGTCAACTAATAAACGGAGAAGAAATGATGAAATCAGAAAAACCACCATTTGGCAACAATCACAGTAGTAACAGATTCAGGCAGAACTCTAATGGATGCGAAAACCAGTAGGTATCAGTTTGAGGAGTAACAGGCTCTTTGCCGAGTCTCAATGTGACTCCCTCAAGATATGTACTGATAAAAGGGGGAAAAAACAGTAACTTTCCAGTGGAGAAAACTGGCAGACACTACTTTAACCAAGCTATGAAAGTTAACATCACCAGTAAGGGACAACAGGTGCCTCTGCTGGGGTGCTTGAGGGGGACACACTTCTATGATGTTCTGGCCAAAGGGACCTGAATTTAATCATGAAGAAAACATCAAACAAAAACCAGGGAACATTCTATGAAATGACTGACCTGTACTCTTCAAACAGGCCAATGTCATCTAAGACAAAGGTGAGAAACTGTTTGGATTAAAGGAGCTTGAGGAGATATGACCACTAAATGTAATGTATGATCCAGGATTTTCTGCTATGAAGGACATTATTGGAACAACAGGTAAATCTAGTAAGGTCTATAGTATTTTAGCAGTGTTAATTTTCTGATTTAACTATACTGTGGTTATTAAGAGCATGTTCTTATGCTGTACACCTGAAACTAATGTTGTGTGTCAATTATACCTCAATTTTAAAATCCCAGAGAAAAAGAACATACTATTTTTAGGATATATATATATAGAGAGAGAGAGAGAAGCATACTTAGGAGGAAAAGGTATCATGTCTTCAACTTACTACGCACAGAGTTAAAGTAAATTTGGCAAAATGCTAACAGAATATACAAGACTTCTTTATACTATCTTGCCAGTTTTTGAAAGTTTGAAGTTACATGAAAATAAAGATATTTTAAATATTCATACCTGTTCATTATAAATGTAGCCTGGCGTTTCTGTTTGATCTCTTCAACTCTCTTCATTGCATCAACTACAAAAAAAATGCATAAATGTTAACAAATTTATGTACATTCATTCAAGCAGGATGATTATAACCAACAGGAGCTTTAACAATCACTACTTTACTGTGGCTTAGAAGTGGATTAAACTCAACAAAAAACTCACCTCAAAAACAATTCCTACTAAAATAGCTGACAAAGGTATGCACCCTTGGCTGATATCACTGTTGACTCTTTCCCACGTATCATTTCTCTAACTTTTATTTTGCAAAAGCCTTTACTACTAAATTTTTCTTGTACTTGAAACCAGTCCAATGCTTTTCAAATTTTATTCTACAGAGAACTTGGATTAATGGCAATTAATCCCATCCTTAGCTTGTCATCTCCATAAATAGACTCTACCTTGTCATAAAAGCCACTTTTTCTTCAAGTGCCTAGGATATGATCTGCACATGATGAATACTGGTAGAATGAACCAATCAATCTGCCACGTTCTTAACCACTAAAATCCAACTGTTTCAGAAAATGTGTAGAGGAGCCTTGGCTATAAGGGAGTTGAGTCCAACTACTCTAGAATCTATATCAGCACTGTCCAATGTAAGATAAATCACATATGTAATTTTAAATTTTCTAGTAGCCACTTTTTTTAAAAAAGTAAAAAGGAACAGTTTGAAATTAAATTTAAGATAGATTTTGTTTAACCCAACATAGCCAAAATACTGTCATTTCAACATGTAATTAATATAAAAAATTATTGAGATATTTTATGCTTGTTTTCATACTAAGTATTCAAAATCCAGCACGTATTTTGTATTTACAGAACATCTCAATTCAGGCTAGTCACATTTTAATTGCTCAGTAGCCCCTGGGGCTAGTGGCTACCATACTAAACAGCACAATTCCCAATCCAGATTCTTAAAGTGTAGTCTGTGGATCTGAGTGGGGCAAATGAATGAGACTCTGTGATAATACCTAAACCAATTACTGTCTAACAGAAACAATAAAATACTCAGTAAAATGCACTGAGAGATCAGGGACTGTGTATGCCCTGTTCATCTTTGTATGCTAGAGTCAGTGGTTATTGGTAAAGGAGACAACATCTTAGAGAACACACAGTATTTCTCAGGAACAACATAAACATCATGATACCAGCACAGAGGATCTTAGTAACTGAAGATCCACAGATGACTAAAATATGTACCTCAGTTTCCATATCAAGCTGAATACCCATCAAATAAAAGTAGTTATAGGTAAAAATGGTCTGGAGCTACTATCTTCAAGTAGTAACAAAAAAGAAAACAAAGGCCAAAGTGAAATAAAACTCAGTGGGGTCCAGAAACGCTTTAGGATCTTCCAATAATGTCCCTGCCAAGAGTACCTTTAGGAATCAATTTAATAATCCTATGAAAATTAGCTATGTATGGTGTAGATATTAACCAGACTTATTTTGGTGATCATTTCACCATATATACAAATATCAAATCATTGTGCTGTGCACCTGAAACTAATATGTCAATTATAGTCTCAATTTAAAAAATCCTATTAATCTCTTCAATTTAAAAAATCCTATTAATCTCTTCAGAAATCCTTGCGTTTGAATCAGTGTTATTTCCTTACCAAATAAACCCAATAAAACCAACTGCTAATCAGAAATTAACTCCTCCGCTAATTACAAAACAGAAGGGAAAGACCTTATTTTTTAAAAAGATAAACCAAACAAGCACACCAAGGGGCAGAATACTGAGGCAATTCCCCATTGGGACTCTGATTTTTCCACACAGTTCAGGAAGATAAACAAGGCTTTAGAGGGTGTCAAATGCTACTACAAAGGCCCATAACTTTCCAACTCTTCCTCTGAAGTCTTGTGACTAACTGGTGAAAAGGTGTTGAAAAGTATGCCCTGCCAATAATCCATTAGAGACCAATAAAGTTGGTAGAATTCTAAGTCTTAGAGACTTCTAGGTAACAAACTACATCACCTCCACACCCAAGACTAGAAATGGCTAAAGGCTGCATAAGCAGGCATGGGGGAAGGAGAAAAGGCAGGGCCGAGGGCCTCAAACACACAGAGACATAGTGGAATCTACAAGCTAGCTTAAGGAACTACGTTTTAGTACATGAGAATTTTTTAAATTAAACCCTCTGCTTACTTAAATAAGTAAACAAAACAGAGAGGTAGGTAGGTAGGTAGGTAGATAAGAATTAAACATTACTTTTAGTTTCAGTAGCCTATAGCTTCATTTTTACCCAAGTCGAGCACTTAGAATTTCTCTTAGAAAATTTGTAATTATCACCTTACATGCTGTACTTTTTAACTTTACAGAATCACTATTATTAGGTATACAGAAAACAATACTTATATCCCTAAACCAAATTATCTAAACTTGTAAAGTGTGTTAGGTTTTTTGTATATTTTAACTATGCCACACTCACCCCCCAAAAGTATTCTACATCTCTATTTTTTTCCCCAGATATTTGAATGTTTTTATATTTCTGTGTAGGCACTTCAAATAATATCAAATTTAATAATTATGTCATTTTTATAATGGATACATCAGCCAATTCTGAAAAGGATTTGGGATAGCTTATTAAAAAAAACCCACAAATACAACAGAGCCATTAAGATAAGGATAAAAGTATAAAAGCTAACTGATGAAAAGAAATCTAATATTTAAACAACCAACTGATATTAAAGTTATGGTAATATCCCAAACCAGTGTCTCCTGAAAATCCCCGGTAGTCCTTGTGACTTACTGGTTTTATTCCACAGCTCTCGCTGGTATCTGACAGGTTCATTTCTACGTTTTTCAAATTCAAATGAATTATCCTGTAAGAAGAGGAGAAATACGGTTTTAAGAGAGGTAGAAAGGAAGCATTTCTTAAAACTTTTTCTCCTTTTCACAAAAGTTCGAAGTGTTTCAAGCTATGGGCACATATTAAGAGTTCCCCCGGGGTGATCCCAGAAGATACAAGTTTTCAACCTTTTTCTCTTTTAAATACCACGATGTACAAGACAGCCCTATTGAAAATGTCTGTCTATGTATGAGTGATTCTCAAAGGGAGGGGAGGGGAGAGGATCACCACCATCCCTCATAGGGGCCTATAACAATCATGGGGATTATAAATGAACTAAAAAAGCTTCCCTTATTTCCTATTCCTAGATGAGACTCACAGCCAGAAAACTTTATATTAGTTTGAACCATATGAAATTTCCTTTTCCCATAGATCAAAAAGTCAAACACTGAGAACTGCATATGGTTCAACAAAAATACCTAGCATGTTTATATATTTCAATACCTATAAACCTTTGTGTTACAGCACAGAGTTGAAACCACATCTTCAAATAATGTGGTACGACTCTGCATGATGTAAGCTTCAGCCTGAAATTCTTTAGTCCCCTCCAAATGTAGTTGATATTTTGACAATTAACAATCCTATTTATCTCAAAACATGCAAAATAATTTTGGAAAAACTACAGATATTTCTTAGTTTTCAAAGCTATCAGACTCTGGCATATGGAACAGCATTAACTCTGCACGTGGCTATTTCATTTATATACACATGCCTCTGTTCAGATCACAGTAACCTCAGCCATGATAAGGTAAGTGGTCACCAGCAAATGACTATGACCCGGCGGCATCCTTTCTTCACTCATACAGTTGCCACCTGTATTTGAGATGCAACATATCTATTCGTCCACAGTGAAAATTACTTTTGTGACAATTATGATTTGGCCTTATGTGTTGTCAAAAAATATTCTTTATGTTCACTGAAGAACCTCAGGTGTCGAGAAAGACAGCAAAGGGCTTCACAGCAACTACTTAGATACTGTCTTTAAGGAGTGGCGAGGTGGGAAAGAGTCATGGGTTTGGGGGAAGAGGAAGTCCGGCGGAAGGGGACAGTTGAAAGCTCTCCCTCCCTCAAAGGTAGCCTGTGCAGCAGCTTCCCCTCCTCCCTTTTTAAGGATCGAGTGCAGATAAGCTTCACCAGGTCCTTACACCAACTCAATTAACAGCAATATGATGGTGGGGGCTTGCCCCATGGAACTCCCTCACCCCTGATTCCTCACTATTCCTCCTTACACTGCCATTATGAACTAAGCTCTCTGCTCTCAGACACACAGTCCTGCTAAAGAAATCAAGAAACTGATAAATGAGTCTACTACAAACCTCAGCTGAGTCCTCACTGCTAGTCAAAAACCCTTTAATCTCTTAACCTCCTTTCAAAATCCTTAAGTAGCAATTTCCAACTTCAATCCATTTAAATAATTCTCCCCTTGTTGCAAGAGCTAAAAATACTTTTTCGAGAATAAGAAAAATCACTTTTACAAACTAGATTAGGAATTTTTTCCTTTTCAGAATTCTACAGATTTATGGTTCTGAGGATCATGTGAGAATTACCAGATGCAAATAAGTCACTCATTAACCATTCTATAGGAAGCCTTGTTAGAGTTAATGAAATCACATCTCCCACCCAGAAGTTAAAATTTTGAAAACTGTAAAAACTATACTGATAGCTAACCGTACTCACCACTGTGAGCTCTTTACCAGCTGCTTTCCGGAATGCTTTGGTCCACCTGACCTTGCGAGGATTGCGCTTCTTTTTAAAGTTTTTATGACACTTGGATTTACAGAATCTGAACACCTACAAGAAAAGTGTTAAATAGTGAAAAGTCAATATTAAAATATTTTATACCATAGGATGTTATCCTACCAAACAAAATATACTATAAAGTCTGAGAAGTAACAATCGTTCTCACAACTGCTTCTACTTACTCAAAACACCATTTAGAAATGTGTGAGACGTATCACATAAAATGGAAATTGAACTATTTTTTGACTAAAACAGCATCACAACTAAAGATTGAGGGCCCCAAAAATATGGTTAAAAACGACCATTGGGGCTTCCCTGGTGGCGCAATGGTTGAGAGTCCGCCTGCCGATGCATGGGACACGGGTTCATGCCCCGGTCCGGGAAGATCCCACATGCCGCGGAGCTGCTGGGCCCGTGAGCCATGGCCACTGAGCCTGCGCGTCAGGAGCCTGTGCTCCGCAGCGGGAGAGGCCACAACAGTGAGAGGACCGCAAAACAAAAACAAAAACAAACAACAAAAAAAATGAAAAGGCAACCTACTGAATGGGATAAAATATTTGCAAATTATATATCTGATAAAGGGTTAATATCCAAAATATGTAAAGAACTCATACTATTCAATAGCAAACAAACAAACAATACAATTAAAAAATGGGCAGAAGACCTGAATAGACACTTTCCTAAAAAAGACAGATGGCCAACAGGTACATAAAAAGATGCTCAACATCACTAATCAGAGAAATGAAAATCAAAACCACAGTTAGAATGGCTATTTTCAAAAAAACAAGAAGTAACAAGTGTTGGAGAGGATATGGAGAAAAGGGAACACTTGTAATTGTTGGTGGGATTGTAAAGTGCTGCAGTCACTATGGAAAACATTATGGAAATGCTTCAGAAAAAGAACAGGACTACTATATGATCCAGCTATTCCACTTCTGGGTATTTACCCAAAGAACACAGGAATACTAATTTGAAAAGATATATGCATGTCTATGTTCATTGCAGCATTACTTACAATAGCCAAGATATGGAAACAACCTAAGTGTGCATCTAGAGATAAATGGACAAAGAAAATGTGGTGTATATATACAATAAAATACTATTCATGCCACTGTAAATATGACATATATATATAATGGAACATTATTCAACCATAAAAAAGAAGGAAATCTTGGGAATTCCCTGGTGGTCCAGTGGTTAGGACTGGGTGCTTCCATGGCAGGGGGCCCGGGTTCGATTCCTGGTTGGGGAACTAAGATCCCACAAGCCACGTGGCACAGCCAAAGAAAAAAGGAGGGAAATCTTGCTGTTTACAACAACATGGATGTATCTTGAGGGCATTATGCTAGGTAAAATAAGCAGACAGAGGAAGACAAATACCGTATGTATGATATCACTTACATGTGGGATCTAAAAAAACAAAAACACAAAGCTCACTGATACAGAGAATAAATTGGTGGTTGTTAGAGACTGAGGGAAGCGGGAGAGGTGGGCAAAATGGGTGAAGGGAGTCAGAAGATACAAACTTCCAGTTATAAAAAAAATAAGTCATGGGGATGTAATATACAGCATGATGACTACAGTTAATAGACTGTATTGCATATTTGAAAGTTGCTAAGAGAGTAGATTTTAACAGTTCTCATCACAGTAAAATAAATTCTGTAACAAGGTAATGGTGACAAATGTTAACTAGACTTACTGTGGTGACCTTTGCACAATACATATAAATATCAAATCATTATGTTGTACATATGGAACTAATGTACGTCAATTATAACTTAATAAAAATAAGATGGTAAATTTTATGTTATGTAAATCTCACCTCAATAAAAACAAATTTAGAGTTTGTTGCCAGTGCCCTACAAGAAATGCTAAAGGGAGTCCTTCAGGCCGAAATGAAAGGACAATGGGCAGTAACTTGAATCCGCAAGAAGAAATAAAGAACACCAGTAAAGGTAACTAAATAGGTGAGTATAAAGGTCAGTATTAATGAATTTCTAGTTAGTGACTCCTCTTTTTTCATAAGATTTAATTTAAAAGACAATTGTATAAAACAATAATTATAAATCTACATCACTGGAAATTAAGATTAATTGTAGTCACCAGAGTAACCATTAAGAAAGTTACTAAAACTAAAAATATACAAAGAAACAAGAAGGGAATCGCAACAGTACACTACAGAAAAAGCAGTCATAAAGTAAGACAGTGATAAGAATTGAGGAACAAAAAAGACATGACATAGAAAACAAATATCAAAAATGGCAGAAGTCCTTCCTTACTGGTAATTACTTTAAACGTAAATAAATCAACTTCTCCAATGAAAAGGCAGAAATTGGCAGGATGAATTTTAAAAATGATCCATCCTGGGACTTCCCTGGTGGTGCAGTGGTTAAGAATCCGCCTGCCAATGCAGGGGACACAGGTTCAAGCCCTGGTCCGGGAAGATCCCACATGCCACGGAGCAACTAAGCCTGTGAACCACAATTACTGAGCCTGCGCTCTAGAGCCCATAAGCCACAGCTACTGAAGCCCATAAGCCTACAGTCCGTGCTCTGCAACAAGAGAAGCCACCGCAATGAGAAGCCCACTTACTGCAACAAAGAGTAGCCCCTGCTCCCTGCAACCAGAGAAAGCCCGCATGCACCAACAAAGACCCAACGCAGCCAAAAATAAATAAATATTTTTTAAAAAAAAAGATCCATCTATATGCTCTCTACAGGACAGCATAACAGTAGTTATACTGTTTATATAGTATAACTATATTAGTAGTTATACTAATATCAGGCAAAATAAGTCTTAAGAAAAATTGTTACAAAAGACAAAAAAGGACACCATAAAATGATAAAAGGGTCAATCCAACATGAAGATATAACTTAAAACATATATGGCTGGACTTCAGGAAGATGGCGGAAGAGTAAGACGCGGAGATCACCTTCCTCCCCACAGATACACCAGAAATACATCTACACGTGGAAAAACTCCTACAGAACACCTACTGAAGGCTGGCAGAAGACCTCAGACCTCCCAAAAGGCAAGAAACTCCCCACGTACCTGGGTAGGGCAAAAGAAAAAAAAAAAGAAAAAACAGACAAAAGAATAGGGACGGCACCTGCACCAGTGGGAGGGAGCTGTGAACGAGGAAAAGTTTCCACACACTAGGAAGCCCCTTCGCGGGCGGAGACTGCGGAAGGCGGAGGGGGGAGCTTGGGAGCCGCGGAGGAGTGCACAGCAACGGGTGCGGAGGGCAAAGCGGGGAGATTCCCCGCACAGAGGATCGGTGCCGACCGGCACTCACCAGCCCGAGAGGCTTGTCTGCTCACCCGCCAGGGCGGGCGGGGCTGCGAGCTGAGGCTCTGAGGCTCCGCGGCTTGAACACAGCCTGAAGGGGTTAGTGCACCACTGCTAGCCGGGAGGGAGTCCGGGGAAAAGTCTGCACCTGCCGAAGAGGCAAGAGACTTTTTCTTCCCTCTTTGTTTCCTGGTGCGTGAGGAGAGGGGTTTAAGAACGCTGCTTAAAGGAACTCCAGGGACGGGCGCGAGCCGCGGCTAAAAGCGCGGACCCCAGAGACGGGCGCGAGCCACGGCTAAAAGCGCGGACCCCAGAGACGGGCGCGAGCCGCGGCTGAAAGCGCGGACCCCAGAGACGGGCGGGAGACACTAAGGCTGCTGCTGCCGCCACCAAGGGGCCTGTGTGCGAGCACAGGTCACACTCCACACCCCTCCTCCGCGGAGCCTGTGCAGCCCGCCACTGCCAGGTTCCCGGGATCCAGGGACAACTTCCCTGGGAGAACGCACGGCGGGCCTCAGGCTGGTGCAAAGTCACGCCGGCCTTTGCTGCCGCAGGCCCGCCCCGCACTCCGTGCCCCTCCCTCCCCGCCGGCCTGAGTGCGCCAGAGCCCCCGAATCAGCGTCTCCTTTAACCCCGTCCTGTATGAGCAAAAAACAGACGCCCTCCAGCGACCTACACACAGAGGCGGGGCCAAATCCAAAGCTGAGCCCCTGTGAGCTGTGAGAACAAAGAAGAGAAAGGGAAATCTCTTCCAGCAGCCTCAGAAGCTGCGGATTAAAGCTCCACAATCAACTTGATGTACCCTGCATCTGTGGTATACCTGAATAGACAACCAATCATCCCAAATTAAGGAAGTGGACTTTAGGAGCAAGATCTATGATTTTTTTCCTTTTTCCTCTTTTTGTGAATGTGTATGTGTATGCTTCTGTGTGAGATCTTGTCTGTATAGTCTTGCTTTCACCATTTGTCCCAGGGTTCTATCCGTCCATGGTTTTTTAAAAAATTTTTTTCTTAATAATTTTAATTTTAATAACGTTATTATACTTTACCTTCGTTCTTTCCTTCTTTCCTTCCTTCCTTCCCTCCTTTAGACAACGAATCATCCCAAATTGAGGAGGTGGTCTCTGAGAGCAAGATTATGATTTTTCCCCCTTTACCTCTTTTAGTGAGGGTGTATGTGTATGCTTCTGTGTTAGATTTTGTCTGTATAGCTTTGCTTCCAACATTTGTCCTAAGGTTCTATCTGTCCCTTTTTTTTTTCTAAATAAGAATTTTTTAATTCAATAACTTTATTATACTTTATTTTTACTGTATCTTCTTTCTGTCTTTTTTCCTTCTTTCCCTCCTTCCTTCCTTCCTCCCTCCCTCCCTCCTTTCCTTCTTGCCTTTCCTTCTTTGCCTTTTTCTTTCTTTCTTTCTTTTTCTTCCTTCCTTCCTTCCTTCCTTCCTTCCTTCCTTCCTTCCTTCCCTCCTTTCCTTCTTTCTTTCCTCATACTTCTACTAATTCCCTCTACTTTTTCTCCCTTTTATTCTGAGCCGTGTGGATGAAAGGCTCTTGGTGCTCCAGCCAGGAGTCAGGGCTCTGCCTCTGACGTGGGAGAGCCAACTTCAGGACACTGGTCAACAAGAGACCTCCCAGCTCCACATAATATCAAATGGCGAAAATCTCCCAGAGACCTCCATCTTAACACCAACACCCAGCTTCACTCAACGACCAGCAAGCCACAGTGCTGGACAACCTATGCCAAACAACTAGCAAAACAGGAACACAACCCCACCCATTAGCAGAGAGGCTGCCTAAAATCATAATAAGGCAACAGACACCCCAAAACACACCACCAGACGTGAACCTGCCCACTAGAGAGACAAGATCCAGCCTCATCCACCACAACACAGGCACTAGTCCCCTCCACCAGGAAGCCTACACAAACCACTGAACCAATCTTAGCCACTGGAGACAGACATCAAAAACAGTGGGAACTACGAACCTGCAGTCTGCAAAAAGGAGACCCCAAACACAGTAAGATAAGCAAAATGAGAAGACAGAAAAACACACAGCAGATAAAGGAGCAAGATAAAAATGCACCAGACCTAACAAATGAAGAGGAAATAGCCAGTCTACCTGAAAAAGAATTCAGAATAATGATAGTAAGGATGATCCGAAATCTTGGAAATAGAATGGACAAAATGCAAGAAACAGTTAACAAGGACCTAGAAGAAATAAAGATGAAACAAGCAACGATGAACAACACAATAAATGAAATTAAAAGTACTCTAGATGGGATCAATAGCAGAATAACTGAGGCAGAAGAACGGATAAGTGACCTGGAAGACAAAATAGTGGAAATAACTACTGCAGAGCAGAATAAAGAAAAAAGAATGAAAAGAACTGAGGACAGTCTCAGAGACGTCTGGGACAACATTAAACGCACCAACATTCGAATTATAGGGGTTCCAGAAGAAGAAGAGAAAAAGAAAGGGACTGAGAAAATATTTGAAGACATTAGAGTTGAAAACTTCCCTAATATGGGAAAGGAAATAGTTAATCAAGTCCAGGAAGCACAGAGAGTCCCATACAGGATAAATACAAGGAGAAATACGCCAAGACACATATTAATCAAACTGTCAAAAATTAAATACAAAGAAAGTATATTAAAAGCAGCAAGGGAAAAACAACAAATAACACATAAGGGAATCCCCATAAGGTTAACAGCTGATCTCTCAGCAGAAACCCTACAAGCCAGAAGGGAGTGGCAGGACATACTGAAAGTGATGAAGGAGAAAAACCTGCAGCCAAGACTACTCTACCCAGCAAGGATCTCATTCAGATTTGATGGAGAAATTAAAACCTTTACAGACAAGCAAAAGCTGAGAGAGTTCAGCACCACCAAACCAGCTTTACAACAAATGCTAAAGGATCTTCTCTAGGCAAGAAACACAAGAGAAGGAAAAGACTTATAATAACGAACCCAAAACAATTTAGAAAATGGGAATAGGAACATACACATCGATAATTACCTTAAATGTAAATGGACTAAATGCTCCCACCAAAAGACACAGATTGGCTGAATGGATACAAAAACAAGACCCTTATATATGCTGTCTACAAGAGACCCACTTCAGACCTAGAGACACATACAGACTGAAAGTAAGGGGATGGAAAAAGATATTCCATGCAAATGGAAACCAAAAGAAAGCTGGAGTAGCAATTCTCATATCAGACAAAATAGACTTTAAAATAAGGACTATTAAAAGAGACAAAGAAGGACACTACATAATGATCAAGGGATCGATCCAAGAAGAAGATATAACAATTGTAAGTATTTATGCACCCAACATAGGAGCACCTCAATACATAAGGCAAATACTAACAGCCATAAAAGGGGAAATCGACAGTAACACATTCATAGCAGGGGATTTAAACACCCCATTTTCACCCATGGACAGATCATCCAAAATGAAAATAAATAAGGAAACACAAGCTTTAAAGGATACATTAAACAAGATGGACTTAATTGATATTCATAGGACACTCCATCCAAAAACAACAGAATACACATTTTTCTCAAGTGCTCATGGAACATTCTCCAGGATAGATCATATCTTGGGTCACAAATCAAGCCTTGGTAAATTTAAGAAAATTGAAATTGTATCAAGTATCTTTTCTGACCACAACGCCATGAGACTAGATATCAATTACAGGAAAAGATCTGTAAAAAATACAAACACATGGAGGCTAAACAATACACTACTTAATAATGAAGTGATCACTGAAGAAATCAAAGAGGAAATAAAAAAATACCTAGAAAAAAATGACAATGGAGACACAACGACCCAAAACCTATGGGATGCAGCAAAAGCAGTTCTAAGGGGGAAGTTTATAGCAATACAAGCCCACCTTAAGAAGCAGGAAACATCTCGAATAAACAACCTAACCTTGCACCTCAAGCAATTAGAGAAAGAAGAACAAAAAAACCCCAAAGCTAGCAGAAGGAAAGAAATCATAAAAATCAGATCAGAAATAAATGAAAAAGAAATGAAGGAAACAATAGCAAAGATCAATAAAACTAAAAGCTGGTTCTTTGAGAAGATAAACAAAATAGATAAACCACTAGCCAGACTCATCAAGAAAAAAAGGGAGAAGACTCAAATCAGTAGAATTAGAAATGAAAAAGGAGAGGTAACAACTGACACTGCAGAAATAAAAAATATCATGAGAGATTACTACAAGCAACTCTATGCCAATAAAATGGACAATCTGGAAGAAATGGACAAATTCTTGGAAATGCACAACCTGCCAAGACTGAATCAGGAAGAAATAGAAAATATGAACAGGCCAATCACAAGCACTGAAATTGAAACTGTGATTAAAAATCTTCCAACATGCAAAAGCCCAGGACCAGATGGCTTCACAGGCGAATTCTATCAAACATTTAGAGAAGAGCTAACACCTATCCTTCTCAAACTCTTCCAAAATATAGCAGAGGGAGGAACACTCCCAAATTCCTTCTACGAGGCCACCATCACCTTGATACCAAAACCAGAAAAGGATGTCACAAAGAAAGAAAACTACAGGTCAATATCACTGATGAACATAGATGCAAAAATCCTCAACAAAATACTAGCAAACAGAATCCAACAAAACATTAAAAGGATCATACACCATGATCAAGTGGGGTTTATTCCAGGAATGCAAGGATTCTTCAATATACGCAAATCTATCAATGTGATAAACCATGTTAACAAATTGAAGGAGAAAAACCATATGATCATCTCAATAGATGCAGAGAAAGCTTTTGACAAAATTCAACATCCATTTAAGATAAAAACCCTGCAGCAAGTAGGCATAGAGGGAACTTTCCTCAACATAATAAAGGCCATATATGACAAGCCCCCAGCAAACATCATCCTCAATGGTGAAAAACTGAAAGCATTTCCACTAAGATCAGGAACAAGGCAAGGCTGCCCACTCTCATCACTCTTATTCAACATAGTTTTGGAAGTTTTAGCCACAGCAATCAGAGAAGAAAAAGAAATAAAAGGAATCCAAATCGGAAAAGTAGTAGTAAGCTGTCACTGTTTGCAGATGACATGATCCTATACATAGAGAATCCTAAAGATGCTACCAGAAAACTACTACAGCTAATCAATGAATTTGGTAAAGTAGCAGGATACAAAATTAATGCACAGAAATCTCTGGCATTCCTATATACTAATGATGAAAAATCTGAAAGTGAAATCAAGAAAACACTCCCATTTACCATTGCAACAAAAAGAATAAAATATCTAGGAATAAACCTACCTAAGGAGACAAAAGACCTGTATGCAGAAAATTATAAGACACTGATGAAAGAAATTAAAGATGATACAAGTAGATGGAGAGATATACCATGTTCTTGGATTGGAAGAATCAACATTGTGAAAATGACTCTACTACCCAAAGCAATCTATAGATTCAATGCAATCCCTATCAAACTACCACTGGCATTTTTCACAGAACTAGAACAAAAAATTTCGCAATTTGTATGGAAACACAAAAGACCCCGAATAGCCAAAGCAATCTTGAGAACGAAAAACGGAGCTGGAGGAATCAGGTTCCCTGACTTCAGACTATACTACAAAGCTACAGTCATCAAGACAGTATGGTACTGGCACAAAAACAGAAAGATAGATCAATGGAACAGGATAGAAAGCCCAGAGATAAACCCACGCACATATGGACACCTTATCTTTGATAAAGGTGGCAGGAATGTACAGTGGAGAAAGGACAGCGTCTTCAATAAGTGGTGCTGGGAAAACTGGACAGGTACATGGAAAAGTATGAGATTAGATCACTCCCTAAGACCATACACAAAAATAAGCTCAAAATGGATTAAAGACCTAAATGTAAGGCCAGAAACTATCAAACTCTTAGAGGAAAACATAGGCAGAACACTCTATGACATAAATCACAGCAAGATCCTTTCTGACCCACCTCCTAGAGTAATAGAAATAAAAACAAAAATAAACAAATGGGACCTAATGAAACTTCAAAGCTTTTGCACAGCAAAGGAAACCATAACAAGACCAAAAGACAGCCTCAGAATGGGAGAAAATATTTGCAAATGAAGCAACCGACAAAGGATTAATCTCCAAAATTTACAAGCAGCTCATGCAGCTCAATAACAAAAACCAAACAACCCAATCCAAAAATGGGCAGAAGACCTAAATAGACATTTCTCCAAAGAAGATATACAGACTGCCAACAAACACATGAAAGAATGCTCAACATCATTAATCATTAGAGAAATGCAAATCAAAACTACAATGAGATATCATCTCACACCAGTCAGAATGGCCATCATCAAAAAATCTAGAAACAATAAATGCTGGAGAGGGTGTGGAGAAAAGGGAACACTCTTGCACTGCTGGTGGGAATGTGAATTGGTACAGCCACTATGGAGAACAGTATGGAGGTTCCTTAAAAAACTACAAATAGAACTACCATATGACCCAGCAATCCCACTACTGGGCATATACCCTGAGAAAACCAAAATTCAAAAAGAGTCATGTACCAAAGTGTTCACTGCAGCTCTATTTACAATAGCCCGGAGATGGAAACAACCTAAGTGCCCATCATCGGATGAATGGATAAAGAAGATGTGGCACATATATACAATGGAATATTACTCAGCCATAAAAAGAAATGAAATTGACCTATTTGTAATGAGGTGGATAGACCTAGAGTCTGTTATACAGAGTAAAGTAAGTCAGAAAGAAAAAGACAAATACCGTATGCTAACACATATATATGGAATTTAAGAAAAAAAAATGTCATGAAGATCCTAGGGGTAAGGCAGGAATAAAGACGCAGACCTACTAAAGAACGACTTGAGGTTATGGGGAGGGGGAAGGGTGAGCTGTGACAGGGCGAGAGAGAGTCATGGACATATACACACTAACAAACGTAGTAAGGTAGATAGCTAGTGGGAAGCATCCGCATGGCACAGTGATATTGGCTCGGTGCTTTGTGACAGCCTGGAGGGGTGGGATAGGGAGGGTGGGAGGGAGGGAGACGCAAGAGGGAAAACATATGGGAACATATGTATATGTATAACTGATTCACTTTGTTATAAAGCAGAAACTAACACACCATTGTAAAGCAATTATACCCCAATAAAGATGTTTAAAATATATATATATATGCACCAGCATGTAAATCAATGAAGTTACAACACACCCTCACACCGTACACAAAAATAAACTCAAAATGGCTTAAAGACTTAAACATAAGACATGACACCATAAAACTCCTAGAAGAGAACACAGGCAAAAATTTCTGACATAAATCGTACCAATGTTTTATTAGGTCAGTCTACCAAGGCAATAGAAATAAAAGCAAAAATAAACAAATGGGACCTAATCAAACTTACAAGCGTTTGCACAGCAAAGGAAACCATAAGCAAAATGAAAAGACAACATACAGACTGGGAGAAAATATTTGCAATTGATGTGACCAACAAGGGCTTAATTTCCAAAATATACCAATAGCTCATACAACTCCATAACAAAAAAACAAACAACCCAATCAAAAAATGGGCAGAAGATCTAAACAGACATTTCTCCAAAGATGACATACAGATGGCCAACAGGAACATGAAAAGATGCTCAACATGGCTAATTATTAGAGAAATGCAAATCAAAACTACAGTGAGGTACCACATCACACCAGTCAGAATGGCCATCATTAAAGAAGGCTACAGATGGGCTTCCCTGGTGGCGCAGTGGTTGAGAGTCCGCCTGCCGATGAAGGGGACAGTCCGGGAAGATCCCACATGCCGCGGAGCGGCTAGGCCCGTGAGCCATGGCCGCTGAGCCTGCGTGTCCAGAGCCTGTGCTCCGCAACGGGAGAGGCCACAACAGTGAGACGCCTGTGTACCGCAAAAAAAAAAAAAAAAAGTCTACAGATAACAAATGCTGGAGAGGGTGTGGAGAAAGGAAACCTTCCTACACTGTTGGTGTGAAAGTAAATTGGTGCAGCCACTATGGAGAACAGTATGGAGGTTCCTCAAAAAACTAAAAGCAGAGTTGCCATATGATCCAGCAATGCTACTCCTGGGCAAATATCCGGACAAAACTATAATTCAAAAAGATAGATGCACTCCTATGTTCATAGCAGCACTGTTCACAATAGCCAAGACATGGAAACAACCTAAATGTCCATAGATAGAAGAATGGATAAAGAAGATGTGAGAGACATATATATATGATATATATATATATATAAATACCATATATATGTATACACACACACATATATACACAATGGAATATAAAAAAAGAATGAAATAATGCCATTTGCAGCTACATGGATGGACCTAGAGATAATCCTACTAAGTGAAGTCAGAAAGAAAAGGACAAATACCATAGGATATCACTTATGTGTGGAATCTAAAATATGACACAAATGAACTTATCTATGAAACAGAAAAAGACTCACATGCATAGAGAACAGACCTGTGGTTGCGAAGGGGGAGTGGGGGTGGGAGAGGGTTGGATTGAGAGTTTGGGACTAGCAGATGCAAACTATTGTATACACTGAGTTGGCCACAAAGTTCATTCGGTTTTAAGTAAAAATAAAACACACATTTTTCATTTTCAGCAAGAACTTTATTAAATGTATTCATTAACCAAACGAACTTTTTGGCCAACCCAACAGAATGAATAAACAACAAGGTCCTATTGCATAGCACAGGGAACTATATTCAATATCCTGTAATAAATCATAATGGAAAAGAATATGAAAAAAATATGTAATATATATGTATAATATATAACTGAATCACTGTGCTGTACACCAGAAACTACCACAACATTGTAAATCAACTACACTTCAATTATATATATATATATATATATATATATATATATATATATATATGCACCAAAAGAAAAAAAACACCAACAGAATTGAAGGAAGAAATAGTTCAACAGTAACAATTGGAAACTTCAAATACCCCACTTTCAATAACGGTCAGAACAAAAAGATCAATAAGGAAACAGAGGACTTGAACAATGCTATAGAACAACCAGACATAATAGACATCAGTAGAACTCTCCACTCAACAGTAGAACATACATTCTTCCCAACTGCACATGCAACATTCTCCAAGACAGACCATAATTTGAGAACACAAAACAAGTCTCAATAAATCTGAAAAGATTAAAATAATACAAAGTATGTTCTCTGACCACAACAGAATGAAACTGAAATCAATCACAGAAAAAAATCTGGAAAATTCACAAATATGTGGAAATTAAACAATGCACTCAAACAATCAAGGGTGCAAAGAAGAAATCACAAGGGAAATTAGAAAATATTTTGACATGAATGAAAATGATAACAAAGCCTACCAATACTTAAGGGATGCAGGGAAAGCAGTGCTAAAAAGGAAATTTGTAGGGCTTCCCTGGTGGCACAGTGGTTGAGAGTCCACCTGCCGATGCAGGGGACACGGGTTCGTGCCCCAGTCCGGGAAGATCCCACATGCCGCGGAGCAGCTGGGCCAGTGAGCCATGGCCGCTGAGCCTGCGCGTCCGGAGCCTGTGCTCCGCAATGGGAGAGGCCACAACAGTGAGAGGCCCGCGTACCGCAAAAAAAAAAACAAAAAAACCCGACCATTTTTATAGAATAATAGTAAAACCTTACAAATGATCTTGAATGAAGGGAACAGTTTTAGGAAAGTCATTTATTTAAATCCCTTTGCAATTCAGAATAATTCTCAAAATTCACTTTCTAAATACCTCAATGGGGGGAGGGGGTTAAAAGTTTCAAACAACCATTCTGAAACTTCCTTTGGTTCTTTCCACCGTTGCACAAAATAATTTCAAAAAAGCAACTAAAACTGACTATAGATTTGTCTTCTAAAGTATTTATTCAGAGATCTACTAGGAAGATTCTTCACTACTTTAATTCTTCACTTTCATCCCAAAAGATGTGATCCTTTAATAATGTTTACAATTTAATGATCATTCAACATGCTCCTGAAATGGCTTATTGGGACTCATTTTATAAGTCTAAAATGCATCATTTTGTTACTTTGTCTTAGAACACATTGAAATTTGTGTGTATTACTAGAGGAAATCTGAAGAGAAAAAGTAATTGAGTTTGTAGATCTTGGCAAAGAAAATTAAGTTGAATTATCATACCTAGAAAATGTGACCCATTAAAAAAAAAAAGGTCAAAATAAGATATAACCATTTCAAGCTAACATACACACACTCACACACACACACACACACACACACACACACACACACACATACGCATATATCACAAACCAAAATACTTTTCATTTTATATACACTTTGTTCTATGGAGACCTTCAAATAGGTCACTAAACACACTAGGACATAGTTTTCTTAGAAATGGTCAATACCAGATCAATCTGATCTAAGCCCTGACCTCATGGAGAGCCCTCTCCTGGGAGACTCGAGTAAAAGCATGTCTACATTCTTGAATTAATTTCAAACCAACTAGAAAATAGGAGACTACTGTAGTCTTCTGGAATAACTCACTATAAAATCATTATTGGTAAAATTTCTTTGAGTATTTTCAGCCAAAGTACTATTACCTTTTTTAAGTAAAAGGCTTCAATGTTTAACACCTACTGGATAACTCCTAAACAAATCCCCACTTCTGAGATATACCTAATGAGAGACCTGAACTTGTCCCAGGTCTCCTCGGTTCCAAAGAGAGCCAATGGGAAGTTACAGGCAAGTCTACTTGAACTCCATATCTAACAGACGTCACCTGAAAAGCACAATGAATTATCTGAAGAGACTGGAGTCACTGAGATGGGATGGGGATTCAATCCCCAAATAAGGAGCAGCTACTATGTGCTGGATGTTGTACTAGATATAAGAATAATTAAAACATGACGCCCTACGTTGAGAAGCTTAGTCTAGCAACGTGGTAAAATCTCATTTTGCAAACAAGAGAGATAAAGAACCGACTAGGATATAAACAATGGGATATAACTATACACAATAATCAAGTATAAAGTAATATGCAAGTACACATTAAGGAAGTGGTTAAATCTATGGTGGGGTAGGTGGTAAACGATTATGTGTGAGACAAAGCTTCATAAGACTCAAATTTCCCTTTTAACCTAGTCCTCTGGCATCATCCTCAGTCTTCAACATGCACACAAATGATCCATCTGAGCCTCAAAGTTCTTCCAACACCTTCAAGTTCTTATGCCACATCTTCAAGTTCTTATGCCACTAATTCAACAAACATTTATTAAGCACACCTTAAGAGTATGTATATTTTTCCTGTTTGCAAACTATGAAAATATGGAACAGTAATACACTAATTCTACTCTTAAGAAACTACCTGAGAAGCATAAGAGGGGAGGTTTCTATGAAAGATGGTCCCAAAAGCTAAAAGCATAAATGCAGAAAGACTAGTTAGGAGGCTACAAAAGCGACAAGTGCCTAATCTGGACCCAGGGCAGGTGGGCAGAAAGAAAGCTAAGACACCACTCTCCCTTGCAAAGGCAGAATGGATAGAACCTATAGCTAGATATAAACGGTGAAAGATTCAAAGATGACTCTCAGTTTCTAGCAGAACTGTCTAGGTGGATGACAGTATTAATTCAGAGAGCAAAAAGATTTGAGGTAATAAGGAACACTCTCAGTAGGCTCACTGTTAGGTACAAACAGGATTTCCCTGTCAAGCGGAAAATTCACACCTGAAACTAAGGAGATAAAGATTTCGGAATCATCAACAAAGAAAAAATGAGGCACCTGTTCTTCATTAGTGCTTCAGGGCCTCTACTTCTTATTTCCCCAATCAACTCTGTTCTGGATACACTGGTCTTCCCTACAGCAAGCTAGCTCCCAGCTAATTCAACACTATCCTTGCTACCAATATAGACTTCCTCATCAACTTGAACTTCCACTGTGTCTGCCAGATCAACATACAACTCTAGATAGCTCCCATCATCCTTTCTAATTCCCATACCCAGCTGACAAACACTGATGGACAAAAATCATAGTCATGATGACCAAATCATCCACAAAGCCGTAATGCCCACTGTGAATTACACCCCAACCTGACAATCATTTCATTCATTGCTATAAATTCTTTGTCATGTTCCTGAGAGCAGGAATTAAAAATCTTTTGGGCTTCCCTGGTGGCGCAGTGATTGAGAGTCCGCCTGCCGATGCAGGGGACACGGGCTTGTGCCCCGGTCCGGGAAGATCCCACATGCCACGGAGCGGCTGGGCCCGTGAGCCATGGCCGCTAAGCCTGCGCGTCCGGAGCCTGTTCTCCGCAACGGGAAAGGCCACAACTGTGAGAGGCCTGCGTACCGGAAAAAAAATAATAATAATAATGCGTGGAAGACCTAAATAGACACTTCACCAAGGAAGACATACATACAGATGACCAAGATGCACATGAAAAGATGCTCAACATCACTAATTACTACAGAAATGCAAATCAAAACTACAGTGAGGTATTACCTCACACTGGTCAGCATGGCCATTAGCAAAATATCTAGAAACAATAAATGCTGGAAAGGGTGTGGTGAAAAGGGAACCCTCCTGCACTGTTGGTGGGAATGTAAATTGATACAACCACTAGGGAGAACACTATTGAGGTTCCTTAAAATACTAAAAATAGAACTACCATATGACCCAGCAATCCCACTACTGGGCATATACCCTGAGAAAACCATAATTCAAAAAGAGACATGAGGGCTTCCCTGGTGGCGCAGTGGTTGAGAGTCCGCCTGCCGATGCAGGGGACACGGGTTCGTGCCCCGGTCCGGGAAGATCCCACGTGCCACGGAGCGGCTGGGCCCGTGAGCCATGGCCGCTGAGCCTGCGCGTCCGGAGCCTGTGCTCCGCAACGGGAGAGGCCACAACAGTGAGAGGCCCGCGTACCGGGAAAAAAAAAAAAAAAAAAAAATCTTTTACATGCTCTTTCAAGTTTTCAAACATCGCTTTGGTCCCACACTTTTGGCAAGACCCCTTACTCCTAATTTAGTGAGGTCAATATTTTTCATGTAGAATACAGACATAAGGTGATGAAACAAGAACTGTAGTTCTTTAGCATGTCAAAATCACCTCAATGAATATAGATTTCTAGCTCCTCGTCCTCTCTCCCCAGAGATTCCAATTCAATAGATCCGGTGGAAACCAGGAATCAGTATTTTCTACAAGTGTCCAGTGATTCAGAAGCAAATACAAGAGAGGTCTAATTCTGAGAAACAATGTGTTAAACAGAGGAATGAGATCCATTCCGGTATGAAAGGCAAATTCATGTATCACTCATAAAGTCTTTCACAGAGGCCTTATACAGACGGTCCCCAACTTATGATCTTTCGACTTCATGATGATGAAAAAGTGATACACATTCAGTGAAAACCGTACTTCATTATAGCCCTACCCCAAGCCTCTATTACCATCTGCAATCCGTCACTTCCCTAAACAGAGAAGTAGCTGCTCCCCTCTGTGCCTTTGCTCAAACTGTTCGTTTTCCTTCCACCTAGATTGCCTTCTCCTCACGTTCTTAAGCAAAATGCAAGATCCAGGATAAACGTCACTTCCTTTCTGTGCCTTTCTACAGACGACCCTCTCCAAAACACCTCCAACAGCTTCATAATACATAACTCTATTATTAAGCCATATGCAACATTTCTATCAACCTCTACAGACTATGGCCGACCCCAAGTCTTAATTCATCTGTACAGACGCGGACCTCAGCAATGATGCTTAACCCGGCATGCGTTCAACAAAGTTTACCGAACTGAAGAACGTGGCCCATGTGCAAAAGTGGGCAAACAGACTCCCAGCTTCCCCGTCGGCGCTGGCTGGAATCGCTCCTCAACCTCATGACAGCCAGCCTCGCCCAACGGCGGTCTAGTGACCAGCTCCGGTCGCGACGCCGGCAGGAGAACCTTCCCCAAGAGGGAGGTCGAGGTCGGAGCCGCTAGCAAAACCAGCCCCACGAACCGAAATCCTAGACCAAACCCCACGCACGGGCAGAGGAACCCCGCGCCGAGCGGGCGCGGCTTCAGCCCGGCGGGAGCGCAGCGGAGCGCGCGCTACTCCCGGCCGTCTCACCTTGCAATCGTTGCGAACGAACATCATGCCGTGGCCTGGGTAAATCGGACCGGAACAGAAATAACACTTCTCAATCCTCATGTTGAACGCTCGTGCGGACGCCGCTCGTGCGGACGCCCCGGCCAGACGCCGCGCTTAAGAGGAAGTGACGTGGCCCCGCCACGGGAAGTGATTCTCTTTCCGGTTCTCCACCCGGAAAAGGCGGTGGTCCTTCGCTCTTGGGGGCCCCCTGGAAAGCTAGCCGGACGTGACAGCGCCACCCCGCGGGCACGCCGGCAAAAGCGCTGCCGTTTGGCGCAGGCCCAGAGTGCGGCCGCCCGCTGGTGAACTGCGCGTTTCTACGCAGGCTTCTGAACTGGCTGTCCGAGCCTCTAGTTTTCCTCCCCACCGTGTCGTACGACGTCAGCATTTACTCACGTCTTGTATATCCTGTTTCTGGTTTGTGCTTTTCCCAAGACGGCTCTCCACACGTGGCTCGTCTCCAGGAACTCATTTCTCTGCGGCCCGAGCCCCGCCCATGATTCCAGTCCCAAGCCGACTTGCCTGATGTCCGCGGCGGGAACCTGCTGCCACGCGCTGCAACCGAAGCAGCTGAGCCTCAGGTTCGGAGGACTTAAGCGGCAGTGTTTTAAAGACTTGTAGTGGTGGTCTCCACCTTTACTCCCCCACCTCCGCGCTTTTTAATTAATATACATATGTGGTTAAAAAAATTTTTTTTTCTTCACAGTAAACTTAAGTTCTCTCCCCAGACCTCCAGTCCTCCTCTCCAGTAGCAGTCACGTCCTTTTATTACCTACCAGAGGTTTTCTGTGCATAGACAAACATTTGTGTGTACGTGTCTCCACTCCCTCTTCTTGATAACACTGATGAGCATCCTGTTCACCCTTTTCTGCATCTTGCTGTTATCTGCCTCCCCTCAATGGGATGTGAACTCCATGAAGGCAAGGATTTTTGTCGTTTTGTTTACAGCTATACTCCCAGTACCTAGAACAGTTCCTGGCACGTAATTAGGTATCCAATACACATTTTATTATCAGTGAATACTTCACATTGTCTTCCATAGTTACATAAGCGCAGTTGTAGGAGGGTATCATCTTAATTGGTTGCCTGTGTTTGGAAATTTGTTTCGTATCTTGTCTCCTATCTTTGGGAGATAATAAGCATCCTTACTAATTTTTTTTTTTCAGAAGAGTTTATTGGTATAGAGTTGCTGGGCCTATAACACTTAAAATTTGGTAGATAATACTAAATGCCTTCCAAAAGGTTTTACCAATTAACACTCACCAAGAACAAATAAGATGCCTACTTCACGACGTCTTTGTCGAAGGTGATCTTTGCCAATCTGAGATTAAAAATTTTTTTATTATTATTTTAACTGGCATTTATTTGATTATGAGTGGAGTTAGGAATCTTTACAAATGTTTGACATCTATTTTTTTCTGTGAATTGCCTGTTTATGTCCTTCACACAGTTTTCTACTGTGTTGTTGATTTTTAACAGCATTTTACATATTAAGAAATTTAGAGCTTTGCTCTTTCAGAAATTGTTTCCCAATTTATCAATATTTTAAATTTTGCTTATAGCATTTCTCTGTGCAGAAATGTCTTATTTGTATGTATCCAAATTAATCTTTTCTTCTGTGGTTTTGGATTTGGTGTTTTGCTTGAAACTGCATTTCCCTCTTCAAAATTGTTTTTCAAATATTTTTCTCTATTATTTTTATAGTATCATTTTCCACATTTGAATTTTCAACTAATCTGGAATTTGCTTAAGTATAAATAATAACATAGGATTCCGGTGCATTTTTTCCCCCCAGTACCACAGGTTGAATAAGGGCATTGCTTCCTCCACTAATTCAAAATATCACTTCTCCATGGGTCTATCTACTTTGTTCAACTGATTTATCTATTTATGTGACAGTTCCAAAATGTTTAAATTATTGTAATTTTTTAAATAACTGGGTTTACCAGCAGTCCTCCTCTTCCTTCCTTGGCCTTCTTATTCCTTGTTTCTCTAGCTATTCCTTAAAGTTTTTTCTTTAACTTTAGAATCAGTTTGTCTAGTTATAATCTGTGAATACATGTGTTTTCTTTTTATCTGATACTTGCATTTATTTTTCTTTGCTAATCACTTGACATGCAATTCCAGAACAATGTTAATAACAAAGGCACACATCAGAAATTTCAGTAATAAACATTTTCCCAACACTTCACTGGCAACCAAGATACTGAAAATTATTTTACTTTTGTTTGATCTTCTCCCTCTCTCATCCCCCTCAATAATTATAGAAGAGCCTCATCAGTCTTCCCAAGCTCTTTACACAGTTCCTTCCCAACTCTCTCAGTTTTATCCCTTTACTTCAAGAAGAAATTTCCTGCCTTTCTCACCAACATGATAACCCAGCTTCACTTCTTACCTTCAGTGTCAGGGGCCCTATCCCTTATCTGTGTTCTTAATCCCACACCTTAAGGCTTCATTTGAGACTCTGTTCCCTTCAGCCTATGAGCATACTCAGTGCTTCGCTCTAGGTTGAATAGGTGAGTAGCCAGTCTTAGAAAATGTTTTTCTTTCCAATTATTATAATGGAATACAGAGGAAGGGGTTAACAACAACAACAAACATGTATTTCACGTCCAACAGACTGAACTGAAATCTTGGAAATACTATTTCTTTTTGTTTAGCTTGCTTGAGACTTAATGATTCCTGAATCTGAAGGTGTATGTCACCATTACTGAAAAATTCTCAGCTATTTTCTTTTCATATGTTTCCTCTTCCTCTATGTCCTCCCGTTTCTCCTTCTAGAATTCCTATTAGACATAAGTTGGAGCCTTAATCTTTCCCCTATCTCTCTTAACCTCCCTCATACCTTATCCCTGTCTGCTGAATTCTGTATAATTTCCTCCAGTCTACCTTCTAGTTCACCAATTTTCTCTTCACCTGTCAAACTTGCCATTTAACTTCTGACCATTCCATTTTGAACATCAATAGCTACATTTTTCCATATATGGAAGTCTTTTTCTAAAATTCAAACCAGTCTTGTATCTTTAATAAAGTCTCCTTTTCCCAGATGTTTCCATTCCTTTTATGTTTGTAAGCATTTTAAACATCTTTACTTTATGGTCTCCATCTGATAACTATATTATCTGCTGGATTTTGGTTCACTGGCCCTTGCTCATGTTTGGGGCTGAAGGGGGTGAGGAAGGAATGGGTTTTCATTTTAAATAGTGAGCTCACTCTTAGCAGGGTGTTT
Organism: Grampus griseus; assembly: GCF_964374135.1. Classification (NCBI taxonomy): domain Eukaryota; kingdom Metazoa; phylum Chordata; class Mammalia; order Artiodactyla; family Delphinidae; genus Grampus; species Grampus griseus. The sequence continues at coordinate 98,892,436 of NC_139018.1, forward strand.
TCTGTAAAAATCCTGTAAGTTCCGGGTGAAAATATTTTCTCTGAAGAGATTTTACTTTGCTTCTCCCAAGAAATCCAGAGGTATTACCAACCACAAATCACTTTATGTTAGTTTATGTTCATTTTTTGGCTTAGACATTCCCAGAAAAGGGGGCTAATGTAAACTTGAACCTCAAACCTGTGTAAAAGCATACTTATGGTTATAAATGCTCAGGGAAGATTAAGACATAGACCAGGCCCTGGCTTTGTGTGTGTTTGGAGGTAGGGGCCCTCCACCCCAGTATCCTACCTCCAACAGATCCAAAGCTTTCTCCCATGATGGCATGTAGCCATTAAAACCAAGCACCTAGATTACTGATGCTGGAAAAAAACAAACCAAAAGCAAACCACACTCAGTATCAGTTTGTTGTAAGTTCCCTCTGTTGCTGCCATTGTTGTTGCTGCTGTTGCTGCTGTTGTCTGTTTTGTGGAAAAAGAGGGATGGTCTCAGGGTATTTCCCTTACTTTCTTAAGAGATCAAGAGTTCATTAAAAAAAATGTTCATTATATTTTATCCAGCATCATCAAGTGTTTTATTTTGGGAGAGTTTTCCAGTTCTATACTCACCCATATTGCCAAAAATAGAAGACCTGGAAATACCATATAGAGTTTTCCAGCTTATAAAAAGCCAAGCAAAACATTCTTTAGTGTGCAAAAATAAACAAATGGGACCTAATCAAACTTACAGGCTTTTGCACAGCAAAGGGAACCATAAACAAAATGAAAAGACAATCTACATAATGGGAGAAAATATTTGTAAATGATGTGACCAACAAGGGATTCATTTCTAAAATATACAGAGCTCCTACAACTCAATATCAAAAAACCCAAACAACCCAATTCAAAAATGGGCAGAAGATCAGAAGAGACATTTATCTAAAGAAGACATATAGACAGCCAACAGGCACATAAAAAGATGCTCAACATCACTAATTATTAGAGAAGTGAAAATCAGAACTACAATGAGTTATCACCTCACACCAGTCAGAATGGCCATCATCAAAAAGTCTACAAATAACAAATGCTGGAGAGGGTGTGGAGAAAAAAAGAACCCTCCTACACTGTTGGTGGGAATGTAAATTAGTGCAGCCACTATGGAGAACAGTATGGAGGTTCCTTAAAAACTAAAAATAGAGCTACCATATGACCCAGCAATCCCACTCCTGGGCATATATCCAGAAAAGACAAAAACTCTAATTCGAACAGATACTTGCACTCCACTGTTCATTGCAGCACTATTTACAGTAGCCAAGACATGGAAGCAACCTAAGTCTCCACTGACAGATAAATGGATAAAGAAGATGTGGTAATATATATACGATAGAATATTACTCAGCCATAAAAAAGAAAGAAATAATGCCATTTGCAGCAACATGGATGGACCTAGAGATTATCATACTAAGGGAAGTAAGCCAGGCAGACAAATACTATATGACTTAAATATGGAATCTAAACAATAACACAAGTGAACTTATTTGTAAAACAGAAACAGACTCACAGACATAGAAAACAAACTTATGGTTACCAAAGGGGAAAGGAGGGAGGAGGAATAAATTAGGAGTATGTGATTAACAGATACACACTACTATATATAAAATAAACAATGAGGACCTACTATATAGCACGGGGAACTATATTCAATATCTTGTAATAACCTCTAATGGAAGAGAATCTGAAAAAGAATATACGTATGTATATTATACATATACATATATAATGTATGCATAATGTTAGCAAAGAATTACTTTGCTAACACATATTGTAAATCAACAACAGTTCAATTAAAAAAAAAAAAAAACTCCTTATTGGGAATTCCCTGGCGGTACAGTGGTTAGGACTCTGTGTTTCCACTGTGGGGGGCACGCGTTCCCTGGTCAGGGAACTGAGATCCTGCATGCAACGTGGAGCAGCCAAAAAGTCCTCATTGAACATTTCTTCAATAGATTATTAGCTATCTTGACATCAACTTCAAAACACCAGAATATACTTCTCAGATTTCCTAATTTCTCATAATAAACCAATATGGATTTATTATATGAGAGCATTTCTAAACATTTTTGAAGTGGTTACTTTCAAATTCTATTCCTGTCTTTGAACATTAATAGTGACTCCTGTTTTTTTTGTTTTTTTTTTTTGCGGTACGCGGGCCTCTCACTGCTGTGGCCTCTCCCGTTGCGGAGCACAGGCTCCGGCCGCTCCGCAGCATGTGGGATCCTCCCAGACCGCGGCACGAACCCGTGTCCCCTGCATCGGCAGGCGGACCCTCAACCACTGCGCCACCAGGAAAGCCCGTGACTCCTGTTTTGAAAACTCTTTCACTTGACCCTGCTGCATCTTAAGTCCTTTATTCAGTCCACCAATAACCATTTGAGTACCTACTGTATACCAGGCCTTTTCCAGGTAGTGGCAACACAATTTTGAAGAAAACTTCCCAAGTCCCTGTCCTCATGGAGCTTATATCTTAGTGGATGGAGACAAACATACAAATATATTGAGTGGTAATAAGTGACATGTACAAAAACAGAGCAGGATAACAAGGCAGCAGGTGACAATCTGGTTGGGGCCATGAGGGGGAGTGACTGATACTTTATTTTATTTTTTTGTGGTACGCGGGCCTCTCGCTGTTGCGGCCTCTCCCGTTGCGGAGCATAGGCTCCAGACGTGCAGGCTCAGCGGCCATGGCTCACGGGCCTAGCCGCTCCGCGGCACGTGGGATCTTCCCGGACCAGGGCACGAACCCGTGTCCCCTGCATCGGCAGGCGGACTCTCAACCACTGCTCCACCAGGGAAGCCCGACTGCTATTTTATATAAGGTGATCAGTAAAGTCCTTTTGGACAACGTGACATTTGAACTGTCTTAACGGATGGGAGAGGGAGCCATGCAGATATATGGAAGACTAGCGTTCCAGGTAGAGGGAACAGCAAATATTCCTGAGGCAGGAACATACTTGGCCGCTCCAGGGAGGCCCGTATGCCTGTGGAGGAGTAAGTGGGGTGAACAGTGGTGGTAGGAAATAAGGTAAGAGTGTCCATTTCCCCACATATTCCCTCCTCATCCAGTCAAGTACCACACCACTCCCAATGCCTCTTGCACCCATCTCTCAGTCCCAGTCTTAGTTCACGCCCTTACCATCCTTGCTTTGTTCACCTGAGGACAGCTAGTACAACATTTCCTGCACTGCAGATGCTCCATAAATGTTCGAGGATAACAAATTTGAATTATCTGCTCCAGAATATGTTGTCTTGGCTGGTCACTCATCACGCACCTAATGGAATTTGTGTCTCTGAATGTGGTTTCCTTTAGCATTATGACTTCTGGTTGAAACTTTATTGTGATGGGAAATGAAGTTGTGTTCACATCCAAACTTGACAGATTAAACCACTTTTTTATTATAAGCTTAATTGGCACACAGTTCACTGAAGATACACTTCACTTTTACAGAAGCCTGTCAATAGGAAAATACACTGACGCACACAAAAATTTATATTGGTACTTCAATATAAATTTAAACAAATGCTTTCCAAAGAGAATACAGGTTATTTACATCAATAATTAAAGATGGCTCTTGCATGTGCCAATATCATGTATATGTTTAACTGTGTATTACGTTTAAGGCCGATGGAATCTGTAGCTAACTTCTCAGTTGGTTCCTAAATAGGTTGGAACATACTGATATTGTCTTCCTTTTAACTATACAAATGAATCATATAAAGTGTTCCCTGATATGTAGCTATAAAATTATCGTTTACTCCACTTAAGTCTTATGGCAACTTTAGAAGGCACTGCCTGTGAGGATGACCCCGCCCTTGAAATGTCTGGATCTTTTTCTCACCAGGATACACAATTCAAATGCATAGGACTCAATGAATCCTTAGTATTTAAAAAGGTCCTCATTTCACGGATAGAAATATATAAGATCTTAGTAAACACAGCTAAGTTTCTTAAGGGGATGGTGGGAGGGCAATGGCAAAAAAAAAAACCAGGACAGATGCTCAACAAAAAGCCGTTTGAAAATCATCATAAAGGTAATTACTTTCCATCATAGCTGTATTTTTCTAATTACTGTTATGCCAAACATTTGCCACCACAAAATACAGTCATTTTTATTCTTTATTTAAATTATAATGAGTGGTGGGTGTTTCTTCCTAAATAGCCATTGAGCTCTTTGGAAATTTTAATCTACTTTACTTAAACTACTTTAATAAATAAGAATTTTCCCCTTTGATTTTTGTAAGCAACTGCCATGAAGCATATTTTGAAACCGCCTTTAATTTGCTAAAAAGACACTTTGGCAATGTGGAAGAGTACATGACCTTGGAAAGACCCAACAAGTACAGTAAATGCCCATGATCTCAAGGAAAACTACAGCCTACAGAACACTCCATTTTTCTTATACTGAGCTAGAGTACAAATGTAACTGCTTAAACACAACCATCCATCTTCCACCAAATAGTAAACAGATATTTTATGTAATTATAAGAGAATTCCTTCAATTCCACCAATGTAAAAACAAAACAAGTTGCAAAGATCAACAATATAGAGACTGAGGGTGAAAACAAGATGAGTCGTTCACAAGCTAATTGAAACTGCAGCCTGAGGATGCCAGACCAACATTATAAATATGAAGAAAAAGAAGCTAAATGTTTACTTATCACAACTAACTTCGGCATAAGCACCAGCTATGTTCAGATGGGGTCAGCACATAGGCCACGTATAAATGCACACATCACAGTGAACGAAAGCCATAAAAATCTAGCTCCCTGGCCCGTCAATCAACCCTTCAGAGCAACGGGAATCTAGCAGGGAGCCAGAAGTCCCCCTTCAGCTGCTTATACAACATTAAGCCCCCCCAGGCCTCACCCCCAAGCCCTTTCCCACCAGCAACAGTCACAATGAGCATACAATTTCTTGATCCAGTTTATCCAAGGTCTGTAGATATGGGCAATAATTTGCCCTATTTCATTTTAAACAGAATGCTTACATAAATTAATACTCAAAGACATTGAAGCATCATTTGTGTATATTCTTATTTAACATTCAAATGGTTTAGATGGCATTTTAGAAGGTCCCTTGGGTGCAAGTAAGGGTCTTCAAATTTGGATTAAACACTGATATTACGTCTAAGATCTTGAATGTGAGACTCCAGGCCTATCTATGGTAAGGCAGGTGACAGTATCTTCAGTCATTCTACATAATAAATGCACTGTTCTGTGGCTACAAAATCCTGACTACTTAAATGATCTACTGCCATGGGCTAAGGTTTTATAAGGCACTTTGGGCTATGTGAAATATTTCTCCTAACTAACTCTCAGGCTGAATCTTAAAGAAATATTTACAAAGCTGCAGCAAAGTAATTTTAAAACTGGATGCTCTACTGATAGGTCTAACTGGGATGGTGAGAAGCAGTTTGTACACAATGCCCGTTAATTTCTCCCTGTGCCATGCGTGTATCACCGTAGAGAAGGTCACAGACATGGGCCACCTGAATTACTGTGTAGCTCGCTAGACTCTTCAACAGCCACATGACCCCTTTTCCTTTTCTTCATTCAACTGATCTGCAGAGGTGTGACCGTTGGATCGCACCACGCCTTCGGGAATCCAGGACTTGTCCACACACCGTTCCATTCGCTTCATTATCAGGTCCAGGAGCATCTCAATCGCTTGGTTTATGTTTGTCCCATTGGCAGCGCTAGTTTCAAAGTAGGGGATTCTGGAAGACAGTGACAACTCGGGTAACAACATGTGGAGGGAAAGGACAGTGACCTTTTTGCTCTTGATAATTCAACTTAAAAAATCGGAAGAATACAAATATACAAGGCAACAAAAGCATTTTGCCACACAGGCCACATTAAAAAGTGAAAAATAAAATAATTGACACTGAATTCTTAACAGACGTAAAACTTCTGGAAGTGTTTACTCCCATTTAACAGATGATTAAACTGCAGCTCAGAAAGATAAAGCAACGTGCCCAATTTCATTATGCTAGAAAGTAGCGAAGCCAGGATTTGAATCCACAGCGGTTTGCTTCTAGTGTAACCAACTTCAACTATAGGCTCCACTGGTTCCAAATATGCATACTTGCATGAGGATTTCCAAAACAGAAAACTCTGTTTCACTTGATACATACGGGGCGGGGGGGGGGGGAGCTGATATAAGAGAGACTTCAGAGGTCCCTGGCTGTATTTGTCAAAGGCTTTGCCACTTGTCAGCTCCAGGCTGTATTCCTGGACCACACACCGGAAGACATTCTGAATTCCACAGCACTTCAGAGTTCCTCAGGTATTATCGATCTTAAGCATGTTTGTTTTGTTATCCCAGGACCCGAGGTTAGGTGTAATTTTTTAGTAACTCACAAAGCATCATTTCAAAACTGTAAGGCTACTTTTCACATATTCTTAAGACGTCAGTCTTGTCATGGTGGTCACCTTTCATACTTAGAGTCAGTCTTTGCAAGGGGATTAATCAATCACCTGCCAAGTTCTTCCTCCTTCTTAATAAAGTCATGAAAATAGTGATAAAATTGTATTTTCTTCAAACTGTTGATTTCATTCCCACCACTTAGTAAGGAATCTGACCAAAAATGCTCTTAGATGTAAAATCTACAAAAGAAAGTTGTTTTAGCACCTCTGGGAGCCCTGCAATTGAATTCAGTAAAATACTTCTTACATTTATAGAGACTTTAACATCCAACTCTATTACAATACTTTTCCTGAAGAATGTCTTTGTTTTCCTGTCTTCTCATAGCATGTTAACACTACATCAATGACTCTGATTACAACTTTGGTTATTCTTTCATTTCCTGGCTAGGAGCAGCTTCCACAGGAGAGCGTTTCCAGATTTGTTTTAACCTTCTTACTACTTTTACAGATCTTTTCACAACTGTTCTGCTTCCTGTGTCACCAAGAAGCACATTAGGGGCACATGTGTAGGGATGGAAGGCTATTTGTCCATTATGATTTCCTCAAGATGTTGCCTTATTATCTGCTCGCTTCCTATGGGAGGTAGCAGGCCTTGCAACTGGACTCTACAATCCTCTCCTGTTTGAGTATAGCTCTTAAAAGCCGGTTGAGGAACCATCACTTCATTTGAGGATTTATCTACCTATCTGTGAGTTCTGAAGGACATGGTTGCTCCACTGATTCTACCATGACCATGTTCATAGCCCTTCATATGCTGGCTCTAAAATATCTTAATCAGAGAAGGGTCCACTGGGCAAATTACATCATGTCAGTAGTTTTTAAACCTCTTGCCTGGATATCTCTTTGGTTACTGTCAGTCTTTTTTCCCTACCTCTTCATCTGGTGCCTTAGCCACAAAATGAAGGTAATACATCTTTCCCATCCCCCTGGTCACATGCAGTATTTCTTTACCAAGTTTGAAGAAGACATTCTTTGTGGGGACTGAATAAATACTTATTTATCAAGTACCTATGTGATTGAGCTAAGTCCTGGGGACACTTTGTAATGCTGCCATTTTTACATGAGCTGCATTTTAGATTAAGAATTCTCAAAATTTAAATACTTAGGTTTTCTCCATCGTGCTCTTTCTCAATTATACCCATGAAGAATCATTTAATATCTGCAGAACATTTCTTATACTTAAGGAGAAGGCTTGATCATTCTATCACCATTCAGAAAGCTATTGTTTAATTGAAAAGCAACTGAAAAACTCATCTCTCCCTCAGAGAATAATGGGCTGAAATTGGAAATACACAAATAAAAAAGTAGTTGAGCAGTAAACTTTCTTGTAAATACTAGTCATAATAGTGTACATCTTACTTTTAAAATTTCCTCCAAGTCAATTAAGAATATCCTTCCAGCTATAGAGTCCTCAGCCTCAATGAATTCCTCAACAGGGTCTCCATTAAGCTATTTCTATTTTCCATAGTTTCTTCCATCTCAGCTCCTGGTAATTACCTCACAATAATTTTTAAGGCATAAATGAGAAAGAACAGTTGAAAATACTTTTTAAAAAATAATAAAACCTATGCATGGAAGTTACAGACAGTCTGGAGAATAGTTAAGAGCCATAACCTCTGGAGCCTGCCTGCCGGGATTCAAATCCTAGTACGACTCCTTACCGACTGTGTAGCCCTGGCAAGCTATTTACATCTGTGCCTCAGTTGCCTTATCCATAAAACCAGATAATATCAGTATCTTCCTATTAAGGATTAAATGAGTTAACATTTCAAGCACTTAGAAATGCGTAATTTTTGACAAATGTGTCATTGACAAACATTCCTTATTTCCAACGCAGTAATGGGTTAGGTTACAAAAGTTTGTTTTTAATTTTGTTGTTTAAATCTTAGGACACATAGAAACAATGTCACTGAATCATGGAAAATCATAGCTCCAAGAGACCTCAGCAAGATTATAAACATTAAATTTCCAGACTAGCCCATAAGCATTGATTTAATCCACAATGTAGCTGATATACAATCCTGCCCTAAATTCTGGTAAACTGAACCATGCTTCCCTACGTCAGAGATGGCTCACTCAGATCTGTCCTAGCCAAAATGTTTCATGCTTCAAAGCATTTGTCTCCCTCCAGTCCCTGTCAAACCATAAGAGGTTCCTTACTGCCCCCAAGTGATCATCACTAAATGCTGAGAGAAAATGGATCTTACTTTACTGATCAATACTGAAGTATAAATGACTGGTGCCTCTAGCAGAACTATGAGCTATTCTCTATTTACTAACTTCAGCAAATATTTAATTGGTATAATTTCAGGGTATAGGAGTGAAGGTGTACATTTTTAAGTCACTCATATTAAAATAGGTACAGTATTAATGAGATATAGTTTAGAGTTATAATTCAAATTCTAGTAACAAACTAAAAATATATTTACTGGCCATTTGTGAATCTTCAGGTGATGTGACCAGGAGTCAGGTTAACAGCCTTAAAATCTTTTGACTAATTATTCAGAGTCTTCTGAGCAATTGACGCAACACGGTTTTTGTTTCTATAGGAATAAATGAATGCTAGAGATCACTCCTCTCTACTCTCAGTTCTTTGAGCTGCCAGACGAAAAGCAAACTAGATGAGATGCACATCAAAGACCCTGAATTAAGACTTCTGTTCCAGCATAAAATGATGCCCCAGACACAGAAATGTGCCTTGTGCTCACATTTGAAAATTGGACTTGCTCAGCTTGTCCTAAGGGCATAGGAAGTCTAGTGGATGGAGTCAGTCATATTTTTATGTCCATATCTTCCTGATGCTCACTTTTAGAAGGCATTCGGGCTACTTTATCTGAACAGTTCTCCGCGTCTGTAAAGAGGTGTTAACAGTGCTTCATGGGGTCTTGATAAGGAGGCAATAAGATAATATACGTAAAGGGCTTAACACAAGCCTAGCATCCGCAAGTGCTCAATCAGTGTTCATCTAATGGGGTTCTCTTCTTCTCTAAAAATAATATTCTGCTTTTCCTAAAACTTTCTAGGCAAAAATTTAGTAATCTTAGCTTAAATTCAAGAGGATCAATTGTCCCCCTTTTAAGCATGGAGACAGGTGTGTTGTTTCTTCTCGCCACATGGTGCTGCTAGAGCAGCATGACTAGGGAGCAGTACCGCCAAACATTTGAAAAAATCATGTGCAGCTAATTGATATCAATCTGTAAACGAGCACTTAATGACCTTTTGGAACACATGCAGAATACAAATTTTGATGTGCTTTTAATAACTTGATAAATCACAAATTTCTAAATTAAAAAATAATGCGCAAAACGAAAATTAGGGTGGGCATTATCATTTACAGCTTTTCACCGAGACACCTATATCCAGCTCATGTCATAGGTTAGGACCCACATTTTTAGATGTTTTCTTTTCCATGACTTATTTCTACAACGCTAGAAGAGCTTAGATCCCAGGAATGAAAGCAAGTGTATTTGGTGATTCTGTCCAATGGTTCTAGATATTTGGCTCACGTGTGGGTCCAGAAATTATGAAGATATTTTTCACTAAGGTAAGAAGCAAGTCTCACTGCTCCTCATGGCCTGTTGGCTGGTAAATGAACAAGCATTTACAGGAAACAGTGAGGGTATAAACTGTTTCAGCCTGGGAGACTGTGCCCAAATGAAATTCAGGTCCTCTACTGAGTCTTTGGGGCTCTGGAAATCAGCCTTATCTGTTTAGTTGCAGCTTATGTGTGTGGTTTTAAAATGTGCCCAATGATACGGCATTAATTTATTTCTTGAATAAGGGTCGGATGTCCACAAATTTTCAAAGAATAAAAAACTATTAGAGATCAAGCTATTCATACATTTCATCTAGTTCAGACTAGATAAGACACTGACAGCAGTATGCTGAGCTAAGCCACTTGAAATCCCAGAAATGGTCTGTACTAATGTTGTAAATCAATGTTTTTAACACATCTTTCATTCAAGAAACTCTTGAGCACCCTTCTCATCACTAGCCAGCAGTCTCCAGTGGGGGAACAAAGTTGTCTTATATTTGCTGCCCCTAAGAATAGATCTTAAAAGCTCTCATCACAAGAAAAAAAAACTGTAACTACATGGGACTTTCCTGGTGGTCCTGTGGTTAAGACTCTGCACTTCCACTGCAGGGGGCACGGGTTCCACCCCTGGTCTGGGAACTAAGGTCCCACACGCTACCAGGTGTGGCCAGAAAAAAAAAAAAAAGGAAAATAAAATTGTAACTACATGTGGTGATGGATGTTAACTAAACTTACTGTGGTGATCATATCACAATATATACATAAATCAAATCATTAAGTTGTATACCTAAAACGAATACAATGTTATATATCAATTATATCTCATTTTTTAAAAATTTGCTGACTCTTTCTTTGCACAGCACATGTGAAATACATACTTTCAATTATCATACTTTCATCATATTCATAATGTTCTCTATTTCCCTCGACCCTGAATCAAAAACAAAAGGCTTATATTGACCACCAACTATCTTCTGTGAATAAAGAGGGTAGAAGGATGCTTAGATGCAACCATTTTCACTCACAATAAAGTCCTTTCCCACCCAGTTGTGGCTGGTGCTCCTTTGGTACCAATCTCAGTGTCCCTGCCCAGTCTGTATCAAAGCTGATATCATTAACTGTGCAAGAGAAAAAATCCTCCTGGATTTAGCATGGATTTTCCGATGTTAAGTCATTGAGCACATTTCCCTTCTCCAAGCATGGCACAAGTACACACCTGCTTCATATTCTGTGCATAATGATCTTGTCCAGCTCTGCTGTCAAGGAAAATATCTGCCAGCATGCACAGCTCATAGTAACTTGACATCTACACAGGTGGGTCTCAAAGTGTTATCCTCAATCACTAACAGCAGCAGCAGCACCTAGGAATCAGCTAGAAATGTAAAATGTGGGGCTTCATCCCAGACGTACTAAATGAGAAACTCAGTGGGACAGCGTTCAGGTGAAGCTGGAGCACACTAAAGTCTGAGATTCAACGGTATCATCTAAAAGACGAATGTTGTCAATGTTGCATTCTGCTTTCTCTTTTAATATATTTGTCACTGACTTTGTAGCTATTTTTAAAAGTATTTCAGCAACAGTGTGAACTATAATAGTTTTGACTGGCAGAAGTACAAATTTGAATAACCCTCTGTTTTGCTCTCTTCTCCGATTTCATTGACAATATTATTCAATATTACATACTAGAAAGCATTATTTTGTAGTTGTTCTAAAAAACTCGACTGCTTTACGGGGCACATCGCTTTGTTGTGTTAGGAAGTGACCTAAGAGCTTCACATTACAATTTAACCACGTTTTATAGCAAAAAAAAAAAAAAAAAAAAAAAAAAAGGTAACTAGGGGTGAAGGGATTCTTAGTCTACTAAAACTAATTTTTTGAATATTCATCATCATGCATCCAATTCACCCTTTCTATTTTGGGCTGCTGCATGAAGCCCTCATTCTCAGATTTACTTGTCCCAGCAGACACAGATTTATGTTCCATATTTGCACTGTAACATGTTTTTATTAGGTTTGCAAAGTTTTTCTGAGACATAGTCTTTCACTCTCCAAATGCATGTATATTTCAGAGAACCACCTGTGAACCAATGACCCATTTTTATGAACTGAGGAGAGAAGGCAATATGATAGTAACAAAAAATGCAAATTTATCAGACAACATACAAAAGATATGAAGATATGCCGTAAACTACTGTTTTCTGAGTGTTAGCACATAGATGGACTAACCAACATAGTCCTCTAGTGCATGTGCAACCAATGAAAATATTACGATTATTAAAAGTGAAAAAAAGATTTCTGTGAAAATAATCATTAAACTTATATGTTCAAATTTGTGAAGCGCATGTGAACCAAATTTCCCCTTTACACCTTCCTCTGCCAAACAGCCTACAGAACTCTATTTTATGCTTCCTAAATCCTGAGGGATGTCCGTTTCCACCCCTTTCCATTCTTCAATAATTTCAATTATCTTATCTGCTAATCTCTCCTCTCCTTATTTTAACTCAGCTCAGAAACTTTACATTGAGTCCCTCTTATGAAATACTCCCCAGATCTTCCAACCTGGGCACAGAGGGAAGACAATCCCTGTTATCCCCAGAGCCCCCATATAGTCAGAAAGCAATGCCAGGCTCTTTCATACCAGGCAGGAGATGGGATCCTAAGAACCTGCCCAGAGGAAACAAGCAAAGGGCTGAAGAAGGCCAGAGGGATACGAAATCAATCCAGACTCCCCCACAAAGCTTGACAATGTGCTTCTTTGATCCAGCTAACTCCCCTAGCTGCCCTATTTTTTTTTTTTTTTTGGTCTTTGCAAACACACTTCTCAAAAGCATGGTCCACAGTTTCCGTTGCTTCATCACTTACTTCCTCCTCACCCCCTTGCAACACAGCGCCCAGCTTCAACACTACAGAATCCTCCATGATATTTGATCCCTCCCTCTTTCCTTCCACTACTTTACACAAAGTGCCTCTCATGAGAGGAGGGGACATATCAGGTGATCAGAATCGCCTGCAGGGCTCTGTCAGCCTCCATTTCAGAATCACCTCCGTCAGAGGTTCTCAACCTCTGCTCACAAAAATCACATGGAGAGCTTTTAAAAGGTACCAGTGCCCGGCCCCCACTCCCTACCTGTGGTGGCTTTGCAATCTGTCAGCTTGGCTGGATTGCACAACACTTCCCAGAATTCCCTTCCCAGTCAGGGTGGACCACAGAGAGATGCAGCGGGGGGGATGCAGAGGGCGGAAGTGAAGGAGCAGCCATTCTGCTCATACATCGACGCTTCTCCACTAGCTAATCTCGTTGGCACAGACCAGTGACCAGACCTGCCCCCTTTCCACCTTCCCCTAGATCCTCCTTCAGCTTCTCCAACTCCTGGGCCAGGTGTGTGTGTTTAGCTCTGTGGCAAAGGGTCTTGGCTTCTGTAGGACACCCACACCATCCAGGTCAGAAGCCATAAGAACTGATACAAGTTTCAGTCCATGATTACGGGTCCCAGCTGGTTCTGGCTCTCTGCCACTTCAAATCCATCTTTCCCTCTGACTGCCTGCCCTGTGGGCTCCAGAGTCAGACACAAAGCAACACTTTACAAAGGCTGCCCGACAGCTCTCCACTTCACCCCACTCGTCATCCCCAGACTGACCTGGGAAAGTACTCATAACAGCCCTCCACGTTTGAAGGCTTTCGGCAACTTCCTGTGTCCCGGGAGATCAAGTCCACTCTTCTTACCTGGTGTTCAAAGCTCTCCAAACTCTGGCTCCTTCCCACCGGGCCTTCCACTCCCCCCCACCCCCGGTTTGAACCCCATTGTTGAGTGTTTTCCGAACTCAATCAGCCCAAGGAAGAACAAAGCAGGGGTCACACAAAGAAAAGGGAAAGGGCCTCCTCGGGCCTGCCTAACAGAGGCTGCCAGCGTGGTAACGCCCCTACACACAGCCTACTGACACCCCACACCATATCTCTCTCTCCCTCCCTCTCTCTCTCTCTCTCTCTCTCTCCCCTTCCTTCTCTACCCTACTTGCTGCCTCCCACTTATATTAAGGGTAATTAATACATACACATTTGCATTCTCATTATATTAGAGGCAGAAAGAAAGTAAAGCACGAATTGTTTTGTAGACGTGCCCCAGACACCTTAATTAGCAGCGGCTGACCCCTTCTCTCATGTCCAGTTAATGCTGCTGCTACTACGAACCTATTCCCTGAGCTAAAGGAGGAAGACAGTATTTAGTTGATTCTCCAGCACAAAAACACAGCTTAAACCAAAGGGGATCTTCACAGTCCTCTCCCAGCACAGGTATTCCAAAGCCAATAAGGCCTTCTTGTCTGCGGGAGCTCTCTACAGCAGCATAGGAACTGGCTTTGAAATTTCCTCGCTGAATATAGAGAATTTCCTTACCCTGGGTGTCTCTTACCTGCATCTTGGAAAGGAGGCCTTACATAGTTAGGGCATTTGACCTCAAAGCTGTCTTTCTTCAAACACCAAGAGACTGAGAAAAACGGTACTGAAGCACTGAATGAGGGCCCTCGCCCACTGCTGTTGCTATGGTTCCCATATCATATAATATTAATATGCAAAGTAGGTATTTGACACCTCCCCCCAAGGGCTACATCTGAGTGTTTCAATTTTTTGCTTTTGCCCTTTTTGTTATCCATTCATATGCAAATGTTTGCATTGGAAACTTGCCCTGTAGATTCCTCCACAAAAATACTCACCCATACTTCTCTGCAAGTCCTCTGGCTTCTTCCTCTTTTACTACTCTTTGGTCTTCCAGATCACTCTTATTTCCACATAACACTATATCTGGGTTTTCACAATATGCATGCATTTGTAGCTGGCCTATTAATATAAGAAAATTTATTATAGGTAAGTAATGTAAGTCTATGATCAGTGGAGAATACATGCAAAAGTGCTTTGAAACTGTAAATGGATACACAGATATAAGGAACTGGTATAATTCTTTCAAAGCACCAAGACCCTAAGCTATAAAACTAAATGGATGGGGCAGAGATGTAAAACTAATCCTACCCTTATGCACATACCCCAGCTTATTTATATCGGAGAGGAATGGGAGAATTTGTTCTCTCTCCAAAAGTTATGTACACACACACACACACACACACACACACACACACACATGCATACACATACAACATAGCTGTCTTTCTTATGAAGGCCATTTGAAAAAAAAAACTTGGAGGATTTACTAGTGCTTATGGCTAATCTTAAAGCTCTGTTTGTCATATATTTTCTCTCCATAGCAATGACATTTTAAAACAAATTGTCTTTCTATAAACTAACCTATTTCCATCTGAAATGTTATTCACATTTTCCTATTATCCTAAGGCAGAATCAATTTATCTAAAACAAACAAAATATAGGATCAAATGAAGACAGAAAACCCAGAATAAGTAGTAAATGATTCTGTCACCAGAACCAAGAAGCAGGAGACTACAATTCTTACTCCATAGCTGCTATTTCTTTTCACCTGAAAACCTGTAAATAGGCAATAATTTTTAATAGCAGTTAAATCAAGGGAAATTCAACTAAGCTAAAGAGCTTAATCTCCCAAAGAAGGAAAATAAAGCCTTATTTCTTCCTCATCACACTCCACAATGAAATGAAAGCAACCCAAACTTGCACAATAAGACATCCTCAAAAATGTGTGGCTTAATTTATTTTTTATCATGGTTAACCAGAAAAGTGTTGACATTTTAGTTCCTCATTATAAAGTCATGTTCGCTATATCTTATCAGGAGAAAGTCAAATCGGCAAGTATTTACTGAGCAATAAGGGAGGCCTGATACTTGGTGTAGAATTCAGGGCACTGACCTTTGCCCTCAAGGGACAGTTAGGGGAAACAAGACCCATACAGGCAAGACCAAACTGTGTACCATTTCCAACAACAGCCGAGACCTTTCTTTCCTCCAGGCTGTTACACATGCTGTCCCCACACCCTTGAATACCCAAATACAACCTTCCTTCAAGGAATCCCAACCCTTCCTTTAAGACTTGCCTCTCAGTTACCTCGACTGTGAAACCTTTCTCGTCTCCAGAGAGACTCTGTGCTCTGTTAACACCATGTCTATTCAGTGTCATGGTTATGAGCATGAACTCAGGACTCAGGGTGTCTAAGGTTGAATCCTGGCTCTGCCATTTACTAGCTGTGTGGCCTTGAGGAAGTTATGTGGCCACTCTGTGCCTCAGTTTCCCCATCTGTAAATGGTGATAATGACGGTACTTACTTCATAGGGTTTAGGTGAGGATTAAATGAGTTAATTCAGCAACTCTTCAGGTAAGGTCCATGGACCAGCAGCCTAACCATCACCTGGGAACTTGTTAGAAATGCAAATTCTCAGGTACCACCCCAGATCTACTGAATCAGGAAGGCTGTGTTTCAGGCCTGGAATCTGTGTTTTAACAAGCCCTCTGGGGGGATCTAGATGCATGCTTGCACTTGACAATCATTAAGTTAATATAATAAAGAATTTAGAGCTGCTGTGTATTACCAGTAGTAATGTTTAATAGTATTTACTTTGAGGAGTCTGGGAAGTACGATAACTGATAATTTTTCTTTTTTCCCAACTTTTCTACAAAATCTGTGAATTACTTACCGTGGGTTCGATCCCTGGTCCAGTAAGATCCCACATGCTGTGGAGCAACTAAGCCTGTGTGCCACAACTACTGAGCCTGCACTCTACAGCCCATGAGCCACAACTACTGAGCCCATGTGCCACAACTACTGAGCCCAGGCACTGTAACTACTGAAGCCCATGTACTGAGGCCCACGTGCTGCAACTACTGAAGCCTGTGTGCCTAGAGCCTGTGCTCCACAACAAGAGAAGCCACCGCAATGAGAAGCCCACGCACTGCAACGAAGAGTAGCCCCCACTCACTGCAACTAGAGAAAGCCCGTGCGCAGTAATGAGGACCCAACACAGCCACAAAAGAAAAAAAGGTAAATTACGGACGTCCCTGGTGGTCCAGCGGCTAAAGACTCTGTGCTCCCAATGCAATGGGCCCGGGTTCGATCCCTGGTCAGGGAAAATAGATCCCACATGCCGCAACTAAGAGTTCACGTGCTGCAACTAAGGATCCCACATGCCTCAACTAAGACCCGGCACAGCCAAATAAAAAATATTTTTTAAGTAAATTGATTAATCCTTTTAAAAAAATCTCACCAAGGAAAAAAGCACATACATAAATAACTACAACTAGAGGTGGTATGTGATACGGACCCTGTAAGTAGTACAAAAGGTAATAGGAGTTAAGAGGAGAGAAAGAATTTAATCCAACAAAGTTATCACAGAAAATTTCATGGAGGCCATATTTTGCTATATTTTAAAGAAAAAGTAAAACTCAACTTTTTAAGGAAATGGGAGTGGGTGTGAGGAGGGCTTTTCAGACAGAGGGAATAACGGAATAAAAATATAAAGGCAAAAACACGTTAAAAATATACCTGCTGGGCTCTTGTCCCATTTATGTGAGGCTACAGAAGAAAAGTTTAGAAATATAGGCTGCTTTAGAGTTTCCCTACAAAACACGCTGCCTGTGGGCATGACTGGCTCCTCCTACAAGCTCCAGAAAGACAGGTGAGTGATAAAAACTATCTGATTGCTCTCAGATTTCAAATTCAGGCCCAGAGGACACAGCTCTCTATTCAGTCTCCTAAACTCAGCAGGGATCACCTTGGGACTCTTACCCCTTGCCCAAGATGGCATGGACAGATCTTGGGTCAAGGGAGAAGGGACTGCAATGCAGCTCTAGAGAAGCAAAGGGAGGGGGCAGACTTGCTTCCTCCCCCTGGGCCTTCAGTGCCCAGGACTCAGCTACCTGCTCAATGCAACACTGCCTCTGTTCTTCTATCACCATTAGTGTGTATATATATATATATATTTTTTTAATTTGACCAAAAAAAAGAAGAAATGAATGATCCCTCTAATAGTCAAAATACTAACAGGAAGAGGAAAAATAAAATGTATAGATAATTAACAAATTTTTATTCCTAATTAAGATTTGCTATTACCACCTCTGACACTGAACCTTATACCATTTTTTTAAAAACGGGGCTGGAGGGAGGAGAATACTTTCCATTGAAGATGCGAAATCTCCAATATGCATATTTTCTTTACCTAACTGGGCAAAAAGAATTCTTTTACACTATAAGGAAAACATAAAATAATACATACATACACATAATTTCACGTGATTTTGTTCTTCATCTAACTAGCCATAAAGCCCAAATGGACAAGATTTATCTTGTCCAGGGTTTCAGTTTCTGCCAGTGAAAAATAGGTGGGTTGATGCTCTTTCGATGCTAAGATTCTATGAGCCCATCTCTAACAACAATCCTTTTAAAGTGCTTGACTTAAGAAAGCCCCAGAATTTGTTCCGATGATGCAGAGGCGAGAATGATGAGCAAGGAATGAGGATAAGAGATTAGAAATAGCCACCACCCTTCAATTGTAAGGGTGTGTGACTCAGGCAGGCATTTAACGAAGTGAAGCCCAGTAAACATGACTAAATTGGGGAACCTATATTTAAAGTATTAAATAGCTCTTCAACTCTTAGTGATCAACTTAGTTGAGAAAGAACATAAAGGGCCACTGAATCAAGGGGGAAAAAAGGCCACTGAATCAAAAGCCATAAGCTCCATGTCATTGGACAAGTCTGTTACTCTGTGAGGCTCAGCATCTTCATCCTAAAATTAGGACACACCACCTCCCTGCATCTGCTCACAGGCGGCACGTGGGGATCAGACACAAACTATGTGAAAATGCTTTGAAAACCACAAGGCACTAATAAATTACTTATTTAAAAACTCTTTTTTTTATTTTTAAAAATTATTTATTTTTGGCTGTGCTTGGTCTTCGTTGCTGCGCGCGGGCTTTCTCTAGTTGCGGCGAGCGGGGGCTACTCTTCGTTGTGGTGCACAGGCTTCTCATTGCGGTGGCTTCTTTTGTTGTGGAACATGGGCTCTAGGCTCACGGGCTTCAGTAGTGTGGCATGTGGGCTCAGTAGTTGCGGTGCAAGGGCTTAGGTGCTCCGCGGCATGTGGGATCTTCCTGGACCAGGGCGTGAACCTGTGTCACCTGCATTGGCAGGCGGATTCTTAACCACTGCACCACCAGGGAGGTCCCTCATTTTTTAAAATAAGGTTTTCTACTATAAAAACCACAGCCCATTACCCTTTCATAATACAGAAACTCCAAATTCTTAAGTAGTGGGTGTTTCGAAATAAGTGTTTTCACTTTAAAGATGTGGATGTTAAGAATTTAACATCACAGCCCTCTCAATAGATTCTCTAAGGTAACACTAATACAACCAACAGAGGAAAATGTACATTTGCAAGGCAAGAAAATGATACATTTGGTCAAGTAGCAGTATTTTAAATGGCTACTATAACCAATCATGTAAGAGATTAGGCTGTCTCCAAAGAGCCAAAATGCAGGTTCATATATATATTGCTGGGGACCACTCTGGCCAATGCAGTTCTAGAGGTTTCTATGACGGGATCTTCCTGGTAAATGCTCTGGCCCTAAAAGTAGAAAGGGGTCTCTAAATACAGAAGAGACATGGAGCCAGGGGTAGGGTCCATTAAGCTTTCAAAAGGGTCAATGTAATATATGTTTTAAACCCTGGGATGGTAAAATACCTGATAGCACTTCTCTAGGCTTCTATTTCCTCATCTATAAAATGCAGATGAGAGTCCCCTTTGTGGAAAAGACTGATGAAGAGATTACATAGAAAGCACTCCTTGTATCTAGAGTGCAGGATGCACTCAACAAATGAAAGTGAGCATGACTAGGGAAAGCAGAGTATTTCAGTTATCTTCACCCCTAAACTAAGAGCCTTGCTCCTTTAAACAGCATCTTAAACAGCACTAGGAGCTCTTACAGAACAACTTACAAAAGAAGTAGAATATAAAAGGGATTTTATTGCAGGGAGTGGGAAGCAAGAGGCAGGGAGACTATTAACACTTACTTATCCAGTTTCTGACACTGAGGAAACTTTGCTCATTTGTCAGATCAAAAAGCAGAAGAAACCCCATAGCATCTCTGAAGAATGCGGTTGTCAAGCTGCGGAACCTGGGAACATAAAGCAGATTGGTCACCTAAACCATGGCCCCACTCTTGAGAGATAAAGCCACCAGCAGTGCCCTCAGCCTCTTACAACAGTTCATCAAAAACAAGTTAGATGTTTAATAACATGCCGCTGTTTCTAGTAACTTCACATTATATATGCACATTATACATGCATAAATCTTATTTGTGCAAGATTTACTGTATTACATTAATAGATAATTTCAACAGTGTAGAATTATGTACATAATCAATGATATTGGATAGCATACAAAATATAGTAAGTAGTTATCTAGAGCAAGAAAGAATATGTGAAAACAAATCTAGACTTTCGAAAATGCCAACAATTATCCAAAGTTAAACGTGCAATTTTCTTTTAAAATAAAGACCATCTGTGTAAACTTTTAAAAAATTTTAAATAAGTTAGATGATGCTATTCCAAATATGTACATTACAGTTATTTATCTGACTGATAAAAGTTTATGTGTTAATAGGCCATGTGATTTAAAAACCCGGCCTGCTGGACAGGGATGACAAGAACCAGCTCGTGATTCCCTGGTCTCAGCCCAGAATTTATTGTACAGTTAAGAGTTAAATAGGCCAAAAGCAACGGTGCTTGCTGTGTTTGTCTTCTTTGTCCTGTGAAAGCTTGACTTGATTGAACATCACAATGTGTTCCATGACCTTTTAATGTTCAGTCTCTAAAGAAATCTCTTATCTCTGAGAACCATTTCTTTGGCTTTAAGGTGGGGATAGTATCGTCTCAGTCTCCCCTTTCTTGGTACTCTCTCCACCAAGGATTTATCCTGCTCTCTCCCCTCTCTCTCCCCCTCTAGCAGCAGGTTTTCTCTTATTTTGCTTTTATGCAAAGCCTGCAACTGACGGGCAAAGGCTCCAGGGAAGAAAATACTGGTACAAATCTGTCATCTAATCCACTCTTTTAAGTTTTCTCAATTATTTCTAATCCATGTTTTTACAAAAAGAGTACTTATCTTTCAGAGATACGTACCAAAATAGTTACGAATGAAATAATTTGCTATTTGGGATTTGCTTCAAAATAATTGGGCGGTGGGGGTGGTGGGAAAAGGTGAGGAATATACGTGAAATACGATGGGCCACAACTTGATGGCTGTTGAAACCAGGGAATTAGTACCTGAGTTCACTGTACTGTCCTCTCTACTTCTGCATATACTCGGAGTTTCCCATGATAAAGAGTTAAACAAACAAAATCCTTCAAGGAAATTGTGAGAGATAACATGGCTATAGCTAACTAAAAGCAACTTCAAACAGACTTGTGGTTGCCAAGGGGGGAGAGGGGTGGGGGAGGGATGAATTGGGAGTTTGGGATTAGCAGATGCAAACTATTATAAACAACAAGGTTCTATTATATAGCACAGAGAACTATATTCAATATTCTGTGATAAACCATAATGGAAAAGAACATAAAAGAGAATGTATATATTTGTATAACTGAATCACTTTACCATACAGCAGAAATTAACACAACACTGTAAATCAACTACACTGCAATTTGTAAAAAGTAACTTCATATGAAGATTTCATGTGACATTTTTGTCATGCAACCTCTGACCGTATAGATTAATTCCAATGAGATTTTCTACTAGGTTTCAACAATCAGGTAAGAATAACGCATACAACTCTACAGCTTTCTTTGTGGTTGAGTAAACAGCAAAAGCAAATGGAGAAAAGTATACAGATCTAAAAAAAGGGTGGGAGAAAAAGAAAAAAGTCCATAAGTAAAAGGGTCCATTTTGAAAAGGATCCATTTTTCCTTTGACCTTGTACGAAATAAAGCCACCATTATCAGCTCAGACTGATACATTTCCTGCTAATTTGGCAGCATGTTTTATCCAGGTGCAAATCAACTAATCAGCTGGCCTTTTCCTGCTCAGGTCACTGTGTGAAGAGCGCAGCTGTTTTTCCCCTTTTCCTCCAGTAAGGAGCACGTAAGTGAAGATCTCATACCTCTCCTGCCCTGCTGTGTCCCATAACTGCAGGTGGATTCTCTGGCCTCTGCCAATGGCTCCATCTGGTCCATTGGCTCTGTACACCTAAAATGGAAAAATGAAAGAGAAAAAGAGAACTTCTGAGAGAACTTCTTCTCACTTTCCTATTCAGTACAACTCCCCTAAGCATCTAAACTTCTAAAGGAAATCCCATCTGGAATATAATCTTATTTGTATTTTATTCCAAATAATCGTCTTTGGGTAACACAATAATTTGTATTAAATGATGTATGTACATTATATATCTTTATAAATATATTACAAAATATACAAGTAATACATAATTTGTATTAAAAAATAATAATCAGCTCACCTTTCCTCAAAGTCCCCTCAGGTCACTAGTTTCAGGAAATATTACCTTCTCCCCATCCTATGTTTAAAAAGTACTCTTAAAACAATTTTATAGGAAGGGCCTCTGAAAATCTCTTCCTCCATCAAAGCAATAAAAACACTGGCAAAAATAGTCAAAATCAACTTTTTCCAAACCCTTAAAATTAACAAAAGCTTGCAACATTCCAAGGAGCACCTATTCAAGAAAAACAGCTGAATATCAGTAAAAATTGTAAATTTTGTGCCTTTTTAACTTGTCCTATTCCCATTCTCCCTCCCCGGCTCCACTGTAGCCTTGAAAACCAACAGATGCACAACTACAGTAGCTGTGAAAACCATCAGTGCAGCAACCACTGTAGGAAGGAGAGGCAGAACAGGTTTGGAGTTCCCCAAAAGTCTCATCCCCAGAGTAGTGTCTGAAATCTGCCTGTAAAGCTCCATTCCCAAGTCTTGTCTTTATTTTATCTGACTTAACTTGCTCTATGAGAAAACCCTATCCTTAGACCATTTATTGAAAGCAATCAGCAGCAATTATTTAACATCACAGCTACCAAAGGCAGCAAGACCAGTTGGACCTAATCTAACCCCAAATCTTAAAGATAAGATATGAGATGTCCACAGAGAGATTTGAAAAGTTTCACAATATTCCTTGGAACCTACTAGGCCAGGCTCATGTGCATGGTTGTACATATGTCCAGGAAAGACCTAAAAATGCCCTAATCTCTCACCTTTGGCTGACCTTGAGACTCTTCTCAAGCAGAAGTGAAGGCTAAGGCAGAGTTGTAAACTGCCTGCAGAAGCATTAAGCAAACATCCCAGCACACACACACAGAGTCCCTCAGAGAAAGCTGAGAGATATACTGGCTCAAGAATTTAAGAAACTTTCTGTCCACTCATTAGCTGACCACTAAGTTAACGAAGCAGAGACTTCAGTAGCTGCACGTAACAAGAAATACAGACTTCACAGAATTAGCCCAAGAACATCACTAAACAAACAGTGACGACAAAAATAAACAAGAAAAACAAGAAACCCTTGGGAATGGGGAGGAATCTGATTTCCAGAGTTGCTACATTCTATCAATGTAAATGTTCAGCTCTCAACAAAATTTATAAGACACACAAAGAAATAGGAACACACACACAGATAAAGCAACCAAAAGAAACCATTCCTAAGGAAGTCCAGATGTTGAACTTACAAGACTTTAAATCAGCTATTATAAATATGTTCAAAGAACTAAAGGAAATCATGTCTAAGGAAGCAAAGGAAAGTATGAGAATAATGCCTCACTGAATAGAGAATGTCAATAAAGAGACAGATATTATAAAAAGTAGTAAACAGACATTCTGGAGTTAAAAATTATAACTGAAGTGCAATATTCACTAGAGGGGCTCAAGAGGAGATTTGAACTGGCAGAAGAAATAATCACTGAATCTAAAGATAGCTCAATTGAGATCACCTAGTCTACTCACAAAAGAAAAAAAAAAGGAATGAATATAAGTGAAGAGAGGGAATTCCCTGGTGGCACAGTGGTTGGGAATCCACCTGCCAGTGCAGGGGATGTGGGTTCGAGCCCTGATCCAGGAGGATCTCACATGCTGTGGAGCAGCTGGGCCTGCATGCCACAACTGCTGAGCCTGTACTCTGAAGCCCACGAGCCACACTGCTGAGCCCGTGCGCCACAGCTACTGAAGCCCATGCGTCTAGAGCCCGTGCTCGGCAGCAAGAGAAGCCACCGCAACGAGAAGCCTGCGCACGGCAACGAAGAGTAGCCCCTGCTTGCCGCAACTAAAGAAAGCCTACGCACAGCAACAAAGACCCAACACAGCCAAAAATAAATTAACTAATTTTTTTAAAAAAAGTGAAGAGAGTCTTGGAGACCTATGGAACACCATGAAACATACCAATATATGCATACTAGCAATCCCGTAAAAAAATAAAAATAAAAAAAAGGAGAGATAGAAAGAGGCAGAAAAAATATTTGAGGAAATAATAGCCAAAAACTTTCCAAATCTGAAGAAAAACATTCATCTCCACATTCAAGAAACTCAGTAAACTCCAAGAAGGATAAGCTTGCTGATACTGACTAGACATATTACCACCAAACTGTCAAAATCAAAAGACAGAGAGAATTTTAAAAGCAGCAAGAGAAAAGTGATTCAGCACATGCAAGGGATCCCAATAAGACTAAGAGCTGATTTATCATCAAAAAAAATGAAGGCCAAAAGGCAATAGGATGACAAAAAGTGTTGAAAGAAAAAAGACTGTCAACCAAGAATCCTATATCCAGCAAAGCTATTCTTTAAAATTAAAAGAGAAATTAAGACAACCTCAGATAAACAAAAACAGAAAATTCATTGCTAGCAGAACTGCCCTGCAAGAAATAATAAAGACAGAGCTTCAGGCTGAGATGAAAGGACCCTAGCCAGTAATTCGAATCCATATAAAGAAATAAAGAGCACCAGTAAAGATAACTATGTGGGTCAATATAAAAGACAGTATAAATGGTTTTTTGCAACTCTTTCCTTCCATCTGATTAAAATACAATTGCATAAATTAATAATCATAAACCTGTGCTGATGGGCACACAGTGTATAAAGATGCAATTTGTATGACAATAACAGTGCAAAGTAAGGGGTAGGAAATGGAGCCACATAAGAGCAGAGTATGGCATTGAAATTAAATTGGTATTAATCCAAACTAGATTGTTAAAAATTAAGATGACAACTGTAATCCCTAGGGGAACTATTAAGAAAATAATTCAAAAAATATATAGTAAAAAATGAGAAGGGAATTTAAATAGTATACTAGAAAATATCTATGTAACACAGTTGCAAAGAAATAACAAAACAACAGAAAAAAGATGAGATACACAGAAAACAAGTAGCAAAATGGCAGATATAAATCCTACTTTATCAGTAATTATATTGAATATAAATGTATTAAAGACTCCAAGTGAAAGGCAGGGGTTGGTAGAATGGATTTAAAAACATGATCCGACTATATGCTATCTACAAAAGACACACTTTAAATTCAAAAAGGTGTAGGGAAAAGGATGAAAAAAATATATACCATGCAAACAATAACAAAGAGAGAGCTGGAGTGGCTATACTAATATGAGACAAAATAGACTTGAAGACAAAAAGAGTTATTAGAGACAAAGAAGGATATTTTATAATGATAAAAGGGCTGATTTATTAAGGATACATAGGGATAAAAAGAGAAATGAACAATTTGACAATAATATTTAGAGACTTCAATACTACTTTCAATAGTAGATAAAACAGGGGCTTCCCTGGTGGCACAGTGGTTGAGAGTCCGCCTGCCGATGCAGGGGACACAGGTTCGAGCCCCGGTCCGGGAAGATTCCACATGCTGTGGAGCGGCTGGGCCCATGAGCCATGGCCGCTGAGCCTGCGTGTCCGGAGCCTGTGCTCCGCAACGGGAGAGGCCACAGCAGTGAGAGGCCTGCGTATCGCAAAAAAAAAAAAAAAAAAAAAAAAAGGATAAAACAAGCAGGCAGATGAACAACGAAACAGAAGACCTGCAGAACACTGTAAGCCAATTAGACACAATAGACATCTACAGAAGATTTCACCCAACAACTGCAAAATACACATTCTTCTCAGGTTCACATGAAACATTCTCAAGGACAGACCATATGTTAGGTCATCAAACAAGCCTCAATAAATTTAAAAAACTGAAGTCATACAAAGTATGTTCTCTAACCACAATGTGGTAAAATTAGAAATCATTAACAGAAAGAAATTTGGAAAATTCATGAATATGTGGAAATTAAACAATACAGTCTTAAATAACCAATGGGTCAAAGAAGAAACACAAGGGAAAGTAGAAAATATTTTTAGATGAATGAAAAGCACAACATACAAAAAATACTAAGTGAACTTAAAGCAGTGCTCAGAGGGAAATTTTTAGCAGTAAACACCTATATTAAAAAACAAGAAAGATCTCAAATCAATAGCTTAAACTTCAACCTCAAAAAACTAGAAAAATAAGAATAAACTAATTCCAAAGCAAGCAGAAGGAAAGAAATAATAAAGGTTAGAGTAGAAATAAATGAACTTTTCTTTGAAAAAAAATCAAGAAAATTGATAAACCTTTAGTTAGACTAATCAAGGATAAAAATAGAAGACTCAAATTCTTAAAATCAGAAATGAAAGAAAGGACAACACTACCAACCTTACATATGTAAAAAGATTATAAAGGAATAGTATGAACAATTGTATGCCAAAATATTAGATAGCTTAGAAGAAATGGAGAAATTCCTAGACCCAAACAATTGAAACTAACTCAAGAAAAAATAGAAAATCTAAAGAAATATATAACCAATAAGAAGACTGAATTCATAATAAAAATAACTTCCCACAAAGAAAAGGCCAGGCCCAAATGCCTTCACTGATGAATCTGATCAAATGTTTACAGAAAAATTAACACAAATCCTTCTCAAACTCTTCTAAAATATAGAAAAGAAGGAAATACTTCCCACCTCATTTTATGAGGCCTATATTATCCTGACACCAAAATCAAAGATACGAGGGGAAGAAAAACTACAGACCAATATCCTCTCTGAATACAGACACCAAAATACTAGCAAAAAGAATCCAGAAAAATATATAAAGGATTATATACCATGACTGAGTAGAAGTTATCACGAGAACAACAAGATTGGTTTAACATACAAAAATCAACCAATATTGATTTGTAATGGAATAGAACAGTTATAGAATAAAGGACTAAAACCACACGACCATTTCAAAAGATGCAGAAAAAGCATTTGAAAAAGTCCAACACCTTTCATGATAAAAATGCTCAACAAATTAGGAATAGAAGGGAACATCCTTGACCTGAAGAACAGCATCTATGAAAAATGCACAGCTTATATTACACTTAATGGTGACTGAATGCTTTCTCCCTAAAAGACAAGACAAAGATGTTCTCTCTGAACACTTCTATTCGACTTTTTACTGGAGGTTCTCATCAGGGCAATTAGGCAAGAAAAAGAAACAAAACATACCCAAGTTGGAAAGGAAGAAGTATAACAGAAGATGGGAATTCCGAACATCTATTTCCTATCTTGTATATAGGAAATCCTAAGGAATAAATACACACACAGATACATACACCCCCTACACACACATGTACAGGTTATATTAAAACTAATAAACAAGTTCAGTAAGGTTCCAGTATACAAGCTCAACTTACAAAATAAATTGTATTTTTATACACTGGCAAGGAACAATTCAAAAAAAATTAAGAAAACAATTTAATTTATAATAGCATAAAAAGATTAAGATACTTAAGAATAAATTTAATTAAAAAGTATAAAACATATTCTGAAAGCTATAAAATATTGTTGAAAGAAATTAAAGGAGATCTAAATAGGAAAACATTCCACGTTCACAAGTCGGAAGACTTAATAGTGTTAAGATACCAATACTCACCAAATTATTCTACAGAGTCAATGCAAACCCTATCAGAATCTCAGCCAGCTTCTTGGTAGAAATTAACAAGCTGTCCCTAAGATTCATATGAAATTGCAAGGAACGCAAAACAATAGTGAAAAAAGACAAAGTGGGAGGACTCGTGCTTCCCAATTTCAAAACTTACAACAAAGCTACAGTAATCAAGATAGTGGCATAAGGATAGACATACAGATAAATGGAATAGAATTGAGAGTCCAAAAATAAACCCTTACATTTATGGTCAACTGATTTTCAACAAGAGTGTCAAGAACATTCAACAGGGGAAAGAATAGTCTTTTCAACAAATGGTGCTGGGACAATTAGATATACACATGCAGAAGAATGAAGTTGGACCCCTATTCACCCTATACCCCAAAATTAACTCAAAATGGATCACAGATCTAAATGTAAAAGCTAAAACTATTTGCATATCATATATCTGATAAGAACATTTATCCAGAATACACACAAAAAAAAACCTCTTAAAACTTAACAACAAAAAAACAACCAATTTCAAAATAGGCAAAGGATCTGAACAGACATTTCTCCAAAGATGATAAACAAATGGCCGATAAGCATATGAAAAGGTGATTGTTCCACAACATTCATCATTAGGGAAATTAAAGTCAAACTTGCAATGAGGTACCACTTCACACCCACTAGAATGGCTACAATCAAACAGACAACAAGAAGAGCTGGTGAAGATATAGAGAAATTGGAACCCTCATACATGGTTGGTGAGGATGTAAAATGGGGCAGCATCTTCCGAAAAATGTGAAAGTCCCTCAAAGTTAAACAGAGAGTTATCATATAGCCAGTCAAATCCGCTCCAAGCCTATATAAGTATATTGAAAACATAAGTTCACCCAAAAAATGTATATGAATATTAATAGAAGTATGGTTCATAACAGCTAAAAAGTGAAACAACTGAAATGTCCACCAATGGATGAATGGATAAACAAAATGTGGTATACCAATACAATGGAATACTATTTGATCATAAAAAGGAATGAAGTTCTGATACACGACACAACATTATGCAGAAAACATTACACTAAGTAAAAGAAGCCAGACACAAAAGGCCACATATTGTATGATTCCATTTACATGATAAATCCAAACGAGCAAATCCAGAGAGTAGATTAGTGGCTGGGGGAGGGAAAATGGAAAAATGCTAAAGGATATGAGGTTTCTTTTGGGGTGATGAAATGTTCTAAAATTTGGTAGTGGTGACAGTTGCACAACTGTGAATATACTAAAATACCACTGAATTGTACATGTTAAATGGGTGAATTTTATATAAATTATATCTCAATAAAGTTATTTTTTAAAAACAAAGTTATAAAATGGGGATTAGTTAATAAATATAATCACAAGCATATAGGGGAGGGGCAAGATGGGGTAGGGAATTGAGAGGTACAAACTACTATATATAAAATAAATAAGGTATAAGGATATATTGTACAACACAGGGAATATAGCCAATATTTTATAATAACTATAAATGGAATATAACCTTTAAAAATTGTGAATCACTATATTGTATACCTGAAACTTATACAATATTGTACAGCAACTATACCTCAATTTGAAAATAATTAAAAAAAAAAAAGAAAGAAAAAGAAACAGACTCTCTGGTAGTGGAAGGCTTAGGGTGGATCAGAGGGAATGAATATTTCTGTCCTAGAAGCCAGAGACCATTCATTTTTCCCAGGTAGGATACTCTCCACTGCAGGGTTTTTGTCATTAATCTCCTGACTACTTGTTGACCTGCTTCATGGGAACAGCTGCTTTTTCAGTAAGAAATGTAGTTCCTGGACATACTAACCTCCTGCCTTCCTCCCTACCCCACAATAACTTGTCTTGCTGTCCTCTGAAATATAAATTAAATAAAAATATTTTAAAATATCCTCTTCCCTTATTCTGCAGAACCTTGCTGTTCCCTTGGTTACCTCCCAGATTCATATGCCCTACCGCCATTCCCATCCCTACTCCAACCTCACACTCCTGGTGGGATCAATGAGTTCTGCCACTTAGTGTTCCACATGGGATAGCTGAGGCCTTAATTAAGAGAAAATCCATTTAAAATGATATCAAAAATGGAAGAAATAGCCCACAAAACAGGGGTATGAGGAGCAGGGAAGATTGCAAGCTTCATAACAAAGGTACGAAGCAAATTCCACAAATAACTTTGTGGAAATCAGAAGGAACATACCAGCCAAAAGAGTATCAAGGAAATTTTTTTAAATCTTCACTTTTATTTTATCTGCTTGGTTTTATATGAAGTGTCCTCAGTTACAGCCTTTAATCACATTGCCCAGACTGAACATAATACACTCTCATAGGTACCCTTTAATTTTAGATTCCAACCTTTGTCCTCCTAATTCCTACAAAGTAAACAAAACAGACAGGCAAATGTTGACTCAGATTATGTTTTTATATAGAAGGATACAGAACTTACCACTCTCTTTTCCCTGAAATCAATGCCGACTGTCGTGATAAATTTGGAGTTAAATTTACCATCTGTGTACTGGTAAAGTACACTGGTCTTCCCTACTCCAGAGTCTCCCAGAGCTAAAAACTTGATGAGGTAATCATAGTCTCCATCAGACATAATGAAGAACTCAGTGGTTCACCTGAAAAATACAAACAAATGTATATTTACCAAAAACCGATTAGAAAATATTAGAATCTTCCATGAATTAAATGACTTCCTTTAATATCCAGTTCATCAAGTACTTCTACGTAACACCTATGTGCCTAAGGGTTCTGTGAAGAGAGGATTAGACATGATTCACTATCCCAAGGACTTAATCATTTGCTAGATGAGCTGCTACTGAATTTGTAAATAACTAACAGTTTAGGTTAAATTTATCGTGCATATTATAGTACTGTTAAGACAAAAATTCCAAGTGAGAATGAAAATCAAGAAGATAATGGTCACTAAGGCTTATATGCAGACCGTGTAGAACAAGAGTTGACACAACAAAGAAAGAAAGGGGGAAGGAGAATATTACAAGAATAACAAAAATTCTTAGAGTGCAAGTGGTTCCAACTGCCCCTCCTTTTTCAAAGTCTCCTAGTTCTGCATCCTTGGCTTTTCTTTTTTTACTTGGACATTGAGGCAATTTCATTTATCCTATTCATTTTCACATGTGATTATCATTCCTTCAAAGATAATGTTAAGTTCACAAGTAAAACTTGGTTTGCAGCTTCCTTACAAATTATTGTTACTACATATTAAATCAGATCTTTCTAGAATATCACTGCTCACTTGAGAACTGAGTTCCACCATGAAGGGCTCATTTATCTACATTTGCCTTGGTATTCTACAGGAAATGCTTCCAATTCAGCTCTTCAATATTGGCCAGAAGTCTACCTTTGAGAAGAAATATTCTTGGTTTTACAGCAAGATCTAACCATGGTTACTTTCTATCCTTTGCAATCAGCACTTCTCAAGATTGTTTTTATCCTCTAAATAGATTCAAACTATTCAAAATATCAGTCTGACTAGAAATATAGTCTGTCTCCAGGGAAGGCTTACTTCTTTTTATCCTCCCATTTCTAATACCGATAAACCCTCCTGAAAATCAGAAAAACAATCAGCTATTCCGTTACCACTGACAACTCTACCTGCCCATTCAACATACATATTCACCCATCCACATACACATCATATGCCCTACATTAGATGCTGCTGATTTTCCTCTCATTGTCCCCTTTTCACCCAGCCATCTCCTGCCCAGAAACTTTACCACAATTCTCAATGCTTCCTATAGGATTATTTCTATAGATCCATAAGATTCATAAAAGCTCAGGCAAGGACATTTATTGATTTTCAAGGTTGCCTCCCCCACCCGATCCTCAATTTGGTGACCCACCTTATGCTCAAAAATCCTGAATTCTGATCCCCAAGAGCTGCTTCAGTGACTTCCACAGAGTCCCTTAGTGCAGAGCTGTGGCCTCACATTCAGATATGGCTGGTCAGTCGACAAGGGCAAAGCCTCTACAAACATTTGGCATGCTATTTGCACACTATAAGGTGTGACACTGTACAGATGATGGTTTTCCTATGTTATAGCTTCTGTACGCACAGGTACAGGTTGCCAGCATTAATGGTGTGTAACAGAATGCCTCTCCAGAAGATGACCACTTGGATACAAATAAAGATTCTAGTACGTTTTATCACAGCATCTCACTCGGCTCCAAGTTATTCATAAATAAGAGCTAAGAATTGAAAAGTAGGTCCAGATAACATTGAATCATTTGGGGGGGAGCTCCCGTCCAAATAAATGAGGAAGCAGAAAGCAACTCCAAATTCTGCAAGGAGAATGATGCAAGAGGTCGCTGTGGCTACCTTATTTCCTCTTTACTTTTTTTTTTTTTTTTTGGTGGTACGCGGACCTCTCACTGTTGTGGCCTCTCCTGTTGCGGAGCACAGGCTCCAGACGCGCAGGCTCAGCGGCCATGGCTCACGGGCCCAGCCGCTCCGCGGCATGTGGGATCTTCCCAGACCGGGGCACGAACTCGTGTCCCCTGAATCGGCAGGCGGACTCTCAACCACTGCGCCACCAGGGAAGCCCTCCTCTTTACTTTTATTTTGAAAAAAGTTGGTCATTTTTATAACGAGTTTCTGTATCATTTCAGGTACAGGAGAAAATGTTGTCACCAATGGCATACTCTTCTAGAATTCTCTAAACCTACTTCAATGGAATTCAAAGACTGATGAACCTATCTCTGCTGCACCAAAATTTAATATGTTTAGTTATCATGGGAGAAGAATTACACAGGTAAGTCTACAAATGATCTTCATGGGTTTTGTCTTCTATTTGTGATGACAGCAATATATAACAGTTTGTTCCCAAACCAAACCATCATAAAGGAAGTGTTAACAACATACCACAACTGAAGGTATAGACACCACCATTGAAATTAATCATATTTTATACTCTTCAGACTGCACCTTTAGACAATTATCTGCCTTGCTGATCTGAAAATAAATGCTCAGACCTTCCATTTTCTGGGTTCAGTTTGCTAAAGAATGAAACAGAACCCAGAGAGTTTAACTCATTTGCACAGTCTAGAACATGTGTCTCCTAACTTCAAGTCCAATGTCCATTCTACCTCAAGCTTTGTGGCCATTACTCAAGTTTTTACAAATGGATGTTGGATTTAAAAGTGACCAGGTGGGATAACATACAAGGTAGCCTAACAGGAAACATGTGACTTCTGAAGTCAAGCAGAGCTGGATTGGATTCCATATCTCCCACATACTGGCTACTCAGATGTTTTTCAGTCTTGGATTTTCAGGTTTCCATTCCATGAAAAAGAAAATGTACACTACTTCCCACCATTGTTCTAAGGATTGAATGAGATACTCTTTGTGGAGTGCCCAGCACAATGCTTGGCATAAGCTGGGTACTCAGTAAATGTTGGCTCACTCTCTTCTCCCCATTCTGGACACATCAGACAGGCTCTGAAGACCTAGAACAATTTCTGAAATTGCCTCTGGGCAGCTCAAAACATGTATTTCTGGCACAAAAGATTGCTGACTGGCTCAGAATAGTTTACGGAGTCAGCAAACGTCACCTTCTTTTTTGGCTGGTTCAAACCATTTTCAATTAATTTTAAGTAGATATGTCAATTTCAAAAGAGTTATGACCAGCTTAAGAACGGGTTTAAATTGTATAAAACACTCTGGTCCATACTAAAAAATTCATACTTGTTTAAAAGGATCTCAAAGGTTCATTCTGGTTCAGACTGAAAGAGTTAAGTTCAGAGACATTCTACCTACAAAACCATTTCTGATTGATCTAAAGCCACTTAGTTAAAACCACATGTATTACTCAGCCATAAAAAGAAACGAAATTGAGCTATGTGTAATGAGGTGGATAGACCTAGAGTCTGTCATACAGAGTGAA
Source organism: Grampus griseus (assembly GCF_964374135.1). Taxonomy (NCBI): domain Eukaryota; kingdom Metazoa; phylum Chordata; class Mammalia; order Artiodactyla; family Delphinidae; genus Grampus; species Grampus griseus. Next base: position 98,926,264 of record NC_139018.1, read on the forward strand.
GTAAGTCAGAAAGAGAAAGACAAATACCTATGCTAACACATATATATGGAATTTAAGAAAAAAAAATGTCATGAAGAACCTAGGGGTAAGACAGGAATAAAGACACAGACCTACTGGAGAACGGACTTGAGGATATGGGGAGGGGGAAGGGTGAGCTGTGACAAAGCGAGAGAGAGGCATGGACATATATACACTACCAAACATAAGGTAGATAGCTAGTAGGAAGCAGCCGCATAGCACAGGATATCAGCTCGGTGCTTTGTGACCGCCTGAAGGGGTGGGATAGGGAGGGTGGGAGGGAGGGAGACGCAAGAGGGAAGAGATATGGGAACATATGTATATGTATAACTGATTCACTTTGTTATAAAGCAGAAACTAACACACCATTGTAAAGCAATTATACCCCAATAAAGATGTTAAAAAAAACAACAACACATGTATCTAACCAAAATCATTTAGGTCTGGTTTTAGGAGCTCAAACTGCTTCACACTGCTTTTAGCTAGCTCAAATAAGCTCTGACCTGGACAAGTAGGTTCTGACCGGCTCACCTAAGGTTTGATTGGTTCAGAGCATATTTTACTGAATCAAGCTAGTGCTGACCAATTAAATCTATCTCCAACTGGGTCACAGTTGCTCTAATTTTATCAAACTGCTTGTAGTTGAAGGTAAAAACTGGCTCAAAACAGTCCAAGTTGACTGATAAGATGTTCAAACAGTTCAAGACTAAAAATGTAAAATGATATTCAGAAGCACCAAAAGCAATGGTTTGGGGCTTTTAAACTTATACCAAATCAACAAACTTAAAATTTTCCTTATAATTACCCCAGCTGTAGACAATCTGTACTCAAATATTTATCTCCATCACAGTACAGTCTCTTTCTACACTTGAACAGTTTGTACGTGTTAGAGTACAGAAAACAGGTTGGGAGAAGGGATACTGGCAGAGGAGAATACGATAAACAACAGGGAAAGGTATGATGAGTGACACAGGCTTCCTTGGTTGAGAACTCACCTCCTGCCTTATCTCAAGGACCTGGCAGCAAAACACTGATCTGTAATCCAACAATAAAACAGAGATTTCAGCTGGGGGGAACCTTTAGCAAATTGGGATGCTATTTAGAGTTTGCCCTAAGTTGGTCACAATGACCAGGCTGTTCTGGGTTAACAGAGACCAGAATTCTAAAGAGTAAGGAAGCTGCTAGGAAATAAAAGTATTCAGGGAACAGGCAGGTCTTCAAATTGTTGACAGAGATTTTTCAGGGTATTGGTGGTGACAGGTTCCTTATCTGAGCTTACAGTCAGTTAGTCAAAGCCTAGAGTTAACGGAATCATTCCATCTTTCAGGAGAAAATAATTCTAGTCCATAGCAGACTACAATCCCAAACCCATGCTGCAGTCCTATATGTGGTTGTCTCGCCACCGCTTACCACCACGAGGTAAAGACAACTAAATGTTAAGTTTCAGCTTCTGGTAGGTCTTCACGTAGAACCATCTTCATATTATTAAAAATTATTTTTGGGACTTCCCTGGCAGTCCAGTGGTTGAGACTTCGTCTTCCAATGCAGGGCGTGAGGGTTTGATCCCTGGTCAGGGAACTTAGATCCCACATGCCTCCGGGCCAAAAAACCAAAACATAAAACAGAAGCAATATTGTAAAAAATTCAATAAAGACTTTTAAAATGATCCACATTAAAAAAAAGAAAATCAGGGCTTCCCTGGTGGCACAGTGGTTAAGAATCGCCTGCCAATGCAGGGGACACGGGTTCGAGCCCTGGTCCTGGAAGATCCCACATGCTGCGGAGCAACTAAGCCTGTGTGCCACAACTACTGAGCCTGCATTCTAGAGCTCACGTGCCACAACTATTGAAGCCCAGGTGCCTAGAGCCCATGCTCCACAACCAGAGAAGCCACTGCAGTAAGAAGCTCACGTACCACAACAAAGAGTAGCCCCCACTTGCCACAACCAGAGAAAGCCCACGCACAGCAATGAAGACCCAACGCAGCCAAAAATAAACATAAATTTATTTTTAAAAAAAGAAAAAATTTTTTTAAAAGAGTATAAACATTTAAAAAAATTTTTAATTAAAAAAAATTAAAATTATTTTTGCTTTTTATTTTTGTTACTCAAGTCCTGAGTGGTGTTTCTGGAACCTGTTCTTCAGAAAAAAAAAATACTCCACTCCCCAATTATGGAAATAACAAATTATTTTTATGTTGGCATTTTAGAGCAGACAGGGAAACAGTAAAAATACACAGTGCAGAATTTGGGGCACCCAAACAACATTTTGTGCACACAATTTCCAGCAAGCACTCCAGCCTATTGATGCTTGGGAAGCTAGTTCATCAAGGCCTCCCAATTGCACTGCTCTTGCTAAAAATAAGTAAGATGCCCACATGTCAGGCACTTTACCTGCATTAGTGTAACAGCCCTCATCACAGCCCTAAAGGCAGGTGATACATACATCACACACACTTCCTCCCTCCGAGGAATCTCGGTGCCAGTCTATCATGAATGCCACAATGAAAGGATGAGGAAGTGGGTCTTGGGCAGTCTCTCCACATATTAACATGCGCTCAATTCCAATGAATTGTTGAGAGGCATAAAAAAAGTGGAAGTTAAGAGCAAGGACTCTAGAGTTGAATCACCTGGATATGAATCCAGTCATGTCACTTTAGAAAATTTAATGTCTTTTGCCTCGGGATCCCCATCTTAACAATGGGAATGATAACCTATTTTATTAATACTATCAAGTATCTGCTTTCTTAACTTCTTTAAAAGTGGGGTGCATCTTATATTTCACAGTCTTACCACCCATGACATCTTACAATTGTTATTAAATAAGGTGGTACTGGAAATACAGTTGTGTGAAACCTTTCATTAGCAACTTCTAAGCAAAATCAAGAATGCAGCATCAACACATTTTAGATTCGATGGAGCACAACAGTAAACCTATCTCAGAGGGCTGTTGTGAGGATTGAGTATACATATAAAGTTTAGTTTAGAACAGTGCCTGGCACACAGTAAGTCCTGTATAAGTATTAACTGCTATTAGCATCATCAAGCAGTCTAGCTCTGAAGGGTCAATACGAAGGCAATATTCTTTCTCAGAAATGAAGAAAGAACTGAATCCCTAATCGAAAAATAAGATTAAAAAAAAAAAAGACTCTATGGAGATGTAATGGCCTATATGGGAAAAGAATCTTAAAAAAAAAAAAAGAGTGGATATATGTATGTATATAACTGATTCACTTTGCTATACACCTGAAACTAATACAACATTGTAAATCAACTATACTCCAAAAAAATGTAAAAAATAAAATAAAATAAATTTTATCAAAAAAAGGAAAAAAAAGAATCTATGGAGAGCACTTGAACCTAAGGTCACTTCTTTAAACACTGTACCTCCTGGAGGAAGGAGCAACTAAATACCTCAAGGAAATGTCTTCTAAAGTCAAGAATGCCCTCAATTTGAGACAGGCAAACGATTTTCTTATTCATCTCATATCTATCTCTCCTCCTTACACAAATATTTTTTCAAAGTGATCTACACCCTCACTCTCATCAGATTAACAATAGAAAGCAAGGAACACCTACTTCCTCAACATGTACCATGTGGTGATAATTGCCTGGTGAGAGAAAGTCAATGATCTTCTTCCTTATTTTTAATTGCTTTTCAGGAAATAAGGTAGAAGAAATTGATTTTAGTTAAGTGCAAAGGGGAAAGCTCTCACTCTCTCTCTCTCTCTCTCTCTCTCTCTCTCTCACACACACACACACACACACACACACACACACACACACACACTATAGCCCAAATTCTCCACGAAACTTCCTATTAAATTCAGTCAAAGATTCCAACCTTACGATCCCCAATCACTAGGCAGAATCATTCAAAATCTACTCCAGATAAGCCAGTTTTTAAAAGCCCAATTTTCCCTCTATCAACCACATTTAATACAGAGAGTAAAAAAGCAGGGAGGGATAATATTACCTGAACAACTACTATGTGCCATGAATGGTAGTAGACATGGTTCTATTTTATCATCCTTAAGTGCAACTTAATGTCTAGGTAAGACATAAAGAGAACGTTGTTTTCTTAATGTGGTGGCACGTAGGCTTGGGTTCAAATTCTGGACTCTTCTTGGTGTGACTTGGTCCAAGTTCTTCAAACTAAGTCTCCTCTCTTTCAACTACAAAGTGGAGATAACATTACTAACCTCACTGGGTTACTTTAAGGATGAAGTGACATAATCCACAGAAAGTTTTAGCACATTGCTTGGTTTGTGTTAAGTGTTCAACAACAGAAACTTCTTTTTAGCAATACTATTACTAACATATAGCCTCATCAAGTTCTTATTAGGCAAGGCATGTAATTTTATAACCTATTCTTAATGTAACCAGTACCTGAACCTTTAGAAAAAATAGAGAAAGAAAGTCAATTTAGGTGCAATCATTTAAGAGGTCTCTATCACAAAAGCTATCTTGGCATTCCAATCTAACAATGAGTTGGGGTTTTTTTTTTTGCGCTACGCAGGCCTCTCACTGTTGCCTCTCCCGTCGCGGAGCACAGGCTCCGGACGTGCAGGCTCAGCGGCCATCTATCACAGGCCCAGCCGCTCCGCGGCATGTGGGATCTTCCCAGAGCGGGGCACAAACCCGCATCCCCTGCATTGGCAGGTGGACTCTCAACCACTGTGCCACAGGGAAGCCCAACAGTGAGTTTTAACTGGGTGATTTTTGGCAATTTCAGAGCGAGAGTGTTCATTATAAAAGCATTTTATAATGGGGAATTCCCTGGTGGTCCAGTGATTAAGTCTCCTCATGCTTCCATTGCAGGGGGCCTGGGTTCGATCCCTGGTCGGGGAACTAAGATCTCACAAGCCATGAGGAAAAACAAAACAAAAAAAAAGCAGCATTTTATAATGTACCAAGATATGAGTAGGGGCAACTTGTGTTTACCAGATGAGCTCTGGCTACAACTATCTTAGATCACTGTAATTGCTATACCCTGAAGTGACATACATTTACTTTCACTGAAAAAGCAAGATGTGTACTGCCCAAGAGTGGGGCTCCCCATTTCCACAAGAGGAGATAGCCTCTGCCCTCTGTGCACGTGACCTTCCTCTTCTCAATTTCTGATCTAGTGTGAGTAGATAGGTTTCTGCCCTCCTAAATAGGTTGACAGTAGAATAGATGAAATTATAAACAAAGAGCTTATCTTGTTTGTGCAAAGATCTTAGGTAGAGAGAAGTAAGTAGAAATGTAATGGCATTGAAGAATAGACAGAAATTGGAATCTGTTTCATAGTAATATAACAGATCCACCCTTAACACTAAGAGAGGTACATAGCTAAAAACTGACAATCTAAATTTACATACAATTTGGCTTAATATTTATAAATGTGCCTCTTACACAGGAATATTCCATTTTCCCCAATTACACAAAGTGAAAAGACTAAATTATAGCATTTGATGATATTCCAACATAGTAAGTTATTCAGAGGAAAAATAAAATCATCTACAAACACTACTGAATTAAATATACATTCCCAAATACTACCAGGACATCCAAATATATCATTTGTAAAAGCATCCTTCAGCCATTTGCAATTCCTTATGAGTATTAAAAAAGAAAAAATAAGCAGTCTCAATCCAGGAGTTGACCTACTATTTCTGAAATGTTACCATCACCTCAGTAGGTGACTAACATAAGCCAGTAGTCAAATAATACAAGCAACTACACATTAAGAAAGAAGTGGGCACTGGAATGATTCTTGAAAGTAGAAAATGTTCTTCTGGAAGACCACTGTCAGCGACTCAAATGAGATACTGGCTTCTTTGTTTTTGTAAGATGTGGAGATCATCGATTCATTTACTCAAAAGGCATTATTTGCTGCCCACGCCTCTTTTACGATCAGAATATAACTGTTTACAGAAATTTATGGAAAGTAAATACTGGGTGTTATTTACTTACAGTTTGTGACAAGTACATCTTATTTTATAGACACAGGGTAATAGGAATAAAGGCGTACTACAGAAACTGTCCTTTGTAAAATATAGACAATACAGTGGCAATAGGAGTGGCTGTTTGGTTTGCCGAGCAATATCTCAAATAAGGTGAAAGTAGCCCCATAATGGCCCCAACCACATGTCCCTGCAATGGAATGTCCCACCCATGGCTAAACGTGCTTCCTAATGACACCGTAAAGCAGGAAATTCTTGGAGAATTCTTGGAATTCTCCAAGAAGTCCACAGAAGTGCAAAACGTGTAAAGTCTACTCCCACTCAGTGGTTGCTTTCTGCGAGCACATAGAAAACAGTAAGACATAGGTGTTGGAGTCAGGGTCTCCTCAATTCAAACAGGGGACCACCACCTACTGGTGTAAAGTGAGTAGCAAAATGCATGATGGAGATCAATATATCGTAGCTGTTCTTATGACTACGAGAGATTAAGGTTTGAACACTGACCTTATGGCATTAAGACTGGTGCTTTTTCCACTATTCCTTGAGAGGGACACTGAACCTAATAAATCTCCTAAAGAATGGAGTAAAAATATTTTCCGAAAATGGAACAGGAGGAGTGACCTAAGCTACCTGGAAGGTAGCTGCAAGACCAACTGATTCATAGAGGGAATTCTGCTATTAAGTTCTGAAGAGGTAGAAGTGAAGAGCCTTTGGTTATGTCAGAGTGATGCCAAACTCCTGGGCCCAAGACTCAAAGGTGGAAATATTGGGAGTGACTGTGCTGCTACCGCAGCCAGGACTGGAAGGATTACAAACCAAGTAGCACTCAAAGGACTTGAAATTGAAAAGTGCCTTTCCATGAATTGGGAGATTGGGATTGACATGTATACACTGATGTGTATAAAATGGATGACTAATAAGAGCCTGCTGTGTAAAAAAATAAAGTAAAATTCAAAAAGAAAAAAAAAAGTACATTTCCAAGGTTGCAAAACACAGAACACCTTTCCATTTACGACCTAGAAATGGAGTCAGGGATTCTGGCCAAGCCTGGTCCTCCCGGAATATGCGAGGGTTGTAAAGGCCTCTGACCAACACAACCTAGCTGCCCTCTTGCATCTCACCTGCCTCAAAGTTTTTCATGTGCTGAAACACAGGAAAGATGTTGATTTGTCAGAGGAAATGCACCAAATCAAGAAAAGAATCACTTCACTTTGTGATGGAGCAATGATGCTTCTTTCATTCCAAGAAAAATTTTAGGATGGAAAAACAATTGTGAATTAGAAGAATCAAGACCTGTTGAGGATGACTGTCCAAATAATAAAAACAATTAGATTAATGTCCCTGAGTTGGCAGTAGCTGGGGAGGAGAGGGATTCCTTTACCATTGCCTTTTTTAAAAACTAAAATGAGTGCTCTATATTTATTCACCCCGTAGAGACAGTGTGTCCAGAATATACCACCACCCTGCCTTTCCAGACCCAATCATTTGCACACCAGGATATTATTTTCACTGTTGTTTTTTTAGGGTGACTTCTACAGTGTACTGTAACCATTTCCCTGACTTCTTAAACAAAGGGCATAGACCATACCTCACCTTTTCTGTGATGAGATACCGTAACTGTATACTTACAGAAACTGTGAATGGTGAGGGCTCCTATCCCACACACCCTACTCTGAAGGCTAAGATGAAGCATCAGTTTGGCACACAGATACTTACAAAGGCCACTAAGATGCACCAGACAGGGCTTCACCTCTCCCTCGTCCTGCCTACACCACAGCCTCACCCATGCTGACCACACCAGGGCACAGCCGTTCTCCACCCCCAGGGATATGCTTCTCAGGTGCAGTCTGGCTTACAAAAGCACACAGGAGTCCATCTCTTCACAGCTGGCTTTCTTTCTTTTTTTTTAATATAAATTTATTTATTTGTTTGTTTTTATTTTTGGCTGTGTTGGGTCTTTGTTGCTGCACACGGGCTTTCTCTAGTTGCGGCGGGCGGGGGGGCTACTCTTCGTTGCAGTGCGCGGGCTTCTCATTGTGGTGGCTTCTCTTGCTGCAAAGCACGGGCTCTAGGCACGCGGGCTTCAGTAGTTGTGGCTCGCGGGCTTCAGTAGCTGTGGCACGAAGGCTCTAGAGCGCAGGCTCAGTAGTTGTGGCGCGTGGGCTTAGCTGCTCCGCGGCACGTGGGATCTTCCCGGACCAGGGCTCGAACTCTTGTCTCTTGCATTGGCAGGCAGATTCTTAACCACTGCACCACCAGGGAAGTCCCATGCACAGCTGCTTTTCTTTTCCACAGTCTCCTATCCACCCTACAACGCCCCCATGTTGGGTTCTAACAGTCCCACTTCTATCCATTACCCTGAGCCTCTCTACTCTTTCTTGTCCCTCATCTCCACGTACTCTTCCCAAACTCCAGTTTGTGTGTGCAAAAACTGACCTCACACCAACAACACCAGTCCATGAATACTGGTGCTTTCCTTGTAACAGTGAGCTGCTATATCAATTTCAAGGTACTGGACTCTCCTCCATAAGCTCATTTGCTACTCTGTCTTCAGGGACTTCTGCTTTTCCAATAAGGAAAGTCTTCCCCCAGCTAAGTCTGGGAACAGAGCCGTTTCAGAAACCCAAGTGCTTCTCCACTGTGCCAGTTTGGGGTTTACCATATACTGATGAAAAGGCAGCATACTGACACAAGTTAATCATGAGTTTAAAAAACTAGTGTCTGAGGACTTCCCTGGTGGTGTAGTGGTTAGGAATCCACCTGCCAATGCAGGGGACACGGGTTCGAGCCCTGGTCTGTGAAGATCCCACATGCTGCGAAGCAACTAAGCCCGTGCACCACAACTACTGAGCCTGTGCTCTAGAGCCCGCAAGCCACAACTACTGAGCCTGCACGCCACAACTACTGAAGCCCGCGTGCCTAGAGCCTGTGCTCTTCAACAAGAGAAGCCACCGCAATGAGAAGCACGCGCACCGCAATGAAGAGTAGCCCCCGCTCGCTGCAACTAGAGAAAACCCGCACATAGCAACGAAGACCCAACACAGACAAAAATAGATAAAAAAGAAATAAATTTATTTAAAAAAAACTAGTGTCTGTAAATATTCCACCATGTGTTAACTTAGTTCTTTTAAAAACAGTAAAATAGGCTCAGAAATATCAAACTATTTCCTGATGTTTTAGCACCACAAAACAACAGTACTAGGATTCTTAGCCTCTCTCGTTTGGTGTCAATAAGCTCTAAACAGCCAGCTATAGGTCTTCCTGGTCCTCGATCAGGTCCACTCTCTCCATTTAATATACTTACAATACATGTTTAACTGCTCCCTAAATATCATATTCTTTAATAGCTGAATCAAAAGGAAAGAAGAGAAACTCACCTGTGGTGCAGGTCCAATCTGATATACTTCTTATTGATTCTTGCCCCGTTCCACCTATGCAGTAGGCAGTCTTAGCAGGGACTGTTTGCATTTCTATCAACAGCTTTTTATAGACTAGGGCGTGCCTTGGGTTTACTTATGCAAAAGAGGACTGAGGTACTTGCAGCCATCCAGCCTATTTCTAAATCAGCCTGTCAGATCACAGTTGGCTTTTTTGCGATTGTTGTTGTTTTTTCTAATTTTCTTACCTTTGAATCAGTAAATGCTGCCTAATATCACATTTGGGGGGATTTGTTAAGTTTTACGAATGTCCCCTGGTTGCGTAAAAAGGATCTGTATTCCCTGTTTGTTGTATGCAGAATTACGTATGTACTAGTTCAAGCTAGTTAGTTGTATTTTTCAATCTGATATATCCTTGTTTATGTTTTCCTACTTCACCTGTTAGGTTCCGAGAAAAAACTGGATCGTATTTATTTTTAGAAAATAAGCACAAGACAATGTCTTAAACGAGATGAATATAGCAAATCATAAAAGAATAAGGCACTGCAGTTCTTATTAGAGAGGCCTCAAGTCTGTGGAGCTCTGGGACCCATTGAGGTTCTTTAGGAGTCTATAAACTTTTATTCAAATGTCCTTTTTCTCTTTATTGTTATTTTTTTTAACTGGAATAAAAAGTTACAGCCAAACGAGTTATATACCACATTTAGAGACCTCCAAATTGTTCACTTACTGCCTGGCTAAGTTATTTGCTTCTGCCTTTAGTGCATACATATTATTTGGAATTCTTATAAATCTGACATTAATTGAGAAGGCTATAATTTGCACTAGGCTTTTGTCATTCTCTTTCCTTTTTAAAAAAAGTTTGGAGTGGATTCACATGTCCACTCTTATGAGAATATTTAAGGAAGCATATGTGAGGCACACTCAGTAAATGACAGAAAGGCTCAGGCACATCTGTTCAGCACATGCTGGCTTTTACTCAGTTAGGACAATTGAGCAATAAGGAATGAACACAGTATGCTGCATCCTAACATTCTATTATAGAGCACTGCAGACATGATTTTATGTTTGGGGAGCTTCTTCTCTGACTTAGAGCTACGCTAAGCTTGGGTTACTTCTTGTTCATAGCAGATCAGTGTTTTCACAGCCAGCTGAATACTCTTGCATAGCGTCTCAGAAAAGCTACATAGTATCACTGCAGCAAATCTTTCGCTCCCTCAGAAAACTGCTCTGGTCCAGCTGGTTGCAAACTTTCTTTAGCAAGGTTCTTCAAATGAAATCTTACCTGGCACTTTAACATATAAAACAGGTGAAAGTAGAACCACTCTGGTAAAAGAAGTGAAGGTAAGACCCCACCTCCAAGGCCTGTGGACCCAACAAAGTCCTAACAAGTGCTCCATTGTACACATGTGGAAAATCAACGTGGAAAGCTCGACCTCAATGGCTCTGAATCATCTTGTTTACCTTCAACTTTGTACCCAACACTTCCTGCCTGCCTAAACACCTCAAACTGACACCTCATTACAAGGTATGCTACACTTTTTTATTCAGCATCTCCTAAAAATGCCATGTCTCAAATCTCATCCCCTTACCACAACCTTAGGACTCTTCTTATCTGGGATTGAAAATCTGGAATGTATTGGGTGACCCTGGTAAGAATTCCAAGAAGGGCTACCTGGAGCTTCACAGAATAAGTCTGTAGGAAAGGACAATGATCACTGGGTCAACCAAAGGGAAAGAAGAGCTGTGGATCTAAGGCTGAATAGTCCAGGGAAAATCTAGATCAAACTGGCTAGAAGTGAAGCAAGGGGCAGCATCCCCCTTGGGACAGAAAACCAGTGTTCTTGGAAAAGGGAACTATTGGGAGGATGTTTATAACCAGCTACACTGGTGATCTTTTCCCAAAGGGCATTATAAAGCATAGCCATGTCAGTCTCAATAGACTCGACAACCTATGCTTGGGTGGAACCCTCAAAAGTCAAGATATGCTTTGAAGACCACAATGAAATGTTGATATAGCAAACTTAAAATAACTGAGAATATATTATTTTGTGCTACGTCAGAAGCCACTTTGTACTAAAGTACAGCACAGGAGAACACAAAGCAGCATAAATTTTAAAAAATACTGATGGGAGAAAAACAAAATTTTCTCCACTAACGACTTTTTTCTATAAATTCAAAAGAAATTGCTAGTATTGTATTTTCTCCATAGAACCCCTTGTTCCAGCTAATGGCTATGTCATGAGGAATGTTTCATATGAAAGGACTGCTACTGGGACTTCCCTGGTGGCGCAGTGGTTAAGAATCCACCTGCCAATGCAAGTCCTGGTCCAGGAAGGTCCCACATGCCGCGGAGCAACTAAGCCCTTGCGCCACAACCACTAAGCCTGTGCTCTAGAGCCCGCAACCCACAACTCCTGAGCCTGCGTGCTCCAACTACTAAAGCCTGTGTGCCTAGAGCCCGTGCTCCACGACAGGAGAAGCCACCGCAATGAGAAACCCGCGCACCACAACAAAGAGTAGCCCCCGCTCACCGCAACTAGAGAAAGCCCACACGCAGCAATGAAGACCCAAAGCAGCCAATAAATAAATTAATTAATTTAATTTAAAAAAAAAAAGAGAAAGGACTGCTACTTAGAACCATTAGAAAGTTCCAGGGAAGGAGGAAAGGGCATGGGGAAGATGGGAACAGAGCAATCCCTAGTGTTCCCTACCAGAGCAGGCAGCCTCATATGAAGATGGCATAGAACCAACTTCAGGCCAGAAGGGGGAGATTCAAATGGAGGTCCCAGACAGGTGGACAAAGTCACATCAAAGTCAAACACCAAAAAAGTAAGGAGCAGATCAAAAAGGGGAGAGATGGCTTGTGGATTTGAGGAATTCAGGAGGACAGCTAGCCATGCAGACTGGGAAGACCAGTTGCTCATCAGAGCCAGTAGGAACAACACCTAGAAAAGACCCAGGTAGTTGTTACTTTATCAAAAGCCAGAGAGATTCTTCCTTTCTAAGTCAGGGCAATTTATTCCATCTACTTGCTCTCCCCTGCTTAACCTATCCAATTTCAAAGGCTCCCTAATCAACCTAAACAGGTTCCTTCACTAAGTTTCCTCCAGTTGCCCTGGGCAAATGGAAAAGTCAAGCATCCAGGTTAGAACTTGGTTCCCAAAGCCATACCTGTCTTTGTCATCAGCCAAGCCTGGGATAAGGACACCTATGGGAACCAAGCTCCTATTTCCTTTTTTTGGGGGGGGGATGGGTAAGAAGTGGATTTATATAACACAAAATAAAGATTCTGTGTTAGCAAGGAAACTATGAATCAGCAAGAGAACAAGCTTCTATTAGGAAACTGGACATTTACCACATACATTCTAGTGCAAGAGGTTTTACATTTTGTTAAGATGCAAAATGTTTATTTACTCAGGAGATGCAGTGTGATTTTCCAAACCAAAATCTGGGGCATGAGGTCTGTCAGTGGATTTTCATGACCATTTTGGGAAAAAGGCAGAATCGGGAATATAGTTTAGTTACCAAAGTACTGGAATTTCTAAAGCACCTCACTAATTTATAGGGCAAATACACAGAGAAGAAAGTGAAATGAAGCAGTATCGGAAAAGCCATGGAGGTGGCCATCACAACACACCTCTGTGCACAGAGGATACGTGCAATCATTTGAGTTCCCTTCACTTCTGACCATCAGGGCTCAGGACTGAGACCCTACTGATCGCCGTAGTAGAGAAAGGGGAAGGGAAGTTGTTTCAATGGCAACATCCTCACCTACTTATGTTCCTCTTCTCACAGTCTCAGTAATTAACAGTATGATCACGAACTAAGCCAAAAGTTTCTCTACCCATTCCACTCTCAGCCTGGAAACCAGTCCTCCTAGGCCACATCATGCTCTGGATATTCCTTTAACCAATGTTTCCTCAATATGTATGAGTGCTTTATCTTGGTTAACTTGGACGGGTATTACACTACTTCTGAGTACTCCTCTCCCATTCCTCAGCTCCCCAGTAAACTTGCGTATTGCCGGGACTGTTCTTCTTGTGTGTCGCTTCCCCTCCACACCTCACCGCTGGACTTAAAACAGACCAGCTGTCACTCAATTGCTAATTGTGTCTACCATCTGGCTTTCTCTGACAGCCTTTTCCTTCCTCTGTTTCCCTCTGTTCCCTGCTGATTTCATTCAGGAATGACTCATAAGGTGTCTTGGAGCTCCACTGATAGCGGCTCTTTTTTTTTTTTTTAATAAGTTTATTTATTTATTTATTTATGGCTGTGTTGGGTCTTCGTTGCTGCACGCAGGCTTTCTCTAGTTTGGGCGAGCAGGGGCTACTCTCCATTGCAGTGTGTGGGTTCCTCATTGCAGTGTCCTCTCTTTGTTGCGGAGCATGGGCAATAGGCTCACGGGCTTCAGTAGTTGTGGCACGAGGGCTCAGTAGTTGTGGCTTGCGGGCTCCAGAGCGCAGGCTCAGTAGCTGTGGCGCACGGGCTTAGTTGCTCTGCAGCATATGGGATCTTCCCAGACCAGGGTTCGAACCTGTGTCCCCTGCATTGGCAGGCGGATTCTTGACCACTGAGCCACCAGGGAAGTCCCTAGCTGCTCTTTTTTGGTAAATTAAATTATATTTGCATTCAACTCAACAGTATTTGATAAGCAGTTTCTATCTGCCCAGTATTGTGTTGGCAACTACAAATGGCACAAGAGAAATATGAGAACCCTCAAGAACTTGGTAATTGGGATGAGCAAATAAAATGAACTCACTTCCAACAAAGGACAAATAAGACAAGATAATCAGGAAGCAAAATGTCACCCAGCCCAGGATATCAAAAGTGAAATGGGGGGCTTCCCTGGTGGCGCAGTGGTTGAGAGTCCGCCTGCCGATGCAGGGGACACGGTTCGTGCCCCGGTCCGGGAAGATCCCACATGCCGCGGAACAGCTAGGCCAGTGAGCCATGGCCGCTGAGCCTGCGCGTCCGGAGCCTGTGCTCCGCAACAGGAGAGGCCACGACAGTGAGAGGCCCGCGTACCACCAAAAAAAAAAAAAAAAAAAAGGTGAAATGGGCTTGATGTCAGAACACCTGGATTCTGCAACGTACTTCCTAGCTGTGTGATCTCGAGCAAGTCACGTAACCTCTCCCAGCCTGTTTCCTCAATATGGGAGTGTTTATCTAGCAAGATCACTGGGAGGATTAAAGACCCCAAGAGGTCAGAAACAGGGCACAATCTGACCAAGGCTTCAAGCAGAAACCAGGGCCTTAGCTGAACACCTTCAAAGCCGGAAGGGATTTAGCTCAGTGGTGGTGAGTAGGAAAGATGGAATGTTTGGTGCAAGAACATGTTCTGACTGCAATTTAACAAGTATTGAGAAGCCCTGTTAACTACTTCAAAGGCTACGAATGTAAATACGATATAGTTCTTTCCCTCAAAATTTACAGTCAGAGAAACATAAGACAAATCCACAAATAACTATAAAACTGGCTATAAATTCAAAGGAATGCTTATGAGGCAATGTGGCAAGCTGAAGAAGGCTGGACAACGAACCCGTCGGTGTGCTGGGTACTCGTTTCAGCTCTGCTACCATCTGTGTGTGATCCAGCATGGGTCACCACCCCTTCTCCAGGCCTTGTTTCCTCAAATATGAAATAAGAGGGCTGAACTCAATGGTCTCTTCCCTACACAAACATTCTACATTTGAAGAGTTTAGCCATGAGACGTTTAAATGGGGTCATGGTGGCAGCTGTCCCTCGTGTCACCTCTCACTCCTTAAAGACGAGAGCCCTAGACATGAGCATGAGATGGAAAAGATCCAAGAGACATCTGCATTGATTTTGTGGATTCTTGATGGTAAATAAAATGGTTATAGTATAAAAAATAATAATAATAATAAAATGCAGTGCCTCACTGGGTAGAGGAGGAAGCAACAAAGAGAAAGTACTACCAGGAATGAAACTGGGTGACCAAGACAGCAAAATGGGGCTGCTGACAGAAACAGGATATTTGAAGTTTGGGAAGGGAGAGAGCTGAAGTGGGCAGAAGTTTCTTGTGGGTGGCCACCAGATTTTTGGAGGGAAAAGATGATGAGATTGGATTGGGACAGACTGAGAGTTAGGGGTCAACAAAGCCACATGACAGAGAAGTGCTTGAAAACCATCCCCTTTCACTATGGTCCCACATTTATCTCTGTCCTTGGGACAGAGGCAGAGGGGCCAACAGTGAAAGGTCCAAAAAGAAGGCCATGACTGTACAAACCACAGAAGAGGGAACACACAAGACCAAGGATCACAGCAGGGTGTTCTCACTCAAACTAAATTACATGGGACATGATGGGAAGTCCCTGCTGTTGTGATGAAACTTCATTTGCAGACATCATGCCTCTAGTATCTGACAGTAAGTAAAAGGGAAATGTCAAGGAGGACAGCTGGATATCTCCTTGCCTCTAGACTGTTCTCTCCTTTGGGGAGCCTTTATTAGGGCACCAATTCAGATTCAAAACATCACCCTATATCCCACCCATCTGACTACATGTTAATAAAAATACATAATGGCCAGGGGTATATCATTTTCCTTCAGCCTCATTCTCTGCCTCTCTCACTCGGCTTGAAATAATTACCACTTTTACTGCTGATATTAAGAAATGACAAGCCCATACTCTTTTCTAATTACTTAATGGCTGTGGGTTTTCAGAAGAGAATTAGCTAACTAGACCATGTCCCCCATGTTTTTGTTCTCATTTAAAATAAAACAACACTTCTATAAATATGCATGTGCACCGTCTCCTGATGCATGCCAGCAAGAGCTTCTCCAGGAAATTGTTTGGCAACCTTTTTCATGCTATTTGTTTGACGAACTGGGTCAAATGCTCATAATCGAAGGCCACAGATCTGGGCATTCCAGCAATGCCAGGCCCTGCCCAACAACCCTGAGAGAAGAAGCGTTTACTGTCTCAACACATCTGAACCAATTCAGAACATACCAGGGGAGAAGGGTAGATACCAAAGAGTGACATTCCTGGGGCATAGGTATGTGCGCGTTCAATAATATTCAGTACAAGACAATGCCAAATTGTTGTCCAGCATAATTGTTGTACTCTCCCAACTTCACATCTTCATCAACATTTTATTGTCAGACTTCTCAAAATGGTAACACACTGTAATCTAAATTAGCATTTCTTTTATTGCTAATGTGGTTGAGCCATTCAATTCCTTTTTTTTTTTTTTAAATTTGTTGGCCATTTGATTTCTTCTTGTGGAAGAGCATATTCATGTCCTTTCCCTTTTTCTTCTATTGGGTTGTCTTTTTCTTAAAGACATTCTTATGTCTTTTTCTTATGTCTTTTTCTTCTATTGGGTTGTCTTTTTCTTTTCTTCTATTGGGTTGTCTTTTCCTGTCTTATGAAGGAGTTCTTCATATATTCTGGCGACTCGTCCTTTGTCAGTTACAGAGGTTGCAAATATCTTCTTCCTGTTTGTGGTTTGTCTTTTCACTTTTTTTTTCTTAATTGAAGTATAGTTGGATTTGCAATCTTGTGTTAATTTCTGCTGTACAGCAAAGTGACTCAGTTTATGTAGAGAGAGAGAGAGAGAGAGCGCGCGCGAAAGAGTCTTTTTTATATTCTTTTCCATTATGGTTTATCTCAGGATATTGAATATAGTTCCCTGTGCTACACAGTAGGACCTAGCTGTTTGTCTTTTCACTTTTTTAATGGCTCAATCTTCCAGTAGTCATATCTATCAAACTTTTATAGATAGTTCTTTTCATATCATGAAAGAAATCCTTCTTTACCTAAAGTAATAAAGATATTCTTCTGCATTATTTTCTAAAAGATTTTGCCTTTCACATTAAGTCTTCAATCCAGTGGGAATTTTTAAGGTGTATGTAGGAATCCAATTTCATTAGTTTCCCCAGAAGGACACCTAATTATCATAGTACCATTTATTGAGAAAAATTATGCTTTCCCTAGTGAGTCACCATATCTGATTAGATCTGTTTCATGGCTCTCTCTTCTGTTCCTTTGGTCATTTTCATTATCCCTGGGCCAATGTCATATGGTC
This sequence comes from Grampus griseus, assembly GCF_964374135.1. Classification (NCBI taxonomy): domain Eukaryota; kingdom Metazoa; phylum Chordata; class Mammalia; order Artiodactyla; family Delphinidae; genus Grampus; species Grampus griseus. The sequence continues at coordinate 98,943,658 of NC_139018.1, forward strand.
TTAACTACTACTATGGCTTTATAATACAGCTTTATATTTATTGTTTATATCTGGAAGGACCAGGCCCCTCTACCTCACTGTGGACATCCTTGACCTTTCACACTTCCATCTAAGTTCCTCAAAAACCGTAAGGAAATTTTGATTTGGAGTACATTAAATCTATAGATCAAATTGAGAAGACTGACATATTCATGATATTGAATCTATCCATGTAATGTATAATCTCTACCTTTATTTATGTCTTCTTTAACGCCTTTAAAAATGTTGTCAAAGTAAATTCTCTTCATAAAGACCTTGTACATTTTTAGATTTACTGGTACTTTATATTTTTGTGACTACTATAAGTGACATCTTTTAAATATATATAATATATATGTAGTATATATATATATACACACACACACATATATACATTCTATATATTTCTTTTCTAATCTTTATATCTTTTATTTATATTCCTTGTCTTACTGTACCAGTTAGGACCTCCAAAAGTACTGAATAAAAATCTTGTCTTGATTCTAACGTTTCACTGTGATGAATAACATTTGCTTTAGGTTTTTGGTACACACTCTTATCAGGTTAAGGAAGTGCACCATCTATTACTAGTTTTCTAAGAATGAGTATTATGAATGCATATCAATTTTATCAAATTACATTCCTAAATCTATTGGGAAAATTATGTGGGTTTTTTTTCTCCTTCCATCTGTTAATTTACAAGCTTTTATAATTATTCTGCCTTTTTTTTTTTACATCTTTATTGGAGTATAATTGCTTTACAATGGTGTGCTAGTTTCTGCTTATAACAAAAAAATATGGAACACTTCACGAATTTGCGTGTCATCCTTGCACCGGGGCCATGCTAATCTTCTCTGTATCGTTCCAATTTTACTATATGTGCTGCCGAAGCGAGCACTATTCTGCCTTTGATCTTTATTTTTCCTTTCTTCTAGTTTTTTCTCTAACTTTCCTGACTTCTCCTCTTTACCTATACTCTCTACCCAAGACTTCTCTTTCAAAGTCACTGTTTCTTCCATGTCCATCCCTGAGGAGAGGAGGCTATAGTTCTCAGAATCATTAATAAATATTTGAATGAATAAAAAAATGAAATACCTAATAAGTATCACATAATTGAGAGGATTTACTCAAAACCAATCTTCAAATGTAACACATCACGTGTACATAGGTTGCTCTAGCTTGGAGCCAAAAGAAAAACGTTACTCAAGATGCAGTCAGTTAGAGACAGAAGTAATTATCACAGAAAGTTTTCAACTGAAATAGTCTTTTACTCCCTAGAGAAATATCAGAAAATCATTAGTTGTCTTTTGAATTTCTTTTCAGTACTATGTTGGACTTTAAGTACTGGGATTCAAGCGCTCCCCCCATTATAAAACCTAGCAATGAGGGTGACAGATTTCAAAAATGATAAGCATCTTAAGAGAGATAAAAAGTGACGCTTATACATATTTTGCAATTCAACACTACCAGCCAAAGGGGCCAGCCCATGCCTCAAAACCTTGGTTCCGAACCTAAACCAGACCAGCCACAATGATCATCTAATTTGTACAATCTGAGGATAGAGGGGAAAATATAGTTATTTCCTTTTGCTTAAAACAGGATGAACAAATCTGATTTGTGGAATGCTGCCTCAAGGGAGGTTATACCTCTAGAAAAGACTGGACAGGTTCTGTTTTAATGAGGGGTTATTATCTGTTTGTTTTGTTCATTCATTTAATAGCTGAGTGCCCACCACAGGCAAACACTGTGCAAGGTGATAGAAATGCAAATAAGACAGATACAGCACCTGCTCCCCCGCCAAATTTACCATCTAACGGAGAACACTGACCACGGAAGCAAGACTCCAAGTGTGGTTAGTACCTATGGCTGGCATAATGGAAGGAGCACATGAGATTAACACCTAACCTAGATACAGGTGAGGTAGGTTCTGAGAGGAAGTGTACAAAGGGTTTGGTGTCTGGAGATGGAGAAGTTCTCTAAGTAATTTGCCCTAAATAGTACATTAAAGCTGGGATTCCCTGGGGGGAAAGCATTCTACAGCCCAACAGTGTAGAACAGGAGAGAACAGAAAAGCTGAAAGATCCAAAGACCCTCATGCATACTCTCCCCTCATCCCACCCCACTGCCCATACACACACACAGCTGTGTGACTCACCCTGAAGGCTACGGTTTAAAAAAAAAAGTCAATGTATTCCCCAGATACTTGGAGAAAAGACTGTGACAGTGAGTAGGAAACAGGTTCCTCATCTTTCTTGCCTTACTATACCTCTCTTGTTATGCACTAGATCCCACCCAATCTGCCATCTCCCTCTACTAGTCAAAAAATGTGCTTTTCATATAGATGGCTAAAAAGCACATAAAAAGATGCTCAACATCACTAATTATCAGAGAAATGCAAATCAAAACTACAATGAGGTTATCACCTCACACCAGTCAGAATGACCATCATCAAAAAGTCTACAGACAATAAATGCTGGAGAGGGTGTGGAGAAAAAGGAACCCTCCTACACTGTTGGTGGGAATGTCAACTGGTACAACCACTACAGAGAACAGCATGGAGGTTCCTTAAAAAACTAAAAGTAGCAGCTTCCCTGGTGGCGCAGTGGTTGAGAGTCCACCTGCCGATGCAGAGGACATGGGTTCGTGCCCCAGTCTGGGAAGATCCCACATGCCGCAGAGCAGCTGGGCTCGTGAGCCATGGCCGCTGAGCCTGCGTGTCCGGAGCCTGTGCTCTGCAACGGGAGAGGCCACAACAGTGAGAGGCCCGCGTACCACAAAAACAAAAAACAAAAAACAAAAAAACTAAAAATAGAACTACCATATGATACAATAATCCCACTCCTGGGCATACATCCAGAGAAAACCATAATTCGAAAAGATACAGGCATCCCAATGTTCATAGAAGCACTATTTACAATAGCCAGGATGTGGAAGCAACCTAAATATCCATCGACAGAGGAATGGATAAAGAAGATGTGGTACACATATACAATGGAATATTACTCAGCCATTAAAAAAGAACAAAATAATGCCATTTGCAGCAACATGGATGGACCTAGAGATTATTATACTAAGAGGAGTAATTCAAAGACAAATATATGATAACACTCATATGTGGAATCTAATTTTTAAAAATGATACAAATGAACTTATTTACAAAACAGAAACAGACTTACAGATATCGAAAACAAACTTATGGTTAACAAAGCGGAAAGGTGGGGGATAAATCAGGAGCTTGGGATTAACATACACACACTACTATATATGAGATAGACAACCAACAAGGACCTACTGTATAGCACAGAGAACTCTACTCAGTATTCTATGAAAACCTATATGAGAAAATAATCTGAAAAAGAATGAATATGTGTATAACTGAATCACTTTGCTGTACACCTGAAACTAATACAACATTGTAAATCAACTATAATCCAATAAAATTTTTTTTTAAATGTGATCTTATCACTTTTTAAAAGGTGACATCTTGGGTCTTCCCTGGTGGTGCAGTGCTTGGGAGTCTGCCTGCCGATGCTGGGGACACGGGTTCGTGCCCCAGTCTGGGAAGATCCCACATGCCGTGGAGCGGCTAGGCCCGTGAGCCATGGCCGCTAAGCCTGCGCGTCCGGAGCCTGCACGTCTGGAGCCTGTGCTCCGCAACGGGAGAGGCCACAACAGTGAGAGGCCCACGTACCACAAAAAATTTAAAAATTAAAAAAAAAAAAGGTGACATCTTGGACTTTCCTGGTGGTGCAGTGGATAAGAATCCACCTGCCAATGCAGGGGACACGGGTTCAAGCACTGGTCCGGGAAGATCCCACGTGCCGCAAAGCAACTAAGCCCATGCGCCACAACTACTGAGCCCACGTGCCACAACTACTGAAGCCCGCGCACCTAGAGCCCGTGCTCCGCAACAAGAGAAGCCACCGCAATGAGAAGCCCATGCACCGCAACGAAGAGTAACCCCTGTTCACCGCAACTAGAGAAAACCCACGCAGCAACAAAGACCCAGCACAGCCAAAATAAATTTAAAAAATAAAAAAATTTTTAAAAAGGTGACATCTTCATTTTAAAATTAAAGAAGTTGAAGGTACATTTCTAAACTCTGGCTAATTATTTAGGATGCACTTTTGAAAAAACTGCCAAGTTTTTTTTTTGTTTTTCAATTGGCCTATACAATTATACTAAAGTCTGTATTTAACTCCATGAAATACACCTATTTTACCAGGGATGTTAGATGAAAAAGGGCAGTTAAATAGAAATCAGCAAGTAGCTCTCAAACAAACTTCTAGAGTCTTTCATCCTAAGAAAAGTAAACTAAACATCACAAAACTATATAGAATTGTAATTTCGCACCTGACTCCAAGGAGCCCCAGGGCCATTGCCAGCAGTAAGTTTTCTAACACCATAAAAACAAAAACAAAACAAAACAAAAAACAGTCTATCTTTATTCTGTGATTTCTATAAACACTTAATCACTTTTACTTTTTAAACACTTTTCAGAACTATAAAAACTAGACTAGATGGCAATCTATTTTTTTTTAACACACTTTTAAGTGGCTTTAACGGAAAAATTGGGGGGACTTCCCTGGTGGCAGAGTGGTTAAGAATCCGCCTGCCATAGCAGGGGACACAGGTCGATCCCTGGTCCGGGAAGATCCCACGTGCTGTGGAGCAACTAAGCCTGTGCACCACAACTACTGAGCTTGTGCTCTAGAGCCCGCAAGCCATAACTACTGAGCCCACGTGCCACAACTACTGAAGCCCTTGCGCCTGGACCCCATGCTCCGCAACAAGAGAAGCCACCGCAACAAGAAGCCCGTGCACCGCAACAAAGAGTAGCCCCCGCTTGCCGCAACTAGAGAAAGCCAGCGGGCAGCAACGAAGACCCGACGCAGAGGAAAATAAATAAGTAAATTTATATAAATAAATAAATAAAGGAAAACTTGGCTCAAGAAATTTATATAAATAAATAAATAAAGGAAAACTTGGCTCAAGAAATTTATATAAATAAATAAATAAAGGAAAACTTGGCTCAAACAAATGCAGGGACTTCCCTGATGGTCCAGTGGTTAAGACTCCGTGCTTCCACTACAGGAAGCACGGGTTTGATCCCTGGTCAGGGAACTAAGATCCCGCATGCCATGAGGCACCGCCAAAAAAACAAAAAAGGCAAATGCAAAATCAGAAAAATTATAAAGGATAGGATGATGTGGAGAATGGCTGTGACAGATACGGAAGTATTTCCCAAGAAATATACATACACCAAATGTCCTTAAATATAACCAGAACTAAATGCAAAATGATAGATAAATATCAATCCAAAAGGTGTTAATAATTTTAAATAAAATTTGACAAGTGGACTGTCCTACACCAATGATCCAAAGATATACCAGCAAAGCCTGAAGACACTGAGGAGGGAGAGCCTGGTATGAATGATAGAAATTCAGGTCGTGGCTGATGAGCAGATCAGTTCAAACATCATGCCTGTAATAAGTTAGCACTGAGAACAGGCCCTGCGCTCATCGCTATGTTAAGCACCTAGAACAAGGCTCTAGAAAAGCAATGGTCTAATAGAAGCGCTGTACATGGAAATGAACGATGAAAATGCAGTGGAACAAGAACGTTACAGAAATATGCACACAACGCTGGGCAGCCAGGAGGCCTGGGGCAGAGGGGGCCAGAGGGGCGGGGAGCCCACTATGCCACCTCACAGAGGGGCACCTGAGCCAAGGACTTACATCAACACACAGAGACGCAAGTGACAAATGTGAATGAACAAAAATTACACAGTTCACATATGATGTGGTAAAGGACTTCACCTCATATGTCAAATAAGCATTATCCTTTAAACATCATGGAAACCATCAACCAAAATGATCACAGATGCCAATCCGAAAGGTGTAACCGAGTTTTGATGGAATTAGGTAAGGGCTGTCTGACATTCGAAGTACAAAACACAGGCCAGGTTTAGAGCCATGAGAAGGGAGCAGGTGCTGGGGTGACTGAATGGGAGGGTGGGAGTCGGGAAAGAGCATTTGCACTTGCAAAGGTCTAAGAGGGAAAAGGCTACAATGCACTTAGGGGACCTCAGCAGATGCATGCCGCTATAGGGCTGCACGGGGAGGCGACAGGAGGTGTCCCAACAGGCTGAAAAGATGGGAGAGAGTTGGGACCTGGGCCTGAAAGGACTCTTATACGGCACTAGGAAGTCTTGTGTTGTCCTCTGGGCAATGGAAAGCCACTACAGGCTTTTACGAAGAGGAGGAACACAAGGTCTGTGTCTTAGAAAGATCTTTCTGGCAGCCACATGGAGACTGGGAATACACAGAGGACCAGGAAGCTATGAGGAGAGACAGTGAGTGACATGTGTTGGTGACAGTGGGATGAAGAAGAAGGGATTAATTCGAGATAGATTTAGGAGGCAGAAAATCAGTATAATTTCTTAACTGACTGGTATAGGAGTTAAAGATAACCAAAACTGAATGAAAGGTATTATCATTAACTAAGAGAGGAAAAGCTGGTTTGAGATGATTATAAGTAACACTCACTGACTACTAAGCCCTTTAAAATATTAACTCATTAGAGCTTCACAACCCTATGAATTCTCTAATTTACAGATGAGAAAAAACTCATGCACAGAAAGGCTAAGTAAGTTCTCCAAGGTCACACAGCCAATAAAAGGCAAAGCCAAGATTTGAACCCAGACACACTCTCAACTACTACGTTATACTGTATGGGACAAGACCAATTAAATGTCCCTCATGTCTCGGGGACATCCAGGGAGTTGTGTTTAATTGGCATGTGGAAAACAGAAACAGGGCTCAAAAGAAAAACAAGGGTTAACACGACGGATTTTAAAGCCATCAACACAGTTGATTTACTGAGAAAATGGGAGAGATAAGATGGCCTTTTAGAGTGAAGAGCCAAAATGTTAAGGCTCAGCCAGAAAGATCCAAGGACACTAGGAAGGAAATTTTTCAAACGACAGTCCATAGGCTGGGTCAGTCACCACCGCACGGAGGTGCCAGCTTAAAGCCGTCTGGACTCTCTCCTTCTTGTGAAAGCAGAGGATCCATTCAATATTTGCTGAGTGATAAATCCAACACTTACAATAAAGGACCCCTTTACAGACGACATCAGGGAGAAGAGAAGCCCAACAAAATCGATGCTCTCAGCTCTTGGATGATTTGCATCTGTGTCTGAGCAAAGTGGCTCCTGCCTCCAGAGAAGCAGCAGCAATGCGAGCTCACCTCTCACGCAGCGCCCTCATCTCATCACCTCCCTACCCTCCAACCCCCACCGAACCCAGCCTCTGCTCTGCCAAGAGGGCAGGGCCCCGGCCACACCACAGCAACACCGGGAGCGCCGGAGAAAGCAGGAAGGTGTTCTCTTGCAAAGACAGCCCCAGAGAACGATGGCTTCTGCAAAAATCAGCTTTTGTTTTTAATGGGCCTGTTCCATGACTCATCAGCTACCACATATGCTGCACCCTGGCTCAAGCTATAAATCAACCAGGTTCCTAGGGAGGAAGAAGGGAATGACAGCAAAAGAGAGAAGAGAAACAGAGGGAAGTGGGGAGCATGTCCTCCGTGAGCACTCAGGTACTGAGGGACTGGAAAGGGCAGATGCTGAAACAGCGGCAGAGGCAGCCCTGGGCTCCCAGCCCTGCCAAACAGGCGCAGGTCCTGGTTCCCATGGCGCTATCCTGCTGGCCGGTAAGGTTGCATCAGCATTCTCTTTCTACCACAGTTCCTGTCTTGTGGGCGGCAGCAGCAGCAAGAAAGAAGAAAAAATGTTGTTTGTACTCTAATGGCTGCTGGGTCACTGAACACTGTGCCTGGAAAGAAAAAAGGGAAAGCGGAAAGAGACAGAGAAACTAACCAAGGTGGGAGCAAACTCCTTTGGGATGTATTAACTACAAAATGGACATTCTATGGATGAAATTCTATGGATGAAATGCCCTCATGAATAAACACTCCTCCCCCAAACTTTTTTTTTTTTGGTACTTAGAAGAATCTCAACAGAGAATGTCGGCTTTTTATCAAGTCTCTTTCTCGTGGGATTTTTTTTTTTTTTTTTTTTTTTGCCACACCACGTAGCATGCAGGATCTAAGTTCCCCAACCAGGGATGGTCCCCTGCAGTGGAAGTGCAGAGCCCTAATCACTGGACCACCAGGGAAGTCCCCCTCTCACCTGATTTCTGATGAGACTTTGGGTTCACTCCTAGGTGAAAGCATGAACTGTGACCAAGAAAACAAAATGATGTACTGGGGTGGAAGTCAGGACACTGCCTTGGCTCTGACACTCGTCAGCCAAATGACTTGAGCACTTTGAAGCCCGAGTTTCTTCATTTGTGAAATGAGGAGGTCAGACTAGATGAATGTTAGGGGTCCTTCTACTCTCCTCACCTATCCTGAGGGTGTTCCGGAGCAAGGGAGCCCTTCCAGGTGCCCTTGTGCCAAGATGCTGATTGTGTCTCCAGGGACACCCAACAGTGAAAGTGGCCCCGACTCAATGGAAGAGATAAGTGAACGCACACTCACGAAGTTAGATCCATACATATGATTAAACCAATGTTAGTGGGCAGAGACAGTGTCTTATTTATCTTCACACACTCAACACCCAACACAGTCTAGGCACTTGGCTTAATAAATACCTATTGCATGCACGTGGAGGCAAAGTGTGATGTAATGAAATCTTTCAGATTTATCTGTTATGAGTTGAACTGTGTTCTCCCAAAATTCATATGTTAAAGTCCTAACTCGTAGTACTTCATAACATGACCTGATGTGGAAGAGGGTCCTTAGAGAGGGTATCAAATGAAAAAGAGGTCATTAGGGTGGGCCCTAATCCAGTGTGACTGGTGTCCCTATAAGATTTCTGAACAGGGACACACAGAAAAGAAAGATGACAAGAAGAGACAGAGGGAGAAGACAGCCATACACAAGCCAAGGAGAGAGGCCTGGAACAGACCCTTCCTTCAGAGCCCCCAGAAGGAGCCAGCCCTGCCAACACCTTGATCTCAGACTTCTAGGCTCCAGGACTGAGACAAGAAATTTCTGTTATTTAAGCTACACGGTCTGTGACACTTTGTTATGGCAGTCCCAGCAAACTGGTACATATCTAAAAGTAGGGAGAATTGTCTAATAAGATACCCCATCATACTCATCACCCAGATCTTTCATTCCTGCATACTATCACTAAGCACCTCTAAAACAGATGGACCTTTCCTCACAATGCTGTTTCCAAACATCACAAAATGAATAATTTGAAGGCAAATTTAACTGACAGAAGAAATACACCTTATACTAAAACACACGCTTATATAATCCTCCACTAGAGCTACTAACAATATTGAAAACAAAATCCCAATAAGCTTGAACTGTTGTGGATAAAATGCTCAGAGGATGAGCGAGACTCTTAGAGCAATTCAATTCCATAATCGGCTCTCTTACTCAACATATTATCTGAGAATAAAAGCCTCTGTTACTTTGTTAAAGTACAGAAAAGAAAGGAAGAATGCAGTTAGTATTCATACTCACTCTCTGGTAACCGAAAATGCACTTTTCAAACTAAACCCAAGAAACTTAGCAGATGTCTTGAAGTCTTTGTTTAAAAAAAAAATTAACATGTGCAGTGGCATTTTATGTTAAATTGCACGTGTTTTAAATACTTGAAAATTGGCATGGCAGAACTCTACCTCCCTCTCCACCACCAAAAAAAGCAAAAGCATACCTTGATAAAGTATAAATCGCTGGTTAATTTTCCTAAAACTGTAGAGACTGGCGTTCCCAATACTTCAACAATTAGAGAACTTGGAATCACATGTCCTCTTCTAAAAAGTTACTTTTTGTCTAATACAAAGATGTGAAAGTCAGAATCGCCTACTTGTAAAAGTTTTTCAAAAGAGTCTTTTGAAAAGCAATTTGCTCCATCAACTTTCAAAATCAGGCATCTCTGTAAAAACCCACAATCCAGCTAATTAGTCTCAGCTGTTCGTCATATGGCCTGCAAACCAGTCAAGTGACTTTGCCCCTTTCAAGTTTTTACTAAAACCCAATCTCCTGGTCTCTCAGACAGAAGGTGGCTGTATTAACCGCCTAACGTTAGAAGACTCACACTTCAACTTTTTCTTTTTCCCATCAAAAAATTAGATGTTTCTTGAAAAGACATCTTTAAAGGGATTGCGTTCTCAAGGCCCTGAAGGTTTATATTAATACTGTTTCTTTACAAATACAAGGCCTGATCCAAACAAACACCACGGGAGATCAGTGTTAAGTGGCAGAAGTGACGGGACTTCCCACACCTCTCACTACGGCCTCCAGACTCACGAGGGAAACTCTCTACCGCGCGGTCTACCCAGGTATCTTGCCGGCATCTTAAATTCAACATGTCCTGCCCTCCACTTACCTCCTGTGCTCTCCTCTCCAGACCCTGCTTCAGACCCTCCTCTCCTCCTGTGTCTTGAGTAACACAGTCCGAACACACACCCAGCCAGACATCTGACTGGCCCTCAGTGGCTCCTCCCACTTCCATTAGCCACCAAGTTCTAGGGCTCCTCCCTCCTCTTGCCTTTATTCCAAGTGTTTATCATTTCTCATTGGATGGCTACAATCAACGACACGTTCGGTTTTCTGGCCCCCAACTGCGCCCCCCCACGGACCCATCCTCCACACCTCAGCCAAAGTGATCTTTCCAAAAGGTAAGTGGGTGTCCATCACCGTCCTCTGTAAAGCCAGCCAACGGCTCCCCACCACCTCCGCAGTGGCATCCCCACTCCTTAGGCCTCTGCCTTCTTTGTCATCCCTGCCTCCTGACTACAGCCACCACAACTAGCTGTTAATTCTCTAAACCAGTGATTTTCAAAGTGGGAGGGCAGTCATCAGCAGCATCTGGGAAACTGTTAGAAATGCACATTCGTGGGTCCACCCCAGGCCTATGGGATCAGAAATTCTAAGGATGGGGGCAGCCAACAAGCCCTCCAGGTGATTCTGATACACTCCCCAGAGGGCACCTGCTCTAAACCCACGCAGAGACTTAGTCCTTCGGCTCCTTCTTCTGCCAGTAATGCTGCATTAGATGCCCCTTCTCTGTGCTCACTCTTCCTAGAACAGGTTAACCCTGGATGGTAATTATCCAATTTATTTCTTGCTGGTTGGTGAATATCTTTTTTTTTTTTTTCTTGGCCGTGCTGCGCGGCCTGTGGGGTCTTAGTTCCCCAACCAGGGATCAAACCTGTGCTCCCCTGCAGTGGAAGCACGGAGTCTTAACCACTGGGCCGCCAGGGAAGTCCCTGAATATCTTGAAGACAGGAATTGTGTCTTATCTGACTCACCCGTCCCACAAATCACTAGCTGAAGACAAGCCTGTCACTGGGATAGATGCTGGGCGTAAAACGAATCACTCTATCCTTTGCCTCTAGGGGAAGCCACCCGCTCACTTTGACCACTCAAAGTGTGACTGAAGACTCCACCGATACAATCTACACAATCCCATCACCAACCTGAAATGTGAGCAACTGAAAAAGACTGAACATAACCAGTCTGACATCATCTGGTAAATGACACGGAATTTTCGGTTTATGTGGTTTATAAAGGAAAACTTATATACTCCTCTTTTCTCACAGCAACCTCTAGAATGCGGAGAATAATTTATTAAGGGAATGTACCAAAATGTTTAAATCCCAGATTAAAATTCATTACAGCTAGCTTATTCTAAATTACAGTAGAAGCTGAGTAAAGTTTCATATTAGCACTTCTCAGCCTTCAGGGTTCTTAGGAATCTTAGGATTTTGTTAAAATGCTAATTCTGATTCAATAGGTCTGGGTAGGGCCCAGGATTCTGCATTTCTAAGGAGCACCCAGGTGATACCCAGGTAACAATGATGCTCTTAGTCCTAGAACGACACTTTCAGTAGCAAGTAAAACTTCAACGACCCCATTTTTCATAGAACTATAAGTCTTAGAGCAACACAACCTTTTTTTAGACCACTTTGCATTGAAAGCTTTCTCAAATGTCTTTCAGGCTTCAGGATACAGATGGAACACTAAATACATTTAGTTCTATTCCCTCCCCAAATCTCACTAGTATAACAAGGAAGAGAATTTTATTGCTTATAGACATAAACTTACAAAAACAAAGAGAACGTAAGTGGAAACAACAGGAAGAAAATGTTGGAAGCTAGAAAGTATCGAATAGATGAACAAGAGGTAATCGATTAGCAGACCCAGGAAAGCAAACTCTTTACCTGCCGTTAGAGAAAGCCAACAAGCAACTCATCACAGAATCTCCAGAAAGGCTTAGGCAGTTGGGGCCCCAAACACCTCTGAGAGAGAGGAGAGGGTAAAGTGGGGCTGAAAATGGTGGAAGTCTGTTTACACCCCCAAGCCCCACCCTTGCCAGCCTTGTGACTCCTCCAGCTCTGGCAGTAGTCGAAGGTTTATTCTCTGGAGAGAGTAAAACTCCGAGTACCAGACTCTCAGAGGGTCTCTGAGTCATACCAACTTCAGTGGAGGCAGGGGGAGGCACTGAGAAGTTGCTAAGTATGGAGACACCTCCACCCTCACCTACACACTGGACTTCCAGAAGGCAGGCATACTCCACAGGCAGGTGGGTTCAAATGGTCTTCTCGGGAGAATCTGCCCAACCCAGGAGGGACGCTGAAAGATACAAAGGAGCCCATGACATGTCAATCTAGCTAAAACTCTGTTGTACCTGTTGGGAGAAGGAGGAGATGGAAATGGTACACGTGTGTGGTAGGGGTATAGGTGGAAAAACAAGCTAAAATTCTCTTCTTCCATAGTAAAGCATCAACAGATAATGCCTCAAACTGAAAAACCGGCCATAGAAATATAAGTACGTCATTTAGAGACAGGGGATATAACAACCAGCAAGAGTCAATTCATTGCAAGAACTGAAAGCAGTTGACTCTGGGGAGCAGGAAATGAACTGGGGGCGGGGGCTCGGATGCCTTCTCCTAACAAGCCTTGTAGAACTATGCCCTGATAAAATCTTTAAAATTAATTAATACAAAATGAAATGTAATGCCCAAGCTTAAATTATTTTTTCTTGGATGAGTCAGGCCATCACAATAAACACCTCTGACGTGTGCTACATCCTCAGGATCTAGGGCCTACACGGAAACAGGATGCTGAGGATCTGGGCCCTGGAGACAGGCTGCCTGGCTCTGAATCTCAGCTTTAGCACTCACTGGCTGTGTGACCTTCAGCAAGTTACTTAACCTCTCTGTGCCTCAGTTTCCTCATCTGTGGAACCAGGATAATAACAGGATTATTTTGTAAAAATTGAATTATGTAATACCTATAAAGTGCTTAAAACAGTGTTTGGCACATAGTAAATGTTCAGAAGTAGCTATTCTTATTAAGATATGTTTGCCCCTATAATAAAAGCCTCCTGACACTGTATTGATTTTGTCTTTTATTAGTTTACATTTCATTCTCCCTGTCCTCACCTTCTCTGTCAGTTAGCCAGCTGTCCCTCACCACAACAGTCAGTGTGCCTTTCTAGGGTCACCCCTTCCCCCGCCAATGTGCAGCTTCTAATTGACAAGGCACCTGGAAACCAAATAACCAAGATTAGAATTATGTATAAAATGGAGAAAAATGGGCACCACAAAATGTTCTGACGGTCTCTCTGTGGGGCAAATCTGCACATTTCCATATACGAATCATCTATCTGACAATTCAGAACCCTTTGGGCTTACTTTCTAACTATCAACTGTAGGTCAGTGAGCTGGGTGACACTCAGGGAAACCAACCATCCCAGTTTACCTGGGACTGCGTTTTAGCACCGAAAGTCCTGCATACTTGGAAACCCCAGTCCCAGCACTGGTTAAATTACTTAATCCTTCTGAGCCTGTTTCATCAGCTGTAAAATGAAGGATAATATTTACTTTGAAAGTCTATTGAGGATTAAGTGAGAGAATGTTCATATAATTCCTGACACATAGTAAGCTCTCAATAAATGATAGCTCTAGCTACTGGACTCAGTTACCTATTGTTATTACCAACTCTGATATCAGTGGCAAAATAAATTATCCTTAGAAACTTAACCTGTACCTTGGTTATTTTCTTACTGGAAAAATAATTAACCTTATATACAGTGGATCCCAGGAAGCTGAAATGTTTGCTTTCATGAATTTCCTTCCACCCTTTTCCTACACAATTTGTTTCAGGGACTACGACTTGTTAAAGAAATGTAATATTTCAACAATGTTGACTTCTCCATGCATCTTTTCTACTACAGAAGCCCTGGGGTACTTATGTTAGTACTTATGTTAGTAGTTGCTTCTAAACTTCTGGACAGAAATCAGCATTCCAACTCGCAAAAAAGGACATCAGACATGATGAAATTCTTTTTTAATTTGCATCTCACTTTTTTCCTTCATAATGGCACCAAATCATTGTCTCCTAATGGATTAACAATTCATTCACTAAATATGTCCATTCTATGCCTGAAAAATAAGGGATCTTATCGACAAACAGATGAAATGCCATTCTGACCTCAAAAGCCAAAGGAAATTGCTCACATCAGGGCAGTCCAGCAACACAAGGGCGAAGTTGCTATGAGAAAAGTTGCACGATTTGGGGTAGATAACTGAAAGGATCACAAGTTACTCAAAGCCAAGACATGGCCTGGGCACTCTAAGAGGCAGCAGAGAGCATGAACAGCCAGGCATGTAAGAGACTTCTCTGTCCAGGCTCCCAAGCTCCCACCTCCCATGCTCATACTTCTTCTGCTAGTGTCCCCACCCAGTGCCCAAGGCCTGTGAGCAAAACACTGGCGAACCACAGAACCTCCAAGGAGCCTTGAGAGACATCTGGTCCAACTACTGAAGCAAGAGTGATTGGATCCAGGAGAGAACTTCTCCAAGTATGGTCTGATGCCCACCGGCAGCAGGATCACCTGGAGCACCTGAAGAAAATCCACCCAGGCCCCTGAATGAGGATCTCTGAGAGGATGGCTAGGGAATGTGCATTTATAACAAGATTCCCAGAGGACTCCTGATTGTGCATAAAGAGGTTTGAGTGGAGACCACAGACAGCAAAACGCACAACCATCTCTGGGCAAATAACCCAGAGGAAAGACCACGTTTAACCTCCACCAACCTCAAGACTCCAAATCTGCAAAATAGGGATAATAATACCTACCTAGCAGGATGGTTGTGAGAATTAAATGAGACAACAGGTAATAGCTTCCAGCACAGAGCCTCACATGCAGCAGGTGTCCAACAAGTATTAACCCATCCCCCCCTTTCTTGTGTAGCAGTCTAACGAAGATTTATAACAAAAGTCCCTATTTTGAACAAACTTCACCTAGGAAAGCAGATGGCTAGCTTAAGTCCTGCATGTTAATGCGTCACCAACTAAAAGGCCGAGGCCAGCTTCTTTAACCAATGGTTGGGTTGTAAAAAGTACCTGTGATGGTGGTTCTCAAGCTTCAGTGGGCATCAGAATTATCTGGATGGCTTGAAAACACAGACTGCTGGGCCATCTCCAGAGTTCCAGAATCAGTAGTTCTGGGCCGGGGCTGAGAATCTGCATTTCTAACAAGTTCCCAGATGGTGCCGGTGTTGCTGGTCCCAGAACCACACTTTGATCATGGCTCCACTAAAATCAGATTGTTCTGACAGTTTGTAATCAAAAAGGAAAACGATGCTACATGCATTTCCTGGTTGACACCAGACTGGTTAGTTACATGTCAACAAAGAAAAAAGTAATAAACCCACAACTTCCAAGGCTGTGCCACCTCTGTCCCTGAGACTCTTTCTCACTACATTTTTCGAAAGGTGCAGAGAAAGCTGGGAGATTTGAGTGCCATCTCCCAGCTCCCCAGGTGGGTGCCCCTGAGTAAGACAGGGGATCTCTTTGAACCTCTCAGTGTATTCACCTGGGAACAGAAGTGGGCTCAGTCACTGGTTCCCAAACCTGGCTGTGCACCATCCATCACTACAGCAGCATTTTTGATAAAACATGGATTCCCCAGCCTTAATGCCAAGAATAGCAAATTAAAATCTCCAAAGGAGAGACTGAAAAACGTGTGGTTTTGCATGTGTATGTTTTTTTAGGTTTTGTGTTTTTTTTTTAATATTTATTTGGCTGCACCGGGTCTTAGTTGTGGCACACGGGAATCTTTGTTGCCGCGTGCAGGATCTTTAGTTGCGGCATGTGGGATCTAGTTCCCTGACCAGGGATCAAACCCAGGTCCCCTGCATTGGGAGCACAGAGTCTTAGCCACTGGACCGCCAAGAAAGTCCCTGCGTGAGTATGTTTTAAATAAAAGTTCCCTGTGTGATTTTCATGGGCAGCCAGTTTTGAGGAACCATTCCCATGGTGATCTTACAGGCCCCATCCAGCACTAAAGCTCTTGGACCTGTTTGATTTCTAAGTCCCTGTGTCTGAGTCTGTGCTTACCAAGTACCCTTGTCCTTTTATACTTGCTTCCCACAGAGTTTTTACCAGAGGAAGTGAGTACATTCATCTTCAAAGAAAGGAATCTCGTCTGCTTAACAGTTGCACTTTTCTCATGTATCAAACTGGCATTCCAGTTAGTTCAAAAAATAAAGTCCAGGACTTCCCTGGTGGAGCAGTCGTTGAGTCCTCCTGCCAATGAGGGGACACGGGTTCGAGCCCTGGTCCAGGAAGATCCCACATGCTGCGGAGCAACTAAGCCCGTGCACCACAACTACTGAGCCTGCACTCTAGAGCCCATGTGCCACAACTACTGAAGCCTGCGTGCCTAGAGCCCGTACTATGCAGCAAGAGAAGCCACCACAATGAGAAGCCCACGCACTGCAAGGAAGAGTAGTCCCCACTCGCCACAACTAGAGAAAGCCCGCACACAGCAACGAAGACCCAACGCAGTCAACAATTAATTAATTAATTTTAAAAAAAGAAACAAGTTTAAAAAATAAATAAATAAAGCTCAATGTAGGAAAAAAATAGGAATTACATAGGACAATCTGTCAGGCAATCTTCTCTAACACCAACTCCCTAGTTACTCTATCATTCATTTATTACCTTAGCATCTACCATGTGCCAGGCATTATTCTAGGTGCTAAGCATAGAGAGTTCACAAAACAGAAAAAGTCCCTGCTTTCATAGACAGAACAATTCAGTAGGAAGACACAGACAGTAATAAGTGAAGATAGAGATAAAATAATTTCGAAGAGTACTAAGTCCTGTGAAGACAATAGTGTAATAATAGGGTAGAGACTGACTAGAGACTACTTTCAACAGAGTGATCAGGGATTACTCTGCTGCAAGGGACCAGCCAGGTGAGGATCTAGAGAAAAGAATTATAGGCAAGTATAAAGGCTCTGAGGAAGGAAAGAACTTGGCATTTTTAAGGAACAGAAAGGAAGTAGATAAGGCTGAAAGATGGAGGCACAGGGGTGAACTGAGGTCAAGGAGGTCAACAGGGCTCAGATCACGGAGACTCTTCCAGACCAGTTAGAACATTTGGATTTTACACCAACTGCAATGGGAAGTGACTGAGGAATTTTTTTTTTTTTTTGCGGTACGCGGGCCTCTCACTGTTGTGGCCTTTCCCGCTGCTGTGGAGCACAGGCTCCGGACACACAGGCTCAGCGGCCATAGCTCACGGGCCCAGCCGCTCCACAGCATGTGGGATCCTCCCGGACCGGGACACAAACCCGTGTCCCCTGCATCGGCAGGCAGACTCTCAACCACTGCACCACCAGGGAAGCCCCGACTGAGGAATTTTAAACAGAAGAAGGATATGATCTGATTTACATTTTTTAAAGATCCCTGGCTTTGTGTGAGGAATGGGTTATGGGTGGCACAGAACGGGACCAGAAAAGCAGCAGGGACTCCCCTGGTGGTCCAGTGGTTAAGACTCCATGCTTCCACAGCAGGGGGTGCAGGTTTGACCCCGGGCCGGGGAACTAAGATCCTACATGTTGCGTGGTGTGGCCAAAAAAAAAAAAAAGAAGAAGAAGAAGAAGAAAAGCAATAGTACAGGCAAAAAAATGATGGTGGCCTTTAACTGGCAGCTGGCACACAGCCATAGCAGACAGATATTTCTGGACTGCTTTAACATAGGGGAAAATCATTAATATACTTGCTTCAATTCCTGTGATATTTCAGAAGAGTTCAAGGAAGAGACACTGCTGGTTACAATTAAGAAACATTTGCACAGGGGCATAGAAAGAACCAGCAGACCTGTCTTCTAGAACCGTCTCTGCCATCAATTTGTCATGTGACCTTGGGGACCGCTCTGAACCTCTGAGGTGGAGGGGAGGCTGGGCCCCCTTGTTTCTAAGGTGCCTACCAGCCCTTAAATTACACGATGCCGTAAGTGTAACAAGTGAGGTTGTTGCCACCTTATCTGGGTGGCAAAATGGGCTGCTGACTCAGGGTTGGGGTTTTTGCTGTTGACTTTTAATCTCTCAGAGAGGCTCTAGCTAAGCAGGAAATGGAGTGTTAATGAAGAAACTGGCCAGTCCTACTATTTCCTTGGGAAACTCTGAGGTCTGTGGCACCTCTGGCACAAGGGTACGGTGGCCAGCTGGGAATCTGTGGAGCAGACACTCCCAGGAAGCTGAGAGCTCGTCAGGCCGAGGGGCTGAGGGCCCCGTCTCTGAGGAATTCAGGAACCAAGCCTTCAGTCACAGCACTCCCTGCGGCCCTTCTGGCAGCCTTCCACCTGCACTGAGTCACACGGCAGCCAGGCCCTGCCACCCGGCTCTCACTTCCTACTGGCAGGCTCTCCCCACACCATCCACTCCCCTCAAATGGTCCACCTGGCACCTTGGTGAGGACCTCACTCCATGATCCCTGAGGGCAGGGTTCTCAGTCCCAACTGCCCACCAGCATCCCTGGTGGGGATTAAAAACTATGTACACATATAGATGCCTGGGTCCTACTTCACATTTAATGACTTAGAATTGGGGTGAGGGAGAGGTTAGAAAGGCAAGAGTGGTGGAGTTAGGCTCAGTTACTTTACATGATGGAGAGAATGTGGAACTCAGGAAACCGCACACCAGAGAGGTTCAACGATGTGTCTAACGCAGGGTTTCTCAGCCTTGGCCCTACTGACATGGTGGGCAGGACTGACCCTTTGCCATGAGGGGCTGTCCTGTGCATTGTGGGATGTTTAGAGGCGCCCCTGGTCTCTAAATGCCAGCAATAGCTCCCCAGGTGTGACAACCAGACGTGTCTCTAGACATTGCCCAGTGCCCTCTGCGGGAGGAGCGAGTCGGAACCAGCCCTATTGAGAACGCTGGTGTAATATCACTTAGTTAATTATTGGCAGTGTTAGAAGCTAAAAACGAATCCACTAATTCCTGCCTGTGTTGGTTCCTCCACGTTCCAGCAGGAGCTGTGGAACACAGGGATGAGTCACTCTCTGAGGAAATACCACAACCCACTTCACGGCCCTCTGTGCCTAAGCAGAGTGGGGGCAATGGAGAACTGACCTTGTCTCTGATGAAGGAAGCCCAGCCTGGAACAGCCAGCAGCTTGTTTGGCCACATGTGGTCTCCAGTATCTGACTAGAAGGACGATACTTTATCTTTTCAAGGGCTGCTAGACCTTTTTACTCATGCCTGGGGTTGCTCCCTTGCAGTGGTGAGATTCATTATGAAAATGATTCACACACTGCAGGAAACAAAGAAAGCCCGACCACAACCATGGATTATATTTTAAAATTCTCAGGTGTATGTCTCATTCCTTCCTTCTCGTATTAGTACAGCAAGAATTTAAACAATACCTTACCATAAGTTTTATTAGCTGACTGAGACCCTGTCTTTGTTGCCAATGATACAAATATACAGGAGATAAGTAACCAGCCATACTCAGATAAGGCTTGACCAGCTGCCCATGAGGTGGGATCAGAGCAAGATAGATGAGCAGCAGTTAGTTAAGAACGAACAGATTTTTCAGTCTCTTGGCAACCGATTTTATTGTTATGCTTTGACCTGGCAGCTGGTAAGGCTTTATATGAATTAATCAACAAAGCTATGAAAAAACAGGATTAGTGGCTCTGAAATATGGTATTCTCGTGAGAGTCAGAGGAAGCATATTCGTTTTCAAGACTGCTTTCTCAAATAAGTACAAATAACTTTTAAACAGTAAGAAAATAACCCAGTGTTTTAAAAGGACACATCTCTAAACAGGAAGTCACATATACCTATCTACTGCATTGGTCCTTACCATGTAGCTTCCATATCTATTCTACCAAAATACAAAAGGATACGGAGTATCAAAGGAATAGGCCACACAAAGCAAGTGACTTACAGTGAGACAGTACTTGGTGGCTGTGGAATTGTTCTCAGCAAGTCCTCCTAAATCAAAGCATCTTACAATGAACACTCAAAGGTAACAAAAATATTAACCAGACCTTAAAAGGAATAAAAACACATGGAAAGACAGGCTTTCTGGCTTTCTGGCATCACCACAGAAATACAACCTATGGTGGCTCTAAACAGTCCTATGGTTCTCAGAGAAAAGACAAGGGTATCCACGAGGATGGCTTTGCCTGCTACATAACGGATCTAGGGACTGGAAGGACAGCAAGAGAATGGAGCGATCATGGGAGGGTGGCAAAAGAAGTGATTAAAGGTCAGCACGAAAACATAAGCAACTTACACATGATCTCTTAAGGGAAGACATTATGTAGCAGACCAACCACTGGACCCAGAGTTCCGGTTCTGGCTCTAACTGTGGGACCTTAGAAAATGACTTAACATCTCTGGATAAAAATTTCCTTAACTACCAAACACTAGAGTAAGATAATCTTCTACTTCCTTCTAGTTCTAATACTCCTTGAGTTTACAAGCCCCTCCTTCCTTAAGATGGACACATGTGCAATCACCGAAGTGAGCCATAGCTCAGGCGTTCTTTGGACATTATCATGCTCAATGCATTCCCTGGGCATAAACCTAGGTTTACCAAACCAGGGTTACCACATTAGATTCAAGACACCAGTTGATTTTGCCTTTCATAAAAACAACTAATTTTTTTGGCATAAGTACATCCCAAATATTGCATGGGACATACTTATAGTAAAATATTAGTTGTTGGTCATCCAAAATGCAAATTTCTTTTTTTTTTCCAATTTGCTAAATCTGGCGCCCTACCTCTGACCCCACGTTAAAAGGTCAATCTCAAGACTCAAAAGTCTGATTTCATATTTGTGGGTGGTGCCAAGTGTGGCTGAGGCACCAAATGGGAGGCCTTCTCATGGGTAACACACACAAAGGCAAACAACAAAACAAAAACAGGCAAGGAAGAATAACTTTGAACATTTCTTTTGAGTAAGTGAGGCATCAAGTTTTCTTTAACAGTGAGTGAAATATGAGTGTTAGTAGACCTCAATCATACAAGAAAAACAATGTGGTGTACTGCACAACCAGACAGGAGGCCAAAACCAGCTGGATGCTCACAGCTCCACACCTCTCACCCTCTGGACATAAAGTTAATTACAAGCCCTTTATCTCTTCCTCCAACTCAGTGCTCTCATCTGCTCCCAAGATAATCAGCTTAAGGGAAACCAAACCATAAACTGGAACTTCCTGACCAAGAGGCAGAGGAATAAATATGATCCAAGCAAAACCTGCACACAGTATAAAAAATGAAAGCAGTGAAAGGGAAAAATTCCTCTCTTCAGAAGGCAATCTTGTTCTAACAATGGCAAGACAATCTTGCTGCCTAGGGCATCACATTTTTTTTTTTTATTGTGAGCCAGCTTTATTGAGGCATAATTGACATATAAAATTGTAAGATGTTTAAAGTGTATATCATGGTGATTTGATATACATATACATCGTGAGAGGGATTCTCCCACCCATCCAGTTAATTACGGACTCACACTTTAAATATGTGAGCCCTGTTTGGTTTTTCAGGTGGTATCAAGCTTATCATAATTTATTAGAGAGAAATATATATATATATTCCATGTACGTAAAAATAATCCTTTTTCATAGTTTGTAGTGAAGATATAAACAGGGCACATTCCAAGATAAGTCTAAATAACGATGGAAGGCTAGTTCAGTTTTCAAAATAACACAGAAGATTGATTACTGTGCTGTCTGGGCCAGTTAACTCAATTCTCACTGAGAGAGGTCCGCAGGAAACCCCTCTCAACTGTTGCCAATATTGCTCTATCAGGAGCAGCAGGATGAGGTGGACTGAGACCAGATACTTATATCTATACACTAAGAAAAATTAAATATATGGACTAGAGGTTTCTAATGAGGAAAACAAATCCAAGTTTATTCATTAACTTATGGGTACATTCAGCAAGAGTTTATTGAACACTTCTTTTTTTGTCTAAGGCCACGTACACATAATCAGCTGACAGTCTAAAGTCGTCACGTCATTAAAGGCCAAAATGAGTCTCAGAACTGGCAATTTCAGTTAGAAGTCAGAAAAAGATTAAATTCACTGTACTGCAAAATATTCATTAGGAAATGAAATTCCATTTTCTCAAATTTCTAAGGGATTTCACTCTCTCCCTAGATCAGCACAAGAGACCGAATCACTGGAGACAGATGCTGAATGCCCCCACCCAGAGAAGAGGGCTCCCCACTGCCACGGTGGGAAGGACCCAAAGTCCTCACCTTTCTGCTTGTTCGACCTTTCCCTTTCCAAGGAGGGTAAGGCCATTATCTTGAGGAAAATAGGAGAATAGAAGAGGAGAGGTTTAGGAGTTGTGGTATAGCTATGGACATTGCTTCTCGGATAAAGTGGGAAGAAGAGTGAGAAAGAAATAGCAGAGTGATCCCCATTTCTCAGCCTCTCAGTCCCTTTTCATTCACTCAACATGATTTTTTAGGGCTTAATGTGTGCCAGAAACCATTCTAGGTGCTTTGCCCACCATAGTGAACAAGACAAATTCCTGACCTTCATGGAGCTTGTATTCCACCAATGGGAGATAGATGTTGTGTACAACATATGTGTGTGTGTGTGTGTGTGTGTGTGTGTGTGTGTGTGTGTGTGATGACAGTAAGTGCTATAAATACTCTAAAGAAAAATAAGGCAAGGGAAAGGGGAAGAAAATGATGGGACAGGGCGGGGGTGGGGGGTGAGGGATGCTATTTTAGATGGGATGGTACAAGAAGGCATCTCTAAAGAAATGACTTTTGACTTGAAAGAAATGAGTGAGTAAGCTGTGCAGACATCTGAAGGAAGAACATTCCAGGCAAAGGAAACAGCAAATACAAAGGTCCTGAGGCGTGGCTGAAGCAGAGTGTGAAAAGAGGGGAGTGATAGAAGATGAAGCCCCCCACACCATGTAAGGGGACTGCAGGCCACAGTAAGGACTTTGGTTTCCTTCTGAGATAAAAAGCCACTGGAGAGCTTTGAGCACCGGAGTGAGAGACATAATTCACTCTGGCTGCTGCGTTGAGAACAGACTGTAGAGTGGTGAGGGTGGAAGCAGAGTGGCCCTGTAGGAGGCTTTTGAGTAATCCAGGCGACAGAAGTGAAAGGAACTTGGTGGAAGCAGGGGAAACTGTGGAAATTTCCTATCCTAGGTATAGACTCAAAATAGAACCAATGAGATCTGCTGAGGGACTAGATGTGGAGTGTGAGAGAAAGAAAAGAATCAGGGGTGACCCTGGGGTGTTTAGCCTGAGCACCTGGAAGAGTGAAGTTGCCATTAACGGAGACAGGTGAGACTAAGCGAAAGCGGGTTTGGAAGAGGAAAATCAAGAGTCTGGTTCCTAGAGACTGTTGCCCACTTCAAGACCCTTAGATCTCTTTTAAAACCAAGGCAACAGAAATTGAGAAGCTGATCTTAAATTTCATATGGAAATTCAGGGAACCCAGAATAGCCAGAACAGTCTCAAAAAAGAAAAGCAAAGTGGGAGGACTCACACTTCCCGATCTCAAAACTCACCATGTACACAGCTAATAAAGAGGCGAGTATGATACTAGCATAAGGATAGACATACAGATCAGTGGAGTAGAACTGAGAGTCTAGAAATAAACCCTCACATTTACAGTCAATTTATTTTCAACACAGGCACCAAGAGCATTGAGAGGGGAAAAAATAATCTTTTCAACAAATGGTGCTGGGAGAACTGGATGTCCATATGCAAAAAAATTAAGTTAGACCCCGTACCACACACCATATACAAAAATTAACTTAAAGTGAGTCAAAGATGGAAATGTAAGAGCTAGAACTATACAGCTCTTAGAAGAAAACATAGGCATAAATCTTCATGGCTTTGGATTTAGCAATGCTTTTTTAGATTTGACACCAAAAGCAGAGCAACAGAAGAAAAAATAAATTAATTGTACTTCATCAAAGTTAAAAATCAAGGCAGGCCATGGAAATTAAGGAAGTGAGGGAGTAAGGAAGAAAGAATAAAGGAAAGGAAGAAAGTAGGAATGAAAAACTAACATAAAATATAGAAAAGAATGATGGTCAGTCAAGTCTTTCCAGCACTACATTAACCTTTCTTCATTTGTAACCATCTGCAGAAATTCTGTTTTCCAGACTGTGTTTCCCCCCTAAAGCAAGTTTCTAAGAAGTTTAAGATAAATAAATAAATGGAACAAGAACAGTGAAGCACCAACAAGTTATATCACCAATAATTATAGAAAATTTATACAGCATAACACTCCTCCCCTTCTCAACATCTGAATGATGAGCTGAGCCAAAAGTGATAATCCATCCAGTAGGAAAAATAGCTGTTAGCCCATAGAGGTAAGAAAGAGGACCCCCTGGCAGGAAGTCATGTGGCCCGCAGGAGCCGAAATGCTGGGAAGGTGAAGTCAAGGGCTCACAAGCTTTCCTTCACTTCAGGCCTGACTTTGCTTAATCGGTGATCTACTGGGACAGAGACAAAAGCTTTGGCAATAGTTAGCAAACGAGTCATCACACCAGCCCTACCACCAGTCAAGACCCGAGAGCCTGGCTGCCTGGTAGGGTTTTCTGTCTGATTGGCAGGGAAAGAGAGAACCCTCTCCCACCCGTGCAGTTTGCCCGTCCAGACCCTCACCAGCAAAGGTGTCAAGATGTTAAATCATTCAACCGACAACAAAGGGAGGGAGGAAAAAACGGCGGGGGGCTGGGGGGCGGAGAGGAGGGCGTGCAGGAGGTCTGGAACCTTCCTCCTCTCCTGCCAGAGAAGTTTCCTTCCTCCCACCCCGAGATGGGGAGCCTCGCAGCTGGATGCCGCCCGGAGGTGACCTCAGCCCCGTCCCAACCTGGGACTCCACCTAATCAGCACCTCGCCCAAGCTGACCCTCACCCCTGTCACTGTCATCGTGGGGTCTGTGCTGAGGGCCCGGGAGAAGCAAAGCAGCTTTTCTGGTGGGCTCAGCCGCCCACAGGCGGGGAGAGAAGGAGCTGCAGCTCCACCCCCCGCCCCAGGGCCAGACCCTGCGCTCGCCCTCTCCGTCGCTCAGCCCCGCGGGGTGACTGGAGCCTCCAGGAGCCCCGGGCCTAAGC
The DNA here is from genome assembly GCF_964374135.1 of Grampus griseus. Classification (NCBI taxonomy): domain Eukaryota; kingdom Metazoa; phylum Chordata; class Mammalia; order Artiodactyla; family Delphinidae; genus Grampus; species Grampus griseus. The sequence goes on from NC_139018.1 coordinate 98,969,116, forward strand.
GCGCCTCCCCCGCCCGCGCCAGCCGCCTCACCTGTTTCGCCCGCGGTCCCCACGCCGCTCCTTCTGCGCGCGCCGCGTCCACCCGCTGACGGCCTTTTTTGGGTTCTCGGCGGGTATTTTCCGTCGGGCCCCACATCACTTCCCGTAAAGGAGAGCGAGGTGGGGGCGGGACCTCCTCTCCACCCTCCACCTCCCGCTTCCTCCTGTCACCTCGGCGAGCACCCCCGCCCAACTCTGCGAGAGCGCTTTGCGGGCGCCCTCCCCGCGCGCCGCCCCCAGCCCCGCCGCACCTGCCACGCAAAGGCCCCATTCGCCTCTTTTTAATCCAAGTTGGGTCTCCACTGCCGCTTCCCGGAAGGCGCGAAACCTTAGGGGGTTGTTTTCGTTCTGAGACACAGTGGTGACACTTACAAACTGCCACGGGATCGGGCACTGCAAGGTAGTTTGGTGTCTCTCGCCAAATCTGCTCCCCTAAAAGCCATTTTCTAAAGGTGTTTTCCAGGGCATCAGGTCGGTGTGTCCACCTTGTAGCCAGAGGTGCTGAGCGGCTGCAAAGTCAGCCCTGCCCGCGGTTCCTGAGGCCCGGGGGCGCTCCAGCTCACAGTGCCCCCTTGGTCCGGCTCCCCAGGGACCGGATCCGCGCTGGGCATCCGGCTCTGCCACTGTCCATCCCGCCCCGCCAGCTCCTCACTCAGGGAGCCTGGACATGGCCCTCCTGGAGTGAGAAAAAGCTCCGGGATTCTTGAAAATGACCGGGGGAAGCGGGGGCGGGGGGAGAGTAGTAGAATTCTGGCAGGAAAAAAATATATTTCTGGAAGGAAATGACAAACGGGGTCTCTACTCGTACAGTCTAGTTCAGATTATAAAATCGCTCTCAGTTAAATTTCCAAGTATTAGAGCAATTCGTTAACAACAAAAAAAAAAGTACAGTACTTGAAAGAATAGCCCCTGTACGGAGAAATCTGCGAGCCTTTGCTGCCCCCCAGCGGCTCCCTTCTCTCAGTGCCGACGGTTCTGTGTGGGCCGCTTGGACCTGTGGCTGTGAGGCAGGTTGCGGCCACCAGGTTCCCACTGAGAGGCAGCCGAATTCTCCTCCAGTGCCCTGGGGGTCTGAACAGTGGCTTTGGGGCCTGCCCCGTGGGCTTTCCGGCAAAGCACTTCTGAACCAAATAATTCTACTTCTAAGCAAAAGAAAATGACTGGAAGCCCTAGTCTACTGTCTCTTACTATCTGTTCTATCTCACTGATTCTTCTTGCACCACAAATACCAGCTGTCTCAGGGCGACCTGCCCAACTCCATCATTCTTTCAGTCTATAACTACTCACAGTTCGCACTACAGTACAATCAGCTTCTCAGATTCACATATAGGATGAACCATATGAAATTGCCAAATATTGAATATACATTCAATTTAATAGTTCTAAATACAACACAGTGATCTCAAAGTTAGGGATAACAGATTTCACCATAGGGTGATGCTTTCAAGGGATGTTTTCCAGGGAAGAGAAAGGCCATCAAACTGTTGTTGATGGAGGTTAGGACAGGAAAAGTAGCCCGATATTCATGTGTAGAGGAAGTCTTAGGAGTCACTGATCAGCTAAGATCTGGGGGGCCAACAATGCAGCAACCGCTAATGGCTCATATAAGGAGAGCTCCCCCTTCAGCCCTCCCCACTCCTGCAGCCAGGCAGGGCTGTCACCAGGAGTTTACCAGGCAGGAGATCAGAAAATAGCGATACTGAGGCCCATTCGTCGTCACCCATTCATTCATTTCATTCAGTGAGTCAAGCACTGTGTTAGGTACTGGAGAGGCAATAATGAACGAGGTAAATTGGTCCCTGCCCTCAGGGATCCTGCCCTCAGAGAAACCAAGTTAACTCCAGTGCAGTGAGATACGATCCTTGATAAGGGAAGTTAAAGAGTGTAACTGGAACACAGATAAGTGACACCAAGTCAAGACTTCCCAGAGATAGTGATGTATAGATTCAGAAGGATGAATAAGAGGGGAAAGTGACAGAGGAGAGAATTTTAGGAAAGAGAGCAGAGGAATGGTCTGGAGGCAAAAAGAGAGAATGAGATATTGGAGCAACTGAAAGAAGTTCGGAAAAGCTGAAAAACTGAGTGGAAGGAAGCAATCAAAGAAACTGCAGAAATGAGCAGAGGCTGGAATATGAAGAACACTGGAATGCTTATATTAGCTAACATTTATTGACCATTTACTCTGAATCAGCCAATATGCTAAGAACTTTACATATATCACCTCATTTACGTCTCACAATTGCCCTATAAAATAAGCACTATTCTTGTCCCCATATTACAGATGAGGAAACTGAGCCTTAAAGGGATTAAGCAACCTAAGTTCATATACCTAATAAGTGGCAAAGCCAGGACCAGAACTTAGAACCCATTTTCTTTTTTTTTTTTTTTTTTTTTGTGGTATGTGGGCCTCTCACTGTTGTGGCCTCTCCCGTTGTGGAGCACAGGCTCCGGACGTGCAGGCTCAGTGGCCACGGCTCATGGGCCCAGCCGCTCCGCGGCATGTGGGATCTTCCCAAACCAGGGCACGAACCCGTGTCCCCTGCATCGGCAGGTGGACTCTCAACCACTGTGCCACCAGGGAAGCCCTGAACCCATTTTCTTAATGGCTATAAGGCGAAGAATGGGCTGGGAAGGCCAATTAGCATGCTGAAGTCCAAGTGAGGGATATCTGGTTTAAGGCAGTGGCTCTGAGGATGAAGATGAATGGACAGATTTGAGATACTTAAGAGAGTGAATCAAGAAGACTTTGTTAGGGACTTCCCTGGTGGCGCAGTGGTTAAGAATCCACCTGCCAACGCAGCGGACACGGGTTCAATCTCTGGTCCAGAAAGATCCCACATGCCGCGGAGCAACTAAGTCCACGCGCCACAACTACTGAAGCCCGTGCACCTAGACCCTGTGCTCTGCTGCAAGAGAAGCCACCGCAGTGAGAAGCCCATGCACTGCAATGAATAGTAGCCCCCCGCTCGCCGCAACTAGAGAAAGCCCACGTGCAGCAACGAAGACCCAGCACAGCCGAAAATAAAAATTAATTAATTAAAAAAAAAAGAGGAAGAGTTTGTTGTAGGGGGTGAAGAAGAGGGAGGAATCCATGGAGACGCCCAGATTTCTGGTTTGGGCAACTAGGAACCCTTGAGCAAAAGGAAGAAAGCAACAGGGAAGGAGAGTGAAATAGGCAATAATAAACAAGTTTAGGACATTTCAACTCTGACATACCAGCACCAGCAGAACATCCAAGTGAAACTGTTTAGTATGTAGTTGAATAAGTTGGTCTGAAGCACAGAAGACGTGAAGTGGAGCTATTACCAAGGGGACTCAAAGACATGAGAGGCAATGAGCTAGTGTAGAAAATGTGCTGAGAGGGCAAAGAGGGGGCTTGGTGCAGAACCCAGAGGATCACTCAGTATTTAAGGCATTGGCAGAGGAAATCCAAGAAGGAATTTGAGAAAAGTGTGTCCAGAGGAAAACAAAGAGAGAAAGTTATTACAGAAACTAAGTATATTAAACCCATCTTGTGCACCAGTTCAAAATCCTCCCCACACCACTTCTTACTCCAGCCACAGAACTGGTCACAGTATACCTCTTGCTTCCAGCTCTGGAGCTTCTCTGACACTGCAGGCTGCTGCTTGAAACATGCAGAGTCCCAGCTCCAGTTACATTAATAGGATTGAAATGGGAGGTATCAGTACAAACTCATGATTTTTAATATGGAGAAATAGAGTTATGTATAGATATGTATTAAGTATATATTTTCCAGCTCCATCTGCTAAGAGGTCCTAGAAGCAAGTATATCATAGTAGCTATGAACACACTCAGCACTCAGATCTTGATTTCTAAATACCCTTTTCCAATAAAAGGAACCAAAGACAAGATCTTTTATATATAAAATCCTAAAGAATCTACTAAAAAACTATTAGCGCTAATAAATGAAATATGCAAAGATGCAGGGTGCAAGATCAATACACAAAAATCAGTTGTATTTCTACACACTGGGAATGAACAATCAAAAAAGGAACTTTTTAAAAAAAATCCCATTTATAATAGCAACAAAAAGAATAAAATACTTAGGAGATGCAGGATTTATACACTAAAAACTACAGAACACTACTGCAAGAAATTAAAGAGGACTTAAATAAATGAAAATATATACCATGTTGTTGGATTGGAAGACATAATATTGTAAAGATGGCAATGCTCCCCAAAGCAATCTGTAGATTCAATGCAATCCCTATCGAATTCAACACTATTTTTGCAGAAAAGGAAAAGCTGATGCTAAAATTCACATGAAATTGCAAAGGACACCAAATAGCCCCCAAAAAAATCCTGAAAAAGAATAAAGATAGGGCTTCCTTTGTGGTGCAGTGGTTGAGAGTCCGCCTGCCGATGCCCGGGATGTGGGTTCGTGCCCTGGTCCGGGGGGATCCCACGTGCCGCGGAGCGGCTGGGCCCATGAGCCATGGCCGCTCGGCCTGTGCGTCTGGAGCCTGTGCTCCGTGGCGGGAGAGGCCACAACAGTGAGAGGCCCGCCTACCACAAAAAAAAAAAAGCATAAAGTTAATTCACACTTCCTGATTTCAAAACTTAATACAAAACTGCAGTAATCAAAACAGTGTGGTATTAGCATAAAGACAGAGATACAGACGAGTGGAATGGACTTGAGGGTCCAGAAATAAGCCCATAAATCTATAGCCAATTGATTTTCAAACAGAGTACCAAGACCATTTGATGGGGAAAGAACAGTCTCTTCAACAAATGGTGCTGGGAGAATAGATATTCACATGTAAAAGAGTGAAGTTGGACCCTTTCCTCACACCATATATAAAAATTAACTCAAAATAGATCAAAGACCTAAATCATAAGAACTAAAACTATAAAACTCATAGAAGAAAACATAGGCAGAAATCTTCATGACCTTGAATCTGGCAATGGTTTCTTACATGTGATAGCATAAGCAGAAGCAACAAAAGAAAACTGTATTAGACAATCAAAATTTAAAATTTGTTCACATCGAAGGATACTCTCAAGAGAGTGAAAACACAATCCACAGAATGGGAGAAAATATTTGCAAACCATATATCTGATAAGAATATAGTATCAGAATATATAAAGAGCTCTTACAACTCAACCACAAAAAGACAATCCAATTAAAAAGCAGGCAAAGGACTAAAATAGACATCTCTCCAAAGAGGATATAAAAGTGGCCAACAACCACATGAAAATAAGTTCAATGGCATTAGTCATTAGGGAAACACAAATCAAAACCATAATGAGATACCACTTCATAACTTTAAAAAAAAAAGAAGAGACAAATAACAAGTGTTAGTTATAGAGAAACTGGAACCTTTATACATTGCTGGAGGGAATGTAAAATGATGTAGTCACTTTGGGAAACAGTTTGGCAGTTCTTCAAAAAGTTAAACAGAGAATCGTCATATGTCCCAACAAGTTTATTCCTAGAAATATGCCAAAATTATTGAAAACAGGTATTCAAACAAATACTTGTACACAAATGTTCATAGCAGCACTACTCCAAAAGGTTCCAAAAGGTAGAAACAATCTAAACATCCATCAATGGATGAATGGATAAAGAAATTGTGGTATATCCATACAATGGAATATTACTTGGCCACAAAAAGGAGTGAGGCACTAATACATGTTACAACATGAATGAAACTTGAACGTATACTAAGTAAAAGAAGCTAGTCACAGAAGGTCACATACTGTATGATTCTATTTAAATGAAACATCCAGAAAAGGTAAATCCATAGAGACAGAAAGCAGACTGGTTGCCAGGGCTGCAGGGAAGAGGAATAGAGAATGACTGTTTACTGTACATCATCCTTTTGGGGTGATGAAAATGTCCTGGAACTCGACAGAAGTGATAGTTTCACAACATTGTGAATGTACTAAATGCCACAGAATTGTATGCTTTAAAATGTGTTATGTGAATTTTGTTTCAATTTTTAAAAAAGAACCAAACTCCTAGAGTCAAAGCTTCGTCTAAGAAAAGGATGAGCCAGAAAGTAAAGAAGTGCTCAGAGAATGACAAGGACATATCAAAAGGACACAGACCCATCTGGGGGAGGATTATTCCTCAGCTAAGAGCTTGCTTATTTTAACTAGGACTGTCAATATATTTTTGTTTATAAGCTACATTAACAAAACTTACCTTTCAAAAATGTTCACTGTGAATGTCAAAGTATATTCTTATTTTATACCTAGTTGTAAACTTTTTTAAGAAGTCTTATTTTACACTTGTTAAACTACAAAATTATTTTCAGAAAATGCTTAAACATTACATTTTATATTTGAAATAAACATTAAAAAAGAATACAGGAGCCAGCTTGAAAGGACTCCAACCAGCCAAATCTGGGACAATTTGAACGTGTAGTGATTGTCAGGGTTGTCTTCATGGGCATGGAACTAGAACTTGACACAGGGCCCTGCACTCAGAATTTTAATGCTCTGCAGTCACTGTCTTAAAATTCTTAATAATTTTACCTTTGAATTCGTGTTTTATAAGTGAAATCTGATGGCACAATGGAGGATGCTGGAGGCTTGAAGCCTCTGCAGACACATGGCTCTGACTCCTGCCCCTGCCCACTCCTCACCCCCTGGTCCCCTGGGCCCTACCCAGCCTTGCATTCACTACCTTACTCCAGGGCAGTGACTAAGTCACCTTGGCTGGGGGAGGCTCACATTCCGCCATCACCTTCCACCTGGCCAGGAGCGTGGATGTGAGAGCAGAAGGGATCAGGGTTGAGTCCATGCCCCATGGCACCATGGGGCGGGCAAGAAGGCAGGTATCACTACCTGGTAGCACCACAGTACATTCTATGTGCCACTCAGCAGGGGGCTCCTGCCACCACCACCCAGGAATCAAGAGCACCCCATCATGGAGGCTACAATCCCTGGGGGGTGCACATTCACCATGGGTTGGAGTGGTGGGTCCATGAGAAGAGGAGACTGACTTTCTCATCCTCACCCAGGGCTGTGCATCTTCATTCTGCACTAAGCCCCACAAATCATGTGGCTAGCACTGGTGACAGTAATAGACTGTAACTCACTGAACAAAATAGGAATCTGTGAATCATACTGACAGATCATTTCTGCAGTATTCCTACCAAAAAGGTATAACCTGAATCTCTCTAATCATGAGGAAGCATTAAACAAACCCAAATTAAGGGAAATTTTACAAAACAGACCAGTATTCTTTAAAAATTTCAAGATCATGAAAGGCAGTGACTAAGGAATGAGAATAAATGAAACCAAAGAATCATGACAACTAAACTCATATGTAATCGTGAATTAGTTCCCAGACCAGAAAAAAAATTTTGTCTTGCTCTAAAGGACATTAATGGGACTTGGTAGAATTTGGATAAAATCTGAGATGAGATAATAATATCCTATCAACCTTAACTTCCTGATTTTGATTATTATACTATATTTATAAATGAGAATATCCTTGTTTTTAGGAATTGCACACTGAAATACTTAGGGGTAAAAGGGAATCACATGGGCAACTTATTGTTCTCAAAGGGTTTAGAAAAACAATGTGTGTGTGTGCATCGACATACACACACATATATAGAGATTAAAGCAACTGCGGTTAAACGTTAACATGTGTGGAATCTGGATAACAGGTATATGAAAATTCTTTGTACTATTTTTGCACTTTTTATTTAAGTCTGAAATTATTTCAAAATAATATCTAAAAAGCTTTTAGAATTCTCTTCAGGAAATCCCATAGGATCAAGTTTAGTGGCCCCCTTGAAAATCTACCATTGTTTAGGCTTTCCCCCTTTAATTCTCTTATTCTCCCTATCTTGCCCTCCTGATCTTGGAGTTAGAATGGATTTGTGATGAGACTGCAGAACCACCACCTGATTACGTTACCTGGGAAGGCCCTGATGATACTCCTTTCACTGAGGCACTGGTGAGGAGGCCACTGACATCTCTGAAAAGCACAACGGTAGATGTCCTTTATGAGCTGAGACTGACAGAAGATGCTGCTGCAACAGGACTCCTGAGTATCAATTAGAAACAAAAGAATGCCCAAATGGCAAAGAACAGATGGCAGGCCATAAGTACTATAATGGGAAGCCAGGCTGGGGTGCAACCAGGGTGTCTTGACCCACAGAGATCTGTGATGGTGGCTTATAGGTCATGGTGTTCTGAAGGAAAAGATAGATGGGGTGTTTTTGTTTTCAGGAGAGAAGGGGTGTTTCTTGACTCAAATATTTTTTAAAGAAAATCAAGAACTAGTGAGCAGAAGGCTGTCAGTCTCCACAATGGCAATCATGGTCTTTCACCAGTTTCCTGGTTTAAGTCATTTCACAGACTTAGAGTCAATGACTGAAGATGTATTCACCTGAGGAAGGTGAATACCACAAGAATTATACCAATGCCACAAGAATTATATCGTAAACTTTCCTCTGCTCCTACCAAGAGACCAAGGCCTTCAACCAGGATAAATGTGCATTGGGGAAAGAGGAATTCACACTTTGATGACTGTAAGATCTGAGTTGAAACTGGTACAAGGAAGCTCTAAATGCTACCACAGTCCGTCAGTTTAGAGTGGGGGCTTGTGAGGGTGATAAGATATGTGCAGGTTTGGCCCAAATTTGTTTTACAGGACCCACTCTGTCATTCCATAGGATACATTCCATAGGATACATACATATACTCAAGTAGCTGGCAGAAACCTCACACTGACCTTAAAGGAAGAGCCCCTGCCTTAGTCTGCTCAGACTGCTATTAAAAAAAAAATCATTAAATGAGTGGTTTAAAAAAACAGGTATTTTTTTTTCTTACAGTTCTGAAGGCTATGGTGTCCAAGATCAAGGTGCTGGCAGATTCAGTGTATGATGAGGCCTTCTTCCTGATTTGCAGACAGCCACCTTCTTGCTGTATCCTCACATGGGCAAGAGAGAGAAACAGCATCTCTCTTTTCTTATAAGGGAACTAATCCCATTGATAAGGGCTCCACCCTCATGACCTAATTACCACCCAAAGGCCCTACCTCCAAATACCCTCACATTGGGAATCAGGGCTTCAACATATGAATGGGGAAAAGCATTCAGTCCATACCACATCGTTATTGTAGAAAGGACCAACTGAAAGCCCCTAAATCTGCTTTCCCTGGCTCCAATAGTAAATTAGAAGCAATTCAGGCAAAAAATTGCAGACGTTAATGCCACCTTCAAAGATATGAAGTATATGTGGGGGGGGTTCTCTCTATAACACCATTCAATTCACCTCTCTGTGCCCTGCAAAAACTAAACAGAAAAAATTCTCGGGATGGATGGTGATGGTGGTCACACAACAATGTCAATATATTTCATGCCACTGAAATGTACACTTAAAAATGGTAAAAACGGTAAACTTTATGTTATGTATATTCTACACCACACACACATGCTAGATGGATTATGGCAGGAAACTATGGACTACCTCAACTGCAGCTGCTATTCTGGATGCAGTGGGTTTTTTTCTTCTCTGACAGTTTTGTTGAGATATAATCCCACACAATAAAGCTTTAAAGTGTACAATTCAGTGGTTTTTGTTTCTTTTTGTTTTTGTTTTTTGCGGTACGTGGGCCTCTCACTGTTGTGGCCTCTTCCATTGTGGAGCACAGGCTCCAGACGCACAGGCTCAGCGGCCACGGCTCACGGGCCCAGCCGCTCCGTGGCATGTGGGATCTTCCCGGACCGGGGCACGAACCCGTGTCCCCTGCATCGGCAGGCGGACTCTCAACCACTGCGCCACCAGGGAAGCCCAGTGGTTTTTAATATATTCACAAAGCTGTCATTGATCACCACCATCTAGTTCCAAAATATTTTCATCAACCTAAAAAGTAACCCTATATCCATTAGCAGTCACTCCCTATCTCTTCTTCCCCTTAGTCCCTGGGAACTACTAATACACTTTGTTTCTACACATTTGCCTATTCTGGACACGTCATATAGAATCATACAATATATGGCCTCTTGTGCTCAGCTTCCTTCATGTTTCAAAGTTTATTAATGTTGCAGCACATATCAGTATTTCATTCCTTGTTATAGCTGAGTAATATTCCATTGTGTGGATATACCACAACATGTTTATCCATTCACTGGTTGAGACATTTGGGTTATTTTCACTTTTTGGCTATTATAATAATGATTCTATGAGCATTCATTTACAAAATTTTTGTGTAGACATATGTTTTCACTACTCTGGGACATATGTCTAAAAGCAGAATTGCTGCGTCATATATGGTATCACTATGTTTATCTTTTTGAGGAACTTCCAAACTGTTTCACAGCAGCTGCACTGTTTTATATCCTCACCAGCAATATACGAGGGTTTCAACTTCTCCACATCCTTGTCAACACTCATTATTTGCCCTTTTTGACTGTAGTCATCCTACTGTATGTGAAGCGGCATCTCACTGTGGCTTTGATTTGAATGGCTGCAGTACCTTTACTGGAAAAAACAAAAAACAAAAAACAACTCATTCCCTGGCACTTGTTATGTGACTACCGAACTGACAAAGCAATCCTTCTCAAAAGGAAGATCAAAAGCAGTTCAATTTCGCATGATGTTAAATAGGATTATCATTCCTTGGATAACAGGATTATATATATACTTGCCTATGGTCACAGGCAGAAATACTTGACTGTGTATCCTGTGGGAAGAGTCTTTTTCCCTGGCCTCACCTTTGGGTGTGACATGCTCTAAACCAGCAGACTCTGAAGAGACATTTGCCACAGCTGAGCAGACATTTACAATTCATGTTTCCTTTCAGTCTCTCTCTCTCTTAATCCTAAACTCTGTCATATCCTAGACAGGGGCTACTCCTTGAGCCTGGGGCCCACAATGAGAAGACACACAGAACAGAACCCCAGTCTACCGACAGACAAGCCAAGCCTGTCACACAGTAGATACTTGGTATGTGTTATAAATTTACATATATTTTTCAGTGTGCATAGAAGAAAAACAGTCTCAAAAGCTCAAACTATTAAAGGTGTTAATTAAATCAATGTATACTAAAAAACCGTAATTTTCACTTTGTTCATTCTGTATTGTTTGGGTTTTTTTAATGAGGTGAACATGTACTACTCTGTAATTTCTTATTCACATTTTTTTTTTAATTACCTATGCTGGTCTCAACATAGTTTAGATTAAGTTACAATGAATTTACTTTTCAAAAAAATCAATAATAAGAAATGAGTTGATTTAAAGCATTTTATACATATGTGATTACATTTAAGCTTTCGTTGTTAAATATCAGTTCTTAGCGATTTCCAAAAAACCCTTTAACTATGTGAATAGCTTCATAATAAATTAACTCCTCCCTGACCACCATTATAATGCAAATTTGCTTGGTAGGTTAAGTAAACAGAGCTGTGGCTTGTTTGCCACCCTATGTGACACCACCTACCTTCTCAAAAACCTCCATTTGATCTGAGCCACCCCAATTCTCAATTTACTCCGCCATTCTGCCTGGGATGAGAAAGGGCTGGGATTAAAAGACTTCTAAAGTATATTAAAGCAGGCTAATTGTAGGCTAACTGAGGGGCATCCTGCCTGAAGTTAACTTGGTTAATTTAATCTACAAACACAACTGTAAACAACATTCCCAGCTAGTTTATACAGTCTAGACTGCCAATGTATAGGCCACATTCCCAGAAAAAAGAAGCTTCAACTAGGAAATAAAATATTCCTTAAGACATTCATTTTTGCTTAAAAGGAAAGTACTAATCTGTCCTGGTGAAAAGACATAAAATGGCAAATAAGAATACAGGAAACATTAAAATTGACAGTGCTAGTTTTAAAACTAATTTAAAATCATTATCTATGATTTATTTACAATTAAAATATATTTGATAACTTTTTACTAGATTATTTATAGTCAATGTATAATTTCAATGGAACTTTAAGCAATTACAGTTCGACTCCATGTAGTATTAACTTTTCTTCTCTTCTGAGTCTTGTACCAATTTCAATTTTTCTTTTAATTCCTTCTGATCTCTGGAATACTGTTCAAATACTGGTTGATAAATATATATTCCTCCAGCAATTCCAAGGATGGTAGCAAAAAGCAGTTGTGGAAAAGTCAATCTTCCAAACATGTTTTCAACAAACACCGCACAGTGCAAGGGTGGTTTCCAGGATATCTCTTCAGATCTGTATACAAAGAAAATGGGAAGCAAAGCAGTAACTTAGCACAATATCCTTTATAAAGACTTCATGTCACAACTTTGCTCCTGCATGAACAGTATTTTTGTCATAATATGTAAATATGCTTATTGATGTAACTAAAATAGAAATCCAGATACATAGGGAATATGAGAAATGACGGTTAGGGGATGGGGTAAAATAAAGCTAAATCCTATTATAGAACGTTTTCAGTGGTTTGGGGGTTTTTTGTTTTTGTTTCTTTGGACAGCAGGAAACACTTTATTCCCAGGATCTCAGCAGCCCTGTGGCCACTGGCTAAGAATCCCCAGTGTGGGGAGGGCTAGTTCCCATAGTCTGGCCCAGGGTGGCAGGTGCTGGTGGTCTGGGTTTGTCCCAGGGACACAGGCATGGCGGAGAAGGGGGTTACTCTTTCCGGAAAATTAGGCACTTGTTGGCTGGTATGTCCACCATCCTCTCCAGGAGCAGCCCACTGGCCTGGCCCAGGTCCTCCAGAAGGGCTGTATCCCGCAGCCCCCACTCTGGGTTCCTGCATCGGAGGGTCAGGTCAAAGTCCATGTTACTCTGGGGAGAAATCTTCCCGTTGATGGCACAGGGCCCATAGGTGATGAGAAGCGCCTTGCATTTGAGCAGGTGTCCTGCTGCTCTGAAGAGCCCCTCGGTGCAGCTCAGGGGGCTGATGTGGCTCATGTCGATGCAGAGTAGCAGATCCAGAGATTGCAGCAGGATCCCACCCCACTACTCCCAATCTCACCTCACGTCCAGGTACAGCAGGGCCTTCACGTTGGATAGTCCCTGGGCCTGAGTGGTGGCCAGGATGCTGTCCAGGCAGCTCTGATCCACGTGGTTCGGCTACCATTCGGCATGGGGGAAGGCCCGCTCGAAGTGGGCCGTGTGCTGGCCAGAGCCCGAGGCCAGCTCGAGCACGCGGCCACCGCACACAGCCGCAGCATGCGCAGGATGGGTTCCTTGTTCCTTTCCGCGGCTGCCGCCACCAGCGTCTTTCTAGTCCTGAGCGGCGTGGTCCATTGGCAGTGGTAGTCCAGCGCCGCTGGGCCCGTCGGGAGTGGTGGTGCAGTACCGCGGGGCCCGTCGGGAGTCTTCAGTGGTTTTAATGGATGATTTTTTAAATGGCAATAGTGTGAGAGAGGAGAGAAGCATACTCTTTATGCCTTTAAAGGCATACCAAACCTACTGAAAGAAACAGCCCCACAAAAAAGTTGAAAGTGATCGCCAATCCCGTCTGGAAGTAGGAGAAAGAGATTTCTTACTTTTCATTATTAGCCTTTCTTTACTATTTTATGTTTTTTGGCAATATGTATGATTAAAAACAATTTTTAAAAACAAGCTAAAAGATTTTCTAGTTCCTTTTGATGCTGTAGTAGGTACATATTGACATCACCTCTAAGTCATTTGCCATCTATTTTTGACAAAAATATAATGAGGATTTGGCTGGTTTTACTTTTAACAATTGAGGAGTTAAGGCTCTAGAACTTCTCAGAAAATTATACTCCTTGCTATAGTCTATAGTCTGTGAGAAGTCCTACAGTTGCAGGAGACCCTAAGCAGATGTTTATGAACGAGGAAAGCAGAGCGAAGAATTTACACGTTTTCTTTATTACAATATTTCACAGCCTCCTAAACAGCTGCCAAGGTCACAAAAATCAATAGGAGCTTAATAATTAGTAGCTTGCTCTTAATATATTGCTAAAATTGTCATTTAAACTAATCGGGGTGGGGGAGAGACTGTTTTCTCTTGGACTCTACAGCTAACTGGATAAATGACAACTTCGCCAAGCTTGGTTTCGTTCAATGACCGCTAGGTGTAAGAAAAGGAAACATTTGCAAGTCAGCTCCTTGGAAAACAGACAATTAAACCACACAAACACGGCAAGGTTCCCCTTCTGCCACTAGCTCGCTAAGTAACCCTGACCAAGTCCTTTAACGTTTGGGGGCCTCATTTCCCACAGGCTAAATTACCCCTACCCTGCCTACGTCGTTCAACAAATACTTATTGTGAGATCACCCAAAGAGTACAATATTACACCAACACTTCCGTTTGTAATGAAGACTACTATTATCATTACCACTCAGAGATCTCTGACAGTTCTGCTCAGGCTCCGCGCCGCCTCCCGCCTGCCCCCGCAGAGGCGAGATCCGGCTCCTTTCTGCAGTTTCCGGACCGCCAGCCGCAGAGACCACGAAGCCAAAGGGGGGCAACAATCCCTCGAGAAAGAAACGTAGGCTGGAAAGCAGGGACTAGCCCGTGGCGAAGCGCAGAAGCGTTGCCTGAACATGCAGCACTGCGCCACAGGGACGCGCAGCAGACACCAGCCGCTGGCGTGGGCGTAACCAAGTTAGCCTTTCCCGGCTACCTCCGCGCCTGCGAGAGACGGCAGCTCGCAAAGGCCAAACTTAGTGGGCGGAAGAGCGCGCTGCTTCAGCTACCCAGAGCTGGGGACGGTGACGGCTGGCTGTCCCCAGCAGACCTAGAAGCAGATGCAGGATGGAGCGAGAGGGCGGCGGCGGCAGCCTCTTTTTCCGTGGTCTCCAGAACCGCTCCCACGAGAAGATGAAGCTGAGAACGAGAAAGTCCACCTTGTACCTCAGCCAGCAGAAGAGCACTGGGCACGGCGGAGGTGAGTGAGTGGGTGTGGAAGACGAGCGGAGTGGCGGTGGCGGGAAATCGCCGACACTGAGCGAGGGCTCCATCTGCTGGGGTGGGGGGGGGGCGGGGGCAAGAAATCACTTTGCTTTCGAGAAGGGATCCTCGATCCCTGTCGTTTGCGCGGCAGTGTATTCTGCATTATTTTGTGCCGTCCTCCCCGCAGCCGTGTGAAGTGAGTAGGCATGATGTGGCCATACCCTTTTCAGAGAGGGGGTCGTCACCCTGGCCCAGTGTTCCCGAGGTTTCGTAGCTACGGAGGAGCTGATTCCTGGAGTGGGACCAGGTCTGACCCCCCGCCGCACTGCTTTTTCTTCACTGCCCCCTCCGCCTTTTCTTTGGTCCTGATGTAATGTTGACAGGAGAAAAATCATCCCAGCAAGTGGGATTTTGATCTGTCGGAGGGGTATTTACTATAAAGATGGGCTCCTCATTCATTATTTATTGTGCGCCTCTTATGTGCGAAGGGCGGTTGTTCAAGGGCCACTTCTGAGTACAGTTTCTTCTGCCTGAGTCTACGGACTAGAGAGAAGGAAAGGAAAGAACAAGGTTTTCGGACAGCAGATACAGTGCAGTCGGGAGGTTTGTTTCTGAAAGATGAAAGTTCAGAAGGGTCATGTATGTGGTGTTGAACGTACCAGTTGTCTGAGAAACATTTAAAATGTGTTCCTGGAGAAGAAGGAAGGAGAGTGGCAGGAACCCGGAATGTTAGCAAAGACTCACAGTGGATCAGAGGCAGGTTGCAAACTCAAGTCCTCAGGAGGCCGGACAGGCAAGGCTAAATATTATATACATAAGAAGTCAAAGCACCCTATATTTCAGTACCAGCCAGTTGTTCCCAGTTGAGCTCTGTGTTGCCAGATCTTAGAGTTTTGATACGCTGCAATACAGATGTTAATATAAAACCTGATTTTTAAATGTTGGCAACTAAATTCACATTAAAAAAATATTGTCTACAGGCAGTCCATTTGTGATTAAGAGCAGGGCTTTGGAGTCAACATACAGACCCGGTTTTGAATCCTGTTTATTTACAACCGTTTGACTTGGGAGAAGGCAGTTTAACTTCTGAGCCTCAGTTTCCTCATATATAAAATAGGGCTAATGATATTTTCCCCATAGCATTGAGGACTAAATGAGATAGCGCATGTAAAGGAACGAACTCAGTGCCTAGCATATAGAAAGTATCAGTAAGGACTATTTTAAAATGCATAGAGGACCATTTTATATGCTAGTATATGCACATTATACAAAGTGTCCCTTCCTATGTTAGTAATTTGTTAGCTGGTTTCTTTCATTAGATATACATATAGGATAACCTAATTAGCCTAAGGCCTTAGTTAACCCAATCTTTTTCAAAATGTATCTTAATATTCTCTTTATATTAATAAGTTGCCAGAAAGATTGGTGAGGCTCTGGCCTTTGTCTAACTTTCCACCCAGGTCTGCTTTGAGAGTAGCGTGGAGGGGCCAGAGTTCACCACTGCTTTAACAGAACCTGAGCAAGGGGCCAACCAGAGCAGCAGATTTTAGTTCCCCAACTGGAATTTGCCTGACTTTTGTGCTACAATTACCTGTTTGTTCATTTTTTGTTGTTTTTTTTCAGATCTTCTTGGTGAAAACATTTATCTGGTCTTGTTTACCATAGCATTACGAATATGTAACTGCTTTTTAGTCCAAACAAGTTTTGTTCCAGATGAATATTGGCAGTCTCTTGAAGTTGCACATCACATGGTTTTCAAATATCCTTTGTAGTTTCTTTTCTGGACTAGAAATGTGTATTCATCTTAGGAATTGTGTCAGCTCCATGACGTATTTTCAATAAATTTTCCATATTTTCTCCAAATAATTTTAACTTATAAAAGTGTGCCATTATTTTATGCTAATATTTCTTCTATATCTTTCTTTGATGTTAGTGTACCTGACTCAGCCTTTAGCATATATTCCCAAAGCGTTCAGTAATGTGGAGGATATAGATGGAAGTAAAAAATGCATTCCTGCTTTGAAGAAGTTAACAGTTTAGTTGGCCAACTGCATTTTTACTTCAGATATCCAGTGTAAAATACTATTTTTTTAAGCTTCTTTGCCAAAAAATAAAAGTGTTTTATATATAGAACTGAAAAGAGGTTTTGTTTCAGTGCTATTTAACATTAGTCCTTAATATTACTAATTATGGTTATTTGACTTGGGAATGGAGAGAAAGATTGAGGGGTTACACTTACCCCTTAATCTTTGCAAGCATATACAAGATTCTGCACCTTTTGGGGAAAGATAGTGTTCAGTTGCTGGTAAGTTTAAATAAAAGTAATTAACAGAATTATTACATTATTACATTAACAGATTTATTACATCCCTTTAAGGTTAATGTATATTAACTAAATGATAATATTGGTATCATGAAGTTTGTTTTTAAAAGACTACTGTTGCTAAACTCAGACCGCATCTGGGAAGCCCAGGGTTCAAAGACATACTGTGATGTGTAACTGTTCAATATGTGCTAAAACATAAGACTGAGCATGAAAGTGTTCTGCTGTGAGCAATCCTGTTAAGATATACAGATTCTCAGAATGACTACATTATATATTATTCGTACTTTAGAAGTAAATTTCCGTCATAAAACGATCACTTAAGAGCAGTGTTGTATCTTGCTTTTTTTAACTTGTGAGCAGAAGATCATGTTATATGAGCCTATGAAGACTAAATACATGTAAACCCACTCAGGATTTAGTGTTGAAATTACAAATTAGGAAAATTAATTTGACAAAAATATAGTGATATATACAATCATTGTGCTATGTAGTAATTAGCCATCAATAGTGAGCAGGGTTGTAATCCCTAGATCATGAACTTTGGGGGTCAGTCACCAGGAGAGGGTACAAAAGAACTAATGGTGCAAAAGTTTTTCTAACTTCATTCTCAGTATCTTTAAGTTATCATCAAGTTGGACTCAGAAGTTTGGGCCTTCCCCATTTTCTGTTAGGGAAGTGGCCCAGAATTCCAAAGGCAGTCTAAATCCTGAAGGGTTTTTTGAAGCCTGGAAAGACACTGCGGTTCTGGAGTTTTGGGTTTTGTTTTGGTTTGGTTTTCTTAGGCTGTATTGTACCCTCCCCTTTGCAACGATATTTGATTACCCATTATTGAGAAACAGGACCATATCGGTAAAATTGATGCTTCATTTGGGAATATCACAGGGAAGGAAAATTGAGAGCAGTAGCAGAGTTTCTCCCATTAACACATGTAGAAGTTAGGAACTATGAATTCTCTTTCCTTCTCTCAGGGCTACCCACTAGCTTCTAGATCAAGAAGGATATTCATAAAGACTTGAAACAGGGCAAATATATATAACATCCCAGAAAGTAGGTTATATTATGAATGAAGGAGTCTTCAAGATTGAAAAACTTCCTATTCCTCCATGATCTATCCACTGCCCTCAACCTGTAGCTGACCCACCTGGCCATTTTGTGATTTAAAGGAAACCTCCTCTCGTCCCCATCCTACCCCACTCCAATACCCCTCCACCCCTGAAAAAACCTCTATCCTACCTGGAACTTCAGCAGATAGAGAACCATTATGATGCTATCAGTCATTCATACTCTCATATTGATTATTTTAAAATATAGATTATACAATTTTGAAACTAGAAGGGTCAGAGAAGGGATAAAGAAAATAGACCAAAGTCTATTTCTATTTTCAGCAAAGTCTAAGTCTATTTTCAGCATGTTAACATTAACAGCATGTTAAAAGCTAAAACTAGATCCTAGGTCTACTTATTTACAGCCTAGTGTTCTTTCCAGATAGCTTCTCTCTAAACTGCGTAAGGTGTGTGAAAAGAACTAGGGATGGCTTAAAGCTCTGCTGTCCAATATGGTAACCACTAGCCACCTGTGGCTACTGAAGACTTGAAATGCAGCTAGTCCAAATCGAGAAGTGCTATTAGTGTAAAATACATACCAGACATCAAAGAACTAATACAAAATAAGAATGTGAACTATTTCTGTAACTTTTATATAGATTAAATGTTGAAATGATAGTTTAGATATAATGAGTTAAACAAAAGCACTAAGATTAATTTTACCTGTTAGAGATTTTTTTTTTTACTTTTTGACTACTATAAAATTTAAAATTCGGTATGTGGCTCACATTGCATTTCTACTGGACAGCGCTGGCTTAGAATATGTGAGAAGAAAGAGGGATAAGAAGGGAGACCTGTGGGAGTACCACAGTGGGGGCTTTGAACAGTCAGGAGATGGCACAAGGGCATGTGGCTCCTAGAGCTTAAGGGAGGAGGATCTTAAAGAGCAGGAGTGTAGAAAGGTAAGCCGCCAACACAGGCCTCACCTTCAGGGTTTACCCCTGGCATGTTCCTGCTCCTCTTTACCCCACCACCCTAGTTGGTATTTTCCAGAAGCCATGTGTAACTGTTTAATTCTGGTCAGGTCCTTATAACCTGGAAAATGATATCTTAAAAGTCTGGAGAGACTGCTAATAACTGGGAATTTACAACTCCACTTATTTTTGTGTTGAGCTAAAATCTACCTTCTCTTAAATTCAAGATTTCTACATGAAAACCCTTCAAAAAAGTTTTATTTATCCAGGATAAATAATCTCCAGTTCTAAACCTCATAATCAGATAATGTCCTCTAAACATCTTGTAATTTATTAATGTCCATCTTAATATGTGGGTCTCGAAACTGAACACAATATTGAAAGCTAGGGTAACTAGCTCAGAATATAGTGAGACCATTAACTTCATAAATACTATACTTCTCTCAGTGCACAAGAATCCTTTTAGTCTTTTAGTGGCTACCTCAACACTCAGCTCCTATTAAGTCTGTAGCAAAATTAACTTTTTACATGAAGTACTTTCATACCTGGGAGGTGAGAAAGAAGCTTATAGATTCTTATGCAGGGCAAACAGAAGGTGAGTACAGAGGTGCCTTTTACTGTATTTTACAGTGCACAGTTTATGTGGAATTATGAAGTACAATGTACCTTTAACTCTAAGATTTAAACATTTATTTACAGATTATTGATAAAGGATGTAAAGCTAAAGTGTTAGAAGCCACTGACAACTGAAAGTAAAGCGGCTCTAATTATAATGTAAAATTAGTGAAGTTTGATCCAACAAAAATACAGATTTACATATAAATTTTTAGAAACACATCTTTTGAGCAAACTAAAATTAAGCTGTGATCTACCAGCAAGTGTTACTTTGTTAATAACTGTGACACATTTTAAAACTCAAAGATGCTAATGTATAACATTAGAATCATTAACTGTAATTAAGTTATAATACATTTACTCTTTCTTTTTACTCTTAAATTTATTCTTTAGTGTCATCTGACTGGATACCATGTTACATGTTTCTGTAATTATAGATTACTTAAAGCTTTAAAAAAAAGTAACATTATTTTATCATCTATGTCGTAGGATAGGGGAGCAATGTAACTTAGTAGCTAAGAGCTTTGGAGTCAGGCTGACTTGGGTTTGAATCTTGACCTCCACGCTAACTAGCTCTGCAGCCTTGGGGAAATTAACCTCTCTATGCCTCAGTTTTCTCATTTATAAAACAGTACCTGTTAGAAGCACTGAATCAGCTGATATACATAAAGTACTTAGTATCATACTTAGCATACAGTAGGGTAAATGTTTCATAAAAAATTACCTACTGTTATGCTACTGAAAAGAACTATATGTGCTTCTAAAATAGAACCTTCACACAATGAAATGGCCTGCTGGCTATTTAAAATTAGTAGTGTTGTAATATATATATATATTACAGAGAGAATGAGAATGAGAAAACTACCTTTTGGTATTTCCATGAAAATTAATGTAATTTTTAAGGTATAAATTATTTTTGCAGAAGAATGGAATAATACATCTTTTTTTTAAACTAAGAATGGCTTTCGATTGATAGTTGGGTCAGCTTGTTGATTTCTTATGATTTTAAAGTATGAACCAACAGATGTTTTTAATATCTTTTTTTTTTTTAACTAATGAAGATTTGGATTCCTAGACTTGCCCAAGCACTTCTGTCTGCTGTAGCAGACTTGAGGCTTTTCTCATTAATGAAGCAACTAGAAAATCAGCAAGTGGCAAGATGGGTGGTAAGTCCTAAACACTTTAGAAACTGTATGTCAGTTACTTCATTCCTACAAGCATGAAGCACATGAACAGGTCAGTCAATATGATTGATTCCCAAAACAGTTTCTGAAGGTAATTTGTACAACTTTATAGGGGTACTTCCATAATTAAGAACAGTAAAATGCAAGTGGACATGCTATCTCCCTTCTGAATGAGCCCTAGGTGGCAGAAGCCACTGATACCCTCCAAAACTATAAGAGGCTAAACCCTAGGACCCAGCCTTGGGAAGCACCATGACTCAGAACTGAGTCCTTGCCTCACTTTCCATAATATTCAGTAGGAATAGTTCTAAACCACTGCCTACCTCACAGATCACCTCAGCTGTTTACAACCCTTGTTCACTCTTCCTCCAGCTACCTGAGACATATCTTTTCACTGATGCACTCTTTCTCTTCTGGCTAGAATGGTAGAAATAGCTGGACTTTGTAAGAGAATGTGGTATAGAAGACTGTCTTTTGTCATTTGGCTCATTTCACAGTGGGGAGATAGATTCTCAAACTCCCATTCAAATCTTGAATGGATTTTCCCATTTAAACCGTAAGTAAGCTTATATGAGCCAACTTAGAAATCTTACTGCCTTTTTTATATTTCTGTTAGCAAATATGTTCCAAATTCCAAGTAACCAATGTACCAACATATTTCTGAAATATTGTTAATTAATATTAACAATTTATTATTAATAGGACATATTTCTGCAGGTAGTCTGTTGATTTGCATTAAAAAGACAGATTGCTTTAGCGATTGAGTCCTTGATAATTGATTCAAGGATTAAGTCAATCTCTTTAATTTGTGCTTAATACACACTGTCGAAGGCTGAACCTAAAATGGCAAAGGCATAATGCCTTTGAAATCCTTCCTCCAAAGTAGCAGCACTAGGATCTTCTAGCTCAGGAAGAGCCTTTAACTTCACAAAAATTGGAAACATATTTTAAAGTCTGTATTTGAAGAGATAGGAAGCTGGTACGATGTTTAATACCCTTGCAACAACTAATAAGTTTCTTTTAAGGCATTTGTTTTGTAGACTGAATGATGCTTCTGTTTGCATGTTCTACCAAAAAGTGGTTTATTAATTTAGTCCATTTCCAAATTAAAATTTAATGATGTTTCCTGATAGTCATGATTTTTTCTCTCTTACGTTGTCTTAAATTTTCCACCAAGAAATAGGACAACATTCCAAGCAAGGTCAATAAAAATCAGTCAAAATACTTTTCAGTAATATAAGACAATTGGAGGAATGCTGATTGTGAGACTCTAGTTATGAATTTCATTCTTCTCTGAACTCTACCATCAAAGAATCTGTGTTTTATGTCTTTTATTAGTGTGAAGTGAGATTTAAATCAAATGCAATGCCACAAAAATGTACCTGAAAGTATAAACTTAACTTTAACAAATACAGACCTGGTATCATAGTTGTGCTTGATATAACTTCTTAAAAACAATATTTGGACATGCCCACTTTTAACATTATTTAGACTTGCTTGCTATTTTCCTTAGAATACTAAGCTTTTCCATTTCCCACTCCATATACGTTTGCTTATAATTGTTCTTAGTTTTTTTGCCAGTTATGCTCTTGGTTCACGTGGTATTGCTGTACCAGAACTCTTACAAACACCATGGAAACTGTTCTCACTATAACTGCTCTTTTCTACTATCCTTTGGAAGGTTCGAAGTTTATGAACAGGTGAGTAACAGTACTGTTATAATTATGTACAAAACTCTAAAGCATGCTTTTGAAAAATCTTAAATTATCAATATATTGCAATGTCCAGTGGACCCCCTAATGCTCATGAAGGCTATTAGAACCACAAATTCACAGTTGATGTATTTATTATAGCAGGAAAGAGATATACTCAAACCAGATAATTAAGGAGAGTTTAATAAAAGGACTGTTTACAAAGGTGTAAACAATGTTTGGAAAAGCTAATAAGGGGATACCATAGTACCCAAGGGCTAGTCACAACAGGAAGTTTCAATTACCCTTTGGCCCCAAGGAGCAAGGAGAGGAAAGTTACTGAAATCCATAGAGCTGTAACTTTGAGAGGACCCCAACAGGAGAGGGGCACAGCCAGCCTTTAACCATAGCAAGGAAAGAGCAGGGTGAATAAAACACCCTGACTCTTCTGCCCTGCTGTTAACCAATACTAATGAGAAGCCAAAAAGCAAGATAGCCCATTGATATAGTCCATAAAGGTCAGCCTCCCTGCATATTGAGCAGGTGAAGAGTAGAGAGCATATCTGGATGGGCAAATAGAAAACATATGGACCTGGTTTGGGTTTATATAAATTGGTATAAAATACCAAGCAAAGGGAACATGAGAAAAGGCACAGAGCTATAAAAGGGCTTCATTGTATTCTGGGCAGGTTGTCCAGAGGAGCTAATGTGTGGTAGGATGTGTGGGAGGAGAGAAGAATGAGGGATAAGGCTAGAATGGAACTTTGCCTTTCTCCAGAATTTGGACTTTACAGGTAGCAGCTTACCACTGGTGGCTTTCGAGAAGCATGACACAATCTGATTTAGTAGCAGTATTTAGGATATACCGAAAGGGAATAAGCCAGAAAATTTGGGAATCTAGTTAAGAAAATTTGGGAATCTAGTATCCATTCTCCCTTATATGTAAGGTTTTTGGGAGGATCAAGTCAAATAAGATCATTTCTGCATTAGACTCTCGACTGCAAGAATAGGCATTCACTTAGGTTACCTATAGATGAGGATATCTAAACATTGATTTCTATCAAATGAGAATATTACAATAGCTCTCAAGAATTAAATGAGACTCTATGGACAGTATATAGCGTATAGCACATGACCTATTACAAAGTAAGTGTTCAGTAAGTACTGATGATTGACAATGATATTAAGTAATATTTCTGGGAAATTAAAAAAAAAGACTATGATAAGATTCCAAACAAGTGACACAACTGTGAAAAGATTCTAGAATAGTGAGAGGACTTGATGTAAAATGATGGCAATGAGAATGGGGAGGAAACACAGTGGATGTGTGGGATGAAAAGTTTCTATTTAAGGTGACTCCAAATTTTAAGACTGAGAAACTGAGTGATACCATTAACTTAAACATTAGACACTAAATAGGTTTGAGGGAAAGGTGTGGAGCTTATTTCATACAGTTTGATTTTGAATGCCAGTAAGAAATTTATGTAGAAATATTCAGAAAGGAGTAAGAAATCCAAGTCTGAAAATTTGGAGTGAGGTTAGGTAGGCCTAGATATATCTGGGCATCCCCTAGGTAGTTTCACTATGGCAGAATTTGCAATTAGGCTGTCTGCAAGTCAGACCAAGCCACAAATGTTTTATTTCTCCTACACAGTGTTTGTTTTTTAACTACTTGGCAAAGTTTTTAAATTGGGAGATCTTACCTAAAATCTGGATTTCTAGTTCCTCTTGAAAAAAAATGTAAGGCCTGTTAACATTTTGGGCCAGGATTCCTTCATGATGATATCAGAGCCCCCATGCAGCCAATATCACACAATTTTTATTACTTATCTGGTCTCTGTAAGCATTTGAACTTGAAATCCCTGCTCTTACATCTTCACCAACATTGGAAATTTCTTTATAGTTACTTATTAGTTAATAGGTATGTAATGGTACCATAAAGTTGTTTTATTTTACCACTGTCTGTAGTCCTCATGATTAAGTTATCAGGTGCTTGCCTTCAACCCTTTATTGAGAGAAGTCCTAATAGTAAAAACCCACATTTCTATCCATGATCATATAGGGTTTTATAAGTAAGATTTTTTTTAAAAAAAATCAGGTGTATATACACATCTTTCAGTTGGACAAAATTACCAGCTTACATTCAAAACAAAACCACATGTGCCCAGATTTTCCTTATAAAATGGGGACTGTCTTTTATCTCTTTTATCTCTTTAGGAGAGACTTGATCATTTTTCCACCAGGAAAGCGACTGGCAGAGTTGTACGGTTAAAAGATGGTATACCTTTCAGTAAACAAGATAAACATTAGGACACAGAATAACTTCTTACTTGAAAATACTAGAATATTAAAGCTGGAAAAGACCTTACATATTACCTCTCTTTATGGATGAGAAAAATTAAGAGCCAGAAGTTTAAGTAACTTCCCCAAGTTCACATAGCTATTTATACCAAAAGGAAAATGCTCTCATTGTTTTTAAAAAAATGTTATACCACAGCGTAAATAGATAACTTCTGAACTCATTTCCTAGTTGTCTTGACAATACCTTTTCCTTGCTTACAGTGTCAAGTACTCATCCCTGGTGGCACTTGCCTTTATAATTCGTCCCACAGCTGTTATTCTGTGGATACCTTTGCTGTTCAGACATTTCTGGCAAGAACAGAGAAAGCTTGATCTTATTCTACATCAGTTTTTACCTGTAGGGTAAGTATGGCTACAATCCATATATTAATTTTAAAAACCTATAAATTATAAACAAGATTTTACATCTTTTAGTCAGTTACATCTTCTAACGTCAATGAGAATTGTCAGACCAAGGAAACATAGTATTTCCAATTTTACATGTTATATTTTTATTTGTGATTCTGAAGTATTTTAATTTGCTTAAGTGAGGATCTTGGCAATTTTTCTAAATTAGAACTTTCCTATGCTTTATTTCTTAAATATTTTTCAAATTTTTTTTTTTAGAGATACTTGACTCCTTCACATTTGTATGGGGCTTTATAATATATGTGTTCACATATTACCTGATTTTCACAATTCTTGGATCTAGGCAATGTAGGTGTTTTTACTTTGTGATACAGAAAATGGAGGGCTTGGTGAAATTAAAAATGAATTATAGCCAGTGTCACTGGGTTGATTGCTCTGATGGAAATGGGATTGAAACCCAAGTCCTCTTAACTACATTTTGAGCTCCTAGGATCAGAATTATCCCAGGTATCTAGTGGAATATCCAAAATAATTATTTATTGAAGGGATGAATGCATTTTGACTCTTAAAACAGTGATCTTTTTAATATACTAGTATTCACTCTGTACAGGTTATTTTTGGTAGCTATTAAAAAAGGACAAAATCATCCGGTGGCTAAGTTGCCAGTGTTGTCATTTCTCAGATTTATTAGCATTGTTTTGGAAGTAATGCATTCATTCAGCAAATATTTATTTAATCCTAGTATGTGCTAGGTGTCGTTCCAGATGCTGAAGATACAGCAATTTAACAAAACAAAGTCCATTCCTTCATGAAGTATACATTCTAGTGGGGGGGGGAGACAGCTAGAAACATATGATTAACATGTTTCTCAAATGACAATAAGTGCTATAGGGAAAAATCATGAGAGCCTGCAGATGAAATTACAGCCCCAGTCAATATCCTGACAAGTTATGAGACCTTGAGTCAGAGACACCCAGTTAAGCTGCACCTGGATTCTGGACCCACAGAAACTGAGATAATAAATGTTCATAGTTTTTGGTTACCACATTTTGGGGTAATTTGTCATGCAGCAATAGATAATACAGAGTTTGTTACTTTTAAAAAGTTTGCTTAAATATAGCTTCTCTCAATGAAAGATCTTTCAAAACGATATTCAGTTGGTAAAACTTTTAAAGCATTTTTAAACTGGCTTTTGATGCAGGGCACTTTGCAAAGCCATATGCCACTGTTGGATTTTCAGCAAGTTCAGAATGTTAATCACCCTTTTATTTTGTTTTTCAGATTTGTCACTTTGAGTTTCTCTCTGATAATTGATCGTATTTTTTTTGGTCAAGTAAGTAAAATTATGTTTTTTTTAATTTAAAAAAACTATTTTAATGTAATCATTTATAACACTAAAAACTCAACCTTACTGTTTAATCCATGAGTATCTGGGAGCATAAGCAAATCATTTTTTTAATGATATGGGATATATTAGAAAAAAACTACTAGCATATGCCTTTGGTTAACTTTGCTGTGCTTTCTATATAACAGAATTGTATATTCCTAATTGAAGTTCAAGAATCCATTTTCAGGCATTTTTGTCAGGTCTGAACATTTCTGTCAGGTTTGTAACAATAAAGGTTAATTTTTAAATGATTTTAATTGACCTCAATTATTCAGAATTCAAATTAACCAGAATATTCTTTAAGCATCTGATTTGGCATTTTAATCTTATGACTATTGGTAATGCCTTTGGTTGTTTTTAAGTTCCCTGTTTTTAAGTCACTCATGGGTTCTGGAATCAGATGCCACTGTCTGAGGCCTAGTGCCCTCATTATTAGCTGTAAGACCTTGGACAAGTTGTGTATCTTTCTTGCCAGTTTCCTTATCTGGAAATAATTGTGATACCTGTCTCTTACGGTTGGAAGATTAAATGAAATAATACATGTAAAACGCTTACAACACTGCATGGCACAAGTGAGCCCTTAATGTTAGCTGCTGCTGTCATTACCTACTTTATGCTATAATTCAAACTGCAATGTTTTCAAAGCTTTATCTTAATAGGTAATATCTGATGCCATAAGGTAGAACAGTAAAAATTTTAATATGGGTACCAAACACATATACTCATAAAAATTACTTTTAAGGATTCTCTTTACGTCCAGTTGTATGTAAAACTTAACACTGTCATAACATTTATTCATATTTGCTTGAATCTCAAGAACCCAGTGTTTCACAAATTAACAAAAAACACATTAGTACTTAGAACATAAAAAAATTAATAAAGAATGATTTCATTGTTATTACAAATGACAATGAAAACACAACTATACAAAATCTATGGGATGCAGCAGAAACAGTTCTTAGATGGAAGTTCACCAAGATACAGCCCTTCCTCAAAAAACAAGAAAAATCTCAAATAAACAACTTAACCTTACCACTTAAAAGAATTAGAAAAAGAAGAACAAACAAAACCTAAAGTCAGCAGAAGGAAGGAAATAATAAAGATTAGAGAGAAAATAAATAAAATAGAGATTTAAAAAAATAGAAAAAAATCAATAAAACCAAGAGCTGGTTCTTTGAAAGGGTAAACAAGATTGACAAACCTCTGGCCAGGCTCACCAAGAAGAAAAGAGAGAGAACCCAAATAAACAGAATAAGAAATGAAAGGGGAGACACAACAACCGATACCACAGAAATACAAAAAACTATAAGGGAATACTATGAACAATTATATGCCAACAAAATTTGACAACCTAGAAGAAATGGACAAATTTCTAGAAACATTCAGCCCACCAAAAATGAATCAAGAAGAAACAGACCTATTGTATAGCACAGGGAACTCTACTCAGTGCTGGCTCTGTGGTGACCTAAATGGGAAGGAAATCCAAAAAAGAGGATATATGTATATGTATAGCTGATTCACTTTGCTGTACAGTAGAAACTAACACAACCTTGTAAAGCAACTATACTCCAATAAAAATTTTTTAAAAAGAAGAAGAAATAATTTGGACAGACCAATCACTAGAGGTGAAACAATCTGTAATTTTAAAACTTCCTACAAACAAAAGTCCAGGACCAGATGGCTTCACAGGCAAATTCTACCAAACATACAAAGAAGAGCTTATACTGATCCTTCTCAAACTCTTCCAAAAAACTGAAGAAGAGGGAACACTCCCAAAGATAGTCTATGATGACATCATCACCCTGATACCAAAACCAGACAAAGACACCAGCAAAAAAGAAAATTACAGGGCAATATTTTTGATGAATATAGATGCAAAAATTCTCAACAAAATATTAGCAAACCAAATCCAACAACACATAAAAAAGATCATGCCACAACCAAGTGGGATTCATCCCAAGTTCACAAGGATGGTTCAACATATGCAAATCAATGTGATACACCACATAAACAAAAAGACAGAAATCACATGATCATCCTAATAGATGCAGAAAAAGCATTTGACAAAATTCAACATCCTCTGATGATAAAAAACTCTTACCAAAGTGGGTATAGAGGAAACATATCTCAACATAATAAAAGCTATTTGACAAACCCACAGCCAATATAATACTCAATGGTGAAAAGCTGAAAGCCTTCCCACTAAAATCTGGAACAAGACAAGGATGCCCACTCTCACCTCTTCTATTCAACACAGTATTGGAAGGCCTACCCAGAGCAATCAGACAAGAAAAAGAAATAAAAGGTATCCAAATTGGAAGGGAAGAGGTAAAATTGTCATTATATACAGATGACATGATACTATATATGGAAAAACCTAAAAACTCCACATAAAAACTACTAGAACTGATAAACGAATTCAGCAGGTAGCAGGATACAAGATCAACATACAGAAATCAGTTGCATTTCTTTACACTAACAATGAAATATCAGAAAGGGAATGTCAAAAAACAGTATCTGGGACTTCCCTGGTGGCGCAGTGGTTAAGAATCTGCCTGCCAATGCAGGGGAGATGGGTTCAAGCCCTGCTCTGGGAAGATCCCACACGCCGAGAAGCAACTAAGCCCATGCACCACAACTACTGAGCCTGCGCTCTAGAGCCCACGAGCCACAACTACTGACCCCGTGTGCCTAGAGCCCGTGCTCCGCGACAAGAGAAGCCACCACAGTGAGAAGCCTGCGCACCACAATGAAGAGTAGCCACTGCTTGCCACAAATAGAGAAAGCCCGCATGCAGCAACGAAGACCCAAAACAGCCAAAATAAATTTTTAAAAAAATCTTTCAAAATTGCACCCCCCAAAATAAAACACTTAGGAATAAACCTGACCAAGGAGGTGAAAGAATTATACACTGAGAACTATAAAACATTAATGAAGGAAACCAAAGACGATTCAAAGAAATGGAAAGATACCCTATGCTCTTGGATTGGAAGAATTAATATTGTTAAAATGGCCATACTACCCAAAGCAGTCTACAGATTTAATGTGATCCCTATCAAATTACCCATGACATTTTTCACAGAACTAGAAGAAATAACCCTAAAATTTATATGGAACCATAAAAGACCCAATATTGCCAAAGCAATCCTTAAGAACAAAACAGGAGGCATAACCCTCCCAGACTTCAGACAATACTACAAAGCTACAGTAATCAAGACAGTGTGGTATTGGCACAAATACAGATATATGGATCAATGGACCAGAACAGAGAGCCCAAAAATAAACCCACACACCTACAGTCAATTAATCTTTGACAAAGGAGGCAAGAATATACAATGGGAAAAAGGCTCTTCAGCAAGTGGTGCTGGGAAAGTTGGACAGCTGCATGTAAATCAATGAATTTAGAACATACCCTCACATTATGCACAAAAATAAACTCAAAATGGCTTAAAGACTTAAATATAAGACATGACACCATAAAACTCCTAGAAGAGAACATAGGCAAAGCATTCTCTGACATAAATCATACCAATGTTTTCTTAGGTCAGCTTCCCAAGGCAACAGAAATAAAAGCAAAAATAAACAAATGGGACCTAATCAAACTTAAAAGCTTCTGCACAGCAAAGGAACCATAAACAAAATGAAAAGACAACCTACAGAATGGCAAAAAATATTTACAAACAATGAGACTGACGACAAGGGCTTAATTTCCAAAATATACAAACAGCTCATACAACTCAACAACAACAAAACACACAACCCAATTGAAATATGGGCAGAAGACCTAAATAGACATTTCTCTAAAGAAGCCATGGCCAATAGGCACATGAAAGGATGCTCAACATTGCTAATTATTAGAGAAATGCAAATCAAAACTTCAATGAGGTATCACCTCACACCAGTCAGAATGGCCATCATCAGAAAGTCCACAAACAATACATGCTAGAGAGGGTGTGGAGAAAAGGGAACCCTCCTACACTGTTGGTGGGAATGTAAGTTGGTACAGCCACTGTGGAAAACAGTATGGAGTTTCCTCAGAAAACTGAAAATAGAATTACCATATGATCCAGCGGTCCCACTCCTGGGCATATATCCAGACAAAACTCTAATCCAAAAAGATACAGGCACCCTTATGTTCACAGCAGTACTATTCACAAGACATGGAAATAACCTAAATGTCCATTGCAGATAAATGGATAAAGATGTGGTATGTGTACACATACACACACACACACACACACACACACACACACAATGGAATACTATTCAGCCATAAAAAGGAACGAAATAATGCCATTTGCAGCAACATGGATGGAACTAGAGATTATCATACCAAGTGAAGTAAGTCAGGAAGAGAAAGACAAATACCATATGGTATTACTTATATGTGGAATCTAAAGTATGGCACAAATGAGCTTATCTACAAAACAGAAACAGACTCACATAGAGGACAGACTTATGGTTGCCAATAGGGAGGGAAGGATTGGCAGTTTGGGATTAGCAGATGCAAACTATTATATAGATAACAGGTAAACAACAAGGTTCTATTGTATAGCACAGGGAACGATATTCAGTATCCTATGATAAATCATAATGGAAAAGAATATATAAAGAAGACTGAGTTCGGGCTTCCCTGGTGGCGCAGTGGTTAAGAATCCACCTGCCAATGCAGGGGACACGGGTTCAAGCCGTGGTCCAGGAAAATCCCACATGCCGCGGAGCAACTGAGCCTGGGCTCCACAACTACTGAGGCAGCATGCCACAACTACTGAAGCCCGTGTGCCTAGAGCCCATGCTCCGCAACAAGAGAAGGCACTGCAGTGAGAAGAAGCCCGTGCAGAACAACGTAGAGTAGCAACGAAGACCCAACACAGCCAAAAATAATAAATTTATTTTTTTTAATTAGTTCATATTCAAAATTATTAATGTAAACTACGGTCTGGTGTTTAGACTTCACTCTGATTTAATTTCATGATTCAGCCAAATTCCCTAATGCCAAAGATTCATACTTGGCACTAACACATTTCTATTTCTTTTTCCTTCGATGATGCCAGTGGACTCTGGTTCAATATAATTTTTTGAAATTTAACGTGCTGCAGAATGTGGGATCATTTTATGGTTCTCATCCATGGCACTGGTACTTCAGTCAAGGATTTCCAGCTGTCCTGGGTACTCACTTACCCTTCTTTATTCATGGCTGCCTTCTAGCCCCAAAGAGGTACAGGATATTTTTGGTGACTGTGCTGTGGACACTGCTAGTTTATAGGTAAGATTTTATTTATTCAAATAGTTCACTACTTAAATGTTACCAAGAAGTTAACTAAATTATTTAAAAGGTAAACTGTTTATCTTTTGGAGGTGCATTAATTCTTATGATTTGTTAGTGGGGATTATTTAGCAGATGGAAAATGTAATAATTATGCTGGTACTCAGACAGACTGAATACTTTTGATACAGTTTGCTTAATATGGACGGATACATTCAATTTTTAAAGAGGGTTAACAAATTGTACTTTTAAAAAACAGAAACTGCCAAAATTTTAAGTATTGAAGGACCAGAGAAATATTTTGAAAATGTATGCGCCTTTATTTGAAATTTGAGTAAAATAACTTACTTGGATTGGTAATAGAAATCCTTTTTTTAGAATGCAATTGTACTTTAGAATATCGCATTGACATCAAATGTTAGAATTACTTTTAACACATCATCATCACCTTATAACTAAAGAAGAATGAGACTGATTCCTAAAGCATGAAATTCAGTCTCAGTAATTACAAAAACAGATCAGGTTAATTATATTCTTTTTAAATACATTAACTTCTCAAACCATCGTTTAATATAAAAAAATAATATTTTCTTTGAATATCTTTTTTTACTATAGCATGTTGAGCCACAAAGAATTCAGATTTATCTATCCAGTTTTACCATTTTGTATGGTGTTCTGTGGTAAGTATTTTCGTATAATAGAGAAAAAAATCAATTATAAAGAAACAGTTAAAAGACAATCAATGCTTATTAAACTCTAAAATATTATTTATTTTCTACTAGGCTAAATAAGAATTGCTCCTTAATTACAAATTGAGTATATTACTGCAGCATTCCCTTTTTGCAGCCTAAATATCCTTTTTCCTGTGTCCTGTGAGATAAAAACATAAGGATCCAGTATCCATAACACCTTTTGGTGGTGGTGTTTCTGGCTGTCAGAAATCTTTCACTAAAAAGTAATACAACATGTCTATTTTAGAATAGCTAATTTAAATTTATGGTTAAACTACAAAGTTCTACATTCCACAAATGAAAAATGTACATTAAAACTAGTTTTTAATGCTTTACACACATCTATCCCTTCAAGACTCACTCTAATGCATATGCAATTTTTAAAGTGATTCACACCTCTGACTTAGTTTTTAATCTTTTCTCCATTTTTCCACTAGGTTTTTTTCAGTAAGTTTTTTACTTATGGCTGCTAAAAAGTCTTATATTACTCGGCTCTGGAAAATATGAATTTTTTCATTGGTTGGTTTGGAAAATTTACGAATTAAAACTTTATTAACTTCAAGTTTAATTCAGAATGAGTGTTGGCTTCCTTCAAATATTAATCACTAAAAAAATCACTGGACTAAGGAGGGAAGAAATGAGTAATCAACTGGGCCTGGAGGCTCAGAAAAACTGGGAAGTTAATGGTACCAAACTTTTTACTTAAAAAAAAAAAAAAAACCTCCAAACAACCCATCGAGTTAAGCAGCCTTCTTTGACCAAGTATAAGTGATCTCCTGCAGATCTCAGATGTAGTCTCTTCAATTTAGACACAAACACACACATCTATGTATTTGAAACATCTAAAGTTCTGAAACCAAAGTTAGTGTCCTATTTATAGTCTTACTTCATATACAAATGCAGGCACAAATAAAAATATAAGCATCTAAGAGCTATTTGGCAAGTTTTAAGAACAGTGGGACCATTTAGCAGAGCAAATATGTTCACAAATCACTATTCAGATTTAAACTTTTTTTTTTTTTTTTTACAATAACTTGAGTTAGAATTATAATTGTTTGCTTTTCACCCAGGTAAGCATTGCCAGACTACTGGAGGACAAATATTTCTGTGCACATGTTTGGTTTGGTTAATTTACGAACTTGGTTTCATTCCATTTTTATAATCTGGTTTTTCCAGCATTCCACTTCTCTGCTCTGTCTTTACAGAGTGTTTTAAAGACTTGAGTTGTCTGAATTCTCATTCCCATTCCAAAAGAGTGAGTCTTTAAGTGGCAGGATCTTGGGTTGGGTTTCTGCTTAATCTGTTTTTACTACAGTGGCCAGTGCAGACTTGCTGGTCTCTGATTAGGCCACTTTGTTTTTCCATATGCTTATCTTTTTAGCAAAACTGCACAGGTACTGTTTCAAAAGTCAGATAAGGATTTTTAAAGAATGGTGGTTCCCCTGCCCTCCCTCCCATTACCATACTCAGAGGCAATCACTTACACTCTTTTAGGTGGTTGTTTTGTTATTTGTCTCCCTCTCTAAATAAAATGCTAATAATGCTCTTAAAGGTTACTGTTTTTGGCATTATCTGACTTCTCACTATGGAAAATGAAAATATAGATTTCCTTAGCAAAGTGGTTTTTTTGTTTTGTTTTGCCACATACAAGAATTACTTTTACAAATTAAAAAAGAAAAATTGTTTAGCATCTCCAAATTGTCCAACACTATAGTGAAAGAAAAAAATAATAATAAAACATAAATCGTTCTCTTCCAGAAAGAGATCCATGCCACCACTCATAAACTGACCACTGAAAATCTCCCAGGAGCTTAGTGGTGTATTTTTCTAAGAGGATATTCTGTTATACTTCCTCCAGAATTACTGAGACCTGTATGTACACATCCATTGCTAGTGCTTGGAGATTAAAGTGATAGGTAAATGGAATAAATACAAGTCCTGTTTGTTTAGCAACTATGTACCAGGACAGGCACTGGACATAACATTTTTTTCTAATACTTGAAAAAGGTACTGTTAGGGAAGATAGGGAAACTAATTCCAGAGCTAGAATTCAAATCTGTTTCTGTTAGACTCTCTAGCCATAATCTTTCCGCTATACCTCAATTCCTTTTTCTAGAAAAAGGTCAAGACATGGATGATAATGGATAGTGACAGTGAATGGTCAGAGAAATTACAAAGATGACGTATTGCTGATTTCTGTTTGTCCATGACAGCATTACAGCTTATACTACACTTCCATGAAAGATTACCAATATAATTTGCAGTTAATATTTGCTTAGCTATAAAACAAAACATTACCAGTGTTACAATTCAGTGTGTCTATCTTTATATAGGATACTCCCTAAACAACCTGAAATTGTGGAAGAAACCAGCTCTAAGTTTCCTGTTTCTATCAAATATGTTCTTTGCCCTCTATACTGGTTTAGTTCATCAACGAGGTACTCTTGATGTCATGACTAATATTCAAGAACTCTGTTACAACAATACAAATATATCTTCAGCTTCAGTACTTATGATGATGCCTTGTCACTCTACTCCTTATTATAGGTAATAAAATTTGTTCACTATATGCTATTATTACGAAAACTACTTTAAAATTCCTTTTGGATTCCTGGATTTAAATTGATCAAATGATTATAAGAAATTTGAAACTGCTATTTATGTCAATGAAAATCATATACAACTTTCAAATAAACTTTAATATTCTTTTTTCAAAACAACTTACATTTAAATAATCTGATCAAAAGCCTATATGATATTTTATACTATTTAAAGGTAGTTTAAAATATCATATAGGCTTATTTGATGGTACTCTTAGTAAAGAAATTCACTTATCATTGATCCGTACAAACCTATCGTACATCTTATTATTTACATAATTTTGAAATAATCTCAAAACACTGGATTCAAGTCCAGATTTACTGTTGTACTGTTGCCCTGGTCTTAAACCAGTATTTTTAGTCTCTTTGGATATCAGCTGTCTTGCCTGTAAAAATTAGGGAATTCAATTAGATGACATCCTAATGCTTGGATTAAGTGTGTCTGGGAAATAACACTGAAACTGCCTTTAATTATGCAGGACGTTTAAAAAGACATCATTGGGCTTCCCTGGCGGCGCAGTGGTTGAGAGTCCGCCTGCTGATGCAGGGGACATGGGTTCGTGCCCCGGTCTGGGAAGATCCCACATGCCGTGGAGCGGCTGGGCCCATGAGCCATGGCCGCTGAGCCTGCGCCTCCGGAGCCTGTGCTCCGCAACGGGAGAGGCCACAGCAGTGAGAGGCCCGCGTACTGCAAAAAAAAAAAAAAAAAAAAAGACATCATTGACCCTATGCTTGTATTTCAGGAAGCTGTATTACTTCACCAATTGCCCAATAAGGGTAAAAGGACAGAGCAAACAGCTTTCCTTTAGAAAATTCTTTACCTATCTGGCTTTAAACAATGTGAAGTTATTTTTCCATGTGCACAGTCAACTTAATATCAAACTTGATATCATTTTAAGGTAATTTAACACTTTTGGAATACTGTACTTAACTGAATCATTAATGCCAATCATTAATATGCAATTTGGAAATGACTACCAAAAGCCACAGGTTAGATGGATTTAAGACCCCAAGTATCCCTTTAACTTGAGGATCCTATACTATATAAAAAAGACTAGAGCTGCGAGAGGGACATTCACTCTCCATCCATGCTCTCAGTAGAGTTAACACTGAAGAGAACAGGAATTCTAGAGGCACCAAGATGCTCTCCCATACATGGTTGTAGTGGTTGATATCTTAGGCTTTGTATAGTTCACCTAGTTCTTCTCTTACATTTTTTCAACTTGCAAAATGGAGCACACAAAAAAAAGAAAAAAAAGTCTGATACCTACTTTGGAATATAAGGCTGGCAGCTTTTTCTCAGTTTCTGCTTTCCCCTTGAAGCAAAACCTTCATCTTCAAAATTATAAAAGTCATGAAGTATTTGAAATAACTTTATTTATTTAGGCACTGTTGGGTCTTTGTTGCTGCATGTGGGCTTTCTCTAGTTGTGACGAGCTGGCTTCTCATTGCGGTGGCTTTTCTTGTTGCGGAGTACAGGCTCTAGGCATGTGGGCTTCAGCAGTGGCAGCACACAGGCGCAGTAGTTGTGGCACGCAGGCTCAGTAGTTGTGGCGCAGGGGCTCTAGAGCGCAGGCTCAGTAATTGTGGAACATGGGCTTAGTTGCTCCATGGCATGGGGGATCTTCCTGGACCAGGGCTCGAACCCGTGTCCCCTGCATTGGCAGGTGGATTCTTAACCACTGAGCCACCAGGGAAGTCCCAGTCATGAAGTATTAAGGTCTTGTGTAAATTTATTTTGTATGCATTTCATAGATAAAAATAAACTTTTATCACTTATTAATTTTTCTTCTTTTTATAAATTTATTTTTGGCTGTGTTGGGTCTTCGTTGCCACGTGCAGGCTTTCTCTAGTTGTGGAGAGTAGGGGCTACTCTTCGTTGCGGTGCGCGGGCTTCTCATTGTGGTGGCTTCTCATCACGGGGCACAGGCTCTAGGCACGCGGGTTTCGTTAGTCGTGGCACGCAGGCTCAGTAGTTGTGGCTCATGGGCTCTAGAGCGCAGGCTCAGTAGTTGTGGCACACAGGCTTAGTTGCTCCGTGGCGTGTGGGATCTTCATGGACCAGGGATCGAACCCGTGTCCCATTGGCAGGTGGATTCCTAACCACTGCGCCACCAGGGAAGTCCCTATATTAATTTTCCTGAGGCAAAGTTGTAAACATGGCTTTTTGCATGGCCCAAGTAACTGGCTTAAGTTGTTATGATTCATCAGTCCATCTTTTTTACATACACTCTAGTCTTTCTATGCCACAGTAAAACCATTACTTATTTGAATTTTGATCAGTGAACCCATGTTGCTCTCTATTACTAAATCTTACTTATATAAATATTTAAGAAAAAAAGAAGGAAAAACTTGTCATGTAAGGATTCAGAGCAGAAAGAGGAAAAGAATCCTTTCTGGTTCATGATCAGTTTTCTACTTTGCCAGATATTACTCTCTTATTAACAAGCAACATACCCGGTCCCAAAGGCCCCATGCATCCCTGGAACAGCATACTAATGTTATAGACTACTGAGTCCCACAGGCTGCTGACCTACTTCCTGCCCTGAAATGGAGTTTTGCTCTTTAGTTTGGACTTGAAGTTACTGCACAGGTACACAGTGTGAGAATCATATTCTCCATTTTTGAGAAAACTGCATTAAAGGTGTGCCTCCTCACCTTAACTGGAACCTAGTTTAGATTCAGATTTCACATTTTGTTATGTGAGCGTATCTTAAGAGTAATTTGAAAACTTTCACGAAAAAAATTTTTTTTTTACTTCTTGTAACTATAATGGTAACTTTCTTTTTATAGCCATGTCCATCACCCACTTCCAATGAGATTTCTCCAGTGTCCCCCAGACCTGACTGGAAAAAGTGATTATCTTGTTGAAGCAGATATATTTTATCTAAATCCCTTAAAGTGGTTGTATAGAGAGTTTCAAAATGATTCAACGCTGCCTACTCACTTGATCATCTTCAGCATCTTGGAGGAGGTAAGGGAACATGAAAAAAGGTATAACTCAGTATTTTTATTTCACCTCAGGTTTAGCAAACACTCAGGTAAATAGACAACATCACTTTTTTTATGGTCCCTTTCAACCCATATTTTATAACTGGTCTTTTCCCTAGTCCAAATCAGCCCTAGTTCTATAACTACCAAGGAATATATGTTACTTACCATGAGTTAATTATTTTATTAAGAAATTGCATTGTTTTATTAAGAAAAGGGTTTCAGAAGAACAAACAGGTCATTCTTAAATTCTTGAAACAGTACTCAGCAAAATGCAGCCTTTATTTACTTAAACATTTATTTACTTCTAGGAAATAAATCCTTTCCTAATTTCAAACAAGTATGAGAGAACTGCTGTTTTCTTCCACACTCACTTTCCGGAGCGTCGAACTGGAAGTCACATATACGTCTATGAACGGAAGTTAAAAGGGAAACTCAACCAAACATGAACATGAAATTCTGACTTTGTTTAGATCTTTCTCAGAGAAATAGACATTGCTGAGCAGAAATATCCAGATGCTGCTTAAATATGCTAGTAAATACTGGGTAAAATTCATGGAACTAGCAAAAAACCACTATGAACTGCTTTACCAAATATCACTACTGAGGAAATATATGAAAAATATCACAAAATATAAAATCATATATTAATAATGCAAATGCCAGATTTTAAATAAAGACCTTTAGTTTTCCTCATGGTGTAGTTTTATTGTTTCTTCCACAATATTCATATGTGCAAGAAATTTCACAAGAGAACAAGTCAGCAAGCTCGTAAGGCAGCAAATTCTTCACAAGTCAACGGGCTCTTGAACCCACAAAAAGACAAGAAGTGTAAGATTATAAAATGTTAGAGATGAAATTCCATCACAATGTACTTTTTTCAAGCTCTACTGGAAATTTAACACAAATATCAGTGTTAATTTCACTTTGTCATGTATGATTTGAGCTTGCTTTAAGCTCATACACTGAAAGGAAGTCTCATTTCATGCACAAAATCTGTTGCATGCCTGGCTTCCTTAATATAAATCTACAGTTGAACATTTCCAGTGCCAAGAAAAATTCAGCAAAGCTAAACTACCGGAAAATGCAAGTTAGTAAGCTTCTGCTTGATGCTTCTGAGTAATAATATAAAATCATCAAACTGATACTTCGAAATGATAAAAAGACACTGTTATCTTGATAATTTCATCTTAGTTTCAACACCAAACAGTATAGAAAGCATCCAAGTTTCTGTTACAGTTTTCTAATTTAACTTAATCATGATGGTCAATATTTAGGATCAAAAGGTAATTGCCCCAATTCTATTTCAAGGTTTGCCATGTGTCTTCCATTAGTGCGAGCATATTTATGCCATTTACCTTCCCTTTTATAAGGTTGTGGCTGAGGGTGCTTCTGCTCTTGTTTTCGATGCCTGGAGCTTTCAATATTTACCATACGTTGCTTTTTATCTGGTCGACTGAAAGCAGTAAACACATTTTTCATCCATGTTAGAGTTAAATTTATTTAAACAAGAAACAATTTTAAAGTTTTTCTCCATTAATCTATTATCTGAACACTGAAAAAGGATGTTAAATTAATCTGAAGTATAATCCTACTATAACCATACGAAAAAGATTCAGTGAGTTTATACTTTTATCCTATAGAAGGAAAAAATAGACAAACTGTGCTGGCAAAGAGGGAAAACACTCAATAGATAAGTAGAAATGTGACAATAAAATAATGAGATGTGTTTCCATTATTTTTCCTCCTTTCCTATAAAAATTAATCCCCCCCCCAGTGGCTTCATTCATGAATACATATACATCTCTTACAGAGTCTCTCTCTCGAAGCTAAGGCTTATAAACAATGTCTACATGAACAGTTCTCCGTCTCTATAATCAGGCTTCTGTCACTACTTCACTGAAACACTCCACAATGCCATCCACGGCCATCCAATTCCCAGCCAAGAAATCCAGTCTTTTCCGTTTTTTTGTTTTGTTTTGTTTAAGCATTTAACACTGCAATATTCCTTTTACTTGAGAAGATCTTTGGATTTTCATGATGCCACTCTCTGGCCATTCATTCTCAGCCTTCTTTCTCTACAACCCCTTGGATGTTGGTGTTCCCCAGGAGTCTGATAAATATGTCCAGCCTAGACTGTCTACACACGCACGGAGTCTGGGCTAGAGACAGTCATATAACCAACAGCCAACTAATTCTCTACTTGTATGTCAACAGGTACCCTCCAAACACAATTCTCATTTCCAATTCCCCTTATGCAAAACCTTATGGTATTCCTTAGTGTAGCTGATGTCACTATCTAACTAGTGACCCAACCCAGAAATCTGGAAATCATTGTTACTTTCTACTTCCCTTTCACAAGAAATACCACCAATTTTACTTACTATATATTGTTCAAATCTGCCTCCTCCTTTCTACTCCAGCTGCTGCCCTAGTTCAGATACCCATCAGCTCATGTCTATACTGTTTCAAAAGACCGCTTTCTAGCATCTAGCTTCACCCTTTCCAACAAACCCTGCAGGCTACTGCCCGTGACCCAAAATGCAATAAAGCAAGTCCTTCAGCATAAAGTGAAGGTTCTTCATGCTCTGAATCTTTTCTTCTGTTCACACCCCAGCATTACCTTGCCTCCTTAAAGTAGCATGTCTTCATATCTACAAATCTGTGCAAATGAAGTTCCCTTTGAGTGGAATGTCCCACCCTATCTGCTTGGCAAGTTCTCACTTCTCCTTCAAAAGTTTGTTAAAAAGTTCAGTTCAAAGGCCATCTCACTTATGAAGCCTTCCCAAACATCTCCAGACTGAGGCCACCATATACATATGCCTCCATACCTCCACTGCATTCCTTGTACTGACCTAATTCTCCAAAAGCTTGTGAGCTCTTTGACAGCAAGAATTTTTCATTTGTTTCCTCAGGGCAGCCTCACAGTACTTTGCACTAGATATGTATTTAATGACTAAAGACACCAAAATCAGTCTCATTATTTTATAGACACATTACATTTACTCAAAAAGATATATATATAAAACTATCTCAAAGTTAGTTCCCTTTCTAAAAGGTAAAAAAATAAAGCTAAGAAGATTAGGTTAGTTTCATGTTACAGAATAGAAAGCTGATATGCAATGGATACAATATTACTTTTAGAGATTATATATAAAGCACACACATTAGAACTTTTGGCTTGCTAAGTTTGCCACTTTGATCATACCTCTACCTTTACCAACAATAATTCTGTAATAAATGTATTAGATATCATAATTTAGTTGGTAAATGGAATAGATAAATGAAAGTAAGTGGGACACCTGAATCGTTATTCTGATTTCAAAGTGAAATCTGTATTTTTCCTCCTAGCTTCCCAAAGTGAGTAAATAAAAAATTAAAGGAAAATAATTTCACTTAAAATGATTATCTTTTCATAAAGTATAATGAAAAGAAACAAAATAGGCTAAAATAGGATTATATATCCTTAACTGATTTTTAAGATAGAAATTAAACCATTCGCTCAAGTCAAATTGATTATATGAAATTTTCAGTTTGTAATAGATTTTAACTTAAAATTTTATCTT
This sequence comes from Grampus griseus, assembly GCF_964374135.1. Lineage (NCBI taxonomy): Eukaryota > Metazoa > Chordata > Mammalia > Artiodactyla > Delphinidae > Grampus > Grampus griseus. The sequence continues at coordinate 99,011,065 of NC_139018.1, forward strand.
TCAATTTAATTTATCCTAAATTCTCAGGCAATAAAGTACTTTTACAAATAGTACTTTTGTTTACAAGAAGTACTTTTACAAATACAGCTGACCCTTGAACAATGTGGGTTTGAACTGCGTGGGTCTACTTACACATGGATATCTTTCAATAGTAAATACTTCAGTACTACATGGTCTGTGGTTGGTTGAATCCACAGATGCAGAGGAATTGCAGATACAGAGGATCTGACTACAGGTCATATGCAGATTAACCCCCACGTTGTTTACAGGTCAACTGTAGTAACATTCTAAGAAATTTATCAAATGATACAAATGCTATCCAATATAAATGTTAAAAACTATTATAATAATAACATGGTGCTATGTAAACCGACCTGGGTCCATATGGAGGGGAAAAGGTGTGACCAAAGAAGTGTCTATATATATATCCATCCAACTTCTCAAATACTCCATCATTATCTACTTGATATTCCTTCATGTCTTTAAGATAATCTTTAACATCATTAACAAAGTCAGTGAAGAGCTTCTGATCATGTATAAAGATACCATTTAGGAAAAAATTATTGATGAAGTGATCAAGTTCTTTCCAATGATGAAAACTATCCAGTTTTTCTAATAAATACCTTTCTATTAACTGTCTAAATTCATCTATCCTTACAGGATTCAACATTTTAACATTAAAAAGATTAATGGATTCCTGTTGAGCACATTCAAATACACCAGAACAAGCCTTTCTGAAAGAATTATAATTTCCACCACAGTCATGCTCAGCACTGCATTTCTGTGAATTTGTATTTTTTCCAAATTCTTCAAAATGAGGCTTTTCTTTCCTTCTCTCTCTTTGCGTAGTAGGGCCTCTACTATTCTGGTTTTGTGTACGTGCCTTATACTGTGGATATAAATATTCACTAAAAACTGTTGTTGGTTTTTTGGCTGCTGCTTCTTTTGTAGCACCAAATCTTTTATTGCCTTTTTCATCAAAGATATTCTTGGTGGTATCTTTGAAATGTCTGAAAGTGGATTTAACTGAATCTGAGAATTTTTTCAGATTTTCTTTTACAGCTTCTTTAGCCTGTTTAATTTTTTCTTTATGATGCCTCACAAACTCCTTGGTAGAATTCTTCATAGCATCAAATGTTTCCTTAACAGAACCCAAAAATGTTTCCTTTGACTTATTTTTAGCTCTGTGGTTTCCTCTGTTCCCTTTCTTTTTTCCATCAGTTTCTTGTTTTCCATTTTGATCTTTTGCTTCAACATACAGTCTTTCCCACAAGTCAGAACGCTGTTGTTCAAAGTTTAGCTTGCGCTCCAGCTCAGTGAGTCTTTCCCGTAACACTTCTATTTCCTTTTTTTCAGTCACTACACTGGGAGAGTCTGGGTTGCTATATGACTGACTAGAGCTTAGCTGCTGGAGTTCCACCCTTAAAGCCATGGTTATTAGTTGTTCTCTTTCCAGTTCCCTCCTTAGCATCTTTGCTTCTGCCAACAGAGTCTCCTTTTGATTAAGGAAGCTTTGTGTTTTCAGCTTTTCTTCTTCCAAATGCTGCTTAAGTTTCTGATTTTCTGTAACTAATTCAGCACTTGTCCCTTTATCTTCCAATATCCTAATCTGTTCTCTTAGTTTCCTTAACTCTTCCTGTAATGAAGATAAGGCTTTTTCTTCCTTCTCCAGAGATATTCTTAGATACTGATTTTCTGTATCAAGGTTCCTTTTCTGAGTTTCAAAGGACATTTTCTCTGCTTCAGTATGGGTCCAACACCGTGCAAGGTTTTCCTTCAATGACTAAAGTTTTTTCAAAGATAAGAAAGAAAAATATCAAGAGCTTTAAAGGCTGAATTTAAATCTTTAAGATGCAACAAATACCCCATAAATGTTTAGTGTCTATTTCTGCAGAGACTACCCTTTATGTAGTTTTTTCAATATATGAAAACTGGAAAATACAAGGTTCATATGCAGGAAAATGCACAGCAAAGAGCTTCATCAAAAGAAAAACATAGCACACTGGAGGAAGACAGCCTTCTATCTTTTGACTACAGGACTCCAATCTCTCCTGAGAAAGCTCCTAGAGAGAATGTAGGAAGGACCAAAGGTTCTCTGGTCCTTGGGTGAGGGCGATTATCTCTTATAAAAAGTAAAATTACAGCTAGAGATGACTTCAGGCTTCAGAAAGTTCTGTTTATACTCACTGCACTCTTTGAAGGAAAAAAATTTCAATAATCTTAGTCCTATTTGAAAGATCTTGGTCGTACGCAAATTAACATCTCGAAGTTCACATAAGTTATACAAGTTCTCCCATACTTTAGAGAACACACTGAATCTTGGTGACATTTACAACTAATTTCTCCAATTTCAATTAATTTTCTGAAGAGACTGTAACCAGATTAGCAATGCAACTCTGAAGTCAACATTCTTGCTGAGAAATTATGTCCAGTCAGGTTTAGAGAATTCTGCTGCAGTGCTAGGTAGCCTTGAATGTTCTTTCTTTCAATACATGTATTAGTAACAAACTTTCATCACAACAGCAAGAAATTAAACAATATGCTTAAACAGGTTAATGGTTATAGCACTATCCAGTCAGTTAATTGTTAGAGCACTATCTAGTCAGTTAAAATATCTTCATAAATCAGCAAAACGATATAACTTTGCTTAATTTACTACAAATATTATGACTATTCCCTTTGAATCAGACCAGAAAAATATCTGAATTACAGAGACCAAAAAAAAAAAAAATCCTTTGAATGAGGATATTTTCCACTTGAAAAATAAATATCTGAAATGGATATTTCACTGTCTGGCTCATTAACCTTCAAAGAACAAATTAAAATTTAAAATTTCCTTACAGTCATTTCATCTGCTCTCCCTGAGTGAGAGAAAACAAGTTTCATCTACCCAACAGAAATGGACTTTGGAGAATATTATGCTTACTGAAGTAAGTCAGAGAAAAACAAATACTGTATGATATCACTTATTGTGGAATCTAAAAAATAATACAAACAAATGCATGTAGCAAGACAGAAACAGATATAGAAAACAAACTAGTGGTTACCAGTGAAGAGAGGGAAGGGGGAGGGGCACATTAGGGATACGGGATTAAGAGATACAAACTACCACTATGTATAAAGTAGATAAGCAACAAGGATATATCCTACAGCACAGGGAATTACAGCCATTATCTTGTAATAACTTTTAATGGAGTATAATCTATGAATTACTATGAATTAGCATGAATTACTATGCTGTACACCTGATACTAATACTGTAAATCAACTACACTTCAATTTTTTTTTAAGTGAACTATGGAGTAGAACAGACTAATGTAACATTATCTTTAAATGCACAAGCACGGGGAGCACCACAGAATGACTGGAGGGTACAATATTCTGTATCTAGTAAACTCTAAAATCTTGAATCAAGTGACTAAGCAGATGCTGGACAGGTCTTCCATGATGATCTTCAAAATCCAAACTACATTTAACAGCTGGAGACAAAAGGTATGCAAGAACTGACTCAGCAAACATCTATACAGGGCGAGTCTCCTTACAGCCAACATCATTCTATAGAACCATAAACCATGATGGTAAGAAGGAAATAGCTGCTCTTTTTTATAACATCCTCTGCTCAAGGCAGGGAAAACTAAACTATTTACAATTAACTTCAGTAGTGCCTCCCTGAAAGATATATTTCAGATGTTAAGTGGGATTCTGTCTTCCAAAGAAATACAATCATAACCCTATAAAGAATATATAAATAAACTGTGAAGGAAATTTAGGGAAATGGAAGGAAAAAGGAATAGTTTACCTTTCTACCCTGAGTTTATCTGTAATCCCTACACCCTTCTTAGGCAAGAACTAGAGAGGAGACCAGGTATTTTGCTAATCCTCATAAACCCAGAATAGACAGCACAGTCCTGTTGGAGCCAGGTGAATTTCAGGTATGAAAGTGTAACATGCTTTCTCTTTCTTCGTAACTGACATGAAACCAGAGAAAAAGGACTGGCTGATTATTTCCCTTGATCAAGGGTGGCTCCTTAGAGAAGCTACAAACTCTCCTCTCTCTCTCTCTCACTGAATGAAAATGTTTTGCTTGGCTCTATAAAAATAACGTTAATAATAATAATGTTTTATAGATAATATCAATTAAAATAATGTTAACTATAATATAGTGATTAGGAATAACATCTTTGGAGTCAGATAAACAGAATTAAATTCAGCTCTGCTGGCTGCTAGACTTGGGAAAGTTACTTAACTTTTTTGAGCCTCTTTCCCAACTATAAAATGAAATTAATACTTGCTTAATTCACTGGGATGTGGTGAGAAATAAGAGAAATACTGTATGTGAGGTACAACAGTGCCCAGGACACAGTAAGTACTCAATCAATAATTACCAATATTATTACTGATTTACTAATCTGCACTGTAGTTGTATCTGAATAGCATAATTATTGGCTAACAGAATTTTAAAATTTTATTTCTAGCACATACCTTATAATCTATAAATGACCCTTGTTCCTGTTGACACTGGGAAAGATAATCCTTCATATCATTCAATTCATCTTTATGTATCTTTCTGACTAACTGTTGACGCTTCTGAATCTGAATTGTGCCTAAAAATAAAAATTTTTATTAGGGATATATAACATAAATGTCATGATTACCAATATTTTTAAACATACAATAAAACATTTACTTTGCATATATTTAACTGCTTAATCCAGACAGGATCATTTTCTTCAAAATATCAGCATTTCACAGTTCTATAAAAATTCTGATTATATAAACAAAGAAGGAATAAGTAAAGTCTTACAGTGTCATTCATCAAATGGTGGTATATGGATGTTAATTTATAAATCAGGCCAAGTAGGTTAATATATTTTTTACTTTATTTAGCATACACCAGGGATATTTAAGCAGTTCACTATCCTCTTGATTAAAACAAGCCAGACCATATTACCTTGCCAAACAAAAAAATTTATGTAAAGTTTCTGTCTTACTGTTGTTTTTAAGGGCTGAGGTACATAAAGTGTTGCATTCCCCACTTCAACAGAGAAAGGAACAAACCATGGAGTCTATTCACAGGTTATAAGTAACTAAGGAAAAATGAAGATGTCTAGTTTTTCTCACTGTATTTTGCCTAAATGATATAGCACAAGCCCAAAAAGAATAGCAAGAAAAATAATTGGCTAACTATAATTACCCACCATTCTCAAAGCCAGATCTTTTAATAACTCTGCATTAGTTATGTCTGTACTGGAGTATCACCATCCCTATCCCAGTAATAAAGAAATCGTAAATCAACCAGGATGCTATATTTTCATCCTAAAAATCAAAATGTTAATTTGCCAAGACATGCTGTTCACGTGCTGCTACATGCTTCATGCACGAGAAAAACAACAACACTAAATCAAAAAGAAGGCAAAATGCATTTGGCAACCATAATATTACATCTACTGAGTGGCATACCATTATGTAAAAGACATCACAGAATTTTGTAATGAAAGAATATAATATGGGACTGAGTGAACTGATGAGGATGATTATAATTTTTGTGACTTTCTGTTTGAATTAAAAAAAGAATATAATAATTAATAGTTAATCGATTTCTGAAAAATTAACTTATTTCTTCAGTACATCTTGAAAACCACTAAAGAGAAAACTTCTGCCAAGTTACAGACAACTGTTACCAGTTAACAGCTATGATATCCTGTTAGAATTCACTTCTCAAAAAAAAAAAAATCACAAATTTGCATGGCAAATTTGTTTCAATATTACTCAAAAGAATCTCAGATTTTTTGAAATATTGAAATAAATTTATCTATAGTTCCCAAGGCAACTGAAAACTTCTTTTTTTCAAACTGCTAACAGAATGAATTCCTTTGGCCACTAGAAAATAACTTAAAACTAATGTGTTGAGATCTGAGTTTGCAGTACCATTACATAGCATATGTTTGATGACTATCAATGTGTCCTCTGTCAATCAATCTCACAAACAATTAGGTATTTTTTCCCCCTCTACATCTTCAGCTGCCTAACTATGAAGTGTTACAACCCAGGGTTTAAGGCCTTCTGGTTATATCCACAAATCTGCCTACCTTAATCACATTAACCCACTGTCAGTTTTTGCTACCACTGCTGTAAGACTTCTCTTCTACAGGTAAAGAGTCTCAATCTCACCAGAGCTTGCAGCCAATATATCCAGCTGCCTGCTAGGCACAATTTTGGGGGTGTCTTCATTTAAAAAACAAAAAACAAAAAACTGAACTTCAGCACCTGCCCTAATTTATTCTAAAATAAAGTTGAGTAAAAACAAACCGAACTGTGCTCACCGTCTATTAACTTTCTCATCTAGCGAAACTCTTCCCCTCTAACTCCCCCAACGCCAAAAGTAAAGCAGCTAACACACTTCTTGGAATTTAAAAAGTAAACCACCAATATCTCAAGCATCCAGGCTCAAAGTTCTGTTTTCCACTGTTACTTCAGTGTCCCTTATTTCACCAGCCTTCTCTCCATCCCCACCATCACGAGAACTGTCAAGGTCCTGATCACTGAATACCTGAATTACAAAACCTTCTAGTTAACTGTTCTAATTTTTCCCACACTATTTATCTTCCTGCACTTTTCCTCTAAAATTACTGCTCTCAGTTCACTCTATAAATCAAACTCTCCTACTCGGATTCCAAGATGTTTTACAATATAATAGCATCCCACATATTCCAACCTATTTTCCATTATCTCTAAATATCTATTCTGCTATAATCCTACCAGTCTTTTCAGTGCTCCCAAACCTAGCAAGTTTACTTTCAGATTATCAGGTTCTCCACTGCTAGAATGTTCTACTTTCCTTCCACATAGTGTAAGTCCAGACCCCCAACTTAAATCCTACCATCTCTAGGGTGACTCAGTGTCATAGTTTGAGCTATGATTCTTGTCTGTGCTTCATAACTTAGCACCTAGTTATATTGTTATACTGAAATGTCTGCTGAAAAGCAGGACAGCCTATACTTAAAGCAACTCCATGAGGAAACCAATCAATTAAACTCCGCTGTTGATTTGGAACATGGATAGTCTACAGGTAAAAGAAAGAATAAAACAGGTGCTTCATCAAGAATTTTTTAAAAAATTTTTGTAAGCACTTTCAGGACCTGAAGCAGTGCCAAACACCTATAGTACATTCTTTTACTATCCTCAGTCCTTCTAGTTCTCTCTTCCTTCCAAGATAGATCTGACACTCCAAATTTATATCACCAAGGTTGGTGAATGTTCTGAGTGATTAACTTAGTAGTTCTTGTTAAATGATTATAAAGCAAATGACTGATTATGGAGTGCAATGACTGACTTCACAGTGCCTGAGAAATTCAAGCTGGCTCTAAAATCAACTCAAAAGAGCTCTTAAAGTATTGAGATCGGTGCCACAATTAAGAAAAAAAAATGTGATGTCCTTTAAAAGTGACCTTGAAAAGCTATCATTCAGGTTAAGTTTTTTTATGTTCCCTGAGCCAATCATATTATTATATGGACCTATTATTATGAAAGTTGTTCCTATTCTGAAAAGCTAATTTGAAATACTACAGGAAAATGTTTATTAAATACAATTAATAAAGTAAATTTTACAAGTAAACAAAATTCTTAAAAAACAGGGCAATAATTTCTCAACTTTGAAAGCACTCCTAAATTGATCTTTCTACAAAATACTTAAAGGTCATGCAATTTGTAGAGTTTTAATGCAATGTGGATTAACATTAAATCACTGTCCAATTTTTTTTTTAGTAAGAAAAGAAGATTAAAGTAAGACCTTCTCCTTTGTTACCTCCATGTTTACCTGCAAGGGGAAAAAACCAAGCTCAAAAAAACATATTCATATACTTGCTCCAGCTAGATAATAAACAAGTATGTATTTCAAGTCAAATCTCATTACAACGAACTTCAAGGGAGGATACGAATTACAAGATCCCAGTATTAAATTCAAGCAGACATCCACCAGGAGTCTAAATACTTATTTTTATTAATATAAAGTTAAATACAAGAAGAAACACATTTTACTGACTCTGACTTTAAACAGGATTGTCTTCACTTTCTTCTAACATTACACTATATTGAATAATATCTTTTCCACAAATCAACAAAGGGAACATGTAATTCTTCAGTCTTAAGGAACACATTGTTGGAAGGAACTAGCAAAACCAGATTTACTCAGAAAGCTAAACTGTGGATTATGTAGGCAAAAATCCTAAAAGTAGTTAATACAAGGCAAACTGAAATTTGTGAAGTTGACAAGATCTAAGACATTTGTTTAAAGTGTCTTTTTCAAAATTCTAATAAAGCAAAAAGAATGAATATTCAGTTCTCAGCCTTATCTTTGTACAAATATATACCTTAAATAAGATTGAATGGTTAGGCTCCCAAAAGAAAAGTAACACCACATGGAATTCCTTCCTCTTTTCACCCAGGATACTTTTAAAGGCTTTGCATTAAGAAAATTATTAATCAATGTAAATAAACACTAACAAGGATAATAGTGAGAAAAGTATAAAACAAATGAATTCTTAAGTCATGTGAATCATGGAAGTAACAACAACGGTCACAAAATATAGTGCTTTCATGAAACCTAAAAGTAGAAATAATGAGCACCTATTATTGTGACATTTCATATGTAACTATTTAAGTGGAATTTAAATAATCCTCCTGATAAAGTCACAGTTAAAACTAGTTTAACTGTGATTCTAAATTAAAACGATTTGCCCTGTAATGAGCATTTCAGATTTTTAATCTTCCAATATTTTCTTTAAATAAATATATATATGAGCAATCCTTACATTTCTTAAATACTACCTCATTTCAGTGCAAACAGCTTTGTGAAGCAACACTATCCCCAGTTTCCACATGAGCAAACCAAGGCTCAAACACGTACAAGCTTTCCAAGGACATATATTTTAAGGAAGACACTGAAAAAGGATCCCAGAATTCCTTACTCTTTACCACCAGTTTATATATAACAAATTTTCAAATACTTACCATAGAAATGTCCAAATCCCATGCTGATTGCAATCACCAAAGCAAGTATAACGCATTTATTGAGACCACTATTGAACTGACGTTTACACGGCTCCTTAGAAGGTTCAGTTTCTTGTTCAGCAAGTAACCTTTCTTCAGATTCTGAACTAGAAACAGTCTTCTTCCTAGCACGGCGTCGTCTAAAGGCCGGACTGGGCTGATGACTGGTTTCATCACTACTGGATTCGTCATCGCTAGGCTGAGATGAAAATACTATTTTAAAAAGAAAAATGTAGATAAATATTAAATATTTTAGAAAAGCCTTCCCAGTAAATATGATTTAGAATGCCATCCCTACATGCCTTTTTACATACAACAGCCAAGAACAAAAACAACAGAATAGAAACAAAAACTCAAGTTTTCAAGTTTATCAACATAAAGCCAAAGATTTCAACTGTGATACATAAGAAACTGTTAACTATACTCTGTGCCTTTGAGGGCCTGGTTTTGGTTGTTTTCTTTTTTTTAACTTCCCTTATAGTTTACACCATTAGAACAATCATTCTCATAGCCTATTAAATTTCACTGCTATTAGAGCCACAAACAAATACTATTTCTAGAAGGGGAAAAAAAACCCTCTATCTCTTCATTTAATTTCAAATAGAGGTAATTTAAGCTCAGCTGTTTAAGGAACAGAGGGAAGTATATAAGCAGTTCCTGAGACTTAAAAAAGACAACAACTACCAAAAGTTTCCTTGAGTGTACTAGTCCCTAGTTTTGTTTCCATCCTATGAGCCCAAAATCAAGGTTCAAAGCACTATAGTTTAACACAGGTTTCCAGAAGTCAGATGAGCCCTTCCCTTCGACTGCCACTCTTACTAGAAGGTTATTAATTTTACCCTCTAGTAAATATGTCAGCATGAGGAAGTGACACAACAGCTATCTCCGATATTAAGGACTAGTCTTGTGCTGCTCCTTTATGAAAAGAATAATAAAAAACAATAAATTGGAAAAAAAATTCCACAAGAAATCTCAAGGACTAGAAGCATATTCATTGGAAAAAAACATCTTCAGCTTTTTCAAGTGTATAATTTCTTAACATTGTTCCATATATCAATAAACTATATGCTGACACAGAAGATTAGATGACTCAGTAATAATTTCCATAGGCCAGAGAGAAGAAAAAAAAAAAGCACTAAAAGTAAGGGTAAAATGTGAACATGAATTTGATACAAAGAGCTCCAAAACAACAAACATTCATGCTTCGAAACAGCAGAACAGTTCTTCAGAAGACAGGGTATCCATGCCACAGCAAAGCTGGTGACTTAGGTTAGACAGTACTTCTAAAAGATGTATCGTAGAGAATTTATAACTTTCACACTTACAACAACAAACACAAAGACAGAAGGCACTACTGAATGAATGAATATTCCTAATATTTAGTGATAATAGATGCCACTGAGAGATCTTTTGGTCATAACCCTTATGCCCATCATGTTTATCTGGTTATTCTTGATCACTAGTTTTTCCAAGATGTCGTCGCCTCAGCTGTGAGGTTACATTTCTTGGAAAAAGAGAAAGAAAGGAAGACTTAAACAAAGCATTACATAATACAAAGGCATTCATGATCATGGTTGGAGTACTTAAGTCAGACTTTCTGACATTATTAAGATGGGTAAATATAAAAACAAACCATTTGTCAAAATTTCTTAAATTTTCAATTCTACATTAACTTACTGCCTTCATTATACAGTCTAAGTAAACAAACCAGCCTAACCCACATGAACAAATTCGCATCCTTATCTAATGCTTCCATCTTTTTTAACCCATAAGTATGATAGCTGAAATATTTTGATTTTTAAACTTCTTTTAAAGCATAATTTGGCACACAGTCCAAGATGCAAGCAATGCAAAGGCATGCAATAAGCTTAGCCAGCTTTATTACAAGATCAATTTTGAACACCTGTTCAGAGTATCACAGATTACAACAGATATCTTCAAAGCACTAAGTAAATTGTAAATGTGACTAGGCACACTCAGCTCTAGAAAAGCTGATCAGATTTAGTCACACCACCTTGGAAAGCGAGTTGGCTAGGAACATGGTGTTTCAGCTGATCATCCCATCCCCTTATGCATTCAGGAATCTTCCACAGCTTCTCCCACCACCTTTCTTTTGTGAATAAACAGGAAAAAAGATGTATAAAGCTTTATTATAAAGAATAAAAAGGAAAAAGAGAATTGAAAAACACTTGTTTTAATTATCACTTAACATTATCACTTGTGCTCCATCGAAATCTAATAATCATGCCTTTTTAAAAAACATACATACAAAAAAAATATATATATATATATACACACACACAATACAAACTTTTCTACAGCTACCAATTCTGGTTCCTTAGGGGAGCAGAGGGTCATATGGAGGGAGTGGGAAATGTTCTTAAATCAACAAAAAGATTATTGCCATAGAATCTAATTTATAAAAAGAAAAAAATGAAGTTGAAATCCTATAAAGATGGAGAAGAAAGGGAAAGAAAAAAAAAAAAAGCAATAGGTAGCAGGAAATTAACCAACGAAGAAAAATACAGGCTAAGGGAAGAGAACAAAAACTCTTGATAATTGATGTATACATACTATTTTCAACATAGTCCGAAATCATTTTTGATTATTTTTTAACATTTTCTTTATTGAAATAATTAATTCCCTTGGGAGGGACAGCAATGGATAAAAATACACCTAAAAAAATACTCTGCTTAACTGAATCTGTAAAATTCCCAAGAAGTCCAAGTTCAGAAAGGAAATTAAAAACTAGATTAATGTGATCTTAAGTACTGAAGTTCCTGGAAAAAAAGTCAACAGTGTGTGGCATCGTTTCTTAAATGTCTGCTTTGACTCTTCTGCAATGCTCCTGGCTTCAATCTGACTATACATTCTGGCCCACAAATATTTTTAAATTAAACCAGCTTCTGGTTTAACCTCTACTTGAATTTTACTAGCTTAAATTAGAATAAGAAAAATTCCACTGTCTGATTCTGGCAAATTAAACAAAGAACGGTAAAATCTAAGACAATGATCTGAAATAAATACTACACGTTCCTGTCTTTTTTTGTGTTTTTTTGCAGTTACGCGGGCCTCTCACTGTTGTGGCCTCTCCCGTTGCGGAGCACACGCTCTGGACGCGCAGGCTCAGCGGCCTGGCTCACGGGCCCAGCCGATCCGCGCGGCATGTGGGATCCTCCTGGACCGGGTCACGAATCCGCATCCCCTGCATCGGCAGGCGGACTCTCAACTACTGCACCACCAGGGAAGCCCTACACGTTCCTGTTTTTGCATCAAATTTGGAAACTCTTATTATCACTAGCAATGTCCCAGGTATCTCTCACATAATTCACCCTAAATTATAATTGGGGGTTAAAAACCGTGCGTTGGGCTTCCCTGGTGGCACAGTGGTTGAGAGTCCGCCTGCTGATGCAGGGGACACGGGTTCGTGCCCCGGTCCGGGAGGATCCCACATGCCGCGGAGCGGCTGGGCCCATGAGCCAGGCCGCTGAGCCTGCGCTCCGCAACGGGAGAGGCTGCGTCAGTGAGAAGCCCACGTACCGCAAAAAAAAAACAACAAAAAAACACCGTGGGTTAATTATAGATCTCTTTCTTAGATTTTCTGTAACTTTGTGTCTAAATATTTATATTACCCTGAAAGATGTTATATATGTCCCTAAAACTGTGCCAAAGAATTGTAGAGGGAATTAGCTCAGTAACTCACATTTTACCTCCAAATGATTCTGTCTGAACAATAGGCATTCACTGCATTAAGAATGTGATTTACAATAGGTACATTTTCATAACTCAATCTAAAGTGAAAGATCCAAAGTTCAGGGGCTTTAGGATGCTGCTGTTTTGCCAGTTCCTTAAACCCTGTTTGGCACATGGTAGCACACAATAAATGTTTGTTGACTGACTAATAATTAAATGGATCTGGAAGCCTTCAATAAAGTTTCTTTCACTATTTCTATAATATAAAATTTGTACCACTGTAACTAAAAATCTTATTAACATTGTCCTACTTTTTTAAGTATAATGGCTCAATCTCCCACTCCTAAAGACCTAAAAACTGTCAAATGCATTTTGGAGTGTTTGAGACATTAACAAATCTCCTTGAAGCTATTTTTTCTCTTCTTTCAATGATAAAAGATGGTATTTACTGGACTACTGTGCTCTAGGCCCTAGATCTAGGAAAACACTAGATATATCAGTAGATTTTACAAAAAATTTTCATGAGTTTTACCCAAACATATTCAAAACTTGAAATTCAGGGTCAGAAAACAAGCCATTATATAAAATGTGGTCACAAGAGTCCTAAGTCTCCTATCAGCGTATCCGTTATGTAGTTCTTACCAGTTTCTGGCTGACAAAACGTATACTGGCTGCTAGAGGAAGAGCCCATGTTGAAGTCTTCCGGACTCTGTGCTTCTTTAACAATTATTGCTTCTTCTTGACTCCCAGTTTCTTCTAACTTAGGTGGCTCAAGTGTAACAATATCAGAATCATCACTGACAGCTCCAAAATAGAGATTGTCATCAGGTAACTTTTCTTCCTCTCCCTGAAGAATCATAATTTTAGAGACAAATTCAACAATTATTTATGGGCCTTATATTTTCTAGGCAGTTCAAAGTATATAATGGACTTAAGTAGTATGGTGATTGGGTTTAAAATAAGTCCTGCCCAACAGGAAAGGATTACGCAATAGTAGGTTCATCCTAGGGAATTCCCTGGCGGTCCAGTGGTTAGGACTCTGCACTTCCACTGCCAGGGGCCCGGGTTCAATGCCTGGTCAGGGAAATAGGATCTCACAAGCCGTGTGGCAAGCCCAAAAACAAAAACAAATAGTAGGCTTATCTTTCAGTCTGAAAATACCATCAAACCTGTTGGCAACTCTCTCTTTCAGAATTAAATCAAACTGCTGTCTACCATTCATTCGTGGGCTGCAGAAGCTGAGAAACAAACCCACCTTTCCAACCCAATGTCCACAAAAAGGAGAGGATTTGTTTCTCACCAGTTCTACGGGTTTATTTGGGCATAACTCTGTGGTCAGGGAGCCCATAAAAGACTGATTAAATTTTCCTGATAAACTTCAAAAGCTATGTAATGTAAAGATCATCCAGCTATCTAGTTTTATCTGGAAGTCAAGTAAAATGCCAAAGGACAAAGTTTGTTCTCAAATTTTAAAACTAACCTTCATTTTAGATATGAACCCTTAATTTCTCAATATAATTCAAGAAAGCAACATATTTCTAAAGAAAATATTAGAGGTGAAATGAATAGATCTTTAACACATTACCAAGAAATCGCTTTTCTAAATTAAAAGATAGCTTACTTAATTAGGAGTTATATGGAAGCTAACTTTAATCTTAAAACTGACCAACCTGCAGAATCCCAAATTTTTCAACAAAAGATATTTATAATTCAAATAGGAACAGAACACACAAATAGAAATGGAAGTTTTAATTAGTATTCTCTAATAAATACTGTTTATCATATAGCCACATAGTAAAACACAAGGTTACCTCGAGTGCTGACTTCATTTCCTCCAAAGCTGGATAAGTAGCTCCTCCCATTAACACTGTGCCATTCTGGCTGCTCTCTGACATAAAGCAAAGATCAATTTAATTACACTTCATCGACTTTTTTTTTTTGTCTGCATATATTATATAATATAGGCAGATAAAATCTATTCCTAATTTTTAAAGTGGATTTAAGGAAATGCCACATGTAATTATAACAGTCACTCTATTGTTACTAAAAAGATCTCTGTATTTCAAATATAACTATTTGAAATTGTCAGGGGATAATTTTAGGTACTGAACTGAACTCATTTAAAAATCTACTAAAAACCATAATCCCTAAATAAACAATCTCTACATTACAATTCCAAAGTACTTAAGCCAAGGTGTTTGTAAAAACCTGTTAATATGGAAAACTGATTCTCAGATAATTGACGGCACGTTTCCTAAATTCTTAGTTTATTCATAATTCTTAAACGTACCACTATTCTAATGACTGTCAACGCCTAGTAACACAAGAATCAAAACTATGGCTTCAAATTACAAATCTTTACAATAAAAAATGGACTATAAAAAACAAGCCCTCAAAAGAACACAGAAAAACAAGATAATGTCACCATAGCAGATGCATATATATTTTATAAGAAACTCTCAAAAAATAATATACAAATTAGATTTTATGTCATATTTTTAATGAAAAAGGCTATAAAATGTTAATAGAAGCTAAAAATATTAAAACAGTATACAATAAGCATCAGGTTTTATGCATAGCAAAGTATATGCATTGTTGGTATAATGTTACTTCCAGATAAAAAGAATTATAGATGGCTTTGAATTTTTTTGCTCATCATTTGTTTTTCTATTTTAACCCCACCAAAATAACAAAGGGAAAAAAACCCAAACATCACTTGTGTGTGTTATATAGCTCCTAACAGAATATTAATTTGGAGATAAGACTCCTCAACGAAGGTGGACTAGGGTCCAAGGACGCCTGAGGAAGTATGGAAATTTTTTTTTAAATATCTAAATATATGCATTTCTTGGGAGAGACCATCCACAGCTTTCAGATTCTCAAAGAGATCTCTGACGCATGAAAGATGAGAATCACTGTTCAAATGAGAATAGCAATCAACACTTAAGCTGAAAACAAGATTAACAGGTATAATCTTTTATATTTCTGGCCTTGACACATGCACTTTATTCTCCTGACGGAGAAATATTCTGTTTACGTTTTAATGCAATTTTTAAAAGAAAATTTAAGAAATAATTTTTAAATATGAAGATGTATTAATTATTTGGGTTTCTTAATCCTCTATATAATTAATATGGGCATCAAATCCCACAGAAGAATATATAACATTAATGCAATACAGTAGTTAAATGCCATTTACCACCTATAACCAAAGGTACTCTGAAGTGTGGTAACTGGAGAAGAATTTAGTAAATCCTTTGTGTGAATAAATAATTTTGTATATCACTAGTCTTAATCAAGGTTAATAATATTTAGTCACTGTTTACACTAGCAGTATCAAAGAGTCACATGGAGGCCCAAGTATGTACTATAGCTACAAACAAACAAACCCCCTGGGCAATTTGGTGCCACTGGGTTCTTTAGGCCTGCCCACCTAATCCACACGAAAATTCTAGTCTTTCAGTGTGACTTGATGATTTAGACTAGCCAGAAAGGCTGCCCACCTAGAAAGAAGGCAAGATTCATAATGTTGCTCACATATCCTATTAAAAAAAAAAAGAAAAATCAGACTTCTTTAAACTTACCTCCCTGCTCTAACTGCAATACTTGTAGCTCCTCTTGTGATAAAGATGAACATTCTGGGGTGAGCTCACAGCTGTCACTGGCTACACCATGTTCAGAATTCATCATCTCTGTATCAGACCCCTAGATAAAAAGTGTTAATCAGTTATTCGTCTATCAGCTGCCCAAAGCTGGATGTGACTACATGTAGATGCTTCCATTTTTAAAAGTCACAGATGCTGCTATACTCCAAAGGGAACAGTATCTATTCCTTTTTCTTTTTTAATTTAAATTTTTGGTCGCGTTGGGTCTCGTTGCTGCGTGTGGGCTTTCTCTAGTTGTGGCGAGCGGGGGCTACTCTTCGTTGCGGCGCATGGGCTTCTCATTGTGGCAGCTTCTCTTGTTGCAGAGCATGGGTTCTAGGGGCACAGGCTTCAGTAGTTGTGGCACACAGGCTCAGTAGTTGTGGTGCACGGGCTTAGTTGCTCCACGGCATGTGGGATCTTCCTGGACCGGGAATCGAACCCATGTCCCCTGCATTGGCAGGCGGATTCTTAACCACTGCACCACCAGGGAAGTCCAGTATCTATTCCTTTTGTTCAATTTAGTCCATAAAACCTACAGCAGGGGAGCCATAGGTTTAGATTCTAAAAGAAGTCAGTCCTGGAACTTCCCTTGTGGTACAGTGGTTAAGAATCACCTGCCAATGCAGGGGACATGAGTTCGAGCCCTGGTCCGGAAAGATCCAACATGCCATGGAGGAACTAAGCCCATATGCCACAACTACTGAGCCCACATGCCACAACTACTGAAGCCTGCGTGCCTAGAACCCATGCTCTGCAACAAGAGAAGCCACCACAATGAGAAGCCGCACACCACAATGAAGAGTAGCCCCCACTCACAGCAACGAAAGACCCAACACAGCCAAAAATAAATAAATTTTTTTAAATCTTAAAAACAATAAAAGAAGTCAGTCTAAAAGTCCAACACTCTAACTATG
This sequence comes from Grampus griseus, assembly GCF_964374135.1. Classification (NCBI taxonomy): domain Eukaryota; kingdom Metazoa; phylum Chordata; class Mammalia; order Artiodactyla; family Delphinidae; genus Grampus; species Grampus griseus. The sequence goes on from NC_139018.1 coordinate 99,028,367, forward strand.
CTATAAGCCCAAGCAATAAATCTGAATCCCAGAGGATAAGTTTCTAAATTTAGCTATTTCTATTAATTTGCTTCTACTCAACACTTATAGAACTACTCTAGGCAAGACATTTTGCTAGTGTCACAGGGTATGAAAAACTAAAATCTAAAATTCAAATTTATAGCCTATTCAGAGAAACAGCCACAAGCAAATAACTACTTATTATTGCAACATATGACTAAAAAGGTTTAAGGGCAAGGATTAAAATTAACCTATTAGATTAATGGAGTAAACTTTCCTTATAAAATTTCAGACTCTTATTCTTCCAAGGTTTTCCTTCTTACTTTGATGTCAGACTGTCTTTTCTTTAATAAAAGTGGATCTTAACAGGGTTTTTTTCTCATGTTAATTAGCAAAATAAGTTATCCACTAATGATTCTGTCTCTCTCCAGGCCCCTCCCTCAATTTTCCTATAATTTAGTAATCCATGAAATCAAAGGTCTGAGTTCTCCTGATATACATAACTCACAACAGCAAAAACTAAGAGATGTCATTAAAGCAGTGGGTTTGAGTTGAGTCCTAAAGAGAATTCTGAGTATAAGATTTTGGGATTGCCTAAAGTGGCAGGAGAATGGTAGTAACAGACACAAGGTTCGGGTTGAATTGTGAGTCACTGGGGAGACCAGATCTGGCCTAAATCAGAATGGTAGCAATGGTAAAGGAAAAGGAAATACATGTAAGAGACATTAGCAAGAAAGATTAGAACCTGATAACAAGATATGGAAGGAAGAAGGATAAAGGTACAAATATGATCAACTCTGTGACAAGGTATTTCTAATACAGAATGCCCAAATGACACACTTGGCTAAATGCCAGAAAAGTCTGCTATCTTGCTTCACACTACAGACTCCCACAGCTGCCTTACTTCTATACTGTTAATTATCCTTGAAGGAGAAATTGTTACTATGAGAGTTGATCTAAGCTTTGGAGAAAACAGGTTAAAAATAGAAAAGTCACTTATTAAAAAAAAGAAGAAAGAAGAAAAAGAAACCACATTCATTTCAACTCGTACAGCTGCTAATAAATTTTAAAACTTTCTTGCAGAAACTTTGGTTAATGTTGTTTTCTAGAAGTCATGACTAACCAATTGTCTAAATATTAAATTATCAAAGGAATCGTAAAAAATAGCGTTTAAAATTTTTATTGATGAAGGAAAATAAGTGAGGCTTGAGTCTAAAAATAAACAGGAAAATTATAGATAAATCCATTAACACTTTAAATAGGTATAGTTTTTATCTTACTGCTTCTATACATCACTATTTTATGATTTTTCTGTAATTAACATATATTACCAGTGTGAGAAAATAAATTACTGTTTATTATGTACTAGTTATGTAACATCACATTTCTATAATCAAATTCATTTTTTAAGAGTTCTAGCCATAGTCCTTTTTCCATCAAGTTCTGAAATGATAATATAACGTAACGTAACATAACATAACATGGGTGGAACACATGTTCTCCATGCTCCTTGGTCTGTTTAAACGCAGGCTCTGATGCTTTCTAGTTACATAATCTTGGCCAAATTACTGAATCTCCGTAAGCTTTGGTCAACTATGAAATGAGAATGAAAACAATCTGTACCACAGAGGGTTGTTTAAAATTATGAGAACATAAGTAAAGCACAGGACCTGACCAATAATAAGCCCTCAGTAAATACCTGCCTAATGTCTCAAAGCTGAGGAAAGCAATGTCCAATAACATGCTGGCTCGTGAAGAGTTTTCAGCAGTGAAGTGAAATGTAGGTGGGAAAAGCTATAGACAATGGAACCTTATGCTTAAATGTAAAAAACTAATGGCCTTCAAAGAACCCAGTTTACATCACTGTTAACACTGTAATATTACAAACTGCCTTATAAAAAGTATTCAGTAGCATACCTCATGATTGATGACAGTCCAACCACAAGATGAATCACTGTCACTGGAATTTTCAGACATTTTTCAGGTCTACAAATACAAAAACATATTGATATGTGGGACACATTTTTAAAAATTCTATAGGAAGTACTATATGTGACCCAAGTACAAAAAGTGGCGCTTACTGCCTTCCAGGTGAAACTGAGACAACCCACCCATAGATTTACCAGACAGGATATGCTTGCATATCTATATGAACAAATACAACCAAACTTTATGACAAGGAGATCCTCCTGAGCCAAAACAGTGTAGACGGTCGTACTGTGGAATGAAGAGGCAAGCTGGATCTGAAAGAAAATGTAGGATTTGGCCAGGCAGAAACAAAGGTAAATGAAAACAATCTGACTCTGAGGAAGTCAACTGCTGAGGGAATGACAAATGGGGAACAGTCAGCCAGAGCAAAAGCCTATGTTTTCAATGAACAGTACGGTGTGAAAATCATGGCTGAAGAAACCAGGTGGGGGAAAGAGAAGAGTTCCAAGGCCCAGCAAAATGAAATCTACTGTTGTCAACATGAAGCAATTAATATTTTCAAGCAGGGAAGGAATGTGATCAAATGGTTTTTAGGAAAATAACCATGTTGGTAACACTTCAGTTACATTAAAACAGGGGAAGAAAAAGACCAGAAGTTGGTTAGAAACTTGTGGCCATTGGCAATAACCTAGATAGATTCAAGTCCTAAACCAGCACACATTGGTCACTCTATCTGGTTTGTTCTACCCTTTCTATCTGAAACTCCTATTTAAACTTCAAAATTAAGCTCATTGGGCTTCCCTGGTGGCACAGTGGTTGTGAGCCTGCCTGCCGATGCAGGGAACATGGGTTTGTGCCCCAGTCCGGGAAGATCCCACATACCGCGGAGCGGCTGCGCCCGTAAGCCATGGCCGCTGAGCCTGTGCTCCGCAACGGGAGAGGCCACAACAGTGAGAGGCCCGCATGCCAGAAAAAAAAAAAAAATTAAGCTCATTAAAGTAAATGGTATCTTGCTGACTTTGTTCTATACGTATGTCTTATAAATGCTTCTATTATTGCACATATACTGAGAACCCATTATATCCAAGTTGATGGTTAGTGTTCTAACAGAACTCTACTGCAGACAATTTAATATGGAACCAGTGCACAAATGAAAACAGGGCAAAAAATATAGATGTGGACCGTCCATTAGTGATTCTGGAAACTCTCGTAAATTAATATTTTAAAAAGAGAAGATACAGAGAGGTGGCTGGTCACTGATAGTATAAAATAAGCATGTTTTCAGACAAATTATTCAAAATCTAAAATAAGACCTAAAGACGACTGTGTGACTTTTAATGTCACTCGAGACAGAACATTTTACAATAACTTCACCTGAGGTCATCTGATTGTTTGATTTCCCATTTACAACTAATTAGGGCCCAGGCAGTTTCTAAATTTAAAGGTAAATTTGTAAAAACAAAACAAAACAAAACAAAAACTATTACAATGAAATGCACTTTTTTCTGTCCAGTAGAGAATACTATCCCAAAGGCTAGGCTTAAATACCCTCCCTATAGAATATTAACCAATTTTATAGCAATTTTATTTCACCATTCCTTATTAAACTGACTACATAAAGCCCAATTTCTCATTGAACCAGTTTTCATGAGTTAAAAACTTTGATGTTACTATTTGTATTTGAATTATTTTATAACAATTCCAAAGTTGTGGGTTAACATATTAGACTGCACAAAGACTGAGCAGTTAACTTTGCAGGAAGAAAGGAAAATGGTCAAAGCAGGCTTTATAAATGAGGTTGTAATGTTTTTGACATACTGGACAGCATGTTTTTTAACTGAATTAGTTGCCAAAATTTTAAAATTGAGAGCTATCACAAAAAAATTAAGTTCTGGTTCCTTATTGCCAAAAGAGAAAATATGACGACACTGGAAGGATTTCCCAAGAGATAATGTGAAAAGCACTACAAAAATAAAGGCAGAAAAAGTTAAAGAATATGACACTTCTAAGAAATTCAATTAATTTAGCATGAGTGAAGTATTAAAAGAAGACATCTGAAAATCAGAATCTTTCAAAGGGCACATATTAAAATGGGGAAACAACTAAAGGGCCCTAGACCTGTGGGATACAAAGAATCAATGCAATATTCCATGAAAAAGATGAGCACCTAAATTTAACCAGTATTGATGAGGGGGAGAGGATAAATAGGATGGGGAGGGGTTAGGAGAGATTTAGGAAGACAGACACAAAAGATTTTTAAAGGACTGAATAACCAAGAAGAATAACAAAGAAAAGAAAAGAGAAAGTGTAGTATATTTTGGTTTAAGTGACTTGGTATTTGGAAAAACCATTCTATATGGAACAAGTAGGTAGGGCTTTACGATTAAGAAAATTGGCCTAGGACTTCCCTGGTGGCACAGTGGTTAAGAATCCGCCTGCCAGTGCAGGGTACACGGGTTCCAGCCCCGGTCCAGGAAGATCCCACATGCTGTGGAGCAACTAAGCCTGTGCGCCACGACTACTGAGCCTGCACTCTAGAGCCCGCGAGCCACAACTACTGAGCCCCGTGAGCCTAGAGCCCGTGCTCTGCGACAAGAGAAGCCACCACAGTGAGAAGCCCACACACCGCAATGAAGAGTAGCCCCCACTCGCTGCAACCAGAGAAGGCCTGCGCGCAGCAACAAGACCCAATGCAGTCAAAAATAAATAAATAACATTTTTTTTAAAAAAAGGAAAATTGGCCTAAAAAAAAGCAATCATTCTTCACCATGTGAAAACTCCTCTTCCCTTTGCAAACCCCCAGTTCCTAACCTCCTCTAGCAGCCCACATTCTCACTGCTGCTCCATCTCACCCCCAGACTTACATAACCTTCCAAAACTCCTGGGATACAAGACCTGATCAGGGATATTTAATGTGTATATATCTCCTGCTCTTATCTAGGAAATTTCCATTTAAACAGTTCTAAATAGATGGTCCCTAGCTTTTGTTTTCCAATCAAGAACTCTAATTGCTCTGGGGATAAGCAAAGACAAGATTTCAAAAGAAAGTTACATACATTGCTAAACTGGGACTTTATCATATTTGAATTTCTCAAATCAAGGAGCCCATTTTAATCTGATCCCAGTTTCTTTGTTTACTTGCCCTGGAGGAAGAACAGGCTTCACATCTAGCCCAAATGAGGAAAAAAAGATTCCCCTACTGGCCATAACACCACAGTAAGAGTTTGGTAAGCAAAATTCACAGCCCTACTAAAGAATCCTCTTAATTCAGGTGTTTTCAAAAAGTTGGGTGAGGGCTTCCCTGGTGGCGCAGTGGTTGAGGGTCCGCCTGCCGATGCAGGGGGACACGGGTTCGTGCCCCGGTCCGGCAAGATCCCACATGCCACGGAGCGGCTGGGCCCGTGAGCCATGGCCACTGAGCCTGCGCGTCCGGAGCCTGTGCTCCGCAACGGGAGAGGCCACAACAGTGAGAGGCCCGGGTACCACAAAAAAAAAGTTGGGTGCACTGAAATTAAATCAAAATTTTAAAAAGTAAATTTCTGAGCCCCATCCTAGACACATTGACTCTGAAAGCTGCCTCTGTATTTGAACTTCCCCACTATAGCCAGTTATCTTCTTAAAATGGTAATATTTTGTCATTCCTTAAAAATGTTAAGATTTTCATACTGTCTTCAGGATAATGCCCACAGGCCTTAAATACCAAGTGTTTTGTCCCTAGCATCTCATCCTCTCTCCCTCCATCCCCTCCCTCTCCCCTCCACCTTTTCAATTCTGCTAAAAAGCTTAGCTTTCTCTTAATTCAGGGGCTTTGCATATTCTGATCTCAGTTCCTCACCTCCTTACTTCTACCCAAACTCCTGTGCCCACTCTTCTATCTCAGCTAATGCATCACTTCGTGAACCATTCCCTGACCCCATCCCCGAAGACTAGTATATTCCCTAATCTACTACTTAAAATACAATACTAAGCTGTAATTGCTTGTTTACTTGACCGGTAACACATATTAAGCACTCAATAAAGAAAAAAGGTAAACATTTCTGGGTGATGATGCAGTTACTGACACACTTCTAAACTGTTCCTCAAGGAACTCAAAATTCTGGAGGAATCCATGAGGTTCCTCTCCCCATTATTTTGACCAAAGGTAAATGCAAAAACCTGTTCCATTTTGAGGGCTTTACTAATAATAACTTAGAAATAAACAGTTTATGGGAAAGTTACAAAGGCATAAAAAATCATACAAAGTTATAAAGCTAAGGGTACTTTATGAAGATGATAAACTTGAAGCCCTTTTCTAGACTCAGGCTTCGTTTTATTCCTCAGGGTAGCTTCTTTACCCCAATCTCAGGTCATATATTTCCCCATTGCTTTTTGGATGATCACTAGTAGGTTTCTCAGGCCTTTCAAATAAAGCATCTACAAAACTAAGATTATCTTCCTGCTCCTCTTCCTGTTTCTATCATCTCAGAGAACAGCATTAGCCAAAAATAATCTGGCTGCAAGAAAAAGCCACCAAACATCAGGTCAAAAATCCTAGATTTAGGATAACTACATTTGGGATAACTAGAATTGCCTTGACCCAAAAATCCAATCAGGTCTAAATCCTTATTCACTTCCTATCCCAACTTCATCATTTCCCACTTGTATTACAGTGACGGCTCTCTAAGAGATCTCTGCCTGCAGTTTCAAATTCCCCTCCAGTCACTCCTTCCCAATGCTGTCCCTACTCTGTTTATCCTAACACATAAATCTGATCACTTAATCAATCACTTAAAATTGGTCTCCAGTGCCTTCAAGATAAACTCCAAAATCCTATAATGATAGCCTCTAGAACAGAGACAAATCATTTAAATTGATTCTCACTTCATAAGAAATCCTATGGAACATTTCTTCACAACATGTAAGATTTTATTCATAGAACTCTATGGAAGAGAAGTTGACACTAAGCATTATAAACATACGGTTTTCCACATAGAATACAGCACGTTAGTCATATTAGGAAGTAAATTTATTACATGGATGTTCGTATCTCATTTATGAAGTTACTTAAGGTAGAAGCATTGTACTACACTAGTATAATCAAACTCTCCAGCAGATGGGCCTACAGTTAGTACCATTTTTAATTTACTCCTTTATCCATCTGTTCATTCAATATTTATTGAGTTCTTAACACATGCAGGATACTGAAAATATACCAATGTACAAAACAAATAAGAGTCTTGCCTTCCTGGAGCTTAAATTCTATCAGTAATTGACTAGGTTGAACTTCATCTGAGCCCTGTGCTCCAGGAAAGCAAGGAAGGTTGAGGAATTTCCCCATCCTGTTTTGCGTTCTGACTGATAGCTAACTGCAAAGGACCAACCTGCCCTCAAAAAATCCCAGCTAAGACTCACTTCCACCCATTCTGAGTCCCTTGTTTACTTGCCTCTATAAAACTCCTCGGTTCATTGAGATATTCCTATTGCAATAGTCTGAATTAAATTCATCTCAATTTTCTGGGACTTCCCTGGCGGTCCAGTGGTTAAGACTCCATGCTTCCATGTAGGGGGCATGGGTTCAATTCCTGGTAGGGGAACTATGATCCCACATGCCACATGGTGTGGCCAAAGGAAAAAAAAATCATCTCAATTTTCCTAAGCACTTCCTCTTTCACACTGGAGTCATCCAATAAACAACATTACCTGGTAGAATACACAGTGTATTTGATGGTATATTTCCTACTACAGAGAAAGCATGGGAAAAGAGAATAGAAAATGCTGGGTTGGAGAGGCTTAATTTCAAAAAGGATGATCAGCGAAAGCTTCCTTAAGAAGGTATATTTGAGCAAAGACTTGAATGAGTGAGTGAATCATCGTGCAGTTAACTGGGTAAAGAGTGTTTCAGACCAAAGGAACAGTAGGTACAAAGTTGGAACCAAGACCATTTCTATGAGAAACAGCAAGGAGGCCTGTGTGGTTGGAGAGAAGTGGGCTACCGGGAAAGTGGAAAGAGATGAGGACAGAGAGATAATGGAGTGGGAGACAAATGATGTAGGGCCTTACAGATCCTAAGACTTTTTACTGAGTGAAACTAAAAGTCACAGAAGAATTTTGAGGAAAGGAATAATTGAGGATCACACTGGCTGCCCTATTGAGACAGCACTGTGAGGGGGCAAAGGCAGAAGCAGGAAGACCATTTGCAAAGCTACCACAGTAATCCACGTGAGATGATGGTGCTTTGGACCAGGGTGGTAGCAAAGACAGTAAGAAGTGGGCAAATTATACATATATTTTGAAGGTATAACCAACTGGGCTTCCTGACGTACTGAATACGAGGTATGAGGGATGACCCCCGTCCTAAGTAAATACAAGAATGGAAAGGCCATTAAGACTGGAAGACTTCAAAAGCAGCAGGTTATGAAAGGAAAATTGGTAAACTCATCGGGGACATATTAAATTTGAGACAGCTATTATCACATCCAACTTGAAACATCAAGTAGGCAGCTGGAGACTGAATTTAGGGGAGAGATACAGACCAAAGATGTAATTTAAAATTACACTTTAGGTGGCAGCTGTCAAAACTAATAACAGAGCAACAATATTAATTTTACCTCATAAAATACAACTGGAGTGAATATTAGCTGACATGATGGCGCCCCTCATCATTCCTGAGTAGCTACATTTTACTATGGAAAAGGTACGGTTTCCATTACTGTATCTTCTAGAATTAGACACGATGGAGAAGAATGGGGGCATTATTCTCCCACACGTCTACAATTCCGAGGTAAGCCAACCAATGGGCTGTGACCAAAGGTCCCAAAAGTGCTGCTGTACTGTAAATGTGATCAAAGATGAGTCAGTCAGTCTAGACAGCTTTCAAGAACCTACTTCTATCATGCTTTTCAGAGGTTCTGGAACTTTCATCTCCCCAAGAGGATATGAAATGCCTGCTTTAAACCAGACTGTTGGATAAAGGAAAGAGGACCCAAGATCCCAACTAATAAAACCTTTTTAAATGTCTCTTATATTCTATTTTTTGTCCAATAACAACCCCACAGAAATAAACAAGCAGAAGATGTAGTTAAGTTAGTTGGTGGCAAGTACTGTGGAGAAAAATAAAGCAAAAAGGGGGAAAACTGAATGCAGGGAGTAGGGGGTAGGGATCAGAATTTTAAATAAGGTTGTTAAGGGAAGACCTCCCACCAACACAAGAAGGTACCGATTTCTCCACAACCTCACCAAAAATGTAACAACCATCTTTAATTTCTGATCATGTCATGAGCAAAAAAAAGTATATCTCCTCTTTCAATTTGCATTTCCCAGATGACTCAGTGGGGTTGTGCATCTTTTCCTATGTTTATTGGCTATCCTTATTTCATTTCCCATGAATTATCTAATGTTCACATGTTCACTTTCCTATTGGGCTATCTCTGTTGATTTTCAGAAGTTCTTCATAAATTGCGTCATGAATGAATTCACTGCTAAACCTACTGCAAATATTTTTTTCTAGCATGCTTCAATTTAAAAAAATATCTTCTATCATAGATGTCTTTAAATTTTATGCAGTCAAATGTTGAGGATGGAGAATAAGGTGTTTTTTATAGCCTATATTTTACACCTTGCTTTAGAAAGTCTTCCCTACTCTCAAGATTGTAAATAGTTCTCCTATATTTTCTACTAATACTTTTTCAGTTTTGGCTTTTACATTTAGCTATTTAATGTGTGAATCTGGGTATTCTCCCTTTTAGTGTGAGGTAGAAATTATGTCAATTATTAAATATTCCATATTTTTTCTATGATTTAAAATGCCACTCTCTGTCACATAAAGTTCCATACATTTATGAATCAGTTTCTGTAGTCTCCATTCTGTTCCAATGATCTATATTCCAGCACCAAAACAAGGCTGTTTTAATTACAATGGTACTCACCACTTTTTAGAGTGCTATTTTGCAACTCTTCGCTTGGTCCCTCCCTAAACACACACAACCACCCTGAACACTTACATACAGGCAACAATGAAACTGACTGCAGGTTACATGCAGTACTTATTCCAAATGCTAGAAATTTTTTTTTTAAATTCCTGTGCAAAACTCTCCCCATGACCTTGAGAATAAGTATTCTGTACAATAAAGTCAAACTTCTTAAGGGGACATCCAAATGCTTCCACTACCTGGCTCTAGCCTAGCTTGCAATCGATTAGTTCTCTCCTCCAGGGCTATTTCATCTGATCAAAGTAATCTACTTGCTACAAGTAGAGAGCACAGCCCTACCTCCATGTCTTCACTTACTCAAGTCACACTTCCTGGAATGCTTTCCTCCTTTCCTTTCTTCTGATTTCCATCTTTAAGGCTCAGTCTCCTCCATGAAGTTTTCCTTCATGTTTCTGACACACTGATCTCTCCTTCCCCTGAATGTATCACATTTATTTCTTATTTCTCAGCATAACTTCTGTACTTAGCATAGCTTGCCTAAGAGCAGCCTCTATTACTTTTATCCATGAGTTACTTTACTAGTGTTAAGTTCAAAGCTTTTGATAAGGAGTTTCAATGTAATTTTCAATGTCTCTATAACAGCACAAAAATTTTAACTGCTCTCTACTAGTCAGAAGTCATACAATACATACATAATAATCTCTCATCTTTAATCGCTTAATATTCTATTTTATCTATAGAAAAGGACACACAAGCATTTTTACTCAGATCAGGAATTGAAGGATCAGAAATAGTAATGAGCTGCAGGTCTAATTTCAGGTCTAGCCCCACCCCTTAAGCTTGCCTCTTTTAAATGTACCACAATTATGAATTTTTTTTATTCCTGCCTATTTTCAAAAGGGAGCTAGGGCCACTAAAATCACTAAGCACCACGATGAAGAGGTTGAAACAGAAAAGCTTAAGAAATTCTAAGATTTTCTGTCTAAGTAAGGATCTAAAACTGTTACTGTCACTATGCTTTATGGTAATTTGGCACAAATTTACATTTTAAAAAGTACTGTGACAAACACTTCTGGAGTAAATGGTGAGAACTGTATCTCTTTGGGGAATTAAAGGGTCTTCAATCCTGTTCATTGTGGTGGGGGAAGAACCTTTCACTGTGTTGCTTTCTTTTTTCCAAATAGTCTCATCTTAAGTGAAGGCTCAGCTTATACTTTCTTTTTCATCTACAATGTCAACCTTATTTCAGTCCCCAAACTCTGGCAATAAATAAGCCTAGCCTAGGAGTGCCTAGTACCCACTAGGCCTCTGTGCTGTGGGGGAAAAAAAAAGACTGCCTTAGGGAAGTTGATTCCAAGGCTTATTGGCTAGAATGGTCAGGTAAACTCTATTTGAAAAAGAGTAAGTTTTTGTATGGCTTTTTAACTGTTATAGCAGATAAATCCTGCAACATATTTTCACGAAGCCCAGGCCAAACTAAATTGCTTCCAAACAGCATCAAGAGACAAATGATCTGACAGGTAATTCTGAATATGGAACTAAAGTGCTGGCTGCCATTCTGGATGCTCAAAACAGCAGAGCCTTTCTATGGTTGGTGTGAAAGGTAGAGAATGAAAGAGATGCAAAAGATAAGAGCCATTTTCACATAAAACGCTTCTGAATTTAAAAAGACAGTAAATTTCATTGTTCTTCCCCTCCTACCTCCCAAAGGGGGAAAAAATCAGTTTTTTGACAAATTGCATCACTCAGGAATTATACTCTCCATTAAACGTCATAAATGTGGTGTTGCAAAAGACTTTCAGATTGATGTCATCTCTCATGTTTGCCTTGTGAAAGTTCGGCATTTTTAAGATAAGGCTTCATAAAACCTTAAGACCACCTGGTAAAAATACAGCCCAGAGATTTAAACATATAAAATAAAACCACACACACAAAAAGACTCAAACAAAACAGAAAAGTTTTACAATCCTGGGGTAAAGATGACCTTTTTACTAAGCTTTACACAAAACCTAGAAATTGTAAAGGAAAAGCTTTTTATTATATAAAAATCATAAACTTGTTTGCCAAAAGTCATAAAAATAAGAATGATATACTGAGAATACCTGTGACATATATAACAGTTTTCAAAACATTTAAAGTACACCAATAAATGAGTAAGAAAAAGGTTAAAAAACTGAATAGAAAATTTATCAAGGAATATGAGTAAGCAATTTATAGAAGATATTAAAATGGCTTATAAGGAAAAAAATGCTCAACCTTACTACGAAAGATACACAGAGTAGCAAGATTATTTTAATGCCTGAACGATCAACAAAGATTAAACAGGTTAATAGGTCAGATACAGAAAAATAGGTACTGTAAACAGTAAAAATGCATAGTTATTATCATTTGAGTAATTTTGTAATAACAAAATTTTACAGGCAGATACCCTGTGACCTATCATCTCTATTTCATTTCCTATCCACCTCATTTCTAGGAATTTATCTGGTAGAAATACTCACATGAATATGAAAATACATATACATGTGTGTAAGAATGGTTGAATTTTTATAGTACAAAATTAGAAAGTGAAAAGTCTATCAAGAGTGAGTTTATTAAAATTAAAATGTATAATATCTATTATTAATGCAGCCATTAAAAATTTAAAATAGATCAACATGTCCTGACATGGAAAGACATCCATAATATATTCTGTGAAAAAAGCAAGTCAGAAAATGATATGTATAATAAACCCTATTGATATTAATTTATATGCATTAGTCTAATTAAATTTTAAAGAGTATCTTTCAAATCTAAAAAAACTAAAATTACACGTATTATGTCTGCTAAATTTCAGTGAGCTATTTATTACCTTCATAATCCGCAGGAAAAAAATATACATTTTTTTAAATGAAAAGACAAACCCAATATTAAGTAAATGAATGACTGACAAAAATCCAATCATCTTCTGGATGACCAGTCTCTTCAGAACAAATTAAAGGACTAAAGGGAATCATATTAAAACGTTTATATCTGAGGTATCAGAAGTTTACTGGAGAAAACTGATGCTAGAGAAGAGAGAGCATAACCCAGGGATTTGAAGAGTCCACAGTGTAGTAATTACGGCATCAAGATGTGGGTCCAATGGCTGTCCTGCCTGTTGGTTATATGCATCTTCTAAGTGGATTCAAAGATAACCTCTCCATAGCAAACTGGCTTTCCTAGTTTTAATGGAGTGGAATTTCATTTAAACACCGATATCGCTAAAGATAGGTATCTGGAAAAAAATCTCCAATAGTAGTAATTTCACTTTATCCATGACCAGAAAGAGGCAGCAATACTGTTACATACAGTAAATTAACTTTTTGGTTTAGAAAACAAATTCTGCAAGAAGTGAGTCAATACACAATTTCTTCACAAGATTTCTTTTATGATGTAACATCCTTCATATTGGGAAACAAAAGCAACTACTGCCATATTTGAAGATAAAAGTATCCCTTTTTGCCTCCATCTAAAAGAAGCTACACCTTTGATTAAAAGTTTGAAACAAAGCAGTAAACCATATGAATTCAAAATGCTGGGGGGAAATTAAGATATCTGTTAGTATGGAAATACCTTTTCACCAGGTGTTCCCATTCTGAAAAGAATCCTGACTTTCCAGGATTGTTACATCTTAATTTTGGAAAAGCCTGAAAGAGCCAGTAGTAAATCTAGAAGCTTGACTAGGCGCCATACGACCCTCACTTGGGCACTGCCAGGCCCTGTTGGCTCCTCTTCCCCTTTCAGAGATAAAGTAAAACTAATGGGATCTAGCTTGATGTTGTTTTTTCTACTCTCAAAAAATTTTTTTAATGATTTTACTTGTTAAAATATATGTATTCATCATATATCTATATTTTTTGTTTATCTTAAACATACTTTCCACAAAAGGATAATCTGTCCTAATTTTTTTTTTTTACAACTCTCTTCTACTTTTCATTTGGGAAAAAAGCCAGAGAGATAGAAAACAAAGGGATTTTATATATTTTTATTCTGTTTTCCATTTTTTTAAGTACATAATAGACAAGTACACACCCATTGTTACTTTCTAGTAGTAATATTAGATAAAATGTTAGTAAAGATGTTATTTGAGTTATCAACTAATCAAATATAGAAGCAGTCATTACCAACCCATGATATATTATATGTTTCTTTGCCTTTCACTTTCGCTTATATTTGCTCTCATAAAGTCCGCAGAATTGATTTGTAAGTTTCTAAAAGACTTTTTTACTTGAATGTTCTATATGTCAACCCAACTTGAAGTTAATCTCAAGGGGCAGATGTCGTATGTAATACAGATAGGGTTGACTTCCCCAGAAGGAGTGTCTAAGCTCTAAACTATCTCTTTCCCTGAAAGACAAATGCTTACATATGTAATGTATCTCTGGGAGGACCTGGAATTTGACATTCTGTGTAGACTCACTGTTCATGAAATCAACTTAAAGAACTGTTTTAGAACATTAAAAACAACATCCACTTCCTACTGTTAAGTTACACTGAAGATCTTCTTTATACTTTAGATGTGCAATTAAAACAAATCAAAACCAAAATTAAAGGCTGAACCATAAAAGCACACTGCAATTTCCAAACCTTTAATGCAGTAGAGTACAAAGTCACAGTCAGGAAAGGGGCCAGGTTCCCTTCAACCTAGTAAAAGGCAAAAAGCACTATCAAAAAAATCAAATGAAGATCCCATATGACTTTTTTCCATCAAACTTCTCAGTCCAAAAGTATATATATCACATTAAGTCATCACACTTCAAATGTATAATATGCTTTATGTAAATGTTACTTACGCAGGCCAATAATACTTTGCATGGGTAGATCACTCTGCCACTTACAAAGTGATACGACTTTTTATATCTGATTTGATCTTCACACATACCCCATGAAGTATGGTAATGGCTGTTACTTATTATGTACAAATGGAAACAATAGAAGCTCATAAGTTAAATTATTTGTCAACATCATTAAACATCCTGACTCCCAATCCAATTCTTTTTTCACATTTCATCATGCTGGCAACATGAACCAGAAATAAGGTTTTAGGAAACTGCTTTATGGACAAATACTGAAGAAAAATTAGATTTCTGACTTACTGCTAATGCTAATACTTCCTTGCTAATACTTCCTCCAGAAAACTCTATAAGCCCTTAAGCAGGTTTCCACACCTTAAACACCCCTTGGAAAAAAAATCCTCTCAATCTATCAGTTAGTTGCAATCCTCCCCATATTACAGAGTTAAATTTCACCTTAGAACTCAAACTGAGATTTTTATTTTCAAGTTTATCTAGTGCAATACATCGAACATGACCTTTTAAACCAACTCATTTTTTTTAACTGTTTTAATTTAGTCAAAACTGCAGAACTGCCAGACAGACAAACATGGTAAGACATCACTTATATGTGGAACATAAACAATACAACAAACTAGTGAATATAACAAAAAAAGAAGCAGACTTACAGATATAGAGAACAAACTAGTGGTTGGGGGGGGCGATACAGGGTAGGGGAGTGGGAGGTACAAACTACTGGGTGTAAGATAGGCTCGAGAATGTATCGTACAACATGGAAAACAGAGCCAATATTTTGTAATAATTGTAAATGGAAAGTAACCTTTAAAAACTGTTTAACAAATTTTTACAAATAAATTTAAAAACAAAACAAAAACTGCACAACTCCCAGGAAGAAAATTCTTGAAAATGTAAGTTATCGCCTACAATATGGCAGCTTCCTCATCTTAACCACTCAAACACAAAAGCAATTCAGCCTCTAGTAGTTCTGCATTGTTAGATGAGTCTGCATTTTCTGTTTTAAAATACCCTGGGCTTAACAGGCCTTGCACTGTGTCCATATTCTTTACATGTCAGAAACTACTACTTCTAAGCTCTCAGTTCAAACTCACCTAATTTTTTAAATATTTAACTTAGATAAAATACAATTACACAACCTACACAATACTGTGGAACCAGTTAGTAAATCAAACATGTTAAGTAATTATGAATGTTTCTTATGCCCTGTAAATGAACCCAAATTTTTAGTGAGATATTGAGCCAACAAAGGGCACAAAATACACAAAATAAAACAATAGAAAATATTGAAAAGAAACTGAAATCTGGGGAGAGAAGCAATGCTCCAAAGAAAAGAACCTAAGAAAACAAAGTATGACTTCTACAGCTTAAAAAACAAAAAAGCAAAAAAATAAAAACAAAGCTTCAGAATGGCTATTCTATTGAGTTAATGGACACTTGGAATTGAGGTAAACCCCATTTTCTCAAGACTGGTAACTGCAAAAATACATGGACTATTCCTATCAAAGAACAATGTGGCCCTTTCTTTATGACAGAAAACAAAATGTGGGCTAAATATGCTACTTACCCAACCATATCCAACATATCCATAATAGAAAATGAAACAAAAACATAATCCAAAATATCAGGCATATAAAACATAGTATTGATACTTGAAATGACTTGATGAAAACAAGCTTAAAGCCCCCATTTTATAATAATGTTTAACTTCTTTATTTCCACTGGCAAATGTTTACAAATAATAAATGAAAAATCCTGCTACATCCCAGATCTTTTCAGATTAATATGCCCATGCTTTGTCACCTTGAGTTACAGTAATAATCAAGATTGTACTCCCTTAATTGAAGAAAAGTAAGCAATCTTGTCTTGATTTTACTGTACAAAATGAAAAGAAAACAGATCAAAATAAGACGAGATGTACAAATGCTAAGAATTACTGTCATATTTTTTTGTTTCCTTTCCAGTCCAACCAACGCATTTCTTGTCACTTCTCAACAACTAACTTACATACATTTAAACTTGTTATTCACAGAGTCCGTGGATGCAGTAACAGGGGCTCTGCCTATGTTGTTTTTAGTTGTTATTTGCTTTTTAAAATTAATGTTTAAAGAGTCTGTATAACTGGAATTGCTGCACCTGTGTCCTTTTCTTTAAATTAAGGTTTTTTCCTATAGAAAATTTGGAAAATACCAAAAAGTATAAAGAAAAAAATAATTTGTAGTTTCAGCATCTAATCACTTTATAACTATTACACTCCTTTGAGTCTTGTTTCTAATAGACATTGAATCACTTCTAGTCCTATGGTTTAGTTAACAAAATTAGTATTACACTACTTTCTAACCTACTTTCATTTAAAAACTAGTATTTCCCACACCCTCAAATATTATTTGAGAGCGATTTTTAATAGCTTCTTTAATCCTTAGGTTGGGTAAAGGATTAAAAATTATTTATTAAAATAATACCCTCACTTTCTCCCTTCCCTTCCCCTTTATGACCATAGCTCAGGGAAGTATAGTAAACCATTCACACTAGCGTCCAAGGTGTGATAAATACCCCCCCTTGAGAAAGGTGGGGCCTAATAAGATTCAAACGTTAAGCCAAAGATACGATGCGCTAATAATGACATTTCAAGTACCGTCCAGTAGATGTGACCTTATTTGAGGAGGCAAATCTCCTAAAATTCGCAGTACTAAAATAATTACCTATTCTAGCTACAAGAAGGCTCCATTCCATTTTTTAATAAAGCCAGACTGAGTGCAAATTTCACCCACTCAACAAAGTACCTAATTGGCTGAGTTCGTTAAAATTGGCGCTCCCAAAGGCAAAAAGTTGATTCGTTAAATAAAGATAAACAGTAACGCGTACAAGGCACGGTGTGACCTGCTGCTACGAGGGCTTATCGATTAGGAAGGGGACCGGTGGAGGCGGAACAGGATAGACAGGGAGATTTGATCATTATCAGCCAGGCTCACAAGCAGAAATCTCAAACACATTATTTAATCTTTCTCTTCCTGTCATCACGGGACTCAAACGTCACCAAAAAAGACCGGCCGGCTGAAAACCCGGCGGAGTGACGCACATAACATCTTACCATATGGATTCTCATCAATCAGGACCGAGGAGAGCCTTAAGCCAGCCCAGCGGAGGAAGGCGGGTGCGTCCCCTGGGCTGTCGGCTCCCCCACACTCCCGGCACACCGCTCGCGTCTGCAACGCAGGGAACCGAGGCTGCAGGACCACCGGACCGGCTCCGCCACGGGGGATGCAGACTCGCCTTCCGAGGAGGCCACCCAGGCGGCCGCAAACACCGAGCGCCTAGGGTCAAGCCCTCCTTCAGCGGAAACCCCGCGACCGCCTCCACCAGGCGGCTAAGCCAGGACCCCGACAGTCGGCCGGGACTCCCCTCCTGGGGTCCAAACTCGCCCAGGGCCGTACCTGAAGGAGCAGCGCCACCTCCGCCCGACGGCGTTAGCTGTCGCGGCGGCGACGGTCACAGCTCCGAGAGCAGTGACGCCTCTCATAAAAACAACAACCTGCTCGCAGGCGACCGCAGCCGAAAGGCGGAGGGCGGCGGGGCGCCGCGGCGCATGCCGGGACTCGTAGTCCCGCCCGCGCCTTATACCGGGCGGCGGCGGAGGGAAGAACTACGACTCCCGAAGAGGAGCGCAGTCCGCCGCCGGCAGGCTGCCGGAAGCTGGGCCCCGCGGCCGTGATCCTCACAACATCCGGGCCCCGGCACTGCAGAGGCGCCGCGGCCGGTTACTGTGGAGACGGCCTGCTACAGCCTCTCCGAAGGATTCCACCCTGGAGGACGGCTCCCGGGATTAGGCCGATTAGTTTACACGTATCCATCCAGCCGACGGTTCGCCTTCTCTTTGCTGCTTTAATTGGGTGTAGTAAAAGTCGGCGCTTGCTGGCCTTGCCATCCGCTGCAGGAAAAGACTGCGTTTGCCGAAAAAAATAAAGAAGATATCGAGAATGACCGAGGGCGACTGGGTGGGTTTGGGCAGAGGGCTGGATGTTTTTGACTGTCGGTACTCTTTACTATAAACTTGGGCACCCCACACTCCCACCCACCCCCACCCTCCAAAAAAAACCCACCGTTGTAGGCAACCGCTGGGCTACACAGATGTAACATGCATTGCATTAAGCCAGAATTGCCTCTGAAGGTATAAAGATGATTGGGGATGGTATGCAACTCATGTCCCATTGCAAAATGCCGTGATGGTTTTGAACAAGAAAAACGTACCTTGTTAATTTGACATCTGTTTACATTGTGTCTTGTTCAAAAAAGGATATGAGGGGAAAAAAGTATATGGTGCATTTATACTCACTGTTGATGGAAACAGTAGAAAGTTAAGGTTTAATTCTCTGTCACCTAATTGTGGCCAGAAAAAGATAAATTAAGAAAAACATGAACAAGGAGGATGGTGGGCCTGAGGGGAAACAAAAGGGTGCCTCAAAATTAGACTTACAGGGTTTTTTTTGCTTTTGTTGTTACTGTAGTTAACATCAACTGTGACACAAAACCAAAAAAAAAATTTTTTTTTAATTTTATAATTACAGCTTCTATAATGGGCATTTTTATTATTTCAGTAGCTTGTTATTTATCTTTATAAAAATGTGTGTGTGTTTATAACAAAAGACTTGGAAAAGTCAAAGTGGCCTGGTTTTCTCTAATTCTAGGAGAGCCTGAAAATTAAATTAGTAAGGAAGCTAATACCATCTATTTGTAGATTTTCAAGGCACTTGCACAGTCTAATTTTAGACTTAATCGATTTTAAAAGATTCATTTATAATTTTCATTAACCTTCTTCTCCTTCAGTAACAGTTGCTGACCCAATGTATAACCTAGCAGAGAATTTAAAGTAATCTTTTTATTATTCTTTATATTAGGCTGTTTTGTTTTTGATTGTATCTGTTTTGAACTCTACATTTTAAGAATACCAGATTTGAAGAGGTCGAAACCCAAATAAGAAAGTTGCAGTGAGGGCCTAGGATATAAAGTAAAAGCAAGGGGTATTTTGTTTCCAAGTCCGTAAACATTTGTGAATTGTCCTGGAGGTCTAAAAGATTTCGGTAGACACTAACTTTTACAGATTGTGTGGTACGGATTATGCCAACAAAATTTGTCTTCTATTTTCACTAGATTCTGTTTTCTGTATTCCATTTTGATTCAAAGTTGATCAGAATTTTAGAGCCAGTTGCAGAAGGTGATTTGAAAGTCACAACCTCTGGGACTGAGGTTGCCCTGGGCAACCTGACTGGTGTCCATAAAGTAAATTAGGGTTGGTACTTTTTCTCACAAGTCACAGGGCAGCACCTTCCACCTAAGAAGCCTTCCATGTGCTGAGAGAACTTAGACATTTTGAGAAAAGCTGACCTGTTGTGATACCGTAGGATTCTGGTGACTTACTATTCTCCAATGTCTGTGCTCTTGATATTTAAAACAATAAGCAGTGTCAAAAAAGAATAAACAGCAAGAACTGATGAGTTCTACTTCCAGCTTTGCCAGCTTCCTACAAGATAATGAATGTTAGTAAATGGTAGCACACTACTGTAAAGTTTTCTTAACCTGTAAATTTCAGAACTGAATTCTGGAAGATCATGCATATGCATTGAAGTATACCTGCAAGAAAGAAAATGTTAAAAATTGGTTCCATTTATATAGCAGCGTATCATTTACATCCGATTTTCTTTCATTTCCACAACCACAGGAACTATGGCAGGTTGTTTTTTTTTTCCCCCTTTTTTCCCAGTTTTACAGACAATATAAAAACAAAGGTGCAGTGATGATAAAGGATTGGAATCTAGGCCACAAAGTTCTTGCCTGTGCTACTCCTCCAACACTCTATTATACTTCTTCAAATCTGAACAAAAGAAAAGAAAGTGGAGTAAATACTTCACATTTGCAGGTTTGAACTCAAGATTTCAAAACAAATAGGTTCCTGACAGTGGGGAACTTAACTTTGCAGAGACATTAAGTAGAATAACCCAAGAATTCAGAGGGAGCTGAGTTAGTCTAAGAGGAACCGAACTAATCTGACCCAGATTTGATCCTAACTTAAGCGTGACACAGCAACTTGGTCAATATTCTTTCCTCCATTTTTAGAGTTGGAGAAACTGAGATTATATGCTTGCTAGTTTTAAGGATTTAGAATTCTTAAAGGGTCTCAGCCTCATGAATCACAAGCATCTACTATAGAGTCTTCAAAGCAAAAGAATTTTAATGCATATAAACAACCTTCTATTTAATGCAACCTTAAAAAGTCAGAGTTACAGAACCCTGCCAATCTCTGTGAGGTTAGATATAATAATATAATTTCTGATCTGGAAGGACTTAGATCTTAAGTATTCCAGAAGTTGCCAAATTTGGAGGGTTTTTTAACTACCAAAATTTTTTGCCTACATGGACACCACAATCATTTTTAAGAGCCTTATCACAAGTAAATATACACTTCCTTCATGTTTTTCAAATAACTGAAAATCACTTTCCTATTGCTACATTTGGAGAGCCCTTATAACCTCAGATTAGAAAAAGAAAAAAAACTAATCCATCTCCTTTGTTTTATATTTATAGACAAGGAATTTGAATCCTTGCAAAATAATTTTATCAAAGTCACACAGCTATTATCACTGGCAACATCAGAACCCAGAACTGGTGACACCTAATATTTGAAGGTGAAGACCTACATTTTTTTTAAATAACCAGTTTCCCAACATTATTGAGCTGGTTTCCTATGTGCTTGTCTTCTAGGTAATAAAATGTAAGTTCTAGGAACTTTAGATTGTTGATCACTATTTTTCCATCATCTAACAATGCCTGGTACACAGTGGGTACTCAGTATTTGTTGAATGAGTGATAAACAAGGTGCATATAGTGTGTTCCATTTGAATTCTTTCACCTTCATTATTGAAGCTTGATGTTTTTTATAGACTTGACTTTACTAAGGCTAAGCATGTTATATGCATTGCTAGAAAGCAATATGCACTTTTGTACCCATTCTTTGTAATATCTTGCTCCCTCCCTCCCCAAATAGCTAAGTTATGTATATTTTAAATCTTTATTAAATTTATTATATATGTTAATTACATATTAAATTGTAGTAAATGGCACCACCATCTACCCAAATGTTTGTCCAGAAATGTGGGAGTCTTTCTTGATCTGTCCCTCTTCCTCACTATCCACATCCAATCAATCACCAGGTCCAATGAATTCTACTTCCAAAATGTGTCTCAAATTTATTTACTAGTCTCTCTATACCACCATTCTTCTATAAATCATCATTGTCAGTCACATGGAACACTGAAGCTCCTCTCCACATCCATTCAAGTCCCTGACGGCAGCCAAAGTAATTTTACTAAAAAGCATATTACATCATGACATGCTTCTCCTTAAAACGCTTCAATAGCTTTCCATTGCTTTTACCATAAAGATCTAAACTTTTCACATAGCCAACCAGACCCTTCAGGATCTGGCTCCTGCCCCTCTATTCTCATCTGCAGCCATTTTCACTCTAACTTACTCCACTTTGGCCATGCTTTTTCTTTGTGCCCTCCTCTATCTTTTCCTTTGCTTGCCTTCCAGTCTTAAGATTCAGCGACACGTCACCAGAATGGCCTTCCTAGGCCCTCACACTAGGTTAGAACCCCCTATATGTCTTCATAAATATCCTGAATTTTTTTTCTTCATAGCACTTACCACAATTAGTCAGTTGTATAATTATTTGCTTAATGGCTATCCCCCACAAGGTTAAGATCCCTGAATGTTTATCTTGTTCCCTTTTCACTCTGAAATTAAGCTGTACGTCCTCTTCGAACTATGACCTATTGCAGTCTTACTCTATAAGTTACACGTTTTTATAAATCCTCATAGTTCTAGTACAGGATTTTAAAAAGCTACCTTGTACATACTTTTGACAAGTTTGCTCTGTACAGATATATATAATTGAATGGGTACTCTTCAATGTCCTCCAGAGAAAATGACTCCCAAAAGGAAAGTAGATGGGGCTAAGTTTTTGTTTTCTTCTCTATTGTTTTTCCAGCTTTATTGAGGTATAATTGACATATAATATTGTGTAAGTTTAAGGTACAACATGATGCTTTCATATACATATATACTGTGAAATGATTAACAGTAAGATTAGTTAATATGTCCATCACCTCACATAATTACAAATTTTTGTGTGTGGGTATGGTGAGAACATCTACTCTTTTAGCAACTTTCAATTATATAATACAGTATTGTTAACTGTAGTCACCATACTGTACGTTAGACCCCTAGAACTTACTCTTCTTATAACTGGAAGTTTGTACCCTTTGACCAACATCTATTTCCCCCATCCCCAGCCCCTGGCAACCACCATTCTGCTCTGAGTTTGACTTTTTTTTTTTTTTCCAGATTCCACATATATGTGAGATCATACTGTATTTGTCTTTCTCTGACTTAACTTTACTTAGCATAATGCTCTCAAGGTCCATCCATGTTGCTGCAAATGGCAGGATCCCTTCCTTTTTTATGGCTGATAATATTTCGTTGTGTGTGTGTGTATATGTACCAAAATTTCATCCATTCATCTGTTGATGAATACTTAGGTTGTTTCCATGTCTTAGCTATTGTGAATGCTGCAGTGAACATGGGAGTACAGATATCTCTTCAAGATGTGATTTCATTTCCTTCAGATATATACCCAGAAGTGGAATTCCTGGATCATATAATAGTTCTATTTTTAGTTTTTCTGGTTGTTTTTTAATTTATTTATTTATTTTTGGCTGCGTTGGGTCTTCGTTGCTGTGCGCGGGCTTTCTCTAGTTGTGGTGTGCAGGCTTCTCTTTGCGGTGGCTTCTCTTGTGGTGGAGCACAGGCTGTAGGTGCTCACGCTTCAGTAGTTGTGGCACATGGGTTCAGTAGTTGTGGCTCACAGGCTCTAGAGCTCAGGCTCAGTAGTTGTGGTGCACGGGCTTCGTTGCTCCGCGGCATGTGCAATCTTCCCAGACCAGGGCTCGAACCCACGTCCCCTGCAGTGGCAGACGGATTCTTAACCACTGCGCCACCAGGGACGTCCCGTATTTTTAGTTTTTTGAGGAACCTCCATACTGTTTTCCACAGTGGCTGCACCAATTTACATTCCCACCAACAGTGCACGAGGGTCCCCTTCTCTCCACATCCTCGCCAACTCTTATTCTCTCTTAACTTTATAATAGCCATTCTTCAGGTGTGGATTGATATCTCATTGTGGTTTAGATTTGCATTTCTCTGATGATTAAGGATGTTGAACATCTTTTCATGTACCTGTTGGCCATCTGTATGTCTTCTTCGGGAAAAATGTCTGTTCAGATCCTCTGCCCATTATTTAATTATATTGTTTGGTTTTTTGCTATTGAATTGTATGAGTTCTAAAGATATTTTGGAAATTAACCCCTTATCTGATGTATGGTTTGCAAATATTTTCTCCCATTCCAAGGCTGTCTCTTCCTTCTGCTGTTCTTGTGCTGCACAGAAGCTTTTTTGTTTGATGTAGTCACACTTATTGATTTTTGCTTTTATTGCTTGTACTTTTGTTGTCATATCCAAAAAATTACCAAGACCAACTCCAAGGAGCTTTTTCCCTGTGTTTTCTTCTAGGAGTTTTACGGTATCAGATCTTACATTTGTCTTTGATCTTTTTCGAGTCACTTTTTGTGAGTAGTGGGGTAAGAAAGGCTTAGGGCTAAGTTTAAATAATTCTGTTTTTTTCAGAACTTTATAATTGAGAATTATTTTATGCATTTATCTTTTAGGATAAGAAAATTACTTCAGCTTCAAATTCAGAAACAGAAATGAAACCTGAACAACTGCCTCCTTGTGTGAACCCTGGCAATCCTGTGTTTTCATGTATGTTGGACCCAAAGACACTCCATACAGCTACCTCACTATCAAAACCTAAAATGATTATGTATAAAACCAATTCAAGTAATTATGGTGAATTTTTAACCATGCCACAGTTTTCCCCCTGCTATTATACTCCAAAGGACCAAGTATTTTCAAGCAATATCAGAGCTACTGGATTTTATCAAAATAACACTCTAAACACTGCACCTGACAGAACAAGAACCCTTGATTTTCCGAATTTTCAACACACTCTATGAAAATATATTACTCTTAAATAAAGAGAAAATATACTTGGGAAAAATGAGTTTTAAATCTAAGGCTAGGATAGCTAATTTGAAATATAAAAAGATTTGAATTATTTTTTTAAAAATACCTTTAAGAAATAAAGCATTTCAACTGATAACTGAATGACAGTGACTTCTTAAATAAAAATGTGTTCAAAATAGAATAAAAGGTAGAAAGCATTTTATTATACCTAGCTTTATTTAGTTCATGTAGTCCAAAAGCTTCAAAAGGCTTTCAGGATCTCAACTGTCTACTGAGTATATTTATCAAGACAAAGGAACACAGGAACTGTAATTTTGAAAACTGAATTAAGGAAGATTCTGATGAGTAATTTCCTACTTTTCTGTTATTTCAACTAATAGCTTAGAACCTGGGGAACGTTAGTTCACACTGCTAAACTGGTGGAAGAGAGGACTTGTTATTCATTCATTTAGCAAATATTTATTGAACACCTACTTATGGCAGGTGCTATACAATGAAAATGGAACACAGAAATAGAAAAGTGTCTTTTATTGTTTCAATAAACAATATTTGGGGGGAATGAGAGTAGCAAATTAATAATACATGATAATTTATGTAATGTAAACTATGTAAAAGGTCTTTCAGACACAGAGAATTGCTTAAATTGAGACCAAGATCAGAAGAAACATTCTGGAGAAGGTAAAGCCAAATCAAAGGAAAGGTCCATCCAGGCAGAAGAAACCTTACTTATACAAGAATGAAAATGTGAGACAATGTTGCACGTTTTTACAAGTGCAATTACTTTTTTTTTTTTTTTTTTTTTGGCCTCATCATGCAGCTTGAGGGATCTTAGTTCCCCGGCCAGGGACTGAACCCAGGCCGTGAAAGCGAGGAGTCCTAACCACCGGACCACCAGGGAATTCCCCAAATGTAATTACTTTGCTACATCTTTAACATAGAGCATGAGCAGTGGTAGATTATGGGCTATACAATTCTTTAAACTCTGTAATTCCACTATATAGAGAGATTTATTTCAGCTGCCATCTGTTGAAACCTCCTGTTCAGTTGGATCTGAGTACCTTTACTGGAAAAAAAAAAAAATCACTGTTCTTATTTTTCCCTGTTGGTTTCAGGTTCAGGATATTAACATCAATTAGAAAAAATAATCTTGTGAGTCACTAGGGGACCAGAAAAGTTGAATCTTCTATTTACAAAAATGGCTTGATGTGAGGAAACAGCTCAAACTCTGCAGCCTCATGAAATTCTTTCAAATATCCCAAAATATGATATTTGGCACAAGAAAGAAAAAAAAAATTAGTTTTGTTCACTTCCTCTAAAACATCAAAAATCAAGGCACTGCACAAGATTTCCAGGTAAATGATGCAACAGAATTTGAGTTTACCAGATTTTTCTCTGCATAAAGTATACAAACCCTTTTCCCCCTTCACTGTAGGTGCTTGATTTGTAGAAAGTGAAGTCAACTTTTTAATATGTAGAATCTAGAGGTTAACCTAAAGTTCCTTACTATGACAGGTGGTTAGGCCTTTTGTTTTGTTGTTCTTGCTAAAATTCTTAGGAAGGATGAGTATCTTGGAATCAAGCATATTGTCTGGAATGCAATTATGTAGTCATTCAGTGCCTATCAAAGTCCAGGGACTATTCTAGGCACTAAGAGCTTGCCTTCATGGAGACTAGATTCTAATAAATTCTAGTAGGGGAAAACAGACCAAAAGACATATGTATAAATATGTATACATATTTATATATAAATGTTATAGAACATAAATGTTTATATGTTTATGTTATGCATGTGTGTATAAGAGACATATAAATACACATATGTGTAAATATGTAAATGTAAAATATGTGTACATATTTATATGTAAATACTTATGTCCATATATGTATAACATTTATGTATTTATGGTACATAAATTTTATTTATGTAAATATTTTATTTGCATGTTATTAGCATGTAAATATTTATATATGTCTATATGTATACCACCTGGCCCAGCAGCTGGTATCCCCTAGGCCCTCGAGCACATGGGGTAAGAAGAGGGCGTGGCCAATAAGGAATGAGGGAGAGAGATCAGAAATCACCAGAGCCCTGGGGCCTGCAGGACAGTCTGCTTTGACCATAAGCTCCATAAAGGTGAGGGCCAAGTCTGACTGGTTGATCCTTAATTCCTCAATGCCTGGCATGGTGCCCTGTGGGCAAGCAGCTCCTGTCCAGCAGCCCGTCTCCCAGGATGCTGGCTTTCACCTGGATGCCGCCACCACCACCTCTTCCCCTGTCTCTGCAGGGCAGGTGGGCGAGAGGCTTCCCTTTGTGGGCAGCTGCTGGGGGCACAACATCTCTTACTACTTCTGGGAAGCTACCCAAACCTCTGTAAATAGTCACTTCACTAAAAAGCCTTTTAAACACCGCAGCTGAGTGTACTCTGTTTCCTGCCTGGACTCTGACAGGTCCTTAAAGGGAAGAAAATAGGAAAAGGATCAACAGGAGCCTGGAAGGATAAGGGGGCTTCTCAGAAGCACTTATACAGCCCCAGGAGGAACAATTCTTGTTATTCCCTGTACTCACCCACTGAGGGGGAAAAGGACTTAGAAAGGACTGCGTGAGGCCCACTACACGATGGCCGGCCTGAGTCACACCAGCTATCCCGTGGTTAGTGGCTCTCTCCTCTCTATGACCCTCAGTGTTTGGTTCTATCTAGATAGGAATCCTTGATACGGTGGGATTATAATTTACTACTCTATTGGCCTGTCCCCCACACTGGACTGAAAACTCCTCAAAGGCAAAGATTTGGGTTTTGGCCATTTCTGGGTCCTGCCCAGTTTCTCACAGGCTGCCAGGCACAGAGGAAGCCCTTGAATGGATTCATGTGAAGAAGGAATGAAGGTTTCTCCCACAAATGAACCCGTAGGCCCACCCTTCTAAAATCCCCACCTTCCAAGGTGATGAAACCACCTCAGAAGCCCGTGGCCAGGCCCTGAAGGCTAAAGAGTATTTGACACTGATGATGCCGGAAGGTGACTAAGCTGCTGAGTCAAGAAAACCAACTTCCTCTTCCAAGACGGTTGCCTGATCTACCCTCAAGTTGTTTCGCCCAGACACATCCTGGCCTCATGCTTGCCTGACACCTTTGCCTGCTTCTTCAAGGGCCGCCAGTTTCGCTCAAACAGCTTTCTCGTTCTTGTACCCTTTTGTTCTGTTGCTGTCTCAGATGTTATCCAAATGATCCATTCTAACCCCTTCACACCTTGATCAGGAGACCCTCACCACACAAAGCCAACAGTGTGGACCACATCCTCCCATCCCCAAACCAGGATACAGTCATTTGCAACCAGGGGTGTCCCAGGAAACCTGGGATAAAATACTCATCATATCTATAGAACCGACACTAAACCTTGATCCATTTTTAACGTAAATGGTCTTAATAACCACAAACATATGGGGGAGAAGAACAGTGAACAAAGCTTAACTGTTTTGTTGACAAATTGACTGTAGTTTTCATAGGCATGGTGACCATATTCTGTAATTTTCTAACGCAGTGTTTTTTTTTTTAATCTTAATTTTATTGGTGTATGGTTGATTTACAGTGTTGTGTTGGTTTCAGTTGTACAGCAAAGTGATTCAGTTATGCACATACATATATTCATTCTTTTTTAGATTCTTTTCTCTTATAGGTTATCACAGAATATTGAGTTCTCTGCGCTGTACAATATGTCCTTGTTGGTTATCTATCTTTATAGAGTAGTGTGTGTATGTTCATCCCAAGCTCCTGATTTATCCCTCCCCTCTAATGCAATGTTAATTTCAAATGTTCCATTAGTGGAAACATTTTTAATGCTGAACATGATTCATGTTGTATTGTTTTCAATAAAAGCAGTTCTTTATGTGTATATATAAAAAAAAGGCTGCAAGAAGTAAAAACTACATTTTATTAGTTTTGCTGTATACTGAACAGAGAAATGGGGTGATAGCTGGAAACAGATATGGGGGCAAAGGTTACTTTTTAAAGACAGGATCATAATATAGCATGTTTGTATTTTGATGGAACCACATTTGGAGAACCTCTCACCCACAGTAATCAGTTCCATAGAGAAAATGTCGCTAAAGATGACTACACAGTAATGTTTCTTTAGTATGGACTAAAAAAGCTAAAGTGTATAAAATCAAAGGCACAGATAGGATGAACACAGAATTATTCACCAATTTATAGTATATTTAGAACTAGGATACGTAAGAACAATAAAAAAAAAAGCATTAGCGTATGGACTGTAAAGTATTAATTTAACTATTTTGTGAGATACACTAAATAAAGTAGTATATTTGGAATATGCTATGCTAAAGTATAAAAAGTAAACTTACTGTAATTTTTCCAAAAAGAAAGACTCCATTTCAGATAACAGTTTGAACAATCAATTCTCCTGGAAGATACTTAAAGCAAATTAATTTGAAAACTCACATACTTTAGGCAAACTTTCCTTCCTTTCCACAATTATCAGAATATTTGAAGTTTTACCTCCATTTATTGACTGATCATTTCTTGAAATACAGCATGAACTCTCAGCTTCAAATGAAACTGAAGGCTTACCTTCCCAAAGGAATATTTTACCAATTTGTTTAGGTCTTTTTCCTCTTTTAGCTATAATCTAAAAGACTATCATAAATATAATTTACCACATCAATAATCTAATTAATATATTTGACCAAATAATGTTGGTTGGTTTTTACTATCTATAATAGCTCAAAATTATTCTGAGTTTATTATCTTCTAGGTACTATACTAAGCAGTTCATTTATTAAACAAAAACCATGTTCATTTAGGTCATAAAAAGGCTAAAATGAAGTATGTTCTAAGTACTGTCAAAAGTAGCTCCTTGAAGAGAGTATCTTAAGAGAAAGATGGTCTTAGAGTCATATGCTTTTAAAACATTTTAGAAGGGCAAATCACAACATCAACTAAATAAATTACTCAATGTTCTTTCAGAGAGAGAGAAAAAAAAAGAAGGGCAAATCACACTTCAAAGAGAAGATGCTGGTAACCTTGTCATGACCTGAAGAATTAACCTGGTTTTATTGTTAGTACACCAGAGTTAGTTACAGTGAAGTATCTCTTAAGGCTTGTAAACAAAGGGAATTATCCTAAACTTTGTAGGAAAAAGGAAGCCTGTTATGTAGAATTGCATATATGATGCCATGAAACATTCCATTCATTAAACTAATCATCCGTGTTCTGAGTCCCTGTTTGCCAAGCAACTTTATTTTGATTTACCATATCAAATCTGCTTATAAAGAGAAATGAATTTTCATTTAACCTACCGTGACAATGAACATCCTCAGTCAATTTCTGATTATGAATTAATAATAAGTAGGCAATCTGTTTTATTTGTCTCCTGAGCTTGGTTAATGTGACTCTGATCCTTAAAGATGGGCCAGCTCTTGAGGGTGCTCTTGGGTCTTTGAGCGTGAGACTGAGCCAGATCAATTCAATAAGGTAATGAAACACACCCTTGTTATCAGGCTTCTTGGGAGATCATATACCAACCTTTTCCCCAGATGGTATGTGCAAAAGTCCTTTGCTTTTTTATTCTCCACATAGATGAGGTTTGTTGGAAAGAACCTGGCTTGCCAATGGCAAGTGGTCTCTCCTTGACCAAACTCTAAACATGCTCCTCTGAGCCACTTTTTCAACTAGGCCTCATCCTGTGTAAGCAGATGGGGTAGGGGTTCCCTGGAGAAAGAACTAGATATAGCTTCTTGACATAGAGAAGCCATTTTAGGCCTAAGCCATTTTGTGATCTAAGCCTGGCCACAATGCTTGCCTTTGAATAGGTCTCAGTAATAATGATCTTAAGGGAATAAAAGAACAAAGAACTCTTATCAGGCAAGAGAAGGAAGAATAGCAAAGATAACAAATCAGATAATAAAGACTCAGTTCATTTCAATGGTAAAGATTAGCCTGAAGCACTTTTTTGAGCTGTTCTGCAGAATTTAAACCCCCTCCAGGGCTCAAACACCAGATCTACTGGAAGCTAACCGATGTTGACCTTTTCTGACCCTCATAGCTTCAATCAAGCTTGGAACTCTGTCGACCTTTGCCCCAATGCTATGCAGAATTCTCTGCTCAAGCTCCTTCATAAATATGCATACACCAGCCAAGCCCCTTCATGAATATACATGTACCCTTAGCTTAAAACTTCCCTAATTTTGCTGTTCAAGGATACACGCCTTTGGGAAAGATCGCCCGTGTTCTCCCTACTTATTGCAAATAATAAATGGGTCCTTCTTTCGCTCTTTCCCTTGGTTGCGTCTTTTGGCTCGACATCACCAAGAGGTGAACCCAGCTTTTGGGTAACACTTGGGCCTTGTCCTTAAGAGCCTAGTTGTAACAAAACTCTTGTTAAAAAAAAAAAAAAAAACTCTTGTTAAACCCTCTCCTTCAACTCCACGCAAGCCTGACTCTTAAGAAGTGCCCTCCTGGAGGAGCTCAACACAGGGTCACAGGGTCACTGGTGAAAGCAAAGGGGAGAGTAGAAACTGATCTGAGCTTAGGCTGAAACTTGAAACTGCTATGGATATGGAGGTCAGAAGGGAGCATGGGCATGAATCCTGAATGGTGGGGAAACTCGAAACCATCACAACCAAGAGGTGGGTTCCATGACACCCGCCCCTCAGGTGAGCAGCCCCGACTCCTTTGCCCCCATGAGGGAAGCCCCACTCACCTGACTTGTCCCCCTGGAGTGAAAAGAGGCCCCACTTTTGAGTGTTGTGTGTCAATAACTGTGTTGTGTCACCGGTGGTCATGTTGATTAGTTGAAGAGAATAAGACTTAAAAAACAAAAAAAATCTTGTTAAGTCGGTTTAACCACAATCCCACCATCAACATCTGATCACCTTCAATATCTAACCAAATTCCTCATCTCTCACCATCTCCCAGGTGATATCTGATCAAAATGGCCTGCCTTCAGCAGGAATCCTGTTAGGTTAGTTTAGCCAGAATCTCCCTACCCCTGATGTTTCCACTCAGTAATTTTCTATCCACTGACAAGCCACCCCCTTCCCCACTTCCCCCCAACCCCACTATTGCTCCTTGGCTATAAATCATCACCTGTCCATTCTGTAGTAGGAACTGAACCCAGTTCTATACTGAGTGCTCTTTTCTCCTGTTGTAATAGTTTCTGTAATACTTGTTTTTACTGCTGTAACTACTGTCCAGCTCTAGTATTTTGTGATACTAGGAAACTGGAACAGGATATGTTTACTTAAATACATGTGTTTACTTTCCATTTAACTATTAGACAGCATTTATCTATTAGGAGTAATACTTTTACCTCTGTCAGTAAAGAGCTAAAATGTATAAAAGCAAAGTTATCCCAAACCTGGTCTGGGACAAACCTTTTTTTGCTTGATGTCATTCTCCTTCTGGAAAGAAAGGAGGAAATGAGCATCCCTGACAAAATGCTTAAGCACGTTTAATGAGATAGAGACACATTTTGTGAAACTAGTTACTTACCCACCCTAGCTGACTCTCACGCAATTGTCAGTCAAGAGGCAAGTGGCATGTAAGGAAATACTCTTTTTAAAAATCTAGTCTAGGACTTCCCTGGTGGTGCAGTGGTTAAGAATCCGCCTGCCAATGCAGGGGACGTGGGTTCGAGCCCTGGTCTGGGAAGACTCCACATGCTGTGGAGCAACTAAGCCTGAGCACCACAACTACTGAGCCCACGAGCCACAACTACTGAAGCCTGTGCGCCTAGAGCCCATGCTCCACAACAAGAGAAGCCACCGCAATGAGAAAACTGCGCACTGCAACGAAGAGTAGCCCCTGCTCACCGCAACTAGAGAAAAGCCCACGCGCAGCAACAAAGACCCAATGCAGCCATAAATAAATAAATAAATATTTTAAATAATAAATAACTAAAATAAAAATCTAGTCTAACAATAATCTAATTATTTCCTATTCCTATTTCCTATTATTTCTGTTAAAGAGAAAAATCACAGGCCCAAAATGGCAGCACTTGTGTTAAAAGCCCATGATTTAATACCTAACCTAACTGCAGTTTTGACCTTTCCCAGAAATGTAATCTTAATCAATCAGTTTGGAATTTGCTGGTCAGCACCAAGAGGTAATCTGTCACTTGGGCCCTTTCCAATTCCCGCCAACCCCCTAAAGGAAGAAGAAGCAATCTGCCTGACAAAACCTTTCCCAGCAAAAAGATGTCTTAGCCTAAAAATAATCCATTATTTTTTTTCATCAATAGCTCCCTCGTGCCCCACCCTTCTTTCTATAAAAACCTTCCCTTTTGTACAACCCTTCAGAGGGCGCTTCTAGTTCCTAGATATGATACTGCTTAAATTATGAATCACTGAATAAGGCCAATTAGGTCTTCAGACTTTGAACTCTGTTTTTTAACATTTCCTATTTCTATAAAGGATCAATTGCAAAATGGACTAACTAGCAGTTTTTCCTTTGCATGCAAAATTGTGATATAGCTTTGATATTTATTACCAACTTAGCGGAAAAGTTTTCTTTAATTAATGTGTACACTGTGTATTTATGTAATAAGCAGTTATGGTAGGGGGTCCTCAGAGAAAGAGATCCAGGCATGGTTTTCTTGACATAAGAGAAGCCATTTTAGGCCTAAGCCATTTTGTGATCTAAGCCTGGCCACAATGCTTGCCCTCAGTAATAATAATCTTAAGGGAACAAAAGAACAAAGTACTCTTATCAGGCAAGAGAAGGAACAACAACAAAGACAACAAATCAGATAAGAAAGACTTCCCAGATCTGTTTCAATGGTAAAGATTAGCCTGAAGCACTTTCTTGAGCTGTTCTGAAGAATTTAACCCCCCTCTAGGGCTCAACCACCATTATCTACTGGAAGCTAAGGGATGATGATGTTGACCTTTTCTGACCTTCATGACTTCAATCAACTAAAGCTTGGAACTCTGTTGACCTTTGCCCAATTCCATGCAGAATTCTCTGCTCAAGCTCTTTCATGAATATGCATGGACCCTTAGCTTAAAACTTCCCAAGTTTGCTGTTCTGGGAGACACTGCCTCAGGAAAGATCCCCAGTGTTCTCCTTACTTGCTGCAAGTAATAAATCCTTCCTTCTTTGGCTTGGTCATGTCAAAGGACTACCATGACAATTTTTTCTTTTAATAATTTTATTCATAGGCTTTAATGATCACACTATTATTTGGGAAACATGTTTTTATCATAAATGAAATGGGAATGTCTATATCTATATTTTAACTCTATCACTACTTCAGTCTAAGACAGAAGTCCTTTAATAGAAGATTGCTCAAAAAAAAGGTCAAGTGAATACAAATGAGTGTCTGTTGCTTTTAAACCAAGACTTAGAGGATAGGGTCAAAAAGAATAAATAACTACTTAAGACTCCCTTCTTCTACCTCCTCCAAAAATAGATTCTTTTGCTCTTATGGTAGCTATTGGGGCCAGTTTTTGTTTTCTGACTGAGATAGTAATAGGAATGAGACAGGAGGGAAGGGGGCAGGGCACAACCTTTAAAAGAATGACACAGCCATTGAGGATGCAGAAAAAAAACTAGTTAGAACCAACTAGGTCCAAGATGGCAGAAGATTCAACTTCCAGTAGCCCTTGCGCCTCAGTACACGCTCATTGTAATATCAATACATTAGCTAAATGATACATCCACAGGCACCATGACAGCTCCAAGGCTGACCATAAAAGGCCAAAAAGTGGGCTGTGGAAATCCCTGCCCCTTGTCCAAGATAGTAGGAATAATCCTCCCACCTATGAAATTACCCAGCCGTAAAAACGATCCCCCCCACACCTCAGCACCACTCTTGCCTTTTGAGACGGACCACATTCTGACTATGGAATGTGTATCTCTCTAAACAAACCTGCTTTCGCTTTACTATGGCTCACTCTTGAATTCTTTCCTGCGCGAAGCCAAGGACCCTCACTCGGCGGCCTGTCCCAGGGACTCACCCAAGACCTGGGACATGACCATACTCGTGTGCCCCATTTTTCCTGCAACAGGAAGAGCATGAGGAAAGACTAGTTTGGTTAAAGTATTTTGAATGTCAAACTGGTATGTGTCAAACAGAAGAACCACCTCTATTTTGGTTACATTTATTTTTTAAAATAAAAGCAAACCAGGGGAACTCCCCTGGTGGCACAGTGGTTGAGAGTCCGCCTGCCAACGCAGGGGACATGCATTTGAGCCCTGGTCCAGGAAGATCCCACATGCCGCGGAGCAACTAAGCCCGTGCACCACAAATACTGAGCCTGTGTTCTAGAGCCTGTGAGCCACAAGTACTAAGCCCGAGTGCCACAACTACTGAAGCCCGTGTGCCTAGAGCCCGTGCTTGGCAAAGGACAGGCTACCGCAATGAAAAGCCCATGCACCACAACAAAGAGTAGCCCCTGCTCACTGCAGCAACAAAGACCCAACACAGCCATAAATTAATTAATTAATTAAAACAAAAAAACCAAACAAGGGTTGATTATAAGAAAAAAGCAATCCTGTCTCACCAGAAGGTCTGATAACTGGGCAGAACTGCTATAGAATTTATCAAGAGTTGCTTTATAGAAGTAAAAATTTCAAGGTTGCTGAACTAGGATACTCTTACATATTCAAAAAAGTACTGCATTTTTTCTTTAAGAAAGAGGCTGTTTTATGATCCACTTGAATGACACCTGATGAACAAATACTATAAAACTTACTCCAAAAAATTTTGTTTTGTTTTCCTAAAAATCCTCTACATATAATCACAGAGAAATGTGACAACTATTGGATGCAAAAGGGAAGCTGTACTGGTTTTGCTTAATGCTTGCATCATCACAGAGATACAACACAAGTGGTGGTGCAATCCAGTGTCAGTATCATAATACTCGAAGTTAACATTTTCACCTTTGCTTCCTTTTTTTTTTTAATAAATTTATTTATTTTTGGCTGTGTTAGGACTTTGTTGCTGCGAACGGGCTTTCTCTAGCTGCAGCGAGCAAGGGCTACTCTTCGTTGCGGTGTGTGGGCTTCTCATTGCGGTGGCTTCTCGTTGCGGAGCATAGACTCTAGGCGCACAGGCTTCAGTAGGTGTGGCACGCAGGCTCAGTAGTTGTGGCTCTCGGGCTCTAGAGTGCAAGCTCAGTGGTTGTGGTGCGTGAGCTTAGTTGCTCTGCGACATGTGGGATCTTCCCGGACCAGGGCTCGAACCCATGTCCCCTGCATTGGCAGGCGGATTCTTAACCACTGGGCCACCAAGGAAGTCCCTGCTGCCTTCTTTTGTTTTTTTCCTGATGTACTTGAAGGTACTAGAAAAAATCTCACTAGAAAATTTATCATCACCAGATAGTGTTATGAAATATGATCGACACTTTGGCAAACACTTCCCACAACTAAAGTTGAAGATAAGGTTTCCCAAACAGTTGTTTTACTAGGGTAAACTGGTCTAACCTCAAACAACAGGTAGCAGAGCAGTATTTTTTTAAAAGAAGGTCCTGTGCATTTGGAAACTAAGTCAAAACATCAGTATTGATTATACCAAGCCCAATCATTCAGACAATTAAATAGAGTAGTATATAATACAAACAAAAATACTTTATAAATACAATCTTTTATTTTAAACTTCTCTTTGTTAAAAATGAATCAGTAAGCATCCTGGTAATCACACCAACAAATATTTTGTTAGTTATAAGGGCAAGCTGAATTCAGTAACAAAAAAATACAATTATGTTGTAATATGAAACAAATAATTAAAATAGATTATTCTTACTTTGACTTACTTATTCAAAAACCACTGAAATCAAACATTTCATTTTCTACAGATTTATAATATTCTGCCCTGTACAGAACTAAAGAGAAAGTGATTCTGTATAATCAGCCATAATATGCACAGATTCCTAATGCCTCCAGTTATTTTTGTAAAACTTAGAACAATACCTAGTACAATACCTAGTTGCTTCTAGTAGTCATTAAGATTTTAGTTGTGTTCCTTGAATTATATTCCGAATCTTCTCAGCATCATTTTGTACAATTTTGTTGGATGGATCAATCTTAAGGGCAGCTTCATAATCCTGTAGGCCTATATTTATATAGCAATGATGATGAATAAAATATTTTATAAATACTTGTGTTATCTAAACAATATTTTTAAAAAATAAAAAGAATCATTAAATCCATGGTTCAGCACAAGCAACGGGTTTTAGTCAGATTCCCATTTTCACATACATGTGAAAATACAGTCTCTCTCTAAGAGACTGAAGAAATTTTTCAGTAATTTCAGAAATAATTATGATTTCATTCAAGATTCAGTAAGAAGCAGTTTTTTTAAACTGAAATACAAATAAGCTAACAGCTTAAATTCATTAAAGCATGAATAGACTCAAAACTCATATATCAAAAGGACATTTTTATCACCTCAATGAAAAAGTAATAAATGCCATCTTCTTTCAGAATTCTAGATTTTAAAAAATAATTTCGGTAGACTCAATCCATACTTTATATAATTTATAGACTATAGTTTGTGTTCTCTTTTTTTCTCCTAATTATCCTATCTACAAAATTTCTTTGAGGAAAATTGGTTAAAAAGGAAAGCACTGTGGACTGGTTGTTAAAAATATATAACTGGATCTAAATCTTTAACAAAAATATCAGTGAGAAGAATTTCTAAGGAAACTTGACTTCCAGGTGCTATTGATTTGCCATGCCACTTCAGGCAAATCACTTAATGTCTCTAAGTCTCCATTTTCTCATCTTTAAAATGAAAGGAGGGTCCTTTTAGCTCAAAAAAGTCTAGGATGCTGCAATTCCTAAAGAATGCTTACAGTGTTTCATTCCTGTCTTGATCATTTTTATCCTCATGAAGCTGAATAAGACTCTTAAAAAAAAGGATAGGCATATAAACCTAATTTGGATGCTTTGGTTGGAAAAACCTAAAAATGGCAGAAACAAGCTTACAAACAAGTCAGAAATAATAAAACTTTATAAGCTAAAGCCAATTCCCTGGCAAGACATCATCAGGAATAGGCCTTTAGGCCTTGAATAAAGGGAAACTGAACGGGAATCTGGGTAGGGAAGTATGGGAAGAAGAGCACTGAAGATAAAACTCGGGGGCAATATGAGTAACTGCAAATAGTCCTTAATTACATTAAAAATGAAAAACAATAAAAATTAAATAAATATGGCTTCCATACACATGAGACTGAATTACAAACCTTAGTACGGTCTCACAAAAATAAGCAATTGATCATACATTGTGGTAGATCAGTTATTTCTGAGCTTATGAATGTATGTATGTATGTATGTATGTATGTAGTGTCTGTGTGTCTGACCAAAGAAGCTCATTTTAAAATTTCCATTATATCTTAAGTGACTCATTTATCACACATCTTTCCACAAAAAAACTTGTCTGATACTACAGCATCTCCCTAGACCTAGGGAGATGTTTATATCTTGTGTTAATTCCCTTCTATAACAATGATTTATTAAAATATTTCAAATCATCTTTTGTTTTCTCAGAAATTGCAAAGAATAAATTAAATGCTAAAAGTGTAAAATAATGGAGTCATCTTGAATAATGGCAATGACGTTTTTTTTAGAGTATAACTTGGAACTTAAAACATTTCTGTCATTTCTTACCTTCTACATACAATTCTAGTTGACAGAATGCTGTTCCACGTCGTACGTGTGCCTTGATTCTTGCATTAGCATTGTCTGCAACAGGTGGTGTCAATAATTCTAGTGCCTTACAAAAAGAAAAAAAAATAGGGAAAAATATAATTTCCTAATTTAAACTTGAGCAAAACATGATAAAACTCAACTTTAAAACAAGCCTCAAGCCCTCACCCACCTAAATTTTTGGCTTAACTAGGACAGGAATTTATCAAATACATACATTTATGTTGAACAATTTTAGGACTTGTTCAATTGTTCCTATATGAGATTCATACCCTTGCCCCCAAACTTATGATTCAGTTTATCATTTGAAACCTCTACAGCTTTACCTTTACTAGCAGGGATGATTAAATAGCATTAATTTAATTAATGCTATTAATTATAGTATTATATATACTATATATAATGCTTTTATATTTAAATTTGGTGATTCCATTTATTCGTTCATTCAATAAATATTTGTTTGTGCCCGAAATTATGCTACTAAAAGGAAAACTGGATCACAAAAATATTGTCACATCTTCAATAGCTTAATGAGATCAAAATATGAGGACTAGGGCTTCCCTGGTGGCACAGTGGTTGAGAGTCTGCCTGCTGACGCAGGTGACACGGGTTCGTGCCCCGGTCCGGGAAGATCCCACATGCCGCGGAGCGGCTGGGCCTGTGAGCCATGGCCGCTGGGCCTGCCCGTCCAGAGCCTGTGCTCTGCAGGAGAGGCCACAACAGTGAGAGGCCCGCGTACCGCAAAAAAAAAAAAAAAATAGGAGGACGTGATTGTTTCCTCCATATCCTCAATCTCAAGGAGACACATAAAAGATTTTGCATGTGATTTCCCTTAAAACAAGTTACTTTGATATGGGGGGGGGGGAAACAGAAAAAACTAGAAGTTTAAGATAATGACATGATATTCATAATGGAAATTAGAATATACTAAGTTACTCTGAAAATGGAAAAATAATCATGGAGATATCCTTTTACTGGGCAAGCGGTAGTGACATCAAGTGTTCTTTTATCTCGCATCAAGTCTGCAAAACTTTAATAAGAAAAAAGGTGAGCACAAACTGACAACCATTTACTAATTTCCTTCTGAACTTCAACTGATATACCAGGGCAATTGATAGGGGATCTCTAATCTAATTTGAAGTCTCAAGAAACACTAGTTCCTTGTCCATTAAAAAAAAAAAAATTCTTTTGGGGGGGAATTCCCTGGAGGTCCATTGGTTAGGACTCTGTGCTTCCAATGCAGGGGACACAGGTTCGATCCCTAGTTGGGGAACTAAGA
Organism: Grampus griseus; assembly: GCF_964374135.1. Taxonomy (NCBI): domain Eukaryota; kingdom Metazoa; phylum Chordata; class Mammalia; order Artiodactyla; family Delphinidae; genus Grampus; species Grampus griseus. Next base: position 99,068,109 of record NC_139018.1, read on the forward strand.
TCCTGCAAGCCACGTGGCATGGACAAAATAAAAAAAAAGAATTTTTTTTTTCAGTAAAAAGATGTAAAAAGCAAGATTCTTAAAAGATTGCAACTCACTTATTCAAATTTAACTGACAAAAGATAAGGGCATCATTTAAACCAATAAATAGGAGCATAACAATTTTAAAGCACCATATATAAATAAATAGATACACATACCTTAGAAGAATCTTCTATGGCCTTGTGTAAGTTTTTCAGTTTTAGATGGCAAGCAGCCCGATTCAAATACAGTAGTGGAATCTTATTATTTAGTCTTATGGCTAAGTTGTACGCATTAATAGCTGCCAAATAGTTTTCTGTTGCAAACAATTTGCTAATGAGACGAAAACATAAAAGAAAAGCAATGTAACACTAAAAGAGAAACACAGAAATAATATCTAATGATATTTGGCACAGGGGATGGATGGCTTCCTTTCTTTCCATTCCTTGTAAAATGGACATTGCGGGTGGCACTAAGCCCACCTATCCTCCATACATCAGCATGTAATCTGAACGGGCCTGACCTCACCTCCACCTCCAAGGGTAGCCAATCAACAGCTTAAGCCAACAGGCATATTTCCATCCACCCTGCTACAATGATTGACAAAGGGATGGATTTATGACCTAAACTGGTCTATTGAGAATGAAGCCTGTGATTTTATTACCAAAGTTGGAGAACGAAAAATTGGGAAAACTCCCCCTGCTGGACACAAATGAAGAAAGCATATAAGCCCAAATTGTTGCTGACCATCTTTCATACTGTGGGAGGAGCTAGCACTAGAATAAAGTTGATACTATTGAATTATGAAAAGGATAAAAAGGCACTTAAGCTGCTGGATCAAGCTTTACCCGAAATGTAACACACCTTTAGCTTTTTAGTTATATAAGCCAATAAATTCCTTTAAACATTAAGTCAGTTTAAATTGGGTTTCTCAGTTACTTGCAAAACAAAAGCATCCTAATAAATACACTCTTTCAGTTCAAACCTTCCAAAATTCTCTTCAAATAAAGAGATGTACATAATTAAAGGATGTATTTAAAACATAAAGCGTCTTGTTTGTTTTTCATGTACAGTTCCTGGTATTTCGAAAAATGCATAAACCAAGGAAAATAGAAAATACTTTGCCAAATATAAAAGTGCCATAAAAACAACACTTTGTACATTGTATTCATTTCCAGTCGATTGTACTCTACACTTTACAATTCTAGAATAATAAACACGATGACTTCAAAAGTAGACCCATAAAAGGAGACAGCAAATCATGAATAAAAGGTAAAATGACACCACTGTGACATTTAACCTAAGCCTGACTCAAGTTTAAAATAACTTCCTCAAACTAGAAAAGCTAATTCTGTGGGAACAGTTTACCTTTCTGAAATGTCTCATTTCAGCTAGGATGTTTCTGACTGCAAGGAACAGAAGCTCAACTCAAACTGGTTTAAACAAGGAAGGAAATAGATCGTCTCACATTAAACAAGTTCAGAGGGAAAGGCTCCATGCCCAATATGATCAGCAGAACAAGGATCTTATCAAGGCCTCAGTTTCCTTCCATTTCTCCACCCTACTGGACTCAGCAGCTACTTCATCCTGGAGCTGGTTTTCCTCATGCATAGTTCAAGGTGCCACATTCAGGCACAATATTCATTAGAAGAAAATGGGACAGTATTTTCTGGTATATGCTCCTTGAGAGCAAGAAAACCTTGCCCAGAAATCTCCCAGTTCACTTCCTTTCCCATCTCACTGACCAAAAATATCTACCCTTAAAAAATATTTTGCCTTAAAAAAACCAACCAGTTTCTCCTGTTCTCAATCCTTCTACCCATTCTCTCTCTCTCTCTCTCTCCAGTTTCACTCCTCAATGCTATATACTGCTGTTTGGAAACGTTTAAAAAAATTCAACAATATGACCATCTGTCCATGTTAATAAATATAGAGATATACTTTTTTTACAGAGATTTTTACAGACCACTCTCTCATTTGTGCAAGGATTTCTAAAACCAGTCTCCTCCTACTGAGAGACACTTAGGTGTTTTGTTTCCCGATACTTAGCTTTTATAAACAATATTATAATACACATTGCTGCACATATACATAAAACACACACACACACCAGCAGTGTAATGAAAGTAATCCTGATTTGTTGCAGTCAATCAGAATTTATAGCTGAACTTGGGACAGGGTCCCCACCCTAAGTCACACAGGCAAGGTCTACACACCTAAACAAAATAGGGACTCCGCCAACAAGGATAAAAGGAGATGATAAATGTTGACTAGATAACCTATTGTGTCTACTACAAACCTTCTTTTTAAATTAATTTAATTTTAAAATTTACCACTTTAACCATTTTTAAGTGTACAGCTTAGTGGCATTAAATGCATACACACTTTACACACTTTTGTACAACCATCAGCACCATCCATATCTAGAACTTTTTCATCTTCCCAAAATGAAACTCTACACCTATTGAACAATAACTCCCCATTCCCTCCTACCTTCGACAACCACCATTCTTTTTCTGTCGCTGTGAGTCTGACTACTCTAGGTACCTCATATAAGTGGAGTCATATAAGGACAATATTTGTCCTTTTGTGCCTAGCTTATTTTACTTAGCATAATGTCTTCAAGGTTCATCATGTTGTAGCACGTGACAATATTTTCTTCCTTTCTAAGGTTGAACAATAGTCTCCTGTATGGATAAATCACATTTGTTTATTCATTTATCCATCAATAGACCCTTGGGTTGCTTTCACCTTTTGGCTATTGTGAATAATGCTGCTATAAACATGGGTATACAAATATCTGTTTGTGTCCCTGCTTTCAATACTTTTGTGTGTGTATCTAGACAGAACTGCTGGATCATATGGGAATTCTTTTTATTTTGGTCATGCTGCACAGCATGCAGGATCTTATTTCCCTAACCAGGGTTCGAACCCGTGCCCCCTGCAATGGAAGCACGGAATCCTAACCACTGGACTGCCAGGGAATTCCCTCATATGGTAAGCCTATTTTTAACTTTTTGAGGAGCCTCCATACTGTTTTCTCTACTGTGCACCACCATTTTACATTCCCACCAACAGTGTTCAAGGGTTCCAATTTTTCTACAACCTCACCAACACTTGTTATTTTCTGTTTTTTTTTGTTGTTGTTTGTTTTTTTAATAATAGCCATCCTTCTGTGTGTGAAGTATTATCTCATTGTGCTTTTCATTTGCATTTTCTGAATGATTAGTGATGTTTGACATCTTTCCACGTGCTTATTAGCCATGTGCATATCTTTGAAGAAAGGTCTATTTAAGTCCTTTGCACATTTTTTAATCAGGCTGTTTATTTTTTGCTGTTGAGTTGTAGAAGTTCTTTATATGTACTCTGATATTAACCCTTTTCAGAAATATGATTTGCAAATATTTTCTCTATTCCATGGGTTGTCTTTTCACTCTGTTGACAGTGTCTTTGATGCACAAAAGGTTTTAATTTTGACGCATTCCAAAATAACCATTTTTTCTTTTGTTGCCTGTGCTTTTGATGTTACATCCAAGAAATATGGCCAAATCCAATGTCATGAAGAATCCTATGTTTTCCCCTAAGAGTTTTATAGTTTTAGCTCTTATGTTTAGGTGTTTGATCCATTTTGAGTTAATTTTTGTATATGGTGTTAGGTAAGGGTTCAAATTCATTCTTTGGAATAAAGGCTGAAAATGAAATGAAAACTGGATATCCAGTTTTTCCAACACCATTTGTTGAAAAACAACATCCTTTCTCCATTAAATATTCTTAGCACCCTTGTTGAAAATCATTTGACCATATGATTTTCATATGTGAAGGTCGTTTCTGGGCTATCTATTCCATTGGGCTATATCTATATAAACCTTATATTAATACATTTATTTGGAGCTCCATTTTTCATCTTTAATATAAGTTTACAGTTTTATAATGTAACAGTTTTAACAGAAAAATTCTCCCAGATTCTAAGGGAAGAACAGCTTACAATGAGCAGTATTAAAAGAACCAGTGTAGCATGTAGGAAACAAACCAGTGTAGCATGTAGGAGGGAAAAGTGGGGAGAGGGATAAACTGGGAGATTGGGATTGACATATACACACTACTATATATAAAACAGATAACTAATAAGGTCCTACTGTATAACATAGGGAACTCTACTCAACACGCTGTAATGATCTATATGGGAAAAGAATCTAAAAAAGAGTGCATATATATATATATGTATAACAGATTCACTTTGCTGTACACCTGAAACTAACACAACATTAAAAATCAACTATACGCCAATAAAAATTTAAAAAAATAAGAGCCACTGTAGGAGCCATAATAGCAAGAAATATGAAGTATTAAACATTTTTAATGTTTACATATATATTAAAATATAAATCCAAATGAACATTATATTCTTTAAACTTCAATACCAGTACAAACATCCAATAAAGCATAATTTGCTTTATGGCTTTCAGAATGGTTCTGAACTCAGAAACAGCTGAATTTCAAAAGGAAAGGGAAAAAAAATTAAACCTGTCTTAAGGGCAGTAGCCTTTGAACACCAAATTTAAACAGAGAAGCTAATAACCAGTAAGTCTCGCCTGATGGCTCCAAATAAAGCAATGCCAATGAAAAGAATTATGCAAAAGTACTCATTCAAAACATATTGAGTCCTTATGGTACTGACTATACAGAAAGAACAAAAGAGACGTGGAGAATTGCAAACACTCCTGTCATTTTTATGACGATTGATTGGTTTGACTTTGTAAAGAAGGAAACATTCTGATTGGCAATGGCCAAAAGGGCCAAACATTTTGAGCAACAGTTCAGCACAGGAGAAGCTACAAGAAGCAGGAGTGATAAGAAAGAAGCAATGTGGAGGGAAGTAAAGAAAGGGGCAGAAAAGAGTTAAGAGAAGTCAAAAGCAGTGGGGCTTACATTGATACTAGGTATAAAATAGATAACAAATGAGAACATACTGTATAGCACAGGGAACTCTACTTAATGCACTGTGGTGACCTAAATGGGAAGGAAATCCAAAAAAGAGGGGATATATGTATATGTATGGCTGATTCACTTTGCTGTACAGTAGAAACTAACACAACATTGTAAAGCAACTATACTCCAATAAAAATTAATTTTAAAAAAAAATGACTAAAGGAAGCAAGATGTAGAATTTGTACGTTGGTAGTACTGTTCTTTGTATACTGAGATGTTACAGATTATATGTCACACCGTCATTTCATATATAGTAAGAAAAAATCTGCCAGTTAAACTATAACAATGTTTGCTTATTTTTTAAAAAAAAAAAGCAGTGGGGCTTAGAAACAGCAATGGAGGCAGAGAGTAACACATATTCCAATACAAGACACAACAGCTCTGTTTTGTGGGTAATAAGGACTCTAACAGCCACCTACCCCTCAAAAGACTTTTAAGGTCCTGGTTTCTTTCAGCATCTTATGTGGGTAGAAAACATTCTTGGTATCTCAAGAGCTTCTAAAACTGAGTATTAGTGCACCTTAGTGAAGGAACATCAACCAGTACAATTTAGCACTCAGGATGGAAGGAGGAAAAGGATACTGCATACAAAATAAAATGACAAGTTAGGCCATAATAGGGACTGTACTGCAACAGAATATTATGGGATGTAAAATACATACAATCAACAAACAAAATTATAATTATGTCAAAGAAGTCATCTTAGAATATGGCTTCTACACTTCTTTAAGTCAGGCAAAAGGTAGCAGCATAAGAAAACTGTCTTATCTCCATAAACAAATAAAGTTGTAAAAAATGCAGCAGAGCAAGGCAGATTTGGCAGATCTGTTCTGAAAGTAGGCAAGTACAAGAGGATACTGGGAGACAATTCTCCATGGGTCTTTAACCCTGCGTGTCATATGTCAGATGCACTGACAGCTTCTGTTTGGGACTATCTTTTCAAAGATGTTTGTATAGTGCACAGCCTTGGAAGATAGAGATAGTGTCTCTCTCTGGGGCAAAGAATAGATTTGTTCACTGCTCAGTATAATAAAGATATCATCACCTTGTGAGGCAAAAATTGGACAGGTTTGCTAATAATCCTCTATAAAAAACTGTGTTCCTTAAGCTTGGTCTTCTCAGCTATGGTACCAAACCTACTGTGTGTACAGCATCCACCTGGGTCCCCCTCTGCATTGGCCCCATGGGACTTTAGGGGCAGAGGGAACCAACATGAAGGTCATACTGTTTGATGTGACTTGAATAGTAAAGTCCTTTCTCTTTGACTCATGAGTCTCCTGACTTCTGTCAGCACCTATGAAACTGTGGTAGGCTAACTCTTCACAGTCCTTGTCAGGGCATGGATCCAAACCAAAGTGCTAGAAAGAAATTCAATCTGGCAAGTAGAACTGTATGCTGTGTTGGGAGAAGATGGTAACAGGTGGTTAACAATCAGTAACAAAAAGTCCAACGTGAAGTAAAAGGACATCCAGACAGGCAGATAGAATCCAGCTACAGAAAATTCACAAACAGCAAGCAAACAGAAATTCAGACTGGCACAAGTTGGTACTAGGTTAGTCGGTCATCAAATAGCAGGCTCCCACACACAAATCTGGGGTTCAGAAGAGAATTAACTTGGGTGGAAAGAGAATAAGTAAAAGCAAAGCAGAGCCTCAGTCTTAAAAGGACTGGAGTATTGGGCAGGCTATAAAATCTGACACTTAGGCCAAGAAAAAAAAAAAGAAAATTCAGACACTAGAACTAATGTAGGTAATTTTACGTAACAACAGTAATATGATGCTGGGTGCTAGATTGTAGAATTATATATCCTTAATTTCCTCCTATCTAACATTACAATTTGCTGTAGAGAGTGAGGTATGCAGATGGCATTCAAGTGGTCCTAATGTGGGGGAAGAAGGAACTTTCAGACTGGGGTTAAGAGAGTATCCAAAAAAACGCATGCTAAAACTCAAGCACAAAGTAACATCAGTGGGACAGAACAACGATTCATCTAACCTTATATGATTATAAGTGACTGCAAGGGTAGCTATTATTTACAGATTCTGAGTCATGTAAGGCTGTTAAATAACAACACACCATGCGAATATATAAATTAGAGCACAGAAACTCTGTTTTATGTGAGATGTTCTCAGTAAAAAGCTATCTGGTACAATGTTAACTGCCAACAGTAAAATGTTCTCATGAGCAAATAAAATTACCTAAGCTTATAAATTTTCCTGAAAGGTAGATTTGGCATTTAAAACTAAGACTTGGCAATAGAATGCTAGGTTAAAAAAACGAAAACATTCTACGGCTTTTTCTAAGAGTCTCTTTTGAGTAGATACAATCCCATAAACAGTTTTCTCAAACTATTGCTCTTTTGGAAGTCTTGTCCACTTCTACCCACGGGTTTAAAAACAATAAAGGACAGTTGGATTGTTTTTGCCTGTGTAAATATAGAAGGCTAGCATGAAACAAAGCCTCTGGAGATGAAAGTATTTTATCTTTTGGCTTAAATTCAACACTGCTTCTGAATGGGTTCTTTTATGTCTGTTTCTGTCTTTTGTACTGCATTACATTGCCAGAGAGGATACATTTCTCTCTAATAATTAGTACCTTTCCTTTTATCTGTTTGTACTTGGCACTATGATTAACTGTACTTTGTTTCCCTGGGTGTCACCAGTTACTAAGTTTTCTTCCATCTCTCCTCATTTTTAACTCTTTTCTTCTCCTATTTTGCTTCTCTTTCTTATTCTACCTAATTGGAGGCAGTGAGGCAAAAAGGTACAAAAAACAACAGACTGAAGTGATTACAATCTACCAGTCACACCTGACTGCAACCAAGTACACTTTTGCACGAGGTTGCTGGTAATTCATTGCTTTCACCAGCAGTCACACACACACACACACACACACACACACACACACACACAGAGTCTTTTGCTGTACTTGTCAAATGCCAACCTCAGCTCAATGATCTTATCTGCTCTTTCCACACTTAAATCGAAATCACAGCATTACTATATCAAAAATAAGACCAGATCAAACACTGTCTAAGATGTTTAGCCAGTCCCAGCACCAAAAACATCTTATGCCAAAGGACTTTCTAACCATCTCCATCAACCTGCTATCTTTGGGCTGATCTAAAAGCATGCTTCTTCTTTGTCCTCACATGAAAGTTCGTATTTGCTGGTCTTTGCTACTCTCATCCCCCTCTATTCCTTTGCACTTTCTTATTCCTGTTCTGCCATAACTGACTCCAACTCCCACCCCAATCCTTCCGGGGTTCGTGCCCCGGTCCAGGAAGATCCCACATGCTGTGGAGGGCTGGGCCCGTGAGCCATGGCCACTGAGCCTGCACGTCCGGAGCCTGTGCTCCGCAACGGGAGAGGCCACAGCAATGAGAGGCCCGTGTACCGCAAAAAAAAAAAAAAAAACAAAAAAACTACAATGAGATATCATCTCACACCAGTCAGAATGGCCACCATCAAAAAATCTAGAAACAATAAATGCTGGAGAGGGTGTGGAGAAAAGGGAACCCTCTTGCACTGTTGATGGGAATGTAAATTGATACAGCCATTATGGAGAACAGTATGGAGGTTCCTTAAAAAACTAAAAATAGAACTACCATATGACCCAGCACTCCCACTACTGGGCATATACCCTGAGAAAACCATAATTCAAAAAGAGTCAAGTACCAAAATGTTCACTGCAGCTCTATTTACAATAGCCAGAACATGGAAGCAACCTAAGTGTCCATTCAACAGATGAATGGATAAAGAAGATGTGGCACATATATACAATGGAATATTACTCAGCCATACAAAGAAACGAAATTGAGTTATTTGTAGTGAGGTGGATAGAGCTAGAGTCTGTCATACAGAGTGAAGTAAGTGAGAAAGAGAAAGACAAATACCGTATGCTAACACATATATATGGAATCTAAGAAAAAAAAAAAAGGTCACGAAGAACCTAGTAGCAAGACAGGAATAAAGACACAGACCTACTAGAGAATGGACTTGATGATATGGGGAGGAGGAAGGGTAAGCTGTGACAAAGTGAGAGAGTGGCATGGACATATATACACTTCCAAACATAAAATAGATACCTAGCGGGAAGCAGCCGCATAGAACGGGGAGGTTAGCTAGGAGCTTTGTTATCACCTAGAGGGGTGGGATAGGAGGGTGGGAGGGAGGGGGATGCCAGAGGGAAGAGATATGGGAACATATGTATATGTATAACTGATTCACTTTGTTATAAACCAGACACTAACACACCATTGTAAAGCACTTATAATAAAGATGTTAAAAAAAAAACAAAAAACAAAAAAACCAAGGGGGACTTTGAATTGATGTGCAGTGTAAATTTTTTTCAAAAGATATATCTTTATCATAAAGTGTAAAAATGAATGCAACTTTTAACAAGAGGAAAAACAAAAACAAAATCGGGATAAGCCATCTACCTTTGGCCTTGACCCAATTTTCTCCTCGAGGAGAAACTCGAGGACAGGTCAGCCACCTCCTCTGTCTCATCTGCACATCTATTCAAACCTTTTCTATTCTTAAAGAAGAACAAAACAAAACAAAAACTCTGAAAGTTTCTATTCCATTGGCTTCTGGGAGTATTTTTGTGTACTCCTTTATTTTACCAGGTCTTCAAATGTTGGTAGGTCACAGGGTTTTATCCTTAGGCCACTACTCCTCTGGTCTACGTGCTCTTTTCAGATATCTCACCTACTCTTGTAAATCAACTGCTACGTAAATGCTGATAACCTCCAAATCCATAATACACTGTTGGCCTCTCCCCTGAGTTTCAAACTTGCTGGACACTGTCAGCCAGACTGACCAAGAGGCAGCTCAAACTCAACATATTCAAAACTGAACTTACCTACATTCCCTCCTAAATGGCCCTCTTCTAGAGTTCTCTAATTCAGTTGGTAGCATCATATAATCAATCATTGAAACTAGAAACCCAAAGTCGCCCACAACTACTCTTCTCTCACCCCCCAACAATCACTCAAGAAGTCCTCCCTATTTTACCTCCTGAATATTTCTCACACTGCTCTCCTCTTCACCCTATAACAATGTCATAATGGTTCAAGACCTCTGCCATAGTTTCTGCCACACATTTTCCCCACCTTACAGAATAAAATGTAAGAATAACACAAGGCCACTGCCTATTTTTCTAGGTTCATTTGGCATTATTCCTAGCACCAAATTTATGTTTTAGCAAGCAATAAACTACCCAGTTCCTGACATATATATCACAGTATTCTTGTCTCTGAGCTTTCGCTCATACTGTCTCCTCTGCTATTGCCTTTCTGTCCTTCCTCCTGAAACTCCTACTTATCATTAAGAGGAGCTCAGGTGCTATATTCTTTAGGAAGCTCTTCCTGAAACTACCTTTCTTCCTTTAAGGTTAGGTGCCCCTCTTCTGTACTCTCATTTTACCTTGTTCTTTCTATGTATTGTACTTCCCACACAGTGTTATAAGTATTTGTATTTTCTATGTATTGTACTTCCCACACAGTGTTATAAGTACTTGTATATGTCCCTCTTCTCTACTGATCTCTGTAGCTCAGAGCCTAGCCTACAGTCTGACAAACCGCAAGTAATCAACAGATATTTATTTAATGGTTTAATAGATGGAGAAGAAGGAGAGGGGATTTTTGTTGGGAGTAAGAGGAACAAACTTGTCAGCCCCAGGCTTCTGAACTTCAGAAAAATTGTTAACTCCAGCTCAACTCCACAAATTAATCTCTGGTGTTGTTATCAGATATGAGAAAAGACCAAGGATGAACAGAGAGAAGATGAGAAAAGAAAAACACAGATTTTGTGGTTAGACAGCTAAATCTCCCCACCAAAGATGTCCACATCCTAATCCCCAAAACCTGTGAATATATTAACTAAAATGGCTAGTTAGAAAGAACCTTGTAGATGTGATTAAGTTAAGGATCTTGCAGTAGGAGATTATCCTGGATTATACAAGTGGGACTAATGTAATCACAACGGCACTTATAAAAGAAAGAGGGAGGCAGGAGAGCCAGAGTCAGACAAGGAGAGATGACTATGGAAGCAAAGTTCAGAGTGACGCAACTGCTGGTTGGGGGCCATAAGCCAAGGAATGTGGGCAGTCTCAAAGCTGGAAAACCCAAGAAAATAGATTCTCCCTTACAGCCTCCAGAAGCATTGCAACTGATATCTTAATTTTAGTCCAGAAAAATCCATTTTAGACTTCTGACCTCCAGAAGTATAAGATAATAAATTTGTATTGTTTTAAGCCACTAAGTTTGTGGTAGTTTGCTATGGCAGCAATAGGAAAATAATACAAAAGTGTATAAAATGAGATAAATAATATCTACAAAATTGCCTCAAAATATGAACTCGAATTACCACAGAATATAGCAGAATTCATTGTTGTTAACTGTCTAAAAGTTTACACAGAGCCACATATAAATAAATAAAAGGACTGTCTGTATATAAATTGATAATTTATAGGATAATTTGATAACCTTTATAGATGGATATGACTAACCAAAGTAGCTCTAGTTTTAAAGAACCATGATTTTTTTTCTAATAAATTTATTTATTATTTATTTTTGGCTGTGTTGGGTCTTTGTTTCTGCACACAGGCCCCTCCCTAGTTGTGGGGAGCGGGGGCCACTCTTTGTTGTGTTGTGCAGACTCCTCATTGCTGTGGCTTCTCTTGTTGCGGAGCACGGGCTCCAGGCACTGGGGTCTCAGCAGTTGTGGCACACGGGCTTCAGCAGCCGTGGCTCATGGGCCCTAGAGCACAGGCTCAGCAGCCGTGGCGCACGAGCTTAGTTGCTCCGCGGCATGTGGGATCCCCCTGGACCAGGACTCGAACCCATGTCCCCTGCACTGGCAGGCGGACTCCCAACCACTGTGCCATCAGGGAAGTCCCCAAAGAACCATGATTTTAAGGGAAGTAGTATGAAGGACTTATGTTAAATGTTAAGTGATTTAAAAAGGGATTTTGATAAGCAATCCAAAAGACGTGATATTTTTCACTTCCATGACATATAAATACAAAAGCAATAAAAATGAGAGTCTTATTTGTTATAAGATCTGACTTTTTAAATATGGAAGCACTACCTACAGAATTGGCATATTTGCATTATTTCTCCCCCAAACTCACACACACACATATGTCAAGATAACTAGAAAATATGTATTAATATCTACACAAATTTATTATAAATCTCATGGGCAGAGTTCAAACAACTTACTTTCCTTTGTCCTTCAACCATTCTGGGTTCTTTTCCTCTTCTTTTAAATCACAAAGTTCAGGAATGTCAGTATTCATTGCTCTTCGTGCCTCTGCTTGTTTATGTAGCCACTGAAATGAGAATGAAGTTTAATGAAGGACACAAAAGTCTTGTTTTATTAAAAGTTACTTTTAGATTTTCCATCTTCCTATACAAGATGGAAATACTATTTGTTATGGACTGAATGTTTGTGTCCTCCAAAATTCGTATGTTGAAGCCCTAATCACCAATGTGATGGTATTTGGAGATGGGGCCTTTGGGCGATAATTATGCTTGGATGAGGTTATGAGGATGAGATTCCCATCGTAAGATTAGTGTCCTTATAAGAAGAGGAAGAGACCAGAGGGCATGCTGGCACCCCACCCCACCCCAGCGTCCTGACCTTGGACTTCCCAGCCTCCAGAACTGTGAGAAGTAATTGCCTGTTCTTTAAGCCACCCAGTCTATGGGTCCACTTTGTTATAGCAGTCTGAGCAGACTGATAAAATAATTGATGGTGGTGATTTTACACTTCTAGTTTTTATACATCTTTAAGCTTTTTTTTAAACTTCACTAGCTGATTAAGATCAAATGTATAAAAATTTCTAGTCCAAATTTCATCCAAATTTCTGGGAGTTCACGTGAATATTGTTTTATTTTTCTTGTTTATAATGTATATATATATATTTTACATTATAAAAATATATAAATGATTTTTAAAATTATAATTTTATAGTTACAGAGATACTTTTATAAATAAAATATAGAAATATGCTGTTAATAATAAGAAAAAAATTAATATTTATTAAGTGTCATTATATCTTAAGGAGAGTCAATTATTTCCACAACTTTTCAATTGAGGTATCAGTTCACACCTTACAGTAAAAAAAAAAAAAAGCAGTTCTTAGTGCTTACACAACTAAATATACAATATTCAAAATCCCAGAGCTCAGGAATTTATAAATGAATGAAAGATATTAATGCCAAATGTCACATTAGAAATACTTGATATTAATAATTGTAATAAAATAATAAATTTACAAATCTTTTCTTACCGTGACATACACTGACCCAAAGTTTACAAATCTATTATGGAAAATGATGTATTTGATAAAATAAATGCACATGCAACATTTTATCTCCTGGGATAAGCAACAACACTGGATATTAAACCAGTGTTTTCTCATCAGCATTCTGGAGCCAAAAAAGAAATAAAAATCCTGTAAAATATATTTTTCTCAAAAGGAAATATTAAATTTTTTCATGAAGTAATATCTTTAGCCTAATGAATACTTTAAAAATTCAGACCCAGTAACAGTTTCAATATATGGAATAAAAAATATTTTCATTGTGGTCACTGTAACTAACAGCAAGTATACCAACCTCCTCTTCTGCTGCTACCTGTGATTCCCGGAGAGCAGTTGGGAATACTCGAGGGGTAAAGTTGATTTTAATATTGCCGACAGAGCGAGGAGCAGGAATACTGTCTTCCTTTAACTTCTCAAAAAATATAATTTCTGAATTTCTCCCTTCAAAAACAATATTAGCAACTAAGTTATTTATCTCTCATTTCCTAGTTAACAAACTGACTTTTAAGGTAATTACACATTAAAGCTACTTCTAAAATCCTATACAAATAATCCAAACATATTTTCTACAATAAGGCATGTAAAATCCCTCATTGAAATTATGGCAGCTAATTATCTGTTCTTTCAATGACCTCAGCTACTTTTCTGGGGTTCTCTTTGTTAAACCACAGTGTCTAACTTACATTCACTATAGAGGAAGCCACTCTAGGCAACTTAATCTACATCAACTCTAGAGGAGGGCACCTAGGCAAAGCCATCATTTTCCTTAAGCTCTGATATCAGTATCTTCTGTAAGCTCCCTGGTGATGATATAAAAGTTTTTCAGCTATTAAAGACAGCTAATGGGAACAGGCAAAGAGTTGTAATGAAAGGCCATACATTTGTATAAAGGTAGTTAGATGTAATAATTATTAAGTCAATATAAGAGAAGAAATTAATCTATATGTTAGAATATAAACTATATGAATAAAGGGAAGGAAGGGTACTAAAAAGGAAAAGTACTAAAAACATGATGTACAGATTTAAAAGGCAAATATCAAAATTGTTTAAAAAAAGATTTTCCAGAAACATGACAGAGTTAATATCCTTGATATAAAATGAATACATAAAATTAAGATATAAAACTTCCAATTTAGGGAACTGGAAGTGATGCAGTGGTTAAGAATCTGCCTGCCAATGCAGGAGACACGAGTTCAAGCCCTGGTCTGGGAAGATCCCACATGCTGCAGAGCAACTAAGCCCATGTGCCACAACTACTGAAGCCGATGCGCCTAGAGCCTGTGAGCCACAACGAAGAGTAAGCCCCACTTGCCGCAACTAGAGAAAGCCTGCACACAGCAACAAAGACCCAACTCAGTCAAAAATAAATAAATTTATATTTTTTAAAGTGTCTGAAAAAAAGAGAAAATTTTTAAAAAATAAAACTTCCATTTTAAAGAAAAATTGAAAATGGCATGAATTAACATTTCAAAGGGAGGGAGGAGGGGAGCAAGAAAGAAAGAATAAGGACTCAAACAAAGAAAGTAACTTCAACAAAGTTCAGCCTCCCTTAAGAGTGGTGTAGTTATGTGCCAAACCTGAGACAACAGAATATGAATATAAGTGCTGTATAAAACTTATGGATCATTATCTTACATGTAAATCTACTTGCAATGGACTTCCTCTTTCCCCTTCCCACTGGCTAAAAAACAATGCCAACTGCAGCATCCACCTTGGACACAGAAATGGAAGCCAAATGATGTGATGATATATGTGGCCCCACCAGCTTAGATGGCCCCGTGGAACAAAGCCATCTATCAGGCCTAGATTGATTGCTGTTACATAGTAAGTCTTAGATTACAGAGAATTCAATTTCTATCTTATTTGATCTGTAACTTTGGACCTCTTTATTTCAGCAGTTGGCTTGAACCTACCTAACACAATGTCCTAAGAATTTTATAGCCTGGTAAACTGTTGTTCACTTGTGAAGCCAAGAGACATTCCTAGATATGTAAGAACTAAGTAAATATACCATCTAGCCATGTTTTCTGAATTACTCAAAGAAATGTTCCAGAACATGGACAAATAAAATTAAGAACTCAGGAGTGGGAAACCTGAGGGTAGAAATGAAAAAGGATGGGTTTTCTAAAACACATGAAAAAATGTTGTAAGATTTTTTAATGTTACTACAACAGAAGGAAAACAGAATAAAAAGTAAAAATGAAGTATATAAGTTCACATTTTATACTAATGATTACTAGGATACACAACATGGAGGGAATAAGCACTATTCTTCCATAATGAGAAATTTAAAAATTACTTTGCTATTAATTTTGTTAAACAAAAGTAAATGAATAAACATTTGAAAATGCTTATGGAAATCATTATGGTGACCATGAGTTACATTAAAAATAGGATATCTAGCTTTCAAACTCTTACAGTAAAATAAGACAAACAGAAAAACATAAAAAGAAATTAGCTTTCTGTTTTCAGCAGCATAGGTTAAAGTTTTTACAAACTTTAACAAGCAATTTTACAAGCAGACAAAATGCTATGAACACATAAAATGCTTGATAAAAATATAACAAATAAACAAAAGTTTCAAGTACATAGTTCAGTTCAAAACCTATGCAAAAGAAAAGCCTTATCAGCAATTTATAGCCAGGGTAATCTCAAAAGCTGACAAAAAGCTATTTGGAAAGATTTCAGATATAGATATAGATATCTATATAGGTATACCTATGAAGGTATATATCTATATATCTATCTAGATATCCATATCTGTATCTGAAATTTTATATATATGAATATATTATATATTATACATATATATATTAGAGACTATATATAAAGGATAAAGACTGGAAATTTAATGCTGATATAGGTACAGAGGTGAAAGCTGAGAATGCAATTACAGCCTGAGAAGGGCTACACTCTCAGTGAAATGGACACATAAAATCTCTGTCCACAACTCCAAGAAAGTGAAGCATGTCTCCTCCTGGGGCTCTGGATAAGAGAAGAAAAAACGTCTCTCGTAAGAAACCTAAACTTCAGGTATCCCTTCCGAGTAATTCTACTTCTGCAAACCAGTACACATGAAATTTCCTCATATGCACACATAAAAATAATCCGTGCTGAAGATGAGCACACAAACAAAAACTACAAATCACATGCGGATACAATGTATGTTTCTTCCTTACAGTATGGAGAACAGTCAGCAGACACAACAAACAGGAGGACTGGCCTATTAAGAATCTGAAATACCAGAACAATCTGAAAGAGACTATAATAATTTAAAACATGCTTACTTAAAGAGCTAAGATAGGCTAAAATACATAATGAAAAACTAAGGTAATGAAAAAAGAACAAACAGGTATGAAAGAAGCAAACAGAACTTGCAAAATGAAAAATATTATCCCTGAAATTGAAAACTTCTAGGACAAGTTTAACAGCACATTAGGCATATTTGAAGAAAATTTGCAAACTAGAAGACAGATCTGAGGATATCATACAGAACGCAGCCAAGGAAGATAAAGGCAATTTGAAAACAATTTGCTATTTGAAAACAATAGCTTATAACTTCCCAGAACTGAGGTAAGACATACGTTCTTTGAGTGAAATTATACTCCAACTTCTGATATTATGAGCTGAATAAATATAAAACTGCACTTAGAGTAATAAAATCAACATATACCAAAGTGAAGAATTTTAAAGCAACCAGAGACAAAGGATGGATTTACCTTATAAAGGATCAATATTAAATCAAGAGCAGACTTCCCAGCAGCAATATTAAAAGTCAGAAGACAATAGACATACCTTCAAGTTACTGATGGAAAATAACTGTCAATCTTGAATTCTGCAACCATCTAAAACATCACTGAATAACAATAACAAAATAAAAATAACTGAACTTAACATTCAGATCTTTATTAAAGAAATACTAGACAGGTATAAAGACGCAGATGTAGAGAATGGACTTGAGGACACGGTGAGGGGGAAGGGTAAGCTGGGACGAAGTGAGAGAGTGGCATGGACTTATACTATCAAATGTAAAATAGACAGCTAGTGGGAAGCAGCCGCATAGCACAGGGAGATCAGCTCAGCTCAGTGACCACCTAGAGGGGTGGGATAGGGAGGGTGGGAGGGAGGTGCAAGAGGGAGGAGATATGGGGATATATGCATATGTATAACTGATTCACTTTGTTATAAAGCAGAAACTAACACACCACTGCAAAGCAATTATACTCCAGTAAAGATGTTAAAAAAAATTTAAAAACTACTACAGGATTTACTTAAAGGAAAGGTAATTGGATCCAGAAAGAACTTAGATGCAAGAAGCAAAGATAATTAAAAAGCAGTAAATATGGGTCAACAGAAATAGTAATGAGTATATGTGGTAAAGCCACACTAACGACTAAATATAGAGGTTTAAAAATAAGGTGAGATCAGTTGAGTCCCTCCCGCCAAAAAAGTGGAATGAAATCTTTAGACAGTAACATAGAGGATGGGTACGACTGAAGTTCATGTATTAAATTTCCTTCTAATATTTACAAGTAATGGTAGAGATTAAATTTTGTTTAGTATGCACATTAAAAATAGAATTGTAATTATATCTATGTATCAAAACAGTTATAAAAAATTTAATATTGATCATTCAGAGAACAAAAATAGAATGTATACTTTTCAAATTAGTACAAAGGAAAGGACATAATTAAGAAAAATTATTTAATCCAAGGCAGAAAAATAGAAAAAAGAACAAAAAAGGAAGTCTGGTAAATATAAATCACAAAGTAAGAGGGCAGAAGGAAATTCTAAGATGTTTGGATGTATTTTATTTTATTTTTTAATTAGTTAATTTATTTATTTTTGGCTGCATTGGGTCTTCATTGCTGTGTGCAGGCTTTCTCTAGTTGCGGAAAGCGGGGGCTGCTCTTCATTGCAGTGCACAGGCTTCTCACTGCAGTGGCTTCTCTTGTTGAGGAGCATGGGCTCTAGGTGCATGGGCTTCAGTAATTGTGGCACGCAGGCTCAGTAGTTGTGGCGTGTGAGCTTAGTTGCTCCATGGCATGTGGCTTCTTCCCAGACCAGGACTCAAACCTGGGTTCCCTGAATTGGCAGGTGGATTCTTAACCACTGTGCCACCAGGAAGGTCCCAGGATATATTTTATTTATAATAATAAACCTAAGTAGCCCATATCAAAAGAAAGACTCACAATAAACAAAAATACACACTAGCAAACTACAAATGATTTATAAACACATTTGTATATAACACAATGACCCACATAATATAAAATATGAGAACAACTGTCATTCCTCTTTTATACATTTGGAAATTTTTTTTAAAATCTCCTTAATAATTCAAGGACAAAAAAAATCATGATGGGTTACAAATATTTGCAACTAAATACAAGATTTAGTTGCAAGATTTGCAACTAAAACACAAGATTTCAAGACTTGGTGAATGTATTAATGCAGTATTTAAGAGAAAAAATTATAACTTCATATGCATGTGTTAAAAGATTCAAAAATTAATGCAGACAAATTGTATAAAGAACAGAGAAAACCCAAAGAAACTAGAAGAAGCCAAATAAAAATAAACACAGGAATTAATGGAATAGAAAACAAAGAAACAATAAAAGATCAACAAAACCAAAAATTGCTTTTCTGAACAGACAAACAAAATTTGCAAAATGCTGCAATAGTTGATCAAGGAAAAATAAAATAGTATTAGGAACAACAACAACAAATATATATATACATATATATATATACATTTCTTTCTCAGATTCCTTTCCATTATAGATTACTACAAGACATTGAATATAGTTCCCTGTGCTATACAGCAGGTCCTTGTTTATCTATTTTACATACAGTAGTGTGTATATGTGAATCCCAAACTCCTGATTTATCTCTCCCACCACCCCTCACTAAAAAAAAATGTTTTTTAAAATTATTTCTTATATGTGGAACCTAAAACAAAAAAACAGACTCATAGATACAGAGAACAGATTGGTGGTTGTCAGAGGTGGGGGGTGGGACGTGGACAAAATGGGTGATGATGGTCAAAAGTTATGGACTTCTACTCATACAATACATAAGCCCTGTGAATGAAATGTACAGCCTGGTGACTGCCGCTAATAATGCTGTATAGCGTATTTGAAAGTTGTTAAGAGAGTAAATCTTAAAAGTTCTCATCTTAAGAAAAAAAATTGTAACTATGTATGGTGCTGGACATATTTGCTAGATTTACTGTGATGATCACTTCATAATATACACACATATCAAATCATTATATTGTACACATGAAACACAATGTCAATTAAATCTCAATAAAAAAAGAATTTTTAATAAATTATTACTTTTCCTCTGTTTCTCTCTTCCCTCTTCCTAATACTCCTATTATGTGAATGTTGTACAACCTGAATGGATACTCTAGTTGTTTTATCTTTTCTATTTTAAAATCTCTTTGTTGGGGCTTCTCTGGTGGCGCAGTGGTTAAGAATCCGCCTGCCAATGCAAGGCACACGGGTTCGATCCCTGGTCCAGGAAGATCCCACATGCCACAAAGCAACTAAGCCCGTGCGCCACAACTACTGAGCCTGTGCTCTAGAGCCTGTGAGCCACAACTACTGAGACCACGTGCTGCAACTAGTGAAGCCCATGTGCCTAGAGCCCATGCTCCGCAACAAGAAAAGCCACCGCAAAGAGAAGCCTGTGCACCGCAATGAAGAGTAGCCCCTGCTAGCCACAACTAGAGAAAGCTGGCGGGCAGCAACAAAGACCCAACACAGCCAAAAATAAATAAATAATATAAAATAAAATAATAAAATCTCTTTGTCATCTTATTCTATTTTCTGGAAAAAAATTAACAATATTCCAACTATTTGATTTAATTTTTAATTTTTTAAATTACATTTTAATTTCCAAACTGTTGTTAGGAAAAATTCTTTATTACAGCCGCTTGTTGTTCAAGGATTAAAATATGTTCTCATCTCTCTGAGGACATTAATTATAGTTCTTTATTTTCTTTTAATTTTTGAATTTTATTTTTTTATACAGCAGGTTCATATTAGTCATCAATTTTATACACATCAGTGTATACATGTCAATTCTAATCGCCCAGTTCATCACACCACCATCGCCATGCCCCCATAGCTTTCCCCCCTTGGTGTCCATAAGCTTGGTCTCTATATCTGTGTCTCAACTTCTGCCCTGCAAACTGGTTCATCTGAACCATTTTTCTAGGTTCAACATACATGCATTAATATACAATATTTTTCTCTTTCTGACTTACTTCACTCTGTATGACAGTCTCTAGATCCATCCATGTCTCAACAAATCACCCAATTTCATTCCTTTTTATGGCTGAGTAATATTACATTGTATATACGGACCACAACTTCTTTATCCATTCATCTGTCGATGGGCATTTAGGTTGCTTCCATGACCTGGCTATTGTAAACAGTGCTGCAATGAACATTGGGGTGCATGTGTCTTTTTGAATTATGGATTTCTCTGGGTATATGCCCAGTAGTGGGATTGCTGGATCATATGGTAATTCTATTTTTAGTTTTTTAAGGAACCTCCATACTGTTCTCCATAGTGGCTGTATCAATTTACATTCCCATCAACAGTGCAAGAGGGTTCCCTTTTCTCCACACCCTTTCCAGCATTGTTGTTTGTAGATTTTCTGATGATGCCCATTCTAACTGGTGTGAGATGATACCACATTGCAGTTTTGATTTGCATTTCTCTAATAATTAGTTATGTTCAGCAGCTTTTCATGTGCTTCTTGGACATCAATATGTCTTCTTTGGAGAAATGTCTATTTAGGTCTTCTGCCCATTTTTGGATTGGGTTGTTTGTTTCTTTAATATTGAGCTGCATGAGCTGTTTATATATTTTGGAGATTAATCCTTTGTCCGTTGATTCGTTTGCAAATATTTTCTCCCATTCTGCAGGTTGTCTTTTGGTCTTGTTTATGGGTTCCTCTGTTGTGCAAAAGCTTTTAAGTTTCATTAGGTCCTATTTGTTTATTTTTGTTTTTATTTCCATTACTCTAGGAGATGGATCAAAAAAGATCTTGCTGTGATTTATGTCTAAGAGTGTTCTTCCTATGTTTTCCTCTAAGAGTTTTATAGTGTCCAGTCTTACATTTAGGTCTCAAACCCATTTTGAGTTTATTTTTCATTATGGTGTTAGGGAGTGTTCTAATTTCATTCTTTTACATGTAGCTGTTCAGTTTTCCCAGCACCACGTATTGAAGAGACTGTCTTTTCTCCATTGTATATCCTTGCCTCCTTTGTCATACATTAGTTGACTATAGATGCATGGGTTTATCTCTGGACTTTCTATATTGTTACACTGATCTATGTTTCTGTTTTTGTGCCAGTACCATATTGTCTTGATTACTGTAGCTTTGTAGTATAGCCTGAAGTCAAGGAGTCTGATTCCTCCAGCTCCATTTTTTTCCCTCAAGACTGCTTTGGCTATTCGGGGTCTTTTGTGGCTCCATACAAATTTAAAGATTACTTTGTTCTAGTTCCGTAAAAAATGCCATTGGTAATTTGACAGGGATTGCATTGAATCTGTAGATTGCTTTGGGTAGTAGAGTCATTTTCACAATATTGATTCTTCGAATCCAAGAACATGGTATATCTCTCCATCTGTTGGTATCATCTTTAATTTCTTTCATCTGTGTCTTATAGTTTTCTGTATACAGGTCTTTTGTCTCCCTAGGTAGGTTTATTCCTAGGTATTTTATTCTTCTTGTAGCAGTGGTAAATGGGAGTGCTTCCTTAGTTTCCCTTTCAGATCTTTCATCATTAGTGTATAGGAATGCAAGAGATTTCTGTGCATTAATTTTGTATCCTGCAACTTTACCAAATTCATTGATTAGCTCTAGTAGTTTTCTGGTAGCATCTTTAGGATTCTCTATTTATAGTATCATGTCATCTGCAAACAGTGACAGTTTTACTTTTTCTTTTCCAATTTGTATTCCTTTTATGTCTTCTTCTTCTCTGATTGCTGTGGCTAGGACTTCCAAAACTGTGTTGAATAACAGTGGTGGGAGTGGACATCCTTTTCTTGTTCCTGATCTTAGAGGAAATGCTTTCAGTTTTTCACCATTGAGAATGACGTTTGCTGTGGGTTTCTCATATATGGCCTTTATTATATTGAGGTAGGTTCCCTCTATGCCCACTTTCTGGAGAGTTTTTATCATAAATGGGTGTTGAATTTTGTCAAAAGCTTTTTCTGCGTCTATTGAGATGATCATATGGTTTTTATTCTTCAATTTGTCAATATGGTTTATCACACTGATTGATTTATGTATATTGAAGAATCCTTGCATCCCTGGGATAAATCCCACTTGATCATGGTATATGATCGTTTTAATGTGTTTTTGGATTCTGTTTGCTAGTATTTTGTTGAGGATCTTCGCATCTATATTCATCAGTGATATTGGCCTGTAATTTTCTTTTTTTGTAGTATCTTTGTCTGGTTTTGGTATCAGGGTGATGGTGGCCTCATAGAATGAGTTTGGGAGTGTTCCTTCCTCTGCAATTTTTTGGAAGAGTTTGAGAAGGATGGGTGTTAGCTCGTCTCTAAATGTTTGATAGAATTCACCTGTGAAACCATCTGGTTCTGGACTTTTGTTTGTTGGAAGATTTTTCATCACATTTTCAATTTCATTACTTGTGATTGGTCTGTTCATATTTTCTGTTTCTTCCTGGTTCAGTCTTGGAAGGTTATACCTTTCTAAGAATTTGTCCATTTCTTCCAGGTTGTCCATTTCATTGGCATAGAGTTGCCTGTTGTAGTCTCTTAGGATGTTTTGTATTTCTGCAGTGTCTGTTGTAACTTCTTTTTCATTTCTAATTTTATTGATTTGAGTCCTCTCCCTCTTTTTCTTGATGAGTCTAGCTAATGGTTTATCAATTTTGTTTATCTTCTCAAAGAACCAGCTTTTAGTTTTATTGATCTTTGCTATTGTTTTCTTTGTTTCTATTTCATTTATTTCTGCTGTGATCTTTATGATTTCTTTCCTTCTGCTAACTTTGGGGTTTGTTTGTTCTTCTTTCCTTAGTTCCTTTAGGTGTAAGGTTAGATGCTTTATTTGAGATTTTTCTTGTTTCTTGAGGTAGGCTTGTATAGCTATAAACCTCCCTCTTAGAACTGCTTTTGCTGCATCCCATAGGTTTTGGATCATCATGTTTTTATTGTCATTTGTCTCTAGGTATTTTTTGATTTCTTCAGTGATCTCTTGGTTACTTACTAACATAGTGTTTAGCCCTCATGTGTTTGTGTGTTTTACGTTTTTCCCCCGTAATTCAATTCTAATCTCATAGCATTGTGGTCAGAAAAGATGTTTGATATGATTTCAATTTTCTTAAATTTACTGAGGCTTGATTTGTGACCCAAGATGTGATCTATCCTGGAGAATATTCCGTGAGCACTTGAGAAGGAAGTGTAATCTGCTGTTTTTGGATGGAATGTCCTATAAATACCAATTAAATCTATCTGGTCTATTGTGTTATTTAAAGCTTCTGTTTCCTTATTTATTTTCATTTTGGATGATCTGTCCATTGGTGTAAGTGAGGTGTTAAAGTCCCCCACTATTATTGTGTTACTGTCGATTTCTTCTTTTACAGCTGTTAGCAGTTGCCTTATGTATTGAGGTGCTCCTGCGTTGGGTGCATATATATTTATAATTGTTGTATCTTCTTCTTGGATTGATCTGTTGATCATTATGTAGTGTCCTTCCTTGTCTCTTGTAACAGTCTTTAGTTTAAAGTCTACTTTATCGGATATGGGTATTGTTACTCTAGCTTTCTTTTGATTTCCATTTGCATGGAGTATCTTTTTCCATCCCTTCACTTTCAGTCTGTATGTGTCTCTAGGTCTGAAGTGGGTCTCTTGTAGACAGCATATATATGGGTCTTGTTTTTGTATCCATTCAGCAAGCCTGTGTTCTATTGGTGGGAGCATTTAATCCATTCAGGTTTAAGGTAATTATCGATATGTATGTTCTTCTGACCATTTTCTTAATTGTTTTGGGTTTGTTTCTGTAGGTCCTTTTCTTCTCTTGTGCTTCCCAGTTAGAGAGAAGTTCCTTTAGCATTTGTTGTAGAGCTGGTTTGGTGGTGCTGAATTCTCTTAGCTTTTGCTTGTTAAGCTTTTGATTTCTCCATTGAATCTGAATGAGAACCTTGCCAGGTAGAGTAATCTTGGTTGTAGGTTCTTCCCTTTCATCACTTTAAGTAGATCATGCCACTCCCTTCTGGCTTGTAGAGTTTCTGCTGAGAAATCAGCTGTTAACCTTATGGGAGTGCCCTTGTATGTTATTTGTCATTTTTCCCTTGCTGATTTCAATAATTTTTCTTTGTCTTTAATTTTTGCCAATTTGATTATTATGTGTCTCAGCGTGTTTCTCCTTGGGTTTATCCTGTATGGGACTCGCTGTGCTTCCTGGACTTGGGTGGCTATTTCCTTTCCCATGTTAGGGAAGTTTTCGACTATAATCTCTTCAAATATTTTCTCGGGTCCTTTCTCTCTATCTTCTCCTTCTGGGACCCCTATAATGCAAATGTTGTTGCGTTTAATGTTTTCCCAGAGGTCTCTTAGGCTGTCTTCATTTCTTTTCATTCTTTTTTCTTTATTCTGCTCTGCAGCACTGAATTCCACCATTCTGTCTTCCAGGTCACTTATCCGTTCTTCTGCCTCAGTTATTCTGCTATTGATTCCTTCTAGTGTAGTTTTCATTTCAGTTATTGTATTGTTCATCTCTGTTTGTTTGTTCTTTAGTTCTTCTAGGTCTTTGTTAAACATTTCTTGCATTTTCTCGATCTTTGCCTCCATTCTTTTTCCGAGGTCCTGGATCATCTTCACTTCCATTATTCTGAATTATTTTTCTGGAAGGTTGCCTGTCTCCACTTCATTTAGTAGTTTTTCTGGAGTTTTATCTTGTTCCTTCATCTGGTACATATCCCTCTGCCTTTTCATCTCATCTATCTTTCTGTGAATAGTAAAGGTTTCTTGATGCACTGTGACTGTTTCCACAAACTGATTTCACCAGGAGTCCCTCATGTGAGGACGTTCTGTCAGATTCTCTTGGTGTGTCAACTGTCTTCAGGTTCAACATATGAATGAAGTTTGGAGGTTGGTGTCCATCCTGCTAGTGTTGGAGGGTCTTCTGCAGAGGCGGGGGGTGGCTGTGGCTCACCGTGGGGACAAGGACACTGGCAGAATTTCTGGGAAGTACTCAGTGTGAGCCCTCCCAGAATCTGCCATTAGCCCCACCTAATTATACTTCTTTTTAAGTTTTCTTCTATTCCCTGCATTACTTGGTTGTTCCAATTTGCATTTTTCTGTTTGGTTCTTGGCTGTCTGTTCATATTAAAGATGAAGTACAAATATTCTGACTGGAAGTTTTGTGTACGTGAATCTAAAGATTGTTGACTAGTGAGCTTCAGCGTGGTGAACTAGTGGGGCCATTATAAATGCCAGAGTTTTTTCATCCTATACTAGTTAGCTTCCCTGTAGAGGAATTCTCCAGTCTACATAACAGGTGCACTGGGCTCCTGCATGCATATGGGGAAGAGAATAGAGCTGGAGGGGATCTCTTGAATCAGTATTTAGATTTTTACAATGCAGACTTTCACTCAATCTCTGTATTTTCAGAGCAGAATCTCATTCAGTCCTCAACTGTGCAGAAAGTAAACCTCCAGTTATCTGCTGTAGTACGGGAGGAGAGCTGGTAATCAAAGTCCTATGCACTTTTAACCAATCCTATTTTTTTCCAGACCTACATTTGCCCCTACCTTTAGACGTACCTAGTTCTACCAAGTTGAAAAGGGACAAATCCACCTGCCCTGAAGCCTCATCTCTCCCACTACAATGCTTTTAGTAGCTTAGCAAATAGATAGCTCAGCAAATCAAAACTAGTTCAACAGATACCAGTAACTGACCTCAAGAGGCTTCCCCTTCTGGATTTTTTTATTTTTATGTGGAACATTTTTGAAGTCTTTATTGAGTTTGTTACAACATTGCTTCTGTTTTATGTTTTGATTTTTTGGCCTCGAGGCATGTGGGATCTTAGCTCCCCGACCAAGGATCGAACCTGCATGCCCTGCATTGGAAGGCAAAGTCTTAACCACTGGATCGCCAGGGAAGTTCCGGCTTCCCCTTTTGAACAAAGCTGTTTCTGACAAGACAAGAAAGCCCCATAGTCATGTAACTAATTAATGCTCATTGATTCCCCTTTCCTCATACCTTATAAATATAGACAACAGTACAAGAGCAGGGACCCTCAATTGGAGCCTTTTGGGGGAATGGCCTCACTATGCCTGGCCCTAAGCATAACTCTGTGGAATAGTAAGAACTTGAGGAAATTGTGCACACTTTGATGCTTTCCTGCCTAAAATCAATAAACATTATTTTTTCAATTTTATTGAGAAAGAATTCACATACAATAACTATACTCATTTTAAAGTATATTAAATGAGTTCTGACAGATGTACATGCTCCTGAAATCACCATCAACACAGAAAATTTCTATCACCTTTAAGAGTCCCCTATAACCCTGTGAAGTTCATCCTTTCCCTTCACTCCTGGCCCCAGGCAACCACTGATGTGCTCTCAGTCATTATAAATTAGTTAGTATTTTCTAGAATTTCACACACTATGGACTAGTGTCTTGCTTTTTTCAGAATAATTTTGTGATTCATTCATGTCATGTGTATCAGTAGTTGTCTCTTTTTTAAAAAATAAATTTATTTGTTTATTTTTGACTGCATTGGGTCTTCATTGCTGTGCATGGGCTTTCTCTAGTTGTGGCGAGCAGGGGTTACTCTTCATTGTGGTGCGTGGGCTTCTCATTGCAGTGGCTTTTGTTGCAGAGCACAGGCTCTAGGTGCGCAGGCTCAGTAGTTGTGGTGCACAGGCTGAGTTGCTCTGCAGCATGTGGGATCTTCCCAGGCCAGGTATCGAACCCGTGTCCCCTGCATTGGCAGGCAGATTCTTAACCACTGGGCCACCAGGGAAGTCCCAGTTGTCTCCTTTTTATTGAAGAGTAATATTCCATTTTATGAATGTATTTCATAATTTGTTTATCCATTCACCTGTTGATGGACATTGTTTCCAGTTGTTCACTATTGTAAATAAAGCTGCTGTAAACATTTGAATACAAGTTTTTAGGTAGACACATTTCTCTTGTGTAAATACCTAGGGCTAAAATGGTTGAGTTATATGACAGGTTATATGACAGTTGACACTCTTCCAAAGTGGTTGTACCATTTTATATTTTGACCATCATTGTACAAGGTCCAATTGTAGCACATCCTCAATAACACTTTGTACTGATGGACTCTCTAATATTTAATATTAGCTATCTTAGTGGATATGTACTATATTTCACTGTGGTTTAATTTGCATTTCCTTACTAATGATGTTGAACATCATTTCATGTGCATATTGACCATTCATATGTCTTCTTTTGTGAAAAGTTCATTCAAATCTTTTGTCTAATTGTTTATTGGGTAGTTTGTCTTCTGTGTATATATTACGTACACGGTGAGGCAAGAATCAATGTTCATTTGTTTCCACAGATACCCAATTGTTCCAGACTTTCCTTTCCCCATTGAACTGTTCTGCTTTTGATGAAAAGCATCGGACCATACAGGTAAGGATCTATTTCTACTCACTGTACTCCATTCTTTTGACCTTTCTGTTCATCCTTTCACCAGTTCCACACTATCTTGATTACTGTAGCTTGATGTTAAGTCCTCAAATCAGGTAGTATAAAGGTAGTATAAGTCCAACATCTTTGTTCTTATTTTTAAAAATTTCTTTAGCTAGTCTAGGTCATTTGCATTCTAATATAAATTTTAGAATCAGCTTGTCGATTTCTATAAAAAGCTTACTGGTATTTCTGTTGGAATTGCATTAAATCTATACATCAATTTAAGGAGAAGTGGCATCTTAACAATATTGAGTTTTCCTATTCATGAACATGCTATATCTCTCCATTTGTTTAGGCCTTTAAAAATATCTCTCAGTAATTTTTTATAGTTTTCAGTGATGAGATCTTACACTTCTTTTATTAAATTTATTCCTAAACATTTTGTGTCTTAGTGTTATTATAAATTGTTTAAAGTTTAATTTTCCAATTATTTGCTGTTGATAAATAAAATCATAAGTGATTTTTGCTATCTTATATCTTGAGACGTTGCTAAATTCACTTATTAGGTCTAGCAGTTATCTGTAGATTCCTTAGGGATTTCTACATAGACAATCATGTCATCCACAAATAGACAGTTTTACTTCTTCCTGTCTAATCTTCATGGCTTTTATTTCTTCTTCTTGTCTTAATGCAGCAGTTAGGACCTCTAGTATAATGTTGAATGAGGTAGTGAAAACAGACATGCTTGCCTTGCTCTTCAACCTAAGGGACAAAGTACACATTAATTCATCAGTAAATATGATGTTTACTATAGATTTTTGTGTAGAAGGCTCTTATCAGGTTGAGAAAGTTTCTTTCTAGTCCAATTTTTTATTATAAATGGGTGTTGGATTTTGTCAAATGCCTCTTTGCAATATTGAAATAATCACATTTGTCCTTTGTTCTGTTAGTATAATTATACTGAATGATTTTCAAATGCTAAATCAACCTTCCCTTCCATTACCCATTTCCAGAAGTCAAAAATTCTCTAGGCTGTGTGAAAAAAAAACATGACTACAGTGGTTTAACCAAACATGGGTTTATTTTTCTCACTTAACAAGCTTGAAGAAAGATAGTTCAGCACGATTTATCAGCTTTCCAATGTCATTAATGTCCCAGGCTCTTTCTTCTTCCCTGTTCTATCATTCTTAATGTATGGCATGCCTCTTCATGATCTCAAGAAGTGTTAATGCACTTCTTGGCAAAGATCTTCATCTTAGGTAGAAAAAGGAAAGAGGGAGCAAGCAGAAAGGAACTGGGGACACTTATCTCAGAAAAGTAATACTTTTCTATAAATCCTTAGTAGATTTCTTCTTGCATTTCAAGAGCCAGAACTGTGCCACTTGGCTACATACAGTTACAAGAGAGTCTGAGGAAGTAAATTTTGTTTTCCCTTTTTTTTTTAAACTAATTTTAAATTACTTTGTTTGTAAAAATGAATCACTGTGCTTTGTTCCTTACTTTTTCATTTTATAATAAAAAATTTCAAATATGTACAAAAGTAGACAGGATAGAATAATCACAATCATGCATTCATGACGTGACTTCAATTATCAACTCATGGCCAACACCATTTCATCTTTACCTCTATCCACTTTCACATACCATATTATTTTGAAGCAAATCTCAGACATTATATTTACCTATAAATATTTCAGTAGGCATCTCTACAAGATGAGGACTTTATAAATTATCACATCTAAAGAAAATACCATTATCACATCTAAAGAAAAAAAATGTAATTATTCCTTAATTTCTTCAAATATCCAATCAATACTCAAACTTCCAAGAGGTAAGTTTTTAAGCTGGACACATTTCTTCTGTCCCCCACCCCCAAATCATGATTCTATTGGTAAAAAAGGAAAAGGAGAGTATATATTGAGTAGGCAATCCACAGCACCTGCCACACCATTTGTATTCAGTATACTATAAAAGTAGCTTGTCTCAAGAACGTTTCTGGGGCAAATAATACAATATTCTTTCTATAGTTAAAAATGTTATCAAATGAGCATTTTTAGTGAAAGGTGGCATTAAAACAGTAGCATTAGACTTTTTAGGAGCAGCCAAATTTTCCTCTTTAAGAGGTCTAACTTTACTGGCCAATGAGACATTTGTCAATTTTTTAAGCCGTTACTCACAAATCCCAGCTAACTGAAGTTATTTGTATCTACAACATTTTATGTTCCTTAGGCACTGGCCACACGTTAAGTCCTATTTGTATATTCTATAACTCCTAGTACAGAGGAGACACTGAGTAAATGAATATTTGTTAAATGCATGGATGAGACGGAAGAAAGTAACCAAAGCCTACTAAAGAATGCTACCAGTCATCCATAATGATACTACTGAAATAAGGAAAAAAAGGACTTCTAGAGTAAAAAATCCAAAAAAAGCTGATTTATACATTTTTTTTCCTCCACCATGTTTAATTTCCCTTGTATCCTTGGATGAATTTTTTTAAAACATCTTCAGGATATCTCTTATATACAAAAGTTTGTTTGGGTTCCACCAGTGTTTTAAAACATCCTATTTGTTTAGAAGTAATTGAAATTAGGAAGGAAATGCTTTCAAATACTCCAGTTGTATCAATATTTTGTTGAAATGGCATTAAAGAAGGAGATAGTGTAGTAGTTAACTTGCATGTCAATATTAAACCACAAAACATATAAATTTAATAAAGCTACTGCTTAATATTTACTCTAAATGACTTAACATGCTAAACCTCACTGTTAAAGTAGTAAAGACATGTAGCCTTTGAAAAGAACATAGGTTTCAGAATCAGATCCGGGTTCAAATCCTATAGGTTTGCTTACTGGGTAGTTGTTTATCCTTTCAAAACACCTATTTCCTTTAAAATAAGAATAACAGCACTTACCCCAAAGTGCTGTTGTGAGAATTGAGTGATACAATCAATAAAATTACCTGGAATATAGTAATCACCCAAGAAATGTTAATTGTCACTATTATGTAAGTGATTTAACTACAAAACGTTCCATTTACTAAACATAAATAAACCCAAAACAAAGTTTAATATTCTAAAATCAGATAAAAACAAACTCTTAGCTTTCAATAAAGAAAATTGCCCTCTCACCTATTTTTGAATACACTAGAATCAAAGGCCAGAAGAGTTCTTGTCTGCTTACTGTGAAGTTTGCTTAACAGTATTTATTTTCCTGAGTTATGTGACGAAAAGGTTTTTTAATGAAATTCCTATTTTCTTATCTCTAAAGAAATAAATGAATGCTCCTGGTACTGCTAATTCACTCCAAGTCTTCCTGCACCTGAGTTAAACACATATTTAACAACATCTGCATAAATTTCTAAAGGAAGCACATGAGTAAAAGCGATATTGAATCTTTGCTCATTTTATTATGAAAACTTCACTACTTCCTAGAAGAAGGAATAAGTCTTTCACCTTAGTCTTTGTATTGCAGTAATTCATATACCAAAATAATGACCTAATACTGTGGATAGATTCATTCACATACACACACACACACACACTCTGACATATATACTTCACTAACAGGACTCACTTTCCCAGAAAATATTAAGTAATCATTGTACCTTTTGTGGCAAGATTTCTAGATACTGAATTCCTAGTAAGACCTTTATGTTTTAATTTTTTTCTCTCTTCTTCAATTTGCTTTTCTTGTTGATATAATTTTTCTTCTCTCTGAATTATTTTATGTTCTTCAGCTTTTCTTTGATGTTCTTTCCAGGTTTCCAATTCTTTAGTTGCTTTTATCCGTTCATTTTCTTTCATATCTTCTATTCTTTTCCTCTCTTCTTCTTCAATCTGAAAAAATTAAAATTACCAAATCCTTTAAAACATACAAAAAGCAATATTTTAAAAATAAGAAATTCATTATAATAATTAGTTATTTTTACCTTTAAACACTTGTCATTAAATCTGCAGCAATAGTTAGCAGTGAATAAAAAATTAAAATGGGAACGGTAAATGATTTAGCAGAATGCTCAATGATACGGTGTCAATGAACAAAGGTCTTAGTTCCAGATTTACCATTAACTATTGATATGTTCTTGGGCAGTCACCTTCTCTAGCCTCAGTTTACTTGCATGTAAAATGTGGACAGGCATTCAATTAGATGATATCTAAGGGCTTGGTTAATAAAAAAAAAAAAAGGAAGAATTTATTACTCTGAAAGTTAAGTCACTTGTCCCCAAATCTTTACACACACACAAATACACATATGCAAACATTCGCCTTTCTACCAATGCCAGTCTTACCTTGTCTTAGGACTGAAGTTGTGCCGACCTTCACCTGAGGAATGAGGGAATAATAAGAAGGGAATAGGAAGGAGGAACTAGGGAGTTCGTCTCTGGTGGGTGGAAATGTTTGAACTTTGAATCCTGCTGTCAACTATGTTTGCAATAGTTATTTGACATTTCCACACGAAAAGCTAAATATCAGATGAATCTGAAAGCAATACATTGCTCAGTTGTGCGCCAATTTTTCTCCCTTTCACAAACTTCCCTCACATGGGCAAGAAAAAAAAGTCCCTGTGAAACAGAGTAACTGGTTAGTATATATGGTCGACTCCATGTACCTAACCTTCCTATGGTAACAAAAATTTCTCACCTCTATCCTCTAGAGAAGCAGTGTCTAACAGAACTTTTTTGAATGGTAGTAATGTTCTGTACTATCCAGTACATTAGCCACTAGTCACATATGGCTAATGAAGGACTTAAAATGGGGCTAGTGTGACTGAGGAACTGAATTGGTAATTTTATTTACGTTTCATTAATGTAAATTTAAATTAATTTATTTTTAAATAGGACATCTGACACAGCTCTAGAATGACATGCTGGGAAAAAATTTCCTAGAGGCTGAATTATTTTAGGATATAGAATTAACATTATAGGTATGAAAACCGTGCACTGAAGAGGTACTCTGTAATATTTGCATGAGTTAATACCCTCTTCTGGAGACTGTTTATTTTCCTATTATACCATGAAACATTTATTTTAAAATAAATTTCACAGATTACTAACAGGAGTTTCTTATAATCCCAGAATTGCACCTAAGGCCTAAACTAAGCACAAAAGATGCTAATTACTATATGTCCTAAATTCAGAGAGCCGCATTGAACTGCCAACAGGTTGGGCCAGAAAGAATCTGTACGCGGCAATGAACCAGCATTTAAATGCCTGATAATAGGCCATGATGAACAGTCAGTGTTAGCTAGAGGCAGCCACAACCTAAAAGAAGAAGATGACAACTTCCCCCAGTTTAGTAATATGTTTGCCTTTTTTCCCTCCTTCCTCTGTTCCCCAACACACGGAAGGAGGAAAAAGTATGTGAAGAGTCAGAACACCTTCACCCCTCATGATCCCTGTTATGCAGAATGAATTTTGAAAAGTTTTTTAAAATGCATAAGACTGAGTCTTACTTACCAAAAACAAGACTGTTCTTATAACCAAAAGTAACAAGAAAGTTCTTCTATTATGCCAAGATGTAGTTAAGGGAAATACGTGTGTGTGCACGCACGCACGCATGTGTGCATATAAAGATATATGTATATGCAATTTATAATAGGCTATATTAGAAACACAAAAATAGTCCTCAGGGATTAATGAGGAAGAAGAAGGATTTAAAAAGGCTTCAAAGAGCAGGTGACAGAAGGAACTAGAATGAACAGAAAAACATGAAGAAGGTAATACCTTATGATTATGATAAAGGCAGACGACATACAGCAAAGAGAAACAGAGACAGACAAATGTTAAACAATCCTTGAAGGTCTTATTTTTTAAAAAACATAATAAGGGGAATATACCACTTAAAGGAGGAATGTGTAGTAACTCAGAAAGCTAGAAAAACAATCACCGCACTGAAGGAACTGGATTTTAACTGCTTTGTACTGCTCAAAGGACGCCATATAGTATGGGATATTAGTTTAATACAGACAGCAAATATAAGTAACGGGAGAATAATGAGCAGCTCCTAAACGAAATTCCTGAAGAAAGGGAAATCTATAATTATTTTAATTTGGAATGAATCTCTGGTTTATCAGGCATTGTTCTTTTTAAGCCAATCTCATTTATTACGTGTAAAAATAATAAATAAAATACTAGAAAACTCAATCAAGGAAAATATTAAAATTATAATACATCTTGATCAATGATGTATTTCTTATCTATGATATTAGGAAATCAAAAGAGAAAAATAATATGATCTCACTACATGTCAAAATACCCTTGATACTAAGAAAAAAATTTTTAGATCAATAAAAGGACCTACACAATATTATGCTTCATGGTGAAGCATTAAAAATATTTCTAGTAAAGTCCCTAAGGCCAATATGCCTACTGCTTTACTATTTTCCTAGCGGGCATAACCTACACAACAGAATTTTTTAAATAAATAATTTTTTTAAATGAAAAAACTTTAAGAAATACAAATATAGATTATGCAAAGATAGAACCATCATTATTTGCAAATAATATGGTAGACTACCTAAAAGAACACAAACATATAAACTGACAAACTATTAGAATGAAAAGGAGAGTTCAGCAAGGCAATCACATACAAGGTCAACTTATACAAACTCTTAAAACTAACTTTCCTACAATCTGGCAATAAACAATTAGAAAATACCATGGAAAAAGTCATTTCATTAGTAACTGCCAGAAAAGCTTTTAAAATGCTACAAGTAAGCTTCACAAAATATGAGCCAGCCCTATATGTAAGCTAAATAATTTTGCTGAGGGATATAAAATGTAAGTCTGAATAAATGGAGATAAATGCCACATTCCTGGAAGAAAATCTCAATATTCTGATATTCTGCAAATTAGTTTATAAGTCAGTGTAAATCTAATCAAAATACCAGAAGAACTCTTAGGGAGCTTGATAAGTAACTGTGAAATTCATCCACAGAAGAAAATGTGCAGGTTTTATGGAGCTGTGAAGAGGTTGGCAATTCTCATCCATAAAGATCAAGTATAAATCTAGACAAATTTATCAAAAACAACCAATTCAGGGCAGTGGGAATTAACCAAAGGCAGCCTGCAAATTGATAAGTGTTTATTCTAGAAGAACTGCTAAAGTTATAGGTAAGAACAGTGGGAGGCTCTGACCTGCTTAAGGTTACTCCCAACCACCCACCTCCAGCCAGGATGACAAGACTGACATTTTTACCAACATGAAACTAGGAAAAAGAACCCAGCAGCTTTGTTAGCAAAAACGGTGGACTCATTTCAGGGTGGGGCAGTGAAAATCTGTGGCTTTGGTGGAGAAAAGTGGTAAACTTGGTGGGAATGAAGAGGGAAAATTTACAGTTAAGGTCTGAGGTTGAGGTCCTAGTCAGGGTAAGTGCCTGAGTAGTCAGAAAATTAAGAGAAAGATCATGTAAATTAGAGAGCCATAGAAGGTCTGTAATAAGCTCACCATACACCCCTGGTTAAACAGCAAGCTATGCATTTCTGGGGGAGACCTAAGGAAGCCTGGCATAAAACAAAGCCAAGGGATACTTGAGAACTTGCTCTAACTGTGAATGTACTTCCAAACCCACACACAGACCAATCAGCAACGGGGTGGAAGCCTTTCAGGCTAAAGGTATTTACTACCTCTGCCCAAATCATTAGCTAACAAGTGAGTTAACGCAGACACAGGGAAGACCCTTAAGGAAGCCAGTCCAAAAAACAAGAATTAAAAAACTCAGCAGAGACATCAGCAGTTGTATACCACAAGGGAGTCTACACTGATCCCACAGTTAAAGTCCAGGCAAGTTACTAAAAAATAAACAATTAATTAAAACAGAACTCAGAATTACTATAATCTACTAACTAAAATGTCTAGTTTTCAACCAAAAATATATCAAGAAATAATTACTAAAGACTTATCAAATTTGATGAAAACATTACATACCTCAGAGAATTTCAAACCAAAGTAAAATAAATACAAAGAGATACACCTAGATACAACTTAGTCAAACTGCTAAGTAAATACAAAAGCCAAACAAAAACAGGGAAATCTTGAAAGCAGCAAGAAAAAAGGGACTCATCATGGACAGGGTAACAATAATACAATTAAAGGCTGATTCATCATTAGAAACAACACAGGACAGAAGGTAGTGAAATGACACGTTCAAAGCACTGACAGAAAGAAACTAAAACTACCAGTTCTAGATCCAGCAAAAACATTCTTCATAAATGAAGATGAAATAAGCACATTGCAAGATAAATGAAAACTG
Source organism: Grampus griseus (assembly GCF_964374135.1). Taxonomy (NCBI): domain Eukaryota; kingdom Metazoa; phylum Chordata; class Mammalia; order Artiodactyla; family Delphinidae; genus Grampus; species Grampus griseus. The sequence continues at coordinate 99,104,367 of NC_139018.1, forward strand.
AGACAAACTATTGCCCAGAGACCTGTCCAACAAGATATACCAAAGAAAATCTTCAGGCAGAAAGGAAATGGCACTAAACACTAACTCTGATCTGTAAGTGGGAATCAAGAATATGGGAAATGGTAAATATATAGGTAAGTATAAAAGACAACACAGGGACTTCCCTGGGGGTCCAGTGGTTAAGACTTCGCCTTCCAATGCAGGGTGTGTGGGTTCGATCCCTGGTCGGAGAGCTAAGATCTCACATGCCTTGGAGTCAAAAAACCAAAACATAAAACAGAAGCAATATTGTAACAAATTCAATAAAGACTTAAAAAAAATGGTCCATATCAAAAAATCTTAAAAAAAAAAGACAGTACAAATGGATAAACAAAATGTGGTATATACATAATAATAGAACATTATTCAGCCTTAAAAAGGAAGAAAATTCTGACACATACTAAAAAGTGGATGAACCTTGAAGACATTATGCTAAGTGAAATAAGCCAGGCACAAATGGACAAATATGGTATGATTCCACTTATATGAGATACCTAGAGGAGTCAAATTCATAGAAACAGTAAAATGCTGGTTGCTAGGGGCTTAGAGAAATGTGGAATGGGACGTTATTATTTAACGGATACAGAGTTTCAGTCTGAGAAGATGAAAAAGTTCTGGAAATGGATGGTGATGATGGTTGCACAGTAATGTGAATGTACTTAATACCACTGAACTATACACTTCTAAATGGTTAAAATGGTAAATTTTATGTTATGTTTTATCCAATTAAAAATAAATTTAAAAAGACAATAAATATTTTATTGCTTTTCTTCTCTTTATTTAAAAACTTGGGGTTTTGAAAAAAGCAATACTTTTTTTTTTTAAATAAATTTATTTATTTATTTTTTAGCCGTGTTGGGTCTTCGTTGCTGCACACGGGCTTTCTCCAGTGGCAGCAAGCGGGGGCAGTGCGCGAGCTTCTCATTGTGGTGGCTTCTCTTGTTGTGGAGCATGGGCTCTAGGCACATGGGCTTTGGTAGTTGCAGCACGCAGGCTCAGTAGTTGTGGTGCACGAGCTTAGTTGCTCCATGGCATGTGGGATCTTGCTGGACTAGGGATCAAACCCGTGTCCCCTGCATTGGCAGGCGATTCTTAACCACTGCACTACCAGGGAAGTCCCAACACATATTGTTTAGTTTATAATATCCATGTACATATACCTATTCATGAATGGCAATAGCCCAAAAATAAGGAGAGAAAAATGGAATTGTAAAAAGCAAAGTTGCTATATTTTACTGGAATTGAGTCAGTGTTAACCTAAAGTAGATTATAGACTGTGATAAGTTAAAGGTGCATGTGGCAACAATTAAAAACTTTCACAACCTAAAAAATATATACATATTATAAAAATTACTTTTATTTATATTAGATTATATATATACACACACACATACATACACATACACATGTAAGTAGCTAAAAGGTCAACAAGGGAGCTCCAGTTTCAGCTCTGACATGTTAAGAAGTTGTCATTCCTATCCTTATAAAAAAAAAGATAGACACACTGAAAACCAAATTTTCTTGGACCCAACAGAGAAGTGAGTCACAGGGCAAACTGCTACCCTGAAACAAAGAGATAAGTGTATCCAGAAAGACAAAAAGATCTGCTTGCCTATTGCAGAAGCAACTAGAGCTGCAAACTGGTAGGAACACTTAAACGGTAATTTTGACAAAATGTTGGAGTCTGAGTGTGGCCCAGCATGACAGTGAGAAACTCTCGGGAGCCACAATCTTGGAGGGTGAACCCGTATTTTTGTGAGCTTTACCATCAGAAACCCCACTAGGTCACCATGAATAAGAACTCTGGCAGGAAGGGGGGAAAAATAATCATTGTGAAATACAGAAATACTCAGAGTATTCTCCATAACAAAGATCTACTCTCCAGGAGAAAGGACCTTGTCAGAGCTAAAGGAATTCCCTTCCCGCTGGGGAACTGTCAGGGTTTCAGGAAAATACACGGGGAACACTGCAGCTGGAGAAGGGAATAAGAGCCAAGGGAGAAAAGCTGTATCACTGGAGGAACACTTGTGAAGATCACAGGCCCAAAATACAGGCCCATGAAAAGACTGAGACTTAATGGCAAGATTATAGATTGTGTCCACTCCCTTACAATTTATTACCGCACCAACAGGGTTCCAGGATAATGACAGTGGATTACAGAAGAAAGAGCTTATGACAAAGGCTCTCTCTGAGGATGAGTAGACAGAAAAGCCAAAAATCCCAACTTCAAAAGAGAAGGGGAAAAAAAAAAACCCAAAAAACCAAAAAAACACTAGAGGAATCTGAAGCCTCTGGTACCTGTTATGTACAGCTAACATTGCTAACATTAAACACAACCCAAAACCCAGTCAGAGTAAATAAATCTACTCACTAAAAGCATATTAACCTTAGTTTCTATTACCTGATACAATATGCCTAGTGTTCAACAAAAAATTGCAAGGCATGCCAAAGGCAAGATAAAACACATTGTAAAGAGACAAAGCAATCATCAGAACCAGACTCAGACACAACACAGATGTAAGAATTATTAGGCATGGAATTTTAAATAACTGTTTAATATGTGAAGGGCTCTAATGGGAAAAGAAGACACTGTGCAAAATGCCCCCTAAGAATATCTTAAAGTTTTATCTCTGTGGGGACTTCCTTGGCAGTCCAGTGGTTAAGACTCCAGGCTTCTAATGCAGGGGGTGCAGGTTCGATCCCTGGGCGGGGAACTAGGATCCCACATGCTGTGCAGAGCAGCCAAAAAAAAAAGTTTTATCTCTGTAAACAAAGAATGTTGCCTGTCATTCTGGTAAACAATGTTGTCCACCATCAAGCCATCAGCCACTGTAGATGCCCCAATGGTGCACCCTGAGGGGAAATTAGGATGGAGAAAAACAGGATACTGGCCCTAGACAGTTAAGCATTTCAAAGGAATAATTTCAATGAGCCCAGACTCTAGCATCTTCCCATACATAGAAAAGCACTAAAATCATTAACTTGAGATGTCTCTTTCTTGTGCCTAGCAGTAATCTTTTGATGTTCAACTACATGTTTTTTGTTTGTTCATTTTTTCAGCAAAACCCCCTATATATCCTGGCTCATTCTTTACCTCTCTGGGACAGTTCCTCAGAGCTATCTTGAGAGGCTGTTTCCAGGGCTACAGTCCTCAGTGAGGTCCCTGAATAACACACAGCCTAAAAATTGAGAGTTACGTTTTATCTTTTCAGTCAACATCTTCCACATGGAGCTATATATCATTCTAACAATGAGCTCCCTTAAGCTAAGAAAATTCAAGTATTAATTCAGAATGAAGTTTAATAAATACAGTGTTAAAATTTCTCTTGGAAAGCTGTTAACTTCTGAAATTTAATTATTTAGTTGTTTATATTCTGTGGAAATGATAATCCAGTTAAAATAATATAGGTATGTGTTCAAAGCTAAAATGTAACAAAATTGATTTTCATTTCAGTTCCCTTCTCTTCTCCCTACGAACTGAATCATGTCCCCCAAAATTTGTAATGTTGAAGTCCTAACACTCAATGTGACAATATTGGAGATAAGGCTTACATGGAGGTAATTAATGTCAAATGAGGTCATAAGGGTGGGGCCCTGATACAATAGGATTATTGTCCTTTTAAGAAGTGACACCAGAGTGTTTTCTCTCTCTCTCTGTCCACCATGTGAAGACACAGCAAGGACGCAGCCAGCTGCACACCAGAAAGAGAAGCCTCACCAGAAAATGAATTGGCCTGAACCTAGATACTGGACTTCCCAGCTTCCAGAACTGTGAGAAAATAAATTTCTGTTACTTAAGCCTCACAGTCTGTGTTTTTTGCTTGTTTGTTATGTCAGCCCAAGCAGACTAGGACATTTTCTTTTCCCTTTGGCAGATTTTCAAATAGGTGAAAGGTGGCCCAAAGATATCGTTGAGAGTTATAAGGAGAGCCAATGGCTAATTAATTCACAAAGTAAAAAATCAAACTTATGAATAACTGAGAGGAACTTGTTAAACTCTCCAGCAAATTTGGACGTAAGTAAACTGAAAGGCAGAATAATAACCTAACTAAATTGAAATCTGGACTTTCATATAAAGCATAAGAATTTGTAAGTGTCTTGGAAACTCCAGGTGTAGACAAGGATAAGAGCAAACTCTTACTATAGTAGTTAGCTCTATCTGTCCTTGAACAAAAGTTATTACTCGATAGAAAATTCTTTGGTCTTACACTATATGATTTCACAATCCTGTCATGATTTGTTGGTATCTTTCAAAGATTCAGCTTTGGCTTATTGATGAAGAAATCTTTCTTAAGTCAGTACCTGGGTTTACTACACAGAGACATAGTACTGACATATTTAATGTCATATATGTTAAAATGCTTCTATTAAACTAGCCTTCAAATTCAAGGAACAAATCTGACAGAACTGAGGAACAGAAGAAAAACTGTTAGTTTTTTAAACCAGATTTTGACTAATGGAAATGAATTAATATCATACTCTTGTACCCTACTCTTCACCTTATCCTTGTTGTTCAATAGTAATCTTACTCAACTCTGATAACAGACTTTTGCAAACAATTTCCTTTTTGGAGGTGTCCAATTGAACTCAGCTACTTCCATCTCAAAAGACCTTGCTGTTGAGATGACAAGGAACCATCAACAACTTAAATCTCTCAACTTCTCTCTGAAAAAAAAGTATTTCTTCTCCCACACTCTGTTCTTTCCAAGGCTAACAAAAACCTAATCAGTATTATAAATGTGTGACCCTATACTATCCATCTCTTTTCCATAACACTATTTCCATAATACATATACTAGCCACTTGAACAACTCAACTGGTACTCAAGCTTAACTCCATGAAGTGTGGGCCACTTACTTCCATATACAGAGAATTAAAAATATATATATTGCCCTAAAATTATCTACTTATAAACCTTCAGTGACTTCCCAAGAAGCTGATTAGGGTCTAGATTCAGGGACCTAGGGAAAGGAGTAGAAGAAGACTGACTGTCTTGCACTCAAGTTGTAAGAGCTCTGAGAAACTGCCCATAGACTTTCTCTGAGCTCTGTGAGGCCAGGGACATAGGAAATAAAAAAAAGATTTTAACCACACCTCTGGAAAAGATGAAAAAGCTTATAGTCAACAAAAAATTGGATATATATGATTGTTGAAAGTTTATTTCTGCACAGATGCTGTGAATTTGGGATATATTTACACAAAACGTAAGTAGGTCAGTAGACTTGACAAAGTGTAAATATAAGAAAGTATCAAAGATACTGCCTTTTCTCATGATACCATGCTAATGGCTAAAGTTAATTTCTCATATGTTTGGAAATTTGGTAGATGTACATAGAATTTTAGTAATTCCTGTTAGAACAAAAAGAAATTAAAAGTCTAAAAAATAATCATAGGAAGATAAGCACTGTTCCTTCTACAAAAATAAATGTTTTGTTATTGAGGAAAACATGTTTATTATTGGGAAAACATAAAAAATTTAAAAAAAACCCAAAGAAAAAAATACTAGTGATCTTAACCCCCATTCATTTTCTATACTTTTTTAATTATAAAAATAAGATTTTATGTAATGACCTTTTTCAAATCGTCAGAAAACACGTGGATATACTACCATATTAACTGAAATGGAAAAGCCAATCTTTAAATTCAAAGGTAACTACAAGAGACCCAGAATAACCAAAATAATCTTGAAAAAAACAAAGTTGGAAGGATCATACTTCCTAATTTCAAAATACATTACAGGGGCTTCCCTGGCGGCGCAGTGGTTGAGAGTCCGCCTGCCGATGCAGGGGATGCGGGTTCGTGCCCCGGTCTGGGAAGATCCCACATGCCGCGGAGCAGCTGGGCCCGTGAGCCATGGCCGCTGAGCCTGTGTGTCCGGAGCCTGTGCTCCGCAATGGGAGAGGTCACAACAGTGAGAGGCCCATGTACCGAAAAAAAAAAACATTACAAAGCTACAGTAATCAAGAAAGTGTGGTACTGACATAAGGACAGACATATAGACCAATGCAATAAAATTGACAGTCCAGAAATAAACTCATACATCTATGAGCTGACTGATTTTTTTTTTTTTTTTGATGGCACGCAGGCCTCTCACTGTTGTGGCCTCTCCCATTGTGGAGCACAGGCTCCGGACGCACAGGCTCAGCGGCCATGGCTCACGGGCCCAGCTGCTCCGCAGCATGTGGGATCCTCCCGGACCAGGGCACGAACCCACGTCCCCTGCATCGGCAGGCGGACTCTCAACCACTGTGCCACCAGGGAAGCCCAAGGTGACTGATTTTTGATAAGGCTTTTTAATAAATGGTGCTGGAACAAATGAATATCCACATGCCAAAGAATGAGGCAGGACCCATACTGCACATCATATACAAAAGTTAGCTAAAAATGGATCAACAACCTAAATATAAGTAAAACCATAAAACTCTTAGAAGAACACATAGGGTAAATCTTCATGACCTTGGATTTGTCAACAGATTTTTAGATATGACTGACACCAAAAGCACGAGCAACAAAAGAAAAAAGTAAACAAATTGGACTCTGTGCAAATTTAAAACTTTTGTGTACCAATGGACATTATCAAAGTGAACATATAATCTACAAAGTAGGAGAAAATATTTGAAAGTCATTTACCTAATAAGGGTCTAGTATCTGGAATATATAAAGAACTCTTACAACTCAACAACAAAAAGACAAATATCCCAATTTAAAAATGGGCAAAGGACTTGAATAGACATTTCTCCAAATAAGATAAACAAATGGCCAAGACACACATGAAAAGATGCTCAACATCACTAGTGTCAGGGAAATGCAAATCAAAACCACACTGAGATACCAATTCACACCCAATAGGATGACTATAATCAACAAAATGGAAAATAACAAGTGTTGACAAGGGTTTAAGAAATTGGAATCATCATATATTGCTGGAAGGAATGTAAAAGGGGCACCCATTATGAAAAATTATTTGGTGGTTCCTCCAAAAATTAAACATACAATTACAAATGACCCAGCAATTCTATTCCTAGGTTTATTCACAAAAGAATTGAAAACAGGTACTCAAACAAATACTTGCAAGTGAATGTTAACAGCAGCACTATTCACAATAGCCAAAAGATGAAAAGAACCTAAATTGCCACCAAATGATGAATGGATAAACAAATTGTGGTATACGCATGCAACAGAATATTGTTCAGCCATAAAAACGAATGAAGGTCTCAGATATGTTACAACATGGATAAATCCTACAAACATTATACTAAGTGAAAGACAGCAGACACCAAAGGCCGTATATTGTATGCGAAATGTCCGGAATAGGCAAATTCATAGAGACAGAAAGTAGATTACGGATTTTAAGGGACTAAAGGGAGGGAAGAGTGGGGAGTGACTGCTAATGGGTATGGGGTACCTTTTGGAGGTGATGAAAATATTCCAGAATTAGATAGTCATGATGGTTGTATAACCTGTGAATAAACTAAAAGCCAAAGAATTGTATACTTTATTTTTTTTATGTGTATGTGTATATATATGTACACAAACACACACAATGGAATATTATTCAGCCTTAAAAAAGAAGAAAATGCTGAATCATACATATGTGGAATCTTAAAAGAAAAAGTCAGAATCACAGAAAGTTGAATGGTGGTACCAGGGGCTGGGGGAGTGGGGGAAATGGGAACATATTGGTAAAAGGGTACAAACTTTCAGCTATAAGATGAACAAGTGCTGAGGATCTAATGTATAGCATGGTAACTATAGTTGATAAACTGTACTACATAATTGAAAGTTGCTAAGAGGGTAGATCTTAAAGATTCACATTAAAAAAAAAGATTAAAAAAGGGTAGCTATGTTACGTGACAGATGTGTTAATGAACTTGACTATGGGATTCCTTCCACTATATAAACGTGTATGAAATCTTCACATTGTACACTTTAAATATACTACAATTTTATTTGTCAATTATACCTCAAAAACTGGAAAAAAATAGCTTAAAAATAAAAAGTTACCATGGCAGCAGTTTGAAGAAGACCCTGAGTTCACCTCCTTCAATAAACATACCAAAATTACAACTATTTACAGAGCAATTGATGAGAAAGGACCTAAAGACTAACAGAAAAGATTTTCTACAACTAAAAATATATAGAAGGAACCATGAGACAGGTAGAAGGGGTAGAGACCTATGGTCAAGACCCACACTTCCAGCAGGCAACCCACAAACACGAGGATAAACACAGTTGCAAATGTTCTTCCCAAAGAGAGAAGGGTCCGAATTCACATCGGGTTCCCTAGCCCAAAGGTCCTGTACCACAAAGATAAGCCCCCAGAACATGATGCTTTGAAGGCCAGTGAGGATTTTGTGCAGGAGAGCTGGAGAGCTGTAGGAAACAGACTCTACTCTTAAAGGGAGTATGCAAAATTTCACACACTCCAAGACCTAGCAGAGGCAATAATGTGAAAAGAGCTTAGGTCAGACCCACTTGCTGATATTGGAAAGCCTTCCAGAGAGCCAGGAAGCAACTTGGACTCCTCCTGGAGATAAAGACATGGGCAGCAGCCACTCTGGGGAGCTTGTTCTACCATGAGAACACTGGTGCTGGTAACATTTTGGAGTCCTCCCTCTAGTTTATTATTGCAGGAGGCTTACCTGTCCACCAGTCTATCAGTACCAGTACCAGGACACCTAAGGTCAAGCAGCCAACTGCAGAGGAGACCTAGCTTTCCCCACTAGTGGGCGGGCACCAGCCTTGGCTCCATAGCCTCCCAGCCAGCCACCTTAGGATCTGGCCCCACCCACCAGTGGGCTGACACAAGACCCAGGATCCCCCAGGATTCACCCCCACCTTCCAGCAGGCAGCACCAATCCTGAGACACCCAGGCTCTGCAGCCAGCTGCTCCAGGACGCCCTGCCCACAGACAGCCTTGCTGGGACCTGGCCCCACTCAGGTTGGCACAAATCCCGGGACAGCCCAAGCCATGCATCCAACCATGCCAAGACCCAGCTCTGCCCATAATCAGCTGATTGCCGCCTCTTGAGGAAGGGCCTAGCAGCCAACAGGCACAGGGGCCAGCGCTCTCTACCAGCATGCCCACAGTAATTGGCCCTGCCACAACAGAAGGCACATAGGGGGCACCCCTAGATCATATAGCTACGGTGACACAAGGGGAGTATGTTGCTGAGCCCCATAGGATGTCTTTTATTTTATCTTTAATATTAATTAATTAATTAATTAATTTGGCTGCATCAGGTCTTAGTTGTGACAGGTGGGAATCTTCATTGCCGTGTGTTGGATATTTGTTGCAGCGTGCAGGATCTTTACTTGCAGCATGTGGGATTTAGTTACCTGACCAGGGATCAAACCCAGGCCCTGTGCATTGGGAACACAGAGTCTTAACCACTGGACCACCAGGGAAGTCCCAGGACATCTTTTACACAAGCCGACTTCTTCATGATTGGGAAATATAAATGACCTACTTAATAAGTCCCCTACATACGAACCTTCAAGTTGAGAACTTTCAAAGATGTGAAAACAAAAAAACAAAACAAAACAAAAAAAAGATGTGAATGTGCATTCGCACATACAATCACGTGAGTTAGTTCACATGCCGGGCGTACGTTGCCACGCACATGCATCCGCTACAGTGGTTGTGTTTTTGTGTACTTTACTGTACAGTATCTTTATTTCAAGCCCAGGATGTCCAAAAGCAAGCGTAAAAGCAGCGGTGATGACAAGAAAGCAGTGGCCCAGAGAAAGTACAAAGAGAGACAAGAGGAAGAAGAAGTAACTGAAGAACTGAAGAGATTCACGATGCAAGAAATGGCAAGGGGATTTTCTTTATTTGAGGAGGCACTGTTAGTTTTTGAGGCACAGGACCCAAATGTAGAACAGTACACAAAGGTTGCAGCAGCCATTCAGAATGCAATCCAGTGCCACCATGTCATCTATGACGAGAAAAAAAAGAGCTACTACCCAGACATCACTGGATCATTTTTTCAAGAGGGTAGATAGAACTGAATCCAGCAAAGAACCAGAACCTGTGCCATCAATGTCAGGCATGAGTGAAATTGCAGCTTGCCCTCTGTCTCCTATTGCTGACGATCCTTTAGCTCCATCATCTCCCACCTCCTCTCCCTCCTCCAGTCAGTAACTCTTCTTGCCTGTTCACTTGATGCCAGCCCCTGTATGCCAGCTGTTGTACTGTACTACTGTACTTTTCAAGGTACTGTATTGTGAGATTAAAAATGTTTTCTTTATTTTTCTTTTTTGTTTTTTATGTATTATGTGTGTGAAAAGTATTATAAACCTATTACATTACAGTACTATATAGCTGATTATGTTAGTTGGGTACCTAGGCTAACTTTGTTGGTCTTACGAAAAAATTGGACTTATGAACACGCTCTTGGAATGGAACTTGTTTGTGTGTAGGGAACCTACTGTAAACACAAACAATTAGGCAAAATGCGGCAACAAAGGACATGTTCCAAACAAAGGAACAAGATAAAACTCCAGAAGTAGAACTATACAAAGTGAAGACAAACAATCTACCCAATAAAGGATTTAAGGTAATGATCATAAAGATGCTTAATGAACTTAGGAGAAGAATGAATGACCATAGTGAGAAGTTTAACAAAGAGCTAGAAAATATAAAGAAGAACCAAACAGAGCTGATGCGTACAATAACTGAAATAAAAAATACACTAGAAGGAATCAACAGTAGATTATATGATACAGAGGAATGGATCACCGAACTGGAAGACAAAGTAGTAGAAATCACCGAAGCTGAACAGAAAAAAGAATTAAAAATAAAATGAGGACAGTCTTAAACACCTCTAGAACAACAAGCATACAAACAATCGCCTTATAGAGGTCCCAGATGGAGAAGAGAGAGAGAAGGGGGCAGAGTACTTATCTGAAGTGATAAGAGTTGAAAATTTCCCTATCCTGGGAAAGGAAACAGACATCCAGGTCTATGGAGCACAGAGTCCTAAATAACATCAATCTGACGAGGTCCACGCCAAGCCACACTGTAATTAAATGGCAAAAAATAAAGATAAAGAGAGAATCTTAAAAGCATCAAGGGAAAAGCAACTAGCTACATACAAGGGAGCTCCCATAAGACTGTTAGATGACTTTTCAGCAGAAACTTTGCAGGCCAGAAGGGAGTGGCACGATATATTTAAAGTGATGAAAGGGAAAAACCTTCAACCAAGAATACATGGTAAGGCTATCATTCAGATTTGAAACAGAGATACAGAGTTTTACACACAAGCAAAAGCAAAGAGTTCAGCACCACTAATCTGGCTTTACAAGAAATGTTAAAGGGACTTCTCTAAGCAAAAAAGAAAAGACCAGAACTAGAAATATGAAATTTATGAAAGAAAAAAAACCTCCCTGGTAAAGGCAAATATACAGTAAAGGTAGTAGATCAACCACTTATAAAGCTGGTAGGAAGGTTAAAAGACAAAAGTAGTAAAATCACCTATATCCACAATAGACAGTTACAGGATACACAGAACAAAAAGATGTAAAAGATAATGTCAAAAGCATTAAACGTGGGGGGAGAGAGAGCTAAAAACAATCACATACATATACAGGTTACTATATATAATCTCATCATAACCACAAACCAAAAATCTATAATAGAAACAGAAAAGGGAAAGGAATCCAAACATAACACTAAAGAAAGACATCAAATCACAAGGGAAGAGAGCAAATGAATAAGAAAGGAACAAAAAATAACTACAGGGACTTCCCTGGAGGCACAGTGGTTAAGAATCCGCCTGCCAATGCAGGGGACGTGTTTGACTCCTGGTCTGGGAAGATCCCACATGCTGCAGAGTAATTAAGCCCGTGTGCCACAACTACTGAGCCTGCGCTCTAGAGCCCGCGAGCCACAATTACTGAGCCCGCCTGCCACAACTACTGAAGCCTGTGCGCCTAGAGCCCATGCTCCACAACAAGAGAAGCCACCACAATGAGAAGTCCGTGCACCGCAATGAAGAGTAGTCCCCACTCGCTGAAACTAGAGAAAGTCCACACAGCAATGAACACCTAACGCAGCCAAAAATAAATAAATTTTTAAAAAGAACTACAAAAACAGCCCCAAAAGTATTAACAAAATGGCAATAAGTACATACCTATCAATAATAACTTTAGATGTATATGAACTAAATGCACCAATCAAAGGACACAGAGTGGCTGAATATGTACAAAAACAAGACCCATCTATATGGTGCCAACAAGAGATTCACTTCATATCTAAAAACAGACTGAAAGTGAGGGAATGGAAAAGGGTATTTCATGCAAAGAGAAATGGAAAGAAAGCTGGGGTACCAATACTTAGACAAAATAGACTTTAAAACAAAGACTGTAACAAGAGATGAAGAAGAACTTTACATAATGATAAAGGAATCAATCCAACAAGAAGATATAACCATTGTAAATATATGTTCACTCAACATAGGAGCACCTAAATACATAAAGCAAATATGAACAAACATAAAGGGAAAAACTGACATTAACACAGTAAAAGTAGCATATTTCAACACCCCACTTAAATCAATAGATCATTCAGACAAAAAAAAATCAATAAGGAAACACTGGCCTTAAATAACACATTAGATCAGATGAACTTAATAGATATATATTTATACATAGAACATTTCATCTAAAAACAGCAGAATAAACATTTCAAGTACACATGGAACATTTTCCAGGAAACATCATATGCTAGACTACAAAACAGGTCTGAATAAATTTAAGAAGACTGAAATCATATCAATCATGTTTTCTGACCACAACACTATGAAGCTAGCAGTCAACTATAAAAAATAAACTGCAAGAAACACAAACATATGGAGGCTAACAATATGCTACTGAACAAACAATGGGTCACTGAAGAAATCAAAGCGGAAATCAAAAAATACCTGGAGACAAATGAAAACAGAAACACAATGATCCGAAATCTACGGCATGCAGCAAAAGCAGTTCAAACAGGGAAGTTTACAGCGATACAAGCCTACGTCACAAAACAAGAAAAATCTGAAGTAAACAACCTAATCTTACAACTGAAGAACTAGAAAAAGAAGAACAAATAAAATCCAAAGTAGAAAGAAAGAAATAATAAAGATCAGAGCAGAAATAAATGAAAGAGACAGACAACAACAGAAAAGATCCATGACACTAAGAGCTGAATCTTTCAAAAGATAAAATTGATAAACATTTAGCCAGACAGATCAAGAAAAGAGAGGGTCCAAATAAATAAACTCACAAATGAAAACAGATAAGTTAAAACTGACACCACAGAAATACAAAGCATCATAAGAGACTACTACAGTTATGCGTCAATAAAATGGGCAACCTAAAGGAAATGGATAACTCTTAGAAACGTAAAATCTCCTAAGACTGAATCAAGAAGGAATACAAATATGAACAGACCAATTCGGTTCATATTGAAATTGATTATTAATTTTAAAAACTCCCAATAAACAAAAGTACAGGACCAGACAGTATCACAGGTGAATTTTACCAAACATTTAAAGAAAAGTTAACATCTACCCTTCTCAAACTAATCCAAAAAACTGAAGAGGGAGGAATGCATCTGAAGTCATTATATGAGGCCAGCATCACCCTGATACCAAAACCAGACAAAGACACCACAAAAAAAGAAAATTATAGGCCAGTATCACTGATGAACACAAATGGAAAAATCCTCAACAAAATATTAGCTAGCTGAATCCAACAATACATTAAAGGGATCAAACACCATGATCAAGTGGGATTCATCCCAGGGATGCCAGGATATCCACAAATCAATCAATGTGACACACGATATTAACAAACTGAATAATAAAAATTATAAGATCATCTCAACAGATGCACAGACAGCTTTCAACAAAATTCAACATCCGTTTATGATAAAAACTGTCCACAGGGGAGGACCTTCAAGATGGCAGAGGAATAAGACATGGAGATCACCTTCTTCCCCAAAAATACATCTACATGTGGAACAACTCCTACAGAACACTTACTGAACGCTGGCAAAAGACCTCAGACTTCCCCAAACACAAGAAACTCCCCACGTGCCTGGGTAGGGCAAAAGAAAAAAGAATAAACAGAGACTAAAGAATAGGGATGGGGCCTGCACCAGTGGGAGGGAGCTGTGAAGAAGGAAAGGTTCCCACACACTAGAAGCCCCTTCACGGGCAGAGACTGTGAGTGGCAGAGGGGGGAACCTTCAGAGCCACGGAGGAGAGCACAGCAACGGGGTGCGCAGGGCAAAGCGGAGAGATTCCCGCACAGAGGATCAGGCCAAACAGCACTCACCAGCCTGAGAACGTTGTCTGCTCACCCGTCAGGGTGGGGGTGGGGGGTGGGAGCTGAGGCTTGGGCTTCAGAGGTCAGACCCCAGGGAGACGACTGGGGTTGGCTGAGTGAAAACAGCCTGAAGAGGGCTAGTGCACCACAGCTAGCCGGGAGGGAGTCTGGGAAAAAGTCTGGAACTGCCTAAGAGTCAAGAGACCGTTATTTCGGGGTGCATGAGGAGAGGAGATTCAGAATACCGCCTAAATGAGCTTCAGAGATGGGCGCAAGCTGCAGCTATCAGCATGGACCCCAGAGATGGGCATGAAACACTAAGGCTGCTGCTGCAGCCACCAAGAAGCCTGTGTGCAAGCACAGGTCACTATCCACACTTCCGCTCCCAGGAGGCTGTGCAGCCCACCACTGTCAGGGTCCCGTGATCCAGGGACAACTTCCCCGGGAGAACACACGGCGCGCCTCAGGCTGCTGCAACGTCACGCCGGCCTCTGCCACTGCAGGCTCGCCCCGCATTCCATACCCCTCCCTCCCCCTGGCCTGAGTGAGCCAGAGCCCCCTAATCAGGTGCTCCTTTAACCCCCTCCTGTCTAGGCAAAGAACAGATGCCAGAGGGTGACCTACATGCAGAGGCGGGTCCAAATCCAAAGCTGAACCCTGGGAGCTGTGCGAACAAAGAAGAGAGAGGGAAATCTCTCCCAGCAGCCTCAGGAGCAGCAGATTAAATCTCCACAATCAACTTGATGTACCCTGCTTCTGTGGAATACCTGAATAGACAACAAATCATTCCAAAATTGAGGCTGTGGACTTTGGGAGCAACTGTAGACTTGGGGTTTGCTGTATGCAACTGACTAGTTTCTGACTGTTATGTTTATCTTAGTATAGTTTTTTAGGGCTTGTTATCATTGCTGGATTTGTTTACTGGTTTGGTTGCTCACTTTTTTTATTACTTTTTAAATTTTTGTATTTTAATAATTTTTTAATTTTTTATTTTAATAACTTTATTTTTTGTTTCTTTATTTTCTCCCTTTTCTTCTCAGCTCTGTGGCTGACAGGGACTTGGTGCTCCAGCCAGGTGTCAGGCCTGAGTCTCTGAGGTGGGAGAGCCGCGTTCAGGACACTGGACCACCAGAGACCTCCCGGCCCCAGGTAATATCAATCGGCGAGAGCTCTCTCAAAGATCTCCTTCTCAACGCCAAGCAAGCAAGCTCCAGTGCTGGACACCCCATGCCAAACAACTAGCAAGACAGGAACACAACCCCACCCATTAGCAGAGAGGCTGCCTAAGATCATAGTAAGCTTACAGACACCCCAAAACACCACCAGACGCGGTCCTGCCCACCAGACACGGTCCTGCCCACCAGAAAGACACGATCCAGCTACATCCACCAGAACACAGGCAACAGTCCCCTCCACCAGGAAGCCTACACAACCCACTGAACCAACCTTATCCACTGGGGGCAGACACCAAAAACAACAGGAACTACGAACATGCAGCCTGCGAAAAGGAGACCCCAAACACAGTACATTAAACAAAATGAGAAGACAGAGAAATATACAGCAGATGAAGGAGCAAAACAAAAACCCACCAGACCAAACAAATGAAGAGGAAACAGGCAGTCTACCTGAAAAAGAATTCAGAGTAATGAAAGTAAAGATGATCCAAAATCTTGGAAATAGAATGGAGAAAATACAAGAAACGTTTAACAAGGACCCAGAAGAACTAAACAGCAAACAAACAATGATGAACAACAAAATAAATGAAATTAAAAATTCTCTAGAAGGGATCAATAGCAGAATAACAGAGGCAGAAGAACGAATAAGTGACGTGGAAGATAAAATAGTGGAAATAACTGCTGCAGAGCAGAATAAAGAAAAAAGAATGAAAAGAATTGAGGACGTTCTCAGAGACCTCTGGGACAATATTAAACACACCAATATTCGAATTATACAGGTCCCAGAAGAAGAAGAGAGAAAGAAAGACTCTGAGAAAATATCTGAAGAGATTATAGTGGAAAACTTCCCTAATATGGGAAAGGAAATAATCAAGTCCGGGAAGCACGGAGAGTCCACTACAGGATAAATCCAAAGAGAAACAAACCAAGACATATTAATCAAACTATCAAAAATTAAATACAAAGAAAAAATACTAAAAGCAGCAAGGGAAAAGCAACAAGTAACATACAAGGGAATCCCCATAAGGTTAACGGCTGATCTTTCAGCAGAAACTCTGCAAGCCGGAAGGGAGTGACAGAACATATTTAAAGTGATGAAAGGGAAAAACCTGTAAACAAGATTACTCTACCCAGCAAGGATCTCATTCAGAATCAACGGAAAAATTAAAACCTTTACTGACAAGCAAAAGCTAAGAGAATTCAGCACCACCAAACCAGTTTAAAAAAAAAAAAAAACGCTAGGGCTTCCCTGGTGGCGCAGTGGTTGAGAGTCCACCTGCCAATGCAGGGGACACGGGTTCGTGCCCCGGTCCGGGAAGATCCCACATGCCACGGAGCGGCTGGGCCCGTGAGCCATGGCCACTGAGCCTGCGCGTCTGAAGCCTGTGCTCCACAGCGGGAGAGGCCACAGCAGTGAGAGGCCTGCGTACCACAAAAAAAAAAAAAAAAAAAAAATGCTAAAGGAACTCCTCTAGGCAAGAAACACAAGAGAAGGAAAATACCTACAATAACAAACCCAAAACAATTAAGAAACTGGTAACAGGAACATATATATCGATAATTACCTTAAATGTAAATGGATTAAATGCTCCAACCAAAAGACACAGACTGGCTGAATGGATACAAAAACAAGACCCGTACATATGCTATCTACAAGAGACCCACTTCAGACCTAGGGACACATACAGACTGAAAGTGAGGGAATGGAAAAAGATATTCCATGAAAATGAAAATCAAAAGAAAGCTGGAGTCGCAATTCTCATATCAGACAAAAGAGACTTTAAAATAAAACCTATTACAAGAGACAAAGAAGGACACTACATAACGATCAAGGGATCAATCCAAGAAGAAGATATAACAATTGTAAATATTTATGCACCCAACATAGAAGCACCTCAAAACGTAAGGCAAATGATAACAGCCATAAAAGGGGAAATCGATAGTAACACAATCATAGTAGGGGACTTTAAAACCCCACTTTCAGCAATGGACAGATGATCCAAAATGAAAATAAATAAGGAAACACAAGCTTAAAATAACACATTAAACAAGATGGACTTAACTGATAGGTATAAGACATTCCATCCAAAAACAACAGAATACACTTTCTTCTCAAGTGCTTATGGAACATTCTCCAGGATAGAACATATCTTGGGTCACAAATCAAGCCTTGGTGAATTTAAGAAAATTGAAATCGTATGAAGTATCTTTTCTGACCACAACGCTATGATACTAGATACCAATTACAGTAAAAAAAACTGTAAAAATTACAAACACATGGAGGCTAAAAATACACTACTAAATAACCATGAGATCACTGAAGAAATCGCAGAGGAAATCAAAAAATACCTAGAAACAAATGACAGTGAAAACACAATGACCCAAAACCTATGGGATGCAGCAAAAGTAGTTAGTTCTAAGAGGAAAGTTTATACCAGTACAATCCTACGTCAAGAAACAAGAAAAATCTCACATAAACAAGCTAACCTTACACCTAAAGCAATTAGAGAAAGAAGAACAAAAAACAAAACGAAAGTTAGCAGAAGTTAAGAAATCATAAAGATCAGATCAGAAATAAATGAAAAAGAAATGAAGCAAACAACAGTAAAGATCAATAAAACTAAAAGCTGGTTCTTTGAGAAGATAAACAAAACTGATAAACCATTAGCCAGACTCATCAAGAAAAAAAGGGAGAAGACTCAAATCAATAGAATTAGAAATGAAAAAGGAGAATTAACAACTGACACTCCAGAAAGACAAAGGATCATAAAAGATTACTACAAGCAACTATATGCCAATAAAATGGACAACCTGGAAGAAATGGACAAATTCTTAGAAAAGCACAACCTTCTGAGACTGAACCAGGAAGAAATAGAAAATAAAAACAGACCAATCACAAGCACTGAAATTGAAACTGTGATTAAAACTCTTCCAACAAACAAAAGCCCAGGACCAGATGGCTTCACAGGTGAATTCTATCAAACATTTAGAGAAGAGCTAACACCTATCCTCAAACTCTTCCAAAATATAGCAGAGGGAGGAACACTCCCAAGCTCATTCTACAATGCCACCATTACCCTGATACCAAAACCAAAGATGTCACAAAAAACAAAAACTACAGGCCAACATCACTGATGAGCACAGATGCAAAAATCCTCAACAAAATACTAGCAGACAGAATCCAACAGCACATGAAAAGGATCATAAACCATGATCAAGTGGTGTTTATCCCAGGAATGCAAGGATTCTTCAATATACGAAAATCAATCAATGTGATACACCATATTAACAAATTGGATAAAAACCATATGATCACCTCAATAGATGCAGAAAAAGCTTTCAACAAAATTCAACACCCAGTTATGATAAAAACCCTCCAGAAAGTAGGCATAGAGGGAACTTACCTCAACATAATAAAGGTCATGTATGACAAACCCAGAGCCAACATCATTCTCAATGGTGAAAAACTGAAACCATTTCCTCTAAGATCAGGAACAAGACAAGGTTGCCCATTCTCACCACTATTATTCAACACAGTTTTGGACGTTTTAGCCACAGCAATCAGAGAAGGAAAAGAAATACAAATCAGAAAAGAAGAAGTAAAACTGTCACTGTTTGCAGATGACATGATACTATATATAAAGAATCCTAAAGATGCTACCAGAAAACTACTAGAGCTCATCAATGAATTTGGTAAAGTAGCAGGATACAAAATTAATGCACAGAAATCTCTTGTATTCCTATACACTAATGATGAAAAATCTGAAAGAGAAATTAAGGAAACACTCCCATTTACTACTGCAACAAAAAGGATAAAATACCTAGGAATAAACCTACCTAAGGAGACAAAAGACCTGTATGCAGAATATTATAAGACACTAATGAAATAAATTAAAGATGATACAAATAGATGGAGAGATATACCATGTCCTTGGATTGGAAGAATCAACGTTGGGAAAATGACTCTACTACCCAAAGCAATCTACATTCAATACAATCCCGATCAAAGTAGCAATGGCATTTTTCACAGAAGTAGAACAAAAAATTTCACAATTTGTTTGGAAACACAAAAGACTCCGAATAGCCAAAGCAATCTTGAGAACTAAAAACGGAGCTGGAGGAATCAGGCTCCCTGACTTCAGACTATACTACAAAGCTACAGTAATCAAGACAGTATGGTACTGGCACAAAAACAGATATATCGATCAATGGAAGAGGACAGAAAACCCAGAGATAAACCCACGAACATATGGTCACCCTATCTTTGATAAAGAGGTAAGAATATACAGTGCAGAAAAGACAGCCTCTTAAATAAGTGGTGGTGAGAAAACTGGACAGCTACATGTAAAAGAGTGAAATTAGAACACTCCCTAATACCATACACAAAAGTAAACTCAAAAAGGATTAAAGACCTAAATGTAAGGCCAGACACTATAAAACTCTTACAGGAAAACACAGGAAGAACACTCTAAGACATAAATCACAGCAAGATCTTTTTTGACCCACTTCAGTGAGAGGCTCACGTACCGCAATAAAAAAAAAAAAGAGAGTCACGTACCACAATGTTAATTGCAGCACTATTTACAATAGCCAGGACATGGAGGCAGCCTAAGTATCCGTCAACAGATGAATGGATAAAGAAGATGTGGCACATATACGCAATGGAATATTATTCAGCCCCAAAAAGAAATGAAATTTAGTTATATGTAATGAGATGGATGGACCTAGAGTCTGTTCTATAGAGTGAAGTAAGTCAGAAAGAGAAAAACAAATACCATATGCTAACACATATATATGGAATCTAAAAAAAAAAAATAGAAGGTTCTGAAGAACCTAGGGGCAGGCAGGAATAAAGATGCAGACGTAGAGAATGGACTTGAGGACACGGGAGGGGGAAGGGTAAGCTAGGATGAAGTGAGAGAGTGGCATTTACACATATACACTAACAAATGTAAAACAGATAGCTAGTGGGAAGCAGCCTCATAGCACAGGGAGATCAGCTCAGTGCTTTATGGGAGGGTGGGAGGGAGACGCAAGAGGGAGGGGATATGGGGCTATATGTATATGTATAGCTGATTCACTTTGTTATACAGCAGAAACTACACAACATTGTAAAGCAATTATACTCCAATAAAGATGTAAAAAAATAAAAAACTGTCCACAAAGTGGGTATGGAGCAAACATACCTTAACATAATAAAGGCCATATATGACAAACCTAGAGACAACATCATTCTCAATGGTAAAAAGCTGAAACCATTTCCTCTAAGATCAGGACAAGACAAGGATGCCCACTCTTGCCACTTTTATACAGCATAGTATGGAAATTCCTAGCCATAGCAACCAGACAAGAAAAAGAAATAAAATGAAGCCACACTGGAAAGGAAGAAGTAAAACCGTTAGTGTTTGCAGATGGCATGATACTATCTATTGAAGATCCTAAAGATGCCAGCAAAAAACTATTAGAATACATGAATTCAGTAAAGTTTGATAATATAAATTTAACATACAGAAATCTGTTGCATTTGTACACATTAACAATGAACTATCAGAAAGAGAAATTTAAAAAACAATCACATTTACAGGAGTTCCCTGGGGGCCTAGTGGTTAGGATTCCGGACTTTCACTCCTGTGACCCTGGTCAATCCCTGGCCAGGGAGCTAAGATCCCATAAGCCATGTGGCCAAATAAATAAATAAATAAACAGAACAATCACATTTACAATTGCATAGAATAAAAAATGAGCAAGTAGTTACTTGTGGCCTTTCTATCCCTTAGTTATACATGCTTCTAATAAACAGGGCATGTGGTTTCACTGATAAGGGCTTTTTAAAGGCCCTATAGTATAATCTAGATAACTCTAGAAAGCAACTCATACCTCATCTGCATGATCAGGCAAAGTTGTTTTACAGTTAAAGTTTCCGAGTTTCAACTTTAAGAAAACAATATCAGAAGAAAGCACTTCAAATCTGACCTGTTTAGTTTAAAAATTAGTGGGAAATGGGGTCCCCTAAAGTAGAAAATGAAACAAAATAAAACCAAAAAATTCAAAATAGAAGAAGGCAACCTATAAAACAAAAGAGTGAAGAAAACAGGAAAAGTAGGCAATAGCAGTCCAAAATAAAGAGGGGGAAAAAAGCATGTTTCAGATTGGTCTGCCATGAATATTCCAACCTTTCATTAATCACTCCTACCCCACCTCAATTCTTCACAGTCTGGGTAGATGACCTTGCTACCTTCACCAAGGAAAAAAAGGGTTACTTTAACTATCTGTGTCTCTAAGAATTTTCCAAATGCTTAGTTATTCTTTACTCCTGCCCTTTAGGGTCAAAAGATAAAATATCCCCTATTACCTAAGATTTAATTTTTTCACCTGTTCCAACCTTCATCCCACCACAAAAAAAAAACTGCTTCATCATCAATCCTCTCTCTTAGTTGTATTATCAATCTCTCACTCTTTACTGGCTTCTTTCTTCAACGTATAAATATGTTCAAAATCCTTCCGTCTTAAGAATACAAAAGCTCTGCCTCCACCGTGCAACCTCTCAAACTCACTCCCCAGAATGAGCTTTCCAAAACACAAACCCAATTATTTTGGGTTTCTTGCTGAAAATTCCTAAAGAGTTCCCTTCAGGAGATTTTTCTAAATATCAAGGTTTTACTTCTGATCAACAAATGTTCCTTGTTGTGCCAAACTCTGTCAGGCACTTATCCAAACTAACTGTAACGTCATTTTCCCATTTATCCCCAGGTAACTGTGGCTTATTCTCCAGTATTCAGCACAAACAACATTGCTTCGTATTTCCTGACCAGCCTCTCAGACTGAAACACCAACCTTTTGCCAGTGTTTTCTCTTTATCTGCCCATGACTTCTTATGCATACTATGGTGTAATCTTTGTTTGTTCTTGTCTGTCACCCTCTCTATACTATGAGTAAACAGAAAGTGAAGACTGATTTGTTCAACTCTGTCTCAGTACCTTTCACAGTATTCAATAAATGTCTGCTAAATGAATGATAGATCAGCAGCAAAGATAATGAGAAGTGGATGCAGCAAACCAAGTTTGAAGCAACAGACTTGAAGTAAAGATTTATTTGAACATGTGTAAAAGTGATTACCATTTGAAATATCATTCTACAATACCTAAAGCAATTGTTTTATGGGGCTTGAAAGGGAGCCAACAGAATAGACAGCCTGTCTCCTGCTGGCCCCTGCTTATGTGAAGATGTGGATCATCTCCCTGTCAGCCTAAGGATGAAGCAGACACAAAGAAAAAGCAGTGCTAAGGATGCTGCAGAGAGATGGAGTCAGAGCTTGGATTTACTGCTCTATCGCGGAACTTTTCCTGCTGGATCAATCAAATTATCTTTATTGTTTAAATCCTAACATTTTCAATTCCAACTAAGTTGTAAAATGACGACAAGTTCCTCCCATAACTATATGCATGCCCCTTTGCGATGTGACTTAATCTTTCTTTCCTAGAAAAGGTGCAGTCTATTTCTCTAACCCTTAATCTGGGCTTGGATATATGGGACATTTGGCTAATGGGACATTGGCAAATGTGACACAGCAGAGCCTTTAAAAGGGCTTGTGCATTAGGGCTTTCCCACTTCAGAGGTTTTAAAAGCACTTCTGCATTAGGGCTTTCCCGTTCTTGCCACCAGGAACACTAACTATGAAGTAAAGAAGCCTGTGCTAGCCTCTTGGAGAATGACATACCACATGGAGAGGGGCTCAGCTTTCCCTGGCAAGGCTCTAAACATGTGAGTGAGGCCATCCTAGAACTTCCAGCCACAATCAAGCCAACCTCAGACCACAGGAACAGCCTGACCAACATATAGAATCGTGAGAAAATAAATGTTTTAAGCTACTAAATTCTGGATAGTTTTTATACAGTGTTATTGACTAGATGTTTGTGTTCCCCCAGATATGCTGAAGCTTTAACTCCCATTTGGAAATGGGCTGCTGAGGAGTAATTAAGGTTAAATGAGGTCATAAGCGTGGGGCCCTGATACAATAGGATTAGTTTCTTAATAAGAAGAGACACCAGAGATTTTTTTCTCTCTCTCAGCTATCTGCAAGCCAGAAACCAACCCCAATGGACCTTGATCTGAGACTTCTAGGCTCTAGACCTGTGAGAAAATAAATGTGTGTTGTTCAAGTCATCCACTCTTTGGTATTTTGTTACGGTAGCCCAAGCAGACTTATACTATACAGCATAGCAAACTGACACAGTGAGTCTTAGCACTAGCCCTGCTAATTATTTTTAAAAGGTTACTATTAGGGCTTCCCTGGTGGTGCAGTGGTTAAGAATCCACCCGCCAATGTAGGGGACACAGGTTTGAGCCCTGGTCCAGAAAGATCCCACATGCCGCAGAGCAACTAAGCCCATGAGCCACAACTATTGAGCCTGTGCTCTAGAGCCCATGAGCCACAACTACTGAGCCCATGCACCTGGAACCTGTGCTCCGCAACAAGAGAAGCCACCACAGTGAGAAGCCCGCACACTGCAACAAAGGGTAGCCCCCACTCGCTGCAACTAGGGAGAAGCCCACGCACAGCAACGAAGACCCAACACAGCCCAAAATAAATTAATTAATTAATTTTTAAAAGAAAAGGTTACTACTTAAAAAACCCCATTATTTTGTGGTATATGTAATTCAAGTTTTAAGCTAATTTATGGTTTAAGCTAATAAGGAGTTGCCTTTTGTCATCATATCACTTCATTTGCTCTTAATGGAACATCAAAGTTCTTTTTTGCTCTTTTCTGAATGGTGTCTAATATTGGACAGAGTAAAAATAGCTACATCTATCTACCAGAATAGAACTATACTATGGTTACAGGGTACTCGAACAATATATTCACATTAATTCATTCAACTGTTTGAGCACCTACTATTTACTTGGCAACTGCTATGATAAGGATGAAAGAAAATGTAGTCTCAACTCTCAACACTGCTCAGGGAAAGAGACAGACAAAATGAATAGTTGGTAGTATAGGGTATAGACTTTCATAGGTTCTATCACTTCAATGTGATCTATAGCTTCATTCTTTATACACTAATGCCCCTAAAGCACCTTTCCAATACTACCAAAGTCAGGCTTTCATATGTCAGTAGACGAATAACTTCAAGGTATAGCATTGTGGTACTGCCTGCCAATCAATTGTTCAGCTTTGTTATGTTTACCAATGCAGCAGTGTGTGTGCCATTGTTTAACTATTTTATTAGTTCAGTAAATACTTATTTGTTGCCACAAATTTTATAGTATTTTGCTTAAAGTTTGATAGTATTGATAACATGATCAAGAAAAGGTGTAACTCATCAAGTATACAGAAAGCAGGAATCTTTGGACGGATGACCACGTGTTCGATTATTAAGTAAAAAAAAAGTATATTAACCATTGGTGACATTTAAAAGTCAAGTAAAAATGATAAAAGAAGCAGAGAAATCTTTGGAATTATGAACTGTTGATTATAAAA
Source organism: Grampus griseus (assembly GCF_964374135.1). Lineage (NCBI taxonomy): Eukaryota > Metazoa > Chordata > Mammalia > Artiodactyla > Delphinidae > Grampus > Grampus griseus. Next base: position 99,129,373 of record NC_139018.1, read on the forward strand.
ACAATACTAGTGATCCAAATGCAAAAGAACAGTCATGAGTCCATAGGACTCTTGATGACATAATGCTTATTATAGATTCCTTAATCATTTCAAAATGTCAAAAATGAGAATTTGAGATGGGAAATTATTTGTAAAAATTAGTCAGAATAGGTAAACCTATAGAGATAGAAAGTAGATTGTCGGTTGTCTAGGGCTAGGGGTTCAGAGGAATGGGGAGTGACTGCTAATGGGTGCAGGGTTTCTTTTTGGGGTGATGAAAATGTTCTAAAATTGATTGTGGTGATGGTTTTACAACTCTAAATATACTAAAAACGATTGAATTGTAAGCCTGTAATGGGTGAACTGTATGGTATGTGAATTATATCTCAAAAAATATATTGCTGATTAAAGATTTAACTTGAAAGGCTCAACAGTTAAAAGATATTAATTGGTCAATATTTAGTGTTAAATTTATGCTTTTCTTGTTTTAAATAATCATGTCCAATAATTCCAAGATTAAAAAAGAAGTAAAACATTTACAGCATAAAACCTTGTAACTGTTTTATTCCCTTGGAAATAGAGCATTTTCCCTCAAACAAGTAAACCTATTGTTCAACCTTATACTCTCAACTTTCATACAGATTTTCAGAAATACACATCAATAGTAGATAGCCTACATAACACAGCAAGGCCTGTAACCAAAGTATGAACAAAATGGTGAGGAAATACAGTGGTTGCAACAAATTATCATTGCAATTACTACATCTTTAATTAAAGGACTTTCCTGTGAATCTTCAACTTACCTTCATCATGACATTTAGTGTATATTTTTGATCTTCCCGCCTTGCCGAAGCTTTTGCTTCCATAGCTTCTTTTGCGCTTTCTTGTGCTTGTAGGATAGATTTCTCCCTTATTCTTTGCATCATCTCTTTGTCAACTAAAACATAAGGAATATCAATAAATTAGGATCATGATGAATTTGTTTTACTCAGGAGAAACTGCTTACATACTGATCTGGGATAAGATGTTTTTGGACCCAACCTCACATGGAGAAGTGAAAAAATATCCCAATATTAAACTGGTCAAGAAGCTAATACTAAAAGGTAAGCAAGTAACTGTAATAGTAATGAATTAGTAAAGAATGCATGCCTTGGGACTTCCCTGGTGGCGCAGTGGTTAATCCGCCTGCCAATGCAGGGGACATGTGTGTGAGCCCTGGTCTGGGAAGATCCCACATGCCGGGGAGCAACTAAGCCCGTGCACCACAACTACTGAGCCTGTGCTCTAGAGCCTAAGAGCCAGAACTACTGAGCCCATGTGCCACAACTACTGAAGCCCGCACCTAGAGCCCGTGCTCCAAGAGCAACAAGAGAAGCCACCGCAATGAGAAGCCTGTGCACAACAACAAAGAGCAGCCCCCGCTCCACACAACTAGAGAAAGCCCACGTACAGTGACGAAGACCCAATGCAGCCAAAAATAAATACACAAATAAAATTTAGAAAAAGAATGCATGCCTTTGTGCACTGAGAGAGATAGACAAACAGAGTGAGAGAGAGAGAGAGAGACAGAGAGAGAGACAGAGAGGGAGGATATGAATAAGAGAGAAGAGGAACAATGGAGAGGGGAAATAACAGAGGGAAAGAGGATGGAGAGAGGGGAGGGAGAGGAGGAGAGGGTCACAAGAGGGAGAGAGAGGACTGTGGAATGAGGGGGAGAGGGAAAGGGAGCCGGAGGGGACAAGATGGGAGGAAAGAGAACACATTTATTCTCCTCTCTCTCTGTTGAGAAACTAGAGCTATTTGCTCATAAACCTGATCACAATAAATCATCTCTGGGGGGTCTCCTAGAAGAGAAGTTGGGTTGAGACCATCTGATATAATCAATCACCTTCAAAAATACAAATGGTGATTTACAGTGATACATATGAAGAGTACAGAGCCAGCCTTAGTAAAAATTACAAAGTAACATGACATGTTACATACAGACTTTACCATTCACAATTATTTTTTATTCAGTCACTCAGTATTTTAGAAACTGCAGGCTGTGATCCATTGGGGGTAAATTATCTTAGGGGAAGAAGGATAAGGAAGGGATCTAGACTTTGAAGAAGAAAAAAACAGGAGGGGAGAGGAAACTTGGTAGGAGAGTGTGAAGTAGGGGAGTGATAAGAAGGGCAGGAGTGTGATACCAAAACCAGACAAAGATGTCACAAAAAAAGAAAACTACAGGCCAATAACACTGATGAACATAGATGTAAAAATCCTCAACAAAATACTAGCAAAGAGAATCCAACAGCACATTAAAAGGATCATACACCATGATCAAGTGGGGTTTATTCCAAGAATGCAAGGATTCTTCAAAATACACAAATCAATCAATGTGATACACCATATTAACAAACTGAAGGAGAAAAACCATATGATCATCTCAATCGATGCAGAGAAAGCTTTCGACAAAATTCAACACCCATTTATGATAAAAACCCTCCAGAAAGTAGGCATACAGGGAACTTTCCTCAACATAATAAAGGCCATATATGACAAACCCACAGCCAACATCATCCTCAATGGTGAAAAATTGAAAGTATTTCCACTAAGATAAGGAACAAGACAAGGTTGCCCACTCTCACCACTCTTATTCAACATAGTTTTGGAAGTTTTAGCCACAGCAATCAGAGAAGAAAAAGAAATAAAAGGAATCCAAACTGGAAAAGAAGAAGTAGCACTGTCACTGTTTGCAGATGACATGATACTATAAATAGAGAATCCTAAAGATGCTACCAGAAAACTACTAGAGCTAATCAATGAATTTGGTAAAGTAGCAGGATACAAAATAAATGCACAGAAATCTATGGCATTCCTATACACTAATGATGAAAAATCTGAAAGTGAAATCAAGAAAACACTCCCATTTACCATTGCAACAAAAAGAATAAAATACATAGGAATAAACCTACCTAAGGAGACAAAAGACCTGCATACAGAAAATTATAAGACACTGATGAAAGAAATTAAAGATGATACAAATAGATGGAGAGATATACCATGTTCTTGGATTGGAAGAATCAACGTTGGGAAAATGACTCTACTACCCAAAGCAATCTACACATTCAATGAAAACCCTATCAAACTACCACTGGCATTTTTCACAGAACTAGAACCAAAAATTTCACAATTTGTATGGAAACACAAAAGATGCCTTATAGCGAAAGCAATCTTGAGAACGAAAAATGGAGCTGGAGGAATCAGGTTCCCTGACTTCAGACTATACTACAAAGCTACAGTAATCAAGACAGTATGGTACTGGCAAAAAAAACAGAAATATAGATCAGTGGAAGAGGATAGAAAACCCAGAGATAAACCCACGCACATATGGTCACCTTATCTTTGATAAAGGAGGCAAGAATATACAGTGGAGAAAAGGCAGCCTCTTCAATAAGTGGTGCTGGGAAAACTGGACAGGTACATGTAAAAGTATGAAATTAGAACACTCCCTAACACCATACACAAAAATAAACTCAAAACGGATTAAAGACCTAAATATAAGGCCAGACACTATCAAACTCTTAGAGGAAAACATAGGCAGAACACTCTATGACATAAATCACAGCAAGATCCTTTTTGACCCACCTCCTAGAGAAACGGAAATAAAAACAAAAATAAACAAATGGGACCTAAAGAAACTTAAAAGCTTTTGCACAGCAAAGGAAACCATAAACAAGACCAAAAGACAACCCTCAGAATGGGAGAAAATATTTGCAAATGAAGCAACTGACAAAGGATTAATCTCCAAAATTTACAAGCAGGTCATGCAGCTCAATATCAAAAAAATAAATAACCCAATCCAAAAATGTGCAGAAGACTTAAATAGACATTTCTCCAAAGAAGACATACAGATTGCCAACGAACACATGAAAGAATGCTCAACATCATTAATCATTAGAGAAATGCAAATCAAAACTACAATGAGGTAGCCCCTCACACTGGTCAGAATGGCCATCATCAAAAACTCTATAAACAATAAATGCTGGAGAGGGTGTGGAGAAAAGGGAACACTCTTGCACTGTTGGTGGGAATGCAAATTGATACAGCCACTATGGACAGTATGGAGGTTCCTTAAAAAACTACAAATAGAACTACCATATGACCCAGCAATCCCACTACTGGGCATATACCCTGAGAAAACCTTAATTCAAAAAGAGACATGTACCAATTTGTTATGAGGTGGATAGACCTAGAGTCTGTCATACAGAATGAAGTAAGTCAGAAAGAGAAAGATAAATACTGTATGCTAACACATATATATGGAATTTAAGAAAAAAAATGTCATGAAGAACCTAGGGGTAAGACAGGAATAAAGACACAGACCTACTGGAGAACGGACTTGAGGATATGGGGAGGGGGAAGGGTGAGCTGTGACAAAGCGAGAGAGAGGTATGGACATATATACACTAACAAACGTAAGGTAGATAGCTAGTGGGAAGCAGCCGCATAGCACAGGGATATCAGCTCGGTGCTTTGTGACCGCCTGGAGGGGTGGGATAGGGAGGGTGGGAGGGAAGGAGATGCAAGAGGGAAGAGATATGGGAACATATGTATAACTGATTCACTTTGTTATAAAGCAGAAACTAACACACCATTGTAAAGCAATTATACCCCAATAAAGATGTTTAAAAAAAAAGAGACATGTAGCAAAATGTTCACTGCAGCTCTATTTACAGTAGCCAGGACATGGAAGCAACCTAAGTGTTCATTAACAGATGGATGGATAAAGATGTGGCACATATATACAATGAAATATTACTCAGCCATAAAAAGAAACGAAACTGAGTTATTTGTAGTGAGGTGGATGGACCCAGACTCTGTCATACAGAGTGAAGCAAGTCAGAAAGAGAAAAACAAATACCATATGCTAACACATATATATGGAATCTAAGAAAAAAAAAAAGGTCATGAAGAACCTAGGGGCAAGATGGGAATAAAGACACAGACCTACTAGAGAATGGACTTGAGGATATGGGGAGGGGGAAGGGTAAGCTGTGACAAAGTGAGATAGTGGCATGGACATATATACGCTACCACACGTAAAATAGATAGCTAGTGGGAAGCAGCCGCAAAGCACGGGGAGATCAGCTCGGTGCTTTGTTACCACCTAGAGGGGTGGGATAGAGAGGGTGGGAGGGAGGGAGACGCAAGAGGGAAGAGATATGGGAACATATGTATGTGTATAACTGATTCACTTTGTTATACAGCAAAAACTAACACACCATTGTAAAGCAATTATACTCCAATAAAGATGTTAAAAAATATATATATATATTCACTGTTTCTGATTAAAAAAAAAAGAATGGCAGAAGTGGAGGGATGACTAGTAAAGTTTTATACACACCTTCATAGCGTTTTAAAATATATGAAAAAATACACAAAGAAAACTAGTTATATTAAAACACAAAATATTAAAAAATAAATTTGTGATATACAAGTATGTGCTTCTTTATTAATGCATTAAATAATACATAGCAAAATGTCTAATAAATACTATAATTTCAAAGTAGTGTATATAAAAGATAGAGGTACCTGTGATATGAACATATTTGTGATTTTTATTGACACTACTGTTGTTTGTCATCTACACTCATAGTTGAAGGGAATATTAATTTCAGTTAAAAATAAGTAAAGAGTATGGAATTTTTACCCATCCAAGATCTTGGCTGGGAATTAGGACTGAAATTACTTCAGAAGTCTCTCCCCAAACCACCTGTTTAGTAACAGAGTGGCAGACAGTTGGACCAGTTTCAGGGGCAGAAGTAATTAAAAGAAAATCAAGTTTCCAAGTGAAATGCTCCATATCTAAAAGAAACGAAAAATGGATCAAGAAGGAACTTCAGAAAAAAATGGAGCAAGTATGTTTTGAATAATCAGGGAGGCAGACTTGGAGTATAGACTGGAGCTCCACAATACTGCATGTGAAAAACAGATTGTTAAACAATTTCACTGAACTGCATCTGAAACTGAGTTTGACTTCTAAAAGAATCTCAAACCTGGTTTCTGAAGTAAAATCGATGTTCATTACTTGTTATATAAGTCAGTTTTAAGACTGTTTTGATTAGTCTAACTGGCAAATTACGGTCAAACCCAACCTGCTCCCTGATTTCTTTCAGCACATAAGCTAAGAATAATTTTTACAGTTTTAAATAGTTGAAAAAAATCAAAAGAATAGTAATACTTTATGACATATACAAATTAGAATAAATTGAAATTTCAGCATCAATAAATACATATTGTCTATGGCTGCTTTTGTTCTGCAATAACAGAGCTGAGTAATTGTGACACAGACTACATAGGCCACAAAATCCAAAATATTATCTGGTCCTTTACAGAAAAAGTTTGCCAACCCTAGTTTAAATGGTCAAAATTTGGAATAGCTGACCATATAACCATGAAAGAGAAGACTCAAGCACCTGTGCAATGAAAGCAGATATCTAAATTAGAGAGGAAGGTTATGATTAGAAAATTCCCTTCCCACTCCTGAATAAAGTGGCCAACAAGTTTAAGAAGGGAATTTGACATAGAAGAAAGCGTTTCATGTCAGAAACAGGGGAAAGTAACAGGTTTATGGATATGACTTTTCTTTATAGCCTAAAAAGTTGGTGGACAAAACGTTACCTGGGGAAATCAAGACACAGACACACACACACACACACACACACACACACACACACTTAAGTCAGTGGTTCACAAACCTGGCCAGGCATCATAATCACCTGGGGAGTTCTCAACCCCCAATCTGTTTATTTTAAAAGAAGCCATTAGATGGTTCTGGTCCCATCTAACTTCAAAATTAAGATTATCAACAACAGCTGAAATAAATCAAAGTATTTACATTTAATCTTAGGTACGAAGTCAGAACACCCTGGGTGTGTTTCACGACATATTCCCAGGCCCTATCTCAGACTTGAATCAAAAAGGAAGGCAGGGGTAGGAGAGCAGGTATCTGGTTTTTAAAAACTCCTCAGTTATTCTGGGGCTCAATAAAGAACTAAAGTAAGCTGGCTATGGTAACCTACCTTAACCAGTATTTTCTGAGCTGAATACCACATTTTAGAGAAAAATTCCACCTGGTCCTAGGGATTAAAAAATTAAATTCCACAGCAAGATACCAAGAAGACATTAACATAAAGAATGGCTGCCATTTTCCCATTTCTCAATAGTCCTAACTCAAGACTTAACGCCAAAGACCTAAGAGAAATTTCAGGCAGTAGATAGAAAACACAAGAAAACATGACAACTAGATCAGGGAGGAAGATAACAGAGCTAAAGCAGTATAGGGCAATTACTGACCCACAAAGCTGATCTTGGCAGAAGAATACTGATTAAGAGTACAGAGAATGGGGGATCTCAACTTGGACTGTACATTATAATTCCCAAAAAGCGTTTTAAAAACTACCAGTACCTAGGTCTAAGTCTCACTCCCAGAAACTGATTTGATTGGTCTAGGGTGAGATTCAGACATCTGTATTCTGTAAAAGTTCCGTAGCTGAAACACTGCTCTAGAGTCAAACTGCTAAGACTCCACTTTTTTTGTGTGTGTGTGGTATGCTGGCCTCTCACTGTTGTGGCCTCTCCTGTTGCGGAGCACAGGCTCCGGACGTGCAGGCTTAACAGCCATGGCTCACGGGCCCAGCCACTCCGCAGCATGTGGGATCTTCCCGGACCAGGGCACAAACCCGTGTCCCCTGCATCAGCAGGCGGACTCTCAACCACTGCGCCACCAGAGAAGCCCTAAGACTCCACTTCTTGTCTGTCACTTACTAGTTGTGTGACCTTTGGCAATTACTCAACCCTTCTGTGTCTCAGTAGCCTCACCTTAAAAAAAGAGGGGGGTACCTAAGTGATAGATTGTTGTGAGGATTAACAGATGAACTAATGCCTAATACAAAATGAGTGCTAAATAAAGGCCATATTGGGAGGCCTTATCCCCTGAAGATAGGAGCCCACATCCTTTAAAAGCTAGTATTAACGGACTCTAATTTTTGAGTAATTCGATTACTCAGGAATTAGGTGATTTATTTTAAGAGGCAGCTGAAGCACTAACTCTTTTAAATCATGCTATGTGTCTATTTCGTTTTCCTAGAATAGCAACATAAATTTCAAAAGAGAAAATTTTAAATGGTATAAAGTATAAAAAGCACAACCAGCTGAACGTCTTTTAGTAAAGAACTTACCACTTGACAGAGAAAGGGTCTCCCACATGGCCGCTTCTTTTTTGTGTAAAGTGAAAACAATAGTGTCATTTCCAATCTTGGCTTTGCTGCTCTCATCGTCTATGGGAGCATAGAGAAACACCTCAAATAAAAATGGAGGACAGTTCACCTATTCAAAAGGGGGAAAACGGAAGTCCATTTAGTTACACAAATGAAAGACACACCCGTTAAGAAATGTGATAAGAAAGAAGTCTAAATCATTTTCTTAAATTCCTTCTATAAATATATTCCAGGTCACGATAAAAGCACGGCATATGAGGAAATCCTGGATAAAATAATCTCTGACCTGGTGACATCTGTCTACAGACGAGGTGTCACCTGTATGGGATTCGTATTTTGTTTTGTTTGTTTTGCTTTGTTTTATTTTTAATAGGACTAAAATTTTAGGATGCTTATCTGCAAGGACGCGCCTGTTGCAGGTCCACAGCCGCGCCCTTGCAGCCGCTTCGGACCACACCCCCGGTTCCCCCACCCTGCCGGCAGGCACGACTCGCTTTCCTACCTTCAGATAGTTTTCCGTGCAGAACACGTCCGCGTCCCTGACGCTGACGCCTCTGAGGGGCACAGAGATGAAGACCGCAGTCCTCGTCTGCTCCCAGCTGTAGTCGCTAACCTGCAGGGGCATCCCGGGAGGCGTCCGGAGAGGCTGGGGAGGACGCGCGCCCGCTCGGTTGCTAGGGAAGCCGGGGTTACCACAGGCCAGCCCTTCCGGGTCAGGCCGGGCCGCGGCACCACCCTCCCCCGTTCCCAGCGTGCCCCGGGCGCGCCACTGCGGTCGACCTGCGGACTCCCGTCACCACTGCCTGGGCGCCCCTAGCGGGAGCGTTACCGTTGCCTGAGGTCTTCTCTCTCACCCGCAGTCCAAGCGAATCTGCGAAGTAGCAGACCCACTTCCGCTTAAGCAAGAAAAGAGCTTCACGCTTGAAAATGCATAAAAGGATGTGGGAAAGCGTAACCCGCGAGAAGCAGGTGCGACGTTCACGCGCCATTGCAGCCCTTGCCTTTTGTTTGTTCTGACGGGGGCTGTAGAAATTAGCACCATTTGGTGTTCCTGTTTTGGAAATTTCCAGTTCATACTGACCTTCTGGCCTAGGAGCTTGCCTGTACTGTTGTCCTTAAAATCCTATCAACCGTAAGCCCGTCACAAGCATGTAGGTAGGGTTCTTTCCTTGGTTTGAGAACTGGGGAGAAACGACCGTATGACTCACCTGGCGAATGCTTGGCTGCAACTCAACTGTAGGATAAGTTGAATTGACACGGATATGTTTTACCGTTGTTTAAGGAGATTTGTAACTTTAGCGCTGAGAGGAAACTTAAAGATCATGTAGTATTCCCACATGCAGTATTTAAGGAATCTGAGATCCATATACCCAACCCCATTGCCACATGGATTAGCAGCTGAACTGTGATTAAGATCCTGACCCCCTAACTCCCATTCCAATGTTCTTTCCTTGGGATGCTTTCTGGAGACACAGTTTATAAATTACTGGAATTTGATGTTAAAAAAAAAAAAGAAGGACATGAAAATTAAGCATCTACAAAGTATTTGCCACCTAGGAATGGGGATTTTTAACATTTTACTTTTGGAAGTCATTAATACAAATTTAAAAGCTCCTGAAAAAGTCCTTGAGGAAAGCTAAGGAGCAGCAGACTTGGGAGGAAAAAAAAATCATCTTTTACCCCCCAAACAGAGCACCCCTCACTACCTTACCTAATTTTGTCAGCTGTTCATCATCTCAAGGATCCGTAACTTTGAATACTGGGGCCATGTTAGACTTCTTTTCCCTTGTCCTCCTAATCGGAGAAACCTAACAATCAATCCTATAGATTCTTTTTTATGTTGCTTTTGGCATTTTTCCCCCTTGTGTTCAATTCCTACCTTTACCATTTTGTTTCAAACTCTCCTGTGTCTTCAAAAGACAGAGTTTATGCATTCCTATTATATAAAATGTTAAAGTGTAGATTCTGCCACTATATAAAAACACAAGTGATATATGTATAGAAAATAAAAAGGATACTTTGTTCTGTTTGGGAGTTTCAGGAAAATTCGTTAGCAATCACTTTGTTAAGCACATACAAACCTCTGTAGTGAAATTGTTCCCCTGACTACCAGTCTTATGAAACTTTTTACACTCTGAGTTATGTCTTTTTTAAAAAAAAACTTGATCAGTTTTATTGCTGAATCATTACATCAGCTGATACCAATTTAAAACACCATTAATCTTTATACATTGTTTCAAGACAGGTACTTATCTAAAAAGTGTTTAACAAGCCTTGAAACTTATTCAGTCTTAAAAGTCTTAATCTGTGTTTCCTATTAGATTTAAAAAACAAAAAATCTTAATCTAACTCGAGTGTAGATGGAAATTTGATATATGGTAAAAGTGACTGTGCACATAAGTGGGGAAAAGCAAAGAAAGGAATGACTATTGAATACATTGGGTGCTAGGAGAAATGGTCACCACATGGGAAAAAATGGGATTGGCTCTCTACATGCATATGGTGTCACACACAAAAATGAATTTCAGATGAACTAAAGACATACAAGCTTAAAACATATATATATTTTATATATACACATATACAAATACGTGTGTGTGTTTGTATGATCTTGGAGTAAGAAAGCATTTCTTAAGTATGACATCAAAAGCACTTACCTTAAAGGAAAAAGATTGAAAACAAACTAAAATTAAGAACTGGTGCTCACCAAAAGGCACAATAAAGAATGGCAAGATATATATTTTTTCAATGCCCTTCAGTCAAAAACCACGGGGCACCTGTAGTTGAACAAGTTGAGTTTATTTAGTCATTGAGCGCACACCACATTGATTCTCAGTAAGGGGGTGTCAGAGCTGGAGGGAAGATCTAAGGGAGGGAGGGTTTCCTCTAGATTGGGTCCTTTCTTAAAGAGAGCGTAACTCTATGATTGGGTAAAGAAGTAACTGTTCGTAGCAGCTTCTAGCAAAAACCTAAAAACAAGCCAAATATCTATCAATAGGTATATTCATACAAAAGAATATCATACAACAGTAAAAATGAATTAATTTTACTTTACACTGGATGGATGAGTGGAAAAAAGCAAGTCTTATAAGACCCTTAAGGAACAATGCCATTTGTATAAAACTTGAAAATAATGAAAACCAAATCTGTTGGTTAAGGATTCCTATTTATACATATGTGGTACAACTATAAAGGAAAGTTAAGCTGTAAGAAAGGATAATGGTTAACTCCTAGGTGAAAGTCTTGCAAATGACACCCTTTGTGGTAGCCAGAAAAGCTGATTTCTACATAGACACACTGCATGAATTAAGACAAAGTTTCTCAAAGTGTGGTCCCCTGACAACAATATCAGCATCATCTGGGGACTTGCTAGAAATGCAAATTCCCAGACCCCACTCCAGACCTGCTGGACCAGATAATCTGGAACTGTGGCCCAGCAATCTGTGTTTTAACAAGCCCACCAGGTAATGCTGATACATACCAAAGTCTGTGACCCACTAGGTTAAGAGATAGGTTTTAATGGAGGAAAGGAGAAACAAAGCCAAGAAAAACCACAGGTTTCCCCATTCTCCCATCATCCCAAGGAGAAGCACACTGGGGCCAGAGCACTATGCTCCATCTGCAGTGTAGCTCTGCATTACAGGAGAGGAATTCCATCCCCTTGCTGTTCTCCCTTCTTATAGGGCAAACATGAAAGGAACCTTTTCGGGAGGGAAGTTATTGGGACCCAGGCAATCTTGGTTTAGGTGCAAACTATAAGACTTATCTGTGAAAGCCAGCTACCCAATATCTGGAGACCTTGATTCACATGGAAAGATTTAGTTGGAAGAAAAAAATTACTAGTACCCTGGCAAGCTGCGTCAGATGCAGCCACTCCCACTGGAAGACAGGAGGTCCAGGTCCTATTGGCTGGTTCCCTAGGAAAATCGAGAGAACACCCCAAATTATTTTTTGTTTGATTTTGTTCATTACAACAAAGCATGCCATCAGAGACCATCAAAGAAATTGCCTTTTTTTTTCTCTCTCTAATTTTGGTGATGGATTTGCCTTATTCATCTTTTGATTCATAACGTACATATACAAATATCTGTATCATTTTTTATGTAACAAATATTACAAAATTAAAGTAAAATTTTTAAAAACAAGCTCTATAATAGAGAAGGGTCCTTATTTTCTCCTTATGTATTGTGAGGCTCTTAGGGAGTGAAAATGTACATTATGAAGCAAAAATTAAATCTGATTTATTATTCTTCACCTAAAATGAATTAACTAAAATTTGTTTATTTTTTGATAGTAAAACTGTCAAATTTGGCCATTAGGAAAGGCTGATTTATGACTTTTTTAACACCACCCCAGAACTTTTTTAAGCCTTTTCAAAATCCTTTATTCTTGGAACAAAAATGATTTAGACCCAGTTTGAATTCTTTTCCTTTTTTTTTTCTCCTCTGGGAAATGGAATCAGTCGTTCTCCAAGAACCATTAGTTCTTTTTAACGGGGGATAGCTTTCAAGAGCAAAATCTAGGTACTAGGTTTTAAATGCATTCACTATTTTACTATTTTAAATTTGCGCTTTAGAAAAACACAATGTGATTTACGGCTAGACAAGAATATATAGGTAGAGCTCATGTGGACAGTGTGAACTATCCATTTATACTTTTCCTTTTATTTTGGCCCAAATATCTTAGATTGACATTTACAAAGTATAGATCTCAATGATTTTTCCTGTAAGACTTGTTTTAGCGTATCAGTTTTTAAAAATTTTTTTAAGTGCTTCTAGTTTCTGATCTGGCATGTACAGAGCTTGGAAGTCACCACTCCATCCCAACAAGTAAAAAGATGAACAAAATGAAAAATCAACAACTCTTCTTAGCTCCACAAGAAAAGTGAGGTCACAGGGCAAACCCCTGCGCCCCTGATGGGAAAGATTGTGTCTATAGAGAATCACAACCAATCAGAGCAGAAACCTCCGTGGGAACTAGTGCCGAGGTAGGAAAACGTGAATGTAGTTGACAAATTGCTGGAGGCCCACTGTGGGCAAGTCTGAGAGATAAAAACTCCAGAGGGACCCCAGTCATCAGGGAACCCCCAACCCTTTTGTGAGTTTTACTTCCTGAAGTTCTACCAGGTTCTCACAGTGAATACTGCACAAAAATATTCTCATGCTCCCGGCAGGGGGAAGGGAAAAGGAACCATTTTGAAATATGCCAGAGCATTTGTTCTCAGCAAGATCTGACCTCGGGAGAAACTATTTAACCAGAGACTAACCTGCTAGGGTTTTATCAGAGTTTAACTAACTAGAGAGAAATTTACAGCATTAAATGCATATATTAGAGAAAGATTTAAAAATCAATCAACTAAGCTTCTACCTTAGGCAGCTAGAAAAAGAAAAGCAAATTAAATCCAAAGTAGCATTAAAAAATGAAATAATTAAAAATTAGAGCATAAATCAATGAAATTTAAAAAAATCAATAAAACAAACCTTTGAAAATAAAATCTTTGAAAATAAAATCAACAAGCCCTTAGCCAGGTTACCTAAGGAAGAAAAGGGAGAGGACACAGATAACTAATATGAGAAATGGAAGAGGGGATATCACTGCAGACAACATGGATATAGAAAGGAAAATAAAGGAATACTATGAACAACTCTATGCCTACAAAATTTGATGATCTACAAGAAATGGGCCAATTCCCTGAAGGACATGATCTGCCAAAACTCACATAAGAAGAAATAGACAATCTGAATAGGCCTATATCTATTAAAGAAATTGAGTCAATAATCCATAACTTTCCAGAACAGATCGCTCCAGGCCCAGATGGGGGTCACTAGTGAATTCTACCAAACATTAAGGAAGAAATACCAATTCTCTACAGTTCTTTCAGAAGATAGAGGCAGAGACTATATTTCCTAACTCATTCTATAAAGCCAGACATACTACCACCCTAGAAATCTCCAAGAAGACTTAGCCAACCTTGTGCCAAGTCTTGAGGTTGGGTAGTGTCAGTCCTCTTTGTTCTTGTTCAGTAATGTGTTGACTATTCTGGGTATTTTGCCTCTCCATATAAACTGTAAAATCAATTTGTCAATATCCACAAAATAACTTGCTAGGATTTTGATTGCGATTGCATTAAATTTATAGATCAAGTTTGAAGAACAATAATCAAGGCAGTGTGGGATTGGTGAAAGGATAGACAAATACATCAGTGGAACAGAATAGAAAACCCAGAAATACACCCACAGGAATACAGTCAACTGATCTTTGACAAAGAAGCAAAAGCGATGTGATGGAGAAAGGACAGTCTTTTCAACAAATGGAACAACTGGACATCCGCATACAAAAAAGTGAATCTAGGCATAGCGGTTATAACCTTCACAAAGTGATTTCAAAATGGATCACAGACCTAAATGTGAAATGCAAAATTATAAAACTCCTAGAAGATAACATGGGAGAAAATCTAGATGACCTTGACTTTGGTGATAAATTTTTAGGTACAACACCAAAGGCATGGTTCATGAAAGAAATAATTGATAAGCTGGACTTAATTAAAATAAAATTTTTCTGCTCTGTGGGTGACACTATCAAGAGAATGAAAAGACAAGACACAGAATGGGAGAAAATATTTGCAAAAGATACATATGATAAAGGACTGTTATCCAAAATACATAAACTCTTAAAATGGAAACAATTAGAAAACAAACAACCTGATTAAAAAATGAGCCAAACCTTGACAGACAGCTCACCAAAGAAGATACACAGTTGATATAAATAAGCATATGATAAGATGCTCCACATCATATGTCATCAGGGAAATACAAACTAAAACAATGAGATACCACTACTACACACAGATTGGCCAAAATCCAGAACAGTGACAACGCCAAATGCTGGTGAGGATGTGGAGGAACTCATTCATTGCTGGTGGGAATGCAAAATGGTACAGCCACTTGAAGGACAGTTTGGCAGTTTCTTACAAAATGAAACATACTCTTACTATTTGATCTAGCACCTTTCACGCTACCAGGCTCAGCATTTCCTATCCCATTCCCTTTCTTATTCTTCTTAGCACTTATTCTCTAATACACTTTTAGTTTACTTATTTTCTGTCTCTACAGAATAAAAACTTCATGAGTGTAGTGATTTTTGTCTGTTTGATTTACCACTATATTCTTAGCATTTACAACAGTGCCTGACATATAAATAACACTCAGTAAATGTTGAATGAATGAATATCTACATACTGGGTTTTGTAATTTTAATTCTTTAGTTTACCTTTCAGGATCCTGAATGGTACTTCTCTTTAAAGCCTTTTTCAGGCTATGCTGTCATTTTCATCTTGAGTGGATCAAAATTTTAAAAGATGTTGGTTGGCTGTTTTTATCATTAGTTTTCTTCATATGTTTTGAAATTTTGATTTAGAGTGGGGTTTTCTTTTCTTTATTTTTGTTTCTTTCCTTTAGGTTCATCCTTTCCTTTCTAGCAGTTTTAAGTTGCCTCTAACTTGTGTCCTAGGGACTCCAATTCAGCCAAGTGTTATATGCTAATTTAGTTTCTAATTCTTTGGTGATACTGTACACCAGTTTATCAACTGAGCAAATTACAAAACTGTGCACTTCTGCCACGTTAGGCCTATAAGCTGGAGTCCCAGGTATCGGTTGGAGCTAGGTTTGCTTTTTAACCTTTTTCACATGTGGGGCAGCAGTGCAGAGGAATCCCAGCTCCCTCCAGGCTTAAAGCAGTGCTATGTTTTTTGCCCTTTTTACATTCCTGTTATTTCTGTCGGCCATTTCTTTTTAAATCAGTTTCACCAGAGGCTCATCAATATTATTAATCTTTTAAAATATGGGTTGGCTAAAAAGTTCATTTGGGTTTTTCCATAACATCTTATGGTAAAACCTGAACGAACTTTTTGGCCAACCCAATAAAATAAAATCTTTTATCTTTTAAAGGTAAAAATCGCCTATTTGTGGCCCTATTATTCCTCTCTAGTGTTTGTTTTCTATTTTATTTCCTATTATTTTCTTTATTGTTTCCTTCCTTCTACTTTCCTTAGGATTTTTTATTCTTCTCTTATCCTCTTGAGATCAACACTTAGCATTATATTTTGGGCTTAAAAATTATCTAAAGCTATACATTTCCCATTAAGTATTGTGTTATTGCATCTCTTAAGTTTTGAAATGTAGTAGCACTTTAGACCTCATTACCCTGCCAGGTTAGAATTTTTGACTGCAAATTCCTGCTTTGGACTCAGAGTCAGGCAGGATGCTCCTTCAGCATCATTTATGCTTTTTTCTTTATTTCTTGTCCTGGGATGTATTTATGTTGGTTTTGAACCCAATTGTATCTTTTTATATTTATTATTGCTATATGTTTGAAACAAAGGGATACCTTAGAGCATCAATTCATGTTATTTGATCAGAAGTCTCTGTACATCTTTTCTCTTTCCTACAACAGGTAAGATACACTTTTCCTGTTTTTTTCCTTCCACACATTTATATAAATCTTTTGTGCATTCAAATTTTATCTTGTATTTTTGTCACTTTTATTACCTCTAATACCAAGTTGCATCAACTGATACATTCACATTTTATGCATTCTCTTTTTACTCAAGGCACCTGATGGTTGCTTCAAGCAAACTTTGGATGTCTTTTGTAAAACTAATTTTATCATTCAGGCAAGTTTGTTCTTAATATTGCTACAGTGGTGTCTCTACTTCAGGGATCACTAAGCTGCTGAGATTGTAGCACTCCTCTCCAATTAATTTTCTATTAACAAAACTGTAGTCCTAATTTGTAAAAATCAAAATAGAGATATGTTCACATTTTCTTAAGGAAACTCAGGACTCAGTGTTATGTATAAACTTCACAGGAAAAACAAGTTGTATATAGCAAAGTCTGTCCAAAAATATTGGTTTGGGCTTCCCTGGTGGCGCAGTGGTTGAGAGTCCGCCTGCCGATGCAGGGGACACGGGTTCGAGCCCTGGTCTGGGAAGATCCCACATGCCGCGGAGCGGCTGGGCCCGTGAGCCACAACTACTGAGCCTGCGCATCTGGAGCCTGTGCTCCGCAGCAAGAAAGGCCACGACAGTGAGAGGCCCACGCACCGCGATGAAGAGTGGCCCCCGCTTGCCACAACTAGAGAAAGCCCTTGCACAGAAATGAAGACCCAACACAGCCAAAAATAAATAAATAAATAAATAAACAACAACAACAAAAGTAAATTCCTGGTAAATTGTATGCTACTGCCCTGCTCAATGTTTCCTAGGACATCTCCTACCCAAAGCCAAGACTGTTCAACGCCTACTTGTCTTGATAAAAGTCAAGCATTTAAAAAAGTTATTTTTCTCTTTAAAAACTAGCTTTATTTAAAAGAATCTGAAGCATAACACTAATAGGAAACAAACTTACAATACATATTATTCAAGAAAGCCTGCCATACATAATTTCTACTAATAGTAGGTCTATATACTGATAACATTCTTTATACAATGCACAAATGACATTTAGCATGATCCCTGAAAAGAATGGCCAACAATAACATGGACTGTTTGATAGAACCTCTACCCGTCTTACTATTTACCTACAGAATAAAAAACTAAAATGTGGAGATAAGTTAAACTCATCCAATTTTAAATTCTAGCACGGTGTTTAAGGAAGAAAGAAAAAGGATAAGAAGGAAGAAATTATAGAGTTAAATATCTTAAAAAGAAAAATGAGAATTGGCTTACCATTATTTATAGTAATTATTAAAAAGTATTCAGAATTGAGAATTATTTGGTTTAATATTTGGAAGCCCTTAGACAGTTAAACTATCCATTATCTACTATATCCAATCAGTTACCAAGCCAATTTTATTTCCTTGAAAACTGTAACCTGTACATTAACCACATAAAGAACATAAACAATTTGGGGGTAACCTAGTCATTTCATACTTTATTCAGATTTTTCCACAAAGCAATTCATGAATCATTTAATACGAATACTTCTTTCAACTTCTATGATTCAAATAGAAACAGACCCAGTTCTAAAAGATTGTATATGAAAATACCAGAAAAAAAAAAATCCCTAACATGTAAAACTAAATTTTTAATACAAAAAAAGAAACCCATGAAAACATTGGGCATTCAAATAAAGTATAATGGGATTATGACACAGTATTGTATCTGGCATTTTTTAAAATTTAAGAACTGAATCAGATTTATTGCTATGTCAATTCTATCAACAGCTAACAATCAAATGTACAAAATATACCACAACAACCATGCCAAAAACGATGCTGTATAGAGAGATCATTAGAATAACATTGGTAGACATTAATCTTGTAATATACATCACTGATATAGTAAAACCTTGTTAATTCAGGTTAAATTGATAAAAGTCTAAAAATTTGAATATTTTAAAAGATATGCAGTTTAAGCACTCACAAGCATTCTTTTTTTTTCTGTTAAGCACGTAATTTCAAATATACAAATTTCCAAGTATTATCTATTACGATTCTTTTGGGTACTTAAGGTTTAATGACAAAAGAATGCTTTTAAACTAGTATTCTGAAATAAGTGTCTCTAAAAAGCTTAAAATTTTCCCAAGGTTAAACATTTTTCTTTAAAATCTTGATTATGACTTTTATTAACAAATCTTTTCATCAGATAGTAGAAAGTAAACATTCAAGTCTTGTATCAATGGTTATAAATTGTAAGTAAATTAGAGGAGTTTTATGGTATTTTAATAGTTTATTAATAAATGAAGATTAATATTACTACTTATTTTGGTTACAGTGGAGTGAATGATATCTTTTTTGGTTGGAAGACATCAGAATAAGTTCAAAGTCTAATATATAATTTTAATGGTATGGGCTAAAAAAATTGAATATGCACTGTCAAATTAAGATAATTCCTTAGTAAATTATAACTGTAAGAGGAAGATCAAATTTTTAAGAAGTATTTATTGTATTATGAGTGCTATGAATTGCCAGCACCAAATTTTACCCCTCTCTCCCATTTCAAAGACATCAGGCCATCTACTAACCCATAAATATTGATGTCTCACATACTTCATAGAGTAGCTTAAACATACCAGCATATGAAATAATTAGTATTACATAGTAATTTCCTTTGTCATAGGAATAAATGTTGGACAAAGTCTGGAAACATTTTATTTTCCAATTTGAATTACAGTAATTTTGCCACAGATCACAGCACTAGTGCATGTATTACTTTAAACATGCTCTAAGAACAAAACAAAAATTTACTGCAAAAATACATGTCACCAATGTGGAACACACTCAGATTTGTATAAAAGTACTGAACTAATATCCCAAAAAGAGGTATATGTAAGCAGTACATAAGGAAGAAATAGTTTTAATATGAAACAGTCATTTAAGTCACATACATCATGATAAGAAGCAGGACTTTCTTTTATAAAAGGTATTTTAACTAACAAGCAACATCATCTACATCACCTACAGAACAAGAGAAGTACAGGTATTTAGAATAAGTTTTAATATAATTACAAGTAATGTGTTTCGACAAAATATGACAAAGACGAAGCTTATCCATTGGGTTTCATTAAAAGTCTTCAATGAAAACTTTCTTCCCTTTATTTGCCCTAGACCCCTTGTCTTGGGAGATACTAATCCCATCCCTAGTCCCTTTACTCCAGGGATGCCTCTAAGCCCATCACTGTACCAAGAGTTGGAAAATTACAGATATAACTTCTATACTGCTTTATCAGATAAATGGAATAGAGAAAAGGGGGAAGTTGATAAAATTTGGAAATGAGAAGAAAACCTCTGAGTTCAGAAGTAGAGGAAAAGAAATTGTGAAAAGTCTCCACAACCTAAAGGAGATTGGGAAGTACTCTCAAGAACGTATCAATTTGATAAAAATACTGCTTTCCATGGTGCCTAAATGTGGTCATATTGTATGAAATCAAAGATATTAAAGATTCATTCTGAATAAAGTCTTTAAAAAAAGAGAAATTTAATTCCACTTCATTATCTTTGTTCAAATCTTGCTGCAACAGACTGTCCCCTTAAAATCTAGCCAACCACAGCCAACAAAGAAATGAGAATTCTGATTAGAGGAAAGATATGAAATTTTGAAGTGCAGAGCATCCAGGAAGGCACAAGGCAAATTGGTTTATATAGCATTCCACTTGAGAGTTTAGGATGGGAAGAGGGCAACTGGGAAACACACCAAACATCTCAACCTTCCTGAACCAAATCAGAAAAAAGGAAAGACCTCTGCTTCTTTCTCCTTCCTACATTGATTGATTCCCTAAAGAGGACTGAGCACTCAGTATGATACAACATTGTTAACTACATGATGGTGTAAATAAGCCTTTATGAGCTTCCCTAAGAATCTAATCACCTTATACAGAGTTCTAAACCACTATTTACAAATGACCTTTGGGAATCTGGATGCTTTTAAACTTTTTTTTTAATTAAAAAAATCTTAAATAGCACAAATGTTCATGCATATGAAACCTTTATACACTGCAAAAAAGAAATCCAAAAACTCTCGAGCTCCCTCTAAAAATCATTGCTTATATATATATATTTTACTATTACAAACAATTACCATAGTATGTTGGACAATAAGTACTAGCACTCAGTTTGTTCAAGACAAACAAATGTAAAAGAATATTAGAAGAAAACTCCTGATATTTTACCTGGATGATCAAAGTCAGCAGATTTCAGGGTAACCTATTATTGAAGTTTTTTTCCTACCACTAGGCAGAGTTAGGAGTCTAAACACACACACACACACATACACACACACAAACACACAAATTGGATTTCTTTATATTGTGTTCATCTATGAAGAATAAGCACTAGTACAAGAAAATCTTCAGTTTTATGTACATAATCTTCTAGTCTGGATAACAAGAATCATAATAGCAGTATGCTAAAGTATTTCACACAAAAGGAAAACATGGACCACAAATCTAATTCCAAGCACTCTATCTGAAAAATAATTTATTTTTCTATAGCAAGCTAAGCTGTCCTGCATTAGGGAGTCCAGTAGCATCTAGAAGCAAGTGGATCAGGAATTCTCTAGTGAAATGAACAAAGCAAGTTCTGAGAAAGGAACTGACACTTTAAAACTTTCTAGTAACCTAGCCTTGGTGAGAGAGCCTAGCTGCTGATAGCCAGGTTGAACTCTGGCAAAACTTGAGAATGTAGGAGAAACCCCAAGATTTCCTGCTCAATTGCATGTACGTGTGTCTTTGCGTGTATGTGTGCATGTGAGATGAGGCCTTTCAGTGATGGAAAAGGATTACACCAAAAAAGGTGCGATGCTACTGGAAGATTATGCCACCTGTGTGCAGTTAGTTCCCTCACTGAGTATTTTTTAAATGTTTAGGACAGCTCATCACTTGTCTTAAGAAAGTCGTATTGATTTGTATCATAGCCTTCTTTGAGTCACATTAGGCAAATTAATATCTGGCCATTCTTATAGTTCATCACTTTCCCTACCAAAAAGCCTCTAGATAACTTCTGACAGTGTTATGTAGAGACAAATGTGGAACTAGTAAGAAAATTAATTCAAATACATGAAAACATTCAACAGCTATGAGTGTAGTTTGCCTATGATTCACTGTTAAAATCAACCACGGGTTTTTCTTCTGTAAATTTAACAGATTCGTATTTAAGTAAGGTGCTCTTAAGACCTAAATACAAGAATAAAAATTCACTTGTTTGTAAGTTTTTAAAAACAACTACTTGGAAATGGAAAATAAAAGAATCACATTATAAATCAAGTATTTTTAGACTAACTTGGGAGAGGTTATTTCATTTTCACAAAACTACTAATAAAAGTGTAAGCAATAGAGGGCTTTAGAAACTGCATAATCAGTTTTAGCAATGAGCACAACTTGAGTACTACTGTGTAAAGTGTTAACTCCTGAAGACATTGGAAGGTTCTACTCAGCATCTACCTAACTGTATTCAGTCATTAAAAAAAACAACCATGATCTGATGCTAGAACTAGGCATATAGCATACAGTGCATCATATCTTAAAAATCTGCAGTCACTAGGATTTCAAAAACAACATAATTAAGTCCTTAAACATTTAGAAAATTATGTATCTTTAACAAAAACTACAATGTAAGCAAAATGTGATCTTCGAGTATGCTACTGAACGTACCAAATGTCAAGAGTCAGCCCAAACTACTGCATTTTTACCTGCTTCAGCTGGTAAAGTTTTCACACAAAGGAGTACCTAGTATTAGAGTTTATATCATTTCATTTCCTAAAACTATAAAGACATTTATATTACAACTATATTTAAAATATCTTGTACTCATCTCTAACTAGTCACAGGTAAATGGAGAAAACCTTATATTGCCTTGTACCATATGAAATTGCTGTTTCTGTAGGTCAAAATTAAAACACTACTTAAAAAAATAAGTTTTATTCAAACAAAATACACATCACAAGCATTAACAGTTTTCTTCTAATAGGACATTAAATATTTCATTTTTATAAAATTCATCATTTGCTAGGCTGTATAAACTGTTCAAACCCTCCAATTACTGTTTTTCAATTGGAGAATATGAAGTTTCTTAGAAAAATCTCCAAATGATGAAAACTATACCAGTTCACTGGATAAAGTTCTGGTGACTACACTGTAAACAACAGAATTGAAAAATTCAATTAACTTTGCTTTAGTGGCTTGTGACATGTGACACCAGTGCTGTCATGTAAAAGTGTGGGTTCATGTTTATTAACCGAAGGACTATAATCAAAATTTTCATGCATAATTTAAATTTCTTGGCAATATTGCTGCTGCTGTCATTTCACCAAGGTTTAAAGTATCCCTTTTGCAGGTCACCACGTAGTCTTCAGAATTTTGGTCACAACGATGGTTCAAGTTTGGGAGATTTACCAACATCCAACCATTGTATAAATTATTATCAATTGTCATATAGAATCCTTTTTTTGGGTCACAGGTTATGATCCACTCCAAAAACAGGCTTCTGTTGTTTCAAATCTTAATTAGTGCACCTCCAATTGTCTCCATTCTTAATCATCTCTCAAGAGAATACTCTCAGGTCCATTTTTACTCTTTCCCCAGTCACAGCGGAAACTCCTGTCTGCTGCAGGGCCTCGAACTGTGAGTAAGCTCTCATCTTGGCTCTTAATTGATCTTTGCTTAAAATGGATTTTGAACTCCCCTGAGGCTCATTTTTAATTTTCAGATCCCCAGAACAAGATTTTTCAACCCACCACTCTTTGGCCAGTAGAGCTCTCTAAGGCCAAATTGATGTTTCTACCTATCTCATTTGCAATATGTCCCTGGTTTGAAATGATATTAAGAAAAGTATTCACAATTCTTCTGAGGATACTGTATTATTTATTTCTCTGGAAAACAATAACAAAACAACTCAATAATCAAATTGAAGAGTGAAGAGCATAGTTATATTTCTAAATAGCACAACTAAAAAATCCTTTATGACAATTCTACTAATTGTAGTCAATTTTCAACTGATCTAATGGTAGCAATTTCATGTGGTACAATCCACAAGTTAATCAACAAATACTTATTGAACATCTACTATATGCTAACATCTGTCTCATATCTGTACAAACAGACATCCTGGAAAGACTGAGTTGATAATATGAAGGTCACTAATTTCAAGGACCCTAATATGGGACGAATCTGGTGTCATACTCTATTACTTTTTAAAACACTCATTGAAATGTATGCTTTCGTCCATGTTTTAACTACATATATTCTTTCTGAAAACATGTTAAATGGATCCTCAAATATTTTTTTGAACTAAATATTTAATTTGATATTGCCAAAGTTCAGCACTGGAATACACTTGATCCTTGAACAACGCGGGGGCTAGGGGTGCCGACCCCCTAACAGTCAAAAATCTGAATGCAACTTTATAGTCAGCCCCCCAAAACTGTGGTTCCGCATCCTGGAATTTAATCAACCGTGGATCATGTAGTACTATAGTATGTGTTTATTGAAAATCAGTGGGCCCAGGCAATTCAAACCTCTGTTGTTCAAGGGTCAACTGATACATTTTTCAATGATTCTAACTTTTAAAAGTCAAAACTTGCCTACATTTGCTATATATTATCTTGAAGCTTCAAGAGGCTTTTATGTTCATGATTACAAACTAAAATTTACTTGTATATTACTTTCTAATGCACCCCCATATACATTATTCTTATTTAAGATAGCAAACAAAAACAATACAAAGTTTGCACTAGCAATGAAGTGGTTATTAATAAAAACTAAAAGGTAAATAACTTTTTTGTGTGTGCATTTAAAAAAATAATGTAAAACATTAAAATCCTGTGTCACTGAACCTCTGTAATACACAGGAGAAAAAAACCACTGTAGTTAATGCCTGTGATTAAGCATCACTGCCCACTGCAGGGGGACCAAAAGTTTCTCTAGTGCGCATTAACTGGACATCTTTGTCAGCCATACAGGTATCACAGCCCCATACTGCTGATGCTTCTGCTGTTAGGAGGCCATAAGCTGTTTCAGTCATTCCAGTGCAGATCCGATGAAACCATTTCTGACAAGAGGCTTCACATAAGATGGCATCCTGATCATCATTCACTTCATTTGTACAAATTCCACAAGGATACACTGGGTCAGAAGAAGAATGCCCATGACGGCTTGGGTGGAGAGAGGATTTATTGCTTTTCTCAGTGGTGCATGTATCTGCGGCACCTCTAGGTTGTCGTGGATTATTCTGTGTCCCGTTTGCATGGCTGTTGTTTGTAGCTTCAGTGCTACTCGAACGGCTATTCTCTTGATTTACGACATTGTTTCGATTAACATTTTTTAATTCAATATTACTCTGATTCACTGGGTCATCCATATTTAAGTGAGGTGGATGAGCAGAGGAATTTTGATTAGTGTTTTTGGTTGCTCCTTGACTAAAGTCTTGTTTTGGGGGTGGTGCTTTTGCTTGACCAAAAGTGTTTGGGGGAGGAATAAAAGAATGATTAGATTCTAATGGAGAACTAAAATTTGAATTATTTCCAGGGACAAAGTTAGATGCCAAGTCAGGGTTAGATATTTGGCTAGCATTCTGTGGAGGAATCTGATTGAAGTTTTCAGCAGGATTTTGTCTAAAATGTTGATTAGGCATGTTAACATTCTGACTTAGTGCATTATTATAAGATGGGTTTCCAAAACTCGAATTATCATGTGGCCCAAAATTAAAAGCATGAGGTCGATTAAAACCCATGCCCAAAGGATTCTGAGGAAATGGGTGTGGCTGATTCCTGAGTGAGTAAGGACCACAGTATGGGGAAGACATTCTTGGAGGAACGTGAGGTGGCATTCTGAATGTGCTGTAGCCTCCAAAGCCAGGATAGCCAGGGCCAAGATATGGATTTGACGAAGGTAGTGGTTTATAGGAAATAGTATTGTAGTTGTCATCAAATGGATTAGCAGCCACTAGATGGTCAGAGTTTGGATTTGGTGGTGGAGCATACTCAGACAATGGAGGAAAAGAAGGCCCCTGAAATGAGAATGTAAAATACATGTTTTTGATCAAAGAAGTCATAAATGTTAACATTTATGAACTTAGTTTTAAATTTCTTTTCAAGTGTTACAAAAATTTAATTCTTCACCTGACCTTTCAATTCCAAATAATGTTTCTATTTATATTTAATGATAAAACTGTGTAGGTTTCTTTCATTTAGAAAAGGAAATAAGGTGTACTTTTTTGAGCTCAAATCAATTGTTACAAACTCTAGAAGTACTCAGCCTTCAAAAGAAGCTTCATTACCGTAATTTTCATTGAATATGCTTGCCTGTAACTCTAGAATCTTTCACTTAAAATTTTAACTGAAAATACCTTTATACCTCCAAACAGCCATAAAATGAAATAACAGTAAACAGGATCTAAATTTCTTTCCCTAGCTTAACTTCAGAGAGTTAGCTATTAAAGTATTCCCAAAGCACTAAGGCCTAGGCCTCAGACTGGAAAAATAAACTGCCAGTTTTAGTCACAACTGCAAGCGTTAACAGTGTGGCCAAAATGGAAACAGGTAATCTGTACACATTTCATAGTTACTTGCAGTCTTTATAATAAAAACAGTGCTTCAAATTTACAGAGGATAAAACCAAGAAAGTCTGTATTTATAACTGTTTATTACAACCAAAGGTTTCAGACAAAAGATGCTTCCATCATGATTGCTTCATGATATGTACATACTACTTATTATAATAGTTGAACATTACTCCAAGTTAAACTTGTGTCCATATATTTTTAAATCTTTTCATAAAAGTACAGGCATCTATTCCTTTTAAATTAGCTTTAAGAGTAAGCATTTTAATTTATCTGCCTACACTTCCTTCCTGCAATATTCACTCTAGGCTTACAGTCCAATAATAGCCGCTAGCTGCAAAGCAAAAAAAAACCCAAAAAACAAATCAGTGCAGAAGTCACTACTAGGTTCTGAATTAGGATAGGAAACAAAACCCACGACGAAAGTTAAATTTACCTCATAGCCTGATCATATCAGTGAAGAAAAACTGTTATTAAAGAAAATGCCAATTTACCTGGGTATTTGTCTTGCGCTTTTTCTTATCTGGGCTTCCTAGTTGTACACCTGGTCCTCCTAACCCATCCAGTCCACTATCACCACCTAAAAATAAATAAATAAATAAATCCAGATAGTATTTCTACTTATAAGTGAAATTTATATCTCTCATAGCAATATGTATTATAGCTACCTGTTAATATGTAAAAGCAATACTAAGCTCTTATTATCTTTGTTCTCCAAAAAGTCTTCCCCATAATCTCAGCCAAAATCAGTCATTCACCTCTACCCCATAGCATTTTTTATTATTCTTTCAGTGAAAAAGTAATTCTCCATCCCACCCTCAAACCTTCAGTCATCTGGTTTCCTATCCCTGAAGCAAACACTGTTGCTAGTTTCTGATCTATCTTTCCAAAGATAATCTAGATAAATTCCAGTATATCTCTGGGGAGTACACAAACAATGGCATGCTTAGTATGGAACAACGGTCTGTACCTTGCTTTCTTACTTGGAAATCATTCCATGTCATTACATATAGAACTGCTCCATTCTCTAATAACTGAGTAGTTCACAGTATGATTATGCCATAATTCATTAAACTAGTCCCCTCCCTATTGATGGATATTTTGATTGTTTTCAAACCTTTGCTGTTCTGCAATGAAAATCCATGTATCAATGTCTTTACACTCATGTAAAAGTGATTCCTAGGACTGGAATTATGGCATCAGAGGTATGTGCCTCTTAATTCTGAAAGGTATTGTCAAAATACAACAATGTATGTGAGTATGATTTTCTCAATATGATCAAGCAAAAGCAAAAGCTTGACTGTGAATCTAAGAAGTTTAAAAAAACATGGGATTTTCTTCCATTAAAAAAACACACTTTTTATTACAGAGAATTCTGAACATATACAAAAGCAGACAGAATAAAATTATGTGCACATATATGTAGATACACATTTGTAGTAAACTATAACACATATCTGTAATAGATTAATAAATAAATAAATCCAATGAGTTGACAGAGAATTATAGGAGACTTGCTCATACATGTGGATTCAGAGAAAGAGATATTTAAACTGAGTCCTAAAAGATGATAAGAAATCTCTCATATGAAGAGCAGAACGAAAAGCCTCTAGGCAGAGAGAATAAATAGAAAGGAGCTTGAATGTGTCATCCTGTCTGAGACATTTAAAAGAGGCCAGTGTGTTACGGAACTCTGGAGAGCACCTTTAGAAGAGGCTGAAGAGACAGGCAGGGACCAGATCATTTTAGAGTGTCATGAACTAAATGCTCGTGTCCCCGCACAATTCATATGTTGAAACTCTGCCCCCTAATGTGATAGTATTTGGAGGTGGGGGCTGTTGGAGGTAATTAGGGTTACATTAGGTCATGAGGGTAATGGGATTAGTGGCCTTCTAAGAAGAGAAAGTGAACTCTCTCTCTCCACACCCCCTTCCTCCCTTCCACCCTCCTTCCTCCCACATGCAAACAGTGGGAAAGGCCATATGAGGACAAAGTAAGAAGATGGGCGTCTATCTACAAGCCAGGAAGACAGCCCTCACCAGGAGCTGACAAACTAGCTGGCACCTTGATCTTGGACTTCCTAGTGCCAGACTGAGAGAAAATAAATTTCTGTTGTTTAAGCCACCCAGTCTATGGCATTTTGTTATGGCAGCGCGAGCCAACTGAGACATAGAGCCTTAGAGTTTATGGTAAGGAATTTGGATTTTATGTTAAGAACAGTGGATGATCATTTAAGGATTTTGGGCAGGAAAGTAACACGATTTATGTTTTTAAAAGATTACATTAGCAATTGTGCTGAGAATAAATTGGTGATGGGAATGGGGTAGAAGCAGGGAGACCAGTAATGATATCTTTACAATAGTAGTTCAGGAAAAGTAATGGTACTTGGCAATAAAGAGAAATCAGCATGCTGGCGATAGTTCCACACATAAAAATGCAAAGCAGATTTCTGTAAGAGCTATTTAGAAGAGGTTTAAATATTGTGGAGGTAAAAAACTATGACAACAATAACAAAATTTTAGTAAGGATTCTGGATGTTAAATTAATATCTAAACATCAAAAGCTTTCATATTACAAACTATAACCAGTTAAAAGATAAAGTAGAAGATAAGCTTTCATTAACAGGAACAAAACTAAACTAAAATAGCTAGCAATAAATTTAAGAGGTGCACAAGATCAGTATGAACAAAAACTTTTTAAAAGCCCTATTGAGGGACAAAGAGGAAGACTTCTAATAAGTAGAAAGGTACTCCCTGTTCTGGCTAGCCATCTAGAACAAAATAATACTGTTTTTATTTAGCTCACATATTATCCCAGATAGCCTGGTTGTGCCCTCCTCAGAGACATCAGCACCTGGTGTCTGAGTCCCAGGCCCATAGGGCCCATCCTCTAACCCCACAGGCATTCATACCAGCCTAAGCAGCACCCCCTTCTCAGAGACCTGAGTTTAAACTCCACAGGGACCCTCTTGTGAGTTTATATATTTTAATAATTCCAACCTCTTTCCTATGTCCTTCAGCCTTAAGAATGGTAGCTGCTTCCCACAGTTGTTACCTCTGTAAAAACTTTAGTATCCTATTTTGCCAGTTTAATATCCGTTAACAATACTTTATATCAAATTCTTTCCATTAAAAATAACTAGTCTGGGGCTTCCCTGGTGGCACGGTGGTTGGGAGTCCGCCTGCCGGCACGGGGGACACAGGTTCAAGCCCTGGTCCGGGAGGATCCTGCATGCCGCGGAGCAGCTAAGCCCGTGCACCACAACTACTGAGCCTGCGCTCTAGAGCCCATGAGCCACAAATGCTGAGCCTGCCTGCCGCAACTACTGAAGCGCACCCGCCTGGAGCCCGTGCTCCACAACGGGAGAGGCCACCGCAGTGAGAGGCCCGTGCACCGCAACGAGGACCCAACACAGCCAAGGACAAATAAATAAATAAATTTAAAAATAGTCTGGTTTCTGTCTCCTGGCTGGACTCTGACTGATACATATTTCTAACACCTCCCAGGCTGAAAATAGTATTACTCCTACGTTAACATCATTCCAGAGATTTAGCTTACTATCTACCTACCTACTTTTCCTCCTGTGTATAAATTTGTGATAGTAATACCTTTACAAAAATGGGCTATTATTTTTTAAATAAAAGCATTAAATTTTAACTTTATTAGAATTTAATAAAGGAAAAAGAAATAAATTAAACTGAAGAATATGCTAAATGTTTCTTCACCAAAAGAGAAATTTTTGAAAATAATTCTCTAAGGCTAAGAAAAGACAACAAGAAAAACATTAAGTTGGAGAAATTATGGTTTTTCTTTTTTCAATCTTTAGATGGTGTCAAGTGACTTCCTGCTTTGAAAGTTGAGGATAGTATAGTATCACATCTTATTCTTCTTTTTCCCTCCCTAAATTTAGCAGGGTATTTTCTATCTCTAGATTCTTCATTTCAGATAAATTTTCTTTTCTCATATCTTTGAATACTTTTTTTCCACTCTATTTGTTCAGTGCTCTATTTCAGGGGTACTAATTATCATTATGCTGGGGAGATTTTTTAGCTCCATACCTATTAGCTCATCTGACTAGTCTTTTTCATCTGCACTTAATCTGATTATCTGAAGTTTTTCTATTATGTAACTTAATTGTTAACTATCTTTATTCTGTTTCTAATTTGTTCTCTATATATGTTGTTTTAGTCAATTTATTTCCTTAGGTCTGCAATTTACCCTTCTTCTGTGTTTTAATATTATCTTGTCTTTGAGCTCTTATTTTATTTAAGTTCTACAACTTGAAGTACATGTGAGTTATTTCCTTCTGTCCTGTAGGTTATGGGTTCTTCATCTTCTGCATGCTCTTTCTCTTCTTATTCTTTGTGTCAGTTCACTAGTTTGCTACAGTATGTTTACATAATTATCATGCTTTTATTTTTATCTTGTAACTTTGCCCAGACCTTTTAAGCTCTGATTTAATGTGCATAACTTTGACTCCCTTTTATTCTTATCTAAGATTGTTTGCCTGGCTTAGATGGCTTGCATCTATTGAGATAATCATATGATGTTTTTCCTTTACATTATTTATTTTTATACATTTATTTATAAATTTATTTATTTATTTATTTTTGGCTGTGTTGGGTCTTCTCTAGTTGTGGCGAGTGGGGGCTACTCTGTTGTGGTGCGTGGGCTTCTCATTGCAGTGGCTTCTCTCGTGGAGCACCAGCTCTAGGCGCACGGGCTTCAGTAGTTGTGGCACGTGGACTCAGTAGTTGTAGCTCGTGGGCCCTAGAGCATGCAGGCTTCAGTAATTGTGGCACTCAGTCCTAGTTGCTCCGCAGCGTGTGGGATCTTCCTGGACTAGGGCTCGAACCCGTATCCCTTGCATTGGCAGGTGGATTCCTAACGACTGTGCCACCAGGGAAGTCCCCTTTACCTTATTTTAATGTTGAACCCAGTCTGACATTCCTATGTTAGTAAACCCAACTTACTAATTTTTATATGAATGTTATATTTATGTGACTGGATATGCTAATATTCTCTTTATAATGCTTGCCTATGTTAGTAAGATTAACCTGTTGTGTTTCCTTGAAACATCCAGGCTCTTAATTCTAAGATTTTGTTAAATGCACATCTACCTAGTAGGGGGGTGCAGTAACCCATTCACATGGGAGGATTCCCTTGAGTCCTCTGATTCAATTTGTATCCCTGAAGGCTTCTTTTCTGTCAGAGAGTCCTTTAAAAACAACAACAAAAACTTCCCCTGTTTCACTCATTTTTTTCTTACTCAGAGGAGTGAGAAGACAAGACTACTCATTTAATTTGCTTTTCTCCAGACTTGAGGTTATTAGTAATTCTCAAAATTTTGTAAATCACCAGCAGCTTCCAAGGGGCAGGGATTGTTTTAGAAGCCTAAAACAGTGATCCAGATTTCACCCTGTTCCAGATTTATGTTACCGGGCAATGCCACTTCCCTTGTTTGCTGCTATCGCTGACATTTTTGCTGTTTTTTAAAACTGTTTTGGTTCATTTCACTTGAAATTTAGAAGAGAATCTGTACGGTAGCTTTGTTCTACCATCGTAGAAGTTTATATCTGTATCTATGTTCTTTCACTTAATCTTCATAACAAACCTATGAGGAAAATCATCCCCATTTTAAAAAAAGAAAGAAAAAGAAATGGAATTGCAAAGGTATGGATCATACCCCTGGTAAAAAAGCAGCTCTGAAATCTAAAACTAGTATTTGTTTTTCTTTTGCTTTTAGGTGTACAATTCAGTGGGTTTTGGGCGTATTCACCAGGCTGTGTAACCATCACCACTATTTAATTCCAGAACATTATCAGCACCCCAAAAAGAAACCCCATACCTGTTAGCCATATAATGTGTGGCTTTTTTTTTTTTTTTTTTTTTTTTGCGGTACGCGGGTCTCTCACTGTTGTGGTCTCTCCCGTTAAGGAGCACAGGCTCCGGACCCGCAGGCTCAGTGGCCATGGCTCACGGGCCCAGCCGCTCCGCAGCATGTGGGATCTTCCCGGACATGTGGGATCTTCCCAGACCAGGGCACGAACCCGTGTCCCCTGAATCGGCAGGCGGACTCTCAACCACTGTGCCACCAGGGAAGCACCTAATGTGTGGCTTTGAGTTTGGCTTCTTTCACCTAGCATAACATTTCTGACGTTCAACCATGTAATTTTATATATTAGTATTTCATTCTTTTTTATGGCTGAACAATATTCCACATTATGTTTATCCAGTCATCAGCTGGTGAACATTTGGGTTGTTTCTATTTTGGAGGGACTATGAATAATGCATTTACGCACATGTTTTTAAATAAATGTATGTTTTCAATTCTCTTGGGTATACACCTAGGAGTGGAATTGCTGGGTCACATAGTATCCCTATGATTAACATTTTGAGGAACTG
Organism: Grampus griseus; assembly: GCF_964374135.1. Classification (NCBI taxonomy): domain Eukaryota; kingdom Metazoa; phylum Chordata; class Mammalia; order Artiodactyla; family Delphinidae; genus Grampus; species Grampus griseus. Next base: position 99,162,069 of record NC_139018.1, read on the forward strand.
CCCAACCGTTTTCCACAGTGGCTGCACCATTTTATGTTCCCACCTCTAAAGTCTGACAGTTCTAATTTCTTCACATTCTCCCCAAGATTTATAGGTTTTTTTTTAATATAGTGACTCTAGTGAGTATGAAGTGGTATCTCCTTGTGCTTTTAATTTGCATTTCCAAAATTACTAATGATGTTGAGCATCTTTACATGTATTTATTGACCATTTCTTTATCTTTTTTGAAGAAATGCCTATTCAAGTTCTCTGCCTATTTTTTAGTTAGAGTGTTTGTCTTTTCTGTTAAGTTTTAAGAATTCTTTATGTATATATTAAGGATACTAGAATCATCAGATGTAAAACACATACGTTTTTAATTTTGATGAAGTTCGAATTATTTATTTTTGTTTTGTTGCTTGGATAAAACTAGGTTTATCTGCTTTTAATATAGTAGTTTGCTTCCCTAAGATCTTGTACATATACTGTCTTCCTCAGTGGCCCACAAAAGGCAAAAATGGAAACTTCTGGTTCAAACTAAAGGAACTCCTATCTTAATATAATCAATAAAAAACACTGAATCACTATGTTGTACACCTGAAACTAATATAACATTGTAAATAAACTAAACTTGAATTTTTTAAAAAAACTATAAACAGGGAAAAATATAAACATTCATTAAATTATAGTTGTGACCATTAAAAAAAATCTTTAATAAAAAAATGATAAAGGGACTCCTATCTTTTAATTTTAATTTGACATGGTAATCCCATTTGAATAGATGGTAAGTAAAGAACTAAGAGAGAGATCCAGTGCACTCCTCAAGGTCATTCATTCAAAATCATATGGTTCAGGAATGGCTAAACTACTTAACCAATGTATAACTTTCAGTAGCCTATATACACTGAACTAATGAGTTCATATTAACAATTTGTATGCAGTTTTCCATAACAGTATATACTAACATACTGAACAGAGAAATGTGTTGTTCTTGAATCTGAATACCTAGAAATTCTGTGGAAAAGAATTACTAATGGGCTTGAGGTCAAATAATAAAGTGGCTATATAAATAAACAAAAGGTCCAAACATCAAAGTCCTGTCCTTCCTAACATTTTTTATGGGTATTTCATTATAACAAAAGTATCAACAGAAAAAGGTAATTCTTAAAAAATAAAAAGTTATTAACAAATTAGTCTCTAATCTAGAATATATAAATTACCATTCACAGCATTATTAAGACTACTGAATAATTATAATTTTACTATTAAAATGCTGTAAGTTAAAGATGGACAAAACGTACTCTTAATGGTTAGTATCTACCATCTCTGTTCATTTTCTAAAACTTTAATGATAATTCCTGTATTTACTGTAAGGCAAAACTCTGACATTTGGAATCAGTTAAATAAATTCATTATTTTCAAGTAATCTGTAAGCAAAACCACCTAAAATTCTTTTTTGAAAATTGAGTTTTATAGTATTAGTTTTTTATTTAAGAGTCTAATATTTCCCTCCATAAAACAATCTTCAAGTTCCCACTGGTCTCAGTTGCCTCACTTATTGTTCATCTAAAAAGTTAACTATGTAACATTTCCAATGGCTCTGACTCTTGGCCTTACCTAGGTCCCTCCCACTGCTATATGTAATACTGGTGGTTCTGTCATCTCCATGATGTTAATAAGTAATGTTAGATCAGATTCATGGTCATTGGGGCTAATCAGAATATAAGCTACCAAGAATTTCTGTAATTATTACTCTTTAAAAACGAAGTGCAAGGGGAGGGGAAAGTAGTGGTCATAAAGCTAGTTATTTAGGTTACCTTAATAACTTTTGGTACCAAAGCGACTCTCTATCTGCTCTACATATCTGCTGCAGCTGACTCTGCAAGGTAAACCATGAACATTCAGCCAGAAGTTGAGAGTTGTGGAGCACAGAACCAAGAAAACGGAAACTTCCAAATCTTGTTGTAACAGTGGCTACTCTGATCCTTCTGTTAATAATTGAATTTCTTCAACTCATCTCTTCACTCCTACCTTCCCAGAGCCCTCCGAATGCACAAGGCGGAAGAGAAGTGGGAAAGGGTGATATCAACAATAGAAAAAGAAACCTCTCTCATCTTAAGTTAAGGAATTTTATCTATATATTATCACTTTTCATCATGCCAATCAATCTCAATTAAGCACAAAAATAGTTTTACCTCTCCTTTCACCCTTTCACCTTTATTTAGAGCTGGAAGCTTAAGTTGTTTCTCTACTTGTAGTCTTAGAGGACAGTCCAACCTACTAAATGATACAATTTCTTCCCCATCTAAAGACGCTACAAATCAATGATCTTTTCATATGAAATCTGTTTGTAAGTATAAACTCATTCTTTTATTTGTAAGTACTTTTTATTTTGTAAAGAGCGGATTATTTACTTTAGGCCTTTTATGCTTTTTTTTTTTTTAGGTCTAGTTATTCTTCCTATTAAAGACTCAATCTATTTTGGCCCCATGTCCTTAAAAGGGAGTGAAGGCATTATTCTGTACACTAGATAGCAGTGTGCCTTTAATATATTTAAATTTTTCCTTTGTTAAACTCACTTTATTCACAATAATGGTTTGGTTTGTGACAGTGACTGTTCTCATAAGTAATGTGACTACATTATTTTAAAATATTTTATAATCAACATTTTCCTTTAAAGAGACTTGCTTCATCATTATTCCAAATAAGTGTTTATTTTAATATGTGTATGTGGTATAAGGATGTATTCTAGGCTCATTAAATGACTCAACCCAGGTTTGTTTTCCCCCAAAATTCGTATGTTGAAATCCTAATCCTCATTATGATGGTATTAGGAGATGGGGCCTTTGATAGGAAATTAGGTCATGCGGGCTCTGCCCTTATAAAACAGATCTGGGAGAGTTAGTGCCCTTACATAACAGACCTGGGAGAGTTCCCTAGCCCCTTGCGCACGTTAGGACAGAGTGAGAAGGACTGTTGTCTATGAACCACGAAGTGGGTCTTCATCAGACACCAAATCTGCTGGCACCTTGATCTTGGACTTTCTAGCCTCCAGAATTGTAAGAAATAAAATGTTTGTTGTTTACAAGCCACCCAGTCTATGGTATTGTTACAGCAGCCCAAACGGACTAAGACAGTGCCTAACACATTGCCTGGCACACAATGGGTACTCAATTATTAGTTTTCATTTTGCTTTCCTTTAGACTAAACTATACCACTAGTGCACTTCATTTCAGCTTCTATAGTATTTATCATCCTATCAAAATATCTAATAGCCAGCAGTGTCAGCACAATCAGTGGACACTCAAGTATCGGTTTTTCACAACAGCAGAGAAGTCTGGGATATAATGTCAGTTTACTCTACCATTTACTATGGATGTGAACATCTTAGCTAACAGCTTTATCTTCACCTGAAACACATACTTCTGTAATACTGGTCTCTACCATGGAATGGAAATATTGTGAATTAATATGTGAATATAGGGCTTCCCTGGCGGCGTAGTGGTTGAGAGTCCACCTGCCGACGAAGGGGACGCGGGTTCGTGCCCCGGTCTGGGAAGATCCCACATGCCGTGGAGCGCTGGGCCCGTGAGCCATGGCCGCTGGGCCTGCGCGTCCAGAGCCTGTGCTCCGCGGCGGGAGAGGCCATAGCAGTGAGAGGCCCGCGTACCACAAAAAAAAAAAAAAAAAAAAAGTGAATATAGTATTGTATGAATTCCATTAAGCATTTGGCAAAATGGTCTTATATGATTGAAGTGAAAAAGACATTATTTCCTTTTAGAATGCAAGGCAGAAAGTGTCTGCTATGTGATGCCCCAAACCTAGATCAATCTGGGTATGTAATAAATACTAAATTCAGAAAGCCCTCAACATCAGTGATTTAAAGTTTCATATATTTGTGGTTCTTGTGCCAGCTGTTCGCCCCAAATTAATGATCTTTGCATTCCTGAGGTACATGAGGTTTAAGGCTGCTCACAAAGGTAAAGCTTAGAAGGGTGGGTGGATGGCATCCAAGTGTGAAGCTGACTCTACACAATAATGTCAATACCTCGAATAATGGGCGGTCTTGGTGGAGCTGAAGCTTTGAGGATGAGTATCTTACCAAAGTCGGGAAAAAAGAGGGCATGCCTAGCAGAAGGAACAGAATGTGCAAAGAAAAATTTAAAGACATGAGAGATCATGACAACATCTAGAGAGGAAATGTGACTATTTCAGAACTGGAGCATGGGAGACAAGGGTAAGCATTTCATGGAATAGGAAGGATGGAGGACTAAGTGGTAGGCCTGGGCCAAATAAAAATATAAGAAGGTTGGATTGGGCTAATATAAGAAGGTTGGATTTTTATCCTAAATGCAATGGGGAACCAATGAAGAATTTTACAAAAAAGAATAACATGACTAAATTGTGTTTGGGAAGCATTATAGCAATGGAACACACCGGCTAAGATTTGGGGCCCTAGAATTTAAGTTCTAGCTTTGCCACTTACTAGCTGGGTAAACTTGAATATGTTACTTAACCACATATTACTTAACCTCTCTGAATATCAATTCCTCAATTATAAACCTAGAATGATGATATCAGCCAGCTTATAGGGTTATTGAGAGGATTAAGCAAGATGATCCATTTAAATTACTTAGCAAACTGCTTGGTAAGTACTCAATAGATGGTAGTTACTTACCACCAGCAGTAAGTAACAATGTGCAAAATGGGTTAAGAAAGACAAAACGGGAGGCCACTGAAACCAGTGATAGGGTTATTATAATAAGCAAAGAGATAATCAAAACCTGAACTAAAGAAGTGGTTGTGGAAAGACTGAGGAGATGATGGGTTCAAAACATACTAAGGAGACAGATAATCTAGGACTCTGGGACAGTGCTGAGTTGCAGCGGGGCATGGGTTTGGATCTCTAGATAAATGATCTTCATCAGGTTAGGGAATATGGGAGAAAGAACATGCTGGAGGTCTCACAGATAGACACCTTTCATTCTACTTGTTAACAACAAAATCCATTTATCTCCCCCTCATAAATTTATTCTTCCTGTTATATATCTGACACCATTCTCTTACAGTTTTCTCCTCTACCTCTCTGGCTACTCCTTCGCATTCTGTTTTTCAGGGTCCTCTTTCCCCTTTTATCTCCTAAATGTTAGTGTTCCTAAAGTTGCGTTTCTCAATGCTTTTCTCTTCTCACTCTTCACTCTCTTGGGTGAGCTCATCTACTCCCAAGGCATCAATTAGTATTCACATGTTTACTGATAACTTCCAGATCTCTATTTCTGGCTCAGACCACCGGCCTCAGTCCAAACCACGTGTATCTGTTGCATACACTGCAACATCCCAGGGGGATATTCATTCAATGTGTTGAAAACCAAACTCGTTTCCCTGACACTCTGCCTAGCCCTTACATATGCCAATTAAAAAACAAAACAACAAAAACCCCCAATCCTTTCCTGCAGACTTTCTCTCATCAGTTCTTCCCCTCAATTCTGTGACTGTAAATCATGCTTCCTCTTCAATCTTAATCCAAATCTTCCATACACTTCTCTGATCAAGATGGTCTATATTTTTTTAGTACAGTCTACTTTTAGCACTTCTGTGACATTTTTGTGTTACTATGCCATTCTAAAATACATGCTTACCTCTCCAATGTCATTTCTAACTCTGGTTAAAAGTGTTTCATCTGAGGGTGCACAGTCTTTTAAAAGCAGATAGCTACTTAATCACTTTTGCCTCATGACTAGAGAAATTTCTACTTTTACTAAAGAACTATCATTTGTTCATAGTCTAGATGGAGTTATCTTGATACTATATAGTGTTCACCATAGTTCTGATATGAGTCATTAAGTCTGCTGTCTTAACTTCTTCAGGCAAAATCAGTAATAAATCAGACATAACTGTATTTGAAACAATAAATGTGGCATGTATGTTTAAAAAAAAAGCATTTCATCTGAAATGAATGCTTCAGCTTCCTTCTTCATCTCTAAATTTGTCTTTCTTCCTTCATTTTCTCTTTTTTTTCCCCAAGACTAACTCTTCATTTGCATCCTTGTTGCTATTCCTTCTCTCATATGCAGAAACCTGATTTATGAGGAGTCTTGTCTGTCTAATGCCCAGCTTCCACAACAGCGAATACCTAGCACATGGCAGATATTAAAAAACACGTACTGAATGCTCTATTAATGAATTATCCTCTCTTTCTGTTGCTTTTTCAGTTTCTCCCCTCTCCTTCTAAATCAGGTTCTTTTGTTTGTCTACTAATATGTCTGTCATTTTTCAAGGGAGAAAAAATAAAGAGAACCCATACAAACTTCCTCTTGACTCTCTTTCCAAGTTATTGGCTATGTCTTTCCTTCTATCATCAAGCTTCTTTTAAATTATATCGTCACCACTTAATATTCACTACTTTGAAATGTAGTTTTCTCCCAAAAATGCCTTCTCAAAATCACCACTAACTTCCTAGACCTTTTTCTCATCCCTCATCCTCCTTGCTGCTCTTTCTACATCATTTAAAACAAAGGAACACCCACCACTTCGTAGAACTCTCCTCCAGGAGGCCTTCCTTGACTCCCTTAAAGATAGGTTATATACGTTCCTTTATGTCCTGTAGATTATCACAGCATTTATCATGCTGTTTGTAATTGATTACTTATTTGTCAGTATCCCAGACTACACTAAAAGTTCTTGAAGACAGGTATTATGTCTTCTTAATCAATGTATTCTCACTGTCTGGCACTATAACTGCCCAACAAATATTTGTTGAATAAACGAATGAATAGCGTCATCAGATCAACACCTAAGAGTTCTAAAAATACTGGATAATGGGAGTGTTGGTTAGAATAAGGAAAAAGGGCAAGTAAAAGTGGTGGGAGGGGCTACGGACAATCCGAAAGCAGCATAACGATACGAATCAGTTCCTTCATGTATTCACTCATTCGTTCATTTGGTATTTACTGTGAGCAAGGCAATTAGGAAAGAAACAGAAGGATAATCAAGATATTGCACCTATCCTCATGGATCTGTCTTACAACCCAGGGCTGAGGGTTTGGGGAGTGGTAAGAACTGGTAGGAAACAGGAGTAAGATACTTTGCCATTAAATAGCAATTGTGAATCTAATATTAAAATATCAGGACAGGGACTTCCCTGGTGGTGCAGTGGTAAGACTCCAGGCTCCCAATGCAGGAGGCTCGGGTTCGATCCCTGGTCAGGGAACTAGATCCCACATGCATGCCGCAACTAAGAGTTCGCATGCCACAGCTGAGGAGCTGGCGAGCCACAACTTAGGAGCCTGCCTGCCGCAACTAAGACCCAGCACAACCAAATAAATAAATATTTTAAAAAGTAAAATTAAAATAAATAAATAAACTATCACGACACATTTGGAAAACCACCGATCAGCTTCCTCTGGTCCACTTACCTTCACAATCTAGGTCTACCAGCAGCAGTTCTCAAACTTTAGTGTACATAAGGAACACCAGGGGAGCTTGTTAAAGATGCAGAGAAATCTCTCAGAAATTCTGATTCTGTGTGTCCAGGAAGCTACATTTTGAATAAGCATCCTAGGGGATTACGATGCTTTTGGTCTACGAAGTCCTTAGTCATTCACATTGCCATAATTTTGCCATATCTGAGTTATGTCTATAATATTATTTTCTAGTAATTCCTTTAAATTTAAAATTTAAAAAAATATATAGGTCTTTCTCTATATATAGAGAAAGATATGTCTATTTATCTATATCTTAGTCTTATCCTAAGCAAAAGGTTTGATAACTTATATTTTTGATAATACCCATGAAATAAATACATAACCATGAAAAAGTCTGATTATATATATATCATTGGATAAGAAACAGTTTGAGAAGCACTGTTCAAGAGATTATGCTCTGCAAACACCACATTCTACGTGCAGTCTGATGATATAAATTATAACTAGAAGCTCCAGGGCAGTGAAGTTCAGCAGAATTGTGCTTCGGAAGAGCTCATGTAGATAATCTGGTACCTTTTATGGATTATAAAATAATTTTAAAATGTTTTAAAAATTAATGTTCTAATTAGTACAAAATGACATCATAAAAACCCCTCTTCATATTGGCTTTTTATTTTAAAAAGTGCTTTGTCTTTTATTTTGGTACTTGACTCTCAGAATATTCTTGAGCTGACACCTAAGTCAACTTCCAACAACTAGGGCATCAAACTTAAAACCAGCAGTTGTAATAAAACAAAGACAGATCTGTAGTCTTGATGCACAATAAAATATCCATCAATTTTATTTAAAATTACATTTGATTAAGACTGATAATTGAGTTCAAAGGTATAAACTTGATAAAGCTTTCTTTTCCTTCAACCCCCAAGTAATTTTTAATAGTAGGCAAAATAACATGGCAAACATATCAAAGAAATAACTATCTCAGAAAGGTCTATTCCTTAAAGGCTTTGGCAATTCATAACAACAAAGAGAAAAGAAAGTTGAAATAGAAAACCTTCACCAAATGAAAGATTGTGCTATTAAGCCTGTAAAAACAATATTCTGCTCTAAATTATGTTTTTGCTTAAATGGCTAAGAAAATCAATCTCTAACTAAATACTCAAGTGATGTTATTTGGATATCACATTGTCACTGTGTCACAAGCCAGTTCTATAGGTTTAATCTCTAGTCACAAGGAACAAAAACATAGATGAATGGCTGTGGTCCTTGATCTCTACATCACTTAAGTCAATTGGAAATTTACCTTACTACTTACGGATTTATAAAGCACTTTATCCTGTTTGGATGAAAGGATTATTTCAATAACTTCCTAACTAGCCTCCCTGCTTTAGCCCTTGTTCTCTACAGTCTATTCTCCGCAGAACAGCCAGTTAAAAACATAAGGCAGGGCTTCCCCAGTGGCGCAGTGGTTGAGAGTCTGCCTGCCGATGCAGGGGACACGGGTTCGTGCCCCGGTCTGGGAAGATCCCACATGTCACGGAGCGGCTGGGCCCGTGAGCCATGGCTGCTGAGCCTGCGTGTCCGGAGCCTGTGCTCCGCAACGGGAGAGGCCACAGCAGTGAGAGGCCAGCGTACCGCAAAAAAAAACCAAAAAAAAAACATAAGGCAGATCACTCACTCTTCTGCACAAAATCATCCAGGCGCTATCTCAGAGTACAAGCCCAAACCTTTTAAATGGCTCACAAGGCCAATACACATTCACCCCATACTTCAGCTCAGTTCACACTACTCTCCCTTTGCTCACTCACAATAGCTTCTTTGCAGTTGCTTGAACACACTAGGCAAATTCCAGACCCAGGGCCTTTGCACTTGCTGTTCCTTTTGCCAACACTTCTATTCCCACACATATCCATATGGCTCTGCTCTGTCACTTCCTTTGGGTCTTTGCGCAAACATCATCTTCCAGCTGAGCCCTCTTATACATAATTGCTACCTCTCCACCCCCATACATATTTTCTAACCACTCTCCCTGCTTTGATTTTCTCCATACCACTTACCATTTGACATCCTATACCTTTTATTTGTTCATCATTTGTTTACCCTACAAGAGTGTGCATTCCTCCTGGGTGCAGATGGTCTTTTTGCTTTGTTCACCGCGGTATCCCAGTGCCAAAAACAGTGCCAGGCACACAGTAGATGTTCAATAAATATTTGCTTACTGAACAAACAGTATTACTTGAACTTTGTGACTTTCGGCCTGAACCCTATTGAAAGCTGGAAATAAGAGCTGGAGGATACTCCCCAAATTTCCAGACGGCACTTGGTGTCTGTGAACTTACATGCGTTATCTTTTGTCTGGCACATCGTTCCCTCTGATACTTCTTAGATAGTAAGGCAGCAGGAAAATTCCTAACTAGTGTGCAAGGAAGAAGCAAGCCAGCCGTGTATAAAACTGATTTGGGGCGATATGATTCTTATCCATAAGCCAATAGAGAAAAGCCTTTTGAATGAATATAGGTTCTCCTCTTAAGCCTAAGGAAAATAAAGCTGTATGTTTGTTGCCTTTTGGAGAATGGGAAGGGGGGCTGGGAGAGACACGGAGGCCCGGCACACCTTCTGCAAGAGCGTCAACTCCAGTGCGGTCCAACTTACTTTTTGGGGGGGGGGGGTGGAGGGCATCGTTCGTGGTCTCTGCCAGGGGGTGTTTCTTTCTCACCCTCTGAGCTGCCTATTGTGCTGTGTCTGGCCAACGAGGTAAGGTGGGCGAGGAGCGGGGTATGAAGGGATGCTGAGTGCGGCTTCAACTGCCTCCTAACACAAAGTCGGGGCGGCCAAGGCTCGGCACAGGGGACGCGGCGGCCGCGCGCCTCCGACCGCAGCCCGGGCCCCGGGGCGCAGGCGGGACGCGGGCTGCGCGGAGTTAGGCCCGGACAGAGCCCCGTTGCCTCCCGGCCGGCGGGCACACGGCCCCCGCGCGCCCCGCTCCCCCCGCTCCCCTCAACCCGGCGCCCTTCTCGGTTACCTCGAACTCTCTTCAGCGAAATGGGATCCTTCTCCTGTTCTGCTGACATTACAGACCGCAAAGCATGACTCCCCCCCAGGCCGCGGGAATTCGGTCTCTTTGATGCTGCTGCGGCGGCTCCTCCTCCTCCTCGCGGGGCCGCTGCGGCTGCGAGGCGAGCCTCCGAGGTGAGGCGCGGCCGAGGGCGGTGGGGACGCGGGCCGACTTTGCAAAGTTTGGGAGGAGGACGAGGCCTCGGGGCGGCCGGGCAGCGTGCTGGGGCCACCCGGGCTCAGCGGCGGCGGCGGGAGAGCGGCCTGGGGGCGGCCCCCCGCCCGGGGCCGGCGTGTGCGGAGGACGAGTGCGCCGCCGCCGCCTCCTCCCACTCCTTCTTCTTCGCCGCCGCCGCCGCCACCGCCGCCTCAGGAGCCGCTGACAGGGGAGGCGGGAGGCGGGCGGCCCGGCCCTGGCGGCGCACTCACAGCGCCCTCTGAGGATGAGGTCTGCGCTCTCGCCGCTCCCGAGTCGCAGACACAAAAGCCCCCAGCTTAGAGCCGCCTGCAAAACCCGCTCTGGGGCGGGCGAGGGACGTGGCGCGGCCCCGCGGCTTCCCCGCCCCGAGCTCCCCAGCCCCGCGCGGGGACGGACTTTGGGGGGCGGGGGCCGCTGCCTCGTCCCGCGGCGCCTCCTGCCGCCGCCGCCGCCTCGCGCTCCGCCTCGGCCCAGCCCCCACGGCCCGCGCGCGCCTCTCGCTCCACGCGGGGCTAGCGGGCCCGCGGCCCTGGGAGCCGGGGCGGGCAGCGCGCGCCGAGGGGCCGCCCCGCCCAGCCCCGCGCCTACAGGCGCCCGGCGCTCCCCCGCCGCCACCGAGCCAGAGGACGCTCAGCTCGGCGGCCGACGCACCCCGGCCCGGCTTCTGCGAGGAAACTGCATCTCCGAACTTCTTCGGAGGCCGCAGCAGGCATCTTGGCCTCGCGGCCAGGGATCTGAAAGAGGAATGTATGAGCCGAGCAAACTTTGTACGCGGGAGCTGGAGAGTTCTCGGCGGGCAGGCGGGCAGGTGGAGACCCAGATTCCCCGACTATGTGTCAGTGATCTGGACACCTGTTTGTGGAATGCCCCAACTGCAAGTTTTAACGACCCGATTCTTCAAAAAAGAGCGATGCGTAATTAATACAAGAAAGGGGGATGGGTGGAAGCGGTGAGGCGCCGGGACCTGATGTAGACGTTAAATTTTAGGAGAAGGATCTCCTCGCCCCCATGTGATTGTAGATTGTATTTGGTTACTGATTCCACATCCATCGTTTAGGCTGTGTGACCTGAGGCAACTTAGGTAACCTCTCTGAGTCTCAGATTTCAGATCTTGAAAAGGCAGTGGGGCTACATCCCTGAGGTCTCTTCTATCTCTGACATTCTTTGGCTTACTTTCACGAAACTGTTCTCCCTGTTTGTTAGGTTTCCAGTTATCCTACTAAAGAGAATCTGTAGGTGCAGACTCTAATCTTCAATCAGGTGAGACTGATTATTTTGATCCAGAATCACTGAGAAGCACTCATTAATCATATGAGGGCTTAGAACTAACTACAAATAGGAGTCTCTTCCTTTCAGAGACAAGACCCATAGAACTCATTCACTTGCACATATAATGTCAGAACAGATGTAAACATGAAACCAGTGTTACAGCCTTAAGGGCTACGTGACAGACAAGCACCACAGCAGAGGAATCAGCTTTAAATGACAAGATATGGTGTGACCATGGGACAAGTGTTATCCTTTCTCATTTAATAAGTTTGGGGGGAAATTCCTAATTTGAAGATTCAGACTAGGACAGGTTAGGGAAATTTTTACAGAAGGCACGTATAAGGAGAGCTCCCCCTCTCCCCCCTCCCCGTCCCACAACTAGAATGTAAGCTCCATGTGGGCAGGAATTTTATCCAGTCCACAATTCTTTGTACCTAACAATGACTGGCAAGTGTTCAAAAAAATTTTTGTTGTTGAATGAATGCATGAATAACAGAACTGGAAGTGGCCCTTGGTCAACGGATTGACAGGGTTTTGGTAAGTGTGATAAACTCAAGCGAATGCTAAGTATTGGATCCTCACTTTACCTCACAGGGTCACTGAGAGAAGATGTGAAACCACTTTGAAAATATCAGGCAGTATGGAAGCGTAGAGTTTTATTACATGATCCTTAGTGCAAGAAAAGTCGTTGAGAAAAATCATTGCTAAGAGATTTTGAATTCTTTATTGTATTCCCTAAAGCTAGGGACTCATAAATAATATATAAATTGAAGAGAAACGAATTGGCCTCTTTTTAATGATTCATCAAGAATAAAAAGACCATCTTACTTGGCCATGGATTTTTAGATCATTTGGACTTCCAAATCCTGACTATTTGCTACATATCAGCATTACCTGGAAAGCATTCTAAAATTTCAGATTCCCAAGGCCCTCCCCGGTTGTACTGAATCAGAATCTCTGGGAATGAGGTCTAGCAATCTGTCTTTAAATGCTCTCTAGGTGATTCTACAGCAAAGAGCATCGTGCGTTATCCTCCTTATGTTCCCAGTATGACAATTCCTAACAAAAATATCCCTTCACTTTGCTGTTGTACTCTTTATCCGTGGGTCTTGGATATGAGTTCCAGTTATGAGTATGGTTCTCTCATACAGAGAGATGCAAGTAAAGGGCCTACCCCTCTACTTAAAAGTACATGCTCGGACTTCCCTGGTGGTGCAGTGGTTAAGAATCCACCTGCCAATGCAGGGGACACGGGTTCGATCCCTGGTCGGGGAAGATCCCACATGCTGCAGAGCAATAAGCCCGTGTGCCACAACTACTGAGCCTGCCTGACACAACTACTGAAGCCTGTGCACCTAGAGCCCATGCTCTGCAACAAGAGAAGCCACCGCAACGAGAAGCCCACACACCACAACAAAGAGTAGTCCTCGCTCGCCGCAACTAGAGAAAGCCCGCGCGCAGCAACAAAGACCCAACACAGCCAAAAAAAAAAGAAAAAAGAAGTACATGCTCAGTCATGCCTAAACCACAGTAGAATGCACAGCTTAGTCTAGAGCAGGGGTCAGTAAACTTTTTCTGTGGAGGGCTAGATAATAAACATGGATTTGGTAGGCCATGCATTCTTTGTCACAACTACTTAACTCTGCCATTATAGTAGGAAAGAACCGTATGTGAACAAGTGGGTGTGGCTGCGTTACAACGAGACTTCATTTACAAAAACTGTGTTGAATTTGACCCATAGGCTGTCATCTGCTGACCCCAGACTAGAAACTGGATCATGTAAAGGACTTTGGAGCTCAGGAGGCAGGCCTAGGCTGCAGATACAAATAAAGGAGACATTACCTAAGTCTGGATAAACTCACCCAACACCAATGAGAAATGAGAGCCAAGAACAGAATCCAGGGAAACACTGACATTTTAAAGGGTGGACTGAAATAGAGGAGCTTGTAAAGGAAAATGAGAAGGAATGAAAAAAAACAAAACAAAACAAAAACAAAAACCAGGAGTGTTAGGGCAATCAAGAAAAGGGAGAAAAGATCAACATTTTCACATGCTGCAGAAAGAAATACTCATTTCTATCATCACCATCCTTGGCCTGGAGTCTACTCAACCTTGTTTGCTTATATTTTGAAGTATTTTATAGTCTTTGCTTTTAATATTTTACATCTCAAATTTTACCTGTTTATATTGTGCAAGGTAGCATAGTGGAGCTTTTAAACATAAAGATGCGAATATAAGTTGGTTTAGATTAACATGCAAACGTTTTTTCAGAAAAAAAAATATTGCTATAAACTCCATTTTCAAACTTAAAATCATAGATTTGTTTCAAGTTGAAAAAAAGTAAAACCCAATTCTAGATATTTGGAAAATTTGCAACATCGGTTTGAATGCTTTCATGATATAATTGAAACCATGGTCAGTTTAGCAACCTCTATACATTGGTCAGCCACATCCAGGAGCCCTTCGTTGACAAATATAGATGGGCTATTAAAAGCTCAATGTTGAGGGAATCAAAACAGCACTCTTTGGGGGATTGTTTGAGTCAGCATTCAATCAAAACACAAAAGTCATACAGTAATTTGAACAGGGTAAGTTTAATCAAAGAATTCTTAAGTACAGCAGGAGGTTGAAGTAGGGAGGGATTGGATAGTAAGGAGTAAAGAGAATGAGAAAAGCAGATATAAGGAGGAGCTACTACCCTTAAAACTGCGATAGAGCCCCCAGAGAAGAGGCCCCTCCCTCTCCAGGCTAAGATCCTGAACTTATTGGAGACAGTGCAGCCGTGCACTGAGGGGAGTCCCCGTGGAAGCTGCTGGTTCCTGGGTGCTGCCTGTATTGCGGGATCCTGGCACTGGATCAGTTGCCAGTGCTGCAGCAGCCAGACGCTGGAGGAGGCATGCATGCTGAAAGGAGCCTACAAAGAGGAGCAACTGAGACAGGAAGAAAAGCCCCTTCCTCCTGTAATCTCTCTCCAGCACCCTCTGCTGAGAAAGTATAACATCATGCTAGTTGGCAAAGCAAAAATAGTTAAAGTGTTCAGCTTCATTTATGGAGAACAGGCAATGAAGGGTAAATTGGGGTTGAGAGACAATAAATTGAGTTTTGACACAATAATACTGTGTACTTTAGGCTAGCAAAACTCCCCAAGTGACCTCATAGCAACAGCACCTTTGGTTGTGGAATATGCTCTGTCATGAGATGATGCCTTCCAATTTTTTGCTGTCTTGCCCTAAATGTATATTTATTTTCTAGGCTATGAAATATGGGGCAAAGTTACACTTCAAAATACCCTTGAGCTCATTCTCTCTAGCCTCTTATATCCCATCCATCACCAGATTCCATAATTTTTACCTCCTAAATATTTCTCAGATGTGTCCATTCTTCTCTCTCTCTCTCTACTGCCACCACCCAAGTCTAGCCATGATCATTTGTCTTTTTCCTAGACTAATATAATAATCACTCAGTAGTTTCCTCCATATCAGCCTTAACTTCTATTCAATCCATTTCCTGCTCTGTAGCTAGAGTGCTCTTTGTTTTTTAATTTTTATTTTGAGATATAGTTTAACAGGGAGTCCTGTGCATTCTTCCCTCATCCTCCGGCAATGTTAACATCATATACAACTGTAGTACAATATTAAAAAGCAAAAATTTAAATTTTAAAGAAATTGACATTGGTACAATCCATAGAACTTATTCAGGTTTTACCAGTTATACATGCATGGGTTTGTGTATATGTGTGTGTGTGTGTAAGGCTATGCAATTTTATCACAGGTATAGCCTTGTATAACCACCACCACAATCAAGATACTTTACTATCAGCACAAGACTCCCTGATAACAAGACTCCCTGGTGTCATCTCTTTACATCCACCCATCCCCTATCCCTAACCTATCAGTGGCTGCCACTAATCTATTACGCATTTTTATAATTATGTTATTTCATGAAGGTTACACAAATGAAATCACGCAGTATATATCCCTTTGAGATTTTTTTCATGTAATATAATTTCCTTGAATTTCATCCAAGTTATGCTGTGTGTCAATATTTTGCTCCTTTTTAACTACTTAGTAGTGTTCCATGGTATGGATGTACCACAGTTTGTTAAACCATTCACCCGCTGAAGTACTACATGGGTAGTTTCTACTTTTTGGCTATTATGAATAAAGCCATTATGAACATTCATGTACAAGTTGCTGTGTGAAAATAACTCTTCATTTTTTTCTGGGAAAAATGCCCAAGAATGCAATTGCTGGGTTATATGGTAAGTCCATTTTTAGTTTGAAGGAAATGCCAAACTATTTTCCAGAATGTAGAGTGCTCTTTTTAAAACACAAATCTCATCCTGTCATCACTTTACATAAAACTCCTCAATGGCTTCCCACTGCTATTATAATTAAGGCTAAATTTTTTTTTTCCTAAACACAGACTATAAGGCTTATACAATGATTTCCACTGATTTCTCCAACCTCATCCTGTGCCACTGCCCTTGCTCTTTATGCTCACGGGCCTTTTAAAAGTTTCCTCCAGGGACTTCCCTGGCGGTCCAGTGGTTAAGACTTCGCCTTCCAATGCAAGGGGTGTGGGTTTGATCCCTGGTCGGAGCTAAGATCCCACATTCCTCGTGGCCAAAAAACCAAAACATAAAACAGAAGCAATATTGTAACAAATGCAATAAAGACTTTAATAAATGGGAAAAAATGTTTCCTCCAACATTCGCCTGCTACAAGGGCTTTGCAAATGCTGTTTCCTCTTGCAGGAATGCTCTTTTCCCTACTCTTACTCTAATTAACTCAAACTCTAATCTTTCATTCTCAACTCAAGTATTTCTCTCATCAGGGAAGGCTCTCTCTAGTCTACGTCAGATTCTCTTTTTTCATGTTGTTTGCTTCATCACTTCTCTCAGTTTGAAACTACATATTAATTTCTGTGACTATCTGATTACATTTTGTCTTTACCTCCAGACTTTAAAATTCATGAGAACAAGCGTTGTGTTGATTTTTGCTGGCACATATTAGGTGCTCGATAAACATTTTTTGGAATGAATGAGTGAATTATATACTTGCTAGGAATTCAGTGTCAAAGTCTTAACATTCTATAATTTTGTCTATCGATTATTTAAGATATAGTAACTACTCTAAAGCTGGGGGGGATAAAGATATATTAACTACTCATGTTCAAGGTGGTCAACTAAGTAATAGATTCTTACAGCCGAAAAAAATTTCAGTCATACAAAGTTTAGACTAATACATTCTGAAGTATATTATTTCAGACTAAGACATATTTCAAAGTATTCCTACTTGATAATTGTTATTGAAAAATAACAAAGGAAATGATTGATAGAGGATTTGTTATTCTTATAAAATATTAAGGAGGCTTGCAAGACAAGAAAGGGGACAAGTGTCTATGTAGCTCTTCATCATGATTATTGTTTGTCATATGAACTTGACATACCCTTTGCAAATAAGCACAAGACTTGAGTTTAACATAATCGTCAAGGAAGGTCCTCAATCTTTCCTGGGGCAGCATGGTTAAAACATGGTTAAGTGAGGTGCCTCCAGTGGGGCACCTGTGTTTGATCTTCGACTCTAAAGACATAGTGAGTCACATACTTCTTATGTGACAGCTGATAAACCAATATGGCAAAGTAATGTGGGAGTTTTGCCTTGTTTTGCTCTGTTTCTTACAGCAATGGGAAAAGAGGCAGATTTTTTTTTCAGGATATAAATACTGCCAATATAGGCAGACTGCAACACTGTGGGTGCTTGAGAAATTTTTTAAGAGCATGTGGGAATGAGCAAGATATGTGCTTATTTCTGAATGAAACACAGCAAGGCAGGACTACCTAAGAAACATGACAAATCTGGGTGTTAAAACAACAAACTGTAAATATAAAACAATTTTATGAAATCTCTTTTAAACGACAGAAAATGTGCCAATTTTAAGCCTTTTTAGTTTGTATGTGTGTTGGGAGGGAAAGATTGGAAAAGGGGAGGCAAGATAATGACAACTTTGCACAGTAACATTTCTTTGAGTCCCCCCATTTTTTTGTATCCAGAATTTTTAATGAAGATATAATTTATATATAAAACTCACCACTTAAATACATGCAATTCGGTGTATCGTATATTCACTTTTTAGTGTGTATTAGCATATTCACAGAGTTGTGCAGCCATCACCACTATCTAAATCTGACCATTTTCATCACCCCAAAAAGAAACCTTGTGCTGGTCCCTATTGCACCCCTCCACCCACCTGACCCCTCTTAGCCCCTGGCCACTAGTAATTTTTTTTTAATATTTATTTATTTTTGGCTGCATCAGGTCTTAGTTGAGGCATGCAGGATCTTTCGTGGCGGTGCTTTGACTCTTGGTTGCGGTGCACAGGCTTCTCTCTAGTTGTGGTGTGTGGGCTCCAGAGCACTCTGGCTCTGTAGTTGTGGCACACAGGCTTAGTTGCCCCGCGGCACGTGGGATCTTAGTTCCCCAACCAGGGATCGAACCCACGTCCCCTGCATTGGAAGGCAGATTCTTTCTTTTCTTATAAATTTATTTATTTATTTTTGGCTGCGTTGGGTCTTCCTTGTGGTGTGCGGGCTTCTCATTGCGGTGGCTTCTCTTGTTGTGAGCATGGGTTCTAGGCCCGTGGGCTTCAGTAGTTGTGGCTCACGGGTTCTAGGAGCGCAGGCTCAGTAGTTGTGGCGCACGGGCTTAATTGCTCTACGGCATGTGGGATCTTCCCAGACCAGGGCTCGAACCCATGTCCCTTGCATTGGCAGGCGGATTCTTAACCACTGCACCACCAGGGAAGCCCTGGAAGGCAGATTCTTAACCACTGGACCATCAGGGAAGTCCCCTAATCTACTCTGTCTCTATGAATTTACCTACTCTGGACATTTCATGTAAATGTAATCATACAATATATGGCCTTTTGTGACTGGCTTCTTTCACTTTCCATAATGTTTTCAAGGTCCATCATCCTGTATATGTATCAGTGTTTCAATTCTTTTTATAGCTGAATAATATTCCATTGTATGAATATATCAGAACATTCACTTCTGAAATCTTTAAATTTTAAATTATTTTCAAAATTACAGAAGAGGTACAAGAATAATAAAAAGAACTCTCATATATATCCTTTACCCAAATAAAGTAACATTTTGCCTCACTTGCTTATTTGCTTTCTTTCTTTTTTCTATCTCTACCCTCACACATTATTATTGTTGCTATTATTACTTTCTGAATCATCTTCTGAACCATCATACCCCTCTACCCCATACTTCAGAATATATTCCCTAATAATGAGGTAGTCTCTTACATAATCAGAAAATTATGATCAAATTAAGGAAATTTATCACTGATAAAATACTATTATCTAACATACCATCCATATTTATTTAACTTTATTCATTTATTGTTTTTGGCTGCATTAGATCTTTGTTGCTGCGTGTGGGCTTCTATGTTGCAGTGCGTGGGCTTCTCACTGCGGTGGCTTCTCTTCCTGCGGAGCACGGGCTCTAAGTACGGGCTTCAGTAGTTGTGGCGCGTGGGCTCTAGAGCACAGGGTCAGTAGTTGTGGTGCACGGGCTTAGTTGCTCCACGGCATGTGGAATCTTCCCAGACCAGGGCTTGAACCAGTGTCCCTGGCATTGGCAGGCAATTTCTTAACCCTGCACCACTAGGGAAGTCCTACTGTCCATATTTAAATTTCACCAATATTCCCAATAATATCCTTTATATCAGTTTTTTCCCTCTGATCAAAGATCCAGATTGCATATAACTATCATGTCCTTCTGGTCTTCCTCAGTGTGGAATAGTTCCTCAGTCTTCCCTTGTCTTTCATGATGTTGATGTTTTTAGAGTACAGGACAGTTGTTTTTGTGTAATGATGCTCAGTTTGGACTTGTCTGATTTTTTTTTTCAGGATTAGACTGATTATTGCATTCCTGGCAGGAATAATGGATAAGTGAGTCTGTGTCCTACTCAGTGTATCACACCAGGAGGCACATGATATCCATTTGTTTTATTATTGGTGATGTTAACTTTGATCACTTGGTTAAAATGGTGTCCAATAGAATTCTACACTATAAAGATATCATCACTGTAAAGTTAGTGAGTACTCTCTGGGAAAATAATTTGAGACTATATAAATATCCCTTTCCTCATTAAACTTTCATCTGCTAGTTTTTGCATTAGTTAGTGATTCCTATCTGAATCAGTTATTACTATCATAGCTGCAAAATGGTCATTTCTAACTCTGCCATTCCGCTACATTTCTTACTTGGCATTCTAGTGTAAGAAAGAGCTTGCCTTTCTCCTTTTTTCCCTCCTTCCCTCACCTCCTTTCTTTCTTGTTTCCTATCAGAATACATTTATTCAAAGGGTTATAATAGTAATTCATTATTCATCTTAATACTTAATACTCAAATTTCCAGATTTGGCTAGTAGGAGCCCCTTTGGGTGACCCCTGTAATCTTTTGAACATATCCCATAATTTCTTGAGCTATTACTTACTTTCTGATGCAACAAGGTGTTCCAGGATCGAATACCGTCTCTGCTCCAGCCCTAGGATACACAATTTCCCACAAGGAGCCCTCATTCCTTCTAGTGGGAAATGGTATTTAGAAAACAAACTCTGAGTGCTTGGTGTGCTCTTTGCCACTAAACTGTCACTGCTTCTAGA
This sequence comes from Grampus griseus, assembly GCF_964374135.1. Taxonomy (NCBI): domain Eukaryota; kingdom Metazoa; phylum Chordata; class Mammalia; order Artiodactyla; family Delphinidae; genus Grampus; species Grampus griseus. Next base: position 99,182,673 of record NC_139018.1, read on the forward strand.
CTCTTTTTTGGGGAAAAATGCAGTTTCATATGGTGCATCTAAATATATTAAACCATGAATTCATATCAATACATATGAATACCTATAATTCCAAACCAATTTCACATGGTTCTTCTTTGCCTTTACTGTTTCCCTTCTTGTATCCTTCTTTTCCTAAAATGAGAACCCTGGTTCCCAGAGTTCCCATTTTTATTATAGCTTTTGTTACAAAATAAGCAAAATGTGGAAGCACAGCTTTCATTTCTAAATTCAAAATTATATTAACAATGCATACACATTATAAGCATGTGCACTCATGTATACATGCACAATTTGAGAGTACACGGTCATTCATTTGAATGAATTTTAGTCAGGCTCTCTTTCCCTCAAATGTCAACCTCACCACCACTTGTTGCTCCACTATTATTTTGATGTCTCTTCACCATGCTTTTGGATTGTAAAATTGCTCTGGTTTTAAAGAGTTATCTATTAAAATGTATATTACCTAGCTCTAAAGGCTTTACCATTGGTTTATACCTTACACAGAGATTAGTAGATAGCTCTTATAAGGCTGAGCTGGAGGGAACTGGAAGTGAAGAAGGGTGAGAAAGAGAACGGTGAGGATTGGAGGAAGTCAGGGAGGATCTAATAGAACAAAAGGCTATTTTCCTAATTATCAATTTTCTTTAGTTTATATTGATCTGAATATATGTGTAAATACATGTAAAAGAGAATCAGTACGTATACTGGTTAAGTACTCAGACACCTGGATCCAGGCTGCCTGACTTCAAATCCTGCTTCTACATTTATTAGTTGTATAATCTTGGGAATGTTCCTTGACCTGTCTGTGCCTCAGTGCCCTCATCTGCAAAATAGGTACAATAATAGCATCTACTTCATGGGGTTGTTGTGAAGATTAAATGAGTTAATGTACATAAAGTGCTTAGAATAGTAGTAAGTGCTATATAGAATTCTACTGGGCTTTTTGCAATCAGGTCTTTAATGTTTTGTTCATTTATTTGCGTTTTGTTCATTTAGATTAGGTAGGCATCCAAAATTATCTTTTTCATATGGAAATTTCTGTGAGAAATCCTATTAGGATTTTCATTTGAATTGCCTTAAATATATAGATTTGGGGGTTTTGACATTTTCAAGATAGTGAATGTTCCTATCCATAAACATGGGCTCTCTCCTTCTTTAAATAGTTCTTCAAATATGTCCTTCAATAGAGCTTTATAATTTTCTCTGCAAAAGTCTTACACGTTTGGTATGATATATTTTTAATCGTTAGTTATTGTTGATTTGGTAAATTATACCTTTCTTGAAAATTACACATTGTAGGTGTTTGTTACCAATAAATAGGAACTCTATTGTACTTTGTATTTTGATCCTATACCCAACAAGCTTGCTTAAATCTTCTGTTTGGACCAATAGTTTGTCTATAGATTTTTCTTGGATTTCCTATGCAGACAATCACACCATATGCATGTAATGATAGTTTTGTTTCTTCTTTTGCAGTTCTACCTACTAAACTAGCTCATGGGGGAGCAGTAATGCTTTCAAGGTTCATCAATGTTGTAATATGTATCAGAACTTCATTTCTTTTTTATGGCTGAATAGTATTCCATTTTATGGACACACTACATTTTGTTTACCCATTCATCTGCTGATGGACACATGGGTTGTTTCTAACTTTAGGTTATTGTGAATAAAGCTGCAAATAACACTGGTGTACAAGTATCTGTTTCAGTCTTTGTTTTCATGTTTTTGGCTATGTACCTAGAAGTGGAATGTTGGCCCATATGGTAATTCTACATTTAGCTTTTTGAGGAATCCAAACTGTTTTCCACAATGGCTGCACCATTTTGTATTCCGACTAGCAATGTGTGAGGTTCCAGTTTCTCCACATCCTTTCCAATATTTATTTTCCTTTACAATTTTGTTGTTTTTATTATAGCCATCCTAGTAGATGTGAAGTGGTATTTCATGGTGGTTTGATTTGCATTTCTCCAATGACTAAGGATGTTGAGCATCTTTTCATGTGCTTGTTAGCCATTTGTATACGTCTTTCGAGTAATGCTGAGCTGTTTGTATATTTTGGAAATTAAGCCTTAACAGGTTGTTATCATTTGCAAATATTTTCTCCCAGTCCATAGGTTGTCTTTTCGTTTTGTTTATGGTCTTCTTTGCTGTGCAAAAGCTTTTAAGTTTAATTAGGTTCCATTTGTTTATTTTTGCTTTTATTTCTACTGCCTTGGGAGACTGGGGTCATTAAGTTTTAAGTGGCAACAACATATAGGAAGATTTTTTTTTATCCAATTTTTAAAGTAGGAGTAGTTTACTTTTTTTTTTTTTGTAACTACAGGTATAATTGTATTTTTCCTACCATATTACTCTGTTCTTTTTCTCAGTATTATCGTTTGCTTTTTTCCCATCTGCTTCACTGCCTTCTCTTAAATTGATCATGTATTCTTCATTTCCTTTTCCACCTAAATTAGCAGACTTAGAAATGATACATTCTATTTCTATTATTTTAGCACTTAATCTTAAATTTTAACATAGTTATTTTTAAAATGAATGGTAGAATACTTTGGCTCTGTTCATTTTTCTTCTAGTTTTATGGCTCATTGTTGTCTAGTATTTTAGTTTTACCTTGTTTTAATATAAAACTAGTTAGTAGTATTTTTGTTTTATATAGTCAGTGTTGATTTACCCACACTTCTCTCTTTGCTCATCATGGATTTTTTTTTTTTTTTTTTTTTTGCGGTACGCGGGCTTCTCACTGTTGTGGCCTCTCCCGTTGCAGAGCACAGGCTCTTTTTTTTTAGTATATCCACAGAATTGTCCAACCATTATCACAATCAATTTCAGAACATTTTCATCTCTCCAAACGAAATCTCATATCCACCAGTGGTCATTTCCCATTCACTACAACCTTCCAGTCCTATACAACCACTGATCTACTTTCTGTCTCTATAGATTTGCCTGTTCTGAACATTTCATACAAATAGAATTATACAATATGTTGGGGTTTTTGACTGCTTACATTCACTTAGCATTAAAAAAAAAATTCACCCTTGTTGTAGCATATATCAGTACTTAATTCCTTTATATTGCTGAATAACATTCCATTAAGTTAATATACCACATTCCATTTATCCAATCATCAGTTGGTGGATATTTGGGTTGTTTCCACTTTGGGGCTATTATAAATAATGCTGCTATAAATATGCCTGTACAAGTTTTTATATGAACATGTTTTATTTCTCTTGGGTATATATCTAAGGAATGAGATTGCTGGGTCAAATGGTAACACTATGTTACTTTTTGAGGAACTGCTAAACTATTTTCCACAGTGGCTACAGCATTTTACATTCCCACCAGCAATCTATGAGGGTTCTAATTTCTCCACATTCTTGTCAACACTTATGATCTGTCTTTTTGATTATAGTCATCCTAGTGGATATGGAGTGGTATCTCACTGTCTTTTTGATTTGTATTTCCCGCTCATTGTTGCTTCTTCTCATATCTTCCTTGTGTATTGTATTTCCTTCTTCCTAAAGTATATCCTTTATTGTTTATTTAGCAAGAGTGTGTGTGTGGTAAATTCACTCATATCTGTATCTAGAATTATGTTTACTTAACCTTAACATTTAAATTATAATTTATCTGGTTACAGAACTCCACACTGCAGTTATTTTTCTTTGTGATGTTTTGAAGATATTATCCCACCATCTTCTTGCTTCTTTTATTGAGAAATCTTCTTAGTGCAATCTATTTATCATTTTTTTCCCCTATAACTGCCTTTAAGTTCTTATCTTTGGCCTTGATGTTCTGAAGTTCACTAAGACATCTTGGTTTGGATTTCTTTTTTTTTTTTTTTTTTTTTTGCGGTACGCGGGCCTCTCACTGTTGTGGCCTCTCCCGTTGCGGAGCACAGGCTTCCGACGCACAGGCTCAGCGGCCATGGCTCATGGGCTCAGCCGCTCCGCGGCATGTGGGATCGTCCCAGACAGGGGCATGAACCCGCGTCTGCTGCATCGGCAGGCAGACTCTCAACCTCTGCGCCACCAGGGAAGCCCTGGATTTATTTTTATATTTTTAGACTGAGGTTTATACTTCCTGAATCTGAGGATTTCATAAATTAGTCATATTATTTTTGAAAATTGTTTAGCCTTCATTCCCCTTCATTTTAGAATGACTGTCAGATGTATGTTGAATCTTCTGTTTATCTCTTTTATATTTTCTGTTTATCTATTGTGCTGCATCCTGGATAATTTCCTCACATCTATCTTCCAGTTTTAGAATATTCTTTCAGTGTATTTGATACGCTATTTAACAGATTTTCAAAAATTCAGTGACTTTTTTTTTAATTTCTGGGAATTCCATTTATTTCTTTTTTTTAATGTACTTGTTCTTTTTTTTAAATATATAGTTTATTGTTCTCTAATGTTTCAATTCTTTCTTTCATGTCCTCCACAGTCAGCACAATATCCTTTCAAGAAGTTCCTGTTCTGTTTTTCAGTTCCCCTCCCAAATTGGGAGTTTTTAAAAAATAAGAATTCAGCTATCTTACAAAGCTTGTTTGGGTCATATTTTACCTGTTAGTTCTAGATTTTTTAAGTGGAAGTGTTTTCAATATTTCTTAACCATTTTTTATAATATTAAAAAACCAAAAATTTAACCTGAATTAGAAATGTGTCTATCTGGATGACCCATAGCTTTTAGGCTATTTAGTTCCTGAGGTGAGCAATCATCTACTGGAATGGGAAAATTGTTATTTCCTTGTTGCTATTCAGTAAATGCCAGATGAAAACAATTCTTAGATGCGTTAAATAGGCTCTATTCCTACTGCTTGGAGTAGACTCTATGATCATCCCATCCCAGGATATGAAAGCCATCATTCTATAAACTCAAAGTTTTCATTTTCTATCACCCAAAAGTGAAGAGTAAAAGAAAACATTTTTATTTCTTTTTTTAACTAAGGAAAACTTTTATTTAAACTGTGCAATCAATCAGTATTTAGACAGCAGTTTTATAAACATTTTGGCATTTAAACTTTTATTCATTTTTGGCATGACCTGTAGGATAGTATATAAACTATCCTGGGGAGGGGGAAAGTACTAGGCAATGCTTACTATGATGCTAGAAAAGGAAAACAAACCCACATTATTAAGCAAAATATGTTTTAAGAAGACATTAAAAAGGTACATTCAAAATCAAGGTAAACATTTGCTTTCTTCATGCAATGGAGTTCACAGAGCTGATCCCCTGAGTCAAGTATAAAATTAAAATAGCTCAGCTCTAGAGTCCATTAGCTAGTCTGCAAATGCTGCCCTTACAAGAAAATTGTATACAGAGTGAAAGGATCCAGAACACCCATAATATGAAACAATGTAACTGGCTCCCACACTTTCATTTAATTCACATCTTCAAAGAAAATAGAAAAAAAAAATCGCACATACACAGACATAAAATTTTGTCCAACAACAGCAACAGACAGACAAACTTACTTAATATATGTCCTCCAGTCTACTGATAGGCTAAGGCAATGTGTGTGTATTCAGGCTTTGCAAATTTCTGTAACAGGCTCATGTTGCTAATCATCGGTAATCATTTTCATTTGCAAACAGAATGAAGAATGTGGTAATAGGGAGAAAAATGTTTTAGGTAAACATTTTAAGTATTTTTGTTATTTTAAAAGACAGTTCTGTAGAAAAAGAAACTTCTGTAACATACATTTTTAAAGATAAAGTTTGTAAGTTAGGACTGTGTCTACATACCATGAACTACTTACAAGATATAAACCTGAGTAAATCAAGAAAGGTGTTCAGAATCTCATGGATTATACTAAGAGTGATATTGGCTGGTTCAAGAAAAAGTTAGGTAAAGTATTTCCTTTTTCTAAAAAAAGATGATAATCGTATATTTCTTGTCAATAGCCTTAAAGGTTGACTTGAGTAAACTAGAATTAGGTGCCAGTAGGTGTTACCCTAAAATTTATTCCGAATAGTTTAAATAAATTTAGAAATGCTCCATAATCTTGAAAAAGTAGATCTGTTAGAGAAGAATCCTAAAAATGCACTTCTGTCTTACCCATCTACCCCTCTGGGGATAAAGATCTCTCTCCTTAAGAGAGAGATCTTTAAAAGCCAAGATATCAAAAAATGAAAGATTTAAATTAGGGTAAGATGATTTCATGTTTAGCACTCTCAAAAGCACTGTAAATTCCCCTATTCATCTTACAGATTTACCTACATTAAAGATGAGTGTTTAAATCCCAGTCTACATCTTTTATCCATCACTTTCTTCTGTTTTTTTGGTGCGTATACAGGAAAGCAAACATTTTTCATTTTAGCACAGGCAAAATTGTAATTGGAAAGGCTGCCCTGTAAAACAAAAAAATCTGTTAAGATATGTTTCACAGCCTTATAGAAATTACTTTTGGATTATAATTATCTACACTTTTAAGTTTTCAAAGTACTACTGCTTCATTCTGCACAACAAAGTATCCTTACTTCATGTTAAGAAAAGGAACAAAAATAGGTTAAGAACTTTCCTACCAAACAATTCGCAAAATGGTCAAAAACTAGAATTTAGATGTGCCAAAGACTAACCTTATACTTGTCCTACTATATGATTCTCCTCAACTTTGCTCTCTCCTAAATTAATTAGGTTGAATTCAAATAACAAATATGCTCTTCAGATCTAGCAAGAAAGGATGACTGCTTACACACCTGGCTTTTTCTAGTTAATAAATTTCTATTTAGATATGGGGACTACAGAAAAATTACGAAAGATAAAATTAAATTCTGAACACCTAGTCTAATAAGGAAATGCTTGAACAGATAAGGACTACAGAAACCATGCCTACCTTGTTTACTGCAACTCTAGGCACAAGCATCAGCTTTCAGACACAGTTTCGGCTAAGAGAAATAGAAGGTTTTAAACGAGGAAAAAAGGGAGTTTACGAGATGACAAAGAGTGAGTTATAGCCCAGCCTCCTAAATTCCTCCTTGAATAAATGAACGTAACTAAGACAGACTTCTCTCTGTTGATTGGCTATGACTGTGTGGACAGGTTGTGTTGACACAGTGGAAGGCACTATGAGCCTAGGTAATTAAATATCATGTCTTAGCTGAGATGATGTTATCACAGTAGAAATCCTATAAACCCTGAAGTTGGACCAACTTGGGTTTGTATCTTGGCTAAGCCACTTACTAGCTGTGATCTTTGGCAAGTTAGACATTTTAAACCTGTTTCCTGATCTCTGAAATGGGAATAATACTTGCCTTGCAGAATGTAGCAGTGTGCAGGGATGAAGATGTGCTTGGCACATCGCATACGCTCAGTAAATGGCCTTATCCCTTCCTAAGGAGTAGAGTCAGAAGTGGATGAAAAATGACCAGCACTCTTAACCTTACTCAGAATATCATCACGGTCTCCACCCCATGATGGAGATAGCTTTGTTTCGTTCATTGAAGAAATGCTGAAACTTAGGGTATAATTATAAATTATCCTTCAAATCTGAAAGAAGGCTTGACTTGACATGATCCAGGAATCAGAACAAACTAGAGCTGTGGGATCTAAAGCTTTCTAGGAAAAGGGACAATTGAAATCAAAGAAAACAAAGACAAAATTTCCTAGGAGTTGTACATGCTGCTAAGTATAAGTGGAGGTTCTTGCTAAGGCTGATGGAAAATCAAGAGGCTATCAAACTGAAAACCAAACAGTGGCTGGTGAAGCTGAAGAAATAAACCCAATTTAAAAGTCAGAAAGGGTGAATGTTGCAAAATGCTTTTAAAAGAAAATGAAGAATGAACTTGAGCATGGTCCTGCTCATCTAATCTGAGTTCCTACGTTTGAGGTCTTTCCCCCAACCCTACCCCACCGACGTAATCACTTAAGAGAAAAGGAGAAAGCTCAACTATAATATGAACAGTTTTCAAAAATATCTGATGAAATTCCATAAAGTTAGAGTCAAATATTAGGAAACTTTCTGTTAAACACATAGAGCTGAGATGTTAACTTACAAAGCACATATTCAAAAAGTTTAAAGCCGAACTGTTTTTGCAAGTGATTTAGAGAGAAAGTTTAATGTAAACATTCAATAGGCGATAAGCCAAGGTTTTCATACTTTGACATTTTGAAGATCACTAAAGGGCACATGGCTTCACACTTCCAATCTCTGTAATGCTATATACATTTTATGCAGATCAGAATTCTACAGAAATAATATATCTGTTGTACGTAAGAGAACGGCCATCTACGGAAGTCCACGCCCAAATCCCTGGACTCTGAATATGTTACCATACAGGGCAAAAGGGACTTTGCAGAGGTGATTAAGTTAAGAATTTTCAGATGGGGAGAGTACCCTGGATCATCCAGATGGGCCCCAACTAATCACATGAGTCCTTAACGCTGGAGAATGTTTCCCCGTTGGGGTCAGAAAAAGAGATATGATAATGCAAGTGGGGTCAGAGAGAATAGGGGGTGGGGTCTACAGTTTCTAAAATCCAGAAAAGATAAGGAAACAAACCTTGATTTTATCCCATTGAGACTGTGTCAGACTTCTGACCTACAGAACTGTAAGATAATAAATTTGTGTTGCTTCAAGGCCAACTTCGTGGTAACTCATTTCAGCAGCAATAAGAAAATAATACAGTATCTGCCTGGTAAAAATGCAAGGCTGTCATGTTAATCTTAAACACCTTCAAAGGCTTACCAAGGGAAACCGCCTGAGGGGATTAAAGCCTGCAAACATACACATTGCATTAGCCTGTGATCTTATGTCCTGAGCATAAATCAACTTCACACAGAATTCTAGGTATGTGTTCTTCTAAACATCAATAAAATTTACAATTAGACAACTGGTTGTGTATGGTGATCTCCAGAACCCTGTGCTCTGTGCTCACAGCCCACAGAAATTATGACTATTAAACCAAAGCAATTTTACCAGAGACCCATGTGCCAAATTGTCAGGAACAAAGTCTACAAAATACATGTTTAGTCTTAAATCATGCCTCTTTCGATGTATTGGCACTTTTTTTCTTTTTTTACATTCAGTATTAAACATTTATATTCAATGAAACAGAAGAGTATGTGTGAATCACTACAGCCACTGCTGAGATGGAACCACATCTGGATATTCTAGCGTTTAAAAAAAAAACCTTTCAAATCATCTTTTTTTGTGACACTCAATTGTTTCCAAAGGTGTCTTCATCGACTTGAACAATGACCCTGAGTTGTCAACATGAGCAAGTTTCTGGCATATGTCCTTAATGAAGCCAAGACACACCAATGCAAATCACTGTCATTGTTCCCAGCGTTGGCACTGCGCTTGTTTGAAACAAAAGCAAATGAAAAGCATTTCACTGAGGATCTAATTTCCCTGGGGTGCCAAAACTGATTTTTTAAAGCCACTTAGTGGATAAAGCTGTGTCCTTACTTTTAGGCTAATCAAAATATAAAACTCCAGATTTCATGAAAAAGATTTTTGTTCCCTTGATGCAATTAAAATATTTCAATTTATGGACAACTTTAAAGAGCAAAGAACAGCCACTTAAAACAGTGATATGATTCTTTTCCCTGTTATATCCCATTGCTCCCCAGAGATGAGAACATCCCTATTATTAAGGGACTGCCTCAAGCCTTCAGAGTTAACCACATAATACTTTAGGCAGAAGGAAGACAGCACAGACTGATTCAGGGGTTGCCAGAATGCTCTGCAGTGGAAAAGCCTGCTGATATTTCTGTTGACATCTCACACTCAAGGTGCTTAGGAAAGTATCACATCATTTGGCAAAAACATCCTGTGGCTGAATCAGCAGATTTAATGGGAAGTCCCTATGTATGCTATTTGTATACAGACAGGGTTCTGGAGAGACAAGTTTGGTTGACATAAAAACAAGAAACAATGGTTTAATGTACAACTAAATCTGCCTATATGTGGACATAACCTTAAATATCTTTGGTTTTCTAAAAATTTGTTGATAAAAAGTACGTGAATTAAAACACTGATAAATACCAATATAATTGTATTGCTTTTAATTATGTAAACTTAGCCCTTTGATATCTTTCGCTACTAAAGCTAGATTCCCTATCAGCCTCTAAATAAATTTATTTCAAATCTGCTCATCTTTACTTACTTACAGGCTAATCTATATATTTGCATGATCTTTGGTATGAAAATACTGATGAGCAGTATCTTGTAATATTTGGCATAAAAATGACATGCATGTATTAGTACTTACAGCAAATAAGTCTTTGGAAAAGAAAATAGTTACTATTTGCATATTAGCCCCTTCAGAGTGAAAATACCATGAAGTAACACCACTATGAGAGATGAAAGAGAACCTTCACATTTTAGTTACAATTTCATACTTAAGACTTCAAAGAAGCTAGCTTTGGCCAAGTAAAAAGAAGTCTTTGGTGTTCACTAAATACCTTATTCAATGAGACCAAAATATTTCTCTTTGGTGAAAAGACTTTTTTTTCTCTACAACAAGTAGTTTCAACAATTTCAAAATACTTTAATACTGTAGAGCTGAAGATTTACTTGCTGAAGAAAAAAAAATTACACTTGAAATTCTTTGGAACTATCTGCTGGTAAAGAAATTATTTTAAATGCTCTGGTAACAATAAGGTAGTTAAAATTACTAGTCTAATTAACTACAACAATCAAGATAAACCCTATTATTCTGGGTTAGTAACTACTTGTATAAGCGTCATACCTATAGATGTTTCTAGTTAATTAAATTTTGGGGGAAATCATAGTCAAATTTTCACTTCCTACTGAAAATTCTTTGGTAATAGGATTATTATGAAAAAAATCTTATATAAGAACAAAATGAAAAGGTGAAAGAGTGAAAAATGTACTGGTAAATAATTAGCAAACAGTTATAGCCTAAAGATCTACAATAACTATGGGCCTATTCATCAAAAACAAAACAAACAAAATACTTTCCTTAAGGACTTCAGATCATCATTTTAGGCTTTTAAAATGATTCAAATTAATAGAGTCCTAGACATGATGGATGACGTTTCAACTTTAGATTCTGTTTGCCTTGTAACGAAAGTTTAAAAACATAAAATGAACTCACTGTAGTCCTTAGTTTTAGATATTGATAAAAGTTGGCCTCACATAATTCTACTTATGAACCCCAAAACGCCATACCCTGTCAATTTGCCCATGCTTCCATGAGGCAGCTCAAAAGTAACAAAACGTTCCCTGAGTACAGGAAAAAAAAAATAACACTAGAATAAGTTTAAAAGGAGGTAGTATAAACAGGAGCTATAAAGGCAGGAGCAGCATTTTTCCTGGCCTCAGATTGTTCACCTAAAGCTCTGCTTTTTTGTTTTGCCATTAAGCCCATACTTAGATAACTAAATGGGGGACTGTGAATTTGGTTCAGAAGTGCATGCTAGCAATTAATGTTGGTCTACTTCTGAACACATCCAATTTGGCACAAAACTACAGATTAAAAAACAACCAAAAAAGGTTGTGTCATCAGACACTGGGGTAGAAGATGATAGAGGTGGGACTGTCATCCAGTAACATTTTTTTGACTTTAGAACACCATTTAACATGACCCCCCACTTCCACAAATAAAAGGTTTCAAGGGGGATACCCATTAAGATTCCTTTTAAAAAGCGGCTCAAAAGTCATTTCCAGATAATTTGAAGAAATACTTTTAAAAGGAAAAGGGGGTCCCTTCTCTACACCATGTATTTAATTCTTTATTGTCTCTCACTGCTGGGCACCTAACAGGTAACTGTCTCATTACTGAAAGAAGGCCTATTCTATGTGGCTAAGTAAACAGTTTACTGATTTCAAACCAGCAAGAGGATTAACTCACTCCTGGAGTTAGCATTCCTCATTCACAGCATTGACACTGAAGGAAGATTAAACAGAGTACCAAATTCTCTTAAGAATTCAAGAAAATACAACCAAGTTGGTAGAGATCTGAATACTTATCCCTAAACAAAACCTGCATAAAAACAAACCAAAATGCTTTGATAAAATACTGTACATCAAAAGAGTTACTGATAAAATCCAAGAAACTCTTAAGGCAACTTTCTGTACTCTTATCCTGAACAACTTCATGAATATTAAAAAGGTATAAGGCAAAGAACTTCATAATATATAATGGAAGGCACTGTTACCGTGATAACCTCAAGTTCATTTTACTGTCTACTGCTGCATTTATCTTCATTATTAATATTTAATGAAACTTCTTTACCCCTTTAAGCCAAGCTGGGATAAAAAAAAAACAACACAAAACACCAACCCTAACCTGTTCTCTTTGGAAGTCTATTTCCTGCAAGGAGTTTTGCAACTAATTCTGGAAAGGTTGAGGATGCTTTGCAAACTAGACAGTGCAGCCTTTGGCCAACTGTCAGGCAAAGGAGCAGGTAGAAAAGGCACGGCTTCTAGGCAGGCTGAGACTTGGGATACAGCAGATAAAGCACTCAAGACTCTAATGCCCACAACATAAAGGCTCTAGAAGCAATAGGAGTCCCTGTATGCTACTGAACAGTTCTATTCTCAAAAGAGATATGCTTTTTTGTTTTGGTCATTCAGTAAAGTCAACAGTCCCACTTTTCTCTTCTCTGCGGTTTCAGTCCTCACAGTTGGAGGTGTTAAATTATCCAAACCATAAAGAGGTCATAGTTTGTTGCTGTTGTTTCTTAAATCAGAGCTCCAGATAAACATTCTTACTCATCTACCTATATGACTCCTTTGATCACACACATTACACATACAGCAATGAAAACAAAACGCTACTAGGAAGTATCATCGGTTATGTAGCTGAGAAACTATCACAACAAATGAGGTAACAAAGTTGTCTTCTGAGTTTGCCATGTGGCAAACTGAGGTAGATAGTCAGCAAAGGGGCTTTCAAAAGTCTTCCCTTTGCTCCAGTGATATATTTCATAATCCAGTCAAATATCTTGACTGTCTTTTCACATTGCTGACACTGAAACATTCAAAATACGTGAGCTTAAAGATAAAAAAAAAAAAACACATTCAAAAAAGGTGAAATACCCAATAAGATATCATGATTTTAACAAAAGGCTTTGGCTCCCTGTTCATTGTCCTTCGAAAAGACTTAAAGGTGAGAATACCTGGACGTGGCTATCTAGATTGGAAAATCCTTTTTATCAAAGCAGAGCATGGCAGATGGTGGCTGAGGAACTGAAGAGGAAATCTGCTCAGCATCTGATGGCACTGCATGTTCTTCACACTTTCTCATCGAGGGATCCCCACTCGAATCAGTGCCAGTGAAGGAACTGGGGGTCAGGGGTGTGGTACTTATAACTGAGGACAGGTGTATTTCATCATTGGACTCATGGGAGAACCTTCCAGAATCCCCAGTTTCGTGGCTGCCTTCACTATTCGCTGAATGCTCAGTATCAGTTCCAACACCAAAGGGTCTTGAGAAGCTGGCTGTATGACCTGCGGAGCTGGAGGAGTCCTCGTCACTGATTAATACGGTAGTGCCTGGCTGGTAAAAGCAGACCGCTTGAGTAAATCTTCTTTGAGGCTGGGTAAAAATACATAAAACACCATCAGTGATAACAGAGTGCTCTTAAAAAATAACAAATCTGGTTTTGCACATTGTGTGTGTGCTGAGCTAGCAAACTGATCGAGTACATGGGTAAAAGACCATCATGAAGGAACTGTCTAGGTCAGTGGTTCTCCGAGGAGTGGGAACACATCAGAATTACTGGAGCAAGTGAAATGTCGAAAGGCTTCTTCAGTGATTTTGATGAAGGCTCCTGCCCCATCCCTTTCTCCATTGCCCCTCAACTCCCACTGAAAACCACAGCTCTGATTACTATTCCAATTGTCACTTCGGTCATCAATACCCATGGCTTTCCATAGAGTCATGCCCCTAATTAATAAAATCACGGCTAGAAAGAACAAAGAAGTTAAAAAAAAACTCACTTACATTTTCCTCTTTTTAAAATTACCATCTCATATACCAGGGGCAGCAAAAGATTTTTTCCATTTAATGGGTGAGTTACCTGCTCAGCTTTTATCTTCTTAGAATCTTGGAAAAAAAGCCATTTTTTCTTAGTGTTGTTTTTAATTATAGGACCATAGCTATTAATTATCAGGTCAGTTCCTCCCTGGAGATATAAAAGGGGAAAATGCACATATTATAGATTTCAGTTTATTACAAGTACTACACAAAATTTTTAAATGTTAAAAGAAAAAAATGATCACAGACATTATTATTTCTTCTTTTACACCAGCAGCACACAACAAATACAAGGTACTTGTTCGTGATCAAAAAGATATAATAGGTTTATTCCTAAGACAGATATATATGCTGAAGTATTTGGGGTGAAGTGTAAGGATTCCAAAACATATTTTCAAATGACAGAGGAAACAAAAATATATAGAGAGAGATACAAAAGTATGAAAAGATACTGACAATTATTTGTGCATTTATTAAATTTTTTCAACCTTTTCACATGGTTGAAAAATTTAAAAAGGATTTAGGAAGAGAAAAATGGGCCCACATATGCTCAACAAAATGGCAATAGACGGGGGATCAGCTCTTAGGCTAACCCAAGGGAATTCAGAGACCTGGCCTCCAAACTGGCTTCTCTGCTTCAATTCAGGCCCCCACTCTGCTCTGTGTCCTTTCATTTTAGATTCTCCCTCTCTCTTCCCATGTCTTCCTCCCCACTTCACTTCTCTTCAATCCTTTCTCATGTCTAGTTCCAAGTTAGTAATAACAGAATGACAGTGTATTTTGGTACTTTCTGTGCTTATTTAAAAGTTTTAGGTTCTAATGTTCTAGATTAATTTGAAATAAATTAAATGGCTTACATTTGTATCAGAAAATAAAAGCTAAATTAAGTTGCAAACAAAAAGACAACAGGAGTAGCAAAAATCAATGTACTATTATTTACCCATAATATATATAGTATATAGCACTGTGCTAGATACACGTAAATTGCATCTGCTAAATATAATTATATAAAATTTAACATCAAAATTGCCTGAAATTTTTTAATATTTTTGGTATTCTAAATTTTAGGGAAAGGTTGGGGAAGAAGAATTTATAGCAGGATTTGGCAAACTTTTCCTGTAAAGGGGCAGATAGTAAATGTCTTAGGCTTTGCAGACCACACATGCCCTCTGTTGCATTTTCTCCTCTTCCTCCTTTTTTGTTCCCCCCAAACTACCCTTTAAAAATGTGAAAAACATACTTAGCTCAGAGATGACCATACAAAAACAGACTGCAGGCTGGCCTGGGCTGGGCTATAGTTTGCAGATACTTAATTTACAGCACATTCGTTATGAGGGCTATTATAATAATGCACGATATCTAATGCTGCAAGTGACTAAAAATAATTTTCAGTTGGTGTTCATAATGCTTATCGCTGTACTATTATTACACATAGTGGAAAGGACATGAAGTATTATCCTCCAATGACATCTCTTTACTATATCCAACTTCCTAAGGCCGTACAGGGTAGGATTTTGAGACATCTATTTATATATCTATATTTAAAAAATTTTCATTCACACCTGGAATGTGCTGATGCTCCATTTAGTTCTAAAATCAAATAAACTAAGTTGAGAATGGATTAATAAAAAATCGTCCATCCAGTATACACACAACAATCCAAATTGTAGTAAATATGGACTGATGACCTTGATGTCCTTATTTAAGACATCTCAGCTCCACATAATCCGAACTAATTGAATTTATGCTACTTTCTCATATTTCCTTTATCTTCATCTTTTATTCTTTTATCTATCCCTATCTTCTCCCCAAATATTGTATGCAAGGAAGGATCTGGGTGAAACGGTTTCACATTTCATTATGTGAAGTATGGACACAATACACTCAACATACAATTTTTTGGTAAAAAGATTTTACGCATAAAGATAAGATGAATGGTAGGAAGGACTATGTAGCACAACAGTCGCTCAGCTCAGAGTACCTTGGCATCGATGAAGCTGTTCGGCATGATCATTGGCATTAAGGACTCTTCATTTTCTAGAGCTCCTTCCAGGTTCTTTCCTACTTCATTTCCATTGGCTAGGGAGGCACTGGTATGAGATAATTGTTGAGTCCCATTCTGTGCTGTCTTGGAGGCAGTTGATTTCCTGAAATATTGCAAGAAAAGGAAATTTTCTAAGTCCACAAGAAGAGAGAAGCAAATGTACCAAATTTGGTGAAATCTGGGAAGTTCACAACTTTGCAAACAATGGAGTTCCTTAATGCTTGTTTCTTAAATACCTTTAGAAACTATTAGATTATAACTCCAACTCACTGCTGCAAACTTTTATGATGTGAGAAGGCTTGTTTTTTTTGTCCCAATGTCTGTTTATATAAAATTACTCTTTACACTTAGTAAAAACCTTAATATTTATAAAGTACTATTATTTATTATTGTCGCTTATTTATAATATATGCAGAAACTGTAGTTTAAAAAATTTACATGCTCTCCTTCAGGTCTGCAGATTGTCACACTAACGTAACAATTAATGATGACAAATTTACAGTAGCACTTATGCAAGATTTAGGCATCACTAAAACAATGTACATAAAGATTTCATTAAAAAATTCTTGAAGTGAGAAACTTGGACAGTAAAATTAAGCCAGTTCCATATACAAAAAACTTTAAAATTCTTTCATTAACATGTTTTCTGAGTGTGTTTCTATGCACAAGTACCAAAAACATATAGAATAAACTCTGAAAAACCTATGATAATGCAGAGAGTCTAGTGATGGAGATTGCCTAAAAATGATGTGTATTTGACTTTGATTTTTTTAAATAAAGAACCTTAATAAATGAAAGCAAAAGCCAAAATATAAAAGGTTAGAAACAGAGAGGTTCACTGAATGCTGAGAATTTAGCTGAAGTCAAAAGCACTGATAAAATTGCCTGACAAGAGTTTATAGAGAACTAATCCCTAGTTATTACATTTGTTTTAATCCATGTCGGGAGAATCCCAAACATATGACCTATGGTGGTGAGGGTAGAGCTCTCAAGTGACTCAGACATTTCAGGCTACTTAAATATGAAAATATTCCAGGAAGTAAGGAATCCCTCAATCAGCAGATACATCATATTAAGTGGGTTATTTTCTTTAAAAATCCAAAGGATATACTTCGTGTTTCTCAAAATACCAAGGAAATGAGAAAACTAGGTCCTCATTGAAGAGTATTTTGTTGGTACAGTAATTTTTTTCAAATGGTGAGAGAATAATTTGCCAAAGTGAGCACATCTCTATAGCTGTAAGAACCCAAGTAATAATACATTCATTTTAAAGTGGAAAATCCAAGTTACTCTAAAAGGCACTTGATTTCAATTTGTTTCTGTGGTTACTGTAATTTAAATGTTTTTTAACCACATCAACATCTCTAGCAATGGAAACACACCTGGCTTTACTTCGGTATATCAAGATGAGAACACAGATGAGGATGCAGGTCAAGGCTATGCCAACACCTACAGCAATGCCGGTCATTGATTTTTGGTCCAGATGGTAATAGCCTGAATAAACTGGAAGGGGAAACACATGTACTCAGAGTCAATCAGAAAAGTAAATGATTCCATTTATCATAATTCTCAGATATTAGCTTTTCAACAATGTGTCTTCCTCTCATAGGAAAACTTTTGACAGTATCTGTGTCTAAGCAAAGAAGACATATTACTCTTTTATCAGTGACCTTAAAATTGGCTTATCTTCTCATATTGAAGATTCTAAATATGAGTTCTAGGTATTATTATATCAAACATGAACATCAGTTCGTAATTTATAACGCTAAAAGGCACAAGGCATAGATGTTCACTGACAGGCCAAAGGGTAGCTTTCATGTCATATTACCTTAAAAGCAGATCTGTATACTGAAGACTAGTTTTCCATTTATGCATTTTCATTTACACAGCAGTGCTTCTCAAACTTTAATGTGCATAAGAGTTACTAGGGGATATGTTAAAATGCAGACAGATGCTGATTCACGAGGTCTGGGGTAGAGCCCACGCACAATTCTGCATGTCTGACAAGCTCCCAGGTGCCATTTGTGCAGCTGGTCTCTAGGCACTTTGACTAGCAAGGTATCTGAGAAGCGAATACGAGCCTTGTTCTCCGCTTCCCCTGATGATACGGCAGCTACTGTGGCTACCTCCTTCCTGTGCTTAAATCTGACTGCCCTGCCCTTCTCTTTGTTTCTCTCTCTCCTTCCCAAAGTGTCCATCCCACAATACTGAATGACTATCCTCTGAGGAACTAAGAGCCTTTAAATCCCGCCCTGAATTCAGCTGGCACCTCCTCAATCTGAAGCTGTTCCTGCCACACCCTGCATCGCCACCCAGGCCCCCTCCCCCAGAGAGGGGAAAAAGGACGTGTCTAGTCCTGGGTCACAGGGGGCCCCGGCGTCCTTCAGAACAATAGGACGATACCCTGAGTGGAGTGAGAATGGCTCTTTAAAGGTATTTTTTCCAATTGCTTTCTGGAGAGAAATAACTTTCACTCTGGAGAGGATGGGGTTTTTGTTTTTGTTTGTTGTTTTGGTGGGGAAAACTCTTAATGAAAACCATGCTCTTCTTAGCTTGAACACCACAACCATCACTGCCATTTATTTCCACAAACCCCCAGACGCCTGCTCCCATCATCTCAGGGGTGGTGTGGCTCATCTGTCTTGGTGGATGCACAGCTGGGAGGAGAAGTAACTGGGACACAGTGGTCTGAAAACCACAGTTAGTTCTGAGGGAAGTGTTTTCTCCTTCTAGGAGTGCAGGGAGAGCCATGCAGCTCCACAACATCAGAACCTTGCCAGCAAGAATTCAAGGAGCCGAGTATGGGTTTAGGGATATGGTCACGGGAGGAGCAGAAATAAAGCAGAGGGGAGCTGGAAAACAATGTGTGTTTTCGTTTCTTAAGGAAAATCAATGATTATGGCAGTATACAAACCTTTGACATCAGCAGAATCTAAACGCTTGGGCCTCTGATTTGATTCAGGAGTTTCCTTTGGAAGTACGGCCAGCTCCACAGAATTTGAAAAGGGTCCTTCTCCTACCTCATTGGATGCAGATATCTTGACAATGTATATATTTCCTGCCACAAGGTTTTCTAGCAAAGCCATGGTTATTGCCCCTATAAATATATCAATTACAAATTAAGTAAACTGTCTTTTATTTATTCTTTTAATCACACAAACATGGTCCTTTATTTTTAAAATATTTTTCTGATTATAAAAATAACACATTTATTAGAAAACATCTGTAAAATAAATAAAATGACAATCTCCCATTGTTAACATTTTTATGTATTTGTGTGTGTGTACGTGTGTGTACTGTACATGTGTGAGTACATATTTACTACGTGCATTTTTATATCCTAGAGTTTTCATTTAACATTGTGCCATGCACACTGCCCCTATATAATCCTTCTCTGTAATTTTGTTTTAAGAGTAGCTTGTAAAATCAACATGTATTTTTGTTTGGATACATATATGTATATACATATATATATATAAATACACACTTTTTTTTAACCAAAAATATATATATAAACATATATGTAATTTTTTACTCTTTACATAAGTATGGATACAAATAGCATTAAAAACATTTTATTATGGAATATTTCAAACATAGGTAAAGACAAAATAACACAATGAACTCAGATTCAACAATTACAAGTAGATTTAAAAAATCCAATATGAGGGCTTCCCTGGTGGCGCAGTGGTTGAGAGTCCGCCTGCCGATGCAGGGGACACGGGTTCGTGCCCGGGTCTGCGAAGATCCCACATGCCGCGGAGCGGCTGGGCCCGTGAGCCATGGCCGCTGAGCCTGTGTGTCCGGAGCCTGTGCTCCGCAACGGGAGAGGCCACAACAGTGAGAAGCCCGCGTACCACAAAAAAAAAAAAAAAAAAAAAAAAAAAATCCAACGTGAGACTCTTTTTTTTTTGGCCATGCCTCACCGCTTGCGGGATCTTACTTCCCTGACCAGGGACTGAACCCATGACCACTGCAGTGAAAGCGCTGAGTCCTAACCACTGGACTGCCAGGGAACTCCAATGAGTATCTTTTTTTTTTTTCTTTTAGAAATGTTTAAACCACTTACAGTAATTGTGATAAATGATTTTGTTCTTATTTCTTAAATTAGAAACAACAATTATTTTTGAAAGTATGAATATATTTTTCACCCTCCTAATCATTATCTAAGATTTCCTGAATATAAACAGGCAAGAAGATGCCAAAGTTATGTAGGAACCTCATGGTGTTGAAGGCTAAGACCCCAGATTAACTATCAAAATTATCACCAGCAACCTGGCTAGCATCTACTTCTCTCCAAAATGAATCATCATTTGAATTTATATATATTTGGTATTGAAAGGTATCTTCTCTGATGGCATGACTGCCAAGAAGGATTCCTATTTGGGCACTGCTATTTCTTGAGGTGTCTTTCTGCTCTTGCCCTGCCACGGCACTGAAGTATTTTTCTTACAAAGGGAATCCCACCCTAGGAATTAGTCTTAATGTTAAGAAACCAGGTATAAAAGAAATTCAGCTAGGAAGTTGTTCTTGCACTGCATTTATGGGTGGATATTCACAGGGAAACCTAGCTTCCCTGGGGTAATTTCTTCTCATTTTTTCCTGATGCAGGGCACCCTTACAATAAATAGTTTTAGAGAGCTTACAGCAGCTGGTAGCTGTCACCGCCAGCTCAGAGCTGGCTACACTAGTGCACTTGCTACAATATATTTCATTATGCAAGCGAAATGCAGGGTGATCTTAGAGCTGAGGCCATGACTCAGAGGCTACCTCTGCAGGTCACATGGTGGGAGGGAGCTGGACCCAGTGGCAGTGCGAGGAGCTGAACACAGTTTGCTTTCATGTGCTCCGGTTTCAACCTGGCCTAGAAAGAGTGTGAGCTACTTGAATACACAACTGTTGAATAAACACACTGACCCCTATTTAGAACCAGGAAGAGTGTCTTTCCACTGCCACTTGCTCTTAGGCAGGTGAATTAAAAAGCAACAACATATTGTGACATGTTACCATTAGCTAGATGGAAGAACATTTCAATTTGTTTACCAACATATAAATAAATTGAGTCTCCATTTTATCATAGAATACTTTACATTTAATTTTAGAAAGTGTTTGGCAAAGTCAATCACTAGTGAAATTAAAATTCTTTCGCTTAATTTAAACATTACAAATGGATGAGCTGTGTGTGTATATGTGTGTATGCACACTCCCCTTTCTCCCACAGGAAGTCTTCCTTCAGACAAAAAAAGGAAACTATAACATTCAGGTTCCCATACGAGCAGTTAAACCAGTTCCCAAATATTAAAGTGATTTGACTGTCCCTATATTCTCTCAGCAAATGGTCTAAATTCCAGTTGGTGTGATTGTTTCAGTCTACAGCCGTTTACACACGTCTGAACTTTTAGCTAGACTAGGAGTTTCACAAACCGGACAGCGTTAACAGGCTCAGCGTTGGATCAATGTTGATCAAGTCCTGGCATGTTACCAATTAAGTAATTTGCAACTTGGGGCATGTCACTGAACTTTACTTTCCTCGTGGGGGCAATAATTCCCACCTCATATAATTATTATATGGATTAAATGAACTACCATGGACAAGTGTCTGACACAAGTGTATATACTCAATGAAAGTAAGTCTTCCTCCTCACCTCTGATCTCCTCTCTTCCCTTTCTGGAGGACAGAAATTTTTTTTCACATGTGAACAGCTGAAGGTGGCTAGCATAATGCTTCGCACAAGATAATTCTCAGTAAATACCAACTGAACTAATACTAAAATATGAGCCTTTTGTTACCAAAGGAATGTTCATTTAAAATATAAAAGCAGGGCTTCCCTGGTGGCACAGTGGTTAACAATCCACCTGCCAATGCAGGGGACACAGGTTCGAGCCCTGGTCCGGGAAGATCCCACATGCACGGAGCAACTAAGCCCGTGTGCCACAACTACTAAACCTGTGCTCTAGAGCCCGCAAGCCACAACTACTGAGCCTGCGTGCCACAACTACTGAAGCCCACGCGCCTAGAGCCCGTGCTTCACATCAAGAGAAGCCACCGCAATGAGAAGCCCACGCACTGCAGCGAAGACCCAACGCAGCCATAAATAAATAAACACATTTATAGAAAAAGAAAAGAATGTCACCATATGTCACAAGATCTTTAACTTGTCATATCACCTCTCCAGACCTGAGTTTTCTTCTCTGCAAAATGAAGAGCTGGTGTCCATCCCCAAATACTAATTACTATTCATTCCGCCTCCAATTAGCGCCTTCCACTGCAGGCACACCGCTGTCACTCCAGTCTTAACATCATCACCTCATACCTTCATGCTGTCACGTGTCTCTTCTCTGGCTTCCCAGACCCCAACCTCCCCAGCTCCTCCTCTGCCTGCCCCTCCCACCCCCAACTCACCCTGGAAATGACATTCAGACTTTTACAAGAACACAAGCTTCACGGGCTCAGGGACCTCCTCTCTTTAGTTCACTGCTGTGTCCCCACTGTCCAGAGCAATGCTTAGTGCCTAATGGGTACTTATGCTGGTCAGTTTTAGATATCAACGTGGCCAGGCTATAGTGTCCAGTTGCTAGCTCAAACACCAGTCTAGATATGGCTGTGAAGTTTTCTTTTTTAAGATGAAATTAATGTTTAAACCAGTAGACTGAGTAAAACAAATTACCCTCCATAATACAGGTGGGCCTCATCGAATCAGTTTAAAGCCTTAAGAAAAACACTGAGTACCCCCGAAAAGGAAAGAATTCTGCCTCCAGACTCAAGACTTCAACATCAACTCCTGTCAGAATTTCTAGCCTGCTGACCAGCTCTGCAAATTTCAGATTTAGCAGCCCCAGTTCCTTCAATCTCAATCTCTCTCTCTCCCACTCTACCTACCTACCTACCTATCTGTACATACATACACACACACACACATGCAAATACTACTGGTTCTCTTTCTCTGGAGCACCTTGACTTATAAACTACTCAGTAAAGATTTATCAAATCTTACAAATGCTTTTTTTTTTTTCCGGTTCGCGGGCTTCTCACTGCTGTGGCCTCTCCCGTTGCGGAGCACAGGCTCCGGACGCGCAGGCCCAGCGGCCATGGCTCACGGGCCCAGCCGCTCCACAGCATGCGGGATCCTCCCAGACCGGGGCACGAACCCGCGTCCCCTGCATTGGCAGGCGGACTCCCAACCACTGCGCCACCAGGGAAGCCCACAAATGCTTTTAACCTATAAAATAAAACACTGTTTCATGCTAAAAAGAAAAACAAACAAAAAACCTCTCAGAATATATTAGACTCTGGGGGCTTCCCTGGTGGCGCAGTGGTTAAGAATCCGCCCATCAATGCAGGGGACACGGGTTCAAGCCCTGGTCCGGGAAGATGCCACATGCTGTGGAGCAACTAAGCCAGTGAGCCATAACTACTGAGCCTGAGCTCTAGAGCCCGTGGGCCACAACTACTGAGCCCATGTGCCACAACTACTGAAGCCTGCATGCCTAGAGACCACTGTCTGCAACAAGAGAAAGCACCGCAGTGAGAAGCCCATACACCACAATTAAGAGTAGCCCCCGCTCATCACAACTAGAGAAAGCCCACGTGCAGCAACGAAGACCCAACGCAGGCAAAAATTAAATAAATAAATTTATTTTTAAAAAAGCAAAGCGTAAGATTTTACGGTTGGAGAAAAGTCCCAGTATGCAGTCTCATACCTTTCTCTCTTCTGTCCATACTAAGTGATTTTGTTTTTTCAATTCCAGTCTTAACTTCATCTACATACTGATGACTTCTAAGTTATACCACTAGTCCATACCTCTCCCATGAACTTAACCCTCCCACCGCTTATTCAACCTCTCTACTTGGACATCCAAGAGGCATCTCAAATGTAACATGTTCAAAATCAAACTTTTGATTTCCCCCACCAATTTTGTTTCTTTTTTTTCTTATACCCCACATCAATCTGTGGCAAATCGAGTAGACTATTCCTTCAAATTATGTTCTCATAGCTTCTTATTACCTTCCTTGTTATTATCCCTGTCCAAACTGCCATTAGCTCTCACACAGACACCTGCGAATTAAATGGTTTCCCAGGGACTTCCCTGGAGGTCCAGTGGTTAAGACTCCATGCTCTCAATGTGAGGGGCATGGGTTCGATCCTTGGTCGGGGAACTAAGATCCCACATGCCCCATGGCGTGGCCAAAAATAAATAATAAAATAAAATATACTTTAAGAAAAAGAAGAACTAAAAAAGTAAGTGGTTTCCCAATTTCTGCTCTTACTTCCTTATAGTCAATTTTTCAGGTAGGCTGTTAGGGGGTTGCCAAAGTAATCCTTTCAAAATGTAAATCAGATCAATGTCTTCCATCCCTCTTAGAAAAAAATCCGTGGTCCAGGAAGTCTGGCCTACCAGATCTTCCCTTGGCAACCTCCCCACCTCATTTCCCATTTCCCCTCACTCTGTCTAGCCACCCTGGCCATCTTGTTGTTCCTCTAAAATGCCAAGCGCACTTCTGTCTCAGGGCCTTTGCACTTCCCCCAGATATCCATATGTCTCTGCTCAGATGTCATTTCTTTCAAAAGAACTTACCCCGCTACCTCCATCACTTTATTCTTTCCCCTATTTTTTTTAAAATTTATTTATTTTATTTATTTATTTTTTTGGCTGTGTTGGGTCTTCTTTGCTGCGTGTGGGCTTTCTCTAGTTGCAGTGAGCGGGGGCTACTCTTAATTGTGGTGTACGGGCTTCTCACTGCGGTGGTTTCTCTTGTTGCAGAGCATGGGCTCTAGGCATGTGGGCTTCAGTAGTTGCAGCACAGGGGCTCAGTAGATGTGGCTCGTGGGCTCTAGAGCTCAGGCTCAGTAGTTGTGGCGCACGGGCTTAGATGCTCTGTGGCATGTGGGATCCTCCCGGACCAGGGCTCGAACCCACGTCCCCTGCATTGGCAGGGGGACTCCTAACCACTGCACCACCAGGGAAGCCCCCTCAAACTCTTTACATTTTTCTCTCTGAAAAAAGTAAACTCAATTGCTTTTTACTTATATTGTTTATTTTGTTCTCTATGAATTACTAGCATTAGCTATGAAAAAGGTTCCCTACATTTAACAAGAGACAAAAGCTTTTCACTGATAATGTTTCTTAAATTTACACAAGCAGCATAATGGCAAAAATAGAATTTTCCCCCTATGCTTTATTATATAGTTAGGAAGGCTTATACAGAAGTAAAAACTAATTACAATTCATTTTGCTATTGGGCCATCAATGAGGCAAAAATGTTGTTTTCTGGGCCTTGTCTGAAACTGACAAATGAATGCATTAAAAAGAACCAAAACTAAATACTGTTTCTTTTTAGGCAGGTACAAATGAAGAGCCAAAGGAAGTATGTGCTCATGAGATCAAAATTCTTTTATAAGTACTTATATAACACTCATTAAATCAGGTTAGTCACTTGGTCAAATGTTGTGTCAATGAATCATTTTGGAATTAATTAATGAAAACTGAATTATATATTTTAAGAATATTGTGGCAGACTGTAAGATGAATAGCCCTGCATAAATTATGCTTCCATCTCTCCATACCTGTGGGCAGTCTCTTCCCACACTAAGTCTGGGCTTGCCTACATGATTCGTTTTGCCAGTGGGATGTTAGCAAATGTGAATCAGGCAGAGGTCTGCAAAGCTTTGTATGTGGGGCTTCTTTCCTCTCTCCCGGATTTTGGAATTCTCCCACTGTTTTTATGCCACCCACACCCTGTTGAAACCCTGAGATGATCAGAGCCTCATGAGTGACCTCAGGAGACACCAAAAGAAGAACTGCCCTGCTGATCCCACTCCAAACTGCTGACTCAGAGAGTGTGAGAAAATAAAATGGCTGAGTTTTAGAGTGGTTTGTTAGAGAGCAGTAGATAATGGATAAAACACAAAATTGTATTGCTGGGAGGTACTTATTATTACTTTCCAGGCTGTTCAGCGACTAGGAAATCATTACTTAGTGGGGCACCCGCTTAATGAAAAATATGAATATGCAACTATCAAAACTCCAGCTTCTGTTACCATTTGTTTATTTTACAACTACAGAAGTGTTACATTGATTACATCCACATAAGTGACCTTAAAGTGTATTCTCTTAATTGGGTGAATATTCCCCTTAAAAGGTAAAATGTATGTGGAAGTGCCTGGCACTGTAAAGTGTTTAGAATATGTAGCTGGAAAACAAATTTCCTTCTCAAAATCCTTCTTAAGCTTTTAATTGCCTGGAAAACAGTTCTTAGCATGTATGTCTGAATTTAAAAAGTATCAAAATCAACTATAATTCAATAAGAAGTTAAAAGAAGTATCAAAATCATGAAATTATACTGTTTATGTGATGGTCCATCCAAACACTGGCATATGAGACCGGTCCAAATGAAAGATTCCAAAATTTAAAAAGGGCATATTATAACAGCATGAAGTAAGAATGTTAAATTCTAGAATACAGTTTTTCTCAGCCAAAATAAAATTGGTATTAAACAATTTAAATTCAGTGTTCCTAAGCCCTAAGCAGCTTTTCCCTGTACTTAAGTGGACCCTAGTATTCATATGGGTCAATTTATTTGAATGTGGACCGTTTTAGTAGCTGTACAAAGGTCTTCTCCATTAAACCAGGTCTTTCTCCAGTGTTTGCTACTCCAGTGCAAGATACACAACCGCTGGAAATCTAGTAATTATCTATAACAATTCTTACTTCCTTACCTTCTCTCTCCCTCCCTTAGTGACCAAGTTCTGTTAATTTTACCTCCTTACTGTCTTTCAACCACCCTCTTCTTTACATCTCACTCCTTGCCACCCTAACCCGGGCTTATCATTCTCTTTCCTGGACTGCAACAATTACTTCCTAGTCTCCTTGCATTATTCTTACCCCTACTCCTCCTCTACCAAACCTCTTCTATTCACAATACTCAGAGTGATTTTTCTGAAGTGTGAAATCAGGCTCATGCTTAAAGTATGTTGATGGCTTCCCAATGTCCTTTGAACAAAACTAAAATTCTTAATCATTTGTTACTTCATAAACATAAATTCAAAACAAACTCTAGATCCCTCTTTCCCTTTGTTTCCTTATCATTAATAACCTTACTTTTCATGCCCTTCGGTAAATTATGATCATATATACCTTCTCGGTGTAGGACCTGCCACTCTCCTGCAATCCAGGCCTTCCTGGATGCATACAAGATAGTGTAGCGCGTCACAACCGTCTCTGGGCCATCAGGAGGTTTCCAAGAAACCAGGGCAGTGTCATCCTCTATCAATGTCACTTTCACTCCAACTGGTGGGCCTGCTGGTGCTGTGCACACATGTAGAAAATATTGTATTATTAGGAGAAAATGGTCATTAAGTACTCAAATACCTGGACAGGCACAGATAAGAGTTTAAAAAACTAGAAACTACTATAAAAACATCTCAAAATCACAGCTTTTACAGCTCATTAGTGACAATATCAAAATACGATTTTTCTCTTCTTTATCTGAAAACTCATTTCATTTTTATAATGTTTAAAACATTTAAAATATACAAAGGAGGTGGTAGATTCCTAGATGAGGAACTACTAAGTCAAAGGTTGTCAGCATTTTTAGGGCTCTTTACATTGTTTTGCCACATGGACAACTAGAAAGGTTTACAGTTCCACCAGGGCACCTGTGCATTACTCACTCTATTAGGTACTGAAGCTAAACTACATTTCTTACTAAAATGCATAGAATGTATATTTAATCTGATCTAGGAAGCCACTCAAAAAATACTCCTGAGACTGAAACATTCAGTTACTCACCAAACCGTTGTGAATCAGTGAGTTTATAGAACAGACTTTACCTTATACCTACCTTACCTTATATCTTATCTACCTTTACCTTATATCTTATCTATCTTTACCTTATATCTACCTTAGACTAATACCTTATATTTACGAAAGGTAGTGAAGTCCTGGGATTTTAGTGGAGCCCATGTTCAATATGAGCTAAAGGTGTGAAGAGCTCGTTTTGGGCACTACCTCACATATGGAATATTGCCAAAACCATAGCAAAACAGCCCAATGCTCACTTAAATAAGTATCCTTTGTTTTCTCTCAGCATCATTAAAATAGAGCTGCAATCTACACCTTCACCATCATTCTAGAGAGAAGGAAATGCATGGAGAGATATACCGTGTTCTTGGATTGGAAGAATTAATACTGTGAAAATGACTATACTACCCAAAGCAATCCACAGATTCAATGCAATCCCTATCAAATTACCAATGGCATATTTCACAGAATTACAACAAAAAATTTTACAATTTGTATGGAAACACAAAAGACCCCAAATAGCCAAACTGATCTTGAGAAAGAAAAATGGAGCTGGAGGAATCAGGTTCCCTGACTTCAGACTATACTACAAAGCTACAGTAATTAAGACAGCATGGTACTGGCATAAAAATGGAAATATAAATCAATGGAACAAGATAGAAAGCCCAGAGATAAACCCACACACCTATGTTCACCTAATCTATGACAAAGGAGGCAAGAATATACAATGGAGAACAGTCTCTTTAAGAAGTGGAGCTGGGAAAACTGGACAGCTACATATAAAAGAATGAAATTAGAACACTCCCTAACACCTAAACACAAAAATAAACTCAAAATGGATTAAAGACCTAAATGTAAGGCCATACACTATCAAACTCTTAGAGGATAACATAGGCAGAACACTCTTTGACATAAATTGCAGCGAGATCTTTTTTGACCCATCTCCTAGAGTAATGAAAATGAAAACAAAAATAAACAAATGGGACCTAATTAAACTTAAAAGCTTTTGCACAGCACAGGAAACCATAAACAAGACGAAAAGACAACCCTCAGAATGGGAGAAGATATTTGCAAACAAGGTAACTGACAAGGGATTAATATCCAAAGTATACAAACAGCTCATGCAGCTCAATATCAAAAAAACAAAAACAAAAAAAAACACAACCCAATCAAAAAATGGGCAGAAGAACTAAATACACATTCCTCCAAAGAAGACATATGGATGGCCAAGAGGCACATGAAAAAATGCTCAACATTGCTAATTATTAGAGAAGTGCAAATCAAAACTACAATGAGGTTATCACCTCAAACTGGTCAGAATGGCCATATTCAAAAAATCTACAAACAATAAATGCTGGAGACGGTGTGGAGAAAAGGGAACCCTCTTGCACTGTTGGTGGGAATGTAAATTGACATAGCCACTACGGAGAACAGTATGGAGGTTCCTTAAAAAACTAAAAATAGAACTACCATATGACCCAGCAATCCCACTCCTGGGCATATACCTGGAGAAAACCATAACTCAAACAGATACATGCACCACAATGTTCACTGCAGCATTGTTTACAATAGCCAGGACATGGAAGCAACCTAAATGTCCATCAACAGAGGAATGGATAAAGAAGATGTGGTATATATACACAATGGAATATTACTCAGCTATTTAAAGGAATGAAATTGTGCCATTTGCAAAGATGTGGATGGACCTAGAGACTGTCATACAGAGTGAAGTAAGTCAGAAAGAAAAACAAATATCGCTTATATATTGAATCTAAAAAAATGATACAGATGAACTTACTTGCAAAGCAGAAATAGAGACACAGATGTAGAGAACAAATGTATGGATACCAGGAGTGGGGGGGAGTTGGATGAATTAGGAGATGGGGACCAACATACATACACTATTGATACTATGTATAGAGTAGATAACTAATGAGAACCTACTGTATAGCACAGGGAACTCTACTCAGTGCTCCGTGGTGACCTAAATGGGAAGGAAATCCAAGAAAGAGGGGATATACGTATACATACAGCTGATTCACTTTGCTGTACAGCAGAAACTAACAACACTGTAAAGCAACTATACTCCAATAAAAATTAGTTTTTAAAGAAAGGAAATGCAGGTTTAGAGACATGGAATATTTTAGCAACTGCCATTGGTAAGCTACAGAATTGGTGCTCAATCCGGTATCATCTATACTGCACTATGCACAGAATCAAGCTACTGCTCACGTTAGATTCTAATGTGGGCTCCTAACGTCATTAAATATGTTACCCACTTTCTTCCATTTTAAATTACTTGGGTGCAGCCTTGCACAGCACACCTGTTCTTAGAAAATGTAGCACCCCCTAAAGAGACCCTAAATTTAAGCCCACTTGCTTATGCAATACATTGAGAGGAAAAATATTTTTACTGTAATAAAGGAAAAGAAACTTCAAAAGTTAAGAAACAAAATAAATACATACACGTAGACTGGTAGGTGGCAATCAGGGTAGTACCTTCTTCAAAGTGATGTCTGTGTGTGTGTGTGTGTGTGTGTGTGTGTGTGTGTGTGTGTGTGTATAATACATAGATAAAACCCAGATAAAACCCACAGGGGAGCTGCTTTCTTTACCTTCTGGAAGTGTAGAGTGGTAGACAACGGGGCTCCAGGGACTGGAAAGTTGATCCACATGCAGTCGAACAGCAAATTCATATTTGGTGTTTGGTTCTAGACCTTGAACCAACATGTGAGTTTCTGATCTATAATGAGTAATAAAGTAGTTAATGCTGGTAGCACATTGTTTCTAAAAGATTGTCAGTATTTCCAATCAATACAGGTTACTGTTATTTATTACCTCCCTCATTTCCTTTAAAAAAAATTTTTAGATTAAAAAGCAATCTAATTTGATTATTAAAATGCTACATTGGATATTATAGAAATAAGCCTAAAAACTGCCTCTCTGAGAGGAAACTAGGAAATTAACAATACAGAAATGTCCCAAATCAAAGGGATTTCTTCTGAAATACTGTTAAGTCAAATCACTCTTTTAAAGTATAATGATGGGCATCTTTCTAACTATAACCTAGCAAACAGAATAACTAGCTTTATTTTTTGATGCCAGCATGAAAATTGACTTGTTTCCTTCTTTAAATATGCTAAGTTTAGCTACTTGAAAGTCATCATATTGATAGTTTCTTGTCTAATCTTGTTGCACGAGGCTGGGGAAACAATAACAAAAAAATCATTTATGAAAATTAAATTTCAAAATAAATGCGGTTTTCAGAACTGATTATGGTAAAGATGCAAAATCCCCTGCCCTGACATAAGTAAGATAAGTTCTGAGACAAATGCTTACAGCTGAAGCCCAAGTTGGCCCAAGATAGTAAAGAAGGAAGTGTGAGTGGGGAGGAGAGCAAAGAAAACAACCATTAATAGAAGCTACATACGTTTGAAGGTATAAAACCAAAGAAGCATTCTGCAGGCCAACAGGGTTACAGCGGATGGTGTAGTTAATTATTTGTGCAGTGGTGAACGCAGGCCTCCTCCAGTGCAGGAAGATGGAAGATGAGGTGTTAGCCTTCGCATAGAGATGGTGGGGTGGTGGTGGAGGAGGAACCATGCGATCACGAACAGCTATTGAAAAAGACAATGTTAATTTACCACATGGCGTAACATTTAATGTAGAAAGTGGTAAAATGGTAAAATCATAACACCCCACCCTTTAGGTCTTTCTTCCACCAGAGGTTCATAGTGGTCTAGAGATGTATCATTCAAACCTGAGTGACTCTTCCGTAAGTTAGATAAGGAATCAAATATTATCAATACTTAGAATGTAAGACAGAAGCACAGAGAAGTCAAGCTACCAGCCGAAGACATTCAGAAAGCCAGCAGTAGACTTAAAACTAGACTGACATCCTCTTTAGTAGCAATAAAACCAAACAGCTCTCGGCAGCAATAAAACTGAATAGCAACTGGAATGAAATAATTAGCCTCAAGGTTAAAGGAGATAAAAGAAAACTTAGTATCTGTAGGTATTCAGGGTTATTTTCCCAGTTAAATTTCTTTTTTAAAAAAATTTTATTTAATTAATTAATTTATTTTTGCTGCGTTGGGTCTTCACTGCTGCATGTGGGCTTTCTCTAGTTGCGGCAAGCGGGGGCTACTCTTTGTTGCGGTGCACGGGCTTCTCATTGTGGTGGCTTTTCTTGTTGCAGAGCATGGGCTCTAGGTGCGTGGGCTTCAGTAGTTGTGGCACGCAGGCTGAGTAGCTGTGGCTCGTGAGCTCTAGAGCACAGGCTCAGTAGTTGTGGTGCATGGGCTTGGATGCTCCATGGCACGTGGGATCTCCCCATACCAGGGCTCAAACCTCTGTCCCCTGCATTGGCAGGCAGATTCTTAACCACTGCACCACCAGGGGAGTCCCCACAGTTAAATTTCTAATGGTCTCTTCCTTGCAAAACTAAAATAGGTTCTTATAATTAAATACATCTCACTTAAATATTTACTGAGTACGTACTTGTTCAAGATACTACGTTAGGTATCCTGGAGGATATGAAAGTAATAAAACCACCAAGGTATCCAAGTAGTGATGAGACTTAAATTTAAAGAAGGAAGTAGAGGAAAAAAGAGTATGAGTCGAACACTGTGAAACAAGCTACTGTAACTCTTACTTACACACGCATCCTGGAGTACTGACTGTTTGATCTGCCTGGTAGCCATCTTCTATGTTGTTGTAAGCCAGCAATCTCACATGATATTTTCTTCTCGGGTCTATAAAGAAACCAACAGGTAATAATTAGGCCCAGCCCTCTAGATAGGAACAAAGGTTCTACAGCCTTTCTAGATTTTGGTTTAAAAACCTTCTGAATGCATAAGAGCTCTAAGTAAAATGAAAATTTTCTCTCTCCTTGTTCTACACAGTGACTCAGCAGTTCGCCTTATTATGACATTGCTATTGTGACTATCTACCAATTGATAAAATTTTATTTTATTTAACCTTATTTCAAACAATAACATTACCACCACTGTTCTTCCTCCTCTTCCTCAACTGACCAGACATAGATTCTTGATTTTAAAAGGCTTGGGCTGCCTGATGGATTCCTTACAAGTGGTTATGCTACATAGAAGTTTTCTGTTTAGTTATTTGAGGGTAGTTAACTTAAAAGCATGGAAATCAAACTGAGATTGTTTTCCCCCTAAAAGGTAAGAAGAATTACAGTTGTCATTCTTTAGTACCTTTGAAAATGTTTATAACCACGTATTATTTAAGTTTATTTCACCGCGTGCCCTTTTCCACAAACAGACATTTTCAGTTGAGAGCTAAATTTATCAAGAAAGAGGAGGTGGAGCTCCCTCTACTGGTGTTCATTAACTAACACAATACAGAAACTAAAGTCCATCCCATACATATTAAAACAAAAATTTTTTTCAGGTTTTTGAGGAATTAAGTGGTTACAATTTTAAATAATATACTTTAGAAGATATTCAAGAAGTTTAATGATATAAATACATTTAAATGTAAGTGTTTATGATAACATTTAACTATAAAGTAATACTTGCTTAGGGCAAAAATAAAACTATTCAGAAACAATGTATTCCTTTTTTCTCCCCACAGCTTCATTAAGGTATGGTTGACAAATAAAGCTTGTATATATTTAAGGTATATAACTTGATGTTTGGTATAGGCATACACTGTGAAATGATCACTACAATCAAGTGAATCAGAAGACCCATCACTTCACTAGTTACCATTTGTGTGTGTGTATATGTGTGGTGAAAACATTTAAGATCTACACACTTAGTAAATTTCAAGTATACAATACAGCTTTGATAACTATAGTCATGCTGTACATCAGATCTCCAGAACTTACTCACCTTGCATAACTGAAACTTTGTACCCATCTCCCCATTTCCCCCACTCCTGGCAACCACCATTCTACTTTCTGCTTCTATGAGTTTAACTATTTTAGATTCCATATATAAATGAGATCATGTAGTATTTGTCTTTCTGGCTTATCTCACTTGGCATAATGTCCTCTAGGTTCATTTATGTTGTGCAAATGGCAGGATTTCCCTCTTTTTAAAAGTTGAATAACATTCCATTATATATATGCCCCATTTTCTTTATCCATTCACCTGTTAACAGGCATTTAGGTTGTTTTCACACCTTGTCTACTGTGAATAATGCAATGACTATGGAGGTGCAGATAGCTCTCTGATGTACTGATCTCATTTCCTTTTGAGATATACTCAGAAGTGGGATTGCTGGATCATACGCTAAGTCTATTTCTAATTTTAATGCGTTTCTATATTATACTTCTCTAAATAATAAAAAAACAAACACATAAATAAATCCAAGGGAATTTCACAAAGGAAAGCAATCATCCTTAATAGATATATCAAATGTGAAAAAAAACCCTTACAACAATATAATAATTCTAGATTGAATTCAAACATTTAATATCCAAAAACAAGATGTAAAGTTTATTAAATTCTCTAATGTAATTTAAGAATTTGTATAAATATTTTTGAAACTGATGTATTTTAATATTTAATATTAAAATGCATTAAAAGGATGTCCTAAAATATAAAATTTTTATTTCTATCTGTTTTGACAAAATTACACAAGAAGAAAAATTTATACAACTTAGAACATTTCTGCATTTTCTAGATAGAAAGATGGAAAGACTAACAACATTTGACCGTCTTATAGAAAATGTTTTTTAGATACATTATCTCATTTGAGCATCACAAAACCCTGTAAGATATATGTTATTCCCATTTGATAAACTGTGGTAAAAAGGTGTTAGTAGCATGTCCAATGGCATACAAAGCTGAACCGGGAACTTGTGGCTATTTCTCTGACAAAGTACAGGGCCTTTAAATTTACACAAATACATGTGCCTTTGTCACAGCAAGTATGTCTCCTTATAATGAATTTTAACATAGAAATATTTTCAATTTATAAAGTAATTATCAGGAACACATAACCACATTTGAATTTCATCACTGAAATGATTTCTAACATTCAACACTGCAATTCTAAGATTCAAAAGGTTTCTGTTCAGAACAATAGCTACTTCATTTGAATCTGTTTTCTTCTTTCTTTCCTCTTATTGCTGAACTCATTAGTCAACTGAATCCTGAGTTCCGTATTTCAAATACTCCTTCTGAATGGGTATAAATGAAATTCAACTGGATCTCTGCAGAAGTTCTTCAGACATATTTCTTTATTCTGTCTCTATTCAATTAGAAGAGTACTTTTAGGAAAGCCTCCTGAGTGTGATGAGGTGTTACACCAGGAATTAGGAGATACAGAAAAGGAAGAATGAAACAGAATTTGCCCAAAGTAACTCACATTCTCAGGGAACCAGACACAGATACAGCAAACTCTCGTAGAAAGCTGATTTTGATGAGGGTTATCATTAGAGGTGGAGAGATTAATCTTTTTTCCACTGTGCAAACAATCAATCAATACTTCATAAATACTTCTCTGGAATGGTTATTTTTAGCCCTAAAATTCATTCGTTTTTCCCTTCTTCCTCTTTAAAAAAATGAGCTGCTTACACTAAATTTTAAATCCAGAATTAACCTTTTTGTTGTTGTTGTTGATCAGTCAGAAGCAGCTTACACGTCCTAAGAAGATGAGAGAACAGAGTTGGTTCCTCAACATGGCCAGCACCTGGCTATCACCCACTCAGCACAGACGCCAGCAAGCCCAACACAAGAAGAGGCAGCTCTTCTGACGCCCACCTGGAAATCATCCACGTAGCCAGAGCAACAGTCTCCAATGCTGGGCTCCTTCCCCCTGCTAGTTTATGTGAGGTCAGGAAGAGGCAAACCATCAGGCAGGCAAATAGAGTACACTGGGTACACGAGATTCCTTTCTATCCACACAAAAAAAGTAAAACATGAACCAGGATAACTGGAAGTTATTTCAGTAGAAAAAAAATAAAATTATAGGACATACTGGTAGGAAAAATAATGTAAAGGAAAGGGAAAAATCCATTCACCTTTGTTCACATGTGATCTACTCTTCATGCTCTATAAAGAATCTATTTAAAACAATAAGAAGTGCCACTACGGATAAAAGCCTTTATACACACATTACATTCTTGTGGCTTCATCAAAGATGTATATATTCTTACGTCTAGTGAGTTGTGAAGTCTGAACAAGTCCTCTGTCCTACATGTTACATTGATTCCCTTTCGTATGGACTCTCTGGTGTCAATTCATGCTTGAACTTATAATAAACATTTCGTCACGCTTAAAAAAAAAAAAGTGCCAGGTTGGGGGCCAAGCTGAGCTGTGGGTCACCTGCGTTTGCCATGTACTCCTCTCTCTTAGGCTTTAAAAATGAGTCCAATTTCAAATTCTAGTCACTGTATTATTTTGGTTTGCGAATCCAGAGACCCCAGAAAAACCTGGCTCATTATTGTTCATCAATTTGCTAGAAATTCAATTTCATCTACTTTTGTAAATTTAAGAGGGGACCCAAGGACCAGAGCCTTCACATAATGTTAAGATGAGCATTACCAGGCAATAAAAGTTACCACCTAAAAAAGAAAACAGAGAACAGCTGCACAATTAACAAAATTAAGGATACAGAGTAAAAAAATAAAGTTTAGGACCAATATGTTAAGTACAGTTAAATGCACAAATAATGTACCACAGCAAAGTAGCACAAGTCTTAAAACTCTACAGTTCTGCAAAGACCCTCTGATGCATAAGGGACAAAGCAGACACTCAGGATCAACGCTGTGAAATGCCACAGGGAGCCAGTTCCCAGGGCCTGTTACAGCCTTTCTTGAGTCAAGCACTGCCACGTATGTGGTGCTTGGTTACACAAGACTCAGCAGACTTAGTCTATGTGGTTTAGGGGGAAACCAGCAGAGTCAGGAAGAGCAGCCACAAAGGACAGTGCAAGCCTCCTCAAAACCCAGTGAGGGAAGGAGAATGAGAGAGAGGGGAAAGAGCTGGTCCCAGTTCCTTCAAAACTCAAGACAAGGAGCATAAAAACCACTCCTCAACAGGGCCAATTTTTATTTTTATTATTATTATTATTTTTTGTGGTACGCAGGCCTCTCACTGTTGTGGCCTCTCCTGTTGTGGAGCACAGGCTCCGGATGCGCAGGCTCAGCGGCCATGGCTCACGGGCCCAGGTGCTCCGCGGCATGTGGGATCTTCCCGGACCGGGGCATGAACCCGCGTCTCCTGAATCAGCAGGCGGACTCTCAACCACTATGTCACCAGGGAAGCCCTATTTTTAGTTTTTTAAGGAACTTCCATATTGTTCTCCACAGTGGCTGTATCAATTTACATTCCCACCAACAGTGCACAAGGGTTCCCTTTTCACTACAACCCTCTCCAGCATTTATTGTTTGTAGATTTTTTGATGATGACCAATCTGACCAGTGTGAGGTGATACCTCATTGTGGTTTTGATTTGCATTTCTCTAATGATTAGTGATGTTGAGCATCCTTTCTTGTGTTTGTTGGCAATCTGTATATCTTCTTTGTAGAAATGTCTATTTAGGTGTTCTGCCCATTTTTGGACTGGGTTGTTTCTTTTTTTGATATTGAGCTGCATGAGCTGCTTATATATTTTGGAGATTAATCCTTTGTCAGCTGCTTCGTTTGCAAACATTTTCTCCCATTCTGAGGGCTGTCTTTTCGTCTTGCTTATGGTTTCCTTTGCTGTGCAAAAGCTTTTAAGTTTCATTAGGTCCCATTTGTTTATTTTTGTTTTTATTTCCCTTTCTCTAGGAGGTGGGTAATAAAGGATCTTGCTGTGATTTATGTCATAGAGTGTTCTGCCTATGTTTTCCTCTAAGAGTTTGATAGTGTCTGGCCTTACATTTAGGTCTTTAATCCATTTTAAGTTTATTTTTGTATATGGTGTTAGGGAGTGTTGTAATTTCATTCTTTTAAATGTAGCTATACAGTTTTCCCAGCACTATTTATTGAAGAGGCTGTCCTTTCTCCATTGTATATTCTTGCCTCCTTTATCAAAGATAAGGTGACCACATGTGCGTGGGTTTATCTCTGGGCTTTCTATCCTGTTCCATTGATCTATATTTCTGTTTTTGTGCCAATACCATACTGTCTTGATTACTGTAGCTTTGTAGTATAGTCTGAAGTCAGGGAGCCTGATTCCTCCAGCTCCGTTTTTAGTTCTCAAGATTGCTTTGGCTATTCGGCGTCTTTTGTGTTTCCATACAGATCATGCAGTTTTTTTGTTCTAGTTCTGTGAAAAATGCCAGTAGTAGTTTGATAGGGATTGCATTGAATCTGTAGATTGCTTTGGGTAGTAGAGTCATTTTCACAATGTTGATTCTTCCAATCCAAGAACATGGTATATCTCTCCATCTGTTTGTATCATCTTCAATTTCTTTCATCAGTGTCCTATAGTTTTCTGCATACAGGTCTTTTGTCTCCTTAGGTAGATTTATTCCTAGATATTTTTTTCTTTTTGTTGCAATGGTAAATGGGAGTGTTTCCTTAACTTCTCTTTCAGAGTTTTCATCATTAGTATATAGGAATGCCAGAGATTTCTGTGCATTAATTTTGTATCCTGCTACTTTACCAAATTCATTGACTAGCTCCAGTAGTTTTCTGGTAGCATCTTTAGGATTCTCTATGTATAGTATCATGTCATCTGCAAACAGTGACAGTTTTACTTCTTTTTCAATTTGGATTCTTTTTATTTCTTTTTCTTCTCTGATTGCTGTGAGGGCTAATTTCTTAATGGTCTCGAGGGTGATAGGTAGCATTTGCTTTACGGTTAAACTTGCTTAAAGATTTAGCAATATATAAAGATGAAGGGACAGGAAAGAAAGCCCAAATCAATTTAACACGTATCTGACTAAATCTTTTGATACGTAACTCTGGAGTGTCAGTTTAAGTTAATGAGATCGAGGTCTCAGCCAAATTAACCTATCTTTCTTTATTAGGGAGTCAACCTGTGGCCGAAAATGAAGCTCTCCCTCCTGAAACACTACTATGGCTATACCCTTTACCTTTCTCCACTGGCTCTAGGACCTGCCTCACCTTCTTCCCCTTCTGTTTCATTCTCACTACAGTTCTTCTACTTGAGTTTGTTTCACATAAGAAGGAATCAGAACCAGAAGTCTGGTTGGCCAAGAAAGACTTCACAGGTATCAAATACACATTTATCAAGTACCTACTAAAAGTCAGGCACTGTATGGAAGACTCAAGCATTAGAAAGCTATAACTCTTGCTTTTAATTTCAATCTAACAAAGGGGACAGACTGGGAAATGAATACTTTGTATGCATTGTTTACCAACTGTGTAGCCTTGGGTTTCTTAGTTTTCTAAGCCTCATTTATTTTCATTAGGAAAATACAGATGTAATTCCACCAGAAAGACAAGATCCAGCCTCATCCACCACAGGCACTAGTCCCCTCCACCAGGAAGCCTACACAACCCACTGAACCAACCTTAGTCACTGGGAACAGACGCTAAAAACAACGGGAACTACGAACCTGCAGCCTGTGAAAAGGAGACCCCAAACACAGTAAGATAAGCAAAATGAGAACACAGAAAAATACACAGCAGATGAAGGAGCAAGGTAAAAACCCACCAGACCTAATAAATGAAGAGGAAATAGGCAGTCTACCTGAGAAAGAATTCAGAATAATGAAAGTAAAGATGATCCAAAATCTTGGAAATAGAATAGAGAAAATGCAAGAAACATTTAACAAGGACCTAGAAGAACTAAAGAGGAAACAAGCAACGATGAACAACACAATAAATGAAATTAAAAATTCTCTACAAAGGATCAATAGCAGAATAACTGAGGCAGAAGAACAGATAAGTGACCTGGAAGATAAAATAGTGGAAATAACTACTGCAGAGCAGAATAAAGAAAAAAGAATGAAAAGAACTGAGGACAGTCTCAGAGACCTCTGGGACAACATTAAATGCACAAACATTTGAATTATAGGGGTCCCAAAGAAGAAGAGAAAAAGAAAGGGACTGAGAAAATATTTGAAGAGACTATAGTTGAAAACTTCCCTAATATGGGAAAGGAAATAGTTAATCAAGTCCAGGAAGCACAGCGAGTCCCAAACATCATAAATCCAAGGAGAAACACGCCAAGACACATATTAATCAAACTGTCAAAAATTAAATACAAAGAAAACATATTAAAAGCAGCAAGGGAAAAACAACAAATAACACACAAGGGAATCCCCATAAGGTTAACAGCTGATCTTTCAGCAGAAACTCTGCAAGCCAGAAGGGACTGGCAGGACATATTTAAAGTGATGAAGGAGAAAAACTTACAACCGAGATTACTCTACCCAGCAAGGATCTCATTCAGATTTGATGGAGAAATTAAAACCTTTACAGACAGGCAAAAGCTAAGACAGGGGCTTTCCTGGTGGCGCAGTGGTTGGGAGTCCGCCTGCCGATGCAGGAGACGGGGGTTCGTGCCCCGGTCCGGGGGGATCCCACATGCGGTGGAGCGGCTCGGCCCGTGGGCCATGGCCGCTGGGCCTGCGTGTCCGGAGCCTGTGCTCCACGGCAGGAGAGGCCATGGCAGTGAGCGGCCCACGTACCGCAAAAAAATAAAAAGCTGAGACAATTCAGCACCACCAAACCAGCTTTACAACAAATGCTAAAGGAACTTCTCTAGGCAAGAAACACAAGAGAAGGAAAAGACCTACAATAACAAACCCAAAACAATTAAGAAAATGGGAATAGGAACATACATATCGATAATTACCTTAAATGTAAATGGATTAAATGCTCCAACCAAAAGACACAGACTGGCTGAATGGATACAAAAACATGACCCATATATATGCTGTCTACAAGAGACCCACTTCAGACCTACAGACACATACAGACTGAAAGTAAGGGGATGGAAAAAGATATTCCATGCAAATGGAAACCAAAAGAAAGCTGGAGTAGCAATTCTCATATCAGACAAAATAGACTTTAAAATAAAGACTATTAGAAGAGACAAAGAATGACACTACATAATGATCAAGGGATCGATCCAAGAAGAAGATATAACAATTGTAAACATTTATGCACCCAACATATGAGCACCTCAATACATAAGGCAAATACTAACAGCCATAAAAGGGGAAATCGACAGTAAAACATTCATAGTAGGGGACTTTAACACCCCACTTTCACCAATGGACAGATCATCCAAAATGAAAATAAATAAGGAAACAGAAGCTTTAAATGATACATTAAACAAGATGGACTTAATTGCTATTTATAGGATATTCCATCCAAAAATAACAGAATACAAATTGTTCTCAAGTGAACATTCTCCAGGATAGATCATATCCTGGTTCACAAATGAAGCCTTGGTAAATTTAAGAAAATTGAAATTGTATCAAGTATCTTATCTGACCACAGCACTATGAGACTAGATATCAATTACAGGAAAAGATCTGTAAAAAATACAAACACATGGAGGCTAAACAATACACTACTTAATAACGAAGTGATCACTAAAGAAATCAAAGAGGAAATCAAAAAATACCTGGAAACAAATGACAGTGAAAACACAACGACCCAAAACCTATGGGGTGCAGCAAAGGCAGTTCTAAGAGGGAAGATTATAGCAATACAATACAACCTCAAGAAACAAGAAAAATCTCAAATAAACAACTTAAACTTACACCTAAAGCAATTAGACAAAGAAGAACCAAAATACCCCAAAG
This sequence comes from Grampus griseus, assembly GCF_964374135.1. Classification (NCBI taxonomy): domain Eukaryota; kingdom Metazoa; phylum Chordata; class Mammalia; order Artiodactyla; family Delphinidae; genus Grampus; species Grampus griseus. Next base: position 99,224,175 of record NC_139018.1, read on the forward strand.
TTAGCAGAAGGAAAGAAATCATAAAGATCAGATCAGAAATAAATGAAAAAGAAATGAAGGAAACGATAGCAAAGATCAATAAAACTAAGAGCTGGTTCTTTGAGAAGATAAACAAAATTGATAAACCATTAGCCAGACTCATCAAGAAAAAAAGGGAGAAGACTCAAATCAATAGAATTAGAAATGAAAAAGGAGAAGTAACAACTGACACTGCAGAAATAAAAAGATCATGAGACGTTACTACAAGCAACTATATGCCAATAAAATGGACAACCTGGAAGAAATGGACAAATTCTTAGAAATGCAAAACCTGCCAAGACTGAATCAGGTAGAAATAGAAAATATGAACAGACCAATCACAAGCACTGAAATTGAAACTGTGATTAAAAATCTTCCAACAAACAAAAGCCCAGGACCAGATGGCTCCACAGGCAAATTCTATCAAACATTTAGAGAAGAGCTAACACCTATCCTTCTCAAACTCTTCCAAAATATAGCAGAGGGAGGAACACTCCCAAACTCATTCTACAAGGCCACTATCACCCTGATACCAAAACCAGACAAGGATGTCACAAAGAAAGAAAACTACAGGCCAATATCACTGATGAACATAGATGCAAAAATCCTCAACAACATACTAGCAAACAGAATCCAACAGCACATTAAAAGGATCATACACCATGATCAAGTGGGGTTTATTCCAGGAATGCAAAGACTCTTCAAGATACGCAAATCAATCAACGTGATACACCATATTAACAAACTGAAGGAGAAAAACCATATGATCATCTCAATAGATGTAGAGAAAGCTTTAAACAAAATTCAACACCCATTTATGATAAAAACCCTCCAGAAAGTAGGCATAGAGGGAACTTTCCTCTACATAATAAAGGCCATATATGACAAGCCCACAGCCAACATCGTCCTCAATGGTGAAAAAATGAAAGCATTTCCACTAAGATCAGGAACAAGACAAGGTTGCCCACTATCACCACTCTCATTCAACATAGTTTTGGAAGTTTTAGCCACAGCAATCAGAGAAGAAAAGGAAATAAAAGGAATCCAAATCGGAAAAGAAGAAGTAAAGCTGTCACTGTTTGCAGATGACATGATACTATACATAGAGAATCCTAAAGATGCTACCAGAAAACTACTAGAGCTAATCAATGAATTTGGTAAAGTAGCAGGATACAAAATTAATGCACAGAAATCTCTGGCATTCCTATACACTAATGATGAAATATCTGAAAGTGAAATCAAGAAAACACTCCCATTTACCATTGCAACAAAAAGAATAAAATACCTAGGAATAAACCTACCTAAGGAGACAAAAGACCTGCATGCAGAAAATTATAAGACACTGATGAAAGACATTAAAGATGATACAAATAGATGGAGAGATATACCATGTTCTTGGATTGGAAGAATCAACATTGTGAAAATGACTCTACTACCCAAAGCAATCTACACATTCAATGCAATCCCTATCAAACTACCACTGGCATTTTTCACAGAACTAGAACCAAAAATTTCACAATTTGTATGGAAATACAAAATACGCCGATTAGCCAATGCAATCTTGAGAACTAAAAACAGAGCTGGAGGAATAAGGCTCCCTGTCTTCAGACTATACTACAAAGCTACAGTAATCAAGACAGTATGGTAGTGGTACAAAAACAGAAAGACAGATCAATGGAACAGGAAAGCCCAGAGATAAACCCACGCACATATAGTCACCTTATCTTTGATAAAGGAGGCAGGAATGTACAGTGGAGAAAGGACAGCCTCTTCAATAAGTGGTGCTGGGAAAACTGGATAGGTACATGTAAAAGTATGAGATTAGATCACTCCCTAACACCATATACAAAAATAAGCTCAAAATGGATTAAAGACCTAAATGTAAGGCCCGAAACTATCAAACTCTTAGAGGAAAACATAGGCAGAACACTCTATGACATAAATCACAGCAAGATCCTTTTCGACCCACCTCCTAGAGAAATGGAAATAAAAACAAAAATAAACAAATGGGACCTAATGAAACTTAAAAGCTTTTGCACAGCAAAGGAAACCATAAACAAGACCAAAAGACAACCCTCAGAAATGGAGAAAATATTTGCAAATGAAGCAAATGACAAAGGATTAATCTCCAAAATTTGCAAGCAGTTCTTGCAGCTCAATAACAAAAAAACAAACAACCCAATCCAAAAATGGGCAGAAGACCTAAATAGACATTTCTCCAAAGAAGACATACAGATTGCCAACAAACACATGAAAGGATGCTCAACATCATTAATCATTAGAGAAATTCAAATCAAAACTACAATGAGGTAGCCCCTCACACCGGTCAGAATGGCTATCATCAAAAAATCTAGAAACAATAAATGCTGGAGAGGGTGTGGAGAAAAGGGAACCCTCTTGCACTGCTGGTGGGAATGTGAATTGGTACAGCCACTATGGAGAACAGTATGGAGGTTCCTTAAAAAACTACAAATAGAACTACCATATAACCCAGCAATCCCACTACTGGGCATATACCCTGAGAAAACCATAATTCAAAAAGAGTCATGTACCAAAATGTTCATTGCAGCTCTATTTACAATAGCCAGGAGATGGAAACAACCTAAGTGTCCATCATCAGATGAATGGATAAAGAAGATGTGGCACTTATATACAATGGAATATTACTCAGCCATAAAAAGAAACGAAATTGAGCTATTTGTAATGAGGTGGATGGACCTAGAGTCTGTCATACAGAGTGAAGTAAGTCAGAAAGAGAAAGACAAATACCATATGCTAACACATCCATATGGAATTTAAGAAAAAGAAAATGTCATGAAGAACCTAGGGGTAAGACAGGAATACAGACACAGACCTACTAGAGAATGGACTTGAGGATATGGGGAGGGGGAAGCATAAGCTGTGACAAAGTGAAAGAGTGGCATGGACATATATACACTACCAAATGTAAAACAGATAGCTAGTGGGAAGCAGCCGCATAGCACAGGGAGATCAGCTCGGTGCTTTGTGACCACCTAGAGGGGTGGGATAGGGAGGGTGGGAGTGAGGGAAACGCAAGAGGGAGGAGATATGGAAACATATGTATATGCATAACTGATTCACTTTGTTATAAAGCAGAAACTAGCACACCATTGTAAAGCAATTATACTCCAATAAAGATGTAAAAAAAAAATGTCATGAAGAACCTAGGGGTAAGACGGGAATAGACACAGACCTACTAGAGCATGGACTTGAGGATATGCGGAGGGGGAAGCATAAGCTGTGACAAAGTGAGAGAGAGGCATGGGCATATATACACTACCAAATGTAAGGTAGATAGCTAGTGGGAAGCAGCTGCATAGCACAGGGAGATCAGCTCGGTGCTTTGTGACCACCTGGATGGGTGGGATAGGGAGGGTGGGAGTGAGGGAGACGCAAGAGGGAGGAGATATGGGAACATATGTATATGCATAACTGATTCACTTTGTTATAAAGCAGAAACTAACACAGCATTGTAAAGCAATTATACTCCAATAAAGATGTAAAAAAAAAAAGATGCACTTAATTGATATTTATAGGACATTCCATCCAAAAACAACAGAATACACATTTTTCCTAAGTGCTCATGGAACATTCTCCAGGATAGATCATATCCTGGGTCACAAATCAAGCCTTGGTAAATTTAAGAAAATTAAAATTGTATCAAGTATCTTTTCCGACCACAATGCTATAAGACTAGATATCAATTACAGGAAAAGATCTGTGAAAAATACAAACACATGGAGCCTTATAGGGATTTGAACAGTATTAAATGAAATCATGCCTATTAAGGACTTTGTACGGTAGCTCCTATAATTAGTAAACACAACATTACTGTTGTTTTTGTTATGTGAGTAAAGTTGCCTGGGAGAACAGAAAAGGCACTGCCAAAACTACGCTGCACTTAAGTCTGGGAATCGTCTTTGTGAAGGCAAATGAGTATGAAGCCTGTTCGCTCATACAAGCAAGGTCTAGAATCCAGAATATCAGCAAATTTGCAATTAGCATACACTGAAGCTGAGCTCTAACTACTCTCTATCCTCATTAACATTCCCTGGTTCATAGGGAATGTGGCAAAAGCTCTCAAGTGTGTGTCTGAGTTGTATACATGATTGAAGGAGCTGTGTTTTGTGTTTATGCCCTGAAGAATACTTGCTGTTTTGGCAACCATGTCACATGGAGTATAATCCTCTCAGTGTCAAGTCCACCTTCACCCATGTCTTCCATATTAATCGAAAAAGCTATCATCTGCTAACAAAGAAACAACCTGATGACGATAAATGCTTTGGAAAGCAACTTAGTAGATCTCTTTCCTAATGGAAGAACAGTAGATGGTTTCACAAAAACAAAATATGGAAAAGTTTGAGGACTAGCGTTAGATACAGCAAGCAGATGGACACAACAAATGAATTTGTTCATTATATCCATTTTTAACAATTAGGTGTTTATTACCTTCAGTGACAACAACTCAGAACAAGAAGAACAAAGATCAATAAAATGAGACTCCCTGTAACGCCAAGGTCTTTTAAAGATGCACACAGGTTAAAACTGATCAAGAACCTGTCTTAATTCCATTCTAAAAGCATAGGATTTAACAACAGTGAATTAACTGTATCTTTATGCAAAATCTTAAGTAACCTACTAAAATTTTTGGTACAATATACCGATTTTTCACTGCAACGTGTTTCCAAACACCACAAAACAACAAAAAAACCCATGCCTTCTTCCAGGGTTTTACCTAACTTGCATTTCTCTTCTCTATCACTAGATGGCACCTGTGAGCCTGTAAGGAGAGTGATGACTCATCTAGCTACTAAGGTGAGAGCTTATTCAGATATCAGCTGAAACTGATGAATGAGCAATTCAAAACAGGTATGCATGAACTAGGGTGACTGCTTTAGTTTCACCAATTAAAGATTTCATGAGATGCAAAGCTGTAAAAGGGAGAAGGGGCTGCCTTGGATCAGCATTTGTCATACATAGAAATATTTCACATGAACTTTAAAAACCCTGTGAGTAAGGTACTGTTTTTGTCACCTGTCCCATAACAGAGGAGGATGCTGAAACAAACAGAAGATAACTTTCCCAATGACTCAGCACTACTAAGAACCTAAGAGACGGTTTAGCATGAGGGTTAAGGGCTGAGATGTCAGACCCAGACTCCTTGGATTCCAATTCTAGCTTGGTCAATACTGTGTTAACTTGGGAAGTTATTTTCTCTTCTTTACCTTGGCTAAAATCACCTGTAAGATGGGTATGATGATGATAAAGCATCTATCTCTTGAAGTGATGGGAGGATGATATAAACTGATTCCCATAAAGTGCTTAAAGTAGTGCCAGTGTATGATAATAACATCAATAATAATAATAACCTACCAATAAAAATAGTGTAGAGATAGAAATATCAGTAGTAATAATATAATTATTAGAAACATCCCCTAACTCCTAATCCCTTCTCCCTCTCATGAAGAAGGGCAGGATGGTACAATGGTGAAAGGATAGACCCTGGCACCAGACTACTTGGGTTTGCATTGAGTTTCCTCTTCTATAAAATGGGGATTAAATTAGTTTATATATGTATAATGCTTAGAAGAATGTCCGGCACTGAGTAGGTGCTTTTTATTTTTTATTGCTTTTTTGTTTTGTTTTGCTTTTTGGCCGCACTGCACAGCATGTAGAATCTTAGTTCCCTGTCCAGGGATCAAACCCATGTCCCCTGTATTGGAAGCGTGGAGTCTTAATTGCTGGACTGCCAGGGAAGTCCCGAGTAGGTGCTTTTTAGTGCTGAATAAATAAGTGTAGAGGAGGGGGCTGGTTTGAAAATTGGGGGATTTGGATTTTAATCTTGGATTTCATAGCTGTGTGGCTGCAAAGGTGGTCTCCTGGAATTCAGTTTCCTCATCTTTAAAATTGGGAAACTGAAATATATCAGTTGCTCTCAAATTTGTTTATGTAATAGTGTACTAGGGGAGCTAAGACAAAGGTACAAAAAAGCACCATGCAACACAGGAGTGACTGCTACAAAGATCTGTTGAAACTCTACGGGAATTCAAAAGAGGAAATGGTTATTAGTAGTCTGGGTGGTGGGGAGGACTTCATGGAAGAAGCGCATCTGAACAGAATCTGGCCTAGTAAGCGTGGGGAAGAGGAGATTGAGGTCATGGGAAGAGTATAAGCAAGGGATTAACGAGAAGAAAGAGTAAGAAAGTTCCCAAGTTCCAGCCTGGCTTGACCGACAGAAATGGAAGAGGATATGCTTGGTGGAGGCATTAACATGCCAAATCAGAGATGCCAGAGGAGCATTCAAGTGGAGCTGACCAGCGGGCGACTAAAAGTGTCAGCTGGAGCCAGCAGTTAGGATGGAGAACTACATTCAACAGTCGTTTAAATGGAGGATGGGGTGCCACGGGAGAGGAAAGACAGCAAGGACTAGAAACCTGGGGGCAAGAAGAGAAGTGGTCTTAAAGAGTCATGAGGAGAACAGGGAAGGTAAAATACCATGGAAACCAAGAGAAGGTCGGCTGACAATATACAAAGCTGCAGAGAAGTCACCAAGGGTAAGAATAACATCTGGTTATCTAGGTCCTTTAACAGAATAAATTAATCAGGAAGGGGTGAGGTTAGGGGTAGCAGAAAACATGGAGTTAAGGAGCAAGGAAGTGGTGGGACATCAGAGGAAGAGCTATAAAGGGGAATGAAAATGCATCACCTTATGTACCAAAATGTTAACAGTGATATCTAGCTCTATACGGTCAAATTTTTAGCTACTTTGGTTCCTATATTTCTACCTGTTCTACAATAAATATGAATTGCTGTGGTAATAATAAAATGGTAAAGAATTGTTGGGAAAACGTATTATCTTTTTTTAAAATTAATTGATTAATTTCCTTATTTCGGCTGTGCAGGGTCTTCGTCATGGCACGCGGGCTTCTCTAGTTGCAGCACTCGTGCTTAGTTGTGGTAGGTGGGATCTTAGTTCCCCGACCAGGAATTGAACCCGGGCTCCCTGCATTGGGAGCGTGGGTCATAAACACTGGACTACCAGGGAAGCACCTTGATTACTTAGATTTTTCTATGGAGATAATTTTTTTTTAATTTACTTTTACTTATTTATTTTGGGCTGTGTTGGGTCTTCGTTTCTGTGCAAGGGCTTTCTCTAGTTGCAGCAAGCGGGGGCCCCTCTTCATCGTGGTGCGCAGGGCTCTCACGTGATGTCACGGCCTCTCCTGTTGCGGAGCACAGGCTCCAGACGCGCAGGCACAGTAGTTGTGGCTCACAGGCCCAGTTGCCCCGCAGCATGTGGGATCTTCCCAGACCAGGGCTCAAACCCGTGTCCCCTGCATTGGCAGAGCGGACTCCCAACCACTGTGCCACTAGGGAAGCCCCGATTACTTAGATTTTTTTTTTTTTTGCTGTACGCGGGCCTCTCACTGTTGTGGCCTCTCCCGTTGCGGAGCACAGGCTCCGGACGTGCAGGCTCAGCGGCCATGGCTCACGGGCCCAGCCGCTCCGTGCCATGTGGGATCCTCCCGGACTGGGGCACGAACCCGCGTCCCCCACATTGGCAGGCGGACTCTCAACCACTGCGCCACCAGGGAAGCCCTACTTAGATTTTTAATAAAGATTTCTTCTCCCCTTCAGCTACATTTAGCAGGGTCAAAATGAAGCACATTAGGAAACTTTAACTGGAAATAGAAGGCACATCTTATCTCAAATTAGCATCTTTAGTTCTTAGGGAAGGAAGGAAGATTAGGTATTATTTTTCCACATCTTATAAATGGGGAAATTGAGGCACAGAAAAGCGTGGAGACTTGCTTTTGGTTGTGCAGCTGCAGTAATAATAAAATGGTAAAGAATTGTTGGGAAAATGTATTATCTTTTATATGCCAACAAACTAATATGTACTTATATGCATTATCTTAAATAATCCTTACAACTCTATAAAATAAGAATTATTATTTTAATTTTATAAAGATACTTCTATATAAGTAAACTAGCTTTCCTTTAAAAATTAACCATTTTTCTATATAAAATACCCAAAAATCTATTTCAAATCTCTTTGATTCTTCAGTATGCTAGAAATAAGTTGGGCTGTAAGTTCACTTATTATATCTTCTACAACATAGGGTAGCTAGGTTTTTTAAAACTTGTTTTTGTTGTCCTTCAGCTTCAATTCTGTGCTTCTGGGCCTATGTGATAAAGCCAGGGACCCTATAATCACTGATGTTTTAGAAGTCAGAGAGCAAAACATGTGAGAACATGTGTAAAATTAAGAGAATACATTCTAAAGAATGTCATCCTCTCCTACTGCATGGCTTTATGACTTAAACCCTATTTTTTGGCCTGTTTCCGGATTTAGGTTATCTCTGAAGTAGGCCCTGAATAAGTGGGTGATACTAACGTACATTCAAAGTAATCAGTTACACAGTAGAACAAAAGCAGAATAATCAGAGATTTAACCATTAAGGAATAAAATTTACTTCAAGGAGAAAACATTTAAGAGTTCCAATCCTTTTGGATTTTGATCATTGTTCCATCCTTACACAACTTTATTTAAGATACAAAAGGTAAAAACTAAAAGGCTCACTTCGTAGGAAGTTCCCACACCATACCTTCAGCCAAACACTATAAAGACCAAGTGTTTTCTGATTGGAGATGAACTCAGATGGTAAAACAGACGGACATCAATTCAAACTTTATGGATTCTTTGCTATACTACTGACATTTCTACAAGCTTGGCTTCCTGAAAAATGCACAATAGAAAATTATTATTTATTTACAAAGTGTTTAGCTGTGGACCAATAACACTGGGGTCATGAAAACCAAGCCTTTGTTTCTTTTGGCTGCTGCTTGTTGGTGAGGCTCCAGAAGGCTTGAAAAGAGCCAGGCCAAAGTGGACAGATCAGGGGTAGATAAAAGTAAGAGAAAACCTGAGATCAGGACCATGAAAAAACTTTTACCTCACAGCAGTGAGTCCACCTCTGACATAATTTCTAACATTCAAATCTCATAAAGACTTAATGAGTTTTATTCCCCATCTTGTTATGGAAACTTCTCAGGTGATGGGAAAAATAATCCTCCTAGGACCAAAAGAAGGTAAAATAATCACATCTACTTTGGGACAGTCCCCTGCCACTTGCTCAATTTACAGACGTGAAACATGCTAGAGTAGCTTAATAAAACATCTTAAGAGAACAAAAAGCATTACTTTAAAAATCACTAGGTGGGAATTCTCTCGTGGCCCAGTGGTTAGGGCTCCACGCTTGCACTGCAGGGGGCACGGGTTCGATCCCTGGTAGGGGAACTAAGATCCCACATGCTGCGCCACTGCCAAACAAAAAACCCACTACGTACTACTTTAAATTACTTACTTAAACCACTGCTAAAGAAAAGCTTTGCTTATATTAGCAACAAAGTGTCACAATTAAGACAGCCTCAAAGCATTAAAAATAATCAAGTAAATTAGAATATATATGCAAAGGTAATCTAAAAGCAGCAATCTGAAAATCTGCTGCTATAAGGTCAACATATGAAGTCTGAACATTGTTAAAGAAGGAAATGCTCAGAAAAAGTGAGAAAGGTGACATTCTGTGGGATGAAACCTAGTGTCTGGCCAAATGTCCATTTTTTTTTAATGTATATTTATTTATGGCTGTGTTGGGTCTTCGTTTCTGTGCAAGGGCTTTCTCTACTTGTGGCAAGCGGGGGCCACTCCTCATTGAGGTGCGTGGGCCTCTCACTATCGTGGCCTCTCTTGTTGTGGAGCACAGGCTCCAGACGCGCAGGCTCAGTAGTTGTGGCTCACGGTCCCATTTGCTCCGTGGCATGTGGGATCTTCCCAGGCCAGGGCTCAAACCCGTGTCCCCTGCATTGGCAGGCAGATTCTCAACCACTGCGTCACCAGGGAAGCCCTAAATGTCCTTTTTTAATTTAATCTTTTGTGCTACAAGGTTTTGTGTGAGCCTTTTCAGCCCATTGTTTCCCTGCAGTTTGACGGGAGAGCTCCTTGGTCTGGCTAGCCAGGGTGACTGCACTGCCCCCAAGCCTGTCCTTCCAATACAATACCCCATATAATTATTCAGAGAAGAGGCCAGCAGTATGGACCACTATGACACCTGGGTCATGGCCTCTGACATAGAATCTGGGGCCAGACCAAGTCTGGTCCAGCAGCAGAGGAGCAGGAAAAATGCTAAGGGGGATGCGTGGGAAAGGAAAGCTGAGTGAAATGCTCTACTTTAAAATGCTATGTGTAAGCACAGTAACAAAAACACAAATCACATTTGAATGATGTGATCTGGCTTCAAGTTATTGAAATGCTGTAAGACTAGTGTTTCTCTTCTCTCTAAACCATGATGCCATTAGGAGACCAAGTCTCTTCTAAGAGGGATTTCTTTGTCTTGTATTATCAGACTTATGTTAGAATGGAAAAAGTTCATGATGGTTGAAATAATGCCTTACATAAATGCGCTAGTATGCTGATTTACAAAGAGGTTTTTTAGCTAAAAGAGTGTAAATTTTACTTTAAGTCTAGATTAAAAATGCATTCTCCTTTTGTTCATGAACTGAACTTCTGCAAGGGATTGTTAATCATAAACATAATTCACTTTGCATTAAAAATTTAAAGAAAGTTTTTTTTTTAATGATCACCATGCCAAAATGTTATAAATGTATTCTGTGGTAATCCAGAATATTTATCTGAGTGTAAAACAGACAGAATGGCAGATGGAATGGGCAATCCCCCACTCTCCCAGCTTTCCCTCTCTGTTCTGTAGAACAGCTCTCTATGGAAGCTGATGGTAGAGTATTTGTCTAAACCTGAAAAGACTCAGTCCCTTTTGTCCTGCACCCTTGAAGGGCCCTAAGACAAATAACACCTCTCACTCCCAGTAAAAACATCCCCTCTCCTACTGAGTTTAGGATAATTTGGAAGGAAGTTCTTTGTATGTGACATTTGAGATTACTTTCCTATCAAAATAAGTACATCCTATTGGTTATCTCTAATTTAAAAACCTTCCCCAAAAGACTGGGATTGTTTTGTAAAATCCAGAAGCATAAGGCTTTCCCAATTATATTGTGTTCACAAATACTGTGATCACGTTATTTCTTTTTTGATCATGTGATTTCATTTTCTACATCTATTAGGCTTTCAAGACTTTTTTAAAAATCTATTTTTTATTTTTGACAAATGTATTACACTTTGGGTTGTCTGGATAAGAAATATTTGGAGTTGAAGATTTCTACTTGAACGTTGCCGTGAATGAATCTGATTTTCATCCAAACACTGAAAAACAAATCTGAAAGTGATAATGGAGGCTCCAAGAAACACAGTTTTTGATCTTTTATGCTCTTTTCTTATGGCATTCCTTTCCCTTTGGGAATCCCCATGGAAGAAAGGCACTTCCATGGTCTAATTTTGTAAGATGAGTGAACAATGCTACTGAGTCTCTCCTACCACACCATCAATGGAATTATGCCCATAGTTGATAGTTCCTGTGGGTTGGGGAAGAGAAAAAGAACGAAGACTCCAAAAAAGCAGGGGCTTAACTGTCTCAAAATTGATAACAGCTTTATGTGAAGCGTACTAATAAGGCTGGTCCACATATATGTTCCTAAATAATTTAAAAGAGAATAAAATAGAGCGATTGCTGATTATAAGAATTTTTAACACAGAAAAAGTGTTAGAATGGGGGGTGCATTTTAAAAGGCTGTAAAATTTACAAACGAAGTTTACTTAAAGTCGTTACGTAAGAAAGTGAAATAAGTTCCTTTGATTATGTTGATATTTCTATCAAGAGCAATTCTTACCCTAAAAGCATCCAAAGTACTTGACTTGCGCTACTATACTTGGCTTAGCATTTGTTTAACTAGCTGCTCTGTCTGCCAACACACAGACACTGTCTGTTTGACATACATCATTGCCTTACAAACAATATTTTTGTAGACTGACAGAGAGAGCCTATTCATGACAACCAAACTTCCCCTGAAGCCATGAAATAAATTTCCTTCCAGGACTAACATTTCTCCCTTTCACTGTCATGGGCTCGCCATGCCATTTTGACCTTTCTGTGAGGCAACATGAAAATACCATCTATCATCTCCTGAACCACAGTGACTTGGCTGGAGGTGCACCATTTCATGGCAAAAACATCTGTGGTCTGATAACCATTCCTCCAAATCTCAGCCCTCGGCAGTTAAAAGCATGCTTACAAGATGGGAGAGAAGCAGGTAGACAGCTTGAAGCCAGTCTTAAATTTCTTCTCAAGTAGGAAATGTAAGCTGGTAAAATACCAGCTTCATCAATCATAGTGATAAAACATGATTGCGTTACTTATTTATGCCTCCTTTAGAACTCACAAGAAGCACTATATTACAGCAATTTACTTAAACTTTGCTGAAGGTACCACTTCAAAACTGATTTTAATGTTAGCAGATAAGAGACTTCTGGGAGTTTGATACAAGCAGGTGCAGGTCATTACCATGTTAATTGGCTATAAACAGTCCACTCAAATTCTCTATAAACCTTAAATCTTTCAGGTACTGAAAGACACTGAAGATGTTTGGGGGTGCTTGGAAGTTATTCAGTATATCTTTAAATAGTTTTCAACACATATGATAGAGAATCTGAAGCAATTTGAGCATATGAAGTTAAACTAAAAACATTTCCTGAGAAATAAAATATTCAACAGAAGACCTAAGTTTTCTTATATTCAATCTGAAATATATTATTATAAGGGAATTCCCTGGTGGTCCAGGGGTTAGGACTCGGCACTTTCACTGCCGTGGCCCGGGTTCAATCCCTGGTTGGGGAACTAAGATCCTGCAAGCCATGCGGTGCAGCCAAAAGAAAGAAATATATTTTTATAAACACCAGTTTATAAACATTCCAAGGACAGAAGAAATATTCAGTTGTTTAAGGAAATAATTTGTTTTTAGTTCCTCAAGTGACCTTTAATTGGAAGGGTTACTGGATAGTATGAATAAGAAACTGATTTTCTGTATTTTTTTTCTCAGTAGGTAAAATTATATTACAATGTATGCCAATTGATATAACTTAAATATCCCACACATCTCTAGAAAATTGTTTTATATAATCAATTGTTATTTCAGAAGTGCTGTCGTTTTAACCACGTGCATAATCATTGTAAAACCATTCCTAACTTGGAGAAACTAATCAAACACACAGCACAGAGCATTTTTAACCTTTTATTTTTTAAACATTTTGATATATTTTCCTTATTTCTTATTCTCTTATCTGTATGTGCATGTGCTCAAGTGTACATATACACACCACTTTTTCTTTTGTTGAATTATCATACACTTCACACCTAAATACGTGGACATGTTTCCCCTGAGAACAAGGTGAAACATATATAACCACAATACCATTATTACACCCAATAAACTTAACAATGACACAATTTTATCTGATACATAGTCTATTTTTAAATTTCCCACCGATAATGTCCTTTATATTCCCCACCCCCGCCCAAATTCCTGAATCCAACTGAGGGTCACACACTGCTTCTTCATCTAGAATTGTTCCCTGTCCTTTTCCTATCTTTTGTGACAATGACAATGACATCTTTAAAGAATCCAGTCCAGATGTTTTATAGACTATCTCACATCTGGATTTATCTAATTGTTTCCTCATTGTCAGATCCAGACTAAATGTTTTTGGCAAGAATATTACACAGGTTAGATTATGACTTTAATATAGAGTTTTTTTATTAAGGGAAATATAACTTAAAATACACATTTTTTGTAACTGCAAATTTGTTATATTTCTTGTTGAAGAGCAACTATCATAGTTTCAAAAGCTTTCCTAACTCCAGAATAGTGTTTTCTTAGTGGCCAATTTTATCTCTGTATTTATCTATATTTATCCATATGAATGTATTAAACTCTTGCCTGACAAGACAATGAAAAGTACCAACTTGTTTTTAGGGTTCTTATAAGATTTCTAGAAATATCTGGGACTCTGTACGTAAATAATGCAAATGCATATTTGTTTCCTTAATTCTCAATGACTCACACTGGAATGCCAATTTGTAATATACACAGCCTAGGAATAGAGTAAACCAAGAAATCAGGGCCATAAAGTGTGCAATTCAGTTAACATGGGACAAAGAATTGATATGATTAAAACAATCACTGTAATTTCTGAGTGGATATACGCATAGAAAAAAGGGCCTTTTAAAAAGAGTGTTTCAAATATAGTTTCTATAGTTTTGTAGGGTCAGAATTAAGGCCCACCTGCCCTGATTTTTCTTCTGAGACAAAAGGCCATTTTATGAAAAGAGTGGGAGTGTATTCAAGAAAGGGAAACCATACTAAAAATCATCATACTTGGTCATCCAGATGGAGAAATGTGAAAGTTCAAAATATTTATTTTAATTGTTTCCTCCGTTAGTATCTCTAGGTCATCCAAAACGCTGTAACTTGTTAAATGATCCTAGAAACTACAGGAATCTTCTTCCCTTATTAGCTTAAGTCATTGTCAAGCATAATATAGTTTTCAATACAGATTCACAGAGACTCTCCAACAACGTGAGCATATGGTTTTTTCGGAGGTACTGTATTTTCGGAATTTAGTTAGTATATTAAAATCTTCTAATAATTAAAATATCCTGTTCCCCCCAGCTACCAGTGTTTGTGGTTTGCTTTGGCTGCAAGGAAGCTCATAGCTAAATTCATAGGCATTTCTAGCAACTGTACAGGATCTTACAGCATGCAACAAAGAAGTCGTTATCCTGGTTTCTCTGACTCTTTCAATCTTGATTTGTCTTTGCTCCAATTTTTTCATCTAAGTATAGTCAATTAAAATATACTTTACTGTTTTCTCTCATTATGATCAAATACATGTTTGTTACAGAAAATTTATGTAACTAAGGCCAAAAGAAATAAAAATAAAATATCCTTAAGACTGGCACCCAGAGATAAGCACTGTGAACATTAGTTTGTATGTTTTTTCATTCCCTTTCCTATCCATATGCACCCATACTCAGTATATTTTATATTTCATAACTGCTGTTTTTCAGTTAATATCCTATGGACAACTATTCCTATCATTAACTATTCTAAAACATTCCTTCTAATGTCTACATTTATTCAAATTGTATGGATGTACCAAGTTTACTTTATTAAACCTCTGTAGCTGAATATTTAGGTTTTCTCAGCTTTTCACAATTATAAATGACCCCATACACTACAGTGAGCATCCTTGTGGTTAAGTGTTTGTGCGTGTTCATAATACTTTCTTATGGCAGGTTCTATTAATAGAGTTGCTGGGTAAAAGAGTGTATATTATTCCACCCCCTGTTGGTGTTGCCTAATTATCCCTAGAAAAGCTGTGTATCAATTTACACTCCCACTATTAATATGAGTGTTCTTTAATCCCAAACACTTACTAACACTGGGCCTTATATCACCTATTTCTTTATTTTGTTGAATTTTGTGTTTCTGTATTGAGTTACTCCAAATCTTTCTTAGAAGGAAGCAGGAGGTATATAAATTTGAAATAATGACTAGCTATAGATATATTTACAAAATCTACCAGGGAAGATGTATAAACTGTGATAATCAGGCACAATGTGGTGCCTACCGTCTGCACAGGTTTCCTAAGTTATTGTTAACATCCTGGCATGCTGAGAAAGCTAAGATGCCATTTTTACCTTCAGCTGAAGCAACTGCTCTAGTTTCTATGATAAAGTAAGTGTCAATGGAGTCACCTATCTTGGCCAATTCAAGAAGCCTCCACTTACATAGGACAGCCTACGTTCTGGGATGTTATGCAAAGTCTTTGAAGAGTTCAAACATCTCAAAATGGAAGAGAAATGTACAATTTCAATAAACTCTGTCAGGATTATGTTATCACAGCAGCTTACCCAAATGAACTGATAAATCAAGTTGTTTAGATAGGAAAATATACCAGTATTTAGCCTGTTTTGATGATTAGTCTATGACTATGTTTACATCATGCCTCCTTTAAGTCTTTCATTATTCCATTAAGGTCCTTCACCTAGTTAACTTCTATTATCTTTTAGGTCTCAATTCACCATCAGTATCAGTATTAGATCTCAATTCACTAACCCAATGCCCACTCGCAAACTATATGGTGTCCTCTATAACTTATCACTTCCTATGCTTTTCCATCGCAGCACTTACAAAAGCTGTCAATTACAATTTATATGGTGATTTGATTAATGTCTGTTTCATCCTCTAGATGGTAACGTTTCATAACTGTGGTAGTTAGTTAGAAATAACCAATTATCTATTTTAGAACAGTGGTCTCTAAATTTTTTTCATTTTACCCTCCATTAGTAACTTTTTTTCTAGCAAGCACACTCATAACATATATACACGTGTGACTGTCCTATTATGTACATTGTGAAATAAACATACAAAAATATTTTTAAAGGCTAAGATAAAAAATACTTTCCTCCAGTAATGCCTGTCTTGTAGCTTGCTCCCCTCCACCTCATGGTGTGTATAATTTGTACAAAGCTTAACATTTCATTTGCATTAACTAAGTTTTTTTTAAGAACAAGGTTAAAACAGAAACAAAACAAAACCCCCAAGTATAATTACTGCTATGCAGCAAATGTTTTTTTTCTATCCACCCTGAAGTTTCTTTCATGTGCTAATGTGGTATTTAAAAAACCTCCTCTCCTTTAACTTAGATCTTTAAAGACCTCACACATCTAAAGATTCTTTACATTCACCAGAAACTTCCAGAGTGGTCTGAGGGTTGACATGCAGTATGATTAATGGATAGTACTGATTTAATTTCCTAAAACAAGAGTTTTCCCTTCTGTAAGGAAAACTGTTGTTCGCAATTCATGTCAAGCATTTTACCATGCTTACAGATTCTTATTTTTAAATAAGAAGGCAAAGCTTATTGAAATTTTTCCTTCATTTATAAAATTACCACTGGAAAAGTTCTGGCCTATAAAACAATCAAGAGCTGATCAATAACTATGAGCATCTTCCTAATACCAAAGAAACATGGCTTTTATTTGTTACCATTTTAATGAGGTTTTATTCGCACATGTAGAAAGGAAGCAGAAAATATAACAGAAGATAAATTTAATAAATAAACTTCAAAATGTAAATACAAAGTGCTCTAGAGACTACTGGGATATTTTAGGAGCTAGATACATAAGGTTAAAGATTCAGTATTAAAGTATTAGTTAAATAATTATTAAATAGATATGAACATCATTAGACAGTAAATTATTAAAGTTTCTTCAAAGATCTTAATTTGGTGTCATTTGGAATGAAGTTAAAAATTCTTCTGTGGGGTAGGGATGGATTGGGAGTTTGGGATTAGCAGATGCAAACTATTATATACAGGATGGATAAACAACAAGGTCCTACTCTACAGCACAGGGAACTATATTCAATATCCTATGATAAATCATAATGGAAAAGAATATGAAAAAGAATGTACACATATGTATAACTGAATCACTTTGCTGTACAGCAGAAATTAACACAACATTGTATATCAACTATACTTGAATGAAATAAATTTTTAAAAATACTTTTCCTGGAGACAAACAGCAGGACTCATTTTGTTCTCATATACTTTTTATATTTGCTATCTGAAGAAAAATTTGACTACTTAACACACAAAGAGAGAAACAATTGGCAATTCCCATTCTCACTCATATTTCAATAGCGCCTGTTTCTGGGTTTTTTTGGTAAGTTTTCTGTTGTTTTGCTTTCCCTAAAGAAAAGATATTTCAAGTGGAAATTTGCTTTGAGGGAGACAGCAGGAAGGGATATTTGATGAGAGTGAAGGAAGCAGTGAAGGACACTTTGCCTCCGGCATCCCCAACTCTTAACTACTCTAACATCAGACCCCAAACTTAAGTGACCTCAGACTCAAAAGTGGAAATACATCACAATTGGTATTTCACTTTATAGACTGGTAAAAAAAACACTGCCACTTGAAATAATGGAACTTCCTTATCCTGCTTATTTTCCCCTTCTCCACAGGGGCCTTACTTTATTTAGGGTTCTTTTCAGTCAGGCATGAGAAGCGAGGCTCCACAAGTACTGTAAATCTTTACCCCAGCAACAAAGGTCAAAGGGTTATCTGTGCTATGTAGTTTTAGAGTAGATGATTTTCTTTATTCTTTTCTTTCTTTCTTTCTCCTTTTTTTTTAAGAAAACAAAACATATGCATATGAAACACAGCAAGCTAATTTAGGTACTAAAAGAATTCCTCTTCTATAGATGAACTGCTTTCTCAAGAAAGCTACTAAATATCAACTTTTCAGGCATTTTACAAAAGGAAACTAGATGCAACCGAGTTTCCCTCCCCACCACCACTGTCTGCTAGAAAACTTGCCACACAGCTGCTAAAGCAGTAATATAACTTCAAACCTACAAAAGTGATGACCATTTAGGCAAATGCATCAATTTCATTCTTGAAAAAAAAAACAACTTTGCTTTATCCTTTAAAAAAAAAAAAAGAGTAGGCTTTTTTGTTCACAAATTATACCTCATTTACTAACAAGACAAATGTTTTTCAGAGCTTTTCATGTTTAGAGCATTTTGAAAGGTAATGACTGTTCAAGACTAAGAATATAAAAGTCCAGGAAAAACTATCGAAATTCTTTTCCCAATTATTTTTGTGGCTTTGATATGGAAAGTTGAACCTTAATATCTTTTTAAAGATGGATAAACATATTTAAGAAAACATAGGCATTTATTGTTGCCTTTCTTCTCTCACCAAAACAATTTTTTTTTTAAAAAAAACAATCTTTTTAAAGTAGGAAGTAAAACTGTTGAGTGTAACATCCCCTAGCGTGCCACTGATACAATTCTGATACAGTACAATATACAGCACAGAGTAAAAGGCATTTATTCTTTCAGGAGACACTGTCATTTTAATGCTCTTTGCAATCCTCTGAATTTAAGTGGTAGAAATGCAATTTTAACAGTACTGCTATTACATTCAACTGAGTTACAAAAAAAAGCTACAAAAAGGCTTTCATATACTGAAGAGGGCAAAATATCTTCTGTGATCTGCTGCAAGATACAATCTGGAATTTGCCAACTATATTTCTCCCATAATATATCAGCAATGGTTTGTCTAATCCCTTTTGCTTCTTTCTTACTCAAAATTCCTCTATCTTTTGCGGCAAGTAAAGGAAACTGATAAATGTTTAGAATTGCACCAAATTAAGAATATAAATATGACCTCATCTATATGGAAAGAATTTCAGTTTCCTAAGGTCTATGAAGATGATTAAAAAAAATAAGATAGCACTGAAAGTGACAACTCAGAAAATGAGAATGTTCAAAATTTCACATAGTAAGAGAAATTTCAATGAGATTTGTTGGATGTGCCCCACTTTCCTGAAAATGACCTAATGTCTTTCATTTTACAATTATGCTGACAATGGTTTCTTCTGCTCAAATCTTTGCAGCTAAGACAGAAAGATGCTGGGTCCCTTGCAGCAGGACAGCATCAGTGTGTAGGCTTAACTCCAAACTGCACACCAATGATTCACCATCTCAGATCTTCTGAAATCGAACCCATATATTAAGCTGCTAGAGACATCTCCACCAGAACACCAACCTTTCCAACTCAACATGGTCAAAACTGAACTTAGTATCTCCCACTTTTCCAAACCTGGTCTTAACTCCTAAAGCTCTACTCCAATTAAAGTATCGTCCACCCAGAGCTCGAGAACTGGTCCAACTTCTTCCTTACCTAATCATATTTACAAACAGCTAATAGTTACTGAGCACTTACTATGTACCAGTGCACCTTGTTGAGGGTTCCGCATGTACTAGCACACTTAATTCTCAACATCCTGGACATTGTGCAAATTGAGGTTCGTGGAGGTGCAGTAACTTGACCAAGATCAAGTGTGTGGAGAGCTAGAATTCAAAGCCTGGCCATCTTATCTCAAAACCCTCAGTCTTCTATTTTAAATTTTAAAACTGACATTTTGGGGATGTATGGTTCTATTTAACACATGCACAGATTTGTGTAACCACCACCACAATCAGGAAACAGAACAATTCCATCATATAAAGAAACTGCTGGTGCTGCCCCTTTGTAGGTAAATCCTACTCCCACCCCAATCTACGGCAATCATTCATCTGTTCTCCATCCCTATAGTTTTGACTTCTCAAGAATGTCACATAAATGGGGACTTCTCTGGTGGTCCAGTGGGTAAGACTCCACGCTCCCAGTGCAGGGGACCAGGGTTTGATCCCTGGTCAGGGAACTAGATCCCACATGCCTCAACTAAGAGTTCAAATGCCACAACTAAAAGATCCCACAGGCCGCAACTAAAAAAAAGATCCCACACGCCACAACTAAAGATCCCACATACCACCACGAAGATCGAAGATCTCACATGCAGTAACTAAGACCTGACACAGCCAAATAAATATTTTTTTTAAAAAAAAGGAATGTCACATAAATGGAGTCATACAGAATGTAACCTTTTGAGACCAGCCTCTTTCACTCAGCATAATGCCAATATTCATCAACAAACTATCGCAAGTAGCCATATAGTTCATTGCTTTTTATTGCTGAGGAGTAATTCAATGGTATGGGTACATCACAGTTTGTTTATCCACTCACCCACTGAAGGACAACTGTTGTTTCCAGCCTGCGGGGGACTGTGAATTGAGCTATACATTTTATGTATAGGTTTTTGTGCGAACATCAGTTTTCATTTTTCTACAGTAAACACATAGGATGAGATTGCTGGGTCACATGGCACAGGCATGTTTAACTTCATAAGACAGCACTGAACCGTCTTCTAGAGTGGCTGTACCATTTTGCATTCCTACAATAATGCATAAGAGTTCCAGGTGTTCTGTACCCATGTCAGCACTTGTTATTGGCAGTTTTGACATTTAAAAAAATTTTAGTCATTCCAATAGATATGTAGTGGCAGGCATCTTACTGTAGTTAAAATTTTTTAATTTGCATTTTGGTAATGGCTAATGATGTTGAGCATCTTTTCATAGACCCCTTAGGCATAATCCCTACATATGAAGGTCTCCTATTAGGCCCACATGTAATCAGTCAAGTTCTAAGTGTGAAAAACTTCATACCTGCCTTCTCTCCAATGAACTACTGTCTTAGCTTATACTTATTATTTTAGATTATTTCAACAACCATTTTACTGATTTCCTGTCTTCAGCAGCCCCCTCTCTCCCTGGCTCATGCTCACTGCATTCTCTAAACCTATCCTCTACAATACAATTACCAGTTATCTGTCTAAACAAGCCATGTCATTTTCTCATTTAAAAACTTGCTGGCTCTGCACTACTAACAAGATAAGACGAAGACTAACTAATTTATCAAGGTACACAGGGTCCTTAAAACATGGGACCTAGTTAACTCTATGGTTTTAGCTTCGGTAACTCCTACCCATGCAACCCATGTTTCAGCCATAGCAAACCAATGAGGCTACCTCTTTTAATCTTTTTGTTTCTGTACATTTTAAGCTCCTATAATTGGAATGATTTTCCTCCATTTCTCTACTGGGCAATTTTTTAGCATACAGTAAAATTAGTCATTTATCCTCTGTGCTTTCAGAGTAGTCTGACTATACCTCAATTTTGTCTATCAGCACATTTTCCTATGAACGCTGATAGGTCCTCCAGGCTGAACTTAAACACTTCGGAGGCAAGCATGCCATTTTACATTCAGGTTCCTTGTGCCCAATCCAGGGCCTGGTGAGTATGTGCATTCAATCAATATACGTTAATTTTTAAATTTTAAAAATAATGGGGAACACATACATAGAAACTTCTGAGAAAAATGTGTATTGTATGAACCCTAAAATTAGAAATCTTGCATTTCTAATTGGCACTATCTTCTAGGCAATGTCTTCATGAGGAGTTAGAAGAAATCACAGAAGTCAAAACTGCATGTTGTGGGGATGGTTTGGATTTTGCAATTAATTTGCTGGTAATTAATTTACACTAATTAAACGGTAACTGCAGCCCATTATCAGTCATTTCTAAATGGAGTTCAACTGATTTGCAAGGCCAAAGAGCTTCTGTGTTATAAGCCTTCTAGTAGGGCCCAAGAGACCAGCCCCAGGAAAGCATAGGAGTCTCTTTATCTGAGACCTATTGAGTTCCATAAAACACTGTACTCACACAGTGCTAATGAGGGCTTTACAAACAGTACTGTAGCTCTTAGAGCCCACTGTAAAGCTCAATGATAGCAGCTGAGTGGGCTGAAAAATATTCTCCTTTCGAGTGACTATTAAACGCTCCTGGCTTCATGCTGTCGATTCAAAGAACAGTTTGTGTTATGGGTTTATGGAATCCATGGCTATGTTTATTTCTTTGATCATTTAAAAACATAATATTTAATTAACTTGGCACTATCACAGTTACCTAAAATGAGATGACCAAAGTAAGAGTAATTAGGTTTTCTCAGGGGATAGAATATGTTATTAGATATATGACTGGATGCCTCCTGAGAGTTTACTCAACCCAAAAGAAACATAAATTAAAACACTTTAACTAATACAGTTATAGAACTGGCTTAAAGGGAGGCATAAGCCAAAGGTCCAAATACCTTTCCCTTATATGTTAAAATGATAGTTTTTTTTTTTTTTCCAGATATGGGATCAATATTACCTAACACTTTGTAAATGATTTTTGAAGAGGGTCTGCACAGTGAAATTTCCAAATTTGCTGATCTGGTGGATATTATATTATACAATGATTATAATCCCCAAAAGTTGAGTATAAAGCGTTTAAAACAACAGAATAAGCTGTTTTCTAAAGGAATTTTAATTTACCATTTGTGTACATGGAAACTGCCATGTACAGTAGGGACTACAGCAAACTTAGAGTATAGACTTTTATAACATGTGTGAACCAGAAAGTAAAAAGAAAGTTCACAAAACCTCCTCTTTCAGGGAAGAAGCAGTTCTGAGCTGCTTTTATGTCTCATTTCTCTATATTATATTCTACACACTGCAACAGAAAGATATTTCTAAACATAAATCTAATCAGGCCACTGACTTGCTTAAAATCATTTAATGGCTTCACACTGCCTTAGGACAAAGCCCAAATTCCCTCATGTGCCTTACCAGGTGTTGGCCTCTTGCAGGCCTCTCCAATTTCACTCTGGTCATAGAAACACTTAGTTCCTCCAGAACATGGTCTCCCTCACCTCCTGGCCATCCCACATAAATTCCAGCATTCCCTGAGTATTTCCTGGGTTCTGCCATTCCCTCTTTGTAAAGGCAGATTTACCCTGAAGCTATGAAGCTTAACTTTCAGAGCCCCTGACCTGCATGGGGTCTATTAAGGACACTGTACTACAGTGTATTTTTATATTATTTTAATTTATTTTATTATATATTATTTTATCAGGCTCCACATAACCTGTATCTGCCCCTGCCCCTTTGCCTGCCTAATACTAATCTTCCTTTAGATCTCAACATAAATGTTATTTCTTCTTGAAAGCTATCCCCATTTTAGCCCTAAAATAGGTCAGAGGCCCCTGCCAAGTGCCGTAACAGCAATCTGACATCTACTAGCAAGGAGTTCATCACACTTTATTTTAATTGCTTACTTAATTATCATTCTTCCTCCTAAGTTCCCCAAATGCTATGATTATGCCTACATTAAATATGGCTGTGTTCTAATGTAGGGACTACCACATAGTGAGTGTGAATGAGAATGAATTCACACTGAGAATGAATCTGTGAATGAGTATCAGTGGCAAACAAAATATAGAAACGAAGGGCCCAAATGAGAAGATTATACCTGAAAGCCTGTGATTCATCCACTCCTTGGATGTTTGGGAAGAAATGTACTGACTGAATGATGATACTCATGAAAGGCCATGTTTTTCTCCATGTGTAAGCTGAGAAGTATGGGGAAGTGTGACTAGAAGCAAGATAAGCAGTAAGAAGTGCAGTAAACATGGACTAAAGAAAGGTTTAGTAGGAACAATAATTAAAAACTATAATTGGCTTGACAATTAAGAGAGTCAGAAATATAGGAACCTAGAAGGCACAATAACAAATTTCTGAAAGATTTCCAACAAGAATAACAAACTAGAGCTAAGAGTTATTAAGTTATAAAGAAATAACACTGGCTATTTAGGAAAAATACTACTAGGTCATCTAGACCAGTGTTTCCACTTTTATGTGCGTACTAGCCACCTAGTAATTATATTAAAATGGAGACGGATTCGGTGGGTCTGGGGAAGGGACAGGGCGAGCCTGAAATTCAGCATTTAAATAAAATTCCAGATTATGCTGCTGATCTTGGGACCACACTTTAAAGAGTAAGGACTATAAAGTCTACAACTGGAATTGGCAAACCATAGTAATATGGTCTACTGTCTTTGGGCTACCTGCCAACTAAAAATGGTTTTATATTTTTGAGTGGTCAGAAAAAATTTTAAGCAATATTTTGTGACACGTCCAAATTATATGAAACTCAAATTTTAGTCTCCATAAATACAGTAAGGCTTTTTACTGGAACATAACCAACACCCATGCATTTATGAATTTTCTATGCTGCTCTGTGCTACAGTGGCAGTGGAAGAGACCATATAGCCCACTGTATTAGTCTGCTTAGGCTACCATGACAAAACACCATAGACTGGATGGCTTAAACAACAGAAATTAACTTCTCATAGTTCTGGAGACTGGGAAGTCCAAGATCAAGGTCTGGCAGCAGTCCGTTTCTGGTAAGAGCTCTCTTCCTGGCTTGTAGACAGTCACCTTCTCATTGCCTCATACGGTGGAGAGAGCTCTGGTATTTCTTCCTCTTCTTCTAAGGGCACCAGCCCTATTGGATTAGGGTCCCACCCTTAGGACCTCATTTAACATTTGTCACTCTCTCAAAGGCTCTATCTTCAAATACAGTCACATTAGGGGTTAGGGCTTCACCATATGAATTTGGTGGGAACATAAAAATTCAGTTCATAAAGCCCACAAAGCCTAAAATATTTACTATCTGACTCATTACAGAAAAAATTTGCCTGGCCCTGGTCTAGACCCTTGTTTCTCAAAGTGAGCAGAAATGCAAAAATTTCAGGCTTCACCCAGACCTACTAAATTTTAACAAGGTCCCTGGGTAAATTCATACACATATTAAAGCTCAAGAAGTAGTGGTTTCCATATCTAATGATCATGGTAAGTTATATGGGAAAAAAACTTTTTTAAATACAGATTTTCAGACTCTACCCTGGGAAGAGAACTATGTTATTGTAAAAACAACTACAACAGCTAACATTTGTTGAGGACTTACAATGCAATTTACAATGCAATGTTAACCCTTATGTGTATTATGTCATTAAATCTTCCTAACATTCTAAAATAACTATTATTATTATTATCCCTATTTAAAAGATTAGGCAAAAAACGAGGATTTAATTTGTTAATAAGCTGTGGAGCTTGTAAGTTAAACCTAGGCAGCAGACATGAAGCTTAGTCAACTGATGTTTTTCTTTTAACTATCAGTGCCACGTGCCTCCCATAACAAAGCACTGTAGATGACGCACCATGGGAATGACTGACACCATTTGGGGTCACAAGAGGATTCCCAGAAGAGTTAAGACTTAAAAGTTGAGCAAGATTTTTTCCAGAGAGAAGAGATAGGTCTCCAATTTTGTCCAGAGAGCATTAAAAATATTTTAAAATGGAAGATTACCTTTCATCCTAGAAGAAGAATTTAAGGAAAGATAAACAGATGATTAACTGTAAATTTTGTATAGTTCTTACAGTTTCATCAACCTGCAAACATTCTGTTTTTAACTAGAGGTAGTTGCAAATTGGCAAATGAAAATCTTTTTATTGTCTTTATATAGCAGTACGTTTTTAGTAATGGGATTTTTAGAAGTGGATGCTCCATTTTTTGAGGTATTGGTTTTTTAAGTATTTTTTTTAAAAA
The DNA here is from genome assembly GCF_964374135.1 of Grampus griseus. Classification (NCBI taxonomy): domain Eukaryota; kingdom Metazoa; phylum Chordata; class Mammalia; order Artiodactyla; family Delphinidae; genus Grampus; species Grampus griseus. Next base: position 99,250,125 of record NC_139018.1, read on the forward strand.
TTTTAAGTATTACGGTTCTAAAATGTGATTTGAATATCAATCATATTTGGCATTGTTGGATATTGCAGAGAAGGGAATTTTCAAAAATTTTTACTCTCTTGATAAATTAGGAATAAATAGTTCAGTGTTCCCTAAAGTCTGTGTTTAAGTTTCAGCATGTTTTGTCTTGATAAAAGATTAAACACAACGTAATAACTTAAAAGATATTTAACAGTGAAGGAAGTGAAATACAGTACTTTTTAAATGTTCCCTTTGTTATGTTATAATTTGTACTCACAGTCAATTTTATGGCCTACATAGTAGATGGTTTCCAAAATCATTTCTTTAAGAAGTCTACTGACTTCAGTTAAATGAACTTATTTTGTAATTATTTGAAAAGAATGAAAGAACACAATCAGATACTGTTCAGAGCAACTATTTCTACTAAAAGTGAAAATTAACTGTGGTAAAGCACAGGAAGAACTGAAGAGAGGCAAAAAATGTGAGGTTATGTCCCCAAAGATCTTTCCTGTGGTAAACGACAGCAATAATGTTAATGGAATTTTTCCACCAAACCTAAAAATGGTCTGTTAACAAATAAATGCAAAGTGATCTCAGAGAAACCAATGCTGCTTTATGAAGTCAAAGCTCATCTGGACAGAATGCTTAATGATATTTATGTTGTCGACTATACATTACTTCAGCATGGAAGACTCCTGGCATCTATAATGACATTTAAACTGGTAGTCAATATCAAAGCACCAGATTATTTGAAATGAATTTATAGGCTAAGTCAGTATGGAACTATACATTTGAAATTATTCATAATTAGGAAGATTTTGTTATAAAATATACTGTATTTTTTACTCCGTCTTATGTGAAATTTACAGACCAACCACATTGTAAGGATTTTCACCTGTAGCATGTTTCCAAAGACTTTCTGAGTGTTATCTAAGGCTTCCTTGTGTGAGAGGGGTGAGGGAAGACAGTCTCTGAAAAGACTTTGGCTTGCTTTAAAACGTGACTTCCATATTTCGTAAACTGAGTGATTCTAATTCTCTTCGAAACAAAATCGCTATTATAGTAAGGTTCACAATGACCCCTCTCTGCTCGAAGTGGTCTCAAAGTGGTCTCCTTTATGCCACAAAATCTTGTTCTGCCTCGACTAAAGGAAAGCTTACAACTTTCTCCAGCTATATCAACTTGGCTCACCAGTGCTAGTTGTTTTCTTTCTTGAGATATGTAGCCACACAGCCAAATCCTATTCTACTATAGTGAAAGATAACACCCAGAAATCTGACTTGATTTTACCATGCTTCTATACAAACTGGCTAAGGGACTCTAAAATTACATCATTAACTAGGGACTGTTTCCTCAGACTCCTACTCCCAGCAGAAACTGGGAGTTACAACTTTAGATTTCTCAAAAAACGATCTGAGTTTTGAAGGTGTGATTTTAAATATTTTGGATCTTTACAATCGGTGCTAAATAAAATGCTCATTAATCATGCTCGCTGTGAAATTTAATAGCACAAATTCTTTGACAAAAAAGAAGTTAAAGATTATCTAACATCAGTGTCCTAAATGCTAAACAACAGCACTATCTAAATAATCCCCCCCTTTTCACTCTATTCTACACAGACAAAACAATTAAGAACAGTTTCTGACAATCAGCTTATGAAAACAGTCCTCTTGCAATTAGAAACTCTAACTTCAGAATTTGAAGCCAATTTCTGAAATAAACAGACCAAAAAAGGAGGAACAAATTATTTCAATCAGTGTATCATCAGGGAACACAAGTGTGCTGTTAATTTTGCTTCTGTTTATTATGTGATGAATGAAACATTTAAAAATTCTATTTAAAACTGAACCAAACACTTAAAGTGCCAAGGAAAAAAAACTAAGTGAAAATAATTACTACGAAGATGCAAAATCTTGAAGAAAACCACAAACCACAATTTAGAACAAATCAAATAAACATTAAATCACAAGCCTAGTGCTTTTTATCCAACTCCCCCAAAGTAAACCACTTCCAATAAAATCAAACTGTATATATTGAAATCATTAAACTAAAACAAACTAACAACGTCAAAAAGACTTCCACTGCTCTGCCAATATTTATATTATACTAATAAAGACACAAGAGCCTTTTTTAGCCACTTTAAAAAACAAAACATTCTACATCTCAGGGAATTGAGCTTTGAGGGTTTACAGTAAAATGTTCTAAAATAACTTTCATTACTAAGTACAATTAAATTTAGTTAATCAGAAATTTGGGAGAAAATTGGACAAGTGATTCAACTTAATCTTTTGGTTTAATCCTTGTTTTTAGCAGTGGTCACATCTGTTACATTTTTTTAATCCAGTGCTATAATGCCTTACTTTAAAAAGAATTTAAAATGCTTGTTAAATGAATTGAAATATATGAACTCATTCACCTATTTCTTTCTTTCAGAAACAAAGAACTGTATGTATTACTAAGGAGAATGTGTCCCCAAAACATACTTTTTTATTGAAAACTTCATTACCTGAAGTGGAAACAAAAAGGGCAATCAGAAAGGGGATTAGCATGAAAATGAAATTTTGAGACATCAGTTTCCTACTCAAATTGACACTGAATCAGCAAACAAAAGCATTTAAATTTCGTTTCCAAGACCACTTAGTAAATCTAGTTCCGGTTAGAGTATCTTTAATGTGCAAAAGCTCAGTAAAAGCAAGTATTCACCATGTAAGACACAGATAGGGTTCCCTTAACCTACTGCCCTCTAGACATATCACACTCTGTTAAACAGGCAGCTACCGCCAGATGCTCTCGCTAAAAATGGTCACAGATGGTCAGTTGTCCAGTTAATAGAACATACTGCTCTCCCAACAGCCAAAAGTAAGACGGAAAGGAGTGAGAGCTGTTAACACTTGCCTGCTTAGTGGGTTAAACCCATTAGCTTGTAGGCCCCAAGAGTGACTTTGTAGAAAAGGAAGATGAGACCTTAGGGTTCTCAAGATTAGAAGGCATCTTAAAGGTGATCTAGTCAACAGCTGCACAGTGCTTGAATCCACACAACTGCATCCCTGCCAGTCAGCTGATCCAGCCCTGGACACGGCAACTCCAGGGGTATGGAACGGGCCATCTAACAAGAAAGCCCTACAGCTATGAGAGAGTACTCTGCAACCCTGCACTGCAATTACTCCAGCCACCCAGTCTGACTCCAGTCAGGAGACACGCGGCTATTTTAATAGATGGGGTATATTGAGTATAACAAAATCATTTCCTACTTTTATGCACTATAAAATGATTTAAAATCCTTTGCAAATGGCATATGCAAAGGATTTTATGACATAAAAACACAGGCAGTAAATATATGCGATTTATTTTCAAAACATAGGAAGAAATAAAGGTATGTAGGATGGAAAGCCATGATTCAGAGATTACAAAAAATTTCAACAAAAATCAATGGATCTTCTTCATATATATGCCATCTGTAGAAAAATTTTAAAGAATTGCTTTTAATTGGCTAAGTTTTAAAGAATTGCTTTTAATTGGCTAAGTTTTAATAAAAATAAAAAAGTTCTCTAAACTTTTCACAAGCACAGCAGTCTTTTGTTTTTTTCTAATAAATTATTCATCTGTTTAGAATAAGCTACCTATATGTTCAATAAGACTTGTCTAACAATCTACTGTTTTATCTTCAGTGTACGTACACTTCCTTATCAGTGAAGAAATTGGAGGTACTGAGTTTGATTTTTCATTAAAAATTGTCTCAAATCCTGTTTCTTAACTTGATACTGACTAAAATTTTCTTGACTAAATGACATGCATGTGGAAAGGGAGGGCACCCTGAGAAGGCATGGCTAGAAATAAATGCTGCTGAATGGCTGACAGTAGGTTGGGCTAACGTCATCTGAGTATCAATGGCTTAAGGAAGGTCACCCTGGAACATATGTAACTTCTCCTCATCCTTTATAAAGCTGTGTGACAGGGATCAACTGTGAAACTTATTTAACCTAATGCAGATTCAATTAAAATCCAACACAACAAGATTACGAGCAAAACGGCACCTGAAAAATTACGGCAAAGAACTGCAAGATGGGGTTCTGCGTCCCTGGGTCTGAAAACTGATTCCCACCACTGCTTCTTACTGCACAGGGATTTGGGTCTAATGCTGTTCTCACAGCTTGTGCTGTGAGGCCAGGGGAAAATAATGAAGCAGTCCCCTGTGGGACCCCCGTGCCTCTTCCCTTCCTGCACTCCAAAGGGCAGTCTGTTACAGGGAAAGCCAGAGTGCTTGTAAATTTCCATTATGTGCAGAAGGTGTGATAACAATCCAGCAGGAATTTAGTTGATGCTGCTTTGTGCTTACGGGTAAAAATCTACTCACAAGCAACAAACAGCTAAGTGTGCATTCTACACCTTGAGTACGTTTATACTCACACATTTACTGTAGTTATAAGTGTCTTTACTTTCTACTAAACATGTTTTCATCATGAAATCCTCTCACTGTGCAAAAAGAGGATGAATAGGGAATAAAAGTGTCTTTCAGAACTCTGATGAACCCAAACACAAAATTAAGTGCTTTTTCTTTAGTGTTCCTGGGTTAGAACTACATAAAGTAAATATTTACAGTTACATGGGTCATATGTAAGAGCATTATTTTGTACATAATTTACATATCTTTCACACATGCAAAATAATACACCTACCTGGCACTCTCAGGCAATTTCTAAGTTAAACTTAAATTATTGTGCATTATCTGATCATTTGGTGATATTCCTAATTTTACATTTCTATTCTACATCCACCACACAGTCACAAGAATTGATCAGGATCTCACGCCACCAGAAGTAAACTTTAGAAAGAAAATCGATGCCCAAAGGTGGGGAGAAGATAGAAAGATAACCTGGTTATCTGACATTGTACCGATTCACTCACAGTGGTGAGTCAAGGACCATTCACTGACTTAAGCAGTAGAATATGCACAATGATGTAGCAGGGTCAATTCTTTTCTTTTTACCATTAAGTCATTACTTCTGCCTTATATCCTACAACTTTTTTCCCAATTGGTCAGGGAGGAAGGAAAAAAGGAAAAACAGTACAGGTTCACTCACCTAAACCACTGAGAGTATAGAGAAGGTCATTGGTAGCTAAGAAAATGGGTCCATTCTCCTGCTGCCCTTCTTCTTTGTAGTACAGCTTGTAGCCCTGAATGGTTGCTGTGTTCTCAGCATCTTGTTGCCACTTTACAGAAATGGTCGTACAATTCAGAGGCTCCAAATGTAACTCTGGAGACTTAGGGGCTAGAAAAATTCACCAGATGAATAAGAAACTCGTAATGCACATGAAAACACAGAATAGTATATAGCTCTCTCTGTTTTAAACCAACAGTTGCATAAAAATTCAATTCCAACAATTATACTTTACCTTAATGTTAAAAACTCCACAATGATATTAAATTTTGAGACAGAATTAAAAATATAAAATACTACCTAAAAAACTAAGGTATATAAATAAGAACAAAATTACATGTGTATTTTAAGTTTTTTCAAAGAAGCAGTATGTGTTTCCTAATTTTGACCATCCAATATTCCCCTGTGATAGAACAGGCATTATTATTAATCAATTAACAAGAAAAAGCCCAGTCATGTTACATTCCACATTAGTAAAAGAGGAGGCGGGTCTGGAACTTCCTAGTATTACGGTTTTTCTATTAAAATGATAATTAAAAAAAATATATATGGCAATGATATTAATTAGGTCTCTATTAATATATAACTTCTGGTAATTCAATTTGATTTGGACCCATCTGTCTTTGAAGGATCTGCTAAGTAAACATAGAGTAACCAAAAGTTTTACACACTAATGAGCTCCATGCAAAAAACTACTCAATAGAAACTTTAAAATTTTTTTCAATTAAGCCCATGATCGATGGAATACTTCAATTCATAAGACAAAATTTTAAAATGTAAACATAAGTTAGATAAGAAAAAAAAGAAAAATACTGTGTTTTTCTTCCTCAGTAGTCAACATTTACCTTTCACGCTTGTAGCTTTGGGTGTCCTGTGTGAGGTCCATACTGAAGACTCTCCCAGCCCTACTCTGGTGGCAGCAGTAATCCTCACCAGGTAGACACTATCAGGTTTCAGGCCCTCTAACAGGTGCTCATGAGTGGTCCCTGGGAGCTCCAGAACTTGGATGGAGTTGTCAGTACTCAGGCGGAAGGACAGGCGGTAGAGGACCACCTGGCCCCGCCGATACTTGGCTGGGATTGGCAGCCATGAGACGAGAATATCGGTGGGACTTCGGCTTGTCAAACTAATTTCAGGAGGTCTCAGGGGAACTAGTCATACAAGAAAACAGGTTGCTTATAAATATTTAGCATCAAAATTGTCAACTAGCACACCAGTATTTACTGAAGTATCTTAACAGCAACACATCACATAATAAAGGAGAGAGAGATACTTTCAGCCCTAGCTGAGGTTTCCAGTCAAGCAGAGTACAAACCAGAAAGAGGAAGGAAAAAATAATGAGGGAGGATCCGATATAGAGAACCAAAGAAAGCAAGGCTTTCACTGCTGTTGTTGTGACTGTTCTGATGTTCTTTGGGATTAATAGGAGCTTACTTAATATGAGAATACTTCTCAGTAACCCTAACCAAAATGTCTTAAAACAAGGAAGAGAGAATTACAGAAGAATGGAGAAGCTTAGGACACCAGGGTTATAACCTGACAAATAATTTTAAGTGTTTAGTAAGAGTTGTATCTTAAAAATTAGTGTGAATTTTGTATTCCTAATTATAATATATGGCACTTAATATGAAAACAATGTTTTTTCCCTGTAAATAATTCGAATACAACAGGCAGTCCAGGAAAATGAGCCAGGTAAACTGGGAGGCAGTCTAATATTAAGAGCTAAGATGGGTTCTGGAGTTAGTCTCTGTGTAACTGAATCCCTGTTATATCAATTACTACTGTCTGTGTGTGATCTTGGCCAAATTAATTTCTCTGTGTCTAGGTTTCTTCATATACAAAATGGGGATGAAAAGGTAGGCTTTCCTACCTCAAGTAATGGCAATTATTTGTCCAATTGCTCAAGACAAAAACCTTGGTGTCACCCTTGACTCCTCCATACACTCTCCACGTTCAATCCTATGACTCTACTACTCACACGGCCACCCCCTTGGTCCCTGCACCATCACCCTTGGCCTGTTTTGTTGCAACAGCCCCCTGACAGATTTCCCTGCCTCTGCCCTCTTCTTCACCACCTAGTCTCCAATACATTTGCTGTTAAATTGCAAGTCAGATCTTGTCTCTCTTCTGCTCAAAATAGCTCCCATTTCACTCACAGTAAAAGCCAGAGTCCTCATTATGGATTCATACACAGCCCTACCTACTTATATGGCTGGTTCCTCATTCATTCTGTGCCTCATCTCCTACTGCTTTCTGCTTGTTCCCTCCAGTCCAGCCGTGCTTGTGCTTCAGGCCCTTAGCAATTTCCATGTCCTTTCCTAGAATTCACGTCCCCCAGTCATTTGCCTAGCCAGCTCCCTCATTTTCATTTCCTTCAGGTCTTCAAATGTCACCTATTACATGAGGTATCTCTGTCTAAAGCCTTACCCCTTTCTCTGCTTTTTTCCCCTTCTCCTCAACACTTATTACTATCTAACAGAGCCTATCATTGATTGTTTATCTTATTTATTGTTCCTCTGTCCCTTCTCCCACAACAGAGAGTAAGCTCCACAAGGTATGGGACAATTTTTTGTCTCTTTCATTCACTACTAAATACTGAATAACACACAGCACGTACTCAATAAATATTTGTTGAATGAATGAAATAATAGGTAGGAAAGGGAAAACCAATCAAGCATTTCTGAGTCCTTTATGTGTATGAACTCATGAATTCTCACAAAGACCCAGTGAAGAAAGTGCCATTATCATTTCTACTTTATAGCTGAGGACACTGAGGTACAAAGAAGTCAAATCACTTACCCAAGGTCACACAGCTTGTAAGTGAAGAAGTAGATCTAGAGCCTATATTCTTATCCCCAACACCCTACTATCTCTTATATAACAATGGTTCTTCTATCATAGGGTTATGTGGGGATTAAAGGATATAAATGGAGGGAACGTTTTTAGAACACGCAGTGTTAGACACTCCAAAAGTGTTAGTTGTATCTGACGGGCACACTAGGAGACCCACACATCTCAGTCTGAGAAGTACAGGCTGAGGAAATGGGGGAATACTGATGCAGAAAATTGAAAAGCAGTGTCAGAAGTCCGTATGTTATCCAGAAAACAAAATGAAAATTAAACAAAAAAGTTGCAGAATTAAGGAAAGGTTTAAAAGGAGAAAAACTTTGAGATCACAGCTTAATTGGAATTGGCAAGCTTTAACCAGTAGCTTGCTATGCTAAGACACATTTTCTTGAAGGGTATGGGGGAATACACCTCATATACCAAACAAACCCAAAACAACTACAACAAACACCAGCCTGTGTTTCACCTTAGATATGCATGTCAGAAGTTGTTAAATGTAATTAGGTAACCAGAGAGGTCATGGTTCACTCTAAAATGGAACAGACTCTTAAACGAAAACTGAAATGTGGAATTCATCATCCAGATCAATGACAATTTTTTCATTTAGTAAAAGTCTGAATTTATAAACATTTACACAAGTAGTAGTATAGAGATATAATAGATCTGGGACCAAATGGACAAAGAAAAAGATGTGAGAATCATTTATATAAAAATGTTTTGAAAACTAAAGGTGGACCATTTCCTGAGGGTGCGAAAACATGTGTAAAGGAAGAATAGTATAATTAAGTATATGTTAAACAATCCCCCTTTCACACTGCAGAGTACAAAAATGGGCCATGGAGAGGCCCTGAAGAGAGAGATGAAGAGTCAGAGGAGGAGAAACAGTTCTCCAGCACTATTTTAATGGATAGAATTTCCCACCGTTATAAGAGTATATGGAGGCCTGCCCTCAAAAGGACAGCAACTCAATTTCCAACCCCAGGTAACAAACTGAACAGGCAATACTTTCCTGCTTGTGCAGAATAAGCACAATGTATCTAAAAATAAACTAACTGCTATCTGATTTTATAAGAATTTTTTTAGCTGACAAGTACTAAACTTCTTAAACTCCCAGTTTCAGAAGTCCAATGCCTCTGACCTCCAGTCATTACATACACTCAATATGTAACTGTCATATTTTTTCCCGCCTAGAGAATCTCACATTTTGTTCTCCTCAGTAAAGAAAAGAAAACAAACCAAAAACCCTGCAACGCACTTACAATTTAAACCAGGAACTTGAAGAAACAGAAGGACAATTTTGTTATTAAAATTTGTATTACGAATTATAAATGAAAGTGCTCTTCATCATGTTACTGCCAAAAACTGAGAGTAAGATTTGAAATGGTAAATTAGCCTGCTGGTTATCACATTTGTTTTTGTTTTTAAACCAAAACCAGGATATTTTCTCTGAGTTAGAACACATATTCATTGAAAATGATAAAGTATATTACTGTTCATGCTGAGATGACCCAGAGTCACGTTTTCTTACCATCCTCTAAAGTGTTCTGTGTCACGTGGTCGGACATCTGGCTGGCTCCCATTGGCATATAAGCCACAATGTAGAAAGTATAATTGCTGGCAGGTTCCAAGTCATCAATAAGATAATGAGTTGTGTCATTTCCGATGACTACTTGATACTCTTCATTGTTTAAACCTAGGTTAAGGAATCAGTGTCTAAAAATTATGAATATTCAAAATAAAATTAACAAGACCATTACCATTTTCTTCCACTATGAAACACTGGTCCTTGGATCTCTCTGTTATCTTTTGTGACCCTTTAAAACATGTGAATAGGAAGGTTTTTATTTTCTAAAAGTAACCATGTCTTGTTACAAATTACTAGCTTGAATTTTTCCTGAATAAATCAAACTGAAAACAATTAATCTTCTCTAAACATCATTTAACATCTAGTCAAAACCCAGAGCAGAGACAATGTACAGCAGTAACACAACAGAGTTTAATGCTACAGAACACTGTAGCTCATTAACAGTGTAAATTTTACTTGCTTAAACTCATGGTTTCCTTTTTTCTTTTAAACATAAATGGAGAGACAGTAGGGAATGTAATGGCTCTACTCTTTATAAAAACAAACCAAACCAAAAGTTGTCCTGCAAAAGATCTCATTTTGCCCCTAGAGATTCTATTAAATTTGACTGACACAAGTTGTTCTTTTTACTTATATTGAAAGCAAAAGAACTGGGAGGCACAGAATGTGCTTCAAAATGTTTTGTTCCACAATGAGGTTTTTTTTCCCCCCCCTAGAGAGGAAAAAAATTCTCAGCAATTCTTAATAAAATATGCATAGCAAGGTATAGAAGAGGATTTGTCTTTGTGGGATTTAATTCCTACAGAGTAAACTTGTAAAGTGGAACAAGAGCACTGGCAGCTACTGTGCTTTGCGAACAATTCACAGTAAATGCACGTCAACTTAATCAAAACTCTCTAAGGATGGAGCCCCTTCTCTCCACACTGGATTTATAAACAAAACAGAAGGCAAATTCCACTATTAAGTTTTCCCACATTTCTGAATTAACTTGATAGCATTTTAATTAGACAAGATTACAGGCATTTCACAACAGACTAGCTAATGGTTCGTTAATTAGGAACTGCATAGTACGATTTCTGACCTACCAAACAAGGTCCTTGAGTTCGAATTAAAAAGCCTTGTTCTGCCTTTGAATAGACCACTGAGCCGCATGTGGAGGGCTCTAATGAAACAACCATAATAGCGAACAAGAGTGGTCTCCACCAAAACCAGCATTCCTTTTACCTTCCTAAATCATTAAAAAGGGAATTAACATACTCCAACATGCTCAGTTAACAGACTTTCATTCTTCTTGCTACCATGACCCCTGATTTAAATTCAAAATACTCCTTTTCAAAATACTACTTCAAAGTACAAAAAACAAACAACAACAAACCACCTGTTTGTACAGACAATTTTATTATATCACCATTCTTTGGGTATCTGAATTTGTTTGGAATGTCTATCACATAAAAAGTAGGCTGTTTTGTATATAACTAAAATCTGTAAACCTCTGCCATTGTTTCCATGAGAAATCAATAGTGAAATCTCTAGGATTTATAACTAGTTTTTCCTCTAAATTTTTGCCAAAAGAAAATATGAGGATAAAAAAGATTCCAGAAATGGAACTGAATAAAAATTTTAAGAAAGATTTGATATTTACTTTTACATAATAAATGAGATATCAATAAAGAGTATCCTGCTCAGTTTTTAGAAAGATCTATGAGATTTCAGAAAAATAATCAAAATATATAAAATCATATTACGGGGAATCTGAAAATGTTTACTTTCCCCTTTAAAAATAACATGCTATAGTGACTACAGTTCACCTTATTATTTTATTAAGCAGTTACACCATTGTTCCTATGTAACTGCATACTTAAATTGATATATTTAAGTCTTAGGGAAGGAATTTACATCTCGGCTGAAACGAAATTCCTAAGTACACCACTCTGTAACTTTTAGCATGCAGAGATGGTACTTATTTCTAAACAGAAAATCTTAAACTATACTTATATACATAAAGTACACAACAATACAAAATTTAACAAAAAATTTATACACAGGTGATATAGTAATTACTTTATTAAAAGAGGTAAATGCCACAGAACCTCAAAAATATTTTGTGGATTATGTGAGACATCATTTATATTGAAAACAAATCCCTGACAGTAAATAGCACATAAAAATAAACAGTACTCAAATTGCTTACCTTCTGCTTTCATGTAGTGCACAGAATAAGCGATGACTTTGTCTGAATTATAAAGCGGCCTCTCCCAAGCTAAAAGGATGGCTGAACTTGACATGGTTTCAGCATGCACGTTATAGGGAGCACTGGGTCTGTCTTCTGACATTACTACAGTCAGTCTGGCTCTAGATAAAATAGATCCTTGGCTGTTCTCAGCCATGCACTGATAAATAGCATCATCTTCAGGAATAATCTGGTTAATTACCAATTTACTGAAGAAAGAAAAAAATTATTTCAATGAAAATTCTAAGGATGACATAAAAATAAAGTTAAGCTATTACTAAGTGCACTCTTAATTTTAAAAAACAAGTTATTAAGAACAAAAAACTGTGTGACCAGCCCTATGAAAAAAATCTATATGAATTGCTTAAAATTACTCTTATTTTCTGAGTCTATATAAATAAGTACTTGTGATATCCAAATCCTGTTTGCTTTAGGTGACAGCTTAATCTCTTCTTTAAAATTTGGCTTTTATTAAGAAAGTATATTAATCTGTAGTAGCATCTAAATTTCTGTAACATTGCAATGCTACATAAAATTCAGGTCAACAAAAATGTTCAAAAGTTTTGTTCAACATACAAGAGTGATACAAGAAGATTCATATTTATACTAATAAAAATGAGTTCTTAAAATCATTAAGTTTGAACTGTGGAGGAACTCTTAGAGACTTAATTATTTCCTTCGAACTTCCTCACTTTATGGAACAAGGAACTGAGACTCCAAAGGGTTAACGTGCTTGCTAATAACTTAGCTGGTGGCTTACCAGGACCAGAACCCAGGTCTGGGGAACTGTTTCAACATTCATTTCATTATAATCTCCCACTTCCACGATCCACGTATAAAATACAAAAGGATTTCTGACATGCTGATATTACACTCTTAACTTTATTTCTTATTGATTTTACTTCAGTTTAAAATACCAGGATAATTTAGGTATTTGATATTATAACTATAACCGTTTCACATAAGAATTACTAAAGCCATTATATCTTATCTAAAATAGTAGCAAAGTGACTTAGCCCACCTGTTGTACATTTTAATTCTACCATTTGAATGTATCTTCCTTCCGTTTTTCAACCATGACATTTTGGGTGAGGGGATTCCTTCTGCCTGACATACAAATCGAGCAGTACCAGCTCGAGGCCTCGTTAAACTTTCTGGCCATTCGACAAATGAAGGAGGAGCTATTTTTAAAGAAAAAAGAAAATATTTTTGTGGTCCAAACAGGAATGATATAGAGTCAAGGAAGAGTACAGCAAGTGACGCAAGTCCCACCCCTGAAAATATTTGATATTCTGAGCTTCCTGTCTACACTCTACATTTATCTATCTCTCCAGATGTCTTTTCTCTGCATTGCTCAGTTAATGTCCACTTTCCCCAGGCTTTCCCCATTGACATCATCTATACAAACACACTAAAAATATGTGTGCCATAATCCTAACTTAACCAAGCCCAATATACAGCCGCTTGTGAATGCATGGAGACAACAGATTAAAATCTTAGACTGGTCAATGGGTATATGAATTTGTAGGTGGGTGAGAAGGAAATTAAAAAGGAAGCTTAAATTAACTAAGAAGGACCATAATGTTATAAAAGCAAACAGGATGGTAACTTCAGAGTGATTCTAGTTATATTTTAACGTAGGGCTTTAATTTCCTCCTAAAATTCATCACTGGTTTACAATTTTATATCAACACTACAAAATTCAAGAAAAGTGGAAGTAAGCTACGAGATAAAACAGCAAATGTTAAGATGTAAGATTCTCCTGATTGCAAAAGGAAAGAAAACATACCTAATACAGTTAAAGTTGCCATGGCAACCGTAAAGTTGCGTGTGCCCGGGGTAGTGGCCCGACAAACATATACTCCAGCGTGTTGCAGCCTGATGTCAGATATCATGAGATTACCATTTCCAAGTACCCGAGTATTGAAGACATCAATGGACTTGTGATCTATTTCAAAGAGAACAGTTCAGTTAAAACAATGTAACATGTGATCTAAAATTTGTCAAAAGATCACTATTCAAACAATCATTATTATAAAAAGTCTAAAATTTTCTATGCTAAAACTTTTCCTCTACACACTGAAATACCAGAAAGTTAAAAGCCACATAATTGCCAAACATGTGTGCTGTATATAAAATAAACATGTTATCAGTTTCACCCGTATGAACAAAGTTGAAGGAAAAGACTTTTTTTTTTTTCCTAAGACTTACCAAGACGGCTCCAAGAAATGATTGGTTTGGGATTTCCTGTGGCCGCACATTCTAAAACAACAGTCTGATGAAGAGATGTTGTTATGTTCTGTGGACCTGCTATAATGGTTGGTGTGTGGAAGGATTTAGACTCCTTACCTTTGAGATGGAAAAGGCAGGATATAAGAAAAAATTATAAATAAGATATAATGAATGAAATGAGTTAAAATATCTATTCTGAAGTTTTTCACTTTTTTCTTTTTTGAAAAACAACTTTATTGAGATATAGCTCACCCATTTGAAGTATATAATTCAATGGTTTTTAGTACTTTCAGAGTTATACAACTATTACCATAATCAATTTTAAAACATTTTCATCACCCCAAAAAGAAACTCCATCCCATCAGCAATCACTCCCCAATCTCCTCTCCCCATAGCCTGACAACTACTTTGTGTCTCTGGATTTGCCTAATCCAGACATTTGAGAAAAAAGGAACCATACATTATGTGGTCTTTTGGGACTGGCTTTTCACTTAACATAATGTTCAAGGTTGATCTAAGCTGTAGCATGTACCAGTACTTCATTTCTTTTATTGAATAATAATAATAGATTAATACTTAATTAAATGGATAAGACACATTTTATTTATCCATTCACTGGTTGATGGACACTTAGGTTGTTTCCATATCATCCACTTTTAATTGAGGTTCGAACACTGACTTAATGCTTTCACTAATCTTGTTAGGAATTTATGTGACAGTGGGGAGAACAAAGAAGTGTGAGAGTGCTTTTGTCTTTATGCTTCATACCAAGAAGCTAATAGATACCACCTAAAATTAAAACATGGCATTAAAAATTTAATTTAAGTCTCAATGTTTCTGTGAAAAAATTTTTAGTCTAAAGGATCTTTAGGAAGTAATATCTCTTGTGAAGAGTAAACACTCACGTGAAGTTCAACAATGTCTTTAGGTCTGGTTTTCTTCCACTACATTCAAGTAAATTTAATTATTTAAAAATAAAAAACTAGCATCTATGTATAATTCCATTTTAATAAAATAAATATTTCTTTCTTCATATCATCTCTCAAGCCAGTTTCCCTTCTAACTATATTTATGAACGGTAAAATATATGAAATTATGTTCACTTAATGTTAACAGTGATAATCTCTGGATATGGAACTAGGGACATTTTTAAAATATATCTTTGTACTTTTTACACTGTTTAATGTAAAAAAAGTTATTTTACTTTTACAGACATTACTCTTTAAAATAAAACATGCATCATTTCTACAAATGCAAATTATAATTTTTCTTAAAACAACAAACAGAAAAACCCAAACTGGAAACAAATGTATTTTTATTGACAATGGACAATTTTAGTGGAAATAGATGATTATTATTCTTTTTTGAGATTTTCTGTATTTTATATTTTAAAAACAAAAATGAAGTATTTACAAAACAAAAATTCAATCTTTCTTAAAGATGTTGACATTGACATATAAAACAAGTTAGTTTGAGAAGAAGGTTGCTTAAATAGATAAAAATGATCATTTTCCAAATAGATTACAATAAAATTTAAATGTAATTGAAGTACTACTTTACGGTATACTATTATAGCCAGAGAAGGCAAATTAATAGCTGGTCCCATTAAAAACTGAAAAATCAACTTATGTGTGGTACCTGGAATCACCGTGAGCAAGGCCTCCATACTTTTACGTCTGTGGGCTACAGTAGCAGCAACACAACGGTAATTTCCAGCATCCTTTTGATCAACATCATAGATCTGCAATACTCCTGTTGGTAATGCAGTTACCCTGTCATGAGAGGAAAGATGATTAAACTCTCTGTAGTAGATTTTATATTTTATCTTAACATATATTCTATGATAAGAATTCATATACTCAACCTTTTAAAAATGCCAGATGCAATAATACTTTAAAGACTTTAAAAAATATTAGCTGGATTCAATTGTTTTCATTTGGGTTACTACAACTCTCTAAAACATAAGTAATTATGCTGTACCTCAGCAGTCCTCAACCTTTTTGGCACCAAGGATGGGTTTTGTGGAAGACAATTTTTTCCCCGGTCCCCCCAGGGATGATTCGAGCACGTTACATTTATTGTGTGCTTTATTTCTATTATTATTACATTGTAATATATAATTAAATAATTATACAACACACCATAATGCAAAATCAGTGGGAGCCCTGAGCTTGTTTTCCTGCAACTAGATGGACCCATCTGGGGATGGTGGGAGACAGTGACACCTGAAGTGTGTTGCTTATGTCCTGTCTACTCTGTAAGATGCAACTTAATTGTCACTTACCACTGATAGGGTTCTGATATGAGTCTGCAGGCAACTGATTTATTATGGTCTCTGTGGAGCCAAACCTCTCTGCTAATGATAATCTGTATTTGCAGCCGCTCCCCAGTGCCAGCATCACCACCTCGGCTCCACCTCATATCATCAGGCAGTAGATTCTCATAAGGAACGTCCAACCTATATCCCTCGCATGTGCAGTTCACAGTAGGGTTTGCGCTCCTATGGGAAGTTAATGCTGCTCAGGAGACGGAGCTCAGGCGGTAATGTGAGCGATGGGGAGCGGCTGTAAATACAGATGAAGCTTTGCTGCTCACCCGCCGCTCACCTCCTGCTGTGCAGCCTGGTTCCTAACAGGCCACGGGCAGGTAACGGTCCATGGCCCGGGGGTTGGGGACCCCCGCTGTATGTGATTTGTGAAATCTATCAGTGTAATTTTACACAGAATCTCACTTGACATTATAGCTTACATATAGCTAACTGGTGGTCTAGAGTTTAGTATGATATTTTTCAAATACCTGATTTTTTGCATTTTAATATCTATGTACTCTCCAAGATATATCTGAATGTAAGTTTTTTTTTTAAAGCTCTTCCTTGAATAACTTTGTCCATCTTAGTTCTCTCTACCATTTCAGCAAGGGATTTTTGCCTCCTAAGGAATATTACTACTCATCAGGATTGGAATCAAACTAGGTGTGTGTATGCGCGCGAGTGTGTGCACGTGTGTGTGTATGTGTGTGTGTATGTAGTGCAGAGGGGGTTGGTAAGCAGAAGGCAGAGATGGAAGTGGGCAACCACCACTGCGTATATGGGAGACCCTTATACCAGCACTATTATCCCCAGCACTAAAAGTGTAATTCAGCTTCCTAAATCCTTGGGCTGCCATCCAGGTACTCAGGTGGTCCCATGATTGGAAAAGATGATTGAGGAAAGGAACAAAGCACTAAGGTAGAGTATCTGAATTCTGATCTGAACCAAAAAAAACAGGAACTATGCCCCATGTACCAGAGACTGATGATCTAATTCCTTGCCTAAGTTTGAAATGTCTTTAAGAAATTGGTTATTGCTACCATAAACGAAAATAAGCTCCACAGTGGTCTTTCCCCATATACAGTTTTATGATGAAGTCCTTGTCATTCCTGTATCATATTCAAAGACAAAAGCTGTATTTACCTGTCCATAGTTACAGGTAGAGTTGTCCGATTTAATTCCCACGTTATGACTGCAGGAGGGTTTGATGAAATCTTGCATGCAAATCTAGCAACTCCACCTTCTTGGACCTCAGTAGAAATTGGCTGAACTTCAAATGCAGAAATAGCTATAAGATAAAGTTCGTCAAATTCAGAATAAGTACCTGCACTACCATACTATACTTGGAAATAACATTATGCTAGATATTATTTATCAAACTTGAACTCCTGCCCAGACATACGGCCAACTCAACTTAACAAGCACAAAGAGAAATTAAGGAATAATTTTAGAAATACCACTGGGCAGTTGTCCAGCTAAAGGAGTTTGGTCTTTCCCAAAATGAAATTCTCAACAAACTCAGATCTATTTCAGAAAAAAATTAATATAACTGAAACAAAAATAAGCAATTACCAATGGTATGTAATGATATACTAAGCTGTGTAGTACAAATCTCAAACACTATTGTATTTCAGAGGAGAGGGAGATCAATAAAGACAGATTAGTCAGGTAAAAATCTTTTACAGGGATTGGTTGTGAATTGAGGTTTGAAGAACGCTTTGGGTTTAGATGGAAGGAGAAAAAAAGGACATTCCAGGTTAAAGAAGCAACATGACGGCAAGCACAGAAGTAAGAAATGTGCAGCCTGCGTTCACAAGATTCTACGGTAACAGCCAGGACTAACTATTGTAGAATAGATCAGATAAAGGGTTCATGGAAAAGTGGAAGGAGAGTAGAGATAAAACAGATTTGTATCATGGTACAAATTAAGGCCTCACTGAAAAGTTCTGAGCAAAGGAGTGTCATGAAAACAGTAGTGTCTGGGAAAAATTAATCAGGTATTGTTAGATAGGATGGATTGAAGAAAAAGAGCCTTAAATCAAAAGACCAACAGGCTCTTTAAATCAAAATGAAAGAACTGGGTGGTGGCAGTGAGAATGGAGAGATTCTACAGGTATAATGAAAACTGAGACTTGGTTCTTATTAGACAGACATGTCACTCCATGTCTGGAATCAAATGAGGTTGGTATTGTTGGAGCAGAATGAGAGAGGAAAGAGTGAAGACAAATGATGTGTCTGATGAATAAAAAGGTACACAGACTCGAGAGACTATCTTTAGACTTAAATAAGTCTTAAGTGTTGATATTTTCTAGATAATTCTTCTTTAGTATTCTAGACAAGCCTCTAGGAACTGGTCATCATGTCCATGGTTTCACATTTTGATGGAGTCCAGACTCCAGGTAATAGTGTAGCTTGCCTTCCCTCTACTAAGTCTTCCAGGATATAAAGAAAGGGCCCCAATGATAGTCTTACTCCCCATCCTCAAACTCCAGTTCAAAAAATATATATGCCTTTACAATTTACCAATAAAATGAGAAATTCTGAAGAAAAATAGAAGGAATAAGGGCTAGATGCCTTATGCTTCATTAGACTGGGAAGGGTAAAAGGTCACAGAAGACTAACAAACTCTGCCTTGGACTTGACTTCATTAATCTGTAAATGAATCATGGGCCTTTAGAGGTATGGAACAAAGTCAGTGAATAAAAGTGAAAATATTCTTAGGAGTATCAACTTCCAAGAAGGGTGGAGTGGGGGTAAATTAATACTTTATTTATGTAGGTAACAGAAAATTCCTACTTCTTTAAGAACACTGGTTTTCAAACTGCTGCTGTCAGTGGACCCACAAGGTCAAAAGCATTTTTATGATAATCATCCTTTGCCTTTTTCACTTTCATTTCTGTTGAGTATATAGTGTTTCCAGAAGCTACATGATGGATGACAAAGCAACAGACCTAATGCAGTGTGAGAATCCAGCTGTCTTCTATTAAGCTAATTAAAGAGATTTGGGCAAATGTAAAACAATGTCACTCCTCTCACTAAAATGTTTTGGAAAATAGTTATTTTTCATTAAATGTGTATGTTAATATATAATTGATCAATGCTTTAATTTCAAAATTAATTAATGAATATTTTTAAAATTTCTAAGTTTCGATTTCTAATAATAAAGTATCAATAGATATAACCCATATAAATAAAAGTTCTTTGAGGTCCTCAAGAAGTTTTAAGCATATAAAGAGTGAGAGTGGGCTTCCCTGGTGGCGCAGTGGTTGAGAGTCCGCCTGCCGACGCAGGGGACACGGGTTCGTGCCCCAGTCCGGGAAGATCTCACATGCCGCGGAGCGGCTGGGCCTGTGAGCCATGGCCACTGGGCCTGCGCGTCCGGAGCCTGTGCTCCGCAACGGGAGAGGCCACAACAGTGAGAGGCCCACGTACCGCAAAAAAAAAGACTGAGACTAAAATGTTTAAGAATCACTATTCAAGAACACCAAACTCTCAAAATCAATACAGTTTTTCTTTTTAATTGCTTCTGTAATCACTTTCTAGGATATTAATCTATTTACAAATAACAATGTAAGCTTATCTTTCATTTAATTAACTAAACTTTTGTCGAATATATTCATATTTCGGGGGAATTAAGACCTAAGTTTTGAAAAGTTTAATGCCTGCTTTATGAATTATTAATTGCTCTTGATTCCATATTTATTTTTTCCATGTGTGAGGACATGACCTTTAGCTTTAGTTGTCATGGATAATCCCATCTATATTCAATTTACAGACTTCAAAGTGGGAA
Source organism: Grampus griseus (assembly GCF_964374135.1). Taxonomy (NCBI): domain Eukaryota; kingdom Metazoa; phylum Chordata; class Mammalia; order Artiodactyla; family Delphinidae; genus Grampus; species Grampus griseus. Next base: position 99,270,276 of record NC_139018.1, read on the forward strand.
TTTTTATCTTACTCTTTCCCAGCATTTACCTCCCCAGATTGAAATATCTAATATAGTTTAACTTTTCTTCATAAAGCAGTAGTTCCTCCAACCCCATCTATTTGAACAACTTCTTCTTCCTTTATCCCATTACAATGAATCAAGCACCTAATTCAGTATGTTTTATCTGATACACATACATATGAGACATATCTCTATCTATCAATATACATCTCATATCTGACTTCTCTCCATCCCTAATAGTACTCTTTTTTTATTCAGGTCCTTATCACCTACTGCCTGGAAGTCTTGCTGGAGTGTCTTAGGTGACATCTGTCCTGACAACAGAGTTACCTTCCAGAGTGATGGTCATAAAATACAAATTTGATTTCTGTTACTGATGAATTATTTAGTCCCTGCAAAACTCTGTCACTTTGTATTCAACCACTTGAAATTATGTTCCACAGACACAACTATTTCTAATTCTCTGAATATACCCTATTTCACACTTCTGAGCATTTATATGAGCTTTCCTTCTCTTTCAAATATCCTAGGTCTCTTTGTCCAGCTGGTGAAATCCTATCATCATTTAAAGCCTAGTTCTCTTGTCTGAACCTTTGGGAAGCTGTTCCTGACCTTCTTCTCTACTTCTGTAAAATGAAGACCTTTATTGCTACTTTTATCCCACAGTATTATAGTCACTTATTCACAAGTCTTTCTCCCATTCTACACTCCGAGCTCAGTGAGGCTGAGTAGTGGGCCATATTCTTTGCAGGATCCCTTAAGTCAATGAATGGCACAGACTCGGCACTAAAACAATACTTGTTGAATTAAACTGAAATTTAAAAACTGTTTTCCAATTCTATTAGGTCTTTAAACAAAGTAACCAGAAATGTAGGGAGTTTCCCAGGTATAAATACCAAGGCTTGGGATGAGAAGAAAATAATGCTTTTTATTATTTTGTTTGCTATAACTCTAAAGAGCCCCCCATACTTCAGCGTATTATTTTTAGAGACAAATATCTGTCCCTCCTCTCTTAAAGGATTTTTATGAAGATTAAATAAACCAACATAGTGAGGGCTTTTTATACATTATACAACTTTTTATCAGTGCTGTGATTACTGAGAACAATATAATCACTCTGTTACCTTGAGTAATTTCCCTCCAACCACTTAGGCACCTGAGAGTTGTTTTCACTCTGAATCTCATCTAATCAACCAAACAATATGATGTCTCTGAACCACTACCTTTGAGCAATTCCCTCTCTTTCCCAGACAAATAAGTCCATGAAACCCATAAGCATTTTTTACTGCAAAAACTAAACTAATTTTGCACTTTAGGTCAAATGGGCTAGAACTTTGGAGTCACAAAAGTCTGAGAACTAAAACATAAATGGATGTATCCTATAATACAGCAGGATATTTATTTACTTTTGGTGGTGTGTGTGTGTGTGTGCGTGTATATGAAACAACTTTACTGAGATATAATTCACATTGCATGTGATTTACATTCCATAATTCACCCACTGAAAGTACACAATTCGATGGATTTTGGTATATTGACCGAGCTTGTGACCATCCCCATAATCAATTCTAGAATATTTTCATCACTTCAGAAAGAAATCCCATATCCTTCAGTTATCACTCCCTAATCTTTCCACCCCCTCCCCACCCCAGCCCTAGGCAATCTTTAACCTAGTTTCTTTCCCCCTCCTTCCAGCTTTATTGAGATATAATTGATAAATAGCATTGTGTAAGTTTAAGGTGTACAACACTGTGTAAGTCTGAGGTCTGATACATGTATATATTGGGAAATGACAACCACAATAAGGTTAGTTAATACATCCATCCAGTAAGACTATTTCTTGATCCCACTCTGGTTTTCAGCAAGTTATGAAGCAAGTACTGTATAAAGATTTTTTTTTTTTAATCCTCAAAAACACCTTTATACTTAACATGTCTAACTTCTTGGTCTCTTCTGAACCAACCTGCTGGCAAAATGATTTTGCCCAGAGAAGATCAAGCCAGATATTCCTTGGGATTTTCATCAGTACCTCTGAGACTGAAGAGAAAGAGGCAAACATGTCTCAACCTTAAAAATAAGTTCCTTTTTTCCTTTTGTAACTCCTCCATCTGGGTGCCACCCGCTTCCTCTGCCCTCGCCTCTGGGAACCTGATATATCTGTGTTTTTTATTTCTCTCTCCTGCATATTTAAAATCTTCTTCTCCTGACTCCTTCCTTCAGCTTATAAAAGTGATTAAGGACTTCCCTGGTGGTCCAGTGGGTAAGACTCTGCGCTCCCAATGCAGAGGGGTCCCGGGTTCCATCCCTGGTGGGGAACTAGATCCCGCATGCGTGTCGCAACTAAGAGCCCACATGCCACAGGGAAGATCCCGCGTGCCGCAATTAAGACCCAGAGCAGAATGAATGAATGAATGAATATTTTTTTTAAAAGTGATTCTCTCCCAAACTCAAAACACAAAGAGAACAAAACTCCAGGCCTCTCTTTACAACACAAACCCCTCGAGCAGCTACCCACTCTCTCTCTTCCCCATGATCAAAACTTCCCTAAAGAATAGTCAATTCTAGCTGTCTCCCCTTCTTTCTCTCTGATGCGATGCCTCAAACATCTAATCTGCCTTCTTCCCCTATTATTTTATTGAAACAGTGTCTATGACACTGTGCACTCCTATTTCTCTCACTCCCTCTGAGGCTCTCCTTCCTCCTCCTGCCCTCCCTTCTAGAGTTCTCTGTTTTTTTCTCTCTCCATATTCTCCTTGGGTGATCTCATCCACTTTCAGTTTTCAACTACATCCACCTGTTGCTTCGGAGTCCCCAGAATACATCTCCAGCTTAGATCACCACGCTCAGAGCTTCATACCCATGGCTCCTACTGTCTACTGGACTTCTTCACCTGGAAGTTATAAAACGTACTTCAAACTCATCGTGTCCCAAATGAAATCATCTTCTTTCCTCCCAGCCTGTATCTCTACCTCAGTCGGTCACACCACTGTGCAGCAACTCACCCTGCACTCTCTTCCATCAATCACCACTTTCCACTGATTTTAACTCCTAAACATATATTAAACCCATTCCTGTATCCCTGTCCCAACATATCTCAATGGAATCACTATAACAGTCTCTTGTCTGGTCTCCCTGCTCTCATTTTCCCTCTTCCCCTTTCACAAACATCCTCCAGACATACAACAGTGTTTGATATGGGCTGCATTTGACTCGTAAGTGGCCTCCATCTATCAATTCAAATGCTCTTGTAAGTCAAACCATTACTACTAAAACCACCATGAACAACACAATCTCACAAAGAATGTGATTCAATTTTAAATGCTGTCCAAAAGCATTGTCTTAGTCACCCTCCTTCTAAATCTTTAAACTGCTTAGCCTAATTACTAGCAAAACTGAATGTACGTATATATCTTTGTTACATCGAAAGGAAATGATATCTTTCTTTCTACTAACTATGTATTTTTAACTCTTTTTCACTGGGTACATTCTCAATACATGAGATTTGTCAGCAGGCTTTTAACAACCCCACCTCACCAAAGAAAGAAGTAGTCTGGCATCAATTACTCCCAAACTATTTATATGGTAAGCATGCAACAGTATTTAAATAGTCAGTGTAAAATAGTTATATAAAAAAGTGAGTATTTATGCTATTAAAGGTATACATTGTAACTATGACACAAAGAAGTTAATCTCCATGAGTCATATATTAACATCAATCTCACTATTTTATAATCAAACCATTCATTTAATGTGTAGTTAACCCTTGCTGACAGGCTTTGAATCAAGCAATTATTCATAAAATAATGGGCCAGATTAACTGTCTCCCTATTCCAGAAAAGGATTTTAATCACACTTATTTTAGAACAATTCTCGACTACAGTAATCTCTTCTAAATTCATTCATGCAACAATTGTTTATTCAGTGCCTAGTATGTTCAAGATGTCAAGGATCCAATGATGAACAAAACTAACAGAGGCTCTACCCTCAGGGATCTTTGTCTAGCAATGGAGAAAGGCATTTAACTTAATGACTATGCAAGTATATAGTAATTTCAAACTGTGATAAATGCTATGAAGGAAAATTATGGAATATTATGAAAGCACAGAACAGAGGTTATAATGATGACAGAAATAACTATAGGTTAACATATACTTTATTGCAAGGCAGCAAGTTAAGTACATTACATATTCTAGTTTATTTAATCCTCACAACTATTATTACCCTAGTTGTCAGTTCAGGAAACTGAGACACAAGGAGATTAGCAACCTCCTTAAGGTTCTGCAGCCAGTGAGGTGAGGGTGTGATCTGAATCCAGGTAATCTCCAAAGATCCCATGTGAATTCTCTCAGTAAAAGCTTGAGATTCTCAAACTTTCTGTGGAAGGGAAAACTTACTGGTTCTACATCCAAGCAATTCTGCTGCTCAAATAGAGGTTCATATGCACTGGCTTTCTAGCTGGGTAAGAATATGTGTTAAATTCCCAAATTTCCAAAACAAATAACACCTTTAAACTCTGGTGTACTAGGATTTTGAAACTATGGGTCTCATCTCAAGTAGTATTATTTCCATTTCTAGGAATCTGTTAAAGATAGGAAATATAGATATATGCATGTAAATTGAATCAGTCTAAAATTTATTTAGGAATCAAGTATTTCTTTTTAAGTATTTTAGATCTTTTATTTATTTATTATTTATTTTTGACAACATTGGGTCTTCATTGCTGTGCACAGGCTTTCTCTAGTTGTGGCGAGCAGGGGCTACTCTTCATTGTGGTGCACGGGCTTCTCATTGCGGTGGCTTCTCTTGTCGCAGAGCACAGGCTCTAGGCACACGGGCTTCAGTAGTTGTGGCAGGCGGGCTCAGTAGTTGTGGCTCGTGGGCTCTCGAGTGCAGGCTCAGTAATTGTGGCACATGAGCTTAGTTGCTCCGCAGCATGTGGGATCTTCCCTGACCAGGGATCGAACCCATGGAGGAATCAAGCATTTCTTTTAAATCTATTTTAAAAAAACTAGCTTACCTCATGGGAATATTAGCTATTCCTTTATTATTATTCTCCTAGTTCTAAGCCCATGTACATTTGATCATCAAACAGTCAAATACCTATACAGAGATACTGCTTAGAGGCAGGGAGACCTGTTAAGAGGCCATTAGAAAGAGGAGGAGAGACCAGCTGTGGGTTTCAATGATGGCAGAGATGACTGGAATGGAAGGCAGGGCACATACAAAAGATGCTGTGCATTGAACAACACGATGTGGCCACAAGGTGTTCAAGGGCAACAGGAGGAAAGACCCGAGTGGTTCTGAGGTTTCCGGCCTACACACCTGGGAGGTTGGGGGATACTATGGTGCCTGAACAGAGAATATAGGAAGAGAGATCAGATGGACTGATGAATCTGCATCACAGATCCTCATTTGATGAGAACGAAAAGAAACTGGCCATGCTAAGGAAGACTGGGAAACTATAAGATGAGACCAGAGATTAATAATGTCAACAGTTTCAAATATCTACTCATCCTGATTTTTATTTTTATTTTTTAAAAATTTTTAAAAATATTTATTATTTTTTTTGGCTGCATCGGGTCTTAGTTGCAGCACACAGGATCTTTTGTTGAGGCATGTGGGACCTTTCGTTGTGGCACACGGTCTCTTCGTTGCAGCTCTCGGGCTTATCTCTAGTTGTGGCGTGCAGGTTTTCTCTCTCTAGTTGTGGCGTGAGGGCTTCAGGGCACGTGTGCTCTGTAGTTTGTGGCGTGTGGGCTCTCTCGTTGAGGCGTACGAGCTCAGTAATTGTGGTGCACGAGCTTAGTAGTTGTGGCGTGTGGGCTTAGTTGCCCCACAGCATGTGTGATCTTAGTTCCCTGACCAGGGATTGAACCCGCGTCCCCTGCATTGGAAGGTGGATTCCTTACCACTAGACTACCAGGAAAGTTCCCATCCTGATTTTTTTTTTTTTTTTGCGGTACGCGGGCCTCTCACTGTTGTGGCCTCTCCCATTGTGGAGCACAGGCTCCGGACGCGCAGGCTCAGCGGCCATGGCTCACAGGCCCAGCCGCTCCGCGGCATGTGGGATCTTCCCGGACCGGGGCACAAACCCGCGTCCCCTGCATCAGCAGGCGGACTCTCAACCACTGCACCACCAGGGAAGCCCCCCATCCTGATTTTTAAACTAATGGTTCACATGTTAGGCTGTGGTTAAGATTTAAAGAAAGATATGCATGAGTTTTTATAATAGTGGCCTATAAAAATAACAATGTATAACATGTAAAATTAGTGGAGAAAAGGATTTCCTACTTCTGAGGCTCTGTTGCAATGAGATTAGGAGAAAGTGTTTACTGTTTTTCCAATCTTAACTTATTTTCATTTCTTGATGACAGAAATTAAGGCATTAGAAAACTGAGGTAAATGATATTAAAACTATGGTAAAATTTAATCTTAGCTGGTTTAAAGAAAATCAGGAAAAAGTCCAGTACAATACAGGGCATAATTTATGGAGGTGGGGCAGCAGCATAGCCTTGAGGTTAAGAGTGCAGGTATTAAAATCTAAAGATCTGGGTTAGAATCACAGCTTTGCATGCATGAGCGGTGTGCCCCTGAGAAGTTACCCAACTCCATGCCTCAGTAAAATGGGGATAATAATAATACTTTGTAAGAATATTTTAAGAATAAAATTAAATTATATATACATAAACATGTGTGTACACACACACACACACACACACACACACACACACACACACAAAATAATATAAGCAGGTACTAAGGCACTGCTTGGCACCTAGTAAACTCCTAGCAGTGGTACCAGAAGTAGTTAATAGTTATAGGATATCTTGCTATGAATACACTGGTTTTGCTTTCAGAACGATAACTTAAAGAAAGTCAAACAAAGGATGTTAGTGACTACTATACAGTAAAAATAAATTTTAAAGCCCTAACAAAGGTAGAGGTACTCTAAGATTTTAAAGTTTCTTTTTTTTCTACTAAGCCAGACTATGTAGCTTTTACATAAAGGTACATAAAGTGTAGAGAAACAGGGACTTCCCTGGTGGTCCAGTGGTTAACAATCTGCCTTCCAATGCAGGGGACGCAGTTCAATGCATGGTCGGGGCAACTAAGCCCGTGCGCCGCAACTAGAGAGCCTGCATACCGCAGCTATAAAACCCATGTACTCTGGGAGCCCGTGTGCCACAACGAGAGAGAAGCCCAAGTGCCGCGATGAAAGGTCCCACAAGACGCAACGGAGATCCTGCATGCCGCAACTAAGACCCAATGCAGCCTAAATAAATAAATACAATTTTTTTAAATGTAAAGAAACAGAAATAATTTTCCCATTTTTAACGTGAATAGATAAATTATTTGAAGAGGATAAAATCCCCTACTTCAATGATGAAATAATAAGGGGCTAGATTACAAGAGGATCTCTAGCTGTGGAATTATGCATTTTGTACTTATATTTTTTCCTACAAAACAACATAATTAAGAAAAATTAATGACATTTAAAAATAAATTTTATATGCCTTACGGGGCATAGACTGAAGGAAGAGTCTGCATAAATTTTCTACCATTGCTCCACTACCTGATAAAATCCCTCATCCTGGAACTTCCCCGGCAGTCCAGTGGTAAAGACTCCGTGCTTCCATTGCAGGGGGCATAGGCTTGATTTCTGGTCAGGGAACTAAGATCCCACATGCTACGCAACGGGGCCAAAAAAAAAATCCTTCATCCTTAATTTTTATCTGCCTTTTTAGTACTTTGAGCTTATCATTCTTTGGGTAGCTATCACCCATGATCTATGGATGCCTCCCCAGTCAGTGCCTTCAATGTGAAAAATGATGAGAAAAAAAACATCTGAATAAAACCCACTTTTCAATTAAAAAATTACTTAAAAATTTGCATCAAAACTTAGAAACTTCAGAAAAGCATGCACAAATATATCATGACAGTCTTAAACTTTGTTTCTCGGCAAGTATTTGTTTTTCTATTTTAATTTTTTTAAGTGTGGTGTTAAACTGAGTAAATGAATACATCCTTTACAATGAGTCTTAAGTCCCCCCTAAAACGTTAGACAAACTATTTGCAGCATTATCAAAACATTCCGTACTTATTTACAAGGAAAAACATCTTGTATTCTTATGCAAATCTTGATTTCTCCTTGATGTCGACTTCATTTCTGCCAGTTAGGTATGATTTTACAAGTCTACAGCCTTCTCGTGAAACCTGACCTCTTTCTTCCCTCCCCAGTCAGTGCTAACATAAACCAAGAGCCCCACAAGAAGTCATTAAAGCAGTGCTGTTAAGAGGCCAGAGCTCTATAAAATAGGCGAGAAACAAGATCTCAAGAAACATGCACCCGTCCTCAGAAACAACCTTGCAAACACAATAAACGTAAGTGCCTATTTTATTTGTGACTTCCACCTCTTCACCTGTCTACTTAATCATTTGCTTCTATGATTTACAGTCAGAAAAAAAAAAGGATCAAAACGCTAAGAGGAAAAAAAATGCTAAGAAGAAAATGTTCTCCCAACTTTTATTTGATCAGAAACCAACATATTAATGTTTCCACCTTGGAAATGTATGACTGTAATATTAAACTAATGTGCCATTCATGCTTCTTACAAGTTGCAATGAATAAAATACTTGATACATGTTGATGTTAAAACCAACTAAAAATTATGAATACACAATCTGAAATGACAAGCCTTCCAGTAATTTAAAATAAGTTCACAAACTATTCCCTAATGTAAGAAAACATAATTCTCTTTTGTAAATTACATTTAAAATATTCTTTCACTAAACAGAAAAAACTTCAGTTGGTGAGAACCTGAACGCAGGGTTTACACTGGTGGTCTTAACGCTGCACATCAGCCAGGGGATCTGGAGGCCTCAGCTGGTCAAGGACTATACCAGTTGCTACCACCCCACCCCTCCTGGGGGAGTCCTAAGTAGCCAGTAGTCATGTTCCAATACTTCTGTGCTGTTTCTATGGCTCTAAGTCACCAATCAGTAGCTCTGGAGAAATCTACAAATAGCTCATCAAGGAAACGAGATTTCTATCTCAAACACTCAAATGTCCACAATTTCAGAGTTAGTTATAGAGTTTTATGTATATTAGCTTAAAGTTTATTTCTATGAAACTGGTCTTTCAAATCATTCATTTGTCTACTCCAGGATTTACTAATCAAAACATAGTTATAACTTGTTACATCATCAGGTTCAATTCACTTTGAGTCTTCAAACTTGAAGACTGACCTGCAACTAACAGGAAGTAAACAAGAGACCTGATCCAGCATTTAATCAAACCAGGGTAACTGATGCTTTACTTACTGAGATAAAAATCAACCAAGGTACAAGTTTCAAACAGAAGTTGAAAACTTACTATAGCCTTAAGACTAGGCAAGAAGCTATCTGAACTTTTAAAGTTATTTTACAGAAAACAATTCGTCTGTTTAATAAAAATAATGTAATGCGAACATTACATCTTGCATATCGACCTGTTTTTTAAAATCCATACTGAGTATGCAACAGCTATTGTATAAGTGGTTTATTATCTGACTTCTGGTGAATTTAGTATCCTGCTTGAATCTATGGCAATTCTGACAACCAGGTGCTAAGAGGTATACATTTGCTTTTCAAAGGAAATGTTTAAATCAAAATGTTTCCAAATAAATATAAACAAAATGAAGGCTGGAAACTCTGTAACAAAGTTGGGAACAGGGACTTTCAGAAATAGCTGCTATATGCAAACTTCCCACAGACTAGATTATTTTTCTGTCTATTCCTACTGTATTCATATTGAAAGATACCTTTAATAACATCTGAGAATTCTTTGCTTCTTTGATATTTTATCAAGCCTATCCTGGCAAATGCCAGACTTGGCACTCCCCAAACTCAATTTCTTTGTCTGGAAAGAATGACACAAAGCTCATCAAGTCCCCACTGTCATCTGGGCCACTCAGTACTGTTCAACAATTCTCTTAACTCATATTAAGAATTGGTTTCAGGGGCTTCCCTGGTGGCGCAGTGGTTGAGAGTCCGCCTGCCGATGCAGGGGACACGGGTTCGTGCCCCAGTCCGGGAAGAGCCCACATGCCGCGAGGCGGCTGGGCCCGTAAGCCATGGCCGCTGAGCTTGCACACCTGGAGCCTGTGCTCCGCAATGGGAGAGGCCACAACAGTGAAAGGCCCTTGTACCGCCAAAAAAAAAAAAAGAATTGGTTTCAGAAATGCTCTACCCTTCCAATTTATTCAAGTCCTCAGTCACTTTTAACCTAAACTGTAAATTACCTGAGTTTAGAGACATGTCTTACTCGTCTGTATATTGCTAGAACAGTGGCCTGTATACAACAGGCACTTGATAAAGGTTTCCTAAGTAAACTCAGTGAACCACATCACCACCTACCCCTTAATTACATCAAAAAAACTCTGCCTCTTATCTCCCTGAGAAGATTAACGTAATTTTGGGTGTATCACTCCTTACTGTATAACCCAGAGCAAGTTACTTTTTTTCTTTTTTTGGCCTCACCAGGCAGCTTGAACGTGCAGCCTGTTCCCCGAGCATGGATTGAAGCTGGGCCCACGTCAGTGAAAGCGCTAAGTCCTAACCACTGGACTGCCAGGGAATTCCCTACTTATTCTTCATAAACACATTCTGTTATGTCAAATAGGATTCTTAAAAGAGTTTTTATGAATTCATCAGGTATTGAGTGTAAAGCACTTAGGACAGTGCCTGTAACATTAAAAGCACCTTGACCTACACCTAATACCTTATGTAAAAATTAACTCAAAATGGGTCACAGAACTAAATGTGAAACACAAAACTATAAAATCTTTAGAAGAAAATATAGAAAAATCTTTGTGACCTGGGTTAGGCAAAGAGTTCTTAGATAGGACATAAAAAACACAATCCGTCAAGGAAAAAAATTGTAAATTGGCTTCCATCAAAACAAAAAAACTTCTGCTCTTGAAAAAAAAAACTGCTAAGAGAATGAAAAGACAAGCCATAAACTGATGAGGATGTGGGGTACCTGGAACTCTCAAACACTGCCGATGGGAATGCAAATTGGTAGTCACTTTGGCAAATAACTTGGCAATTTCTTATAAAATTATGTACACACTTACTGCATTCTTACCTTAAATATTTACTCAATAGAAATGAAAATTTATGTTTATGCAAAAACCTGTACGAGAAAATTGATCAAAGGTGCATTCACATAATTGCCCCAAACATAAATAACCGAAATGTCCTTCAACTTCAACTGGTGAATGGATAAACTGCAGTAAATCTATACTATGGAACCCTACTCAGCAATAAAAAGGAAAGAACTACTGAAACACTCAACAACATATTCAATAGTTAAATCTCAAGGCACTGTGCTAAGTGGAAGAAGCAAGACCCGAAAGGTAACATAATGTATAATCTCATTTATATGACATACTGGAAAATGCAAAATACAGTGGCTTCTAGGAGTCAGGAGGAGGGAAGGGTATGACGACATGGGCAACATGAGAGAAGGTTTGGGGCAATGAAACCATTCCGTATCCTGAGCTTGGTGAAGGTTACACAACTGTGCATATGCTAAAACTCATAGAACTGTGGACCCAAATAATTTTCACTGTATGTAAATTAAAAAATAAATTTCAAAAAGGCTATGTTCCTCATAAAACAGAGACTTTTAATTTTCTCATCACTCTTAATAAAGAATTATAAATTAAGCAAGTTGACAGTACACATCAATTTTAAATGTCAAGTCCTGCAGACCATCTTCACTTCTTCTATGAGGACGCACCTGATTTTCCCAAATAAAACTACAGAACTCTTACACACTCCCAGGAGCCTGGAGTATCCTGTTTGTCTCACTGTTTTATAAGCTCTACTTTCTGCTTCCACCACAAGGCAGAATCTGTCTTTTCATCTTCATATTCCTGGCATAACACCATAGATACAAAAGGCCCTGAGAAACACACGAATAAAATATGTCCTAGGGTACATATACATTCAGTTCGGTCATCACCCCCTTCATCTGGAGTGCATTCAGTATAATGTGCACACAATAATAATCTGAAGGACTAACATGGTGAACCTAAGTTTACATTATCTTTAGAATACTATACATGAAAAGTATATAGAAAAATATGTATCCTAATAACTAGAAATGAATCTATGTTCCTGAGGAACAGGACGAATAAGGAACCTACAGTCCTCCTATCCCTTCACCTACTGAAGTGGTGGGAGAGCAGTCACACCTCTGCTGAGAGGCCAGAAGAGTGGGGAGTCAGTAAGGCAATACACACACACACACACACACACATACACACACACACACACACACACACACACACAGAGGCATACACCTGAACAACCAGCCTTTTCCAAGTATCCCAGCCCAGCTCCCTGCCTCTTGATGTCAGCAGCACACTGCAGGACTGCAACTCCTGCACAGACCTTTTTCACAGGCTGATGACCCAGCATATCCTGCAGACACTTGTCAGCTCTAGGCCCCCTGGCATTCTGAGCCCATCTTGGAGAATCTCATAGTATTCAACCTGACACAGATGCCATCAGGCCAGGCTTGAAATTGTTTAGAATTTGGTCCTGGAACCAATTGGTTTGATCCAAGGTATCTCACATGAGAAACAGATTTTCTAGATTAGCTACAGGGTTTTGGAATTCTTGTTTGACCAAGACAGCTGAACATCTGAGACCTCCTTCAGTATTAAACTGTCCCACTGCATGCTAAAATAAAGGTGTGTTGTTCTGCACACGCATCTGTGCCACATTTGCACTTCCACTCTCCTAAAGCAAAGGTGAAAAGAGTTATTTGAATGAAGATTTTCAATGTTGAAGTCACAACCACTTCTGGCATCTTCACCTACAGCTAATATACAGTTCTCTTTAGCTGCACCTGGACTTACGTTCTGCTGAATTGATGGTGTTTCCCCCTAAAGAGATCAGCAGTAAGTAGAGAATAACAGGCCATTAGGGTGGCTTCTCAGGACCGAATCATAAAGAACACCATAAGCAGATGTGGAAATGTGATGCTATAAGAGAAAGAGTTTGTCTTGGTAGGAATTTAACGAAGAGATTAGGAAGAAGGAAAAATCACACATCTAAGCAAATAAATAGGAGCATGCTGTCGACAGGAAAAATCCAAGGAAATAAAATCAGTTTTCTATAATTGTTTAACCATCATAAAATTACTACCAACATTCCTTGTCTTCCATTCTAGAACTGATAAAATGAAAATAAACCACTATTCACTTTGCCTTTCACATTTCCCAACTGTTACTTAATCTTGAGTTAAAAAAAGTTTTTTTTAAAATAATCAGTCTCCATATGGTACTCTCATAATCTAGACAGAATCCTGTTAGTTTGGGAGTAAAGTCTGATCTCACTTTGAAAGACATCCCCAACTGGGATTTTCCTCTTCTCAAATTATCTGTCTTCCCAGCAACAGTGTGTGGTCACAGAAGTGTATGAGACATGCTAATGCATTTATCAAGTGATTATTCTTGGCCCCTCTGCTGGCAAAAACAAGCAGGAAATGGTACAGAAAAAACATGCATAGTAAGCCACATTAACCAGCTTCAAAGCCGTTCAACTTGTGTGGCTCATATGAATTCAAGGGGAAGAGAAAAAGTGCTGTTGCTTTGTCTTCTCCGATACCACTTCCCCTTCAGCGTTTGCCAAGTGATTGCCTTATATTGCCTAATCCAAGAAATGCCTTTCTTATGCCTTGTTGTCATTCCATAAAGAATTAGTTCTGCTTAATAGCTCAACTGTGCAGGAAGAACATTCCATGCAATTTTACACTTTGCATCAGTCAGAGAAACAGAAGGATCAAAAAAGCATTAAGAAGAGTGAGGTTTTGTAACAAAATTCATGTCACTTAGCAACTTCATCTGTTTACAAATTTATAATGGGGGAAAAAAATCACAAAATCCACCAAAATTAAAGGAAAAATATTCCTACTAGGGCTAGTTTTGCTTTTCCAAGTGATTATCTAAAGGACATTTACAACAATTCAAGAACTGCAGTGTATTAAATTATTTGTTGATAAACCTTACAATATTCTTGTCCACTGTTGTTTTATATGTTGCTTTCTCAGATTATAAAAGGCCTGGTTTTCCTTTCTCTTTCACATAATAAACTGGCATTCAGTGGATATTTAGTAAATGCCTGTTTAACAATACAATTCATTAAAGTTTACATAATCATAATTTATTAGATTAATTAAATGGTCTACATATGAAACTCAATTCATAAACCGGGAATCAATCACTATGAAATGTCTGGGTATCTCTTTCATTTTCTAGGAGCTGTTAAAGACGAAGCCTATTTAGCTGATAACAGAAAAAAATGTATACACACACGAGATGATCTTGTTAAAGTGAATTCATAAAATGGACCTTGAGTTCTAAGCTACCTGTGTATAACAAAATGGAGTCTTTCTTTTTATTATTTTTTTTTATTTTGGCTGCGCCAGGTCTTAGTTGCAGCATGCATGTGGGACCTAGTTCTCTGACTAGGGATCGAACCCCAGTCCCCTGCATTGGGAGCATGGAGTCTTACCCACTGGACCACCAGAGAAGTCCCCACAATGGAGTCTTTTAATAACACAGTAGCTCACTTTTTTATTAGGCTTGACCACACAGTACTAAAAGGGAGAGAAGAGAGAATTAATCTACTATACATTTTATATACATCAACTCAATATTCAGGAAAACCTTAACAGATAAGTAATATTACTTCTACATACAAGTAGAGAAATACCTTCTGAGAGGTTAATCCACTTGCTCAGGGTCACAGAATTAGTAAATAGTGGAGACATGAGTCAAAATGGTGTTTTTTTGTTTTTTTTGTTTTTTTGAATTACACCCAGCCTGCAGCCCGAGAGACATAAGGAGTCCACACAAGGAGTCCACCATAGCACTTCAGAGAAGTAACACAAATCTGGCCTTGTGAGTCTATTCCCCAGTAGGAAACAGACACTGATGCACAGAAGACAAGCAGTTTCCCTTCCTCCAATTTGTTCTCCTTTAAAACTTCCAAGAAATAACAGCAAAAACATATTTCCCCAACCTTTCAGTTGATTGGCTATTACATCACTCTCAGAATCATCAGTGAGGACTTTTAGGATCTTCTATCAGCAATTCTTTCTCCCTCTACTTACTTTTCAGCAACATCAATTTAATTGTACAATTATTTATCCTACTTTCCACATTATTCTCCAATACAGACTTATCTTGTCTATTCCAAGTAAATCCACTTGCCATTCTTTAAAGAACACTCAGAATCTAAGAACATTACACTGTTAAAGCCCTCCATAAAAGTACAACCCTGGGCTTCCCTGGTGGCGCAGTGGTTGAGAGTCCGCCTGCCGATGCAAGGGATGCGGGTTCGTGCCCCAGTCCGGGAAGATCCCACATGCCGCGGAGCGGCTGGGCCCATGAGCCATGGCCGCTGAGCCTGTGCGTCCGGAGCCTGTGCTCCGCAACGGGAGAGGCCACAACAGTGAGAGGCCCGCGTACCGCAAAAAAAAAAAAAAAAAAAAGTACAACCCACAGGATGCTCTAACATCCCCCAGCCATCAAATCAAGATTGAGAATCAGGGAAGGCTTTGAAGAGGAGGTGACGTGTGGTTGAGGGTTGAAGACCTAGTAAGCAGCAAGGGATTATCAAGAGTAGTCCCAGCGAAGGGTAGAGAGTAGGCAAAGGCACAGAGCAACAAGAGAGCATAACGCATTCAGAGAACAGAAATTCCATGCGATAGGAACTTAAGGCGTGAAGAAGAGTCAGAGGGTAAGGTAGGGTGGAGATATGGAGCGACAGAGTAGTAAAGGATGTAGATGCCGAGCAGGGGGGGACCAGATAATGAAGAACCTTGCCAATTTATGCTCTAATGCTTTGCTACTCAAAGTGTGGTCCTTGGAAAAGCCTTAGAATTTGTTTGAAATACAGAATATGAAGCCCCACTTCAGACCTACCAAATGCCAATCAGCATTTTTTAAAGATGCTCAGGTGACTTACATACACTTTAAAATTTGAGAAGCACGGCTCTAAGCATTTGGGTTGCATTTTGAAGGCAACTGGAAGCCACTGAAATATTCTAAGCAAAAGATATACACGATTGGATTTGAAAGCAATATGAGAAATTAACTATGAGTAGCCAAAAATGCAATGTGGTCTTTTTATGGTGTACTTCCTATTGGATTCTGATGTTTGAGAATGATTGTTTCATAAAAATGCTTCCCACTTTTCTACTCTCTTTTTCTATGTTTGCCAAGAGCTGGGGAGTGAGGGAGATAAGGGAGAGGCTGGTGAAAGAACACAAACTTTCAGCTATACAATTAATAAGGTCTGAAGATCTAATTTAGAACATGGTGGCTCTAGTTAGTAACACTAAGCCGTATAACTGAAATTTGCTAAGAGGGGAGAACTTAATGTTCTCACACACACACACAAAAGATAAATATGTGAGGTGATAGAGGTGTTAATTAACTAGATGAAGGGAGTTCTTTCATAATGTACATCAAATCACCATGACATACACTTTAGATATCTTACAATTTATATGTCAATTATACCTCAATAAAGCTGAAATGTTTTAAGAAGTGCTTCCTTACCTATACAGAGGCTCCCAATGAT
Organism: Grampus griseus; assembly: GCF_964374135.1. Taxonomy (NCBI): domain Eukaryota; kingdom Metazoa; phylum Chordata; class Mammalia; order Artiodactyla; family Delphinidae; genus Grampus; species Grampus griseus. Next base: position 99,286,920 of record NC_139018.1, read on the forward strand.
AGAAGGAACATTTAACGTTATCTCAAACACCAAGAATGCACCTTCTTTAGGACAAAAGCACCATATCCATGTCTAACCATATCCAACTAGTGATTTAAATCAAGTTTATGCAACCATGCTCCCTAAACAGTTTCTTTAACCCAAACTCTTATCTGGCCTGTTAACAGCCTTTGAATTATTTGGGTAGGGGAGATACAGTCTGTATTTGCTGTTCACAAACCATTTTTTAAATGAAGAAAGCATATATTCTTTCAGAATATTTTTTTGTTAATTATATGCAACCTTAAGCTAAGAAGAATAAAAGCACAGAATTCTGGACCACAATCATATGGAAATCCCCTATAATATGTTCAATAAGCCAACTCAAAACAATGCATAGTTTATAGAAATGGGGTCAAAGAAACTTGCAGCTCATATCTCATCTGTTGTCAACTGTCACATTCATTCCAGCAAAGTTAACTGATAAAAATCTGCTTTTAAATGCCTGTTATTGACAGTGGAGAGAGCCAGAGAGCCCGATTTCTTCTTTGATGGCTTACAGTGAATGTCACAGAGAAGATTTTGTACTTAAACATGACCCTGCTGAAAAAGACAATAAAACTGATTTTCTTAATAACAACAGGAAAAATGTAGTTATATGTGTCTGACTATGCAATGCATCTTTTATAGAGACAGAAAAATTATGATACTGCTACCCACATTCAGTCCTCACAGCCCTCTGGTCCAAGACTGATATCCCAATAGGACCGTGACCCTGATATAAATACAACCACATTCAGAGCCAGTTGTAAAGCTGGATCCCCCAACTTGGTGTGGAGTGCTATTCATAGCCTAATGCAAATTTTCCACGTGGCTTAATAGAAACACTGAGTTTCTTTTAAAGAAATGACCATCAGTGGCATCAGGTAATTTGAATGATTTTTGGACATATACCAGTGCTCAGAGGTCACTAAGACAGTGTTTTTCAACCCCTTCTATTTCATGATAGGCAGCCCTTTATTTTTTTTAATTTTATTTTTAATTTTATTTTTTTGTCTTCATTGGAGTATAATTGCTTTATAATGTTGTGTTAGTTTCTGCTATACAACAAAGTGAATCAGCTATATGTATACATATATCCCCATATCCCCTCCTTCTTGAGCCTCCCTCCCACCCTCCCTTTCCCACCCCTCTAGGTGGTCACAAAGCACCGAGCTGATCTCCCTGTGCTATGCAGCAGCTTCCCACTAGCTATCTATGTTACATTTGGTAGTGTATATATGTATATATGTCTATGCCACTCTCTCACTTCGTCCCAGCTTCCCCTCCCCACTGTGTCAAGTCCGTTCTCTACGTCTGCGTCTTTATTCCTGCCCAGGAGGCCCTTTAGAAGTTTCCTTTCCCACAAATACGAACTTGCTGATAGGAGTCTGTGTGTATATCTATGGAAAGGTGGAGTAAGACGGCAAAGAAAACGGAGGCAAAAGAATTAGTGAGAAAGAGGGGAAAGAGAAAGAACAAAATGGAAAAAATACAGGGGAAAATACTCCATGACAAGAGATAAGACAAGTAAAAAGACAACGAGAAGGAACAGATCAGGAATGAATGGTGCAAATAAAGGGAAACAAAATTTAAAAACAAAGGGATAAATCATGGCTCTGCCAATCACTGCTAAACAATTATGACAATAGCTTCTAGTACATTTTAATTTGGTGACAAAGTACTGGAGCTGACTATACTAGTAAATATGCCTAGCCAGGATTACTTCAAAGTGATCACTGCTGGGGCTATGAAATAAGATTTTTTTTAAATCCTTGGTTATCTGGGAAAATGAGTAGTTAACAGAATTACAGAAATTTTTTAAGCTCTAAGAGACCTTAAAGATAGTTTAATCAAATTTATTTATGGCTGTAGTTATGGATGTAAGGACACGGTAATGATTCAACAGTATCAAGGAGGCCAATAACAAAAATAAAGTGTTTGTGTATTATGTGGGAAAAAAAGTTAAAGAACAATTCATGCGCATTTAATGGGATTACAACCATTGGCAGTTTCTTAAAAAGTTAAACATATACCTAAAATACAGACCAGCCATTTCACTCCTAGGTATCTAACCAGGAGAAATGAACTCGTCCACAAAAAGATTTGTACATGAATGTTCATAGCAGCTTTACGTACAACAGCCCCAAACTGTTGGAAAACAGCCCAAACGTCCGTTAACAAGTGAATGGATAAAGAAACAATGGTATATTATACAATGGAATACTACTCAACAAAAAATGAACTATTGATATACACATAACATGGATGAATCTCAAAATATTTATGTTGAATGACAGAATCCAGACAAACAGAAGGATACATATTACATGATTCTATTTACGTAACATTCTAGAAGAGGCAAACTAATGAATAGTAACAGAAAGCAGATCAGTGGTTGCCTGCAGATGGGGGGAGGCATGAATGACAAAAGTTCAAAGCAACTTTTGGGAGTGACGAGTACATTCATTATCTTCACTGTGGTGATGCTGTCATCAGTACACAGAGTTGTCAAATTCACTAAATTGTGTACTTTAAATATGTACAGCTTATTTTGTATTAATCATATTTCAATAAAATTTTTAAAAACTGAAGGAAAAAAAACCCCTGCATGTGTGGACATACATACATGTTTGTAAATACACAGAAAAAAGTCCTAATTTTTTTTTTTTTTTTTTTTTTTTGCCATACCACGCAGCTTATGGGATCTTAGAGAAGAATCTACATAACCATTAACAATGACTACCTCTGGAGGAACTAAGAACTTAAATTTTCTCTATTATTTCAATATTTATGGTAAGCATGTATTATTTCTGTAATGTCAAAAATAAAAACAGAAATCAGTCCGCATACTCAAAAGCCTTTTAAAGTTCCAGAAAGTCCTATTCAAAATCATAAACATTTCCACCAGTTTCTTCATTCTCAATGGTCAAACACTATTTCTTATTAGTTTTTTTTTGTGGTACATGGGCCTCTCACTGTTGTGGCCTCTCCCGTTGTGGAGCACAGGCTCCGGATGCGCAGGCTCAGCGGCCATGGCTCACGGGCCCAGCCGCTCCGCAGCATGTGGGATCTTCCTGGACCGGGGCAAGAACCCGCGTCCCCTGCATCGGCAGGCGGACTCCCAACCACTGCGCCACCAGGGAAGCCCTCTTATTAGTTTTAATGTTAATAATCTACTTAATTACACTTACCATAGCAATGTTATTCTATATTTTTCATCATACGTGTATAATTTATTAGCTACTACATGAATTAAACAGGTCTACTTGCAAACTGTTATTCGTAGGACATTTTCCCCCAAGGAACAATGTTTGCTAACTCCAAACCACTAAAATTACTCATTCAGTTTGTGTCTTTTTCTGGAGGATGTGGATCTAGAGCTCTGACTTTAAAGGCCTCTCTTTCTGAAAATTTAGGTTGTGATTACAGTACCTAGAATTTAATGTTTTCTTGATCTAGGATATTTACCACAGGATGTTTAAATACTTTTAATTTGTCCTTAAATCATTCTATTTTTAACAGATGTAAAGGTCTTCTCTAAAGACCTATAAGCTAAAACGTTACACCTCTTTCAATGCATTCACTCAATTCCTGATCAATTTAAACATACGGATTATCTAATCTAATCAAAATTGTCAATCAAAAATATAGTAAACCCTCAAATTTTATCTATGACACAGTGGGAGATAGAAGAAAAAGTGAAACCTTATACCTGCCCTCAGTAGACTTGCCTCTTTCCCTCTAAAAGGGTATATAGTAGATATGCTTTTTTAAACATGCATAAATACACCAAAAACAAAACAAAAACAAAAAGAGCAGAAGCTCAGAAAGAAACTGAATTTAAATCTACTGATTAACAGCTGTGACTCTGTAAATTACTTAATGGCTTTATGTCTTAGTTTCTTAATCAAAGGGTGAGAAATTTATTTCATAGAGTCACGGTGAAGATTCAATGAAATATTCTACATAAAGGATTTCAGTCTGTCCCTCCCTTCCCATTCCTCCATAATACTGATTTGTTTACAACTTCTGTCTTCCAGCTCTTCCTCATCCCTAGGTACCATCAGCTTACAAATATACTCATGTCTTTCCTATCCCATACGGATGGTCTCTTGGGCTTGCTTCCATCTCAAGCCCTTTGCCTTTTTCTCACTTCACTCCTCTACCACTACATCTCCTACTCAATGCTCAACCCCACCATGACCATCAGTGATGAACCAAATGGCTTCTCCTCAATCCTCAGCTGATTCGGACTCCACACCATCTACAACAGTGGAATTCCCTCACCTTCAGACTCCCTCCTTGTCTGACACCCACATCACTATTTTCTTTCCTACTTCCTTACACACGTTGATGACTCTTCTTCTTTCACCCACTCCTTAAACATAAGGCTGTGTCTTCAGCTCTCTTATCTTTATCTTTGTACACTACTCTTCCTTAGCAACCCCATCAACCTCTGGCACCTAATGTGTTAATGACTGCTAAACCTATGTATTTCTGGACTTCAACTTTTCTCTTAGAAAATCTTCACTTCTACCAACAATATGGCTAAATGTCTCCATCGAGATGTCCCAAAGACACCTAAAGCTTGGAATGACAGGACTAAATTCATTCTCTTTCTCACTCATTCATATTCTTTCCTATTCTTTCCGCTTTCTACCTCTCCCCACCCCCAACACTTTCTTTCTGCCTACCAATCCCATCTTTCTTTCCAATCTGATTTAATGATGTCACCATCTAAAAACAAAGCCCTAAATCTTCATCTTCAAGGGTAGAGATCTACAAATCTTCCTTCCCACACTTTCTCTTATATCCCTTCCATCTATAGTATACTGATTGTAAAAGTACCTGAAATTCTTCACTTTTCCAAATCCATGCTCTTTCCATCGTAAAGAGCGAGCTCCTTTCCCGCCTCTAGAATCTGGGCTGCCCCTGAGACCTGCTTTGGCCAGCAGAATGGAATAGAAGTTAACAGCATGCTAATTCCATGCCAGAGCCTTGAGAAGCTTTCTGTGATTCCCCCCACTCTCCTGGAACTTGCCAAGACATGTGAACAAACTCAGGATAGTTTGGTGGGTGATGAAAAACATGTGGTCCTATCTCTCCCGTCATTCCAACCAATAGGCAACCACACAGGCTGAGATCATCCTGAACAAACCAGCACCACTCCTCCCAGCAGCCAGCTGATTGTAAACACATGAGTGAGCCCAGCTGAGATTAGCCAATCATGGCTCATGCCAGCAGAGCCATCCACCTGATCGGTAGACTTGTAGGTAATAATAGATATTTACAGTTTTAAGCCACCATGTTAGGAATAGTCTGTTATGTAGTGAATCTAACTGATTAACTTTCTTTTTTGCTCTCATGGTTACTCATGCATCCATCTCTGAGCTGGCTACTGGAAACCTGCCATAATTGGTTTCCTTGTTTCATCTTTCACCCTATAATCATTCATATATATACATGTGTATATATATTATAAAAATAATTTTAGTAATTGTGTGTATATCTATGTATATGTATGTGTTTATCTATCTATGTGTATATACACAAAAAACATCCGCTTAATGAATGCAGATATAAGTGATAACGTAAAAAGTAGATGACAGCTCTCAGATGAATGTTACACAGACAGAGGTTCAGAGAAGGGAGAAATCACAGTGAGATGAAACTGTTAAGAAAAAGGTAGATAATTCTGGATATAAGACTTGAATTGAGTCAAACTAAAATGGAGCAATGAAGGCATTCTCAGGCCTCAGAGTAACCTCTAATCACACAACTCATCCTAGGCATTTAAATCAAAGGAATAACCTCACATCGAACCTTTTTTCCCTATACTGATAAGTCTTTGACATAAGAATGTGAACGCTAGAGAGTTAATGAATCAATCACTGGCAACCCACACTATGGTCAAGATGGTGAAATGAAATGCTTGGTTAGAGTTCACTGACCATTGGTCAAAGACAGACAAAGACCCCTGTCTCAAATAATAGCTTTAGTCTTCAGAGATAGGCAGCTGTTTTCTGTACCAGCAAAGATTTTCCAGAATGCAGCTTTGCTATACGTTTCAACCAAATACACAAACCTCAGGTGGATTTGCTTTCTTTGGATATTATAATAGCCAACTTAAAGGTAGCTGATTCAACCCCTAATTGTTGATCCAATTTGATCATTAAGGCAACCAAAATAATAGTTCATGGTCTGGTTATTATACTTGCGCTACCTCCCAAAATGAATTAAACGTATGGCAACCTGATTGATAACTCAAAGGCCATGCTGAATCAACTTAAGACAATTTGGTGCCAAGCACAGTTATGGCTTTAATTTTTCAACATATATCAGAGTAGATGTTATTTCAGATTTTTAGTATCCTTTTATATCATACATTTTAAAGCTAATTCAAGGTACTTTCAAGACTTAGAAGATAGTAAAAAAGACAGTAAAGATAAAATTTTAAGATAAGCTGTCAAATAACTTAAGCAAACAAAATATTTACAGCAATATAAGATAATCTAGGACTTCCCTGGTGTCGCAGTGGTTAAGAATCCGCCTGCCAATGCAGGGGACATGGGTTCGAGCCCTGGTCCGGGAAGATCCCACATACTGCAGAGCAACTAAGCCCATGTGCCACAACTACTGAGCCTGTGCTCTAGAGCCTGTGAGCCACAACTACTGAGCCTGTGTGCCACAACTACTGAAGCCCGAGCACCTACATCCAGTGCTATGCAGCAAGAAGCTACCGCAATGAGAGGCCTATGCACCACAATGAAGATTAGCCCCCACTTGCCGCAACTAGAAAAAGCCTGCGTGCAGCAACGAAGACCCAATGCAGCCAAATAAATAAATATATTAAAAAGAAAAAGACTGATCCTTTAAAAAAAAAAAAGATAATCTAATTTCAGATGGTCACTAATAGGACACTTTATCTCTGACAAAACAAGGAAATGTATTTAAAACCACTCATCTAAAGATTGTTTATTCAAAATATTTCATACATATAAAAGAGTAATGTGGGCTTCCCTGGTGGTGCAGTGGTTGAGAGTCCGCCTGCCGATGCAGGGGACACGGGTTCGTGCCCTGGCCCGGGAAGATCCCACATGCCGCAGAGCGGCTGGGCCCATGAGCCATGGCCGCTGAGCCTGCACGTCCGGAGCCTGTGCTCCACAACGGGAGAGGCCACAACAGTGAGAGGCTCGTGTACCGCAAAAAAAAAAAAAAAAAAAAAAAAAAAGTAATATAAATGCTTATAAAACAACAAGCACTGATATACATTCCACCAAGCTTTATCAAATATTAACTTTATTTTATTTGTTCCAGAATTTTCTTAAAGAATATAAAACATTACAGATTTGGTTGAAGCCCCTTGTATACCTTTCTCTGATCTGATCTTCTTCCTTCCCTCCCCAGAAGTAACCACTAACATGAATTTAGTGTTTATTAGTCCACGGATATTTTACACTATCACTAAATATCTGTGTATTCATAAACAAAGTTTGTACTGTTCTGCATATTTTCAATCTGTATACAAAGGCATCATACACTATTCTGTAATTCATTTCTATGCTCAACTTTTTTTGCCATTTATCCATATTGAGATGTATATATAATTAATCATTTTAACAGATTTATTTCACTGTATATAGTATGCCACGATTTATCAACCATTTTCTTATTGATGGACATGTAAGTTATTTCCAACTTTTTATTATTACAAAGGATGCTTCAAGGAGCATTCTTATGTAAGTCTTCTTACCTACACGGGCAAGAGTTTTCCTATGATATTTACCTGGAAATGAAAGTGGTAATTCAAAGGGCATATAACATATGCAAATTTTCCAGATATTGCCAAATTGTTCTCTAAAATAGTTCTACCAATTTAGATTACCATCAGCTTACTTTGCTATCATTTGGAAATACCATGTGTTTTGATTTTTGTTAATCTAGATATAAAACATTATAGTTTAAAAACTTATTTTCATTTCCCCGATTTCAAGTGAGCTAAGCATAGTTTCATGTTTATCAGCGATCTGTGAACTGCCTCCTGTTCATATTTTTTCCACTATGATGTTTGTCTCTTTTTTTATTGATTTATATGAGTTATTCATATATTTTGGTTACAAATCGTCATTTAGATTCACTGCACATATCTTGGTTGTGGTTTCTCATTTTACTCCTGGTTTATACTGTCTTTTCAAAATTCAGAAATTTTAAATTTTTAAAAATTTAATAAAATTTATTAATTTTTTCTTCATAGTTTAGGTTTTTTGCAAATTATTTTTAAATCGTTCTGTATCCAGAACTAAGGCCAAGCCTAAAACTTCAGGCCACATAACCCTCTACACTTCTCTTCTGTTTTGGTCTCTGTAGATGTTTCTCTTGTTTTTGAGCCAGGATATGTCTTTCAATTTTCTATTCTTATATTTAACCTATCATTGCTATGTATATGGAGCAGAGAGAATATGCCAAAGCATGAGCTCACTGCCCCATGATGACAAAAAGTTACTCTTCTTCTTTTTTTTTAATGTAGAGAAAAAAGCTTAAAGTTTCTAAATAAAGACTATTTCCCCTGCTTACGCATCATATAAGCTTTGAAATATTAAGTTGTTTCAGGTGTCATGATCTAGTTCAGACTGCAACTATTCAAATCTCTTAACCACTTACACTTAAAAAATAAAGCTACACAAAATAGCTTTAAGAAATGATATACATTTTTTTCTTTCCTATCTAAAACATGTTTTTATGCATCAAAATTGAGCAGCAGCCCCTTAAAGAAATATATAAACATCTTTTGATGTTGCTAAAGTTTAAACCTGGAAACAATCTTTAAAAATCTCTGTGCTTAGGGAGTTTCCTGGCAGTCCAGTGGTTAGGACTCGGGGCTTTCATTGCTGTGGCCAGGGTTCAATCACTGGTGGGGGAACTAAGATCCTGCAAGCGACACGCGATGCAGCCAAGGAAAAAAAAAATCTCTGTTTAATGAATTCAAATGACAACCCCACAATGGAGACTACTGCGGAAAATCCATTTAGAGAGTTCCTTAACTTTTTCTGAGCAGAGCTTTATAATACACAGACAAGACACTATAATGATAACACTGAATACAATTGTAAGTTTTAATCTAATAATTTATTTTTTATTTATTCAAATAGAATATTTTTCATATTATCTAACACCAAAAACATTTAATTACATATCAGCTGTCTTTATATATTTACATTATGTAAAAATGAACTTTTAAGTAATGTATCTATCGTTTAATTGAGGCTACAATGACAGGCTATGCGTTAAAACAAAATATTTTCATCCTAAGATCTCAGTGCCAAAGCTTTCACATTTGTTTCCTGTCTAATGAATTAGTTTCCACCATATCTGTGGCAAAATCATAGGAAAATAAACCTGAATTTTCAGTCTATTTTCCACTGGCCTTCAGGGATAAGAACACTCTCTTTAGATAATCCCAACTATGTTTTTAATCTGATTGATTCATTGATTCTATACACAAATCTATTAGACTATTAGGAATTTTATCCCTTATCCCTGAAAGCAAGAGCAAGAAGTTGAGCGCTGACCTGGGGCCTTGCGAGTATTTGAAGCATTTGTAAAAGTGACCTTAGGGCAACTCCAAGCCCTAAAGGATGCTTTTAGTGTTTACAAAAGCCACAGGAAGTTCCTAATCCCTTTTTCTTTAGAAAGGGGGATAAATGTCTTTGATTTGGGATTCCAACATCAGGGTCCTCTGGAATTATCCAAAAAACTCTTGAGCATTGGGGATTCAAACTGGAAAAATAACGTTTTTAAGGTCAAAAAGTGCTCATCTTTAAACCAAAAAGGCAGTGAAAGAAACTCAAAAAGCAATTTAACTGCTGTTGGCTTGGTATATCAATTAACACTAACTCCAAGTGAGAGAAAAACTAAGAGGGAAACTTTGTGATAAAACATTTAGATGAGCAATTTATTTCTATCTCAACTGGCACAAGTTGAAGAAGAAGGCATAGGTAAATTATTCAGCAAGTGCATGGCTATTAAAATGCTCAACACTTGTTCACACTATCTTGCTTTTTCAGATATACCCAAAAGCTATCATATAATTAGAAGATAGCACTCTGCTTGAAAATAAAAATTATTTGCCACCAATGTGTAAATGAATTTGGACTGACAATTAGCTGGTTCTCCAAATAAAATTTTATATCAATCGTAATAGCCCTATTTGTTGTTAGCCAAAACCAAGCTTTTATTCAGAATAAACAACCCATGGGCTGAAGAATGACAGTTCCTTTGCCAAATACATAAGCTTTTCCTACCTCCTTAATCCATGTGACTAAACTAGTATTTAACTCTTAGTTGCATGGGAGGCAAGGATTCACTGGAGAAGTTTTGAAATTTCAAGAGCATTTCAATAGGGTGTTGCAAAATCTTCATAATATGGAAATCATCTTAAAGTCAAGAGCTGAGAGGATCTACTTTTGAAGAAAAGAGTATAATCTAGTTTTTTTTTTTTTCTAAATGACCATACCACTAGGGGAAAAAAATCATTTCTTTCACCTTTCTCTTTTTTTTTTGTATCTATTAAGACAAAACATACAAAGATATGAAGAACTCTTAGCTAACACTACCTTAGCAGCAAGGTATTTAGTTATGATATACACTTTTTTTTGACACAATGTTATTGCACACTTAACAGACTGCAGTACAGCGTAAGAAGAACTTTGCACTGGGAAACCAAAAAATTAATGTGATTCACTTTATTCCGACATTCACTTCGTTGCAGTGGTCTGGAAATGAGCCTGCAATATCGCCAAGGTATGCCCGTGTATATTTATAAAACTTGCTAATCCCTAAAACTCAAGCTGCCATTATGAAACTGAAAGGGTTTTTTATTCTCCAATAGGATTCATGTCTCGTAACATCCTCATGCGCACAGTGGTGTGCCAGCTACAGTAAAAATTGTGGTTTTAGCTACATGATACCAAAACATCTTGATGAAAGGTGGAAAATCCAGTCATTGACGCAAGGGCTTTAGTTACATGACCCAATTAAGTGATGGAAACATCCAAATCCCTAACTTTTTTTTTTTTTTGGCTCTGCCTCGCAGCTTGTGGGATCTTAGTTCCTCGACCAGGGATTGAACCTGGGCCCCCTGCAGTGAAAGCACTGAGTCCTAACCACTGGACCGCCAGGGAATTCCCAAATCCCTAACTCTACCGGTCCATCTTGATGTCATGGAGACCTGGTTTTTACAGGAAAGTAGAAAATGTATATATTTAACACAGGTGAAATATTCTAACATTTCAAACTGAATGCTTTAACTAAAAATATAAATGATATTTCCCATAAAATAGAGGACACAAAGAGGCATGTTACAACAAACTGTTTCCTACTGAAAACTATCAAAATTAGGGTAAAGCAGAATATTATCCTCTAGTGGAATTCTACTAGTAGTCGATGATTTTAAGAAGACTTACAGGGTAAAGGCTCTTTCCTGCTGATTTATGAGACGTTTCTTTCAAGCATGCCTCTCTAGTAATTCTATGCGAGAGGCCACAAAGTGAAGGTTTCTGGGATTTGCCATCTGAAAGCTTTTATTCTTCCAAAGAAAGAAAAGACCAAAGACCTTTGACACTGTGCTATGGTGCCAAAGAAACTGCTCATATATATATGTCAGTAATGAGGCAGAAATCAATAATTTCATTTAATCTAGTGAACTATTACGTAGTGGGACACAATATGTTTGAAGAGCCTAATGACCTTCTCTTATTAACACCTATGCTGCTGTTTCGTTAAGATGAAAGTTTTGTTTCCCTGTTTTGTATTTTTAAAAATCACTGTAATTTTCACTATCATATATGTAAAGTGTCCAGCATTTTAAAGTTAACATGAAATCCTTTTCTTAAAAGAAAAACTCCTTGTAAAAATTTCTTCAAGTTTTAATGTAACATTTTCATTTGGCCTTCTCAAATATTACAGATACACCATGTTTATAATGATAGGCCTTTTAAGACTCAAATTACTTTTCATTAATAGTTTCTCAAACACATATTATACATATGTAACTGGTTTTATAAATATACACACTTTCAAACCAGTATCTTAGTTGGGCTGCTTATTAAAAATGAATAACTGAATTGTTTAGAAAAGCCATAGTACAGGGTACATAATAGTACAGGGATTGTGGGATTGATTGCTTTCCTTGTCTTGGTTGGCTTTCTAAAATATTTCAAATATTTACAGGTTACTGAGAACTGGCTACATTTGTTATACCACATGAACATTACCTGCAAAGTTGATATTAGAAGATATAGAACAGGGAAGTTTGTTTAAAAATCAAGCTTTCCTTCTCAAGTTAAAGACTTGGTATGCTAAAATTTTAGAAGTGTATATTTTGAGCAAACATCAATTTAATGGATGTCACAGAGAACTTTAACAAATGATGAACTGCTATTAACGGTTTCATATACTCACTGATCATTATTTTTAAAGAGCATGTTCCCCAAGGCAGAACTGTATATGTGTAATAGTTATTTCAGATAAAATACAATAGCAATCTAACCATTTATACTAGTTAAATAACTTAATTTTCTGATAATAACCATGACATTGATAAAAGTTTCAGGAAAGTATAAAATGGTACTATTTTGCTAAATCATAGCATAAAAGTATTATTTATAATTTGAAAATAATGTTGGACAATATTAAAACAATGAGAAATTATCCCACTGATAAGGTTTAGGAAAAATTCTGTGTCCCCAAAAAACTGTGCTTGTTTTCACTGTTCCAAAACTGCTCTAAGACTTTAATGACCTATTAATAGCCTGGAACAAAGGGTACTTTTCAAGTCTCGTCTTATTGAAACTCTTTGTTGCATCTGATGTTGCTTCATAAACTCTTTGAAACTTCTCCCTTGGCTTCTGTGATTCTGTATTCTCCTGGTTTTCCACCTACCTGCCTGAGGACTGTTTTTGTCTCTGCTGGTTGCCCATGCTCCTTGCACTGCACACCCATCCTGCTCAAAATTACCTATCACTTAAACTCCACCTAAGTCCTGGTGATGCTCAACTCACTATTTTTAGGCCAGGCCTCTCTTGACTCCCAACTGCTCTGTTGGACCACTTGCTAGACAGCTCCACACAGGTATCTCACAGATTCCTAAAATGAACACATTCCAAGCAAAACTCATCATCTTGTTCCCTGTGTTAGCTCCTCCTCCTGTGTTCCATTTCAGTTGGTGACACCACCATTCACCAAGTCACCCAAACTAGAAATATCAACATTATCCTGAACTTCTCCCTTTCCCTTATTCCCCACATCTAACAAGTACCGCCAATTTTTAATCCTAATTATAACCTAAATCTGTCTTCCCTTCACCCCCTTACTGGTGCTCCAGTCCAGGCCCTTAGGAGCTCTCACCATGCTACTCACCATGCACAGCCTCCATCCCTGTGCACCTGAGTTCTGTCCTCAAGACTCCAGTGTGATCAATCTAAAACACAAACTGACCAGTCCAGTCCCCTGCAGCTCTTCATCGTTCACCTGGTTCCTTTTAAGGAACCTGGTTAAATTCCAGGTTCCTTAAAAGGGCATTGGTATATAATGAGTCTTTCTTTGAATGGATCCTGCCCACATCTCCAACTCCATTTCTGGGTCTCACTTCCCTGAAATATATTCTCTAGCAACACCAAAAAGCTTATTATTCCACACATAGCATGTTGTTTCTTACTATTGTACCTTACTGGACTAATCACCTCCCTCATCTAACGAAAATCTAGTTTTCCTTTAAAATTTAGCTGAGGCATCACTACCACAAGTATCTCTCCCTAAGTACCTCCCACCTCCCACCCCAGACTTGGAGATGCACAGGGAAGTATTTAGAGGTGAAATGTTATGATGTCTGCAACTTACATTTTTAGAGAGAGTGAGAAGGATGAAGTAAATGTGGCAACATTTTAATGAACAGCTAAGAATCTAAGTGAAACGTATTCAGGTGTTCATTATACTATCCTGCCACTTTTCTATAGATTTAAAATTTTTCAACATAAAGTTGGAAAAAATAATATTACATATGCAGCTCTACCAAAAATACACTCTACTACTGCACAACAATACTGTTGTAAATATTATTATTATTTTTTTTTTTGGAGTATAATTGCTTTACAATGGTGTGTTAGTTTGTGCTTTATAACAAAGTGAATCAGCTATACGTATACATATATCCCCATATCTCCTCCCTCTTGCGTCTCCCTCCCACCCTCCCTATCCCACCCCTCTAGGTGGTCACAAAGCACTGAGCTGATCTCCCTGTGCTATGGGGCTGCTTCCCACTAGCTATCTATTTTACATTAGGTAGTGTATATATGTCCATTATTTATGAATTCCTTGCTCCCACTCACCTATCACTGAGGTCAAGGACTGTTTTTTTAAATTAATTGTGGTATTCTCAGGACCTAGCAGAGTAGGCTTTCAATCACTATTTGTTGAAGCAACGAATGACAGTGCCAAGTCAGAAATAAGCCTAAACACACAATTCTCAACAAACCAGTAAGTGCTTTAATGTCTACAATGTGCAAAGCATTTTCCTGGGTGCTCTGCCAGTGCAAGGGAATATAAGTCAAGGTCACTGAAAAATCCCACTAACTAGGACTGGGCTGAAACAACAAGGAAGGAAAGACAGAAATGTAGCTGGGAGGGATGATGAGAAATAAAACGAAGAGAGTTAGGATTATGCAGAGATGTGAAGTTAAGAAGTTAGGAACTAAGTCCTCAAAGATCAGGCGTGTAGTTTCTGAGGTAGGAAGAGATTCTTCAAGATGCCATCCTTTTCATTTCCTACAAAACAGTAGGCTGAGTAAATACAGATGCCCTCTCCCACTAAAACCACGTAGAAATGCTATACAGAACATATTCAAAACAACATCACCAGCACTAACAAAAATTTAAGGGCAAGGACAGAATAGTAAACTTTGGCCTGGTGCCATGATGGTCCAGAGGTGGCTACAGGCACTGGAGGCTTCTAGGAAGAGAAAGTGGTTTTGTTCCATCACAACATAAATGAGACCTGAAGCTGAAATCCCAGAAGCACCTGAAGAAAGAGTCAGTAGAAAAACTCACCCACCAGTAAGATTAGCAACAAGGAGGGTTTATTCTAGATGAGAAGAAATGTTTCCCGTGACAAACATAAACCCCTGGCCTTTACTACACACTGGTGTAGATTATAAAGTTATATAAATAATGTAAAGCAGCCAAGAATTAGTCCCCAAATTGGTCCATGACCAGTGAAACTGTGGGGCACCAAACAGAAAAAAACACTTGCATAATATAGGATATATTAAGCCTTAGTGAAGATGAGCTCATAATAAAAGATTACAAGTCACATAAGGAAACCATCTGCCCTAAGGAAAATCACCAGACATAGAAAACAAGGAGGTTGGCACCTCGAGAACTTGAGATAACAGTAAAGTTGAAGAAAACTGCAAGATAACGATTTAGAATGTTTAAAAACATGAAAGAAAAGACAAAAATAAAGCCATAAGGGAAGAACATAATGATCTGCAAAAACAAAGATGGGTGAAAGAACCTAAGGGACACCACTGAACAGATCATCATATGCACTGTGGGAGTTCCAGAAGAAGAAGAAAGAGAGAATGGGGTACAAAGAATATTTGAGGAAATAATGGCTGAAAACTTTCCAAGTTTGATGAAAACCCAAGTTCTATGAACTCCAAGAGGATGAATTAAGAGAGATATGCACATAAATATACTTATAACCAAACTGTTGTAAGACAAAGGCAAATAGAAAATCTTGAAAACAGCAAGAGAGAAGAGACTTGTCGTGTACTTATCATTCCTCAATAAAATTAACAGTTGGTTTCTCCTCAGAGACCATGGAGGCCAGAAGACAGTGGAATGACATGAAGTGACAGAAAAAACTATAAACCAAGAATTGTATATCCAATAAAACTGTCCTTCAGAAATGAGGCAGAAATTAACACATTTCTAGATAAACGAAAACTAGGGAGGCTCATTACTAGACTGGCCCTACAAGAAATGCTAAAGGAAATCCTTCATGTTGAAAAGAAAGGATACTAGACAGTAACTCAAAGGCATATGAAGAAATAAAGATCTCCAGTAAATGTAACTAAATAGGAAAATATTAAAGTCAGAACTAACATTTTTTGGTTTGCACCTCCACTTTTTATTTCCTACATAATTTAAAAGACTAAAGCATAAGAATAATTATAAATCTATATTACTGGGCACATACGATAGAAAGATGTAACATATCACAATAACATAAAAGAGGAGACTGAGCTGCACAGAAGCAGAGTTTTGCATGCTACTAAAGTTAGGATGGTATCAATTCAAACTAGACTGTTATAAATTTAGAATGTTAAATATAATCCCTATGGTAACCACAAAGAACTATCTAAAAAATATACACAAAGGGAAATGAGAAGGGAGTCAAAATGGTTCACCATGAAAAAATCAACTAAACACAAAAGAATACAGTAGTGGAGAAAATGAGGGACAAAAAAACATGCAAGACATACAAAAAAAATCAAATGGCAGAAATCCTTCTTTATCAGTAATTACATTAAATATAAGTGGATTAAACTCTCCATCAAAAGGCAGAGGTTGGTGCAATGGATTAAAAAATGATTTATTAACTATATGCTGTCTTCAAGAGAATCACTTTACAACCAAAGAAACAAACAGGTTGAAAGTGAAAAAATGGTCAAAGGTATTCCATGCAAATGGTAACTAAAAGAGAGCTGAGGGGTTATGCTAGTATCAGACAAAATAGACTTTAAGTCAAAAACTGTTACAAGAGACAAGGGAGGACATTATATGCAGCTAAACAGGTCAATTTATCAAGAAAAATAACAATTATAAATATATGTGCACCGAACAACAAAATCCCAAAATATATGAGGCAAACACTGACAGAATTGAAGGGAGAAATAGAGAGTTCTACAATAACATTTAGAGGCTTCAATACAAGACATTCGATAATGGACAGAACATCCAGACAGAAGATCTGTAGGGAAATAGAGGATTTAAAGAACACTATAAACCAACTAGACCTAATAAGACATATAAAGACACTCTAGCCAACAAGAGTAGAAGATACATTTTCCTCAAGTACACATGGGACGTTCTCCAAGATAGGCTATATGTTGGGCCACAAAACAAGTCTCTTTTTTTTTTTTTGTGGTACGCAGGCCTCTCACTGTTGTGGCCTCTCCCGTTGCGGAGCACAGGCTCCAGACACGCAGACTCAGCAGCCATGGCTCACAGGCCCAGCTGCTCTGCGGCATGTGGGATCTTCCCGGACTGGGTTACGAACCCGTGTCCCCTGCATCGGCAGGCAGACTCTCAACCACTGCGCCACCAGGGAAGCCCTCAATACATTTTTAAGTATTAAGTTGATACAAAATATTTTCTCCAATCACAGTGGAATGAAGCTAGAAGTAAAAGCACAGAAGGAAAACTGGAAAACACACATATGTGGAAATTAAACAACACATTCTTAACCAATGGGTCAAGGAAGAAATTACCAAAATAAAAGTTAGAAAGTATTTTGAGACAAATGAAAATAAAACATACCAAAATTTATGACAGTGCTCAGAGGGAGATATGCACCTATAAATGTGTACATTAAAAAAGAAGAAAGCTTTCAAAATAATAACCTAAACTATACCTTGAGGAAATAGAAAAAAAAGTAAACACTAAATCTAGCTAGTATAAAGAGGAAAATAATAAAGATTGAAGTAGAGATCAATGAAACACAGGATAGCAAAACATATATACACACACACACACACACACACACACACATATAATATCAACAAAGCCAAAAATTGGTTCTTTGAAAAGATGAACAGAATTGACAAATATTTAGTTAGACTAACAAAGGAAAAAAAAAGGAGAGAAGACATAAATAACTAAAATAAGAAATGAAAGTAGGAGCATTATTATCGACCTTACAAAAATTATTTTTAAAAAGATTATAAGAGAATACTATAAATAATTGTACACCAACAAATTAGATAACTTAGATGAAATGGATAAATTCCAAAAACATACAAATTACCTAAATGACTCAGAAATCGAAAATCACAACAGACTTATACTAAGCAAAGAGACTGAATCAGTAATAAAAACCTCTCAACAAATAAAAGTCCAGGACGAGATGGCTTCATTGGTGAATTCTACCAAACATTTAAATTAAAATGAACACCAATCCTTCCCAAATTCTTCCAAAAAACAGAAGAGAAAGGAATACTTCATAACTCATTCTATGAGGCCAACTCTAATACCAAAGCCAGGCAGACATCACAAGAAAAGAAAATTACAGACCAATACCCTTATGTATATAGATGCAGAATCTCAACAAACTACTAGCAAACTGAATTCAACATCATATTAAAAGGACTGTACTGACCAAGTAGGATTTATCTTAACACAAAAGTGGTTCAATAGAAGAAAATTAATCAATGTAATATATAACGTTAACAGAACATAGGAAAAAAACCTATATGATCTCAACTGATACAGAAAAGGCATGTGAAAAAATCCAACATCTTTTCTTGAATAAACATCCAGAAACCTAGGAGTAGAAGGGAACTTTCTCAACATGATAAAGGGCATTTATGAAAACCCCACAGCTAACATCACACTCAATGGTGAAAGACAGAAAGCTTCTCATACACATACACATACACACACATACACACACACACACACATTTTTGGTAGAAAAGTAGTCTATTTTTCAGTTTGCTTCTTTTATTTACAGTAGACTCTGAATAGCAGGTAAAGCAAATATTCTTTCATAATGCACGTGAGGTAAGTTTCAAAAGAGGTTAATAAGACCAAGATTTGCAAGGGCAGAAGGAAACATTCACTGAAGCCCATTTCCTAGTTGAGTATTATTTCTACAACTCCTACTAAAAAGCAATCAAAACCTAAGGTCATTGGGAACCTAGCCTCTTTTAGAAAATACACTCAAGAAAACACACTAAAACTCTCTACCGCCACCGAATTCAGACACAAAATGCAAACATCTGATTTACTTGATAGGTGATATTCTTCACTTGGTAAGGGTTATAAGACTTCTGCAAGTTCTGCAAAACTCCTTGAAGTAAACCTTGTTGGTACCCTGTAGGTACAACACATAAGTATTTTCCCATCATATGCTGCAGTCCTTGCAGTAATAATAGCCATATTTCTGCTCTGAGAACTGGAAACAGAGGTTATTCAACATAGAAGTTCTAGCCAGGGCAATTAAATAATAAAAAGATATAAAAGACATCCAATGGAGAAAAATAAGTAAAACTATATCATTCACAGATGACATGATTTTATATATACATGTATATATATATGACTCCAAAGAATCTGTAAGAAAGCTACTAAAGCTAATAAATCAATTCAGAAGAATTTCAGGATACAAGATTGACACAATGGCTTTATGATACACATAAAGCCATTGTGTGTATATACACCCATAATAAACTATTCTATTTACAAAAGCATCTGAAAGAATAGTGACAAATAAATTTCACCAAAAAGATGAAATATCTGTACAATGAGAACTGTGAAATATTGCTGAAAGAAAATAAAGACCTAAATAAACAGAAAGATATGCTGTTCGTGAACTGGAAGACTTCATATTGTTAATATATCAATACTACCCAAAGCAATCTACATATTTAATGCAATCCATATCAACACGCCACATTCATTTATGTATTGGGATGGTCAAAAGGTTTGTTCGGTTGTTTTCCGAAAGATGGCTCTAGTAGCACTTAGTTGTCTTTAACTTCATTTGAAACAATTTTGTTAGGTTGTATGTGACAGCTGTCATATCAGCTTGCATTTAAAAAAAGACTTACCAGGGCTTCCCTGGTGGCACAGTGGTTGAGAGTCCGCCTGCCGATGCAGGGGACACGGGTTCGTGCCCCGGTCCGGGAAGATCCCACATGCCGCGGAGCGGCTGGGCCCATGAGCCATGGCCGCTGAGCCTGCACGTCCGGAGCCTGTGCTCCGCAACGGAAGAGGCCACAACAGTGAGAGGCCCGTGTACCGCAAAAAAAAAAAAAAAAAAAAAAAAAGACTTACCAAACTGGTGAATTTTTGTGTAGTCATTTTAATATTGAAGATGGAAGAGAAAACCAATATTTTCAGCCTATTATGCTTTATTATTTCAAGAAAGGTAAAAATGCAACTGAAACGCAAAAAAAGATTTGTGCAGCGTATGGAGAAGGTGCTGTGACTGAACATGTCAAAAGTGGTTTGCGAAGTTTCATGCTGGAGATTTCTCGCTGGACAATGCTCTTTGGTCGGGTGGACCAGCTGAAGTTGATAGAGATCAAATCGAGACATTAATTGAGAACAATCAACATTATACCAGGCAAAATATAGCCAACACACTCAAATATCCAAATCAAGCGCTGAAAATCATCTGCACCAGCTTGGTTATGTGAATTGCTTTAATGTTTGGGTTCCACATAAGTGAAGCAAAAAAACCTTCTTGACTGTATTTCCATATGCGATTCTCTACTTAAACGTAATGAAAACATTGTTTTTAAAACAAATTGTGACAGGCAATGAAAAGTGGATACTGTACAATAATGTGGAATGGAAGAAATCGTGGGGCAAGTGAAATGAACCACCACCAACTACAACAAAGACCGGTCTTCATCCAAAGAAGGTGATGTTGTGTATATGGTGGGATTGGAAGGGAGTCCTCTATGATGAGCTCCTTCCAGAAAACCAAATGATTAATTCCAACAAGTACTGCTTCCAATTAGACCAACTGAAAGCAGCATTCGACAAAAAGTGTCCAGAGTTAGTCAACAGAAAATGTATAATTTTCCATCAGGATAATGCAAGACTGCATGTTTCTTTGATGACCAGGCAAAAATTGTTACATCTTGGCTGGGAAGTTCTGATTCATCTGTCATACTCACCAGACATTGCACCTTCAGATTTCCATTTATTTTCATCTTTACAAAATTCTGTTAATGGAAAAAATTTCAATTCCCTGTAAAAGGCACCTGGAACAGTTCTTTGCTCAAAAAAGATTAAAAGTTTTGGGAAGACGGAATTATGAAGTTGCCTGAAAAATGGTAGAAGGTAGTGGAACAAAACAGTGAATATTTTGTTCAATAAAGTTCTTGGTGAAAATGAAAAATGTGTCTTTTATTTTTATTTAAAAACAGAAGGAACTTTTTGGCCAACCCAACAGAAATGGAAAAGCCAATCCTAAAATTCATATGGAATTGCAAAGAGCCATGAATAGCCAAAACAGTCTTAGGAAAGATGAACAAGATTGGATGACTTACATTTCCTGATTTAAAAACTTACTACAAAGCTACAATAATCAAAATAGCATGGTACTGGCATAAAGACAGGCATATACGCCAATGGAACAGAATTTAGAGTTTAGAAACACACCCTATGTACCTATGGCAAATTGATTTCAACAAGGATGTCGTTTATTCAATGGGGAATCAATATTCTCTTCAACAAGTGGTGGTAGGACAACTGGATTTCCATATGCAAAAGTGTGAGTTTGGACTCCTACCGCTGGATGTGGTAATGGATTCTTAGATACAGCACCAAAAGCACAAGCAACAATAGAAAAAATCAACTGGACCTCATCGAAATTAAAAACTTTTGTGCATCAAAGAATATTATCAAGAAAGTGAAATGAAAAAAATACAGAATTGGAGAAAATATTTGTAAATCATATAATTTATAAGGGTTTACTGTCCGGAATACATAAAGAACTCCTACAACTCAACAAACGAATTTTTTAAAATGGGCCAAAAACTTGAATAGATATTTCTCCAAAGAAAATATACAAATGGCCAATATGCACATAAAAAGATGTTTGGTGTCTCCTCAAAAGGTTAAATGTAGAATTATCAGATGACCTAGCAATTCCACTACTAGGTATATGCCCAAAAGAACTGAAAAGAGGGACTCAAACAAATATTTATGTGCCAATGTTCATTGCAGAATTATTCAGAATAGCCTAAAGATGGAAACAATCCAAGTTAAGTGTCCATCAACAGATGACTAGATGGTATATCACACAACAGATCCTTATTCAGCCCCAAAAAAGGAATGAAGTACTGACACATGCTAAAACATGGAGGAACCTTGAAAATATTATGCTAAGTGAAAGAAGCCAGACACAAAAGTCCACATACTGTATGATTCCATTTTTATAATATATCCGGAAAAGGCAAATCTACAGAGACAAAAACTGGATTAGTGGTTCCAGGGAATAGGGGAGGGGAGAGTTGGGAGGTGTGGGGTTTCTTTCTGGGGTGATGGATATAATCTAGAATTAGACAGTGGTGACAGATGCACAAAACCTACTGACTTGTACACTTTGAGAGGGTGAACTTTGTGGTATGTGAATTCTATCTCAATAAAACTGTCATTATAAAAACCATTTCCAAGCTAGATATAGGCTGTCACTATGCCCCTCTTCCCATAAGATAATAATGACACATGCTCAACCATTTATTTAAAACTCAACCTTTTGGGTAATTCCCGGTGGCCTGGTGGTTACAACTCTGCCCTTTCAGTGCTGAGGGCCTGAGTTGGATCCCTGGTCAGGGAACTAAGATCCCGCAAGCTGTGCGGCATGGCAAGCAAGCAAGCAAATAAATAAATAAATAGTAGTTTTCATTAAAAGAAAAAAAACAAAAAAAACAACCTTTTAATTACAAAAGAGTCTCACTCCATCGGAGGTTCTTCAAAGACACACTGAAAATCACTGCTTTAGATGAAACTTCCATTTGGACAGATATATCAACAAACACTGAGCCTCTAAAGGGAAAAGAGCTCAATCTCCCCACATTGAAGTTATCCACAAGAAAAGAAGTTCCATGAAGTGTTACAGGACCAGTAAAAATATAAACACATTAGTGATTTTCATTACATCAACAAAAACAACATCAAAACCTTATATAAGTACAGTAAAGGGTAAGTTGCACAATGATAAAATATTTTTAACATAAATATTAAGAAATGTAGGGCTTCCCTGGTGGCACAGTGGTTGAGAGCCCGCCTGCTGATGCAGGGGA
This sequence comes from Grampus griseus, assembly GCF_964374135.1. NCBI lineage: Eukaryota > Metazoa > Chordata > Mammalia > Artiodactyla > Delphinidae > Grampus > Grampus griseus. The sequence goes on from NC_139018.1 coordinate 99,310,039, forward strand.
CACGGGTTCGTGCCCTGGTCCGGGAAGATCCCACATGCCGCGGAGCGGCTGGGCCCGTGAGCCATGGCCACTGAGCCTGCGCGTCCGGAGCCTGTGCTCCGCAACAGGAGAGGCCACAACAGTGAGAGGCTCGCGTACCGCAAAAAAAAAAAAAAAAAAAAAAAAAAAAAGAAATGTAAGAAGTTTCTTTAACCTCAGGGTCAATCCCATTACCATTCGCTTTTCTATATTCTGGGTGTGAAGAGATATTTGAATATAATAAGATACACTTCCACACAATAACAGGACAAAATCTTCATTTAAGCATTTCAAATTCATGACAAGAATTAGCAAACCTGAGCTCTGGTCTCAGATCTAGCAGCTGTGCCCTTGGATAAGGCAGTTAACTCCTTCCAGCTTCATCTTTATTATTTGCAAAATAGAAATTTCTAAGACTACAAATTGTGCTCTTTACTCATGTTAGAGAAAGGCAGAATGATACTGCAAGTCAAATTAGGAAGCAAGGACTCTCTACTGACTATAGGATAAGTTTTACAGATCTTAAGGTTCTCTCTTCAAAATGTTCATAGCCAGTATCTAAACAAGTCTTTAAAAGTTTGGAGATCAGTGGAAAATAATAATGTATTTTCTTTGTCTTTTATTTTCTAAAAATGTCATCCCCTTTGGAAAGCTGTCTAATAGGAAAAAACTTTGATTAATCACTTTCCTTCTGTTCTGATAAAGAATGGTAGAGTGGAAACCATAAAACTCCTAGAGGAGAACATAGGCAGAACACTCTGACATAAACTGTAGCAGTGGTTTTTTGGATCTGTCTCCTAAAGCAAAGGAAATAAAAGCAAAAATAAACAAATGGGATCTAATTAAACTTAAAAGCTTTTGAGCAGCAAAGGAAACCATCAACAAAATGAAAAGGTAACCTACTGAATGGGAGAAAATATTTACAAATGATATGACTGATAAGGGGTTAATATCCAAAATATATAAACAGCTCATACAACTTAATATCAAAAAAACCAACCTGATTAAAAAATTGGCAGAAGACCTCAATAGACATTATTCCAAAGAAGACATACAGATGGCTAACAGGCACATGAAAAGATGCTCAATATTGTTAATCATCAGAGAATGCAAATTAAAACCACAATGAGCTATCACCACACACCTGTCAGAATGGCTATCATCAAAAAGAACAAAAAGAACAATGTTGGTGATGATGTGGAGAAAAGGGCACTGTTGTACACTACTGGTGGGAATGTAAATTGGTGCAGCCACTACGGAAAACAGTATGGAGGTTTCTCAAAAAACTAAAAACCATATGACCCAGCAATTCTACTCCTGGGTATATATATCCCCCCCCCCAAAAAAACCAAAACACTAATTCAAAAAGATACATGATGTACCCTAACATTCATAGCAGCATTATTTACAATAGCCAAGATATGGAGGCAACCTAAGTGTCTGTCAACAGATGAATGGATAAAGAATATGTGGTATACATATATGTACAATTCTACTCATCCATAAAAAAGAATGAAATTTTGCCATTTGCAACAACATGGATGGACTTGGATGTATTATGCTAAGTGAAATAAGTCAGAGAAAGATAAATACTATACGACATCATTTATTTGTGGAATCTAAAAACTACAACAAACTAGTGAATATAACAAAAAGAAACAGTGTTACAGGTATAGAGAACTAGTGGTTACCAGTGGGGAGAGGGAAGCAGGGAGTGGTAAAATAGGGGTAAGGGATTAAAAGGTACAAACTACTAAGTATAAAATAAATAAGCTACAAGGATATACTGTAAACACAGGGAATATAGGCAATATTTTATAACTATAAATGGAGTATAACTTTTAAAATTTGTGAATCACTATGTTGTTCACCTGTAAGTTACATAATATTGTACATTAACTATATCTCAATTAAAAAAATAAAAAGAATGGTGGAGTCGATTCTAGTATGGTAAGAAAATTATCACCTTTCTACTGACCAACTGTGGATCCACTTATAATTTCTCATTGTACCATGTGCTAAGCAGTAAAATTTTTTCCTTACATATCAGAGCTTCCAAGTTGACAACTGGTAGACTGAAAATTAAACTTAAATTTCACAAAGTTTCTTCTGTCTGTGTACTTTCTTTCAAGTATTAATTATCACAGATTTCTAAAAATGCAGTAAATCATCCAGGTAAAGATACTTATAGGCTTTGAAGAAATCATATTCCATCACTGGGATAACATTCATATTGCTTTCGGTGAAACTTTTGGTAATCTTATTGCTTTACTGAAGTTGGTCCCTCAGTTAAAATTATGTTAAAAGTATTACTAAGTCAGAGCATGAAAATATGGCTTTCTTAAATATACAAAAAGTGAATTCTTTTTATTAAGAAAACAGTGAACACATTTAGCTGATAAAATTATTTAAGAAAATTTGTGAACTCCCTTTTAAAAAAATACCAAAATGCAATACCAACATCAAAGCATTTTTTTCTTGTTATGTGTCCAGTTTGAGGTCAGTACTTTAATCGAAATTACTTTAAATCCAATCAGAGGGACTCAAGCTAATTCAGTTTGAAAGCTGGAGGAAAAATTAAACCTTATCATTCTTAACAGGAATTGGCGGTCGTAGTGGGGAAGCCAGTATAATCTATTTCTATTAAAACACTAATAACATTAGCAAAACTCTCTTAAGATGAAACCAGCACTATTTTTTTAAACACCGAGTCAATAAACATTAGAATACACTATTAATTATTAGCAGAACCAGATACATATTCGTAAAGTTATACCTCTCCTACACTACATCAACCTTCAAAGCAGCACAACTATTCTGAATTGTCCAATCCCAGACAAAGTAATTTATTTTTCTAGACTCTTAAAAATAGTACTAGTTCAAATTATCAGTATTGGTTTAAGGCCTCCCCATCTCCAAAAGCAGATCTTCCTAAGGTCCACTGCAAGAGTATGAATCCTTAAAAGTACCAAGTTAAATAACTGACTAGCTTTTAAAAATTTTTTCTCAATGACTTAAATGGTTCTCTTGCAATGTGATTGGGCTCAGCCTTACAAAAAATATAATTTATTGGCCATTTACTTAGAATTACAATAACAGAATTAAAAAACTAAGGGCACTGTGTTGCTCAATATCCATCCCTCCCTTTTTTCCCCCCAGGTACCTATTTTTACAGATAAGACAAGGATCTGACAAGGATGAGAATGATGAAGTGATTTGTCTAAAGTCGTATAAGTCACCAACAATGGAGAAGGCACTAATGCTTGGCTCTTCTGCCTTTTAGTCATTCTTTCTGCTTTCCGACCTCACCCCTCCCAGCAACTCAGTAAAAATTTAGCAGCATGAAGAGTATTTACCAGCTGTTGGAAATTGTCAACTTCATAATTTCTTTATGAAATGACTACAAGGACAGGAAAATAAGCACTCAGGAATATTAAAATTCTGTTTGGACTCAAACACTATTTTCCTCAAATATAATGAAAATGTGCATTCTTCTCTTCTATTTTGAACTAACTGATGACTTGTTCCACTCCAAGTAACGTTTTTGGCATAGAACACATGGTGCCAAAAACGTTTAGCCAGACTTGCTCAGCACTAGAATCACTCATTAAAATATTCTGCTTCCTCCTTCATCTATCTCAACTTGCCTACTTGAGCCACCAGTGGCTACTGGCCTCTACGGGTGACTAACTGCATGTAGCAACAATCATAACTTTTACTAGCATAAACAGCTTAATCAAAACGGAAGCACACACATAGAGTGATATCCTGGGAAAGATAAAAACTATGAAGTCCCTGCCCACTACTACTAAGTAATCTAAAACAAATATTTCAATAATAACCACTCAATTTGCCTGTGACTTTCTATGTACTAGTTAATATACTTCAGTGTCTAATTCTTTTCCTTTCTGTCGCCCCTTGATGCCCTCACAAGATGCTACCATCTTTACATAATTATCTGCAGAAGTGAAATTGCTTCTGCCCAAAATAAGTCTATGGTACCACTGAATTAGCTGAAAATATTTCGGTTAACCATTCACCCAATGAAAAACGTACCACACAGCAAATGTTATTCTCTGGGCTGTTAATCTCACACAGTTTTACTTCTCACCATGCAGAGCATCACAAAAGATGTTCTCTAACATTAACCACACATGGAGATTTCTCATATCTCTTCAACTATGGTGTCCATCACATCAAGAAAAAAAAGGTGCTACATAAACACAGTTAAATGAAATTTGCATTTACTCTTAGACTAGATATCCCCCCAAAAAGATCTGAAATATTGAAATCAAAATGAATGAACCTACAGAAGGGTAAACTCTTAGTAGCAGTTTTCAATGTACTATGTGTGAAAAGGGATGGAAAGGCATCACTCCAAATTAGACAAACAACGATCCAAATACATTTCTTTATCAAGCTTCCTTGACAGTACCTAAAAATAGTAAGTCGTCTCCAATCAATAAATTTAACACTGCTAAAACCAAAAAAAGTTGAATATCAAGTTAACGCAGAAACAGTTAAAATACTAATAGCCTAGTGACACTTGGAAAGAAGTTTTGCACTACTCTCAGAAACATCAGTGGTTCTCAACCAGGGGTGACTTTGCCTCCCAAAATACATTCTTTGGTCACCACAACTAGGAAGGGGTGCTATTGGCATCTGGTGCATAGAGGCCAGAGATGCTGCTACACATGCTACATTGCAAAAGTCAGCCTCTGCAATGAACAATTACCTAGTCCAAAATGTCAATTGCCCCAAGGCTGAGAAACCCTAAGAAATGTAATCCACAGCCGAAAAAAAAAAAAAAGAAATTTATTTTTTTATTTACTTATTTGGTAAATGTTGGTGGAGTGGAAGATCCATTCTGAGTAGTACTAAAAAGACTACAAAACAATAAAAAGGTCATTTTGGAGGATTATTCCAAAGGAATATGATTTATTTAGAGAAAGTAGTCTATATAAAGCAATATCATTTAAAAAAAATGGTCACACTGTTCTAAACAGGGATTTACTATAGTTTCATAAAGCAAAAATTTTAAAGAAAATTTTCTTTCCATCAGTCCTAACAAATCCAATGAGGATACAAGTTTGAAACCAGGACCCTGAACAGTGATTGCATTCTCCAATAGTTACGTGATTAATCTAGCCACTACAAACGCTAAAGCTGTAAAATATATATATACAAACACAAGAAAAAGGCAAACCCTCCAGAAACTTAAAAAAAAAATTCCCAAACCTTTTAAATTCATGCCTTCTGCTCAGTCTATAAGAATTTGGCTTTTAAAGCTCATCAAAAGCAGTTTCTGAGAACCAGAGGTTAAAAAAAGAAAAAAACCAAGGAATGTAAAAGTCAGGAAAGTATTTGTCAGATTAGTGTCAGAGACCTTTGTGAGGATGACACCTTTATCCTCTGCAATACATATCCCTAAAGCAGTTCACTTGGCTTCAGAATTATAGCTGCTGAAGGTAATTTGGAACATTTTTACCTTTTTTGTACATCATTGTCAACTGTTGACTGTGAACTTGCTCTGTGCAGATTACCATGTTAGGACAACTTCCAATACTGCTTCAATGATTACAACCATATCTTCTTCTTCCTCTCATTTACCAAGATTTTTTACCAAATGAGAGTTTTAAAAATGTTTTAATAAAGAGTCTGAACACTATAAACTCTCAGAAGTACTAAAACAGCCCTGACTGGGACTTCCCTGGTGGTCCGGCGATTAAGACTCTGTGCTCCCAATGCAGGGAGCCAAGGTTCAATCCCTGGTCAGGGAACTAAGATCCCACATGCCGTGACTAAGAGATCCCACGTGCTGCAACTAAGACCTGGCACAACCAAAGAAATAAATTAATATATTTTTAAAATAAATTAAAAAATAAAATAGCCCTGACAACAAAAACTTTATTTGGGGTACAACTTTTAGAATTTCTCTTAAAACATATCAATAATCAGTGCTGTTTTTAAAATTCAACTATAATCCTCAGCAAAATGCCTGACTTAACATTATTATTTTCATATTAATAGTAATTGCCGGGCTTCCCTGGTGGCGCAGTGGGTAAGAATCCGCCTGCCAATGCAGGGGACACGGGTTTAAGCCCTGGTCCGGGAAGATCCCATGTGCCACGGAGCAACTAAGCCCGTGCGCCACAACTACTGAGCCTGCGCTCTAGAGCCTGTGATCCACAGCTACTGAAGCCGGCACTCCTAGAGCCCGTGCTCCACAACAAGAGAAGCCACCGCAATGAGAAGCCCGTGCACCTCAACGAAGAGTAGCCCCTGCTCGCGGCAACTAGAGAAAGCCCGCATGCAGCAACAAAGACCCAACACAGCCAAAAATAAATCAAAAATTTAAAAATTAAAGAAAAATAAAATCCCCATTAAAAAAATAGTAATTGCCAGTTTAAAACCTGAAAGTAATCAACCCTAACTGAGCACCTCTGCCTAGGAGAAATAAAAATCATCTCTCAAAATTGTAGTCAAGAATATTAGGGTTTTCAAAAAAGCAACCTCAAATGCATGTATTTATGAATTGAAATACTCCTTCAACCTAACACCCTGCTTAAGAGATTTGTTTTCTGCTATTCTTTTAAACTGCTCTGGACTTCATCAATAGGCCCAGCTGTTAAATTCAGGAGCAATGACAACAAATGCCTGGGCAAACAAGTGCTGAGAGTTAGGGCCTTTCTTTAGAATAATCAGAGCTAGTTGACACAAGAGGGCCATACCAAATGCCCTTTCAAAATTCCATTAAGAAGCTGGACAAAAATAAAATAAACAAACACATTTATACATCTTAAAGCAAATTATAATTCTACCCCTCAGTGGACCCTGCTTCATTGAAAAATAAAAAATCCAACAACTTTGAAAAACAGTGAGATAGCGTTACAGGTTTCTGCAGATGAGAAATGATCCTCACTAATCAAGTGCAAAGTGGGAAAAACTGGTTCCATTACCCAGAGATCACCAGGTACCTGATAAACCTTTTAGGCAGACAGACTTTAAGAACCAAGTATCATTGTAAATAAGCCTGTAGAACTACATGTGCTTTTACTTCCCTGATTTAACTTATGCAATTTTAAGCTAGTAAATTTTTAATTTAAATACGTATTTTTGAACCATACCCCCTTCTCTTTAAAGATGATTTTTCTTAGACCCAGAGAGCACCATCTGAATCTTATCTACAATGTTGGCAGATTGGTCTCTCTAAATATCTCTGTCTGTCTTATTTTTCCAAAATCAAAAAATTTTTACTTTTGTGTTAGCACTCTTAAGTTAGGGCAAGTAACTGTTAACAGCTTGATTTGAAGTGAACATGCACACAGGTAAGAGACAATGTCCTTTACAGCATCTACAAATCTCAATAAAAAGTGACAATGAAGCAAACTCTTGCCCATCTTGGGTCCAGGATCATTAATAAAATTCAAAATCTAGGCTAATAGTCTCATAGCTCTTACCTTTCTCTTTTCAGTATACCACCCACCCTCTTTTCTTTCGAACATGACTCTAAATGTTTTCAATATATTTTAACTTCACATTTCAAGATGAGCTTTGAGCTATAATTTATGTACTACTCTTTAAGCTAGGAACCACACTCACAGAACAGTTTTTCATTAATCTCATCAAAAAACCTCAAGTTTCATCTCAACTTAAACTGAAGTAATAAACATTTTATTCATGGAAAACAACCTACATCCTTTTACAGGAAACAAATACTGCTACATAAAATTACAGAAATAGACACCCCCCAAAAAAACAATTTTATGGATGCTAAAACTAATCTCAAAATTTCGGAGAAAAAAATCCATCATAAAGTTATAATAATTCCTATGGTCTTCCAGCTACAAATGCTCATTTAAAAAATTATTTTGCACCCAAGCAAACAGTCCTGAAAAACCCAACAAATATAAGCCAGCTTTATGTTCCCTTTCCCTCTATTCTAAGACTTCAATTTCCACCTTTTATGGAAAGGAAATAAACAACCAGCTTCCTGTTCAATCACTAGCTTACTGGCCAGTCTTCTACACATCACACAACACAACCTGCCTCCTCCTTTACTTCCCTCAAATGTCTCATCTTAATTTAAACTTGTTGAAATATGAGACCGTTTTACCACACTAATGCTTTCCTATGAAATTTATCTTACTTCAACAATTAGAATGCAAGAAATGTCAAGATGTCATAGATTACTTCTCACTCCTAAAATATTTAAATTAGATTATTTATGTAGTGAAGACTTAGCACCTATGAAAGTGAAAATTTGATTCTCAGTTAAAAATACTGAAATGTATGGGAAATGGTTTAATATTCTGTTCTTACTATTGTATACAACTAGAAAAAGAGCCTCCCACATTACTCCCCTTTCTATTCCATTACATGAAAATGTAAAATGGCTATCAATAAAAAGGATTAACTTTTTAAAAAAACTAAATATTACTTTAACCCTATACTTTCCTTTAAAAATGGGATGCCTTAGAAAAACTAAGTTAGACAAATCCTTTTGTGCTTGGATGAACAACAGGAAAGCAAAGCCTCCAGGCCTTTGGGGAGGAACCTTGTCCCCACAGCCAGCTCTGATGTGCCTGGGAGATAAGGCTCCATAGTGACACTTAAGGAAAGGCCTGTTCACATTTGAATTTCTGCATTCCTCAAGAACAATTCATGGCAATAACTAACTTTGCAGAAGAGCTACATGAAAGCTTCGGCCAATGAATGAGGGTCATCTGCTCTTTATCACAAGGGTAAACCTCATCCTGGCCAGTTTCTAACCTTTTAACCCTGTGAATTCCTAATTTACACATGAATAATGGAATTCTTGCCTAGAGTGCAACTTTCAGCTTCTAGTTCCTAAGTTTAGAAACCAAGACTTGATTGCCTGTGTTAAAAATCTAAAACTTGCACAGATTAAAGTTTTAGATTTCCAGGTGCAGATCTACTTATTACACTTCAGAACTAAAAGATATGTTTGCTGACAAAATCCTTGACCAGAAAATAAAAAGAACATACCTGCACCCTGCTGCTTTCACTAACTAGGAGAGAACTAACCTTTTAAAAAAAACCCACAAAAACAGAATGTCCACTTAATGCCTATTCTCTTCCTGTTTAATACGTATAACATCTTACCCTGAACACAGAATAAAGTCATCTGAGACGACAATGTCATTGGACATTGCCGTCTCAGATATCAGAACTAACTTGGTGAATTTCAAATCTCTAAGAAATTTCATTTCTAAAGAAAAATCTAAACCCACTATGCATTTCTTATTTTAAATCTACAATACTGAATGCAATTTCCTAGCAAAGCACCTCCTCCAAGTTAAATAAAATGTGTGCATATGAAAAATGTGGTTCCTATAACTAACATACTATAGTTGATATTTAACAGCAAAGCAATGTTCTACATAGTTTAACTGGAAAGTTTTTGATACTTAAAATATGAATACTTCACCACAAAAGCCTTCAAAATGATTCACATCTAATAAAATATTTGTCATTAATAATTTTTATAAAGATACAAAATCTAACGCTACTCAAAAAGCCAATATTAACATTGTTTCACTATTACTATGTTAATACTGTTCAGACTTTATTTATGAAAACTGAAAGCTCTGTGTATTTTCAAAGTATTTCTGAGTGCCTTAGAATTGTCAGGCTTCTAAGGAGGTCCTGGAAATACCGTGTGGTCATGACAAATGCTTCATCTTTCAAAGCCCATCTGCCCCCCTCCACCTTTCCATCCTGCCCCTCTCCTCTCTGGCAAGGTAATACAAGTTACAGTTCCTGGATATGAAAACACAATATTCCACAAACCCAAAAAGGTAGAAAAATTACAACTCTATAGAACAATTTTACATTAGACAAAAATTAAATGAACAGGACATAAGCATAAAAAGCACACTATCCTGAAAACAATACTGTACTGAAAAACCACTACTCAACAACAACACAAAAAGATGATTATTGGCCAATGATCACAGCAAAAAAAAAAGGAGTTTATCAGACACTCTCTCAGGTTTATACTATTCTGGGGGAGGGGGACTAGAATTGGAAACCTCTACTTTTCTGACATTTTTCAATACAAAAATATATTTGCTTGCAATTTATTTTCCACTATTAATTATTATTGTACAAATAAAATATATTACTGAAATGAGGATGGCATGAATATGGCCATGGACTGTTACAATAAAGTCACCTAGGAAACCCCCACCAATAGCTGAATTTCAACTGTGGAGACCCTGAAGAAACTATTTCTTAAAGATTATGACTTTATCTCAAGAGCTCCCTCCTCCTATTGTTCATCTCGTAAATGATCAATTTGTAGGTATAGTGCAAAATCTATCTTTTGTGGATTAACAAAAGCTTGTAGCTAGGATGCCTGTAAAACTATTTTTAAAATACAGTTGTGCTGTGTTTTGTTTTGTCTTAAGATTTACATTGTCTTTTGTAATCTTGAGTGTGGGGTATTTGATCACCTGAAGAGGTGGAAAGCCTCAGTGAAAACAAGGAGTTCTCTAACTATCCTAGGCCCCTGTTTACACTCAACAGTTACCAGGGCAACCACCAAGCAGTGGGTCACTTGAACAAATGGTTGATCTGACTGGGTTGTTAATACAAAGGAAATCATTAGACAGCAAACTTTATGACAACTGGAAAAAAGTGGGCAGATCTGGTTTAAGTCCATTAGGCATAATATGGAAATGGCCTTAATCTCTTTCTCTCCCAGCAGGAAAAGCCTAGGAATACTTCAAAGGCTTGAGAGTTACTGACCAATGCCCTCTCTTTCAATTAAAAAGCAACATGGGTGATCTTAAAGCAGTCAGAGAAATGGAAGCTTGGGCTATACGAAAGATTTAGCACTTAAGGGCCATCTACGAAGCAGAAAAAGTTGCTTGTGATTTTCAAAATTTAATTACTAATTTACAAAAATGAGATTTTAGAACAACTTTTGTTGTGTTGGTCAAACTTTTCATCCAACTTTGTTCACAGTTTGAAACAAATTTATACAAAGCCACCTCTACAGGTTTTGGTGTTCTAAACCTAATGGGACTTCTGTTCTAAATCACTCATTCGAATTTAGATATTTTTTTCCTCAGATTTTTCTGCATGCCTTAGTTAGCATCAACTACTGTCTCCAGGAAAATTCTTAATGTTTGTGTGATTTTTCAGGTTAGCATGCTAATGAATTGAGAAGTCATCAAAATGTAGCAGTGAAAAACGTCAAACAACCAAGAACTTAAACACTTACTTGATAAGGTCAGATGAGCTTTTTGACTAAGAATGGCTCCATGTTTGTTCATGGCCAAGCACTGATAAAATCCTTCATCAGACTGCTCTCCTCGCTTGCCTTCCACCTCACTGATGTATAAAGAGCCATTGGACAGAACCTGGATCCGCTTATTTTCAGACACTTTTGCTCCATTTTTCAACCAAGTGACCTTAATAGGAACTTCTCCATGAGCCTGGCAATCTAAAACGACTGGGTCCTTTCTTGTGACAGTTATATCCTGTGGCTCTTTGATAAAGAACAGTTCGCTAAAGCACCATACTCCTACAAGGAAAAGGGGGGAAAGGCATACCCAGAATTATAAGTGTAAAATCATTTCTTAACACACAATTGTAAAACACATATTCAGAGTGTAATGAGACAAAGTTTAACAAACCATATTAATTAACTTACAAACACCTTAATAAACCAATTTAAGTTTCAGCTAACCTCAACAAATCAGAGAAATCTTTTTACAACATCTTATACTAAAAAGCATAGGGAAGATTTCAATAACTTTTACCCCTTTTAAGAATTCTGTCCTCAAGTACCTTGCTAGAGTTTCAAAATCATCAGGAAAACTCTTGAGCACAAGCTGTTTGCTTACTTTTACAAGCTTGTCAAAAAGATCTTGAACAGAGTAAGTCGTAAAAGTCTAATTTTACAAGAAATCATTAGCAAAATTCCGACTCTGTGAACAAGCAAGTTTATTTCCTTGTCCCTTGAAGAGTTTTTGAAACCCCTGGTACCTACTCCTTTGGGAAGTGCGTTTATCTTTTGTGACAGATGACAAGTTTGCACTTTTATATCTGCCCTTTTATAGCAAGGACTCTCGTCTCTGCTCCTTGAAAGAGACCCATTTACTTAATTTCTGCAGAGTATGGTAGGTATTTAAAAGACAAACATTTGACTTTGAAAAGTTGCTAACTCTTGCTGCTTGTACTCAGTGGGTGATCGGATTAGGAAACTTCTATTTCATTTTTTTTAGAACTACCAACTGTTGGAAAAAAATGTGTGACTAATTGGTCCTTACTGTCTAACAGGGATGGGAGATTGCTTAATCAACCAATACACATTTTTATCAGAGCAGAGTAAAGGCTTTATGCTAGGCATACACATCGTCCCGGGTCCCCATCAGGAAAAAGCATCCGATGACCAACAAATACCCTGTCACCTCCTGCATTTAGCGCAAAGGTTAGCTTAAGTCTTGCATATTGATTGGGGCCGAGTAGAGTATGAGGGGTTTAGGGGCGGAGGGCATTTCATCTTCCTTCTGATTGTCTTGAATTCATGATCCCCGGGACTGATCTCTGTTTCTCATCAAGGCAGGTCCTCCAAACCTCACACACTAGTCACGCTCCCACGCCCTGGCTGCCGACTTCTCCTAATGGATGCCCAGGGCGACACGAGCGACCCTAATAGCCCCGCGCAGCGAGGACCACTCCGGAAGGCGCCCATTGTGTTTCCGAGTCACATCTGACTTTGATTCTTTTCTCTTGCTAATAGAAAACTAACTCCTCCAGGACACAAACAAACAAAACAAAAAACCCACGGAAGTCTGGGGTTTGTAACTTGTAAACAAATAAAACAACCAATTCTTAACACCTCTTCTCCCCGCGCACCCCGCACCCCGCATCCACTTTACAATTTTTAACTCTTTAAGAATAAAGCAACACGTCAAAAAGAGAAAAATTAGTTCATCCAAGTTTGCTCAAGGCTAGCCTGGAGTTTGGAGGGATCTTCAGATTTGCACATATCTCAGGCCCTGCCCCCAAATCCCTAGCTGTTAGAAATAAACCCTACTTAGATACCTTCCTTCTCAGCTTCGGGACTCTTCTCCCTCCCCTCCGGGGCACAAATGGGCCACAAAACTTCCACTCCTCTTCTCTTTCCAATTCCACCCCTCCCGTCTCCTCCTCGTTCGATCCGGATCCGGGAAAGTGGGGGCACTTAGGGGTCTGACCTCGGCGCTGAGTTCACCTATTCTCTCCCCCGCCCTAAAACGTGGGGAAGCCCCCACTGCAAACAGGGGAAGCCGCGCGGAAACGCGGCGCCCCCTGCGCCGCGAGGCTGCCACTAAGGAAACAATATAAATAAAGCCACGTGCGGCCGCGGCGGCCCCGGCTGGAGGGCGGGCTGCGCGGAGCCCAGGCTGGCCCCGAAGGCGAGTACGCGGCCGGAGCGCGGACAATGGCGCGAGGAGAAAGGGGCGAGAGTGGACGGCGGGCGCCGGCCCGCAGCGCGCGGCCGGGGGAGCGCAGCGGGGAGGGGCGGGCGCTGCGAGAGGCGCCCACGGCCACCCGCGCCCCCGCAGAGCCCGCCGGTACCTCGCGCTCCAGCGGCAGCTCCCGACTAGCTGCTGGGAGGGGGCAGAGACTGGGGGTCAGCGCCCCCGCGAAGGACCCGCCGCCCCCCCCAACACACACACACCCGGTTGCCTCCTTCCCCTGCCCACGCGCGCTCTCTCACGCCCCACCGGCACAGAAGAAAGCGCGCCCACCTGGAACGGGGCCGAGGACCGGCAGGAGCAGGAGCGCGCCGAGCAGCATCCCTGGCGGCCGCGGCCGGGCGAGGGGTCGCAGGGAAGGCGCCATTCAGCAGGGTTGGGTGGGCATGCTCCCCGGCCGCCCCGCAGCCGCTGTCCGCCTGCCGACTCCCTCCTCCGGGCGCTCTCCGCGCAGCGGCTGGACGCGCGCAGCCTGGGCTTCCCGCTCGGGCACCGGCGTGGCGTGGCACGGCGCGGCCGGCGGCTGGTCTCTTCGGGCGCGGCAAGACCGGCGCACGGACACCCGCTCGCAGGAGGCGGGGGGCGCGAGCGTCCGGCCCGGGGGCGGAGTGAGGCGGCGGCTGGAGAGGGCGGGGGCGGTGGAGTGGACAGCGCCGCCGCTGCCGGCCTCGGGACTACTTTCTACATCTGGCCCCTGGTCTGGGGACCGCGAGGTCGGCGCGGCCGCGGAGGGAGACGCTGAGAGGGGGCCCAGTGGCGGCCGGGTCGCGGCCCCGGGGGGAGGGGGCGGGCCCGCCGGACAATGCACCTGGGGGTCAAGCCCCGGCTGAGGGTCTCCGGCCCGCTTCCCCACCCCCTCTGGCTCCCCTCCCCGCCCCCCCCCCTCGCCGTCGAGGACAGAGCCACAAAGGCCGAGCCGCCTGGCCCGGCCTGGCCTGCCCCCGGGCCCCTCTTCCCCCCACCACCCGCCCCAGACCACTCCCCTCCACCCCCGGGCTTGTTTAGGATTCGGGGAAGGAGGAGGCGGGGTGAGGGAGGGATGGTGTTGAGAGACGTGAAAAGGCCGGAGACTTCTCCCCTGATGGCCCCTGCCCATCCCCCTCCTTCGCTCACACGCCGAGGCCCTGTGGAGGGAAAACTATTTCCCACTTCGGAGATTTGTCAGCTACACTGGAGGCATCTCCGGGAGATAAGCCCCGACATTTGGAGACGGTTTCTGTCCTCCCTGCCCCCGTGAGATGCAGCCCTGGCTTAAATAAAAACATCTCTGAAGAGTGACCTGAAATGAACAATTACCGTTTGGGGAGACGTTTTGTTATCTCTTTCTCAACCTAAAGTTCTTTAATTCGTGAGAGCTGTGCACATAAAAGGCCCTGTGCTGAGAGTTGAGGCCAGATGAGATTTCTAGATTCTCCGAGCTGGGTCTAGGGGACTAGGCGTTGATACTACCTGGTTAGAAGTTAAACTGACTAGGAAAGACACAAATGTGAATTTGTTCACATCTCTTAAAATTAATTAAGGATAACAAGAGGAGTTAAAAGGTACATTAAAAATGTAATCAGACTGCTAAACATGTGTGGATCATGGAGAGCATTTACATGTGGATTAGCGTTTCCTAACCCCAAACTAAATCTATGGCCATGATGAGGGCACAGGCTAAAAGCTAACCTTAATGAAAGCAGCTGACAGAAATCTAGCTTTTGTCACTAGGACATCAACACACTCGCTGCCTTTAGCATGTTCCAAAAATCCTCCTTATGAGAAAAAAAAAAAAAAAAGGAGGAGGAATCAACAGTTTTAGTACATCTGCTGGGAGTAACCTTCCCCCGGAAGCTTACTATAATAGCGATCAGTCTACTTAACAATTTCAACTTAACTGCATGTAATACCCTGGGCTCTACTGCTTCCAAAAGCTGACTTATAATTAAGATGAATTTCAAGTATTTCTAAGCAGCAGAGTAAAGGTTCATGGAAAGGGGAAATGTTTAGAGGTAATAAAACATTTGCAGGGATGTTTTAAACATCTGATAAATCAGATATACACAAAGTGATATTCTTAACTGTGTGCCTACTAAACTAGATTTTTTTTATTGTATGACAGTCTTCTCCCTCTTAACTCCCCCTTCTCCCAGTTCCCTTTCAATTGATCCTAAGTGCTTATATTTCCTGGATAAGAATTGCTAATAAGATGCTTTTATGCTCTCCTTTTTGAGTAAATCAGAAGAATAAAGGCTGGGGGAGGGGAGAGATAAGCTAAAAAGCAAGGGAAGAACTTCTTTTAAACTGCCACTTTGCCTTTTCTTTAACATTTCAATTAATCATAGGAGCCTTTGATTCTTTTAAGATGGCTTTGGACCTTGACTTGTATTGGGGAAGAACATAGCATTGCATCTAATGTGAAAATAATATATATGATATATATGATACATATATATAGTGTGATGAGATTAAACTTTTCTGATATATTTACTGTCCCATGTTGGGCAGCAATAAATTTCCCCTGATGATGTAGTTATACCATATTATATAAAATTTACAGTATACCCTAGGTCACTTATTAGTAAGTAGTAACTAGAAACCAGAATCCATGGCTTCTGATTTGTTGCCCTTTCTACTGTATAATCCTTTATGTCTTTAAATTTAAACTTCTTTTTTTCTTTCCTTTTTTCCTTCTTTCTCCTTCCTTCCTTCTTTCCATCCTTCCTCTCTTCCTCTCCCCCTCCATCCCTCCCTCCCTTCCCTACTATTCCTGTCGGCTTCAGAATTTATAGCATACTTCTTTAAATAACACAGTACATGTCTTCTTGGACAGTTACACTTTCTTTCATGTATAATACTTGCCTTATGTCATGTAGTAGGCTGCATAAGCTACCTAAGGACTTGTTACCTAGTTCTCCAATGCCCCACAGATTCCACTGCAGTGCCTTGCGTATACTAAGTAACACTGCAATGGCTAAGAGCATAGTTTTTTTTGTTTTTGTTTTTTTTTAACTTGTATCTTTTAAGTCTCTTTTATTTATTTATTTTTGCTGTGTTGGGTCTTTGTTTCTGTGTGAGGGCTTTCTCTAGTTGCGGCAAGCGGGGGGCCACTCTTCATCGCGGTGCGCAGGCCTCTCACTGTCGCGGCCTCTCTTGTTGCAGAGCACAAGCTCCAGACGCGCAGGCTCAGTAGTTGTGGCTCACAGGCCTAGTTGCTCCGTGGCACGAGGGATCTTCCCGGACCAGGGCTCGAACCCGTGTCCCCTGCATTGGCAGGCCGATTCTCAACCACTGCGCCACCAGGGAAGCCCAAGAGCATAGTTTTGAGTGTCTGACAGACTAGAGTTCCAATTTCAGTCTTATGTAGACAAGTTAGTTATGCTCTCAAACCTCATCTGTTTAATGGGAATAGGTATAATACCAATGGGGCACTGTGATAGAATGCATGGAAAGTACCTGGTGCATAGCTCTATAAATAATTGCTATTGTTATTTTGTGAGTAAATATTCCCACTAGTGCCAAATCTGTCTGTGTCCTTTTAGAGTGGGTTTAATTTTGCAATACTCAGGTTTTTAAGAGTCAAATCTGATTAATTTGTTTGGTGATTACACTGATGGTGACAATAATGACTTACTGGAATAGTTCCTAAGCTGGTCCTGAAAGAGGTAAGAAAAGCCTAGGTGTTTAAGCTCCCAAAGTTACCCCCTTGAAGGAAAAAATCTCATTGATATAAACAACTACCTAAGCCCTATTTTGTTTAGGGCTATTCTATATTCTAAAACAAGGACAATTATGTTCAAGCCAAAAAGGGTAGAGCCTATATAGTTAAAAGAGAACTGAAATCTGATGATGGTAGGTTAAAAAAAGAAAAAAAAAGGAATCAGTTTTCTCTAAATAAATTCAAGACTCCTAGCCTTCGGAGGGAAAAATGACATAACTTCTCCCACCAAATTATGGAGCTGTACAAAATGATCTTACAGCCCTCTGGCCTCTAAACATTATCTGGTTCTATGGAATCATAGGACCATTTGTATATGCTTATGAAGCATAGAGAATGAGAAAACGCAGCAAAAGTCTGAGTTGTTCAATTTTATTTTTCTGGAGTTGAGCTCCTACTATGTTGGTTAGGTGGCCAGGCCCTGGATGAGGATCACATGCTATGATCTTCATGTGATTTAAGAAATCACTCACTAGGGACTTCCCTGGTGGTGGGCTCAGCGGTTAAGAATCCACCTGCCAATGTAGGGGACATGGGTTCGAGCCCTGGTCCAGGAAGATCCCACATGCTGTGGAGCAGCTAGGCCCGTGTGCCACAACTACTGAAGTCCACGCACCTAGAGCCCGTGCTCCACAACAAGAGAAACCACCGCAATGAGAAGCCCGCACACCGCAACGAAGAGTAGCCCCTGCTCACCACAACTAGAGAAAGCCCGCACGCAGCAACAAAGACCTGATGCAGCCAAAAATAAATAAAATAATTAATTAAAACAAGAAAAGAAATCACTCACTGATGAGCTTAATATTTGCCATCAGAAACATTCTGAAATGGATTATTTTAAAAGTGGTGGTAACTCTTCATGGGACTGAAAAATGGTGTGGCTGCTATGGAAAACAGTGTGGCGGTTCCTCAAAAAATTAAAACAGAACTACAATACGATCCAGCAATCCCACTCTGGGTATACATCTAAAATAATTGAAAATAGGATCTTGAAGAGATATTTGCACACCCATGTTCATTGCAACATTATTCATATAGCCAAGATGTGGAAGCAATCTAAATGTTCATCAATGGATGAATGGATAAAGGAAAAAATATATATATATATCACAACACATATGATGAAATATTATTCAGCCCTAAAAAAAGAATGAAGTCCTGTCATATTCCAGAACATGGATAAACCTGGAGGGAGTTATGCTAAGTGAAGTTAAGTCAATTGCTAAAAGATAAATAATGCATGATTCCACTAATATGAGGTATCTAAGGTAATCAAATTCATAGAAACAGAAAATAGAATGGTGGTTGCCAGGGGCTGGAGGGAGGAGAAAATGGGGAGTTGAGGTTCCATGATTATGGAGTTTGTTACACAATGTGAAAAAGTTCTAGAAATCTGTTGTACAATAATGTGCATATAGTTAATACTGTATTGCACACTTAAAACTGTCGAGTAAATTCACAGTGTGTTCTCTTTTTTTTAACCACAGTTTTTAAAAAGCAGGTTGTAAATGTATAGTAAAGGCAGTGATGATAACAACAAAGCAGAAGCCCATGTTTGCTAAGAATATATAGATCATATATATTCTACATTTATTACTATTGGCTTGGTTAAAAAATGCAGTGGACACATTTATCTTAATTTGCATGTAACACGATGCATAACTAATATGTTGCATGATAGAATTTTTTTCCAGTCCTGGTAGTGGTTCTGGAAGGTGGAAATTCAGAAGAGAGGTCCTGGGGGACTCTTCAAGTGAGGATTTGTTACTAGTACACAATTTACAAGGAAACTGAAGAGAGTCGGGAAAGGGGAGCCAGAAGTAACTCATCAGCCACCAGAACTGAATGGGCCATTCCAGGGCAGGAAGAAGGAGGTGGTCAAGTGTTTGTAGCAGAAGCGAACACAGGACATTTAGAACTGAGGCCACGAGCACTGGGCAACCCCTTGGATACACATCAACAATGGGAAGAGTCCTGAGGAACTGCTGAGAGGTAGCCACATTCGTTCACTCAGCAAAGTACTGAGCATCCAGTGTGTTATAGACAGTGATAGATATTGCAGATACAGTTATCAGGAAATGACGCAGATACTGAATTTTGTGATAAGTCTGCAATGTTCATGATAATTTGAGAATGGAATGTAAGGAGCAATTCACACTCCTACAGAGGAATGAAATGGGAAGGGAGGGAGCGTGCTACCAAGAAGTATGAAGGGTCTCAGATTTTACCCTGCTTGCAAGCTAACAAATTATCCTGCCACCATTTCGTGGATGCTGGTGGAAGACACAAAACTCCTGTGTCAGAGATGAAGAGCAGTATATTACACATAGCAATAACAGTAGCCAGAATACCAGCAATTTTGCATCAGTTCCCTAAGCCTCAAATTCCACAGAGCAGCACAAAGAGGACCAGATGTCACCTGCCCAGTGGGTTGTATTACAGGAGAGGAGCCCTAAGCTTTAGGAACCCAAACCTTTTATAATGGGTAGTAGGCATGCCTGTCCTTTGCTCCAGAGGGAGACACTATCTCTGTCTTCCATGGCTATTTGCTATACAAACATCCTTGAAGAGATAGTCCAGCACAAAGTGCAGCTTGTGTCTCTCTTTCAAGATGTGCAGAAATGCAAGAGAACCATGAAGAACTGTCTCCTAATACATGCTTGACTGTGGAGCTGATATCTGCAGTGAATCTTGAGGATGAGTGGAAGTTTTCTAGTTGGACTGGGTTGGGGCGAGCCTTCCAGATAGAACGGTATGAATATGGCACTGAAGTACAAAAGATCAAGGTATATTCAGGATACTGACCTGTAGCTCTAGGTCAGTACAGCTGGAGTACAGGCCACATTGGAGAGTGGAGGGAAAAGAAGCAGGACCACGTCAAAAGAGGCCTCATGCCATGCTAAGGAGCTTGAACTTTGTCCAGGAGGCCATAATTTCCCAAAAAGCTGCCCTTTGGACAAGTGGCCTGTGGTGCACTGTCTTCTGTGTGCCCTGTGCCAGGTGCTATAGCAATTTTATCTCACTCAATCCTCACAACCAGATAGGCTAGGTATAATATTACTGTCCTCATTTTACAGATGAGCAGAGGCTCAGAGAGGCTAAGTAGCTTAGTGGGCTTCACACAGCAGATACATGACAAAAGCATGATTCTCCTCCAAGTCTACTCGACTCAGAGTCCTTGTTCTTAGAGCTCTGAGTGTCCTGTGAAAAGTAGAAGGGAGAGAGGAGTAATAGCTGGAGGTTGATGGTTAGAACTACAGACAGATCCAACAAGGTCCTTTTTACTAGCCAAGATTTCTGTCCATATTTCTTAAGCTCTGAAATAACACAACTCACTGGTTCTTGCTGGCGCACTCCCTTCACCTATCGCAGTCTACCTGAGACCACCTTTTTTCTTCTGCTTTACTTGGACCAGTAAACCTTAGACAAGTGGTACAGCTGGACTGTGTGATAGGCGAGAAACATCTCCCTTGTTTATCAAATAGCATGGAATTTAACTGAGATAAACATAAACTCGTACTTTTTGGTTAATTTAATTGCACCTGATGGACAGGAGTCAGGGCTGCTCATGGGAAAACTGACTTATCTGCAGTTTGTGAGAAAATGACCTGCAGATATTGATCACAACTGAGACGACGATGTGTGTGTTTGCAGTCGTGCTAATGCAAACCTGTGTTGTGTTCCTAGATGCATACTGTCCAGGACAAGGAAGGTTTAGTTTCATTATATGTCACTTTGGTCCTACTAGGTCTACCATATTATAATCATCTTTGAATTCCACATTTTAAGAGTCAAGACCTAGAATGCAGGCAGTGAATAACCAAGAGGGTAAATGTCTGGAGGCCAAAGTAATATCAGCCATAGCAATAGCTAATCCGTTCTACAGAGGTTAAAAAACTTGGCTTGGAGAGATTAAAAAACTTACTCAGGGTCTCCAACAAGTCAGTGACAATGCAAAATTCAAAGATGGGCTTGTCTCATCCATGCTTTATTGCTTTGTGTGTGTCTGTTTCCTTAGCCATACCAAGAGTGGCTTTATCATTGGATTCATATTTGTCTTTGATCATATTCAAAAATCTATAGTAGACAAGATTTAATGTCAACTGAACTTTTATTTCAGGGGTTTTACTGCAACACGTCTAAGAAATAACAAGCAAAATACGCACGTGCATGAACACATGGCAGTGGGATGCCTAGTATAACTTCTGGCACCTGAAAGTTAATCATTCCCTCCTCTTCAGCAAGGAGCTTATCTTCATGTAAGAGTTCTATGTCCAGCTCTGCTTGATACAACTTCAGGGGAAGAAAGAAAAACAATCAGAAAATGAAAAGTTTGAGGATGCTGAAGGGAAGTGTAGTGAAGATCTGTGAAGTGAGATCTGTAAAGGAAGAGGTGAAAAAAAGGTTTAGACCAAAGAAGTAAAAGTTGGGGAATAAATTCACAGCATAATTGTGGGATTTAGAAATTCCACATCTTCCAGCCAGGCCTGCTGCAGGTCTAAACCACTAAAGAGGTGCGTGTTCTTACTCATGCTCTGTTTGGTGGATGAGAAAAAGAGAAAAGTGGTGCTGGTGGGAAGGAACACTGTGTACTAAGATATTGGCCCCAACACCTTCATGCTTCATTAGAGGCACGCCAGGGGTCTAAAGGGACTTCAGCACTCCATTTCTAGACACACCCATGCTAAGCTTTTATTTAGTACATTCATAAATCTTTTATGACTGTCCTCAAATAGTGCACCATGCCTCAACACCTTTACATAGCACCTAGCAAAGTGCTTTGCACACAGTGGACCAGGGGGTCCCCAAATTTTCCAAGGGAGGAATAAACTGCTTTTCACTTTGTCTCCTGATAAGTGGAATGGTGCTGATAGTCTCTAGTCAGCGGCTGGTATGTTCGTGGTGGGGCTGATGTGGAAGTAGGGAAAGGAATGTAGTTCACAATTAAAAGCTTCTGAATTGTGTCCACCCCACCCTAACTCACCTGGCCAGTGTTTCAAGCCTCAAGCTTCAAGAAGCACCAAGCTCTCTCTACTCCCTGCCAGGGGAAATGTTGATGACCCACATAAAGAGAGAGATCTAGTGGCAACTTCCAGCCCATCATTTAATGAGTTACACTTTATGAACCCAAAATTTTCTTGAGCACCCCCTCAAAGACCTCTATCAATTGGTAAGTATTTAATGTCACATTGAAAACGCATTTTGTATCAATGGGAAATTTCAAGCCCATCACTCTATATTGGTTTGCTGTTACTCCTTCTCCTATCTACCATAAAGAATAGTACTAGTGGTATTTAGTAATTTCTGTTTACTGTCTGCTGTGTGGCTGTATCTAAATCGTTCACCAGCTCTATCTAGGAGCTCATAAACCTGTAGACCCTTGACACTAAGCACACATTCTTTCAGCTAACAAAGGTGCAGATATATTTCTCTAGTTTGCAGATTGTATGGCTATCATTGGCAAGGGATAGATGCTATGTGAAGGTGACTGGGGAGAATAGTTTTCATAATTGTAATTGTAGACATAGAATCTTTAAAGTTACTATAAGATTTTTAAACATTTTTGAATCCCTGCAAGGTGTTTTCTAGACCTCTTGTCTATAAGAGTTAGAGAAGAAAAGGTACATAAATGCAGGAACATATATAACCATACAAATAGATTATAATGTGTTTGCTTTGGCTAGCTTTTTTCAGAAAATTTATATTCTGCAAGTTCAAACTTCTTATTAAAATAACTATGACTGATGACTTAACAGGTTAGCAGTTGCCTTATATTTATTATTTTTAAAATAGTCTACCAATAAAGATTAACTTAGTCATGTAGGGCAACTTTCTCTTGTAGCATTTTTTTTTTTTTTTTTTTTGCGGTACGCGAGCCTCTCACTGTTGGGGCCTCTCCCGTTGCAGAGCACAGGCTCCGGACACGCAGGCTCAGTGGCCATGGCTCACGGGCCCAGCCGCTCCGCGGTATGTGGGATCTTCCCAGACCGGGGCACGAACCCATGTCCCCTGCATCGGCAGGCAGACTCCCAACCGCTGCGCCACCAGGGAAGCCCTCTTGTAGCATTTTTAGTGATAACATAACTGTGAACGAAGACTGAAAAGTCTGATATGTTTTCATTTTCCAAAATGAATATGTATGATTATATATTTTGGGAGTGGTAGGTATGACTTACTACGAGCACTGACAAAAATTGATCCCCCTTAATTATGAATGTTTCAGGAATTAGAAGAGATTTTAATTTTAAAGCTTGACTCCTAAAGTTTCACTTAGGCTTGATGTCCGCTAAGCAATCATATTCCCATTTATACCAGTCAAATCCCATTTATCACTGAATGGCAGCAGCTAATGTGGAGTGGTACCCTGGCTACCTGCTTTCAGTTCAAAGCTTTTGTACTAGTGGAGTGTTAAATTTTTAAAAGATTTCGCAGTGGCCTCTTCACAGCCTTTGAGGGTGCAAGAAATCCTTTTCTGAGTCCCATAAAGCTGGTTTTGTTTTATCACCTTAAATGGAGGGAAGGAGAGAGGAGCTGCCCTCTTTTTGTCCATCTCTACTTGAAGAATCTGACTCAGCTCAGGGGAGTCCAGATTAAAATCTCACTGTGTGTTTTCTAAGGCTGCCCCATTTTCTAATAGGGTGGAGGGAAGCAGAGGAAGGAAGAACAGGGGAAAAAGGAGGACTTCCCTGGCTACCCCATCTAAGGGAAAACCCCATTCTCCCCCACTGTCATTCTCTGTTCCTAGCACAGCATTATTGCATATATTTACTCGTGCTGTATTTATTTCCTCTCTCTCCCACTAGAGGACTTTATCTCGCTTACAGCAAGCTGAAGATTTTCTGGCATAAAGTGGACACAATATCTATTCGATGAATGAATTAGTGCATTTTGTAGACATAATCATTTCATCTGTTGAGAGTTTAATATTAATGTCAGGAGAATGTTAATTGTTTGAAATAGATTTTTTCTCTGGTTTGAAATCCTATCATGTCAATATAAAATGCTCTTTTTGAGGAATTTCTTACAGGCAACTATCTTAATCAGTATTTGGTTTAATTGGGCAAACACATACTCAGGCACTCTGTTGGAGGCTGAGAAAATCAAGGTGAAATGACACAGCCCCAACCCTCATTGAACTCACATCATAACTGTGGAGACAGACGTATAAACAAATGCTGATAAGGCTCTGTGATATGTGCTGTAACAGTGCTGCGGGGACTGGGCTGGGGAGGAATGTGCTTAAGTGGCAGAGAGGATAATCCAAGACAGGATATAAGTTAAAAGTTATCAAAGTAACACATGAACATAAAGATTCATGATGAGACCAAGCAGTTCTGTGCACCCCTCCCCATCCCCCAGTCAGAGCCTCCACTCCCTCCTCCAGTCTGGGCTGATGACTCTATCAGCTGCTGTATAGCTCTTGTCCTGGGACTTTCCTATCTAATTCTCCAGAGTTGGAGTTGTGTTTCCTGGATCCCATGTCTTCTTTCTTGCTTATTCCTTTATTTTGCTAAAGTATATCCTGTAGTAGATCTCCACGAAAGGGTGCTTGGGAGGTATTATTTGAGTCCTTGAATACCTGAAAATGCTTTTGTTTCACTCTCATGCTTGATTGACAGTGTGGCAAGATACAGAATTCTCCACCGAAAATCATCATTCTTCAAAATTTTAAAGACAGTCACTGTCTTCTGGCATTATTTTGTGTCGAAGAGTCCTTTAAATTATTGTGATTCCTAATTCTTTGAATATGGCTTGATTTTTCCCTCTGGATGTTTTTAGGATTATCTCTTTATCCAAGATGCTCTGAAATTTCATCATGGGACTTGGTGTGGATTTTTTTTTAATTGAAGTATAGTTGATTTACAATATTGTATTAGTTTCAGGTGTACAGCAAAGTGATTCAGTTACATATATATACATATATACTCTTTTTCAGATTCTCTTCCATTATAGGTTATTACAAGATATTGAATATAATTAGTTCCTGGTGCTATACAGTAAATCCTTGTTGTTTATTTTATATGTAGTAGTGTGTATCTGTTAATCCCATACTCCTAATTTAACCCCCCCTTCCCCTTTGGTAACTGTAAGTTTGTTTTCTATGTCTGTGAGTCTGCTTCTGTTTTATAAATAAGTTCATTTGTATTATTTTTTCAGATTCCACAAGTAAGTGATGTCATATAATATTTGTCTTTCTCTCACTGGTTTATTTCATTTAGTATGATAATCTCTAGGTCCATCATGTTGCTGCAAATGGCAATAGTTCATTCTTTTTTATGGCTGAGTAATATTCCATTGTTTATATATACCACATCTTCTTTATCCATTCACCTATCAATGGACATTTAGGTTACTTCCATGTCTTGGCTATTGTAAATAGTGCAGCTATGAACAGTGGGGTGCATGTATCTTTTTGAATTAGAGTTTTTGTCTTTTCCAAATATATACTCAGGAGTAGAATTTCTAGGTCATATGATAACTCTATTTTTAGTTTTTTAAGGAAACTCCATACTGTTTTCCATAGTGGCTATACCAGTTTACATTCAGTGTGTGTTATTTTTCATCTGTCGTTCCAAAAACTAGTGGGGTCTTTCTGCGTTGCAAATTTCTCAAGAGAAAAAAACAATTTTACTAACTTTTATCAGCTTGTAAGATTCTCTGATTGTGACTAAAAAAATTAGAGAGAAAACTGTGTTTTGAACAGTTATTTTCAGTTTTGACTAACTTATCTCAACTTAAAATTTTTTTAATATGAAAGAAATTTCAAGAGTGTTTTTTTCTAAAAAGTAAAACAAATACTATATAATAATGCCTTCCATTTATATAATTTCTATAGTTTACCAAATGTTTTCACAAACTTGATCTCATACAATATTTACCAGCTATTCTGTAGTACTTTTTAAAATTTTCATCACAAAACAGTGAATAAAAACTTATTGGACATTTTCTTTTTCCTATTTCTTAAAGAAATGATGGGTAGAAGTCTGATTTTCTTCGATCAGGGATCAGTTTAGCATTTTCTTTGCTCTAGATAAATTAAAAGAACAGGTTAATGAAAAATGTCTGTCTGTTGAAGAATGTAAAAAGTGAGATAAATAAATTAGATGTGGAAATGGAAAATCCAAAGAGAGAAAAAAGACAAAGAATGAGTAATCTTTGAAAGGAAACAGGATAATGTTTTAGAAGACATAGAAATTAAAACAAAATGTTATACTTTATGTTCTAAGGTGATAAACAGGTCTAACTTCATGGGTTTGTAAGGTCCCAACTTGCTGAGAGAGGATTAAGCAACGAATTCTCCACTTTTGATGCCAGTCTCTGATTTCACCACCAAATAAATACCTTTTTGTCTCCCAACCACTCTGAGAATAGAAATATATTTCTTGCCTCACTCTTAGGTTTAAGACTACCATCCATGGTTTTCTAAGTTATTATATGAACACTCATAAGAGCAAAACAAAAATTCAAACTTTTATTAGACTTATGTCTCTTTCACTAAATTGTTTTTGCCTAATGGTTGTTTTTGTGTTTGTTTGTTCATTTTAGTTCAACAGAAATCCAAGTCTTAGACTACACTGGCCAAAAAAAAAAAAAAAATGTTCATGTTAACTACTAAACTTCACCTGATTTGAAATGAAATTAACTATATACGTGAAGTTCTTTCCAAATTTTCATTTTTATTTTTATAGTCATTGTAGTTATCAAGAGTGAATTCTCTAATCTTGAATCTGACCACTTGATTTCAAATTTTTTTCCTTCAGATATTGAGCAAGTTGTTTAATCCCCTGAACTACAGTTTCCCTGCTTGTGATAGGTAGATAATAATTAGTACCTATATCACAGAGTTGTTACAAAGACTAAATGAGATAATACATATAAACAGCTTGGCAGAGTGCCTGGCACACAGCAAATAAATGCTCAATAAATGTTAACCATATTATATTTGCATACATAATGTGCAACTGAGCTCCACGTTCAGTCAAGCATTTAATACTCCAAAAGAGCTCAGATTTTGTTCTCAATGAATATAATGAGGATTCTTGTCTTATAAAGAGTCAGAAAAATATCTGATGCAAGCTTTCCTCCCTGTGAACTATTGGAATCAACGCACAGGTATCCAATTCCATGTCTATAATGACCAGGAAGCTTCAAATCCACCTGGCCTAACAAATAGGGTTACTCACTGATTTGTAGGGTATACTTATATGCATTTCTTCTAGATATTGATGTTGCATATAACAGTCACCTTAGGTTATAAGAATTGACTCTAAAATAATTTGTTAGATATTTGTAGCAACTGTTACCAGACAGGAAGGCGCTTCATATAAGGAAGGTGCTGAGCAATTTATGATATGAATCGATCAAGTTTTGTTTCTGCATGCCTTTTTGGTAGGCCCATGTTTTATGTATAATAAAGAACAATAGCTGCTGTAAAACTCCACAGTTTAACACAATAAAAGTTTACTTCACGCTAAGCTATGTCCAGTGTAAATAGTCCTGGTTAGTGGATGAAGATCCACGTGGTCATTCAGGGACCCAGCATCCTTTCATCCTGTGGACCCACCATCAGATAGGGCTTCACAATCCTCTGCTGGGGATTCTACATCTGGACAGCAGACTGAGAAGGAGAGAGAGTAGAGGACTGTGCAGAAGGTATTTATGGGCCAGTTTTGGAAGTATGGTGCATCATTGCAGCCCATTTTTCCATTGGCCAGAACTCAACCCCATGACCAAATCTTTCTAACTGGGGGTGGGTGGGAAGATGTAGTGTAGATGGTTTCCCAGTAGTAAATGAAATGGGTTTTAATGAACATATAGTCTCTGCCATAGCCCAGTTCAGAAAGAAAGCCAATAAATACCCTGGGAAGCTATCAGAGAGTAAGAAGTCAACAAGACATCATGGTCTGGTCAGAGAAAAAGTTTTGGTATCTGCAAACAGGAAAAATGGTTATCAGGGGCAGTATGCTTACCTGCCGGGTGACATGGTTATGTTCCTTAACCTTTCTGAACCTGAGCTGTCTTGGTCAGTAAAATAGGGATAGTAGTAGTATTTATCTTTTAGGGTTGCAAGGATTAGTAAGAGAATGTATGTACAATTCCTGGAACGTAATAAACACTCAACAAATATTAGCTATCATTATTATAAAAATGTTAGCTATCATTATTACTACTATTAGGACATTTTTAAGTACCAGGAAAAAAATTGCTACATAGTTAAAATGTATTTTTGTTTTCTTTCCTTTGCTCCTTTTGCAGCCAGTACCTAGTGCCATCCAATCTCTTTCCCTTCTGCTTATCAAATAACAATTGCCTTATGTCTGTTAGTTTTATTTACTTTTTTTTTTTTTTGCGGTACGCGGGTCTCTCACTGCTGTGGTCTCTCCCGTTGCGGAGCACAGGCTCTGTATTTACTTTGTGATTTAACAGCAGAATGATCCAAGAGAACAAGGCAAAAGTGACCACGTCTTTAATGACCCAGCTAAAGAAGTCACACACCATTACTTCTGCCATACTGTATTTGGCATATAGACTAACCCTGACTACATGGTACTACACAAAGACTTGAATACACAGAAACAAGAATAATTGGGAGTTCATCTTGCAAGGTGGCTATCCATGGCCTGACTTCCTGGCCTCCAGGGTTTCCTTTCTCTCTCACATGCAAAATATGTTCACCACCATCTAAGGCCCCCCAAAGTCTCATCCCATTGGTAAAGGGCAGCACCCTTAAGTTTCTTAGGAGCCCATTTTTTTTAAACTGAAAGGTTCTCTGAGGCACCATCCTGAATTTTTATGAGGTCTTAACAAAGGATTCTACAGCTAACTTCATCTTTGTATATACCATGTGTTCCCGCAAATGCCTTGGATTTTATTTTCCTCTGGAAACTCGTTTTCTTAATTTTAGTATCATGTGCCGTCACCTGGAAAGGCTGCGCATTTTCAAACCCAATAATTCCTGGGATCTTTCTGTTGCACAGTCCTTTCTTTGCCTTCTCTCTTCTCTCACATTTTACCTGAAGTAGCAAAGGGAAACCAGAGGCACCTGCAACCCTTAGTCTGGAAACCTCTTTGGCTAGAGCACCTAGTTCCTTAGATACATTTATTACTTTCCTGTCACCGCAGGCAACAGCATCGCTAAAATTTCTGCCGCTGCATAACAAGGATCACCTTTCCTCCAGTTTCTAATAACAATTTCCCAACTTGCCTGTAAGACCTCAGTGTCAGCTTTCTCAAAGGCCACCAGGCTTCAACAGACAGTCTCTTCAGAGCCCTTTAGTCTTTTACTAATGCTCTCCTTAAAGTCCTTAAAGGTTCTTCCCATTGTCTGGCTCCAAATTTCTCTCTCATTTTAAGTTTTTTATTTTGTCAGCAGCCCACTTTGAGGCATCAACATCTGTATTGGTTATCTATTGGTGCATAACAAATTACCCGCCCCCCCCAATTTAGTGTCTGAAAATAACAGTAAACGTTTTTTATCCTTAGATTTTTGTCAATGTATTATTTTTGGATGGCTGTCGTAACAAATTCCCACAAACACAGTGGCTTAAAACAACAGATTTATTATCTTACAACTCTGTGGGTCAGAAGTGTGACACAGGTCTCCCTGGGCTAACATCAGGGTGTCAGCTGGGTTGCCTTCCTTTCTGGAGGCTCTAGCAAGAATCTCGTTTCTTGCACTTTCCAGCTTCTAGAGATGGCCATGTTCCTGTTCTCATGCCCCTTTCTGAATTTGGAAGGCACCTTACATGAATTGGAAGACAAGCCAGAGAGAATCTTGCGATGGTAAATCCCTTGAGTAATAAGATATCTTTACAGTAACTATAGGGAACTTGAAGGCTGGGGACTAGTTATAACTTTTGATTGCTCTCCTGCCTTGAATAAAATTGAAACTTGAGTAAAACTGAAACCGTGTTGCATACAGTACCTGCAGTCTTTTAAACTGTCTAATTGCACATGGAGACCCCTCACTCTAGACAAGTTGTCCTTGATCTTTCAACATGTGATAATGTGATGAGAATAACTGATGATTGTTTACTTAGGCCCCCATTCTTTTTCTCTAAGCATCTCTATGCATCAGAGAGACTGTTGACAATTCCTCCAAAGACAAGATTTATTTGGACCCCTAAAATTTAAGTTTTCAGTGCTCTCTCCATCTTGAGTAGCAGCATGAACATACATAGGGACATACACTATGTTTGTTCTCTGAGTATCGCTATGAAATGTACTCAACTTTCCAAACTGTGTATTAATGTAGACTCTCTAGAGAATTCTGTATTAGTGACAATTACTGCAGCATCCTGTGTTAGCGAAAAAGGTTTCAAATTAGACAGCCTGAATTTCCTGATACAAACCAAAGAGACTTTGGGGGTAATATGTGAATTGAAAGGAAAGAATCTGCCAGTTTCTGGCCAAGAGGTGACCCCTGTAAAGACATATTTGTTAGTTGTGAGTGACAGAGGTTACAGAGCCAGCCAGGACCATTTCTAAAGTGTTAAGCTGACCTTGGGTAACAAGGTCACGAGGTCAGTTGGGGTCAGAATTGGTCAAGGAGAACTCTTTGCCTTTTATGGAGAGCTTTTAGGCTTCAACTTTCTGTCCCTCCCTCCGCTCTTTCTAGTCTCTCCCTGCTTGGCCATTTTCTAAAAACCAGCATGATTTGGAAACTGACTCACTGGCTGACCTCCCCAGCCTAGGGGCACATGGACAACCAGATGCTGGCATTCAAATCTCTTCCCGTTTAGCAGGGTAGCCAAAGCCATGGAGACTGGACAGGGGTGATCTCCCATCCCTCATGCTACTGATATAAAAATCATTTTATATCTTGGCATTATTTCCCTTTGGCTTCTCTGAGTTGATGAGTTTAAATCTGTCTTTGATGGTCTTGAGCAAGTCATTCAACCATTTGGGGACTCATTTTTTTCTCATCAACAATATGAGAAGGCTGGACTGTAAGATATATTCTTTTTTTTTTAATATTTATTTTTTGGCTGCTTTGGGTCTTAGTTGAGGCATGTGGGATCTTTCATTGCAGCGCGTGGGCTCTTCGTTGCAGTGCGCGGGCTCCTCTCTAGAGCATGCAGGCTCATTAGTTGTGGTACCCATGCTCTCTAGTTGTGGCACATGGTCTCCAGACAGCGTGGGCTCTGTAGTTGGCAGCACGCAGGCTCTCTAGTTGAGGCTCATGGGCTCAGTAGTTGTGGTGTGTGGGATCTTAATTCCTCGACAAGGGATCGTTCCCTGCATTGCAAGATGAATTCTTAATCACTGGACCACCAAGGAAGTCCCTGCATGATATATTCTTGCTTTTTGTTTGTTATTCTTGCTTTTATTTTGTTAGTCTGGATAGTTAAAATGCCTATGCTTTTTTTTTGTTCCTGATAAATAAAGAATTAAAGACAGGCCACATTCTGTTTTCCATAATCTCTCTCTAGGAATGAAGACATTGGATTACTCTTGTTCTTGCAAACTACTCTTTATGTATAATTGTTTGTATTCTAGAAGGTGGAGTAAGACATTTTGAGCACCTTTCCCAAGTGCTAACCTTTTGCCTTCAGCCCCAAACTACTTAAGGACTTTAATATAAGCTTCTAAGACTTTGCACACAAGATATGCTCAGCATATGGTTGTATTTGGTTTCTCTGGCATCTAACTCGTCCATTGCTTATGTTGTACCTTGGACAACGATTTCTTACTAAAAGAACTTTGTCTTTTCCCCTGGTGAACATTTTAAAGCACATTTGGACAGACATCTTTCAAAGAGAAATTCATGGACTTGCTCACTATAACTTAACTGACACAGGGACGTTTCCTGCTCATTAACCTCTCTCCATCAATTTCAAAAGGAAATCGGCAAGACCTCACCATGAGTCCTCTCTACCTCTGCACTTCTTTTCCTTTCTTTCAAAAATCTTCTGGAATTTAGGTCCGACTTTTGGGTATTTTCCAGGCTTCCAGTCGCAGTGATCTCAGCTCCCTGAAACCACAGTTGCCCCCAGCATCAGGGTCCCCCCAGAGAAGGCGGTTCCAAAGGTTAGAAGTCCAGAGCCTCCCCCTCACCCCACACGCACACCCCCTGGTGTTTGCCTGTTGAGGACTTGGAGCAGGACTAGGGCAGTTCTGGCTGCCAGATGTTCATCTAGTTCCTTCCGCCTCCGCTTTTGGAGAAAATGACCAGGGGAAGAGGAAATGATTGCGTTAATGATCATGGCCTCACAAAAATCTAGTGTATACGCTGGAGGAACAGAATACGGGAAGGGAAGGCCTGGAACACCTGATGGAGAAACTTGGGTTTGTTTCTCTCTGATTCAATTCAAAAAAATATTTATTTATATGATTAAAAATCTGTAACGTGAACAACGGGGATGCAGAGGACACACACGTAATATAAGACACGGGCCCACAATCTAGTGAAAGAGGAAGAAAAATATGTGCATGTAGAACTTAAATACAACCACATAAAGACACAGAAGCGATGCTCACGGGGATAGCAAAGAGAAAGGGAGTTATTCTGATGGGAAGACTTCCTGAAGGCTTCATGTAGGAGGCAGCGTGTTAGCCTGGTCTTGAAGAATGGGTATGATTTAATGCACAGGTGTGGCTAGGGTGACCAAGGTCAGGGTGGATATTCCAGGGGAGGAAAGAGAAAACAGCTTGAATGAAATCCTAGAGGAGGAAGCAAATGGTGAGAGGCATACAGGTAGGAATGAGTCAGCTGGTTCCTGAACCATTAAATATTAGTGTGAAATTGTATTGAGGAAAAGAAATATGAAATTATAATAGCTGGATGAAGATCAGGAAGAAAATTTAAAGACAAGATCACTTCAGAGGCTTGGTTTAAAATTATTTTTGTTAAAAAAAAAGAAATAAAATTGTTTTCATTAAGAAAACAATATGTACATGACAAAAAAAAACCCACCTTGGATGATACAGAACATCTTGGAAAAAAATCCTAGTTATTTAGACACTATTAGGATTAGAGTAGAAGTGGGAAGACAATACTCCCATATGGGATAATAATTTTTATATTTAGGATTATTGTAAGGATAAAGAAGAGAATTTAGGTTAAAAGCTTAGTATTATGCCAAATCCCTAAATGGGGATTTGTCCCCTGTGGACCCTTACTCCAGCCTTGTGCTCTAAGCTCTGCCAACTTCTTCAACAGTAGGAAACCACTGCTGCTTCCCTATCAATTTCCTACCCCTGTCTCTAGGCCCCAGGCCAATGCCAGCCGCTTCCTCAAGGCTTTGCCCTCCCGCCAGCCAGAACGCAGGAGTGTTTCCTCCGTGCACTCACAGTATGTTGCTTGTACTTTGAGTCTGCACATGTTTGGGTGTCTGTCCCCACCACTGGACTCCTTTGGGTGCCTTGCAATTAGTGGCTGCTCTGCAATTAGTGGCTGCCCAAGAAGCATTTATTGAAATAAATTACACAGAGTTTAAAATTTAAATTTTTTAGGTGGGTGTTGGGGATATCCCCCAAACCCCAGGTGTGTAAAAAAAAAAAAAAAAAGTAAATTTACTTTTCTATGAGTCCTGTTCCCTCAGGGTAACAGAAATTTAGGGGGACGCTGCCACTTTCCCTTAGGGCTGGGTATAAGCCCTGGAGGGCTCATACACAGCCATCTTGTACTCAGTCTCCCTTCTATACAACTCAGAGCTGAGTTGTCTCTTGTTCCTGACTCTTCTCTGCCTCTGAGGCTCAAGGGAACTCGTTCTACCACCCTGGTGCCAGCTGCTCAGATACTCACACAACCATATACACTCTGAGCTGTGCTGCCTCTGGGGTCTTCCAAGGACAAGGGGACGGGTGTCCTCTGCTTTCAGCCTGCCCAAACCCATCTGCGCTTTTCCTCCCCATTTCCCACCGACACACCCAAGGCCAAGTTAGAAGAGGCAGGCAGGGCACAGGCCTCCTTTCTCAGGGAGCTACTTGCTAATGATTTTTTTTTGGAGAGATGGCAGCCTGAGCTTTATTTATTTATTTATATTTTAGCATCTTTATTGGAGTATAATTGCTTTACAATGGTGTGTTAGTTTCTGCTGTATAACAAAGTGAATCAGCTCTACGTACACATATATCCCCATAGCCCCTCCCTCTTGCGTCTCCCTCCCACCCTCCCTATCCCACCCCTCTAGGTGGTCACAAAAGCACCGAGCTGATCTCCCTGGGCTATGCGGCTGCTTCCCACTCCTGCTAATGATTTTTATCACTGTTTCTCTTCCAAGCCAGCTCTGGTGCATGCATCAGGACTTTTGTTGCTGTTGTTGTTTTCTGTGTTCTGAGGGTCCGTCCAAGGCCTGAACTTTTAAGTGTCAAAAGTTTTTCCTCCACAGACTAAGGCACTGAATATCCTCTGGTCTAGCTGCCTGATTAAGGGAAGAGTAAGGGCGTAATGGGAAATAGTGGGGTGTAGGAATATTAAACATTTCAACTACAAAGCCATCTGGCCATGTGGGGCTCCTGGTAGAGAAAAGAGAAGTGGAAATGCAGATCTGGGAATCAAAAATGTAGAGTGGTGATAACAGAAGCTGAGAATGGATCCATTTTCTCCATATGTGTCTAAGCGAGAAAGAGAAATCAATCAAGTCATTTTTTGAATTAAGCACTGGGCTAACTACCCCAAGGGATAGACCGGAAGCCTGCAATTTACCTATAAGAACCTTCCACATTGTGGCCCCAGGCTCCCTCTGCAGCCTCCTTTCTTACCACTGCCTCCCTCGCTTCTCAGCTCTATGCCTCTGCCAGGATATCCCTGAGGCTGCAATGCCTGTGAGGCTCTCTTCCTCCTCTTCCCCAGGCTGCAGACTTATTCTTTAAGGAGATCCAATGCCTTCTCTTGAAAACTTTCCTGCTGTCTGCAGCACTCTTCTCCTGGAGCTCTCTCTCCTGACCTGCTTTGTACCAGCAACCAGTGACCTGTAAAATAGCTGAGGGCAGGCTCTGACTCTATCCTCAGCACCTAGCATAGTGCTTGGCACATGGTGGATACTCAGTAAATAGGTGCTGACTGAATGGGGGAATTACTTATATGTTCAAAGCTGTAAGTGACACAGCAATAATGATGTCTGAGCAGCCAACAATCGTAATAGCCCACATCTGTTGTATATTCCAGATACTGCTCTCAGCACTTTTCCTTTACAGTCTTATTTCATTCGAGCTACAACCCTGTGAAATAAGCACCACTTTTATTTCCATTTACAGAAGAAGATGCTCAGAACCAGAGCGGTCACGTTACCTGCTTGGGGTTCCTTGCCCAACCCTAAGAACAGTTAGTTGCTAGTCTCGGGCAGGCTTCTTAACTCCTCTGCACTCCAGTCTCCTCAGATGTGAATGAGAGCATTAGGTGCTGTGATCTGCAAGATCACCTACAGTTTGGAAAATCTGTGACTTAATAGGGATAGGATCAAAATGCAAGGCACGTAAATGGTGGAACAGTGACAGATGCCTTGCCCTTGATGCTGACCTGTGCCGGCGAGGTTCTGCTAAGGATGCACCCCCTAAGATGGTCTCAGGACGCACATCTTCCTGTACACAGGCCAGGCCAGCCACGGTGGCTCAGAGAAGAGGTGGGGCCCTCTGAGACGGCAAAGCGCAGAAGCTCGCCAGGTCTAGGCAGGGTAAGGGGTGAAGAAACGGATCAGCGGAGGTAGACTCCATCTCTGTCTCCTTTTGTCCCCTTAATGTACATACATCCAGTTAGTGAGTCTCACCCATCCTACCTGCCATACAGCTTGTGTCTCTCTCCTCCCTCCCACTACCTCCATCTCGTCTGGGTTTTAAGAACTTCTTTGATCTGCTTCAGTGACCTCCCTAACCGTCTCTCTTCTTTCTAGTTCATCTTACACCAAGCTGTCAAATTTATTATGTTCATCACAGTCTGGTCCCACAACGGCAGGCCATCCCCCACCCCTTTCAGTCCCTTCCCATTCTTTATCCTTCACGTTCTGGTCCCAAACTCTCCACATTCTCATCTCCATCCATGTACAGGACCACCCCCCCACCCCCATCTGTGTCTGTTGAAACCCTCTTAGACCCAGTTCACTGTCATTTGCTTTCCTAAAGCCTTCCTGAGTACTCACAAGCTGAATTTCCCATAGCACTGGCTGATGCCTCTGCTTTAGCGGAAGATCTCAACCAAATGTGTATTGAACATTATTTTTGTAAATCTGCTTTCGACTGGTCGTGAGTCCCAGGAAAGGAGGAATCCCGCGTTTTCACATTTCTCACCGAGGCTGGCACTCACTTTTCACCTAGTGGGCACTTGGTGGCTACTGATCATGTGAAAGAACGTAGAAATGTCTAGGCTGTGTTCATCGGCGCTGAACAACAGGAGCCAACACTGTGTATGTTAAACTAAGAACGAGAATGGAGAGGGTCTGTTTTGCTGAAAGCCAGACGTCAGTGCTGGGTAAAAGGAAACTGGCCGTTGTTCCTGCAGAACCTTATGCTCCTGGGCTTCTACTCCAATTACTCGTGTTTCTATGTATCCTCCTGTCTATCTCTTCAACTTTGGGGGCAAGGGTTTGCCCTGTGACCTCAGTTCTCTGACGGATTTAAGAAGAGTTCTTGATTTTCGGTTTGTTCAGCACTCTTCTTTTTTGTGTGGACGGAAAAGAGGACTCCTCACACGTGGGACAGGAGACCGGGAAGTCTCCGTGGGGTCTATTTTGGAATAGGAAAGAATCGGATGATAGGTTCATTTGTGTCATATTTTAGATTCCACATGTAAGTGATATTATATGGTATTTGCCTTTCTTTCTGACTTCTCATTCACTTGGTATGATACTCTCTAGCTGCATCCATGTTGCTGCAAATGGCATTATTTCGTTCTTTTTTATGGCTGAGTAGTATTCCATTGTATATATGTACCACACAAATGAACCTATATACGAAACAGACTCACAGACATAGAGAACAAACTTGTGGTTGCCAAGGGGATGGGGGTTGGGGGAGGGATGGAGTGGGAGTCTGGGGTTAGCAGATGTAAGCTCTAATATATATAGAATGGATAAACGACAAGATCCTACTCTATATCACAGGAAACTATATTCAATATCCTGTGATAAACCATAATGGAAAAGAATATTTAAAAAAAGAATGTATATATATATATGTATAACTGAATCACTTTGCTGCACAGCAGAAATTAACAGACCATTGTAAATCAACCATACTTCAATAAAAAAATGAAACAACAAAAAAAAGACTAAGATGAAAGGAAGGAAAGGATCCAGGACATCTCTGGGTGCTTGTGCAGTGGAGTCCTGCTACTGACATGACTTAGCCTCAACAAGGCCAAGGATCCCTTGCCTCTCTCTTCCATACCTCCGGTTCTAGGGAGGGACCCAAGGGGGGATGAGCACCCCTGGATTAATCAGCTACGGCCAAGGTCACTGGGTCACATGGTATGGATGTGGCCTCTGGGGCCCGCCCTGTGGGGCGGGGCCACTCCTCAGAGAAGGAGGAATCTTTGTGAGCTATGCAGAATCATAAGCAGCATCTACCTCACAGCCAGAGGTCCCTGCAGAAAGGGGAAAGAATAAATTAACCTCTAGAGTAGGCAAATGTTGCGTAAGAGAAGAGCTATTACTGACCAATCTCCAAAAGTTGGAGAATGAAAACGAGTCTTTGTTTTAAAAAAAAAAAAAAAATGTTGCTCTCATTCTTAGTAACTCAGGCTACCGTGTTTTGTAGGCTGGAGAGGTAAAGGCTGGAAGGGGCAAAAGTATTCACAACAAAGAAGTTGATCTTAAACCCACTGCTGATTTGGATGATATAACTGAAGAATCAGTTGTCATGGAAAGAGAAAATAGGGTGACTGTTGGAAGGAGGCTGTAAATTCCAGGGATTGTTCTCTTTTCATGTTGGTGGAAACGTGAGGGTGTGATTGAAGTTCAGTCAGTCAGTAGGATGGGAGGCGGAAGGAGGGGGGTCAAGTAAGAAGGGGGGGGATGGCATGGAGGGGCACATGCCTGGGGCTGGGGCATGGCTCTGGCCATCATGGCAGCTTCTGAAAGCAGATCCACAGCTGGCGGGATTTTATGGCATAAAGAAAGAATCAGGGCTAGAGCTGGGGTGGTGGTTATTATGTGTTCAAGCAGAGGAAAGACATCGCCCCCCTTTGGGACCACAGGGAAGACAGAGTTTGACAGCAAAGGCAGGCAGCATGGAGCCCAGAAGGGTGGGGCAGGGCTGATCCCATACTAGCAGCCTAACACTTTAATCTGTTCTCTCTTCCCTGATGAGTATTGTGCCTGTATTAGTTTGGGTTGCTGTAACGAAGTATCACAAACAACAGAAATTCACTGCCTCACAATTCTGGAGGCTAGAAACCTGAAATCAAGGTGTTGGCAGGGTTGGTTCCTTCTAACGGCTCTGAGGGAGAGTCTGTTCCACGTCTCTCTCCTGGCTTCTGGTGGTTTGCTGACAGTCTTTGGTGCTCCTGGCTTGTAGGTGCATCACACCAGTCTCTGCTTTCACCTTCACATGGTGTTTTCCCTCTGCCTTCACATGGCTGTCTTCTTATAAGGACACTAATAATGGATTACGGGTCCTTCCTGCTCTAGTATGACAGCATCCTAATTACTTACATTTGCAACTACTCTATTTCCATATAAGGTCATATCCTGAGTTATCGGGTTACATTCTGAGTCACGTATTTGCTTTGGGCGGGGGGACACCATTCAACCAATTACAGTTTCCTCCTTATAAACCAGCAGGCTGGGGCTCAGAGAAGCTAAATGCATTGCCGTGGTCATCCAGCTTACGAGAGTCAGTCAGAATTGAAACCCACGTCTAATTCCAAGACTGAGGTGCTCTCATCTTCTCTGTGAACTGAGGGTTGATAAAGAGAAAATGGAAAGTTCAGCTGAGAGAAGGTTAGCAGCAGTCAGTGTGGGCATTGAGCTTCGGAAGTTGTGGGAGGGCTATTGGCAAGTGGCCAGGGCTCAGTCGAGCTGGAGGACATAAAATTCTCGTGGCGGGTCTGCACAGTTAAATGTCACTTGGTACATTTTAATATCTCACCATATTTATACACCTTGGGATGGGAATGGCAGTTTTGGGAGTTGAGAAGTCCTGCTCCAACTTCTGGGGAAAAGCTGCTGAGTGCTATTTTTAGAGCAGAAGGTGAGAAAAGAAAGATAATGACAATCACAATAATTAGTATCTTCACAGTGCTTTACAGTTTATATAGGATGATCCTGTGCAGTACCTATGGTCATCCTTAATTTACTGATGAGGAAAGTGAGGCACAGGAAAGTAATTATGTGGCTTCCCGAAAACCTCCCAGACGGTGTGGGAGGAGTGGCCTGTGTTCTATCCTGTTCTCTTTCGACAGAATCCCCTCGGATGTCTTTTTCACAGATGATAGCTGAAGCAGAGACCTCACCAAGAGAGCACAGGGTGGAGAAAAAAGAGAAGAGGGAGAAAGCCTGGTCCACCAAGACCGTGTTTTGACATCACAGAAGAGACAAAGGCAGAAGTGGATTCGCCCAGGACAGAATCACAGAATCAAGGGAGAAAAAAACGTGATAAACAGCATCAGAGCGTTTGCAAATGTCGTAGGATTTGGAAAGTAGTTCACTGGTGACCTCTTCAAGGTTTCAGGAGAGCAGTGGGAGGAAGCTGGAGTGCAGGGGCTGGGGAAGAGGAAGCAGGATGCTGAATGGCTCCATTTTTCATTCAGAAAGTTTGGCAGGGCAAGGGAGGAGAGAACAGGCTCGTAGCTGGAGGGCCCAGCAGGGCCCAGCAAAGGTTTTTCCAGGGGGGAGGCAGGGGGACCTGTACATGTCTGGAATACATCTGATTTCAAGGCTGGCCTCTGTTTCCAGATGTGCCACAGTCCATGAGGAATACAATAACGTCTCCATCTGTCAGCCGAGCCATAGTCCTTCTGCTCCCACAAAGGCTTCCATGTTTACTAACATATGTTATTCATTTCATTGCATTGTAGTGGACAGTATATTGCCTAACGCTTGTCAGAGGAGTCCCTGCCCTGGATTTATATCTACATCACCATTCAGTACCATTTATTGCAGACTGACCAAGGGCTGTGGTGAAAGACAAAAATGGCGGAGGCCTCGGCGGCCGGGGCCAGCGCAGCCAACGCGGTTGCTGTGCACTGGTTTTTCTGAAACTTTTGCAAGGGCGAGGTCAGCCCCAAACTACCAGAATATATTTGTCCCAGATGTGAATCAGGCTTTATTGAAGAAGTGACAGATGATTCCAGTTTTTTAGGTGGTGGCAGAAGCACATCAACACATTTTGCAAAGGGGACACAGGTTCGATCCCTGGTCCGGGAAGATCCCACATGCTGAGGGGCAACGAAGCCCGTGCGCTACAACTACTGAGCCTGCGCTCTATAGAGCCCGTGAGCCACAACTACTGAGACCGTGTGCCACAACTACTGAAGCCCGGGCGCCTAGAGCCCATGCTCTGCAACACCATTCAGCACCATTTATTGCAGAGTGACCAAGGTTTGAAGTGAGACAGACCTGGGTGTGAAAACTGGCTCTGCCAGCCAGGCAGCCTTGGGCCAGTTCCTGTCCCTTAACCTCAGTTTCCCCATCTGGAAGTCAGGGGTCGAATCTATTACGGAGTGTTGTCAGTAGCATGAAATGAGCCACTTCGTGCACAGTACTGAACACAATGCCTGGAACATAAACACTCAGGCCATGGCAAGTATCAGGAGTCCTGGGTGAAGCAGTAAAAGCAATACTTCTGTCTGGTCTGGGGGCATTTGTTTTTACTTTTTGCACCTCCAAGCTGTCCAGCAATCATACACAGTCTCCTTTTACCAGGGTCGTCTTTTTCATTTTATTTTTTATAAATTTATTTATTTTATTTACTTTTTTATTTTTGGCTGTGTTGGGTCTTCGTTGCTGCACACAGTCTTTCTCTAGTTGCGGCGAGCGGGGGCTACTCCTCACTGCGGTGGCTTCTCCCGTTGCGGAGCACGGGCTCTAGGCGCGTGGGCTTCAGCAGTTGCGGCACGAGGGCTCAGCAGTTGTGGCCCGCGGGCTCTAGAGCGCAGGCTCAGTAGTTGTGGCACACGAGCTTAGTTGCTCCGTGGCATGTGGGATCTTCCCCGACCAGGGCTCGAACCCATGTCCCCTGCATTGGCAGGCGGATTCCTAACCACTGCGCCACCAGGGAAGCCCCAGGATCGTCTTTACAACAGAGTCTGATGATGCTCAGTTGGCTCCACTCCACACCAGAACAGACCCCTCCCCCACTCATTCCTCCACTATCAGGTCAGTATGTGTGTGTGGGAAAAGAGATCTGAGTCCTTTTCAAACTGATCTGAGATGAAGGGGGGAGGGGAAGGGAAGAGGAAAGAAAGAAGGACACCAAATGAAACTCTTTGATCGAAAAAATGCCCCCCCCAGCGCGCGCACACACACACACACACACACACACACACACACACGCATTTGGTTTCTCTCTGTCCAGTCTGTGTCCACAAGCCTTCCTTTCTGAGGCCTTGGAGACAAAGATAAGAGCATTCCTGAGGGTTTCTACTCTTATACATAATAAAAATTGTAAAATCCAATTGAACCCTCACAGCTCCTTCTTAGCCTATAATATTTTGGCTGGATCAGGTACTTGGAAAAATGACAGAATTGTAAGAAATGTTTTACCTTTCAGAAAAGCTCTCTGTCGGGGGGAATTGATGGGGTGAGGGGTGGAGAGATGAAGCCAGGGCAGAGCTGCTGAATAGCTGCAGGCCAGACTGCCCCAGAAACCCAGACAAATATAAACAAATATCCAATGCCCCTTGCGATTTTCTTTCAAGTTTTCTCGGCTCTTCACAAATACCACTTCTCCTTTGATCAAAGTTTCTTCTGAAGACCTAGAGAGAAAGATGGAACAGGCTTCCTGCTGCTCTCGCCCCATTTTATCTCATTGAGACCCACTGCTGATTAGGAGAAGGCCACTT
Source organism: Grampus griseus (assembly GCF_964374135.1). Lineage (NCBI taxonomy): Eukaryota > Metazoa > Chordata > Mammalia > Artiodactyla > Delphinidae > Grampus > Grampus griseus. Next base: position 99,352,190 of record NC_139018.1, read on the forward strand.
GGCCGGGGAGTCCACACTTCTCCGCTCCTGGAATGTGCTTGCTACAGTACTCTCCGCTGTCACGGGAAGAGGGATTGCCTCTCTGGAGTGTGAAGATAAACAGATTTCTCTGTCTGCAACGCTTGTTCCCAACACCACCTACCCACCCCTGCTCTGGAAGGACCCTTCTGGCCATCCCCCTGCTTTAAAAACAACCCCAAATATGACTGCTCTGCAGAGGTCACATGTTCTTGTCATCTCAGGATCGTTGGGGAGGAGGGGGGCTTAGCTCAACTCCGGCTTTTAGGAGGCGGCAATGCCAAGATAAACCGGTTTAACAATAGGTGGGGGTTTCCCTGGTGGCACAGTGGTTGAGAATCTGCCTGCCAATGCAGGGGACACGGGTTCGAGCCCTGGTCTGGGAAGATCCCACATGCCGCGGAGCAACTGGGCCCCTGAGCCACAACTACTGAGCCTGCGCGTCTGGAGCCTGTGCTCCGCAACAAGAGAGGCGGCGACAGTGAGAGGCCCGTGCACCACAATGAAGAGTGGCTCCCGCTTGCCACAACTAGAGAAAGCCCACGCACAGAAACGAAGACCAAACACAGCCAAAAATAAATAAATTTATAAAAAAAAAATAGGTGAACAAATAGAGAAATGGGGAACTGAGGGTTATTAACATGCAGTGGTTCTCTGATTTTACAGTTGCCACCTGAGAACAGTTGATCGAATTTCTTTCCAGGGGCTTGTATGGATATTGTCAGTATGTCTTTGGGAACTCCTGTTCCTGTCCTCTTTAAGCTGGCTGTGGGGACTTTCCTGGTGGTGCAGTGGTTAAGAATCCACCTTCCAATGCAGGGGACAGGGGTTCGATCCCTGCTTGGGGAACTAAGATCCCACGTGCTGCGGAGTAACTAAGCCTGCACGCTGTGGAGCCCGCGCCTCTGGAGCCCAAGCACCACAACTAGAGAGAAGCCCACGTGCCACCATGAAAGATGCCGCATGCCGCAACTAAGACCCGACGCAGCCCAATAAACAACGAAATAAATATTGCGCTGGCTGTGCACACAGTTCTTCACAGCAGCCACCTCCTCCTCCACCAGAGGATGAATGTCTCTGAAGCCCCAGTGCATCTTGTTTATTTGCTGTCTGTAATTCAGTAGTGGGGGTGGGAGTGGAGAGCGATTACTTCTGGAAGGGATGCAAGTAGTCATGCAACTATACACTTACGATAGTCAGTACAAAACCCAACGTGTGAGTATTCCCATCAGTGAGTAATTGGCGGGGGTGGAGTAGGCAGGGAGCAGTTTGGTCAGCAGAAGCCATTGGATGGGCCTGCTCTCTAAACTCTTCTTCCTTTTCAGGGCAAAAGCAATAGGCCTTGTTGTCAGGACAGTGACAGTTACCTACTGGCATGATTTGCAAGCCTGGATTTAGCTTTTTAACGTGAAGGCCCCACATAAATCAAAGAAATAAACAGTGTCCCCTAATGGATTCACACATGCAACTCTCATGTCGGGTGTAGGAATGAAACTCAGAAAAGCACAGCCCCCGGGCCAGGTAGGAATGTTAAACCATGACCTCTCAGAATAGCCAATTGGGTCAATAATCCCCCAGCAGCAGGTAACAAAAGGCTGCTTGATGAGTTGCAGACAGGGCTCCCCGCCAGAGGCCCCTAATGGTCAGAAGTACGTTCCCTGGTGTCTTTGTGCTTTTGTCCCAGAAAAACCTTTCCAGGCCCTGTGGGTTCCCTTCTGGCGCCAGCTCTCCAGGCAGGTGAGGGAGGGAGGGAGGGAGGGAGGGAGGGAGAGAAGAAGGGCTTTCCTCTCCTGTTGCAGCAGGAAAGCGGCTGCAGGGAGGAAACAGGAGGAGCAGGGGAAGAAGGTGGGTCTGACTCTGTCCTTGGAGCTGGGTCTCTGGGTCATGGGCGAATGGCTGTCCCCGAGGAAGAGGGAGATTTAGTACCCTCAACTCAGCTCCCCAGGGCAGGAAGGATAGTGGGCTTTGGGGGGCCTGGGACCCCTTCTCCTTGGGCTCCTAAGAAAGGAGCAGCTGTCAGATCTCAGGCAGGAGAGGAGAATGCCCACCCAGGAGCCAAAGTCGTAGGCGTGAAAGCTCAGTGCTGGCATCCACATGTGTGTCTCCTCTCCTTCCCACCAGCTTTTCCACATCCCGCATCCCACTGGTACCCATCCTTGAATTCACCTCCTTTCTGAGGCACCCATGTGAAGCTGCTCCCTCCCACTTGCCCTTTTCTACTTTAATCTCAACCCCTTGCTATGCTTAGTCGGATTTGTGATCTGTCTGTATACTTGTCTCCTCTAGACCTGAGGGCCCCTGGGGTTGGGAGGATGTCTGTCTGGCTGGCCTGTGTGCTACGTATCCAGCCAGCGTGAGGGAAGGGAGAAATGAACGGATCACACCCAGGACATCTCTCCAAAGTGCCCCTTCCATTGTTCCAAAATGCTTCCCTCCTTTTCAGCTAACGTTCACAGAGGGTCTTCTAGGCATCTGGTGCCTTAGTGAAGGACACAGGGAATACACGCTAACAAGTATAATGCCCACCAAGGGCTAGTCTCTCTGCTAAGCACTTTTGATTGACTTGTCTAGACCTCACAACTCTGTGAAACGAGCATCATTATTATAATCCCCGTTTTCCAGAGAAGGAAACTGAGTTTATGTGACTTGCCTGAGATCACAGAGCTAGTAGGTGGCAGAGGCAGGGCTAGGACCCTGGGAGTCCCTCTGCAGAGCCCACACCCCGGTTATACCGTCAATCACTCTCTAGCAGGCAGTGGGGGCTCCTCCATAAAGGGTGTGTTCAGAGGCTTGAGGGGCTCCAGTGCATGCGCTACTAGACCAGCAAGGAAATTTTAGGTAAAAATATACCCATCTGCTTGGAAAGGCTGGTTCCCACCTCTGTTTAGCAGGGTGTCATAGTCAGAATGGCAAATAGCCTGAGTAGCCCCCTTCAGAAGTCCCCTCCCCTCAGACTTTACTATTGAGAGAAAGGCAAAGTTTATGACAATTCGCATTAAGATTTAAAAGGCGAATGGCTTAATATACCCTCTTAACTTCTAGAAAGGAGCTTGTTGACACAAAAGAGCCTCTGAAGAACTTCAGCAGGCTGTGGGATGAGAGACAGCTGCCCGGGGCTATACAGATAGGCATCTGCAGACTCCGGCTGCAGTTACAGGAGAACCAGAGGGCGGGGGTGGGTGACAGCGGGCTTTTCTCCCCGGGCCCTCAGACCATCCTGCAATTTGTCACAAAGGGGACCCAGTCTACAGATGCCCCCTTCCCAGTGGGGCTCCCTAACAGGGTCTGACCTTTTATACCTTCTGCAAAGTATTCACCTTTATTATTCAGTAGCAACCCCATGAACAACCCTATGATTGGATAAATATGAAAAAAGACAGGAGCATCTTCTCCTCTCAGAAAATTGTGCTAACAAATGGATGGCTGTAGGAGCGATCAGGTATTACCCTTGGGGTGAGGGCGGGAGTAGACACTGCAGGCTGGGCAGCATGAGGAAGAACTCTGGATGGATAGGTGGGCTAGTGTACGGAGGGTCTTAACAGTCAGGGAAGTTTAAATGCTCTGTTGAGCCTGCGAAAAACTTTGGAAGTTTTTGAACTAAGGAATGTATATTCAGTTATTCATTCAATTTAACAAAACTGTAGTCACAGGTATCAGCATGATGAATAAGCCCATTCCTGCCCTGTGTGATCTCTTAGACTGGTCAAGGAGACAGGCATATAAGCAAATAGCTGCAATCCAGCTGGACCAGTGTGCTAGCAGAGGAATGTCTATTAGCTGCGCAAGCACAGGATGGAGGGCTCACTCTGGGGGAGGGGCTGGGCTGGATCCTCCAGGAAGTCTTCCTGGAGAAAGAGACATCTGATCTAGGCCTTAAGAGATGAAGAGGTGTCCATAGGTAGAGATTGAACTATAAGTGTAGAAGTAGCTGATGGTGGAGGGCCAGGAAAAGGCATTCAAGGCAGAAGGAAAAGCATTAGGTCTAGATGTGGGCAATAGCCCACTAACATTAAGGAAATCCAGTCTGTTGAGGTTATGATATGGGGTATTTTGGGGAGAGAGAGTAGAGAAAGATGATGGTGAGAAAGAAAAAGAGGTTAGAAAGGCTATTGGGAGCCTGACGGTGAAGGGCCTTGCTGTCCACATCAGGGTTTGAAGCTAGTCAATGGAAACCAGTGCCCCTCAGGCTGGTAGAACACCTAACAGGTTGAAGGGGTCCTATGGTCTAAATGCTTAAGGAATCCTTGGGTTAGACAAAGTTAAGTTTTTTTTAAAATCACTTCCTGAATTTTCAGTAAAATATATACCTGAAAATTTGTTGCGGTGCGCAGGCTTCTCATTGCAGTGGCTTCTCTTGCTGTGGAGCACGGGCTCTAGGCACGTGGGCTCCAGTAGTTGTGGCGTATGGGCTTAGTTGCTCTGCGGCATGTGGGATCTTCCCGGACCAGGGCTCGAACCCGTGTCCCCTGCAATGACAGGCGGATTCTTAACCACTTTGCCACCAGGGAAGCCTCCAGAGTCTAACATATTCTGAGAGATTTTTTGTTTGTTTTTGTTTTTAGCGTGAAACATAGTGTTTTATCGTATAGGTTAAAAGCATTTGTAAGATTTGATAAATCTTTACTGAGTAGTTTATAAGGTGCTCCAGAGAAAGAGAACCAATAGGATTTGCATGTGTGTATGTGTATGTATGTACAGATAGGTAGGTAGGTAGGTAGACAGATAATGATAGATAGAGATTGACTGAGATTGAAGGAACTGGGCTGCTAAATCCGAAATTTGCAGAGCTGGTCAGCAGGCTAGAAATTCTGACAGGAGTTGATGTTGAAGTCTTGAGTCTGGAGGCAGAATTCTTTTCCTCTTCAGGGGTACTCAGTCTTTTTTCTTAAGGCCTTAAACTGATTCGATGAGGCCCACCCGTATTATGGAGGGTAATTTGCTTTACTCAGAGTCTACTGGTTTAAACATTAATTTCATCTTAAAAAAGAAAACTTCACAGCCATATCTAGACTGGTGTTTGAGCTAGCAACTGGACACTATAGCCTGGCCACGTTGATATCTAAAACTGACCAGCATAAGTACCCATTAGGCACTAAGCATTGCTCTGGACAGTGGGGACACAGCAGTGAACTAAAGAGAGGAGGTCCCTGAGCCCCGTGAAGCTTGTGTTCTTGTAGAAGTCTGAATGTCATTTCCAGGGTGAGTTGGGGGTGGGAGGGGCAGGCAGAGGAGGAGCTGGGGAGGTTGGGGTCTGGGAAGCCAGAGAAGAGACACGTGATAGCATGAAGGTATGAGGTGATGATGTTAAGACTGGAGTGACAGCAGTGTGCCTGCAGTGGAAGGCGCTAATTGGAGGCGGAATGAATAGTAATTAGTATTTGGGGATGGACATCAACTCTTCATTTTGCAGAGAAAACTCAGGTCTGGAGAGGTGATATGACAAGTTAAAGATCTTGTGACATATGGTGACATTCTTTTCTTTTTCTATAAATGTGTTTATTTATTTATGGCTGCGTTGGGTCTTCGCTGCAGTGCATGGGCTTCTCATTGCTGTGGCTTCTCTCGATGTGAAACACGGGCTGTAGGCGCACGGGCTTCAGTAGTTGTGGCGCACGGGCTCTAGAGCTCAGTAGTTATGGCGCATGGGCTTAGTTGCTCTGCAGCATGAAGGATCTTCCCAGACCAGGGCTCCAACCCGTGTCCCCTGCATTGGCAGGCGGATTCTTAACCACTGCGCCACCAGGGAAGCCCTGTGGTGACATCCTCGATATGAAGCATATTCAACAGGTTTGCACTGACATCCTGGTGTACCCTGAATCACATGTATGGACCAAATTTTAATCCGTGTGAATTCTTTTTTACATATATAACTGAGGATGCCCTATTTGGCTATAATTGAACACAGCCTATTGTGAAAAATCAGATCAATATCTGGTCAAATGATGGAATGTAGAATAAAGTACCCTTAACTTGAAAATGGTGAGATTAAAGGTCAAGTTACCTAGTCATCGGAATGTGTGAGAACTTCGCCTCAGATAAGCCTAGAGTAGACCCCAAACAAATCAGATTATAAATGAGTATAACCATGCGAGTTTGTTTTTCTGATGACACAGCACCATCGCAGGAGCAGGGGGAGTAGAGACTCCAGGGAAGAGTGGAGACAGCCAGCAGCGAAACGCCACCCTCAACGGGCAGTGAGTGTTTCACGTCGGCCAAGAGCAGCCCAGAAAGGTCACCCTTGCTTCCTCCTGAGCGTACCTGTGGCTCTAACTTTATTACAATTAGCGTTTATTCTGATTACATTTTGGAAATATTTCTGTGAGGAGACAGCACCATGACATTTAGACTTTTAAAAAAATACTAGAGACTGGACTGAACTCCTCTTACGCCAGACCTGGCACCTACCAGATCAGAGACACCATGTGTTCCTGGGCCACCAGCCAGCCAGACACAGGTCTTGCTGACCCAGAGCTCTCACTCTTAACCATTCTACCACAGTGGAAACACCTGGGCTTTAAAGACCCACAGCTCATAGACTGGAATTAATGCTAGGACATACCTATCTCATACTGTGGAAAATTGAATGGAGTCGTCAAAAGAGTTCGGCATAATTCCAACCTCTTCTAGAAACTACCCCTCATCACTGCAATTCAGAGATTCTCCTCCCAGCCCCCTTTTAGTCCTATAACACACAGCTAGCATGTAGTTGCTACTTAATATTATTTCAGTACATGTTTGTTCCTTACATGTTGTTCATTGCATTTTTTCCTGCATTTTAGAATTGCTATTTAACATTTCACATGTATAGTTTGTTGTTCCAATTAGATTGTAAGCTAGGTCTCTGCTCTCAGGGTTATTCTCTATCTTATCCTTCCCACTGTACCCAGGCCAGGGCCAGTTCATAACAGGGCTTTACTCAGTCTAACATGAGTGAAAGGTTTGTTATAAAACTCTCCATGAGCAGGGTCTCTGTAGTCTCTCAAGGTCTCCTTCTCTTCTTTCCACTATTAGTTCTTTCCATTGGCCCATTTGTATAACCCGATGCTAGAGTCTGAGCAAGATGGGAGGATGAGATAAAGTCCAGTTCCTGCCCTCAGAGGGTGTACCCAGAGCAGGTGACACAGGTGTGCTTATAATAAACCCTAACAAAATAGAAAGAGTTCCATTAGAGAAGCACAGATAAAGCTTAGTACCGCATGTCAGAGGAGGGGGAGATTGCTTCCAGCTGTTGAGATCGGGGAAGATGGCTTCCGGGATGTTCACTGTCTTATGCCACTCACCCCCGTCAAAGAGAGGTGACCTCGGAAGACTTCAAAGGATACTGCTAACCAAGTAGATAACTAAGAAACTGGAGAGCCTAGCCTTGTCTGTGTTCTTTGGAGTACCTCTGCATTTGCTTTATGCTGCAAAGTGGAATCTGTTTTAAAGACTTAACATGGACTAGGGAGAGCTCAGAGAGAAGAGGATGAAGAGAGAAGCCCCAATTTAGGTAATCATGTCAGAGGTGATTTTGGAAAGAGAAGTTTTAGAAGAGTGGTGAGAGAAGCAGCTGGATTGAAAAGTTACAAGGTGGGAATGTAGAATGAAAAAATGGAGACATTCAGTCATTCGTTTAGCAAATATCTGAGTGCCAGCTACATGCCAGGTACTACATTAGACAGTGGGATTCAGGAATATGCAAAACAGTCATGTCTCTACTTTTTGGAACTAGCAGCGTATGGGTCCTCTTTCAAGAAGATTGGGAAGATGTTATATGTCAATTGCACAAAGAGAAGTAGGAGGGTAGCACCACAGAGCAGTGGAGAAAAAGTTTGTTTGGCTTTGTTGTTGTGTTGGTATTAAGATGAAGGAGATCTGCATATGGTCTCAGGCTGAGGGGAGATAGAAATGGACTTTGGAAATGCCAGGGGAGGGGGATAGCTGAGACGGCAAAATCCCAGAGGAGGTACGTATAATATGCTGAACCTAGGCCAGCACTGTGTCAAGCACATCTTGTAAATGATCTCACTGGATCCTTACGATAACCCTATAAGGCAGCTATTATTGGAGATGAGGAAACAGGTGCAAGGTCACATATCAAGTAGGTACAGAGATGCGAAGCCAGGTCCAACTGCAAAAGCCAGGCTCTCTAGAGAATTACACTGCTTTGAGGGAATGCGGCCAAGACGACTTTCAGTTGAGCCTAAAACTCACTTCAGCTGGTCTACACCACAATGTTTTATAGTCCTCTGGGCCAATGTTTTCTTGAACTTTTTGCAAAGTTTTGAACAGTACAGCCTGGGGGAGGGGATCGTCTTCCCCCACTTCAGGCTACTCTGAGTCCACCTGCAATAAGGTGCTGGTGCATGGGCTTCCCTGGTGGCGCAGTGGTTGAGAGTCCACCTGCCGATGCAGGGGACGCGGGTTTGTGCCCCGGTCCGGGAAGATCCCACATGCCGCGAAGCGGCTGGGCCCGTGAGCCATGGCTGCTGAGCCTGCGCGTCCGGAGCCTGTGCTCCGCAACGGGACAGGCCACAACAGTGAGAGTAGGGCCAAAAAAAAAAAAAAAAAAAAAATAATAATAATAATGTGCTGGTGCAGATCCAACCCTGATACCAAGGCTGACTGCTCCCTCCTTGTCTCAGGCCCCACAATGAATCATCCTTGGAGCTACTGTTGCTTCCTTTGGCAAACCCCCGGCACCCATTTCCCCAGCCTACTCTAGGTTCCAGCAGTCACTCTCTCCCCACCCAGCCCAGTTCAGGCTCTAACTCAAAACAGTGCTTAGCATATAATATGCACTATAGAAATGATTGACAAATAGCATTTTGCATTTCTATAGCAATCAACTTACATGGAGTATCAAAACGGCACAGGGGTTGATCAGACAAACCTAGATTTCAACTCCCCTCTCAGTACCTAGAAGCAGCGTGACTCAGAACAAATTACTCTTTCTCTCTGAACCTGTTTCCTCATCTAGGAAATGGGATGGCAAAACCTTCTTCCTACACTGTACTGAGGACTAAATGAGAGAATTTATATAATGTGTTAAATGTCTCCCTCACAGTGTGTTTTCTTCTCACCTCAAACGCAATCTAATAGAGCACCACCCCTCACAAGAGCCTGTAGTGCTGGTCCCCTTATCCTTGTTCGACACCCTGGGAAAGTCTCAAAAAAGGAAATAGGACCTAAAGCATCATTCAGTTTGCCAGAAATCTGACTGGGTATTCTTCTCAAAATAGAAAAATCCCTACTTTTTATACACTGTCACATAAGGCATTTGCACACCAGAAGTGTGACTTGAAGCAAGAGAAAGAAACTGCCTTTTGCAAGGGCCCCCATGCTATTGATGACATTTTTAAAAGCCACTACAATAGAGTTCATTTGTTGGTGGTGTCATGAGACGCTGATCTTAGAGTAGGACTCATTCATTAGACCAGGAGAAAGCCAAAACCTCAACAGGGAAGTTCTCTTTCCGTAAGCAACAACAGATGAAACCAGAATAATGTTCTCACCCACAAGCCACCTGCTCCACTCTGCAGATGGTACGGGGGGGGGCAAGAGCAGAAGGGGATGTTCGGGGATGTAGCAACCCCTGTCTTCCCAGTCCAGTGAAAGACAAGCCCCCACCAAGGTCTGCATGACACTGGACACTGCAGAACCATCGTTATGACATCCCCTATCCCATTCCGCCTCTCAAACCTTGAAAGACTTTCAGTCTTTCAGGACATGGGTTTTTTAATGTAAATTTGAAAGACACACACAAAACACTTGGTTGGTTAACAGTGAAGAAAAATGATTTGCTTAACAAGATCTACACCCCCATCCCTGAGACTTGACAATGTGTGATGTGATTTCTCAAGCAACCTACAATAATCAGTTTAGCTCTAATAGAAGAGGATTAATGTCCAAAATATACAAACAGCTCATGCAACTCAATATCAAAAAAACAGACAACCCAATCAAAAAACGGGCAGAAGACCTAAATAGACATTTCTCCAAAGAAGACATACAGATTGCCAACAAACACATGAAAGGATGCTCAACATCACTAATCATTAGAGAAATGCAAATCAAAACTACAATGAGGTATCACCTCACACCAGTCAGAATGGCCATCATCAAAAAGTCTGCAAACAATAAATGCTGGAGAGGGTGTGGAGAAAAGGGAACCCTCTTGCACTGTTGGTGGGAATGTAAATTGGTACAGCCACTATGGAGAACAGTACGGAGGTTCCTTAAAAAACTAAAAATAGAGTTACTATATGATCCAGCAGTCCCACTGCTGGTCATATATCTAGAGAAAACCATAATTTGAAAAGATACATGCACCCCAATGTTCATTGCAGCACTATTTACAATAGCCAAGACATGGAAGCAACCTAAATGTCCAACAGAAGAGTAAAGAAGATGTGGTACATATATACAATGGAATATTACTCAGCCATAAAAAACAATAAAATAATTCCACTTGCAGCAACATGGATGGACCTAGAGATTATCATACTAAGTGAAGTAAGTCAGAGACAGACAAATATCATATATCACTTACATGTGCATGCTAAAAAAAAAATGACCCAATGCACTTATTTACAAAACAGAAACTGATTCATAGACTTTGAAAACAAACTTATGGTTACCAAAGGAGTAAGGGGGAGGGAGGGATAAATTAGGAGTATGGAATTAACATATACACACTACTATATATAAAATAGATAATCAACAAGGACCTACTGTATAGCACAGGGAACTCTATTCAATATTCTGTAATAACCTATATGAGAAAAGAATCTGAAAAAGAATGGATATACGTAAAACTGAATCACTTTGCTGTACACTTAAAACTAACACAACATTGTAAATCAACTATATTCCAATGTAAAATAAAAATTAAATTAAATTTAAAAAAAAGAACAGAGAGACACTTGTTCTGCCTACACCACTTCCTTCGCCATAAATGAGGAATCATCGTGTCTTTTTTGAATGACAAAAGAATCTTGCATAGGGTCTGAAAGTAATTTTTTCCTCTTTGAAATGGATGCATCCTAAATGTTCAGCTGAGGCTGGTACCCCAGAGAAGAAAGTTTTGACAACTTAACATTCACAAGGTCAAAACCAGTCCACATGATAATTTGATTTAGCCCATTAATATTCCAGCCTGCCAACCAAGTACTTGTTTAGTGCTCACAACTGTATGGGAGATAGGGTGAGCTCGAAGCAAAGACCAGATATGTTTATATCTTCTACTTTCTAAAGCTTAAAATTATGTACTTCTTGAGAGAAAAGGCAGAATAATCTTTTTTTAAAATTTTTATTGGAGTATAGTTGCTTTACAATATTGTGTTAGTTTATACTGTACAGCAAAGTGAATCAGCTATACGTATACATATATCCCCTCTTTCTTGGCTTTCCTTCCCATTTAGGTCACCACAGAGCATTAAGTAGAGTTCCCTGTGCTATACAGTATGTTCTCATTTGTTATCTATTTTATACATATTATCAATAGTGTATACATGTCAATCCCAATCTCCCAATTCATTCCACCCCCACGTTCCCCCTTTGGTAGCCATACATTTGTTCTCTACGTCTGTGTCTCTACTTCTGCTTTGTAAATAAGATTGTCTATACTAATTTTTTCAGATTCCACATATATGCATTAATATACAATATTTGTTTTTCACTGACTTACTGTACTCTGTATGACAGTTTCTAGGTCCAACCATGTCTCTACAAATGACCCAATTTCTTTCCTTTTTATGGCTGAGTAATATTCCATTGTATATATGTACCACATCTTCTTTATCCGTTACTCTGTTGATGGACATTTAGGTTGCTTCCATGTCCTGGCTATTGTAAACAGTGCTACAATGAAGAGGATAATCTATTTGAACATTAACTATTTACGGGGACTTCCCTGGTGGTCCAGTGGGTAAGACTCTGTGTTCCCTATGCCAGGGGCCCGGCTTTGATCCCTGGTCGGGGAACTAAATCCTGCATGCTTGCCACAACTGAGAGTCTGCATGCTGTAACTAAAAGATCCCACATGCTGCAATGGCGACGCAGCACAGCCAAAATAAATGAATAAATAAATATTTAACTATTCATGATAATTAATCTTTCTTTTTCTCTCCCTCTCCCCTTCCCCCCTTCGCTTTCCTCCCTCTTCTGTTTAACTCTTGAGAAAAGTCAAAGAGTGGAAGAGAGTTAGGGAATTTCCATCTTCAATTCACTTAACAAACCCAGGACGGACCTTGGGTAAACTTAAGACTTCGGCCCTATTGGCCTTCAGCTCTTTTCCTGACCTGCTTAGTCTCCACAATGCTGACCCTGCTCACAGGAACCCAAGGTGACTAGGAAACCACATTTTCTGGGCCTCTCCAACCTAGCCACTGCCGGAGATCGAAGGCTGCAAAGTTGTATCTGCGATCGCCTACATGGCAGTGAGGCAATTGCCAGCATCAGTGGTCATCTGTGACCCCGGAATAGCATGCAAATGGCTGACTGTGGGTGTAATTCCACAGCACATGCTCCCTGGGACCTGCAGTTTTGACTTTGAGCAAGGGGAAAGGCCACAGCGGGGAAGTTGGCCCTGCCACGTTTCTCTCTTTACCCCTTTTGTAAATACTGAGGACTGGCCGTAGGAAGATGATTTTGATTTGCTGGAAGCAAGCGGAAGAGTGGGAGATCCAGTCACACCATCAGCACCGTGGTTTTAAAAGTGAGTGTAGAGGCGGCTGCTATGCAAGCGCCTTCTCAGGCTCCTTTTTCAAAGCGGAGTGGAGATTACCAACCAAATGGTCAGACTCACCTGTGGTGGAAACATGAGTGAGTGGCGCCCCCTCCTGGCAGAGACGCCCTCCAGGCCGAGTCTGGGAAAGCGCAGCAGACATTTTGTTTGGGCACACCAGAAAGTTCAACGCTGGGAGGAATGACAGGGCTTGTTCCGGCCCAACCTGAACTTGTTGTAGAGGAGAGGAAACCCAGGTCTGCAAAAGTGACCTCACAAAATCAGGGGCGGAGCTGAGACACGAAATGAACCACATCTGTTGAATCCTTAACAAGGGCTGAGCGCTATGCAAAGCACAGGACATCCCCATAAAAAGTCTGTGAAGACGATCTCTTCTCTCCCATGTTCCAGGTAAGAAAAGTGAGGGCAAGAAAGACTCGGGATGGCGAATAAGTGACCCAGATCCCCGCTACCTTCCTGATACTTCCCAGCTGCCTTTCAGACACGTGGACATCACAGGCGACAGAGAGTAAGCCCGGGCTCCAGCGTATCTGGAAAAAATGCTGCTACTGAACCATGCATCTGGCCCTTTCACCGGCCCTGAGAGCCTGGATGGAAACAGGCCAGTTCCCTGGAGAGGGAGGGGGTGCTGGGAGCCCTGGAATCTCCAGGAAGCAAGTGGTTCCTGAGAAGTCACTCAGTAAGCAACACTCATCATATACTCTGTTCTCTCCGTTAGCTTTTTCATAAATGTCAGACCAACTTCTTATTTGGAAAATATGGTTCCTCTGTGGAACACAGTAGACATTCAACAGATATTTGCTAAATGAATTGTTCCAAAAGGGAATTTGGAGACTATCTCCCCATGCAGTGCTGTAACTCTCCTTCTCTCCCCTCACCCAATATTCACTGTTCAGCACCCCCGACACACACACGTGCACGCACACGCACACACCCCGCTCCAATTCCTTATTCAGCTTGAATGTCTCCAGGAAACTATTTTAAGAGGTGGCCAATTTTCAGTAAGTGCTTATCATTAAAATTATTCCTGTTGTTCAGTCCTGTTTGTCATCTAACAGTTGCACTACTGGTCCTAATTCTGACCTCTTGGGCAACACAGGACCTATTCTCTCAAGTTTCCACTGTTCCTCCCTTTCAGGTTAAATAACCTTGGTTTCTTTCATGGTTTCTCAACAAGGCTTCCCTTCTCTGGTCACACTACATCCCTAGAACTCCACCCTGCCTCTGGGCAGATCAGCTGCTGAACAGCAAGGCTTATTTTTCTTGTTTAGGCCCAGGAACAGCCAGGCCCAGAACTCCTACCTCTGCACTCATGTGAGAAAAACCAACCTGTAAAGCCAGCTCTCTGTTGCTTGCAATCAAACGCTTTCCTAATTGATGTAAGTACGTGCTTTGTACCTGGCTCTGTGCTGGCTACTGTACTATGCCATCTCCCATCATCGGGAAAATTCACTAACCGTTTCCACCTCAGTGTTCTCATCTGTAAAATGAGGGATCTGGACCCTATTATCTCTGTGGTCCTGTCCTATCAGATGTCAGCTCCACTGGCCTCACCACCAATGGTCCTCAGCTCCTACACTGGACTCTAAAAAGAGTGATGGCATTTTTCTTCAGTGATTTACAGTCACAACTGTATTTAATTTGCATTTTAATATTTTCCTTCCTGGAAATATTTTTCATAATTGCTCTTTTGGAGGAGGGAGGGAGGGAGGGAGGGAGGGAGGAAATGGTTTTGCAGAATCTGTTCCTGATGAGTTGGAGAATCCTTAATACTCCAAATCCTCTCTCTCCTCCTCCCCCTTTGTCATCCATTCCTCAGGCCAGTGCAGGAACAAGCGTTCCCAAACACCAGCCTCCATCACTTGGTGCAGAGAGCATTGGAAGGTGTGTGATGTGGTCTGTTGTCCACTGGCCACCAAGCCCCAGGGGGAAGGACCACACAGAGCGTTTGACGGCTGATGAGCCTAATACAGTGTTGGCTACTAACTACTGCCAGAACTTCTATAGGCCTCTGTGTGTCCATCTGTATGGGGGGGCGTGCGGTGGTAATGATACCTGTCTAGCCTGCCCTGTGTGGATGCTCTGAGGGGGTTAATGATGATTTTTTTTTTAATGTTCCAACAGTGCACTTTAAAAAAATTATTTATTTGGTTGCGCTGGGTCTTAGTTGCAGCTCACCAGCTCCTTAGTTGTGGCACATGGGCTCCTTAGTTGTGGCATGTGACCTCTTAGTAGCGGCATGCATGTGGGATCTAGTTCCCTGACCAGGGATTGAACCGGCCCCCTGCATTGGGAGCACAGAGTCTTAACCACTGCACCGCCAGGGAAGTCCCTAATGACGATTTTTGAACACTGAAGAGGCTGCTTATGTCAGGATCACTTTTAAGATTAATGACAGCTACTCTTTCCATATAATGATAATTTTTATGACTAGGATAATTATTATTTGTTATGATTCAGAGCTATGAGATGTGGCACGTTGTCTTTACCTAAATATGTCCATGTGTGTCGAACATACATTTATTTGTACAATGACTACATTTATCAGACTGAAGAATCGAGGGTTTAGAGCGTCTAATTACTCTGGCACAAGAAGTATTTACTCTGTTCCTAAAGGACCTAATCCTGTTCCTAAAAGGGAAAAACACCCCTTTAAAGTAAGTGGCAGTTGCCTGGCTATGGCGATTAGAGACACCACGATTTGTGACTTTTACTTCTAACTCTCTGAAAACCAAGGGCAGGGTTCACGCTGAAGCTCTAATTTGAGCCCAGCTCCAGGGCTTGTGCTGCCCCTCTGTTGTCAAGTTTCCCTGTGGGCAATGGAGACAGGAACTACTCTAGTGGCCACCACCGCATGGGAATAATCATCACAAGAGAGAAGAGACAAAAATATTTTAATTGCCTTGTAACCTCTCCTTAGCTGTGAAACAAGGTGGCCTTTACAGCTGCCCCCCAGACAGACTAAACACGGGGCCAGAACTGTTTTGAATGGAAAGTCCAAGCATTTAAAAGGAGTGTTACTCCGTAATCACCGCTGCTATTTATAGAGCTTGCCCGGCTCCACGGGCTTACGGCCACACAGAGAACATGTCTCGGGGACTGCCCTTACCAGCTGACCTTGCTGGGATTGGGGGTGATGTCCTAGAGGGACCTGCAGTTGGAAGAAGCCTGGGCTCTGTGATGCTGCAGTCACTCACACAAGGTTCCCCAGGAAGTAGACCAGGGCTTGAACCCAGGTCGGAGACTTGTGCTGCACCAAACCATGCAAGGAGGAAGGTGAGCAGACCAGTTGAGCCCTACCATCTTTCCCCTGTCTCATACACACAACTCTGGGAAGCTGGAATCTCTTCCCTTGGAAAAAATTATTTTTAAAAATTTAAAAACTTCAAAATGAGAAGTTCTCTCCTAATGAAGTTGAGCAGCTCTAGAGTTGCCTGGATTTAGCATTTAGGGACTGCACAATGGACAGCTAGTTTCCTGCTCACTCACTTGCTGGTTGACAGGCCTCTCCCGTTCACACAATTTCTTAACCCCTCATTCTTAAACAGGAACAGAAATCCAAGGATCACCAGACAGTTGGTTCAAATTACAACATGAATGAAAGAGCCAAACAAATAGAAAAATTGGCTCCAGAGGAAACAAAGGTAATCCGGGGAACAGAAGAGAACTTGAAAAAAAAATCTGTAAAAAAATATCCTCAGAAGAATGTGAGAAGATGCCATGCCTTTAAAGCAAGAATGGGATGCTATTTTAAAAGGAACAAATAAGAAAGAGGTCTTGGAAATTAAAATATGATTGTGGAAAGAGATATTCAGTAGAGATTTTGGAAATAAAGACAAGGAACTCTCCCAGAAAGTAAAATAAACACAACACACAAAGACACAAGGACAATAAGATGGAAAACGCCCCCCCCCCCAACCGCAACAAAAAATCCCAGAGACACTAAAAATGAGAGAAAAAGACAACCAATCAAGGAGATCCAAATGCTGTCTTAAGTTTCTGAAAGAGCAAACCAAGAACATGGAGAGGAAATTATGAAAGGAAGAATATAAGAGAAATGTCTAAACCTGAATGATGTTACAATGTAAATGAGTGACATTGTAATTAAAATAGTCCACTGAGTGCCTGGTACAATAAACTTAAAAAATAGATTCATACCTAGATATAGCATGAAAGTTCACAATACTGAGAATGAAGAAGATTCTAAGTGCTTCAAGGGAGAATAAAACAGAACATCAACAAAAGAACAAGAATCAGATGACAATATCAACAGTAGATGCAAGAAGACAGTAGAACAAAGATCTTAAAATTCTGAGGGAAAAAGATGATCAACTTTTATATACGCAACAAAGGGTGTATAAAACCATTTGAACCTTTTGAACACGAGGGTAAAGCCAAGGCGTTTGCAGACATGTAAGGACTCAAGAAATTTATTTCATGCAATCTCTTCTTAGGAATTTACTTTAAGGTATGGGAGTAAACTGAGGTTAAAAGTAAGAGCTAGGAAATACTGGAGCCAGTCTAGGAGAGGTGTCAAGGGATTTAAAGAGATTTCTTGAGCGTTTCCAACCTGAGCAGGAAGCCAGAAATCTCCAAAAAGAGGTCTCCAGGGAAAATGGGCACGTAATACTTAAGTTATGAAGAGCTTGGAAATAAGTGGGAATATGCTAAAGACAACTGATGGAACAAAAAAGAAAGCTACCGAGAAATTCCAGGAGAAACAGAAAGCTGCACAAAAAGAACTTCTATTATAATACATACACTGTGTGACTCAGCAATGAGCACTATTTACCTGGTCATAATAATATCATTGTTGCTTACTAATTTTCAGCTGTTGGACTTAACCAACAGGCAGCTCAAGGAAGACTAAACTATGGTTTGAAAACAGAATGTAACCATTAGGAATCTTCAAAATACAAAACTAAAAGTTAGATGAACTGGATTAGGAGAAAGAGAGGAAGCCAGCTGGAGGGAAAAGGAGGGGTGTTGATAGGAAGCCAAGAAGTGTTGTCTCTAGAAGATGGAAGAGAAAAAGGTATTGTTTTTATGTAAAGTTGTAAGTATGGCTGCCCTAGCCTGTCCGGCTGCTATAACAAAACACCACAGAATGAGTGGCTTATATACAGCAGAAATTTATTGCTCACCGTTCTGGAGGCTGGCAGTCTCAGATCAGGGTGCCATCCTGGTCTGGTGAGAGCCCTCTTCCAGGTTCAGAGTTCTCCCTGTATCCTCACTGGGCAGAAAGGGCTAGGGAGCTCTGTTTTCATAAGAGCAAATCCCATTCGTGAGGTCTCTACTCTCTTGACCTAATCACCTCCCAAAGGCCCCACCTACTAATACCATCGCCTTTGGTTAGGATTCCAACATGTGAATTTTGGGGGGACACACATTCAGACCACAGCAATGGGTCAACAGAGAAATTGAAAATTGGAATATAACAGTCCTGGGAGTTTATAACAGTAGGAGATAGAATAAATGAGCGGTATCACCTGTTATAGCAGGAAATAGGTAAAGTGTAAAACTGGTACATCAAAGAATAGAAGCAGAAACGTTGTTTATACGTATGATGGGAAATAACTAAAACTTCTGGGGTAGAACTGAGGATGAACATTTCAAACTACATTATTATCTTTATATTTAGAAATAATTTTAAACTTAAAAGTTGTAGAAAATAGTACAAATATTTCTCATGTACTTTTAATACAGCCTCCCTTAGATGTTACCATTTTACATAACCATGGCACATGATCAAAACCAGCAAGTTAACATTGATATGATACAATTAACTAAAATATAGACCCTATCTGAATTGCACCAGTTTTTCCACTTTTGTCCTTTTTCTGTCCTAGGATCGCATCCAGGACCCCATCATTCATTTATTAGTCATGCACCCTTGGTCTCTGCCAATCTGTGACAGTTCCTCAGTCTTGTCCGGTCTTTCATGACTTTGACTCTTTTAAAGAGTTATTTTGCAGAGTGTTTGGCTGGGGTTTGCCTGATGTTTTCTCATTCGTATTAGATTGAAGCTATGCATTTGGCAAGAAGATCATGAGTGACACTGTGCCCTTCTCACTGCCTCGAATTGGGGGTACCTGATATCAACATGACTTATCCCTGGTGATGTTAACCTTGATCACCTGGTTAAGGTGATGTCTGCAAGGCTTCTCCAAAGTTACTATTTTCCCCTTGGTAACTGCTCTCTCCAGGGAGGTACTTTAAGACTATGCCAACATCCCGTTTCTCTTTAAACTTCAGCATCCATTAGTGTGAGTCTTGCCTGCAACAAGTATTACTGTGATGTTTGCCTAACCATGATGTTTAATTTCTCAGTCTTCCCACATTAACTCACTGGAATTCTTTTGTGAGCAAGAGTTGTCCCCCTCCACCATTGTACTTTACTCAGTTATTTTTATCAGTATAGACTCATGGATATTTATTTTATTCTATGGGTTATAATGCAATACTATCATTTTCTTGCTCAATTTTTTCCACTCTCACTGTTGAGAGCTCCTTCAGGTTGGCTTCTGGGTTCTTCTGAGGTCCCTTTATCAGGTTTGAGAACTTATTTTCTGTAACTACAAGATGTTCCAGGCTCATCTTGTATTTTCCCTGCCCCAACGCTGGATTCAACTTTTTCTTTAAGGAACCCTGGTTCCTTTTACTGGAGAAGGATGGATCCATCTATCTTTATATATATATTATAAACCAAGATTCATTAGAATTCCTCCAAATTTAACTCACCACCATAGAGCCTCTTCTAGCCTTCTCCCTTTTTTGGTAACTTCCTTCTCACCTTGAGAAATGTGGCTTTCAATATCTATAATATATTTACTTATTTGTTCTGTTCTGGTATATACCTACAGTCGTTTCAGAATTGCTAACCCATACCACTGTGAGAAACAAGTATAGGAACTGGAGTACAAAATTTGTATATAGTTTGTCTTTAACCTTATATTATCCAACCAAAATATTGTTCTGCAAAGTTCTTTAGGTTATTTCTTTTCTCCCTCACTCCCCTCAACGTAGTTATGTTATTTTCACCTCAGTCAGGTTCATTTCTTACTGCCTGTATGCCACATTGGGTTCGCCCACATCCTGGTTGATTTTAAATGTTTATTTTGGGGTGGTATGTGAAACATGACTACAGTTCTGAGTCAGAGCTTCAAAGAAAGGTCTATTCAGAGAAGTGCACTCTCTTCACATCCCCATGACCCCAGTCCAGTTCTTCCCTTCTTTCATTTCCCACCTACACTCTGTAGGGAACTGTATTTCATGCAAAGTGCCATGAACTGAGTGGCTTAATACGATAGAAAGTTATCTTTTCAGTTCTGGAGGCTCCAAGTCCAAAATGGAGATGTTGGCAGGGCCGAGCTCCCTCTGAATACTTCTTGCTGCTTCTTGGCTTCGGGTGGTTTGCTGGCAGTCTTTGGTGCTCCTTAGCTCATAGATGCATCCCCCTTATCAATGCCTTCATCTTCACATGGTGTTTTCCCTTTGTCTCTCTCTTCACAGGGTCCTCATCTTATAAGGACACCAGTCATACTGGATTAGGGGCTCACCCTGCTCCAGCATGACCTCATCCTAACTAATTACAGCTGCAATGACCCTGTTTCCAAGTAAGATCACATTCTGAGGTGCTGGGGGTTAGGACTTCAACAGACCTCTTCAGGAGTGGAGGGTAATGGTGTGGGGGGGAACCACAATTCAACTCATAATAGTAATCTATCTCTTGGTTTCTGGTTTCTCCTCATATTTTGTATGAAAGAACAAATACATGTATATTTTCCCTATAACTCTTTTTTCTCACGTGTAGGATAACACACTAAGATGCTCTTTTGCATGTTATTTTTTTCACTTAACAGTGTAGCCTGGAGGTCATATCAATTTTATAGAGATCTTCATTATTTTATAGAGTGCTTAGTACTCCATTTTCTAGATGAGCCATAGCTTATTCAATCAATCTCCTTTGAATGAGCATTTAGATTTGTAATTACCAGCAATGCTGCAATGAGTAACCTTGTGCTTATATATTCTCACATTGTTGGAAGTGTATCTGCAGGATGTATTCCTAAAAGTGGTGTTGCTAGGTCAAACTGCTTTTGTAGTTTTGTTAGGTTATTTCCTAACTCTCTTTGCAGTTTGCATTTCCACCAGCAATGTGTGAGAATGCCTGTTTACCCGATGGATCATCATACTTTTTTTTTTTAACATCTTTATTGGGGTATAATTGCTTTACAATGGTGTGTTAGTTTCTGCTTTATAACAAAGTGAATCAGTTATACATATACATATGTTCCCATATCTCTTCCCTCTTGCGTCTCCCTCCCTCCCACCCTCCCTATCCCACCCCTCCAGGCGATCATCATACTTTTTAATTTTCGCCAATATGATGGATGAGAACTGTATCTCAGTGTTGCTTAATTTGTCCGAGTGAATTTGAACATTTTTTTCATATGTTTGAAGAATATCTCCCCCCATTTTTCTATTGGACTTTTGGTCATTTGTCCCTTTTACAAACATCCTTATTGAGATAGAATTCATACACCATAAAATTCACGCCTTGCAAGTGTACAATTCACTGGTTTTAGTATATTCACAGACTTCGGTAACCATCAACATGATCTAAGTTTAGAATATTTTTATCACCCCCAAAAGAAACCTGGTATCTACTCTTATTCTTCCCCACTCCCCAGCCCTAGGCATCCACTAACCAACTTTCTGTCCCTCTGGATTTGCCTACTGTAGACATTTCATATAAATGGAATCATATAATGGTCTTTTGTGACTGCCTTCTTTCACTTAGCATAATGTCTTCAAGGTTTATCCATGTTGTATTCCATTGTATGAATATACCACATTTTGTTTATCCATTCATTACATGGTGGCCATTTGGGCTTTCCACTTTTTGGCTTTTGAGAATAGTGCCATTTATTAAAATGTCCATCTTCGCCCTATGATTTGAGATGCCATCTTTAATGTCTAACTTTCCATATGTTTCTTGGTCTATTTCTGGGCATTCTATTTTACTGGTAAATGTGTCTCTTCATGTGGCACTACTACACTTTTAATTACACAGGATTTATAGTATATTTTAATATTTGGTAGGGCTAGTCATCTCTAGTAGTTGTTATTTTTCAAGTGTTTTCCTGGATATTTATGCATTTGTTTTTCCATGTGAACTTCATTATCAACTTGCCTAAACTGCAACTTGTCGGTATTGCATTAGCTTTTTCAATTATTTTAGGGAAAACGACATCTTTATAATGTTGTGTCGTCCTATGCAAAAACAGGAAATGTCTTTCCGTTTAAGAATACTTTTGTATCTGTCACGAGTGTTAAATTATATTTTAAAGTCACTTTTCAATTAATTTAGGGGCTGTACTGAGGTTTTAGGAATGCGATAACATGCAAAATAGAGACATGTCACATTCTATGCAGAAAAAAAGACCAGTATCTTAAATGCTAATATGACTCTCAGAGTAAGTGACATAATAAAAGCCTGTAGCCTGATCGACTAACGCCCTTGATGAAATTTTATCAATGTCAGCTGTGGAGGGAAGCTGTGGGCAGCCAGGAAATGCCAGAAATACAGGGTTATTTTCTTTCTTGGATCTTCCTCTCAGGGCTCTGCAGGGAGCCAGATTTTTCCCACCTAAACCATAAAATTTCTTGGGAAAGATAAACAGCATCTCCCTCTTGAAAAGGGGGAGGGGAGCTGATATAACCCATAGTCCATGATCTGAGACAAAAACTTTCCAGAGTGGAGGAGAGAAAGAAAGTGTGTACGGATTTATAAGCAGGACAGCAAAGCCCTCATAATAGAATAATCAGGCACTGGATTGACTGCAGAGAATTTACACATATCCATCCACCCTTTCTACCCTCACGCACAAACATACCCACAGAGGACAGAGAATGACAGAAGAATTGATCAAGACACAGAACAAAGGTCTGAGAGGGACAGAACAGAGACCCTGGCTCTGCCACTGTAGCCAGGGAATTGTTAGCAAATCCCCTCTGTGAGAGAAGTGTTGTGTTCTAAGCCCAAAGCACCTTGATACATTAGATGTCTAATCAGTGGTAATGTTTTACTATTTAGAAAATTTTGTCCATGGCTGACACTTGTTATTTTGAGAATGCTGTTCACTACAAGTCCCACTTTAAGAACCTGATAAGGTTCTCTGAAAAAAGGCAAAGCTCTCCCTGCCCATTAGGCCCTGACTCAGGGACAGACAGCCTGCATTTGTCTTCTCCACCCCCATCCTATCTGGAGGGAGGAGGGTGCCGGCTGGATGACTGACAAGCCCTACTCAGCCCACCTGATGCTCAGGCCTAGTGAGATTCAGGTGAGCTCATTAGTCCTGGATACAAGGGTCTGAAGTTGTGCGAAGCCTGGGTCAGGGGACCACCCAATGCAGCTGACCTCACTTCACAGATCCAGGTCTGCTCCTAATTTACTCTGTGACCAAAGCAAACCCTTGCTGTGTCTTATCTTTCTGATCTGTCAAGTGAGAACAATGACACGTGCCCTACCTACTTTACCTGCACTGAATAAAAGGAGACAATGAATGTGAAGATGCATTAAAGAGAACTAAAAGTGCTGTCTGAAAGGAAGGGACTCCCTAGAGCGCTTTCAGTGTCCTAATTAGGGAGTGAGGGAACAAACAGATAACTTTCAGACATGTTTGTCATGGATGAAAAAATATATCCATTCACTTAGTGGCCGAGTCACTATTCTAGCCACTGTTTTATGTATGTTAGATCATTTAAAAAGGGGTGAGTAATCTGTGTTCCACAGCTGAAAAGACTTCCAGGCTCCCATAACCTGGCAAACAGACTTCAGAATGAGGCCATCCCCTCATGGCTGGCAGGGGACGCCGAGAACACGGAGGAAGAGGTTGAGTCAAAGGGAAAAAGTTATTGTCACTCTGGAAAAGATTCTGTAGACCCCTGGAGAAGGAGTATCTGTTATATTTAACTAGGAACCAATATAATCAAAGAAAGCCCCACATTTAGGTCTGTCCCTTTTGGTGTGAGCATTGTTCTCTGAGTTCATGCCCATGAATAGTAAGCATCGTTTGAGTAACTCAATACTTGCAAGTATTCTGCGGTGTAGAGATTCGTGAAATGCTTCTCCCACACAAAAGTCCCGAGCGCGATCTCAGGCAGAGGAAATAATTCAAGCAGTGGTCCTGCTGCGGCTGACGACGCGGCTGCCCACCCGGGGACCCCGCCCGGGCCGCTTCTCCCGGACTCAGATCGATTTCAGGTCAACAGCCCAGAAGGACACGGCCAGACTGTGAATATCGGCCTCTTCGGACCCCAGCCTACCGTTTCCGGGCTTTTCCACCCCAAGCGAGGTGTCCCTTTTCCTAACCTCTATCCCCACTGAACAGACCTTACCTTAGTCACTTATACTTCTACTACAAACACATTTGGGTTCAGGAAACTTTTGTCCTTTGTACTAGAATTCAATCTTTTAAGTATGGAAGTGAAAGGTCTTATGTGCTATTAAAAGAATTTCAGGGGCTTCCTTGGTGGTGCAGTGGTTGAGAGTCCGCCTGCTGATGCAGGGGACACGGGCTCGTGCCCCGGTCCGGGAAGATCCCACATGCCGCGGAGCGGCTAGGCCCGTGAGCCATGGCGGAGCGGCTGGGCCCGTGAGCCATGGCCGCTGAGCCTGCGCTCCCAACGGGAGAGGCCACAACAGTGAGAGGCCCGCGTACCGCAAACAAAACAAAACAAAACAAAAAAAAACACACATTTGGGCTTCCCTGGTGGCGCAGTGGTTGAGAGTCCGCCTGCCGATGCAGGGAACACGGGTTCGTGCCCCGGCCCGGGAAGATCCCCCATGCCGCGGAGCGACTAGGTCCGTGAGCCATGGCCGCTGGGCCTGCGCGTCCGGAGCCTGTGCTCCGCAACGGGAGAGGCCCCAGCAGCGAGAGGCCCGCGTACCGCAAAACAAACAAACAAACAAAATTTCAGCCATCAGCAAATAGGTGTGGGGAGGCTGGCGGAGGCACATCCAGTTGCCCTTGAATCTCACCCGTCCCGCAAGGGAGGCCAGTCCCGAGAGGGAACTGAATGTACTTATTTGGGGTACTTCGGGGTCACTTGCGTCATGGGGCACAAGGGGAGAGGGGAGGGCTTTCTTCCTCCCTCCAGGGCCGCTGTCTTACCTGCTCTCCGTCCTGGAGCCGCCATGGCCTCTGCAGGTCGCCGCTGTGACCACACGGCCGCTCACGGGTCTCTCCTCTCCTCCGGGCTCTCCTTCCTCTCCCCCGACACCTCCCCCACGTCTCGGAGCCCGTGCTCACTGCTGCTCCCTCCTCAGGGCTGCCTGGCCTGTTTCAGGTTCTCTCCCGCCCACGCTTCCCCCGGGGGGATCCCAGGTTGTTCCCATCAGCAATGATACCCGCAGGTGCGGGGGCTCCAGGGAAGAGGACTGGGCGGGGCCTCAGGTGGAAGCGGGCAAAGTGAAATGGGGCCTGGCTCGGGGACAACTGGGAGCCCAGGTCAGCCACAGCAAATCAGGCTCAGGTGCCTGCAACGTGCGCGGAGGTGGGAAGGTCAGCGCCAAGTGGAGAAAACTGTTGGCATTAAGTACAGGTCCTGGAGTACCTAATAAAGAGCAAAGAAAAACCCAAAAGCTTGGTTTTGGCTGGAAACACACTACCAATTGTATTGTTTATAAACGTCCCCCAATCACCACTTGTTCTATTAAATACAAAATATAATAAAATTAACTTATCAGAAGTGATGTTTAATAATTTGGCGGCCCATGTAATACGATCGCCTCATGGGCTCACAGCTATTTGCTGGTAACCTCCAAATCTTCACCCACCTTTAGATCCACAGCTGCCTATCAGAAGCCTCCCCTCTGATGTCACCCCGTGGAAAGTTCACAGTCCTTTCTGTTCCGGCGGTGGCAACACCGGCACCCATCCAGGTGCCCCGATCTGGGTGTCGGGGTAGGTGTCAGCCCAGACTCCTGTCTTCGCCCCTATTGCTCCCCCCTGCCCAACAGCTGCACCTCGCTCCATATGACATCTCAACCCTGGCTTCAGACGCTACCATTTCTCACCTTCGTCCTTGGAACACTCTCCACATTAGCACCTGCCCCCAGACCTGCTACCCTTAAATAGGCAGAACAAGCTTTCTAAAGTTCATACCAAAGCACGCACTTTTTGGCATGTAACTCTTGAATAGCTTCCCCACTGTTGATCAGATTCCTTAGCATCGAACATAAGTCCTTTCATGATCAAACCCCTACTTTTCCCCCAGCCCAACATAACCTCTGTTATTTCACCGGCTGGGAGTAACTCATAATTATCTCTGGTGGGTCTCTTGTTTTACTTCACTCTTTCTTTTTCACGGGCCACACGCACTGCTGAAAATGAGAGGGCTGGTTCCAGTTCAAAGCCTTTCGCAGGTCTGAGCGCTCAGCCAGAAGTCCTGCATCTGTAGTCTATTAGCTCTCCTGATCGCATTTTGTTATTCTCCTTGCAGCAGAAAAAACAAACAGCTGTGTCTCCCACAGCCTCTGCCTTCCTCCCGACGTCAAAGAGGCTCTCCCCCAGGTGACCCCCTGTGACCCCGTGGAGTTCCTTCCTCTGCGGTGGCCTTACCCTCCCAGTTGTCCAGTCTCATCGCCACCCTCCTGTTTCTGATAAATCACCCCATTCCCCATCCCCCTCGCCCTGTTCTGTGATGATCTTCCAAGGTCCTAGATCCAGCGCTTCACACTGGATGCTGGTTGCCAGCGATTCCCACACGTTTGCTTCTGCCCGCATTATATGACGTTCAACGTGGGACACCGTCAGCATCACTGTCTGGGGCAACCTCAGCTCTAAGGAGGAGGTTGCAGGTGTGATTTGGCTTATCTCCCCATAATCTGCATTAGATCTCTCCCAAGCCATCCCTAGCAAACAGAATCCGTGTGGAGACAGTGTCTTCACAGTGCAAAGACAGCTCCCCTTGCAACCAGACTGCCAACCTTAAGCTCCTGAAAGTCAAATCTGGAATCAACACAGACCGGCTATCTGCAATGTTGCTTCGTTTTTGACATTGGGCTCTCTTGGAGAAATTTCTTCCAAGGCTCTGGAGTTGCCTGGAGGAAGCAAGCTAATTTTGCACCTTCCCAGGTTAGCCACTCAGAGCTGCTTCTTCATTCCCTTTTGGGGTGTCTAAGCATGACCCAGGCCCATTGATTCCAGTGCTGTCCAATATATAGCACCAGCCCCCTGTGGCTATTTGAAATGTGGCCGTTCTGAACTGAGATGTGCTGGAAGCATAAAATACACACTGCATATTGAAGACTTAGTATCAGATAATGAAAAACATCATTAATAATTTTATATTAATTACATGTTGGAATGTTAATATTTTAGATATACTTCATTAGATACATTATTATTATTAAATTCATTTATCTCTTTTTACTCTTTAAAATGTGCCACTAGAAAATTTAAAATTACATGTCACCTGCATTATATTTCTATTGGACAATGCTGGACTAGACCTTGGCTCAGTCTTAAATGTCTTAATATACCTTCCAAAGGCTTGCAGTATGTGCTATGTGTTCCTTCTTTCCCACCCCTAGCAATGCTTAAATGAGTAATTAGATGTTTTGATGATAACGCCCAAATTCCTATCCACATTGTCCCCAGATGGCAATGAGGGAAAGTATGTAAATTGACTCATAGGGGCAACCACAGATATTCAGAGTTCTGGTAGTAACTGAGTTAACAGAGCTTTCTTTTTTCCCTTCTCACACTTCTTTTGAAGATGTAGACAAGGATAAAACATTACTGAATTCCTTGTAGCTTAAAACCACACAACGTCAACATTTATCCACAAGCGTTACAACATTACAACACATAGCAATACTGAAAAAGCAAAGCAAAGCTAGTTGGCTACTCCTCCTTCATCATTGAGCATTTGGTCATCCCACTGGAGCTATTTCATTGTCTTCAAGTCTGGAAGTTTATCCCTGGGCTAATGCACAGTGACTGAGTATTAACCATGTCATTGATCTGGATCCTGTTTTCAAGTCTAGCATCCATGAAAATCCTGTTTGTTTAAACAGATTATCCTTAGCTCACTGTGCTCATTACCTCTTACTGACTGGAGAGAATATGCTTGAGTTTCTCATTTATAAAATATATGTTAAACAAAAACAACTCTTAGGAAGGTATGGGGTTTGCCTTGATAGTAATTATTTTTCATAAGAGAACTTAAGTCAGGATCTGAACAATGAATTGAGCATCCTCAACAGCCTACAGTTATGGCTTTAATCTCTGGTTACCCTCCCAAGGCGAACACTCTGCTTCAGAGTTGCGTGCTCGCTCAGGGCATCCAGAGGCCCTCCCCGCCCCTCCCGTTCTCTCTGGAGACTGAGAGCCAGCAAATGATCAGCAACTCTGGGCTGTGAATGGCTTTCTTTGCTTTCGGCTCTGTTTTGATTTGCACTCACATCATTATCCTGAACATAACTTCATGGGAAGGAATACCAATCCTTCAAACAAAAGAGCAGCGATGATCTAGTTCTCTTTTATATAATAAGGAAGCTTCTAAGGATAAGTTGAATCTACTTTCAGACCAATTCAACCTTGATGCCACTGAGAAAACCACAAACCTGAGTAGTGATTCGTGAATTCACAGCTGCTGAAGATGAATCCACCGGCTGATAGTACCATTCATTTATCAGGCTTTTCATTGGTAAAGAATGGAACCCTGAACCACGAACTATAAAATTAGATACATTTAAGTGTTTTTCAAGCCACATCTCCATAACCCTTTGCCACCCTTTACTTTTAGGTTGTGTGGGAGGTGGAATTTCTACAAATGGTCCAAAAGCTCAAGGCCTAAATGCCTGCAATCCGTGACCCCCACGACTGTGTTATGCCTACAGCACAGTCGACTTCAAAAGGGGAGATGATAGAGGTGGGACTAATCAAGTGAGCCTTGGAAAGTGACAATTTTCTCCACCTGGTGGCAGAGAGGACGGCAAAAGGAGGCATCAGGGAGGTTCTAAGCATGAAAAGGATTGCACACACCATTGCTGGCTTGAAGATGGAACAGCCAAGTGATGAGAAATGTATGTGGCCTGTAGAAGGTTAGACTGGTCCCCAGATGACAGCCAGCAAGAAAATGGGGACCTCAGAACTCTAGCCACAAGGAACTGGATTCTGTCAACAACTGAAGAAGCATTGAAGCAGCTAAGAGTTCGGTTGGTTGACACCTTGGTTTTGGCCTGTGAGGCCCTAAGTAGGGAAGCCAGCTGAGCCCATGTGGATTTCTTTTTTGTTAATTTTTAAATTAATTTTATTCAAGTATAGTTGATTTACAGTGTTCTGTTAATTACTGCTAAACAGCAAAGTGATTCAGTTATACATATATATACACTTTTTCATATTCTTTTCCATTATGATTCATCATAGGATACTGAATATAGTTCCCTGTGCTATACAGTAGGACCTTGTTTTTTATCCATTCTATACATGATAGTTTGCATCTGCTAATCCCAAACTCCCAATCCCTCCCTCCCCCACCTACCCCTTGGCAACCACAATTCTGTTCTCTATGTCTGTGAGTCTGTTTCTGTTTTGTAGATAAGCCCATTTGTGTCATGTTTTAGAGTCCATGTGGAGTTAATGACTGACTGAACTGTGAGATGATAAATGGGTGTTGATTTGAGCTGCTAGCTTTGTGGTCATGTGTTATGCAGCAACAGAAAACGAATGCACCTTGGTAATTTGCTGATTGGATTCTACAGCTTTCTTTTTTTTTGTTGTGGTTCATAATCCACTGAGTTGATATGCTGTGTGGCCTCAGGTGTATTACTTGTCCTTTTTGAGCCTATAAAACCTGCCTCACTGAGTTTTTATGCAGGTTAAATGGGACCCACGTAAAGTGTTTACTGCAGACCCTGGTGCTCCGCAGGATCTCAGTCAAGCTCCTTCTCTGCATGTGTATTTTCACAGTTCCCATCATCCCCCTATACACAGAGCTTCCTGCATATCACTGCACAGGGCCAGGGATGCTGTAGGTGCTCAATACATGTGCACTGGGTCTATACACAAACAATACTCACATTGTATTTATGTGTTGGAGAATGAACATATTAAAAATGTATACAAAGAAGTCCCTGTTTTCAAGCTGCCCAAGTTTGTAGGCGAGAATTATGTACACCAAACACAGCAATATACGATCCCATTCATGCTACTAGGTACCAACTGCCAGGCCACAGCACCCTTCCACTGCTCCAAGAGGAGGAGTGATTCTGCAAGTGGACATAAGCAGGTGCAGAGAAGTTTTCAGTGATTAAGGGCTGGAGGGAGGCGTGGTTTGGGTGGAGGGCAGGGTGCCTGAGTGGGGTACGATAGAAGGTGGAACTCATGCATTAAGCTGGGGACAGACTGCATTTCATGCCAACAGGTTTGGGCTTCTTCCTTCTGGCTCTGGGGAGCTTTCAGAGCGTTTCTGGCAGAGTAACCTGATCAGATTTGTATATGAGAAAGGAAACACTGGTGTGGGATGGAGGGACCGCATAGGATGGATTGCAGATGAAGAGACTGGCAGAACCGAAACAGGCCGCTAATTTAGCGATATTCTTTAACGCTCAAGAAAAATACACACAAATCTACTGAAGCCCACTATTCACAGTGAGGTCCTGCGATTCTAACACTTAGTATAATATCCTTTATAAAAAGGAATGTGCCTGCCCTGATGGACAGCAAAGCAAGGACTTCCTGTACGGGGAGGCACGGTGCCGGCTAGCTACCGCCCGAGCTGGTGAGCTCTGGAAGGGTGGAAGCGGGGAAGGCAGGCGTTTGGACCCCATAGATTACAACTAGTCTGGATTTTGGCAGAAACCGGGCTGGAACAGCACCTTCCTAGGGCTGACTGGGGGTGAGGGTGTTGGATTCCCTGCTAACTGGGAAAGTTCCAGGAGTTCAGAGGAAGGATGAAAAGATACTTACTTCTGAAGTAACACTTGGAATTCCTCTTCTCATAGAAACAATGTTATAAATAGGTTCCATGGCTGGTCTCTGGAATGAACAACAGCAAGTCTGAAATCCAGTCCATTTGTAACTTTATTATTATATTGCCTTCTGTATATTTTACTAACAACCAGATTTTGGGAACAGGACCTGTTTGTAAAATGGAGATTCTCTGTGGTTAAGAGTTTATAATCATGCTAGGTAACCTGCTATCAATTCAAGGTTGTCTTGAGAATTCCATGTGTTGCTGCAGAGAACTAGATCAGGAGCTATTGGCTAAGGATAATGGCTTGGAAACATTTCTATTTGAAAATGAATCACAGTTTCTGTTTTTACTAGAATAGAACTTTATTTGTGGCATCAAGATTTTAAAAAACGGTTTTATATTTTAAAGTATGCAATAAATTTTGATACATTAATCTTGATATCTTTTTCCCATATGAGAAGATTTTAAAAAACAATGTCAAGTGGCTTATAATCCAAATGAGTTGTTTAACTTGATAATTCTCTGGAATAATTTCAGCATTATAAATAAAAAATGAAAAGAAGTAACCATTTAAATTAGGATGAAATGCATTTGTAGCACAATTTTATGCCTGTTAAAATTTGATTACAGAGAAAATAATAGGCTAAAATTATGTGCTTATAACTCTAAAAAAACCCCGACGTCCTTGCTTTACGTAAATGACCCTATTTTACTTCCAGCCGTAGAATGCATTTGAGAAACTTTGCTATCTGGGATGAGGGGCTGTGTGGCTCGATACAGGTTCCTTTTGGACCATCAGTGCACACCTGGGAGATGATGGTCTGTGGCTGGGGGCTGGTGGGAGTGTCTGGTCTCTTTAACTCCCTGTTTTAGCTGAGTCACAGAATCATCCACGTGAATGAATTGGACGAAAAGCAAGCTTTATATTTTCTCAAGCTCTGATATCTGCTGTATTTCACAGAAGCGAGATTTAAACAATCATGTGGTAAAATCTTGTTTTAACAAAAATAGTTTTCACATTCAGTTCTACATAATGAGAACATTCCAAAATGCATTGGCCCATAGTAATATTCCTTTGCTCATGTGGAGAAAATGAATTATGATGGTAAGATCCATGTACAGATAAACATGCATATGTATATCTGTATATATTCAATATCAGAGATGTTTCTACTTCCTTGTCTGTCAGCAGTCATTTTATTTTTAAATGAAGAGATTTTTCTTTGGGAGTGTAGTTCGTGTTCACACCTGATTTGACAAAATCTGATGGTCAGCGCAAAGCACCTTCTGATCGTATGATACTTTACAAAGCATCTTTCTGGAATTTACAATAATCTTACATGACAATGAGAGTGTGCATGATTATTTTCCTTTGACAGGTGAAGAACCAGGAGCCCGGAGAGGTGAAGTATGCTGCTTCAGTTTAAACATTTGGTAAGCGATAAAATTAGGGCTACACCTGGTGGTCTCCCCTGAATGCTAGTTAGCAAGGTGAAGATAAGACACAGGGTACATAGATCTGTGAATTACTCTCCCTAAGCTGAGCTGCTGATGTGCTGTTTGGAAAGTGGTTTTGCTTCTGTCACATGGGACATCCCTACCAGGTGCTGAATGGTACCCATCGTGTTAGACCCCAACAAACTTTAACCAAGAGCCAGATGCACTTTTTACAACTCTCAGAGTATGCATATATATATATATGTATGTATTTAAGAAGATTAATAACATATATTTACAATTACCCCTAAATCACGAAGATACCATATTGAGAAATAGCTTTATCTTTTTGCAAGAGCATTTTCTATATAATCATTCCAATGTAGGTATAAAATATATAAATACAGTCTTGGCACACTTATCTTTGCAGGGGCACTGGAACACTTTCCCTTTTGCCTTCTTCTGCTCACCCCGACTGACTTTTGATTGTTTGAAAATTCCTTTACACATCTCTAAATTCCTTGAGGATGGGGACTCAGCTAGATTTCTTTGAAGCTGAGGACTCTCACCCCAGGGCCTAGACAGAGCTATGCACATCGCAGGCATTCAGTAAACCTTCACTGAATACATGCACAGGATTTTTATGTACTTCAGTTTGGTTAAAGTCGGAGTCTATCTGTAGCATTTTGCCTAAAGAGTTTTGGATTTATAGCAAAACATTTTCATAGTAAACAGGTTTTTAAAAAAGCATAAGAAATGTGGTAATTTAATACAAATTATGCCTTATAACTATTCTTTGGTTATTTTTAACAAATTATTTGGTTTTTTGATTAAAGTGAAATACTAAAAATATAAAAATGCAACTGCAGAGATTAGCTTAATCTGTAAACATAATAAACCCTGTAAACATATATTTACTACATAATTGTTCAACTGTAAAGAATGACTAGTAAAGGCAAGTATTATACATTTAACTTAGTTCTTCAAGGCTTATTTAGGAATACTGCTTTGTCAAGCTTTAGTTTGAAGAAGGAATTCTTTTAACTAAACTAACACAGTAAAGAGTGATGACTCTACCAATGAGCCATAAGGATATACAGGCAAGAGGGAGGCGTTAATACCTTAACCCTTCGCAAATTTGAATTTGCTTCACGTCTTAGGAACCACCTTGCTTAGTAAAACCGCATATTAACAAAAGCCAAATGCTTTTTAAAATGAAGAAGTAAACAGCTTTTTGCAAGTGAATCAGTTGACTAAAAATATAGGTAACATACTTTCTAAGAGTTTTCCAAAAATCTGGGCAGTAATGTGCAGTAGGCAGGTCTACAAAAGAAGAACTAGCTGCAGGCAGCACTGACTATATTGTAGTGTACTCAATATTGAAGTTTTTTCCCCCAATTTCAGTTTCCTTCTCAAAAAGCATCAAACTTTTCACACGTGACACTTATCACAAATATTTCACAGTTATAATTTCAGTAGTTTAAGAAACTGCCTGGCAAATACTGTAAAAGAGGTAAATGTCAAGGACAACACTCACGATTTCAGGCACACAGGACTTTTATACTAGAGGGTGAACTCAAGATAGAACAAAACAACTGCGTAAAAGCAACACCTTATATAAGTGAATGAAATAATGGAAAAGTTGTCATACTATTTCTTCTAATTCTTTGACATGATTTTCTCCAATATCTGGGAAGCATCAATGGCCAAGGGTTAGTAGTTCCCTGGAAAATTTTAAGTCAAGATTTTGCTTATAAAAGAGCGGCAGTAAAACACCATAGATGGTTACTTGTAATCTAATCGACGCCATCAAAACCCTGAGTGTTCTCAATGGCCATCTGAAGTTTATCCCATAATTCTTCAAAGGACTCATACGGTGGCAAGTCCAAGCGATTAAAGCTGAAAGAACAGAGAGGGGCTGGTTATTGCAGACACTGACAAAGCGAGTTCCCAGGGCAAACTGTTCATGGTGCAGCTATGCGTGCTACGTTTCAACCACACGAAAAGACCTTTTCTCCTCAGGGAGAAGGAATGTTTAGGATTGGACTCTAGGTGTGGACTCTCCCCATGAATTCTTGGTGGTGACCTCTCACCTCCACCCTGATCTCCAAACATCTGGGCTCCTGTCATTGGAACCTTCAAAATGGAATGTTCTAGTCCTTCTTGGGATGGATCATCATTCATGTGATGGAAGCAAGATACGGTCAACAGTTTACCTTTTTTTTTGGCTGTACCGTGTGGCATCTGGGATCTTAGTTCCCTGTCCAGGGATCGAACCCGTGCCCCCTACAGTGGAGGCACCGAATCTTAACAACTGGACCGCCAGGGATGTCCCCGGGTCAAAAGTTTAGATGGGTCTCTCCAGTGTTCAGCTGCCTGGTCTTCAGGCCTGCCCAGTAAAGAAACAGCTGTTCCTGGGTTGGTGTGGCTGATTCCCGGCCCTCCTCCTCCCCCTCCCCCTCCATATCTGCCACCAACACAGCACAGAGGGAACTAGACCTTCCGTACCCAGACTGTAAGAGGACCTTCTGTCCCTGAGGACTTGTTCTCTAGGGTCAGAGAAACTGCTTACCACGTATGAGCTCTTGGCAGCTTCTCCGGGGTGCCCCACTGCTCAACTGTAAATGACTGTGGTCCGTTTGAGCCTACAAGGAAGAAGAGTTGCTTTGGTTTCAATTTGTCTTACAGGAATTTCTGGGCATTTCACAACTCGCTTTTGCTAATGTAGAACTTAAACACACAGAGGACATCTAGTTGCTTTAAACTCAGAAGAAATAATGTTGTCCTGGGCCTGATGACTTTACTTTCCAGCCATGAAATGAGGTCTCCTCTTCTATCAGTGCATCTGGGACCACAGTATCCCTCTGCCCTGGGGCAGGGGGTGGGGGTTGTGTGTCTGACGGGGCTTTTGCTGTTTCCTAGCCCTGCATTTCCATATACCACCTCTGTCACAGGTACACAGAAAATGTGTGTTTTTGAGTCCCACTGAAAACAGCCTTTTCTGATTATTTTTTCTCCATTGCTTTATTTTTTTTGCAGTGAGATTATATAATGAAAGATGCAAAAATAACCTGAAATTCCACCATTAAATCTGAGTAAACATCCTATCATGAATCTTTTTGTGCATGTGCATCTATATAGGATTTTATGTGCATGGGATCATGTTATACCTGCTACATTTTCCTCTTACTATGGACATTCTTAGAAACTTTTTTTTTCCTTTGGAGTTTTCGCTTAGCTCTTCCTTCTCCAATTCTCAAATTCCTCCAACCTCCCAGGTCATCAATGCTGACAACATGATGAGACACCTTCCATACTTCTCTGATGTCTTAGACTCATATCCAAATATGTGTGTGTGAGGATAATTGTCAGAAGCAGCACTAAAAATACCTAAATTTTCCATATTACTCTTTTCTCAAAAAGCATTGCTTTTCACACATCATCCATCACAATTATCCATACAGGTAAAATTTCAGTACTTTTGTCATTGTGTTTTCCATAGCATGGAATCATATTTCCTTTCCTCTTGATTCTCTCACCTAAACAATCCATCTGGAAAACTTCCTGTAAGTCAACCAATATCAATGTAACATACTTTTGCGTGGAAGTTCGCACTTGGCTTCCCGAGGCACCCCTTTCCCCTTCGCGAGTAAAGCCTGGGTACAGAATGTCACCATCCTTTGCCTGATCTCACCAAACAAGCCTTCTGACAGGTCTCCCATCATCTAGCTTTCTCCTGGCTTCAGTCCATCTTCTCCAGGATGACCCAGGATCTTGGTGCTCTGGCCAGGTGTCAGGCCTGAGCCTCTGAGGTGGGAGAGCTGAGTTCAGGACATTGGTCCACAAGAGACCTCCCAGCCCCTCGTAATATCAGTTGGCGAGAGCTCTCCCAGAGATCTCTATCTCAACGCTAAGACCCAGCTCCCCTGAACAACCAGCAAGCTACAGTGCTGGACACCCCATGTCAAACAACTAGCAAGACAGGAACACAACCCCACCCATTACCAGAGAGGCTGCCTAAAATCATAATAAGTTCACAGACACCCCAAAACACACCACTGGATGTGGTCCTGCCCACCAGAAAGACAAGATCCATCCTCAACCATCAGAACACAGGCACCAGTCCCCTCCACCAGGAAGCCTACACAACCCACTGAACCAACATACCCACTGATGTCAGACACCAAAAACAACGAGAACTATGAACCTGCAGCCTGTGAACCCCAAACACAGTAAGTTAAGCAAAATGAGAAGACAGAGAAATACACAGCAGATGAAGGAGCAAGGTAAAAACCTAACAGACCAAACAAATGAAGAGGAAATAGGCATCTACCCAAAAAAGAATTCAGAGTAATGAAAGTAAAGATGATCCAAAATCTTGGGAATAGAATAGAGAAAATATAAGAAACGTTTAACAAGGACCTAGAAGAACTAAAGAGCAAACAAACAATTATGAACAACACAATAAATGAAATGAAAAATTCTCTAGAAGGAATCAATAGCAGAATAACTGAGGTAGAAGAAAGGATAAGTGACCTGAAAGATAAAATAGTGGAAATAACTACCGCAGAGCAGAATAAAGAAAAAAGAATGAAAAGAATTGAGGACAGTCTCAGAGACCTCTGGGACAACATTAAACGCACCAACATTTGAAATACAGGGGTCACAGAAGAAGAAGAGAAAAAGAAAGGGACTGAGAAAGTATTGGAAGAGATTATAGTTGAGAACATTGCTAATATGGGAAAGGAAATAGTCAAGTCCAGGAAGCGCAGAGAGTCCCATACAAGATAAATCCAAGGAGAAACATGCCAAGACACATATTAATCAAACTATTAAAACTTAAACACAAAGAAAACATATTAAAAGCAGCAAGGGAAAAGCAACAAATAATATACAGGGGAATCCCCATAAGGTTAAGAGCTGATCCTTCAGCAGAAACTCTGCAAGCCAGAAGGGTGTGGCAGGACATATTTAAAGTGATGAAAGGGAAAAGCCTACAACCAAGATTACTCTACCCAGCAAGGATCTCATTCAGATTCGATGGAGAAATTAAAACCTTTACAGACAAGCAAAAGCTAAGAGAATTCAGCACTACAACAAATGCTAAAGGAACTTCTCTAGGCAGGAAACACAAGAGAAGGAAAAGACTACAATAACAAACCCAAAACAATTAAGAAAATGGTAATAGGAACATACATATCAATAATTCCCTTAAATGTAAATGGATTAAATGCTCCAACCAAAAGACAAAGACTGGCTGAATGGATACAAAAACAAGACCCGTATACATGCTGCCTACAAAAGACCCACTTCAGACCTATGGACATGTACAGACTGACAGTGAGGGGACGGAAAAAAAGATATTCCATGCAAATGGAAATAAAAAGAAAGCTGAAGTAGCAATTCTCATATCAGACAGAATAGACTTTAAAATAAAGACTATTACAAGAGACAAAGAAGGACACTACATAATGATCAAGGGATCAATCCAAGAAGATAATATAACAATTGTAAATATTTATGCACCCAACATAGGAGCACCTCAATACATAGGGCAAATGCTAACAACCATAAAAGGGGAAATTGACAGTAACACAATAATAGTAGGGGACTTTAACACCCCACTTTCACCAATGGACAGATGATCCAAAATGAAAATAAATAAGGAAACACAAGCTTCAAATGACACATTAAACAAGATGGACTTAATTGATATTTATAGGACATCCCACCCCAAAACAACAGAATACACTTTCTTCTCAAGCACTCATGGAATATTCTTCAGGATAGATCATATCTTGGGTCACAAATCAAGGCTTGGTAAATTTAAGAAAATTGAAATTGTATCAAATATCTTTTCCGACCACAACACTATAGGACTAGATATCAATTACAGGAAAAAAATGGTAAAAAATACAAATACATGGAGACTAATCAATACTCTACTAAATAACCAAGAGATCACTGAAGAAATAAAAAAATCTATAAACAAATGACAATGAAAACATGACGACCCAAAACCTATGGGATGCAGCAAAAGCAGTTCTAAGAGGGCAGTTTAGAGCAATACAATCCTACCTCAAGAAACAAGAAAAATCTCAAATAAACAACCTAACCTTACACCTAAAGCAGTTAGAGAAAGAAGAACAAAAAAAACCCCAAAGTTAGAAGAAGGAAAGAAATCATAAAGACCAGATCAGAAATAAATGAAAAAGAAATGAAGGAAACAATAGCAAAGATCAATAAAACTAAAAGCTGGTTCTTTGAGAAGATAAACAAAATTGACACAGAATTAGAAATGAAAGAGGAGAAGTAACAACTGACACTGCAGAAATACAAAGGATCATGGGAGATTACAACAAGCAAGTATATGCCAATAAAATGCACAACCTGGAAGAAATTGGCAAATTTTTAGAAAAGCACAACCTTTTGAGACTGAACCAGGAAGAAATAGAAACAGACCAATCACAAGCACTGAAATTGAAACTGTGATTAAAAATTTTCCAACAAACAAAAGCCCAGGACCAGAGGGCTTCACAGGTGAATTCTATCAAACATTTAGAGAAGAGCTAACACCCATCCTTCTCAAACTCTTACAAAAAATTGCAGAGGAAGGAACACTCCCAAACTCATTCTATGAGCCCACCGTCTCCCTGACACCAAAACCAGACAAAGATACTCAAAAAAAGAAAATTACAGACCAGTATCACTGATGAATATAGATGCAAAAATCCTCAACAAAATACTAGCAAACAGAATCCAACAACACATTAAAAGTTGATACACCATGATCAAGTGGGGTTTATCCCAGGGATGCAAGGACTTTTCCATATATGCAAATCAATCAGTGTGATACATCATAATAACAAATCGGAGGATAAAAACAATATGATCATCTCAATAGATGCAGAGAAAGCTTTTGAAAAATTCAACACCGATTTATGATAAAAACTCTCCAGAAAGTGGGCATAGAGGGAACCTACCTACCTCAACATAATAAAGGCCATATATGACAAACCCACAGCAAACATCATTCATTTTCAGTGAAAAACTGAAAGCATTTCCTCTAAGATCAGGAACAAGACAAGGATGTCCACTCTTGCCACTATTATTCGACATAGTTTTGGAAGTCCTAGCCACGGCAATAAGAGGAGAAAAAGAAATAAAAGGAATACAAATTGAAAAAGAAGAAGTGAAACTGTCACTGTTTGCAGATGACATGATACTATACATAGAGAATCCTAAAGATGCCACCAGAAAACTACTAGAGCTAATCAATGAATTTGGTAAAGTTGCAGGATACAAAATTAATGCACAGAAATATTTTGCATTCCTATACACTAATGATGAAAAATCTGAAAGAGAAATTAAGGAAACACTCCCATTTACCATTGCAACAAAAAGAATAAAATACCTAGGAATAAACCTACCTAAGGAGACAAAAGACCTGTACGCAGAAAACTATAAGACACTGATGAAAGAAATTAAAGATGATAAAAACAGATGGTGAGATATACCATGTTCTTGGATGGGAAGAGTCAACATTGTGAAAATGACTCTACTATCCAAAGCAATGTACAAATTCAGTGCAATCTCTATCAAACTACCAATGGCATTTTTCAGAGAACTAGAACAAAAAATTTCACAATCTGTATTGAAACACAAAAGACCCGGAATAGCCAAAGCAATCCTGAGAAAGAAAACAGAGCTGGAGGAATTAGGCTCCCTGACTTCAGACTATACTACAAAGCTACAGTAATCAAGACCATATGGTACTGACACAAAAACAGAAATATAGATCAATGGAGCAGGATAGAAAGTCCAGAGATAAACCCACACACATATGGTCACCTTATCTTTCATAAAGGAGGCAAGAGTATACAACGGAGAAAAGACAGCCTCTTCAATAAGTGGTGCTGGGAAAACTGGACAGCTACATGTAAAAGAATGAAATTAGAACACTCCCTAACACCATACACAATAATAAACTCTAAATGGATTAAAGACCTAAATTTAAGGCCAGACACTATAAAACTCTTAGAGGAAAACATAGGTAGAACACTCTATGACATAAATCACAGCAAGATCCTTTTTGACCCACCTCCTAGGGAAAAGGAAATAAAAACAAAAATAAACAAATGGGACCTAATGAAACTTAAAAGTTTTTGCACAGGAAAGGAAACCATAAACAAGATGAAAAGACAACCCTCAGAATGGGAGAAAATATTTGCAAATGAAGCAACTGACAAAGAATTAATCTCCAAAATATACAAGCAGCTCATGTAGCTCAATATCAAAAAAACAAACAACCCAATCCAAAAATGGGCAGAAGACCTAAATAGACATTTCTCCAGAGAAGATATACAGATTGCCAACAAACACATGAAAGGATGCTCAACATCACTAATCATTACAGAAATGCAAATCAAAACTACAATGAGGTATCACCTCACACTGGTCGGAATGGCCATCATCAAAAAGTCTACAAACAATAAATGCTGGAGAGGGTGTGGAAAAAAGGGAACCCCCTTGCACTGTTGGTGGGAATATAAATTGATACAGCTACTATGGAGAACAGTATGGAAGTTCCTTAAAAAACTAAAAATAGAACTACCATATGACCCAGCAATCCCACTACTGGGCATTTACCCTGAGAAAACCATAATTCAAAAAGAGTCATGGGCTTCCCTGGTGGCGCAGTGGTTGAGAGTCCGCCTGCCGATGCAGGGGACACGGGTTTGTGCCCCGGCCCGGGAAGATTCCCACATGCCGCGGAGCGGCTGGGACCGTGAGCCATGGCCGCTGAGACTGCACATCCGGAGCCTGTGCTCTGCAATGGGAGGAGCCACAGCAGTGAGGGGCCCGCGTACCGCAAAAACAAACAAACAAAAACAAGAGTCATGTACCACAATGTTCAATGCAGCACTATTTACAATAGCCATGACACGGAAACAACCTAAGTGTCCATCAACAGATGAATGGATAAAGAAGATGTGGCACATATATACAATGGAATATTACTCAGCTATAAAAAGAAACGAAATTGATTTATTTGTAGTGAGGTGGATGGACCTAGAGTCTATCATACAGAGTGAAGTAAGTCAGAAAGAGGAAAACAAATACTGTATGCTAACACATATACATGGAATCTAAAAAAAAAAAAAAAGGTTCTGAAGAACCTAGGGGCAGGACAGGAATAAAACTGCAGACGTAGAGAATGGACTTGAGGACACAGGGAAGGGGAAGGGTAAGCTGGGACGAAGTGAGAGAGTGGCATGGACATATATACACTACCAAATGTAAAATAGATAGGTAGTGGGAAGCAGCCGCACAGCACAGGGAGATCAGCTCAGTGCTCTGTGACCACCTAGAGGGGTGGGATAGGGAGGGTGGGAGGGAGACGCAAAAGGGAGGGGATATGGGGATATATGTATACATATAGCTGATTCACTTTGTGATACAGCAGAAATTAACACACCATTATAAAGGAATTATACTCCAATAAAGATGTTAAAAAAAATGTAACATACTTTTTATTGGCTAGATAATACTGCACTGCAATATTAACATTCTGAAGCAACTTCTACTTCTTTTGTAAACCCTTAAGAATTTGAATTTATAGTCTAACACTAATAACTCTGGACCTGTGTGTGGGATATCTCCCCCAAATTCCAAAAAATTCATTATATCAGTGGACGGCTGTAGGCCTGGGCTGCATAAAAGAGGGCACTGGATCTAGAGATGGAAGGGGTGTTTGCCCTGCTTAACTGGATTTGTCTTTCCAATGAGCACACTGGTGAGCAGCAAAGCTCTTGTCTCAGCCTTCCTACTGGGAGTGGTTACTCTAGGTGGAGAAGTGGCAGCTGCTTGACAGGTTCTGCAAACAGATATAAATGAAGCTTAACAAGGAAACCAGGTTGACCAAGGAGGGGACAGTAGGGCTCCAATCTTGGCTCTACTTTCTCTGAAAGATTTGTTCTTCTTGGTATCTTTAAAAGCAAGTAAATGTCATTCCAATAAACAGAATATTTAACTTCATTTAGTCCGTTCTTTCCCCCAAATGTACTCTACTACGATACTCTGTGTTTTGTTGTACGCTTATTAACACCCTGTGGAACTTTACACGCTGCCTGCCCTAAACCATCACACTACAGGCAATGCTTTTTCTGCAATGGAATGCAGGGTGGGAATCAAATTTAAAATTCAAGAACGGGAAGTAACTTGAGTCATTTCATGTTTGCAGTTTTCTCCTTTGCTATCTGATTAGAAGGTGTACATCTATTTTGACCTACTTCAGTGTATCGAATTATAATCATTTTAAAATCTTAATTTTTAAAATTAAGCTAAATATTTGTATAAATGATAGAAGCCTGAAGACTAGTCAGCCATGAAAAAGACAACTGCCATAAGCTCCATCTTTTAATGA
Source organism: Grampus griseus (assembly GCF_964374135.1). Lineage (NCBI taxonomy): Eukaryota > Metazoa > Chordata > Mammalia > Artiodactyla > Delphinidae > Grampus > Grampus griseus. The sequence continues at coordinate 99,394,789 of NC_139018.1, forward strand.
TCGATGGAAATCCTTACCATACAGTTCAGCAAATCCATTCATAGGCACACGGGATGTGCCAGTGACAAACTGAAGTAATCGTATTCTTTTTTCTGAGTCCATCATTAAAACAGCCTGCAAAAGATAAAAGCAGCACTTAGGAACATCACTGGGAAAAAACGGTAACAAAACTATCCTGAAAAATATGCTATCAGAAGTTAGTTAGAGCATTAATGATCACTTATGAAATTTGCATGTTTCTTTTAGTTCAAGTTGTGCTTATGGGTGGTTCACAAAGTTCTTGAAACTTCATTTCCAAGGCTACATGGTAACTCTTTAGAATGGGATTATAGCCTAATAAAGTGACAACATTTCCTCTCAGATGTGACTCACGGCTTTTAAAAAATTGTTATTTACTGGTATTATTGAGTAGCATACACATTTCTGTACAAGATGGAAAATCACATTCCAAGGAGCCATGCAGGAGTCCCAGAGAATACACTGCAGGTTAGTACAAGTTCCCTTGAAGAGTCCCAACTTTAGTAAGGAATCAAGTGCTTATCTCAGCTGTCACTGCCGCTTACTACATGCTGCACATTTTACGTATCTAAAAATATGCATGGAGGTTGGAACCATATTCCAGAAGGTAAACGTATACAGTACAACATCAAAGATAATTTTGGCAGGGCTATATATATTTTTTGTCGTATCCCTATGTGATCCACTAGTATAGTTAAATATGACTGAATCTACTGAAGAGTAATTTATGAAAGTAGAAGCTTTCCATTACCTTCCAAAACCACTGGATGACTTGATGATTTACACTGTAGCCATTTTTGTACTTTGTGTGTTCTCTCCAGTCATTCACATCGACATCTCCCAAGCCACACATCAGAAGCTACGTAATAAGAAATGTCAAACTGTTGACATGAAAAATAATGGGAACAAAAGTTCTGTTTTAAGATATGAACAATATTTCTTACCTCTAGTTCATTTTCATCAAAAATTTTGATGAGATCCTGTGGTATCAGTTCAAAAAATCCCTAGTAGAAAGAATATATTTAAAATCCTGGTCAGTGGGGTCAATGGACAATCCCATACTTCGTCTTCTTCCACGATACATTCATGGGCTCTTAACTGACATTTCAGTGTTGGCAAGAAAGGATACATGTCTGTTCTCTCACTGATTCCTCAAAGTGGCCATTTTAAAACTTCCCCACAATTTTTAAGCCTCCTCCTCCTCCATGTCACCCCTTCTTTACAGCAGATAATTTCTACTTGAGAGAGAAAATAGAGGCAATTCTGCAGGATGGAATTCCCTCAACCTTCTGCATCCCCACATACCAACCAGCACCAACATCCACGAGGGCCTCCTCCCCACTGCTGTGGAGAGAGGGACCACTTCCTCTCTGTGCTTCATCTGCTTCCTCAAGGATGTCATCACTAAACCTTTATGAGCTCGCTCTTGATGCATCTAAATTTGTTCAAGCCTTATCTACCTTAAAAACAAAACAAGAAAGCAAGCCCCTCTTTCTGCTCTCCACACTCTGGACAGTGTTACTATGCATTTCCAAATCCCCTCGCTCACCCCCATCTATCCCTCAACCACTGCAATCTGACCTCTTCATCAATGCTTCCCTGAAGGTGTCCTGGAGAAACCCAAAGACAGCTCTGCAGCTACATCTACTACATGCTTTTTAGTTCCCTATCTTATTTGACTTCTCTGCACTACGCTATTGTTGACAACACCTTTGTTCTTGAAACTCTGCTGTTGTTGATGGTTTTCCTCCTATGTCTGTCTGCCTTTGCTGATTTCCTTTGATGTCTCCGTTTCTCCTGTCCGTTCCTTAAATGTTGGTGTTCCCACATCCCCACGTGTGGCCATCCACTCTCACCGTTCTTACTGTTCTTTTGAATTTTCCATCTTGTCTAGTCCACACCTCCACTACACACATGCAGAGGATCCCCAGATCTCTATCCTTTAAATCACCCTAAGCTATAGATCCCCCTTCCTGAGAGCCACTCACGTGCCCACACAGCTTTCTTCCCACTGTCCTTGCCATTTCTCCCCGGGATTACTGCAGCACTTTCCAACTAGCCTCTGTGGCTCGTCTTGCCCTCTCTAGCTCATTACATACCACTTCCAGAATGATCTGACCAAAATGTATCATACATTGAATCCTGGTGTTCTATTGTTAATAGCCTTTAATGCCACCTTCTTCCCTCACTGGACTTCAGAGAAAACTCTGAACAAACAGGGCCCCCATCATCTGGTTCTTCCCATCTCTCCAGGCTTAATTTCACCTCTTGCATCCTCTTATCCAGTACAGCAATGGCTTGTATTCTCTCTAACGTGTGCCCAGTCTGTCTTACTGCCACACTTCACAGGTGCTGCTCCCTCTGCTTAGAATTGCATTTCCCCTTCCTTTGTGGCTGGCCGATCCCTCGAGCCCTCCCCTCCCCTGCCTCCACCTCTCTCTGCTCTGGTTTCTACCTCTCTGCTCACCTAGTACTGCAGGCTTCCCTCTGTCCTTTTCCCCCTTTAGAGTCTCTGCTCCTTGACAGCAGGACCTATGTCTCTTTGCCTCTCGCATAGCACCAGACACAGTCAGTGCTCAATGTTGAATAAATGAAAAAGTATGTGATAAATATTTAACAGAAGACTTTTAGTTAGCTTAGGAAATGAATGCCCTGACAACAGCCTAAATGTCTATCAATTGGCAAGTTTAAATCACTTATGAATTTAGAGTATGAATAAAAGGCAGCCACAAAGAAAGGTCGCTATATATCTTGACAGGTAAAGACCTCCAATAAGTATTTGATAAGCGAAGAAAGTGAGTCACAAACCAACATGTATGATGTGACCCCATTTAGGAAAAGAAACAAATAGTATATTCCACCATCCCTCTAGCACTCTTGTTCCTTTGTTCACCCAAGGTTACTTAAGGTGAGGGGAGTGGGACTGGGAAAGCTGAGGGGGATCCATGTTAAGGAGGACTGTTTATTGCATGGATTTCTTGAATGATTGCATTTTAACTCAACATCTATTCATTTAATATTTTGTCAGTATGAAAATGAATTTAAAATGGTTTTAAAAAGTCATATACTACTTTTTCTCTGACATGATAAGGCCCAATATTTAAAACTTACGGACTGTACTTTGAAGTTATAGAAGAGGAAACAAAATGAGTACCTCTTTAAAAGCAGCCATTTGCTTCTGGATTCGGTTTACAAATCGCCATTGTATTACAAGACTAAAACAAACAAAACATTTAATCGTTTTCACAGGAAACAAGAAAAACTGTTAAGGTACATGTATTCTGGTTAGAAACAAAAAATAAAGACTAGCTAAGCCCAAGGCAAAAACATGAACATGAGTGAGTAATATGACATGGTTACAGAAAGAGAAAAAGAACATTGAGGCTCTGACTCTGGGGTAAGAGAAAAAAGGTACAAAGAGTCTTCCCAGAAAGAAGTATAAAATTATTTCCAATAATTTACTAAATAGAGTAAAATACTTACAACAAAATACTTACTAAATATATTCCTTTTTGTTCTTATTGGTGACGACTATTTCTGACCCGCCGATTTTCAACTCATGTTGATGGGTCTAAAATTAAGCATGATACCTTGATATGTTATTTTAGTGAAAAAAATTAAGTATAAATATGATAGTTATACCAGAAACCTGGTGTTTTAAATTAAATCCATTCAAAAGCTAAGAAAACTTGAAATATTAGTTTTACTAAAATAAATATGGAATGAGTCAAATGTTAAAGAAGCAGAAATTCTTTCTGAGAGACAGCTTTCGTTACTGGAAAATAAATATAAAAATAGAGTGCAGAAATATGTTGAGTACATGAATTATTTAACATCTAAACTTAAGTTATGACATTTCACTTAAGTTATTAAACTTAAGTTCTAAAGTTCCACAATTTATGTACCATTTTAATTAATCAAAATTTACAAACCTGTCCAAAAAGTTCTTCATCTATGACAAACCTGAGGTCCAGTTCTGTTGGATCGTTTTCAAGAATCCATCTTAGTGAATTGTAATACTCACTATCCTAAATGGGAAAGATTGCATATTTAAAATTTGTGTATAGAAAGAAGATACCTGAACCTGCAGAGAAAGTATGCTGAGGGTCTGAATAATTGGACAAAAGATGAAAAGGTCAGTTGGACATCTTTTACACACACACACAAGTGTTACAAAGAGATGAATGACCAGTAAGTATAAGTGCATATATCAACAACTTGGTGCCTGCTTAAAAGTTTCGAAGTCTAACTCTGTTTGGAAGTAGTGGAGGTACAGATTTTATTATCCAGTTGAAGGGTCAGTTTTGACATGAATCCTAACAGCCGTGCACACTCAGGAGCACTCAACACCTGTTTCACGTGGCCTGTGAGACTGTGTTTGAAGTGTTTAAGCAGCTCTGAGGAGGCCGTTATTTATACCTGGCCCAAGTTGAAGAAAAATCTCAAATTCAATACAAAACTTCAGTGAACCAACGCCAGTAACTGTGCAATTTTATGATTTATGAAGAATTATACTGTTCACACAAATAATGTGTCACAAAAATGGGACTTGGTAACACAGACGAGGTCTCGGAATCCATGTGTTCACACACTGTGTGATGCTATTCAGCGTAGGTTACAAAGTTATGGTCAAGGATTTAATCCTTGGGTTTCTGTTTCTTTTATTAATTTTTATATTTTACTTTTTTTTTATACAGCAGGTTCTTACTAGTTATCCATTTTATACCTATTAGTGTATATATGTCAATCCCAATCTCCCAATTCATCACACCACCACCCACCCCTCACTTTGCCCCCTTGGTGTCCATATGTTTGTTCTCTACACCTGTGTCTCAATTTCTGCCCTGCAAAAAATGGTTCATCTGTACCACTTTTCCTAGGTTCCATATATATGCGTTAATATACAATATTTGTTTTTCTCTTTCTGCCTTACTTCACTCTGTATGACAGTCTCGAGATCCATCCACATCTCGACAAATTACCCAATTTCGTTCCTTTTTATAGCTGAGTAATATTCCATTGTATATATGTACCACATCTTCTTTATCCATTCATCTGTAGATGGGCATTTAGGTTGCTTCCATGACCTGGCTATTGTAAATAGTGCTGCAATGAACATTGGGGTGCATGTGTCTTTTTTTTTTAATGGACCCAGGTTGCCACTTCAGGTGGTCAAAATAAGTCATCAACTTCTTGATTCCTTGCATAAGCCTTCTTTGGTGAGCTTTTTTTTTTTAATCCACTAGGGAATATAAGTATAATACATTTTTTTTTAAATTTAATTTTATTTATTTTTTTATATAGCAGGTTCTTATTAGTTATCCATTTTATACACATCAGTGTATACATGTCAATCCCAATCTCCCAATTCATCCCACCACGCCGCCCCACCCCACCCCCCGCCCTGCCACTTTCTCCCCTTGGTGTCCATACGTTTGTTCTCTACATCTGTGTCTCAATTTCTGCCCTGCAAACCGGTTCATCTGTACCATTTTTCTAGGTTCCACATATATGCGTTAATATACGATATTTGTTTTTCTCTTTCTGACTTACTTCACTCTGTATGACAGTCTCTAGATTCATCCATGTCTCTACACATGATCCAATTTCGTTCCCTTTTATGGATGAGTAATATTCCATTGTATATTGTATATATGTACCACATCTTCTTTATCCATTCATCTGTAGATGGGCATTTAGGTTGCTTTCATGTCCATGCAGTAAATTGTACTGCAATGAACATTGGGGTGCATGTGTCTTTTTGAAATATGGTTTTCTCTGGGTATATGCCCAGCCGTGGGATTGCTGGGTGATATGGTAATTCTATTTTTAGTTTTTTAAGGAACCTCCATACTGTTCTCCATACTGGTGGTATCTATTTACATTCCCACCAACAGTGCAAGAGGGTTCCCTTTTCTCCACACCCTCTCCAGCATTTGTTGTTTGTATATTTTCTGATGATGCCCATTCTAACTGGTGTGAGATGATACCTCATTGTAGTTTTGATTTGTATTTCTCTAATAATTAGAGAGGTTGAGCAGCTTTTCATGTGCTTCTTGGCCATCTATATGTCTTCTATGGAGAAATGTCTATTTAGGTCTTCTGCCCATTTTTCACTGGATTGTTTGTTTTTTTAATATTGAGCTGCATGAGCTGTTTATATATTTTGGAGATTAATCCTTTGTCTGTTGATTCATTTGCAAATATTTTCTCCCATACTGAGAGTTGTCTTTTCATCTTGTTTGCAGTTTCCTTTGCTTTGCAAAAGCTTTTAAGTTTCATTAGGTCCCATTTGTTTATTTTTGTTTTTATTTCCATTACTCTAGGAGGTGGATCAAAAAAGATCTTGCTGTGATTTATGTCAAAGAGCGTTCTTATATGTTTTTCTCTAAGAGTTTAATAGTGTCCAGTCTTACGTTTAGGTCTCGAATCCATTTTGAGTTTATTTTTGTGTATGGTGTTAGGGAGTGTTCTAATTTCATTCTTTTACATGTAGTTGTCCAGTTTTCCCAGCACCACTTATTGAAGAGACTGTCTTTTCTCCATTATATATCTTTTCCTCCTTTGTCATAGATAGGTTGACCATAGTTGCTTGGGTTTATCTCTGGGCTTTCTATCCTGTTCCATTGATCTACATTTCTGTTTTTGTGCCAGTACCATACTGTCTTGATTACTGCAGCTCTGTAGTATAGTCTGAAGTCCGGGAGTCTGAATCCTCCAGCTCCGTTTCTTTCCCTCAACACTGCTTTGGCTATTCGGGGTCTTTTGTATCTCCATACAAATTTTAAGATTTTTTGTTCTAGTTCTGTGAAAAATGCCACTGGTAATTTGATAGGGATTGCATTGAATCTGTAGATTGCTTTGGGTAGTATAGTCATTTTCACAATATTAATTCTTCCAATCCAAAAACATGGTATATCTCTCCATCTGTTCGTATCATCTTTAATTTCTTTCAACAGTGTCTTATAGTTTTCTGCATACAGGTCTTTTGTCCCCTTAGGTAGGTTTATTCCTAGGTATTTTATTCTTTTTGTTGCAGTGGTAAATGGGACTGTTTCCTTAATTTCTCTTTCAGATTTTTCATCATTAGTGTATAGGAATGCAAGAGATTTCTGTGCATTAATCTTGTATCTTGCAATTTTACCAAATTCATTGATTACCTCTAGTAGTTTTCTGGTGGCCTCTTTAGGATTCCCTATGTATAGTATCATGTCATCTGCAAACAGTGACAGTTTCACTTCTTCTTTTCCAATTTGTATTCCTTTTATTTCTTTTTCTCCTCTGATTGCCGTGGCTAGGACTTCCAAAACTATGTCGAATAATAGAGGCAAGAGTGGACATCCTTGTCTTGTTTCTGATCTTAGAGGAAATGCTTTCAGTTTTTCACCATTTAGAATGATGTTTGCTGTAGGTTTGTCATATATGGCCTTTATTATGTTGAGGTAGGTTCCCTCTATGCCCACTTTGTGGAGAGTTTTTATCATAAATCAGTGTTGAATTTTGTCAAAAGCTTTTTCTGTATCTACTGAGATGATCATATGGTTTTTATCCTTCAATTTGTTAAAATGGTGTATCACATTGATTGATTTGCATATACTGAAGAATCCTTGCATCCCTGGGATAAATCCCACTTGATCATGGTGTATGATCCTTTTAATGTGTTGTTGGATTCTGTTTGCTAGTATTTTGTTGAGGATTTTTGCATCTATATTCATCAGTGATACTGGTCTGTAATTTTCTTTTTTTGAGTATCTTTGGTTTTGGTATCAGGGTGATGGTGGCCTCATAGAATGGGTTTGGGAGTGTTCCTTCCTCTGCAATTTTTTGGAAGAGTTTGAGAAGGATGGGTGTTAGCTCTTCTCTAAATATTTGATAGAATTCACCTGTGAAGCCGTATGGGCCTGAACTTTTTTTGTTGGAAGATTTTAAATCACAGTTTCAATTTTATTACTTGTGATTGGTCTGTTCATATTTTCTATTTCTTCCTGGTTCAGTCTTGGAAGGTTACACCTTTCTAAGAATTTTTCCATTTCTTCCAGGTTGTCCATTTTATTGGCGTAGAGTTGTTTGTAGTAGTCTCTTAGGATGCTTTGTATTTCTGCAGTGTCTGTTGTAACTTCTCCTTTTTCATTTGTTATTTTATTGATTTGAGTCCTCTCCCTCTTTTTCTTGATGAGTCTGGGTAATGGTTTATGTATTTTGTTTATCTTCTCAAAGAAGCAGCTTTTAGTTTTATTGATCTTTGCTATTGTTTTCTTTGTTTCTATTTCATTTATTTCTGCTCTGCTCTTTATGATTTGTTTCCTTCTGCAAATTTTGGGGTTTGTTTGTTCTTCTTTCTCTAGTTCCTTTAGGTGTAAGGTTAGATTGTTTATTTGAGATTTTTCTTGTTTCTTGAGGTAGGCTTGTATAGCTATAAACTTCCCTTTTAGAACTGCTTTTGATGCATCCCATAGGTTTTGGATCGTCATGTTTTCATTGTCATTTGTTTCTAGGTATTTTTTGATCTCCTCTTTGATTTCTTCAGTGATCTCTTGGTTATTTAGTAATGCACTGCTTACGCTCATGTGTTTGTGTTTTTTACATTTTTTTCCCCTGTAATTGATTTGTAATCTGATAACGTTGTGGTCAGAAAAGATGCTTGATATGATTTCAATTTTTTTGAATTTAGTGAGGCTTGACTTGTGATCCAAGGTGTGATCTATCCTGGAGAATGTTCCATGCACACTTGAGAAGAAAGTGTAATCTGCTTTTTTTGGAAGGTATGTCCTATAAATATCAATTAAATCTATCTGGTCTATTGTGTCATTTAAAGCTTGTGTTTCCTTATTAATTTTCTGTTTGGATGATCTGTCCATTGGTGTAAATGAGGTGTTAAAGTCCCCCACTATTATCGTGTTACTGTCGATTTCCTCTTTTATAGCTGTTAGCAGTTGCCTTATGTATTGAGGTGCTCCTGTCTTGGGTGCATATATATTTATAACTGTTATATCTTATTCTTGGATTGATCCCTTGATCATTATGTAGTGTCCTTCCTTGTCTCTTGTAACATTCTTTGTTTTAAAGTCTACTTTATCTGATATGAGTATTGCTACTCCAGCTTTCTTTTGATTTCCATTTGCATGGAATATTTTTTTCCATCCCCTCACTTTCAGTCTGAATGTGTCCCTAGGTCTGAAGTGGGTCTCTTGTAGACAGCATATATATGGGTCTTGTTTTTGTATCCATTCAGCGAGCCTTTGTCTTTTGGCTGGAGCATTTAATCCATTCACGTTTAAGGTAATTATCGATATGTATGTTCCTATTACCATTTTCTTAATTGTTACGGGTTTGTTTTTGTAGGTCCTTTTTTGTCTTGTGTTTTCCACTTAGAGAGGTTCCTTTAGCATTTGTTGTAGAACTGGTTTGGTGGTGCTGAATTCTCTTAGCTTTTGCTTGTCTGTAAAGCTTTTGATTTCTCCGTGGAATCTGACTGAGATCCTTGCTAGGGAGAGTAATCTTGGTTGTAGGTTCTTTCCTTTCATCACTTTAAGTGTATCATGCCACTCCCTTCTGGCTTGTAGAGTTTCTGCTGAGAAATCAGCTGTTAACCTTATGGGAGTTCCCTTGTATGTTATTTGTCATTTTTCCCTTGTTGCTTTCAATACTTTCTCTGTGTCTTTAATTTTTGCCAGTTTGATTACTATGTGTCTCAGCATGTTTCTCTTTGGGTTTATCCTGCCTGGGACTCTCTGTGCTTCCTGGACTTGGGTGGCTATTTCCTTTCCCATGTTAGGGAAGTTTTCCACTATAATCTCTGCAAATATTTTCTCAGGTCCTTTCTCTCTCTCTTCTCCTTCTGGGACCCCTGTAATGAGAATGTTGTTGTGTTTAATGTTGTCTCAGATGTCTCTTAGGCTGTCTTCATTTCTTTTCATTCTTTTTTCTTTATTCTGTTCTGCAGCACTGAATTCCAACATTCTGTCTTCCAGGTCACTTATCTGTTCTTCTCCCTCAGTTATTGTGCTATTGATTCCTTCTAGTGTTTTTTTCATTTCAGTTATTGTATGTTCATCTCTGTTTTGTTTGTTCTTTAATTTTTCTAGGTGTTTGTTAAACATTTCTTGCACCTTCTCATTCTTTGCCTCCATTCTTTTTCCGAGGTCCTGGATCATCTTCGCTATCATTATTCTGAATTCTTTTTCTGGAATGTTTCCTATCTCCACTTCATTTAGTTGTTTATCTGGGGTTTTATCTTGTTCCTCTATCTTGTACATAGCCTCTGCCTTTCATCTTGACTATCTTTCTGTGAATGTAGTTTTTGTTCCACAGGTTGCAGGATTGTAGTTCTTCTTGCTTCTTGTGTCTGCCCTCTGGTGGATGAGGCTATCTAAGAGGCTTTTCCAAGTTTTCTGATGGGAGGGACTGGTGGTGGGTAGAGCTGACTGTTGCTCTGGTGGGCAGAGCTCAGCAGAACTTTAATCTTCTTGTCTGCTGATGGGTGGGGCTGGGTTCCCTCCCTGTTGGTTGTTTGGCCTGAGGCAACCCAGCACTGGAGACTACTGGGCTCTTTGGTGGGGCTAATGGTGGACTCTGGGAGGGCTCACGCCAAGGAGTACTTCCCAGAACTTCTGCTGCCAGTGTCCTTGTCATCATGGTGAGACACATCCACCCCCCGCCTCTGCAGGAGACCCTCCAACACTAGCAGGTAGGTCTGGTTCAGTCTCCTATGGGGTCACTGCTCCTTCCCCTGGGTCCCGATGCACAAACTACTTTGTGTGTGCCCTCCAAGAGTGGAGTCTTTGTTTACCCCAGTTCTGTCAAAGTCCTGCAATCAAATCCCACTAGCCTTCAAAGTGTGATTCTCCAGGAATTCCTCTTCCCTTTGCCGGACCCCCAGGGTGGGAAGCCTGACGTGGGGCTCAGAACCTTCACACCAGTGGGTTGACTTCTGTGGTATAAGTGTTCTACAGTTTGTGAGTCACCCACCCAGCAGTTATGGGATTTGATTTTACTGTGATTGCGCCCCTCCTACTGTCTCATTGTGGTTTCTCCTTTGTCTTTGGATGTGGGGTATCTCTTTTGGTGAGTTCCAGTGTCTTCCTGTCGATGCTTGTTCAGCAGTTAGTTGTGATTCCAGTGCTCTCCTACAAGCCCACCTTTTTATCGGGTTTCTGTTTCTTTGTAGTAGCCTAATCTCAAGGCCTTGCTTTTGGACTGCCATTTTGAAAACATATGCCATTCATCACAATTCAAATACTGATGCAAGAAATGCATAAAACTGATGTATAACATGTTGAAGTATTTAGAGAGACGTTTACTGATATATGCAACTTTCTTTGAAATGCATCAAAAAACCAGGATGGATTGATGGATGGGGGTGTGGACAAGTGAGTATAGATAAAAAGCCAATTGTGTAATCTGGGTGGTGGATACGCACATAGCCATTGTAAAATACTTTCAATTTCATTATGCGTTAGAAAATTTTCATAATAAAATGTTGGGGAAAAATGTTCCTTTGTATTTTGGCACATCTATTGATTTTTTTCATTATTAAAAGGTAAGCCTGTAAAATATTCATTTGCCTGTTCTATCATACTTTATAAGTGAAAAAGACATACCACTGATTCCATATCATGAAGTGTTATTGGCTTGTGCAGCATCATCTTGTAAAATGGGCGGATGAAAAAGCCTTGCAAAAAATCAAATATATTCAAAATGATTACCAAGTGAAAGAAATCAGATAATTACATTAAAAAAAAAGTTTTAGGCTTAATACTAACCATCCAACAGTTTGCCATGATAAACTGCCATCCCAGCTACCCGGCCAATAAACTTGAAGTAAGAGAGGTGATCTTCATTACACAATCCAGAGTTGGGATTTATCTGTAGGGTATAATTATCCCTGTAAAGATAACCACATTTGAATGTTCCTTTCTATATTTCATACAAAAATTTTAATATGACTAAATAACTGTAAATCATCTCCCTCTTTTCAGAGTTGTTTACCTCTGTTAGAACCATATTACACCATTGGATTTAATGGTTTTAAAAATAGTCATTTGGATCAAAAGGTGGAAACAATCCAAAATGTTATTGAAAGATAAATGGATAAACAAAATGCGGTAGATACACATAACGGGGTATTATATAGCCTTCAAAAAGAAGGAAATTCTACCACATGCTGCTACATGGGTACAACCTTGAAGACATTATGCTAATGAAGTCAGTTACAAAAAGACAAATACTGTATGATTCTACTTATATGAGGTACTGAGAATAGTCAAATTCAGAGAGACAGAAAGTAGAACGGTTAATGCCAGGGAATGGGGGAGATAGTGTTTAAAGGGTATGGAGTTTCAGTTTGGGATGATGAAAAAGTTCTGCAGATGGATGGTGGTGATGGTTACACAACAATGAATGTATTGTACTTAATGCCACTGAACAATGTACTTAAAATGATAAAAATGGTAAATTTTATGTTATGTATATTTCACCATAATTTTAAAAAGTTATTTCTGAAACAACATTAGTTACAGTCTCCGTTTTCTGACACACTATGATGTACATTTTCCTTGCATCACATCACTCTGTTACTTTCAAAACAGTGATTTTCTTTCTGTATACAGTCATTGTAAAGGTACTTACGTAGCAGAATATTCAAACAACCCATAATAAGGATTAAACATTTCCTTCGAAATCAGAAAGAACCATTCTCTGGCGACTCCTCCATAATCTAGTCCCTTTTCGCCATCAAACTCAATCCACAGTCTAGCCTTGAGGAAGTCTGCTCTCTTGACCCCCATAATTCTCCTGTAAGAGTCCTCAAGGACAGTTGCACGGCGAAGTTTCATTTCAAATTTGTTTGGAATGTCATTCTGAAAACCCAGAGAAGAGAGACTAATGGTTTAAATCAATTCAACAAGATGACACATTTCTCTCATGAACGTTATAAAATTCATTGTATTCTACCCTGTGCCCAAGATCCTTTTTCAGGGAAAACAGGACTAGGTATATTGTCTGTATTTCCTCCACGGTATGAAATCACTCATGCATTTTCTCTAGTCACTTAATTACATAGACTTCTGATTGTCACATCTGAAGAAGCAGCTACTGATGGTGGTAATAAGGCTCACGTGAAGGCACTTCATGAACAGTTCTTTCCGTCTTAAGATCCAATGAAGAAGACCATTCTGTGACCTGCAGTCAGTCTAGCCACTGCCTGCTACTTGTGTGCCTGTTGGCTCAGGGTTCTTCCCTGCCCTCCACTTTTCCTCCTTGGAGCCTGCCTGCTTCACTCATTAACAGGTGCTAACATTTACAGACTGTGCCCGTACTGTTCCCAGCATTTTAATGGGTTAACTCACTTACTCCTCATAACAACACTATGAAGAAGCTACTATTATTGTCTTCATTTTATGGGTGAAGAAACTAAAGATACAAGTTAAGAAAGTCTTAGCTCCTGACTCTCTGTTCTTAGTGAATGAGCTCTGTTGCCTCACTCATCCTTTGTACATACTTTGCTTATATGACAAATGTAGATAACTATGCTTTTAGGCAGACCTTGTAAATTACATAGAAATATATCTGAATAGTTTATTCTTGAGTGCTTTGTGTGCAAGGTTCAAGTGGAAACCATGAAAAGGAAACATACTATAAATATTCTGTCACTTCAAAAAGAGGGTTAGCTCTAAGGGAAAAAAAATCAATTTCACTCTCATATTTAAGAAAAGTGGAAAGTCCTATAGAAACATAATAATACAAGCAGTTTATATAAGCAATATAAGCATAACATAATCATTTTCCTCTGCTGCTTATGCAATTTTAAAAAGTGGTAAGATTGGAGAAAAGGAATTTTAGAATTTTAGGCACTAGGCAAACAGTGCAGGTAACTCAGCAAGCATTTACTGAAGGCCCGCTCTGGGCTAGGTCCATGCTAGGTAGGTATCGCAGTGGGGGCAGAGATGGGAGGAAAAGGGAATAAAAACATGGCATAAGATGTGGTCACTTTCTCAAGGAGTTTATAATTTGGTATGTGTGTGAGAAACAAATGTAAATGTTACTAATTCTGAGATTTAAAAGGTAGGAAAATTGTTAAAAATAGAAATAGACGCAAAGTTCTTGTGGGCAGAGAGACTGAGCTATTAATTGCAAGTGAGACAATCAAGGAGGCTTCAAGAGGGGGAAGGGAGAGGGCTTCCCTGGTGGCGCAGTGGTTGGGAGTCCGCCTGCTGATGCAGGGGACACGGGTTCGTGCCCCGGTCCGGGAAGATCCCACATGCCGTGGAATCGCTGGGTCTGTGAGCCACGGCCGCTGAGCCTGCGCTCCGCAACAGGAGAGGCCCGGCAGTGAGAGGCCTTAGTACTGCAAAAAAAAAAAAAAAAAAGAGGGGAAGGGAGACAGGGACTGAGCAACAGCATGCAGGAGGGGTCTAAGCCATCTGACAGCTGGCCGGTACAGAAGGAGGAGGGGAGGGAGAGGAGGGATTAGAGCGCAAGAAGGTTTAGAAGCAGTGTGAGGCCACAGTGTAGACAGCGCGAAGGCTGACCAGGAAGAGCTGCTGAGCAGGAAGCCACAGGATCGGACTGGTGGGTTCTCAGAGGCTGATGGCGTCGAGTGTAAAGGGTGTTTTTAAGGAGAGACAAGAAACGTGCTGGTCAGTGAAAGACCCCTGAAACACCATGTGAGAGAAGACGAGTGGACCATGTGAGTGAGCAGTGGCAACGAAGAGAGGGTTGAAGGAGAAATTTCCACCTCTGAGCCGAGTGGTGGACCATGCATGGGTTCTAGAGTCAGGGGACACTGTGTTCAAGTCCCGCTTCACCTCACACATCTTTTCAAAGGCTTAATTTCCTCACCTATAAAACAGGGACGATAATACTGACCCTCAGGGCGCTGTTTCAGGACTTATTAGGATAGCGCATTTCTTGCGCTGACACAATACCAGGCATGCAGTGATCTCCGTAATGATCAGCCACCCTTATTCCTAACTAATGAGATGTTAAGGATTAGGCAGAAGAAAAGGTTAAAGACAGCTCAAAGCTCTGGAGCACTGATTTAGATATTTTCATCTCCATCTTGCTCTTTTGCTGTGATGTGTCCAGATAGGGATTTTAATTTTCAAATCCTGCTTGGGAAATTTTGTTAAACTGAGGATTCAGATTCTCAGCCTCTTTTCTCAGGCTCTCCAGTCTCTCTTTCTGGAACAGCTTCATGCTTCTTAAGCTTTCTTTCATAATTTTCATCTTTTTATGTATCTTTGTTGCATTCTGGGTAATTTCTTCTCTTAATCACCAATCTGATATGTCAGGTGGCTTAAGAGAATGGACCGCGCTAGACCACTTGGTTTGTTTCTGGCTTTGCCACTAATAACCATGGAACTTGATCACATTGCCTAATTTCTCTGAACCTCAGTTTCCTCAGATTTAAAATGTGATAATAACAGTCCCTTCCTTATAGAGTTATTGTAGAGATTACACGTAGATAAGACACGTAACTTGTTAAGAAAAACGCCTGTTATGTAGTGAAAGCTCAATAAATATTACTGCTTTCATTATGGTTTTTGTGTTCTGTGACCTGCTGCCTCATCAACCATTAGATACTGTAACATGCTTGTAAGTGTTCAGACTGGCAAATGGAGAAGCTAGTGCTTCTATTCCACCAATACACTGTCATTAAGAATGAAAATATTTACCAGACAAGTAACTCAAAATAGACTTAAAATCCCAAATAATTTTAAGAGGTAGAAAACAAATTTCGAGTGATTTTAACATAAAATTATTATTGAAAATGAGTGTAAAACATTGATGACATTTTAGGGCTTTATTCAGGCATAAAATATCTGCACTATAAAACTATCATATTTCATTTTTTTGTTAAATTTAGGATGAGAAAATCTGTGGAAGCAGACCCACCATCTTGAATCTGGAAAAGCAGCCTTCAGGCTTGGAAGGCAAGTAAGTGTAACCCAATATAGCCACCTAGTGGCAGTACTCCTAAACTGCAGGGCAAGGGGAAAAGCACGAGCAAATTAGAAAGGCATTAAAAAATGGTCATCACCTTCACAGATATAGAGAACAAATTAGTGGCTACCAGGGGGAGCGGGAAGGGGGGAGGGGCAATACAGACTTGGGGAGGAAGGGTTATTATGGAGTTACATGAAATCGTGTGTGTGAAACCTTTGAAAACTAAAGCACTATGGAATTTAAAGAATCTTTCAATTTTTAAAAATTACTAAAAAAAAAATAGTCATCACCAACAGAAATGAAATAGATGGGCAGATGAGTTTAGTTCCAAACATAATGAATTTGTGGTGATGGAAAAGAGAGTAGTGAACATTTCTGATAAGCAGAAGGAGACAAGCAATAAGAGGACTGCTCCAACCACAGCTGTACTGTCAAATTATGCAGAGATATATTATATTTGAAGCTGTAAATAACGAATGACTAACACTGGAAAACAATAGTCAAAGCAGAAAAGGAATCCAGAGAGTCCTCCTACACAATTAAGTCCAGGCCTGGGGATAATCTCCTGAGTTATTCTTGCTTAGTTTCTACAAAACCCAAACCCCACAAACCCACGAGGGAACCAGGTTAGAGCTCTTTAAAAGCACACTTCTAATACTATTTTTCTATATTACAAGGTATACTGAAAAATAAAGACATAAAATAACTGTGGTCTCTAATCATATATTACAGGTACTCAAAAAATACACATCCTTTCCCTAAAAGAAACTATTCAAAGTTGTTAATATATAGAATAAATTCTCTGTTACTTTTTAAAATGCATTTCTCATGCTTTCAGTCTATATGACAATCATTCCTGAGAACTCGTTATAAGTATCACTAACCTGCTTCTTCAACTTTCTTCGGAAGAACTCATACTTTCTTTTGTAATCCCTGGAGTAGGGCACTGCCTTGAGTTGAAAATGTTGGAAAAATAAAGAAGGTTTAAGTTGTTTCATTCTGGAACAATTTTACAAACTCCCCTCTGGGTATTTGATGAACATAAGTTAAAGGCATTAAAAGAGAATATTTGAAAAGTTTAATTCAAAGAAAAACCATATATATAATTTAAACATTTTTAATTTCTCTGTTTAAGATAAAATTGTATTCAGCAATTCCTATGGCTGTAATTTTCATCATGCAATACTCTTGAAATGCAACAGGCCAGAAACAGGAAATGTCTTCCAAGTAGAGAAATATTAGAAATGAACATTTCCATTTCTAAAGAGGCTTTCAAAGTGATTTCTTCATTAAAGGAGTAATTTGAAAAATATACTTTTTGCTTGAACTCTGAGGAGTTGCCTTTTTTATCCATTACTTTAAAAGACTAAACATGGAATCAGAAGAGTAATCCACAAGAACTGTATCTTCAATTTTACTTATTTTTGTGAATTAGCAAACAGTTAAAATCTGAAAAACTGAAGTTGGAAAAAGAAGCTATATAAAAGAGGAAAATGATTTTCCTATCGTTAATCTGACTCAAGAGCAGTGTAAACATCATACATGGTCATAACTGTACTTAAATGTGAGTACGTTTTATATACCGGTATTTACAACGATTTCAACCAAAAAGTTCAAGTCATGACCCTGAGTTGATAGGGTGCTCTCTGCTTCCTCACCAGATACACTCTTGGCTCCTTTGATCTGCTGAGGATTGCCAGCCTTCTTCTTCAGACAAGTACTAGCCTGAGCACGGCAGACCACTGCCTTAGTATTTGACTATCTGGCTCACTGGTTTCACAAGGCTGCCACGCAGAGTAAGGATAATGACTTTATATGCTCTTTTCAAATAACTGAGACCTGGTGTACAGGCGGTGGGGAGAGGGGAGATTTGCAAATGTGCTTTCCTCTCAACACCTTTAGTGCTATGTCCTTGATCAAACACTCTTGAAGAGACAGGTAAGTGGACAACCCCATCAGAGGATCCTGATACAAAGAGACTTACTGGTCCAGTTATTGCTACATTCTGCAGCCGAGGATCTTCCCATTGCGTTCTTTTTATATCTGAAGAAAGAGAGAAAAAAAGATGTTCTCCATCCTCATGTACAAAATTTGATACTGCAAAAGATAATGTAATGAAAATAATCACATTGCACATACTGTGATTTATGTAGAAGATTCTTCCATCGGTGTGAGTTCTTTCTTCCCATCCTGGCTATAATGAAGAATATATTTCAGTTATGTTAGGAAACGGTGTTCGATGTATGGGCAGAGAAATAGATTTGGTTATATGGTTGATTTCAGTTGCATATTCCATTCTTAGTAGAAGACATCAACACTTCAACAATAATATTAATTATTATTAAATGTTAAAGAACTACTGTATTCCAAAATACAAATGTTTGAGATAGCCAAGTTAGATGGGTAGCAGTTCTAGAAACTTACAGGTAAAGGCCCCAGGTCATTGGAGGAATCAAGTGATGTCTTTCCTCTCACATGAGCTGGAATTTTCAGTCTTGGATCTTCCTTTTTTGGTAGAGTAAATAAAGAAAACAATACACACACACAAACTTTAAAATCATGAAAGTCAATCTGTTACTACGTTTTCTAATATCAATGGATATCACTTTTATTTCTTTTGCTTACTCTATGAAATAATAGGTTCTCATCTAAAATCTATCACTCACAGGCTACAATATTCAGTTCTCAGATCTCAGAGGAGGATCAGTATTAACTCACTATCTCTTTCACAGAAACCATTCGGAGTATTTTGCCCACTCTTTATGGACTGTGTCACTACTTAGGGCTCTTCTCTAAATAAAAACTGGTGTAAGAGTGGGACATAAAACTGGAGCACATGTTATTTCTGAGGCCCTGAACATGCTTTTAGGCACCTAGCTGCTAAGGTGTTAATTTATTAATATTTATGAAAGATAGGAAGGTAAGCGCAAAAAGGTTATTAAAGGCAATTCAAATTGTTGAAAGAAAACAAAATTTAATTTATTGATGTATAATTTTAATATTATTTTCTTAAATCATTTATTGTATAATTTTAGTTTTATTTAGGTATATTGGTGTTTTAAACAAATTTATTAATCAAAATCTCTTCATCTGCAGCTGATTTTCAGTAATTTTTCAATTACTGGTGAACCAACTGCTCAACAACTTTAAGCCTCATCTTAACATAAAAATACCTATTCTACCTAGTCTCATAAGTTTTTTTGGGTACTATGAGATATGGATTCAAAAGTACTTTGGAACTATAAGCCTCATATAAAGGGAAAGGATTATGACTAAATATCTTCCTCAGTATTCATGGCTAGTGAGCTAAAAACTGCAAACGTGGTAATTCCGTGGCAGTCCAGTGGTTAGGACTCCACACTTCCACTGCAGGGGGCGTGGGTTCGATCCCTGGCTGGGGAACCAAGATCCCACAAGCTGCACAGTGTGACCAAAAAAACACACACACACAAAGACAAACAAACAAAAACCCCCAAAACTGCAAACAGGAAGTAAATGTATCTCCATGACAATCCCCCCAAATATTAAAAATAGGCATAAACATATTGAATAGAAATAATCCTATTAAGAATTCAACCTATCTCTAAATGAGGACTAGGAAATGTAGGGTATATTAATGTATAATTAAAGATTATCAAGAACTACACATGAGACACTATTATTGTTGTTATAAATTTAAACTGGAGAGCACTGAAGTTACCCAGGTGGTGGTTTTGGTGTTGTGGTCAATGAAGAAAGGCCTCCCGTTTGGTGCATGCCGGACTTCCCAGCCTTTGGGAAGGAATCCTTGCTCCACTTCAGATGGCTGGGTCACCTGCTGTGCTGCGTCACTCGTGGGGGCCTGCGGGTGAGGGCCTGCAGAAGAACCCTGGCTTGATGGTAGCTGACTGGTCTCCACTGTGGCCTAGAACGTTAATTTAATCGTGTTGCAGTGTTTATAGAGAACACACAAATAGCTGTGGTTAAAAAGGTAACTTAACCTGCAAACAGCACACACAATTATAAATAGGCCTAAAGATTGGAGGCTCATTTTTCCAATACAGTGTTTTGTCAAAGTTTGTTTTTAAAATAATTTACAATTTCTCAGCTGATTCTTGAGCAGTAAGAATGCTGGTTAACCGTCAGTCTGTTAGCCCTAGTTGCAAGGGAAGCTGCAGTGCCAAGTGGAGAAGGTTGTCTTTGCTCACCCAGAAGACTCATATAGAGTGGGAATTTCCCATACACACAAAGTGGGTTCAAATGCTGGGAAGACAAAATGAATGACAAACATATACTACAGTAATGCATACCTGAAAGGTAATATATTCATGTGATGAAATATAAGGCAGTAGTTAAAAGAAATAAACTGGATTTATATATAAAACAACATGATAGGGTTTTAAAACAATGGTGAGCAAAATAATATTTAGAATTATATAATACATCTTTGCAAAACTTGACACATGGACATAAATAACATTTTGCATTGTTTAGCTCTCTATTAAGTACATAAAATAGGCAGGAAGAATCCCCAACAAGCTCACGATGGTAGTTCCCTCTGGGTAGTGGGGTCAAGTGCTTGGCTAAAAGGAATTTAGTTTTATCTGTAAGATTTTATTTTAAAAAAGAAAATGTCTAGAAACATATATGGTGATTTGTTAATGGCGGTAAATTCAGGGTGTTAAGAAAATCGGTATTTACGATCTTATTCTCTGTACTTTTCAGTTTTAAAAAATTTCTCAATAAGAGACATGGTGATAAGAGAAAATATTTTCCTAAATGCTTGCAAGGAAGTATCACAAAAGGCGCTCACTGTTGCCAAGGACAAAGTGTCATCACGACAAAGTTCTTTGATAGATACTAATCATCAAGATTATCTTTTAGCAAAATAATGATCTTAACCATTCAAATTACACAATTACCCAGTGGACCAGATCATTTACTTTGTCCTCCTATTCCCAATTGGACTTGTTTTACATAATAACAAGCGGTGATTCATGTATATTAGAGATCGGCCGGAAATGGCAGACAATTAGCACCAATATCAGAAAATAATTAGAAGCATCCAGCATATACTACAAAGTGACGTAATAGCTTCCATAGCTTTCAAATTATGTAAGAAAACACATTAATGGATAGATTGCAGGGTACCTGTACAGTGGGCTTTATCCAGGTAGTAGTTCTGCAATTATGATCCACGTAATATGATCTTCCTCTTTCATCTTGTTTTTCTTCCCAACCTGGTGGTAATCCAGATGAAGTAGGCAAGAGCTAAGTGAAGAATAACAGAAGAATTAAATATTAATAAGAAAGAATCCTTTTTTAAAGGACCACATCCCTTTTTCACTGCTAGCTCTCTTTATTTTTATTTTTTTTTAAGATTTTTTTTTCGATGTGGACCATTTTTAGAGTCTTTATTGAATTTGTTACAATATTGCTTATGTTTCACGTTTTGGTATATTGGCTGTGAGGCATGTGGGATCTTAGCTCCCCGACCAGAGATCGAGCCTGCACCCCTTGCATTGGAAGGCATAGCCTTAACCACTGGACCGCCAGGGAAGTCCCCCTGCTAGCTCTCCTTAAAATGAATCATGTTTTAAATCATATTTTAAAGTGTACAGCATTTCACTTAAAAAAAAAAACTCCAGTAGGACAGATAATAATGAGAATGGTAACACTAAAAATCACGAGAGTAATAACAACCACACACTAAGTGCTTTAACACAGATCATGCCATTTAACCTCCACACAAACCTTAATGAGATAATTAAGATTACTGGTGCATTTTACTTAAGGATGAAACTGAAGCTTAGAAAATGGAAGCAATTTCCTACCAGATAACATTGCTAGTATGCAGCTGAGATTTGCACCCAGGTAGTCAAACTACAGATATGATCACCCATAAGTGCCAAGTCAAAAGTTACCCCTGCTTTCTTTCTGTGAGGGCTGGGGACATGCTGATTATTGTAGTGTATTACTAATGAACAAAAGAGGTCTAGTTTTCCAGGTTTACTTAAAATAGTCCAGGTCTGGCCTTCCTTTTGTCTTTT
The DNA here is from genome assembly GCF_964374135.1 of Grampus griseus. Taxonomy (NCBI): domain Eukaryota; kingdom Metazoa; phylum Chordata; class Mammalia; order Artiodactyla; family Delphinidae; genus Grampus; species Grampus griseus. The sequence goes on from NC_139018.1 coordinate 99,416,781, forward strand.
TTTTTTTCATGAGCTTTAATTTTTTAAATTTTTTTGGCCGTGCGGCAGGTGGGAGTCTTAGCTCCCCGACCAGGGATCAAATCTGCGCCCCCTGCATTGGAAATGCGGAGTCTTAACCACTGGACCGCCAGGGAAGTACCCGTTTTGTCTTAGAGATTAGACTCTTCAAGGTTTCGCCTGGTTCCCTCATGTGTCCTACCTATACAAACTATCACACTAGTCTGTTCACTAGATATACTGTTCCCTAGATGTACGGGGGTTAGATGTACATTGCTGACAGTTATGATGAGCTGTGAGTCTACAAAATAATGGAATTCAAATTTGCCCAACTTTACAAAGGTCCTACAGCTGGTGAGTAGATACATAGGATGTAGTAGACACATCTACACGATGCCATATCATGAGCTACTGAGACATGTAACAACATGGATAAACCTCAGAAACATCACATGAAGTGAAAGAGGCCAGATACGTAAGACGGCATGCTGTATAGTGCCACTTATAAGGCAAAACTAGCAACAAAAGCAGATGAGTGTTCACCTGGGGCTGAGAGTAGGTATTAGGATTAAGAAAACTTTTTGTGGCGATGGGAGAATCTCACACTTGACTGTGGTGATATTTGCACAACTGCATAAATTTACTAAAACTCATTTATTTGTGTACTTAAAAATGGGTGGATATTATGGCATGTAAATTATACCTTAAGAAAGCTGTAAACATGCAACCAAACAAAAGAGACCTCTAATCAACGTATTGAGAAGAAAAAGGCACGGAAATCGCTTTTCCAGTACATAAAATGTAAATCATCTCTAGATTCTATGGCTCATCTGGTGTACTTAAAATAGTTTCTCGGATGAGTGCCTGTCAGTCAATCAGAAATTCGCCAGTTTCAATGCATAGAGGAAATGATGAAGTGAGGCGGGAGAAATACCAGGGATCTCCTTAAGTGGCTCCAGGCGAGTGGAGGTGGACAGACACGGGGCAGTAAGTGAGAGGAAGGCTGGGGAGGGCAGTCTTGCCGTGGCATCCACCCTCTTGCTGATGGTCAATGGTGACTGGACCAGCTGCACAGGTGGGTACCCCTTCCTTCCTCAGCACAGGGTCCATGTCCCTCTCTTGATGCAGGGCCACCTTTTTAGATAGATGAGCCACTCCTAGGTCGAGGACTTCTGGGCCTGTGCATTCCTTTGCTGGAACTCCCGTGAAAGCAAAAACAATCCCCACTTTTCAAAATTAATATACAGACTGCCATTCAAAATCACAAATGGTTGGTGGGAAAAAAGTGAGGTGGCCAGTCCAAGTGGGGAACTGGAACACTCACAGACCCAGAATGGGGAGAGAATTAGGACATGGAAACAGGCTATTTGGAAGAAAGAGCTCAGACAGAAGGGAAGGTGGCTGGGGCAGGTGGGGGGGTCTGTGGGTGGCTAAGAGGGAGGGGAGGCTGAAAGGGCCAGGAGCCTGGGTGTTTACATTTGCTTTGAAAAACAAGCGGGGACCATCTGAGGAAGAGACAAACTCAAAGCAATGATGCTTGAGTCAGAAAGAGGATGGAGGCCATGACGTTGTTAGGTCTAAGCTCCAGTCCAGGTCATGGCGGGAGATGCTACTGAGGAAGCAGCGGACGGCTCCTCAGCGGGCTGATGAGGTTCATCCTGGCCGCCAAGGCTGCCGACACCAGGGCACACCTGCCTGAGGGACCGGCCCCTGACGCAGCTTCATGCACGGGGCAGAAACAGTCGCAAGATGCCACAGGCCAGGCACAGAGCAGAGGCCACTGGAGACCACAGTCTCGATCTGTACACAACACCTCCAGCCCACACAGCGCTTCACCTGCCAAGCCCAGACGCTACCCACCAGCACATGGGGACTTGGCTTTCTCATGATGGGAGAGACAGGTCTCCAGGTTTTGTCTTTAAAGGGCCTGCCTATCCCATTTCCCCTCCCTCAACCTCATCCCCCAGAGCCCAGATGCTGTGCTGGATCAAACGTTCATGTTCAGCATTCCAAAAAAAAAAGTTGCTGCGTCTTATATTTTTATTGAGGACTGAGGGGAGAGGCTAAAACTCACCACAGGAAGTGTAGGCTGTTCCTCAAAAGTATAGGCTTGTAAGCTGCCTCTTCTGCTGGAATGATTCTTATAAAAGAAAAAAAAAAGAACGACAATAACCTTAGGTCTCTGCTTTGTCTTTGAATGGCAGATAAGGTAGCAGGGTGGGTATGATGGGGCAGAAGAAAGAACACCCACCCCACCCACTCTCAGCCTCACTCAACACCACGACACCCCCGCCGATGCCTTCCAACTTCCAGCTCACGCTTGTCCCTCGAGTCCTAGACTGTCTCCTGGACACTTTCTCTTGAAGGTCTAACAGAGAATCCTTTATTGTGTCCAAAACTGGATTCAGCTTTTCCCTGTCCACACCCACTCAAACCTGTTCCTTTGCAGGTATTCCTCGTCTCAGTGGGCAGCAAGGGAGGCCAGCAGCTGCCCTAGGCAGACATCGGTCAGCCCCCAATTTCTCCCCCTCCTGTCCCTTACAGCCGGGTCAGTTACCAGATCCTATGCATTCTATTTCTTTACTAGCTCTCAAATACATTTCCCTTACACTTTTTTTTTAAACTTCAGGTTTTCATCCTTTATCGCCTTGGCTATTACTATGGCAACATCCTAACAGATGTGCTTGCTGCAAGTCTCATTTGCTTAAATCTACTCTCCATACCCCGTGCTGCAGCCAGAGAGCGTTCTGCAGCGCAGATTTCCTCACATCATTCTCTCACTCCGAGCCCTTCGACGACTTAAATTCACTAGGATAAAATCTACAGCACAGAGCACAATGGTTAGTGAGCTTCCGGACCCGGCTCTTCCTGCTGGCTGCAGCCCTCCAATCTCACAACCCACCCTCTGGACACTCCAGATTACTTGTTTCCTGGAACTCGCATAATTTTTCTTTCCTTGTGCTTTTATATGCACGCTGTTGTTGCCATCTGAAATATTTTAGTTCTGTTACTTAATGACATTAAAATTTATAATATATGTATAAATTAAGTCAGAGGAGCCTCTGTAGGATTGTTTACAGTAACAAAGAACTGTAAACCATCTAAAGTCCATCAAAGGAGACTGGAGAAATAGCTTAAGGGTTACTTGCACCAGGGAACGATGTTTGATTATTTTGTTGTTGTTGGTTTTAAAAAGAGCACACCTATATTTACTGAAATGGTCCAATGTCTATGATACAGTATGTAAAAAAAGTAAGTTACCAGAAAGTGTGCACAAGATGATCCCAGGTTAAAAAAATGATATACAAATATGTCTGTGCATGCATGTTTATGAATATGTAGAAAATGTTTAAAACTATATATGCCAAACCATTAATGGCAATTGAGGGAGCACATGTTAGAGGTAAAATGGAAGATTCAATTTTTGCTTTATAGACTTCAGTACTGTTTCAATTTTTAACCATGACCATATAATACTTTAAAAATAATAAATTAATTTTTTTTGAATTAATATGCACATGGTATGAAATTCAAAAGGTACAAAAGATATATGCCCCGTTTACCCTGTTCCTCTCTTCAGAGCTGAGCAATGTTACCAAGTTTAGTTTAGTTTTCAAGAAATATGATACACATATTTATTCTCTGTCACGTAAATAATTTTATAAATGGTAACATACCAAAAACACTGTTCGGTACCTTGGTGTTTTCCACCGAACGATATCTCTTAGGGATTGTTCCATACAACATATACATTCAAAGATACTTCATTCTTTTCAATGGCTGCATGGTATTTCATTGTACGGATGCCACCTTTTACTTTTTTTTTTTTAACCATCTTTATTGGAGTATAACTGCTCTACAATGGTGTGTTAGTTTCTGCTGTATAACAAAGTGAATCAGCTATACATATACACATATCCCCATATCTCCTCCCTCTTGAGTCTCCCTCCTACCCTCCCTATCCCACCCCTCTAGGTGGTCATAAAGCACCGAGCTGATCTCCCTGTTTTATAATTTAAAAAATAATAATAACAGGAAGAAAGGGAATAGGACCTTATGTGATTTATCACCAGCAAATCAATATAGCTTATCCTTTAAGTCTTTGACCTTTCCCACTCCTCTGACCAAAAAATAAAATGAAATGAATGGAAGATAGAATAGACGGATGGAAGAAAGGAGGGGAAGGGAGCAGGCAGGCAGACCTGCTCTTGGATATTCACACAGGCATTTACACAGAACTGTCTACATTGAAGCGTCTTAAGGGAGGTGCTAGAAGTCAGCAAACTTTTTCTGTTAAGGTCCAGATAGGAAATATTTTTTATGGGCCAAGCGGTCTCTGCTTCAACTACTCAACTATGACGATCTAGTGTGAAGGCAGCCATAGGCAATACTTAAACAGATAGGTGGGCTGTAGGCTGAAGATAACTTTAACCAGCATATAACCTGCATGTGGTCAGCCCTCCATATTTACTAACTGAATGAAAAGCAAGGAATTCCAACTGGAAATGACCACAGCATCTTCAGATGCCTCTTTGTCTTCCACTGAAAGGTCTCCCTTGATAAGGTTAGAGAGCTAGCCACAAGGACCTCATCAGGGCAGTGTATGTTGGAGTATTTGCTTCTGGACCCCACAGACGGCAATTTTTCAAGCAGTTGCTGAAGTGAGAAGGTCATCTATCTTCTTGTTTAGTCAAAGTACATCAGCTCTTATTCACATGTGTGTTGGTGACATGTGTGGTATAACTGAGAAGGAGAAAAGTAACCCTAAACACCCAGGACCCACCCTGGCACTCATCGGCATCATCAAGGCAAAATCAACACTACTCTGTAATCATGCCTAAACACAGCAACATGTGAACACTGTCCAAGCCACAAAATACCAATTACCTCTCTATCCTGGCAGATATAAGTGACTGCTGCTTTTTTGCTAAATATAGCTTTAGTCTCGTGACAGATAAGATTTGAGATACCCAATCACAGAATAATCTCTGTTTCCTGACAGCATCCAATGCAGAGCAAAGTCCTGCTTCCTTAAACCCTCCTCAAAATTGACTAACATGAGCCCAAATCCTTTAAGTCTTTCCTAACATACTGCTACTGAGACACTCGTGGTGTGTTTTCCCCTTGCTGAAGTGAGTAATAAACCCAACTTGTTCAATTACAGGTGTGTTCCTGGCAGCCTTTGGCTGGAGGGCCCTGATTTATGTAATGGACATTTAGACTCCAATGACCATTTGGATTTTCCATAACTCTGCCTCATACTATTAGTGGGAATATTTGAAAACGGCCGTGCTGTAAAGTACCAAAGTCCCTAACACATTATTACGTGTAACTTAAGACAATTTTTTTCTCATCACAAGAAAAAAAAAAAAAAACTTGTCAAGTGTTGGATAGTAACTAAACTTATTGTGGTTATAATTCTGCAACATATTTATAAAATCATTATGGTGTATATCTTAAACTAATACAATGTGTTATATCAACTGTATCTCAGTAAAACTGGAGGAAAAAAGATAACATTCAGTCTTTAGACACTGAATGGAATAATATATAATACAAAATCCTGAAGCTCCAACAAAATCTAAGACCATCTTACTGAGCTGGATACTGGCTGGCCAGTGGCTGAATTTCCATAAACAGTGAGTCTGGCATTCAATTCTTCTGCAAGATTAGTCTGGACATCCAAGTTATTTGATGGTGGAGATGAGGGGAAGGCCTGATGGCTGTACATGGTAGCTTCATCTTCTCTTATAACTTCCCAGTTCTAAAATGAACAGAATAAGCTTAAGCCACACATACCTTAATCTACTGCTATAACATATGTCTATCAACAAGAATGAGAAAATGATTTCTACCTCGGAAGACTCTCGGCTGTAAACACTTTCTGTTTCCTCAGATATCTGCCGCCTGGTGGTGAATGCACGCTGGGCTTGCAGTTGAATGTTACCATTCTCAGCATCTGTTAGGTTGTCCCTGTATTAGAAATGTAAAAGCCATCACCCATGTCTGAAGAGAGTAAAAGTGATAGTCAAAAATTCTGTTTTCATTAAAAAAAAAACCTATATTAGATCAGAATTTATTGTTCTGGGCCAAAGGTTGCTTCAAAAGGCATAGATTAAGTCCTAGGCACCACGGTACCTGCAAGAGTACCTTATGGAGTTAAAGTTTTTGTGAAAATGTGTAATTCCTAATATTTTCATTCATCCCTGTGCCTAGGATAAGGTCTCCCATATATGGGCACTCAAAAAGTATTTGTTGAATGAATGAATACCTGAGAGTTTCTTAAATAATTTCATTATATTATTACTTCACCATGTTCTTACAAGAGTAAAATCTAAAGTAGCTCCAGAAAGTTCCTAAAACAGAAGCTTTAAGAGTTACATATACATCTTCATGAATCAGACAGTAACATTTTCCAGAACTGATCTTTAGCCAAGAGTAGATTTCCCATGTAGGAACGCAGAGGGCAGAAGGAAAGACAGTGTAAGGACGCTATAATTAAAAACTTGATAGAGTACAGATTAAATGGTATCTATCTGCTTTTGATCATATACAGTAATGGACCGCTTCTGAAAAAGGACAGTAGTAAAGGCGTGTCGGAATCTAGGAAAGGTACGGTTCATCAGACTGAACACCCACTCCCCAGTCATTTCTGAGTTATAGTGTTCTAGCTAGTTGTGTTTAATATAGCCAGACCATAAGATCTAGAATTTTATATAGATATTTAATAACAAAATTATTGTTCATTTATTTAATGACAGATAAGCCCAGGATAGTCAGAAGACCAGTTCTTACTGCACTGTTGCTGGAGAAAACATAGTGGTCCTAAGGGAATGCCTCACACTTTTTTCCTCCTAAATAGTTGATTTTTGCTGGCTGAAAACAACATCAACCACAGTGAAAAAAAATGTGATTCTGCTCAAGTCAGGCTTGCCATAATACTGAGGTATACAACAGGAGGATGTTGCAGAAATTTATCGCGCTTTCAGTCTTGCAATCTGTACGCCATTCTACAGAGATCAATGCCTCTGTGACACGAAGAACTTGGATCATTAATTTGCTTTGGAAGGATGTGAGAAGGGAAAATATCTATGAAAGTGCTTGGACTATATCAGATACAAAATACCAAAGCCAAAAATTAGAACATTAAGGGACAAATAAGAAAAATTTTATGTCTGTGTCAAAAAGAAGAAAACTAAAGAAAGACTTCATAAGGTTATAAGGAAGGATAAGTGGAAGGGTATTTGATAATAAACATGAATAATGGAAGAATTTATAAATGTTATTTACAAACATACAGTCTGATGATAATAAAAGAAAAATGTCACTGAGGAAACATAAATCAGAATACCTCAAAGGCCATTCTGTCCTTGATTTGGGTACATTGGAAAGTATGTATACATTGACCAGATTGGCAAATGGGTGTTTAACGAAAGACCTTATTATTGAGTCCTTTCAACTTTATAAATAATTTACACTTTAAAAATACCATACTGTAGAAATTAACATCTCATTATATTTTAGTAACAAACTACAAAAAAATCTCCAAGATTTTCTAAACTAGTCTCAAGAGAAAAACGTTTCTTTTGTGGCTACAATTAAAAACAGAAATAACTGGCAACTTATTAAAATAAAGAAGCAATTAGAAGGGTGGTATTTGTGACCCAAATACTTTTTAATACTATCAAATCATTTTAAAAAAGAAGCATCCATGATAGCATTTTTAAAGCCCTGGGCCATAAAAATCCTAGCATTCTTGCAGTTTTTGGATCCCCACACTATTATGAATCCATTTGAGTCATGACTTCAAAATGAAAACTAGTGGTCCAAAAGTATTCAGATTACAAACATGAAAGTCATCACATACTGAAGGGTTGGTCTTTTCCACTGTGTTCTTCTAGATTCATGGTTTACATAGTAGGTCCTTCCAAGAATATCCTGCCTCTCTTCCCATCCTGGAGGTAGAGGGGAAGGTTCTTGTTGCTGCTGCAAATGGCAAGCAGCATCTGGTTGGTCCAAAACCACCCAGCCAGGCTGAAAAACAGAATGGTAACAATTAAGTGTGTGCTTAATTTTTTTAACCTTATAAATTATGCTAGAGGAAGTTTTAAAAGAGATTTAGCACACCCAGTTCCAGAAACTATGCAAAGACAGAATTAGCACATTGTCAACTTTTAAGACCATAATAGGAATATCTTATGATAATGAAGATTTTTTTTTTTTGCAAAATGATAACATTTAAATTTTGCTTGAAAAACATTTTTTTTGGAAAAAATTTAAAACATGTCTAATAGGAGAAAAAGGACACAGAAAACTTTCAAATAAACAAACAGCACTGGAAGGCACTAAGAAATTGAAAAGCATAGTTTAACCTTACTCTATTCTCTAAATTATAAATAGGGATAATATCTTATTGGGCATTGTCTCTCCCACAGAGAAAGCACCTTGTTTATGGTGGAAATAAACAACTCTCTGAAACCTGAAAAAAAAAATCACTGGATGAAGGTCAAATATGTAGAGGCATGATAGGGAAGGGCAAATGATTTAGAAATAATTGAGTGATGGAAAAGACATGATGATTCTCTGGTCTGACTTTTCTCTTTCTCCTCTGGACCATGGAAAGGCATTTTGGTCAGGTCATAAAACAGTCAAAGAAAGAAAGTTTTGTTTTGTTTTATTTATATGCTAGGAAGGCACTGGAAATTTCCTCTGAGACTAGCAAGGGGCAAACATACAAAAACCCTTAGCTAGGGTAGTTATAGAGTAAGGAATTATTTGAAAAGGATAGCGAGGGTTAGTGACATGCTTTTATACAAGAAACCTCATAACAGAAAAGGCAGTCAGTAAAAGGTTCTGCTAAACATCAACACGGTTAGGAAGCACAAATACACTAGTGATGAAAACTTAAAAATTCTCCTAAAGGGACACAAAAGAAGACCTGAATGAATGAAGAGACATAATCTGATCTTGGCTAGGAAGATTTAATCTCAGAAAGGTGTCAATTCTCCCCAAGTTAATTTATAAAGTTGCCAAGATTCCAATAGAACTACATTATGGATTTTTTTGAAAATAACAAGGCAAGGCAATTTTCAAGTTCAAATAGAAATAAAAACAAGCAAGAATAATCAGCACAGTTCCAAAAAAGGAGAGTGAAGATTAACTTCATCAGATAAAACATACCACAAACCACAATAATGAATAGAATTGGAAAACTCAGAAAGAATCAAATTTATAGGAATTTAGTATACGATAAAGACATTTCAAATTTGTGAGAAGATAGGCAAATTACTTAGAAAAAAAGGAAAAAAATATCTGGGTTTCTACCTCATACCTTATAACCAGAATGTTACAGATTAAGCAATATTTAAAATGTTAAAAAGTAAAACCAAAATGTATTAGAGCAAACCTGGGGATATTAAAAAAATATATTCTAAGAGTGGAGGAGCCATTGAGTATGACATCAAACGTGGAAGGCATAAAAGAGATTGAGTGATTTGATTACAACCCCCCAAATTTGTACATGGCAAAAACTACTAAATCGAAGTTAAAAAAAAAAAGGCAAGCTGGGGAACATATTTGGTACCATAGTAATAGGTAAAAAAATCATTTCCTTAATATATAGAGAGCCTTTTGTTCTAGACATTGGGGATCTAGCACTGGAGGACGGTTGTGTGCCAGTCAGTTGAAGGCTTAGAAGATGGAAGAGAATTCTTCTATGTTGGAAGGTGGGTTCTGAAGAGGAAGGGTCAAGGAGAAGAGCTGGGAAGAAAAGAAATGTTTTCTGGAAGAAAAGGATAGGGGTTTCTGCAGCAAGGTTGGTTTCTTCTGGCTAGCTCCAGTGGGAAGGTTAGAGACTGAGGCAGAAAGGAAGGTGAGGTGTAGGAGAGAGGAAGACAGACAGAATTATTCTGGGAAAAGGAATCTGGATGGGAAGTAAAACAGACTCCTTTTCTTTCTTAGCCTATTTTCTTCTTTATATCTTCTATGGGAACTGATATCTCGTTAATTTCTTTTCCTTCTTTTTATTGCCCAAACTCCATTCTCTCTCCCTTCCCTCTAACCCCTTACTTTTTCTCTCCATCAATGTTTACCTTCCTTCTCTCTCTCCTTTCCTTTCCTTTAAATGATCATGATATAGGATCTATATATCTAAAAATTTGTCTTGCACATATTAAATCACATTTTACTTCTCTGGTCTCAATTTCAAAAGTGTTAGAGTTGAACTTTTACATTTCACTCTTTTGAAAAAAAGACTAATTAAAAAAATATGGTCACTGATTATTTTTCTGCAGATTAATAAAATTTATTAATAAAAGCATTCTCACTTCTGCTGTGAAGGATTATGAAAATATTCAGAGCTTGGAAAATGGTACCAAAAATATTTCTTTAAAATCTTCTTAAAGACTTCTCTTTTTTTTTTTTGCTGTACGCGGGCCTCTCACTGCTGTGGCCTCTCGCGTTGGAGCACAGTCTCCGGACGCGCAGGCTCAGCGGCCATGGCTCACGGGCCCAGCTGCTCCACGGCATGTGGGATCTTCTCGGACCGGGGCACGAACCCGTGTCCCCTGCATCGGCAGGCAGACTCTCAACCACTGTGCCACCAGGGAAGCCCAAAGATTTCTCTCTTAAAGGTCTACTTATTGAATTTATGTTACCCAAGTAAACTTGTGAAGGGGGATAAAAACTAAGTAAGGGCCTATTTTTAAAAAACCCGTTTCAGTTCCAAGAGGAAGTATAGTTACACATTTGAACATTGTTTAGAAAGAATGAGTTTTCATTTTCTGTCGAGAATGCCTCCCTATTAAACATGTATCAGCTAATATTCTTCACAAAATAATTTTCTAAGTATCAATGTATGTTACTTTATTACTAACCTCAAAGCTAATATGCAACTGCCCACAGTTTAACAGAGTCAAAGTCCAGAAAGAAAGCATTTAGAGGTACAACAAACATTATATTATACGGTAATTGTGTAAAATACATACAACTAAACCTAAAGTTGCAAGGGGTGCAAATATCAAATATTACACAATTATCTATTATAGCCACACTTTATTGTACTAGGGCATACACTGCCTAAGAGTGAGCCTCTTCTGAAAATTACAATTGTTTTCTTTAAATGGTAGGATTTTATATATTCAGTCACAAACTAAATGTCAAAGACAAGACTTCTCTGGTCATTAGCTACACAGAAGATAAATAAGCACAGATTCATGTGTTTGAATTCCTAGGGCCTTTCATAAATAAACTCCTACATGCTTACATCTACTGAAATTATAAGGTGCATTCTGAGGGAATTCAAACTTTGAGACATGAGACCACAAAATGAAGTGAAGCAGCTCTACCCGCAGAAACTGAACTGTGAATAAGGTACCTGTGATACGTGCGTGTGGGCAAAACTTGGAGCAGGTTACCAAATAATGAAATGCTGTTAAAAAGTTTTTAAGTTACTAAATAAAGAATTTTCTTTCTTTACAGCAGACATCCTTCATTTCAAACAGAATTCCATTATTCAGGTTTCCCTGTGCACCAAAATGCCAGGTACAGAAAATTCTACTCAATAAATTTCTAAATTAAAAAAAAAAAAGACTGTTATATGACAAATCAGAGAAAAACTAAAATGAAAAACAAGGTAATCAAATAACGGAATTAGACTTAAGAGAGGATACCAAGTTCTCTGATTGCCAGAGGAAGGGCTAACTACAGTCTATGATTTAAAGAAAAATAGTTCTTTCTTTCTGTTATTATGAATTCCCCAACAAAGTAAAGTCTCATTAGTGCATATAAAAAATTCCCAGAAAGCTTTGCTGCAAAAGCACTACTTGTCCTCGAACTTTCTTTCTCAAGACGTTTGGGTGTGTGATGCAGAGCCCAGCACTGGGGAAGGGTCCCTCAGCCTTACAGTTCTGGAGACTTCAGCAGACCTTGATCAAAGAGGCATGACTGTTGAGGAAGCCACACATACAAAACCCTCCAAAGCAGACTGAGGCCAGCACACTGGGTGATTTCAGTCAATGTGGTAGAATAAGGTGCTATCTTTTGATGATAAGGTTCCTTCAGTGGGAACCTCAAGGGGCAAATGTTTTTGTTCCCTTTTCAGATCATGAATTTTTGTGCTTGAAGAAACCTCAACGTCGTCTGGTACAACCCTGTCACTCTGTAAAGGAAGAACCTGAGGTCCAGAGAAGGTCAGACACTCACATGGTTACTCAACTCACAAGCAGCAGAGCTTGCAACTGAGACTCCAGGCTCCAAATCCCTGTCCAATTCTATTCCAAGTACATACTCTCTGCCTCTTCTTCACGCACCCCAAAGGCAGGTGGTTCTGCCCAAATCCTTGACTGGACTTCCTCTTATCCTGTCATCCGTGAAGATGGTTAAATTCTTCTGGCCCCCCATAAATGTGGCTTTTTATTAGATGACTTATATTCTCTCCCTCTCTCTCTGTCTCCTCCTTTTCTATGAGCCCTCCTGCCCACTCCCACCCCAAGCATGATAGGAAAAGCAACAGGAATTATATTTCATAGAAGAGTTCCTAATTAGTAGACCCTCCTCAAATATTCCACATATTTAACTTACAAATACTAAATTGTGTTCTTACTTTAATGGAGGGGGAACACGACATCGTTTTAGAAAACTCTGAAAAACTAGAAACAGTTAATGACTTAGTTACAACAAATGCTTTCATTTATAAACATTACAACCTCTATTCCCTAACCCTTAAGAATGCCATCAGTAATGGCCACTCATTCTACAGAAATATCCTTAGCGGAAAGAAATGTTTAACAAATTCTTGGGTAAAATAAACAAATGTCCAGGGAAGTAATTTTTATTTCACACATTAACTTCATTTGAATAGTTATTTTTTCTTTGGAGTATAGTAAAATAAGAAATTAGATATTTTCTTTTTAGTTTAACCAAATATTTATAAAATCTCACCTCTAATTCCTCAGCCTGTTCTGTGTTATCTTCTTCTGAGCCACTGGTTTTAGGTAAGTAAGTCATTTTTAATCTCAGATAACCTTTAACTCTTGATTTGTGACTGTAGAAAAGAAAATAATAATTCACAAAATTTTAATACTAAGAAGAAAAGCACTCATTTAATAAGAGTTTACTGAACATCTACTAGCTACTAGAGGAGATTCAAAGACAAGTTCCAGTGCAGAAGATATTTAAGAAAAGGAATAGATGGTGGAGAAAAAGGAACATCCATAAATAAATAATTGTTATGAGATAAATAAGGAACTATGGAAGTTTAAGTGAAAGATCAGAGAGAATTTGAAAGAGAAGTTGGCATTTGAGTTGGGGCTAGAAGACTGGGGAGGATTTTGATCTGTGGCAGTGAAGGGAAAGGCATATGAGTAGAGAAGAGAGCAAAAACAAGGAAATAGCTGGGAAACCTGGGGTACAGTTAAGGAAATGGCAGTAGCTGAGATTGGCTGAATTACAGGATACATAAAGGGAGTGGAAATGGTCCAGCTGATGAGATCCATGTGAAATAAGAGAACTTTTAGATTTTATTTTGCATAGAATTTTGGGACTAGGGAAAGTCATCCTCAGAGATGTGCTTTAGGGATAATAATCTAACCATGTTGTATAAGATGACAGAAAAGTGGAGAGCAAGGATGGATAACTGCCTGAAACCTAGTGTCTTTGACAGCTGTTTGAATCTGTCATACGTTAATTTACCTCACCTGTTTTCATATTGTATCTTGTATCACCTCTTTGAATAATGAATTGTCTAAGTTAAGGGCTGCTGCCCAGTGTAGTAACATTTAAGGATTTTAAAACCTGTCTTTCTTAAGCTTCTAACTGAAGACCTAACTCTGTCTATTGCCCCCACCAAATCTAGCATCCTGTTTACTTAAGAAATCCTTGCTTGTCCTAGCTTTCTGTATAGGTTTTTGGGGTATTTTTTTAAAATGGATTTCAGTTATGTAATATGACATAAAAGTCCTAATCTTTTATCCTGTCTTCAAGAGATACTCCCCTACCCCACCTCACCGCCAATGTCTCCCTTAAGCTTTTTCCCAGGCCACTAACGTGACTCCTGTCTCCATAGTTAAGGGGGTGTGAACACTCTCACTTGTTATAAAAGATGGATACAGAAAACTTACTCAGATAATATTTTATAGGAGAGTTTCTCCACAATGATAGGTTTTATTATGTTTTTCCAACTAGATAATATGCCTGTGGGTTTGGGCTTAGTGATGCTCAAAAAAATCTAAGAATGTAGTTGGATAAAGCTCTTTCTGCACTTGCAGTAATACCCAGTGCAGACAGAAGATGTGTTTTGAAGATAAAGATACCGGAAAGCATTTGACAAATTGAAAAGCAGGTTACTAGAGCAACCAAATAAGAGAAGAAAGAAATATTTAGTTATTCTTGATAGACAGATGTCACAGTCAGTTCAAAATTAAAGGAAGAAAAGAGACTTATATTGCAAGACTTCTAGAGAAATTAAATATGTGGTTTCTCTTATAGATGGTAAATATGAACACAGTCAGAAAGCACTGTCCCCTTTATTTTAATAATTTATATTACAATGAATACTTAAAACTTTTGATTAAAAATATAAAATATTTTAATCAAAAATTTTACTAAGTTCCCATACTATATTTTTCAATTGCATTTTCTAGTTTTAAAAACAAAACATATAATGTTTTCACAGATTTCCTTCCTCTGCTTTACTCTGCCCTTTCTGACAGTAAAGCCACATACACATCTTCACTAGATTTTACTTGATTCTGTGGTTCAGAAGATCAAAAGGAGTTTTATTTACAGCTTAAACTTAAAAATTTTGACAAAAATAAAGTAATTCAGTTTAGGAAAATGGAATTATGAACAGGCTATTGGGTTGTAAATTATAGTCTTTGCTCATGTTATTTTCTCTAAACATTTGAGTTTTCTGAAATATCTTTTTTTAAATGAAAGTATGCTAAATGTAGTTATATATCCCTGAAAATGGTTTTGTGTGTATCAAGTTGGATTTTTTTTTTGGCTGTGCTATACACCTTGCAGGATCTTACTTCACGGACCAGGGACTGAACCAGGGCCATGGCAGTGAAAGTGCTGAGTCCCAACCACTGGACCACCAGGGAATTCCCTGGATGTTTTTTTTTACATGAATTGATGTTTGTGATTTTTTAAAGTGCAGTATGACAAAATTACGTATACTGTAAGATATAAAATACATATAAACGAATGACAAATTTCATTCTCATAGTATGATAAATATAAGGGAGACAAGTCTTTCCCAAAGGGGTATGATCACTTTTTTGTATTTTCAGAATTTTTGCACTGTGCCTATATTACTTTTTAATCAGAAATAGCAAAAAAGCTTTTAAAAACTAATATTTATATGTAGCTTATTTACAAAGGTTGAAACTGAATTTCCAAAGAGGCTACTGTAAGGTATAAAGAGATTAAAAAAAATTTCATGTTATTATTTTATATTTACTGACCTTCTTGGGTGAAGAACAAAATCCTTAAATGTATATGGTCTCTCCATTCTTGGATTTTCTGTCTAGAATAAAACAGTGGGTTTTTAAGATACATCTGTAACACCAAAAATACATACTTTTCAAGAATATCCATTAACTATGACCTAAGGCATAATCGAAGTTAGAGGTGAGAAAAAAGTAGCTTTAGCTTATTAAACGGTAACAGTTGGTAACTTGACAGCACTTTCACTTTCCTGCACTGTAGGAATTGCACCTGGCATCACAACTCAGTATAAAACTAGCTGAGCAGGTGTGTCGTGAAGACAAAGGGAGGGTAAAAGTGGAAAAACAGTAGAGAATGGCTAGTATGCTTGCGCCCCAAAGAAATATGGAATAGGTACAATGTCAGCAGGCTGGCGTGGTTAGACCATAGAGACAGTTCCAGGAGAACAAAAAAGTAAGCAGCTTGGAAAATAAGACTGGATTAAATTCATTATCAAAAGCTTGCAATGTCTAAAGACTACAGAGAGACAATAAACATCTGAAAAGACTGATAAAGAAGTATTACTTCTCTTTCTTATCAAGCTCAGCAGCCCTTTGTTTTTATTCTCCTTTACTTCTCTGCTGCACTTTGCATTGTTAACTACCCATTCAGTCTTGAAACTCTTAAATTCTCATGACATCATTTTACTTCGTTCTTTTCCGATTTCTCCTGGTCTGTCTTCTCTTTCTCCTTTGACAGAGCCACACTGATGAACGTTCAATGTTTTAGCCTTCAATGCTCTCATCCCTCTCGTTTGGACAGCCCATTCTTCTCAGAGATTCTGCGGTTACCTTAACAATGATAGCTCTCAATCCTTCCAGACCCTTTTCCCTACACAACTTATTTTTATATCTCTGTCAGCTGCCCACTTTAAGCTTTCATTTTTCTTGTTTACTACTGATATGCAATATGGCCAAAAATAAATTTATCATATCTCAAAAAAAAAATGGCTTTCCTCCTATGTTTTCTACTTGAGATACCACCCTTATCTCGCAAGTTCAACTTGTATTATCTTTACTTTTTGCTTAATTTTATTTTTTTCAACTGGAGCTCCATGTTAAAAACCAGATCCAGTAATGTTATGTTATGAAATGTTCCCTGCATCTGTCTGTTTTCTTCTGTTGCTATATGCTTGGTCCAGGTTCAGTTTCATGCCCATATTGTTGTAATTGATCTTAGTTTCTTTTTGTGAGACTAAGCTCTCCCCATTCTAGTTATTCAATAGAATATTTCCAAAGTGATCTTCCTCAAACAATGCTTTCATGATGTCAACCAACTTCAGTGGCTCTCTATTTCTTACTGGGGTTCATGTAAGGGATTTTTTTCTTTTCTTTTTTTTTTTTTGCGGTACGCGGGCCTCTCACTGTTGTGGCCCCTCCCACTGCGGAGCACAGGCCCCGGACGCGCAGGCTCAGCGGCCATGGCTCACGGGTCCAGCCGCTCCACGGCATGTGGGATCTTTCCGGACCAGGGCACGAACTCGCGTCCCCTGCATCAGCAGGCGGACTCAACCACTGCGCCACCAGGGAAGCCCACGTAAGGGAATTTTGAAAATAAAATGGAAAACTGAGATGAGTTTTCAGAAAACAATATGCTCAAGAAATAATAGCTGTATACACTTCACAAATCAAATATTTACATTTACTATATTGTGTATCTGTAAGTATTTATTAAAATAAAAAGAATAAACATAAAAAGTAAAATCATGGACATCTATACTAACCGGTAATGGATAAAGAGGAACATCCACTTGACCTAGGAAATCATCTCTTGTCTACAAAAGAAAGAAGAAAAAATGACATTAGTAATATGCTTGATCTTTTTGGAAAACTTTGATGAGCTATTGTCATCATTCACAAAAATACATCGAATTTTTTTTTTTTTTTGTTTAACCCTATGAAGTATCAATGAAAAAATCAATCGAAAATAAAAGGTAATATGCTACAACTTCTGGTAATGGCAGAATGGAGTATATTAGATTGATCCTTCTGAAGATAATAACTATACACTCTGAAAATATATCAAAACAACTATTTGAAAGCACCACAGAGTGACCAAAAGTAAGCAGAAACTGGAAGTCAATCCTTGAAAGAATGAACTGTACTAGGTAGGATTCCTGTTCATATGGCTTTTCACCTGGTAGTACTCCACAGTTCATATGGTGGAATGATTGGAACTCAAAGAGAAATCTGAAATCTTACTCATTTGAGGAGTCCAAAGACTTACTTTGAAGTCAACAGTCTAACTGGAAAGTGAGGGGGACAACCCCTGAAAGGAAGAAGACACAAGAGTCCCTTCAAATCTACGTACAAACTCTATCCAAATTCCTAGCTGATCCCTGAACTGCATATGTGAAAGACAACAGCTGGAAGGCTGAAAGGACTCAGCATAGATTTCACAGTTGATGTTCACCTAAGGGGAGCTAGCATTTAGAGTTCAGCTAAGTTAATAACCTGCTAGAACAAAAATCAACACTCTTTAGGGAAAGATAACAAAACTCATTGTATCCATCATGTGCCACACACACTGTCCAATATACATTAAAAATTACTAAACATGCAAAGAAATAGAAAAATGTGACCCAGTAGCAAGAGAAAAGGTAATTAATAGAAACTGACCACAAGATAAGCCAGATCTTGGAATTAGCAGACAGGAAAGTGAAAGTAGCTATTATAAAGATGTTCAAGGACATAAAATGGAAAATAAGGTCATAATAAATGAATGGATGGGGAATCTCAGCAGTGAAATGGAAACTATAAAAGGGAATTAAATGTATATTTTGAAATATATATAGAACTGAAAAACAGAATAACTGAATTAAAGATCAGTGGATCTGCTTAACGTATGATTGAAAATAACTAGAGAAAAGTTCTGTGAACCTGAAGATATATCAAAAGAATTTGTATAATATGAAAAATAAAGAGGACTTGTGGTAAAATATCAAGCAGTATAATATCTGTGTAAGTGAAGTTCCAGAAAGATAGGAGGGGAAGGAAGAGAAAAAAGAAAGAGAGAGAGAAGAGAGAAAAATATTTAAAGAATAAAATCACCAGCTTCCCCAAATGTTAACATCTTACATAACCATAGCACAATGATCAAAACTAGGTGAAATATTTTTAGAGGAAATATTAACACTTTTATTTATTCATTCTTTTATTCTTAAGCTTTTTTAATTGTTAAAAAAAAACCCTGTACACGTAACAGACAGTAAATATCTGTCATCCATAATCTTTATCAATTTAAAGTAAGCTTATGAAAACCTTGACCCTGCAATCACATTTCCCGAAGAGCACTAGAGTTAACAGTTAAGTAACTTCTCTGAGATTTTTTTCCTGCATGCATCCACCCACATAATTAAATTTTTTTAAATTGAGGTATAATTGACATACAACATTACGTTAGTTTCAGATGTACAACATAATGATTCAATATTTGGATATATTGCAAAATAATCACCATAATAAAACTAGTTAACATTGGGTACCTTACATGGTTACAGAATTTTTGTTTCCTGTGATGAGAACTTTTAAGATTTACTCTCTCAGCAACTTTCAAGTATGTTATACAGTATTATTAGCTGTAGTCACCAGGCTGTAATTATGTCCTCATGACTTATTTATTTTAAAACTGTAAGTTTGTATCTTTTGACCCCCTTCACTCATTTACCCCACTCCTCATCCCCTGCCTCTCTGACAACCACCAATCTGTTCTGTATGAGCTTGGTTTTTGTTTGTTTTGTTTTTAGATTCCACATATAAGTGACAGCATACATTATTTGTCTTTCTTTGATTTATTTCACTTAGCATAATGCCCTCAAGGTCCATCCATGTTGTTGCAAATGGCAAGACTTCATTCTTGTTTTTATGGTTAATATTCCATTGTATGTGTGTGTATATATACATATACATCTATTGATGGACACGTAGGTTGTTTCCATAGCTTGGCTATTGTAAATAATGCTGCAATGAACATGAGAGTGCATGTATCTTTTCAAGTTGGTGTTTTTGTTTTCTTTTGATAAATGCCCCAAAGTGGAAATGCTGGATCATATGGTAGCTCTATTTTTAATTTTTTGAGGAACCTCCATACTGTTTTCCATAGTGGCTGCACCAACTTAGATTCCTACCAATAGTGCATAAGGGTTCCTTTTCTCTACATCCTTGCCAGCACTTGTTATTGACTTTTTGAAAATAGCCATTCTGACAGGTGTGATATGATAGCTCATTGTGCTTTTGATTTGCATTTTCCTTATTAGTCATAATGAACATCACTTCATGTGTCTGTTGGCCAACTGTATGTCTTCTTTGGAAAAATGTCTATTTATATCCTCTATCCATTTTTTAACTGGATTGTTTGGTTTTTTTTTGCTATTGAGTTGTATAAAAAACCAGGAATAACATTAACTCATCTACGGACCTTACTCAAATTTCACCAACTGTCCTACTAATTTTGGTCCAGGGTTCATTTTAGGATCATACACTGCGTTTAATTGTCATGTCTCCTTAGTTTCTTTGAATCTGGAAAGTACCTCAGTCTCTTTGTCTTTCATAATATTGACATTTTAAAAGCATACTGGCTAATTATAGGATATCCCTCAGTTTGGGTTTGTGTATTATTTCTTCATGGCTGAATTTAGGTTATGCATTTTTTTGCAAGAATACTATAAAAGTGATGTTGGTGCGCTTCTCAATGCATCATATCAGCAGGCAATAAACCCTGAATCTTATACATTATGGACAGTTAAGGACCATTAAATATTTGAGTAAAGACTTTAACATGAGAAACAGAGACCTAATCCAAAAAAACAAACAGCAAGAAGGGAGTCAGATGAATAAGAATCAAGTCAGACTGCAGGAGAAATACTTGAGAAAAACTGTAATTAATATTCTCAGAGGTAAGAGATAAACATCTATCAAACAGAATAGGAGGGTATAAAAAAAGCAATTGAAGAACAAGAAAGAACTCTTGGGAATTAAAAATATAACTGAAATTAAAAGTTTAAGATAGAATTAGAAAATAGAGTTAAAGAAATTTCTCAGAAAGTAGAACTAAAAGACAAAAGAAAAGACTGTAGGATTCCCAAAATAAAGAAATTACAGGATAAATTTTAAAAGTCAACATTTAAGCAGTAGGCATTCCAGAAAGAAAAACAAAAAGGGAAGGAATTATCAAAGAAGCATTTTAAGAAACTTTCCCTAAACTCAAGAAAATGAATTTTGAGAGTGGAAGGCCTCACTGAGTTTTAGGTAAAATACCTGAAGAAAAGACCCACAGAAAGGCACAATACTGTGACATTTCGAAGCACCAGAGATAAAGAAATTCTAAGAGCTCTGAGAGATAGAAAACAGATCATACCCCAAACTGAAAGACAAGAGAATAATGATTTCAAAATTGTGAGAGAAAAATATATCCTACATAGAATTCTAGATCCAGCCAAAATATCTTTTTCAATAATGAAGGCAGAATAAAGACATTGGTGTTCTTCTAAGGTAATGGAGGATATATTTCACCAAAATGAGGGAGGACAACATGGTAAGGGAAGATGCAGGGGAGTCAAGACAGGAGAGAAGAAAAGAGAATTCCCTAGAATTATGGGGAAGGGAACTGTCAGAATGACAGTAGTGTAAGACCTACAAAACAACCAGTGCATACTGGAGCAGGAGGATGGAGAGTTATAAGAGGGATGTTTCCACAGGAATAGGAATAATCATAGCCAGCTCACAGGGTTTTGTGAGAATTAAATGAGATAATATACATAAAGTATGTTGCATAATACCTAGCAAGCAATAAGTTTTCAATAAATGTTAGCTGTTATATTTGAAATGCTAGATTTTATAATGAAACCCCTGCTCCCTTTTCCCATGGACCAGTCTTTGGACAGGTCAAACAGGTACATACAATAAAAGGAGCATGGCTGCAGACTGAAGCCTAGCAAATTAGCTTAGTTTAGGGCCATATTCCTATTCCAGAACATGAGTTGATGGTAATTTTTTGAAATGGACAAGTTAGCTTTAATTATATCCTCAAGGCTATGCTGTGGCATGTTTATTTCTGTTTTTACGGCAAGTAGATGTTATACTTCATAAATTTGATCTTTAAGAAGATAAATAACAAAGTAAAATACAACAAAATACAGTTAAATCTCAATCAAGATGACAGAGGGATAAATTATTTTGGTTAACTGAATTATCTAATTAACTTAGGTTTAGACTTAACCAGATAAGGAAATAAAACACTTTTGAGGGGTTTAGTCTTACTGAATAGCCTTGCCCTCAGTAAGTGGAATTCAGTGAACATCTATCTGTTTGATGATTCATGATTTTTCAGTGCTTCAAAAACATGGCTGTGGTCCATTATCACTAGAGGAACACAAGTAGAGAACAGGGTTTCTTAACTTGGGCATTATTGACAATATAAGCCCGGTAATTTTTTTGTTGTGGGGCTGCCCATGCACTGAAGGATGTCCAGCAGCATCCTGGGCCTCTACCCATTAGATGCCAGCAGGACTCCTACACCAGTTGTAACAACGAAAAATATCTCCTGGCATTGCCAAATTTCCCCTGGGTGGCAACATTGAGAACCACTGCTAAAGAATGTAGAAAACAGAATGTGTCAACCAATGAGTAAAAGACACCCCACTTTGAAAATAACAGCTTTACTCAGATATAATTCACATACTATACAATTCACCCACTTAAAGTGTACAATCAATTTTGGAACATTTTCAACACCCCCAAAAGAAAATCCATATCTATCAGCAGTCACTCCTCATTTCCCCCCTCTTTCCTTAGCCCTAGGCAACCACCAATCTACTTTATATCTCTACTGCTTTACTTACTCTGGACATTTCACATAAATGAAGTCATATAATATGTGGTCCTTTATGACCAGCTTCCTTCACTTATAAGAAACATTTTCAAGGTTCATTCATGTTGTAGCAAGTATCAGTACTTTATTCCTTGTTTTTACTGCTGAATATTATGTTATATGGATATACCATATTATTTATCCATTTATCTGTTGATTGACATTTGGGTTGTTCCCATTTTTTTGACAATTATAAATAAGGCTGCTATAAACATTCGAGTACAAGTTTTTGTACTGACACATGTTCTCATCTCTCTTGGGTATATACTTAGGAGTGGAATTTCTGGGCAATCGGGTAACTCTGTTTAATCTTTTAAGGGACTGCAGACTCTCCAAAGCGGCTGCACCATTTTATATTCCCACCAACACTGTAAGAGGGTTTTAGTTTCTCTATATCCTTGTCAACACTTATTATTACCTATCTTTTTTATATAGCCCTCCTAGTGGGTGTGAAGTGATATCTCATTATGCTTTTGTTGGCCTTTCCCTGAGGCAATGATACTGAGCATCTTTTCATGTGTTTATTGTGCTCCTTATTTCTTAAAACCTTTTAACTTACAAATCTTTCCTAGAGATTCAGTCTCTATTACAGAGGCAGTGCCTGGTCACTGTGGGGCAGAAAGAAAACATCTTATCCCATATTCCTTTTTCATTGATTGCACTGTGTGAACAAGAGCATAGAGCAAAAATTCCACATACTGACACCTCCCTTGTCTCAAGTAATTCTGGTATATAAAAATGTATTTTAGAAAGTTCTTGTTACACACCTTCCTTCTTTAAAAGAAGTGATCTAAAATGAGATTCTTAACGACTACTTTAAATTAAACGATCCCAAAGAACTATATTTATCATATTAGAAGAATGAACAAATTTTCCAACCTAAAAATCTATATGCATGGTCTGAGGTGATGCAGAATACAAAACTGGGAACTACCCTGGAAAGTCTGGGACATATGGTTACTATAAATAGAGGACAATTAGAGGTTCTTTTTTCCATTTACAAAGAAAAGGTAATAGTTTAAAATTCATCCCTAATGAAGGCAAGTCAGTCTGTGATGTTCAATAATGTTTCCCTAGCCAACCGATTATTCCAAACTCAACATCAGGCATTTCCTTGTAAGAATTAATTTCCTATATTTGAACTGCATACAGCTTCATAAAGCAAATTTGCATTTGGTAAAATATAAGTAATTGAAGAATGCCTGAAAATCTGAGAAAGAATTTAGAACAGAGGTGATTTTAAACACGACCATTTAGGGCACAGTTTAGTCATTATATAGTACTTTTTCCAATATTCTAAAGATACGAATTTCTGTTTCTTAAACCAATTTTTAGAATATTAAAAGAGAAAAATCCAAATTGCTGTTTTTGCAAAACTTCATTTAGAACTATACATGGCTCTAAGTTTAGCAGGACAAGCTGTTACTAACTTTGATAAGGCTGCATAGTGACTGAATGTTCTGCTTCAAAAGAACCCAATGTTGGACTTCCCTGGTGGCTCAGTGGTTAAGAATCTGCCTGCTAATGCAGGGGCACGGGTTCGAGCCCTGGTCCGGGAAGGTCCCACAAACTGCGGAGCAACTAAGCCCGTGCACCACAACTACTGAGCCTGAACTCTAGAGCCCATGAGACACAACTCCTGAGCCTGCGCGGCACAACTACTGAAACCCGGGAGCCTAGAGCCCGTGCTCCTCAACAAGAGAAGCCACTGCAGTGAGAAGCCCGCGCACCGCAAGAAAGAGTAGCCCCCACTCGCGGCAAGTAAAGAAAGCCCACGGGCAGCAACGAAGACCCAGTGCAGCCAAAAATAAATAAATTTATAAAAAATAAATAAAATAAAAGAACCCAATGTTACAGAAAAATGAGAATTTTAAGAACAGGTATGTTAAAGTGTCATAGCTTTGAAGAATACTTGGCTTTAAAAAAAGTTTCCACTAAATCTGAGTTACAGATAATTTCCCAGGGTAAATCTACTGTATAGAGCAAAATATTAAAGGAAGAATCACTTCCTCATAACCAGAGCCAAACAACAGAGCCAAAGTTTTCTGCTGTAATATCCAACTTTTCATTTCAATCACACATTCTAATCAGTAAAAATGAACTTTATACCTGGACATTAAATATAGCATAGTTTCAGTTTTCAGACTTAGCTATCAGCACTTTTCTAATCAAGATGATTTTTCAAGGTAATTTAAAAACAATAGTAACACATACACAGGATACAAAATTAAAAAAGATTCCTAGGGTCCATCTATCTAACTGTATACTCTGTCCTCCCAAGAGACAACAGCTGTTATTTTTTTGTGTTTGGTGTGTCTGAAACCATTCAGAGTTTCTTTGATACACTCTTATGCATCTTGCCTTTTTTCTTGTCAGTATCTCTAGGACCTTGTCCAATATCGGTCAACAAAGAGATGCTTTACCTATTTGATGGGGATATAGTATATGCCATTGTATGGAATGCTGAAATTTAATTAGTTCAGATATTTAGGTTGTTTCTAATCTTTTGCCCATTACAAGCAATGCCTCAATGAATCAAGTTGCATTTATCATTTTGCGTATATACCCGATAATTTTTATTTTGTATAATAATAAATACTACACTAAACTAATCTGAACTAATCTGAAATGGAAGCAGATCTCAACGACTGACTGTATGTTACAGAAGGAAATAGTGTCCTGAGTCAGCCGAAAACCATATGTAAGTTTTCAAAGATAAGATCAAGATAAAAGATTCAAGATCAAGAAGTTTGCATTGAAATGAATATCTTGCTCAATAACTACTGTCTTCACACAGCTGCTTTCAAATTTTCTATGTGCAAATGTCATGATTCTTCTGTAGAGATCACTAACAGTCTAAAAAAAATTAACTGGGGCAGGCAGTTAAAAAGAAACAATAAATTCATAGCTATAAAAAGTTCAAGCCATGATTGATTATATTATTTAAATTAAGTCAACAGAGCAAGAGATAGTTCAGAGATCATAAAAGATAAGAGTTAAAATCTCTGAAGCTGAGACACTAAAAGTGAAATTATCTAAAAACCTCTTTGTATAAATAGGTAGAATTTAAACTCTCATTCTACTATTTATGTTAAGAGGATAAATGTTTTCTTGATTTAAACACATGAAAAGTAAATATTTTGACATAGAGGATATTAACACGTGAAGCTCTGAGAAAAATAAGCAGAACTTTTATGAATGGGCCCATTTATAGTATTTTTTTAAAAACAAGAAACCATATATTTCCTGCTTTCAAAATTTTATAAAAACTATTATTTTTAATGAACATCTTTCCTCTCAAAATCCATACTACATGGATTTATACCACATCCTAAATATTATAATTAAAAAGGATTATGAAAATGACTCTAACTTCAGCTTAACTATTTTCTAACACATGCAAATCTTACTAAGTAAAACTGCTTTTTCCTTAGCTTTTTACAGAGCTTCTACCTTCCTATTTACATACTGACTCACTCTATACTGTGACCTGCTTATTTTACACATTTTTCTGGAAGTTCAAGATTTATTGATTCAATCTTTTTTAGTATGTTGCGGGGAAAATGGTGTGAGCTAAAAAAACAGTATACTCTGATCTATGCTATAAAATCACAGTGCTATGGAGACTGGATGTCTTTGCTTAAAGCAAACACTCACCGCCCCAAACTCGTGATTTGCTCTGCTTGCCAGCCTGTCTGGTAGATTTAACTATAACACACAAACTGTACTTGTTCTTCGACAATAGCTTCATGCTGCTTGAAAATTTCCGTACATGAATTCTGCAGCCTTTAGCAACTCTCACATTTTTAAAGGGATTTTAACCTAATAGATGGGGGTAGGAAGGGAGTCAGGAGAAATCACTGTCTAAATCAGTTTCACTTTGAATTCTCCTCCTCTGAATTTCAGTTTCTTTGGAGGTCTCTATTTTATAATCATCACACACTTGCGAAAGCTGAAGACTGACCTTGACATGTTCCTCTATCTTCACATCCTGTAAAGTGTAGTTTGTAATTTATTGTGAGGATTTTCAAATAGAAAACATTTTAAAAATACGGTACAGAAGAGAAGGAATCTAAAGCAGGAGTAATGGGAATCAGGTGGTGTTATATCAAACATGCATAGGATTTTATTATTTTCAAAATTCAAATTTAATATATCCAACCGACTTTTATAAGCAATTTATATTGTACATCCCTAAACTAGAGGACTATAGAAAGAGAGAAGAAAGTTTTGCATTTATTACAATTTTCCTCCCCCTGCAAAAAAAAGTGAGGGGCTCATCAATTTTTCCCATTGTTTTGAATTTGCATTTCTAAACAAAGGAAAATAATAAGAGGACTAAATATATAGTTATAACTAGGAAATACCCACAGCTAGACAACTGATAAAAGGGATAAAGATCTTTTCAGAGAGAAAATATATTCACTCTTGGTTAAAAATAGACACAGAGATTCACTCTTCTGAGCTCCAATAAATTATGATACTACTTTTTTCTTTCTAGGAATGTCTGCCAAACTACCAGGGAAAGAAAAAAGGGCAAACTTTTGAAAAGACGGAAGCTAATATTCTCTGGAGAACTGTACCTGTAGTCTAAGTGAGAAACTAGCAGATGGCTGCCAGTGTTGAGAAAGATAGAGTGACTCTAATGCTAAGAAACCAGAGCTGTGTAAATCTCAGATACTTAATTTAAAAACAAGTTAAATGTGAGAAGGTGAACTAACATTATCACTTTAAAATGGATCAATGAAAGCTGTGGCAGTTGAGGAAGCAGCTGAGCTGCTTCTGCTCCCAACCTGACCTAGAGTTTCGAAAGCTTCAGGTTGAGTTAGTCCATTCGAGTGGTTTTCAAACTTCAGCGTGTGTCAGAATCACCTGGAGGGCTTTTTAAAGCCAGATCACTGCCCTTCCCCACCACCCCCAGGTGATACTCAGGCAGCTGATCCAATAGTCACACCTAGAGAACCACATCTCTATTCAGTTCAATTTCTGGAGAAAACCAAGACGAGTAAACAATGATTGATAACAGCTGAAGATGAATGAGCAGGGCATCTAAATTTATGTTTTTATCCTATTTCCAAACAGATTTGGTAATTTTAAGATAACACATGATGTAAATAGCACGTAAAGATAACACAAAACAGCAACCCTCTAAAAGAAGCAAAAGGAGTCAGGGGTCTATGTATTTGCATTTCTTTTCTGCTAATATGTACAAATAAAAACATCTTTTCTAATTATGAGAATCCTCTTTCAAAATCTTTGAAGGCTTGCTATTACATAAATATCATTTCCCAAGTGTGTTCTGATGAATAATGGATCTGCTGGATACTAAAAGAGTTCAAAGGTGGTCACATAATTGGGAAGCATTTGGTTAAACAAAGTTCAAAAGTTTATTTCCTGTAGAATTTTAGGAACTTTACTAGTATGCACTGTGACATCCCAAGAAATAGAGCATGTGGCATTATACAAATTTATTAGTCAATGGGATGGGTTTTATATGAGGTATCTTACAAACTAGTGAGGAACACGCTGAAAAACATTGGTCCAGGAACTTCCCTGGCGGTCCAGTGGTTAAGACTCTGCACTTCCACTGCAGGGGGCACGGGTTCAATCCCTGGTGGGGGAAGTTCCACATGCTGTGAGGTGAGGCCCCTCCCCCAAAAAAAGAAAAAAAAATCGGTCCAGAGGAAGCAATATAAACTCCTTAGCATGGGATTCTAGGTCCTATACTTTTTTTTTAATGAAGATCATTTATTATAAAACCACTGACACTTTCCTTAAAAGGTTGAGCTTGCAATCACTTGAATGTGACAGAATTAAGATCAGTTGCCCCCACATTCATCCTCATCCGCATCTTTCATGTCACAAACAAAACTGGATGGACCCTTAGCCTCCTGACCTCCAGATCAGCACTCCCTCAAGTAACGCCATCCCCGTGCTGAGGTCAGCCACAAGCACTCATCTGGATTAGGAATTCCAGACCGGCCCCAGCCTTAGATCCTCTATTTTGTCTTTCCAATCTACCTTGCAGCCTTATCTACTGATGTTAATACAAGACTCTCAATAGAGTTTCATGCCTGTACAGGCTGAACAAATCCAGTATTTTGCCCTCTCAAACTCCCTTCGACTTCCTGGAAAATTTCTCTCTCTGCTTGTGTAAATCCTATCTCCTGATGAGGCCCAGTTCAATGCCATTTAAAAAAAAATTTTTTTTAACTTTATATTGGCGTATAGTTGATTAACAATGTTGCGTTAGTTTGAGGTGTACAGCGGAGTGATTCAGTTGTACATATACACGTATCTATTCTTTTTCAAATTCTTTTCCCATTTGGGTTATTACAGAATACTGAGCAGAGTTCTGTGCTGTACAGTAGGTCCTTGTTGGTTATATATTTTAAATATAGCAGTGTGTACATGTCAATTCCAAAAATCTTCTTGATAAGACTAAATTGCTAATCTCCTCCTCTGTAATTCTACTCTGTATCTTTTAACATCTGTATTATAGCTCCCTTCTACTCCAACGAGACCACACATTTTGTGGTCAACAAATGTTAGTGATTGGCTTCTACAGCCAGGCTCTGTACTAAGAGCGGAGAATGTTCCTGATCTCATGGAGTGTACAGTCCTGCATCCTTGACAAACATGCACATATAATTAAAGCATGCGTAAAAATTGTAAAGGAAAAGTACAGAATTCTATGGATCTGTATATAGGAGAGGGATTAAGGAAAACTTTTATTCTTTGTTATATCCCAATCTGCATTGCCTTTATAGGTATTTAATACTTAGAGATAAATTCTAAATTATTAGATAGTTTTAAAAATGAAAATGGGCCAGACTTACTAGAAAATTATATCATCTTTATGTCAATTAATTCCTCCTTTGTAAAAAACTATTTAAAAACAAAAACAAAACTATTTAGACCCAAGGAAGTACTCTATGATGTGCAGAGAACTTACCAGGAAGAAAACAGTAATAGTTCTAGCATTATTAAACCAAATCAGCAATGCCACAGGAAATGTGACAATACCAAAGTAAGATAGTATCAGATTTCCCTTGCTTGTTTGGGAAATAGACTCAAGTTCTGCTTGCCCAGTTCAAGAGGGTCAGTATATTGAACAGTGTTGGAGAAATAATCAGAAGGGTTACATGACCTGTTCCACTTCCAGCAATCTGACTACCTTCTTCAACCTGGACTTGAACTTAACTACCAGTGTGATAACTTGGTAATGTCTGGGCTCTAGTCTGGTTTATTGATTCCCTGCCCACGTTTCTCACTGCTTTGACTATGGCTTATGTTCCTGGATCATTTACTGACTTTTCTGCCCCAGGGACTGAACTGTGTTTTCTTCCAGTTGTGAGAGGTTGTCTTCCTTATGAAGAGGTGGTGCAACCTCTTCCCTACACTTGTCCCCAGCCTTCCCCATCTGTTACTGACCTTTTTTCCCCTCTAGTGACCAGAAGCCACTCTCCCATCCTTGGCATATGGAATCCACCACTTGGAATATGCACAGCTGGTAAAGTTTGACAGACAGTATATTAGGCTTGAATCTCTATTACTCAAGTCCCACAGGAGTACAACCATGATCTCCAATGGCAAGTACCTTCAAATTAAAGAAATACATCCACGAGAGGTGAAATCCACAACTTACGTAGACTTAGATTCAGATAAAACTACCCCACTTAGTAGTTTAAATATAATCTAAGAATGTTTAAACAATGTTTAAAAGGAAGGTTAAAATAATTCCTAAGTTTTGCCATATGGTGCAGGGCCTACAATGCCTTGTACATGGTTAAGAAGTCATTATTTAGCTCATTGTTAGGTTAACTGCTCCAGCTTCCAATTTAATCATCCTTCAAGGTAACTGAATCTGAAATT
This sequence comes from Grampus griseus, assembly GCF_964374135.1. Lineage (NCBI taxonomy): Eukaryota > Metazoa > Chordata > Mammalia > Artiodactyla > Delphinidae > Grampus > Grampus griseus. The sequence goes on from NC_139018.1 coordinate 99,447,006, forward strand.
TATAAGCCACTGAACTTCATGTTAAATCTTTTTCTTCAGTGTACTAAACACCAGCTAGTACTTAGTGAGTCTGGAGAACATTGCTGACAATTCAAAACTTATCAAAGTTTTCGGTCTACAGATTAGGTCTTTTTTTTTAATAAGCTGCCTTATTGTCTTTTTAATTAATTAATTAGGCTGCTCTGGGTCTTATTTGAGGCACATGGGATCTTCGTTGCCACGTGTGGGATCTTTGCAGCATGCGAACTCTTAGTTGCAGCATGAGGGATCTAGTTCCCTGACCAGGGATCGAACCCCAGCCCTCTGCACTGGGAGCATGGAGTCTTAGCCACCTGACCACCAGGGAAGTCCCAGTCTACAGACTACTTCAATGAGGTGATCCTCCTGCAGACTCCCCTGATTCATGGGCAAACAGCCTTGAAGTTACAATCATTTCAACTCTCCTTAAGTTTAAACCATTATATACATATATATGTTATTTGACTGCCTTGCTAAGACTGGCCTACCAAAAGTTGGGATGATGTCTTCCATTCTTTTGTATTTCACAACAAATACATTTAAAAAGCAAAATCTGCTCGTTGGAGTTTCAATAGCATTTTCCCTAATCAACAACGAATAGTATTAAGCACAAACAATGCACAGTGACTGGCAAATACTTTCAAAGATTTATTGTCAGTAAAATGAGCACATTTGGACAAGACCTGAAGGGACTGGCCAAAGAATACATCTCAACAAAAACAAAACAATTAATGATCAAACGACTCCCAAAAAGGTTTTCCTCTTCTTTTTCTTCTTCTTTTTCTAGGGAGGTGGGGTGGTAAACCTTGGTACAAGACTACTTATAGAGTGATAGGATGAAATGCTTTCTCTAACAGTTTTCACTTTTTGAAATGAATAATCCTTTCTAACTTTGTTTTAAATTCAGAAGTAGAAACGGATTATTCTTATAATTTGATTACTAATTATCTGATCAAGTGTAACTTTAGCTGATCTATAAATAGTTTTTAAAGTTTCTCCCAGAATTGAAAGCTCATATAATGTTTATTGAAGAATATAATGTATCAGTGAAAACGGGGAGGGGGTAAGGATGTGGGTTACTGTTGTTTAAGAAAATAAGAACTCAGTGGAGTTCTTTAAAACCAAATCTTTTGGGACTTCCCTGGTGACGCAGTGATTAAGAATCCGCCTGCCAATGCAGGAGACATGGGTTCAAGCCCTAGTCTGGGAAGATCTCACATGCCATGGAGCAACTAAGCCTGCGCACCACAAATACTGAGCCTGCGCTCTAGAGCCCGTGAGCCACAACTACTGAGCCCATGTGCTACAACTACTGAAGCCCATGCGCCTAGAGCCTGTGCTCTACAACAAGAGAAGCCACTGCAACAAGAAGCGCACACGCCGCAATGAAGAGTAGCCCCTGCTCGCTGCAACTAGAAAGCCCACATGCAGCAAGGAAGACCCAATGAAGCCAAATATAAAAAAAATAAATAAATAAATTTATAACAAACAAAACAACCAAATCTTTCTTGCTTAAACAGCAGGCAGGTACCAGTGCAGAAAAATAAGGCCACTGGGATGTGGTTCTGCTCCACCCACATCAGCTACCAAGCACTGTAGCTTTAGGCGCCTTCCTCAATACACTGGAGCACTGTCAAAGTTATAGGGGTATCAATGGCTTGTTGCTCAAAATGTAATGTTCCAGAGGGACCCTGTCCAACAGAATTTTCTGCAATAAGAGAAATATTCTATATCTATGCTGTCTAATGCAGTAGTCATTGATTACATGTGGGTACTGAATACTTGAAATGTGTCTAGTGCAAATGAGGTTCAGAATTTTAAATCTGATTTCATTTAAATTAATTTAAATATCACAAGCTATATGTAGTTACTGTACTGAACAGTGAAGTTCTAGAAAAATTTTCAGTAAAACAGTACTTTCTGGTTTTATGACTGATTTTTAGTTCTTGCTCTGGGATTAATAAGTATGCCCAGAGTTGACTGATTCCCCCACCATACTGTATTTGGAATTAGGACTCTTTTTTTTTCTTTTAATTAGGTTGGTTCATCATAGCTAAGGAAAGGTTGAGTTAAGCTTTTTAAGTACGCTCCTGAGAAAGAAGTCACCCTAAGAAAAGAAGGACAAACTGCAGCCCAGTGGGATGCAGTAGTACCCCAAAGTGACAATCCCCGAAAATATAGTAGCAATGACGACAGGACTAGCAAGCATTTGTTTAAGACTGCGTGGGAGCCATCTCTTGGAAACTCCAGCCATATTGAAGAATACTTCATAGCTGCTTGGGATCTTTTCTGGGCAGAAGAGAATGGGTAAGTCATGAAACTTTGGTTATAAACATTATTTTGTCTCCACTGGTACCCTTTGTCTGATGAAGCTTGGGAAGATTCAGGTTATATGTATTGAATAAAGAGATTTGACTGGCTTCAATCAGTATAACATATTTCAGCAGTTTTATCACCTGTCTGATAAAGTTTTAAAATGACAATCCTGGATGATATCCAAATTAATTTTAGAAAGTTAACAGTAATCCTAAGAGTCAAATACATACTATTTTAAGCGAAAGGGAAGAACAGCTGTAAGATGGACACCAGATGGACAAAACTGAATTGCTTATATGAATCATTTAAAATTCAGTTTTAATGAATTTCCTAAAGAGAATAACAAGATAAATGTGAAATTACAAGAGCTGAGTTACTTAGCTTTTACCTTATCGATAACTGCCAACCAAATATTTCAATATAAAGATAAATGGGGTTATAAAGCAGAAACTAACACACCATTGTAAAGCAATTATACCCCAATGAAGATGTTAAAAAAAAAAGATAAATGGGAATCCTGCAGCCTGTGGAACAAAAACCACATTCACAGAAAGACAGACAATATTAAAAGGCAGAGGACTATGTACCAGATGAAGAACAAGATAAAACCCAGAAAAATAACTAAATGAAGTGGAGATAGGCAACCTACCAGAAAAAGAATTCAGAATAATGATAGTGAAGATGATCCAAGACCTCGGAAAAAGAATGGAGGCAAAGAAAGAGAAGATGTAAGAAATGTTTAACAAAGATCTAGAAGAATTAAAGAACAAACAAACAGAGACGGCCAACACGATAACTGAAATGAAAAATACACTAGAAGGAATCAATAGCAGAATAACTGAGGCAGAAGAATGGATAAGGGACCTGGAAGACAGAATGGTGGAATTCATTGCTGCAAAACAGAATAAAGAAAACAGAATGAAAAGAAATGAAGACAGCCTAAGAGATCTCTGGGACATCATTAAATGCAACAACACTCGAAATTATAGGGGTCCCAGAAAAAGAGAGAGAGAAAGGACCAAGAAAATATTTGAAGGGATTACAGTTGAAAACTTCCCTAACATGGGAAAGGAAATAGCCAACCAAGTCCAGGAAGCACAGTGACTCCCATACAGGATAAACCCAAGGAGAAACACGCCGAGACACATAGTAATCAAACTGGCAAAAATTAAAGACAAAGAAAAATTATTGACAACATCAAGGGAAAAATGACAAATAACATACAAGGGAACTCCCATAGGGTTAACAGCTGATTTCTCAGCAGAAACTCTACAAGCCAGAAGGGAGTGGCATGATATACTTAAAGTGATGAAAGGGAAGAACCGACAAGAAAGATTACTCTACCCAGCAAGGATCTCATTCATATTTGATGGAGAAATCAAAAGCTTTACAGACAAGCAAGAACTAAGAGAATTCAGCACCACAAAACCAGCTCTACAACAAATGCTAAAGGACCTTCTCTAAGTGGGAAACACAAGAGAAGAAAAAGAACTACAAAAACAAACCCAAAACAATTAAGAAAATGGTAACAGGAACATACATATCGATAATGACCTTAAACGTGAATGGATTAAATGCTCCAACAAAAAGACACCGGCTTGCTGAATGGATACAAAAACAAGACCCATATATATGCTGTCTACAAGAGACCCACTTCAGACCTAGGGACACATTCAGACTGAAAGTGAGGGGATGGAAAAAGATATTCCATGAAAATGGAAACCAAAAGAAAGCTGGAGTAGTAATACTCAATAAGATAAAATGGACTTTAAAATAAAGAATGTTACAAGAGACAAGGCAGGACACTACATAATAAGCAAGCGATCAATCCAAGAAGAAGACAAAAAATTATAAATATATATGCATCCAATATAGGAGCACCTCAATACATAAGGTAACTGCTAACAGCTATAAAAGAGGAAATCGACAGTAACACAATAATAGTGGGGGACTTTAACACCTCACTTACACCAATGGACAGATCATCTAAAATGAAAATAAATAAGGAAACAGAAGCTTTAAATAACACAATAGACCAGATAGATTTCATTGATATTTATAGGACATTCCGTCCAAAAACAGCAGATTACACTTTCTTCTCAAGTGCGCATGGAACATTCTCCAGGATAGATCACATCTTGGGTCACAAATCAAACCTCAGTAAATCAAGATAACTGAAATCATATCAAGCATCTTTTCTGACCACAACGCTAGGAGATTAGAAATCAATTACATGGGAGAAAACGTAAAAAACACAAACACATGGAGGCTAAACAATACGTTACTAAGTAACCAATAGATCACTGAAGAAATTAAAGAGGAAATAAAAATATACCTAGAGACAAATGATAATGAAAACATGACGATCCAAAACCTATGGGATGCAGCAAAAGCAGTTCTAAGAGGGAAGTTTATAGCTATACAGGCCTGCCTCAAGAAAAAAAAATCTCAAATAAACACTCTAACCTTACACCTAAAGGAACTAGAGAAAGAAGAACAAACAAACCCCAAAATTTGCAGAAGGAAACAAATCATAAAGAGCAGAGCAGAAATAAATGAAATAGAAACAAAGAAAACAATAGCAAAGATCAATAAAACTAAAAGCTGGTTCTTTGAGAAGAGAAACAAAATTGATAAACCATTAGCCAGACTCATCAAGAAAAAGAGACAGAGTACTCAAGTCAATAAAATTAGAAATGAAAAAGGAGAAGCTACAACAGACACCACAGAAATACAAAGCATCCTAAGAGACTACTACAAACAATTCTACGCCAATAAAATGGACAACCTGGAAGAAATCAACAAATTCTTAGAAAGGTATAACCTTCCAAGACCGAACCAGGAAGAAACAGAAAATATGAACAGACCAATCACAAGTAATGAAATTGGAATTTTGATTAAAAATCTTCCAACAAACAAAAGTCCAGGACCAGATGGCTTCACAGGTGAATTCTATCAAATATTTAGAGAAGAGCTAATACCCATCCTTCTCAAACTCTTCCAAAAAACTGCAGAGGAAGGAACACTCCCAAACTCATTCTATGAGGCCACCATCACCCTGATACCAAAATGAGACAAAGATACTACAAAAGAAGAAAATTACAGACCAATATCACTGATGAATTAGATACAAAAATGCTAAACAAAATACTAGCAAACAGAATCCAAGAACACATTAAAAGGATCATACGTTGTGATCAAGTGGAATTTATCCAAGGGATGCAAGAGTTCTTCAATATATGCAAATCAATCAATGTGATACACCATATTAACAAACTGAAGGATAAAAACCATATGATCATCTCAATAGATGCAGAAAAAGCTTTCAACAAAATTCGAAACACATTCATGATAAAAACTCTCCAGAAAGTGGGCATAGGGGGAACCTACCTCAACGTAATAAAGGCCATATATGACAACCTACAGCAAACATCATTCTCAATGGTGAAAAACTGAAAGCATTTCCTCTAAGATTAGGAACAAGACAAGTATGTCTACTCTCACCACTATTATTCAACATAGTTTTGGAAGTCCTAGCCTCAGCAGTCAGAGAAGAAAAACAAATAAAAGGAATAAAAATTGGAAAAGAAGAAGTGAAACTGTCACTGTTTGCAGATGACATGATACTAAACATAGGGAATCCTAAAGATGCCTATAGAAAACTACTAGAGCTAATCAATGAATTTGGTAAAGTTGTAGGATACAAAATTAATGCACAGAAATCTCTTGCATTCCTAGACAATGATTAAAAATCTGAAAGAGAAATTAAGGAAACACTCCAATTTACCACTGCAACAAAAAGAATAAAATATCTAGGAATAAACCTACCTAGGGAGACAGAAGACCTGTATGCAGAAAACTATAAAACACTGATGAAAGAAGTTAAAGATGATACCAACAGATGGAGAGATATACCATGTCCTTGGATTGGAAGAATCAATATTGTGAAAATGACTGTACTACCCAAAGCAATCTACAGATTCAATGCAATCCCTATCAAATTACCAATGGCATTTTTTAAGGAACTAGAACAAAATATCTTAAAATTTGTATGGAGACACAAATAACCCCGAATAGCCAAAGCAGTCTTGAGGGAATAAAACCGAGCTGGAGGAATCAGACTCCCGGACTTCAGACTATACTACAAAGCTACAGTAATCAAGACAATATGGTACTGGCACAAAAACAGAAACATAGATCAATGGAACAAGATAGAAAGCCCAGAGTTAAATCCATGCACTTATGGTCAACTAATCTATGACAAAGGAGGCAATGATATACAATGTAGAAAAGACAGTCTCTTCAACAAGTGGTGCTGGGAAAACTGGACAGCTACATGTAAAAGAATGAAATTAGAACACTCCCTAACACCATACATAAAAATAAACTCAAAATGGATTAGAGACCTAAATGTAAGACTGGACACTATAAAACTCTTAGAGGAAAACATAGGAAGAACACTCTTTGACATAAATCACAGCAAGATTTTTTTTGATCCACCTCCTAGAGTAATGGAAATTAAAACGAAAATAAACAAATGGGACCTAATGAAACTTAAAAGCTTTTGCAAAGCAAAGAAAACTACAAACAAGATGAAAAGACAACCCTCAGAATTGAAGAAAATGTTTGCAAATTTATCAATGGACAAAGGATTAATCTCCAAAATATATAAACAGCTCATGCAGCTCAATATTGAAAAAAACAATCCAATCAAATAACGGTCAGAAGACCTAAATAGACATTTCTCCAAAGAAGACATACAGATGGCCAAGAAGCACATGAACAGCTGCTCAACATCACTAATTATTAGGGAAATGCAAATCAAAACTACAATGAGGTATCACCTCACACCAGTTAGAATGGGCATCATCAGAAAATCTACAAACAACAAATGCTACAGAGAGTGCAGAAAAAAGGGAACCCTCTTGCACTGTTGGTGGGAATGTAAATTGATACAGCCACTATGGAGAACAGTATGGAGGTTCCTTATAAAACTAAAAATAGTATTACCATATGGCCCAGCAATCCCACAGTTGGGCATATACTCAGAGTAAACCATAATTCAAAAAGACACATGCACCCCAATGTTCACTGCAGCACTATTTACAATAGCCAGGACATGAAAGCAACCTAAATGCCCATCAACAGACGAATGGATAAAGAAGATGTGGTACATATATACAATGGAATATTACTCAGCCATAAAAAGGAATGAAATTGAGTCATTTGTTGATACATGGATGGATCTAGAGCCTGTCATACAGAGTGAAGTAAGTCAGAAAGAGAAAAACAAATATCGTATATTAACGCATATATTTGGAACGTAGAAAAATGGTACAGATGAACCGGTTTGCAGGGCAGAAATTGAGACAGATGTAGAGAACAAACATATGAGCTCCAAGGGGGGAAAGCAGCAGTGGGTGGGGGTGGTAGTTTCATGAATTGCGAGATTGGGTTTGACATGTATATACACTGATGTGTATAAAATGGATGACTAGTAAGAACCTGCTGTATAAAAACATAAATAAAATAAAGTGCAAAAATTCAAAGAAAACCAAAAACAAAAAAAAATTAAAAAAAGGGTAAATGGGCACACTAGGATATGTTTCCTTTTTTAAAAGTAATCTTTTGTTGAAAACATTAAAAAATACAGATAACAGTTAGGAGATTATTTGATTCCTAAAGATCAATAATAAAATAAAAACCAAATTATAATGTGACTTTCACAAAATAAGATATTTATTTTAATGTCTTCAAATATTATAAGCTTATTTAAATGAAAACAATGTTATCAGTAAAAAACTGTGATATTTGAAAACAACTATTAATAGACAATCTGAGTAGGCCTATATCTACAAACTAAATCAGTAATTAATAACCTAAAAATACAGAAAGCACCAAGCCCAGATGGATATACTGGTGAATTCTACAAAATATTTAAAAAAGAAATTATACAGTTCTTTCAGAAGACAATTACACCAAACTCTTTCAGAAGACAGAAGTAAGGGAATACTTCCTAACTCGTCTATGATGCCAGCATTACCTTGATACCAAAGCTAGATGAAGACATTATATAAGCAAAGAAAACCACAGACCAATATCCCTCATGAACATAGATGTAAAAATCCTCAAAAAAGTATCAGCAAATTAAATCCAACCATGTATAAAAAGAATTATACACCACAACCAAGTGGGATTTAGTTCAGGTTTGCAAGTTATTTCAACATTCAAAATTAATTAATGTGATCTATCATATCAACAGGTTAAAGAAGAAAAATCACATGTTCATATCTAGGTGCAGGAAAAACATTTAACAAAAACCAACACCAATTCATGATAAAAACTAGGAAAAGAGGGGAACTTTCTCAACTTGATAAGGAACATCTACAAAAAAACCTACATCTAACATCATACTAACTGGTGAGAAACTAGATGCTTTACCACTATGATCAGGAACAAGTAAAGGGTATCCCTCTTCACCACTCCTTTTCAACACTGTACTGAAGTCTTAGTTTATATAATAAGACAAGAAAAGACAAGGAAATAAAAGGTATATAGGTTGGGAAAGATGAAATAAAACTCTTTATTTGCAGATGACAGGATCATCTTTGTAGACAATTTTAAAAAATGACCAAAAAACTCCTGGAACTAATGAGCAATTATAGCAAGGATAAAAGGTTAATATAGAAAGGTCAATTGCTTTCCTATATACCAGTGAACAAGTAGAATTTGAAATAAAAAAACACAATATCATTTAGAATAGCACTCCCCAAAATGAAGTACTTAAGAGATAACTTAAATAAAATACATACAAGATCTATATGAGGAAAACTACAAAACTCTGATGAATGAATTTGAAGAACTAAATAGATGGAGAAATATTCTATGCTCATGGATAGGAAGACTCAATATCGTCAAGATATCAGTTCTTCCAAATTTGATTTATAAATTCACGGCAATCCCAGTCAAAATCCCAGCAAGTTATTTTGTGGATGTTGAAAACTGATTCTAAAGCTTACTATATGGAGACACAAATCACCCAGAATAGCCAACAAAATATTAAGGGATAAGAACGAAGTTGGAGGACTGACAGTACCTCGCTGTACAACTACAATATTCCAGTGTGCTAACGGTGAAAGAATAGACAAATAGAACAGTGGAACAGTATAGAGAGCCCGGAAATAGACCCATATAAATATGTGGGTTTTTTGACAAAGGAGCAAAGTTAATACAATGCAGAAAAGATAGTCTCTTCAACAAGTGGTGCTGAAACAACTGGACATTCACATGCAAAAAAATGAATCTAGACACAGACCTTACACCCCTCATAAAAATTAACTCAAAATGGTTCACAGACCTAAAAGTAAAATGTAAAACTATGCAAATCCTATAAGACAACATAGGAGAAAATTTAGATGGACTTGGGTATGGCGATGACTTTTTAAATATAATACCAATATATTATGATAAATATAATACCAAATATAATATTTCTTTCATGATCCATGAAAAAAATAACTGATAAACTGGACTTTAATCAAATTAAAAAATTTCTACTCTGTGAAAGACACTGTCAAGAGAATGAAAGACAAGCCACAGACTGGGAGAAAATATTTGCAAAGGACACATTTGATAAAGGATTATTATCCAAAATATACAAAGAATGCTGAAAACTCAACAAGAGGAAAACAACACGATTAAAATATGGGCCAAAGACCTTAGCAGACACCTCACCACAGAGGATATACAGATGGCATACAAGCATATGAAAAGATACTCCAGGGCTTCCCTGGTGGCACAGTGGTTGGGAGTCCGCCTGCCGATGCGGGGGACATGGGTTCGTGCCCTGGTCCGGGAAGATACCACATGCCGTGGAGTGGCTGGGCCCATAAGCCATGGCCGCTGAGCCTGCGCGTCCGGAGCCTGTGCTCCGCAATGGGAGAGGCCGCAACAGTGAGAGGCCTGCATACCGCAAAAAAAAAAAAAAAAAAAAAGATACTCCATATCATATGTCATCAGGGAACCGCAAATTAAAACAACAGCAAGATACCATAGCACACATATAAGAATGGCCAAAATCCAGAACACTGACAACACCAAATGCTGATAAGGATATGGAACAATAGGAACTCTCATTCATTGATGGTGGGATTGAAAAATTGTAGAGCTACTTCAGAAGACAGTTGGGCGGTTCTTACAAAATTAAACTTACTCTTATCATATGATCCAGCAATCACACTCCTTGGTATCTACCCAAAGGAACTGAAAAATTATGTTTGCACAAAAACCTGCACACAGATAGTTACAGCAGCTTCATTCACAACTGTCAAAACTTGGAAACAACCAAGATGTCCTTCAGTGAATGTACAAATAAACTAAGGTACATCTGGACAATGTAATATTATTTAGCACTACAAAAAAAAACCAGTTATCAAAAACCACGAACTAGTTATCAAGCTATGAAAAGAGATGGACGAAACTTAAATGAGTATTAGTAAGTGAAAGAAGCCCAACTGAAAAGGCTACATACTGTATGATTTCAATTACAAGACATTCTGGAAAAGGCAAAACTATGGGGACAGCAGAAAGATCATGGTTGCCAGGGGTTACGGGATGGACAGATGAAGATGCAAAGCACAGAGGACTTTTAGGGCAGTTAAACTACTCTGTATGACACTATAATTGTGGAAACATGACATTATAAAATTGTACAAACCTACAGAACGAATACCACCAAGAATGAACCCTAAAGTAAACTATGGACTCTGGATGATAATGATATGTCAATGTAGATTTATTAATTGTAACGAATGTACCACTTTGGTGGGGGATATAGATAAAAGAGGAGGCTGCATAGGTCAGGGTAGGGAGTATATAGGAAATCTCTGTACCTCTGCTCACTAATGCTGTGAAGCTAAAACTGCTCTAAAAAATAAAGTCTATTGAAAAAATAAACAAACAAACACAAACCATCTTTTGAGAGGTCTGGAATTGTTTAGTCTAAATGAACAAAAAGAATCTATCACTGAGATCCGACGCCTTGCCCTCAGGCAATTGTACCTGACAGGGAATCCCCTGACAGGAGGCCACCCCTCAGGCATCTCCAGGACCGAGGAGAGAAGTCCCCCGACTGGTGGCCCGGCCCTCAGTCGACTCTGTGACAGGACGGCTGGCCGAGCCGTGTGGCTGACAGGGTCTTGGTGCTCCGGCCGGGTGTCAGGCCTGAGCCACTGATGTGGGAGAGCCGACTTCAGGATGTTGGACCACCAGAGACCTCCCGGCCACATGTAATATCAATCAGCAAGACCTCTCCCAGAGATCTCCATCTCAAAGCTAAGACCCAGCTCCACCCAAAGGCCAGCAAGCTCCAGTGCTGGGTGCCCCATGCCAAACAACTAGCAAGACAGGAACACAACCCCATCCATTAGCAGAGAGGCTGCCTAAAATCATACTAAGTTCACAGACACCCCAAAACACACCACTGGATGCAGCCCTGCCCACCAGAAAGACAAGATCCAACCCCAGCCCCCAGAACACAGGCACCAGTCCCCTCCACCAGGAAGCCTACCAAAGCCATGGAACCAACCTTACCGACTGGGGGCAGACACCAAAAACAACGGGAACTACAAACCTGCAGCCAGTGAAAAGGAAACCCCGAACACAGTAAGTTAAGCAAAATGAGAAGACACAGAAATATGCAGGAGATGAAAGAGCAAGGTAAAAACCCACCATAGCAAACAAATGAAGAGGAAATAGGCAGTCTACCTGAAAAAGAATTCAGAGTAATGATTGTAAAGATGATCCAAAATCTTGGAAATAGAATAGAGAAAATAAAACAAAAGTTTAACAAGGACCTAGAAGAATTAAAGAACAAACAAACAATGAGCAAAACAATAAATGAAATTTAAAATTCTCTAGAAGGAATCAGTAGCAGAATAACTGAGGCAGAAGAACGGATAAGTAACCTGGAAGGTAAAACAGTGGAAATAGCTACCACAGAGCAGAATAAAGAAAAAAGAATGAAAAGAATTGAGGACAGTCTCAGAGACCTCTGGGACAACATTAAACACAGCAACATTGAATTATAGGGGTCCCAGAAAAAGAAGACAACAAGAAAGGGTCTGTGAAAATATTTGAAGAGATTATAGTTGATAATTTCCATAACATGGGAAAGGAAATAATTAATCAAGTCCAGGAAGCACAGAGAGTCCCATACAGGTTAAATCCAAGGAGAAACAAGCCAAGACACATATTAATCAAACTATTAAAAATTAAATACAAAGAAAAAATATTAAAAGCAGCAAGGGAAAAGCAACAAATAACATACAAGGGAATCCCCATAAGGTTAACAGCTGACCTTTCAGCAGAAACTCTGCAAGCCAGAAGGGGCTGGCAGGATATATTTCAAGTGATGAAAGGGAAAAGCCTACAAACAAGATTACTCTACCCAGCAAGGATCTCATTCAGATTTGATGAAGAAATTAAAACATATACAGACAAGCAAAAGTTAAGAGAATTCAGGAGGAACCAAGATGGTGGAGTAGAAGGATGTGCTCTCACTCCCTCTTGCGAGAACACCAGAATCACAACTAGCTGCTGAACAAGCATCGACAGGAAGACACTGGAACTCACCAAAAAAGATACCCCACATCCAAAGACAAAGGAGAAGCCACAATGAGATGGTAAGAGGGGCACAATCACAGTAAAATCAAATCCCATAACTGGTGGATGGGTGACTCACAGACTACCAAACACTTCTACCACAGAAGTCCACCCACTGGAGTGAAGGTTGTGAGCCCCACGTCAGGCTTCCCAACCTGGGGGTCCAGAAACAAGAGGAGGAATTCCTAGAGAATTATATGTTGAAGTCTAGCGGGAATTGATTGCAGGACTTTGACAGGACTGGGGGAAACAGAGACTCCACTCTTGGAGGGAACACACGAAGTAGTGTGCACATCGGAACCCAGGGGAAGCAGCAGTGACCCCAGGGGAGACTGAACCAGACGTACCTGCTAGTGTTGGTCTCTACAGCTCTACAACAAATGCTAAAGGACCTTCTCTAAGTGGGAAACACAAGAGAAGAAAAGGACCTACAAAAACAAACCCAAAACAATTAAGAAAATGGTAATAGGAACATACATATCGATAGTTACCTTAAACGTGAATGGATTAAATGCTCCAGCCAAAACACACAGGCTTGCTGAATGGATACAAAAACAAGACCCATATATATGCTGTCTACAAGAGACCCACTTCAGACCTAGGGACACATTCAGACTGAAAGTGAGGGGATGGAAAAAGATATTCCATGCAAATGGAAATCAAAAGAAAGCTGGAGTAGCTATACTCGTATCAGATAAAATAGACTTTGAAACAAAGAATGTTAAAAGAGACAAGGAAGACACTACATAATGATCAAGGGATCAATCCAGGAAGAAGATATAACAATTATAAATATATATGCACCCAACACAGGAGCACCTCAATACATAAGGCAACTGCTAACAGCTGTAAAAGAGGAAATCAACAGTAACACAATAATAGTGGGGGACTTTAACACCTCACTTACACCAATGGACAGATCATCCAAAATGAAAATAAATAAGGAAACAGAAGCTTTAAATAACACAATAGACCAGATAGATTTCATTGATATTTATAGGACATTCCATCCAAAAACAGCAGATTACACTTTCTTCTCAAGTGCACATGGAACATTCTCCAGGATAGATCACATCTTGGGTCACAAATCAAACCTCAGTAAATTCAAGAAAATTGAAATCATATCAAGCACCTTTTCTGACCACAACACTAGGAGATTAGAAATGAATTAAGGGAAAATAACGTAAAAAACACAAACACATGGAGGCTAAACAATACATTACTAAGTAACCAAGAGATCACTGAAGAAATCAAAGAGGAAATAAAAAAATACCTAGAGACAAATGACAGTGAAAACATGACGATCCAAAACCTATGGGATGCAGCAAAAGCAGTTTTAAGAGGGAAGCTTATAGCTATACAGGCCTGCCTCAAGAAAAAAAAACCTAAGTAAACAATCTAACCTTACACTAAAGGAACTAGAGAAAGAAGAGCAAACAAAACCCAAAGTTAGAAGATGGAATGAAATCATAAAGATAGGAGCAGAAATAAATGGAATAGAAACAAAGAAAACAATAGCAAAGATCAATAAAACTAAAAGCTGCTTCATTGAGAAGATAAACAAAATTGATAAACCATTAGCAAGACTCATCAAGAAAAAGAGAGAGAGGACTCAAATCAATAAAATTAGAAATGAAAAAGGAGAATTTACAACAGACACTGTAGAAATACAAAGCATCCTAAGAGACTACTACAAGCAACTCTATGCCAATAAAATGGACAACCTGGAAAAAAGGACAAATTCCTAGAAAGGTATAACCTTCCAAGACTGAACCAGGAAGGAACAGAAAATATGAACAGACTAATCACAAGTAATGAAATTGGAATTGTGATTAAAAATCTTCCAACAAACAAAAGCCCAGGACCAGAGGGCTTCACAGGTGAATTCTATCAAACATTTAGAGAAGACCTAACACCCATTCTTCTCAAACTCTTCCAAAAAACTGCAGAGGAAGGAACACTCCCAAACTCATTCTATGAGGCCACCATCACCCTGATACCAAAACCAGACAAAGATATTACAAAAAAAGAAAATTACAGACCAATAACACTAATGAATATACACGCAAAAATCCTCAACAAAATACTAGCGCACAAAATCCAAGAACACATTTAAAGGATCATACACTGTGATCAAGTGGGATTTATCCCAGGGATGCAAGGATTCTTCAATATACACAAATCAATCAATGTGATACACCATATTAACAAACTGAAGGATAAAAACCATATGATCATCTCAATAGATGCAGAAAAAGCTTTTGACAAAATTCAACACCGATTTATGATAAAAACTCCAGAAAGTGGGCATAGAGGGAACCCACCTCAACATAATAAAGGCCATATATGACAAACCCACAGCCAACATCATTCTCAATGGTGAAAAACTGAAACCATATCCTCTAAAATCAGGAACAAGACAAGGTTGCCCACGCTCACCACTACTATTCAACATAGTTTTGGAACTTTCAGCCATAGCAATCAGAGAAGAAAAAGAAATAAAGGAATCCAAATCAGAAAAGAAGAAGTAAAGCTGTCACTGTTTGCAGATGACATGATAGTATACATAGAGAAGCCTAAAGATGCGACCACAAAACTACTACAGGTAATCAATGAATTTGGTAAAGTAGCAGGAAACAAAATTAATGCACAGAAATCTCTTGCATTCCTATACACTAATGATGAAAAATCTGAAAGAGAAATCATAGAAATACTCCCATCTACCACTGCAACAAAAAGAATAAAATACCTAGGAATAAACTACCTAGGGAGACAAAAGTCCTGTATGCAGAAAACTATAAGACACTGATGAAAGAAATTGATGATGATAGCAACAGATGGAGGAAATTGATGGAACAGATGGAAATTGAGGAACAGATGGAAATTGAGGAACAGATGGAAATTGATGATTGATACAATTGTATCAATTTTCAATCCATGTTCTTGGATTGGAAGAATCAATACTGTGCAAATGACTATACTACCCAAAGCAATCTACTGATTCAATGCAATCCCTATCAAATTACCAATGGCATTTTTTACGGAACTAGAACAAATCATCTTAAAATTTGTATGGAGACACAAAAGACCCCGAATAGCCAAAGCAATCGTGAGGGAGAAAAATGGAACTGGAGGAATCATACTCCCTGACTTCAGACTATACTAAAAAGCTACAGTAATCAAGACAATATGGCACTGGCACAGAAACAGAAACATAGATCAATGCAACAAGATAGAAAGCCCAGAAATAAACCCGCGCACCTATGGCCAATTAATCTATGACAAATGAGGCAAAGGTATACAATGAAGAAAAGACAGTGTCTTCAATAAGTGGTGCTGGGAAAACTGGACAGCTACATGTAAAAGAATGAAATTAGAAAACTCCCTAACACCATACATAAAAATAAACTCAAAATGGATTCGAGACCTAAATGTAAGACCGGACACTATAAAAGTCTTAGAGGAAAACATAGGAAGAACACTCTTTGACATAAGTCACAGAAAGATCTTTTTTGATCCACCTCTAGAGTAATGGAAATAAAAAAAAAATAAATGGGACCTAATGAAACTTCAAATCTTTTGCACAGCAAAGGGAACCGTAAACAAGATGAAAAGACAACCCTCCGAATGAGAGAAAATATTTGCAAATGAATCAACGGACAAAGGATTAATCTCCAAAATATGTAAACAGCTCATGCAGCTCAATATTAAAGAAACAAACAACCCAATCCAAAATTGGTCAGAAGAGCTAAATAGACATTTCTCCAAAGAAGACATACAGATTTCCAAGAAGCACATGAAAAGCTGCTCAACATCACTAATTATTAGAGAAATGCAAATCAAAACTACAATGAGGTATCACCTCACACCAGTTAGAATGGGCACCATCAGAAAATCTACAAACAACAAATGCTACAGAGAGTGCAGAAAAAAGGGAACCCTCTTGCACTGTTGGTGGGAATGTAAATTGATACAGCCACTATGGAGAACAGTATGGAGGTTCCTTAAAAAACTAAAAATAGAATTACCATATGATCTAGCAATCCCACTACTGGGCATATACCCAGAGAAAACAATAATTGAAAAAGACACATGCACCCCAATGTTCATTGCAGCACAATTTACAATAGCCCAGTCATGGAAGCAACCTAAATGCCCATTTACAGACAAAAGGATAAAGAAGTTGTGGTACATAGATACAATGGAATATTACTCAGCCATAAAAAGGAACGAAATTGAGTCATTTGTTGAGATGTAGATGGATCTAGAGACTGTCATACAGTGTGAAGTAAGTCAGAAAGAGAAAAACAAATATCGTATATTAACGCATGTATGTCGAACCCAGAAAAATGGTACAGATGAACTGGTTTGCAGGGCAGAAGTTGAGACACAGATGCAGAGAACAAACAAACGTATGGACGCCAAGGGGGGAAAACCGCAGTCAGGTGGGGATGGTGGTGTGCTGAATTGGGTGATTGGAATTGACATGTATACACTGATGTGTATAAAATTGATGATCAATAAGAACCTGCAGTATAAACAAACAAACAAAGAAACTAAAAACAATACTAAACTTTCTTTCGGTTATTTGTATGGAAATATGTTAATATAAATGTTTCAGACATCACATGGAATTTCTAAAAATCTTGTATGTTCTGGTATAATGTTATAAGTCATAATTCTAGTTATTACTTTAAAATGTATATCTCAGAAATAACTAAAAAAAAAAAAAAAAAAAAAGAGAATTCAGCACCACCAAAGCATCCTTACAACAAATGCTAAAGGAACTTCTCTAGGTAGGAAACACAAGAAGATGAAAAGACCTACAAAAACAAACCCCAAACAAATAAGAAAATGGTAATAGAAACATACATATTGATAATTACCTTAAATGTAAATGGATTAAATCCTGCAAGAAAAAGACACAGACTGGCTAAATGGATACAAAAACAAGACCTGTATATATACTGTCTATAAGAGACCCACTTCAGGCCTAGGGACACATACAGACTGAAAAAGAGGGGACAGAAAAAGATATTCCATGCAAATGGAAACCAAAAGAAAGCTGGAAGTAACAATTCTCATATCAGACAGAATAGACTTTAAAATAAAGGCTAGTACAAGAGACAAAGAAGGACACTACATTAACTACATTAAATTAAATACAAAGAAAAAAATCAAGAAAAAATCAAAATACAAGAAAAAATTAACAGTTGTAAATATTTATGCACCCAACATAGGAGCACCTCAATGTTTAAGGCAAATGCTAACAGCCATAAAAGGGGAAATTGACAGTAACACAATCATAGTAGGGAACTTTAACACCCCACTTTCACCAATGGACAGATGACCTGAAATAAAAATAAATAAGGAAACACAAGCTTTAAATGACACATTAAACAAGATGGACTTAACTGATAGGTATAGGACATTCTATCCAAAAACAACACAATACACTTTCTTCTCAAGTGCTCATGGAACATCTCCAGGATAGATCATATCTTGGGTCACAAATGAAGCCTTGGAAAATTTAAGAAAATTGAAATTGTATCAAGTAACTTTTCTGACCACAATGCTATGAGACTAGATATCAATTACAGGAAAAAAACTGTAAAAAATACAAACACATTGAGGGCTAAACAATACACTACTAAATAACCAAGAGATCACTGAAGAAATCAAAGAGAAAATCAAAAAATACTTAGAAACAAATGACAATGAAAGCACGATGACCTAAAACCTATGGGATGCAGCAAAAGCAGTTCTAAGAGGGAAGTTTATAGCAATACAATACTTCCTCAAGAAACAAGAAAAATCTCAAATAAATAACCTAAACTCGGGCTTCCCTGGTGGCACAGTGGTTGAGAGTTCGCCTGCCAATGCAGGGCACACGGGTTCGTGCCCCAGTCTGGGAAGATCCCATGTGCCGTGGAGCGGCTGGGCCCTTGGGCCATGGCCGCTGAGCCTGCGCGTCCAGAGCCTGTGCTCAGCAACGGGAGAGGCCACAACAGTGAGAGGCCTGCGTACCGCAAAAAAGAAAAAAAAAAATAACCTAAACTTACATCTAAAGCAATTAGAGAAAGAACAAAAAAAGCCCCAAAGTTAGCAGAAGGAAAGAATTCATAAAGATCAGATCAGAAATAAGTGAAAAAGAAATAAAGGAAACGACAGCAAAGATCAATAAAACTAAAAGTTGGTTGTTTGAGATGATAAACAAAATTGATAAACCACTAGCCAGACTCATCAAGAAAAGAAGGGAGAACACTCAAATCAACTGAACTAGGAATGAAAAAGGAGAAGTAGCAACTGACACTGCAGAAATAGAAAGGATCAAAAGGGATTACTGCAAGCAACTATATGCCAATAAAATGGACAACCTGGAAGAAATGGAAAAATTATTAGAAAAGCAAAACCTTCTGAGACTGAGCCAGGAAAAAACACAAAATATAAACAGACCAGTCACATGCACTGAAATTGAAACTGTGATTAAAAATCTTCCAACAAACAAAAGCCCAGGACCAGATGGCTTCACAGGTGAATTCTATCAAACATTTAGAGAAGAGCTAACATCCATCTTTCTCAAAGTCTTCCAAAATATAGCAGAGGGAGGAACACTCCCAAGCTCTTTCTATGAGGCCACCATCACCCTGATCCCAAAACCAGAAAAAGATGTCACAAAAAAAGAAAACTACAGGCCAATATCACTGATGAACACAGAGGCCAAAATTCTCAACAAAATACTAGCAAACAGAATCCAACAACACATTAAAAGGATCATACACCATGATCAAGTGGGATTTATCCCAGGGATGCAAGGATTCTTCAATATACACAAATCAATCAATGTGATACACCATATTAACAAACTGAAGGATAGAAACCATGATAATCTCAATAGATGCAGAAAAAGCTTTCAACAAAATTCAACAATGATTTATGATAAAAACTCCAGAAAGTAGGCATAGACAGAACTTACCTCAATATAATAAAGGCCATATATGACAAACCCACAACCAACATCATTCTCAATGGTGAAAAACTGAAACCATATCCTCTAAAATCAGGAACAAGACAAGGTTGCCCACTGTCACCACTACTATTCAACATAGTTTTGGAACTTTTAGCCACAGCAATCAGAGAAGAAAAAGAAATAAAGGAATCCAAATCAGAAAAGAAGAAGTAAAGCTGTCACTGTTTGCAGGTGACATGATACTATACATAGAGAAGCCTAAAGATGCGACCGCAAAACTACTACAGGTAATCAATGAATTTGGTAAAGTAGCAGGACACAAAATTAATGCACAGAAATCTCCTGCATTCCTATACACTAATGATGAAAACTCTGAAAGAGAAATTAAGGAAACACTTCCATTTGCCATTGCAACAGAAAGAATAAAATAGCTAGGAACAAACCTACCTAAGGAGACAAAAGACCTGTATGCAGAAAACTGTAAGACAATGATGAAAGAAATTAAAGTTGACATAAACAGATGGAGAGATATACCATGTTCTTGGATGGGAAGAGTCAATATTGTGAAAATGACTATACTACCCAAAGCAATCCACAGATTCAATGTAATCCCTATCAAACTACCAATGGCATTTTTCACAGAACTAGAACAAAAAAATTTCACAATCCGTATGGAAATATCAAAGACCCCGAATAGCCAAAGCAATCTTGAGAAAGATAAATGGAGCTGGAGGAATTAGGCTCCCTGACTTCAGACTATACTACAAAGCTACAGTAATCAAGACAGTATGGTACTGGCACAGAAACAGAAATATTGATCAATGGAACAGGACAGAAAGCCCAGAGATAAACCCACAGACATATGGTCACCTTATCTTTGATAAAGGAGGCAAGAATATACAATTGAGAAAAGACAGCATCTTTAATAAGTGGTGTTGGGTAAACTGGATAGCTACATGTAAAAGAATGAAATTAGAACACTTCCTAACATCATACTCAAAATTAAACTCACAGTGGATTAAAGACCTAAATGTAAAGCCAGACACTATCAAACCCTTAGAAGAAAACATAGGCAGAACACTCTATGACATAAATCATAGCAAGATACTTTTTGACTCACTTCCTAGAGAAATGGAAATAAAAACAAAAATAAACAAATGGGACCTAATGAAACTTAAAAGCTTTTTCACAGCAAAGGTAACCATAAACAAGATGAAAAGAGAGCCCTCAAAATGGGAGAAAATATTTGCAAACGAAGCAACTGACAAAGGATTAATCTCCAAAATATACAAGCAGCTCATGCGGCTCAATATCAGAAAAAGAAACAACCCAATCCAAAAATGGGCAGAAGACCTAAATAGACATTTCTCCAAAGAAGATATACAGATTGCCAACAAACACATGAAAGGATGCTCAACATCACTAATCATTAGAGGAATGCAAATCAAAACTATGAGATGTCACCTCACACCGTTCATAATGGCCATGATCAAAAAATCTACAAATAATAAATGCTGGAGAGAGTGTGGAGAAAAGAGAACCCTCTTGCACTGTTGCTGGGAATGTAAATTGATTCAGCCACTATGGAGAAGAGTTTGGAGGTTCCTTAAAAAACTAAAACTAGAACAATCATATCACCCTGCAGTCCCACTACTGGGCACATACCCTGAGAAATCCATAATTCAAAAAGAGTCATGTACCACAATGTTCATTGCAGCACTATTTACAATAGTCAGGACATGGAAGCAACCTAGGTGTCCATCGACAGATGAATGGATAAAGAAGATGTGGCACATATATACAATGGAACATTACTGGGCCATAAAAAGAAATGAAATTGAGTTATCTGAAGGGAGGTGGATGGACTTAGAGGCTGTCAGACAGAGTGAAGTAAGTCAGAAGGAGAAAAACAAATACCGTATGCTAACACATATATATGGAATCTAAAAAAAAAATGGTTCTGATGAATGAGGGGCAGGTCAGGAATAAAGATGCAGACATAGAGAATGGACTTCAGGACATGGGGAGGGGGAAGGGTAAGCTGGGACGAAGTGAGACAGTAGCACTGACATATATACAGTACCAAATGTAAAAGAGATAGCTTGTGGGAAGCAGCTACATAGCCCAGGGAGATCAGTTTGGTGCTTTGTGACCACCTCGAAGGGTGGGACAGGGAGGATGGGAGGGAGATGCAAGAGGGAGGGGATATGGGAATATATGTATATATATATATATGTATATATATATATATAGCTGATTTTCTTTGTTATACAGCAGAAACTAACACAACATTATAAAGCAATTATATTCCTATAAAGATGTTTAAAAAAAAAAGAATCTATCACCTTATGGCTAGAAGCTGACTCTATCAATGACATAAGATGAGTAAGGCTATCTCTTATGAGTCAATATTTTCAATGAGGGATTAAAAAAATAGGGTCACCTTGTTTAGAACTACCAATTATTGCATAATAAGTGGCTTGTGGCCCACTTAGAGGACTTTCCAGATTCTAACGGTCTCCTCCTGTTAATTTTCTGTATAATTCTTATTTATTTCTGTCTTTATTTTGAATATCTTAGTCTTGATGTAGTCTTGTCCCCAAGAATACACATAATCGAAATTGAGTATAAGTGAAAAGAATTGTGCTTTACATTTTAATACGGCTTTGGAAAAACGATATTCAGTTGAAAAATGTATCATGATCTTTAATTTAGAGTCTTAGGAAGAAGTGCTTCCCTAGATTTCTAGTCTGTATTTAGTTGCAGAACACGGGATCTTAGTTGCCACATGTGGGATCTTTAGTTGTGGCATGTGGGATCTAGTTCCCTGACCCGGGATCGAACCCGGGCCCCCTGCATTGGGAGTGCTGAATCTTAGCCAGTGGACCACCAGGGAAGTCCCTGCATTACTTTTTAAAATGTTCTTTTCATGAATTTACTATTACTTAACTGTTAACCTGGATTCTTAGATTTATATATGATGCAGATTGTACATATATAAAACAATTATTATTAGGTTATGCACTGTGTCACTTTTTAGTGTACAGCACACCTTCATAAACTCTCACAACAATATTATAAGGCAGATAACAATAGCCACTTTTTACTGAGCACCAACTATTAGCCAAACAGATATCAAATTTCCAGTCCTCAAAATAACTTCACCAAGTTTCATACACTTCATGTTCCCTAAACATGAAATTAAGACGCAGAGAAGCTTTAAGAGGAATTAATACAGCTAATTCACTATAGAGCACATTTTCACTCTACCGGGGAATGAGGAAGATAAGGTATCCCAGCTCACTGAAGACTTGTGGCGATTAAGGTGGAGGTAAGGTGTAGTTAGGTGATCAATTCTAAGTCCTAACTCTAACCTTACTTTTAGGTTCCAGAATACAGCCTCAATCACATCGATAACAAATGTGTTATCAAAAACTGTCTGATTAAAGACACAGAAAATCCTATGCTAAATAATTGGCACGCTCAGCCCCAAAGTGAAATGAAGATCATAACATAGATGAAGAATTCGATAGACACGTGTTAAAGGAGAAGAATCCATCTTGAGTTATGTCAACACTAAAGTGACCTAGGTGACTTAGAAAGAGATCCAGTCAAAACAGTTTAGAACTATTGTTAATTTTGTTAAGTGTGATAATTGAATGGTACTTTGATATATTTAAAAGGTCCTTCTCCATTACAGATACACTCTGAAGTATTTATGGGTAAAATTCCATGCTGTATGGGATTTACTTTAAAAAACTTACAGAAAAAAAGGAGGAGAGGATGTGGAAGCAACCTAAATGTCCATCAACAGAGGAATGAATAAAGAATATGTGGTACATATATACAATTACTGAACATTACTCAGCCATAAAAAAGAACGAAATAATGCCATTTACAGTGACACGGATGGACCCAGAGATTGTCATACTGAGTTAAGTAAGTCAGACAGAGAAAGACAAATATCATATGATATCACTTATATGTGGACTCTAAAGAAATGGTACAAAGGAACCTATTTACAAAATAGAAATTGAGTCACAGATGTTAAAAATAAACTTGTGGTTACCGGGGGGAGGAATAAATTGGGAGATTGGGATTGACATATACACACTTACACACTACTATATATAAAATAGATAACTAGTAAGAACTTGCTGAATTGCACAGGAAACTATTCAATATGCTGTAATGACCTACATGGGAAAAGAATCTAAAAAAGAGTGGATATATGGGTATGTCTAACTGACTAACTTTGCTGTACAGTAGAAACTAACACAAAAGTGTAAATCAACTATACTCCAAAAAAATAATAATAATTAAAAAAAAAAGGGATGGGAAAAGACGGATGACCTGATGGACAAAATGTTGGTAATTACTGAAATTGGGAATTCACTAGGGGCTCACACGGGGGGATCACTGCATTATTCTTTCTACTTTTGTGTGTGTTTGAAATTTTCCACAATAAAAAGTTTTAAAATATTAGGGAAGAAAAGACACAGCTTCCATCGATTTAGGTAGTTTATAATAGTTATTGAAGGAAAAGAACATAGTGAAACTCAAAGAGTTGTGGGAGGTAGAAACACACAGTATGTGATATTTGATCAATAAAATTAATCAGAAAGAAGAAAGTAGTATAAGTGTTGGGTCACAAGTCAGAAGAAGAAATATAAAAGTTTCAGAGATAAACTGGTTCTCTAGAAATAGGCTTAAATAATCCCTGAACCTCACTTTCACTCAACAATGGCAAGCAAACAGGACTTGATCAGGACTTCTTCAGAGAGTAAAAGTTAGTCATCAGATTGCAGTCAGCCCAAGTGGAAACTTTCCTTTAGACAACTCTCTTTTTGTTCTGTATGATGCTATTTTTACTAAAATAACCTTCCCCAAGCAGCTTTATTTATCCTGTAGATTCCCCCTATTGTAGTGAAAAATGAATTCCTCTTGGTTAGAAATGTAGAAAAGGGCTTTAGAGTACATAACAGAGCTGAGTAAGTAAGTAAGTAACATAACATTTACTAGACTTACGATCCTGACTACATCATTTTAACTTTTCTGAGCTTGTTCTCTTATTTCTAATGTGGAGATAATCACTATCTCAGAGAGTTTTTTGAAATGTGGTATATAACGTATGCTGACTGATTTAAACTTTTACAGATATCGGGTTAAGAGTTTAAAAAAGAATATATCAGGATTTTGTCCAAGTTAAAACAATCAGTGATGAGGTTTCAGGTTCTAGTGTGACAGTAAGCACCCAATGTTCTTCTCCATTAGGGGGTCATTTTGGTCTCCTCTTCCTTCTCTCCTGTACCCAAACACAGTTTTAACAGGTCTATCCTCTTTCTCAGAGGACAGGC
This sequence comes from Grampus griseus, assembly GCF_964374135.1. Classification (NCBI taxonomy): domain Eukaryota; kingdom Metazoa; phylum Chordata; class Mammalia; order Artiodactyla; family Delphinidae; genus Grampus; species Grampus griseus. Next base: position 99,472,329 of record NC_139018.1, read on the forward strand.
ACACACATTTACATTTAAATATATTGCCAAGAATGTAAAAGGTTGGGAGATGTGTTAAGGAAACTACAGATTCTTTTATAAAGGATGTTTAAATTTGGTCTTTCTACGAGCATCTTCTCTTCTAGAATATACACAATGTATTTCAGACAATAGATATGAAAATCAGGCACCTTACTGACTATATTAATTAAATTATAATCAGTACCTTAAGAATTTGATAAGTAAATATCACTTTTAAGGCATGGTTTACCTTGAACTAACTCAGTTTCAGAACCTATGAAAGAAATCACCTCCATTTCTAGTTTATCACTAACCAGGGCTATAAAACATAACTGGGCAATCGTTGCAAGTTTCTTTTCTGGAGAAACAAACTGACCTTTGAGAAAAGACCTCCAGACACTGACAGTTAGAAGTCTCCCTACAATGAAGTGTACCATTTGAAAAGCCCCACAGAATTACAGAGCCTCCAGATAACTTCATAGTGACTCACTCTCAAACAGGAATAGACAGCCAAGGTTCACCAGCCACCTGGAGGACGATGTCTAATAACAAAGAGGAACAAACAACAACAACAGCAAAACGGCCCACAGGAACCAGAGACAATGTAGGACCCATAACAAAACTTAAAAGAAAAAGCCTTAAGTAAAATATTCTCAGAGAGATAAGAGATTACACTTATAAAACAAGAATAAGAATAGGGAATCATCAAAAAACTAGAACTTGAGAAATTAAAATAACCACAATTTTAAAATTAAAGAGAAGAAAAAACTGAGGGAAATCTTCCAGAAAGTAGAATAAGGAGGCAAAGAAACAGAAAACAGGAGAGAAAAGTAAATTATAAGATCAATCTGGGAGGTGCAAACTTTGGCTAACAGGAATTCTGGGAAGACAGAACACAGAGAAAAAGGCAGAAAGGAAATCTTCAAAGAAAAAAACACCTGATTTTTAAAACAGGCACATGTGTCATCTTGATAAAAATTTAAATTAGTTAAAAATTATAGAGACGATCACATAGCTCAGAGTTTAGGCGTTCACCTGCCTGAAGTAGGTATACGGACATTATTATATATTATTTTACTGTTCTCTGGTTCTTTTTTTAAATGGATAATGCTGTCTTCTCATCTAAATTAGAAACTCTTCAAAGCCAGGAATAATATTTGCCACTCGCAGCAGGCACATATTCTATTTCTGATAAATACTTGTTAAACTCATTTGCTTTGAAGATGACTTGAGTTTGCGTTAAGCTCTGTGACTCCTTAAGAGGGTTCAGTCTTTCAGTCTTGGTACAAAAGGTAAAGGTCATTCTTAGCTAAAACAGTTACTTGAAATTCCGGGAACAACACTGAGAAGCCAGCTCTTACATCAAGTCTGAAATGAAGTCATTTTATTAAACAATGATAAACTTAAAGCCAGTCAAATGGCCTTTGTTTAAATACCCTTAAAACTTTTGGCCCATTCAATCTTCTTTTCAGAAAACTTGATCTGAGCCTCTACCCAGACACGTACTTCTACGGTACTAGTTAGTGGAATATGTAGGCTATGAATCAGACTCCACTGTGGAAACTAATCCTTGAGTCACAGTCATAATATTCCATTGGCATCCACCCCAGGGACAAGGTATTCATTAAAGGGTGCCACTCTTTCAAGCAGAGGATGAAGCATCAAGAAGCTTCCACTAAAGGAGGCAAGGATATACAGTGGAGAAAAGACAGCCTCTTCAATAAGTGGCGCTGGGAAAACTGGACAGCTACATGTAAAAGTATGAGATTAGATTACTCCCTAACACCTAAACACAAAAATAAACTCAAAATGGATTAAAGACCTAAATGTAAGGCCAGACACTATCAAACTCTTAGAGGAAAATATAGGCAGAACACTCCATGACATAAATCACAGCAAGATCCTTGTTGACCCACCTCCTAGAGAAATGGAAATAAAAACAAAAATAAACAAATGGGACCTAGTGAAACTTAAAAGCTTTTGCACAGCAAAGGAAACCATAAACAACACCAAAAGACAACCCTCAGAATGGGAGAAAATATTTGCAAATGAAGCAACTGACAAAGGATTAATCTCCAAAATTTACAAGCAGCTCATGCAGCTCAATAACAAAAAAACAAATAACCCAATCCAAAAATGGGCAGAAGACCTAAATAGACACTTCTCCGAAGAAGATATACAGATTGCTAACAAACACATGAAAGAATGCTCAACATCACTAATCATTAGAGAAATGCAAATCAAAACTACAGTGAGATATCATCTCACACAGGTCAGAATGGCCATCATCAAAAAATCTAGAAACAATAAATGCTGGATAGAGTGTGGGGAAAAGGGAACTCTCTTGCACCGTTGGTGGGAATGTAAATTGATACAGCCACTATGGAGAACAGTATGGAGGTTCCTTAGAAAACTAAAAATAGAACTACCATGCGACCCAGCAATCCCACTACTGGGCATATACCCTGAGCAAACCATAATTCAAAAAGAGTCATGTACCAATACGTTCATTGCAGCCCTATTTACAATAGCCAGGACATGGAAGCAACCTAAGTGTCCATCAACAGATGAATGGATAAAGAAAATGTGGCACATACATACAATGGAATATTACTCAGCCATAAAAAGAAACGAAATTGAGTTATTTGTAGTGAGGTGGATGGACCTAGAGTCTGTCATACAGAGTGAAGTAAGTCAGAAAGAGAAAAATAAATACCGTATGCTAACACATATATATGGAATCTAAGAAAAAAAAAAAAAGGTCATGAAGAACCTAGGGGTAAGATGGGAATAAAGACACAGGCCTACTAGAGAATGGACTTGAGGATATGGGGAGGGGGAAGGGTAAGCTGGGAGGAAGTGACAGAGTGGCATGGACATACATACACTACCAAACGTAAAATAGCTAGTGGGAAGCAGCCGCATAGCACAGGGAGATCAGTCGGTGGTTTGTGACCACCTAGAGGGGTGGGATAGGGAGGGTGGGAGGGAGGAAGATGCAAGAGGGAAGAGATATGGGAACATATGTATATGTATAACTGATTCACTTTGTTATAAAGCAGAAAGTAACACACCATTGTAAAGCAATTACACTCCAATAAAGATGTTAAAAAAATAAAAATAAAAATAAAATAAAAGCTAGCCGGGATCTGGAAAAAAAAAAAAAAAAGAAGCTTCCACTCATCATTACAGTCATCCCTCAAATATCCTAGTTTGGTTATCTGTGCAAGGCTGTGTGGTCACCCTCATCTAGATTCTAGTTGTCTCTACCCCATTCCAAAGGGTCCCCTTGGCTTCAGTCATTAATTTAATAAATACTTACTGAGTGTCTATTTTGAGCTAAGCACTGTTCTAGGTACTGAGGATATAGCGGTGAATAAGACAAAAAAGTCCCTGATTTAGGGAATTTCATTCTAGTAAATTAGAGCCCAGAAAAGATTACCCATTTGCCTAATCCCTTCTCTAGAATTCAATCAATTCTGGAAAATTTATCAATACATTTGCCTGCCTGCCTGCCTGCCTATCTATCTCCCTATCTTTAACTTTTTTCTTGCTATGCTTCCTTTTTCTCATTGCTTACCTGAAATGTTTAATGTGTTATTAGGCTCCCTGAAGTTAGGCTAAGCCACAAGCAGCCATGAAGACCACAAAAACCCAGCTACCGATAAAATGTCTTCAACTGCTCCAACGGAAGAACAGTTCCTAAGATTTTCATATAGTGATTTATGCTTGAGAATGGATATATACTTTTAAGTAGCATTACAAAGTTACACATAAAGGATTTTTAAACTTTCTCCCTATAGATCTATCAAGAGGATAGCTCATAAGCAAGCATTAATTATAGACGGTGTTTCATTTCATTACATAAGCCAATGTAAGATTCAAGCATTCTCAATAGTACCCTAAACTGGCACTGCTACAGGAAAGTATATTGGAAAGATTGAAAGTGTTCACAAAGAGGAAGATAGAAGCTATTGCTTGAGTAAGCCAGAATAGTTAAGAAAAATACATTTCCATTGCATATTTTTCAAATCTCATGCTGAGAGGGGAAAAAGTTAATGTAGGCAACAATTTCAAAAACAACACAAACCAGAATTACAGCCATAATGAATTCAAGAGATTTCTTTAAGCAGAACTTCATGCCTTATAGAGCAATATTTTTAACTTCTTAAATGAAACTAAAATGTAATCCTAGAAGATTTAATAGTCACAATTCTGCAAGAGTCATACTAAAGTTCTTTTGTGAGACAGGCAGACAATCTTGCTCTTGAATGTTTGTTGGTCCAAACAATCTCTTCTGCATCACATGGTCTCAATCAATAACTAGTCTAAATGTCCAAGAAGATTTAAAACTCCTTGCAAATTATTTTAGCCCTGGCCACAGCATACCTATGGTTCTTCTTTATGTAAAAGTGGAAGAGGGACTCACTGGATACTTCAACTATGAACTGTATTACTGTTCTCATTTAAAAAAATTGTCTTAAGCCTTGCTTCTCAAAGTGCGTTTGAGGAATTAGCAGCATTGGTAGGACCTGGGAGCACGGTAGAAATACGGAACCCTGAGGCCCCACTCCAGACCTACTGAACCAAAATCTGCCTTTTAACAAGATCTCTAGGAGATGTACACACACATGAAAATTTGAAAATCAGTAGTCCAAATGACAACTTAATAAGCCATTGTCCGGTTGCAATCCTTAAAGCATTAGAAGGCAGCTTACCAACAAATATTTGAAAGAGGAAAAAAAAGGAAGTAGTCCTAGGAATTTCCCTGGCGGCGCAGTGGTTAAGAATTCGCTTGCCAATGAAGGGGACATGGGTTCAATCCCTGGTCCAGGAAGATCCCACATGCCATGGAGCAACTAAGCCCGTGCACCACAACTACTGAAGCTTGCGCACCTAGAGCCCACAAGCCACAACTACTGGGCCTGTGCACCACAACTACTGAAGCCCACGTGCCCTAGAGCCCGTGTGCTGCAACTACTGAAGCCCGTGTGCTCTAGGGCCCATGTGCTGCAACTACTGAGCCCGTGTGCTGCAACTACTGAAGCCCACGCACCTAGAGCCCATGCTCCGCAACAAGAGAAGCCACTGCGATGAGAGGCCCGTGCACCGCAACGAAGAGTAGCCCCAGCTAGCCACAACTAGAGAAAGCCCGCACACAGCAACAAAGACCCAACACAGCCAAAATAAATAAAAAGAGCTATTTCATTAAAAAAAGGACGTAGTCCTAGATAATATTATTTTAGCTATATCATAAAATGTTATACTCAGCTTTTGTAAGAGGGATGAAAGATAAAAATTAAGAATGTTTTAATGTAAACATTAAGAATGTTTCTGTACTTGATGAACATAAAGACATTGTCCATTGTACCACCAATATCCTTGATGTAAACTTCTTGCTTGGTAATATTTCGTCTATTAAGGTACATCACAAAACGTTTCACAGTGTTATGGTTTTTATCTTAGATGTAATACATCTAAGTCAAGAGAAGGCATGATCACCACAGCCCTCTGCCAAGATATCCTAGAACCCTGACTAGAAACATCATGGGATCTCTTGGTCAAGGTCTTCTTTGTTATGACCCATCCCTGAATTGGGCTACCAGGTATATAAACATGCTAGCTGCTTGCCCTTCCAAGTTCTCAGATCTGCTCTAGTTATATTGAAAAAGTTCTGTGAAATCTCAGCGAAGGTAAAATTGCTTCCCGACAACTGCTGCTATGTTGAGTCTCCCCCCAGATATCTCACTAAACCAGGGCACATCGGCTCACCTCTTGTTTACAGGCTATCTCTAAATGTTGGTCTTCACCTGACCATAGTCTTCCAGTCTCCCACTTGGCCAACAAAGAATACCGAGCCACACACTTGAGCAAGACTTCAGGTATTTTGTGTATTTGTTGGCAAGATCATCGGATGCCCTTCTCAGCACTCATTCACTCCTGTTAACCACCCTCCTGACCTCAACACGTTGGCTGGCCACACCCAGGGACTCTGCCAAGCCCCTTCTGCCCATACAGCCTCCGGTCCTGGCTTCTCCTAGTTCATCCTGTTCCCTGTCACCCATAACATAAAGGGAGAGTGGATCTAGAAGGGCCAGGCCTCACCACAGGTAGCACACGGTGGGCTCCCTATGCTGGAAGAAGCCGGTGACAGCAAGACAGAGGTGCCTCTTCTCCAAGTCGTTTCTAGGAAGAGGCCTTAAACCCTGACCTGTTTTCTACCTGGAAGCTCTATTTTTGTTTTGTCGTATTTTGGGTGGTAGGGAGGGGGAGGAGAACGTTAGGATAATGCTGCTCGCCAAGAGTTGTGACTATTCAGAGGTGGTTTCACGCTTTCACTCCTAATTGTTTGTTCCCTTCATTTCATATTGCTCAGTCTCCATTTCAGTTTTCACTGCCGATGCTCACTTATTCTTTACTTCTAAGGTGAAAGAACAGAGAGCTACAGACCTTTTCTCCTCCTAGAGAACAGGCTGCAATATCCTTGTGGACAGTTTGTCTTACGCAATTATAACCACATAATACCATGTATTCTGTATAACAGCCATTAAATACATACCTTGCCTACACTAACTCATGACTATTTTTATGACATTGAGCAAACAAGCTATGCCTACTGTTTTTGCTTCCTCACCTGTTTCATTCTTTCTTCAACCAGGCTTTTACACTATGCTCCTGAGCCTACTTTTACTGAAGTCACCAAGGACCTCTTACACTCAATGGATACCTAAATTCCATGGCACTGTATGCTGCTCACCTTGAACTTTCCCTTCCCTTGGCTTTCAGGCCTCCAAGCTCTCCTGGCCTCTCTGCTCCTCCGGTGGCTCTTTCTTGGACTCCTTTTTATCTCCTCTTCCACTGTTTCTCCAAAGTTGGTAGTCCCCAGAATTCTGATTTATCACTCCTCCCATCTCACTTTCATGCTTTTTTCAGTTCATCCTTACCTAAGTCTTTGACTAGACTCATGATGCCCAAGCTACATTTCCAGCTCTCACTTCTCTCCTGAGTCCTGAGCCTGTATCTCCAACTACCTTACTTGACAGCACTACTACCAGGGCAGCTTCTCGGTACAGAAACTTAATGACGCATGGTTTTTTTCTTTGCGCTCCCAATCTGGCCCCTTCTCCTGAATTCCCTATCTTAGTTCATGATGTCACTATTCACCTGGCCATCCAAGTTAAGAAAACTTTAATTCACTTATAATCCATGGTGTCATAAGAAAGTATCATCTAAAAGCATAAAAGTGAGCATGTCACACTCTCAAATAACGACTTCCATTGCCTAACTATTATCTGTTAGCAGGAGACACACTGCTTTCTTTCAGCATGAGGTGCTCCATGCAATGGGACTCCCACCCACTGCCAGCATATCATCTCCTCCCACATCCCTGGACTCCCTGTGCTAGAGTCACACTGCATCTTTCTCACTTTCTCATATACAGCTCTATTTTAGTACATCACACTTTAGACTGGAATTTTTTTTATCTACCAGTGTGTCTCTAACTAGGATGGGAGTTCCCCCAAGTAGAAACTGTGCTTCAGTATCTTTTATTCCCAGAACTTGAGTCAGTGACTGGCAAACAGTAGGCACTCAAACATGTGCCAGATGAATGAATTAAAGACACATCTACAGAGAAATACAAAGTATTTCTGAAGCAAACAATTCACCTCCCTGAACCACCCTGAAATTAATATTTTAGTTCTTCAGGTCTAAGAAATGTACATATACATGCACACACCTCTCACCAGGTTTCTAAAACTGGTCATTAACATTGTTGCATTACAGTTTTAGGGTTAATACTTATAAACTATATTGATTTTTATAGGAAAGATTAAGTGTTCAAAATAAATTTAACCAAATGTCTCTAAATATTCTGCTAAAGTTAATAAAATAAGGACTAAGAAAATAATGGAACACTAAAAATAGTAAATATTTAAAACAGTTGTTTTGGGAAGAACAGCTAAATATATTATTGAAATCTAAATTCTTGAGATTAGTTTTAAAGGCTTTGAAAGAATTGAAACATAGTTTTTTAAAGTTCTTCTACACTAGGCTTAGCAATTTACCTACCTAGGATTAAATAACAGAAAATAAACAAAAACGTTTATAATAAAAAGAAAAATGTAAAGTCAAAATTTCTGATAAAAGCATGCATATACATGAAGTATGGAAGACATATACAAGCTTAGGCAAATGCTAAGGTATTTTAAATAATAGGGCAATGAAATTTCTGAGCATCCTAACAATACATGAAATTTAAAAAAAACAACAGATAGGGAAAAGTAAAATACTAATAGAGTAAACTAACTATTGCACAGATTTTAGAAATCTGAATGGTAATTTCTGTAACTGTATAAAAACCATCTTAGCTCCTTAACCTATCTCTTGATCGAGCTGACAATACACACAATGTTAAAATATCAAATATCTACTTTCAGATCAAAAGTCATTATAAAGCCTTTACAAAAGTAATATTGTCTCTCAAAAAATATATATAATAAATATATGCCAGTTATTGTTATGCTCTTTGATGGCAATAAGTGAAATCAACATTATTATGTGGAATATAAAGTCTCATCTTCATCCCCAGTTGTAAACAACACACGGAACCCCAGTCGCAGATACAGGTAAAAGTTCTCACTAAATTTAAAAAATTAGCCAGTAATGAGCTGTTGATTATAGAGAGCTAGAAACTGGATACTATCCTCCTAGAGACTGGTAGCTAAACACAGAAGAAAAGAATCTGTAGACCTCTCAGTGCTTTAGAAACCAGGGTCCCTGACCAAAGCAGTGATTTAATTTCATGGCTGCTGGGTACAGATAGCTGACATTACTAAATGCTACTCTAATATCAACTTGTTAAATGTGAATCCAGACTCAGCATATCAGAATACTAACCCAGACTAACTGGAGTCATGGGAAATATTTTGGGAGCTGTTTATTTATAAATGAGTTACAATATACCACTATAATTAGATTAATATATAATTATTGATAAACACAGGATTATTTCTAAAATCCCATTATTGCTGTCACTGCTATGTTTAGAAAAAACAACATTACTATTTTTCCTCTTAAAACAAGCCCTTGATTTACCAGTAAACAATTAGATCAATTTAGATCCAGTATGTGTTAAATGTAATGGTCCTATATTGTTTACAATTCTTGTATAAACAGCTGTCTAATAAACATTAAAAGGAGGAACAATTTAAAGCTCTCCAGCAAATGACACACTTCCGAACTATTTTATAATCCAATAATCTATCAAAAAAAATAGAATCTGCAGAAAGCTAGGCATTTGGCTGTCACAAAAAAATATTTAAGTTAGCTTACCTAATTTTAAATAAAGCCAATAAAAGTGTATCTTTTAGCCACGCAAAAGGCAGTCACACTTTTTAAAAAAACATTAAAAATACCATTTTTTCAAAAGCATCAACAACAACCAACTATAATATTACCACAAAATCAACTATTTAAAGGATATTTCTAGAAATATTTCTAGGTTAATTTTTCCTTTCAGGTTAATTATTTCATTAAATGTAAAATAAATTTACAAGGTACATGTCGTACAATTAGCAAACTATTAATGTATTTCTTCATAGTATCACTTAATTGCTTTTTTTTAGAAGACAAGACAACTGAATGGATTATAATCTCCTAACAGCTGGTGTTTTAAAAGTTTTGTAAATGGAATTAATAATTCTAAAACATACATCAGAATTTGAAATGTGATCTTTATTCATCCTCAGTAAAGTAGCTGCTTATATTAACATCTGGGCATTGGATAACAAGAATTATATTTATCAGACTTCAAAAGAGAGAAAACAAACTAGCAATTACTTAATATTTTATTTGCCCAGAAGTGTTAAAAGAATCTTTAATATTGATTTTGTTATACAAACACAGATAAACAGATAAGTTTTTTTCCCCCAAACTATTATGTACTGTCATCTAAAATTGGTTTAGTCAGAAACATTTTTTTCATTTGCAGAAATCTGGCAAGATCTTCCAAATACAGAAATTAAAAAAATCTATTTAAGTTCAAAACACTTAAAATACTTTGGAAAGGCCAAATTACATTAAAAAACTGTTTTGGTTAAGATTCACTAGAGTTAAATTACTAATATAATAAAGCAAAATTACCAAAATAACAAATTAATTGGGTAATTAGAGAATTATGGAAAATACCTAGCAATTGAAACCAAATTTAAAAATACAAAATTTAGAATTCAATATTGTTGAGTGAGTTACATTTTAGAAGGCACACTTAACTGGTAGCTAAAGAAAAATAGGGTGGAAACAAAATTCCTGTGGTTAAGGGTATATACAAATGCAGATAACATTTATTTTTCCTCTGCTTTAAACATTCAGCATAACAGTTTTTATCGATGATCAAATAAATATATGTATTTTAAAGAAACATTTTCTCTATGTTCACTTATAAGAAGATTTTCACATTTTTATGTAGACTTTTTACTGTTTAATACTTTGAGTGGCTTTCTATATTTTACTTTTTTTCACAATGCTTAAGGAGGGGAGAATACAAAATGAGCATTTTTGAAAGTAGGAATAAAATACGGAGTTAGACATTAAAATACCATGCCACTTGAGGGAAAACATATGAAGGCAAAATGTTATCAAATAAATTATTATTTTAGCTTGTTTTTATGTGACAGAAATGTTTTATGGCTTAAATCACTTTGGAAAGTTTCTTTAAATACATATTTTCTACATTGATAAAATAACAAATAGAGTGAAAAACTACTGGGCATTTTTTCAGATTTACAAATATGAAGTTCATGACTACACAGTGCTTGCTAGCTAAGGACCAAGAAAATATATAAAGCTGCCAAGTTATAATAAATTTTAACCAAATATTTCATAGAGCCATTCTAGTATAAAATAACATTTACCAAGACCAAAGGAGACTTACCTTACAAGAATGCTGTAAAGAATTAGATAGTTCATTTGTGAAATCTCTGTTGCTGTCTCTTGTTAAATTATCAACTTTACCTTCATTCCTAGATGCAAACTTTATGAGTAATTGAGATGGTCCCCCCTTAGAACAACTGTGCTTAAGGCTGGATAAACAGGAAACATTTGGATAAGTTCCTCCCAATGAAATACTTCTTTGTAAAAGAGCATGGTTTTTGTTTATCTGTAAATGTGGTCTTTCCAACTGTCCATTGATATTTATTTGATAATCTACATTTTGGGAAGATGGTAAACATGCAGATGTCCTGTGCATAAGCTTAATATACTCTGAATCAGAATTAAGCTTAATTTCTGACATCTCTGGTCTACAATCACCATTTGCTGTTTCACAATCTAATGCAGTTGCTTTTTGTTGGGTGAAATGCACTGAAACGCAAGAATATCCTTCAGATGACTTTTCACAGACAGTCTGATTTGGACTATTATTTGCAATAACAATTTTCTTTTGTAATGAGCTGTGAAGAGGTCGTATGTCTCTTACTTCTCTGGGAGTACAGATTGTTTTAGATAACCGAAGTCCATTGACAGCTGTTGAAAGAAATCCCTTAGCACTACTGCCATCTTCATTGTGGGCAATTTCACTAGGAGAAATAATAAACTGGTGTGAGGTCTGATAGGATCCTTTGCTTGGAGGAGTACCTGTACTTGTTAGAGAAGTTGGTGGGGTATCTGAAGGACTCCTAGGAAAAATGACTAAGGATGAACAACGTTTTAGTGGAATTTTCAAGTTCCTGCTCACAGGCAATTTCATAATCTCTAGTCCACGATCCAGGTCATGCTGGACAAAGGGAACTGTACTTCTACTTCTCGAAAAAATTTCACATGGAGTAGTATTCCTGTTTGGCAAACTTCTATTGGAGATGCTGTCAGAAGATGAATTTCCACCAAAAAAGGTATCATCAGTTGGTGGAAAAGTATAACCACTGCTATCACTGATGATACTGTTGGTGTATGAACCTCCACTGGTGATACTTGTGCATGACCCATAATCACTACCGTTGCTGCTATAAGACCCATTCTCACTGGCTGAGAAGTGACTAAGGCTACCACTGCAAATGGCAGGACTGCTCAAGAGGTTACCATCATCCACAGCATTCAGTTCATTATCAACCACAGCACTGCCATCCTTCAAGACACAAGTAAATGAAGCATCATCACCATCAGCTAAGACATTGCCAGACTGAAGACATCCACTGTACCTTGTTGGCTGTAGTGAAATCTGCAGACAGCTGCTCTTTTTATTAACATTTTCAGGTGAAGGAACAGATGATCCTTCCCGAGACTTAACGTTTTCCTTTTTTAACGGAGGTAGTGTAGTCTGTCTGGGAGTCAGCTTCATTTGAACCACGTTAGACGTTGAAGTCCGTGTTGGTCTCGTGAAGCACATGTGAACACTGCTATCCGAATCATCTCCAGAGGTTTCTGACACAGGATAAGTATTGCTTCTTCTGGCTGCAAAGTGCAATCGTAAGCTTTGTGCCATTTGTTCTCATTTCCAAACATGTTAAGGGCTGAAAGTCATAACAAAGATCTCTGTCGGTAGACAGGCTAGAAGCAGCTGCACTGCATCGAAAGAAAAAATCATTTGTGGTGCCTAAAAGAGCTCAGAAGTCGTAGTCTTTATCCTAAGTAAAACCTTAGAGACCAGATATCACAGAAAGAAAAAGACGGCCCATTCCCGAGACTGACGTTTACAAAATGTCTTGAATCGTCTGTAGTCAAAATGCCTTCACTTACAAAGCACTTGATTTCCAGCGACCTTTAAGCTGAGCTCAGCTGCAGCACACTGCCTCAAACACTGCCAACCTTGTTTCAATTATACCTTCTCCAATTTGCATGAATGAGTAACACAAGAACAACAATCTTCTAGCATTTCAAGTTGAAACAGTATTTTTTCACTCCAGCTCTACTAAATGAACATTTAACTATGTGAATCACGGTGCCTATGCTTTCTCCAGCAGAGTTTGACCACTAATATTTTTACCCATAGGGATAGTATTACAGGAAGTTGGTAGGAATGAAACTCCATGTAATTGAGTATCAAATCAAGGATTGAATTTCCAAACAGTGAATTTAGTAAACATAGAAATCTAGTCAATTTAGTCAATTTAGTAAACATAGAAAGGAATATAGACTGTTAATATTTTTAAAATGAGTAAATTCAAACATGTATAAATTTGGAAATACCAAAACTTTGAGGTGAATTAAAACTTTAGCATTAAATCAAATAGATAAATATTTTAGCTTCCAAAACACTACGTACTTATAAATAGTGAAAGCTGAAGGATCGAAATACAAAATTAGCCTAGCAATACTACTGCAAAACTTGAGCATACGTCTGAGGAAAAAAAAAGTTTGAGAGAAGCTGTCACCAAGCATTTTCTCCTGTAATTTTAAGGCTTTTCCAGCCAAGCAGTACAGTCTTTAAATGATGCCATTTATATTCTGACTATTAAAACTCTGCCAAGAAATAGCCTAAGCAAACATTCCATTAAAAATATATGCAGATTAGACAGAAAAACTATCCCCCGATATAGTTTGAGCACACAAGATATTTTATTCCACTGTCTCTGCAATTCATTCACTTTAGAGAGTGTTGTGGTAGGTAAAGAAGTCTAAAAAGGATTTAACACATCAAATAAACATATCTCAATGCCAATTCTGTTCTGAAAAACTCTAAGGGCTCTTTGCTGTCCCCTACTGGTGCACTGAAACAATTCATTTAGTTGTTCAATATCTGTGAAGAAGTATAAACCATGCTGCATATTTCTTGATATAAACAAAGTACATACTTGTTTACATTTTTGAGTACTAGGACTGCCCTAGAGGTGGAATTACTTACCCACTGCTGATAAAGCTCCTGCAGGAGAGAACAGGAGACTGTTTGTCCTTTTAGATGTTGTGATTTTGTATATGTATTTTTCTGCTGTGTATTTATTTAACTTTTACTTTATTTTCAGTTTACTAGGTAACAGAAGTTTAATATTTTAATTTCTCCCCTAAATGTCATAGACCAAGGTTGGTATTCTATTTGAAAGAAACAAATTTATTTTTAAATAATACTCTAGGGTATATTTAAACCCCTTACCTGAAATTTACAGCTGGAACTCCAGTAATAAATATATACTGGCTCATTCATAGGAAAGTAAAAAGTAAAATAGTTCAGTTGTTTACACCACATGGTACTACACCCAAGTTGTATTTTTCTAAGTGTTTTTTTCTAAGTAAAAGCAAATATGTAAAACATCTACTTGCAGTTTGTTTAAAAAAGAAAACTTTAGATCTGTTCTCAATCACAATTTTCTAAACAGTGTTTTTAATCAATTAAGAGGACAAAATAGAAATATGGAATTTACTAAGTTCTATTTCTGACTAGAATGAGATAGTACTGTTTTAGAATGGGTACAATTATAAACTTAGTAATAAAATTATTATGCTATTTTGGTTTTGTATAATCTACACTATGATTTTATAGACTTCAGTACATATTCCCTTATAATCTTGTTTCTTTAAGAAGCAAGAGTCCTAATCTTTTCACTATACCTTCAAATAACTATAGCAGCTTTCCTTCTTTAATTAAGTTAGGAATCTAATGACTCAAAAAATGGATCACTTCTAATAAGCTGATCAATGAGATTAAACTGCTCATGTCTGTGGCCTAAAACTTCCAGTTAATAAGCAAATATCCTTTGGTTGTTTTTTTTTAATTTTATTTATTTTTTTATACAGCAGGTTCTTATTAGTCATCAATTTTATACACATCAGTGTATACATGTCAATCCCAATCGCCCAATTCATCACACCCACACCCCCCCCACCGCTTTCCCCCCTTGATATCCATACGTTTGTCCTCTACATCTGTGTCTCAATTTCTGCCCTGCAAACCAGTTCATCTGTACCCTTTTTATAGGTTCCACATATATGCGTTAATATACGATATTTGTTTTTCTCTTTTTGCCTTACTTCACTCTGTATGACAGTCTCGAGATCCATCCACGTCTCTACAAAAGACCCAGTTTTGTTCCCTTTTAAGGCTGAGTCATATTCCATTGTATATATGTACCATATCTTCTTTATCCATTCGTCTGTATATGGGCATTTAGGTTGCTTCCATGACCTGGCTATTGTAAATAGTGCTGCAATGAACATTGGGGTGAATGTGTCTTTTTGAATTGTGGTTTTCTCTGGGTATATGCCCAGTAAAGGGATTGCTGGATCATATGGTAATTCTATTTTTAATTTTTTAAGGAACCTCCATACTGTTCTCCATAGTGACTGTATCAGTTTAATTCCCACCAACAGTGCAAGAGGGTTCCCTTTTCTCCACACCCCCTCCAGCATTTGTTGTTTGTAAATTTTCTGATGATGCCCATTCTAACTGGTGTGAGGTGATACCTCATTGAAGTTTTGATTTGCATTTCTCTAATGACTAGTGATGTTGAGCAGCTGTTCATGTGCTTCTTGGCCATCTGTATGTCTTCTTTGGAGAAATGTCTATTTATGTCTTCTGCCCATCTTGGGATTGGGTTGCTTGTTTTTTTAATATTGAGTTGCATGAGCTGTTTATATATTTTGGAGATTAATCCTCTGTCCGTTGATTCATTTGCAAATATTTTCTCCCATTCTAAGGGTTGTCTTTTTGTCTTGTTTATGGTTTCCTTTGCTGTGCAAAAGCTTTGAGGTTTCATTAGGTCCCATTTGTTAATTTTTCTTTTTCTTTCCATTACTCTAGGAGGTGGATCAAAAAAGATCTTGCTGTGATTTATGTCAGAGAGTGTTCTGCCTATGTTTTCCTCTAAGAGTTTTATGGTGTCCAGTCTTACATTTAGGTCTCTAATCCATTTTGAGTTTATTTTTATGTATGGTGTTAGGGAGTGTTCTAATTTCATTCTTTTACATGTAGCTGTCCAGTTTTCCCAGCACCACTTGTTGAAGAGACTGTCTTTTCTCCATTGTATATCCTTGCCTCCTCTGTCATAGACTAGTTGAACATAGGTACATGGGTTTACCTCTGGGCTTTCTATCTTGTTCCATTGATCTATTTCCGGTTTTGTGCCAGTACCATATTGTCTTGATTACTGTAACTCTGTAGTATAGTCTGAAGTCAGGGAGTCTCATTCCTCCAGCTTGGTTTTTTTCCCTCAAGACTGCTTTGGCTATTCGGGGTCTTTTGTGTCTCCATACAAATTTTAAGATTTTTTGTTCTAGCTCAATAAGAAATGTCATTGGTAATTTGATAGGGATTGCATTGAATCTGTAGATTGCTTTGGGTAGTATAGTCATTTTCACAATATTGATTCTTCCAATCCAAGGACATGGTATATCTCTCCATTTGTTGGTATCATCTTTAATTTCTTTCATCAGAGTCTTATAGTTTTCTGCATACGGGTATTTTGTCTCCCTAGGAAGGTTCATTCCTAGGTATTTCATTCTTTTTGTTGCAGTGGTAAATAGGAGTGTTTCCTTAATTTCTCTTTCAGATTTTTCATCATTAGTGTATAGGAATGCAAGAGATTTCTGTGCATTTATTTTGTATCCTGCTACTTTACCAAATTCATTGATTAGCTCTAGTAGTTTTCTGGTGACATCTTTAGGATTCTCTATGTATAGTATCGTGTCATCTGCAAACAGTGACAGTTTTACTTCTTCTTTCCCAATTTGTTTCCTTTTATTTCTTTTTCTTCTCTGATTGCTGTGGTTAGGACTCTCAAAATTATGTTGAATAATAGCAGAGAGAGTGGACATCCTTGTCTTGTTCCTGATCTTAGAGGAAATGCTTTCAGGTTTTCACCATTGAGAATGATGTTTGCTGTGGGTTTGTTGTATATGGCCTTTATTATGTTGAGGTAGGTTCCCTCTATGCCCACTTTCTGGAGAGTTTTTACCATAAATCGGTGTTGAATTTTGTCAAAAGTTTTTTCTGCATCTATTGAGATGATCATATGGTTTTAATTCTTCAATTTGTTAATATGGTATATCACATTGATTGATTTGTGTATATTGAAGAATCCTTGCATCCCTGGGATAAATTCCACTTGATCATGGTATATGATCCTTTTAATGTGTTCTTGGATTCTGTTTGCTAGTATTTTGTTGAGCATTTTTGTATCTATATTCATCAGTGATATTGGTCTGTAATTTTCTTTTTTTCTTTTTTTTTTTTTTTAAATGTTTTTTAATTTATTTAATTTTTTGTCTGTGTTGGGTCTTCGCTTCTGCACAACGGCTTTCTCTAGTTGTGGCGAGCAGGGGCCACTCTTCATCGCGGTGCGCGGGCCTCTCACTGTCATGGCCTCTCCCGTTGCGGAGCACAGGCTCCAGATGCGCAGGCTCAGTAGTTGTGGCTCACGGGCCCAGTTGCTCTGCGGCATGTGGGATCTTCCCAGACCAGGGCTCGAACCCGTGTCCCCCGCATTAGCAGGCAGATTCTCAACCACTGCGCCACCAGGGAAGCCCTGTAATTTTCTTTTTTTGTAGTATCTTTGTCTCGTTTTGGTATCAGGGTGTTGGTGACCTCATAGAATGAGTTTGGGAGTGTTCCTTCCTCCACAATATTTTGGAAGAGTTTGAGAAGGATGGGTGTTAGCTCTTCTCTAAATGTTTGATAGAATTTACCTGTGAAGCCATCTGGTCCTGGACTTTTGTTTGTTGGAAGATTTTTAATCACGGTTTCAATTTTGTAACTTGTGATTGGTCTGTTCATATTTTCTATTTCTTCCTGGTTCAGTCTTGGACGGTTATACCTTTTTGAGAATTTGTCCATTTCTTCCAGGTTGTCCATTTTATTGGCATAGAATTGCTGGTAATAGTCTCTTAGGATGCTTTGTATTTCTGCAGTGTCTGTTGTAACTTCTTTTTCACTTCTAATTTTATTGATTTGAGTCCTCTCCCTCTTTTTTTGATGAGTCTTGCTAATGGTTTATCAATTTTGTTTATCTTCTCAAAGAACCAGCTTTTAGTTTTATTGATCTTTGCTATTGTTTTCTTTGTTTCTATTTCATTTTTTTGTGCTCTGATCTTTATGATTTCTTTCCTTCTGCTAACTTTGGGTTTTGTTTGTTCTTCTTTCTCTAGTTCCTTTAGGTGTAAGGTTAGATTGTTTATTTGAGATTTTTCTTGTTCCTTGAGGTAGGCTTGTACAGCTATAAACTTCCCTTTTAGAACTGCTTTTGCTGCATCCCATAGGTTTTGGACTGTTGTGTTTTCATTGTCATTTGTCTCTAGGTATTTTTTGATTTCCTCTTTGATTTCTTCAGTGATCTCTTGGTTACTTAGTAAAGTAGTGTTTAGGCCCCATGTGTTTGTGTTTTTTACGTTTTTTCACCTGCAATTCATTTCTAATCTCCTAGCGTTGTGGTCAGAAAAGATGCTTGATATGATATCAATTTTCTTAAATTTTTGAGGCTTTATTTGTGACCCAAAATGTGATCTACCCTGGAGAATGTTCCATGCGCACTTGAGAAGAAAGTGTAATCTGCTGTTTTTGGATGGAATGTCCTATAAATATCAATGAAATCTATCTGGTCTATTGTGTCATTTAAAGCTTCTGTTTCCTTATTTATTTTCATTTTGGATGATCTGTCCATTGGTATAAGTGAGGTGTTAAAAGTCCCCCACTATTATTGTGTTACTGTTGATTTCCTCATTTACAGCTGTTAGCAGTTGCCTTATGTATTGAGGTGCTCCTGTGTTGGGTGCATATATATTTATAATTGTTATATCTTCTTCTTGGATTGATCTCTTGATCATTATGTACTGTCCTTCCTTGTTTCTTGTAACATTCTTTATTTTCAAGTCTATCTTATCTGAGATGAGTATTGCTCCTCCAGCTTTCTTTTGATTTCCATTTGCATGGAATATCTTTTTCCATCCCGTCACTCTCAATCTGTATGTGTCCCTAGGTCTGAAGTGGGTCTCTTGTAGACAGCATATAGACGGGTCTTGTTTTTGTATCCATTCAGTAAGCCTATGTCTTTTGGTTGGAGCATTTAATCCATTCATGTTTAAGGTAATTATCAATAGGTATGTTCCTATGACTATTTTCTTAATTGTTTTGGGTTTGTTTTTGTAGGTTCTTTTCTTCTCTTGTGTTTCCCACTTTGAGAAGTTCCTTTAGCATTTGTTGTAGAGCTGGTTTTGTGGTGCTGAATTCTCTTAGCTTTTGCTTGTCTGTAAAGCTTTTGATTTCTCCATCGAATCTGAATGAGATCCTTGCTGGGTAGAGTAATCTTGGTTGTAGGTTCTTCCCTTTCATCACTTTAAGTATATCATGCCACTCCGTTCTGGCTTGTAGAGTTTCTGCTGAGAAATCAGCTGTTAACCCTATGGGAGTTCCCTTGTATGTTATTTGTCATTTTTCCCTTGCTGCTTTCAGTAATTTTTCTTTGTCTTTAATTTTTGCCAATTTGATTACTATGTGTCTCGGTGTGTTTCTCCTTGGGTTTATGCTGTATGGGACTCGCTGCGCTTCCTGGACTTAGGTGGCTATTTCCTTTCCCATGTTAGGGAAGTTTTCGACTATAATCTCTGCAAATATTTTCTCTGGTTCTTTCTCTCTCTCTTCTCCTTCTGGGACCCCTATAATGCGAATCTTGTTGCATTTAATGTTGTCCCAGAGGTCTCTTAGGCTGTCTTCATTTCTTTTCATTCTTTTTTCTTTATTCTGTTTTGCAGCAGTGAATTCCACCATTCTGACTTCCAGGTCACTTATCCGTCCTTCTGCCTCAGTTATTCTGCTATTGATTCCTTCTAGTGTATTTTTCATTTCAGTTATTGTATTGTTCATCTCTGTTTGTTTTTTCTTTAATTCTTCTAGGTCTTTGTTAAACATTTCTTGCATTTTCTCAATCTTCACCTCCATTCTCTTTCCGAGGTCCTGGATCATCTTCACTATCATTATTCTGAATTCTTTTTCTGGACGGTTGCCTATCTCCACTTCATTTAGTTGTTTTTCTGGGGTTTTATCTTGTTTCTTCTTCTGGTATATAGGCCTCTGCCTTTTCATCTTGTCTATCTTTCTGTGAATGTGGTTTTTGTTCCACAGGCTTCAGGATTGTAGTTCTTCTTGCTTCTGTGTCTTTCCTCTCCTCCTTTGGTTTTAAATATAAAATGAACCAGATAAATGTTTTCTCTTTGGTAAGCTTCACTATAAGCATCAGTTTCATGTCCCCTAACTAGATTGTAAGCTTCCAGAGTGTGAGGACCGCAACTAAACATTTCTTCTGATCCTCTTGAGCTAATGCTGGGCACAATGCAAGCACTAAATAACACCAGGGAGGAGGTTTGATGGATCCAGCTACTACTTCTAAAGAAATATCAAAAAGTACTCCAGCTGGACAGGAAGGAAGGTTGCTTGAAACATTTGCAAAGAGGGTTTCAGCCAAGGAAAAGTAAGAAACTCAATTGCACTTCCTAGCACTCTAGTCTGAGTTTAAATTCTCAGAAGGCTGAACAGTTTGCATTACTGGCTCTGGTCTGGGACTGCAGAGGATCTGCACCAGTATTAGAGCAGTTATGTGTACAACCTGGAGAACCTGGGGTAGAATTTAGCCCTTCAGCCAAACAGATGCCAAGAGAGTAGCATCAACCCTAACTTCAAGGGGAGAAGAGCTGGAGAGTAGTGGCAGACCTCACCTGGAAGGAGTCTATGTAAATCCTATAGAATTTCACATTTTAGAATGAAACATATAATATCCTAGGATTAGACTGAAGCTCAGGGCCTCACATTCTGAGATATTTGGTTATTGATTATCTTCACAGAAAATAATGTGATTACCTACATGCTATGGACAGGCTCTGGATAATACTAATTGTTGACTAGAACTTTGAAGGCTAATATCCACTGTGATGGTTAATTGCATGTGTTGACTTGGCTAAGATATTTTGCCCAGCTGATGGGTCAAACACTGAACTAGATGTTGCTACGAAGCTATTTTTTATATGTGATTAGTATTTAAATCTGTAGATTTTGAGTAAAGCAGAATGCCCTCCATAATGTGGTGGCTCTCATTCAATCAGTTAAAGGCCTTAAGAGCAAAGACAGGTTTCTGGAAGCAGCAATGCTGCCTCAAGACTATAACACAGAAACCTGCCTTAGTTTCCAGCTTGCTGCCCAGCACTGCAGATTTCAGATGCATTAACTCTTACCTGAATCTGCAACCTGCCAGCACCACCTCACAGATTTCAGACTTGCCAGCTTCCACTATCATGTAAAGCAATTCCTTAAAGTAAATCAATCCCTCCCACCTCATTATCTCTCACTGTCTCATTCTGTGTGTGTGTGTGTGTGTGTGTGTGTGTGTGTGTCCTATTGGTTCTGTTTCTCTGGAAAACCCTGACTAATACAACCACTGAACTTGAGAAGCACAGCATCTCTGCCTGGAATATGGAATATAGGCGTCTCCTAAAGCTTCAGAGGCTGTATGCGTGCAGAGACAGCTCTTAGGTAGTGACACAGAAGCACTAACTTTTGCACTGGTGGGTAGAATTCATTTAAAGGCACATCACTCTCAAATGTCCCATCACCATCAACATCACCACAACCATAACCAAACTATGACTGTTTTAATCCCCAGCTTCTTAAAACTGGCTGAAAAAATATCACTCATATTGCAAATATTTTCCAGATGACTAGAAATTCTTTTTCCTTAAAAGTGCACCTGTGCTCTTCGCTGTACATTTCCAAAGAGAATCTGCTAGGAAAAGGATGCACTTCTAATTTAGTTGTGAATGCTACAGGAGAATGATAAAATGACATTTACAGTGCATAGGCCAATTTACTGCCACACAATCAAGCCTGTTATTCCTTCAATGGCTATAGTATCTATGACATCTCAGGTGATCTGTACACTTCAACTACCTGCTAGGACTAACAACAAATCAGAGCATTAGAATGATGAGCACCACCCTGTTCTAATTATTTCTTGTTCCCTTTTGCTAGTAAAGTGAGCTTTTTAAGAAAAACTACATTTCTAATGCATAGCAGAGTATCTAACACAGTAGATGTCTGAAATGGCATACTGTAGTTAACACACAAAATGTGATATCAGAGAGCCACAAACGCATGATTCCATGAACGTTAAATAACACTCTGTATTAATGATGAAAAATTTTCTGAGTGCTTTGATAACTACTATCTCATTTTATTTTCATAATATATTTATCAGATAGGTAAGGCAAATACTGTTATTCCAATTTTTAAACATGAGAAAATATTTTCAGAAGGATTAAATAATCTGTCTAGGGTTACAAGCTAATGTACCAAATCACAAGCCAGACTATAAGGACTTCTGACTCCTTGGTATGGGGATCTATAATATCCTGTTACATGCATTATTTTTTTTTTTTTAGAAATATTCCATTGTTAATATCAGAAGCAATGCTTTTTTTCTTTCGACCTATCGTGACACCCTGTATAGTACTCTACACGTGGCAAATGGTCAAGGAGTGTTAATGCACCAATCAGAGCATGATAGATACCAGTTTTGGCAATGAAGAGTCGTACCATAATAAGATTATCAGCAAAAAAGACCAGATAACTATAAGCAGGGTGGAAAGCATAAACATGTCCTCCTTGTGGACAATATGCAAATAACTCAAATAAAATAGTTCACCAGTTATGTACCCAAGAATCAGGAAGAAATTCATATCAGTGTCACTAACAACAGGAAAAATAACACATGACCCAGCAATTCAACCCCAAAATATGAACCTTAGAGATACACTCATACACGTATATCAGGAAACATAGCAAGAATGTTTATCAATTGGTTATAGTAAAAACCTGGAAACCACACTAATATCTATTAAGGAGGATAAATACATAAATTATGGCATTACAGCATTTGCAGATGAAGGGAAAACTATGCATCTGTAAAATGTCTTATTACAGATCGACCTTACAAATATAACATTAAGCAAAGAGCATGTCACAGAGGAAAGTATTCAGAGTGCTACTACTCTAATAAAATCAAAAATATGAAAAAGGAAACTACTATGCTTTTAGGGATACATACATACATGATAAAAATTTTTAAATAAGAAAGATAAACACAATATTCAGGACAGTGGCTACTACTTGCAGGGGAAGAAAAGGAGATGCTATTGGGGAGGAGTATGAGGGGTTTTGAAGATTTTGGTAATATTCTAGTTCTTAAGTTGAGTAAGAAGTGTACAGATATTCATCTTATTATTTAAAATAAAGATTTATATTAAACATATTTTTTGTATGTCTATTTCATGATTAAAAAAACACCAATACTAAATTTCACCTGGTCCTATCTAGAAGGAAAACAGATCTGTAGCAACAGAGGGAAAAAAACAGAAGACATTCCCTATTCTATTAAAAGAAAAAAAAAGGCAAAAATACAAACAGAAAACAAAAAGCTCTGTGACTAACCAAATCTGATAAGCAAATCATCAACATCTGTCATTCAGCCTTACAAAATTACATTGCCAGTTAGTGCTGAAGTCTCCCTTGGCTGCAAAAAAGTACCTTTGCCTGTTATGATACTAACTAATGATTTCAGCTGCAATATCTTCAGTTACTAGTATAGTTATCACTTCTTGACAGAAAAAAACAAAGTGTTGTATAGTCCAACACTAAAAATAGATTCTTTAAAAAATCCAGTTTCCATGTTAGCTACAAAATGAATAAAACTGTTTAATTTCTTTTTTGGTGCTTCTGTTTGGTAACTGATAAGCTTTGAATATGTAACACTGTTCTTACACCTTCATATTCAAATCTTACCAGTGTAAAATGTAAACGTAAGATGCTAAAAAGAAGGTTTGAAATAAAGTTCCAAAGAGACAAATTAGGAAAAGGATAGGATTTCAAGACAGTCTTTAGGAAATCAGGAATCAGAACTATCCTTTTATAAAAATAAAATCAGGTTATATTTGCTTTTTGTCCCTCTAAGGACTGGCAATCCTTCAGAGGACTTTACTTCATCGGTGTAGAGAGGATAGCTTTCCTTTGTAGAATAGTGGGGATAAGGGAGAGGATGGGATGTCATAACTGGATACAGGTAACCCCAAGAAATCCACTGGAGTGAGGAGGGGAAGGCTCCTGAGCCTGGGACTACCGACCAGGGTACAAGGATGAGTGTGAGGGAAGGCCAGACAAAGAGGCTGACTTTCCTGCATCTCCTGCCATGTCAGGCCTTGAGGAAGACCGTGAATCTGCTGAGAACTGACAATCCCAAGAGGTGCCTGGGAGAATAGAAGGGTAGAGAGTAGCACCAGGAAAGAGGGAAAAAAAAATTCTATCTGTCCACCATTTTGCCCAGAGTCTCCATAACCATCCCCAAAGCATCCCTCACCTCACAGATCCCCAGCCCACTTTTCCTTGCTGCTCTACTGAAATACACCCTTGCTTCACATTTTACACTCGTACAATAGAACTCACCAATCGATTTTCATCAAACACTTCAAAAAGAAGCCGGTGCTGCTGAGGGTGAACCTAAGCAAGAAAAAAACAACCTTTCTTTAAAAACAAGTGAACATCGGAACTATATTCAATATCTTGTAATAACCTATAATGGAAAAGAATCTGAAAAATTATACGTGTGTGTGTGTGTGTGTGTGTGTGTGTGTCTTTGCTGTATACCAAAAACTAACACAACATTGTAAATCAACTATACTTTTAATTTAGAAAAAGTGAACATCAACCCACAAACACTGAGAAATAAATGTTTGAAAATGTTACCATTTCCTAATTCCTGTTACTTACAATATATTTTAAATTTCACAAGATACTTAATATATACAAAGCTCAGACCAGTCACAAGTCACCCATTTTCTAGTAATTTTTCCATAATGACAAAGTGGATTTGGTTGCTTATTTTTCCATTTTTTCTAAAATAGAATAAAAGAAAGTAAGATAAAATTTCTTTTTTTTTTTAGCCACACAGTTTATGGGATTTTAGTTCCCCGACCAGGGATAGAACCCACACCCTCCACAGTGAGAGCCTGGAGTCCTAACCACTAGACCTCCAAGAAATTCCTGAAAGTGAGATAAAATTTCAAAAAATTACATATTTACAAGCACTTAAAAATACAGATTAGATTTTAACTTATTATCAATTTTATGTACTCACTTTTTATTTATCAGGTTAGAAATACCCAAAGTGGATGCTGATTTTATGGAGACTAGTGTTCTGAATCCTTTTAGTACTGACTTGATAAAACCAATCTTGTTTATACTATGTAAAGTACATAAGCAGTCAAAAAGTATACACTGAGTTTTCACTTACTGTTTATATCTTATAGCACGAGTAAAATTAACATGCAGTAATTTATTTTTCAAAGCTAATGCTTTTATCTTTGCTGAAATGTTTCAATATCAAGTTAATATCTACTAAATATCAAACACAAAGAAAATCTTTAATAATTTGTTATACCAGAGGTTAAGATGATGTATGAAACATTCTCACATTTAAGTTGATATTTTCTCTATGATAAATATATTACATTAAACACTGAGATATTTTAAAACTTTGGTTTACATGTCAAAAGTATCGACAGCCTTCAGAAAAAAGTCCTATATGTGTGACAATGATATAGAGATACCTAACCCAATGTCCACTCTCCCTTATGTTCTTCTGAGAACATAATCCTAATTTTACCTGCAACAAGTGCCCAGGGTCACCACACTGCACAACTCTTGGGGATAGGGGCATTAATTTTTTTTAATTGAAGTATAACATAAATTCAGTAAAGTATAAAGTTAACTAACCTTAAATATACAGCTTGATGATTTTTCATACATGTTTACTGTGTCATCATCACCGAGATCAAAATATGGAACACTCCATTCTATTTTATGTATTGTTTTCTATATGAACAGTGCCCTCTGGACTTGTTCAACACTGAGACTCTCAATAAGACTCTCTAAAAAAGGTTCCCTTGGGCTTCCCTGGTGGCGCAGTGGTTGAGAGTCCGCCTGCCGATGCAGGGGACATGGGTTCGTGCCCCGGTCCGGGAGGATCCCACATGCCGCTGAGTGGCTGGGCCCGTGCGCCATGGCCGCTGAGCCTGTGCGTCCGGAGCCTGTGCTCCGCAACGGGAGAGGCCACAACAGTGAGAGGCCCGCGCACCGCTATAAAAAAAATAAATAAATAAAAAAATAAAGTTCCCTTGCACCCGGGGGCGACCAAAAAGGCCAACCTACCAGCGGTCACTGGGTGGGACTTCTGGAAGAGCTCTTTATTTCTTTCTTTATTTAAAGATTGAGTATGCTTTTCTTTTTTAAAAAAATATTTATTTGTTTGTTTGTTTATTTATTATTGCCTGCGTTATGGCTTTATTGCTGCACGCAGGCTTTCTCTAGTTGCAGCGAGCAGGGGCTACTCTTCGTTGCGGTGCGCGGGCTTCTCATTGCGGTGACTTGTTGCAGAGCATGGGCTCTAGGTGCGTGGGCTTCAGTAGTTGTGGCACATGGTCTCAGTAGTTGTGGCTCGCGGGCTCTAGAGCACAGGCTCAGACATTGTGGTGCACAGGCTTCGCTGTTGTGCGGCATGTGGGATCTTCCCGGACCACGGCTCAAACCCGTGTCCCCTGCACTGGCAGGCAGATTCTTAACCACTGCGCCACCAGGGAAGTTCCTGGGAGAGCTCTTTAAATGGGGCTGACTCAGCTGGGAGAGATGTCGCTTTTGCCCTTTGTACTTCTTTTTCCTGCGTGGAACTTGGTTAGGACAGCTGGCACCCCTACAGTCATATTGTAACCATGGGGCAACTATGAGGACAGAAGCCCCAATTAAGGGTTATATATGCCACGGGGATAGAAGAAACAGTGTTAAGACAATAATCTCTTCTAGGAGGATATAGAGGACATTTTGGGGAGGAGATGACGCTTGAGCTAAGACTTGAAAGATGGGAAGAATTTGAATAAGAAAATATAGATAATATTCACAGCAAGGAGATTGCAGGAGGAAAGGCATGGGGGCAGAATGAGCATGCTGTAAGGAGATCAACTGATAAGAACATTTTTGTGTTACAAAGTGGTAAGAAAAATTTGGTTAGTCAGTGTAGAGCCAGACTGAGGGCACTGATATCCAGAAAAGGAATGAAGACTTGATTGGTATGGAAGAAAATTAAGCTTTTAAATGAAAAACTGATACGATGTAGATCATATGTAAATATTATTTTGTCAGTGATACATAAAATAAATTGGACTAGAGAGAGACCCTGGAGTCCACAGAGACTGTGGCTCTAGTAACTCAGGTATGAAGTGATGAGAGCTTTGCCTGTGATGGTCCCAGTGAGACTAGGGAGGGAGACAAGAACATGAAAAATATTTTGAGGGAAAAAATAAAAAGTCTCAATGTCTAACAAAATACCTGGCAGACAATGTAGATGTTCAATGAATATTGCTAAGAAAATAGATATATGTGACTTGAATAGGCCTCTGCTGTCCTGGTTCAGACTATAATTAATAGCTTCCTAACAGGATGCTCTAACTCAACTATCTTACCTTTTAAATCTACCTTTTCTATTACAACTGGAGTGACCTACCTAAAAGATAGCTTAGGCCGTCTTTACTGCCCTTCTCAAAAGCTGTTCCCAGTGGCCTAAAGCATAATATTCAAATGCCTGAGCATGGAATGATGCTTCCTGATCTGAGTCCAATTTGCCTCTCCAGCCTTGTGTCCTGTAACTGTCGCCTGCCAACACAAATACACATACACCCTATGCTCTAATCACACTAGAAACAGTCTAATCACTGCTTACTGCGCTTTCTGATCTGTACTTCTGTACATGCTAAGGTCTCTCCATGCGCAACACCTTCTCAGCTCAACACGTCCAAAATCTACCCCTTGTTCAAGCCTCAGCTCAAACGTCAACTCCGCCCTGAAGTCTTACCTCCCGTCACTCCCCCTCCTCCGTTTCCAGTTATTAAAAAACTGACTACATTCTTCCATTTATGAAGTTAATAATATGTAATAGCTCTCTACTGAATTATAAAAACACCATAAAAGACTTGGTTACTTGTTTTTTAAGGGGGGTTATATCAAAGGCACACCCTAAGTGCAAGAATACAATTTAAAACATGTGGTGAGAATTCTAATTCAAAATGGCAGCCTGAACACAAATATTAACCCTCTCCCTCCTGAGATCCTGTTTTCATAATAGCAAAGGAGTTTGTAAAAGGTATTAAAACGTCACAGCAAAGATCATATGCACGTGCAAGGGCCACCAGCAGGCAAGCAATTTCCATACCTCCCTAGGAGGGAGATGAAGTGGGGACGAAAGCAGGCTTCTGAAGAAACTGAAAACTATTAAAAGAACAGAATGTTGAAGCAAAGAGGTCAATGGCCCAAATGAGAGAATATTCCTATAGCACCTAAACCTCTAGTAAACACATTTACACACAGACACATACACATTATTAGAGTTTCTCTTTGTGTCTGATTTCAGGTAGAGGTTCAACAATAATGCAACCATCAGCTCTTTTTTTTTTTTAACATCTTATTGGAGTATAATTGTTTTACAATGGTGTGTTAGTTTCTGCTTTATAACAAAGTGAGTCAGCTATACGTACACATGTATCCCTATATCCCCTCCCTCTGCGTCTCCCTCCCACCCTCCCTATCCCACCCCTCTAGGTGGTCACAAAGCACCGAGCTGATCTCCCTGTCCTATGTGGCTGCTTCCCACTAGCTATCTATTTAACAGTTGGTAGTGTATATATGTCCATGCCACTCTCTCACTTCGTCCCAGCTTACCCTTCCCCCTCCCCATGTCCTCAAGTCCATTCTCTACGTCTGCATCTTTATTCCTGTCCTGCCCCTAGGTTCTTCAGAACCATTTTTTTCTTTTTTTAGATTCCATATATATGTGTTAGCATACAGTATTTTTCTCTTTTTGACTTCACTCTGTTTGACAGACTCTAGGTCCATCCACCTCACTACAAATAACTCAATTTCATTTTATGGCTGAGTAATATTCCATTGTATATATGTGCCACATCTTCTTTATCCATTCATCTGTTGATGGACACTATGGTTGCTTCCATGTCCTGGCTACTGTAAATAGTGCTGCAGTGAATATAGTGGTACATGATTCTTTTTGAATTATGGTTTTCTCAGGGTATATGCCCAGTAGTGAGATTACTGGGTCATATGGTAGTTCTATTTTTAGTTTTTTAAGGAACCTCCACACTGTTCTCCCTAGTGGCTGTATCAATTTACATTCCTACCAACAGTGCAAGAGTGTTCCCTTTTCTCCACACCCTCTCCAGCATGTATTGTTTGTACATTTTTTGATGATGGCCATTCTGAATGGTGTGAGGTGATACCTCATTGTAGTTTTGATTTGCATTTCTCTAATGATTAGTGATGTTGGGCGTCCTTTCATGTATTTGTTGGCAATCTGTATATCTTCTTTGGAGAAATGTCTATTTAGGTCTTCTGCCCATTTTTGGATTGGGTTGTTTGTTTTTTTGATATTGAGCTGCATGAGATGCTTGTATATTTTGGAGGTTAATCCTTTGTCAGTTGCTTCGTTTGCAAATATTTTCTCCTATTATGAGGGTTGTCTTTTCATCTTGTTTATGGCTACCTTTGCTGTGCAAAAGCTTTTAAGTTTCATTAGGTCCCATCTGTTTATTTTTGTTTTTATTTCCATTTCTCTAGGAGGTGGGTCAAAAAGGATCTTGCTGCGATTTATGTACAGAGTGTTCTGCCTATGTTTTCCTCTAAGAGTTTTATCCTGTCTGGCATTGCATTTAGGTCTTTAATCCATTTTGAGTTTACTTTTGTATACGGTGTTAGGGAGTATTCTAATTTCATTCTTTTACACATAGCTGTCCAGTTTTCCCAGCACCACTTATTGAAGAGACTGTCTTTTCTCCACTGTATATTCTTGCCTTCTTTATCAAAGATAAGGTGACCATATGTCTGTGGGTTTATCTTTGGGCTTTCTGTCCTGTTCCATTGATCGATATTTCTGTTTTTGTGCCAATACCATACTGTCTTGATTACTGTAGCTTTGTAGTATAGTCTGAAGTCAGGGAGCCTGATTCCTCCAGCTCTGTTTTTCTGTCTCAAGACTGCTTTAGCTATTCGGGGTCTTTTGTGTTTCCATACAAATTGTGAATTTTTTTGTTCCAGTTCTGTGAAAAATGCCATTGGTAGCTTGATAGGGATTGCACTGAATCTGTACATTGCTTTGGGTAGTAGAGCCATTTTCAAAAAGTTGATTTTTCCAATACAAGAACATGGTATATATCTCCATCTGTTTGTATCACCTTTAATTTATTTCATCTGTGTCTTATAGTTTTCTACATACAGGTCTTTTGTCTCCTTAGGTAGGTTTATTCCTAGCTGTTTTATTCTTTTTGTTGCAATGGTAAATGGGAGTGTTTCCTTAATTTCTCTTCCATATTTTTCATTGTTAGTGTACAGGAATGCAAGAAATTTCTGTGCATTAATTTTGTATCCTGCTACTTTACCAAATTCATTGATTAGCTCTAGTAGTTTTCTGGTGGCATCTTTAGGATTCTCTATGTATAGTATCATGTCATCTGCAAACAGTGACAGTTTTACTTCTTTTCCGATTTGGATTCCATTTATTTTGTTTTTTCTTCTCTGATTGCTGTGGTTAAAACTTCCAGAACTATGTTGAGTAATAGTGGTGAGAGTGGGCATCCTTGTCTTGTTCCTGATCTTAATGGAAATGGATTCAGTTTTTCACCATTGAGAACGATGTTGGCTGTGGGTTTATCAAATATGGCCTTTATTATGTTGAGGTAAGTTCCCTCTGTGTCTACTTTCTGCTGGGGTTTTTTTATCATAAATGGTGTTGAATTTTGCTGAAAGCTTTTTCTGCATCTATTGAGATGATAATATGGTTTTTATCCTTCAGCTTGTTAATATGATGTATCACATTGATTGATTTGCACACATTGAAGAATCCTTGCATTCCTGGGGTAAACCCCACTTGATCATGGTGTATGATCCTTTAATGTGCTGTTGAATTCTGTTTGCTAGTATTTTGTTGAGGATTTTTGCATCTATGTTCATCAGTGATATTGGCCTGTAGTTTTTTTGTGACATCTTTGTCTGGTTTTGGTATCAGGGTCATGGTGGTCTTGTAGAAGGAGTTTGCGAGTGTTCCTCCCTCTGCTATATTTTGGAAGAGTTTGAGTAGGATGGGTGTTAGCTCTTCTCTAAATGTTTGATAGAATTCGCCTGGGAAGCCATCTGGTTTTGGGCTTTTGTTTGTTGGAAGATTTTAAATCACAGTTTCAATTTCAGTGCTTGTGATTGGTCTGTGTATATTTTCTATTTCTTCCTGGTTCAGTCTCAGAAGGTTGTGCTTTTCTAAGAATTTGTCCATTTCTTCCAGGTTGTTCATTTTATTGGCATACAGTTGCTTGTAGTAATCTCTCATGATCCTTTGTATTTCTGCAGCGTCAGTTGTTACTTCTCCCTTTTCATTTCTAATTCTATTGATTTGAGTCTTTTCCCTTTTTTTCTTGATGAGTCTAGCTAATGGTTTATCAATTTCATTTATCTTCTCAAAGAACCAACTTTTAGTTTTATAGATCTTTGCTATCATTTCCTTCATTTCTTTTTCATTTATTTCTGATCTGATCTTTATGATTTCTTTTCTTCTGCTAACTTTGGGGTATTTTGGTTCTTCTTTGTCTAATTGCTTTAGGTGTAAGTTTAGGTTGTTTATTTGAGATTTTTCTTCTTTCTTGAGGTTGTATTGTATTGCTATAATCTTCCCTCTTAGAACTGCCTTTGCTGCACCCCATAGGTTTTGGGTCGTTGTGTTTTCACTGTCATTTGTTTCTAGGTATTTTTTGATTTCCTCTTTGATTTCTTCAGTGATCTCTTGGTTATTTAGTAGTGTATTGTTTAGCCCCCAATGTGTTTGAATTTTTTACAGTTTTTTTTCCTGTAATTGATATCTAGTCTTATAGCGTTGTGGTTGGAAAAGAAACTTGATCCAATTTCAAATTTCTCAAATTTACCAAGGCTTGATTTGTGACCCAAGATATGATCTATCATGGAGAATGTTCCATGAGCACTTGAGAAGGAAGTGTATTCTGTTGTTTTTGGACGGAATGTCCTACAAATATCAATTAAGTCCATCTTGTTTAATGTATCATTTAAAGCTTGTGTTTCCTTATTTATTTTCATTTTGGATCGTCTGTACATTGGTGAAAGTGGGGTGTTAAAGTCCCATACTATGATTATGTTACTGTCAATTTCCCCTTTTATGGTTGTTAGCATTTGCCTTATGTATTGAGGTGCTCCTTTGTTGGGTGCATAAATATTTACAATTGTTGTATCTTCTTCTTGGATTGATCCCTTGATCATTATGTAGTGTCCTTCTTTGTCTCTTGTAATAGTCTTTATTTTAAAGTCTATTTCAAAGTCTATTTTGTCTGATATGAGAATTGCTACTCCAGCCTTCTTTTGATTTCCATTTGCATGGAATATCTTTTTCCATCCCCTCACTTTCAGTCTCACTTTTCAGTCCCTAAGTCTGAAGTGGGTCTCTTGTAGACAGCATATATATGGGTCTTGTTTTTGTATCCATTCAGCCAGTCTATGTTTTTTGGTTGGAGCATTTAATCCATTTACATTTAAGGTAATTATTGATATGTATGTTGTTATTACTGTTTTCTTAATTGTTTTGGGTTTGTTTTTGTAGGTCTTTCCCTTCTCTTGTGTTTATTGCCTAGAGAAGTTCCTTTAGCATTTGCTGTAAAGCTAATTTGATGGTGCTGAATTCTCTTAGCTTTTACTTGTCTGTAAAGGTTTTAATTTCTCTGTCGAATCTAAATGAGACCCTTGCTGGGTACAGTAATCTTGGTTGTAGGTTTTTCCCTTTCATCACTTTAAATATGTGCTGCCAGTCCCTTCTGGCTTGCAGAGTTTCTGCTGAAAGATCAGCTGTTAACCTTATGGGGATTCCCTTGTATGTTATTTGTTGCTTTTCCCTTGCTGCTTTTAATGATTTTTCTTTGTATTTAATTTTTGATAGTTTGATTAATATGTGTCTTGGCATGTTTCTCCTTGGATTTATCCTGTATGGGACTCTCTTTGCTTCGTGTACTTGATTGACTATTTCCTTTTCCATAGTTGGGAAGTTTTCAACTATAATCTCTTCAAATATTTTCCCAGTCCCTTTCTTTTTCTCTTCTTCTTCTGGGACCCCATACTTCAAATGTTGGTGTGTTTAATGTTGTCCCAGAGGTCTCTGAGACTGTCTTCAATTCTTTTCATTCTTTTTTCTTTATTCTATTCTGCTGCCGTTATTTCCACTATTTTATCTTCCAGGTCACTTATCCATTATTTTGCCTCAGTTATTCTGCTATTGATTCCTTCTAGAGAATTCTTAATTTCATTTATTGTGTTGTTCATCATTGTTTGTTTGCTCTTTAGTTCTTCTAGGTCCCTGTTAAAAGTTTCTTGTAGTTTCCCCATTCTATTTCCAAGATTTTGGATCACCTTTACTATTACTCTGAACTCTTTTTCAGGTAAACTGCCTACGTCCTCTTCATTTGTTTGGTCTGGTGGGTTTTTACCTTGCTCCTTCATCTGCTGTGTATTTCTCTGTCTTCTCATTTTGCTTAACTTACTGTGTTTGGGGTCTCCTTTTCACAGGATGCAGGTTTATAGTTCCCATTGTTTTTCATGTCTGCCCTCAGTGGGTAAGTTTGGTTCAGTGTGTTGTGCAGGCTTCCTGGTGGAGGGACTAGTGCCTGTGTTCTGGTGAATGAGGCTGGATCTTGTCTTTCTGGTGGGTAGGACCGCATCCAGTGGTGTGTTTTGGGGTGTCTGTGAACTTAGTATGATTTTAGGCAGCCTCTCTGCTAATGTGTGGGGTTGTGTTCCTGTCTTGCTCGTTGTTTGGCATGGGGCGTCCAGCACTGGAGCTTGCTCATTGTTGAGTGGAGCTGGGTCTCAGCGTTGAGATGGAGATCTCTGGGAGAGCTCTCGTTGATTGATACTACGTGGAGCCAGGAGGTCTCTGGTGGTCCAATGTCCTGAAGTTGGCTCTCCCACCTCAGTGGCTCAGGCCTGACACCCGGCCGGAGCAACGAGATCCTGTCAGTCGCACAGCTCATCACAACTCCACAGCTGAGGGCAAGGGGTTTCTCTCAGCTCCAGGTTGCAGTGCTCCAGGGAAGTGTTCAGATTGGCTTGCCTCCCATAGACATCCAGAGAAGTCTGTACAAAGCCACAGAGCATCTCACGTCTCACTCTCTGATCCTCCTTGCTCTATCGATTTTGGAGCTGTTGCCCCCATTTTAATCATGAGGCTTTAGAGCTCTGTAGCCAATGCTATTAGAGCTCAGCCTGTCATCCCATGGATCCCTTCAGCATTTTTGTGCACACCTGCTCCCCAAGCACGTGCTCTCTCAACAGCAGCAACTGCATCTTCTTCAACCATCAGTTTTAATATATAAAATATAAATAACTAAAAATGTAACATGTAATTGTTGAATGTTTAGGATTTTCATATATAGAAGCAATAGATGATTACCAGAGATCACAGATGTAGAAACAGAAAAACTGTCCCCAGAGAAAAGAGATACTTAAGAAACACCTTTAAAAACTGTAAGGTATATCCTTAGAAAAATTTGGGAAAGTCTTGCATCCATAAAGCTAAAATAGGGCACTATAAAAAGAGGCAAGGAGTGATGTTGCAACTAAAAATAACTGTTGAATTCAAATATAAGCAATTTTAGGTAAATTTGCAGAAATATCCCAAAATGTAGAGCAAAAAGCTAAGCTAAGGAAAATATGAGAGAAAATAAAAAAGAGGATTTTCTGAACAGATTCAGTGAAAGAATTAAGCCCTAATGTCCTAAAACAGAGGTTACAGCTTATGGACCAAAGCCAGCTAGGCACTTGCTTGTTTTTGTTTTTTTTTTAACAGCCCATAAGATAATAATTTTTTTTACATTTTAAAATGGTTACCTTTTAAACGGCTATATAAGTACCTACACAGTAGCCTCAATTTTTGTCTCCTGCCTGTGTGACACCTATGAAAAAGTTTACTGGCCCTTTATGAAAAAGTTTACTGACTCCTGTCCTAAGACATTTAATGTATGTTATCTATTGATATATCTCATATATCTAGGATCGTACTCAGTAAGACCATCCTTGGAATATGTGAGGAAACTATCACTCAAATCATTTTCTGTGTTCTGTGGTTCACATGAGGAATTCTGACTGAGAAAGATAAGAATCAGTCTAGGTAACCCTGCACCCAACTAGCTGGAATCGCCAAACAATAATACAAACAGAGGGAAGGAAATTATTAAAGAAATTATTCACACAAAAATTTTCAGAGCTGAAGGGAAACAGTAGTCTTTAAATTGAAATGCTTATCAAAGGCCCAATACAATGACACTGTACACACAAGGTATAATACTGTGAAATTTTAAAACACCAGGGTAAAGATAAATCATCACATTTTTCACAGCGAGAGAAGGATCACCTCCAAAGGAACAAGAAGCAGCCTTTTCAATACCAATACCATACTCAAAGTTGATAAAGCACTGTCTTCAAGCTTCTGAGGAAAAATGAGTTTCAACCTAGATTCCTATGAGGGGCCAAACTACTGGCCAAACACATAAGTTGGCGATCTACTACTCATCTATCATAGCTGGAAGCCAGTTTGGGACAGGGATGTGTGAGTTATTCAGCAGGATGGGAATAAGGACCAGCATGACAAACAGAAACAGTTAAACAGGGGTTCCTTCTGGGAAGCAGGAATAGGAGGGGAGAGGTTGGGGCACCAGAGTCTATTGCTTTTCATTATAAGCCCCTTTATACTATCTCATTTTAAAGCTATGTGTGAATTCTTTGATGAGATGATTGTTTTTTAATTTATTAAAAATAGGAGTAAAGCTATGGTCATAAAAATAGAGTTTACAGGGTCATATTTATAGGAAAGGTGTAAGAAGAAGAAACAAAGATTAAAATATTGAGATAGGTTTTTTGAAAAATGTCTAAGTCTATAAATGCATAAAAGAATAGAGGAAAAAAACACTTTCCAGAGGAGTAACCAAATTCTCAAAGAAGGACAAAGGTATTAACAAATATCAATTTATTCTCTGGTATTCATAAAGAACCTGAAGTAATGCTCCTGGAAATTATGCTGGTGGTTGCAGGAAAAATAACAACGCAGTCATACTTTTTAAAAAGCTTTATAAAGATATAATATATATACCATGTACCTGACCCACTGAAAATGCACCATTCAATGGTTTTTAGTATATTCACAGAGTATGCAACCACCCTCGCAATTCTGGAACATTTTCATCACCTCAAAAAGAAGCCCCATGCCCTTGAGCAGTCACTCCTGATTTCCCAACTTCCTCAGCCTCAGACAACCTCTAATATATTTTCTGTCTCTATAGATTTGCCTATTACAGACATTTAACATGAGGTGAATCTTACAATATGTGGTCTTTTGTAACTGGCTTCTTTTACTTTGCATAATGTGTCCGAGGTTCACCCGTGTTGTAGCATGTATCAGTACTTCATTCCTTTCTATAACTGAATAATATCCCACTGTATGTATATACCCCAGTTTGTTTATCCATTCATTTGTTGATGGACCTATGGGTTGTTTCTACTTTTTTTTTTTTTTTGCGGTACATAGGCCTCTCACTGTTGTGGCCTCTCCTGTCACGGAGCACAGGCTCCGGACGCGCAGGCTCAGTGGCCATGGCTCACGGGCCCAGCCACTCCGCGGCATGTGGAATCTTCCCGGACCGGGGCACGAACCCGTGTCTCCTGCATTGGCAGGCGTACTCTCAACCACCGCACCACCAGGGAAGCCCTGTTTCTACTTTTTGACTATAATTAATAATGATGCTATGAGTATTCATGTACAGGTTTTTGTGCGGACATATGTGGTAAGTAGATTTTAAAATAAAAACTGTGTAAAAAGTAAAATGAACTAGATAAGTATTTTTACAAGCTTTAAGCGTTATATAAATAGAAACTATCTTTGCATTTTTATCTACATATTTTATGTTCTTCTAATTTGTTTCTCTATACAGTTATTGCTAATCAACAAATATAAAAATGAATTATAGATACACAGCCATGGGGAAAAAACCCAAACAGTAAAAAAAAAAAAGATACTCAGTATAGTGAATTATAAATCTCTCACCCTTTCCCCACCCTCAGAGAAAATACTGTGAACAGTTTCTTGGACCTTCTAGAAGTATTTTTTGCAAATACCAGCATGTGAGAAAGCTGTTCTGTTTTTACACAAAAAGGTGCATCATATATACAATGTTTTGCACCTTTGTTCCTTCATTTAATATATTTTGAAACTTAACATCCTATCAATACATATACCTCTGTCTCTTTTTAAACAGCTGATGAGGATTTCATTATATGGCTACACCATACCTTACTTAGTGCTTTATTAATGGGGCACCCCAGCCTTCTTCCTAGCTAACAGAATTCTGATTTTATTCAAATAATGGATGATAATGTGTGTCAGGGATACAGGCAGCTACTCCCTACCCCGACCCCACCCCCCCCCCAGGAGCTGACTTCTGATTCCTCTAAACCTCCCGGTAATTCCACTCTCTTTACTAATGACGGGGTTAGAAATACACACACCACATAATTCCGGTCCAAGAGACATGAATCAAAGTCTCCTAGGGAAACTTTTGGAAAAGGGTTCTTCACTTTTTAAAAGAGACATGTGAGAAAACATTCTCCCTTTTCTACCTCTGGACATCATCATGGGAGGCTATGTCATTAGGAACTGCTGGAAGCTTCCTGTGACCAAGGACAGAAAGGCAAGAGAATCCCAGAGAGGCTAGGATTACTTGAAGCTGAAAGCATCCTAAATGATACACTTCAGAAGGGCCTTCCCTAAATACCCTACATTGAGAGAATCCCCTCAAGTCTCTAATATCCCCTGATACTCACTCCATAGCACCCAGTGTTTTCCCTTGACAAGTCTCAGCACATTGGTAATTCTTTTGAGAAACTAGTTTATAGGGGTCCACAGCAGACAGTAAGCTTCGCTGAGGGTAGGGACTGTGGCCTCACATTAATAAGCATTAGCAAAGTGACTGGGAAAAAATATCACACCAATTTTTTTTGTGTGTGCGGAGGTGGAGGAGTATAAATACATGGATAAAAATACATAGGATAAAATACCAGACTATCACACAATCAGTGGTGGCATTATGGAGATTAAGTTATGGCCGATTTTTATTTCTCTTTCTAAAAATATCTGTGGTGTACAAGTTATGTTGCTTCTGTAACATAATACTAATATATTCATGAACATATACACATTTTGTAAATATAATATGATTATGAATATTAAAGATATAAACTGAGCACCATGGGTGTACAGGGAATGAAGTGGGGCTTTTTTCAGATGCTCATACACTACGCTGATGCACAGACTATACAATGTGTACATTGCTCCTAATGTGTCAAACATTTTTCCCTCCTGATAACTTGCCTCCCTTGGTCTCATATGAGCAACTATAAGTGTAGATTTTACTATAATTTTCTATTGAGCACTAACTTCAATTTGGAGTCTCCTCTATTTGTTAATCTACCAGTAACAGTTCTCCACAAGACTTTCTTTGAACTTCACGTTTTCTCAAAGATATAAAGGCTCCCTTCAACTTCTGGCCACAATTTCCATCTGGCTGAATGCCCAATAATCAACATTTTACTGTACTCTGTTATCTCAATAGACATTTTTATGTGAATACATTCAATGGAAAACATTTTGTGCTATGTATAATGATATAAATGACAAGAAGAAAATAGAGGACTGCACATAATTATGTCCTTTGTACAGCAAGTATTAAATCGCCATGTGTTTTCTATATCTAGCTGTGATGAATTAGCATTGATCCACAAAAATTTATCTAGTTACCCTTGGAATAAATTTGCAAATTTCTGATTAAAATAAATGCACGGCCTATGATCCCAGAATAGAGGAATACTGGCTAGAACATTTGGCAACAGTGAAATTATAGTAAAAGAAACAATGAGTTAAAGGCAGTAAAGTACTGAGCCAGGTTTATCATCTACAAATGGCCTTCTTTCTTATTTTTGTAGTAACATCTCTAACTCAAGAGTAGTACTGACTTTCAAGTATCCATTCTAAGAAAAAATCAAGATGGTAAAAAATAATGGGAAGATTTTTAATTAGTTTTTAATTAAAATTTTTAAAAATTTAATTACAATTTTAATTCCTCTAATGGATAACCACATTATCTACTTCTACCCACACTTTGATATTCCTTTCATCCCTGATATTGTTCATCTGAGTTTTCTTTCTCCATTTTTTCCTCCTTTTTAAATTAATTAATTACTGTATTTACTTTTGGGTGCATCGTGTCTCCGCCGCTGCACGCGGGCCTCCCCCCCCTCCCCAGGTGCAGCGAGCAGGGGCCACTCCTTTGTTGCAGTGTGCAGGCTCCTCACTGTGGCGGCCTCTCTCGCTGCGAAGCACGGGCTCTAGGCACGCAGGCTTCAGCAGTTGTGGCACGGGGGATCAGTAGCTGTGGCTTATGGACTCTAGAGCGCAGTCTCAGTAGTTGTGGCACACGGGCTTAGTTGCTCCGCGGCATGTGGGATCTTCCCGGACCAGGGCTCGAACCCATGTCCCCTATATTGACTGCAGCATTCTTAACCACTGCACCACCAGGGAAGCCCTGAGTTTTCTTTCTCTCTTATTAGGGCTTGCTATGGTATAGCAATTTTATTAATTTTTTCAAAGAACCACCTTTAGTTTCATTTACTTTCTCTACTTTTTATCCATTTTCTATTTTATTGACTTCCATTCTTATTTCCTTCCCTCTACTTTTTTTTTTTTTTTTTTTTTGGTGCTACTTCGGCCTCTCACTGCTGTGGCCTCTCCCGTTGCAGAGTGCAGGCTCCGCACGCGCAGGCTCAGCGGCCATGGCTCACGGGCCCAGCTGCCCCGCGGCATGTGGGATCCTCCCGGACCGGGGCAAGAACCCGCATCCCCTGCATCGGCAGGCGGACTCTCAACCACTGCCCCACCAGGGAAGCCCTCCCCTCTACTTTTTATTTTTTGGTTAAGGCAGAAACTTAGATCATCGATTTTAAATCCTTTTTCTTTTGTATATAAGCATATAAAGATGTAAATTTCCAAGCACTGAATTAGCTCATCCTATATTGATATGTTATGCTTTAATTATCAATCAGTTAAAATGATTTCTAAATTTCCTATGATTTTCTTTTTGAGCGTGGTTTATTTAAAATACGTTTAATTTCCAAATATTTATGGATTTTTGAGATATACTGACATATCCAGATATACATGTATAATATATATCCCAGATATACATTCCAGAATTCTATTTAAAGGTTGTTGTAATCAGAGAATATATTCTATAGAATCTCAAGCCTTTTAAACACATTCAGACTTGTTTTATGGCCCAATATATGGTCATCTTGGTGAATGTTCCATGGGCATATAAAAAGAACGTATATTCTTCAGGTTCAGGCATACTTTGTTTTATTGTGTTTCACAGATATTGCGTTTTTTACAAATTGAAAGTTTGTGGAAAACCTGTGTCAAGTGAGTTTACTGGTGCCATTTTTCCAACAGCACTTGCTCACTTTGTGTCGCTATGTCACTAACAATTCTCACAATATTTCAAAATTTCTCATTATTATTATATTATGATACCATTGTCATGGTATCTGTGATCAGTGATCTCTGATGTTACTATTGCAAAAAGATTATGACTCCCTGAAGGCTCAGATGATGCTTAGCATTTTTTAGCAATAAAAAGTTATTTTTAAATTAAGGTATGTATAGTGTTTTAAGACATAATGCTATTACACACTTAACAGACTACAGTATAGTGTAGACATAACTTTTATATGCACTGGGAAACCAAAAAAATTGTGTGACTCACTTTATTGTGGTGGTCTGGAACTGACTCCACAATATCTCTGAGGTATGCTGTATCAGATGTAGTGTTTTATACATGCCAAACAGTTTAAGTTGATTGATAGTGTTCTTCAAATCTTTTATGTACTTACTGGATTTTTGTTTTTTGGTCTAGTTGTTTTATCAATTATTGACAGAGGTGTGACAAAATCTTTATTCTGGATTTATTTCTCTAGTTAGTTCTGTCAATTTTTTCTTCAAAATTTTGAAGTTCTTCTATCAGGTGTATTCATAGGACTGTATGTCTTCTTGATGAATAAATGCTTTTATGATCATGAAATCTCTCTGGTAATACTCTTCATCCTGAAGTCTACTTCATTTAATAATAATACAGCCATATCAGGGTATTGTTTTGTTTGGCTTAGTGATGGTATACCTTTTCCTGTACTTTTACTTTTAACCTGTTTGTGTCTCTATACTCAAAATGTGTCTCCTGTAAACAGCATATAGTTGAATATTACTTTTTTGTAAGTATTGAGATGGTTTGCTTTATGGCTTGTTATCATCTATTTCTTTTCTATTTTTTTATTCTTCTTTTCTTCCCTTTCACCTTTTTAAAAAAATTATTAATCAAGTGTTTCCTGGTATGCCATTTTATTTCCTTTAATGGACCTTCACCTATAATATTTCATTTTAATTTCTTAGTGACAGCTCTAAGGATTACAATACGCATCCTTAAATGTCACAATTATAAGAGAGTTGAGCCACTT
Source organism: Grampus griseus (assembly GCF_964374135.1). Taxonomy (NCBI): domain Eukaryota; kingdom Metazoa; phylum Chordata; class Mammalia; order Artiodactyla; family Delphinidae; genus Grampus; species Grampus griseus. The sequence goes on from NC_139018.1 coordinate 99,513,991, forward strand.
TAATCACTTTCGGATCTCTTTCAAGAGAACCTGCATAGCTGATTGGCAGCCACAGCTAATCATGTACCTTTGAATCTACCCATTGGGTTCTCTTTGCTTTCTCTCAAAGACTGGGCACTCTTGCCCAACACAGGACTTCTCTAACAGACAACCTTTGCTGGGAAGCTCCCCATCAGTCTGGGCGAGACTTTCTCAGAACTGTGCTGCAGTGTGAGACTCTTCCTACCCAGTCCTTTCACCCCTCTCCTTGAGCAGGTGTTAAGCCTGCATCATGAGGAGAAGGCTCTTCCCATCTGTGTGTCTTCCCTGTCTGACCTTCACAGGTGCTTCCCCAATAAACCTCCTGCATATCTAATTCCATCTTGATGTCTGTTTCTTAGAGAGCCCAAACCAACACAGATGGTATGAGTAGTGGGGTGTTAGGACCAGCCCACACTCACTTGGCTGGCAAGGATCTCCCTATCCTTAGTAGAATGTAGGACATATATAGTCACTGGCAGAAGATGGTGGTCCAATTCCTTGCCTGTCAAGGATCTCCCCATCTTTAGCAGAATGTGGGACATATATAGTCACTGGCAGAAGATGGTGGTCCAATTCCTAAAGACTTCTCCAGGGGTGTCCTAGGCAAATGTCCTGGTGGAGGGAGACACCCTTGACAGTTTGATGTATAACGCACTTGAAAGGTAAGGGAAGAACAATACCTACAAGGACAATGAAGTTGTCTAGTTTTTACTACTGATGACTTACAGAGAGACAATGAGAAAATAAGGGCAGTTAACAAAAGCAAAAGGTTAAATCTGAGAGACAGAGGGTCTCTTTGGTAATGTATAAAGAGGCCTGCACCTCCTGAAGTGGAAAAGAGGACAAAACTGAGGAGCAGTGTCGGAGTTGACAGAGCTTGCAGAGCTCAGAGACATTTAAATGCTCAGTCACTGTGGGTCTATTATGTTAATGTCAGGGCCCTGGCTGGGAAAACCTGGGATCCTGATGTGCAGGACAGGAGGATCTGGGTGGACGCTCCTGAGGATTTTCCTGGTTCCACAGGTCCCTGAACCCTCAGAGCTTGCAGAGTAGGGTATCTCATCCCTCTGTAATAAGAGCTGGCACTTCCCACATGCAGGATGACATTGCAGAAGCTGGTCCCCACACTCTCTCCTCAGGAGTTGCCCCCACTTCTCCCCTGGTTATCAAGATAATAATCAGTGTTAAATCCCGGCTGGGCCTGATACAGAACGAAAGCGATTACATTTGGAAGAAGCTTCAAGAATTAAACAGCATGTCCTGGCACGAGCCAGAGGAATATCTCTGGGACTACGATTGATCAAAGGGGCAGAAACATAAGACAGCATAAGCAAGAATTCATTGACATGGAGGCATCTTCTCAGGACAAGGGATTGAACATCCTGTCAAGGACCCCATGAGATGAGGCAAGGTTCCTGCTAGAGTGGCTCCTAGAAGTTGCCCTGGCATATGGTAGGGGAAGGAATAAAAAGGCCAAGGGAAGTTGGAATGCTAGAATTAGAAGAAAAAAAATATATATATATATATAAAATATGAGGCCAAAATACCTACCAGATGCTTGTATTCCATGAGAGGGGAGGGAACCACAGTCATCAGGTGTGTGCTGGTAAGAGGGGCAGCAGCTTCACCCAGAAGTGCAGTAGTGGCTCTCGTCTGCATGCCAGGACTGATGGTGGGAGAGGTGGTCAAAGAGCTGGGCTCCTTAATAGCCATGCATGGGGATGAGCCTCCCCTTCTCCAGTAAGAGGCCGGCCAGTGACATTTCACTGCTAGAACCAAGGGGGCTACAATTATTGTAACGACCAGCCACGTAAGGGGGGCACTGAAGCTGACTTGACCTGTAGGGTATAGAGCATGGCGCCCCTAAGGGGCAAAATAGGCAGGTGATCAACAAAAGTGCTGCTTAACATCTACAATTACAAGAAGGAAGAATGGAGAAGCAGTGGCTAAGGACAATTGTCCCGATTAAAAAAGAAAAGTCACAATCCCTCATCCAGTTCCCCAACCTGAGCCAATTTTCAGATCCACAGTACATTGACTGAAGAAGTAACCTAGTCCATAGGAGGAAGGACTCTGCATCACTGTAGGAAATGTATATTGTAATGATTCCTCTCTTCCTCCCCCAAAAGGACTATGGCCACTTATTTGGGTGAGTGTATATTGGGGAGAAAGAATAATCAGACATATTGAGGACTGCTGGAAACAGAAACCCAAAGTGTCATTAGGTCTTCCATATTAAAGCAAGGACTTACAGAGAACAGAAAACAAATGGAGTCCTGTCTAACGTTCAGCTTACACCGAGTTCACTAGTTCTGTGGATCCACCCAGTAGTCATTTCCCTACTTTTCAAGTGTACAATAGGGATTGATATAATGGAAGTTGGATCTCCTCACTACCACCACCACATTGAATCCGTGGCTTGTGGGATAGCAGCTATCATAGTGAGAAGGCCAAGTGGAAGCCTTTGAAACTGTCCTCCCTCTGGTGAAGATAGTAAATCTAAAACAATATTGACTAGATATGACAACAAAAGCACAAGGAACAAAAGAAAAGAGAAACTGAACATCATCAAAACTTAAAACTTTTGTGCTTCAAAGGATACCCTCAATAAATTCAAAAGACAACCCACAGAATGAGAGAAAATTTTTGCAAATCATGTATCTGACAAGGGACTTGTATCTAGAAATATAAAGAACTATGACAACTCAATAACAAAAAGACAAATAACCCAATTATAAAATGGGCAAAGGATCTGACTAGACATTTCTCTAAAGAAAATATACAACTGGAAAATAAGCTCATGAAAAGATGCACAACATCATTAGCCATCACGGAAATGCAGATCAAAACCACAATAAGATACCATTTCACACCCACTAGGAGGGCTGTAATAAAAAGTCAGATAATAACAAGTGTTGTCAAGCATGTGGAGAAGTGAGAACTCTCATACTCTGTTGGTGGGAATATCAAACGGTAAAGCCACTTTGGAAAACATTTTGGCAGTTTCTCATTCGATGCAGCAATCCCACTCCTAGGTATATATACTCCCCAAATGAAAATCTATGTCCACACAAAAACTTGCATCCAAATGTTCATAGCACCATTATTCATAATAGTTAAAAAGTGGAAACAACTCAGATGTCCAACTGATGCATGAATATAGCGTGGTTAACCATATAATGGAATATTATTTGGCAATAAAAAGAAATTAAGTACTGATACATGCTACAACATGGTTGAACCTTGAAAACATTACACTTAGTGAAAGAAGCCAGATACAAAGGACCACATATTATATGATATCATTTATACGAAATGTCCAAAATAGGCAAATCTCTTTAAGAGGCTGAGAGTAGATTTGGACGTTGCCTGGGAAGAGGGGCAGATCCTGGGGGAAAATGAGAAGTGACAGATGGTGGGTCTGGGGTTTATTTTTGGGGTGATGAAAATGTTCTAAAATTGATTTTGGTGATGGTTGAACAACTCTGTGAATATACTAAAAACCACTGAATTGTACACTTTGAGTGGGTGAATTGTATGTTATGTTAATTATATCTTAATAAAGCTGTTTAAAAAACAACAAAAATACTGCAACATAGTGGCAATGTCATATATTTGTACCACCACTAAAGACCTAAAGGATATAAGAGTGGTTCCTATAATATGCACATTTAATTCTCCAGTCTGGTCCCTACAGAAACCAGATAATAGCCTCAATCACCTGCTGGTTCCTGGATACAAGGAGTCCAAGTGCCCTGACAGCAGGTATAGACTGTGGTTCAATGGAACCCTTGATATGTTCCCTAGAAAGAGAGTGCTCCCTCTGGGGACTTGGACCTCTAACTCAGCAGAGCCCACAGTTCTAGGGACAGGAAGCACACAGTCCTCCAGTGGATCTTTGGAAATGATGGTAAGTGGGGCCCCTCCTACTTCTATTCCTTTGTTCCTGGACCATGTATTCTTTCCATTGTGAACACAGCCTCATATTAGGTCTTTGGTTTAAATGATTAAACTGGCACCCCATCTTTACGGAGTATTGCCTCCATATTGGTGCTTCAGTTGTGCCTTCAGTAGGCCATTCCAGTGCTCTGTGAGGCTGCCTGCTTCTGGATGGCGTCGTAAACGCTGTGACCAATGGATCCCATGGTCATGGGCCCATTCCTGCACCTCCTTCTCTGTGAACTGGGTCCCCTGGAAGGATGAAATGTTGCATGGATTCCATCCCTATGAACACAAATTCTGTAAGCCCCCAGATAATTGTGCTGCCTGAGGTTCTGCAGACAGGAAAGGCAAATCCACATCCACAGGTAATTTGAGGAAAAATTACTGGCCCTTTCAGAATGGAAGGCACCCAATTTAATAAACTTACCACAGAATGGCTATGATCGTGAGGGCTAATGGTCTGCAGTTTTAATTTTCTTATAAAGTCTTTGGTCTGGTTTTGGTATCAGAGTAATGCTGGCAAATGTTCCTTCCTCTTCTAGTTTCAGTAAGACATTGCATAGAATTGGAATTACTTATTCATCAAATGCGTGGTAGAATTCAACCAGTGGAACTACCTGGGCTCAAAGTCTTCTTTGTTGGATGGTTTTTAACTTCAAATGCAATCTTTTAAGAGATAAACTTTTCAGGTAATTTATTTCCTATTAAAGTTTTGATGGGATATGTCTTTAAAGGAATTGATCCATTTTATCTAAGTTATTGAATTTATGGGCACAGAATTGTTCATAATATCCCTTATTTTCCATTTAATGTCTATTAGTTCTGTAATGATGCTACTTTCTAGTTTCTTCAGGTGGAACCTTAGATTAATGGTTCAAGACCTTTCTTCTTTTCTAATATAATTTAATGCTATATATTTTTCTCTAAGCATCGCTTTAGCTGCATCCTACAAATTTTGATTTTTTTTTTTTTTTTACTGAAGTACAGTTGATTTACAATGTTGTGTTAGTTTCTGGTGTACAGCAAAGTGATTCAGATATATATATATATATTTTTTCTTTTTCATATTCTTTTACATTATGGTTTATTACAGGATACTAAATATAGTTCCCTGTGCTATGTAGTAGGACCTTGTTCTTTATCTGTTTTATATATAGTAGTTTGTATCTGCTAATCCCAAACTCCTAATTTATCCCTTCTCCACCCTCTTTCCCCTTTGGTAACCGTAAGTTTGTTTTGTATGTCTTTGAATCTGTTTCTATTTCGTAAATATGTTTGTTTGTGTCATATTTTAGATTCCACATATAAATGATACCATATGGTATTTGTCTTTCTCTTTCTGACTTACTTCACTTAGTATGATAATCTCTAGGTCCATCCATGTTGCTGCAAATGGCATTATTTCATTCTCTTTTATGGCTGAGTAGTATTCCATTGTGTATATATATATAACATCTTCTTTATCCATTTGATGCTGTATTTTTATTTCATGCTATTAAAATATCTTCTAATCCCTCTTGACAATTCTTATTTGATTCATGGATTACTTAGAAGTGTGTTGTTTAACTTCCAAATATTTGCGGATTTTTCAGATATTTTTGTGTTACTAATTTGTACTTTAATTCCATTATAATCATAGACCATACTTTGCATGATTTAAATTCTTTTAATATTGTTGAGGTTTGGGTTTTGGCCCAGCATACTCAGTAAATATTCCATGTGCAATTTTAAAGACCATGTGTTCTGCTGCTGTTGGGTGGAAAGTCTATAAATGTCAATTAAATAAAACTGGTTTGATCGTGTTGTTCAGGACTTCTGTATCTTTACTGAATTTTTTGTCTACTTATCCTACCAATTACTGAGAGAAGAGCATTTAGTTTTCCAAGTATAATTCTCGTATTTTTCCTCAGCTTAGAATACCTTTATCACACTGTCATTCCTGAAGGATATTTTTGTTAGATATAGAATTTGGAGTTGACTATTCTTTTTTCTTTGCTACCTTAATTACCCTGTTTCATCACAGTTTCTGATGAGAAATCCATAGTTATATGAATCATTGTTCCCATATACATGTCATTGTCAGTTTGAGGGCCCTCCTGGGAACCTGAAATAAGTGCTGACTGGAGTTTGCTCTTATGGGATAGTGAGGCGGGGTGAGGAGGAAGGCAGGAATGTGACTGGAGGGTGTATAAGAAGAAATGTATCCACTTGTTGGTAGGCCTTCATCATCTCTTGCCTGGATCAGTGTATTTAACAAAAGACTGGGGACCTCCCTGGTGGCGCAGTGGTTAAGAATACGCCTGCCAATGCAGGGGACGTGGGTTCGATCCCTGGTCCGGGAAGGTCCTACGTGCTGTGGAGCAATTAAGCCCATGCACCACAACTACTGAGCCTGCATGCCATAACTACTGAAGCCCACGTGCCTAGATCCCGTGCTTCACAACAAGAGAAGCCACCACAATGAGAAGCCTGTGCACTGCAACAAAGAGTAGCCCCCGCTCACCGCAATCAGAGAAAGCCTGTGTGCAGCAACAAACACCCAACACAGCCAAAAATAAATAAATAAATAAACAAATGACTGGAGAGACACAAATATTGCATCATCTTTAAAATCAAACTCTGCAAAATTCGAATAAGACTGTTCTCTAAATCAGAATTAAATTAGAATAAGATAATTCCAGGTTTACAATTATCCTTTACCTCTTCATTACCTTACATATGTTTTTCATAATAAGATAAATGGTTCCAGGGCCATGTCAAAATGGGGATACCTAGATTTAAGTCTTTTAAATTTTTACAAATTCTTACAAGATACATTTAAGAATACTGTGAGAACTTATCATTCTAACCTACTGAGAAAAATCTTTGTTGTTATAATGAAATAAAATGCATACTTACTCTGAATAATATTTCTTCATTCCATTTTGGATTCAAAGTCTAAAAGACAATAAACATATTATAACTAACTGTTTAATATTTTGTCATATAAAAATAAAACAAAGTATATTTTTGAAAAATTTGAATACTGCTAAGTCTAACCTTTTTAATGGTTTTCGTTTGCACACTTGTAAAAACTCCATTCACTGGGTCATATAATGTCACTCTCACATAAGGATCACTGTTAAAATTAAAAAAAAAAAAGTTAATTGTTGCTTATTCCCAAACTCAGGTTACTCGAACTGTAAAAATCACAGAATTTTCCTTGTTAACAATTTCTACAGTTACTTCCTACACTTAAAAGTAAGGGTTCCTTAGGCAGGGGTAAGTAATTATAGCAATCTTTGCATTTTGTTAAAAAGCTGAAATACCATGTTAGTGAAATAGACAAAGAATTAGAAAGAAAACCTTTTAATCACAATTTAATGATTTCCAACCTCTTCAGATTTTTGAAGTTTTGTTTTATCTTTATTACATGTCTTCCTCTTTTGGGTTAAGAAGGTTGATTCAATGATTCTCAAGAACAGCTTTGCAAGACCTCAGGTTGCTCCAAGTTATCTCATGGGTATAAACTCTTTTTACAAAATAAAGGCAAAGTGCTTCAGTTCAAAATAATTATATGATATGTAACCCCTTGTACAAAGAGACATGGAGAAGGAAAACCTTGTGATATTTACGTTTGCAAAGCAAAAGACTTTAGACATTTTACTTGTCCATGGTCAAATTTCTCCCATTTCTCTTGGGGATCCCAAGTACCCACCATTCTCCACCACAAACTCCCTCCTCCCATTTCCTTATACAACCTTACCTTTTACTTTAATTGACAAAAATCAAAGTCATTGTAATACTCCCAACATCCTGGTATTTATCAGAGCCCATCTTACCCCTAACCTCAGTGATGCTGGTATTTCACCCAATCGTCCTTGTCCAGTTTCCTCCCACTTCCTCTGGAACCTTACGTCATCTATTTTGACTTCTCCCTTTTATATCTCCAGCTTTTCTTTGACCTAGGTTTTTCCAGTCATAGAAATGTTATTAAACCCCCCCAACTCCTTGACTCTCCTTCCTGCCTCCAGCAAAGCAAACTAGATTTCTTTTCTTTCTGTCTCAAACTTTCCAAGAGAATAATCTGTAATAATAATAACAATTAACATTTATAAAGCAATTACTCTGTGCCAGGCACTGTTCTAAACAGTTTATATATATTAAATTTTGGAATCCTTATAACGACCTATGAGGTAGGTATGATTATTATCTCTATTTTACACAGAGAGGTAAGTCAACTCATCCCAGATCACACAGCTAGGAAGCGGAAAAGCAAGAACTGAAACTCAAGCACCTGGCTCCAGAGGCCCTGCGCTTAACCGTGATGGCATACGACCTCTCTTTCTTCATTTCCTCAACTCCCAGTGCTCTTCACAGCCCTATAATCTGGTTTCCACCTCTTTCCTTCAGATCCATTCCTTGAAAAGTCACCAATCTTGCTAAAACAATAGACACTTTCTAGGCACTTATTTTACTGGTCCTCTGTAGGTTTGATAATACTGACCATTTCCTCCTTGAAACTCATCTCGTTTAGCTTTCATGACGCAAGTCCCTTCTGGTTCTCCCTTTTGTTCTCTCTACATATTTCCTTCACAATCTCATCCGTGGTTTTAACAACTAACTACATCCTGTCAAATATAAATATAAAACATAAATATAAATATATATTCCTGATCTCGCCACCCAGCTAGACACTTCCGCCTGGACAGTCCACAGACAATGTCTGTTCAAGAGTTTTGCCTATTTTTAATTGGCCATTTTATCATATTATTATTGAGTTGTAAGAGGTCTTTATATACTGTGAATTAAAGGCCTTTGTCAGATATATGTTTTGAAAACATTTTCTCCCAATCTGTGGCTTGCCTCTTCCCTTCCTTAACTGTGTCTTTCAAACAACAAAAGTTTTTAATTCTGATGAAGTCTCTTTCAACATTTTTCTTTCTAAATTTTAGGTTCATATTTTCTGAGTTCCATTCAAGAAATCTTTGTGTAACTCAGTAGAGCAAATATTTTCTCCTATGTCTTCTTCTAGAAGTTTATTAATTTTAGCTCTTATTAATTTTCTATATTATGTGTGATAAGGAAAGAGCTTCATTTTGTTCCATATAGATAACCACTTGTTCTAGTATCATGTACTTAAAAGACTATCCTTTCTGTTGAATTACCTTAATGCTTAAAGCAACTGACCATATACATGTATATGTGTATGTGTGTGGGGGGGTGTGTGTACTTCTACACTCTTTATTCTAGTCCACTGAACAATATATCTGTTCTCATGCCAATGCTACTTTGTCTTGATTACCTATAGCTATATAAAAGTCTTGAAATTATGTAGCAAAAGTTCTCCACCTATGTTCTTCTTTTTCAAAATTGTTTTGGCTATTCTATGTCCTTTGACTTTCCATAACAATACTGGCATCAGCTTATCCATTTCTCAAAAAAAAACATGCCTGGGATTTTGATTGGGATTGAGCCAAATCTATTCAATTTGGAGAGAAATACAACTCTAACAATAATGAATCTTCCAATCCATGAATATGAAAATATTTATCCATCGATTTAGATCTTCAGTTTTGCTCAGGAATGTTTTATAGTTTTCAGTGTACAGTGCTTGCAAATCTTTTGTTAAATTTATTTCTAAGTTTTAAATTTTTATATTATTGTAAACAGAGATTTAAAAAATTCATTTTCCAATTGTTAATTGATTGACAGGATATAACAATATGACTAATTTTGGTACACTGGCTTTGTATCTTGTGGCCTTATATTTTAGTTCTAGCAGCTTCTTTGAGATTCCTTAGGGTTTTCTATGTACATGATCAGACAGTCTACAAGTAAAAAGTTTCTTCCTTTTCAGTCTGCATTATTTTTATTTCTTTTCCTAGTCATATTACTTGGCTAGGACATCCAGTACAGTGTTGAACTGAATGTGAGCTTCTTATTCCTGAGTTTAAGTTTAAGCATTCAGACTGTCATCACTGGGCATGATATTAGCTATTGTCTTTCTCACGGAAAACCTTAATCATGTCTACAACTCCCATCTATCCCTAGTTTGCTAAGATTTTGTATCATGATTGGGTACTGAATTTTGTCAGATGCTTTTTTTGTTTTTATTGAAATGATCATGTTTTTCTTTTATTCTATTAATATCGTATATTACATTGATTAATTTTCATATGTTAAACTAATTTTGCATTTTATTATTAGTTTGTTGAGAGTTTTTATCACAAAAGGGTGTTGAACATTGACAAATGTACTTTCTACACCTATTGAAATGATCATGCATTTTTTTCCTTCTGTGCTATATTAATGTGATGATTTACAGTGGTTGACTTTTTTCAAATGTTGAACAAACCTTATATTCATAGGAAAAATCCCACCTGATCATATATTGCTATATATGGTTCAATATAGGGCTAATGAAGTTTTCTATTTCTTCTGTGATCAGTTTTGGTAATTTCTATCTTTCAAAGATTTTGTCTACTTCATTTAAGTTGTGCATGATTCTTTATTGGCATGAAGTTGTGCACAGTGTTCCCTTTCTGTCTTTTTCATTTCCATAGGGTCTATAGCAATGCCTCTGCTTTTGTTCCATTATGGTAATTTGTGCCTTCTCTCTTTTTTGCTCTTGATTGGTCTAGCTTGAAGTTTAAAATTTTTATTGATCCCTTCAAGGAATGAGCTTTTCATTTCAATGATTTTTTCCTATCATTGTCCATTTTCTATTTCACTAATTTCTGCCCTTATCATTATTTTCTTCCTTCTACTTACTTTGGAATTAATTTGCCCTTCTTTTTTCTGATTTCTTAATCTCAGAACTCAAGCCATTCATTTAGATCTTACTCCTTTACTAAGTTTAGATCTTACTCCTTTTCTAAGTTAAACATTTTAAAACTATAAATTTTCCTCTAATACTTTAGCTGCATCTCACAAATTTTGATGTTGCTATATTTTAATTTCATTCAGTTCAAAATGTTTTCTAATTTATCTTTTGATTCCTTCTTTGACTTATAAACAAAACAAAGTGTATTGTTTTATTTCCAAATATTTGGGATGTTATTGGTTTTTAACTTAATTCCACTGTTATCAGAGAACATCTCCATATGATTTAAATCTTTTCTAAAATCTTGAGATTCGTCCTGTGGTCTTACACATTGCCTATATTGGTGAATGTACCATATGCCCTTGAAAATAATGTAAATTTTGCACTTGTTTGATTTACTGTTTTATTGCCCAGCATAATATGGCAGACAGACTCTAGGGTGGCTCCTTTTATCCCCACCTCCTAATGTTCATGCCTTTTGTGGTCCCCTCCTCGTAAATGCGGGAAGGATTGTGTATTCTAACCAATAATTATATCAAAAGTGACAAAATGTATGTGGTTACATTACAAAAGATTGTAACCCATCTTGCTAGGAGACTTTCTCTCCTATGATAGCTTTGAAGAAGCAAGCTGCTATCCTGTGAGCTGTCATATGAAGGCCATGTGACAAGAAACTTAGGATGGCCTCTGGCTGACAGCCAGCAAAAAACTGAAGCCCTCAATCTGGCAGTCTGAAAGAATTGAATGCTGCCAACAACCACATGAGCTTGGAAGTGTATGCTTCCCCAAACAAGCCTCAGATGAAACCATAGCCCTGGCCAATGCCTGACTGCAGATTTTCAAGACCTTGAAGCAGACGACCCAGTTAAACCATGCACAGACTCTGTGACCCACAGAAACTATGAAATCATAAATAATGTGTTCTTCTAAGCTGCTATATTTGAGGTAATTATAGTTGTGCAGCAATCGATAAATAATGTGAATATACCATGTGCACTTGAAAAGAATGTGTATTTGGCGGTTGTCAGGAAGTGTTCTCTGCATCAAAGTTCATAACATTGTTCAACTTACTGTTCTTGTTTTTTTTTTTATCTTGTTTTATTAACTGCTGAGAGAGAGCTAATGTTTCCAACTATGATTGTGGAATTTTTTCTCTCTCCCTCTAATTCTGTCAACTTCTGCTTCATGTATTTTCAAGTTCTCTTGGCAGGAACATACAACTTTATGATTGTTTTATCTTCTTGATGAATTTATTCTTATATTGTTGTGAAATATCTGGAAATAATTTTTGTGTTGAAATCTCTTTTATCAGATATTAAAATATCCACTTCAGTCTTCACATGCTTGTTTGTATGGCTATGCATCCCTTCTCTTTCAACTTACCTGTGTCTTTATATTTTAAGTGCATCATTTATAGACAGCATTTAGTTGGGTCTTCTTTTTCAATCCATTCTAATAACTTCTACCTCATATTCACCTTAGTCCATTAATGTTTAATGTAATTATTGTTATGATTAGATTTAGGTGTATCAAATTATTACTAGTTTTCTATTCTTCCCTCTCCCCTTTCTCTCTCTCTCTCTTTTTTGATCATTTGTTCTTTTCCTGGCCTTTTGTTTAACTATTTTATTTTTTCAAGAATTTTATTTTAAAATTTCTATTGCTTTTTAATCTGTAATTCTTTACATTACTTTATTTATTTTTTTATTTTTATTTTTTTTGCGGTACACGGGCCTCTCACTGCTGTGGCCTCTCCCGTTGCGGAGCACAGGCTCTGGACGCGCAGGCTCAGCAGCCATGGCTCACGGGCCTAGCCGCTCCATGGTATGTGGGATCTTCCCGGACTGGGGCACAAACCCGTGTCCCCTGCATCAGCAGGCGAACTCTCAACCACTGCGCCACCAGGGAAGCCCTACATTATTTTTTAGTGATTTATCTAGGTATTACAATATACATGCTTACTTTTTATTCCACTTACACTTAATATAGTAAACTCTACTAAAAACGTTCATAATGCATACCATCCCTGTCCTTTATGCCATAGTTGTTATATGTATTCCAATACATATAACACAATACAATACAAAACAGTAAGTTGTGATATAAACAGGCATATGTTTTTTCTAAAAAATTATGATGAAAAGAGCAAAAAGTCTTTCACATGTTTCTAGATATTTACCATTTCTGATGCTCTTCATTCCTTTCTGAGGATCTGAATTTCCATCTTATATCTACCTCTTTAGCTGGGAGAATTTTCTTTAGCTTTTATTATAGTGCAGGTCTGCCAATGACAAAGTCTCATAGTTTTCTTTTATCTGAAAATGTTATTTTGTCATCATCCTGAAGAATATTTTCACTGAATATAGTACAGAACTCTAGATTGACAGCTATTCTATTGTTCCATTTTCTTCTGGCCTCCATAGTTTCTGGTGAGAAGTCAGTACTCAACTGAATTATAGGTCCCTTGTATGTAATTTGTCATTTTCTGAGTTTCTTCTGTCAGAATTTTTCTTTATACTTTGTTTTCAACAGCTTGACTATTATGTGCCTCAGTATGTTCTTCTCAGTGTTTATCCTGCTTGGTGTTTTTTTGGTACTATAAACTTGTGTCATTCATCAAATTTGGAAAAAATTTGGCCATTATTTCTTCAAACAACATTTTGCCTCATTCTCTCTCCTCTATTTCTAGGACTCCAGGTACATGTATGTTAGACTGTTCAATATTATCTAACAAGTCCCTGAGGCTCTGTTCACTTAAAAAATTTTTTAAATCTTTGTTTCTCTCTCATCTCCGGTTGGGAAATCATTTCTATTGATCTATCTTTAAGTTCAATTAATTTTTCCTCGTCATCTCCATTCTGCTATTAATTTCATCCAAGAATTTTAATTTCAAATATTATATTTTTCAGTTCTAGAATTTTCATTTTTTTATGGGTTCTATTTCATTCCTGAGATTTCCAATCTTTTGACTTATTGTGAGCATATTTTCTTTTCTCTACTGAGAATGTGTTTCGTTTTCCTGGCTTTTTATAAATTACATAGCTTTGGATTATATCTTAGACATTATAAATGTTACATTGTGGAGACTGTGGATACTGTACTTTCTCTTTGATGAGAATTTGTTTGTTTTTATCATGTAATTAATTATCTTACTTGGACAAGAACCACAAGCTCTGTTTCTTGGGCAGCAACCCTGATCTCTGTTCAGATCTTTTGTCCTCCAATGAGTTGTTTTGAATCTGCTATCATGTGTGTGATTCAGGGTCAGCCAAAATGTCAGTGGACATAGTTTGGGAATTTCCTCTCCAGTTCTCTCCCTTCCAGAATCCCCACCATTGTCATGTTTTCTTCAGAGTAAGTCTTCTGATTTCCCAGGCTATGAATATTATAATTTTTCCATGTTCTGATTCCATGTGGCCTCAGACTAATTCATAAAATTGGAGACTCACTCAGTACAACTCCACACCTCCAAACATGGACTCTCCACTAGACTCTCTACCTGCTCTGTTCGCTCTCCACTGCCTTTAACTTGCTGGTTTTTATAATATGTTCAGAGTCTATGGTTGTTATCTGCAAAAGGATTCGTCTGTTAGAATTTTACTGATTCTCAGAAACAGAACTCAATAATGTATCTTATAACTACCACTCTCAGTTATACCTTTGCCTAAGTTCACAAACTCTGCAATTCAGATGTCAAGGAATTTAGTAAACCACCAACTAGAAACATTATTCTACCTCATAAAACAGCTTACTAATAATATTACTCAATTTTTCATCTAACCAAAGTTTGGAAAAAAACTAATTAATAAATACAAAGTTTTAAAATTACAACCCAACTTCTTACACTTACCTAGCTCCCAAGATATCCTTTTTGGCAAGGCCTATTCCAGCTATAACTTTTACCCTCACAATTCGGGAAGTTTCCTAAAATACAAAAATTTATATTTTATTTTCATATATTTATAACTTACTCAAGACACATTATCTTTATATATATGTGTGTGTATATGTGTATATATATATATATATATATATCAAATAAGGTAACAGGATATTAAAATTAACTGGAAGAATCTTTTTCAGGAATTAATTTGATTAAAAGCTATATAAAGGAAAATAAAAACTATATTGTTATTTGTAATGACTTGATTATCTACAAAGAAAAGCCAAAAAAGCTAGAGCCAAATTGTTATAATGACTAAGAATTTATCATTGCTTCCAAGAAAATCTAAAGCCAAATTATTGGAACTGATATAGATTTATCATTGTTGCTAGGTACAGGATAACACAAAATTTAGAGTTCATAATCATTTGTAATAATTACTTTGGTAATTATTTTAAAAATCCCTTTCAGTAAACTATATATTAAATAAAACTATAATGTATTGATATTTTAATGTAGGAAACATTAAATTTCTTGGGTATCATAATAGTATCATGAGGTTTTATATAAGAATGTCTTACTTTTTTTTTCTTTTTTTTGCGGTATGCGGGCCTCTCACTGTTGTGGCCTCTCCTGTTGCAGAGCACAGGCTCCAGACGTGCAAGCTCAGCGGCCATGGCTCATGGGCCCAGCCACTCTGTGGCACGTGGGATCTTCCCAGACTGGGGCACGAACCCGTGTCCCCTGCATCGGCAGGCGGACTCTCAACCACTGTGCCACCAAGGAAGCCCAAGAATGTCTTACTTTTAAGAGATACATATTTAAGTATTTAGGGACGAAGTAAGATAAAGTCTGCAACTTACTCTTAAATGGCTCAGCAAACAAAAAGTTGAACATGAGCGTATGTGTGTGTGTATGGAAATAAAAGGAATAAGCAAAATGTTACCAATTTATGGATCTAGCTGATGGGTAATCAAGTGTTCATTATACTATTCTTTTTATTGTCTCATAGATTTGAAATTTTTCAAATAAAAAGGTGAGTAAAAAAATACTATAAAACAGAATACACATTTTAAAAATTCACAAGTAAGCAAAACTGTTAGATACATTGAAATAAAATTAATAAAAGTCAAAAACCTTTATGGATAAAATTTGTAAATTATTGAAGAAAATAAGAAAAATATAAATAAATGAAGAAATTCACTGTGTTCATGGAAGTAAATATTTAATATTATTATCTGTTTTCTCCAAAGTAAATTATAAATTCAATACAATTTCAACTCCCCTCCTTGAATTATTTCATAGATCTTAACAAATGATTCTAAAATTCATAGGGAAAAGTGAGAATGAGTAAAGAGGTAAACTATAGCATTTGATCACTATCTTATACTATATCTAAAAACAAATTGCAGATACATCAAATTCTAAAAGTGAAAAAGAAAACTTTAAAAATTTAATAAGATACTTTAGAATATTTCTGACATTGGAGTAGGAAAGGATTAAAAAAACACAAACTCTAATGGAAAAAATTGTTAGATTTGACACTAAAATTATGTTTATATATTTCATATGGAAAAAGATGCCATGAACAAAATGAAAAGACAAGGGGACACACGGGGTGGAAATATCTAAAATATATACACCATGGACAAATTATGATTATCTAGATTATATAAAGAACTCCTAAAAGCCACTAAGTGAAGTTTAAACAACATAATACAAGAAGTCATAGAGAATGGCCAATAAACACATAAAAAGATCCTCAATTTCATCAGTAATAAAAGAGACCTCTAGTGTAAGTGCTGCCAAAGCAAGCACAAGAGAGAACTCCAATACACTGTTGGTGGGGGTATAAACTGAAGAATAACTTTGAAGAGATATTTGGCAATATCTACTAAAAGTTCTAAATCAATAACCCAGGAACTGCACTTTTAGATATAACCCCTAGATAAACTCTCACTCATGTACACAAGGCCATAAGTACAACAGTATTCACAGTAGCATTTATAAGATCAACAAATGTGAAATAAATGTCACCCAACAGACAGCAATCTAACTGATTTTATTCTAAAATTATTCCATCAGCCAGATGAATGGGAAGAAAATGTGGTACACACACACACACACACACACACACACAATGGAATACTACTCAGCCATAAAAAAGAACGAAAATTTGCCATTTGCAGCAACATGGGTGGACTTGCAGGGCATTATGCTAAGTGAACTGAGTCACACAGAGAAAGAAAAATACTGTTTGATATCACTTATATGTGGAATCTTAAAAAATACAACAAACTACTGAATAAAACAAAAAAGAAGCAGACAGATATAGAGAACAAACTAGTGGTTACCAGTGGTGAGAGGCAGGGAGGGGCAATATAAGAGTGTGGGGCACAAACTATTGGGTGTAAGATAGGCTCAAGGATGTATTGTACATCATGGGGAATATAGCCAATGTTCTGTAATAACTAAATGGAAAGTAATCTTTTAAAACTGCATAAAAATTTTAAAAAATAATAAAATTATTCCATCAGCAAGTAGTAGGTCATATTCCTTTCTGAGGAGAGATCTGGGTGGGGGAAAATATACATATCATAGGGTATTTATTTCAATCTTCTTCCATTTCTAAATACTTAGACCCACCCTTATTCCTGGAGGTTTCATTGAATAAATATGATAACAGAAATATTCTATCAGCTTCAAAACTCAGATGACAAATTCAGATAACACAAAAATCCTTGACTAGAGATGCTCGATATTTTATAACTTTCCTCCATCACCAAATATAATTAAATATACAGCTGATCTTGCAAGTAAGAAGAGAAATCCTCAAGTATCAGAAATAAAGATAGAATTGAAAATCAGAGAGGAAAACATAAACTTAAATTTCAGTTTTCTGTGGGAACTGATTTCCAAAAATCTGAGGAGATTTACAGAACTA
Source organism: Grampus griseus (assembly GCF_964374135.1). Taxonomy (NCBI): domain Eukaryota; kingdom Metazoa; phylum Chordata; class Mammalia; order Artiodactyla; family Delphinidae; genus Grampus; species Grampus griseus. The sequence goes on from NC_139018.1 coordinate 99,531,586, forward strand.
CCATTTTTTTCCTGTAAGGTCATTGAATAATTAGGCCAATTAAAATATTCTATTGGCCCTACAGCTGAATTCTCCTATACCAGTTGACTGGAAAGTGGCTATACTTTATAGCAAGACTGATTCTGAAAATCAGAAATCTTTTCTCTGATGACTTAATAAGTAAAATGTTTTTCAAGTGGTAAAGTATAATCAAAGGTGCCCTCAGCAAATAATCTTACCTTTTCTAAGTGCAGACAAGTGTTTATAATTTGTACATGACCTTAATTGAGGAAAGAAATGATCATACCTCTCTAAAAAAGTTAATCCATATTTGTGGAGCTCCTGACTTAAAATCATCCGTGTTAGCCTCTACTGAAACTATCCCCCAGAAGTCTCCGGAAGAAAAATGTAGCAAGCATTAACTAAAAACAATTCCAGGGGATGATAACTTGCAGTCACAGATACATTCAACTTTTACACTTTATCCTTGCATTTCCCACCACAAAGATGAGAACTACTTACTTTAGATGCTGTGGTTAAATGATGTAAAGCTACAGTGATTTAAGATTCTTTCATAAAATTAAATAAGAAATGCCGCTTACTTGCATTCATTTAACTTCATTTTAGAAATTTATGATAGAAAATTGTCCAAACAGCTCTCTTCAATCACATCCATAAGCAGAGATCACATCTCACATCATCTTTGAAAATGAAGGAGAAGAACATGTATGTTGCAACTAGAGACCAAACTCTTAAGTAATTTTAGAATCATGATATTAAAAGTATTATTAACAGAATTCTGGACAGTACCTAAATGAGTAAAAAAGAAACAAAAATGAAACATCTTTTCCTTAATCAAAAAAGAGACATTATCCTCAAGCAGATCAGGGCTCTTCACTAAAGCTGGAATCTTCTCCTTCCACTCACAAGACAGCTTTACTGACTTTTGGAAGCAAAATAGAAAGGTTGTAAATTGCAGGCAAAGATGTGTCATTTTCAGCGAAAAACAAAAACCAAGGAAGTTCATTAGCAGGAAACATTCACTGAAAGAAATTCTAGAGGATGTACTTCAGGCAGAAAAAAAGTTATCACAGATGGAAAGTCAGAGGGGCAGGAAGAAATGAAGAAATAACAAGCAAAAAAAAAGTTAACTGCATGAGGAAAAAAATTATTAAAAAAATAGCAATGTTAATGATGATAATGATGATGACGATGATGTGTGTATGCTCACACAGGCATTTAGTGAGTTTCCATTCCACTTGGGATCCAATACAAAATCCTTAATAAACGGCCTTCAGGCCCTGCCTGACTGGGTTCTGCTCTCCTCTCCTCTACAGATTCACCTCCTGATACCATCCCTCTCTCTCCAACACTCTAGCCTTCTTTATGTTCCCCTCCATTTCATCTTATACACATGCAGTTCTATTTACCTAGAAGGCTTTTTTCCTCTACTGCCTGGCTAACTCCTATCCATCCTTAGTCTACTTCCTCAGCTTTTCCTCATACTCTCTCCCCTCCTCCATATAAGATTAATTCTTTTCTTTCCTGTTATATATTTTTATCTTCCACTCCTTTTCCTTCAAAACATTTATAAAACATTGATGTGTGATTATATATTTAATGGCCCTCTCTCCCTCTACGCTGTAAATTCAGTAAAGTCTGCTGTCCATCGTTATAGCCTCATAGCCTGACTCAAACACCTTACATATAGTAAGAGTTCAACAAATATTTGTCAAGCAAATACAGAATTCAAGTACTTCATAGGTCCACCTAAAAGCTACAAGAACAAAAAAAAAAAAAGACAGAAGATCTGGAAGAACAGAGGAACAATTACAAGTTAATTTTGCACATGTTCCATTCATCATCTTGCTGAGAAAGAATCTCTTCTGTTACATTCTTTTATTTGAGCAACTATGTGCAGTAGGACAGAGGAAAGACCATGTCTTTGTTACAAAAGAGTTCTGGGTTTCGATCCCAGATCTGCTACCTACTGAGATAAGTCCTTGAGCAAGTCGCAATCTCAGATTTCCTGTCTGTAAAATGGGGAGAGCATTACCTAGTTTTGCAGGACTGTTATGACAATTACAGCCAAAGCATTGAGAACACAGAACCTGGAGCCCAGCATAGAGCAAGCATTCAATTAAAGGCAGCTATGATTATATTTCAATTGACTCTTTTACTCTGAAAGAGGAGATCTTCATTAAGGAATCCATATGCACTAACATGATTGTTTGTTCACATTACTCTCTTCATTGCCCCAACATGGCTCACACGACAGAAGCCAGACATTTGGGTCAGGCCAGGAGGTTATGTTGAGCTACAGACATATTTATTCCATAAAAGTCTTATCAAACCCTTTTACCATTTGTCTGTGCTGTGTCTTCCTCCTGTCATTTATCTGCAGACCTCTTAGCCTTACATTCATTTATCCTCTTAAAACTTCAACAGGATTGAGATGGGAACCAGACTAAATAGAAGCTTCAAGAAGGAAGAGGTCAGTAACATCGATTCAGTAGAACAGTGGGTTTAGCAATTCGAATCAGCAATCTTACATGTCTCCAGGTGCTGTAGAATATTCTTAACAACAGACATAGCTAGGAGACAGGCAAATCAGCTGAATTAAATATCCTGCTCTACATTAAAAGGCTCATAAACCATGATCAAGTGGGGTTTACCCCAGGAAGGAAAGGATTCTTCAGTATACAGAAATCAAACAATGTGATACACCATATTAACAAACTGAAGGATAAAAAACATATGATCATCTCAATAGATGAAGAAAAAGCTTTCAACAAAATTCAACACCATTTATGATAAAAAAAACTCTCCAGAAAGTAGGCATAGAGTGAATTTATCTCAATATAATAAAGGTCATATATGACAAATCCACAGCCAACATCATTCTCAAAGGTGAAAAGCTGAAACCATTTCCACTAAGATCAGGAACAAGACAAGGATGCCCACTCTCACCACTATTATTCAACACAGTTCTGGAAGTTTCAGCCACAGCAATCAGAGATGAAAAAGAAATAAAAGGAATCCAAATCGGAAAAGAAGTAAAATTGTCACTGTTTGCAGATGACATGATACTATACATAGAGAATCCTAAAGATGCCACCAGAAAACTACTAGAGCTAATCAATGAATTTGGTAAAGTAGCAGGATACAAAATTAATGCACAGAAATCTCTTGCTTCCCTATACACTAATGATGAAAAATCTGAAAGAGAAATTAAGGAAACACTCCCATTTACCATTGCAACAAAAAGAATAAAATAGCTAGAAATAAACCTACCTAAGGAGACAAAAGACCTGTATGCAGAAAACTATGAGACACTGATGAAAGAAATTAAAGATGACACAAACAGATGGAGAGATATACCATGTTCTTGGATTGGAAGAATCAACATTGTGAAAATGACTATACTACCCAAAGCAATGTACAGATTCAGTGCAATCCCTATCAAACTGCCAATGGCATTTTTCACAGAACTGGAACAAAAAATTCACAATTTGTATGGAAACACAAAAGACCCAGAATAACCAAAGCAATTTTGAGAAAGAAATATGGAGCTGGAGGAATCAGGCTCCCTGACTTCAGACTATACTACAAAGCTACAGTAATCAAGACAGTATGGTACTGACACAAAAACAGAAATATAGATCAATGGAACAGGATAGAAAGCCCAGAGATAAACCCACACACATATGGTCACCTTATCTTTGATAAAGGAGGGAAGAATATACAATGGAGAAAAGACAGCCTCTTCAATAAGTGGTGCTAGGAAAACTGTACAGCTACATGTAAAAGAATGAAATTAGAACACTCCCTAACACCGTATACAAAAATAAACTCAAAAAAGGGCTTCCCTGGTGGTGCAGTGGTTGAGAGTCCGCCTGCCAATGCAGGGGACACGGGTTCGTGCCCCGGTCCAGGAAGATCCCACATGGCGCGGAGCGGCTGGGCCCGTGAGCCATGGCCGCTGAGCCTGCGTGTCCGGAGCCTGTGCTCCACAATGGGAGAGGCCACAACAGTAAGAGGCCAGCGTACCGCAAAAAACAAACAAACAAACAAACTCAAAATGGATTAAAGACCTAAATGTAAGGCTAGATACTATAAAACTCTTACAGGAAAACATAGGCAGAACACTCCATGACATAAACCACAGCAAGATCCTTTTTGACCCACCTCCTAGAGAAATGGAAATAAAAACAAAAGTAAACAAATAGGACCTAATGAAACTTAAAAGCTTTTGCACAGCCAAGGAAAACATAAACAAGATGAAAAGAAAATCCTCAGCATGGGAGAAAAATTTGCAAATGAAACAACTGACAAAGGATTAATCTCCAAAATATACAAGCAGCTCATGCAGCTCAATATCAAAAAAAACAACCCAATCAAAAAAATCAGCCATAAAAAGAAACGAAATTGAGTTATTTCTAGTGAGGTGGATGGACCTAGAGTCTATCATACAGAGTGAAGTCAGAAAGAGAAAAACAAATACCGTATGCTAACATATATATATGGAATTAAAAAAAAAAAAAGGTTCTGGGCTTCCCTGGTGGCGCAGTGGTTGAGAGTCCACCTGCCGATGCAGGGGACGTGGGTTCGTGCCCCGGTCCAGGAAGATCCCACATGCCGAGGAGTGGCTGGGCCCGTGAGCCATGGTCGCTGAGCCTGCGCGTCCGGACCGCAACGGTAGAGGCCACAACAGTGAGAGGCCCGTGTACAGCAAAAAAAATAAATAAAACAACAAAAAAAAAGGTTCTGAAGAACCTAGGGTCAGGACAGGAATAAAGATGCAGATGTAGAGAACGGACTTGAGGACACAGGGACGGGGAGGGGTAAGCTGGGATGAAGTGACAGAGTGGCATGGACATATATACACTACCAAATGTAAAATAGATAGCTAGTGGGAAGCAGCCGCATAGCACAGGGAGATCAGTTCATGCTTTGTGACCACCTAGAGGGGTGGGATAGGGAGGGTGGGAGGGAGGCTCTAGAGGGAGGGGATATGGCGATATATGTATACGTATAGCTGATTCACTGTTATAAAGCAGATACTAACGCAATTATACTCCAATAAAGATGTGAAAAAAAAAAATCCTGCTCTGAAAGATGTGAAAAACTTATGCCAGATGACCTGTAAGTGACAGGGCCAGAATTACAACCTAGTCAAATTCCATTTTTTATACCCCTGCTCACCCTAAGCAATGTATTTAAAAGGTGCCTCTGAGATTCTATTCCTATATGACATATGAATTGCTAATAGTTAGCTGTTAAAAAAGACTGTAGTCCTTTTTCCTCTTCTCTTCCTGGTGCAGAGGAGGCCATGGCAGGCCTGAGGCAGAGTTTGGGGGAGGCAGGGAGTTTCATGGAGATGCACAGTCAGCATGCCCACCTGCATGGGGCACTGAGGCAAAGAGGGAGGTGTCATATAGAGAGGCTTCAGGAGCATGCCCACTGGCATGGGACTCAGAGGAGAGGAGGAGAGTGTTGCATAGACATACACAGCAGTACTCCCACTGGCACCCAAGGATGCAGGGAGCTGAAAGTGGGGTGCAGAAGTGCAGACAGAGGAGATACCTGCATGACTGGGAAACTAGTTACACCGAAAACATAAGTAAATGGACTGAGCACGTAAGTAAATGTATTGAGAATAATGAAACTCAGCATTTTCATTTTTAGAGGAGGTACTTATGACTAGAAAGAACCCTGAAGTACAATATTAGATTTGAATTGGAGATACTTATATGAATTAATGATTTTTAGATATATGAATAGAGATTGATACAGAGATAGCTATAGATTTATGTGTTGACTTATATATGTATACATGTGTGGCACACACATACATTTCAGCTCTGCTGAGATGGCTGAAGAGCAATGGCATCCAGTAGCACTGAGCACAGTGAGCACACAGATCTTGGCTTCTAAAAACCATTTCCTACTAAAAGTAATCAATGTTTCTAGGAGAAATGGCTGCTCTCAGACAGTGCCGGGCCAGGCGAAATACAAGAGGATCTTGGAACATCTTCTGCCAAAAAAGTAATGAAGAGCTCAAAAGAATGATGCGGACTTGTCACAAGAACATAGGAACCTCCCTGCAAGGGCTTCCACTGGCCAAACTGAAATAATATGAGCCATAAAAAATTTAAGGATAGAAATTAATTACAACCCATTGAATAGGGTGGGATTCTACAAGTCCATGCTGATACAAATAAATAAATAAATGGATAAACAAACGGCCAAGAAAGGGAAGGCTCTTCTTAACACAGAATGCCAATTAATAAAAATGGAAATAGGGCTTCCCTGGTGGCGCAGTGGTTGAGGGTCCGCCTGCCAATGCAGGGGACGCGGGTTCGTGCCCTGGTCTGGGAAGATCCCACATGCCGCGGAGCGGCTGGGCCCGTGAGCCATGGCCGCTGAGCCTGCGCATCCGGAGCCGGAGCCTGTGCTCCGCAGCGGCGGAGGCCACAGCGGTGAGAGGTCCGCGTACCGCAAAAAAAAAAAAAAAAAAAAAAAACCCACAAAAAAAATGGAAATAAAAAATAGTAGCATTTGTTTCAGGGGGAAGTCATCATCGACGGGTAGTAAAACTAGTGGATGGAGATCTGACGAATGAGGGATAGGATACTAGCATAATCTTTGAATATGTCCCCACAAAATACCAATCAATTATAAAGGGAAAAATGGTGAAAATACCAAGAAGAAACCTGGCAGACACTAAAATTACCAAGTGATCAAGGTTATCACCCACAGTCATGAGACAAGCCAAAATCATGTACCCCTGATATGATACACTGAGAAGAACACAGTATCATCTCTGTGATTCCTGCCCCAAAAGTGTGGCCTTGACATGATCATGAGGAAACAGTAAACAGATCCAGGTTGAGAAACATCAATAGGTTATACAGCCTGTACTCCTTACAACTGTTAAGGATAAGAAAGACTGAGGAACTGATACAAAGTACATGCAACATACACTCCTAGATGGGATCTTGGACCGTGAAGGAAGAAGAGAAATTATTAGAACACTGGTCAAAGATTGAATGGGATCTATGGATTGGATGGTAGTGTTGTAACACTTGACTTCCTGGCTTAGAGGGCTGGATGGCTGTTATGCAGGAAAGCATTCTTGTTTTAGGAAAATACACACTAGAGTATTTAGTGGTGATGGGGAATCGTGTCTGCAGATTGCCCTCAAATGGTTCCAAAAACACTAATGAAAATGGCAAAAAAAAAAAAAAAAAAAAGGGTTATGTAACAACTGTGGTGAAATATCAACAGTTGGAGAATCTGCTTTAGGAGGATTTGGAGTTCTTCGTACTGTACTTCCAACTTTTCTGTTGGCTTTAAATAACTAAAAAGCAAACAATTAAAAATAAACTATATTATATCTACTTCTTTGTTCCCATGGAAACCCACAAAAAATACTTTAGAATGATGCCGGAATTAAAAAGTTGCAAAAAAGCCATAATGGCAAAAACAACACATGAAAGATTGGGTTAGATACTAACGCAGCTGCTGCTCACACTGTGCTTCTCCTTCTTTGTGTGCAGTGAATATAGGCTGGGAACTTTGTTCTCAGGCTCAGTACAATGCCAGGATAGGCAGGGTCTGCTTCTGCTCAGTGTTAGTGGGTCTAGAAGTGTCAGAATATACACTTCTTTGTTACCCTGTTTCTTACGCATTGTCGTAGCTGTCAGCATGAGAGGCATCCATTCTTCTGTATGTGCAAACTCTACTCCCAAACTGGTGATGGAGACTCAACCCTTTCCTCTTTATTTCCTTCCTTCTCTTCCTTGTTTCAGTCAGGTTTCAGTTGTCGGAAACAGAAATTACTCTAGATATTTTAAGAAGAAAGATGCTCATACAGGGAATTAGGTGCTTCCAAAATTGTTAGAAGAGCTGCAGAGGCAGGCTGTAGGCTGTGTCTTCAGAGGACCCGAAAACACCTCGGAACTGGCCTACCCAGGAAGCTGCTACACGTACCCGAGTCAGAAAGGTAGGTAATCAGGAGCCACCGCCAGATCTGTTGACTTTAAGAACATACCAAATCTAGACCGCTATTTCTGTAACTTCCTGTCAATACCCACAAACCAAGTTACAGATACTGAAACACTTTTGTAGAAAAACTCAATGTCTACATGACTACACTTGTCAGCAGAAAAAACCAAGGAAACAAGAAGTTATGCCCCACTCCATTTTCACCTTCCCAATCTCAAGTAGGTGCACCTCACTGGGAAACCTATTTCACAACCTCTTTCCAGAATGCTAAGTGCAAGAGAGTCTGGGAAACATGGTGTTTAGCTTTCCAGCCTCTGCATAACAGGGAAATCCACTGAAATGAAGGGGGAAGGGATGCTGAATGGTAAGTGCAAGAGAGTCTGGGAAACATGGTGTTTAGCTTTCCAGCCTCTGCATAACAGGGAAATCCACTGAAATGAAGGGGGAAGGGATGCTGAATGGCAGGCCCCATATCTACCACACTCCTCACCACAGTTGGGCGGGAGTTATCTACTGTTAATCCCAAGAGACTGTCAGAGCAAACTTGGTATAAATTATAGTATACTACTTGCTTAGTTTGTTACTCTTTAATGGCAAAATTCTATGCATGGAGCCAGGACCATCTCTTACTCAAAGACACATATGTGGAAGAAGAGCTAAAACCCACCCCAAAGTGAGAGCGAGATATAATGACCTAAATTTTGGCATTCTTCAGCACCAATATGCTCATACAGTGTGACTCAGCGGCTCTTCAGTATATACTGGTTAAATTACACTTCTCTCACTATCTTCTATCCCATTCCTATTCATTTTTCTTTGTTTCAGTTTCAAATTTAAAATAAGAATCATCTCTTTTTGCTGTCATATCAAACCTATCTTATAATCACTAGTCTGTGAGTTTTAGAAAATGACATAGCTGCAGTGTTTTTCTTCCCAAAAAAGGAAGGGGGGGGGGGTTGCTTTTCTAAGCCCACTTTTACTTTTGTGATAGACCAGAAAATAAAAGGCAAGTGATAGTGATGAGATGGCAACCTCCACCAGAAAACAAGTGATTTTTGTCTTTCCCACTAGACTTTGAGCTTCTCACAAAACAGGCAGATGCTCTTTTTTCTGTGTACCTAGTGCCTAGCATACTGCATGATACACAACAGACAGCTAAAAAACGTCTGTCGAATGAATAACCCAAATTACAATGGAAGAAGTAGAAGATGACACTTCATCATCATGTCTCTTATCTGCCTATCTCACTCTCTTCCTCTAAGTGGAAAAAGTGAACAGGGGAGTGGGAGGGAAATCTGAGTCATGAGGCTGACAACCAGGACCCCCCCCCCGCCGTGAACAGAGTGAAACTGCCCAGAAGTACAAATCCTTCATCCAGTTCAGGAAAACCTCAGTTCAGAGGGCCCTTAGTCCCGGATGCTTACTGACCACCCAGCAACTGGCATGATTCAATTTATCTCAGCTGGGCAGAAGAGTGATATGAGAAGCAGACAACTGAAAACAAATCTGTACAGAGAAAAGAGAGAGAGAAGATGCAAGATGCTATGATCAGTTGGTTCTGCTGGAAAAAGGTGATATGAGAAATCTGGAATAGCAGAGCCTACCTCTGAGTAGTAACAACAGGGAAAGAAAGTCCAAGGCCAGCCTGATTGGGTTGGAGGCCAGTTTGAGATTATCTGCATTGAACAACTTATTGTAGCAAGCAGGGAGATCGGACTGATAAGAAGAAAGCTATCATAGCAGGTTCAACACTGCATTATTTTCCTCTGATCTCTTCTACAGAACAATAATGGAACATTAGCTAGAATATTATCTTCAGCCATATACTGACTGTCCTTCCTGAGGGACTGCTGAGCTGCCACCATTTGTCCACCATCACTTTGTTTCTCTTCTGGTAGCAATAACTAAGAAATTAACTGCATCACATAATCATTCTCAAAACGCTCGGAGATAACTTGCTTGCATCAGCAAGTTGCCCACTGTTTATAAACCAAGAACTTCCAAGAGAAATGTAAAAGACACTTTATAAAAGATGTTTTTTGAAGATACCAAGTTACTAAGAGAAGGCACTATTCCAACACTCTTAGAAAATCTAAGCAATCAATCTAAATTAGGCTGAAGGATTTACAGTTAACTGGGTCTAATCCTGATAGCAGGTACATATGACAGTTTAGTCAATGAACAAGAATGCTTAAAATCTTTTCCCAAACTTAACTTGTCACTGTTAGACTAGATAGCCTTTCATTTCCCACCCATTCCCATTTTTGAGACAATCACCAATAACACAGGGAAGGCACATCTCACTTAAAATGTAACTGCTCTTTACAAGTAGCCTTATTTTTAATAAGCGTTAAGGCATAACCAGCCTAAGTTATTTAGCTGAAAAAGAGACAATTCTCAAATCACAGAATTTTGAGTGAACAGCTGTGGGAAGTTCTTTTAAATATTTATACTTTTTGGCTTAATTTTTAAAATACCAGTGAAGACCAGTGAAACACAGCGTGAACTTTCCACACTTGACACTTGCTGCTAAATAGAAGGGGGAAAAAACCCTATCTGCCTGCTTTCCCATCCCTGTCTCCTGTAAAGGGGTTTTAAAGGATTTCAAATGAAAAAGAAATAACCCAAACAGCTAATGACAATTCTCTTGTAAGTCTTCAGGTCAAAGTCCATAAAGTTAAGCCCAACGGGCCTCTCTGCCAGAGCAGGCTAATCAACAGCCGGGATGCTAAGCTCCAGGGAAATTCGCCCCGCCCCACCCCCGCCCGGAGCTCACGCACACTCGGCCGGGGGTGGCAGGAAGGGGCAGGCGGGGTGCTGCGCGTGCCCCCGCGCACTCACGCCGCTGGCTGCCTAGCCCCCCTCCTCATCACTTCCTGAAGGAAAATGACAAGGAAGGCGGCAGTTCCAGGGAAGAGCGGGGTGTAGAGTCCACAGGCTCGCGAAGAAAATGCGGCTCCCTAAAGCACCCCACCCCACCCCACCCGCCTGCGCGCGCCAGGCAGCCCCGGGAGTCCCCACGGCGCCCGGCGCGCTCCCGGAGCTCGCGCAGAGGGAGGAGGGCGCTGACAGCAGTCCCTCTGGCCGCCGTCGCCTCCTCCCGTTCGGCTGATGGGCAGCGCGATGGGAAGCTCGCCCCGCAGCCCCGCGACCCTCGCACCTCGTCCTCCGGGACTCCGAACACCTCCACCGCGCAAGTTGCCATTTCCGAATGGCTCCAGCAAACCGGACGCACTCGCCCCTTCCCAGAGAGTGGGAACTGTAGTGAGGAGGAGAGGGAGGAGAGGGAGGAGGCGGAGGAGGAGAGGGAGGAGGCGGGAGGAATTGGAGGAAGAGGGGGCGGTGTTCCCCTGGGCGCACAGCGACCCCAGCGGCCGGCCGGCGGCATGGCACGAGGAAACAGGGCGGGGAAGGCCGGCCGCGCCTCTGCAGCGGCGCGCGTCGTGGGGCTCTGGGCGCGGGGACCGCGCGCGGTGGGAAAACGTGCGTGCTGGGGCTCGGGAGGGAGGAGCCCGCGCGCGGCGCGGGCGCGCCTTCAGTCCCCACGCCAGGACGATAGTGGCTGACGCGGCCGCCTCTGGGAGCCAGGCAGCTCCAGGGCTTTGCGCCGAGCCGGCAGTGGCGCCCGGAGGACGTCCGCCCTTCCCCGGGGAAACAAAGCTGCGGCTTTCGTCGGCAACGAGTCTCACTGAGATCCGCCCCAGAACTCGGCCTCTGACTAGCCACCTGGGATCAGGAGAGCTTAATATTATTCTCTCCACAAACTAAAAATCAGACCGCTTTTTTGTCAGTTAAGGCTGCCGATTCCAATAGAAGCTGGACCTTGAGACGCCCAGGCAAAGCCCAGCCTGAGCATGGTAGCAAACGGGGAGGCCTGTAGGGATCGCATCAGTCTTGGACTCAGGATCTGAAATTCTCTCCTTGTGATTTGTAAACACCGTACCAATCAATGTTTCCTGTCATATGGTCTGTCCATCTTTAAAGCCTCCCAATAACGTTCAGCCTCCAGGCTTAACGCTCTAAATCTGCTTAGCTAAGTAAGCCTTGATCTGCAGCACCACTGGAAGGTAGCGAAGAAGGGGGAAAATAAACTAGGACCTCCTGTGCTATGGAATAATCATGCTTATTTTATAGTCATGTCTGATGGGGTTTATAGTTCCACAGTCACAGGAAGACTCTTACCAAACAAACCACCCAAAAACAGAATGGGGAAAATGATAAGCACTCATTGTCTAAGCCAGAATTAGTATCTTGTCCTTTTCCTACAGTTGCAGAAATTTGCAAAACTCTAGAATCTCAAAATCTAATTTAAATTTTCCTTAAGGAATACAGAATAAACAATTTAAAATACCAGTATTACTGGTTTGTTATATAAGATTCTGTTGTACTTTATGTTTGGCAGGATCCATTTGTGTTATGTATGAAAATTCGATTAATAATACATCATCCAAATTTTATCATCTGTATTAGGCAGAAAGAAGTGGCAATTAAGTAAACATGAATGTAGAATTCCAGAAAGGTCAGGAATTGTTGGCTTAACTAAATTTAAAAAGCTATCATAGTATAAATGTCTTTGTTTTATAAACTGTCACATACTTGTGTTTTTTAGTAGTTTAGGAGTAAAATCTGAAAATATTTAGTATGCTCTTTTATTTTGGAAATAATACTTTTCCCTAATCTCTTTCTGATACACATTTTAATATTTGAAGTAGGACAGTCATGTCATTTCAGGGCATGGTTTCAAACAGATATAGAAATAGCTTCCATCCTCCTACTAAAATTTAATGAATGGATGAGAAGGATACACACAACCTAAAACTGGTAATAAAATCAACCAGAAATCCCAGTGGTTTATAAAGTAAAGCATCAGCTCATATAGCCAATAGGCAATAGTGAAGATAATTCCAAATACCACTGATTTGACTCATGATTACTTATTCTGTCTGAATCCAAAATCATAATAAGAATTAAGCAGGCAGTTAACTGACATATGATGAACTACAGTAATTATTATTTCCCAGCCAAAAGCTAGAAGAGGCCCTGTGCATCTGGTACCTGGAATTATAAGGAAGTTCAAATAGAGAAGGTGGTATTAGCTGGTGGTCCAATAATCACCACTACCATCAAGAAAGCTGTGTAGAATGAGAAACCCCTCTTCAACTGGACATGTCGCTCAATTGCATGGTATACTCATGCAGGCTTTTTGCCCACCTAGGCTGCCTTCAACTAAGTTCATGTTGATTTGACTTGAATAACTATGTATGTGTACAACCATGTAAGAGGCGTGTTTGAAGAATGTGATACTGTGCATAATAATTTGTTCCCAGCCTCACACCTCTGCTAGAGATTGCCCTCAAGTGAAAGGCTAGGCAATTCTAGCAACCTCCAGTGGCATCACCATGCTATTTCTTGTTCGTGAACCTGTTCTCCCTTCAAATCTCTTTTTACATGAGCCTTCAAACTGATAAAGGAGCAGTAAACAAATGAGAAATCAGTAAACCTCGTCAAGACCTCCTAATCGTCTATGTACCTAAACCTCTTTATCTCTGCCTAAACTATTAATTGTAATGCAGAAGTGGAAGTTGTTTTCATTTTATGAGTCTTTGAGATAAAAAATTCTGGTGTTAAATAACTGATCTATCAAGGGTAACAATATGAAAGATACTTTAATGTTGGTTATTAATTCTGTAAGGAATACCAAAAAAAAAAAGTCCTTTTTGAAAGTTACCCTTTAATTCTCTCTTCCATAATATCTGCTGGCGGCCTGTCTTCTGATACTAGATGTTTGAGTTCTTTAAGTTTCACTTTTTCTTCCTCTTCTTCCACTCTAAACTCCCTGTACCTCATCCATTGCCATTGCCATTGCCATGGTTTCGGCTACAGTCTTTGCAGAGTCTGTCTCAGACCCAGAGCTCAGTAGTGCAGGGAATGTTACTTTTAATATTACTATATAATGTTACTATGAATGTTACTATTTAATTCTGTAACAGAACTTAGTCCCGACCTCAAGTTTCCTGTCTGCCCAGTAGTAAAAAACCTAATCTTAATCAACTCAGTGTTCCTCCTCAACCCTCTTTCCTCTAAGGTTGATTCTAAGTTCTAGTAGGCTACTGTGGTGCAACATCATCTTGGGGACGGAGGGCACGGCACGGTCTTCATCGTTCCACGCTGGCATTCGTAGATGCATCCTTGATCCCATTGGTCTCTAGTTGCGGTCTCCAGTTAGAATGACATTTGGCTGTTAGTAACCCAAACTAGTAGGATTTAAAAAATAGATATTATATTGTTCTCTTCTATAAAAGTCTAGAGGTAGGCAGGCCAGGGTAAATATGGCTACTTTGCTCCACAAAAGACATCAGAAATGCAGGAACTTTACAGCTGGCTGCTTTGCCATTTGTGAGTGTGGCCCTTATCTTCATAGTCCAGAGAGAGGCTAAAGCTCCAACCATTACGTCTATGTTGTAGCCAACAAGATAGAGGAAGGAATAAAGAAAGGAGTTCAGGTCTCATGCTCGATTTTTAAGAAAGGCTAATGGAGCCTTCTACTTAAACTCTTAAAACAGATATGAGGGCTTCCGTGGTGGCGCAGTGGTTGAGAGTCGGCCTGCTAATGCAGGGGACACGGGTTCGTGCCCCGGTCCGGGAAGATCCCACACGCCGCGGAGCGGCTGGGCCCGTGAGCCATGGCCGCTGAGCCTGCGCGTCCGGAGCCTGTGCTCCACAACAGGAGAGGCCACAACAGTGAGAGGCCCACGTACCGCAAAAAAAAAAAAAGACAACAACAACAAAAAAACAAATCAGAGTCACATGGCTGTATCTAAATACAGGATAGGAAGAGACTTTTTTTCTGGGAAGGCTTGTTGAGTTTCTGTTCCTGGAGAGGAATGGATATAGGAAGGGAATTAGCAGTCTCTGCCCTAGCATCTTCACCCTGCAGCATCCTTGGAGAAATCAGCACTCTCATCTGTTTCTGGTATACAGGCCATTTTAGCTCAAAGATGAAAACCCCTTCAGGTCCTCCGACCTCTTTTATCTGCTCCTGGCCCTTCCTGGTTCCTGTGGTTGTTTCCACAGGCTGGGAACAACCCTTGTGGCTGCAGAGACATGGGGCCTATCTCCAGCCTACCCTTTGCCTTACTTCTACGGTACTGCTGCTGTTCCACTCTGGAATGAGGTAGGGGTCGTGGGCACTTCTGTAAAGCTTTCCGTGTAAGACTGTACCCAAGACACAGGTCACCTCAACTCTTGGATTCCAGGAATCTAACCTTTAAGGGAAAATCCAAGTGTGGGAAGGGAGTTCTCAGAGCCTCTTCTCAGAGATAGTCACCGTGTCTAGTACTGTCCAACAAAACTTGCTTCAGTGAAGGAAATCTTTTTATATCTACATTGCCAATATGGTAGCCACTAGCTTACATGGCTATTCAGCACTTGAAATGTGGCTAGTGCAACTTTTTAATTATTTAAATTAAATAGTCACTTGTGGTTAGTGACCTCTATATTAGACAACACAGGAACTGTGTCTAACATGTCCAAAATTATAGAAACATTTTAAACTAAATTCTGAGTACATACAAAAGATTATAAAAACAGGTAAGGTATAAAGAATAACAGTGAATTGGACACTAATATACTTATCACCCACTGTAAGAAAAAGAACATTACCAACAACTGTTTTCACCTCTTTCATGCTTTCCTATCCCATTTCCTTTTCTCCACTCACCAAAAGATAACTACTATTCTGAATTCTATGTTTACCATTTTCTTGTTTTTTTAATTATTTCATCAGATGTATGTATTACTCAATAATGCATTGTTCATGTCTGCTTCTTTATATGAATGCAATCATAAAGTGACTTGGATTCTTTTACTCACCATTCTATTTGTGAGATTGATTCACACTGATTTGTTTATGGTAGTTAATTTATTTTTACTGCTGTGTAATATTCCATTGGATGACTCTATCACAATTAATCATTCTTCTGTTGTTGGACATTGGGGTGCTTCCAGGTTTTGTTTTGAATTTGTAAAGACCTTTTATTATATGATTTAGCTGTTTCAAATGTTTACAGCACAATGTTTAGATAAATTACAGTGGCAGCTCTGAAATTTAATAATGGTTCAGAGTTTGTATCACTTGAGATAAATGAAGCACCAGTGATATTACTAATCTTTTCCCAAAGGTGCATTACATTCAAATACAAAAATGTCAGTTTGTGATTATGGTGTTATACATCTGATCCCATTATACTTTTTTTTATTTTAATGAAGTAAATTCTAAAAGTTTTTCCCCACTGAAACCCAAATACAGCACAGTGCTTCTTGCTTTAACTTTCTCTTCCATGCCATGTTAAGGAGTTTGAACTTTACACTTCAGCAATGAGAGTCAATGCTTCCCATTTTTTTTTCTTTTTTTTGGATTATTTTCTATTGTTGTTTTGTTTAACTATTACAAATAATGCTACTATAAACAGTCTTGTTTATAAGGTCTTCTTATGGAACATCTTGTTATGCCAGAAAGTAATGAACGTTATGATGGGGACATGTCAAAAGGACACAGGAGCCCACTTGAAGAGGTTCCCACTGGCCAAATACAGACTAACTTGAATGCCAAAATAAAGTGATAGCAACAGATTATAATCCAGTGAATAAATCCAGTATGATGAGATTATAATCTAATGAATAAATCCAGTACTATGAGTCCACACCGATGTAAATTCTAATAGATGGGTAAATTCAACGTTTGGCAAGTGAGATTTTTACAGAGTTTGATGTTGTGTACATAAGGGAAAAAGCTGAAAGACACCACTGTAATTAAACGATCAAAGTGAACATCAGTAATGGAACAAATAGAAATGTTACAGCCTGATAGGATGCAATGAAAAGAACACAGTATGACTTCAGTGCTGTTCCTGCCCAGCCTGAATCTAATCATCAGTAAACATCTCACAAATCCAACTTAAGGGACATAATATAAAATAACTGCCTTGTAATCTTCAGAAATGTCAAGGACATGGATGTCAGAGAAATTTGAGGAACTATTCCAAAATGACAGAGATTAAAGAGATCGTATTAATCAGGGTTCTCCAGAGAAAGAGAACCAATAGGATATGTGTGTGTATGTGTATATATAAAAACTTATTGTAAGGAATTGGCTCACAGGATAATGGAAGTTGGCATATCCAAAATCTGAACTTGGGCCAGCAGCCTAGAGACCCAGGAGAGCCAATGGTACATATGAAGTCCAAAAACTGTGTTCTGGAGAATTTCCTCTTGCTCAGGGAAGGTGAGTGTTTCTGTTCTTTTCAGGCCCTCAGCTGATTGAATGAGGCCCACCAATATTATGGAGAGCAATCTGTTTCACCCAAAGTTTACCAATTTAAATGTTAATCTCATCCAAAAACACCCTCTAAGTTAATACATAAAATTAACCATCATAAAGACATGACAAATAAGGCAACTCATGATTCTGAACCCCATTGCTATAAAAGACAGTATTTGGACATTTGCTGAAACATGACTATATCTGAGGATATATTAAATGGTTGTAATGTATGAATGTTAACTGCCAGATTATGATGATTGTACTGTGGTTATGTAGATGAGAATGATCCTGTTCATAAAAAGTACACACTAAGGTATTAGAAGGTGATGGGGCAGCAAGTTGGCAAAGTACTCTCAAATGGTACAAGAACAAATATCTTTATACTTTCTGGACTTCCCTGGTGGTGTAGTGGTTAAGACTCCACGCTCCCAATGCAGGGGGCCCAGGTTCGATCCCTGGTCAGGGAACTAGATCCTGCATGCCACGACTAAGAGGACACATGCTGCAACTAAAGATCCCACGTGCCACAACAAAGATCCCGCGTGCTGCAACTAAGACCTGGTACAGCCAAAAATAATAAATAAATAAATAGATTGCTTCAGATTATTTTTTAAAAAGAAATGACATTGTTCTGGTTAAAAATAAATATCTCCAATAAAAGGAACCCAGGTACCTTGGAGAAAAGGCTGATTCTAGGACTGGGGCAGGGAATATACAAGATGAACCTGGAGCATCTTTTAGTGCCAGAAAGTAAAGAAGTGCTCAAAAAAATCAAACCCACGATTACCACAGCTGGAACAGTTTGAGCAACAAAATAAATAAATATTGGATTATAACCCAAAGTATAAAATAAATATACATGTCTGTAATGATATAAATAAATCATTTAGTAAATAAATGGGGGAGTAGAGACAAATCTTTGTGTGAAATTCAAAATAGTTTAGGTAGATACTTCACCCTCCACCCCAAGGAAGGGGAGCATGACCTACCGCTGCTACAGTGTGGGATAAGCATAGTAATTTTATCCCAAAGGTTACAGTATGGAAAGGGGGGAAAAAGAGGAACTTTATTTATTTTATTTTTATATTTATTTTATTTATTTATTTTTGGCTGTGTTGGGTCTTTGCTGCTGCGCGCGGGGCTTTCTTCAGTTGCGATGAGTGGAGGTTACTCTTTGTTGTGGTGCACAGGCTTCTCATTACGGTGGCTTCTCGTTGTGGAGCACGGGCTCTAGGCATGTGGGCTTCAGTAGTTGTGGCACGCGGCCTCAGCTGTTGTGGCTCACAGGCTCTAGAGCACAGGCCCAGTAGTTGTGGCGCACGGGCTTAGTTGCTCTGCAGCATGTGGGATCTTCCTGCACCAGGGCTCAAACCCGTGTCCCCTGCATTGGCAGGCGGATTCTTAACCACTGTGCCACCAAGGAAGCCCCAAGAGGAACTTTATAGTGGAGAAACCTGACAAGCACTGCCTCAGCCAGGTGTTCAAGGTCAACATCAATAGTGATAAGTGATGATAATATGTACCCTTGATATGATGGGATGAACGTAGCACCTTACCTCTGTGAGGCCAAAAACTATAACCCCAGTCTAATCATGAGAGAAACCTCAGACAAATCCTAATAGACAATCTACAAAATACCTGATGAGTACTCCTCAAAACTGTCAAGGTCCATCAAAAACAAGGAAAGTCACAGCTGTGAGGAACCTAAAGAGACATGATGACTAAATGTAATAGTGTAATGTGGTATCCAGAATAGGATCCTGGAACAGAAAAAGGACATTAGGTAGAAACTACAGAAGTCTAAATAAAGTATGAATTTTAGTTCATAATTATTGTAAAGGGAAGATCCTGTTTCTTCCTTTCTATGGAAGGAAAAATCCAGTTCTTCCCCATTGTGTTTCTCCCCCGTGTATCTCCTTTACCTTTACAGAGAACATGTCACTTCTGACACTTCCGGTCACTAAGTGTGTAGAGGTTTTTTTCCCCATACCAACAAGCAATTCCTGAACACCAACTGGGTGTCCTACAATTCAGCTTCATTCTGATACAATACAGTTCAGCTTCATTCTGGTACAGTCTAGCCAGAGATACCATCAGATTCCACAGGTTAAGTTTCAGTCCTAAAAGGCTACCCTCCTCCCCTTACCTCAGACACCAGTCACAAGCCCAGGTTATCTCCTGTACTTCTGACGGACAGGCTGAGATTCTAACGACCCCCTCCTTGGGTTTGATTAATTTGTTAGAGCAGCTCACAGAACTCTGGGAAACATTACGTTAACCAGTTTATTAAAGGATATGATAAAGGATACAGATGAACAGCCAGATGAAGAGAGCTCTCTGGAAGGGTCCCAAGCACAAGAGCTCCTGTCCCCATGGAGCTGGGGTGCCTCACCCTCACAGTGTGGATGTGTTCACCAACCTATAAGCTCCTCAAACCCCATGCTTTTGGGATTTTATGGAGGCTTCATCACACAGCATTATCTATCATTGACTCCATTTTCAGCCATTCTCCCTTCTCCCAGCCCTCATCCAGGAACCCATGCAGAGTTGTCTCATTAGAACAAAAGACAGTCCTATCACCCACAAAATTACCACCCAGAGAATTACAAGGCTTTCAGAAGTTCTGTGTCAGGAACAGAGATCAAAGATCAATAGTAGGGCTTCCCTGGTGGCGCAGTGGTTGAGGGTCCGCCTGCCGATGCAGGGGACACAGGTTCGTGTCCCGGTCCGGTAGGAGCCCACATGCCGCGGAGCGGCTGGGCCCGTGAGCCATGGCCGCCGAGCCTGCGCGTCCGGAGCCTGTGCTCCGCGACGGGAGAGGCCACAACAGTGAGAGGCCCACGTACCGCAAAAACAAAACAAAACAAAACAAAAAGATCAATAGTAGAACAACAGATGTTCCTAGTGCTCTTATCACTTAGGAAATGCCAAGGGTTTTAGGAGCTCTGTGCTGGGAACTGGGGGCAGACATCTATTTTCTATTATCTCATAATAATGCATCAAGGTTTTTTTAATTAATTACAACAAAGTACCATACTAACATAAGATGGCAATAACAGGAGAAACTGAGGGTGGGGTGGATAGGCACTCTCTCTTCTATCTTCACAATTTTTCTGTAAATCTGAACTGTTCTAAAAAGTAAAGTTTAAAAATAAATAAATCTTAGTGTCTTTCAAAAAGTTTTACAATTTTCTCCACTGTGGTCTTGCATATATTTTCCTACATTTATCCCAACATACTTTGCATTTTTCCTTGCTACTGTAAATTTAATGTCTTTTTTTATTACACACCCTAATAGTTTATTGCTGATGTACAAAAATACAACAGTTTTGTACATTTACCTTAGTATTCAACAAACTTCCTCAACTTCATTATGTCTAAAATAATTATTTTCACTTTCACACGGACATTCATTAACATCTTTGAATGACAATTTTGCTTGTTCCTTTCCATTCCTCTCAACTTGTGTTTCTTTTTTTTTATCTTAGTGTCCTGTCTAACAAATAGACATGGTGATAACAGGCATAATTGTCTTATTCCTGGTTTTAAAGAGAATGATATTTGCTGTAGGGTTTTGGATTTTGTTTTCATTTGGGGTTTGTCTTTTTCTTTCTAGCCTTTATTTGGTTAAGAAGCTCACTCCTATTCCTAGTTCACTAAGATTATTGGTCATAAATGGACACTGAATTTTACTTAACAATGTCTTCTGTATCTTTTGAGATGGTCTTTTTTCTTTTAATCTTCTAGTGTGGTAAATTTTGGTTAAGTTACAGTAATTAGTTATGGTAAATTTTAGGTGTAAAGATGTAGTCATTCCAGATTTCCCCAGTCTTTTCAGGCTTTAACTCAATCAAATGATTATTTTTCTTTTCTCCCCATTCTCTCACGAGTAGAATCTAAGTACGAGGAGCTTACATGTGGTCATGGCCATGGAGGAGGGTGACTGGTTTTTTCCTGTCATCCCTCCGTATTGTAATTCTAGCTGTTGTCAGGTCACCTATCATTCTCTGGCTGTTGTCCCATCTCTACGGGCTCTCCTGGTTCACTGGCCCTCTCTCAACCATTTTCCACCCTCTTTTAGGATTGTGGAAACTTCTGCATGCTATCCCCTACTACTTTGGAGACTGAAATCTTGGCAGCTGGACTCCAGCACACTGTCAGATCACACACTATCATCATTTCTACTATAGCTATTATTTGCTGCTAGGTATGCTAGCCAAGGAGAACTACCTGGGGCTTACCATCTCATAGGGATCCTGATAGGAAGTGGGCACACACTTTCTCTCAGATCTCCACCATTATTTGGGAATTATATCACTGTCTCCTACTGATAGCTCAGCAGTGAGGATGTAGGCTGGGAGAAGGGTCCTTTCTCAGAGACACTCAACTATATCTTGTTTTCACCTCCAACTCTCTCTTAAGGGTAGGAAAACTGGCTCTTTTATCATCATTCATTCTATCGAAATCTGATGCTAATGGCATCAACTTTGGCTCTTGGCGCTCAAAATCCAGGCTTTTGAAACTCAAAAAACCTTTTTATCTCAACCTATTTTTTCTACTAGGAGATTCAAAGCTCTGTTTTGAAACTTATAAACTGAACATGGACTCATCTTTCTCTTTTCTTTTCTGTAGTAACAGCCCTCCCCTGAAGGCAGTAAATATGGAAAGCACTGCTCACTGCTGCCTGGGTTGGAGAAGAGAGAGGCAGGCGGGATATGCCAGGAATAATGAGTAATTATCAACAATAACATTTCACAATAATACTGTGCACAGCTTCCACACTCTGCCTGAATATCTTTAAAAACCCTTAAATTTAATAGATCCAAGGATGAACTCACCATTGTCCTATATTCTCTATGTCTGGAAATGGCATTACTATCTACCCAGTAGAAACTTCTGAGTATCCTCAAATTCTTACCCCCTACTCCTTTTCCCACCATCAATTTGTTATATAATAGAAATTCTTCTCCCTCCAATCTCATTATAATATTTTGTCTTATTGGTATCCATGGCTAATGTCGGTGTACCAACGACTCTCTGCTTATTGGCTCAGACAGATAGGTAACTCTTCGTCCTTCCTAAGCCACCTGTGTCTTCTGAGACAAAGATTGGTAGGCAGGTAGTTTATTTGGGGTCATGCTCCCGAGCAGTAGTGTGCTCAGACTCAGCTCCTACTGGCTCCCAAGGACCAACTGGACCAACTATGCGTATCTCTATCCAACTGCAGAAATGGGCAAATGGTACAAACCAGGGTAATTTTTTTTTCCTAGAGAGCAAGGAAAAAACATTGACCAGCATACTACTCATCCTAGGGAACATGAGTGAGGGCAGGAGAAGAGTAAAACAGGGAAGGGGGTAAAACCAATGTAATGGTTTTTGAATTACTGAGTTTGATCACTATTATTGAGTTGATGTGGGGCTCAGTCTCACTAAAGTCCCCTGAACAGCCATGCAGAATACACCTCAGAATTTTCTTTTTTCTTGGCCGTGCCACACGACCTATGGGATCTTAGTTCCCTGACCAGGGATTGAACCTGGGCCCCCTGCAGTGGAAGCATGGAGTCCTAACCACTGGACCGCCAGGGAATTCCCATACCTCAGAATTATCTTCCCAAGAAAGGAGTATTTATCCATGGGTTTCCATTCCCCACTGGACAGGGGTTGTCTTGAGGGGTGTTACCTCTCCTACTTTTCCAGATTTGCTTCCGTGTAGCATGGCTGAGAAGGCTCCAGCCGGCATCTTAAACAGGAGTGACAGTGAAGCCTGGGTGCAGAAGGGGGGAGCCTGCTAAGCAACCAAAGGAAGTCACTGCCCGAAGACGTCTCCACACAGCTGGTTGCTGCAGCAGGACTAAAGTAAAGGCTAGATGAGAGGATATGAGGACATTTGAAGCAGAGTGCAAAAGAAATCCAACACAAGGATTAGTTGCAGCGCCCACTGCAGCAACTGGGCTCAGAGTAGTAATTAATATTCATCATCTCTCTCCTAAAATACCCAGTCCAGATTGCCCCCGCCCTTGGCCGGCACTTTAGCAAGTCTGTGTTGTTGCCTGGTGGTGACTCAGATTTTTATCTCCAAGGGCTGTGAACCGTCAGTTGTATTAACCTTATCAGGCCATCGTTGTTGCGATAGACTATTTACAGTTATCATTGGACATGCCAGTATTAGGATATGCCACAGTGAATCCCCTGAGTTCCACACATGCTCTTTCTTGTATAGCCCCAAACTAGCTCTTCATGAGAATCAGAGTTGACCCCTCCCCCCCCCCACATACGATAACTCCCTCATTTGTCTATGGGCCTACTATTATGAAAAGCTCAAAATGACCAAGTGATAGTCATAGTTTCAGGTACAGTGGAACTGTTACTGTCTCCTAAAGGAAGCATCCCCACACACCATTTCAAGAACTAGGACTTCTAATCCCACAGAGCCTAAATTGCAGAAGCAGGGAACACAAATTCCACAAATAAGTCACTGAGATGATTGTGAGAGAGTCTAGCCCATTTCCACCTTTTGGGTCACAGATCTGAGGGTCTAGTTCTTAGAGAACAACACCAAAAGTCTGCTACCTTACTGCCCGTTGTAGTAATGTTCACAGGCCTCTGTGCTTCCAGAACCCTACTCTTACAAATATAGTTTCATGATAATATCTATTATTGCCATCCCTGCCCTACAGAGGTTAGCCAATGAACCCAAAGCCATTAGGAGCCCCCTCGCCAGTGCATTCCTTATTGCCTTAGCAAGGTGCCCTCTGTTGTCCTCTTAGGGAATACAGTTGGATGGTGAGTTCTCAGATGAGTTTATTGATTATAAACCAATTCTATTATTCCTCCCTCCCCGAGCTTTCTGATTTTTACCTCAGTGATCCTGCGAAGGCTGTTTGGACCCCTCTTCTTCATTTGCTGTATGCCACAGTCACGCTCAAGTCTCAAGGAACAATCCCAGCAGAATATTAAGACTAGATCCAGGTATTCTTCTCAGGACTCTAAATTCTGAGTAAGAAGAGAATGAGCCCATTTTAATAAATTCCCCTCACCCAGCCTTTATAGTCTGCCCTTTGTAGTCAACACCTTCAAGATCTATTCCTGCTTATGCTGTCTTGGTTTCTTTCAGCTACGGTAATGTGTATAGTATTTCCTCCCAGAGCAGGCATTATATTCCTTTATTCTAAGGCTGTGCTGTGACTTGACCCAAAAATGCATCCATTATGTTTCTGGAGGAACTGATGGGCCAGGATCTTTTTTTTTTTTTTTTAACATCTTTATTGGGGTATAATTGCTTTACAATGGTGTGTTAGTTTCTGCTTTATAACAAAGTGAATCAGTTATACATATACATATGTTCCCATATGTCTTCCCTCTTGCATCTCCCTCCCTCCCACCCTCCCTATCCCACCCCTCCAGGCTGTCACAAAGCACCGAGCCAATATCACTGTGCCATGCGGCTGCTTCCCACTAGCTATCTACCTTACTATGTTTGTTAGTGTGTATATGTCCATGACTCTCTCTCGCCCTGTCACAGCTCACCCTTCCCCCTCCCCATATCCTCAAGTCCGTTCTCCAGTAGGTCTGCGTCTTTATTCCTGTCTTACCCCTAGGTTCTTCATGACATTTTTTTTCTTAAATTCCATATATATGTGTTAGCATACGGTATTTGTCTTTTTCCTTCTGACTTACTTCACTCTGTATGACAGACTCTAGGTCTATCCACCTCATTACAAATAGCTCAATTTCGTTTCTTTTTATGGCTGAGTAATATTCCATTGTCATGGGCCAGGATCTTGAAGAGGACAAGCATCGTCTTGAGAGGCACCTACCTGGTGTAACATCTTTGCAGGGCCTCTAGGGGCAGGAGGCTGCTAGCAAGGGCAAGGGAAGGGCTTCTGCCAGTCCAGAGAGTTCAGGGAAATCTGGGTGTATTAGTTTCCTAGGGAATGCCATAGCAAATTGCCACAAACTGGCTGAGTTAAACAACATAAAATTCTTCTCTCACAGTTTTGGAGACCAGAAGTCCAAAATCTAGGTGTTGGCAGGGTAGCACTCCCACTGTAGGTTCCAGAGGAGAATCAGTTCCTTGCCTTGTCCAGTTTCTGGCAGCTGTCAGCATTCCTTGGTTCGTAGCTGCATCCCTCTGCTCTGTCTTTACGTTGCCTCCTCTGTGTATCTGTGTTATGTCCCTCTGCCTCTCTCTCATAAGAACACTTGTGATGGCATTTAGGGCTCACCTGGATAATCCAGAGTAATCTCCTTATCTCAAGATCCTTAACTTACATCTCCAAAGACCCCTTTTCCAAATAAGGTAAAGTAATTACAAGTTCCAAGGATTGAGACTTGCTATGTTCGGGTGGCCATTATTCAGTTTAGCATAATGAGGTTTCAAGTTTCTCAGGCTCTTCCAACCAAATGTCCGCTTCTAAGGTTTACAGAACTGAGTCCAGTATTTTCTCCATCAGAGCCCTGACTTTGGCATGACCAACCTGTTGAGTCTGTGTATTCAGTTTCCTGTGTAGTGTTGCCACCCTTGCCATTAAAGCTTGGACTTGTTTTCATCACAACCTGCCTTAGAGCTACAGGAGAAACAGATCTCTTCACATGGAAGATTTCTGACTTTCACCATTCTATAACATTGCCCACGCTGTCTTTCTTTTTGCAGTGCCCTTCTGCCTCACTTTTCTTTTACTGGAAAGCAGTTACACATTTCTTTTTTTGTTGTTGTTGTTGTACGCGGGCCTCTCACTGTTGTGGCCTCTCCCGTTGCGGAGCACAGGCTCCGGATGCGCAGGCTCAGCGGCCATGGCTCACGGGCCCAGCCGCTCTGCGGCATGTGGGATCTTCCCGGACAGGGGCACGAACCCGTGTCCCCTACATCGGCAGGCGGACTCTCAACCACTGTGCCACCAGGGAAGCCCTGTTTGTTTCTTTTAAAAAATTAATTAATTAATTATTTTTTGGCTGCGTTGGGTCTTTGTTGCTGCGCGCGGGCTTTCTCTAGTTGCAGTGAGCAGGGGCTACTCTTCCTTACAGTGCACAGGCTTCTCTTTGTGGTGGCTTCTCTTGTTGGAGAGCACGGGCTCTAGAGAGCAGGCTCAGTAGTTGTGGCACACGGGCTTAGTTGCTCCGTAGCATGTGGGATCTTCCTGGACCAGGGATAGGGGCTTAGTTGCTCCGTAGCATGTGGGATCTTCCTGGACCAGGGATAGAACCCATGTTCCCTGTATTAGCAGGCGGATTCTTAACCCCTGCGCTACGAGGGAAGTCCCAGTTACTCACTTTTTAAGATCCAGCTCACATGTCACAATTCCCCCAGGCAAACTTAGTTGCACTGTTTTCAGTGTAATCACAGACCTCGATTCTTACCTTTTTCTTTAGAAAAAAACTTTTGTCAGCTTTCATTCTTTTAAAAACTTATTCATACCTCTTTTACAGGACCTAATGCATTGTCTTATAAATTGCTTTACAGTGCTCCCTGAATTAATGTGGGAATTCCTTGAATATAGGAATCATGTGTATTATCTTACCACTGGACATATAGTAGCCAGGCAACAGTTACGTGTTAAATGAATGAAAGATATTTCCCAGCAGTAGAGGAAAGGGCATATGTAACACTCATATTTTTACCTCATAACATTTTTACACTTATGGATTTTATGTTGTTTTCTTATTGCATCTGACTCAGCTCTACAAATAAATAAGTCATGTCTAAACCATCAATACTCTAGCTCAAAACGTGTGAGCAAATGCTATTGCTTGTTTTCACTCCCAAATATAAAATAAACTTACAAAGAACATTCAGTTTTAGGTATTAATGATTTTTGAGTGATAAAATTGAAAAGTGGAGGTTAGGAAAAAATATTAATAATTACTACAAAAATATGGTCTTTCTATAATGACTTGTTGAGCTTTTACTTAAAATGAGTAGCATTTAGGACTATAGATGATATTTGCATGAATTATCAAAAAGATAGAAAGGTAACGATTTGAACTGCAAAATGTTTTATATCGTTCTCTGGAGGAATAAAAGACATTGTATCAGTGGATTCTTTTACCCTAACTATTCTTAAGTCTGAGTTAGAGAATCTATCCATTAAAGTGAATTTGAGTTAAACATTTAAGAAATTGCTTCTACTTTATCATAACATATAGAGTAAAAGTATTATAAATGAGGATTTCTACACTGTAATTTGAAATGACTCAAATCTGTGGCTAAAAATAACATTACCTCCATATAAACCCAAGAAGACAAGTTGGAAAGCAATTAGAAGCTCAATATTTTATTTAAAAATTGAAAATTATCCTGTAGGTAATGTGGTGTGTGTACGAGTGTGTGTAATTTTGTCCTCTTTCTTTACATGCCACATTTCTAATGCAAAGAAATCATTTCTAAGTTACATGTGGCCTCAAATATCTAAACCATTGAGAAAACTCTCTTTGAGTTTTCTTACCAAATATAGGTTGACATTCCAGTTCTGTTAAGAGATGGTGAGAGATAAAATGAATGGCTTGAGGGGTTTGCAAGAAACCACTTATAAATTAAGCTGAAGGTCTTATCTACCTGCACAAACTTGTTTAGCTTTCAACTGAAGAGACTCAAGAGAAGATAAATAAGTTACAAGCAATTTATTAAGTAAATCTGTTGCATCTGAACTCTTCCTCCTTCTCTTGACTCATTTATGAGGCCAAAAATAAACTCACTTCTTCTAAGGAGATAATTTTGAGGTTAAAACACTATACTACCGGTCTAGTGTACAGTGAAAGTACAAAAAGCAACTTGGGGGTTTCCCTGGTGGCGCAGTTGTTGAGAGTCCGCCTGCCGATGCAGGGGACGCGGGTTCGTGCCCCGGTCCGGGAGGATCCCACATGCTGCGAAGCGGCTGGGCCTGTGAGCCATGGCCGCTGGGCCTGCGCGTCTGGAGCCTGTGCTCCGCAACGGGAGAGGCCACAACAGTGAGAGGCCTGTGTACTGAAAAAAAAAAAAAAAAAAAGCAACTTGGCATCTCTTATTAGAAATACACATAGAATCACAGAATTTTAGAACAATAGGGCATGTCCCTCATTGTATGTGCTAGCTGATGTTTAAGGACAAAAAAAGTGTTTATTGCAAAATAAATAGAAAAATACTGACTTCAAAAATAATGTTCTTTTGCCACATTGAGCTTTTTGGATCAGTTTTATGTATAGAAATATTTTCCTATTATGTGAAAAATTCATAGGAAACAATGTGAAATCTAAACAACCAAATTAACGTCAATAGGGAAAGAGGTTAAATAAATTGTGGTATATTGACACTATATTCCCAAAAATATAAATGTATAAATTAGATGGGTATGCAACACCATAGATTAAAAGACATAGTAGGAAAAAAAAAAAACAAGTTGAGGAAAAATGTATACCATTTACTATCTAAGTAGAACTGTATGCATCAAACTTATAACAGTGGTAACTTCTGGCACAGGGGGAGGGTATTGGGATTTGGGGATTTGGTCAAAAGGAACTTTAGCCTTATTGAAAATGTATTCAATATTACGTTTTTTTAAGAATAATTTTAAATCTCTTTTTGTATTATAATTAGTTAAAACATGATTAAATGAGAGAATGAATGGAAAATATCATTAATTATACAGTGCTACATTAATATAAGGTTTAATACAAATATAAATTTATATTTAATATAAAAATATTAGATAAGATTTGGTGTAAGGAGGAAAAGATAAGGCACTTAACCAAAATTACTCCTGATTCTTATTCAATGATAATATTGAAAAAAATAATTTTCCAGAGGACTTTTTAGAATAGTTCAAAATTTCTATTCAAATGAGAAACCAAATTCTGGCTCATGATGGCTCCAGGACACTGTCACTGTAAGTAAGAAATGAGTATTTAAATGAAAACTAATGTTATAACATTTGCTTTTGGCTGCCCAATGGATCTCCCTTTGGAAAACTTCCATTACTCCCACTTTATATAATTCTGAAAGAATGTCCATCATAAGCCAGCACACCCCTTACCACAGGGATGAGAATGTGGTCCAAGCTAGGCCACTCTAAATCTCTTCTGGGAGTTTAAGTTTTAAGTGTGGAATCTAATAAAGGACTCAATTAGAAAAAAGACAGACAACCCAATAAAATACTTAAACAAGCACTTCACAAAGGAGGGTATCTAATTATTCAATGAGCATATGAAAAGAAGGTGTTCAACATCTAAAGTCATCAAGGAAATGTACACAATGAGATAACACTACTTACTCTCCAGAAAGGATAAAAAGTTTTAAATGACACTACCAAGTGTTGATAAGAATGTGGAGCAAGTGGAACTCTTATCATCTGCAGGTGGGAATATAAACGGGCACAGCCTCTTTGGAAAACTATTTGGCTATATCTACTACATCTGAATGTACGCTTACTTTACCACCCAGCGGTTACACCCTTAGAGAGTGAAAACATATGTGAACCAAAAGACATGTGGAAGAACATTCATTTGTAGCTTTGTTTACAATATTACCAAATTGGAAACGACCCACATGTCCATCAAGAATACAGTATTTGTAGAGTGAAATACTATATAGCAATCAGAACAAGCAATTGGTATATGCAACAATAAGGATATATTTCCCAGGCATTACCTTGAGCAAAAGAAGTCAGACATTAAAGCATACTGTATGATTCCGTTTAAATAAAGTTCAAAAATAGGCAAAACACATTTATGTGACAGAGAAGTCAGAACAGTGGATACCTTTGAGGGGTAATGACTGGGAGAGGGCATAAGGGAGATTTCTAGGGCAATGATAATGGCCTATATCTTGGTATACATACTAGTTATGAGACAGGAAGGAAGGGGGCAGAGCACAGCCGTTAAAAGAATGACACAGCCGTTGAGAAAATCAGGATATGACAAAAACTGGTTAGAACCAACTAGGCCCAAGATGTTGGAAGATTTGATTCCCAATAGCCCTTGAATCTCATTATACGCTCACTGAAATACATTAGCTAAATGACACACCCATCAATGGTGCCCTGACAGTTCTGAGGCCCACCATAAAAGGCCAAAAAGTGGGCCATGGCCCAGTTCCTGGAAATCCCCACCCCTTCCCCAAAATAGTTTGAATATTCCTCCCACTTGTTGGCATATGAGATTACCTAGCCCATAAGAACTAACCACCCCATACCCCGGGGGCTGCTCTCACTTTCTGAGCCGGTCCACATTCTGCCTATGGAATGTGTATCCCTCCCAATAAACCTGCTTTCACCGTGAAACCTCTTACTATGGCTCGCTCTTGAATTCTTTCCTGCGCGAAGCCAAGGACCCTCACTTGGTGGCCCGTCCCAGGGGCTCACTCACATCCTGGGATGTGATATTTCCTTCTCCCATATCAGTTACATGAGTGTGTTCACTTGGTAACAATTTATTGAGCTATACACTTAAGATCTGTGTACTTAATATATGTTATACTTTAATTTAAAAGGTTTACAAAATAAAATTTCTAGCAGAGACACACAGAGATGGAAGGCAGGTGGAACCAAGTTATCCCAAAGCTGGGACCTCTATAAGACTGACCGTGAGTTCCCACCTCTGAGGTCCCCAGAGCTCCAGAGCTATTCTAGTTTCTCTCTTGCCCAGGAACTGGTTGTTAAATTATTGTTTTGATTCTCTGGATCCTTACAATAAATTCCTTTCCATTTTTTCCCTAACATAGTAAGAGTTGGTTTCTTACTGAGACCCAACTTGAGTTGCCAGGAAAAATGTTGGTATTATTCTTGAGGTAAATAGTTACTTTATTTTTTTAAAAAGACAAATGCCTTATAGGTAAAGTGGAAAAAAATTTTCTTATAAATGATAGAAGCCTAGTTGAGTACATTGGAATGCTTGGCTATAAGCAAGAACGTTATATAAGTGACGTCTGTACTGGAAGGGAATGCCATATAACTTAACAGCAATAAAATCCAGATCTAACATCAGAATTAAAAGAATAATAGCCACATGGGTAAGATCAGTTAGACCTGGTGTCTCCTGCCAATTATTACTCTTGAGCACACTGACCTAAACATGATTAACTGATCCTTAATATTCCCTAGTGCAACCAAGAAGGATGGAAAGTTTAAAATGGCTAACTTACAAGGACAATTCTCTTCTAAAGAGGGTGGATCCTGTTATAAGAAAGCCCCTTCTGTTTTGTTGAATACCTTGATAGATCTGGATACACAAAACAAGGCTAGAGCTAAATTCGAGACTGAAGATTTGAATTGTTCTGCATTTTAGAGACAGAAGAAATTGGAGTTCCTGGTATACTCATTGAGGGTAGAGGAGTTCAGGAAAGAAAGGAAGAGGATAACATGAACTTGGGGAGAAATGGGTAGAAAAGAAACATACCTTGGGCTACACACCCCTACACACCCAAAAAATTATTTGCGTTTTAACAATGCAAGCCCCATATCTATCTCCCCAAAATATTCAATCAAGGTTACTCAACACATAAATGTTTCTTGTGTGTGTGTATTTCAAACACAAGAGTTATGCTTCAGATAAAAGTTAGTATAATATTTAGCAGACAGAATACTGCTCAACATATACTAGAGAATGAGATGACCCATAAAGAGAACCATTGCCAACAGTGGGCATATGAACATGAGTACATCTAGAATTCAAAGAAATCTAGAGGAATGCTTTGTATTTCCACAGAACTTGGAATAGTGGGATCAAGATACTCTCTGCATAGTCTCATGGGAAGGAAACTCCAACTAACACATGGCTTACACAAGACTTCACTAAAGCTAAGAAGTAACAAAAGGGAAATAAACTCATCATGTAAGACCAAACTAGATTGCTTGGTTATGATTTGCTTACCAGCTCTCAGTCCTCTGTCCAGTTGAGGGGACTTATTGTTTAGGGGATTATACCTGGACATCTATCGGTCAGTTAAGAGGCTTGCTACTCTAAATAACAGAAAAACAAATCCAAGACTAAACAATGATGCTGGCTCACATAACCAGAAGTCTAGACAGTACAGGCTTCAGGTACAATGTGATCAAGGCTCTGGTCCTATTTTTCTTGCAGTTCTGTCAGCTCCATTCTCCTTCATGTGTAGGTTTTGTTCTCAGGCTGATATCCCTCAAGGTCACAAAATGGCTGCCAGCAGGAAATGGGCAATATTCAATACGGAAGAGTGAGATTGACTTTCCATCACTACCGCTCAAATAAAAGGAAGTACTTTCCTAAAAGCTTTAAGTAACTCATATTTAATTAGCCAGCATCGGGGCACATTCCCATTTGTAAACCATTTGCTGGCCAGGGGCAGGATTACCATGAGTAGCTTACCTTAACCAGTCCTCCCTTGGTGAGCCAAGGACAGAGTTAGCTTTCCCTGAGTCAGAAAGGCTATATCTGATAAGGACCAGTACCCAACCAAAACTGGAGATTAATGAGAAAGGAGGCTTGGCAACTGGGTTATGGGTAATCATCTAGAATATCCACTATATCTATTTTCTACCTCCCTCAGACTCTTGCACTATTTTCCCCCTTGCTCTTTGTAATCCATCCTCACTGGCCTTCTTTCAGATCTTCAACATGCTTTGTTCCTTTTCCCTCTAAGGTCTTTGCTCAAGCTATTCCTTTAGCCTGGAATGCTCTTCTTACTCCCTTTCCTAGTGAAATACTCATCGGTGTGCTTTCCACTGAAAAGTCACCCCTTTAGTAGAGCCTTCCCTCAGCCCCATACTAGCTCACGTGCTGCTTCTTCCCACTCTAACTTAAGCAAAAAGAGAAGACAGTTGATTCTCATTATTCCTGGTAGGTATGTTCTATAAAGTTGCCACAAATACCGAATTAGTGAATACTGAACCACTGTTGCTAGGGGATACAGGCTTAGGTTCCAGGGAACCTGGTCACAACACTGTCAGTAACCAACCAATACATAACATTGTTTTATGGGTGTTTCTGTTTAAAGACACCTGATTTAATATATAGTTGACTCATTAACATAGAACTCACAGCCAATAGTACTATAACTCACACCTGAACTAAGCTGATGTAACACACGTGTTTTCTCTGTAAGGCACCTCACGCCTTCCTGCGCTCAGGGACATTAGAGAACACTTCAGCACTCCCCTCGCGGGACATTTTAAGCAGCAAGGTTACCAATAATAAGTGCAAAAATTAGATAAATGCGAAAAGGACATGTTTACAGTCTGAGAGCTGAAATAAGAAGGCAGAGTGTGGCCTTGTTTGACCTCAGCTGGGAACGTGCATATCAGGCAATTCAAAATTTTCACCATTCTGCACGCGTGCATGTCTACAAATGATGGAATGACCACAAAAGTCCAAAGGTATTGATGTTGGGGTTACGCATAAATTTTAGCCAGTAGGCAAATTTGCAAATACAGAATCTATGACTAATGAGGATCAACTGTATATTGCTTCATATACCTGGGGAGTCCTAGAAGGTGAATCTGATGCCAGGTGTGACTGGATCTCAGAGTTCCAGGGCTCTTTCTGCCTCCATCTTCTGCCTTTTCTCGGCTTCCTTCTTGAAAACCTCTCTCCACCCGTTAGCACAACAGCCGCTGGTAGCCCCAAGTCTATGTAACTCTTAGTTTACCCACAAACCCAGAGGAAAAAGAAACCCTTTGTCTCTCAAGCTCTCAGTACGAATCTATGGGAAGACTGGTCCTTCTTGCACCCTGCTCTACCCTCTCTGGCGGGAGGGAGCATGTCAGCCCCACACGACCCACGTAGACAAGACTCCTCACTGGGAAGGGGGCCCTGGGATCAGAAGAAAGAGAACAAGCACAGTGGAAAAAATTTAAAATGTCAATTATAGTTGACATACTTTTAGAATTCTTTAAAATGAAAAATGAACTTTTTTTTTTGGCCGTGCTGCATGGCTTATGGGATCTTAGTTCCCTGAACAGGGTTGAACCCAGGCCCATGGCAGTGAAAGCATGGAGTCCTCACCACTGCCAGGGAATTCCCTGAACATATTTTTTTAAAATAATAACTATTTTAATATATTTATAATTAAAGAAGATGTGGTATATACACACAATGGAATATTACTCTGCCATAAAAAAGAATGAATGGACGCCATTTTCAGCAACCAGGATGGACCGAGAGATTATCATATGAAGTGAAGTAAGTCAGACAAAGACAAATATCATATGATACCACTTATGTGTGGAATCTAAAAAAATGATATAAATGAACTTATTTACAAAATAGAAATAGACTCACAGACATAGAAAACAAACTTCTGGTTACCAAAGGGGACAGCAGGGGGTGGGGAGGTAAATTAGGAGTTTGGGACTAACAGATACACATATATATATATGTGTATATATACATATATTTTATACACATGTATAAAATAGGTAAACAACAAGGACCTACTGTATAGCACAGGGAACTCTACTCAATACCTTGTAATAATCTATAATGGAAAGGAATCTGAAAAAATATATATATTTAAAACTGAGTCACTTTGCCATACACCTGAAACTAATGCATTGTAAATTAACTATACTTCAATTAAAAATGTTTTTAAAGTATAATAAAAAATCATAGTAGATATATTTCCTTGGCACACCACTGGACCAGTGTGCACATGCTTCACATGAGACAGCACTGTTCTAAACACTCCCATTACCAACCCCTGATGTAGGTCTTAGTTTCATTCCATTTAACATACGAGGAAACTGAGGCACATCAAGATAATTTTTGAAAAGGAGCAGTGATGGTGGACATCAGTCTTCTTACTGACTTTAGAAAATATTATTTCTAATATTTCACCATGAAATGTGGTGTTTGAGGAACTTTTTTTTTTCTGTACATTTTTTATAGCTATGTTTTATAAAGGTAAACAAGTTTCCTGTTCTGAGTTTTCCTAATGAGGATTTTTTTTAATGTACCTAACTTACCATTGTAAAATGTAATAATTGGACTAAAATATTTTTTTAAATACCCTTGAGATGTTTCCTCACCATTTGCTTATTTCCTATCAACCAAATCACAGACTGTTCAGATTGCTGTTGACCACAGAACATTAATTGGATTCAATTTGCAGAAAAGAAAATTTTTTCCTGCATTTGTAAGAGAATCATATTGTTTTTCTCTTTTGATCTACTAAGTTAGTAGATCATTTATAAGTTTCCCTTGCATTTCTAAGACAAATTCTACTTGTTCTAGAGTAACTTGTATAGTCATCCCTAACCACTCTCTTTCATAACCCATATCCAGTCTACTAAATCTATTAGTAGACTCAACTGGCCCCTTCTTCAAATTATACCCTGAATTTGACCACTTCTTACTACCTCTGCCATCCAAAATAAAGACATCATTATCTGTTGCCGAGATGGAATCATCGATCCACTCCTGGTCCCTTTGCCTCCACACTTGCCTCTTTATAGGTGATTCTCAAATTGCAGTTGTAATGATCCTTTAAAAATGTAAGACTTCCCATTTCCTCAGAGTGAACACTATAATCCTTTTAATGGCCCACATCTCCTGTTGCTCTCCCCTGTTCTTGTTCACTCTGAATCACCCCACTGGCCTTCTTGCTCTTCCTTGAGTACACCAGGTACACTGCTACCTCAGGGCCTTTGCATTTGCTGATTCAACTGCCTCTGCCTGGGTAATTCTTTCCACAAATGAGTACAAATATGTATATTGGTCTACATGTATACTAATAGATGGCTACATATATACATGTCTACACATAGATTACACATATAGGTCTACCTATATATTATACACCTGTCTACATATATCCATCAACTCTTAGGTCCATGCCCAAATGTCACCTTCTGAGTGAGATGTTTCGGATAACACTATGGACAGCTGCAATCATGCTCCTGTATTACTTTACCCCCTCCCCACAGCAGCTTTATATTTCTCCACATTTTTCTCCATCTGATATACTGCATACTTGCTTATTTATTGTGTTTCTCCTCCATTAGAATGTCAGCTTCATGACAGTAGAGGTGTTTGCCTGTTTTGTTCCCTGTTACACCTGCAGTGCATGAGTCACTCAGTAAATATTAAATAGATGAGTGGACCATTATTTTATTCATCGTTTGCCTCAAGATCTGCTTCTGTCTCCCCTCATTGTTGGATTCAGTTTAGTAACATTTTATTTAGGATTTGAGGAGCTATGTTTCTTAATGTGACTGGCTTACAATTTATTGGATTGATTGTACTTTCTTTGTTCCTCTTTCTCCCTTCAACTTTTTAGGAAGTTATATCTCCTATTTTCATTCTTTC
This sequence comes from Grampus griseus, assembly GCF_964374135.1. Taxonomy (NCBI): domain Eukaryota; kingdom Metazoa; phylum Chordata; class Mammalia; order Artiodactyla; family Delphinidae; genus Grampus; species Grampus griseus. The sequence continues at coordinate 99,568,142 of NC_139018.1, forward strand.
AGTAGTTACCCTCAAAATGTTAACATGTAGTATAGACATAGAAGAGGAAATTAACAGTATCTCTACTCTCCCCCAGTATGATACAGAGACCCTGATCAGACCACATGTTCTGGTTGCTAGTAATTTGGGCTACACTTTGTAGACTGTCAATGTAATTCATGTCCATAGTATGTCTGAAAAAAATTATGAAGCAGACACAATCCTTGGGGTCTCCTCTCCTTTCTGCATTTTTGCACAATTTCTCCACCTGGGCAGAGGAGTTTTATCTGAACCTGTACATTCTGGTTTTAATGCCGTTATACTCTTTCCTATTAATACATATTGTCTATCAATACCTACAGTCATGAAAGAATCTTATTAACTAGGTCACAATAACCAATGAGATTTACAGTGTTATGTCACCTTAAAGTAATTACATTTCAGCATAAAATAAATGAAAATATCAATACATCACTAGTGGGGAAATTTAAATAGAATAGTTAAATTAAACCTAGTCAAGGGTTCCCTTGTTATTCCTTAAAAAATGTAATATGTATTGCTAACTTCTTTTACTCATGGTCTTTGTCCCATCAATAAGAATTAACAAAAGCTGATTTGATTGTCTCAAATTATTTTTCCTCCATCACTACTTCTTACCCCTCACTGACGTCATCAGTAATATTCTCTCTAACCTTTGCCAGCATTCAAAATATTCTTTATTACATCCGCATCTGTACTAAAATATGAAACCAATATATCTTGTCTTCTTAGTTTATTAATGTTGATACGAATTACGTTCAACCTGTAAATATTTTTTAAAATACTAAACAGCTTAGCAGCATCAGAATCTTGATTTTTGTGGAATACAACTGAATATCTAATGTCATGATTTTTTTTTTTTTCCCCACACTGTGTGGCATCTTAGTTCCCTGACCAGGGGACCAGAGATCAAACCCATGCCCCCTGCAGTGGGAGCACAGGGTCTTAACCACTGGACTGCCAGGGAAGTCCTTAATGTCATGATTTTTAAAGCGTTACTTACTTAAATATTTTATTTTATTTTATTTTATTTTTTAAATATGCCCTGCTCTTGTAACACAATGCCGGAAAGACTGCCGCTCTCTTGTGACACAGTGCCAGAAAGACTGCCCCATTTACTTTTATCAGTGCCTATTTCCCCATATCACCTTCAAAACAGAGTTTTAGTATTATATTTGGTTTTGCTACATTATTAAGTATAAAGAAATAAAGTACGATCACTTTGGAAGACAGTTGGCTGTTAATAAATTATTTCAATTTGCATTATTTACTTACTAAAAATGTGAATATTTTCTTGGTTTACTCTTTACGTTTCTCTTTGTAACAAGCTGTTAGTTACTATCCTTAAAAATGAGTTACTACCTGAAGAATGTTTTGACTAGAATCTGGCATATAGTAAGTTCTGAATAAATGTTACTTGTTCTCATTATGATTATTGTTAAAATATTATCTTTGTTTTTTGTTACTATGATCATCCCTGGACCTAATGAGGCTAGATTTAGCCCATGGATTTATACCAAATTCCTTCTTTCTCTATTTATTTTTAATAGGCTTTATATTTTAGAGCAGTTTTAGGTTCACAGCAAAATTGAACAGAAGGTAGAGATTCTCACAGATTCCCTGCCCTGAGGCAGGCATTATCAACACTCCCCATGAGATTGATGCATTTGTTACAACTGACAAATGTCCACTGATGCATCATTATCAGGCAAAGTTCATAGTTAATATTAGGGTTCACTCTTGGTGTTGTACATTCAGTGAGTTTGGACAAATGTATAGTGATGTATAGCCACCATTACAGTATCACACAGAGTAGTTTTACTGCCCTAAAAATCCTCTATGCCTTGCCTATTCATCCCTCCCTCCCCTTAGCAACCACTGATCTTTTTACTGTTTCCGTAGTTTTGGCTTTTCCAGGATTCCAAAACTTGGGCTCATACAGTGTGTAGTCTTCACATTGGTTTCATTCACTTAGTAATACTCATTTAAGTTTCCTCCATGACTTTTCTTGACTTGATAACTCATTTCTTTTTAGCACCAAATAATATTCCACTGTCTCTATGTACCTTAGTTTATTTATCCATTCATTTACTGAAGGACATCTTGGTTGCTTCCAAGTTCTGCCAATTGTGAATGAAGCTGCCATAAACATCCTTATGCAGGTTTTTCATTTTCAACTCCTTTGGGTAGATATCAAGGAGCACAACTGCTGGATCTAATGGTAAGAGTATGTTTAGTTTTGTAAGAAATAGCCAACTGTCTCGCAAAGTGATTGTACTATAGTACTTTGCATTCCCACCAACAATAAATGAGAGTTCCTATTGCTACTCATCCTCTTTGGCATTAGCTGTGTCCGTGTTCTGGATTTTGGCCATTCTAACATGTGTAGAATGTATATGCATATGTAGTGGTCTCTCATTTTAATTTGCCTTTCCCTGATGATATAAGATATGGAGTATCTTTTCATATGCTTATATGCTATCTGTATATCTTCTTTGGTGAGGTGTCTGTTAAGGTCTTTGGTCCATTTTTTAGTTGCATTATTTGTTTTTATGTTGTTGAGTTTTAAGAGTTCTTTAATGTTTGGATAACAGTTTTTTATCAGGTATGTCTTTTGTAAATGTTTTCTTAGTTAGGGAAATCCCCCCCGCCTCATCAATGTTTCAGATGCCATCTCTTCTCACCTTCTCTAGAATACTGTTTTAGCAAATCTCACCTTTCTCTCCTGCATTATTCGACTTCCCTCTCTACTGGATTTTTCCCTAGCAGCATACAAAATGCCTTTTATATCTCCTATTTTTAAAAAAACACAACAGGGACTTCCCTTGCTGGCACAGTAGTTAAGAATCTGCCTGCCAGTGCAGGGGACATGGGTTCAAGCCCTGGTCTGGGAAGATCCCACATGCCGTGGAGCAACTAAGCCCATGTGCCGCAACTACTGAGACCGCATGCCACAGCTACTGAAGCCTGCGTGCCTAGAGCCCGTGCTCTGCAACAAGAGAAGCCACGGCAATGAGAAGCCTGCGCGCCACAGTGAAGAGTAGCCCCCGCTCACTGCAACTAGAGAAAGCCGGTACACAGCAATGAAGACCCAAAGCAGCCAAAAATAAATAAATAAATAAAATTAAAAATAATAATAATAAAAAAATAAAAAAACATGACAAGAAAACACTCTTGATCACAATTTCGAATCCTGAATTCTCACTTTCCCTTTACAGTAAACTAAAAAGGAATTGTCTAAACTTGTCTCATCTCATCTTTCTTCCAATCTCTTTTTAAAGTTATGAATTTATTTCACATGGTATATACACTATGGAACAAAAATTAAAATAATCAAAATTCCATTAAAAATTTCAAAATATGTAGGAAATAGTGAAATAAGATTGACAAAATATTAATAATTGTTGAAGCTGCATAATGAGTCCCTGTAGGTTTATTATACTAGTCTTTATATATATATATTTGAAATTTTGCCATAATAAAATGTTAAAGAAGTTTGTGTTGAAGTCTTTCTCCTGCTCTTTCCCTATCCACCTCATCTGCCCTGTCCTCTACAGGTAATCACTTTTATTAGTTTCTTATGTATCCTTTCAGAGCAGATACAAGTAAAAATGAACATATATTCTCTACCTTCTTTTCTTACACACAAGGTCGTACACCTCATACACATTCTGTGATTTGCTTTTATCGTGTTAACAGTAGGTGTTGTACGCTACCTTGTGTGTGAGGCACCAGTCTGTAGAGCAAAACTTTTCTTTGCTTTTCATATTGAGTTACCTTTCAGTCCAGGGTCTCCCTCAGATGGACATCTAGGACTTTCCTTCTTCTCCCTTGGGGCTCCTTCTCCTACACACAGGGTCCTGATATTTTTCTCCTTATGCTGGCACTGTCCTTGAGGGCTGGAGTCGGATCCCTGAGGGCTGGAGTCGGATCCCTGAAGTCCTGCGTGTTCCCCGGCGCAGCGGTGTCTGCTCAAGGCCTTCGCATCTTGGGAGGCGGTTTCACTCCTTCAGGTCCTGGGGAGTGAAGCATCTATGACAGTGGTCCTCAACCTTTTTGGCAGCAGGGACCTGTTTCGTGGAAGACAGTTTTTCCATGGACGGGGCTTTGAGGCGGGAGTATGGTTCAGGCGGTAATGTAGCTATGGGGAGGGATGGGGAGCCGCAGGCAGAGGAAGCTTCGCCTGCTCGTCCACTGCTCACCTCTTGCTGTGCGGCCCGGTTCCTAACAGGCCGTGGACAGATACTGGTCTACAGCCCCGGGGGTTGGGGACCCCTGATCTATGAGACAAAGCTTTCCTTTGCAGATGGTGACTACTTCTTGTGGCCAATTTTTAGTGCAAAGTCTTACCAAGGATTTCTTTCCATTTGGGTGTGTGAGTGTGAAATGGGAATGGGGATATAAAGAAGAAAAAAAGGAAGAAAGTCAAATCCAGCCACTCATGTAAAACTTTTAATTGTTTGGTTCTATTTTTACATTATCTGTATCATTAACCTTTATTTCTGTTTATAAAAATTTTTTAAATACGTATTTGTTTTCTATTTAAAAAGATACTGCTTTTCCACTAAAAATAGTTCCTGGAATTCTTACTATTTATTTTTCTGTAAACAGTTTCCTATTTTCTATAGAGGTTTCCATTGATATTTTAATTGTACTGCATTAAATCTATGACTAAATTAGGAAAGATATTGTGTTCCTCAATATATTAATTATTTACACCCCAGAATGTAACATATTGCTTGTTCTATTCAAACCTACCGTTATTGTAATGCTTTCTTATTAGATCTAGTTGGGACTTTGCTAGGCTAATTTTATAAATGCTTTGCTAATTTTATAAATGTCTTAGCACCTTAGCATGGCTAACATACACTGGATTGTTCAAAAACAATTTTGATAACAAATTAAGGAAAAAAATCAGAATAATATACTGATGGAAAGTTATAAAACGTCAAAAAAGTCTGAATAATGAGGCTAATTAGCTTTACTGAATCCAAAATTCCCATGTCCTAAGGTAACACCATTCTGTCAAGACAGTGATTGGCACATGGCAATCCTTCCCTCAGTCAGGCGCCAGCGCCCTGCACAACTAGTTCCATTTGGGCAGACACCAACTCATTTCTAAGCTAAACTGTTTTGTAGTTCAAACCTCCCTAGGTTAGGGTTGCCAGATAAAACACAGGACAGTTAAATTTGCAATTCAGATAAACAAGTAATACTTTATTCTAGTATAAGTATTCCTTTTTTAAAACATCTTTATTAGAGTATAATTGCTTTACAATGGTGTGTTAGTTTCTGCTTTATAACAAAGTGAATCAGTTATACATATAAATATATTCCTATATCTCTTCCCTCTTGCATCTCCCTCCATCCCACTCTCCCCATCCCACCCCTCTAGGTGGTCACAAAGCCCTGAGCTGATCTCCCTCTGCTATGCAGCTGTTTCCCACTAGCTATTTATTTTACATTTGGTAGTGTACATATGTCCATGCCACTCTCTCATTTTGTCCCAAATTACCCTTCCCCCTCCCATATCCTCAAGTCCTTTCTCTAGCAGGTCTGCACCTTCATTCCCATCTTGCCCTTAGGTTTTTCTGACCATTTTTTTTCTAGATTCCATATATATGTGTTAGCATACGGTATTTGTTTTTCTCATTCTGACTTACTCCACTCTGTATGACAGTGCCTAGGCCCATCCACCTCACTACAAATAACTCAGTTTCATTCCTTTTTACAGCTGAGTAATATTCCATTGTGTATATATGCCACATCTTCTTTACCCATTCATCTGTTGATGGACACTTAGGCTGCTTCCATGTCCTGGCTATTGTAAATAGAGCTGCAATGAACATCTTGGTATATGACTCTTTTTGAATTATGGTTTTCTCAGGGTATATGTCCAGTAGTGGGATTGCTGGGTCGTATGGTAGTTCTATTTTTAGTTTTTTAAGGAACCTCCATACTGTTCTCCATAGTGGCTGTATCAATTTACATCCCCACCAACAGTGCAAGAGGGTTCCCTTTTCTCCACACCCTCTCCAGCATTTATTGTTTGTAGATTTTTTTTGATGATGGCCATTCTGACTGGTGTGAGATGATATCTCATTGTAGTTTTGATTTGCATTTCTCTAATGATTAATGATGTTGAGCATCCTTTCATGTGTTTGTTGGCACTCTACATATCTTCTTTGGAGAAATGTCTATTTAGCTCTTCTGCCCATTTTTGGATTGGGTTGTTTGTTTTTTTGATATTGAGCCGCATGAGTTGCTTGTATGTTTCGGAGATTAATCCTTTGTCAGCTGCTTCATTTGCAAATATTTGCTCCTATTCTGAAGGTTGTCTTTTCGTCTTGTTTATGGTTTCCTTTGCTGAGAAAAAGCTTTTAAGTTTCATTAGGTCCCATTTGTTTACTTTTGTTTTTATTTCCATTTCTCTAGGAGGTGGGTCAAAAAGGATCTTGCTGTGATTTATGTCATAGAGTGTTCTGCCTATGTTTTCCTCTAAGAGTTTGATGGTGTCTGGCCTTACATTTAGGTCTTTAATACATTTTGAGTTTATTGTTGTGTATAGTGTTAGGGAGTGTTCTAATTTCATTCTTTTACATGTAGCTGTCCAGTTTTCCCAGCACCACTTATTGAAGAGACTGTCTTTTCTCCACTGTATATTCTTGCCTCCTTTATCAAAGATAAGGTGACCATATGTCTGTGGGTTTATCTGTGGGCTTTCTGTCCTGTTCCACTGATCTATATTTCTGTTTTTGTGCCAGTACCATACTGTCCTGATTACTGTAGCTTTGTAGTATAGTCTGAAGTCAGGGAGCCTGATTCCTCCAGCTCCGTTTTTCTTTCTCAGGATTGCTTTGGCTATTCGGGGTCTTTTGTGTTTCCATTCAAATTGTGAAATTTTTTGTTCTACTTCTGTGAAAACTGCCAGTGGTAGTTTGATAGGGATTGCATTGAATCTGTAGATTGCTTTGGTTAGTAGAGTCATTTTCACAATGTTGATTCTTCCACTTCAAGAACATGGTATATCTCTCCATCTATTTGTATCATTTTTAATTTCTTTTATCAGTGTCTTATAGTTTTCTGCATACAGGACTTTTGTCTCCTTAGGTAGGTTTATTCCTATGTATTTTATTCTTTTTCTTGCAATGGTAAATGAGAGTGTTTTCTTAATTTCACTTTCAGATTTTTCATCATTAGTGTATAGGAATGCAAGAGATTTCTGTGCATTAATCTTTTATCCTGCTACTTTACCAAATTCATTGATTAGCTCTAGTAGTTTTCTGGTAGCATGTTTAGGATTCTCTATGTATAGTATCATGTCATCTGCAAACAGGGACAGCTTTACTTCCTCTTTTCCAATTTGGATTCCTTTTATTTCTTTTTCTTCTCTGATTGCTGTGGCTAAAACTTCCATAACTATGTTCAATAATAGTGGTGAGAGTGGGCAACCTTGTCTTGTTCCTGATCTTAGTGGAAATGGTTTCAGTTTTTCACCATTGAGGATGATGTTGGCTGTGGGTTTGTTATAGATGGCCTTTATTATGTGGAGGAAAGTTCCCTCTATGCCTACTTTCTGCAGGGTTTTTATCATAAATGGGTGTTGAATTTTGTCGAAAGCTTTCTCTGCATCTATTGAGATGATCATATGGTTTTTCTCCTTCAGTTTGTTAATATGGTGTATCACGTTGATTTGTGTAAATTGAAGAATCCTTGCATTCCTGGGATAAACCCCACTTGATCATGATGTATGATCCTTTTAATGTGCTGTTGGATTCTGTCTGCTAGTATTTTGTTGAGGATTTTTGCATCTATGTTCATTAGTGATATTGGCCTGTAGTTTTGTTTCTTTGTGACATCTTTGTCTGGTTTTGGTATCAGAGTGATGGTGGCCTTGTAGAATGAGTTTGGGAGTGTTCCTCCCTCTGCTTTATTTTGGAAGAGTTTGAGAAGGATAGGTGTTAGCTCTTTTCTAAATGTTTGATAGAATTCGCCTGGGAAGCCATCTGGTCCTGGGTTTTTGTTTGTTGGAAGATTTTTAATGACAGTTTCAATTTCAGTGCTTGTGATTGGTGTGTTCATATTTTCTATTTCTTCCTGGTTCAGTCTCGGAAGGTTGTGCATTTTTAAGAATTTGTCCATTTCTTCCAGGTTGTCCATTTTATTGGCATACAGTTGCTTGTAGTAATCTCTCATGATCCTTTGTATGTCTGCAGTGTCAGTTGTTACTTCTCCTTTTTCATTTCTAATTCTGTTGATTTGAGTCTTCTCCCTTTTTTTCTTGATAAGTCTGGTTAATGGTTTATCAATTTTGTTTATCTTCTCAAAGAACCAACTTTTAGTTTTATTGATCTTTTCTATCGTTTCCTTCATTTCTTTTTCATTTATGTCTGATTTTATCTTTATGATTTCTTTCCTTCTGCTAACATTGGGGTTTTTTTGTTCTTCTTTCTCTAATTGCTTTAGGTGTAAGGTTAGGTTGTTTATTTCAGATGTTCCTTGTTTCTTAAGGTAGGATTGTATTGCTATAAACTTCCCTCTTAGAACTGCTTTTGCTGCATCCCATAGGTTTTGGGTCGTTGTGTTTTTGATAATTTTATTAATATGTGTCTTGGCGTGTTTCTCCTTGGATTTATCCTGTATGGGACTCGCTGTGCTTCCTGGACTTGATTAACTATTTCCTTTCCCATATTAGGGAAGTTTTCAACTATAATCTCTTCAAATATTTTCTCAGTCCCTTTCTTTTTCTCTTCTTCTTCTGGGACCCCTATAATTCGAATGTTGGTGCATTTAATGTTGTCTCAGAGATCTCTGAGACTGTCCTCAATTCTTTTCATTCTTTTTTCTTTATTCTGCTCTGCAGTAGTTATTTCCACTATTTTATCTTCCAGGTCACTTATCCGTTCTTCTGCCTCAGTTATTCTGCTGTTGATTCCTTATAGAGAATTTTTAACTTCATTTATTGTGTTGTTCATCTCTGTTTGTTTGCTCTTTAGTTCTTCTAGGTCGTTGTTAAAAGTTTCTTGTATTTTCTCCATTCTATTTCCAAGATTTTGGATCATCTTTACTATCATTATTCTGAATTGTTTTTCAGGTAGACTGCCTATTTCCTCTTCATTTGTTAGGTCTGGTGGGTGTTTGCCTCGCTACTTCATCTGCTGTGTGTTTCTCTGTCTTCTCATTTTGCTTAACTTACTGTGTTTGGGGTCTCCTTTTCACAGGATGCAGGTTCATAGTTTCCATTATTTTTGGTGTCTGTTCCCAGTGGCTAAGGTGGGTTCAGTGGGCTGTGTAGGCTTCCTGGTGGAGGGACTAGTGCCTGTGTTCTGGTGGATGAGGCTGGATCTTGTCTTTCTGGTGGGCAGGTCCACATCTGGTGGTGTGTTTTGGGGTGTCTGTGGCCTTGTTATGGTTTTAAGCAGCCTCTGTGCTAATGGGTGGGGTTGTGTTCCTGTCTTGCTAATTGTCTGGCATAGGGTGTCCTGCACTGTAGCTTGATGGTTGTTGAGTGGAGCTGGGTTTTGGCGTTGAGATGGAGATCTCTGGAAGATTTTCGCTGTTTGATATTACGTGGAGCTGGGAGGTCTCTTGTGGCCCAGTGTCCTGAACTTGGCTCTTCCACCTCAGTGGCACAGCCATGACGCCTGGCTGGAGAACCAAGAGCCTGTCCTCCACATGGCTCAGAATTAAAGGAAGAAAATAAAGAAAGAAAGAAAGAAAGAATAAAATAAAATAAAATAAAATAAAGTTATTAAAATAAAAAATAATTATTAAGAAAAAAATTTTTTAAGTAAAAAACAAAACAAAACAAAAAAAATGGACAGACACAACCCTAGGACAAATGGTAAAAGCAAAGCTATACAGACAAAATCACACACAGAAGCATACACATACACACTCACAAAAAGAGGAAAAGGGGGAAAAATCATAAATCTTGCTCCCAAAGTCCACCTCCTCAATTTGGGATGATTCGTTGTCTATTCAGGTATTCCACAGATGCGGGGTACATCAAGTTGATTGTGGAGCTTTAATCCGCTGCTCCTGAGAGAAATTTCCCTTTCTCTTCTTTGTTTGCACAGCTCCTGGGGTTCAGCTTTGGATTTGGCCCCGCCTCTGGGAGTAGGTCACCTGAGGGCATCTGTTCTTCACTCAGACAGGACGGGGTTAAAGGAGCAGCTGATTTGGGGACTCTGGCTCACTCACGCCGGGGGCAGGGAGGGGTATGGATGTGGGGCGAGCCTGCGGCGGCAGAGGCCAGCGTGACATTGCACTAGCCTGAGGCGCGCCGTATGCTCTCCCGGGGAAGTTGTCCCTGGATCCCGGGACCCTGGCAGTGGTGGGCTGCACACATTCCTCAGAAGGGGGTGTGGAGAGTGACCTGTGCTCACACACAGGCTTCTTGGTGGCGGCAGCAGCAGCCTTAGCGTGTCATGCCCATCTCTGGGGTCCGCGCTGATAGCTGTGGCTCGCGCCTGTCTCTGGAGCTCCTTTAAGCGGCGCTCTTAATCCCCTCTCCTCGCGCACCAGGAAACAGAGACAAGAAAAAGTCTCCTGTCTCTTAGGCAGCTGCAGACTTTTTTCCCCGGACTCCCTCCCGGCTAGCCGTGGCGCACTAGCCCCTTCATGCTGTGTTCATGCCGCCAACCCCAGCCCTCTCCCTGCACTCCGACCGAAGCCCGAGCTTCAGCTCCCAGCCCCGCCTGCCCCGGCGGGGGAGCAGACAAGCGTCTCGGGCTGGTGAGTGCCCGTCGGCCCCGCTTTGCCCCCCGCACCCCTGTTGCTGTGCTCTCCTCCGCGGCTCCCAAGCTCCCCCCTCCGCCACCCGCATTCTCTGTCCGCAAAGGTGCTTCCTAGTGTGTGAAAACCTTTCCTCCTTCACAGCTCCCTCCCACTGCTGCAGGTCCCGTCCCTATTCTTTTGTCTCTGTTTTTTCTTGTTTTCTTTAGCCCTACCCAGGTATGTGGGGAGTTTCTTGCCTTTTGGGAGGTCTGAGGTCTTCTGCCAGCGTTCAGTAGGTGTTCTTTAGGAGTTGTTCCACGTGTAGATGTATTTCTGATGTATTTGTGGAGAGGAAGGTGATCTCCGCGTCTTACCCTTCCGCCATCTTGAAGCTCCTCAGTATTCCTAAGTATTCCACGTTCATTGTTTATCTGAAATACAAATTTTAACTGGAGATCTATTTCTATGTCTATACCTATACTTATCTATCTATAAATATGTGTATGTGTGTGTGTATGTGTGTGTGTGTATTTCTAATATTTTCCTAAATCTGGCAATCTTACGCCCTACCCAAGATATTATTACCAACTAGTTTTATTTTCTGGTCTGAGTGATAAACCTAGTTCACAATTAATGTGCTGGCTAATGGAGATTAAGTTTTTGAAACCAATCAAGTAATAAAAGTACATCTTTTAAAGCATTCAATGGTTTGCAGTCCACACTTTCCAGGATATAAAAGAGCAGGCTGGAAGGCTCAAGTCTCCATGTTCAAATCAATGATACACTTTTATTGAACTGATTGCTCCAATTCAGCTATCCTAAGAAGCCTGATCTTGGGGCTTCCCTGGTGGCGCAGTGGTTGGGGGTCCGCCTGCCGATGCAGGGGACACGGGTTCGTGCCCTGGTCCGGGAAGATCCCACCTGCCGCGGAGCAGCTGGGCCCGTGAGCCATGGCCGCTGAGTCTGCGCGTCCGGGGTCTGTGCTCCGCGACGGGAGAAGCCTGATCCTTAGTATACCTGCCTAAGAATTCATTCCTTCCCTAGCTTCTCCTGGTTCTCTCAGAATCTTCCATACCAGAGCCTTCCTGCTTCATCTGAGCTCTCCATTACTGGCTCAAGCTCACTCATGGAAGTGTGCTTTCTGTGTGCCCACCCCGCACATCCTCTGGCTCCTGGATGCAGGCTGCTGCCTGTCCATGACTTTCTGCCATTCCTCCCCCTGCACAGCCCTCTGGCACTCCTTCCAGCCACAGTCCCATTCTTCTATCACCCCAAGTGATCTTTAAGAACTCCACTCCCCACTGCAGATTGACTGGGAGAAGGGTGTGAGAAGCCCCTGATGGTGGGCACTCACAGCTGGCCTTGGTGTTCTCCGGTCAAACATAATTTCACAGAACAAACATCAGACAAGGCCCCTGAGACCAGGATGGATCAAGACAGAAACAAGTCCACTCTGTAATCATGTCTGAACACAGACAAAAACACTGTCCAGACCACAAAAATGACCACCCAAATATGCCCTAGCCTGGCCAGCAGAAGTGACTGCTGCTTCTTTACCAATTACGGCTTTAGCTTTACTCTAGTCCTCCCTCCTTCTAGATAAGGTTCATTAAGATCCCCAGTCACAGAATTGCCCCTGCTTCCCGACAGCCTCCAGTCCAAAGCAAGCTCTTGCCTCCTTAAGCTCGCCTTAAAATGAACTAACTAGAGCCCAGATCCTATAGTAAGTCTTTTCAAACCCCCATGGTTACTGAGACGCATGCTATGGGATGCTGTCTCCCCCTTTCTAGGAACAATAAACCCAAATGCTAAACTGCAGGGGTGTTCCGGGTGCTCTTTGACTGGAGGACATTGACAACTCCCAGCAACATCAATAGTCTTCAAGGTCACTCCCAGGATGGAGCAAAAGTGGCAGGCGTTTTGTCAAGCCCCAAGCTGCACTGTGTTCCCTAGAGGTACTCTTATCTCTGGATCCTGCCTAGCCAGTCGAAGCTTACAGCAGGGCTCTAGGGGAGGGTTACAGGGTCTGCCCACCTGTCAGAGGTCAACTTTCCAGCCCTCTCACTCAGAACCACCTGGCTATTGGGGGTTAGCCCCACTTGGCTATTGGGGGGTAACCCCACTCTGCTGGTTTCACTGTGATTGGGTGGGACCAATAAATCTAGAAGAAGTAAGCCCTATGGGCCGTTACCATCTAACTGAAGAACTATGGTTTATAGCTCTGTCCTCACACCCTAGAACAAAAATCTCTTCCTTGCAGAAGTACCCACTTCTCTGTCAGTGATCAAAGAGCGAGAAGAATGTTAGGCTTAGCATATACTCAACTCAAAGTTGGTACAGGAGTACCTATACTATTATTAAAGTTCAAGAGAAAAGAATTCCTGTCTAGCATATGAAGCTGAAACAAGCAGCTTTAAATACCCACCAAAGTCTAGAAATTTCACAACACAGATATTATAAAGAATCTTTTAAAAAAAAGTCAGGTTATCTGCCAGGCTTCCTTGGGAAGCAACTCTGACCATCCAAGGATCTAGGAGGTGAACCCCCCTCTCTGGCCTCAAATATACAACCACCAAAAATTATCCTTCCAAACATAGCAGTGTTGGTTGAATTCCACTTTGTAGAATTACTGTGGGCTGCTGTTTTGTACCTCCCCCATATGAGAATGTGAGTCCTGTCTCTGTTAGGGTATGTGCTTTCTTGACTTATCCTTAGGACACCAACATTTGTCTGTCTGTCTGGATTCAGCTTCCAGCACATTTATTGCTGGCAGCAGGGTCAGCAGCAGGGTCTACTTGCCCTGATCTAGAGAAGTCAGTCTCCCATCTGATGGCCCCTGGGACCCAGTGCCCTTGCCACTGTACCCACCAATTCCCTTCTTGGCAGGACTTACCAATAGTCACCTATAGAGTGGTACTAACCTTTTCCTCTGTTCTCTTCCCTCAACTTTGTTGTCATGCTCATTCCTACTCAGTTTAGACTTTCTTCCCATTTGCTGCTTCTCTTCCTTAACTCACTAGTGTTTAATCTAAGTTCTCTAGTTTTAGTAGGATTCAGGTCACTGCTTTTTGGACAGGGAACAAATCATACCATAGGATTACTCAAAATTAAGCTAGAAGATCTCTAAGGTCCCTTTCAACTCTACAATTACATGATCTTTGGAACACTGTTCTCTCTAACTTCTACCTGCTAAATAAATAATTCAACTAGAACTTTCACTTTAGTGGGTACTTTATTAACTCTGTTTAGAGTTAATTTTGGAGACAGAAGACCAGCTCATAAACAAGTTTCTCAACCTTAGAAATAGAGAAATTTAAATTAAGCAACAAAACAGTATTGTTTTCAATCAGTCGAACTGACAAAGATTAAAAATAACAGTAATTCCCAGGATAGGCAAAATTAATGGGATAGTACTTTGGTACATCTTTCTGGAAAAGAACCTGGTAACATATACTAACATTTTAAATATACCATAGTCTACATTTAGGAATTTAAGAGTTCTTTATATATATATATATATATATATATATATATATATATATATATATATATATATATATATTTTTTTTTTTTTTGGCGGTACGCGGGCCTCTCACTGTTGTGGCCTGTCCCGTTGCGGAGCACAGGCTCCGGATGCGCAGGCCCAGCGGCCATGGCTCACGGGCCCAGCCGCCTCGCGGCATGTGGGATCCTCCCGGACCGGGGCACAAACCCGCGTCCCCTGCATCGGCAGGCAGACTCTCAACCACTGTGCCACCAGGGAAGCCCTAGAGTTCTTTATATATGTTTGATTGACATTTTGCTGATAGTGAAGTCGTGCATATTTTCATGTATGTGTTGGCCATTTGTGTCTCTCTTTTTGGAAAAGTGTCTTTAAATACTTTGCCATTTAAAAATGGAATTGTTTGGTTTTTTGCTATTGAGTTGTATGAGTTCCTTACATATTTTGGATATTAACTCCTTTTCAGATAGCTGGTTTGCAAATATTTTCTCTCATTCCATAGGTTGCCTTTTAATGCTGATTATTTCTTTTGTTGTGCAGAAGCTTTTTAGTTTGATGTACTTCCACTTTATTTTTGCTTTCATTGCTTGTGCTTCTGGTGTCATGTCCAAAAGTCTTTCCCAAAGCCAATGTCAAGGAGATTTTCCCCCTATGTTTTCTTCTATGAGTTTTATAGTTTTGGGTCTTACATAAATGTTTAATTCATTTTGAGTTACTTTTTTAAAAATAGTATAAGATAGGGGTCCAGTTTCATTCTTCTTCATGTGGTTAAACAGTTTTCCCAACACTATTTATGGAGAAGACTCTCCTTTCCCCATTAAGTCTTCTTGGCTCCCTTGTCAAATATTAGTGACAATGCAGAGGAAAAATGAAAAACTGGTCCTGGAATAGTTTCTGAATGTAAGGAGGAAATTCGACCCTAAACCCAACTTTCCATAGCTGACAACAGCAAGTAAGTATTTAGAGAAAATATAGTCACCTAAGGTCAAGTCAAAAAGAGGGGCTAACTAATTATGAACTGTCCTTGTGAATTGATGTTCTAGAGAAAGAGATAATAAAGTGGAATATATAAATGTATAAAGGATATATCACCTTCTATTTTAGAAATCACATATTCAGGCAAGCATTTCTAAGTGCATACTAAAAAGTGTTTGCACACTTGAGGCTGGAGAGTTAAACTTTGTTATAGCTCACATTCTAGAACTTATATATGAACTGGTAGTAGAATTTACTGAAAATCATGATTCATAGTTTTACCACACAGTAGAGTTCATTAAAAAATTACAACTAAAAAAACAATAGAAAGGATCAATGAAACTAAAAGCTGGTTCTTTGAAAAGATAAACACAATGGATAAACCTTTAGCTACACTCATCAAGAAAAAAAGGCAGAAGGCCCAAATCAATAAAATCAGAAATGAAAAAGAAGTTACAACCAACACCACAGAAGTACAAAGGATCATAAGAGACTACTATGAACAACTATATACCAATAAAATGGACAATCTGGAAGAAATGGACAAATTCTTAGAAAAGTATAATTTTCCAAGACTGAACCAGGAAGAAACAGAAAATATGAACAGGTCAATCACCAGTAATGAAATTGAATCAGTAATTTTAAAATTCCCAACAAACAAAAGTCCAGGATCAGATGGCTTCACAGGTGAGTTCTATCAAACATTTAAAGAGTTAACAACATCTATCCTTCTTAAACTACTCCAAAAAAATTGCAGAGGAAGGAACACTTCCAAACCCATTCTATGAAGCCACCATCATCCTGATACCAAAACCAGACAAAGATATCACAAAAAAAGAAAATTACAGGCCAATATCACTGATGAATATAGATGCAAAAATCCTCAAGAAGATATTAGCAAACCAAATCCAACAATACATTAAAAGGATCATGGGATCATACACTATGATCAAGTAGGATTTATCCCAGGGATACAAGGATTTTTCAATATCCACAAATCAATCAATGTGACACACCACATTAATAAAAAGAAGAATAAAAGCCATATGATCATCTCAATAGATGCAGAAAAAGCTTTTGATAAAGTTCAACATCAATTTATGATAAAAACTCTCCAGCAAGTGGGCATAGAGGGAACATACCTCAACATAATGAAGGCCATATATGACAAACCCACAGCGAACATCCTACTCAACAGTGAAAAAGCTGAAAGCATTTCCTCTAAGATATTAGTTAGAAGACAAGCATATCCACTCTCGCCACTTTTATTCAACATGGTTTTCGAAGTCCTAGCCATGGCAATCAGAGAACAAAAAGAAATGAAAGAAATCAAAATTGGAAAGTAAGAAGTAAAACTGTCACTGTTTTCAGATGACG
Source organism: Grampus griseus (assembly GCF_964374135.1). Lineage (NCBI taxonomy): Eukaryota > Metazoa > Chordata > Mammalia > Artiodactyla > Delphinidae > Grampus > Grampus griseus. The sequence goes on from NC_139018.1 coordinate 99,584,733, forward strand.
TGATACTATACCTAGAAAATCCTAAAGATGTCACTAGAAAACCATTAGAGCTCATCAATGAATTTGGTAAAGTTGCAGGATACAAAATTAATATACAGAAATCTGTTGCATTTCTATACACTAACCACAAATTATCAGAAAGAGAAATTAAGGAAACATTCCCATTTACCTTTGCATCATAAATAATAAAATAACTAGGATCAAACCTACCTAAGGAAGAAAAAGACATGTACTTGGAAAACTATAAGACACTGATGAAAGAAACTGAAGGTGACACAAATAGATGGAAAGATATACCGTGTTATTGGATTGGAAGAATTAATATGGTTAAAATGACCATACTACCCAAAGCAATTTACAGATTCAATGCAATCACTATAAAAATACCAATGGCATTTTCACAGAACTAGAATAAATAATTTTAAAATTCGTATGGAAATACAAAAGACCCTGAATAGCCAAAACTATCTTGAGAAAGAAGAACAGAGCTGGAGGAATCATGCTCCCTGAGTTCAGACTATACATTAATCAAAACCGTATGGGAGGGCTTCCCTGGTGGCGCAGTGGTTGAGAGTCCACCTGCCGATGCAGGGGACACGGGTTCGTGCCCCAGTCCAGGAAGATCCCACATGCCGTGGAGCGGCTGGGCCCGTGAGCCATGGCCTCTGAGCCTGAGCGTCCGGAGCCTGTGCTCTGCAACGGGAGAGGCCACAACAGTGAGAGGCCCACGTACCGCAAAAAGAAAGAAAAAAAAAAAAACAGTATGGGACTGGCACAAAAACAGACACATAGATCAATGGAACAGGATAGAGAGATCAGAAATAAATTCCCACACTTATGATCAATTAATCTATGACAAAGAGGCAAGAATATACAATGGAGAAAAGATAGTCTCTTCAATAGCTGGTGCTGAGAAAACTGGACAGCTACATGTAAAAGAATAAAATCAGAACATTCTCTAACACCATACACAAAAATAAACTAAAAATGGAATAAACACCTAAAAGACCAGATACTATAAAACTCCTACAGGAAAACATAGGCAGAACACACTTTGACATAAATCATAGCAATATTTTTTTGAATCCATCTCCTAAAGCAAAGGAAACAAATGCAGAAATAAACAAATAGGACCTAGTTAAACTTAAAAGCTTTTGCACAGCAAAAGAAACCATTGACAAAAGGAAAAGACAACCTACTGAATAGGTGAAGATATTTGCAAATAATATGACTGATAAGGGGCTAATATCCAACATATATAAACAGCTCATATAACTCAACATCAAAAAAAAAACCCAATTAAAAAATGGGCATAAGAACCAAAGAGATGTTTTTCCAAAGAGGAAATGAAGATGGCCAACAAGCACATGAAAAGATGCTCAATATCACTAATTATCAGGGAAATTCAAATCAAAACCACAATGAGATATCACCTCACACCTGTCAGAATGGCTACCATCAAAAAGAACACAAATAACAAATGTTGGTGAGGATGTGGAGAAAAGGGAACCTTCCTACACTGTTGGTGGGAATGTAAATTGGTGCAACCACTGTGGAAAACACCATAGAGGTTTCTCAAAAAACTAAAAATAGAACTACCATATGACCCAGCAATTCCACCCCAGGTATATATTTGGAAAAAAACAAAAAACTAATTCGAAAAGATACATGAACCCTAACGTTCAGAGCAGCATTATTTACAATTGCCAAGGTATGGAAGTAACCTAAGTGTCCATCAACAGATGAATGGATAAAGAAGATGTGGTATATATATATATATATATATATATGTATATATATATATATATACATATATATATATGTATATATACACAACAGAATACTATTCAGCCATAAAAAAGAATGAAGTAATGCCATTTGCAACAACAGATGGACTTGGAGGGCATTATGCTAAAAGAAGTAAGTCAGACAGAGAAAGTTAAATACTGTATGATATCACTTATATGTGGAATCTAAAAAATAGAACAAACTAGTGAATAAAACAAAAAAGCAGCAGATTCTCAGATATAGAGAACAAACTAGTGGTTACCAGTGGGGAGAGGGAAGGGAGGAAGGGCAATACAGGGGTAGGGGGAAAAAAAAAGGGTTATTATGGGGTTATATGAAATCATGTGTGTGAAAACTTTGAAAATCATAAAGCGCTAAAGAATTTAAAGATTCCTTCATTCAATAAAAAAATTACAACTCAATGAAACTGTATATATATATGTATATTTAAATATCATTGATTTCAAGTCTATAATTCTTTCCTTCCTTCCTTTTTTTGTCAGGGGTTTGAGGGAAAACATCTAATCAACGAGTTTGCACAGGGCTAGATTGTCAAAGACCTGATTTCTTCATATTATATAACCATACTACTTGTGCATTTAAAAAACAATTTAAACTCATAGATAAATTCATTATTTTTTTTGTTACTTCCTTCTATCATATACAATCTTCCAGAATGATAAGGAGACTGAGGCTCTATTCACAATTAAGTTCAACTGTCAGGAATGAATAAACATCTTCCTTATCCACAGGAAGGGTGTGAACCAAACAGTGAACAACCACGCAAGTTAGGCTGTTGGTTTTCTCCATTCAGATGCTACGGTGCATCCTAGCTCAGAAGAGGAAAACAGCATGGTTTTGTACCAGATTATTGGATGGAGAATGGGATAAATTCTCTGACTTCTCTGAAATCAGTCTTCCAGAAAGAGTTGTTTTGCTTGATGTTTTGTTTCCACGACATTTAGACACCAACTCTCAATTGTAATATTCTAAACACGAAAGTCATAAATTATAAGGGATTTTTGAAGCACTCTTCATAACCATCTGTGTTGTTCTTTCCCTTTACTAGCATGGGTAATTTGGAGTTAATTGTAGAGTTAATACGCAGGAAATAAATACCACATGATTTTCAGGTTAAAGGTGAGAAAAAAGGAGAAAGGGCATTTCCTGTACCTTGATGAAACACTATTCCATCTGCAGAAGTAGCTGTAGCTCACATATGTGACTCATATTAGAACAGCAACCTAATATAAAAAGTGCATCACGTCCTGGCAAACAGTGTAAGATGACAGGCTGCTTATCTTATTGGCCTGATGCAATCCTGGAATTTCCTGAATTGAAATACAATTTAGAACCAGAGGCAGGGACCCTGGGCTCTTTGGCCTTTAGCTAATTCTGCCCCTCCTCCTCCTTTTAAATGCATTTTTCTGTTTCTGTCCTTTCTTATGTGTGAGGTGATCATTGCTAAGAATTAGAGGAGTGCCAGACACTCCTCTAAATGTTTAATTCTTTTAACTTTAATCATCCCATTTTACACACAAGGCAACCGAGATGCAAAAATCCTATGTAATTTCTTTAGGTCACACAGGCAAAAATGTAAGACTCTTCCCTTTGAGACTCATCTATGAGGGTCTTTGCCTTCAGAGCTCAGGTTGTGCCTAAGTCTTCCAGGAAGCCCCACTCTCGGAAAGACCATGCCCCCTGTGAGCTGTGACAAAGAGGACATTGGCACCTCGGTAAACTCAGAGGTCCGGTCATCCATTTTTAACCTTGAAACTGAAGCTTTCCTTTAACTATATTAGAATCTTATTTTTCTACAATTGTTTCAGATTGCTGTTAGTATTTTGTCTTCAGTGTTTTACTAGAAAAGGGTCACCACCTAAGATCTCCACCTACATTTTTAGGATTTAAATAATGGGCTTTACAGACTTCCCTGGTGGCCCCGTGGTTAAGAATCTGCTTGCCAATGCAGGGGATACGGGTTCGAGCCCTGGTCCGGGAAGATCCCACATGCCACGGAGCAACTAACCTGTGCACCACAACTACTGAGCCTGCGCTCTAGAGCCCACGAGCCACAACTACTGAAGCCCGTGCACCTAGAGCCCGTGCTCCGCAACAAGAGAAGCCACCGCAATGAGAAGCCCGCACACTGCAAGGAAGACCCAAGGCAGCCAAAAATAAAATATAAATAAACACATTTTTAAATAATGGGATTTACTTATCTATTTGGGGTTTTAAGATTATTTTTAGATAAAGTCAAATGATGAAGTCAAAATCTTTTATAGCTCATTATTTTGTTCTGGATTTAATAACAATATTTATATAAATAAGAGATCAGAAGAGAAAAACAGGCAAGGACTATGTTGGTTTGATGATTATCCTCAGGTCTCACACAATTCAAAATCCATACATCCTCCACTTCTTATCATTGTATATGAATGGAGGAAACTATAAATGTCTTATAATCCTGGAGGCCATCTCAATGATGGCTTTCATTCAGCCTTGGATATTTTCCACCTGGCAGCCACACCAATCCAAAGTACCTATGCCCTCTGGTACTTTGCTAGGAAGGCAAGGAGCACAGAGTGAGTATAGATCGATTGCCCAAACTTACTACCTGGATCCCAGGTGTCCAGGACAGGTGTCTCTAATACCTCCGAGCCAGGGATGGAATTAGATATTCAGAGTTCATCTCAGCCTGAGGCTCTTTCACTACTTCAGTTTACTCTTGAGACAGAGTTCAACTCTTCCTCTCATGTGTTCCTGGAGTTACTAGAATGTTTCAAAGGTTTAAGTCAAGGTTCGTGGACCTCACCAATAGCACAGGGTCACTGTTCTGTTAGGGCGTCTGGCAAGTGCTACTTCAAGGTGCCTTTCTTACCTATAAAGACTGACTTCTATTTAAAAAAGGACATGTCATACCTAACTAATGGAGGATAAACAGCACTTTTCTATTAGAATATAAATTCTAATTAAATGACAAGTATGATTTATAACCACATATAGACAAAAAAACGAACACAACTGATGCTTTGATTATTGCTTTTTTTCTTTTAATTTTTTGGCTGCGTTGGGTCTTCATTGCTGCACACGGGCTTTTCTCTAGTTGTGGCAAGCAGGGGCTACTCTTCACTGCAGCGTGTGGGCTTCTCACTGCACTGGCTTCTCTTGTTGCGGAGCACAGGCTCTAGGTGCGCAGGCTTCAGTAGTTGTGGCTCACGGGCTCTAGAGCGCAGGCTCAGTAGTTGTGGCACACGGGTTTAGTTGCTCCGTGGCATGTGGGATCTTCCTGGACCAGGGCTCGAACCCGTGTCCCCTGCATTGGCAGGCGGATTTTTAACCACTGCACCACCAGGGAAGTCCTGATTATGGCTTATTTGAAGACTAATTCCTATCTCTCCCCACCCTTCCCCCCACCCTGTGACATATTAAATATAATCAGTACATTTACAATTTTAAGATGGAGGAGTACCTATAGAGGGGCTACTGATGGGAAGAAGTTGATTTACCCCCTCAGAACCCTGGAAATGCTCAGGGATTAGAAGTGCCGAGCACCTCAGAAGTCAGAGAGTGAGGCATGTGAGTACGTGTGTGAGGACCGAAAGCAGGGGATTGTTTGAAAGTCTGTATAATCAACAGTCAGCTTGCTAGGTTGCCATTCACACTCTAAGTAGTAGGGCCCTCCCCCTTCCCAACACTTTCAGCAGAAGGGATGCTTTGGAGAAATTAGACCAGAGGCTCCGGGCTTGAGGATGCCAGGAATAGAGGAGAATGAGGATGAAATGACGCATTTAAAACAAGTAAGTGATATTCTGCATACTGAAAAGTAAAACCATTCTCCTTCCCCACTGAATTTCAGACTAACAGTAACCAGTCTTATAAATACAGGCAGGAGATGGCAAGATGGACAGCCTCAGGAAAAAATGTCTATAGAGAATGACCTTTGGGGTTACATGATGAAAAAGGCAGCTGGCCACCTGTTTGCTCTAAAATAAAGACCACCAACTAACAAGACTGTTCACTCATACTACTTGAATTATGTATGTGAAAAAAATATATATACATATGTAAAAAAATTATATATATACCTAAGTGGTTACATTTAAGGCAGAGAACAATAAGATGAAAAGGGCAGGAGATTGCTGTGTTTTGGTACATGACTTTAGCAGTTATATGATATTTTAAAACTATGGACTAATATTACTTTGGTGAAAGTGATATAATATACAGTTAATAGTAAATTGTTTTATTTCTTATCAATGAATACGTTAAGAAGTGCACACCTTAATGGAATACCACTCACGTACTTGTGTGTGGACTGCTAATGGCACAGAGCTTTGTGGAGAAAATTTCACAGCATCTATCAAATTAAAAAATCTACTTACTACGCAACATAGAAATTCTTCTCTAGGAATAAATCTACAGAAATACTCTCCCAAATACGCAGCTATATATGTCAATGAATTTCAATGTGGCATTACTTGTTACAGAAAAAGAAATATCTGTAGTAGAGAATTGGCCAAATAAATTAATAATTTAAGGTAAAAAAATAAAGAGTGTTCACCTTAATTTAATTAAACATGTTATAGGTAGAATACCCCTGTTGCTTTCCAGAAGGAACTAGATTGTTCTCTTTAAGAATACTTCCCATACAGGAACCCTCCCACACTGTTGGTGGGAATGTAAACTGGTGCAGCCACTATGGAAATTCCTTTAAAAAGTAAAAACAGAGCTACCATATGATCCAGCAATCCCACTCCTGGGCATAGATATATACACCCCAATGTACAAAGCAGCACTATTTGCAATAGCCAGGACATGGAAGCAACCTAAATGTCCATCAACAGATGAATGGATAAAGAAGATGTGAGATATATATATATATTCAGCCATAAAAAAGAATGGCATATTACCATTTGCAGCAACATGGATGGACTTAGAGATTATCATACTGAGTGAAATGTCAGACAAAGACAAATATTATATGATATCCCTTTTATGTGGAATTAAAAAATGATACAAATGTACTTATTTACAAAACAGAAACTGTCTCACAAACTTCAAAAACAAACTTACAGTTTGTCTTTTTTTTTTTTATTGGGGTATAGTTGTTTTACAATGTTGTGTTAGCTTCTACTGTACAGCAAAGTGGAGTTCCCTGTGCTATACAGCAGGTTCTTATTAGTCATCTATTTTATACATATTAGTGTATAGATGTCAATCCCAGTCTCCCAATTAATTGCCCCCTGCCAACCTGCTTTCCCCCTTTGGTGTCCATACATTTGTTCTCTACATCTGTGTCTCTATTTCTGCCTTGCAAACTGGTACATCTTTACCATTTTTCTAGATTCCACATATATGCGTTAATATACGACATTTGAAAACAAACTTACGGTTACCAAAGGGGAAGAGGGGGATAGATTAGGAGTATGGGATTAATAGATACACACCACTATATATAAAATAAACAACAAGGGTTTACTATATAGCACAGGGAACTATACTCAATGTCTTGTAATAAATTATAATGGAAAGTATCTGAAAAAAATATATGTATGTATAACTGAATCACTTTGCTCTACACCTGAAGCTAACACAATATTGTAAACCAACTATACTTCAATTTATTTGTTATTAATATTTTATTTTATATTTTGGCTGCACCGTGCAACATGAGGGATCTTTTTTCCCTGACCAGCGATTGAACCCATGCCCCCTGCGTTGGAAGCGTGGAATCTTAACCACTGGACTACCAGGGAAGTCCTTATACTTCAATTTAAAAAAAAGAATACTTCTCATGCAGGAGCTAAATCTTTAATGAAAGACAAAGAGATTTCCCCAGTAAGGTAATTCCATGAAGATATTAGAACCTGGAGAAGGGAAGTAGAAAACTGTCTTTCAGTAGATGCATTACTCTTTCTTTCTAAATTAGCCTGGATATCTTTGCAGTAAATGGCTATTACCTTCCTAGAAATTCAAATGCTTCATTATTTAAGAATGTTGTTGAGCTATAGTTTGAGGCAATAGCTTGAAAACTTTGGAATACGGAGCAAAAAAATATTGGCAAGCCTTTGATAAATACATCATTTTCTCATTAATTGTACAGGGTGAAAAGACATTTTAAGAACACATTATCTCTTCATCAATATTAGGTCGTGCCCCAGGCAGAAATCAAGACCAGCCACAGATTCTAAAGGGAGAAAGTCTACAGGGTCAGGAGACATAGGTCAGGGCTTAATTATCTGGTTATTTAGTACAAAGGGTTATATGGATTATTTAAAGACCCCTTTGAAGAAAAACTGACAATTTTTATAGAATCTTCTTCTCAAGGAGTAACTAAATATTATGACCAAAGTGGAGATCTGAAAAAACAGGCTACTAAATAAAGTCTTAAATTTATTCTATTACCTCATAAATTTACCGAAACAAGTTTTAATTCAATGATTAATGAACTCACGTCTTTCCCTATAAAAATGATCTCCCCGTTTACGTAGAGATTCTCTCTACCGAGTATTAGACTATAAAGAGATGTTAAATATATCAGAAGAAATAACCAAATGTCATAAGGAAATCTCTAAGTCCAGAATTCTCAGCGGCCACGGCTCACAGGCCCAGCCGCTCCGCGGCATGTGGGATCCTCCCGGACCGGGGCATGAACCCTTGTCCCCTGCATCGGCAGGCGGACTCTCAACCACTGCGCCACCAGGGAAGCCCTAAGTCCAGAATATTTAAAAAATATTTATGTGTTTATTTATTTGGCTGCGTCAGGTCTTAGTTGCGGCATGAGGCATCTTTTGTTGCATCATGTGGCTCTTCGTTGGGGCATGTGGGCTTCTCTCTAGTTGCGGCATGCAGGCTCAGTAGTTGTGGTGCACGGGCTTAGTTGCCCTGTGGCATGTGGGATCTTAGTTCTCCAGCTAGGGATCGAACCCGTGTCCCCTGTATTGGAATGCAGATTCTTAACCACTGGACCATCAGGGAAGCCCCTCTAAGTCCAGAAATTTTGATAAGCCTTTAAACCTTGACTCCGTTTAACATCCATCTTTCCATAGTGCCTTGCAAGACATGTCAATAAAGAAGGGGTTCATCAAATATTTTTAAAGCCATGATGGCATTCTTGAAGAAATACAAAGGGTCAAAACAAAACCATACAATCAGCAATAATTCCAAAGTATAACAATGTCTCAGCATGTCTCTAAATTTGTACTGAGATAGAATTTAGAGATATTAACCTTGGACCTTTTCTTCTCCTAAAATTATTCTGTATATATTATTCACTGGTTGGATAATGACATTCACTGTGTGATGAAAGCAGATGCTGCCTACAGAGAAATAATTCAAATAATTTAATTGAAGGACTGAATGAATTTTTAAATTCACACCTGGCAAAAGAGTCTGAAAGCACAGCATTTTGGACTTGTGTGAGCCAAGCCTCTGACAGAGAAATGGTTTTGTTTTGAATTCACAGAGGGGTTGGTTCCAAATTTTGAGCTTGATTAGAGGACCAGAGTTTAGGCTTTATAAAAAGTAACCATAAAGTAAGGAGCAATACACTCTGACTCCTGGGCATTTCCCCACCTCCAGGGCAGGACAATTACAGGAGCTCTTCCAGGACTGGAAGAGAGAAATCAGAGAAAGAGGGAGAGGAGAGCAAAAAAGCTAAAGTGACTGAATGGGGCTACTAGAACCCAGCCCCTTGGGGAGCAGTCAGACCTGTAGTGGGGGGTAGGTTGGTGGAGCTTGGTTCAGTAATCAAAGCAGGAGCCTGTGCCCCACTTTTCACAAGGGACCCTTGGAGGACACCCCTGTAGAGTGCCCCACCCCACTATGGGTGGCCTCAGTAGAGTAGAAATGGTACCATAATGTGTTTGAGTCTCTGGTTCCCCATGACCTGGACCAGATCCCTGAGTTCCTTGGGCCCAGTTGATAGGCCAGGAGCGCTAAGCAGAGGTAGACACAGGATAGCTGGCAGAAGAAAGCAAAGAACGTGGGATGCTATATTTAAAGTTTCTTTCTTGGACTCCGAATGATTCAAAGAACTGAGCCTCTTTTCAGAGAGATAAAGACATGAAGCACCAAACAAAATCTTAAAGCAACTCAGGCCCTAATGTCAGGCTTAGGGGATATCTGGAAAGACTAGGCTTTGGAGAAAGAGACAAGATTTTTAAAGCTAGGCTTGAAAGAGAACCCAACGCTACTGACAGAGAAACTGTGCAGACCTGGGAGGTGCTGGGGAGGCAGAGAAGAGACAAGGGCAGGGCCATACTGATTTGGGCAGAACCTTGGCTCAGGAGATGCCCACAGCCCTTTCTCTGCCACAAGCCAAGGAAGACACAGCCGCCAGCAAGGAGAAGAGGGACTTGGGTGGAGGGATTGGCCCGCACTGTCTGTTGCTCTTAAGAAAAGATAGCCGCTTACCTTGTTGTTGTGGAGTGAGGACCACCATGTATAACCCTGTGGGGGGAGTCAGACATACAGCTGAGGATAAAAACGATGCCCCCAGGGCAATGCACATCCTGCACTCCTGTACTTGGGACCTTGTCCAAAGCCTGTCTGAAGCTTATCCCCCATTGGGGGAGGCTCTGTGTACATCATGGCTGAAGCTTCCTATGAGGTGTGGTCAGTGGGGGAATGAAGGAAAGCCACTGATGAAGGAATGTGAGGATTTTACTTAAGATCAAGGCCACCCAGGTAAACCCAGAGGGCTTTTGAAGAGAGATGAAACAGATTCTATACAGAAACCTCCTGGAAGTGGGGACATCTAGATGAAAGTAAATGTCTTTGTGAGGACTATGGTTAATTCGCTAGAAGAAATGAATTTGGAATTTTGAAAGCTACTTGGAAATTTTATATCAAGATTTGTTTTCTTTCCAAAAATGATACTTGTTGCCCAGTGATTCTCCATTCATTAGAATGGCATTCACTGCTTTGGGGAAAGCCTAGAATAAAGAAGGCCATCGAAGGGCTGCAAAGTAGTGCATGCATGTGTGTGTGTGTGTGTGCGCACGCGTGCACGCGCGTGTGTGTGTGTGTGTGCGTGCGCACGCGTGTGTGTGTGTAGTCTGTGTGTTTAAACTCAGAGCAGAAAAAATTACCTGAAACCCTTCATATGCAATAGGTTTGAAGTTTATGGTCATAATGATTCAGAAGCAAAGAAATGTAAGGTTCTTTATTTGTCATTAAAAATTGAAAGAGCCCCTCATTTCTACAAATGGTGGGAAAACATTTCGTCCTGTTCCTTTAAGGTAACTCAAACAGCTCCAGTTTAAAATCTCATCTGTTTTGGAAAAACAACTGAAGGGTGACAGAATATGCCACCCCCGAACATGCCACTTAGGCATAAGGATTATTTTGAGCTAAAGGCAAATGAGAATAATCAGATATAAGGAAAGTCATGGGGATATAATGCACTGCAGTGTGACTACAGTTAAGAATACTGCATTGCATATTTGAAAGCAGCTAGAAGAATGGGTCTTGAAAGTTCTGAGCACAAGAAAAGAATTCTAAATATAACTGTACATGGTGACGGATGTTAAGCGGATTTATTGTGATGATCATTTCGCTATATAAATACCGAATATTGCACTGTACACGTGAAACTAATATGTCAATTATACCTCAACAGAATTTTTTAAAATGCTACTTGTTTATGAAATAATTTCCTTTTAAAAAAAGAAAGAAAAAAGAAAATCCACCTGCCTTCCCCCTATTTGCCTAAAAGTAGGACATAAATTTACAAAGGTGTCCCTCCCCTCTCTACGAGGAAGGACAAAAGTGAATCACTGGAGACTTTAGACCCTGTCAGCCTGGAGATGACACCAGAGGAGTTTACATGCAAAGTTTACAACCTAGCCTTTGTCTCTCATTTGTTTCCCATATACTTGCCGTCCCATAATTTGCTGCCCATTGGGGACTCTAGGTCCTTTTTCTTGTCACTTCTCTAAAATTTATTGTTCCTTTGCTAAGATATTATATAAACTAAAGTTCTAACCAAACCTATGAGTTACTCATCTCTGGGTTCTCCCATGTGTTACATGTGTGATACACATGTTAATAAACTTCTGCTTGTTTTCTCTTGTTAATGTGTCTTCTGTTATAGGGGCCCAGCTGAGAATTTAGAAGGGTAGAAGGAAACTTATTCTTTTTCTCCCTACATAACCAATTCAAAATTCAAATTCAGTTAATTCAAAGTCAAAGTCCATGATTAGGCTTTTCTGACTCTCCCAACCCTTTGCCCCAGGCCTGTGCTCTGAGTACAGGTGGCAGGTGGCCTGGGTCCAGCACTGTGCTGCGCAGAGGAGTGTCTGGCTCACCTGCTGATCTGCCGACCTCTGCCGCTTGTTGGCCTAAGACGACACCTTGCTCAGCTAAGGTGTCTTATTCTCTGCTGTGTGCACCACTAGCCATCACCTGCTTGGAAGCCTATGGCTCTTGCCTTGGCCTCCCTGCACGAGGGGTCTGCTCTCCTCAGCTGGAATCCAGTCCTGCCCCAGTAACGCCCTCTCAGCTGTTGTGCAGCCTGCATGGAGGCACACGGCCTCTGGATCTTGTCCAGGACACACATAACCCCAGAAAACCCATGGAAAACCACAATCACAGGCCGTTTCTCTGCCTAGACACTCCACCCCGCCATTGCTACTCTATTGTTGGTGTCGGGTATTCTTTAAGGTGGCGTCCTTCCAAATTTCCAAACAGAAAATAGTGCAGGGGCTTCCCTGGTGGCACAGTGGTTGAGAATCTGCCTGCCAATGCAGGGGACATGGGTTCGAGCCCTGGTCTGGGAGGATCCCACATGCCGCGGAGCAACTAGGCCCGTGAGCCACAGCTACTGAGCCTGCGCGTCTGGAGCCTGTGCTCCGCAACAGGAGAGGCCGCGATAGTGAGAGGCCTGCGCACCGCGATGAAGAGTGGCCCCCGCTCGCCGCAACTAGAGAAAGCCCTCGCACAGAAACAAAGACCCAACACAGCCAAAAATAAATAAATTAATTAAAAAAAAATAAAAATAAGGGAAAAAAAAAACAGAAAAGAAAAGAAAATAGTGCATGAGCACCCCCTGCTCTAGGAATTTCAAGCTGAGGCTCCTTTTCCCTGCCTGTCCCCATTCATGGAGCTTGAGAATCCTGTGTTCCTCAGTATTTCCTCCAAGCTCCTTCTCCCAAGCCAGGAAGGGTTTTTATTGCCTTTCTGTGTGACAGGAAATTGCCATGACCTCATGTTCTAAACCCTATGGTTTATGTTATAGACTCTAAACTTAGCCCTCCAGGCTTTGGGTCTAGAGATTTAAAGAGAACGTTTAGGAAGATGAAAACAAAACAGAGCAAAACCCTGTTCTATCTCCAGTGGCTGGCCTTTGTAATTGGTGTGTGGACACTGAACCTGCTTGCCCTCTAGCGCTCTCTGGTCCTGCCCCTGTCCATCTCTCCGGGGGCTCTGGATGCCTGCAGGTCCCCATGGTACTGACCCTGGCTGGGCTCAGCCACTGGATGACACTAGCAGGAGATGGGGCCGGGATGGGAAGGGAGAATTCTAAATATTTCTCTCTGCCTTTGCGGTACCTCTGGCAGGAGCTGCCTTACTCCACTGTGGATCCAGTTTCCTGTAGCGACAGTCTCCTCCCTTTGCCCCTCCAGTCTTGCTGATGTGGCTCATCTCTGGGTGACTTCACCATCCAGTCTCTGGCTTCTCACCTACTCCATCTCCTGTAAACCCAGTTACCTAAGTCAATTTTCCTATACTGTAAGTTCTTAAAGGGATTTCTGTTTTCCTATTTAGACCCTGACTGTACACCTGGCTTCAAGACTCTTGCTTCTGAAACGGGCTTCAAGATTAAACAATGACTTTGCATTCCTGCTAAAAAATATCCTAATCCTTCTTAAGGCAATGAAGACTAAATTGGGGGGGAAGGCATAGCCAAAGAAGTACAGAAGTAAAAAACACATTAATATATTTCAAAATATCTCACCACCAGAGCACCCATAGTTATTGAATTCGTTGTATTGTTACTTGAATAGACATTTTTTTGCTGCCCTTATATACTCATGGGGCAAAGTTCTCCGGTGTTCCATTAATCATGTGATCTTTCTGGATTCTACACTCTGTCTCTTACCTCTTCCTTGTAGAAGATTATACCCGATTCAATAGCAAGTCACACAACCCACTTAGTTTAATGAATTGATGGCATATATGCTCAGTTGCAACGAAATCAATTTTACACACTGACCAAAATGTGGATGCAGGAAAGAGTTTGAGAACATCAGTGTGTAAAGACTGGTGATGACCAGTCCAACAAAGATACTAAAATCTGCAGATCCAAATGGGCAGACATAGAGATCACACAAATCAAATGTCTATGGGCCAGACAGGTAATATAAATTGGAAAGCAGGTCCTGTGTATTACAGAAGGGAGCAGGGCACATGGAAACTAGAGAGGAGGTGTGTTACTGAATGGGGGGGTGGTCTCTACACAGCTCCATCTGACTATGCCGAATGGGAACGGGGATGCCTTGTTATGAAATTTTACAATATTTGAAGAGAAGCCAGAAATCTAGATTGCATGTGAAAGCCTCATGATTTGTAAAGTAATATCAAGTAACTCAAAAAAAAATTTTTTTTTTTTGCAGTACGTGGGCCTCTCACTGCTGTGGCCTCTCCCGTTTTGGAGCACAGGCTCCGGACGCGCAGGCTCAGCGGCCATGGCTCACGGGCCCAGCTGCTCCGCGGCATGTGGGATCTTCCTGGACCGGGGCATGAACCCGTGTCCCCTGCATCGGCAGGCGGACTCTCAACCACTGCGCTACCAGGGAAGCCCTCAAAAAAAATTTTTTTTAATGTTGTGCAAATTTAACAAAACATATATATATATATATACATATATATATATATATATTTTTTTAATATTTATTTGGCTGTGCCAGGTCTTAGTTGCAGCACACAGGATCTTCATTGTGAAGTGCGGGATCTTCATTGTGGCATGCTGGATCTTTAGCTGTGGCATGTGGGATCTATTTCCCTGACCAGGGATCAAACCCGGGTCCCCTGCATTGGGAGCATGGAGTCTTAGCTGCTGGACCACCAGGGAAGTACCCTTACAGAACATATTTTGAGCTAGATAGGACCCCGAGTCACCAGTTTGCAATCTCTGCCCTAATTGGACATTATTCTTTGGAGCAATATACACTGTGTGTTCAAATAATCTTCCTCAACTCAGTAATATTTGTGGATATTTTAGTTACCTCCATAATGTGGTCTATTCTTTTGAATATTCTCATCATATGAAATATACATTCTTTAGTGGTAAGCCAAATTTTCGAAAATAGTCAAAATAATAAAAACATGAGTACCCTTAATAAAAAGAGAAAAACTGGGAAAAATGAATTTGGGTTTATTTTTTATCTCTCACTTTCACTACCCCCAACACATTTGTCAGATATTCTAGTAGGTAGGAGGGCTGTAGGTGTGGGGGAAAGGGAGTCCTGACTCTGCCCAAAGGAAGGAATGTGGAGGAACAGAGCCTGGTTTATAGACTGGTGTCTCAAAGAACCGGGGGTGGGGGTGGGGCTGGGGGGCACCTCCATCACTGATTGAATTAATTATAATCTCTTCAACTTGGCATTTAAAACAATATAGCCCTACACTACATCTCAAGTCTTATCTCTTGGTGTTGCAAGAACACATTATCATGCTTTCCCACCTCTGTGTTTGTTTATCCAACACTCTCCACCTCAGTCAGTTGAAATGCTACTTGAACTTCAAAATTCATATGCTACCTCATCCAAAAATCTTCTGCTAATGTTTTGGAGTTATCCTCTCTTTTGAGTTTCCATAGAACTTCTCATTTGTATTTTGACATTTATATTCTGCTTTGAAATACAGATTCTTGAGTTCTTGTCTTGTCCCCACCAGACTACTATGATGTTTAGAACATCAACTATTATTTTTGATAATCTGGAGTGCCTAACATTAAGCTTTGCACAAATTATGCACTGGAGATTTCTGTCTTGTGTTGATAAGAAGATGAGTAAGTTGGTAAGAAGATGGATACATCTAGTGGTAGAACTGAAAAATTGCATGCAACTTTTGCTTTATCTAAAACAGTTATCATAACCTCCTCTCCAACAACAAAAAAAGATTGCCTCAACGATACTACAGATGGCTTCAACTTTAATCTCTATTGAGGAATGCACTGTGTTACTTCTTAGGCAGACACTGAGCTCTCTTATAGCATTTTTTAAAAATAAATTTATATATTTTATTTATTTATTTTGGCTGCTTTGGTTCTTTGCTGCTGTGCGTGGTTTTCTCTAGTTGCAGTGAGCGGGGGCTACTCTTCGTTGCGGTGCACGGGCTTCTCACTGCAGTGGCTTCTCTTGTTACGGAGCACAGGCTCTAGGCGGGCTTCAGTAGTTGTGGCACTCAGGCTCAGTAGCTGTGGCTCGCAGGCTGTAGAGCACAGGCTCAGTAGTTGTGGCACACTGGCTTAGTTGCCCCGCAGCATGTGGGATCATCCCGAACCAGGGCTCGAACCTGTGTCCCCTGCATTGGCAGGTGGATTCTTTTTCTTTTTTTTTTAACATCTTTATTGGAGTGTAATTGCTTTACAATGGTGTGTTGGTTTCTGCTTTATAACAAAGTGAATCAGCTATACATATACATATATCCCCATATCTCCTCTCCCTTGCATCTCCCTCCCACCCTCCCTATCCCACCCCTCTAGGTGGTCACAAAGCACCTAGCTGATCTCCCTGTGCTATGCAGCTGCTTCCCACTAGCTATCTATTTTACATTTGGCAGCGTATATATGTCCATGCCACTCTTTCACTTCATCCCAGCTTACCCTTCCCCCTCCCGATGTCCTCAAGTCCATTCTCTACTTATGTGTCTTTATTCCTGTCCTACCCCTAGGTTTTTCAGAACCATTTTTTAAAAATTCCGTATATATGTGTTAGCATACGGTATTTGTTTTTCTGACTTACTTCACTCTGTATGACAGACTCTAGGTCCATCCACCTCACTACAAATAACTCAATTTCGTTTCTTTTTATGGCTGAGTAATATTGCATCGTATATACGTGCCACATCTTCTTTATCCATTCATTTGTTGATGGACACTTAGGTTGCTTCCACGTCCTGGCTATTGCAAAGAGTGCTGCAATGAATATTGTGGTATATGACTTTTTGAATTATGGTTTTCTCAGGGTATATGCCCAGTAGTGGGATTGCTGGGTCATATGGTAGTTCTATTTGTAGTTTTTTAAGCAACCTCCATACTGCTGTCCATAATGGCTGTATCAATTTACATTCCCACCAACAGTGCAAGAGGGTTCCCTTTTCTCCACATCCTCTCCAGCATTTATTGTTTGTAGATTTTTTGATGATGGCCATTCTGACTGGTGTGAGATGATATCTCACTGTAGTTTTGATTTGCATTTCTCTAATGATTAGTGATGTTGAGCCTTCTTTCATGTGTTTGTTGGCAATCTGTATGTCTTCTTTGGAGAAATGTCTATTTAGGTCTTCTGCCCATTTTTGGATTGGGTTGTTTGTGTTTTTGACATTGAGCTGGCAGGCAGATTCTTAACCACTGCGCCACCAGGGAAGCCCTCTTATAGCATTTTTGATCAAAACACTGTGTGCAAGATATTTCTCTAGATTATAAAAGATGCTACAAACAATCATAAAGATTCCTGTAAATGGGTAAGTTTCCTTTATCAGGCTTAGATAAGTGCCACCATTGTTTTATGACCCATGACATAAATATCTTGGACTAAATGCAGATATTCTCTAATTCTTCTAGTTTAGCAAACCCATACTTGTGGAATTTGTGAACGAAAGGATGCTCTATAAGAGCTGGTTCTCAGTATGTTTCTAACTATTAATCACTCAAGGACAAGTCCAGAAAAGTTAAGCTTAACATTTTGAAATGTAGGTTTTTACAGAAGTTTTTAGAGCACGATTTCTGATAGATAGGGACCTATCCAATGATCTAAAGGTCTTACCTGACAGAATTTCCAGCTGATTGCTGCTTTCACATTCCACTTTCTCCTTACTCTCTTTTCCCCAGGCTTAAAAGGATTTCAGGGGCAGAAAAGCGCTCACCAGCGATGGGGGCCATGCAGGATGATCTCAAGACCTGAGGAAATGTTTGGTAATTCATAAAACAGTTCGGAGACCCTATTTTAGTATTTGGTATCTTTTAAAATTGGCTTTCTAAAAAATAAAGAAAAAAAGAAAGTTAAGGTGGTTTTGACAATAGGGCTAAAGTAAAAATGATGATATAATGCTTTCTTAGATTAATTTTAAAATGTCATATATGTTATTTTGTGTACAGTCATTCTAGTTCTGTTCCTAAGCACAAATATCTGGCATTTCACTAAAATTTTTGTGACATGATGGTAAATTGAAAAACTTGGCCACAATACTTTGCAGCTCTTCTCATCAATAAGATGAGAAAAGAAACTATTTGGTTCTCTCCCGTCTCTTGAATGAATCTGGGCTGACTGTTTGACTTGCTTTGAATGTGGTGGAAGTGACACTGTATAAGTCCGTAGAGACTCATCTTCAGGGAGCCTTGCAGCTCCTGGTTTTTCCTTCTGGGAACGCTGCCCTAAGACCACCATGTAAGGAAACTGGTCTAGCCTACTAAAGATGAGAGGACATATGGAGAAGAACCAATGGCCAGCCCTGTGAGTGAGGCTGTCTTGGACCTTCCAGCCCAGCTAACCCTCTAGCTGAATGCAGCCCTATGAGTGAGCCCAGGCAAAACCTCCACCTTTTGAAGGGTGGACCCCAAAGAACTTGAGCTATCATTAGTCCATCACTATATTTCTGTTGTATTCATCTATTGCTTTGTAACTAGCTATCCCAAAACTTAGTGGTTTAAAACAATCCCTGTGCATTTACTCACAGTTGTGCAACTTGGGTTCGCTGGACTTAGCAGGACAGCTCTTTGCCTGCGGCTGGGAATTCAAGACAGGTTTTCCCACAAGTCTGGTGTCTCACTGTGACAGCTGGAACATCAAGGGCTTGGCCAATGTGACACTGTGATAAAATAAGACATCTATATTTGGTCTTCGTCCCAGTTCCTGTCACAGAGCTCTTAAAATTTTTGTGATTTCCTGAGTGATGTGGTGAGAGAAGGGTCTTTGTTAATCATAATAAACCCTTTTCAACCATGCTTGAGT
This sequence comes from Grampus griseus, assembly GCF_964374135.1. Taxonomy (NCBI): domain Eukaryota; kingdom Metazoa; phylum Chordata; class Mammalia; order Artiodactyla; family Delphinidae; genus Grampus; species Grampus griseus. The sequence continues at coordinate 99,603,701 of NC_139018.1, forward strand.
TTATGTTAATAAGATGAATGGTGGCCAAAAGCCCCAGGATACAGGCTGGTCACCAGAGGAACCAACCAAGTGACTAGAGGATTAGAACTTTCAGTCCCACCCCCAGCCTCCATGGAGAGGAGAGAAGCTGGAGACTGAGTTAATGATCAATGGCCAGTGATTTAATCAATCATACCTACAAAATGGGACCTTCCTAAAATGACTAAACTATAGATTGTTCAGAGAGCTTCTAGTTTGGTGAACGTGTCTATGTGCCGGGAGGATGCACACCCCAAATTCACGGGACAGAAGCTCCTGTGCTCAGGATTCTTCCAGACCCCACCCCATGCACCTATTCCTTTGGCTGTTCCTCTGTACCCTTTACAGTATCCTTTATAATAAGCCAATAATAGTAAGCAGAGTGTTTCCCTGAGTTCTGAGCCATTATAGCAAATTATCAAACCTGAGGGGAGGGTCGTGGGAACTCCTGATTCGTAGCCAGAAGTTGGACAGAAGTTGGATAGAAGTTGGACAGAAGTGTGGGTAACCTGGGGACCCACTATTTGCATAGTGGGACTGATCCCCTTAACCTGTGTGCTAACTCTAGATTAATAATGTCAAAATTGAATTAAATTGTGGGACACCACTTCGTGTGCACAGAGAATTGGAGAATTGCTTGGTGTGGAAAATCTACACACTTGGCGTCAGAAGTGCTACGAGCAGAGAAACAGTTTTCTTTTAGCCAGGCACCTTTCAGCTCTCCATCTGGGTGGCTGAACCTCTTTCCATGTGGCTTGGGGCTCCAAGAGGGCAAACGTGGAAGCTGCACAGTCTTTTAAGACCTGGCACAGTATCACTTCTGCTGCTTCTATTTGTCAAAACAGGTCACGAAGCCAGCCCAGACTCAAGGGGAGGAGAAATAGACTTCTGGTCTCTATGCAAGGACACAAAAGATTTTGTGGCCATCTTTTTACTTTTTATTTATTTATTTATTTATTTTATTTATTTTTGGCTGCATTGGGCCTTCGTTGCTGTGCACGGGCTTTCTTTAGATGGGTCGAGTGGGGTCGACTCTTCATTGCGGTGTGTGGGCTTCTCATTGTGGTGGCTTCTCTTGTTGCGGAGCACAGGCTCTAGCTGCGCGGGCTTCAGTAGTTGTGGCGCGTTGGTTCAGTAGTTGTGGTTCACGGGCTCTAGAGCGCAGACTCAGTAGTTGTGGCTCACGGGCTTTGTTGCTCTGCAGCATATGGGATCTTCCCGGACCAGGGCTCGAACCCGTGTCCCCTGCGTTGGCAGGCGGATTCTTAACCACTGCACCATCAGGGAAGCCCTTTGTGGCCATCTTTATCATCTATCACAATCCATCCTCTGGCCATAAATTACTGGCATTTCTCCCTTATGCAAAACACATTCATCTCTTCCAGTACCTCCCAAAGTCTCACCCAGTATGGCAGCTGCTCGGTGCCCAGAATTTCATCATTTGGATCAGGTCTGGATGTGGATGAGGTTGCTTGGGTGTGGCTTTTCTCAGTCTGGAAACCTGTGAACTAAAAATTCAAGTTATCTGCCACCATCACCAACCCCCCTCCCCCAACCCCACATGCAGTGGTGAGAGAGGGATAAGATAGCAGCAGATGCTCCCGTTCTCAGGGGGAGGACATTAAAGGCACGTAGCAGGCACGGGTCCTTAGCAGTTCTAAAAGCCAGCTGTACACATGTTGCCAGTTTCCCTAGGTCTGGAGGGAGGGATTATTGCTTGATTGGGGCCTGCTCCTGCTCCCTCCTCCACCACACCCCGCCAAATTACCATCACATCACCTTGTTCTTTTTTTCTTGCCATTTGAAATGATCTTGTTTATGAATTTTCTAATATGTTCACTTTTTCCTCAATCCATTGTTCTTAGCTGTTGGCTCTGTCCTCTGAGACCTTTTTCATTTTCCATGAGAAATGGTTCATCTCTGAGGCTGATTTCTCAGTCTGCTTCTTGCTCATGGAAAGGTGGGAGCCCAGAGGCCTCTTTTCATTTTCAACTGTCTTTGTTCCTTTAAGTGTGTACAGTTCCTTTTAAAATGCTGTGGATGTTCTGTATGGTAAATTATAATCTACTCCATTAGACAAGAGTCACACACCGATCCACACATCTCTTGGGAACGGGCCCTCTGCATTTTGGGCTCTGAGGTCTTAAAATAGGTCTTACAGCCACACCCTCAACTTGATCTTGACTAAGATCACGTTTGGCTGGCAGCATGCTGAGGCCATTTATTATTTTTTCTGCTTGAAAACTGAAATTCTCGTTCATCCTTCCTTCCCATATTTTATGACAGGCAGCTAAAAGAAGCAGATTAACCCCTTTGGCATTCTACTTGGAAGTTTCCTTTGGACAGATCCACAAGTTCATTAAGTACATTTTCTATCTTACATGTTACCGCAGTCATCAGCTTTACCAGCTGTTCCCCAGCTTTACAACACAGATGACCATCTTTCCAGCGTTCCATTTGCTCACTGCCTTTGCCACCCTTCCAGCCTTCCTCCATGGCTCAATCTCAAAATCACCTGCTTTAGGTTTCCGTTACAGCAGCACCCCACTTCCAGGTGCTACTTTCTCTTTCCGTTTTCTATTGCCATGTAATTAACCACCCCCCAAAATAATGACTGAAAACAGTGATTTATTGTTTCTCATGATTTTGTGGGTTGACTGCAGTAACGTGACCACGTTCTTTTAGGAGCTCGGTGGCGCTGCACTGTCCAAGGTGAACTCTCATCCTCCAGAGGGTGTCTCCATGTGGCCCCTCATCACTCACTAGTCTAGCTCAAGTCACTTTTCAGCATGGTGGCTAGCTTCCAGAGACAGCGTTCCAAGAGGACAAGCTCTAGTGTGCAAGTGCTAATCCAGTCTCCTTCTACCATGCTTGCTAATGTCCCACTGGCCAAAGCAAAGCACACGATCAAGTAAACTTGCTTATGAGTTTTCTAATTTGTTTACTATTTTCCTCTCCCTACCAAAATATAATATCAGGGGTTCTTATCTACTTTGTTCATAGCTGTATTCCCAGAATTCCAAGTAGCTCCAGTACATACTAAGTACTTAATAAACTTTTTCTTTTTGTTTTCTGGCTGTGTGGCATGCAGGATACCAAGGACATGAATATTGGAAGGGATGATTTGTTGGGGGTCACTGTCTACCACACTCTCCAGCTGTATGTCTGACCAGTTTCTCCCTTGTTTATTATGCTGAATTTACACTGTGTTCCTTGCTGTTCCCTGACACAGAAATCTCTTCCTTGCCTCAGTCTTTTTGATTTTCTCTGCCTGGTTCACTCTATACCCAGTCTTCAAATTGCTGTTCTTTTATATTCTTCAGGTATCAGCTGAAATGTCACACCTCCCCTCCTTCCACCAGGCCGAGTTACTATCACATTACCTTGTTCCTTTCTTTCTTGACATTTGAAATAAACTTGTTTATGAATTTTCTAATTTGTTTACTATTTTCCTCTCCCTACCAAAATATAATATCAGGGGTTCTTGTCTACTTTGTTCATAGCTGTATTCCCAGAATTCCAAGTAGGTCCAGTACATACTAAGTACTTAATAAACTTTTTCTTTTTTTCTTTTTTTTTCTGGCTCTGTGGCATGCAGGATCTTAGTTCCCTGACCTGGGATTGAACCCATGCCCCCTGCAGTGGAACCATGGAGCCTAACCACTGGACCGCAAGGGAATTCCCAATAAATGTTTCTGACGTGTGATGAATGAACAAATGGATGGACAAATGGATGAACTAACTAAATCAGTGTAAAAAAATTTGTAAGTAAATATGTTTATTTTTGTAGAAACTGTATCAAAGTTTTAAACAACTACTGACTACTAAAAATCAGGAGTGATCCAGAAAAAGCCTTTTTGAGAACTGGACTGAACAATGGTTATAGCTTTCTGAAATATTTAAAATAAATGATATACTTGAGATTTGTTTCAAGATAATCTGGAGAACATGGGGAAAATGGATTGGAGTACAGAGAAAATGAGACTGACTGTGAATTGATACTTATTTAAGTTGGGTTAAGGGTACATGAAGGTTCATTATACTGTTCTCTTAACTTACATATTTGTTTGAAATTTCCATAATAAAAAGTTTTAAAATTACATGTAGATTATTAAGGGACTGAAGAGCATTGGAAAGACTGTGAGAAATATTCATAAGTATGAACTAATTTATTAATATTCCTACTTCTCCTACATCTTTTAGAAAGAGATATGATGGGAGGCATTTTAAAGATCATCTAGAAATGTCATTGGCTAGATAATCTGAAGGTTATTTAGATGTTGCATTTAACCTGTAATAGACCTTATTTTAAAATATTCCTGGAACTTTGCATGTGGAACAGATTTCGGTAAAGCAAGTCATTTCCCCATTGATTTCCATTCAATTTTGAAGACATGCTCTCATACCTCCTGATTTCCCAGTCTGCTAATTATAGCCCAAGGTAGGAGATGGGAAGTACAGAGCTCATGTAAGCATTGGCATTTTGCCTTGATCTGGGGCTCAATCAGGTATCTGATGCAAGAAATTTTTATGTTCTCTGCCTGGATCAAGAAGAAGCCAGGGAGAGCAGGAGCTTGCCTCCACAGATGCCATCCTCAAACTGACAACTGCTTTGCCTGGCTTTGTTATCAGTCTGGGGAGTTGCTAGTCTGTTGGCAGAATTCAATTAATAAGGACTTTTAATGATTATATATCTTCCTTACAAGTCATAATTTGGGGAAATATAGAAGAAATACAGTTTTGTCCCTGGTATCAAAGAGCCTGAAGATTTCAAGGGCTTAGGAACAAGTCCAGCCTTAAGCATTATATAATATTTTCCATCCAGAACTAGAAGAAGAGTAATGTGTTTGGGGGCTGTCATATCCTGGGCATTCATTTAAGGGATCAGGGCCATGGGGCCAAAATCATTCAGCACAAAGCTTATTCATGAGTGAGCAATGGAATCGATGATGTGGTTCTTGGGGCAGAAGACCAGGTGACTGGTTTGCAGGCAGAGGAGTGAGCTCTCCCACTCCTAGAGATCCCCAGATTTATTATAACTAGGCAAATCCATTCAGGAAGACCATTCTGCTGGGCATCTCTGCCTCTGGAATAGAGATAAGGCAACAAGTATGAATTTGTTTTAATGGAAGTCTCTTTGCTGGGGGATTTGTCCTCACTCAGAATTCATACACACCCCCCTAGATTTAATGCTGTCTGATTATAAAAATGGTTGGAAGAAGGCCAAAACACAGAAATAGAGGTGTGTGGAGGGAAGAGACCTGGGGTAAGAGAAGCATAACAGTTTAGGGTGCTCTCAGCTGCAAGTAACAGTGAACCGCAAGTGTGGGTTAACTTCAGGCAGCTTCTCGTTCTCAGGGAGGCCCTGAATTTATACTGGAGGCCAGGGGCCAGGTGGCCTGAGTATTGGTCTTGAGTCATCACTTTTCTCACCTTTCCAAACCCAGTTTTCCCATTTGAACAAGGAGGGTGTGGTCTAACTTCTCTGAGATATCAGGATCTAAAGATCCAGGAATATTTGGTGTGTAGTTCCTGTAGGTGGGTAGTAGATCATGGACAAGTGGGAGGAACTAGTTCCTCATTTTGTGATTATGTTCAAAGGCCCACATTGACCTTGGCTTTTTGGAATAAGTTAAATGAAGGTACCTGCCACGGTGCTCAATGAATGTGTCTCCTGCTTCCTTCCCATAGGTGAAGCCCACCTTCCATATGTAGGACCACATCACCTGGACAAGAGAGAGAAGCAGTTCTGATTTGCAAATGCAAACACAAGCCTATGTCAAGACTTCCTTTCAAAAAGGGCTTATTAAATTAAAAAAATATACATTTGCATAGCATAATTTCACATAGACAACAGTAGACTCCAATCACAAAAATAAAAATATAAAAATGTTATATTCTTATTGGAATTCAGTTAGATTTGAGGATGTTACCATTTACAGACTCATGATAAAACAGTAGTTTAATCAAAGATCTGTTTAATGCAAATATTTGGAGTCCTACCAGAAAGACCATAAGGCTATTGTCAAATCAGTTAAATGTCTGTTACAAGCAGTAAGGGTGACCATCTGCTGTGGTTGGCAAAAAATTAACATATTTCAAAATACAAACACTTCTCAGTCTACCCCTACAGACCTCAAAGCAGTCATCTTCGCTATAGACAGTTTGGATCTAATATCTAGTACTTCAACTAAAACGATATCCAATGTCTTTAAACAGGCAAGAGATATTGGATAATAAATGTTCCATTTATTTGCTATTATGAAAGATGACAAGTTCTTAGCTTATTAATACTTCGTGCCTTGTTGAGAAACTCAATCTGAAAATCCCTGGTGTTAATTCAATTAGGCAAACAAGGATTGTGCCCTTGCTATAGACAGTTCATTGGGCTCCATTGTTTGAGGTATACAATGAAAGGAGACTTCAGGGAGCCTCCAATTTAGTGGGGGCTATGGATACGCACGTTTGCCCATACAAGGCAGAATACTATCACAGAGACTGAATCCAGTGCCACAGGAGTCTTCTTATTTTATAGGCTTGTAAGGCAAAGGTTACCCCTAAGATGGCAGTTGCGGTGGATTTTGAAGGAAAGTATGACCTCAGTTAAAGAAAAAAAAAGTACAGAGGACAGCCTGAGCAAGACTAACAGGCATAGGAATGCACTCTACTCAGGACATAGCACGTGGTCCTGTTTGGCTACATGCGTTTTGTAAGATGAAGCTCAAAAAGTTGTGTGGGAACAATGGTGGGCATCTATTATGATTTTTGCCTGGCTTTGATTCTCCTTCTTCTAGAAACAGCACCATGGTTTTCCCTTGGGAATCTATGCCTGCCCTCTTTTTCAGCTCATGTGACTTGAAGGAGCTGATTGTGCAATGCCATGAATACCATCTAAAAGGCTTGGATTTTGAGTTCCATATTTCAAATCTCTTATTTAATAGAAGGGAGAATCATGAAAACCTTTGTAAATGAAAGAATGTTCAAACATGTACAGAAGTAAAACAAAACAAAACAGTGAATCTCTATAAGCCCCATACCCAGACTAAACAATTATAGGCATACCTCATTGTATTGTGCTTTGGTTTATTGCACTTTGCAGATAATGTGTTTTTTACAAATTGGAGGTTTGTAGCAAGCCTGAGTTGAGCAAGTCTATCAGCGCCATTTTCCCAACAGCATTATTTCTAAATTAAGGTATGTACATTTTTTTTGTTTGTTTGTTTGTTTTTGTTTTGTTTTTTGCGGTACGTGGGCCTCTCACTGTTGTGGCCTTTCCTGTTGCGGAGCACAGGCTCCGGACACGCAGGCTCAGCCGCCATGGCTCACGGGCCCAGCCGCTCCGCGGCATGGGGGATCCTCCCGGACCGGGGCACGAACCCGTGTCCCCTGCATCGGCAGGCGGACTCTCAACCACTGCGCCACCAGGGAAGCCCCTGTACATTGTTTTTTTTTTAGAAATAATGCTATTGCACACTTAATAGACTACAGTATAGTGTAAACATAACTTTTACATACACTGGCAGACCAAAAAATTCATGCGACTCGCTTTATTGCAATATTCACTTGATTGCAGTGGTCTGAAACCAAACCTGCAATATTTCTGAGGTATGCCTGTGTCAAGATTTTATCATTCTTCCTCTATCCTCCGCTCTGTCTTTTGCCAAAGTATTTCAGAGCAAATCCTGGACATCCCGTGTTTTCAATTCTATGTATTTTAGCATGCGTCTCTAGAAAGTATGGACATTTTCTTACAAACAAAATGTCATCGTCACACCTAATGATTCTTTGGGATTGACTAATCCCCAGTCCATATTAAAATTCCCACTGCTATATTTAAAATAGATAACCAACAAGGACCTACTGTATAGCACAGGGAACTCTGCTCAATATTCTGTAATAACCTAAATGGGAAAAGAATTTGAAAGAGAATGGATACATGTATATGTATAACTGAATCACTCTGCTGTACACCTGAAACTAACACAACATTATTAATCAACTATACTTCAAAATAAAATAAAAATTGAAAAACAAAATAAAGTAAAATCTCCCTATCTAAAAAACGTCTTTGGTTAGCTGGCTTGTTTAAATCATGTTCTAAACAAGGTCCACACATGGAATGTGGTTTTTATAGCTCTTCAGTTTATTTTAATCCACAGCAGCCCTACTCACCCCACCTTTTTCCTTTATTTACTATGAACTTTAATATAACGTTTTAAAAAGTGTCTTTTAATCTACAGGTTCTCCTTCCATTGCTTTTTCTTTTTTTTCCTTGTAAGTTATTTGTTAAAGAAACTCAACTGTTTGGCCTGTAGTTTCCCAGACTCTGGATTCTACTGATTATATCTCCATGATGCAGTGTTTCATGATCTGTGTACTTCCTGTAAATTGGTAATTGGGTACAGAGACTTGATTAGATTTCAGTTTAATTTTTGAAGGCAAGGCTACTTAATTGTGAACTGTACTCTTCTATATTGGGGCACATGATGTCTTTTTAATTCTCTCTTTGTGATATTAGTAGCTGTCAATGCCCATTGTCTAGATCCATTCAATTCATTAGGGATTGCAAAATGACGATATTCCAATTTTATCACTCCCTTACTTATTAGCTAAAACATTTCTATATAGAGTAGCTCCCCCTCATCTATTATTTGATTATCCAGTAGTATAGCTCACATAGGAAAGGCAGGATAAATATTTGATTGTTTCCCTTTACCCAGTTTTAAAAATAATAAGTTGGTTGCCTATCACCCTCAAAAGGTGACCAATTAATTTTTTAGGATCATTAAAACTCATGGATTAAAACATTTTAAGTGTGTCAATCCCCTGAAGTTATTACCCCTATGGAGTTTAATTGTTCCAACTCTGGCCAGTGGCAGCTTCTTCAAGTTGGGTCTTATGTCCTTTTGACATGACCTCAGTAGTATTTGATAGTTTCCTTGCTATCGTATGGCAAGATATTCCATGAGTTCACACTGATACTTCCAATGCAAAGTCAGGACTGTAATGTTTTTACTTAACATCTTCTGTTTTACATCGGTATCACCTTTCTTCTGAGAATCCAGGTTCTCAGAGACCAGAGAATGATAGAATTAGAAGATCACACAATTACAGTGTGCATGGTCTTGCATTATACCCCACTACAGTCTCAGCAAAATCACCCATTGTACCATCACCAGTACTACTGAAACAGTTTAAAAACTGTTTGCATATACTCTCTCCATTTTCTTTAGTTTGATTTTATATACATTTTCAGAGCATATAGCCAATACATAGTATGCTCTTTCTTCTCTAACCCTCATGTGGTCTTTGTTTTACAAGTAAATAGGTATTTAATGCTCACCACCGGTCCTTAGGTTGACATCTCTCTAGTCGTTTGGACATTTGAAGTCTGTTCTCTAGTAGATTCTTTACGAAATGTGCAAGGAAACAATATTAAATGCCTGTGCTCCCCCAATGTTTCTAAAAGAGGATGGCATCAAGCATAGATTTTTATTTTATTTTTTTGGCTAACCTGATAGGTAAGGAGGGCCAACTTGGCATAGTTTTAATTTGTATTTCTCTTAGTATGAATCAGGTTGAGAATTTTTTTTTAATGTTTAAGGATCATTTCTTCTTTCTGTGAGCTGTCTGTTCACATCTTTTGTCCACTTTTCTATGGGGTTGTTGGTGTTCCTTCTTCCCCCGTTTTTAGGAGTTCTTTCCATATTGGAGCCATTACTCCTTTGTATGTGGTATGTGTTAGAAATATCTCTTCCTACTTTGTCATTTGTTATTTGACTTTACTTATAGGGATTTAGGAATATGACTCTACGTTTAATACCTAGTAGGGTCAACCCCTCAGACATTGCTTTTTTTTTAAAGATTTTGTTTTGGCGGGGGGCTACAATTAATTATATTCTAAGAATACATTCAACTTGTCTAGAAAAAAAGATTGACATTTTTGTTGGGATCATGTTAAATTCATCAATTATCTTAGTGATGTTGTGTCTTCCCATCTAAGAACACGGTTTTCTCATTCCATTTGCTCTAGTCTACCTTGTGTCTTTCAGTAAAAGTGTTTTACAAATTCTCCTTATATAACTTTTGCACGTTTCCCATTAGGTTCATGGCTGGATATTTTATCTTTTTTCTTGCTAGCATAAAAAGGATCTTCTCTTGCATTATATCTTCTAGCTGGTTATTGTTTATATATATGAAGAACACTGATTTCTGAATATCAAAAGCTTTTGAGTTAAGGATTTCAAAGGTGACATAGTACAGAGATGATTAGAAAAGTGAGAGATAATTAAGTTATCGATATTTCAAGTGAGAAATGAATCCATGTACCAGGGCAGGATCAGGAGGGAAAAGAAGAACAAGGAGATAGGGACATCAAAGGTATAGAACTTGGAAACTAATTTGATGTTGAGGAGAGGATAAAGGAAAGGGCACATGAGCTTTCAACTGAGTGACTGCAATGATGGTAATGTTGTTAACAAATAATAGGAAGAGGAGAGGGTTGGGGAAAAGAGAGTGGATTTCAATTCTGGGTGCTTAGATTTTAAGACTGGAAGTCAGGGAGAGGCTGGAAGCCATCTGGAGGAGCTGTAGGAGTGTTAGAAATGACTAGGGAGAGAAAGCAGAATGAGAAAAGACAATGATAGGATGTTGAAGGATTTCTATATCTAAATAATAGGCAGAGGAAGCCGATTTATGAGAGAGATGGGCAATGAGGGGTCTGAGGTAGGAAGTGAACCAGAAAATAAAGCCATAGAAACCAAAGGAACAGTGTCGCAGGATTTACTAATTATGAAATCACCAGTAATTTTGAGACAGCCATTTCAGAACTGTTGTGAGGGTGTGGTAAAATTATGAAAGACTAAGTAGAGAGATTATATTGACTAGGGGTGAATTGGCGTAGGAAATTTAAACTCTGTGTCCTTCAAACATGTGAAATCTAAATACATGGTATCATGATTTAAATAATCTATGAAGGTGTCAGTTAAACAAACATGCTCAGGTGACAATAACTTGGTTTAAATTAAATTTTGTTAACGGTGATTTCTTATGGACACATAACCTAATTCAAAGTTCAGCCCTTTGTCTGAATATAATTCTTACTTTACCTCCTGACAGATGTGATATGTGTGTGTTCAAGTAAAACAGTGCATTTTAGTGCTAAAAAGGACAAGAATTTTTCCCACTCCTAGGTGAATGTCTGTTCTTTTATGTAGGCATTTATAACAATCATAATAGTTTATATTTAGGGTTTACAAAATATTGTCATTTCTCACTGAACTTCACAAAAGATTCTGGGATGTAACCAGAACAGAGGTCATTATTCTTCATAAAGTGCAAAGAGGGGGAAAGAATGACAGAACCAGGTCTGGATCTCCGATGTTCATGACTCCTACCTTGTAGGCGCATGAGTCAGAGTTATGTGTAGGAAATGTTTATTCTAGGTATTTTAAGCAAAAAAATACTTAATGCAGGGAATTTGGTACTTCTACATAACATGGAAGAACAAGCTTTAGACTGTGCCTCCAGAAATGACAACCAGAACAACACGGTAGAGTTGATCATTTGGGGGACAAGTTCATACCTGAGACCACTCCACGGATCAGGAAGCCAGACCAGGAAGTTGCTGATACTGCTGCTGTTACCATCACTGCCGCCACTCGACTGTATCTTGATATTCACGGAACTGCTGACTTGGCACTGGGACGTGGACCCTAGATACCAAAGAATCTCAAGAATGGCCTCTAGAACATTGCTGCTGCTATGAGCTTGCTTTCAAGAAAATCACCAAAAATGGGTAGGAGGATAGCTTCTGTTTCATTTTCATCCTCCAGATCTTGCAAGAATGCATCGAATAGACAGCATGCAATTCATATCCAGAACCCAAGCTGTGAGGAAGTCTAGAAAATGTAGTTTTGGGCTTCCCAGGGTCTGCATAAGAGGAAGAGGCTGGAACAGAAATTGAGCAAGCTGTTCCACGGTACTTGCCATAGTAAAACTTTTGTCTTCATTCAAGATGTTGGCAAAAATAACGAACAGGCCAGAACCACGTGGCACACCACTAGGAAATGCTCTCCAGATGGTTATCATTACTAGTACTCATATAACTTGGTAGGGTGATGGTTATAATTGGCAGAGCTGAGATTTAAACCTAGGTCTGACACCAATGACCGGAAAGCCGTATTTCCTTTTGATTCAATCAATTTTCTTTTGTTGTTTAACTAGCTTAGAATCCACCTGAATTTATTCTTTATATTGGGCAGTCATGAAACACTATTCAAATCTGTGCTAAAATCAGGGTATTCTTTCCAAGAGTCTCTCCTGATTTACCAATTTCAACGAAAAGGAGATGCAAGTTTGTCATTCTGCAGGGGAACCCACGATGGTTTAGTGATCCCCATGCTAATCTAACATTCCCCACTCCTGCTTAAAACCTTCTAGTGGCTACATTGGTTAGAATTTGCATTTGCGTTGAGTAACAGAAAACTCAGAATGACTTGAACCAGAAAGAAACTTCTGCCTCACATAAAACACATCCAGAGGCAACAGTCAGGACTAGAAGGGCAGCTTCCCTCACAGTCATCAGGGCTTCGGGCTCTTTCTATCTTGTTACTCCATCATCCTCTGTGGCCTTACCGCAAAGTCCAAGGGAGCTACTGGAGTTCTAGTCATCATATCTACATTCTAGCCAGCTGAGAGGAAGGAGTGCAGGAACACTTCGAAGAAACACACAAACCTTTTGATTCTTTTTGGCTGAGTACTTGGTAAGCAGCTCCACTTAGCTACAAGGGAAGCTGGTAAATGTCTTCTGTGCAGATGGCTAGGAGAATGTGTTAGTGGCAAACAGCAGTCTCTGCTACAGTGACATCACTGCATCCTGCAATCCTGTTCATTGTGCATCTTCCTCATCATATTGTAAAATTTAAAAATGGCAGATGTCTTCTCCTACTCCTGGCACAGACACTGACATATTTTAGGCACTTTATCATTTGTTCAACAAAACATTTTTTGCCTAGTTTTTATTTCCTGATGAAATTTAAGAGGTGGTTTTAAAATAGATATGATTAGGTATACCTGTAAGACGTGCTTGAAAATCTGTGCGTAAAACAAAATTTTCTATTTAAATCTTACTTCTCCCTTGATTTCCAATACATTAGGGCATGTATTTCCAAGGGGGGGGAGAAGGGGAAAGGAACGCAAATAATTTAGAGGAAACTTACAAAATACAGGCAAAATCCAAAAGCAACAAAAATGCAAAGGAAGTATAAGAAATATAAGGATCAGAGGTTAAACAGAAACAAAATTCCCACGAAAATCAAATTTAATTTTAAATTTTAAGCCAGAATGAAAATTTCAAAGAAGCCACCAAATCAAACTACTACTGTAGGTAATTTGAACAAGTATCTTCAAGTACAGCATAATAGTTGAGAACTTGGCTTTGGAACCAAGTTAATTGCAGCTCTTCCTATTATTAGCTGTTACTCCTACCAGTTAATATCTGAGCTAAAATTTTCTCACTTGAAAAATGATATTCTTTCGTAATTGTTACAATGAGAAAATCAGAATATATGTGAAGTATTTAATACAAGGTTTAGTGCAAGGAAATATTCTATATATGGTAGTAATACCATTCTCATGATACATTTCACTTATAAAACTATTTTCCCTTCTCTCTAAAATTAAGTAGTTCTTAGAAATAAAACCTATCTTGAAAGTTGTTGCCTTTTTGTTTTTCCCCTTCTAAACTTATAGCTCCAGGACTAGTCATATACGTATTTTTTAAAAATTCCAGATCATGTGCTATTGATAAATGATCCCATTCACAAATTTGTAATTCTAATTATTTAAAAATTCATTGATAGCAATGTATATCAAAATAAATCTCTACAGACTCAACAGAATCAAAATCTCGGTCTTCTATGACAGTAATAGGTACTGAGGCAATTTACACTTATGATATTCCATAATATCTGATTTTCAACTCAAGAGAGGGAGGCAAGACACAAGTTAACAGTTTACACTAGTTTACAGGCTACTTCTAAATGTAGTCCTTACTAACGACCTCTTTTGCCCAGTTCATGGATCCTCAGAGTGTGACCGCTCACCTTTTTTCTTCTAGATAGCATGCCATATATACTTCTAATTTGCACTTATCAAAGAACATGCAATCAGTTCTTCACAAGACTATGAGCCTCTCTCAAAGGTGGGCACAATATCTTAAGTCCCTGGTATCTTCTCTAGGTTATGGAACTCATTTTCAGTGGATGATCACATGCTCCTGGAAATGGGCCCCTCCCCTAGCTATAAAAGATGAATCAAGAATCTAAACTAGTTAGTTTTATGGTGGGCCTTGACCTTCTTTTTTCTAACAAGATTAAGTAGGGGGTGGAGTGGGAGGGAGTAATGGGAGAGTATGGGAAAGATATTTTTCTCTCTGATAAAAGGCTGAGAGCTGCCCTTACCACCTTGTTTGGGATGTATGAAGATACCATATTTGGAGCTGTGGTAGTCATCTTGTGACCATGAGGCAATAGACACAGAACAGCAACGCTGAAGCTGATGGAACACAGAAAAAAACACTGAGTCACTGAATGAATCTGAGCACCTCCTATCACCAAAATTCTTATTAAGCTAAAAATAAATGTCCTTATGGCTGAAGTCAGTGTTAGGTTTTCTCTTACTTGCAGCCAAAAGCACCTCAGTTACTACATAACACTTCTTCCTCCAGAATTTCTTATTGGTTCATTATATCCATTGGTTCCTGTTCTGCTTGCCTGTTCTTCACCAAAATGCCTATAATGCTTTTGGACATAGCTATGCTTTAAAATTTTCTGTTACTTTTCTATTCAAAGTTCCCCAAATACCCATATCTAGGTACTACACAGACTAACATTTGAAAGCAAACAGTATATGTCAGTGAACGAAAGGAAAGACCTTTTTTTTTTTTTTTTGGACAACATAAAGCTCTATGCCATGTATCATTCATTGGTAATAAACTCTAAGTTAGTAGCAGAGTTCTGATGAACAAAATAAGATCTGTGTAGCCCTCCGGATTAATAGCAGAGAATAGATTAGCAGCACTGTTCCTCCTGATGCTGATTTTTTCCCATTTTCTCAACTTTCATGAGATCAAAGGAAGAAATGCTTCAGGTCTGTTTACAAAATGGCATGCTGTCTACATAAAACGGATCCCATAAATCACCTTAAGATCCAGTCAGTTTAATATAAAATGTTTTTAATTGTTTTTGAAAACATTTAAAAAACAATTTTTGAGCACTTTCAATAAAAAAAGAGAACTGAAATGCTACTGCAATATTCAACTACTGTAGTTTCAGCAGGTACAACAGACAACAAAACACTGGGGAAATCTTGAATTTTTGCACTAAATGAAAACATGAAACAGGGCTTGTTTTTGTCATTTATGGTGTAGTAAAACACATTATAGTACAAGACTGTTATATGAACCTCTGATGCACTGCACAAAAAAACACTTTCCTTCTTTTCAGTTCAAAAGTCAGTGCTTATTGCAATTATATGCAAAATTATTTACTTCATGAAGTCTTATCATGATAAACAGTATGCAAAATGTTTAAAACATCAAAACAATGAAAATAATCTGAGAAAAGAACATATTCAACAATAACTAAGCAGAATTAGTAAACATAAAAAAGCAAATAACTTGTGAATAACTATGCTTGTCTGGTTAACAATGAACCAGTTTCAGTACAGCCAAGAAAAAAAAAAAAAGTGGTTACAGGAATACCTAGTACTGTACAAGATAAGTCAATAACACTCATGCACATTTTGTGATCATGTATTAACATGGTGAAGCAAACTAAACTTAACTTTTCCTGCTGTAATATTCTCATGTAAGAGAATAAGAAATAGAAATATCTCATTGAGATTAATGCACATTGCTACATAAGACAATTTTATCTGTCACTTTGATGACATTTTGTCTTTTCATAATGAAACACATTTAAAAAGTTTAATCTGTGGACTGTATTGGTTGCATTTATCCTAAGAGATGTGCCTACCACAGGTTCAACAAATTTAGTGCAATATATGAACCCCAGAAAGTTTGCTGGACGAATTCAACCAAATTTAAAGTGTTTGCTGCAATACTGTACAAGGGGTTAAAAATCCTCCAGTCTTTATATTTTTATCAAAAAAGATTTCCATTATTTTTGTATTAGTAGGAAGTTAATAATGTAAACAAGGGATTAGAATGGCCTCAAAATCTCCTTTTCAGAGTATCTCATGTAGAAAGGCTCCCATCATTTGTTAAAAGAAATCACACAGTTTCCTTTGGGTATTGCATACTTTGGTGTGCAGTAGTGCTGTGTCTCAATGTACAGTGAAGAAATAACTAGCATCAAGAAAGAAAGTCTAACAGATCATTAAATCAAGATAACAGCAAACACACACAAATGCCAATAACTAGGACATATCAATATATAAACCTCTGAGCCAAACCTAGCACCATTTATTTATCAAAATGTTAATACCCTACTTTGCAAATTTATTGAAAAATGAAATCTTATTAAATTAAACCCTTCATCACATTTGTTAAATATTCATGGATTGTAGTCTTCTGATTGGCTTACTAATTAAGGTAAAGGAAAGCTTAGCTAGGCTCAAGGTAGCATAGAAATGGTTTAATGTTAGCTTTAAAAACTTAACGGCAATTTTTAAGTCTATTTGAAACTGATCTTGAAGCTCACTTAAATGGAGCTGTCAACTAATGAGAAGATTTGTGTCAGCATGAAATTCATAAATAATTATTCACAAAACAAAATGGGAGCCGCAGAGAGAAACATTTTAAAACAAATCCTGAGTGCTTCTTTTGCAATTGTGGTTATCACAATAAATAAAAATTAAGCATGTTATAAAATGCTCCTCTTCTTCAAGTACTATTGATATCCCCTTTGTTTTATCAGAGGTACAAAGATTTGTGACTTCAGACCTCAGGTGGTGAAATGTTTTCTGTTTAGTTTTTTATGTTCTCTCCTGCTTATTTGTCTTTCAAAGGGATTCCCATGATCAAATTGCATTTCTATATTCAGGAGCAGTGAAGGAGTCAGTCACTAAATCGAGGACTTATAATTAAAACCCTTCAAAATAAATCTTAAATAGAATTTTAATATGTGCATGCAGACATACTGTGATGAAACTAAGAAAATGCTTTTAGTTTCCTTCTAAATTCCCCTATCTCAACTACCAAATAATAAAACATAAAATATTCTTCTAACATGCTTTTATTTATTCTATTAAATTACAATGTTTGGAATTACGTACTTGTTTTGTTTGTGTGTGTGTGCACGTGCGGGCATGTCTCTGTGTAAGCTCCACGTTAAAATCAACATTTTAAAAGAAGACTAATGCAAGGTCACAAATATAAATGGCTACTAGTTTTTTCCTTTTAAATATTTTAGCGCAGCTTTTGCTTTCCTTACATTAATATTTAATTTTCCATTATCTTCTCCTATTTAAGCCCTTCGTTGCAGGTGCAAATGGTACTGAAGTCCCAGAAAGTCCTACAGAGATTTTTTTTTCATTCTACAGTAGCTCTATGCTTCAAGCCTAAATATTTATAATAACCTGAATATTATCCCTGTTTCAAGGAAGACCTTCTTGTCTACAGTTCACCTTAACTATGATTTCATATCTAAATGATAATGCCAACAACAAAAAATATCCTATACCTAAAATCAATGGTTTCCTCTAAAATCTGTGCAGATCAACCAATGAATTAAAATAAACTTATACAAAATAAAGATCTAGACTGCTCTCGTAAAAGCTGGTTATTCTTTTGCTTACTAGCAAACAATGTGATTAAATGGGGAACATTATAAAATTGAAAACCTAATATTTGTTTTTCTACAGCCTACTCTCTTCAGAAACTTGTTAAGAGCTGAGGCGAGTCTAACCATTTCCTACTGAAGAAGAAACCGCTTCTGCAGCAAACTCTTAAAATGTCACAATTAATAGTAAGTGTTTCTGCTGCGGGAGGCACTTCCATTAAGACAAATACAATACATATGTCTTTCGATACAGTGTGCTACATATTATAAAATACAATTTAACCCAACATTTCAACAGTAGGGTGGTCCTTGCTTTCTATCCATTCAAAACCTGATGAAGTCATAGAGCTCATGGATTCACTGCAAATTTGTTGAAATAATGGGTCATTCTTTAATTCTTCCAGTGTAGCTTCATCATCTTGTCCCTGCTGACGACCTGGATCAAACAGTAGATTTGGATCTAAAGCGTTCAAATCATTGATGCTGCCTGAGAGCTCAGAAGACAACCTGATGTCGCTAGAAAAATCAGATGCAGGATTAGTGAGATCAGATGCTACCTGACCTACCAGCTGCTGGTTGGTTTGCAAGCTGTCTCCACTCAACAGGTCTTTAACAGTGCTACTGAAATCTAATTGTTGCTCTCCAATTTCTGATTGTGCTTGATTATCGCCAGGAGAAAAACTGATCTGATCGGTGCTATTACTTTTGGTGAGGTAAGATGGTGCTTGGAATTCATAAATAGAAGTGCTGGAATCGATCATATTCTGCGGATTGGCACTAGGAAAGACAGTGGAAGTTTCCAAAATCTGAGTGAGATTCATCCGGGCTGTATAATTGGAGGGCAGGTTGTTCATGCCCAAACCTCTCACTGCATCATCATTGTCAGAATCAAGTTTACTCAACAAAACATTGGTTATTTTTTTACTGTTTGTTTGCTTCTGAAGAGCATTTGGGAAGGCTGTTTGCATCATGACTGTCAATGGAACCGACTGACTTCTTTGAGCTATGTTGTTGGCACATGCATCCGTGTGAACGTTTGTGAAAATATGAACTTCAGGGGTTACTGGACTTCCAAAGGGGGTCACATTAGATCGGGGGATATTAGATACTGGGTAGAGGGTGCTTCCACTAAGATTACGTTGGCGATGAACAGCAGGGCTCACGCTTCGGCACCGGAAGTTGCTGCTGGCCGAAGAGTTAGTTCCTTTATTATCAAGAGGGGCAGGGACCGCAAAGCCCTCCTGTTTGTTGGTGTTACTTACAGTGGCACCTTGATGCTGCACAGGAGAGACAGGAGTCAGACGACCAAAATGAGTGTCATGATGTCTGGATTGAGACTGGTAGGACTGTCCAGGCACAGCAAAAGCATGAGGTTTCCTGAAACGGTCTTCCACTAGTTCCTGATAGCTTGGGAGAATGCCATGGCCAGAAACGGATGAATTACCAACCCCACTATACCCATTATTCATCCATTCAAGCTTGGTTTTGTCGGGGTGTGTGGCCATGGGTCTCTGCATCGGTTTCACAGGACTACTTGAGACAATGCTGGCGTCATGATATGCCATACTGGAGCTTATTGGGGTAAATGCAAATGGATTCCTGCATTCCACGGGGCTGGGAGGGACACTGCTGCTGCAGTTAGAATGGGGAGTACCGATGGGTGTATGTCGGCTACTTCCTAAAGCACTATCCACGGGCGTGGTCTGGGCCAACCTGGAGCAAGGGCTCTCCCGTGACAGGCTCTGAGACCCAGCAACCACTTCAGATGTAGGGGTGGGGGTGGGGGTGGGGGTCGGGGTCGGGGTGGGGGTCGGGGTGGGGGTGGGGATCGGAGTGCCATTGCTACGGATGGGGTGATAGAAGTGGGTGCTGGGGGCGTGAGATGACGCTGGAGCGCCTGGAGTCACAGACTGACTCTGAAGGGTCATTCCCAAACAGTTACCGTAAGCATGGGAATTGTTCATTGACATCTGCTGCTCCATGAGTACCAGCTCCTCTACAATACTGTCCTGTGTAAGCTCCTCATCGAAAGGAAAGTAGCTTTCATTTGCTTGGGAAACAGAAGGCTCGAACTCCTTCAGTTCGGACTGTAGAGGTAACTGATCTGAAGACTGTGCTTGCATTTGACTCAAAGAAGATTCTTGTATCTGGCTGTGTAGTTGCTGGGAATACGTGTCCTGTGGCATTCCTTCTAATTCCCAAACAGACTTCTCTAAGTCATTGATATCAGAGTGCTCAGGAACTGTCATGACACTGATATCTTGCTGTTGTTCACAGCCGGCAGATAGAAACTCAGAATCCTTAGTGACCTGTTGCCATTCATTTGGATTAAAGCTGCCATGCGATTTTGAATCACTGTCCAAGAGAAAGACACTGCCTTCAAGCTTTACTTTTATATCTGGAGATGATGATGGTGTGGTTTGCTGTTCTGAAGCTAAATCACTGGTAACAAGAGCAGAGGAATTCACTTGCTGAGGATGACTTGCCACTACGTGTGAGTTAACATTTGTTGATACCTTGCTAGGAATCTGAGAACCTGCTGCTGAACTTTCCGTTTTCCCTGAATGTGGAACCTTTTGGTCCTTCTTAACACTGCCTGGTTTCTGACCTTCTGAGATAACTGCAGAAAGCTGTTCCACAATTGGTTTCTTTACAGGAGGCACCTGGGACTCTTGCAATGCAGAAGACAGCCGCTTTCTTGGACTTTTAGTGCATAATTTAGGGTCTTTATTTATTGAGTCACCATTAGATGGTGAGCTGGTGCTGGTGAAAGTTAAGTTCTGAGTGGCAACTGAGAGAGTGATAGTGCTTTGATTATTGCCTGTTGAAGTGCCTGGCAGAATTTCATTACAGCGATTTTTACATTTGGTCCTCTGGTCACAGACCTTAGTTGCTTTTATTTCATTAACACCTTCATTTGAAGGTTTTTGCACTACTCCCTCTGTATTACTTTTCTGCCCTGAGAGGGCACTAGGTGTTGTTTTGGGCACGTCAGCCCCATCAGAGTTCTCTTGGCACTGTAGAGGATGCTCATCTGATGACATCTCAGGTTCCATTTTGACTTCCACAGCAGATGGTCCCCCGGTGCTGCTGGTCCTGGATCCAGGAGACTGAAGTGAAACAACAGAACCATTCTTGATCTGTGGAATGGTCCTTGATTCTTCCGTTGTTGCTGCAGCACTGTTTACTGAGGCAGAATGTTTCAGAGGGGCACTACTGTTGCTGGGTGTGAGGGATATTGCTGTCATTTTCACCACATTTAGAGAACTCACGTGTGACGTGGGTACAACAGCGGTTTTGATGGGACTACTAGTAAAGAGGACAGTAGTTGGAGAGCGGATGGTGAGGGCACTGGTGTTGGCTGGTTTGGGTAAGATCTGAGGGTAGCGGTGCCGGGCAGAGCGATCCCCCCCAGGACTGGCTGGGACGTGCTGAGGAGTCTTTGGTGCCTGCTTCACAGACTGCATGTGCTGAGTGACCACCTGTACATTGAGGGGAAGAACTTTGCCGTCAGAAGAACTCATTGGACTTGGTGAAGTTACCAGTTGCCTGGTCCGTTGGACCTGTTAAAAAGGCGGAAAACAAAAATATCAGATGTAACAAGTCTAGAATATAAATAGCAATTCATATATTCATTAGTATTAAGGCATTTAATACATGTAATGCTAAAAACAAAAAAAAAGACAGTTCGTATGTTAGACAAGTTTTTAGACCAGATTCGATAGGATCAGACAAGTAAATACTATAATAAATGCAACACAGTGTAATACAGTTACCAAATACAATGATATGTAAGAAGAGTATTAAGACTTCAATGAAAAACTTCACATTTGTGATGAATACTTGCTAAAACAATGAATTTGAAGGAGGTTATAGGAGCAGAAATAAAATCTTGAAGAAACATGCAACTATAAAGGTATCTAACTGGAGTCTGTGGCAAGATGACTCACTCACAGGGGAGACTGTCTTATAAATGGATCTACCTTGGGCATTACTAATAAACCACTGTGGATAAGGTCTCAGATAAAACTACTGCCTTCCCCAGTTTGCTCTACAATGAATAGTGCAAGAGTATGGTTCCCAGGTATTCCATGTTTCAATAACATGATGATGACGATGATAAGGATAATGATAAGAACAGGAAAAACCACAAGATACTATATTTCCCTAATAACATCATAAATAACAACATAAAATACCATCTTGCTTTAGCATGATGCACTCTCATTTTATTTTTATTTTTTTATTTTTAAACATTAAAAAACAATTATTTATTTATTTTTGGCTGCTTTGGCTCTTTGTTGCTGCGTGTGGGCTTTTCTCTAGTTGCGGCGAGTGGGGGCTACTCTTCGTTGTGGTGCATGGGCTTCTCATTGCGGTGGCTTCTCTTGTTGTTCGGCATGGGCTCTAGGAGCACGGGCTTCAGTAGTTGTGGCATGCGGGCTCAACAGTTGTGGCTCACGGGCTCTAGAGCGCAGGCTCAGTAGTTGTGGTGCATGGGCCTAGTTGCTCTGTGGCATGTGGGATCTTCCCGGACCAGGGCTTGAACCCGTGTCCCCTGCACTGGCAGGCGGATTCTTAACCGTGGCGCCACTAGGAAAGCCCATGCACTCTCATTTTAAAAGCCTCTTCATCATAAACTCAGTTGTGTGAGACAGACAAGTAGACCATAACCTCTATTTGTTGATAAGGAAAGAGACTCAGAGTAGCTTAGAGACTTGACCAAGGTCCCACCACTGAGACAAGTCTATGTTAATGTACTACCAACACATATTACAATTTTGCTCCATCTGAATGTTAAAAAGGAAACAAATATAAACCAAAAAAAGTTTGCAATTTTGTCACCTTTGCTTGGCTAGAGATGAAACAACTCTGAAAATGACTCATCTCTTACATAAAGCTCTGACTGGTTATGTGCAAACTTGTATGTCTTGTAATTGCACTTCCGTTCCTTTTATAGCTCACGCTGTAATCAACAACGTATATCCTGAATAAAAGAACCGACTGAAGTGAAATCTGTGTGTGGTCACAAAATCAGTTTATAACTGAATCTACACCTATACTTGCCTCCTTCTTCTGTGCCACTTTTAACTAAACAACTGACTTCCCACAATCCCAGTAAGGCCAAATGCTATTTAATGATATTACCGGAATGGGACTAGGGACAGCTGCCACAACGATACCAATAGGCTGAGGAGAGAGGATTGCAGGATTTCCATTAGAAAGACTAGTCACTCCATTGGTTGTAGCGCCTTCTGATTTTTTTGCTGAGGATTCTCCTGGCAAAGGGGATTGTAGTTTCTGTTCTTGTTGTTTCTTTTGGATTTTCCGTTGCAATTGCTGTTTAGCGTCAATAGGAGATGGCAGAGTCTTCACTTGGGGCTGAAAGGAATTACTTTCAGCTGTAGGTATAAAAGCAGAAGGCTGGGTAATTCCTTTAATTCCTGAAAATAAACAGAAAGTAAAGCTAAAAGACTCCTCTTTATAGAAAGCGGTTACAACTCAATTTCTAAGACTATGTAGCCATTTACTGGACAAAGCAACCAAACCCAGCAAATTTTAACTCACAGTTTCTTTATGAAGCATAAATATTACACTTCCAGTTTATAAACATTTGTCAATACGGTTTTAACTGACACCTTAAAAAACGGTTCAACTTGGGTGACAGCTGTAGTTATATCTGCAATAATAGATGAAGATTTTGAAAAGAGTAGTAGCTATGTCACTAATGTGCAAAAGCTAAGATAAATGCCAAGAGAGCATGTTTTACATATTATCAGTAGATGTCAGAAAAATCTTCCTTCCCCTTTCTCTAATTAAGAAATTCATGCATTTTCATGATTTTAATACTCAGTCCACAAGGGGTACTCAATAAATATTTGCTGAAACCATCCATATCTTAGAAAAAAATTGTACGGGGAAAACAAGTCTTTAATTCTACATGAATTTCATGAAAACAGGTAATACAATTTTAACCGCTTTAATTAATTAATTAATTACTCCAGTATGACCTACGAGAAACTAAGCAGAGCTTCTTAATAAGACTGAGGTTAAGATATTCTAAAAAAGGGTCACTGAGAAAGCTTTTTAAAGTAGTAGTAAGATCAACACTGAGGAAAAGGAATGATAAAATAAGCAAGGGATAAATTTTAAGAAAACTTGATTATGTAATACAACTAATTTTTCAAAAGCTCATTTCACATTTAGGGAGTGGCATTAAGATCATTAGATAGTGAGCAGGGGTCAGTAGAAACAGTGGAGAGAGGCAAAGGGAGGACACCCCTGTCCTGCTGGCACATCCTGACCTTCCCTTCCCCAGCCGTTTCTGCTTTTCATCTTGTCAACAGCAACAGCTTCGTGAGTGGGAGGCGGGAAGGAGAGAAAGGGACTGTAAACTCTAACCTACACACTCACTGCTCAACAATCCCACATGTTCTGACCGCCCTTCTATCACCTAAGTACTATTCTTTCTCCTCAAATCCAACTCGAATTGCGCTGCTCCCATCCAGTCCGCAGCCTCGGCTCTGGCTGCTCAGCACCTGAACCCGAGGGCCTGTGCCAACCGCTCAAGCTCGCTGTCTCATGCCTCCTGCTAGGGTTTCTGGACAGGCATGAGTTCCAAGCAGCTGCTTACAAAGGACGTCTGTAATACAACCTGTTCTTAATATGGAGACGATATTTACAAAAAACCAAGTGCACCTTCAAAGGAAGAAGATTCATCACTACCAAAGATATTTTTAAAAGTGGCAATGGGGCTTCCCTGGTGGTGCAGTGGTTAGGAATCTCCCTGCCAATGCAGGGGACACGGGTTCAAGCCCTGGTCCGGGAAGATCTCACATGCTGCGGAGCAGCTAAGCCGTGTGCCACAACTACTGAGCCTGAGCTCTAGAGCCTGTGAGCGGCAACTGCTGAGCCCAGGTGCCACAACTACTGAAGCCCGTGCACCTAGAGCCCACGCTCCACAACAAGAGAAGCCACCGCAATGAGGAGCCTGTGCACCACAACGAAGAGAAAGACGCTTGCTGCAACCAGAGAAAGCCTGCATGCAGCAGCGAAGACCCACTGCAGCCAAAAATAAATTAAAAAAAAAAAGTGGCAGTGGCTGCGAACGAAATTTCAGAAGATTGTTAAAAAAACAGTCAGCCTCCCGAGCTACTTTCAAAAAGTGAAAATGCCTACTTATATATGTGATTTTTAGTATTTTGGTTTAAAAAATATACCTTTCTTCACACTTAGCCTTAAAAATCCATTCATTCAACATTTCTTTCAGTGAGACTATGTGAATAATGTGGGAAATAAGAAGATAGAGATGTCTCTGTTTCTTTACCCCATGATACCTCCTAAGTCCTCAACTTGTGGACGTACTCTTCTGGGTGTCAGTAGGGGTAGCAGAAAGAGAACACAGAAAGCTGAAGGGCCCATATCTTTTAGAACCTCATTTTGCCAGAAGCTAGGAAGACAGTCTGGTGTAAAGGAGTAACCTGGGTTTTGGAGAAGGACAAACCAGGATTCAAATTCTGGCTAATTCCACTACTTATTTGACTATGGACAAATTACTTAACCTCCCTGAATCTGTTTCCCGATCTGTAAAATGGGAATAAATAACCCCTACCTTACAGGACCGCTGGGAGAATAAATGAGGTAACAGATGTGAGCTATCTAGCTAGATAAGGCTGCCTAAGCACTCTTCTGCCCCTGTGTAACTACATAACTATACAGATTAGAGCCATCCATTTTATATCGAGACAGGAAAAACTATGAGGAGGCTCTTGTAAAAAGCTATTTTGCTGATATTTATGGTCCTCAATTGACAATAAAATGAGAGAACAGAACAATCTCTCTCACACACATACTGCAAATGCTTAAAGCTTCTGATAAATTTAAACAGAGAAAAAAGATTCCTTATTAAAATAATGAAGTTAAGATAGAAAAGTAAAGTCATTTAAGAGTATAATTATAATTATAATTCTGGCTGTGATAAATCTACTGTTTCATATTAATAAATTTTTTATAGAAGTTATAATTTCCTAGAGTAATAAAAAAATGTATTCACTCTTTTTTTAGGTTTATAAAGTATGACTGAAATGAGACATTTTAAAAATTTCATTAAAATAGATACTTTACACAGCTATTAATTTAGGAGGGAATTATTATTCCAACGATACTGTCAGTCCTAATACTGTTAATTCTTAAGTTGCTATCTGAATAAAAATACTCATCTGAATGCATATTAAAAAAATCACTCTTGCTATTTCATAGTAATGCTTCACATGGTTTATTTTTTGTGAGACTAAGGTACCTTTCACATTGTCCAAAGATCATTTCACTTATAAGTATTAGTTTTGGGGATAGGAGTCTTAGCAAGTAATTAAAAAACTTAATCTTACTTTATATTTGTAATATTTAATTTATCAATTTAGAAATACATATATACTTAAAAGTACACATACACATCTTCTTTAAACTTTAAAACAGCAATGGAAAAATTAATGAAATACCAACTAGGAAATCATAAAAGTTTCATACTTAAGCAGAGCAACATACAAAGCTATAACTTAAAGTTTATCATGAAAGAACTATTATTTTTGTTAGCTCAACAAGCCCATCTGAATTTAGTATTAAGGGAAGTAAGAGTGGACGCATACAAATACTAAAAAGACAAAGGAGGTTTTTAGCTAAGCTCTTCTTTTTACTACCAACTCTAAAGACAGTTAACACCCTGTCAGTTTTAGCTTGTTAATAATTTTGTACCTGGTGGTGCTGCGGCCATTACAGTTAGAGCCGCCATCGACTTGGTGCCTATATAGTGACTTTTTACAAGGAAGCGGGCTAATTCCAAGACCGTGTCAAATGGCTGGCTTAACACTTTCTGGGCCCATTCACACACAAGACGGCAAGCAGAAGTGATAACTTCCTCATCAATATTTTGAAGCTGCCCAGAAGGTTCAGCTCCTTCCAACTAAACAAAGGAAAAAGGAAAAAACTTTTAAAAGAAAGTTCAGAGAAATTAAATTGAAGCACACTTAAGATACATGTTCTTAATCAGAAGACACAATATAAAACTATTGAGTCAAAGTAGTACTAAGTGAGTGGTACTGGCAGGCATAAAAGTACTGCAAATATGAGGTCTATGCCTATACCCACTGGTGCACAGCCACCAGCAGTGTTGTGAATATAACATTTAAACATATATTGTTAAACATATATGGAGACTAACAGATCTTTTGAATTTTTTAAAAAGCCTTTTCTAACATCAAGAAAACAAGCTATGCCATAAGCCGTATTTCCTCTTCTGAAAACATTCGTTCTACACGTTATTCTATAACTTAAATTTTCCTCTTGACAATATATACCATAGATATATCTACCAATCAGGAACTTTAGATCCATCTTTTTTCTCCTTAATTTCACGAACCACGGTGATATAAGTCATATATGCTAACAGTTACCAGCCACTGTTGAATTTTTTGGCTCATTTATTTAGTAAAAGACAGTTCCTGGTCCCTGGTTTTATCCAAATGAGACCATGCAGAATCGTTTCAATGTTGATAATAAGGTACAATTCTACTTATCAAAAAGAAAAGGCAGAAATTCTTACCCCATCCCCAGTTTTGTGAAAATCAAGATTGGGTAGTGTTGGCATATGAACAAAAGCTTTTTTTCTTAGTCCACTGTAGCAATACGTAATAAATGGTTAAGGTCTGAAGTACTCGAAATTAAATGAACTGTTTATATAGTTAGCACTTGAAAAGTAACCATATATGAAATGAGAATAAAATCAGCCTGAGATACCATCGACTTTCTGAATTCTTCTGTAAAAGAAAACTTAATTATTAGAAGCTCAGGACACCTTTACTCTTTTGAAACTGAAACAGTCCTTGTAGAATGTTACTGGCTCAAATGGAACAAAATGATTTTCATCTGTTATAAATTTTATGAATAAATGTTCCTAATAAGCGGTGCCAGCCACCAGTAACAAACAGGTCAGAAGGAAAGGAATATCCAGATGGAAACCTGGCAGAGAGAAGGGAAACTTTAGCCCAGGGCACTGGGACAAAAACAACTCTTATGAGTGTCACAAGAGCTTTAACCTTTTCACTTCTCTTTTTCCACTGAAACGTACAGGATTATCACCTGTAACATGCCAAAGACACATGAAGACATTTTTGTTTGTACTCAGGAAACAAGACTCGGTCGTGCAACAACTGGTTACAGAACACCTGGAGCCGTTTGAGAAAAGCAGCCTCTCCCCTTCCCCTCTTCATCTCCCCCACAGCAGAATTTTTATGTTTTGGAAAAGGCCAAAAGCTAAGCAGAGAGAAATGATGCATTTCTAATATGATACAGAGACCCTCCATGTTACAATCTTCTTCCAAGGGTAGGAAGAACTTTAGTAAACTCTTAATTTTAATTTCCTTACTTCTGTTTGCTCCTAAGTATTTCTCTATCATGAGAGGGGCCTTTTCTATGCCCTGGCTTTAATTTTAATACAGCCTTTAAAGGGTTGGATGAAAATACAAAGAGAACACTAATCCTACAGCACAAGTTCCACAAAAAAATTGTTTGAATGTTGTATATATTGCCAAAGAGATCCCTATGTTTCTAAATTAGAGGAAGGAAAGATGATAAACTAACATCTTTCTCCACTTTCACTGATATAATTTACAACTGCTGTACTGTGGCGTGCCTTAGTAATTCTATTGTTAAGGAAAAGAAGATCAGACCATTGAGAACACATTATAGTGACAGAGTAAGGTGAAATCTATCACAATCCTAATAACCACTATTTGTTATTTCTCTTGCAGTGTGATAAACAGCTGGGAAAATACAATTTACAATTATTCTAAGTACTTTTGAGTCGTTTATATTTGTTGATTTAAATTTATTTCTAAATATAGTTGCTAGTTGAACTACAGCAGCAGATGTTCTGTAATAAGGGAGAACTTAAAGAGATTACTAAAAACCATTCTGGTAAAGGATATTTAGATTTGCCTCTCGTGCCCAGACGACGTGCCTTCATGTTTGGAAAGACATTTTTCATGATCTTTCCAAAGTCAGCAGCACTTAATGGATGGTAACCAAGATTGTCACAATAGCTCCTGCAAAAGAAGGAGGGATCAATTCAGAGAGAGCAACAGAATTCAGAATCATATTAGCACAGCGTTATTTCAGTCCAATTTGACCCCTATGACAAAGTGAAAAAACACATCTTCAAGTCATTCACCACAAATTTCATTGATACATGCTCATCCTTCTTTAAAGACTAACTCAGGCTTACTTAGCTTGTTTCATCCTCAGGGTACACAGTACTACTGCTTTTAATAGCAAAAACTTGCAGTAAGACATTGGCAGTACAAAGTTTTCCAGCTACAATCCAAACGTGCATTCTGAAATGAGAATATCCAGGCTCGACCAGTAAGGCTATACGTTTCCACATATATATCAAGCTCACATACTGGAATAATTTCCAATGTAAACATTATGTGTGTCAGACATTAGAGACAAAACTACTACATGGTTTGGAATAGAAACACGATGTATTAGAACTAAAAGGGACCTTAGGGATCATCTATACCAACACTCTCATTTTACCAATAAGGGAAAAAAATGAAGGCACAGTGTTCTCACCCCCCCTCCCCCATTATTGCAAGGAGAAGGTACCTTGTAAGGCAGTAACTTCAAGTGGGACCAGGGAAACAAGCCAAGTCTCACCTACTACTAGATCAGGTGTTCTGTTTTTCTATACAGCTGCCAGTCATGGGTAAAAGGCCAATTCCTTCTCTACCAGTTCAGCAGCAGGAAAATGCCATGTCCTGTTCTGGCTACCAAGGCCAACAGTTATGAGGAGAACCGCTACCAAAGAGCAAGTCAGAGGAATTCCAAAATAACTCAATCAAATCTCCCCAGCTCATCCCCCATTTCAGCATCAACTAGAGCAGCTTCTTGATGAAGCAGTCATGCAGTAGAGAGCCAAGGAGAGAGGTTTAGGATGAAGAAGGAAAACCCCTGGAATGGGCAGCATATAACAGTAACTGGGACTTGAGTTCTTGTAGATGGCTGAATACCCTGGCAACATTCTTGAAGTGACCTGAATTCCAGAAGTCAAATTGGTAGACTCAGGAGAAGGTTGGGACCCCTGGGAGACTTAATAGAGAGAACAGGGTAGGTCTGAAGACTGGTGTTTTTCTTGATTGTGCCCTCCCTATCCCAGCACCAAATACCACACACTTCTGCTGGGGGTGGGGCTGAGGGGAAGGAGAAGAGTTGCC
Organism: Grampus griseus; assembly: GCF_964374135.1. Classification (NCBI taxonomy): domain Eukaryota; kingdom Metazoa; phylum Chordata; class Mammalia; order Artiodactyla; family Delphinidae; genus Grampus; species Grampus griseus. Next base: position 99,633,792 of record NC_139018.1, read on the forward strand.
TGGCAAGTGCATTCTCAACAATGCTGCACAGTAGGGAGAAGGGAAAGGAGCTAATATGTATCGAAAACTCCCTCTATAAGAAATATCAGATACATCATATGTAAGTTGAGACTAATACTCCAAGTGTCTGGGGGCCAAGGTTTAAAGCACAAAGTGAAGGAGTGACTATTTTGGGGGGCTGACAATTTAAATCAATTGCATCAAATCATAACCATCTCAGTAGCAAGTTAAATTGGTCATCTTTATGGTTTAAACCAGCGCAGAAAGAAAATGTGAATGATCTCTTTTACACCTTAGGGACTTGATACTTGTTTCCTCTACCTGGAATATTTTCTTACCCTTCAAGCCCCTGCTTGTTATGATTTTGAAAGGGTCTCTACTGACTACCCTATCTAAAGCAGTGCTCTCCTGCCATACCCTCACCATATTCCTTGTGTGTGTACTTTCTTTTCAATGCCTGACTTAAAATTATGTAACAGCCAATTTATTTGTTATGTATCCTCCATTAGACTGTAAGTTCAACCAGGGCAGTGACCATATCTATCTGGTTCATCACTGTATTCTTAGCACTCGGAACAAGACTGAAGAGTCATATTATGCCCACGTGTCACATTAAACCTTAATATGACATACAACTTAAAATGACTTTAAATATGACTTAATAAGTATGTCACATTTAAAATGACAAGAAACCTTAAAGAAACACATAAAACAAACAAAGCAAAAAAGAAAACAGTGCCCACTGGCTCCTATGACAGCACTGGCAGAGGGGCCTAAAAAAACTGAAACCAAATAAAGAGAATCAAAGCAATGAGTCTAATGAGAGATATAATATCCATTCTCTTCTCCTTTTGTGATTTAGGTTTTGATATTTTTTCCATTATATTAGTATACCGAAGTTCTTTATTTTGGCAGAAGGGGTAGGTGGAAGGTTGACAAAATTAAGTATCAGGATGATGAATGCAAAATTTGTTTGTCAAACTGAACTAATCCTGAGTGTGATTTCAGAATGTGACCATCTAGTTTCATCTGGTTTTTGATTCTTATTTATTCCACTAGAAGCAGGGAATTCACTATTTGGAAGGATAACAATGAACTTACCTTTAAAATACTCTTTAGTGGATAAATATATAAAGTATCGGTTGGCCAAAAGGTTCGTTTGGTTTTTTCTGTAAGATGGCTCTAGTAGCACTTATTGTCTTTAACTTCATTCAAAACAATTTTGTTAGATTGTATGTGACAGCTGTCATATCAGCGTGCACTTAAAAAAAGACATCAAAACTGGTGAATTTTTGTGTAGCCATTTTAATATTGAAGATGGAAGAAAAAAAGCAACATTATTTCAAGAAAGGTAAAAACGCAACCGAAATGCAAAAAAAGATTTGTGCAGCACATGGAGAAGGTGCTGTGACTGACTGAAGGTGTCAAAAGTGGTTTGCGAAGTTCTGTGCTGGAGATTTCTCGTTGGACAATGTTCCACGGTTGGGTAGACAATTGAAGTTGATAGTGATCAAATAGAGATACTAATTGAGATCAATCAACGTCATCCCACGTGGGAGATAGCAGACATACTCAAAATATCCAAATCAAGCGCTGAAAATCATTTGCACCAGCTTGGTTATGTTCATCGCTTTCATGTTTGGGTTCCACATAAGTTAAGCGAAAAAAACCTTCTTGACCGTATTTCCACATGTGATTCTCTACTAAAACATAACGAAAACGCTCTGTTTTTAAAACAAACTGTGATGGGCGATGAAAAGTGGATACCGTACAATAATGTGAAACAGAACAGATCATGGGGCAAGCGAAATGAACCACCACCAACCACACCAAAGGCCGGTCTTCACCCAAAGAAGGTGATGTTGTGTATATGGTGGTATTGGAAGGGAGTCCTCTATTATGAACTCCTTCTGGAAAATCAAAGATTAAGTCAAACAAGTTCCCAATTAGACCAACTGAAAGCAGCACTCCACGAAAAGCATCCAGAACTAGTCAACAGAAAACACAGAATCTTCCATCAGGACAATGCAAGACCACATGTTTCTCTGATGACCAGGCAAAAACTATTACAGCTTGGCTGGGAAGTTCTGATTCATCCACCATATTCAACAGACATTGCACCTTCAGATTTCCATTTATTTTGGTCTTTACAAAATCCTCTTAATGGAAAAAATTTCAATTCCCTGGAAGACTGTAAAAGGCACCTGGAACAGTTCTTTGCTCAAAAAGATAAAGTTTTGGGAAGATGGAATTATGAAGTTGCCTGAAAAATGGCAGAAGGTGAATACGTTGTTCCATAAAGTTCTTGGTGAAAATGAAAAATGTCTTTTATTTTTACTTAAAACCGAAGGCACTTTTTGGCCAACCCAATACTTTGGAGACATATAATAAACAACTCAAATTATACCTCCTGAATCATATAGTAGGCAATGTTAAGAATAAAACTGCTTATGGTTCAAGACTCTATACGTTGACACCTTACATGTCAAAGAGAAAATAAAGAGCGCCTCAATTTGAAAGTAACAATGACAATACCCAGACAGGTCATCAATTTCTTTAATTTTGTGAAATTAATGAACTGGAAATGAGTTCAGAAGGTTGTATAGTTCAACTTCCTGCCAGGTGTGGAAATGGCTATCCTCCTGAATGATGGGTTACCTCTGAACACTTCTCCTGATAGGAAGGGCTCTATATTGTGACCTGGCCTATCCAATTTTCAGTGGTTCTAATTTTCAAAGAAAAATAACTTATTACAGCCTCTTCCCCATTGAGAAGTTCTAGACATTCAGTGACACTGTTTAATATAATTAAGTATTTATAGGCTATCTATTCATAATTTTGAAACCAGGGCTATATAAGATGCCATAGGTCATTCCAGGCCATGTGGAGATCTTGGATAGTTTACACCTTGTTTTCCTGCTTCATAACTAAACTGCAGGTTGATCAAGCAAGATATGGTGTCAGTTAACACCTAACTCAGCGTCAGATTATATTTATGCAAGACTCAAAAAAGGGGAAGGTACAGAGAATGTTCTGTTCACAGGATAACTAACACTCTAATGCCATTCTTAAAATGAGATTTTTCCTTTGGTCTTGCTCTTTTTTTAAAAGTATGCTTTACAGACTTTGAAATTAAGCTTAATATTTAATATGGCCATGAACATGTCACTCAAAATCCTCAGTAGCAAGTCAGTCTTCAATGTTTATTCATACCATTTACAAATAAACTATTAAGTTAAAGGTAAACACTGCTTAAAGGTACAAAAATACAAATAAAAATCATAAAAGACTTGTGGCAAAATATAGTCATAGGATACATAACAATACCTGGACAGTTTTGGACTGCTTTGTATGTGTTACATCAATTAATCCCCCCAACCACCTTGAGGCAGGTTGTTTTTTTGTTTTTTTTTTGTTTTTTTCCTGTGAAGCTGTTTTTATAGTTCTTTTGAGACATTAAATTTCAAAACCCATTATAAATAAGCCCCTATTTTCTTACAGATGTTAAAAAAAATGGCCTCAACATTATTTATATGAAAACATTCACACATACTTTAGTATACATAAAGTATATGTTACCTATACTGCCTAAATGCCAGTTAATGAGGATGGTGACAGTAGCTCCTAGAATGCAATTAAGCTGTCTCCTTGCAATGACACATTATTACCTATAAAAAGACTGATGCAAAAGATAATCCTTACACTATTATGTAGAAAATAAAGAAAACAGCATGTGTATAAAATGTTATAAAGTCCAACTGCTTTTATTTATAAGAACATGCTTTCAATTTGTGCACCAAAAATTCTAATTTGCCTATGGACTCCTACAATTCAAGGCATATACTTCTGACTTAATGTATGATTTCAAGATTTTTTATTTTTAACCTCTTGACCAAGTTCACTCATCTCTCCCACCCTCTACCATCATCTTTTGACAACAAACAATATATTATCTATATCTGTTAGCTTTTTTTTTAAAGGGATTTTTAGTTTCAACATGTAAGAGAGATCACATTGTATTCGTCTTTCTCTGTCTGACTTATTTCACTTAGCATAATGCCCTTGAGGTCCATCCATGTTGCTGCAAATGGAAAGATTTCATTCTTTTTTACAGCTGAATAATATTCCACTGTATATACACACAATTTCTTTATCCATTCATTCATCATTGGACACTTAGGTTGTTTCCATGTCTTGGCTATTGTAAACAGTGCTGCAGTGAATATGAAGGTGCTTATCTTTTTGAGTTAGTGTTTCATTTGTCAGATATATACCCAGAAGTGGAACTCTGGATCATATGATAGTTGTATTTTTAATTTTTTGAGGAACCTCCATACTGTTTTTCATAGTGGCTGCACCAATTTATATTCCTACCAACAGTGCACGAGGGTTCAATTTTCTCCACATCCTCACCAACACTTGTTATTTGAGTTCTTTTTGATAACAGCCATTCTGACAGGTGTGAGGTGATATCTCATTGTGGTTTTTTCATTTCCCTGATGATTTGTGATGTTAAGCATCTTTTCACGTACCTGTTGTCCATCTTTATGTCTTCTTTGGAAAATGTCTATTGAGATGTTCTACCCCATTTTAAAATCGAATTACTTTTTTTTTTTTCCGTTATTGAGTTGTATGAGTTTTTTATACACTTTGAATATTAACCCCTTAACAGATATATGACTTGCAAATATTTTCTCCCATTCAGTAGGTTACCTTTTTATTTGGTTGATGGTTTTCTTTGCTGTGTGGAAGTTGTTTGGTTTGATATAGTTCCACTTTTTATCTTTGCTTTTAAAAAATTTTATTTTTGGTGTCAGATTAAAGAAATCATCGCCAAGACCTATGTCAAGGAGCTTGCTACCTATGTTTTCTTCTAGGAGTTTTATGATTTCAGATCTTATGTTCAAGTCTTTAATCCATTTTGAGTTGATTTTCCTGTACAGTATAAGATAGTGTTCCAGTTTCACTCTTTTGCATGTGGCTCTCCAGTTTTCTCAACTCCATTTATTGGAGAGACTGTCCTTACCCCACTAATTTTGGCTCCTCTGTTGTAAATTAATTGATCACATATGTGTGGGTTTATTTCTGGGCTCTCTATTCTGCTCCATTCAACTATGTGTTTGTCTTTATGCCAATACCATACTGCTTTAATTACTATAGATATGAAATAGAGCTTGAAATCAGGGAGTGTGATGCTTACACGTTTGTTCGTCTTTCTCAAGATTGCTTTGGCCGCTTGAGGTCTTTTGTGGTTTCATAAAAATTTTAGAATTCTTTGTTCTATTTCTGTGAAAAATGCTATTGGAATTTTGATAGGGATTGTATTGAATCTGTAGACTGCTTTGGGTAGTATGGACATTTTAACACTATTAATTCTCCCAATCCATGAGCACAAAATATCTCTCCACTTATTTGTGCCTTCTTCAACTACTCTCCTTGATGTCTTGTAGTTTTCAGTATGCAGGTCTTGAACATCTTTGGTTAAATGTAATCCTAGGTATTTTATCCTTTTTAATGCAGTTGGAAATGGGATTGTTTTCTTAATTTTGCTTTCTGATAGTTTGTTATTAGTGTGTAGAAATGCAAAAGATTTTCGTGTATTGATTTTGTATCCTGCAACATTACTCAATTTGTTTATTCGTTCTAGAAGTTTTTTTGTTGGAGTCTTCAGGGTTTTCTATATATAACGTCACGTCACCTGCAAATGGTGACAGTTTTACTCCCTCCTTTCCAATATGGATGCCTTTTATTTCTTGTTCTTGCCTAATTGCTCTGGCTAAGACTCCCAACACTATGCTGAATAAAAGTGGCAAAAGTGGGCATCCCTGTCTTGTTCCTAATCTTACAGGAAAAGCTTTCAATTTTTGAGTATGATGTTGACTGTGGGCTTGTTGTACAATATATGGCTTCTGTTATGTTGGGGTACATTCCCTTCATAGCCACTTTGTTGAGTTGTTATCATAAATGAATGTTGATTTTTGTCAAATGCTTTTCCTGTAGCTATGGAAACGATCATATGATTTTTATCCTTCATTTTGTTAATGTGTTGAATCACATTGACTGATTTGTGAATGTTGAGCCAGCCTTGCATCTCTAGAATAAATCCCACTTGATCATGGCGTATGATCCTTTCAATGTATTGTTGAATTGTTTGCTAATATTTTTTACACCTGTATTCATCAGGAATACTGGCCTGTAATTTTCTTTTTTTGTGGCATCCTTGTCCAGTTTGGGGATCAGGGTAATGCTGGCCTCACAAAATGAGTTTGGAAGAGTTTCCACCCCTTCTATTTTTTGGAAGAGTTTGAGAAGGATAGGTAGTAATTCTTCTTTGAATGTTTGGTGGAATTCACCAGTGAACCTGCCTGGTCCTGGACTTTTGTTTGTTGGCAGGTTTTTGATTAGTGATTCCGTCTCCTTACTAGTAATCAGTTGGGTCAGATTTTCTATTTCTTCATGATTCAGTCTTGGTAGGTTGTATGTTTCTAGGAGTTTATCCATTTCTTCTAGGTTGTTCAATATGTTGGCATATAACTGTTCAAAGTAGTCTCGTATGATCCTTTGTATTCTGTGCTATCAGTTGTACCATCTTCTCTTCACTTCTGTTGTTATTTATTTGAGTCCTCTCTTTTTTTCTTGGTGAGTCTAGCTTACGGTTTTTCAGTATTGTTTATCTTTTCAGAGAACCAGCTCTTATTTTCATTGATATTTTCTATTGTCTCTTTCATTTATTTCTGCTCTAACCTTTGTTATTTTTTTCCTTCTAGTAACTTTAGGCTTTATTCTTCTTTATCTAGTGAGGTGAAAAGTAAGGTTGTTTATTTGAGACTCTTCTTGTTTCTTAAGGTAGGCATTTATTGCCATTAACTTTCCTCTTAGAACTGCTTTTACTGTATTCCATAAACTTTGTTATATTCCCATTTTCATTAGTCTCAAAGTATTTTTTATTTCTCTTTCGATTTCTTCTTTGACTCATTGGTTGTTCAAGTAGCATGTTGTTTAAGTTCCACATATTTGTGAACTTTACACTTTTCTTCATGTAATTGATTTCTAGATTCATACCGCTGTGGTTGGAAGAGATGCTTGACATGATGTCAATTCTCTTACATTTATTAAGACTTTGTCTTGTGGCTTAACATATGATCTATCCTGGAGAATGTTCCATCTGTATTTGAAAAGAACGTATTCTCTTGTTTTTGGATGGAATGTCTTTTATATATCTGTTAAGTATATCTGGTCTACTGTGCCTTTTTTTTTTTTTTTTTTTTTTTTTTTTCAGTATGCAGGCCTCTCACTGTTGTGGCCTCCCGTTGTGGAGCACAGGCTCTGGACGCGCAGGCTCAGAGGCCATGGCTCACGGGCCCAGCTGCTCCGTGGCATGTGGGATCTTCCTGGACTGGGGCACAAACCCGTGTCCCCTGCATCGGCAGGCGGACCCTCAACCACTGCGCCACCAGGGAAGCCCTTACTGTGTCTTTTAAGGATGATGTTTCCTTATTGATTTTCTGTCTGGATGATCTATCCACTGAGGTAAAGGGGGCATTAGAGTCTGCTACTATTGTTGTACTGGTGTCTGTTTCTCACTTCAAGTTTGTTAATATATGCTTTACATATTTAGGTCCCCCTAAGTTGGATACAAAAATATTTTATAAATGTTTTATCTTCTTGTTGGGTTGGCCCAATATAATATAATGTCTTCTTTGTCTCTTATTATATAGCCTTTGTTTGAAAGTCAATTTTGATAAAAGTATAGCTACCCCAGCTTATTTTGGTTTCTGTTTTCATGGAATATTTTCTATCCCTTCACTTTCAAGTCTCTGTGTGTCCTTATATCTAAAGCAAGTCTCCTGTAGGTAGCATATAAATGGGTTTTGTTTTTTATCTATTCAGCCACTCTGTCTTTTGATTGAAGGAGTTAGTAAATTTACATTTAAAGTAATTATTGACAGGTATGTACTTATTGCCATCTTATTTGTTTTCTGGAAGTTTTTGTGCTTCCTCTCTTGCTCTTGCTCTCTTTCTTTGTAGTCTGATGACCTTCTTTAGTGATATGCTTGTACTGCTTTCTCTCTATCTTTTGTGAATTTACTATAGGTTTTTGCTTTATGGTTACCATAAGGCTTACATATAAAAACTTTTAACAGTCTACTTCAGGTGGTTAACACCTTAAATTTGATTACATTCTGAAGTTCAGCGTTTTTACTCTGCCCTCCAATGTTTTATGTCACATTTTATATCTTTTAATCTTCTGTATCCATTAGTTATTATAATCATAGTTTTACTACTTGTTTTTTTATCTTCATACTAGCTTTATAACTAACCCATTACATTTACTATATATTTACTTTCTCAGTGACACTTATTCTTTCATATGTTTTCTTGTTACTAGTTAGTACCCTTTCTTTAGAGCTTATAGAAGTCCCTTTAACATTTCTTGTAAGGCTGGTTCATGGGTGATAAACTCCTTTAGCTTTTGCTTGGTTTAAAATCTCTTTATCTCTCCTTCCATTCTGAATGATAACTTTGCTGGACAGAGTATTCTTGATCACAGATGGAGATTTTTTTCCTTTTAGCATTTTGAATATATTGTGCCAATCCCAAAGGCTTGTGAAGTTTCTGCTGACCAATCTGCAGGTAATCTTATGAGGGTCTGCTTGTACATAACTAGTTGTTTTTTCTTGCTGCTTTTAAGATTCTCTCCATGTCTTTAACTTCTGACATTTTAATTATAATGTGTCTTATCTCCATTTTATTAAGAATTTTTGCTGAGGTTTTACCTTGTTCTTTCATTTGGAACACATATATATATTTTTAAAATTTATTTATTTATTTATTTTTGGCTGCATTGGGTCTTCGTTGCTGTGCGTGGGCTTTCTCTAGTTGTGGCAAGCGGGGGCTACTCTTTGTTGTGGTGCACGGGTTTCTCATTGTGGTGGCTTCTCTTGTGGAGCATGGGCTCTAGGCGCACGGGTTTCAGTAGTTGTGGCTCTCAGGCTCAGTAGTTGTGACTTGCAGGCTCTAGAGCGCAGGCTCAATAGTTGTGGCGCACGGGCTTAGTTGCTAAGCAGCATATGGGATCTTCATGGACCAGGGCTCGAACCCATGTCCCCTGCACTGGCATGCAGATTCTTAACCACTGTGCCACCAGGGAAGTCCCTGGAACATATTCCTTTGTTTCTTCATTTTGCTTAACTCTGTGTTGGTTTCTATGCAGTAGATGAAACTACCACCCCTCCCAGTCTTGAAGGATGTAGGAGATGAAACTTGTTGTTCAACTCTGTCCTAGGTCTTGGTTGTCCCTTAAACTTTTGTGCTTGTCCAAGCAGCTTATTATATCTTTAATAGCTCCCAGTAGTTAGGTATGTACCAAGACCTATCAAGGTCCCAGAAGGGAGGATCTCAGCACCTAAAATCAGGCTGACTGGAAGTTGGACCCTCAGGCAGCAGCTTTTAAAAGTATGCAAGTATATATAGTCCAGTATGACTATAGCATAAACCCTGCTTGCCACCAGAGCCAAGCAATCTGGAGGTGTCACTTGGGAAGTTGCAAAAATCAGGGCTCCTGACAAGTGTATGAGATACTGGTGAGCTGGAGCAAGGCAGAGGGAAAGAGGCAAGACTACATCTGTTCCTTGAGAGTAGCTCTGTAGGCCACTAGACATATGCCAAACCTGAAGCCTACCCCTTAGGCCAAAGCTCGAGGAAAGCAGAGGCTTCCTTCACAGAAAAACTGGGGATGGGAGGCGGTGTCCCAGTCTGCCGTCTGTGCAGTGCCTTGGAGGTGGTACCTGGCCAAGAACTGTCTTTCCAACTGCCACATTACTTTGGAATGACCCAGGAATGCAAGCCCCCCCGGCTACCAGAGCCAGTTGATTTAGGGGCATCCCCTGGGCAATGGCTACAAAAACCAGGCTGCCAGATGAATGGAAAGCTCCCCCTGGGGGCACACTGGCATTCAGGAGTGTGGCAGAGGGAGAGCACGAAGATAGCACCAGCCCTCTGAGGTCTCCGAAAAGGATTACAATCAGCTGCTAGATACACGGTTAAGTAGAAGCCTGCCCCTCAGGCTGCAGCCGTGACAGCTGGGTAACAGGTCTCTACAGAAAAACTGAACTCTTGGGTCTGTGACTGCTGCTGTGCCTAGAGGTGGTAGCTGTTGAAGAACTCTTTCTCTGTTGGTTACAGTCCTGTGGGACCCTTTACTGTAAGCCCCACTGGCACCGGTGCCATGCTATGTAGAGGTATCCTCTGGCAGCAGCCACAAAAATCAGGGTGCCAGACAAGGGTGTAAGATCTCCTTTCTGGGTGACTGTTTGTTACAGTTCCATTGGACCGGGAACACAAGCTCCCCTGGCCTCCAAAGCAAGGCAATTAAGACGTGTCTCCTGGGCGGAAACTGCAAAAATCAGGGCACCAGATACATGTAGTAGCTCCCTTCTGGGAGATACTGATATTCTGGAGCACAGCAAAGAGAGACTGCAAAGATAGCACCTGCAAGTCTCTGTCCCTGGACAGTGTTCCAGCTGTCTCCTAGATGTGTCTTCAATCGGATGCCTACCCCTCAGGCTGATGCTTTAATATAAGTAGGTGATCCTCCTTCCCTTATGTCTGGGCAAGACAGGCTGACTCTGAGCTGGCCCCTGGGGCAGGTAAGTCCGAGTGTGTAGGCCCTCCAATAGCCATGTCTCAGAACCTTATAGTCTTGTGGTTCTCGGGCTGTGAGCCCCACTGGTTTTCAAAATTATATGTTTTTTTGAGGGTTCATCTCTCAGGTGCAGGTCTTAAAACTTGGGGTGTGCAATGTGGAGTGTGAACCCTTCGCTCCTAATGAGAAGCTCCGGGTTTTGAGTTCCCTCTTGATTGGAGGTTGCTGTGTCACTGGTGGGGTTTATGGCAAGATTGTGTCTGAGCCTCCCCTACCTGCTTCATGTGGCTTTCTTCTTGTTTGTCTGATGTGTAGTCGTCACTCGGCCAGCCTTTAGGTTTTTTTAAAGAGGAAATTTTCCATATGTAGCTGGAGACTCAGTGTGTCCATGGGAGGAGATGAGTTCAAGAGCTTCCTGCATCAAGATCTTGAACTGTTCTCCCCAAGTATTTTTTATTATACACATTTTATAAATGAGACACTTGCATAGAGAGGTGAATCTGGAAAGAATTTGCTCATCTAGCCTAATCCACTCATTTTATACGTGAGAAGATTTTGTTACTAATCAGTGAGTGTAAGCAAACTGAATGGCTTGGAAAGCAACGAAAATTATATCACTGAAAGTTTTTCTAATACTTCTAAAGAGAAGAACTTATTAATTTCTATTAGGAGTCTTTTTCTTACCAAAACCTATAGTATTATTAACATTCATGTATTACAGATGACAATAAAAGATGGAATTTAGAAAGGTCCCAAAGACATGGTAGAATTATATTCTCTTACAAGTATTAAGCAAATAATACATTCGCTAGGTAATACATAAATGAGGTAAAAGTAATACGGTCAAACGTCTAATTAGCCTGAGCCTTTGAAAGTATAACAGTTGTTGAAATCCTCCAATAATTTTAAGGTACAATTAGATCGAGTCTCTGGAGAGAAAACTCTTTGAAGGGGCCTGACCTTGATCATAAAGAGATTTGATTTTTCTTATTGTTCCAGGTTCTGGACAGAACACTAATACACAGCTGAGTCTGAGGCATGGCTAAAGTCCACCAGAGTCTGGCATTTGACAGGAACACTCAGAGAACACTGCAGAAGTACACAGTGTAAAGTACATGAAGGTTTGGTGCCCCAGGGAATAGCACAGCTGGAAAAGCACTGCATAAGACTGTTGGTTAGTTATGGTGTCTTCTAGTCTAGGCCCTGGAGAGAAATTAAGAGCTGTTAATAGTACTATTAAGCCGAGCTTAGACTAAGATCAAACATCACCTTTGAAATTCACGTGGTAAATCTTCTTTTTGTGGTAACTACATAATAAACAATATACTTAAAAGATTACTTTGAAGTCAACATAATTAATTTAAAGAAGAAATAGAGCATCTCCCCACAACTAGGACACCTGCTGGCTGCTGGTGGGGAACACTGATGCCCAAGGAGATAGGAGGAACCCTCAAGTGAACCAGTAGGACATGGGGGGACTGAGGGGGGAGGGCAGTGGAGGCCAGACAGGATCGGCACCCTTGAGACCAGGGAGATCAAGAGAGGCAGGCAGGAGGGGCCCTCCAAGAGGAACGGGAGAGAAGTGGAGGGCGACTGCCCCACCTACTCGGGCCTGGGAGCCTGCTGAGCTCCCAGGCCAGTCCCTGTCCTCTGAGGCCCCCCTGTCCCCGCTGCCACGTTGGTTCTTGGGGCATAGGAGAGAGGCTGGGGAGATCAGGAAAGACAGGCGGGAGAGGCCCTCCCAGACCGGAGGAGCAGGAGAGGAGAGGAGGGCTTTTACCCCGCCCACTCGAGCCCAGGAAGCCTGCTGGGATCCCAGGTGAGGTCCTCTGCCCTCTGAGACCAGGGGTGGGGGCATGTCTGGGCCCCTTCTGTTCCTTGAGCTTAACTAAGCTCCAACCCCCACAGACCCCAGGGCCTTTTCCAGCCCTGTGGGTCCTAAGCATAGGCCCTGCCCACAACCCAAACCTCACCCTTGTTTCAGCCTCCCCCTCCACAGCCAAGGCCTCCCCCCCGCAACTTTTTTTCTTTTCCCCCATCCCCTTTCTTACTATTGTGGTACTGATGTACCTTCTGGTTGTTTATTCATCTATATTTTTATTTTTAAGTTCTTTCTAACATATCTGTTACTTTCCTAGTCTAATTTTATTTTTTACTTTGTAATTGCTTTTTTGTTTTGTTTTGTTTTGTTTGCCATCCCACGCAGCTTGCGGGATCTTGGTTCACGAGCCAGAGGTCGGGCCGAAGCTCCTGTGGTGGGAGCTCCGAGTCCGAACTACTGGACTAACAGAGAACCTCAGACCCCAGGGAATATTCATCAGAATGAGGTCTCACAAAGTTCCTCATCTCAGCACCAAGACCCAGCTCTACCCAACAGCCGACAACACCCAGTGTTGGAAGCCTCAGGCCAAACAACCAGTAAAACAGGAACACAATCCCACCCATCAAAAAAAACAAAGAAAAAAGAAAAAGAGATGGCAAAACAATATGTCACAGTTGAAGGAGCAAGGTAAAAACCTACAAGACCAAATGAATGAAGAGGAAATAGGCACTCTACCTGAAAAAGAATTCAGAGTAATGACAGTAAAGATGATCCAGACTCTCAGAAAGAGAATGGAGGTACAAACTGAGAAAATAAAAGAAATGTTTAACAAAGATCTAGAAGAACTAAAGACCAAGCAAACAGAGATGAACAACACAATATGAAATGAAAAACACACTAAAGGCATCAATACAGAATAACTGAGGCAGAAGAACGAATATGGGAGCAGGAAGACAAAATGGTGGAAATAACTGCCAAGGAGAAGATTAAAGAAAAAAGAATGAAAAGAATGGAAGACAATCTCAGAGACCTCTGGGACAACACTAAACGCAACAACATTTGAATTATAGGATTCCCAGAAAAAGAAGAGAAAAAGAAAGGGTGTGAGAAAATATTTGAAGAGATTATAGCTAAAAACTTCCCTAACATGGGAAAGGAAATAGTCACCCAAGTCCAGGAAGTACAGTGAGTCCCATACAGGATAAACCCTAGGCAAAACACACCAAGATACATATTAATCAAACTAACAAAGATTAAATTCAAAGAAAAGATATTAAAAGCAGCAAGGGAAAAACAAAAAGTAACACACAAAGGAATCCCCATGAGGTTATCAGCTGATTTTTCAGCGGAAACTCTGCAGGCCAGAAGGGAGTGGCAGGATATACTTAAAGTGATGAAAGAGAAAAACCTACAACGAAGATTACTCTACCCAGCAAGGATCTCATTCAGATTCGATGAAGTCAAAAGCTTTTCAGGCAAGCAAAAGCTAAGAGAAATGAGCACCACCAAGCCAGCTTTAAAACAAATGCTAAAGAAACTTCTCTAGGCAGGAAACACAAGAGAAGAAAGAGACCCACAAAAACAATTAAGAAAATGGTCATAGGAGCACACATATCCATAACAACCTTGAATGTAAATGGATTAAATGCCCCAACCAAAAGAGACAGACTGGCTGAATGGATACAAAAAAAAGACCCATATATATGTTGTCTACAAGAGACTCACTTCAGACCTAGGGACACATATAGACTCAAAATGAGAGGATGGAAAAAGATATTCCATGCAAATGGAAATCAAAAGAAAGCTGGAGTAGCCATATTCATATCAGATAAAATAGACTTTTAAAATAAAGATAGTTGTAAGAGACAAGGAAGGACACTACGTAATGATCAAGGGATCAATACAAGAAGATATAACTATAAATATATATGCACCCAACATAGGAGCACCTCAATACATAAGGCAACTGCTAACAGCTATAAAAGAGGAAATCGACAGTAACACAGTAATAGTGGGGGACTTTAACTCCTCACTTACACCAATGGACAACCATCCAAACAGAAAATTAATAAGGAAACAGGAGCTTTAAATGACACAATAGACCAGATAGATTTAATTGATATTTATAGGACATTCCATCCAAAAACAGCAGATTACACTTTCTTCTCAAGTGCACATGGAACATTCTCCAGGATAGATCACATCTCGGGTGACAAATCAAGCCTCGGAAAATGAAAGAAAATTGAAATCATATCAAGCATCTTTTCTGACCATAACGCTATGAGATTGGAAATCAATTACAGGAAAAAAATTGTAAAATACACAAATACATGAAGGCTAAACAGTGTGCTACTAAATAACCAAGAGATCACTGAAGAAATCAAAGAAGAAATAAAAAAATACATAAAAACAAATGACAATAAAAACAGGACAACACAAAACCTATGGGACGCAGCAAAAGCAGTTCTAATAGGGAAGCTTATAGCAATTCAATCTCACCTCAAGAAACAAGAAAAATCTCAAATAAACAATCTAAGCCTACACTTAAAACAACCAGAGAAAGAAGAACAAAGAAAACCCAAAATCAGTAGAAGGAAAGAAATCATATAGAGTAGAAATAAATTCAATAGAAACGGAGAAAACAATAGCAAAGTTCAATAAAACTAAAAGCTGGTTCTTTGAGAAGATAAAATTGATAAACCCTTAGCCAAAGTCATCAAGAAAAAAAGGGAGAGGATGCAAATCAATAAAATTAGAAATGAAAAAGGAGAAATCACCACTGACACTGCAGAAATACAAAGGATTATAAGACACTACTACAAACAACTATATGCCAATAAAATGGACAACCATGAAGAAACGGAAAAATTCTTGGAAAGGTACAATCTTCCAGATTGAACCAGGAAGAATTAGAAAATATAAACAGACATATTACAAGTAATGAAATTGAAAACGTAATTAAAAATCTTCCAACAAACAAAAGTCCAGGACCTGATGGCTTCACAGGCAAATTCTATCAAACATTTAGAGAAGAGCTAACACCAATCCTTCTCAAACTCTTCCAAAAAATTGCAGTGGGAGAAACACTCCCAAATTCATTCTACAAAGCCATCACCCTGATACCAAAACCAGAAAAAGATATCACAAAAAAAGAAAATTACAGAGCAATATCACTGATGAACATAGATGCAAAAATCTGAACAAAATACTAGCAAACAGAACCCAACAGCACGTTACAAGGATCATACACCATGATCAAGTGAGACTTATTCCAGGGATGCAAGGATTCTTCAATATATGCAAATCAATCAATGTGATACACCATATTAACAAATTAGGAAAAAAACCCATATGATCATCTCAATACATGCAGAAAAAGCTTTTGACACAATTCAACATCCATTTATGATAAAAACTCTCCAGAAAATAGGCATAGAGGGAACCTACCTCCACATAATAAAAGCCATATATGACAAACCCACAGCAAGCATCATACTCAATGGTGAAAAACTGAAAGCATTTCCACTAAGATCAGGAACAAGACAAGGACGTCCACTCTTGCCACTATTATTCAACATAGTTTTGGAAGTCCTAGCCACAGCAATCAGAGAAGAAAAGGAAATAAAAGGAATACAAGTTGGAAAATAAGAGGTAAAACTGTCACTGTTTGTTGATCACATGATACTATACATGGAAAATCCTGAAGATGCCACCAGAAATCTACTAGAGCTAATCAATGAATTTGGTAAGGTTGCCAGATACAAAATTAATGCACAGAAATCTCTGGCATTCCTATACACCAACAATGAAAAAGCAGAAAGAGAAATTAAGGAAAACTCCCATTTACCATTGCAATAAAAAGAATAAAATACCTAGGAATAAACCTGCCTAAGGAGGTGAAAGACTTGTCCACAGAAAACTATAAAACACTGATGAAAGAAATCCAAGATGACATAAACAGATGGAGAAATATACCATGTTCTTGGATTGGAAGAATCAACACTGAAAATGACTACACTACCCAAAGTGACTTACAGATTCAATGCAATCCCTATCAAGCTACCAATGGCATTCTTCACAGAATTAGAACAAAAAATTTTACAATCCGTATGGAAATACAAAAGACCCTGAATAGCCAAAGCAATCTTGAGAATGAAAAACGGAGTTGGAGGAATCAGGCTCCCTGACTTTGAACGATACCACAAAGCTACAGTAATCAAGACAGTATGGTACTGGCACAAAAACAGAAATATAGATCAATAGTACAGGATAGATGCCCAGAGATAAAGCCACGGACATATGGGCAACTAATTTACGACAAAGGAGTCAAGAACATACAATAGAGAAAAGACAGCCTCTTCAATAAGTGTGCTGGGAAAACTGGACGGCTATGTTTAAAAGAATGAAATTAGAACACTCTCTAACACCATACACCAAAAATAAACTCCAAATGGATTAAAGACTTAAATGTAAGACAGACACTATAAAACTCTTTGAGGGAGGCATAGGAAAAACACTCTTGGACATAAACCACAGCAAGATCTTTTTTTTTTTTCTCAGTACGTGGGCTTCTCACTGTTTGTGGCCTCTCCCGTTGCGGAGCACAGGCTCTGGACGCGCAGCCCCAGCGGCCATGGCTCATGGGCCCAGCCGCTCCGCGGCACGTGGGATCCTCCCAGACCGGGACACGAACCCGTGTCCCCTGTGTCGGCAGGTGGACCCTCAACCACTGCGCCACCAGGGAAGCCCGCAAGATCTTTTTTGACCCACCTCCTAGAGTAACGGAAATAAAAACAAAAATAAACAAATGGGACTTAATTAAACTTAAAAGCTTTTTGCACAGCAAAGGAAACTATAAACAAGACAAAAAGACAACCCTCAGAATGGGAGAAAATATTTGCAAATGAAACAACAGACAAAGGATTAATCTCCAAAATATACAAAAACCTCATGGAGCTCAATATCAAAAAAAAACCAATCCAGTTAAAAAATGGGTGGAAGACTTAAACAGACATTTCACCAAGGATGACATACAGATGTCCAAGAGGCACATGAAAAGATGCTCAACATCACTAATTATTAGAGAAATGCAAATCAAAACTACAATGAGGTAACACCTCACGCTGGTCAGAATCAAAATATCTAGAAACAATAAATGCTGGAAAGGGTGTGGTGAAAAGTGAACCTTCCTCCACTTTTGGTGGGAATGTAAATTGATACAACCACTATGGAAAACAGTATAGCAGTTCCTTAAAAATCTAAAAATAGAACTACCATATGACCCAGCAATCCCAGTACTGGGCATATACCCTGAAAAAACTATAATTCAAAAAGAGACACGTACCACAATGTTCACTGCAGCACCATTTACAATAGCCAGGACATGGAACCAACCTAAATGTCTATTGACAGATGAATAGATAAAGAAGATGTGGCACATATATAAAATGGAATATTACTCAGCCATAAAAAGAAACAAAATTGAGTTATTTGTAGTGAGGTGGATGGACTTAGAGTCTGTTATACAGAGTGAAGTAAGTCAGAAAGAGAAAAACAAATATCAAATACCGTATGCTAACGCATATATATGGAATCTAAAAAAAAAAAAAAGGTACTGATGAACCTAGTTGCAGGGCAGGAATAAAGAGGTAGACACAGAGAATGGACTTGAGGACATGGGGTGGGAGGGGGAAGCTGGGACGAAGTGAGAGTAGCATCAACATATATACA
Source organism: Grampus griseus (assembly GCF_964374135.1). Lineage (NCBI taxonomy): Eukaryota > Metazoa > Chordata > Mammalia > Artiodactyla > Delphinidae > Grampus > Grampus griseus. The sequence continues at coordinate 99,651,989 of NC_139018.1, forward strand.
CTACCGAATGTAAAACAGTTGGCTGGTGGGAAGCAGCAGCATAGCACAGGGAGATAGGCTCAGTGCTTTGTGATGACCTAGAGGGGTGGGATAGGGAGGATGGGAGGGAGGCTCAAGAGGGCAGGGATATGGGGACATGTGTTATGCATATGGCTGATTTGCTCTGTTGTGCAACAGAAACCAACACAGTATTCTGAAGCAATTATACTCCAATAAAGATCTATTTAAAAAATAAAAATAAATAAACTACCATGTATATATAAACAAATGATCATAATGATCATGTATGACCTTAGTAACCAGGTTTTTCCTTCCAACTTGCCTTTCCTTTTTCATGGGATTATTAGCTGACATGATTTTAGGTAACAATCCCATGAAAAAGACTCAGCCATGATGAATCATGATTGGTATGTCAAGGATCTTATTGCAAAGTTTAAAAATTACTAATAAAAGAATATAAACCTCAGGTGTAGTCACTGATAAATCCTCAATATTTTAAAAAGGAATTTGTGTCAATTTTTTAATAATAAAAAGTAAATATTTCTGCTTTTATTATTTCTTAAAAAAGACTTGATTTCTCACTATTGCTTATAAAAGAGCCATTTAAAACAATTATCCTTTTGCTCAATTTGGATTGTAGCTTTTTTTTTAATTAAAAAAAATATCTCTGTATATAGTGCAAACTATACTGGTATGCTTACTTTCATTTCTAGATTGTCTCAGTTTTTCTTTGTTTTAAATTAACCTCACATAAAATATTCAGATTATATGAATGTAGTTTCTGCATACAGATTAAGAATGAACAAAAATACTGAAGCAGTGGGCCTTGAGTCAATTAATTCCTGATCAACCATTTCTGTTCTTTGAGTTTCCACTCAAATCCAATTTTACTACAATTTTTCTTCAATAGTTTCAAACATTTCTGAAATAATTTTAGTAAAATGGTAAGTTCAGACAGGAACAAGGTTGTCTACATTTAAAAACCCCCAACAAACTCCAACATCATCTTGTGTATTCACACCATGTTATAGATGAAGAAACAAAAGAATAGAGAAGTAAAGATGACTTGCAAGTTCATTAGTGAATGGTTCTTCTATCACCAATGGGCCAAGCAGAGTTTTATACAATGGGTATTCAATATATATTTGTTAACTGGTGGCAGTGCAACATCTTCCTTCTGAAGAACATCGATCAGTTCCCAATTTAATCTGCTGCATAAAGTTTCCAATCAATAAATATATAAAGCTATGATGTATACAGTATGGCATTCTTCTAGAAACTATGTCAGCAGTTAATGATGAGTGTGATATATTTACCTGCCTTTAAAGATTATACAGGAGAGAAAAATAAAGACTTAAATAGGTCCTTCATGAAAAAGGATATCCGACCGGCCAAAAAAAATATTAAAAAATCAGTCAACTTTATTTAGTCATCAAGGAAATGCAAATTAAAACCCAAATGGGAAAAAAACCTAATGTCCATACACAGTAGAATGGAAAAAGAAATTGTGGTATATATTCATAAACAGAATACTAAACAACAATTAGAACGAATGAACCAAAACTACAGAAAGCAAAATGCTTGAATCTTACAAACAAAATGTTGATCATTGTATAATTTCATTCATACAATGTTCTAAAACAAGCAAAGCTAATCCACGGTGTTTAGAAGCCAGGAGAGCAGTTGCTCTTGGCAAGGGTGGGGTGGAGGTGGTGGGAAGGGTAGTGACTGGAAGAGGACACAAGGGGCCTCTGGGATAATGGCGATGCTCAGTTTCTTGATCTGGAAGCTAGTAATACATGCATACTCACTGCGTGAAAATTTATTAAGTTGTACACTTACAAGGTGTGTACTTTTCTATGTGTATGTTACACCTCAAAGAAAGTTACATAAAACACTGTAAATAAATGGTAAGAGAGATACAAAAAAGGTGTAATGTGATCAAAGAGTAGAGAGTAATTTTAACTTAGGTCATTGCGGATATAATCGTATATGGAGAAAGTGGATTTAAACTGGGCCTTAAAAAACAAGCAGATTTAATCATATGGGTGTTAGTGTGGGAGGGGGTGATTCGTGTAGAGGAGTGTGAACAAAAACTGAGAAGAGGAGGGTGTGCTTCTGAAATCTCAGTAAGTTCAAAAGAGCTAAGGTGTAGGATGAATGGTGAGGAAAAAGAAGGAGGGGGAAGAAGTTTATACAAAATAAGGATTACACCAGGTAGGCCAAAATGTTGGGTTGTGGAAGAGTTTGAGTAACAACTGCTGCCACATATTGAGGGCTTACTATGCTCTAGGCATTGTGACAAACATTATATATATATGGTTTTAATTAAACCTTAATAAAAACAGTATAGTATCTTTACATTTCACAAAGGGATAGAAAGCAACTGACACTAAAGATTAAGGACCTGCCTATGGCTACAAACCCCAGTACACTTTAAATTAGTCTCAAACTTTGATGTGGCTAGTTCCAAAGTCTAATCTTTCTCTACCATATAATTCTGCCTTCCTCTGAAAAATAAAGGTGTTGAACTTTATTCTGTAGCAATGGTTAATATTAAATATAATTTAGAATGAGTCTTTCATAGTTTATGATTGTAGACTTTTAAAGGAAGTATAGAGGTCTTCATCTTCTAGGCTGAACAATTTTATTTATGTTTGAAACGGCTATTCCATTTGCTGTATCATTTCAGTTAACTTCAATGAAGTGTGGCACTCAGAACTGCATATACCATTTCTGGTCCTTTAACATTTATGAATTTCAATTTTATAGTTTTGGTGAAACATCAATGAACATTGCAGAGTAAGGACCATTAAGATTCACTTCTCCATAAAATACCCCATTCTTCAGCAGTAGTCTTGAAAAGTAACAGCCCGTATTCCTAGTTTGGGTGGCCACCAGAAGAAATATAACACAGCTAGAGCTCTCTCAAAGCTCATCCCAAAGACTCATTATTTGTCTTGTGTGGTAGATCCTAGGTAGACCCCACCTACTGGTTGTATTTGACCTGTGTTGGAACGTGCCCACTGTGAAAAGCTTTCTCCTTTGTCGGGGTGGAAGGATGGGGAAAATAAGTTGTTAAAAAAAATTATAGGCAAGTATCTTAACTTCGTGACAGCCTGAGACAGTGGCTATCAATTAGGGCAAACAATAGACTAACCAAAAAGTTTAAAAGGCAAAGCTGGGAAGTAAGATGTCCAAAGAAGCTTTGAAAAGCTCCAACATACTCCTGGGAATCTAGAAAGCCATGTACATGCAAAGAGTTATGTGCAATTCAAGACCCAAGAAGTCCCTAAGCTCTAACCTTTTGCTAAAAAAAAGCAGGAAGTGAAGGCTCCAAAAAAGCAGGAAGTGAAGGCTAAGGAAGAGCTGTCAACTGCTTGAGAGTTTATGGTGTACCCCAACATGCACACAGAGCCCTCTGGCAAAGACTGATTTATTGGTTTAAGATGTTTAAGGAAATCTCTGTCCAATCAACAGCTGACTATTAAGTGAACTGAGTAGAGACTTCAATGGACAGACAAAAATATGAGAATTCATCAGTAGCAGACTGGTCCCATAGGGAGTCATTTAGGCTTAAATGAAAGGACAGTAAACAGTCATTCAAATCCACATTAAGAAATAAAGAACACCATTAAAGGTAACTACATAGGTAAATATAAAATACAGTCTAAATGTATTTTTTGTTTGTAACTCCTTTATTCTCCTATCTGATCTAAAAGACAACTACATAAAGCACCAAATATAAATCTGTGTTGAATGGGTACACAATGTATAAGATAAATGGGGGTGGGGAAGATAACAGAGATATATAGGAGCAAAAGTTTTTATGTATTTTTGAAATTAAGTTGGTTTTAATCCAAATAAGTGTTAACTGTAATCTCCAGGACAGCCACAGAAGAAAATAATTTAAAATACACAACTATAGTAAAAGAAACATGAAGGGGTTTAAAATGGTTTATTAGAAAATGCCCATTTATCACAAAACAAGTTAGTAATGACAGAATTGAGGAACAGACATAAAACATATAGAAAACAAATACAAAAATAGCAAATGTAAATATCATCAGTAGTTACATTAAATGTAAATGGATTAAACTTCCCAATGAAAAGGCAGGGACAGGCAGAACGGATTTAGAATAATATATGATCAAGCTACATGTCATTTACGTACTACATATATATTTTACACTCAAAGACACACATAGATTGAAAGTAAAAAAACAGAAAAAGATGCATGCCAAAGTAACGAAAAGAGAACTGAAATGCCAATTTTAATATCAGAGAAAAAGACTTTGACAAAAATTGTTACTAGAGAAAAAGAAAGTTATCATTTCATGACAAATGGGTCAACATCAAGAAGATACAACAATCATAATCTGTTATGTACCAAACAACAGAGCTCAAAATACATAAAACAAAAATGGACAGAAATGAAGAGACAAACAGAAAATTTAACAATAATAATTGGAGATTTTAATACTCCACTTTCAGTAATAGATAGAACTAAGCAGAAGATATACAAGGAAATATACAACAGTATAAACCAAATAGAAACAGTAGACATCTATAGAACACTCCACCACCCAACAACATAATATACATTCTTCTCAAGTGTACATGGAATATTCTCCAAGACAGATCATATGTTAGGCTATAAAACAAGTCTCAATACATTTAAAGGGAATGAAATCATACTAAGTATTTTCTTCAACTATAATGGAATGGAATTAGAAATCAATAACTGAAGGAAATTGGAAATTCATAAATATGTGGAAATTACAAATGCGTCAAAGAAGAAATCAAAAGAGAAATTAGAAAATACATTGAGAAGAATAAAAATGAAGGCACAACATTCCAAAACTTATGGGATGTAGTGAAAGCAGTGTTTAGAGGAAAATTTATAGCTGCATATGCCTACATTAGAAAAGAAGAAAGGTCTCAAATGAATAATCTTCCATGTTAAGAAACTAGAAAAGTTAAGAGGAAACCAAATCCAAAGCACACAGAAGAGAGGAATAATATGGATTAGAGTGGAAATAAATGAAACAGGAAATAGAAAAACAACAAAAAATTTAATGAAGCCAATAGTTGATTCTTTGAAAAAGGTCAGCAAAGCTGATAAATCTTTAGCTAAGCAGACCAAAGTAAAAAAAGAGAGAAGGCTCAACTAAAATCAGAAATAAAACAGGGATATTATGACCAAGCTTACAGAAATAAAAGGGACTGTTCAAGAATACCATGAAAAACTGTATGCTAACAAACTAAATAACCTACATGAATAGGCAAATTCCTAGAAAGACACAAACTACCAAAGTGGACTCAAAAAGGAGTAAGACAATCTGATCTATAAAAAGAGACTGAATTAAATTTAATTTAAATGAATTTAACTGAATTTTAAAAGTACCCACAAAGAAAAGCCCAAGACTAGATGGTGTCACTGGTGAATTCTACCAAATAGTTAAAGATTAATACCAATCCTTCATAAAGTCTTGCATAAAAACAGAAGAGGAATACTTCCAAACTCATTCTGTAAGGGCAATCTTACCTGATTCCAAAGCTAGACAAAGATATCAAAGAAAGAAAAATACAGACCAATATCCCTTATGATTATAGATGTAAAAATCCTTAACAAAATACTAGCAAACTGAGTCTGTCAGCATATATAAAGGATAATACATTGTGACTAAGTGTGATTTATCCCAGGAATACAAGACAGATTCAACATACAAAAATCAATCAATAACATAATACACTGTATTAATTGCATAAGAAAAAAATCTGACACGATTATCTAAATAGATGCATAAAAAGTATTTGACAAATTTTAACATCCAACAATCTCGTAATAGAATGTAAGTTCCTCACAGGTATAAAGATAATCTATGGAAAACCCATAGCTATCATAGTTAATGATGAAATGCTAAAGACTTCCCCCTTCAGACTGGGCTCATCATTTCTATTCAGCACTGTACTGGTGATTCTAGCAGAGCAATTAGACAAGAAAGTGGCATAAAAGCCAGATGAGAAAGGAAGAGGTAAAACTATCTCTATTTTCAGATGACATTATATGCAGAAAATCCTAAGGAATGTACTAAAAAAAAAAACTATTATCAGAGCAAATAAACTAGTTCAGCAAGACTGCAGGATACAAGACAAACATATAAAAATTAGTCTTACTTCTATAAACTAGCAACAATCAAAAATGAAATTAAAAATTAACTCCATTTACAACATCATTAAAAAAAAAGCCAGGAATAAACTTAACAGAAGTATAAGATAACTATAAAAGTATAAGAAAACTATAAAACATTTCTTAAAAAAATTAAAGACCTAAGGAAAAGGAAATATATTCTATGTTCATGGGTTGAAATAAGTAATACTGTTAAGATGACAATACACCCAAATTGATATACAGATTCAATGCAATCTTTATGAAAATTCCAACTGTCTTCCTTACAGAAACTGAAAAGCTGATGCTAAAATCCATATGGAAATTCAAGGGACCCAGAAGAGTCAAAATAATCTTCCCAATTTCAAAAATTACTACAAAGCTAAAGTAATCAATACATCATAATACTAGCACAAAGAAAGAAACATAAAGCGATGGAACAGAATTCAGAGTCCAGAAGTAAGCCCTTATACGTATGGTCAATTGATTTTCCACAAGGGTGCCAAGACCATTCAATGGGGAAGAAGTAGTCTTTTCAACAAATGATGCTGTGACAATTGGATATTGGATATCCATGTACAAAAGAATGAATTTGGGTATCTACTTCCCACCATGTACAAATATTAACTCAAAATGCAAAGACCCAAATACCTGAGCTAAAAGTATAAAACTCTTATAATTATAAACATAGTGTAAATCTGCAACAGTTTCTCAGATATGATACCTAAAAGCACAAGCAAACAAAGAAAAAATAAATTGGATTTCATCAAAATTAAGTTTTTGTTCATCAGATGACACTATCAAAACAATGAGGAAAGCCCAAAGAGTGGGAGAAATATCTGCAAATCATAATATACCTAATAAGGATCTATTATCTTGAATAAATATAGAGCACTTATAACTAAATAATAAAAAAACAAATAACAAAAATGGGAAAAGAATAAATATTTCTCCAAAGGAAATATACAAATAGCCAATAAGCACATGAAAGATGTTCAATATCATCAGTCATCAGGGAAATGCAAATCAAAACCATGAGCTACTACTTCATATGTACTAGAATGGCTATAATATAAAAGGCAGACAAGTGTTGGTGAGGGTGTAGAGAAATGCAACCCTCATACATTGTTGATACAAATGTAAATGGTGCAGCCATTCTGGAATACAGTTTGGTAATTCTTCAAAAAGTTAAACATAGAGTTACAATATGGTCCAGAAATTCCACTTCTAGATCTATGCCCAAGAGAAAGGAAAACACATACCATATCAAGACTTGTAGACAAATGTTCACAGCAGCCTTATTTATAATACCAAAAAGTGTAAACAGCTCAAATGTTCATTAACTGATGGATGGATAAATAAAATGTGGTATATTCATACAATGGACTATTATTTGGCCATAAAAGAGAATGAAGTACTGATATATGATACAACATAGATACACATTGAAAACTATGTCAACTGAAAGAAGCCAGACAGGAAAGGCCACAAAATATATGAACCCATTTATATGAAATGTCCAGAATAGGCAAATTCATACAGAAAGATTATTTGTTGCTAGGGTCTGGGAGGAAGGAAAAATGGGTAGTTACCACTAATGGATAATGGGGTTTTGGGGAAGTAACGAAAATATTCTAGCATTAGACGTGACTGATGCACGACCTTGTAAATAAACTAACACCCACAGAATTGTGCAATTTAAAAGTGAATTTTATGTGACATATCTCAAAATATAAAAGCTCATAAACAAAACAAAATGTATAGTTTTGCCTACCTGTGAATAACTGTCTTAGTCTATAATATGCAGTAAAATGAGACATTACTACCGTGTGAATCTGAATCATATGCTTTAAGACTGGGTAGTAAAAATAAATAAATAAACAAAAGACTGGGGAGTGGAAGTGACTCCTTTGCTGAGATATAAGCTAGCCAATTACATTTGCATAAGGAAGGCTCCACTGTTCTCAAATCATTAAAACACAGACTCCAAATATGAAAAAAATGTTTTTCTATATTTAAAATAGCTCCAAACCTGGTAATAGATGGATTAGAGGATTGTTAATTTTCCCAGGTGTGATAAAGATATTATGGTTATAAAAGGGATTGTTCTTACTCGTAAAAGTATCATATCCAAAACTTAATTTCATATGGTACAGGAAAAAAACTGTTGAATCTAGGTGGAGAATATGTGCATATTCTTACATTATTCTTTCAAAATTTGTTATATTTGAAAATTTTGATAACAGAAGTTGGAGGAGAAATTGCCCTGAACACAAAACAGTTCTCCAGGGTAGATGATGACAGTACTGAATAGAAGCTGAAGAGATCTAAAAGAGTAAGGATATTCCCAAAACTATGAATTCATGTACGACGTATAGTGTCTACTTGGCAAATTTCAGGCTGCGTTACCTGGCAGCATCATGGTTTTGTGAAAGGGTGAAATGTTTGTTTTCTAATTCTGTTTTCTTTCTGATGGTACCCACTATGATTGATCTTTTTGGACATGGCACAACATTAGGCTACTCTTCCCAGGATATAATTTATAAAGATCTTCCTGAGCCATTTATAAAAGGTAGCTGAAAATCCTCTTCCTGTAATACAGGTTATTTTCTTAAATACACTTACTTTTGCCCACAGTGAAGTTTCCTGATTAAATATGCTTATGTGGATTTTTCTGCCAACTTATATGCCTTAGGACTGTTCCTACAGTTGACATACTGCTGGCATTCTTGGCCTGATAGAGCTCAGCGTAAACTGCCTTTCTTCTTACATGGCCCACAGAGGACTACCCTGCTGTTTGTACTTCTCCTTTAAAGATGTTATTTGTTTACCCTCATTTTTACTTCCCTATCCTTCAGCAAAGTGATCCAGTAAAAAACAAAAACAAAAACATCCAGGCACATTACCTTGTTAAAGGCTTCTGAAAAATCAGAGTACCCTTTACTCTTCAATTTAAACATAATATAACCTAAACATAAAGGCAAATCTAACAGTAAAATAAAAATAGTTAAGTAGCCCGTATGTAGCACACCTAGACTTCACCTGAATTAATAAGTGTCCTGTAATACAACCCAGTTGTGACAACCAAAAATGTCCCCTGGCGGGCTAAACTACCTGTAGTCGAGAACCAGTACTCTAAAGCAGTAATGTCAACTCTGGCCTCAAAGTAAGAACACTTGGTAAGCATTTAAAATTCCTAATGCCCAGCTGCACCTCATATGAATTAAACTGGACTATCTGGGTAGACAGGGGTGAGAAACAGACTTGTTTTGAAAGCACCCCAGGTGACTGCAATTTTTAGCCAAACTACTCTGAAGTGACAATTTTATATGTAATTTCTCTCTCCCTTCCAGGATATCTATGAACTCTCAGAAAGAGAGGACAGGTGCATTTTGGGTATATGCTGGTCATGTCTAATCTGGCTACTAGATGAAACAGTACACTCAGGGAAGACGTGCTAAGAGCTGGGAAAGAAAAGACTTGTTATAAACTCATTTACTTTCAGTAAACAATTTTTTAACCTACACACCCAACGCAATTTTAAAGTTTTTAGAAATTCAATAGTACTGTTGCTTATAGTTGGTAGGGTGCCATGGAGGAAGGGAGAATGGACGGGTGGTGGGGTGGAGCCGGGGTGTGTGTGTAGGAGATAAAGTAAATAGGGTATATGCTCCCAGAGACATGCAGGGATTTCATGTTGACTGATTAGTTTCTTCCAGAGAGTTGCAGGAGAGAATGTAATGCGTACAAGCAATACAGTTAATAAAGTTAATATTTTTAAGCATACACTTAAAATATTTTTCTATATTATCTCATCAAATTCACAGACTTGAATTATTAGAAAATATAATAACTTCTGCCTAAAAAATTTTAATGAAGACAGAATATGGTGAGTTGCAGAGTGAATGAGACATGAGGAAGTTAATGTATGGCCCACTTCTACTGAAAGAAACTTCTTAGAGATCTAAAAGTGATTCTGCCTTAGGCTGTCAGGGTAGTTATTTACACTGTTTAAGTGTTTCCTAGGTGCTAGGTTCCTATGGGGATTTAAGATTAGTCTGGAAGGCCAGAAAACTTGAGATAGTTACATAATCATATGCTGCATTACACTGTCATATGCCAAAGTAAGTGAAGAAAAATGCTGGTTAAATGTAATGGACAGATCACATGCTTAAAAAAAAGTTAATATAAGGAATAAATCCTCCCCCCACCCCCAAGGCACAGAGTAACAGCGGTCGGAAATCATCTCCCAGGCAGAATAACTTAACCCTTCAGAGCAATTTAAAAGGAGTGAGTGACAGTCAAGAGAAAGCAAAAGGTGAGGCAGAAATCTCAAGCCAGTCTGGGTGGTAGTGGGGAGGGGAAAGGGGAATGCAGTGCAGATTTGTTAAAAGTCTGCTAACAGAATAGTCCACTTCTCCCTTCCCTGCCCAACGTCCAGAACTATTCCCCGTAGCCAGTGGTGCTTCCTAAGCAGAAGTTTGGAAGAATCCTTCTGAAGAACAGAGAGACACCTGGAGAACACAGAGACATTTGGAAATCTCTCAGAATAAAGCTTGGTCACCTAAAAGTAAAGCCCAACAGCAGACAAGCTCTGGCTTGCCTTTCAAAATATGAAGATAACAAAGAGCACTGGACGTGTTTAAGAAAATCTCCAACATGAAAGAAGATTAAAAAAAAATAATAAACTAAGAATAAAAATTCAGAAGCAGAGATATAATGCAGGAAATGAAGACCAAAAAGAATGTGTATCTCTATGTGTTAGATGACTTCTGTCCAAATTACAAAAACACAAATCCTTAGTAATTTCATGTATTGGAATTTGTTTTACTGATATACGTGTGTGTTCATTGACGGCAGCACTGTCAGTATTACCAAAAAGGCTAGAAACAACCTAGATGTCGATCAATTGAAGTCTAAATATACATAATGATTCATATGATAGAATGAGATGAGGCCATTCATAATTAAGATTAATTATGACTATTTAATTATAATAATTATACAGGCATACCTCAGAGATATTTCCGGTTGGGTTCCAGACCACCGCAATAAAGAGAACATCACCATAAAGCAGGTCACACGAAGTTTTTGGTTTCCCAGTGCATAACAAAACTATGTTTACACTATACTGTAGTCTATTAAGTGTGCAATAGCATTACATCTAAAAAACAACATACATACCTTAATTAAAAAACACTACTGCTAATAAATGCTGTCACCTGAGCCTTCAGTGAGGCATAGTAAAATCAAAGATCACTGATCATCATAACAAGAATAATAATGATGAAAAAGCTTGAAATTCTGTGAGAATTAACCAAAATGTGACACAGAGACACGAAGTAAGCAAATGCTGCTGGAAGAATGGTGTCAACAGACTTGCTTAAGGCAGGGTTGCCACAAACTTTCATTTGTAAAAACTGTAGTATCTATGAAGCACAGTATAGCAAAGCACAATAAAATGAGGTATGCCAGTATAGTAAAACGATTAATAATTAATGTTCTGTTATGGATAGATCTCAGGATACGTTGCTGGGTGAACAAATGCAAAGCAAAAAACCATGTAGACAGAACGTAAAGAAAGAGGAAACAAAAATATGTAATACTGCTTACCTGTACAGTATTACAAAATATTGCTGCAATGACAGAAAAGAAACTACAGTAAGTTCCCTACACATGAACGAGTTCCGTTCCGAGAATGCATTCGTAAGTTTAATTTCTTTGTGAGTCCAACAAAGTTAGCCTAGGTATCCACTAACACAATCGGCTGTATAGTACTGTACTGTAATAGGCTTATAATACTTTTCACACAAATAATATAGAAAAAACAAACACAAAAAATAAAGAAAACCTTTTTAACCTTACAGTACAGTACCTTGAAAAGTACCAGCTACACCACTGTTGCTTTTACGCTTGCTTCTGGACATCCTGGGCTTGAAATAAAGATACTGTACTACTTACTGTACTCTATCCAGTACTGTAAAGTACATAAAAGCAAAACTACTTGTAGAGGATGCATGCATATGACAATATATGCCAGACACGTGAACTAACTTACGTGACTGGACATGCAAACACACGTTTGCATCTTTGAAAGTTCTCAATTTGAAGGTTCGTATATAGGTGACTTACTGTAATGTGAATTGCTGCCTATAGGTTTAGAAAATGGGTGGCTGAAAGACAAAGATGAGATGGAATTTCTTCCTTGTATACTTTTTCTGCTTTATGATTTATAATCATGTGAATGTAATCATTCAAAAATTAAATTAGAATGGATAAACTGTAGCTTTTGATCTAACAATTCCAAGTACCACTGATCCCTGAACAACCTGAGGCTGAACTGCATGGGTCCACTTATATGCAAAATTTTTAAAATAAATACTACTACGGTACTATACTATCCTTGGATGGTTGAATTCACAGATGTAGAACGAAGGATATGAAGTACCAAGTGTAAATTTATAGTGGATTTCTGGCTGCTTTGGGTCAGCACTCCTAACCCTTGCAATGTTCAAGAGTCAATCACAGTGTATACTTCAATGTTACTTTCATACAAGTGCAAAGATACTTAATTCAAGGCTGTTGAGCATTTTTTTAATAGTAGAAAAAATCAGGAACTACCTAAATGTCCATCAATAGAGGCTATACACACACACACACACACACACACACACACACACACACACACACACACACCATGGAACATTTATATTATGAAATACTGTGCAGCAGTAAAAAGAAAAAGAATGTAATAACTCTACATATATAGACAAGGAGAACTACCTAAGATATAGTACTTAGTGATAAAAGTAAGAACAACATTTACAGTATAGTTTCATTTTAAATAAAAAACTGTATGAATAACTGACAGGACTCATAGGTACAGAAAAAAAGAACAGGAAGATAAAGCTGTTAGGAATATTTAAATCTCAAGAGCATAGTGGGATGAAGGGGGGAATAAACAAAGATCTTAATTTGATGTTATATTTTCAGACTGTTTTAATTTGTTATAATGAACACATATTGTATATTATTTGTAGAATTAAAAACAAATTAATGTAAATAGCTCATAAGAGGTTAATATTCAGGATATATAAAGAACTCCTACAACTCAACAACATAAAAACAAACAACCCAATGCATAAATGGGCAAAAGAACTTGAATACATTTCTCCAAAGAAGATATACAAAAGGCCAATAAACATATGAAAACATGCTCAATACCACTAATCATTCAGGGAATGTAAATCAAAACCACAATGAGGGAATGGAAGAAGGTATCCCATGCAAACAGAAATCAAAAGAAATCTGGAGTAGCAATACTCATATCACACAAAATAGACTTTAAAATAAAGACTGTTATAAGAGACAAAGAAGGACACTACATAATGACCAAGGGATCAATCCAAGAAGACGATATAACAGTTGTAAATGTATATGCACCCAACACAGGAGCACCTTAATACATAAGGCAAATACTAACAACCATAAAGGGAGAAATCGACAGTAACACAACAATAGGAGGGGACTTTAACATCCCATTTGCATCAATGGATAGATCATCCAGACAGAAAATCAATAAGGAAACACAGGCCTTAAATGATACATTAAACTAGATGGACTTAATTGATATTTACAGAGCATTCCATCCAAAAGCAGCAGAATACACATTATTCCCACGTGCACGCGGAACATTCTCCAGGACTGACCACATGCTGGGCCACAAGGCGAGCCTTGGTAAATTTAAGAAAATTGAAATCATATCATGCATCTTTTCCGATCACAATGCTATGAGCTTAGAAATAAACTACAAAAAAAAATTATAAAAAACACAAACACATGGAGGTTAAACAGTAATGCTTGAAACAACCAATGGACCACTGAAGAAATCAAAGATGAAATCAAAAACTACCTAGAGACAAGTGAAAACGAAACCACAATGATCCAAAACCTATGGGATGCAGCAAAAGCAGTTCTAAGAGAGAAGTTTATAGCAATACAGTCTTACAACAGGAAACAAGAAAAATCTCAAATAAACAATCTAACCTTATACCTAAAGCAACTAGAGAAAGAACAAACAAAGCCTAAAGTTAGCAGAAGGAAAGAAATTATAAAGTTCAGTGCAGAAATAAATGAAACAGAGACAAAGAAAACAATAGCAAAGATCAATGAAACTAAAAGCTGGTTCTTTGAAAAAGAAAAAGAAAATTGATAAACCTTTAGCCAGACTGATAAAGGAAAAAAGGGAGAGGACTCAAATCAATAAAATTAGAAATGAAAAAGGAGAAGTTACAACTGACACCACAGAAATACAAAGGACCTGGTGGTCCAGGGCTTAAGACTGCGAGCTCCCGATGCAGGGGGCCCAGGTACAATCCCTGGTCAGGGAACTAGATCCTGCATGCTGCAATTAAAGATACCACACGTGGCAACGAAGATCCCACATGCTGCAACTAAGACCCGGCGCAGTCAAAAAGAAAAAAATAAATAAATATTTTTTAAAAAGAGGATCATAAGAGACTACTATGAGCAACTGTATGCCAATAAAATGGACAACCTAGAAGAAATGGACAAATTCTTAGAAAGGTACCTCCCAAGACTGAACCAGGAAGAAACAGAAAATATAAACAGACCAAGCACAAGCACTGAAATTGAAACTGTGATTAAAAAACTCCCAACAGGGCTTCCCTGGTGGCACAGTGGCTGAGAGTCCGCCTGCCGATGCAGGGGACACGGGTTCGTGCTCCGGTCTGGGAAGATCCCACATGCCGTGGAGCGGCTAGGCCCGTGAGGCATGGCCACTGAGCCTGCACGTCCGGAGCCTGTGCTCCGCAACGGGAGAGGCCACAACAGTGACAGGCCCGTGTACCGCAAAAACAAAACAAAACAAAACAAAAACCTCCCAACAAACAAATGTCCAGGACCTGATGGCTTCACAGGTGAATTCTATCAAACATTTAGAGAAGAGCTAACATCTATCCTTCTGAAACTGTTCCCAAAAATTGCAGAGGAAGGAAAACTCCCAAACTCATTCTATGAGGTGACCATCACCCTAACACCAAAACCAGACAAAGATGCCACAAAAAAAGAAAATTAGAGGCCAATATCACTGATGAACATAGATGCAAAAATCCTCAGCAAAATACTAGCAATCTGAATCCAACAATACATTAAAAGGATCATACACATGATCAAGTGGGATTTCTCCCAGGGATGAAAGTATTTTTCAATATCCACTAATCAATCAGTGTGATACACTGTACCAACAAATTGAAGAATAAAAACCATATGATCATCTCAATATATGCAGAAGAAGCTTTTGACAAAATTCAGCACCCATTTATGATAAAAATTGCAGATATCAAAACTAATACAGAGGAATATGCTGCATTTCTATACACTAACAATGAAAGATCAGAAAGAGAAATTCAAGAAACAATCCCATTTACCATTGCATTAAAAAGAACAGGGCTTCCCTGGTGGCGCAGTGGTTGAGAGTCCACCTGCCGATGCAGGGTACGCCGGTTCGTGTCCCGGTCCGGGGAGGATCCCACATGCCACGGAGCGGCTGGGCCCGTGGGCCATGGCCACTGAGCCTACGCGTCTGGAGCCTGTGCTCCGCAACGGGAGAGGCCATGGCAGTGAGATGCCCGTGTATGGCAAAAAAAAAAAAAAAAAAAAGAACAAAATACCTAGGAATAAACCTATCTACAGAGGTGAAAGACCTGTACTCTGAAAACTATAAGATGATGATGAATGAAATCGAAGACAAAACACACAGATGGAAAGATATACCACGTTGACAGACTGGAAGAATCAATATTGTCAAAATGACTATACTACCAAAGGCAATCTACAGATTCAATGCAATCCCTATCAAATTACCAATGGCATTTTTCACAGAACTAGAACAAAAAAATCCTAAAATTTGTATGGAGACACAAGATCCCAATCCCAAATAGCCAAAGCAATCTTGAGAAAGAAAAACGGAGCCTGAGGAATCAGGCTCCTGGACTTCAGACTATACTACAAAGCTACAGTCATCAAGGCACTATGATACTGGCACAGAAACAGAAATACAGATCAATGGAACATGATAGAAAGCCCAGAAATAAACCTATGCACCTATGGTCAATTAATCTACAACAAAGGAGGAAACACTACACAGTGGGGGCAAGACAGTCTCTTCAACAAATGGCACTGGGAAAACTGGACAGCTACATACAAAAAAATAAAATTAGATCATTCTTTAATACCATACACAAAAATAAGCTCAAAATGGATTAAAGACACTATAAAACTCCTAGAGGAAGACATAGGCAGAACACTCTGACAGAAACTGCAGCGATATCTTTTTTGATCCATCTCCCAGGATAATGGAAATAAAACCAAAAATAAACAAATGGGACCTAATTAAACTCAAAAGCTTTTGCATAGCAAAGGAAACCATAAACAAAACGAAAAGACAACCCACAGATTGGGAGAAAATATTTGCAAATGATGTGACCGACAAGGGATTAGTCTCCACAATTTACACACAGCTCATGTGGCTTAATATCATCAAAACAAACAACCCACTGGAAAAATGGGCAAAAGATCTAAATAGACATTTCTCCCAAGAAGACATACAGATGGCCAAGAGTCACAGGAAAAGATGTTCAATGTCACTAATTATTTGAGAAATGCAAACCAAAACCACAATGAGATATCACCTCACACGAGTCAAAATGGCCATCATCAAAAAATCTAGAAACAATAAATGTTGGAGAGGGTGTGGAGAAAAGGGAACACTCTTGCACTGCTGGTGGGAATGTGAATTGGTACAGCCACTATGGATAACAGTATGGAGGTTCCTTAAAAAACTAAAAATAGAGCTACCATATGACCTTGCAATCCTACTCCTGGGCATATATCCAGAGAAAAACATGGTCCGAAAGGATACATGCACCCCAGTGTTCACTGCAAGCACTGTTTACAATAGCCAAGACATGAAAGCAAACTAAATGTCCACTGACAGAGGAATGGATAAAGAAGATGTGGTATATATATACAACGGAATATTACTCAGCCATTAAAGAGAATGAAATAATGCCATTTGTAGCAGAATGGATGGACCCAGAGATTGTCATACTGAGTGAAGTAAGTCAGAGAAAGAGAAATATCATATGATATCCCTTATATGCAGAATCTAAAAAGAAACGATATGAATGAACTTATTCACAAAACAGAAACAGACTCACAGACTTAGAGAATGAACTAATGGTTACTGGGGGGGACGGGTGGGAGGAAGGGATAGTTAGGGAGTTTGGGATCAATATGTACACACTGCTTTATTTAAAATGGATAACTAACAAGGACCTATTGTATAGCACAGGGATCTCTGCTCAATGTTATGTGGCAGCCTGGATGGGAGGCGAGTTTGGGGGAGAATGGATACATGTATGTGTATGGCTGAGATGCTTTGCTGTGCACCTGAAACTATCACAACATTGTTAATCGGCTATACTCAAATATAAAATAAGAAGTTAAAAAAAAAAAACCACGATGAGATACCACCTCACACCCACTAAAATGGCCACTATCAAAACCCCCAGAAAATAATAAGCATTGACAAGGATATGGAGAACCTTGTACACTGCTGGTGAGGTTGTAAAATGGTATAGTCATTATGAAAAACAATATGATAGTTCCTCATAAAATTAAAATAGAATTACCATATGAGCCAGCAATTCTGCTTTTGAGTATATATCCCAAATAACTGAAAGTAGGTCCTGAAGAGATATCTGTACACCCATGTTCACAGAAGCATTATTCATCACAGCCAAAAGGTAGAAGCAAGCTAAGTACCCATTACAGAAGAATGGATAAACAAAATTGTGAATACATATAATGGAATAGTCTGACACATGCTACTACATGGATGAACCTTGAGGACATTATGCTGAGTGAAATAAGCTATTCACAAAAGGAGAATACCATATGATTCGGCTTATATGAGGTAATACTTGGAATAGTCAAATTCATAGAGACAGAAAGGTAGAATGGCGGTTGCCAGGTGCTCAGGGAGGAGGGAATGGGGGGTTATTGTTTGATGGGTACAGAGTTGCAGTTTTGCAAGAAGAAAAGAGTTCCCTGGATGTATGGTGGTGTGGTAGCACAACAATGTGAATGTACTCAGTACCACCAAACTATGAACTTAAAAAGGGTTATGATGGTAAATTTTATGTGTGTATTTTACCACAAATAAAAATAAATGTGGTTTTATTATAAGCAAGGCTTAGTGCAAGGTTTTTTTTTTAAAGTATCTATTTGGGAAGAGAAAAAAAACACTATATTTAAATGGTAATTTAGAAAACCAGAAGACAGGATGATTAGCTTTAAATAAGTAACATAAATCAGTGATTTTCCAAACTTTTCCTCCCTTCCATAATGCATCTGAATTCTAAGTCGCTTAGTTTTCCCATCAGCCATAGTAGCTCGTTTTGGACGCAACAAGTAAAACCAGACTAGGGATTATGGGTGGTGGAGTGGGGACTTAGAAGTCTTGATCCCTGCTAATATTACAGAGCTGGCAAAAGGAAAACTGAATTCCTTCTTCTTGTTGCAGCTACTGCTCATTGCATGTTGCTATATGCAAATTAACTTGATCCCTAATGGATGAGACTGAAAAAAAAAAAATCTGTTCTCACCACCTCACGTCTCTACTTCTAACTACTTTTTCTTTCTCTAACCCTTTAAAAATAAGTCTCTACTCAAGTTCTTTACTTCCCACCTATTTACCTTTCATGACATTGAAATCAGGCTTCATTCCCTAATACGATGCGGAAACTGCTCTGGCAACAGATTCCAAATAGGCTATTAACTGACTTTCTTGTCTTCCTTCTTACTTGAGCTGCCTGAGGCACACGAGACTGGAGCTAATTCCCTTCTCAAAATAATCTCTTTTCTCACATTATAACACAACGTGCTTTCTTGCTTCTCTTTTAAATTCCTCTTCATTTTTGGAGGGCTCTTGTTCTTCCTGTTCCTAACTCTTAAATACTAATTCTCTCCTTAACCTTACAGTTTCTCACTTTCTGCCGATGTTTGTTTTTATTAAGTTTTCAGTGAGCCTGCATGACCTGGTCATGGAAGTAGTCTAACGTTTTTGGCCTGGTCTCTGACATCTTCTCCTGAACTCTGATTATAAGCCTCCATGCATTACGTATTGCACCTTCCACCTAGAACCCCCTTCTCAATCCCTAGTCTGCTTGGTAAACTTCTCAGTTTTTATAGAAGTCACCTCTTCTGTGACGTCTGCCTTCAATTCACCAAGTTAAGCTATAGTAACTCTTTCTTTGCACCTGTTTACTTACTGGTCTGTTTCTCCTATTTGAGAGCAGGGATTGTGTGCATATAATGCTCGGTGAATTAATGCACTCAAATTAATTTATTTTTAATAATTTATTTTAATTTGTCCTCAGGAGTAGTAATGTTGAAGTCTTAATAGCATTAGCTAAAAGAAAAGTACTCAGTGCCTATCAATTGCAACATATCATGTTAGTGGCAGACGAAAAAGTTAAGGTAGTAAGAGCAGTGATGGATTGATAACAGAAAGATTCAAGATATGGAACAGCTGGGCTCATGAACATGCAGTTTACACGGGTGGGGGTATTGGAAAGGACTGATTTTAAATTAGGAGACTTGCTTTGTAGTTCCAGTTATGACTATAGCATATGTTTAGTACAGTTGGTGTAATTTTGGACAAGTCAGTCAGTCTTCTCTACAAATGTGTCAAATAACAGAACTAGTTCCTTTCCTGATATAATATTTACAATTCCAGCTTTATTCTCCACTGTGCTGTTACTGCTCTTCCTATTATTATTGGAAAGAGTTGAGAGGAAGATGAGAGTAAATGAGCGCTCTGTGAAAGTACCAGAGGTCAGAAACATAGAGAAGGTGAGGGAAAGACAGATTATCAACTAGCTCCTTGAGAATCAAGTCAAAGGAAACACAGGGAAAACAGAAAACTAGGATAAGGACCTCTGTGAAACAGGCCACACCAAGGAAGTGTGAAAAAAAACTTACCTGAAAAGTAATAACTTAAAGGCTAGACAATGTATTTAGGGTAACAATTCAGACTACAAATATTAATGTAAATTTAAATGGTAAAAATCTTAAACCAATTTATGTCTTAAGCATATTTAGTATATATTTAACTATCAAATATGAACAAAAAGTCAGTAATCCCAAAATTGATCACTTTTAAGTTTTAGCTTACTATTTCCAATTAGTTATATATATTTAAAATACAATTAAGGCTTGGCAAATGCTACTCTAAAATTTTAAATTTTAAAAAGAATAGCAGGGACTTCCTGGTGGTGCAGTAGTTAAGAATCTGCCTGCCAGTGCAGGGGACACGGGTTCGAGCCCTGGTCCAGGAAGATCCCACGTGCCACGGAGCAACTAAGCCTGTGCACCACAACTACTGAGCCTGCGCTCTAGAGCCTGTGAGCCACAACTACTGAAGCCCGCGTGCCTAGAGCCCGTGCTCTGCAACAAGAGAAGCCACCGCAATGAGAAGCCCGCACACCACAACAAAGAGTAGCTCCCATGTGCCACAACTAGAGGAAGCCCGCGTGCAGCAACGAAGACCCAACACAGCCAAATAAAATAAATAAATAAATTTATATAAAAAAGAAAAAGGATAGCATTTGGGACAAGTTTCTAGAGGTAATAGGGATTAATGTAAAAAGAGCCCAGCTTTGAAGTCAGAAAACCTGGTTTCAGATTTGTCCAAAACAATTCACTTCTGAATCATAAGAACATCATCCACAAAGCAGGAATAATATCTGCTTCCATTTATTTCATACAGGTGATGTAACATTAAACAATACGTATTTAAGAAATTTATAAATTCTACACATATGTTTAGGTCTGACCTAGATTATAGGTTGCTGTAAAACATATATATGTCATTTAACTCATGAAATGTTCACTATTTTAAAGGTCTTAAAACAAGTATGTTATTAGAATTTATTTCTACCTTCAAGGTTGTCCTAAGAATTTAACTTACATTGATTAATACAACAAATTACAAACGTAGATGGGTAAGCACTAAAGTATCACACATACAAAATTAATGACCATGCACAAACTAAAAAGCAAAACAGGGAATTCCCTGGTGGCGCAGTGGTTAAGAGTCCGCCTGCCAATGCAGGGGACATGGATTCGAGCCCTGGTCCGGGAAGATCCCACATGCCGCAGAGCAACTAAGCCCGTGCGCCACAACTACTGAGCTTGCGCTCTAGAGCCCACGAGCCACAGCTACTGAGCCCGCATGCCACAAATACTGAAGCCCGCGCACCTAGAGCCCATGCTCCGCAACAAGAGAAGCTACCGCAACGAGAAGCCCGTGCACTGCAACGAAGAGTATCCCCAGCTCGCTGCAACTAAAGAAAGCCCGCACGCAGCCAACAAAGACCCAACACAGCCAAAAAAAAAAAAAAATTCTTTTTAAATTAAAAAAAATAAAAAGCAAAATAATCATATTCCTTAAAATATTACATAGATTTAAAAAAAATGGATTTGGAGAGAACATCTGTGTCCCAGGGAACACTGCAGCCAAAGTTGTCAAGTTTATAAATCTGAACATTTGTGATCCTACCGAGAATGAAAGCAAACAGATTTTCAGGAATGCTAAAACAGGCTACATATTATTTAGTAAGAAATCCACTTAGGATTAATGCTTGTGTTTCTCTAGCATACAGCAGGAAAAAGCAGCAGGAACTGTGGCTGCTGCTGTCTCTGTTGCTAAGTGTTTGCAAACATCAGAGTTCTCAGACTGGTTCATTCCACCAGCTTCTCCTATCGGTCAGATTTTAAGACCAAAGACAATTTTAGATTAAAAACTTTAGAAACATAATAATGTAAACTGCCTAAAACAAAATGACATAAATGGTAAAAATAAAAGGATGGAAAACTATATACTTATATTAGACAGATATCCAGAATGGGTTACAAATATTGGTATCAAAGGAGAATTTAAGACAAAATGCATTTAATATGACAGAGGATCTTTTTTTTTGTTGACAATAGGCTTTAATTATCATAAAGATATATAATCATGAATGTTTTTTGTCTAACAGCCCCAAGACCTGTGCAGCAAAACCCATTAAAAACACCATAAGGAACTGTGAGAAATACCACTTTTGTAAGAGATTAACACAGTACTCATGCTAAACTAATTAAACAGACAAAAGAGTAAGGACTTCTTGCAGAATTCGAAGGATCTGAAAATTACAGGAACTGGATTCAGTGCTTATCAATATAAGTCAATATACAGTGCAAATAAAGAGAACGTCCAGACATATTTATAAAAATTGAACGTTAGTCTGAAAGTAAACCTCAATGATTATAAAAAAATCAAAAATTGAATGAGCCACATTCTTTGACTATAATATAATAAAACTAGGAATTAATAAAGTGCAAAACAAAATGGAAAAAGCCCTCAACTCCCTCAAGCACGTGAAAAGTTAAAAAAACCACTCCTAACTATTTGGGGTCAAAGAAGAAATCAAAGCTATAATTGCACACTATTAGAAAATAAAGGTATATTAGAAAATAAAGGTAATCATATCCATACCTAAGGAATACAGCCAGAACTATAAGAGGCAAATTCATAGATATAAAGATGGCTCTCCTGAATGGAAAGAGAGTCGTGTAGAATGTTGACTACCAGGCCGTGTATAGCAGAAGAATGAAAGTGGAATTAAAAATAAAGATCCAATTCGGAGATTTTTTTTTTGAGCTTTTATATTCAAGTTTATTCTTCATTTAATTTTTTTTTTTTTGGCGGTACACGGGCCTCTCACTGCTGTGGCCTCTCCCCTTGTGGAGCACAGGCTCCGGACGCGCAGGCTGAGCGGCCATGGCTCACGGGCCTAGCCGCTCCGCGGCATGTGGGATCTTCCCGGACCGGGGCACAAACCCGTGTCCCCTGCATCAGCAGGCGGACTCCCAACCACTGCGCCACCAGGGAAGCCCCTTCATTTAATTTTTAAAACACTACTATAGTTGAATATTAAAACAAACAGTAGCAAGTAGTGAGCATATTATGATTACGGTCCTTCACTCAATCACTACTGCAAATAAAATGCCAACAGTGAGTGTTATTCACTGGCCATATTAGGAGGTCTGACAAGGAACACCACCCCAAGGATGATGTTCATCATCCTCATATGCTTCTCCATTGTAATGGTGCCGTCTTTTTTATCTTAAATATGAAAAGAATGAAAACGAAGTAAGCATTCCATTTAATAAGGAAAAAACCTGAGAAAATCAGGGTAACAGAAATAGACACCTAAAAATGAGACATCAGGCAAAAAAAAAAAAAAAACTGACTTATCAATCTTAGGGTTTTTTTTTTTAACAAAACCAATAAAAATAAACTACAGCTAAATATACTTTGAAAAAAAGGGGAAAATTCAAATGACTAAAACTAGAAATATAAAAAAAGGATATAACAGCTAAAGAAGATATTCAATTTGTGAGAAAATAGTATATATAATGTTATGCCAATATATTTGAAAATCTGAATGAATTCCAGGAAAAACCAATTACCAAAACTGACTAACGAAGTAAAAATCTAACCAGAAAAAAAAACCCCAAAATTGTCAATGAATTACCTCCAACAAAGGTTCCAGGCCTAGATGGTATTATAGTTGAGTTCTTTAACATTTTCAAGAACAAATAATTCCCAAACTATATAAACTGTTCCAGAGCACAGGAAATTAGGGAAAGAGTTCTAATTCATTTATGAAGCTGGCCAAACCCGATATCAAAACTTGACAAAGACAGCACAAAAACAGAAAATTACAGACCATATTCACTTATGAATATAGATGCAAAGATCCTAAAAAATATACTTGAAAATAGAAACCAGCAGTATGCTAAAAGATTACAGATCTTGACATGAAGAAGACATTCATTCTAGGAATAAAAGAAGGGTTTATATTAGGTAGTATCTTTATATATCATATCAATAGGTAACAGAAGAAGCAATGAATAATCTTAACAGATGCCCAAAAAGCATTAGATGAATTTCAATATCAATTTCTCATAAGAAAGCCAATAAAGTCTTGGTCAATTATAAATGATACACCCTTAACATCAAAGAACTGTAAGACAAAATGATGCCTATTATTGCTATTATTCAAAGTCAGAAGGAAAATCAATTCAATTCAATGTAATTAAATAAAGAGGATGAGGAAGATATACAGGATAAACGCTACCCAGAAGAGTCCAAAGTAATAGCTGAAAAATTAGGATTAAACAAAGTTCACTAAATATAAAATGTGCAACATAAATATAATAGACGTCTACAGATATCTTACAAACCAAACCAATAATAAAATAATAAAATACATTTTTCATAATATAAATAACATAATAAAAATTTGTAAGGAATAAACTTAACAAGAAAAATAAGTGGAGTCAATTGAAGGAAAAATAACTAAAACTTTACTGAACGACACGAGAAAGATGTTAAGAAACATACTTCTAGCTCTGAAGTTAATTTTTCTAAAATAAATTTTCGTATTTAATGCATTTTGAATCAAAATTCCTTTGAGGTTTCCCTTTTAAAAAAAAGTTAGAAAAGTGATTCCAAACTTCACAAGAAATATTAAGTGGTATGAAAATAAAACCATGGAAATTTTTGAAAAAGAGGAATAATGAAGGAAGACTGGTCCCACTAGCTTTTTAAACATTTAATGGCTAAAATACTTAAAAATGGTATGGTACTGGCATAAGAACAGAAAAATACAAAGGAAGAAAATTGAATCCTAAAGGCTTTAGTAAGATAAAAATTACATTATAGATTAGTATTGAGAAAAAAATTGTCAATAAATAAGACTGGGAAATTAACCATTTAGAAAAAATTAAAATTAGCTCCTTATCTTATGGCATTTATCAAAATAAATGTATATATTTGGTCTAGAAGAACTAATGGGTTATATGTGAAAAATGAAGTAAGTAATATCTAGGGAAAATACACATGAGTATTCAGCTGCTAATGGAATTGGGAAGAAGTTCTTTCTAAGCAAAATAGCAATGTTACAAGCTGCAAAGAAAGAAGAGAGATCAGACTACTTATTAAAAAATTAAATAATAAACAGCAATCTTGAAAAAAACTTATATTTCAATACTTAATATCCTTAATGTATAATGGTTCATAAGCAGCAATTCCAATTGTAATAATCTACACTAAATTATATAGTCAAGAATGTTCACTGCAGTATTATTTGCAACTGTTCCCCCATTCAAGAATTGGGTAACCAGTGGGGTCAAGATTTGATTAAACAATAACAAGAACATATACATGAAAAGAAGGTGGTAGAAAAAATAAAAAGAATTAATAAGCCAAAATGGTTACTTGTAGGTAGTAAGATTACTGGTGCTAGTTTTCTTTTTATACATTTATAACTATCTGCCAAAACATTCATGATGAACACATACTACTTTCATAATTAGAAAAATTAACACATTAATCATCACTTTCATAAACACATGTGATTATCAGACTTCAGAAGTTTCAACAAATATAAAAATTCACAATAGTTTGTAAATCAACTGTCTTTGCATGTGGGAAGTCCCTTAAAACTTTGGTTCTATTAATATCTTAATTTAGCATAAAAATACAGTTAAAAGAAACCATACTGTCTTAGATTACATCTTCATTTTTTCTCTCAAAGGGATTCTGATTTTAATGGCTATGAAAGGGATTGATTTTCACACAAAGATATCTAAACATCACTGCAATGAATAGGAATGGCTTAAAATAAATGTACATTTCACATTAATAATATTTTTCAATGAATATTTAGAACAGATTCAATTTAAGGTTTGTCACTCTATGTTTTTACTCAGGAAACCTCATTAAGGCATTCCAAACTGGAAAATGACTAGTCCAAAAGGCCTGTAGAAAAGGACAAAATTTCTCTAAAAATCTCTTCTGGCAGGAAGTGTTATTTTGTGTCTAATTGAAATCTCTCCTCCTGTGATTTAAACTTCTTGTCCTTTAAAAAAATATAGCTATATTCCATTTTGCTTTCTCTAGACAACATAATTTAAAAACGTTTAAGTATCTATTTCCTAATACTTTGATCTACTTTTTGTCTCTAGCCTTTCTACAGTTTTCATCAAGTTATTTAAACCCACATAGCAAATTATGGTTTTAGGCAATGTACAATGAAATGAGAGAATAGCTTGGAGCTCCCACATGCTGTAATTCTGTGGAAACACAAACATACTTTCTTCTTAGAACATGGCATGTTGCTAATAGATGTTACTGTGCTGTGTCTCTTACAACACTCACATTATCTGTATGCATGTATACTAACTGTATATTAACAGATTCATATTTTGTGCAGCTTATTTATTGACACTAAGTGGAAGCCCTAGGCAACTTTATTTCTAACTACTTTCCCAACCTATTCTACTCACTCTGCTTCATATCACTCAAATTGAACAGGTTTGCCTTCTCACTTATTATGAACTACTCATGGAATCTGAGTTCTAGCCTTATATTCATCCCTGACAAATTTTGGAACACTGGAAGAGTCACCTAACTTTCAAGTTTTAATGTTTTGCCTATACAATGGGGATGGTAGTGTACTAGAAGACTTATAACACTGAAATTTTATTATGAATGTCAAGATCAGATTCCATTCAAGTCACTCATTTTTTTTTGAATTTTATTTATTTTTTTATACAGCAGGTTCTTATTACTTATCCATTTTATACATATTAGTCAATCGCAACCTCCAAATTCATCACACCACCCCCCGAGCCCACCACTTTCCCCCCTTGGTGTCCATACGTTTGTTCTCTACATATGTTTCTCTATTTCTGCCCTGCAAACTGGTTCATCTGTACCATTTTTCTAGGTTCCACATATATGCATTAATGTACGATATTTATTTTTCTCTTTCTGACTTACTTCACTCTGTATGACAGTCTCTACATCCATCCACATCTCTACAAATGACCCAATTTCGTTTCTTTTTATGGCTGAATAATATTCCATTGTATATATGTACCACAACTTCTTTATCCATTTGTCTGTCAATGGGCATTTAGATTGCTTCCATGACCTGGCTATTGGAAATAGTGCTGCAATGAACATTAGGGTGCATGTGTCTTTTTGAAATATGGTTCTCTCTGGGTATATGCCCAGTAGTGGGATTGTTGGGTCATATGGTTATTCCGTTTTTAGTTTTTTAAGGAACCTCCATACTGTTCTCCATAGTGGCTGTATCAATTTACATTTCCACCAATAGTGCAAAAGGGTTCCCTCTTCTCCAAACCCTCTCCAGCATTTGTTGTTTGTAGATTTTCTGGTGATGCCCATTCTAACTGGTGTGAGGTGATACCTCACTGTAGTTTTGATTTGCATTTCTCTAATAATTAGTGATATTGAGCAGCTTTTCATGTGCTTCCTGGCCATCTGTATGACTTCTTTGGAGAAATGTCTATTTAGGTCTTCTGCCCATTTTTGGATTGGGTTGTTTGTTTTTTTAATATTGAGCTGCATGAGCTGTTTATACACTTTGGAGATTAATCCTTTGTCCACTGATTTGTTGGTAAATATTTTCTCCCATTCTGAGGGTTGTCTTTTCGTCTTGTTTATGGTTTTTCCTTTGCTGTGTAAAAGGTTTTAAGTTTCATTAGGTCCCATTTACTTATTTTTGGTTTTATTTCCATTACTCTAGGAGGTGGATCAAACAAAGAACTTGCTATGATTTATGTCAGAGAGTGTTCTTCCTATGTTTTCCTCTAAGAGTTTTATAGTGTCCAGTCCTACATTTAGGTCTCTAATCCATTTTGAGTTTATTTTTGTGTATGGTGTTAGGGAGTGTTCTAATTTCATTCTTTTACATGTAGCTGTCCAGTTTTCCCAGCACCACTTATTGAAAAGACTGTCTTTTCTCCATCGTATATTCCTGCCTCCTTTGTCATAGATTAGTTGACCATAGGTGTATGGGTTTATCTCTGGGCTTTCTATCCTGTTCCATAGATCTATATTTCTGTTTTGGGGCCAATACCATACTGTCTTGATTACTGTAGCTTTGTAGTATAGTCTGAAGTCAAGGAGTCTGATTCCTCCAGCTCTATTTTTCTTCCCTCAAGACCGCTTTGGCTATTGGGGGTCTTTTGTGTTTCCATACAAATTTTAAGATTTTTTGTTCTAGTTCTGTAAAAACTGCCATTGGTAATTTGATAGGGATTGTATTGAATCTGTAGATTGCTTTGGGTAGTATAGTCATTTTCACAATATTGATTCTTCCAATCCAAGAACATGGTATATCTCTCCATCTGTTGATATCTTCCTTAACTTCTTTCATCAGTGTCTTACAGTTTTCTGCATACAGGTCTTTTGTCTCCCTAGGAAGGTTTATTCCTAGGTATTTCATTCTTTTTGTTGCAGTGGTAAATGGGAGTGTTTCCTTAATTTCTCTTTCAGATTTTTCATCATTAGTGTATAGGAATGCAAAGAGATTTCTGTGCATTAATTTTGTATCCTGCAACTTTACCAAATTCATTGATTAGCTCTAGTAGTTTTCTTGTGGCATCTTTAGGATTATCTATGTATAGTATCGTGTCATCTGCAAACAGTGACAGTTTTACTTCTTCTTTTCTAATTTGTATTCCTTTATTTCTTTTTCTTCTCTGATTGCTGTGGCTAGGACTTCCAAAACTATGTTGAATAATAGTGGCAAGAGTGGGCATCCTTGTCTTGTTCCTGAACTTAGAGGAAATACTTTCAGCTTTTCACCATTGAGAATGATGTTTGCTGTGGGTTTGTCATATATGGTCTTTATTACGTTGAGGTAGGTTCTCTCTATGCCCAATTTCTGGAGAGTTTTTATTATAAATGGGTATTCAATTTTGTCAAAAGCCTTTTCTGCATCTGTTGAGATGATCATATGGTTTTTACTCTCAGTTTGTTAATATGCTGTATCACATTGATTGATTTGCGTATACTGAAGAATCCTTGCATCCCTGGGAAAAATCCCACTTGATCATAGTGTATGATCCTTTTAATGTGTTGTTGGATTCTGTTTGCTAGTATTTTGTTGAGGATTTTTGCACCTATATTCATCAGTGATACTGGTCTGTAATTTTCTTTTTTTGACTATCTTTGTCTGGTTTTGGTATCAGGGTGATGGTGGCCTCACAGAACGAGTCTGGGAGTGTTTCTTCCTCTGTAATTTTTTGGAAGCGTTTGAAAAGGATGGGTGTTAGCTCTTCTCTAAATGTTTGACAGAATTCACCTGTGAAGCCATCTTGGCCTAGACTTTTGTGTTTGTTGGAAGGTTTTTAATCACAGTTTCAATTTCATTACTTCTGATTGGTCTCTTCAGATTGTCTATTTATTCCTGGTTCACTCTTGGAAGGTTATATCTTCCTAATAATTTGTCCATTTCTTCCAGGTTGTCCATTTTATTGGCATAGAGTTACTGTAATAGTCTCTTAGGATGCTTTCTACTAGTGCGGTGTCTGTTGTAACTTCTCCTTTTTCATTTCTAATTTTATTGATTTGAGTCCTCTCCCTCTTATTCTTGATGAGTCTGGCTAATGGTTTATCAATTTTGTTTATCTTCTCAAAGAACAAGCTTTTAGTTTTATTGATCTTTGCTATTGTTTTCTTTGTTTCTATTTAATTTATTTCTGCTCTGATCTTTATGATTTCGTTCCTTCTACTAAGTTTGGGTTTTGTTTGTTCTTCTTTCTGTAGTTCCTTTAGGTGTAAGATTAGATTGTTTGAGATTTTTCTTGTTTCTTGAGGTAGGCTTGTTTTGCTATAAACTTCCCTCTTAGAACTGCTTTTGCTGCATCACATAAGTTTTGGATCATTGTGTTTTCATTGTCATTTGTCTCTAGGTATTTTTTGATTTCCTCTTTGATTTCTTCAGTGATATTTTGGTTATTTAGTAACGCATTGTTTAGCCTCCATGTGTTTGTGATTTTTATGTTTTTTTTCCCTGTAACTGATTACTAATCACATAGTGTTGTGGTCAGAAAAGATGCTTGATATGATTTCAATTTTCTTAAATTTACTGAGGCTTGATTTGTGACCCAAGATGTAATCTATCCTGGAGAATGTTCCATGTGCAGTTCAGAAGAAACTGTAATCTGCTGTTTTTGGATGGAATGTCCTATAAATATCAATTAAATCTATCTGGTGTGTTGTATCATTTAAAGCTTGTGTTTCTTTATTAATTTTCTGTTTGGATGATCTGTCCATTGGTGTAAATGAGGTGTTAAAGTCCCCCACCACTATTGTGTTACTGTCGATTTCCTCTTTTATAGCTGTTTTAGCAGTTGCCTTATGTATTGAGGTGCTCCTATGTTGGGTTCATATATATTTATAATTGTTATACCTTCTTCTTGGATTGATCCCTTCATCATTATGTAGTGTCCTTCCCTGTCTCTTGTAACATTCTTTGATTTAAAGTCTGTTTTATCTGAGATGAGTATTGCTCCTCCAGCTTTCTTTTGATTTCCATTTGCATGGAATATCTTTTTCCATCCCCTCACTTTCAGTCTGTATGTGTCCCTAGGTCTGAAGTGCTTCTGCTGGGTGCCCTCTGGTGGATGAGGCTATCTAAGAGGTTTGTGCAAGTTTCCTGATGGGAGAGACTGGTCCCTAGTCACTCTTAATATTAAATTAGTGCCTACTATGTGGAAACACTATGTAGAATACAACAGTGAATAGCGTACATTCTTAGTGAAATGTGTTTTGAACTAAAATACTCAGATTCAGTTACAGTACTATTGTATAGTAATATACTGATTTTTATAAAGAGACAATCATTAGTATAATACTTTCAAATTCCATGAACAGAACTGGTATTTCTTTCCTATTTACGTCATTATCAAGAATTTCCCTTACCTATTACTTCCTTTTAAAACTCTAGCCTAAGTTACTTCCTTTTATTTCAGTTGCTCTCTACTGAATTCCGAATAAACCACTCAAAATTGGAGCTACCATTCCTTGTCCCAAAACAATGTTATGTTTTGGTTCTCTTTTGTTTAGGAAAAACCTTTAACTTTTCTTAGTGAAAAAAATTGTAAGAATTTATGAGAACCTTAGAAAATGATTTCACAGCAAAATATTATAGAAAAATATAACTGTGCTTTGCCCAAGGCAGGAAACTTTTAGGAACGTAAGGACTGCTTTAATGGTTCAGAGTCATACTTCCACAAATGTAGGGTGCTGTCTCTAATGGTGATGCAAAGGGTTGTGCAGGGGAAGGATATCACTTCAAAAATATATAAATATCCTCGGTTTCCTTATTAATTCATTATGGAAATGTCATGCATTAATTTGTCCGATTTGCCTTTTGGGAAACATGAGACATTTTGGATAATTTGTTTTCCTCATTTCCTACCTCAGACAACTTTCAGAATTTTAGAGCTAAAGGAAACCTCATACCTCTTCAATCACCTCATTTTATAGATTATGCAACTGAAAAAATAGTGGTTAAAACACCTGTCCAGGTCACACAAGTTTAACGACAGAACCTATTCTCTTGATCCTCGATACAGGGTTTCTTAAACATATCACGTTTGCTTGATATTAATAAACTTTTAATGAATTTAAATTTACTTCTTTGTAGTTTCACAAGGTTATCTCTATCTTAATTAGAATTAACTTGTAGTTAAGAATTCATGCTCACTATATATATATTTATATATATATATATTTTGTTTGTTTTTGTTTTTTCATATTCTTGATGAGGGCAGAAGCTGTGTTTTATTTGTTGTATCCTCAGAACTTCTTACAGGGTTTGACATGGCACATAGCAGGTATTCAGTAGACTGTTGTAGACTGAGAAAATGAACTTTACAGACTTGGATCACATGTACTCTTAGCTTTAATTTTTCTAAAGAGGAAAAATCTAAAGCTGTTCAGTTTAACCTTGTTCCCTTGATTATTTCAGACATATTTCTCTAGACTTTCTCCAGTTCTACTGCATTTCTTAAGGTGAGGGAATCAGAATTTTGAATGAGCACAGAAAGTTTTCTTTCTAGATACCAATAATCTTCTCAGTAAGTGTAGTTCTTTTGCATCATCTTACACTGGCTAACAGCAGCACTTATTTGACACTTTTCTTCCACATTGTGTAAGTACAACACATACGTGGTCCTTGCTTTGATATTTCAATACCCAGAAAATTTTGGTTTCACTTACTCTGCTAGAACAAATTCCCGCTTCCAAATCAATTATAAAATGTTAAACAAGACTAGATTCAGCACCTATAACATTTATCCAGAAAGGCCCATTAGCCTCTATACTTGTGTTTTCCGTGTTTAAATAAGTTATCTGTACAATCAAAACTGTTTGAGTGTCTTCTATGTGCAAGCCACTGAACTCCTTCGTCTGAGTAAGTTATTCACAACATTCCAGATACTTAGCTTTTTCTCGGGGTGGCACAGAAAATGATTAGGAAAGTTTTGAATTCATGAAAAAGACATTTAAGAAATCTAAATAAAAAACATGTTTTAGTTTTTCCTTATGCATTGATTTATTTATTGCCATCCACTGTCCCTCTACGAACCCCAGACACACCCTTCTTGTCATCCTTAAGAACTTCACAGGAATCCTTTTATTCACCAAACCTACTCCATTGTCCCTCTGCCCTCAGACATCCCTCCTGTGATCCAGAAGAACTCTAAAGAAATCCTTTTATTCAGTAATCCTGTTCTTTATTACACACGCTACCAGAGGAGCTTAGAAATGAATGGAATCCAGAGATTTCTAAGTTAAACTCTCATATACCAGTATGATATTTGCCAATGATAAAACAAATCATTGTAGCCAAGTATAGTATATCATCTCTTTAATATACTGCATGCCTGACATATACACATAATACTTACTTGTACTCATCATAGACTTCCTGTTTGGGCAGTGAAGTCTCAGGATGCTCCTCTAGGGTATTCCGAATCCAGGAAAAGGCATGCATTTGCTGTGCCCGACTAGATGACATGGCATTCTGATCACTAATCATAAAACAAAAACATGTTTTAGCTGAACTAGGCAGCAATTCATTGATAGTTTTTGAACCAGGCCTAAATGTTCCACTAAAGGACTGTGTGTAAACTCACTATAAATGACCAAACCAAACTCAGGACATAAAGTATATGCCTAGTTATCCAAATACAAATTGTCCACCTGTGGTTGTGAGACATTTTCTATAGCTAGTGTCTGACTAAAGTTATCGCCCTGTTCCATCCCCACCACCGTCTCTAAACTGGCAGAGATGATGGAGCATTGAAAACATAAGGCATTTGTTCGGCCAAAATTACCTCTAAGGGGATATTTGTTTATTTACTTGCCTGTTCATTTGCCTAAACTTACCAAATCATCAAACTATAAAATTAAAGTTATGGAAAAAATTGTTTATTTTCTATTTGCTTAGCATTCTCAAGTAACTACCCTGAATCTTACTAAAGCCTCTATGATCCAGAATGGAATTCACACTGGAGAGATCCTGAAAGGACAAGTCTCCCTCTATGGTCCTTTCTGTAACCAGTCCTCCTCTCCAGGACAACACCTCCACTAAACATCATAAATTTTTATTATCTGGCAGTGTCTCTTATAACATGAGGGAAGCTCCTCACTCATAAATAATAATTTATGCATTTTCAAAGAAATTACTGAGCAATTTCTAGGACAGAAAATTATTAAAATAGTTACAAAATGTGGTCCAAGGGGAAAAAAGTAAAAGCAACAGATTTTTCATTCCAATTCTTTTCATACCTATACTTTTAAAGTAATGTTAAGCATAACTTATATGAATGAAATGAACTCTGAGAAATACTTAAAAGGGTAGAGAAACTCCTTTAAGAACAGAATGCATGAACCAACAACTTTTCTCTATATTTTCTAAATGAGGCTATTAAATATTTGTACTAATGAAAATAGAGTAATACCCCGCAAGCACTTAAAACATCACACATTTATCATAAATTCATGTGCCATACAGGCAATTCATTTTTTTTTCTTTTTTATGCTCTGTGATCTGCTTACCTGACAGTACCTAAAAAAACTCTTGCACTTTATTGCTCACAATACTTATCTGTTTATTCTTTGGCTTTCTGTTCAATTTTCAAAATCTGCCACACTGTATAAATACACTAATCTGTTTATAAAACATAACCCAACTGCATTTCACAGCACTCATCCAGGTACACAAATGAATTAGCAAAAACTATGGGTAAACACTTAACCAAATATGATCAAAGACTAAAAAGATCTACTGTTTTGACAGTCTGTTTCCTGATGGTTTTAGGAATAGTGCAAAACAATAACAACCACAACACACACATAAACACTGTAACTGAGGCAAAGACAAGAAGTGGTATTACCTTTTCTCTCCATTGCTGAGACCAGAAGGCAGCTGAAGGTAGAGGTAGAGTTTCTCTAGGTCTGTAAACTTCTCAACTTCTTGCTGGTTAAAAAGGATTAAAAAGAAAGATCATTTAAAAAATTCTTGTTTCTCCCTCAACAAAATTTACTAACACCTCCCTAAAAATACTGACTATCTAAATTTAAACCAGGTGGAATGAATCACTTGCCAAAGAAAACAGAATCTAGGCTTTTTTCTTATCAGTAAAATAATACAGTCAAGTTTTGTGATAAATTTATTGCATATAAAAAGTTGGTAAGAGAAAATGGTACTTTCCTAATAATTCTTACATTCTAGGTATAAATAAAACCATAAATCAATGCTTAGACGAAAACTTCTCATCTTAAATCACATATAAAGAAGGAGGGTTGTGCAATATTACAGGAAAAGTACTAGATTGGGAGTCAAGAGACTATTTATTAGTTGGCCTTAGCCTAACTATTTAACTGGTTATGAGGCTTCCATGCTCTGGCGGATTTTCCTTAGAAATGTGAAATGAATGAGATGATTTCTAGGCTTCTTTTCTATTTCTCAAAAATCTAGAACATGTGACTGATGATGCTACTATCACTGGGGGTGGAACTGAGGTTTAAAAATATAGTTATCCCTCAATATCCGTGGATAATTGGTTCCAGGAACCCCCTTCTCCCCTCCACGGATACCAAAATCCACAGATACACAAGTTCTTTATATAAAATGGTGTTATATAGCTAGTCCTCCTTATGCACAGTTCCTCCATAACTGAGGAATCAAATCTGATCCAGGGTTGGTCTAATCCGCGAATGCAGAACCTGTGGATACGGAGGGCCAACTGTTCCAAAGTACAACTAACAATCTGTTCCATGCTATGCAGATGTAATTACTCTCTGACTTGCAACAGTGGATGCTATTTGGAGAACCTACTTGTAAGACTGTCTATCACTACTGTTGTGCAACTTTGTCATTTTGTCTATAAATGTACCCTTTAAGAAAATTTCTGCTATGCAGAGGACTGTATAGTTTTCTTTCCCAGCTGAGTTTGCCACAGGATAGCTTTAAATGTGCCACAAATCCTACCTTAATAAAAAAAACATAATAAAATTTTGGTAGCCATATTCATTACAACTGAATTGCATTGCAATGGAAAATATGGACAGATTACTGGCATTCTTGGTGGCAGAATTTATTCTTACACAATAAAGCATAGCTCAAACATAGATCCAATTTTTTAAAAAAGATTACAATGATATAATTTAACCTGTTCTTATTCTCACCAGAATTCATTCACGAAACAGTTTAATCTTAGAATTTATCCATAGAATGACTTAGTCTATCAATTACATGCAATTAACTCTCAAATCCATATTTTTTTCATTCCACTGTCTATAGGGTATTTTCCGATTAGCTCTTGCTTTAATATCTGATAGACTGATCAGCAATTATCCTGCATAACTCTTCCCTTGACAACAAAAAACCCCTACACGTACACAGGCATTTTCTTTCTCAGTTGTTACTTAGCACCTTCTTTTCTCTAGTTTCCTAGTGTTCAGTTTTGAGTCTGCCTAGTTTTGTTCCTCTTGTTGTATTACACTCTAATCCTTCATTTAGCCTTCTTAACTCTTTCCACCATGTTCTTCTAGTCTATTTCCCAGCCACCACATTAGTTTAAGTCTTTAGCTGTCTTTCTTTTAACAATAAAGGAGAATTCATCTACTCATTTATTTATTCACTAAGCTTACTTTCTGCAATGTTCCACAAATGATTTATAACTATGAACTTATACTGTGTATCACAACCTATACAAAGACTGGAAATAGACAGATGAACAACACAACAATAGGCCCTGCCCTTAAGGAACTTACAATGATTCTTGAATTACTAAAAATGTCTAACTACTTGCTTTCCCTGCCTCCAGCCTTTCCCCACTTTAATCTGTCGAAATGGAAATAAACAAAAATAAACAAATGGGACCTAATGAAACTTAAAAGCTTTTACACAGCAAAGGAAACCATAAACAAGACAAAAAGACAACCCTCAGAATGGGAGAAAATATTTGCAAATGAAGCAACTGACAAAGGATTAATCTCCAAAATTTACAAGCAGCTCATGCAGCTCAATATCAAAAAAAGAAACAACAAAAATGGGCAGAAGACCTAAATAGACATTTCTCCAAAGAAGATATACAGATTGCCAACAAACACATGAAAGAATGCTCAACATCATTAATCATTAGAGAAATGTAAATCAAAACTACAATGAGATATCATCTCACACCCATCAGAATGGTCATCATCAAAAAATCTACAAACAATAAATGCTGGGGAGGGTGTGGAGAAAAGGGAACCCTCTTGCACTGTTGGTGGGAAGGTAAATTGATACAGCCACTGTGGAGAACAGTATGGAGGTTCCTTAAAAAACTATAAATAGAACTACCATATGACCCAGCAATCCCACTACTGGGCATATACCCTGAGCAAACCATAATTCAAAAAGAGTCATGTACCACAATGTTCACTGCAGCACTATTTACAATAGCCATGACATGGAAACAACCTAAGTGTCCACTGACAGATGAATGGATAAAGAAGATGTGGCACATATATACAATGGAATGTTACTCAGCCATAAAAAGAAATGAAATTGAGTTATTTGTAGTGAGGTGGATGGACCTAGAGTCTGTCATACAGAGTGAAGTCAGTCAGAAAAAGAAAAACAAATACCATATGCTAACACATATATATGGAATCTAAGAAAAAAAAAAGGTCATGAAGAACCTAGGGGCAAGACAAGAATAAAGACACAGACCTACTAGAGAATGGACTTGAGGATACGGGGAGGGGGAAGGGTAAGCTGGGACGAAGTGAGAGAGTGCCATGGACATATATACACTACCAAAAGTAAGAGATAGCTAGTGGGAAGCAGCTGCATAGCACAGGGAGATCAGCTCAGTGCTTTGTGACCACCTAGAGGGGTGGGATAGGGAGGGAGGGAGGGAGGGAGACGCAAGAGGGAAGAGATGTGGGGACATGTGTGTATGTATAACTGATTCACTTTGTTATAAAGCAGAAACTAACACACCATTGTAAAGCAATTATACTCCAATAAAGATGTTAAAAAAAATAAAATAAAATGATGTAATGGAGATAAGCAATAAAATAAATAAATAAATATCACCCCTAAAATACCTCTTGTTCAATATTGTTAACATCACCCACGTAATCCCAACAGTGCCTCTCATATTAAATCGAACATAGATTATGTTACCAAAAAATCCATTCGTATTATTATGGGCAAAGTCTGAGAGAACACAACATAAAACATCGTTTTTTTTGGATAAAGAAACTCTCTCTCTCAATGGAATATTATTCAGCCATTATAATGAGTGAAATCTTGCCATTTGTGGCAACATGGATGGACCTGGAGGGCACTATGCTAAGTGAAATAAGTGAGACAAAAAAGGATAAACAGCGTTATGATCTCCCTTGTATGCGGAATCTAAAAACAACAACAAAACAGACAAAAAAACCCTGAGCCCATGGATACAGTGACGACTGGTGGTGGCCTGAGGTGGGGGGGTGGGAGTGGGGAAAATGGGTGAAGGAGGTCAAAAAGGTAAAAATTTCCAGTTACAAAATGAATGTCATAGGGATATAATGTACAGCATGGTGATTACAATTAATAATACTGTATTGCGTATTTGAAAGTAGCTAGGATGGTAGATCTTGAAAGTTCCTGTGGTAAGAAAACTTATGTATGGTGACGGATGTTAACTAGATTTACTGGGGTGATCATTCTGCAATACAAGCATACCTCGAGGTACTATAGGTTCAGTTTCAGACCACTGCAATAAAACAAATACCGCAATAAGGCGAGTCACACAAATTTTTTGGTTTTTTAGTGCATATAAAAGTTATCTTTACCCTATACTGTAGTCTATCAAGTATGCAATAGCATTACGTTTAATAAAACAAGGTACATACCTTAATTAAAAATACTTTATTGCTAAAAACATGCTAACCATCATCTGACAATGCAGGCTGGCTTACCACAAACCTTCAATTTATAAAAAATGCAGTATCTGTAAAGTGTAATAAAGCGCAATAAAATGAGGTGTACCTGTATATACAAGTATCAAATCATTATGTTGTACACCTGAAACTAATATAATGTTATGTCAGTTACACCTCACTTAAAAAACATCAAATGAAAAACACATCATTTTTGATGACTAAGAATAAAAAAACTTCATACTGTTGGAGAAACCTTGGATGCTACAGTTTTCAATTTTTATATATGCTAGAGAAAAGAACAGAGAAGAAATTCCAGAAGGAATTCAGAAGATAATCCAAATTAGGATAAAGTGCCAAAGAGATTTAATTTAAAGACGGAATAGTTTTGAAAAAGATCAAATTCACTGCTGCCCCCCCTTTTTTTGCCGTTCAAACAATGAAAACTTACTACTGTCAATCACTCTTTTATTTGTTATGTAGGACTCAACACACAGAAGAAAAAATTGGGGGAGTTTACTAAAACTGATTATCAAAATTCTATGAAGCAAATGAGAACAAAACGATGCAAGTGTATAGTGATGGCATTCCAGTCCAGCAAAGCTGAGTTCACCACGAGTATTTTTGGTTTTGGATACACTTGTCATTTACGGCTAATCACTGGCTTCCAAAACAATGATCAGTGGTGTAGAAGACCTTAACCTTGCTTGATTATCAAGGCAAGAATATCATTTGGCAAGTATGTTAAACCTCAGATTATTTGATATACTTTGTAAAGATTTAAACATCAAGAATAAAAGGTTTGGACTTCCAAGGTGGCACAGTGGTTAACAATCCACCTGCCAATGCAGGGGACATGGGTTCGATTCCTGGTCCGGGAAGATCCCACATGCCATGGAGCAACTGAGCCCGTGCGCCACAACTACTGAGCCTGTGCTCTAGAGCCCGCGTGCCACAGCTACTGAAGTTCGCGGGCCTAGAGCCCGTGCTCCGCAACAAGAGAGGTCACTGCAATGAGAAGACCGTGCACCGCAACGAAGAGTAGCCCCCGCTTGCCACTACAGAAGGCCCGAGAGCAGCAACGAAGACCCAATGCCGCCAAAAAATAAAGAATTAGCTTTCTGTTCCAAGTGGAGATTCATTGGTTGTCAAAAAGAAATATGTTTGATGCATTTATGAAATGAAGGACAAAGCTGCTTTATTTTTAGAGTATTAGGAAAAAGACCAACTGCATAAATTAAAAAAAATTATAATTTAAAAACTCAGCCATAAAAAGAAATGAAGTATTGATACATGCTGCAACATGGATGAACCCTGAAAACATTACGCTAAGTGAAAGAAGCCAGTCACAAAAAGCCGCATATCAAATGCCTTCACTTTTATGAAATACGCCAAACAGTCAAATCCATGGAGAGAGAAAGATTAGTGGCTGCCAAGGACTGGGAGGAGGGGAGTAAGAGGACTGACTGCTTAATGGGTTTCCTTTTGGGGTGATGAAATCATGTTTTAGAGCTGGGTAGAGGCAGTGTTTACATAACATTATGAATATACTATAATAAATATCACTAATGATAAACTTTATGTTAAGTGTATTTTACAATTAAAAAATCACAATTTTTAATAGCACTTGGCATATTTGACAGATATATCTGAATATCTGACCTGAAACGTCAAATGACAAACAACAACATCTCTACTCATTAGTCTTAAAAGTCTTCATTTTCTCGAGTTGAAGAAGTTAAGTTCTCAAAGCAAAGTTACTGAAAATGTCTTCAAGTTTAGGGGGAACCTCAAATATTATCTAGTCTGTTGAATGAACTAAGGTGATGATTTCCCACTACTGGAGTTGAAAATCTTGCCCAAAAGCTTATGGGGACTTCTCTCTCACACAGTTCAATCTTTGCAAGAAGATATCCAAGGGATCTTGGAACTGAAGTTTGATTTAGATGTCAAAGACATTCCAGGAAACCCCTTTGGAGAATTTTTGGTAAAAATCTCCCTGTTTACTTCCCCGTAAGTAAGCAGACCTTGTGTGTCGATCATCCCATTTACATAAGCATACATTTATGTAGCTGGTTTTTCAGAAACTTTGGGTATGAAAACAAAGCAATGTTACAGACTTAATGTTGCAAATGACCTAGATAGTGCTTTGCTCTTTCACATCCTAGACAGAAAAGCATATAGCAAACAACCAGATTCAACATTCACTTTGATATCATGTGATCCAGAGAAAATTAAAGGTGTAAAGCAAAATATACAAGATCAAGTTACTTTTGGAGGATCAAGGTGGAGTTTTGTGTTCGAGTTCTACCACTCCTATGCCCTTCCCCTCTGAAACTTTGGCTGATAAAGAATATTCACATGGGGCTTCCCTGGTGGCACAGTGGTTGAGAGTCCGCCTGCCAATGCAGGGGACGCAGGTTCGTGCCCCGGCCTGGGAGGATCCCACATGCCGCGGAGCGGCTAGGCCCGTGAGCCATGGCCGCTGAGCCTGCGCGTCCGGAGCCTGTGCTCCGCAACGGGAGAGGCCACAGCAGTGAGAGGCCCACGTACCGCAAAAAAAAAAAAAAAAGAAAGAAAAAAAAAGAATATTCACATGAGGAACGAGAGCATGGAGCTATCTAATTCTTTCTATGAGGTGTAAGTAAAGTGGTGAAGAGAATAAGGAACAGAGACAGTTCATCAAATATTCCATCTGCTCACCTACATTTCTCAGCCTCTTCTGCAGTTAGTTTAGGGCCATGAACTTAGCACAAGTGATGCATTTCATTTCTCAGCTGACATAGTTAAGAATCAATGTGTCACCTCTATATCCTTTTTCCCCCTTTGTGGCACCTTGGCAGTCCTGTGTTTCAGTGGTGAGGCTACAACATGGCAATGTCTGTCAATGTGGGTTCCTGAGGGACTACATGGAACAGGGTCCTCCAATGATTTGTGCTATACATGTAGTGTGAATGAAAATAAGTTCTTCTAGTTAGGCCACTGATATTTCAAGTTTCTTTTGTTTCAGCAGCATAGCCTTGCCCATCCTGCTTAATATAGCAAGTCAGACCTTTCCCCCTAGCACTTCTGAGAGAACTGAAGATCCCTTTTAGATATGCAGATAAAAACGTTGAGAGAGGAACTGGGCTCCTCTCTAATCACAAAAGCTTTCATTCACTCATTTTTAGAATAGTATTTAACATATTTTGAAATTTCAAATTATATTAACCAAGAATATAAGATATTTATGTTTATCAAAATGAGACATGGGCTAAAAAAAAGTTAAGAAGTACCAGTTTAGAATATACAGCCTTCATGCTCTCTCCCACTTTATTTTAAAAAAAAAAAAAACCTAGTTAAAAAATTCAACTCTAATAGATTTTGTACACAAGGTCCTATAATATGCCTGTTTGTCCCTTTACTTTGGGCCACAGCAATTACTCAGGGATTTATACTCAATTAATTTGCCTTTATTGGTTGCTAAATAACAGTTTTTCGGTATCTAGTTACACCTTCCCCCCTCAGCTAGATCGAAGATTCTGGTTTATCCAAACTCAATCACCTTTTGAAGCAGAATCCTGAAATGTAAGACAGAGCCAGATGGTACTCTTTTTAATATTTAATACTCCATTTAATTTTTAAATTTAAAATGATAAAGTATTTCAACCAAAGTATACAAAGTAGTACACATGTATCACTATCCATATTTAAAAGATGCTAACTTTTTACCATATTTGCTTCAGAATTCTTTCACTTTTTAGATTATACAGTAGTGTTTGTTATATGGACTGAAACCAGTTTATCCATTTCTTTATGACAGACAGTCGTTATAAAGTCTCATTATTTCAAAGAGAGCTGCAATAAAAATTTTTATTTGTGACTGTTGTGTCCTTGAGTGGGAGTTTTTTCTACAGTACGAACCTCCCTAAAAGTAGAAGTACTTGGTCATATAAGATGCCCATCTTCAACTTTGTTGGTATTCCCAAATTGCTCGCCAAAACTGTTATGTCTATTTATATTTCCAACAGCAATGCTACAGTTTCTCCACATCCTTGTTAAAACTTAAGATTTCCATTTTAGCTAATCTTATAAGTATGAAAAAGTATCTGTTTTATTTTACATTTTCTGATTGACGATGAGACTATCATATTATTTACCATTTGAGTTTACTCTAATACAATGGCTATCCAATTTTATCATGCATCAGAATCACCTGGAGAGCTTGTTAAAGATGACAGTTTCTGATTCAGTAGTCTGGAGCAGGGACCTTGAGAACCTGGATTTCTAAAAAGTTCCCAGTGATGCTGATACTGCTAGTCAGAGGATCACATCTGAAGAACCACTGCTCAAGGAACTACACATTTAAAGATGGGAATATTTACTATGTAGTCCACATAGTAATCTTCTATCGCTTAGAAGCGTTGCTAGTATCTTCTCTAGTTGTAGCTTGTATTTGCATTTTGTTTTTGGAGTCTTGAGATGCAGAGAAGTTTTTAATTTCCAGGCAGTCAAATATATCAATCTTTTCATTTATAATCTGTGCTTTGTTGTGTCTTATTTTGAAATCCTTCTCTATCCCAATGTCATTAAGATATCCCATGTTTTCTTTTTAAAGTTTTGTTTTTCACATTTAGGTCTTTAGGTATTGTACTTAATTCCTCTAAAATTTATTTTTCTCTAAGTTATGAAGTAGAAACCTAATTAAAAATTTTCCTCAAGGTTAGCTAATTTTCCAAGTATAATTTATTGAATGATTCACCAATTCTAATTTTCATGCCACATCTATTATGGGATTCTTGTTTATTAAAGGTTAAAAATAATGCTGTTTTTACTTTCAGTATTTAAAAACAACTTTCACTGAGTTGGAATTTAACTTAGAAAAAATCTGGCAACTTATCCTTGAGAGGATCATATAGCAAAATGTATGATTCACTGATCCTTCTTGAACTTGTGAAACAGACTTTTCATATAAGAGTATCTCCCAGTAACTGATTAGTGTAGTAATAAAGCAGTTTTGATGGAACTTTTAGAAATCTGAGGTTAATAGGCAAGTCTCGTATTGATAAATTAATAGCTAATAAGGATAAAGGAGCTATATCATGTATTATAGATGAATAAAGCAGCTGCTACTTGAGCTTGATTGGTGGACCTTTCAAATCTAATGTATCTAAAACAGTAGGATATAGTGCTAAGGTACAGGATACAGAATCAGAAGAGTTCCAGATTTGCCACTCATTAGCTCTGTGATATTAGGCAAGATGAGCATTAATTTTCAAGTCTGTAAAACAGTGATAAAATGCCCATAATATTTTTGTGAGGATTAAAATAAATTTATAAAAGGTATCTATAATAGGTATTATTATTACATAAATATTATTTTGAGATATATACTTGCTTAAAGTCAGATTTTGGCAAAAGAGTTTGTAATTCAAATTCTATCAACAAGTATAGTATCTTTTATTTGAAAAAGCAAGGTATCTTAAGAAATTTAGGAAATATTCTGCCTGGTGACCTCCACTAGCTTAAGAGGTATACCACAAGAGCAAGGTTCCTAGATTTTATGTGAGCATCAGACTTGACCACAAATTACTGAAGACAATGTTCCACCAGCACTGACTTTCGTCAGGGTCTAAGTCCAGAAAAATGTAGACACTATTCCTTCCTGAGCCATCAAGATGTAACTGAAGTTAGAAAATATTTCTGATTAACTGTGATACTAGAGAGAAAGGAATCAATCTAAGCAGAATAGGTCAGAAATAAAAGCTTTCCCTAGGTGGGACTTGGAAAAAAATGTATAACTTTCCATTTGTCTTCCGTTATTAAAAAAAATACCTGAAACAATATTCTATATTTCAGAAAACTGAGTTAATTTTTAGTGCTTCAGCTTGTCTGCTCAGGACAGTCACCTCCAAACTGTCAAAACATACCAGATGAATTGCAGAGAACCAGGTAGAATTTTCAATGTCTTATTACTAGAACTTGAAAACCTTCAAGCAGATGGTAAGGAAAAACGTTCCCACTATTTACTGGCATAGAATACAGTTATAAGGTAGTCTGAGTGGAGAGATCTGCTCCGGTTTTTAGGGAACAACCTGAATCAGGTTTACCCCACAATTTCTCAAACATTACTAAAAAAGGTTTTCCCTGTTTGAAATAAATTTCTTTGCAGTGATGTGTTTCTTGTTATGAGACTTTGCTCTCAGGTGTTATTTAGGTTTGTTTGTTTTTTTTTTACAAGGTCACAAAACTGGGGAAAGGTTGATGGTTATAAAGATGGTAACAAGTAAGGACTTAACTGAGGAGCTTTCATGCAAATCCTTAACGGATCATTATCTTTATTTCCAAAA
Organism: Grampus griseus; assembly: GCF_964374135.1. Classification (NCBI taxonomy): domain Eukaryota; kingdom Metazoa; phylum Chordata; class Mammalia; order Artiodactyla; family Delphinidae; genus Grampus; species Grampus griseus. Next base: position 99,696,936 of record NC_139018.1, read on the forward strand.
GAAGCAGAAACTCTCCTGTTGAGATGTATAAACACCTTTCAAGGAACTAGTCAGGTTGACAATGACGGAGTCTTGATGGAAGATGACCAACCAGGGTGTCACATTCATGATTACTTCTTTAAATTTTACTTTTCAAACTAGTATCAGAAAAAGGTTTTAAAAGAATTTTTAATTTAAATTTGTATTTAGAACAGTTAGCTTAAAATCCAGAAACTTAAATTCTCCAGTTTGACAGTTTCTTCAGTTAAGTTACCAGGTAAGGAGCGAAAATATATACAATGACAGGATAATCAGACTTGAATTTGTTTTTTAATTTTGTAAACTTCAGAAACAAAACAAAACGTGAAAAAAATTCTAATTATTTCTTCCCCGACAAGAGACACTGATTCCGGAGCACAGTTACTAAAAGGCCTCTTTCTTCACCAGCGTCACTGACAGAAGGACTTGAATGGGAAAGTAGAACCTTATTCTATAGCCTTTTAAAAAATTTATGGAAACAATGAACATACCTGATATTACATTCTCTCAGGCCCCAGCAGTTGTGAAAGCTGTTCTTCCACAGGATTGAATAACGAAGATAGAGAAAAAGGTCAAGGTATAAGGATTCTATTTTTCAATTCGTTTTGCTTAGAATTCTTAATTTTCAGTTTCCTAACCTGCTATGAGAACCATGTGGTCATTTTTTATAAATGTGCCCTAAAATATACTCTTTGTTTTTTTTTTTTAGGGCTTAACAAAAAAGGAAGCTAAATCCCTCAAACCGAAGTAATGAATAACATGGTAGCAAGTACCACAGCTACGTAAATGCCCAGATGACTAAAAACCAAATGCAATGCTGAGACAAGGGCATATTGCTAGGGTTCAAATAGGCAGAGGGTACATAAACCTATAGATTTGAGTCCCTTTGAAACAGGATTCAAATGAGAGCCATCTCTAGGGAGAATACTTCTGCCCATAGTTAAATGTTACAAAAAGTGAGCATCACGGAATGATCATGTAATCTTTCTCTGGGTCATTTAGGTGAGGCAAAGGTTATTATCAATGTTTCTGTATGCTGTCTGAGAAGATCCTAGGGTTCTACTACTGGTTGGGGATAAGGCTGAGGGCACTAGCAAGAAGGATAGGTTTAGGTCTTTCTAGTCACTGTGTTTAAAGTTTTTTTGTCTGTTTGTTTTTGTTTTTATGGCATGGAAAGAAAGGATAGTCCCTGGGAGCCCAGCTACTATTACGTTTCCGGAAAACTGGATTTGTTCTAATTGATTCTTCAAGATCACAAAGCTGCAGCCTCAACTAAGGTGTAGGCCACAGAGGAAAAGTTAGTTCTTTAATTCCTGTCTCTGCTCCTAGTAACCTTTCCTTCTTTCCCCCTTAGTTTATTTTTCTGTAAGTCTGCTTAAAATGAAAAAATAGAAAAACTAGAATACTATAAGAATTCATTTGTTTTCTATCAAAACGCATTATTGTGTATTGTATCATTCTTGGAATATAAAGGTACTAATGAAAATTGGACTTATTTCAGGTAAATGGGTGAGAGATTGCCATCTTGGTCTATCCTATTCCTCTTAGTGGCAATAAAATGAATTTGAAAGCTAGCTGACAATGGTAAAGGCATTCTTTACAATTACGAAAGAGAAAAGTAACCAGAACTCATGATTTGGGCCTTAGCGGCAATTTAGTCCACTTGAATTCCTAACAGGAGAAAACCCAAAAAACTGAAAACATTATAACTATATTATCCTCCCATACTGAGGGATAAAATAACTCATGTACTTGATGTAAATAAAAAGGAATAAAGGGTTCAAATTCCTCTGAATGGATGGCATGGCCTTATACAGATGATTTCTTTTTGTGATACTCAAAAAACAAAGCAAATGCAGCTATTTAAATCCAGCCCCTCTGTCAGCAAGCACCATGCCCCAACCCCTGCCAGGACAGGTAAAATCTACACAAAAGTAGCTCTCTTGAAAGTTACTCATTTCCTCTCCACCAAGTGGTTGAAAGGAAAAAGTCAGATTCTAAGCTAGGTCTTTACTAAAAGTAACCCCAGTGCTACATCACATGATAAACCCTATCTTCTATTCTAACAACGAGCCTTTTTCAAGTCTGATGTATTTTAATTAGATAGTCCAAACAAAATTTTTAGTTTCAATCAATACTGGGTCAGGAAATTGACCTTGGTCATCATTTAGTATTCATTATAGCAAGGATTTGAGGTGAGAAAGCATGCTTTCCTCCATAAAGGAGGAAAGGGAGGAAAGGAGTCTTTTCAAATTGTATACACCTCATACATGCCCCCTCAGTAACATATATCTCTGGAGGGCAGGAGAGGAGGTGTGCCTTTTGTGAAAAATTCTCCCTTGAGCAAGTTACTCGAATGTATTTCTGGGAGTGTGTCATCTGTCTTAGAAAGTCCCACTCTAATAACATTAGTCTGGTTCTCAGGAAGCAGATATCCTACACCCTGCTTCACATATCTTTTACTTCTCATCCAACCACTTCAGCAGTAGGCACATTAAAAGAATTGGTTTCTAACTTAAAACATTAACTATGGGATAGATTTGAAAAGTTTAAAAAATTAAATGAGATTATATTCATTCATTCATTCATTGAGTATTGAGTGCCAACTATGCTTTAGACATGCATGAACTTACATTTTAGTACCAGGGAGACAGAGAATAAAATTTAAAAGTAGAACATCCATTACATGATAATGATAAATGCTATAAAGAATAAGTATTGGTAACGGGTACAATTTAAACTAGAGAGGTCAGGGAAGGTTTCATTGGGAAGTATGAAGATAAAACGTTTTACACAGTAGCTAACCAATAGGAAAGCTTCTCAAAGATCTTTACCATTATCCTTTGTTCTACCCTACTTTTGCTTTCTACTGACTGACTGCTGTAATGGCCAGGCAGGGCAAGAACTGACAGTAAAGAGGTCACATTACTAAGAGACAAAAATGGAGGCTGCCTTCTCATTATCTGTCCTCATACATACTATTATGGCTCCTCCAATCCTGTGATGAATGGCTCTCAGGAAAATCTTGCCCCCAAAGGATCTAACACAGAGGTCACAAGCTCAAATGCCAGGTAGGTAATGCAAATGATTAAACTAGACTACAGGTAAGAAAAATATATATGTTTAGGAGTTAAATGCATGGCAGGAAAATGCAAGAAAACTGGAAAATACACATCATATAGAAATAAAGACTCATCAGTGTCCTAAGTTTTCAGAGAGGCCAGACACCTGATTTTTTTCTGTGAACTCTCCCAATTTTAAAATTTCAAATTTGAAATATGGCAACCAATTTGAAATTTAGAAAATGTTACCGTGGGCCAAAGGAAACACCTCTGTGGAATGGATCTAGTCTGTGGGTCTCCAGTTTAGCTCCTCAGGTCTACAGGGTTAAGGGTTGATTCCTTCCAGGGCCATAAGCACCAAGATGCTTGAGTTGCTGGACCAGGCCTGCTTGCTATCACCATCCAGTCCATAGCAACCATATGTTTTAAAATCCAGGATCTCTGGAATGTACAGTACTTCGATTCAGAGTAAGCTATATGAATAAGATGCTATAAGCCAAGATGAAATGAAACTGGAAAGGTTATACCCAGGGTAATATTCTCTACTGCAATGTTCCAGATATGACCCTGGTGAGAATGTAAGTAATGTTGAACCTCTACTTAGATATCCATGATAAATGAATAGACTTTCCACAGACAGATTGCTTGCCCTGCTCCCCCCACTGCCTGTTTTCTAACCAACTTATTACTGTGCTAAACAGGGTTTTTCAGATGGGGTAGTTAGTACCTCCATTGTGATTCTCTTTCCAGGTTTTAGCATTTATAATAGACAACTCACGTGTGCCCAGAAAGTTGGTTCTTAGGATCCATCTAATAATAGACTTTGGTGTCCATTACAGAAGGAAAGTTTTTATAGAACATAGCTTAGACTGTTAATTATTGTTCATTTCCCCCAGGGAGGACAAACTAGTCCAGCGTGGGTGGGAGGCGACAGCAGAGTACTGAAGGACTACTTAATCAGCATTCAAAACCTAGCACACACTGACTATTGATTGATTCCCTACAATCTTACCCTTTCAAGTTTTCTACTGTATTCCCTTGCAAGAGGACCCTATTGAGAGTTCTCCCCTGTAGGGAACCTGCCTCACTACAGAATAATCTGAATGATGGCATCTGTCACCAAATTTCAAGTTTCTCTAGCCCTCCAGAAGGAATAGGCATTCTGGCAACCTCACATCACTTTCAACTTCTCTCTCTTACTGGTAATCCTAGAAAGTCCTCCTTGGTTCAACTCGCATGAATATAACTCGCCCTCTCCCAGTATAGCAGACTTCGGTCAAGAAGTCTTTAGACTCATCTGTGCAAGGAAATCATTAGACATGTTCAATTTCTGCCCAGTTGAGTTTACTTGGCCTTCTTGGTGCAGAGCATAGAATGCTCTGTAAAGCACATGCTTTATTAGGCCATGTTAACTCGCCAACACTGCATTTATTAAACTTAGAAGTAACTAGCAATACATAAGAGTCCTCTCTTAGAATACTGGTCAGTAGAGAGCCCTAGAAGTAAGGCAGTATACTCTTCCTAAGACATTTAAAATATGGACTTAAATGGATCTAAAATACAGTTGACCCTTGAGCAATATGGGGGTTAGGGGTGTCTACCATCCTTGTGGTTGAAAATTCGAGTATAACTTCACTGTTGGCCCTCCATACCACAGTTGCATTTGGGGACTCAACCAACCACAGATCCTGCAGTACCATATTTAGCAAAAGAAATCTGCATATAAGGGACCCAAGCAGTTCAAAACTGTGTTGTTCAAGGGTCAACTGTACTTAGCCTCCCTTATTCCTCCTTTTAAGCCTTTTATCTCTCCAGCTGATGGGAAAAAAAGTAAACAAAGATTGTCTACTCTTATCTCTATAATCTTACTAGGATTGCTGTCGAAATGCCCAGTCCATGAGACAGAAATAGTTTTCTTCTTGCTTTCAACTGATTTCCTGATAAGCGAAATGTTATTTGTTTTAATATTTACATTAGCTTTTCCTAATGAGAACCAAAATATATGGTCATTTCCCCCCCTCTCTTGTTAGTTCTAGTAACTCCAACACAACTAATCAATATAGGGGACCTCAACATTAGAACTGGTGAAAGATTGCTTCCTGGTAGCATACACACCTAATATACAGTAATATAAACAGGAAGTTCTCAATATCCTGATAGTTCTGGATAGCACATGGAAAATAATTTCTCTCTCTAGTGCAGAAACTTACCCTATCAGTTTTATCAATCACTTCCCAAATAGTGTGTCTTCTCATGAACATCAGTTTCATGAGAAGTTTTATGAGGGGAAAAAAGTCTTGTATATATTGAATATTTGTTAGGATTCACAATACACAGCAGTATATTAATAACAGCTCTTGACACATCCTTCAATCCAGAGTTCATGAAACATATTTGACTTTTGGAACCTTTTTTGCATATTAACATCCTATGGAATTATTCTTCCAAGGACCATATTTTGGGAAATTAACTATTATTTCCCATCCTTCTGTGGTTGAGCCTCACCAAACCAGGCCTTTTCTCCATCAAACATTCAGAATTATTTTTCTCACATTTTAGGCCTCGCTATAGCTTTCAGGTAGTCCAACTTTCATTCAACTAAAATAAGGGGCCTAGGTAATACGGAATGAGCAGCTTTCAAACTCTGCTGAGGTCTAGCTAATCCTAGGGGGTTGGAAGTATCAATGGTAAGATTTTTGCCTTGACTATTAAGCTGGTTATGAAAAATATAATTGGATCAGCTTTACAAATATATAATGACATTATAGATCTAAAATTGTTACAACTCATGAGAAATTTAGTTTAAGTCATGTTGATTACTATTAAAATTAAGTAAAAATCAATTGTTTTATTGCAAAAGCATTAAAATATTAACAAAAAATTCTGTTCACAATTATGCTTCTGCAAATATTTTCCATTTGTCTTTACTGATAAGCAGGCAAAATACTAGGCTTTAAAAATAGCACAGATACAATTTTCTATTTGTCACTTCTAGCATATTTCACAGCACCATAGTCTTCACAATTGTAATCAATTTAAATAGTTGAAATCATTTTAGCAATTTTGTTTTAATGAGCATATTATGTTTTTAAAATGGCATTCAAGCAACCTGCTTGCAAAAAAAGAGACTGAATTTAGAATTACTGACTACTAAAATTCAGTAAGATAATGAGGACAGCTTTACATTTTTTCTTTTCAGATTTATTTTCAAAGTGGATAATTACTTTCAGGAACATTTCTTAATTACAGGAAGATGAAGAAGTAGAATTCTTAAAAATTCATATATAATAACCTAATATTTCAGACACTTTAAAAATGTTATGTATATCACAGTTTTTTAAAAGCCTGGGCTCTGGAGTCAGACTATCTGGATTAAAAGCCCAATTTTATCAATTAGCAAGTTTTATGACCTTGAGTAAGTTACTTAACCTGTCTGAGCCTGTTTCTTCATTTGTAAAATGAGGATAACAGATTAACCTCAATGGCAAATTATGAGGGCTGAATGATAAAATATGTAAAGCACTTGTCTGGCACATGATAATAAATACTCAATAAATGTTAATAATAATAACAACAACACGTATAAAGAAACTCTGGGGATATTATGTGTATATTATACATTCTTTTTGATAATTATTGTTTGTGGATAATCATTCAGCAAATATTTACTGAGTGTCTTCCACGTACTAGACACTGCTAAGCACTGAGGATACCAAGACCGTAAGACACAGTCCTTACTACCAAAAGCTTATTCTTGGGGAAGAAAACCAATTAATCTGGGGATTAGCATACTATATGGTAAGAGCTTTAACAGGGGTATAAAGCTTTTTATAAGGTGCATTACAGCAGGGGACCTTAACATGAGAAGGTATGGCAGACAGGCTGGACTCAGACGTATATTACTAACCACCTTCTTTTTGGTCTTCTTCTGGTAGGTATAGAGGCTAGAAAACAAAAAACTACATATCCTAGTTTCCGTTGCAGTTCGAGGCCCCCAAGTGACAGAGGTGGAAGTTCCTGAAGTGGGTTTTTGAAACAGAAGTCCTGTACTGAAAACAAAGACAGAGCTTCCCTAGAAGAAAGCCCTTTGACCCTTCCTCCCTTCTTCCTGCCTTAGCATTTGGACAGAAGGCATGGAAGTGCAGCAGCCATCAATGACATGACAGGATAAAAGATGACACAGCAAAAAACAAAGGGCCTAGGATTCCAGTGGCATTACTGAGTTAACTGCACCACTCTTGGATGCCTAACTTTGGACTTACTAGATGACACAAACTCTTATTTCTTTAAGCCACCAATAGTTGGGGTTTTCTCTTATCTACAACTGAATGCATTCCTAATAGATAAAAAGCATTCCGAAAAGGGTTTTTGGGCCAAGTCCAAAAGGACTAGGAGTTATCCAAGTGAAGAAATCTGAGAAGGGTACAGGTGGCAGAGGAAACAGCACCTACAAAGGCCTGAAGGGGGAGGGAGCATAGAGTGTTGATACTGGCAGCTGTTCTACAATATGTACCTTCTGGCTTCCAGGCAGCTTTAGCCAGGTGATTCCCAACTTCTCTGTCTTCCACTGTCTATGTTTGAGGGATTCAATATTCTCCCCTCATTGGTTCCATACGGTAAGCATTCATTCTTAAATGGTAAGTTTTGTGATGATGAACATAAAATGTTATCCCTGACTAACATTTAGACTTCTAGAAACATAAATTTGTGGCAATAAAGTCAATTAGATCCACATTAACAATTTACACATACAACACCTTCAACTGAAGCTGTCATGTGTGCTTACGATGTACCAGGCACTGTATTTATACTGCAAGCATACTTCCTTTTATTGAGCTTCCTTTTATCACACTTTGCAAATATTGTGTTTTTTACAATTTGAAGGTTTGTGGCATCCCTGCGTTGAGCAAATCTATCATCACCATTTTCCCAATCTTAGTTGCTTACTTTGCGTCTCTGAGTCACATTTTGGTCATTCTCACAGTATTTCAAAGTTTTCCATCATTATTATATCTGTTATGGTAATCTGTGATCAGTGATCTTTGATATTACTACTAAGACTTGCTGAAGGCTCAGATGAGGGTTAGCATTGTTTAGCAATAAAGTATCTTTCAATTAAGGTATGTACAATTTTTTTTAGACATAATGCTATCACACACTTAAAAGACTACAGTATAGTATAAAAATAACTTCTTTTTAAAACTTTTTATTTTATATTGGAGTATAGCTGATTAACAATGCTGTGATAGTTTCAGGTGCACAGCAAAATGACTCAGACATACATATACATAAAAATAACTTTTATATGCATTGGGAAACCAAAAAATTTGTGTGACTCGTTTTACTGCAATATTCACTTTACTGCAGTGGACTGGAACTAAACCCTCAGCATCTCCGAGGTATGCCTGTAACAAGTACAGTTGTTATTTCCTTTAATATTCACAGTAACTCAGTGGCTTAGGTACTATTATTATCACCTTTAAAAATATAACTAAAAAAAAAAAAACTAAAATAGGTTAAAATTGTCCAAAATCAGACAATAATGGCAATAATGGTAGGGGCAAAGATTGAAATTCAGGACTGGGTCATTCTGTAGCCTCAGCTCTGAGCCATTCTGTTATGCTGCCAGTTTCTCTTAGTTTCTGAACTATTTATCCCACTTTACTTGCTTAAATCCTTCCTGAATCTATGCAATAAAGTTTCAGTTCCCCATCTGTACTCTGGGGATGAGTGGGAGTGGTTTCAGCTGGTTCTCTCTTAACAGGTTAGTGTAGGAGGAAGGGAAATACCTAAGCTGAGAAGAACAGGGGAAAAGAGGAGAATGCCAGGAAAAAAAAAAAGGTTCTTTCCCTCTAAAGGAATGAGACCAGTTTCTGTTCTTACGGGCAAACTGTGAAGTAATTCCAACAAATAAATTCAAATGTTTTATCAAGTATATGGTCTCTAAAAAGGTCTCAACTGAAGATGGTAACACTTCTTTACATTTTAAATTGCAATATGTTTAATAATTGAGTCGTTAGATTATACTCATTCATACATTTAACAAGTATTTATTGATCATCCTCATGTGCCTTTGGGCATATTCCAATATGTTCCTACACTCAAGAAGCCAAGAACAAATAAAAATGCTGATTATGACTATCATAGAGGTGACTACGTAAAACAAATAAAGGTAAGCACAGGACATTAGGGGACAGAAAATGTATCAGACTCAGACCTGATAAATCACAGATGGTTTTCCGAGGGGTGATATCTAAGATGAATCTTAAAATATAACTAGATAGAGGGAAAAAAAAAAAGAGAGGATAGTCTAGACCACAGTTTCTCAACTTTAACACTACTGACAATTTTGGGCTGATAAAGTGATGTCCTGTGTTTTACAGGATGTTTAAACAGCATACTTGTCCTCTACCCACTCAACTGGTAGGTAGCAAAACAAAAATGTCTCCAGATATTGTCAAATGTTTCCTGGGGGGCAAAACTGCCTCCAGTTGAGAACCACTGTCTAGATATGCACTATCCAGAAAGGTTGCCACTGGTCACTTGCGGCTATTTAACTTAAAATTAAATTAATAAAATTAACAGTTCAGTTTCTCAGTCACACTAGCCACATTCCAAGTGCTTAATACATAGCTACATGTGTCTACTGGCTACCATACTGAATAGTGCATATACAGAACATTTCTACCACCACAGAATGTTCTAATGGCTACTGCTGTTCTAGACTGAGAGAGTATATATTCTCTTTTCTTACTCCACAAATGTTCATTACAGCTTGCTGACAGCCTGTGGAGGGAGTAGAGAAAGATGACATTAAATAAGAAAAGTAAAGCCTGAGTATGAAGAAGGGTCTTCAATGCCTTAAAGACAGAACAATGGGGAACCAGCAAAAGGTCTTAAGCAAGGGTGCAAAATACACAGATTCACATTTCATAAAAATGATTGTAATGATATGTGAAGAATGGAATAAAAGTGGAGAGACGAGAAGCAGAAAACTAGCTGCAGTATTTCCAACAAGTAAAATGATCTGGGTTAATGTAGTAGCTGTAGGGACAGACAAAAATGGAACAATTATGAAGACAGAAGTGATAGGACTTGGTGACTGACTAGATGTGAGGCAGGTGAGAAAGAGGATGAAAACAAGAAGGACCACCAGGCTTTTAGGTTGGATGAGTGAGGATATTCACTAAGGCAATATGGTAGAAAGAGTAATGGCCCTCCAAGATGTTCATGTCCTAATCCTTGAATCCCTGGAACCTGTTAATCTGTTTCCTTACATGGTAAAAGGGACTTTCCAGATGTGATTAAATTAAGGACCCTGAGGTGGGGAGAGCATCCTGGATTATCTAGTAGGCCTAATGTAATCACAACTGTCCTAGTAAGAGGGAAGTTGAGGGAGATTTGACTACAAAAAAGAGATGTGTCAGCGTGATACAGTGTAAGAAAGACTTGAGCAGCCATTGCTGGCTTTGAAGATGCAGCCACTAAAAGCTGTAAAAAAAGGCAAGGAAACAGATTCTCCCCTAGAGCCTCCAAAAGGAACACAGCTCTCTTGACACCTTCATTTTATCTAGGTGAGACCTGTGTCAGACTGCTGACCTGCAGAACTAAAAGATAATAAATGTGTGTTGTTTTAAGCCACTAAATTTATGATAATTTTTTACAGCAGCAATAAGAAACAAACAGAAATATGTTCAGAATTTGGGGTGTGATACAGTGAGATTGGTTCTGGAAAAGCTGAGTCTGAAGTGCCTATGTGACATCTTAGTAAAACTGGTCAATTGATAACGGTTTGGCTGTATGGGTCTAGAGCTTAAACTGGGGATGTATAATTATGCATCATCAGTATACCGAGATTAACTGAAACCAACAAAATAGATGAGATCACCATGGGCAAATATAGACAGAATACAGAGGACTTAGGTTGAGGAACAGAGGCCCTTGAAGAAACTGGGAAGGAACAGCCTAAGGTGTAACAGGAAAACCAGGATAGTGTGGCATCTAATGAATTAAAAGAATGAGAATGAACAAGGGAGGGTTAAAGGATGGTCAACAGAGTCAACCGAAAAAGGGTTGTCAAGTTAGGAACTGAGACTGTCCATTATATTTAGCAATGAGAGGTCATGGTATCCTTGATAAACACAAGTTTCAGAGGAGACTGAATTCAATCAACACTTTGACTAAGCCTTGACTTTCTTCTTTCAAAAGAAAGAGGACAGGGTGGTAGCTAAAGAAGGGTTGTGTGTTTCGGAAGGATTGTTTTTTAGATGGAAAAAAATTAAGCACTGAACTCTTAATGGGAAAAGGTCAGTAGAAAATGAGAGCATAAAAGAACAGGAGGAAGAGAATAAATGAATTCAGACAGGAAGAGATGGTATCCAGGGCCTAGAAGGAGGAGATCAACCTTCAGATAGGCAGAAAGATATTTCTTCTGTTGGGAGGAAGGGAAGGAAGACATGGTACAGAAGTGAGGAACTACTGAGTTGGGAATACGAAGTGGTTTTAATTTTGTGGGATACCTACACTGCATCTTCCTACTTCCTCAGAGAAGTAGGAGGTGAGATCATCTGCTGACAACAGAAGTGACTTTAGGAACTTTAGCTAAAGAAGCTTAAGTTAAAAAGAGCACATTTGTTGTCCATTTTCTGAAAACAGAGTTGTATATTCTACTGTCATTGGATGGAATGTTCTTAGCGAAAAAAATAAATGAGATGATTCTGTCTGAAGGCAACTTTTGAACTGTGGTATAGGGAGTAGGAACCCAAGCAGTTCAGTTTCTGAGATCAGTGTCTGAGAAGGCAAAGTACCAAAAGGAAGGAAGACACAGAAATATCTTCAAAATCTATACAAATCCCTACGTAGATTTGGAATCTACTGCTGAGTATTAAACTATATATGGGTAGAGGAAAACTCCATGAGGCTGGGAAAAGAACTACCAGGGAACTGTAACTGACTGTGACATGTTCAAATTCCAGTCAGACAGCACTGAGATCTCAGTCAACACCCAAGGAATGCAGTATAGACACTAGAGTGGTAACATTCTAGTGTAAAAGCTGAACTCTAAAGTCTAGCTATTCTAGACTTGCCACAACAGAGCTGAAACACAGCCTCAAAAGGATCAAACTAATCTGCAAGTAGTTTAGCTGCCAGCCAAAGAAAAACTGCAATACATTTTAAAGAAAGAGAACAAAATCTAGACATTCTAAATAAATACTAAACTAAGAATTACTAGATGTGGAAAGAAGCAGAAAAACGTGATCCCATAATTGCAACAAAAACTCAGTAAATAAAAAGATACTTAGAGATAATATAACTAGCAAACAAGGGCTTTAAAATAGCTATTATAAACATGCCCAAGGATAAAACAAGGAAAGAAATGGAGGATATATATATAAAAAAAATAACCAAGTGAAATTTCTAGAACTTAAAAAATGCAAGGTCTAAAATGGGTAATTCACTGAATAGAATTATAGCAGATTAGACACTTTAAGAAGATTAAGGAATGTGATAATAATAATAATAATAAAGAAATATAAAGTATCCAAAATGAAGCAAAAAGAGAAAAAAATAAACATAGCCTTAGTGTCCCGTGGAAAATTACTAAGGAATGCAATGCAGGCATAGTTTGAATCCCAAGATGGAAGGGGGCAAAGAAGAGTATTTGAATGGCTGGAAATTTTTGAAAGTTGATGAAAAATCATAAGCCCACAGGTTTGAGGAAGCTCAGTAAACCACAAGCAGGACAAAAACAAAGAAAACCATACTAAGGTTATAAAATTGCTAAAAACCACTAATAAATAATCTTAAAGGAAGCCAGAGAAAAAAACAACACATTACACACAGGAAAACAAGTTAAGAATGACAACAAACTTCTCAATGGAGTCTATGCAAACCACAAGAAAACGGACCTACATTGCAAAAATGCTGAAAGAAAACGGACCTACATTGCAAAAATGCTGAAAGTCTATGCAAACCACAAGAAAACGGACCTACATTGCAAAAATGCTAGAATTCTATACCCAGTGAAAATACCCTTTGTAAATGAAGGGAAATTAAAGACCTTTTTCAGATAAGCTAAAACTGGGAGAATTAATCAACAGGAGACCTACACTACAAGAAGATAAAGAGCAAAATGGTATACATACATTCAACCAATCACAAGACAAAACTTGTCAAACTGGTTAAGAGACAAGCATATGATGTCAACAACAACAACAACAAAACACTTTAACTACAAAGACTCAGATTGCTTAGAAGTAAAAGGACGAAAAAAGATATGCCACACAAACACTAATTATAAGAACGATGGAGGGGCTATGGTGATATCAGACAAAGCAGACTTGAAAGCAACAAATGATACCAGAGTTAAAAATATCATAATAAAAGAATCAATTCATGAAGAATACATAAAAATCCTAAAAATTTATGCTCCTATTAACAGCTTCAATACATGAAGCAAAACCTGACAAGATCAGAGAAAAAAAATTCACAATCACAAATATGAGATTTTAGGCATCCCTCTCAATAAGTGAAATAAGTGAAAAAAAAATCAGTAAGGATAAATATGTCTTGAAAAACAATAACCAACTGATATATACATATATCAGTTTATATATCTATATATAAATACATATATATAGAGAGAGCACGCAGTCCATCCAATAACACTAGAATATACATTCTTTTCAAGTACACATGAAACATTCATGAAGATATACCATAAACAAGATTCACTAAACACTCAACTATTTGGAAACTGATCAGCCTATATCTAAGTGTTCCATGGGTACAGGAATAAATCAGAATGGAAAATAGACAAAAAATTTAATTGAAAGATAATGAAAACACAACATAATTTATGGAACGTAGCTAAACCAATGCTTAGAGGATAATTTGCAGCATTAAATGCTTACAATGAAAAGAAAAAAAAGTTTAAAATTTCCTTCCTATTTACAAAGTAACAAAATTATTTAATATAATTAATTTTATTTATAAAATTTTTAAAACTCTAGCTAAATTGATCAAGAAAAAAGAAGACACAAATGGCCATTATCAGAAATTAAAGGAAACTGCTACAAATCCTACAGATAGGAAAGGATGATAAGGGAATATTATGAACATTACACTAACAAATTCACTAACATAGGAAACATGAACAAATTCCTTGAAAGACACAAACACCAAAACTGCGTGAAGAAAAAAATTTAAGAATTTAATAACCTTAAAATAATTAAAGAAACTGATTTCATAACTAAAACCTTTTCCACAGATAGTTTCACTAGTGACCTCTACCATAAACATTTAAAGAAGAGGGAATTCCCTGGCAGTCCAGTGGTTAGGACTTTGCGCTCTCACTGCCGAGGGTCCAGGTGAGGGCCTGGGTTCAATCCCTGGTCGGGGAACTAAGATCTCACAAGCCGTGCAGTGTGGCCAAAAGAAAAAAACAACCAAACATTTAAAGAAGAAATAATATTAATTTTAAATAAATCCCTTCAAAAAATAAAGGAAAAACACTTCCAAACTCATTTCATGAGCCAACATTACCCAGAGAGCAAAAACAAAAAGACATTATAAGAAAACAGCAGATCAAAAGTCCTGATTAACACAGACAATAGTCTTTAAAAAAACAGCAAATCCAATGTAGCAATATATAATAGTATAACACAACATACGGAAATATATGCACCATATGGAGTTTACCAGGGGAATGCAAAGATGGTTGATTTTGGAAAATCCCTCAGTGTAATTCACCTTTTTAACAGAATCATGTAGAAGTACCATGTGATTATTTCAGTAAGTGCAGAAAAATCATTTGATAAAATCCAACATGTATTTTTGATAAAAATCCTCTTAGCAAAATAGGAACAGAAGGGAACATGTTCAACTTGAAAAGAGCATTCATAAAAAAGCTAATGCTAACATCACATTGTAAGGCGAATGAATAAACGGCTTTCTCCTAAGACTGAGAACAGGGAAGTAAATCCAATTCTCACCATTTCTATTCAACATTGAACTGAAGGTCCTAGCTGTGAATAAGGTGAGAAAAATGAATAAGTAGACATTTAGACTGAAATGGAATTAAACTTTTCTTTATTCATGGATAATATGATTGATTTGGTAGAAAATCCAAAAAACTCTACGTCTCATATGAGAATTTAGTAAGTATGCATACTCACAAGGTCAATATAAATATTAGCAACAAAACATTGGATAACAAACACTTTTTTTTTTTTTTTTGTGGTACGCGGGCCTGTCACTGTTGTGGCCTCTCCCGCTGCGGAGCACAGGCTCCGGAGGCGTAGGCCCAGCGGCCATGGCTCACGGGCCCAGCTGCTCCGCGGCATGTGGGATCTTCCTGGACCGGGGCACGAACCCGTGTCCCCTGCACCGGCAGGCGGACTCTCAACCACTGCGCCACCAGAGAAGCCCACAAACACTTTTTAATGCCGTTTGTGATAACATCCAAAATTTTAAAATATCTAGGAATAATTTAAGCAAAACACATACAAGATCTATACACAGAAAACTAGAAAACACTGCTGAGAGAAATTATAGAAGAATCCACTAATATGGAGATATACTATGCTTATGGATTAGAAAACTTGTCATTAGGATGTCCACTGGCCCCAAATCTATCAATAAATTCACTGTAATCACAAACAAATCCCAGTAGACTTTTTTGTTGAAAGAAATTGACAAGGTTATTCTGAAATTTGTATGGAAATGCCAAAACCAATTTGAATTATCACACTACCTGATGTCAAGACTTTTGACAAAGCTACTGTAAACAAGACAGTGTGGTGATGTCATAAAGAAAGAGATAGCAATTGATGGAAAAAAGAGACTCTAGCCAAAGATCCACGCATAATGGTTTTTGATATAGGAAGTGATTGGGGAAGGGTAGACTTTTCAATAAGTGATGCTGGAACAACTGGATATCTATCCATATGGTAAAAAATAAACACTGAAGTTCACCTTATACCAAACAGAAAATTTAAATCAAAATGGTTCACAGACCTAACAGAAAAAGCTAAAACTATAAAACTTCTTGAAGAAAACATGATAAAATCTATGTGAGAAAGCTGAGCTACCTAGAACAAATGAAATGAATAGCCAGCAAATCCTTCCCTCAAAATAACTCTAAAATGATGAAAAATTGTCAAAAAGAATGATTTTAGGGCTTTGGAAACTGATGAAAGGCAACAAACTGAGAAGTCTTTGGTCATTAAAAACTGCTGAACTTCAGGTATTAACTGCGAGAGTCTGTTTTACTCTTGCTTGGGGCTTCTCCCATGACCTATCCCACATGGATGAGGCTGACTGTGTGTAAACATAAAAAGGAAACCATGATGAAAAGGAATGAAATAATAGGGAATCTTAATAAAAATAGAGAAACTAGAACACAGGGAAAAATAATCAGAAAAAAAGAAACAAAGCCCCAGAGACTAGAGTGATAAAATCAATAATTTCAACAGCAGTGTAATGGCAGCTTTCTATGGAGAGGGGAATCCAAGGGACAGAAAAAGTATTTGAAGAAATAATGGCTGAAAACTTCCCAAATCAAATCAATCTACAGATGCAAACTCAGCAAACCCAAAGTAGGATAAACACAAAGTGATCCACACCTACATATATAGTCACACTGTTGAAAGCAAGAGTAGGTGGTGAGTGAACAAACAGTGAATGAATTTATGAATGAATCTTGATAGCAATAAGAGAAAAACAACTCATCATGTACCATAAAACAACATGATTAATGACTGACTTCTCATCAGAAACAATGAAGGCCAAAGGAGGAAAACTATCCTTCAAAACTGAAAGTAAAATAAAGACATTCACAGATAAATACTGATCAAGAGAATTCATTATGAGCAAACCTGCCTTGTAAGAAATACTAAAGGAAATCCTTTAGACCAAAGGAAATTATCCTTAATTCCTCTTTGTTTCTCCCTTCACATTCAATACGTCAGCAAGCAAGGCCTACTGGCTTTATATCGAAAATATGCCTTGAATTCATCTATTTTTTCCCCATCTTCCACTGTCATCATCCGAGCAAGAGTCTTATCACTTGGACTTTTCCAATAGCCTAACTGGCTTTCCTGCTCCTACTCTCATCCCCCTACAAGCCCATTTTCCAACAACAGCTAAGGTATTAAAAAACAAAAAAACAAACAAAAAAGCTAGATCATACTATTTTCTTACTTAAAACCTTTTAATTGGCTTTCCACTCACTTAGAAGGAAATACATACTATTTGCCATAGCTAAATAAGCCCTATCTAGACTTTTCTCCTATCATCCTCTCCTCCTTTCATAAGTTCCAGCATACTGGGTTCTTTGTATTCTTCTAACATCCCAGACTCATTTCTGCTTCAGAATTTTTGTACTTTCTGTTCCCTCTGCCTAGTATGTGTCACTGGCAGATCTTCACACAAGACTGGCTTCCTATTATTCAGGTCTTCTCTCAAATGTCATTTCCTCAGAGACTTTTCCTAATCACCCAATCTGAGGTTATCCTACCCACCATCAGTTGTCTCCTGTTGCCTTTAAAAATTCTGTAATAGTATTTATGGTTACCTGAAGTTATAATGTTTACTTATTTTACCATTCATTTAATGTCTACTTCACTCAATAAAATGTAAGATTCATGAAGACAGAGAGCTTACTATCTTGTTCATCAAATACATATAAGTTTAAAACTTATGCTAAAATATAAACACTTCTGAACTCTTGAAAGATTAAAAAAACCCTTTTTGTTCTTATTTAGTATTTTATAAATGCCATATTTAATAAATTATAGTAGTCTTCTGTCTCAATTTTCTCAATGAAAAGAAAAAATTGAATAATTCTCCAACATTATCTCAGATACTGAAAAAAAAAAAAAGGGGCAGGAGGTCTTAGATAGCAACTGTATCTGTCTTGTTTACCACTGTATTCTGACACCCAGACAGGGTCTAGCACAGAGTAATTATGCAATAGTTACTGAGTGATAGATATAAACAATGAGACTCCAGAGATGGGAGATTCAGAAAATGCTCTGGGGGTTGGGGGTAAGGTTGCCCAATCCATCCCCAATCACCACCTCCCTAGATCTTAAGAGCACTATTAAATCTATTTCAACAGACTGAATTTCTTGAGGGCAAGGCAACATGTCCTTTTAATGTTGTATCCCTTATACCTAGCATGCGCTCAATAATTATTTTTTGAAGTAAATGCAAGAGCATCAGTTTCTTCATTTGTAAAAGGGAAGTAACAAGATTATCTGCTTCAGAGGGTTACTGTGGGAAAAAAAAAGATAATAAAGGTAAGTGAAAAAAAGGGGAAAACATCCCCACAAAGTCCTCTTTCTTAACTATTAGGTTAGAAAGGCATAGGAGAACTGATCAAGTTACCTGTTCTCCTATGAAGTACTGTTATCTACTCACCTACCTAGAAACTAACAATAATATCATAAGCTAATAAGATCCCATACTGTTTCAGCACCAGACACTACAGACACTTACTCCCTAACAAAAAAATGTTAGCTTATAGTGAAGACCTGAACCTGAATAAGAAAGTTCTGATATCACAAATATAGAAAGAGGACTAACTACAGTGACATTTTGGGGAATCTAACAGTGCAGAATCAGTGAATATTCTAGAGCCTAGGGAACATTCCATTAATATACACTTCCATGAAAGAAGTCAGTACTATTCCAGTAGTCTCAGTAGCTGCATACTTCTTTCCTCATATGTTTAAGAGAAGATCTACGGAACTAAAAACACGATCTAAATTGAAACTATTTTTGTGGCTTTAACGCCTGAAGGCCAGCAATCCAAACATAAAAAGTATATTATAGCAACAAAAACCAACCCATAAAGTATTTTAAAAAGCTATCATTTAAACAAGTTCTTATAGTCTGCAAGTCAAACCTGAATGTAAACTATTATTGTGGCTTTAATTCCTGAAGTCTAGCAACGCAAATACAAAAAATACACTATCACAACAAAACTTAACCCATCAAACATCTTGAATTTTTTCTTTAACAAATCCTTTAAGAGTTATTAGAAAAGAAAAATAAACATTCACTTTATTAAATGCTGAAGTGATCTTTAGTAAAAGCCAGTAAGTTTCAAAAACATGCAATTATTACTGATGAGATATAGGAAAGTATCTAGACAGCACATAGCCAGTTCACCCCTAGGGTTGTAATTAAATGTCAAATTTTATTCACTTAAATTGAGTTTTACTTAAAATAAATACTTACTCAAAAATGTATTTTATATAGTGGGAAAAGCCTTATAACAAAAGAACTTTAAGGTTAGTTATTTTACTTACCAAAATGCAGTCCACTTTAGATTGTATAGTTTTGCTAAAAGAAAAAGAAAGTTAAGTTAATAAGACTGATAAATTTATTAAATGTTCAAAGCATTTTCAAACAGACATGGTAATTCGTTATCTGTACTATGAAAAAAATAAGCAAAAGTTCTTAAGATTAGGCATCATACCCTAAAACTGCATGTTTCACAAAGCAAAACAAGTCTGCTTCCCACTCATTGTACTAAATTCAATCCTAAAGCATGATCAGAATATTTTCTGAGTTCACTGCTACAGTCACCCTATTGCTGATATGTTCTATCTTTGTAAAAGATGTTTTTGAACAAAGTTTGTTTCTAGTGATACATAAAAGTGCAGATGTATTATTACACATAGAAATAGAACACAGGGTTTACAATGAATTATGATTTTTATTCTATGCCTGCCACTCTGGACAATGATTTGTTTAGCATTTAAAAGCCATAATGGTGTAACATTATCTGTATTTCTAAAGACTTATTACAAAGTAGATTCTCTCGAGGACTTCCCTGGCAGTCCAGTGGTTAAGACTCCTTGTTTCCACTGCAGGGGACGCGGGTTCCATCCCTGGTTGCGGAACTAAGAGCCTGCATGCCGCATGGCACAGCCAAAAAAAAAAAAAAAGTAGATTCTCTTCTCCTCCTCTCTTTCTCCCCCTCTCTCATGCACACACACACACACACACACACACACACACACAGAATCCATAGACATAAAAGTAATAATAAAGATTAGCTAATATGGTAATAAGTTGGAGAGAAAGACTGTATTTAGAAATAACACAAAAAGCCACTATATAAAAATTTAACTGAACTATTGAATATAAGTGAACAATTAATATATAATATAAATGAAGCTGGTATAAAATAACTGAACTATAATTTGGATTTTAAAATATCAAAGTGCAAATGCAATGAAATCATGCAAAAGTTCAAAGACAGTTTATATACTATCTTGAATAGATGTTACAAACCAAATTATTTTCCATAAAAGGTTCTAGAGCCAAATAAATGAAAAAAAAGTGGTTATTTACCTTTGTATATAGCTATACAGTTAATCTATAGAGTAAGTAAAAATAAGTATTTAAATCACAATTCAGTTAATTCAATCAGTAACCTCAAAACTTTACACCTGTACTTGAATTTCAAATTTCATTATTTAAAGAACAAAGTATGACTGGATTAAGCTCAACTGCAAAATTCACAATGACTAAAAGGAAAAAGTCAATGATACCTCTAGGTAAGAGGAACTGAAATCCCCTCCTTACCATCCCACAGAAGATCTTTAGAAGTTTAAAATCTTTGGAGATTGTGTGTATAGCTTCTCACTCATTAGCAGCTAAAGTGTGCTGTTTTTCCCTCTTCTTAATAACTCCCACAGTTTCCCTGAGATAAGAAGGTAATCTACAGATTAAGAATTGACGCTAAAAAGTAATATATCAAAAATACAACCGGGACTTCCCTGGTGGTCCAGTGGTTAAGAATCTGCCTTCCAATGCAGGGGGCTCCGGTTCGATCCCTGGTCGGGGAACTAAGATCTCACATGTCACGGGGCAACTAAGCCCACGTGCAACTACTGAGCCTGCATGCCCCAACTAGATAGAAGCCCGCATGCCACAACTAGAGAAAAGACTGAGCCCACGTGCCACAACTAGAGACAAGTCTGAGTGCTACAACTAGAAAGAAGCCCACACGTCGATCCCGCGTGCGGCAACTAAGACCCGACACAGCCAAAAAAAAAAAACCAAAACAACCATTTCTCACCACCTTGGTCTAAACCATTATCATTTCTTTTCAAAACTGTTATAATAACCTTCTATCTGGTCTCCCTGCTTCTATCTTTACACCCCCACCACCTACCTTGTGGGCTATTCTCAACCAAGTAGCCAGAGTGATACCGTCCACCACATTAGTCCTACGCTCCAAGGTCCTTGTCACGGCCAACAAAGCCCTGTATGATCCAGCCCTCTGCTATTTTTCTAATCTCATCTCATATTAGTCTACTCCTCATTCATTCAGCTCCTGCCACGCTGCCCTCCATGCTGCTTCTCAAGGCAGGAGTAGGGCCTTGCACTGGCTTTTTCGGTCAGCATCTAAGAATCTTCTCCCATATAACTTATCTGTTCACTTTCCTCATGACTTTGCTCAATATTATCTTTCACAGACACTTCTTCCCTGACTACTTCCTCATGTAAAATACTCTCCATCACGCTCTAGCCCTCTTATCCTGTTTTAAATTTCATTACTGCACTTACCACCATTTAATATTTTTATTAATTTATTTGTTTACTGGCTATCTTCCTTGTCTAGAATTTAAACTCTATGACAGCAGGATTCATCTGTTTTGCTCACTGCTGTATTACCATTTGGCATATGTTAGATGTTCAATAAAATCTGTTGAATAAATGAATGACTTTAGTCCCCCATATAAAGACAACTCTTTGGGACCACTTAAGAAAGCGTTTTCAGAGAAATTAATATGAACTTGAAAATGTGATTATTTTAAAAACAATAGATCTAAATATATTCCCCTTCTACGAGAAACTGACTGCTCTACAGGATATGTAAAGAGGATGACTGTGACTTCCTATCACAAACAAACAAGTTGGTAAATCTCTGAAAAGAAAATGTAAAAGACGGCCTTTTAAAGAATAAACTTATAAAGTAAAATGGGAACACATCTAAATCTAGCCCTTCCTACTTAACACAAACATGATAGAGGGATATAGAAGACATTTAAGTCCCCTTTGTTCTTCTGTCCAGTCTCACACCCTCCCCTACCTTCCCAAACACAACCATCATTAATCTGATGTATAACCTTCCCAGGTGGTATTTCAATACCTGTATTAGATCTACAAGCAACATACACTATTGCTCCACGAAGCTTTTAAGTGTTTATATAAATGCCATTACATTGTACATATTCTGCAAATGTCCTTTTCACTCAACCCTGTTTTTGAGATCTTTCCATGTTGACACACTTAGATGAAGTCCATTTATTTCAACTGCTCGAAGTATTCCATTGAATGAATGTATCAAATTTATTCATCCATTCCTCTATTGAAAGCCAATTATGTACTTTTCAGTTTTTCTACAAACAATGCTGCAATAATGTCTTTGCACATGTCTCCTGGTATACACAATCAAAAATTTCTCAGTTATAAGTCTAAAAGTTGATTTTCTAGGATTCATGGATGTATCTTTTCAGTTTTATTATGTATTACAGAATTCCTTTCGCAAGCACTTGTATACATTCATACTTCCATCAGCAGCATATGTAGTCCCTATTTTCCTGTCAACTTCCGCGAAAAAAAAATGTATATACATATGCCATTTATATATGATACATATATTATGCTGACATATATTAAAAACTTACTATTCTAATGGGTATGAAAAACTCTTTGCCATTATCCCAATTACTAGCATTGTTGTATACCTTTTCACCTGCTTTTTGACCACATGGGTTCTCCTCCATAAACTGTTGGTTCTTGGCTTTTGCCCATTTTTAAGTGGAGTTGATGATTTCTAACTAAATTGTAGTCGTTCTTAATATACTCTGGATACTAATCTTTTGCTTCTTACATATACTTAAGTTTGTTAGTGGTACATTTTAATAACTTACTAAAGTTTAAATTTTTGACTTAGTAAAATTTATTAATTTTTTTCCTTTATGACCTGTGTTTTTTGTCATAAGAAATCCTATCTAGCTAAGGTTTTAAAGACATTCTATATTTCATTCTAAAATTTCTGAAGGTAGCTTTTTTGTTTTTGATCTTTATTTTAATCAGAATTTATTCTTGTTTGGTATCTGGCAAACCACTTGTTCTCTATTTTATTATGTCAAGTTTACATATATGTTTGAATCTGTTTCCAGCTTTTTTTCAGTTTTATTATTAATCTACTTGTCTATACTTAAGCCAACACCACACTTTGAATTTGTATGACACTCCTTAACCATTTTCGGAACAGCCTTGAGAATTCTTGGACCTCTAATTTCCAGGTGAGCTTTTTGTTTTTCCAACTCAACAAAAGTCCTAAGAGTTTTATTGAACTGCACTGATGTTGTAGATTGAACTGGGGGAGTTGACTGATAATTTGAATTTATTCTTGTCTGTTCTTTAAGAATGTCATGTAATTTTCTCTATATCTTTTGTTACAGAGTACTAGGTAGCTTGTAGATGGTATTGTAAACTGTATCTCTTTTTTCTTAATATGTTTTCTAATTGGCTTTTGCTAATGTGCATGCTG
Organism: Grampus griseus; assembly: GCF_964374135.1. NCBI lineage: Eukaryota > Metazoa > Chordata > Mammalia > Artiodactyla > Delphinidae > Grampus > Grampus griseus. The sequence goes on from NC_139018.1 coordinate 99,720,600, forward strand.
ATGTGCAGAAAAACTATTGGTATTCTATGCTGATCTTATATCCAGCAGCCTTCCTGAACTCTTATCTGTTCTAATAGTATGTAGATTCTCTTGTTGATAATAATTTCATTTACAATTAATGAAAATATTTTTTTCCTTTCCAATCTTTAGGCCTCCCCCCACCCCCACACCCCGCTTCTTATCTAATTACTTTGGCTAAAATCTCTCATCTAAAGGTGAAGAGTAGCAGTGATAGCAGACATCCTTGTTTCCAAATTTTGTTTCAAAAATTTAACATAATGTATCGTAATATTCCATTTACTGGATGTTTTACAATTTCCTAAAATATTCTTTGAATAATGGATGCTTTGACTGAACTAAAATAAAATAATGCTTCAATATTGTAATGTTCTGCTTTGAAATGACAAGCTAACTTATATCAGAGTAACCTTCCCACCCTTAACAATTATATACTGTGGATAAAATATAAAAACAAACATTAAAATATAAAAACAAACAAGACCAAAAACAGGTGGCAACTGGAGGGAAGTCATCCTTAAAAGAAGGAACTGCACCAGGTAGGAGCTGTATTTATAGGGCTGTTGCCTGACAGCACTCATCTGCCCACACAGCAACAATCACTCAGGACGGAAGCAGAAATCTGCCTTCTTGCTAGCTGAGGAGCCACAGGACAAAGTCTAGGGCTGCCAGAGCCACTGTAAAATAAAGATGAATCCCAGAAAGGAAAATGTCACAAAATTTCTGTATAAACTATGCCCAAATATTTGGATGACCTTCATTTGGGAAGACTCCAAGGTTACCAGCAAAAAGCAATAGCTGGAAGGTGTAAAGATGTGAGTTGAGACTTTTGTTGTTACTTAACACAAAAGAGATAATGTTAGAGTTTGAATCCAGCCCTGTTAACTGGCAACCAGGATAAAAAAAATTAACACTCATCAGAGAAAAATAACAGAATCCAAAGTCTACAACATATCACTCACAATACCCGTTACACAAGCAAAATTTACCAGAACAAAGGAAAAAGAGACCCAGAGTCAAGAAAAAAAAGCAGCTCAAAGAAACCAAATCCTGAATGACCTAGACATCAGAATTAGCAGATGAAGACTTCAAAGCAAGTATTACAAACACATTCAAGTATTTAAAGGAAAATATGGTCATAATAAATGTACACCTGGGAGGAATCTCAGCTGAGAGACGGAACCAAAATGAAAGAACCAAATGGAAATTCTAGAAGTAAAAAGGACAATATCTGAAATGAAAAATTCATTGGATTACCTTAAAGGAGATCAGCTACAGCAGAAAAGGGGACACTAAACCAGTAAATAAATCAATACATTTTACTGATTCTAAAGGAGCAAGAAAAAGATCTTCAAAATAATAAACAGAGCTTCAGAAATTCATAGTACAATATCAAGTGGTCTAATTATGTACCACTGGAGAAGATAATGAGACAGAAAAATATCTGATAATGGCCAGAATTTCCCCAAATTTTGCAAAAAACACAAACTTACATATCCAAAGAAGCTCAGCAAATGACTGGGAAAGAGCATATATGGACTCTGTAATATACTGTAATATACCCATTTCCCCTTTTCAGGAAAGAAGGACTCTGTCCCTCACACCTGCTGGGAGTGCTTCCAGCAGAAAGCCCTCAGCTGTCAGTCCCCTATGGGGATACCTATACTGAAGAAAACTTCACTCCCTAAGGTCATATCTCCTTCCAGGGACAGCCCACATCCAGAGGCTGGTCAACATGGGGGTAATAAAGGCCCAGATCTTTGTCTTAACTTGAACATCTCTGATGGGCCATTGTAGCTTCAGAACTCTCTGCACTGCAGCTTACCTTTCTCTCTGCTTCCCTCCAATCCATTCCTTTCATAGATGTGAGTATCCTTAATAAAGTGGTTCTTAAAATGTGATTCTTGGACTAGCAACACCTGGGACTAGTTAGAAATGCAAATTTGTAAGTCCCACTTCAGGCCTACTGAATGAGAAAGCAGAAGCCCCATCCATCTGCAAAGACCTTCCTGTCAGCTTTTTGTGCCTCACTCTTAAATTCACTCGGATGGGTGTACAATTGGGAAAAATCTCTAATATGGAAGACAGAACATTCCCCTTATAAAGGGGGCATGAAACCGTCACTTGGAAGGAAGAAGACCATGAAAGAAGGAAAAAAATTTTAATCCTCACAAAGGTAAAAACCAAAAACTGGGTACTATATTACTATATATAAAAAAAAAAGTCACTAAAAAGTGGTGTCTTAGAAATTAAAACTATTGGGCTAAATTTTTCCTGTTTGCCCTTTCAGATCCAATTCCCACCCTCTGCAAAAGGAGGTTGGCCTTTATGCATTGTATCTATATGACTTCCTTCCCTTTTGGTTTCCAGTGGGCTGATATTAGTCACGAGAAGGAGGTGAGAGAGCAAAAGAGAGAGGAGGTATTTACCGCACTTGGCTTTTCTCTCTGACAAGGCAATAAGTTAGTGGTTGGGGGACTGTGGTTCTTCTTAGCTAGTCTTGTAAGACCTTTTTGACTCATTAAACTATGAGCATTAAAACTTCAATCAAAAATGAACCTTAAATATATAAAATTTAAATTAAAAAATATCAAAGCTATCAAACAAGAAATGAGATTATCTATGAATATATTTGGGATTATAATTATTTTTTCACCATTATTTCAACTCATTAAGTTTAAGAAAACTTCTTCAGCAGCAGGAAAAATATGCACAAAGATACGATCATCGCTCGATAATGAACCACTGATGCACATTTGAACCTGCACTTAAGTGTTCTTCATTTTTATTTTTGAATAAAAATGTATTTTTATTCAAAATGTATTTTGTTAATTTTATCCACAAATAGCTTATGTTCAAATAATATATATTTAACATTAATATTTTTATAAGGTTTTTGACATTTTCTGAATTGTTGATAATTGATAATATTTGATATGCATTAAACTTTTGGTCTCACTTATTTTTTTAAAAATCGTTATTTTGTAAACATTTTAATTAAATAGTATCAACCTGGTATTTTGGTATTAGATAAAAACAAAATATCAGGATGATAATTTTGCTGTGCTATTGTAATTACAAAGTTTATGAAACATGACAATCATTCATCTTCTAAATCTTTTAGTTCAACCTTCGCATATCAAGTCAGATCACCACAATGTTATAAAGTAAAGCTTAATCCTAGACCAATGGAGTAAGAAAAAGGGGAAAACACACCAGCAAGGAGAGCATATAAAAACTTATGGAAGAGGGGTACAGTTTGAGAAAGCATATTTTGTTTTCCCTAAATCAAATTACAGAGTGAAGCTGGGGAAAACCTTCTTACCCAGCAGGACTACACAAAAGAGAGTAAATTGAAGAAGCACATGTTTGAAAAACAAAAACAAATAACTTAATCTAAGCCTACTTTACCTCAAAGAAACACTTCACAAAAATACCCTGTAACATTTCCTTTCTTCAGACTTAAAATATGATACAATAACTAAATTAACAGTCATGGGCCAAACACACATGGTATATAATAAATACACTGTAAGTAAAAGGATGTGTGAAAGAACACTTAGAGACTTCTCTTGCTAAAAACATTTCAGAACCTGCTTCCCCACTTTAAACAAGTTGTTTCTAAACTATTTGTTTAATGCAAATAATATCATTCTAAGAGACTCCCACTCATCTCTTCCAACACCAGTTTGGCCTCCATCCAAAAGTTCAGTACTACTTCTAAATTTATTTGGACTCCCCAAGTTTGAATTCAGACTCACAATTCCTATATTCTTGATTCAAAATTCTTGTGTTGCAGAAATAGAGATCTGTGAACACTAGATACAAGACTTCACCCACAGAAAATCTGAGGTAGCAGAGTGCCGTGTAATATATCAACCGTAAGAACCTTTTGCATTCTAGTCTTACCAGGACCAATCAAACTCTTACATTCTTCTCTTGTAAAATACTTCTGTTAAAATATATTAAGACTTCAGATCGTTTTTGTGGATTACAACTCAGCTCACAATCCAACATATAAAACGAATTTTAACCTTACACTTGTCGATAATGAATGTGAAGCATTTACTTTTAGTTTGCTCAAATGAGAACAAATAAAATTTTACATTAAAAAATAACCACAGTAATAGTGGCTAATTCTATAAAGGTTAAAAGGTGTAGCCAGAAAAATATAAAAAATTTTATATTTTTTATAGTGATAAAAAAATCCCACTATCCAGACATTTTGATTCAATTACTTAGAGTGTCATCTTAAATATAACTGGGATCTGTTGGTGAGAATGTGGAGAAATTGGAACGATTATACACTACTGGTGGGAATTTAAGATGGTAGACTTGCTGTGGAAAACAGGTTGGCGTTTCCTCAAAAAGTTAAACACAGAATTACCATAAAATCCAGCAATTCTACTCCTAGGTATATACCCAAAGAAATGAAAACAGCTATGCCAACAAAAACCTGTATATAAATATTCACAGATGCACTATTCACAAGAGCCAAAAGGTGAAAACAACCCAAATGTCCATCAATGGATGAACGAATAAACAAAATGCAATACAGCCACACAATGGGATTATTTAGCCACAAAAAGGAATTAAGTAATGACATGTGCTAAACATGGATGAATCTTAAAAATTTTGTGCCAGGAGAAGGCAGACACAAAAGGTCACATATTATATGATTTCATATATATAAAATACCCACAATATCTAAGAAGACAGATTGGTGGTTGCCAGGGGCTGAGACGACAGGAGAATGAGAAGTGACTGCTTAATGCATATGGGGCTTCATTTTGGGGTAATGACAAAAATTCTGGACCTAGACAGAGGTGTTGGTTACACAACACTGTGAATGTACTAAATACCAGTGAATTGTACACTTTTTATTTATTTTTAATTTATTTTTGGCTGCGTTGGGCCTTTGTTGCTGCATGCAGGCTTTCTCTAGTTGTGTTGAGCGGGGGCTACTCTTCGTTGTGGTGTGTGGGCTTCTCACTGTGGTGGCTTCTCTTGTTGTGGAGCGAAGGCTCTAGGCGCGGGCTGCAGTAGTTGCAGCATGTGGGCTCAGTAGTTGCAGCACACAGGCTTAGTTGCTCTGCAGCCTGTGGGATCTTCCCAGACTAGGGATCGAACCCATGTCCCCTGCATTGGCAGGAGGATTCTTAACCACTGCGCCACCAGGGAAGTCCCTGAACTGTACACTTCAAATGGTTAATTTTATGTTACGTAAATTTTACCTCAGTGAAAAACAAATAATTGTTATCATAAAACAAAGAAAAATTCATTTTGATGCTACCGGTGACTAATCAAGAAAGTACTGTTTATTTTTATAACCCAAAATGCTTTAAAAATAGTTACTGTTTCACAGTTCTTATCTGCTTTTATGAACCTTCAGGTGATCTGCTTTGAAAGGAAATTAGCCTGTAGACCAACATTTCTCAATGGGCCATTGACATTTATTGGCATCCTTCTTTACAAGTTTGTCCTATACATTACAGGATGTTTTGCATTACTAGATGCTGCCCACTAAGTGTCAAAAGACATTATAACAACCAAAAATGCCCCACCTACTATCATACATACCTAGTTAAGAGCCACTGCTCTAGACTGTAGAGAATAAAGTCATATATATGCTATGTGTTGAGTCACATATGAGATGTTCCCTAACATGCCCAACACAATGCTCCACAAATGAGTCACTTCAAAAGTTCAAACTTCTTCAGGTATGAAAAGTGAACTTCTTGCTTTCTACAAAGGACACGGAAATATCTTGTTTTATTGCATTTTGCTTTTTTGCTCTCCACAAACAATGCATTTTTTATAAATTGAAGGTTGATGAGAAACCCTGCATCAAGCAAATCTACAGGTGCCATTTTTCCAGCAGCATTTGCTCACTTCATGTCTCTTTGTCATATTTTGGTAATTCTTGCAATATTTCAAACTTTTTCATTATTATTATACCTGTTATGGTGAACTGTGATCTTTGATGTCACTATTATAACTGTTTGGAGGCACCATGAACTGAGCCCATATAAGATGGCAAAATTAATCAATAAATGTTGTGTGAGTTCTGATTGCTCCACTGACCAGCCAATCCCCCATCTCTCACCCTCGCCTCAGGCTTCCCTATTCCCTAAGACACAACAATATTGAAATTAGGCCAATAAATAACCCTACAATGGCCTCTACATGTTTAAGTGAAAGGAAGAGTCATATGTCCCTCACTTAATATCAAAAGCTAAACATGATTAAACTAAGTGAGGAAGACATGTAGAGAGCTGAGACAGGCCCAAAGCTAGGCCTCTTGCACCAGTCAGCCAAGTTGCAAATGCAAAGGAAAGTTCTGGAAGGAAATTAAAAGTGCTACTCTGGTGAACACATGAATGATAGGACAGCAAAACAGCCTTATTGCTGATATGGAGACAGTCTGAATGGTCTGGAAAGAAGATCCAACTAGTCACAACATTCCCTTTGGCCAAAGCCTAATCCAGAGCAAGGCCCTAACTCTCTGCAATTCGATGAAGGAGAAGAAAAGTTTGAAGCTAGCAGAAGTTGGCTCATGAGGTTCCAGGAAAGAAGCCACCTTCATAACATGTAAGTGCAAGGTGAAGCAGCAAATGCTGATGTAGAAGCTGCAGCAAGTTATCCAGAAGATCTAGCTAAGATCAATAATGAAGGTGGCTACACTAAACAACAGATTTTCAGCGTAGACAAAAAAGCTTTATACTGGAAGAAGATGCCATCTAAGACTTTCATAGCTAGAGAGGAGAAGTCAATGCCTGGCTTCAAAGCTTCAAAGGACAGGCTGACTCTCTTGTTAGGGGCTAATGCAGCTGGTGACTTTAAGTTGAAGCCAATGCTCATTTTACCACTAAGAAAATCCTAGGGCCCTTAAGAATTATGCTAAATCTACTCAGCCTAGATGGAATCATGTCTGTTTATAGCACGGTTTATTGAATATCTATGCTCAAAAAAAAAAAAAAAGATACCTTTCGAAATACTACTGCTTATCGATAATATACCTGGTCATCCAAGAGCTCTGATGGAAATGTACAACAAAATTAATGTTGCTTTCACGCCTGCTAACACAACCATTTTGCAGCCCATGATCAGGACTTATTTTGACTTTCATGTCTTATTCTTTAAGAGATACATTTTGTAAGGCTATAGCTGCCACTGACAGTGATTCCTCTGATGAACCTGGGCAAAGTAAATCGAAAACCTTCTGGAAAGGATTTACCACTCTAGATTCCATTCATGATTCGAGTTGGAAGAAGTTGATTCCAACCTTCACGGATGACTTTGAGGGGTTCAAAACATCAGTGGAGAAAGTAAATGCAGAGGTGGTAGAAATAGCAAAAGAGAACCAGCATTAGAAGTGGAGCCTGAAGATGTGACCAAATTGCTGGAATCTCGTGAGAAAACTTGAATGGATGAGGAGTGGCTTCTTATGGATGAGCAAGGAAAGTGGCTTCTTGAGATGGAATCTATTTCTGGTAAAGATGCTGTGAAGATTGTTGAAATAACATCAAAGGATTTATAATATTACATAAACTTAGTTGATAAAGCAGTGGCAGGGTTTGGGAGGACTGACTTCAATTTTTAAAGAAGTTCTACTATAGGTAATATGCTATCAGACAGCACTGCATGCTACAGAGAAATCAGTCTTGGAAGGAAGAGTCAATCGATGTGGCTAACTTTACTGCAATTTTAAGAATTGCCACAGCCACCCCAAACTTCAGCAACCACCACCCTGATCAGTCAGCAGCATCGACATCAAGGCAAGACCCTCACCAGCAAAATCATTATGACCCACTGAAAGCTTAGGTGATGGTTAGAATTTTTTAGCAATAAAGTGTTTTTAAATTAAGGTAGGTACATTGCTTTTTTTTTTAGACACAATGCTATTGGACACTTAATGAACTACAGTATATTGTAAACATAACTCTTATATGCACTAGGAAACCAAAAAATCCATGCCACTCACTTTATTCTGATATTCACTTTATTGCAGTGGTCTGGAATCGAATCTGTAATATCTCCAAGGTATGCCTGTATTATAAACGTTTGTTAATTTTATCATAAAATTCATTTTGTTGCTCTGAACATTAAAACTAATTTCAACCAGAATTAACTCTTGTCACTACTCTATAACTTTTGCCTATGATTTAATTACTGATTATATTATTAAAATTAACTTTTCAACTTAGTGACATTATTCCATTCACTAATATTTTCTTTTCTCTTATTATTTTTTAAATTATCAAGTTGCAGGAATATAGCAAAGTTACAAAGAATATTAATAACACTCATGTACCTGCCAACCAGTTTGAACAAATCTGAACATTACGCCTTTGTTCCCTTAAGGAAGAAAACTTTACGGATAAAACTGAAGTTGCTATGGTCCTTTTGCAATTGCATTTCACCATTCCTTTCTCAGTGGTGAGAACTATCCAGAAGTTGCTGTTTACCATTCCCATAAATGTTGAGATTTTTACTACAGATGTTGAGTTTACTCATAAACTATATAAAGCAGTTTTGTTTACTTTATAGACATGGAAGGAAATTATAAATTTATATATATTTTATATATATAATATATAAAATATATATATAATACATATATTATATATAAAATATATATATTATGTAAACTTATATATATTTATTATAATTTTGTTAAATTATAAATTAAATTACTTTATAGACATGGAGTTATGATGCATATATCACTCTATCTTTTTTTTTCCTTTTACCTAATAGGCTTTAGAAGTTTATCTGCTTTGATTCATTCTAGTTTATCCATTTTTAACTGTTACATAGTGTGATGGGTTGCACTGTATCTCTCCCACCCCAAAATTCATATGTTGAAGTCCTAACCCTCAGTACCTCAGAATGTGACCTTATTTGGGGATAGGGTCTTTATAGGGGCAATCAAGTCAAAATGTTAATCAGTATTTGAGGGACGTTAATCCAATATGACTGGTGTGTTTATAAAAAAGGGAAAGGTGAACACAGAGAAATACATAGAGGGAAGATAATGTGAAGAGACATAAGGGGAGGGCCACCTACAAGCCAAGGAGAATGCCCTGTAAAAGAGATCCTTCCCTCATACCCCTCAGAAGGAATCAACCCTGCTGAAACCTTGATCTTGGACTTCTAGCCTCCAGAGGTATGAGAAAATTATTTCCTGTTGTTTAAGCTACCTCATCTGTGGTACTTGGTTGTGGCAGCCCTAGCAAAGTAATACATATAGTATCCCATTATTTGAACATACCACTTTTTATTTATACCTTCTCTCACTGAAGGACTTTTATGGTATTTCCAGCTCTATTTTTGAAACACACAATATTGCAACAAACATGTGGCACACAGATCTTACTATACACACTGCCAAGACTTTTCCTCAGATAGACACATACAGAAACATACATAGACAAACCTTGCAGGGGAATTCTGGAATGTTGATCTTCAACTTTCTAATTATTGCTAAACTGCCTTCAAAGTACACTCCATGAACTGTGCATAAGAATGATTTCTCCCTATCCTCTCCAAAATGTGGTAATGACAGACTTTTGCCAATCTCATGTGTGTGAAATATTTTGTTGTTTTAATATGCATTCCCCTATTAGTGAGGCTGAACATCTTTACATGTTTAATGACCATTAATCTTTCAACTGTGAACTACCTACTCATATCCTTTACACATTTTTCTATTTGGTTATTTGCCAATATTATATATATATATTACTTAGAGGAGCCCACTTATACTTTGGATACTAATCCTTTGCCAATTATTTGAATTACATATATCTTCTCCCCAGCTGCACCTTGTTTTTCGTTTTATGGCATTCATTGTTTTACAGAAAGTTTTTATTTTAATATAGTCAAATTTATTAGTATTTTTCTTCATGAGAAGTGTTTTTGGTGTCTTAAGTCTTCCTTTAAAAAATAAAGTCTTCCTTATCATGAGGCCACAGAGGTTTTTTTTTTTTTAATGTTTGCTTTTCACATTTAAGGGGTTAAATCTCCCTGGATTCTGCATGTGATATAAGCTTTTTTTCTTTCATATAGATAACTAAAGGTCCCAGCAGTCCCCCCTTTCCCTTAAAGATAAGGCCTATGTCTTATTAATCTGTTTCTTAAAATCACTTTTCCTGGTGCATATTAGGCAGTTATAAATGTGTGATCAATAAAAGGAGGAATAGAGGGAAGAAAAGGGAAAGAAAGGAAGGCAAGGTAGGGATGGAAGTGTGGGGAAAAGTATTCAGATCATAGTCCTTGGTGCAAACTAAATATCAGACCCATACAAGTCAAAAGGTATTAAAACAGATTCAGAGGTGGTCTGCAGGAAGATGACTTTCCAGAACTCTTGAAAGTTAAAGGCAAAGATATTACTCATGTGTAACTGATACTGACTCTGCTTTTTCTCTCCCAGGATGAGAATATGGCCTTCCTGGTGTTGAATTGGTTCAAAAATCCAGAAAACTGTGATGTTGTAAACATCACTTGATTGTTACATCAAGTCTTTGCAGAATGTTCATCGAAGCCTAAGTATAAAGGGCAAAGATATACCAAGAATTCGATATAATAACTCTAGCTGAATTTTTCCTGTAGGAAAGGTGGCTATATGTACCACAGGAAGCCTAGAGAGATTGGAAAAGCTGTTAAGAGGTAAGCTGTATTTATTACTATTCAGAACAGTCATGTGGCTTCTACATCCTTAACTAAATAATACAGGAACAATCAACAGGTGGGTGAATAGTCTCCTCCCAACCATTCTTAACCTGAAAGTCAAATGGGGGCGGGGGAAAACAGAAAACAAAGAAAAGAATGAGACCTAGAATGACTTTTGTCTCAGTGGCCCTCAACAGAAAAACAGCTCCCTCGAGTAACATTATGGTATCTAGTTCAGTATAGTATAAGAAGTATGTTCCATAAGAGTGAAAGGGAATATTCTTGCTGAAATACTGAACCATGTCTGCATATTGAACCATATATACATCTAACCACCACTATACAGGAAAAAGAGGGGAAGAAAAATACGCTAAATAGCACCATGGGAATGAAACCAGCAAAACCCAGACTGTGGGAAAATCCCGAGAACAAATGATCCAGCTTCTTCAACAAATACAAAAACTACAAGAAAAAATTTAGAAGAACATCTACAGATTAAGAGATTATCAACCAACAGCAGTGTATGGATGCTGATTCAGACAAACTGTAAAGGAAAAAATAAAACAAAATGAGATGTGGAAATTTGAGCACTGACTGTATGCTTGCAAATATTAAGGAATCACTATTTTTTTTGTGTGTTAATCATAGAGCTATATTTATTAACAGATGAAATCATATGATGTTTGAGATTTCCTTCAAAATAATCAATGGAGGGTTATAGATTGGGTTATATAAAAATAAGATTAGCTAGAGACTAGTTGTTGAGGCTGAATAAGGACAGGAGAGTTCACTGCATTTTCTCTCCTTCTGTACACAACTGAAATTTTTCAAAAAAACGTTTAGAAAGTGGGAGTACTTAGTAGCTCCTTTTCGAAAGAAAAGCAAACTGACCATGTAGGTCCTAAAGCTGAGAGAATAGTTTGAGACCTAGAAACCTTCTGATGTTGATAAAACTCTGAAGGACTTAAATTCTATGAGAGGACTATATAGAATACTTAAGATCATCCACCATAACCAATGTCTACTGAGTGATACTGAAAAATCATGTTGGTAGTACAGTCAGCCCTCAGTATCTGCGGGCTAACTGTACTACGCCATTTTGTATTAGGGATCTCAGTGGCGCAGATTTTGGTATCCGAGGGGAGTCCTAGAGCCAATCCTCCAAAGATAATGAGGGATGACTGTATTACAAAGTTTAGACTATAATGACTCATTTTCATAAAAAGTTTCTAATGAGTTATTTTTCCTTTTTTTGCTGTTCTTCCACATACAGGCGTCTTTCATTATATGAGCTGGTTGTTCCAAATGCTGACTTTTACCATTAAAATTTGCTCTAAAAGGACTGTAAAAATCTGTACTTTGGGGAGGCAGGGTACTGAACAATACTGGTTGTTCTCTTTAGTCTCAATCTATGCATTTGCCCAATTTTTTTCAATGCAGATTTTCAGGTTGATAATAAAAGTTCAAATAGTCAACAGGATTCAAATGTGCAGTCAAATAAAAGGAAAGCATTTGCTCATAAATATACTTTTTAAAGTTAAAAAGACTCCTTCAAAGAAATTTATGTAGTAAGAAACACCATGATACATGTAGCAGGAAAAAAATATTTTTTAAAAAGATTTATTTATTATTTTTTAATTTATTTTATTTATTTTTGGCTGCGTCGGGTCTCAGTTGCGGCACGCGGGATCTTTCGTTGTGGCGCACGGGCTCTTCTTTGAAGTGCATGGGCTTCTCTCTAGCTGTGGCATGCAGGCTCCAGGCCATGTGGGCTCTGCAGTTGCGGTGCACAGGTTTCAGAGTGCATGGGCTCTGTAGTTTGCAGCGTGCAGGCTCTCCAGTTGAGGCGCCCGAGCTCAGTAGTTGTGGTGCGTGCTGGCTTAGTTGCCCCGCGGCATGTGGGATCTTAGTTCCCTGACCAGGGATTGAACCCACGTCCTCTGCATTGTAAGGCAGATTCTTTACCATTGGACCACCAAGGAAGTCCCAATACTGTGGTTTTTGAAAGAAGGAACTCCAATTTTGCCACTACCAGCGATATGCTTCTTACTTAGATGAACAGTTTTTTCTTGAGGAATAATACCTCCAAAATTTTTTGTGAAGATTAAACAAGATGATTTATATAAAAGCCATACTGCAACAAGAAGCAAGTAATGGATTGCTAATAAATGTTAAATGAAACTAAATAGTCAAATCCTTTTTCATTTATAGTAAGGAAACTAAGGATCAAAAAGATTAAATGGCTTGTGCAAGGTCACTCATTGATTTTTTTTTAACATCTTTATTGGAGTATAATTGCTTTAGAATGGTGTGCTAGTTTCTGCTTTATAACAAAGTTAATCAGCTATCCATATACATATATCTCCATATCTCTTCCCTCTTGTGTCTCCCTCCCTCCCACCCTCTCTATCCCACCCCTCTAGGTGGTCACAAAGCACCAAATGGATCTCCCTGTGCTATGTGGCTGCTTCCCACCAGCTATCTATTTTACATTTGGTAGTCACACACTGCCCCATTATCCAGTAAAAAATACTAACTGATAATAATGCCTCTATTTTACACTGATATTTTAATTAAGAAGAAAAACTGTGCCCTAGTCTCATCACTTGGGAACTTACTTCTCCAAAAAACATTAGGTATTGCCGGTAAGTGGGCTGGATGAAGGCTTTGACTAGCTCCCAAGCCATATCCTCTTTGCTGGGCTTCAATGCCCTCTAGTGCTGATCTGCAGAGGCAGCCTCAGGTTCCAAACAGAACAGGTTAACAGTGCCCATAAAAATAACGAAGTGAAACATGAGACAAGTGCATGCACATAGAGACCCATCTATAAAGGTGACTCCATTTTCTTTGGGAGATGAGATTTTTGAGAGGCTCTGTTTTCTTTTCAAACTTAAAAAAAAAAACTTTTTACACTTTCTGTTTTTGTTTGAATTTTTATAATAAACATATTTAACTTTCAAAAACAAACTAAATTATGCAGAGGACAGAATCATGTGGGTAGCCCAGTGGGGTAAACTATTCTTCTCCCCCTACTGCATAGTTTCAGAAAAAGAGTTACACAGCCATGCAGCTTCATATCTTATGTTACCTTATGAAAAAGCAGGATCAGAGAGAAGGCAGATCTTTAAATTGAGAAAAACAGAGATAAAGGTAAGTGACTTCATTTTCTTTGGAGGTACCTTATGTGTGATCAATAGGTGACATACGTGTAAGTCTTTTTTTTTTTTTTTTTTTTTTTTTTGTGGTACGCGGGCCTCTCACTGTTGTGGCCTCTTCCGTTGCGGAGCACAGGCTCCGGACGTGCAGGCTCAGCGGCCACGGCTCACGGGCCCAGCCGCTCCGCAGTATGTGGGATCCTCCTGGACCGGGGCACGAACCCGTGTCCCCTGCATCGACAGGTGGACTCTCAATCACTGCGCCACCAGGGAAGCCCTGTGTAAGTCTTTTTAAACTAAAAAGCATTATAGTAACCTGTGGTAGTCATTACTAGATGCTTAACTGAGATTCTAAAAGAAGGAAACCAAAGTGAGAATGGCTATAGAGGACTGAACTTAAAATGAGACTTCCTTGAAGATGGCAGATGCAGGCAGTGATGCTTGATGTGCAGATCAGAAACTATGCTAATGGTTCATATAAACGGCTACAAGAATATTTCTTAAAATTGTACTTGAAGTGACCCTCGTGTATACTGCCTTCTTGAGACATGACTTACTACTACCCTTTTGTAGATTTTATTAGGGCTGTAGAGCGTTCAGTATTTCAATATCTGTTCAAAAAACGAAGCCACCAAGTTCAATGTCCTACTGTCTGCCATTTAAGCTCAAGAATCAAGGACTTTTGTCAGAAAGGTAAAAACCAATTTGATAGTTAATACTAAAATTATTTCCCCCAAAGCACTAAAAGAACCAAAAGCAGAGAGCCTAACCTAAAAACAGTGTTCCAATCTATAAGGTAGAAGATCATCCAAGGAGATCAAAGATATTCAATGCTCAGATGTTTTAGAAAGGAAGATACTGATATATTTTAAAGACAGAATAGTTATCAATTCAAATAGGTAAAATAATTTATTAATGATACAGTTAGAAACATCTAGATTTTTCATCTTTCTATGCCTAAAGCATGATTTCATAAAGGAACGTCTGGTAATAATCTCTTCTTGGGATACTTCAAAGAGACTTACAGAATGAAGGATCATTTGATCTTAGGTCAAAAGTTTTCAAAACAAAAACAGAATTCTTCCCTGGGCCAGAAAGCTTTATAAAAACCTAAATAACGAGGTTCAGTTCTTGAAGATCTGTCAGTGCATGGGAAAATTATCTACAGTCTCACTGACTAATAGCAATATAATACAAGCCACATACGTAATCTTAAATTATCCAGCAGTCACAGTAAGTAGTAAAAAACAGATGAAATTCATTTTAATTAAATATTTTATAAGTAATACATCAAAAAATTACCACCAGTATTTCAATATAAAAATCATTAAAATATTCTTGATAAAGATGTGGTACATATATACAATGGAATATTACTCAGCCATAAAAAGGAACAAAATTGGGTCATTTGTAGAGATGTGGATGGACCCAGAGTCTGTCATACAGAGTGAAGTAAGCCAGAAAGAGAAAAACAAATATCGTGTATTAACACACACATGTGGAATCTCGAAAAATGGTACAGATGAACCTATTTGCAGGGCAGAAATAGAGACGCAGACATAGAGAACGGACATGTGGACACAGGACAGGGAAGGGGAGGGTAGGACAAATTAGGAGATTAGGACTGACATATATACGCTACCATGTGTACAACAGATGGCTATAAAGCACAGGAAGCTCAGCTCGGTGTTCTGTGATGACCTAGATGGGTGGGATGGGGGGAGGTGGTGGGAGGGAGGTCTGAGAGGGAGGGGATATAGTATACATATAGCTGATTCACTGCATTGTACAGCAGAAACTAACACAACATTGTAAAGCAATTATACTCCAATAAAAAAATTTTTAATAAAAAAATAAAGCCATTAAGAGAGAAAAAAATTACCACCTCAGTATTTAAATACAAAAATCATTAAAATAATTTAGATTGTTTTTTCATACTTCTAAATCTTTGACATCCAGTATGTATTTTCTACTTAACACATCTCAATATGATTTAGCTATATTTCAAGTGCTTAATAGCCACATGTAGCTAGTGGCTAGTGTACTGGATAGCACAGGTGTATGGCACAGTATGTCTCCTGGGCTATGCTTAAAAGAATATAAGTACGTTTGATGATGGCTTCAGAGGTAAGCAAGCAGAGACCAAACAGGTCATCTGTTACTCTTTAATTATATTTACTCCTTAAAAAGTATATGAAACTATCAATCTCTTGGGTAGACTGTCTTCATGATTCATGTGGAATAATTCTTTTTCTAGATCTTCCTAGGACAATGAAGGGATCAGTATCCCAATATCTGTCCCTACCAAAACAAGTCACTAAGCTAATAGCCTGTTGCCCTTCACTTAAAACCAAGAATCACAGGCACAGATGATAAACCATTTATGTGCTGTAGTCAATAAGGGATTATAACATAATACAGTGATTATAACATAATACAGGGAGAAGGTAGTTGTCAAGTAAAAAAGAGTATGAAAATGTTAGCAGCCAGTCATCTGGAACTGAGAACTGTAAGGTTAGTAGACATTAGTGACATATTGCTGGTATTTTTTCTAGAGTTGCATTTTGTGAGGACTGTTCCTCCTAATACAAATAGGTATCCCATGTGAAAAGTGGCCAATATTCAAGTAAATTTAGAAACTGTTGAGTTAAATAAAATTAAACATATTCTAGGTTCCCCCATCCTTATAATACAGGACTGTTCATGCACCTTAACATGCTACCATGCACTGTCTCCATCTTAGAGTGGGTTAGAAACAGGGCTACAGTATGCAGCATTTCCCAACTAACTTAACAAAGATACTTTACTCTCATGGATCATCTTGAGAAACCAGTACTCAAGCTGTGAAATAATGATCTAGAAGCTCAGGTAAGAAAGACTACTTCCACAACCCCAGGGAGAATCAATGCTAGAGTGTTGGTAAGGGCTTTAAGAACAGAATATACTGTATTGTTAGGGTAGGCTTTGAAGGTATAGTTCCTAACAATATTCTAACATAAACTCTAAGGACTAAATTATCAGGAACACCTTTTTGATTTGGTCCAGTATAAAAGGCAATGATCTGTCTGGAGAGCTGTAATACCTACCCTCTTCCTATATTCAAGTCATAATGTCTATGAAATACAATATTAATTTAATTAAAATCCTACCCTCCCCAAATCTTATTTTGGTCTTTATGCTCCTGCAAACCAAAAGAGAAACTTTATGAAATCAAATAGGAGTGAGGGTCAAAAACTCATCTGATTCTAAAGCTGCTGCAGTTGAAATTAGGCATGTTTAAGGACTTTGTGAACATCACAGCACAAAGTTAAAGTAAACAAGCAACCAGAATAATTAATGTAAATAGAAACACATGAAACAGCTACACTGTCTAGAATGAAAAGAAATCGAAAATACCTATAAGGGTGCCAATTAAGATAATAAAAGCAAGGGCTTCCCTGGTGACGCAGTGGTTAAGAATCTGCCTGCCAATGCAGGGGACATAGGTTCGAGCCCTGGTCTGGGAAGATCCCACATGCCGCAGAGCAACTAAGCCCATGCACCACAACTACTGAGCCTACACTCTAGAGCCCGTGAGCCATAACTACTGAGCCTGTGTGCCACAACTACTGAAGTCCACGTGCCTAGAGCCTGTGCTCCACAGCAAGAGAAGCCACCGCAATGAGAAGCCTGCACACCACAACGAAGACTCAACACAGCCAAAAATAAATAAATAAACAAACAAACATGTCTCCTTTTTACGGAATGCCTGATTACATTTTTTGCCCAAATTTCTATTTACTTGTTTCTCTTTCTTAGTAATCTGGAGGACTTCTTTATATATTTCAAATACTAATCTTTCAGTTATGTGGCAACCATGTTCTCTCAGTTCGTGACTTATCCTTTCACTTTCATTATGCTGACACAAAATTAATAAAATTTTAGAATTAAATAAACTTTTATTTAAATGCTCAGAAACGCTAGAGATTTCTACCAAACATTTAAGAACTAGCACCAACTCTACAGTCTTTTCCAGAAAATAGAATAGGAGGGAAAACTTCTCAATTCATTTTACGACTGTACTGGGATTACGACTATACTGGCAGAGTGATAACACACATAGATGAATGAAATAGAACAGAGCACCTTAAAACTAGACCCATTCAAACATGCTCAATTGACTTTTTTTTTTTTTTTGCGGTACGTGGGCCTCTCACTGTTGTGGTCTCTCCCGTTGCGGAGCACAGGCTCCGGACGCGCAGACTCAGCGGCCATGGCTCACGGGCCCAGCCGCTCCACAGCACGTGGGATCTTCCCGGACCGGGGCACGAACCTATATCCCCTGCATCACCAGCCGGACTCTCAATCACTGAGCCACCAGGGAAGCCCTCAATTGACTTTTGACAACAGTGCAAAAGCAATAATGGAGGAAAGACAGATTTTCAACAAACAGTGCTGGAGCAATTCCATAGGTTGAAAAATGAGGTACCATCTCACAGCCATTGGGATAACTACTATCAACAAAACAAAAAAACAAAACAGAACAACAAGTCTTGGTAAGGATATGGAGAAATTGGAACCCTTGTGCCATAAATACTGTAGTCATAATTATAATTAGCCTTGGCATTTGGTATTTCAAGTTCTTAACTTTGTCCTTCTTTAGGAGCACCTTGACTACTCTTCCACAAAAAGCTTAAAATTAGTGTGTTTTTTTGAAAAACACTATTTTGTTTAAAATTGCATTGAATCTGTAGAACTATTTGGTAAGAAATGAAAAAAAATCTTCACAGTACTCTTTAAATAAACATGGTAAGTTTCTCCATTTATTTAGGTCTAAATTATTTTAAATCTTTCAATAAGGTTTTAAAATCTATTAAAAGGTTGGCACATTTCTTATTAGATTTATTTACAAGTACCTATTTGTTTTGTTACTGAATATGTTTTTAAATTAAATTTTATACTTGTATATAAATTTTTAGATAAAATTACTATTGTATAGGCAAATGCAAATGACTCTTGCTAGATTATTTTAATAATTTCAGTAATTTTTATGTAGATTGAGTTTTCTATACAAATTAACCCGTAAATTTGCTTTTTCCTTGTAATTATTCCTAACTTTAACTCATTTTATTTTTTTCTTTATTTCTGAATGTACAATGTGTATAAGAGTGATAAGAAACATCACCATCTTGTTTCTGATTTTAAAAAGTATATTTTAAATCTTTTTCACTAATAGGTATGTTTTTTGTAGTTTCTTTGTAGATACACTTTAACAAGTCAAGAAAGTTCTATTCCTAGATTGTTAAGAGTTTTATCATAAACAGATATTGAATGTTATTAAATTCTTTTCCTGCATCACAGATAAATAATTTGTCTTCCTGCATGTTAAAGTGGTCATTTATATGAATAGATTTGCTAATGCACTAACTTTGTACTCTGTAAAACTCAACCTTTTTAAACATTTTTGGCTTCAATCTTCTTATTTTTGTTTTGGACATTCTGTTCCTATGTTTGAGTGGTATAGTAAAATTAAAGACTATTTTTAAATATTCTACCTGATTTGGGTGCCAAGATTATCCTAGCCTCACAAAATGAGTAACAGTATATATTAGTTATTTGCTGTGTAATACATTACCTAAAAACTTAGTGGTTTAAAGCAACAAACATTTCTAACAGTTTCTGTATGTGAGGAACTTGGGAGTGGCTTAGCTGGGTGGGGTCTAAGCATTTCTCATGGGGTTTCAGTCAGGATGTCAGCAGGAGCTGCAGTATCCATTGTCAAGATGGCCCAATCACATGCTGTTGGTGGGAGGCCTCACCTCCTCAAACAGAGATTCCACCATAGCCTTGAGTGTCCTCATGATAATTAGCTGGCTATTCCAAGAATGAGTAATCCAACAGACAGAGTGAGGAAGAAGCTGCAGCACCTTTTAAGAACTATTCTCTAAAGTCTCATACCATCGCTTCTGCTTTTTTTCTGTTAAGGCTGTGTCAATAGGGGACTTCCCTGATGGTCCAGTGGTAAAAAATCCGCCTTCCAATGCAGGGGACGTGGGTTCTATCCCTGGTGGGGGAACTAACTAAGATCCCACATGCTGCGGGGCAACTAAGCCCATGTGCCACAACTACTGAGCCTGTGTGCCTCAACTGGAGACCCCATGTGCTGCAAACTACAGAGCCCACACGCTCTGGAGCTCATGCACCACAACTAGAGAGAGAAAGCTCGCCCGCCGCAACAAAGAGCCTGCAACGAAAGATCCGGCATGCCGCAACTAAGACCTGGCACAGCCAAAATAAATAAATTAAAAAAAAAAAAAAGGTTGCATCAATAGGTCCAGCCAGTACCCAAAGAGTTTAACATATTTTACAATGACCACAGAGTATTCTCTCTTTTTCTAATTTCCAAATTGGTGTACAATTGGAATGATCTGTTCCTTGAATATTTGGTAGATTTCACTTCTAAAACTATTGTGAGCTGGTATTTTCTTTGTAGGCAATTTTTGAAGAACAGATTCAACTTCCTTAATGGTTAAAGGGCAACCAGCTTTTCTGTTATTGAAGTAATTTAAAGTTTAAAAAAAATTTATCTACTGTATTTAATGTTTCGAATTTACTGACATCAAGGTTGCTTACAAATTCCCTTACTTTGATCTCTGCTGCATCCATAGTTATATCTCATTTTTCATCGCTAATATTATTTCTATCTACTTTTTTCTTGATTCATCATTCCTGAGTCTTGACCATTTAACAGGATTTTGCAAAGAAACGAACTCTGATGTTGGATCCTATCAGATCTTGGTTTTCTATTCAATTGATTTTTATTCTTACCTTTATTACTTCTTTCCTTCTATTTTCTTTGGGTTAATTCTGTGGTTCATTTTTCATCTTAAACTGAAAGCTTAGCTCATTAATTTTCAATCCTTCTTTTTTCCTAATACAAGCGAGGAAAGCTACAAATTTCTCTATTAAGTACCAGTTAGCTACATCTATAAGTTCTAACAGGGAATCTTTTCATTATCAGCCAGTTCTTACTATTTTCTAATATTCATCATCATTTCTTCTTTGAAGATATTTTTTAAATTGCTAAATGCATGGAGGTGTTACCAAACTTTTCATTATAAAAACAGTCAAAGCAAAGAAAATTTTTAAAAAACTACAACCAACAACTGTATATATGCTTCACCTAGATTCAATAATAATTATTCGCCAAATTTATTTTCTCTTAATATATACACACATATATAGTATATATAACACATACATTTTGCTAGACCATTTAAAAGTTGTAGACACTAAGACACTTGATCCCTAAAGAGTCTGGCATGCATCTCCTAAGAATAAGCACAATCTCTTAAATAACCACAATTCCGTTATGTCACCTAAGAAAATTAATAATAATTCCACAAGATAGCATGTAGCCCACATTCACATTTTCCCTAATTATCTCAAGAATATCTTAGTATAGCTTTTATCCCAGAACCAGATCAAATCCAGATTCATATACTTTAAGTGGCTCTTCTATCTTTTATCTAGAACAGTCTCTTCCATTTTTCCCCTATGACATTCACTTTTTGAAGAGTCCAAGTCCAGGACAGTTGACTTGATAATGTCACATACTCTGGATTTTTGTGATTGCTTCCTCCTGATGGCACAAGTGAATGCAAGGACTATTCTAAAGCAAATACTTTATCTTTTCCACTAAACATTTTAAGTTATGAGTCAATGTCCATATAATCTGAGCACCAGTTTGGATGTCTGAGAACACACTAGCTGAACTGCATGGCACGTAAGATTTATCTGATTATAGCTTTAATTTGACCCAAATTTAATGATATGCTTTTTTTTTGTTTTCTGGCAAAGTATTCAGACACAAATGCTAAATAGCTCAGGTAAATGATAGTTATCAATATTCTTTTACTCAACCAAACCAATTTGTCAGTTTTTCTTTCATTTTTATTATTTCTCCAGTAATGAACTAGCACCAAGGTCTACTGCATGTAATAACAGCATAGAGTTTAATCCTCATATTCAATAATTCACATATTAAAAAAAGAACCAATATTCCTCGATCCTGCCTTCTTCCCTGGTACAGTTATGACTGAGACTTAATCTTTCTCTACATCTTCCCTAAAGAGTAGGCTCTAAGGAGTCCTTCAACAATTCACTGACTACTGACTATTGTACATCATTAGTCCCTTAGGTCTTAAATCCCAAACAGAAGAAACATAGTGTCCCTAAAACCACAGCAGGGGCAATGCACTGTCAGGCTGATTACCTGGGAAACTGGAGAAAACACAGTGAGCCTGGTTTTTGGAACTACAGTACCTGGGCCTCTAGAGGCAAGAAGGGATGACAAATAGTTATTCTCTATTTGGGAAGGAAGTAGAGACTGAACTTTAACAGCATGTGCAGTGAGCAACAAGAAAGATCTAATCACCTCTGTCCAAAACAAAGCAAAAAAATACTAAAACAAAACAAAAACTCTCCCAGGTAATAATGTTATCACATACTACATGCCAATACATAGTATTTTATATACATTGCTTATAAAATGAGGTACAAAGAAATACAAATCTAGAAAAAGAACCAGAGTTCAAATGTAGGTCTGTCTTATTACAAACCTATACACTCACTATTTACCAATACCAGGTAAGAGAAACACCTAACTGCAAAATTAGAGAGTTAATGTCCATTAGAACAGTGAATAAACTAACGTAAATAAGTGAAGGAACTCAAGTTCAGATAAAAATTTAGTGAGCAAGATGACACTGGGAAAAGAAAAGGTTGGTAACATAATATCCTCTGAAGTTTACTATAAAAACCTAAAATATATTAATTCCTTGGTTATTAACTGGCAAAACTACAATATTTACTTTTATTTCTTCTTTCATCAGTTCCTGTGTCATGTATATTGAAGCTCCATTACATGACAACACAAATACGTGTTTTAGGTTTCTAGGTCTTTTTGATTAATTGGCTCTTTTATCATCGTGAAATGTCCCTCCTTATCACTGGTGATGCTCTTTGTCTTGAAGACTACTTTGTCTAATATTAATAAAGCTGCTCCAACTTTCTCATTAGTGTTTACCAGTATGTCTTTTTTCCTTCCTTTTACACCTAGTCTGACCTTTATAGTTACAGTGCATCTCGTGGAGACAGTATATAGTTGGGTCTTGCATTTCTATTCAGTCTGAAAATCTCTGCTTTGTAACTGTAGTGTTTAGTCCATTTACATTTAAGGTAAATATTAATATGGTTGGCTTTGCTTCATCTGGTATCTCTTAGTATTCCATTTTATCATCTCTATTGGCTTTTTAGCCATACCACTTTGTTGAGTGATTGCTTTAGAGATCTGTTATATTATATCCTCAATCTATCACAGTCTACCTTCAGTTAATATTACACAATTGCATCATCTTACAAGTATGTGATTCAATCTACCTTCCTACTATCCTGTGCTACTGTCCCATGTTTTTTACTTTATCTCACAATATATTAACATTTTTGTTTTAAAGAGGCAATTTTAAATAGAATTTTTATAGATAATAAGAAATAAGAAAAATGTTATTTATATTTACCTAAATAAAGACCAATTCTGGCCCTCTCCATTTCCTCATTTAGAGCTGAGTTTCTGACT
The DNA here is from genome assembly GCF_964374135.1 of Grampus griseus. Taxonomy (NCBI): domain Eukaryota; kingdom Metazoa; phylum Chordata; class Mammalia; order Artiodactyla; family Delphinidae; genus Grampus; species Grampus griseus. The sequence continues at coordinate 99,744,063 of NC_139018.1, forward strand.
GGTATGTTTCCTTTAGCCTGAAACACCTACTTTAGTATTACTAGTAGTGAATTCTGATGGTGATGAATCCTCTTAGCTTTTGCTCATCTGAAAACGTCTTTATTTTGCCTACAATGCTAAAAGATATTTTTGCTGGATTTATAATTCCAGGTTGATTTTTGTTTTCTTTCAGCACTTTATAAAGAATATATTCCATTGTCTTTTAGTCTCCATTACTTCTGATGAGAAATCAGTGGTGATTCCTATTATTGTTCCCCTATTATAATGCAAGGTCTTTCCCTCCCTTTAGCTACTTTTAAGGTGTTCTCTTTATGTTTGGTTTTCAGCAGTTTGACTTGATACGTTAGTATGGCTTCCCTTGTGTTTACTGTACTTGGAGTTTCTTGACCACCACAGGTCTGTGAATTTTCATCAAATTTGGAAATCTTTCAACTACTATCTTCAAATATTTTCCTGCTCCAATCTCTCTTCTCTTTCTGGGCTCTATTTACACAAACGTTCTACCACTCAATAGTGGCCCATGGATCACTGAGGCTTGTTCATTTTTTTTCCTCTCTTTTTTCTCTCTGTGCTTCAGTTCACTTAAGTTTTCTTCTGCCGTTTACAATTTGCTATTAAACCTATTCAGTGAATTTTTATTTCAGATACTGAATATTTCTGTTCTAGATTTTTCATTTGATAATTACTTAGATTTCCACTTCTGTTGAGATGCCCTACCTGCGCACATGGATCATGCCCATCTTCTCCTTTACACCCTTGAAAATATTTACCAGAGATAATTTTTATTTATTTATTTTAATTAATTAATTAAGTTATTTATTTTTTTTTTGGCTGTGTCAGGTCTTAGCTGCAGCATGCAAGATTTTTGTTGAAGCAAGCAGGATCTTTTGTTGCAGCACACAGGCTTCTCTCTAGTTGTGGCATGCAGGTTTTCTCTTCCTTAGTTGTGGCACACAGGCTGCAGGGTGTGTGGGCTCTGTAGTTGTGGCATGTAGGCTCTCTAGTTGAGGCACGCGAGCTCAGTAGTTGTGGCACGCGGGCTTTGTTGCCCCGTGGCATGTGGGGTCTTAGTTTCCTGACTAGGGATTGAACCCGCGTCCCCTGCATTGGAAGGTGGATTCTTTACCACTGGACCACCAGGGAAGTCCCATTTACCAGAGATAATTTTTAATATCTGCCTGCTAATTCCGCATCTCTGTCATCTCTGGGTCTGTTCCTATTGTTTTTTCCTCTACAGATGAGTTGCATTTTCCTTCTTCTTCATATGTCTAATAATTTTTTATATAACTGGACACTGTGGGTACTATGTTGTTTAGTGTCTGAAGTTCCTTCAAAGTGTGTTTTATTCTGGCAGGAAGTTAATGTATGGCAATTCAACATGATTCTGTTGAAGCTTAGTTTTAAGCTTTGTTGGAGTAGGTCTAGAACAGCCCTTACTCTATGGGTAAAATAGCCTTAGCCCTAAAATATAAGACTTTCTGGGGTCTCAACTAATACCCAAGGTGCTCAGCAAGGTCTTTCCAATCTGCTTGGTTGAAATTCTGTCTCTCAGCACCATGTGACCTTCAGAATCTCCTGCTGAGTTAAAGGTCCCAGTAGTTGTTCTCTGAAAAAAGACCTGTCCTGCACATGTGGAGGTCACTATTTAGCCAAAGAATCTGACAATCACTGTTGAAATTTTTGAAGGTCCTTCTATAAGTATCTCCTTCCTTTCTAGTACCTCCAATTCCAGCTGTTTCAGCAGCCATGCACTCCAATCACTGTTTCCACCATCTCATTAAATCTCTGGTCTCTCGGTGGGCTCTATTTCCCTGAGTTGCAGTCTGGAAAGCCAGAGTGAGCTCACCTCTTGAGTTTTCCTTTTCTTAGGGATTACAGCCCTTACCAAAAAACAACCTAATTAAAAAATGGGCAGAAGACCTGAATAAACAGTTTCCCAAAGAAGACATACAGATGGCCAACAGACACATGAAAAGATGCACAACACCACTTATCAGGGAAATGCAAATCAAAACCACAATGAGTTATCACCTCACACCTGCTAGAATGGCTATTACCAAAAAGACAAGAAATAACAAGTGTTGTCAAAGATGTGGAGAAAAGGGAACCCTTGTGCATTGTTGGTGAAAGGTAAATAGGCACAGCCACCATGGAAAACAGTATGAAGGTCCATCAAAAAATTAAAAAGAGAACTACCATATGATCCACCAATGCTACTGCTGAGTCTTTATCCAAAGAAAACAAAAACACTAACTCAAAAATATATATTCACCCTTATGTTCACTGCAGCATTACTTCAGTATCCAAGTTATGGAAGAAAGCTAAGTGTCCACTGATAGATAAATGAATAAAGAAATGGTGGTATATGTGTATATATAATTTACCATCATATTACTTAGTGTGTGTGTATTTATTTATTGTTTATTGTCTCCCTCAACTACACTGCAAGCTTTATGAAAGCAGACATTTTCTACTATTTTGTTCGCTGCTATAACCCCAGAGTTCTAAAAGAATCCCTGCTTAACAGCAGGTACTTATTATTTGTTGAATGAATCATTATATGAATATTAGAGAAGGATAAACTATACAATATGATTTAAACTAGACCAAAACAAAAATTATTTATAGGAAAAAAAACAAAAGAAACATGTTTGTAAGTTTTCTGTAATTAATATTCTTTGCTTTGAAGACGTAAAAAATAAATGATCTTTTTGAAAAAGACAGTGCATTTGGATTACATATCAAACAAGAATAAATGCATATAAGTAAAAAACGAACCAAAACATCTTTCTGACTAGTGATTTAAACTGTGACAAATTATTATTTATATCAACTTAAGACCATAAATATTTGCTAATGTAGCACTGTGGGAGATACAAAGATGAATAAGATATGGTTGTTGCCCATCAGGGACTCAACATCTACTGGGAAAGAAAGACATACACAGCACAAAATACAGTACATGCAAACTGTGATAAGTGCTATACTGGAAGTACAAGGTTAAAATGGGGTAAAAGAAACACTGGAAAGAATACAGTAAACTGGGGTGGCCTAATTATGTTCTTGAAAACTGTCTTTGAATATGCAGAGGGAAAAGGGAAGCCAAAGCCAAGGAAAAGAGATGAAGACTATGTGACAGATCTGTAAGAGAACAGCACAAACTCCAAAACACCTATCAAGCAAGGGATGCAAGGCAAGGATATCCTCCAGGGCTAGACAGAAAACCTAAATGTGTGATACATCAGTATCTAATACAAATAAGATGTGGTGGGCCATGCTGTGAAATCAAACAAATTGAAGGTATTCACATTAAAATTTCTGTAAAATTTTATAAAAAGCATTGGGCTAGTCCCTGGTAGACACACTGTGTAAGAGAAAGTAAGACAGAGAAGAAAAGCTGGAAACAAATTAGGAAGTGTTTAGACTTCATCCTGTAAGCAATTTGAAAAGAAATATCTTTTAAAGTAAAGTAAGTAAGCATTTCAGAGAGGTTCAAAAATACTAAAAATAAAATAAAATAAATTATTTTGAAAATCACCCACACCACCACTCCCAACATTATTGAAAGGCAGTATTTTGGTGTGTTCTTCTCTCACTCTCTCTTCTAAGATTAAGGTTGTATGTGGGTGTGTGTGTATGTGCACATGTGTGTGTATGTTTGGTTATGTGTATGAAATGTACAACTATATTTTTTTTATTCCACTAAGAGTCAATCAAAATATTTTATTTATTTATTCTCCTCAATCATTTTTAATGGGAGCATAACCATTTAAATTTTATTCTGTTCAATGTGTCTTCTAATTTGGACTAGGAGGTAAAAAAAATTACTAAGTTTTTTGTTTTTCATTTTAAGTAGTAAAATCGTTTTTTTCTTCTTTTTTTTTTGGTTTGTTCTGAGATGTCTTCTACTACTTCTAACAGAAAAAAATCTTTCACTACACCAAAACTGATTTCTATTTTGTTCTAGGCTTTTATTTTAATCGACCCATTTTTTTTCTTTTCATTTAACCATTTATTCATCTGTAATATATTGATGACTGCTATGAGTTGCAGCTTTAAATTTAAGCAATTGTACTAACACCATTTCTTAAATAATCCTCCTGCTCATTTGTGGTGCCCTTTTTATCATGTATTTGTATTACAGTTGAAATAACAACTTGATTATGATTCTAAATTTTAAAAAAATATAAATGACAGTAACAAACAAAATTATAATTATTAAATATTACTTAATGTAACAGCTTTATATTTGGAACTCAAGGGATGAATAATTGCAATCCAAAACAGCCAAATTATACAGGTCTAAAACACACAGTTTTGTTTTGTTTTTTAATCTGCCATGATCACTCCAAAGCCCATTCATCTCTTTAAATTATCAGAAAGATTAAACACATATAACCTCAGCTATATACTCAAATAGCAAACACACTACAGCACTGGCATCCCAGAACAATTTCTTATAAACCTGAATTTCTCAGGCTTCCCTGGTGGCGCAGTGGTTGAGAGTCCGCCTGCCGATGCAGGGGACGCGGATTCGTGCCCCGGTCCAGGAAGATCCCACATGCCGCAGAGCGGGTGGGCCCGTGAGCCATGGCCGCTGAGCCTGCGCGTCCGGAGCCTGTGCTCCGCAACGGGAGAGGCCACAACAGTGAGATACCCGCGTACCGCAAAACAAAAACAAAAACAAAAACAAAAACAAAAACAAAAACTGAATTTCTCTAGCTGGGTTTCATTTATAGTCCCTCACAGTTCTTTGTCTTCATCCAGAAAAGCAATTGTCTGAGCAACCTCTAAATTCTTCATACTGCATTGCCAATGCTGGAATACAACTTCCAACTTACTTAAAAAAAAAGATTCTAAACAACTACAGAGAACTTATTCTGTTATTTAAATAAAGCAAGACTAAGCTGCATATCTACCCAAATAAGCTTCAATTTCAGAGAATTCACAACACTTCACATTCTCACTTCAGGAGTCAGGTATCCCAAAATGTCCTTTTAGCTTAATTCCTATCTGTCTTCAACTGGTGGGAATTTGGTAGCCTTATATATGGAGACTAAAGCAAGAAAGTAATCAGCCGAGCACAGCCCTTCCTTCTGTTAAACTTGCCTGCTGACTAACACCTTCTCTACAGTACATTATTAAATAATTTTGCATAATCTTTTCCATAGCAAAGGCTCATCACATCTTTTCTTTAAAAACCTGATTATGGATTTCCCTGGTGGTCCAGTGGTTAAGACTCCGTGCTTCCACTGCAAGGGGGCATGGGTTCCATCCCTGGCGGGGGAACTAAGATCCCACGTGCAGAGAGATGTGGCCAAAAAAAGAAAAAAAGGATAAAAACCTGATTAGGCTTTGAAATACCCTGATAAAAAAAATATAAAGCTATCAACTCAGATTCTAAATTTAAGAAATGACATACAATTTTAATAAATTACATAAAGTTTTTTCTTTTATGATGGGGAGAGAAAGGTATGAGACAGAAAAAAACGTAAAAGAAGAGGGAGGAAGGAAAAGAATAAGAGAGAACAAGATAATAGAAAAAAGGGGGATGGAGAAAAATTGAGGGAGACAAACTAGGAGGTTCTGAATTAGCTGTTATAAACACCTTGTACTAACATGAGCACTGTGAGGAAACACTTCACAATTTACTGGAAATTATCTCTTGTCTTGTTTTAGATGAGATGATCCACATTTATGAAACAGAAGTTTAAAGAAGTAAATGTACTAGACCAATGTAAATATTCTGGGGCCACAGAGAGTCTGCCTAAAGAAATGACTAGAAGAAATGAGAAACTGATGATTAACTATGAAGATTAAGAGGAAGTACAGGGTAGATATCCACCGTTACTTATCCTGAGGGAAGTCCCCTCGAGAAGGATAGAGAACAAGGAATAGCTCTGGGAAGAGTGACAAACAGATGCTACATGCCAACTGCAGAGGCAGAACTGGAGGAAAAAAGACAGACAGTGATGAAAGAAACTGAGAAAGAAAACCCAGACTTAAATGTGCTAGAAGCAAAGATGGAACAAGAAGGTAATATACCGAGAAAACTGCAAATACTTACACAGTGTTAAGACCTGCTCTTTCACATGACAAAAGTGTGACCCTGATGTAATTACCCACCAGTATTTAAGTCCATAAGCAAAGATTTCCTTATCATTATGGTATATATGATATATAGAATAAAAAGCTATAAATAGTTGAGCACATAATGTGTGAAACCCTCCAGAGAGGAAGAGCATAAAAACAAGAGTGCAGCCCCAAGAAAAGTGGCACCCAACACTGGGATGGGAGTAAGTGTGGTGAACCACAAGCCAAAGAACAAAAGAGAGCTTTCTTTATGTTTGGAGGTTCTTCAGATCCATTTTACATAGGAGAAACTTCTTTGGAATTCTCTGTGTTTAAAAAAAAAACAAAAAAACTCCAAAAATCCCCAAGCAAGAAATTGTGAATAAAAACTTTATTACTCTCCAAGGGGAAAAAAGCGATCAGAAAGATTTTTTAAAGAATTGAGATAGACATAAAAACATATGTGTTTAGTTAATCTTGAATTCCCTGGAAATGCCCTTCAAGAAATAAATCACATCCCCCCAGAATTAAGCCTTAAGGATCATAGCTAAGTGCGTAGGCTGTCTATATGCCAGACTTTCCTTCATTCTGTTTCCCTCATACTGATTAGTATACTCAGGCTGTATTAATCAGACATGTCATCATTTCCAGATATTAAAAATAAAGAAGTGGGGCAGTGACACCACAAAGTCATTTTTTTTCTCCTCCCCTACCTCCCCAATGAGAAATTATAAAGAAATTTAACAAATTTCTATTAAGAGCACTTAATACTTCTTCACAATAAAACATACTATAATATATATACATATACACACCAGTAAAATCTACCATACTGAGGGAAAAAGGAATATGTGGGAGAGTTTCAGAAAAATGTTTCATACTTCAAGCTAAAAAACACCAACTTGAGATAATACATATCAATTTGAATTCTGATAAAATGATTTATTTTTGGTAATGCTGCCTATATTAACACTAATTTAGACATTCAAAAAGATCATCTCTAAACAGAAATTTTAAATAAGCTATACTTTTGTACTGTTGAAAATGGTTTATCAAGAAAACTTAAGATTTTTAATGGTAAAAATACTAAAGTTTGCTATTTTTATTTATAACTCCTACACTTAGTAACTTATAACTTAAAACATGACATGAGGGGTAGACAGTGGAAGGTGGGAGAAGGAATAGCAGGAAAACTGCACCAGACCTCCAACTGAAGTTTAAAAGAAGTCTGGTACATAGTTATTAAGTTAGCTCCTGTATACATGCATGTATTCACTGCACTGGGGAAATATCTTTGAGAGATACAATCCCTGTCTTTATGGTGTTAATATTCTAACGGAGGAGACTATGAAGTTATTCAACTATTTTACTACAACTGTAATGCATTGTAACAAGAACTAGAACCTAGGAGAGTGATGGACCTGACTTACCTTAAATTATTCAGGAAAGATTCTTTCCTTTTCGAGTTATATGAGTTGAGCTCTGAATGATAATCAGAAATTTACCAAGGGGGTACTAGGGCTGGGAAAGTGTGGACCAGTGAGCGTTTTAAAACATCAGTAGCATCATGTCACTCCTCTGGTCAGAGCCTTCCAGTGGCTGCCATCTCACTCAGAAGGAAAGCCTAAGTCTTACTGCTTACTATACCTGCAAGGCCCTAAACAAATCTGCCCCTCTATCTCTGACTTCACTTGTACACTCTGATGCACTCTCATCGCTTGGCCTCCTTGGGGAGGCCTTCTCATGACTTTTGCATTTGCTGTTCCCTCAGCCTTGAAAACTTCCTTCAAATATGGTTCCTTCTATCACAGAACAGTAATTCAGTAATTAGAATCAGGAAGTAACCTGAATTCTCTGTGTAAACAGATTGTGTGTTAAAGTGAAAAAGTTCTCTGAATTTTACCGTGGTTAAAAAATAGTAGCCAACATTTACTGAGTACTTACCATGTGCCAGATTCTGTACTCAGTGTTTTACATGAATTATCTCATTTAATCTTCACTACAACCTTACCAGGTAAACACTATTACTGTTTCCATTTTACTGATAAAGGAGACAACTTCAAAAGGTTATGTGACTTGAGTGGCAAACCAAGGCAACTAATTTCAGAATATCTTATAATGACTTATACCACTGCACTGGACGGCCTCTTTGTGATTCTGATTACTTTCACTTTAAAACTGTTAAATATGTAAGATTTTAAAAATAAAAATTACTCTATTTTGTAAGTTTTTATGCTTGGCAGAGAAAATTTCTAACCATCTTAAAGAGAAAATTAATGTAGGACAGTACAATGACCTCACTGGTTCAAAAACATGTTAAAGAAAAAAGTGAGAGCTGACATATTATGCTTTATAATTACAAATACATAAAGTAGAAATGTCTTAAAATAATGTGTGCCATAGTAAGACTCACACAAGTGTTTAACCAGTTATGATGAAGCTCAAGGCAATACTTAGAAAAAATTTTTTTAGCAGAAAGCACCTAAATAGAAGAAAGCTTTTTAGCATATCTAAAGTAATGTAAGACTGGTCCACACAGGATAAAGACAAGCAAAGACTGCAGGGAAAAAGAGCAGAGCCAAATGCAACTTCCTCTCTTGAGTTTCTAGAAACCCATGTACTATTGTTAAGTCTCATCAACAGGTAAAACAAAAACTCTACCTCAAATGCTCCTACTACCTTTGACCCTGAAGAATTACAATTAGACAAATAACCTTTCCACTTCTAGTCAATATAATTAATTTCTCAATTGCTTAAAAAAAAATTAAAGCATTCTAAAATTAGATCATGGTGATGACTGCACAACTCTGTAGATATACTAAAACCCCTGAATTGTACACTTAGAACAGGTGAATTTAATGGTATGCAAATTATCTCATTAAAGCTGTTTAAAAAATCAGAATCTACATAAGAAATACTCAATAATTACTTGTAAAATTAATTTTAAATGGATATTAAATAGTTTATAGACAAAACTGGGCACAAAACATGGCCATTCTTCCTTGAGCTCTTTACCATTTAAACTGCTCACCATTTGCTTGCAACTTTTATAGCAAAGGTTCTCAAATTCAGTTACAACATATTCCTGAGCTGTTACAAGTAATTGCTTACTAAATGTACCAAAGTATAAGAACAGTAATACTTGTAGACAACATATAGTTGGGGCTTGTTTTTTAATCTACTCTGACAGCCTCTTTTAATTGGTGTATTTAGAACATTCACATTTAAAGTGATTATTGATATAGCTGGATTAATATATGTACCATATTTGTAACTACTATTCATTGCCTTTTTTTTTTTTTTGGTCTTCTCCACCTTCTGCCTTCTTTCATTTTATTTGAGCATTTTATATGATTCTATTTTCTCTACTCTCTTAGCATGTCAATTATACTTCCTTTTTAAATCTTTTTACTGGTTACCCTAGGATACTTTTATGACTGCTCTAAGTTCACTTTCTTTCTACCCATCCATCCATCTATCCATCTATCTATCTATTTATGGCTGCATTGGGATTTCGTTGATGCGCCCGGTCTTTCTCTAGTGGCTGCGAGCAGAGGCTACTCCTTGTTGCAGCGTGCGGGCTTCTCACTGTGGTGGCTTCTCTTGTTGCGGAGCATGGGCTCCAGGCGTGCAGGCTTCAGTAGTTGTGGCACACGGGCTTAGTTGCTCCGAGGCATGTGGGATCTTCCTGGACCAGGGCTGGAACCCATGTCCCCTGCATTGGCAGGGGGATTCTTAACCACTGCACCACCAGGGAAGTTCACTTTTAAGTAACACTATACCACTTAACAGTCAGTGCAAGTACCTTTTAAGAGTATTCCCAATTCCTTCTTTCAGTCCCTTATAACATTACTGTCATTCATTTCACTTATCCATAGCTATAATTACCAAACGCATTATTTTGAACAAACTGTTAGCCATTAAATCAATTAAAGAAAAATAAGATTTTATTTGATCTTCATTTATTCCTTCTCACTCTTTCTATCTTCATGCAGACCTGAGTGTCTGTTCTATACCAGTTTCCTTCTCTTTGAAGAACTTCTTTTAACATTTCTTTCAAAGCAGGTCTACTGATAATGAATTCTCTCAATTTTTGTTGGTCTGAGAAAGTCTTTATTTCTCCTTCACTTTTTTTTAAATATGTTTATTATTATTTTTTTAATTAATTTATTTTTGCCTGCGTTGGGTCTTCGTTGCTGTGCACAGGCTTTCTCTAATGGTGGCGAGCAGGGGCTACTCTTCGTTGTGGTGTGTGGGCTTCTCATTGCGGTGGCTTTTCTTGTTACGGAGCACAGGCTCTAAGCGGTGGGCTTCAGTAGTTGTGGCACACAGGCTCAGTAGTTGTGACACACAGGCTCTAGGGCACAGGCTCAGTAGTTGTGGCGCATGAGCTTAGTTGCTCCGCAGCATGTGGGATCTTCCCGTACCAGGGCTCGAACCTGTGTCCCCTGCATTGGCTGGCAGATTCTTAACCACTTTGCCACCAGGGAAGCACTCTCCTTCACTTTTGAAGGATAATTTCAGTGGTTGGTGGTTTCCTTCTTTCAATGCTAAATATTTTACTCTACTCTCTTGGTTGCTTGCTTGCTTACTTGGTTTCTGAAGAGAAGTCTTATTGTAATTCTTACCCTTGTTCCTCTGTAGGTAAGGTGGTTATTTCCCTCTGAGTTCTTTCAAGATTTCCTCTTTGCCTTTAATCTTCTGCAGTTTGAACACAATATGCCTAGGTGTAGATACTTTTTATTTATCCTGCTTGGTATCCTCTGAGCTTCCTAGATCTGTGGTATGCTGTCTGTTATTAATTGGGGAAAATTCTGCCATTAAACTTCAAATATTTTTTCTGTTCCTCTTTTTCTTTCTTCTTCTGGTACTCCAATTATGCATGTTACATTTTCTGTAATCGTCTCACAGTCTTGGATATTCTGTTCCACCTTTTTCATTCTTTCTTCCTCCCTGTATTTTAGTTCTGGAAGTTTCTATTGAGATATCTTCATACTTCATACTGATTCTTTCCTGAGTCATGTCCAGTCTACTGATGGACCCATCAAAGACATTCTCCATTTCTGTTATAGTATTTTTGATTATTAGCATTTCCTTTTGGTTCTTTCTTAGAGTTTCCAACTCTGTGCTTACATTACCCATCTGCTCTTGCATGTTGTCCACTTTTTCCATTAGAGCCCTTAGCATATTAATCTAGTGATTTTAAATTCAGTCTGATAATTCCAAAATCTGTGTCATATCTGAGTCTGGTTCTGATGCTTGGTTTACCTCTTCAGATTGTGCTTTTTTCCTTTTAGCATGCCTTGTAATTTTTTGCTGAAAGACAGACATGATGTTGGGTAAAAGGAACTGAGATAGATAGCTCCTTACTGCAAGGTGTTATGTTCATCTGTCTAGGAGCTGGGCTGCGTTAATTGTTTGCCATTGCTGTGGTGCCTGAAACTAAAATTTTCTCTAACTTCCTTGTTTTTGTCTCCCGTGTTGTCTTTGAGAGTACCTATAATAAGGTACTTATTAAGCAAGGTCTGAGGTTTATAGTTGTTTTAGCTGTAATCCCATTATTATACAGAAGCCCTACTGACGTGGTAAAATTGGGGGTGGGGGGTGAGGAGCATTCTACTGTCCTATGATTAGGTCTCAGGTCTTTTTTCTTTTTTTTTGCGGTACGCGGGCCTCTCACTGCTGTGGCCTCTCCCGTTGCGGAGCACAGGCTCCAGACGTGCAGGCTCAGCGGCCATGGCTCACGGGCCCAGTCGCTCCGCGGCATGTGGGATCTTCCCAGACCGGGGCACGAACCCGTGTCCCCTGCATCGGCAGGCGGACTCTCGACCACTGCGCCATCAGGGAAGCCCCTGGTCTCAGGTCTTTCAGTGAGCCTGAGTTGGGTATTTCCCTTCCCCCACATAGAAGACTAGAGGGGACTGGAGTTGGGTATTTTCTTTCCCTCCGGTCAATTAGGCTTTGGTAAAGCCCCAGTTGGTTAGGCCGTGGTAGAAGTTTCCCTTGAGGCAGGCCTTCTTAAAGAGAACAAAGCTCTCTGGCTGTATTTCAAAATGGTTATTTTTCTCCTCCTTTTATTCTTGTTGCGACAACAGGAGTGAAGACTTTCAAGCTCTTTATATGTTGGACCAGAAATCAAAAGTCAGTATACTTTATTATCATCACTGGGAGCTGAGTTACGACTACTGCTGAAATATAACTCTCATTTGTATTCTAATATGCGTTGCATATAATCCTGGTTTTACCCAAGGGAGAATTACAAGACAATTAATATCAAGCAGGTGACTAGCATCCATTCTTTGTCAATGTAAGATAGTGAAGACTGAGAACAGTTATCTGTATTCTTTGCATACTTCTCCCAGGTAGCAGGGGTATACAGGGGTCCACAAAATACTGCCCAAGGGCCAAATCCTGCCAGCAGTGGAACAGATTTGGCCATCCCCATTCACTAATATGTTATTGATGGCTAATTTCCTAATACAACGGCAGAGTAAAGTAGTTGCAACAGAGACTCTATGTCCTACAAAGCCAAAAATATTTACTATCTGGCCCTTGGAAGAAAAACCTTGCTGACTCCTGGGTTATACATCCCATACTTTCTTGCACATGTGGTCACTGGTATCGTGTGCCTGACTGCCTGTCTTTAAACTGTTGACCAGGGATGAGTGCAATGATGACTATGCACTGTTTTATTTTTATTCATCAGTTCACTTAACGTACAATTACTGAAACTAAAGATTTCAACTTAGTGGAAATCTTTTACAGCACAGTGTAAATGATGCTATAGCAGAATTATATTCAAGTACTATGAAAATTAAAATAAAGGAGTTACTAACTCTACCTGGGGTACTCAGGTAGAGTTGAGAATACTAAAGCTCTGCCACAGAGAAGACTTGGGCTTAATATTTTATTAGAAGATATCTCCTTTAAGCCAGTGGTTCTCTAACCTCAGTATCTATCAGAACCACTTGAAAGGCTACTAAAACAAAGACTGCGGGTCACACCCCCAGTTTCTGTTACAGTACATCTGAGGTAGAGTCCCCAAATTTACAGCTCTGACAAGTTCCCAGGTGATGCTAGTATGACCACCATTTGACAACCACTGTTCTAACAAACCAAGTGGCATCGTATAAATACAATTTTAAAGCTTAAAAAGTCTTTTAAAGATAAACTAGTTGCTGTATTTCTCTGAAAGAATATCTAGCAGGCCAAATAAACAAATTTAAAAGGCTCCATGTCAGATAAACAGGTCCAGCAGACTAGCCTGTTTTATGAATCTGAAATACTTCAGGCCCTCAGAATTATTTTCATATTTTAGTCATTCCCTCCTTACTTCCCAGATAAATCCACCTCCCTCAGTTACTTGCCCTCATTCACAGGTTTCCTTTGCTGTCTTCAGGCTTCAGTCATGACTCAACAAGTTACCTTAGCCTTGGATCTTGGCTCCCAAAATAAGTAGGTCAAACCTTCCACCAGGACCAAACATAAAAGAAGCTATCTCCAGCTCAACGTTAAGAGAGTCTTCAAAATTCCAAGTTTATCACTTGGGAACTAAGCTGGGACACAGCTGATCAGTCCAGAAAACCCTAACTGAATACAATTGACCTCTGAACAATGCGGAGGACAGGGTGCCCACCCCTGTGCAGTCAAAATTCTGAGTATAATTTTACAGTCACCCTAAGTATCTGTGGTTCCGCATCTGCGGTTTCAACCAACCACGGATGGTGTAGTACCACAGCACATACCTACTGAAAAAATTCCACATAAATGTGGACCCTCCCAGTTCAAACCCACGTTGTTCAAGGGTCAACTCTACTACTGTATACTCACTCATGAAAGGTTACAGAACTATGTAGTAGTCATCTGCTCAGTATTTTTTAAATGAGGGACACAACGGCTCTCACTTGGGATATACATCATTTTTTAATCTAAATACAGTGAAAGACATTTGACTAGTGAAACTGAAACTCGAAACATGATTACTTCAGTTTCGCCCATATAATTTTTAAAAAAACAACTGCTATAAGGCCTCTATTATGTAAAATGCAGCATGAGTTTAATAACTTGTTTGGGGAGGAAATTATCTCATTAAATATATAAAATACAGAAACATTAATATGTAGAAAAAAATACCTCTAAGAATATAGTAAACAAAAATGGTATTCAGTAGTACCTACTGCTACATGAGAAATAAAAAGATGCAAAAGATGTTGCCCCCAGCTTCAAAGAACTTGTTGTTTATTGAAACAGCACAGGAAAAAAATTAAGAGTGATTAAGTGCTTAATTGTACAGACCTCAATATACAACATGAGGCCAAGAAAAAACAAATATGGACTAGGGTAGCTAAAGAATGTTTTATAGTACAATAACTTGTGCTATGACTTCAAAATAGTTAAAATGTGATTAAGCAGGATTTGGAGACAGGGGAGTGGAGATTCTAGAAAAGATACAAAGCAGGAGTGAAAGCAGGACCACAAAATATAAGACAGACAGTGGAGTGCCTGCTGCACTGAAGTGGAGCTGAATGCTTGTGAACAGCAAGAAGTAGGGCTGGATGTACTGTACAGGACTAGGTTACAAAGGCCTTTGAAACCTGACAAATATTCAATCACGGTACGGGGGGCAAGAAGAAATTACTGTAGGCTTTAGATACATAAAAAAGGATGTTTTAGAGACTGATTTTAGCAGCAGTATACAGCATCACTGAACAGGGGGAAAGGCCAGGGGCAGAGAACAGCCATTTTGCTGCTGTAATAATCCAGGAATGAGATAGTAAAGCACTTAGCTATGGTCCTGGCAGTAGAAATAGGAAGATAGGGAGAAACTTAAGTGACAAGGCGAACTTGGCAACATGTTAAAATATTGGGCAAGGGATGAGAGAGAAAAATCAAATATGAAGCCAATGCTGCTAGCCTTATAGAATGAAGGAACACGGGTATCTACTACCAAAAGAACTAGAATAATTGGAAAGGAAAGCAAATTGAGGTGGCAAGGCATCACGGAACAGAAGAAGGTTTAGTGTGAAAATGCCAAGTTTAACGTGACAATGGTGGCAACCTGTACTCTGGCGAATGAATGAGTAGATGTGGTTAGAGTTGTCTGGTGAGCCTATCTATTTCGTGACTTTAGCAAAGATATAAAAAGAGAAAAAGAATGGATGGCTGAGAAGTAAGTATTTGGATATGCACAATTAAAGAGCATCTAGAGGAAAGCAGCAGAACAGATAAAACATTAATCAGAGGTAAGGTCCCGAAAACAGAGATCCTACATCCTTGCCCATGGAATCCCCAATGCCTGGCAGAGCAGCTGATACAAAGGTGACTCTCAAAAAGGAATGAATGAGAATTTCCAAAGTGCGAAGGAATCTTACTAATCAGAAGAAAAGTTACAAAATGGAAAACAGAGTCTCAGAAAAGGCCACTAAGTTGGCAAGAAGAGCAGGAAGCCAGACTGCAAGAGTTAAAATGGGTAAGAGAGAGAAAAGATCTGAAGGACAGACGGCAGCCTAAAGGGAAGAGCAGCAGGATAGACAACGAGCATTATTTTACTTGTTTGGATATTTTTCCAAACTAAAATTAATACTTGCTCATTTAAAAAAAATTGGAGAATATAACAAAGCAGAGGGAAAAACCATACGTTGTTCCAACACCTAAGTGCAGACACAGTTAACACTTTTAAAATATATGTTCAAACTTATTCTACCAAAAATATGAGTGGGCTTACATACCATACAACAGGATAATATGTGAGGGACTGGAGGGAGGGAAAGAGATAAGGAAAATAGTAAAACTACCAGGGGTAAGATTAGTTAGCAATAATTACTATATTTCTTAAACCTTTTCTTAGTGGTCAGAAAAATAGTACTTTTCTGTTATAATTGTTATCATCGAGAGTAAAGATTTTTGCATATTTGTTAATAGTTTATGCTATTCTTCCTATAAAATGAGTATCTACATTCTTCATTCACTTACCTAATGACGTTTTTCTTATGACTATGAATGAGCTCTTTAGGTCTTTGAGGGATCAACTGTTTGTTTTACTGCAAAACCTCCAAGGTTGTTTGCTGCTGATTTAAGGAAGCCCTAAGCATGTATAAAGCCACAGGAAAAGCAGCCTATGGAAAAGAACAGTTTGATGATGCTGACAGAAAAGGGGTATGTGTTAAAACAAATTCCCTAAATATATGGACACAGATGAATCCAACGGGGAAAGCAAACTGCCTCCAATAATAGAAAAGTGCATAGATATAGATGCCAAGATATAGGAGCCAAGATATGGGCTGAATGAGATACATGAGGGACCCCCACATTAAATATTCTAATCCTCTTCATGAAGTGGCATCACTCACTGAGTCAATTCAGGGTACACAGTCCCCTGCCAAGACTGCTATTGGAGCAGTTCTGGTCCCCTGCCCCAGCTCCACCCACCCTCGTCCTTTTCTTCTCTATTACTACTTTATATTATTGCTTCCACCTCTGTGCATTAAAATTTAGATGAGAGGATTGTGATTGGTGAAAACCCCACTCCTCAGTCAAGCAAACTTTGTCCTAAGCTATTTTCCTCTAATTAGTCTCATTACTGGCAAGGCTTACTGTCATCCACAACTCTGAATCTAATTCCTGATAGTGGGAATAAAGACCTCCCAGTAAGCAAACCGTTAAATGTATCTGGATCAATAGCCCATCCCTTGATTTTTTGCTAAGGCCATGATCCTGAATTTTGCCAATAAAACTATTTTGTCCTCACTGAATCTTTCTCTCATCTAATTCGGTATTTGTTTATACCATTGATTACACCATCACTGCATGTAACAAAATCTTACTTTTGTTAAATTCAATTATGTTGCATACAACTACACACAGAGGGTGAATGTAAGGTAGAGCTAGCGTCATATTGCTTTTTAATCTTTCTATGCCTGTATGCAGTAAAATATGCATTAAAATAAATGTGCACTGAATTCAGTTTTCTTTGACCACTTGATTCCATAAATGCAGGATTAGTTGTTGACCTTCTCACTTCTTTGGAACTTGTATGTACAGAATTTGCCCAAACAAAGCTTGCTAATATCTTCTACTGCAGAAAAAGGGATCATGCATTTAGTAATTTGACAGTTAATTTTTTGATCATAGATTGCTTATACACAAATGCAGTTAATAAATCTAATGAATGCAATCAAATTACGGAAATGATTCACTTACATTAACTGAAACATCTTGTTCAAATACATTTCCCAACCTCACAGAAGCACCAACTTTGCTCCAAGCAAGATATCACTGAAGTGACCCTCTTATCCAATTACATTTTAAAAATTTCATGTATACTGCAAAAACAATGGCAAATTCTTGGCTCTCCCATATAAAAATAATATTTTACTGTCATATTGTAAACTACTTATTATGCAGTGATTGCTTTGTTTCAGGTATATTCGGTCTCTGAATTCCTATAAACCTTACATATTGGAAAATGAGAATGTTTCATTTAAATTCAGTAAAAATTCACTAAAATGGATTCATCTCAGGTAAGGCCAGTCTAAATTACTGAAAAAAACTAATTTATACACTTTAGATCATTGTTCCTTAGGAGTTGGGAGAAGTTTCATGGAAGCAGTAGCACATGAGTTGGATCTTAAAGTTAGACACTTACATCAACAGAAAAAAGAGAAGGGTTTTTAAGGTAGCAGGTAAAAAGACCAGCACAGGCATAAGCAGAGAAACAAGATAATGAAAGCAAAGAAAAAGGGTTATGGATAATACAAACTGAAGTAGCCAATTAATACAGTAATCCCATTCCCATCTTGAAGCTACTTAGCAGCAAAGGATCATCAAAATAGGAACGCCACAGAAAAATAAAAACACAAGAAAAGAATGAAAAACACAAACCCAAGTGCTCTATATGCTTGGTTTGTATCTTAAAATTAGGAATCACAGATGGCAACCCCAAAGCTCTAGGGAATCATCCTCCAAGACAACCAATAGTTCTGATGCTTTACCTATAACACAGCTCAAATTCTAAAAATCACGGATTTCAGAAAGAAAAGGGGAGGTAAATATAGGGCATATGTACCATCACTTCCTATTCCCATGCCCTTGGTAGGCATCACTCATTAATCAGACTTGTGGCATGCAAGTTCAAGTCCATTTGAATCCTGTGTTGAAATGAGTGTAAAGGTATCCTTTGCTATCTGAACCCTTCCTATCCAAACCCAGACCACCACAAACAGGTTCAGGAATTTTTTTTTTTTTTTTTTTTAAGATAAAGCTATTAGGAGGATATGGTATTTCCCACCATATGTACTCTTGCTTCCCCAAATTCCAAAACAGAACAGATTCGGAACCTGTCACTCCGACCTCTCACTCTTCAAATTAAGAAACCAAATAGGGTACAAATAGCAAGGAATACACTTGTATGTTTTCAGTTTGTTCTGAGATACAAAACCTCACCTCCCACACATTCTTGTAATATATATAGGAGCTCCTGTAATAGATGCCTGATAGAGGTATTGTGCATAATTAACCAAACCTCATTGTTTTCTATTTCCTCTTATGAATAGGAAGTACACAGTCCATGACACAGAAAAAAGTAAACGTCTCAAGAAAGAAAAATTAAATCATGTTTTAAAGTTTTTATTCATGTGGGTTAAGGTTAAGCGTTAACTACCTTAATCTCATAGTCAGCAATCAAGTGCATTAAGGTTTCAGAGCTTATTGTTCCTTATTATCCTGCCCAGGGCAGAAAGAGTCTTCCTCTTATTGGCCCATGTTACTCTTCTTTAACCTGAACTTTTAGAACCTCAAGGAAGCAGAAAAGAAAGCAACTAAAAAGACCAAATGCAGGGGGCTTCCCTGGTGGGCAGTGGTTGAGAATCCGCCTGCCGATGCAGGGGACACGGGTTCGTGCCCCGGTCCAGGAAGATCCCACATGCCGCGGAGCGACTGGGCCCGTGAGCCACGGCCGCCGAGCCTGCGCATCCGGAGCCTGTGCTCCGCAGCGGGAGAGGCCACAACAGTGAAAGGCCCGCGTACCACAAAAAAAAAAAAAAATGTCTACCCTTGATGAATAAAGTGGTGAAGCTCAACTCAACACTCAATTTTCTGAAAAGAATACACACCTTTCTTATTTACATAACCAAATTTACAATATAACACTCTCTACTGCCTTAAAATATTATATTATTACTACAGGAGAAAAGTTCCTATGTAACATGCTCTTAAGTATTGAGCACCTCTTCATAAACAAAACAATCACACAAATAACCCCCCTAGTGCAATCTCTCAACTAGCAACTAGTAAACTCCCCAACACCAGGGAAGCACTACATAGTCTCACATATTTTTGCATAATCAACAACAGCTCTTAGAATACATTAAATGTAATACATGCTCAATAAATATTTGCAGACTGAATCTCATGTAACAGAACTCTTGCACGAGGTAACAATAAGTGAATTACACCTTCAGGTAGTTCTCCTGGGCTAGCACCCAAGAAAACACTGACAAAACCTAACAATCCGTCCATTGAAAATGTTCTGCTGATTGTTGATTAATTAAATGTTAGTCTTTCACTGTACTTATGGTCTGCTTTATTATTGCTGTCAATATTAATTTAGTAAAAGAGCCATAGAAATTTAAGCTAAAGGAACTTGCAGGGTCATCTAGCATAAACCTTTCATTTTGCAGACAAGGAAACGAAGGGGTCTACTTTTCCCATGCTCTGGCACTTGTCACCGCATTCCCTGGTCCTCTAACTGAATGAAAGAGACGTTTTATTGCACATTTTTGCTTAGGTTAATATTACATGTGAATGGGCATTCCTCAAATGCCAGTCTCTAGAATAGTACTTTGTATACAGCAGGTACTCAGGTGAGTACTTAAACACTGTTCTTGCTTAAAGTGTTGAAATCTGAGTGAACGACAATGCTCATTTTCATTTGTACAGTTTTAGTGTGTAACATTTTTCTAATATAAAAAGTGATTTGACGTGAGTTTTTATTTAAAGCGTCTTTCATAACAAATAAGACATTTCTGCCTTTCCTACCACTGTGAAGTTCATTTCCCCCAATAATACCAAAAACTAATACTGACACAGAAACCAAATCAGTTCTGCACATTACATCATTCAAGACACCTCCCAATGGGGAGAGCAAACTGGTCAATAATTTATACACACACATGATCAGTACCTAAGTTAAACGAGGCCATAAAGTTGAGGGGTTTGAAACTGCCTAACTTGCCTATCTGAGCAATAGGGAAGACAATTTCATCAGTTTCTGATCATAGAGGAGAACAAGGAATTGCCTTCTTTCTGGAATCAGAAACACTTAGTGCTAGGATGCACCATCACAGCTGGCCTCAATACAGACAAGCTAAAAGGACCCTAAGTCTTCGGTGTGCTTGGTATGGAAGATAGGTTGAACTCGGTAGGTGACATGTCAAACAACTAATCAAAATGTTTAAAAGCCAGCTGATGTACTAGTCAGTCTCTAATTTTAAAGCAAAATGAAAATCTTGGGCTTATGGTTAAAGTAAACTCTAAAGTCATGAGCTTTATAGCAAATGTTTCCCACTGAAGTTGAAGAAACAATAACTATTCCTTAGAGCTAAAAATTGCCTGTCCCAGAGCCAAGAACAAAACTGAACTACTGAGTTCTATGACAGGGGACAGAAATCAGAACAAATATGGCGCTAATAAGAAAAACGTATGGATCGCCGTACTTTGCTCACTGCAACTAAGAAATAAGAGAGTAAAACAAAATTGCTCAATTTGGGTTTAAATTCTGAATCTAAAATGTACCAGATTCAGACCTCTGTATGACTTACAGGATTAAATAAAGACAAGGAACTATAGCCACAGCACTGCTCCCAGGATCTGACAATGAATCAGAGGAATCCTATAGTTTCCCTGTCACTCAATTTATCTCTTTCCATAAAGTGTGTAGAATAATGACACATCATATAGAACTGTTTTAAAAAAATGGTTTTTAAGGTCTTACTTGCAAATAGTTACATAAATAAAAATAATAACTGATAATAATGAATTCTTTTAAGAATTCCTGAATTTGTTTGTTGAGTAAATACAGTATTAGAACATTTTCTACAATGAAACATCATGATTTCTTTTGAATTTATAGGTAAATGTTTGTCGTCTACGTGACAGTCTAATTCCAAATATGCTAATCACCCCCAAACATGCAGGTATGATTATTCTTAAACATAACTAATCACAAACAGGCAGAGTGATTTCAAATGCAATTTTTCCACAGTAATTTTATTCTATCAGAGTTTCAGGAAAAACTGCTTTAAAAAGGAAAAGAAAAGCACTTAAATTCTTTTGGTCTAAATTAAATACAAACATTCTTTTTTTTTAAAACTGGGAAGACACTGGGAGATAAGAGGAAGGAAAAACTTGCTTCAGTATTCTTTTTTCAGGTAACCAAAGAGGGGTGCAATGTAAGTTAAAGAAGTTTGCAGTGAGGTTAGATTGTGGCTTTGTTTTAGGTTGCCAGTATGAGTTTTTATTTAGAAAAAATGCATGAGTTACTAGCTTTCCTTTTTTAATGAAAAGTTTATATCAGAATTCTATTATTTTCTATTACTTACAAAATATAAATACTATGTTATAGCATATTCAGTATTAAAACACACCTCTGCAAATAAATCTCCTTTCAAGTGAGTTGTGTAAGTGATCTGGACCTCTGTCTATGGAGTGGGAATAAGGAAGACCAAGAAAGGTACAGGCTCGTTACATTGGACTTAAGCTGAAGATACCCGTAAATATATTACACAAATACTACAAGACTATCAAGTTATCAAGTTAGTAACTTTATTTTGTAGAACTATCTTAAAAATACATTATATTTCCAATTCTTAAGAAATCTGGTTTCTGATGTTAATCATTAAGTACCATGATTTCAACTCTGAATACTTAATATTTTTTCCAAAGACTCATTTTTAATGCTTGAAATAACCATGGTCATACTTTTATCTAACAGTATTTTAGTTTACTAAACAGAATAGATTAATTATGAACTGACATAATAAATAATTCATTATCCAGCTAAAGGCCTACATCACATACTGTATATGTGTAAAATAGGAGGACAAGTTCAGACTTGTTTGTGACCTGCAAGTCCAATTATTTAGAAACTATGATCAACCTAAATGCAAAACTCTTTTGATAATTATTAAATGCCACATTTGTTTAATGCAATTTTAAATTCTCATTAGTAATGATACCAAAGGTTGATACAGGATGTACTACAAAACTGATAATCTTCCAGAACATTATCAAGTGATAAAATAATTGGTAAAAAGATACTGTTCCTTCAAAAAAATGAAAAGAGATACCTAAAGAACTCTACTCTTACCTATTAAAAGTCATTTTAATTTTATACACATACACACACTATTTCGTAGGAAGAGATTGTGGTGAAGGAGATTTCACTTTCTAATGTCTTTATTTTATATAGTCACTTGATGAATAACATAAATCCAGTCTTGCGGAGCAGCGGCTATGAGTCTATATATTACATAGAGCCACTAACGTTGTTTATGATCCACAAACGTTGTTTATTCTAAAGTTTTAAATATAAAGAAATAATTTTTGCAAATAGGATTTCTAAAGCTTAAAATTAAATGCTACTAAGTGTGCCAGTACAATTTTATGAAGCTATAAAATTGTACATTTGGGGATTAAGGTGTTTGTTGTCAGTTTTTCTTTTCAGAGCAAGTACCAAAAACTGAAGCACACTGTACTTCAGAAGTTTTTCTTACATTAAAATCAGCGCGGTTAAGTTGTAATGGATGTGTAAATATAAATTATCAATTAAAGAATAATTAAATCACATGATTTACCAAAAAGAGCACCACTCCACTATCATTATCATTCAAACACTTCAGTCCACTGCCTATACAACTTACTCATATTTTAAAAATATAAGGTGAAGGTTCCTTTCCCCTACTGTTCTCATAATAAATTAAAACATATACTAACTAACTCAACTTTCAAAATTTGCCTTTCTTAAAAGATTTTAGTCCTTTAACTTGGATGTCCCTTACCTGAATGTAAAAACCAAAGTGCTCAATTCAGATTTCAGAGACACTAGTTACATCAAGTTAATAAGGGGGAAAAAAACCCTGGTTTCTGGAAACCTTGATGGTAAGGAGATTAAGCATCTCTTCCTTTAAATTACAGCTTTAAAAGGGGGTAGGGCATCCATCGAAGAATAAAGCCTTCTCTCTCTCTCTCTCACACGCACACACACAAGGCAATCCTATTTATCTGACCTATTCAAACTGTCACAGCAGGACTATTGTTAACCCTAAAAAATTCTCCTTTAAAATATTTAAACTTCATTTTAAAATTAAAACTGAAAGCAAGATACTCAGCTGCCAACTACTGTGTAGTATGAAACTATTAAAGCCTGCACTGACCTACTTCATACTATCATCATGACAATATGGATGTATGCCAAGAAAATAATGAAATTACTATATAACAAACTTTAATTTTCTATTCAAAAATTGTCACTGTTTTTAAATGTGTAAATATTGTACTGCAAGGCCAGTTGTTTTATACTTTTTAAGTTGCAATATAAAAAAAGGAGTTTTGATATTTCAGTAATCATATTCAATGATGAACATGCAAGATCTCATTTTTAAAATCAGAGCTTTTTTAAACACCACATTTAATTCTATTTTTAAACTTCTATTAAAAGCAGTCTCTTAGACTAAACTCCAAATAATGCTTTCCATTTTTAAAATAGCAGTACACTTTTTAAAACATGTCAGTTAATGAAGAACCCTACAAAAATAATGCAAGTTCATGTTCAAAGAATATTTGCAATGGCTCTAACAGAGGACAGACTTAAGTCAGTGTATTTAATTATTAAAAGACTGCTACCAGTCTTTCAGAGTTTAATCTAATGTTGAAATATTGGAAATTCTCATACAAGAAAGTATAGGAATAGCAAAGGATATTTCATCCATGGTTTCTAAAAAAAGACACACGGAATGGCAACACATTTATTTTAAATTAAACACATCCTTTTAAATTAGAAAATCACTTTGCTGTGTAAACTACCACCTTAAAATATCTCATACTAAAGAAACCCTTTCTTCACAATCAATGCAAAGATTAAGATCCCTGGAAGAGAATTTTAATCTCAGAATAAAGAAGGCAAAAACATCCAGAAACAGCTAAACCAACTGAAAGGAAGAGACACATTAGGTTTTGTGCTGCATATTAATATTCTTACGCACAGTGTCTGTTTGGTGAAAATTCACAATACACTTCTTCCTCCCAGTATGACTGCAAAAAGGAGTAAACACATTTTACATTCCTCAGTCCCAAATTCATGCTACCATCATGCACCATGACTTAATTTCGACCCGTATTCCTCTTACACATAAGTGAAAAACATAAATGACTTGTTTATCTGCACTCGAAATTGAGGAGGGGGCAAAAGCATTTTTTGGCTCCGGAGCCCAGGAGCTGATGCAAAGTCCCCACACCTCCAGAGGTCCTATGAATATGCACCCGACTTTGTGGAGACCCCCATTCAATGAATGCATCAGCCTCCTCCTCGGCTCCCTTGCCCGCCGCCCCCCACCCGCTTTGCAGCAGAAATGTGCCTGGGCTTTTTTACCCCAGCGATGGAGGATCCTCTTACCAGATGGAGTTCTTGATCCTGTGTTGCAGCGCGCTGGCCTCTGTCCCTGGCAGCCCGGGCACAAGGGCTGGCAGAGCCACCCCCGAGTTGGGGGCGCTGGGGGGAGGCTGCTGATGGGCATCAGGCTGCTGTGGTGGCGGCTGTTGTTGTTCCTCTGCCATCGCTGCTGGAGGGGGGGGAGGGACGGGGGGAGGGAGGGAGGGAAGATGGGGGCGCGGGGAAGGGTGAGGGAAGAGACGGGGAGGGGAGGACGTCGGGGGAGAGGAGGAGGGGGGAGGGGAAGAGGAGGAGGAGGACGAGGAGGAGGAAGGAAGCTGGATAAGCTAGGCCTTTACCCCAGGGCTCGAGTGAGTCGCTTTCGCCTGCCGCCTGGGGGACATCACCGGGGAGACCGAGCGGCTCCTTACGGCCGGGGCGCTTCACCGCGGGAGAGGCATGGCGGCGCCCCTCAGCCCCCCGCCGCCGCCGCCGCCGCCTCCTCCCGTCAGCGGCCGGGGCTTGGGGGGGTGAGGAGGGGGCGTCTGAACACGAGGTGGGGGGCAGGGCTCCCCCAAATCCAAGGAGAACGGTTGCTCAGGGACCTGGCGGCCTGGCCTTCCTTTCTTGCCCCCGGGGCTTTCTACTCCGGCAGCCCCGCGCTGCTGCAGCCCCAGGCTCGGCTCCACGCCACTCCCCACGCCGCCGCCGCCGCCGCGGCCACCGCTGCCCTGCCAGCCCCGGAGGCAGCCCAGTGCGCGCAGCCGCACTGCGGCCCGGCGCAGACGGCAAAACACCTACCGCTCGGCCGCGGGGGGGGTGGGGGGGGCGTGGACCAGTGTGTGCGGGATACGCGCGCGGGCGCGGGGTGCGCACGGGCGCGGAGGGCGGGCGCGGGCCAGCTGGGCCCGGAACGTGAGCCGCCGGGGCCGAGGAGGGGACTGGCCGAGCTGGTGGAGGAGAGCAGGAAAACGTGGGGGGAGGTGCTGGCGAGAGAAAGAGAACTTGCGTGAGGAGGAGGAGGAGAAACCAAATTTAACATTTGGCGTGGAAATGGGATTTTTTTTTTTTTTGCATCCTCCAAGCAAGTAAAGTGAAATCAATCAACATTATCCTCCCTCCCCTCGGCAAGTGAGGATTACTTTCTCCTTGGGTAAAGGAAGAGAACTGAAGCAGGTAAGAGCATAAGCTGACTTTTCAGAAGCCCCCAAAGAAGAACACCCGTTGGAATTAACCACCCTTTAGGTCATTCAGTCTTGAACGGAAATCGCAAGGCAGGAGCTGGGTTGAGTGCTCCTCGGTCGGGCATTCAAAGCCCTCCAAATCTGGCCCCACTTTAGCTATCCAATCATAGCTGCCTCCATCCCCGTGCAAGAACTCCCGGCTCCAATCAGTGAAGTCTCCATGCCATTCTCAATGCGCCGCAGACTCATTCTTCCTTCGTGCCTTTGCTCGTGCTCTTCCTCTCACCTCCCTCCCCACCCCACCCCCTTTCCTGGATTGCCCTCCCTCCTCCTCTATACCGCTCTCCAGCCAACCCAAGCTCTCGGGCACAGCTCAAGTCGCGGCTTGTCAGGGTCCCTGGCAGCTAAGGCCCCTGCCTGCCTCGGAAAGAAACGCGTGTAGTTCTCACAACATGGAGGCTCAGGCTCCAGCCACAAGCTCCTTCCTTCGGAGCCAGTTGAACCCCTGGACGTACTCTCTGCCCCCTACCACGCTACTCATCTTTAAGAGCTAGCTTTGCCCACCAAGAGTAAGACTCCCTGCCAGAAACATGCAAGTCCCCTTTAAGAGCAGAAGAATTGGCTTTTCTAGGTGGGGCTGATCAGGGAGGCCTAAACTGTCTGGGTGTAGAAGACTACAGCCAAGGCCTCTGGCACCAGACGGAACAGCTGCTCAGCTCACACTGACCTTTCTATGGGCCTGTGGGTGTTATGAGCTATTCTGCTTTAACTTTTCTGACAGTTTCTATCAGGTTTCTACCTGTCAGATTCTCTGGCCACTTTCCTGCAGTGCTTGGACTTTGGGCAGTGAGTCCCTGCCACCTTTTAGACTCCTCCTGGGTGGGGAATCTGATTGGCTTGGGTTTCTTGGCCTTTGGAGTTCTAGGTTCCCTGCCTTGGCCTGGAACCTTTTTGCTTTTGCACCACTGTGCCCTCAGGCCTGACTCACAGAATCCACTCCCAGCTTCCCCCTGAGTTCTTGCACGTGGTGGGAGCAGGAGGAGTAGGAGGGAGGAAGGACACCTGCGTGCTAGACAGCTCCTCCATGAGGATTCGAAGCCCCTTGGATTCCTCTGCACCCTGAAACCCACCGCACTGACTCTGCCACACAAACAAGCCCCCTTTTCCATAACCTAGGGTCACTATTCGCTTAGCCATTTTTAGAAAATATTAGTTGTTTATGAATTCATTTTGCTTATGGACCCTTATGTTCTATGTAAAAACAGGCTTTTTTTCTGTACCAAATTGATAGACGTGCTGTGCACTAGACAGAAGCTTTGAAGAATGAAAATGCCTGATGTTTGCTGAGCACTTTTTACTGTGCAAGACCGACCTAGCACTTTCCATATATTGTCATCCCCAAATTGTATAATGTAGTACTAGTCTCCCTATTTTACAGAACCAGAAGCTTAGCGAGGTTAACACTCTTAAAGTGACCCAAATAGTAAATGAGGGAGCCAGGATTTGAATCCTGAAGTCTAATGCCAGAGCTTACAAGCCTTGGTGAAAATGAAGTTATGCTGAAAAATCTTGAATGCATATCTAAGCTGTATATCCATGGGGAAGATGGAGGGAGTAAAAAGGCATTGGGGAAAGTTGCAAAGTCTCCCAGGTTCTAATTTTTTTACCTTGCCAAGAGAGAATGATGGCTCCACGTTGCCACAACCTGGGAGGGGGAGACCCTAGGGAGGAGGTTCATCCAAGAAGGGTAATGTATCTGAGACTGCCAAACGCCTTAAGAAAAGGAAGCTGAGAACCAAGACGTTTCTTTTAAAATTTACTACCGGGTGTCACACAGGCTGACTTCCCGACTGCAATTTTTCAGTGTTTTATAGGTTCCATAAAAGAGCATGTCATCCCAGCAGCCACTAGAGGGCACAGCAGAGCCGCAACCCTGAACTGCCCTCTAGCGGCGGTGCTGACGAGAGGGCAGTGTTGAGCCTGTGGGCCCTCAAGGGCCCACGGGGGGGTTGACATCTGGGACTCTTAGGTTCAATCAGCAATGAGAGGGGTCGCAGATAATGTCAGACTTAAGAGATCTTATTGCCAGAATGGACATCCTTGCAGGGAGGCTTTAAAGAGTCAGCCCCCACTGCTCACTTAAAATCTGGGAGTGGAGTGTGTGTTTTGTTACCGTCTTCCGAGAGGGCGGTGAATACGGTTATACCAGTAGAAACCTAAAAGAAATCTGATGAAGTTATTCAAAATCGTGGGTGGGGACTCAAGCCAAACCCAGATACCTCGAGTAAAGGTGGCAGTGTAGCCATGGTGCTTCTGAAATTGTGCTTGCCCCCCTCTGGTTATGAAACTCTGTACTAAGGTCCCTCAGGGACCCAGAATCAATGTGGCTGAATTCCTCAGACCTTCGGTTTGACTCAGTGAGAAGTAGCGGAAAACATTATAGTGAACATGAATTTTCAAGAGAATACACTAAATTTTGAGCTTTTGTTTCTCAACCCTGAGGAGTATAAGTCTGTTCTCCCTGGGAAAGTGTACTCCCGTGGAAAATTTTGAGAAACACTGATGTAGTGGGGAAGAAAGACTCCAGTCTGAGAGTCAGAAAACCTAGGAATTCAAACCCTCTGTTCTCATCTCTATAAAAATGAAAATCATGACCTATCTCACAGGGTTATTGTGAGAAACACATAAGGTGATACCTAAACCAGGGAAATGCTGTACACAGAGAAAGACAATCTATAAGGTGTATCGTGAGTACCTTGAAGCCTTATTTTATCTTAGTAATCCCGGGACACAATTCCTTACTCCTGGGTGTTCGTATTTGTTGAATTGAGTAGTTACCTAACCTGAATTTTCTTAGCCCAGTACATTATACCATCTTGCTCTCTTATGTCTAAACTTTGTCTCCTTTATGAAACTAAAGGAGTACATATGTTTATGTACATATGTTTATCATACATTTATTATACCCCATACATAAGAGTGTCAGGCATTGAAAATATAAATAAATAGATAGATAGGTAAGACCTGGTCCTAACTTGAAGTAGTTTACATTCTGGGGAGAAGAGAGACCTATTAATATATATTAGTTACACAAGGTGATGAGTATAGTGGAGGGAGGGATTGGTCCTGCTCAAGGTAAAAGAGCTTTTGGAGAAGGCCTCTTGGCTATCATTTGAATGGGGTCTCATCGGGTGAATAGAAGTTCAACAGGCAGTACACTGAGGGAAGATGTTTTCAGGTCAAGGAGCAGCATGAACACTGGTGTGAAGCCATGAAAGGGCACATGAGATGAGTGCATAATGCAGAACCCAGTATTAGCTCTGTGCTCAGATCCTTAATGGAGTGTATAGGGGAGGGAAAGGAGGGGAGGGAGACACAGCCCATTTTACTAAATGTTACTCTGTGTTAGTTACGATTGTTCTGACAAAATGAGGCCTCAAATAGGCTCATCATTGGTTAATATTGGTTAAGTGCTTAAAGTGTACATTTAATTTCCACCAAGTATGGTGGTTTACAGATGTGGAAAAGATCAGGTTCTACCCTCTTTTCCTTTCCCTCTTAAAAACAAAGGATTCCCTCATCCTTTTTTCCTTTATCATTACTTTCTGTGCCTTCTTCCATTGCAGACTTTTCCCTCTAGCAGCTGAAAGTGGAATATGTAATTATCTACATGTTATTATTTAAGGGAACAGGGAAGGAAGGCTTTCCATCTCCAAAAAAACTTTCTGTGTATCAGAAAGTGATGATTAATTTCTTTGGACTAAGCTCTTGTCTTTCAAAATGCATGTAGTACAAGGGGAGCTGATGTATCAAGTTCCAGTGCTGTAATGTAATTGAGTTTTCAGTCTTTTACTGGCATTAGAGGGAGGGAAGTGAGGGCAGTCAGGGGGAAGACAACAAAGAGGAAGCAAGATTACAGAAGAGGGAGGTTGGAAGGCTCAAAACCAAGTGCATATTGGCAAATTTGGTTAAATTTTCTCCATGCCATACTTTACTAATGTTAGCATGATGTGAAAATATGATTTCTCCTGTTAGAGCGCAAATATTCTATTATGTCATCAAAACAATGGTTTGTTAAGGGGAAGTAGCCTAACTATTCAAATACTGGGTAAGGCAGCAAGGTGTTAACAACCCTGTCACTACCTGGCTCTGTGACCCTATCTATACCAGTCATTCTGTCAGGTCCCTTTACTTACTCCTAAGGATTATTGGGATAAAGTTCTCGTAATGTACTTGGCTCTTCAAGTGAAAGGTATTATGAAAATGAATGCCAGGTACTGCTTTGATTTCATTTAGAAATTTTCCACTGTTGTTACAATACACATTTATGTTGTGACCTGCATTCTCTTTTTATGAAAGAAGGTTCAAGTTAATATCATCCGTCTGAATTTTAAAAGAAATGTTTACTTTTACTTGGGGCCAGAAAGGTCCCAAGTAGAAATTTGATATCTTGGAAATTCAGGCCAGCAGCAGCTATGAACAGAAGCCGGTAAAGGAAAAGCATATTTACCTAACCTAAAAGTGACAGTAAAAAGACACTAGAGCCAGTCCCACAATGAGGAGGTCAGCACTGGTGCAGTCTGAACTGGTAGAGCCTAGTCAGTAATCCACAAACTCATCACTCCTCAGTTCAAGACACATTTAAGTCCCTCTTATATACTAGTTATTATGCTGAAACTACAGAAAGATTTAAAAATAAGTGATAAGGGACTTCCCTGGTGGACCAGTGTGTAAGACCCTGTGCTCCCAATGCAGGGTCCTGGGTTCGATCCCTGGTCGGGGAACTAGATCCCACATGCGTGCCGCAACTAAGAAGTTCGCGTGCCGCAACTAAAGAGCCCACATGCCTCAACAAAGATCCTGCGTGCCACAGCTAAGACCCAGCACAGTCAAAATAAATCAATAAATCAAAAAAAAAAATTAAAAAAAATAAGTAGTAAATACAGTATTGTTCTACTCTTCAAGAAGTTCATAATCTAATTGGAACATAGACATATCAGCCCACGCATATTTTTAAACATGAAGTGAAAATGCAGGGGACAAACAAAAAAATAAGTGTGTGCCAGGATAATTTATTGAGCTATTAATTTGGTTTATGTTCCCCTTATATTTTCCCTCCTCTCCATTCCAAACATGCTTCAAGGGAGTTTTGTGTTTCTAGGCAGAAAGAAGTTTACAGGAACTCCATATTAGACCATTCCAGGGGGCACCACTCACATTGTAATTGAAGCCTCCTGGACCACAACTCCTTAGGTTGCTGTTACCCCTGGAGTTGTGCCCAGCAATTTGCCTTCCAGGTTCCTTGCTCCTAGAGGGATTTTGCTAGGGGGTTCAAGATGTAGGGGCATCTGGTGAGGGAAAGGAGGAAAGAGAGAGAAGGAAGGAGGGGTTGTGCGTAGGTGGAACTGTTGCAAATGAAAAAATTTCCCAAACTGGAAGAGAGTCAAAGTTCAGGGTTGCAGTAGTGGGGACACCAGCCCTGTTTCCTCGATCACCCCAAGTGATAGCCAGACCTCAGACAGATGCATGGTGACCCTATGGAGGCTGGATCGCCCTACCACTCTTGGTCTGTGAGCAGAGCTGTTGCTTGGCTTCTAGGGACCATGTATTCCTGAACAATGAAGTTGTCAAAGTCCATCTTCCCCCATTTTCTGGGCTCAACATAAATCTTCCAGACTCTAGTGCATTTCTAGGGAAGAACGGAGGGAAGCCCAGTAATAACTGGGATTGGAGTTCCTTCTACTTCAGTGGAATTAAGGCTGGGATCATTTAAGTCTGACGTGAATTTAATTTGATTTAAACACAATAAAGAAATGTGACATTTCTTGCACTCCCAAATTTGTACTTACAGCTTTAAACCTAACTAGTGGTGGATACTATATACAAAGCAGTGTTAAGCGAGATGTGTAAGATTAAGCATCACAGTGAATGGCACAGCTAATAACTGCTGAGGGAGTTAAGAGAAAGCAAAGAGCAAATGGAGGTGGCTTCACGGAGGGCCAAAAAAAAGTAAAACAGAGGTGGCTTCACGGAGGGCTTCGGACAGAGTTGGAGTGTAAGGAAAGGGAAGAAGTTTGTGAAAGTGGGAGAGAGAATGTCAGCAAGCCAGAAGGGAAAAGCAGTGTGAACAGAAGCAGGAAAATCAGCATGACTAAAGAGACAAACAGGAGACTGGCGTAACCGGAGTGAATAGCTGGTGATAAAGGTTGTGCTGGGTACCAAATTCCAAATCTCTGCTTCTGTCCTCGCTGTATAAGGCAGGGTTGTATCAGAGAACAACCAGTAGAATATATTATAAATTTCTTGTAATATTCATTATGATCACATATTTATCACAGTATTTATTGTAATTATTCTATTATAATATATAATTTAAAGGAACTGGCTTGCCTGATTGTGCGGGTTAATAGGTCCAAACTCTGTAAGGCAGGCCAGCAGGCTGACAGGCCAGAAACTCTTGGGCAGGAACAGGTGCTGCAGTTTACAGGTGGAATTTCTTCTTCCTTAGGAAAAACCTTAGTTTTGCTCTTAAGCCCTTTCACTTGATTAGATGGAGTCCACCCAGAATATCAAGGATCATCTCCTTTACTTAAAGTCCAATGATTGTAGATGTTAACCACATCTAACAGAATTCCTTCACAGCAACACCTAGGTTAGCATTTAATTGAATAACTGGTACATTAGCCTAGTCAAGTTGACACATAAAACTAACAGTCACATTCACTACACTCTTTATGTCATCCCTCATGTATCTGAGAAGAGGAGGAAGTCTTTGGACTTTCTTCTTAGGAACCTCAGGAAAGATCCTTTCCTATGAAGTAGGCCAACTTGTGTCCTTGCCTTGGGTATATTTATTTTCTTTGCTCTTTTTTGTATATAAATATACATACTCCCAGGAACTTCCTGTTTCTCTTCATCCTTCCCTCCCGCCCCCATTACCTGAAGTTGTACCAAGTAAGAATTGTGGTTTGATGTTAGTATGGGTTTTTAAAAAATCTTTTGTTTTTCCTATTTATAGTGCCTCTAGTGTACCTATTAGCATCATTCTCCTGAGTTGGCCAAGCTCTCAGATTTCTGCCTTCTGTAGCTACCTTCTAAAGGGCTCAGCTGATGTAAGCCTCCATCCTTGTCACTTGTAACCCTGGGTCTGTGGTTGGAACAGGGCTCAGCATCCAACATAAGGGCAACCAATCCCCTGGCTGGACAGTGACCTGTGAGCTGGCTAACTATAAGGTCTTTGCTCAAGGAAGAGGTTAGTAATTAATTAACAAATTGATTCCTTTCTTGGAGAATATGAATATGATAAAGAGAGACAGTTAGGCAGTTGGCGGTAAAAAAAAAATAAAGTAGGTAAGAGACACAAGCGAGGCAGACCTCAGAAAGCATTAGGCAGCAGCAACCAGTAGAGGGAATAAGTAAGAGGCAACTGTGAGAAGACAAGCAGAAAAGGCTTTCAGAAGATAAGATAGTTGCTTAGTAATGGTAGGAGCAATAGGCCCAGAGGTGGATAGAAACGGGAGATTTTTTGATGGAGCTCCAGAGTAAGAGGGCACAAATGAGGAAGAGCAGATTATTGGCCAGGCCTTGGGGAAATCCAGAATAACTGACCAGAAACCAAGGAGCAGAAAGTCTAAGTGACTTCATACAGACTTGAAGAGAGCTAGGGAACTAAAAGTCCATTTAGGTTCCAGTGCAGTTCTAGCAAGTGGTTTATTTCCTCAGATCCTCAGGAGAAGGTTTCCATTGCTACCTTACTTTAGGGTGGATCTCTCTCTTCCAAAAGATTCTTACACATGCAGTTATGGTCCTGACCATCTGAAGGGCTCAATTAAATGTCAAGAATTGCGTCCTCTTGAAAGTCTTACCTTATCCATTCCTCATCTCACCCGCACCCAGGTTGAGTTAGCTGTCCCTTTTCTGTGGTCCTTTAGGACCTCACACAGCCTTATGTCAAAGACACTATCTCATTATATGGTAATTGTAGGCTTACTTGTCAATTTCTTGTACTTACCCTCCCCACCGTTGGCTCCAAGTACTGTGAACTGTATGTGGTTAGGATGTATGTTTTTATAATTTGTTTTTTTTTTGTTTTTTTTTTTGCGGTACGCGGGCCTCTCACTGCTGTGGCCTCTCCCGTTGTGGAGCACAGGCTCCGGGCGCGCAGGCTCAGCGACCATGGCTCACGGGCCCAGCCGCTCCGCGGCATGTGGAATCTTCCCGGACCGGGGCACGAACTTGTGTCCCCTGCATCGTTAGGCGGACTCCCAACCACTGCGCCACCAGGGAAGCCCTATGTTTTTATTCTTTTCTGTATCTCCTACATATAGTACAGTCCCTACCATAAAGTAACCAAATAATAAATGTTTGTTAAATTGAATTATTGAGTTAGAGAGAACTCCTTTTGTTTAGGCCAAGAAAAAAAAAGGCAGGATGCAGGAAAAAGCAGAATGGGCTAATAAGAAAACTCAATAGCTTGTCCGTAATAATAGTGCAGGTACTAAGAACTTAGTTAATTCATACTTAAAATTCATGTCTCTGTGACTATACAAAAATTTCCCAAGCAGCCAAATATTGTCTGTTCAGCTAGACATCTGGTGCTATGATTCACCAGTTTTAAAGGTACTTTGGCCAGCCCTCTTCCTTTTTTTTGTTTTGTTTTGGTTTGTTTTGTTTTTTGTGGTACGCGGGCCTCTCACTGTTGTGGCCTCTCCCGTTGCGGAGCATAGGCTCCAGACATGCAGGCCCAGTGGCCATGGTTCACGGGCCTAGCCACTCCGTGGCACGTGGGATCTTCCCGGACCGGGGCGCGAACCCGTGTCCCCGTGCATCAGCAGGCGGACTCTCAACCACTGCGCCACCAGGGAAGCCCCCTCTTCCTTTTAAGTAGAAGAGTCAGTTACGTTCTCCCTTCAGCCTCGAGTTTCTCATCTGGATTCAGATCCACACTCTTGGACAGGCCAGGCTTGAGGCTCACTCTCAGGAACATCCCTTGGGCTTCGGAGCTGAGGGTCCAGGACCCAAATCCCAGCCATACCCCTTGCCACTTTTGTAGTCCCAGACAAGTCCCTCACAACTCTCTGAGCCTTGGTTTCAAAGTGGTAGAAATGGGGAAATAGGACTCCCTTACATAGTTATGCTGAATGTTGGATGAAAAATATTTGTGAAAATACCTAGCACAATGTTTTCTACTTCGTAAGAGCCAAATAAATGTGAATTTCCTGTATATTCCTGAGGAGGTGGAGAAGGGAAGGGAAGACATAGGATGATGGTGGAGGACAAGGACCTTGACAGTAACAGGGGCCCTGAAAATCAAATGGGCCAGCAGCCGAGGGACCGTGTGCCACCACTTGAAAATCTGTTAAAGCACAGGTCTTAGTCATCCAAAGCCACACTGCACCAGAGGCAGCTGCCACAGGAGATTTTTTGATCAGTGTGGAAGGACATTCAAACCCTGCCAGGTTGAAATTGGGGCACAGTTGATAGTGAGATAAGCATCATTAATGGCAAGGGGAAAATTTTTGGCCTACACCAAGCAGAGAAAATTTTGAGATTCATCTAATGCTGTCTCAGAGAGTTCTGAGAATGTACAGAGGCAACCCCTGCAAATAAACCCAACACTGGAAATGGAGAAAGAAGGGAAGGTGTTAATAATCAATTGAGGAATCTCAGAGTATTCATAGGAATTTCACATCCATATGTATCCCTTCTGAGGTCCCGAAAGAAAGCCCAATGAGACCAGCTACTCTTCCCGGGGACTTAAGAGCCCAGATAACGTGTTTGTGTGTGATTGAGGGAGGGGGGCGTCAGGGTTTATGTTTTCCAGCTGCTCTGGGTAGAGTTCCCTTAAATCAGGATTAAAAACTGTTAAAGTTAGCTCATAAACAGGCTAACTGAACAGGCTGCTTGGCAGGCAGGGATTGAGGTATGGCAGGATGGGGGTAGCATTCCAAAACAGGATGAGCTTGTTAGTCAGATTTTTCTGACTGAATATGTCACAGATGTCACTGATTGCTGCCTAATGTGTCATTTGTTATCAGGCAGAAAATGCTAAATGATTACAGCTCTGCAGCAACCAGTGTCTCCCACCCCCATGAAGGAACACTTTTTAATTGAATGGACCACCGAAGCTATTTTTAAAGGCAAGTGACTCAAGACTAAGTACCCCTTTTCACTCTAATTGGTGAACATCGTTTTCTCATTTCGAGTCCCCTCAGAGATGCTGTTGGAGTAGGGCTTCAATGTTCTTTCTGTGTCGTAGATGCTCTTTCTGAGTATATTTTTAAATGTTTTGAAATTTTAAAAATGGTAAGATAATAAGTTACCACCCACAAATAAATTATATTTAATGGTGTTTTGAAAGGGTTAGTTTTAAAATCTTGTGTTTGAAGATTAAATCAAGACGTCAGACTGAAGGAAGCTTACCTCTACCAAATCTTATGAAATGACAGAAAAGGTTGAGAGATGGGGGAAAGGGGAAGGGGGAGAGGAATAATTGGTAACAGGACTGGGGACAAAAAAGTGTCATCAGTGTATCAGCAAATTTGGAAAATTTTCTTGGAAAAACAAATTAGAGCACCTGAACCTCAAATACTCCTAAGCTTAAGACTGCTAAAGGATTAGAAGCAATTTCAGGGCTGCTCCCATCTCAGAAAGAGCAGATTCAGTGCGTAGAGGGTGCTAGCATAATGACCAGAGCAATGAATGAAGACATAGCAGTTGGAGCAGCTGGACTGCTGATCTCCTTCCCTTTTCCTGCTTAGAATTGTCCCCGGATTAAAGCAGTGAGCCTGTGGGTCCTGGGAGCCAAAGATAGAATAATAGCAATGGACTCCAGGAGGGACAGGGAGACCCCTCGCTCTGAAATCACTCTGCCCAGCAGTATGTCCTTCCCTTCTCCTATAATCACCGGAGTCAACTCACATTAAGCAGAAGTAGAGCACTAAAAGGAATTTTCATTTACAAAGTAAAAGATTAATCAACGTAAGAATAACCCAAGTTTGTAGAGGCAACAAACTCAGTAAATACTGAAATAATACCTGTGGAAAGATAAATGAAAAGTAAGTATAAATTTCATCTTATTTTAAGAAAAATATAACTATAAGTAAAATATATACTTGCTACAAATTAACAGTTATCTTCAAAGAGATTAGGACATTATTACATTAGTGGAAAGGAAGCAAACAGTGATCTTAGGGGTTAAAAACATGATTTTCAAAATAAGAAAACTCAGCAGATGTGTATCATCAATAGAAATTCCTTGAAAGGATAACTGACTTTTGGATGAATTTTAATAAAATAAATAATGAATCCAAGAAAGGTGAAGATATTCAAGAAACAGTGGAAAGGAAAGAAACTAGTTAACTTGTCTAATTATTGCCTGTGTTTAAAAATTAGTAACATAAAATTAAAATCTAATTAGATGCTGGCAGACTTTTCCTGTAAAAGACCAGAGAGTAAATATTTTCAGCTTTGTGGTCCATACAGACTCTGTCTTAACTACTCAGCTCTGCTGCTATAGTGTGAAAGCAGCCATAGATAATATGTAATTGAATGGGCCTGTTTGTGTTCCAATAAAACTTTATTTACAAAACAGGCAGCAGGACAGATTTAGCCTGCCTGCCACCCCTGTTTTGGATGAATGCAGCATAAAGATGGCAGAGACAAGGTGTGATGAAGAGATAAGAGGAAAGTTCTAAAAGGTCAATTAATAATGAACCTTTACAAACCTAACAATATAACATCAAAAGTCATGTTTATAATATAACGTATAAAGTAAAAACTGATAGAAATACAGGTAGTGATGAAAAATACACAGCTATTTTGGAAGACTTCAACCCAGAAATTGACAGATAAAGTAGGAAAAAAGGAAGCAAGCGTAGTGAGAATTTGAATAACACAATAAAGAAACTTGACTGAATAGGTGTAAAGGACTGTACACAATAAATGGTGAATGCATAATCTCTTCTAACACACATGCAACATTAACTACTTTCTAAAACAAAGAGAGAAAAGAAAATGTTAATAAATTCCCAGATAAGAAATCATTCAGGTCACATTCTTTGATCACACTGCAATAAAATTTGGAGTTAGTACAAAAGAATACAATTTTTGTAACTTGGAAATAAAAAACCCACACCTTTAAATAACTTTAACTTAGAATAACTTTAATGAAAAGAAATGTAAACTGAAGCTATCAATTATTTAAACATAACAATACCAAAAATTTATTAAACATTACTATACAACCAGCTTTGTGGTAAGTGATCCACCTGGATTGTCTCATTTTATTATCACAATAATCCTGAGAAGTTGATTCCATTATCATCTATTTCACAGATGAAGAACTGAAACACAAAGCTCTGTTAAATAACCTGCCCAAGGGCACATAGTCCATAGATGACAGAGTTGGGATTTGAACCTAGATAGTATAGTCCAGAGCCAGTATATTTAACTGCTACAACAAGAAGAACAATGAGATCAATACAATTCAAAATCTATACATACTCAGAGAAAACTTATAGCCCTGGATGCATGCATTAGAAAATAGGAAAAGATTGAATGGAAGGAAATCGTGCATACAGTTCAAGAAGCTAAAGGAAGAAAAATAAAAATATATAAGGAAAGTATTACTAAAGAAAAAACCAGAAATGCATGAAATAAGGAGTAGAGTTAATCTGAATAAAATTAAAACTGATCATCTGAAAAGAAGCAAAAATATCAGAAGTCTAGAATGTTTAATCAAGGTTAAAAAAAAAAGAGAGACAGAATTATCAACCTTTGAAATAAGAAAGGGACATTATAAGTATAGAGTAGATTCTAAAAAATCTGAGATGAATACAAAATTTAAGATAATAAATTAGAAAATTCTAGATTAAAATAATTTCTGGAAAATAGAAATCACCAAAATTGACCCATGAAGAAATAGTCACCTTAAAACAACAACAATAAAAACAGTGAGAGCATAGTCAAAGCTCTCTCATAAAAGGTCACCAAACAAAGATGGTTCTATAAGTAAGGAACAAATAATCCCTATGGTATATTAATTAGTTAATCCAAAGCATGGAAAAAATAGAAAGTTTTCTAACTCATTTACATTGGAGCTGACATGGCCTGAATTTTAAAACTGGCAAGAAAAGCGTACACTCACTTATGAACACATATACAGATATCTTAAGTATTGGTATTAGTAACACTTTACTAATGCCAGAAATGTATTTTTTAAATGTCATAAGTAAGAAGGATTTATCTAAGCTATTTATCTAAGGTATTCAAGGCTGATTCAAAATTCAAAATATATTAATGCAAATCATTACATTCAAAATAAAAAAAATATTAAGAGATACAAATGGCGTTTGATACAATTTGACATCTATTTTTTTAACATCTTTATTGGAGTATAATTGCTTTACAATGTTGTGTTAGTATCTGCTGTATAACAAAGTGAATCAGCTATATGTATACATGTATCCCCATATCCCCTTCCTCTTGCATCTCCCTCCCACTCTCCCTATCCCACCCCTCTAGGTGGTCACAAAGCACAGAAACCTGTGCTATGCAGCTACTTCCCACTAGCTATTTTACATTTGGTAGTATATATATGTCAATGCCACTCTTTCACTTCGTCCCAGCTTACCCTTCACCCACCCTGTGTCCTCAGGTCCATTCTCTACGTCTGTGTCTTTATTCCTGTCCTGCCCCTAGGTTGATTAGAAAGAAAACCACTTTTGCAAACCAGAAATAGAAAGAAACTTCTCTGTTTTAATGAAAGATATCTGCATACACAAGCATCATAGCTAATGAAGTATTAGAAGCTTTCCTATGAAAGTTTTTTCAATATTGCTTTGAGAGTCCTGGCTAATGCTATATGATAAGAAAAAGAAAGTTAAAAGTGGCAAACCAGGAGAAAATATTTTCAAAATATATATTATTACATTTAATAAAGAACACCCCAAAATTGATAATAAAAATATAAGCAACCTAATAAAAACATGTGCAAAGGATCTAAATAACCACTTCCATAAGGAGAAATGTAAATAATGAATAAAAAGTAATTTAAAATAACAGTGAATTGCATTTTTTTTTTTTTTGCCCTTAGAACTGGCAAATGTGTAAGAGATTGATAATATCTAGTGTTTATAAAAATGTTGGGAAACAGGTATTTTCATATACTGTTGGTCAGAATGTAATTTGTAAGACTTTCTTAGAAAGCAATTTAGCAGAATTTACCAAAATTTTTACTCTACAATTTCTTTTACTCAGCAATTTTGTTTCTACTGTTTCAGCCAAAAGAATTGTTCATAGTGCACAAAAAAGAAAATACTTGTTTGTGTGCACCAGGAAATTTTAAGAAAGTTTGTTGCAACATTGTTTCAAATAGTGAAAAATTAGGAGTAATTTATATATCCGTTAGTAGGGAAATTAATTAATTATGTTACATTGATACAATAGAATACTGTGCAGCTGTTAAAATGAGACTGATCTGTATTCGACAGAAAGAGCTGAGAGATGTATTTTTAGGCTAAAAATAAAATTACAGAATTATTGTGAAGTGTGGATGTGAATTTTTTAATGTTACACATACATATGCATATACATATATATATATATGCACATATATATGTGCATGTAAATGTATAAAAAATAATTTGGAAGTAGAATCACCTAATGTTTTTTTTTAGGGAGGACAGCAAGAATGAGGGAC
Source organism: Grampus griseus (assembly GCF_964374135.1). Taxonomy (NCBI): domain Eukaryota; kingdom Metazoa; phylum Chordata; class Mammalia; order Artiodactyla; family Delphinidae; genus Grampus; species Grampus griseus. Next base: position 99,784,663 of record NC_139018.1, read on the forward strand.
AGGAAACAGAGGTAAGACTAATGTTTTAGTCTCTATATTTCAGTGTTGTTTGAATCTTTCAGTGAAAATATATCCTGTAAATTTCTATGATTTTTTAAAGTTTTTTTTTGAGTTTTAACATACTGAGACTAAAGTGCACAAATTATAAGTGTATAGCCCAATGAATTTTTAAAGGTGTATTACTCATGTAACCACTACCCAGATCAACATGTAGAATATTTCTGCTCCCTAGAATGCTCCATTGTGGTCCTCCATTGTACCCACCACCACAGATTATTTTATCTGTCCCTGAAATTCATAGAAATAGAATCATACAGCTTGTTCTAATTTTGTGTCTGGCTCTTTTAGTTTCATATCATGTCTACTATACTAATCCATGTTATCAGTTCTTTTCTATTGCTTATAGTATCCCACTGTATGAATACACCACAATTTAGTTATCCATTCCTCTGTTGATAGACATTTGAGTTATTTTCAGTTTGGGGCTATTAGGAAGAAAACTGCTATGGCTTGCCTTGTACATGCCTTCTGCGATATTCATGCATTTCTCTTATATACCTAGTACTGGAACTGCTGGGTCGTAGAGGAGGTTTTAGTAGAGTGATTCAAGGTAATTGTAACAATTTACACTTTCATTAGTGTATATGGAAGTTCCATATGGAACATATGCTGTTTGGGGGTGGAAAGTTCTACATATATCTGTTAAGTACATCTGGTCTAATATGTCATTTAAGGTCAATGTTTCCTTATTGATTTTCTGTCTGGATGATCTGTCCACTGATGTAAGTGTGGTGTTTAGGTCCCCTACTATTACTGCATTACAGTCAACTTTTCCTTTTATGTCTGTTAATATTTGCTTTATGTGTTTAGGGGCTCCTATGTTGGGTGCATAGGCAGTTACAATTGTTATGTCACCTTGTTGGATTGATCCCTTTGTCATTATGTAATACCCTTCTTTGTCTCTTTTTACCATCTGGGTTTTAAAGATTATTTTGTCTGATATAAGTACTGCTACCCCAACTTTCTTCTCATTTCCATTTGCATGGAATATCTTTTTTCATCCCTTCACTTTCAGTCTGCGTCTTTACATCTAAAGTAAGTCTCTTGTAGGCAGCATATATATGGGTCTTCTTTTTTTTTCTTTAATCCATTCAGTCACCCATGTCTTTTTTTTTTTTTTTTTTTTATGGTATGTGGGGCTCTCACTGTTGTAGCCTCTCCCATTGTGGAGCACAGGCTCTGGACATGCAGGCTCAGCGGCCATGGCTCATGGGCCTAGCCACTCCACGGCATGTGGGAGCTTCCCGGACCGGGGCACAAACCCGTGTCCCCTGCATCGACAGGCAGACTCTCAACCACTGCGCCACCAGGGAAGCCCCACCCGTGTCTTTTTATTGGAGAATTTATTTACATTTTAAGTAAATATTGTTAGATATGTACTTATTACCATTTTGTTACTTGTATTCTGGTCGTTTATGTAGTTTTTCTCTGTTCCTTCCTTCTTTTTTTGCTCTCTTCCCTCATGGTTTGATGACTGTCTGTAGTGTTATGTCTGGATTCCTTTCTTTATTTTTTATGTAACTGTTATAGGTTTTTGGTTTGTGGTTACCATGAGGTTCATATATAAAAACCAATGTATATTTCAGTCTATTTTAATTTGATGGTCACTTAAGTTTGAATGCTTCTAAAAATGCTACATTTTTTACTCCCCCCTTCCAATGTTTTATGTTTTGGATGTCATATTTTACACCTTTTTATTTTTTGTATTGCTTAACTAATTATTTTATTTTTTAATTTATTTATTTTACTTTATTTCTTTGGCTGCCTTGATCTCAGTTGCGGCACGTGGGATTGTCGTAGTGGCATGTGGGATCTTCTGCCACAGCGCTCAGGCTCTTTGTTGCAGTGCGCAGGCTTCTCTCTAGTTATGGTGCGTGGGTTTCTCTCTAGTTGTGGCATGTGGGTTTTCTCTCTCTGGTTGTGGCGTGCAGGCTCCAGGGCTCATGGACTCTGTAGTTTGCGGCACATGGGCTCCCTTGTTGAGGCGCACGAGCTCAGTAGCTGCTGCGCATGGGCTTAGTTGCCCCGTGGCATCTTAGTTCCCCGACCAGGGATGGAACTTGCCTTGGAAGGCGGATTCCTTACCACTGGACCACCAGGGAAGTCCCTAATTATTTTAGATAGATGATTTTACTACTTTTGTCTTTTAACCTTCATACTAGCTTTATCAGTGGTTGATCCGCTATCGTTACTATGTGTTTACTTTTACTAATAATACTTTTCTTTCATAATTTTCTTGTTTCTAGTTTTGGCCTTTTCTTTTCTATTTAAAGAAGTCCCTTTAACATTTCTTGTAAGGCTGGTTTAATGGCGATGAACTCCTTCAGCTTTTACTTGTATGGAAAACTCTTTATCTCTCCTTTTATGCTGAATAATAACCTTGCTGGGTATGGTAGTCTTGTTTGTACATTTTTACACCTAACGTTGTCTCAGAGGTCTCTTAAACTATCTTATTTTTGTTTGCTTGTTTTAGTGCTTTTTTCTTTTTGCTGGTCTAATTGGGCGATTTCTACTACCTTGTCTTCCAGATTGCTGATCTGTTCATCTGTATCCTCTAATATGCTATTAATTCCCTTTAGTGTATTTTTCATTTACATTTTTGTATTATTCAGTTCTGCTGGTTCTTTTTTATATTTTCTATCTTTGTTGAAGGTCTCATTGATTTCATCCATTCTTCTCTCAAGTTTGGTGAACATTTTTATGACTATTACTTTATAGTCTCTGGTAAATTCCTTATCTCCATTTTGTTTAGTTTTATTTCTGGGGTTTTGTCTTATTCTTTCATTTGGAGTTATTACTTTGTCTCCTATTTTGCCTAACTTTCTGTGTTTGTTTCTTTATTAGGTGTATCAGTTACATCTCCTGGTCTTGAAAGAACAGCCTATGTAGAAAGTGTTTTGTGGAGCCCAATAGTGCAATCCCCCTGGTCACCAGCGCCTCCAGGAGTATTCCCTCTGTGGGCTGTGTGCACTCTCCTGTTGTGGTTGGGCCCTGATTGTTGCAGACACACTGGTGAGGGGGGCTATCCCCTGGTATACTGGCTGTGTGGCCTGGCTGTAACTTCTGTAGTCATGCTGGTGTGCAGGGCTGCCCCCCAGAGTGGGAGCTGCTTTGGAGGGGTGCCAGTGCCAGCCAGGGTACCCACTAAGTGGGGCGAGGTGGGAGCCACTTTGGAGGGGCTGGCCAGTGGCTGGCAGGCTTGGTAGATGGGTCCTCAGGGGAATGCCAGGGCAGGACATATGGCATTAGCTAGGTTGATGGAGAGTGACAGAAATGGTGCCTGCCAGCCCTGGGCCAGCTAGGTAGAAAGAGAGCTAAAAAAAAAGATGGTGCCCATCAGCACTTCCATCCCCAGAGAAAGTTCCACCAGATACCTGCCTCTCCAGCCTATGCCCTAAAATTAGCCAGTGAATCTCCTTGTGTGACCCAGGTACTTTTCAAGCTTCTGCCTCTGTGCTGTGTATCAGAGTGAGTGAGTCTGTGCATGAGCTCTTCAGGAGTAGAGTCTTGCTTTCCCAAAGCCCGCCAGCTCTCCTGGTGAGCCTTGCTGGTTTTCAAAGCTGAATGTTATGGGGGCTCATCTTCCTGGTGCAGATTTTCTGGGTCGTGGCGACCCACATGGTGCTCAGACCCCATACTCCTCCAGGGGAACCTCTGTGGTTGTAATATCTTTCCCATGTGTGGGTCACAGCACTTGGGGTGTGGGTTCTGACTAGACCATGTCTCTGCCCCTTCTACCTGTCTTGATGTGGCCTTTTCTTTCTCTCCTTAGTTGTAGAAAATCCATTCTGCAGGTCATCAGGTTATTCTCAGAGATAGTTGTTCTATATGTAGTTGTTGTTTTGTTGTGTCCATGGGAGGAGGTGAGCTCAGAATCTCCCTACTCTGCCATCTTGATCTGGACCCCTCTGGGTTTAATATATTTAACAACTATTCAGATTAAAAAATTTTTTTCTTGTGTCAATTTAGATAACTTGTGATCTTAAAGAAAATCATCGGTTTTATTTAGTTTGTTAAATTTATTTATATAAAACTATGTATCATAACCCTATATTATCTTTTTATGTCTGTAGGATCTGCAGTGATATCTCCCTTTCATTTTGATATTAGTAGTGTATACTTTCTTTTTCTTGATTGGTCTTTCTAAGAGTTTATCAAGTTTATAGATATTATGACAGAAAAAATTTTTGATTCTGTTGATTTTTGTCTATGTATGTGAGCTTACTCTTTTTTCAATTTATGTTTTCACTTTTATTAATTTCCTTCTATTTTTTATTCTTTTTCTAACTTCTTGAGATGGTAACTTAGAAGTTGATTTTTCATTTTTTTCCAATATATGCATTGAAAGTCATTTTTCTCCTAAGCACTGTGAATCAACAGGTCCAATCAGGAGAGAGAAATCACACAGTAATTTCAACAGAAAGATTTTAATATAAGGAATTATTAACAATACCAGGGGATGGCAGTAATGAGGGATTGGTTAGCAAGAATTAAAGAGGATTCAAAAGAATATAGGAATAGTAGATACAGGGAAAAGCTAGTACACCCCAGAGCTGAGATAGCACACCAAGGAAGAGGCCCACTGAGGCCTGAGATCCAGACCTTTCTTTAGAAGGCACAGCGTGGCTCACTAGATGGCAGAAAGGTTACTGTGGTGCCATCCTGCTTCAATATGCTGGAAATCCACCCTCTGAAACTTGCTGGAAATCCACCTTGTGGGGTGCCAGGGAAGACTCTTCACAGGGAGATATCTCACTGGAGGCCCTTTGCTACAAAAGTGCCTGAGGGATATGCCAGGGGAAGCCGCTGGCTGCTAGGTGCTGCTGGCCACTGTGCACTGCAGAAGTCTAGTGTAGGGGGAAATAATGCATCCTGGAGAAGCTTGCACAGCAGGCACCCCAGAACCAGGAAGCAAAAACTTTTCCCTCCTGCAATGTATTTACAGTGCCCTCTAATGGCAAAGTACCAGTTGGCAAGGGGAAATATTTAAAGGACCCAAACCCATTTTCACAAAGCAGCCTAATATGTGGAACTTAGAACTGAAAGGCAGTAAGTAATAACCAGCACACACCATTTTAGCCATATCCCGTAAAGTTTAGTGTGTTTTATTTTCAATATCTAATTTTCATCGTGCTTTCCTGACTGCTGGGTTATTTAGAAGAATGTTGGTTAACTTCTAAACGTTATCAAATTTTCTAGTTATCTATTAATTGATTTCTAGTTTTATTCCACCATAGCCTGAGAACATACCCTATGTGATTTTAATTTTTTGAAGTTTTTTCAGACTTGTTTTATGTATACCATATAGTGCATTTTGGTAAATATTTTGTGAGCACGTGAAAAGAATGTGTATTCTCCAGTTGCTTAGTGTAGTGTCCTACATATATATATATGTAGTGTCGTACATATATAGTGTCCTATATATATATATATATATATATATATATATATATATCAGGTTAAATTTTTTAATAATTTTGTTCAAAGAGTCTATATAACTTAGTTTTCTTTTTTTAGTCTAACACACCAGAAATAGGTGTATTAAACTAAGTTTGGGGTTATGTCTATTTCTCCTTTTTTGTATTATTACCTTGTTTGAAACTATGTTATTTTGGATGTAAAAACTCAGGATTGCTGTGTATTCATGTTGAATTGACCCTTTTATCTTAGGAAATGCCACCCTTTATCTCTAGTATACTTCTTGCCTTAAAGTTTACCTTACCTGTTACTAATATTTCCACACAAGCTTCCTTTACTTTATAGTTTGTATGATATTTATTTCCATTACTTTGGTTTCAATCTGTGTACTTATATTTAAAGTGTAACAGCACACACTTGAGTTGTTTTTTTAAATCCAGTCTGGAAATCTTTGCCTTTTAATTGAAGGGTTTAGTCCATTTGTGCTTCATATAATTAGTCATATAACTGACTTGCTTATGTTTTTAATTTCTCTCATCTGTTCTTTCTTTTTTCCTTCTTTCCTATTTTTTAGGATTAATTATTTTATTATTCTGTATTACTTCTTTACTAGTTTTTCTTAAATACCATCACGGTCAAGATGCAGGCATAGCTTACAGATTTGCTTTCTCAGTGCATATAAGAGTTGTTTATACTATACTGTAGTCCATTAAATGTGAAATAGCATTGTCTTTTTTAAAAAATGTACATACTTTAATTAAATAATACTTTACTGCTAAAAAATATTAACCATCACCTGAGCTTTCAGAAAATCATAATCTTTTTGCTGGTGGAGGGTCTTGCCTCAGTGTTGATGCTGCTGACTGATCAGGGTGGTGGTTGCTGAAGGTTGGGGTGGCTATGGCAATTTCTTAAACCAAGACAGAAACAAAGTCTGCTGCATCAGTAAGCTCTTGCTTTCACAAACATTTCTCTGTAGCATGCAATGCTGTTCGATAGCATTGTACCCCCAGTAGGACTTCTTTCAAAATTAGAGTCAGTCCTCTCAAACTCTGCCACTGCATCTTCATAGCATCTTCACCAGGAGTAGATTCCATCTCTAGAAACCACTTTGCTCATCCTTAAGAAGCCACTCCTCATCCGTTAAAGATTTATCATGAGATTGCATCAATTCACTCACATCTTCAGGCTCCATGTCTAATGCTAGTTCTCTTGCTATTTCCACCACATTTGCAGTTACTTCCTCTATTGAAGTCTTGAACCCTCGAAGTCATCCATGAGGATTGGAATCAACTTCTTTCAACTCCTGTTAATGTTGATATTTTGACCTCTTACCATGAACCCTTAATGTTCTTAATGGCATCTAGAATGGTGAATCCTTTCCAGAAGGTTTTCAGTTTACTTTGTCCAGATCCATCCTAGGAATCACTATCTATGGCATCTATAGCCTTACAAAATGTATTTCTTTAAGAATAAGACGTGAAAGTTGAAATGACTCCTTGATCAATGGGCTGAAGTATGGATGTTGCATTAGCAGGCATGAAAACAATAAGCAGTAATATTTTGAAAGGAACCTTTTTTTCTGAGCAGTAGGTCTTAACAGTAGGCTTAAAATATTCAGTAAACCATGTTGTCAACAGATGTACTGCTGTCCAGGCTTTCTTGTTCCATTTATAGAGCACAGGCAGAGAAGATTTAGCATAATTTTAAGGAGCCTAGGATTTTCAGAATGATAAATGAGCATTGGCTTCAGCTTAAAGTCACCAGCTGCGTTAGCATGTGATGAGGGAGTCAGCCTGTCCTTTGAAGCTTTGAAGCCAGGCATTGACTTTTCCTCTCTAGCTACGAAGGTCCTAGATGGCATCTTCTTCCAATATAAGGCTACTTTGTCTGCATTGAAAATCTATTATTTAGTGTAGCCATGTTCAATATTGATCTTAGCTAGATCTTCTGGATAACTTACTGCAGTTTCTACATCAGTTTCTACTTGCTGCTTCACCTTGCACCGATATGTTATGGAGACGGCTTTTTTCTTGAAACCTCATGAACCAACCTCTGCTACCTTCAGACTTTTCTTCTGCAGCTTCCTCATCTCTCCCAGCCTACATAGAATTGAAGAGAGTTGGGTTCTTGCTCTGGATTAGGCTTCAACTGAAGAGAATGTTGTAGCTGGTTTAATCTTCTATGCAGACCGCTCAAGCTTTCGTCATATCAGCAACAAGGCTGTTTTGCTGTCCTATCATTCATGTGTTCACTGGAGTAGCACTCTTAATTTCCTTCCAGAACTTCCCTTTGCATTTGCAACTTGGTTAACTGTTTGATGTAAGAGGCCTAGCTTTGGGCCTATCTCAGCTCTCTATGGGCCTTCCTCACTTAGCTTAATAATTTCCAGCTTTTGATTTTAAGTGAGAGACATATGACTCTTCCTTTAACTTGAACACTTATAGGACATTGTAGGGTTATTAATTGGCCTAAGTTTAAGATTGTTGTGTCTTTGGGAACAGGGAGGCCTGAGGAGAGGGAGAAAGATGGGGGAAACACAGGTCAGTGGAGCAGGGAGAACATACACATTTATTGATTAATTTTGCTCTCTTACATGGATGCAGTTCAAGGTGCCCCCCAAAATTACAATAGTAAATAAAAGATCACTGATTAGAGATCACTGATTATAAAACACCATGACAGATATACAAATAATGGAAATGTTTGAAATATTTGAAGAATTTCCAAAGTGTGACAGAGAGAAATGAAGTGAGCAAATGCTATTAGAGAAACAGCACTAAGAGACTTGCTCAGTGCAGGGTTGCCACAACCAGCAATTTGTAAAAAAAAATGCAGTATCTATAAAGTAAAATAAAGTGAAGCACAGTAAAATGAGGTATGCCTATATATTACACTTCCGTGATTCCCAGAATTGTGCCTGTGTCCCTTTAAAGCCAGTCTTTCCCCATTCACCAATTGAAAAACATTTGAGTTATTCCCACTTTTTTTTTTACATCTTTATTGGAGTATAATTGCTTTACAATGGTGTGTTAGTTTCTGCTTTATAACGAAGTGAATCAGTTATACATATACATATGTTCCCATATCTCTTCCCTCTTGTGTCTCCCTCCCTCCCACCCTCCCTATCCCACCCTCCAGGCAGTCACGAGCTGGTCTCCCTGTGCTATGCGGCTGCTTCCCACTAGCTATCTATTTTATGTTTGGTAGTGTATATATGTCCATGCCTCTGTCTCGCTTTGTCACAGCTTACCCTTCCCCCTCCCCATATCCTCAAGTCCATTTTCTAGTAGGTCTGTGTCTTTATTCCTGTCTTACCCCTAGGTTCTTCATGACATTTTTTTTTCTTAAATTCCATATATATGTGTTATTTGTCTTTCTCTTTCTGACTTACTTCACTCTGTATGACAGACACTAGGTCTATCCACCTAACTACAAATAACTCAATTTCATTTCTTTTTATGGCTGAGTAATATTCCATCATATATATGTGCCACATCTTCTTTATCCATTCATCCGATGATGGAAACTTAGGTTGTTTCCATCTCCGGGCTCTTGGAAATAGAGCTGCAATGAACATTTTGGTACATGACTCTTTTTGAATTATGGTTTTCTCAGGGTATATGACCAGTAGTGGGATTGCTGGGTCATAAGGTAGTTCTATTTGTAGTTTTTTAAGGAACCTCCATACTGTTCTCTATAGTGGCTGTACCAATTCACACTCCCACCAGCAGTGCAAGAGTGTTCCCTTTTCTCCACGCCCTCTCCAGCATTTATTGTTTCTAGATTTTTTTTTTTTTTTTCTTTTGCGGTACGCGGACCTCTCACTGTTGTGGCCTCTCCCGTTGCGGAGCACAGGCTCCGGACGCGCAGGCTCAGCGGCCATGGCTGACGGGCCCAGCCGCTCTGCGGCATGTGAGATCTTCCCTGACCGGGGCTCGAACTCGTGTCCCCTGCATCGGCAGGCGGACTCTCATCCACTGCGCCACCAAGGAAGCCCGTTTCTAGATTTTTTGATGATGGCCATTCTGACTGGTGTGAGACGGTATCTCATTGTAGTTTTGATTTGCATTTCTCTAATGATTAATGATGTTGAACATTCTTTCATGTGTTTGTTGGCAGTCTGTATATCTTCTTTCGAGAAGTGTCTATTTAGGTCTTCTGCCCATTTTTGGATTGGGTTGTTTGTTTTTTTGTTATTGAGCTGCATGAGCTGCTTATAAATTTTGGAGATTAATCCTTTGTCAGTTGCTTCATTTGCAAATATTTTCTCCCACTCTGAGGGTTGTCTTTTGGTCTTGTTTATGGTTTACTTTGCTGTGCAAAAGCGTTGAAGTTTCATTAGGTCCCATTTGTTTATTTTTCTTTTATTTCCATTTCTCTAGGAGGTGGGTCAAAAAGGATCTTGCTGTGATTTATGTCATAGAGTGTTCTGCCTATGTTTTCCTCTAAGAGTTTGATAGTTTCTGGCCTTACATTTAGGTCTTTAATCCATTTTGAGCTTATTTTTGTGTATGGTCTTAGGGAGTGATCTAATCTCATACTTTTACATGTACCTGTCCAGTTTTCCCAGCACCACTTATTGAAGAGGCTGTCCTTTCTCCACTGTACATTCCTGCCTCCTTTATCAAAGATAAGGTGACCATATGTACATGGGTTTATCTCTGGGCTTTCTATCCTGTTCCATTGATCTATATTTCTGTTTTTGTGCCTGTACCATACTGTCTTGATGACTGTAGATTTGTAGTATAGTCTGAAGTCAGGGAGCCTGATTCCTCCAGCTCCGTATTTCGTTCTCAAGATTGCTTTGGCTATTCGGGGTCTTTTGTGTTTCCATACAAATTGCAAAATTTTTTGTTCTAGTTTTGTGAAAAATGGCAGTGGTGGTTTGGTAGGGATTGCATTGAATCTATAGATTGCTTTGGGTAGTAGAGTCATTTTGACAATGTTGATTCTTCCAATCCAAGAACATGGTATATCTCTCCATCTATTTGTATCATCTTTAATTTCTTTCATCAGTGTCTTATAATTTTCTGCATACAGGTCTTTTGTCTCCTTAGGTAGGTTTATTCCTAGATATTTTATTCTTTTTGTTGCAATGGTAAATGGGAGTGTTTTCTTGATTTCACTTTCAGATTTTTCATCATTAGTGTATAGGAATGCCAGAGATTTCTGTGCATTAATTTTGTATCCTGCTACTTTACCAAATTAATTGATTAACTCTAGTAGTTTTCTGGTAGCATCTTTAGGATTCTCTATGTATAGTATCATGTGATCTGCAAACAGTGACAGCTTTACTTCTTCTTTTCCGATTTGGATTCCTTTTATTTCCTTTTCTTCTCTGATTGCTGTGGCTAAAACTTCCCAAACTATGTTGAATAAGAGTGGTGAGAGTGGGCAACCTTGTCTTGTTCCTTATCTTAGTGGAAATGCTTTCAGTTTTTCAGTATTGAGGACGATGTTGGCTGTGGGTTTGTCATTTATGGCCTTTATTGTGTTGAGGAAAGTTCCCTCTGTGCCTACTTTCTGGAGGGTTTTTATCATAAATGGGTGTTGAATTTTGTCAAAAGCTTTCTCTGCATCTATTGAGATGATCATATGGTTTTTCTCTTTCAATTTGTTAATATGGTTTATCACATTGATTGATTTGTGTACATTGAAGAATCCTTGCATTCCTGGAATAAACCCCACTTGATCATGTTGTATGATCCTTTAATGTGCTGTTGGATTCTGGTTGCTAGTATTTTGTTAAGGATTTTTGCATCTATGTTCATCAGTGATATTGACCTGTAGTTTTCTTTCTTTGTGACATCCTTTTCTGGTTTTGGTATCAAGGTGATGGTGGCCTCGTAGAATGAATTTGGGAGTGTTCCTCCCTCTGCTATATTTTGGAAGAGTTTGAGAAGAATGGGTGTTAGGTCTTCTCTAAATGTTTGATAGAATTCACCTGTGAAGCCATCTGGTCCTGGGCTTTTGTTTGTTGGAAGATTTTTAATCACAGTTTCAATTTCAGTGCTTGTGATTGGTCTGTTCATATTTTCTATTTCTTCCTGATTCAGTCTTGGCATGTTGTGCATTTCTAAGAATTTGTCCATTTCTTCCAGGTTGTCCATTTTATTGGTATAGAGTTGCTTGTAGTAATCTCTCATGATCTTTTGTCTTTCTGCAGTGTCAGTTGTTACTTCTCCTTTTTCATTTCTAAATCTATTGGTTTGAGTCTTCTCCCTTTTTTTCTTGATGAGTCTGGCTAATGGTTTATCAATTTTGTTTATCTTCTCAAAGAACCAGCTTTTAGTTTTATTGATCTTTGCTATCATTTCCTTCATTTCTTTTTCATTTATTTCTGATCTGATCTTTATGATTTCTTTCCTTCTGCTAACTTTGGGATTTTTTTGTTCTTCTTTCTCTAATTGCTTTAGGTGCAAGGTTAGGTTGTTTATTCGAGATGTTTCCTGTTTCTTAAGGTAGGATTGTATTGCTATAAACTTCCCTCTTAGAACTGCTTTTGCTTCATCCCATAGGTTTTGGGTTGTCGTGTCTCCATTGTCATTTGTTTCTAGGTGTTTTTTGATTTCCTCTTTGATTTCTTCAGTGATCACTTCGTTATTAAGTAGTGTATTGTTTAGCCTCCACGTGTTTGTATATTTTACACATCTTTTCCTGTTTTTGATATCTAGTCTCATAGCATTGTGGTCAGAAAAGATACTTGATACAATTTCAATTTTCTTAAATTTTCCAAAGCTTGATTTGTGACCCAAGATGTGATATATCCTGGAGAAGGTTCCATGAGCACTTGAGAAAAATGTGTATTCTGTTGTTTTTGGATGGAATGTCCTATAAATATCAATTAAGTCCATCTTGTTTAATGTATCATTTAAAGCTTGTGTTTCCTTATTTATTTTCATTTTGGGCGAACTGTCTATTGGTGAAAGTGGGGTGTTAAAGTCCCCTACTATGATTGTGTTACTGTCGATTTCCCCTTTTATGGCTGTTAGTATTTGCCTTATGTATTGAGGTGCTCCTATGGTGGGTGCATAAATCTTTACAATTGTTATATCATCTTCTTGGATCGATCCCTTGATCATTATATAGTGTCCTTCTTTGTCTCTTATAGTACTTTTTATTTTAAAGTCTGTTTTGTCTGATATGAGAATTGCTACTCCAGCTTTGTTTTGGTTTCCATTTGCATGCAGTATCTTTTTCCATCCCCTCACTTTCAGTCTGTATGTATCCCTAGGTCTGAAGTGGGTCTCTTGTAGACAGCATATATATGGGTCTTGTTTTTGTATCCATTCAGCCAGTCTGTGTCTTTTGGTGGGAGCATTTAATCCATTTCCATTTAAGGTAATTATCGATATGTATGTTCCTATTCCCATTTTCTAAATTGTTTTGGGTTTGTTATTGTAGGTCTTTTCCTTCTCTTGTGTTTCTTGCCTAGAGAAGATCCTTTAGCATTTGTTGTAAAGCTGGTTTGGTGGTGCTGAACTCTCTCAGCTTTTGCTTGTCTGTAAAGATTTTAATTTCTCCATCAAATCTGAATGAGATCCTTGCTGGGTAGAGTAATCTTGGTTGTAGATTTTTCTCCTTCATCACTTTAAATATGTCCTGCCAGTCCCTTCTGGCTTGCAGAGTTTCTGCTGAAAGATCAGCTGTTAACCTTATGGGGATTCCCTTGTGTGTTATTTGTTGTTTTTCCCTTGCTGCTTTAAATATGTTTTCTTTGTATTTAATTTTTGACAGTTTGATTAATATGTGTCTTGGCATGTTTCTCCTTGGATTTATCCTGTATGGGACTCTCTGTGCTTCCTGGACTTGATCAACTATTTCCTTTCCCATATTAGGGAAGTTTTCAACTATAATCTCTTCAAATATTTTCTCAGTCCCTTTCTTTTTCTCTTATTCTTCTGGAACCCCTATAATTCGAATGTTGGTTTGTTTAGTGTTGTCCCAGAGGTCTCTGAGACTGTCCTCAGTTCTTTTCATTCTTTTTTCTTTATTCTGCTCTGCAGTAGTTATTTCCAATATTTTATCTTCCCAGTCACTTATCCATTCTTCTGCCTCAGTTATTCTGCTCTTGATCCCTTCTAGAGTATTTTTAATTTCATTTCTTGTGTTGTTCATCATTGCTTGTTTCATCTTCAGTTCTTCTAGGTCCTTGTTAAATGTTTCTTGCATTTTCTCTATTCTATTTCCACGATTTTGGATCATCTTTACTATCATTATTCTGAATTCTTTTTCAGGTAGACTGCCTATTTCCTCTTCATTTGTTAGGTCTGGTGGGGTTTTATCTTGCTCCTTCACCTGCTGTGTGCTTTTCTGTCTTCTCATTTTGTTTATCTTACTGTGTTTGGGGTCTCCTTTTTGTAGGTTGCAGGTTGGCTTCTTGGTGGCGGCAGCAGCAGCCTTAGCATCTCATGCCCGTCTCTAGGGTCTGCGCTGTTAGCCGTGGCTTGCGGCCATCTCTGGAGCTTCTTTAAGCAGCGCTCTTAATCCCCTCTCCTCACGCACCAGGAAACAAAGAGGGAAGAAAAAGTCTCTTGCCTCTTCAGCTTGTCCAGACTTTTCCCCAGACTCCCTCCTGGCTAGCCGTGGTGCACTAACCCCCTGCAGGCTGTGTTCACACCGCCAACACCAGTCCTCTCCCTGCACTCCGACCGAAGCCCGGGCCTCAGCTCCCCACCCCACCCGCCCCGGCAGGTGAGCAGACAAGCCTCTCGGGCTAGTGAGTGCCGGTCGACACTGATCCTCTATGCGGGAATCTCTCCGCTTCGCCCTCCGCACCCCTGCTGCTGTGCTCTCCTCCACGGCACCAAAGCTTTCCCCCTTCGCCACCCTCAGTCTCCGCCCGCGAAGGGGCTTCTAGTGTGTGGAAACCTTTCCTCCTTCACAGCTCCCTCCCACGGGTGCAGGTCCCGTCCCTATTCTTTTGTCTCTGTTTATTCTTTTTTCTTTTGCCCTACACAGGTACGTGGAGAGTTTCTTGCCTTTTGAGAGGTCTGAGGTCTTCTTCCAGCGTTCAGTAGTTCTGTAGGAGTTGTTCCACGTGTAGATGTATTTCTGATGTATCTGTGGGGAGGAAGGTGATCTCTGCGTCTTACTCTTATGCCATCTTCCCTCTCTCCCTATTCCCATTTTTTGACTATTAGTAGTAATGCATTTAACTTGCTACCAGTTTTTGGCAATTTTGAATAGATTTGCTAGGAACATTCAATACAGGTTTTTGTGTGAATGTATGCTTTCCTTTTTACTTGGTAATTACCTAGGAGTTGGATTGCTGTGTCATATGATCAGTAAACGGTTAATTGATAACTAAGAAACTGAAAACTCATTTCCAAAGTAGTCATACAGTTTTTAAATTCCTACCAATAATGTATAAAAATTTAACATCTTCATCAGCCCTGGGTGTTTTCAGGTTTTTTGGTCATTTTAATAGGTGTGTAGTGGTACCTCGTGATTTTAATTTGCATTTTTCTAAAAATTACTGATGTAAATTATCTTTTTATGTGCTTATTTATCATCTATAAGTTGCTTTGTTTTGTTTTTATTATTTAATACTTATTTTATTGAGCTATAATTGACATATAAAATTATATTAGTTTCAGGTGTATAACAATGATTCCATATTCCATATGTCTTTTTTGGTAAAGTATCTGCTCAGATCTTTCACCAAGTTTTTTTCCAGGATTTCTGTTTTCTTCTTATCAAGTTTTTAGAGTTCTTTATATACTGAGGACGTGAGACTTTAACTGATAGGTGTTATTGAAATATTTCTGTCCCAGTCTGTCACTTATCTTTTATTTTCTTACCATGGTCTTTTGAAAACCTGAAATTTTGAATTTTGATGTATCAATTTTTTCTTTTATGGTTCATAAATTATTGAGTAAGAAATCTGTCTATGAGATATTTGCATGACCTAAGGTCACAAAGACTTTATCCTGTATTTTACTGTAGTTGTTTTATAGCTTTAGATTTTTCATATATCTGTAGCTCATTTGACTTCCTTTTTGTGTATGGTCTATATTATGTGCTGAGATTTAGTTTTGTTTTTGAAATGGATGTCGTACTTTTCCATGCTGTTTGTTGAAAGTATGACATCCTTTATTGAATTGCCTTTGCAATTTTGTTGAAAACCAATTAGCTATGGTTCTATTTTTGGATTACTTGGTTCCATTGACCTATGTGTCTGTTCTTTCACCAGTATTACAATCTTGATTATTTGATTATTTGTAATACATCTCGAAACCATATAGGAAATATCCTCCACCTTTGTTTTTTTCTGTTTTGTTTTTGTTATACTAGCTCCTTTGTCTGTTCATATAAGTTTTCTACTTTCTTAAGATAAAAGCTTAGATCACTGATGTGAGACCTTTCTAATTTTCTAGTAGCATTTTTTTAGTTTTTTATTTTAATAAACTTCAACTTTGGAATCATTTTAGATTTACAGAAAATTTGCAGATATAATACAGAGAGTTCCCATATAAGTCTCACTCTGTCTCCCTATTGTAACACCTTACCTCAGAGTGGCACATTTCTCACAGCTAAGAAACCAACACTGGTACATTGGTACAGTACTATTAGCTAAACTACAGACTATTTGGATTTCACCAGTTTTTCCACTGATGTCTGTTTGTTTGTTTGTTTCAAGATCCCTTCCAGGATACCACATTACATATAGTCATGTCTCTCTTTTTTAAAGAATTTTTATTGGAGTATAATTGATTTACAATGTTGTGTTACCTTCTGCTGTACAGCAAAGTGAATCAGTTATACATATACGTATATCCACTCTTTTTAAAAATTCTTTTCCCATATAGGTCATTACAGAGTATTAAGTAGAGTTCCCTGTGCTATACAGTAGGTCCTTATTAGTTATCTATTTTATATATAGTAGTGTGTATATGTCAATCCCAATCTCCCAATTTATCCCTCTCCCCCTTCCCCCCCTCACCAGTAACCATAAGATTGTGTTTTATATCTATGACTCTAGTTCTGTTTTGTAAATAAGTTCATTTGTACCATTTTTTTAGATTCCACATATAAGCAATATCATACAATATTTGTCCTTCTCTGTGTGACTTACTTCACTCAGTATGACAGTCTCTAGGTCCATCCATGTTGCTGCAAATGGCATTATTTCATTCTTTTTTATGGCTGAGTAATATTCCATTGTATATATGTACCACATTTTCTTTATCCATTCCTCTGTTGATGGACATTTAGGTTGCTTCCATGTCCTGGCTATTGTAAATAGTGCTGCTATGAACATTGGGGTACATGTGTCTTTTGAATTATGGTTATCTCTGGGTATATGCCCAGTAGTGGCATTGCTGGCTCATATGGTAATTCTATTTTTAGTTTTTTAAGGAACCTCCATACTGTTCTCCATAATGGCTGTACCAATTTACATTCCCACCAAAAGTGTAGGAGGGTTTCCTTTCTCCACACCCTCTCCAGCATTTATTGTTTGTAGATTTTTCTGTGATAGCCAGGTGATATCTCATTGTAGTTTTGATTTGCATTTCTCTAATGATTAATGAAGTTGAGCATCTTTTCATGTGCTTTTTGTCCATTTGTATGTCTTCTTTGGAGAAATGCCTATTTAGATCTTCTGCCCATTTTTGATTGGGTTGTTTTTTTGTTTTTGTTATTGAGCTGAGTGAGCTGCTTGTATATTTTGGAGACTAATCCCTTGTCGGTCACTTTGGTTGCAAATATTTTCTCCCATTCTGTGGGTTGTCTTTTCATTTTGTTTATGGTTTCCTTTGCTGTGCAAAAGCTTTTAAGTTTCATTAGGTCCCATTTGTTTATTTTTGTTTTTATTTTCACTACTCTAGGAGGTGGATCAAAAAAGATCTTGCTTCGATTTATGTCAGAGAGTGTTCTGCCTATGTTTTCCCTGAGAGTTTTATAGTATCCGACCTTACATTTAGGTCTTTAATCCATTTTGAGTTTACATTTGTGTATGGTGTTAGGGAGTGTTCTAATTTCATTCTTTTACATGTAGCTGTCTAGTTTTCCCAGCACCACTTATTGAAGAGACTATCTTTTCTCCATTGTATATTCTTGCCTCCTTTGTCATCAGGTGACCATAGGTGTGTGGGTTTATCTCTGAACTTTCTATCCTGTTCTGTTGATCTATATTTCTGTTTTTGTGCCAGTACTATGCTGTTTTGATGACTGTCGCTTTGTATTATAGTCTGAAGTCAGGGGGCCTCTCTCCTTCAGCTCCGTTTTTATTTCTCAAGATTGCTTTGGCTATTTGGGGTCTTTTGTGTTTCCATACAAATTTGAAGATTATTTGTTCTAATTCTGGGAAAAATGATATTAATTTGATAGGGATTGCATTGAATCTCTAGATGCTTTGGGTAGTACAGTCATTTTGATAATATTGATTCTTCCAATCCAAGAACATGGTATATCTCTCCATCTGTTTGTGAGTATGAGCATTAATATTAAAAATGTCTCTGTAAGGACAGCTTTATCTGCATCCCAGTAGTTTTGATATGTTGTATTTTCATTTTCATTCAATCCCAAATATTTTCTAATTTCCTTTCCAAGATTTTCTTCTACCCATTTGTTATTTAGAAGAGTTTTAAAATTTTCCAAATAGAAGATTTTGTCAGAAATCTTTCTTTTTACTTTAATTCTGTTATAAAAACATACATTGTATGGCTTTAAGTCTTTTAAATGTGTTGTTTGTTTTATGGCCCAGAATATCATCTATCTTGGTGAATGTTTCATATTTTCTTAGAAAGGATAACATATGCTGTGGTGGGTAGAGTGTTTTATGAATACTAATTAGTTCAAGTTGGTCGACATGTTGTTCAGATTTTCTAATTCCTTATTGAATTTTGGTCTAATTATTTTGTTGATTATAGAGAGAAAAATGTTGAAATCACCAATCATAATTTTGCATTTGTCTTTATTTTTTCATTCTACCCAGTTTTGCTTCTTGTATTCTGAAGGTCTTCTGTTAGGTGCATGTGAACTTAGCATTTTTTGGTGTATTCTTAGTGAACTGATACCTTGGTCATTGTGTAACTTTTCTGTTTATCCCCAGAAATATTCCTGTTCTGAAGTCCAATTTTCTGATATTAGTATTGCCTTCCCAGCTTTCTTTTGATTAGCATTTGTATAGGCTTCTCAAGTTCCAATCTGTCATGTCACCTTCTGTAACCACCCAAAGATCTGCAGGTTTTTCTTACACTCATTCTAATTCTTCTACATGCACCAAGTCTAATCTGTAATCCAAGCCCAGAATTAGCCAATTCCACCAGGGAAGAAAACTGCTTGCCAGCATAGCTTATTAGAAAGGGTTCTTCCTTCTTTGGAATATTATCCAGTCCTTTTTGCTTCAATATCACTCTGATGTCTTTAAAAATGTGGTTTTTGTCATTTATTTATTTTTTTCTAATTGTTGCATCTGGAACATTGGCCTGATGCAATCTATTAAATTGCATTCAGAATTTTAATTTTTTTTAATTTAAGGAAAAAAAATAACCCTGTTCATGTACTTATCAGTGACAGGGTTTTTTTTTTAAGGGGTTTACTTGATGCTTGCATTTAGAAATACGCCTCAGGGATTATAGTTTCTCATGTTTTATGGTATTTGAAACTACATGCCTTCATATTGTGTTGAGAAGAGCTTGGGAGGAGAATAACATAGGAAGCTTTGACCTCAAAAGTGAACTATGTGTTAAACATGAGAATTGTCAAAGTGTAGTTTCTTTAAAACATTAAGACTGGTTTATTATGCAAATATTATAGTGAGCATGGTGGGTCAGGGATTTCTTAATCCATTATTGAGGAAATCATAAAGATGGCAAAGCTGATTCAAAAACAAATCTGAGGAACCCAAGATAGGTGGTTATCCAGTGAAAGGAAAGCTGAAATGTATTTGCTAACAGCTACAAACTAGTTAATGTCCTATAGGGCAAGAGAGCCGTAACCACTGGGGTTACCTTTATTGCCAGAAAAAAATCTATAATTAATATCTAATTTTATAGAATCTAGCCCCTAATCAAGAGTAAATAGTCAAGCAAGGGTAAAATTCCCTACTCAGGAATTAAATAATCTTTGGACAGAGCCATTAGTGCTTTAGAGTAACATGTGTGGACAAACAATATCTCCTGCCATATCAGTAGGATGTTGCAGCTATCAAGCCATCAGCTACTGCAGCCACCCCCACCCCCTACCCAGTGGTGCACCCTGAAGGGGATTCAGGATGGAGAAAAAGAGGATACTGGCCCTAGATAGTTAAGGTTCATATCAAAGGAATAATTTCATTAAGTCCAGACTCTTGCATATTCCCATACTTAGAAAAGTGCTAAAATCATTAACTTGAGATGTCTGGTTTTTCTTCGATTAGCAGCAATCTTTTGATGTTAGACTACCTGGGTTTTGGGGTTTTTTTTTTTTTTTGCAAAAATTCCTATATATCCTGGCCCCTCCCTTTCCTCTTCGGAACAATCCCTCAGAACTATCTGAGAGGCTGTATACTGGGCTGAAGTTCTCAATAAGTCTGCTGAATAAAACATAATTCCCAGCTTTTAGGTAGTGCATTTTTTTTCAGTCAACACATGAAAAAGGTATGTACTTATCCTTTTGCTTTATTTACAAATATCAGAACATTTTTATTAACGTAATTATATTAACATGAAGCAAATGTCTCAGAAATATTAAATTTGTGTATAGAAAAGCAGAAATGTGCTATAAGAATTGAGAGATAATTTGGAGGCATTTCCTCCCTATGATCCTTACTAACAACTTTAGCTTGCTTTGTGGGAATTACCTTTGGTGTTAGGGAGATAAAGGATGTTATTTATTTTATTGTTAAACCCTCACATTGTGTAAGTCTTGAAAATACACACGTTCTTATGCAGGAATAATTTTACCAGAAGGGGTAAATAACCCCCTTTTATCTTCTGAATATTCTACCCAAAGGCAAAGATGGGGGGTGGTAATGATAGATGTAATTTCTGTGCATAAGGAATAAATTACATGAGCCAAGTTAAATAATGTATGGTTGTGGCTGCTACAAATAAAAGCAAGGTTATGCCTACTTTAACCATTTTCTAGCAGATTTATAAGAAAAAGAAACATTGTCCACAAGAAAGATACAAAAGAACGTAACTCCATCAGGATATTTTTAATTTCAGAGAACTGTTGTTCTGAATAAAGTTATCTGAAGAGAGATGTAACAGAGTCATCGGAGCTGGGAATGATTTCCACATTTGTCAGTCCCTGGCTGAATCATTTAAATTCTCAATGCAGATTTTATGCCTAAAAGTGAACATTAATTAGAAAAACCAACATTATTGCAAAGCCACATGAATAACTAATGCCTGTCATAGATCTGCTGAAGTAATTTCAACCAAAGGTTTGTGTTGGGGTGTCAGTCACTGAATTAAACCAGAAACCAAAGCAAAGTTGTCCTTTATAGCTTCAGAAAGACTTAATTTGATTTAAGTTTGATTCTTTTGAGTTCAGAGGTACTCCAGGGATTTTTTTTAATGATTGGTAAGAAAGTTATTGTGTGTGTGATAGAAAACTTGCACTGAACAGGTTAAATGACATCTGAGTTACTTGCATATTACCTTCAGCATTACAAAAGTGCTGGTGTTTCTGAATATAAGGGTTCCTAAATGCTTAATAGGCCTTTAAAGATATTTGTGTCACAGAATGGGAAAGGGAAAAAAATAGAACCCTTTTAAGGCAAATGAAAAGAAAATTCCCCAAAAGATATTAGTTAACAGAGGTTAGTATATGGGTTTAAATCCTCAGGTAGTCAAAATAACTGAAAAGCAAAAGAAAACTGTGGTATCTATATAATGAAGTAATTTTGTAATATTTTTGCCCTTTGAAAATAAGGTCTTTGACCTAGGAACTTGTGAGAATTGGTGTGGCTGACTGCATGCAGGCAGTTTTCATGGCTATGATACTTTATACTTCTGCCCCAATACAGTGTTTCCCCCCTAAGAACTACAGATTGAGTAATTTGATTCATCCACAGATGATGAGATGATATGGGTTCATGCTAATCAAATTCACAGGATACCTTTTTTTCAGATTATCAGTTGTTTTTCATTTATAATAAAAGGCATTTCTGGCTTAAGTTGAGAGACTCCCTGCTCCTTTAAATGTTGATGTTCTCTCATTCTAAGTTACCACTCTCAAATCATTGTTACTAGTCCTTCTCATTCATATAGGTGCAAAAAATACTAAACAGAATGTGAGAAAGAGAAAGCAACAATTGTATTTTTAATCTCCCAGACCAAAGAGATTTATCCCAGGAAAGAAATCAAGATTCAACATTAGGAAACTTTTCCTGTGATACATTGTATGAATAAGTCATATAAAAATCACAATCATGTCAACAGATGCCAAAAGGGCATTTAATAAAACCAAAACCATTCATATCCTCTAAAATAATAGGACTAGGTAGTTACTTCCTTAACATGGTAGAGAGTATATATTACATGTCACCAGTAGACATCATATTTTAAATTAAAACAGAAAAGACATTTATTAAAAGTAGACACAATATTAGGGGTGTCTACCATCACTATTACCACTTAATATTACATTGGAAGTTCTGGTTAGTGCAATAAAGATAAACCAGAAATAGGTAAACTCTCATTATTTGCAAATTATATTATTTGACATCAAGAAATTTCATTTGAATTTCCAAAACCATCAGAATTAGTATGATTTTATTAAAGCACTGGATAAGCACTGGATATCAGAAAGTGGGAGAAATATCACAAGCTAATACCTGAAGTGTGGTTAAGAGTTACCAAGATGAAGGGGGGCAGAAAGGAACTGAGGCAGATGAGATTACTCTTCCTATCTAAGGGAATTTCTAAGCGAGACCCGGGGGCAAGAGGAGGCCCTTTATCGCTGAGGGAGTAGAGGAAGTTCAATATGCCTGTTAGTGTTTATAGGAGTTGATGCGATTCCAGACAAAACTTCAGTGGGATATTTTGGAACGTCACAAGTTATTTTAGAGTTCTTTTTGGATAAGGAATGTACCACAATTATGACAGGTGAAGGGAAAAAAACAAGTTTAAGAACTGAATGTGTAGTATGAACCAAGTTGTGTCAAAATTGGGAAGGGGGACTGGACATTATATATGTTCTTATAAATAAATATATGGACAATTTCTGGAAAACTACAACCAAAAAAATGTTAACAGTGGCCCCCAAGGAGCAGCACTGAGAGTTTGAAAGGAACATGGAGGGAGCAAGCTTTTCTGTTTGCTTTCTAATCTTCAATATTATTTGCACCTTTTTCTATGAATGTGTTGTAAGTTTCTTATATCCCTGTTTTGAAACACAGACAATCAGCAAATAATCCCCACTGAAAATATTTCTAGAAGAAAAACAACAAAAATATGTTTGAAAACCATCTGTTAAGTTTTGGTCCTACTAGAATTAAAGAATATTGTAACACACAATTATAAACACCATTAAATACTGGGGCAAGAAGAGATAATCAGTGGCACAAGACAGCCCAGAAATAGACTTGAATATAATGTGAAAGCAATATAGATAAAGGATATATCATTAATCAATGGAAAAAGAAGGAGTTATTCAGTGAATAATGTTAGAGCCATTGTTTAGCAGTTTGGAAAAAATACCATGTAGATTTTCACCTCACAACAAACATAAAAATAAATTCCAGATGGTTTGAGTTAATATACAAACAATTTAAAACAAGAAAAATAGAAGTGAATATTTATCAAACTTTTAGAAGTAGATAGCTGAAAAGCAATAGAAAAAATTAGGGAAATATTTAACTATGTGAACATTTAACATTTCTTTTTATCCCCAAGGTAAGCCACAACTAAAATTGAGACAAACATAAACCTGGAGGAAAAATCACACTTAATTTGATAGCACTGATACAAATTTGATAAAATACTGAGACTTCAATTGATACACAAAGGAAATGAATTCACAGAGGAGAAAATACAAATCTTCAATAAACATGGGAGTGTCCAACCTCACTGGTTATCAGAAACATGCAAATTAAAATGACCTTCCATTTTTTATCTATAAATTTAACAGATTTTTTAAGATTGATAGTGGAATTCCTAATATCAGTGAGCTGCCTAGATCAATTGCTGATGGCAATGTGAGTTAGTACAAATATTTTTTAGGAAGCATTTTGGCAATATGTATGGAAGTCCCTAAAAGTGTTTATTTCTTTTGTCCTAGAAATTACACTTCTTGAATCTAACCTAAGGAAATAATCCTAAATATGAAAAAAACTTTATGCATAAAAATATCATCTAAATAGTATTTAAAGTGGTGTCCAGAAATATCAGAATGGCTGTTATGACATCCTCTATATAGAATATTATATTTCCATTTTACCAAGTATGTGTGGATAGAATATAAAATGCCTGTTGTACAATATCAACTAGAAAGAAGGAATATATTTATTGAATCATATATTTGTTGAATGATTATTATTTTGTTAAATTAAAAGTATGTAGAAAAAAGATGGGTAAGAAATAAATTGAATATAATGACTCATTCAAATGAGTGAGGAGACTATGAGTGATTTTTTGACTCTAATTTTCTCTAAAGATAATGCTTTCCTTTTTAAGTGGAAAAGTATGATGAAATAAAAATTGTTCATACTCCCCACATAGTTCTAATAATCCTTTTTCCAAATTTTATTTTAATTCAGAATAATTTAATTAAAAATAAAATTGTATTTAATTATTATATTCATTTTATATTAAAATATATAAAATAGAAAAGAATGATAAAAACATGGAAAAAATTTGGGGGCCTCAGAGTTAAGTCCTTGGCGTCTTTCTTATATTTTACTTTCCCAAGGTGATTCACATCATGACCTCATACATTAATGACTCTGGCAACTCTAGGCCTGACATCTCCCCCGAGTTCCAGACACATATTTCCAACTGACTTCTGGACAACTGTTGTCCTGCAGATAAATCAAACCCATTTTCTCCCCAGATGCACCTCTCTACTCATATATTTCTAAATATATGTTTCCTTTTTTCCTCCATCCTCACTGACACTGGCTTGATTTTTTTTTCAAGTTCTGATCTTCTCACAGGACTTAAACCACACTCGCATTTGGTCTTTCTGCTCTACCTGATTTTTGGTATTAATTTCTAGCTTACTTCTTTTGTGACAAGAGAATATTTCTAAGGAATCAAAAGGAAAATCAAATAATATCTGAGAGAAATGAAAATGGAAACACAACATACCAAAACTTATGGGATCCAGCAAAAGCAGTTCTAAGAAGGAAGTTTATAGCTGTTAATGCCTACATTAAGAAAAAAAGAAAGCTCTCATATAAACAACCTAACATTATACCTCAAGGAACTAGAAAAAGAAGACGAAACTAAGCACAAAGGGTAGCAGAAGGAAGGAAATAATAAAGATTAGAGTAGAAATAAATGAAATAGAGAACAGGAAAAAAAAGATCAACAAAACTAAGAGCTGGTTTTGAATGATAAACAGAATTGACAAAACTTTAGCTAGACTGACCAAGGAAAAAAGAGAGAGTACTCAAGTAAATAAAATCAGAAATGGAAGAGGAGATATTACATCTGATACCACAGAAATACACAGGATAATAAGAGACTACTACAAAAATTATACACCAACAAATTGGACAACCTAGAAGAAATGTATACATTCCTAGAAATATACAAAGACTGAATCATGAAGAAAAAGAAAATCTGAACAGACCAATAATGAGTAAAAAGACTGAATCTGTAATCAAAAGCCTCTCCAAAATGAAATGCCCAGGACCAGATGGTGTCATTGGGACGTTTTACCAAACACTTAAAAAGAATTAATGCCAATTCTTCTCAAACTCTTCCAAAAAAATTGAATTTGAGGGAATACTCGCAAAGTCATTTTACAGGGCCAGCATTACCCTGATACCAAAGCCAAATAAGGACACTGCAAGAAAAGAAGATTACAGGCCAATATCCATGATGAATTTAGATGCACAGATTCTCAACAAAATACTAGCAAACTGAATTTAGTAGCACATTAAAAGAATCATATGACATGATCAAGTGGGATTTATCCCTGGGATGCAAGGATGTTTCAACATGTGTAAATCAATAAATGCAATATGTCACATTAATAGAGGGATAAAAATCATATTATCATCTCAATTGATGCAGAAAAAGCATTTGACAGAATTCAGCATTCTTTCATGGTAGAACTTTCAACAAATTGGGTATTGAAAGAACATACCCCACTATAAGCAAGGCCATATATGACAAGCCCACAGTTAACATCATACTCAGCAGTGAACATTTGAAAGCTTTTCTTCTAAAATCAACATGGTACTGGAAGGCCAAGTCACAGCAGTTAGGCAAGAAAAAGAAATAAGAGGCATCCAAATCAGAAAAGGAAGAAATAAAATTGTCTCTGTTCACACACCATGTGATCTTATATATAGAAAACCTTAAAGACTTTACCAAAAAACTGTTATATCTAATCAACAAATTCAGTGAAGTTGCAGGATAGAAAATCAACATACAAAAATCAGTTGTGTTTCTATACACAGTGAACTATCTGAAAAAGAAATAAAGGCTACAATCCCATTTACAATAGCATCAAAAACAATAAAATACTTAGGAATAAATTTAACCAAAGAAGTAAAAAATTTGTACACTGAAAACTGTAAGACATTGATGAAAGAAATTGAAGAAGACATATATAAATGGAAAGATACCTAGTGTTCATGGGATTGGAAGAATTAATACTGTTAAAATGTCCCTATTACCCCCAGCAATCTACAGATTCAATGCAATTATCAAAATTCCAATGACATTTGTTTTCGCTGAAGTAGAAAAAAAAATCCTAAAATTCATATGGAATCATGAAAGACCCTGAATAACCAAATCAATCTTGAGAAAGAAGAACAAAGTTGGAGGCATCACACTTCATGATTTCAAACTATATTACAAAGCTATAGTAATCAAAGCAGTATAGTTCTGTCATAAAAATAGACATATAGACCAATGGAACAGAATCAAGACCCCAGAAATAAATCCATGTATATATGGTCAACTAAATGTTTGAAAAGAGAGCCAAGAATATTCAGTGGTGAATAGATGGTCTTTTCAATAGTGTTAGAAAATGGGATATTCACATTCAAAAGAATGAAAGAGTAGACCCCAGTCTTAACACAATTCACAAAAATTAACTCGAAATGGATTAAAGACTTAAATGTAAGACCTGAAACCATAAAACTTCTGGAAGAAAACATAAGCTCCTTGATATTGATCTTGGCAATTTTGGGGTTTTTTTGTGTGTGTTTTTTTGGATATGACACTAAAAGCATAGGCAACAAGATAAAAAATGAGTGGAACTATAGCAAACTAAAAGGCTTCAACACAGCAAAATAAATGATCAACAAAATGAAAAGGCAACCTACAGAATGGGAGGAAATATTTTCAAACCATATATTCAAAATATATAAGGAACCCATATAAATAGAAAAAGTCAAATAATCTGATTTTTAAAATGGGCATTGGACCTCAGTAGACATAGAAACAGCCAGTAGGTACATGAAAAGGTGTTCAGCATTAGTAATCATCAGGAAAATGCAAATCAAAACCGTAATGAGATATCACTTCACCCCTGTTAGAATGGCTATTATCAAAAAGACAAGAGATAATAAGTGGTGGCAAGGATGTGGAGAAAAGGGAACTCTTGTGCTCTGTTGGTGGGGATGTAAATTGGTGCAACCACTATGAAAAACAGTATGGAGCTTCATAAAAAAATTAAAAATAACACTACTACATGTTTTAGCAATCTGACTTCTAGGTGTATATCCAAAGGAAATGAAATCACTATTTCAGAAATATCTTCACTCCCATGTTCATTGCAGCATTATTTACAATAGCCAAGACATGGAAACGACCTAAGTATCCACTGATGGATGAATGGATAAACAAAATGTGGCATACACACACACACACACACACACACACACACACACACACACACACACATATGTGTGTGTGTGTGTGTATATATATATATAATTCAGCAATAAGACAGTAGGAAGTTGTGCCATTTGCAACAACATGGATGAAACTTGAGGGTATTATGCTAAGTGAAATAAGTCAGAGAAAGACAAATACCTCACTTATGACCTCACTTATATGTGCAGTCTAAAAAAGTTGAACTCATAGAAATGGAAAGTTAGATTGTTGGCTACCAGGGACTGAGAGGTGGGGGAAATGGGGAGATATTAGTCAAAGGGTACAAACTTTTAGTTATAAGATGAATATGTTCTGGAGATCTAATATACAGCATGGTGACTATAGTTCAAAATGCTGTATTGTATTCTTCAAAGTTTTTAAGAGGGTAAATATTACACGTTCTCGCCAGACACACAAAAAAATGGCAACTGTGAGGTGATGGACATGTTGATTTAAAAAAAAAAGTAATAGCAGAAACTTAGTGGTGAGGGAGTAGGCTGAGGGAGTTTATGGGAAGTCTCTACTTTCCACTCAGTTTTTCTGTAAACCTAAAATGACTCAAAAAAATAAGGTCTATTAATTAAAACAATTCTATATAATTTTAACCATATTAGATTTGTTGAGACTTAATGTTTCATGTGCGCTTGGAAAAAAATGTGTGTGTTTTACATTAATCCTTTGTTTAGGTCAATTTTCTTTATTTTATTCAAGTCTTTTATATACTTATTTTTGTGTGCCTGTTGTTTGGCAAATTTTTGCTTTAGAAATTTTGAGACTATATTATTAGGATTATACAAATTAAAAATGTTTATATCATCCTGGCCAATTGTACCTTTTTCGTTATGAAATGATCTTTTTTGTCTCCAGTAATGTTTTCTGTCTCGGCATTTGATTTGTTTGATATTAACATAGCAACAGCGGCACTAGGTTTTTAGGAAAGAGTTTAGTATTTGCATGGTATATCTTTTTCCATTTTTTAATTTAAATCTTATTGTTTTAGACATGTTTCTTGTAAATGTCATACAGTTAATTGTGTTATTTTATCCAGCCTGAATCTTTCTTTTTCTAGAGCATTAAGTCTATGTCAGGCAATTCCTGACATATTTGGGTTTAAATCTGTCATTTTATCTGTGATTTCTACTTGTCTCACTTTTCTGTTTCTTTCTCTCTCTTTTCTTGCCTTCTTTTTGACTTCTTAAAAAACTTAATATTAGTTTGGAATTTATACATCAAGTTTCTCTTCTCTTAATAGTGACACTAGAAATTTAAAAATTTATACCTAGGGCTTCCCTGGTGGCACAGTGGTTGAGAGTCCGCCTGCCGATGCAGGGGACACGGGTTCTTGCCCCGGTCCGGGAAGATCCCACATACCGTGGAGCGGCTAGGCCCGTGAACCATGGCCGCTGAGCCTGCGCGTCCGGAGCCTGTGCTCCGCAATGGGAGAGGCCACAACAGCGAGCGGCCCAAGTACTGCAAAAAAAAAAAAAAAAAAAAATTTATACCTAACTTATCAAAGTGTAATCAATACCTTTGCTCTCCTCCAGCACAATACAAATTTCTTAGAACACATTAACTTTATTTTCCCATCTCCACTTACATGTTGTTGAATTTTAAAATTCTATGTTGTAATTTTTTTAATTTCACAAGATGTTATTATTTCTCATTTAGATTTACCTATTATGTCCACCATTTTGTTCTTTATTCCTCATTGTATCTCAGACCTTCTATTTGAGATTACTTTCCTTTTACCTGAAGTACAGCCTTTAGAACTTACCTTTAGTCTCAAAACTGTTTTCTCTTGGTACATGGAATCCTAGGTTGGCAATTATTTCCTTTAACAACATTTAAAGATATTCTACTGTCTTCTGGCTTCCATTGTTACTATTGAAAAATAAGTCATAAGTATAACAGCTGATCTTTAAGGTGATCTTTCACATCTAGCTTCTTTTAGGACTCTATCTTTGGTGTTCTACATTTTCACTATGATATACCTAGATTATGATTTCTTTTTATGTATCTTATTCTATATGAATCTATAGATTGCTGTCATTCATCAGTTCTGGAAAATTCTTAGCCATGGTCATGATTTTTTAAAATATTGCCTCTGTCTACCCTCTCTTTCCTTTCTCCTGGAATTCTGATAAATGTTTATTAGACCTTGTCACTCTATCCCCATGTTTTGTAATGTTTCGTTCAAATTTTTATGTGTTTTTATCTTATATGCTTCTTTCTGGATAATTATTTTTTTATTTTTGGCTGTGTCAGGTCTTCCTTGTTGCGCGCAGGCTTTCTCTAGTTGCAGTGAGCAGGGGCTACTCTTCGTTGCAGTGTGTGTGCTTCTTATTGTGGTGGCTTCTCTTGTTGCGGAGCATGAGCTCTAGGCAGGGTTACTTCTGTAGTTGTGGCACACGGGCTCAGTAGTTGTGGCTCATGGGCTCTAGAGTGCAGGCTCAGTAGTTGTGGCACACAGGCTAAGTTGCTTTGCAGCATGTGGGATCTTCCCGGACCAGGGCTCAAACCTGTGTCCCCTGCATTGGCAGGTGGATTCTTAACCACTGCGCCACCAGGGGAGTCCCTGGATAATTTATTCTAACTTATTTTTTGATTCATTTATTTTTTTCTTCCACTAGCTAGAATTGGCTGATAAGCGCATCCATTACATTTTTTATTGTGGTTAGTATGTATTTTTTCTTTCTTGCAATTTCTAATTGGTCATTTGCAGTCTATTTTATACCTATTCTCTAGAGAAAATTCCAAACTTTCCTTTCTTCAAACACAGAAGGAATAGAGGGTTTTAAGATTTATGTCTGATAGTTCTTATATCCGAATACTTTGTACCTCTATTTATTATGCTGTTTCTGCTGGTTTTCATTAATTGTACTTTGCATTTTTTTGAGAATAATTTTTATTTATGTTACAAGCTTGTATATAAATAGATTTCATTAAAAATTTTTCTTCATCACATGCATTTGCAAACAATTACAATAATTAATACTAAAATCGGTTTCCTGCTTTTAGAATTTGTAAAAGTCATCTATATGCTTATATAGTTGGGAAATTTCCAAGAAAGCATCATAATTGGCAAAATCTCCAAATTTATTGGATTGAACACTTTTCTCCTTCTTCTCTAATCTGCACTGCCATCCATCTGCCTAAGGCCTTTCACATAGTGTTCAATAGAATGCTATAGAAATAAAAATGTTTATGAATAGGATGACACAACCAGGACAATACTTTTGGATCCACATGGTGGTGCAGAGAATATATTAGAAGTTAGAGACACTACCACCACCAAAAACAATGACAGGTTTGACAAATTTTTTTGCATGTCTTGCTTAGAAGTATAGTGCATCACTTTGGAATTGTAGAAAAGTTGAAACCTAATATTCTGGTCTCTAATTTTGGCTATATCTGAAATGGAGATAGAAACTTTCTATGTTGATATTTCAGTTAGCGGTGAAAATTTATTTTATAGACAAGTTTATGTCTTAGATTTGTTCCCAAACTATGTGTTTAAAGTTAATTGTTGCAACATCATCTATAGCTTGGAAATGCATTTTTCTGTGCTTGGTATTTTTACTGTGTATGGCTCATTGTTCTTGAAAATCATTGATGGGGATTCTTTGGGACCTATAATTAAGGCACCTGTAAAAATTTCCTATTGCTACTATAACAACCACAAATTTAATACCTTAAAATAACACATTTTATTCTTTTACAGTTCTGAAGTCTAAAATCAAGGTGTCAGCAGGGCTGCATTCTTCCTGGAGACTAGGGAAGAATCTGTTTCTTTGCCTTTTTTTTAGTTTCTGAGGCTGCCTGCAGTCTTTGGCTTCTGGCTCTTTTTTTGCATCACTTCAAACTCTCCTTCCATCACCACATCTCCTACTCCTGGCTCTGATCCTCCTGCCTCTTTCTTATAAGGAGGCTTATGATTGCATTGGGCCTACCTGGATAATCCAGGATAAGCTCCTAGCTCAAGATTCTTAACTTAATCACATCTGCATTGTCCCTTTTACCAAGTAAGGTAACATATTCACAGGCGCCACAGATTAGAACACGGACACCTTTTGTTCTGGGGGAGGAGGCATTATTCTGCCTTACCACAGTACCTTCTCCAGAGAGTATTTGTGTTTGCTTCTGCCAGGCTCCAGTCTAGAACCATCTCTCAAAACAAGTTCATGGCTTGAGGTTTTATTGATCATCCGGTGATATTAATCCAGGCTGCACATCCATGGGAGGATACACTGTGTAGTCACAAATTCTTAGAGAAGGTTTTAATCCCTTCTTTTTTCTCTTCTTCCTTCTCCCCTCCACTCCCCCTCCCCCTTCTCCTCCTTCCTCTTCTTCTTCTTCTTCCAGAACCAACGCAAGATTCTTTGCAGTTCCCCAGAAGTCGGAATTAGAGCAGATTTACTTGTTTCATCTCTATCTTGAGAGTATAGCGTTTTATGGCCTCAGTTTAATTTGACTAAATCTTCTACTAGACTCCTCGCCTCCCACTTAGGATTTGACATCTGTCCCCCCTACCCTGCAGGTTTTCCAAACCAAATTCAAGTTTTCCAGGAATAACAAAACCCTCAGGCCAAGAATAGCTTTGGTGTTGTGACTTCTCTCTCTGGATTTCGGCTTTCCCTTGGATTTTGGCCTGGTAGTTCCTTTTGATCTTGTCAGATTTTTAGTGCTGTTAATTAAAACATATATATTATATTCAGCATTTTTTGGTGTTTTCAGTAAAAGCATTAGTTCAAATACTTACCTGCCATCACACAAAATTAAATCCCCAAACGAATTCTTTATAATGAAAACATAATAGTTTTGCAATTTAAAACAATTATGGGCAAAACCTCAGGATATCCAAAGAGCAAGATAAGTTACAAGATAGTACATGGTCATTACCAAAAGAATGAATCTAGTGATAATTACTTCTCTTGAGTTCAGAAGAAAATGAAATCACCGGTGTTTGAAACACTTTGACTAGTTTAATGGCAGAAGTGTGATTTAAAGTGCAAGATAGACCAAAGGATTTTGATGTAATAGGTTAAAAAATATTTAATTAATTTTAATGGCTTCACCTTTAGCTCATGATCAAAACTGTGTAGCTGTGAGATTTGAATCTATGGGGTTTTTAATCTCTGTATTTCCCTTCTCCTTACTTCTCATTCAAGCACGTAGCCCTGTGATCATTGCCTAGAAGAAGGCATGCAGCAGAAGGGAAAGCAGAAATCGACCAAGTCTCCTTGGATTTTGCATCCCAAAAGTGTGAGCCCTTAAAAAAACTTAAAGGGGAAGTTAAAAGGAAGTGGGGATAAAATTCCTAGGCATAAATGACATGTCTCAGAAGAGACATGAAAAAACAAAGATCTATCTCAGACTGTACAGATATTCTCTCAGAGGCAGGAATGAAAAGATCTGTGAGGTACTGAGCTTAGACATTGGGGTACTGCTTTCAGCTATACCACCAGGGAGACAGCACAGAGAAAGAAAGCAGCTAGAGAGAAATGGCTCTTGGAGCATCTAGACAGATGGAACATAAGCAGTCTGAAAAAGATTCCCAGGCACTAAATTGGCACAAAAGCAGCAGAGATCTTCTAGAACTGGAGGGTCCATGGAAACAGGACAATGGACTCCCAGTGGGAACTGTGTAAGTTCCCCTCCATGCCCTGGCACTGTATAAGACCTTGAAATTATGGTACAACCCAGGGAGAAGGGCATCCTTAAGAATGGCTGAGATCAACTTTCCTGTCATCCCAGTGGAATGGAGTCAGAAAGTAAGTCACGATCAGAAAGTAAGTTGAAATGTAAAAAAATAAAATAAGTTGCATATCTTATACAAGCTTGTGACTAACTTTCAAATTACTACGTCTTTATCTCTAAATCTGACATTTTCCTCAAGTTCCATCCAAGTGCTTACTGGAAATTTCTAGTTGGGTATTCCACTATCACCTCAAATGTGGCCTATTTATTACCATACCACTTATATTCCCACTGAGACAGAGAGAGCCAGCTAGGACAATTACCTCTGTACTCTTTTTCCTCTAATCAGGGGAGAAACAGGGAAAAGCAACAAGAGCAGAGTGTCCCTTGTTACTTAATGTCAGAATGTTTTGTAGTTTAGCCCAGGTCAAGGAGGATGTTATGTTCTTTTAACATAAGGCCTACGTTTGTAATAAATAAAATCAAAGTTATGCCAGTAAGAGAAATAGAAGTCTTTTGTGTAGAGAGATGTGTTAAAAAAAATTAAACTTCAAGGTTGATCGTTGTTTGATTATGACTATTGAGAAGAATCCCAGCCACAGGTAGAGTGGAAACTTCCTGCTCCCATTCTTTTCCCAACTTTTCATGGGACAGAAGTGTGAAGAGCAGTGGGACTTCCCTGGTGGTGCAGTGGTTAAGAAGCCACCTGCCAATGCAGGGGACACGGGTTCGAGCCCTGGTCTGGGAAGATCCCACATGCTGTGGAGCAACTAAACCCGTGTGCCACAACTACTGAGCCTGCGCTCTAGAGCCCGTAAACCATAGCTACTGAAGCCGGCACACCACAACTACTGAGGCTGCATGCCACAACTACTGAACCTGCATGCCGCAACTACTGAAGCCCACGCCTAGAGCCCATGCTCCACAACAAAGAGGAGCCACCATAATGAGAAGACCGTGCACCGCAATGGAGAGTAGCCCCTGCTCACCGCAACTAGAGAAAGCCCACGCCCAGCAATGAAGACCCAATGCAGCCAAAAATAAATAAATAAATAAATTTATTTATTAAAAAAAAATGTGTGAAGAGCAGTGAAGGATCTGAAACCGAGCCTTACTTGCATGCTAAACGTCAGCCTGAAACTTTCAGGGATGCTGGCAGAAGACACAAGACTCTTGGGTCAGAGACAAAGGACTTTTTACTCATGGCACAGCGGACAGCATGAGCTTTCTGTTTCCTTTGGTTGCCTTTACACCCCTAAGTCCCATGAGGGTGATGCAAAATAGATTTTGTACATGCAGTAGATATGCAACAGGTCCCAAGAAGGGTTTAGGAGTTGATGAGTTGTGTAGGGACAGGTGGCAGATTCCAAGGAAATGGAGAAGCAAACACTGCAGAATGTGCAGATGGAAATAGAGCAGGTTAAAGATAGGGACATTTTCAAAGTGAGTGGGGTAGATCTTCTAACTACCACCTGCAGGTCTAGAGAGTGAAGCTTTATATGGAGAAGGGAGCAAATTTTAAAACCCAGGGACCCAATACCCCATTTTCTACTACCACCAACCACTCAACACTTGTCTCAGTAAAATATCTATCTATACTCTTCCATTTGATTTGGAGAAGGTAGCTACTGTAGGTTGGGTCCTCCAGGACGCAGACTCTGAGTTAGAGTTTAGAGTGCAAGGTGTTTATTACAGAATACCCTCAGGATTAATACCTGTAGCGGGAAAAAAAGAAGCGGGTAGGTGCAAAGAGAAAAGCCAAACTGTAATGCAGGCTTGATGACATTTTTGCCAATGCCAGGGAGAGCTCTGGAGCTAATCGTCAGAGTTGCTTTATTTGGGGTGGAAATGATGGGGCCTTTATTCTTAGTGTCCATCAGTCATTGGATGTGTGCCATTGAGAAGGGTTGTGACCTTGGGTGAGGGATGTTTCTGCAGCTGAGGCAATCCTGGAAAGAGCTAAGAGCTGGGTCCAAAAAAGCTAGTGACTGAGCAGCAAAGTCCTTCTCTAAACAGGGGTCTGGGCATCACAGTTTTGTGTCTATCGCTATATACCCTCTGCACAGCTCAAATCTACTTCTTAAAATAGGACCGGAAGGAAGCTCCTCTAGGATTCTGATGGGCCTCTCCTACTGGAGAAAACTTGGAAGAGGCATGTTAGTGAGGTGAACTACAGCCCTGTAATTGCAGCTTGTCTCAGTCCAGATGTTTGTCATCCTCAGCTGGCACCTCTGCTGTTTTTAGACATGACTACCGAGTCTAAAAGCAATATTCAGCAGTCTCTGAAACATTTGGACAGTTCCCTTTTCCCAGTACATGTGTATCTGAGTAAATGTCCATAGGTCCCAGTGGGAAAAGATTTTTACCGTGTACATTTGCCCTGCTGTTGTAGGGCTATTCCTTCTGAGGAGCTGGCATCCTCTGGTCCAAAAACTGGTTTAATTTTGAAAACAGGGTAAAAGATCATGAAGTTGTTTGTTTTTTTTAATTTATTTTTGGCCGCGTCAGGTCTTAGTTACCTCACGTGGGATCATTCGTTGTGGTGCGCAGGATCTTTCGTTGTGTCACACGGGCTTCTCTCTAGTTGTGGCTTGCGGGTTCTCTCTCTAGCTGTGGCTCGCAGGCTCCAGGGCACATGGTCTTTGTAGTTGTGGCGTGCAGGCTCCAGAGTGCATGGGCTCTGTAGTTTTGTGGTACGAGGGCTCTCTCATTGAGGTGCCCGAGCTCAGTAGTTGTGGCACACGGGCTTAGTTGCCCCACGGCATGTGGGATCTCAGTTCCCTGACCAGAGATCGAACCTGCGTCCCCTGTGTTGTAAGGTGGATTCTCTACCACTGGACCAGAGAAGTCCCGATCATGAAGTTTTGTTGGGACAACTGTCCTCAGCCTCCTAATTAGTTATCCTTGCTCTCTTCTGATGGTACAAGTTGAATAGTGCATTTGGTTTTGTCCATCTGTTTTGTTGCTGGGGATACTGTATTATACTAACCATCTCCATAATTCTCCATGGGTCAGTTCCTCTCAGTTCCCAGCCTGAACTTGCCATTCATTACAATAATTGCATCAACCTGGCTTCTGATCATTAAGTACTACCACCTGTCCTCTATCTTTTTGGGACCTTATCATCCCTATTGCCATGAGTAAACCTGGTTAGCTAATCGTCTCTCCTATCAAGAGTGCAGGCATACAAAAGAGAACCAACACTGAAGTTTTCAGGGGATGCTTGTCTTCCTCTCACCAGCACATCCGTATGGTCTTGGTAAATTGTGTATCCTTCAGGTCTTCCCATTGAACATAACTAGGGGGGTTTTTTTTGGTTTGTTCTTTGTATGATATGGTATATCTACTCTAGGATGCTTATTTCCTTGTGCCTTTCAATCCCCTTTTCCATCTGCCACAGGGATTCTGGCATTTTGACTTCCTTTATTATGCACCATCATTTTTTGCATGCTTCTATGTGCTATCCAATCAGTGAGTTCACACTCCCTCTTGGGATCTTTGCTATAGTTGTTAAATCCTATATCTCAGGATTTAATAAATAACCCCTTTTACAATCTTTTGTTCTAATCCTCTTGATCAAGCACTCCAGAATACAGTCCCAGGCATACTTCCCAAGCTCTTTCCAGCCCATGCTAGCTGGCTCCCGCATTTCCTTTCTGTCCTTATTAGGCCCAACATGTCCCCAGCTGGGTTTTGCTTTGACCCCCCCCATCAGAATCGTTCCCCCAACTGCCTACCTTACAGATTCTTAGAGGAGCACATATTGTCTGGCAGGAGAGAGAAATCTGCATTTTCTTAAAGCAAGAGATGCATGGTAGCTCTGAATAGGGAGGGTTGGGCCCTTTCTGTAGCCTGATAGCTTTCAGGAAACCTGAGAATTTGATATTTTCAAGGGTATCAACCCAGACTTCCCCACTCTAAGTGTTAAGGCCCAATTCTTTCTCAAATAGTGTCTTGATCTGTCTTGTTTGAAAGTTGAACTGTTTTGGAAAGTACCTACTCTAACAATTAAGTTCTGGGCCTGGTCCTAAGTTTTCTATGCCCTCCTACTTCAGGAAAGGAGAGCCACTTTGTATGCTGCTAAGGGGCCGCCTGGTTTTTCCATTTGACTCTCAATTGTGTGTTAATTGCTCTCAGCCTTTTGTTGTCTTTTTCTAGAGCATCAATCCACTTTAGCATTAGCTATGGAATTCCATTGTCCTTGCAGTTACTAATGTATCCATATTTCTCAAATGTCTAATACATCAGACCAGCTAGGTTATTTCGTTCCACTGGTATGCCTTCCCAGTTCACCACGAGTGGAAATTTGGACCATTGCAGAGCTCCTTGCCTCCAGAGGCTGTCCATGCTTCATTTGCTGTCAGTGATGGCATCCTCTTTATCGAGCAGGTAGTGAATGAACTAACTCTAAATCCCTATCTTATCTGTGTTTTAGACCACCCTGGCACTAATTATTGCAGGTTGAACTTTCTGGGAAGCATACTGAATTGGAGTTTAGGGTACAGGTTGTTATTAGGGAGTGCCATTGTGATCAATAGCTGTGGAAGGGAGGGAGGAGCTCTGGAGCTAAAATAGCCCATCAGAGTTTTCCTGTATTGGGCCCATTTGGCAGGGCCTTTATACTCCCCTGTTAATAAGTCAGGGCTATGAGCTGCTCTGGAAAGAGCATGACCTTGGGCTAGGCACTATCTGTGCCTGAGGCGGACCCCATAAGCGCTGACAGCTAAAGGCTGCCTGCTGACAGCACTTCCAGCAGCTGGAGTTACAAACTCTTTCCATGAAGGGGAATCTAGGTGGTATGTCCTGTCCTTCACAGTCGGTGAGGCAGTATCTGAAGCATTTAGGTGGAAGTCTCCTCCTTCATAAATCAGCAGGCATCCGCTCCACCTTCATTGTGTATTATTGGGTATAAGGCTTAACCACTCACAGTAAACAAGCCAGCTAAAGGAAACCTAATTTTGACCCCTATGACCTCCCCTCTTGCCATTTAGGGAGGGACCTGCCACATAGTTTTCCCCTAAATAAATCCCCTAATTAATTTCCTTCTTTCAGATAATGGTGTCATCTGTATCCCAGTCAACCATACTTCAAATGATAATATCATGGCTCATCCCTTTTCCTTAACCTTTCCAATCATTTAGCAAGCCCTGTGTTTTTTGTTTTCTGGGAATTTTTTGGTGGTAAAATACACATAACGTAAAATTGACCATTTTAGCCATTTAAAAATGTACAATTTAGTGGAATTAAGAATCGCAGTGGTGTGCAACCGTTATCACTATCTAGTTCCAGAAC
Source organism: Grampus griseus (assembly GCF_964374135.1). NCBI lineage: Eukaryota > Metazoa > Chordata > Mammalia > Artiodactyla > Delphinidae > Grampus > Grampus griseus. Next base: position 99,823,125 of record NC_139018.1, read on the forward strand.
ATTTTCATCATCCTGAAAAGAAACCCTGTATTCATTACATAGTCACTCCCCATCATCCCCTTACCCCAGTCCCTGGTAACCACTAATTTGCTTTCTGTCTCTACAGATTTGCCTATTCCAAATATTTCAAATAAATGAGATCATACAATACTGATCCTTTTGTATATGGCTTATTTTACTTAGCATAATATCTTCACGGTTTATCCATGTTATAGCATGTATGAATACTTCATCCCTTTTATTTGCCAAGTAGTATTCCATTGTATAGGTAGACCACATTTTGTTTATCCATTCATTATTTGAACATTTGAGTTGATTCCACTCTTTGATTACTATGAATAATGCTACTATGAACATATGTGTACAAGTTTTTGTTTGAACACCTGTTTTCAGTTTTTTTGAATATATACCTAGGTGTGGAGTTGCTGGGTCATATGGTAATGCTATGGTTAACCTTTTTAGGAACAGCCAAACAAGCCCTGTGTTTTGAAATAGGCCTTCCATCTATTCATTATTTCCATTTTTGTTACCATCAGTATGAGGCCTTATTCCCTCATGCTTGAATAACTTCAAAATTTCTTTACTATCATTAATTCTCCTTCTGATAGTTCTGCTTAATGCATCACACATCTTCCCAAAATAAAGTTTTAATGCCATCAATTCACTTCCTAAACACCATTGAAGACTTCCTTCTCACTCCAGGATATTATCCTAATTCTTAGTTTGGCATGTAAATTCTCCACTTTTTCATTCCAGATTTAACTCTCACATCTGATTCTGGAAACCTTCCAGATAAACTAGTTCATTTGTCTTCTAAACACATCTTGAGTGTTTCCAGTTCTTCCTGTTTTCTTGAACTATGTCCTCATTCCATCTCAAGCAAAGATGGGTTATAACCCATTCTTGATTTAGAAAGCCATTACCCTTTCCAGTTTGCCCCACCTCTGAATTTCCAGAGCATTTTGATCATGTTGGAATTTTATAGCCTGGAACACAGAATTTATTCTTCAGAAAATATTATAGTTTTAAAGAGGACAAGATTTCAGGGGTAGGTGGATGATTTTATGTGAAAAATATAAAGAAAACCACCAAATCGAATTCATGACAGTGTTTAAAGTAACTTAAGTTTGGACTTTTGTGGAATCTAATGAAAAGAAAGAGATTTGTGAAGATGCATGCCAGACCTGAGGCAACATTCTCATACAATAATGGAAAATACCACTATGGACTTAAATCTGACTAACAAAGACCCGAGGATAATGTGAGATTGGAATCTCTGAAGAGAGAGACCATGTCCTCTATGGTTCCTCTGGCTTTGGAACTGAAAATGGGATTGTCAAAGGCAAAAATTTATTTTACTTTAAGTACAGACTCTGACCTCCCTAGTGATTTCAGCATCCATGAGTTTTTGGCCACATGCCAAGATTATCCATATGTTGTGGATACTAGGGTTAGAATATCTATAAAAGACTATGGTTCAAAATATATGAGATTTTTATAAAATTATCACTATGCAATCATTAATTATATCATTGGGAAAGTGAGATAACCAGCATACAAAGAAATAAAATCAGCTCTATAGGGAGCTTTGTGATAAGCCCAGGCTTTAAAATGATCTAAAACAAAATAGAGGGTGTGTCACATAATTCAAAGACAACAAAATTTGCTGTGAATGTTTAAGACTGGAAGGCTGGAGTTCAATAGATAAGATATGCTAAAGACATGAAAAGTGCCCCATCTCCCATTTTAAAAAAAGATGTTTAGATGATTGGATTAAAATGATTGAAAAGACACACTTTAGCTATTTTAGCAGGTTAAGCAATGTTTACTAAGGAAGACAGGACTTGGTAACTCCTATTTTCCTTCCATTTTGTCTAGCAAAGAGCATTCAAAAGTAGAACTAACAAAGTGGAAAGAGAATAGAAGCCGTTTATAAGTAAGGAAATGGTTTTAATGCACCTAGGAGCTTTAGATAAATTTAGAATTCTTTATTTATACAAATTGTAATGTAGACTGAGACACTTTTCTAAATACATATGCGAAAGGTCTTCTGGGTCAGAGCGGTTGCAAGTCTGAGCAGGAGAAGAAGGATACTATTGGACTTGGTCATGACCATGGACTGTGGTATGTTGCTGAAGAGTCAACGACGCTTGTTTTTGCTTGGGATGAGAGGAGCCTTTACACTCCCGTAAGGAGACCCTTTGGTCTCCCTTGCAATCATTTGGTGGCAAGTTGATTACATGAGATAATGTCCACCTTTGAAAGATCAAAAATTCATTCTAACTATGATCGTTCTGGGTATGGCTGTGTCTTTCTCGTTTACAGAACCTAATCTAATTGTATTCTTTGACGGCTCATAGATTTTGATTAACTGACATAAGACCCCATATAATATCTCCTTAGAACAATGGACCCATCTTATGGCAAAGGAGAAGAGACAACTTGCGTTTGAATATAGAATCCACTGGTCCTACCACATATAGCATGACCCGAGAGCTGTCAGCCTGATAATGTGGTGGAATGGCTTTTTGAAGCTTTTGCTGAGGTGCTAGCTGGGAGATGACTCCCGAGTGAGAAAGGAGCACTGTTCTTTAGAATGTTGTGTACATACTAAAGTGATGATTATTATATGGAGCTATGTCTCAGGTAGTTAGAATGCATAGCTTAAGGTTCTAAGGGGTAGAAATAGTAGTATCCCTACTCAGCATCACTCCCAATGACCCACTTGGAGAATTTGTCTTCCTATCCTTTCAGGTTTAGAATCTGAGGGTTGAGAGTTCTGAATTTTCAGGGGGGTGGGTCCTTCCACCAAGGAACATAGAGTACCTCTAAACCTAAAGCTATAACTACTTCCTGGTCACTTTGCAATCCTTGTCCCTCTACAGCAGTTGGTAGGCAAAGAAAGTAACTACCACACTGGCAAGGGTAATAACCTTCATCATTATGAAGAGGTAGAACTGTTGATATCTAAAGGAGCAGGGGGAAATGGCTTTGCTATTCAGGTGATCTGCTGTGGCATCTATTATTCTCCTGCCTGATTTTAACTGTAAATAGATGAAAATAGCAATCACAGCCTGAGAAGGGCCTTAGCCCTGCTCACAATGAGGGTCTGAGATACTACACCAGGCAAACCGAATCCAGTGGAAACCCTTGCCAGTGGAGAGGAGAATCTAGAATGAGCGGCAGAGCGGCGAGATGATGAGTATCTGGCCTTGTGATCAAATGTAGCAGCAGAGGACTAAAATCTGTCCCGCTGACCTTCCTTTTTGGGGAAATGAATGCTCCAGAATGCTGGAGAAGCCGTGACTGGGTGGATTGAACTCACTGTAACAGCACACTGATGTGAGCAGTACAAGGTGTGGACTACAGTCATTGCTATTGGTGGCCCACCCATACCTGCTTCTCCAGGTCAGCGCATCTGTCCTTGAGCTGCTGCCTGTGTGCCTATTGATACTGGCTCACAGCTGCACGCAACTCTGGAGAATTGCCTTGGGACACTAGTTGCTGCTTCACCCAGTAATGCCTGGGAAATAATGCCTCCCCTCCCCCGTGGTGGCCCAAAGCCAATGGCTGACTGCTTTGGAGATACAAAGCCTCTTCTCAAGGTGGGTCAGGTCTGAGGTGCAATCGATGTCATGCCCCTGGTCTATGGCTAGACTTCAGCTGAAACCATTTCTTTGCTTAACATCTTCCCCTGTACTATCGTGCTTCCCTTACATCCTGATACTTTCTGCTGAGAACACTCCTTCAGTAAATCACTTACACAAGAGTCCTTGCTGTGCTTCTAGGGATCCCGACTAACGAAGTCCCCTCTTCTCCATCTCCAAAAAGAAAATTCCTGGGGAAGAATTCTGGTTGGCCTGGTATGCAGTAGAAAATTAACCTTATGCCGAGAGTGGTCTGGCCTTTCCCTCAACTACAGGGAGGTGATCTCTAGGCCGTTGGAATGTCCTGCCTGATTGGAGTATCGTTGCCTGAGGGTTTTGGCCCACTAGTTATCCGTCTAAAAATGTGATTTATGATGGGGGCTTTGGGCCGTGAGGTATCAGTTTTGTCTCCAGAAGGGACTGGAGACTAAAGATATCAGCCCAACCTCCCAGAAGGGCTGGAGAGTGAAGGTCAGCCATGTAGATAGTGTGTGATGGAGCCCCAGTAAAAACTCTAAACACCGAAGACTGGGGTTTGCTTCCTTGGCTGGCCATGCGTATTGTCACATAACATGGCCATAAGGAGTTAACACTGTCCATGGCTCCATATGAAGAGGACAACCAGGAGCTCTGTATTTGGACCCATCCTGGACTCTGCCCTATGCATGCATCTCTTCCCTTGACTGATTTTAATCCCTGTAAGATCCCATAACTGTGGGTGTAGCAGCTTTCAGTGCATACTGAGTCCTTCTAGCGAATTATCAAAGCTGAGTGTGGTTTGGGGAATACCCCACATTTGCAACTGGTGTCCTAAGTGATGGCAGTCTTGTGTGGACACTGTTCCTCCTAAGTGTTCAGTTGGCTAAACTCTCACACTTGGCTTGGCATCTCATCTCCAGCTCTGGAACCATCACTAGGACCAAGTGAGTGCCGCCCATCAGTACATGTGATTGGAGTTGGGAGGCAGGGGAGCTGGTCGGATGGACTGACAAAGAGATGTTTAGTTTCAGCAGCATTTTCTGGGACCTGGCATCTGCCCTGCCGTGACCAAAGTCTGCTTTTCCATTCAGACTATTGTTGATGCTGCTTCTTTTCCTTTCTTCTCTTTCTTGCGTCAGGGACAGATATTCCCCTCTCACCCCTAACCTTCACCCTCCTCCTCCCTTCAGATGCCCAATGTATGCTTTTGTTGACACATCTGATATTATTTTGCTTGGAAATCTGTATTGAATCCTTCTTTATCTGATGCACAGATACAACTCCTGTACTATATATTTTTATCTCTGAAATTGAGTTTCTAATGTTAAAATGTTTCTTTACATTGAAACTTCTTTGTGAATAGATGTAGTAGGGCATCCATAGCATTGTCTTTATGATTTTTAAAGATCTGTGGTAATTTTCTTCTGAAGTTTTATTATCCTAGATAATAATATCACCTCATACCTTAGTTTTCCCTGTCGTCAGGTGTTAGTTGATATTGGGAGCTAGGAGGAGGCTACATGACTGTGACCCAAAGATATGAAGGAAATTTAAGTTGGAATTTGAATACTAGCAGATTTTAAATACAAGTTCTGTTTCACTTAGGATTAGTTTAGTAACTGGGGTAATACATCTACCAATACATCCCATTTGGTAGACCAATTGGGAGAGTAAAAAGGCGGACACTAAGAAACCAAGACACAGATTGAGAAGCGTAGACATTATCTAAAGATTTCACTAATATCCAAATGAGAAAGGACCAGTTAGCATTAGATCATCACAGTAACAAAGCCTGTGTTTTATTTTCATTTTGCTATACATATATTAAAGTAAGCTGAACTATACACGTAAATGAAATTTTTTTTTTTTTGCTTAACTGGTAATAAACTGTACATATTTTATTCCGTAAGATAAGCCTATTTTTTCTCAACTGCTTTACTGAAACCAGACCCAGTGCAGCGCCTTATTAGCTGAGTGGCTGGGGACCCTTTACTGTACCTCTCTGAGTCTTAGTTTCGTATCTGTAAAATACTAGTAAGTCTAAGTACCTTGTCAGTTGTTGAGAGCATTATAGATAATTTACAAAAAGTGCTTGGCCCAATTGAGGTGCTCAGTAAATGTAGCCATTACTATTAGCTCTTATAACATTCCGGGTTTAAAAAACTTCTCACCAAGTATTCTTAAGGAGACACCACTCTGGTGTTCTAACTGGATGTACAAGTTAATCAGCATCCTTTTTTGAATGTATACAAGTACAAACCATTCCTTTTGGGTTTCCATCCTTTCTACGTCACGAATCACTTCTTGAGGACTGAGTTTTATAGGCTCTGCCTTCACTAGCCCTGCTCTTTTGAAGGCACCAATACCCTCAGCCCGACATTCAGCTAAACCAGGTTCCTGACTCTCTTGCAGCCATTGCTTTTATCTTTGTTCCTAACAGGCAGTGTTTAAAATCAGATTCAAACCAGAGTCGTTGGAATATGGGATTCATCTTACTGCTTTAAGCCTGGGTTTTGTGTGCCTGGGAAGAGCCCTGGCTTCTCATATGGCCCGAAGCCCAGGCTCTGCTCATCCTTCTATGCTCTTCCAGGCCATTTGACTGGATTTCTGTCTCAGTTAACTGTTCAGAACTCAAGTTCCCCTTTGGAACAGGAGGACTGAACCAAATCCACGTGAATGGGACCCTAACAGCCCACTCTTGAGGTGCTGAATCCTGTGCTCCGTAAACTAAGGCTTTGTTAGACTTCAGCTGCTGAAACCCCAAAGCACTACCTCTTCTGACTTCATTATTTTCTAATCTCTATACCCTTGCCCACTGGAATGGACCAACTTTCATTGCCAGTCTGAATCAGTGAAGAATTTGCCATTTGAACACTAGCTTGCAGCCCCATGACCCAACTTATACGTGGATCTGTTCCTCCTCCTGTCTCATCCGGGATTCAGCCCCAGTATACCTCAGGGTCAAGCTCATACAAGTGTTCAGTACTGCTAAATGCACTCCGGTATTATACCTTTTAAAAATTCACATAAATTACATTCCGTATAGTACTTTGTAGAGCTACCTGCTGTCTACTGTATTACATGAGTTCTTTTAAAATCTTCTAATTATCTAATTTTGTGACAGTCATTCTAGTTTGTCACTGAGTTTCAAATTCCATTTTGTTTTAAAGCCCTAGGAAAATTGCACACACGGCTTTAATTAGTATCAATTTGGTTGTCAAATTTTCAAGATGAAGCCATTGTGTTTCAGCATTATTTAAAGCTAGGCAATTGAAATAACTGGGGATTTTTCAAGAATCACTCATTATGACCCAATTTTAAAGTTATTTTAAATGTAACATTAAAAAGAATTATTAACAAGTCTGTATGCTATCTCTTTGGTCTACAATATCTCAAAGTTATATAAAAACCTAATTGCTAGCCAAAGGTCCTTTTACACTTTTCATTGTGTAAAATATACTGTCAACTCAATTATCTGCATCGGGAGAAGTAGAGGTTGAGCAATCCAAAAGGAATTTATGTTTGTCTTTGGGATGTTTTTGCCCTTAAATTTGAATATGGGTGAGTCTGATGTCTGGGGAATTCATGTCAAAATAATGAAGCTGTATTACAAAGATCTCAAATCAGGAAGCTGATGAGTTCAATTTTTTTTTTTTTTTTTGAGTTGCTTTCCCAGGTTGAAAGAAGCAAGTAAAGCTGAGCTCTAGTCCTCATTGGAAGATTAGAATATTGAACCCAGATGTTAAATCATGGGTCTGGGAAGAATTCAGTAGCAGATTAGAAGCTGCTGAAGTAAGGATTTTTAGATCCCTATTAGGTTACAAATTTAGATTCCTATTGGGAAACAACAACAAAAAAGGAAGAGAGATTATGTCATAGGAAAAAAAAACATTTAGAGAAAATACTGCAGAAATTCTGTAAAGAGAACAGGGAATGATATCTGGCCAAGTATTATGTTGGCTTAGAATATCTCTACCAAATTCGATATACTGCATGCCATGGACGTAGAGGTAAATTGGAAAAGGAAGTGAAATAATAAGCTAATGAAGTAAAAACTAGTGTCTTTGAAGATTAGGGCATTTCTTGTGTCCTGGTATGTAAGAAATGCACATACACACAATATTTAAAAACAAATACTCTTTTGAATAATTTTTCACCATATGTATCTTTTACTACCCAATAACAAACTTGAAAATAGACACCTTGAATTTGAAAATATATATGGAATTTGACAGAAACAGCAAATGTTTCTCCTAATGAGAAGTACCTAACACTCTACCTAGCTAGCTTAGTTTGCCACAAAATTTCTAAATTGAAAGGCAGCATGCTTTGTTTATCTTCTTCAACTAGACAGTACATGCCTTAAGGCAAATTACTGTATTATAGTTCTTTATATCCAACGCAGGCTCTAGGAAAACACTTTGCACATAGTAGGTGCATATTTTTGAATGAATGAAGGCATGAATATGGAATGCATGAGTGTCTCTGGTTAAATCTGGCTGCCCCAAATAACAAGAACACAGCAGAGGCAATTTGATCATTTTAGCCCTTTTAATGACCCACCAAATTGCCTCTGCCATGTTGATTGTGTGATCTGCAAGGAACAATTATAGCTACTATAATTTATTTCATTTATATTCCACCTCATTTACAAAAAAATTTTTAGATGGCACCAAAATTGCTCTATTGATCATGCCACCCTGTTTAGTTTTTTTTTTAAGATCCTAACAATGTTCAACATGCTGTGCCATGTATGTTTAGTTTTTCTTTCATAATGGTTCATTTTTAAAAAAATATTTATTTATCTTAGTTGCAGCAGGCAAGCTCCTTAGTTGTGGCACGCAGGGTCCTTAGTTGTGGCATATGAACTCTTAGTTGCAGCACGCATGTGGGATCTAGTTCCCTGACCAGGGATTGAACCCAGGCCCCCTGCATTGGGAGTGTGGAGTCTTATCCACTGCGCCATCAGGGAAGTCGCATGTTTTGGTAACACTTCCTTTGCCTTGGCAGATGTACTGATCTCATTTAACTATGTCATTCCATCTTTGTTGTAAACATATACTCTCTCTCTCTCTCTCTCTCTCTCTTTCTCTCTCTCTCTCTCTCTCTCTCTCTATATATATATATATGGGACACGAGATAGTCCTTCACATTTGTAACTATATTTGTTTTAATAATGGGAATCGATTTACTGGTGTGTAGCTAGCTAGGCAATTAAGAAATGACGCTTTTTTTTCTGTTTCTTAACAATCATATAGATGCCCTTTCAGGAAAACTAATATTTAGCAATAATAGCTAACATTCATTCAGTACTTACCATCTTCCTAGCACTGTGCTTGGCTCTTTAAATGCCTTATTTCTTTTTTATTTAAAACTTTTAATATATGCACATGTAATTTTATATAAATTTATAAGTATGATTATACCATGCATGGTGGGAAGAGCCTGAGGGTCTGGGTGTTTCCCCTTCACATCAAGGCAAGAAAGAGGAACTTAGGGAAACCACTAAAAGAGCTTAATATGTGCTCCCTGGCGTTTGGTGGATTCAGAAGACCGGTGTCAGAATAATGCTTGAAAAATCTAAAAAATGAGGGCTTAAGAGGAAGTCACCAATGGCTGCAGTTGGGAAATCAGTGCCCTTTAGAGTCTGTCACAACAAGAGTTGTGAGGTTTCCCATGGACCAGATCTGGGTGGATAATGTGACAGAGTCAGTCTGGGGTTGTCTTAGTTCCTGCCCAGGAGGAAGCCTCAGTAGAAGTAGGCCAGAAGTGGACCCGCAGAATCCTCAGGGTATGGAAGAAATCACAAATGACTAGCTGGAATAGAGATGGATTGGACACATGCAGAGTGGTGGTCATGGTGATAAGGTTTGCAAAATAACCCAAACATCATCTAAGAGAGAAAGAGCCAGATTTAAACATCTGCCAAGTCTAAAAGGAGCCAATGGCAGCCAGCATCAGCATCAGTTAAGTAAGAATTTTCCTGCCCTGCTTTCCTCTCCTCTCCCTCTGCACTCCAGCTTTGGAGAGTAGTAAAACTATGAGAGGAGCAGTAGAAATGCAATGAAAAGGAAAATAAATGGATCATATTCCCTTTCCTGATTTCTGGCTTCTCTGACTGCAGGCTGCTTTGGGTGCAGCAAATCTGAGCCACATATAGAGAGGAGAAGCCTAAAATATAAATGAAGTTTCTAATTTTGATTATTAAATGGGAATAGAATTTTTTGTTTGCTCCTATATGTTTATTTTATTGTTTCTTAAATTGAGATATAATTGACATATAACATTATATTAGTTTCAGGTGTGCAACATAATGATTCGATAGATGTATTTATTGCAAAAACGATCACCATAATAAGTCTAGTTAACACCCATCACCACACATAGTTAACAGATTTTTTTTCTTGTGATAAGAACTTTAAAGATCTACTGTCTTATAACTTCGAAACATACAAGACAGTATTATTAACTGTAGTCACCATGCTGTACATTGCATCCCCAGGAGTGCCACTCTGTTTTTATTCTAAGTTTCTAGATCTTCTGTCAACAAGTTTCTTGTTATCAGTAAGGAAAATAATCTCAAAGCAGTACCAAGTGGCTTCAGTCACTTTCATACCTTTCCTTCAAATTAAACGTCTGCCTTAAAAGTAAAGCCACTTTTTGACCTTTCCTTCTTTATTTATCCTTGATAGAAATATACTTTGATTAGTTAGAAATCTAAACTGTATACTAGCTTTTAAATTTAGTGTCCAGGTTTCTTTGATATGAATTTATGCAGAAAATGTAGATTTGTTTAAAGATCATAAACCACTTTATTTTTCTGTTATACTTCTCTCTTCTTCCTATCTACACTGGGCCCTCATTATATAATCAGAAAAATAAGTTACTATAATTTTTTTTACCCTGCCTCTTCCTCAAGCTGTCTCATCTATCCTTTTCTTTAGTGGTGAACTTGGAAAAGGAGCCCACTCACATTACTGCTTTCACTTTCTCACTGCCACTCACTCTGATCCTCCCAACTCTGGTTCACGTCTCCAGTGAAACTGCTTTTCAAAGGCCACTCTTGTCCATCCTAAGATTCAAAGGCTCTCTCTTAGGCTTTGTTTTTCTGGATCACGTTTGTGACAGTGCTTAAGGCAGTGCCCAGTAACCAGTCAATTCTTAATACATTTTAGTTCTATTCCCACAAGAATTTGTTTAATATTATTGATTAAATGAATAAATACATAGTATTCTTTATCTGCATAAAAGATCGAGTCAAATGAAGATTTAGGCAGTCCTGGTTTACCTGTTGCTAATGCAGCACAATACATTTCAACACTTTTTCACTCATATCCAGGGTGTGGGGCCCGATATTTTAGAAATTCAGCTCTCATTTGTTGTACTTCATTGCCATGCTTAGTAATATAATTATTTACCTAAAATACAAAATAAATAAGTTCTGGGGATGTAATGTTCAGTATGGTGACTATAGTTAATAAAACTGTATTGTATATTTGAAAGTTGCTAAGAGATTAGGTATTAAAAGTTCTCATCACAAGAAAAAAATGTAACTATGTGAGTTGATGGATGTTAACTAAACTTATTGGGGTGATCATTTTGCAATAGTACATATATCAAATTACTATGTTGTACACCTAAAACAAATACAATGTTATATGTCAAGTATACCTCAATAAAATAGGAAAAATGATATAGTTTTCTGGCAGGGAAATGACTCGGTCCACTGTGACTATAAGCAGTGGGATAGCTGCCTTCCCTATAAGAAATCAAGCATAAGTTTGTTTTCTATATCTGTGACTCTATTTCTGTTTTGTAAATAAGTTCATTTGTACCATTTTTTTAGATTCCACACATAAGTGATATCATATGATATTTGTCTTTCTACTTCACTCAATATGACAATCTCTAGGTCCATCCATGTTGCTGCAAATGGCATTATTTCGTTCTTTTTTATGGCTAAGTAATATTCCATTGTATATATGGGGGGAATGAATTGGGAGATTGGGATTGACATATACACACTACTATATATAAAATACATAACTAATAAGAACTTACTGTATGGCACAGGGAACTCTACTCAATATTCTGTAATGACCTATATGGAAAAAGAATCTAAAAAAGAGCAGATGTATGTATATGTATAACTGACTCACTTTGCTATACGGCAGAAACTAACACAACATTGTAAATCAACTATATTCCGATAAAAAAATTAATAAAAAAAAGAATTCAAGCTAGCAGCCAAATGAAAGTCAGAGAAGGGGATATAGCAAGCTGTTAATTGAATTAAGGTGCCTCCAGATCACAAGCCAGTGGTCTCTTGTCTCAACTTTTATTTTCCACCCTCCTCCCAAGTTTATTGTCTAGAATGGCCTCTGATGAGAGAATCTGCCTCTGTTCCCTAACTTTGGATTCCCCATTCTTTATCACAGCTCCTCTTCCCAGCCCAAAGATATGGACAGCTGTTTCCAGTTTCCCTCTCTGGCAACCCTCAGGCTATCCCACCTGATCACTGCCAAGGCTGAAGGGGGGTAAAAGTTGTTAAACCCTGGGCAGGAAGTAGCCTCAGCTCTGTTATCTAAATTTAGCCTGATGGGAATGAAACCAACCAACATTTATTAAATGCCTACTGTACGCCAGACGTTTAAAAAATAACAGTTTTATTGAGATATAAATTCACCCTTTTAAATTGTATAATTCAGTGGTTTTTTAGTGTATTTGTAGAGTTGTGCAGTTATCACCATTATCTAATTTTAGAACATTTTCATCACCCCAAAAGGAAACCTTGTACTCATTAGCATACACTCCCCAGTCTCCATTTCCCCAACCCCAGAAAACTACTTGACTACTTTATACCTTTATGGTTTTGCCTATTCTGGGCACTTCACATAAATGGAATAATGTATAGCCTTTTATGTCTGGTTTCCTTAAGTTAGACTAATATTTCCAATGTTCATGCATGTTGTAGTGTGTATCAGCACTTCATTTATTTTTATAGCCTATAATATTGCATCGTATGGGTATGTCACATTTTGTTTGTAGATTCATTAGTTGATGGGCAGTTGGGTTGTTTCCACTTTTTAGCTATTATGAATAATGCTACTGTACAAGTTTTTTTGTGAACATAAGTTTTCAGTTCTCTTCAGGATAAATCTAGGAAGGAAAATACTGGGTCATATGGTACTCCATATTTAACTTTTGAGGAATCACCAAACTGATTTCCAAACTGGCTGTACCACTTGATATCTTATCAGCAGTATATGAGTGTTCCAATTTCTTCATATCCTTGCCAATACTTGTTACTGCCCACCTTTTTGATTATAGCCATCCTAGTGGGACTGAAATGATATCTTATTGTGGTTTTGATTTGCATTTGCTGATTAATGATGTTGAACATCTTTTCATGTGCTTATTGACCATTTCTTTGTCTTTTTTTGGAGAAATATCAATTCAAATCCTTTGCCCATTCTCTAATTAGTTGTCTTTTTATTGTTGAGTTGTAAGAATTCTTTATATATTCTGGATACTAGGCCTTCATCAAATAGTACATAATTTGCAAATGTTTTCTCCCAATTTGTGGGTTGTCTTTTCATTTTCTTAATTGTGTCCTTTGAGGGACAAAAGTTTTTAACTTTAATGATGTCCAGTTTATCTATTTTTTCTTTTGTTGCTTGTGCTTTTGGTATCATATCTAAGAGACCGTTGCCTAATCCAGGGTCATGAAGATTTACCTCTTTGCTTTCTTCTAATAGTATTATAGTTTTAGTTCCTACATTTAGATCTATGACCCATTTTTAAATTAATTTTTGTATATTGGGTGAGGGAGGGGTTCAACTTTATTCTTTTGCACATGGATACCCAGTGGTCCCATCATCAGTTGTTGAAAAGATTATCCTTTTCACATTGAATTATATTATCCCTTTTCAAAGATCAATTGACCATAAGTAGAAGTTTCTTTTGTTTCTGGATTCTTGATTCTATTCCACTGATCTGTATCCTTCTGCCACTCCTACATTGCCTTCATTAGCATAGCTTTGTAGTAAGTTTTGAAATTGAAAAATGTGAGTCCTTCAACTTCATTCTTTTTCAAGATTGATTTGGCTTTTCAGGATTCCTTGTATTTTCATATGAATTTTAGGATCAGCTTATTAATTTCTGCAAAAAAACTACCCAGGATTTTCATACTGATTGAGTTGAATTTGTAGATCACTTTGGGGAGTACTGCCATCTTAACAATATTAAGTCTTCTGAATCATATACGTGGAATGTCTCTCCATTTATTTAGATCTTTAATTTCTTTTAAAATGTTTATAGTTTTCATTGTGTAAATATTGCTCTTTTGTTGAATTTATTCCAAAGTGTTTTATTCTTTTTGGTAAATGGAATCTTGTAAATGGAATGCTTTTCTTAATTTCAATTTCAGATTGTTCCTTGATAGTGTATAGAAATATAATTGATTTTTTATACTGATCTTGTGTTCCACAACTTTGCTGAATTCTTCTCTTAGTCCTAATGGTATATTGTGTGGATTCCTTAGGGTTTTCTATGTCCAAGATCATGTCATCTGAAAATAGAGATAGTTTTTATTTCTTCTTTTCCAATCCGAATGCCTTTTACTTCTTTTTCTTGATTTTCCTCTGGCTAGAATCGCCAATACAATGTTGAAGTAAAGTGGCCAGAGCAGACATCATATTCCTGTTTTTGATTTTAGGAGGAAAGCATTCATTATTTCACTGTTAAGTATGATGACAGCTGTGGGTTTTAAATGGATGACCTTTGTCAAGTTGAAGAAATTCCCTTCTATTTCTTATTTATTGGGTGTTTTTATTAAGAAAGGGTGTTAGAATTTGTCACATTTTTTTCTATGTCTATTGAGAAGACCATGTGGTTTTTGGGGTTTTTTCTATTAATATCACATTAATTAATTTTCCAATTTAATCAAACTTTTCATTCCTAGGATAAATCCTACTTGGTGTGTAAACCTTTTAATATATTGCTGGATTTGATTTGCTAGTATTTGCTGGTATTGAGAATTTTAACCTCTATATTCATAAGAAATATTGGTCTGTAGTTTGCTTCTTTTGTGGTGTCTGATTTTTATATAAGGGTAATACTGGCCTCATATAATAAATTGGGGAAAGTTTCCTCCTTTTCTATTTTACAAAAAAGTTTTAAAATGATTGATGTTAAGTCTTATTTAAAAGCTGAGTAGAACCCTGGGTGGATTTTTAAATTACTAATTTAATATCTTTACATATCATGATTTTGTTCAGATTTTCTATTTCTTCTTGACTCAGTTTTGGTAGTTTGTCTTTACAAGAATATATTCAATCTAGGCTATTGAATTTGTTGGCAAACAATTTTTCATTCCCTTATACTCCTTTTAATTTTTTTTATAGGAGTATAGTTGCTTTACAATGTTCTGTTAGCTTCTACTGTGCAGCAAAATGAATCAGCCATACATATACGTATATCCCCTCCCTTTTGGATTACCCTCCCATTTAGGACACCACAGTGCATTAAGTAGAGTTCCATGTGCTGTACATTATGTTCCTGTCAGTTGTCTATTTTATACGTACTATGAGTAGTGTATATGTGTCAATCCCAATCTCCCAATTCCTCCCAACCCACTCCTTTCCCCCTTGGTATCCATACATTAGCTCTCTACGTCTGTGTCTCTATTTCTGCTTGGCAGATAAGGTCATCTATACCATTTTTCTAGATTCCACATATATGAGTTAATATACAATATTTGTTTTTCTCTTTCTGAGTTACTTCACTCTGTATGACACTCTCTAGGTCCATCCATGCCTCTACAAATAACCCCATTCCGTTCCCTTTTATAGCTGATTAATATTCCATTGTATATATGTACCACATTTTCTTTATCCATTCCTCTGTTGATGGACATTTAGGTTGCTTCCATGTCCTGGCTATTGTAAATAGTGCTGCTATGAACACTGGGGTGCATGTGTCTTTTGAATTATGGTTATCTCTGGGTATATGCCCAGTAGTGACATTGCTGGCTCATATGGTAGTTCTATTTTTAGTTTTTTAAGGAACCTCCATACTGTTCTCCATGCTGTATCAATATGCATTCCCACCAACAGTGTAAGAGGGTTCCCTTTTCTCCACACCCTCTCCAGCATTTATTGTTTGTAGATTTTTTGATGATAGCCATTCTTACCAGTGTGAGGTGATACCTCATTGTAGTTTTGATTTGCATTTCTCTAATAATTAGTGATGTTGAACATCTTTTCATGTGTTTTTTGGCCATCTATATGTCTTCTTTTGAGAAATGTCTATTTAGGTCTTCTGCCCATTTTTGGATTGTGTTGTTTGTTTTTTTGATATTGAGCTTCATGAGCTGCTTATATATTTTGGTGATTAATCCTTTGTCAGTTGCTTTGTTTGCAAATATTTTCTCCCATTCTGAGGGTTGTTTTTTCGTCTTGTTTATGGTTTCCTTTGCTGTGCAAAAGCTTTTAGGTTTCATTAGGTCCCATTTGTTTATTTTTGGTTTTATTTCCATTACTGTAGGAGGTGGGTCAAAAAAGATCTTGCTACAATTTATGTCAAAGAGTGTTCTCCCTATGTTTTCCTTGGAGAGTTTTATAGTGTCTGACCTTATATTTAGGCCTTTAATCCATTTTGAGTTTATTTTTGTGTATGGTGTTAGGGAGTGTTCTAATTTCATTCTTCTACATGTAGGTATCCAGTTTTCCCAGCACCATTTATTGAAGAGGCTATCTTTTCTCTATTGTATACCTTTGCCTCCTTTGTCATAGATTAGGTGGCCATAGGTGGGTGGATTTATCTCTGGGCTTTCTATCCTATTCCATTGATCTATATTTCTGTTTTTATGCCAATACCATACTGTCTTGATTACTGTAGCTTTGTAGTATAGTCTGAAGTCAGGGAGCCTGATTCCTCCAGTTCTGTTTTTCTTTCTCAAGATTGCTTTGGGTATTTGGGGTCTTTTGTGTCTCCATACAAACTGTAAAATTGTTTGTTCTAATTACAGGAGGAATGCCATTGGTAATTTGATAGGGATTGCATTGAATTTGTAGATTGCTTGGGTAGTATAGTCATTTTCACAATATTGATTCTTCCAATCCAAGAACATGGTATTCTCTCCATGTGTTTGTGTCATCTCTGATTTCTTTCAACATTATCTTATAGTTTTCTGTGTCCAGGTCTTTTGCCTCCTCATGTATGTTTATTCCTATGTATTTTATTCTTTTTGTTGCAATGGTAAATGGGATTGTTTCCTTAATTTCTCTTTCTGATCTTTTGTTATTAGTGTTTAGGAATGCAAGAGATTTCTGTGTATTAATTTTCTATCCTTCAACTTTACTAAATTCATTGATTAGCTCTAGTAGTTTTCTGGTGGCATCCGTAGGATTTCCCATGTATAGGATCATGTCATCTGCAAACAGTGAGAGTTTTACTTCTTTTCCTCCTTAGGTAGGTTTATTCCTAGGTATTTTATTCTTTTTGTTGCAGTGGTAAATGGGAGTGTTTACTTAATTTCTCTTTCAGATTTTTCATCATTAGTGTATAGGAATGCAAGAGATTTCTGTGCATTAATTTTGTATCCTGCTACTTTACCAGATTCATTGATTAGCTCTAGTAGTTTTCTGAATCCTTAGGATTCTCTATGTATAGTATCATGTCATCTGCAAACTGTGACAGCTTGACTTCATTTCAGGTTGGATTCCTTTTATTTCTTTTTCTTCTCTGATTGCTGTGGCTAACACTTCCAAAACTATGTTGAATAATACTGGTGAGAGTGGACAACCTTGTCTTGTTACTGATCTTAGAGGAAATGGTTTCAGTTTTTCACCATTGAGAACAATGTCGGTGGTGGGTTTGTCATATATGGCCTTTATGATGTTGAGGTAAGTTCCCTCTATGCCTACTTTCTGGAGGGCTTTTATCATAAATCAGTGTTGAATTTTGTCGAAAGCTTTCTCTGCATCTATTGAGATGATCATATGGTTTTTCTCCTTCCATTTGTTAATATGGTGTATCACATTGATTTACTTGTGTATATTGAAGAATCCTTGCATTCCTGCATAAACCCCCCTTGATCATGGTGTATGATCCTTTTAATATGCTGTTGGATTCTGCTTGCCAGTATTTTCTTCAGGATTTTTGCATCTATGTTCATCAGTGCTATTGGCCTGTAGTTTTCTTTCTTTGTGACATCTTTGTCTGGTTCTGGTATCAGGGTGATGGTGGCCTTGTAGAATGAGTTGAGGAGTGTACCTCCCTCTGCTATATTTTGGAAGAGTTTGAGAAGGATAGGTGTTAGCTCTTCTCTAAATGTTTGACAGAATTCCACTGTGAAGCCAGCTGGTCCTGGGCTTTTGTTTGTTGGAAGATTTTTGCTCACAGTCTCAATTTCAGTACTTGTGATTGGTCTGTTTATATTTTCTATTTCTTCCTGGTTCACTCTCTGAACGTTGTGCTTTTCTAAGAATTTGTCCCTTTCTTTCAGGTTGTCCATTTTATGGACATATAGTTGCTTGTAGTAATCTCTCATGATCCTTTATATTTCTGCAGTGTCAGTTGTTACTTCTCCTTTTTCATTTATAATTTTCTTGATTTGAGTCTTCTCCCTTTTTTTCTTGATGAGTCTGGCTAATGGGTTATCAATTTTGTTTATCTTCTCAAAGAACCAGCTTTTAGTTTTATTGATCTTTGCAATTGTTTCCTTCATTTCTTTTTTCATTTATTTCTGATCTGATCTTTATGATTTCTTTCCTTCTGCTAACTTTGGGGCGTTTTTTTGTTCTTCTTTCTCTAATTGCTTTAGGTGTAAGGTTAGGTTGTTTATTTGAGATGTTTCTTGCTTCTTGAGGTAGGATTGTGTTGCTATAAACTTCCCTCTTAGAACTGCTTTTGCTGCATCGCATAGTTTTTGGGTTGTCGTTTGTTTCTAGGTATTTTTTGTTTGTTTGTCATTTGTTTCTAGGTATTTTTTGATTTCCTCTTTGATTTCTTCAGTGATCTCTTGGTTATTTAGTAATGTATTGTTTAGCCTTCATGTATTTTTTGATTTCCTCTTTGATTTCTTCAGTGATCTCTTGGTTATTTAGTAATGTATTGTTTAGCCTTCATGTATTGGTATTTTCTACAGATTTCTTCCAGTAATTGATATCTAGTCTCACGGCATTGTGGTTGGAAAAGATACTTGATACAATTTCAGTTTTCGTAAATTTACTAAGGCTCTATTTGTGACCCAAGATGTGATCTATCCTGGAAACTGTTCCGTGTGTACTTGAAAAGAAATTGTATTTTACTGCTTTCAGGTGGAATATCCTATGAATATCAATTAAGTCTATATGGTCTATTGTGTCATTTAAAGCTTGTGTTTCCTGATTTATTTTATCTGGATGATGTGTCCATTGGTGTAAGTGGGATGTTAAAATCTCCCACTATTATTGTGTTACTGTCCATTTCCCCTTTTATAGCTATTAGCATTTTCCTTATGTATTGAGGTTCTCCTATGTTGGGTGCATAGATATTTACAATTGTTATATCTTCTTCTTGGATTGATCCCTTGATTATTATGCAGTGTCCTTCCTTGTTTCTTGT
This sequence comes from Grampus griseus, assembly GCF_964374135.1. Lineage (NCBI taxonomy): Eukaryota > Metazoa > Chordata > Mammalia > Artiodactyla > Delphinidae > Grampus > Grampus griseus. The sequence continues at coordinate 99,842,360 of NC_139018.1, forward strand.
AATATTCTTTATTTTAAAGTCTATTGTGTCTGATATGAATATTGCTACTCCAGCTTACTTTTGATTCCCACTTGCATGGAATATCTTTTTCCATCCCCTCACTGTCAGACTGTATGTGTCCCTAGGTCTGAGGTGGGTCTGTTGTAGACAGCGTATACACTTGTCTTGTTTTTGTATCCATTCAGCTAGTCTGTGTCTTTTGGTTGGACCATGTAATCCATTTACATTTAAGGTAATTATCTGTATGTATGTCCCTATTACCATTTTCCTAATCGTTTTGGGTTTGTCCTTGTAGGTCTTCTTTCTTTTCTTGTGTTTCCTGCCTAGAGAAGTTCCTTTAGCATTTGTTGTAAAGCTGGTTTGGTGGTGCTGAATTCTCTTAGCTTTTGCTTTTCTGTAAAGCTTTTGATTTCTCCATCAAATCTGAATGAGATCCTCTCTGGGTAGAGTAGTCTTGGTTGTAGGTTTTTGCGTTTCATCACTTTAAATATGTCCTGCCACTCCCTTCTGGCCTGCAGAGTTTCTGCTGAAAAATCAGCTGATAACCTAATGGGAATTCCACTGTAGGTTATTTGATGCTTTTCCCTTGCTGCTTTTAATATTTTTTCTTTCATTTAATTTTTGTTAGTTTGATTCATATGGGTCTTGGCATGTTTCTCCTTGGGGTTATCCTGCCTGGGACTCTCTATACTTCCTAGACTTGGGTGGCTATTTCATTTCCCATGTTATGGAAGTTTTCAACTATAATCTCTTCAAATATTTTCTCAGGCCCTTTCCCTTTCTCTTCTTCTTCTGGGACCCCTATAATTTGAATGTTAGTGCATTTAACGTTGTCCCAGAGGTCTCTGAGACTGTCCTCAAATCTTTTCATTCTTTTTTCTTTCTTCTGTTCTTTGGCAGTTATTTCCACCATTCTGTCTTCCAGCTCACTTATTCGTTCTTCTGCCTTAGTTATTCCGCTGTTGATTCCTTCTAGTGTATTTTTCATTTCAGTTATTGTTCATCACTGATTGTGGGTTCTTTAGTTCTTCTAGGTCCTTGTAAATCTTCTCGACCCATGTCTCCATTCTATTTCCGCGATCTTGGATCATCTTTACTATCATTACTCTGAATTCTTTTTCATGTAGATTGCCTATTTCCTCTTCATTTATTTGGTCTTGTGGGATTTTACCTTGCTCCTTCCTATGTAACATATTTCGCTGTCATCTCATTTTGTCTAACCTACTGTGTTTATGGTCTTCTTTCCACAGGCTGCAAGGTCGTAGTTCCTCTTGCTTCTCTTGTCTGCCCCCTGGTGAATGAGGTTGGTCCAGGGGCTTGTGTAGGCATCTTGGTGGGAGGGCCTGGTGCCTGCACTCTGGTGGGTGGAGTTGATTCTTTTCCTCTGAAGGCCAGGGCCTCTTCAGGTGGTGTGTTTTTGGGTGTCTGTGAGCTTAGTACGATTTTAGGCAGCCTGTTTACTGATGGGTGTGGCTGTGCTCCTGTCTTGCTGGTTGTTTGGTGTGAGGTGTCTAGTACTGGAGCCTGCAGGCTGTTGTGTGGGACTTGGACTTGGTGTTAATATGGATACGTCTGGGAGCACGCACGCTGATTAATATTCCCTGGATCAAGGAATTCTCTGGCGGTCTAGTGTCCTGGACTCTGTGCTCCCACCTCAGAAGCACAGACCTGACCCTTGGCCAGGGAACCAAGAGTCCACCAGCTGCACAGCAAAACATGAGAGAAAAGAGAGGAAAAAAAAAAGGAAAGGAAAAAAAAGTAAAAATTAAAGGAAGCAAACAGATGAACAAAACCCAAGACGAATAGCAAAACAACATCAAACAAACAGCAGCAACAACAGCACAACACACACACATGCACACACACACTCTCAGAAAAAAGAGGAAAAAAAATTTAAGGAAAATGAAGGAACAGAAAAACAAAAATGCTAAAATTAGAACAGTAAGAACTAAACTAACAAAAACAAAGAATGAAAAATAAAAAACAGAAAACAAACAGAGCAAAAGAAGCAAAGAAAACATAAAATATACACAAAAAAAACATGAAAAAGACTCCCTCTTGCGAGAGCACCAGAATCACAACTAACTGCTGAACAATCACGGACAGGAAGACACTGGAACTCACCTAAAAAGATACCCCGCATCCAAAGACAAAGGAGAAGCCACAATGAGACAGTAGGAGGGGCGTAATCACAATAAAATCAAATCCCATAACTTCTGGGTGGGTGACTCACAAACTGGAAAACACTTATACCACAGAAGTCCACCCATCGGAGTGAAGGTTCTGAGCCCCACGTCAGGCTTCCCAACCTGGGGGTCCAGCAACAGGAAGAGGAAGTCCTAGAGAATCAGACTTTGAAGGCTAGCGGGATTTGATTGCAGGACTTTGACAGGACAGGGGAAACAGAGACTCCACTCTTGGAGGGCACACACAAAGTAGTGCGCACATCAGGACCCAGGGGAAGGAGCAGTGACCCCATAGGAGACTGAACCAGACCTACCTGCTAGTGTTGGAGGGTTTCCTGCAGAGGTGGGGGGTGGTGGCTGTGTCTCAAAGTGAGGACAAGGACACTGGCAGCAGAAGTTCTGGGAAGTACTCCTTGGCGTGAGCCCTGCCAGAGTCCACCATTAGCCCCACCAAAGAGCCTGGGTAGGCTCCAGTGCTGGGTCACCTCAGGCCAAACAAACAGCAGGGAGGAAACCCAGCCCTACCCAGCAGCAGAAAAGTGGATTAGAGTTTTACTGAGCTCTGCCCACCAGACGAACAGCCAGGTCTACCCACCACCAGTCCCTCCCATCAGGAAACTTGCATAGACCTCTTAGATAGCCTCAACCACCAGAGAGCAGACAGCAGAAGCAAGAAGAACTACAATCCTGCAGCCTGTAGAACAAAAACCAGATTCACAGAAAGATAAACAAGATGTAGGCAGACGGCTATGTATCAGCTGAAATAACAAGATAAAACCCCAGAAGAACAACGAAATGAAGTGGAAATAGGCAACCTTCCAGATAAAGAATTCAGAATAATGATAGTGAACGTGATCCAAGACCTCAGAAAAAGAATGGAGGCAAAATCGAGAAGATGCAAGAAATGTTTAACAAAGACTTAGAAGAACTAAAGAACAAACAAACAGAGATGAGCAATACAATAACTGAAATGAAAACTACAGTAGAAGGAATCAATAGCAGAATAACTGAGGCAGAAGAACGGATAAGTGACCTGGAGGACAGACTGGTGGAATTCACTGCTGCAGAACAGAATAAAGAAAAAAGAATGATAAGAAATGAAGACAGCCTAAGAGACCTCTGGGACAACATTAAACACAAGATTCGCATTATAGGGGTCCCAGAAAGAGAAGAGAGAGAGAATGGACCCGAGAAAGTATTTGAAGAGATTATAGTCAAAAACTTCCCTAAGATGGGAAAGGAAATAGCCACCCAAGTCCAGAAGTGCAGAGAGTCCCATACAGGATAAACCCAACGAGAAACATGCCGAGACACATAGTAATCAAATTGGCAAAAATTAAAGACGATGAAAAATTATTGGAAACAGCAAGGGAAAAACAACAAATGGCATACAAGGGAACTCCCATAAGGTTAACTGCTGATTTCTCAGCAGAAACTCTACATGCTAGAAGGGAGTGGCATGACATATTTAAAGCGATGAAAGGTAAGAACCTACAACCAAGATTACTCTACCCAGCAAGGATCTCATTCAGATTCAATGGAGAAATCAAAAGCTTTACATACAAGCAAAAGCTAAGAGAATTCAGCACGACCAAACCAGCTCTACAACAAGTGTTAAAGGAACTTCTCTAAGTGGGAAACACAAGAGAAGAAAAGAACCTACAAAAACAAATGCAAAACAATTAATAAAATGTTCATAGGAATATACATAACAATAATTACCTTAAACGTGAAAGGATTAAATGCTCCAAACAAAAGACACAGGCTTGCTGAATGTATACAAAAACCCATATATATGCTGTCTACAGGAGACCCACATCAGACTTAGGGACACATACAAAATGAAAGTGAGGGGATGCAAAAAGATATTCCATGCAAATGGAAATCAAAGAAATCTGTAGTGGCAATACTCATATCAGACAAAATAGACTTTAAAATAAAGAATGTTACAAGAGACAAGGAAGGACACTACATAATGATCAAGGACTCAATCCAAGAAGAAGATATAACAATTATAAACATATATGACACCCAACATAAGAGCACCTCAATACATAAGGCAACTGCTAGCAGCTATAAGAGAGGAAATCGACAGTAACACAATAATAGTGGGGGACTTTAACACCTCAGTTACACCAATGGACAGATCATCCAAGCAGAAAATTAATAAGGAAACACAAGCTTTAAATGACACAATAGACCACATAGATTTAATTGATATTTGTAGGACATTCCATCCAAAAACAGCAGATTACACTTTCTTCTCAAGTGTGCCCGGAACATTCTCCAGGATAGATCACATCTTGGGTAAGAAATCAAGCCTCAGTAAATTTTAGAAAATAGAAATCATATCAAGCATCTTTTCTGACCACAATGCTATGAGATTAGAAATCAATTACAGGGAAAAAAATATAACAAACACATGGAGGATAAACAATACATTACTCAGTAACTAAGAGATCACTGAAGAAACCAAAGAGGAAATCAAAAAATACCCAGAGAGAGATGACAATGAAATGAAAACACGAAGATCCAAAACCTATGGGATGTAGCAAAAGCAGGTGTAAGAGAGAAGTTTATAGGGACACAAGCCTACCTAAAGAAATAAAAAAAAATCCCTAATAAACAATCAAACCTTACACCTAAAGGAACTAGAGAAAGAACAAACAAAAGCCAAAGTTAGTAGAAGGAAAGAAAGCATAAAGATCAGAGCAGAAATAAATAAAATAGAAGCAAAGAAAACAATAGCAAAGATCAATAAAACTAAAAGCTGGTTCTTTGAGAAGATAAACTAAATTGACAAACCATTGGCCAGACTCATCAAGAGAAAGAGGAAATGGACTCAATAAATTTAGAAATGAAAAAGGAGAAGTTACAACAGACACCACAGAAATACAAAGCATCCTAATAGACTACTACAAGCAACTCTATGCCAATAAAATGGACAACTTGGAAGAAATGGACAAATTCTTAGGAAGTTATAACCTTCCAAGACTGAACTAGGAAGAAATAAAAAATATGAAGAAACCAATCACAAGTAATGAAATTGAAACTGTAATTAAAAAATCTTCCAAGAAACAAACGTCCAAGACTAGATGGCTTCACAGGTGAATTCTGTCAAACATTTAGAGAAGAGCTAACACCCATCCTTTTCAAACATTTCCAAAAAATTGCAGAGGAAGGAACACTCCCAAACTCATTCTATGAGGCCACCATCACCCTGATACCAAAACCAGACAAAGATACTACAAAAAAAGAAAATTACAGACCAATATCACTGATGAACATAGATGCAAAAATCCTCAACAAAATACTAGCAAACAGAATCCAGAAGCACATTAAAAGGATCATGCACCATGATCAAGTGGGATTTAACCCAGGAATGCAAGGATTCTTCAATATATGCAAATCAATCAATGTGAAAAGCCATATTAACAAATAGACGAATAAAAACCGTATGATCATCTCAATAGATGCAGAAAAAGCTTCTGACAAAATTTAACACGCATTTATGATAAAAACTCTCTAGAAAGTGGCCATAGAGGGAAGCTACCTCAACATAATAAAGGCCATATATGACAAACCCACAGCAAACATCATTCTCAATGGTGAAAAACTGAAAGCATTTCCTCTAAGATCAAGAACAAGACAAGGATGTCCACTCTCACTACTATTATTCAACATAGTTTTGGAAGTCCTAGCCACAGCAATCAGAGAAGAAAAAGAAATAAAATGAATACAAATTGGAAAAGAAGTAAAACTGTCACTGTGTACAGGTGACATGATACGATACATAGAGAATCCTAAAGATGCCACCAAAAAACTACTAGAGCTAATCAATGAATTTGGTAAAGTTGCAGGATACAAAATTAATGCACAGAAATCTCTTGCATTCCTATACACTAATGATGAAAAATCTGAGAGAGAAATTAAGTAAACACTCCCATTTACCACTGCAACAAAAAGAATAAAATATCTAGGAATAAACCTACCTAGGGAGACAAAATACCTGTATGCAGAAAAGTATAAGGCACTGCTGAAAAAAATTAAGGATGATACCAAGAGATGGAGAGATATACCATGTTTTTGGATTGGAAGAATCAATATTGTGAAAATGACTATACTATCTAAAGCTATCTACAGATTCAGTGCAATCCCTATCAAATTACCAATGACATTTTTTACAGAACTAGAACAAAAAAATCTTAAAATTTGTATGGAGACACAAAAGACCTCGAATAGCCAAAGCAGTCTTGAGGGAAAAAAACCGAGTTGGAGGAATCAGACTTCCTGACTTCAGACTATACTACAAAGCTACAGTCATTAAGACATTATGGTACTGGCACAAAATCAGAAATATAGATCAATGGAACAAGATAGAAAGCCCAGAGATAAACCCACGCACCTATGGTCAACTAATCTATGACAAAGGAGGCAAGGATATACAATGAAGAAAAGACAGTCTCTTCAATAAGTGGTGCTGGGAAAACTGGACAGCTACATGTAAAAGAATGAAATTAGAACACTCCCTAACACCAGGCACAAAAATAAAGTTGAAATGGGTTAGAGACCTTAATGTAAGACTGGACACTATAAAAGTCTTAGAGGAAAACATAGGAAGAACACTCTTTGACATAAATCACAGCAAGATCTTTTTTGATCCACCTCCTAGAGTAATGGAAATAAAAACAAAAATAAACAAGTGGGACCTAATGAAACTTAAAAGCTTTTGCAAAGGAAAGGAAACTACAAACAAGACGAAAGCACAACCCTCCGAATGAGAGAAAATATTTGCAAATGAATCAACAGACAAAGGATTAATCTCCAAAGTATATAAACAGCTCATGCAGCTCAATATTATAAAAACAAACAACGCAATCAAAAAACGGACAGAAGACCTCAATAGACATTTCTCCAAAGAAGACATACAGCTGGCCAAGAAGCACATGAATAGCTGCTCAACATCACTAATTATTAGAGAAATGCAAATCAAAACTACAGTGAGGTATCACCTCAAACCAGTTAGAATGGGCATCAGAAAATCTACAAACAACAAATGCTGGAGAGGGTGTGGAGAAAAGGGAGCCCTCTTGCACTGTTGGTGGAAATATAAATTGATACAGTCACTATGGAGAACAGTATGGAGGTTCCTTAAAAAACTAAAAATCAAATTACCATATGACCCAGCAAGCCCACTACTGGGCATATACCCAGAGAAAACCATAGTTCAAAAAGACACATGCACCCCAATGTTCACTGCAGCACTATTTACAATAGTCAAGTCATGAAAGCAACCTAAATGTCCATCGATAGACGAATGGATAAAGAAGATGTGGTACACATATACAATGTAATATTACTCAGCCATAAAACGGAATGAAATTGTGTCATTTGTAGAGGCGTGAATGGATCTAGAGACTGTCATACAGAGTGAAGTAAGTCAGAAAGAGAAAAACAAATATCGTATATTAACGCACATATGTGGAACCTAGAAAAAGGGTACCAATGAACCAGTTTGCAGGGCAGAAATAGAGACACAGAAGTAGAGAACAAACGTATGGACACTAAGGCGGGAAAGCATCAGGGGGTGGGGGTGGGGGTGGAATGAATTGGGAGATTGGGATTGACATGTATACACTAATATGTATAAAATGAATAACTAATAAGAACCTGCTGTATAAAAAATAAATAAAATAAAATTCAAAAAAATGAAAAAAAAGAAATAAAATAAAAAACAGATATCAAAGAACAAAAGCAAGGAAAAAACCACAAAGCAACAACAGTAAAGTAAAAATAGAAAAATTTTAAATAATATATTTTGAAAAAAGATTAAGAATATAAGAATAAAAATCAAATATAAAAGATAAAATATAATAAAAGCAACAACACCAACAGCTGAGCAAAAAAACCAAAAAAATAATATTAGTACTAAGAATATTTTCCTGGGGCCTCCTCTGTCAGTGTACTTGCTCCCAGAGTGACCCAGTGCCAATCCCCGCCTCCTCAGGAGGCCCTCCAATACCTCTAGGTAGGTCTCTGGACCTGCTGTGGGAACTGTGGAGCCAGCAGAGACTCTGACCTGGCCCGATTCCTGAGTGCACTTGTCCCCAGAGTCCAATGCTGTGACAGCTAGACCAGTCTCAAATGTTGAAACAGTCGTCGTCTGTTCAGGTATTCCACAGATGCAGGATTTACCCAGCCGACATCGGGGGTTTAATCCACAGCTTGTGCAGGTGCATGGCAAGATTTCCATTTCTCTTCCTTAGTCGCACTGCCCCTGAAGCTCAGTTTTGGTTTTGACCCCACCTCACTGTGTGCGCCACCCTCGGGAGTCTGTTCCTTGCCCAGGCAGGAGAGAGCAAAAGCAGCGGCTGCTTGGGGCACCCTTTCTCACTCATGTTGTGGCCTGGATACTGTGGCCACAATTGAAGTGTCTGCAAGTTGCCCGCAGCAACGGGTCCAGCAAACAGTTGGAAAAGACTGTGGCGCTGGCAAATGGGAACAGGGGCAGCCTGCCCCCGCCCGCCCGCATGCCTCTCAACAATGGTTCCTCCCTTTCCAGGCAGCCTGCTCTTCCTCTAGGGTCATTCCTGGCCACACCTCCCCTCACTCCCGTCCCTTCTGCTGTATCCGTGTAGCCCACAGCATTCCTCTCCCTGGATTCGTTCTCCCAGCCCCACGCTTTAGCACTCAGCCCCCTCCAGCATCTTCAGGCTCTTGTCCCAGGCAGGGGTGCCCAGGCCTGATTCCCAAGGAGGCTTTGGGATGGGCAGTGCTCAGGCCCCCGGAGCCCACGCAGGAGGAGGAGACCCTGGCCCAGGCGGGGGAGTGGGCCTGCTCAGATGGGAGCTCCTCCCAGTGCCCGCAGAGGGTGAAGAAGCTGGCGGTTGGGGGTTGGCAAAAGGGCTTATAATGGCTCTGCCCCTTGCACACCACTTGACAATGACCCTGTGCTTTTATGGTATCTCAGGCTTCTTCTGCAGACTTACCCAGTTGTGGAGTTTCTTACTCCTGTCCCTTCAGGCTGTCTTTTCACAGCCAACAGCTGTCCCTTCCCTGGGTCCACACTCCAAACCCCACTTTCTAGCACCCAGCCCCCTTTTGCAACAGGTGACTCGTGATTCAGGAATGTGCAGAGCAGTGGTGTAGACCCTGAATACAGTTCTTACTTTGTCCTGCCTTCCACAGACTGTCTGCTGCATTCTCCTTTGATCCCCCAAACGTGCTTTTCTGTCACAGCTGATTCTCCCACCGTGAGGGAGTTTTTCTGAGTGTGGGGACCTCCGCTCACCTTCAGCTTCTCACCATGGTTGCTGGTCCCTTTTTTGATTCCTCTTTTCTTTTTTTTCTTTTCTTTCTTTTTTTTAGGTGTCCAAAGTTTTCTGCTAATGTTCAGCGGGTGAACTGTGGGAATTGTTCCATCTGTAGATAAATTTGCAATGTACCCGTGAGCGACGAATTCTGCATTCTCCTATTCCGCCATCTGGATTCCCTCCCTCCTCCTTTTAATTTTTGTAACGTAGTAAATAGCTCCTTTTCATTTGTACTATTAATACTTTTAGTTTTCTCTCTTTTTCTTTATCAGTCTAGCTAAAGGATTGTCGATTTTGTTGATCTTTTCAAAGAACTAACTTCTAATTTTGTTGATTTTCTCTATTTTTTATTTTCCATTTCATTTATTGCACTCTAGTCTTTATTTTCTTCTTTCTGCTTGCTTTGGATTTAGTTTATGCTTCTTTTTCTAGTTTATTAAGGCAAAACTTTAGGCAACTGATTTGAGATCTTCTTTTTTAATACTGGTGCTTATAGGTATACATTTCACTCTAAGCATATATTTAGCTGTTCCATAAGTTTTTTGTGTGTGTGTTTTCATTTTCATTCATTTCAACATATTTCCTAATTTCCCTTGTGATTTACTCTTTGACCAACTGATTATTTATGAGTGTGTTGTTCAATTTCCTCATATCTGAGAATTTTCCAAATTTCCTTGTTATTGATTTCTAATTTTATTCCATTGTTGTGGTAGAACATATGTTGTATGATTTCAGTTCTTTTAAATTTATTGAGGCTTTTTTTATGGCCTAACATGTGATCTTTCCTTGAGAATGTTCCATGTGCTCTTGAGAAGAATGTATATTCTGCTGTTTTTTTTCTCATGGTTACTGTGTGTGTGTGTGTGCGTGTGTGTGTGTGTGATGAGAACACTTAAGATCTACTCTCTCAGCAGATTTCAATTATACAATACAGAATCATTAACTACAGTCACCATCGTGTACATTGGATACCCAGAACTTATTCATCTTATAACTGAAAGTTATACCGTGTGACTGACATCTCCCCATTTCTTCTGCCCTCCAGCTTTTAGCAACCACTGTTTGACTCTCTGGTTGTATGAGTTCAATTTTTTTAGAGTCCACAGATAATTGAGATCATACAGTATTTGTATTTTTCTGTCTGGCTTATTTCATTTAGCATAATGTCCTCTAGGTTCATCCATGTTGTTGTAAATGGCAGGACTTACTTCTTTTTTATGAAAGAAAGTATTCCATTGTATATGTATATGTGTGTGGGTGTGTGTATGTGCATGTTTGTGCATGTATATATGTATTTATATTTCACATTTTCTTTATCCATTCATCCTTTGACAGACACATACGTTTTTTTCCATGTCTTGGATAATTTGAATAATGCTGCAATGAACCTGAGCTTCCAAGGTCAAGGTTCTAGCTGATTCATTTTCTGGTAGGCGCTCTCTTCCTAGCTTGTCTTCTCACTATGATGATGTTCTTACTATATCCTCACATGGCCTTTCTTCTGTGTACAGAGAGAGAAGTGAGCTCTCTGGTGTTTCTTCATATAAGGACACTAATCCTATCAGATCAGAGCCCCACTCTTATGACATCATTTACCCTTAATTATCTATATATAGGCCCTATCTCCAAATACAGTTACACTTGGGGTAGGGCTTCAATATAGGAATTTGGGAAGCATGCAAATATTCAGTCCATAACAATGCTTAACACTTAACACAATGGCTATAAATAGTCCTAAAATAGACTAAAGAAGGACCACATTAAAAATACGTGCCATTCAAAAAAAGCCGTAAGACTGAAGTCTGGGAACTACCATGGCAGTTTGTTGGCACATGGATATATATTGATTATTTTATTCACATTGAAAGAGTAAAAGGAAGAGAGAATTCATTTGCAAGAAGACGTAAGAATTCTCATGCTCGAGAAAGACACCTTTGGGTACCACTGTTTTATGAGGTAAGGTCCCATGTTGTCATCCTGAGCTGTGTTCACCCCAATACTTCAGCATTTCTGAATGTGGCTGGAGGACTCATAGGGTGAGGTTGCTGAAGATCTATTTGCTTGGTGAAAGAACAATGCTTCAGGGTCAGAGTGAAGGAAAAACTCAGAGAAGAGCAAAATGCCTGACCCTCAGTTTGCCATTGTGTTGGCTTTCTTCCATTTCTCCCTCGTCTCTACCCTTCTCTACCCTGTTTTCTCCTCCAGAAAGCTGACCTATATAGAGCACATCAATAGGCTTCCTCACCCTTTAGCTTTTACCTGAAGACAATTATCCAATCCAAGTTTTAAAAGAGATAAGGTAAATGGGTGGAAACTGGTCATATGTCAAAATGGAGCTAGATAACGAAAGCCAGTAAGGCCTGAAATTGAATGAGGTGAAGGCCAAAGGAAGCTGATGTTGAGCAAAGACCTTCAGGGTAGGGACTTCCCTGGCAGTCCAGTGGGTAAGACTTCGCCTTCCAATGCAGGGGGTGCAGGTTCCATCCCTGGTTGGGGAGCTGAGATCCCACATGCCTCGTGGCTTGTGGCCAAAAAAACCAAAACAGAAGCAGTATTGTAACAAATTCAATAAAGACTTTAAAAATGGTCCACATCAAAAAAAAATCTTTAAAAAAATAAAAAAGACCTTCAGAGTAGATGGAGAGATTCCCAAGCCAACGTGCATAAAGCTGTAGCGGTTTTTAATATAGTTTGAGCCTTGATTGGTATGGGCCTCTAAGAGCTTTTATAGAAGCCAGAGAAGAGCAGATTTAATGCTCTGGGTTCTTAGCAATAAGAATTCAGATAGCAAGAAACATATCCAAGTATTTAAGTAATCACGGTGTTGCATAAGAACAGAAGACTGCTGCAGTCCAGCCTAAGTCATTATAAAGAAGAATTCAACTACATACTAACTCAAGAAGACAAAGGTCATAGCTGTGAAGGAAGAACAATGATTTTATTTGGATCTAGATGTTGCATGGCATGACACATACTAAAAGTTACTTTCTCTGGAGTAAAATGCAGGAGATTTTGTATTTCTGGAGTAAAATATATTGGATTTTGAATTTCCAGCAGTATCATCTAAGCTATTACAAGAGCCATGAAGTAAAGAGGGGGTAGTCATTCTTCAGGGCCATCACAATTGTCAAAATGAAAACAGCTCATATGTTATTAAATAGGAATGCCACTGCTGTGCTAGAGCTGGGGATAATCTAAAAGCCTCATAATTTTGCCCAACAGAGGGACCCATTTTCAGTCAGGCTGTAATCAGGAAGAAATTCTTCCACCTCAGGGGAATGTTATATATAATATGGTGTGTATAACTATGGTAGGGTTACCAAATATTATATGGGCCTACTTGGGCCCTCAGCCTCATACACTCCTCTCTCCACCACGGGCCGTGTTCTGGTACTTTCATAGAGGCATGTGTCCTACCTCTGAATACCGGGAACTTCTTATGTTCTGTAAAGGAGGCCAGAAGGACAGGAGTCCTGTAAGAACTTCTGTGCCCAAGACAGGGAAGAGGGCACGAAGGCCAGGACCCTTCCCACTGAGAAGTGGAACTTGGCTTAGTTTTGCATTTGATTTATGTGAAGGGAAAGATGATACAAAAGAGCCAGCTAGAACAAGTCTTGTGGGTATGAGAAGGAAGAGAGAATTCATTCTGCACATGTGTGTGTGTGACTTTTGCTGCATGATGGTCCCATCCACTATGGCAGGTGGTCCAAACAGACTCCTGGAATGTAGCTCATCAGTCTTCTCCAGAAGGAAGAAGAGGAATTGGGAGAAAGAAAGCTTCCCCGAGAGGCTCCCTTACAAGCTATCTAAAGTGCTCAATTGATGTTTTATCTTTATTTATTTTTTGTCTTAGATATTATCCTGAATGAGCAGAATGTGCCTCTCCTCCTCAGGAGTTTGTTGCACAAACTTAAGAATGATAAACACAGATGCCTTCCTAGAAATACAGTGCCATTAAACCAGACAGTTGGAAGGAAACTTTGATAACATCTAATGAAATCCAGTGCTCTCATTCATGTCTGGAGATAAGGAACCTCAGGCCCAGAGAAGTTAAGTGAGTTCCACAAGGGCATCCAGATACTTAATGGTAGGAACAAGTATGGGGTTTACTGTAGCAGAGGTAGAGTTGACTACAACTCAGTATTTTATTACAAGTAAAATCCATGTAAGCCAATCACACCCTAGCTCACATACTCAGAAGGAAGAAACTAAACCACAGGTCAAAAGGAAACAAAGTGTCCTCAAACGGCATTGCAGAACCAGTCTAGTTTCTTACACATAAGGTACCTCTCTTATTTTTATCTCGAATGATATTTTATTAATACTTAACCTGGTGGTGAAGCTGAAAAACTCTCTCTCTCGGGAATTACAGAATTACCAAGTGCTTCTGTAATGTGCAACTCGCCTAGACAGAAATAAGCTGTGTTAACAGAGTATTTTGTTAACAATGCTGTTTATCTGGTTTTCTCCATGCTGGGTATTGGAATTGTTATTGTAAAACTCAAATAGGGCCCACCTGGCCCAGTTAAGACTTATTTAACTCAGGATTTTGTAAGACTAGTAGTAGATGTGTTGAGAATGACTAAACTCACACACCTGAATGAAAAAACTGTCTTTTAATATTGATATCTCTTTTAATATGTATCAGAACTGAAAACATCATAAAGCAATTGTTCTTAACTTTGAGGGAACTTTTTGAGATTCTGATGAAATTTATGGATATATCTTCCAGAAAAATTTTTATACACAAGAAGTTTTAGTTATAATTCACAGAAGTTCCATAGACCCCAAGGTCCATCCAAGGAGCCCAAGATAAGGCCCTCTGCTGTATCATGAGTTCTGGTATCATCTTTTTGTTCCTCTTTCTGCCATTTTGGCTAAGGGATTAGTCTCTGTTCTGGTCCAATCTGCATGACTTTCCTGCATCTCCTTCCTGCTTCACCACACTTCTTTTTTGGGATGTCATTCTCTAGGTTCAGGAGCCTTAAAATTCTACCCTGAGAACTCCCTTTATGAGTGCATTGTTTTCACTCTAAGAGGTGTAACAAAATTCTGGCTGCCAATTTTACTTTAATGCTAGGAATGACTTTGGTTCCTTTCTTTGACTCTATACGCCTTTCCTTGTCTGTCTAATTTCTAATGATTCCATATTCCCTCCAGAGCTTAGAGGACAGGGGGAAGGGGAAAGTTTTATGTTGAGTATGTATGCTGTATATAATTAGGGTAGCCGTATAATTTATAATCAAAACTGGTACACTTTGGGAGTAAAAAAGGTGTTATCAATAATTATACCCACACATCCAGCACTGCCCTGACAAACTAGGGCATATGGTCTCACTAACCTAAAACTAAAGTACTGCTTGCTTTCCCTTTGCCCTTGTTGCTTGGGCATATACCTCTCTCAGGGGTCTTGTGAGAAGTAGTGATTAGAACTTGGAAATGAAGAGGTCTCCAAGGTGAATTCAGAGCTAGAACCCAGTGTAGCCTCTCTAATATGCATGGGACAAAGCCCAAGCAGCTTTGTGACTCATCAGTGGTTGTTGAAGCTGCTTTGCAATATAGCCTGCCAGATATGGTAACCCCTGGTGTTCATGCTGCAGCTGCACCAGGCTCAGGAACTAACCTGTGTGCTTTCTGATTTTTCCTACTTCTTGGAAACCCAATCCCACTATATAATTCATGGATCAGAGTTCCCAGTGGGTGTGAATGATTAGTGGGTGTGAAATGGTCAAATAAGAATACACCAGGGCTGCAGTAACCAGGCTGGAAGTTGGACATTAGCACTTAAACCCTCCTGTCCCAGGGCACACTCAAAACACAAATGTGGCAAACCAGAGTCAAGGGCAGAGCACAGAATGCTCAAGTAAAGAAGCAACTGCTTTATGCATTCATCTGTCAGTGGACATTTAGGTTGTTTCCATGTCTTGGCTATTGTGAATAATGCTGCTGTGAACATAGGGGTACATGTATCTTTTTGAATTACAGTTTTATCTGGATATCTGCCCAGGAGTGGGATTGCTGGATCATATGGCAACTCTGTTTTTAGTTTTTTGAGGAACCTCCATACTGTTTTCCATAGCAGCTGCATCAATTTACATTCCCACAAACAGTGTAGAGGGTACCTGTTTCTCCACACCCTCCCTAGCATTTACTATTTGTGGACTTTTTGATCATGGCCATTCTGACTGGTGTGAGATGATACCTCATTGTAGTTTTGATTTGCATTTCTCTGATAATTAGCGATGTTAAACATCTTTTCATGTGTCTGTTGTCTATCTGTATGTCTTCTTTGGAGAAATGTCTATTTAGTTCTGCCCATTTTTTGACTGGATTTTTTGTTTTTTTGATATTGAGCTGATGAGCTGTTTGTATATTTTAGAAATTAATCCCTTGCTATTTTTTAATCGAGTTTTTTTTTGGATGTTGAGTTGTATGAGCTGTTTATATATGTTGGATATTAACCCCTTATGAGTCATATCATTTGCAAATATCTTCTCCCATTCAGTAGGCTGTCTTTTTGTTTTGTTGATGGTTTCCTTTGCTGTGCAAAAGCTTTTAAGTTTAATGAGGTCCCATTTATTTATTTTTGCTTTTATTTACTTTACTTTAGGACATGGACTCAAAAAAATATTGCTGTGATTTATGTCAAAGGGTATTCTGCCTATGTTTTCCTCTAGGAGTTTTATAGTATCCAGTCTTACATTTAGGTCTTTAATCCATTTTGAGTTTATTTTTGTATATGGGGCTAGAGAATGTTCTAATTTCATTGTTTTACATGTAGTCCAGTTTTCCCAGCACCACTTATTGAAGAGACTGTCTTTTCTCCATTGTATATTCTTGCCTCCTTTGTCACAGATTAATTGACCATAAGTGCAAGGGTTTATTTCTGGGCTCTCTATCCTGTTCCATTGATCTATGTGTCTGTTTTTGTGCCAGTACCATACTGTTTTTATTACTGTAGCTTTGTAGCATAGACTGAAATCAAGGAGCGTGATTCCTCCAGCTCTGTTCTTCTTTCTCAAAATTGTTCTGACTATTTGGGGTCTTTTGTGTTTCCATACAAATTTTAAAATTATTTGTTCTAGTTCTGTGTAAAATGCCTTTGTTACTTTGATAGGGATTGCACTGAATTTGTAGATTGCATTGGGTAGTATGGTCATTTTAACAATAATGATTTTATTAATTTTGTCTTTTAACCTTCCTACTACCTTTCTAAGTGGTTGCTCTACTGCCTTCACTGTATGTTGGCCTTTACCAATGAGATTTTTCCTTTTGTAATTTTCATATTTCTAGTTGTGATCTTTTCTTTTCCACTTAGAGAAGTCCCTTTAACTTTTCTTGGAAAGCCAGTTTAGTGCTGCTGAACTCTTTTAAGGTTTGTTTGTCTGTAAAACTCTTTATCTCTCTTTCGAATCTGAATGATAGCCATGCCATGTAGAGTATTCTTTGTTATAGGTTTTTTCCTTTCATCACTTTGAATATATTGTACCACTCCCTTTTAGCCTGCAAAGTTTCTTTTGAAAAGTCAGCTTATAGTTATGTAACTTGTTGCTTTTCTCTTGCTGCTTTTAATAGTTTCTCTTTATCTTTTTTTAATATAAATTTATTTATTTATTTTTAATTTTTGGCTGCATTGGGTCTTTGTTGCTGCGTGCGGGCTTTTCTAGTTGCGCTGAGTGGGGGCTACTCTTCGATGCGGTATGTGGGCTTCTCATTGCGGTGGCTTCTCTTATTGAGAAGCACGGGTGCGCAGGCTTCAGTAGTTGTGGCACACAGGCTCAGTAGTTGTGGCACACTTCCCGGACCAGGGCTTGAACCCGCGTCCCCTGCATTGGCAGGTGGATTCTTAACCACTGCTCCACCAGGGAAGTCCCTCTTTATCTTTTTGATATTTTAATTATAATGTATCTTGTTGTAGTCCTCTTTCGGTTCATCTTGTTTGGGACTCTTTGTGATTCTTGAGCCTGGATGTCTGTTTCCTGTCTCAGGTTAGGGAATTTTTCAGCCATTATTCTTCAAATAAGTTCTTGCCTCTTTTTTCTCTCTTCTCCTTCTGGGGCCCCTATAATTCAAATGTTAGTATGCTTGATGTTGTCCCAGAGGTTTCTTAAATGACCCTCATTTTTTAAATTCTTTTTTATTTTTTTCTATTCAATTTGGGTGATTTCCACTACTCTGTCTTCCAGTTTGCTGAAGTTTGCTACTTCCAGTTTGTCTTCCAGTTTGCTACTCTGTTCTTCCGTATCATGTATTCTACTGTTGATTCCATCTGGTGGGTTTTTTGTTGTTGTTGTTTGCTTGTTTTTGCCATATCATGGATCTTAGTTCCCCAACTAGGGATCAAACCTGCGCCCCCTGCAGTGGAAGCACAAAGTCCTAACCACAGGACTGCCAGGGAATTCCCTCTAGTGTATTTTTAAATTTTAGTTATTATATTCTTAAGCTCTGTTTGGTTCTTCTTTATGTTTTCTGATTTTTTGTTAAGATTCTCACTGTGTTCATAGAGGCAGTAATTTGAAAGGAGCCTAGTCAGACCCACCTGCTGATCTTGAAGGGCCTCCTGGTGAGGCAGGAGGCAACTAGGACTCCCACTGGGAATATAGGCACTGGCAGCAGCCATTTTGGGGAGCTCCTTCTATCATGAGGTCACTGGTGCTGGCAAGCGCCATACTGGAATCTTTCTTCTAGTGCATTAGCACCAGGAACTGACCCATCCACCAGTGGACCAGCAGCAGTTCCAAGAACTCCCAGGCCACACAGCCATCTGTGCAGGGACCTAGCCCTTCCCACACATGGGCTGGCAGCCACCACGTGAGGCAGGCCATGACAGCCAATCAGGCTGGGGACTAGTCCCTCCTATCAGTGCACCCACAGTACTCAGCCCTGCCACAGCCTGGGTAGAGGGCATCCCTAGAGCATATAGCTCTGGTGACCAGAGGCAAGTATGCTGCTGGGCTCCATAGAATGTCTCATAGATAGTTCCTCTGTAAATAGTTGTAATTTGTGTATGTCCATGGGAGTAGGTGAACTCAGGGTCTTCCTACTCCACCATCATGGCCACCAAGCCTTCTCTAGACTGTTGCTTTAACAAGTTTATATCTTTCTGAAGCATACAAAGATACATCTGCCTTTCCATGTGTAGGCATATTATAGGCCACTGACACAGTAGAAATAGTATATGGGAGTATGTAACTTGCTCCATCAAAATTCCCTTATGCAGTAGTAAGTAGAACCTTGAGTACTGATATATCTCAACACTTGTGCTAATGGTATAAGAAAGAGGATAGGTGTGGAGGTAGAGGAAGGTAATATATGAACAGAGTCCTGAATGAACTGAGAAAGTGAACCATGTCAAACTCTAAGGAAGAGTGTTCTAGTCAGAGGGAACAACAAGTGCAAAAGAGGTGGACACATGCTTTAGTTTTGAGGATCAGCAAGAATGCCAGTGTGGAGAGAGAGGAGTAGGCAAAAGTTAGGGGAGCAGGCAGATCATGTGAAGTCTGATAGGCTTTCATAAGAATGAGTTTCAGTTTAAGTATGGCAGGAAGCCACTGAGAGTAAGCAAGGGAATTATCTGATCTGATTTGCATTTTTAAAAGCTCACCATGGTTGCTATATGGAGAATGAATATTTGGGGGCAAGTATGGAATCAAGAAAGACATTGCAACTGTACAGAAGTGGTGGCAGGGTGGAAGGAGTTTAGTATGGAAGGAGTGAATGAGACGGAAAACTTTGTTCTGTTTCCTGGCCAGAACCCCATCTCTGGTTCATCATTGCGATAATATTCTTAATATTATTTTAGGATTCCTTATTCTCCTGGGCCTTAAATAGACATTGTAGTACATGTAGAAATGCTTCTAGGTAACTTGAATGCTAGTTACAGTTGGAGTCTAAGAATTCTTTTAACGTTTTATTGAAGTATAGTTGATTTACAAGGCTTCAGGTGTATAGCAAAGTAATTCAGTTATATATATATATATATACATTTTTAATATATATATTCATTTTCACTTTCTTTTCCATTATAGATTATTACAAGATAATGAATATAGTTCCTGTGCTATACAGTAGGTCCTTGTTGTTTATCTGTTTTACATATGGTAATGTTCAACTGTTAATCCCAAATCCCTTATTTATTCCCCCCCCACTTCCCTTTTCCCTTGGGTAACCATAAATTTGTTTTCTATGTCTGTGAGTCTATTTCTGCTTTGTAAATAAATTTCTTTGTATCATTTTTTTAGATTCCACATATAAGTGATATCATATGATATTTGTCTTTCTCTGTCTGACTTACTTCACTTAATATGATCATTTCTAGGTCCATCCATGTTGCTGCAGATGGCACTATTTCATCCTTTTTTATGGCTGAGTAATATTCCATTGTATGGATATATATATATATATATATACACCACATCTTCTTTATCCATTCAGCTGTTGATGGACATTTAGGTTGCTTCTATGTCTTGGCTATTGTAAATAGTGCTGCTGTGAACACTGAGGTGCATGTATCATTTAGAATTAGAGTTTTCTTATTTTCCAGATATATGCCCAGGAGTGGGGTTGCTGGCTCATATGGTAACTTTATTTTTAGTTTTTTAAGGAACCTCCATACTGTTCTCCATAGTGGCTTCACCAGTTTACATTCCCACCAACAGTGTAGGAGGGTTTCCTTCTCTCCACACCCTCTCCAGCATTTATTATTTGTAGACTTCTTGATGATGGTCATTCTGACTGGTGTGAGGTGATACCTCATTGTAGTTCTGATTTGCATTTCTCTAATAATTAGTGATTTTGAGTATCTTTTCATGTGCCTGCTGGCTGTCTATATGTCTTCTTCGGAGAAATGTCCATTAGGTCTTCTGATCATTTTTTGATTGGGTTGCTTGTTTTTTTTTGATATTAAGCTGTATAAGCTGTTTGTATATTTTGGAAATTAATCCCTTGTCGGATGCATCTTTTGCAAATATTTTCTCACAGTCCATAGGTTGTCTTTTCATTTTGTCTATGGTTTACTTTGCTGTGCAAAAACTTATAAGTTTAATTAGGTCCCATTTGTTTATTTTTGCTTTTGTTTTCATTACCCTAGGAGACAGATCCCAAAAAAGTATTGCTGCGATTTATGTCAAAGAGTGTTCTGCCTATGTTTTTCTCTAAGAGTTTTATAGTATCCAGTCTTACACTTAGGTCTTTAATTGATTTTGAGTTTATTTTTGTATATGGGGTTAGAGAATATTCTAATTTCATTCTTTTACATGTAGCTGTCCAGTTTTCCCAGCACCACTTATTGAAGAGACTGTCTTTTCTCCATTGTATATTCTTGCCTCCTTTGTCACAGATTAATTGACCATAAGTGCGAGGGTTTATTACTGGGCTCTCTATCCTGTTCCATTGATCTATGTGTCTGTTTTTGTGCTAGTACAACACTGTTTTGATGACTGTAGCTTTGTAGTATAGTCTGAAGTCAGAGAGCATGATTCCTCCAGCTCTGTTCTTCTTTCTCAAGATTGTTCTGGCTATTTGGGGTCTTTTGTGTTTCCAAACAAATTTAAAATTTTTTTGTTCCAGTTCTTTGAAAAATGCCATTGGTAATTTGATAGGGATTGCATTGAATTTGTAGATTGCATTGGGTAGTATGGTCATTTTAACAATATTGATTCTTCCAGTCCAACAACATGGTTTATTTTTCCATCTGTTTGTGTCATCTTTAATTTCTTTCATCAGCATCTTATAGTTGAGTACAGGTCTTTTGGCTCCTTAGGTAGGTTTATTACTATATATTTTATTCTTTTTGATGAGATGATAAATGGATTGTTGACTAAGTTTTTTTTGTGGATCCAAGACACCTGACTGTATAATTTTCTCTAGCAGTGTTCAGAAGCCCAGGTGTATAATGAAGGCAGATGGTTAAATTAATCTAGAGTCAAGGTTTTGCTAGACATGTCTGGGGGATGAACAAAGGGGCCAAAATAATATTACCACAATTCTCACTAAATGTTAATATGTTAATCCACTACATATTACAAGAGAATATTACATGGTAATATTACATGGTAAAGAGAGGTAAAGAGAATATTACATGGTAAAGAATATTACATGTTAAAGAATATTACATGGTAAAGGAATATTACCTTACCTATCAAGGTAGGTAAGAGGACAGTAAGAGGAATGGTAAAGAGAGGATGGGAGAAGGAGGGGGAAAAGAAAGAATGTCAAAAGGTACTGTCTAACAAAATAAATTATGAATGGTACAACTTCAGGTTTTTTTAGGAGAGTAATCCTTCCTGGAATTCCTCACATCATGTTACATATCTGTAATTTACTTTATTTTTTTCTTTTTAAGAACTTTTTATTATTTTCAGATTGATCTTTTTAAATCAACATAATAGCATCTCAACTTTCCCTAAAGATACAAGTAAAAGAATTTTTTCAAGTCCCTCCCTACTTCCTGAAAATATTTCTTTTGCTGGGTGTTATTTGTGCTGAATGTTCAGATTGGTTCTTCAGTCCCTCTCTTTGAATCGCTAAGTCTTTTCACAATATCAGCATCTTTTCACCATTTACTCATGCTTTTTTTTTTTAACTTTTTATTTACATTGGAGTAGAGCCGATTAACAACGTTGTGATAGTTCAGGTGCACAGCAAAGGGACTCAGCTGTACATATGCATGTATCCATTCTCCCCCAAACTCCCCTCCCATCTAGGCTGCCACATAACATTGAGCAGAGTTCCCTGTGCTGTACAGTAGGTCCTTGTTGGTTATCCATTTTAAATATAGCAGTGTACATGTCAATCCCCAACTGCCTGACTATCCCTTCCTCCCTTCCTTCCCCCGTGGCAACCATAAGTTCATTCTTTAAATCTGTGAGTCTGTTTCGTTTTGTAAATAAGTTCATTTGTATCATTTCTTTTTTAACTTCCTCATATAAGGGATGTCATACGATATTTCTCTTTCTCTGTCTGACTTACTTCACTCAGTATGACAATCTCTAGGTCCATCCATGTTGCTGCAAATGGCACTATTTCATTCTTTTTAGTGGCTGAGTAATATTCCATTGTATATATATATATACACCACATCTTCTTTATCAGTTCCTCTGTCGATGGACATTTAGGTTGCTTCCATGTCTTGGCTATTGTAAACAGTGCTGCAATTAACATTGAGGTGCATGTATCCTTTTGGGCCATGTTTTTCTCTGAATATATGCCCAGGAATGGATTTCGGGGTCATATGGTAGCTCTATTTTTAGTTTTTTAAGGAACTTCCATACTGTTCTCCATAGTAGTTGTACTGATCTACATTCCCACCAACAGTGTAGGAGGGTTCCCTTTTCTCCACACCCACTCCAGCATTTATCGTTTGTGGGTTTTTTGACGATAGCCATTTTGACTGGTGTGAGGTGATATCTCACTGTAGTTTTTTTTGGGGGGGGGGTGGTTCGCGGGCCTCTCACTGTTGTGGCCTCTCCCGTTGTGGAGCACAGGCTCCAGATGCGCAGGCTCAGCGGCCATGACTCATGGGCCTAGCCGCTCCACGGCATGTGGGATCTTCCTGGACCGGGACACGAACCCGTGTCCCCTGCATCGGCAGGTGAACTCTCAACCACTGCGCCACCAGGGAAGCCCTCACTGTAGTTTTGATTTGCATTTCTCTAATAATTGGTGAGGTTGAACATCTTTTCATGTGTTTCTTGGCCATCTGTATGTCTTCTTTGGAGAAACGTGTATTTAGGTCTTCTGCCCATTTTTTGATTGGGTTGTTTGTTTTGATGATATTAAGCCTCATGAGCTGTTTGTAAATTTTGGAGACCAATCCCTTGTTGGTCACATCATTTGCAAATAGTTTCTCCCAGTCTGTGGGTTGTCTTTTAGTTTTGTTTATGGTTTCCTTTGCTGTGCAAAAGCTTTTGAGTTTAATTAGGTCCCAGTTGTTTATTTTTATTTTTATTTCCATTATTCTGGGAGACAGAATGAAAAAGATATTGCTGTGATTTATGTCACAGAGTGTTCTGCCTATGTTTTACTCTAAGACTTTTATAGTCTCCAGTCTTACATTAAGGTCTCTAACCCATTTCAACTTTATTTTTGTGCATGGTGTTAAAGAATGATCTAATTTCATTTTTTTACATGTAACTGCCCAGTTTTCCCAGCAACATCTGTTGAAGAGACTGTATTTCCACCATTGTGTAGTCTTGCCTCCTTTGTCATAGATTAATTGGCCATAGGTGCATGGGTTTATTTCTCGGCTTTCTATCCTGTTACATTGGTCTATATTTCTGTTTTTGTGCCATTACCATACTGTTCTGATGACTACAGCTTTGTAGTATAGTCTGAAGTCAGGGAGCTTGACTCCTCCAGGTCTGTTTTTCTTTCTCAAGATTGCTTTGGGTATTCAGGGTCTTTTGTGTCTCCATACAAATTTTAAGACTTTTTTTGTTCTACTGTGAAAAATGCCATTGGTATTTTGATAGAGATTGCATTGAATCTGTAGATTGCCTTGGGTAGTGTAGTAATTTTGACAATATTGATTCTTCCAATCCATTAACATGGTATATATTTCCATCTGTTAGTGTCTTCTTTGATTTCTTTCTCCAGCATCTTATACTTCTTGGAGTGCAGGTCTCTTGTCTCTTTAGATAGGTTTATTCCTAGGTATTTTATTCTTTCTGATGCAGTGGTAAATGAGATTGCTTCTTGAATTTATTTCTGATCTTTTTTTTTTTTTTTGCGGTACGTGGGCCTCTCACTGTTGTGGCCTCTCGCGTTGCAGAGCACAGGCTCCGGACGCGCAGGCTCAGTGGCCATGTCTCACGGGCCCAGCCGCTCCACAGCATGTGGGATCTTCCCGGACTGGGGCACGAACCCGTGTCCCCTGGATCAGCAGGCGGACTCTCAACCACTGCACCACCAGGGAAGCCCCAAACTGACCACTTCTTGATGGTCTCTGGCTTACATATTTCAAATGCCGGAAAATTGTATGAAACTAGACCTATTTCATGGTCTGACTAAAGTCAGTGTCAATAATGTCAATTTTTAAATTAACATTTTTGGATCCACATTTTATGATTTATCCAGACTCCTAAATCTTTTTCCACTTCTATGTTTTGTGAATGTGTATTTACCATTTGTACAAAGTGCTACAGTGATCCCTTATCTCACATTTGAAGGTCTAGGAATGAATATATGGTTCCAAATAATCCAGTACTCCTAGTATCATTAGTAAGAAATCATAAATGATTCCCAGATATCCACATAGTTTGATTAATTAGGCTCAGAATTAGAGACTCTCCAAGTTGAGAGGGATGTTAAAGATCCTTCCAGCCAACTGCCCCCGTCAAGAGTCAGCCAGGTTCCGCTCACAGTCTGGCACTTGTCACTGACAAAAATGCTCTTTTTCCAGAGACAGTTTATTCCAGTTTGAAGCAGCTTTAACTGCCAGACAGTTCTTATTTAAATAGAAATTCTTCTCCTTGTGACTTCCACTAGGCTCTTTTTCTATGGTTTCTTTAGTATCATGATGAATACATCAATTTTTCTTTTACTTATTAGCCCTTTAAATATTTGAAAGTAGTTTTCATGCCCCCATCACAGCTTTAAAACAAACACTTATAGACAAATATCTTTATTGAAGAACACAGAAAGAACTCTGTGTTCTTTAACTTTTCTTTAACTTTCCTTCTGTTTATGTATTTTTACATCTGACTTATAAAACATCATATATAAAATGTTTTTTAAACTTTTATTAAATTTTTACATAAATCATCTGAGCTTTAGTAGAAGTATTTGAAAATTACAGATAGATATCTTCGTATGAGTATGCCTAGAAACAGATGAAACAAGGATTTGAGTGTAAGCAGATTATTTCGGAAATGCAGAGTACTTATGGGAATGGAGGAGTAATATAACGAAGAGAATCCAACCAGTGAAGGGTGTGTTATTAAGCCAGATATGACAGTGGGCTACTAAAGAGAAATCTCATGGAGAAATCCTGAGAAATGCTGTAAAAAAATGCCTCAGAATGAGGTCACCTCAAGGGTGAGCTACTACCTCAGCATTTTCAGCCTGCTGCCAGACAAGCTGTCTTCCACAGTTCTGGAATAAAAAGCTGTCAGACACAGAGGAAGCATTAGAAGTTGGCTGCAGTACTACATGGGACACTGGCAGCATCTGTGATAATAATCAAAATAATTATAACTATAATTATTAATGAATAAAATTTTGATGTAATTCTATTCAGAATTTTTCTATATATATATATTTATATGACTATAAGTTATCATAAATAAGGTAATTCTGGACTTCCGTGGTGGCACAGTGGTTAAGAATACACCTGCCGGGGCTTCCTTGGTGGCGCAGTGGTTCAGAATCCACCTGCCAATGCAGGGGACATGGGTTCGAGCCCTGGTCTGGGAAGATCCCACATGCTGCGGAGCAACTGGGCCCGTGAGCCACAATTAACTGAGCCTGCGCGTCTGGAGCCTGTGCTCCGCAACAACAGAGGCCGCGATAGTGAGAAGCCTGCGCACCATGATGAAGAGTGGCCCCCGCTTGCCACAACTAGAGAAAGCCCATGCACAGAAACGAAGACCCAACACAGCCATAAATAAATAAATAAATAAATAAATTTATTAAAAAAAAAAAAAAAGGAATACACCTGCCAGTGCAGGGGACACGGGAAAGATCCCTGGTCTGGGAAGGTCCCACATGCCGCAGAGCAACTTAAACCCGTGTGCCACAACTACTGAGCCTGCACTCTAGAGCCTCGAGCCACAACTACTGAAGCCCACGTGCCCTAGAGCCCACGCACCCCAACCACTGAGCCCATGCACCACAACTACTGAAGCCTGCATGCTCTAGGGCCCATGTGCTGCAACTACTGAGCCCGTGTGCTGCAACTACTGAAGCCTGTGCACCTAGAGCCTGTGCTCTGCAACAAGAGAAGCCACCGCAACGAGAAGCCTGTGCACTGCAACGAAGAGTAGTCCCCACTCGCCTCAACTAGAGAAAGCCCACAAACAGCAACGAAGACCCAACACAGACAAAAAAAATAATAGTAAGGTATTCTACAATATTAACTTGCAGCCTGCTTTGACACTTAGTAATACCATACATCATATCTTTCTGTCAATAAATATAAATCTACTCATATCATCACTAATTATGATATACTATACCATGACTTATTAAACTAATTCTCTAGTTGGACACTTAGATTGACTCCAGGTTTTTGCTGTTCTTCAGGGAGATGCTTTATTTCAGTCTCATTTGAACATTGAATTTATACTTGGTTCAGTTGCCGCTCAACTATATGTTTATTATGATAATGTGCTTAAAAGATATAAACAGTGTGGGAAAGAACGCTGTGTATTCAAATGCCAGTGATTCATACTTGCTTTGCAGTTTAGGAATATTACTTAATTCAGATAAATTTGAGTTCAAAACACTGTATTATGTCTTGTGATTATATCACAAGATACAGCCATTTAGGTTACAGAGATTCAACTTCATGTGTTTCACTTAACACCACTACCACAGCTTAGGATCCATTTCTTTATATTTATGAAGATTAATTTGGATTCGAGCTGAGTACCACGAGTTCAGAGCCATCACGGCTTCCCGTGTGTGGTTATATAGTTGGAGTACTTTCTTTTCTCCTCAGAACCCTTGTTGTCTGTTAGTTTATAGCAGTGCTAAATTATGCATCATATCCTCATGATCTCAACTTGTTCAGTGGGTATGATATTAAGTTAGGTTTTCTGAGAAACAGATTGAGATGGAGATGTGCATGTGGGAGGTTTATAGGAGTGTAGTCTCAGAAACATTCTGAGAAACATAACTTCATCTGGAGACAGTTTATCCTGGGTTCTGTTTACTCTTTTTTTTTTCCTGGAGAAATTTACAACAGGGTTAGTAGGAAAAATTCCAAATCCTAACATTGCATTTGATCTTGAAACTCATCATGTCTCTCCTTTTCCACAGATCCTATATCTCCTTAACATTTAACTAGCCCTTCTGCTGGGCTAGGTGGCTTGTCTGGTGGGGCTATCCAGACTCCCTTCTTTGAGGGATCTAAGTCCTGAGTTACCATGTCTGTCTTAGGTTGTGGACGCTTAGGCTTTGTCCATTTGCTATGAAAATTGCCTAGGGAAGTTATCAAGGGGCATTCCAGTGGACCAGCTAAGTGCAGAATAGGCTTCCTTCCCCTGCATCGTGTAACACAATGCTACCTCATCCAAGTCAGTTACCCCGCCAGTACAGGGACTCTTTTCCTTGACAGCCAGCCTCTTGGCACAAGGAATCCAAAATGAGCAGGCAGTAGCCTCATAGTAAAGTTTAATGACTCTTATTACTGTGTTCCTATTTGGAAGCATTTCCCCTATGCAAACTAGAACCTCTAGGCCTGCAGAGCATGAAGTTGCAGTGACAGAAATCACTTGGGGCGCTAGTAGAGAAAGCTACTCCTACTTCCGCAACCTGGGTTCCCCTGTTTGGAAAATATCCCCATACAATGGCTACTGATTTGTGTGAACCCTATCCTGAAGAATCATACCCATGCATACATGATGCTGTGCTTTCGTAAGTCTGTTCTACTTCTCTATCAGGCCTGCAGGTTTGGAGGGATACAGTATGTGATAGGACCAGTGACTCTCATGGTTCTGGGTCCACCACCACATCTCTTTTGTAAAAATGCTCACTTCATCTGAGACAGTGATCCTTTGTATAGTGGTGTTGTCTGAGGCACTTTGGGCAGGAAAATTAAACCCATTCCTGAAATAGATCTCAATATTAATTTGGAGGGGATGTCTCAGCAAGCCCCAGACCTTAAAAACTTCACTCACATGGGTAGGCCTGAATTTTCATAGGGTTTGTCTCCTATACTCTGGAGTGCATGTGTCTTATCAAGGTATACAGAGTACTTGCCTGTTTCTTAGGCAGTAAGTTCAACTAACATGAAATCTCTAATGTCATAGAACAGTGTGGTGTTCCATGGGAAGTCCAGATGGTCCAGGTATTTTCCACTATGTTTCTTTTGTTTGTTTGTTTTGTTTTTTTTTGCGGTACGCGGGCCTCTCACTGTTGTGGCCTCTCCCGCCGTGGAGCACAGGCTCCGGATGCGCAGGCCCAGCGGCCATGGCTCACGGGTCCAGCCACTCTGCGGCATGTGGGATCCTCCCGGACCGGGGCAGGAACCCATGACCCCTGCATCAGCAGGCGGACTCTCAACCACTGCACCACCAGGGAAGCCCTCCACTATGTTTAATGGAGAGTTAACCCTGGAGCAAGACCATTAATGTATACTATTGTCCATTCCACGTAAAAGCAAAGTGCTTAATCTCCTCCTGCTTCTAGGTATTGAAAACACGTATTTCAGATTAATAGCCACATACCACTTATTAAGGGCTGTGGTAATCTACTATAACGATGATATCACATCCATTATAGTAGCTACAATTAGGATTACTGCTTAGTTAAATTCGAGATATTATCCTCCTTTTATTTTAGAGGCCAGACAGGGCAGTTACAGATGAATAAAATGGGTACCTTCAAGGGGAGTGCTAACCTTCTCTCCTTTCATACAACACTACCCACTGGCATTTTTCACAGAACTAGAACAAAAAATTTCACAATCTGTATGGAAACACAAAAGACCCCGAATAGCCAAAGCAATCTTGAGAAAGAAAAACAGAGCTGGAGAAATCAGGCTCCCTGACTTCAGACTATACTACAAAGCTACACTAATCAAGACAGTATGGTACTGACACAAGAACAGAAATATAGATCAATGGAACAGGATAGAAAGCCCAGAGATAAACCACGCACATATGGTCACCTTATCTTTGATAAAGGAGGCAAGAATATACAGTGGAGAAAAGACAGCCTCTTCAATAAGTGGTGCTGGGAAAACTGGACAGCTACGTGTAAAAGAATGAAATTGGAACACTCCCTAACACCATACACAAAAATAAACTGAAAATGGATTAAAGACCTAAATGTAAGGCCAGACACCATCAAACTCTTAGAGGAAAATATAGACAGAGCACTCTATGACATAAATCACAGCAAGATCCTTTTTGACCCACCTCCTAGAGAAATGGAAATAAAAACAAAAGTAAACAAATGGGACCTAATGAAACCTAAAAGCTTTTGCACAGCAAAGGAAACCATAAACAAGATGAAAAGACAACCCTCAGAATGGGAGAAAATATTTGCAAATGAAGCAACTGACAAAGGATTAATCTCCAAAACATACAAGCAACTCATGCAGCTCAATATCAAAAAAACAAACAACCCAATCCGAAACTGGGCGGAAGACCTAAATAGACATTTCTCCAAAGAAGATATACAGATTGCCAACAAACACATGAAAGATGCTCAACATCATTAATCATTAGAGAAATGCAAATCAAAACTACAATGAGATATCATCTCACACTGGTCAGAATGGTCATCATCAAAAAATCTACAAACAATAAATGCTGGAGAGGGTGTGGAGAAAAGGTAACCCTCTTGCACTGTTGGTGGGAATGTAAATTGATATAGCCACTATGGAGAACAGTATGGAGGTTCCTTAAAAAACTAAAAATAGAACTACCATGTGACCCAGCAATCCCACTACTGGGCATATACCCTGAGAAAACTATAATTCAAAAAGAGTCATGTACCAAAATGTTCATTGCAGCTCTATTTACAATAGCCAGGACATGGAAGCAAACTAAGTGTCCATCAACAGATGAATGGATAAAGACGATGTGGCATATATATACAATGGAATATTACTCAGCCATAAAAAGGAACAAAACTGAGTTATTGGTAGTGAGGTGGATGGACCTAGAGTCTGTCATACAGAGTGAAGTAAGTCAGAAAGAGAAAAACAAATACTGTATGCTAACACATAAATATGGAATCTAAAAAAAAAAAAAGAAAAGAAAATGGTCAGAAGAACCTAGGGGCAAGACGGGAATAAAGATGCAGACCTACTAGAGAATGGACTTGAGGATATGGGGAGGGGGAAGGGTAATCTGGGACAAAGTGAGAGAGTGGCATGGACATATATACACTACCAAATGTAAAATAGATAGCTAGTGGGAAGCAGCCGCATAGCACAGGGAGATCAGCTCGGTGCTTTGTGACCACCTAGAGGGGTGGGATAGGGAGAGTGGGAAGGAGGGAGATGCAAGAGGGAAGAGATGGGGACATATGTATATGTATAACTGATTGATTTTGTTATAAAGCAGAAACTGACACACCATTGTAAAGCAATTATACTCTAATAAAGATGTTTAAAACGAAAAAAACAAAACAACAAAAAAAATGGGTACCTTCAAACCTTCATCATTTATGTCTTTGAAGATGGTACTAATCTCTGCTGTTCCCACTAGAGCAGTATTGTTTTTGATTTTACAGTCTTCCAAGGATGGGGAGGGCAATATCAGGGGGTTCCGCTTGGCCTTTTCTATTATAATGGTTTTTCTTTCATAGGTCAGGAAACCAATGTGAGTGTTCTGCCAGTTGCTGAGAATGTCCACTCCAATTATGTATTTAGATACCAGGGAAATGACCCTTAGATCATTTTATATTTATTTTTATTCTTGGAACCAATGGAGGCACTATGAGATGGACTTAGGCCAAGATTCCATTTTTTATCTGACTTCCTTACTCTAACAGAACTCTATTCCTTAGTCTAACAGAGGTGTTGTGATAACGTTTTGGGCCATGGGGTATTCAACTCTGTTCATTCAGACCTTACATCCAACATCCCTCAGAAACTTGTATGTGTTCCCTTTCCTCAGTTTATAATTACCTGAGAAAAGTCTTTGTGGGGGAGGACTGGGGAATCACTGTGGTACACATTTGCTGTTGTATTGCAGTGTCCTTCTTCAAGGGATCTGGCTTCCCTAATTGATGGGTTCTGAGTCTGAGAACTGTCTTAGATCTGGAAACTAGGCAAGGGATTTTTTCTTCCTACTGGGGCAGCTGACCCCAATCTTTTGCTGATCCAGTAATATATGTCCCTGATTGATTGTTTATAGTGAGTAATACTTTGTTGGATACCTATCTAGCTCCTGGATACATCATGTTCTATAAATTACTGTGGGTTGGGCTTCCCTAGTTGCCTTGCTACCCAAGAGAATAATTACACCCACCTTGCTTCTGACAGTTAGGTGCTGCCACCTGGCCTCTACTATTCCAGGATTATACCATCACTATTAGGGAGGCTAGTTGTGTTACAAAATTTCTTACTGTCAGCTTCTTCTTACAGAGAACAGGCACTACTGAGCATCTCCCTGCTGCTGCAGCCCGTCCTCACCATTGCATCTTGTATTGCTTTGGTAAATAGCATGTCTTCAGGGCCATACCAGGCAATATAATTAGCTGTTGAATTTTCCACTTCATTTAACATAGGCCATTGCTTTTTCAAAGCTTCTAAGAACCATCCCAGAAACTTACTAGAACTGGATGTCAAGATCCTTGCCAGGGTGTTAATTCCAATGTTATAGGAGAGTGCCTGTATATCAACAGACTCTTCTTCAGTCCGCTTTATATTCTGTTCCCTGTGATTCAGCATCCTCAGGATCTACTTCCATGTATATGGTCCCGGTTTTGGGTCACTGCATGTTATTGAGATGCTACAGCTCATTTGTTGCTCATTTCTCTTCTGCCTTAGCAAACCCGACACTACCGAATTATGTTGAGATTTTACTCTAGTTATTGATCTGGACATAAGTTGGAGGCAGATCCCAAGAAGGGTAAGCATTGTTTTGTAAGTCACCTGTCTATTTGAAACATCTGCATATTCTTCAAGCAGAGCAGTGCTCATCTTCTAACAAGAATGAATGGGGCATATCTGTAGGCTCAGAGGGTTCAGATATACCAGGGGTTCAAAGTTCTGAGCTGGATCTACCCAGAATCCTTAACTCAAGTCTCAGGGTCTCATTCTTTCCATATCAGGGCCCTGATTTTGGCATAGGAAACTTTCTAGGGTTGAAAATGCAATATTTTCTAAAATTCCGCTACTCTTAAGATGAGGTCCTCAGCCAATGATGACTTCTTTAAGTGCTACCTAATAAGATCTTTAGTATTCACACTTTGCTTTGAATTGATGAGTAGTCATCTTTAGCCTATCATTTTCTTTTTTCACTTCAAAACATTGATGGTGTTCAGCAACAACTAGGCAATTCCACAATCCTTGTAATTACTACTTCTCCGGTACCTCTCAAATGCCGGAGATATTGAACAAGCCAGTGCATCTTCTTCCAGATCATATCCCAATTAGCCACAATTGGGAAGCCTTAATGATTTTACTGCTTCAGGATACCAGGACTACCAATACTCTACCTACCCACAGGGGTGAGGTCCTCATTGGCAGCTGGCCAGCAAGTGATTCAGCTCCTGAATACCATCCTTAGAGTCCACTTCCTAGCCCATTCCTAACACATTCTGAGGCTCTGTAGGAGCAGAAGCTGAGACAAGGATTCAGATGCAGGGGATTTATTGAGGGAGTGTACTTCCAGAAGAAACTTAAAAGAGATAGAAGTGCAGTGCTCTGGTGTATTTTAAATGGTTTCTTTTCCTCTCCCCCTGAAGAAAGACCAAGGGGATTTCTCTCCACTATATACTGTGGGAATCTGGTCAGAGTCCTAGAGGTAAATCTCACAGTATGTGGGTACCCTCCATGACTGAATTTCTTTGGAGTTTTTAACCCTCAGAGTTGTCTGTACTGAGCCTCCAGCAATTTGTCAATTACTGTTCTGTTTTTCCTACCCAGGCACTGGTTCCTGTGGCATTTGCAATTGTGAGTTTCTGCTCTGCTATGTACTTAACAATACAAATGATGAAGCATTTTTACTGAGTCGGGGCAGAGATTTCAGCATTTTCTAAAGAAAACTTACACCTAAAATTGTGCTCTTCTGTGGCTATTTGGGATAATCATGTGGAAAATCATTATAAATGATGCATGTTTCATCAAGGGGCCACCAGAATCCTGTGTCTTTTAGGTTACCTTGGAGGAAACTTGAACCCATTCTGAAAACCAACCAGCGATCAGTACTAAAATAGCATATAAGTCCTGTGGAAACGTTTTGAACAACTATCATGAGTACAAAAACAATCTAAAAGATTTGAATTTCAACACAATCACTGTTTATAAATGTGTATTTTAAATCATATGTTAATAAAGAACAGTTTCTTCTAACATCAAAAAAGAGTAGACCATTTAATTTTGACTCTTTAATGGAATTAAAAAAATAGAAGAAATATAGCTCAGTTTTACAAATGTAGCCTTTAGGACATTAAATAGATTAGATTTCTATGGATACAATAACATAGAAGTTCATGGCAAAGTTTTCAAATGTAATAAAATCTGTTGGATTTTTCTATAATAAATACGAGTTTAAAAAAAAAGAGGGATAGAAGCAAGCAGGATAGGGAAGGGGAAAGAGCACATGCAATGATGAGGTCGCAGGTTAAGTCTGACTTAAGAATGGGGCTGGGTCCTCTGGAATATAAATCACACTGACAGTTTTCCCAACTTGAGGCAAGAGAGCCAGGCTTTTAGACTTTTAGGTCGGTCATTTACTAACACCCCAGCCACTAACCTATGCACCTGGAATGCTTCTTTTGTACTTTGAGCAATAAGTAGAAATTTGGAAAATTTTTTTTAAAAGTGGCCTCATGCTGTTTACTTTCTTCCAAGATTTCCTGGTTAATTTTATTGGGGAGTAATAACAAAAACCAAAAGTGTGGAGTCCCTTAAATGTTCCCATTGCTCAAGCTATGATATTTGAGCAGGAAAATAACAATAAAAATTATTATTATTTTAAGAATTGATGTAAAATGTGAGTCTGTGAAAGGAAGTGAGGATATGCAAAAGAAAAATTAATATAAAGTATTTAAAAAGATAATCATAATTATAAAAATGTTCACTTTAATAGGAAATCTTTAATGTTAATTCTAGGTACACAGGAGAGTTACTGATAGGCAAAAATGCTGATAATTTTAGAGGCAGAGGTGGAAAAGATAGTTCTTTTTTAAAAAAGTTATGCGTTCATATTGATCTTCCCAATTTATCATATATGCCGATACCCAACTTTTTTTATCAACTATGTTTTTTTTGGCAAGTGAGGTTCTCTATTACACTGACATAGATTTAATTCCATGCCAAGCCCTGTGCTGAAGCCCAGAGTATAGAATTTTAAAAGTTTAAACATGAACTTTCAACTCAGTACTAAAATACCACTTTCCCATTTTCTTGGTGCTATTATTGGTGGTCACTACTCTTCTGACCCTGTAAGAATAATAGCTAATAATATGCAAGGAACTCTTCTAACACTTCATATTATTGCTGTCACATTTTACAGTAACCTTATGAAATAGGAAGTATTGTTATCCTCATTTTTCAGTTTAGAAAACTAAGGCTCAGAGAGGTTAAGTGTAATTGTCGCATAGCTAGTAAACAAATGAGCCACATGACCACCTCTGCTCATTTTAGAAAATGAATTTCATGGTAGCTGGTTTTAAAAACTAAAAATGTTAAGAATAATTTTTTCTGTGGTTGTCTGTTTTACTTGAGACAACAATCTTCCATCTACCCATCTGTGGTCAAGGAAGGAAGTAGGGGCAAATATTATGGTTCAGAACATTCAGTATTTTATTAAAGAGAAAGAAAAGAAGCTCTGTGTGCTGGAGAAAAGTTGGTGTTGCGATTAGGGGTGGCAGAAATAAACACACCTAAACACTGGTCCAGTGCAATGAGTTCCTAAAGAGATAGTAAATTACTTTTTAAAAAGCCTCTGTGTAAGAAAAATAAGCAAGAGTTTACATTGGACTGAAATACTCTGCTCAGGGACAAATGTGGCTTTCTTAAGGATTTGGGGGTATGTCATAGTTAAATAATTCAGAAACAATTAAATATAATTATTTCACCTGGTTATGTAAGGAACTGACAAATGTGTTCTGTTTTCCCATCCTTTAATATTCCTTTCCAGTGACAAGCTAATCACCTCTGTTTCCTTCTTCATCTGTCTAATTTCCTCCTTCAAGCAGAATGTGTAGCAGTATGCAGTTCTAAGGAGCAGAAGTGAGAAAACATCTCCTTTCTTTTTAAGAGTTTTTAAAAGTTTTTTTTAAAGAAAAATTTTTTCTTTATTCCTCTATTCAACTCAGTGGTGCAAAAGGGAATACAAATACTTTTTAGAATTTGTGGAGGTACAAAATACTTTTCTACTGTAGTTTGGAGTCTCTGTGCTTGAGGTCTCTGCCACTGGCTCAGATACTTTGCTGTGTTATTCTAAAATAAATGTGAAGTTTCAGAGCTGGAGTACAGGAAGTCTTGCTGTAGTGATGATCAGGTACTATCATCATTCCTCACTCCACTTAGGCTCTGATTCAAACAAAACACCTGGTCTAGGAAAAGTATAAAACAGTAGCAGCCTGGAGAGCTACCCAAAGATGCCTAAGGGGACATATCAGTTGTGGTCCCAAAAATGTCATGATTTTTTGATTCATTTCATTAGGCCTTGAGCTTGCATTGGTCCTTAAAAGGTCCCTAACTAAAGTGAAAATATTTGTGGGAGGAGTAACAGTTTAGAAGATAGTCAATTAACTGATAGCTTGCTGTGGCCAAGACCAGGCAAGAATATGCCATATAATGAGTGTTTAAAGAGTCTGTAGCATGTGTGGCAGTGGAGTTGGTAAGATGGAAGAAGGGCAACTGTAAAACATTTCCATAGCTTGATTGAAGGTCACTGTTTCAGGAGACTCTTGTCAATTTTCCCTTCATAGGGTATCAAACCCCAGACACTTAGGATACAATGTTTTCCCTGTCTCTTGAGAAAAAGGTGAAAATAATTTGTGGCTATTAACCATGTTTTGTAGGTCTTGCCCAGATTTTGTGCACCTTTCTATGAAAGATACATTTCACATTATAGCAATCATGGATCCAAAGTAACTTTGTTTGAAATTTATGCCAGGTTTCTGTTTATTGTCTCCAGTTAAGGACAAAGAAAGATCTGCCTAATAAACTGTCTCAAATGAGATAATGGAGTTATGATAGGATACCATCATTATTGAACATTTCAGCCCAAACAGCAATTATAAGAAGGTTAGAACTCCATCCTCCTTTGAAGAACATATCTGTTGTAGGCAAAATCCTCTGGATTTGCCCCCAAAATGTCAGAGTGTGTAGTTTCACTTGAACATAAAAAAATTATTTCACAAGCAGAGGACTAAAACTGCACAAGGGTTGGACTGCAGCCAGTGTGGTGGTATTTGCATGTTGTATAATATTGTTTTGAATGGAGAAAAATGAAAGGACGGCAGAATAATCCTTGACTGATCTCTAGGTTTTTAGCTAGTCAAAATATCAGGCCTAGCTAGAGGTTATTAACTCTAGATTCAGCAAATGTCTTAAGCAGTCAGACTTAGCAGTTGCCAAAATATTGAGCTCAAAAAATTTCTGGCTTCATAAAATCATTTTAAAATGTAGTCACAAAGATTGAGTTATGTGTAAAAGAGAGAACTGCTGTTTTATCTGGCACTGTGTGTTTCTTTAATCATTCAAAATGTTATTTAAACTAAAATACCAAGCTGAGGTATACAATATGTTTCCTCTTGATTTCTCTAAATCCTAGTACCTAATTTTGTTAAGGAGGCACTTTAGACACTGTTGTCATTCTCCTTAGTACTTGAGATGAGTGGGAGAGGATGCATGATAAGTACATAATGAAGCTCTTGGTGTGAAGGTATCCATCCCTGTAAGTGAGCTTAAAGCTATTATAAGGTGAACAAGATTGAAAAAGAAGCGACTTCGATACTTTGGGGAATTAACTTCATTCAGGGAAGTTAGCTTGTGCAGGTTTAAAAGGACTCCCAGACAGAAGTAGGTTGGAAAGTGTTGAGTGATGAGGTGTTAGGTGTGAGGTGCAGGCGGAGATGTTAATTGCTGCATTTCTATTTCAAGCTCTGCCATGTGTCTTCCATTAGTATAAACCTATTTAAATTATTTACTTCTCTTGACAATGCAGTGGCTGATGGCACTTCTTGTTTATTATCTCTGTTGTTTTCTGTATTCTTACTGTAATATGATGCTTTTATATCAGGTTACTGAATAGCAGGAAACATGTTTGCCATCACATCAGAAATATATTACTTTGAAATTTAAAAATAAGCTTTTCATACACAAAATTTTAGTTACTCCACCTAAACTCTGAAATAAGATAGTCAGTTAATAAAGACTAAGCTCTGTAACATAATTTCACACTAGATGAGAGTGCTTGAAAACTACATTTCTAAATATCTTTGAATTATTTTTCCCTCTCCATCTTCTCTCCAATTCAGCTCATTGTCTAAACTACCTAAGGTAAGTTCTTTCATATTCTTATACAAAACTGATAAATATTTGGATCCTTGTAATATAGGGCCTAATGTTTGGGTGCCTGACCTGCTCACAGCCCCTTTCTGAACAAATAGACCAGTAGCAGCCCTTAAGCATAGGTGGCCATGCTCAGGTTTATAGGATCTCAACACCATAACCACAGTTGATTAGACCCAAAGGTAGCAAACGACCTGGCAAGCAGATGAGTGAGCCTATTGTGAGAGCTTTGGCCAAGAGTGGTGCCCAGGTGCCCCGTAACTGGCCAATACCAACAAAGACTTCTCTTGGAGAGTTTGAATGAGACACTTGTTTTGAAAGGGTTATTTCACTGTTCTTGCCCGGAGCAGTAGCAATAAAGACAGTGACTGAGTCGTGGAGCACTAGAATGGAGAGCAATGAAAGTCTACTGTTGTCTGTATGAGGAAGTAAGTAGATTGCTAAAGTTCTGTTGTTTCCTTAATGACACCCCAGTTCTCCATGGCCTGGCTATATGGCTTTTGAGACGATTTCCGTTTCTTCCAGTGACCTCCTCCTGTATATCCACAACAGAGACTCATTAATTGAAATAACATGAGACTCTTCCTTACAATCCTAAAAAGCCCAGATCAGTACTTCTCAAATTTTAACGTGCATACAAATCTCCTGGGGATCTTGTTAAAATGCAGATTCTAATTCAGTAGCTGTGGGGTGTGGCCTGTGATTCTGCATTTTATAAGTTTCCAAGTAACGCTGGTGCTGTTAATCCATGGTCATGGATTGCACTTTGAGTAACCAGGGTTTAGATAACACCTCCTCGATGGGCTACGTGCTAAATGATTGATTGATCTAAAGTTCCTACTAGGAAGTAACATCTATAAAGATTATTTTAGTCTTCAACAACAGAATTTTAGCACTGGAGAAATCATCTACTTCAATGCTGTCTTATCTGTTCAGGCATATGGTATATGAGAAATACCATAGAATGGGATTGTGTATAAACAACAGAAATTTATTTCTCACAGCTGTGGAGGCTGGAATTCTGAGATGAGGGTGCTAGCATGGTTGGGTTCTTGAGAAGCCCTCTTCTAGGTTGCAGACTGCTGACTTATTATATTCTTACATGGCAGAGAGCAGAGAGAGAAAGCGAGCTCTCTGGTGACTCTTACAAGGACACTAATCCTGTTCAAGAGGGCTCCACCCTCATGACCTCATGTAATCCTAATTACCTACCAAGGCTCCACCTCCTTATACCATCACATTAGGGAGTGGGGTTTTAACATGAATTTTGGGAGGACAAAAATGTTCGTTTCACAACAAATGTCTCAACCAATGCCAGAATCTTTTTCTACTGTATCCATGATGTGTGGTCTCATTCAGCCTCTGAGTGAATGCTTATTAGTGATGAAGAATACACTACCCTACAAGACTTTCTATTCTACTGGCAGACATCTCTGGTTATGAGGCCTCTCAAAGGCAGGGCCTAACTACAGTGAAGCCTACTCTAAATGTGCAAAAACTATGAATTAGAGGATTTTAAAATAATCATATTTACTACCTATTGATTGTCATGACAACTCTACAATGTGGGTTTCTCCATTTGACAAGTAGAAATTGAGGCTCAGGGTAGGTAAGTTACTTACCCAAGTTTGCACAGCTATTAGGTGGTGGAACCAGGAATCAAACCCAGATCGGAGTCTAAAGTGGGTGTTCTTTGCACAATACTATATTGTCTTTCAAAGTATAATTTTGTTTCTTTCAAATGCTTTAAATGTCTAATTACCAAAATAGTTTCTTAGCTGGGACCTCTGCACACAGAGGTCCTCTTCCTATTCATTTTATTTACTGCTGTTGGATGAATTTTCCTTAAAAATAAAAAATATATATAGTACTTCTCCAAAGTTCAAGGAGCCTTCGATGTTTTCTCACTGTCCTTCACTCCTTATTACTCCCTGCTACCCACTGTTAACACTGTATGGGACATCCCAGTCTCCTCTTCTCTTCCCTCCAAATACAAATGATTCTTTTGTTTCCCAATGTTTGCCAAATGTTACATAGTTTTTAAGGCCCAGGTCAAATCCTTCAAATGTACTTTTTCCTTCCCTGTGAAGTTTTTCCTTATTTCTCAAGACATTTAGGAGCTTTCCCTTCTTGAATTCCTATAACAACTATTACATGTTTTAGCCCTTTCTGAATCACAAATTCTATCATATTGTCGTCTTGACTTTTACATTTTTTCAGTCTCATTTCCTCCATCATCATTTAAACATTTTATAAACTGCTAACATATAGCTTTATATGTAATGGATTTTCCTATCCAGCCCAATTTATACCTCGGAAATAGCATGTATTTTATTTTTATAAATTTTATAGTTGGCTACAGACAGAATGTCAGGACAGGATTGTTTTCTTAAACTTTGTACTTTTAACATGTCTAAGGGTTAAATTCTGATTTTGAAACACTTTAGAGAAAAATAAATTATTATAGTGGTTATAAAATTAAAGTATTACTCTAATTTAAAATTTTATCAAAAACAGTGGGGTTGGGGGTCATAAAAACCTGGCTTTTAACCCCAAAGTTACTGTTAATGAACCATGTAGCCTTGAATGAATTTTTAAATCTCTCTAGAGGTTGATTTCCTAATTATTGAAAATGAAGGGCCTATGCCAAATACTGTACTCCTCTAAAATGTGATGATTCTATAGTATAATTTCATCTGAAACTTTAAAAATACTTTAAGTAGGTTGGGATTCCATTCTAGTTAACGTTAAGGATATCTTCGATGGTTACAATTACCAAGCTGTGTTTGCGTCATGCACATTTTGAGCTGAATTCTCATTAGCTACCCGCCCCCCAATAAACCTTTTCTGTTTCTAGTTTCTAGCTCCATATTATTGAATCAACTGCAAATGTTTATTCGTGTCACACTCAAAGTGATGAATATTATTGGATAAAGGTCCGGAATTCACAACATCCTTTGAACTCCTGCTTGTTTTCACAATGTTTCCATAGCTAAATGCTCTGTTTTGTACATTCTCATCACCCCAAAACATTATTTCAAAATACATGTGGTGACTACATAGAATTACAAACATTCCTAATTTTTTCCAAATATTTGCAGAATTGAATTATGAAAGACTAGTTTTGAATGGGCAAGTTCCATTTAAAGTGGAGGAAATCAAAAGCACTGTTTCAAAAGTTTATCAAAGAGTACTTCCTTATTCAAGAGAGGTATTGTGAGAGATGATACGTGCCCTCTGTGACTTGACTGACAGCTGAGTCTTTTAGTCATTTTGTAGGTAACAAGTATTATCTGAAAGACACCAGAAGATTGGTATTATCAGGGCAGGACTTGAGGAGACCTCTGTCATTTGGGGGATGACAGATCAAAATATGGTACAGCTTTTCAACCAGGTCTAATAATTATTACACATAAACATTGGCATAGAGAAAATTTTGAATAATTAAAGCTAAGGCTCAGCTTTTGCTCAAGAAGGGCTACGGATTTTACACACTCTTTTCTGACCTCATCTGACATTAATTACACAATGTTTGAAGGTAGGGAACAGCTGCTGAAAATTACATAACAAAGAATAGTGTGTGTGAATGTGTCTTGTTTGCTGCCAGTTGTCAATCTTCTGGGGAAGAAGAACATCCAGAACTCATCTCTCCCTCCCCAAATAGATTATTAAACATGCTTAGTTAGGGACAGTGGTGAGATGGAAAGAAATTTTTCTTGACTATTCATTTTATTCATTCAGTGTGACTCTTATAAAAGGTTGACTTTTTTTTAAATTGAAGAATAGTTGACTTACAATATTATATTAGTTTTAGGTGTACAACCTGTAGAGTGATTCAGTATTTTCATAGATTATACTCCATTTAAAGTAATTACAAAATAACGGCTATATTTCTCTGTGCTGTACAATATCTCCTTGTTGCTTATTTATTTTATACATAGTATTTTGTGTCTCTTAATCCCATACCCCTCTCTCATCCCTCCCTCTTCCCTCTCCCCATTGGTAACTACCAGTTTGTTCTCTTTATCTGTGAGTCTGTTTCTGTTTTGTTATATACATTCGTTTTATTTTTAAATTCCATATATAAGTGATAACATACAATATTTGTCTTTGACTTATTTCACTAAGCATAATACTCTCTAGGTCCATCCATGTAGTTGCTAATGGCAGAATTTAATTCTTTTTCATGGCTGAGTAATATTCAATTCATCTGACAATGGGCATTTATGGTTGCTTCCATATCTTGGCTATTGTAAATAATGCTGCTATGAAGATTGGGGTGCATGTATTGAATTAATATTATAAAAAATATTTTTTCTCATAATAATTTGAAAACAAGTAATTTGAATAAACAGGATTTACATAGGCATCTACACTTATCATAAAATATTGAAGAGCTAATCCATATATTAATAACAGCACCATTTTCTGTGGGTGAAGAGAAAGTGAGAACTTTCCCTGTATGAATTTTGTCACAAAGTTCTTTGATAACTGAAGCTGGAAAACACATTTAAAGTTTTTCTACTAAACTTATGACCAGGAAGAAATAAATTAAGTGAGTTCCATAGTCCTTTTCATATTGCCCTGACTGGACTGTACTTGTTTTCCGTTTATAACTACTTTATGCATTTTGGTGTATAGTATATTTGATTTATTATATTGTTTGCATTTGTTGAGAAATACTCAGATTTCATAAGCTTGTTTTAATTCAATTTAATTAAATTAATGTATATGCTGTTGTTTTTGGTTCTGCTATTTCCCTTCAGGACAGCTATGTTGAAAAATGAATAGTCACTTCCCAATGATGCCACGATGAAATGTTCAGCTTTGGATGTTTTTAAGTAAAAAATGAAAATAACAATTACTGCTGAATTTCTGATATCTCTATAAAAACACTGGGAAAAAAAACAAAACCATATTAGCACTCTAAATTAATAGAGAACACTTTTGAAAATTATAACCTACAGCTTTCTGAATTGTGAATACTAGCTTCTTTTAAAGTTACATTAATATTAGTAAAAGAAATTTTGACCATGATTAAAATTGTGAGTTTTAAATGACTTATTTAAAATAAAATGTAACAAAAAGTGGAAAAAATCTAGCAAAAAGAGATGATGTGGTAAAAATTTAAAGTGCCATATGTAAAGAAATTGGCAAGAGGCAATTCAGTTGGTCAGGCCTAAGCTTCAGATTTTGGGATATGGACGGATTCAAAAGAATTATGCAACCATCTTTTGGCACCAGATTCCTCAAACATATTGTTGATAGTAATTGCCTTCCACTCATTCCCTTATAACATGGCTTCTAATTCTTCTACTTTACTATAAATATCCTTCCTGAGGCCAGTGGCTTCTTTCTTGCCAAATCCAGAGATCTTTTCCCAGTCTGCTTATTGCTTAGTCTTTCCACTGTATTTTAGATGGGTAACTTCATATGTGTTTCATTTTATTTTTAGCATTATACATATTACAAAAGTAATATGTGCTCTTTTTAGTAAATTAGAACATACAGATTTTAAAAAATCGTATGTGATAACAAAGGCTGACATTTTAGTGGAATCTTTCCTCGCTTTTAAATATGTTTATATACTTTGCACATTTGTATCCTGAGTTAGGTCACTTGGGGTCAGAGGTAGGAATCATTCTTACATTAATACTCAGATGTGGCTGGCTTTTGCTTCACCTGCTTAAAAAGGACATTAATGCACTTTTGCAGTGTCCTTCAGTTATTACTAGGAGTCCCTAGAGGTGTCTGTCCTGTAGTTACAAACAAATCTTACCTTAAAGGTACTGCTACTGCTCTGTGAGATATCCACTTCTCTCCCATTGGGCATTGTAAACTCTGCTGAACACCAGCATTGGCTTTTTAGAGTCCTTGAATTGGCAAAGCAGGACTTATGTCCAAAAGTAGAAAGATGGGGAAAAGATAGACCAGGAAAATGACCAATGAAAAGAATGCCAAGTTAGTTATTTTTATAGCATATAAAATTGACCAACTAAAAAGCATTATTGGAGATAGATTATTACATAATAATAAAAGGTTAATTTCACGAGGATTTAAACATTCTTTCTTCTACCACATTTCAGTTCTAACATGTCCTTTTTTTTCTTCACATTTTAATATATCTGAAGTCAGAAGGCATCTTATAGTTACAGTGAGATAAGTGGCAGAAACAATGTGATCATCACTGCTTGAATATTCACTCCAACACTTGCAAAATGGAGTCAGAAGCATGGAAGAAAATCTGGAGAAAATAGTAGTGCACTCAATAAAAGTTGCACAGCTAAACTTGATGATACAGAAGAAAGTATTATATGGAGAAGGATGGATATCCTTGAGTCAGTTGAAAAGCGATTCAAACAAGTCAGACTGAGTATAGGAATTTTTAGGAATGTCTTAACCAATCTGTTTTTCTCCAGCTTTATTGAGGAATAACTTACACACAGTAAAGTTCACCCATTTTAAGTGTATAGCTTAATGAGCTTTGA
This sequence comes from Grampus griseus, assembly GCF_964374135.1. Taxonomy (NCBI): domain Eukaryota; kingdom Metazoa; phylum Chordata; class Mammalia; order Artiodactyla; family Delphinidae; genus Grampus; species Grampus griseus. Next base: position 99,886,716 of record NC_139018.1, read on the forward strand.
CACTTATATGCACTCAGGTATCCACCACCACAATCAAGGTATAGAACATTTCCAACAACTAAAAATTCCTCGCGGCCCTTTTCAGTCAAGGCCTTCCTCCCTCCTCCAGTTCCAGGTGACCATCGATCTGCTTTCAGTCACTATGGTTTGCCTTTTCCAGAATTTAGTATTAGTGGAATCGTATAGTATATGGCCTTTTGTCTTTGATATATGTTTTCATTTGTCTTGGGTAATTACAAACTAAATTGCTGTGTTGTATGGTAACCATATATCTAACTTTATAAAACACTGCCAAATTGTTTTTTATATGGTATGGAGTGTGGATCAAGGTTAACTCTTTCTCATGGATTTATAATTGTTCTAGCAATATTTGTTTAAAAGCCTATTCTCTGGCTCCATTGAATGCCTTTGCACCTTTATTAAAATGTGTGGGTCTACTTCTAGACCCTCTTCTCTTCCATTGACCCACATGTCTACATTTTTTGTCAGTACTACACTGTCTTCATTACTGTACTTTTAAAATTAGGTATTGTGAGTCCTCCAACATTGCTCTTCTTTCTCAAAATTGTTTTATCTAGCCTAGTTCCTTTGTCATTCCACATAAATTTTAGAATCAGCTTGTTGATTTCCACAAAAATCTTGCTGGGATGTTGAATGGAGGGAGCTGACATCTTCACAATATTGAGTCTCCTAAACCAGGAACATGGAATATCTTTCCATTTATTTGCTCTTCTTTGAAATCTTTCATCAATGCTTTGCAGTTTTCAGCATATAGATTTTGCAGATATTTTGGTCGATTTTTACCTAAGTGCTTCATGTTCTTTTGGTCCTATTGTAAATAGTGCTGCATTTTAAAATTTAACTTCCAGTTGTTCATTGCTAGTATATAGAATTACAATTAGTTTTTGTATATTGACCTTGTATCTTACAACTTTGCCAAACTCAGTAAGTAGCTCCATAGATTTTCGGGGGTAGATTTTTCAGAATTTTCGAAATAGACAATCATGTCATTTGTGAATAGAAACAGTTTTACTTCCTCTTTTCCAAGATTGCTTGATTGATTAACTTACCTTATTGCACAGGATAGAACCATCATTCATAATGTCCAGTATGATTATGAATAGGAGTAGTGAGAGTAGAAATTCCTGTTTTGTTCCTCATATGAGGGAACAGCATTTGGTTTTTTATCATTAAATATGAAGTTAGATATAGTTTTTTTTGAGATGCTTTTTATCAGGGTGAAGAGGTTTCCTTCTACTCCCAGTTTGATGAGAATACAATTTTTAGTCTTACTTTTTTCTTTAAAAAACACCACATGGTAGGCATTATTATTGATAGGAATTTTAGAGACATTATTTATTTAGACCTACATGCACATTTACCATTTTATTTGATTACCATTCTTCTGGCCTCTCAAAATGTTCCTCTGGTATTATTTTCTTTCTTCCTGAATTACATCATTTTGAAGTTCCTTTAGTATGAGTATGTGGGTGGTAACTCTCTTAGGTTTTATTTATCTGAAGATATCTTTATTTCTTCCTCTCTCTTGCAATATAATATTAGAGACTGAGTACACAGATCTAGACTGAAATTATTTTCTTTGATCACTTTGAGGGTATAATAAAACCTCCTCATAATAAGATTCATGAAGATGAAAAATTTCAATTGTGTAAAAAGAAGGGTGGGCTTATTGTGAAAATTAAAGAAATGAGTCATCTGAGTCTGTCTAGCTGATTGGCTAGAAGTTCTAGTGGTCTGTCTCTATAATTAAAATCTTTGCTCATCCTGGTTGTGGTTTAGCACCACTTGGTGGTGGCTGTCTGCTTCAAAATAAACATCAGTGGTGCCAATTCTGGATCCTGTCTCACTGGCTGGAACTTCCAGGTCAGTGGCAGCATTAATAGTAACCTCCTGTTTAGCTGGGGCCCATTTAGTCAGTCTCATCAAAGGAGATTTAGCTAGAAGAATAATGGCAATAAAGGGCCCCTGCCTCCCTGTTTCCTGGGATAGTGTGCTTACATTTTTCTCACCCAGCCTTACCCTTTCCTCCATATCCTGTACCCCACCCACATTGCTATCCCAGAAGATAAAAGTTTATCCCAACCAATTTGGGGCTAGGCAAAAGGCAGCCAATCATTAATGATTAATTGGTGATTAATCACCAATCATATTTGACCCAAATTCTCATTTATAATGGGGCTTATTATCCTAGGATTTCAGTCATTATTTTAGTGTCTTCTAGCTTCCAGTACTGCTATTAAAACATCTGCTTTCAGTCTAATTGCTTCTTTCTAGGTTGTCTGTCTTTTTTCTCTTTGGCTGCTTTAAAGATCTTTTCTTTTTCTTTGGTGTTTTGGATTTTATGACAGGCAAATAGATTTTAAAATTTATCCTCTTTGTGACACTCTGTGCTTCTTGAATCTGTGCATTCATTTCTTTCCTAAATCCTAGAAGATTCTAAGTAATTAACTTTTGTAATATTGCTTCTCAATTCTGAAAATCTGTCCTTGGAATCTGCTTATTTATATGTCAGACCTTCTCAGTCTAACTTCTGCAATTGTTTAACATTTCTTTTGTATTTCCCATGTCCTTATCATTCTCTGTTCATTCTGGATAATTTTCTTAGATATTTTATGCTTTGCAAATCATCTGTGTCTAATCTGCAATTCAACCCATCCACTGAGTGTTTTCATTTCAACAAATGTGTATTTGATGTCTGAAAGCTTAATTTGAATATTTGTCACATTTGCTTGGTCATTCCTGATAGTCTCTTGTTGCTTGCTCATCATTATGATTCTATCCCTTATTTCTTTAAATATTTTCTAAATAGATATTCTACATTTCACAGATGATACAATTTTAATATCTCTCTTGGGAGTTCTAAATATTTATTATTTCTTCCCATTTTTCACTAATGGTGATTTGTTTCCTTTATGTTTGGTGGTTTTTTTGTTTTGTTTTGTTTTTTGCGGTACGCGGGCCTCTCACTGTTGTGGCCTCTCCCGCTGCGGAGCACAGGCTCCGGCGCGCAGGCTCAGCGGCCATGGCTCACGGGCCCAGCCACTCCGCGGCATGTGGGATCCTCCCAGACCAGGGCACGAACCCGTGTCCCCTGCATCGGCAGGCGGACTCTCAACCACTGCGCCACCAGGGAAGCCCTGCTTGGTGGTTTTTGATGGTGAACTCACATTTTCTTGATCTTAATCCCGGAATCTGGTGGGCTTATTTAGAGATCTTTTTCTCTGAAGAGGATTTGTGTTTGATTCTGCTGGTAGCCTGGGGGCACTACGAGTCTGGAACTATTTTAGCCTTTTTCATTTAGTTTAGTAGCTTAGAGCAAGGGTCTCAAGTTCAGCTCCTTCATATTACTGTTGACTTAAACACAGACTGAGCACAGTTCTTTTATGGCCATTTTCTCAGATTAGTTCTTTATTTTTAATTGCCTATTCACAGAATCAGTTTTGCTTATTTGAGGGAGCAAAGAGCTGGAGGGGGAGATGTCAGCAGGATACATAGAAATTTTCTCTGCGTCCTTCAAGTTTTCAGCAATGCATATATATTTGTCCATTTGATGGTTTGTTTGTTTTAATAGAATCGGTTGATTTGCAGTACAAGGATGCCCCAGATGATCTAGCTTACAATTCTTTTGGAGAAGTCTCTTTCAGCTTTTTTTTTTTTAAAAAAATAGACTTTATTTTTTAGAACAGAAGTAGATTTACAGAAAAATTGAGAATACAGAGTTCCCATATATCCTGCACCCAATTTCCCTTATTATTAACATCTTACATTAGTATAGTACATTTGTTAGAATTAATGAACCATTATTGATACACTGTCATTAACTAAGTCCATAGTTTATTCATATTTCTTTGGTTTTTAAACCTAATGTCTTTTTCCGCTCCTGGATTCGGTCCAGGATACGACTTTACATTAACTTGTCGTGTTTCCTTAGGCTCCTCTTGGTTGTGACAGTTTCTCAAACTTGCCTTGCCTTGCCTGACCTTGATAGTTTTCAGGAGTACTGATCAGGTATTTTGTAGGCTGCCCCTCTATTGGAAATTTTTTACTGTAGAAAAATATACATAACATAAAATTTACCATTGTAACTATTTTTAAGTTTACAATCTGGTGGCATTAAATATATTCATAACATTGTTCAGTGATCACAATCGTCCATTTCCAGAACTTTTTGATCATCCCAAACAGAAACTCTGTACATTAAAAAAATAACACGTCAGTCCCTTCTCTCCCCATCTCCTGGTAACCTCTATTCTATTTTCTGTCTCTGAATTTGTCTACTCTAGATACCTCATGTAAGTAGAATCATACAATATTTGTTCTTTTGTGTCTGGCTTATTTCACTTAGCATGTTTTCGAGTTTCATCCATCTTACAATGTGTATCCAAATTTCATTGTATGTATATACTACATTTTGTTTTATCAATCTTGCTTATAAGTTCCAGAAGATTTTTGTTGATTCCTTGGGATTTCTCCATAGACACTCATGTCATCTGCAAACGAAGGTATTTTATTTCTTCATTTCCAACCTGTATACCTTTTATTTCCTTTTCTTGCCTTATTATTAGCTAGGACTTTAGGTGTGAGAGTAAATAAGAGTGAGGAGAGAGGATATCCTTGTCTTGTTCCTGATCTTTGGAGGAAAGCATTGTTTCTCACTATTAACTATGATGCTGGGTGTAGGTATTTTGTAGATGCTCTTTATCAAGTTGAGGAAGTTCCCCTCTATTGCTAGTTTGCTGAGAATTTTTACCAGGAATGTTGTTGGATTATCTCAAAAGCTTTTGCTGCATCAATTTGTATGCTTGTATGATTTTTCTTCTTTATCCTCTTTATGTACTAAATTATACTGAGTGATTTTAGAATGTTGAACTGTCCTTATTCACCTAGAATAAATCCCACTTGGTTGTGTTGTATAATTCTTTTTGTACATTATTGGATTCAATCTGCTAATATTTGTTAAAGACTTTTACATCTATGTTCATGAGAGATATCAGTCCATAGTTTTTCTTCTTATAATGTCCTTAACTGCTTTTGGTAGTAGGGTAATGCTGGACTCATAGAATAAGTTAGGAAATGTTCCCTTTATTTCCATTTTTTAGAAGAGATTGTGGAGAATTGGTATCATTTCATCCTTGAATGTTAGTTGAATTCATCAGTGAAACCATCTGGGCCTGGTGCTTTCTTTCCTGGAAAGTTATTGATTCAGTCCTTGATACTCAGATTATCTATTTCTCCTTGAGTGAATTTTGATAGTTTGCATCTTTCAAGGAATTGGTTCATTTCATCTAATTTATCAAATTTCTGGGTATACAGTTGCTGATGGTATTCCTTTATTTTCCTTTTAGTGTTCATGGGATAATTAAAGATGATCCCTATTCCATTTCTGATAATGGTATTGTATTGTTTATTTAAACATTTTTCTGTATATTATTATTTTTTTTATTTATTTTTTTTGCGGTACGCGGGCCTCTCGCTGTTGTGGCCTCTCCCGTTGCGGAGCACAGGCTTTGGACGCGCAGGCTCAGCGGCCATGGCTCACGGGCCCAGCCGCTCCATGACATGTGGGATCTTCCCAGACAGGGGCACGAACCCATGTCCCCTGCATCGGCAGGCGGACTCTCAACCACTGCGCCACCAGGGAAGCCCTCTGTATATTATTATGTTTTTACATCTTAAAAAAGGTTTCTGGCTGGGGAGGGACTCCTTGGCATAGCCAATTCTTGGAGATAGCAAAGGGCTCAGCCAGGTGTGTACCTTAAATATACCAACTGACTAATGCAGAGTCATACCTCCTCTATCTTGCCTGTACACCTCAGGAGGCAATATTCCTTTGTTTTAATCATCCCAGGGCCAGATACCAAGCAAGTAGGAACAGACCCTAAAGCTTAAGGGCTGCTGAAATGATTCAAACTAGCCAATCCTAAACTGTTCACTCTGCCTTGCTTTTTCTATAGAGTAGTCTAGGTTTTCCCTTCACTCATGTTTTCTGCCTCCTAACTACTCTGAGGCTTTTCCATATATCTCTGCATGCCATGCTGTGCCTCCCAATTCTAGGACCTGTGAGTATGATGAACTTTGTTTTCATGAGCCTCTTCTATACCTTCTCTTGTGGTTGCACCTGACTGACCTGACTGACCATCCCATAAAAGAACAGAACAGGTAATTTTGTGCCTTTCCTTTTTTTCTTGGTTAGTGTGGCTAGAGGTTTATTGATTTTATTGATCCTTTCAAAGAACCAGATTTTGGTTTCTGTGATTTTCTCTGTTGTTGTCCTGTTTTCAATTCCATTGATTTGTTCTAATTTTTATTATTTCTTTTCTTTTGCTCTCCTTAAGCTTAAATTGCTCTTCTTTCTCTCATTTCCCAAGGTGGAACCTTAGATTGTTGATTTTAGATTTACCTTCTTTTCTAATATATACATTTAATGCTAAAATTCTAAGTGATGCTTTCATTGTATCCTACAGGTTTTGATAAATTGTATTTTCATTTTCATTGAGTTCAAAATACTTTTAAATTTCTCTTTAGACTTCTTTGACCCATGTATTATTTTTAAATGTGTATTTAATCTCCAAATATTTTGGGATTCTACAGCTATTTTTCTGTTATTTATTTCTAGTTTAATTCCATCATGGCCTCAGAGAAGATAGTTTATATAATTTCTGTTACAGGTTGAATTGTGGTCCCCCAAAAGACATGCTGAAGTCCTAACCCATCACATACACACACACCCCTTAACATGTGAATATGACCTTATTTGGAAATTGGGTCTTTAAAGATGTAATCAAGTTAGCGTGAAGTCATTAGGGTGGGTCCTAATCCAGTATGACTGGAAGAAATGCGATGTGAAGACAAACACACATAGGGAGAATGCTGTGTGATTACAGAGGCAGAGAGTGGAATGATGCAGCTACAAGCCAAGGAATGCCAAGGAGTGACAGCCACCACCAGAAGCTAGGAAGATGCAAGGAAGGATTCTCCCCTACAGGTTTCAAAGGGGGCATGGCCCTGCCAACACCCTGATTTTGGACTTCCAGTCTCCAGACTGTGAAACAATAAATTTCTTTTGTTTTAAGCCACCCAGTTTGTGGTACTTTCTTACAGCAATTCTAGGGAATGAATATGATTTCTATACTTTTAAATTTATTAATGTGCATTTCGTGGCCCGGATAGTCTCTCTTGGTAAATGTTCTGTGTGACCTTGAGAAAGATGTGTATTCTGCTGTTGTTGGATGGAGTATTCTCTAAATGTCAATTAGATCAGATTGATAATGCTGTTTAGGGCAATTATATCCTTACTGATTTTCTGCCTGCCTGAACTATCAACTACTGAAAATGGGGTGTTGATGTTTCCCAATGTATTTGTGCATTTTTCTATATCTCTTTGCACTCCTATTAGTTTTTGCCTCATGCATTTTGACACTCAACTTTTTGGTTCATACACATTAAGGACCGTTATATCTCCTTGGAGAGTTGACCTCTTTATCATTATGTAGTGCTCCTCCTTATCCCTGACAGTTTTTCTGGTTCTGAAATCACTTTGTTTGAAATTAATGTAGCTACTCCAGCTTTCTTTTGATTAGTGTTAGTATGGCATAACTTTTCCCATCTTTTGACTTTTTAATTTTATTTTTAATGTTTTAACAACTTGAGTGATGTATTTCACATACCCACCATTCACCCATATAAAGTGTACTATTAATTGGTTTTAGTATAGTCACAGAGTTGTGCAAGCATCAGCACAATCAATTTTAGAACATTTTTATTACCCCTCCCCCACCAAAAAAATCTTGCAACCCTTTAGTCAACCCCCCATCATCTGCCAGGGCTAGGCAACCACTGAACTACTTTCTGTCTCTATAGATTTGCCTATTCTGGACATTTCATATAATATGTGGTCCTATTAGAATGGAATCATATGATATGTTTTTTTGTGAATTGCTTCTTTCATATAGCATATTTTCAAGGTTCATCCATATTGTGGTATGCATCAGTACTTCATTCCTTTCTGGTGCTGAATAATATTCCATTGTACCAATATACTACTTTTTATTTACCTATTAATCAGTTTATTATCATTTGAGTCATTTCCACTTTTTGTCTTTTCTGCAGTAAACATTTGTGTACAACTTTTTGTGAGGGTATATGTTTTCATTTCTCTTGGGTATATAGCTAGGAGTGGGTTGCTGGATCATGTGGTAACTTTATGTGTGAACTTTTGAGAAACTGCCAGACTGTTTTCCACAGTGGCTGCACAATTTTGTATTCCTACCAACAGTGTTTGAAGATTTGAATTTCTCCACATTTTCTCCAACACTTGTTATTGTCCATCTTTTTTTATTATAGTTATCTTAGCTGGTGTGAAGTGGTATCTCATTATGATTTGAATTACACTTCCCTGAAGACTAGTGATTTTGAACACCTTTTCATGTCCTTTTTGGCTATATCTTCTTTGAAGGAATGCCTATGCAGGATACTTGCCCTTTTAAAAATAGCTCTTTTATATATTCTAGACAGGTCTCTTATTAAATAAAAGATTTGCAAAATTTACGTCCCTTTCTGTGGTTTGTCTTTTCACTTTATTTATGGTATCCTTTAAAATGAAATGTTTTTAATTTTGATGATGTCTAGTTTATTGATTTTTCTTTCTTTGCTTGTGTTTGTGGTGTCATTTCTAAGAAATCATCACCTAATTCATGAATATTTATACCTGTTTTCTTTAAAGAGCTTTATGGTTTTAGCTCTTGAGGTTAGGCCTTTGATCCATGCTGAGTTGATTTTTGTACATGGTGTGAGATAAGGGTCCAACTTCATTCGTTTACATGTTGACATCCACTTAACCCAGTACCACTTGTTGAAAAGACTATTCTTTTCCCCATTGAATGGTCTTGCTACCTTCGTTGAAGATCAGTTGACCTTAAATGTGAAGTTTATTTCTTGGATTCCCAAGTTAATTCCAAAAAAAACTGGAATTTTTGACTGCTTACTGTGTTCCGGGCACAATCCTAAGCACAAATGCACTTATCCCTCATAGTAACTCTGTGAGATGGGCACTATTCTTACCCCCACTTCACGGATGAAGTAGCGGAGATAATGATTTGCCCAAGCTAATAAGTGGCAGACCCAGGACATGAATTTAGACGACTGCCTTGAGAGCCTGAGCTTTTAACCATGCTATAAATAAATGTGCTAAGTCAGAACTTGGAATCCCACTAAATAGTTCATTTTAAACAAAACAGCTGGAGGTCAAATTGGCCACTTAGTTTGGAAAAACCACAACGGAGGAGGAGCTTTACTAGCTTGCTTCCTACTGAGTATTAGAAATGGACCTGTCTTCCTTGGTTGAAAGCCCTCCATCGCCAACTTAAGAATTTATAAATCAACGCACTACTTCGGCTTCTTCTGTTCTTGCAGCAGGACAGACGTTAGCCTTACCGGCGAGGAGCCGAAAGGCAACAGGGTCCACTCCCCAGTTCTCAGCCCCGCCGCAGCCTCGCGCTATTTTCTGCCAACAGTAGGGGCGTGGACAGAATCGCCCCCCGGGCTGGAGGCCGCCCGTGTTGTCGTAACTCTCGCGGGAAGTTGCGTCGTTGCCTCGGTAACGGCGTCGCGGCCGCGAAAGATGGCGGGGCGAAGTTTTAAGGTTAGTTCAACTCTACACTGCTGGGTAGCAGCTAGGTTTCGGGCGGCCCTGCGGACACCGGAATTCATTTAACTTTGGGTCTGAAAGTGTCTCTTTTACAGAGACGGGGCGCTTCAGGGACTCCGCTTCCACCACGCGTTCAGCAACCTGCCACACCTCGTCGGGACCTCCTCGCCAAGGAGGAAGAATATAAGTAAGAAATTTGGCGGTTCAGCTTTTCCTTTTTTCTTTCACTTAAATGAGGCTGCTTACAAATACTTTTCCTGGTGACTGACTGGATCTTTGGGACCATTCACTGTCCAGCAGTTTATCATCCCGTTCGCTTGCCCTTCTTTTTAACTTGAGCTGCGGCCTCGTAGCTGTTGAAAGTGGGCGAAAATTTAACCCAAGTGAATAAACCTGTTCGTCAGCGAGATGATACCGCTAGAAGTAGTTTGGATAGCAGGAATTGCCACGAATAGTTCAGTTTCTACTTAAAGGAATTCTACTTAATTTCAAGTTCCTAGAGTTTACGTATGTAAATTTCTTTTAGGTTTGGTTTCTAAACTGAAAGCATGTTTCTCAGGGCATTTGGAATTACCGTTCTCATCCACATTTGGTGGTGTTGGGAGGATTTCTCTTCCTTATCTGCTGCCAGTGTAATTAGAGCTATCCTGACAACACGTGCTTTCATTCTTGGACCACTCCACTCTTCATCCCCCGGTTTTCATGCAGATGTCAGAGTAATCTTTTAATTTGATCTTGTCACTCCCTCGTCTAAAACTTTGCAGTGGTTTCCAGTTGCACTTCAAAAGCTCTGTCATACCTGGCTCCTACCTCTTGTATGATCTTGACCTCTCTCCTTTTTGCCTACCAGAGTGGCCTTTCTTGACTATGATAAGTAGGCTCCCCATTACTCTTTTTTAATTGTGTGATTAAAGTTTCGTTGCAATTAGCATAACTTGTTACAGTAAATTCATTTGTTAGTTTACATTTTGTTCTGTTTCCTCCACTGGACTGTTAGTTCCACAAGGTCAGAGACCATGTCTTTTATTTGCCCTCGTATATACCCTTACCAAAAAAATTATATTTAAAAAATTCACCCTTTTAATTTAAAGTAATTTAATTTAAAACTTGGGAAACATTCTGGCAGTTCCTCAAATGGTTTAACATAGAGTTACCAAATGATCTGTACTTAAAATTAAAGCATGTTTAGAGTTAAAACTGAAGTGTCCTTTCTTTAGATAAGCTAGACATGTGTCAACTTGCATGTAGAAACATAATGATCTTCCACTGCTTGATGAAATGGGCCTGTTATTCAAGTATGAATGTACTTAATCAGTGGATCTGTTGTTCATATACAGCTCTGAATCAGCTGTTTTCAACCCAAAACATTTGTTTTCTTTACCATGCACCAGACAGCACTAAATACATGCACTGATTAGGTTAATTCATTTGGTTATTTAAAGATCTATTTGCATCTGGCCCTTCATTAAGGATATGCTCCTGATCAAAGTCAGGCATCTGTAGTAACTATTCGATTTTAGCAAAAGTTTTGTGGTAAAGGCTCCCACTTGTTACTTGTTCTGTTATATGCACTCCGAGGTGTGCAAATCTGAGGCGTTTGAACAGAGTAGCTCCCAGGCACTGCTTGAAACTTGTGATCACTCAGCACTATGCGCAAGGGTGAAATGTCTGGCCATCCTTATAGGCAAGACTATGAGTTCATAACAGAGTATTTTGCCACATGTTGTCTTGATGGTAAGCATATGGGGATGTTGTTTTAATCAACTGAACACAGCACTTTCCAGGGATCCCAATGCAGAATCTTTTACAATCAGCTCCTGTCAAATAGTTGGAGGAAATAATCACTATATGAGACAGTAAACCAAGGAATATGCTGATCACTCAAGTCAATAGATATTCCAAGTCTTGTGCGTATATCATAAAACTAGAGAGCTAAACAATAAGATTACGTGACATCTGGTTTAATTGATCTTGATAACTGGAAGGGCAAGCCTTCCCCCAAACTTCTTGCCCATAAATAACAATTACATTGGATTTATAGATTAATTTGCAGAGAACTGACATCTTTATGCTGTTGAATCTGCCCTTCTACGAATGTGATATATCTCTATTTACATGTGGGTGTTTTGGGTATTCATTAATAATATTTTATCATATTACTACATAAGAGTCTTGCATGTACAATTTTTTCAAGGTACCTTATAGTTTTTTCTTGCTATAATGAATGGCTCTTTTTCTACTACATTTTCTAATTGGTTATAAGTATAGAAACATTACTGATTTTTGTATGTTGATCCTAGACCTATATTTATATAGATTGTCAGCTCTGCTGAACTCTCTTATTCTGCAGAGTCCGTTGAGTTTTTTATAAAGACAGTTATATCATATGCAAATTGTGATAGTTTTGTCCCTTTACAATTTCTTCTACATTCTTTTTCTTGATCTGGTTAGAACTTCCAGTGCAATATGAAATAGAAAAAGTAATGGTAAGCATTTTTATCTTAGTTATGATTTTCAGGAGCCCACTTTTAATAATTTATCACTACATTTGAGGTTTGCTGTAGCGTTTTGGTATTTTTTTTTTAATCAGGCTTAAGGACGCCGTTTCCCTTAATTATTTTTTCATCAAGGATAGCTGATATGCAGTATTATACCCTTAATTTGTATTTTGAATGAATGTTAAATTTTAACAAAGCTTTTTCCCCCCAAATTTATTTAGGCAATGAAATTTTTTTCACCCCCTCATTTAATGTTTTAACATACTGAACTACAAAGGCAGATTTCTTGTTTTCTTTTAAAGTCCCTTGGATTAGATTGCTTTAATTTTATGGAGGTTTTTTTTCAGCTATAAAAAGAAATGAAATTGGTCTTGCACTTTTTTCTAGTTCTTTGCCTTTCTGATTTTGATGTGATTATTATCCTAGCCACATAAAATAAGTTGAATAGTTTTCCTTTTTTGTTTTAGTCTGTTCTTGGAAGCTTCTTGTAATCAGAGATCATCTGCCCTTTGATTAAAATTGTGAAACTGAGTCTAGTGTGGGTTTTTTTTTTTTTTGCCTGTGAATGCAGTTTCTTTAATAATTTTTGCTTCCAGAATAAATTTTGGTTATTTTCTAGTTTTCTGGAAAAGTGTCCACTTCATGTATGTTTTAAAATGTATTAACATACATTTATTCTAATTATTCTCTTACGTTTTAAGTTTTGACTGTATCTGTAACCTTATACATACCTTCTTTTGGGGACTTTTCTGTCAGTCTTGCTGGAAGGTGTATATGTTTTATTGGTCTTTTCACAGAATTAGCTTTTGGTTTTATTGCTAATCTATGTGATTAAAATTTTTTTTTGATTAGTCTTATCTCTATTATTTCTCTCTCTTCTAATGGTGGATTTATTTCTTCTTTTTTTTAGTTTCATTTTTCTTATTTTTTAATACATACATTTAATTTCTGTATATTTCTCTCCAACCACAGCTTATCGGTATTTCAGTATCCGTTTTGATATATATATTTCTTTTGTGGTTATTTAGTTTTAAATATTTTATGATTTTTCATAGTGATTATTTTAGGAGTGTGTTTTTGTAGTTCCCAAGCATCCGTTTGTTTGCTTGTTTGTTTTATTTTTGTTATTTTATAATTTATTTTTAATTGTACTATGGTCAGAGAATGTATATAATATTGATTTTCAAAAATGTTTTGAAACTTAGTGGTGACCAGGTAATGTGTTGAATTTTTGTAAATATTCTGTGTGTTCTTTGATAGAAAGTGTATTCACTATTTGTTGACTCATATCTTAGATCAAGCTAGTTAATATTGCTGTCCATAACATCAGTATCATCACCATTTTTTTTCCTAGTACCTGTATTGGTTTCTGTTAGAGATGTACTGAAATCGGCTATAATTATGATTTAAAAATTTCTCCTTATAATTGTGTCCAGTTTTGTTTGGGGGCTATATTATTTGATTTATTTAAATCCTCTTGATGAATAATTCCTTTCATTATTATGTAGTGTCTGTTATATCTTTTCTCATTCCTTTATTCTCAAACTTTTTATGTCATTTAGCTTTATTAAGAGCATTTCTTTTATATTCTCTGGTAATTTCTGCCTTCTAATGAGTGAATTTATTTATATTATTTTGTTTATTAATTTGAAGTTGTTTGGGCCATCTAATTTTTTTTTTCTATTTATGCCTTTTCTTTGTTTTTTTTTCTGTCTTTTGTTGGTTGAATGAGTTTTCATTATGTCTTTATTTTTCCTTTACTGGTTTGGAAAGACCTTAGAATGTTTTAACTTGGTTTCCCTCATTTGTCAAGTTATATAATACTTATTTCCCCTTTGCTTTGTATACCCTTACCTGTTATTTTCGTATTCTGTACTAATTTAGATTTATCATCATGTTTTCTCATTTCTTTGCATTTTTTTTCGAGGTTCAATTTCCTCTTTTCTGAAGCATAGACCATTCATTACTTCTCTGTATGAAAATCGGAGTCTTAAATTCTCCAGTCTTACCCGAAAATTTTGTTACTTTGCACTTATTCTTCAAAGATAGTTTAGCTGAATATAGAACTTGAAATGGCTAGGCCCTGCCCCCCCACCTCCCAATGGTCCATTAAAGATACCATTTCATTGTCCATTGGAATCTAGAGATATTGATAAGGCATCTACTGCCAGCATTTAAGATAGTCATGCTGGTAGACTATTTTTCTCTCTTCTTTTTAAATATTTGGTTTGTAGTTTAAAGAACATTCTCCTTGTCTTTGAAGTTCTGCAGTTTCACTATGATGTGTACAGGTGTGGATTTTTTTTCTTAATTCTGCTTGAGCTCCCTATATTCATTTCTGGAACATTCTCAGCATTATCTCTTTTTAAAAAAAGTATTGTCTTTTGTTTTATGTTTATTGCTATATTCTTCAAGTTTCAAATATTTGTCAGTTTTCTTTTTGTTTTGTTGCAGTATACTTGATTTACAATATTATACCATTTTTGGGTATACAGCATAGTGATTCAAAACTTTTATAGATTATACTCCATTTAAAGTTATTATAAAATAATGGCTATATTTCCTGTGCTGTACAATATATCCTTGTATCTTATTTATTTTATACATAGTAGTTTGTATCGCTTAATCCTTTAACCCTACTGTACTCCTCCCCCCTTCCCTCTCTCCATTGGTAACCACTTGTTTGTTCTCTACATATATGGGTCTGTTTCTGTTTTGTTATATTCATTATTTGCTTCATTTTTTAGATTCCACACATAAGTGATAACAGAGTATTTGTCTTTCTCTGACTTATTTCATTAAGCATAATACCCTCCAGGTCCATTCATGTTCTTGTAAATGGCAAAATTTCATTCTTTTTTATAACTGAATAGTATTCCATGGTATGTATGCAGATATATATATATATATCACGTCTTCTTTATTCATTCATCTGTTGATGAACATGTAAGTTGCTTCCATATCTTGGCTATTATAAATAATGCTGCTATGAACATTGGGGTGCATATATCTCTTCAGAGTAGTGTTTTCATTTTCTTTGGATATATATCCAGGAGTGGAATTACTGGGTCATATGGTAGTTATATCTTTAAGTTTTTGAGAAACTGCCATACTGTTTTCCACAGTGGCTGCACCAATTTACGTTCCCACCAACAGTGCACAAGGGTTCCCTTTTCTCCACATCCTTGCCAACATTTGTTATTTGTGGTCTTTTTGATGATAGCCATTCTGACAGGTGTGAGGTGATATCTTATTCTAGTTTTGCTTTGCATTTCTCTGATGATTAACAGTGTTGAGCATTTCATGTGCCAGTTGGCCATCTATATTCTTCTTTGGGAAAATGTCTATTCAGGTCTTCTGCCCATTTTTTAACCAGGTTATTTGTTTTTTTGATATTGAGTAGTATGAGCTATTTATATAGTTTGGGCATTAAACCCTGGTTGGTCATATCATTTGCAGATATTTTCTCCCATTCAGTACATTGTCTTTTCATTTTGTCAATGCTTTCTTATTTATTTATTTATTTATTTGCGGTACACGGGCCTCTCACTGTTGTGGCCTCTCCCGTTGCGGACCACAGGCTCCAGACGCGCAGGCTCAGTGGCCATGGCTCACGGGCCTAGCCGCTCCGCGGCATGTGGGATCTTCCCGGACCGGGGCACGAACCCGTGTCCCCTGCATCAGCAGACAGACTCTCAACCACTGCGCCACCACGGAAGCCCTGTCAATGCTTTCTTTTCCTTTCCTTTCCAATTTAATTAGGTCCTATTATTTATTTAGTTAGTTAGTTTCCTCTGCCTTAGGAGACAGATCCAAAAAATACTGCTGTGGTTTATGTCAGAGTGTTCTGCCTCTGTTTTCTTCTGGAGTTTTATGCTTTATGGTCTTACATTTAAGTCTTTAATCCATTTTGAGTTTATTTTTGAATATGGTGTGAAAAAAAGTTCTAACTTCATTCTTTTACATGTAGCAGTCCAGTCTTCCCAGCACCACTTATTGAAAGACTGTCTTTTCCTCATTTATATTTTTGCTTCCTTTGTCATAGATTAATTGCCCATATAAACGTGGGTTTGTTTCTGGGTTCACTATTCTGTTCCATTGATCTCTGTGTCTGCTTTTGTTCCAGTACCATACTGTTTTGGCTACTGTAGCTTTGTAGTATAATGATTATGGATCAATCGAAGAAAAATATATAACAATTGTAAATATATATGCACTCAACATAGGAGTATCTAAATACATAATGCAAATGACAACAGAAATGAAGGACAGTAACACAATAATAGTAGGGAACTTTAACACCCCACTTACATCAATGGACAGATCGTTCAGACAGAAAAATCAATGAGGAAACACTGGCCTTAAATGACACGTTAGACCAAACAGAACACATAGTATTCTATTCAAAGGCAGCAGAATACACATTCTTTTCAAGATCACATGCTAGCCCAAAAAACAAGTCTTAGTAAGTTTAAGTAAATTGAAATCATATCAAGCATCTTTTCCAACTACAGTACTATGAGATTAGAAATCACCTACAAGAAAAAAACTGCAAAAAACACAAACATGTGGAGGCTAAAAAATATGCTACTAAACCAGTGGATCACTGCAGAAATCAAGGAGGAAATCAGAAAATACCTGGAGACAAAAGAAAATGAAAACACAGCAATCCAAATTGTATGGGATGCAGCAAAAGCAGTTTTGAGACGGAACTTTATAGCGATACAAGCCTGCCTCAGGAAACAAAACAAAATCTCAAATAAACAACCTAACCTTACACCTAAAGGAATTAGAAATAGAAGAACAAACAAAACCCAAAGTTAGTAGAAGGAAAGAAATAATCTGTTGATTGTCCCTCCTGGGCACTTGTTTCTTTTTTTTTTTTTTTACATCTTTATTGGAGTTTAATTGCTTTACAATGGTGTGTCAGTTTCTGCTTTATAACAAAGTGAATCAGTTACACATATGTTCCCATATCTCCTCCCTCTTGCGTCTCCCTCCCTCCCACCTTCCCTATCCCACCCATCCAGGTGGTCACAAAGCACCAAGCTGATCTCCCTGTGCTATGTGGCTGCTTCCCACTAGCTATCTATTTTACGTTTGGTAGCGTATATATGTCCATGCCACTCTCTCACTTTGTCACAGCTTACCCTTCCCCCTCCCCATATCCTCAAGTCCATTCTCTAGTAGGTCTGTCTCTTTATTCCCGTCTTACCCCTAGGTTGTTTATGACATTTTTTTTTCTTAGGTTCCATATATATGTGTTAGCATACGGTATTTGTCATTCTCTTTCTGACTTACTTCACTCTGTATGACAGTAGGTCCATCCACCTCACTACAAATAACTCAATTTCGTTTCTTTTTATGGCTGAGTAATATTCCATTGTATATATGTGCCACACCTTCTTTATCCATTCATTCGATGATGGACACTGAGGTTGTTTCCATCTCCGGGCTATTGAAAATAGAGCTGCAATGAACATTTTGGTACATGACTTTTTTTGAATTATGGTTTTCTCAGGGTATATGCCCAGTAGTGGGATTGCTGGGTCATATGGTAGTTCTATTTGTAGTTTTTTAAGGAACCTCCATACTGTTCACCATAGTGGCTGTACCAATTCACATTCCCACCAGCAGTGCAAGAGTGTTCCCTTTTCTCCACACCCTCTCCAGCATTTATTGTTTCTAGATTTTTTGATGATGGCCATTCTGACCGGTGTGAGATGATATCTCATTGTAGTTTTGATTTGCATTACTCTAATAATTAATGATGTTGAGCATTCGTTCATTTGTTTTCTGGCAATCTGTGTATTTTCTTTGGAGAAATGTCTCTTTAGGTCTTCTGCCCATTTTTGGATTGGGTTGTTTGTTTTTTTATTATTGAGCTGTATGAGCTGCTTGCAAATTTTAGAGATTAATCCTTTGTCACTTGCTTCATTTGCAAATATTTTCTCCCATTCTGAGGGTTGTCTTTTGGTCTTGTTTATGGTTTCCTTTGCTGTGCAAAAGCTTTGAAGTTTCATTAGGTCCCATTTGTTTATTTTTGTTTTTATTTCCATTTCTCTAGGAGGTGGGTCAAAAAGGATCTTGCTGTGATTTATGTCATAGAGTGTTCTGCCTATGTTTTCCTCTAAGAGTTTGATAGTTTCTGGCCTTAAATTTAGGTCTTTAATTCATTTTGAGCTTATTTTTGTGTATGGTGTTAGGGAGTGTTCTAATCTCATACTTTTACATGTAGGTGTGCAGTTTTCCCAGCACCACTTATTGAAGAGGCTGTCCTTTCTCCACTGTACATTCCTGCCTCCTTTATCAAAGATAAGGTGACCATATGTGCATGGGTTTATCTCTGGGCTTTCTATCCTGTTCCGTTGATCTATATTTTTGTTTTTGTGCCAGTACCATACTGTCTTGATTGCTGTAGTTTTGTAGTATAATCTGAAGTCAGGGAGCCTGATTTCTCCAGCTCCGTTTTTCGTTCTCAAGATTGCTTTGGCTATTCGGGGTCTTTTGTGTTTCCATACAAATTGTGAAATTTTTTGTTCTAGTTCTGTGAAAAATGCCACTGGTAGTTTGAAAGGGATTGCATTGAATCTGTAGATTGCTTTGGGTAGTAGAGTCATTTTCACAATGTTGATTCTTCCAATCCAAGAACATGGTATATCTCTCCATCTATTTGTATCATCGTTAGTTTCTTATATCAGTATAATTTTCTGCATACAGGTCTTTTGTCTCCTTAGGTAGGTTTATTCGTAGATATTTTATTCTTCTTGTTGCATTGGTAAACGGGAGTGTTTTCCTGATTTCACTGTCAGATTTTTCATCATTAGTGTATAGGAATGCCAGAGATTTCTGTGCATTAATTTTGTATCCTGCTACTTTACCAAATTCATTGATTAACTCTAGTTGTTTTCTGGTAGCATCTTTACGATTCTCTATGTATAGTATCATGTCATCTGCAAACAATGACAGCTTTACTTCTTCTTTTCCGATTTGGATTCCTTTTATTTCCTTTTCTTCTCTGATTGCTGTTGCTAAAACTTCCAAAATTATGTTGAATAAAAGTGGGGAGAGTGGGCAATCTTGTCTTGTTCCTGATCTTAGTGGAAATGCTTTCAGTTTTGCACCATTGAGGACGATGTTGGCTGTGGGTTTGTCATATATGGCCTTTATTATGTTGAGGAAAGTTCCCTCTATGCCTACTTTCTGGAGGGTTTTTATCATAAATGGGTGTTGAATTTTGTCGAAAGCTTTCTCTGCATCTATTGAGATGATCATATGGTTTTTCCCCTTAAATTTGTCAATATGGTGTATCACGTTGATTGATTTGCATATATTGAAGAATCCTTGCATTCCTGGAATGAACCCCACTTGATCATGGTGTATGATCCTTTTAATGTGTTGTTGGATTCTGTTTGCTAGTATTTTGTTGAGGATTTTTGCATCAATGTTCATCAGTGATATTGGCCTGTAGTTTTCTTTCTTTGTGACATCCTTGTCTGGTTTTGGTATCAGGATGGTGGTGGCCTCATAGAATGAGTTTGGGAGTGTTCCTCCCTCTGCTATATTTTGGAAGAGTTTGAGAAGGATGGGTGTTAGGTCTTCTCTAAATGTTTGATAGAATTCACCTGTGAAGCCATCTGGTCCTGGGCTTTTGTTTGTTGGAAGATTTTTAATCACAGTTTCAATTTCAGTGCTTGTGATTGGTCTGTGTATATTTTCTATTTCTTCCTGATTCAGTCTTGGCAGGTTGTGCATTTCTAAGAATTTGTCCATTTCTTCCAGGTTGTCCATTTTATTGGCATAGAGTTGCTTGTAGTAATCTCTCATGATCTTTTGTATTTCTGCAGTGTCAGATGTTACTTCTCCTTTTTCATTTCTAAATCTATTGATTTGAGTCTTCTCCCTTTTTTTCTTGATGAGTCTGGCTAATGGTTTATCAATTTTGTTTATCTTCTCAAAGAACCAGCTTTTAGCTTTATTGATCTTTGCTATTGTTTTCTTCATTTCTTTTTCATTTATTTCTGATCTGATCTTTATGATTTCTTTCCTTCTGTTAACTTTGGGGTTTTTTTGTTCTTTCTCTAATTGCTTTAGCTGGAAGGTTAGGTTGTTTATTCGAGATGTTTCCTGTTTCTTAAGGTAGGATTGTATTGCTATAAACCTCCCTCTTAGAACTGCTTTTGCTGCATCCCATAGGTTTGGGTTGTCGTGTCTCCATTGTCATTTGTTTCTAGGTATTTTTTTATTTCCTCTTTGATTTCTTCAGTGATCACTTCGTTATTAAGTAGTGTATTGTTTAGCCTCCTTGTGTTTGTATTTTTTACAGATCTTTTCCTGTTTTTGATATCTAGTCTCATTGCATTGTGCACGGAAAAGATACTTGATACAATTTCAATTTTCCTAAATTTACCAAGGCTTTATTTGTGACCCAAGATGTGATCTATCCTGGGGAATGTTCCATGAGCACTTGAGAAAAATGTGTATTCTGTTGTTTTTGGAAGGAATGTCCTATAAATATCAATTAAGTCCATCTTGTTTAATGTATCATTTAAAGCTTGTGTTTCCTTATTTATTTTCGTTTTGGATGATCTGTCCATTGGTGAAAGTGGGGTGTTAAAGTCCCCTACTATGAATGTGTTACTGTCGATTTCCCCTTTTATGGCAGTTAGTATTTGCCTTATGTACTGAGGTGCTTCTATGTTGGGTGCATAAATATTTACAATTGTTATATCTTCTTCTTGGATCGATCCCTTGATCATTATGTAGTGTCCTTCTTTGTCTCTTGTAATAGTCTTTATTTTAAAGTCTGTTTTGTCTGATATGAGAATTGCTACTCCAGCTTTCTTTTGATTTCCATTTGCATGGAATATCTTTTTCCATTCCCTCACTTTCATTCTGTATGTGTCCCTAGGTCTGAAGTGTGTCTCTTGTAAACAGCATATATATAGGTCTTGTTTTTGTATCCATTCAGCCAGTCTGTGTCTTTTGGTGGGAGCATTTAATCCATTTACATTTAAGGTAATTATCGATATGTATGTTCCTATTCCCATTTCCTTAATTGTTTTGGGTTTGTTATTGTAGGTCTTTTCCTTCTCTTGTGTTTCTTGCCTAGAGAAGTTCCTTTAGCATTTGTTGTAAAGCTGGTTTGGTGCTGCTGAACTCTCTCAGCTTTTGCTTGCCTGTAAAGGTTTTAATTTCTCCATCAAATCTGAATGAGATCCTTGCTGGGTAGAGTAATCTTGGTTGTAGGTTTTTCTCCTTCATCACTTTAAATATGTCCTGCCAGTCCCTTCTGCCTTGCAGAGTTTCTGCTGAAAGATCAGTTGTTAACCTTATGGGGATTCCCTTGTGTGTTATTTGTTGTTTTTCCCTTGCTGCTTTTAATATGTTGTCTTTGTATTTAATTTTTGATAGTTTGCTTAATATGTGTCTTGGCATATTTCTCCTTGGATTTATCCTGTATGGGACTCTCTGTGCTTCCTGGACTTGATTACCTATTTCCCTTCCCATATTAGGGAAGTTTTCAACTATAATCTCTTCAAATATTTTCTCAGTCCCTTTCTTTTTCTCTTCTTCTTCTGGAACCTCTATACTTCGAATGTTGGTGTGTTTAATGTTGTCCCAGAGGTCTCTGAGACTGTCCTCAGTTCTTTTCATTCTTTTTTCTTTATTCTGCTCTGCAGTAGTTATTTCCACTATTTTATCTTCCAAGTCACTTATCCATTCTTCTGCCTCAGTTATTCTGCTATTGATCCCATCTAGAGTATTTTTATTTTCATTTATTGTGTTGTTTATCGTTGCTTGTTTCATCTTTAGTTCTTTTAGGTCCTTGTTAAATGTTTCTTGAATTTATTCTATTTCCAAGATTTTGGATCATCTTTACTATCATTATTCTGAATTCTTTTTCAGGTAGACTGCCTATTTCCTGTTCATTTGTTAGGTCTGGTGGGTTTTTATCTTGCTCCTTCATCTGCTGTGTGTTTTTCTGTCTTCTCATTTTGCTTATCTTACTGTGTTTGGGGTCTCCTTTTTGCAGGCTGCAGGTTTGTATTTCCCATTGTTTTTGGTGTCTGTCCCCAGTGGCTAAAGTTGGTTCAGTGGGTTGTGTAGGCTTCCTGGTGGAGGGGACTGGTGCCTGTGTTCTGGTGGATGATGCTGGATCTTGTCTTTCTGGTGGGCAGGTCCATGTCTGGTGGTGTGTTTTGGGGTGTCTGTGGACTTATTATGATTTTAGGCAGCCTCTCTGCTAATGGGTGGGGTTGTGTTCCTGTCTTGCTAGTTGTTTGGCATAGGGTGTTCAGCACTGTAGCTTGCTGGTCGTTGAGTGAAGCTGGGTGCTGGTGCTGAGGTGGAGGTCTCTGGGAGATTTTCGCCGTTTGATATTATGTGGAGCTGGGAGGTCTCTTGTGGGCCAGTGTCCTGAAGTTGTCTCTCCCACGTCAGAGACACAGCACTGACTCCTGGCTGCAGCACCAAGAGCATTTCATCCACACGGCTCAGAATAAAAGGGAGAAAAAGAAGGAAGGAAGGGAGGGAGGGAAGGAAGGAAGGAAGGGGATAAAATAAAATAGTTATTAAAATAAAAAATAACTGTTAAGAAAAAAAATTTTTTTTAAGAAAAACAAAAACAAAACGGACAGAAGCTTAGGACAAATGGTGAAAGCAAAGCTATACAGACAAAATCTCACACAGAAGCATACCCATACACGCTCACAAAAAGAGGAAAAGGGGAAAAAATAATAAATCTTTTTCTCAAATTCCAGCTCCTCAATTTGGTATGATTCGTTGTCTATTCACGTATTCCACAGATGCAGGGTACATCAAGTTGATTGTGGAGCCTTAATCCGCTGCTTCTGAGGCTGCTGGGAGAGATTTCCCTTTCTCCTCTTTGTTCGCACAGCTCCCAGGGCTCAGCTGTGGATTTGGCCCCGCCTCTGCGTGTAGTTCGCCGGAGGGCCTCTGTTCGCTCAGACAGGACGGGGGTTAAAGGAGCAGCTGCTTCGGGGGCTCTGGCTCACTCAGGACGGGGAGCAGGAGGGGTGCGGATGCTGGGCGAGCCTGCGGCGGCAGAGGCCGGCATGACGTTGCACCAGCCTGAGTCCCGCTGTGCGTTCTCCCGGGGAAGTTGTCCCTGGATCCCGGGACCCTGGCAGTGGCGGGCTGCACAGGCTCCCCGGAAGAGGGGTGTGGAGAGTGACCTGTGCTCGCACACAGGCTTCTTGGTGGTGGCAGCAGCAGCCTTAGCGTCTTCAAGCCCGTCTTTGGGGTCCGCGCTGTTAACCGCGGCTCGTGCCTGTCTCTGGAGCTCCTTTAAGCAGCGCTCTTAATCCCCTCTCCTCGCACAGCAGGAAACAAAGAGGGAAGAAAAAGTCTCTTGCCTCTTTGGCAGGTCCAGACTTTTCCCCAGACTCCCTCCCGGCTAGCCGTGGCGCACTAGCCCTTTCAGGCAGTGTTCACGCCGCCAACCCCTGCGCTCCAACCGAAGCCCGGGCCTCAGCTCCCAGCCCCGCCCGCCCCGGCGGGTGAGCAGACAAGCCTCTTGGGCTGGTGAGTGCTGGTCGGCACCGCTCCTCTGTGCGGGAATCTCTCTGCTTTACCCTCTGCACCCGTTGCTGTGCTCTCCTCCGCGGCTCCGAAGCTTCCCCCCTCCGCCACCCACAGTCTCCGCCCGGGGCTTCCTAGTGTGTGGAAACATTTTCTCCTTCACAGCTCCCTCCCACTGGTGCAGGTCCCGTCCCTATCCTTTGTCTGTTTATTTGCCCTACCCAGGTACGTGGGGGAGTTCCTTGCCTTTTGGGAGGTCTGAGGTCTTCTTCCAGCGTTCAGTAGGTGTTCTGTAGGAGTTGTTCCACGTGTAGATGTATTTCTGGTGTCTCTGTGGGGAGGAAGGTGATCGCCGCGTCTTACTCTTCCGCCATCTCCCCCCCCCCCCCCGTCCAGGCACTTGTTTCTTAATGCAATTTGTTACTTTTGTGAGGGTATCTTTAGTGGGG
The DNA here is from genome assembly GCF_964374135.1 of Grampus griseus. Taxonomy (NCBI): domain Eukaryota; kingdom Metazoa; phylum Chordata; class Mammalia; order Artiodactyla; family Delphinidae; genus Grampus; species Grampus griseus. The sequence goes on from NC_139018.1 coordinate 99,910,874, forward strand.
TTTGCTTTCTGAGAGAGTTGCATGTGTTCTAGATGAGTAAATCCCTAAGTGTGGTTTTGCATTTAACTTTATTAGCTTATCAGAGTTTTCACTGGTTCTTATCCAATTTACTATATTAAAGTTTTGGCATAGTGTCCGTGTACCATCTGGGTAAGATGAACTTGGAGTACACTCCTGTGTGCTCTGATTACTCACAAGAGAATCTTTTCCACACACGGCTCTAGTTTCATTTCCATTCACCTAAGGTTATGGGTAGTGTTTCTGTGGTATGTGGTTCACAGGTGTAGCCCTTCGTGACTCTCTCATGTGCATCAGTTTCTAGCTGTTAAGCTGTTTTGGCTTCTGTTCCTGTTTACTGCTCTCATTTTTAGTTGCTGCTTTATTTTTAGTGCCAGGGTATTTTCCCTGCCTAAGTTTAAGTTTAGCAATATTTCGTTCATTGTATTTTATCCAGATTTCTATGGGTTTTGGAGCAGAAGAATAGCCTTTTGATTTATCTCAGCCTGCTATATTGACCAGAAACCTCTATTGGTTCTTGTTAAGGAAATGTGAAAAATCAGGTAAAGGCATCTTGAATACAACTTTAAGTCTTTATCAGATATTTTTATTTTGATTAACTTATCCTAAGATATAAAAATATTTCTTAAAACATCAGATTTTTTAAAGAAGGGATGTGATACTGCTTTTTTCTTCCTGGGGGTGGGGGTCATCACTGGTTTGTGGTACTTCTGAATCACATATCTAAAAAAACAAGGTATCTCATTTAAAAAATTGCTCTGCATATTTTCTTCATAAAACTTCAGAAGAGCCTAGATAGTCTAGAAGTGTGATCTACGAATAGAATTTAAAAGTTACATGCTTTTGAAGTTGTTTATTATAATGTTAACCTTTAAAACTGAGAAGCGGACTTCAACTAACAGGGAGAACGGTTTAGTACATTATGTTAACTTCAACTCTAGAATATTTCATAGCCATTTAAGGCACTAATTATAAAAATTATATAGAGATAAATATATTCCATCTGTATTGTTATGGTAGAACAGTACAAAATTGTGTGTGTGCCTACATATGAAAATTAGAAGGGAATTTTAAAAATGATTGGATGATAGTGGTAGGATGATGAGCAATTTTTTCTTTAAAAACGGTTTCCCGCAATGGCATTGCTATTCTTACAGTCTTAATGGGACTAAATAGTATTCCTATTCTTTGCTAGATTCCAAATAGATTGGGAAAAAAAAAGGAGTGGCAGGTGTAGGTGAAAGTAATCACCTGTGTTCCTGATGAAGCTGATATTGAAGTATGTAGCTGAGGTATGAGCCACCTCAGGTCTGCTCACTAAACCCCAGATATACCTCCCCAGTCACCTGAACACCCCTGATGAAATCAGCCCCCTCCACACCCCACCCCACTCCTGTTCCCAATTGGAGTTGATCCCAAGAACATGGAGAGTGGAACTGAGTTGAACCCACCCAGTTTATTCTTCCCAAATAAATCATTCCACCTGAAGTAATGGCCAGGGAGAGGCTAGGAGTTACATGGTTTGAGCTTCCACCAGGAAGAAGAAGGATCATGGGGATTTGGAGATAAGCTTTGTAATAGTTGTGTTAATTTTCAAATAAAAATGTCATGTGTATGTTTTGGCATTTATTGATTAGCTAAATTGTAGTTATTGAAATTTAATTACTTTTATTTTTGTGTTACAATCTTCAGTCTATCACAATTATTATTTTCTCCTTTTAGGCGTTTAAATGCAGAATTAGAGGCAAAAACGGCTGATCTGGTTCGACAAGCTGAGGAAGTAATAGTAAGTGAATGTACAATTAATAGTAATTCCATGTAAGTGCTAGTGTTTTTTTGTTTTTTTTTTAATTAATTAATTTATTTATTTTTGGCTGTGTTGGGTCTTCATTTCTGTGCGAGGGCTTTCTCTAGTTGCGGCGAGCGGGGGCCACTCTTCATCGCGGTGCGCGGGCCTCTCACTGTCGGGGCCTTCTCTTGTTGCAGAGCACAGGCTCCAGTCGGGCAGGCTCAGTAGCTGTGGCGCACGGGCTTAGTTGCTCTGCGGCATGTGGGATCTTCCCAGACCAGGGCTCGAACCCGTGTCCCCTGCATTGGCAGGCAGATTCTCAACCACTGCGCCACCAGGGAAGCCCAGTGCTAGTTTTTTAACTTTAATTTGATGTGTAACATACATGCAAAAAAGTGCCCAAAGCATAAATTTTCAGCTCAGTGAATTATCATAAATTGAACATCAATATATGCATAAGTATGTGTATACATGCATGTATATGTTTTTGATAAGCACACTTTTTAAAAAAAAATTATTTTTGGCTGCATTGGGTCTTCGTTGCGGTGCGTGGGCTTCTCATTGCAGTGGCTTCTCTTGTTGTGGAGCACAGGCTCTGGAGCATAGGCTCAGTAGTTGTGGCACACGGGCTTAGTTGTTCCACGGCATGTGCGATCTTCCTGGACCAGGGCTCGAACCTGTGTCCCATGCATTGGCAGGTGGATTCTTAACCACTGTGCCACCAGGGAAGCCCAGCACACATTTTCTAAAAGCCACTGAAAAAGAGTTTTCCATTTAGATATTCCAATCATCTAATTAATAGGAATATTAATATTGAACAGTATTTCCCACTGTTTTAAGATTAATATTTGCAAGTAGCTATATAGAATTAGTACTGGTAATTCAGTAAGGATAGAAATAAAATGGTCTTTGGACAGAAGCTGAATAAAGGTTAACAACTACCATTAATGCTCAGATGGTAATCCGTTTCTTAAACTCTGCAGTTGGATATAACTCAGATTCTTAGGGCTAGACCATAATCAGATTTATAGTCAGGAAGAATGTAGTGAGGTTACATCACTAGACAATGTAAGCATATTTGCCCCATTCTGGCTACCAAATTGGTTATTTCTACTTTAAGCATCCCTCCCTAAGTATCAGCATTCCCAATATTAGTTGATAGGATATAGTAATATTCCTTAGAGGAATAAAGTAGCTGCTTTCAAACTTTTTAAATTTTTTATTCTAATTCATTTATAATTCTCTTTCATTTAAATCCCACCCCCACCCCACTTTGGAGTTGATGGAGGCAGGGAAGAATAGGCAATATTTTAATGTCTTAGACAGATCTGTCATTATTTGTTAGTTTAGGAATGGGAATATTTAGATAACGGTTACAGATTTACTAGTTGCATTTGTAATTAAATATTTTACTAAAAAATAAACATTTTATTACATCTTTTAGTTTTTATCAGTGTCTGAAGAGCAGGAAAATAATTTTTCTGAAAATAATGTTCAGAAACTCAACATTATGGTAGAGTGAGTGATTCATTATGTATTCTGATCAGAGTCCTCTAATGGATATAACTTTTGCCACATTGAATTTTTGTTTTTTCACTTTCATATTAATACATTTTCTCCAAAAGCTTTCACTCTTAGTGCTTCATTTTTAGCACTTTCATTTCTATGTGGTCGTCTTAACATTGAAGTTTTTATGATTTGAGACAAGTTTTTCTATCCATTAAATGGATTTATGTTTCCACTTCTTGTGAACCTTATTTCCTTTGCATGTTACAGAAGATGGAAGCTCTGATGTAGTTGGGAAGCAGGAGTCAGCTAAGATCATATAAAGGCATTGGCATTCTTACAGTTTTGCCTTAGAACTGACTCTTTTAACCAAGAATGAGTGAAAGGGTGAAACTACATTGTTACAGATCTTATTTTGATACCATAGCTTTTAGAATTCTGTGCTTTGATTTTATAGAAATAATTAATGATCAGAAAGGCACTTGAATATATCCTAGTTTTGTACATTATTTTCCTACATGACTTTGTTTTATTTAACTAGAGAGATCAGCAAGAAGTACGATCTCCGTCTATTTCAACACAAATTAAATCATATGAAGAGGAAGATGATTACAGTTTAAGGTAAGACTTAAATTCCCAAACACCTTAAAAGTTTTTTCTTTTTACTGGGTAAATGCTTTAAGATTATTTTCTGTTGTTTTTTTTTAATTAAGGTATATTTGACATACAACATTATATTGGTTTTAGGTGTACAACACAATGATTCAGTATTTGTATATATTGTGAAATGGTCACCACAGTAAGTATAGCTACTATCCATTACCATACATAGTTACAGAATCTTTTTTCCCTGTGATGAAAACTTTTAAGATCTAATTTTTTAGCAGCTTTCAAATATGCCATTAGTATTGTTAAGTATAGTCTCCATGCTGTACAGTACATCCGCATGACTTACTTATTTTATAATTGGAAATTTGTACCCTTTGACTCCTTTCACCTATTTCGCCTGCTCCCAACCAACCAGCCTCTGGCAACCATCGATCTGTTCTCTGTATCTATAGGCTTGTTTTTATTTGTCTGTTTTTAGATTCCACATACAAGTGAGATCACTTATTTGTCTTTGTCTTTCTCTGACTTATTTCACTTAGCATAATGCCCTCGAGGTCCATCCATGTTGTCAAAATGGCAAGATTTCATTCTTTTTTTATGGCTCAGTAATAGTTATATATATAAAAATATCATTTTATATAATACTTTAACATATATATATAAAGGCACATGTTGTTTTCTCATTCATCCATTGATGGACATTTAGGTTGTTTCCATATCTGGCCTATTGTAAATAATGTTGCAATGAACATGGAGGTGCCTATATATAAAAAAATAAGTGTTTTCATTTTCTTCAGATAAATACCCAGAAATGGGGTTGCTGGATCATATGACAGTTCTCTTTTTAATATATTTTTTCTTTTTTCTTTTAATAGATCTTTATTGGCATGTAATTGCTTCACAATACCATGTTAGTTTCTGTTGCACAACAAAGGGAATCAGCCATATGCATACATGTGTCCCCATATCCTCTCTCTCTTGAGCCTCCCTCTCATCCTCCCTATCGCACCCCTCTAGGTCATCACATAGCACCGAGCTCATCTCCCTGTGCTATGCTGCTGCTTCCCACCAGCCAGCTGTTTTACATTCAGTAGTGTATATATGTCGATGCTACTCTCACTTCACCCCAGCTTCGCACTCCTACCCCATGTCATCAGGTCCATTCTCTATGTCTGCCTCTTTATTTCTGCCCTGCAACTAGGTTCATCCGTACCATTTTTTTTTTTTTTTAGAATCTATATATATGCGTTAGCATACGGTATTTGTTTTTCTCTTTCTGACTTACTTCTCTCTGTATGACAGACTCTAGGTCCATACACCTCACTACAAATAACTCAATTTTGTTTCTCTTTATGGCTGAGTAATATTTCATTTTATATATGTGCCACATCTTCTTTATCCATCCCTCTGTCGATGGACACTTAGGTTGCTTCCATGTCCTGGCTATTGTAAATAGTGCTGCAGTGAACATTGTGGTGCTTGTCTCTTTTTGAATTATGGTTTTCTCAGGGTATATACCCAGCAGTGGGATTGCTGGGTCATATGGTAGTTCCATTTTTAGTTTTTTAGGGAACCTCCATACTGTTGTCCATAGTGGCTGTATCAATTTACATTCCCACCAACAGTGTAGAAGGGTTCCATTTTCACCACACCCTTTCCAGCATTTATTGTTTCTAGCTTGTTTGTTAATGGCCATTCTGACCAGCGTGAGGCGATACCTCATTGTAGTTTTCATTTGCATTTTTCTAATAATTAGAGATGTTGAGCATCTTTCATGTGCCTCTTGGCCATCTGTATGTCTTCCTTGATGAAATGTCTATTTAGGTCTTCTGCCCATTTTTTAACTAGATTGTTTGTTTTTTTGATATTGAGCTCCGTGAGTTGTTTGTATATTTTGGAGATTAATCCTTTGTCTGTTGTTTCATTTGCAAATATTTTCTCCCATTTTGAGGGTTGTCTTTTTGTTTATGGTTTCCTTTGCTGTGCAAAAGCTTTTAAGTTTAATTAAGTCCCATTTGTTGATTTTTATTTCTGTTACTCTAGGAGGTGGGTCAAAAGAGATCTTGCTGTGGTTAATATCAAAGAGTGTTTTTCCTATGTTTTGCTCTAAAAGTTTTATAGTGTCTGGTCTTATATTTAAGTCTTTCATCCGTTTAGAGTTTATTTTTATGTATGGTGTTAGGTAGTGTTCTAATTTCATTCTTTTACATGTAGCTGTCCAGTTTTCCCAGCACCACTTATTGAAGAGGCTGTCTTTTCTCCATTGTATGTTCATGCCTCCTTTGTCGTAAATTAGGTGCCCATATGTGTGTGGGTTTATCTCTGGGCATTCTATCCTGTACCATTGATTTGTATTTCTGTTTCTCTGCCAGTAACATACTGTCTTGATTACTGTAGCTTTGTGGTATAGTTTGAAGTTGGGGAGCCTGATTCCTCCAACTCTGTTTTTCTTTCTCAAGATTGCTTTGGCTATTCGGGGTCTTTTGTGTTTCCATATGAATTGTAAGATTTTTTGTTCTAATTCTGTGAAGAATGCCATTGGTAGTTTGATAGGGATTGCATTGAATCTGTAGATTGTTTTGGGTAGTATAGTCATTTTCACAATATTGATTCTTCCAATCCAAGAACATGGTATATTTCTCCATCTGTTTGTGTCATCTTTGATTTCTTTCATCAGTGTTTTATGCTTTTCTGAGTACAAGTCTTTCGCCTCTTTAGGCAGGCTTATTCCTAGGTATTTTATTCTTTTTGTGACAATGGTAAATGGGAGTGTTTCCTTAATTTCTCTTTCTTATTTTTTGTTGTTGGTGTATAGGAATGCCAGAGATTTCTGTGTGTTAATTTTGTATCCTGCAACCTTACCAAATTCATTGATTAGTTCTAGTAGTTTTCCAGTGACATCTTTAAGATTTTCTATGTATAGTATTGTGTCATCAAAAAATAGTGACAGTTTTACTTCTTCTTTTCCAACTTGTATTCCTTTTATTTCTTTTTCTTCTCTGATTGCTGTGGCTAGGACTTCCAAAACTATGTTGAATAATCGTGGTGAGGGTGGGCATCCTTGTCTTGTTCCTGATCTTAGAGGAAATGCTTTCAGTTTTTCACCATTGAGAATGATGTTTGCTGTGGGTTTGTCATATATGGCCTTTATTATGTTGAGGTAGCTTCCCTCTAGGCCCACTTTCTGAAGATTTTTTATCATAAATGGGTGTTGAATTTTGTCGAAAGCTTTCTCTGCATCTATTGAGATGATCATATGGTTTTTATTCTTTAATTTGTTAATATAGTGTATCACATTGATTGATTTGTGTATATTGAAGAATCCTTGCATCCCTGTGTTAAATCCCACTTGATCATGGTGTATGATCCTTTTAATGTGTTGTTGGATTCTGTTTGCCAGTATTTTGTTGAGGATTTTTGCATCTATATTCATCAGTGATATTGATCTGTAATTTTCTTTTTTTTGTAGCATGTTTTTCTGGTTTTGGTATCACAGTGATGATGACCTTGTAGAATGAATTTGGGAGTGTTCCTTCCTCTGCAATTTTTTGGAAGAGTTTGAGAAGGATGGGTGTTAGCCCTTCTCTAAATGTTTGATAGAATTCACCTGTGAAGCCATCTGGTTCTGGACTTTTGTTTGTTGGAAGATTTTTAATTACAGTTTCAATTTCATTACTTGTGATAGGTCTGTTTAATTCTTCCTGGTACAGTCTTGGGAAATTGTTCCATTCCAAGATTTTGTCCATTTCTTTGTGGTTGTCCATTTTATTGGCATATAGTTGTTTGTAGTAGTCTTTTATAATCCTTTGTATTTCTGCAGTGTCAGTTGTGATTTCTCCTTTTTCATTTCTAATTTTATTGATTTGCATCCTCTCCCTTTTTTTCTTGATGAGTCTGGCTAAGATTTTCTCAATTTTGTTTACCTTCTCAAAGAACCAGCTTTTAGTTTTATTGATCTTTGCTATTGTTTTCTTTATTTCTATTTCATTTATTTCTACTCTGATCTTTATGATTTCTTTCCTTCTACTGACTTTAGGTTTTCTTTGTTTTTCTTTCTCTAGTTGTTTTAAGTGTAGGCTAGATTGTTTATTTGAGATTTTTCTTGTTTCTTGAGGTGAGATTGAATTGCTCTGAATGTCCTTCTTAGAACTGCTTTTGCTGCATCCCATAGGTTTTGGGTCATCATGTTTTCATTGTCATTTGTGTCTATGTATTTTTTATTTCTTCTTTGATTTCTTCAGTAATCTGTTGGTTATTTAGTAGCGCACTGTTTAGCCTCCATATATTTGTGGTTTTTGCAGTTTTTTTCCTGTAACTGATTTCCAATCTCATAGCATTGTGGTCAGAAAAGATGCTTGATACAATTTCAGTTTTCTTAAATTTTCCAAGGCTTGATTTGTGACCCAAGATGTGATATATCCTGGAGAATGTTCCATGTGCACTTGAGAAGAAAGTGTATGCTGCCAGTTTTGGGTGGAATGTTCTGTAAATATCAATTAGATATATCTGGTGTATTGTGTCATTTAAAGCTTGTGTTTCTTTATTTATTTTCTGTTTGGATGATCTGTCCATTGGTATAAGTGGGTGTAAAATCCCCTACTGTTATTATGTTACTGTCAATTTCTTCTCTCATGGTTAACATTTGCCTTATGTATTGAGGTGCTCCTAAGTTGGGTGCATAAACAATTATAATTATTGTATCTTCTTGGAATGATCCCTTGATCATTATGTAGTGTCCTTCTTTGTCTCTTGTAATAATCTTTATTTTAAAGTCCATTTTGTCTGATATGAGAATTGCTACTCCAACTTTCTTTTGATTTCCATTTGCATGGAATATCTTTTTCCACCCCCTCACTTTCAGTCTGTATGTGTCCCTAGGTCTTAAATAGGTCTCTTGTAGACAGCATATATATGGCTCTTGTTTTTGCATCCATTCAGCCAGTCTGTGTCTTTTGGTTGGGGCATTTAATCCATTTACATTGAAGGTTATTATCAATATGTATGTTCCTGTTACCATTTTCTTAATTGTTTTGGGTTTGTTTTTGTGTGTATTTTTCTCCTCTTGTGTTCTTGCTTAGAGAAGTTTCTTTAGTGTTTGTTGTAAAGCTGGTTTGGTGGTGCTGAATTCTCTTAGCTTTTGCTCGTCTGAAAAGCTTTTGACTTTTCCATTGAATCTGAATGAGATCCTTGCTGGACAGAGTAATCTTGGTTGTAGGTTTTTCTCTTTCATCACTTTAAGTATATCCTGCCACTCCCTTCTGGCCTGCAGAGTTTCCACTGAAAAATCAGCTGATAACCTTATGGGGATTCCTTTGTATGTTATTATTTGTTTTTCCCTTGTTGCTTTTAATATTTTTTGTTGTATTTAATATTTGTTATTTTGATTAATATGTGTCTTGGTGTGTTTTTCCTAGGGTTTATCCTATATGGGACTCTCTGTGCGTCCCAGACTTGGGTGACTATTTCCTTTCCCATGTTTGGGAATTTTTCAACTATAATCTCTTCAAATATTTTCTGAGACCCTTTCTTTTTCTCTTCTTCTTCTGGGACCACTATAATTCAAATGTTTGTGTGTTTAGTGTTGTCCCAGAGGTCTCTGAGATTGTCTTCCGTTGTTTTCATTCTCATTTCTTTATTCTGCTCCTCGGCAGTTATTTCCACCATTTTGTCTTCCAGCTCACTTATTCATTCTTCTGCCTCAGTTATTCTGTTCTTGATTCCTTCTAGTGTATTTTTCATTTCAGTTATCGTGTTGTTCATCTCTCTTTGTTTGTTCTTTAGTTCTTCTGGATCTTTGTTAAACATTTCCTGTATTTTCTCAGGCCATGCCTCCATTCTATTTCCAAGATTCTGGATCATCTTTACTGTCATTACTCTGAATTCTTTTTCATGTAGCTTGCCTATTTCCTCTTCATTTATTTGGTCTTGTAGGTTTTTACCTTGCTCCTTCATCTGTGTGATATTTTTTGCTGTTCCTTTTTTTTTTTTTTTTTAATTAGTGGGATTGTGTTCCTGTCTTACTGGTTGTTTGGCCTGAGGCTTCCAACACTGGAGTTTGTAGGCTTTTGGGTAGAACTGGGTCTTGATGCTGAGATGATGAACTCCAAGAGACCTCACTCGGATCAGTGTTCCCTGGGGTCTGAGGTTCTCTGTTAGTGTGCAGTGGTTTGGACTCAGAGCTCCCACCACAGGAACTTCGGCCTGACCCCAGGTTCATGAACCAAGATCCCACAAGCCACCTGGGGCAGAAAAGAAGAAAAAAGAACAATAACGAAGTAAAAGATAAAATCAGACTAGGAAACTAACAGATATGTTAGGAAGAATATAAAAAATATATATAGATGAATCAACGACCAGAAGGTACATCAGTACCACAATAGTAAAAAGAGGAGGAGGGAAAAGAAAAGAAAAAAAAAAGTGGGGGGGAAGGCCTTGGCGGTGGAAAGCAGGGACTAAGCAAGGGTGAGGTTTGAGCAGTGGGTAGGGCCAGTGCTCAGGACCCACAGGGCTGGAAAGGGCCCTGGGGGCTGAGGGGGGGGCTTAGGTTCAAGGAACAGAAGGGGCCCAGGCATGACCCCCACCTCTGATCTCAGAGGGTGGGGGACCTCATCTGGGAGCCCAACAGGCTTCCTGAGCTCGATTGAGCAGCCCAAACACCCTCTTCTCCTCTCCTCTCCTGCTCCTCCAGTCTGGGGTCTGGGAGGGCCCCTCCTGCCTGCCTCTCCTGATCTCCCCGGCCTCCCTCCTATGCCCCCAGGACCAACGCGGCCAGGCGGGGAATGGGGAGCCTTGGAGGGCAGGGGACCAGCCTGGGATCTCAGCAGGCTTCCCATGCCCAAGTGGGCGGGGCAGTTGCCCTCTGCTCCTCCTGGAGGGCCCTTCCCACCTGCCTCTACTGTTCTCCCCTTGGCCTCCTTCCTATGCCCCTAAGGACCCACGTGACCTGGAGTGGGGCTTTGGAGGGCAGAGGATTGGCCTGGGAGCCCAGCAGGTGTCCTGGGCCCAAGTGGGTGGGGCAAATGCCATCAATTCCTCTCCTGCTTTTCCTGCAGGGTGCCTCCTGCAAGGCCCCTCCCACCTGCCTCTCCTGATCTCCCTGGCCTTCCTCCTATGCCCACAAGGACCCACACAGCCTGGAGGGGGCTTGGAGGGCAGGGGATCGGCCTGGGAGCTCAGCAGGCTCCCTGGCCTGAGTGGGCCAGGTGATCGCTCTCCACTCCTCTCCCACTCTTCCTCTTCCCGGAGAGTCCCTCCCAGCTGCGTCTCGTGATCTCCCTGCACTCAGGGGCACCGATCTTGTCTGGCCTCCACTTCTCCTCCCACCTCTGTCCCCCTACATCCTACCAGCTCACTCTGGGGTTCCTCCCATCTCAAGGGTCAGAGTCCCCCACCAGCAGTCGGCAGGCACCCTAGTTGTAGGGAGATGCTAACTTTGCGTCTTTCTACACTGCCATCTTGACTCCTCGCCGCTCTGTTTTTAATTTTTGAGGAACCTCCATACTGTTTTCCATAGAGGGTGTACCAAATTATGTTCCCACCAACAGTGTGCAAGGGTTCCCTTTTCTGCACAGCCTTGCCAGCATTTGTTATCTCTTATCTTTTGATAATAGCCATTCTTAAAGGTGTGAAGTGATAGCTCATTGTGGTTTTGATTTACATTTCCCTGATGATTAGTGATGTTGAGCTTCTTCTCATGCATCTGTTGGCAATCTATTTGTCCTCTTGGGAAAACGTCTCTTCCACTTTTGCCCATTTTTAAATCCAATTGTTTGTTGGTTTTTTTTTAATTGACTATTATGAGTTTTTTAAGTATATTTTTGATAGTAATCCTTTATCAGATACATGATTTTCAAATATTTTGTCCCATTCAGTAAGTTACCTTTAGTCTTGTTGGTGCTTTCCTTTGCTGTGCAGAAGCTTTTTTTTTTTTTTTTTCCAGAAGCTTTTTAGTTTGATGTAGTCCCATGTGTTTATTTTTGCTTTTGTTGCCATTGGTTTTGGTGTCAAATCCAAAAAAATAATCACTAAGACTGATGTCAAGGAGCTAGCCACCTATATTTTTCTTTTAGGAGCTTTATGGTTTCAGGTTTTACATTCAAATGTTTAATCCATTTGAGTTTACTTTTGTGTATGATGTAAGATAACAGTCCACTTTCTTTTTTTTTTACACGTGTCTGTCCATTTTTCCCAGCACTATTTACTGAAGAAACTATCTTTTCCCCTTTGTATATTCTTGGCTCCTTTGTCATAAATTAATTGAGCTTATATGAGTGAGTTTATTTCTGGGCTCTGTATTCTGCTCCATTGATCTATGTGTCTGTTTTCATGCCTATACCATACTGTTTTGATTACTATAGCTTTGTATAATAGCTTGAAATCGGGAGAATGCCATTTTTCTTGGAGAGTGTATGTGGATCTGTTATTATATAATTTTTTTTACGTGTAAGTATTAGAAATGTATAATTTGAAGAATAAGGTAAGTTATAAAATACTAATAATTGGGGGCTTATACCAGTCAGACACAATGTAAACCTTTTACCTATTTTATCTCATTTAATTCTCATTTTAAAAAATGAGGAAACTGAAGCTTAGAGAAGTTCAGTAGATTGCCTAAGGACTTACAGATGGTATGTAATTTCACTGAGATCCAAACTACAATTAATTAATTAATAATTAGTTTTAATATGTCTCGGTTTAGTATCATTTATTAACATATGGTGTTTACTTTTTTTCTGTAGACATCCATTATTGTCTGAAGGGACAGTTGATTTATGTTCAGAAACTAAGGTAAGAAATCAAACTTTTTGTGAATGTGATTATATTCTGTAGAATTTAGGTTGTTTTTTAGATTTTTCTCTCTTTTTTTGGTATTTATTATTCTCACTTTTATTGTGTTTATTGCAGGTAGGGTAGGGGGTGTTTTCTTTAAAATGCTTTTCCTGAGTCACAAGAACTCCAGGGCCCCTGCCTATGAGTGGGCAGCTGGCACATGTCACTCCTGCAACATTTCTGGAAAGAAGGGGCAGGCAGGCCCTCCCCCAAAGGGCTCCCCAGGCCAGCTCTGCCGGCCTCAGCCCCTCTGAAAAAGAAACCCAAACCCCAGAAGCACCCCAGCCCTTGGGCTCACGAAGCTGGATGTGCATCCCTGCTACCCCACAAGCGGCTTCCTCTCCCTCCTTCCTACCCCCTTTCCTTGGGCTTCTCCGTGCTCCCCTTGTGGGCACTTCAGCCCCAACCTGCCTGCTTCCCGCGCTGCCCTGGAAGATGCTTTCGTATTTGCCAGGCTTGCCTGTTGTTTACAAGACCCAGGATGCTCACCCGGTGCACTCCGGCTGATTCTGGCTGGGCACCCTTCCCCCACCCCTGGTTGCCTCTACCCTGTGACAGTGCACTGGCCTATGGGGTAGAGGCAACCAGTCCCACCAGCCTCCCACTAGCTTGAAGGGAGCAGGTCCTAGGGCCCACAGCACGCCTTCCAGTAACAGCTAGAAATAGAATATTAGCCTTGATATTCAGAAGGGATGTCTTTATGAAATGTTGCTTGTAAAATGAATTGAGTCCTTTTTTGTCTCATAACTTCACTGAACAATTTGGAGATACATTGGAAAAATTCTAAGTGAAATTAAGTTTTCTCTCCAAAGCCCAAATTCACTAGATAGAAGATCTGAGAAAGAAAAGTATTCATATACAAAGAAGGTGATTGGGAAGGTTTATTCATTTATTTAAATGTTTACAGTGTGTAGAGATCACTAGTCCAGGTGCTGGGCACACTGGGATGTACAAATTCCCTACCCATGGGAATCTAGACCTAAGGAATAGTATGCGTGGAGGCCTATCTGAAGAATAATTGGTGAGGAGAATTAAATTCTGTGAATCAGAACATCCAGTTTAACATTCCACTAACTAGTTGAACATCCTTGAATCTTTGGGACTCATTTTCTTGTCTTTAAATCTCTTGGTCCTAGTAATAACTAGGTCTTTTCCAGGTATACAATTTTGGATTCCTTAAAATATAATTTGATTAATTCTCTGAAAATAGGAATTCTTCTGTGTAGCAATCTAGCAGTTCTGTGTATTACACAGTTGCCTTCCTTGGCAAGTGATTAGAGTCTAATTAATTAATCGTTTAAATTCTTTTCATGTAGCCAAAGACCAACAACGTTGATCCAATAAACAAAGTTCAAAACAAATTACACTCTGCAAGTAAAGGAAGGAAATCAAATTCAAGGTATAGTACAGTTTTTAAAGTATTACTTTTTAAGAAATTTTATAATTTATACTATCATTGTTCTTAATAAGATCTGTTTCTCTAGATCTTTTTATACCCAAAATATACAAAATTGTACTCTGTATTTCTTCTCCACATTTAATAATTTAAAACATCTTCTAATCAGAAATGTCTTGCAACAGTTAATGAACATTTTGTATTGTTCTCTTAAGCAAAATTGCCACATTTCAAATTTTTTAAACGTTATTTTTAGCTAGATATTTTCTTTGATCAGAAACTAGAACCTAGATGTCTTTCTCTGCCTAGTTCTCTCAAATAGACTTATACTTTTTGAACACCATGCATTATTGTATATTGTATATATTGAGATACAGAATGATTTTGGCATGCTCTCAATAAAACTATAGTATAGTTATAATTTACATTCTATTGTTTTTGGTGAGAAAGAATTCAAGACTGTTTTTAGTACTTTAAGCATAAAAAGGGGACCCAAGAGGTTCTTTAGGATAGTAGACCTTCTAGAAAAGGAGGGTCACACCTGCAGTGGATGGTACCAACCAGCTTCTAATTCACAGTAAATTGTTAAATTTATGTCTATTGCTTACCCAAACTGATAATTGCATTATAATTCTAGAAGAATTCTTATTAATCCTTGTGTCTTTTAATTGGCTAAGTAAAATTTTTGTTTTTTGAACAAAAGAGACAAAAAATAGGGTGAAAGGATAAGGAAGAATAAAACTAAAATTGATAGAAGAGAACATATGTAACATACATAAGTACTGTACATACATCAGTACTGTATATACATACATAACTGGAAAGGGTTATCTTATTTTCAGACTTCAAGTTTACTTTTTAAATAAAAGGTTCTTTTTCCAAAAGAATTCTAAAGCATTTGCTTATGTGTTAAAAGTAAGTTAGGCTTTAAAGTAAGTAAAAGGTTAAAAGTAAGGCTTTTGGAAGCAAACTTGATGGATTAGGCCTGGCCCATTCCTCAACGCCATTAGAAGTGACTTTCATTTCATATTTCTCTCTTCATTAAAGAAAAAAAAAATCAACTTTTGGTAAACTTTGATCCTGCTTAAAATATGTTTTTTTAGGTGGAAAAATGAGTTTGAGCTAAGAACTGTTCACTCTGTAATTCTTTCTTAAGAGGTATTATTCTTCAGTGTTTGCAGAATTATGACTAGAGTGATATCAAATTGTACAGTTCTACTCCAGCAGCATGTAAAATTAAAAGCCACAGGCTGGATTTCACCTAGGAGGCCAAGTTCAGTACTCTTAGTTTTGATGTTCACTTGTTTGGGAGTGTTGACCTAGAACACATAATTCTCCAGCAAAAAAATGGGATTATTCGGGATCAGCAGAATATTGCACTTCAGGGTCTGAAATGATGGCGAGCCACGTGCAAGTCTGCACACAGCAAGGCAAGGAGAACTCTTTTATAGAAGGAAAAAGGAAGTTGGGAGGGCTAGAGTAAACAAAGGTTTTTCATTACCTGACTTGTTGCCAGGAGTGAAGAGGAGCCTTCCTTCACACCGCAGGGCTCTGCTGTTGTCTCAGGGTGTGAGAGCTCCCCCTTCTGGTCCGCTGACTGTTAAATTGAGGCTTCTGTTTATTAATATTTTACACTGGCCATGTCTAAGTGGCCTCATAAAGCCTCCTCTAGCTCAGTGGTTGTGTGATTCATAAAGACTGAAAGTCTACTAAGTCTCTTGTAATATAGTCCTTGAAAGTATCAATTGTAGATTTCATCATAAAATTTATAATAATTTTGATCTGCTTTTTTATTTGGATAAAGGTCATATCTGGGAGTCATATCTCCTTTTTTATTATATGTATATAATATATAATGTGCCTATATGTGTTTTTTTTAGAGTAAAATTGAAATACTCTGATGTACAAACTGCCAGCGATGTTGCCATTCCAGAGGATTTCTCAGACTTTTCTCTTGCAAAAACAATTAGCAAAATTGAAGGGCAACTGGAAGAAGAAGGCTTACCTGATTATATAGATGATGGTATTTTTTGTGGTGTTAGTGAAGACATTGGAACAGGTAGGTGGTTTTTTGTTTATTTTTATCCTTATATCACAATTATTTAGAAAATGTAGTGATGTCTTGCATTTGTTTAATGAAATAAAATTGGTTTTGAGTCAATAATTGTTGAAAATGGATGATGGGTGACCAGGGTTTCATTGAACTCATCTCACTACTGTTGTATATGTTTGATGTTTTCCATTATAAAAAGTAAAATTAAAAAGAACTATCTGGGGAGTTCCCTTGTGGTCCAGTCGTTAGGACTTGGTGCTTTTACTGACGTGGCCTTGGGTTCAATCCCAGGTCGGGGAACTAAGATCCCACAAGCCCTGTGGTGTGGCTAAAAAAAAAAAAAGAGAGAGAAAAGAAAAAAAAAAAAAAAAGAACTCTCTGGTATTGGTTTCATTGACCACTTTTCAAATAAGTTAAATGCCCCATAGCTTAAAATTAAAACATTGAAATAAATTTTTAAAAACCATATTTCTTTGAATTCCTTCCATTTAATGTTACTGAATTCTCTTTATTGTGTGTTAAGTCAACACATGTTAAAGGATAAATGAATTATTGATGTAGTATCAGGTAAAATAATGAATTTTCTAATGAATATTATTTTCTTTCTTATAAATTCATTCTCTGCATACCGCTAGAAAAATAATACTTAGTCTAGATCATCAGAAACATGTTAGTTACCAGTAGTGCCTCTAAAATTGTTGAATTTATGAGGAGCCACCTATGCTATTATAAATTTAAAAAAAGACAGTCGAGTGTATATGAATAGTTAATGCTGAACTATAATTAATTGTAGGTTCAGACAAACTGCTTTAGCCTCTCTGTAATAGCAATTTCTTCACTTGAAAATGAAGCAGTTTGTATTAAATGATCACGAAGTTTACCCTTAAAATTCTCTGATTCTGTGAAAATCACAATGATTTACATGTGTAATTATTGTGCTACATGCTAGTTAGTCATAAACGCAGATTAATTCATTTATGCATTTATTACGTTTACTGACCTATCCAAGCTTTCTGGGGCTAATTGTTAGGAACGAAGGTAAGTGAAGCAAAGAGTTAACCTTCATGCCTCTGTTAAGATACCTTCAGGGATGCAATGGTCAGATGTTGGCTGTTCCTCAGTTTACAGTCACCCATAGCCTTGTTAACAAAGGTCCTCCTCCCAGTATGGGAACCAGCACAGACTACCTTAAATTACTGCTTTTATTCTTATTGCTGAATGACCTCTTTGCATCCCTGTCTTCCCTTTTCAGAATCTTTGGCCAAGGTGTCTCCCCTTTTAGGGGAGTTTTCACTTATTCCACATGATTGCCTAGAATGGCTGGGTTATGTGTGGGAGGAAACAATAAAAAAGTAGTTTAGGAGCACAGACTGTTTTATAAGACTAAAGTTGGAGTGGGATGGTTGGGGAGGTTAATGCTGTGGACCAACAGAGACAGAGCACTCAAATCCTTGATGATACTACCGGGGTTAGAGTTGGGGAGAAAAAGAGATGCGAAAAGTCATGCTCTCCCATTGCTTCTTCCTTCTTTCCCCCTAGAGACCAACTACTGCAAACCTCACACTTTTAAGTTTATTGTTTCCCTTCTGTCCTCTGCTAACCTGGAGTTACATGAGAAGCTAGAAGGAGAGTTGAGGCTGGAAGAAGCTAGGTGGAGTTAGAGCCAACCATTGTTCATTGGCTCCATTAACACAGGGGACTTCATAAGAAGAGCTTTGAAACAGGAAGTATGTGTGGAGATTTATTGTGCTCTGTGGAATTTGTCCTAATAACTTTCAGAGGCTATTCAGAGTGTTTACTCAAGATAAGTCCCATGAGGGCAAACCTTGTCTTGTAATATCGGTATTATGCCTGGAACATAGTAGAGACTTGATGTATATCTTTTTTTTTTAAATTTATTTATTTTTGGCTGCATTCAGTCTGCCTCTGGGCACGGGCTTTCTCTAGTTGCGGCGAGTGGGGGCTACTCTTCGTTGCAGTGCGTGGGCTTCTCATTGCGGTGGCTTCTCTCGTGGAGCACGGACTCTAGGCACGTGGCCTTCAGTAGTTGTGGCATGTGGGCTCAGTAGTTGTGGTTTGCAGACTCTAGAGCACAGGCTCAGTAGTTGTGGCACACAGGCTTAGTTGCTCCGCGGCATGTGGGATCTTCCCAGACTAGGGCTTTAACCCGTGTCCCCTGCATTGGCAGGCGGATTCTTAACCACTGTGCCACCAGGGAAGTCCTGATGTATATCTTTTTAATGAATGATTGAATGAATTATGAGTGAATTCTAAGTTCAGTTTTTACATTATTTACTTTTATAGGCCTAAAACCCTCAGAGATTTACTGATATTATTGAATAAAGAACTTTTGATAGCAATACCAAAGGTAGATGTTCGTGAGGGGTTTGTGGGAGAAAGCTTCGGTAGTAAGGTATTAGTGCGTTTTTTTGCTTCTCAGACACGTCACTACATTTTAACATCTGTGAAATTGGAATGTGTATTACAGTCAGTGGCATTTTATAATTACAATGGCTGGGATTGAAGTTGAGTTTTGCTAGACCTGTGTTTGCTTCTGCCAAACACCTGGGGGCATTACCGATCTGAGACCACTTTAAGTTCTGTTTGAGGTGTTTCGAACCACCTGGGTAAGTATGAATTCAGTCTGCAAACTTATGTGAGTACTTGGCTTGTGGTTTCGATTCTCAGGAAAAGTTTTTGTTTTTTTCTTCTTTCTTTACTTGGTTCCAGTGTAACAGTTCCTTTCTGTTGGGTGGATTTTTCATTTACCTCTACATTAGGGGTATGTAGTGTCTTGAGTGTTCCCAAACAGGGATCTCCTATTAGAGAGACTATTAGACTCCCCATCTTGAGCCTTTTTTTCCCTCATAAAATAATAGTCTGTCTTACAATTGATGGCATCTTAGATTCAGTGAAAGACAATAAATATTATTATTAAATTGACACAGAAGCACAGATCAGATTTCTGAAGGCCAAACTCCATGTTATGCAGGAGGAATTGGATAATGTTGTATGTGAATGCAATAAAAAGGTAAGTTTTTAAAACCTTTCAGAATAAATGCTGTAATATTCAAAGTCATTTTAGGAGTAGTTTTCAATTTTATTTTAAAAATAGCTTCATTGAAGTATAATTCACAATTAACTTTTAAATTCAGAAATTTAAATACTGAACTTTATTCTGAGATGTTGAATTTTCACAGAGCTGAAGAATTTTAAATACTTGCCAGCAATTAGAATGCTGTGTATTAGACTTACAAGTGTAAGCTATTAAGTGCAAATAAAACATCTGTCTTCCATTTTGAGGATGAAAATAGAACGTAACTCGTTTTTCTTAGTGAAATTGGTGTAAATATCTCACCAAAGATCATACGAAGCTCTTTTATGTTTTCTGCTTTATGTTTTGATACCAAATCATGTATGTTTTTCCATATAATCTATAATTTCATAACTATAGGAGGATGAAATTCAGGATTTAAAGTCTCAACTGAAAAATTCTGAAGGAGATTGTATGAGACAGCAGCGGACAATTAATTTGCAACAGTCTCAAACAGAAAAGTATAAAACTCTTTTTGAAGAAGCAAGCAAGAAATGTGATGGATTACAGCAACAGTTGTCTTCAGTAGAAAGGGTAATAATTTTGCTATTTTTTCCAATCTAATGCCAAAGATGCACAAAAACATATAAGTTACATGTTTGCATAGATACCACTTTTCATTGTTTAGTTATTTTGTTAGTGTATACTAAAAACTCTTCCCCCATTATTAGGAGAGTATTTTTTAACAAGTTTATTGAGATATAATTCACAAACATCTCACCCTGTATACAATTTGGTAGCTTTTAGTGTATTCACAGAGTTGTACAACCATCACCACTCTCAAGTTTAGAGTATTTTCATCACCCAAAAAGTCACCCCATACCCTTTAGCCTCAGTACCTCTATCCTCTTCCCCTAATCTCCTCCAGCCCTAGGCAACGTCTCATTTATTTTCTGTCTTGATAGATTTGCCTATTCTGGACATTTCTGTATATGTAGAATCATACAGTATGTGATACTTAGTAACCAACATTTTTCACTTTAAGTATTGTTTTTAGGGTTCATCAACATTGTAGCGTGCATCAGCACTCCATTGCTTTTTATAGAGTAATATTCTTTTTTATAGAGTATATGGATGTAATACATTTTATTTATCTGTTTATCAGTTGATGGACATTTGGGTTGTTTCTACTTTGGGGCTGTTTTGGATAATGCTGCTGTGAACATTCATGTACAAGTTTTTGTGTAGATATATGTTTTTGTTTTTCTTGGGTATATACCTAGGAGTAGAATTGGTAAATTATAACCTTACATTTAACCTTTTGAGGAACTGCAGGCTGTTTTCCAAACCAGCTATACCATTTTTACATTTCTACCAGCAGTATATAAGGGTTCCAATTTCTCCACATCCTACCAACACACGTTAGATTGGTGGTATCAATCCCCTGTGGATACTGAGGGATGACTCTATACAGTTCTATTATGAATTTTGACAAATGCATAGTCACATAGCCATCACCATAATTGAGATACAGAGCACTTTCATCATACCAAAAAATTTCTCTGTGAATTTAGTCAAGTCCTCTCCCTACTCCCAACCTCAGGCAACCACTGATCTGTTTTTGATTCTTATATTTTGGCCTTTTCCAGAATGTCATATAAATAGAATTACATAGTAGCTTCCTGAGTCTGATCACTTAGCATAATGCATTTGCGATTCATCCATGTTGTAGTCTGTTCCTTTTTATTGTTGACTGTAACATTGAATGGGTATTCCACATTTTGTTGACCTTCTCATCTGGAAAGAAAAATTAATTATAGTATCTAATAGTCTAAGCCTGTGGTGTCAAAAATGGTAGCCACTCATATGTGGCTATTCCAACTTGTAACGTGCTGTAAGTGTAAAACAACATCAAATTTTGAAGATTAAATACGAAAAACGATGCAAAGTCTCATTAATATTTTAATGTTTACATGTTGAAATGATAATATTTTGGATATACTGGGATAAGTGAGATACAGTAATAAAATTTATTTTAAGTATTTCTTCTTAAAGTGACTGCTAGGGAATTTAAAATTACGTACATAGTTTGTACTATGTTTCTATTGCTCTAAGAAATAAAGGCAAGTGGTCTAAGAAAAAACAAGCTGTAATATCTGGGAAACAACTGTTTTAATTTGTCACCTTACCATTTGTCATCATCCATCCAAGCTGTGGTCATGTCACTGCTCTAGTCCACATAACTTGCCTGCATCTTTGATTCTTTTCTTGTTCTTAGCTCTCATACCCAATCCTGTGTTTTCTTTCTTCTAAATGTTTTCATTCATCTCTTCTTTTCAATTCCCATTGCCACTTCTTAGTTCAGGCTATTATTATCTTACTTCTGAATCCTTCTCACTGGTTATTTTATGTCCTTTCTCTTTTTCTTATCCACGGTATTCTGTACCCTGTCAAAAGATTAATATTCTCAAAGGACCACATTGATTATAACTCTACTTTCATTTGGGCAGAAAAGGAACTAACATTTTTTGAGTGTTACCTGCCAGGTAAAACACATTTTACAAAAGGGAAACTGAGTCTGAGAGGATAAGCAAATTGCCTAAGGTCAAACAGGAATGGCAGAGCAGGATTCAAACTCTGTTTATCTGACTCTGTAAATCACGTAGACTCTTTCTCCAACTCCCCAGAATTAAATAGACTTAAACACACAGCTGTTTTAAAATCTCGTTATTTAGAATTAATATTTGAAACTTTTAGTTCACAGTGAATGTACTAGGGCATTATGATACACTGGCTAGCTGAAGATTTTTATGAAAATTTGCACTGGCTCTGAGCTTCTCAGCTTGAATTCCTATCTACCTACCAGCCAGAGAGGCATAACATAACTCTCCTGGATTATGTGAAACTCAAGATTGAATCTTTCTTGCTAATTCATTTTTTATATCTCTAGAAACAAACCTAGTGTACAGTTCACAGAAATGCAAAACAGAGCTTAAGTAGCTGCTTCTGTAAACCTGCAAAAACCAACTATTAAAACATTGTTATGTATATTAACTTATTTTAGCTGCTGATTCTAACAGATGAAGTCATTTTTAAAATATAAAAACAGAGGGCTTCCCTGGTGGCGCAGTGGTTGAGAGTCTGCCTGCCGATGTAGGGGACACGGGTTCGTGCCCCGGTCTGGGAAGATCCCACGTGCCGCGGAGCGGCTAGGCCCGTGAGCCATGGCCGCTGAGCCTGTGCGTCCGGAGCTTGTGCTCCGCAACGGGAGAGGCCACAAAGCATTCTACTCCAGCTTTGGATTTTATTTTTCTATCACTCCCCCAAATTTCCTTTGTGTCTCTACCCCATAAATCCCCAGTGTCTAATCATAGCCCCAGGCAGCCACTGATTTGCATTCTTTTACTACAGATTTGTTTTCCTTGTTATAAAATTTCATATAGATGGATTCCTAAGTATGTACTTCTTTGCATGTGTCTTCTTCAGCATAATGTTGTTGACGTTCATCAGTGTTGTTGCTTGTTTTGTGATTCATTCCCTTGTATTGCTGAGTGGTATTTATTTATGGATTTACACATTTCATGTGTTCACCAGTTGATGGGAATTTGAGTTTTTTCCAGCTTTGGAATATAAAAAATAAAGCCACTATGAATTTTCATGTACAAGTTTTTGTGTAGATACATGTTTTTGTGTAGACACATTCAGTATCATTCATGATGTTGATTAAATACCTAGTAGTAGAACTTCTGAGTATTATATAGAGTATATGTTTAACTTTTTAAGAAACTATCAAACTATGTTCTAAAGTGATTGTACCATTTTTCATTCCCAATAGCAATGTATGAGAGTTCCAGTTACTCTATATCCTCACTTAACACTTGATATTGTCAGTCTTTTTAGTATTAGCCACTCTAGAGGGGTAGAAGTAGTATCTCAGTATAGGCTTATTTGTATTTCCCTGATAAGTATTGATCTCGAGCGTGTTTTCATATGCTTATTGGCTGTTCATATATCTTCTTTTGTTAAGTGTATGTTCAAATTTTTTGCCCAATTTAAGAACATTGGGTTGTAGTAAGAGTTCTTTATGCTTCCTTATATAGTTTCTTTGCTAGAAAGAATATGTATTGTGAATAGTTTCTCCCAATCTGAATTGGCTTTTAAATTTTCTTAACAGTGTCTTTCGAAACCACACAGTGTGTGGTTTTGTGCTTTTTTCATCCTATTTGAGAAGTCTCTGCCCACGAATTTTATTAGTGTATATAAGTCTATTTGGATTTTCCATAACTTTTTGAGTCAGTTTTGGTAATTTATGTTTTTCAAGAAATTTTTCCAACTCATCTAAGTAGTCAAATTTATTCGCATAAATTTGAACATAATATTCATGTATTATATTTTTATTTATATTTTTAATATCTGTGATAATGACCCCATTTCAGTCTTGATATTAATAATTTGTCTCTTCTCTGTTTTATTCTTAATCAGTCTAGTTACATACTTATCAATTTCATTGAACTTTTCAATGATTCAGCATTTGACTTTGTTAGTTCTTCTGTACTGTTTGTCAGTTTTCTGTTTATTGATTTCTAACCTCATCTTTAGCATTTCCTTCGTACTTATTTGGGCTTAATTTGCTCTTATTTTTCAGAATTCTTAACGCAGAAGTTTAGATAATTGATTTTCTACTTCTTTTCTCACATAAGCATTTAAAGCTATAAATTTTCTTCTAAGTGCTGCTTTATCTGCATCCCACAAAATTTGAGACTTTTTATTTTCATTAAGTTCAAAGTATTTTCTAATTTCCTTCCTGATATTTCTTTTATTTAACATCTTTATTGGTGTATAATTGCTTTACACTGGTGTGTTAGCTTCTGCCATATAACAAAGTGAATCAGCTGTATGTATACATATATCCCCATATCCGCTCCCTCTTGAGTCTCCCTCCCACCCCCCCATCCCACCCCTCTAGGTGGTCACAAAGCACCGAGCTGATCTCCCTGTGCTATGTGGCTGCTTCCCACTAGCTATCTCTTTTACATTTGGTAGTGTATATATGTCAGTGCTACTCTCACACGTCATCCCAGCTTACACGTCCCCCTCCCTGTGTCCTCAAGTCCATTCTCTAAGTCTGCGTCTTTATTTCTGTCCTGCCCCTAGGTTCATCAGGACCTTTTTTTTTTTTTTTTTTAGATTCCATATATACGTCTTAGCATACGGTTACTTCAGTCTGTATGACAGACTCTAGGTCCATCCACCTCACTACAAATAACTCAATTTCGTTTCTTTTTATGGCTGAGTAATATTCTGTTGTATATATGTGCCACATCTTCTTTATCCATTCATCTGTTGATGGACACTTAGGTTGCTTCCATGTCCTGGCTATTGTAAGTAGTGCTGCAATGAACATTGTGGTACATGAACTCTTTTGGAATTATGGTTTTCTCAGGGTATATGCCCAGTAGTGGGATTGCTGGGTCATATGGTAGTTCTATTTTTAGTTTTTAAGGAACCTCCATACTGTTCTCCATAGTGGCTGTATCAATTTACATTCCCACCAACAGTGCAAGAGGGTTCCCTTTTCTCCACACCTCTCCAGCATTTATTGTTTGTAGATTTTTTTTTTTTGTAGAGTTTTTTGATGATGGCCATTCTGACTCGTGTAAGGTGATACCTCACTGTAGTTTTGATTTGCATTTCTCTAATGATTAGTGATGTTGAGCATTCTTTCATGTGTTTGTTGGCAATCTGTGTATATTCTTTGGAGAAATGTTGATTTAGGTCTTCTGCCCATTTTTGGATTGGGTTGTTTGTTTTTTTGATATTGAGCTGCATGAACTGCTTGCAAATTTTGGAGATTAATCCTTTGTCAGTTGCTTCATTTGCAAATATGTTCTCCCTTTTGAGGTTGTCTTTTCATCTCATTTATGGTGAAACACTATTTTAAAAAATCTCTGATAATACTTTGTTCCAAAGTCTACTTTGTCTAACATTAGTGTAGTAATTGCAGTTTTGTTCTCAGTGTTTCTGTGAGACTATAATTATTCTACTCTTTTTTTAAAATTAATTTTTAGTGGATTATAGTTGATTTACAATGTTGTGTTAGTTTCTGCTGTACAGCAAAGTGAATCAGTTATACATATACATAAATCCATTCTTTTTTAGATTCTATTCCATATAGGTCATTACAAAGTATTGAGTAGAGTTCCCTGGGCTATATGGTAGGTTTTTCTTACTTATCTATTTTATATATACTAGTGTGTATATGTCAATCCCAATCTCCCAGTTTATCCATCCTGCCCCCTCTCCCCCTTGATAACCATAAGTTTGTTTTCTACATCTCTGACTCTATTTCTGTTTTGTAAATAGGTTCATTTGTACCATTTTTTTAGATTCCATATGTAAGCGATATCATATGATATTTGTCTTTCTCTGTCTGACTTACTTCACTCAGTATGAAAATCTCTAGGTCCATCCATGTTGCTGCAAATGGCATTATTTCGTTCTTTCTTATGGCTGAGTAATATTTCATTGTATATGTATATTACATCTTCTTTATCCATTCCTCCTTCGACAGACAGTTAGCCATGTCCTGGCTGCTGTAAATGGTGCTGCAATGAACATTGGAGTACATGTATATCTTTTCAAATTATGGTTTTCTCTGGATATATGCTCAAGAGTGGGATTGCTAGATCATATGGTAGCTCTATTTTTAATTTTTTAAGGAACCTCCATACTGTTCTCCATAGTGGATGTACTAATTTACCTTCCCACCAACTGTGTAGGAGGGTTTCCTTTTCACCATACCCTCCCCAGCATTTATTTTTGTACATTTTTTGTTGATGGCCATGCTGACTGATGTGAAGTGATACCTCACTGTATTTTTGATTTGTATTTCTCTACTAATTAGTGATGTTGAGCATCTTTTCATGTACCTCTTGGCCATCTGTATGTCTTCCTTGGTGAAATGTCTGTTTATATCTGCCCATTTTCTGATTGGGTTGTTTTTTTTTTGATAATGAGCTGCATGGGCTGTTTGTTTATTTTGGAGATTAATCTTTTGTCCATCACTTCATTTGCATCCATTTTCTCCCATTCTGTGGGTTGTCTTTTCATTTTGTTTATGGTTTCCTTTGCTGTGCAAAAGATTTTTTTTTTTTTTTTTTTTTAGCGGTTCGTGGGCCTCTCACCATTGTGGCCTCTCCCATTGCGGAGCACAGGCTCCGGACACGCAGGCTCAGCGGCCATGGCTCACGGGCCCAGCCACTCGGTGGCATGTGGGATCTTCCCAGACTGGGGTACGAACCCGTGTCCCCTGCATCGGCAGGCGGACTCTCAACCACTGCGCCACCAGGGAAGCCCCTGTGCAAAAGCTTTTAATTTTAATTAGGTCCCATTTGTTTATTTTTGGTTTTATTTTCATTACTCTAGGAGGTGAATCAAAAAAGATCTTGCTATGATTTATGTCAAAGAGTGTTCTTCCTATGTTTTCCTCTAAGAGTTTTATGGTATCCAGTCTTACATTTAGATGTTTAATCCATTTTGAGTTTATTTTTGTGTATGTTGTTAGAGAATGTTCTAATTTCATTCTTTTACATGTAGCTGTCCAGTTTTCCCAGCACCACTTATTGAAGAGACTGTCTTTTGTCCATTGTATATTCTTGCCTCTTTTGTTATAGTTTAGGAGACCATAGATGCGTGGGTTTATCTCTGGACTTTCTATCACAACTCCAACAAAGAGAGCCCCTGCTTCCCCACAGCTCCAACAGGAGTCTTGAGGTTGATTCCCATTAGTTTGTCCCCAAACCAATTACTCTAGCTTTGCAGACTCAGCACTGGACAAGCTTTGGTCGGGTGTTGAGCTCTGGACATGGGAACAGAGGTGGGTGGGAAATGAAGTCCATCCCTCTGAGTCACATGGACTGAGAGTGGCTAAGGGTTGGGTCCCGAAAGAAGAAAAGAGGATCTATTATCTAGAAAAACAACCTTTCCTGAACCTACCATTCTTAGGAAGAAACTAGAACTTGGTCTCTTGGTACAACTCAGACCAGGTAAATGCAGGTGAAAGTATCCAACCCAGAGCGATCCATTCACCCATAATTGGAGACATCAGTCTGCAGGCTCACTCGCTTATCTCCATCATGCCATGGATAAACGATACTTTTGTGCACTGATCTTGATCTGTTGGACAAGTTCCCCCAACCTGTTGCACAACCCCAGGGTACTGCTTAGGCTAACCCTCTCCATGGGGTGTTCCCAGGAACGCAACAATTGTCCCTTGATCTATATTCCTGTTTTTGTGCTAGTACCATACTGTTTTGATTAGTGTGGCTTTGTAATATAGTCTCAAGTGAGGGAGCCTGTTTCCTACAGCCCTGTTTTCCTTTTTCAACATTGCTTTGGCGTTCGGTGTCTTTTGTGTTTCCATACAAATTGTAAAATTATTTGTTCTAATTCTGTAAAAAATGCTCTGTAAAGAATCAATGACAATGTTGATTCTTCCAATCCAAGAACATGGTATATCTCTCCATCTGTTTGTGCTATCTTTGATTTCTTTCATCAGTATCTTATAGTTTTCTGAGTACAGGTCTTTTGCCTGCTTAGGTAGGTTTATTCCTAGGTATTTTATTCTTTTGGATGCCATGGTAAATGGGATATTTTTCTTTAATTTCTCTTTCTGATCTTTCATTGTTAGTGTATAGGAGTGCCAGAGATTTCTGTGTATTAATTTTGTATCCTGCAACTTTACCGAATTCATTGATGAGCTCTAGTAGTTTTCTGGTAGTATCTTTAGGATTTTCTGTGTATAGTAACATGTCATGTGCAAACTGACAGTTTTACTTCTTCTTTTCCAATTTGAATTCCTTTTGTTTCTTCTTCTTCTCTGATTGCCGTGGCTAGGACTTCCAAAATTGGAATAAAAGTGGTTGAAAGTGGACATCCTTGTCTTGTTCCTGATCTTGTTGAATAAAAGTGGTGAGAGTGGACATCCTTTTCTTGTTCCTGATCTTAGAGGAAATGCTTCCAGATTTTCACTGTTAAGACTGATGTTTGCGTGGATTTGTCATATATGGCCTTTATTATGTTGAGGTAGGTTCCCTCTGTGCCCACTTTCTAGAGATTTTTTCATCATAAATGTGTGTTGAATTTTGTCAAAAGCTTTCTCTGCATCTATTGAGATGATCATATTGTTTTTATTCTTCAGTTTGTTAATGTGGTATACCTCATTGATTGATTTACATATGTTGACTAATCCTTACATCCCTGGAATAAACCCCACTTGATCATGGTGTATGATCCTTTTAATGTGCTGTTGGATTCTGTTTGCTAGTATTTTGTTGAGGATTTTTGCATCTATGTTCATCAGTGATATTGGCCTATAGTTTTCTTTCTTTGTGACATCCTTGTCTGGTTTTGGTATCAGGGTGATGGTGGCCTCATAGAATGAGCTTGAGAATGTTTCTTCCTCTGCCATTTTTTGGGAGAGTTTCAGAAGGATTGGTGTTAACTCTTCTTTAAATGTTTGATAGAGTTTGCCTGTGAAGCCATCTGGTCCTGGACTTTTGTTTGTTGGAAGATTTTTAATCACAGTTTCAATTTCAGTAGTTGAGATTGATTTGTTTATGTTTTCTATTTCTTCCGGGTTCAGTCTTGGAAGGTTGTTCTTGGAAGGTTGTACCTTCTCAGAATTTGTCCATTTCTTCTAGGTTGTCCATTTTATTGGCGTATAGTTGCTTGTAGTAGTCTTTTGTGATAGTTTGTATTTCTGTCATGTCCGTTGTAACTTCTTTTTTATTCTACTTTTTTTGATTTGGGTCCTCTCCCTTTTTTTCTTAATGAATCTGGCTAAAGGTTTATCAATTTGGTTTATCTTTTCAAAGAACCAGCTTTTAGTTTCATTGATCTTTGCTATTGTTTTTTTTCCTTTCTGTTTCATTGATTTCTGCTCTGATCTTTCTGATTTTCCTTTTACTAACTTTAGGTTTTGTTTGTTCTTCTTTCTCTAGTTGCTTTAGTTGGTTTATTTGAGATTTTTCTTGTTTCCTGAGGTAGGATTGTATTGTGATAAACTTCCCTCTTAGAACTGCTTTTGCTGTGTCCCATAGGTTTTGGATTATTGTGTTTTCGTTGTCATTGCCTCTAGATATTTTTTATTTCCTTTTTGATTTTTTCAGTGATCAATTGGTTGTTTAGTAACGTATTGTTTAGCATCCATGTGTTTGTGTTTTTTACAGTTTTTTTCCTCTAATTGATTTCTAATCTCAAAGCATTGTGGTCAGAAAAGATGCTTGATATGATTTCAGTTTTCTTAAATTTACCGCGGCTTGATTTGTGGCCCATGATGTGCTCTATCCTGGATAATGTTCCATGTGTACTTGAGAAGTGTATTCTGCTGCTTTTGGATGGAATGACCTATAAATATCAATTAAATCTATCTGGTCTAATGTGTCACTTAAGGCTTGTGTTTTCCTTATTAATTTTCTGTCTGGATGATCTGTCCACTTGTATAACTGGTGTGTTAAAGTCCCCCACTGTGAATGTGTTACTGTCGATTTCCACTTCTAAGGCTGTTAGCATTTGCCTTGTATATCGATGTGCTCGTATGTTGAATGCATAGATATTTACAATTGTTATATTTTCTTCCTGGATTGATCCTTTGGTCATTATGTAGTGTCCTTCCTTGTCTCTTGTAACAGTCTTTAATTTAAAGTCTATTTTGTCTCATATGAGTATTGCTACTTCAGCTTTCTTTTGATTTCCATTTGCTTGGAATATCTTTTTTCCATCCCCTTACTTTCAGTCTGTATGTTTCCCTAGAGTTGAAGTGGGTCTCTTATAGATAGCATGTTTACGGGTCTTGTTTTTGTATGTATTCAGCTAGTCTGTGTCTTTTGGTTGGAGCATTTAATCCATTTACATTTAAGGTAATTATCGATATGTATGTTCCTATTGCCAGTTTCTTAATTGTTGTGGGTTTTTTTTGTTTTTTTGTGTGTTTTTTTTTGCAGTACGCGGGCCTCTCACTGTTGTGGCCTCTCCCGTTGCAGAGCACAAGCTCCAGACATGCAGGTTCATCGGCCATGGCTCACGGGCCTAGCTGCTCCGCGGCATGTGGGATCTTCCCGGACCGGGGCACGAACCCATGTCCCCTGCATCGGCAGGCAGACTCTCAGCCACTGTGCCACCAGGGAAACCCTGTGGGTTTGTTTTCGTAGGTCATTTTTTCTTCCCTTCCTCTTTTGTTCTTTTCTCTTGTGGTTTGATGACCATCTTTAGTGTTGTGTTTACGTTTCTGTTCCTTTTTTGTGTGTGCATCTATTGTAGTTTTGGGTTTGCTATTCCCATGAGGTTTTGATATAGCAGTCTATATATGTATAAGGTTGTTTTAAGTTGCTGGTCTCTTTCCCCCCTAGAGAAGTTCCTTTAGCATTTATTGTAAAGCTGGTTTGGTGGTGCTGAATTCTCTTAGCTTTTGCTTGTCTGTAAAGCTTTTGATTTCTCTGTCGAATCTGAATGAGAACCTTGCTGGGTAGTGTATTCTTGGTTGTAGGTTTTTCCCTTTCATTGCTTTAAGTATATCGTGCCACTCCCTTCAGACCTGCACAGTTTCTGCTGAAAAATCAGTTGTTATCTTATGGGAATTCTCTTGTATGTTAAATGTTGCTTTTCTCTTGTTACTTTCAATATTTTTTCTTTGTCTTTAATTTTTGTCAGTTTGATTCATATGTGTCTCAGCATGTTCCTCCTTGGGTTCATCTTGTATGTGATTATCTGCACTTCCTGGAGTTGAATGATTGTTTACATTCTCATGTTAGGGAAGTTTCAGCTATAATATCTTCAGATATTTTCTCAGACCCTTTTTCTTTCTCTTCTCCTTCTGGAATCCTATAATGCAAATATTGGTGCATTTAATATTGTCCCAGAGGTCTCTGATACTGTCCTCATTTCTTTTCATTCTTTTTTCTTTGTTCTATGGCAGTGATTTCCACCATTCTGTCTTCCAGGTCACTTATTCATTCTTCTTCCTCAATTATTCTCCTGTGATTCCTTCTAGTGTATTTTTTATTTCAGTTATTGTATTGTTCATCTCTGTTTGTTGTTTAACTCTTCTAGCTCTTTGTTAAGCATTTCTTGTATATTTTTGATCTGTGCCTCCATTCTTTTTCCGAGATTTTGGATCATCCTTACTATCATTACTCTGAATTCTTTTTCAGGTAGATTGCCTGTCTCCTCTTCATTTAGTTGTTCTTGTGGGTTTTTATCTTGTTCCTTCGTTTGCAACATATTTCTCTGTCATTTCATTTTCTAACTTTTTATGTATGGGGTCTCCTTTCCACAGGCTGCAGGATCATAGTTCTGCTTGCTTTTGGTGTCTGTCCCCTGGTGGGTGAGGTTGGCCCAGGGGCTCCTGCAAGCTTCCTGGTGGGAGGGACTGGTGCCTGCCGTTTGATGGGTGGAGCTGGGTGGGTCTTTTCTCTCTGGTGTGCAGGGCCGTGTCAAGGAGTGTGTTTTGAGGTGGCTGTGAGCTCAGTACGACTTTAGGCAGCCTTTCTTCTGATGGGTGGGGCTGTGTTCCTATCCTGATGGTTGTTTGGCCTGAGGCTTCCCAGCACTGGAGCCTGCAGGTTGTGGGGTAGGGCTGGGTCATGGTGCCAAAACATGGACCTTCAGGAGAGCTCACTCTGATCAGTATCCCTGCGGCTTCTGCTGTCAGTGTCCTTGCCCTCACAGTGAGCTATAGTTGACCTTTGCCCCTCCAGGAGACCCTCAAAGACCCCTAGCTAGGTGTAGCCATGTTCCTTTGGAGATACTGCTTTATGCTGGGTCCCAGCGCACACGAGATCTTGTGTGCACCCTCCAAGAGTGGAATCTCTTTTTTCTCCAGCCCTGTGGAGCTCCTGCACTCAAGCACTGCTGGCGTTGAAGCCTAAATGCTCTGGGCAGTTCTTCTGCCAAATGCCAGACCCTCAGACTATCTTGTAGGGCCATTTTATGTGGGAACATCCCTGTGTAGCCTGCGTTTTTTAATTTTTTTGGTGTGAGGGCTGTTTTTAGTATGGATGTCTGCCACCTCTTTCCTCGCTGTATGTTGGCCATTGTCCCCTTTATAGGAGGTGTGACTGATGTTGTGGTGACCAGAACCTGCACTGGATATTGAGCAGAGCCTGCCCTTTGCTCTGTGGTTGTCACTGCCGTGTCAGAAGTGGGGTCTGCTCCAAAGTTGTTGGATTAGAGACCCCAGATCTGTTTCTTAGCTGTGTTTCTGGTCTGTGGTGTGAGGTTGGAGGGATTGGAGCACTCACATTGGGAGGGAAGCCACTGAGTATTCCTCCTCTGGAGCTGTTCACCTGTGGTGTGCTCTGTTATGTCACCTTTCACCTGTTGTTCAAGCTGTCATATTACACTGTTGTTGGCGCTGCTCTCAGCTCCACCTTAACCGTGGGTATGCCGGCAGTTGGCCTGGTGTCTCTCAGACGTTGTTTCCACCAGACCACCAGTGTAGATCCACTGAAGTCAGGTCCCAGGTTTGCAGTAATCATGGATCTGGACCCTCGGTGGGTGCCCTGGGGGCAACTCAGACTCTGGCCTGGCCCGACCCCCATGAGTATGTGCCTGCATAGTCTACAGCAGCTAAAGGTAGACCTGTCTTGGCTGCGGGAGCGCTCGTCGTCCATTTAGATGTTCCGTAGCCACTGAGTTTACAGTCAGTCGCAGTGGTGTCAATTTATGGTTTGCCCAGCTGCGAGGAGAGATTTCAGCTTTTCTTCATTAGTTGCACAGCCCCTGGGGCTCAGCTGTGGTTTCAGCTCCACCTCTGCATGTGGGCCACCCACAGGGGTCTGTTTCCAAGGCTGCTCCGGAGTACACGAGTCCGCCCTGGTGAGGAGGGGCATGGAGGTGGTGGCAGCTGGGGTCACTGGAGCCCTGGTGGGGACAGGGCACACAGAGGATCCAGCAGCTGCAGGCTCAAGAGAGCCAGCGCCAGCGGGGGCCCTTCCTAGTGCATGGGGAGGCAGGGGCTGGCACGTGGGGAGAGAGGCTGCAAATGGCCCCGCCCCTTGTGTGTCACTCAACA
Source organism: Grampus griseus (assembly GCF_964374135.1). Lineage (NCBI taxonomy): Eukaryota > Metazoa > Chordata > Mammalia > Artiodactyla > Delphinidae > Grampus > Grampus griseus. Next base: position 99,944,179 of record NC_139018.1, read on the forward strand.
GTGGCTCTTCGCTTCTGTGGAGGTCTGCACTTCTTCCACAAGCATTCCCAGTTGTGGATTTCCTCACTTCTGTCCTCTCAGGCTGCCTCCTCGCAGCCAACAGCAGTCCTCTCCCCAAGTTTGCTTTTCAAACCCCACATTCCAGCACCCAACCCCTGTCCACACCAGTGGACACATGTCTCAGGCAGGGCATGCAGGGCTGTGGCATGGACCCTCTGTGTAGGTCTCACTCTGTCCTGCCTGCCACAGATCGGTTGCTGTGCTCTCCTCTGATAGCCCCCAAGGCTCCCCTTCTGTCCCATCTGATCTCCTCACCAGTAAGGGGGCTTCCCTGGATGTGATAACCCCTCCTTTCCTTCAGCACCGCCCCTCTCGGGCGCAGGTCCTGTCCCACTTCCTCTCCTCTTCCTTTTCTCTTCTTTCTTGCATCCTACCTGGTTATGTGGGGATCTTTCTTGTCCTTTTAGGTGACTGAGTTCTTCTGCTAGTGTTCAGCTGGTGCTCTGTGAGAATCATTCCATTTGTAAATGTATTCTCGATGCCTCTGTGGGGAGAGATGAACTCCACGTCTTCCTACTCCTCCACCATCTTGACTCTCTTTTATCATCTTTTTACTTTTAATCTGTCTCTGTACTGAAAATGGGTTTGTTATAGAACCCATATAATTGGTTTTTGCTTCTCTATCCACTCTGACAGTCTTTGTCTCTTACTGGAATGTTCAGTCCATTTACATTAATGCAGTTTTTGATGTTTGGATTTAAACCTACTATCTTCCTATTTGTTTTCTGTTTTTCCCAACTGTTAACTTTGTTACTTTTTCCTCCTTTGAATTGAATATTTTTTAGTATTCCATTTTTTCCCTCCACTGTTAGCTGTATCTAGTCTTAGATTTAAGGTTTACAATATACATATTTAACATATCACAGTCTACCTTTAAATCATGTTATACTATTTCATGTATAATATAACACTCTCATACTCCATCTGCTTCGTTTGTGGTCATACCTTTATTTTTAAAGGTCATACATCACACAATATTTTTTTCTTTAAACAGTTATATTTTAAAGAGATGAAGATATTTGCCATTTCTTGTATTCTTCATTCTTTAGATCTGTTTTCCATACTTCTGCTTGATATACCTACCCTTTCAATTTTTGTGGTACCAGTTTGCTAGTCACTAATTCTCTGTTTTTGTTTCTCTGAAAAAGAGTATTTTCCTTACTTAAAAAAACCTTTTTATTTTGAAATGATTATCAATTCACATGAAGTTGCAAAAATAGTACCTCTAGGGCTTCCCTGGTGGCGCAGTGGTTGAGAGTCCGCCTGCCGATGCAGGGGACGTGGGTTCGTGCCCCGGTCCGGGAAGATCCCACACGCCGCAGAGTGGCCGGGCCCGTGAACCATGGCCTCTGAGCCTGCGCATCCGGAGCCTGTGCTCCGCAACGGGAGAGGCCACAACAGTGAGAGGCCCGCGTACCGCAAAAAAAAAAAAAAAAAAAAACAGTACCTCTAGAGAGGTCCTGTGTATCCTTCAGTTTCCCTCAAAGGTAACATCTAACATAACTATAGTCCAGTGTTAAAACCAGGAAACTGACATTGGTACAATCCACAGACATTATTCAGATTTCACCAGTTTTGTATGCACTCATGTGTTTTTGAGTCCTTTAATTTTTGAAGGGTATTTTTCACTAGGTATAGAATTGTCAGTTGACTATTTTTGTTTTTTTTGTTAGTTTAAAGATGTCCTCCCTTTGTCTTCTGTGTTGTATAGTTTCTGACTAAAAGTCCACATAATTCTTCTCTTTCTACTTTTGTATGTAATGTGTCTTTTTTCTCTGCTTTTAAGACATTCTCTTTGTTAGTGGTTTTCAGCAATTTCATAATTATGTGCTTTCTCAGTTTTGTGTGGGGAGTGTATTTATTCTGCCTGAAGTTTGTTGAGCTTTTTGAATCTGTGGGTTTATTGTTTTCATCAAATTTGGAAAATTTTGGTCATTATTTCTTCAAATATTTTTCCTGTACTCCCTATCTCCCTCCCCCACCTGAGAGTCCAATTATACTTCTGTTAGACTACTTGATATTTTCACATTGATAATATCAGTGATATTAGGTTACTGATGAGCTGTTTTCAGCCTTTTTTCTTATGTTCTTTATTTGGATAGATTCTATTGCTATGTCTTCAGTAGGTTACTGATCTTTTCTTTGTAGTGTCTAGTATGCCCCTATTCTTAAGCAGAGAGATGTTCATTTTGATATATTATACATCTATAGAAGTTCCATTTGATTCTCCTTTATAGCTTCAGCTTATTTTCTCATTATATTAATGTTTTGCTTTAATCACTTATGTATAATTAAAATAGCTGTTTTGACAGCCTTGTTCACTGTACCCATTATATTTCTCATTTATGGGTTTGTTTGTATTGACTGATTCTTTTTCTCCTGGATATCGGTTACATTTTCCTGCTTCTTGACTTGGTTAGTGATTTTTTACCAAATGCTAGACACTGAATATTATATTGTTGAGCATTTCTCTTTAGTGTGCTTTTTGAAGACAGTGTTGAATTTTGACAGGTAGTTATTTGCCAGTTTAATCACTTTGAGACCTGTTTTTAAGTTTTGCTAGAGTGTGTCTAGAGCAGCCTTCAGGAATAGTTCAGCTCTATCCTTAAGTCTTCCCCTAAAGAGACCTTTCAGGATCTCCACTGAATGTCCCTGATGATCACTGAGGATTGTCATTCTGGGTGATTAGACCTCAGATGTCTTCCTGCCCTGTGTGAGCTATGGGAATTGTTCTATTTACAGCTCCCTAATTGTGCTTTATCTGGCCTTCTTGAATTTTCATGTATTTAGGTGTAGCCTAATAGACTCAAGGGATTTCCTGTGTAGATTCGTGAAGCTCTCTCCTAGTGTAGTTCCTCCTTACTTGAACCTTCACACAAATTCCCAGCTGCCTGTCTCCTCCAGCTGTGTTCTGTTTCCTCAACTCAGTGGACCTCTGGGCTCTGTTTGTATTTTCTCTTCCCTGTAGCCTCAGTGTGGATATTGCTTCCCAGAAGAATGCTGGGGTGATTGTAGGACTTGTTCTGATTTTCCCTTTTCTCAGGAATCACAACCCTACTGTTTTCCAGTATTTCTAAACAGTTATTAAACATATCTTAATCATTTTTTCTAATTGTTTACAGTGCATTTTTGTGTTACGTGTTTATTATTTCTTCATGGCCGGAAGACTTAATCTCACTTTTGTTTTGGTTAAGTTAAAGTTATTGGTGCACTCCACAAGTTTCTCTGACCATGGATTTGTCATATTAACACTCATATTAACATCAGTAACTCACCTTTTTAAAAAAAATGTCTGCCCTCTTGTTATCTTGCTCCAGATAAAATTGATCTCTGTGTCATTTCCTAAAGCTGCTTTGTTCTTTTCTGCTTTCATAGTAAAAACTCTTCAAAAGCATTTTCTCACCTTCTTCGTTTCCTTATATTGTAAACAAAGCTTTTTCATTTTTGCCTGTATTTATCCTGCAAAATCATTATATGAATGTACCTTATCTTTGTTTAATATTGTATATCTATCATATACATATAAGAGTTGTATATTCTCATTTTTATATATTTTATTACATAGCTCTACCCCTTCCCCCATATTCTTTATTTCCTTCTTTTCCAGCTTAGGTTCCATGGTACACAACTTAATTATCCATTGAATATATTCTTAATTTCCCTGCCAGTGTAGTGCGTGGCAAAACCCAACCTAATTTCCCCCATACTGCTTGTCTATATGGCTGGACAAAAATACACAACCAAGTGGATTGGTCCTACTTTAACTTATTTACAAATATCAAGTGTAATGCTATTTTCCTCTCCTACTTTCTGAGAAGGTAGTCCCCTCTCCCACTTTCAGAGTTGATTATTAAACAGGTTATTTTTTCTCCTCATGTTTCCAATACCTCTTCCAACATTACCATTCTCAGTTCAAAACTTCTCCCTATTTTACTAAGAAAACAGTAAATTTTACATCAGTCTCTTGGCCTTTGTACCCATCTACTCTTCTTTCCCCCTCATTACCATGGATTACTATCTCTTCTGTCTAAAGCTGATCACCTCACTGTGCACTGGATCCCATAGTCTGTCTTACTCAAGGACTTTGCTCCTACAATTATCCTGTTTTCCATTCTCTTGCAAAAATCACATTTACTCTATCTATGAAATTATTTGCATTAGCATACAGACATGCCATAGATCTCCAATATATATATTTTAAAACCTCCATAGATCTCATATGTACCTCTTGCCCTGTATCATTACTCTCCTTTATAACAAAGCTTCTTAAAATAGTTGTCTCTACTCAATTTTTCTATTCCTCATTTGCCATTCTCTTGAAACTACAACAGTTAGGCTTCTATCTCTACTCTGCCTCTGAAACCATTCTTAACAAGGTCACTAGTAAGCCACATTGCCAGTTCTAGTCAGTTATTATTCCTCATAGTAATTTATAGCTCAGCAACATTTGACATAGTTGATTTCTCCCTCCTTGAAACACTTGATTTGGCTTCTGGAGCATCACACTCGTAATTTTCTTCCTTGTTTTCCTGACCTTTCTATGTTGAAGTGTCCAAGGCTCAGTCCTTGGCTCTGTGCTGTCTACATCCAATTCTGAGATGCACTCATTCATTTCCATGGCTTTATGTACCATCTATATGTTGTTCACTCTCACATTTCTACTTCTTGCTCGGATCTTTCTTTGAGCTCCAGACTCTTATTAACATCTTGCTTCCCACTTGATATCAGTACTTGGTATGTTAAACATCCTATGTCCTAAAGAGGGAGCTCTTGCTTCCCTGCTCTCTGCAGACCTTCTCCTTTTCTCCCTCTCAGGAAAAACATTGAGTTATTTAGGCCAAAATCCAAGAGTCATCTTGATCCTTCTCTTTCCTCACACCATCATCCAATCCATCAATGAGTCCTGCCAATTCTGTTTTCAAAATACATGGAATTAACTACTTCTCAAAAACTCATTACTCCCACCCAAGCCCAAGCTACTGTGTTTCACTTATACTATTCTAATGACCTCCTAGATTTCCTACACTCAGTAGCAATACCACAGTAGCTAGAGTACAGTTGACCCTTGAGCAGCCTGGGGTCTAGGGGCGCCGATCCTCTGAACAATCTAAAATCCCCATATATAGTCGGCCCTCTGTATCCCCAGTTCCTATGTACCTGTGGTTCCACATCCGCAGATTCAACCAACTGTGGATCCTGTATTACTGTAGTATTTACTATTGAAAAATTTCTGCGTGTAAGTGGACCCACATAGTTGAAACCCATGTTGGCTTAACTGCAATCCTTAAAAAAACTTAGGATAACACACACACACACACACACACACACACACACACACACATCGACTAAAAACCCTCCAAAGACTTCCCATGTCATTCAGAATAAAATCCAAACTATGAGGCAGGGTTTACAAGGTCCACCTAAGGTCACCCTGGGTGTTTCTGCAATCTCGAGACCTAACACTGCCTGTGTCAGTGAGCTGAAGCCACACTGACCATGTAGATGATCTTTGAATATATTAAATGCATTCCAGCCTCAGGGTCTTTGTCTTCTTTGTTCCTCCAGATCTATACATGAATCATTCCCTCATTTGGAAGCCTTTCCCTAACCACTGTATTTTAAATAATTATGTCCCTCCCCGTTGCTCTGTCCTCTTTTTTTTCCTTCTTCCTTTTTTTTAGAGGGGTTGGTGGTGCTTCACTGCACGGCTTGTGGGATCTTAGTTCCCTGACTAGGGATCGAACCAAGCCCAGCAGTGGAAGCACAGAGTCCTAACCACTGGACTGCCAGGGAATTCCCTTTCTTTTTCTTCATAGCCCTTATCACTGTCAGATGTTACATACGAGTGTGTATGTATGTATGTGTTTATCATCTGTCTCTTCCTCTAGAGTGCAAGCTTTACTAGAGGAGAACTTTGGTTAATTGTCATGTGCCCATCATGTAGAATAGTACCTGGCAACGTAGTAAGTGCTCGATAAATGTGTTGAATAAGTAAAACCTATTAGACATAGACTACTCCCAATTTCAGATGTAGAAACTGAATCTACCACAGCTGGCAGATTTTTTGATTCCAAGTTTATTGCTTTTTGAACCTCAGCCACTTGTTTCTAGAACCTTATCTGATCATTTATTTGTCCTCATCTGATTTCTCCTCATCAGAAATACTATGGTTGTTTTTGTTACTCTTTAAGCATTTGCTACATTTGTTTTGTACTGTTACTGATGCATGCCTCTTTCTCGCACTATCCCAGTACTTTATGAATGCTTTAAAAATTATGGGAGAATCACAAATTATTTCTTCTTAGATCTCTTAGTATTTGAGTTTTAAACTTAGACTTGATTTTCTTTAAGCTGTCCAGCTTTTTCTTTTAAAACTAATGTGAAATTCAAGACTTGAGATTTTTCATAAAAATTTTCTCTAGCAACCTGTAAACTTCTTAATTTGGGAGGTAATAATAGATTTGCTTTAGGAGAGAGTTTTCATCCTAAAACTACTCAATATTGGTATCTTGTCTGCACTTTGTAAAAAGTACTTAAGTATGATTGAAAACAGAAGTGTTTTCAAGTTTTTGTTAAGATTATCCCTTTCTTAATGGATTTTCTCGCATAGGAAAATTTTATTTCCTACTTTACTATTCTTCTGACTATCCTTTTTCTTTTTCACTTTTTCCCAAGAAGTGGGGCAGTATTGATTCAGCAGTAGGGGAACATCATGTGGTAAAGAAAGGTTTTCTTTTTTCTATGAAGTAGGTTACAGAGCCACTAGCAGGAAAGAGAAGGGCAAAGGTTCATTTCCATATTCTTATGAGAGGAGGCTGAAATGAGGCAGCAAGAATTGTGCCTTGGTAGCTAATGAGAGTCTCTGCCTTTTCCGTGTGAACAGTGAGAGAAATCAGGCTGCTCTTAGTGTAGCTACCACCCACAAAGCTGTGAAAAAGGCTGGTGAGAGCAGATGGTATCCAGGCACAGTTTGATTTGTGTAGAAACCTGCATAAAGAGCAGCATGTGTTTTGTTTTGTTTTGTTTTCCCCTTAATTACTGAGAGCCAGGGAGATCAGTGTTCAAATAAAACATAGTGATACAACCAGGAGAAAAAATTGTAAAAGAAGAAAACAGACAACTACGTTGTTAACTGCATCATTTCAATTCCATGATATTTACTGAGAGTGTCTGCTTTGTATAATGCTCTGTACCAGGCATTGTAGGACAGGCAAAGAAGAGTAAGTTAAATATTACAAAATAAATTCAGTTCAGTAAACATGTCACTAGTGCCTTTTATATGCTGCTGAAGTGCTGGAAATATAGAAATTAAAGTAGTTCTATCCTTAAGGAGCTTACAATATAGTGGGGGAAATGAAGTAAATGGATAGTTTCGGTTCCACACAAGCAGGTTCTATGATATATGTATATCAAGGTGCTATAGAAGCTCTGAAGAAAGGGTACTTAATTCAACCTGGGAGGAGAGTGAGGAAGACAGTGAGGGAAGGCTTCTGGGAGAAGGTAAAACCCCAGTGTATAGCCCTGAGTCTTGAAGGATGAATAGTTGCAGGAAATATCATGGCTGTTTGGGAGAGATCCAAGCAAGTACTGCTCTTGTAGCTGAAGGTAACATTTGTGGGAGGAGATGAGATTATGGTACCAGATTGTGATGGAGTTTGGAGCTTATCCTGTATGTTCATGTTTCTTCCTTTGTGGCCTGTAGACTCTGCAACAGCAACTCTAGAATATTTGCAGAAATGCAGGTCTAAACCCACACCAAGATATGGAAAATATCCATAGAATCTGTTGTTTTTGCTCAGAATTGGGATTTTCCTATATTGCTAATGTACAATAGAATGCTCTGTATTTAACAAATATTTTTTAAGTGATATATTTCATCAGGTTTACACAAACACAGTATTTATGAGAGAATTTATGTCTTACATTGGTGTTTTAGGAGGTTCCCAAGAGAAGAACCATGATTATAAAATGTTGTTTATAAAGTAAATGTAGAAGACATGTATACTGACTCTTGGGATCAATAAAAAGGCAGAAAATTCCAAACAAAAAGCAATTTGGAAGCCTAATTTGTGACTACATCTTTAAGGATATATTTTCCTAAAACCAGTTCAGAGTGAGAATGCCCTGAAACCTCTGTCACTCAGTGTTCAGTCTCTGGCCGTGTGTGTGTGTATACAGTTTAGGAGAAAGCAAGGAATATGGAAATGGAAAACGTTTCAGAATAATAGAAAGAACTTATGATATGTTTATAAATGTTCTACATATCTCTCTTACTGTACAGGAATTAGAGAATAAAAGAAGACTGCAAAAACAAGCTGCCGCTAGTCAAAGTGCCATGGAAGTTCGCTTGAATAGAGCTCTAGAAGAAGCAGAAAAGTATAAACTGGAGTTAAGTAAACTAAAGCAAAATAACAAGGTATGGAAAAACTGAATAATTTGGGTAGTGATCACCTTTGGTAACTTTCTCTTTTAGGCAAGACTCGAAAGTGATAGTTTTTAAATTATAATTCTTGATGTCACGGTAAACACACCTCTTTTCAGAAGAAATATCCTTATTAGCAATATGTACATTTCCAATAAGTTAGAATTATATTGCTTGGACTAGTGCCATACTTGGGTGATAGCACAACTCTTTGGAGAATTCATTCATTTTTTCATCCAACAGATCTTTATTGTGTGCCCATCTTATATGCCAGACACCTTTCTAATCTCTTGGAATAAATAAATGGTGGGGAAAAGTCTGTTTTGAATCTCAAGTCTGTTCTATCCCTCTCTGAGCCTCAATTTTCTAATATATAATGCAAGGGGCTATTTTACAGGGCAGTGGTTCTCAAACTTGAGCATATATCAGAATCACCTGGAGGGTTTATTTAAACATAGATTCCTGGGTCCCACCCACAGATTTTCTTATTCAGTAGATTTGGGGTGAGACTTGAGAATGTGCAGGTTTTTTTGTTTTTTGTTTTTTTTAAATTTTTATTGGAGTGTAGTTGATTTACAGTGTTGTGTTAGTTTCTGTTCTACAGCGAAATGAATCAGTTATACATATATATATATATATATATATATATATATATATCCATTCTTTTTTAGATTCTATTCCCATATAGGCCATTACAGAGAATTGAGTAGAGTTCCCTGTGCTATACAGTACTGTGTGTATGTCAATTCCAACCTTCCAGTTTATCCCTCCCCCCTTTACCCTCTGGTAACCATGTTTGTTTTCTAGATCTGTGACTCTATTTCTGTATTGTAGATAAGTTCATTTGTACCCTTTTCTTAGATTCCACATATAAGCAATATCATGTGGTATTTGTCTTTCTCTGTTTGACTTACTTCACTCACTATGACGATCTCTAGGTCCATCCATGTTGCTGCAAATGGCACTATATTGTTCTTTTTTATGGCTGAGTAATATTCCATCGTGTGTGTGTGCGTGTGTGTGTGTGTGTACACATATATATATATACACACCACGTCTTCTTTATCCATTCCACTGTTGATGGACATTTAGGTTGCATCCATGTCCTGGTTATTGTAAATAGTGCTGCAGTGAACATTGGGGTGCATGTATCTTTTCAAATTATGGTTTTCTCCAGATATGTGCCCAGGAATGGGATTGCTGGATCATATAGTACCTGAATTTTTAGTTTTTTAAGGAACCTCCATACTGTTCTTCATAGTGTCTGTATCAATTTACATTCCCACCAACAGTGCAGGAGGGTTCCCTTTTCTCCACACCCTCTCCTCATTTATTGTTTGTAGACTTTTTGATGATGGCCATTCTGACTGGTGTGAGGTGATACCTCACTGTAGTTTTGACTTGCATTTCTCTAATAATTAGTGACGTTGAGCATCTTTTCATGTGCCTCTGGGCCATCTGTATGTCTTCTTTGGAGAAATGTCTATTTAGATCTTCCACCCTTTTTTTTTTTTCTTTCTTTTTGTGGTACGCGGGCCTCTCACTGTTGTGGCCTCTCCCGTTGCGGGAGATGCGCAGGCTCCAGATGCGCAGGCTCAGTGGCCATGGCTCACGGGCCCAGCCACTCTGCGGCATGTGAGATCTTCCCAGACCGGGGCACGAACCCGTGTCCCCTGCATCGGCAGGCGGACTCCCAACCACTGCGCCACCAGGGAAGCCCTTCCACCCATTTTTTGATTGGGTTGTTTGGTTTTTTGATATTGAGCTACATGAGCTGTTTGTATATTTTGGAGATTAATCCCTTGTCAATTGCCTCATTGGCAAATATTTTCTCCCATTCTGAGGGTTGTCTTTTGTTTATGGTTTCCTTTGCTGTGCAAAAGCTTTTAAGTTTAACTAGGTACCGTTTATTTATTTTTATTTTCATTTTCATTACTCTTGGAGGTGGATTGAAAAAGATCTTGCTACGATTTATGTCAGAGAGTGTTCTGCCTATGTTTTCCTCTAGGAGTTTTTATAGTATCTGCCTTACATTTATGTCTTTAATCCATTTTGAGTTTATTTTAGTGTATGGTGGTAGGGAGTGTTCTAATTTCATTCTTTTACATGTAGCTGTCCAGTTTTACCAGCACCACTTACTGAAGAGACTGTCTTTACTCCATTGTATATTCTTGCCTTCTTTGTCATAGATTGGGTGACCATAGCTGTGTGGACTTTCTATCATGGTCCATTGATCTGTATTTCTGTTTTTGTGCCGGTACCATACTGTTTTGATTATTGTGGCTTGGTAGTATAGTCTCAAGTCAGGGAGCCTGATTCCTCCAGCTCCTTTTTTCTTTCTCAAGATTGCTTTGGCTATTTGTGGTCTTTTGTGTTTCCATAAAAATTGTAAAATATTTTGTTCTAGTTCTTTGAAAAATGCCATTGGTAACTTGGTAGGGATTGTATGAAATCTGTAGATTGCTTTGGGTAGTAGAGTCATTTTCACAATGTTGATTCTTCCAATCCAACAACATGGTATATCTCTCCATCTGTTTGTGTCATCTTTTATTTCTTTCATCAGCATCTCATAGTTTTCAAGGAAAGGTCTTTTGTCTCCTTGGGTAGGTTTATTCCTAGGTATTTTATTCTTTTTGATGCCATGGTAAGTGGGATTGTTTCCTTGATTTCTGTTTCTGATCTTTCATTGTTATTGTATAGGAATGCAAGAGATTCCTGTGTATTAATTTTCTATCCTGCAATTTTACCGATGCATTGATGAGCTCTAGTAGTTTTCTGGTAGCATCTTTAGCATTTTCTATGTGTAGTATCATGTCATCTGCAAACAGTGACAGTTTTACTTCTTCTTTTCCAATTTGGATTCCTTCTATTCCTTTTTCTTCTCTGATTGCGCGGCTAGGACTTCCAAAACTATGTTGAATTATAGTAGTGAGAGTGAACATCCTTGTCTTGTTCCTGATCCTAGAGGAACTGCTTTCAGTTTTTTACCATTGAGAATGATGTTTGCTGTGGGTTTGTCATGTATGGCCTTTATGATGTTGAGGTGTGTTCCCTCTGCCCGCTTTCTGGAGATTCTTTATCATAATTGGGTGTTGAATTTTGACAAAAGCTTTTTCTGCATCTATTGAGATGATCATGTGGTTTTATTCTTCAATTTGTTTTTTCTTTAATATTAATCTATTTATTTGGCTGCGCAGGGTCTTAGTTGCAGCATGCAGGATCTTTGTTGCCGTATGCGGCATCTGTTGCGACATGCAGGATACTTAGTTGCAGCATGCAGGATCTAATTCCCTGACCAGGGATCGAACCCAGCCCCCTGCGTTGGGAGCAAGGAGTCTTAACCCTGCTTAACTAGTCTTCACTGGACTGCCAGGGAAGTCCCTATTCAGTTTGTTGATGTGATGTATCAGATTGTTTGATTTCTGTTATTGCAAAATCCTTGCATCCCTGGGATAAATCCCACTTGATCATGGTGTATGATCCTTTTAATGTGTTGTTGGATTCAGTTTGCTAGTATTTGTTTGAGGATTTTTGCATTTATTTTCATCAGTGATATTTGCCTGTAATTTTCTTTTTTTGTGATACCTTTGTCTGGTTTTGGTGTCAGGGTGACGGTGCCCTTGCCTCATAGAATGACCTTGAGAGTGTTTCCTTTCTCTGCAATTTTTTGGAAGAGTTTCAGAAGGCTAGGTGTTAACTCTTCTCTAAACGTTTGATAGAATTTGCCTGTGAAGCCATCTGGTCCTGGGCTTTTGTTTGTTGGAAGATTTTTAATCACAGTTTCAATTTCAGTACTTGTGATTGGTCTGTTCATATTTTCTATTTCTTCCTGGTTCAGTCTTGGAAGGTTGTGCATTTCTAAGAATTTGTCCATTTCTTCCAGGTTGTCCATTTTATTGGCATATAGTTGCTTGTAGTAGTCTCTTACGATCCTTTGTATTTCTGTGGTGTCCATTGTAACTTCTCCGTTTTCATATCTAATTTTATTGATTTGAGCCCTCTCCCTTTTTTTCCTTGATGGGTCTGGCTAAAGGTTTATCAATTTTATCTTCTAAAGGAACCGACTTTTAGTTTCATTGATCTTTGCTATTTGTTTTCTTCATCTCTATTTCATTTATTTCTGCTCTGATGTTTATGTTTTCTTTCCTTCTGTTAACTTTAGGTTTTGTTTATTCTTCTTTCTCTCGTTGCTTTAGGCATAAGGTTTGGTTGTTTGAGATTTTTCTTGTTTCTTGAGGTAGGAGTGTATTGCTATAAACTTCCCTCTTAGAAATGCTTTTGCTGCATCCCTTAGGTTTTGGATTCTCATCTTTTTGTTGTCATTTGTCTCTAGGTATTTTTTTAATTTCCTTTTTGATTTTTTTAGTGATCCATTGGTTATTTAGTAACATATTGTTTAGCTTCCATGTGTTTGTGTTTTTTACAGGGTTTTTTGCCTGTAATTTATTTCTAATCTCATAGCTTTGTGGTTGGAAAAGATGCTTGATATGATTTCAGTTTTCTTAAATTTACCAAGGCTTGATTTGTGACCCAAGATGTGATCTGTCCTGGAGAATGTACCATGTGCATTTGAGAAGAAAGTGTATTCTGCTACTTTTGGATGGGATGTCCTATAAATATCAATTAAGTCTATCTGGTCTAATGTGTCATTTAATACTTCTGTTTACTTATTAATTTTCTGTCTCAGTGATCTGTCCATTGTGTAAGAGAGGTGTTAAAGTCCCCCTCTATGGTTGTGTTACTATCAATTTCTCCTTTTATGGCTGTAAGCATTTGCCTTATATATTGAGGTGCTCCTATGTTGGTTGCATATATATTTACAATTGTGTACTTAAATATGCAATTGTAAATTCGTCTTGGATTGATCCCTTGATCATTATGTAACATCCTTCCTTGTCTTGTAACAGTTATAAGGTCTATTTTGTCACATATAAGTATTGCTGTTGCAGCTTTGTTTTGATTGCCATTCGCATGGAGTATCTTTTTCCATCCCCTCACTTTCAGTCTGTAAGTATCCCTAGGTCTGAGGTGGGTCTCTTGTAGACAGCATAGATATGGGTCTTGTTTTTGTATCCATTCACGCAGTCTGTGTGTTTTGGTTGGAGCATTTAATCTATTTACACTTTAGGTAATTATCAATATGTATGTTCCTATTGCCATTTTCTTAATTGTCATGGGTTCGTTTTTGTGGGTCTTTTTTCTTCCCTTACTCCTTTGTTGTTTTCTTTTGTGGTTTGATGACCATCTTTAGTGTTGTGTTGGGTTGCTTTTTCTTTTTTGTGTGTTTATCTATTGTAATTTTCAGGTTTGCACGTCCTATGAGGCTTTGATAAAGCAGTCTTTATATATACAAGGTTGTTTTAAGTTGCTGGTCTCTTAATTTCAAATGCTATTCCCATTTTCTGCATTTGTACTTTTCTCACGGTTGCTGGATTTGATATCATATTTGTGTATGGATGATTTCCTGCCTTTACTGTATGTTTGGCTTTACCAGTGAGCTTTCGCATTTTTGATTTTCTTGTTTCTAGTTGTGACCTCTTCCCCCATCCACCCCCCGCCTAGAGAAGTTCCTTTAGGAGTTTAGAAGTTCATTTGTTGTAAAGCTGGTTTGGTGGTACTGAATTCTCTTAGCTTTTGCTTGTCTGTAAAGCTTTTGATTTCTCTGTTGAATCTGAATGAGAACCTTGCTGGGTTCTCATTTCAGCCCCACCTAATAGTGTATTCTTGGTTGTAGGTTTTTCTCTTTCATCACTTTAAGTATATCCTGCCACTCCCTTCTGGCCTGCAGAGTTTCTGCTGAAAAATCAGCTGATAACCTTATGGGGATTACCTTGTATGTTATTTGTTCCTTTTCCCTTGTTTCTTTTAATATTTTTTCTTTGTATTTAATTTTTGTTAGCTTGATTAATTTGTGTCTCAGCGTGTTCCTCCTTGGATTTATCCTGTATGGGACTCTCTGCATTTCCTGGACTTGGGTGACTATTTCCTTTCCCATGTTAGGGAAGTTTTCCACTATAATCTCTTCAAATATTTTCTCAGGCCCTTTCTCTTTTTCTTCTTCCTCTGGGACTCCTATAATTAGAATGTTGGTGCGTTTAATGTTGTCCCAGAGGTCTCTGAGACTGTCCTCAGTTCTTTTCATTCTTTTTCTTTATTCTGTTCTGCAGCAGAGATTTCTACCATTCTGTCTTCCAGGTCACTTATTTGTTCTTCTGCCTCAGTTATTCTGCTATTGATTCCTTCTAGTCTATTTTCATTTCAATTATTGTACTGTTCATCTCTGGTTTTTTGTTCTTTAGTTCTTCTAGGTCTTTGTTAAACATTTCTTGTATCTTCCCTATCTGTGCCTCCATTCTTTTTCCAAGATCTTGGATCATGTTTACTATCATTACTCTGAATTTTTCTTTAGGTAGATTGCCTGTCTCCTCTTTATTTAATTGTTCTTGTAGGTTTCTGTCTTCCTCCTTCATCTGCAACATATTTCTTTGTCTTTTCAATTTGTCTAACTTACTGTATGTGTGGTCTCCTTTCTGCAGGCTGCAGGATTGTAGTTCCTCTTGCTTCTGGTGTCTGTCTCACCTAGTGGGTGAGGTTTGTCCAGAGGCTTGTGCCATTATCCCCTTGATAGGAGGTTTGACTGGTGTTGTGGTGACCAGAGACTGCCCTGGATATTGAGTGGGGCCTCCCTTTGCTCTGTGGTTGTCAGTGTCCTGTCAGGGGTGGAGTCTGCTCCCTGGTTGTTAGAGTAGAGGCCCCAGATCTGTTTCTTAGCTGTGTTTCTGTACTGTGGTGTGAGGTAGGTGGGAATGGAGCACTCCCACTGGGAGATAAGCCACTGAGTATTCCTCCTCTGGAGCTGTTCACCGTGAATGTGCTCTGTTCTGTCCCCTTTCGCCCATTGTGCGGGCTCACAAAGTACACTGTTGTTGGCACTGATCTTGGTCCCACCTTAACTGTGGGTATGCCGGCAGTTGGCTCTGGTGACTCTCAGACGTTGTTTTCACCAGGCCACTGGCACAGCTTGACTGAAGTCAGGTCCCAGGACTACAGTAGTCGTGCACCTGGACCTGCTGTGGAGCTATGGAAGCAGCTGAGACTCTGGCCTGGCCCAACCTCTGCATGTATGTGCCCACAAAGCCCACAGCTGCTAAAGCCAGACTCGACCCACCTGCTGGAGCACTTGTCCTTTCAGATGTTTTGCAGGCACTGAATTTAGGAAGCCATCAGCGGAGGTGTAACTCCGCAGTTCACGCAGCCATGAGGAGAGATTTCAGCTCTTCTTCCTTAGTCACATGGCCCCTGGGGTTCAGCTGTGGTTTCACACCTCTGTGTGTTCCTCCCACCAGAGTCTGCTCCAGAGGTTGTCAGAGCACAAGAGCCCATCAGGCAGGAAGGAACCGTGGTGGTGATCGGGGTGAGCAGGCTCCCCAGGCGGGAGGGTGCTGGGGTAGGGATTGGAACATGTGAGCCCATCAGGCAGCGATCAGGTGAGTGGGGCCCCCAGGCTCAGGGAAGGGGTGGAGGAGGCAATAGCAGAGCCATGAGAGCCAGCTCCAGCGGGAGCCCTCCTTAGTGCCCATGGATGCAGGGGCTGGTGCGTGACAGGAGAGGCTGTAATGGCCGCCCCGCCCTTTGCGCATCACTCAACAATGGTTCTTTGCCTCTGTGGAGGTCCAGGCTTCCTCCACGAGCATTCCTGGTTGTGGAGCTCCTTACTCCCGTCCCCTCTGGCTGTCTTCTCACACCCAACAGCAGTCCCCTCCCCAGGTTTGCTCTCCAAACCCCACATTCCAGCCACCAGCAGAAACCTGTCTCAGGCTGAGGTGCACAGGACTGTGGCACAGACCGTCCCGTCCTGCTTCCTCTCCTCTTCCTTTTTCCTTCTTTCTTTTGTCCTACCCAGTTATATAGGGATCTTTCTTGTCCTTTTAGGTGTCTGAGGTCCTCTGCTAGGGTTCAGCAGGTGCTCTATGAGAATTTTTCTATTTCTAAATGTATTCTTGATGCCTTTGTGGGGAGAGATGAACTCCACGTCCTCCTACTCCTCCACCATCTTGGAAAGTCCAAATATGCGGGTTTAACAAGTTACCAGCTGATGCTGATGCTAGTGATTCTGAGATGACATTTTGTTAACCACTGTTATGGAGTTATTATAAGGATCACCATTGTGTCTCTAGCATCTAGCCAGTGATTGGTGTAGAATTAACACTCAGTTCCTGAAATATCTGTTGAATAAATGAAGACTCAAATATCAATGGGTGTGAAAGCCTTTTGTACACTCTATAAATACTGGCTATTAGTTTTTGGGTTTGTGTCAACCTGAAAGTGACACTCCATTAGGACAATACTTAGTTATTTAACAGTGCCTTGGATGATGGATTTAGGTGTCACCCTCCTTACATGCACAGATGATACATTTTGGATTAAATTAGTAACACTTAACAGGACATAGAACTAAATCAATCTTGGTAAGTACAATATTTTTAACAGAGGCAAATATATTACAGTGACTACAGAGTTTTTTTTTTCTTTTTCTTTTTCTTTTTTTTTTTTGCGGTACGCGGGCCTCTCACTGTTGTGGCCTCTCCCGTTGCGGAGCACAGACTCCGGACGTGCAGGCTCAGCGGCCATGGCTCACGGGCCCAGCCTGTCCGCGGCATGTGGGATCCTCCCAGGCTGGGGCACGAACCTGTGTCCCCTGCATCAGCAGGCGGACTGTCAACCACCGTGCCACCAGGGAAGCCCAGAGTTTTAAGATATTGTCTGTGTGATAGTTTATGCTGTATGATCAGACTGTGTTAACATTCAAGAGCCATCCATAGTATGATGACTGGGAATTATTAATAGAATGTATTTAATGAACAAGTTAGGAAGTCAGCTTTACAGACTTGCCAGTAATTATGTTATTGGAGTATTATTTCTAATTTTGGTGTATTCTAAAGGGATTTTGAAGAAAATAAAATGTAATAATCATGTAAATGTCAGTATTTGCTAATTCTGGTTTCAGATTTGAGCTCTATTTTAGCACATACATTAGAGAAGTAGAAAGAAAAACTTATTTCCATGACAACAGATGACTGTCCTATTCTAGCCAGCCATTTTGCAAATTCAAGTAATCAGGACTTGGTATGTGAACATCTCAGTTCAAAACCATCAACACTATAAAAACAACTTAGATGTGTTCAAGACAAACTTCTGACCCTAGGTCTGCATTTTGGTGATCGATTTAAACATAGTGGGATGACATTTTGTTGTATATGTTTCTTAAGTATTTACTATCAAGTAGACATTTTGAGATCAGAGTTCTTAAATGTACTTGTTACATGTATATTGTTTCAGATTTCTGAAAAAATATGTGTATGTGTCTTAAGTTTTTGATTTTTAAATTATTTTGCCTTGTTTCTAACTTTGAGGGGTGTTTTCAAGATACGCAGTAAGATTTTCCTTGGAGTCTAATCTGTATATAAGTTTTTCTTTTGTGAGTAGTTATATTTTTTTCCATTTTAATTCTTTGTACCTTGATTCTCTTTCTGATTAGACATATTATTATAGTTAGGTAGGCAAGTAAAATTATTCAGGTTTATATGTGTAAGAAATAGTAAGGTTTCCATAAAATAGAACAATATTGTCTCACAGTCATCAGAAAGTTAAAGATTTATTTTAAAAATAATGATAAACTCATTCTGCACAGAGCTTAGGAAACAAGTAAACTGGTTTAGAGTAACTTTTGAAAAGTCAGTCAACTTAAACCAGATGCTGCATTAGTGCAAGAACCCTGTCTCTTTCACTCCTATGCCTGAGTGCCTGGAACATAATAATTGCCTCTGAAACACACTGAAGGGAGGAATGATGAAAGACAACCCTGTGATGGTTTAACTGCGCATTTGATTAGATGGTTGCTTGAAGTTCATTTAAAATATGTCACCAACTACATGTTACTTCATTTAGGAACAGATAATTTCTAATTCTTCATTAATTCATTTATAAATATTTATGAGGACCTGCTATGTACCTGTCAGATCTTTACTAGAGGCTGGAGATATAAAGGTGATAAAAAATAAGTATGGTCCTTGTAGTCATACACCTTACAGTGGAGAAGTTAGATGTTATTTAGACAAAACATCAAGCAAAATTAAGGTGCAACTGTGATGAATGCCATGAAGGAGGGTACATGGTGCTTTGAGCAGGTAACCAGATCAGTGAATGAATTTTAAAAAATGTAATCCTAAGCTAAGATCTGAAAAACATACAGGAGTTATATATCAGGGGAGAGATTGTGGGCAGAAGGAATAGCATGTAAAAAAAATGGCTCTGCAGCAAGAAAGAAGACAGGGTAATGAAAGGCAGGGATGGATGTGAAGGGGATGTTGCAAAGGGAGGCTTCAAACACGGGGAGAGGCCAAACCATCTAGGCCTTCAGGCCATGTTAAGTATTATGGATTTTATCCAAAGGGCAGTGTAAAGCCACTGCACTGTTATTTTGAAAAAGATGACAGGAGATGATGCCATGATCAGACATGCATCTGGAAGTACAGTCGTCTCTCAGTGTCCACGGGTGCTCAAGTCTCTTATACAGAATGATGCAGGGGCTTCCCTGGTGGCGCAGTGGTTGAGAGTCCACGCCTGCCGATGCAGGGGACGCAGGTTCGTGCCCCGGTCCAGGAAGATCCCACATGCCGTGGAGCGGCTGGGCCCGTGAGCCATGGCTGCTGGGCCTGTGCGTCCGGAGCCTGTGCTCTGCAACGGGAGAGGCCACAACAGTGAGAGGCCCGCATACTGAAAAAAAAAAAAAAAATCACCAATTTTGATGTGTTTTTTTAAATGCACGCTGATATGACAGCTGTCACAATCTAACAAAATTGTTTTGAATGAAGTTAAAGACAACTAAGTGTTATTAGAGCCATCCTACGGGAAAAAACGAATGAACTTTTTGGCCAACCCAGTACATCTATAATTTAGTGAGTTTGGGCTCATACATCTGTGTAACCACCACTTCAGTCAATAGATAGAATATTTTCATCACCCCCAGAAAGTTCCCTTATATTCTTTTTTTAAGTACTCCATCCTCCTAAGTGGAGGATGTTCTGATATTTGTGTTCTTGACTTTCATGTAAATGGAACTGCATAGAATGTACTCCTTTGGGACTGGCTTCCTTCACTACACAATAATGTTGAGATTGATCCATGTTGTCAGGTTTTTTTTCTTGATCAGTCTTGCTAACCAGTTATCAGTTAATCTTTTCAACTTTTTAAAAATTTTTTCTATTGTCTGTTTTCTATTTTCACTGAATTCTCCTTATACAATTTTGTCTACTTTGCTTTTTTAAATATATTTATTGATATTCATATTTTTAAATAAATTTATTTATTGTTATATATTATTTTTGGTTGTGTTGGGTCTTCGTTGCTGCGCATGAGCTTTCTTTAGTTGCAGCGAGCGGGAGCTACTCTTCTTTGCGGTGTGCGTGCTTCTCATTGCAGTGGCTTCTCATTGCGGAGCACGGGCTCAAGGGTGCATGGGCTTCAGTAGATGCAGTGCGTGGGCTCAGTAGTTGTGGCTTGTGGGCTCTAGAACACAGGCTCAGTAGTTGTGGCTCATGGGCTTAGTTGCTCCACGGCATGTGGGATCTTCCAGACCAGGGCTCAAACCTGTGTCCCCTGCACTGGAAGGCAGATTCCCAACCACTGCACCACCCGGGAAGCCCTGCTTTGCTTTTTAATTTGCAATCTTTTCAGTTTCTTAAATTGAAGACTTAGATCATTGATATTTCAACCTTCTTTTCCAATACAGCATTTAAAACTAAAATTTTCCTCAAAATGATACTTTAGCTGTCTCACAATTTTTTATTTGCCTATCTTTAAGTGTATGTATTTTTATTTCTATTTTATCACATTTATTGTGGTATAATTGACATACAATAAACCTGCCCATATTTAAAGTGTGTAAAATTTGATGATTTGTGACTATGTGTGTACCTATGATAAATCACCACAATAGAGATAATAAATATATCTATCACTCCCAAAAGTTTCCTTGTGACCCTTTATAATCATGCCTTTCTCCCAACCCCTATCTTCAGATAAATCATTTATATTTTCTAGAATTTCATATTTTTTAAAAGTGTAACTTCTTTCACTCAGTAAAATATTTTGAGATTCATCCACGTTACTGCATGTGACAGTAGTTCACTTTTAATAATTTTACACATGGTGTAAATCTACCAAATTATACCACCTGTTGATGGACATTAGGGTTGTTTCCACTTTTTGGCTATTACAAGTAAAGCCCACATGAACATTCACGTGTAAGTCTTTGTGTGGACATGTGTTTTCATTTCTCCTGAGTAAACACCTAGGAGTCAATTATCTGGGTTGTATTTTACATGTACGTTCAGCTGCCAAACTGTTTTCTAAAATGGTTTTACCAATTTACATTCTCAACAGCACTGTATAAAAGCTGCAGCTGTTCCATACCTTCACCAACACTTACTGTGGTCGGTTTTTTATATTTTAGCTGTTCTAATAAGTGCCTAGTGGTATTTCATATTATGATTTTAATTTGTATTTCCCTAATGACTAGTGATGTTGAGCATATTCATGTGCTTATTTGCCATCTTGATATCCTTTTTCCAGTTTTATTGAGATACAATTGACATACAACATTCTATAAGTTTAAGATGTATAACATGATGATTTGACTTACATATTTTGTGAAATGATTACCATAATGTTTAGTTAATATCCATCATCTCATATGTATACAAAAAGAAAAAGAAAAAAATGGTTTTTTTCTGATGATGAGAACTCTTAGGATCTACTCTCTTAACTTTTAAATATACCATAGAGCAGTGTTAACTCTAGTCATCAAGTTGTATATTATATACCTAGTACTTTTTGTCTTATAGCAGGAAGTTTATACATTTCGACCACCATCATCCAATCCCACCCTCCCACCACCCTCTGCCTCTGGTTACCACAAATCTTATCTCTTTTTCTGTGAGTTTATTTTTTTGTTTTTGTTGTTTTAGATTCTACACATAAGTGAGATCATACAGTATTTGACTTTCTCTGACTTATTTCACTTAGATAATGCCTTCAAAAGCCCATCCATGATGTTAATGGCAGGATTTCCTTTTTTATAGCTAAACAATATTCCATTGTGTATATATCCCACAACTTATTTATCCATTCATCTGTCACTGGACACTTAGGTTGTTTCTATGTCTTGGCTATTGCAAATGCTGCTGCTGTGAACATTGGGGTGCAGATATTTATTTGACAAAGTATTTTTGTTTCCTTTGGATATATTCTCAGTGGTGGAATTGCTGGATATATGGTAGTTATATTTTTAATTTCTGAGGAACCTCTAAACTGTTTTCCATAGTGATTGGAATATAATGTACAATCTTATCAACAGTGCACAAGTGTTCCTTTTCCTCCACATCATCACCATCATGTGTTATCTCTTGTTCTGTGTTTTTTATGATAGCCATTCAAACAGTCATGAGGTGATACCTCATTGGGGTTTTTTTTTTTTTTAAACCTATTTATTTTTTTAAAATTTTTGCCTGCATTGGTTCTCCGTTGCTGTGCGTGGGCTCTCTCCAGTTGCGGCGAGTGGGGGCTACTCTTCATTGCAGTGCGTGGGCTTCTCATTGAGGTGGCTTCTCTTGTTGCAGAGCACAGGCTCTAGGTGCACAGGCTTCAGTAGTTGTGGCACATGAGCTCAGTAGTTGTGGCTTGCAGGCTCAGTAGTTGTGGTGCATGGGCTTAGTTGCTCCGTAGCACGTGGGATCTTCCCGAACCAGGGCTCAAACCCGTGTCCCCTGAATTGGCGGGCAGATTCTTAACCACTGTGCCACCAGGGAAGCCCCCTCATTGTGGTTTTATTTTGCATTTCCTAAATGATTAGAGATGTTGAGCACCTTTTTATGCACCTGTTGGCCATTTGTAAATCTTTGGAAAATTGTATATTCATGTCCTTTGCTCATTTTTTAAATTGGATAATTTGCTTTTTTGTATGTTGAATTGTATGAATTCTTTATATGTTTTGAATATTAACCTCTTCAGATATATGGTTTACAGTATTTATCCCATTCTGTAGGTTGCCTTTTCATTTTGTTGATCATTTTTTTTTGCTGTGCAGAAGCTTTTTACTTTGACATAGTCCCACCTGTTTATTTTTCATTTTGTAAGTTCTGATTTAGGTATCACATCCAAAAAGGTCATTACCAAGACCAATGTCAAGGTGCTTTATCCTGTGTTTTCTTCTAGGAGTTTTATGGTTTCTAGTCTTACATATAAGTTTCTATTCCATTTTCAGTTCATTTTTGTGAGTGATGTAATATAGGACTAGTTTCATTCTTTTTACATGTGAATATCAAATTTTCCCAGCACCATTTACTGAAGAGACTGTCCTTTCCCCACTGAGTATTCTTGGCTCCTTTGTCAAATATTAGTTGACTGTACATGCTGGGGTTTGTTTCTGGGCTCTTGATTCTGTTCCAGTGGTCTATGTTTCTGATTTTATGCTAGTACCATACAAATTTTGATTACTACAGCTTTATAATGTAGCTTGAAATTGGCAAGTGTGATGCCTCTTGCTTTGTTCTGTCTCAGGATTACTTTGGCTATTGGGGTCTTTTGTGATTCCATATAAATTCAGGATTTTTTTTCCTAATTCTGTTTAAAATTTCTTCAGAATCTTGATGGGGATTGCATTGAATCTATAGGTGGCTTTGGTAGTACTGACATTTAAAAAATATTAATTCTTCCAATCCATGAACACAGGATACCTTTCAACTTATTTGTGCCTTATCTGATTTCTTTCATCAATTTCTTAAAGTTTTCAGTGTATAGATCTTTCACATCCTTGGTTAAATTATTTCTAAGTATTTTATTCTTGATGTAATTCTAAATGGGATTGTTTTCTTTCTTTTTCAGATAATTTGTTGTTAGTGTATAGAAACTACTAATTTTTTAATGTTAATTTTGTATCCTACAACTTTACTGAATTTGTTGATGAGATCTAACAGTTTTTTGGTGGAGTCTATAAGACTTTTCTATATATAAAATCATATCAACTGCAAATAGACGCAATTTTACTCCTTCTTTTCCAGTTCTGATACTGTTTATTTTTCTTGCTTGATTTCTCTGGCTAGAATTCTAGTACTATGTTAAGTAGGAGTGGTGAGAGTGGGCACTTGCCTTGTTCCTGACCTTAGAGGAAAAGCTTTCAACATTTCACCATTGAGTATGATTTTAGCTGTGGGCTTGTCATATATGGTCTGTTTTTCATTGAGGTAAATTTCTTCTAAACCTGATTTGTTAAGAGTCTTTATCATGAATGGATGTTGAATTTTGTCAGATGCTTTGTCTGTGTCTATTGACATGATCATGTGATTTTTTTCTTTCATCCTATTAATGTGATGTATGACATTGATTTGCAGATATTGAACTGTTCTTGCCTCCCTGGGATAAATCCCATTTGATCATGGTGTATGATCCTTTTAATGTATTGTTCAATTCAGTTTGCTAATATTGTTGAGGATTTTTGCATCTATGTTCACCAGTGTTATTGGTCTGTAATTTTCTTATTTTTGTGGTATCTTTATCTGATTTTGGTATTAGGGTGATGATGGCCTCAAAGAATGACTTTGGAAGCATCCCCTTCTCTTCAGTTTTTTGGAATAGTTTGAGAAGGATAAGAATTAAGTCTTCTTTAAATGTTTGGCATAATTCATTTGTGAAGCCATCTGGTCTTGGACTTCTGTTTGTTGGGAGTATTTTTTTATTACTGATCTAATTAGTGTTAATTGGGGTCTGTTCATATTTTGTATTTCTTCCTCATTCAGTCTTGGGAGACTGTATATTTCTAGGAATTAGTCCACTTCTAGGTCGTCCATTTTATTGGTGTGTCATTATTCAGAGTAATCTCCTATGATCCTTTGTATTTCTGTGGTGTCAACTGTAACTTCATTTCTGATTTTACCTATTTGGGCCCACTCTCTTTTTCTTCTTAATGTGTCTGGCTAAAACTTTATCGATTCTGTTTATTTTCTCAAAGCTCTTAATTTCTTTGATTGTTTCTTGTTTTCTCTCTTTTTCATTCTTTCATGTCTATGTCATTCATTTCTGCTCTGATCTTTCCTTCTACTAACTGTAGGTTTTGTTTGTTCTTTCTGATTCATTTGGGTGTAAGGTTAGGGTTTTTGAGGATTTTCTTGTTTCCTGATGTCAGCTTGTATCACTATAAACTTCCCTCTGGGAACTGCTTTGCTGCATCCCATAGATTCTGGATCACTGTGTTTTTGTTTCTGTCTCCATGTATTTTTTTATTTCCTTTTTGATTTCTTCAGTGACTCATTGGTTGTTCAGTAGCATATTGTTTAGCCTCCATGTGTTTTGGTTTCTTTTAATAGTTGATTTATAAGTCTCATAGTGTTGTGGTCAGAGAACAGGCTTGGTATGACTTCAGTCTTAAAATTTATTAAAACTTGTTTTGTGGCCTAGCATGTGATCTATCCTGAGAATGTTCCATGTGCACTTGAAAAGGATGTGTATTCTGCTGCTTTTGGATGGGATGTTTTATATGTATCTATTAGGTTCATCTAATCTAATGTGTTGTTTAAGGCCTGTGTTTCCTTATTGATTTTCTGTCTGGGTGATTTGTTCATTGATGTAAGTGGAGTGTTAAAGCTCCTGGCTATTATTGTGTTACTGTCAATATCTTTCTTTATATTTGGAATTATGTGCTATATGCATTTAAATGCTCCAGTTTGTGTGCATAAATATTTACAAGTGTTATGTATTCTTGTTCATTATGTAATGTCCTTCTTTGTCCCTTTTTCATTACATAGTCCTTCTTTGTCTCTCGTTACAGACTTTGTTTTTCCATCCCCTCACTTTCAGTCTGTGTGTGTATTTAGATCTGAAGTGAATCTCTTATAGGCAGCATGTGTGTGTGTGTGTGTGTGTGTGTGTATCTTGTTTTTGTATCTGTTCAGCCACTGGGTCTTTTGATTGGAACATTTAGTACATTTACATTTAAAGTAATTATTGATAGGTACATACTTATTGCCATTTTGTTAATTGATTGGGGGTTGTCCTTGTAGTTCTTATTTCATCCTTTCTTCTTTTCCTCCCTTCACTTGTGATTTGATGACTATCTTAGTGTTATATTTGTATTCCTTTATCTCTTTTTGTGTATCTATTATAGATTTTTTGGTTTGTGGTTACCATGAGGTTTATATATAGCAACATACACAGGTGAATATTGAAAGTTGAAGATATCTTAAGTTTGAACACATTCTAACAACCCTGGAGATGAGCAATCTACCCAATAAAGTGTTCGTGGTAATGACCATAAAAATGCTCAATGTACTAGGAAGAAGAATGGATGAACACAGTGAGAATTTTAAGAAGGAGTTAGAAAATATAAAGAAGAACCAAACAAAGCTGAAAAATACAGTAACTGAAATAAAAAATACACTAGAAGGAATCAACATTAGATTGGGTAATACAGAGGAATGGATCAGTAAACTGGAAGACAGAGTAGTGGAAATCACCCAAGTTGAACAAAAAAAAGAAAAAAGAATTAAAAAAAATGAAAACAGTTTAGGAGACCTCTTGGAAAACATCAGGCATGCTAGTATTCACATTATAGGGGTCCCAGAAGGAGAAGAGAGACAGATAGGGGCAGAGAACTTACGTGAAGCAGTTGTAGCTAAAAACACACCTAACACGAGAAAGGAAACGGACATCCAGGTCCAGAAAGAACAGAGAGTCCCCAAAAAGATCAACCCAAAGAGATCAACACCAAGATACATTATGATTAAAATGGCAAAAATTAAAGATAAAGAGAATATTAAGAGCATCAAGGGTAAAGCAACTAGTTAAGTATAAGGGAACTCCCATAAGATTGTCCACAGACTTTCAGCAGAAACTTTGCTGGCCAGAAGAGAGTGGCACAATATATTTAACGTGATGAAAGGAAAAACCCTGCAGCCAAGAATACTCTATCCAGCAAGGCTGTCATTCACATTTGAAGGAGAGAGAAGGAGTTTTACAGACAAGCAAAAGCTGAAAGAATTCAGCCCCACTAAACCAGCTTCCCAAGAAATGTTAAACGGACTTCTGTAAGTGAAAAAGAGAAGACCACAACTAGAAATATGGAAATTACAAAAGGAAAAATCATTGGTAAACACAAACATATAATAAAGGTAGTAGATCAGCCAGTTATAAAGCTACTAGGAAGGTTAAAAGACAAAAGTAGTAAAATCATCTATATTCACAGTAAGTAGTTAAGGGATACACAAAACAAAAAGATGTAAAATACGATGTCGAAAACATTAAACATGCAGGGAGGAGTAAAAATGCAGAGATCTTTCTTAATGTAGGCATTTGTTGCTATGAACTTCCGTCTTAGAACTGCTCTTATTACATCCCATAAGTTTTGGTATGTTGTGTCTCTTTTTTCATTTGTTTCACGATCATTTTTTTTTCCTCTCTGATTTCTTCTTTCATCCGTTGGTTGTTCAGGAGAGTCTTGGTATCTTCTTTGGTGAAGTGTCTGTATAAGTCTTTCCTTCTTTTAAAAAATTGTTAAATGAACTTTAATTTTTAGAACAGTTTTAGATTTACATAAAAAATGGGAAATTAGTACAGAGAATTTCTATAATCTCTACACATTGTTTCCTCTGCAACTAATATGTACATTAGTATGGTACATTTGTTACCGTTAATGAATGAATCATTATTATGATTCGCTATTATTAAAGACCATACTTTATTCATATTTCCTTAGTTTTTATCTCTTTGGTTCATTTTAAAGAATTGAGTTGACTTGTTTTATAATTGAGTTTTAAGAGTTCTTTATATATCCTAACTACAAGTCTTTTGTCAGGTACCTGCTTTGTAAATATCTCTTGCCTTTTATTTCTGTAACAGTTTTTTTGAAGAGCAATGTTTAAAATTTTGATGAAGTCCAATCTGTTGTTTTTCTTCTTTTATAATTTATGCTTCTTGTGTCCTATTTAAGAATTCTTTGCTGAACCTAAAGGGTCACTAAGATTTGCTCTTAGGTTTTCTTATAGAAGTTGCATAGCTTGAGCTTTTATGTTTTGGTGAGTTCTTGTGCATGATATAAGGGGTCAGGGTTCATTATTGGAATATGTGCAGCACTATTTGTTGAGAAGATTATCCTTTCACTATTAAATTGCCCTGGTACCTTTGTTGAAAATCGGTTGCCCAGATATGTGTGGATTTGTTGCTGGAATCTCTCTCTTGTTCCATTGATCTGTATGTCTGTCTTCATGTTAATACATTGTCTTATTATACCTTTATAATAAATCCTGGGGCTTCCCTAGTGGTGCAGTGGTTGAGAGTCCGCCTGCCGATGCAGGGGACACGGGTTCGTGCCCCCGACCGGGAAGATGCCACGGAGCGGCTGGGCCTGTGAGCCATGGCCGCTGAGCCTGTGCGTCCGGAGCCTGTGCTCCGCAATGGGAGAGGCCACAACAGTGAGAGGCCCGCATGCCGCAAAAAAAAAAAAAAGAAAGAAAAGAAATCCTGAAATCGTGTAATTTCTTTTAATTAGTCTTGACATTAGTGTTGTCCTTTCCATCCCTTCATTTGTAACTCCTTTGTATGTTCTTGTAGGCAACATATAGTTGTTTTTCTATTGTTTTAATCCAATCTGACAATTTGACTTTTTAATTAGGAGGCTTAGACCATTACCTTTAATATGATTATTAGTAATGGTTGGGTTTTATTCTATTAACTTGCTATTTGTTCTCTTCTATTAACTTGCTATATGTTCATGCTTTCTTCCTGTTTCTTATTTTTCTCCTTTTGAATATTTTTAACAATTTCATTTTATCTCTTTTACTGGATTATTATCTCCACTTCTTTTTATGGACATTTTATCTTTTATCAGATACACCTTTAACTTATCATTGTCTACTTTCAAGCATTTTATGAATAATGTAAGAACCTTTCAGCAGTATACTTCTCTCCTCCCCTTTTTGTTGTTGTCATACATTTTATTTATTATACACAAACTCCACCCTACATTGTTACTTTTTTGCTTTGAGGAGTTAATGAACTTTCTGAATTAAAAAAAAAAACCCTTTGTATTACACTACACATAAAATTTACACTAATTTTTGAAAGTTTACAGTTCACTAGTGTTACATACATTCATACTGTTGTGTACCCAAACTCCAGAACTCCTTGTTCATCTTGCAAAAACTGAAAACCTATGTCCATTAAAAACTAATTCCCCATCCCCCTCTCCCTGATCCCTGGCAACCACAATTCTACTTTCTATCTTTATGATTTTGACTACTCTAGGTACCTAATGTTAAGTGGAATCATATACTATTTGTCTTTTTGTGACTGGCTTATTTCACTTAGCATAATGTTCTCAAGGTTCATCCATGTTGTAGCATGTATCAGAATATCATTCCTTTTTAAGGCTGAATATTCCGTTGTATGTGTGTAACAGGTTTTGTTTATCCATTCATTGGATAAAGCAACCTGGGTTGCTTCCACCTTTTGGCTATTGTGAATAATGCTGATATGAACCTGAGTGTATGGGTATCTCTTAAAGACTCTGCTTTCAATGATTTTGGATATTTGCCTAGATGCGGTATTGCTGGATCATATGGTAATTCTATTTTTAACTTGAGGAACCACCATACTGTTTTTCCATAGTGGCTGCACCATTTTACATCCATAGCAACAGTGCACAAGGGTTCCAATTTTTCCATATCCTTGCCAACTTGTTATTTTGTGTTGCTTTTTTTTAATAGTCATCATCCTATGTTTATTAGGTGGTATCTCATTGTGGTTTTGATTTGAATCTCCCTAAATATTAGTAATGTTGACCACCTTTTCATGTGCTTGTTAGCCATTTGTATATCTTTTCTGGAGAATTATCTATTCAAGTCCTTTGCCCATTTATTAATTGATTGTGTTTTAATTATTGATTTGTAGGAGTTATTTCTGTATTCTGGACATCAACTCTTTATCAGGTATATGATATACAAATATTTTCTGTAGGTTTCTTTTTCACTCTGTTGATTGTGTCCTTTGATGTAATCCAATTTATCTATTTTTTTCTTTTGTTTGCCTGTACTTTTGGTTTCATACCCAAGAATCCACAACCAAACCCAGTGTCATGATCATTTCCCCTACATTTTCTTCTAATAGTTTATAGTTTTAGGGTTTACATGTAGGTCTTTGACCAAATTTGAGTTAATTTTTGTATATGATATGAAATAGGTGTACAGCTTCATTGTTATGCATGGAGATATCTAGCTTCCCAGCTCAATTTGTTAGAGGCCATCTTTTCCTAGTGAATGGTCTTGGCATCCTTGTCAAAAATCATTAGACTTTATATGCAAGGGTTTATTTGGGGGCTCTTTATTACATTGGTAAATATTTCTTTATGTCCGTAATTACACTATTTTGATTACCATAGATTTGTAATAAGTTTTGAAATTGGGGAGTGTGAGATCTTCAACTTGTGTTATTCATTAAAATTGTTTGGCTATTTGCGTTCCCTTGAGATTCCATATAAATATTAGCTAGCATGGATCTATCTCTGTAAAAATGCCATTGGGGTTTTGATAAAGATCATACTGAATCTGTAGATCTCTTTGGGTAGTATTGACATCTTCTAATGTATGACCACAGAATATCCTTCCATTCGTTTGTCTTTAAATACTTTCAGCAGTGTTTTGAAGTTTTCAGTGTAAAAGCATTTCACCTCCTTGGTTACTTTTATTCCTAAGTACTTTATTCTTTTTGATGGTATTATATTTGTAATTGTTTTCTTAATTTTTTTTAGGAATGTTCATTAGTAGTATATAGAAACACAACTGGTTTTGTGTGTGTGTTGATTCTATATCATGCAACTCTGCCAAATTAATTTATTCGGATGGATAAATTGTGGAATCTATAAGGTTTTGTACATACAAGACAATGTCATCTGTGAACAGAGATAATCTTGCTTCTTTTTGATTTGGGTGCCTTTTATTTTTATTCCCTAGCTGCTCTGACCAGAACTTGCAGTAGTACTGTGTTGGATAAAAGTGACAAAAGTGAACATCCTTGTCTTGTCTCTGATCCTAGAGGGAAAGCTTTCAGTCTTGTACCACTGAGTTTGATGTTAGCTGTGGGCTTGTCAATATATGGCTTTTATCATGTTGAAGTAGATAGAATCCTTCTGTTCCTTGTTTTTTAAGTGTTTTTTTATCATGAAAGTGTGTTGAATCTTGCCAAGGGTCCCAATGTGTCTCAGAGATGGTGTTGGACTGCTGGTGGGCGGGGCCAGGGTCTAGCGGTAGGGAGGCACCCAGTGCTGGTGGCTGGGCTGGGTCCTGCCATGGCAAGCTGTGGTGGTCCTGGGCTGGTGTCAGCCCACTGGTGGGTGGAGCTGGGTCCCAGGGTCTCTGGCTGCAAGGCCCTGGGGATCCTGGGGCTAGTGCTTCTGCTCGTGTGTGTGGGACAGGGTCCTGGGCCCTCTGGTGGGCAGGGCTGTGCTGTGTTCCAGGTGGCTATGGGCTCAGGGGTCTTAAGATAGCCTGCCTGCTGGTGGTGGATGGGGCTTTTTCCCTACCAAGCTAGTTGCCTGGCCTGAGGCTTCCCAGTACTGGTGCTGACAGGCTGGTGGGTGGAGCCATG
Organism: Grampus griseus; assembly: GCF_964374135.1. NCBI lineage: Eukaryota > Metazoa > Chordata > Mammalia > Artiodactyla > Delphinidae > Grampus > Grampus griseus. The sequence continues at coordinate 99,975,350 of NC_139018.1, forward strand.
TCCCATTGCTAGTAAGCTAGAGGAGGACTCTGAAGTGCTGCTTCCCAGCATCAGTGTCCACGTGATAGAATGGGCTCCCACAAATGACTGCTGCCAATGCCTATGTCCCAAGGATGAACTTCAGTTGCCTCTAACCTCTTGGTGATTAGCAGGTGGGTCTGACCCAGGCTCCTTTCAAAAATTACTGCTTCTTTTCTGGGTCCTGCAGCATTTGAGATTTTGTGTACACCCTTTAAGAGTGGAATATCTATTTCCCACAGCCCTCTGGGTCTCCTCTCCACTGGCCTTCAAAGCCAAACATTCTGGGGCTTGTCTTCCCAGTACAAGACCCACAGGCTGGGGAGCCCAATGTGGGGCTTAGACCCATTGCTCCTTAGGGAGAACCTCTGTAATTGTAATTAGCCTCCCGTTTGTGGGTTGCCCATCTGGGGTATGGGTCCTGACAATACTGCACCTCCACTCCTTCTACCTATCTTATTGTGGTTCCTTTTTTATATCCTTGGTTGGAGAAGATCTTTTCTGTTAGATTCAGGTCTTTCTCATCAATAGTTGTTCTGTACATAGTTGTAATTTTGGTGTGCCCATGGCAGGAGTTGAGCTCAGGGTCTTACTCTGCCATCTTGGCAACCAAATCTAACCCACTGTCAATTATCTTTTAAAGAGAAGTTTTTAACGAAAAACGCTACTAGTATTTACCACGTGTTACTATTTCTGATACTTTTTTTTTAAATGTGTGTGTATGTAGATTCAGATTTCCTTCTGGTATCATTTCCCTTTTTGCATGAAAGACATCCTTTCACATTTTTTCCAAGTACCAGATGTTCCTCTACTTACATAGTTTCTACTTACTTGTCTTAGAGTTCACTGGTCCTTTTTCTCCATTGTCCAAATTGCTGCAGAGCTCATCCAATTAATTTTTACCAAGATTACAAACTCGGTCTTCCTTATCACGGGCAGTGGCTGAATTCTCTGCTCAGCTCTTTAGACCACGACTGTTACCTTTCATGGGTTCCTAGGAGTCTCACCCTGCACGTGTTATTTAGGTGCCAAGGATTTGAGGGAACTGTGTATGCAGATTTTGAGGGATTTCCCACCTGGAAATTTCTACCATCGTGGCAGCCATGCTGTCCAATTCCTTAGCCCAATAAGACTGATACTTTTTGCTTCAGGTCTGTCCCTGTGAACCAATGAACTGAAAAGTGCTCTCAGAAACCAGCTGAATGTGGATCTCAACCAGTATGCTTCCATTTTTTTCAAGGCTCATAACCGTCTCCAGTTTCTGCCTACTACTGATTACTCATCTCTGCCTTCAAATATAAGCTACTTTGGCATTATTGGAATTAGAACTGAGTTGTTATTTTAAAAACGTTTTTTAAAATGCTAGAGGTGTGAGCATCATTAAAAGTTATCAGAGTTACAGTAATTTAGTAATGCAAAAACTAAAAATAGCTTTTATTGCTGATATCATTTTTTCCATTCAAATACTGCAAAGAATAAATGGGATTATTTTTTTCTTTTTGCAGGATATAGCAAATGAAGAACACAAAAAAATTGAAGTGTTAAAATCAGAAAACAAGAAGCTAGAAAGACAAAAAGGAGAATTAATGATAGGGTTCAAGAAACAATTAAAATTAATCGATGTTTTGAAAAGGCAGAAGGTGAGTTTATCCTAAAAAACAAAGTTAAAATAAATCGTAGATGTTATTTGGCTCTTTCTACTAAGATATTTAGTATTTCTACTTTAGATATGTTTATTTTGACATGCTTAGTCACAAAATTTTACCTATACATCAATGCAAGTAAATTAGAAATGTAGAAATAGGACTACTAAATACAATATGGATACTCCCTAACTAAAGAAGATACCATATATAGAAATAACTTAGGGGATCCGTTTGCCTCCTGAAGAGTGAAAACTGATTACAAACCACTTTTGTTCTGTTCACTACACGAGTTACCTAGTGGTAAGAGGATATGAATTCATGGCTTTGCCACTGTCCCTTTTTGCAAAGATTAGGTATTACAATATTATTGAATTGTTCTCTCAACAGGTTGGTACAATACCAGCAGTGAACGCAGGTTTTTAGAGGCTGACCATTTCAAATGTCACACTGTAATTAGAATTACATATTCCTACAACAAAACTTAATTTGATAGCATATTATACACACACTTTTATAAATTTCCTGTTGTTCTGTGGTCTACTCTTAACACTAAATTAGACAATATTTGTTTTTAAACACAGATGCATATTGAAGCTGCCAAGATGTTGTCTTTCACTGAAGAGGAATTTATGAAGGCACTCGAATGGGGAAATAAGTGATCTACCTTTTAACCTATAGTGCCTGGTGGATATACCCTTTATTTAACTTAAGTTGTAATGGTTTGAATTATTTTTACTCTAAGAAATGAAGATACTTGATAAATCAAAATAATTCCAAATTCCCTGTGTAGATCTGGGTATGTAAAATTGATATCTATTACAAAATGGAAATATTTTATAAAATAAAGCAATAGGAATTTTTAACTTTTGATATCTTTCTTATGACCATCTAGCCCTTTTTCAACTGCACTTATGTTCTAGAGATGTTTATATGAGAGAAACTGTTTGTGTTCTTACTGACAATTAAGTGCATTCACTAGTAAAGCACGTTGAAATTCCTCACTCTTTTCCTGTCTACTGTGAGAGGAGAAAAGTAAAGTTTTCCCTGGCCAAATAAGGGAAGTAAAGTTCCAAGACACCAACATAGATAGAAGTGGTATGAAGAGGTTAGTCCCCTGGGTTGTTGGATTTTATATATATATATATTCCTCTATATGGAGTGTGGTGCAGAATTCAGATCTTCAAATTATTAGTACAAAAACAACAGTTTGATTAAAAGCAATTAACTTTGCCATTAATTTTGCAGTGAAAAAATACTCAGTAATTTAATTTTTATCAAAAACAAATGTTTTCTTATAAATAATTGTTTATAAATGATGAAATACAGATGTTTTAGAAAATCCAAAGACAAAGAATGGATTCCTACCCTCACCGAACTGTAAAACAGAAGTTACACTGACATCTAGTGGTAACATACAAACCAAATTACCAAATTTTGATGATATCACTTCTCTTCACAAATTTCACTCCTTTTCTGATATGCTTTTCTAAACTCTTCACCAAGCATATCAATATCATCCTCTTTTTTGAATACTCCCTACAAGAAAAATATTTTGTGGGTTACTGTGAATGCCAGAATAATTCACTAAATGTTCATTAACGCTAACAGATATACAGACATGAGGTTTGTAAAGTTATTTCCAAGATAACAAGATCTAATATATTTATGAAAAAAATTTTTCTGAAATTATTACTTGATATATACAAAATATTCTTAGCCTGACCTGATTTCCTGATTTACCAGATCCTGTGTTAGAACTTGTCATAGGAATCTGGGCTCTTCTGCTTTATTACTACAAGTACTACTGCTTTGATGGGCTGAATAGGAATTAATTTAATCCATACTATACCCTCTACCCTTGTTTTGAAACAGCCCTATAGTATGTATGATATGAGGGAGGTCAGGGTGAAGAGGTTGAGCTTTGCCAGATTCATGCATGGGATTGGCTCTTGCCTCAGTTCTGTGTCTAATGAGCAAACATTCAGACCCAGGTTGGGAAGCCTGATGTGGGGCTCAGAACCTTCACTCCAGTGGGTGGGTGGACTTCTGTGGTGTAAGTGTTCTCCAGTTTGTGAGTCACCCACCCAGCAGTTATGGGATTTGATTTTATTGTGATTGTGCCCCTCCTACCATCTCATTGTGGCTTCTCCTTTGTCTTTGGATGTGGGGTATCTTTTTTGGTGCGTTCCAGTGTCTTCCTGTTGATGATTGTTCAGCAGTTGTGATTCTGGTGCTCTCACAAGAGGGAGCGAGTGCACGTCCTTCTACTCCACCATCTTCAGTTTCCCTCTGAAATCTTAATACCATGTTTTTTTCCCCACTATTAGAGGTTATATGTTAAATGTCACTTACTTTAGGGAGATATCCTAGTAATTTTGTAGCATGTTCTTTGAGAAGTTTTAGTCTTTCTTCTTCAATAATTTCATTAATACATCCTTGCCTTCTTTGCTGCAACTGCCATTCCTCCAGTTCACGTTGCTGGAAATATAAATAAAATTTATTTTATTGTCAGAAAACACATTAAACTAAGAATGTGTCCGATAAATTTGTCTAATTTACTCTTGCAGTAAATCAGATAAAACTGATAAGTACTAGATAATAATATATCTTTTACCTTATTATATATATATATATGTGTATATTACAGTCACTATTTCTTTAAAGTTACAAGAAAAATCCCAGCTATGACTGGGATTTTAGGGAGGCAAGTACATATTTTCAGGACAAGTATCTTCATTACCAAGGAAAAAAGATTCAAAGAAATTATTTCCTAATTAATTCAACAAATATTTATTGCGTGCTTACCATACTCCAGGTACTGAAAGCAGCTTACAGTGTAAGATGAAAAAAAAGGTAGATAAAACAGAATAGGGATATCTAAAAGGTAAGTACTGCCATATAAAGTTTTGTAAAGCCTGTATGAAGCAAAAGAGTAAGAGCAAGAGTTCCAACAGGCAAGAGTTCTGATAGAGGGCCTTTCCTGGTGGCGCAGTGGTTAAGAATCCGCCTGCCAATGAAGGGGGCATGGGTTTGAGCTCTGGTCTGGAAGGATCCCACATGCCGTGGAGCAACTAAGCCCCTGCGCCACAACTACTGAGCCTGCACCCTAGAGCCCATGAGCCGCAACTACTGAAGCCTGCGTGCCTAGAGCCCTGCTCTGCAACAAGAGGAGCCACCGCAGTGAGAAGCCAGCACACCACAACGAAGAATAGCCCCCGCGTGCCACAACAAAGACCCAACACAGCCAAAAATAAACAAACAAACGTCTGATAGACAACCACACCAAACTTCTGTGCCATATAAATATGGAAGAGCTGACTAGCTTTAACACGTTTTAGGGCTTAAAAGAACTCTTATGGAAATATATCCAAATAGTCCTATTGGATAGTGAAGGATACTAAAGGCAGACCACTGAAAAAACATTGATGAATTTCTGCCAAGAATTACTTTAAAGTAGTATTAATGCTAAACTTTTGTTTGAAATAACTAAAGTCATGTAAACCAGAAAACAGGATATCTGTCTTTTTTGCTACAGTGAGAGGCAAGCTTCAATATAATCTCTTTAAAGTTATTGAATGAAAATACAGAGGAATGCTAGGACACAGCCATATCCAATGCCAGTTAAACCTGGAATTGCTTCTCCTGAGAATATTTTGTCTACTATCATGTCAGATTCATTTGTATTACAGAATTAGAAGTATCACTGACAGCTAATTGAGAAAAGACTTACACTTTCACCCATGTTGCTACTGAATCAAAGGGTTGAGTTGCTCTTAATTATTTTATCTCTAAGATGAAACAGGGTAATAGAATCTACCATAGAATCACTATACCTGATTTTTTTTTTAGACTACATTTCTAACACTCCTTTAGGGTCAAATGTGGTCACAACAGGACTAGGATTTTGCCAATGGAATATAAGCAAAAGTGTCAGGTGGTAGTTTCCAGGAATCAATCTTATATCCTTTGTCCCTTCTGCACTTCTTCCATCTGCTGCTTGAAACATGGATATGAAGGTTGAAGATCTAATTTAAACCATGAAGATGATGGCTATAGCCTACAGAAGCCATAACGAAAAGCTAGAAGGAGCCTGGGTTCCTGAAGACTATGAATAAAGTCTCAATTTCTAGACTTTCATGTGAGGGAATAGTAAACTATCTACTAAGCCACTGTTAATTTGAGACTACTTGTAGCCAAGCACGATCCTAACTGATCTATTCCTTATAATAGGGAGGTGCAAGAAGTTCTATAATGTTATGAGAAAAATTCACTCATTAGATTTTTGTCCAGTGATGTACATGGGCTCTAATTTGGGTGTAATACAGGATCTCCCTTTTTAGGATGTGGTAGACCACATTAACTGTTCATCCTAAAAAACATTTTTATAGTTAATTAGGGTAAATATTTCAGAAAGGTATGAAACCAATTTGTTCATGAGGACAAAAAAAAAAACAGAGCCTTATATGATTGTGTAATAGAATGGATTCATGATTCTATGATCATGAAAATTCATCCTTGCCCTTGGACCAGAATAGAAATGCGACCCAATCTCACTGATATCGAAATTAAGCCCACAGCTTCATATTGGGAACGTTTACAATTTTAAAAAAATTAAGATATAAATTTTTTGTAAAAGTATTTATGCTTTAGGTAATATTTTCAGATTTCTTCCATTTATAGCTGTCTTGCTAACTTTTCCAATAGCTTTCAGATTAGCTCTGTAAGCCATGAGATAGTAGGACAGTCACAGTCACTGGTTCTACCTCTTTCTATACAAGGAGTATTCAAAGTTTTCTGGTCAATTTCAAAAGGCTTTTAATTTTCAGTCTCCTTGATCACTTTGCTCTGACCAGGCAAAATGCTAGGTGCTTTAAAGGTAATTATCTCCCTTAAAGGTTACCGTAGATAATGGTTGGTTTATATCAAAGCTACAGAATTGAAGTTTTATCCAGTAGGAATCCACTTAAGTTAAGCAGGAGGAGGACATAATGAGATTTTTTTTATACCTTGCTAACTGGTAGCAGACGCCACAAGGAGACCAATTATAAGTCAATTTCAGTAGTCCACAGAATGATACTGAATGTCTAAATTAAGTTATGAAGAAGAGAAACTGAATTTAAGAGGTGAAATCAATAGGACTGTTGAGGTGGAATCAATAGGATTTGGTGGCTGACTAAAAATTATTACGTAAGAAATAGGAAGAGTCCAGGAATGATTCCTAGGTGATAGCATATTCACTCAGTCACTGAAGCCTGTCTTTAACCAAGATTCAGGCTACAGAAATTGGAGGTTTGTCTGTTACATTCACTTTTGGAAACCTAAATTCTAAGGCACCCACAAGATTTCCAACTGTGTCCTTTAGGCATCTGGAAATATGACAAAAGAACTACGGCGTAAGGGGACTTTCCTGGTGGTCCAGTGGTTAAGAATCCGCCTTCCAATGCAGGGGACATGGGTTCGATCCCTGGTCAGGGAACTAAGATCCCACATGCTGTGGGGCAACTAAGCCCATGGGCCACAACTAGAGAGAAGCCTGCACTCCACAACTAGAGAGAAGCCCAGGCGCCGCAACAAAGAGCCTGCACGCCACAACAAAAGATCCCACGTGCCGCAACTAAGACCTGACGCAGCCAAAATAAATAAATATATTTTTTAAAAAGAGTTGATTAAGTATAGAGGAAAGCCAAAAATTGAACCCCAAGTCTCTCAACACGTCATTGCAGCAGTCAAAAGAGCTGATCTCTCTTGGTTTTCTATGACTGCCAGATTCTTTTATCTTTCTGAGCATTTCTTGGTCTTGGCAATTTTTTCTACTACTTCCACCTCCTAACTAGAATGTTCTCCAAGTCTCAGTCACTGGCCCTCTGATTATTTCTCATTATAATATATTATTTGGAAGAATCACCTTAGTTTGAAACTCTCTGTGCTACTTAATGACAGAAATGCTTGTCTAAGAATACTTGACCTAAGTTTTCTTCTGTTCAACTGCCTTCAGGATTTTTCAACTTGCGTTTCTATTTCAAACTCAGTATGACTAAAAATGAAGTCATTATATCTTTTTGCTCCAATTCAAAACAACAGCACTTGTATTCCTTGAGTTTCTCATGTTTGAAACTTTGAGAGTTATTTTGACTCCTTCCTCCATTCTACCTTATATGGTCCAAAATAATCATACAAGTCTCATCTATTCTTCCTTTAAAAATATTTAAACTCTACCCTTTCTCTCTCCTTCCACTGCTCTGTTAACCTATTCCAGGTCATCTCTTCACTCTTAAATTACTACTTTCTCCTCTTGTTAAACACCATATTATGATAACCAGTTTCTACTGTATCATGTCCAAACTCCTCTGCCTACTATTCAGGTTTCTCCATTTGATAATTCCATATGCTGCCAACTTGGAATAGCCTTCCTCTGTCTTCTTTTATTCATTTTGTATGTATTTCCAGATAAGTCCACATAGTTCTGTCGTAAAGGTATTGCACACTAGTAAATCCCACACTACCACATTCTACAAATGTTTACATTGTACATTTAAGAAATATATTCTTAATATAGTGCTATATATAGTTGAGTCTTGGGTATCTAGACCTTATTTTCTTTTGCTAGATTAGAAGCTACCAGAATGAGCTTTTATTTGTTTTGATTCCCTCACCAACACTCAGCAGAATGCCTAGCAGATCAGTATCTGTTGATTATAAGAATATCTTGAGATTTCTTTTTGTCTACCCATGCAGGAAAGATCAGCATTATGATATTAATTTAATAATCCCAGCTCTGCCACTTACTTGCTGTGAAACCTTGGGCAATACATATAATCTCTATGCCTCAGTTTCCACATCTTTAAAATGGGGGTAGTAATAGTACCTAATTCACAGGGTTGAAAGTTAAAAGTTATTACTTTGCTTGTAATGAGTATAGAATAGTGAATGACATATGAAAATGCTCAGTAAATGTTAGTTATTATTACTACCACTTCTATTACTACTTAAAAATATTTGCCATATGCCTAATCTGTACTTTTCATATTTAGAGTTCTTTATCTTTTCAAAACACTTACACATTTTCTTATTTGGTTCTTAAAGTATTATTTCAGTTTTACGGATGAAACACAAATACACAAATCAATGTGTCCAAAGTCACAAACCTAGTTTCCTCACCAATTCTTAAATCCACATTTCCAACTAAGAAATCTTCCCCTGGGCCTCAAAATCAATGTGGACAAAATGGAATTATATACTCCCTCAAAATCTGTTTTTCTTTGTACATACACTTTCTGTAGCACATCACCACTCACTGAAGATGGAAGTACATAATAGCATTATTTATTAGTAGTAGCCTAATTCTTCTTTCAACTCTCCAGAACTAATTGGTCACCAAGCCCCATCAACTCTACCTTCCTAACATCTCACAGATGGATCCCTTCTCTGTTCACATGGGTTTTCATCACCTATCACTGGGATAACTATAATAACTTCCTTACTGATCTTCCTGTCTCTGGTCTTACTCCCCTCACATCTGTCCTCAACACTGCTACCTGAGTCATCCTTCCAAGTGCAGATCTTATCATGTAGCTTTCTTAATTCTTCAGTGGGTCTCCCTGGATAAAGTCCACCATTAGAATAGCAGCCAGGGCATTCATGATCTGTCTCCTCTCTGCCATACCAAGATGTCCATGTCTGTATAATTATCATCACATGCACTTGATATATCTTTATAATCATTGTTTTTAAGGTATTTTTCTTAAACACCACCAAAAACTCATAGATGATATGGACTTAGTCATATTTATCTTTGTGTTCTCAACACCAACCAATGCCTAACACACAGAAAGCATCAATAAATATTTTCTAGATTCATTGATTAACAAGTGGTCAGAAAATTTATATATCATATGATTAGTAAATGGATATCTAACATCTGGCACATAAACGGTTCTCAGTTAAATGTTTAGTGGATAAATAAATTAGCTGGTTGTTATTCAATGATAATTACCAAAAAAAAACCCAAAATACTTTTCCTTACTTTTTCTGCAAGGAACTGGTTGCGACGCTCTTCAATAAGTTTTTCCACAGCCCTCTTGTGTTCTAGTTGCTTCATTCTTTGCTTCTGAGCATTCATTAATTCTATTCGATCATCCTCAGCAAATTTCGCCAGCATAGCTTTTCTAAAGATCTCCTCTTCCTCTTTTGCAGCCTGAAGTACTAGTTCCTTCAAGGCCATTTGTTCCATAAAATTTTGCTTCAACTCCTTTTGCTTTCTCGATTTCTCTTCTGCTTCTTCCTAAATCACAATACATATAAAAGTTAATTCAGTAACTATGTCTTTACAGCAGATTTATAAAGAGAGGGTAGGACAGAGTTTGATTAAGCTTAGTGTTACGATATGAAATAAAACTGAAAAATTAAGGCTTTTCAAGGTAACACTTGCCCCATCCTTTAAAAACTAATAGTTACACAAAGTACATGTTACCCTTGGATTGCCTCCTATTACTTATTTTAATTAATATATATTTACCACCTTGTTTCTGTAGTCAGAATTAACGCATTAACTTTGAAAATAGCTGATATAAAAAATTTTTGCATATCTCAGTTTATTAAATTTGTCATCTGTATAATTTGTACCAACTATGAATCATTCTAGAAACTTGTGTTCAAATCATTGATAAATATTTTTCAGAACAATAATCTAGCAATGACAATCAGAGTATTTCAGGGAAATTCAAATTTACTTGAAGCAGTTAAAGTCCTTTCCTACAAGGTTTAATTTCCCCAACATTTTATTATGAAAAATTTCAAAAAATACAAAGAATTTTACAGTCATCACCCATTTTTGCTGTATCATCTATCTATTCAATTAGGACCGATGTAAATTTTAAATCATTTGCTAATCTAACAAACTTTGTTCAATTCTAATACAAGCTCCAGGTAGGCCAGAATCTTCAAAGCATTCAAAATATTGCCTTAACAACACCCAGATGGCCAAGGTTCTTACCTACAGATAAAACAAACTACAAGGGATTTACTATAGGCCATCAGGTGGCATACAGAACTTCCAGGAAGGCCAGGGAACCAAGCTGCCCTCACACTGCTCAAGTCCTATTATGGTAACTCTGACTGCTATCTCATTTTGCTCACTTCCATCTTCACACCTTGAAGTGGGGGTGATGACTGTTGGAGGTAACATAGTTCATATGAAGAATTCTAGCTAAAAGAAGAGAAATATAGTTTTAACTTTATAGTCTTTATAATAAAGACAAATGAATTTAAAACGGGGTAGGATGTGGTAGGAGTAGGAGTGGGTTTTAAGAGAGCCAATCTGCAGTATCAGTTACAGCAACTTTGTTCATTATATTGATCATTCAGCCTCTTTTTTTTCATTTATCCCTATCTAATCCTCTTTTCAAATCCTACCTCCATAGTCTTCTCTAATCACTCTAACTCAAACTTCTCTTTGTGAGCTCTTATACCATTTAATATTCCATCATTTAATTTTATTCCATATATACATGCCTCATCTCCTCACTAAAAATAAATTCATAGGTGGCATATCTTATATTCCTTTGGGATGCTGGGCACGTAATGATTTTGTAATATATAGTTTGTGTTTATTTGCCATATATCTCATAGAAGTCAAAGGCTCACTGAAGGCAGAGATGCTGTGTCAGTTAGCTTTGAATTCCTCCAGAGCTTATCATAATACTTTGCACAGAGAAATTCAGTACATATTGAACTAAATGAACTGTTGACATGCCTGGCAACCATCTCCCATACAAATTTTAGTTTAATCCAATGGTGAAGACATCTGGCTAAAGAACAGGGAAGAGTTTGGCAAAACAACACACCATTTATTATGTTTTTTCAACCAGAAAAGTATTCATGTACTCTGATGTGTCTGGATCAGGATTATGTAGTTACATAATATGAACTGTATAATTTTCCATCCTTTTCTGTGTTCTAAAACCCATTATGTGGTTTGAGGAACAGCTGTTCACTGAAGGTTTGAAGTAATTTGCTGTAAAACTACTCTGAGGCTGGAAACTTTTTAGAGATATCTTAGTCTGGGTTCTCCTCTGAAAGCAGAGCCTTAAACAAGGACTTATATATAGATATTTTACTGGGGAGGGAATCTCAGTGGTGAGGGACAGAGTAAAACAAGGAAAGAAGAAAAGCCAACACAAGGGTACATCACTGAGCTGGTTACCACCTCAGACAACTGAGGCTTAATCCTGCCAGGACCTTGTGAGGAATGCATGGAGCACCTTTTAGGACCTTCCCAAAGGCCGCCAGGCAGAGAAGAATTTATCCCTCAATTTCTGTCCACTGTTGGTTGAGGGATGCCCCAAAGGATGTTACCTCCCTGCCCCCACACACACCCCTGCACTTTAAGAAGCCGTCAGCACAGAGTCCGTCTGAGCCCTCACAACTGTTCCCCAAAGCTGTCACTGAAATCAGAGGTGAGACTGAGAAGATGTGAGGCAGGGCACAAAAGTCTTGTGATAGAGGAAATATCCTTAATAATCTTATTTTGTCTAGTTTTCCTACATTTTTTGAAATCACTGTATTTTTAATGCAGAAAATTATGCCATTGAGATTTTCATTTTATTAGTAGATAATTGAACAACTTTTCAGTATTTTTCTAATCTACTCTCTTTATAGACCCTTTATTCCTTCAAATTTTGTTTTCACCTTTTTTCTTTTTTATTACGTTTTTCCAGAGTAAAATCTTTTTCCTCCCAATATTAAGCAACTGGATTAATAAATGCTAATGTGTTCTCCTGATTTTTGGTTTATTTCTACTTGTATCTTTATTATTTCCTTCCATATTCTTGCCTCATACTTGAATTTATATTGTTTTCTCAGTTACTGAGTTGGGTGCTTACACAGTTTTTTCTAATATTTCTCATTTAATAATTAATTGCCTGATAGATTTTGATAGGTCATAATCTTATCCTCTGAATTTTGTGCAAATATCCTCTTCAACCAATAATAATTGAAAAGAAAGTTTTTAGATTTTCAGTTAGTAGTTTAAAATATTTGTTATTAATTTCTAGTGATGTTTAAACACGCTTTCCCCTTGTATTATTCCAGTAAATTTTCTTTGGCGATCTAACAGCTTTTAAAGTTACGTACTTCAGTACAACGTTACATGGAAGATTAAATGTTCATTCTGTTATACCTCCCTTGGTGATTATACCTTTTATCTGTGGTATCTGGGATTCATTTGATGTTCCACTTACCTAGTGATAACCCTGCCTACCTGCTTCCCATTTGGTCATATATGCCTGTTATGCCTTCCTCCATCATTTTATTCTTAATGCTTTTGGGGTTATTTGACATTAGGTATCTATAAGTGGATTACATTAAGATACTTTTTTTAAAAAACTGGACACATTTTATATTCTTACATGCAGTTAATTAAGGATTTACATGAAATAAGTATTGATATTTTACATGGTATCTATTTCCGCCTCATTAATGAAACAGTATCTAAAATAATGTTCCATTTTTATATAGCTGATAATATTACAAATAATAGTACTAATAGCTATAATATATTGTGTACTTGGCTATTCATATATCTAGTTTTACAAACTGTTCAAACTTTTGGGAATTCCCTGGTGGTCCAGTGGATGGGACTCCACACTGTCACTGCTTAGGGCATGGGTTCAATCCCTGGTCAAGGAACTAAGATCCTGCAAGCCATGCAGTGTGGCCAGAACAAACAAACAAACAAAGTGTTCAAACTTTTGGCTCATTTAAAAAAACTGGGGGGCTTCCCTGGTGGTGCAGTGGTTGGGAATCCACCTGCCGATGCAGGGGACATGGGTTCGAGCTCTGGTCCAGGAAGATCCCATATGCCGCAGAGCAGCTGAGCCCGTGCACCACAACTGCTGAGCCTGCGCTCTGGAGCTCGTGAGCCACAACTACTGAAGCCCATGCACCTGGAGCCTGTGCTCTGCAACAAGAGAAGCCACCGCAGTGAGAGGCCCACACACTGCAGTGAAGAGTGGCCCCTGCTCGCCGCAACTAGAAAGAAAGCCCGCGCACAGCAACAAAGACCCAATGCAGCCAAAAATAAATTAATTTTTTTTAAATGGGTTTTTTATATTTTTTATCAAGTTATGAGTGTTCTTTATATATTCTGGATAAAGGTTATTTGTAAGATATACATATAGGGAATATTTTCTCCCAAACTGTGGCTTGCATTTTCATTTTCCTAACCATGTTAAGAAATTATTAATTTTTAAAAAAAATTTATTTATTTTTTGGCTGCGTTTGGTCTTCATTGCTGCACGTGGGCTTTCTCTAGTTGCGGCAAGCGGGGCTACTCTTCTTAGTGGTGTGCATGCTTCTCATTGCGGTGGCTTCTCTTGTTGCAGAGCATGGGCTCTAGGCATGCAGGCTTCAGTAGTCGTGGCTCACGGGCTGTAGGCACGCAGGCTCAGTAGTTGTGGCACACGAGCTTAGCTGCTCCATGGCATGTGGGATCTTCCCGGACCAGGGATCGAGCCTGTGTCCCCTGCCTTGGCAGGCGGATTCTTAACCACTGCACCACCAGGGAAGTCCGGAAATTATTAATTTCAATGTAGCCAGTTTATAAATTTTTTTATGCCTCATGACTTTTTTATCCTTCTAAAAAATTTTTGCCATTCTCAAGTTTATAACAACCTTCTCTTATGTCTTCGTCTAGAAATTTTTTAGTTTCAGTTTTTTTGTGTTATAGCATGATAGAATATAACAAGTGTTGGCAAGGATGTGCAGAAATTGGAACCCTCCTGCACTGGTAGTAGTAATGTACAATGGTGCAGCCTTTGTGGAAAAACAGTTGGGCACTTCCTCAAAAAAGTAAACACAGAATTACAATATGACTCAGCAATACCACTGCTAGGTATTTACCCAAAAGAATTTGAAAAAGATATTCAAACAAAAACTTGTACACAAATGTTCATAGCAGTAACATTCACGACAGTCAAAAAAAAAGGTGTAAACAAACCAAATATCCATAAACTGTCAAATGGATAACAAAATGTTACATATCCATGCAATGGACTATTACTCAGCCAAAAAAAGGAATGAAATACTGCTACCTGCTACAAAATGGATAAACCTCCAAAATATTATTCTAAGGGGGAAAAAAATCCCAACACAAAAGATCACGTATTGTATGATCCCACTTATATGATATACCCAGAATAGCCAAATTCATAAAGACAGAAAGCAGATTAGTAGTTGCCAGGGTCTAGGAGAGCACAGAAGGGGCAGTGACTGCTTAATGCAGGTATCCTTTTGGGGTAATGAAAATGTTTTGGAACTAGACAGAGATAATGGTTGCACAATATTGTGAATGTACTAAATGCTGCTTTAAAATAGTTAAAGTAGTCAATTTTATGTTACATGAATTTTACCTTAATTAAAAAAAAACACTTTAAGGAGAAACACACAAATCCACAAATATATGGTTAGAGTCATCAGCAATCCTCTCTCCACAACTGATATAACAACTAAATAGAAAATCAGCAAGGATATAGAAGAACTCAACAAAACTATCCATCAGTAGGATCTAATTGACATTTATAGAACATTTCACCCAAAATAGCAGAATACATATTCTTTTTAAATGTTCACAGAATTTAAAGCAAATAAAATCATATTGAGTGTGTTCTCTGATCACAATGGAATCAAACTAGAAATCAATAATTTAAAAAAAACACAAAAATTTCTGGACATTTGGGCACTAAGTAACACACTTTTAAGTAATCCATTGGTTAAAGAGGAAGTCTCAAGAAAATAAATACATCAGAGTTAATGCAAATGAAAACAAGACATCAAAACTTGTAAGATGAAACTGAAACAGTTTTGAGAGAAATTTATAGCACCAAATGCATACATTTTGTAAAATGCATTTATAGCATTAAGGGCATGCATGTAGGAAATGTCTCAAATCAATAATCTAAGCTAAAAACAAAACAAACAAAAAACTACATCTTAACCAACAAGGACCTACTGTATAGCACAGGGAACTATTCTCAATATCCTGTAATAACTGATAAGGAAAAAGAGTCTGAAAAAGAATTTTAAAATTAATAATAATCTAAGCTACTACACCTCAGGAACCCATAAAAAGGAAGCAGAAGGAAGTAAATGAAGAGCAGAAATCAGTGGAATTGAAAATAGAAAACCAATAGACAATATCAATTAGGCAAAAGGCTGGCTCTCTTTAAAATATCAATGAAATTGAAACCATGAATCTCCTAGAAGGAAACACAGGGGGGTAAGTTCCTCTATATCAGTCTTGGCAATATTTTTTTTGTTATTTGACAACAAAAGCAAAATAGACAAGTGGGATTACATCAAACTAAAAAGCTTCTGCACAGCGAAGAAAATCATCAACAAAATGAAAAGGCAGCCTATGGAATGGGAGACAACATTTGCAAATCCTGTATCTGATAGGAGTTAATGTCCAAAATACATAAAGATGACATAAAATTTAACAGAAAAGAACAGAAAAACCCAATTAAAAAATGGGCAGAGTATCTGAACAGATTTTTTTTCCAAAGAAGATATACAAATAGCCAACAGGTACATGAAAAGGTACTCAACATCACTAAACATCAGGGAAATGCAAATCAAGATCACAATGAGATACCTGTTAGAATGGCTATCATCAAAAAAAACCTGAGAGATAATAAGAGTTGGGTGCGTATGTGGTAAAAAGGGAACCCTTATCACTGTGGGTGGAAATGTAAATTGGTAGCCAGTATAGAGGTTCCACAAAACATTAAAGATAGAACTATCATGTGATCCAGCAATCCCACTTCCAGGTATATATCCAAAGGAAATGAAAACAGGATCTTAACAAGGTATATGCACTCCCATGTTCATTGCAGTATTACTCACAATAGCAAAAATATGGAAACAACCTAATTGTCCATCAACATATGAATGGATAAAAAAATGTGGTACATCTATATAAAATGGAATATTATTCAGCCATAAAAAAGAATGAAATCCTGCTATTTTTGACAACATGGATGGGCCCTGAGGGCTTTATGCTAAGTGAAATGAGCTGGACAAAGAAAGACAAATATTGCATGGTAACACTTATGTGTGGAATCAAAAAAGAAAAAAAAATGTCAAACTCATTGAAAGAGAAAGTTGAAAAGTGGTTGCCAGAGGCTGGCAGGCGGGGGAAATAGGAAGAGATTGGTAAAACGGTACAAATTTCTGGATCTAAAACAAATAAGGTCTGAGGATCTAGTGTAAAACATGGTGACTATAGTTGATAACACTTTCTTGTATAAATGAAATTTCCAAAGAGAGTAGAACTTAAAATATTCTCACACATAAAAAAACAAATCTGTTAAGTGACAGATGTGTAATTAACTAGATGGGGGAATCTTTTTACAGTGTAAATGTTTATCAAATCACCACAGTGTACACTTTAAATATCTTACAATTTTATGTGGCAATTATACCTCAAGAAAGCTGAAATGTAAAGAAAAATCAGATAAAATTAAATCCTAATGTAAGAGTGACCAAAAAAAGGAAGAAACAAACTATCAATACCAGAAATGAAACACTAGAGACTCTGCAGACATTAAAAGGATAATAGTACAAACTATTCTACACACCTAAGTTTGACAATTTAGACAAAATGGATCACTTCTTTGAAAAACCCAAGTCACCAAAACTCACCAAATATGAAATAAGATAATTTGAATAACTCTATTCAGTAACTAATAAGAATATTGAGGGGATGAGACAAGATGGTGGGGTAGTAGGACTTGAGCTCACCTCCTCTCATGAAAATACCAAAATTACAACTAACTGCTGAACAACCATCGACAAAAAAGACTGGAACCTACCATACAAGATGTTCTACATCCAAAGACAAAGAAGAAGCCACAACTAGACGGTACGAAGAGTGCTTTCATGATATAATCAAATCCCATACCTGCGAGGTGGGTGACATGCAAACTGGAAAATAATTATATCGCAGAGGTTCTCCCACAGGAGTGAGAGTTCTGAGCCCCACGTCAGGCTCCCCAGCCTGAGGGTCTGGCGTTGGGAGGAGGGACAAGTGTACACGGAACATTCTCCAGGATAGATCACAAGCTAAGCCACAAAGGAAGCCTCAGTCAATTTAAGTAAATTGAAATCATATCAAGCATCTTTTCTGACCACAGTGCTATAAGATTAGAAATCAACTACAAGGACTTCCCTGGTGGCGCAATGGTTAAGAATCCACCTGACAATGCAGGGGACACAGGTTAGAGCCCTGGTCTGGGAAGATCCCACATGCCATGGAGCAACTAAGCCCATGTGCCACAAATACTGAGCCTGCATGCCACGACTACTGAAGCCCGCACGCCTAGAGCCCATGCTCCACAACAAAGAGAAGCCACCACAATGAGAAGCCTGTGTACCACATCGAATAGTAACCCGTGCTTGCCACAACTACAGAAAGCCCGTGCTTAGCAACAAAGACCCAATGCAGCCAAAAATAAATTTTAAAATTTATAAATTAAAAAAAATCAACTACAAGAAAAAAACTGTAAAAAACACAAACATATGGAGGCTAAACTATGTATTACTGAACAACTGATGGATCACTGAAGAAATCAAAGAGTAAATCAAAACATACCTAGAAACAAATGAAAATGAAACCTCAATGATCCAAAACCTATGGGATGCAGCAAAAGCAGTTCTAAGAGGGAAGTTTATAGCAATACAATCTTAACTCAGGAAACAAGAAAAATCCCAAATAAACCACTTACCATTACACCTAAAGCAACTAGAGAAAGAAAAACAGACAACACCCAAAGTTAGTAGAAGGAAAGAAATCATAAACATCAGAACAGAAATAAATGAAACAGGGATGAAGGAAACAATAGAAAAGGTCAATGAAACTAAAAGCTGGTTCTTTGAAAAGATAAACAAAATTGATAAACCTTTAGCCAGACTCATCAAGAAAAAAAGGGAGAGGGCTCAAATCAATAAAATTAGAAATGGAAACGGAAAAGTTACAATGGACACCACAGAAATACAAAGGATCATAAGAGACTACTACAAGCAACTATACACCAATAAAATGGATAACCTAGAAAAAACGGACAAATTCTTAGAAAGGTACAACTTTCCAAGACTGAACCAGGAAGAAATAGAAAATATTGAGTTGGCCAAAAAGTTCGTTCAGGTTTTCCTGTAACATTTCATGGAAAAACCCAAACGAACCTTTTGGCCAACCCAATACGAACAGACCTATCACAAGTACTGAAATTGAAACTGTGATTAAAAATCTTCCAACAAAAAAAAGCCCAGGACCAGAACTCTAGCAAACACAGCTGAATTCCAGCAAACATTTAGAGAAGAGATAACACCTATCCTTCTGAAACTCTTCCAAAAATTGCAGAGGAAGGAAACAC
Organism: Grampus griseus; assembly: GCF_964374135.1. Classification (NCBI taxonomy): domain Eukaryota; kingdom Metazoa; phylum Chordata; class Mammalia; order Artiodactyla; family Delphinidae; genus Grampus; species Grampus griseus. The sequence continues at coordinate 99,994,440 of NC_139018.1, forward strand.
TCCCAAACTCATTCTATGAGGCCACCATCACCCTGATACCAAAACCAGACAAAGATACCACAAAAAAGAAAATTACAGTCCAATATCTCTGATGAACACAGACGCAAATATCCTCAACAGAATACTAGCAAGCTAAATCCAACAATACATTAAAAGGATCATACACCATGATCCAGTGGGATTTATCCCAGAGATGCAAGGATTTTTCGATATCTGCAAGCAAATCAATCAGTGTGATACACCACATTAACAAATTGAAGAATAAAAACCATATGCCCATCTCAATAGTTGCAGAAAAAGCTTTTGAAAATATTCAACACCCTTTCATGATAAAAACTCTTCAGAAAGTGGGAATAGAGGGAACATACCTCCACATAATAAAGGTCATATATGACAAACCCACAGCAAACATCCTTCTCAACGGTGAAAAGCTGAAAGCATTTTCTCTAAGATCAGGAACAAGACAAGGATGTACACTCTCATCACTATAATTCAACATATTTTTGGAAGTCCTAACATGCAATCAGAGAAGAAAAAGAAACAGAAGGAATCCAAATTGGAAAAGATGAAGTAAAACTGTCACTGTTTGGAAAAGATGAAGTAGCATGTATGACATGCTACTATACATAGAAAATCCTAAAGATGCTACCAGAAAACTACTAGAGCTCAACAATGAATTCGGTAAAGTTGCAGGATACAAGGTTAATACACAGAAATCTCTTACATTTCTACACAATAACAATGAAAGATCAGATAGAGAAACTAAGAAAACTATTCCATTTACCATTGCATCAAAAAGAATAAATTACCTGAGAATAAACCCACCTAAGGAGGCAAAAGACCCTTACTCTGAAGAGTATAAAGTACTGATAAAAGAAATCAAAGATGACACAAACAGATAGACAGATATACCATGCTCTTGGATTGGAAGAATCGATATTGTTAAAATGATTATACTACAAAAGGCAACCTACAGATTCAATGCAATCCCTGTCAAATTACCAATGGCATTTTTCATAGAACAAAAAATTTCACAATTCGTATAGAAACACAAAAGACCCCAAATAGCCAAAGCAATCCTGAGAAAGAAAAACAGAGCTGGAGGAATCATGCTCCCTGACTTCAGATTATACTATAAAGCCTCAGTCATGAACACAGTATGGTAGGGCTTCCCTGGTGGCGCACTGGTTAAGAATCTGCCTGCCAATGCAAGGGACACAGATTCGAGCCCTGGTCTGGGAAGATCCCACATGCCGTGAGCAACTAAGCCCATGCGCCACAACTGCTAGCCTGCACTCTAGAGCCCGTGTGCCACAACTACTGAGCCCACGTGCCACAACTACTGAAGCCCACGTACCTAGAGCCCATGCTCCACAACTGGAGAAGCCACCGCAGTGAGAAGCCCGCTCACCACAACAAAGAGTAGCCCCTGCTTGCCGCAACTAGAGAAAGCTCACGTGCAGCAATGAAGACCTAATGCAGCCAAAAAAAACAAACAAACAAAAAACAGTATGGTACTTGCACAAAAACAGAAATATAGATCAATGGAATAGGATAGAAAGCCCAGAAATAAACCCATGCACCTATGGTCAATTAATCTATGACAAAGGAGGCAAGAATATACAATGGAGAAAAGACAGTCTCTTCAATAAGTGGTGGTGGGAAAACTGGACAGCTACATGTAAAAGAATGAAATTAGAACATTCTCTAACACCATACACAAAAATAAACTCAAAATGGATTAAAGACCTAAATGTAAGACCAGATACTAGAAAACTCTTAAAAGGAAAACATAGGCAGAACACTCTTTGACATAAATTGTAGCAATATCTTTTTTGATCCACCTCTAAGAGTAATGGAAATAAAAACAAAAATAAACGAATGAGACCTAATGAAACTTAAAAGCTTTTGAACAGCAAAGGAAGCCATAAACAAAATGAAAAGACAACCCACAGAATGGGAGAAAATATTTGGAAATAATGCAACTGACAAGGGCTTACTCTCTAAAGTATACAAACAGCTCATACAGTTCAATATCAAAAAAACAAACAACCCAATCAAAAAATGGGCAGAAGATCTAAAGAGACATTTCTCCAAAGAAGACATACAGATGGCCAAAAAGCACACAAAAACATGCTCAACATCACTAAAACTACAATGAGATATCACACCACATTGGTCAGAAGGGCCATCATCAAAAAGTCTACAACAATAAATGCCAGAGTGGGTGTGGAAAAAAGGGAACCCTCCTACACTGTTGGTGGGAATGTAAATTGGTACAACCACTACGGAGAATGGTATGGAGGTTCTCTAAAAAACGAAAAATAGAGCTACCATTTGACTCAGCAATCCCACTCCTGGGCATATATCCAGAGAAAATCATAATTCGAAAAGATACATGCAGCCCAGAGTTCACTGCAGCACTATTTACAGTAGCCAAAACATGGAAGCAACCTAAATGTCCATCAACAGAGGAATGGATAAAGAAGATGTGGTACGTATATACAATGGAATATTACTCAGCCATAAAAAAGAATGAAATAATGCCATTTCCAGCAACATGGATGGACCTAGATATTATCATACTAAATGAAGTCAGAGAGAGAAAGATAAATATCATATGATATCACTTATATGTGGAATCTAAAAAACAATAGAAATGAACTTACTTACAAAACAGAGACTCACAGCCTTCGAAAACAAATCTATGGTTACCAAAGGGGAAAGGTGGGGGGGAGTGATAAATTAGGCGTTTGGGATTAACATACACACACCACTATATATAAAATAGATAATCAACAAGGACCTACTGTATAGCACAGGGAACTCTCAATATTCTATAATAACCTATATGGTAAAAGAATCAGGAAAAGAATGGATATATGTATAACTGAATCACTTTGCTGTACACCTAAGAGTAACACAATATTATAAATCAACTATACTCCAATATAAAATAAAAACTTTAAAATAAATAAATATACAATAAAATATTGAATTAATATTTTAAAACTCTCAAAAAATAAAACTCCTAGCCTAGATAGTTTCACTGGAAAATTCTACCAAATGTTTAAAGAATTAACACCAATTCTAAACAATCTCTTCTAGAAAATAGAAGGAAATACTTCTCCATTCATTTTATGAAGACAGTATTACCCTGACACCAGTATAAAAAATGAAAACTAAAAACCAATATTCCTCATGAATATGGATGCAAAAATCCTTAACACATTATTAGGAAACTAAAATCCAGTCATATATTATAAGAAGTATACACCATGACCAAGTGAGATTTATTCCAGTGATGCAAGGTTGTTCAGTAACCCCCCAAAATCAATCAATGCAATCAACCAGGCTAAAGAAGAAAAAGTACATGGTCATATCAATAGATGTAGAAAAAGCATTTGAAAAAATTCAACACCCTTCATGACAAAAATCTTCAGAAAAACAGTGATAGGAGAAAAAGTCCTCAACTTTATAAAGAGCATCTACAAAAAAAAACTACAATTAACAGAATGCTTTTCCCCTGATAGATAACAAAGAAAGGTGATGTCTACTCTCATCACTTTTATTCAACATAGTGCTAGCCAGTGCTGAGTTTTAGCCAGTACAATAAGGCAAAAAAAGTAAATAAAAGGTATATAGATAAGAAAGCAAGAAATAAAACTGTCCCTGTTTGCAGAGGACATGACTATGTATGGAAAAACAAACAAACCAACTCCTACAGCTACTAAGTGAATTCAGCAAGGTCATGAGACGCAAGGTAAACATTAAAAAAGTCAATTCACTAGCAATGAGTATGTGGACAATGATACTAAAACTTAAATTCCATTTACAATCACTCAAAAAACTGAAATACTTAGATGTAAATCTAACAAAACATGTACAGGATTTGTAAGCTGAAAACTATAAAACATTGATGAAAAAATTCAAAGATCATCTAAATAGACTTGACTCTTGAACAACACAGGGGTTAATCCACAAAATTTAGTCAGCTCTTTATATCCACAGTTGCTCTATATCTGTGGAATCAACCAACCATGGACTGTGTAAATAGTAGTATTTACTACTGAAAAATATCTGAAGATAAGTGGACTCACACAATTCAAACCCGTGTTGTTCAAGGGGCAACTGTAAGTGGAGAGTCATTCTGTGTTCATGGACTGGAAGACTCAATATAATGAATATGTCAATTTTCCCCAAATTGATATTCAGACTTAATATAATTCCTATCACATTCCCCAATGACTATTTGTAGATACAGACAAGATTATCCTGCATGTCCGGAGCCTGTGCTCTGCAACGGGAGAGGCCACAACAGTGAGAGGCCCGCGTACCGCAAAAACAACAACAACAAAAAAAACTGTGGTACTGCTGAAGGGATAGACACATAGATCAACAGACAAAATAGAGATCCCAGGAATATACACACAAATATGCTCAACTGTGTTTTAAACAAAGGTACAAAAGCAACTCAATGTAAGAGAGAAAACCTTTTCAACAAATAGTGTGGAACAACTGGACACAGAGAAGCAAAAATGAAACCTGACCTAACTCTCATACCTTATAAACAAAAATTAACTGAAAATGAAACCTTTTAGGGAAAAAAAGGAGAAATTCTTCAGGATGTAGGCAAAGACTTCCTAGAATTGATACCAAGGTATGATCCATAAAAACAGAAACTGATAAATTGGACTTCACAGAAATTGAAAACATTTACTTGGAAAACGACTTTGTTAAGAGGATGAAAAGACAAGCTATAGACTGAGTGAAAATATTTGTAAAACACACACCTGACAAAGGACTAGTACCTAGAATACATAAAGAACTCTTAAAATTCTACAATAAGTGAACAAAAAACACCCATTTAGAAAACTGACAAATCTTGATTTGTTGATATTATTGTTCAACACTATATTCCATGGTTTTCTGACTACTTATTTTATATAGTAATGAGAAGTATTGAAACATTCAAATATAAATAATTATGGATTTATTTCTCCTTTCAGTTTTTCCAGTTTTGCTGCATGTATTTTGAAGTTTTACTTAGGTTCACACACCTTTAGGGCTATTACATCCTCTACATGAATTTAGCCTATTCATCATGATTTCTACTCTAACATGCTCTTGTTTGGTGTTGGTATGGTATATCTTTCTCCATCCTTTTGCTTTTAAACCATATGTGTCTTCATATTTAAATTATGTTCCTTTGTAGATAATATACTTGCATCATGCTTTTGATGCACTTTGTGAACTGCTGCCTGGGTCTAGCATTTTTACCCATCCTAAAAATCTCTTTTAACTGTAGTGTTTATACTATTTACATATAAGGTAATGATCAATATGGTTAGGTTTAAATCTATTATCTTTCTACTGCTTCATCTCAAAATGATACTCTTCTCTATGTTAATCATTCCTTCAATTTCCAAAACTTACTTTTAGTTTCTTCCTATGTATTTCTGCTTGTTCTTCCTGGTATAATTCCTGTTGCACTTGTTCTAAATCTTCACGTTGTCGCAGCATTTCTTCCAATCTCTGAGTCAGCTATTAAATTTTAAAAAAACACACAAACATGTAAAGGAATCAAATTCTATGACAAATATTTCAGAATTTCTCCAGTGTTAAAGAAATGGTTATTTTAATACCATATTCTGAAGCTGTAGCCTTTTTTCTTCACCTTCTTGAACTTTTGCCATCCGATCTTCTTCTCTTTGTTGCTGCATCTTGGCAAACTCTATGATTTTTCTGTTTTCTTCTTCCATTTCCTCATGTTTCTTTTTTCTCCAGAGAGCCTGCTCTTTCTTAAAGTCTTCTATATACCTTCGAATTGTATTCATTTTTTCTAACTTTTGTTGTCTTTCCCTAAAAAGCAATAGTGAATGCAGTTGTATAGTAACAGAAATAATAATAAAATATCAAAAAATGTAAGTATCATTTCCTTCAGTTGATAATGATGTGGAGAAAAATGGCTTCCCTATTTACAATTTTTTCATTCTTTCATGCAACAAACATTTTGAGTGTTTACTATGTGCCACTAAATATAATAACAGATATGAATTTTCTCTGAGTCAACTACTACTATGCCTCTTCTCTAACCTATTATGATGTTTTATGCATCTCACTTCAGAAAGGCCACCACCTGTTTATATATGTTTCACAGCACTCTACACTTTAGCTGTCTACCAGGGAAACTGAACAGAAAACAAATTCTCTTGATATGGGCTTACTTAAGAAAATCAAAGTTTAGCCATTGTCAGTAAGTATTTCTTAACTATCAGACAATTAATTATCATGCTAACAAAGATAAGTAAGACTTGGGGGCTTCCCTGGTGGTACAGTGGTTGGGAGTCCGCCTGCCAATGTGGGGGACACGTGTTCGAGCCCTGGTCCAGGAAGATCGCACATGTCGCGGAGCAACTAGACCCATGTGCCACAACTACTAAGCCTGCGCTCTAGAGCCCGCTAGCCACAACTACTAAAGCCCGCACACCTAGAGCCTGTGCTCCGCCACAAGAGAAGCCACTGCAATGAGAATCCTGTGCACCACAACAAAGAGTAGCCCCGGCTCGCCGCAACTAGAGGAAGCTGGCACACAGCAACAAAGACCCGACGCAGCCATGAAGAAAGAAAGAAAGAAATTTATAAAAAAAGAGAAGACTTGGTCTCAGTTTATGTGATAACATTTACTGGGACTTACCATGTACTGGGCACTGTTTAGGTGATTTCCTCTTCATGACAAGCCTGAGATAAATCTAATGTAAATGTTTAGGCATGTAAGAAAGTTGGGATAAACTTACAATTGATCTTCTTCATAGATTTTCCTAACAATTTCATCAATCATGAGTTTCTCTTTCAGCAGTTGCTCATAAGCTTCCTGCTTCTTCTTTCCTTGTTCTTCAAGTTGTTTCTCTAAGTCACGATTGTACTGTGCTTTTACTTTGTTTCGTTTTTCCTCCACAGCATTCTCTTCCTTTATTAATCTCTCGTGTTCTTCCATCATAGTTTTGGCAATTTCAGCATCACGTTTCTGTTATTAAAACAAAATTCATCTTTCCACTTTCAAATCTGAGCACAGTAGGATAGAATACTTTTAGCAGATGGAATTGAATACTATAAAGCCTGTTATATAAAATATTATGCAACTGTGTAGGTAAAAAGCAAAGGTAAGTCACTGTCACCTGAAGGGTTTGAATGATGAGTCAAACCCTAAAGAGGCTTTCCTATTCCTTCAAGTAGCTCTCTCAGGGCAATAAGGAGAATAAACTCCACATTTGAAAAACAGTAAGTAAAATTAGAAGTGCTTTGTTAACAACTATGTTAACTGCCAGAGCAGTAGTCATCTTTTTCATCTATTTAAAAGTTGATGTAGGCAATTTTCACAAATTTTAGCTCCACTGGGTATTGGCTGCTATTTAGAGTAAGGACAGTACTATCTTTTTTATACAGGTCTGCTATTAAATAGCTCTGAGCAGCTCTTAAGTTTCTCTCAGCCTAAATTTTCTTTCCTGCTACTGGCCTTTGAAGTCTCCTCTTTCTCATTTATTAAAGGCCCCTGGTAATCACTTTAATTTAATAAAAGGGTCACATATGTCACTGTGCCTGTTTTCTTAGGTTTTAATTCACTCATTCAAGACAATTCCTTCTGAGTTAGACACAACCCTGCTTCTTGAATGGGTTAACCTCCTTACTTGTTTTGAGCATTTTGAAATCATTTAACAAAATGTTTTAAAGTAAATATATTAGGGCACTTTAAAAAAATCATCCTTGGGCTTCCCTGGTGGTGCAGTGGTTGAGAGTCCGCCTGCCGATGCAGGGGACACGTGTTCGTGCCCCAGTCCGGGAAGCTCCCACATGCCGCGGAGTGGCTGGGCCCGTGAGCCATGGCTGCTGAGCCTGCGCGTCCAGAGCCTGTGCTCCACAACGGGAGAGGCCACAACAGTGAGAGGCCCGCGTACCTCAAAAAAAAAAAAAAAAAGTCATCCTTTACCATTAGGATCACATCCCAAATGCTAGAATGGCTAGCAGCATCAAACATAAAAGAAGAAACAGATTAAAATATGAATGCTAATGCCATTCCTGATCTAATTGATGCCTTTAACATATACACTGTTAATATGACTTGACCAAAATTCTTTCTTTCCTTCTCTTTTCTTAGCACATGTTGTACTAGGCTCTATAGAAAAAATATGACAAGACAAAAACATGTATGTACAAATTATCACACACTTATAGAAGTACAATGTTCTCATTTCACAGATAAGAAAATTAAGGCTGAGAGAGCGAGCCAAAACTAGCACCTAAATATCCTGACACCTAGTCAAGTCCTAGGAGTATTTGACTTTAATTTTTGTGGATCAATTTTATTTAGAAAATAACAGCAATTCTTTCAACAGCCAGAATAAATATCTACAACTGCCTCGAATAATCTCAATTATCAAAATAATTAAACTGCAATCTACTGGTCAAATAGTACATTGTTTATGTTCTACTTTATTTTTTAAAGGGTAGAGTATGGCTCATGAAGTGAAGTCTCCTTACCCTCTCCTACCACCTGTCACACCAAAGGTTATCATGTTAACAGCATGCTGTACAACCCACCAGACTTCTTCTATACTAACACACATGCACACACACATTTCACTATGGCCAGCATCTGTTCTTATTTGAAGCCTGTATAACACTGCACTGGTCAAGTATTTTGATATCACCCCTCTAATTCTATGTGTGTGTGAACATGTGTGTTGATATACAGAACACATATGTGTGTGTATATACATGCACACACAGATGCTGATATACACATACATACATGTACAAGTTTTAAAAAATGTACTGTGAAATGTATTATTCTCCAAATTTTTTTGCAACTTGCTTTTTTTCCTTTTAACATATAATATATTCTGGCCAACTTTAAAAGCCAAACTATTTCCCTTTACCTCTTTCTCTTTAATAGCCGTATAACATCTTTGAAAGGGATCTAGGAGAGGGGGAACTCTGCTATCAAAATGCTCTACAAAGTAATAGAGAAATGAGAGAAGGGAACTTAAAAGACTGTGTAACATTGCAATCAGACCTTTTCATCTATGTCTAGCCTTTATGAGTGACAACGAGAGCTCAAGTGATGACGTACACCCTGCTTTTAAGTGTTAATAAACCCTATTTTATATTATACTGTGCAACACTACTGCTGCATGTGTCTGAAACTCCTTTGCCCAAGAGTAACTATTACCAGTAATGCACAGTAGGTCAGGAGTAAGAAAAGAGGATAAAAATAGAGGAAAACATGAGAAGAAAAGATTGATATTTATGAAACAGAAAAGTTTCCTGCTTATAGTTTATTTTTTAAAACATTTTAAAAATTAAAAATTTAGTAACATTCTAAAATACACTGATTATGCTAACAACTTGTATTGGTTTGTCAGAGAATAATCAGTTAGAGACCATCAAGAATGCTGGGAGTTACTGAATATAGCTGTTCATTCTAAGCATCAACCTAATTCCTTGTGTCTCTGAAAGGTTCTACTATTAAATTACACAAAGCTCAATATCCATAATTTCTTACACCTTAAGGATCTGCAAAGTATAAAAGTATTTGAGAAATCTAACAGTGTAAATTCTGTATAGAATGTAACAATTTTCCAAAAATTGGTCTATTTTTGGTTTTCTAAATGAAGCTAAAAATATGGAAAACATAATGACCAGAAACATGATTACCATTTGCTCATATTTGATGGCATCCTTTTCAGCAATCTGAGCTGCTCTTTCTTTACTCATGTAAGCTGCTTTTAATTTCTTCTCCAATTCTCTGAGCTCAATACTGTTTTAAAAAAGACAGAAATTTAAATTCGAGGACCATGTATCTCTTACCATTTTAAAAATAATATGTATCTGCAATTTAAATGAATTTTTTTCTAAATGCATAAAAGATATTTACATTATTTTTAAAATATTTTGAAAAAATACCCCTTTCTCCATTCATCCCAAGAAAAATCAGAATGCATGTGAAAAGAGACATTGTAATTAATTTTTCTAGACAAAACAACCCTTTTATTTTCAATAATCATCACTAAAAATCTTTCTGCCAGTGCCTGGCTCAGAAAAGGTGCTATATCAATATAGGTTAAAATTTCTGTCCAGTTACCAGTACTATTAGGCTAAAAGAATAACTATAGTGGAGAGGTTTAAACCTATACAAGTTACTTAAATTTTGTACCTTGGTTTTGCTATCTGTAAAAGGTGTAGTTTTGGCAATTAAATAAGTTAATGTGTATAACAGCAGACACTCTACTACATATGGTAACTATTTTTTGATGATGATGAAGAGGGAGTAACATGGGCAAATTTAGGTCACTTCTCTGGGCTTGTTTACTTATCTGTTAAAAAAAAATGGGGATTGGCGTCAGATAATCTCTGAATTACTTTTTAATCTATCACTCTCCTAAATTTAATGAAAACAATATGCCATACAAAAATTTTTATTTTACTGTGCCAGTCATAATTCTGAATATGACAGAATATGAGAATTCTGAGTTGGAAGGGCCCTGAGATGTCACCAAGATGTACATGTTAATTCTTACTGGAACAAAGAGGCACTCACCTACCTATAAACTCAACTTACAAGTACCCCCTACCTACAAAGAAACAATCATAAGGGGTAAGGGAAGAGAGATATTCCTGGTATTATGGTGTGGGTCCTTCTTGCCCTTACCATTGTAGGTGCAAATGTATATGACACAAGATTACCTTCTTACATAAAAAGTGTTAGAAACGAGGATTAAGTTTCTAGGTTAGTCTACATATTTTATTCCACTAAGAGTTTGAGATACATTTACAAAGATTTTTGTTAGAGTTGGGTACTAATGATTATGCACCAATATACAAACCCAATCAATTTATAATATTGTCTCTACAAAAAAATGTGCATTAAGTTGCAAACAACCAACATTCAAATAAACGACCTTCATTTGAAGGACAAGGGCACCCATACCCATTGGATATACACCTAGAAGTGAAATTTCTGAGTCACAGGGTAGGCTGTGTTCAAATTGAGTAGATAATGGCAGTTTTCCAAAGCTTTGTCAGATTTACACTCTCATAAACAGTGTCTAAGCACTTGCACCACTCCACACCCTCAGCAACACTTTCGCCTTTTCATAGATTTTAACCATTCTTTTGGGGGATGTAATTTATCACTGGGGTTTTAATTTATGTTTCCCAACTACTAATGGAACTGAGACCTCTCCATATGTTGACTCATTTGTATAACTTCTATGAAGTTCTTGTTTAATATTTAAAAAAATATTTTCATTCTTATACTGGTTTGTCTACTTCTTATTGTTGCATAGAAGTCTTTTAAAATTTATTTATTTACTTATTATTTTTGGCTGCGTTAGGTCTTCGTTGCTGCATGCCAGCTTTCTCTAGTTGCGTCGAGCGGGGGCTACTCTTCGTTACAGTGCACAGGCTTCTCACCGCGGTGGCTTCTCTTGTTGCAGAGCACAGGCTCTAGGCACGCAGGCTTCAGTAGTTGTGCAAGCAGACTTCAGCAGTTGTGCACGCAGGCTCAGTAGCTGTGGCTCGCGGGCTCTAGAGCACAGGCTCAGTAGTTGTAGCACACAGGCTTAGCTGCTCCACGGCATGTGGGATCTTTCTGGACCAGGGCTGAAACCCATGTCCCCTGCATTTGCAGGCGGATTCCCAACCACTGTACCACCAGAGAAGCCCAAAAGTTCTTTATATATTCCGGATACAAGTCTCTTGTTGGTTATATGCATTGCAAATACCTCCTTCCAGTCTGCAGTTACTCTCACAGTGGTTTCTTCAGATGAAGAGTATTCTAATCCACCAATCTTTTTCTTCATTGTCAGTAACTTTTGTGTCATGTTTCAAGAAATGTTGCCCACCCCACAGACATAAATACATTTTCTTGTATTAGTCTCTCAAAGCTTTGTTATTTCACCATTAACTTTTAGACGATAATCCTCCAGGAATTGATTTTTATGTGTGGTGTGAGGTAGAAATCAAGTTCATTTTCTTCCATATGGATATCTAATTGATACAGTATCATTTTTTTTAAATGTCTATTTCTGAATGCCCTGCAGTGATTCTAAAATGTATATGGAAATGCAAAGTAGGAATGGCTAAAACAATCTTTTTTTTTTTTTTTTTTTTTTTTTTGCGGTACATGGGCCTCTCACCGTTGTGGCCTCTCCCGCTGCTGAGCAGAGGCTCCGGAAGCACAGGCTCAGCAGCCATGGCTCACCGGCCCAGCCACTCCGCCGGCATGTGGGATCCTCCCAGACTGGGGCACGAACCCGTGTCCCCTGCAACGGCAGGCGGACTCTCAACCACTGCGCCACCAGGGAAGCCCTAAAACAATCTTTAAGAAGACCAAAATTGGAGACTTCTTCAGGATATGAATACTTATTATAAAGCCACAATATTTAAGATAGTGTAGTTTTAGCACAGGATGAACAAATGGATCAATGGAATAGACTAGAGCAGCTCTTCTCAACTACAAGTTTTAAGCCCTAATGCCCTTAAGCATCTATTATGTGCAGTGAATTAACTTGGTTCCTCTGGATCTAAAATAATACCAGCTACATACTGTCTTTGAGAAAATTAAAAATACAATCACTCAACTTTCTGTGACACTTGCTTCTCTTATGGAACCCCAGTTGCGGAAGGATGGGATAGAAAAATGCAAAAACAGATGCATGCACATATGCACACTTATTTTATGACAAAACTGGCACTGCAGAGCCAGTTTCCCTTTCTACTACTGCTAGTCAGTTTGGTAAATGTGCTATTTAGTAATTTACCTAAATTTTCAAATTTGCGTAAATTGTTCACAATATCCTGCTATGACCTATAGTGATCTCCCATTTGTACGATCTACAGTTATATCACACTATCTATTCCTAGAATTGGTTATTTGTACATTCTCTTTTACAGTTATATATTCCTGCCAGGGACTATCAATTTTATTGGCCTTTTTAAAGGGACAATTTTTGGCTTTGTTGATTCTACTTTATGTCTACATTCTAAATTGCTCATTTCTGACCTTATCTTTATCCTACATTATTTTTTAATCACTCCAGATGGGAATTTTCTCTTTGTTTTCAAATAATTCCAGATGGAGTCTTCTTTTCTAATAGTCATTTTAGATTATAAGCTATCCTCAAGGAATAGCTTTAGCTATTTATGGGACAAGTTCTGGGGGGTTTTTAATCCTAGAATTTTTTTCTTGTAAAATATATATAACAAAAATTTGTCATTTTAACCATTTTTAAGTGTACAATTCAGTGGTGTTAATTACATTCATAATGCTCGGCAACTATCAACACTATTTCCAAACTTTTTTTCCAAAAAGAAATGCTGTACCCATGTAAGCAATAACTCCCCATTCCTCCCTTCCCTGCTAATTTACTTTTTGTCTCTGCAAATCTGTCCCTAGATATTTCAAGTAAGTGGAATTATACAGTCTTTATCCTTTTGTTTCTGGCTTACTTCACTTAGGATAATGCTTTTCAAGGTTCAACCATATTGCAGCATGTATGAGAGCTTCATTCCCTTTTATACCTGAATAATATTCTACTGTATGTATATGCCACGATTTGTTTATCTACTCATCTGCTGATAGACACTTAGGTGGCTTCTACCTCTTGGCTATTGTGAATAATGTTGCATTGAACATTGGCGTACAACTATCTGATTGAGTCCCTGTTTTCAATTTTTCAATTCTTTTGAGCGTACACCTAAGGGTGGAATTGCTGGACCACATGGTAATTCTGTTTAACTTTTAGAGGAACTGCCAAACTGTCTTCCACAGTGCACCATTTTACATTCCTACCAACAACGTCTGAGGTTTCCAATGTGTCCACATCTTCACCAACACTTATTTTCCATTGTTTTTATTACAGCTATCCTACCAGGTGTGAAATGGTATCTGCTTGTGGTTTTGATTTGCATTTCCCTAATAACAAATGTTGAGTACTTTTTCATGTGCTATTGCCCACTGTCTGTCTGCTTTGGAGAAATCTTTAAGTACCAGGCCCATTTTTGAATTGGGTTGTTTGTCTTTTGTTGTTGAACTGTAGGCATCCTTTATATATTATGGAAATTAAATCTTACCAGAGATACAATTTGCTTTTCTGGCCTGAGTTCTGAATTAGGAGAAACACAGATAAGCACATTGTGTCAGTCCTTCAGGTAGCTCCCAGGTAGGTTAGAATATACAGACACAATAATTTGCAAATAAGATCTGCTCTTCTTCCAGAACCAGGGCCTGGTACTCTATGGGCTGCTGTCCTCAAGACTGCCTCATAGCTGGGAGGGGATGGAGCAAGGAAAAGTAAAAACACTAAAGACTTTGCTTCCATTGCTAAGTTGCCTTTTTCTTGTTTGAGCATGCAGTTGGTTGCTATAAAACTTTGTTGTTCAGAGTTCTTACAAAGTTGATTCTGACAGTTTCTGCTAGTTTGACTGGGAGGACAGGAACTTGGAGCTGCCTACTACACCATTTCTCAGATGTCACTCCAATCTTACAACCATTACTATGTGGCATTTTCATTATCATTCAGTTAAAAATACTTTCTAATTTCAATTCTGATTGCTCCTTTAGCCTGGGGTTATTTAGAAGTACATTTTAAAATATCTAAATATACAAAGATTGTCTAGTTTTTTGGGGTCTTTTTGTTACTGTATATCTAGTTTAACTCCACTGTGGTCAGAGAACATACTATGTATGAAATAAATGTGTTAAAAATCTGTTGTATTTGTTCTGGCATAACAAATGGTCTGTTTTCATAAATGGTTCAAACATGTTTATTATAACTACTAATATAGTTGGGTTACATTTACAATCTTAATATATTCTTTCTATTTGTCTTACCTGTTCTGTGTTCTCTCTTCTCTTCTTTTTGTCTCTATGTTTGGAGTCCCCAAGACCACCCCCACACTGGGTTCCATCACTCACTCAGAGGACTCACAGGACTTAGTATATAGTCATACTCATGGATATGATTTATCACAGTGAAATACAGAGCAAAATCGACAAGGAAAAAAAGCATGTCGGCAAAGTCTAGAGGAAATCAGCTGCAAGTTTCCAAAAGTCCTCTCCCAGTGGAGTCACACAGGAGACGCTTAATTCCCCCAGCAATAAGTT
Organism: Grampus griseus; assembly: GCF_964374135.1. NCBI lineage: Eukaryota > Metazoa > Chordata > Mammalia > Artiodactyla > Delphinidae > Grampus > Grampus griseus. The sequence goes on from NC_139018.1 coordinate 100,009,606, forward strand.
GTGACAACATGTGAGAATTGTCTACCAGGAAAGCTCGCTAGAAACTTAGGGCCCAAGATTTTCATTAGGGGCTAGTCATGCATGTACCCTCTGCCTACCAAGTACCAAAAGTACGACTACCAGAAGGAACAGAGTTCAGAATGAACCATACTGTTTTTCCAAACAATTAGGCACTCTTATCATAGAGTGATGGGAACCTTCTTGAAATCCAAGTTTCCAGATGCCAGCCAAGGAACAAACTTGCAAAGCAGGGCTATCTGAGGAAATTAGCCTCAAGTGTGCTATGTCAACTCTTTTCTGCACAGCCTCATCATTCTTTATTATCACATTTTTCCCTCTATTAATTTGTTAATTGTATATTCTTTTCCAAATTTGTATTACAGAGATTACATGTTTGTTTCAAGTCTGATAAAATTTGTCCATTTTTTACCAAACAATGAGAGATTCTTGACCACTTTAACTCCATGTATGCACTTCCTACCTCACTTTTGTTATGGTTTGTTACATTTTTAACTATTTATATATTTTAAATCCCAAAGACATTACAGTAAGTGATTTACAGATTCATATTTCACCTAGACTTACTACGCATTTTCCTCCCTGAAGTTTTGAGATTAATGTTGGGATCATTTTTATTCTTCGACCTGAAGAACAACTGCTAGTATTTCCTTTAATGCAGGGTTATCGTGATCAATTCTCTATTTTGTTTGACTGAAAATGTTATTTTTTTAAGCCATCTTATTTATTTTAATAATTAACATATTGATTATCAGTCAGAAATGTAATATAATAGTACTGGCATCAGCAAGGAACTAGTTGTACATTTAATAAGGGCAGACTGTCTCTTCTTTGAGATAGTTTTTGCTGAACTTAAATACAAGTTATAAACAAGGTACTTATTTTTTCTTTCATAAAGCTATGTGTTAGCTATATAATAAATATAAATTGCTATTATTTAATAATTATAAATTGTATGGTCATAATTATACAATTAGTTGTAATAACTGTAAATAATTATAACTAATTGTACAACTAATTATAATTATTAATGCTACAATTAAAATAGGATTTCTAAAACTAGACAGTGGTGGGGGCAGTCAAGATGGCGGTGTAGGAAGACATGGAGTTCACGTCTCCCCACAACTAGGGCGCCTGCCACACGCTGGTGGGGGACCTAGACGCCCAAGGAGATGAGAAGTACCCCCTGAGCAATGGGTAGGACGTGGGGGGAGTGAGGGGGGAGGAGACGTGGTGGCTGGGAGCGGGGAGGGGTTCCCATGCCTGGAGGGACCCTCAGGGGCTCAGATATCAGTGGGAGCACGCCTAGAGTTTCCCTTGCCTAATCGGGCCCCAGGAAGCCTGCCGGGCTCCCCAGCCGGGTCCTCCGCCTTCCAAGGCCCCCTCCGGGCCACGTTGGTCCTAGGGGTATAGGAGGGAGATGGGGGGCGGGACTGAGCAGAGAAGAGGAGTGGTGGACAGGGAGGGGCCCTCCAAGATCAGAGGATCAGGGAAGGCATGGAGGGTGTTTCCCCTGCTTACTATGGCCCAGGAAGCCTGCTGGGCTCCCGGGCCTGGTCCTCCATTCTCCCGGGCCTGGTCCTCCATTCTCCCGGGCCCTGTCGGGTTGTGAGGGTCTTAGGGGCATAGGATGGAGGGAGAAGGGGGGTAAGAGGAGGAGAGGCAGATGGGAGGGCCCTCTGGGATTGGAGGAATAGGGGAGGGGCGGAGGGCATTTCCCCCACCCACTAAGCCTCGGGAAGCCTGTTGGGCTTCCAGGTCTGGTCCCCTGCCTTCTGGGGCTCCCTCTGGCCACGTGGCTCCTAGGGGCACAGGAGGGAGGTGAGGGGAAAGAAGAAGAGAGGCCAACAGGGAGGGGACCTCTAGGATCGGCGGATGCGAGGGAAAGCACCCTGCATTCCCCCCACCCACTAGGGCCCAGTGAGCCTGCTGGGGTCCTGGACCTGGTGCTCTGACCTCCAAGGCCAGAGGCACTCCTGGGTCCCTCCTGCTGCCTTGAGCCTAAGCCTCACAAGCCACCCAGGGTCTTTTCCAGCCCTGTGGGTCCTAAGCATAGGCCCTGCCCACCACATAAACCCCACCCCTGCCTAAGCCCCACCCCCCCACACAGCCAAGGCCTTTTCTGGCTTTTTTTTGTTTCTTTCCTCTCCTCTTTTTTACTATTGTAGTTCTGTTTTAGCTTCTGGTTGTTGTTTCATCTATATTTTTATTTTTTTATTCTTTCTAACATATCTGTTAGTTTTCTAATCTTATTTTTTACTCTGTTATTGTTCTGCTCCTTTTATTCTTCTTCTTCCTTTTTTTTTGCCGCCCCACGTGGGTTGTGGGATCTTGGTTCATGAGCAGAGGGTTAGGCCAGAGCTCCTGTTGTGGGAGCTCCGAGTCTGAACCACTGGACTAACAGAAAACCTCAGACCCCAGGGAATATTCATCAGAGTGAGGTCACCCCGAGGTCCTCACCTCGGCACCAAGACTCAGCTCTACCCAACAGCCTACAAACTCCAATGCTGGAAGCCTCAGGCCAAAAACCAGTAAAACAGGAACACAATCCCACCCATCAAAAAATAAAATAAAATAAGACAACGAAAAAATGTCACAGATGAGGGAGCAAGGTAAAAACCTATAAGACCAAATAAGTGAAGAGGAAATAGGCAAGCTACCTGAAAAAGAATTCAGAGTAATGACAGTAAAGGTGATCCAGAATCTCAGAAATAGAATGGAGGCACAGATTGAGAAAATACAAGAAATGTTTAACAAAGATCTAGAAGAGGGCTTCCGTGGTGGCGCAGTGGTTTAGAGTCCGCCTGCCAATGCAGGGAACATGTGTTCGTGCCTCGGTCCGGGAAGATCCCACATGCCACAGAGTGGCTGGGCCCGTGAGCCATGGCCGCTGAGACTGTGTGTCCGGAGTCTGTGCTCCGCAACGGGAGAGGCCACAACAGTGAGAGGCCCACATAATACAAAAAAAAAAAAAAAGAAGATCTAGAAGAACTAAAGAACAAACAAACATAGATGAACAACATAATAACTGAAATGAAAAATACACTAGAAGGAATCAATAACATAAAACTGAGGCAGAAGAACAAATAAGTGAGCTGGAAGACAGAATGGTGGAAATAACTGCCGAGGAACAGAAGAAAAAAGAATGAAAAGAACTGAAGACAATCACAGAGACCTTTGGGACAACATTAGATGCACCAATATTCGAATTATAAGGGTACCAGAAGAAGAAGAGAAAAAGGAAGCGTCTGAGAAGATATCTGAAGAGATTATAGCAGAAAACTTCCCTAACATGGGAAGGGAAATAGTCACCCAAATCCAGAAAGTGCAGAGAGTCCCATACAGGATAAACCCTAGGAGAAACATACCAAGACACATATTAATCAAACTAACAAAAATTAAATTCAAAGAAAAAATATTAAAAGCAGCAAGGGAAAAGCAAAAAATAACATACAAAGGAATCCCCATAAGGTTATCAGCTGATTTTTTAGCAGAAACTCTGCAGGCCAGAGGGAGTGGCAGGATATACTTAAAGTGATGAAAGAGAAAAACCTACAACCAAGATTACTCTACTCAGCAAGGATCTCATTCAGATTTGACAGAGAAATCAAAAGCTTTTCAGACAAGCAAAAGCTAAGAGAATTCAGCACCACCACACTAGCTTTACAACAAATGCTAAAGGAACTTCTTTAGGTGGGAAGCACAAGAGAAGAAAAGGACCCACAAAAACAAAATGAAAATAATTAAGAAAATGGTAATAGGAACATACATATCAGTAATAACCTTGAAAGTAAATGGATTAAGTGCTCCAAATAAAAGACACAGGCTGGCTGAATGGACACAAGAACAAGACCCATATATGCTGTCTACAACAGACCCACTTCAGACCTAGGGACACATACAGACTGAAAGAGAAGGGATGGAAAAATATAATCCATGCAAATGGAAATCAAAAGAAAGCTGGAGCAGCAACACTCATATCAGATAAAATAGACTTTAAAATAAAGAATGTTAAAAGAGACAAGGAAGGACACTACAAAATGATCAAGGGATCAATCCACGAAGAAGATATAACAATTATAAATATTTATGCACCCAACATAGGAGCACCTCAATACATAAGGTAAATGCTAACAACCGTAAAAGGGGAAATCGACAGTAACACAATAATAGTAGGGGACTTTACACCCCACTTAACCAACGTACAGATCATCCAAACGGAAAATAAGGAAACACAAGCTTTACATGACACAACAGACCGGATAGATTTAATTGATATTTATAGGACATTCCACCCAAAAGTGTCAGAATACACTTTCTTCTCAAGTGCACACGGAACATTCTCCAGAATACATCACATCCTGGGTCACAAATCAAGCCTCGGAAAATGTAAGAAAATTGAACTCACATCAAGCATCTTTTCTGACCACAATGCTATGAGATTGGAAATCAATTACAGGAAAAAAACTGTAAAAAACACAAGTACATGGAGGCTAAACAGTATACTGCTAAACAACCAAGAAATCACTGAAGAAATCAAAGAAGAAATAAAAAAATACATAGAAACAAATGAAAATGAAAACACACAACCCAAAATCTATGGGACACAGCAAAAGCAGTTCCAAGAGGGAAGTTTATAGCAATTCAATTTCACCTAAAGAAACAAGAAAAATCTCAAATAAACAATCTAACTTACACCTAAAGAAACTAGAGAAAGAAGAACAAAGAAAACCCAAAGTCAGCAGAAGGAAAGAAATCATAAAGATCAGAGCAGAAATAAATAAAACAGAAATAATGAAAACATAGCAAAGATCAATAAAACTAAAAATTGGTTCTTTGAGAAGATAAACAAAATTGATAAACCTTTAGCCAGACTAATCAAGAAAAAAAGGGAGAGGATGCAAATCAATAAAATTAGAAATGAAAAAGGAAAAATCACAACTGACACCACAGAAATAGAAAGGATTCTAAGACACTACTACAAACAACTATATGCCAAGAAAATGAACAACCACAAAGAAATGGACAAATTCTTGGAAAGGTACAATTTTCCAAGACTGAATCTGGAAGAAATAGAAAATATAAACAGACCTATCGCAAGTAATGAAACTGTAATTAAAAATCTTCCAGCAAACAAAAGTCCAGGAGCAGATGGCTTCACAGGCAAATTCTATCAAACATTTAGAGAAGAGCTAACACCTATCCTTCTCAAACTCTTCCAAAAAACTGCAGGAGGAGGATCATTCCTAAATTCTTTCTACAAAGCCACCATCACCCTGACACTAAAACCAGACAAAGATACTACAAAAAAAGAAAATTACAGACCAATATCACTGATGAACATAGATGCAAAAAGAGGATACAGACAGATGGAGAAGTATACCATGTTCTTGGATTGGAAGAATCAATATTGTGAAAATGACTCTACTACCCAAAACAATTGACAGATTCAATGCAATCCCTATCAAACTACCAATGGCATTCTTCACAGAATTAGAACAAAAAATTTTACAATTCGTATGGAAACACAAAAGACCCCGAATAGTCAAAGCAATCTTGCGAAAGAAAAACGGAGCTGAGGAATCAGTCTCCCTGACTTCAAACTATACTACAAAGCTACAGTAATCAAGACAGTATGGTATTGGCACAAAAACAGAAATACAGATCAATCGTACAGGATAGAAAGCCTGGAGATAAACCCATGCACATATGGTCACCTAATTTATGACAAAGGAGGCAAGAACATACAATGGAGAAAAGACAGCCTCTTCAATAAGTGGTGCTGGGAAAAGTGGACAGCTACATGTAAAACAATGAAATTAGAACACTTCCTAACACCATAGACAAAAACAAACTCAAAATAGATTAAAGACCTAAATGTAAGACCGGACACTATAAAACTCTTAGGGGAAAACACTCTTTGACATAAACCACTGCAAGATGTTTTTTGACCCACCTCCTAGAGAAATGGCAATAAAAACAAAAATAAACAAATGGGACCTAATGAAACTTAAAAGCTTTTGCACAGCAAAGGAAACCATAAGCAAGACGAAAAGACAACCCTCAGAATGGTAGAAGATATTTGCAAATGAAGCAACTAACAAAGGATTAATCTCCAAAATATATAAACAGCTCATGGAGCTCAGTATCAAAAAAACAAACAACCCAATTAAAAAATGGGCAGAAGACCTCAACAGACATTTCACCAAAGAAGACATACAGATGGCCAAGAGGCACATGAAAAGCTGCTCAACATCACTAATTATTAGAGAAATACACATCAAAACTACAATGAGGCATCACCTCACGCCAGTCAGAATGGCCATCATCAAAAAATCTACAAACAATAAATGCTGGAGAGGATGTGGAGAAAAAGGAACCCTTTTGCACTGTTGGTGGGAATGTAAATTGACACAGCCACTACGGAGAACAGTACGGAGATTCCATAAAAATCTAAAAATAGAACTACCATACGACCCAGCAATCCCACTACTGGGCATATACCCTGAGAAAAACATAATTCAAAAGGACACATGTACCCCAATGTTCACTGCAGCACTATTTACAATAGCCAGGACATGGAAACAACCTAAATGTCCAACAATAGATGAATGGATAAAGAAGATGTGGTACATATATACAATGGAATATTACTCAGCTATGAAAATGGACGAAACTGGGTCACTTGTAGAGATGTGGACAGACTTAGAATCTCTCATACAGAGTGAAGTAAGCCAGAAAGAGAAAAAAAATATCGTATATTAACACATATATGTGGAATCTAGAAAAACGGCACAAATGAACCTATTTGTAGGGCAGGAAGAGAGATGTAGACGTAGAGAATGGATATGTGGACATGGGGGGGAAGGGGAGGGTGGGACGAATTGGAAGACTAGGTTTGACATAAATACACTACCAGGTGTAAAATAGAGAGCTAGTGGGAAGCTGCTGTATAGCACAGGGAGGTCAGCTCGGTGCTCTGTGACGATCTAGATAGGTGGTGGTGGGGTGTGGGAGGGATTCCCAAGAGGGAGGGGATATAGGGATACATATAGCTGATTCACTTCATTGTACAGCAGAAACTAACACAACATTGTAAAGCAATTTTACTCCAATAAAAAATAAATAAAATAAAACTAGACAGTGAGTTTCTCAACTCCAGTTAAAAGCTATAATAAAATTAGATTGTCTTTTAAATATTTTCTTGGATTAAAAAAAATCATGTGTTCTAAATAATACAAAAGAGTCTCATGACTTCTGAACTTGAACAATTATTTTCAAAATAAATTTCACTGAGTTTTAAAAATTTACCCTGGGTTTTTTTTTTTTTCTTTTTTTTTTTGCAGTACACGGGCCTCTCACTGCTGTGGCCTCTCCCATTGCGGAGCACAGGCTCCGGACACGCAGGCTCAGTGGCCATGACTCATGGGCCCAGCCGCTCCGTGGCATGTGGGATCCTCCCGGACCGGGGCACGAACCCGTGTCCCCTGCATCAGCAGGCGGACTCTCACCCACTGTGCCACCAGGGAAGCCCTACCCTGGGTTTTAAAAATTAATTTCTTTTAAGTTTAAAGAGCCTAATCATGATATAGGTGATTTTTAATTACTTTGGATACATTTCAAGCACCACAGCAAACATTTCCTTCAATTTAGACCTGCCAATTTCCAGATGAATACACTGATCAGAAAATGGTCCATTTCTGCATGTCAGTCAAAATTTTACCATGGCTTATGCACAAAATTAAAAACTCTTAGCAGTTTTGACACTGCTGAGAGGAAACATACTCTATTTGAAAGAATACTCAAGAACGACTTTTGCCTTATGTTTGAAGAAACTTTCCACAATGTATAGATTACTAAATTTTCTTTCAGTCCTTTAAATCCAGTCTTCTAGTTTCTAATGTTGCTGCTCAAAGTTCAGTCATACTTCTCACTGTTGCTCTTTTGAAGGCAGTAGTCGTTTTTGTGTGGCTACTTTTGTGATTTTTATGATTTTCTTTATTGTTAGATTTCTGAAGTTTGACTAGGATGAGCATGATGTATTTTTAATTATTTACTGTGTCTTTGTGGCTTTATGCCTTTTTTATTTTTGAAATTCTCAGACTGTATCTCTTTGAATACTGCTTCTGCATCATCCACTTTCATTTCTACTACCAGAATGAAAATTATACATCTGGTAGAACAGCGGTCCCCAACCTTTTTGGCACCAGGGACCAGCTGGTCTTGTGGAAGACAATTTTTCCACAGAGGGTGAGGGGTGGGGGGAATGGTTGAGGCGGTAATGTGAGCGATGGGGAGCGGCAGGTGAAGCTTCACTCACTTGCCCGCCGCTCACCTCCCGCTGTGTGGCCTGGTTCCTAAAAGGGAGTGGGCCGGTACTGGTCCACAGCCCGGAGGTTGGGGACGCCTGTGGTAGCACTTTCCAGCACAGCCCTTATCTCTTTTAAGTTCTCTTTTGTATTTTTCTACCCTTTTGTCTCTCTATGCTTATTGTGGATATTTTCCACTAAACTGCACAGTATCTCTTCATCTGTTTCTATCTAATAAAATCTAATTAAATTCTGGATTATTAAAGTAAAACATACACCAAAGTACACAACTCTTAAGCATACAGCGTGTAGAATGATGTTGAACACCTTACTATATATATGCTTACTGGCCAAGCTCTGCTTCACTTGTTTACTCTCAGCCATACTTTTGCCATCTGCAGAAACTTCCAGGAGAAATGCAGCTACAAATGCCAGGCTCACCATTCTGGTTTCCTTCCTCTCCCATATCTTATTATTTTACTTTCTCTAGACAGTCTTCTCTGAGAGGGAGCTTTTATCTGAATCACCTAGCCTTCAATTGCTAGATAGGTCCTATATTTAAATCTTTTATCAGTGAATCAGACAAAGATATATGAAACATTTATTTCATCTTCAGAAAACATAAAAGTGTGACTGATAGCTAACAATAATTGCAGAATTAAGATCAAAAAAGACAGTTTGAGACTAGAGCAATACGAAGACATTAGCAGCAATTTTAAATCTTTTTTTTTCTTCTAAGAATTAGTAATCCCTTAGAGAATGTGATAAAAGTTGTGGACACAGAAAAATACACATGGGTACATTTGCCAAACATACATATATAATTTAATGGGCTCAAAATCTCTGGAGCTCATCCATGGGTTATATAATATTCTATAGAAGCCTTGCTCAGTTAAAGATAAAATGTAACAGCTATCAAAGTAAATTCCTAATATATTCAACTACATAAGTACAGAATGGGCATTTAGTTAGTCTGAGTTTTAATCAATAGTGTGATAGGCTGCCACTGAAAAGTAATTCTATATGAGGCAACATTAAGAAACATATTCTAGAACAATGTGGTTAATAGTCTCACTATTAGAAGTACTAAACAGTACCCTAGGGACTTCCCTGGTGGTGCAGTGGATAAGACTCCATGCTCCCAATGCAGGGGGCCTGGGTTCAGTCCTTGGTCAGGGAACTAGATCCCACATGCATGCCACAACTAAGAGTTCACATGCCACAACTAAGAAGCCCACATGCCACAATTAAGAAGACAACATGCTGCAACTAAGGAGCCGGTGCTCTGCAACTAAGGAGCCTGCCTGCCACGACTAAGACCCGGTGCAACCAAATAAATAAATAAATATTTTTTAAAAAATTAAATAAAATAAACAGTACCCTAGAGTATTACACATAATTGTGGGGGCAATATTTTGTTAAGGAATACTAAAAATCTACATTACATCTACAGAAGAGAACCAGGATGGTAAAGAAGCTTGAAATCATGTTATCTGAGGAACAAATGAAGGAATAAGGGACATTTAACTTACAGAAGGAAATGTTTAGTGGATTCATAAATATGAAGAGATGTCCTAAAGAAAAACTCAATTTATTTCTTTTTCAATCAGATAGCAGAACTAAGATAAATGCCTGGATATTACAGGGAAATTAATTTTGAAACAATAGGGAAAAAAGGATTATTCAAAGATAGGGCTGAATGAAAAAGTTCCTATGGCAGTCACTGGATGTGCTAAACCACAGCTGACCAGTCACCTTCCAGAAATACTGTAGGAAATTTATGTAGGGGCATAAAATTAAATTAGGTATCACCTAAGATTTTTCTTATAAGTAGAATTCATGAGTCTATTTTTTATAAGAGGTCATTTTAAAAATTATCTTTAGAGAAGAGGGAATTGATACTGATTTTCACCTTAAATATTAACACTGTATTTCTAAGAATATTACCTCTTTTCTCAGATGAACATATATATAGGATTTAAAGCAGTATTTCTAGTCAAAATATTAACTAAGTACAATGACATAAAGAAAGAAATCTCACTCTCAGATGCTAAGCATTACATAAAAGTTTAAAGATAAGTGAAGTAAGTCAGACAGAGAAGGACAAATATCATATATCACTTATATGCAGAATCTAAAAAAAAAATGATACAAATGAACTTATTTACAAAACAGAAACAGACTCAGAGACTCAGGGAATTAGCTTATGATTACCAGGGAGGAATGGCAGAGGGGAGGTGTAGATTGGGAGTTTGGAATTGACATGTACACACTGCTATATTTAAAATAGATAACCAAGGACCTAATGCAAAAAAAAAAAATTTTTTAAGTGGCCAAAAAGACTAAATAAATGAAATTTTTGGAAGCCAAGATACCTGTTTTCTCTTACTTGTTGCCTCATCTTTTCATCCTTTAGACTTTCATGTTTAAGTTTTGCCAATTCCATAGCTAATTTTTCTTCTTGTTCAAGCTGGAGCTCCCTCAATCTTTTGTTTTCTTCTGCCTAAATAAAAAAATAAATAACTTTAGTCATTTGTCCCCCAGAACCAGATTTTTTTTCATTAAGGTTGAATTTGTTTTATAGCAAAAAACTACAAGTACCTTCTGAGCAGTCAACTGTTTATGTTTTAAAATACAAAATATAATTTCAATAAATAATTTTTCTGAACATTTTATCTGGAAAATGTTCTGAACATTTTATCACGGAAAATTTCTGAACATTTTATCTGAATGTTTTTTTTTTCTGAACATTTTTTCATGGAAATTTTCAAACATCACCAAAAGTAAGAAGAATACTGAAACACTCCCTCAGGTAGCCATCACTCATCTTCAAAAATTATCAGTATTTTGCCAATCTTTTTTGTCTACTCTTCCACTCCACTCCCACTTTTTCCTATATATATATTTTTTTACTAGAGTATTTAAAAACAAATCCTAGATATATCATTACCATGTAAATAATTCAATATTGATCTCTACCTGACAAGAATTTCTTCTTATATAACCATACAAGTAATAAACTGAAATAAATTAACAATAATTCCTTAGTAAGGTCTAATAACTTTTCCATATTTAGATTTCCCCAGCTGTCTCGAAGATCTTTTTTTTTTGGTTTGTTCAAATCAAAATCCAAACAAGGTCCGTATATTGTATCTAGTTATGATTTCTATTAAGTCTCTTTTATTTTTTAACAGTCTCCTCACAGACTACCCCCCACCAGCACACTGATTTGTTGTGGAAATTAGGACATATGTCCCAAAGAATGTCTCACATTCTGAATTCGACTGATTGCTTCACCAGGATATCTTGTTTCTCTTTTGTATTTCCTATAAAATGGTAGAAAGATCTAGAGACTTGATTAAATTCTGTATTTAGGAAAGAATATGCACATGAAAAGATGTTCAATATCATTAGACATCAGGAAATTCAAGTTAAAACTACAATTATACATCACTACATACCTACTGGAATGGTTAAAACAAAAAGTAGCAGCAAAAACAAATGCTGGTGAGAAACAGCATTATTCACTGGGTGGGAATGTAAAATGGTATAGCTACTCTGGAAAATAGATTTTACAATACAACTCAACAGTTGTACTCTTAAGCATTTCTCCCAGAGAAATGAAAATTTATGTTTATTAAAAAAACCTGTACCCAAATGTTTACAGCAGATTTATTCAAAATACCCAACTGAAAATACCCAGACATCCTTCAACAGGTGAATGGTCAAATAAACTGTGGTATATCCATACTGTGGAATACCACTCAGCAACAAAAAAGAATGAGTATTCATACAAACTACAATCTGGATGAATCTCCAGGAATTATGCTGAGTGAAAAAATCCAATCCCAAAAGGTTACATACTGTTTGATCCTATTTATATAATGTTCTTGGAACATGTTCTATTTTAAAGCTGAAACATAATTCACACAGCATAAAATTCACATTTCACAATTCACGACTCAGCAGTTTTTTAGTACATTCACAATGTTGTGCAACCAACACCACTACCTAGTTCCAGAACTTTTTTTTTTTTAATAGACTACTATTTGGAGCAGTATTGGGTTCACAGCAAAACTGACAAGAACAGAGTTCCCAATAAACACTCTGTCCACACACATGCACAGCCCCTTATCAACATCCCACACCAGAGGGGACATTTGTTACAATCAGTAAACCTACACTGACACATCATTAACACCCAAAGTCCATAGTTTACCTTACTGTTCATTCTTGGTGTTATATATTCTATGGGTTTAAACAACTGTATGATGACATATATACCTACCATTACAATATCATACAGAGTAGTTTCACTGCCCTAAAAATCCTCTTTGTTCTGCTTATTCATCCCACCCTCTCCAAAACCCCTGGAAACCACTGAACTTTTCACTAACCGCATTGTTTTGCCTTTTCCAGAATGTCATATAGTTGAAATCATACATTATGTAGCTTTTCAGATTGGCTTCTTTCACTTTCATGTCTTTTCATGGCTTGATAGCTCATTTATTTTAGCACTGAATAATAATATTCTATTTTGTGGATTATTTATCCATTCACCTACTGAAGGACATCTTAGTTGCTTACAAGTTTCGGCAATTATGAATAAAGCTGCCATAAACATCCATGTGCAGTTTTGTGTGTGGATGTAAGTTTTTAACATTACAGAACATTTTTATCACCCGAAAAAGAAACCCCATACCTGTTAGCAGTCACTCACCATTCCACTTACCCCTCAACCACTAATCTACTTCCTATCTGTGTGAATCTGCCTATTCTAGATATTTCATTGAAAAGAAATCATACAATATGTGGCCTTTTTGTGTTTGGCTTCTTTCATTTAGCATAATGCTTTCAACGTTCACCTATGTCGCAGTACATATCAGTAATGCATAACTTTTTATGGCTGCATAATATACAATTGTACAGATATAACATATTTTGCTTATCCATTCACAAGCTGATGGGCATTTGGGTTGTTTCCACTTATCTGGCTATCATGATTAATGCTGCTATGAACATTTGTGTAAAAGTTTTTGTGTGGACATAGATTTTCAATTATCTTGGTCATATGCTTAGGAGTGTAACTGCTATGTAATATAGTAACTATGCTTAACTTTTTGAGGAACTACCAAACAGTTCTGTACAGCCACTACACCATTTTACATTTCCAGCAGCAATGTACAAGGGTTCCAACACTTATTTTCCTTTTTTTTTTCCTCCAACTGCAGCAGTCCTCGTGGGTCTGAAGTGGTTATCTCACTGTGGTTTTGATTTGCATCTCTCTAATGATTAATGATGTTGAGCATTGCTTTTTGGGCTTATTGCTCACTTGTATATCTTCTTGGGAGAAATGGCTATTGAAATCCTTTGCTCATTTTACTGATGAGTTGTACATGTAATGTTCTTTAAGTGACAAAGTTATAGAAATGGAGAACATATTAGTGATTTCTACAGTTAAGGATGAGGTAGGGATAGACAAGAAAGAGAAGGGTATGTACATAAAAGGACAAAACGTGGGATCCTTGTGATCATGGAACTCCTCTGGATCTTGGCTATGGTATTATATATACAAAGCTACACGTGTTATAAACTGTATAGAACTAAACACACACACACACACACACACACACACACACACACACAAATAAAACTGAGGAAATCTGAACAAGACTGGTGAATTGCATCACTGTTGATATCTTGTTTGTGATATTGTACTATACTTTTGCAAGATGTACCATTGGGAGAAATTGGGTACAGGATATATAGGAACTTTATGTATTTTTCTTACAACTTCATATGAATCTATAATTATCTCAATAAAAATTTCAATGAACAAAAAGCAACAGCAAGTACTGCTGTGGACACAAAGCCATTGGAATTCTTATACATTACTTGAGGAAATGCAAAGTAGTGCAGTAACTCTGGAAAATGATTTGGCAGTTTCTTATAAAATGAAACTTACGCATACCATATGACCCAACCATCCTACTATCAGATATCTATCCAAGAGAAATGAAAATTTATGTTCATAAAAAAGTTTGTATTCAGTTTTATTCACATTTGCCCAAAACTGTAAACAACTCAAATTTACTTCATACTGTGAATGGATAAACAAACTGTGGTACCTCCATATAACAGAATACTACTATACCATTCAGCAATTAAAATGAATGATTCATGCAACAACACAAAATCTTAAATTTGTTTTGCTAAGTGAAAGAAGTAGACCCAAAAGGTGACATATTACATAATTCCATTTATATGATACTATGGAAAAGATAAACCTATTGGACAAAAAAGAAATCAATTGTTTCCAGGAATTGGGGGGTGGTGTGAGTGGTTGACTATAAAGGGGAAGCATGAGGGGACTTTTGGTGTGATGGATTGCTTTGTATGACATTGTGATGGTGGAAACAGTAATCTGCATTTGCTAAAATCCATAGAACTGTACATAACAAAGAACGAATTTTATAATATGTAAATTTTAAATGAAATCAACTAGTACATCCATGCTGTGTACTACTACTTAATAATAAAAAGGAATCAACTGTTGACACATCCGACAACATGGATGAATCTCAAGAGCATTATGTGGAGTGAAAAAAGCCTATTCTAAAGGTTACAGACAAAAAAAAAATGGTTCTGAAGAACTTAGGGGCAGGACAGGAATAAAGACACAGACGTAGAGAATGGACTTGAGGACACAGGGAGGGGGAAGGGTAAGCTGGGACGAAGTGAGAGAGTGGCATGGACATATATACACTACCAAATGTAAAATAGCTAGCTAGTGGGAAACAGCCGCATAGCACAGGGAGATCAGCTTGATGCTTTGTGACCACCTAAAGAGGTGGGATAGGGAGGGTGGGAGGGAGACGCAAGAGGGAGGAGGTATGGGGATACATGTGTATGTATAGCTGATTCACTTTGTTATAAAGCAGAAACTAACACCATTGTAATGCAATTGTAAAGCAATTATACTCCAATAAAGATGTTTAAAAAAATAAATAAAGGTTATAGACGTATGATTCCACATATGTATGGAATCACATGCAGGACTGTTTATATAACATCTTTTTTAAAAAATAAGATTCTTGAAATAACAAAATTATAGAGATGGAGAACAAATTAGTGATTGCCAGTCATTGTGGGGTTTGAAGGAAGTGTGTGACAATAATGGGGTAGGTAGCATGAATAAGGTCTTGGTGGTGATGGAATAGTTCTGTATCTTTTTTTTTTTTTTTGGCTGTACGCGGGCCTCTCACTGTTGTGACCTCTCCCATTGCGGAGCACAGGCTCCGGATGCGCAGGCTCAGCGGCCATGGCTCACGGGCCCAGCCGCTCCGCAGCATGTGGGATCTTCCCGGACCGGGGCACGAACCCGTGTCCCCTGCATCAGCAGGCGGACTCTCAACCACTGCACCACCAGGGAAGCCCTAGTTCTGTATCTTGAATGAGGTGGTGGTTGCATAAATCTACACATGTAATAAAATGACACAGAAATATATACGCATAACATAGCAATGACATTTTACAGGGTTGATATCATATTACAGTTGTGTAAGATATAACCGTTGGGGGAAACTGCCCAAGGGCACAGTGGACCTCTCTGCACTATCTTTGCACCTTCCCAAGGATATGTAATTATTTCAACATTAGAAAAAAAAGAAATCAATCAGATTGATTGAGGACAATCAATCAGACTGGGGAGGACAATGGAATGCAGACTATAACAAATTAACTGTATTAAAAATCAGTCAAAAAAACCAACCAAACAAAAATCAATCAAATAACCACAATGGAGGAGATAGGCAGGAGTGGACATAAGTAACTTTGGAAAAAAGTTTGACTAGATATTGCAAGGCTAAAGACACAAAGAACTGTACCTAAGTCTGTATTGTAGTTAGTAAATTTGTTGTTCACAAGGGTGCAGGTTAGCAATTCTGAAGCTATTTGTATTCTAGGGTTGAAAGAATAAATAAATATACTGTAGATAATGAGAGCCAGCTTTCTTTTTGTTGGGAGAATGCAATTACAAATAAGGAAAGGAGAAAGACTAAAATGACCCCTGTGGTGGCAGATTGGAGTCAGCAGTACCAACTCAGGCTCATGGGTTTTTTAATTAATAAATACATGCAGATAGACACACAAATGTAAACACAGATGTGTGTGTATGGTTATTTTCTAGTTTGTTTTCTAGTTCTTTCCACCTAGAGGGAGTAGAGCAGTAAAACCCCAGTAATAATGAACACGTCCATCATTCAGACCTTGGTTTCTAAATACCATTTTCCAATAAAAGGAACCAAGTCTTCTTAGAGAACTGGTTGATTCCAAGGCAAGGGAAGAATAAGCTGAGCCTGGAACATCTTGTGGTACCAGAAAGCAAGTAAACTGCATGTGTAGAGAGGGTCACGTGGCAGGGAATGTCAGCAACCTCTGGGAGATGAAAACTTCAGGCTTACAACTACAAGAACATGAACTCTGCTGACAACTTAAACGGGCCAAGAAGAGGCCCCAAGATCCAGATGAGAATGCATCCCAGGCAACACCTTGATTTCAGCCTTGTGAGACCAAGCAGACAATCCAGCTACACCATGCCTGGACTTCTGACCTACAGAAATTGTGAGGTAATAAATGGATATTGTTTTAAGCCACTAAGTTTGTGGAAGTTTGTTACACAGCAACAGAAAACTAATATAACAAATGAACTATAGTCTTCAAAATTGTCAAGGTCATGAAAGAAAAAAAAAGGGAGGAACTCACAGAATGGAGGAGACTTAGAGGAGACTAAGGACACCTGACAACTAAATGCAATTTGTGATACTGGAACAACAACAACAACAACAAAAAGGTGTTAGTGGAAAAACTGATGAAATCTGAATAAATCTCACAGTTTAGTTAATAGTATTGTGGCAAGGCTAATTTCTTCATTTTGATAATTATTCTATGATTATGTTAGCGGTGACATAAAGGGAAGTCAGGTCAAGGGTATTATTTTTGCAACTATTCTGTAAAACTAAACTTATCTCAAAAAGTTAAAAATATGCATATGCCCAAGTTCTATCTGCTGAAAAGACCTGGAACCAATATAATAAGCATATCTAACACCCAAGAGTAATAAGCATACCTAAAACCAAAATTGTCTCCACTAAATGATAATAGAACTCCTTGGTACAATGGCCAATACCAGGTATGAAGCAAGAAATTTACAAGATGAACCTTGTATTAGGGTTTTCGAGAGAAACAGAAACAATATAATAAGGAATCAGCTCAAGCAATTATGGAAGCAGGCAAGTCCCAAGATCTGCAGGGTGAGTTGGAAAGCTGGAGACAGAAGCCAGCCAATAGTTTAGTTCCAGTCTAAGGTCAAAGGCCTGAGAGCCACTGGTGTAGTTCCCGCCTGAAGGCTGGCAGGCTTGAGACTCAGTAAGAATTGTTTCAGTTCAAAATCTGCTTTACTCGGGCTTCCCTGGTGGCGCAGTGGTTGAGAGTCCGCCTGCCGATGCAGGGGACACAGGTTCATGCCCCAGTCCGGGAGGGTCCCACATGCTGCGGAGCGGCTGGGCCCGTGAGCCATGGCCGCTGAGCCTGCGCATCTGGAGCCTGTGCTCCGCAACGGGAGAGGCCACAACAGTGAGAGCCCCGCATACAGAAAAAAAAAAAAATCTGCTTTACTCAGTCTATTAATTTAAATGCTAATCTCATCCAAAAACACCCAAAATAATGGCTGACCAAATATCTGGGCACCCCCCAGCCCAGTCAAGCTGGCACGTAAAATTAACCATCCCTAGCCTGTAACACTGTATTCTGACAAAAAGCAAGAAAGCTACCACAAATAAAGGGAGCCTTGTCAAAAGGACACAGAAGCAATAAAAGGGCATCCACTGGCCAAATGTAGGACAATCTGAGCATGAAAAAGAATAATAAATACAATTAATTCAAGTATATAAAGGCCCATGACTCCAAAAAAAAAATTTTTTTTAAGGGAAAAAGTCCAAAGCTCAAGAAAATAAAATTTTAAAAAGCAACATAGGCATACACCAATGGAAGTGACTAGGGCATCAGTTCTTACTCTGAAAATTATTTATCTCCCTTTCCAGTAAAAACTATATCTCAGGGTACCAAATTACGCTAGTTGATGAGGGAAAGTTCTTTACAGAGGAATTGCAGCTAATTAAATGTGAAAGGAACAACAAAATTAGAAAATCAGTGTTTTGCAACCCCTAATAATGAAAAAGATTTATTGGTGAAACCAAAGATTAAAGTTTGATGGGGATCTTTACAATGGAGGAACCAGGCTGTCTCATTAAACCCACTAATCAACATTAGCATCAACATCAGCACCAGTATGTGCCTGCTGGTGGGATAAGATAACAAGGATAGCACTGCCATGGAGTCACAGCCAAAAGAGTTGTACCTAAATCTAATCCTGCCCTTAGGGCTAACTTCCATTTAGAGGAAATATAAGAGATAGCGGAACAAAGTAAAGGAACCACTGAGGAAGCAAATAGATAAATTCAGAAAGTGGGATATCCTATTAAACAACTGGCCTAGCTTCTTTAACAAGTTAAAAACATGAAGTTAACAAAAAAAGCACAGGGAAGGGTTGTTTTAGATTAAAAGGGACCTGACATAACCAAATACACTGGATAAACCTTGTTTGGATCTGATTAAAACAAACCAACTCTAAAAGCAGTCTTCTGACACAATCATAGAAATTTGATTATGGAATGGTATTAAATGATACCTTGAATTTATTGATAATTCTATCAGGTAAGATAATGGCACTATGCTGCTGCTATATAAAAATAAATCCATATTTTGTAAGATGTATACTGAAGTATACGAGAGAGTTGATATGATATCTGGGATTTTCTTTAAAATTAAAGAAAAATAAGAATAAAAAGAATAGGCAAAAAAATCTAATCCCCAAGGATCTTCTTGCTCAGGGTTAGAAAGTCATGTCTAAGCTTCTGGAATTTGAAACTCAGAAGGATGAATACCACTTTTAAAACTTGGTTTTGCCATTCCCCACAATATATTACAAAATGTTGAACATACAGCAGACACTCAAAAAATACTGAAATATCAGAACATCTTTTTCACATTTATGAGAACTCATTTCTTTTCTCGGTGGTTTCCCTTTTTCTACCTCCCTCATCCCTTAAAATATGCACTGAAAAATTGTCTCCACACTTTAGTAGTTACATACCTACGTATTATACCTGAATTTTTCAAGGCAGTATTTCAAAAATCAAAAATACAAGTAAATTCATAGCTAATAAATAAGTGTTCATTTTCTACCGCTTAATGTACATGTTTAATCTCAATAAATTCAAAAAAGGTATTCTTAAATTTTTGTCTTTAGAATTTTAGGGAAAGCAACAGAATTATACTTATGTGAACAAAACTGTGGAAGTTAGTAATTATGAATTTCATATTTATGAAAAAAAAAAACCTGAGTGCTTACTCTTCCAGGCACTATTCTAAGGGCTTTGCCTGTATTAACTGATTAATTACTAAAACAATCCTATGAAGTAGGTACTATTATTCTTCTCACTTTCTAGATGGGACAGAGAAAGTAAAAGCAAACTACCCAAGGTTCCACAGCTAACATATAGTAGTACTAGGACTCAAAGATACACAGTCCAGCTCCAAAACCCCAGCTCTTTCCCACTATACTGGGCTGACTCACTGGGAGGCATCCTTTGCCTGATACTTAGTCTCTCTACTCAATTCCAGTTGGCTTTCATTGTTTCCAAAGAGAAAATGAAGGAAAAAAATGATGTAAAAATGGATAGTAAAACTTACCTTTTGAATGGCCTCTTCCATATCCAACTCAAATTGTTCATTCTGTAATAATCGGAGGAACCTTTTGCGCTCAGCCCGGTCATCATTCTCATTCTGCACCATTTGGTCCCTGATTTGATTCTGCAGCCTTTGTAGTGCCTCGACATGCACTTGTTTGCAATAGTTTACATCTACTAATTTCTGATGCCTTTCACTAGAGCTCAGAGTTCTCCTTCTGGAAGCCTAAAATGGGGGGGGGGAGGGGGAAAGCATACATTAGTGCTCCAGGATTTAATTTTTTTTAATATATTGATGTAGCCCCAGAAACAAATGAAATGAAGATAGTTAACAGTAAAAAACGAAAGGCTTTAGGCTTCCTTCCTAAATTCAAAGAAATATATCATAATAAAAAAGCAAATGTGGTAGGTAACTACATGATATATCAATGAAGCAGGTACTATTAGTGTTCCCCATCTTATATATGAGGCATGAAAATTAAAGCAACTTGACCCAAGTTTCCTCAGCTAATAAACAGTCATACTAGAATTCAAAGACGTGCAGCTGAGCTCTATAGACCCAGCTCTTTACCACTACGGAGGGAATTCCTACTCATTCCACCCTCTACCCCTTCCCATTTGGCTGTAAAGTGAGGTTCAAAAGCTGGTCATGTCAACCTGGAAGAAATGGACAAATTCTTAGAAAAGCACAACCTTCCCAGACTGAACCAGGAAGAAATAGAAAATATAAACAGACCAGTCACAAGCACTGAAATTGAAACTGTGATTAAAAATCTTCCAACAAACAAAAGCCCAGGACCAGATGGCATCACAGGTGAATTTTATTAAACATTTAGAGACGAGCCAACACCTATCCTTCTCAAACTCTTCCAAAATATAGCAGAGGGAGGAACACTCCCAAACTCATTCTAGGAAGCCACCATCACACTGATACCAAAACCAGACAAAGATGTCACAAGGAAAGAAAACTACAGGCCAATATCACTGATGAACAGAGATGCAAAAAACCTCCACAAAATACTAGCAAACAGAATCCAACAGCACATTAAAAGGATCATACACCATGATCAAGTGGGGTTTATTCCAGGAGTGCAAGGATTCTTCAATATATGCAAATCAATCAATGTGATAAACCATTTTAACAAATTGAAGGATAAAAACCATATGGTAATCTCAATAGATGCAGAAAAATCTTTCGACAAAATTCAACACCCATTTATGATAAAAACCCTCCAGAAAGTAGGCATAGAGGGAACTTACCTCAACATAATAAAGGCCATATATGACAAACCCACAGCCAGCATCATTCCCAATAGTGAAAAACTGAAAACATTTCCACTAAGATCAGGAACAAGACAAGGTTGCCCACTCTCACTGCTATTATTCAACATAATTTTGGAAGTTTTAGCCACACCAATCAGAGAAGAAAAAGAAATAAAAGGAATACAAATCAGAAAAGAAGCAAAACTGTCACTGTTTGCAGATGACATGATACTATACATAGAGAATCCTAAAGATGCTACCAGAAAACTACTAGAGCTAATCAATGAATTTGGTAAAGGAGCAGGATACAAAATTAATGCACAGAAATCTCTTGCATTCCTATACACTAATGATGAAAAATCTGAAAGAGAAATTAAGGAAACACTCCCATTTACCACTGCAACAAAACAAATAAAATACCTAGGAATAAACCTACCTAAGAAGACAAAAGACCTGTATGCAGCAAACTGTAAGACACTGATGAAAGAAACTAAAGATAATACAAACAGATGGAGAGATATACCATGTTCTTGGATTGGAAGAAACAATAATGTGAAAATGACTATATTATCCAAAGCAATACACAGATTCAATGCAATCCCTATCAAATTACCAATGGCATTTTTTACAGAACTAGAACAAAAAATCTTAAAATTTGTTTGGAGACACAAAAGACCCCGAATAGCCAAAGCAATCTTGAGAAAGAAAAACGGAGCTGGAGGAATCAGACTCCCTGACTTCAGACTATACCACGAAGCTACAGTAATCGAGACAATATGATACTGGCAGAAAAACAAAAATATAGATCAATGGAACAGGATAGAAAGCCCAGAGATAAACCCACGCACCTTTGGTCAACTAATCTATGACAAAGGAGGCAAGGATATACAACGGAGAAAAGACAGTCTTCAATAAATGGTGCTGCAGCTACATGTAGAAGGATGAAATTAGAACACTCCCTAACACCATACACAAAAATAAACTCAAAATGGATTAAACACCTAAACGTAAGACTGGACACTATAAAACTCTTAGAGGAAAACATAGGAAGAACACTCTTTGACATAAATCACAGCAAGATCTTTTTTGACTCACCTCCTAGAGTAATGGAAATAAAAACAAAAATAAACAAATGAAACCTAATGAAACTTAAAAGCTTTTGCAAAGGAAAGGAAACTACAAACAAAACGAAAAGACAACCCTCAGAATGGGAGAAAATGTTTGCAAATGAATCAACAGACAAAGGATTAATCTCCAAAATATATAAACAGCTCATGCAGCTCAATATGAAAAAAACAAACAACCCAAACCAAAAACGGGCAGAAGACCTAAATAGACATTTCTCCAAAGAAGATATACAGATTGCCAACAAACACATGAAAGGATGCTCAACATCACTAATCATTAGAGAAATGGAGATCAAAACCACAATGAGGTATCACCTCACACCAGTCAGAATGGCCATCATCAAAAAATCTACAAACAATAGATCCTGGAGAGGGTGTGGAGAAAAGGGAACCCTCTTGCACTGTTGGTGGGAATGTAAATTGATACAGCCACTATGGAGAACAGTATGGAGGTTCCTTAAAAAAACTAAAAATAGAACTACCATAGGACCCAGCAATCCCACTACTGGGCATATACCCTGAGAAAACCATAATTCAAAAAGAGTTCATGTACCACAATGTTCATAGCAGCACTATTTACAATAGCCAGGACATGGAAGCAACCTAAGTGTCCATCGACAGATGAATCGATAAAGAAGATGTGGCACATATATACAATTGAATATTACTCTGCCATTAAAAGAAATGAAATTATTTGTAGTGAGGAGGTTGAACCTAGAGTCTGTCATACGGAGTGAAGTAAGTCAGAAAGAGAAAGACAAATACCATATGCTAACACATATATATGGAATCTTAAAAAAAAAAATGGTTCTGAAGAACCTAGGGGCAGGACAGGAATGAAGATGCAGACGTAGAGAATGGACTTGAGGACACGGGGAGGGGGAAGGGTAAGCTGGGACGAAATGAGAGAGTGGCATGGACTTATATACGCTACCAAAAGTAAAACAGATAGCTAGTGGGAAGCAGCTGCATAGCACAGGGAGATCAGCTCAGTGCTTTGTGACCACCTGGAGGGGTGGGATAGGGAGGGTGGGAGGGAGATGCAAGAGGGAGGGGATATGGGGATATATGTATACACAGCTGATTCACTTTGTTATACAGCAGAAACTAACACAACACTGTAAAGCAATTATACTCCAATAAAGATGTTTTTAAAAAGGTCACGTTTTTCCAATATACATTTAATAGGTCAACCCGCTGCTATTTATTCATTCGCTCTCTCCTGGACCTTCATTTCCACTCATTTGTTCAGCGGTTCTTAAACATTTCCCAAATTTCCACTTGTGTGGGAAGTAAGATTTTTACCGGGCAGATTAAATATACTGTGGAGAAATGCGAAAAAAGGCTGGAAGCCACCAGGAGCGTCCCTTAAATAACAGCACCTGAGGTCTCTGAAAAAAATACGAGTTTCCCACTTTATTCTCAGATTGGGCACTTCAAATCCTTTTTTAGAAGCAGGCTGGCTCTGAACTAGAATTAAATCAATAGACAACCAAGTAGTCCCTTAAATAATAGCACCTGAGGTCTCTGAAAGCAAATACGAGTTTCCCACTTTATTCTCAGATTGGGCACTTCAAATCCATTTTTAGAAGCAGGCTGGCTCTGAACTAGAATTAAATCAATAGACAACCAACTAGTTTTGAGACCCCCCGACAGGCTCACCATCTCGGCCGACGAAACTCCCCCTCGCTCGCTCTGGCGGCCACCAACTCAGGCGGTTTACCAAGACGCCAGCAGAGCTCTCCGGTTTTGATACGGTTTCCCGGCAACTGCCGGCGCAGCGCGCCAGCCACCCGCGAAGGCCGCCGTCTCCCATTGGGCGCAGCCCTATCCAATGAGCGCTGAGCTTCTTGGGAGGCTTGGCAGGGCGGCTACTTCCGTAAGTTTTTTTGGTTTGTTTTTGTTTTTACATAAATTTTAAGGAGATGGGGTGGGGAAGTATAAATGTGTCCTGAGGCAGGCCCTTTGCAGTCTGTTAGGAGCCAAGATTTCCCTCAGCCACTATCTGTCGGTTTGGTGGAGTTGGGAGCCAAGTTGAGGTGTGGAAACTGTTTACAGAGAAATACGGCAAACTCCTAAGACATGAGGCCAAAGTCACTTTCCGTGCACAGTACTTACTGCACCGTCAATGCATGTTCTGCAGGGTTGATGACGGCATTCGTTTCAGCAGTGGGAGGCACGGTCACGGTCTCCCTAGCTGAGTAACTGTGCACTGTGGAGGACCCAAAGAAGCTATTGGTAAATTGAGGGAATAAAATATATGGGCCACATGGATCTTATTCTATGTAATACAAGGTCCAGGTACCAATGAGAGAGCAGACAGATGATGGCAGGATTTTGGTTAGGTTTATTTTATTGGCAAGTTACACACTGAAGTCCATTTTAAATGGAAGAACTTAAGAACAGGAATGGGTCAGAGAAATTAGTCAAATATATTGATTTTAGAGATGACATATTTAGAGAACTCTTGTCCAAACTAAAAAAAAAAAATTGTTAAGGTAGTTAGCATGTGAACTTGGCTTAGTTGGGGCTAATTTGAAGTCCATCTTGTGTAGCAATATGTCTGCTTAAAGATTAATTAAAAATAGGACTTATGGTTTCAGCTTCAAAATATAAAAAAACTTGGAAGTTATCACTTCCCCCCTTACTACCAGATAAAGCTGGATAAACTCGAAACTAATGACTTTTCTTGCATTCATCATAAAACTGAGGTCACAGGGCAACCCATCACCCTGAAATATGGGGAGAGGTAAATCCAGAGAGTCACAGTCAAAACCTCCTTACATGGAGCAGAAGCCCCTGAAGCCATGAATTAGGAATAATTAAATGGTAATTTTGATGGATTGCTGGAGACTGAGTATGGACTAGAATCAGTGAAACTAGTGGGGGCTGCCATGTTAGGGAGACCTCCACACTTCTCTGGGTTTTGTCTCCAGGAATCTCACCAGGTTCTCACAATGAAGAACCGAAAAAGATCACCCATGGTCATGGCAGGAGGCTGAGAAGAAGAATCATTATGTCCAGAGCCTTCTCCACAATAAAGGCCTACTTTACAGAGGAAAAGATTTTACCAGAGCCTTCTTCTAGCTGGGGCAAGGACATTTCTCTGCCTCCAGCCTTTCTGTCTCACCTAAGTGGACAAAGGGGATCTAAGAAATATGCGTGAAGGTCCCAGCCCAGGGACACAGCTCTACCAAAAGACTTAACCATAAAATGCTTCCCCTTTCCCACACTTTATCACCACACCAACAATGCTCCAGTGTAATAACAGTTGATTACAGCTGGAAGTCCTTCAAAACACACTCTAACAAGGAATTCTTAGGGAATCCAAAGACAACAGGAGATAAAAACAAAAACAGAGGAATCTGAAGCCTCTGGAACCTACAGCTACAGCAAACATTAAACACAGCTTAACTCCTAGCCATATAATAAAAAAAAACCTCACACTAAAGCCCTGTTTACCTCAGTTCCCGTTA
Source organism: Grampus griseus (assembly GCF_964374135.1). Taxonomy (NCBI): domain Eukaryota; kingdom Metazoa; phylum Chordata; class Mammalia; order Artiodactyla; family Delphinidae; genus Grampus; species Grampus griseus. The sequence goes on from NC_139018.1 coordinate 100,035,606, forward strand.
CCCAATATACCGTGTCCACCTTTCAACAACAAATTACAAGGCTAAAGGCAGATTGTTAAGAGGCAAGGGAAAGCACAGTCTGAAAAGCAAAGTAAGCATCAGAACTAGACTCAGCTCTCACACACATGTGGAATCAAACAGGAATTTAAAATAACTATGATTAATATACTAAGGCATCTGACAGACAATATGGACCACATACAAGAACAAAAGAGTAATTTAAGCAGAGACATGGAAATGGAAGAATCCAAAGGAAATTCTAGAAATCAAAAACACTGTAACAAATGAGAAATGCCTTTAATAGGATATCAGAAGACTGGACACCACTGAAGAGAGAATCAGTGAGCTTGAAGATATGTCAATAAAAACCTCCCAAACTGAAATGCAAAGAGAATAATAGCAAATAGATAACCCTAATGGGCTTTTAAACCTCACCTTAGACTCAAATTGCTTTCTAACATCAGAAGGGACTTGTGCAAGTGTATGCGTGTGTGTGTATAGGGAGAATATTGTCAATGTTTCTGTCTTTTGGGAGTCTTATAAACCCAGTTACTACAAAAGTAAAATTGACAACAGGGTGTGTACAGTACAAAGCACTTTGAAACCAGGATGTAACTATTATTTGCATTTAATCCCGTTAGTCTAGCAACTTCCAAAAGAACTCTCCGAAAATCATGGCTTATGTATAGCTTCTCTTAAAGTAGCCTCTAATTACACCTTGTTGACTGGGCTGTCAGCAGAAATTTTGTTTGTTTGTTTGTTTGCGGTACACGGGCCTCTCACTATTGTGGCCTCTCCCATTGCGGAGCACAGGCTCCGGACGCGCAGGCTCAGCGGCCATGGCTCACGGGCCCAGCCGCTCCGCGGCATGTGGGATCTTCCCAGACCAGGGCACGAACCCATGTCCCCTGCATTGGCAGGCAGGTTCTCAACCACTGCGCCACCAGGGAAGCCCTGTTGTTGTTGTTTTGAACACTAATGTATCCCAAGCATTTAAAATAGTGCTTGGAATATAGTAAGTGATAAATAAATATTTGTTAAATGAACAAATGATTGAAATTATATTACTGTTATGCACACAAGAGAAAGCCCTACCACAAATAACTTTGAAGAAATATTGTTCTTCATCAGTTAGAGTTTTATTAATTTTATTTATGTTTTCAAAGAGCAAACTTTTGGTTTTATTAATTTTTTTCTATTGTTTTTTTTATTTACAAGTCCATTGTTTTCTGCTCTTACCATCATATTTTCTTCTGTGTTTGCTTTGGGTTTAATTTGCTCTTCTTTTTATAGTTTCATAAGGTGAAAGCTTAAATCTTTAACGCCATTCTTCTTTTCAAATATAAATGTATAACTTACATTTCCCTCTGAGCCCTGCTTTAGCTGCCTCCCACAGATTATGATATGTTCTGCATTCTCATTTGTTCAATTCAGAATATTCAGAGACTTCGTCTTTGACCCATGAATTATTTAGAGGCGTTTTGTTAACTTTCCAAACATTTCAGATTGTCCAGGTGTCTTTTTGTTATTGATTTCTAGTTTAATTCCATTATGGTCAGAGAACACACTCTGTATGATTTCAAATCTTTTAAATTGAGGTTTGTTTTATTGTTCAGAATACTGTCTGTTCTGGTGAATGTTTCATGTGTCCTTGAAAAGAATGTGTATTCTGATGTTTTGGGTGAGATGTTCAATAAGGTCAAGTTGATTGAGAATGCTGTTCAGGTATTCTATATTGTTACTGTATTTCTATCGATTTGCTTTATTAATTACTGAGAGGAGTGTTGAGGTCATCAAGAATAACTGTGGATTTGCTTATTTCTCTTTTCAGCTCTTTTTTTGCTGCATGTGTTTTAAAGTTCTATTGTTAGAGGTATACACCTTTAAGATTATTATGTCCTAAAAGTATTTTGACATTAACATTCTGAAATGACCCTCTTTTTCCCTGGTGATAGTGTTTGTTCTGAAGTCTTTTTGATATTAATGTAGGCAGTCCAGATTTTATTTAGTGTTTACATAATATGTCTTTCTCCTTGCTTTTACTTTTAATGTGTCTTTATATTTAAAATGGCTTTCCTGTAGATAGTGTATAGTTGGGTGTTGCTTTTTTATTCAATCTGACAATCACCATCCTTTAATTGGTGTGTTTATGCCATTTATATCTACATATCATTATGGATATTATGCATGGATTGATATCTACAATTTTGCAAATTTTAAAATATTTGTTGCATCTGTTATTGATTCATTTTCTCTTCTTTTTCTTGCTTCTTTTTGATTAATTTTTGTAGTTCCATTTTATTTTCATTATCAGCTTATTATTTATACCTCTTTATTTTTTAGTGATTGCCCTAAGATTTACTATATATATGTATATGTGTGTGTGTGTGTATACAGTTTACAACAGTTTAATTTCAATTCCTGCATCCCATCTTTTGTGCTATTGTTATCATACATTTTATTTACATATATAAATCCACAATACATAGGTTTCCACATATATTAGGTGATTTGATAGTGTCATGAAGTTCTCAAATGCTCTGCTTTTTCCTCCTCCAATCTTTCTATCTTTGTGTTTCACTTTAGGTAGTTTTTATTGCCATATCTTCAAATTTTCTGACTCTTTCCTCAGCTATGTCAAGTCTTCTGATGAGCCTGTCAAAGGCATTCTTCATGTTCATTACTATTTTGTTTTTATCTAATATTTCCATTATCTCTTTCTTATACTTTCTACCTTCTCAGCTAAAAATACCCATCTTTTCACATATATTGTCTGTCTTTTCCATTAGAGACTTGAGTATATTAATTATAGTATTTAAATTTTTCTGATAGTTTCACCATCTGGGTCATATGAGTTTTGTTCTGTTGACTGCTTCACCTTTGTACACTTTTTACAGTGTTTTCTCTTGGTTTTGTGTGTGTGTCTCATACTTTTTGATTGAATGCCAGACATCATGTGTAAGACAGCAGAGACCGAGATAAGTCATATCTATGCCTGGCAATAGCACACCTATTCTCCTACAGTGAATGTAGGAGGTTGACTCTGTATAGTCAGAAGCTGAGCTGGATTTGAACTTTGTGTTGCTTCGGTTATCTTCAGTGCACCACTGTCTTCAAATTTCTCCTGTGTTATCTTGTGCTTATGTTGGGGGTTGGTCTTCCAGATTGCTTCTCTCAACATTCCTGACTCACCCTTACCTTTAGGCCTTCCCTGTATTCCTGCATGTCAGAGGTTCTCTCCATACTCGTCTCCTCCCGAGCAGATTGCTCTTCTTTGTTGCTCCTGTTTACTAGCCAGGAGGTGGGAGGAAGGGGGTTCTCTGTTATCCTGGACCAGTCTCAGCATTTTAGACAGGTCTTGGCACACTAGGTCTCTGGTGTCTCATATTGGAAAAACTTTCCTTAATGATAAGAATTCACTGTTTTCTTTTGGCCTTTAAAGAAAGCCTAAAACCATCAACCTGACCTGTAAAGGCTTATATATCTAGCCCTTCAGGTTTCTTCTTCAAACTTTGGCCAAAATGGACTTCTCTGAGCTTTTTCTTGTCAGAGGGCCTTTGTATGTGTGGGTTTCTGTCCTTAATAAGAGTATGTGATGACAAAGTCCACCAGCTGTCTTGCCAATGAGATAACACATGCTCTGGATGGCAGAGCAGAAAAAGAGAAGGAGCCTTGCTTCTTTATGACCACAGAGCTACCACACCAGCCCTGGGCTACCTAACTCATGACCTCATGCTATCTGACAGAAAAGTAAACTAATTTGTCTAAGCCTCTGTGTCCTCTTCTCCACCCGGGATTCTATTACAGTTATCCAAATGCAATTCCTAACTGATACAACCACTATCTCTGTTTAATTTCATGGGTGAAAATGATTAAGAAAAACAAAACTTTTTGCAGCATTAATTGCCTTTTTAAATCAAAATCAGTGTTTGATTTTAAAGATTATTAGTAGTTAGAGTGGAAAACCTCTAATTTCCTTTCTCACATTTTCCTCTCTCCCTTCTTTATTTTCTAGAAGCTACTACCCAGTTTCCTTCCTTTAATCCCTGTGATCTCAGTCTTGACTACAATTTTTAATTCTTCGTTTTGTTCTCCAAAATATCCATGCAACATGTTTGCCTAGTAATTCGATAACCCAGAGTCATGTCATTGCTATCTAAAAATTGGCACTTGCCATCTGCCTTTACAAGGATTAAGTTACTAGCCACTGCAGTAACTGACCTTCAATACACCCTGAAAGGAGTTCAGGGTGGAGATCAGGAATGAGGCACTCTGTGCTCTGGGAACAACTAGCAGAACAGGCCTTCAGATAGTTAGAAACTTTCAGGAGAAGATTTTATGAGCCCAAATACTTGCATCTTCTCATATGCAGTAAGACACTAAAATCATTCACAGAGACATCTGCTCCTCATGACTAGCAGCAACCTTCATGAGCCTAGCAGTCAAGTTTACTTTTTACAAAAAAAAAGTAAACTTGACTGCATGTATCCACCTCCACTAAAATCACCTATAATACTGACCTTCCCCCCTACCTCTTCAGAGAAGTTCCTCTGAGCTATTTGGGATGCTGTCTCCCAGGCTATAGCCCTCATTTTGCCCCAAATAAAACTTAACTCATAGGTCTTACATTGTGCTTTTTCAGTTGACATCATTTACAAATTGGATAAAAATGCCTTTCATATTTTCAAATACTTCATAGATAAAAATGCTGAGTAAGACTGGGAGAACGCAGAGCCCTGATACGCACTACTAGAGTATCTGTCCAGGTGGACCTAGATCAGCAAACTCTGAGTACAATCATTCAACAATTTACCAATGCACTAATTTTACTAATATACTGCCAATATTTCTATACCCTTCTATAAGAATATAATGAGGGAATTCTCCAAAAAGACTTCTCTAAAGTCTAGATACATTATGATTTCTTCATTTCCTTATCCACCTAACACAATCTAATTAATTGCTTGGCATCCAAATGACAAATTCTTTGGTTGCAAACATAGACTCAAGTCAACATTATTTATCTGAAATGCTCACACATCAATAAATAGAAATGTCTTTGAAACATTAACAGGGTACAAATCTGATCTTTAAATGTTTAGTTACTTGATGAAGGTAAGCTCTATCATGTACAATGGACTTCTAAATCACAATAGGATATTAGTTTTTGCAAGGAAATATTTGTAACTTTGAGACTACTCATTAATCAAATACACAAAGTATGTCACTCATCGATATATAGATTATCTGTTTCATCAGGCAGTTAAATATATCAATACTATTTTCTTCTTAAAACATGCAATTAATATTTCATAACATCACACACAGCAGTAGTTTAAATGCAGTACTAATTGTCTAAATTTACCAAAATGTGGTTAGCACAGAGCCCTGAACATAGCATAGCTCAATAAATATCCATTGAAGGATTAACATTATATTTAGAATGTACTAATTTGAGTGTTAGGATGATTAGAAGGGTAATTCAGGTAGGGAATCTATTATGTGGTGGTGGGGGAAGCACTGCATTCAGTTAGTACAAATAAACTAAGGGGAAGCCATGTAGGTCATCAGAAGTTATGAGAGACAAAAAGAAGGATTTGTGGAATGGTTGCCACACTTTTAAACACAATAGTGAGGGGGAGCTGAATAAAACCAATAGGATTCTTGACCAAGTACAATTCAAGTTCTCAGTTATAGAGTATTCACACTGTACTCCCGGTTGCCCTAGCAAAGGGACCTCTACCTTAAGGTAATGACATTATAATAAGAACAAAGTGTACTAATGAAGAAACAGTGATTAAAAATCGAGCCATACATAATCAAGTTAAAACATGCAACAGTCACCTTGAAGGAAATTGTGGTTAAATGGTATATACCGTTGACCCTTGAACAACATGGGTTTGAACTGCAAAGGTCTACATATACAGGGATTTTTTTCAATAGATACATACAGTACTACAGGATCACTGGTTGGTTGAATCTGCAGATGCAGAACCACGGGCACCGTGGGCTGTATATGGGACTTGAGCATCTGTGGATTTTGGTATCCAGGGCAGGTCCCGGAACCAGTTCCCCGCAGATACCCAAGGACCACTGTATGTGGCAAACACTGAGACCATGAGAAAAAGAATACACAGCACGAGTAAAAAGCTTCCGTTGAGCCTTGAAAGAGTTTTTGGGAGCTGCAAACCTTTTGCTCCCCTCTCTCCTTGAGTCACTGGTCACATGATTGCATATCAGCGTTACCTCTACTGCTCTACTCATTGGCAACACTGTCTAAGAGGAACAGAGGAAGGTTACCCTCTTGGTGTTGTATATAAATTGACTTGAGATGAAGCCTACTGCAAATTTCTTGACATAACCATCTTCTCAAAGTGTTAGGCTCCTTGAAGTGAGGGTAAGAGATGAGGATCAGTTCAGGATATAACAGGTTCAGTAGCCTAGAATTTGTTAATTCCTAATAGTGAAATGTCATGCAGCATTGCAAAGTATTTTAGCAAACATGTATGCTTCTCATTTATTTTGCTTCTCTAACTGAGGATCTTTGACTCTAAAGGAAATTTTAGTTGTAGCTCCTTGTGTCTAGTCCACACATGGGTATTGTAGAAAGATTCTACAATAATTTATGCTATTTAATAGGGGGTCTGCCAGAGAAAAAGATTTTTGGCCTGACTGTTCATCTAAAACAAAGACAAATTTAATCAATTGCAACGATTAACTGATTTTATCTGAAGAAAATTAGCCTAAATTTTTTTTTAATTAATAGTCTTTGCTTTTTAGATCAGTTTTAGGTTTATGGAAAAATTGATAGAATACAGAGAGTTCCCATATGTGCCCTCTTCCATTCACACCCACACAATTTCCACTATGATTAGCACCATACATTTGTTACAGCTGACGAGCCAATATTGATACATTATTCATTATAGTCCATAGTTTACATCAGAGTTCACTGTTTTGTGCAGGTCTACATGGATTTTGACAAGTGCATTATGTCATGTATCCACCATTACAATATCATGCAGAATAGTTTCACTGCTCTAAAATGCCCTGTGGTCCACCTATTTATCCTTCCCTCCTTCCACCCAAACCTCTGGAAACTACTAATCTTTCTACTGTCTCTATAGTTTGCCTTTTCCGGAATGTCATATAGTTGGACTCATACAGTATATAGCCTTTTCAGACTGACTTCTTTCACTTAGTAATATGGATTTAAGGTTCCTCCGTGTCTTTTCATGGCTTGATAGAGCATTTATTTTTATCACTGAATAATATTCCATTGTATGGCTTTTTAAAAAAACAATTATAAGCCCACATGCCTAGAGCTCATGCTCCGCAACAAGAGAAGCCACTGCAATAAGAAGCCCGTACACCACAACGAAGAGTAGCCCCCGCTCGCCGCAACTAGAGAAAGCCCGCGTGCAGCAACGAAGACCCAACACAGCCAAAAATAAAAAAATAAAATAAATAAATTAAAAATATATATTTAAAAATTATCACATTTAAAGATGTCTCATGATAAATTATTACTATTATAAACGATATTTCATTGTTAAGGACGGATTTATGCCCTCCCAGAATTAAGGGGAAATCTCCTGGTTCATTTCCCCTTGGGATATAGCTTTTCACTCACAGGTCTAGACTAAAGGTCTAGACTACTGAAGGGAAAAAGCTTTCCCTGATAATAAATGATGGATTATACTGATTAATGTTCCCCAATAGTTACAACATAAAAGGGTGGAACATATCGGAGGTACTGATATGAAATAAGGCATGTTAATAGGTACACACTGTAAGTTCTAACTATGCAGGAGAAATTATTTACAAAACCGTATTGCTTTATAAAATGAAGCAATTAGAACAAAACAATTTTTCTTTTGTTTAGAAAAATGCCCAAATCTAATCTAATTTGCTGCAGCTGGACACCACCTGCAGATGACTGTTTAAGTACTCTGAACATTACACACTTATCTTTTAAATATTGATAATGCCATTTTTCATTTCCTTGACATGAAATCCCACAGGGAATAATTATGCTAATAAACCTTAATGATTCTTGCAAATAAATGATCAAACCAAATTGCTACTGTTGATTTATATTAATGGATGCCTTTAGGATGAGATTTGCCAGTACGGTGCTGCCTCTTGAATCTCAATTCATCTTATTTAGCTGAAGAGCGTACATAGTTTGTTAAATAGACGGACTGTTTAAAATATAATGTGTGCAGTTTTTGCACTTCATAATGTTCAAGCATTACCAACTTGCCTTGTGGCAAATCTGCATTTAATGGTTTCATCGTATATAACTTCCTTTTGTACTTTTTCTCTCTATTATATGCAGTTAGGAAATGACTACGTTCTGGTTGATTCAGAATAGGCCAGCTTCCATGTGTTGAATCTGGTTGTTCTGTTAAGACAATGAAATCTGTTTCTAGATATTTTAGCCACCATAAGCTGGGAATCACATTGACTATGTGAGGATGGGATCAAGTGTCACATAATTGTTTGGGGTGGGGGGAAGGGCACTATTAAATGGCTTATTTGTTGCCCCATTTAAACCTAGAGTAGTGGGTCTCTTCCTCTCCTGCTCTCCCACTTTCACTCTTGCTCTGGCACCCTCACCCACCAAGTCTACAGGGACCAGGAAGTTGCTGACTTTGTAAATTCTAAAGTAAAACTGGAAAATAACTGCAGAATTGCTATATACTCATTTCCAGGGCTGGGGAACACTACACAGAAAGAAGCCTTATTCGTTGTAGATACGAACACAATTTTATCTGGGTAATTTTGTAAAAAGCCACTTTTGTTTAAAATACCATATAATTGGGAAAAAATTACCTTCATACAGATAATTGCCTCAAATGTCCTTTTTTTGTGCCTTGAATGTCAAATTCTAAGCATAGGAGAAAAAGTAGAGACAAACAGGTATAGAGACAGAATTGAATGAAAGTGATGTAAATTAGTAGTAAAATAGGGGATTGGAATATATAAAAAATCATGTATACATAAACAGGGTATGGAACTTGTGATATGAAATAACAGTTGCTTAGGGATTTGTCCAGTGTTACAGTGCACAGAGACTGTAATTTGGTTAGTGGTGAAGCAAAGATGACCACACTTAATTCACTGTGACGAGCAGAGGCATCCGCTTCTGAATTATAAAGCTCTCAATGATTTTTAGAAGTATACATATTAATATATATATAAACTACCTTTATAAAGGTATTTTTTTCATTTCTTAGCTTTAGAAAAAGTGCCTAATTTGATCAAATTTGGTACATTTATGGCAATTTTTTCTAATTAAAAATTAACAAGACTCCAACTTACAAACCACTAAATGCATTTATTCATTGTAAAATTTTCTAATTTAGCAAAAAATGAGGGGTGATTGAAATATGCAATGATAAAAGAATGATTAAAGTAAATGATAGCACATCAGCTATGTACCTAGAGAAATGTGGGTGTGTCTGGAGGGCTGGAGGGCAGGCCAGGGAGAGGTGATTTGTGGGGAGCCTAAGCACCCTCACAGGAAAGGAGAACGACTGGGCACTCAGAACCTGAGGAGTAACTCTAAGGTCCTAGGAGAGGAACAGGGACACAATAACCCTCCAGGAGGAATGGCAGATGAAGAAGGCAGCCCCCTGGGGAGGGAGTCAAAGGACCCAAGCTGGCTGCAGGAACTTGGAGCCAGGCAGAGAAGTACTGGTACTAGGCTGTTTCCATTGTTCTGTCCTCAGACCCAGCCCTGCTACGTCCATTGCTGGAGGGGAGGGAGGAGTAGGGAGTGTGAGGGGGAAAGAGAGAAAGAGAGAAGCTGTATCCATCAAGTGATAGAGCTAACAGAAAAGAATGGTCCAGAAATTCTGTAACAAGCTTACCTTGAGGTAATAGATGGCAACGTGTATACAGAAATGTAGTGGAAAACAGTTAATATTAGAAAGTATTATGCTGGTACCTTATCATCTATTGAGCACCTACTACATGCCAGTCACTTCGTATATAATTGTCTATAATCATCAGAACAACCCAGTTCGTTTTACAAATGCAGAAAACAAGATTCAGAAGAAACAACTTGCCAAGTTCACAGAGAGGGACAATAGTGGGACAGAGTTTTGTACCAAGTCTGTCTCCCCAGCTCATGCTCTTTTCATGAGTTCAGAATTTTTCAAACTGTGGATCACGAACAGTATTTAAATAGAAATAGAATAGCCAGAAAAACATTAGAGGGCATCAAATCTAGTAAGATGGGTATTGTTTTGTGAAACTTCAGTTATTGAAAGAAAGAATGCATGTATATATTGGATCATGACGTAAAATGTGTTTCTCACTATGGGTCAAGCTCAAAAAAGTTTAAAAACTACTGACTTAGATCACATTGCCTCTCTTTCCCAATCTTAGGGAGATGCTCTTCACTTCTGAATTATAGCAAATTTCTCATTTTACGGAATGTTTTCCACAAACTATACCAGTCCTTTTAACGATTATGGATTAGTATATCAAGATGATCCTCATTTATTCTTTCCTATGCAAACCTAACCTTCAGTTTTGTTAAAATATGCATTATAATTAATGTCTATAATAAAATGCATATGTTAACAATAGATCATAGATTACATAACACACTTTTAATTTATACATAATAAAATATGTAATATACTAATAGTATATACATTACACAGTTTATGTTCTGCATAGGATTTATAGAACAAGAATAGTAACTATTTACTGAGTATCCAGTACTCTTTGATTTGTGTCCAGATAAGGAATAACAATTATGTTTCTTCAGAGGCAGAGACTTCCCCATTTTGGAAATGGGGAGTGCTAGGGGAAACTTATCCAGGCATAAAGGCTGTGCCTGGAGAGAAGGGAAACAATGGTTTCAATCCTAATTTTAGAAACAGTCAGTGCCAAGGATTCCAATTTTAGATAAGCAGATACATTTATGGGATTCCAGGCAACAGATCCTTCCATCTAACCCATCTCCCTGGAGACTGTTAGCAAGCTTACTAAATTTGCTTGGTCTTCCATGCAGTGCTTCTTGCCCACATACCAACATGGGGTTCAACACATAGAGGGGAAAACCTTTATTATCATAGGTTTCGGTATACAAGATACTATGGGGAGAATGACAGAATAACCAGGAAAACAAGGTGACTATGGCCTGCAAGGAAGTATCAGTCATGAAAGTAGCCAAAAAAGGAAGAATAAAGGAATGAATAGAGCCAGAAGTGAAAGAACATATTTCCTTGCTTTCTATGATTACTTAATATTTCACTGGATCTCTAGTCTTTTCTATATTAATATACCCATGGCAACAGTTATCTGCTGTACATCTCTCTATAATACAATTCTGTTCCTTAGGGTTTTCCTTTCCTCATAGATATACCTAAGAAATAGCAAAATTACAGCCCACTAAGGCTAATCCAGCCCCTTAGTTCTTTAAAATCCATTATAGTACCTAGCATCTGGTGACCTGAATTAAGCTAATGTATTTTACTGAATCTACAATACATCAGTGGTAGGATGCACCGTTATTTTATTCATCAGTAAAGAAGAAAAAAACTCTGCCACACATCATCAATTTTAAGACCTATCCCAATTTCAGAAAGGTTAAAATGGAAAAAAAAAAAAGTATAGCTTAGAATCTATGAAACATGGAATTTTTTCATGAAGGAGCACAGTTAAGGAATTATAATAATGGGAACGACAACAACCAAACAGAAACAATTACTATGCAGCCCTCACCAGCAGAGTAGGATCCTAATTCTTTTTCAAGTTATTTTTTTTTATCCCTCCTTGGCATCAACCAAGGCAATTGTTATACTCTGCATCAGCTAAGGTCTTCTGAGACGCAGATGCCAAGACAGAATTGGTCTGTCAAGACATTTATTTTGGGAAGGGTCTATAAAGGATGAAAGAGGAGGGGAAGCAGAGGTAAGCAGGGAGAGCCTTCAGAACTGCTACAGATCTGACACCTGTAAAAGGAGAGAGGAAACAAAAAAGGAGGAGCCTCAAACTGCAGCACAACTGAGAAAGTCTCTGCCAGGCCAATGGGGAGTCCCCAAGCAAAGACTCTGCATTAGAGGTGTCCCATGTTGGGCCCAAAACACCCAGCTATGCTCAGGCATTGGCTGGGAACAGCTTCGGGAGAGCGAGGGCTCAGCATGAATGCTGCTGAGATCCAAATGCACAGCAACTGGAGGTTCTTGGACACCCATTACCCTTGCAACAGGTTCTCTTAAAGGGAGATTTGAGCAGAACACCTCCTGGCTGCCACACTGACAAAGGGCATGCCTCCATGCTTCCCGCAATTACAGTAGCTGTCTCATTTCCGCTAATCTTCTCATATGTCATCTTTGTTATCATAGCTACCAGACTGATAACTTCTCAAAAAATACTCTGCATACCAGCTTTTTCTACTTACGTCTTACAATCAGGCCCATAGAATCCTTAAGGGATGGCATGGCTTGCAAGTTACCATCAGGATTAGGTGTCATTCACACCGTCAAATTGGGACCCCTGTTTTTCCACAAGTCCACACAGCGCTGCTCCTGTCTCCAGGAGTGTGTAGACCAGGACACGGCCCCTCCCCACTCCCCCTTTGCTGCATAAACATTATGGAGCAGGCTTCAAATTTTAAAAACGGAGGCTTGGAAATCCTTCCAAGGAGACATTCATGAGACGAACTCCCAGAAAAACCCATGTTCAAATAATATTTCATGATCAGATGCAAAGAAACTCATAAAAGCTTTAAGGATGCAATATGAACCTAGTTACAGGACTCAGTGGCAAGGACAGACAGTATCTTTGACCTTGAACAAATCATTTAACCTCCCTGATGTGTGTTTCCTCGTCTATAAAATGAACAGAGTAGTCTAGATGATCCTTGAGGCCTCTTCTAGCACTAACATTATATGAAATAAAAGTCAGCTTAAAGATTAATTGGGTTTCTCAGCCTCAAGCAATTAATTACACTGTCGCTGCCCTTTAACAGACCCATCACAGAAGAAAATTAGATTCAACTGACAGATTCTAATCTTTACCAATTCATGTTGATTTTAAGTCCAACACTATTTTTTAAGATTTGCAAATTAATCCTTTCAAAACAGGTTCAATAGCTTCCTGGGCAAGGAATTTGACTTGACAGACTTAATACTAAGGCCGTTCTTTTCCATTAAAAAAAAAAGTCTTTGTGCTGACATTTTTTTTTTTTTTTTTTGCATTCAGAACCTCAGCAGAAACTCTACCAGAGTTTTATAAAATGATAGACAGTGGTTTTGTGAAATTCTTTACCAAGTGCTCAAGGACATCTGATCAGGGATTTTAGTTCTGTCCACACCTACTTCATCTAATTCCATTATGTTTTTCTTATTCTTCTTTGGCTTCAAATAGCCTTTACCTTGGGTCAACATTGAATTACTAGTAGAAAAGACGTTGGTAAATTTTCTAGCAAAAAAATAAACAAAAAAACCCCCACAGTTTCGATTTCCCGTTAATAAGGAAATATTTTATGTTATCCTCCTTTTAACATCTATTCATTTAAACAATGCTTTATTTTCCTACTTTTTCCTTAAATATTACAGTCATATCTAGTTTAGATTTTAAAACTTAAATCCCACAACTTTTAGTTTCTTGAACTTTGATTGCTGGTATCTAGTTTCTACTTTTATATCATGTCCAATTTCATTGGTAATATTTCTGATTACAGAAAGATATGGAGAATAATATGACACCCATGTTTTCATACAACGTAAGAAAAACTATGGAAGCTGTTTTGTGCACTTGTAAATATCACCCTGTCTCATTTTGTCCTTCTAGAGATAACACTATTCTGTATTTAATAGCATTTATCATTCTCATGCATGTCTTTATACTTTTAATACCATGAATCAATTCAATCTCTGAAAAAAATGTGATATTATTTTGCATGCTTTAATGATAAAACTGAGCCATACTTCTGCAAATAGCTTTTAATTCCACATTGTGCTTGTGAAATTACATGGTAGTACCCATACATCTACTTTATTTGTTTTCTCCAAGCTCTGGCTTATATTTTTACTTTCTCTAAGATCCCTTTTAAATGCACACAAATTTTAAGTCCAATGTAGTCAAATCTATCAATTGTTTCCTTTATGTCTTATGGGGGGGGTTGCCTTATTTAAACAATCCTTTAATAATGTGAGTTTATAAAGCTTTTCATGATCCATCTATAATTCACCTAGAATTTACATATCTTTTATATAATGTGATATAAGTATACAATTTTATTATTCTTTTGTCCATATGGATAACCATTGTCCCAGCATCATTATCTTTCCCTAATAATTTACAGTGCACCAATTTCATGGTTATTTAATTACTATGTGTTTCCTATAATACTTTTATATAATACTATTATTATGTAAAATTATAATAATATTTGACCAGATTTGCTGTTCTTCAAACTTCCTTGGCTATTCTCTGCCCTCAGTTCATATATATAAACTTAAATTTCCCTTGCCAAGTTCCATGAAAAAAAAAAAACTGATTGGAATTTCACTGAATCTGTGGACCAATTTGGAGAAAACCCTGTGTCTTTATGGTAGTATGTCCTCCCATCCATGTACACGGTACATCTCTAGAATGCCTTTTTAAAAATTTTTTAATTAAGTTTTGTAATTTTCTCTATAAAGATCTTGTGCCTCTTTTTGTTAGGTTTATTCCTAGTTACTTTAAATTCTTTGCTGCTGTCACAAATAATATCTATATCATTTAAGGTCCAAGTAGGAAAGAGCAGCTCATCTGGGTCATTTACAAAGATGTAAGCAGGGTTTAAGGAAACCGGAAATTGTACAGTACTGAGGGGAACCGTTACCACTCCTAACCCTAAAGGCAAGGGGAAGAGGCAATTTTCCAGAACCCAAAGTAAAAAACTGCTACTTTGATGGGAGCTGGGAGCTTTGGTCAAGGGATACAGCCAGCCAGGAACAACCTCACAGGAAGAGAGGTGAGGCAATATAATCCCCATCCTCTTTCACCCTTCCTTGATCTCCCGCTGCTTAAACTAATGAGAAGCCAAAGAACAAGGGAGCCTCTTATCACTAGTCAATAAGGCATTACCAAGCATGGACAAGAGTAGAGAGTAAATACGGAGGGACAAATAGACATCCAGCACTGTATCTTTTACAAAATTAATTTTCTGCTTATTGCTGTTATATAAGAATGCAAATTGTTTCTGCATATTGACTTTACATCCACTAGTCTTTCTGAATTCCATTTAAAATTATAATCATTTCTGTTATCTCTTGAGTTTCCATGTTTATAAACTTTTTTTGCTTTTCTTTCCTCTCCTTATACCACTAAAAATTTTCCCTTCCTTATTGAACTGGCTAGAACCTACAATAAAATGACAAATAGAAGAACTAATAGGGGCAACCTTAACATATGTTTGACATCTCACCTCTAAGTATGATGTTTGCTGCAGATTTTGTTTGTTTTTTGCTTTATTATTGCAAAAGCATTATATGTACATTGTTAGAAAGCAAGAATATAGATAACTAAATATAAGAACAGAACACTATGTTTCTTTACCCAGAGATTATGACTATTAACACTTTAGTGAACTGTGCACATATATACTTATAGATTTTTAACAGAAATTATACTGTATATGCTGTAATATAAAAGTTACACATTGGAAACTGCTTTTCACACTGTAGGTGTTTTATTCCCTTGTTTGTGAAGAGTTTTAATCCTGAATGGGAATTCAGTTTTATCAATTGGACCCTTCCCTTATACCATACACAAAAGTTAATCCAAAATGAATCAAAGACCTAAACCTAAGAGCTAAAACTGTAAAATTCATGGAAGAAAACATAGGGTAAAAAGTTCATGACATTAGATTTGACAGTGTTTTCTTGGACATGACAACAAAGGCCCAGGTAACAAAAGAAAAAATAGATAAATTGGACTACGTAAAAATAAAAATCTTCTGTGCATCAAAAGACACAATCAACAGAGTGAAAAGTCAATCCAGCGAATGGGATAAAATATTTACAAATCATATATCTGATAAGGGGTCAATATCCAGAATATATAAAGAACTCATACAAGTCAACAACAACAAAAACCCAACCAATTTTGAAAATGGGCAAAGGAGTTGAATAGACACTTCAAGGAGATAGAAATGGCCAACAAGCACATGAAAAGATGCTCAGCGTTACTAATCATTAGGGAAATGCAAATCAAAACCACAGTGTGATATCATCTCACACCTAGTAGGAGAACTACTATTAAAAAAAAAACAAGGAAACAACAATTGTTGGCAAGGATGTGGAGAAATCAGAACTCTTGTGTTGGTGGGAATATAAAATGGTGTAGCTGCCATGGAAAACAGTTTGGTTCTTCCTTAAAAAAATTAAAATAGAATTAGCATACAATCCAGCCATCCTACTTTTAGGCATATACCCAAAGTAACTGAAAGCAGGTCTTGAAGAGATATTTGTACACCCAAATTCATAGCAGCATTATTCACAATAGCCAAAAGGTGAAAGCAGCCCAAGTGTCCTCAGATGGATGAATGGATAAACAAAATGTGACATATACATTCGAGGGAATATTATTCACCTTTAAAAAGAAATGAAACTCTGACACATGCTACAACCTGGATGAACATTGAAGACATTGTGCTAAGTGAAATAAGCCACTCACAAAAGGACAAATACTGTCTGATTCCACTTGCATGAGATACTTAGAATAGTCAAAGTCATAAAGCCAGAAAGTAGAATGGTGGTTGCCAGGGCCTGGGGGAAGAGACAAGAGCAGAGAGTTATTGTTTAATGGGCACAGACTTTTCAGTTTTGCAAGAAAAGAGTTTGGGAGATGGATGGTGGTGATGGTTGCATAACAATGTGAATATACTTATGCCAATGGACTGTACACTAAAAAATGGTTAAGATGGTAAATTTCATGTTATGTTTATTTTACTACCAAAAAAAGTGTGCAGGTGAATGAATCACACTCTCCAGATGGTCTGATTCAGGAGGTTATGGGTAGAGCCCTGCATTCCCCTCTCACAGTCTTCACAGAAAAGCCAAAACAAATTATTTGAGATTCCCTTAAATGAAAGGAAGTAGGATGGAAGAAGCAATAGAAGAATGCAGTATAAATAAATAAAAAACTAAACCTGATTCCTTTCAATTCTACTGGATGCTAATCTTTCCGGATGCCTTCAGTGAAACCTTGACTTTATATTTTAGAAATTATTCTCACCTGTAGCGGGCAAGATACCAAAGCCTTTACCAACACTGTTATAATTTCAGAGAGAAACTATGGTTTTCATTTTAACTTCCCTTTTCTCTCTATTCCATTTTTTCTTTTTCTGATTATTGCAGCTTGATTTTCTTGTGTTTGGTTTTAAATAAATAAAACTTAACTCCTCAAACTTTCTTAAAGTTTGATGTCTAGAAACAGATCCACAAATTGTATCATTTATTCAGGTTGCATTTATACCTGTAGCTAACTTTCTTCCAATCAGAGAAACTATATTACTGGTAATCACGTTGCCCTTAGAGTCACTGTCTCCCGCTACTGACTACAACAATCTTTTAGCATCCCTTAGCAAATGTGTCAAGTGGATGCTTGTCAGAGATAACAGAAATTTTACCAAAATACTATGGAGATGTGGTCCCAACTCCAAGGAAGCATAGAGATGAGTTCATTCAGACACATGAATGTAAAGTATAAAAATAACACACATTTTCAATAGAATTTTCAAAGACATTTGCCTGTTAACTGTTTTTATCCTCTTCCTTTTACCTCCACTCAGAACACCCACCTACTACCTAACTGGTTCATAGTGGCCCTTCAATAACTATTTGTTGAGTGAATAAAGACGGAGCAAATTCAACTAGAAAAGACAACATGATAGGAAGAAACACTTCTCTTAAACATAAAAATCAACAGGCATTCTAACATAGAAGTTTAAAATTTCCAAATAAAATACCTAGATTAAGGAATACGTGTGCTAGAAACGTTTTAGGTTTTACAGAGACCTGTTTTTCCTACCCAGTTAATAATACCTTAGTGGAGCAGAGCCTAAGTCGGCTACCAGATCAAAATTTAAAATTCTGTTCTTAAGTTTTATGCTTTCTTGTGAGAAAAGCAGGTTGTTGAGTTTGGTGAGTCTACATCTTGTTCTTTTCAGCTAGGGAAGGCTTTTCGGTATAGGAAAATACAATTCCTTGACTGACTTATATCTTTTGTGATGGACAGAAATGGCTATTCCTGGACTTGCAATGACAGCAATGGCCACTCCTAACTTAACATTTAATATTACCTTTGCTACCAATAAATTATCTAATCCAGTTCCCACAGTTGAATCTAACTTTAAAGAGGGAATCTATCTCATTGGTTTCAACTCTGCATGGAAACTTCTTTGTTGCTATTTTATTTACTTAACTGTATATATTAAAAGAATTAGCAGTTCAACCAAATCTATCTGCCCCTTTCTTTGTCCCAGAAATTGTCCAAGTGACTCTCAACCTAATCTTATACCTGTGAACTCATTCTGAGCAAACAATAATACCTAATATTTACTGGTTTTACTATGCACCATCAGCACTTCACATGCATTGTCTAATTATTTTAACAACTCTAGGAGTAGGAGCTCTGGTCATTGTAAATTTAGAGAGGAAGAAACTGAGGATCAGAGCAGATAGTTTAGGATGCCTAACATAATACAACTACTAAGTTATGAAGCCAGGATTTCAGAGTCACATGCCAAGCCACTGGACTATATTGCCATCCAAACAAAAACACTGAGTAGAGCCTCCCTAGCAATAAACCAAAGCTGCAAGGAAAAAAGGGAACTTCCGTCATCATCCTCAGTTGCTGGGAGTAGTGCAGGGAGAGGGATATAGGCTCATGATGCACCTGATACCAACTCCTAGTTCCAACCACAATATTAGAATTCCAGACAAGTAGACCATCTCAAATAAGAATCTATTATTTGTGGGGCTTCCCTGGTGGCGCAGTGGTTAAGAATCTGCCTGCCAATGCAGGGGACGCGGGTTCATGCCCCAGTCCGGGAAGATCCCACATGCCGCGGAGCAGCTGGACCCGTGAGCCATGGCCGCTGGGCCTGCGCGTCCGGAGCCTGTGCTTCGCAATGGGAGAGGCCATAACAGTGAGAGGCCCGCGTATCGCAAAAAAAAAAAGAAAGAATCTATTATTTGCTTAATGCTCACTGGGACATGTGTTGAACTTACTAAGTATAACTTCTTTGCTCTTTCATGTCCATGTTTTTGCAGAGATGAACAAGGTATAATTTAGTCTTATTTCAGAGACCAAATTTGCCAGATTGAAAAACCATAGCAGAAAGAAGGTCCTTTTGTCTTTGTCCGTGTGCTAGGCCTGAGCAATAAAGCCAACAATCATGGGTCCTTATTGCCTCAATTACATGATAAGAATCATCTTTTTTTCCTTTATGTGGGTTGTCTCAGTTTTATTTCCCATCTCTGAGCCACAGAACACATTAATTCTCAATTACGCTTACTCAGGGCCCCAGTTGGCAGTCCTTACACAGACAAAACTATAATGGGAAGCCTGGGTAATTAGTTCCTCCAACATCATCTAGGCTGAGGGTTTTATTTATTTCTTTTAAAGAAAATTCTGGGACATGGACTCAAATGAGTCTGCAGGATTAATGAGAGTCGAATCTTACTTTTCTAATCAGCCGGACTGGCCACTGCAGATGGCCAAGAAACAATCTGAGAACCCTCGTACATCCTGTGAGTGCTTCACAAAATGCTAAATAAGAATGACAACAACATCAAAAAACAAAGTTCTCGTCTGCATATGAATATAGCACATGTTATGGACAGAAAAGTGAAAGTATTTCAGAAGCACAGCATGAACAAGAAAAGATTTCTCAGTAGTAAAGCCAACTCAGTGGAGGGAGATTCTTAGTACATAATTAATCAAACTGCCTTGCAATCGATACCCAGACTAATATTAGCAACCAAAAAGCGACATTAACATGAAAACACTAGGTGTAATGGATGCTGTGTCGTGTTGCCCAGATCTGTATTCTGGTATAAGGACTTATTTTCCTAGATGTTAGGAGTGCTGTCACTAGATACCCCTCAGCTGTCAGTCCTCTCCAGAAATTGCCCTTGGCCACACAGCCCCCTCTCACACGGGATCAGCTTGCATCCAACGTCTGTCTGATGTGGGAGTTTGAAACCCTAGCTTCCTCACTGCAAGGGGAGTCAACTCTAAAAGGCCACCCCAGCTCTTCTGAAGAGCTCTGCAGAGGCTGAGCTGAGGCCTCTGTGGAAGCTGCACTGATCTCAGCATTTCCCTCTGCCCAGTCCTGCCTCCTTCCCTTCCACAAACGTTGACCCCAAGAGTGCTCCCTGCTACATGCTCTGCATGCTAATCTCCATCTCTGAGTCTACTTCTCAGGGAACCCAAATTTGAATACTAGGGAAATTAAATTCTTTGTTTCTAACGTGTTATTAAAATATAAGTATTACCTTATAATAAAGAAATGTTTTCAACTAGCATTTAAGAATACTATAACGTATTGTTTAGGCATTTAAAAATCATTATTTTCTTAAGGATTTAGGTTGGGCTGGTTGATTTACTGTGACAGAAAAACAGTCAGGAGGGTAGACTACCAAACTGTCAAGCCCCCATATGCAGGAAATGATACTGGGGATTGCGGAGTGGAACAGGAAGTACACGGGAGAGGGAGAGATTTGGAGGTTGCTGGTCCCACTGGAATCCACACAGAAAGTCTTTTGTTAAGACCTATAGCAATCCAGCTTTCTATAGGACTGATTCCCTCCAGTGACTCTGTCAAAGGCATTACAGCATGGTAAAGAAAATTTAGTATGGCCATCAGCTGCCTTCCCTCTGCTTTTAGTCCCTTCTGTTCTTGGTCTGATCTCTCAGAAAATCCTTTTTCCTGAATCTTTTATTAGCCAATAGACACATGCTGAAGGCATTTGAATTTTGGTAGAGAATTCAAGAGGCGGTGAAAACCTTCCAACATAGAGGCATGAATCTGAATTGCCAATGGGAGAGTTTCAGACACCATGACTAGAGGAAGGAAGGAAGTTTAGGGCAGACAGCCTGTCTACCGGCTAAGGCAGAGACTCTCCTAAAACACCTCTGACAGGGTCTTTAATTAATTATGCCTTGTGCTGAGATTATTCATCTACCTCACAGTGACAACTTGGTAGTACAGTCTGCTTCACTATCAGTTTGAATTCCAAGTCTGCATTTAACAATTCATTCAGGGCTTCCCTGGTGGCGCAGTGCTTGAGAGTCTGCCTGCCGATGCAGGGGACGCGGGTGCGTGCCCCGGTCCGGGAAGATCCCACATGCCGCGGAGCGGCTGGGCCCGTGAGCCATGGCCGCTGAGCCTGCGCATCTGTAGCCTGTGCTCCGCAACGCAACGGGAGAGGCCACAACAATGAGAGGCCCGCGTACCGCAAAACAAAACAAAACAAAAACAATTCATTCAACAGATAACTACTGAGAAACTACTGGTAATAAACAAAACAGACAAGTCCCCTGTCTCCTCCTGGGGGGGAGGGAGACAGAAATAAACAAATACCATGATTTCAGATAATAATAAGAGCTAAGAAGAGAATAAAGCAAGGTTAAAATAGAGGACCACTGCGGGGAGGGATAGTGACCATTTTAGCTGTGAGAGGCTAGGTCAGCAAAGACTCTTTTAAAGAGATAGCATGTGAGCAGAGATCTGAACACTGTAAGCATCAAGCCACATGAAGATTTAGGCAAAGAGCTTGCGAGGCAAAGGCTATCACAAACAGCAAAAAGGAGGCACAGCAGGAACAGAGTGAATGAAGGGGAGAGTGAGGGAGAGGTTGGATAGTAGGAAAGGTCAGATCACAAAGAACCTTGAAGGCCAGACTAGAGAGTTTGAATTTTGTTCTCTATATAATAGGGAGCCACTGGACAGATTTTTAAAGAGGAAGAGATATGATATGATGTAAGTTTTTGAAGAGCCCTTTAAGGGCTGTGTGAGCTGTAAAACAGCAAGAGTGAAGTCAGGAAGAACAGTCGGGAAGCCATGGCTGTGGAACAGTGAGGGCTGAGAATGGTGGTGGCAGAGGTGATGGGAAGTGGTTGGGT
The DNA here is from genome assembly GCF_964374135.1 of Grampus griseus. Classification (NCBI taxonomy): domain Eukaryota; kingdom Metazoa; phylum Chordata; class Mammalia; order Artiodactyla; family Delphinidae; genus Grampus; species Grampus griseus. The sequence continues at coordinate 100,057,752 of NC_139018.1, forward strand.
CTAGAATGTAATTTAGAAATAAACTATCAGAATTTGATGATGGATTAGATGTGGGGAATGACAAAAACATTTACTCAGGGACTTCCCTGGTGGCACAGTGGTTAAGAATCTGCCTGCCAGTGCAGGGGACATGGGTTCAATCCAGGAAGATCCCACATGCTGTGGAGCAACTAAGCCCATACGCCACAACTACTGAGCCTGCGCTCTAGAGCCCGTGAGCCACAACTACTGAGCCCGAGGGCCACAACTACTGAAGCCCACGCGCCTAGAGCCTGTGCTCTGCAACAAGAGAAGCCACCTGATGAGAAGCCCGTGCACCACAACAAAGAGTAGCCCCCGCTCGCCACAACTAGAGAAAAGCCCACACACAACAACACCCAAGGCAGCCAAAAATAAAAAATAAATAAATAAATTTATTAATAAAAAGAGTTCATGTACCACAATGTTCATTGCAGCACTATTTACAGTAGCCAGGACATGGAAGCAACCTAAGTGTCCATTGACAGATGAATGGATAAAGAAGATGTGGCACATATATACAATGGAATATTACTCAGCCATAAAAAGAAACGAAATTGAGTTATCTGTAGTGAGGTGGATGGACCTAGAGACTATCATACAGAGTGAAGTAAGACAGAAAGAGAAAAACAAATACCATATGCTAATGCATATATATGGAATCTAAAAAAACAAAACAAAAAAGATTCTGAAGAACCTAGGGGCAGGACAGGAATAAAGACACAGATGTAGAGAATGGACTTGAGCACTCAGGGAGGGGGAAGGGTAAGCTGGGACGAAGTGAGAGAGTGGCATGGACACATATACACTACCAAATGTAAAATAGATAGCTAGTGGGAAGCAGCTGCATAGCACAGGGAGATCGGCTCAGCTCGGTGCTTTGTGACCACCTAGAGGGGTGGGATAGGGAGGGTGGGAGGGAGACTCAAGAGGGAGTTGATATGGGGATATATGTATATGTATAGCTGACTCACTTTGTTATACAGCGGAGACTAACACACCATTGTAAAGCAATTATACTCCAATAAAGATGTTAAAAAAAAAAAGCTCCTGGTGATTCTTATGTGCAGCTAAGACTTAGAACCATTGATGTAAAGATTGGGAATAGGAGGTTAAGCCAAAATGCCTAGAATGAAAGGGGCCATCAGTAAGGTAGGAAGAAAACCAGCAGAGTAATGTCTTGGAAGTTAAGTGAAGGGTATGTTCCAAGAATGAAATGGTCAGCTGTGTCAAATGCTGATGAGAAGTTAAGTCAAAGAGGGAAGACAGGGCAAGAGTGGGGTGACCTAAATGTGAAAATTTCTGGTGGGGCTGTGGGGATGAAGGCCTGCCTGGCGTGGAGAGTGAGGAAGTAGAGACAGATGCTGTGTCCTGTGTTCTCTCTGCCCCAGGACCACCCAAGTGCTGGGCTCAGATCCAGGGACTCTGGCTGCCCCTTGTCCAGCAGCTTGGATATCCAGTGCCCCTCAAGTGATACCATCTCAACTACTTACTCATTCAGCCAGGCAACACCGACTCCACAACCTCATTCAATACCTGCTGAGCACTTAGATGTGCTAGTCATTGTTAGGCAATGGGGATAGAAAGTCAAATAAGATACACTTCTTGCTCCCATGGAATTTTCAATCCATTGAGGAAGAGAGTCACAGATAATTACAACAAAGTAGTCATCCTGATTCTACATCCACCGTGTTTATCTACTTTCCATTCCCATTTCCACTAACCTAGTTTAGGCCTTGAAAATGAATAACAGCGTCCTAAGCGATCTCCCTATATCCAGTCTCTCCCTTCTTGCTAATCTAGTTTAAACATTGCAGCCAAATTCCTTTTCCTAAAGCACAACTCTGTTCATGTCATTCATTAATTGTGGAAGCATACATTTAGCACCTACTTAATACAAATTCAGTCTTCCCTCCTGTGATGTTAGGGTCAATTTCTAGTTCCAAAATCCTGATTTTGTCATCTCAATCAGAAGTAACCGTAGCAGTTACCTAGTCCATGCATGAACCCTCTTTGTGAATCTCTATAAATCCTAAGTGGATAGGTGGATAAAAGCACATCCAGTTGGTCCTTAAACCTCCAAGGATGGAGAATTCACTTTTGAAAAAGAGTTCAGTACATGTTCAAGAATTCGGAAATTTTTATAAATTCTTCCTTTGTAGTGCTTCCTGCTTACTGGTTAGAGTGCAAGCTTTTTGGCCAGCATTCAAGGTCTGCTACAATTTGACCCTGAGGCATTCTGGTCTTAGCTTCTAATATTCTCCTTCATGTTTTCTTCCGTGAATGTGCTTTCACACCACCACACTTTCCCCTATTCCCTCATAGCCAGATCCTTCAAGATGGGGCTCAAGTACCACCTTCTCCATAAAACCACCCTGAGTCCCTCAGCAGACCAATCATCTCCCTCACCTGAGATCCCTCAGGCTTATTTTTACCTTCCTTGTGGGTTTCTCCCTTTGGTGATTGGGGCACGACTCCTATTTTCCATGCTTCACTGAAAGGTCCGTGAGAGCTGGGCCCATCTCTTGGGCACCTCTGTCTCCTGCACAGCGCCCAGCACAGTGACTTGAAAGTTTCATTAGACACCTGTGGGATAAATAAAGCAGCAATTCTCTGGATCTGTTTCCCATTTTGTGCAAGAAGGAAGCTATATTAGCTTTCCTACTGACTCTAATATTCTGATTCCCAAATTTAAAGTAAGTATTAGATACTTATTGCATGACTGATATTGTGGGATATTTTTTTTTTTGGCGGGGGGTTGGTAAAGACATGAAAGAATTAACTTATAAACAGACTATGATAAAATGTTAGTTGTAAGCAACAGAAAATAACAAAGGAGCTCATGGAGGGAGGAGATGCATGGGGTCAAGAGTCACCCGTGGAAGGTTAAGAGGAAGAGAAGTTCCTTGAACCTGGCTTTGAATCTCCATATAAATAGACTCCTCAGGCCCTGGGCATTTGAAGCCTGAAACAAAGGCTGAGTCAGGGACACTAGAGGGAGCCGTGGCCTGTAGGCTGGAGAGAAAGCTTCCGGGCTCAGTCAGCCTTGGGTTCACGGATCCTACATTTGCTTAGTAGATTGAGAAGGATACTCTTTATCATACATTCAAATGCTTCCATAGGACAATTTCTAAAATGAAAATTATTTTGAGTCTGTTTTCAGTTTTTACTGGTGTTAAACCTCTTTTGAGGAGATCAATATGAAGTACTTAACGTCTGCACATTTTATGTCATTTTTGTCTGTGAATATCTCCTGAATCTTAACCGTGAGCTAATGGGGGTTTGGGGGGCTGGAAGTAGAGAAGGATCAGGTGAAACCCTGTCCAATGACCCCCCTGCTTGCTCAGACTGAAGCCGGGGTGGTCTGTGACCACTGGTTCCCAGGGCTGTCATATTATCAGGCCAGGAGACCAGAGTTTGCTGCCTACACGTTCAAATATGAGATTACAGCAAAGAAGTCACCCCTCTAGCCTTTTCCCTCAGTCCAAATCCACAGATAGCCCTAAGCAAGGTGTTTTTTTAAGTACCCGGAAGTTCTGAGGCAGCAATGGGAGCTCAGTCTGGCCAGCATCAGCACTGCCAGTGCCTGCCTGACAGACGGACATGAAGATGGAGGCCCCCATCCACGGGCAGGTGATAAGAATGAGGTGTAGTTGGAAGGTGGAAAAAGGGAAACTGGGTACAGCCCTGATGTATTGTCCTACCTCAAACAGGGTGACATTAAACAGTGTGAAATGCACGTCTACCACAGGATTAGAAGTGAATCATATATTTTTGCCATATATAAATGTTTACTTAAACTAAACTTTGGGATAGAGGAACTTAAATAAAAGGTAAAAAGGATATCGTACCTCTAAAGAATTAGTGACTTAAAGCTTGCCCAGGCCAAAGGGACAAGACGCCTCAGAGCCAAGAGGGAGGACATTAGGGTACCCTGGCTTGGAGCATCTTCCCACCCTACCTACCCCCGTTGCCACCAGACAGAAACCTAAACAATCAGAAGGCAGGAAGCCCTCACCAGCTGCTGGAGTGCCCAAGAGGCTGCCTTTTCATCCAGATGCCACTTTCAGAACTCCCCTTGATGTGGCGGGTAAGTTGGAGACAGGAAGCTGAAGGTCCAGGTCTAGAGGGGAGAATGGAGAGGAAATTGTGGGACAGGCTTTGAAGCTAAGAAGAGAAGCATGTTACCCAGCACCTCTCTGCTCTGTTCTGTTCCCTGTGCTGCTGTGTTGGCATCCTGATGCTTTCCCTCTCTCCCTAAATCCAAAGGGAATAAGCGACAGGAGACAAAAGAAAGCAAGCAGACCTGGAGAGGAGATGGCTTTGGCCACTGCACATGCCCAGCGAGGGGAAGCCGGGTGAGCAGAAGCGCCCTCAGGGCTGAAGCCGCTACTCCGGTGGACGGGGGAGGGCGGAACTGGGTCGCAGGCAGCGTCGGGGAGAGTGAGCCTTCTGTGCAGGCGGGAGGGCGGGGCGGAGACATGTGAAGGCAGAATTAGGGGCGAGCTGGGGCCTCAGTGGGGAGGGCTCGGAAGCTCCTGGCCTGTGCGTTCCGAGCTCACTCAACCACTCCCCTCTTCTCCCAGAAACAGGTCCAGTCTGGCTTCCCTCCCGGGAAGAGCAAACCCGGGGGCGGAGCGGAGGCGGAGCCGAGACAGAAGTGGGCCGCACCTGTCTCCCCTCCAGGGGCGCGATAACCAGGCCGGGCCCGGGCAGAGCAGAAACTCACAGCACGTTTGGGCAGAGGGGCTCTGGGCACAGCTGGGCCTTGGTCTAGGGCCCTGGGGCTGGGGCCACCCGAGAAGGTCAGAGCGCATCTCAGCTGCCAGAGGCAAGTCGGACTACAAGCTTCCCTGCCCTTGGTGGGGGCAAGAGGGGACAATTAGACCTGAGAAATGAGAGGAGAGAGGCAGCCCTCTTTGGGTGTGGAGAGCTGGGGTAGCCACGTCAAGAGCAGCTCTGATTCTGGTGCACGGTCGTGTCCTCCTTCAGCAAACCCTCAGGAGGCTCAGCGTGGATGGCAGCCACAATCACACTTGTCCCAGCGGACTCCTGTGCTCGGTGTTGAGTTGGATGTAAAGCTTGGTGAAGGCCACAGCGCATTCATACTTGAATACTCTTCCCCCATTCCCGCAGAGCATATCCTTCAACATGGAATTCAGCTGCCACCTTCTCCATAAAACCACCCTGAGTCTTTAAATGACCCATCATCTCCCTCACCTGAGATCCCCCCTCAGACTTATTTTACCTTCCTGCTGGGTTTCGCCCTTTGGTGATTGGGGCACGACTCCTATTTTCCATGCCTCACTGAAAGGTCCGTGAGAGCTGGGCCCATCTCTTGGGCACCTCTGTCTCCTGCACAGTGCCCAGCACAGTGACTTGAAGGTTTCATTAGACACCTGTGGAATGAATAAAGCAGCAATTCTCTGGATCTGTGCACTATTCTTTGAAAGGAGGAAGCTATACTTACATTTTCTACAAGCTCTTATTTTCTGATTCCCAATTAGATTAAGTATTAGACACCTGCTGCACACCTGATACCGTGTCTCTCTCATTTCAAAGAAGTGAAAGACACAAATGTGGTTTTGTTGCGGTAGCTCAATGTACCAGGAACAATTAGATTACGAGACTGATTGTGATAAAATGCTAAATTGCACATTGTAAGAGGAGCTCAGCGGAGAGAGAGACGCATGTGATCCAACAAGGGCCTGGAGAACCAAAAGGAAGAGAAGTTAGCTGGACTAAGCTTTGATGGTGGGTGGATTTGCACAGTTCAACAGCCCCACAGATGTTGCAGTCCTTCCCCTTGATGCCTTGCCCGGGCAGGCTCTTCACTGCTGCTATTATCACCAAGTAAACTAGAGGCAAGTCAGGAGCCCAGAGCCGCCCCTGGTGGAGCAGGACACCATCTCCTTGGAGTCCTGTCTTCTTGTTGATCTTCAAGCCTCCCAGGCAGATGTTGCAATCATTATTAAGAAGCGCCAATCATCGGGACACTTTTTGGATTTGATTTCTGCTACTCAGACCTTGGGAAAACTGGGGTGGGGTGGCTGAGAGTCTCCCGTGAACTCATCCTGCTTCTTAGCTCAGTACAAGGGAGCTTCTTGCCCTGGCCATCCAGGAATGGATGCCTCCAAAGTCTTATGGGTCTGCCCATACCTTTACCCTTGCCATGACACATGGGGTGTCTTTTTCACAGTTCCCATTGTCCAGGTATTGGGAAGTGATTCCAGTGCTCCACTGGTGGTCACGGGAACACAACTGTCCTCAGCTCAGGCATCCAAGATGCCTCTAAACCTCCTCTCTGAGAAATGAGACTTTCCTTCTCCAGAGTCTGGTCTGCGTCTGGTTTCCTAGGTAGGAAGGAGCCGTGCACCCTCGGGGTAGGTTTGCTGCTTTATCTGTCAGCATGAGTCAGGGTAGAAGCAGAGCTGCCTAGAAACCAGTCATGGGCCCCAGTGTTGCTTTTTCATGCAGATATAACAGTTGCTCTGGGAAAACATGGTCTGTGAGTCCAACAAACAGGCACACCCTAAGCTCAGAACATGGGCTGGCATTGTAATAGTAGCATACTTTCTGGCTTCCCACGGAGCTTCACTGTGTTTCCCACCACGGTCATCACTGTCCCTCCCTCTAAATATCTTTACGTCTCCAGTGCCTAGCGCAGAGCCTGGCACGCAGCAGACATCCTATAATGATGCCAAATCCTGAGGGAGGCACTTGGCAGATAAACAACATTAGCTAATGCAGTCTTAAACGGATGGTATGACACAGTGATAAAGATAAATATCCTCTATCTCATTTTACAACAGTAAATCTGAAACCCCATCTTTTGGGAAAGCATTGTCTCCACCGTGATGCCCACGTCAGAGCTCCTGCTTATCAAATTCTGTTGAGCGAGTGTGGAAGGAGCAGCTCTCTGTAATCTATTTACTTTAAGAAGTCACGTGCTCAGCTCACAGCCCGTTTATCAGGATGAAGGATGCTCTCTGGAGAGAGCAGACAGCAGGACAGGCCGAGCTCAGATGACAGCCTGCCCCGTGGAGATTGACTTTAATGAAGCACAGAATAAACAGGAAGATTAAGAGGGTGCAAAAATCAGTGACAAGTTTTGAGTTCACCTCTCTGTAGGAAACGAAAGGTTCTCTGTACAGCTGAGAGCTGTCTCTGGGTTATAGATGGGGGCATCTGTTTTGTCACTAATGATCCCATGCTATCTAAATCAGCCTCTGTGTGGGGAAAGAGAAGTTTTCTCTTAATTTACAGACCCATTTCTGTGCAATTTAAATTCACCCACAGTGTGATGTGCTTTATAGTGAGTAGAAAGATTGGCATTATTAAAGGGTTTGAGGAATTATTGACTAGGCTAAAATGTTAGCCTGAAAAACAGGGACTAAATATTTCTCATTTTGTTCTTTTATGTACTCCTTTCATAACGTGCTGAGAAATCATGCACTCAGAGACTCATGACTCAAAGATATGGTCAGTCCTGGAGGGATGGCTCACCTTATGGAAGGCCTCAATTCTTGGAGTAAAACAAAAACAAAAATTAGTCTTCCTCATAAAACAGTGCCATTTCCACAGAAACTTAATGGCATTCAGGTGTTTTATTGTATATTGCTCCAGTTCCTCATTTCATATATAATCTTTTTAATAAATAGAAGGAAAAAGTTACAAAGCAGCCTGGGGACATAGTCTAAAATTCACACCCATCTTTTGAAGATGACAGGTTCATTTAGAGGATCCAAATGGGGACCTTTTCTTATTTCTTTGTCATTTCTTTTTGAATACATAGATCTTACGAAAGGTGGGAGTAAAGTTTTGATTTGATATAGCATATTCCTTATTCTTTAATCACACTGTGAGAAATGGTGTGTGTGTTTGTGTGTGTGTGTGTACACATTGGGCAGAAGGTAGTTATGTTGATGTATTATAGCTTTCCTACCAGTAGATGGCACTCTGGTTCAAATTGATATTCTAAGCCTCCAGTGGTCCAGCAGGAACAGGTCCTGAGCAGTAACTGTGAGGAAGACAGTGTACCAATCAGCTGAGATGTATCCAGGTGAAAATGTGTGGTAACAAAAGTAATGCAAACCATATCTGCAAACTATTTTAGGAGAGTTGGCGTGTACAAGGATATAGGGCACAATCCTTATAGAGAGATCAGAATGCCTGGCACCAGATGGGATTAGTTGAGAACTCTTTTGTGGAAGAGCTTCCTTAAGTAGAGTGCTTTGAATGGAGAGGAAGGGACGTGAGGCAGCAAGGGACAGACATTCCAGGTAGGAGAAGTGGCCTGCAGAAAGGTTTCTTGGGAGCCAAAGAAGTGTATATGAGGAATATGAAACAGTTTGGGTCTACTTTGGGAAACTTATCTGAAGGAGGCTTAAAGTTAACACCTAAGCTTCCTATCATGAGAAGAAAGTGGTGCAGGTGGGTGAGGAGAAACAAGAGCAATACTCAGCTTTGCAAAAATAAACAAAAATAAAATATGGTCAGCCAAAGTTTTGCCTTGCATCTGATTTTCACTTTTGATTATCACAGTAAATAAAATTCAAATCAGTCAACTGAGCCAATATCTTTCATTTCTGGTTTTATATAAGTGTAAGTACTTACATTTATATTTTAGATTATGTAATTCTGAAACTTGTACTAGTCAAATGTAAACGCTGAGTTTTTTTACCTAAGTGTACAACTCTGAACCATGTATCTTTGGCACTGCCAAAATGCCGTCCATTAGACTTTAATTTTTGTTACCTTAATTATTTCCAAATTTTCTGGCTCTCTCCTTTCACAAACTTTTGTGTGTTGTTTATTTATTATGCCTAAGCTCAAGATGATAGCTCACAGTGTAAAGAGAGAAATGTATTTGGGAGTGGGATTTAGCTTATATTTATTTTTAGAGCATTTGAAGCAATGGAGGAATCCTAATTGGCATTATACTTTCTAATGCAGATTCAAAGTTAAAGCAGTAAGGAGGCATTTTAAATAATTCAGCAGAAACTGCACCAAATGAACAATTACTTAAATCTCTTTAAGGTCTCAAGTATAGTAAACCATTAATGGGAACTATGTTGCTTAATCTACAGAAAGTGTTTTCCATTCACAATATGTTACCTGGACTATCATTAAAATAGTAAGTTATTATGAGGATGAGTCTTTAAAATGCTGTGTGGAGGCCCCGGGTTCTGGAACCACTGGCTTGGTCAGCACTTTGTGGTTTTAAGCAGTGATGTGCCTTGGGTAAGAAAAAGAGAATGAGGTTCATTAATTCTTGATGTGCTTTAAACACAGAAATACTGTACTTCTTTTTTTCCGGGAATGGGAAAAACCACCCTTACACAAATAGGTTAAATACTCTGATTGGTTAATTCTCCTCAAGATTAATAATGTCTCCCTTTCAGTGTGAATGGATGTTCCCAACAAGCTGTCATTCGGACAGGGAGAGTGTCTTTATGTGGTCCCTGCTGTGGTCACCGTTGCGACCAATAGACACAGTCTTCAAGAGGACTGCATGAAGGTAAGCCTGCAGTCTGGTAGAGGACTGGAGGGAATGTAGTTGTCATGCTGGGGGTCATGACCTAAGTAATGTAAACCCACTGTTCTGTGGGACTCAGCCAGTCAGCCTCAGTCATCTGAGTTTCTTGGTGTTGCCACCATTGTACTGCAGGGTTGCTGGCTTTGATATTTGAAGATAGTCCTTAGGCCATATTCCTTGAATGTGAAAATGCATGTCCTGTTAAGTAAGTCTGTGTGTCTGGAAGGAGGTGTGGAGCTGCATTAAGTGGGGTGAGTGGTAAAAGATTAATCTAGAAAGAAAGGAAGAAAGAGGGTAACATTGTGGAGGGCCTTGAACATCCAGAACTTGGGTCTTTGTCTTTTATATTTATTTATTTTTGGCCGCGCCATGCGGCATGCGGGATTTTAGTTCCCCAACCAGGGATTGAACCCATGCCCCCTGCATCGGGAGCGTGGAGTCTTAACCACTGGACCACCAGGGAAGTCCTAAACTTGGGTCTTTTAAAGCAAATCTGGGATTGAGGCTACACACACTCTTACATTTAGTCCCAGTCGTTTATGACATTTGCCAAAGCAGTTGTAACTTAAATCTTTTATTTCCAACCATAACCCATGAAAAGAATCTTATAGCCCCTGAAATATTCATGTTATTGCTGCTGCATGTTCATGCTAGAATTTGACGGCTTGCCTTCAGCTATACCTTAGCATAAAAGAAATCACAGTAAAAATAATTGGCATAAAGCCATCAACTTGCTCATTTGCTCTCTTTCACTGTAAGACAATAAAGGAATTAAATGATGTCTCACTTGGCTTTATATATTTGCATACTTAAATGTTTGGATACTACCTTGCTAAATAAATTTGGCCTGATCAGACAAGCCAGTAGTGGGTGAATTCCTCAAATTTTCAAATGTATTAATTCTTCCCAACTGCAGATTACTAGTAATATTTTTTTTTTTTTTTTTTTTTTTTTGTGGTACGCGGGCCTCTCACTGTTGTGACCTCTCCCGTTGCAGAGCACAGGCTCCGGATGCATGTGGGATCTTCCCGGACCGGGGCACGAACCCACGTCCCCTGCATTGGCAGGCAGACTCTCAACCACTGCGCCACCAGGGAAGCCCACTAGTAATATTTTTATTGACTGTTATATCACAACAATGACATATGGTTGAATGGATGAAGCAGGTTTACAAAGCTGTATGCTAGTTGTGGAAAATGTTATATATGTGCTTATATATTTTTTTCCAGATACATATAATCTGGTAATACACACACACAAAGACACACACATATAAAAATTAGTATGTCACTACCTGTGAGTACAAATTGTCATTTTAACACTTAATGGCCAAAATCCAATGGCCCTGAGCTCTTCTGCTGCTTGATTATCCAGTCTTTTACAAAGTCCACTTCCCAAAATATTTCTAAAAGCCCCAGGGGAGCTCACATGCATAAACAAATATTAGTCTCAGACCCGATGGCTGCATTAATGTGTAACTTCCATCTACATTTATGGTAATTTTGAGATTTGTTCACACAAAGCAAGAATTATGAAAAAAAATGACTCCAAAATAATTACCTATTCCTGCCAACCACAGCATAGAGCTTTCTTGTTTTGTTCAGGAAGGAGCAGTTTGGAGGTGATACCAAAGTGTTCTCTCTTCTTTGTGTTTCCCTTCCATCTAAGATGTCCCAAAACAAGGCAGTTTGGTGCCCAAATGTTCCAGTTCGTTAAAGGTACCTGCACCTACACACACACACACACACACACACACTCACACTCACACATACATACACTCACACTCACACATACATACACACATTACCTTTCTCCAGGTTTTAAGCCATCCACAGGGCCCAAATTAGAGCAAATTGGAGCAACTTTCTTTAATTCTCCTTCCACTGTGGGGAGGCATTCATCCAAACCTCATTCATTTCCTTTCCTCATTCTCCACTCTTCTTACAACCACTGCCAATAAAACACGTCTCTATAAAAATAAGTTATTAGCATAGTACAGTCAAATTGGACACAGAGGGTAAAAAAAATTCCCTCCTCCATCACCCAGCTCATGCCCAATCTTGTTTCATTGACACTCACTCAACCCTGGATTAGGAAATTTGAAGTCCATATGGCCAACTTTGTTCAGATTTTTAAAAATCAAATATAAAGAAGATAGGTTTAAAGAACAAAATTAAGCTTGTGTCTTTCTACCTATCTATCGTGTATCTATTTATTATCCTTAAGAGAGAATACACTTCTTTTCAAGCACATACAAAACATTTACACAAAGCAACTGTGTAATAGTACACAGAGGAAGCCACAATAAATTCCAAAGAATCAAATGATACAGTGTTACCTGACTGTATGTAATAAAATAAGAAATCAGTAACAAGAAAAAAATATTAAAATGTACTTGTCTGGAAACTAAAAAATAAGTACCAAAACCCTTTGTTTAAAGAGGAAACTTAAAATTAGATGGTATTAAAACTATACCAGTCAAAATCTGTAGGACATGCTAAATCACTACTTAGAAGGAAATTTATAGATTTAATAAACTTATATCTATCAGAAAACAAGAAAGATTTAAAACTAATGAGCTACGTGCTTAAATCAGGAAATTGGAAAATGAACAGCAGAGATAGCCAAAGATATACAAAGGAAGGAAATAATAAACATAAGATTAAAATCAATAAAATACCGAACAGCAGCAACACCAAAAAATAGAGAAATTTAGCTAAATTAAGACCTGAATTTTTTTATAAGATCAATAAAACAGAACAGCTTCTGGCAAGAATGTTAAAGGGGAAAAAAGTGAGAGAGAGAAACTGCAAATAAACAAAATACAGAAAGAAATTAGAAATTTAAAATTGTACACACATATATACATAACCAATATATTTGAAAACCTAGACAAAATAAATAAATGTCTTTGAAAGTATACACATGCCAAAAATTAATACAAGATGAAATCTAAAATGTGAATAGGCTAAAACCACTAGTGAAATTGGAAAAATAAGAATTCACCTTTTCATGAAAAGAATAAAAATCCCCTAGCCCCAGACTGTTTTACAAGTAAATTCTACCAAATATTCTAGAGATATGTTATTTCTACCATATGTAGGTTGTTACAGAAAGTAGAAAAAGAGAGAAAGTTAGTCAACTCACTTTATAAAGTCAGTATAACCTGGATTCCAATACAAAATGATGGTAGTAAAAGAAAATTATAACCATTTCATATATGAAAATAGATGTAAAATCCTAAAAAAAAATAGCTAACAGAACCTGGCAGAGTTTTTTAAAAATAATATATTATAATGAAATAGGACTTATCCTAGGGATGAAGGATGGTTTTATAACAGAAAATCTGTCCATGTAAATCACCACATTAATGAACAAAAAAGGAAGAAAATACACAACTATCTCATAGAAGCCTAGAAAGCATTTGAAAAAAGTTGACCTCTATTTGTAATATAAAAATATAAACTCTCGGATAACTAGGAATAGAAGGGAATGTCTGGAACTTGTTAAAGGCTCTGTATTGCTACCTGCAGCACACTTCATACTTACTAGAGTAACTCTAAATGTAGCCATCTTAAAAGCAGGAACGAGGCAAGAAAACAGCTATCACTACTCTTGTTCAGTATGATTTTGGAAGTCGTGGACAGTGCAATAACACAGAAAAAGAAGCAAGAACTAAAAGTTTTAAGAGGGAAGAGACTTTATTATATCATTTTTTGCTGATATCATAATTCCCTACTTGGAAAACCCTCAAAACCAACAACCTGTCAGAATAAGAGAGCTAGTGGTTTCATTACACTAATAGCAATTAAAGAGAAAATGTAATTTTAAAGATGGCACTACTGGGACTTCCCTGGTGGCACAGTGGTTAAGAATCTGCCTGCCAATGCAGGGGACATGGGTTCGAGCCCTTGTCCTGGAAGATCCCACCTGCCACAGAGCAACTAAGCCCATGTGCCACAACTACTGAGCCCACGTGCCAGAACTACTGAAGCCCGTGTGCCTAGAGCCCATGCTCCTCAACAAGAGAAGCCACCACAATGAGAAGCCTGTGCACCACAATAAAGAGTAGCCCCCCTTCACCGCAAATAGAGAAATCCCGCGCGTAGCAACAAAGACCCAATACAGCCAAAAATTTAAAAAATAAATAAATAAATTTATTTTTAAAAAATGGCACTGCTCACAATAACAACAGCTATATAATATCTAGGAATGAAATAATAAAGCATGCATAAGACGTCAATGGAGAAAAATCTAGAACTTTAAAAGGGTATTAAAAAGACCCTGAATAAATGTAGAGATTTTTCATGTTAATGGATGAAATGACTTATTTATTTGTTTATTTATTTATGGCTGCATTGAGTCCTCATTGCTGCTCGTGGGCTGCTCTAGTTGTAGCGAGAGGGGCCCACTCTTCATTGGTGTGTGGGCCTCTCACAGCAGTGGCTTCTCTTGTTGTGGAGCATGGGCTCTATGTGCATGGGCTCAGTAGTTGCGGCATGCAGGCTCAGCAGTTGCGGCACGTGGACTCTTTGGAGCACAGGCCCAGCAGTTGTGGCGCACAGGCTTAGCTGCTCCGCAGCGTGTGGGATCTTCCCAGACCAGGGCTTGAATCCATGTCCCCTGCATTGGCAGGCGAGTTCCTAACCACTGCGCCACCAGGGAAGTCCTGACTTATTTGTTTTAAAAATAAGTTCTCCCCAAATTAACCCATAAATGCAAAGGAATCCCAATTTAAATTTCAGCAGCAATTTTTGAGGAGATTTGCAAACATTCCAAAATTTATATGGAAGAATACAAGTCCACAGATAACATCACCAGTTGTGAAAAAGAAGGATGGGGTTGAGGGACATTTACCCTATCAGAAACAAGAGATATTTTTTAAAAAGCATTGTGGCAATGCTATAGAAATAGACAAAAAGAACAATGAAACAAAATAGAGTCGTCAGAAATCGACCCACGGACGTATGAGTACTCGATAAATGAAAAAGATGACATATAGGTGGGAAAAAATGGATTACTTAGTACTCAGAGTTGGGGTAATTTTTTGCTCTTTGGAGAAAAACAAATCTAGATCCCTCCTTTATACCATACACAAAAGTGAACTTCAGATCAAGGAGTCCTACGTATAAAAGATTAAAACTATATAGCCAAAAGAAGAAAATGTGAAAGAGTATCTTTGTCCACTTGGGGGTTGAAGAGAAATTCTTTAAACAAGGCCTAAAAGTATATGTTGTAAGATAAAGAAAAAAACCTGATGGTTTTGACTTTATCAAAATTGAGTATTTCTATTGGATGAAGAACACTATGGACAAAATTAACAGGTGACACCATGGGAAAAGACGTTTGCAATGATTGAAGAAGCCAAGGGATTAATATCTCAATACATGAGGAATACCTGAAAATAAATAAGAAAAGGAAAGGAAACCCAGGAGTAAAATAGGGAAAGTATATAAGTGAATAATTCACATAAAGGGAAATCTGAACAATTACCAAATCATTGAAGAGATGCTCAACCACATTAGCAGTCAGAGAAACACCTATATTAAAATGAGGTATCGGGCTTCCCTGGTGGTACAGTGGTTGAGAGTCCGCCTGCCGATGCAGGGGACACGGGTTCGTTCCCCAGTCCGGGAAGATTCCACATGCCGCAGAGCAGCTGGGCCTGTGAGCCATGGCCGCTGAGCCTGTGCGTCCAGAGCCTGTGCTCCGCAACAGGAGAGGCCACAACAGTGAGAGGCCCACGTACCGCCAAAACAAAAACAAAAACAAAAAAATGAGGTACCACTTGACATATTTGAGTTTGGTAAAAATTACAAAGTCAGAAAATACTATATGTTGGTGAGGATGAAGGGACATGGTACTCTCATGTATAATTAGTTGCAGTGTAAACTAGTATAGCTGTTCTGGAGAGCAATCTGCCAAATTGGTAAACCAAAGATACATACAGCTCATACCTACAATCCCAGTCTTGATTACATAACCTAAAAAAATTCCTACCCAGATCCATAAGGGACATATAGGAGGATGTTTATCACTGCATTGTTTGTTCTAGAGGGCAGTGAACTTCTTGTTCAACTTTAGCGGAAGGGATCAGGAAATGTGAATAGATTCTGTGGGATATTATGCAGGAGTAGGAAGTAATAATTCAAGTATACATATAGCCATAAGATAGGTTATAAAACATAGTGCTGAATGTAAATAGTTACGTCACAATACTGTTTGCGTGAATTAAAAACACATACGAAAAGCACAGGGAACTCTGCTCAATACTCTGTAATAACCTAAATGGGAAATGAGTTTGAAAAAGAATAGATACATGTATACGTATAACTGAATCACTTTGCTGTATACCTGAAACTAACACAACATTGTTAATCAACTATGCTCCAATATAAAATAAAAATTTTAAATCGTTTTTACGTGCTAACATAAATAAATAAATACAACAGAAAACAAAAAGACATACAAAAGAGCACAGCATAAGTTACAAGGATACATAAATATCTGAGGACATCTGCCAAATCCACCAGACTGGAGGCCTCTGTGGGGAGGAAGGAATGGGTGTAGGGATCATGGTTGAAGGGGGAAAATGAAATAAAAATTAAAATATAACATAATGAAATAAATGAGGGGCTGTGCATAGACCCATGTCAACAGAGTGCCATGAACCAGAGTGTGACTAACTCAGCTCTTGGCACCTGAGGGGAAGCAAGCCCATTGAAAGGAAGAAAGAGACAGTGCAGAGCACTAACCTGGCCTGGGACGAATCTCTATTGCTTCAAGGTCCAAAGGTGTCAGAAATTCCTCAACTTGCCCATCACCTATAAAATAATACCCAAGATCCTTAGTAATACATTCAAAACTTTTCATCATCTGACCCCTGCTCCCTTCAGCCTCATTGAACTTCTATCTATCTGCTCCCTAAAGAGGCACTAGATTATTTCATTCCTCTGTGTCTTTGCACTGGCTACTTCCACTGCTTGGGATGCTTTTTCCCTACTTGTCCAGCCAGCAAACTCCTATTCATTCAACATGACCTCCTCTGTGAACACCTTTTTGCCTTTTCTCCTCCTTCACCTGCTCTTCCCCCACCTATGTAACTACCATCACATGGCATTGCAATTACTTGCTCACGTGTCTCTCCTGGATTAGATCATGAGCTCCTTGAGGACATGAAGTCTGTCTTATTTTGGCATCCTCGGAACATGCCTAAAAAACACAGCCTTCCTATAACTATAATTGAATGAATGGATGCGTGCTCCATCGTGGGAATCTGCATAGATTTCTAATGAGTGTCTGTCTTTAAGAGACCCTCTTAAAGAAGTGTTGTGAAACACCAATGTGTAGTGTTATGGAGACTGAAGCTAAATTGTAGGGAAGTTCCATTTTGTCAATGACTCTGCCACGTCACCCTTCTTTTTGTGGAATTCCATCTCTACTACTCTGTAGATAGCAGCAGGCACCAGATTGGGAGCTACACTTTCCTAGCATCTCTGACCTATTAAATTGCCTTGGTGGGATGCTGCTGTGATTGCCGTCACCTTTGTGCCCTCCCACCCTACACTCTTCCCTCGGTCTTGCAACTTTATCCTCGTCAAACTTAAATTTTATATTCTGATATGCATGTCCTGGGCTGGTTCATCACTTACAGTAAGCAGGTATGACTTGAGGGGCTCTGATCTTTCAGTGCATCTTCCCACCCACAGTGATCTCCCCAGCTGTCCTGCTTCCATGATTGATTTTCTCTCCACTAGAGTCAGACAAGTCCCAGGCTACCCAAACCTTCATTCTAGACTTTAAAGACAGTGCCTTGCAGATACCAACATACTTACACCTATTATCAGACCATCACATTAGCAATCCCATTACCTGGGCCAGGGATGCAGAGGAAGTACATCCTAATGAAGATTAAGGACAGGGCAAGAAGAAAGGGGAAGTTAGGGTAAGTGTCCCTGGGCCAGGAGAGCAGTAGAGGAAATGCCAAAAGTCAAAGGAAAGAGAATGGGCATAGGATGGACCAAGCACGTGTTATTAATTTCTCAAATTTATTTCCTGTTTTCCACAGTTCTTCCATTCTCATTATGGAGTTTTTACCTGGGCAGCCTTTGTGCATTTAATTTTTTCTTCTCTTTGATCTACTTCCTCATTTTCATAGACAAAGGGTCTCTCCAAAGACGCCTTTTTACCTCCTCACATGAGTTTTCATCATGAAACTCACTCTTCTCCCCATCTCCACTATCCCCAATAAACTCTCAATGTAAAGTTAAACTGATTGGGCTAAAGGTCAGTCACAGTACATTTAAATAAGCATAGGGAATATCAAAAACAGCAGGAAACACAGCGCATATGTCTGCAGCTACACTTTGATAAGCCCAGCAGCTGTGGCCATTTGAACTCTCTCATGGGAATTAAAAAACTAAAATCCATAAAACAGTCTTCAGGCAATAACACTGAGTCTGCCTCTCCACAGAGAATAGGAATCAGTGGAGTAAGACTCAGCATCAGTGAGCTTGGTACCAAATCTAATTATTTTCTGGTGTGAAGTTGTTGTGGGAAATGTAACAATTGGTATTGACTTTTAAACAGTCCTGTACCTATTTATTATTTGACCTCATTTAACATTTCATTTCCCAGTAAGTATTATGAGTAAAGCCAAAAGACAGGGGTCAGGGGAGACAAGTTTTTCTTGTCTGTTTGTTGCAAAAGGGACAAATGGAACTAAACCCTTACAACTATTGAATTGCTTATACGTATCTGAAACCCACACCTTTCTTGCATGAACTACAGGGTCTAAATGTCAGTTTGGTCAATTAAAGTGGTATGTTCTGCTGGTGTGTTTATTCTTTGCCAGCCAAGAATTATGATTTTTAAAATATAAAGGCAAAAAAATTTTAAAGAAAAGACAATTATGTGTAATTCTTATCATAAATTGTACTTGAAATCCAGTACCAACCAACCTATCACTGCTTTTCTCCACTGGAGGTCACCTGTAATGAGTGAAGAAACAGTCAAAGGTAGATTTATGTAGACACTGTCCAATTCAATCCAAGTTCAATTCAACTTGCTAAAAATCCTTTACAAAGACACAGAGATTACAAAACAGAGTTGTGACTATCCACTACTATGACTGAATTAAAGACATCTTAGACTGCTCCTGATAATAGCTTTAGCTATCAAAGTCCATGTAGTGAATATGTACCATAAAATCAGGCCCTATTCTAGTCAGTTATATAACACTACATATCACAAAGCTAATTTTAGAAATCAGAAACATGAGACTCAGAAACGGTAAAAAAACTAGTCCATGATTTCATAGCAACTGAAGGGCAAAGCAGAGATGGGACCCTAAAGCATAAGTTCTCGCATCCATTCCACACCTCTCTTTCAGGAAGTGCCTCAGAGCCACCAGCACATGCTTCTGACATCCTTGGGCAGGAAAGTTAGTCTTTTGAGAGTATATTGGAGAATAAACAGCCCAGAGTCATTTGGAGCCCCAGGTGCTAAATAAGGTGAATGATCAATACTGATTTGAATAAAAGATAAAACAACTACTTAGGAATGAGGCTGCTTTTCTGGCGACTCTTCCACAGCTGCCACATTTTGCTTCTCCTTTCACTTGTAACAGGGGTAGTATTTAGAGAAAAAGCATGAATGTGCTTTCCTCGTTTGTTTTCCTGAATACAAGACTTTCCCCCCAGTCTCGTACTTCCACTAAAGACATTTGTATGTTTACTGGTAGTGGTGGCTCCAAAAAGCATATAAAGAGAATGAAAGAGTTAATACCCAGCTTTTAATATTTAAAAGAGAATTTTGCAGAAAGATGTTAGTCTGCAAACAGATTATTTTCTCAAGACAAGATTTTCAAAATTCCTTTATTTCCCCTTAAACATGTTAAGAACTAAGTATGGAAGCACCAACTCAAAGAGTTCTCTCATATTAGAGAGAAGAGACCCCTTCCACTAAGGCAGCTAGACCAGGAAGCTTATTGTTCTGTGATAAGAGTAAAAATATAGATCAGGAGAAAAAAAAAAAAACCTGACCCTTCTGACCCTAAGGGATAGTGAGAAGAAGGGAACTAGAGACAGTGGACTCCAGAGTTCTTAATTTTTTCTCTCTTCTTGGGGCAAAGCTTTAAGACAGGGTGGTTATGGAAACATCAACTAAACTGAGGGGCATATACAATGCAGGGAGGGGTACAACAGAAAGAAACTAGAGCCTTTGTTCCCATGTGCCCTGGTTCTGAGTCGGGGGCCTTGAGGGCTAACCCTGGAGGTGGTGAGATGACCTCAGAGCAGAGACTTGGAGTGGACCCCTCAGGCCAGGGTTCCAGATGGAGCCAGTTGAGCCCTGAGTGGTAAGCATGCAGAAGGCAGCGTCTACGAGAGTGAGAGTTCGGGGAAGCTGAGTCAGCCAAGGGGTCAGCAAACTATGGTCCGTGGGTCAAATCCAACCTGCTGGCCGATTTTGTAAACAAGGTAAATGCCCGATTGTTTATACGTTGTCTATGGCTGCTTTTGAGCTGCAGAGCTAGGTAATTATAACAGAGACTGTAAGGTCCCCAAAGCCTAAAATATTTATTATGTGGCCCTTTATGGGAAAAGTTTGCCAACCCCTGCCCTAAACCTTATGAAAGGTTGCAGGACAGGCTGCGATGAGGCAAACAAGAGATGGTACCTTGGAGATCAGAGGAGCCAGAGGATACCAAGAAAATCTAAGAAGCTGACTCCTTTCCTTCATCATAAGGTCATATAACATAAGCCACTCCCCTCCCTCTATACACCCAGGAACTGTCCTGGAGAGAAGGTGGAATAGGGACTAAAGACTAAATGAAGAAATTTAAGAGGCTGAGCATTTTTACCTAGAAAGAGTGAGTGTTATCTACAGGGTTAGTTCTATAATTTCATTAGATTGGCCTGAATATAGTTTCTCTAACTATATTTGGTTACATGATCCATGCATGGGTTGAGAAACATGAGGAAGTCCAGATCAGTCACAGATAAATGTATTACGTTTTCTCTGAACATCACATAATGTGTTTTATAGCCCACTTACCAATATCATAAACCTGACAGAAACCTTAGAAATACTTTAACCCTCCTCTCTCATTATACAGATAAAGAAACATGTCCCTGAAAGACCATGTTCCTGCCGTTAAGTAGACGATGAACTGAGATTGGCATCCATGTCCCCTGATCCACTGGTTCTAAATATCAAGTTTTAGTGGGGGGATTATTAGTGCTGTATCCTCAGGGTCTTGGTAGGAAAGAGCATGGTCAAACATCAAAGAAATGAAGAGAGTTTGATAAGGGAATTGTTTACAAAGGTGTGGCCAGTGTTAGGTATACCAATAAGGAGGGTGCAGTAATGCCAAGGCTAGCAATAGTGGGGAGCTCTTACCAGCCCGGGGCTGGGAGAAGGGGAGGGGGCTGCTCCGAAAGAGAGATGCCTAGGAGAAGAACACCAACAAGAGCTGGGGGCTGCAACTAACTCTAAGTAGCCCATTAAGGAAAAATCCAGGGAAACAAGTTTCCTGACTTCATTCTCTTTCTACACTTCCATCTTCCTGCTGGTTTGTTCCATTAGCTGAATCCAGAGCACATGGAAGGCCCTAAAATTCAGCCTCCTAAGATACAGAAACAAGTGGAGATAGTATCTAGAGGAGAAAACAAAAAATTGAGCGCCATCATATAAGAAAATCATATAAAATGGAGACTGGAAGCATGCCTGGCATGTGGTAGGTGCTCAGATATTTTTCCAATAAATAAATTGATTAATCAACTAATTTTACTGTTGATCAAGCCATCCTTATGAACTCCTGTGTGATTCTTTTTTTTTTCAATAAATGCTATTATTATTGGGAATAGATAAGACCAGAAAATGAAAGCATTTTGTTTATGACTAATAATTTCTAGGTTATATTCATTTTTTTTAACATCTTTATTGGAGTATAACTGCTCCACAATGGTGTGTTAACTTCTGCTTTATAACAAAGTGAAGCAGCTATACATGTACATATACATATATCCCCATATCTCCTCCCTCTTGGGTCTCTCTCCCACCCTCCCCATCCCACCCCTTTAGGTGGTCACAAAGCACCGAGTTGATCTCCCTGTGCTATGCAGCTGCTTCCCACTAGCTATCTCTTTTACATTTGATAGTGTATATATGTCCATGCCACTCTCTCACTTTGTTCCAGCTTACCCTTCCCCCTCCCTGTGTCTTCAAGTCCATTCTCTAGGTCTGCATCTTTACTCCTGTCCTGCACCTAGGCTCTTCAGAACCTTTTTTTTTTTTTTTTAGATTCCATATATATGTGTTAGCATATGGTATTTGTTTTTCTTTTTCTGACTTCACTCTGTATGACAGCTCTAGGTACATCCACCTCACTACAAATAACTCAATTTTGTTTCTTTTTATGGCTAGGAATAAACCTAACTAGGGAGACAACAGACCTGTATGCAGAAAACTATAAAACACTGATGAAAGAAATTAAAGAGGATACAGACAAATGGAGAGATATACCATGTTCTTGGATTGGAAGAATCAACATTGTGAAAATGACTATACTACCCAAAGCAATCTACATATTCAATGTACTCCCTATCAAACTACCAATGGCATTTTTCACAGAACTAGTACAAAAAATTTCACAATTTGTATGGAAGCCCAAAAGACTCTGAATAGCCAAAGCAATCTTGAGAAAGAAAAACGGAGCTGGAGGAATCAGGCTCCCTGACTTCAGACTATACTACAAAGCTACAGTAATCAAGACAGTATGGTACTGGCACAAAAACAGAAATATAGATCAACGGAACAGGATAGAAAGCCCAGAGATAAACCCACCCACCTATGGTCACCTTATCTTTGATAAAGGAGGCAAGAATATACAATGGAGAAAAGATAGCCTCTTCAATAAGTGGGGCTGGGAAAACTGGACAGCTACATGTAAAAGAATGAAATTAGAACACTCCCTAACACCATACACAAAATTAAACTCACAGTGGATTAAAGACCTAAATGTATGACCAGACACTATAAAACTCTTAGAGGAAAACAGGCAGAACACTCTATGACATAAATCACAGCAAGATCCTTTTTTGACCCACCTTCTAGAGAAATGGAAATAAAAACAAAAATAAACAAATGGGACCTAATGAAACTTAAAAGCTTTTGCACAGCAAAGGAAACCATAAACAAGACCAAAAGACAACGATCAGAATGGGAGAAAATATTTGCTAATGAAGCAACTGACAAAGGATTAATATCCAAAATTTACAAGCAGCTCATGCAGCTCAATATCAAAAAAACAAACAACCCAATGCAAAAATGGGCAGAAGACCTAAAGAGACATTTCTCCAAAGAAGATATACAGATTGCCAACAAACACATGAAAGGACACTCAACATCACTAATCAATCATTAGGGAAATGCAACTCAAAACTACAGTGAGGTATCACCTCACACCAGTCAGAATGGCCATCATCAAAAAATCTACAAACAATAAATGCTGGCGAGGGTGTGGAGAAAAGGGAACCCTTGTGAACTGTTGGTGGGAATGTAAATTAACACAGCCACTATGGAGAGCAGTATGGAGGTTCCTTAAAAAACGAAAAATAGAGCTACCATATGACCCAACAATCCCATTCCTGGGCATATACCCCGAGAAAACCATAATTCAAAAAGAGTTATGTACTACAATGTTCATTGCAGCTCTATTTGCAATAGGCAGGATATGGAAGCAACCTAAGTGTCCGTCAACAGATGAACGGAGAAAGAAGATGTGGCACATATATACAATGGAATATTACTCCTGTGTTATTCTTGCCAAGTACAACATCCAGTCAACAGACCATCCATCTCAGCAGGAAAGTTATAAAGAGAGACATCTCCTCCCCACAACAGAATATGGAGTCCCATAGCTGTAAGCATTATCAGAGATAGGGTTCTTTTTGTGATTGTATTAGTTTTCTATTGCTGCATAACAAATTACCACAAACTTACTTAGCTGTTTAAAACAACACAAATTTATTATTTCTCTGGGTTAGGAGTCTAAGCATAGGTAAACTGGATTCTTTGCTCAGGATCCCACTGGGCTGAAATCAAGGTGTTGACTAGGGCTGGGGTCTCATCTGGAGGTTGGGGGCCTCTTCTAAGCACATTCAAGTTGTTGGCAGGATTCATTTCCTTTCAGCTGTGGGACTGAGGCCTCTGTTTTTTGCTGGCTGTCGGCCAGGAGTTGCTCTTAGCTCCTAGAGGCTGCCCTCAAATTTAGGTACATGGTTTTCTCCATAAGTCCTCTCACACTTCCAATCTGTCAGGTCCACCTACACAATCTCCCTCTTGATTAAACAAAGTCAACTTATTTATTAGTAACCTGATATCTAATATCTCATCATATTCACAGGTTCTGCCTGCACTCAAGGGGAGGGGATATATATACAGGGCGTTCACTCCAGGGGGATGGAATCTTGGGGGCTGCTGCAGAATTCTGCCTTTCACAGTGTTGCAAGTTCTAGTGCTCTTCAAAGTTCCTAGATATTTTTTCAAGTAAAAAGTCTGTTTACATTTGTCATACTGACCTCAAATCTTTAAAGTCTAGAGTGTTTTGTTTTGTTTTGTTTTAACTTGGGAATATTTCCAGGCCATTTATATTTTCAGAGATGCATGTTGAGGAGGCTGGGGTATCAGTAGCTATGCCTGTGTTTTAGAACCATTTCTGATGAAGGGGTTTGGTGGATCTGATGTCATTCTCAAAAGAACAAAGAGGAAAGAATGGCTGCTTTAAATTGTGGAAATGTGATTTTTGAAGCACCAAGTGCCTTATGGATTCAATCATATTTCTTTAAAACTTCATAAGCATGGTAGCCAGAGTCTACAATAATTTTTAGACAAAACCATGAAAAGTTAAACCAGGTACAGACTGTTTACAACCAAATCAAGATAGCATTAATAGACCAAATAATGTTTAAACTTAATACCAAAAAAAAGTATTTTTAATGCTTTCCTGAATGATGTCTCTCAGATAGAAACATTCATGCAAATGACCACATTAGAATCCTTTTAAAGATTTTTTTCATTTAAAATTCCTACTGGTAAATATTTATAGTAATTCAACTCCAAAACTTTACCCTCTCTGTATCTTAAAAATCAACATGGGTCTTATATAAGATGAGCTATTTGATTGTAGACTTTTAAGATTCAAAGGAGGAAGGTATCAGGCATATTATCTTCCATTGAAACTTTGACTGCATTTTGTCTCTTTGGATATTGTTCAGATTTTATGAGAAAAGATTAGGAATTTCAAGGGTTTCTTTCAGAATCTTTCTGTCCTACTGAGGCTCAGAGAAGGAAGCAGGGGAAGCTGTGGGATGGTTTTGGTAGCGTCCGCACTGAAGCTATTGTTTTGGCATGGACTGATTTCGTAACTGTGATGATCACTTTTTGAGTAAAGTCCATTAATGGATGCAGTTTGATCAAGTTATGAGGAGGTAAGGGGAAGACATTGCACTGCGTATTTCATAAAATCCCTGCCCCTCCCACTTTCCTCTCTCTCACCACCCCCATCCCCTGCGTATCAAACATGGGAACCACAGCAGAGAGAAGGAAGAGGAGAGCAGGGAAAAGGGAGAGAAGAAG
This sequence comes from Grampus griseus, assembly GCF_964374135.1. Classification (NCBI taxonomy): domain Eukaryota; kingdom Metazoa; phylum Chordata; class Mammalia; order Artiodactyla; family Delphinidae; genus Grampus; species Grampus griseus. The sequence continues at coordinate 100,082,947 of NC_139018.1, forward strand.
TCTTGCGGGAAGAGCTGGGGAAATCATTTAGAAATAGTTTTTACTTCCTCATAGATGGAACAAAAAGAAAATCTCCAAATACAGAACTGGAGAGAATTCTACCTGGTTCCACCTCTTCTCACATCCTAAATTCAACCATGTTTACCTGCTAAGTCAGAGAATTATACCGTCACATAACGCTACTATTGACCACAAGGAATAGCTAATGTATACCACAAAGGCAGATGACTTTTGGGAAAGAGATTCAGGGAGCTTTCCCATTACAATCTAGACAAACAATAGTTTTTCCTAGAGCCCACCCTCACCAAGTTCACTTTTTCTTACATCTCATTAGGCAGAACTGGATCACGTGTCTACCCCTAGCTTCAAGAAGGTGATTTAAAAAAAAAACAAAACTGGCATATAGCTGCCACAATCAAAATGGGGCTCTGTTAGTGTAAGACAGGGATTAGCAAACTTTTTCAGTAAATGGCTATACAGTAAATATTTTAGGTTTTGTGGGCCAGATGGTTTCTGTTGCAACTGCTCAGTTCTGCCCTTGTAGCATGAAAGCAGCCGTAGGTAATACATGGTGAGGCTGTGTTCCAATAAAACTTTATTTATAAACATAGGCAGCAGGCTGGAGTTAGCCTGTGGACCATAGTTTGCCCACTCTTGATGTAGGAGACAGATATTAGGTAGGCAATGAGCAAGGTCTCCCATCCTACCCGTCTGTTTTTAAGAATCACTCTCTATTCTCCTTTCCCATCCTGCATTCTAGTTCTTAAACACACCAAGAGAATAGGGATCAGTAAACATGGCATTTCACATTTGGAAGGGGTCCAGTTTCTGGGCTGTTACAAGACTTGGTTTCTCACCCTCTCCTGACACAGGTGTCTGTGATTCTAAGCGAAGTGGAACACAGCTACTTGGTATCTTAGTCATGTCATTTACTCAAGTGCAGGAGGGCCCCACAGCGCCCGAGTCTAGAAGGCACAAGCAAAGTGAAGAAGTGGCTGTCACAAGATGATGAATGGCTGCCCTCTGAAGTTTTGATTTGGATACTAAGTGACAAAACCGGACCAACCAAGGAAACTCGGTAATTTTCTCTGCTGCAGAGCAGCCACCTGGTTAATATCACTTTGCAACCACCAACACTTGGCAGAGGTTGGAACAGCAGCTATAATTATAAAGAGCAGGGAGGAGACTCTAAAAATCTCTTCTGAGTGGCAAAAATTCTGAAGATCAAGATAATTACAACACTAGCTCATCCTGATTCGCTTGGCTATTTATAGATGAGGAGAAGCTGGTGCACTGAGAGCTTTTTCCTTTTTTTCTTCTTTTCTATTTGCATTAAATCCTGTGTGGCTCCTCTCTGAAATGTGTGCATATGCTGCGTCCATGTGAGATGCCACCACTGGCACTTGTCATAAGAATTAAATCCCTCTCAAGCTTGTTTACAGCTCAGCACTTGTCATACAGCTCCCTTGAGCTTCATGGCTGGTTGGGTTCTTTTTTTCCCCGCCTCTGCAGAAGATTTAATTTCTTTTTTGTTTATGTGTGTACTTACCCTTGCAGGTGCAGGAAAAAAAAAAAAATTGCTGTGCCCAGATGTTTTGAAGCTACGGTAGCATACATACAACTCAGATTAAACAGAAAAATTGCATAAGGCAGACGCTTCAAGTATATTATTCTATAGGGTATTTAATAAACCTATCATGTCTTCTTGACAATAAGACTCTTGACTATAACTTTAGGAACAGAGGAATATTTTAAGGCATCACCAGCTCAATTCATTTATAGATGATTTTACAATGAGATTTGTCGTTTTTGAGTGGGGCGCATTACATTTACCCCATTTTCAACTTAGAAAATATCTTCCTGGAACAGAACAGTCTGGGAATTGGGTGGAAACATTGCCTATCAAGCTGTCTCAGTTCATTGCTGGATTAGTTAGACCTCGGGGATCGGAGGCCAGATTTCACCTTAGTTTTGAAACACAGCAAACATAAGCCAAACACAAACAACCCTCTTGCTGCTCGTTGAGCTCTGTACTAATATGCAAAAGCCCTGCCCAAGTTGCAGATGGATAATGCTTCTGTGGCCCCTCGGTTTGGATTTTCCTTTCCCCAAGGCGATGGGCTAACCTGCTTTGTACACAGCAACTATCAAACGAGGGAAGGAGTTCAACTCAGAAGAGATAATGCTCAAAATTCTCCAGACTCCACTTCACCAGCCTCCAACAATTGTTTCCCATGACTGCATGGAGGTAGCTCATCCCCTTTGGCAATGAGCATTTTAAATATTCCCTCACAGCCAAAGCCTAGATCATGTTGCTGTGGCGAAGCCCTATATAATAGAGCCACCCCCCCCCCCCCCCCCCCCCCCCCCCCCCCCCCCCCCCCCCCCCCCGCTTTCTGACATCGTTCCCTCAAGGGAGCATGTTACTATTTTTACCTTTCCCCGGGGGGGCGGGGGTGGTGTAGAAGAGTTCCCAGCTGACCTGCTTAGGATGTTGGTTTAAAAGAAAACTTCCATCTCCCTTTGCTCATGAAGCTAAAACCCCTCAGTAGAATTAGGAAAAGAGTACTGTAGGCCCTCTGTTCCTTTGTAGGGAGGAAAGAGGTCGTGTAAAAACGTGAAGTTCTCATATTTTAATTTAAGTGACAGTCTTGGATCCCCAGCTGGCAAAGCCTTTTATAGTCAGTTCCTGGCCCAGCATTCTGCATCTGCAAGATCAGAGCTTATTAGTATCATCTCTTACTTCTGCCCCCTAACGTTGCCACCAGAGACTGTGAAAGTCTTAGACTATACACACTGCAAGGCAAATGGCTCTTCCTTTACTACCACAGTGCAGTTGTTTGCTCGCCCTGATACACTTATATTCCCCTATCCATACTGATAATATTAGACACTCTCATCCCAATATCTTCTAGAACCCTCACTTAGGAAATGGAGAATGTAGTAGAAATCTATATCTACTATAATGGGCTGTGTGTCAAAGAAAGAATAGTAGGATCCTGGAAACATCTTTTGGTTTCATAGACTATGACAGTGATGCTTCTGCTCCTAGGTCACTGATTGGTTCTGGCAACAAAACCATCATATAATTTACAGTTTTGTCTATTTATGTTTTCTCTCTTTAATTTGTCCAAAGCATCTCATTAAACACCAAGTAGTCTTAAAGCAGGAAGCCTACAGATTCCTAACATACAGTGGAACTTTATGAATGAAATCTGTTGTAGTGGTGATGGTTGTTTTGCTAGTGTAAATAATTTATTACATCTTTCGCAGGTAATTTATAATCATAAATATTTTAAACATGTGAACATTGTACACTGAAGCTGCAATCAACCACCACTGTCTACCACCAGACTATTGGCGACAGGACCACAACCACACCAGCCAATAAGTGGTTAGATGTGACCAGCTCCTTACTCTCACTGAAATGGGAATCCAGGTGATGACTTCAGTAGCCCAAAAGGCACCTGCTCCCTCCCTCCCCAAATCTTCACAAACACACATGCATGCACTTGCCAGATCCAAAAATGTATGTAACACATTGAACACTTCTGCTAAGAGTCAGCTATATTGTACTGAGAAGTGACACAGTGAAGCTACGTGTTTTTTAATATGTTTATCAAATTTGTTTGAGCCTGGAGCAAAGCCAGGAGGAAGGGAGTCTCTAGCTGGTCGACTCCGTTAGATCACCAGAGTAAAAGAAGCTAGAAAGGAGTCTGGAGACAGAGGGTACTCTTGGGAAGGATGGAGGGGAAGAGGAAGTGGGGGAGAGGGACATTCTATATGCACTCTGCTTGCTTCAAAACTTTTGAGAAATGACTGGGCTGGTAGACAACAGGCAAAAGCCAATCTAAGGTCAACTAGAAGCAACCCCCTTATCTCTGAACCCACACGTTCGGAGGGGCTAAAGCTTTTAATGCATTTACTTGTTTCCTCTTTTCTGTACAGTAGTGTCAACCTACCTTTCCAGCAGCTCATCTCCTGCCACTCCAATTCTTACCTAAAACTGGTCACCTTTGTTGAACATTTCATGCAATTCCGTGCCTTCGTATCTTGGCTTAGGCTCTTTGGAAAGCTCCTTGCCATCCTCCATTTGAAAACTCCTGCCCATCTTTGGGAACCAAGCTCAAAGGTGCTGTCTGCTGTGACATCGTTCTCGAGCAGATCAGTCAGTCTCTCCACTGTGTTTCCAGTGTATGTCTTACACATTTACTGTCTTATATTGGGATTCAGTGTTGCCCTCTCATCAAGGTGGAACTCCCAGAGAGGAATGATAGCACTTGCTCATCTCTGTATCCTCAGTGTTTAGCTCACATTAGGCACTTGATATGTGTTTAGTGGATGAATGGGGCACTACAATTTTTAAAGAATAATGAAAAGAGTGTGAGGAATTAGCAGGTGAGAAAGTTCCAGATGAGGGTCTAATCAAAACTCCAGACACATTCTTACAGAAGTTCATCTTTCACTTCCAAACATTTAACTCTCAACACTTCCATCCTTTCCACATCAGGGCTATAACCAAGATAAGTGTCAAGCCTGAGAAAAACTGAAGAAAAAGTATTGGGATCCTGATAATTTGAAGATGGATTTAAACTTCAGTGAAATACCAACGTTGCCTGCTCATGTTATTTCTTTATGCATTTAATAGAGCTCTTACCTCTCAAAACCCGGCTGTGGCTTGATCTTAACATTTTCTTCATACTTGCTTCAACACCTGTTAACCACAACACTGAGGTTGCCGGCCCTGGCTTCACCTTGCTCTCTAGCTGTTGCTGCGACGGTGTAACGGCGGCTCTGCAGCTGCTACAATGGCAGCATTGCGGGGACCGGGGCTGGCCTCTGGCCCCTGGGTTACTTTAACAGTCACACAGTTCTAGGTGCGTTAGAGGCCTCTTTCCTTCTGGCATTCACAGCCCTTTGCTCATCCTGTCCTTGTAAAGCCCATCACTTCAAGGTAGTAGCTATGCGTATCTATTGCCCTCACTGGACTGCAAATTCTGTGAGGGAAGGATTGTGCCCTACTCATTATCTTTTCTCTGACACTTATCAGGGCCTGGCACTGGAAGGAAAAAAATGAATAATGAATGAATGATGAATGAATGAATGAGTGAGTGAAAATGTTCTCATTAAAATTCTTTGTTGAAACTTTGTCACTCATCACTCCTATCCGTTATTATTCCTTACCAAATGATACTTCTGATTCAGTGTAATTGGCTGCTTCTTTTCCTTCACCCTGGAAACAAGTAATCCTTCTTGATTATCAACAGCTATGCTGTAATACAAAAATAGAAAAGAAAAATCTAGACATGGTATAAACCTGCTAACAGCTTCCTCTATGAGAGCTATCTTTGTACATCTCTAAATCACATTTAATAATATTTGATTTCCTCACCCTCTCAGGCCAGCTGGACATGGTGTGCCCTGCTTATATAGCTGAGTGTATCTAATTCCATTAGCACCAGTTATAAAGATGCTGCATTTTAAAAATACTACTTATAGGGCTTCCCTCGTGGCGCAGTGGTTGAGAGTCCGCCTGCCGATGCAGGGGAACGCGAATTTGTGCCCCGGTCCGGGAAGATCCCACATGCCGCGGAGCGGCTGGGCCTGTGAGCCATGGCCGCTGAGCCTGTGCGTCCGGGGCCTGTGCTCTGCAATGGGAGAGGCCACAACAGTGAGAGGCCCACGTACCGCAAAAAAAAAAAAACTACTTATAATGTTTTCACTTAAAGAATGGAATGTTTCTGCTTTTTGGGTCTTGAAATGTGTATCTTTGTTTTTAAAAACTTTTTATTGAAGTATACTTGATGTACAATATTATATGTTACAGGTGTACAATATAGTGATTCACAATTTTTAGAGGCTATAATCCATTTATACTTATTATAAAGTATTGGCTATATTCCCTGTGTTGTACAATATATCCTTGTAGCTTATTTTATACATAATAGTTTGTATGGAGGTGTTTCTTGGGAATCTTTGGGAAATTAGGCAATATGCTGAAACTATTACACCTTCTAGTAAAAAACGATGCCAAACACATGATTCTTCCCACTTGAATTATGTATCTTGACTCACCTAAATTTAATATCCATTTTCAAGTCAGAAAGTACTTATGGGTGTGGTGAAATGAGAAATAAGGGCCTGGGCTCAGAGCAGACTGAAGCGGACTGGTCAACTAGGCCACAACTTATCAAACTCCTTTCTCTCCATGTCTATAAAACAAGGATAATAATATTGACTGCACAAGGTCCTTGTGAAAATCGAAAGAAAACCTTGCATGCTTAACAAATTTTGTAATTTGTTACGTAGCCAAATTGTGTGAAGGAGCATTTTCTCTATTGATGTTAGTACCCTTCCTTTTCTGACCCTCTAGTCTCCACCAGTGCTTCTTTTCCCATCAGGGTGCACTGTAGTGTCAATATACAGATATAACTTCCTGTAGCAGGGGGACATCTGGAGGTGTGTGCTTCATATAGTTACACAGCTGAGACAAACAATTTTAAACTTACAATGAGGCAATTTCACAACGCTTTGATATAAAATTCTGGGAACTTTTGGCGCCTCCCTAGTGATAGTGCCTTTTTTTTCAGTCCAGAGATTTCTCTTCTAGGCTCAGTCTTTGGGATTACTAATCATCCTACTTCACCCACATTCCTTTTCTCGTAACACTCCAAATCTCAGAGCAGGGTCTTTGCTTCTCCACCAGCCATGCTGGAAGTTGCCTTTGTTCCCACCTCAGCCAAACTCTTCCCTGGGTTTTCCTCAAAGGAAAATGCTACAGTTTCCTAGTCCAGACTCCACTTCTCTGATCTGGGGCCTCCCCCAGGAGCCCATTCCAAGTGCCTTTCCCATCAGCTCTGCCCAAGCAAACACTCCTGTCCTCGGATTTTAAGGTTGTACTACCTGCTTGACAGGGTATTTCTCCAACTTCTCCACTGGGTCATTTTGTTCAGTTCTTCTCTGGACTCTCAGTTATCCTAAAAACACACCTTAGCTCATCACAGTCACTTCCATTCACCATTTTAATCTTAGACTCTTGTGGAAAATCCCTGTCCTGCACAGGGGTAACAGAGTTGACCACAGTCAAAGGCATGTTTACAGCTAAAGAGCGCTCTTGACTCTGGAAGTTGTTCCTCATCTTCCTTTACAAAAGTAAAACCAGTTCAGAGTGCATGTTTATGTTTTGTTACATCTATTACTTCCACCTTCAACTAACTAGTTTCCTTTCAACTAATGTCAGTTTGGGAGAAAGAAGATTTTTAAACTTAAAATGTTAGTTTTTCTCCTCTTTAAAAAATTTTTATTGTCAGAAATGCAAAAATTACAAATAAACAAAAAGAAAGTACATAAACCAGACCTAACCACTGCCAAATATTTTGTTTTGTATATCTTTTGTATATACCGACATATCTATATCTCTGCTACAAAATCTCCATACAAATTTGTTTTTAAATATCTTTAAGATGCAGAAAATGTCCTGCCTCATGTTCAGCTAAGTTTACTGCATGCTCACCTCTTGTCATAATGATTGCAAGAGGATTCTTTAAATAATGTGATAATGTACGTATAGTAGTTGCTTGACTAATATAATCTCATTCATAATCAAACCAGATTAAGGTTATTTGACTTAATAAAATGGTTTTAATTTTGTTAAAAGTGCAACATCAATGCAGTAGATTTGTAGAAACGTAAATTCTGCTATTAAGAAGCACTTAACAGAAGTTTCCACTCTTGCTGTTCATAGTGTTTATTTTCATAGCATTTATTCCTAAACTGGCTTATATTCATCAGTGGCTAATGTAGCAGCAAACTGTATTAGTTTAACTATTTCAAGCCTTAGCTTATGAATATACTTACCCTTTTTTAAAACAAACAGCTTCCCTAAGCAAGTTTCTGTCCCATGTCTTTATTATCTCTTCAAGTGCTCATGCCTTGCTCATGGTCTATTTACTGACAAATACTGATAAGGATTGTCCACATGAGCTTCCTTCACTCCCGTACTCCCGAATCCCCCTTAACCCTGACCGCTCTGGATTCCTCACACACTACTCTACCTACACTGGGCTCCTGTATTTGTTAGGACAGAAGTTCGGCTATTTTAAAGCAGATTGTTTGTTCTTTTTCTATTGAGTTGTATGAGTTCTTTATATATTTTGGTTATTAACCCCTTATTGGATACATAAGTTTCTAATATTTTCTCTTGATTTATAGATTGCCTTTTCATTTTGTTGATGGTTTCCTTTGCTTGACAGAAGCTTTTAATTTGATGTAATCCAACTTGTTTATTTTTGCTTTTGTTGCCTCTGCTTTTGGTGTCAAATCCAAAAATCACTGCCAAGACCAATGTTAAGGAGCTTATCCCCTATATTTTTTTCTAGATGTTTTATGGCCTCAGGTCTTACCTTCAAATCTTTAATCCATTTTGAGTTGATTTTTGTGTATTGTGTACATGTCCATTTTTAGATATATGATTTGCAAATATTTTCCCCAGCCAGTGGTTTGTCTTTTCATTTTTAAGTGGTGTCCTTTGAAGGGGGAAACTTTTTAATTTTGGCAAAGGCCAATATATCACTTTTTCATATGAATTGTGCGTTTGGTATCATATATAATAAATCTTTGCCTAACCCAAAGTCACAAAAATTTTTGCCTGTGTATTCTTCTACAAATTTTATGGTTTTAGTTTTTACACTGATGTCTATGACACATTTTGAGCTAACTGTTGTGTATGGTGTGAGGTAAATAATCATACATATTGGAAATTTCTTGAAGGATGCATCATGATCCTTCTTATTGATAGATTTTCCCCTCATAAGTGCTGACTGTCTACCTCCTAGGTGCTCCAAATAAAAAAAAAGAAAACTGGACACAGATGGCAAGTGAAGACATAAAACTCAGGGTATAAAAACTGATTAAAAATCACAGAGCCAGGGAGGAGCTTCAAGATGGCGGACGAGTAAGACGTGGAGATCACCTTCCTCCACACAAATACATCAGAAATACATCTACATGTGGAACAACTCCTACAGAACACCTACGGAACGCTGGCAGAAGACCTCAGACCTCCCAAAAGGCAAGAAACTCCTCACGTACCTGGGTCGGGCAAAAGAAAAAAGAATAAACAGACAAAGAATAGGGACAGGACCTGCACCAGTGGGAGGGAGCTGTGAAGGAGGAAACGTTTCCACACACTAGGAAGCCCCTTCGCGGGCAGAGACTGCGGGTGGCGGAGGGGGGAAGCTTCGAAGCCGCGGAGGAGAGCACAGCCACAAGGGTGCGGAGAGCAAAGCGGAGAGATTCCCACACAGAGGATCGGTGCCGACCAGCACTGACCAGCCCAAGAGGCTTGTCTGCTCACCCGCCAGGACGGGCGGGGGATGGAGCTGACGCTCAAGCTTCGGTCGGATCCCAGGGAGAGGACTGGTGTTGGCAGTGTGAACACAGCCTGAAGGGGGCTAGTGCGCCACAGCTAGCCGTGAGGGAGTCCTGGAAAAGTCTGGACCTGCCGAAGAGGCAAGAGACTTTTTCTTCCCTCTTTGTTTCCTGGTGTGCGAGGAGAGATTAACAGCGCCGCTTAAAGGAGCTCCAGAGGCGGGCACGAGCCGCGGCTATCAGCATGGACCCCAGAGACAGGCATGAGATACTAAGGCTGCTGCTGCCGCCACCAAGAAGCCTGTGTGCGAGCACAGGTCACTCTCCACACCTCCCTTCTGAGGAGCCTGTGCAGCCCGCCACTGCCAAGGTCCTGGGATCCAGGGACAACTTCCCTGGGAGAACGCATGGCGCATCACAAGCTGGTGCAATGTCATGCCAGCCGCTGCAAACGCAGGCACACCCTGCATCCCTACCCCTCCCTCCCCCCGGCCTGAGTGAGCCAGAGCCCCCGAATCTGCTGCTCCTTTAACCCCATCCTGTCTGAGCAAAGAACAGATGCCCTCCTGCGACCTACACGCAGAGGTGGGGCCAAATCCAAAGCTGAGCCCCGGGAGCTGTGCGAACAAAGGAGAGAAAGGGAAATCTCTCCCAGCAGCCTCAGGTGCAGTGGATTAAATCTCCACAATCAACTTGATGTACCCTGCATCTGTGGAGTACCTGAATAGACAACAATCATCCCAAATTGAGGAGGTGGACTTTGAGAGCAAGATATATTATTTTTTCTCCCTTTCCTCTTTATGTGAGTGTGTATGCTTCTGTACGTGATTTTCTCTGTATAGCTTTGCTTTCACCATTTATCCTAGGGGTCTGTCCATCCATTTTTTTGTTTGTTTGTTTTTTTACTTAAAAATTTTTTTCTTTATAATTATTTCTTATTTTAATAACTTTATTTTATCCTCTGTCTTTCTAGTTTTTCTCCATTTTATTCTGAGCCATGTGGATGAAAGGCTCTTGGTGCTGCAGCCAGGAGTCACTGCTATGCCTCTGAGCTGGGAGAGCCAACTTCAGGACACTGGTCCACGAGAGACCTCCCAGCTCCATGTAATATCAAAAGGCGAAAATCTCCCAGAGATTTCCATCTCAACACCAAGACCCAGCTTAACTCAACGACCAGCAAGCTACAGTGCTGGATACCCTATGCCAAACAACTAGCAAGACAAGAACACAGCCCCATCCATTAGCAGAGAGGCTGCCTAAAATCATAATAAGGCCACAGACACCCCAAAACACACCACCAGACATGGACCTGCCCACCAGAAAGACAAGATCTAGCCTCATCCAACAGAACACAGGCACTAGTCACCTCCACCAGGAAGCCTACACAACCCACTGAAACAAACTTAGCCACATGGGGACAGACAACAAAAACAATGGGAACTACGAACTTGCAGCCTGCAAAATGGAGACCCCAAACACAGGAAGTTAAGCAAAATGAGAAGACAGGAAAACACACAACAGATGAAGGAGCAAGGTAAAAACCCACCAGAACTAATACATGAAGAGGAAATAGGCAGTCTACCTGCAAAAGAATTCAGAATAATGATAGTAAAGATGATCCAAAATCTTGGAAATAGAATAGACAAAATATAAGAAACGTTTAACAAGGACTTGGAAGAACTAAAGAGCAAACAAACACTGATGAACAAAACAATAAATGAAATTAAAAATTCTCTAGAAGGGATCAATAGCAGAATAACTGAGGCAGAAGAACGGATAAGTAACCTGGAAGATAAAATATTGGAAATAACTACTGCAGAGCAGAATAAAGAAAAAAGAATGAAAAGAACTGAGGACAGTCTCAGAGACCTCTGAGACAACATTAAACGCACCAACATTTGAACTATAGGGGTCCCAGAAGAAGAAGAGAAGAAGAAAGGAACTGAGAAAATATTTGAAGAGATTATAGTTGAAAACGTCCCTAATATGGGAAAGGAAATAGTTAATCAAGTCTAGGAAGCACAGAGAGTCCCATACAGGATAAATCCAAGGAAAAACAAGCCAAGACACATATTAAGCAAACTATCAAAAATTAAATACAAAGAAAACATATTAAAAGCAGCAAGGGAAAAACAACAAATAACACACAAGGGAATCCCCATAAGGTTAACAGCTGATCTTCCAGAAGAAACTCTGCAAGCCAGAAGGACTGGCAGGACATATTTAAAGTGCTGAAGAAGAAAAACCTACAACCAAGATTACTCTACCCAGCAAGGATCTCATTCAGATTTGATGCAGAAATTAAAACCTTTACAGACAAGCAAAAGCTGAGAGAGTTCAGCACCACCAAAACAGGTTTACAACAAATGCTAAAGGAACTTCTCCAGGCAAGAAACACAAGTGAAGGAAAAGACTACAATAACAAACACAAAACAATTAAGAAAATGGGAATAGGAACATACATATCCATAATTACCTTAAATGTAAATGGTTTAAATGCTCCAATGAAAAGACACAGACTGGCTGAATGGATACAAAAACGAGACCGGTATATATGCTGTCTACAAGAGACCCACTTCAGACCTAGAGACATACAGCCTGCATGTGAGGGGATGGAAAAAGATATTCCATGCAAATGGAAATCAAAAAAAAAAAGCAGGAGTAGCAATTCTCATATCAGACAAAATAGAGTTTAAAATAAAGACTATTACAAGAGACAAAGAAGGACACTACATAATGGTCAAGGGATCAATCCAAGAAGATATAACAATTGTAAATATTTATGCACCCAACATAGGAGCACCTCAATACAAAAGGTAAATACTAACAGCCATAAAAGGGGAAATCAACAGTAACACAATCATAGTAGGGAACTTCAACACACCACTTTCAGCAATGTACAGATCATCCAAAATGAAAATAAATAAGGAAACACAAGCTTTAAATGATACATTAAACAAGATGGACTTAATTGATATATTTATAGGACATTCCATCCAAAAACAACAGAATACACATTTTTCTCAAGTGTTCATGGAACATTCTCCAGGATAGATCATATCTTGGGTCACAAATCAAGCCTTGGTAAATTTAAGAAAATTGAAATTGTATCAAGTATCTTTTCGAACCACAATGCTATGAGACTACATATGAAAAACAGGAAAAGATCTGTAAAAACTACAAACACATGGAGGCTAAACAATACACTACTTAAAAACCAAGTGATCACTGAAGAAATCAAAGAGGAAATCAAAAAATACCTAGAAACAAATAACAGTGGAGACACGATGACCCAAAACCTATGGGATGCAGCAAAAGCAATTCTAAGAGGGAAGTTTATAGCAATAGAATCCTACATTAAGAAACAGGAAACATCTCAAATAAACAACCTAACCTTGCACCTAAAGCAATTAGAGAAAGAAGAACAAAAAAACCCCAAAGTTAGCAGAAGGAAAGAAATCATAAAAATCAGATCAGTAATAAATGAAAAAGAAATGAAGGAAACGATAGCAAAGATCAATAAAACTAAAAGCTGGTTCTTTGAGAAGATAAACAAAATTGATAAACTATTAGCCAGACTCATCAAGAAAAAAAGGGAGAAGACTCAAATTAATAGAATTAGAAATGAAAAAGGAGAAGTAACAACTGACACTGCAGAAATACAACAGATCATGAGAGACTACTACAAGCAACTCTATGCCAATAAAATGGACAACCTGGAAGAAATGGACAAATACTTACAAATGCACAACCTGCCAAGACTGAACCAGGAAGAAACAGAAAATATGAACAGACCAATCACAAGCACTGAAATTGAAACTGTGATTAAAAATCTTCCAACGGGGCTTCCCTGGTGGCGCAGTGGTTGAGAGTCCGCCTGCCGATGCAGGGGACACGGGTTCGTGCCCCGGTCCGGGAAGATCCCACATGCCGCGGAGCGGCTGGGCCCGTGAGCCATGGCTGCTGAGCCTGCGCGTCCGGAGCCTGTGCTCCGCAACGGGAGAGGCCACAACAGTGAGAGGCCCGCGTACCGCAAAAAAAAAAAAAAAAAAAAAATCTTCCAACGAACAAAAGCCCAGGACCAAATGGTTTCACAATCGAATTCTATCAAACATTTAGAGAAGAGCTATCGCCTATCCTTCTCAACCTCTTCCAAAATATAGCAGAGGGAGGTACACTCCCAAACTCGTTCTATGAGGCCACCATCACCTTCATACCAAAACCAGACAAGGATGTCACAAAGAAAGAAAACTACAGGCCAATATCACTGATGAACAATAGATGCAAAAATTCTCAACAAAATACTAACAAACATCTTCCAACAACACATTGAAAGGATCATACACCATGATCAAGTGGGGTTTATTCCAGGAACGCAAGGATTCTTCAATATATGCAAATCAATCAATGTGATAGACCATATTAACAAACTGAAGGAGAAAAACCTTATGATCATCTCAATCGATGCAGAGAAAACTTTTGACAGAATTCAACACCCATTTATGAGAAAAACCCTGCAGAAAGTAGGCATAGAGGGAACTTTCCTCAACATAATAAAGGCCATGTATGACAAACCCACAGCCAACATCGTCCTCAATTGTGAAAAACTGAAACCATTTCCACGAAGATCAGGAACAAGACAAGGTTGCCCACTCTCACCACTATTATTCAACATAATTTTGGAAGTTTTAGCCACAGCAATCAGAGAAGAAAAAGAAATAAAAGGAATCCAAATTGGAAAAGAAGAAGTAAACCTGTCATTGTTTGCAGATGACATGATACTATACATAAAAAATCCTAAAGATGCTACCAGAAAACTACTAGCGCTAATCAATGAATGTGGTAAAGTAGTGGGATACAAAATTAACGCACAGAAATCTCTGGCATTCCTATACACTAATGATGAAAAATCTGAAAGTGAAATTAAGAAAACACTCCCATTTACCATTGCAACAAAAAGAATAAAATATCTAGGAATAAACCTACCTAAGGAGACAAAAGACCTGTATGCAGAATATTATAAGACACTGAAGAAAGAAATTAGATACAAAGAGATGGAGAGATATACCGTGTTCTTGGATTGGAAGAATCAACATTGTGAAAATGACTATACTACCCAAAGCAATCTACAGATTCAATGCAATCCCTATCAAACTACCACTGGCATTTTTCACAGAACTAGAACAAAAAATTTCACAATTTGTATGGAAACACAAAAGACCCCAAATAGCCAAAGCAATCTTGAGAATGAAAAACGGAGCTGGAGGATTCAGGCTCCCTGACTTCAGACTATACTACAAAGCTACAGTAATCAAGACAGTATGGTACTGGCACAAAAACAGATATATTCATCAATGGAACAGGATAGAAAGCCCAGAGATAAACTCACGCATATTTGGTCACCTTATCTTTGATAAGGGAGGCAAGAATATACAGTAGAGAAAAGACAGCCTCTTCAATAAGTGGGGCTGGGAAAACTGGACAGATACATGTAAAAGTATGAAATTAGAACACTCCTTAACACCATACACAAAAATAAGCTCAAAATGGATTAAAGACTTAAATGTAAGGCCAGACACTATCGAACTCTTAGAGGAAAACATAGGCAGAACACTCTATGACATAAATCACAGCAACATCTTCTTTGACCCACCTCCTAGAGAAATGGAAATAAAAACAAAAATAAACAAATGGGGGCTTCCCTGGTGGCGCAGTGGTTGGGAGTCCGCCTGCCGATGCAGGGGATGTGGGTTCGTGCCCAATCCGGGAGGATCCCACATGTCGCGGAGCGGCTGGGCCTGTGAGCCATGGCCGCTGAGCCTGCGCGTCCGGAGCCTGTGCTCCACAGCGGGAGAGGCCACAACAGTGAGAGGCCCGTGTACCACAAAAAAATAAATAAATAAACAAATGGGACCTAATGAAACTTAAAAGCTTTTGCACAGCAAAGGAAACCATAAACAAGACCAAAAGTCAACCCTCAGAATGGGAGAAAATATTTGCAAAAGAAGCAACTGACAAAGGATTAATCTCCAATATTTACAAGCAGCTCATGCAGCTCAATATCAAAAAAACAACCCAACCCAAAAATGGGCAGAAGACCTAAATAGAGATTTCTCCAAAGAAGATATACAGATTGCCAACAAACACATGAAAGAATGCTCAACATCATTAATCATTAGAGAAATGCAAATCAAAATTACAATGAGATATCATCTCACACAGGTCAGAATGACCATAATCAAAAAATCTAGAAACAATAAATGCTGGAGAGGGAGTTGAGAAAAGGGAACACTCTTGCACTGTTGGTGGGAATGTAAATTGATACAGCCACTATGGAGAACAGTATGGAGGTTCCTTAAAAAACTAAAAATAGAACTATCATACGACCCAGCAATCCCACTACTGGGCATATACACTGAGCAAGCAGAATTCAAAAAGAGTCATGTACCAAAATGTTCATTGCAGCTCTATTTACAATAGCCAGGACATGGAAGCAACCTAAGTGTCCATCAAAAGATGAATGGATAAAGAAGATGTGGCACATATATACAATGGAATATTACTCAGCCATAAAAAGAAACGAAATTGAGTTATTTGTAGTGAGATGGATGGACCTAGAGTCTGTCATACAGAGTGAAGTAAGTCAGAAAGAGTAAAACAAATACCGTATGCTAACACATATATATGGAATGTAAGAAAAAAAAAAAAAGGTCATGAAGAACCTAGGGGCAAGATGGGAATAAAGACACAGACTACTACTAGGGAATGGAGTTGTGGATATGGGGAGAGGGAAGGGTAAGCTGTGACAAAGTGAGAGAGTGGCATGGACATACATATACTACCAAAAGTAAAATAGATAGTGGGAAGCAGCTGCATAGCACAGGGAGATCAGCTCGGTGCTTTGTCACCACCTAGAGGGGTGGGATAGGGAGAGTGGGAGGGAGGGAGGTGCAAGAGAGAGAAGAGATATGGGAATATATGTATATGTATAACTGATTCACTTTGTTATAAAGCAGAAACTAACATACCATTTTAAAGCAATTAAACTCCATTAAAGATGTTAAAAAATATATTAATTCATGACAGATACAACTCTTCAGCCCTATGCAAATTTCACAGAAGAAAAATATGCACATTTTTCATTTTCCTTATCTCTAATTGAAGCTGCATTTGAAAATGTTAAAAGGGTGCATAATTACACTGTTATTAAATGTCACATGGCCTGATACTGTGTAGGCTAGAATAAGTGGCTTTGTAGCTCAGGGTTAATTATTTGCAACCTGTATATGGGAGGTCCCCAAGGATATTATTACTGAAGTACCAACCCTTCTCCTGACTGCTCTTAGTTTTAGCAAAACCAGTGAAGTTGTGACATGTCTTTTCTGTTTATTCAGTAGGTATAGTGGTATTTTAGCCATATTCTTGCTTTTCATGGATAATTATATACTTTTGAATTTATATCTCATGTAACATTTCAATAATCCTTTTCATGTGCATAGCTCACTTAAAGTATATAATAGCCAAGTTGTTATTAACACTTTTTGGCAGAGAAAAGTTAGTGAGAGCCGAATACTAACAAGCAGAGAAACAAAGCCACCAGGACTCTCAATTATTAATAGAAGTAGAATTTATACCCAAAGACTTTTTGACACAAGATACATGTAGAGAAGGGTCTTATTTTAAAATGACATGCGATTCTGAGAGCAAAAATGCTCTGAAAATCCCAAGTAAAATGAGGGAAACAAGAAAAAAGAATAATATATATATATTTAAAATATATTTGGAGAAGTCTGCTACTTAACTGCAAGAGAAAAACTAATAAAAGTTGTTACACAGTAATTAGAAACCATTGAATTTTTGTCATTTACTTAACTACACTTACATACTGTAGGCATTAAGTGTCTTCAGTAGGATAAGAACAGGAGTGCCACTTATTATAAAGTATAAGGTAAAGGTTGCTGTTTTTAAATCTACAAATTTTTTAGGAGGGTACCAGGGAGCAGCTGAAAAGGAGAAACTGGGCCATTACTATACGATGAGATACTAGAAATTTTAACACAGCATAAGTATTTTCACTTAGAAACAGCTTTGTGATTGCGGATTTATTGGCTTGACAATATATATAATTATAACTTTTCATTGTATCTTAAAACAGAAAACTTATGTTCCAAGTTCCAAAGATATTTTTGTAAACATATTGCTCATGCAGAGAATCACAACATATTGTAAATTACAAGCATAGCACATTAGGAACATAAATATAAATGATGTATTTTAAATTGATTGAAAAATTAAAAGTAATTTGACAGCATTTTAGAGTTTAGAAGCACTTTGGTAGCATTTGGTGGTCCAAGGATCACTTAGAAGCTATTAAGGTTATGTGCACCAATGCTTTCCTTTTCTTTTGATCAATTTTCCTACAGCAAGAAAAGGCATACAAGATGGTTCCCTTGACCCTAAACTATGTTCAAAATTTATATTATGACAGAGGTGTTTTCTTATTAATAAGCCTTTTTAAAGTATCTACTGTCTTTCTGTACCTGCCAAGGGAGAGAGGGCCACTGCCAAGAATTTAACATTCTAAATGGTGTGACCGCTGAGAGGCAGCGTGCTCTATGTCAGGGAGGTCAGTCGGCTGGGTTGGGGGGTCAAATCTTGGCTCTGTCCCTTATGAACATGTGAGCCTGTGATATTTACTTAATCTCCCTTAGATCAGTTTCATTAGCTTCACTGGGATAACTACACCAAGCTCATGGAAATGTTATGAGGATTAAACTGGCTATATATATAAATAAGACCTGGCTCCTAATAAGCACTAAATACATGGTAGCTATGTATTAACAGTGTTTTTGTTCATCACTCTCTCAGGACTAGGAGATAAAACCTTTGGTGGGAAGAGTGAAGAAATAATGAAAATTTCTTCTGCTCTGTTTCTTGCTTGCCCTCTGTCTTTGTATTTCTCTACTGCAGTAAGTAGTAGCAAGGGATAGAGGAGGCTCTGGAATGTTGCGGAGAGCCATAGCCAGACTTTAGGCCTGTCTCAGGATTTCAGAGAAGTGGGTGAATCAGATCATTTTGTTTACTGTCCAGGCCAGCTCACCAGGGTTTTAAAGCAGACAAAGATGGAATCAGAAGCTTTAGTTAGGAGTGTAGACTATGCATTGGGCTGCAGAGTCTTCTGTACTGCATTTCTTAAAGAGTCTGAGAAAAACAATGTGACAAGATGGGTTGCAGGTTTAGAACCCTCAACTTAGACAATTCTTGCACCTATTAAATTAGTAAAAGATAATTTTTTTAAATTCTAAAATCGTGTGTGTGTGGGCAAAGGGGATTAAGTAAACTCATATGTTTCTGGTAACACTACAAATGAGTAAGTTTTAAGTACAGTAAGTTAAATGAGAGTTAGGGGGAAAAACCATAAAACTAATCATATTGGTCAAGACTTCTTTTATATTTAAGCAAAAAAAGCGTTCTTCTATAACTTTGAAGGACTAGAGTTGCTAACATTATTGAAGATTGAGCAGTTGATCATCTGAGGCCTATATCCTACATCTCAAGATCCAAGATCTCCAACTTGGACACTTACTGGATAGACTTAGGTCACATGCCCTCCCATCAACAAACCAGTCACTTGCCCAGAGGTATACAGGATAATGAGAGACTCACCAGTGAAGGTGGACACCATGAATGACCACGCTCTCCAGACTACTCTCCTCCTCATGCATCCCTCAAAGTAAAGATGATGGCACCAGATGACAGGTATCCTACACAAAATAAAAGTCACCACAATCCAATATTCTAATCATACCCACTGCTGTGATAATATTATTCCTGAGACCGTATCC
Source organism: Grampus griseus (assembly GCF_964374135.1). NCBI lineage: Eukaryota > Metazoa > Chordata > Mammalia > Artiodactyla > Delphinidae > Grampus > Grampus griseus. The sequence continues at coordinate 100,102,161 of NC_139018.1, forward strand.
CAAGAAGTAAGTTGAAATGGGTTGGGGAAGGTCTGTGTGATTACTGTGACAACATATGGTAGCTGTGTATGTTTCAACAGAAAAAAACAACCTGGAAATGGCCCAAATGTTCAAATGCTGAGGAAAGGTAAAGGTACTTTGGAGTATTGTAATAATAAGCCATCTTATTCAATTCAATTTATTAAAGATTGAGAGTGTACATTCTTCAACAGTTAGATAGTGGACCTAGGGACACAGACAGACTAAAAGTGAGGGGATGCAAAACGATATTCCATACAAATGGAAATCAAAAGAAAACTGGATAGCAATTCTCATATCAGACAAAATGGACTTTAAAACAAAGACTATTACAAGAGACAAAGAAGGACACTACATAATGATCAAGGGATCAATCCAAGAAGAAGATATAACAATTGTAAATATTTATGCACCTAACATAGGAGCACTTCAATACATAAGGCAAATGCCTACAGCTATAAGAGGGGAAATCACAGTAATACAATCAGAGTAGGGGACTTTAACACCCCACTTTCACCAATGGACAGATCATCCAAAATGAAAATAAATAATGAAACACAAGCTTTAAATTATACAAGAAACAAGATGGACTTAACTGATATTTAAAGGACATTCCAGCCAAAAACAACAGAATACACTTTCTTCTCAAGTGCTCATGGAACATTCTCCAGGATAGATCATATCTTGGGTCAAAAATCAAGCCTCTGTAAATTTATGAAAATAGAAATCTTATCAAGTATCTTTTCCAACCACAGTGCTATGAGACTAGATATCAATTACAGGAAAAAATCTGTAAAAAATACAAACACATGGAGGCTAAATAATACACTGCTTTATAACCAAGAGATCACTGAAGAAATTAAAAAATACCTAGAAACAAATGACAACGAAAACACGACGACCCAAAACCTATGGGATGCAGCAAAAGCAGTTCTAAGAGAGAAGTTTATAGCAATACAATCCTACATCAAGAAACAAGAAAAATCTCAAATAAACAACCTAATCTTACACTTAAAACAATTAGAGAAAGAAGAACAAAAAAAACCAAAGTTAGCAGAAGGAAAGAAATCGTAAAAATCAGATCAGTAATAAATGAAACAGAAATGAAGGAAACGATAGCAAAGATCAATAAAACTAAAAGCTGGTTCTTTGAGAAGACAAACAGAATTGATAAACCATTAGCCAGACTCATCAAGAAAAAAAGGGAGAAGACTCAAATCAACAGAATTAGAAATGGAAAAGGAGAAGTAACAAATGACTCTGAGAAATACAAAAGATCATGAGAGATTACTACAAGCAACTACATGCCAATAAAATGGACAACCTGGAAGAAATGGGCAAATTCATAGAAAAGCAAAACCTTCCGAGACTGAACCAGGAAGAAATAGAAAATATAATTAGACCAATCACAAGCACTGAAATTGAAACTGTGATTAAAAATCTTCCAACAAACAAAAGCCCAGGACCAGATGGCTTCACAGGGGAATTCTATCAAACATTTAGAGAAGACCTAACACCTATCCTTCTCAAAGTCTTCCAAAATATAGCAGAGGAACACTCCCAAACTCATTCTATGAGGCCACCATCATCCTGATACCAAAACCAGACAAAGATGTCAAAAAGAAAGAAAACTACAGGCCAATATGACGGATAAACACAGGTGCAAAAATCCTGAACAAAATACTAGCAAACAAAATCCAACGGCATATAAAAAGGATCATACACCATGATAAAGTGGGGTTTATCCCAGGAATGCAAGGATTCTTCAATATATGCAAATCAATCAATGTGATAAACCATATTAACAAACTGAAGGAGAAAAACCATATGATCATCTCAACTGATGCAGAAAAAACTTTCAACAAAATTCAACACCAATTTATGATAAAAACCCTCCAAAAAGTAGGCATAGAGGGAACTTACCTCAACATAATAAAGGCCATATATGACAAACCCACAGCCAACATCGTTCTCAATGGTGAAAAATTGAAACCATTTCCTCTAAGATCAGGAAAAAGACAAGGTTGTCCATTCTCACCACTATTATTCAACAAAGTTTTGGAAGTTTTAGCTACAGCAATCAGATAAGAAAAATAAATAAAAGGAATCCAAATCAGAAAAGAAGAAGTAAAGCTGTCACTGTAGATGACATGATACCATACATAGAAACTCCTAAAGATGCTACCAGAAAACTACTAGAGCTAGTCAAGAATTTGGTAAAGGAGCAGGATACAAAATTAATGCACAGAAATCTCTTGCATTCCTATACACTAATGATGAAAAATCTGAAAGAGAAATTAAGGAAACACTCCCATTTACCATGGCAACAAAAAGAATAAAATAACTAGGAATAAACCTTCCTAAGGAGACAAAAGACCTACATGCAGAAAACTATAAGACACTGATGAAAGAAATTAAAGATGATACAAACAGATGGAGAGATATACCATGTTCTTGGGCTGGAAGAATCAATATTGTAAAAATGACTATACTATCCAAAGCTATCTACAGATTCAATGCAATTCCTATCAAATTACCAATGGCATTTTTTACAGAACTAGAACAAAAAAATCTAAAATTTGTTTGGAGACACAAAAGACCCCAAATAGCCAAAGCAATGTTGAGAAAGAAAAGCGGAACTGAAGGAATGAGACTCCCTGACTTCAGATTATACCACAAAAGTACAGTAATCAGAAAGGTGAGAGCTTCTGGGAAGATGGCAGAAGAGTAAGACGTGATCACCTTCCTCCCCACAGATACACCAGAAATACATCTACACGTGGAACAACTCCTACAGAACACCTACTGAACGCTGACAGAAGACCTCAGACCTCCCAAAAGGCAAGAAACCCCCCACGTACGTGGGTAGGGCAAAACAAAAAAGAATAAACAGAGACAAAAGGATAGGGACGGGGCCAGCACCAGTGGGATGGAGCTGGGAAGGAGGAAAGGTTTCCACACACTAGGAAGTCCCTTCTCGGGCGGAGACTGTGAGTGGCGGAGGGGGAAAGCTTCGGAGCCGCGGAGAAGAGCACAGCAACAGGGGTGCGGAGGGCAAAACGGGGAGAGATTCCCGCACAGGGGATCAATGCCGACCAGCACTCACCAGCCCGAGAGACTTGTCTGCTCACCCACCGGGGAGGGAGGGGCTGGGAGTTGAGGCTTGGGATTCGTTTGGAGTGCCGGGAGAGGACTGGGGTTGGCAGCGTGAACACAGCCTGCAGGGGGTTAGTGCACCACGGCTAGCCGGGAGGGAGTCTGGGGAAAAGTCTGGAGCTGCCGAACAGGCAAGAGACTTTTTCTTCCCTCTTTGTTTCCTGGTGCGCGAGGAGAGGGGATTAACAGCGCTGCTTAAAGGAGCTCCAGAGATGGGCGCGAGCCGCGGCTGAAAGCGCGGACCCCAGAGATGGGCATGAGACGCTAAGGCTGCTGCTGCCGCCACCAAGAAGCCTGTGTGCGAGCACAGGTCACTATCCACATCCCCCTTCCGGGGAGCCCGTGCAGCTGGCCACTGCCATGGTCCCGGGATCCAGGGACAACTTACCCGAGAGAACGCACGGCGCGCCTCAGGCTGGTGAAACGTCATGCCGGCCTCTGCTGCCAAAGGCTCGCCCTGCACTCTGTGCCCCTCCCTCCCCCCCGGCCTCAGTGAGCCAGAGCCCCCGAATCAGCTGCTCCTTTAACCCCGTCCTCTCTGAGCGAAGAACAGACGCCCTCCGGCGACCTACATGCAGAGGCAGCGCCAAATCCAAAGCTGAGCCCCTGGGAGCTGTGAGAACAAAGAAGAGAAAGGGAAATCTCTCCCAGCAGCCTCAGAAGCAGCGGATTAAAGCTCCACAACTTGATGTACTCTGCATCTGTGGAATACATGAATAGACAACGAATCATCCCAAACTGAGGAGGACTTTGAGAGCAAGATTTATGATTTTTTCCCCTTTTCCTCTTTTTGTGAGTGTGTATGTGTATGCTTCTGTGCGAGATTTTGTCTGTATAGCTTTGCTTCCACCATTTGTCCTAGGGTTCTATCCGTCCATTTTCTTTTTTGTTTTTTTAAATTTTTCTTAGTAATTATTTTTTATTTTAATAACTTTATTATATTTTATCTTACTTTATTTTACTTTATCTTCTTTCTTTCCTTTTTTCCTTCCTTCCCTCCTTCCTTCCTTCCTCCCTCCCTCCTGCCCTCCCTCCTTTCTTTCTTTCTTTCTTTCTTTCTTTCTTTCTTTCTTTCTTTATACTTTTACTAATTCTTTCTTTCTACTTTTTCTCCCTTTTATTTTGAGGCGTGTGGATGAAAGGCTCTTGGTGCTGCAGCCAGGAGTCAGTGCTGTGCCTCTGAGGTGGGAGAGCCAACTTCAGGACACTGGTCCACAACAGACCTCCCAGCTCCACATAATATCAAACGGCGAAAATCTCCCAGAGATCTCCATCTCAACACCAAGACCCAGCTTCACTCAATGACCAGCAAGATACATTGGACATCCTATGCCAAGCAACTAGCAAGACAGGAACACAACACCACCATTAGCAGAGAGGCTGCCTAAAATCATAATAACTCCACAGACACCCCAAAACACACCACCAAACGTGGACCTGCCCACCAGAAACACAAGATCCAGCCTCATCCAACAGAGCACAGGCACTAGTCACCTCCACCAGGAAGCCTACACAACCCACTGAACCCACCTTAGCCACTGGGGACAGACAACAAAAACAACGGGAACTACTGACCTGTGGCCTACAAAAAGGAGACCCCAAACACAGTAAGATAAGCAAAATGAGAAGATAGAAAAACACACAGCAGATGAAGGAGCCAGATAAAAAACCACCAGACCTAACAAATGAAGAGGAACTAGGCAGTCTACCTGAAAAAGAATTCAGAATAATGATAGTAAAGATGATCCAAAATCTTGGAAATAGAATAGACAAAATGCAAGAAACATTTAACAAGGACCTAGAAGAACTAAAGCAGATCAATAGCAGAATAACTGAGGCAAAAAAACGGATAAGTGACCCGGAAGATAAAATAGTGGAAATAACTACTGCAGAGCAGAATAAAGACAAAAGAATGAAAAGAACTGAGGACAGTCTCAGAGACCTCTGGGACAACATTAAACACACCAACATTTGAATTATAGGGGTTCCAGAAGAAGAAGAGAAAAAGAAAGGGACTGAGAAAATATTTGAAGAGATTATAGTTGAAAACTTCCCTAGTATGGGAAAGGAAATAGTCAAGTCCAGGAAGCACAGAGAGTCCCATACAGGATAAATCCAAGGAGAAATATGCCAAGACACATATTAAGCAAACTATCAAAAATTAAATACAAAGAAAACATATTAAAAGCAGCAAGGGGAAAACAACAAATAACACACAAGGGAATCCCCACATGGTTAACAGCTGATCTTTCAGCAGAAACTCTGCAAGCCAGAAGGGACTGGCAGGACATATTTAAAGTGATAAAGGAGAAAAACCTGCAACCAAGATTACTCCACCCAGGAAGGATCTCATTCAGATTTGATGGAGAAATTAAAACCTTTACAGACAAGTAAAAGCTGAGAGAGTACAGCACCACCAAACCGTCTTTACAACAACTGCTAAAAGAATTTCCCTAGGCAAGAAACACAAGGGAAGGAAAAGAACTACAATAACGAACCCAAAACAATTAAGAAAATGGGAATAGGAATATACATATCAATAATTACCATAAATGTAAATGGACTAAATGCTCCCACTAAAAGACACAGATTAGCTGAATGGATACAAAAACAAGACCTATATATTGGCTGTTACAAGAGACCCAGTTCAGACCTAGAGACGCATACAGACTGAAAGTAAGGGGATGGAAAAAGGTATTTCATACAAATGAAAACCAAAAGAAAGCTGTAGTAGCAATTCTCATATCAGACAAAATAGACTTTAAAATAAAGAATATTAGAAGAGACAAAGAAGGACACTACATAATGATCAATGGATCGATCCAAGAAGAAAATATAACAATTGTATATATTTATGCACCCAACATAGGAGTACCTCAGTACATAAGGCAAATACTAACAGCCATAAAAGGGGAAATTGACAGTAACACACTCAGTAGGGGACTTTAACACCCCACTTTCACCAATGGACAGATCATCCAAAATGAAAATAAATAAGGAAACACAAGCTTTAAATGATACATTAAATAAGATGGACTTAATTGATATTCATAGGATATTCCATCCAAAAACAACAGAATACACATTTTTCTCAAGTGCTCATGGAACATTCTCCAGGATAGATCATATCTTGGGTCACAAATCAAGCCTTGGTAAATTTAAGAAAATTGAACTTGTATCAAGTAACTTTTCCGACGACAACGCTGTGACACTAGATATTAATTACAAGAAAATATCTGTAAAAAATACAAACACATGGAGGCTAAACAATACACTACTTAATAACCAAGTGATCACTGAAGAAATCAAAGAGGAAATCAAAAATACCTAGAAACAAATGACAATGGAGACACGAAGACCCAAAATCTATGGGATGCAGCAAAAGCAGTTCTAAGAGGGAAGATCATAGCAATACAATCCTACCTTAAGAAACAGGAAACATCTCGAATAAACAACCTAACCTTGCACCTACAGCAATTAGAGAAAGAAGAACAAAAAAAACCCCCAAAGTTAGCAGAAGGAAAGAAATCATAAAAATCAGATCAGAAATAAATGAAACAGAAATGAAGGAAACGATAGCAAAGATCAATAAAACTAACAGCTGGTTCTTTGAGAAGATAAACGAAATTGATAAACCATTAGCCAGACTCATCAAGAAAAAAAGGGAGAAGACTCAAATCAACAGAATTAGAAATGAAAAAGGAGAAGTAACAACTGACACTGCAGAAATACAAAAGATCATGAGAGACTACTACAAGCAACTCTATTCCAATAAAATGGACAACCTGGAAGAAATGGGCAAATTCTTAGAAATGTACAACCTGCCAAGACTGAATCAGGAAGAAATAGAAAATATGAACAGACCAATCACAAGCACTGAAATTGAAACTGTGATTAAAAATCTTCCGACAAACAAAAGCCCAGGACCAGATGGCTTCACAGGCGAATTCTATCAAACATTTAGAGAAGAGCTAACATCTATCCTTCTCAAACTCTTCCAAAATATAGCAGAGGGAGGAAAACTCCCAAACTCATTCTATGAGGCCACCATCACCTTGATACCAAAACCAGACAAGGATGTCACAAGGAAAGAAAACTACAGGCCAATATCACTGATGAACATAGATGCAAAAATTCTCAACAAAATACTAGCAAACAGAATCCAACAGCATTAAAAGGATCATACACCATGATCAAGTGGAGTTTATTCCAGAAATGCAAGGATTCTTTAACATACGCAAATCAATCAATGTGATAAACCATATTAACAAATTGAAGGAGAAAACCCATATGATCATCTCAATAGATGCGGAGAAAGCTTTCAACAAAATTCAACACCAATTTATGATAAAAACCCTGCAGAATGTAGGCATAGAGGGAACTTTCCTCAACATAATAAAGACCATATATGACAAACCGACAGCCAACATCATCCTCAATGTTGAAAAACTGAAACCATTTCCACAAAGATCAGAAACAAGACAAGGTTGCCCACTCTCACGACTATTATTCAACATAATTTTGGAAGTTTTAGCCTCAGCAATCAGAGAAGAAAAGGAAATAAAAGGAATCTAAATCAGAAAAGAAGAAGTAAAGCTGTCACTGTTTGCAGATGACATGATACTATACATAGAGAATCCTAAACATGCTACCAGAAAACTACTACAGCTAATCAATGAATTTGGTAAAGCAGCAGGATTCAAAATTAATGCACAGAAATCTCTGGCATTCCTATACATTAATGATGAAAAATCTGAAAGTGAAATCAAGATAACACTCCCATTTACCACTGCAACAAAAAGAATAAAATATCTAGGAATAAACCTACCTAAGGAGACAAAAGACCTGTATGCAGAATATTATAAGACACTGATGAAATAAATTAGATACAAAGAGATGGAGAGATATACCATGTTCTTGGATTGGAAGAATCAACATTGTGAAAATGACTCTACTACCCAAAGTAATCTACAGATTCAATGCAATCCCTATCAAACTACGAATGGCATTTTTCACAGAACTAGAACAAAAAAATTCACAATTTCTATGGAAACACAAAAGACCCCGAATAGCCAAAACAATCTTGAGAATGAAAAACGGAGCTGGAGGAATCAGGCTCCCTGACTTCAGACTATACTCCAAAGCTACAGTAATCAAGACAGTATGGTACTGGCAGAAAAACAAAAATATAGATCAATGGAACAGGATAGAAAGCCCAGAGATAAACCCATGCACCTATGGTCAACTAATCTATGACAAAGGAGGCAAGGATATACAATGGAGAAAAGACAGCCTTCAATAAGTGGTGCTGGGAAGACTGGACAGCTACATGTAAAAGAATGAAATTAGAACACTTCCTAACACCATACACAAAAAGAAACTCAAAATGGATTAAAGACCTAAATGTAAGACCGGACAGTATAAAACTCTTAGAGGAAAACAGCAAGATCACTTTTTGACATGTATCACAGCAAGATCTTTTTTGACTCACCTTCTAGAGTAATGGAAATAAAAACAAAAATAAACAAATGGGACCTAATGAAACTTAAAAGCTTTTGCACAGCAAAGAAAACTATAAAAAAGACAAAAAAAAAAAACCCTCAGAATGGGAGAAAGTGTTTGCAAATGAATCAATGGACAAAGGATTAATCTCCAAAATATATAAACAGCTCATGCAGCTCAATATTAAAAAAACAAATAATCCAATCCAAAAATTGGCAGAAGATCTAAATAGACATTTCCACAAAGAAGATGTACAGATTGACAACAAACACATGAAACGATGCTGAACATCACTAATCATTAGAGAAATGCAAATCAACACCACAATGAGGTATCACCTCACACCAGTCAGAATGGCCATCATCAAAAAATCTACAAACAATAAATGCTGGAGAGAGTGTGGAGAAAAGGGAACCCTCTTGCACTGTCGTTGGGAATGTAAATTGACACAGTCACTGTGGAGAACAGTATGGAGGTTCCTTAAGAAACTAAAAATACAACTACCGTATGACCCAGCAATCCCACTACTGGGCATATACCCTGAGAAAAACATAATTCAAAAAGAGTCATGTACCACAATGTTCATTGCAGCACTATTTACAATAACCAGGACATGGAAGCCACCTTAATTTCCATCAATAGGTGAATGAATAAAGAAGATGTGGCACATATATACAATGGAATATTACTCTGCCATTAAAAGAAACAAAGTTGAGTTATTTGTAGTGAGGTGGATGGACCTAGAGTCTGTCATACAGAGTGAAGTAAGTCAGAAAGAGAAAAACAAATATCATATGCTAACACATATATATGGTGTTTAAAAAAAATGTTCTCAAGAACCTAGGGGTAGGGCAGGAATAAAGATGCAGACGTAGAGAATGGACTTGAGGACACGGAAAAGGGCAAGGGTAGGCAGGGACAAAGTGAGAGAGTGGCATGGACTTATATATACTACCAAATGTAAAATAGATAGCTAGTGGGAAGCAGCCGAATTAACACAGGGAGATCAGCTGAGTGCTTTGTGACCTCCTAGAGGGGTGGGATAGCGAGAGTGGGAGGGAGATGCATGAGGGAGGAGGTATGGGGGTATATGTGTATGTATAGCTGATTCACTTTGTTATAAAGCAGAATTTAACACACCATTTTAAAGCAATTATACTCCAATAACGATTTTTAAAAAACACACAAAACAGGGCTTCCCTGGTGGCGCAGTGGTTGAGAGTCCGCCTGCCGATGCAGGGGACACGGGCTCGTGCCCCGATCCGGGAGGATCCCACATGCTGCAGAGTGGCTGGGCCCGTGAGCCATGGCCGCCGAGCCTGCGCGTCCGGAGCCTGTGCTCTGCAACGGGAGGGGCCACAACAGTGAGAGGCCCGTGTACCGCAAAAAAAACAAAAAAACAAACACACACACACACACACACACACACAAAACAGACAGTGGGAATACAAGAATGGGTAAGCCATGGTCCCTCCTAACCTTTAAATTGTCACTATGTAATGTTATTGATAATAGCACTGGGCATTTTTGAGCACTTACTAGATGGGCAGTGTGTCAAGAGCTGCATTTTTACATTCAATCCTCTGAACATTTTGAGATAGGCACTTTTGTTATATCCATTTTATAGATGATGAAATGATTTTAACGTCCCTAAAGTTACATGGTTAATAAATGATGAAAATGGGACTCCATCCCAGGCCTCTAACTCCACAGCTCACACGGCAATAGAGATTTTAAATAAAATTCTGTAAAAACACAAAGAGAATGACTATTTTTACAGCTTCATTGAGTTATATTTTAAAATACAATAAGTTTTATGCACTTAAAAGTGTACAATTTGACAAGCTTTGAAATGCACCTGTAAATTCATCTGATCTCTTTTCTGTCATCAAAGATTCAAGTGCATTTGTAGAATTTTATATTTGTTTGACTCAGCCTAATTATATTAAGATTCATTCATTTTGTTGCATGTACCGAAAGTTCAGTTCTTTTTACTGCTGAGTATTTCATTGTTTAGATATATCACAATATGTTTATCTATTTACCTGTTGAAGGATACTTGAGTTCTCTTCAGTTTTAGGCTATTACAAATAAAGTTTCTCTGAACAGTCTTATACAACTCTTTGTATGGACATAAGCTTTCATTTCTCTTTGATGAATACCTAGAAATGGAAAGGCTAGATCATATGGTAGGTGTATGTTTAACTTTTTTAAGTTAAACTTTTTATTTTAAGATAATTGAACATTCAAATGCAGTTGCAAAACATATTGCAAAGGTCCTGAGTACACTCTACTTAGTTTTCCCCCAGTAGTAAATCTTGCAGAACTATACTATAATATCAAAACCAGGATATTGACATTAATAAAGTTAAAATACAGAATGTTTCTGTTACCACAAGGATTCTTCATTTTGTCCTTTTATAGCTACATTCATTTCCCTCCTTAACCAAACATTAATTAATTCTCCATTTCTAGAATTCATTTCAAGAATATTATATAAACAGAATAATACAGTATGTAACCTTTTGGGGTTAGCTTTTTTTACTCAGTATAATTCTCTGGAGATTTATCCAGGCTCTTGCATTTATCAATAGTTCATTTCTTTTTAGTGCTGAGTCATATTCCATGATATGGATTTATCACAATTTGTTTAACCATACACTCACTGAAGTACATCTATGTTGTTTCCAGTTTTTGGCTATTAGAAAAAAGCTGCTATATACACTAATGTATAGATGTTGCTATGAACATACTTCTTAATTTTTCTGGGATAAATGTCTAGGAGTACAATTGCATGGTTATATGGTACTTGCCTGTTCAGTTTATTAAGGCACTACCAAACTGTTTTCCAGAGTGGCTGCACCATGTTACATGCCCACCAGTGTAGGAGTGATCCAGTTTCTTCATGTTGCCAGCACTTGGTGTTATCATTATGTTTTCTTTTAACACATGAAAAGATTCGCAGTATGTCACTAGGAAAATGCAAATTAAAACCACAATAAAATACTACTATACACCCACTAGAATGGTTAAATTTAAAAGACTGACAATACCAAGTGCTAGTGAGGATATGGAGTAATTAAAATGCTCAAAACATAAAACCACTCTGGAAAACAGTATGGCTGTACCTTATAAGACTAAACATACATCTACCATATAACCCTGTAATCCCTTTCCTGGATATTTACCAATGAAACATGAAAGCATATATCCATGTAATAATTGCTCATGTATATTCATAGAAATTTTATTCATAATGCCTCCAAGCTGGGTTCAAATGCCCAAGTTATCAATAGACAAACTGTGACACATCCATTCAATGGAATAGTATTCAGCAATGAAAAGGAATAAACTGATACATACAACAACAGTCAAAAGCATTTTAATAAATGAAAGAAGCCAGTTAAAAAAAGTGATGATATTTTACAAAAGGCAAAACTATATAGTGCCAGAAAGTATATTAATTGTTGCAAAGGCCTAGGGATCAAGAAAAGGGCTTTACTTCAAGGAGGAAGGAGGGAACTTTTGGGAATGATGGAAATGGAAATATTTATAGTAATATATGTGCTTGTCAAAACTCATCAAATCATACACCCTAAAGAATAAATTTAATTGTATGTAATTATATCTCAGTAAATCTGACACAAAATTATTTATGTAGTCAATTTTTGCTATAGCAGTTACAACTAATTTAATTTGCATCCCCACATTATGAGAGCACCTGTACATCAATATCCTGCTAATGGGGTAATTTTTTTTTTTTTTTTTTTTTTTTTTGCAGTACGTGGGCCTCTCACTGTTGTGGCCTCTTCCGTTGTGCAGCACAGGCTCCGGACGCACAGGCTCAGCGGCCATGGCTCACGGGCCTAGCCACTCCGCGGCATGTGGGATCCTCCCGGACCGGGGCACGAACCCGCGTCCCCTGCATCGGCAGGCAGACTCTCAACCACTGCGCCACCAGGGAAGCCCATAATGGGGTAATATTAAACAAAGTTTTAAATCTTTGTTAAGCTTATACATTAGAAAATAGTATCCCCTTGCTTTTTTAACTTGCATCTTTTAAAGTATTTGCTCTATGAGCATTTATTTTCACTCAGTATTTTTTATATATGAAATGACTTTTCATATCATTTCCCATGTGTCTATTGGTGGTGTTCATCTTTACTTACTGAGTTATAAAAACTCAATGTGGATTTGTGTGTGTGTGTGTGTGTGTGTGTGTGTTTGCGGTACGCAGGCCTCTCACTGTTGTGGCCTCTCCCGTTGCGGAGCACAGGCTCCGGACGCGCAGGCTCAGCAGCCATGGCTCACGGGCCCAGCCGCTCCACGGCATGTGGGATCTTCCCAGACTGGGGCACGAACCCGTGTCCCCTGCATCGGTAGGCGGACTCTCAAGCACTGCGCCACCAGGGAAGCCCTCAATGTGGATTTTTAAATGGCACTTTGTAATTTATCTTCAAATTTTTTTCCAATATGTTGTTTTTAACTTTACTATATAAAGTTTTCATGGAAATGTTACTAATTTTTAAATAGATTTACTTATTCTTTTCCTTTATATGATCCTGGTTTTATATCATACCAAGAAAGGCCATCCATATGCCAAGATTATATATAGCAATCTATGTCTTCTTCTAGTACCTTATGGAGTCATTTTTATCATCAAATTTAGCTTCACATGGAATATATCTTGGTATAAGTTGTCTGAACATGACTTATTTGAAGAATCCGGCTTTTCTCCACTAATGCCACCTTCGTCATATAACTATTAGATTTCATTTATGGATTCTATTATTCCATTAATCTTTCTAGTCATACATAATATTATTATTAAGTGTTGATAATATTCACAATCTTGCCCTGAGAAAGGCGTGTGCATCTATCTTCTGTCCGCATCTTATCATGAGAAAGATAAGTAAATGTTCAGCTTATAATTTTAATAAACTGAATGCAAAGTATCAGTCTTTCAGATATACTATGTAATACATATCATTGAGTGTTACGTTTATATTAGATTAAAATAATAACTCTAAAAAGAAAAATGTAATAACAAAGGATACTAGGAAAATTTTGATCTTTTAGCATCAGTGAAATGAACTTAACAGTATTATATTTAGTTACCCTATTTAGACCTCTAACATAACAAAATCATTTTGTAGTTTTATGGTAACCTCCAAGGAATGATTGGTATTATGTTTAGTTCAGCAAACAGTGATTGTCTGATTGCACTGCAGATCTAGTTCATTAGGACTGAGGTAGAATGAGCTGGCACATTTTGAATTAGACTGCAGAAGGGTACAAGTAGTGAATGAACCTTGGCACCATTTCTAGATTGGCATGTGAAAACCCAAAAGACACATTTTGTCCACAGTCATTTCGTCAAATACTGAAGAATTAATAATGCTTCTGTTCTAAATGAGTATGTTAAAATTGGAAGACTGGAGAACTAATCTTTTTTAGTAACAGGGTCAGTAAACATGAATCACCATTTGTCTACAGATCCAGCAGATTATGAGTTTTCCATGGCCTCCCTGGCCTGGGTACAAATGGGGTCATTGTCACAGCAAGGACCGCAAGTCCTCATTCTTTTTGTGTCATAATATTTTAGATGAGTTTTTTGTATAAAACATATAGCTAGATTGTATTTTTTTTAGATTATATTTTGAAATCCTATTTGACAATCTTTGTGTTTCAAAAGACCAGTTTATTCTATTTTCATTTATCATGATCACTCATATTATTTGGTTTAATTCCTACCATATTGTATTGTGTTTTCTACTTTCCGGGCTTTTTATTTGTTCCTTCTACTTTGCTTACTTACTTTTATGTATTTTTTTTTGATTGATTGAGTTTTCTTTACTCACGGATCCCGCCTCTATGGATGAAAGGGTTACTGATCGTACTTGACTGAAAATCCAAAATTAGTCAATAGTTCTTCCTCCTTAAAATGTAAGGACTCTGATTACAACAAGCACCTACGAGCCATGTTAATTTGGACTATTTCTCAGTTTCACCTTCTTTTTTTTTCCAGTCCCATAATAGTGATTCTTCATTTACTTTTTATTTTTATATACTCAACTATTAATTTGATTTATCTACATTGTTTTGCTCATATTATTCTTACAGCCCACACTTTACTCTGGTTTAAGTTTCCTAAAGTATTTACTTTTATAAATCTTTCTTCAAGGATCTGAGTACAATAAACTTATTCTTTGCTTGTTTGGAAGGGATTTTATTTTTTCTTTATTCTTGAAGATAATTCATCTGGGTGTAGATTTATAGACTGAGAGTTATTTTTCCTCAACATTTGAAATTATTATCCTATCATCTTATGACTGTCAATATAACAAGTCTTCAGTCAATCAGTTGAGGTTTTATTTGCATTATAAATATACTGTCTTTTCCTCTTTGGTGTATTCTAAATTTTTCCTTCTATCTTTGGTATTCTCTACTTTGGTGACAGTGTGTCTACTTCTGCATTTCATTTGATTTATCGAACAGGGGACTTAATGTACCTTCAGTCTGAATATTCATGTCTTTTCTTTTGGTGTGTGTGTCTTTTCTTCAATTCTAGAAAATTTGCAGACATTTTCTCCTCAAACCTTGGTGCAACTCTGTTCTTTCATTGTGGAACTGTTTTGAGACATGTTTGACCTGCTAATTACACCCTTCATGTCTTATAACTTCTTTTGTTTTCTATATTTTTAATCTGTGTTTGTGTAATATCCAGAGATTTATTTTCTATGTCACTAGTTCTCTTTTTCACAATTTAAACATTTACTGAGTTTTAAATTCCAATGACTATAATGACTATATTCATTAATAAAAATATACTTGGTTCTTTTAAATATTTGCCTCTTTTTTTTTTTTTTTTTTTTTTTTTGCAGTACGCGGGCCTCTCACTGTTGTGGTCTCTCCCTTTGCGGAGCACAGGCTCTGGACACGCAGGCTCAGCGGCCATGGCTCACGGGCCCAGCCGCTCCGTGGCATGTGGGATCTTCCCGGACCAGCACACGAACCCGTGTCCCCTGCATCGGCATGCGGACTCTCAACCACTGCGCCACTAGGGAAGCCCTTGCCTCTTTTTTTTTTTTTTTTTATCATCACAGTGGCTTGTTCATCAGTGTGATTTCTACTACTTCTTTCATCTCTTTGATCATTTAAACAAATTTGCTTTGTAGACTTTATGAGAATATTCTGTTACCTCAAGTTCTTAGCCTATTAATTCTCTAGTTTGCTGTGTCTGGTGACTCTTCCTCATGTCAGATCATCTCATGTTCATGCTGTCTGTAAATTTTTATTGCTAGCTTAACTTTAATGGGGGTTTGCTTTATATGTGTGAGTTAATGAATTCTGGGGTGTGGAAAGATCTCCATGGAGCAATTTTGTGGTTTCTTTTTTTCCCTGCTGAATGCCCCAAATTATTGTAATAGTTAGGGATAATTTTTAAATTAAGGTCTTACACTATGGGCTAAAATAAATTCAGATCCTCTACATCACGCCCACAGTGAGACCACTGATGGAGTGGCCTCAAGGTTTCAATTTCTTAGACTTTGAATCGCCCCCATGTCACAAAACCAGGCAAATGACCGGCTACTTTGCATCTTTCCAAAACTTCATTGGTGAAGTTTTTCTAGTTTCCTTTTCATAGAAACAAAAAGTGTGATCCCCTTTGGGGGGGGGAATCCTAGTTTTATTCTGGGGGCTTTGTTCCAGTTCTTTATTTGGACTCAAGGCTATAGCCCAAAGTTAGCCAAGTCACTGTAAAAACATTAAAACCCCAATCCCTAATTTAGGCATGATTAGGACTTCCCTTCTTGTGATGATGGACTAGATAATCTGAATCAATCCTCCTGTTGAAGACAACTTTAAAAGTGTTAGAATAAAACAATCATATTCTTAAAAGCATCTGAAAAATGTACAAGATATTGAAGAAATATCGGAGCTAGATTCAGAGTAGAGGATAACAATTCAGAGATTTGCTTTTGCCCAGGGAACATTGACTGATTCAGAAAAGGTAGCTGAGAAATATTTCTTTCTCACTCTATCTCACTTTATTCAGGCCCTCAGTGGATTGGATGAGGCCCACCCAAACTGGGGAGGGCAACCTGCTTTACTCAATCTATCCATCAAATGTTAATGTTGTCTAGAAACATCTTCACAGACACACCCAGAAATAACGTTTATCCAAATATCTGGGCATCACAGTCGAGTCAAGGTGACACATAAAATTAACCAACACAATTTGTTCTTACCTGTAGGCAAGGCTGAGAAGCGCTGCTCTGGGTACTGCAAAGAATGAGATTTGAAGTCTGAAGCTTTCTTCAAGGAGTTAACAGTCATCTCAATGGTCAGGTGCTTCTCACAATAAGTAGGAACACAAGTTTAGAGAGCGGTCAGCTATATAGGTCAGCTTGGGATGGAGAAATTAGAGGAAGTGATATTCTAACAAAGGTTTGCTTTATGAAGATCTAGAAACATATTCACTATTTTCCATATCCCCATATAAGAGAAGCAGATTCTAAACACAGGATTTTGATCTATTTAAGCAACGAACTACTTCAAAATTCTAATGCAAGTTTGTTCCACTGAACGAGAAAGATGACTTTAATTTTCTAGCATAATTTGAAAACTTGCCATTCAATTAGTAAATATTTTAAAACTTTTCAGCATGTTCCCTCTTGTATTCTTATAAACCTTTTATGAGTTGGGAAAAAATCAGTGTAGCATTCATGAATAAGTAAGCACAAAGAGTGCATTGGTGCAAATTCAATGCTCATCACTATTTTGTTTTGTTATTTGGTAGCAAGAACAGATTTAACATCTAAACATAATCAGCACTGAATCTGTGATGTTTTATTCTATAGCTCTCAATTTAAAAATACAGAATTTGAATCTGTTTATCCTCTCGTAGTGTATTTGGGCACCAAAGGCAACTGTTGAGTGTGAATCCTGTTT
The DNA here is from genome assembly GCF_964374135.1 of Grampus griseus. Taxonomy (NCBI): domain Eukaryota; kingdom Metazoa; phylum Chordata; class Mammalia; order Artiodactyla; family Delphinidae; genus Grampus; species Grampus griseus. Next base: position 100,119,792 of record NC_139018.1, read on the forward strand.
CCTATTGGCAAAGTGTGGATCTGTTCTCCATTTGATGAAGCATCTTTGTTACAGCAACTGGGAAAATGTGCATGAAGAAATGAGAAAACCCAGTGATGCATTCTTATCTTAATCAAAGGCCAATTTCTGACAACTTTCTGGTTAAAATCAAGCTAAGCTCAGGGCTAACCACCCCTGGCAGGTCAGAAAACAACCTCAGAACAGCTTTAGACCACCTGAGTTCTAAACTCAATTTTCTTATTCTGTATGACTTAGTTAACTTTGGGAATGTTATCAAAGCTCTCCAAGTCTCTTTTTATTAATTTATACAACAGAAAATGACAATATATACCTCATAGGGTTGTCATGAATATTAAATGACATAACCTATTTAAAATCAATAATACAGCTTTAGAGATGTACTCAATAGGTGCTGGTTCCCACCATCTCTCTTCCAGTTTTCTACCACTTTTCATCTTCCCCAGGTAGAATGTATCTTGGACTTCACTTTTCTAAATCTATAAGTTGGATAATGCCATGTAACAGTATGAGGCTGAGGTTGACCTAAAATGGGAGGAAGAAAATATTCCATGTCAAATTCCAATATTTGATAGAAATGAAACTGCGGGGTACAGTGATTTTAGATAAATTAGAAGCTCTTGAGAATCACAGTAATGTGAGCATACCAAGATGTCTGTTGTTTGAATTGGATTGTTGCTGTATTTATCAGTCCTAGAGATACTGGAAGAGAGAGAGAGATTTCCTTGATAAATAATTGAAGCTAATTTGCAAATACTCTTACAGGCTGGAGTCCAACCCCATGAGTGTGTTTAAATTTGACTATTATAACTGCTCCCTGTAGCTTTCTATTGCCATCAGGTTTTCCTGATTTCAGCCTATCCTTCACACATTGGTATTTGAATATTATCTCCTAAAAAAAATAAAAAAACAAACAAAAATCTATGCAACAGTTTAAATTTACAATTTTGCTTAACTCCCAAAATTCCATTAAAATTATAGTAAAGGGGTAAAATGGCAATAAATAGGTATGCCCCTTCCTCATCAAAACCCCATCCTACCTCTCAAAATGTACTTACTGTACAGACTTTAAAAAGATTATGGTAAAGTATATATTACAAAATTTACCATCTTTACCATTTTTAAGTGTACAGTTCAGTAGTGTTATGTATGTTCACCCTGTTGAGTAACCAATCTCCAGAACACATCTCATCTTGCAAAATTGAAACTCTATACCCAGTAAATAATAACTCCTAATTATCTTCTCCCTCCAGTCTCTGGCAACAACCATTCTACTTTCTGTCTCTTGATTTTGGCTACTCTAAGTAGCTCATACAAGTGGAATCATACAGTATTTGTCTTTTTGTAATCACCTTATTTCTCTTAGCATAATGTCCTCAAGGTTCATCCATGTTGTAGCATGTGCCAGAGTTTCAGTGAGTAATATTCCATTGGATGTGTATACCATATTTTGTTTGTCCATTCACTCATCAATGGACACTTGGTTGCTTCTACCCTTTGGGTATTGTGAATAATGCTGTTATGAACTTGGGTGTACAGATGTCTCTTCCACACCCTGCCTTCAATTATTTTGGGTATAGGTCTGGATGTGGAATTGCTGGACCATATGGTAATTCTATTTTTAATTTTTTAAGGAAGCAACAAACTGTTTCCCACAGTGGCTGCACCATTTTACATTCCCACCAACAGTCCACAAGTGCTTCAATTTCTCCACAACCTTGTCAATCCTTGCTATTTTTTTTTTTTTTTTTTTTTTTTGGACAGTAGATTTCCCAATGGATGTCAGGTGCTATCTCATTGTGGTTTTGAGTTGCATTTCCCTGATTATTAGTGATGCTGAGCCTCTTTTCATGTGCTTCCTGATAATTTTTTATCTTCTTTGAAGAAATGTTTATTCAATTCCTTTGCCCATTTTGAAGTGGGTTTTTTGTTGTTGTTGAGTTGTAGGAGTTCTTTATACACTCTTGATATTTATCCTTTATCAGTTATATGATTTGCAAATATTTTCTTCCATTTGGTGGGTTGTCTTTTTACTGTGTTGACAGTGTCTTTTGAGAAACCAAATATCAAAATTGTGATATAGTCCTATTTGTCTATTTTTTCTTTTGTTGCTTGTGTCTTTGAGGTCATTGATTGATTAATTTTAAACAAGAGAACCAATACTATTCAATGGGAAAAGAAAAGTCTCTTCAACAAATGATGCTGGGACAACTTGATATCACACACAAAAGAATGAAGTTGTACCCCTATCTCTCACTACATACAAAAATTAACTCAAAATGGATCAGTATAGGAGCTAAAACTAAAAACTCTTAGAAGAAAATATAGTAAATCTTCATAACCTTGGATTTGGCAATGGATTCTTAGCTCTCACATCAAAAGCACAGCAACAAAACAAAAAAATAAAGTGGATTTCATCAAAATATAAAATTTGTGCATCAAAGGACATAATCAAAAAGTGAAAATAAAACATACAGAATAGGTAAGGATATTTACAAATGATATATCGGACAAGGGACAGGATACATAAAAACTCTTACAACTCAACAACAACAAAAAAGACAAACACCCCAATTTTTAAAATGGCAAAGTACTTATATAGACATTTCTCCAAAGAAGACATACAAATGGCTAAGAAGTACATGAAAAATGCTCAATATCCTTAATTATGAAGGAAATGCAAATCAAAACTACAATGAAGTACCACTTCACATTCACCAGAATGGCGATAATAATAATAAAAACAACAATGGAATATAACAAGTGCTGGTGAGGATGTGGAGAAATTAGAAACTTTGCACATTGTTGGTAATAAAGTAAAATGGTCCAGTCATTGTGGAAAACAATTCTGTGGTTCCTCAAAAAGTTGAAAATAGAATTACCATATGACTCCACAATTCCACTCCTAGGTGTGTACCCAAAAGAAATGAAAACACAGTCTTCAACAGGCACATGTATATGCACATTCATAGCAGCACTATTCACAATAGGAAAAAGGTGAAAACACCCCAAATGCCCATCAACAAATGAATGGATAAACAAATTATGATATGTACATACAATGGAATACTATTCAGCAATAAAAAGGAAAGAAGTACTGATACATGCTGTAAAATGAATGAAACTCAAAAATGTTATAAAAAGTTAAAGAATCCAGATACAAAAGATCACATATTGTATGATTACATATGTATATTAAATATCTAGAATAGATAAATCCATAGAGATAGAATAGAAGTTGATGGAGGATTGGCTAAGATGGTGGAATAGAAAGACCCTGAGCTTGCCTCCTCTCACAGGCACCCCAAAATCACAACTATTGCAGAATAATCATTGATGAAAAAGATTGGAACCTACCAGAGAAGATTTACAAATAAAGATATAAAGAAGGAACCACAACAAAATGGACAGGAGGGGTAGAATCACAATATAATCAAATCCCATACCCCTGGGTGGGCAACTCACAAATGGGATAATAATTACAATTGCAGAGAGTTCTCTCAAAGGAGTCAAAGGTCCAGGCCCCAGGTAGGGCTCCCCATCCCAGGGGTCCTTCATCAGGAAGACAGAATAACATGTTCCAAACAAAGGAACAAGATAAAACCCCAGAATAAGAACTAAATGAAGTGGAGATAGGCAATCTACACAAGAAAGAGTTCAGAATCGTGATTATTAAGATGCTCAAAGAACTCAAGAGAAGAATGGATACACAGAGTCAGAAGTTAGAAGTTTTTAACACAGAGTTAGAAAATATAAAGGACAACCAAACAGAGATAAAGAATACAATAACTGAAGTGAAAAATACAGTAGAAGGAATCAGGAGTAGACTAAATGATGCAGAGGAATGGATTGTCAAGCTGGAAAACAGAGTAGTGGAAATCATGGATGCTGAACAGAAAAAAGAAAAAAAGAATGAGAAGAAATGAGGACAGTTTAATAGTGAAAGGAAAAAGCTCATCAGGAAAGGCAAACATATAGTAAAGGTAGGAAATCGTCCATCCACAGAGTTGTAGGAAGGTTAAAATACAAAAGTAGTAAAATCATCTAAATCCACAATAAACACTTAAGGGGTACACAAAACAATTAGATGTAAAATATGACATCAAAAACAGTACTCATGAAGGGAGGAGAGTAAAAATGCAGGGTTGTTAAAATGCATTTGAAATTAAGAGATAAGCAATGTTTAAAAAATCACATAAATATAGAGATAGATATTGATATATTGCTATATATAAACCTCATGGTAACCACAAAGCAAAAATCTGTAATAGATACAAACATAAAAAAGAATAGGAATCCAAACATAATACTAAAGATAGTCATCAAATCACAAGAGAACAAAAGAAGAAAAAAACACCTTTAAAAACAACCCCAAAACAATTGATAAAATGGCAATAAGAGTATACATATCAATAATTACTTTAAATGTAAATTGACTAAATGCTCCGATCAAAAGACATTGAGTTGCTGAATGGAAAAAAAAAAAAAAAAGACCTGTATATATGCTGCCTAAAGACTCACTTCAGATCTAAAGACACACAGAGACTGAAAGTTAGAGGATGAAGAAACATATTCCAAGCAAATGGAAATCAAAAGAAAGCTGGGGTAACAATACTTATATCAGACAAAATAAACTTTAAAATAAAGATGGTGACAAAGAAGGACATTACTTAATGCTCAGAGGATCAATCCAGGAAGAAGATATAACAATTGTAAATATATATGCATTCAAAATAGGAGCACTTAAATATGTAAAGCAAATATTAACAGACATAAAGGGAGAAATTGACAGTAACACAATAATACTAAGGGACATTAACACCCTACTTACATTGATGGACAGATCATCCAAACAGAAAAACAATAAGGAAACACTGCCCTTAAATGACACATTAGACCAGATGAGCTTAATAGATATATATAGAATATCCATCTGAAAGCAGCAGAATACACATTCTTTTCAAGTGCACATGAAACATTCTCCAGGATAGATCAGATGCTAGGCCACAAAACAAGTCTCAGTAAATTTAAGAAAATTGTAATAATATCAAGCATCTTTTCCAACAACAACACAATGAGACTAGAGGTCAACTACAAGAAAAAAACTGCAAAAAACACAAACATGTGGAGGCTAACCAATGTGCTATTAAACAACAAATGAATCACTGAAGAAATCAAAGAGGAAAATTTTAAATACCTGGAGACAAAAAAACCCCAAAACACAATGATCCAAAATCTAGAGAATGCAGCAAGAGCAGTTCTAAGAGGGAAGTTTATAGCAAAAAAAAAAACTTACCTTAGAAAGCAAGAAAAATCTCAAATAAACAACCTAGCCTTACACCTAAAGGAACCAGAGAAAGAAGAACAAACAAAACCCAAAGTTGTAGAAGGAAAGAAATGACAAAGATTGAGCAGAAATAAATGGAGACAAAAAAAAAAAAAAAAAAAAAAAAAAGAAAAGGAAGAAAGAAAGGAAGAAAGAAAAAAAAAGGTCAATAAAACTAAGAGCTGGTTCTTTGAAAAGAGAAACAAAATTTATCAACATTTAGCCAGACTCATCAAATAAAACAGAGAGAGGGCCTATATTAATAAAATCAGAAATGAAATATAAGTTACAACCAACACCACAGAAATACAAAGGAACATAAGAGACTACTACAAACAGCTATATGCCAATAAAATGGACAACCTAGAAAAAATGGACAAATTCCTAGAAATGTACAATATTGAAGACTGAACCAAAAAAGAAATAGAAAATATAAACAGACCAACTACCAGTAATGATATTGAATCAGTAATAAAACCACTCCCAACAAAAGTCCAGGACGAAATGGCTTCACAGGTGAATTCTATGAAACATTTAAAGAAGAGTTAACACCTAACATTCTCAAACTATTCCCAAAAAGTGCAGAGGAAGGAACACCTCCAAACTCATTCTACAAGGCCAGCATTACACTGATACCAAAACCAGACAAAGATATCCCAAAAAAGAAAATTATAGGACAACATCACTGATGAACATAGATGCAAAAATCCTCAACAAAATATTAGCAAACCAAATGCAACAATACATTAAAAGGATCATACAACATGATCAAGTGGGATTTATCTCAGGGATGCAAGGATTTTTCAGTATCCACAAAGCAATCAACGTGATACACCATGTTAACAAATTGAAGAATAAAAACCATATGATCATCTCAATAGATAAAGAAAAAGCTTTTGAAAAAATTTAATATCCATTTAAGATAAAAACTCTCCAGAAAGTGGGCATAGAGAGAACATACCTCAACATAGTAAAGGCCATATATGACAAGCTTGCAGCAAACATCATACTCAATGGTGAAAAGCTGGAAGCATTTTTTCTAAGATAAGGAATAAGACAAGGATGCCCACTCTTGTCACTTTTATTCAACATTGCATTGGAAGTCCTAGCCACAGCAATAAGAAAGAAAGAAAGAAAGAAAGAAAGAAAGAAAGAAAGAAAGAAAGAAAGAAAGAAAGAAAGAAAGAAAGAAAGAAAGAAAGAAAGAAAGAAAGAAAGAAAGAAAGGAAGGAAGGAAGGAAAGAAGGAAGAAGGGAGGGAGGGAGGGAGGAGGGAGGGAGGGAAGGAAGGAAGGAAGGAAGGAAAGAAGGAAGGAAGGAAGGAAGGAAGGAAGGAAGGAAGGAAGGAAGGAAGGAAGGGAGAGGGAGGGAGGGAAGAAGGAAGGAAGGAGGAAAAGGAATCCAAATTGGAAAGGAAGGCCTAAAATTGTCACTGTTTTCAGATGACATGATACTATATATAGAAAATCCTAGACGCCACCAAAAATATACTACAGCTCATCAAAGAGTTCAGTAAAGTTGCAGGATGCAAAATTAATATACGAAAATCTGTTTTATGTCTGTACACTAACAACAAACTATCAGAAAGAGAGATTAAGCAAACAATCCAATTTACCATCACATCAAAAAGAATAAAATACCTAGGAGTAAACCTACCTACAGACATGTATTCAGAAAACTATAAAACACTGATGAAAGAAATTGAAGATGACACAAACAGATGGAAAGATATACTGTGTTCTTGGATTAGAATTAATATTTTTTAAATGACCATACTACCCAAGGCAATCTACAGATTCAATGCAATCCCTATCAAAATACCGAGGGTATTTTTCACAGAACTAGAACAGATAACTTTAAAATTTGTATGGAAACACAAAAGACCCCAAATAGCCAAAACAATCTTGAGAAAGAATAGAGCTGGAGGAATCACATTCCCTGACTTCAGACTACAAAGCTACAGTAATCAAAATAGCATGGTGCTGCCACAAAAACAGACACATAGTTCAGTAGAACAGAATAGAGAGCCCAGAAATAAACCCACATACTTATGGTCAATTAATCTTCAACAAAGGAGGCAAGGATATACAATGGGGAAAAGACAGTCTCTTCAGTAAGTGGTGCTGGGAAAACTGAACAGCTACATGTAAAAGAATGAAATTAGAACATTCACACCATATTCATTTTACTACTTTTGTCTTTTAACCTTCCTTCTGGCTTTGCAAGTGGTTGATTTACTAATTTTACTGTATATTTGCCTCTACCAAAGAGATTTTTCCTTTCATAATTTTCATATTTCTAGTTGCAGCCTTTTCCTTTTGCTTAGAGAAGATCCTTTAACATTTCTTGGATAGCTGGTTTCATCGAACTGAACTCTTTTAGCTTTTGCTTGTCTTTAATACTTTTAATCTCTCCTTCAAATCTGAATGATAGCCTTGCTGGGTAGAGTATTCTTGATTGTAGGTTTTTTCCCTTTCATCACTTTAAGTAGGAGTGTAAAAAGATGTGAATGTCCCTAAAAGGGGAGAGCCCTCTTCAGCCACTTTTATTTAAGAATTTGTTTTTTTAGATAGGTTTGTGTGTGTGTATGTGTGTGTGTGGTACACGGGCCTCTCACTGCTGTGGCCTCTCCTGTTGCGGAGCACAGGCTCCGGATGCGCAGGCTCAGCAGCCATGGCTCACGGGCCCAGCCGCTCCGCGGCATGTGGGATCTTCCCAGACCAGAACACGAACCCGTGTCCCCTGCATCGGCAGGTGGACTCTCAACCACTGCGCCACCAGGGAAGGCTTTAATTTCACAGCAAAATTTAGAGGGATGGTAGAGATTTCCCCATATTCTTTCAGCTGAAGAACTTTTTGAAAGCTTCTTTTTCGCATGAAGACTTAGGTTATATGAAGGAAATTTTGATGAGTAATACTATACTCCTGAAATAATTCTTTTTAGTAGTTATATATGAACATCATAGAATCACTTGATTGAGCCTCATTAACATTTGTCTGTTGGGATTCTATCTCTGATCTCAAAATAATGACTTTAAATATTTGTATTCAGAGTTTTTAATTGACCTAAACTGGCCACATTTAAACTCCTAATGGTTCCTATATTTACCAGATGAAGCAAAGGATGCAAAAACATTTCACTGTGAAATGTGTTATCCTCCGGAAGTTTCATCAAATTGTCTTTGCCCACCAGCTACAATAAAGCTAATGTATCTACCAACATAAAATAGTGCACTGGTTTTGTTGAGGTTTATTTACTAGTCTAATGATTATTTCAGTAAACCCAGGGCTCTAAATGACAACCACATCGATAATTGCATTGTAATGTGTTTTCTTTTCACTTTAGTCAGGTTTAATTCTGTATATAGCAGAACTAGTGCCTTACAAATGTTGTGGTTGGTGTAATATGAATGAACAACAATTTATTTGTATTACTGTATTTTAAAGTGTTTGAACATATTAGTTCTAATACCATCTATTGTGTACTTTTCTAAGTACTGCTTAATAGTGTTAATAAATATCAAGTTATTTATTGCTCATTTGAGAAATTAACTTTTATATGTGAGAATGAGTATTATATTTAGTATATATTTTTGTGACTAGGAAGGTAAGATTGTTAGCTCTCTTTTCTGCATACTTTGAGCTCTGTGATTGCTAACATTTTGAATGAAACTTGATACCTACAAGGGTCACTTAATTGAACTCTTGGTTGTCATGGGATTGGCCATCTAAATTCCAAAGGTTTGTGGCTTGCCTTATTATTCTGTTTGTGTTATCTTTTGATAAATAGAAGATCTTAAGTAACATTTAGTCAAATTTATCAATATTCCATTATGGTTAGTGTTTTTTGTATTCTGTTTAAGAAAACTTTCCATACCCCAAAGTCATGAAGTCATTCTTCTACATTATCTCTCAAAGTTTTATCATTTGGTCTTTCACACTTAGATTATAATCCACCTTGAATTGTTTTCATGTATAATGTGAGGTAAGGTCAAATTCATATTTTTCATCCCAATGGGGATTTATTTCTCCTCTGATTTGGAATAGCATCTTTGTCAAAAGGGTCCATTATAGCACAACTATAAAGTTATTGCATAGTAAATACAATGATTTGCCATCTAATTTGACAACAAAGTATTCCACGCTCCACTGTGCCTTAAAAATGTGACATTTAGAGTCCACTTTTACCTGCCTAACTTGTTTTGACATAGTGAGGATGCACTGGTAATAAAAGTAAAATAAAATGTTGCACTTTGGAAGTACACATGACACTTGAAACACGGTTCAGTTATAACTGCATCATTGCAATTTATAGTGGCATCAAACAGCAGTGTGAAGTGATCAGAGTGCTACATATGATCTCTGTTTCAACCACTCAACTCTGTTATTGAGTGTAAAAGCAGCCATTAACAGTATGTAAGCAAATAAGTGAGATTGTTTTCCAATAAAACTTTAAGGTCATGTAAATTTAAATTTCATATAATTTTCATGTATCACAAAACATAATCCTTTTGATTTTTTTCCAACCATTAAAAACCATAAAAACTATTCTTAGCTCACAGGCAGTACAAAAACAAGCAGTAAGCCTTATTTGGACATTGGATCATAGTTTGCCAACTCCTAACCTATAAGGTCATTAAAATAGTATTTATTAAAATGTGCTTTGAGGAACTCTACTCCTAGGAAATCTTTCTCAAGAATAAAAAGTAAAATAACATTATAAAAAGCTGCATATTATATTTCTCAGTTGTAGATTCATGCTGTGGATATTTAACTCTCTGAAAACTTATGCAATAAAGAAACATCTATCTTTGCCTAATCCAGATGAAACGAACCTTATTTATTTGCCAGAAAACACTTATTTACACACAACACTCCTATTTGCATGCCGTAGAACCAAGGTGTGGGATATACTTGGAGAAAAGTTGCTATGATCTCACTTATTTTACAAGTGAGTAAAATAAAGTAACAAAGTGCTGAGACGAAAAACGTTCTTATTCTTCTAGAAAAGCGTTGACCATTTATTGGCCCTAACAACAATAACAACCAGAACCAATTAAAAACCCATCCTCATCTATCAATAATAACTTCACACCAGTAATCAGCCAATCAATGACAGCCCCCTCTGAAAGTCAGCCAGTCAACAGCCTCACTCCAGTACACGTGCTACTGAAAGACAGCCAATCAGCAGTAGTATTATTTAAGTAACTATAGTAAATAGCTAAAGGTTAACTAATCCCTGAACACTTCTTTCAAATCTCCAAGCTTATATATAATGAAACAAATATTAAGAGAAAGTTCATAGGAAAGGGTGACTGTGTAGATGAATTCATTAGTTTGAAACAACGAATTTTCCACTAGAATCTACTGTGTTCTACGACCCTTCCAGGTAAAATGCTTGAGGGAAACCAAAGAAGGCTAGTTAAGATAAACTGCCTACTCTCAAATATTGGTGGATAGGCAGTAACAGGTATTTTGAGGAGAAATCACCTTTTCCTCATCCGGAAAACACTTTTAACATTTAAAGTGAAAACAAGTGTTAGAGACTGCATATTTGGGTAAAGAAGTTTAATCTCTAGGTCTCACCCTGGATCTTTATCTTTTATTTATTGGCTCTATATATCTGAAAGTAGCTTTAGAAGCCTAGCTGTTATTCTGGCAATAAAATTTTGGTAGGTGGCTTAACTGCAGCAAATAAAAATGTCCTCACCCTCTGTCCTAGGAGAGGACTGTTTTCTCTGCTCATAGCATCAAGTAACCTCCAGAATCAGGTTTTAAACACGTCACAATCTATCACGGACAACTTTGCATTGGCAACCATGCTTCTGAAAGCCAGAACACTCGTCACCAAGCTGATACTTTTATCAAGTCCTTGTTGCGTTTCTCAAATTACAAGTTAGTCAATCATTCAGCTCTTTATTGAATGCTTACTATATGCTATGATGCTCTTGGTCACTCGACTTTGGCCAGAAACAGATCAACTATAAAGATTTAAAATCATGATGCCTGGGTCCTACTCATAATTTCTCTGTCTAGAGTGTAGCTTGAACACTAATTATATATATATATATATATAAATTTATTTATTTATTTTTGGCTGTGTTGGGTCTTCGCTGCTGAGCACAGGCTTTCTCTAGTTGCAGTGAGCGGGGGCTACTGTTTGTTGCGGTGCACAGGCTTCTCATGGCAGTGGCTTCTCTTGTTGCAGAGCACGGGCTCTAGGCGCAAGGGCTTCAGTAGTTGTGGCTCACGGGCTTAGTTGCTCCACAGCATGTGGGATCTTCCCGGACCAGGGCTCGAACCCGTGTCCCCTGCATTGGCAGGCGGATTCTTAACCACTGCGCCGCCAGGGAAGTCCTGAACACTGAATTTTTTTTTTCTTTTTTTTAACATCTTTATTGGAGTATAATTGCTTTACAATTGTGTGTTAGTTTCTGCTTTATAACAAAGTGAATCAGCTATACATATACATATATCCCCATATCTCCTCCCTCTTGCATCTCCCTCTCACCTTCCCTAGCCCACCCCTCTAGGGGGACACAAAGCACCAAGCTGATCTCCCTGTGCTATGCAGCTACTTCCCACTAGCTATCTATTTTACATTTGGCAGTGTATATATGTCCATACCACTCTCTCACTTCGTCCCAGCTTACCTTTCCCCCTCCCTGCATCCTCAAGTCCATTCTCTATGTCTGCATCTTTATTCCTGTCCTGCCCCTAGGTTCTTCAGAATCTGTTTCTTTTTTTTCCTTAGATTCCATATATATGTGTTAGCATATGGTATTTGTTTTTCTCTTTCTGACTTACTTCACTCTGTATGACAGACTCTAGGTCCATCCACCTCACTTACAAATAACTCAATTTCATTTCTTTTTATGGCTGAGTAATATTCCATTGTATATATGTGCCACGTCTCCTTTATCCATTCGTCTGTCGATGGACACTTAGGTTGCTTCCATGTCCTGGCTATTGTAAATAGTGCTGCAGTGAACATTGTGGTACATGCCTCTTTTTGAATTATGGTTTTCTCAGGGTATATGCCCAGTAGTGGGATTGCTGGGTCATACGGTAGTTCTATTTTTACTTTTTTTTTTTTTTTTTTTTTTTTGCGGTACGCAGGCCTCTCACTGCTGTGGCCTCTCCCGTTGCGGAGCACAGGCTCAGGACGCGCAGGCTCAGCGGCCATGGCTCATGGGCCCAGCCGTTCTGCAGTATGTGGGATCTTCCCAGACCGGGGCACGAACCCGTGTCCCCTGCATCGGCAGGCGGACTCTCAACCACTGAACCACCAGGGAAGCCCTATTTTTACATTTTTAAGGAACCTCCATACTGTTCTCCATAGTGGCTGTATCAATTTACATTCCCACCAACAGTGCAAGAGGGTTCCCTTTTCTTCACACCCTCTCCAGCATTTATTGTTTGTAGATTTTTTGATGATGGCCATTCTGACAAGTGTGAGGTGGTACTTCATAAACAAGAAGAAAAGACAACCCATTGCCCTTTTAGCTTTCATGGGCTTTCCTCCTCTTAGCGCTGGACATGAGGGCAATTATGGTAAGTGTGATACAGAATGAAGTAAACAAAGCCCCAGCATTATAGATGGAAGATCAAAAGGGAGCCCCAGGAAATTGGGAAGTACTCAGGAGAATAGTTAGAGGGAGAAGCTTTTGATAATTACCTGGTAAGAAAGATTTGACAATTACCTGACAATACTCCTGGTATCACTTCTGATGAATGCACTTATGGTTCTGATCATAAATGACATACCACAGACTGAGAACTGAACTAAGAGAGAGAGACCACTGCCCAGGACTCAGATTGGCCAGTGAGCAGCATACATATGAGACAGATTTGAATATAAACTGAAGGCTTTGAAAATGGAACTAACATTGAAACTAAAACTTACAGATGGCTGGTTGGAACCAACCAGGTTCATTGCCTGCTAAAACAAAAATATCAACATTCTCCATAGGACTTAAACAAAACTCAGAGTCTCATAACATAATATTCAAAACATACAGGATACCATCCAGAATTACTCAGCAAATGAAGAACCAGACAGATCTGAACTCACATGAGAAAAAGACAATCAACACATACCAATGCTGATTTTTTAAACTGAAGTATAGTTGATTTTATTAGTTTCAGGTGTAAAACGTAGTGACTAAATATTTTTATAGATTATACTCCATTTAACGTTATTATAAAACAATGGCTATATTTCCTAGTGCTGCACAATATATCTGTGTTCCTTATCTACTTTATTACCAAAGCTGATTTGACACAGATGTTTCAGTTATCTGACAAAGCACTAAAGAAGCTATTGTAAGTGTTCCAGCAAGTAAGGGCAACACTCAATGTGAGTGGAAAGATATAAAGTCCCAGCAAAGAAACGAAAGATAAAAAGACAAACCAAATGAGAATTTTACAATTTAAAAATATAACTATATTTTAAAAAATCTCACTCGATGGAATTGAGATGGCAAAAAAAAAAAGTCAGTTAATTAGCATATAGATCAACAGAAATTACCTTGTCTGAAAACAGAGAGAGAAATATTTCTTAAATGTACAGAGCTTGGGACTTCCCTGGTGGTGCAGTGGTTAAGAATCCACCTGCCAATTCAGGGGACACGGGTTCGAGCCCTTGTCTGGGAAGATTCCACATGCCATGGAGCAACTAACCCCATGCACCACAACTACTGAGGCCACATGCCACAACGACTGAAGCTCACGAGCCTAGAGCCCGTGCTCTGCAACAAGAAGCCACTGCAATGGGAAGTGGGTGCACCACCACCAAGTGTAGCCCCCGCTCGCTGCAACTAGAGAAAGCCAGCACACATCAATGAAGACCCAGCACAGCCAAAAATAAATAAATAAATAAATTAATTAATTAAAAATAAATAAATATTACATTAAAAAGTACAGAGCTTAAGGAACCTATGAGGCACTACCAAGAGGTCTAATGTTTGTGTTAACAGAGTTCCAGACAAAGAGAAAGAAATAACAGCTAATACCATTCATTAAAATGACTAGTATCAAAACCCCTGAAATTAGTATGTTTTGGTGAGGATGTGGAGAAATTGGAACCCTCGTGCATTGCTGATGGTGTTGTAAAATGGTGCAGCCACTGTAGAAAAGTTTGTGAACTTTTCAAAATGTTATATGTAGAATTACAATTCAACTCGGCAATTCCACTCCTAGGTGTACATCCAGAAGAACAGAAAACAAGGACTCAGATACTTGTACTCAAATGTTCAGGGAAGCATTATTCACAGTAGGTACAAAGTGGAAACAACCCTGTTAGGACTCAGCACTTTCACTGCTGTGGCCCTGGGTTCAATCTCTGGTTGGGGAACTAAGATCCCACAAGCCACCTGGCTTGGCCAAAAAACAAAACAAAACAAAACAAAAAAATACTCCAAAAGACAAAAAAGGAAAGAAAAAGAAAGTGGAAACAACCCAAATGTCCATAAACAGATAAATGGACAAACTGTGATATATACATGCAAGGGAATATTATTCAGTTATAAACAAGAATTATGTTCTGAAATATGCTGCAACATGGATGAACCTTGAAAACATTATGCTAAGTGAAATAATATAGAAATAAAATAATACAGACACAACAAATATTATATGATTTCACTTATACAAGGCACAGAGGCAGAAAGTAGAATAGAAGTTACCAGAGACTAGGGGGAGGAGAAATGTGGAGTTATGCTGAATGGGCAGAGTTTCTGTTTGAGCTAATAAAAAATTCTAGAAATAGATAGCAGTGATGGTTGTACAACATGGTGAATATACTGAATGTCACTGAACTGTACACTTAAAGCATTAAAATAGTAAACTTTATGTTATGTATATTTTACCAAAATTTTTAAAAAGGGTTCCCCCTGGCTGAAGACTTCCCAAATTTGGCAAAGGACAGAAACCTACAGATTCAAGAAGTCAGCAAATCCCAAATAGGATAATCCCGAAGAAATTCACACCCAAACATACCATAATCAAATTGCTGAAAACCAAAGAAAATAAGTTGAAAGCAGCCAAAGAAAAACAACACCTTATTATAGAGGAACAATGAATCAAATGACTACTGATTTCTTACTAGAAACCATGGAGACACAAACAAAATGGTATGTTTTTGAAAGTGAAGAAGAAAAAATCTGTCTACCTAAAATGCAATATCCAGTTAAAATATTATTTAGCAGCCAAGGTGAAATAATGGCATACTCAGATGAAGGAAAACTAAGAGAATCTGTTGCCATTTAGATCTATGCTAAAAAAATTATTAAAGGAAGTTCTTCAGAGGAAAGAGAAATGACACCTAAAGGAGACTTGGTACAACATTAATAAAGGAAGAGCAAAAGAAATGGTAATTTCTAATATAATAAACTATTCTCTCTTGAAGTCTAAAATATATTTGATGCTTAAAAGCAAAAATTATAACACTATCTAATGGAGTTTTTAATGAATGTAGAT
This sequence comes from Grampus griseus, assembly GCF_964374135.1. Taxonomy (NCBI): domain Eukaryota; kingdom Metazoa; phylum Chordata; class Mammalia; order Artiodactyla; family Delphinidae; genus Grampus; species Grampus griseus. The sequence continues at coordinate 100,135,614 of NC_139018.1, forward strand.
GTAATATATAGGACAATTACAACACAACATAAGGAGGATAAAGGGAAATAGGGTGGTAAGTTTTCTACATTCCACTTTATGAGGTAAAATACTTATCCTAAGTAAAATGTGAAAAGTTAGGTATGCAAACTGTGTAGCTACTCTGGAAAACAGTTTTTTAGATTCTTATAAAGTTGAACATACATTTACAATGTGACCCAGCAATCTTTCTCCTAGGTATTTACCTAAGAGAAATGAAAACTTATGGTCACATAAAACTATGTACATGAACGTCTATACCAACTCTACTTATAATCACCAAACAAGAAATAACTCATATGTGCTTTAATAGATGAATGCATAAACTTGGTTTATCCATATAATGGATATTCAGCAATAAAAAAGAACAAACTGTTAATATATGGAACAGCTTGTATGAATTTCATACGCATTATACTGACTGAAAGAAGCCAGTCTCAAAAGGTTACATAAGGTATTATTCTATTTATATGACGTTCTCAAAAAGACAAAACTGTAGTAACAGAGACTATGTCAGTGGTTGCAATATAGCAAAAAACTGAAGAACTGAAAGGAGTAACATATGAATCAGAGTGAGATTTTAACTAACATTACCCAGTAAGCAATAAAACAAGTAGACAAAATCAGTTAGGATGTAAGAGATTTGAATCATAAAAATTAATAAAATTGACCTAGTGGACATATATAAAACATTGTACCCAACAACTGCAGAATATATATATACCTTTCAAGTACATATGAAACATTAACCAAAATTGACATTTACTCAACCATGAAGACACTTGCAACACATTCCAAAGGTTAATATCATGTAGAGTATATTCTCTGATATACCACTACAATAAACATACTACTACACACCCACTAAAATGGATAAAATTAAAGAGACTGACTATAACAAGTGCTGGTGGCAATATGGAACAACTGGAACTCTCATATAATGCTGATGAAAATATAAAACAATGTAGCCCCTTTGGAAAAAGAGTATAGCAATTTCCTAAAGAATTAAACATAACACTTACTATGTGATTTTGACATCCCACTCCTAGGTATTTACCAAAGGTAAATGAAAACATGTGTCCATACAAAGACTTGTATACAATGCTCATAGCAGCTTATGATGGCTGAAAACTGAAAACAACCTTTACTCGTTTTCTGCGCTGCGTAACAAATTACTATAAATTTAGTGGCTTAAAATAGGTATTTTATTTAATTGATTTTTGAATAGGCAATTCACTAACATAGTTCAAAATGCCAAAGGTATGTAAAAGTATAAAGTGAAAAGTCTTCATCACACCCCAGACCCCCAGGCATCTACTTCCCCTCCCTACTGTACTCCTTGTTTAAAGAGCTTTTACAGAGCTGTTTTGTGCACATAAAAGCAAATCTGTATGTGCCTGTATGTGCATGCATATACGTGTGCATTTATATGTTTATATGAGTGCAAAGAATGGAATGATACATACCAGATTATTATCATTGGTTACTTTGTGTGTGTTGGGTAAGGGGGGTGTAAATGAGAAACAGAGAAAGTCTATTACATTTTCTTTATACATATTGTATCATTTAACTGGTTGGTCTAATTCTAGTCAAAAGCTCAGGCTTTTGAGAAACAGACTACCTATTCGATTATCTTTGACAAATTTCTTATTCTTTCTGTGCCTCAGTTTCCTCATTTACAAATGGCACTAATAATTTCTATTTCATAAGATTTGGGGGACAATTATAGCACATAATTGATATAAAGTGCTTTTGGCCTAATGCCTGGCATATAGCAAATGGTTAGTAAATGTTAGCTGTAAAATATAAGCACCTTAAACTAATTTTTAGAAAACAAGAATGATTCAAAAGGATCTAAGCATCCAAATAAAGAAGCTAGAAAGAGGACAACAAAATAAACTTAGAGAAATATGAAAGGGACATTTTAGGTCAAGAGTGTGGTAAATTCACACTTTAAACTCTCTTCCTGCTCTACATATGTGAATTATAGATTCAATTAACAATAAGAAAAAGCCTGACTCATGCTCAAATACAAAATAAGAATTTCTCTGGGTCATAAGCAGAAGGCAACAAAGTATCAACAGAAAGATGTAGCTAAAGCTACAGCCCTGCAGATTTCTAGGTCCAGGAAGCAGCCAGAAGCCACTGGGAGCATTTACTACTCTGAGGTGGCAAAATCACTCCATATGTGGCGAGGAACCATGGTATGGTTGGGTTCTTTGTGTGAAAATAGTTGGTGATTTCTGCCTGACATAACTGCTTATGTAAACCTGTATAACTTTATTATTGGTAAGAAAAGCAGAGAAAACTGCACAGAGACCTTAGTAAAGCTGCATACCGCCTTGGATACAGGGCCAGTGATAGCTCCAAACCATTCTGGGGCAGGAGTTTTTAGCCATGGAGGCCTAGTTTTGGACTAGGGTCCTGGAGGAGTAGAGGGAGGAAACCACAAAATTGCCAAATAGGGAAGGGTGAGCACAGAAAAAAGGAGAGGAGGAAAAAAACTCCCACTGAAAATGAATCTGCAGGTGAAAATTCCAAACCATCTGATGAAAATGAACATTATCAAACAAAGCCAAGAATAGAATTCACTGAAAATAACCCAAAAGTCTGCACAAATATTTAAAAAATCTTCCTAAATGGGTCCATAATCTAGAAAGAAAGAAGGAACACAGGAGAAAACTTATTGAAGGCAGGAATGCAGAAAATTTGAGAATTTGAGTACTGAAGTTGATTTCTGCTTTGAGTCACTTGCTGAACAAGATGAACCTCAGCATCAGTTTTTACAGCCTTCCCTCTGAAGAAGGAAAAGAAAGTTTATGTCAAATAGGAGACTGTCCTACAAAAATGAGACCACAGAAGTCTACCCTGTAGTGTAAAGGTGAATTAAAAATAACCCCCCACACTCCCTCAACCACTGGGACTGCAAGAAAAATGATCAGTTTGAGAACTGTGGCATGTTGGGAGTAGGGAAGATTTCCCCTGAGAATTTGTATTCACAAGCTGGCCTTCAAGCAGGTTTGCAGCCTGAATTTGTTATTTTGGTAGTCCATAAAACCTCAAATCATGAATTAAAAGTTGTGATGGACTAGTACTACCATCAGATGCTTGACACAATCTAACCCTCTTTGGAGGAAACTTCATTCATTCTAGGCCTCTAAAAATTACAATGTGAGGAAAATGAACACTTAGATCACAATAAAAATAAAAGCATTAAACATCAAGGACATAAGACCCCATAAGTGAGAATAGCTGAAACAGCAGTGAGCCGAATCAGAGCTGAAAAAACTTCACAGGTGAGAATATTCAGACATGAAAATAATTTTGCTTAATATGCTTCAAGGAGTTTGAAAATAATAAGTAAATTACAAGCAGAGTTGAAGAAATACTCAAAGAGAATGTCTACAATGAAAAATATAATAACTGAAACTTAAAAAATTCAACAGATATAGTTAATGGCAGGTTAGATACAGGGAAAGATATTATTGGAAGAACTGAATGTGTTATGCAGAATGTAGCCCAGAATGAACATGAAAAGAAAACAAAAGGTTAAGAGTAATGAAGTAAAGAGTAAAAAAAGGAAAAGTCTGAGTAAGAAAAGTCTTACTCAGAGTTTTAAAAAGAGAGAATGGAACAGATGCTGAAAATGAACAGATAGTGGCTGAAAAGATTCCAGAAAGTCACCCATGCACAGATTCAAAAACTCTATTAAGAAAGATAATAAACAAAAACCCATACCTAAACATATCATTATGAATCTACAGAGCAAAAAAGACTAAAACACCTTAAAGGTTGCCAGAGAAAAAGGAGCAACAATAGGATGGACAGCTGACTTTTTAGCAACAAACACAGAAATCAGAAAAAATAAATGGTATTTTAATATGCTGAAAGAAAATTACTCTTCTATATATGATTCTATACTCAAAAAATTACTTTCCATAATGAGGATTAAAATAAAGACATTTCTGATCAGGCAAAAGCTGAGAATCTACAATCTGAAAACTCCCCACTGAAGAGCATAAAGGATGTACTTCAGGCAAAGGAGAGTGAACCCAGATAGAAGTCTGAAATACAAGAAGGAATGAAGAAGAATAAACTAGTAAATATGATGGTAAATCTGAATGAACCTGACTGAAAGGTTAATTTCTGTCATGAGAAATTCCTAGAGGCCTAAAATGAAGGTGGGGTCCTCTAAAGAGAATTAGCTCTGTCAGACATTTGGAGGCACTACTCAAGTGGTTTAAACAAAACAAAGGATTAATGTACATGACCATTCTAGGGGCCTGTATTAGTCAGTGTTATCCAGAGAAACAGAACCAATAGGATATATAGAAAGAGATATATGTAAGAGGAGATTTATTATAGGAATTGGTTCACATGGTGTGGAGACCAAGAAGCCCCAGGATCTGCCATATGCAAGCTGGAGGGCCAGGGAAGTCCATGATATAATTCAGTCTGAGTTCCAAGGACTGAGAACTGGGGGGATGATGGTATAGTTCCAATTTGAGTTGGAAATCCTGAGAACCAGGAGTGCCTATGGCAGAAGTCAGGAGAAGATGGATGTCTCATGCTAAGCAGAGAGAGAGAGTAAATTTACCCTTCTCTGCCATGCTGCTCTCTTTGAGCTCTGGAGGGATTGTATGATGCCCACCCACACTGGGGAGGGCCATCTGCTTTACTCAGCTCACCAATTCAAACGCTAATCTCGGGGACGAGGGGAAGATAGCAGAAGAGTAAGAAGCGGAGATCACCTTCCTCCCCACAGATACACCAGAAATACATCTACACGTGGAACAACTCCTACAGAACACCTACTGAATGCTGGCAGAAGACCTCAGACCTCCCAAAAGGCAAGAAAGTCCCCACGTACCTGGATAGGGCAAAAGAAAAAAGAATAAACAGACAAAAGGATAGGGACGGGACCTGCACCAGTGGGAGGGAGCTGTGAAAGAGGAAAGGTTTCCACACACTAGGAAGCCCCTTTTGCTGGCGGAGACTGCGGGTGGTGGAGGGGGAAGCTTCAGAGCCACGGAGGAGAGCGCAGCAACAGGGGTGAGGAGAGCAAAGCGGAGAGATTCCCGCACAGAGGATCGGTGCCGACCAGCACTCACCAGACCGAGAGGCTTGTCTGCTTACCCGCCAGGGCAGACAGAGCTGGGAGCTGAGGCCCGGGCTTCGGTCAGAGCGCAGGGAGAGGACTGGGGCTTGCAGCGTGAACACAGCCTGCAGGGGGTTAGTGCACCACGGCTAGCCGGGAGGGAGTCCGGGGAAAAGTCTGGACCTGCTGAAGAGGGAAGAGACTTTTTCTTCCCTCTTTGTTTCCTAGTGTGCGAGGAGAGGGGATTAAGAGTGCTGCTTAAAGGAGCTCCAGAGATGGGCACGAGCCGCGGCTAACAGCATGGACCCCAGAGACAGGCATGAGACGCTAAGGCTGCTGCTGCCGCCACCAAGAAGCCTGTGGGCGAGCACAGGTCACTCTCCACACCCCCCTTCCGGGCAGCCTGTGCAGCTTGCCACCGCCAGGGTCCCGCGATCCAGGGACAACTTACCCGAGAGAATGCACGGCGCGCCTCAGGCTGGTGCAACGTCATGCTGGCCTCTGCCGCAGCAGGCTGGCCCCGCACAACGTACCCCTCCCTCCCCCCAGCCTGAGTGAGCCAGAGTCCCCGAATCAGCGGCTCCTTTAACCCCGTCCTGTCTGAGCGAAGAACAGATGCCCTCCGGCGACCTACACGCAGAGGTGGGGCCAAATCCAAAACTGAGCCCTGGGAGCTGTGAGAACAAAGAAGAGAAAGGGAAATCTCTCCCAGCAGCCTCAGAGCAGGGGATTAAAGTTTCACAATCAACTTGATGTACCCTGCATCTGTGGAATAAATGAACAGACAACAAATCATCCCAAATTGAGGAGGTGGACGTTGAGAGCAAGATTTATTATTTTATCCCCTTTTCTTCTTTTTGTCAGTGTGTATCTGTATGCTTCTGTGTGAGATTTTGTCTGTATAGCTTTGCTTCCACCATTTGTCCTAGGGTTCTATCTGTCCATTATTATTTTTTTGTTTTTTTGCTTTTTCTAAAAAAATATTTTTTCTTAATAATTATTTTTTTATATTAATAACTTTATTTTATTTTATCTTACTTTTATTTCTTTCGTTCCTTCTTTCCCTCCTTCCTCCCTCCTTCCCTCCTTCCTTTCTTCCTTCCCTTTCTTTCTTTCTCTTCCTTTCTTCCTTCCCTCTCTTTTTCTCTTTCTTCCTTTCTTTTTCTTTCTTTCTCTTTCTCTTCCTTTCTTCCTTTCTTCCTTTCTTCCTTCCTTTCTTTCTTTCTTTCTTTCTCTTTCTCTCTTTCTACTTTTTCTCCCTTTTATTATGAGCCGTGTGGATGAAAGGCTCTTGGTGCTCCAGCCAGGAGTCAGTGCTGTGCCTCTGAGGTGGGAGAGCCAACTTCAGGACACTGGTCCACAAGAGACCTCCCAGCTCCACATAATATCAAACAGCGAAAATCTCCCAGTGATCTCCATCTCAAAACCAGAACCCACTTCACTCAACGACCAGCAAACTACAGTGCTGGACACCCTATGCCAAACAACTAGCAAGACAGGAACACAACACCACCCATTAGCAGAGAGGCTGCCTAAAATCATAATAAGTCCACAGACACCCAAAAACAAACCACCAGATGTGGACCTGCCCACCAGGAAAAGAAGATCCAGGCTCATCCACCAGAACACAGGCACTAGTCCCCTCCACCAGGAAGCCTACACAACCCACTGAACCAAATTTAGCCACTGGGGACAGACATCAAAAACAACGGGAACTACGAACCTGCAGCCTACAAAAAGGAGACCCCAAACACAGTAAGATAAACAAAATGAGAAGACAGAAAAACACACAGCAGATGAAGGAGCAAGATAAAAACCCACCAGACCTAACAAATGAAGAGGAACTAGGCAGTCTACCTGAAAAAGAATTCAGAATAATGATAGTAAAGATGATCCAAATTCTTGGAAATAGAATAGACAAAATGCAAGAAACATTTAACAAGGACCTAGAAGAACTAAAGATGAAACAAGCAATGATGAACAACACAATAATTGAAATTAAAAATACTCTAGATGGGATCAATAGCAGAATAACTGAGACAGAAGCACAGATAAGTGACCTGGAAGATAAAATAGTGGAAATAACTACTGCAGAGCAGAATAAAGAAATAAGAATGAAAAGAACTGAGGACAGTCTCAGAGACCTCTGGGACAACAATAAACGCACCAACATTCGAATTATAGGGGTTCCAGAAGAAGAAGACAAAAAGAAAGGGACTGAGAAAATATTTGAAGAGATTATAGTTGAAAACTTCCCTAATATGGGAAAGGAAATTGTTAATCAAGTCCAGGGAGCACAAAAAGTCCCATACAGGATAAATCCAAGGAAAAATACACCAAGACACATATTAAACTGTCAAAAATTAAACACAAAGAAAACATATTAAAAGCAGCAAGGGAAAAACAGCAAATAACACACAAGGGAATCCCCATAAGGTTAACAGCTGATCTTACAGCAGAAACTCTGCAAGCCAGAAGGGACTGGCAGGACATATTTAAAGTGATGAAGGAGAAAAACCTGCAACCAAGATTACTCTACCCAGCAAGGATCTCATTCAGATTTGATGGAGAAATTAAAACCTTTACAGACAAGCAAAAGCTGAGAGAGAGTACAGCACCACCAAACCAGCTTTACAACAAATGCTAAAGGAACTTCTCTAAGCGAGAAACACAAGAGAAGGAAAAGACCTACAATAACGAACCCAAAACAATTAAGAAAATGGGAATAGGAACATACATATCGATAATTACCTTAAATGTAAATGGATTAAATGCTCTCACCAAAAGACACAGATTGGCTGAATGCATACAAAACAAGACCCATATATATGCTGTCTACAAGAGACCCACTTCAGACCTAGAGACACATACAGACTGAAAGTAAGGGGATGGAAAAAGATATTCCATGCAAATGTAAACCAAAAGAAAGCTGGAGTAGCAATTCTCCTATCAGACAAAATAGACTTTAAAATAAAGACTATTAGAAGAGACAAATAAGGACACTACATAATGATCAAGGGATCGGTCCAAGAAGAAGATATAACAATTGTAAATATTTATGCACCCAATATAGGAGCACCTCAATACATAAGGCAAATACTAACAGCCATAAAAGGGGAAATCGACAGTAACACATTCATAGTAGGGGACTTTAGCACCCCACTTTAACCAATGTACAGATCATCCAAAATGAAAATAAATAAGGAAACACAAGCTTTAAATAATACATTGAACAAGATGGATTTAACTGATATATTTATAGGACATTCCATCCAAAAACAACAGAATACACATTTTTCTCAAGTGCTCATGGAACATTCTGCAGGACAGATCATATCTTGGGTCACAAATAAAGCCTTGGTAAATTTAAGAAAATTGAAATTGTATCAAGTATCTTTTCTGACGACAACGCTATGAGACTAGATATCAATTACAGGAAAAGATCTGTAAAAAGTACAAACACGTGGAGGCTAAACAATACACTACTTAATAACCAAGTGATCACTGAAGAAATCAAAGAGGAAATCAAAAAATACCTAGAAACAAATGACAATGGAGACATGATGACCCAAAACCTATGGGATACAGCAAAAGCTGTTCTAAGAGGGAAGTTTATAGCAATATAATCCTACCTTAAGAAACAGGAAACATCTCGAATAAACAACCTAACCTTGCACCTAAAGCAATTAGAGAGATAAGCACAAAAAAACCCCAAAGTTAGCAGAAGGAAAGAAATCATAAACATCAGATCAGAAGTAAATGAAAAAGAAAGAAGGAAATGATGGCAAAGGTCAATAAAACTAAAAGCTGGTTCTTTGAGAAGATAAACAAAATTGATAAACCATTAGCCAGACTCATCAAGAAAAACAGGGAGAAGACTCAAATCAATAGAATTAGAAATGAAAAAGGAGAAGTAACAACTGACACTGCAGAAACACAAAAGATCATGAGAGATTACTACAAGCAATGCTATGCCAATAAAATGGACAAATTCTTAGAAATGCACAACCTGCCAAGAATGAATCAAGAAGAAATAGAAAATATGAACAGACCAATCACAAGCACTGAAATTAAAACTGTGTTTAAAAATCTTCCAACAAACAAAAGCCCAGGACCAGATGGCTTCACAGGCGAATTCTATCAAACATTTAGAGAAGAGCGAACACCTACCTTCTCAAACTCTTCCAAAATATAGCAGAGGGAGGAACACTCCCAAACTCATTCTACAAGGCCACCATCACCTTGATACCATAACCAGACAAGGATGTCACAAAGAAAGAAAACTACAGGCCAATATCACTGATGAACATAGATGCAAAAATCCTCAACAAAATACTAGCAAACAGAATCCAACAGCACATTAAAAGGATCATACACCATGATCAAGTGGGGTTTATTCCAGGAATGCAAGGATTCTTCAATATACATAAATCAATCAATGTGATATACCATATTAACAAATTAAGGAGAAAAACCATATGATCATCTCAATAGATGCAGAGAAAGCTTTTGACAAAATTCAACGCCAATTTATGATAAAAACCCTGCAGAAGGTAGGCATAGAGGGAACTTACCTCAACATAATAAAGGCCATATATGATAAACGCACAGCCAACATCGTCCTCAATGGTGAAAAACTAAAGCATTTCTACTAAGATCAGGAAAAAGACAAGGTTGCCCACCCTCACCACTCTTATTCAACATAGTTTTGTAAGTTTTAGCCACAGCAGAGAAGAAAAGGAAATAAAAGGAATGCAAATGGGAAAAGAAGAAGCGAAGCTGTCACTGTTTGCAGGTGACATGATATTATACATAGAGAATCCTAAAGATGCTACCAGAAAACTACTAGAGCTAATCAATTAATTTGGTAAAGTAGCAGGATACAAAATTAATGCACAGAAATCTCTGGCATTCCTATACACTAATGATGAAAAATCTGAAAGTGAAATCAAGAAAACACTCCCATTTACCACTGCAACAAAAAGAATAAAATATCTAGGAATAAACCTACCTAAGGAGACAAAAGACCTGTATGCAGAAAATTATAAGACACTGAAGAAAGAAATTAAAGATGATACAAATAGATGGAGAGCTATACCATGTTCTGGATTGGAAGAATCAACATTGTGAAAATGACTCTACTACCCAAAGCAATCTACAGATTCAACACAATCCCTATCAAACTACCACTGGCATTTTTCACAGAACTAGAACAAAAAATTTCACTATTTGTATGGAAACACAAAAGACCCCGAATAGCCAAAGCAATCTTGAGAATGAAAAACGGAGGTGGAGGAATCAGGCTCCCTGACTTCAGACTATACTACAAAGCTACAGTAATCAAGACAGTATGGTACTGGCACAAAAACAGAAATATAGATCAACAGAACAGGATAGAAAGCCCAGAGATAAACCCACCCACCTATGGTCACCTTATCTTTGATAAAGGAGGCAAGAATATACAATGGAAAAAAGACAGCCTCTTCAATAAGTGGTGCTGGGAAAACTGGACAGGTACATGTAAAAGTATGAGATTAGATCACTCCCGAACACCATACACAAAAATAAGCTCAAAATGGATTAAAGACCTAAATGTAAGGCCAGAAACTATCAAACCCTTAGAGGAAAACATAGGCAGAACACTCTATGACATAAATCACAGCAAGATCTTCTTTGACCCATCTCCTAGAAAAATGGAAATAAAAACAAAAATAAAAAAATGGGACCTAATGAAACCTCAAAGCTTTTGCACAGCAAAGGAAACCATAAACAAGACCAAAGGACAACCCTCAGAATGGGAGAAAATATTTGCAAATGAAGCAACTGACAAAGGATTAATCTCCAAAATTTATAAGCAGCTCATGCAGCTCAATAAGAAAAAAACAAACAACCCAATCCAAAAATGGGCAGAAGACCTAAATAGACATTTCTCCAAAGAAGATATACAGATTGCCAACAAACACATGAAAGAATGCTCAACATCATTAATCATTAGAGAAATGCAAATCAAAACTACAATGAGATATCATCTCACACCGGTCAGAATGGCCATAATCAAAAAATCTACAAACAATAAATGCTGGAGAGGGTGTGGAGAAAAGGGAACACTCTTGCACTGCTGGTGGGAATGTGAATTGGTACAGCCACTATGGAGAACAGTATGGAGGTTCCTTAAAAAAATAAAAATAGAACTACCATACGACCCAGCAATCCCACTACTGGGCATATACCCTGAGACAACCGTAATTCAAAAAGAGTCATGTAACAAAATGTTCATTGCAGCTCTATTAACAATAGCCCAGAGATGGAAACAACCTAAGTGTCCATCATCTGATGAATGGATAAAGAAGATGTGGCACATATATACAATGGAATATTACTCAGCCATAAAAAGAAACGAAACTGAGCTCTTTGTAATGAGGTGGATGGACCTAGAGTCTGTCATACAGAGTGAAGTAAGTCAGAAAGAGAAAGGCAAATACCATATGCTAACACATATATATGGAATTTAAGGGAAAAAAATGACATGAAGAACCTAGGGGTAAGACAGGAATAAAGACACAGACCTACTAGAGAATGGAACTGAGGATATGGGGAGTGGGAAGGGTAAGCTGTGACAAAGCGAGAGAGTGGCATGGACATATATACACTACCAAACGTAAAATAGATAGCTAGTGGGAAGCAGCCGCATAGCACAGGGAGATCAGCTCGGTGCTTTATGATGACCTAGTGGGATGGGATAGGGAGGGTGGGAGGGAGGGAGACGCAAGAGGGAAGAGATATGGGAACATATGTATATGTATAGTGATTCACTTTGTTATAAAGCAGAAACTAACACACCATTGTAAAGCAATTACACTCCAATAAAGATGTAAAATATATATATATATCAAGAAACACCAAAAACAAACAAACAAACAAAACAAATGCTAATCTCTTCTGGAAACACCCTCACAGACACATCCAGAAATAGTGTTTTACCAGCTATCTGGGCAGCCCTTAGCTCTGTCGACACACAGAATTAACCATCATAGGGCCCAATAAACATGTATTGAATGAATGAATGAATGAATGAACATTATAATTAGCTCTTTATTAGTTTCTAGCAGAGGCTAAAAACTGGCTGCTAGTTAACCATTTCTGGTTTGCAAAGTTTGTAAACTATTGGCTGACAACACATTGGCCAAGAAAGAACCCCCCAAAACCAAAAAACAATAACAAAAAACCTCAGGAGATTAAACATCAAGAACTGAGCTTATGTTCCTGGTGGTCAGTTGTGGACTGCAACTAACTCACAGCTACCACCTTAGAAGGGGTATGTAGTCTTCCACAGGCAATTGGAATTAAAGTGTTTTTACATCCCTATTTAGGAATAGGTTAAAAATAATTGACTTCATTAATAAGCTAAGGATATATGGTATAATTGGCAAGCAGAGATTACTAGAAGTTTTTATTTCTCTTACCTAACAGGGAAAAAAAGCATGGCACATGTGGCAAGGAACTACAGTTAGGCTTTCTGCATGAAAATAGTTGTAACCAGTATTGATTAGAGCCATGATGAAATTTTCTCTTTTGTAGACCCTGGCAGAGGCTTATAACTGAACTGTCAACATGTTTTTGTTTTGTTTACACATTTTTGGCCAACACTTAAAAATCAAGAGATCTCATATCCCATTCTAAGTCTGCATTTCTGATTGGCAGTAGTGGACTAGAACTGACTGACAAGCAGAGTTTACCGTTAGAAAAGGGTATGTGGTCTCAAGTGGAATTTAAAAGTGTTTTTAGTTCCTGTTTGGGGAAAGGGTAAATATAATTAAGTTTAAACTTTAAAAAATTAAGGATATATGGTATAATTCTTGGGTTACCCAATAAAAAGATTTTTTAAAAAAGAATTTAGAATATATAACTTCCAAAACCAGTAGAATTTAAAAAAAGAGGTGAAAAAGGATACTTCAAAAGAAGACAAGAAATAAGATTTAAAAAATTAAGAAATGGGTTTCCCTGGTGGCGCAGTGGTTGAGAGTCAGCCTGCCGATGCAGGGGACACGGGTTCTTACCCCGGTCCGGAAAGATCCCACATGCTGCGGAGCAGCTAGGCCCGTGAGCCATGGCTGCTGAGCCTGCGCGTCCGGAGCCTGTGCTCCACAATGGGAGAGGCCACAACAGTGAGAGGCCTGCGTACCGCAAAAAAAAAAAAAAAAGAAATGGCAACAGAAATATCTGTTTTCTAGATATAGAAAAATTGATCAGTACCATAAATGCAGTAGACTTAATGCTATAAATAAAAGACAAAGATTATCTGATTGATTTTTAAAATAAATTTATTTATTTAATTCATTTATTTAGGCTGTGTTGGGTCTTCATTGTTGTGCACGGGCTTTGTCTAGTTGCAGCAAGAGGGGGCTACTCTTGGTTGTGGTGTGCGGGCTTCTCATTGCAGTGGCTTCTCTTTGTTGTGGAGCATGGGCTCTAGGCATGTGGGCTTCAGTATTTGTGGCACGCAGGCTCAGTAGTTGTGGCTTGTGGGCTCTAGAGCACAGGCTCAGTAGGTGTGGCGCACAGGCTTAGCTGCTCTGTGGCATGTGGGATCTTCCTAGACCAGGGCTCAAACCTGAGTCCCCTGCATTGGCAGGCAGATTCTTAACCACTGTGCCACCAGGGAAGTCCCTGAATTTTAATAACATAATTTTATGCTACAGAAAGTATAAGAGTGGGAAAATAAATATTAAAAACATACGAACCAAAAGAAAGTTTGTATAGCTGTATCAAACAAAATACAGGAACACCTCACAGTTAGTGCAAGTTCAGTTCAAGATCACTGCAATAAAGTGAGTCACATGAATTTTTTGCTTTCCTAGTGAATATAAAAGTTATGTTTACATTATACCATAGTCTATTAAGTGTGCAATAGCATTATGCCTAAAAAATGTACACATCTTAATTAAAAAATAATTTATTGCTAAAAAATGCTAACCATCAACTGAGCCTTCAGAGAGGTGTGTAATAACGTCAAAGATCATGGTCACACATCACCATAACAATGTAACAGTAATGAAAAAGTTTGAAATACTGTGAGAATTACCAAAATGTGACACAGAGACATGAAATGAGCAAATGCTGCTGGAAAAATGGTGACAATTTCCTTGATGCAGGGTTGCCACAAACCTTCAGTTTGTTAAAAGTGCAGTATCTGGGCTTCCCTGGTGGCACAGTGGTTGAGAGTCCGCCTGCCGATGCAGGGGACACGGGTTCGTGCCCTGGTCTGGAAGGATCCCACATGCTGCGGAGCCGCTGGGCCCGTGGGCCATGGCCGCTGGGCCTGCGCGTCCGGAGCCTGTGCTCCGCAACGGGAGAGGCCGCAGCGGTGAGAGGCCCGCGTACCGCAAAAAAAAAAAAAAAAAAAAAAAAAAAATGCAGTATCTGTGAAGTGCAATAAAGCAAAGCGCAATAAAACAAGCTATGCCTGTACATTTTAAGTATTACTAGAGATATAGAGGGTCACTACATAATAAGGCTCAAGTCACCAGGAAAATAAACTAAGCTTGTAGGCATATCATCTCAAAGCAAAAGTTGATAAAATTACAGCTTATATAAAAATCCATTATCAGAGTCAGATTTTAAAATATTTCTCTCAGTAACTGATAGATGAAGGGAAAAAAAATCAGTAAAGCTATAGATGATTTGAACAACGTAGTTAAGTAATTTGATCTCAGGTGTCTACCTTCTGCCCAAAAGACTTCTTTTAGCATTTCTTGTAATGTGGTTCTCCTAGTGGTGAATTTTCAAAGGCTTTGCCTTTGTTTGAAAAGCATTTTTGCTGGGAATACAATTCTAGGTTTACAAGGTTTTTTTTTTTTTTTTTTTTTTTTTTCCAGTACGTTTAAGGAATTCTGATGTCATCCTTATTTTTGTTCCTCTGTATGTCATTGTCTTTTTTATCTGGTTGCTTAAAATTCTTAAATTTTTTCTCTTTATTACTGGTTTTAAGCAATTTGATTATGTTGTCTTTGTGAGTCTTCTTCATGTATCATGTATCATCAAATCCCTTGCAGCTTGTTGAGCTTCTTGGATCTGGGGGTTTAGAGTTTTCAAGTTTAGAAAATATAGGCCTCTTGATGTCCCACGGCTCACTAAATAGTTTCTATTGCTATGTCTTCAAATTCTGTGATCTTTTCTTCTGCTATGTCTGCTCTGCCATTAATTCCATCAGCATAATTTTTATCTCAGACATTGTAGTTTCCATCTCTAAAGCTCAATTTGGGTCTTTTAAACATCCCCCTAACTTTTTGAAGATAGTTATATGATATGTTTTAATATCCTGTCACAATTCTGACATCTGTTTCAGTTCTGGGTCAGTTTTGACTGGCTGTTTTTCTCATTATGGTCATGTTTTCCTGCTTCTTTGTATGCCTGGTAATCTTTAACTGGATGTCAGACACTGTGAGTTTTACCTTTGTGGGTGCTAGATATTTTTGTATTCCTATATATCTTCTTGAATTTTGTTCTGGGATACAGTACACTTGTATGTAAATTATTTGACCCTTTCAGGTCTTACTTTTATGATTTGTTAGTTGGGTAAAGAGCAGTGCTCAGTCTAGGGCTAATTATTCCCATAGTAAGAACTTCCTGAGTTCTCTACCCAGTGCTCCATGAATTATAATCTTTTTTTTCATTCTGTCTGGTAGGAATATGCACTGTTTCTGTAACCCCCTAATCCTTTCAGATTGTCCTTTCTCTAGCCTTGGGTAGTTGCTGAATACTACAAATCTCTCTGCGCAGCTCTCTCCTCTTTGGGACTTGGCCCTATGAACTTGAACTCCCTGGGTTTCTCCAGACTCTCAGCTCTGTCTCCTCAACCTAGGGAATCTCCCAGTTTTTGTCTCAGTTTCCTTTCCCCGTGTTAAATCTTGGAAACTCTCAAAGCAGTAAGCGGAGGTAATTATAAGGCTCACCTAATTTGTTTTCTCTCACGGATCACTGTCTTTCATTCCTGATATCACTGTCTTGAAAAACAGTTTCATGTTGCTTTGTTTGTTTCAGAGGGGAGGGTTAAATCCAGTCCTTATTACTACAAGTTGGTCAGAAGTGAAAGTTCTAGAACTATTTTTTAAATTATGCAATAAAACAATTTTTAAAAATCCTTAGGGGGACTAATATAAAATTACTGTGCAATAGGATAATAGTAAAAGATAGGAAATGCTGAGATCTAAAAAGGTTAGAAAATTCTAATAGGTCCTCAGGCACAGGCATGAAAAGATTTTCATAATGTTACTAAGTTTATCAGTTAGGATAGGTTAGAATTATGTTATGGTAACCACCCTCAAATCTCAATTACTAAAATCAAAAAGGTTTATTTCTTACTCATTTTAAAAGTCCATTGCAAATTGGGAAGGTGATTCTTCTCTTCATCACAGTTACTCAAATGACAGAGCAACCACCAACTCAAACGTTGCCAATAAACAAATTAGAGGAAAGACAGGAGTCTAGAGAGTCTCAAATTGGCAATTCAATTCTCCAGCTCAGAAGTGGAGCCCGCGATTCACGGGCCAGACCCAGAAAGATGGCACCACCCAACCATAAGGGAAGTGTAATCCTGCTATGTGTCTGGTTCTCTAGAGAGAACTACTGTAACTACATGGTGAAGAGCCCTAATGACTATCACAGACCACGCTTCTGGTCAGTAGTTATTCAGTGTATCCTCCTTCTTATAGCCAGAACATACTCCTTCTCTTCGAAGGAGAGATAACTCAACAGTACCATTAAATCAATGGCATCAAGCTCAAAGTTCAGCATCTCTTGCTAGTCTCTAAATCAGGGGATAGTATGCACTAGTCACCACTAGATTGGTTATCCTATGAATTAAAAAGCTGTCCTTTACACACACAAGGTTGAAACAGAGATAGAAAAACTGTAAATAAACACTCCTATCCTGAAGGAGAAAGATGGGAAACACACAAGCAGTCACTGGTCCAAAACAATTCTCTGCTACAAGGACACTACTCTGGTGGTGCAAAAATTCGTTGATGAGAACCTGACTCTGCTTGCTGGAAGGGGGTCTCTAATCAATTGCTGTCCACTATTGATCCCACCACCCAGGAGGTCTTTCCTTTTTTCTTTATCCTTCTTGACCACAGAGGTAGACATTGGGGAATATGTTTTATTTGGGGACCAAGCAACTTTCTCTGTCTGCTACCCCGTGTAGAAAGCTGGGGGCCCAAGGGTCATTTTGAGTTCATCAGTCATAAACTTTTAGTCCAGGCTCATGGTTTGACAGTTCAACTCTCTCAAAATTTTTGCTTTTTATTTATCTGACTGCAGTCAGCAGTGAGCCAATACTCACACCCACAAATTTAAAGATGTGCTCCCCCCAGCTCCTCTTTACACTTGACTGGAGTACCTTGAGTCCATCAGGCACTGGTAGAAGACTGACGTGTTAGCAACTGTTTCCTAAGCCATTTTATATATCTGAACAAATTACTGGGCATTGGTATTTCCAATTCCTGACAGATATTAATATTTAGGATGTGGGTATGAGAAATGAAAACTTCTGGAAATTCTCAGGTATTTCCAAATTACACAGAATTGTGATTCTATATTTTTTATAGCACCATACTTAATATATTTAAAATAGTTATGAGTGACCAAAATAAATACTGAATCATTTTTCTGTGATAGTTATACTAAATGTTCCAGATATTTTCTGTTAAAAAAGACATAATAATAAATGTTTATTAACATGAACCAATGTATTGGGACAAGATTATATATATCAATACCATTATATCTACCTGACATAGATATTTGATAACAGAAAACATTAAATAAAGGAAACGTTAACAAAAATGCCAATAAGTCATTTTTTAAATTGAAAGCACTACAAATATTTGTTTAAAAGTTTTTCTTAAAATGAAATCTATCATACTAAGTGAAGTAAGTCAGACAGAGAAAGACAAATATATGATATCAATCATATGTGGAATCTAATTTTAAAAAATGATACAGATGAACTTATTTACAAAACAGAAACAGACTCACCGATTTTGAAAACAAACCTATGGTTACCAAAGGGGAAATGTCGGGGGGAGGGATAAATTAGGAGCTTGGGATTAACATACACACACTACTACTATATATACACACACACACTACTATATATAAAATAGATAACCAACAAGGACCTACTGTATAGCACAGGGAACTCTACTCAATATTCTATAATAACCTATATAGGTGAAGAATCTGAAAAAAAGAATGAATATATGGAATATGTGGAATATGTGGAATATATAACACAACACTGTAAATCAACTATACTTCAATAAAATTTTTAAAAAAGAAATCTAAAAAGACACAACACATTAATTGCCCTATCTGATAGTCTTTATCTTTATTTTATAACAACTATTCCAGACATAGAAATTCTTCTTTCATTTTTGCGTTGATATTAGTGAAGTTGCTAGGGACTGTCCAAAAACATCTTCAAGTTGGTGTTACGTTACATGTTACTTCATAGAAGCTCTTTTCCTTTTTTAATGATAAAAATATTTTGTCTGCTAGCCCAGATTTTGGTCTTACTGTTGCAATTGATAGTGTCTTTGCTAATTTAGACTTTAGATCAGTTTCTGATCTCATTTCAGAATGTTCCACAACATTTACTTCTTTTCTTTGTATTTATTGTTTAAGTATTTGTAAAGAATAGCACCCTTTGGCAAATAATCATACACTGGGAAGTGCCAATAAATTTATTTGGTAGTTACTTGACCAATGCTACATTTGGATCTCCTCTCAAGAGTAAAAACACCACACAGAATCACAAGTCAAAATTGATAACTTATGGAATTATTTTGCTTCTACAACATGTTATTTTTGGAAGACCATTGATGGGATTTGTATAAAGTATCCTATGAATATAAACCTACTAATTTTTATTTTACTTGCAAGAATGACTCACCATTAGCAGCAGACAGGGGTATGAATACACATTTATACCATGGCAATAGATACAAGTATGACTTGAGTGATCAGACTATGACCACTTCTCTTCTGGGGCTCTTATTGTGGTTCCTGGAAATGTTGACTTTACTCTTGGACTCCACCTGTCAGCATTCCCTAGTCTTACTTTTGAGCTTGACTTCAGAGGATTCCTGCAAACCAGTAATGGCTCTAACTTCATTACTTAGCTTTAATTCTCATAGGAAAGTTACAATACTTTTTCCTGTTTCATCGATTTCTTGACTGATTTGTCTTGAAATTCAGAAAAATATGTGTTTCCCAAGAAATGCTGTGAAGGAATTTCCACATAGAAGAAACACTTCAGGGCCTCTCCTTAACCTAATTAATTGGTATGATGGCCATATTCTTAATTTAATTAAGTTTTCTTGCTTAGGCCTTCTCCTTTTACTGGCTGGGGGTGAGAAGTTTAGCCTTTTCCAACCCTGCAAGTATCTGGATTTGTGGACTTTTTCTATTCTCTTTTGTTCCTACTTTCAATCCTACCATTTCTCATCTGAGTCCACTTCTTTCTCAGAGTAAGTTGTCAAATGCAGCCAATATAGTAACCAAAGCATGCCATTAACATTTTGTTAGTCAAACTCTTCCAATAGAGATACAACTTCATTACGTACACCATTTGTCTTTCAAGTATTACAGTCAAGTTTACCAAATCTCTCACCATAGCAGAATGTGGATCACCTCATGTAGCCTTGCCATCTGCCACCTAAGCCAATGCAATACACTGGTGTAATGTAGCTCAGCTGTGTTTCTTCTAATGGCAGCAATCCACTTTCAGGATTAATTCCTACATCAGTAGGGAGAGACTTAGTTATGCTGTAGAACAAAAATTCTCTAACTGCAGTAGCTTAAAATAAAAATGCTATTTCTCCTTCATGCTATATGTGTATCTAAATAAACAGGAAGGCTCTTTTCATAGCCCCTCAGGAACCAAGACTGATATAGCAATCATCATCTGAATAGTAAAAATGTTACCATGCTTGAGGGAAAAGAGGGTTCTAAAGAGTCTCACATTAACAATTAAATCCTCGAAACCAAAAGTCACTTTCACTCACAACTCACTGGCCAGAAACTAGTCATATGGCCACACGCTAGAAATATTTGGTGAATAGCAGGAATGAAAATCTACATTAGGCTAAAAACAAGCTGACTTTGAAGAATCAAAGAAAAAAATCTAGATGAATAAACTCTGAACTTCTACAAGTTAATGCTGGACCGGGAAGCTTTCTATAAGTACTATGGTATGATAATTAAAATAAGTATGGGTTTCTATTTTTCAATTTAAAAACTGAATACTCTTCAATCTAATAAATTATACACTTAGAATTTTAGTACAGGTAAATAAAATATGGACCAAAATTTATGAAATAAGAGTTTCACTGCAGTGTCTATAATAGTGAAAATAAAAGAACAGTTACAAAGTTATGATTATACCCATATAAAAATATAAGGCAGGGCTTCCCTGGTGGCGCAGTGGTTGAGAGTCCGCCTGCCGATGGGGGGGACACGGGTTCGTGCCCCGGTCCGGGAGGATCCCACATGCTGTGGAGTGGCTGGGCCCGCGAGCCACGGCCGCTGGGCCTGCGCGTCTGGAGCCTGTGCTCTGAGACAGGAGAGGCCACAGCAGTGAGAGGCCCGTGTACAGAAAAAAAAAAAAAATATATATATATATATATATATATATATATATATAGGGCAGGGGTTGGCAAACTTTTTCTTCAAGTGCCAGATTGTAAATCCTTGAGACTTACAGACCATATGGCCTCTGTCATGTACAACTGTGCTGTTGTAGTGCAAAAGCTACAACAGACAATATATAATATACAAATATATACATTTGTATAATATACAAATATACAAATGACATGGCTGTTTTCTAATAAAATTTTGTTTACAAAAATAGGTAGCCAACTGTGGGTCATAGTTTGCTAGCCCCTGATATAGAGCAGTTAAAAATCAAGTTTTTAAGGCAGTGCATAAATGCTTAAAATATTTTGAAAGCTTAAAACTACAGTTTATAGTTACCAAATTCTCCACAAATGGCAGGTTTTACTTAGTATTTAGGAGGGAAAATTCATCTTAAAAAAGAGGTTGAATTGGGTGAGTAATGTAGTCAGTTTTTCTGTTCTGTTTTTGGAAAAGTCAAGCGACCCTAGATGTACCTGAAATACTTCTGTAAACCAAAATCCAAGGTCACCTCTGTGATCAGCAGTTATTCAGGCCATTAACATCTGTAGCTACAGCTTCATTTATAGCTTGGTCCAAAAATCTTCATAATGATGACCCTCTGTGTCATCAAAGAAGACTAAATTATGCATAGTATATTCTTTTAAATAACAAAAGTGATTTTATAATACTTTTAAAAAGCAATTAAAAGTTACCTTTAGCTAACTGTAAAAGTAATTTCACCTAGGACACCTCATCCCTCGATGATGTTACAGATGCTGCTACAGATGTGTTTAATTCCTTACAAGATGATCCAAGTGATGTATCTTGGAGTTTATAGATTTTGAGATGAAAATTAAACATTACCATGACTTTAAAAAAATCTATTTGACTATTCATTTTGTGTACATGGATTGGCAGATATGCCTCATTAGTAAACAATATTTTTAAAATAATCATTTCTCTTTTAATGCTTAGACATAGGTAAATTGTGTTTTATTTTTTAGCTGAAAAAACAAGTCAGTGTTATAGTAATCTAGTAAAAATGAAACACTTGCAATTCTTTTTAGTGCCTATATACATACAAAAGTCCTAATTCACTGAAGTCAGTACAAGTGAGTGATCCGGGAGTAACAAGTTTGATGGAACAAAAATGATCATGTCAACCATAGTTTAAAAATGACATTACAGAAGCCTAAAAAAATGTAATGATGTCAAAACATTTATAATTATTATATAAAGTGTATCTTTAAATCACATGCTGTCTTTCCTGTTAATAGAATATTCACTAACCCCTCCTCTTGAGGTAAAATTCCTCAATTCCTATTAGTAAAAGAGATCAGTAGGTCCTCTTCTTTAGGTTAAGAGGTCCTCCATTCCATATGCATATAATCACTGTAGGAATAATAAATAAAACTGTAATTAGTACCATCAATGGAAGGGTTATTTGCAAAAACTGATATATTTTAAAAAGGGACATTCAGTATAAATGCTAGGAACTATAGCTGTGGTAGAAAACACTAACTTCAGAATCAGATCAAATTATGTTCAAATCTTGGCTTTGTAACCTCAGACAAGTAATTGCCCAGATATCTTTTTACTTACAGCTAAAACAAGGTGACTCATATCTTGTCAGTTCCTTTTAAAAAATTTTTAGAATAGTTCTTTAAAAATATATACGGTGAAAAAAATTACAATTTCCTCCCTAAAACATTGGAGAGATACAAAGGGGAAGAAATAACATAAATAAATATGGCATTCAGATTTTCAACGTAAATTAAAAGTGCATCCACAAAATGAATGTTTCTTAACTGCACATGTAATCAATCGTAATTCTGTTGTTAGGTAACAGGAGACTATAATATAGTAAGGCACCTTGGTAGTTAGTTCTTAGGCAAAGAGTCACTTGAGTGCATCACTGGCTTTCATAGTCAATCAAGAAAGTCTAACTGCTTGTTGTGTATTGGTTTGTTATGATTTCAAATCCACTTGTTTATGACTTAAGTGAAGTTGTTTTGATCTACAGGTAAATTTGTTTACACTAAGGAAGCTGTGCCAGGATGATGTCATCAACATCTGCTGTTGTTGATAAGTATTCAGCAGCTCAGCCATTAAGGGGTGCCGCTGGGGAGGATAATCAATACGAACATATGGAAGAGCAGCTATCAAGTGATGGACATTTAAACTTTAAATACCAAGAATTTGTGAGGACTTACCGAGAGTGTTTAGTCTGGGCAAGGCTACTCTTTTGCTGACTTACATAGCTCTGTGACGATCTTGAGACACTTGGTCCTGCCATGGCCAGGCCACTCTTGGTCCTCAGCAGTGTTAAACTGTGCAGCAGTCTCAGGAAGAGAAGGGACATCTGTTCCTGCCTTGGCAAGGCTACTCCTGGTAGGCAATGGTGTAAGTCATGTAATGGTCCCTGGAGTCATAACATTTGGAACAGCCCAGCTTGCTTACCGACACCGGTACTGTCACCCCCTAGCTACGTGCCCCAGCAGCAAGGGACCTACGCTGGCAGCTGATACCCAGCTTTTAGTTGGAAGGACTGACTCTACAGACAACCAATTCCTGGAAAGGTACACCTCAACTAAATTTGGACTTTCTTTCATCTCCTCTTTGCCTAGAACAATAGTGTAATCAATCTATTATTAGTTTGGAGTATGTTATTTCTTTATTAGCTAGTTAACAGACATTATCTTGTATGGTATCGGCTTGCAAAATGTTATTTTTATAAATTATAATTCTCACAGTGAACTGGTGTTAAATAAGTTATTGGCAAACAAAATCTCAGTCCCTGAGCACAATTTGCCTGGACAAAACAGCACTCTAAAGCAGGTGGTGGCAATCTACAGTCCACTGGCCAAATCCAACCAACATTCTGTTTTTGTAAATAAAGTTTTATTGGAACACAAACAGGCTACCATTTACATATTGTCTATAGGTGCTCTTAAGCTATAAGGAAGAGTTGGATAATTGTGACCACACAGTCCACAATTATTCACTATCTGGCTCTACAGAGAAAAAGTCTGCTGACCACTGTGCTAAAGCACTGCCACTCAAAGGTTTGGTTTGCATACCTGAATTGTCTGTTCCTGATCAGAAATGAGATAAGGAGATTATGTGAAAACAGAAACCAACTATGTTACCAAGTACAATGTTCACTTCAACTATTTTTTTGTTTTCATTGCTAGACTTTCTCAATGAAGGATTTATAGTCTGGTACAGGTTCCTTTTCTCACAGTGGATAGGTATAAACTATTCATTGATCAGGTACTTTCAGTACCACTACTGTAAATATATAGGGGCAGGAGAAGGAACTACTCAAAGCTCACAAGGGACTACAGTGTCACTTAGAGACTTATTTTGGTACAGTGCTCTAGGTTTTTGAAGCATTAGGTAACAGCCTTGGCAACTAATTGAATGAGATTCAGAAAATGGTCCTTACACAGACTTTTTCTTCCCTTTACTCCAAAAGTCTTCTCTGCTATAGATTTATGTTTCAACAAGGTGAAGGATGACAGTTAATAAGTCCCTCTATCCCATCTTTTCTTGGGAGCAGGAAAGATAAAAATATTTTCCCCCACCCTCAAAAATATTCAAGAAAATAAGTCAATAAAATATTTTGTCTATTTAGCCTCTTTAATTTACTGAGCAGATAGAAAACTATAATATTAAATTATAATTCTCTTGAAGTAGAAGAATTTGTAAAGCAAATCAATTCTCTGTAATTATTAGCAGTTCTTCCCCCTGTACTTTAAGTCTCAATTTAAAATAAATCATGCATCAATTAAAGAATATGGAATAAAATCTACCACTAACTTTAACATGAAATTTCCTTGAGCAATATACAATTTCTAGAGGCGCCAAAGGTAATCCGACTCAAGCAGCTTTCTGAAAAATAAAATTATTCAGGGACAGATTTTTATTGCAAATATTTACTCAAAAACTACTATATACAGCAGAATTTTAATAGCCATTTTAAACATTTAACATTCAGTGAAACAAAATTTTAAGAATTCAAAGCACATTTTAAGAAGTAAAAATGTAGCATTTTAAATAAAAGTTTGTTAGTACGTCAAAGCAAACTACTGTTACTCATATTATTCATTTCTATATCTATTATTTTCTATATGATAAAAAACTGAAAAAATCAATTTAGCAGCCATCTTATGGATAAATTAGGCTAAATATCCCAAACCAATTTTTTACATCCTGCTTTAGGTCCCATTTGAATTTTCTATTTTACAGTTACAGAAAAAGTCACTTAAACATGGCTGAATTCATGCCAGGACATGTTTTCAGTTTACTGCTTTACAATATCTACATTAATCCATACTTTGGTTTGGTTTCCAGACCATTTTTATGGGTCTATTTCTAAAGAAGATCATTAAAACAATATTAAGAGCATAATAGCTACAGGAGTTTCAACAGTGGGTTTCTACTTTATACAACTAGTACATCAAGGGATTTCTGCACAGCTTACACACTGACAAAAAGCACAAATATAAATTTTTATTTTAATAATTTCACTTTCACTGAAAGTTTAATTAAGGTAAGCTTACAGCCTGGCAGGCTAACACTTGTATGGAGGTACACAGATTCAAATATTCTGTTTACATGCTTCTGGCAGTCTGGAATGTAATATTATATCCAAAATTAAGTTTATGTTCATCCAAATTCTCATTAGATCAATGAATTTAGCATTCTAAACATGCTCCATTTACCAGTATCATACTCAAAATGAAACCTTCATTAACAAAGCCAATTGGCCATTATTTTAAATCAATTATTCCCAAAAGGTATGTGGTTTCCAAATCTCTTCCTTTAAGTTAATTGAAAAGGATGTACAGGTAATAAGGACTTTTAGTTTAGAACTGATGGA
Organism: Grampus griseus; assembly: GCF_964374135.1. Taxonomy (NCBI): domain Eukaryota; kingdom Metazoa; phylum Chordata; class Mammalia; order Artiodactyla; family Delphinidae; genus Grampus; species Grampus griseus. The sequence goes on from NC_139018.1 coordinate 100,161,293, forward strand.
AATGTCAAAAGCTTTATTAATATAAATAATATTCTAATATTCAATTCATATTGACCACCAGGTTCCATAACCTCGAAAACTGATAAATGAGACTTTTTCATTGCAAACTTAACTTTCATTAAAATCTTATTCATGTCTTAAAAACTTCTTGGAAATTCATACTAATCATGCTATTAATGATGAATTGATTTAATAACCGAGGTTGAATATACAGGTAAAGTGTATGAATGACCTCCCTCACATTTTTCTATCTCTGCACTCTGCAACAGCACCACTGAGCTCACCTGATAGCACTGTTCCAAATGCTCTTATCGTTGGTACACTAAAACTTAGAATGCCTAATTAATTTCAACTTCTTTCTTTTTCATCTGCCAGGTCTCCTGTTGTCTCTGTTGTGCTAAGGCTATTTTCTCCAGGAACGTCATCTGTTTGATCAGACACTACTTCATCAGTCTTGGCTGAAGGATCACCACTACCTTTCTGAAGAATCTCTGTGGCTTCAAACTCAAGCACTTCTGATGGAGTCAAAGGTTCCAAATGAATACTGCCTTGCTCACTAACATCAGAACTAACAGATTCAGGTTCATCTCTTTTTCTCAAAAACTGATCAATGCTAACATCACCAGATGTTAATTGCAAATCCTTAATATTCTTTGAAGAAAATCTAGCTTCACTGGCATTGCAATCTTCAATCTGATCACGTGCAATGAGGTTTTCTGAACTTTGGCACCTCTTCAACTCTGTTTCCTGACAAATGTGCTCTATTTGTTTTTCCTTTTCCACCTTATCTGCATCAATAATTGAATCATAACTGAAGATATTCTTTGAGCCAGTTTGCTGGTCTTCAAGACAGGTATCATTTTCTTTATCTGAACCTGATACACCTTCTTCACTTTTTGTTGTTGATGAGCCTTCGAATAAATGCACATCACATCCATTTTTTATTTCCTCTGAAGAAGCTTCATCTTGTTTACTGAAAAAATAAAGCTATTTATTATCTATTTCTTTATAATACAATGTATTTGAACACTATTAAAATAAAGACATTCTCTAAAAAAAAAAAAAAAAAGGCACACTTGCCCACCAAAAAAAAAAAGAAAATTGAGCTCCCTGGTCTTTGCCATGATGTTACAATTTAGGAGGTGGCCATGTTCTTGGGCAAAAGAGTGAGAAACTCCATAGTCACATATTAAAAGGAGTCCTGAGGAGTCTATTCATTGTTTTAGTTCTGGTTATCATTATTTTTATCTGTTCATACCCTTGCTTATTTTTAGTTAAAATGTAAGTGTGCTTATTAATTCGTAAGAGTCATTTAAATAAGGAATGAATATATGTGGAAAAAACCCTATTTCTCTTTTATGATTTATATGTCCTCTTGGGCTTAGAGTGTTTTCCCTATGCAAAATCAACTAAGCATTCACAAACATTTTATTGATTTTTTAACAGCCTAATTTATAAAAACATAAACACATGCCTAAAAAAATATGTAAATATAAAACACGCATACATATATGCTTATGTGTATACCTGTCTATGTGTTTACTCTTACCCCGGTGTGTTAACAGAAACTATTTAGTGAATATAGTTCCCTATGCTATATAGTAGGACCTTGTTGTTTATCTATTTTATATATAGTAGGGTGTATATGTTAATCCCAAACTCCTAATTTATCCCTCCTCCACCCCCTTTCCCCTTTGGTAACCATAATGTTTGTCTTCTATGTCTGTGAGTCTTAGAAACACGAGATTTCTAAGAGGCTCTCCAGTCCCTTATGTAGATGTAACAATGCTTATTTTAATAAAAAGAAATTTTATGATTACATTTATATTAGTTCTTACATTAATCCACCTGGAATTTAGACGTTTTCCTAATGAACTGCCCAAATATCAAAGCAATGTTATCAGATAGTCATTTATTATTTACTAAATTATATTCAAAAGGCTGTTTCTCTGCTATTTATTTTGTTCTGATGTGTCTTTTGACTATTACAGGCCAATACCACACAGTTTTAACAATTAGAAATTAACATTGTACTTTATTATCTAATAGGTCAAATCACCTACATTCTACTACTCTTCTCCCTAATAGTTTGAAAAAGTAAAAGATAATTGTACAAGGATGCTCATTAAAACAATGTTTAAAATAGTGAATACAGAAACAACCTAATATCTAACACAGCTGTGATTTTTAAAATTATGGTATTAATAAGTAGAAAAATATGAATCTTACTTTAAACACCACTAGTTTCCAAATCAAATCCAATTTGGATTTTCAACTAAATGTTCATTAACCATAAACTAATTTGGGAAATGACCTATCACGTAAGTTACTAATATATTATTTTCTATCTCAGTAAGTTTTTTTCTTCAAAATCTTCTAAATAGATGCTGCACTTTACTCATCTTGTTATTACTGTGAATTTTATCCATTATATTTTGTAATCACATGTTATTGGTATACCGGAAAGATTCTGAATTTTACACCAAGCTGCCTTAATTAATACCCTGATTAATTTCAATCATTCTTAGCTCATTTTCTTGGAACTTACAGGTCAATTACATCATCTGCAAAAAATATTTCCCTCATTTAAATTTATAAAATTCTTATTTTTGTTCAGATCTTATTAAACTAACTATAATTTACAGAAAATGTTAAAAAATATGGATGTGACTAGTCTGCTTTTTCTAAATCCTTATTTGAATTTTTGTTAACTTTTCCCAACCAAAATTCTAGGAAAAATGCTAGGTGAAGAAAGGGCTAGATAATTTTTCTTTTCTTTTCTTTTTTTATGTGGACTATTTTTAAAGTCTTTATTGAGTTTGTTACATTGCTTCTGTTCTATGTTTTGTTTTCTTGGCAGTGAGGCATGTAGGATCCTAGCTCCCCCACCAGGGATCAAACCCACACACCCCCACCCTGCGTTGGAAGGTGAAGTCTCAACCACTGGACCATCAAGGAAGTCCCAGGGCTAGATAATTTTTCTAGTGAAGTCTAAGAAACATCTTCAAAAGGTCTTATTCCATAATTTTCTTTTTAGAGGCAATAGATTAATTAATCTCATCAGGTTAACAAGCAGCCTACTATAAAACACACAGCATAAAGATAGAAATGGGGAAAGTACTTAATCTAAAAGACAAAATCACCTTTAGCTGGAATAAAGTTCTAATTAGAATGTTAGATTTTCTTTTGCTAAAAAAAAATTGTGAAATCTCGTGTTCTGCAGTGTTCTACTCAAGCATTAAATTTTTATTTTTATTTTTTTAAAAGTTCTCTTTATTATCAATTAGAAGGCCTTTAGGATTCCCTGGCATGGTTTTTTTTTTTTAATTAATTAATTAATTAATTTTTGCTGTGTTGGGTCTTCGTTTCTGTGGGAGGGTTTTCTCTAATTGTGGCAAGCAGGGGCCACTCTTCATCGCGATGCGCGGGCCTCACACTATCGCGGCCTCTTTTGTTGCAGAGCACAGGCTCCAGACGTGCAAGTTCAGTAGTTGTGGTTCACGGGTCCAGTTGCTCCGCGGCATGTGGGATCTTCCCAGACCAGGGCTCGAACCCGTGTCCCCTGCATCGGCAGGCGGACTCTCAACCACTGCGCCACCAGGAAAGCCCAAGCATTAAATTTTTAAAAACCAATACTTGAATTTTGAACCTTTTATGTTGGGATCCCACCAAAGAAGTAGCTTTACAGCTTTTTGAAAATACTTTAAAAATAAGATATTAAAATTAACTATTTGCAAGAATCGTCACCACCTTATAACCTGTAGCATCTTGTAACTATTTTCATTTAATAGAGGCAATTAAAATCTGTTAACATTTTACTTACTTGTAAGTACTTTTAAAAAATTTAACGACTTATAAAATGTATTCTACATGTTTAAGATTTCAAAACTAAGGATCTGTAGTATATTTCTGTTACATTAATATTTCAAAATTTTATTTTAATTAAAAGCCATTACTAAAAGGAACACCATATACAAAATTTAAATAGCCTTTTGCCAATTAACTGAAATATAACACAGCTCAAGTATCATTTTATATACATGAATTTCATGAGATTCAGTTTTTCCTTATATTTACCTTTCAGAATTTGATGTTTCTGTTTCTCCTTCAGCCATATTAGGTCTTGTAAGTTCCTGAAATTATTAATAATAATTTTCTTTTATATTCAAAACTAAGCTTAAAGTAAACTACTTTTATTATACTAAACTTTCTAGATAAAAAGAACTTAAGTGTGCTACCTAGTATACTAAAGAAAGAGAAAAAAATTTTCTCAATTTAAAGTATGTATTAAAATAATTCTCATAACTAAAAGCATGATTTCAAAAATTGCTTTTTAAAAAACTTGTAAGAATTTCAGTGTACCAAAACCTTCTGAATCAAGGACATGAAACAGTTATCCAGTTATAACAATACCTGCTTTCCTTAGATTCTTTCAAATGTGGGCCATAATTATAATTACTTGAATAGAAAACTAGTAAAACATAGCTTGAATTTGAAAGCATCATCCACAGTATTTTATACACACATTAAATACAGGTACTTAGATAAAACATTTATGAAATTATGATTTTATATTTGGAGCCATGGTAACCCTTCCATTGTCAAACCAAGTAATATTAAACAATAGATAAATGAAATATTTTTGCTTATTTGAAATGTTTTTTGGTGAGGAAAGAATACACAAAAACCTCAGTAAGCCAGAGGCCAGCCTAACAGTTTATAACAAATTATTGAGCATATATGATGCATGAGGTAGTATGTTAAGAACTTTACATTCACTATCTCATCACTTAATCCTCATATTAGATATTATAAACTCCATTTCTACAAATGAGAAGAAAGACTGCGGGGGTTAAGTAGAAAACCAAAGGCAATACTACAGTAAGTGGTGAAGTTTCAAATCTAGGTCCAGTTCAGCCACAACAGTGATTGATTCAAATCTGTGAAAGTGATATGGTGTATTAATCACACACATGTAACATTTCCTCACTCTCCAAAAGCCCTGCTAAAATGAGGGCAAAGAAATAAAATATTTTCACTCATAAAGACCAAGAAAACATCAAAGCATACTAACTGTCAAAGAGATTTCAACAAATTTTTAGATGGATAGTGGCTGGAGGAATCGAAATTGACTTCACAGTGTGGAGGAAGTTACAACTAAATGTCTGAGCTGGGAGTGCAAGGAAAAGAGAATCAGTTTTCCCAGAGAACATAAGAGATCTGGTATTTGGAGAAATTCAGTATACTATCCAGTACATAAAAGGTAAAAATGAAGCATGAATACTGCTGAGAAATCTAAATGCTCTTTCCCCAACTCACACAACAGGTACCTATCCTTTCCTCTACCACTTAGGCCAAAGGTTAACTCTGTGAACTGGAGACAGTCTAGACTTGTGAACACCAGGAATGGCAAAGGGCAGGCATGAGGTACTGAAAGAAAACAGAAAAATTTAGTAGAGGTCCATAAACTGAAAAAAGGGACCCACATTTATCTCTCTGCCTGGCTCCCAGAATGCTAGCAGCCAGAGGAACCACTCTTCACTCCACCACCCGCAGCTGGAATCTAGAAGATTCCTCTTTGGAGAAAATTATCAGCCTCAAAGACTTTGAGAGCATCCTCCCTACCAAAGAATCAGTCAGCTCAGCAACTGATTTTCCTATGTTGAAGTCTAAACAATTACCATGCAGACTGTGCAGGCTGTATAGCACACCAATCCATGAGGCAACCTTCACAATATAATCCATGTCAGCAGTTCTCCAAGTGTGGTTCACAGACACATGTGGCCTCCAAAACACTTTCAGGAGGCATGTGAGGCTAAAATTCTTGGTACTAAAGCAGTGGTGAGTAAAAATGCTGGCATCTTAACTCAAATCAAGGCACTGACATAGAATCAAAACTGTACTAGCAGTCACTGTATTCTCCACTGGCATACACCAGCAGTAAAATTAATTTTATTAAATACCAATCACTGAGTGCACGTCTTTTTAATATTCTGTGTAATGAAATACCAAATATGCACAAAGCACTGCTATTGCACACTAAAAACACTTGGGTCTGTGACTGAGTTGCACGCTGAACTTAGCCACATTTTTTTCATGGAACATGATTTTTATTTTAAAGAATGACTGTCAAACTATGAATATTTAGACTTGAGTATTTAGAAGACATTTTCTTTGAAACTGACAAAGTGAGCATGTCACATCAAAGAAAACAACTGACAGTATTTGTTGCCGTAATAAAATTCAAGGAAAAATTAAATTTTAGGATAACTTGTATCCACTATTCATGAGATTAATGTTAATATTAATGAATGTGATTACCTGATATTATATAATGAAACATGTCAACACTTAGAAGATCTATGTAACTTGTGAACCAATATATTCCAAATGACTAAATGCACATTGTTACAAAATCATGCATGGATAAAAGAGTCAATCAAAGTGTAAGCCAGACCAATAGATTTTAATGTAATAGAGTACAAAAAGTTCAGTGATATGGAGTCAGATTCCACATTGCAACAAACCTTTTAAGAAAAAGTTCACTTGTCTACTTTTGATGTCATAAAAAAGAATAATCACAATTATCTGAAGAGATTAAAGTACTAGATGAGGCTGGGTATTTTTCTTATATTTCAACCAAAATAACATATCACAACAGATTGAATGCAGAAACATGAGGATCCAGTTTCCTTCTATTTAACTAGACATTAAAGAGATATGCAAAAGCATAAAACAATTTCATTCTTCTAACTAAATTTCTTTTGTTCTGACAAATAGTTATTTTTCAGAAAAATATTTGCCATTTTAAGTAACAGTATTGTAAAAATTTCATACTTTTAATTTCTAGTACTGTAAACATCAATACATTTTGAGAGTACTAAGGGGTATATATAACAGGGTTGTACCCTGTGGAGTGCTGCAGTGCACAACCTGTATGGCTATGCAAGGCAGCCCTGTCCCTGTCCAAACACAGGGTTTTCGATAAACTTTTTAGCACTTCACTTTTATGAACAGCCAAGGATCACCACACAACTGAAGACATTCTTTACATCAGACAGATCAAAATAAACAAGAGAATAAAGAAAGAGGCTAGGAGACATCAGAGACTTTGCTGGGAACAAAATAAATATGTATAATATATTTAATATCCCTGGAGAGGTATGAAATGTTATGTCCATTAAACAAGAACAAAAAACTATGAAGACAAAACAACTGAAGAACAAATAAAAAGAACAATTCAAAACTAAATATATGGCAACTAAAATAAGCAATTAAATTTAGAAAATCTTTTTTGAAAGGTTGAATGAAAGGACAAAAAGATGGAAGGCAAGAAAGAAAATGCCATACAATCAAAAGAGTTGATGCAGGAAGTAGTGTCAGATCAATAGGAGTTTCAAAAAAAAGAGAGAACAGAGAAAATAAAAGTGAAAATTTACCAAAGAAATAAAACAAGAAAATTTCCCCCAAACAGAAATATCCAAAATTACAAAGGCTTATCAAATTCCTACCATAATGAATGAAAAAAGGATGATGGGTGAACATATGAAATTTCGAAACACCTGAGATAGAGATAATCATTAAAGTTGCCAGAAAGAACAAAATAACATAAACACAAAGAAAGTGGACCAAAAATGGCATCAGACTTAACGAAAACAATACTTTCAAATATGCATAGGAAAAATGTTTTCTATGTACTTCAGCCAAACTATCATTAGAGTAAATACAGTTTTAAATTTACACTAAGTGAAAAAAGAATCAACCTTTCTGTGGAAGTTGTTAGAGGACATGTTTCATCAAAATAAGGAGTAAAACAAGAAAAGAGGAACTCACAGTTCAGGAAACAGGATATCCAACACAAGCAAGTGGCAAAGTAAAATCCTGATACAACAAATTATGCATTAGGCTTAGACAGCAACTAGTTTAAACTAAAGTAGATTGGAGAGAAGATCTCCAGGCCCTCCAACAATTTTTTTTTGATGTGTGAACATTTAGAAAAAATACTTCCAAACATTAGACAACACATCACAAATTTTAAAAAACCGCATTAGGTGCACAGAAGACTAAACAAATCAGTAAAAATATATTTTTACCCAGAAAAGTAAAATGAAGTATAGGAAAGAAAATCATAGTACACTTCCTGGCTCAGTATACATAATGGTCTCAAAAACTGTGATGTTAACTATGCTGACATCAGTGCTATGCCAAGCCATATAGAAACGAGATAAAATACACATAACATAAAATTTACCATCTTAACCGTTTTTAAATGTATAGTTCACTGGTATTAAATACATTCACATTGTTATGCAATCATTACCACCATCCATCCCCATAACTTTTTTCATCTTGTAAAACTGGAACTCTACATCCATTAAGCAATAGCTCCTTATTCTCCCCTCCCCACAGCCTCTGGCAACCACCACTATACTCTCTTTTATTTTGTTTAAGTACCTCATACAAATGAAATCACATAATATCTGTCTTCTTGTGACTGGCTTATTACACTAGCAAAATGTCCTCAAAGTTGATCCATATTGCAGAATCCCCTTCCTTCTTATGGCTGAATATTCCATGGTATGCATATACCACATTTTGCTTATTCTTTCATCTATTGATGGACACTTGGTTTACTTCCATGTTTTAGCTATTGTGAATAATGCTGCTATGAAAATAGGAGTACAAATATCTCTTCAACTCTTTGCTTTCAAGTCTTTGGGGTACAGTATACCCAAAAGAGGAATTGCTAGATCATATAATTTTTTTGAGGAACTGCCATACTGCTTTCCACAATGGCTGTACCATTTTACATTACCAGCAACAGTGTACAAAGCTTCAATTTCTCCACATCAGCATCAACACCTGTCTTCTGGTTTTGGAGTTTTTTGTGGTTTTGTGTGTGTGTGTGTTTTTATGTGTCTGTGGGTTTTTTGGTTTTTGTTTAACAGTAGTCATCCTAATGGGTGTGAGGTGGTATCTCACTGATTTGCATTTCTCTAATGATTAGTGATGTTGCACATCTATGGGTTTATTGGCCATTTGTATATCTTCTTTGGAGAAATGCCTGTTCAAGTCATTTATGCATTTTTGAATTGGGTTGTTTATGTTGTTATTGAGTTTTATGAGTTCTCTATATATTCTGGATATTAATTCCTTATCAGATATATGACTTGCAAATATTTCCTCCCATTCTATGGGTTGCCTTTTTATTCACTGTATAGTATATTTGATGCACAAAATTATTAATTTGTACAATTTTTTTCTTTCATTACCTGTGCCTTTGGTGTAATAACCAAAAAATCACTACCAATTTCAATGTCATGAAGTTTTTGTCCTTTGTTTTATTCTAAGAACTTTATTATTTTAGGTCTTACATTTAAGTCCCTTATCAATTTTTTTTTATTAATTTTTTTAATTAATTAATTAATTTATTTATGGCTGTGTTGGGTCTTCGTTTCTGTGCGAGGGCTTTCTCTAGTTGCGGCAAGTGCAGGCCACTCTTCATTGCCGTGCGCGGGCCTCTCTTCTTGCGGAGCACAGGCTCCAGACGCGCAGGCTCAGTAATTGTGGCTCACGGGCCTAGTTGCTCCGCGGCATGTGGGATCTTCCCAGATCAGGGCTCGAACCCGTGTCCCCTGCATTGGCAGGCAGATTCTCAACCACTACGCCACCAGGGAAGCCCAAGTCCCTTATCAATTTTGAGTCAATGTTTGTATATAGTGCTGGGTAAGAGTACAACTTAATTCTTTTGCATATGGATATCCAGTTTTCCCAGCATCATTTATTAAAAAGACTGTCCTTTTCCCATTGGTCTTGGCACCCCCATAAAAATTATTTGACCATATATACAAAGGTTTATTTCTGGGCTCTCTATTCTATTCCTTTGGTCTATAGGTCTGTCTTTATCCCAATACCACACTGTTTTGTTTACTGCAGTTTTGTCATAAATTTTAAAAGCAGGACATTTGAGTGCTGCAGTTTTTTTCTTCTTTTTCAAAGTTGTTTTGGCTATTTGAAGTCCCTTGAGCTTCCATATAAATTTTAGGATGAGTTTTTCTATTTCTGCAAAAAATATCTTTGGAATTTTTGCAGGGATTGCAATAAATCTGTAGATTGTTTTGGGTACTATTGGCATTTTAACAACATTAAGTCTTCCAATCCATGAACATGGGTTGTCTTTCCATTTTTTTTTGTCTTCTCAAATCTCTTTCAGTAAAGTTTTATAGTTTCTTTGTAGAAGTCTTTTACCTCTTTGATTAAGTACATTCTTATGTATTTTATTCTTTTTTATGCTATTAAAGTTGTATTGTTTTGTAATTTTCTTTTCAGATTGTTCATTACTTGTGTATAGAAATACAACTGATTTTTGTGTGCTGATTTTGTGTCCTGCTATTTACTTTACTGAGTTAATGTAAGTTCTAATAGGGTTTTGTATGAAATCTTTAGGGTTTTCTATATATAAAATGGTATCATCTGCTAACAGAGATAATTTTACTGCTTTTCGAATTTAGATGTCTTTTATTTCTTTTTCTTGACTAATTGCCCTGGCTAAAACTTCCAGTACTATGTTGAAAAGAAGTGGTGGAAGTGGACATCTTGCTTTGTTCTTAATCTTAGAGGAAAATCTTTTAGTCTTTTACCATTGAGTATGATGTTTGCTGTGGGTTTTTCTTATATGGCTTTATTATGTTGAAGCAGTTTCCTTCTGTTTCTAGGTTGTTGAGCATTTTTAACATGCAAGGGTGCTGAATTTTGTCAAACACCATATCTGCATCAATTGAGGTGATAATGTGGTTTTTGTTGCTTCCTTTCATTGAGGTGGCTTATTACATTGATCAATTTTCATATATTGAACCAGCCTTGCATTCCAGGAGTGAATCCCATTTGTTCATGGTATATAATCCTTTTAATATATTGCTTAATTCTGTTTGCTAGTATTTTGTTGAGGATACTTGCATCAATGTTCATAAGGGATATTTATCTGTAGTTTTCTTTTCTTGTATTGTCTTTGTCTGGCTTTGGTATCAGGGTAATGCTGGCCTCACAGAATGAGTTTAGAAATATTTCTTCCTCTTCAACTTTGGAAAAGTTTGAAAGAAGTGGTATTAGTTCTTATTTAGATGTTTGTTAGAATTCACTAAAGAAGTCATCAGGTCAAGGGGTTTTCTTTGTTAAGAGATTTTTGATTACTCATTCAATCTCCTTACTAGTTATGGATCTACTCAGATTTTCTATTTCTTCATGATTTAGTCTTGCTAGGTTTTGAGTTTCTAGCAATTTGTCCACTTCATGTAGGTTATCCAATTTGTTGACACAGAGTTCATAGTACTCTCTTAAGATCATTTTTATTTCTATAGAAATGGTAGTAATGTACCCACTTTCATTTCTGATTTTAGTAATTTAAGTCTTCTCTCTTTTTAAGTATTTCTGGCTAAAGGTTTATCAATTTTGTTGACCTTAGCAATGAACCAACTTTTCTCTATTGCTTTCTATTCTCTCTTTCATTTATTCCTGTGCTAATTTTACTTCTTTCCTTCTACCAGCTTTGGATTTAGTTTCTCCTTCTTTTTCTAGTTCCTTAAGTTGTACAGTTAGGTTGCTGCTTTGAGATCTCTCATTTTTTAATATAAGGATTTACAGCCATATATTTCCATTTTAGCATCACTTTCACTGCATTTTAGAAGTTTTGGAATGTTGTATTTTTCTTTTCATTCTTATCTAAGTATTTTCTAATTTCCCTTGTGATTTCTTCTTTGATCCATTGGTTGTTTTAAAGTGTATTGTTTAATTTCTAAAATCTGGTGAATTTTTCATTTTTCCTTTTATTATTGATTTCTAATTTAATCCTGTGATCAGAGAAGATACTTTGTATGACATCTATCTTTTAAAATCCACTGAGATTTAATTTGTGGCTTACTATATGGTATATCCTGGAAAATATCCCATGTATACTTGAGAAGAATGTGTATTCTGTTGTTGCTGGGTAGAGTGTTACGTGTATGTCTGCAAATCTAGTAGGTTTATTAAGTCTTCTACTTCCTTACTTATATCTAATTATTCTATCAATTATTGTGAGTAGAGTACTGAAGTCTCCAACTATTACTGTAGAATTGTCTATTTTTCCCTTCAACTCTGTGAGTTCTTGCTTCATATAAATTGGCAGTCTGTCAGTAGGTGTGTAAATATTCATAATTGTTATATCTTCTTGCTGTAGTAAACTTTTTATTAATATATAATGTCCTTTTTCTCTTGTAAGCTTTTTTGATTGAAAGTCTATTTTGTCTGATATTAGTAAAGCCATCCATACTCTCTTTTGGTTACTATTTGCACAGACTATCTTTTTCATCCTTTCACTTTCAGCTTGTGTCTTTGAATTTCAAGTGAGTCTCTTGTATACAGCATGTAATTGGATGTATTTTTTATCCATTCTGCCAACCTCTGTCCTTTGATTGGAAAGTTTAATACATTAACATTTAGATTAATTACTGATAAGGAGGGACTTATTTTGTCATTGGGCTATTTGTTTTCTATGTATTTTATTACTTTTCTTTGGCTCTCATTTCCTTCATTACTGACTTCTTTTCTGTTTAGTTGATTTTTTTGTCGTGAAATGTTTAAAATATTTTCTCATTTCCCCTTGTGTATATTCTATAGCTATTTTCTTTATGGTTACTTTGAGGATTACATGTAATATCCTAAAGTTATAACCCTCTAATCTGAATTTATAGCAGCTAATTTCAATAACATACCAAAACTCTGTTCCTTTATAGTTCCATCCCTGTTCCTTTTGGTTGCTGATGTCAGAAAATTACATCTTTATTCATTGTATACCTAGATATAAACTAAATGCATTAGTCACCTAAATTATGCAGGAAACAAAATTAGAAGTTACAAACCAAAGTTAGAGAAATACTAAATTTTACACTAAAAAATTGTCTTTTTTCTTTAAATGCATTCATCTCTTAACTCATGTAGAAAACAAAAAGTACAGCTACAAATCACTGTTACAAAATACTAGCTTTTATAATTTCCCATGCACTTACCTTTATTGAGATCTTTATTTTGCCACAGAGCTTTGAGTTGTCATGTACTGTCCTTTCATTTCACCGTGCAGGACTCCCTTGAGCACTTCTGGCAGGGCCGATCTAGTGGTCAAGAACTCTCTCAGTTTTGTTTATGTGAGAATGTCTTAATTTCTAACTTTTGAGTGACAGAATTGCTGGATAGAGGATTCTTGAGGTTTTCTTTTTAGCACTTTGAATATACCGACCCACTGCCTGTTGGCTTCCAAAGTTCCTGATGAGAAGTCTGTGGATAATTTTATTGAGAATCCCTTGTATGTGATGATTCAATTCTCTTTGCTGCTTTCAAGATTCTCCTTACCTTTTGGAAGTTTAATTATAACGTGTCTTAGTGTGGGTCTCTTTGAGTTCATCTTACTTGGAATCCGTTGTGCTTTCTGAATGTTTACATTCATGTATTTCATCAAATTTTGGAAGTCTGCAGTTATTACTTCTTCAATTATTCTCTCTTTTCCTTCTGGGACTCTCATGATGCAAATGTTGGACTACTTAATGGTGTCCTAAAGCTCCCTTAGGTTCTGTTCACTTTTCTTCAATCTGTTTTCTTTCTGTTCCTCAAACTCAATAATTTCTATTGTCTTATCTTGAAGTTGGCCGATTCTTTCTTCTGTCTGCTCAAATCTGCCTTTGAATCCCTCTAGTGAATTTTTCATCTTCAGTTATTGCACTTTTCATCTCCAGAATTTCTTTTAGGTTTTCTATCCCTTTAATTATATTTCCACTTTGTTCAAATACTGTTTTCTTGACTTTCTCCACACATTCCTTTTGTTCTCTGGGCATCTTTAAGACAGTTGTTTTAAATTCTTTGTCTAGTATATCTGCCATTATGTCTTTTTCAGGAAAAGTTTCTGTTGATATTTTTTTGTTTTGAATGGGCCATACTTGCCTGTTTCTTTGTATACCTTGTGATTTTTTGTTGAACACTGGACAGTTGAGTCTAATAATGTAGTAACTCTGGGAATCAGATTATTCCCCTTGCCCAGCATTTGCCTGTTTTATTTTAATTTTAATTTTTAATTTTTATTGTTGTAGGCTGTCTCTGTTCCCAAATCACCCTGAGGTGTAAACCTAAGGTCTTCGTATGTCTTTTCTGAGCCTTTCCCTGGGCATATGCAATCTCTTTCTAATTTTACCCACATACACAGTTGTTTTTGAATGTCCTAGTCTTTAACATCTGACTCCTGAAAGGGGGAAAAGTGAAAAATGAAGGGAGAAAAAGGGCTGTCCATTTAAATTCCTTGGAAGTCACTTCAGCTGGAGGGGAAGGGGCTTGCAACAATGGGGGAGAGGTGCAACAATAATGTGCCCACTTCTTTGTCTGCAACTCCTTGATAAGAAGCAGCAATCAGATTCCCAGTATCTGGAGGACAAGGTCTTTTTTGCCCACTCTGGCTCCCATAAGTTGTGTGCAAGCTGCTCCAGGAACATGTGCACGGCTGCCTGCCATATGGCTGCTACAGTGCTAAGGGCTTAAATTGATGGAAATTAACTGCAATTCACTCTCCAAGTCTTCGCCTGGAAGTTGCAAGCCTTCAACAGACTTTAGAGCTTCAAAATAGTTATATCAGATAGATTCAATCTGTGCAATTGCTGTCTAGGTGGGGAGCCAGATTCCTGGTACTTCCTACTGTGCCATCTTCCCACAACTCTCCTCTCTGTATATTTTTTAAAGTTTTTTTCCCCCAGAACATTAAAGTAGTTGAAAAATATTGAAAAGTTGAAAAGTAGATATATTAAACTCACAATAGTAGTTGAAGTTTAAACATTTTATGCCTACCAAAACCAGAATTTATTATCATTTTACTTTTCTGGCTTTAGTGGAAGCAAGCACATCAATAACATTTTCAAAGTCTAATTCTTTTCTTATCTTGTTTCAAATAAGTAAATTGCCGTGCTTGGCAATTTCTCTTGACCAAGTGACAATTCTAAATAATTTAAAATTAAATTCAGCTTACTGAAACGTCTTTTGCAGGATGCTACTGTGGCTGGTATTGTTTTAAAATTTTGAACACCACTTTATCAGTTTTAGAAGACCCAAATATAAGGCTTACATTATATCACAATTTATTAATATTGTATATTGCTTTATACAATTCCACATGAAATTTCTATAGAACTTAAATTGTCAAAATAAGAACTGGGTCAGTAGCTGCTTTTTGTAAATCAGATGTAATCTATAGAAAATAACTTTTCTCCAGTTTAAAAGTTCAAAATCTGAAGACATTTCATTTAATTTTTCATATACCTGTTTCAAATATGAAGTTAGGTCATTTATAACCTAATGTCTACTTGATCAGCACTTTTCCCATAATTATCAATACTCTCACTTAGTGATTCATGCATTTCCAATTTCTTTTTCACTTATTTTCAAATTCAGGAAAAATATTCACATCTCTTGCTCAAGATTTACATTCACTGAACACACTTTCAAAATTACTTTCATTTGTGGTAAGGAAAGGAATAGGATTTTTATTAAGCACAGAACTTTATATATGGTCATGCTTTCTAACTGTAAAGCTTTATTAAACTTTTGCCACTTTGTTCAAAATACCATCCCATATAGATAATGTGTAAAAATCTGTAATATTCTTGTAACAAGATGCTTTTGATCTCAATATAATGTATTCTGACATTTGATATATCTTTTCATATCTGATACACATCTCTAATTTGTGTGCAAAGTATCAAGTATCTTGATTGCATTTAATCTTGATGCCCATCAGGTATCTGTGATTTTAATGTTGTTTTCAGAATTGACAAGAATATTCCATCTGCTCACTGTATTACCCCAGTCCTAAAATATGTATCCTTTGTACAATACTAAAAAAAAGATGATCATATTTGAATTCACAAATGCAGCATTCTTTGTATTAAATTATGATTATGAGCTGGGCAAGGCACAAATCTGGCATAATTATTTTGGGGGAGAAATACTGGCTTATACACACTTGTATACATGTGCCTTATCTATTCCATTATCATATCCTGGCCAGGACAATTTTCTTACATAAGCATCAACTCTTGCTAACTTACTGATAATGTGATAAGCTAGACCATATCTAGTTTTTTTTTTTTAAATAACAACTTTAATGAGATATAATTAATCCAGTTTTTCATTTTGTTGCAATTAAGTCAAAACTTTCGTCTCTTGCAATGACATCATTCTTAATGTAAATATACCTAGTAATCATAAATATTAATTCATGATGTACTATATCTGGTTTATAATCAAAAAGTAAGAAAAATTATTTTGCTTCTTTTATTCTTCTTAGTATTTCAGATTTAACATGATTTCCTAATAACAGTATAAATTTGCTTTGAATTTTACTACACAAATGAAACATATAATATTTATAATGATTAGCTGTATGATTTTAATGTCCTTAGTTCAACTGAATTTAGAACATTCCAGCATCTGAGCTTCCAATAATTTCTTGTGCTACTTTGAGGAATAAATTATTTTTGCACGAAACATACAATATGTAAAGTCACTCACACATATTTTATCACATTCTGTAAAGCATCATCTATTAAACTATCAGTCTAAATATACATTAAAAAACACTTCCATTTAAAAAAATCATCATGATGAAATATGATTTTTTCATTATCACAAATTCTGTTTAAATTTTTCCAATCTTTGAAACCACTTTTTGAGTTGCAAATATTTGATTCTGTTGTAATTTTTGCTAAAAAGAATGCACAGGAAACACAAACTAAAGACAAAGATTCTTTGGAATAAATGAGCCAGTCACAATGAATTAACTCACCACTAGACAATTTTTTAAAAGACCCATCTTTTGAAAATCTTTGCCCACCATGTGAAACACATACTCTACAATCTGCATCTTGTTCTTGGATGGTCCCCTGCTCTATTAAAATCATTTTACTTTATTAGAAACAGGTGACCATGATGAAGAATTAAACATTTAATTCAAATAGCATCTTCTATTTTCTTGCACATGCTTATATTCACTAGCTTCTGAAATTTCTAACATGCCATTATCTTATCTTTTTTGCACAATTCAAAGAAAATTCTTTATTTAACTCTATATTTCATAGTAATTCTATTCTAATAGTGTCAGTGTTAGAGATTTCATTTTAGGTAGCTGGAATATTTTTTTCTACCAAACCTGTTACTGTGCCCTATAATTTTGATCAATTTCTTGATGCATGCATTTTTCTTCTTTTTCTAAACAATGGACCACTTGAGTTTTTAAATGCCATATTTATTTTTAAGAATTTTAGTATAAATTTTAAATATATTTATTTTTAATTAATACATTCAGTTAAATATAATAATTAATTTATATGAATTAGTTCATATAAATTATAATATTTAACAGGTCTCCATAAACATTTGTATGAAAAATACAAAAATCAATAATTACAAACAATAGAAAACTACATACCAGGTTTCCAGACCAATGGGGTGAAAAAAAAGTAGTGAAAAATATTTTTTATATAAACAAGTGAGTAACAGTAAATTATCACTGTTTTAAGTGAAGAAAGTATAAAGTTTCCTGGTAAGAAAATACTTTTTCAGAAAATTTTCACATTTCATCAAATTTATTTATGAAAGGTCAAATATATTAATAAATAAAATTTGTATTACTTACCTTAGTACCCTTAATAATATTGTAAAAAAAATCATATAAACATGTATTTTTAATTAAAAAAAAGTTTACCTTTTACTTAGCAGTACCATGTGAAGCTACAAACAATGAAAACAACTTGTCACCTTCCCTCATGACTGAACAAGGACCATCAAAAAAGCAGAAGTGAGACCTTGTTGTTCTTGTGTCCCCCATGTGCAT
This sequence comes from Grampus griseus, assembly GCF_964374135.1. Taxonomy (NCBI): domain Eukaryota; kingdom Metazoa; phylum Chordata; class Mammalia; order Artiodactyla; family Delphinidae; genus Grampus; species Grampus griseus. The sequence continues at coordinate 100,179,192 of NC_139018.1, forward strand.
TGACTCTCAGGGTCATAAAAGTGCAAGGCTGGATGCTGTCTTTAATTACTATTTTGAAATTATGTTCATTATGGATTACTCTGCATTAATTTTTATTCTTAAACATATTAAAACAAAATATTTATCTGATTATTGAATTTTTTGTAGCTCCCTTGAATTTTTTGCCAGAGGTGAGGTCTCACTTGCCTCATTCTAATTCTGGCCCCGGCTGGGATGCTGGGGTTGGGGGGATAAAGGAAAGTAGGGATGGTGGTCTAGAGAAGCAAATTCTTAATTACTGTAACAGTAAGTCCTAGTTGAAAAAAAGACAAACAAAAATATGGTTACATTATTTAGAAATATGGAGATAAATATTTCACCAAATAGCTAAAAGAGTTGAAAATAGCTACCTCTGAAGAGTTGGATGGAAAAGGATGAGGGAGATGAGTTACTATTTTTATGATAAACTAGCCACACAAATTTTTAACTTTTAATTCGATAAAAATAAAAAGTAATTTTACAGTCTGAAACTCTCAAGTGTCTGAAAAAGTTACAAAGCAAAAAGCAATAAAAACAGAACAAAAAAGAAAAACAAAAACCTTAGAAATTCTTTATGGATAGCCCCAAGTAGTCTTACAGAAATAGGCTATAGGGTTAATTTGCCATTTCATTAGTGAAATCACAGGGGACCTCTATTTTGTATATTATGTGTATGTTTGAATTGAGAAAAGAATATTTTTAAAAAGAGAGAGAAAAAACACCATAAAGTCACCCTGAGAGGACTCTTGTGTGTACCTACCATACCTGATATGCTTGGAATATGGTAGTTATCTTATTGGATTACAATTCTTCCATGTCTAATTTTCCTACTAGGTTTTGACCACCTTGAGGATAGGCAAATAATTTTATTAATCTTTGTTCCCAATATAAAGATTCCTGGAACATGCTATCAAGTGTTTCCTAATAGCCTTGAAGGAAGCAACGAAAGAGAAAGGCATATCTGTACCCACCTTCTCTCTCTTACCTCTCTACTTAGTTATAATGAAACTACACTAACCATCAGACTAGAGGAGAAGAGTTATGGTATATATATATGTATGTGTGTGTGTGTATATATATATATATATATATATATATATAAAATTAGGATATAAAAGCAGTAAAATGTTGCAGTGTATAGAATATACATGGTAGCAGAACAGAGATTGTTTTAGAAACTCACCATATAATATGACTTCCAAATACAATCTAGCATATGAAAGGAATTAATTTTGAAAGAGGAAATGTAAAACTATACAAATGAAAAAGTGACAACAGGAAAATATTATTGGGGTACAACACTGATTCCACTACAAGCCATCTGATCAAAATCTTGAAGAATAATTCAAGTTATCCACCATCTCACATGTGTACTTAAACACCTGGGTCTATTCGAGGGACTATCCACACCACATATATTTGAAAGCAGTACCAGGTCAAAACTGTTCTATGTGGTCTTCCATTCAATATGGCTTCCTTTAACTCTGCTTATGGCCTACTAAATTTTTAGCATAAGCTTTTTTTCTTTTAACAAAAAATAAACTTAAGATAGTTGGTTTATGTAAGAAAAGGTTGGTTTTATTTGACACAGATGCAACAGGGCAATCAAAGGAAAGTAAGAGTTTGATGATTTATTCAAGTATGAATGCATCAGGAAAGAATCAGTGGATGATGTTATGAAATGATGAATTCGTAAGTTTTCTTCATGTCCATGCTTTTATGTATTTGGAAAGAAGAGAGGCAAACCCTGTTGTCCCCAGGGTACATGGGCCAACTGGGTGATGGAAGAAAACATTTCTATTCTCAAGACCCAGAGACACAGAGACAGCTTGAGAGCCTGAGAACAACAGAGAACATCACAGCAATCCCCACCACCCACCACTGGGCTAGCAAACATCAAAAAACAAGCAACAGCAGTACTGCTGGAAGAAAGGTAAGAGTGTAGAGAGAGAGAGACAACCTCTGTGGCTCAGTCTCACAAGGAAAGGCTAAAACTGAGTGTGGAGCAATGATACCGAGAAAAAAACCTCCAGTAATATAACTTCCACCCTAAGCTCAAGGAAATACTACAAGAATTGAACTTGGCAGTATATGGAGGGTAACCATAGTGATAAAAATAACAAAACCCTGGCCTTCCCTGGTGGCGCAGTGGTTGAGGCTCCGCCTGCCGATGCAGGGGACACGGATTCGTGCCCCGGTCCGGGAAGATCCCACATGCCGTGGAGCGGCTGGGCCCGTGAGCCATGGCCGCTGAGCCTGCGCGTCTGGAGCATGTGCTCCGCAACAGGAGAGGCCACAACAGTGAGAGGCCCCTGTACCGCAAAAAAAAAAACCAACAACCCAAGTCAACTCACTACTAGGTAGACCAAATCCCACACTAATGGCCCAACATGAGAAAAATTATGCCCATTTTCAGATATAAATACTATTTATCTCAGTCCTACACATAATGTCTTGCTTTCAACCAAACATACACAGAAAAAGCAAAGGAAAAAAACCAAAAGTACACTGTCAGAAGATAAAACAATTAGCAGACCCAGACTTAGACACAACCCAGCTGTTGGAACTATCAGACAGAAAATTTTAAATTACTATGATTAATATGTTAAATGCTTTGGTAGAAAAAGGAGGACAACATGCATGATCAGATAGGAATTTTATCAAAGGATCAGGAACTGTAAGAATCAATGCAAATGCTAGGAAAAAAACCCCAAACAAACCACAATCACAGAAATGAAAAATGTTTTTGATGGGTTCAACAGTAGACCTTACACAGCTGAAAAATGAATCTGTAAATAGGTCAATAGATAAAAATTACCCAAACTGAAACACTAAGAAAAAAAAGTGTGGTGGGAGGCGGGGAGGAGGGGATGGGGAGACTAGAACAGGGCATCTAAGAACAGAGATTAATATCAAATGGTATAACATGTGAAATTGAAACTCCAGAAGTAGAAGATACAGGACAAGTCAGAGAATACTGATCAGGACAAATGCCAAAAATAAATACATAAACATATAAATAAACAACTGAGCAAACCAGACTTAGACACATCATGTTCAAACTGATAAGAACTAAAGATAAAGACAAAATCTTGAGGGCAGCCAAAGAAAATTGACACATTACATACATATATAGAAACAAAGATAAAAATTACAGTAAGACATCACATCAGAAAATATGCATGCCAAGAGACAATAAAATGACTTCTTTAAATGCTGAAAGGAAACAGTTAACCCAGAATTCTACACTCACCAAAAACTTACTTTCAAAATGAAAAATAAAGATTTTTTTGAAGGAAAAAAGCATGGAAGAAGTAATCACCAGTAGATATGCAGTATGACATATTTCAAAGGAAGTTGTTTAGGCAAAAGGAATGTGATATTAGAAAGAAACCAAGAGCTACATAAAGAAATGAACACTAGAAATGGAAAAAATGAAGGTGAATACAAAATTTTTTAAGTATTTAATTGCTCTAAAAGACGATTTAAAGTAAAAATGGTAACACTGTATTCTGTCTTTATAACCTACTTAAAAGTAAAATATATGACAACATTAGAAACAAAAAGAACACACAAACTATCGATATTGGAAATAAAAGAGAGGATTATCACTGCAGACCCCACAGGCATTAAAAGATAAGGGAATACAACAAACAACTGTTTACATATAAATTCAACATTATAGATAAAATGTACTGATTCCTCAAAAACCACAAACACCAAAACTCACTCAAGAATAAACAGATAACCAAGAAATCCTATATCTAGTAAAGACATTTATTTGTAGTTAAAAACATGTCAAACAAATGAAAACTTTCCGTGGGATAAAAGAAAGCCACTTGGGAGAAGGCTGATACTGTCTATGTTTCACTTATTCACTCTACAAAATAGAAATGCTGAACCTGCCTCACTTCATTATACTCAGAAAGAGACAAGTAACATTAAGCAATATTTCAAAAACTGACACCAAGAAAACACGTATATAAGCAAAATTATTTCTATACTCATACATTAGACTGCCCAGTACGTAACATTTATATGATAACCCTGAGTGTTATATTCAGAGTGCCTGTTTAAGATAGCTAAAATGTATTTAATATATATTCAAAATATTTCTATTTTAAAAATTATTTAAATCTTTTTGAGTCTTCTAAAAAGATTAATTTTCCAATGTGTCAAATGTTTGATATTTTAATAATTTCATAATTTTTAAGTCATAAATTTATCTCCATTAATTATTAGTTGAACTAAATAACAGGCAAGTGAAATATAATAATGCCTTTGTCAAAATAAAACACTTTACAATTTTACCGAGGGTTAAATATTTTTATATATAATGAAAACAAAAATCTCAAGTTTTTTCTTTCTGATAACATACCAATAATTGTTAGTGATGTACACACACTGAGTTGAAGTGTTTTAAAAATCACATGCACAATACTTTCAAATGTGTAAATCTTTAAGAGATATCAAATATAACATAATTTACCTCAGACACAGGTTCTTGTTCCTTAGCGGGAGCTTCATTTTTTAATCTTGAAAACAAAATAAGTATTGAGTATTTAATTTTAAGTTTACAATAAAAAATATGAAACAGTTGTTTTTTGCATGCTTAAAATAATTTAAATGTAAATTTAAATTAATGCACATTTATACTATAATAGTAAATGATCTCTGTAAATATTTTAAGGGAAAAATAAAATGCATGAGAATAAACAGTAGATTCAATATATGCTCTAAATAAATGAATACAGACATGTATTTCCTCTTCTCTAAAAACAAGAGCACTTAACAAATGTTCTCTATGTTAAGTACAATTTTTAAAAAAGACATAACACATTAGTATAACTGTTTCAAAAAAAGAATTACCCTTTAAAAAATGAAAGCAGGTTATATGCTTAATATATATAATATGCACCAGTATTTACTACTATAGGACTCAAAAAGTGTGAGAAAATAAATATTTTATCTATTGTAAAGTTCAAATGGTAATGTCATTTCAATATATATTACAATTAACTTACTTTAGAGGTGGTAAAATTACAGAAATAATTTAGAATTTTGAAGAATATATTCTCTTAAAAACCTTCATAAGCATAGCTCAAATATTAACTATAAATTTTTAAACTCTGATTTCTAAAAAATACGAATTATAACTTATGACAACATTAACAAAGGCATATGTCATCTATAAAATCTTTTAAAATATAGGGTTGGCCAAAAGGTTCGTCTTTTTCCTTAAGATGGCTCTATTAGCACTTAGTTGTCTTTAACTTCATTCAAAACAATTTTGTTAGATTGTATGTGACAGCTATCATATCAGTGTGCATTTAAAAAAGGACTTATCAAAATTGGTGAATTTTTGTGTAGCCATTTTAATATTGAAGATGAAGAAAAAAAGCAACATTTTCAGCTTATTATGCTTTATTATTTCAAGAAAAGTAAAAACACAACTGAAATGCAAAAAAGAGATTTGTGCAGTGTATGGAGAAGGTGCTGTGACTGATTAAACATGTCAAAGTGGTTTGCCAAGTTTCATGATGGAGATTTCTCGCTGGATGATGCTCCACGGTCGGGTAGACCAGTTGAAGTTGATAGCGATCAAATCAAGACATTAATTGAGAACAATCAACGTTTTACCACGTGGGAAATAGCCGACATACTCAAAATACCAAATCAAGCGCTGAAAATAATTTGTACCAGCTTGGTCATGTTCATCACTTTGATGTTTGCATTCTACATAAGCGAAAAAAACCTTCTTGACCGTATTTCCGCGTGCAGTTTGCTACTTAAATGTAAGGAAAATGTTCCGTTTTTAAAACCAATTGTGATGGGCAATGAAAAGTGGATACTGTACAATAACGTGGAACAGAAGAGATCGTGGGGCAAGCGAAATAAACCACCACCAACCACACTAAAGGCCGGTCTTCATTCAAGGAAGGTGACGTTGATATGGTGGGATTGGAAGGGAGTCCTCTGTCATGAGCTCCTTCCGGAAAAACAAACGATTAATTCCAACAAGTACTGCTCCCAATTAGACCAACTGAAAGCAGCACTCGAGGAAAAGCGTCCAGAATTTTTCAACAGAAAACGCATAATCTTCCATCAGGGTAACTCAAGACTGCATATTTCTTTGATGACCAGGCAAAAACTGTTACAGCTTGGCTGGGAAGTTCTGATTCATCCACCGTATTCACCAGACATTGCACCTTCGGATTTCCATTTATTTAGGTCTTTAACAAAATTCTCTTAATTGAAAAAATTTCCATTCCCTGGAAGACTGTAAAAGGCACCTGGAACGGTTCTTTGCTCAAAAAGAAAGTTTTGGGAAGATGGAATTATGAAGTTGCCTGGAAAATGGCCTTAGATAGTGGAACAAAAGGGTGAGTACGTTGTTCAATAAAGTTCTTGGTGAAAATAAAAAATGTGTCTTTTATTTTTGCTTTAAAACCGAAGGCACTTTTTGGCCAACCCAATATGTCAATTTAACATAAAAACTACCTGTGCCAAAGGATCTTTCTTTTAAACTGCTGACGACTAAATATTATTTGGTGATATTATACATTAAACAATTTTAATCTGCATAAGTAGAGTGACTACCTGATCAGAAATGCCCTTAATAGTTAAGTGATTCATAACTTAATGAAGGCTTAATAACTATACTTAAGGATTAATATATTTAACATAAGCAACAACTATACTAACTTAAATTTCATGGACAAAAATGAAGACATCTAGTAGGATAGAAATGTCAACCATCCTAAAAGCTAATCTCATGGTTACTCAATGAAATACTGAGTTGGCAAACACCCCTCTTTATCCATTCTCTGAGGGCATATTTAAAAAATTAGGTCTATAAATGTTATCTTCCTAGATATTAATAATAACTGTAAAATTACTTATGTCCATTTTAGTTATTACATGAAATTGTAAACAATTTAAAATAGAACACGTCCTTTTTTGTAGAAGTACTATATTGGTAGTGTTTACAATAACTTTCAACTAATTTTGCTAAATAAATCTAAATTAATAAAACTTGCACAAAAAATTGACAAAATGCACAAATTATCTTTTGGGTTAAAGATTTTGTAAATCTCTCAGGTATTTAATTGCAAACAACAATATTCATAAAGATGAAATAATATCAAGTGTACAGTACAACTTCACTGCTTTAATAATTTATATGGGAAAATAATTGTTTTAAGAAGAACATGTATAAAGTTGTAAGAAAACATGAAAAATTTCTGTTTCTCATTGGAAGAAACAAAAAGTAGATATTGATTTTTATTTCTAAGCATTTAATAATTTTAAACTCAGTCTGAAAAACTGTAAAACATATTGGTTACAAACTAGTTTTAAAATATTTTATAAAAGAATTTTCCTTTTCCGCTGTCGAAAATGTTATCAAAGGTCGACCTTAAATTCTTACAAAAGAAACATTACCATGCTAATCATTTTCACATATAGCTATTCTAATAAATTGATTTTATGCAGCAATTAAAATGAAAGCTATTAAGCATGTGTTACTATTATTGCTGGCATTTCAATTGGGGAAACTGAATTTTCTTAATATCTCTGCAAGGGAGGTTGGTGACAGGTTTTTATTACCCTTCATTTTACTAAGAAACTGGTAGATGAGAACAAAATAAATTATTGAAATAACTACCAAGAAGAGGCTTATGTGCCCTATTTTGTTGTGTGGCTTTAACCATATTGGTATTCTGTTTAAGGGACAGAATTGTAATAACCAGTGAAAATATTTAGAAAAATAAATCTAAAAAAAATTAGAAAAGCACACTACACAAAATTTCATTGAGTTATAAATTCATCATTAAAATGTACACTATGTTTTTGCAACTACAAAAGCATACTTTGACATTAACAAATTTTAATACAACTACTAATATATCATTAACACTTTTGAAAAGAAAAAAATGTTCTTACCTTTAATCTTATTCATTAAAGATGCCTGCTGAAATAGTCATCATTTGAGATACTCAATTGCTTGGTAGAAGACAGTGAAATTTGCTAAGCTCAAAGTTCTGAGCTAATGACCTGCCATTAGATAATTAGACTTTTCACCTGTGAATTCTTGCAATATTTTTTAATAGAAAAATTTTGTATAGCATTTAAAACAAACACTATTTAAGATTTCAGTTTAAACAGAAGGATTGACGGTTATGGATTTCAACAACAACCATTAGAGATCAAGATTGCAAATAATTAAATTTTCTTCTGTATGTAAACCTGCTTTCCCTCTAAAGTTCAAAACAAAATAAATGTCCCTACTTGCATTTTTCTGCAGATCACATGACCAATCCAAAGCTACATGTAAAATGAGCATTTTGGTTAAATTACATCATTGCATTCTTTTGAGGTTCCATTCATACTATAAATAAGTGGGGTAGAGGGAAAATGTTCACATTCATTTCAATCAGACCACATTCTTTCCTTCTAATAACATTTAAAAGCCAAAAATTTCAATGCTGATTTTCAAAATGTAATCTTTGCGAATACTTATAAGCAAACTAAAAAGCTGAAAAAAGGTTTACAACAAGCCAGTAGTAAAGTCAACCAGTTCTCAAGACCTTCCAGTTACCCATTCCAGATTAAATTTAGGATAGTAATCATTATACTAATAAATAAGAGTAAAACATCTAGTGCACCATTTCTGACCATTTGTTCTGAGAGGTGTTAACAGATGTGTGGAAAGGATTGATTCACCTAAACATTTACCAGGTTGCACGTACATTAGGTACTGTGCTAAAAGTTCCAGACCAAGGACACAGTCCCTCCTGTGAAGGAGTTTACTGTCAAGGAAATGTATTGAAGCAAATGTTTACAGAATTGTGAAGTGCTAAAAAAGAGACATGTATATTGTGGCTATACAAAGGACTGAGCCACTATGAGGAGGAAAGGTGCAAGGAGGCAGTGAAGATACTACAGTGAACAAGGTTTTGCAGCAAGAGCAGGAGTTAGCAAAGCAGGGAAAGGAGAGACAAGGTGGAGGAAAAGCAAAGAAATATAAAACACAGCAATGATATGATACTGAGTGGTCTCATATGACTAGCAGGTAGGGAACAAGGGAGAGTACTCGAAGATGCAACTGAAGAGATAGCAAGGGCTACTTTAGGAAAGATCTTGATTATCACACTAAAGCGTTTGTGCTAAGAACTTTATTCTAAGGTTAATAAGAAAGTATGATAAGATTTGTGTGTCAGAAAGAAAAAAGGCAGTATCAGAAGAGGATAAGCTCCAGACAAGGAGTTCAGATAAGAGACAGTTAATGACTGATAAAAGAACAACAAAGTGTTTTTTTTTCTTTTATCAGAATTATGGGTCCTAGTTTTCGACTCAGAAAAAAAAAATGGTTAGATGCATAAAGTGTCAATGAAAAGGCCACAGAAATTGGGAAGTCATATGGCATCTCAACTACAAAGAGTTCAAAGTTACTTGCAGTCCTAATGCTTGCTTATGCAGCTGTGATCCCTAGGCAGTACAGGAAGTTTCTGCTCAAAAATAGCGGGAAAAACTTTTGATCACTATTTTTCTTACTTCTAAGTCCCAGAAATTTCTATGTCATTGTATTCACATAATTTTTCTATCATGAAATATTGATTTAACATATTAATAATAAATTTTTGTTATTAAAAAAAAAGAGACAGTTAATGACTGTCCCAGGTAAAGCAGGAGGAGTATCAAAGAGGAGGAAGGTTTTAGGAGGTTGATAAAGTAAAACCAACAGAATATAGGTACCAATTGGATAAAGGTAAATGAGGAGAGCAAACATGATCCCCTACATGTCCTCCATTCATATAAAAATACTTACCGCTCAGACCTAGTCTTATATAGCTCATCCTTTGGCACAATTCCAACAATCACTTCTAAACCAATAACCTGCAAATCATCAACCATAACATAGCCCCTACATTTTACTATTTTTCAATCAATCAATTCAAAAATATCATAGTATATTTGACTTAGACTTGAGTCCTAAGAGAGTATATTATCCAATTGCTCCTATCTTGTAAATGAGAAAAATCTACAGCCTAAAAATGCTAAAGTAATAAATCCATTAAGCAACAGAACTGGTTCTACTTCAGATTTCCACTGCATTTCCTCACAGCCAAATCCCCTGTTATAAATCAGGCTCCCTTAAATTCATGCCAGGAAAAGTGAAAAACTTAACTGATCTCTCTGCCTCTTGATGTTTTCCACTCTAAAACATGCTATCATTGCCAAATTAATCTTACTAATAGACCAAGTTATGTCATTTTTGCTGACGTGTTCTACTGCTCATATATCATAGAAATACTACTCTAAGATTGGGAGGCTAGATTCTGGTCCCAATGCTACCACTCTATCAGTTGTTGCCTTTTCTCCTGGGGAAACAAAGGGTCTTCACATTGAAGCTCAGGCCCATCCAGCTACTCATACTTTATAGAGTAAAATAGGAAAGTACATTTGGAACCACAAGCACAACCAGGGAAGCAATATAGTACTTCTTAGTTTAGTCTCTGAAAACAGACTACCATAATTTAAATTGAGGGTCTTAACAGCTATGTGACCTTGGGCAAATGACTTATCTGTACCTCAGTTGTCTCATCCCTAAAACTGGGACAAGAACAGTGCATATCGCATTAGTTTGTGAGAATTAAATGAGTGGATAAATGTAAAACATTTAGTGTATGTACTCAATAATTGTTAGCTCTTATTACTGCCATGGGTTAGAATCAGGAATCTAATCTTACTGTCTAGAATTTACTTAAGTGTGTCACACAGGCTCTTAAAGCTTTTTACCTCAATATCTTTAATGTTTGGAGATTTTTCTGCCATACCTCCCCCATTCTCAAACAAAATACATTAGGTATTAGTTTTGATTGCTGGGCAATTTACCCTAGTATGAAATAATCTAACCACTTCTGAAGATGTGGGTATAATTTGGTCATCAGGGAAGATAAGAGTAAAAAATCATTCTAAATGGACAGAGGAAAGAACTAGGTAAAGACAAACAAAATATTTATGTGTAAAAACATGAAGCAAAAAATAAGACCATAAGTAGAGGCAGAAGATTCTAATGCCAGACTCGGGCTATAAGTTTGGTATTTTGTTTTTTTATTTTGTTGGCAATATTGAATTAAGCCCTGAATACTTAATTTATAATGTATTCGCAAACTACCCTCAGAATCGGGAGACTGAAAAAATGGTAGTAACCTCAGAAACACTGGCAGAAGTTGGTACCATTTGCCCTAAATGAAGGACTATACTAAAGTTTCATTTATCTTTCCCTTTCAATGGGTTTCCCATTACTTCCTGCTTACCAGCTATCAAAGGCAGAAGTCCAAAATGCCAGAAACCACTGTATTTTGATGCACAGTTCCTACTTGCTAACTTACAATTACATACCAGGGGCAAATGTATTGCATCCACTTTGAAAAGGAAAAACTATTTTACAGTTACTAAAGATTTGGTTTGAGGCAGTAATGAGACAGTAATGTCCGTGGTAGGATAAGAGAATCTAAGGACATGATACCCCATTACCTCCAATCCCAGTTACATTTCAAAAGGTTAGAGAAAGAAACAAACCCAAAATAAATTCTGTGTGTCTCACAGATGAGATCAGTTTTTTTTTCTGCTAAACCAAATATATGAAATGAAGACACTCTGACAATTTTGAACATTTAAGACTCTAATAACTTGGATTATGACCAGAGTCAATAATTCCTCCAAATAAGTTCAGAACTTCACAGGAAAATAATGGAGTGATTCTTTACATATTCTTCAATGGAAATAGAGTTAGTAGAAGTAAACATTTTTAACAGAAATATTATTTTCAAATATAAAACATTTTTTAAAGGTTGCCATTCTGCTCTCAAAAGAGCTTACTTTCTGCTTGCATTTATGAAAGCTAATTAATGACTTATTGGTTTAGTTTAGAGTGGTATAATAAAGTGGTATTTCTCTTTGGACCAAGTCCAGATTCTGTTCTGGTGTAGCATTTCACAAAAATCACATAATCTAATATATACATGGTATTAGGGGTTTAACTAATGACGAAATCAGTTTACTGTGTGGCCCTGTGAAGATGTAGATTCAGTGTCTCCATTTCCGACTGCCTATTCTGTAATTACCCTGGTGGCAAGAACTATGTCTCATTCATGTTTCCATTTCCAGCACTTGACAAAGAGTCTTGCATACAGAAGGCAGGGAATCAATGTTTGTTGTCAATGAATATGTGGAAGGGTTATCTATATTATACTATGAAAGAGCCATGCAGTTAGCACTGGTGCTAAGTATAAAGTTCAGTAGCCAGAAATACAACAGAGGAATTCACAGCTTCAAGGAGAGTCAGTTTTACATTTTCATTTTTTTCCTAGTACTCCTTAAATTAGGGGAATTTAATAAAATATAAAAGACATTTTTATCTATATAACACGTTTTACATCTCTTTTAAATCTTCAAAACAATCATGTAAAGATTATTTACAGATGAATAAGCTGAAGTAACTTGAACATAAAGTGAGAGAGCTGGGTTTTGAACTCTGATATTTTGACTCCAGTCAGTGCCCTTACATTACACTTTGCTTAGAACAAAATTGGAAGTCATTGAGAGAACTAAATCAACTTTTAAAATCACTTCAAACTGTGGCTTTTAGAACATTTGATTCAGTCAATAAATAGACATCTTTCAATAAGTAGACAGGTTTTCCAAGCTTGAGTTATTATAGATTTACTATGGATTCTTATGTTCTTAAGACTGCTAGAGAGAAATACCTATTCTCAACTTTTTGTCAAGAAAACAAACCTTATAAAATTTAAAATTTTACTTCCATTCTATGTAATAATTAATCTATCCAGGTAGATATACAGAAGAAAATGGAGAAAGGGGAAAAAAAGGGAGAAACATGATAGAAAAGAGCAATTCCATGACTGAATTACAATCTAATATCTGAGAAAAGCAGATTAAAAAAAAATCATCTCAAAGGTCTACAAAAGAAAACAGCCACTTTACTAGCACAATTACACATTTTTCGTAAGTTTAGTAGTATTAGATAAGTAGCCGACTGGAAATGAATGCCTGGCAATAATTAATAAAAGGTTTTCTTTAAAAAAGAAATTCTGTAAGCTAAAAAAAAGTTTTCCTCCTAAGCAGAGAGGATTATGTACCAGTTTTCAACAAGGGTGTTTGTTGTTTCACAGTCTTTAGATAGGAAAAGTCAGAACTACAATCAAATTCTGACATTTGAGAATTATATGAGGTGCAGTTGAACACTGTAATAAAATGCCGTCCATCCAGCAGTTTGGAGGAATATACTCCAAGAACTATGAGCCAAAATTACAAATAACCGCAGTACAGTTAGTACAGTTAGTGGATTGCCACTAAAACTCTCAATGATGAGAAGATTCCACTGATATGTAGTTCCCAGGGTCTCCTGTAAGTAGCAGCAGTAATAACAGTACTAACAGCAGTAACAGCTGGAGCAGCAGCAGGAACAGCAGTAATTGGTAGCAATATTAGCAGCAGCAGCAGCTAGAGCAACAATGGCACCAACAACATTCATTTATTGAATGATTATTTTTTGTCAGGCCAGTGCCAAATAATTTTAATTAATTATTTAAATAATTTGAATTATTTAAATTAATAATTTAACATCCACAGATTATCTCTATTTCTTATAGCCACCCTGCAAAAAATTATTACATACCTTTCACTAATGAGGAAGATAAGGTGAAGTAATTTTCACAAGGCTATAGAGCTGGTTAGATATACAACCAGGATTTAAACCTGGACTGCCTTATTTTAAAGCTGTACTCCTTTCCCAACACTACACTTCACAGAAGTAAGGATAAAGATACTTTTCAGTGTGGAGGATTAAAAACAGTAGATTCCTACATTTCAGTAAATGATATAGAAAAAGAGATCACAGTAGCTTCTCCACGTTTGTAGAGGAACGTATGGTCTTCCAGGTGGGCAAATACCAGTGACTAGAGTGAGGCCGTAGAAGGATCTCAAAATCAGAGATGTGGGCGGAAAGATGAGATGAACCACAGTGTGGTCAGTATAATTTAGAGGAAAAAATGATTTATACTATTTTTAAAGACAGAAATTACTAAAATGAACCTAGGATTCATAACTATTCCCTAAAACTACAAGTTTATTGAGCTTCAGACACCAAAAATCTAATTTTATGACTAATACATGCTTCAAACAATTAGCTCTTAAGAAAGATTTACTGGGTTAGGAAAAGAAAGTTAACATAAATGATTTGTGAAAATGGTATGAGATGGTTAGAATGAAAAGCAGGCTGAAGATTAGGATAATTCTATCCGAATAAAATGCACACAGAAGTAAAATTATGAAAAGTAATGAGTAACAATGATAACTTTACAGTTACACAGTGCTTCCTATGTGACAATCACTTTCTAAGTACTATATACGTATACTAACTCATTTAATTCCCTCTACACTTTATGAACAGGTACTGTTGTTTACATGCATTTTACAAATGAGGAATGAGGCAAAAGTCTGTAACCTACCCAAAGTCACACATGTTCTAGTAAACAGCAGGGTAGGAACTCCAAACTAGGCAATCAACTGCAGAGCCTACGCTCTTTAACCACTACACCACACTGTACCTTTAAGGGTCTGAGAGGGTTTAAAATGAAGCTGGCTTTCAAATCACCTAATCCTAGTATCAAAGAAGTTCTCCTGAAGCTGTTTAAGTAGGAAGTAAAACTTTACTATATAAGAAATTCCTTAACAGATAATAAAAGGCTGAAAATAGTCTCAAGAAAAATAGGTAAGTGGGTAGATTGATAAGCTAAGCATAAGGAGTTAGAGAAGCTAGAAACAGATAATGAGAGATTCTTAAGCTTCTTAGTGTGAAATCATGTAAAGTAACCATACTCTCCAACAAAAATATCTCTTGCTGCTATAATCAGAGGCAGAATAAACTAATAACTGGTCTGTCCCTGTTATGCACTTATTAGATTTTACAAACATAATAATGAGGACATCATTTTTCTGATATAATTTCTAAAAATATAAAAATGTACATTGCTAGTCTCTAGTTACAAACACTATCTTACAAATGATTCATAAACATAAATGAAATGTCTAGGAATCCATCTTAGGCAAAACTACACAACTACTTTTTATTTCCCAGTTCATAAAATTTGAAGGATTACTCCAGATCAGTATTCTACACACTATTCCACGGAGATTAAGAAGTGAATAAGTATTCAAAGAAAAAAATTCTAAGGTCAAATAAATATTCGCTTAGACATTCACAAGTCACATACAGCACGAAAAAGCCCATATCAAAGAATCCATTTAACTTTAACTTGCATTGCCTAAATTTATTTGACCACGGAAACTTTTCCCCCCAACTTATAAATTATGGACATTAGTTGTACAGTAAAGAACCTGGGAAAAAATGACCTACTTACCTTCTTTAATAGAAGTATAAGAGAACTACTTTTACAAAAGCCTATGAAGGAGTTAAATGTGCTGAGAAATAATGTGAACATTTAGTTTTCTCAAGGTCAAAGAGTCCCTGTTTCTGCTACTGGGAATAGGATACGTGGCATTCTAAATTTATCTTGTCATAAGAACAAATTATGACAATGTAAGTATAACCAATATTGAATAATAGAATCTCAGAAGTCTAGAACAAGTCAGCACTCACATTTTACAAATAGGGTAACTGAGGCTCCAAGAACACTGCCACTCCCCTGGTTTTCTTTCTATACCATCGGCCACTCCTCAGTTTCCTTTGCCAATTCCTTCTCATCTCCCTGACCTTTTATTGTCAGATTCCCCAGAGCTCAGCCTGTGGACCCTGTCCTTTCTCTCTCTCTACTGTATCCTTTGGTGATCTCATATAGTCCCATGAGTTTTTTTCACTGAATTTTAAATTTTGGTATAATTGTATATTCACATGCAGTTATAAGAAATAACACAGAGAGATTCCATATTCCCTTTGTCCAGTTTCCCCAATGATAACATCTTATAATATAAAATAACAGTAAAAAATTATAGCACAAAAGCATAAGCAGGATGTTGACAGTGATACATATACCAACCTTACTCAGTTTTCCCCAGTTTTACTTGTATTTATTCCCATGACATTAAATGATATTTACAGCTTAGAACACCCTCCTAAATGCATACAGGTGAATGCTTATGACATCTCAACTTGCATATCTAACAGATATCACAAACTAAAATATGTCCCAAATCACAGTCATCATCTTCCCTCTCAAATCTATTACTTCTAGTCTTCCCTATCTCAGTCCATATCAATGCCATCTTTGCGGTTGCTCACACTAATAACTGGAATCATCCTCAAAACTTTCTTTCTTCTACACTTCACATATAAACCATCAACGAATTCAAAACATGTCCCAAATCAAAACTCTTTATCACCTAAACTGCTAGCAGCCTAGCCTAAATCCCCACCATCTCATACCTGGATTATTACAATAACCTCCTAATTAATCTCCCTGATTTTGTCCTTGGTCTTCTACAGCTTATTCCGAAGACAGCAGCTATGGTAATACAGACACACTTCTGTATTTAAAGGTTTTCGTTGATTGTGGGTTTTATTGAGGTATAAAACACTCCTCTATTCAAAATGCTCTAATAACTACTTATCTCATAGTAAAAGGCGAATTCCTTACAATGGTCCATAACGTCCTATACACATGGCCCACATTACCTTGCAAGCCCCAACTCCTACTATTCTCCCTCTTAATCACTTATTTGCAGCCAGACCAGTCTCCATGCAGTTCTTCTTTCAGGTCTTTACTCAAATGTCATTTCTCTGTGAGACCTTCCCTGACTACCAAATTTTAAATGGCAGCCTCCAAACTCCCACCCAGTACTTCTTATCCCCCTTCCCTATGTTATTTTTCTCCATAGTATTGATGACTATCTAACATACTATATACCTTATTTACTTTATATTGTCTGTCCTTCACCACTAAAATGTTCGTTCTGTGAGGGCAGAGATTTCAGTCCATTTTTCTAGCACTTAGAAGGGTGCCAGGCACAAAGCAGATGTTCAAGAAATATTTGCTGAATAAACAAATGAAGCCCAAAGAGGTGAGGAGTTATGCCAAAATATCATAAAAATGGCAAGAATCCAAGTCTCTGTAGTTTAGCAGTCATTTTTTCTCAAAAGAGCGATGGACTTAAACTGAACCAATCTCATTTTTTTTTCAGTGGTAACCAAAAGCACACATGCATGAAATGGCAATTTCTGACCAGGTGAATAAACTATTTAGAACAACCTGATGGCAAGGAGGGATTAGACTCAAGCTAAAACTCATTAGCACAAAATTAAAATATGACCAACTGCCTATAATCAACAAGTTTTGTACTAGCTGCCTTAGGTGTTTTATTTAAATTATTTTTTTAAAAAGGAATTTATAGGTGATAGAACTTTAGGAGTTTAAACTTTAAGAAAATGAACTTGATAATACTATAAAACAGAGTCCTATGGAAGAACACAAAGCAGTACTCCTACATTGCTATATCAAGAATACAATTTCTCATATTTTTAAACTATAGCCAAGGTAGAGCAAATATCTATAAATGAAAAAGGAACTTATGTTAAAAATGTAAAGAAGTTGTTTCTGGACAAAATTTTTAAATTAAAAAAAAAAAACTGGGTAGAAAGAGGGTGAATGACAAAACTTCCTAGAGACAGATAAGGAAATAAAGACTAGCATAACACCAAATTCACCTACTGAGAGACAAGCCACTTCCAGAACTTTTGAAAAATTATTCATTTACCGTAGAAATTAGTTTGGAAATTTAAAACTAATGGGTTCAAATTTTTTGATTATTAATTGCAAGAAGCACGTTACATAATAAGTAGTCATCTATACTGGCTTTAAATCTGTTTCAAAGTAAAACTGAGCAAGTTCTGACTTCAGAGTAAAAAAACATGACTGAGTCATATTTCCAGAGCCTGCCTAACCCTTACGGCAACTAAGATCACAAAAGGTATTTTACATGTCATTAAAATTCAATAAGTTGGTAGAGTATAAACAGTGACCTTTCAATTGTGCCAGAGGAAAAAAAGCAAGACGCACTAAGTAGATACAGCTCTCAGTGTGCAGGCCAAATAATGGGGCTTCCATGAAACAATAAAGGCAATGCTCCTATTTATATGATTAAATCTACAGCTTTCATATGAAATTCTTTATTAGTAAATAATTCCTGAGGCACTTAAACAACAGAATTTTTATTAAAACAAAATAATAGCATCAAAACTGTTTATTAGAGCTATAGTCAATGTAACTAAAATAAACAAATGTCAACTTTAAAAAATATATATATGTGGAAATATGTTTTATATGTGATAGAAACAAGTGCATTATTGGCCCTTATATTTTTTTAATGTTACCACTACCCAAAGGAACTATTAATAGCTAAGTAGGTATTATGTATTAGATGTACAAATATGCAACTTTAAAACTTGTTTTACTGTATAAAAAAATAAAACTAAATTTTTAAAAAACCTTGTTTTAAGGTCTCCAATAGGTTTTGTCAATTCTTTACACTTTAGAACTCACAATTATTAAGATAATATTAATAATAATAATCCCGAAATAAGAATGGATATAATCATGTCTAATGGTCTGAACAACAGCCAAATTAAAAAGCTATAAATAAGCAGCTATTCTAGGGAATTCTAGGGAATTCTAGGGAATATCTTGGAGTTCTTAACAAAATAAAGCAAACACTAAACAACAGTTTTAAAGAAAAGAATATAAAAATAGACATCAATACATTTGGAGAACATAAAACCAAGCTATCAAAATTAAACTAAATTTTTAAAAAATAAAAAATCTGATAATTGATGCTGTTAAAAAACTATGAAGTTACTCCTGGGTAATACATTTTAAATAACAGTAAAAATAAGTGAAATTTTGGAACATAATTGTAGGGACCTGTTGTTCCAAGGATATGAAAAATAACCATTTCCTAATAACCGGAGCTTTTGTATTCCTTGGATGCATTCATGCTAGAGGAAGATTAAAGGGAAGCAGCCAAAATGACTAAACTTCAACTGGGACACTGAAGCACAGATTTGATTTTCTTGGCCAGAAGTGACCCACGAGCTTAAGATCAAGAGCCAAAGCCCCCAGTGGGAAGCTGTGCTCTATTTGGTGGGCCTTGATACCATCTCTGGCTATATCAACATCAGCCTCATGGAAGGCCAGCCATGAGAGAAGGGAGTCTCCCCAAGATCTGATTTCCTGAGACCACAACCTAGAGCAGGTCCCACAGTCAAATTAGTCACATTCCTTGGAAAGAGAGAACAGGCATCAGTTGTGTCCATCGAAGGGGGACACTGTCCAGGTGTACCCTGAACATTTTTTGAAATCTCTGGGCTGCTTCTCCATCTGAAAAATAAGAAAAATAGCACAATGACAGACAACGAATGAGGAAAAAGACAATCATCTGGCCTAAAAAACTTAAGACTTATAAGAAATTAAGAAAGCAGACAAAACAGACAAAAAGACAAACAGCCATATCATTTGGAACATATTATTCTGAAGTCAAGTACAGCAGAGAAAAACACAAATTATTTTAAGCAAAGTAAGAAATGACCACAGCAACAAAAGTTATTTTTGGAGAGAGCCAACTGGAGAAAAAAAAACGTATGTTAAGATATGTCAACCTGACACAAAGATAAGGTGGAATAAGAATCTAGTCCCATTTGAAGCTGAAAAGAGCTGAATAATGAGAGCTAGTGTCATGAACTTGGCTGCTTAACTGCCTTTGTGTAAGAAAACATCTCAGAACTTTGAACTTAGGAAATTCCAACTTGTCTTGCACCAGGTCACGAGCTCCATAGAGCAGGAACCTATTTCAACAAGCAGCTTTAAAAAAAAAACAAAAAAAAACACAAAATACTTTAATATTTTTCATTTCTGTTAATGATACATTTAAAAATGCAATAGTGCTAAAATCCATCAAAGTAAAATGCACTGAATAAAAATTACACTTACTCAGAAAGATGTTCAGAAGTTGGGATACAAACAGAAACTGAAATTAGAAGAAAAGTATTATATTTAAAACAGCATATGAAATATGATGAGTGAGAAAAATGATTTAGTAAAGAGCACATACTGTGGCTGACCAATAATACTGGAATAAATATCAAAAATCCAAAGTAAAACAATTTTATATACGTACCTTTCTCTATTACAACTTGACAAGCATGAGTTTCATGTTGACTTAAGTGTGTAGCCATATTATCTAAGCCAGAAACATCAGTTAGGAAATCACAATTAAGGCACACTAGAGTAATGCCCCTATAAAAAACAAAGCAAATAGTATAAAAGAAAATGTTTTTATCTTTTATGAAAATCCACACACCAGTTCAATGAATACTTTTCCGTGATTTGCTTTTTGTGTCATAACTGTCATTCCAATTTTTGTTATATAAACTTGATATAACTGAAATGATTCTCTAGAAAATGTCATAGTCATATTCAAATTATATTACCATTTATTTACAGAAAGTATTTTTGCTTTATAAACTTTTCTCTCTCATACCAGTTACTGAAAACTAAGAGTCAAGAGACCTACAGTCCAGTCTTGGCTCCACTAACAACATGGTTCACTTTGACAAGTCACAGTCTATTTGTGCCTATGCCCATCTGCAAAACAAGAGTTCAGTATATATAAATGTACAATATATACATTAGTCAGTGTATATTTACTAAGGCTGTCGTTACACATACTGTACTACTAGTGTACTGTATTGTGAATACAATGACGACCAAAAAATACAGTCTGTGCTCTAATGGAACATTTATCTACTGTTTTCTAGGTGAGGAAAAAATTAGAAATGTGAACGCTTTAAAAATAGATCATTGTCGTAGCTGCTATCGTTGTATACTATGTGTTAAAGATTTTCCTATATATTATTTAGTTTATTCTCACCACAAGCATCCAAGGTTGGTATTATTCTCATATAACACTGAATTAACTGAAGTAGCTAATTCACTATTGAAGTCCAAAGTCTGAGTTCCTCAGCATCCCAGTACTCTGAACTGGCCCACTTGCCTGGACCTAAACTACTTGTTCCCTCAACAAAACTTCACTGAGTACTGTAGTTCTTAAATATGTAATGATTACAAATTTTCAAAAAGGTTAGAAAGCAATTCCCATAGTCATCAATACATTTTTTTTGAATTCACAAATAGTTTTTATGCTTATTGGATCAAACTGTGCAGCATTTGCTATTTGAAGTATTTAAACATAATTGGCATATTATAGTATGTAAAATTGGTCTTAAGACTCTAATTTAAAATGTGTTTAAACTTTTAGCTTTGAGTTTTATTTTAAAATATTAAGCCTGCAAAAATATGTGAATGTTTCAGAGAACTTAGAAAGCCACTGTGTTTAATTTATTATGTTTATTAGAGTTAAGCACTTGGGAGCTTGGGGTCAAGCATCTGAAGAGCTGTTTAAAAGAAAATCAAATATATTAAATGTATACATGATGTTACATTGTTTAAAGGTAATTGAAGTGTAAATGAGACTTTAAAATAAAAAATTCTAGTCTGTTCAGCTTAAATGAACTTTATCAAACATTATTTAAAGGCCCGCTTGAAAGTGATTTTTTAAATAAATCTATTTATTTATTATGGCTGCGTCGGGTCTTCGTTGCTGCACGTGGGCTTTCTCTAGTTGTGGTGAGTGGGGGTTACTCTTCCTTGCAGCGCGTGGGCTTCTCATTGTGGTGGCTTCTCCTGTGCGGAGCACTGGCTCTAGGCGCGCGGGCTCAATAGTTGTGGCTCGCAGGCTCTAGAGCTCAGGCTCAGTAGTTGTGGCGCACAGGCTTAGTTACTCCGCGGCATGTGGGATCTTCCTGGACCAGGGCTCAAACCCGTGTCCCCTGCCTTGGCAGGCGGATTCTTAACCACTGCACTATCAGGGAAGTCCCGAAAGTGATTATTAAATGTACTAGATTTCTAAATGAAATATTTTTAAGCTTAAGGAAAGTTAAGATTTAAATACTTAAATTTAATAATTACAGTCTTTTTCTATTAACAAACTGCCCTCAACAGACACTAAAAGTAGTCTCAATGGTAAGTAGCTAAATGCCTATTCCACTCGACATAGTTAATTGGACCAGGGATGGAATGTCTAACTCAAGCCTTCTCTGAACAGGGATTTGTAATTGGGATATATAATCACATTTCTTGATCTGGGAAAATGTGGGAAGCTAAGAATACTATGTTTGGGTCATCAACAGAGAAAGCTGGTCTACACAGAGAAAGGAGAATGGAACTCATGTCCAGAAAAAATAACAGACAAAATCATCCTGCTTCAGCAGGTCAGACTAGAAAGAAGCCGTGTTAGTAACTGATGGCTTTCTGTTTCCCTCGTATGTTCTGGCTGTATCTCTTCCTTCTAGGGGTCCATGAGGGTCTTTGGAATCCTGCTAATAAATTATTTTTGCTTAGGTGGAAAAAAAATAGATCATGTAATGTGATCATTGTTATTGTCAGTTTATTAATAAAGCATAAATACATTTCTGAAGTTCATCACATACGTTAAAATTTTAAATGTTTTACCAATATACAAATACAAACAAATAACATACCTTAGATTGACTTCTCCCCTAAAGCTCTAGTCTAACAGTCTGCTGTATATTTTCCCCTAGATGTCATACTGGCACATAAAAAACTGACCTTCCTAAAACTAAAATCATGTACTTCCTTCCCAAATTAACTTATCCTGACTGGCCTTTCTTATGATGCCATTTCCTCTGAAAATAAAGCTCAACCTATAGTTATCTCTGTCTCTTCTTCCTTAAACAGTCAGTATGACAAGCATTTTATATCAACAATTTATTGAGTACTTATTCTGTGCTAGTCAAACAATTTTAGACATACCATCTCATCTAAATCTAAACAACCCATAAAAGGTAGATGCTATAATTTATCACCTTTTTAATAGAGGATGGAGTTAGCTTAGTAATGTACCAAGGACACAGAGCTGGTAAAGGTCAAGATCAGGTTTGAAATCAAGCACTTTCATTCCAGAGCCCAGTTTCTTAAAGATGATATAATACTATCTCACCATTCTAACCCAAGTCCTTACTAGATTATTCATAACTACCACAAAAGTCCTAATCAATAGGATTCATGCATCTATAATTCACCCTATTGTTAAAGGTGAGAAGAAATTCAACCTTCCTTCAGTTTCATTCAATTCTATATAAAACATCAAAGGTTGTCCAGTGCCCTCCAAAATAAGTCCAAACTCCTTAGCCTCATTTTCAACGCTTTTACAATCTGGCTCTAAGCTCAAAACTATTGCCCCCAATTTCAATATTACCACTATAACTTCAATGCTCCATTCATTTACTACTACCATTCCCCCTCTGTACACCTTCAACTTTTTCATTTCTGCACCTCTATTCATGTTATTCCAACTCAAATGCACCTGTACCTCTTCTATCAGTGTAAACAATACTCATCCTTTAAAGCCAAGTAAACTAACACCTATGTAGATCATTCCAAGTAAAGTAATCTCGCTGCCCTTTGAAAAAAAACCAACCATCATTGCACTTGTTAAAATCCCTCTTGCTTTATTGTGGTTATTTACATTCACCTCTTATCTCCCACCCAATAAAATGTACATTCTCTGAAGGTTGGTTCCAAGACTTCTTCATTATTACTATTATCTTTACAGGATCTGCTACATTATAGACCTAGTAGATACACAGTAAATAGCTAAAGAACAAATATTCCATTCCAATAAAAGAATAATTACAAAAATTATTGTTCTATACAATTATAAGTTTCTATGTTCCATTCACAGAAATAGGCAAATTTTCAATCTGAGACTTATTCAAGTTGAGAGAAAAACATCCCGGAGGTTTAAAATCATATGATTCATTTAAAAACCAAACACACAACTGAGCTTAACAACAGTGAGGTGAAAATCAAAAATCTCATCTTTTGAATGCAATAAAACTCTTCATTCTTATAAAAATTTTCAGTATAGGCAACCTCTAATATAACTTAATCTATTTCCTTGAATTCAGTAAATGTTTTAAAATTAGTACTAATATATTTTTAAAACTGAACCAAATTTTTCTCTCCCTGTGAGCTACTGGTCCAACATCATAGATGGGACCTATTGTCCACATAAGTCATTTTCAATGCATACATTAATTTATTCAACAAATATTTACTGGGTGCCTAATCACTATCAATGCCTGGCATAGACAAAAATCCAAACCACACACATTCTAGTGAGAGGACACAGAAAATAAACAAAATATACAGTGAATGAGATGATAAAAGATGATCCAGAGAAAAATGAAGCATAAAAAGAAGATAAAGAGCACTGGGGTAAAGCACAGGAGAAAGGATATAATTTTAAATCAAGTGGTCAAGGAAAGGCTCACTCATCAGAATAAAGACCCAAAGGAGATAAAGGAGCTAATCATACAAAAATCTGGGAAAGAGCAAACTAGTCACAGAGAATAATAAGTACAAAGGTCCTGAGACATAATATCATCCCCTCTTCCATTTTTTCCACTAACCCAAAATATCAAAACAACTATTGGTTAACCTTATCTGTATAGATTAGCTTGGTGCAGCAAACATACTGATATTTCAGGTAGCAAAGGCGACAAGAGCAAAAATAAAGAGCAGTGGGGTCTAAAGAATTCAGAAGAATATGAAAAACATGGTGCTCAGTGAATTCTGAGTTAAGTGTGTGCTAAACCAAATTCTCAGTGTCTTCAGAAATATTCATCAACAGTTCTTTCTGCACAGTAAGCAAGTTGTACACTTCTCTTAATTTGAAAAGGAAAAAGAATTATACAGACTACATACTAATTTCAAGAATTCTAGTGGTTTAAGAAATTTACTTCAAAACTGAAAAAGTGTTAGTCACTTTACTACATATTTTAGGTATCTTTTTTTAAATCAAATATTGTTGGACAGCCCTATTTTTGTTCTCATTTTACAGTGTAAATACATGAAGATTTCATTTTGACACCATCGGTCACCCCTGAAACAAATTTAGCGAGAGAATATAGACCAATCAGGTACTTTGTAAAACACTCTGGCAGTTCCTCAAAGGCTTGACATAGGGTTACCATATAACCCAGCAATTCTAATCTTAGATATATACTAAAGAAAAATGAAAAGACATGTCCAAACAAAAATGAGTACACAAATGTTCACAACAGCAATATTCATAACAGATTCAAAGTTAAAATAACCTAAATGGATAAACAAACTATCATATATACATACAATGGAATATTACTCAGCAATAAGAAAAAGAAGCACTGATATATGCTACAATATGGATGAATCTTGAAAACATTATGCTAAATGGAAGACACAAATCACAAAGGATCACATATTTTATCATTCCATTTACATGAAATGTTCAGAATAGGCAAATCTAAATAGACAGAAAGTAGATTAGTAGTTGCTTAGGGATGAAAGGAATTGGAAGGAAATGGAGATAACCACTAACGGGTACAGAGTGCCTTTTTAAAGTGATAAAAACGTACTAAAATTAACTGTGGTAACTGCACAATTCTGTGAATATACCAAAAACTATTAATTGTATAATTTAAATGTGTGAATTGCATTGTATATGAACTGTATCTCAATAAAAATGTTATATACAAAAGATTTAAGTCATATAATTTTTCAATAGAAAAAAATTTAAAAGATCAACTAGTTACCTGAGATCTTCTGAATACTTCTTAAAGATACAAAACCTTTTACTTGGACGATTACTATGAAAGCTGGGAGAGACAAAACAGATTTTATTAATTTTACTATACAGTAAGTCATATTAATTTATTAGCTATATATCAAGTCTATACTTAAATCTCTAGTTTTGAATAAAATATTATGATATAAATAATAATATAATGTTCATCATCCCTGTTTCATTCAGCATTTTAGCTTATATTCTTATTTATCTATTTATTTTCTAGTGAAATGTATTTCACTAAGCATATTCTTACACAATCAGCACCTCACCCTCACATAAAAAAAGGAAATACTCAAGAGTTTAAAAAAGTAAAGCAAGTCAAATTATTTTCTTCAACTGTTAAGAGCTGAAAACAATTTAAAAGTTTTGCTAATAACATTTTTGCTATAATATGAATGGTTACCAATAAGAATCATTTTAAAAATCCTTTACCAACTTAACATGTTTGTGTTGAGGAAGGGGAGTAGATTCCAAATTATCCTGGAAGTTAACAGTAGTTGAGCTAAATGCCACTGTTGGCATTTGTAAAGTGGATTTGTAAAATCAAACATTTAGAATTCTTTGCAATTACTAGTAGAGGTTTTTTTTAAAAAAACAAATTAAAGCAGAACTCTAGAGCTAAAACAATGCTTCCCCTAAGCACAGAACAGAAAACCCCTAACCAAGCTTTGTAGCTGATGCTGATAGCTTTTACACACCCTTTTAAATCTGATAAGGAAAGCTTTCCTATACTAGAAAACCAGGATCGGCTTAGCACAGTACTACTTAGCACAGATAAAAGTGGAGTCATAGACTAGTAACATGAGCATCATCTGGGAGCTTATTTAGAAATGCAAAGTCTTGTGACCCCCACCCTCCCACATAGCAACTGAATTAATCTCTGGCAGTGGGGCCCAGGAATCTGTTTTAACAAACTTTTTCAGTAATTCTTATGCAAGCTAAAGTTTGAGGAGCAGCAGCTTGCAATGATAGACCTAAAGTAGCCAACACACCAAATCAATTCTAAGTCTCAGAAACAAGGCAACCATCACCAGCAGAGCATGTACGTATGGGAAAAGAAATACTCTGACCAGTTATAATCCCCAGAGAACATTCTCAGAAGATTTTTAATACTTATTTCTTCAATCTGGGGATAACTACTACTAAAGAGTTTATAAATTCAGCATAACATGACAAAAATAATTGAATGGTTTTTTTAGGAAGAAATCATCAAGAGGTTGGGAACCACTGAAATAATATGCAAAAATTTGTGCACATAACTGTATTTCCACAGAGTGTGTCCCAGATTTTATCTGATTCCCAAATAATGTGAACCAAGTAAATTATTTTTTTTAATGAGATTTAAAAGTAACTTTTAAAAGCTCCTTCTTCCTTCTCAACAGACTGTTTCGGTTTCTTTATTTGGTAAGAGAAGAGGAAAAAATTACGTTTTAGGGTCTTTTGATGGCTTCCATTTCTGTCTATAACTTGCACCTTATTAAAATGTTGGTACTTTTAAAATTTTAGTTGTCTGAATCCAGTTTTAATTTAGAGTTCCCTACCTATAAAAAAAAGACTTATACTGTCATTTCATTTATATTTATTACACAAATTCCATTCTTCTAGTTTTGTGTATTATAGGAATGGAAAAGTGGCTGTAGCTCACCAACAGAGGGAAAAAAAAACTACCTTTCTTCTTCCTAATAGACCTGTGTAAAGTTAATAACAATAGGGAAATAATCTAATAAAGGAAAAAAAAAGGTTAAGATTTTTATTACGATACAGTAAAACATAACATTAAAATCTAGGTTTTGAAATTCACCATCTACTTAGACTATATATACATAATTACCAAACTCATTAAGCTATTCTCTAAAAATAGATGAATTTTATTGTATATAAATTATACCTCAATAGGACTAGAGGCAAAAAAAACTCCCTTTGACCACCTTGCTTTGATACAAGTAAAAAGTTTACCTCTGAAAAAATACAAAAGTATGCAACAATATTGACAGTATGCCTACTATTAAGACACCAAACTGGAGGTTGATGATACAATAAAGCAGGTTGTTTGCCTTAGAGTTCATGGTCCAGGGTTTGGGGGGGGAAGGTTGTCAAAAAGCAACTGGCACAGAATAAATGCCTAATAAACATATGCTAAACAAGTGAATATATATTCATTATCACAGGATAAACATCAACAGTGACACACACACAGTTTTGTGGTTGCATGAGGGAAAGCTGCAGGTAAATGGAGAAGTCAGCACAATTAGTAGTACATTTCAGTTAGGAAGCTCCATATACTGACTTACTCCAGGCAAAGCAAAGAAAATAAGAGTTGAAGTCTCTTGGAAAAGTAGTTAGGAATTAGATATTAAAAGGTCTTACATTCTCCAGAAAATTTCAACTTCATCCTATTAATATTAGGAAGGTAAAGGATTTTAGGCCAAAAAATATCCTGACCAGATATGAGTAACAAAAGAAAGGAAGAAATGGAAAAGGGCCAAAGGGGTGGGTTGTGGACAGAAGACCATTTATGATGCCATCACAATAATCTTAACTGTTTTTCTAATGACTATTATTTAGTGCCAATAAATCTATATAAAAAATATAATGAACTAAAGCATATCCTATAAAAATTAATTCAGGAATCTGTCTTATTATTATATAGGAACAAATTGTTATACCAGCTTTCTTTTTCCTTGGAAAAATTTTAAATCATCCTTCAAAGCCTAAATGAAATGTCATTTATACAATACCTTCTCATTTCTTGTTTAAAGAATTCATCGTTACCTTCTCTGGGCTCTCACAGTCATTTGTTTATCACATTAAGCTAGGTAAATATATCTCTCCTACTAAATTGTGAAAATTAAAGGCAAGGACTTTACGATACTGAATAATGACAATTTAGAAATAATACCTAAAATTACTTGAATATCTCCTAAGTGCAAATCATTTTATTAAGCACTTTAAGTACATTTCCTCTAATAATCACAGTAACTTTCTCTTCAAGAAAAGGAAAATGGGAATCAGTTAAGTAATTTGCCCAAAGTCACACATGTAATAAATGGTGAAGCTTGGTTTCAAATCCAGATTTGTCAGATTCTTCACCACCAGCTTACCACACTTCTTAGCAAACAGTAAGCTCTGCTACAAAAAGAGATATTAGGTACTTATGGCTGTTACCTTAATTCTATTACATGTAGAGAAAAAAAGCCTTCTTTCTTATACATAATGTTGAAGAATAATAGCAATATTACACAGTAATGCATTTTCATTTTTTCAGGTGACTTCTACTGCTACCTAAAGGCTATAAGCAAACAGGGTGCAATAATTTAAACAACCAAACCCAAATAATGCTACTTCTTTAAAAAATCACTTAAAAATTATATGTTTAATGATGCTCTTCTTTGTAAGAGTCTTATTCTAAAAATGCTCCAACTGCATAAGATTTTTTAATATCCTCTTTTGAGATTTTATTTAGAGGCTTTCTTTTATAATTACAATAATGACTCTCACTTGCTGTTTGTAATGTGCTAGGTGACATGGTAAATACAAAGAGCCCCTTCTTCTCAAGGAGATAATACACATACAAACAAACATAACAAGAGGCAGAACAGATGAATGGCACACAACTCAAAGCAAGGAATGATCCCTGTGAGTGGTTGTGGTGATCAGACACTTCAAAGAAGGTAAAGTGAAAGGAAGGACAGGGGTATTCCAGGGACTAACAAAGAATAAGGAAAAGCCACTTGTCAAAAATGAGTATGGGAGAAAGTTTATTCTGGAGAAGAGCAGTCTGAGACTGGAGGGGAAAAGACCAATTGAGAGTACAGAGGTAGTATGGGATAGGGATTTAAGGGACTCATCCTCTGGAGAAAATGAAGTTTCTGTACATATAAAACTCAAACATGTAACAAGAATCCACACTGGGAAGAAGTAGTGGTTGGGCCATTCAATGGGAGATACCTAAGGCAGTGAGTGAGGCAAGGGTACATATGAAGTAGAGAAAAAGGAAAAGTGATTTACCAAACCCTACGAGTGGCAGTGGAAGCTTTCAGTTCCACATGAGGCTAACCATGAGTAAGATTGTGTGTCCTGACAATGAAGTGCAGGGTTGGGGCTCACTGGGAATTGGGATAAGGGTAGAAGGCAGTTGGGCTAACTGGGAATGTTTTAGAATAGAATGGATGTGGAGGTTTTATAGGACAAATGAGAAGCCTATGATAATGGGAAAGGGAAGAGTAGAATGACCCTTGGCTTAGGAAAACACAAAATATTTTCCGATTTGCTCCCCTATAAACTAAGGGCAGAATTAAGGCCATATTTGGGAAGCCATACATTTGTCAAAGAACAAGAGACATTCCACACAGAAGTACACTTGGGAAAGGATGGCCGGGGCCTGGTTTAGAGGAAATGGATTATAGGTGTAGTCCACTGTAGTAGGTGGGAGGCAGAGAGGCAGAATGCAGAAGGTGCTGTCTCAGGAAGCCATGATGCACAGTGGCAGATCAAGGGAACTTCACAAGCTTAAGATACTTGCAACAGTGAATTTTTTCCAGCTGGTATTCCACATTCACACAAATGATGCCCTGAAAGAGTATTGGATGGTAGTAAAGTGAATTCTGGAAAGATGATAATGTTTGGTTTATTTAGGTTCTTTTTAGATGCCAATGAGTCAAAGGTAAAAACAAAACAAAACACGAAATAATTAGAAATACAGAGTTAGGTCTCAGGAAAACTAAGGAATGAAACTGGAAGATTCAAAGTTGAAAGGTAAAAGTGACAGTGGTTACATTACGAAGAAAGGAAATGTAAGGAGGTGAGAAGAGCTGAAGGAAGGTAATGAATAGGAGTAGGCAAAAAGGAAGAAGAAAAATAGTGGTAACGGTTAAACACAAGCTGAGGAGAACAGTTTCAAAAGTGAGTGACAGGGCTTCCCTGGTGGCGCAGTGGTTGAGAGTCCGCCTGCCGATGCAGGGGACACGGGATCGTGCCCGGGTCTGGGAAGATCCCACATGCCGCGGAGCGGCTGGGCCCGTGAGCCATGGCCGCTGAGCCTGCGCGTCCGCAGCCTGTGCTCCGCAACCGGAGGGGCCACAGCAGTGAGAGGCCCGCGTACCGCAAAAAAAAAAAAAAAAAAAAAAAAAGTGAGTGACAACAATGACTCTAAAGAAGTCATAGGGTAGTAAGAGTGAAAAAAAAGTGAATAAATACGGGGATCAGTACTTGATAATCTTTAAAGGGGCAGTGTTAGTTGGTAGGTGAGGATAATACTGAAATTAAAAGGTAAAGAATATGCTAGTAACAAATACTTTTTACAAATGTTCATGGTAATAAGAAGACAAGAGATAAGGAAAGTAGGGAGTAAGGACAAGTCTCCCTCATCTTAAAAAAAATACCTGAAATCATCTGTAAGCAGAAGGAACCTGGTAGATAGAAGATGAAGTTGCAAATTAACTGAATGAAGTTGTGGAAGAACTAGAGGAGATAAGGGGCACGGTTAACTTTGGAGAAGTAGAACATGTTTGATTTCTGAGATTAATGCCTGGATAAATGTAACCGGAAAAAAATTTGAGGCTGAAAAGATTAATTAAAAGGATGACCTCCAACTGTGTATTTGTAGGCCATGTTAATAACTAAGAGAATCCGAAATAAAATCTTTAGAGTACCAAAAAAATGTTTAATCAGATACTGTAGGTAAGAATAAAGAAGTATTTAAAAATAAAAAGATAGGACCCAATTCAAGTTAAAGATCATGAGTCAGAGTTGATTGAATCAAGCACTATTTGGGGGTCTAGAATTGAGCATAAAGTTCAGAAGAAGATGGTCAAGTCTTTGGCCTTTATGCCAGGTAAGCATGACTAAATGTGTAAAGGATTCTAGAACAAAAACAAAGCAGCAATCAAAACAGATGACCCTGAGGGTGAGGATGACTATAGTTAGATAGGTGCTGCTGGACTGGAAAAAGAACTCAAAGCCCAGAAAGTCATTGGGAAATGGGAATTCAAAAGAAATGAACAGTATATATGACAAGATTAAAATAGTACTGTGGTAAGAAAGGGGGTACAAGTCTAAAGGTGATGTAAAGCACTGGCACTAAAGAAGTCAAGTTACCATAATGTCAGGCTAGTCATCAAGGGGGTTAAAAAACTGTGAGAGAGGTGCCGGAGCCATCAAGAAACGTGGGAGAGTCCTTGAAAGGAGTACCTGATAATGACCAGAAAGTAACACAGAGGTCATGTTTTGATCTATAAGAAAATCACTTTTATTAATCATATTCTAACTTTTGAAAAAACGGAACCTCACTTTGAATAATCAACCTAACTGGCTTATATCTGAACAACTTTTGACTATTTTTTAAAATTTTATTTATTTATTTTTAAAATGTTTTATTCTCATAATCTGTCACTATTTTTTTTTTCTTTTTTTTTTTGCCACGCCACGTGGCATGTGGGATCTTAGTTCCCTGACCAGGGATGGAACCCACACTCCCTGCACTGGAAGCGCAGAGTCTTAACCACTGGACTGCCAGGGAAGTCCCAATATTTGACTATTTTTTAAAAAATAAAAATCCATCCTGAAGGATGCCCCAACTAATGAGATACAAATGAAGATAACATAGGCTATGAAGGCTCTCTCTGCATAGAATACTCTAATTATCTAAGTTGAATGAATTAAAGAAAAGTAATTCCAACAATGGCATCATGACTGAAATAGTCTCTCATTTCACTGAATGAATGCAAGGAGACATGGCTTGATGGATGGATGGACAGACAGACGCATTACAGAGAAAAAGAGAGAGAGAAACAGACTCAATGAAGTTTCTAACATCACTGAAAACCCTGGAATCTCTCAAAGTGACTGCTTTGAAGAGAATAACACTCATGAGATTACATGTATTTGTTTCATAAATATACTTAAAACATTTACTTTTCTGTCTTTGGAAGTAACCATGTTTGAAAGTTCTATACGAAAAAAAATTCCCATAGAAAAACTATTTTCCCTAACAAACCTATCCTAATTTCATTAGTCTAACTGTTCTTAAAATTCGAGTTTCCAGGAACTTCATGAATTACTATGCCGAAAAATAGTGCCAGGAATCATCTTAGAAGTTTTCTTAGAAGAGAAAAACTGACTTCTAATAGGATAACTGTTTTCAAAAACAAACTTGCTGAACTGTAATTTTAATTGGTAATTATAGATGTTTAACTCATCTTACCTCATCATATGATTCACATAGGCTTTGCTACAGCTAGTGTTGTATCTGCAAAAACTACAGTGGACATATGTAGGAAAATGGTTTGCAAAATCTTTTATTTCAGAACAACACTCAATGCACTTGTGAACTCCCCGACGACACCTTATAGAGATATAAAGAAAATGATAAAAATATATTTTAAAACAAAAATAATAAGGGACCACCTTATTAATTTTCTGTTAATTAAAGCTAAGGTGTTTAAATTAACATCTTCAAACAGAGACTTATTTGAAAAATCTGCTATGGAACAGCAGCTAGAATAAGTATAAAAAATCTAATATCAGCTAATGTTTCTTACTGGAAAAAAGGGATTAATCAATTGGTTAAATTAACCAATTCAAACATCACAAGATATAAGCACAACATAAAACACCAGTGTAATAAATGAATATTATAGAAAAACAGTAATTCAAGTACTGTTCAACTGTTGTAAAAAATATTTTTTATTATTCGCTTGGCCTTAAGTGACAGTGTATAAATGTACAAGAGAGTTGTGTAATAGGGTAAATTTATATTAAATAAAGTTTTTATACTTAAGATTAAATTAGTATTGCGTATCAAGAATAAAAGATTACCTTAAATTCCTCAATGCTGTATTGACTTTACTTTTTTTATTGCTACTAGCCAATGTGCTTTGTTTCTTTTGCATATTAGATATTTTTGATTTGTATTTAGATTTACTTCCATTAGGCTTACTTGCATTAGGTTTACTTGCAATGGATTTAGTTATATTAGGTTTACTTGTGTTAGATTTTGTGGGATTTTTAGCAGTTATATTTTTAGTCCTTGGAGGTGAGAGCTGAAGGGTAGAAGTGCTTGCACTAATGGTAGGTGTAGTTGAAGATCCTGATTGAAGAGGGCCAACTGAAGCTCGAATAGTAACCTACAAAAATGAAGATAATATTTGCTTTAGAAAATTAATCACTGCATTACTGTTAAAATATCACTGCATAACGAAAAGTTAAACATCAAGTTTTTGGAAAGGGCAAGTATAAACTGTAACTGGTAAGTCTTCCATTTATTCTAAATGTTCATATCAATTAAATGAAATTAAACTTGATATTTACTCACTTGTAATCTTACATTTTTGTACTGATATCAGTTATATGTTAAGAGTTATTAATGGATAATTAGGAGTTAAAGCAAATTATATGAATATTAAAAGAGCACATTCCATAGCTATTTCTATGCTCTGATATAACTAAAAATTCACAAACACAGAGGTCAAAATTTAAATCTCAAAGCCTAGAAAGGACTGTGTTACCCTTCGATAACTATAAAACAAAGAGATCTACAGTAAATGTGACTTCTTTCCAGGGGCTCATTGGGCAGGATTTATGTTTACAAAGGTTATGTGAGGGGTTATATCAATTCACTATACTGCAGGGCGAGTTTAATAATATTTAGAATTTCCTTAAAGGAAGCTAATACAAGACTTAACATTTGGTATTAAGAAATTATATTTGCTGGTTGACAATGAAAAACACAACTGTTCCAACTTTCTCATTAATCATTTGACTATACACCCCCCCACAGCCTATGAGGAAGTACCATGAAAAACATGTGCTTTAGTATCATACAAAGGCATTGGACTAGGAATCAAAAGACCTGAGGTTAAAGCTAATACCACTCCTTTCTAGCCATATGACCTTGAATCAGTAACATCCTCTCTAAGCTCCTTTATCTATGATAAGGAACAATACTTCCCTCGTCTACCTCACTGGCTTACTATATGGATTAAATAATAGAATATATGAATAAACATAACAAAAGCCTAATTCTAAGGTGCTATAAAAACATTTAGTATCATTATTATTATTATTATTAAGGGAAAATATGAGAGAGGACTGCACTGCTTACATTAGTGTTCTGCATGTCTAGTCCCAGCATGGAATGAATGGATTGCAGGGAAGGATGCTGGATAGCTTCTCTTGCTCTAGGTCTTCAGAGCATGGCTTTATATTGTTTTAGTTAATTCAAATAACAGACATACCCACATTCAAAGGTAAGAACCCAAAGCCAAATATAAATGTTTTGGGGATTATTTCACTTTGGATTATCCATGCCTCTGTTTCCCTCCACTGGAGCAAATATTCAAGAGCTGACTGTGTATAAAGAAGTCAGAAAAAACAGAGGTATATAAGGCAAAAAGGGAAAAGTAAATTACAATCATCAGTATGCAGTCAGACATGTGTTTGCTCACTTAAAACATAATGCTATCCAGCAGCAGAACTTGCTTCTCTGAGAGTAGACTCAGTAATAACAATTTCAATAAACATCTGAGAACCTACAGCATTCAAGGCACTATACCAGATGCTGAGGACACAAAGATAAATAAAACATGATTCCTGATCTCAAGCATCTTACAGTTTAACAGATAAAAATGACATATACACTGCCAACTGGAATAGCTCCAAAATAGCCTATGTAACATTGACATAACCCATTAACCCTGGAACAGTTAATCTAGCTATACTTTTTACAAAGGAATACCACTCTAGAGTTGCACACACTACTGACCAAAAAGCAATGGTTAGAAGTTTTATTCCTAAACATAGGAATGGTAAAACCTAAAATTAAAGTCTTAATTAAATCAGAAATCATTTTTAAAGTATTCTATTCAATAAATAAAACCAGGCAGGAGTTGTCTATTATCATACAAAATGTTAAAATACAGCATATTTGAACTCACTTTTGTTCCTGGAGGCAATCCTTCTAGTTGTTTAGGTTTTATAAATGTCCGATGATGCTGAGTCTTGTGATCCATTTTCTCTTTGCATGTTAAAAACTGTAGTCTGCATTTTGTACAACGATGTATTCCTTTTTTCTGTTTAGAAAACAGAAAAAGTGAAGAAAAATAATTTCTACAACCACAAATATTGTGTCCTGAAACTGCTCTGATTTAATTTTAATGATACTAATTTTAAAACTAGCATTTTACATCTCTTAACATATATAATAGCAAAATATTGTTTTATTTTTTAAAACATTCTTTGCATTAGTATTTAGGTTTCAAAAATGTCTGTTACTATCCAGAAATTGAACATGAAAGTTGCATCAATAGATTCTAATTAAAGTTCTCTCAATAGTGCTATGAAAGCTCTTTTTTTTTTTTTTTTTTGCGGTACGCGGGCCTCTCACTGCCGTGGCCTCTCCCGCCGCGGAGCACAGGCTCCGGACACGCAGGCTCAGCGGCCATGGCTCACGGGCCCAGCCGGTCCGCGGCACATGGGATCCTCCAGGACCAGGGCACGAACCCGCGTCCCCCGCATCCGCAGGTGGACTCTCAACCACTGCGCCACCAGGGATGAAAGCTCTTTTAATTACAATTTTAAAGTACTTAGACACATGATACTGTGAAAATGAACTATACTACATTTTTATCCTATAAAAGAGTAAATTCTTTTTAACTTTTGCTATTTCTAGTTGGTTGACAAGTTGGAAATATAAATTCAAATAGCCAACCACAGATTTCAGAGAAAGTTGTTATAGCAATGGTTGTATAAAGCAGTGTTGTCTAATAAAACTTTCTTCAATGATGAAAACGTTCTAGAGCTGCATTACCCAATACAGTATCAACTAGACATATGTGGTTAATGAGCACCTGAAATGTGCCAAGTGCAACTGAGCAAACGAATTTTAAATTTTATTTAATTTTAATTAATTTAAGGTTAAATAGCCACATACAGCTAGTGGCTACAACATTGCACAGTGTGGATATGGAAGCATAAATAAAAACAACTATTCCCAATCCACTTACTGGCTGAGACCCCTTGACTAAGTCCCTCCTCAAACTTAATCCTGTTATTCCACAGATGGGAAACAGGACCCAAGAAAAATCCAAATCACTTTCCCATAGCTATTCAGTGACAACTGCCAGACACCTAATCCAGTGTTCTTTCTACTACACAATATCAACTACAATATTGATATTTATGCTCTCATTAATTTAAAAATTATATATGTATATGCAAACATATATATAAACTGAAACAACATATAAATACAAAAGAATGTTTTCTCTAAAGCTACGATCTGCCAGATACATCACTATTTCCATTTAAATACAATCAATCATTTATAAAATTCGAACAGATAATACACTGGGAAGTACCTAGCACAGTACTGGCACACACCAGGCGTTTCATAAATAAAAGTTCTTTTCAAAGTTCAAAGCAATATATAAATATAATATGTTTGTATTGTATTTTAGGTGCATCTTTAGACTATTTTAGAAGTGTGATGCATTCTTGGAGGTAGAGGCAACTTAAATTCACTCATATTTGCTCAAAGAAGAGGAAGAAAAAGAGAAAACGTGGGCAAGTAACAGATACCAAGTCAAGAGGACAGAAAAAAAGTTCTCCAGAATCCAGTACCCAGAAATCTTTTCTCTATCTATAATCCCTCCCGAGGTTACCTTTTCATTTCACCGCTTTAAGTATCATCTATCCAACTACCTACTTGATATCACTACTTGATGTCTAATATGCATCTCAAACCAACAGGGACAAAACTGAATTCTGGATTTCTTCCCTACCTCCCTGCCTCCCAAAATATGTTCTTTCCTCAGTCTTCACCATATGACAATATATGAAAATTCCACTCTTGCAGCTGCTTAGGACAAAAAACTTGGTCACTCTCTCTCACATCCCATATCCAACCCAGTAATAAAAGGTGTCAGCTCTACCTTCAAAAACTGTCATAATATTTCCACTTATTACCTACAACCACTGCTACAATACTTGTCCAAGACACTCAACTTGACTAATAATAACCTCCTATGTTCTCCCTTTCATGTTCTTTCTTCCCTATGGTCTATTCTCTTCACAGCTGCCAATGATCTTAAAACATGGCAGATCTTTCACATGCCTAAAATGCTGATGGTTTTCCAAAGTCCTGATTCTGATTTACAAGGCTCTATATGAATTGGCCTGCATTCTATTGCTACAACCTTATTTCCTACTACTTTTCCTCTTATTACTTTACTCTGCTCCAGCCACAACTGGCCTCTGTGATGTTCTTTGAGTGCTCCAGGTACACACTCACTTCACTCCCGATATAATGTTACTTCTCCCAGATTTCCTCACAGCTTACTCCTTTATTTCCTTCAGAGAGGCCCGTTTTTGGCCACTATATATACAAGACAAGGCCACTATATATACATGACATTGCTCTAATAATGTCATCTCAAATACAAGTTTTTGCTCAGCTATAATTTTCCAGTCTTTTGTAAATAATCATACAAATTGTAAATTTCTTGAAGGATGCATGATGATCCTTCTTATTGATAGATTTTCCCCTCTTAACTGCTGGCTCTCTACCTCCTAGGTGCTCCAAATACACAAAAAAGAAAACTGGACACGCATGTCAAGAGAAGACATGAAACTCAGGGTATAAAAACTGATTAAAAATCACACAGCCAGGGAGGAGCTTCAAGATGGCGGACGAGTAAGACGTGGAGATCACCTTCCTCCCCACAAATACATCAGAAATACATCTACATGTGGAACAACTCCTACAGAACACCTACTGAACGCTGGAAGAAGACCTCAGACCTCCCAAAAGGCAAGAAACTCCCCACGTACCTGGGTAGGGCAAAAGAAAAAAGAAAAAAGAAAAAACACAGACAAAAGAATAGGGACAGGACCTGCACCAGTGGGAGGAAGCGTGAAGGAGGAAACGTTTCCACACACTAGGAAGCCCCTTTGCGGGTGGAGACTGCGGTGGAGGAGCGGGGGTAAGCTTCGGAGCCACGAGGAGAGTGCAGTAACGGGGGTGCGGAGGGCAAAGTGGAAAGATTCCCCCACAGAGGATCCGTGCCGACCAGCACGCACCAGCCCAAGAGGCTTGTCTGCTCACCCGCCAGGACGGGCGAGGGCTGGGAGCTGAGGCTCCGGCTTCGGTTGGATCCCAGGGAGAGGACAGGGGTTGGCTGCGTGAACACAGCCTGAAGGGGCTAGTGCGTCACAGCCAGCCGGGAGGGAGTTTGGGAGAAAGTCGGGACCTGCCTAAGAGGCAAGAGACTTTTTCTTGCCTCTTTGTTTCCTGGTGCGCCAGGAGAGGGGATTAAGAGTGCCGCTTAAAGGAGCTCCAGAGACGGGCGCAAGCGGCGGCTATCAGCGCGGACCCCAGAGACGGGCATGAGACGCTAAGGCTGCTGCTGCCGCCACCAAGAAGCCTGTGTGCGAGCACAGGTCACTATCCATACCCCCCTTCCGGGGAGCCTGTACAGCCCGCCACTGCCAGGGTCCCGTGATCCAGGGACAACTTCACCGGGAGAACGCACGGCACGCCTCAGGCTGGTGCAACGTCACACTGGCCTCTACCGCCGCAGGCCTGCCCCGAACTCCGTAACCCTCCCTCTCCCCGGCCTGAGTGAGGCAGAGCCCCCGAATTAGCTGCTCCTTTAACCCTGTCCTGTCTGAGCAAAGAACACACGCCCACAGGCGACCTACACGCAGAGGCGGGGCCAAATCCAAAGCTGAAGCCCAGCAGCTGTGCAAACAAAGAAGAGAAAGGGAAATCTCACCCAGCAGCCTCAGGAGCAGCAGATTAAAACACCACCATCAACTTGATGTACCCTGCATCTGTGGAATACCTGAATAGACAAGGAATCATCCCAAATTGAGGAGGTGGACTTCAGGAGCAACGATATATTTTTTTTCCCTTTTTCTCTTTTTGTGAGTCTGTATGTATATGCTTCTGTGTGTGATTTTGTCTATATAGCTTTGCTTTAACCATTTGTCCTAGGGTTCTGTCTGTACGTTTTTTTTGTTTGTTTTTGTTTTTTAGTATAATTTTCAGTGCTTGTTATCGGTGGATTTGTTTTTTGGTTTGGTTGTTCTCTTCTTTCTTCCTTTCTTTTTTAATTACTTTCAAAATTTTTTTTAATAATTACTTTTTGCTTTTATTTTAATAACTTTTTAACTTTATTTTATCTTTTTCTCTCTTTCTTTTCTTTTTTCGGCTTTTTATTCTGAGCCATGTGGATGACACGCTCTTGGTACTCCA
Organism: Grampus griseus; assembly: GCF_964374135.1. NCBI lineage: Eukaryota > Metazoa > Chordata > Mammalia > Artiodactyla > Delphinidae > Grampus > Grampus griseus. The sequence continues at coordinate 100,219,249 of NC_139018.1, forward strand.
GCCAGGTGTCAGGGCTGTGCCTCTGAGGGGGGAGAGCCAAGGTCCAACATAGACCTCCCAGCTCCACATAATATCAAAAGGCGAATATCATCTCCAAATCAACGCCAAGACCCAGCTCCACTCAACGACCAGCAACCTACAGTGCTGGACACCATATGCCAAACAACTAGCAAGTCAGGAACACAACCCCACCCATTAGCAGAGAGGCTGCCTAAAATCATAATAAGTCCACAGACACCCCAAAACACACCACCAGACGTGGACCTGCCCACCAGAAAGACAAGATCTAGCCTCATCCACCAGAACACAGGCACTAGTCCCCTCCACCAGGAAGCCTACACAACCCACTGAACCAACCTTAGCCACTGGGGGCAGACAACAAAAACAACAGGAACTATGAACCTGCAGCCTGTGAAAAGGAGACCCAAAACACAGTAAGTTAAGCAAAATGAGAAGACAAAGAAACACACAGCACATGAAAGAGCAAGGCAAAAATCCACCAGACCTAACAAATGAAGAGGAAATAGGCAGTCTACCTGAAAAAGAATTCAGAATAATGATAGTAAAGATGATCCAAAATCTTGGAAATAGAATGTAGAAAATACAAAAAACGTTTAACATGGACCTAGAAGAACTAAAGAGCAAACAAACAGCCATGAACACCACAATAAATGAAATTAAAAATTCTCTAGAACGGACCAATAGCAGAATAACTGAGGCATAAGAAAGGATAAATGATCTGGAATATAAAATAGTGGAAATAACTACTGCAGAGCAGAATGAAGAAAAAAGAATGAAAAGAACTGAGGACAGTCTCAGAGACCTCTGGGACAACAATAAACGCACCAACATTCGAATTATAGGGGTCCCAGTAGAAGAAGAGAAAAAGAAAGGGACTGAGAAAATACTTGAAGAGATTATAATTGAAAACTTCCCTAATATGGGTAAGGAAATAGTTAATCAAGTCCAGGAAGCACAGAGAGTCCCATACAGGGTAAATCCAAGGAGAAACACGCCAAGACACATATTAATCAAACTGACAAAAATTAAATATAAAGAAAAAATATTAAAAGCAGCAAAGGAAAAACAACAAATAACATACAAGGGAATCCCAATAAGGTTAACAGCTGATCTTTCAGCAGAAATTCTGCAAGCCAGAAGGGAGTGTCAGGACATATTTAAACTGATGAAAGGGAAAAACCTACAACCAAGATTACTCTGTCCAGCAAGGATCTCATTCAGATTTGACAGAGAAACTGAAACCTTTACAGAGAAGTAAAAGCTAAGAGAATTCACAACTGAACCAGCTTTACAACAAATGCTAAAGGAACTTCTCTAGGGAGGAAACCCAAGAGAAGGAAAAGACCTACAATAACGAACCCAAAACAATTAAGAAAATGGTAATAGGAACATACATATCAATAATTACCTTAAATGTAAATGGACAAAGTGCTCCCACCAAAAGACACAGATTGGCTGAATGGATACAAAAACAAGACCCATACATATGCTGTCTACAAGAGACCCACCTGAGACCTAGGGACACATAGAGACTGAAAGTGAGAGGATGGAAAAAGATATTCCATGCAAATGGAAATCAAAAGAAAGCTGGAGTAGCAATTCTCATATCAGACGAAATAGACTTTAAAACAAGGATTATTACAAGAGACAAAGAAGGACACTACATAATCATCAAGGTATCAATCCAAGAAGAAGATATAACAATTGTAAATATTTATGCACCCAACATAGAAGCACCTCAATACATAAGACAAATGCTAACAGCCATAAGAGGGGAAATCGACAGTAACACAATCATAGTAGGGGACTTTAACACCCCACTTTCACCAATGTACAGATCGTCCAAAATGAAAATAAATAAGGAAACACAGCTTTAAATGATACATTAAACAAGATGGACTTCACTGATATTTATAGGACATTCCATTCAAAAACAAGAGAATACACTTTCTTCTCAAGCGCTCATGGAACATTCTCCAGGATGGATCATATCTTGGGTCACAAGTCAAGCCTTGGTAAATTTAAGAAAATTGAAATTGTGTCAAGTATCTTATCTGACCACAACGCTATGAGACTAGATATCAATTACAGGAAAAAATCTGTAAAAAATACAAACACATGGAGGCTAAACAATGCACTACTTAATAACCAAGAAGTCACTGAAGAAATCAAAGAGGAAATCAAACAATACATAGAAACAAATGACAAAGAAAACACGATGCCCAAAATCTATAGGATGCAGCAAAAGCAGTTCTAAGAGGGAAGTCGATAGCAGTACAATCTTACCTTAAGAAACAAGAAACTCTCAAATAAACAACCCAACCTTACACCTAAAGCAATTAGAGAAAGAAGGACAAAAAAACCCCCAAAGTTACCAAAAGGAAAGAAATCATAAAGATCAGATCAGAAATAAATGAAAAAGAAATGAAGGAAACGATAGCAAAGATGAGTAAAAGTAAAAGCTGGTTCTTTGAGAAGATAAACAAAATTGATAAACCATTAGCCAGACTCATCAAGAAAAAAAGGGAGAAGACTCAAATCAACAGAACTAAAAATGAAAGAGAGGAAGTAACAACTGACACTGCAGAAATACAAAGGATCATGAGAGATTACTACAAGCAACTCTTTGACAATAAAATGGACAACCTGGAAAAAATGGACAAATTCTTAGAAATGCACGACCTTCTGAGATTGAACCAGGAAGGAATAGAAAATATGAACAGACCAATCACAAGCACTGAAATTGAAACTGTGATTAAAAATCTTCCAACAAACAAAAGCCCAGGACCAGATGGTTTCACAGGCGAATTCTATCAAACATTTAGAGAAGAGCTAACACCTATCCTTCCCAAACTCTTCCAAAATACAGCAGAGGGAGGAACTCTCCCAAACTCATTCTACGAGGCCACCATCACCCTGATACCAAAAACAAAGATGTCACAAAAAAAGAAAACTACAGACCAATATCACTGATGAACATAGATGCAAAAATCCTCAACAAAATGCTAGCAAACAGAATCCAACAGCACATTAAAAGGATCATACACCATGATCAAATGGGGTTTATCCCAGGAATGCAAGGATTCTTCAATATATGCAAATCAATCAATGTGATATACCATATTAACAAATTAAAGGAGGAAAACCATATGATCATCTCAATAGATGCAGAGAAAGCTTTTGACAAAATTCAACACCAATTTATGATAAAAACCCTCCAGAAAGAAGGCATAGAGGGAACTTTCCTCAACATAATAAAGGCTATATATGACAAACCCACAGCCAACCTCGTGCTCAATGGTGAAAAACTGAAACCATTTCTACGAAGATCAGGAACAAGACAAGGTTGCCCACTCTCACCACTATTATTCACATAGTTTTGGAAGTCTTAGCCACAGCAATCAGAGAAGAAAAGGAAATAAAAGGAATCCAAATCGGAAAAGAAGAAGTAAAGCTGTCACTGTTTGCAGATGACATGATACTATACATAGAGAATCCTAAACATGCCACCAGAAAACTACTAGAGCTAATCAATGAATTTGGTAAAGTAACAGGATACAAAATTAATGCACAGAAATCTCTTGCATTCTTATACACTAATGATGAAAAATCTGAAAATGAAATTAAGAAAACACTCCCATTTACCATTGCAACAAAAAGAATAAAATACCTAGCAACAAACCTACCTAAGGAGACAAAAGACCTGTATGCAGAAAATTATAAGACAATGTTGAAAGAAATTAAAGATGATACAAATAGATGGAGAGATATACCATGTTCTTGGACTGGAAGAATCAACATTGTGAAAATGACTATATTACCCAAAGCAATCTACAGATTCAACGCAATCCCTATAAAACTACCACTGGCATTTTTCACAGAACTAGAACAAAAAATTTCACAGTCTGTATGGAAACACAAAAGACCCCGAATAGCCAAAGCAATCTTGAGAAAGAAAAACAGAGCTGGAGGAATCAGGCTCCCAGACTTCAGACTATACTACAAAGCTACAGTAATCAAGACAGTATGGTACCGGCAGAAAAACAGAAATACGTATCAATGGAACAGGATAGAAAGCCCAGAGATAAACCCACACACCTATGCTCACCTTATCTTTGATAAAGGAGGCAAGAATATACAATGGAGAAAAGACAGCCTGTTCAGTAAGTGGTGCTGGGAAAACTGGACAGCTACATGTAAAAGAATGAAATTAGAACACTCCCTAATACCACACACAAAAATAAACACAAAATGGATTAAAGACCTAAATGCAATGCCAGACACTATCAAACTCTTAGAGGAAAACATAGGCAGAACACTCTATGACATCAATCACAGCAAGATCCTTTTTGATCCACCTCCTAGAGAAATGGAAATAAAAACAAAAATAAACAAGTGGGACCTAATGAAACTTAAAAGCTTTGGAACTTATTCCAAAGGCAAAGGAAACCATAAAGAAGATAAAAAGACAACCCTCAGAATGGGAGAAAATATTTGCAAAAGAAGCAACTGACAAAGGATTAATCTCCAAAATTTACAAGCATCTCATGCAGCTCAATATCAAAAAAAGAAACAACCCAATCCAAAAATGGGCAGAAGACCTAAAGAGACATTTCTCCAAAGATGATATACAGATTGCCAACAAACACATGAAAGGATGCTCAACATCACTAATCATTAGAGAAATGCAAATCAAAACTACAATAAGATATCATCTCACACTGGTCACAATGGCCATCAACAAAAAATCTGCAAACAATAAATGCTGGAGAGGGTGTGAAGAAAAGGGAACCCTCTTGCACTGTTGGTGGGAATGTAAATTGATACAGCCACTATGGAGAACAGTATGGAGGTTCCTTAAAAAACTACAAATAGAACTACCGTATGACCCAGCAATCCCACTACTGGGCATATACTCTAAGAAAACCATAATTCAACAGTAGTCATGTACCACAATGTTCATTGCAGCTCTATTTACAATAGCCAGGACATGGAATCAACCTAAGTGTCCATCGACAGATGAACGGATAAAGAAGATGTGGCACATATATACAATGGAATGTTACTCAGCGATAAAAAGAAACGAAATTGAGTTATTTGTAGTGAGGTGGATGGACCTAGAGTCTGTCATACAGAGTGAAGTAAGTCAGAAAGAGAAAAACAAATACCGTATGCTAACACATATATATGAAATCTAACAAAAAAAAAAACAATGGTCATGAAGAACCTAGGGGCAACACGGGAATAACTACTCAGACCTACTAGAGAATGGACTTGAGGACACGGGGAGGAGGAAGGGTAAGCTGGGACAAAGTGAGAGAGTGGTAGTGTATATATGGACATATATACACTACCAAATATAAAATAGATAGCTAGTGGGAGGTAGTCACATAGCACAGGGAGATCAGCTCGGTGCTTTGTGACCAGCTATAAGGGTGGGATAGGGAGGGTGGGAGGGAGGGAGATGCAAGAGGGAAGAGATATGAGGATATACGTATATGTATAACTGATTCACTTTGTTATAAAACAGAAACTAACACACCATTGTAAAGCAATTATACTCCAATAAAAATGTTAAAAAAAAATCATGTAGCCCATACAGTTGGCCCACACATCTCCTTCATAATTATCATTCTTCCTACATCTATATCTCACTCTGGAGCTTAATATAGCATATGGGGAAAATGATGTTAAATCCCCATAATGAAATAAAACTACTGTTTTATACTTTATTCTCCCTTTGAAAATTAAAAGCCAAAGAAGAAATACAGAGTATCAAGAATAGTGTTTCTCAAACTCTGTTCCGCAAGAAATGTTAATAGGTATTGAGCAAATAAAGGGTTCAATAGCTAAATAAGTCTGGGGAATACATATAATATCATTACTTAGAGATTTACAATGTTCATTAGCATATTAAAATTTCTGAGGAATCCTGTTGTGAAAAAGAAACAACGATTTAATTTTGTAAATCTAGGCCTTTACCAAATTCATTTACCAATAGCAATTGGTGGGGGGGGGGGGGGCGGGAACATGTATTAACAACTGATGGAAAATTGCCGGGGAAACCCAGAATCGAAAGATCTTGCCAGAACTCCTCAAGGATAGGTAGCAACCCAGTCACAACATAGGTGATCCCAAATTTATTTGGAAATTCTACTTTTATGATCTCTCCCAATGAAGAACCACAAGCCGATTTCATGATTATCTAATGACTAGAATGGAAAGCAAAGTGAGCACCAATGCTGAATAAACTGACATGCCAGTTTAATCAATAACAAGAAAATGTAATGAGCTAATTAGTGAGGTGGCAAAACTTGATTACATGATCATACTGAATAAATCCACTGACTTCTGGTTTTGGCAAAGGCGCTGTTATTGTTCTTTCAAGCACTTAAGAACAGGATCAGTGATGCATTAAACTTTTCAGCCCAAAGGATGACTTAACTGCTTCAGGAAAAGAACCAGTAAGTAAAACATCAGAGTTCAAGAGATGGGTATAAGCACTAATACTGGGTCCCAAAAATTACGCAGCAGAACTAAATACAGTTCTTTGCCAGAGTTCATATATCAAGCAGTAAGTGTCACTACTGCTTCCTCTATCCCTGGCAGCTATAAAAAACCACTCCTGGTCAATGATGCCAACATGTCTTATAATATGGGAGCTAAAAGTGGGAATAAAGTTTGAAGAGAAAGAGGAAAACAAGATTATGAGTCATCAATCTTCTTTATCAGTTCAAACTCATCTTTTCCCCTGCTCCTGATAATTACCTTTCCCAGAAGGTAATTCTTAGCCTCGAAATATCCAATCTTTTGGATATTCTTCCACTCATTTTCTCTTTTTTCCTTCATTCCAAGGTTTCCTATTTCTAGCTATCTTTCAGAATTTTCATGTAGGAACCACATCATCACCAGAAAGGAAGCAAGGAAAAGAAGTGGAAGTTTCACAGGTAATTCAGCATAAATTACAAATTAATCATGTCATTTGGAACAATGCTGCTTCCCTTGCAGAACAAATCTAACCAATGTTCTAAGTCATAATCTATCTTTTCTCTAAAACAACATTAAAGGAATAAAAACTGGCAAATCTCACCTGATGCTTCATGTAATGATGCATATAGGGTGTTGCAATTTTAATAACTTTGAGGCAAAACGGACATAGCAAGTTCTTAGTGTTTTCATGGGATGTTCTAAAATGAGTTTCTACATCAGAAAATGATGATGATCTATAATTGCAAACCTACAAAAAAAAGAGATTTAGTTTAACTTGAAAACTTATAATGATATCCAATTTCAAAGTTAAGAATGATAGGTCACTTGTTCAGAAGAATATTTTGTACTATTAATTCAGCTCTGATGCCTACGCAACCAAGAATTCCATTAATGCAAACATCGAAAGATAATCTTTGAGACAGAAGCGTCATTACCTTTCAAAGCTTAAGGATACTTCCCCAAATATAACTACATTCCCTTATTTTTATCAGATATTTTATCTGTCACCCCCAATCTTGACTTGAGTTTTCAAACTCTGACACCTCTGGTACTATAAAGTTCTTCTGCTATATAAAATAGCATCTTCCTTTAGATTATAAATGGCCTCCAGGCTATGGAAGTGACAATTTATTTTTATCTTACTTTCTCATTCCTCCAAATTCTGGAAAAATACTAGTCCCAAAGCATTTGGTAGGGTTCTCTGAAGTAAAAGCATTGTATATTTCCCGTGTATGCCTACATTCTTCCCTACAGGGTAAGATAAGTTCATGTTTGTCTTTCTGCCACAGGGCTTTTCTTTGTCTAGTACAGGAGTGGGCAAACAATGGCCTATGGGCCAATTCCAACTGTCTGCTGACCCTACATAACAATGTATGAGTTATGCCAAGGGACTTCCTACTAATAAATTATTTACAGAAGATACTTTAATTTTAGCAACCAATTTTATCGAAATGGTTAGAAAAATAAAATATATTTCATGATGTGAAAATTATATGAAATTCAAATTTCAGTGTCCATAAATAAAGTTATATTGAAACACAGTCATACCCATTCATCCACTTATTGTCTATGGCTGCCTGTGTGCTACAATGGCAGAGTTGATTAGTTGCAACGAAGACCTATGATCCTCAAAGCCTGAATACTTACTATCTTGCCCTTTATATAAAAAATTTGCTGATGCCTGGCCTAATAGGTTTAAATCTTGTAACCAAAACAAAAGATAATAAACAAACCAAACAAACACGATGTATACAATAAAATATGTGTATACCTGGCAAATATATGGCATTTCACCAGGTTTATGATTGTCCTTCATATGTTGTAAAAGAATATGCTCTGTTTCAAATGATAATTCACATATTTTGCAAATGGCTGAAAGTGGGGGAAAAAAGACATTACACCATTTTAAGATATATATATACACAGAAGTATTCAATCATTATGTTGTACACCTGAAACTAATACAATGTTATATGTCAATTACACTTCAATTTTCTTAAAAAGTATCCTATCGAGGCAAATAAACAAAATCAGATATATACATATGTAATTCATTTTGTACATCTATATCAACAACAATAATAACAGTAGTAGTATTGGTGGTGGTGGTAGTGGTGAACAGTTCCATAGTTGTTAACTGTGTGCCATGCACAGTTCTAAGGACTTTACTTACATTAACTCACTCAGTTCCCATCAAAACATTATGAAGCAGGTATTTTTATTATCCCCATTATTCAAATATTAAGTGACCTGTCTGAGATCACATTAAGATCACATATTAAGAGGCAGAGCTTGGATGTGAACCCAAGCTGTCTTGCTCCAAAATCTGTGATTTTAACTACCGTTGTATTTACTTTTCTTATTCAAGTTTAAAAGAAGGGCACTGATTTCATATTTGAAAACTATTATCTGAGGCTTCTAATTTAGTCCCCCACATGTAATGCACAGGTTATTTACCATAGTGAATTACTTACAAGAGGGACTTTAACTTCAGTAACTAATTTTATTTAAAACTTTATATAAGTTAAAAATTAACTTTTTCAACTTTACTCTCAAATTTCAAAGTCATCTTCTTATTTTTCTAACACACTTGTTCAGAGTTCAGTAACAAACTTTTCTCAGAGTTTACATTGTTAAAATCAAAATACTCAATACTTAAATGAAATTGTAACTTACTAGAAAATTCATGGGGTGTGTGTGTACTTTCAATGTGACACTGCAGTTGAAATGGTGTGGGAAACTGACGGTAGCAGTGCTGGCAGGTGGTGTGGTTTTCCCAGCTTTCACTGCTCTGCTTCTCAAGTTCCAAATGATGTTTCATGTGGTTCATAAACCTATAAATGATTGTCAACAGGTGCAAAAATTCAGATTTAAAAACAAAAATCTCACAAATAAGTACTTGAATCTAAATCTTAAAATTAGAGATATGATTACTGAAAATAAAATCTCAAAAGTCCTAAAGTCCTCTAGAAAAGTGTGCACTTTAAATAATCACTTTTATTAAGTAACTAAGTCAACATCTTTTCATCCTTGTTTTAAAATAAATAGTTATTATGAATTTGAAATATCACTAATTTGCTCTCTTGATCATTTCAGATTATTAAAATTTTTTTAAAGATAAAACAGCAGGTTTCTTCTCCATACAAGAAATACTACTTACATTTTTAAATAAAATACTGAAAGGAAGGAAACTCTACCACCAAAAGCAGCTACAGAGTCATGAGAGAAATCTCTTAAGCTATGAAGATATACATTAAATTCTAGCTGCTTAAAAGACAAATTACTGGTATTTTTACTTGTGTCTTGGTTTCTAAATGCATGTAATAGCAATTTTAATGCCTACAATTACAAGAACCTTTTGTCTTATTTAATGATACTGGTTTACTGTTAGCAAAGACTGTTCATTTTAACTTGCAGACTGTGCCCTTTGTAGGCAACGTCCATTTTTCAGTTTTACATTCTGCTATTTCAGCTTCCCTAAAAAGGCTTCTTATGAGCAGGAACTATGACCTTCCACAACAGAGAGTGCAATATAAATGGGAATGCCTATTTAAAAGAGCTTACTGAAGCTTTTTGCTGAATTTGAAAGTAAAGTTATTCAATCAAAATAACAATTTTTAGACGGGGTCAACTATTAACAATTACTCACTTTGAGTCACTACAGGAAATAATGTTGAAATTAAGTGATAATATCATCAATCTGGAAAGCAATCATCATAAAGGTTATAACATTTATTTTTTTTCACACCTCACATAACGCTACTCTTTAGTACAGGTTATGGTACACTTTGAAATATCTTTTAGACTTCCTTTGGTTTTTACACCAGCTCTACAAACACCTATAGGAAATCCTAGTCTTGGCTAAATATTTAGATATAGAGAAAATGTCATGAGCCATTAAACGCTCAGCTTACGACTTTCAGCAATTAAAATGTATCTAAATAAAATGATTTCTTAACTAGCAAGCTTTCTCTCAATTATTATATGGGCCCCCATCAGGAGCTCATACTACTTAAACCAACATGGAAATGAGGGAAACAAAAAAAGCAAACATCTTGCAAGGATATTCACAGAATAAAATAAACCTGTTCTGGGTGACACTCAATGTAGGGGAAAAAACACCATACGCTGACAAGGCAGAGAACAGAAATCTACAGCTATCAGCTTCTTACCATTCTCTACAAATATCAATTTACCCTCCCAGTTTTTACTACCAAGGTAAAATATTACTTAACATATTGAACTTCTTTGGTTATAAACTGTTTTCTATTAAGGTTACATTTACTAAACAATCAGTATTTCAAAAAAAGCTCAATTCCTGGATGTTACCAGGTGCTGCTTGCTTAAAATTTCTAGATATTAGGACACTCTAGAAATATGTAACTAGTATTCTGAAACAATAACAAAAAAAAGAAAATTTTTACTTTCATATGTTTAATATTAATGTGTTAATCTCAAAGGAAAATAAAAAAACTACTGCTGAAATAAATTCTAATATCATATATATATAACATTTAAGAATAACAAAGAACTAAGCAGGGGAGCCATATTTCTATGCACTTTACTATATTAACATGATTTTTCTCGTGTATTTTACTATTAAAATGGTAAAAATGTGAAAATAGGGGAAAGAGTTCTATTGTAATATTGTTTCAGTGTTATATCTCGAAGTACAATATTCCTTCTGTTAAGCTACTGGGATCATTAGCTATTGATGGCTGTTAAAACTTGATGAAAGGAGATAAATGTGAAAACTTATATGAAATAATATACGTAAAAGAATTTTTAAAACTATAAAGCACTACCATAAAAAATAATTATTATAGGAGTTTATCACAGTGTATTTCAGGGTTTTTCTATATGCTTCTTCTTGGACCCAAGAACTCACAGGAAAATAAAATAAATGCTGGGTCTACAAGTAAACTACAGGTACCTAAGAATGCTAATTACAAATAATAGTCACCAAGGGTAAATATAAAAAGTTATGCATACGTATGTTTGTACACACACATGCCTCAACTGATGGAAGTACATTGACATCTGCAACTTACTTTGAAATGCATAAAAAAACCCAGATAGTTTGAAGGAAGGATGAATAGCTATATGATGAAGCAAGTACAGTTAAATGTTAATGATAGAATCAAGATGATGAGTATACAAGTGTCCATTACAAAATATTTTTAAATTTGTTGAATGTTGAAAATCTTTATAATAAAATGATGGTAAAAAACCTTACCAAATATAAATGTCAAGCTATGTAACCAATAAAAATATCAATCAATATGTCTTCTCATTTTATTCTTGTAACTAACTCTTTTATGGGATTTGAGCATTAAACAAGATTAGTATATAAGACGTCAAACTGGACAAAACATAAATAGGTGGTTCTTCTTGTGGTGTGAAAAAAAATAAAATTCAAAAGCAGCTAAATATGAAAATTATCTCATGAAAATTCCTAGATCACTGACAATATAGGTAAAAGAAGTTAATTTTGTTTTATTTGAAATAAAGTTTGTCCTTTCTTAAGTTATTTTAAAGAAATACAACTAACTGGATCCAAGAGTCAACTCTAAAATATAAGAAAGGACAAAAGCTTTTTAACAAGAGAATATGTCTTCATTCTTAGTGCAAAGTGTTAAAATCTCTTATCTAGAATAACGTTTAAAAATGCAAGATAAAGATACAACATTTATATCTGTAGCATTCCAATTTTCAAGTAGAGATAAAAATAAATGCTAACATACCTGATATTATTTTTAAGAATTTTCAAGCAACTGAAGCATTTAAAGGTTGTGTAAGTCTTCTGTTCTTCCTGGACATCTCCTTCATGTTTTCCATAATAAAAGTCATTAACTAACATGATCAGTTTTCCTTTTTCTGAATCAACAGTCTTACTTTTATTTGCTGTACTTGAAAATTCTGTTTTAGCCAGTCCCAAAAAGTTATTTATCATGTCTGGACAACAGTACTGAAAGAGAAAAAACAGAAGTCTTATTTATCTCTTAAAACAATTAGAAACCAAAAATACGGTTCTTTGTTTACAACTAAGGTCAGACCATGTAAAACTATGCTTGGCGATATATCTGGAAAAATATTCACCAAAAGCTTGTGGTGCGTATACATACTCTCAAAATCTCAAACAATAAACATCTATTATCTTAATTTAAAAAAAATTTTTTAAAGAAAGAAAAGAAAAACCTTAAAACCAAGACTCGACTATTGATCTAATAGTCTTTTCCTTATAATTTCTTTTCAGATGTAAATATTTAACAACATTTAAATTAAAACTAAACATTGTTCATATCCATGCCATGACAGAGTACAGAATGGAAATGTAGTTTTACATGCTATAATGTATATGTTTAACTATATATATACTAAATATCATAATATCTGGTTGGAACTGGATATTGAGCACAGCTAACCTGCCATTTCTTAGACTCAAGGTGCTAAAAAATGCATAGGGAAAAAATAAAGAACCATCGGTCATGTCTTGAAAGCTTCAACAGTTACATCTTGAAATCTAGAATGCTTATATATTTGACGGGGAAATTTAGTTCCTCATCTGGAAAATCAAGATGTCATATAAACTGGTTCCAATATGAAACACTTTCATACATGAGCTTTTTTTTTCCAACAAGATAATTAATTTATTGTACATAATTTTCAGTTTTAGAATATCTCTAAGGCAGTTTTACTCAGAGGGCTATCCAAGGAAGACCTGCATTAGAAAAACCAGAAGTGCTTGTCAAAATGCTAATTCCTGGGCCTACTTCAGACCAATAAGCCACAAAGTCTAGAGGTAGAGCCCAGAAATCTATATTTTTTAACAAGGCACCTACGTAATTCTTTTACAACATAAACCAACTGACTTAAACTCTTCCTAAACATGTTAGCTCATAAATTAGTAGCATCATAAGAAAGTCTGAAAATCTAAACACAACTCTATTCCATTTCTAAGAATAACAAAATCCACTTCCTCTCCTGCCATACTGAAATGTTACATTATTGGTGAAACTTTCTGTGTCACATGAGAAACTGGACTTTTGATGCAAGACAGACCTATAATATTTCCTTCGATTGCACTTATTTTGTTCACTTGTCAATTCTGAAACCTACAGAGGAAAAGAACACACACAAAAAATCTGAAATAGATCCAAAAGAGAGGAGAAAAAAATACTAAATAAAATGAACTGACAAAAAAGTGACATAATTTATGCTTAGGAGTTAAGGTTGCACCCATAAGCTTAATTAGGATAAGGGTATTAATTCTCTAAGACAACATGACCCTCTGTAGTCTACCACTCTGAATAAACACAATTGAAATGAAACCACAATAAAAAGAGGGAAATGAGAAAGGTTTTGCTACCTATGTTTCTAGATTCTTCTTGAGACACATAATATTTAAGAGCTCAAACTTAAGAAAGTCACACTGGGGTTTCCCTGGTGGCACAGTGGTTAAGAATCCACCTGCCAATGCAGGGAACATGGGTTCGAGCCCTGGTCTGGGAAGATCCCACATGCCACGGAGCAACTAAGCCCATGCACCACAACTAGTGAGCCTGCAATCTAGAGCCTGCGAGCCACAACTACTGAAGCCCGTGCACCTAGAGCCCGTGCTCTGCAACAGAAGAAGCCACTGCAATGAGAAGCCCACGCACTGCAACAAAGAGTAGCCCCCACTCGCTGCAACTAGAGAAAGCCTGCTTGCAGCAACGAAGACCCAACACAGCCATAAATAAATAAATAAATAAATAAATAAAATTTATTTAAAAAAAAAAAGTCGCACTGTTACAAAGGACTTTAGAAAGCTAAAGTCTAAAAATGTTGTTTTTGACTTTAAGGACAAATGGAGAAAAGGATGAGTCAGAGTAAACTCACCAACACTATTAGAAAAATGATTTAATATATGTCTTACTACAAATGATGTGTATCAGTAACATCATTTTGATAGACAAAATTCCTCATCTTGGGCTTCCCTGGTGGCGCAGTGGTTGAGAGTCTGCCTGCCGACGTAGGGGACATGGCTTTGTGCCCCGGTCCCGGAAGATCCCACATGCCGCGGAGCGGCTGGGCCCGTGAGCCATGGCCGCTGAGCCTGCGCGGCCCGAGCCTGTGCTCCGCAACGGGAGAGGCCACAACAGTGAAAGGCCCGCGTACCGCAAAAAAAAAAAAAAAAAAAAAAAAAAAAAAAAAAAATCTTCATCTTATCTGCAGTTTTACTATAGGGATGATCTCAAACATCAATTGGAAAAAATTATAATGCACAAAATGACGTAATACAGAATAGTCTCACTAATTAGAAATGTGGAAAATCTTATATACTCAAACATTAAATCTGGCTTTCAGACTGTATGAGTTACTCTGAGTCATATTTGAGAATTGATTCTCTTCTGAAATCTATAAAATAATCTATGTAATCTACAGTAGAGTGTGCTGCAAGGTTTATATTCTCCAGAAATGTCTAATTTAGTACATCTATAAACGTTTGTTACCCTAAATACTCATAAATGCATTATAGACGATAAATTGTTTGCTGTTCTTCCAGTTTCTTTTTTGTTCTACAGAAAAGATAGGACCAGATTTTAAAAATAAACATGCAAATCTCATTCACAATATCCTTTAAACAATGTTTCATATTCCTATAAAATAGCTGAATGATAAACCACTGACAACCAAGAATGGATGAGGTGCACTGAAGAAGGTTGGGGGATTTAGTAATTGAGAAGACAGTATCTTACAGAAAATATCCAAAAGGCAAGAAAGTAAGTTAAGAAATGAGAACTAGGCTTAGATTTAAAGTTTTATGGTAAGACAGAACAAGTGATGGATGGCACGGCTGAGCTATGGCCCAACACTAACTGGTCACCTTTTATTCAGCCCTAGTACCCTTTTGGTTCTAGCCCTTCACTGTAACCCCAGGTTCATCCCTCATTTCCTGGGTTAGTCATTCTGCAAATATTAAACACTTTAATGCCATATACTATAATTTGACAAACAGTAGATAACATCTAAACACCATTCTAATCTTTACTCCTCCCAATAGATATACCATGTTCTGTTGCTTTGTTAGTACCTAAAAATTTAGATGGGATTTCCAGAGCAAAGAAGGGGTACCATTTTTAAATAGTAAAAAAAACCTTCCCATATGGTCATCCTACATAAGTCAACATTTTTCCCTTCTCCTTGTGAGATACATCCAAAAAACCACAACAACCAAATTCCAAAAATTTAATTTTCATTAAAACTCAAAGTCAGAATCCACAGACTCCACAACATATGAAAGCACTACCAAAAGCAGCCAGATCAGGCAGAAGACAGGCAGCTGGAAGCCGACCAGAGAAGTCAAAAGAACTCAATGTTAACAGACCTTAGAAAGTGTCAGGAAAACATATATTCTAAGGTGAAATACACATCATGAAGTGCAAATCTATGTTCTTTGTTTGCAAAACCAAGTGTAGGAGCTGGAGCAAGAAGGATGGCAGAAATTCCTCAAACCTCATTCAGTACAGAGAAACAGAAAAGGAATGCTACACATAAAATCAGACACACAAGTTACACTTACAGGAAGAAGTTGTATAAACCAGCTAATAGGCTGTGAGATTATCCTGGCAACTTATGCTTCCCAAAAGGAGCTTTGTACAAAACAACTAACCCAAGAAAATCTAACTTGTTCAATATGATAGGAACTTACATCTAAACAAAAATACTTTAAGATAAACTGAGGAAGTGTAAAATTCTCACAAAAACACCTTAGAGCAGATGCAGATGAAAATAGGGGCCAAAATTTTTGCCATAAATTTAAAAAAACTTAATGAAGCAACTGTGTCTATTCGGAAAACCAAAAAGCAAGAAGAGATGGCAAGACATAAAGAGTGGCAAAATCAAGAGTAAAAGTAGAGAAAAAAAATAAAACCAGATAGCTAAACACAAATTAGAAAAGTACACAGGTGAACAGATGTTGGAAAATAAAATAAATTAGAAAAGCTTAGTAAATTAAAAGAAAGAGGGAAGGGGAGGGGAGAGGAGAGGAGAGAAGAAGGAAGAGAGAAAGAATTAAAAGGATTAGGAAGAAAATCACAAATATGCCAAAGGACATTGAACAAATGAACAAATGAGTACTGGACAACACCCAGCCCCCCAAATAACAAAACAATTGTATGGAATTTAAAGATACAAATCAAGAAAACTGCACTAAAATAAAGGAAGACACAAATTTACAAGCTGAAAGAACATGCTGTATGTCAGAGAAGACTGATCCAAAATTCTCAACACGAAGTCACTGTAGAATTATCAGTCTTTCAAAATAAAGAATCCTCTGGACAGCCAGGCAAAAAGAGCAAATCATTTATAAAGGGCAAAATAATTCAAACTTATCCCAAATTCTTAACAACAACATTAGATATTGTAAAACAAAAGCAACATTAGATATTGTAAACATTTGATATTGTAAAACAAAAGCAACACCAGATATAAAGTGGGATCCAACTTTATATCTGGCCAAACTGTCTTTCATGAATGGACTATAGTCAAACTGTTTTGAACATGAAAGAACTCAAAGAATACTGTTCTCAGGCCCTTCCTCAGGAAATTACTATGGGATGAACTTTAGTCAAACAAGAGATAACCAAAGGAACCATAACAAAAAGACTGGTGATGAGCACTGAATATATTTACTGTGGAAAAGGATTAAAACAAATATGGACATAAGGTTAAGAAAACTGAATGAAAATGTCATATGCCCTGACAATGGAAAAATGATACAACCAACAAATAAAAACTAAAAGGAGGTAAAAGGACAATAAGTATGAGGTAAAGAGAGTTCATAGATCGCTTTACATATGGTAGCAGTATATCAAGGAATATAATTTAGAGCTACCAAATAAAGAAGTGCAGGTATGAGCATTTTCAATAGTACAAAGAAATAGTACACTCAAAGATAATATTGACTAAAATCAGTAGGAGAGAAGGTAAGGATGGGGTTAAGAATAGGAAATTTAATGCTACTTTAATCAATTTTAATAGCAGAGAATAGCCAAAGGAATAGAAGACTACTGGAATTATATTAACATTAAAATTAGAAGGATAAAAAGGAAAACAAAAATACAACTTCCCTAAAAACCCAAATTACATACATGTAAAGCAACAACATAGTAAAAGAAAGAAAGAGAGAGAGAGAGAGAGGAAGAAAAGAGTTAGCAAAAAATTGTGACAGAACCAAGATCAAATAAACCTATCACATCTATGAAAATAAGTAAATTTAACTCAACTACTGAAACAAAAAAGATTTTCATTATAGGATCACAACTTTCTGCTTAAAGCAAGAGGCATACTTAAAACAAAGCCACTCAAAAGGGTTGAAAATAAAAGGATAAACAAAGAATACACTAGGCAAATAGAAACCAGAAGAAAACAAGGGGTGAGCCTAAAAGTCATTAAACTTTAAAACAAAAAAGGACATTTTATAAAAATGCTAAAGGATGCATTCACAATACAGTTATAAAAGAAATTCATCTGTATCACAAATAATAGCAACAATCTTAAAACAGAATTGCAATAAAGCAAAAAAATATATTGGTGGTGAAAGATGTGGATTGAGATGTGGTATTTCTCAATCCATGACAGAGCAAGTAAACAAAAAAATAAGTTATAGAAATCTAAATAATGTAATTAATAAGCTAGATCTGGTTGATAAATATCAAATTCCCTAAAAAGAAATAATGTACCTATCTTCAAGTTAAATAGCCCATACACTTGTCAAAAGGGGAATAATAATAAGTATTTGGGAGAACTTGAGCTTTTTACCATTAAGTTTGAATACCAGTTATGCCAATTAACTGGCTATAAAACAATGAGAAAAATGTCTATCTCAAAGAATTTTCTAAGGATTAAATGAAATATGTATTTAAAGCTTAGTAGTCTCACATGGTCTCAGGTAAGTATATTGTTGTTATTACTGTAGCATATTTGAATTATGTTTTAGGTATTCTTCATTGAAAGAAAACATTATTTCTGTGGTACAGTCATCTACTTATCTATAATAAAAGCAAAAAAATCGTTTACAAATAATATAAAAATCTTATTTTTTTCAAAATAGAAATTATTATTGTAAATTATAATTTATGTATAAAATGCATAATCTAGAACATAAAGTCTCCATAATTTTATACTTCCCTGTCTGAGATCTGGTGACTATTCTCTAAGATGTCTTTATGATATAAAGGAATATAATAAGTTATTCATAATACATTCAACTTAGTTCAATAATATGTCTTAGAGCTATCTTCCCATATCATCATTCTAGAGATTCCATCCTTTTTAAAAATGCTGAATAGTGTTTTATTATATGAATATTATATGAAGTTGTGATTGTTTCTAATATGAGTAATCACAAACAATGCTATAATATGTTTTGGAAGTAAAGCTACCTTTTGGAAAATGATCGCCAGTCTCACCAGGTACAGTATATATAATGTGCTACAGCTTGTACACAAAACAGAAAAGAAGAGCACTTGTGTTCACCTGTTTATGCAGAAAGAAGACCAGGCAGGATAGAAAACAAACTAATAAAAATTATTTTCTTTGAGAGTCATACTGGGAACCAGGTAAATAAGCGACAGGGATAAGAGTTTTTACTTGTATGCCTTTGTAAACTTTTCAATTTTGAATCATATGACTATTACCTATTTAAATAACTAAAGATAACTAAAGAATTTAACCCTTTCTTTTTTCCCTATGTCCAAAATGCAAAACATGAAAAAACATCAGGTTATCTCATCAAAATATTACATAAATAGGAAAACCGAAAGCACTTGTACAGGTTAATTCTCATATAAGAACAAACCACAAAGTGCAATTATCAGGGAGTACATACTGCGAGCTAGAAGTAGTCACAGACCAAATAGTTTTGTATTTAAATAAAGAGACTATATTTAAAATAAAAAAGTTCCTTTATTTTTTTCTCCTTTTTTTGTAAAATACTGAATTTCAAAAAAGATTTGTCAATCCCTGAAACAGTGAGCAATCCCTGAAACTTTTCCTTAGATATTTCTTTACCATTGCATCCTTCTCCTTCCTTCTTTTCTCCATATGATCTACACTGCCTTTTTTCTTGTCTCTTTCCCCCTTCCTTGCATTTATACCGGGCACAGAAGAGGAATACAGGCTATTTTTCCATAGACACAGCAGGGTACTGTAATATCTACCAAAATATTTTAAGTGAAGTGTTACCTAAACCTCCTATTTCATTTGTACTTTGAAAATTTCTTAAAATCTAATTTCAGGATCTTCTCATACCAATAAAAAGCTCAAATTAATTTATAACAATTACACAAACTATATTCTGGACTAAGTTAAAACAATTATTTCATATAAAATCCTCCATCATTTGGAGTTTATGCCTGAGTGCTGAAATTAAAGTAAAACTAAGATTTTCATTGTGTAACATGATATGCACATGTTAGTATGAACAAAAAAGATAACTAAAGGAACTGTTAACTTATATGAAATATTAAACACATAATAAAATGCCTATTTTTAAGAAGTTTCAAGTATGCATAAGCTAGTAAATAAGATATTCTGAACAATGCATTATTTTCATTTAAAATTAGAATACAATAAGCAGACATTATAATGTATATGAACAATTTTTTAAATTTGATGATTCAGAAGAAATTTTAAAATCTTATATAAAGACAATCGTTATGAATATAAACTTTTACCTAACATATGTAAATACCAATATGAGAATATTTCTTAACTAAGTATCTGAACAAATCATTATTTACTGCAAATCAATCAATATTTTTAGGGATTTGCAAACCTTTTTAAAATTAAATTTTGAAAAAGTTTTACCTTCATGTGATTTTTCAAAGGATCCAAAAGATTGAAATGAATATTGCACTTTGGACAAGCTCTCGGAAAAGGTGTTCCATTTTTAGATTGATTTGATGAGATACTTGTACCTAAAATAAATTCAAAATATATATGATTCAAAATTCATCACTTTTTAACCTTCAATAACCATTATTGATAGTCTGTATTACAATTTCTATAATTCATATATAAATACTATAATTTCTTTTTTATATGCTACATTTCATATTTACCTTTTGATGGCATAGCCTGGGGAGATGTCACTGAAAGAGATTTAACTGAAGAAAATACAGTTGAGGAATTTGTTCCAGAAACACCTTCACTGGGTTTAGACTTTTTTGGATTAACACTGTTTACTTCAGAAGTAGAAGGACGTTTTGATAAAAATGAACTTTCATTCATACCTATAATGATTTAAATAGTGAGAAAATATTTTTAAAGACTTTAGAACATTGTTTACAACTAAGTAAAAATACTTTGGAGTGAAATTAAATGTAATATAATTGAATTATCACATCATACAAATAACAATAAATAATGACAAAAATTGATGTGATCAAAAGTTAGGGGATATAAAGAAACTGTATAAGTATCTATTATATACTATATATATTCAAATTATTCATAAAATACCTTTCTATGTAAGGCAATACTAAATATAACTTCAAATAAAGAAATATATAAACAGCTATTATGAAAGAAGGCAGAGCAAGCAAAAACAAAAAAAAAGTTAAAGCACAAAGAATATGCCAGGGTTCCCACAAATGAATTAACTTTAGATGCTTAAGTGCGTGAGTTTGTTTAAAAAAAAAAACAACCCAAAATTTACAGAGACACTTTAGAAGCTTTTTATTTAATGACTTAAAATGTCTAATGAAAAGTTAGCTTTGTCCACCTAACTAAGAGGTGGTCTACTGATGGCTTTAGGTTATATTACCCATTTATTCCTACATACAAAGTGGAAACTACTCATCTTGAATGATAAAACCTCATTCATTCATGTGAAAGGGTTCATAATAGAAAGAGTTAGTATTATACTATGGTTTTCAAATTATCTTCCCCAGAGCTTAATGGGCTCCTCTTAGGGAATACCCTGGGTGTGTTTGACAGAGAAACTCTGCTTTTATATTTTACTTATTAGACTTTTGCATAAAATTTTGTTTTTACAGGAATTTCATTCCTAAATGAAGTCTTACTTTGAAAACTATAACCTTTTTGCTAAAGGATTTTAGCCTTATTCAGAGCATTAGCAAGGGAAATGGGGATATTTAGGCTATAACTAGGCTGGGTAACAAGGATTTTAAAACTGCACATCATATTCTAATGCTCCCAACTGTACACTAAAAGTAGAAGCAGTAAATACACTAGAAATATTCCAGGCTTTTAAACCAGACAGGATAAGTTCAAATCCAGGCTCTGTCACTGATAGCTATGTATTCTTGGCTTATTTAATTAACTTCCCTGAGCCTCAGTTTGTTCTTTTATAAAGTAAGAGTTATAATACCTTATTTTACACAGTGCTTTTTTTTTTTAACATCTTTATTGGAGTATAATTGCTTTACAATGGTGTGTTAGTTTCTGTTTTACAACAAAATGAATCAGTTATATATATACATATGTTCCCATATCTCCTCCCTCTTTCGTCTCCCTCCCTCCCACCCCTCCAGGCGGTCACAAAGCACCAAGCTGATCTCCCTGTGCTATGCGGCTGCTTCCCACTAGCTATCTATTTTACGTTTGGTAGTGTATATATGTCCATGCCTCTCTCTCGCTTTGTCACAGCTTACCCTTCCCCCTCCCCATATCCTCAAGTCCATTCTCTAGTAGGTCTGTGTCTTTAACACAGGGCTTTTAAGATCAAATAAGATACTGTATTTAAAACACCGAATACAATATTTGGTACAAAGAAGGCAATCAATAATAAATGAAAGCTATTATCATTACTAAAAAAATTTCATAACTTTTAAAAGCAACCAACACAACATCTAGTACATAGAAAGCATTCAATAATAAAAAACAGCTATTATCTTTACTAATATTTTATATCTTAACTTACTTCAGAGGGGAAAAAATTATTGTAATAGATTCACCTGTCTGCTTTTTAATAAGGAGAAATATGCCCAGAAAATAAGAGTATTACAATAGTTGGCTCCTCTGTTTCATCCTTTGAGATAACATAAAAATGATTTTTTTTTTCCTATCTTCAAAGCATGTGATTACTGACGGCTATGGCTATACTATGGGAACGCAGGAAACATTCTGTGTAATCACAGTAGCATTCTTGTGAGATGCTGAGGTTACCTGAAAAGCTAATGAGTGCTGGTATTTTGGATTAATATTCTGATTATATAACAGCCTAGATAGTACATCAGACTTTTATTATAAGTATTTTTTAACATAAGAAATAAAATTACTCTGAATTTAAGAGTTTTAAATTCTGACCCTTTAACATCTCTATTGCCTTTGGCTTGTATTGTTTCCCACACTCAACACCTCTATCTCGGCCAGTAAAAATCCTATTCTCATTCAAGATCAAACTCAAACCCAGTTCTCTCCAAATATCCATGATCACTTGACCTTGATCAGTTAATGCTATTGAACATATTGCACCTGTTACCATTCATAACAAATATTTGTTGTAGAGTCCTTTAAAGCTTATAATGCATTTCACGTTTTATTTATCTTATTTGGGCTTCAGAAAGCCCTAACTGAAATAGAGCAAGAATTAAAATTATATCTACAAATGGCTGATTGAAGGTCTGGAGAATGAATGCATTAAATAAGAAAAATAAAATCTCCATTTTAATAGTATGAGAAAACTGAAGCGTAAAGACATGCTAAAGGCTACAAAAATCTTAAGAATAGCAGTTCAAATCTACAGCCTAAAGTCTCTCTGCAGAAAAAAACTTAGAAGGAGAGCAGGAGTCATTGTTCTTAGCCCCAAGAAGTTTCAAGAACTCAGACTTTTTCTATAAATAAAGTTCACGTGTTTTGTAAAACCAGACTTAAGACAATTATTTTTTCTCCTTGTTTCTTTTGGTTCTTACCTATTTTACTAACTAGTTTTTTACAAATTTGTAGGTGATACCCAAAGAAGTGAATATCAACTAAATATTATCTAAATGGAAAAACATTTTAGGTACTGATATTACTATTTAAAAAATCAGGAAGCATTTGGTAATTTTTCCACACTAATTTATTAGTGAAAAATCTAAAAATTCCCCCAAATCTCAATTTAGTCAAATATCTGAAATATATCAAAATTGCTAGTATACAAAGCATAACTGCCTATACAAGGAATTTTCAATTAGATAAAATTCTTTCATAACACACTAATCTATTTTTGGTTAATGAAGAACTTTGTTAATAGTATATAATAAAAGTAACTTCTTCAATAGGGAAATTTCATTACTCCTTCAATAGGCATTTACTGAGTAATGACTACAGACAAATTTAGTGCAGCCACTTTATAAGAGCACTCTGTAATCATATTTTATACCTAAATCGTTTATTGAATAGAAACACACTAACCTAATTGAGAATTTAACTATAACCATACACTTTTCCATACTAGTGGTCACAGAACATAATAAATATTCCTTTTAACAGAGTATTTAGGATATCAGAGGACTTTTCTAACTTATAGATATTATTTTAAGATTTTTCTCAAAAACAGAAATATAGATCAATGGAACAGGATAGAAAGCCCAGAACTAAACCCACGCACCTATTGTCAATTAATCTATGACAAAGGAGGCAAGAATATACAATGGAGAAAAGACAGACTCTTCAATAAGCGGTGCTGGGAAAACCAGACAGCTACATGTAAAAGAATGAAATTAGAACATTCTCTAACATCACACAGAAAAATAAACTCAAAATGGATCAAAGACCTAAATGTAAGGCCAGACACTATAAAACTCTTAGAGGAAAACAGGAAGAACACTCTTTGACATAAATTGCAGCAATATTTTTTTTGATCCACCTCCTAGAGTAATGAAAATAAAAACCGAAACAATGGGACCTAATTAAATTTGAAACGTTCTGCACAGCAAAGGAAACCATAAACAAAATGAAAAGACAACCCACAGAATGGGAGAAAATATTTGCAAACTAAGCAACGAACAAGGGATTAATTGCCAAAATATACAAACAACTCACGCAGCCCTATGTCAAAAAAACCAAACAACCCAATCAAAAAATGGGCAGAAGATCTAAATAGACATTTCTCCAAAGAAGACATACAGATGGCTAAAAAGCACATGAAAAGATCCTCAACATCACTAATAATCAGAGAAATGCAAATCAAAACTACAATGAGGTATCACCCACACCGGTCAGAATGGCCATCATCAAAAAGTTTACAAACAATGAACACTGGAGAGGGTGTGGAGAAAAGGGAAGACTCCTACACTGTTGATGGGACTATAAATTGGTATAACCATTATGGAGAACAGTATGGAGGTTCCTTAAAAAAATAAAAAAAGAGTTACCATATGATCCAGCAATCCCACTCCTAGGCATATATCCGGAGAAAACCATACTTCGAAAAGATACATGCACCCCAATGTTCACTGCAGCTCTATTTACAATAGCCAAGACATGAAAGCAACCTAAATGTCCATCAACAGAGGAATGGATAAAGAAGATGTGGTACATATATACGATGGAATATTACTCAGCCATAAAAAGAACGAAATAATGCCATTTGCAGCAACATGGATGGACCTAGAGATTATCATACTAAGTGAAGTAAGTCAGACAAAAACAAATATCATATGATATCATTCATATGTGGAATCTAATTTTTAAAAATGATACAAATGAACTTATTTACAAAACAGAAACAGACTTACAGATATCAAAAACAAACTTATGGTTACCAAAAGGGAAACGTGGTGGGGAGGGATAAATCAGGATCTTGGGATGAACACACACACTATTATATATCAGATAGATAACCAAAAAGGACCTACTGTATAGCACAGGGAACTCTACTCAGTATTCTATGATAACCTATATGAGAAAAGAATCTAAAAAAGAATGAATATATGTATATGTATAACATCACTTTGTTGTACACCTGAAACTAACACAACATTGTAAATCAACTCTGCTCCAATAAAATTAAAATAAAAAAATAAAAATAAAGATTTCTTCAGGCCATGTTTAATGCCAAGTGCGAACAAGGTCAAAGTTGGTTAGCCTACTTAATTAACAGGAAGAAATAAAATATTCTATTAGTAAATAAGATTTCATTTAAAACTACCTAAAAAGGCATTCGAGAACTACTAGCGCCATTACACCTTACAATATGTGAAAAACTTAACTTGAAGGCATGGACTTCAAAACAGAAAGTCAATTCCATATGCATATTCATCAAGTTTCTTTTTCTAATTTTTTGAAAAAGTGCTGAAACCAACCTGCTATAGAAAGTGTTGGTCCTCCTTGGTAAAGTGGTAATCCTGTATCCTGGGTCAAGTCAAACAGTAACTCTGAAGAATTATTAGAAACAACTCGTGATGACTTCGTTATATAACCCTGTTAAAATATTTCAAAGGAAGAACATTACATATATTCAACATAATTATAATTATTTTGTTTCATAAGCTTTTATAAAGGTAAATTTAACTGTATGCCAATATTATAAGGATAACCTTTGATGACTCCATTACTAATAAGTTATAAAACACAAAAGCAATTATTACTATTATGCCAAAATTATCACCTACTAAAACTGAAAGCAAGCTATTACTTAGAGCTGGCTTGTTCCTGACTAGTCAATTAAAATGGGGGGAAAATTCTAGCCCGATTTTTTTTCAAGGTAAAAGAAACATACAAACCCATTTTAAATCAGTAAGACTGATACACTTCAGAGAGTCACTAAAAATGCAGGATTCCTATCAAAGAGCAAATAATAGAACTTACCAAAATCTTTGGGTAAAAGCAAGGAAAAAAATATGTAAATATTCTGACATACGTACAATTTTAGAAGCTTCTATACCTCTATAAACCCCACAGATAAAAATATCAGGGCAAACATACTGGGAATTAATCTGCAGTATGGTGCATCAGGGTTAAGGATGAACACATCACATGATATGAGTTTTGGGATCGTCTTTACTGGCAAAATTTATAAGCCAAGTCTAAGAAAGAAAACTAATGGGTCCCCCCTCTTCCCAGCACCCTACGGAAAGCCATGCTGGGCCAGGCAATCTCCCGCCTCTTAGGGCAAATACAAAACTGCCAGGTCAGCAGGATGAACAAACAAGAAAGCTAGGCACACAGGGTTTAGAATGGAAGCTGTTTATAGGACTGATCTGGGACACCTGCTCCATTCCTGAAGTGCTTGGAGCTCAAGGAAAGTTTCAGACCTTCCATCAGGAGAAAGTGTGGTCCCAGTTAACAGGAAGATATCAAGAGTGAAAAGTATGAAATGAATCATAATATAGTCAAATATAAGACAGTATAAATTTATATGTTAGCACACACATATATTAATATAAATAATCATAAAATGTGGTCAATATAATTTAGGGATATATATGTATTCCAAAACTATTATATATTAAATATACTGATACACATACACAAAAATAGAACCCAATTCTATTTACAAAAGACCATCATTGTACAGAGTGAGCTCTCATTAGAGTGATTTTGGACCATTCTATGAGTCATAATATATAACAAGCAAAAGCTCTAAGATTTAACAAGACTTAAAGATCAAAAGGGAAAAAGTCACTTTAAGAGAAAAATGGGCAAAGGGCATAAACTGAGGCACTTCAAAAGCAAAAAACAAATGACCAATACATACAAAAAACTTTTTTCCCAACTTACTAGTCAAAGAAATGCAAGTAAAGACAATGGCAATTACATAACACAAAATAATTGCCACTTCTCTTGAAATTATCAAGGTCATAATAGACAAAGAGTAAGTAACTGTAGAAAAATATGAGGAGACTAAGAAGAAACAACAAACTGTTAAGGTGTGATCCTAAATAGGATGCTGGGAACGAAAAATGACATTAATGGAAAAACTGGTAAAATTCAAATAAGGTCTGCAATTTAGTTTTGATAAGTAAAATGTCAGCATTAGGGATACTGTATTATATTTCCTGTAAGTCTAAAATTAGTTTGAAATAAAATTAAAATTTATCAATTAAAAAATAATGATAACATATACTACTGGCAAAATAGAAGCTATATTTAGGTATAACTTTTCCACATGAAAATTGTGGCAGCAGCTATCACAGGCTTTATATTAGTTCACATCCTTTCATCCAACGATTCCACTTTAAAAATTTATAGTAAGGAAGTGAAACTGTTTATTGGAGAATTATTTTTAACAGCAAAAAATTAAAATCTTTATGTCCAACAATGGAAAAATGGTTAAATAAATTAAAAGATTACCATGCAACCACTAATATGTTTTTGAGAAATATCCAGTGACACATTCCTAGTAGAATGTTCAGTGAAAAAAGAGAAATACGCATCTGTGTATATAGTTTGGTTCTGACTGATATAATCTACACTGTTTGAAGGGGGGAAAAAATCAAAATACAGTATGTACACTTCTCTCTTTCTAAACTTTCCCAACAAAATACATATTATTTCAAAATACAAACAGGAAGGTTTTGCTTATTTTGTGCTTATAAATTAAGGGACAAATAAATTTTAAGAATTTTGGTTTACTACTAACTTTTCTATTGACATCAGTTTGTCCATGGGAAGTTATAGAAACAAAATATGGGTGAAGGGAGTCAAAGTAAATAAGCTTCCAGTTATAAAATAAATAAATTATGGGGATGTGAAGTTCAGCATGGTGACTAAAGTTAATAATGCTGTACTGCATATGTGAAAGTTACTAAGAGAGATCTTAAAATTTCTCATCACAAGAAAAAAATTCTGTAACGACGTATGGTGACGGACTTTAACTAGACTTACTGTGGTGATCATTTCACAATATATACAAATATTGAATCATTATGCTGTACATCTGAAACAAATATGCTGTATGTCAACTACACCTCAATAAAAATTTTTTCTTAATTTAAAAAGGCATAAGCCTTCCTCACCATACCCTGCACGCATTGCAGATCTGTGACTAAATAAATGATTGTTGCTGTTTTAAAAAAAAAAGAAGTTGCTATGGAAATGGGTATCGAAGTAACCCAAGCCACTCAAAGAATTTGAAGCCTAACAGACAGATATTTGCATTTGAGCCTTAACGTGCAACATTTAAAAAAAAAAAAATCTGTGATGCCATCTAACTTAATTGTAACCAAGCACAATCTTGCTTCAAGATATTTTCTTCAAATATTTACACTTAAAAAAATGGATAATATTCACCTACATTTTCTAAAACAGTTCTTTAACAGAAGTACAAAGTTAATACTGTTAAACACTTTCCTAGGAAATAACTCTGGCTAATGTAAGCACCACAGTTTCAGGGAGCAGGCACACATTATTCAACAATACCTGGTAGACTTCCTGAGTGGTGCAGTGGATGAGAATCCACCTGCCAATGCAGGGGACATGGGTTCGATCCCTGGTCTGGGAATACCCCACATGTTGGCGAAGCAACTAAGCCCATGAGCCACAACTACTGAGCCTGCGTGCTGCAATCACTGAAGCCTGTGTGCCTAGAGCCCCTGGCTCCACAACCAGAGAAGCCACCACAAGGAGAAGCCTGCGCACCGCAACAAAGAGTAGCCCCCACTCGCCACAACTACAGAACGCCTGTGCGCAGCAGGGAAGACCCAATGCAGCCAAAAATAAATTTTAAAAACAACAAAAAAAACAGTAACTGGTTAAAATAATTATCCAACATGGAATTTTTAGAGTCTCCTAAAACTGTTCAGAAAGATATCAAACACAACAGTAAGGGCAGAATGGGTGCTAGACTGGGATCCAGAAAATCCGCACATTTATTTAGCTACAAAACCTTGGGCAAGTCATTTCTGAACTTGAAGTTATTCACCCTTCACACCTAAAACACAAGCCACAGTCATATTTTAAATATACTTGCACTTCACGGTTCACTGCATGTATTAAATCAAGTAGTTGTCACAAAGACCTTATACCCCATTTTATAAGTAGGTAAACTAAGGTTAGGTGTGGTTATGCAAGGTTCCCAATACAGCCCCACTTATTATTGATGGAGCTGTAATTAGAAGTTGGGTCTAATTACAAAGCCTATGCCCTTAAGCTGTATCACACTGACTTTTTAAATGATAACAATATATCCCCACTACCTGAAACAGATTTGAAAGAGACACTGAAGTATAGAGATGTTACACATGAAAAAGTAAATATACACATACATACAAAACATGACATAAAATGAAAAACTATAATTAAAAGCAGTGGCTTCCAAAATTCACAGTAAATAATTTCCTTACATAGCGTCCTCAATTCATTCCAGAATATATGTCATTCTTATCTGTGCACATTAGAATCACCTCGAGAGCTTTTTAAAATGTATTACTTCCAAGACCCATCCACCCAGACCAACTGACAAAATTTCGCCTTTTAAAAACTCCCCAAGATCTGGAACTATCAATTGAGGTGTTTTGATTTAAAAACTATGCCCACAGAAGTAAAACATTTTGAGTTAGAAAAAGCTCTAGTTTCTAACTTTTATAACACCAAAGATATCACCCCTCATTTTATTTTTTTTCTCCCTGGGTCCAATGTTGGAAAGATTTTTATCTATCAAACTGAATTAAATAATAAAGTTTCTTTTTCCGGTTTTCTATCCTTCCAAATGCCAAACAGCTTACAATACGCATGAGAAACCTACCAAGTTAATTTGATTCCACTAATAACAAAGAATCTTTACATTTTGGGTAGCTTACCATCTTAGGATCCAAGATTGAGAATCAGCAGTCTGGGTAAAATTATCTCTCATTTTAGAAATGAAGAAAATGAGGCTCAGAGAGGTTTTGCCAATGCTTTAGTTAAGAACAAGGCAGAATCAGCATTCAAGTCTCTTGCTTCAATCTTAAGTTATTTAAACTACTAGTCCAGGGCTCATATCAATATTATTATTTCAAAATGTTAAAACTACAGAAAAGATTTGGGGGGGGCATGGTATTTGCCCAAAGATACTCTTATTTTTTATGATATGTGACCTCTTCAAAATATAAGTGGGGGCAGAGTTTATTTCGCCATAGATTTTTCTTTTCATGTAAATAAAATTAAATTTAATAAGTCTTCTATGAAAGATACACCTCAAATATCAATTTTTAGTGGTAACAAATATGTAGATTACCTTATAGTAATATGATATAAAGTGAAGGAAAAATGGATTAGTCATACCAAAAATATCTGGATTCAATTTTGGTTTTGAAATTGAATATTTGCAAGAAAATTTATAGGTGCTTTGGTAGTTGTTTCACTTATTGTAAAAAGAACAAACATTTTAGGGGAAATTTACTATTTCTGTAAGGCCAATGCCAAATAGCTTATGAAGCATGAAAAAATCCACTGAGTTAATTCAATTCCAGTAGCAAAGAATCTTCACATTTTGGGTAACTTTTTGTTTTAGTACTCTAACTCCTTGGTTTCAGAACCCCTCTACACATTGAAAAATTACTGAGGACCCAAAAGAATTTTTATTTAGGTAGGTTATATCTACTGATATTTACCATATTAGAGATTAAAACAGAGAAATTTTAAAAATATTTATTAATTTCATTTTAAACAATAATAAATCCATTACAGATTAACATAAATAACATTTTGTAAAAAATGGCTTATCTAGCAAACACAAAAAATCAGTGAAAATAGTGGCACTGTTTTACATTTCTGCAAATCTCTTTAATGTCTAGATTAATCAAAAACTGCTATACTCTCATACCTGCTTTGGCTTTCATTCTGTTAAAATATGTTGTTTCGGTTGAAGAATATACAATACCAAAACTCAACAGTTGGTATTTTCTTTCTTTTTTTTTTTTTTTTTTGTGGTACACGGGCCTTTCACTGTTGTGGCCTCTCCCGTTGTGGACGTGCAGGCTCAGCGGCCATGGCTCACGGTCCCAGCCGCTCCGCGGCATGTGGGATCTTCCCGGACCGGGGCACGAACCCATGTCCCCTGCATCAGCAGGCGAACTCTCAACCACTGCGCCATCAGGGAAGCCAGACAGTTGGTATTCTCTTAAAGGTTTGTTGCAATGTGAAATCTCACTCCTTATCACTGAGTTTTTTGAACTTTGTTACATTAAAATCTATTAGCCTTATCTTGCACTTTGAATGAATTTTATCCATGCATGATTTTATTACATCATACATTAGTTATTTAGAAAATATTGATTTCTTTGAATTACGCACATCTTCCAAACGTTGAAAAATTACACAATATCAAAAAATCATATTTATTAATACCGCCACCCACCAGAAAAGATTTTACGTACTGGGAAGCTGTCAAGATCATGATGGCAGGTTCAAGTTGTTCAAAATTCTAACTTTGCTTAATAGCTCAAATTTCATCGGTGGCAAGAAATGCCACCAGTTGTTTTCCTTGAAGTGGCAGGTGCACTTTGTTCAATTTTGAGGAACTGTCTAACAAACAGCAAAGACTGAAAAACTCATGATGTGGCAGACTTTAAAGTAGCTTCCATGATCCCCACGCCCTGGTATTCATGTCCTGTGTGATTCCCTCTCTTGGAGTGTGTGCAAGACACGTGACTTGTTTCTGACAGAATATAGCAAAAGTGACAGAATGTACATGATTTTTTGTATGTGATTACATTACATAAGGCTGTAATGCCATCCTGCTAAGGATTCTCTCTTCCTTGTGTACTTTGAGGAAGTAAGAAGCCATGTTGGAAAGACCCACCTGGCAAGGAGCCAGCCAAAAGCCACTAAAATTCTGAGACTCTCAATCTGACAACCCTTAAGGAACCGAATGGTACCAATAAGCATGAGAACTTGGAAGCAGATACTTCCTGAGTTGAGCTTCAGATGAGACTGCAAGCTCAGAGCCCACACCTTGAATGAAGCCTTGAGGGACTATGAAGATATGACCTGACTCCTGACCCACAAAATCTGTGAGATAATAAAAGTAGGTGTTTTTAAACCATTAAGTTAATAGTAGTATAAACCATGGTTTGTCAGTCATCCTTTCAAGTTAAAAATGGTCTTCTGGGTAGTTTAGCTCACAATTTAATCACACTAGTGCTTTTCCTCAAGATAATCATCACACCTCAGACACAGTAATACTTTATGCACACCACCCATTTCATCACACAAAATATTTTAAAAGACACATGTATTCAAGGGTAGAGAGTTAATAAAATTAATAACGTTTTAATTCTTCATCAAGGGAACGGAGTATGACTGGAATAATTTTTATTGTGAGTGCAGGGTGGTGACTAATACAAAAACTACTATTCATACTAAGGAACCAGCAGTTTACCCACCACTGCTTTTGCATCATCAGTGCAAATGTCAACACAGTGAAAAAAGCAAATAGTGTCTTTGTGTTATTGTGACAATACTGTTGATCCAAAACCTATAAAAGAGTCTTACAGGAACCCCAGGGGACTGAAGACTACACTTTGAAAACTTTCACACTAAGGCAATGCTTCCATTTTTTTTAGAAGTATACATTTACGTACAATACACATGCATGTATATACAAATACAAATAAACTACGGATTAGTCTGGATTGAAATCCCAGATCTATCATTTGCCAGCTGTGTGACCCTGAGTGAATTATTTAAATTATTAAATTTAATATTTAATTATTTAAATTCACTGTGAGCCTCAGTTTCCTCAACTATAAAACAGAGAAAAATAATAGTGCCTACTTCATAGGAACATTTAAGAATTAAATGAGATTAATTCATGTACAGCATTTAGCACAAAGCCTTGCACATATTAACAACTCAATAAATATTAACTATTAGTTTTTGTTAAGAGTTATTTAAACTAAACTATGATGGTATGTTTTCAGAATAAAAAGCTCCAGTAGCCTCTTAGCAATTTTCCCAATTAAGAACTAAGAACATTTGGCCCAATTTACAATCTGAAATAGTTTGCCATTATGCAATATTCATTACTAATTATACTTTTATTCATGTTTTGATAGCACAGTTTTCAATACTGTACCTATTTAATTTAAGCATATTACCTAATTTAAAAACAGGCTGAGTAGTTTGTTACTGCAATTATTATTTGGGTACCAGTTGAGCTATCATAGAGAAGGTGACATTTTCTGATGCTGATTATGATTCCATTAGATGATTACCCATGGTAGTACAGAATTTTAACTAGGCATTGTTGATACTGATAAATAATATCCAATGTATCCCTCAGCTGGCTGTGTAGTTTCAGAAACACTTACAGGTTTAGACAAAGGCTGAACAATAACAGAACTATCTGAAGATCTAGATTCAGGATGAAAATTTACTGGCGAGGCAGGCACTGGATTTGATGTTGGGTTCGTGTAGTGTTGACTTGTAGGCTTGAATGCAGCAGTAATACCTGTATTTTAAAATTATACAACACATTGAATATATTTCTATATAATCAATGATGTCAAAATACTTCACTTTAAAACAAAAATAGTACAATAATACTGTACCTCGGCTGAGCGCACCATTCTTTATTCCCCTTGAATATGAGCTGGGGTTTACTCTATTCAAAATATCTATAAAAGATTACATTTATTTTAAAATTCATTGTTTGAATGATATATATATTAAGATAATAGAAATCATACACTGAAAACAAACAGATTCTTAGAAGGAGAATACAAGTTAACGCTGACTTATGAATATAGTTAATTTTAAACGTATATATCTTTATCTACTAAAGAAATAAGATTATGCATCTTAATTATCTTATAAAATAAGAACAATCTTTCTAACTGTAACTCAAAATCCAAAAGCCAGAAGTTAAAGATTGATAAATATGACTACATAAAAGTCAAACCTTCTGCATGGCAAAGAAATAGTCATATAATTGGCAAAAAATTTCTAAAAATATATTCATATACAACTATAATTGAAGTATATATCTTTCTTTGAGTGATGAAAGGGCTATACATACACTCAAGTTCCTATTACTCAAAATCAAACCCTGTCTAACATCCATATCCAATTCACACCCTTATAAGCCCTGAAGTATCATTATAAGGGATCTCACTGGATTATCTGCACCGTTACTGAGTCCTAAAGGGAAACTATCAGAGAATACAGACTGCAGTGAACACACAGTTTACCAGAATATCTTACAACTTAAGGGGCTTCAAATTTATCACTATACCAGAAGTCAGAGCATAATATGACTTTCAGGATCAGTTTAAAGTTCCTAATTGCAGTTTAAAGTTCCTAATTACAGGTTTTTCAGTAATCAAACTAAAATTTAGAAGAGTAAGGATTGCCTGAAATTGTTGGTTAGAAAAAGGTAAAAGCACAAACACCAGACCTCATATAAATTTCCTTTTTTCCCCTCGTAGTAGAAAGGAACCAGCTCCCATAAAATAATTCTATAAAGTAAAGGGCCATATAAAAGTAGGACTGTTTTCTGAAAATGGCAATGCAGTGCTCTATACCTAAGTACTAGAGATGTCTTAAAGGAGAAAAATCTGCTCAAGCAACTTGACCCCATTTTCATTCAGAAATTCAAGATTAAGTATTTACTCAAACCATCAAAGAACTACTGCTAAAGTCCTTTTGGTGTTTGTATTCTACAAAAGTTCGTACCTTCCTTTCTGGCAACTGTATATAAACATTTAGCTCATACTCCATATGTTAAAATATTTTATGGCTTATACATAAACAGCAATAAAATCATTTAAATTGTGCATCTTAAGAGTACACAAAAGAAATTCTTCCTGGTCAATCCCCTTCTGACAGAATTATTTTAAAACTAATATATGTTATTCCAGTTGAATACTGTTAACAGTCATCTACAATCAATATAAATTCAACTTAAATCTTAACTGTCATCTTTTCAATAAGAGAACTTGAGTAACAATTTTGCAATATGGTAATATTCCAGTATAAAATAATCACAGTGGCAAGAAACAGTAATTAAGAGAATATATAATTATGTTCCACTATCATCAACAAGCATGCCATCACACCTAGTTCAATTTATAATCGAAGTGGCACTCCACTTAGAACCTCTAGGAGTTATTATCAATCTGCCACAAAAAAATGCTACTGAGAATTCAATTGGTTAAGCTATTCTTCCTCTAATAAAACTGACTAAAAATGCCATTCCAAGTTTAGAGGCAACAGAAGGAAGAGCCAGGCCTTCAGAAAATTTAAAAGTAGTCTCTTAATTACACTTCTACGCACTAACTTGGTAAGAAAACACTAGTATGCTGGTTACATTCTTTCGTAAATTCTCCTGACTTAAACAAGCAAATAAACATGTAAATGCAGTGGGAAGGGATCTATTTTCTCTTTCTCTCCTGAAATTTGTACATTATTTCTCTGTACTTCCATACATTTTTGAGTGGACGTTTTAACAAGTGTCGTTTGTCTTTAACATTGTAACAATGTCAAATCGAGTTACTCTAACTGAAATCATTCACTGCCTATATATTCTGTAGCTATGTATAGATGACACTGCAATGAGGCAGTTGCTTAGATGTAAGAACCCCTACCTGAGACTAACCCAAACTTATTTAGTGTATTCTGACATTTTAAGCAAAATATTCTAAACTCTTCTGTTTCTCAGTTTAAAAGAGGAAAAAAGAAAATGAACAAAAATATAAATAGGTTTACCCGGCTCCACTAAAAATTATGATTTCTAATATGAAAAGACCTCCAGTGTCACCAGCTAATCTTAGTCCGTTTCTTTTTCTCACATCTGATATTTTAACCTCTTACCTCCTTCCTTAAGTCCCCAATCAAAACCCTGACTCTGAAATTCTTACTGACCTCCCACCCAATCTGTCATCCCTAACTCCCTAAAGAGGAACAAGAACTTAATACCTATAAAACAGTTCACAAGTTTTTCCATTAGAAACAGTATCTTACAAAACTGGGCTTCACTAAAAGTAAATGCTCACTTGAAATTGCTGGTTTTGAACTTGATATCTCTCCAACAAAGATCGGCTCATCATCATCATCATCATCAACCTCTTTTACTTTCTTCTGCCATGGTTCCAACTCTTCTTCTTCACATTCCATAAAGAGTTCTGCCATTTTTGATTTATCTAATTTTCAAAAGGAGAGAAGCAAACCTTATTTTCAAAAAGAAAAATAAATACATTTTTTGTAATACATAGTATGATATTTAAGATCTACTTTAATAATCCTAATAGCAATTTCTGAATTCATATTTATAGTTAGTACATGGTAGCAACAATGAGAAACCCAGAGCTCACTCTCTAAGATATAAACTAGTAAGATTTAGATAAAGAGATGATAGATAGGTAGACAGATAGATAGACAGATGGATGATAGTTGACAGTAGTTCTTTACAGTGGACAGAAAATTTGGAAACAAAGTCAGTTTCAGTCATATGCCTAGAATATGATCATATCTTCAAAAAAAGATTGCACCTAACCATTATCCAAAAAAAAAAAAAATGTACTAACAAAAGGCAGATAAACTAAGAATAAGAGGCAACAGGTGGGAGATATAACAGAAAAACTGAATCAAATTCAGGAATGCCAGGTACACAGCAAAGCAGGGATGAGGTGCTAGGCTAAAATAAAAGAACAAAGTGAGGCTTATTCCAATCCGGGAAAATTAGACATTTCCCACCTGAAGAAACAGACCAAAGAACATACAGTAAATATCACCACCCTAGAAGTCCTGACCAAGCACAGACCTCCTAGGAAACATTTCAGTGCCTCAGTAATAGACAACCAATTAGCACCAGAAATTTTCGGAAAACCTCTTGTCTTTCAGACCAAAATCAATAAAACAGATAAAGAGTCCTAAGGAAAAGAGATAATGCAAAAAGCAAGACAAATACTAGAAAAAATATAATTAGCATTTTTAGAGATATGAGACAAAAAAGGATGTTATAAAAAGTAATGTTCAGAAACAAAAATAGAACTAAAAATACGATAGCCAAATTTTTAAATTCAGTTAAAAAAAACAAAATGTCCTCAAAGGTGGAACTACGAGAGAAAAAAAAATTTATATATACATACATACGTACACACACACAAGTATATATGTAAACAAAACAGAGAACACAAGGTTGTTAGAAAATCAATTTCAAAAGTACAACACTCACCTAATAAAATTTATAGAACGAGAATAGAGAAAAAGCAGGGGGTAGGTTATCAAAGAAATAATGTAAGAAAATTTCCTAGATCAGAAGACAAAAATCTCTTGGTTGAAAGATCCCACTAATACTCAGTACAACAATCAAGAAAAAAGTTATATCAAGACATATAATTACCAAATTTCAGAACAAAAAAGATAAAGAGAATATCCTCAGATCTGTAGGGGTTGGGGGGCAGAAACAGATCATATAGAAAAGATCAAGAGTAATAAGAACAGAAACTAAAAGACAGTAAGGTAATACTTATAAAATTCTTACCAGAATTATTTTTCAACTTAGAATTCAAACTTTTCATCAAGTGTGAGAGTAAGGACCAGCAACATCACACAAGATTTACTTCCCAGGCACCCTTTCTCAGGAAGCTACTATACAATCCACCAAAACATGAGACTCAGTCAAGAAAGAGGAAGACACAGGATGAAGAAAACATGGCATTCACCACAATACAAAGTCCCAGAACAACAGAAGTTCAGTAGGCCTAGAGAACAACCAGTCCAGACTAATTCAGGAGAACAGTACCTTCAGGAGCAATGTCTCTAGGAGGCCAAAGAAAAGATGATTAAAGTATAAACTTTTAGACTACCTGACAAGTTTTACAGTATAAAAACCTGAATTGAGAGGCTCTTGAGAGTGTGAGAAGATTTAGCTATAGACTTCAATACAAGTTAGCAAATTAAAAAACATGAAAAGTATTAATTGCTGGGTACACCAGAAGAAAGAAAAAAAATAAAAAGAAATGTATCCTCTCATATGCTATTCTATATATAATGGCATATTAATAGCATATTACCATGCTTGTCAGTGAACAGTATTTATATGGTCACCATAATGAAAATATCAAATACAGATTTGATTTTTTATGTTGGGAGATACTTAGAGGGAAGGAAGGCGTAGCTGTAAGAAAGCATAAATCCTCATGATAAACATCATTAGAAAATGGTTAAAACTGACTATGCAACAGACAGCACACATATATATATATGTGCATAAGCACTCTTCAAGAAACTGAGGTTAAACCCCTTAAAGCCTTTTTAGGTTGTTTGATTTTTTAAAACTATGTATATATATTACTTTAAGCTGAGGTGGAGGAGAAAAAGGAAGAGTAAGAGGAGGGGAGGAAGGAAAAAAGAGAAACAGTACTGAAGGTCTAAACTAAAGTAACAGCAATGGAGATGGATACAAGTGATGCTTAACTAGATATATAAAGAGGGCATATATAGCTATATACCATATATATATATATATATATATATGTGAATGGGACAGTGTGTGGGCGCTAATCCACTATGACCAGTTTCCTTAAAGGAAGAGCAGATCAGGGGACTTCCCTGGTGGTCCAGTGTGTAAGACTCTGCACTCCCAACGCAGGGGGTCCAGGTTTGATCCCTGGTCAGGGAACTAGATCCCACATGTATGCCACAACTAAGAAGTCCATATGCTGCAACTAAGATCCCATGTGCCTCAACTAAGACCTGGCACAGCCAAAATTAATTAATTATTTTTAAAAAAGAAAGAAGAATAGCAGATCAGGACACAGATACACGTATTAAGGAAAGACACCCTGAAGACATAGGAAGCAGATGACCACCTATAAGCCAAGGAGAGAGGCCTGGAACAGATCCTTCCCTCACGACCCTCAAAAGGAACTAACCCTACCAACACCTTGATCTTAGACTTCTAGGCTCCAGAATTGTGAGCAAATAAACTTCTGCCATTTAAGCCATCTAGTCTATGATACTTTGTCATGGCAGCCCTACCAAACTCATGCAGAAGACAAAGATCTTCCTTACTCTTTTTAGCACGGTACTGCCATTGTCAATATATACAGGATATATTGTTGAGAAAAAAATTACTGAAGATACGTAACAGCTTTACAATTTTTTAGAAATAATTAATTTTTGTCTATGCATAAAAGAAACATACATGACTATGTATACCAAACTAATAATAGTAGCAATCACCAAGCACAGAGAGAAATCATTTCATTTCTACTTTACTCATATTTTAATTCACATTATTTGTTTTTATGTGAGCATTTGCTACCTTAACAATTTTAAGTGTTGTTGTTTTTAAGGAAATGTGCCTACCTCTCATCCTTTCTCCTGACGCAAAGTTATTGGTACAAAAGCCACATACACTAGTATCAGTAGTGGCAGCAACACTTACTTTTTGGCTGAAAACCGTTGTCGCCAATCAAGTTGAAGAGCTGACTTTCTGTAAATTGTCATTTAAGTACTGACATAAGACATCAGTCAATTTTATGAGTCACTTTAAGTAAAGCCAAATATTGAAATGTGAAACTTGGGGTTTAGAAATTCTTGGATCTAATTTTGATCATCATGTGACTCCACACAAGGCAGCAAGTTATCTCTTTTCCTTCCTATAAAATGAAGATACCTAGTATTAAAGTGGATTTCATTAAATTAAATATACACATACTTAATCATTTTTCCTATAAAAAGCTCAATTTTTAAATTTGATAAGTTTAACATAAACATTTAACTCACTCTACATAACTGGTTCTTTCTTGAATGAACCCAAATTTAATAACTGAAATGCTGATTCTATTAAGCTCTTACTATTTGAAGAAGTCTGAAATTATTAAATTACAAATACTTTTTTAAAAGCATCCTTGTGTAAAAATGAATAATCGCCTCATAATGTACTATTTTAATAAATCTGAATTTTTCAGATGCTAAGTGACATTAATCTTTAACTGTTACCTATTCTTCACATTCCATAATACAACATAATCTTAAATAAGTTTTAGTTTATATTTCTCTGGGTTTTTTAATCAATGAAACTTGAAAGGAAAAAATTAATTGGATATAGTACTTCATCATAGATTAATTCATTCAAAAAATAACTATTCAAGCTAATCATACTCATTGCTTTCTGTATGTAAGGTAATGTACAAAGTTCTAGGGAAAAAACAAAGATAAATAAGTCACAGTATTTGCCTTCAAAAATTTATAATGTTTATAATTCAAAACAAATGCTTTTAGAATAAACATATAAAAATTTGAATTGGGGCTTCCCTGGTGGCGCAGGGGTTAAGAATCCTCCTGCCAACGCAGGGGACATGGGTTCGAGCCCTGGTCTGGGAAGATCCCACATACCGCGGAGCAACTAAGCTCGTGCACCACAACTAGTGAAGCCCGCGTGCCTAGAGTCCGTGCTCCGCAACAAGAGAAGCCACCACGAGAAGCCCACGCACAACAAAGAGTAGCCCCCATTTGGTGCCACTAGAGAAAGCCCGCACGCAGCAACAAAGACCCAACTTGGCCATAAATAAATAAAATCTATTTTTAAAAAATTGAATTGCCTTATTTAAAACAAGAATTTGCTTTCTGGATTCCCACACATACAATAGCAAAAATTTTTTTAAATATACAAAAATTTTTAAAACTGCTTTACTTATAAAGGAAAAAAGTAAAAAATTAGATGGCAGACACCTAAAATATTAAGATACACAGCTAATACAATCTTCACATTCCTCTTTATTCTCAGGCTGACAAAAGCTAGTTTTCCTGCTTTTTAATTTCCAAGTTATTTGGATTGAATTAGTCCACAGGAAAGAAAAATTATTATTTTAATCTCAGAAGTTATTGCTACAAATGTTTAAATTACTATTACAAGAGACTCTAGTGAATATTGTGTTCAACTAAATTCACCAAGTTATGAGGTCTCTTTAACTCAATTATTTGAATAGTTGTAGCTTGCCCCTAAACTAACATCAGCAGTACCTAAGCAGATACATGACAATTCTTGCTCAACATTAAGGACCTCCTAGTACCAAGAATACAGAATATTCTCTAAGAGCCTTAATTACACAGCTTATGAGACTCACATATAACATTTTTGTTAAGTGATCATATAAATATCATTTAGCAAAACTTTAAAATTAGTACTCAATTTACAAATATTCAATTAATAAATGACCTGTCCATATGAACAAGATATCCGCTGCCTATGACTATAAAGATGACTTTAAGATAACCTACTTCAGAAGCCTGAGGATCATAGTAGCTACTTAGGAACCTCAACTGACACACTAGCAAACACACTAAAAAGCTGGCAATTAGAACTGTAATTCAGCCAAAAGCTGCACTGTGTAACACAGTAGCCACTAGCCACAGGTGACTATTTAAGTTTAATTAAAACTAAATAAAATTTAAAACTCAGTTCCTCAGTTTCCCTAACCACATTGCAAATGTTCAAAGTCACATGTGGCTGGTGGCTACTGCATTTGACAGTGCAGCTACAGAACATTTCTACTGGACAATGCTGGTCTAAAGAGTCATTGCCTTATTTCATTCTGGTTAATAAACAAACACTTTAATGGATTCCTTTGGCATGTCAGCCACTGGAACACGCCAAAACTATCACGGTCAAAATCTCTCAAGTCACCACTTCAGAATTTTAGTGGTAAGGCATGGAATTCAGCTGCCAGTGCAGTGAAATATCCAACAAAGGGATGCAGTGGGGATCTCAAAGCTCCAAAAGGTTTCAACAGCTTCTGCAGCTCAGAGGTGGCTCCAAAACAGCCAGAAGAAGAGAATACACTACACTTCAGCTACTGACTCAGGTAGAAATTATATGACCACGTTTAATATGATTGTTTCTAAATGAATTCCAAGTAAATGACTTATAAGACTTTTTTATATTATAACTCATTGACTTTTGGAGACTGCTCACATAAAAAATTATAATTTCTACTTTATTATTTTTTGTTTCAGATTTTATATATCTAAAATTAAACTATATCTTAAGGATTTTTTCCTACAAAAAATTTAAGTCAAAGGAAATGTGGGGTCTAAATTTTAAACGGTTTGAAAATTTTACTTTTAGCCATTGATAGATACCACCTGATGCAATGTCACTGTGTTAAATAATAAAAGTAATGCATTTAGTCCTATACACTCTCTGGTAAGGGGGAAATTAAGCCATTCCACAATCCACAGCTGTGGAGTCTACACATAAAAAGAGTACTAGGCTAGAAGCCAGAAGAAGCAGGTCATAGCCCCAGCACTGGCACAACTTTCAGTCAAGTTACCTTACAATTCTGGGTCTCAGCTCTTAGTTCAGTTGTATTATCTCTAAGGTTTAATTCAGCTTTTTATACTTTAATGTATACTTTAAACATTTATTAACCATAAGCAGTAAAATTTGGTGAAGAATAATACGTTCAAACTCTGACTCAACTACTTATTAACTGTATGACCTTGGCCAAGTTAGTTAATCTCTGTGCTTAGCCTACACACACACACACACACACACACACACACACACACGTATATATGCATATATATGCATATATATATATAAAACTTAATTCACAGAGTTATAATGGAGATTAAATGATAATATACATAAAGCACATAGCTCAATGCCTGGCACACAGAAATCACTGAATAAATCTTAACCACTTTTAACTCTGGGCTAAATTCCATTTTAAAGAACTCTAAAAACAGATCACAATTTCATTATTATACTGAAATTTATAAGCTAGCTATCAGCTGAGCATTTAGAAATCATTTTGTCTTACAGGATCTTCATTACAGTAGATCCCTCATAATAAAAGTTTAGCTTTATAAATAAACCTTCTGGAATGTGGCTGTCTAATCTATCCTGCGATATTTTCATCTTTTAAAAAAGCATTTATAAACTAGTTAAAACACTCAGTAACATATAAAATGTTAAACCCTCATATGCACATAACACACACCTATAATTTATCAACACTTAAATTATACACTCTACTAATCTTATAGAATAAAATAAGTATCTAATTCAAAATTACCAACATATAAAAATTAACACTTGGATAAAGTGTCT
Source organism: Grampus griseus (assembly GCF_964374135.1). Classification (NCBI taxonomy): domain Eukaryota; kingdom Metazoa; phylum Chordata; class Mammalia; order Artiodactyla; family Delphinidae; genus Grampus; species Grampus griseus. Next base: position 100,262,738 of record NC_139018.1, read on the forward strand.
TATACCATTTCCATTTTTAAAAAAGCACTTTCATTATATATGCATCCCCATAATTTAATTCTAAAAAAATCATTTTTAAAAATGAGTAGGTGGTAAATAGAATACAAAAGTGAATGTGAAGAATAAGGTAAATGGTTAAGTTCTCCATCTAACCAGACCCCAAAAGTTAGAGTTATTCGAAAAAATAATCCAAGAAATCACATTATGAAGTTAATCTTTGTTTTTTTTTTCATCATAAAAAATGACGTTGGGGCTTCCCTGGTGGCGCAGTGGTTGAGAGTGCGCTTGCCGATGCAGGGGACGCGGGTTCATGCCCCGGTCCGGGAAGATCCCACATGCCGTGGAGCGGCTGGGCCCGTGAGCCATGGCCGCTGAGCCTACGCGTCCGGAGCCTGTGCTCCGCAACAGGAGAGGCCACAACAATGAGAGGCCCGCGTAACGCAAAAAAAAAAAAAAAAAAAAAATTATGTTTTAATTGGGGGTTACATTACTAAGCAAGAAGTTGGCAACAACAAAACCAGATATGATTAACTTAACATAAAAGGGAAAATGTGAGAGGACGTCCCTTGCGGTCCAGTGGTTAAGACTTCGCCTTCCAATGCAGGGGGTGTGGGTTCAACCCCTGGTCGGGGAGCTAAGATCCCACATGTCTTGGGGCCAAAAAAACCAAAAACATAAAACAAAAGAAGTATTGTAACAAATTCAATAAATATTTTTAAAAATGGTCCACATCAAAAAAAAAAAGGGAAAATGTGAAACAGAAATTAATATAATCATTTCAAACGGTGAAAATTTATATTCAAAATAACACATAAAAATAAAGTTCAACTAACATAAATTTAGTCTAAGATTAACATGCTAGCTATAAGAAACATTAAACCTTTAACAATTTTGTTTATATACTTAGAAGAGTTCTTCAGAGGAATGATTTGGATGACACAGGGTCATGGAACATTGTTCAAAAAAGTCTGATTTATCACTTTTCTCCTCTCACAAATTTCACAAGAAATCAGGCATTCAAATCATCCCACTGACTTAAAGCTTTGGTTTATGTTCTATTTCATTTTATAAATAATTCTTTAGTCTTTGTCATTAACGTCATACTGAAATGGAGGTCTATAATTTTAGAATTCTAATCCCAAATGAATAGAGCTCTAAGGATTCGAAGTGGGTTCTTAACTATGAGTAACAATCTAATACTTCCAACCCTGGTTTTATGATCTCTCAAGAATTTCCACTATCTCAAGGAGATACTAAAAATTAATTTTAATTTAATGTTCATTATCTTAAGAGCATACGGTCTTTTGAAGAAGAAGAGTCATGTTTAAAATTCCAGTTTTTTATCACTTAGTATCCATCACCTACTGATTCCATCGTGGAAATTAATTTTAACAGGATTAGAAAAGCAGAGAATGATCACGTCTACTTTGACATTCTAAGACAAGTCACGCAAATAGAAACCTTAAATCATAAGATAAACCTGTATATAATTGAAAGAGAGACCCACAGAAATTTGATTTCATAAAGTTCAGGTATTTAAATTTGAAATTTTATAAATAACTTATAATTTTTATTTAAAAACATTAAGTAGATGAAATTTTAAATCAGTATTTCCTCCTTTTATGGCTTTTGTTTTATTGTTAGAAAACTAAACATCTATCTTTTTCAGAATCAGTCTAGTTGTTACTGTTAAAAACCACAGACTTATTCTTGAAAATTGCACATTCTAAACACACAAAATGTACAACTAAAAACATCTGATCACTAGCAGCTAAAATACTGCAGACAAAATACTGGGGAATTACAGAAACTCTAGAAGATATTTCATCAAATCTCACCCAATTTCTGAAAGACTCTAATTTTTATTTGAAGTAGAACATTGCCTTCTGGAAATGGTCACTTCAAGAAAGGGAGAAAACGACCTTAAAAAGGGAGAGTATGGATATTACATAGTTTTATTTTTAAAATAAACCAAAAATTTCAAATGTCATTTTAAAAAAAGATGATTGGACTTCCCTGGTGGCGCAGTGGTTGAGAGTCCGCCTGCCGATGCAGGGGACATGGGTTCGTGCCCCGGTCCGGGAAGATCCCACATGCCGCGGAGCGGCTAGGCCCGTGAGCCATGGCCGCTAAGCCTGCGCGTCCGGAGCCTGTGCTCCGCAACGGGAGAGGCCACAGTGAAAGGGCCGCGTACGGCAAAATAAAAAAAAAAAAGATTCATTCAGGAATCTTAAGAGAAAGACGCAAACAGAGAAGGGGAAGGGTTGGGAGTCAGCCTTGAAAGAAGTGGCCTACAATGAGATCAGAACAAGGATAGGGAAAATCCAGGTCTTGAAAGAGGCTGCCCTAGCTACTTCCAAGAATAAGGCTTAAAAAGCAATTAGGCCAGCTTCTCCTGTCCACCTCCTAATTTACAGAAAAAACTTCATTCTCTGAAGGTAGGTAATCAAAGAATTAACACTTTAATTCTCTGAAATTAGAAGAAATCCAGAATTCCTTAAAGCCTATAGGAGATCAACATATGCCACTTCAGCAATTAAGAAGCAGGAAACACAGAAAGAGCTCTCTGCCCTCCTCCTATCTGTCTAAAAGCAGGACATACATTTCCCATTGTGAAGGTCTTCCCCTTTCCCTCTCCCATTCCAGGAGGAGGAAAAACTACCATTATCACTGGAGACAGAAAGTCGGCATCGAGATGGGGCTGCACAAACAAACCTTACTAAAATAGCCCTAATCTTCCCTTAGTTTCCCCCATATGTGTACATTCCCTCAATTTACCACTCCTAGAAGCCCAAACCTCTTTTCCTTTGACCTGCCACTCTCCCGAAATTTACCATCTTTTAAAAAAATGGTATATAAGCCCCCATGTCTAACCACCTCATTAGTCTTCGTTTTTTTCGATGAACACCTCCATTAACGTAAAAGTTAAATTAACATCAAATAAAATTTGTACACCTTTTCTCCTATTAATCTGTCTTTCACCAACTTAATTTGCAGATCCCAGGCACTTAACCTAAGAGGATAAAGGAAAAGGGTTCTTTTACCTCCACTACAAGTGAAAACCAATTCTCCAAGTTAGTGAGCTCAGATTTTCGAAAAACAATAAAAATACTTCATAATACAAATAATTAAAAGTTTAAAAAAATAATACACTTAACCATTTTCTATCTAACGCAAGGCACAATCCTCAAAGAAAAAAGTCCCTACCTCAAGAAACTATCTGGTAGGGGGATTATGATAAATATATAAATATCATACGAAACAGGGCATGGTAGCTGCAATAATAAAAATTGGAATGTCCAATGACAGATGAATGGATAAAGATGTGATACATATATACAATGGAATATTACTCAGCCATAAAAAGGAAAGAAACTAGGTCATTTGTAGAGATGTGGATGGTCTGTCATACAGAGTGAAGTAAGTCAGAAAGAGAAAAACAAATATTGTACATTAATGCATATAGGTGGAATCTAGAAAAATGGTACAGATGAACCTATTTCCAGGGCAGGGATAGAGACGCAGATGTAGAGAATGGACATGTGGACACAGGGGGGAAGCGGGGGGATAAATTGGGAGATTAGGATTGACATATATACACTACCATGTATAAAACAGATAGCTAGTGGGAACCTGCCATATAGCAGAGGGAGCTCAGCTCGGTGCTCTGTGATGACCTGGATGGGTGGGATGGCGTGGGGAGGGATGTCCAAGAGGGAGGGGATATATGTATACATATAGCTGATTCACTTCGTTGTACAGCAGAAACTAACACAACATTGTAAAGCAATTATACTCCAAAAAAGATAACAAAAATAAAAATTGGAAATGCTATAGCAGAGGTTCATGACAAGGTGCTGAGGAAACCACAGAAATAAGAACTGTGCAAAATTCTGTGCACACATACATTTTCTGGGGCATCAAACTGTTATAAGGTTTATGAACCAAAAAGGCTAAGAATCTCTAGGTCAGGGGTTGAAAAAAAGTAATCACATCTAGCTGGAGGATTTGGAAATGCCCCACCATGGGAGAAACATACCCCTTAATCTCTAAAGGAAGGATGTTTTCATTAGTGTTTTTTTTAAAGTAAAAATACTCATTAAATGGGGACTCAAACATACAGAAGTGTGTAGAGTAAAAAGTATGAATCCTTATTCCTTCCCCTGCCCTACCCCCAGTCCCACACATCAGAGTTTGCTATGTGATGCAGTGGATAATAATACTGATTGAAGATACAGATACGGTTATGGTTCAGGAATAAGAAAGGCATTCCAATGTCTTATATATCTTAACAAAGGGCAATATTCACAGCAATAATTTGGATAAAGACCATACTGTGTACAGATTACATTTATAGATGAGTAAATAGTATAATGCATGTTAAATAACAAAAGAGACTTTCAAAAGATCTCAACAAAGTAGGATGAATGGTAAAATCTAGCATAAAATTAGTTTTGTATTTGCTCAAAAACCAAAATTTACAAAAAATATAAATTGAAGATATACTATTTATCAGTTTTAGTTACCAGAGAGGCAGTAAGTCCAAAGTTCATTCATTTAAAAAGTACATCTAGGGACTTCCCTGGCAGTCCAGTGGTTAAGACTTCGCCTTGCAATGCAGGGGGTGAGGGTTCAATCCCTGGTCAGGGAGCTAGGATCTCACATGCCTCAGGGCCAAAAAACCAAAACAAAAAACAGAAGCAATATCATAACAAATTCAATAAAGACTTTAAAAGTGGTTCACATCCAAAAATAAAAAGTACATAAACATGCACTATGTGCCAGACATCGTGCCAGGCAGGAATACAATGACGGTCAAAAATTAAGACACAGGTCTTGCACTCATGAACCTTACAGTCTAGAGACAGAGACAAACACTCATACAAACAGATTAAACTGACAATATGTGCTATGAAGGCTATGGACAAGGAATTTTAAAACTCAGAGTAAGGAAGTTAGGTCTAGTTAGCATAATCAAAACTGGCTCCCCTAAGGAAGCAATGATTAATTGTTATTTGAAGAATGAGTTAGAGTTAACTAGGCAAACAGGAGAGGGAAGAAAGCATTCCATGCAAAAGCAACAGCATGTGCAAAAGATCCATGGCACAGCAAATATAAGAAACTGAAAAGAAACCAGTGTGACTGGAAAAGAGAGCAAGATGGTATACAACGGGAGGTAAGATAGGAGTCAAACAATGCTGCACTTTGAAGACCATGTTAAGGAATTCTGTCCTTACCCGAAGAGCAACTGGAAAGCCACTGAGGGGATTTTAAGCAGGAACTGATACAATCAGACTTGTGATACAGTGTCAAAATAGAAGAATTTGAGTCTAAAGTCAAAGAGATGATGGTTTTATTCTATTCTGTCGGATTCAATCCCCACTTGAAATACTGTGTATTGGCTATGACTCCTTCAACTTTTAAGTAACAGAAAGAAAACCCAACTTAAACTGGCTTATGCAAAAGAGAATTTATTGGCTCATTTACAGCATTTGCTGTAGGCACATTTTAAACAATGATACGTAAACCTGGTTTTTCTCTCTCCATCCCTAGGCTTCACTTCCTCTATTCTGATTCTATCCTCAGAAAGGGTCCTCCCATTGTGAATGACTACAGTAGCTCAACTTAACACCTTCCAACATTCAAGACCAGGACAATGATAAAAGGACCAGCTCTGATTGGAGTTGACTGGCTTGGCTAAAGTCATATGCCCTTCCCTAAACCAATCACTATTGATCCTCCTGGTACCAGAGACCCAAAAGGGGCGGGGGAGGGGGGAGGCGGGTACAACACACCACCCACAAGATAAATACTGGAGGAGGGGATGGTTCCCCACAGGAAAATCAAGATCAAGACATATGTTACCAAGGTAAGGGAGGTAAGGGTGAATGGATGTTGGGTAGTAAAAACAACAGATGCCCACTACAAAGAATTAAAATTAAAGCTTTGTCTAGGTCAAAGGACTAATATATCTAACCTAGGAAAAACATGAGACCGTGAGGCAGGGGTGGTAGAAGTGAAAGCTGTTTACAGATATTTTAAAGTTTGTCATAAGAAAAAAGGCAAGAGGGTGACTCGTTCCTTGTGGCTCAAGTGATAATAACGATAACAACACTGCTAATATTTACTTGTTTTGAGTAAACTAGAGAATTTCATTCCTAGTTTGAGCTTCAATACAACTACTTAATTCATTACATACTATTATAAGTTATAATAAGTTATTATTTATAATGACAATTATTACCATTTGCTAATTAATTAAATACATGCATCCAATGCATTTCATCCAATCCCAAAAAAATTCTATGAGGCAGACACCATTAGTGTCCCTGCTTTACAGCTGTGGAAATTGAATTATAGAGATTAAGCACCTTACCCAAAGTAACAAAACTAAGTGGTAGAACAAGGATTCAAACCCAGGCACTTTGAAGGCCAGAGATTTCAGCCACATATTATTTGCCTCCACCAGGAACAAGACCAAAATAACAGGGAGGCAGATTTCATATAAGAACAAAACAATCAGCAGTTAAAATATCAGGAAATGAGATAAATTTGAGATGTGACAGATCACCAAAGAAAAATATGAAAAGTTCAAACATTATGCAATTGAAAATGGTCACTTTCAAGATCCCCAAGGATCCTTCCAACCCTAATATTGTAAACACATTCATCTAGCATTTGTAAATTTTTTGCCTAGACTGAAAGAAAAGGGGGATTTGTCATATTTCAGTAAAAAAACTGCCCTAATTGAGAATGCTGAATTACGAAAGTTCATTTTGGAATTAGAAATTAAGAATTTTAGTAATCTACCTACTGTACCCAAAGATTTTCTAGAAACTCTCAAGTACAACGTAAAGAATGAAACAACACTCAGAATGAAATTCTTGAGTTTATTCGAAGCAAGTAAATTCCTGAAAAAAAAAAAATAACAGTTGATAATTTTTTTTTTTGGCCACCCACGTGGCATGCAGGATCCCAGTTCTCCCTGACCAGGGACTGAACCTAGGCCCCCCCACAGTGGAAGCATGGAGTCCTAACCACTGAATCGCCAGGGAAATCCCCAATAATTTTAAATAAACAATATAAATTGCATTTTAATAAGTAAGCCTGTTTGATGGCTTAACTCAGAACTCCCAACAATATCAAGATCTATTTAACAGATACTGATTCAGAGCAAACATCTCAAGTATCAAATCATCATGACAAACCAACTTTTTAGAATTTTAAAATTTCTGTTAACACAAAAAATGTTAATATAATATTAATAAGTAGAAAGCCTGTGCTTGAGCAGACTACTTAAATCTACAAAGCAATCCAAATCAGCACAATCATTAAAAGTTCCTATGTACTGATAAAAGCAACCCTTCTTTACAACAAGGTATGGGGAATCTCTCTTTGCACCATCTCCACTTGGTCCAAGTATTCTAAAACCTCCTGCTGATCCTGATCCAGGCTACAGCAGTTACCACCACCCACTCTGTCAGTCAAAACTGAGCTGAGCACAGCAGGACAGCTACACTTTCTACCACACAGTATTCTGCTGAAGGTATCCATCTTAAGATCCCAATAATCTTTCCAACAGCCAAATCAAATAACCCTTTCTTCCATTTTCATTTTCCTTATCTTGCATCAATTTTAACCCAATTTCTTTTTTTTTTTTAAACCTTTTATTTATTTATGAGGGTATTTATTTTTGGCCATGTCACACAGCATGCAGGATCTTAGTTCCCCGATCAGGGATCGAACCCACGCCCCCTGCAGTGGAAGCACAGTCTTAACCACTGACCCCCAGGGAAGTCCTAACCCAATTTCTTGAGACATGCTCCTCAGTAATTTTCTCTATGCCAATAGACTGGTTCTCTATCCATCTCCTCCTTTTTAACTCTTTACAGATTCTTCATATTCCCTTCCTTCTTAAACAATGTAAAATCAGGTTCTATAAAGTTTAGACCTTAGCCCTACACAAATTGTTTCCTAAAAGACAAATCTAATAAACTTCATAGTCTTAGCTATCAGTTCTCAATAGCAGCCTATAAAATCATCAAATATTAACTTCCAACCCTAACTTCTTAACTATGTTTCAGTCCTTCATCTCTTAACTGCTGAAAACTGCTATATGGATATTTAAACTCACCTCAAATTCAGTATTTCCAAAACTGAACATTAACTTTCCCTCAAAAATTAGTTCTACAGCATTATTCATAATAGCCAAAAAGTAGAAACAAGCTAAATGTTTATCAACTGACTGATGAATGGATAGACAAAATGTGATACATCCATACAAGAGAATTAAAAAAAGATGAGGTACTGATATATGTGACAACATGATGAACCTTGAAAACATTATGCAAAGTGAAAGAAGTCAGTCATGTTATGCTTCCATTTATATAAAATGCGCAGAATAAGCAAATCCATAGAGCAGAAAGCAGATCAGTGGTTGCCAGGAGCTGGGGGAGAGGGAAGAAGCGGGGAGAGACTGCTTAATGGGTAAGGGTTTGAGAAACTGAGAATATTCTGGGATTAGATAGCACTGATGATTGCACAACATTGTGAATATACTAAATGCCACTGAATTGTACACTTTAGTCAAGAATGGTAAATTTTATGTTAGATTAATCTTACTCCGATTTTTAACAATTCTACTTTTGCCTTTCTCTTTTTCCTCAAATGAAACTGTCACCCTTTTGCAGTTTTTTTTCAATGTTTCCCTCTTTCATTCATCCTATCAATTCCCCAGTCCTACAGTCTTCCCTCAAAATATTTCCCACAACCAACCTTGCCTTTCCATTCGTAAGTACTTGTTCAGGCCCTTAGAACCTCACACCTATAGCATCAGATTTACTTTATAAGATTTACTTTATACTGTCTCTCAGCATCCAGATCTATCTGCTTTCATCCATTCAATACAGAAGCACCAAATTAACAATTTCCTAAAATAATGCTTTTATTGTGTCACTTATCAATTCCAAACTCTTCAATAACTCTCCACCAACGCATGCAGAGCTTGGTTATACTAGTACCAGAAGCTTCCAGAATGCAGTGAGGCAGAGAATAGACCAAATGCTCTAGGAGCTGGCACTTCCACCAGAGGCTGTGCTGCCAGGCCTGCACTGTCTAACCCAAAGAGAAGAGAACACAATTCTGAGCTAGAAACGCTGAAGGTGAAGTGAGGGAAGACCACGGTATCACACCTTACAAAATGAATATGCAGTGTCTGGCACCCAGTATTACAATGAATGAAATGAACTTTTTCTGAAACTCAATTTCCTCATCTATAAAGGATAATACCACCCATCTCCAAATACTATTTATTTTGAGGAAGAAATATAACCATGAAATACTTTATAGTCACTAAAACACTACAATAAAAGAAATGAAAAATTAGAAAGATATCTTGTGTTATAACTTCTCAAAAAAACACAAATACTAACAATGTAGTGTCAAAAGTAGTGTCAATTTTCTTATTTACCTTTTGCTATTCAATACAGTTGGGAGATATATTATTTATTTTTCCTCATGGAATTTAACAAAGCCACTTCCATGGTGCATTTTGTTCCATGAGGACCTTTCTATCAGCAGTCAGCAATCCTGTATAGTTCAAAGTCAGATAATCTTAAACCCTGAATAGGAAAAGCAAAATGAGTGAGTAAACAAAGGCGATAGGGATTAGGATATACCTAAAATCCCCAGACCTCTCCCAAACCCTCCAAGTTTTGCTTCTCAAACGTGCCAAAGGTTAAGAACAAATACCCACAAAATAAGGAACACATGGGTAGAGCCTAGAAGCAAGGAGCAAATTATTTCATAGACTAATGATCTTTGCTTTGGTTAATATCCCTCAACTGAAAGGCATTCAGGCAGCTGTCATGCTGAAGAAATCAAACCTGGCAAAAAAGAGTGTAGTTGATTAACTTCTAAGGATGAAGCCTACAAACCCAACCTGAGAAATTTAAGAAATATATATTAATTTACTTAAAAGTGACTATAACAAACCCATTGCATATTAATACAAATACTTTTATAAAAAATAGCTGTATTTTCCAAAACAAAAATTTAGAGTGGCATTGTTTTCCATTTTTACAATCTCATTAATTTTAATATCTGTGTTCATAAAGACAGCTGGATTCTCTTATCTGCTTCTGTATTCAATCTGTTACACCATCTTGTTCTGTTGAAGTGAGGAAAATCCAGCTTCATAAGATACGTACGTGGTAAAGGGAGAGCCTTGTAGAACCCTTACTCCATTAGAGATGGAGTGCAAAAGGGTGAAAAAAACCTATCATAGTAGTAGGAGGAAAGCAGTGCTGGAAAGCAGTGGAACTCTGCACCTTACCGTCCAAACTAACCATTAACCTTCAGCACACTATCAGAGTCCATAGGTTCAGTTTTTAATTTTCTTTCCTTAGCAGTTCTAGTTTTAAAAATTGACATTTTATGACTTTGTTTCCTAGAGATCTTCAAACAACAAAGGGAAAAGTAACTTATTACTTTAAAATAGAATAAAAATCATTCTATCTTACAATTACTAGGTGAGCCCATAGACTCCTTTTATAAATCTAAGATACATTATGGGATATTAGTGATTTTATTCTTCCTACACCTCAAAATATTTTGCTAATTCCATCATCCTAGGTGTTATTTCACCACTGAGCATCAATTTTTCCCAACTATGCTTTTAAAAAAACTAAAATAATAAGAAAACAGAAGAACGTTTTAATTGCCTAGAAGGATAACGCGAGAGTGAAATAAATCATCACTAATACGTTATCCTTCACCTTTCTTTTCTTGAGTTTTCCTATTGTTTTGCACAAAATACTGCATCAGCTTCCCAAAAGGTATAGAAGACTCAAGGCATTATCTTTGTAGTCTGTGTCAGGAAGTAAAAACTTTACTTCTACCCTTTTAGGTTGCAGTATCTGGGGCCTGTGAATTAAATTAACAACAGACAAATCAACAGGAGAAAAAGCACATAATTTTTATTAATATTTACATACACTGGAGTTCACAGAAAAGAAGTAAAACTCAAAGAAGCAGTTAGACTCAGGGTGTATATACCATTTTAACAAAGGAAAGGGAATTGGGGCTTTGAGAGACAATAAATCCTGGGGAAGAAACTAGGAAATGCGTGGCAGAACTAATGGAAGATAAGTGTTATTTTAGTTGGGTCTGTTTACGCAAGCTCATCTATCAACTCTCCATCTTAGGTGATAAGAGTCACTCTTCCTTTCCTGGTGCAGTAAGGTAAGAACCTTCACAAAAAGAAATGTATGCCCTGCTTTTAGGCAGTTAATTTTGGGCGGGGCGGGGGGGGATGGGAAGAGGGCTCTTCCTGCATCTGTTGGTTCTCAATTGCCTTCTGCTCAAAATAATCCTTATGTCAAAGTGGCATATTTTAGGGTGGCAGATCCTTTCATCTGCTTTAGTTTTCACTGACTACTGTTATGAACTCAGAACTTTTTATTTTCTGTTAATAATGAACAGAAGAAAACTAACAGAGGAGACATTTCAGAATTATTAGATGAAACTAAAGATAAATGCAAAGGTAGATAGCAAGCACTTCAGACTGTAATAATGACAGTGAACTTTGGGAAATCTCAGACTAAGTGTAATTAGACTAAGTCCCTAGATAGATTTTCTCAAACTCAACAATCAACGAGTGAACAATATATTTCTAAAAACTAAAAGGAAATACAGTATTCTCATTCAGCAGGAAGAACTTCATCATGCCATGTTTTTACAAAAATGCAGGACCATGCTATTTTGCTAAAAGGAGGTCCTGCATTTGCTAAATGCAGGACCATGCTATTTTGACAGTATTCTTTCATCCTTCACGTCTGTGGGCTAAAATTTAACTTGATACAGTTCATAAGTGGAGAAGTGTTGAATGCAGGTGTATACAATGGTGACTAGAAGGAAATAGATGATGCAGAAATTTTAATTCATTGGATTGATTATTCTAATTGGTGTCTAGAAATCTAAAACTGAAAATACCTTGTAATTATAAAGCAAAGATGGCCATCTTCCTTTCAACAAAAATTTAAACCATACAAGTTTTCAAAAAATCCTTCAAATGTTGCATCTGATGATGCACACTGCAAAAAGAAGATCCAGAAGGAATGATAAGCAAGAACCTACTGGGGAAGTATCTGAAATCTCAAATCACTATGTTCCAGGATCACGTATGACAGTTGATGAGTTACTCACATGCAGACAATGTTGCCCATTTCAGGCAAGCTTCAATCCTGAAAAATATAGACTAAAAATCTGGGCAACATGTGACAGTGTAACACTGTAAGCTTGAAAAATGCATATCTACACAGTGATTCATAAAAGGGGTGAGAGCAGAACCAAGATTATTACAAGAATTGACAAAAGAATTTGAAAATTCTGTCAGAAATACAACTTGTGACAAATTTTTATAAGTTTAGAATTGGCTTAGTATTATCTAGTGAGAGATTTTCCTCAGTTGGCAATATCAGGAAGAACAAGGTTGAACTTCTGTGAATTTTCACAAAGGGAAAGGAAGAGAAGTCAACTGCACATAATCTGGTTTTCAAAGATATTTGATGATTCTTACTGTCCTAAGAAAAACTAGTACTCTTCTCAGCTCAATGCATTCTCAAGCATCAGTTAGTTGGGTTTTTTTGTTTGTTTTTTTCAGTACGCGGGCCTCTCACTGTCGTGGCCTCTCCCGTTGCGGAGCACAGGCTCCGGACACGCAGGCTCAGCGGCCACGGCTCCCGGGTCCAGCCGCTCCGCGGCATGTGGGATCCTCCCGGACCGGGGCATGAACCCGTGTCCCCTGCATCGGCAGGCAGACTCTCAACCACTGCGCCACCAGGGAAGCCCATCAGTTAGTTTTTAAAAATCCTGCATAAGTTAACCTGGAGAGAGTTGTATTGTATAAAAAGACTAAAGGAGGGATAGACACTGATTATGAAAGCTAGAACCTATCCAGTTGATTGCTGAACAACACAGGGGTTAGGAGCACCAAGCCCCGTGCAGTTGAAAATCAGTGTGTAATAGTTGGCCCCTCTGTATGCATGGTTCGGCATCCATGGATTCAACCCAACTGCTGATCGTATAGTACTGTAGCACTTTTATTGAAAAAGAAAATCCACGTGGACCTGCACAGTTCAAAATTATGTTGTTCAAGGGTCAACTGTACTTGCAAAATAATGACTTGAAGATGATGGCCTATGACTGATATTATGATCACTGTATGGGGAAAGTTTCAATTACAAAACTGTAAGTTACCAAGAAGAACATTCCTCATGCAACTAGGAAAAGCACTTGCAGGAACTATAAGAGAATTCTGTCTTACCCTCTAGCTACAATATTCTTGTGCACAAGTGTAAGAGAGAAGAATAAAGGAAGATGCTCTTTGTGAGGGTAAAAAACTAAAAAAAAAAACCAAAAAATTGTGGGCTACAATTATAGTATTTGCCAAGAGCATTAAAATGTGATGCATATTAATTGTAGGGGTAGTATTTAATTAGACGCATGAAATATATTTTTTTGTTTCTTATTTTTCTAAGTATATACAAAAATATTTGCTATGTTTGAATTCTTATTAAAAGCTCTAATAAGTTGTTTTACATTACTCCTTTATTCTTCTGTTAATTATATAAATTATATGATATAAAATTATATAAAATATATAAAAACATTTTAAATATAAAATAATTTAAAATGTTTAAAAAATAAAAGTTCCTTTTGATCTAGAAGATAAAGAGTGGTATCTATTTTTCCTGTTACATTGAGAATTAAAAGAATCCTTAAAACAAAACTGCTCTGCAAAAATCAATAAAAATCCCAAACACACATTTTTGAAAAAAGTTACCAAGTAAATCAAATCATTATATATTTTTAAAACAATTTGACTGAAAAATCAAATATTTTTGAGTCCTCTGAAGCAGGAAAAAATAAACTATTCAGGACTATATATTTAATTAGTATGTCAAAAATATTTCTTATCATTCAAAAGTTACTTTTGAAATAACAAAATATATTGTCAATAATCTCCAATTTCCTGTCATCTAAAACTATCATTTACTTTCTATTTAAAATTGTTATTCCGCATAGGTACATCCCCTGCCCAATTAGTAAAGAAAAAGAAATCTTGGTATGGTTCTAAATGTTCTCTTCAATAAAGAAAACAGTGTGGGAGAGAAGGGTACAAAATTATTTATTCCTTTCCTTTGACCTCCTCTCCCTTACTAAGGAAGCCAATGCTGGGTAGTAAAACATTGGACTGAAGAAGCAGGACTGGACGAGATAGCCTAACTGGAAAGAATGAGTTTAAGTGGGGATGCTGAGGTTTGTAGTCCTCCAAAACCAAACTACCCCAGAACTTTCTTTGTCTCACAGCTCACTACACCTACAAGGGTCTTGAGCAAACTTTCAGAGGAGGCAAAGTCTGATATCTACTTTGTCTCCTCTCCCCTAGCCACTGTAGGCTCTGATGTCAACTAGAGCAGCAATTCCAAGTTTCCTAAACTAGATAAGTTAGTTCTAACCTTCAAAACTGCTCCCCTCCTTCATCCCCAAACACCCATTTCTAGACAATTGCTCCCAACTATGTTATCAGATTACTGCAGTAAAACTCTTACCAAATACTAATGCCAAAATATCACCCCATAGACTATCTGCTAATTGCAAAGGGAAATGCTTACAATGGAAAGATAGTCTGTCACCATCTTATCCAAGAGATCAAATTTAGGATTACCAACAGGATAACCCCACTTTACGTGCCTTCTGATGTTGTATAATGAGCAGTACACTGCATGACTTGTGAAGTATTCTTGCCAAAAATATTTAGCCTGATCTACTCAAGCCTTTAGACCTAGGTTCAAGTTTAAAGGAAGTATAGGGGATACAGGGTACAGTTAAACCCCATGAGGAAGAAACTGTCAGTAAAATACAGAATGTAGGTTATTCTACAAGCCTACTGGCTTGGTCTCTTCAAAAGGTCAATGTCATTAAAAAAAAAAAAAAGAGGAAACTACACTAAATTAAAAGGAACTAACACAAATGTAATGCATGATTGTTCCAAAATAAATGACTAAAAAGAACATTTTGGGGACAAGGAACATGTGAAGAACATGTGAATACATACTACATACATGCATTAGATTATCAGGGATTATGTAGGGATTATTCTTAACTTTAAGTGTGATTATCCTATTGCAGTTACATAGAAAATTGACCTTAATCTTATGATATACATACTGAGACACACACAGTACTTCGGTGTGAACTGTTGTGATGTATGAAATATGTTTTGAAAATGTTCACCAAAAACAACCGTGAGATAGGTGGATAAAGCAAATGTGGCAAAACAGTAATAACCGTAAAAACTAGGTGGTGGGTATGAGGAGAGCTCAACCCGGCTACTCAACTTTTCAATGTCTGGGGAAAAAAATAACATGAAAACTTAAATAACAAGAAGTTAAAAAGCAAAGAAATGAACTCTTAAAAATAAAAATGTGAAGGAAGGGGCAACTGAATAGTGCTTCTTAAATTTTGTAGGTGAGCCTCCTTTGCTCTTTTCCTCAATCACTTCATTCTCACAAAAAATGAAACATAGTGAATGGAGCACTGAATGAGGAATCAGAAGACCTAAGGTTCTAGAAAAGGCTCTATCACTTCCTAGCCATGACTTCATTACAGACCTCTCACCCTGAGCTCTCTTTCCTAACCTTCAAAATCAGTTCTAGCAGCAAAGACCACTGTAAAAGGGGTTAGGAAATACGTTATCAGCCGGTAACAATGACCCATACAAATGCAAGATACAATTAGAATGGTACTTGTACGATGTTTTAAAACATCGAGAGCACACAGCCCCAACTTAATTCTCTAAGCAAACCAGTGCCTTCTCTAAGCAAACCAGGCACAGTAAGTTTCTGCTTAGAGACAGCCTGAGTTGGCATAGTAATCCCCCAAAGCAGGACACCTCACAATTGCAGAGAGGTGGCTTTTGTACTTTAAATCGCTCCTCTAATGCTTCAATTTTATGTTTAATGCCGCTGAAAAACGTCAAATTCTTAAAACACAGTTCAAACCTGAAAACAATAAATAAATCAGGTTTAAGTTCACAGAATTTTTCTTTAAACTAACAATTCTTGGCAAACAAAGAGAACCCCCTGGAACGAAGGTCTCCCGTGCTTGTAGAAGTGGGTTCACTTCGACGTTTCTCCTCTCTAGCCGATCGCTCCATAAAAGCGTTAACACTTGAGATAAGTTGGGAGGAACTCCGTCCATCTCTAGAGCAGGATAAAACCTCAGAATGACATCATTCTTTCCGTCTCACGAAGTGAAACCTGCAAGCTCAGTTAGGGAACTGTGTTATCAAGTCCACGTTTCTCCTCAGGGCCCCTCTCCTACAGACAATAACGGGACGTGTAGGGCACAGCGGGGAAGTCCTTTGACAAGAAGGAGGGTGTGAGCAGGTACTGACTGGTCACCCGGGCGGGGGAACCTGGGCCCTAGGGTCCCCGAACCTCAAAGTTCGGCACCCCCTGTGGTCTCTGCCTACGACTCACGAGACTCGGGGGGAGAGCCGGAGCGAGAAGAGCACGGGTCCCCGCCAAACAGCGGCACAAAATGTACGTTAGACCAAGGAAGAAGCCTCCGGAAAGAAAAGCCCAAACCAGGCCAGGGGCAAACAGGCCCTGGGGGACGAGGCGGGGCGGGGAAACGGCGTCGTCCGCGGCCTGCGCGGCCCCGGCCTGCCGCACCGAACTGGCTGCCGCGTCGCGCCGCGATCCCTCCCCCGCCAGGGCCGGCGCAAGATGGCGGTCCGGCCGCCGCCGCGCAGCCGGTCCCCTCCCCCGCGCCCTGGGCGCTCTCGGCGACCCGCGCCGGCCTCGACACCCCCAGCCCGGCGCCCCCGGAGTGAGGCGGCGCAGGCCGCGCGGGAGGGCCTCTGCCTGCTGCAGCGCGGGGCGGGCGGGGGCGGGCGGGGGCGGGGGGCGCTTACCGTGAGCGGAGCGGATCGGCCTGACTGGGGCCCTGAGGAGGAGGAGAAAGAGGAGGAGGAAAAGGAGGAGCACGAAAAACTACACAGCGGCGACGGCGGCGGCTCCCATTGCGGAGCAGGCGGCCGAGCCGTGGGCGGGGTGGGGGGGCTCTCGAGGAGCCGGCGCGCTGCCTCATGGGTAGGCTCCGGGTCAGCCTCCGCGCGTCCGGGCTCCCTTTCTTCTCGCCGACGCGGAAGGCGGGCACGGGCATGTGCGCCGCGTTGCGGGTCTTCGAAGGCCCCGGCGCCCAGCTATGCGCAGGCAGCGGCCGAAGGTCAGGCACTAGGTCGGGGCTGGAGCGGCCGTGGGTGCGTACTGCTTCCCGGCCAGCAATCCTGAAACCTGGGCTCCATCGAATCTGAAGGCGTGGAAACACGAGTTCCGGGGCCTCTCTGTGTGTAACAGCTAGTTCTCTGCAGGCTTGGAAAGTAAGGTCTAGGAAGAGAGGCGCCATTAAAAAGAAACACCAGGGGCTTCCTTGGTGGTGCAGTGGTTAAGAATCCGCCTGCCAGTGCAGGACACACGGGTTCAATCCTTGGTCGGGGAAGAGTCCACATGCTGCAGAGCAACTAAGCCCGTGCGCCAAAGCTACTGAGCCTGCGCTCTAGAGCCCGCGAGCCACAACTACTGAAGCCCATGGGCCTAGAGCCCGTGCTGTGCAAGGAGAGAAGCCATTGCAGTGAGAAGCCCATGCACTGCAATGAAGAGTAGACGCCGCTCACTGCAGCTAGAGAAAGCCCGCGGGCAGCAACGAAGACCCAACGCAGCCAAAAATAATTAAAAAAAGGAAAAAAAGAAACACTGTGCCTGAGCGGCAAAGACCACACACCAGATGAGAAAAAGAAGTGGAGAAGGTTCTTTTAATAATTGGCTACCTTTGCCAAATTTGTTTCAAACTTGAGATTTTGCTACCGTCTCCTTCAATTCCTAACTGCCATATGGATGCCTGTAATAACTAAAAAAACGAAAACAAAAGATAAGTGCATTTACAAGAACACCTGTTAAGATACTGCTTGTACAAATACTTGCAAAACATTGTACTCTGATCTGTAAGGAAAGTTTCCTCTCCCAGTTGTACTCACAAGATGGATGTCAGTAGTGGTCCAGCTCTCAAGAGTGACCTGGATTTGAAATCTTGCCTTGTTAGATCCTTAATACACACCAATCACTGCGCTCACATTCAATCACTGGGTCGTACTAATTCGTCCTGCCTATTTGAAATCACTTTCTTCTTTCTCAACCAATCTGTCCCCAGCTTTTCTCTGGCATTTATCATTACAATTGTTTCCTTATTGATTACCACTCCCAGACCAGTCTTTCCCGAAGACCACTTGAATTAGCCCTAGAAACCTGGAATGGCTACAGATGACCATGACCTACTCTTCTCCCAGCTGGGCCAGGGATAGTCCACTCAGCTTTCCCTTTCTTGTAGGCACTGCAAATAAGTTTCATAGGAAAAGAGAATAGTCAAAACAGCAAACGTGGAAAGCTAAAAGTTCAAAAATCTTGGAGCATTCTTAAGTCATTATATTTCAAATGTTTCCAATATAGTTCCTAATGGTTAGCAAAGGGTGTTACAGTATGAAAGTGAACTTAAAATTTCACTCTGTATTCTACAGTCTGGTCCTCAGTTTGCAGAGACAGAAAGTTAATGTTGTTAGCCTCCAGAGCTAATTTTGGGGGGGGGGGGATTTTTTTTTTAATTCAAACAAAGTCACAAAAATTATAATCATCCTCATCAGTTCACTCAGTCCCATGTAACCAGAGCTAATTTAAATCCAGTGGGATGATTCATGCCAACCAGACTTACTAGAGACTGATATATAAACCAAATTCTTCATAACTGCCAAGAAGACCAGAAAACTGTGTACACATTTTTACTCAAAAGGAACATTTACATGAGAAGCCAAATTTTAAAGGATATCTGGTGAGTATGAAATCAACAAATTGAATGATTTATTTCACTACTTCATTCTCAAAACTCCTCCCTTGGATCTGTAACACAACTGTCTTGGTTCTCTTGACACTATCCATACCTTCCCTTCATTTTTAAGTGCTTCCTCTGACTTGTTATATTTTCTGCCCCTTTACATTCTGTACGGGCTAAGTATCCTCACAGTACTCATTCTCCTTAAGTGAGATCATGTGCCACTCTTTCCTGACTGTAACGGATATAGATGATTTCCTAGTTCTATTCCACAACTCTATTGTGTTCACCCAAATTCGAGTGGAATAATCATCACCACAATCCCAACTCCAAGAATAGTACGACTAGCCTAAAACTATAGTACAGCTAGCCTCACCTCCCTTTGAACCAGTTATTGTTTCATAAACCAATCAGAGTGAAGACCAGGATTTTTGTTTGATTGTGAGCAAAAGAGAAGTTCATTCTTTCTCTGGATGATATGGCATTAGAATGTGAATACTGGAAAAACTACAACCTTCCTTGTGTATGTGCTACTGAGAGCCAACTGAGAGTAAAGCTAACGTGGAGGAGGAAGGGCTGGGCGAATCAATCACAGGAAGAGGAAGTCAATCCCTGAGAGCATCATAAACCTCCAAATCAAACCCAACCTGAACCCCATTCTGCTGCTAGACTTCTCTGTTATATGAGCCAATAAATTCCCTTTTCTGTTTAAGCCTAAGGGGTCCAAAATAAGCCACTGTGGCATAAAAATTATTTTTAGCCAAAGGCATTTTTAAAAAATATTTATTTATTTAGTTGGCTGCACCAGGTCTTAGCTGCGGTACACGGGATCTTCGTTGCAGCATGCAGGATCTTTTAGTTGCGACATGCAGGCTCTTAGTTGGGACATGCAGGACCTAGTTCCCTGACCAGGGATCAGACCCGGGCCCCCTGCATTGGGAGCGCAGAGTCTTAACCACTGGACCACCAGGGAAGTCCCTAGCCAAAGGTATTTGAGTTCCTGAAATTCCTTATCTGCCTAAAAGCAGAGTCTTCCAAAAGAATTCAAGTGTCATAAATCTCCTCCCAGGGAGCAACTAGGGAAGAGTGACTTATGGCTAGAGACTATGAGAATTGTTACCACACCTAAACAGACATTGTCACAAACTATCATATCTTCCACCTATTCTCTTAAGGGCCCATTTATCTTTTCTAAAAGTCATTGCTTTTCCCATAAATGCCCTCTCTCCCGAGCCCCCTTCTAAGAAGTTATTTGTTTTCACATAAATGCCTTTCTCCCCTTCCCCTTCATCTATTAAAATAGTATATAAGCCCCAAATCCTAACTACCCCTTTGAGTCACATTTCTTTGTGAACTCCCATACATGATACGTGATTAAAATCTCTCTTTTCTCTTGCTAACCTGTCTTTTGTCAGTTTAATTTGCAGGTACCCCAAAACTAAATATAAGAGGGTAGAGAGAAAGCTTTTCCTCCCTGACAAAGCCAATATTAGTTTGGTTTCCTGTTATCTGCAACTGAAAGCATCCTAACTGGTAGCGACAATGATAAATATTCACCATCTTATCTTCCTCTGTATACCCAGGAAATCCACATTTCCTAGCTCCCTTACTTCTACATCAGGCTGTGTGACTATTTCTGGCCAGTGGAACATAGACAGAAGCAGTGATTGCCTAATCTAAACCTGACCCTTCAAACCTCCAGTGATTTATAGTTCCTTTTTGTTTTTTGCACATCAGTCAGCCAGATACAGAAAACTCTGAGGAGCTAAGGAATGGCAGAAATATTAGATGGAAGGACCCTGGGTCTCTTAATAATTCCACAGAGCACTTTCACCGCACTGATCCTCACTGTACTGATTAGAGCAAAACATAAATCTTTATTGGGTTAAGACACTAGGATTTTAGGGTTGTTTGTTACAATAGTAACAATCACCTACTTGGATTAATAATAGAAATGGTGGCCAACTATAACAAAAAATCTAAAATATGTGGCATTAGCTTAGCATAGCAGTCATGTAGGAATTAAGAAATGTAGTAGGCTGGATAACTGTAGATTCATATCAGGCAGTGGCTAAACTGTTGCCCATAATACATTAGAAAGCAGATCAGAACAAGTACATAATTTGTAGCTCTATGGGAAGAGTTCAGAAAGCAATATTAATCGTGGATGTTGGTGGTTTTTTATGTGATTAACAGGGTATTACCAGAAAGAGATTAGCATAGAAGAGAATTAACCAATTTACAAACAGAACTGAAACGGAATAGAGTCCAGCATTTGGGGGCCTTGCAGGGTTTGAAAACACAATACTTCTACATAAAAGCCTTTGAGCTAGGAAGCCCCAGTAGGAGTTGAAGAAAATGACTCAGCCTTTAGGAAAGATCAGATTACACATGTTTATTTCAGATAGCGCCTATTGTTTCAGATAGCCTCAGTAGCAGCCGTTATTTTTTGTTTCCAGCTTCACTGAGGTGTAATTGACAAAATTATATATACTTAAAATGTACAATGAGATGATTTGATATACATATTCATTGTGAAATGATTACCACAATCAGGTTAATTAACACACCCATCACCTCACGTAGTTTGTGTGTGTGTGTGTGTGTGTGTGTGTGTGTAGTGAGAAAGCTTAAAATCTACTCTTAGAAAATTTCAAGTACGCAATACTGTATTATGCTGTACATTAGATCTCCAAAACTTACTCATCTTAAAATTGTACCCTTTAACCAGCATGTCTCCAGAGTAGAAGCAATTAAATCCAGAGAAAGAGAGATCTAATCAAGAAAGTAGAGAAATACGGCAGCTTTTGGAACTATGTCTCCAGAGTATTTTGGTACTTCAACCATGACTCCTGGATATTTATCCACCTTTTTTTGAGTGCCCCCTTTGCCTGAAGTTTCAATGTACTTTTACTTCCAGCAGCCAAGACCTGCAGCTCTTTTTCAGAGGACTATGCTCAGGCTATTGGAGCCACTTTGCCTGCCTTCACAGAGACTGGAAGTACCTGGGAAATTAGCCCGATAAATAGGGCAAGCTCTTAACCAAGGACTGATAAATGCAGGAGTGTGAAAGCCCTAACTCCCCTGTCTTGGGTGGGAGGCATCATTTACACTCCAGAATTCTCCTGTAGGAACAGGCTGAAGCTACCTCTGTAGCTTTTTATCTAAAGTTGTATCCTTGCTTATGTGCATGTTAAGCTATTACCCCAGATCCAAAGCCACCCTTCTTAACTCAGCTTTGTAATGCTGGGGGCTGGGAATCTGCAAACCAGTTTTGTTCTTTGCCAGCTGCTCCCTGTTATGTTCTGCCAACAGAGGACACTTGAAGGAGACTGAAAGGCTGGAAGAGGAAAAGGGCTTTGCTCCTTCCTGTTTACTTCTATTTGTTTTATGTTCCTGTCATGATGTATCCAGCAACTTTTCATTAGTCCCAGCAGCAACAGTTCATTCCAGTAGCAGAGGCTGAATCCAGTTTACAGTTTTCCTAATGCTTGCAGAACTAGTCTCATTGCACCCCCATAGGGATATCAATACCAGCCACCATCACCCCCTCCTCAAAGGCCTGGGTGCCAGTTCTATGGTACCTCTCCTCCAAGCTCAGATATTCTGGCACCAGCTGAGCAGTGCCCCTTTCTCAGAGGTCTGAGTTTCAGCTCCATGGGGCCAATCCTTCAGGCTTCTAAGAGTTTGTTATGAGCTGCATATATGTGTCTCCTCAAAATTCCTATGTCAAATCCCTAATCCCCAGTGTGATGGTATTTGGGCCTTTGGAAGGTGCCTCTCTCCTCTTCTTCCTCCCCTTCCTCTCTCTTCTCTTTCTCTCTCTCCCTCTCCCTCTCGCTGTCTCTCAATACAGCAAGAAGGGAGCTGTCTACAAGCCAGGAGGCAGGTCCTCACCTGACCAGATCTGCCACACCTTGGGCTTCGATTTCCCAGCCTCCAGATCTGTGAGAAATAAATGTTTGTTGTTTAAGCCACCCAGTCTGTGGTACTTTTGTGATAGCAAGCCCAACTGACTAAAACGGTGTTAGTCATTCAACCATCTTCTCTTTGTTCCCTCAGCCCTAGAGGTGGTCACTGCTTCCTGTAGTTGCTACTTCCACGATATATAATGTTCTCTTTTTGCCTTTAACAAATCTTTATTTTAAATTCTCTTTGCTAAAATAACTAGTATGCTTCTGTCTTCTAACTGAATCCTGAGTGATACACTTGACTTCCTCTTCTCCCTTGTTCTGCTGTTCCTATTGCTATGCAATGTTCTTAATAAGTCATTGTTCACAAATCCTCTTCTCAGGATCTGTTTCTGGGGAACTCAGTCTAAAACAGACTAAGAAAGAATTTCAGGTGTTGTTAATGGCATATTGAACTGAGTGGAAACAAATGGATCACAACACTACTACATTTTTTGAGGAAATTGTATTGCCAAAGTAACCATGCCCCTAATCTGAAATTATTTTTAATTGATTAAGCTATAAAACCATCTTTGGTTGACCCCCAGGCTCTTCAAATATGAAAACTATGCCGTCTCCAAGGAGAGCAAACTCTCATTCAGATATGGCCGTGGAAGATTATGGACAAGGAAAACTTCCCAAGGGTAGAGCCAGAGGAAATGGAGAAAGAGTCTGTGATGGTTAATTTTATGTGTCAACTTGACTGGGCTAAGGGATGCCCAGATAACTGGTAAAACATTATTTCTGGGTGTGTCTGTGAGGGTGTTTCCAGATGAGATTAGCATTTGAATCAGTAGCCTGAATAAAGAACATTGCCTTCACCAATGTGGGTAGGTGTCATCCAATCTCTTGAGGGTTGAATAGAGTAAGAAAGGCAGAGGAAGGGCGAATTTGCCCTGTCTGCTTGAACTGGGATGTCCACCTTTTCCTGCCCTCAGATATCAGCCGTGGGCCTTTGGACTCAAACCAGGACTTAAACCATTAGGTCTCCTGGTTCTCAGCTTTTAGACTGGGACTGAATTATATCACCAGCTTTCCTGGTTCTCTAGCTGTGTATACAGATATATAGATATTATACATGGAAATTTATTAGATAGATAGATTGATAGATAGATAATCTCCTATTGCTTCTGTTTGTCTGGAGACCCTGACTAATACAGAATCTCCCCAAAGGAAGAATTAGAGCTTAATCACCTAATCAAGGAAATTTCTTCACCCCTGGAATAGAGGGCCTTCAAAATGATTTGTAACCAGGATTTCAGAATTGCTATGGAGCAGTGACTGCTTTGTCTCTCATTCTTCTCCTTTCCTAACAAGGGTGTCTTTTGCAGTTATCCTTCATTTCAATATACCACTGTATATTGGGTGTAAGTCTGGTGAGAGAAGTATATATATTTTTTCTTAGTTTATAGGTCACCAGACCATGAGAAGTCATATCTACATCTGATGGAGAGATCTGGGATTTTAAGCTACATGCAATGACTTGATGAGACTTTGGATTATATATTTTGGATTATATATTTTGGAGATGGGTCAGTATGACAGAGGGAGAAAAAAATGGATATTTGGGACCAGAAGGGTGGATTGAATTACAGACCATCACTTCATTTCTTCCTTTGAACATTTCCAATTTCCCTTACATTCACGTGGCAGCATATGGCTAGTTCAGACCAGTGGAATGTCATCAGAAGCAATTTACACCAATGCTACTGAGGGTGTAGTTCAGAGACCAGTGTTGTTCTATGACTAGTTTGTTTCTCATCCATAACAAGGTAAGTACAGCAAATGAAAGTGTTTAGAAACCTTTATAGAAATTTTACATTCTTACAACATTTTTATTGTCTTTTACAAAAGTAATAGTCTGCAGTAGATTGGAAAGTTTTTTAAGAAGTCGTCCTTTGCTATAGATAGTTTGAATAGCTGTATTCTAACATCACTTCTAGCCCAGTCTCCAAAATCACTTAACACCTTCTAAGATCTTTTTGTTCTTCAGTTGGTACAGAGGATCCACCAGAGTATTTTGAATCCCTGGAAGACTGCACTGGGTATAACTAACCTGGAATTTCTGAATGACTGTTGGAAGAGAAACACCTCCCCCACCAAACACATCAGTCTACACTAGACCATGAGACCATGAGTTGAGTAATAAATAGACCTTAATATGTTAAGTCACTGAGATTTGGGGGTTATTTGTTTGAGTAGCTAGTGTGAGTTATCCAACTACATTGTTACTGAATTTTCCTAGGACAGTGACTTTTATTTCTATACTCATGATTCCTGAATTTATATCTTCAAAGCATCAGAGCCATATATCTTATCACATACTTGACAATCCCATTTAGATGTCCGACAGGGACCAAAAAAGTCAACATTTCTAAAACTTAATCCACTATGCTCCCTCTCTTTTTCCTTATCTATTCCATTGTGTTGAACCATATCACAATCCCTCCAATTTTTCAACCCTGAAACCTAGGAGTAACCCTCAGCTTCTCCTTCTCCTTCTCTAGTGCCCACCAAAACCAATAAACCCATTACCAAGATCTGAAGATTCTTTACCTTCTTTACCTTCCAACCCTTTCCCTATTCTTTTTTTTAATATCTATTTATTATTTTAAAAAATTTATTTTTGGCTGCATTGGTCTTCCTTGCTGCACACAGGCTTTCTCCAGTGGTGGTGAGCAGGGGCTACTCTTCGTTATGGGGAGCAGGCTTCTCTTGTTGCCGAGCACGGGCTCTAGGTGCGTGGGCTTCAGTAGTTGTGGCACACGGGCTCAGTAGTTGTGGCTTGTAGGCTCTAGAGCGCAGGTTCAGTAGTTGTGGCGCATGGGCTTAGTTGCTTCGCGGCATGTGGGATCTTCCTGGACCAGGGATCGAACCTGTATCCCCTGCACTGGCAGGCAGATTCTAAACCACTGTGCCACCAGGAAGTCCCCCTTTCCCTATTCTTGATTTCTAGTTCCTCTGCTCTATCTCATTTGAGTGAAAAGATCTTCTGTTTTATACTTCCAAATTAATTCCTTCCAGTGTCATTAAGACACCTCTCTAAAAAGCAAATCTAAGTATGTAACTTCCATGCTTTAAAAATACATCGATTTTTTTATACAGTTCTTAAGAAAAAATTGTGCTCCTTAACATGATGGGCTAGATACTATGGATTGGCTACTTGAACCACCATCCTACTCTCCTTCTATTTGGAGATGATGGAAAGCTACAAACTACAATATATTCCCCATATAGCCTTGCTGCTAGAGTGCTAGGTATAGTAGGTTCTGCCAAATCTGGTTCTACCTCTGAAAATGAGGTAGAAGCTATCTTCTCTTATTGTAACTTCTCCTGGCAAGTAAGGTTATGAAAAGGTGACTGTTAGAGGCAATTGCAGTAGCTAAGTTCTAGTATCTATTCACCAGCCCCACAGACATGAGAGGCAATTGAGGCAACATCAATGGCGGCAGCAGCAGCTTCCTGAACCCTGGATCTCAGCTTTGAAATCATAGCAGCCCCTTGACTTCTATGCCTCCAGCCCTTCTCCTAATATGGCATTTTCCTCTATTAAATACTTTTCTGTCTGAAATACCTAAAGTAGTTTCTATTTCCTGCACCACAACCTGATGAATTAACATGATGTATGGAGGCTTTTTATGATTTTTCCCCATTTTCTCTCATCAACCTGATCTCACTGCCACTTCATCCACATCCATCCCTATACATTGTAGTTGAGCCATGCTGAACTGCTTGCAGATTCTCAAATGTACCATGTTTTCCTTATTCATGTTCCCTTCTTCAACTTTCTAGTTCCTATTTATTCTTTAAGATTTAACTTGAACCTTACCTATTCTGGGAAACCTTCCCTGATATCTCTGCCCTCATCTGCTAGCTTGTAATCAAAACTTCTCGTCCTCTTTTTGCTACATAGCATCTGAGTCCCCTACTTATGTTTGAGATACTCCCCATTCTTATGTGACAACAGCTGCTACCTCCAAAGAAACTAAATATGCTAGCTACTTGCTTTCCCATCTCCCTTGTGCATGTGATCTAGGATCTGCCAATCAAACACCTCTACCCCAGATTATGAATTAGAAGCTGATGGCACAAAAAAGCATGGAGTTGGGGTTTTTTGGGCAGAACTCTGACAATGTGTAGCAGTAGGGAAGGCACCTAAAACCAGTTCTAGAGGCAATAGTGCCAGTAATTGTAGCAATAGTGGTATAGGCACTTTGAGCTGGAGTGTCTGTACTAGTTCCTTTCCAGTCTAGTTCTGTGTGATTTAGAAAGTTGTTCTGGATGCATAGTGTCTGAGACTGTTTTTTTTTTTTTTTTTGGCTGTGTTGGGTCTTCGTTTCTGTGCGTGGGGTTTCTCTAGTTGCGGCGAGCGGGGGCCACTCTTCATTGTGGTGTGCGGGCCTCTCACTATCGCGGCCTCTCTTGTTGCGAAGCACAGGCTCCAGACGCGCAGGCTCAGTAGTTGTGGCTCACGGGCCCAGTTGCTCCGTGGCATGTGGGATCTTCCCAGACCAGGGCTCTAACCCATGTCCCCTGCATTGGCAGGCAGATTCTCAACCACTGCGCCACCAGGAAAGCCCTGAGACTGGTTTTTAAGCCTTCCAAGAGACTTTATGTACTAACCAATAAATTCCTTTTCTGTTTAAATAAGTCAGAGTCTTTCTATTGTTTACAACCAAGAACCTTGGTTGATATAATACCCTCTCTGCTCTCTCCCACTGCACTTTGTATTTGTGAGTTTGTTCAGCAAATATTTCCTCCTGTATACTCCAAGTAAACTGTCCTGCTCTACTGGTGTTGGGCTTGATCATATGTTTTCTTTTGGCCGATGGGATGTCAGCATTTGCAATTCAAACAGAGGCTTGAAATATGCTTCAGTGTTTGAGCTTGCTCTCCTGTGCTCCAATAATGAGAAGCGCATGTCCCAGGTTGCTGGTGATTATTCAGCCTGGGGCCCAGAGTGAGACACATGGAGCAGATCACATACCTTAAGCAGCCACTGGTCCAAAGACAAGGGACACATGGAGCTGCCCTGTACCCAGTGTTCATTGGAGAGCTCAGACCCTGGAGCCATCCCACAGAACTATGAGCAAGGGAATAAGCTTGCTATTTTAAGTCACTGGACTCTGTTTATTTTCTTTTTTCCTTTTAATTTTTTAATTGAGGTATAATTGACATACAACCATATATTAGCTCAAGTATACAATGTAATGTTTTGATACTTGTATATATTGTGAAATGATCACCACAATAAATCCAGTTAACATCTGTCCATACATAGTTACAAATTTTTTTTCTTGTGATGAAATCTTTCAAGATTTACTCTCTTAGGAACTTTCAAATATGTAATACAGTATTAATAAGTATAGTGGCCATGCTGTACATTACATCCCATGGCTTATTTATTTTATAACTGGAAGCTTCTATCTTTAGACTCCCTTCACGCATTTCTCCCACTCCCACCAGGTGGCAGCCACCAGTCTGTTCTATCTATGAGCTTGGTATTTAGTTTTTGGTTTGTTTGCTTGATTAGATTCCACAAATAAGTGAGATCATACAGTATTTGTCTTTCTCTCTGTGACTTATTTCACTTAGCATAATGCCCACAAGGACCAACCATATAGTTACATATGGTGAGATGTCATCCTTTTTTATGGCTGAACAATATTCCTGTGTGTGTATGTGTATATATATATATATATATATATATATATATATGTATGTATGTATGATATATATTCTTTATCCATTCGTTCATCAGTGGACACTTAGGTTGTTTCCATAGCTTGGTTATAATAAATAATGCTGCAATGAACATGGGGGTGCAGCTGTCTCTTCAAGACAGTGATATCATTTCTTTCAAATATGTATACCCAGAGGTGGAATTGCTGGATCACATGGTATAACAGGAATAAGGTGATATCTCGTTGTTTTGATTTGCATTTCCCTTGTGATCAGTGATGCTGAGCTTCTTTTCATGTACCTGTTGGGCTTCTGTATTTCTTCTTTGGAAAAATGTCTATACAGATCCTCTGGCCATTTTTAAATTGGATTGTTTGGTTTTTTGCTTTTGAGTTGTTTGAGTTCTTTATATATTTTGGGTAGTAACCCCTTATCAGATATATGATTTGCAAATATTTCCTTCATTGTAAGTCACTGCATTTTTTTTTTTTTTTTTTTTGCGGTACGCGGGCCTCTCACTGCTGGGGCCTCTCCCATTGCAGAGCACAGGCTCCAGACGCGCAGGCCCAGCAGCCATGGCCCACAGGCCCAGCCGCTCCGCGGCATGTGGGATCCTCCCGGACCGGGGCACAAACCCATGTCCCGTGCATCGGCAGGCGGACTCTCAACCACTGTGCCACCAGGGAAGCCCTAAGTCACTGCATTCTTATGCAGCATTCCATCTATAGCTGACTAACATAGTATGTAATTATTAATAGCTATAGTAATAATCAGCCTATATTGTAATTATTAGTTTACTTGTCTGTTGCTCTTCACTGGACTGGAAGCTTATTGAGAGTGAAGACTGTGTATTACTGGCTTTTACATTTCCAGTGATTATTACAAAACCTATACCAAGTGTCAATGAATGTTTGATGAATTAATAAACAAATGAATGAATGGCAAGCATTCTAAAACACTGCAATTTGGAAGTCTTTTACCACTATAGAAGGCTTGTAGAACAACATTTCTTTATTAAAGAATTTTCTTCTTCAGTCAAAATATAGTAAAATTGATTTTATTAAAGCTGGATTGAATTATTGCATGGCAGTACAACCATTCTTTCCCACGAGTACTCTCTTTTTATCTTACTTAGGGTTTTGGATGCTCCTCAACACAGGACCAGCTCATAATAAATATGTTCAGTGAATTTCATTTCAATCCATTCTTTCCAAAACTCCTTAGTTATAGATTTATACACAAACTCTTCTACTGCTTCTATAGATAGTTGGTTACTTATATTATGTATGGGTTCTACTAGTTTTATTTTCAAACGTTAAATTAATTTCCATGTTTTCAAATTTCGGCTTATTTGGTAGTATCTCACCATCACCCCCATGCACCAAATACCTAAACCATAGTTGAAATATAATAAAATACTGTTAAATTAATTTGACATTTATTTTATTAATAGTTCCCCGAGTAAAATTTTGATTCAATCATCTTGACTAGGGGGCATTTTGGTACAGACTAAAATAGAAACCCATATACTTGTTTTATTTTGACAAAATATACAAAATGATTTTTCTCATATAATTACTGACATCATCAGTTGGAATAAACATCAGGAATGGGATGAGGCTCAAAGATGAAGTGAATATAAGGAATGAGGTGTAAACAACAAAAGTGAGTTTATATTTTGTCACGATCATGACCATTTTGATGAGTCTGTAACAACTGCATCAAAGTGGTCATGTCAATAAACAGAGTTCAAAACTATGCATATGTCCTGTCTCTGTGACTAAGTTTAAGCCCTAAAGCAGTGGTAGGGTACTGGATATAAATAGACAGATGTATTTCTCTAATTACTATAAGTGATAATATTTCTAAGTGATAGCAGGTGGATATATGTAGTATAATCCATAAATCTGTTGACTGAGTACACATGAACAGCGTTTACTAATCAAATAAAGACATAACACATTTTATCCAAAACAATCAATAATATGCATAATCATAGTTATGCATCATAATGAAAGATAAATGACAAAGAGTTCACAAAAGTGATATCAGTGTTTTTCCAGTTTATTGAGATATAATTGACATGTGGCGTGGTATAAGTTTAAGGTGTAAAACATAATGATTTTGGGTTAAGTATCACCACAATAAGTTTAGTTAACATCCATTACCTGACATAGTTACATTTTTTTTCTTGTAATAAGAATGTTTAAGATCTACTCTCTTAGCAGCTTCCAATATACAATACATATTGTTAATTATAGGCACAATGTACATCACTGTATATTACATCCCCAGAACTTATAACTAGAAGTTTGTACCTTTTGACCACCTTCATCCATTCCCCCCACTTAAAGTAAATAGATAAATATATCTATCTATTTATATCCAGTACCCTACCACTGCTTTAGGGCTTAAACTTACCAACTGTCAACCACCAATATATCTTCTGTTTCTTTGAGTTTGGGGTTTTTTATGTTTTACATATTAGTGGGATCATACAGTGTTTGTCTTTCTATGACTTATTTAACTTGGTGTAATGCCCTCAAGTTTCATCCATGTTGTCACAAATGGCAGGATTTCCTTCTATTTGTGGCTAAATTCTATTTCATTCCACATATATACCACATTTTCTTTATCCATTCATCCAACAGTGGACAATTAGATTGCTTCTGTGTCTTGGCTATTGTAAATAGTGATACAATGAATGTGGAGGTGCAGATATGTCTTCAAAACAGTGATATCATTTCTTTCAAATATATATATCATATATATATATATATATATATATATATATATATCCAGAAATGGAATTGCTGGATAATATGGTAGTTCTATTTTTAACTTTTTTGAGGAAACGCCATACTGTTTTCCATAGTAGCTGCACCAAATGACATTCTCATCAACAGTGGGCAAGGGTTTTCTTTTCTCCATATCCTCAGTAGCACTTCTTATCTGTCTTTTTGATAATAGCCAGCCTTACAGGTGTGAGGTGATATCCCATTGTGGTTTTGATTTGCATTTCCTTGATTATTAGTGATGTTGAATACCTTTTCATTTGTCCATTTGAATATCTTCTTTGGAAAAACATCTATTCGGATCCTTTGCCCATTTTCTAATTGGATTATTTGTTGTGTTTTGTCTTTTTGTTTTCTGTGGGTTTTTTTTTTTTTTTTTTTTTTTTGCTATTGAGTCGTATAGGTTCCTTATGTATTTTAAATATTAACCCTTTATTAGATATGTGGTTTACAGATATTTTCTCCCACTCCATAGTTTGCCTTTTCATTTTCCTCATTTCTTTTGCTGAGCAGAAGCTTTTTAGTTTGATGTTGTTCCACTTATTTTTTTGGCATTTATCACTTATGCGTTAGGTGTCATATCAAATAAATCATTGTGACAACCAATGTCCAGGAGATTTTACCCTATGTTTTCTTCTATGAGTTTTATGGTTTCCAATCTTACATTTAAGTCTTTAATCCATTTTGAGTTTTTTTTTTTTTTTTTTTTTTTTTTTTTGTGGTACGTGGGCCTCTCACTGTTGTGGCCTCTCCCGTTGCGGAGCACAGTCTCCGGACGCGCAGGCTCAATGGCCATGGCTCACAGGCTCCGCGGCACGTGGGATCCTCCCAGACCGGGGCACGAACCCGTGTCCCCTGCATCGGCAGGCGGACTCTCAACCACTGCGCCACCAGGGAAGCACTTGAGTTAATTTTTATGAGTGCTGTTAATAGGGGTCTAATTTTAATTCAATTGTGAATATCCAGTTTACCCAGCACTATTTACTGAAGAAACTATCTTTGCTCCATTGAGTATTCTTGGCTCCCTTGTCAAATATTAATTGTCCATATATACACGGGTTTATTTCTGGCTCTCAATTCTGTTCTATTAGTTTATGTGTCTGTTTTATGCCAATACCAATCTGTTTAGATTGCTATAGTTTTGTAATGTAGTTTGAAATCAGAAAGGATGATGTCTCCAGCTTTGTTCTTCTTTCTCAAGATTTTTTTGCTATTCAGGGTCTTTTGTGATTCCAAATGAATCTTAGGAGTTTTTCTATCTGTGAAAAATGCCACTGATCTTGATAGGGACTGCATTGAATCTGTAGATGACAGTTTAACAATATTAATTCTTTCAGTCCATAAACATAGGATATCTTTTCATTTATTTGTATCTTCTTCAATCTCTTTCATCAGTGTCTTACAGTTTTCAGTGTACAGATCTTTCATTTCCTTGGTTAAATTTATTCCTGAGTTTTGGCGTGTTTTTTTTAAGATTTATTTTATTATTTATTTATTTAATTTATCGTTGGCTGCGTTGGGTCTTAGTTGCAGCACACAGAATCTACGTTGAGGCATGTGAGATCTTTCGTTGCAGAGTGCAGGCTCGTCATTCTCTCTAGTTGTGGTGTGCAGGCTCCAGGGCGTGTAGGCTCTGTAGTTGTGGCGTGCAGGTCCCAGAGCACATGGGTTCTGTAGTTTGCGGCATGCAGGCTCTCTAGTTGAGGCACACAAGCTCAGCAGCTGTGGCATGCAGGCTTAGTTGCCCGGCGGCATGTGTGATCTTAGTTCCCTGACCAGGGATTGAATCCGCGTCCCCTGCATTGTAAGGTGGATTCTTTACCACTGGACTACGAGTGAAGTCCCTATTTTATTGTTTTTGATGCTATTGTAAGTGTGATTATTTTCTTTTTTCAGATAATTCATTGTTAGTGTATAGAAATGCTAACTTTTGTATGTTGATTTTGTATCCTTCAACTTTACTGAATTCATTGATTAGATCTAATAGTTTTACATGGAGTCTTTAGGATTTTCTATATATATAACTAAGTCATGGGGCTTCCCTGGTGGCACAGTGGTTGAGAGTCCACCTGCCGATGCAAGGGACATGGATTCGTGCCCCGGTCTGGGAAGATCCCACATGCCGCGGAGCGGCTGGGCCCGTAAGCCATAGCCGTTGAGCCTGCGCATCTGGAGCCTGTGCTCCATAACGGGAGAGGCCACAACAGTGAGAGGCCCACATACCACAAAAAAAAAAAAACTAAGTCATGTGCAAACAGAGATAATTTTACTTCTTTCTTTCCAATTCAGATGCCTTTTATCTCTTTTTATTGGATGACTGCTCTGGCTACAACTACTATTACTATGTTGAATAGATGTGGTGAGCGTGGGCACACTTGTCTTGTTCCTGATCTTACAGGAAAAGCTTTTAGTCTTTCACCTTTGAGTATAATGTGAGCTGTGGGCCTAATTTGTTTATAGTTTTTATCATGAATAGATGTTGAATTCTGTCAAATGCTTTTTCTGCCTCTGTTGAGATGATCATATGATTTTCATCTTCGTTTTATGAATGTGGTATATCACATTTATTGATTTGCATATGTTGAACCATCCTAGCATCCCAGGAATGAATCTCACTTGATCATAGTGTATGATCATTTTAATGTGCTGTTGAATTCAGTTTGCTAGTATATTGTTCAGAATTTTTGCATCTGTATTCATCATTGTTATTGTCCTGTAGTTTTCTTTTCTTGTAGTTTTCTTATCTGGCTTTGGTATCAGGGTAGTTCTAGCCTCATGAAATGAGTCTGAGAGTATTCCTACCTCATTACTTTTCTGGAAGAGTGTGAGTATTGGCATTAATTCTTCTTTAAATGTTCGGTAAAATTCAACAGTGAAAGCATCTGGTCCTGGACTTTTTTTGTTGGGAGATTTTTGATTACTGATTTAGTCCCTTTACTCTCTCTTAGTCTGTTCAGATTTTCTGTTTCCTCATGATTCAGGCTTGGTAGGTTGTATGTTTCTAAGAATTTATCCATTTCTTCTAGGTCATCTAATTTGTTGGCATACAATTGTTCATAGTAGTTTCTTATGATCCTTTGTGTTGTGGTATCAGTTGTAATGTCTCTTCTTTCATTTATAACTTTATTTTTGGGTCTTCTCTCTTTTTTTCTCGGTTAGTCTAACTAAAGATTTGCCAATTTTGTTTATCTTTTCAAAGAACCAACTCTTAGTTTTGCTAAGCTTTTCTATTGTTTTCCTGTTCTTGCTTTCATTTATTTCTGCTCTAATCTTCCTTAGTTCCTTCCTCCTGCTAACTTTGGGCTTAGTTTGTTCTTTTTTTAGTTTCTTGAGGTGTAAAGTTAGGGTATTTGTTTGAGGTCTTTCTTTTTCTTTCACTTATCACTATAAACTTCTTTCCTCTTAGAACCGCTTTTGATGCATCCCATAAGTTTCAGTATGTTGTGTTTCCATTATCATTTGTCTCAAGATTTTTTTTTTTTTTTTTTTGCAGTACACGGGCCTCTCACTGTCATGGCCTCTCCCATTGCGGGGCACAGGCTCCGGACGCGCAGGCTCAGTGGCCAAGGCTCATGGGCCTAGCCACTCCACGGCATGTGGGATCTTCCCGGACCGGGGCACGAACCTGTGTCCCCTGCATCGGCAGGCGGACTCTCAACCACTGCGCCACCAGGGAAGCCCAAGATATTTTTTTTATTTCCCTTTTTATTTCTTCTTTGATCCATTGGTTGTTCAGGAGTGTGCTATTAATTTTTATGTATTTGTGAATGCTCCAGCTTTCCTCCTATTATTCATTTCTAGTTTCATACCATTGTGGTATAATTTCAATCTTCTTAAAACTGCTAAATCTTGCTTTGTGGCCTAACATGATATATCCTGTAGAATGATCTGTGTGCATTTGGGAAGAATGTATTCTGCTGCTGCTGGATGGAATGTTTATTTGTCTGTTAGGTCCATTTGGTCTATAGTGTTGTTCAAATCCACTGTTGCCTTATCTATTCTCTGTCTGATCTATCCAGTATTAAAGTCCTCAGTTATTATTATATTGTTGTTTATTTCTCCTTTTAGTTCTGTTAGTACTGCCTTTATATATTTAGCTGCCCTGATGTTGGGTGCAAAAATATTTAGATAGTTAATGTAATTTAATGTTTTAGACATTAATTAATGTTAATTAATTAATGTTTTGAATTGTATGAAAGCAATGCTTTGTTTCAAAAAAGAAAGTATATAAAGATACAAGCAATATGGCAAAATCAAATAAGTTAAAAATTAAAAAATGAGTTAAACAGGAGGAAGGTTAGACAAGTTTCATATTATCCTAATGCAAAAAGCAAACAACTTTCTTGGGAAAGCAAAACTATGCTTGAATTCAAACCAGAAAATAATTTTCTTTCTATATATGGTATGCCTTAATCCATGCCATATATAGATTTGAGTAGATTTCAGGGTATCCAAAGAAAAGTAGATTTCAAAAGTAGATTTCCAAAGAAATGCATGAATTACACATGCTTAAGGTAGTCCTTCTAAGTGTTTCTTTAATCTGAGCTTTTGAAAAATAGTGAACAGCTCTGAATTTAAGACTAACCCCCTGAGAATAGAATACAGCTATTCATTGTCACTAATTAAGTAGAGAGCCTTATGTTTTAATAATCAGCAGAGCTGGGGGTAGCATTGATGTTTTCTGTCTATATAGGAAGTGACTCCACCTAGTACTTGTAGTTGAACCAAAGAAATAAAATACTACAAATGAGAATGAGATTGTCTTTAGAAACTCATTTGTGTCCCCGCTAAACTACAGACAAATGGATAACTGATATTCTAGAGTTACACACCATAAAGCATGGCAGCAATAATTTTTGGTCTGGAAAATGGTAAATACCACCACCACACATTGCCATTAAAATATTTTTATACTGAAACATCCATAGAGCATCAAGATGTAAGTACTGTTACTTTCTTATTATGGAGTAGCCCCCTGACACTTGCCTGCGTTTTGAATGTAATATTGGTCCAAGATGGCTAGAGCTGCAGTTTATCAAGTATGAAAGTGGCATTTTAAATGACATATCTGGTAAGCAACACATAAGGGAAGCTTCTAATTTTCATAGCACAAAGGAAGCAGTATTTTCAAAATGGAATAGCCCATGTTGCAAACCTTTGAGAGCTATAGTGAGATGGCCAAGTCATTTGAAGTGAGGTTCTTCATCAGTTCTGGAACAACCTTGGTCATTATTTCTTCAAGTATTGCCTCTGTTCCATTCTATTCTTCTCCTTTTGGAACTCTGATTAAATGAATCATAAATCTCCTGGTCATGTTTCCTAACTTTTCTTCTGTATTTCCCATCTTTTTTGTCTATCTATGCTGCATTCTGCATAATTTCTAAAATATCTTCTAATTTGACATTATATTTATCCACTCATTTTGAAATTTCACATGTTGTATTCATCTCTGTATAATATTATTGTTTATTTTTCAAATCTGATCAGTCACTCTTTAGAATATTCAGATATTTTCAATTTGATTTTTATTTCTTTAAATACAATAAGCCAGGTTTTAAAAAGAACCTCTGTCTCATAATTCCAATATCTGCTGTAGTTTATTTCTGTAGTTTTTCTAATGGGATCTTTTCCGTGTGTGTGTGTGTGTGTGTGTGTGTGTGTGTGTGTTTGTGCATGTGTGTGTGTGTTTTACTGTGCACTGCTATTGTCCCTCAAGTATTATTTGCAAGGAGTCTTCGAGGTCTAGGATGAATGTACCTTCTTTCAGAGAGGATTTTCTTCTACCATTTCAGGGCCAAATTATCCAAGTTCATGGCTCCACGTTCCCTGGACCATCCAGATCCAGGTCTAAATTTCTTGGGGAGTGTGAGCCCACAGCCACAATCTCTCACGGAGGAGTTTTTCCCCTGTTCTATTTACATGTGTTCTTCTTGGTGCCAGAGCAATATTCCCTTTGGTCCCTTGGGTATATGAGAGGGTAGATATATTTCACGTTTTCTTTTACTCTGAGGGTGACACTGCTTCAGTGGGGAAGGGGTCTTCTGTGGGGCTCCCCACCTTGGCCAGGCCCTGAGTGTTGACTTCTGATTCCTCCATGAATGAAACTGCTAAAAGCAAAACCCAAATCTGCCCAGATCAATAAGTTCCTTCAGAATAGAAGCAGCTTTGGTGCATCAGTGCTCTGCTTACCTCTCTAGATTCTCTTGTTTTCTTAGATTTTGGCTTGCAATTTCCTCACTACCTTGACAGCTTTGCATTGATTTTAAGGAAAAAAAATTAATATTTTCCCCAATATTTTTAGGTTCTTTGTGGAAGGACTGAGAATAGAAAGAAAATATATAGCTTTAAAAGGAGGAAAGGTTTTCTTTCCTTCTAATGCCTGTGTCAGGTTTTGGTAAGAGGTACCACTGGCCCCACAGAGCTGAGAAGTATTTCGACCTCTTCACTTTTTTGGAAGAGTTTATGTTGAATTGGTATTATTTTCTTCCTTAAATGTTTGGTAGAATTCACCGGGGAAGCTATATGTGCCTGCATTTTTCTTTGCGGGAAAGTTTTTAATTACAAATTCAATTTCTTTAATAGATATACATGTATTTAGGTTATCTACTTCTTCTTGGATGAGCTTTGACAGTCTGACTTTCAAGGAATCCATCCATTTCACCTAAGTTGTCAGATTTATTGGCATAAAGTCGCTCATAATATTCTTTTCATCCTCTTAACGTCTGAAGACTGTATTAATGTTTCTTCTCTCATCCCAGGTATTGTTAATTTGTGTCTTCTCTCTTTTTCTTTTTCTAATCAGTCTGGCTAGAGTCTTGTTAATTCTTTCTTTAATTTTCCCAAAGAGCCAAATTTTCATGGATTTCTTCTATTGTTTGTGTCTTCTATTTCTTCGATTTCCACTCTGGCCTGTATTATTTCCTTTCTTCTGCTTATTTTGAGTTTGACTTTGCCTTTTCCCAGTTTCTTATATTGAAAG
The DNA here is from genome assembly GCF_964374135.1 of Grampus griseus. NCBI lineage: Eukaryota > Metazoa > Chordata > Mammalia > Artiodactyla > Delphinidae > Grampus > Grampus griseus. Next base: position 100,301,092 of record NC_139018.1, read on the forward strand.
CTGAGGTCACTGTATTGAGACCTTTCTTATTTTTTAACATAAGCATTTAGTGCTATAAATTTCTAAGTATAGAATTAGTTGCATCTAACAAATTTGATTTGTGTTTTCATTTTCATTCAGTTCAAAATGCTTTCCTTCAGTTCAAATCCCTCTTGATTTCTCCTTTGACACATACATTGTTTAGGAGTGTGACATTTAGTTTCCAAATATTTGAGGGTTTCCCAAACAGCTTTTTGTTATTGAGTTCTAATTTTTTGGTTTGTTTCATAAATTAACAGAAAAAACTTTATTTTTTTTATTTTTTTGGTGCCGAAACCCGGAAACGAAAAAACTTTATTTTTTAGAACAGTTTTAGGTTTTGAGAAAAATTGGGCAGGAAGTACAGTTCCCATATATTCCTTCTCCCCACCACCCCAGTTTCCCCTATTATTAACACTTTGCATTAATGTGGCACATTTGTTGCAGTCGTCTCCAGTTTATATTAGGATTCATTCTGTGTTGTACAGTTCTGAGTTTTGGACAAATGCATAATGTTATGCATTTACTATTGTAGTATCATACAGTAATTTCACTGCCTTAAAAACCCCCTGTGCCCCACCTATTCATCCCTCCCTTCCCCAAAGCCTTGGCAACCAATGATCTTTTTATTGCCTCTATAGCTTTCCCTTTTCCAGAATGTCATATAGTTAGAATTGTAGAGTATGTAGGCTTTTCAGGCTGGATTGTTTCTCTTAGTAATATGCATTTGAGGTTCCTCCATGTCTTTTCGTGGCTTGATAGCTCATTTCTTTTCATCACTGAATAATTTCCATTGTCTGGATGTACCACAGTTTGTTTACTCATTCACAGACTGAAGGACATTTGGCTGCTTCTAGTTTTCGGCAACTATGATTAAAGGTGCTACAAACGTTCATGTTCAGGCTTTTGTGTGGAGAAGTTTTTAAATCATTCAGGTAAATACCTAGGACACTAATGGTTTGATTCACTTGTCCAAGGTCATATAGTTAGGGGGTAACAAAGCTAGAATTTAAACTCAAACAATATGATCCAGAGTCTATATCCTTAACCATTATACTAAACTGCCTTTCAACACGTGATACGAATCAGGTAAACACAGTAAGGGAAGATTTCACAGATGATGCAATGTGAGTCCAAGCTTAGAAGAGGACTAAGAGTTGGACAAATAGAATTGAGAAGAAATTTTCAATGTGGGGTATGGTGAAATGCTGCTTGGAAAAGTACAGTGTGGAATAGTGGCGATGGTGTACAACAATGTGAATTGCTTAATGCCACTGAATTGTCAATTTAAAAATAGTTAAAATGGTAAATTTTGTGTTATGTGTATTTTACTGAAGTTTTAAAAAAGTATAGTGTACATGTTGATTCATGAGTGTGGGGATAAATTAATCTGACTGAAGTTAAAGTTTTATTGGGGGAATAAAGGCAACAAAGTTGTATATGTTAATTTAGAACAAAATAAGTATGAACTTTTAATTGTAGTAGAAGGTCCTCGGCAATCAATGAAAATTTTGGAAGATGGAACAGACATGATATCTGCAACTTGAAAGGGTTAAGCTGTGCTATATGAGACATTTACTGAAATGGGGCAAGGCTGGAGGCAAGAGAACCAACTCAACTCAGCCCAGGCGTGTTCATGTGTGCATTATCTCATTTACTGCAATAAAAGTTTTATAAGGTGGGTATTATTGTTCCTGTGCTATAGTCAAGGAAGCTAAGATTTATTCATGTTCGTAGTACTAGTATATGCTAAAAGTACAGTAATTTGAAACCAGATCTCTTAACTTCAAATCTGGTGGGATGCATAGATAGCAGAAATAACACAGACTTGGGAATCACACAGACCTTCGTTGGAATCCTGGCTCTGTCTTACTAGCTATGTGGCTTTAGGAAGATTAGCTTGTCTGAGCCTCAATTTTATCATCTGTGAAAATGTGATAAAAATATTTATCTCCTAAGGATTAAATTCTATGTATATACATAAGCCCAGTACATAGCACCCAAGCAGTGATCAATAATTCCTCATTCACTTGCTTTCTCCTCAGTTTCTGATGTGTATCTGATATTTATTTGCAGCATATATGTGAATCATTAAATTATTTATTGATTGTCTATGGTATTTAAAACTTATTTGTAAATTTAGGTTTTCTCACATTGAAACATGGTATATTTTCATACATTAATCTCTTTCCAAATAGTAGAAAAGCACATTTTACTAATTAAAGGCACAAAATTCTAAAGAAAAATTATGAACATGGTTTGGAAACTCATGTACATATTTATTTAATGCCATTTCATATCTTTAAGAAGGCTTTTGGAAACTTATTTAGAAAGCTGAAAAGTCCTTGAATACCAAGTGATTTAACAGGAATTTTTTAATGAGTTAAGTGTAAATGAATCAAAAACACATGAATTCTATTTCCTGTAAATAACACATGGTTTTGAAAACTGAAAATGTACTTGAAAAGGTATCCTGTGCACAATTAAATTAAAACTCTTATAAGATAATGTTCCCCCAGATGAGGCAAGCCCCATTAAGATACTACAGTATTATCACTTGAAGTTCTCTCTGTCCAGAAAGAAAGTATTGACCATAGCATATCTTACATGTTTCATTTTGTTGAAATAAAATTACTTTAGGTTGGTGTCCAAGGCTATATCTGATGAGATTAATTTCCAATTTCATAATGGGTGGAATTAATCCTTTTCTTCTGGTACAAGAGAGAGAGCAGTTGTTTCCATCTGCATGATTTGTTTGTATGGGAGCAACTCTAGGATCTCAGACATGAGAAGAGTGGGGGTGGGAGTGAGTGAAGGAGTGTTGGCAGAATGTGGCACCACAATTTCCCAAGTACAATAAGTTATGTTGTCAGAAAGGCAGGAAGACTAAACAGCTAAAGTTTCATCAGAATATTAAAACCTTTCACTAACAATACCAAGTAATAAAAGCGTCTCCAAATATTTCAGTTACATTGTGCCTATAACTTCTTGTCTCTATCTCCTTTTCTAAGAAGGAGATAGCTACCACATTTGAGATCCAGATGAGGCAATCATAACTTTTACATTACTGTTCTTCTGGTTGAAATCATCCAATTCCTTCTTTTGGTTTTCAGAAAAGTTTCCACTCATTTGAAGTAGTGGACATTGTCTTTATTATAAGTTTCAGTCTTCCTCTCCACTAAGATGGTGAAGCTGACTACATTTGGTTTGTTACAGAATGAAAAAAAAAAACGAAGATAAAATTGCTTTTAGAATAAAGCATATGTTTGTAAATGCAGTTAAATGGACACTAATATATGACCAAATGGACACTGATGCAGGACCAGAAGCACTGGCAGAGGATAGACAATGGAATAGAATTCAGAGTTCAGAGATAAACCCTCACATTTACAGTCAATTGATTTTCAACAAGTGTGCCAAGACAATTCAATGAGGAAGGAAGACTTTTCAAAAAATGATGCTGGGACAACTAGATAGCTACATGCAAAAAAACAGAGTTGGACCCTACCTTATACCATGTACAAAATTTAACTCAAAACAGATCAAAGACATAAACGGATCAAAGATCAGCTTGAATGAATCAAACCTCAACTGCACCTTGTCACCCAAGAGCTCTGATGGAGATGTACAATAAGATTCATGCTGTTTTCATGCCTGCTAACACAATATCCATTCTTCAGCCCATGGAACAAGGAGTAATTTCAACTTTTGAGCCTTATTCTTTAAGAAATACATTTTGTAAGGCTATTGCTTCCACAGATAGTGATTCCTCTGGTGCATCTGGGCAAAGTAAATTGAAAACCTTCTGGAAAGGATTCACCATTCTAGATGCCGTTAAGAACATTCATGACTCATGGGAAAAGGTTTAAATATCAAAATACACAGGAGTTTGGAAGAAGTTGATTCCAACCCTCTTGGATGACTTTGAGGGGTTCAAGACTTCAGTGGAGGAAGTAACTGCAGATGTGGTAGAAACAGCAAGAGAACTAGAATTAGAAGTGGAGCCTGAAGATGTGACTGAATTGCTGCGATCTTATGAGACAACTTGAATGGATGAGGAGTTGCTTCTTATGGATGAGCAAAGCAAGTGGTTTCTTAAGATGGAAACTACTCCTGGTGAAGAAGCTGTGAAGACTGTTGAAATGACAAGATAAGATTTAGAATTTACATAAACTCAGTTAATAAAGCAATGGCAGGGTTTGAAAGAGCTGACCCCAATTTTGAAAGAAGTTCTACTGTGGGTAAATGCTATCAAATAGCACTACATGCAAGAGAGGAACTGTTCATGAGAAGACGAGTCAACTGACGCAACAAACTTCATTGTTGTCTTATTCTAAGAAATTGCCACTGCCACCCCAGCCTTCAGCAATACCACCAGCCTGATCAGTGAGCAGCCATCAACGCTGACATAAGACCGTCCGCCAGCAAAGAGATTACAACTTGCTAAAGGTTCAGATGATTGTTAGCAATTTTTAGCAATAAAGTATTTTTTAATTAAGGTTTGTACATTGTTTTTTTAGACGTAATACTATTGCACACTTATAGTATACTGTAAAGGTAATTTTTTTATTGAAGTATAGTTGATTTACAATCTTGTGTTAGTTTCTGGTGTAAAGCAAAGTGATTCAGTTATACATATATATACATATGCTTATTCACATTGCTTTCCATTATGGTTTATTACAAGGTATTGAATATAGTTCCCTGTGCTATAGAGTAGAACCTTGTGGCTTATCTATCTTATATATAGTAGTTTGTATCTGCTAATCCCAAATTCCTAATTTATCCCTCTTTTATAAGCACTATGAAACCAAAAAATTTCGTGTGACTTGTCTTATTGCAATATTTGCTTTATTGCAGTGGTCTGGAACCAAACCCACAATATCTCCAAGGTATGCCTGTATATTCATACAATGCAATATTATTTGGCAATAAAAAGAAATGAAGTATTGATAGATGCTACAACATGGACGAACCTTGAAAAGAAATAGAAATGATTAGCGACATTTACCCTTAAAATATTTCTAGATACACGTAAACTGCTATCGTGTGTGTTGCTTCAGGTTAAAGGGATGAAAGAAGTGTAGGTGGTCTGTAAAGTTCTGACTATAACTGTCTTTTCTCTTTTTTGTATTTCTTTATGTATTTATCAGTGCACTGTTTAGAATACAAAACTAATTTTAACATTAATTATGTAATACGTTAATTCATCTGACATATACTTTGCCTAGCATATGCCAGGCACTGTTTTTGGTGCTGGAGATACAGAATTGAACAGGACAAATCCACTGTTGCCAGCTTACATACTAGTGAGGGGAACAGAGTAGGGTTGGCAGGAAGGAAGTCCTCTTCAAAGAAGTGATATTTGAACAGAGACCTAAATAACATAAAAGTCTGGAGGAAGAGAACATAAGGTAGAGGGTGGAGATATAAAGGCCCTGAGTTGGGAGGAAGTTTAGTATATTAGAGTAACTTGAGAATGCAAGTTGTTAAAACAGATTGCTGGCTCCACACAGAGTGTCTGATTCAGTAAGCCAGGGATGGGGCCCAAGAATTGGCATTTCTAGCAAGTTCCCAAGTGATGCTCGTCTTCTCATTGCAGTGGCTTCTCTTGTTGCAGAGCACAGGTTCAAGGCGCGCGGGCTTCAGTAGTTGTGGCACGCGGGCTTAAGAGTGCAGGTTCAGTAGCTGTGGCACGTGGGCTTACTTGCTCCGCGGCATGCGGGATCTTCCCCGACCAGGGATTGAACCTGTGTCCCCTGCATTGGCAGGCAGATTCTTAACCACTGCGCCACCAAGGAGGTCCCAGGAAATATTTTTCTTTAAGCAATAAGCCATGGTATTGTTCGGTCTCTTTGTTACAGTAGCCTAGTCTTACCCTAACAGCAGGAGAAGTTAGAGTGGAAGCAAGGGGAAGACTTAAGAGACTACTGTAATAGCCCAGTCAAGAGATGATGGTTGCTTGAATCAGGGTATAAGTCAGCTGGGGCTGTTTGCTGTCACACCCATTCCTCTCCCTTCCTTTCCTCTGCTGGCTGGTCTCTGCTTTCTGCACTTTCCAGACTCCCTGTCAACTGGCTTCTGGCTGGCTTTAGGCACTGTTTGGAGATGGGAGGGGAGGAACAGGGGAAGCCAGGTCATGTCTTTCTTTCCCTCTCTCTCTGTCTCTCTCTTTCTCTCGATCTCTCAATCTCTGCCACAGGCAGCATTTCTAGTAAGGATGGAATGGCTCCAGCTCCTGCCATATGGTATCACCATGGATCCAGCTTCTTCTGGGTGACCATGACCTCTTCTCCTTTTGTCCTGCCAGCCTAGAAACAGCAGCAGCTTCCTACAGTAGTTAATCTCTGGGTTGCCCCACCATCCTCTTTGGCTTATCACTTCTTACATCACTTGTGTAACCAGTTCCCTGCATTAAATCCCCTCTCTTTTAAATGATTTTCCGTGTGGGTGACCCTGGCCTGACACAGGGGGAGGTGGTGGATTAGTGAGAAGTGTTGGAATCAGGGCATATTTTGAGGTAGAAATGACAGGATTGATGAGGGATTGGATTTGGGGTATGAGAGAAGAGTTTAAAAATCAAAACAGAACATTTCCGTGCAACCTCTTCACTAAATTGCTTCTCAGTCTCAGAAAAAGTACACCATCATATATCCAATCTCAAAACAAAAATCTAGGCCTCAGATTCATTGGATTCTTCCCCCGAGTCATCATAAAGTTTTATTCCAGCTTTTGTGACATGTGGGGACTTGCCTGGAATTATAGCGTATATACCTCATCATACCTAATAAAAAAAACTTAGACTGGAAATGGAGCCAAATTCAGGCATCACCACTAATTTCAGAAATTCCAATGAAATTTGCTAATACTGTGCTTTGAGAAAGAAACCAGATTCTGTATCTAGATTAGACAGCCTGTCCCCTGGACCATTGCCAAGACAGTTTCAGGGAGTATAGGGAAGTACAACAACCCAGGTTTTGCTACATCTGTTGGTAAGCCATAGCATTTTTAGATAGGCTAAAACATGGGAGCTAAAGCATACTTGAGAGATCCTAGGAAAGTGGAAAGTGATCACCAGTTACAAGGGCTGAGACTCAGAAAGCTTCTATTTCCTTTTATTTGAGACTACTGAGGATAAAGACAATCTCTGGGAAGGACAAAGAATTGTCTATTAGCTGTGTGACCTAGGATAATGTTAACCTCTCTGAGCTTCAGTTTGCTAATCTATCAAAAACAGGGAAACCATTACCTACCTTGAAAGACTGTTGTATTAAATCATATGATAGGCCTTAGAACATGGCACATAGCATGTGTTCATATTCCTTCTCTTCTCTTCCCTTCTACCTCTCCCATGTGGGTAGCACTGTAGTGTAGATTAACTATAATTATCTGTAACTTAGCTTACTCTCAGTTAATAACTGTTGATCTTCAATAAGTGGTGCTGCGAAAAACTGGACAGCCACATGCAAAAGAATGAATCTGGACCACTACCTTACACCATACACAAAAATTAACTCAAGCAGATTAAAGACTTGAATATAAGACCTGAAAACATAAGACTTCTAGAAAAGAGCAGAAAGCTCCTTGACACTACTTTTGGCAGGATTTTGGGGTTTGACAGAAAAGAAAAGGCAAAAAACCCCAAAAAACCAAAAAAACCCCACAAAAATCAGCAAGTGGGACTACATCAAACTAAAAAGCTTCTGCACAGCAAAGGAAACCACCAACAAAATGAAAAGGCAACCAATCAAGTGGCAGAAAATATTTGCAAAGTGTATGTCTGACACAGGGTTAATATCTAAAATATATAAGAACTCATACAATTCTATAGCAGAAAAACAAACAATCTGATTAAAAAATGGGCAGAAGATCTGAATAGACGTTTTCCCAAAGAAGATATATGGATGGCACAGGTACATGAAAAGATGCTCAACATCACTAATTGTCAGGGAAATGGAAGTGAGATATCACGGTGATATCATCTCACACCTGTTAGAATGGCTATGATCAAAAAGATGAGAAATAACAAGTGTTGGAGACGGTATAGAGAAAAGGGAATCCTTGTGCACTGTTGGTGGGAATGTAAATTGGTGCAGCCACTATGAAAAATAGTATGGAGGTTCCTCAAAAAATTAAAAATAGAACTACTGTATGATCCAGCAATTCCACTTCTGGGTATTTATCTGAAGAAAATTAAAATACTGATTTGAAAAGATCTAAGCACCCCCATGTTCATTGCAGCATTACTTACAATAGCAAGACATGTAAACAACCTAAGTATACATCAACAGGTGAACGGATTTTAAAAATGTGGTATGTATACACATTTGGAATACTTGTCAGCCATAAAAAAAGAAAGAAATCCTGCCATTTGCAACAATATGGATGGACCTTGAGGGCCTTATGCTGAGTGAAGTTAAGTCAGACAGAGAACAACAAATACTAAATGATCTCACTTGTATGTGGAATCTAAAATGAAAACCAAAACCAAAAAAAACAAAAAAATGAGCTCATGGATACAGAGAACAGATTGGTGGTTGCCTGAGGTGGAGGGGGTGGGAGGTGGGAGAAATGGGTGAAGGGGGAAGATACAAACTTCCAGTTATAAAATGAGTAAGTTATGGGAATGTAATGTACTGCATTATAATTACAGTTAATAGTACCGTATTGCATATTTGAAGGTAGTGAGGAGAGTGGATCTTGAAAGTTCTCATCACAAGGAAAAAATTTCATAACTATGTTATGATGACAGATATTAACTGGACTTATTGTGGTGATCATTTTGCATTATATACAAGTATCAAATCATTATGTTATACATCTGAAATTGACACAATATTTTATCAGTTATAAAAAATTTAAGTAAACAATTCAATGATCTTTAGTGTATTCAACAGAGCAGTGCAGCCATCACCACAATAAATTTTAGAACATTTTCATTGCCCCCAAAAGAAACCTTGTATCCTTTAGCAGTCACTCCCATCCTGCTCCCCACTGTTCAGCCTTAGGTAAACATTAATCTACCTTCTATCTCTATGAATTTGCAGATTCTGAAATTCTATATAAATGGAAGCATACGATATGTGGTCACTTGTGACTGGCTTCTTTCACTTGGCATAAGACTTCCAAGGTTCTTCCAAGTTGTAGTATATATCAGTACTTCATTTCTTTTTATTGCCAAATGACATTCCATTGTGTGGCTATTCCACATTTTATTTATCCATTCCATCAGCTGATGGACATTTGGGTTTTTTCCACTTTTTGGCTATTATCATTTCTCTTTTTCTTGAAATTAGTACTACAATGGAATGACTAAAGGACAGGCAAGAAGAAAAAAAGTATTGAATCCTGGAAAATTTCTCAATTAGGTGAATGATGACTGAATAAAAGAATTCTCAGAACACAACATTCAGTATGGACATGATTCCTATTAACTGATCATTTCCAAAACCATCACTATTAATTAAATGCCTTTCAAAATATCTTCTTATGGCAAGTATTTGTGTCTAAGTGCTTCTGTTTATGGGACAAGAAATTGAAATGGCTGTCTTGGCAGTATAACCACAGTTGTATAAGCCAAGGGATTAAGAGTACTTTTGAGAAGAAGTAACAATGTGTTCTCCATGGCTATGGAAATGATGGTAAGTTTATACATAATGTATGGATGACCATATTATACCCTTATGAGAATGTCAATCAAAACTGCATTTCTGTCAGGAGATAGTTTCCAATTCACAAAATGTATATTTTTTACATTAGAATCCTTGCTGTCCACACTTCCCTGTCAACATATTTTTAAAAATCCATTTCTAAAAATGAAAGGATTGATAATTCTGACATTGAGCAACAACCCTCTATGCCAGCCAGCCTGGTACAGGAAAGTTTAAATCTAATCCTCACATCACTCTGTATATAACATAAGTGCAGTTGATATTGCAAAATCCTAAGGTGGTACTCTTTTTAATTACACTTAAACTAGCTGGTATGGCCAGTACTGCTTCAGAGGATATAAAAAGAATAGCAGCTAAGCTTGCATAGAGCAGAGGTATGCTCTAGAAAGAACAAAAAAGTCAACGGACTTAGTGTGGAATGCAAGGCTTAAAAATTCCATAAATTCAGGAAGGAAAGCAAGAGTTTACTTATAGGCATTTAGAAAGATTTTGCCTTCTCACCAGGAAGTGCTCACATACTAAACTTTAGGTTTGTTTGCCTACAGGTATGTTTATATAATTTTAACTATTAATAAAATGTGAGTAACAACTTGCGTTCTTTTTACACAAGGCCAGCTAGATCTTTTTACACAAGTGGGCAATGTTTATCTTGGTGTTCAATGTTTATCTTGGGTGTTCCTTAATTTCCATTTCCTCTGTTTCCTTTCCCAGTGTTCCTTCCTCGAGAAACAATATTTTTAAAAATGTGATTTACACAAAGATGTTAATGACAACTTACTTATTTCCAAAGAAATATAGGCATTTAAAAGGAGGCCACAGTAACACAGAGGAATAAATTATTACTGATGAAATTTCCCTGTGCATATAGATCAGAGGTATACTTCAGGGCCTTCCTGAATCCACATTTTTTTTCCCACAGTAAAGCAGGCCCTGCTATAGACCCAGAGACATAAAAAATTGACTTGCAGAACTGCATAATGAGTATGTTTAGCTGAAGGAAGGGGAGTTCTTAGATCACAATCTCAGTATCAGTCAAGAACAACTGTTTTCCTTTAAATCTGAAACTTATGAGAATGATTAGGTGATAGAAAAGACATTAATGGTTCTGATCATAGAATCAGAAGACAACAAGATGTTGCATGCAACATACACAGGTAGAAATTAACAACTTCAGACCTCCTTCTGTGAGTGGCGCTTCTGGTTCTGCCTTTTCATCATAATGCTCTCAATTGCAACTGTCAGCTGGGTTTCCTTGGTTCAAATATCCATAATAATACCTGAAAGGGTTCTCTAACTTGGAGGTTCACAAAAATAATAAAGCATTTATTTGAGAATGACTTATCCTAAACTATGGAAGAAGAATTAGATACAGATTTTCAGTTTGAGCATAGTGGAATAAAATTGGCATTTCCTCCTTCCCCTCTAGGAAATCACACTAAAGAAGAATGAGAAAGAGAAATACAAGCTAGGATGCATGTGAAATCCTAAGCCACAAATAGATAGAAGGGCTGCCAAAAGCAGTGAAGATCAAACAGGATGTGGGAGGAAGCAGAAGGGGATGCCTGTGAATGCAAATCCCTGAGAGAGCGGGCGCTGCCCCAAGATGAGGAGCATGCCCAAGATAAAGAACTAAAATCCTCATGCGTCCTAACTGGGACAAGCTGTGTGGAATAGTGACAGGAGTTTGATTCTGAGAAGCAGGGCTAACAGGACTGAACAAGGACTCATATGATGAGCCATATTTTAAAAAACAGCCTGTTGGTGAGGCAGAGGATTAGAAAAAGATTCTGAATGCTATGAATCTTACAAACTGCCTATTTCTGTTGGCCAGGGAGAGGTTAACAGTTAAATGGACTCTCACACTTAACTGAGGGCTCTAGGGAGAATGCTGCTAGCCTTGGACACGGCTTTAGCATCCCTAACATATGAATCATTTGGAAATAGCTGGTCAAGGAGAAGCCCACTTAAACCAACATGAGAAATCAAAACTAAACCATCCAGGATCTATATAAAAGTATTACAAGAAAAGAGGAGAAAAAGAATAAGAAGAAATGCAGATGAACACTGATCAAAGCAGTATATTCATGAAACAGATGAAAAATTTGACCAAGTGTTTGCCACGGATTTAAACAGTTAATGGAGCAATTTATCTATAAAACAAGAACCCAAATATACATACAATATGTTTAAGAGCCTTAAAAAGGAAGGGAAGAAAATCAATTATGCCAAAAGCTGGTTCTTTGAAAATATCAATAAAATTGATAATCCCCTAGCCAGGCTAAGAAAAAGGGAGAGGACACAAATTACTAATTTCAGAAATAAAAGAGGGGACATCACTACAGATCCCATGGACATTAAGGGATAATAAAGGAAGAATTTGAATAACTCTATGCCTACAAATTTGATAACCCAAATGCAATGGACCAATTTCTTGAAAGACACAATCTGCAAACATTCATACAAGAAGAAATAGATGATCTGAATGGCCTATATTTATTAAAGAAATTGAATGAATAATTAATAACCTTCCAAATCAGAAAGCACCAGGCCCAGACAGGGTAACTCGTGAAATATATCAAACATTTAAGCAAGATATTATGCCAATTGTCTACAATCTCTTTCAGAAGATAGAAGCAGAGGGAATACTTCCTCATTCTATGAGGCCAGCATTACCCTAATCAAAACCAGTCCCAGACATTACAAGAAAAGAAAACTATAAACCAATATCTTTTATGAATACAGAGCAAAAATCTTCAACAAAATATTAGCAAATAAATCCAAATACCTATAAAAAGTATTATACACCATGACCAAGTGGGATTTATCCCAGATATGCAAGGCAGGTACAGCTTTTGAAAGTTAATTAATATAACATCATATGAACAGGCTAAAAAAGAAAAAGCACAGGATCATATCAATAGATACAGAAAAAGCATTTGACAAAATCAAAGAAAAACTCAGGAAGAGAAGAATAGAGTGGAAGGGAACTGCCTCAATATGATAAAGAATAACTACCAAAAAACCTACAGCTAACATACTTAATGGTAAGAAACTAGAAGTTTTCCTGCTAAGATCAGGAACAAGGATGTCCCTTCTTACCACCTATTTTCAACACCATACTAGAAGTCCTAGTTAAGGCAGTAAGACGAGAAAAAAAAAGTATACAGATTGGAAAGGAAGAAATAAAATTATCTTTGTTTGCAGGTGACATGATTGTCTATGTAGAAAATTCAAAAGAATCAATAAAAAACTTCTGGAACTAAGGAACAATTACAACAAGGTTGTAGGATAAAAGATTAATATACAAAAGTCAGTTGCTTTCCTATATACTAGCAATGAATAAGTGGAATTTGAAATTAAAAACACAATACCATTTACATTAGCACTCCAAAAAAACAAAATAGTTAAGTACAAATCTAATAAAATAGGTACAAGATCTATCTGAGGCAAACTATGAAAAACTAAATAAATAGAGAAATAGTCCATGTTCAATACTGAGGGAGACTCAATACTGTCAAGATATCAGTTCTTCCCAACTTCATCTATGATCCAATGAAATCCCAATCAAAATCCCAGAAAGTTATTTTTTGGATATAGAAAAACTGATTCTAGTGTTTATACGGAGAGACTAAGGACTCAGAATAGTCAACACAATATTGAAGGAGAAGAACAAAGTTGGAATGCTGAAACTACCAGATTTCAAGTATTACTATAAGGCTACAGTAATCAAGACAGTGTAGTAATGGCGAAAGAATCAACAAATAGATGAATGGAACAGAAAGAGAGCCCAGAAGTAAACACACATAAATATAGTCAACTGGGGGAGTTCCCTGGTGGCCTAGTGGTTAGGATTCTGGGCTTTCACTGCTCTGGCCCAGGTTCAATCCCTGGTCAGGGAACCGAGATTCCACAAGCTGTGTGGCCATAAAACAAAAACACAACAAAATATAGTCAATTGATCTTTGACATAAGGAACAAAGACAATACAATGGAGAAAAATAGTCTTTTCAACAAACAATGTTGGGATAACTGGACATCCACATGCAAAACCATGAATCTAGACAAAGAAATTACATTACATTAATTACATTAAATTACATTAATTCAAAATGAATCATATACCTAGATGTAAAATGCAAAACTATGAAATGTATGTAAAAGTAGAAGATAATACAGGAGAAAACCTAGTTGACTTTGGGCAGGATGATAGCTTTTTAGATATAACACCAAAGGCACGATCTATAAAAGAAATAATTGGTAAGCTGAATTTCATTAAAATTTAAAACTGCTCTGTGAAAGACAACATCAAGAGTGAGAAGACAAGCCACAGACTGAGAGAAAAATATTTGCAAAAGACATATATGATAAAGGACTGTTATACAAAATATACAAAAGGCTCTTAAAACTCAACAATAAGAAGATAACCTGATTTTAAAATGTGCCAAAGACCTTAACAGACACATCACCAAAGAAGATATACAGATGACAAATAAGCATATGAAAAGATTCTCCACATCATATGTCATCAGGGAATGGAAATTAAAACAACAATGAGATACCACTATAAACCTATTAGAATGGTCAAAATCCAGAACACTGACAATACCAAGTGTTAGCAAGGATGTGGAGCAACATTTATTGCTGATGGGAAAACAAAATGGTACAACTACTTTGGAAGACAGTTTGGCAGTTTCTTATAAAGCTAAATATACTCTTACCATACAATCCAGCAATTACGTTCCTTGGCATTTACGGTGAAAACCGTAATGTGAAATGCGGTGAAAACTTATGTCCATGCAAAATCCTGCACAAGGATGTTTATAATAGCTTTATTAATAATTGCTAGAACTTGGAAGCAACCAAGATGTATCTCAGTAGGTGAATGTTGAAATAAACTAAAAAGCTAAAAAGAAATGAGCTATTAAGCCATGAAAGGACACAGACTTCCCTGGTGGCACAGTGGTTAAGAATCTGCCTGCCAATGCAGGGGACAGGGGTTTGAGCCCTGGTCCGGGAAGATTCTGCATGCCACAGAACAACTAAGCCGGTGTGCCACAACTACTGAGCCTTCACTCTAGAGCCTGCAAGCCACAACTACTGAGCCTGTGTGCCACAACTACTGAAGCCCACACACCTAGAGCCCGTGCTCCACAACAAGAGAAGCCATTGCAATGAGAAGCAACGCAACGTATACTTCGTGCACCGCAATGAAGAGTAGACCCCGCTCGCCGCAACTAGAGAAAGCCCACGTGCAGCAACCAACGCAGCCAATAAATAAATAAATAAGGACATGGAGGAAACTTAAATGCATATTATTAAGTGAAATGCATATTATTAAGTGAAATGCATATTATTAAGTGAAAGAAGCCAACTGAAAGACTACATATTGTATAATTCCAAGTATATGACATTCTGGAAAACGGAGACAGTAAAAAATCTGTGATTGTCAGGGGTTGGGGCAGGGAGAGGATGAATAAGCAGAGCACAGAAGTTTTTAGGGCAGTGAAAATACTCTGTATGATACCATAATGATGGATACATGTTATTTTACAGTTGTCCAAACCCATACAATCTACAACACCAAGAATGAACCCAGATGTAAACGAGTGACTACGATGTGTCAGTGTAGGTTCATCAATTGTAACAAATGCACCACTGGTGGGGGATGTTGATAATGGGGGAGGCTATGCATGTGTGGAGGCAGGGAGTGTATGGGAAATCTCTGTGCCTCCTTTTTAACTTTGCTATGAACTGAAAACTGCTCTGAAAAAGAAAAAGTCTTAAAAAAAGAAAGGAAGAGATTCTGACATATGCTACAACATGGATGAACCTTGAAGATAGTATGCTAAACAAAATAAGGCAGTCACAGAAAGACAAATATTGCATAATTCCACTTATGTGAGGTACCTAGAGTAGTCAAATTCATAGAGATGGAAAGTAGAATGGTGGTTGTCAGGGGCTGGGGGAGGGGGTTAGGAATGAGGAGTTAGTATTTAACGAGTACAGAGTTTCAGTTGTGGAAGACAAAAAAGTTCTGGAGATGGATGGTGTAGATGGTGCACAACAATATGAATGTACATAATGCCACAGAACCATTCACTTAAAAGTAGTTGAAATGGTAAATATTATATATATTTTACCACATTATTATTATTTTTTTAATAAAGAGCAAAAGGCAGAGATACAAGATTCAGGAGGAAAGAGACAACAAAATGAATGAAACACGAGTTGGAAGATCTCTAGGGGGAATAGTGGCTTTAAAAATACCAGAAATGGAGTAAAAATGGGAAGTAGACCAGGAGAGACCAGATACTGATGAGAATGCAAAAAGGAACATAGAGGTTAGATAGAGCAAGCAAAATGAATGAAAATAAATATAATTTAAAATGATTAGAGATACAATGATATCTAGAGAAGACAGGCAAGTGAGATACAACATACACTTACTTAATATCCCTATATAATGGATCAGAACAAATATTTGAAATATTACTGAAGAAACGTTCATTTTGAAGGGGTATGTCAGGTCTCAGAAAAAAAAACTGACACATTATCGTCAACACAGGTATATCCTGATACAATTGATGAACTGTGAAGATAAAGAAATAATCCTTTGGACAACCAGGCAGAAATAATGAGTCATCTACAAAGGGTAAAAACAAAACAGGCTGACATCAGACTTCTCCACAACAATATCCAATTCCAGAAGACTGGAGAAATGCCTCTAAAATTATCAAGGAAAGAAATCGTGACCCAAGAAATTTATATCATCCAAGTTGTTATTCAAATATAAAGACAACAAATGATATTTAATATTCATTAATGCTGTGGAAATGTTGGGAAAATATTTGCAATTCATATCACAAATTGCTGTTTTTTAATCTGTAAAGAATCTTACTTTTTAAACAACTACAAACACAAGAACTATATGCTAACAATTTTAAAGACTTAGACCACATGGAAAGTTTCTTGAAAAATATATGTGTACCATATGAGATGTGACTGAAGAAGAAATTAAAGTTTGAATAGTCCTGCAAATATTAAATATATTAAAGCAATTGTTTAAAATCTTCCCACAAAGAAGAGATTAGATAATATGAGTAGTTAGAAAGATATATTTTTCTGGCAATCAGGAGAAATGTCAGGGCTAACACATGTCCATATGTTACTAGAGAACATGTAAAGTAGAAAAATAACTATGAAAATAATTGTGAAAGCATTAAAACAAATCATGAGGTATATATTAACAAAAGCTATTGCTGTTCTGAAAGGCTCAGTTGGCAATTTGCCCAGCCTGGGCTGCTTGCATGTTGATGTGTTAAAGAGCTGTCCTTTGGGGCAGACGTTGCTCCATCAGACCAATCATAAACCACTCCTTCACACTTCTGCCAGGAAGCAGGACCCCTTAGTAAGTAGCACTATAGAAATGAATGAATTATGATATAGAAAATAAGGAAATGGGGTGGAAAGGAGATGTTTGCAAAGTTTGGGGCGGGGGGTGAAAGTACTATTCCCAAAGATTTCTAGGTATTTTTGGTTTATGAGAAAGGTAAAGGTATCCCATTTTTCTATTTCGAGTATGTATTACATTTATTTTCAAAGCTCATCCCCATCTTTATTTTCAATAGGGCTCAATCATTTATGAGGCATCATTTTTAGGATACAGGATGAAGTTTAGTGGCTGAACTAGGTGCATAAACAAAGGGGGCTCAAGCCTCTTCCTACATGTAAATATCTCTTCGTCCGGTAGCACCATTGCAAAAAGTAACCTCATTGAACCACTTGAACAAATTTCAAAAGGAACTTCAACCACTCACCTGGACACAAGCTGGAGGCTCATTTGTCCAAACTGCATGTTCCTCAACTAAATATATTCTCTCATTATGGACAGCAACTCCAGATTCATTTTGCCCTAAAGTAAAGAGAATTGAATAAAAAGAGAAGAAAAAAAACCCCCTATAGATAAATCAACAGATGAATGGGCAAAGAATTTGAACAGTTTACATAAAAGGAAATATAAATGGCTCTAAAACTTATAAGAAAAGATGTTTAATCTCATAATGAGAAAGGCAAAATAAAATTAAACTGAAACATCATGGTTAACCCCACAAGTTGGAAAAGATCACAAAGCTTGGTAACACTGTATTAATGAGAGTGTGTGAAAGAGGCATTTTCATATACTGCTGATAGGAACATAAATTAGTACAACCTCTATGTAGGGTAATTTAGCAATATTTATCAAAATTACAAACACATATACTCTTAGAATCAATAATTCTACCTCTAGGAATTTATCCTATAGATTACTTACATATGTACAAAAAACTTACAACTCATTACATCAATGTAGAGTTGATTAAATAAATTATGAGGCATCCATTCAATGGAATACTATGCTGCTGAAGAAAGATGGGTAAAATTATTATTGATACAGAATTAATCCCAAGATATAGTTTAGTGAAAAAAATAAGCTTCAGAGTACATGGAAAATTATCATTTGCATAAAAACTGTGTGTACATTTGCACATATATGCATTGAAGCATATATAAGATATTGGTAATATTAGTTACCTCTGAGGAGGGGAATTAAGTTACTGGATAAGAGTTAAATAGAACTTATTATTGTCTACTCTTGTACTTTTGGAATTTTAAAACGTGAATTCACTAACTAGAAAGAAAAAGAGAGGGTATAAGCAATGTGTGTTTCTGTTGTTTACAACTATTATCTTTTCTGGGGAATTTATGAATACTCTTAGCCAGGAGTGGCTAAGGGAAGTGTCCTGGGCCACTCTCTCCTTTTACTAACCGAGTTTTGGGTTATTTACCACCTTCTTCTGAGTCTCTCCCTATCTAAATTCCCATGATAGCCTGAGTCAGAGAGAGTTTCTGTGCAGCAAGGCTTTTAAGATTTCAAATAATTCTTTTGTTTAGTCACATGCAAACACTCAAAAATTCATACTTTATACAGAAGTCTTCATAAAGTTCTAACTATACCTGCTTTTTAATTGCGTTTAACTTAAGGAGGTTTCTTTCTATTTGTTTCAGTCTTCCAAATTAGCAATACTTCCCTTCTCTGGGATAATCCATATTTTAATTTTTTTATAGCAATGAGACAAAAATTCAGGACTCTAAAAAAACAGAAACTGGTTATTAATATGCCTTTTTATTTTCCATCAAATCCAGTGTCCAAACAATAATTATATTTATACATACACTTTTCAGCTTTTTGCTGAAAGGTGGAAAACTTCAATTGTCCAAGCACTCTAGGCTCTGAGTTTCTGTGGCTTGCTCATGACTGAAAGTAGACTGTAGAGGGGGTATCAAAAACCTACAGGTAATCCCTGTAGGATATTTCTAGGCTATTGCTCTAGCAAATTGGAGGGATATCCTGACCCCTTACATTTTAAAAAATGTAATCTTTCGTGAGGTAGAGATTGTAGCCTTCTAATGAAATTTACTTAAAATCTCCTGATGCCCTGTTAAGCCTCCACCAATGGCAAAGTCTCATTAGACCTGCCCATGCTAAAGCCTATTTGATATTAAAACAAAAGAAAAGGTCTCTGCCTAAGTAGATTAGGGAGACAAAATCAAGCAGTCCAGACTTCTAAACAAGGGGACTTTAAACATGGAATTTGCATATATTATTCATTCTCTCTCCATTCAAACAAGCAGATATTGCTCAGTGAACTCTGGCCTATGCTTAAAAACAATGGTTTTTAATATCCCTCTTTCCATGGCTGCCACCAGAAAAATTCCTGGCTCCACTGGGGATTTTCAGAGTAACACCCTCTCAAGACTCTCTTTTCTCTAAAATGCCACTTGGAACTTTGTAAGTGGAATGGTTTCTTTGCCTCTATATGGCAAGTTTCCACTCAGTACAATCCATATCTGCTTCTCTGTTTGGCATTTTCCCTCTCATCTTAGCTTCTGGTTAAAAGAGTAACTTCCAGGTCAAATTTAATTTAATAAAGTATTAAACACTGTAAAGAAGTCATGGAATCACTTGTTGCCAATGGGGAGGGGGTTGGGGGGAGGAAAGGACTGGGAGTGTGGGATTAGCAGATGTAAACTGTTATATATAGGATGGATAAAAACAAGGTCCTATTGTATAGCACAGGGAATGATATGCAATATCCTGTGATTAAACCATACTGGAAAAGAATATTAAACAATAAAAAAGAATCGGGGCTTCCCTGGTGGCGCAGTGGTTAAGAATCTGCCTGCCAATGCAGGGGACACAGGTTCGAGCCTTGGTCCTGGAAGATCCCACATGCCGCGGAGCAACTAAGCCCATGCACCACAACTACTGAGCCTGTGCTCTAGAGCCCGCGAGCCACAACTACTGAGCCCACACGCCTAGAGCCCGTGCTCCACAACAACAGAAGCCAACAGAATGAGAAGCCCGCGCACCGCAACAAAGAGTAGCCCCTGCTCGCCACAACTAAAGCCTGCATGCAGCAACAAAGACCAAACACAGCCAAAAAAATAAAATAAAATAAAATAAGGGCTTCCCTGGTGGCGCAGTGGTTGGGAGTCCGCCTGCCTATGCAGGGGACGCAGGTTCGTGCCCCGGTCCGGGAGGATCCCACGTGCCGCGGAAAGGCTGGGCCCGTGGCCCATGGCCGCTGGGCCTGCGCATCCAGAGCCTGTGCTCCGCAGCGGGAGAGGCCACAGTGGTGAGAGGCCCGCATACTGCAAAAAAATAAATAAATAAAATAAAATTGAAAAAAAAAAGTCTAGATGTGTATAACTGAGTCACTTTGCTGTACAGCAGAGATTGGCACAACATTGTAAATCAACTCTACTTCAATTTAAAAATATAAAATTTTTTTAGAAGGTAAAGAAGTCATGGGATCTATGTTGTACCCTGTGTAACACTATTAAGCACCCTCTATTCCACTTGGCTATAGCTACCTTGAATTTTGTGATTAAAATGTTCTAAGTGTCTTCATGTTCTATAATGTGATCATCTGCTCTTCAAGTCATATCATTTTCCACCTTGATTTAGTGCCTTTGTCCCTCCATGTCCATGTCTGCATTTTGTTTATAAGTGGGTGGTGTTCCTCTCATCCCTGGATGAACACTTAGGAGGGTCTCATTACCATTCTGACCACTCTAAGGTACTACAATGAATAGTGTCATTTTAAACATAAATGTGGTCTCGATTCAGAAATTAGAATATCCTTATTCAGAAATAATCACAACTCTTAACTTCACTTAATGTCCATACCTGCTTTTCTTAAACTGGAAAAAGAAGTATTTTAATAGCCCTTTCAGATAATTGTGGATATTCTTTGATACTATGCCAAAACTTGATAATTAATAGTTTCTTTTTTTTTAACATCTTTATTGGAGTATAATTGCTTTACAATGGTGTGTTAATTTCTGCTGTATAACAAAGTGAGTCAGCTATACGTATACATATAGCTCCATATCCCCTCCCTCTTACGTCTCACTCCCACCCTCCCTATCCCACCTCTATAGGTGGTCACAAAGCACTGAGATGATCTCCCTGTGCTATGCTGCTGCTTCCCACTAGCTATCTGTTTTACATTTGGCAGTGTATATATGTCCATGCCACTCTCTTACTTCATCCCAGCTTACCCTTCCTCCTCCCCATATCCTCAAGTCCATTCTCTATGTCTGCATCTTTATTCCTGTCCTGCCCCTAGGTTCTTCAGAATCTTTTTTTTTCTTCGATTCCATATATATGTGTTAGCATATGGTATTTGTTTTTCTCTTTCTGACTTACTTCACTCTGTACGACAGACTCTCGGTCCATCCACCTCACTACAAATAACTCAATTTCATTTCTTTTTAAGGCTGAGTAATATTCCATTGTACATATGTGCCACATCTTCTTTATCCATTCATCTGTTGATGGACACTTAGGTTGCTTCAATGTCCTGGCTATTGTAAATACTGCTGCAATGAATACTGTGGTACATGACTCTTTCTGAATTATGGTTTTCTCAGGGTATGTGCCCAGTAGTGGGATTTCTGGGTCATACAGTAGTTCTATTTTTAGTTTTTTAAGGAACCTCCATACTGTTCTCCATAGTGGCTGTATCAATTTACATTCCCACCAACAGTGCAAGAGGGTTCCCTTTTCTTCACACCCTCTCCAGCATTTATTGTTTGTAAATTTTTTGATGATGGCCATTCTGACTGGTGTGAGGTGATATCTCATTGTAGTTTTTTGGGTTTTTTTTTTTTTTTGCTGTATGCGGGCCTCTCACTGTTGTGGCCTCTCCCATTGCAGAGCACAGGCTCTGGACGCGCAGGCTCAGCGGCCATGGCTCACGGGCCCAGCCGCTCTGCGGCATGTGGCATCTTCCCAGACCGGGGCACGAACCCGTGTCCCCTGCATCGGCAGGCGGACTCTCAACCACTGCGCCACCAGGTAAGCCCCTCATTGTAGTTTTGATTTGCATTTCCATGATGATTAGTCATGTTGAGATCCTTTCATGTGTTTCTTGACAATCTGTATATCTTCTTGGAAGAAATGTCTATTTAGGTCTTCTGCTCATTTTTGGATTGGGTTGTTTCTTTTTTTGATATTGAACTGCATGAGCTGCGTGTATATTTTGGAGATTAATCCTTTGTCAGTTGCTTCATTTGTAAATATTTTCTCCTATTCTGAGGGTTGTCTTTTTGTCTTGTTTATGGTTTCCTTTGCTGACAAAAGCTTTTAAGTTTCATTAGGTCCCATTTGTTTATTTTTGTTTTTATTTCCATTTCTCTAGGAGGTGGGTCAAAAAGGATCTTGCTGTGATTTATGTCATAGAGTGTTCTGCCTGTGTTTTCCTCTAAGAGTTTGATAGTGTCTGGTCTTACATTTAGGTCTTTAATCCATTTTGAGTTTATTTTTGTGTATAGTGTTAAGGAATGTTCTAATTTCATTCTTTTACATGTAGCTGTCCAGTTTTCCCAGCACCACTTACTGAAGAGGCTGTCTTTTCTCCATTGTGTATTCTCGCCTCCTTTATCAAAGATAAAGTGACCATATGTGTGGGGAGTTATCCCCGGACTTTCTATCCTGTTCCATTCATCTATATTTCTGTTTTGGTGCCAGTACCATACTGTCTTGATTACTGTAGCTAGAAGTACAGCGTGAAGTCAGGGATCCTGATTCCTCCAGCTCCATTTTTCTTTCTCAAGATTGCTTTGGCTATTCAGGGTCCTTTGTGTTTCCATACACTTTGGGAAATTTTTTGTTCTAATTCTATGAAGAATGCCATTGGTAGTTTGATAGGGATTGCATTGAATCTGTAGTTTCCTTTGGGGAGTACAGTCATTTTCAAAATATTGATTCTTTCAATCCAAGAACATGGTATATTTTTCCATCTGTTTATGTC
Organism: Grampus griseus; assembly: GCF_964374135.1. Classification (NCBI taxonomy): domain Eukaryota; kingdom Metazoa; phylum Chordata; class Mammalia; order Artiodactyla; family Delphinidae; genus Grampus; species Grampus griseus. The sequence continues at coordinate 100,324,139 of NC_139018.1, forward strand.
ATCTTTGATTTCTTTCATCAGTGTTTTATAGTTTTCTGAGTACAAGTCTCTTGCCTCCTTAGGTAGGTTTATTCATAGGCATTTTATTCTTTTTGTTGCAATGGTAAATGGGAGTGTTTCCTTAATTTCTCTTTCTGTTTTTTCATTGTTAGTGCGTAGCAATGCCAGAGATTTATGCACATTAATTTTGTATCCTGCAAACTTACCAAATTCACTGATTAGTTCAAGTAGTTTTCTGGTAGCATCTTTATGATTCTCCATGTATAGTATCATGTCATTTGCAAACAGTGACAGTTTTACTTCTTCTTTTCCTGTTTGGATTCCTTTTATTTTTTTTTCCTCTCTGACTGCTGTGGCTAAAACTTCCAAAATTATGTTGAATAACAGTGGTAAACTATAATCTCTTCAAATATTTTCTCAGTCCCTTTCTTTTTCTCTTCTTCTGGGACCCCTATAATTCAAATGTTGGTGCGTTTAATGTTGTTTCAGAGGTCTCTGAGACTGTCCTCAATTCTTTTCATTCCTTTTCCTTTATTCTGCTCTGCAGTATTTATTTCCGCTATTTCATCTTCCAGGTCACTTATCCATTCTTCTGCCTCAGTTATTCTGCTATTCATTCCTTCTAGAGAATTCTTTATTTCATTTATTGTGTTGTACATCATTGTTTGTTTGTTCCTTTCTTCTTCTAGGTCCTTGTTAAACATTTCTTGTATTTTCTCCAGTCTTTTTTTTTGTGGGGGGGACATGGGCTTAGTCGCTCTGTGGCATGTGGGATCTTCCTGGGAACCTGTGTCCCCTGCATTGGCAGGCATATTCTTTTTTTTTTTTTTAACTTTTGAATTTTATTTTTTTATACAGCAGGTTCTTATTAGTTATCCGTTTTATACACATTAGTGTATGTCAATCCAGGTCTCCCATTTCACCACACCACCACCCTCCCTGCCACTTTCCTCCATTGGTGTCCATACGTTTGTTCTCTACATCTGTGTTTCTATTTCTGTCCTGCAAACCGGTTCATCTGTACCATTCTTCCAGGTTCCATATATATGCGTTTATATACAATATTTGTTTTTCTCTTTCTGACTTACTTCACTCTGTATGACAGTCTCTAGATCCATCCATGTCTCTACAAATGACCCAATTTCATTCCTTTTTATGGCGAGTAATATTCCATTGTATATATGTACCACATCTTCTTTATCCATTCGTCTGTCGATGGGCATTTAGGTTGCTTCCATGACCTGGCTTTTGTAAATAGTGCTGCAATGAACATTGGGGTACATGTGTCTTTTTGAATTATGGTTTTCCCTGGGTATAGGCCAGGCAGTGGGATTGCTGGGTCATATGGTAATTCTATTTTTACTTTTTTAAGGAACCTCCATACTGTTGTTCTCCATAGTGGCTATATCAATTTACATTCCCACCAATAGTGCAAGAGGGTTCCCTTCTCTCCACAACCCCTGCAGCATTTGTTGTGTGTAGATTTTCTGATGATGCCCATTGTACTGGTGTGAGGTGATACCTCATTGTAGTTTTGATTTGCATTTCTCTAATAATTAGTGATGTTGAACAGTTTTTCATGTGCTTCTTGGCCATCTGTATGTCTTCTTTGGAGAAAAGTCTATTTAGGTCTTCTGCCCATTTTTGGATTGGGTTGTTTGTTTTTTTAATATTGAGCTGCATGAGCTGTTTATATATTTTGGAGATTAATCCTTTGTCCATTGATTTGTTTGCAAATATTTTCTCCCATTCTGAGGGTTGTCTTTTTATCTTGTTTGTAGTTTCCTTTCCTTTGCAAAAGCTTTTAAGTTTCATTAGGTCCCATTTGTTTATTTTTGTGTTTTTTTCCATTACTCTAGGAGGTGGATCAAAAAAGATCTTGCTGTGATTGATGTCAAAGACTGTTCTTCCTATGTTTTCCTCTAAGAGTTTTATAGTGTCCGGTCTTACGTTTATGTCTTTAATCCATTTTGAGTTTAGTTTTTGTATAGTATCAGGGAGTGTTCTAATTTCATTCTTTTACATGTAGCTGTCCAGTTTTCCCAGCACCACTTATTGAACAGGCTGTCTTTTCTCCACTGTATATTCTTGCCTCCTTTATCAAAGATAAGGTGAGCATAGGTGTGTGGGTTTATCTCTGGGCTTTCTATCCTGTTCTATTGATCTATATTGCTGTTTTTGTGCCAGTACCATATTGTCTTGATTACTGTAGCTTTGTAGTATAATCTGAAGTCAGGGAGTCTGATTCCTCCAGCTCCGTTTTTTTCCCTCAAGACTCCTTTGGCTATTTGGGGTCTTTTTCGTCTCCATACAAATTTTAAGACTTTTTGTTCTGTAAAAACTGCCATTGGTAATTTGATAGGGATTGCACTGAATCTGTAGATTGCTTTGGGTAGTATAGTCATTTTCCCAATGTTGATTCTTCCAATCCAAGAACATGGTATATCTCTCCATCTGTACATATCATCTTTAATTTCTTTCATCAGTGTCTTATGGTTTTATGCATACAGGTCTTTTGTCTCCCTAGGTAGGTTTGTTCCTAGGTATTTTGTTCTTTTTGTTGCAATGGTAAATGGGAGTGTTTCCTTAATTTCTCTTGCAGATTTTTCATCATTAGTGTATAGGAATGCAAGAGATTTCTGTGCATTAATTTTGTATCCTGAAACTTTACCAAATTCATTGATTAACTCTAGTAGTTTTCTGGTGGCATGTTTAGGATTCTCTATGTATAGTATCATGTCATCTGCAAACACTGACAGTTTTACTTCTTCTTTTCCAATCTGTATTCATTTTATTTCTTTTTCTTCTCTGATTGCCAAGACTAGGACTTCAAAACTATGTTGAATAATAGTGTTGAGAGTGGACATCCTTGTCTTGTTCCTGATCTTAGAGGAAATGCTTTCAGTTTTTCACCATTGAGAATGATGTTTGCTTTGGGTTTGTCATATGTGGCCTTTGTTATGTTGAGGTAGGTTCCCTCTATGCCCACTTTCTGGAGAGTTTTTATCATAAATCAGTGTTGAAGCCCTCATAGAATGAGTTTGGGAGTGTTCCTTTCTCTGCAAGTTTTTGGAAGAGTTTGAGAAGGATGGGTGTTAGCTCTTCTCTAAATGTTTGATAGAATTCACCTGTGAAGCCATCTGGTCCTGGACTTTTGTTTGTTGGAAGATTTTTAATCACAGTTTCAATTTCATTACTTGTGATTGGTCTGTTCATATTTTCTATTTCTTCCTGGTTCAGACTTGGAAGGTGATACCTTTCTAAGAATTTGTCCATTTCTTCCAGGTTTTCCATTTTATTGGCATAGAGTTGCTTGTAGTAGTCTCTTAGGATGCTTTGTATTTCTGCGGTGTCTGTTGTAACTTCTCCTTTTTCATTTCTAATTTTATTGATTTGAGTCCTCTCCCTCTTTTTCTTGATGGTTAATGGTTTATCAATATTGTTTATCTTCTCAAAGAACCAGCTTTTCGTTTTACTGATCTTTGCTGTTGTCTTCTTTGTTTCTATTTCATTTATTTCTGCTCTGATCTTTATGATTTCTTTCCTTCTGCTAACTTTGGGTTTTGTTTGTTCTTCTTTCTCTAGTTCCTTTAGGTGTAAGGTTAGATTGTTTATTTGTGTTGTTTGTTGCTTCTTGAGGTAGGCTTGTATTGCTATAAACTTCCCTCTTAGAACTGCTTTTGCTGCATCTCATAGGTTTTGGATCGTCATGTGTTCATTGTAATTTGTCTCTAGGTATTTTTTGATTTCTTCTTTGATTTCTTCAGTGATCTCTTGGTTATTTAGTAATATATTGTGTAGCCTCCATGTGTTTGTGTTTTTTATGTTTTTTTCCCTGTAATTGATTTCTAATCTCATAGCATTATGGTCAGAAAATATGCTTGATACGATTTCAATTTTCTTAAATCTACTGAGGATTGATTTGTGATCCAAGATATGATCTATCCTGGAGAATATTCCATGCACACTTGAAAAGAAAGAGTAATCTGCTGTTTTTGGATGGAACGTTCTATAAATATCAATTAAATCTATCTGGTCTATTGTGTCATTTAAAGCTTGTGTTTCCTTTTTAATTTTTTGTTTGGATGATCTGTCTGTTGGTGTAAGTGAAGTGTTAAAGTCCCCCACTGTTACTGTGTTACTGTCTATTTCCTCTTTTATAGCTGTAAGCACTTGCCTTATGTATTGAGGTGCTCCTATTTTCAAGATTTGGGATCATCTTTACTATCATTACTCTGAATTCTGTTTTAGGTAGACTGCCTATTTCCTCTTCACTTTTTTGGTCTCGTGGGTTTTTACCTTGCTCCTTCATCTGCTGTGTATTTCTCTGTCTTCTCATTTTGCTTATCTTACTGTGTTTGGGGTCTCCTTTTCACAGGCTGCAGGTTCATAGTTCCCGTTGTTTTTGGTGTCAGCCTCCAGTGGGTAAGGTTGGTTCAATGGGTTGTGTAGGCTTCCTGGTGGAGGGGAGTGGTGCCTGTGTTCTGGTGGATGAGGCTGGATCTTGTCTCTCTGGTGAGTAGGACCACGTCCAGTGGTGTGTTTTGGGGGTGTCTGTGAACTTATTATGATTTTTTTCAGCCTCTCTGCTAATGGGTGGGTTTGTGTTCCTGTCTTGCTAGTTGTTTGGCATGGGGTTTCCAACACTGAAGCTTGCTGGTCATTGAGTGGAGCTGGGTCTTAGCGTTGACACGGAGATCTCTGGGTGAGCTCTCACCGATTGATATTATGAGGGACCGGGAGGTCTCTGGTGGACCAATGTCCTGAACTCGGCTCTCCCACCTCAGAGGCTCAGGACTCCCACCTGGCTGGAGCACCAAGACCCTGTCAGCCACACAGCCAGGTTCATGGGGAGTTTCTTGCCTTTTGGGAAGTCTGAGGTCTTCTGCTAGTGTTCAATGGGTGTTCTGTAGGAGTTGTTCCACATGTAGATGTATTTTTGATGTATTTGCGGGGAGGAAGGTGATCTCCATGTCTTACTCCTCCACCATCTTGAAGGTCCTCCTGACAATTAATAGCTTCTTAAATGTTAGTTACAGTATGGAATCTGAAACCATACAAGTGAACATTGATACTGTTACATTAGAGTCCATTATGCCTGTTTTTATTTTTATTTTATTTTATTTTATCCATTTATTTTTGGCCATGCCCCATGGCCTGCAAGATCTTTGTTCCCCAACTAGGTATTGAACCTGGGCCTCGGCAGTGAAAGCACCGAGTCCTAACCACTGGACTGCCAGGGAATTTCCCCAATGGATATTTTTAAAAATCATGCATTAATCATTTGGAGAATATTAGTTCACTGAATGATATAGATTTTCCAAATATTGACATATTATACAATATCAAAAATCACATCAGTTACCATCATCACAAATCTCATCAGGAAAACCTTTAAATATGTTGAAGCTATCAAGTTTATGGTGGTAAATACAACTCTTCTAAAGTTCTACTTTTTGGTTGAAAGCTCAAATTTTATTATTGGCAACAAATATTTTCAGTTGTTTTCCTTGAAATGACAATCTTACTTCATTCATTTGAGAAAACGTTCACCAAAAATGCAAGTCTGACTAATCATAGTTGTCCATTTATCAGTTGTTGTTTCAAGTATAAATGCTTCATGGGAAAAAAAGCCTGCTAATTCAGCCCCCAACTCAAATAATTGCCTAAGTGCTTTCCCTCAAAACAGAACAGCATCTAGAAGTGGACAGCTCTCCCCATGAAATCTTTATTCTTTTTGCCTTTTCACTACTTGCTTTTTTTCTCCATTAATGCACAGGAAGACAATGCTCCTTATCTCTGGCAACTTAATCTACTGTTAAGGCCATAGATACACAACAAAAGTCCCTAGATTGTCTTGCTAAGGTGGCTTTTAGATAATAGAATTGCTTTAGATTACTAATTGGCTGAACAAGGAGGAGTGTGTCCCATAGCAAATTCCCTCTGTTGTATCTGGATCAACACCTCTGGTATTGTAGCAAATACAAGAAATTAACAAGATACTTGGCTAAAACCAACTGGTGCCCCTTCAGGTACTTTCTTTGATTTATTTGATTCCAACCAGTTTGTTTCATGGGGACCCTAGCTAAGGAGTATACTTCAGTCTCTTTGTATTATTCTCCTAATAGTTATCATTGTAGTCTCCCTGGTGCACTATATTCTCTCAAAGTTCTTAAATGCATGTTCACAGCCATCAGCAGTACATCAGATGGTCTCACTGCACTTGGAGAAACAGAAACGAGATGAACACCTAAAATAATTCTTCCACATATCTGATATCATAACATGAGTTTCACAATGAGACAACAGCTGCTTAACTTTGATGGTGCTTGAGAGTGGTGCTAATACTAAATTTATGGTCCATCTCTCATGTATAAGAGGATAACCAAAAGGGGGAAATTGTTTAATTAGTTAAACATGGAGGCCATTGGACTGAAGTGGCTCTAATGCCATGGCAGCCTCTGTAAGCAAACCAAAATCTTAGCCTGTAAATGCCTCAGGGCTACAAAATCAAAACACTAAGGGCAGCCAATCACAAACAGCCAACTAGGCTTTAAGCTAAGCCAATCAATAATTTCCTTTACTTTCCTTCTGCTTTTTCTCTATAAAAAGTCCTTTCCTGAGCTCCCGACAGTGGAGCATTCCTAACCACTTCCAGTTTGGTGCTGCCCAATTTCATTTGATTTTCCCTCAAATAAACTTTTAAAATTAAAAAAAAAAAAAAAGCAAGCCCGGAGGGGAGGAGGAGCCCCATACTGAGGGGGGTGAGCTGAGGGGAATGAGGCAATTATGCATGTCCATATTCAGAAATAATCACAATTCTTAATTTCATTTAATGTCTATACCTGCTTTTAATACAAGGACCAATATACACATGCTGAATTAATTTCCTGTTGCTGCGATAACAAAGTATCACAACTTAGTGGTTTAAAACAACACAGATTTCTTATCTTACAGTTCAGTAGGTCAGAAGTCTGATATAGGTCTCAACGTGCTAAAATAAAAGTATTGGCAGGGCTATGTTCCTTTCTGGAGGCCCAGAAAAGAATCTAGTTCCTTGCATTCTTTATTTTCTAGAGGATAACTTCATTCCTTAACCCATAACCCCTTCCCTCATCCTCAAAACCAGTAATATCAATTTCCCTGACCATTCTACCATCATCACATGCTTTCTCTCTGACCACAGCTGAGAAATGTTCTCCAATTTTAAGGACTCATGATTAGACTGGGCCCACCTTAATAATCCAGGGTAGTTCCCCATCTCAAGGTTTGTAGCCTAGTCACATCTGCAAAGTCCCCACATCACGTGTTCAAGCCAGCATCATCTCTTACCTGTATCTCACCTGGATTATTATTATATAAATATATTATATTATAACTGGTCTCCATTGTTCTACTCTTTCCCACTATAGATAATTATCCTCACAGCAAGATAAAAAGTTTTGTTTTGCACATTTTAAGTTTGATATTCTTGTTATACAGTCAAGAGGATTTCAAATAGTTTTCTGGTATATATATGAATCTTCAATTCTGGAGTTCAGAATTGGAGTTTTGATTGGAGATATGAATTTAGGACACATCACTGTATACATGGCATTTAAAATCACAGGGCTGGAAGAGATCACCAAAGGAGTAGAGCTACAAAAGAGGCTGAGAACTGAGTCCTAGGGTATTTTAACAAGGAAAAAAAATCATCAAAGACTAGTAGTCTATCAATGAAAGTGAAGAAAACTAGGAGCTTGTGGCTTTCTGGAAGAAAGTATTTTAGGAAGAATCAAGTAATCCTCTATGTCAAATGCTGTTGAGAAGTTGAACAGTATGAAAACTGAATATGAGTATTGTCAATGGATTTGGCAAGATGGAAGTAGTGATTTCAACAAGAGCAGTTTCAGAGAAGTAGGTACAAAAGCCTGATTGCGGTGTGTGGCAGCTTTGGAAATGTGTCACTTAGATCTCTGGCTGCAGGGAGCATAGTTGACTGACAGCCCCAGCTGCAGTCCCTGTAAATCCATCACTGGATTTGTGCTCAAACCAAGCTTTCGGCTGGCAACCCCTAGCCAGTGACTGAACCTGGAGAGGTGTTAGTGCAGGTCCATTCCTGTGAGAGACAGGATTCTTCTAATAGGTAACTTTAGTTTAAGGACTTCCCATTAGCCTCACCAAAACTTTCTTAGAATTGAGCTGCAGTCTGAGGTTCTTCCTAATCCTCCTTCCATCCCCTCTCCTTTCTGATGTAGGCATCAGACCTATATAATTGTCTAACGGCTCTTCCCAACTACTTCTGCTCTCTCCCTTTATCGTTCACAGACATTTCTCCCAATAAATCTCTTACTGATCTGATCCCATTTAGGTATCTGATCCCATTTGGGTATCTACTTGTCAGAGTACTTTAACAGAGAGTAGGTTAAATAAAAAATAGGAGGAAACAAACACTATAAAGAGGAGCAGAAAAATTACACCTGGTGAGGGAACATGAGGTCTAGGTCTGCTGTTGTTGTGATGTTGTGTAGATATGAGCTATTACATGTTTGCATGTTGCCCAGAATTATCCCATAGAGAAGGAGACAGAAGATAATTCTAGAAACAAAGTGCTTAAGTAGACAAACAGGTTCGGGATCCAGTACACAAAGAGAGAGGTCACCAGCTCCAGCATCTTTTCCTCTGTATCTCCCTGTTGGGTTATACCCCACAGGCCTACAAGACTTGTGGCTGTCCAGCCTCAAGACCAAATAAAGAGCCTGGAGACAATGACAGAGACATCAATGGTTTTTTGGATAAGGGGATCTTACACACCCAAGAAAAAGGTCCTGGAGTGATACCCCACTGTGTACAACAGACAGCACCCAGGACGTGGCAACAGTCTTCACAAGTTGGGGGAGAAGGAGGCAACAATTTATAGGGGGAATTGATATTAGGTTGGCTCATCAGTTACCAGGGAAACCAGCAGCTGGGCCGGAGGCAAGCATGTAGGCAGTTACTGATTAAGCCCTATGATTAAGAGGATTGGATAATCATGTGAGTGAAGCAGGGACTGGTCAAGCAGGGGATGTACAGAGAGCAAGAGAATAGCCATTTTAAATGGCCTGACCAGTCACTCCCCCATAGTTCATCCAGCTCTTCAAAGCCAGAAATACACCTTCCAGGCTAGAAGTAGTTTGTAATGTTCTTTAACACACATTATCTCATTTGATCCTCACAACTATACATGAATTGGCAGGCATTAGCATCATATGTATAAAAGGTAAGAAAACTAAAATTCAAAGAGCTTCAGTGAATTTCCAGGGTTTCTATGATTGGGAAAGAATAGACCTGAGAGTTAAAACTTTGTCTTCTGATTCCAAGTCTAGTATTCATTTTATTACTACACCCTGCTGCCTCTAAGAAAACACAAGAGGTTGGATGGAGGCTATAAAGAACAGGGTGGGCAGGGGATAATTATACCAGAGTTGAAGGTCAGTGTAGGGGAGAATTGGAGCTCATATTCAGGAGCCCAGACCTACTGAGTAAACACATCCATCAGCAAATGTGAAATAGAATGGGAGTCCTTCTGACTGACAGATCATTCTGAAGATACAAGCCAGCCAATACAAAATCCAAGTGTGTAGCAACAAGACAGATGCTGAGATACTGCAGACCAGAACAAGAAGGCTCAAAGCTGAGAGCAGGAAGGAATAGTTGGGAGAATTTCTGACGCCCTAGAGCAGTGCTTCAGGCATTTTTATAGGGTGCCACACTTAGGCCGTAGATTGGAAGGGAATCATTAAGGATTCTGAGTTAGCAGGGATGTAGGCGTGTTAGAATTCAAAGATAACTGAATTCAAAGTTTTCTGTCATGGGAGACCATATGGATGCGCTCAAGAATACTAAGAGAGAAGCGGGGGGATTGAGGGAAGGTTGTGATAGAGGCAGATGACTAATTCCTCCTGATATCCTGATGATGTTTGGGATGGGGGAAGATTCCTCTCTGATCTGAGGGGAAATATTTGATTAGTTTAATGAAGAGGTAAAACTGGTATCATGTCTTTAAGTCCTTAGTCATGGGAAGGATGGAAAAGAGGAGGCTTAAGTAGGCCCTGGGTATCAGGAAGGAACAGGTCTTTTATTTTTTCCTGAATTCCTTGATCACAATGGTGAATAATACAACTTTCCTGACTTGTTAAAACTTTAGAATGCTTAATTTTCATGTTCTTGTCCAAAACATCATCTTTTTTTGCAAAAATTATATCTGCTTTTTCCATTATGGGGACAGAAATAACAATAGTTCCCACTTCACATTACACAGCCTTCCTGTACATAAAACCCAGTCAATTCTACCAACCCATCTCTCCCTATCTTTCTTCCCCCTCCTCCTCTTTTCCTCTCCTCCTCTCATTCCCTTCCTCTGCCTCTGTCTCTGTCTCTCTCCTATAAGCATGCTCTAGAATGTAAGTTTTGACCTTATAGTTTTTTTCATAAACTCTATCTTCTTCCTTATGAAGGGAGGATCAGTCATTAAGGATGAATAGTGGAGAAAGAGAGTCAAGAAATCTCAAGATCCACCATAAAAGACCAAAACCACAATGAGAGTTATAGACAGGAAACAACTGAGAGGAAGCTGAGTAATGCAACCTAGAAGTCCATACCTTTGGCTGGAGTTCCATTGGCACTCCATCTTTCAAAACCCTGGGATGCATGATGGATGACTAAGAGAGAAGAAGTAAATGGAATATATGTGCAAATAAGTATCCTTTAGTTCAGATTGTTCACTGACCATTTAAATATTTTCCCTCTTCCAGATCTGGTCTCTGATCCTCAAATATAATTGAAGTCCTCCTACTCTTAAACAGAAATAAATCTTCTCATCATATAGGCAATCCCTACATTTTACACTCTATATTTTGCTACTGCATTCATCTTAGGCTTTTTATACTATAGATTTTTATGCAGTTTACACCCATTGTCTTAATTTGTTCAATACTGAATTAATCATTTTCCATTCAGCCCTCCTGTGCTCTGGACTAAGTGCCCTCATAGATTATGAACTACACAAGGGAAGAGTATTATTTCTCTCTGTGATCTGTCACAGGGGAGGAGCCCCCAAAAATGTTGCATAGATACGTGGATGAGTGGATGAATGGCTGGATTACTCTCCCCTTATCCTCCATTCTCCACCTATTAATGCCTTACCTCAAATGCTTCCTCTTTCACAAAACCCCTCTTGAGTTTATCCTCCAGATATTTGCCCTCATTTATTTGAATCCTTAAAGACTTTGTCTCATTTATCTTTATATCTCCTGTTGTACCTAATACAGAATTTAGATGAGCAATAAATATTTTTGAATGTAACTTAATCTAGAGTAATTTGATTCTCATAATACCCTTGCAAGATAGGTAGAACTGGTATTATTGACCTCATTTTATGGACTAAGAAACTGAGGTTTAGAGAAATTAATGATGATCACCTAACTGGCCCAAGAGCTGGCCATGAGGAGAGCACAGAGTGGGAGAGGAGAACCAGCGTCTACCAGCATCATTTCCTGGCTCAGTATGCTTAAGCAGATCTGCTTTCAAACAGCCTTTAAAAGGAACGTGCTGGGTCATAAAAACAAAAAACTTCTGCATGTAGGAAGAGGATAAGGTCTTTAACGATATTCTCCTGCTTTGATCTTTCCTTTAGTGGGGCATATGTCATATTTTCCTTTTAACCAGCATACATCCATCACCATACACCATCTTACCCAGATGTCTTATGTGTCTAGAATCTGTTCTTATGCTTTAATGTCACCATTCCCACCTAGTCAAGGCCCCCTCTGTAGTGGGGAGTATACAATTGCTGTAGTTCTTTAATTGCCCCTTTCACCATATGGATCCCTCCACCTTCCAGTTAATTTTCCACATCAATGCTAATAAACCTTTCAAAACTGTCATCGTTTACATACCTGCCAACACCACCCCACAATATTTTTTAATGGCTGTCCTCTGGTTTCAGAATAGGATCAAATTCTTCAGCCTGAAATTCTATCTGCTCACAGCCTCATCACCAACCTCATTTCCAACCTTTCCTTGTACTATTCCTCAAAGGAGCCTTGCGTTCTTTAAGCTCAGTGTTCTCTCCCCTCTTAGTCAATTCTGCTATTTAAAAATGTCTTCTCCTTTCTTTACCTTTCATCTAAATGCTACACTATCTTCAAAGCACAGCTCAAAGGCTACCTTCGCTCTGAAGTTTTACCATATACATCATCCTTTGGTAATCACTCTTCCCTTGAATTCCCTTTAGCACTATTCATATGCTACCTGACTATCTTTTAAGGTACATATACTCACTGACCCCAAATAAATCTTTAATCATCCCAAACTGAAGCTGTATAGCCATTAAACAGTAACTAACTCCCCACTCCCCCCAGCCACTGTTTTAAAAAATCTCCTCTTGTGATTATACTGTGCACTATGATTGAGAAACTCTGATTTACAGGTTAGTCCATCCATCCTCAGCTCTAGCCCCATGTTACCACTGAGGCTTAGAAATCATTGTTGACTGCACTGTGCCACAGGTGGTGGCATTCTGTGGTATCTTGTTAGCAAGCTTTCCTAAATTTTTCATTGGGGCAGTTGACTGTGTACATGGCTCCTTTCTGTTCAAGTTTCTGGTGTTACCCAGATCTGTGTGACTCTTAGAGTTCACAGCACTAAGGGACTCAAGCTCTGTTTTCCAGCTCACTCTCTGAGTCTTCTCCCCTGTTTCTCAGGGTTTGGTCCCCAACCTGTTTAGGTTTGCTTTTTTCAAAAAAAATTCGGGCATGTCCTGGATTTGCATCTTCATAATCACCCTCTCCAGTACATTCCTGCCTGAAGAGGAGGATGAAGCTTTTTCTTTGTGGTCGTCATTCTACATCATTCATTGCCCACAAGGTGTCAAGTGACCATTATGTTAAAGAAACGTGTATGAACCCGGGCATTTTAGAAGGCACTAATTATTGATAGCGGGAAAAGGTGATGAACAAATCTTAAGCTTTCTATTTCAGGATAATGAACTGATTCTTAACTTTTTTAGCTGCTAAAATATCTAGAATGCATGATTTATTCATTGCTCTTCTATCATAACATAGAATTTGATGAGAATGAGGAGAAATAGAGAGGGGTTAAATAGACTTATTTAAAATTTTGAAGTTATAATGTTGAAGTTGTAAGCCTACTTTCACTCATGTTTGAAATTAAGGCAACAACATATGTCAAGGAAGAGTAAAGAACAAAAAGTAAGGTGCAATTATTTAGACTTTTTATCATTCACTTACCTACTGAGCACCTGCTACCATACTAGATACAGAGAGAAGTTCAAAAATGAAAATGCATGGTCCTGAGGACCTTCAAGATGGCGAAGGAGTAAGACGTGGAGATCACCTTCCTCCCCACAAATACATCAGAAATACATCTACATGTGGAACAACTCCTACAGAACACCTACTGAACGCTGGCAGAAGACCTCAGACTACCCAAAAGGCAAAAAACTCCCCACGTACCTGGGTAGGGCAAAAGAAAAAAGGAAAAACAGAGACAAAAGAATAGGGACAGGACCTGCACATCAGGGAGGGAGCTGTGAAATAGGAAAAGTTTCCACACATTAGGAAGCCCCTTCACTGGTGGAGATGGGGATAGGCGGGGAGGGGTGGGGGAGACAGCTTCAGAGCCACCGAGGAGAGCGCAGCAACAGGCGTGCAGAGGGCAAAGCGAAGAGATTTCCGCACAGAGGATCGGTGCCGACCAGCACTCACCAGCCTGAGAGGCTTGTCTGCTCACTCGCCGGGGCGGGCGGGGGCTGGGAGCTGAGGCTCGAGCTTTGGAGGTCAGATGCCAGGGAGAGGACTGGGGTTGGCTGCATGAACACAGCCTGAAGGGGGCTAGTGCACCACAGCTAGCCAGGAGGGAGTCCTGGGAAAAGTTTGGACCTGCCTAAGAGGCAAGAGACCATCGTTTCGGGGTGCATGAGGAGAGGGGATTCAGAGCACTGCCTAAACGAGCTCCAGAGACAGGCGTGAGCTCAGCTATCAGCACGGACATCAGAGACAGGCACGAGACGCTAACACTGCTGCCGCCACCACCAAGAAGCCTGTGGGCGAGCACAGGTCACTCTCCACACCCCTCTTCCGGGGAGCCTGTGCAGCCCGCCACTGCCAGGGTCCCGGGATCCAGGGACAACTTCCACGGGAGAACACACGGCACACCTAAGGCTGGTGCAACGTCATGCCGGCCTCTGCCGCCACAGGCTCACCCCGCATTCCATATCCCTCCCTCCCCTCAGCCTCAGTGAGTCAGCGCCCCCGAATCAGCTGCTCCTTTAACCCCCTCCTGTCTGGGTGAAGAACAAACACCAGAGGGTGACCTACATGCACAGACGGGGCCAAATCCAAAGCTGAACCCCAGGAGCTGTGCGAACAAAGAGAAAGAGAAATCTCTCCCAGCAGCCTCAGGAGCAGCGGATTAAATCTCCACAATCAACCTGACGTACCCTGCATCTGTGGAATGCAGTGAATTGACAATGAATCATCCCAACACTCTTGCGGTGGACTTTCAGAGCAACTGTAGACTTGGGGTTTGCTGCCTGCATCTAATTTGATTCCAGTTTTATGTTTATCTTAGTTTAGTATTTAGAGCTTATTATCATTGGTAGATTTGTCTATTGATTTGGTTGCTCGCTTCCCTTTTTTTAATATATATATATTTTTCCTTTTACTCTTTTTGTGAGTGTGTATGTGTATGCTTCTTTGTGTGATTTAGTCTGCATAGGTTTGCTTTTACCATTTGCCCTAGTGTTCTGTCTGTCTGGTTTTTTTACTAAAGATTTTAGGGCTTGTTATCATTGGTGGATTTGTTTATGGGTTCGGTTGCTCACTTCTTTTATTTTTTAAATTACTTTAAAACTTTTTTACTTTAATATTTTTTTTAATTTTTAATTTGAATAAGTTTATTTTTTTCTTTCTTTCTTTCTTTTTTTCTTTTCTCCCTTTTCTTCTCAGCCATGCAGCTGACACGGTCTTGGTGCTCTGGCTGGGTGTCAGGCCTGAGCCTCTGAGGTGGCAGAGCCAAGTTCAGGACATTGGTCCACCAGAGACCTCCCGGCCCCTCATAATATCAATCAGTGACACCTCTCCCAGAGATGTCCATCTCAACGCTAAGACCCAGCTCCACTCAATGACCAGCAAGATGCAGTGCTGGACACCCCATGCCAAACAACTAGCAAGACAGGTACACAAACCCACCCATTAACAGAGAGGCTGAATAAAATCATAATAAGTTCACAGACACTCCAAAACACACTACCAGACATGGCCCTGCCCACCAGAAAGACAAGATCCAGCTTCATCCACCAGAACACAGGCACCACTCCCCTCCACCAGGAAGCCTACACAACCCACTGAACCAACCTTACCCACTGGAGGCAGACACCAAAAACAACGGGAACTATGAACCTGCAGCCTGTGAAAAGGAGACCCCAAACGCAGTAAGATAAGCAAAATGAGAAGACAGAGAAATACACAGCAGATGAAGGAGCAAGACAAAAACCCATCAGACCAAACAAATGAAGAGGAAATAGGCAGTCTACCTGAAAAAGAATTCAGAGTAATGATAGTAGAAATGATCCAAAATCTTGGAAATAGAATGGAGAAAATACAAGAAACTTTTCACAAGGACCTAGAAGAAGAAAAGAGCAAACAAACAATGATGAACAACACAGTAAATGAAATTAAGAATTCTCTAGAAGGACTCAATAGCAGAATAACTGAGGCAGAAGAATGGATAAGCAACCTGGAAGATAAAATAGTGGAAATAACTTCTGCAGAGCAGAATAAAGAAAAAAGAATGAAAAGAATTGAGGACAGTCTCAGAGACCTCTCGGACAACATTAAATGACCAAGATTCGAATTAAAGGTGTCCCAGAAGAAGAAGAGAAAGAGAAAGAGACTGAGAAAATATTTGAAGATATTATAGTTGAAAACTTCCCTAATATGGGAAAGGAAATAATCAATTCCAGGAAGTGCAGAGAGTCCCATACAGGATAAATCCAAGGAGAAACACGCCAAGACACATATTAATCAAACTTTAAAAAATTAAATACAAACATAAAATATTGAAAGCAGCGAGGGAAAAGCAACAACTAACATACAAGGGAATCCCCATAAGGTTAACAGCTGATCTTTCAGCAGAAACTCTGCAAGCCAAAAGAGTGTGGCAGGACATACTTAAAGCAATGAAAGGGAAAAACCTACAACCAAGGGAAAAACCTACAACCAAGATTACTCTACCCAGCAAAGATCTCATTCAGATTTTTTTTTTCATTCAGATTTGATGGAGAAATTCAAACCTTTACAGACAAGCAAAAGTTAAGAGAATTCAACACCACCAAACCAGCTTTACAAAAATGCTAAAGGAACTTCTCTAAGCAGGAAACACAAGAGAAGGAAAAGACCTACAGTAACAAACCCAAAACAATTAAGAAAATGGTAATAGGAACATATATACTGATAATTACCTTAAATGTAAATAGATTTACAATCTATCTACAATCAAAAGACATAGACTGGCTGAATGGATACAGAAACAAGACCCATATATACGCTGTCTATAAGAGACCCACTTCAGACCTAGGGACACATACAGACTGAAAGTGAGGGGATGGAAAAAGATATTCCATGCAAATGGAAATCAAAAGATAGCTGGAGTAGCAATACTCATATCAGATGAAATAGACTTTAAAATAAAGACTATTACAAGAGACAAGGAAGGACACTACATAATGATCAAGGGATCAATCCAAGAAGAAGATATAACAATTGTAAATATTTATGCACCCAACATATGAGCACCTCAATATATAAGACAAATGTTAACAGCCATAAAAGGAGAAATCAACAGTAACATAATCATAGTAGGGGACTTTAACACCCCACTTTCAGCAATGGGCAGATGATCCAAAATGAAAATAAATAAAGAGGAAAAAGAATAAAATAATGCCATTTGCAGCAACATGGATGGACTGGGAGATTTTCGTATGAAGTGTAATAACCGACTCCCTCTTGAGAGAGCACTGGAATCACAACTAACGGCTGAACAATCATCGACAGGAAGACACTAGAACTCACCAAAAAAGATACCCCACATCCAAAGACAAAGGAGAAACCACAAAGAGATGGTAGGAGGGGCGTAATCACAATAAAAGCAAATCCCATAACTGCTGGGTGGGTGACTCACAAACTGAAGAACACTTATACCACAGAAGTCCACACACTGGAGTGAGGGTTCTGAGCCCCATGTCAGGCTTCCCAACCTGGGGGTCTGGCAATGGGAGGAGAAATTCCTAGAGAATCAGGCTTTGAAGGCTAGTGGGATTTGACTGCAGCACTTTGACAGGACTGGGGGAAACAGACACTCCACTCTTGGAGGGCACTCACAAAGTAGTGTGTGCATTGGGACCCAGGGGAAGGAGCAGTGACCCCGTAGGAGACTGAACCAGACCTACCTGCTAGTGTTGGAGGGTCTCCTCCAGAGGCGGGGTGTGGCTGTGTCTCACCATGAGGACAGGACACTGGCAGCAGAAGTTCTGGGAAGTACTCCTTGGCGTGAGCCCTCCCAGAGTCTGCCATTAGCCCCACCAAAGAGCTGGGTAGGCTCCAGTGTTGGGTCGCCTCAGGCCAAACAACCAACAGGGAGGGAAGCCAGCCCCACCCATCAGCAGACGAGCAGATTAAAGTTTTACTGAGCTCTGCCCACCAGAGCAACACCCAGCTCTACCCACCACCAGTCCCTCTCATCAGGAAACTTGCACAAGCCTCTTAGACAGCCTCATCCACCAGAGGGCAGACAGCAGAAGCAAGAAGAACTACAATCCTGCAGCCTGTGGAACAAAAACCACATTCACAGAAAGATAGACAAAATGAAAAGGCAGAGGGCTATGTAACAGATGAAGGAACAAGATAAAATCCCAGAAAAACAACTAAATGAAGTGGAGATAGGCAACTTCCCAGAAAAAGAATTCAGAATAATGATAGTGAAGATGATCCAGGACCTCGGAAAAAGAATGGAGGAAAAGATCAAGAAGATGCAAGAAATGTTTAACAAAGACCTAGAAGAATCAAAGAACAAACAAACAGAGATGAACAATACAATAACTGAAAGGAAAAATACACTAGAAAAATCAATAGCAGAATAACTGAGGCAGAAGAATGGATAAGTGACCTGGAAGACAGAACGACGGAATTCACTGCTGTGGAACAGAGTAAAGAAAAAAGAATGAAAAGAAATGAAGAGCCTAAGAGACCTCTGGGACATTAAATGCAAGAACATTTGCATTACAGGGGTCCCAGAAGGAGAAGAGAGAGAAAAAGGACCCGAGAAAATATCTGAAGAGATTATACTTGAAAATTTCCCTAACATGGGAAAGGAAATAGCCACCCAACTCCAGGAAGCGCAAAGAGTCCCATACAGGATAAACCCAAGAAGAAACATGCTGAGACACATAGTAATCTAATTGGCAAAAATTAAAGACAAAGAAAAATTATTGAAAGCAACAAGGGAAAAACGACAAATAACACACAAGGGAACTCCCATAAGGTTAACAGATGATTTCTCACCAGAAACTCTACAAGCCAGAAGGGAGTGGCATGACATATTTAAAGTGATGAAAGGGAAGGACCTACAACCAAGATTACTCTACCCAGCGTGGATCTCATTCAGATTCGACAGAGAAATCAAAAGATTTACAGACAATCAAAAGGTAAGAGAATTCAGCACCACCAAACCAGCTCTACAACAAATGCTAAAGGAAATTCTCTAAGGGGGGAACACAAGAGAAGAAAAGGACGTACAAAAAGAAACACAAAACAATTAAGAAAATGGTAATAGGAACATATATATCGATAATTACCTTAAATGTAAATAGATTTACAATCTATTTACAATCAAAAGGCATAGACTGGCTGAATGGATACAGAAACAAGACCCATATATATGCTGTCTATAAGAGACCCACTTCAGACCTAGGGACACATACAGGCTTAAAGTGAGGGGATGGAAAAAGATATTCCATGCAAATGGAAATCAAAAGATAGCTGGAGTAGCAATACTCATATCAGATGAAATAGACTTTAAATAAAGACTATTACAAGAGACAAGGAAGGACACTACATAATGATCAAGGGATCAATCCAATAAGAAGATATATCAATTATAAATATATATGCACACATATAGGAGCACCTCAATACATAAGGCAACTGCTAACACCTGTAAAAGAGGAAATCGACAGTAACACAATAACAGTGTGGGACTTTAACACGTCACTTACACCAATGGACAGATTATCCAAACAGAAAATTAATAAGGAAACACAAGCTTTCAATGACACAAGAGACCAGATAGATTTAATTGATATTTATAGGACATTCCATCCAAAAATAGCATATTACACTTTCTTCTCGAGTGCACATGGAACATTTTCCAGGATAGATCACGTCTTTGGTCACAATCAAGCCTCAGTAAATTTAGGAAAATTGAAATCATATCAAGCATCTTTTCTGACCCTAACGCTATTAGATTAGAAATCAATTACAGGGAAAAAAACATAAAAAACACAAACACATGGAGGCTAAACAATATGTTACTAAATAACCAAGAGATCACTGAAGACATCAAAGAGAAAATCAGAAAATACCTAGAGACAAAAGACAATGAAAACACGACGATCCAAAACCTATGGGATGCAGCAAAAGCAGTTCTAAGACGGAAGTTTATAGCAATACAATCCTACATCAAGAAACAGCAAACATCTCAAATAAACAATCTAAACTTACACCTAATGGAACTAGAGAAAGAAGAACAAACAAAACCCAAAGCTAGTAGAAGAAAAGAAATCATAAAGATCAGAGCAGAAATAAATGAAATAGAAACAAAGAAGACAACAGCAAAGATCAATAAAACGAAAAGCTGGTTCTTTGAGAAGATAAACAATATTGATAAACCATTAGCCAGACTCATCAAGAAAAAGAGGGAGAGGACTCAAATCAATAAAATTAGAAATGAAAAAGAAGTTACAACAGGCACCACAGAAATACAAAGCATCCTAAGAGACTACTACAAGCAACTCTATGCCAATAAAATGGAAAACCTGGAAGAAATGGACAAATTCTTAGAAAGCTATCACCTTCCAAGACTGAACCACGAAGAAAGAGAAAATATGAACAGACCAATCACAAGTAATGAAATTGAAACTGTGATTCAAAATCTTCCAACAAACAAAAGTCCAGGACCAGGTGGCTTCACAGGTGAATTCTATCAAACATTTAGAGAAGAGCTAACACCCATCCTTCTCAAACTCTTCCCAAAAACTGCAGAGGAAGGAACACTCCCAAACTCATTCTATGAGGCCACCATCACCCTGATACCAAAACGAGACAAAGATACTACAAAAAAAGAAAATTACAGACCAATATCACTGATGAACATAGATGCAAAAATTCTCAACAAAACACTAGGAAACAGGATCCAACAAAACATTAAAAGGATCATACACCATGATCAAGTGGGATTTATCCCAGGGATGCAAGGATTCTTCAATATAAGTAAATCAATCAATGTGATATACCATATTAACAAATTGAAGAAGAAAAACCACATGATCATCTCAATAGATGCAAAAAAGCTTTGACAAAATTCAACACTATGATAAAAACTCTCCAGAAAATGTGCATACAGGGAACCTACCTCAACATAATAAAGGCCATATATGACAAACTCACAGCAAACATCATTCTCAATGGTGAAAAACTGAAAGCATTTCCTCTAAGATCAGGAACAAGACAAGGATGTCCACTCTCACCACTATTATTCAACATAGTTTTGGAGGTCCTAGCCACAGCAATCACAGAAGAAAAAGAAATAAAAGGAATGCTAATTGGAAAAGAAGAAGTAAAACTGTCACTGTTTGCAGATGACATGATACTATACATAGAGAATCCTAAACATGCCACCAGAAAGCTACTAATTAATGAATTAGTTAATTAATGAATTGGGTAAAGTTTCAGGATACAAAATTAATGCACAGAAATCTCTTGCATTCCTTTACACTAATGATGAAAAATCTGCAAGAGAAATTAAGGAAACACTCCCATTTACCACTGCAACAAAAAGAGTAAAATACCTAGGAATAAACCTACCTAAGGAGACAAAAGAACTGTATGCAGAAAACTATAAGACACTGATGAAAGAAATTAAAGATGATACAAACAGATGAAGAGATATACCATGTTCTTGGATTGGAAGAATCAATATTGTGAAAATGACTATACTACCCAAAGCAATCTACAGATTCAATGCAATCCCTATCAAATTACCAATGGCATTTTTTACAGAACTAGAACAAAAAATCTTAAAATTTTTATGGAGACACAAAAACCCCGAATAGCCAAAGCGGTCTTGAGAGAAAAAACGGAGCTGGAGGAATCAGGCTCCCTGACTTCAGACTATACTACAAAGCTACAGCATTCAAGACAGTATGGTACTGGCACAAAAACAGAAATACAGATCAATGGAACAGGAGAGAAAGCCCATAGATAAACCCCCTCTCATATGGTTACCTTATCTTTGATGAAGGAGGCAAGGATACACAATGGAGAAAAGACAGCCTGTTCAATAAGTGGTGCTGGGAAAACTGGACAGCTACATGTAAAAGAATGAAATTAGAACACTCCATAACACCATACACAAAAATAAACTGAAAATGGATTAGAGACCTAAATGTAAGGCCAGACACTATAAATCTCTTAGAGGAAAATATAGGAAGAACACTCTTTGACAAAAATCACAGCAAGATCCTTTTTGATCTGCCTCCTAGAGAAAGGGAAATAAAAACAAAAATAAACAAATGGAACCTAATGAAACTTCAAAGCTTTTGCACAGCAAAGGAAACCATAAACAAGACGAAAAGACAACCCTCAGAATGGGAGAAAATATTTGCAAAGGAAGTAACTGACAAAGGATTAATCTCCAAAATAGACAAACTCATGCAGCTCAATATCAAAAAAAACAAACAACCCAATCCAAAAATGGGCAGGAGACCTAAATAGACATTTCTCCAAAGAAAATATACAGATCGCCAACAAACACATGAAAGGATGATCAACATCACTAATCATTAGAGAAATGCAAATCAAAACTACAATGAAGTATCACCTCACTCCGGTCAGAATGGCCATCATCAAAAAGTCTACAAACAATAAATGCTGGAGAGGGTGTGAAGAAAAGGGAACCCTCTTGCACTGTTGGTGGGAATGTAAATTGTTATAGCCACTATGGAGAACAGTATGGAGGTTCCTTAAAAACTAAAAATAGAACTACCATATGACCCAGCAATCCCACTACTGGGCATATACCCCGAGAAAACCATAATTCAAAAAGAGTCATGCACCACAATGTTCACTGCAGCTCTATTTACAACAGCCAGGACATGGATGCAAACTAAATGTCCATCAACTGATGAATGGATAAAGAAGATGTGGGGCTTCCCTGGTGGCGCAGTGGTTGAGAGTCCACCTGCCAATGCAGGGGACACGGGTTCGTGCCCCGGTCCGGGAAGATCCCACATGCCGCGGAGCGGCTGGGACCGTGAGCCATGGCCGCTGAGCCTGCGCATCTGGAGCCTGTGCTCCACAACGGGAGAGGCCACAATAGTGAGATGCCCGCGTACCACAAAAATAAATAAATAAATAAAGAAGATGTGGCACATATATACAATGGAATATTACTCTGCCATAAAAAGAAACAAATTGGAGTTATCTGTAGTGAGGTGGATGGACCTAGAGATTGTCATACAGAGCGAAGTAAGTCAGAAAGAGAAAAACAAATACCGTGTGCTTACACAGATATATGGAATCTAAAAAAAAAAAAAACAGGTTCTGAAGAACCTAGGTGCAGAATAGGAATAAAGATGCAGATGTAGAGAATGGACTTGAAGTCATGGGGAGGGTGAAGTGTAAGCTGCGATGAAGTGAGATAGTGGCATGGACATATATACACTGCCAAATGTATAACAGATAGCTAGTGGGGAGCAGCAGCATAGCACAGGGAGATCAGCTCGGTGCTTTGTGACCACCTAGAGGGGTGGGATAGGGAGGGTGGGAGGGAGTGAGGCGCAAGAGGGAAGAGATATGGGGATATATGTATATGTATAGCTGATTCACTTTGTTATAAAGCAGAAACTAACATACCATTGTAAAGCAATTATACTCCCATAAAGATGTTTAAAAAAAGGAAAAGATAAGAAAATGCATGGTCCTACCCTCTAGGAGCTTACAATATAGTACTGGAAAGACAAAATAAACAGTTTACAAAGTAAAATTATTAGCAAAAATAAAGAGTGATATGCATAGGGTATAGTGAGAGTAAAGAGAAAAAGAAAGATCCATTCCAATTGTGTAAAATCAGGAAAAACTTGATGGCAGAAATAAAATTTGAGCAACGTTTCTGATGGCAGGTACAATTTTAGTATGTCAATGTAGAAATATCTGTCCAGTTTTCTGCAATAGTATTAACAGAAGGATAGAGTCTGGTTGGAACACAGTTTCCTCAGTGGAATAGCTAGAGAGAAGCACAGATTAGGGGCTTTTCTTACTAGACTATGGGGAACCATTAATCTTTCTGTACAGATGAGTGTCATAATTAGAGTTGTGTTTCAGGTACATGAATTTGACCACAATGTGTTGGTTGAACTGGAATAGGGAAGATTATAGGCAGGCATAAAGCAATATTAGATTGCCTTCTAAAGTTTACATTCTCACTCTTACATAAGTGGCAGCTTGATAGAGTGGAAAAAGCACTGGATTTTAAGTCAGAAGGCATTCTCTGACTATGTCTCTTACTAGCTGTGACTTTGGCATGTTAGTTAATATCTGTATCCTCAGTTTCTTTTCCTGATAAGTGGAATTAATGCCTTTTAGAATTGCTTTGAGATACGCCTCAGAACACAATGCCTTGTACAAAGTAAGTGTTCAATGAATGGTTGGTTTCCCTCCTTTTCTACTGAATTCATATTTGAAAGGTGTTTATTTCTATGACTGTCTTTTAATACAGCTTGAGTTAGTGAACACCCACATAGTTCATTTCAGTATTTTAGATGATGCCAAAGTCTGTGACACAGAAGGCAAGATTACATGACATTTACACTTGGGAGAATACGTTTACAATCAGGAAATGAACAGGTCTTTGGGTTCTCCAGACAGTCTGAGTTTGTTCAACATTCATTTAACAAATATTTATTGAGCCCCTATGTGGGTCTGTGACTGTGCAAGAAGATAACAAAAGTAGATACAACTTAGTCCTGCTCTGCAGAAGTTCCAAGTCAAATATCAGAGATATATCAATACACAGATAATTTACGAGTTTATGATAAGTGCTAGGAGAACTTTATGCAAAGTGTTACGGGAGCACAAAAGCATGTGTAACTAGCTGAGTTTGCGGTGGTCATGGAAAGCTTCACAAGGAAGTAATCTTTTTTGATAAGTTGGAGTGTTCATCTGCTACACAGGTGAAGAAAGACCATAACTGGCAGGGGAAATAGTGTGTAAAAATATGAAGAAGGGAGGGATTGCATTTGATTACCTTTAACTGAAAACAAAAATAACAGAGGTTTAAACAAAGTTGGGCTTTATTTTTCGTATATACGAGGAAACCTAGAGGTTCAAGGATGTCAGGTCCTAGGTCTTTGAGATTCTTTTGGTCTATATTCCAAAAGAAGCTGAGAAATAAATGTTTTCCTTTATTTATTTATTTGACCTTTTTTAAGTTGGGCACAAAATTACCCCCAACAAAATCAAAATTCTGTTAAAAAGCAAGAAAGTGGAGATGATATTTGGTGTAGGCAACTAACAGCTCTAGCATTTTTAGGGGATTGCAAATAGTCAGTGTGGCAGGATGATGGAATTTCAGAGAGTGAGAGTTGAGACTGGAGAGACAAGCAGATGAGGCAAGGGAAGATCTAAAAGTTTATTTGTGCAATTTTTTCATGAGAAGTCCAAGGTTCCATTGATGGGATATCAGGAAGATTTGCTTAGTTACAGCCACAGCAATAGGAATGAAAAGTTCTTCATTCCCATCACATTTTGGCCAATTGATCAGAAACCTCCCAAGTCCTTGAAATGTAGCCAAGGGCAGGGTTCCCGCAGGAAATACTGGTTGTTTTGTATAGGCTGCAATGACCTGTTTTTAATCTCATGCCTTGTTAAATGATAAAAGTCACCACAGCCAACAATATTTCTTTTTTCTTTTGTCCCTCTATTCCTTTCTTCTTTTTGCCTTGAATTTACACCAGTGTGTGGCCCAGTGACTTCATTTCTTCTTCTTAATGAGTTTTCAGCAAGATTCCAAACCCGTGACTGAAAGCCAGGCATGTTATTTCTAGGTTCCAAAGTTTCTGAGACTTAATTTTTTTTAAATATTTTTCAAGTTTCCATTGTTCTGTCACATCGTTGCAACTCCTCTTCCTCTTCCTCTGAAGCTTTCCACAGTTCTCTGTAAGAAACTACTTTAGCACACTCCCCTTCTCCCTCCTGACTTCTTCCCTTCCTGCACACTCTTATCCTCTCTTGCAGAAGGAAAGGTCAGGGAAGCGTTTAGTTACCTGTAGAGTTAAGTGCTTTCTAGTTCCTGGCTAAATCCCTCCTACCACCAAATTAAACCTATATCCAGCCTATATCCAAACCTATATCCAACATAATGTTTTTGATGATTCTTTTTTTCATCTCAAAAGCAATACCTTTTTCTTATAAAATACTTGAAAAATACAGACCAACCAGAAAAGAAATGGGACTCATCCATAATCCCACCATCCAAAAATACCCACTATTAACACTTTGGTATATGCTCTTTCCTTTTAATCGTTCTGTTATGCAAATAGATTGTGTACATTTTTTGATGATATCATTCTGTATATATTGCCTTGTAACCTGCTTTTAGTTAAAAATGCACCATAATTGCTTTCTTTTTCAGTGATTCTTAAAATTTTGAATTTAATATTAGTTAAATTACATACATATGCGTGCATATGTATAGATATGTATACATATACATTATAGTTTGAAAATCAAACACTATGACATAATGAAAAAGAGTAGCAGGTCCCTGCTCCACTCTGCCCCATCCTCCATGTTCATCCCTCAGGGTCAGACACTTGCAACTGTCTTAATTATTTCTCTTTGAATAGATCTCTGTATTTCTAAATAATAATAATCATAACCTTTATGATTATTTCTGGGTTTTAAATTTCAGACACTGAAAATGTCTACTATAATGGAAGACAAGGACTTAGAACTCATAAACTCTTCCATGAATGCACATAGGTATTTCCTCTCCTCTTGGAGTTATATAACAGTTTGTACTAAATCATCCTTTAGTGTTTACATTAAAATGACATCAATACTGTGAATGTACTTAATGCCACTAACTGTACACTTCACATGGTTAAAATTGTACATTTTATGTTACATATATTTTATCACAAGTTTAAAAAAAATAGCTGCACAAAATAAATGATATCAACATTGTTCAGTTAGTCATTTAATACACTCTGCTCCATTTCTAGTATAACTTTTATTTTTCCTAGAGTCGGTAATTGTCTTATGGATTTTTTCCCCTTATTTTCTTAGTTTTTATGGAACTGATCCCAAACTTTCCAACAGAACTATAAAGCCTAAATCAGTACAGCTAAATACATCAGTTCCTTTTGTATGTGTGTGATAACATGCCTTTTGGAATCCTCCATAATCCTGCTCCTATCTGAACTGGAAACAACCTTTGGGATTTCCCTGGTGATGCAGTGGATAGGACTCCACACTCCCAGTGCAGGGGGTCCAGGTTCGATCCCCAGTCAGGGAACTAGATCCCACATGCATGCTGCAACTAAGAGTTCACATGCCACAACTAAGGAGCCCTGGAGCAGCAACTAAGGAGCCTACATGCTGCAGCTAAGAAGCCAGCGAGCTGCAGATAAGGAGCTCATCTGCCGCGACTAAGACCCGGCGCGACCAAATAAATAAATATATAAACATCAAAAAAAAAAAAAGAAACCATCTTTGTTTCCGTCTCTTGTTTCCTGAACCCCAACACTTTTTTCTTGCTTTATTGCCTTATTGATGAAGCATATACTTGGGTAACTTCCGGGAAAACTCTATATGGAAGGTAAATTTTTTGTGCTCATGAATGGCTGAAAATGTCTATTATAAACTACCCTCACTTGATTGGTAGTTTGGCCAAGTATAGAACTTTACGTTGCAAATAATTTTCACTCAGAATTTTGCAGGCCTTACTCCACAGTTTTTTAGTTTCCAGAACTGCTGTTGATATATCTGCCATTCTGATTAACTGAAAAATTTCCATGTTATCTGGTTTGTTTGTGTGGTTTTTTTTCTCTTTAAGATTCTCACTTCATGCCTGGGGATTTGAAATTCCACAGTGGAATGCCTTGGTATGGATCACTTTTCATTCAGTGTCTGGGTCACTTATGTTCTTTATGCTCTTTCAGTTTGGAAATTTGTTTCCTTTTGTTCTGGGAAATTTTGTTTTTCTGTGATCACTTCTGTCCTCCACTTTTGTTTTTGTTTTTTCTTTTTGGAGCTTAAATTGCTCAGATATTGGCTCTTTTGGATTGATAATTTTATCTTGTCTTTTCTTTCCTCTTTTCCATGTCTTATTGTTTCCTGGGAGATTTCCTCAACTTTACCTTCTAACTCTTCTATTGAATTTTTCCATGACCATTATCCATGAAAGTTTCATTTTATTTCATTCCTTTCCTTCCTTCCTTCCTTCCTTTTTTTATAAAAGAAAAAATTCTTTTGTGTATCACGGAAGCTAAAACTATTAATGACTTAAAAAAATTTTTTTTTCTTCTCCAGTTACTGTTTCTGTGTGTTTTTTTTTTTTTCTAGTTCCTTTGTTTGTTTTGGTCTCTTTGTTGGAAGCATTCCTCAACTGTCTAGTAATCTTTTCTGTTCATATTGAAAGAATCACTAAAAAACGGATTTAATTAGAAGCTCTGTGTGCCTAAGTGAAGCTTGCTGACTGATGAGTTCTCTGCTGTAGAAGGAATAGGACCCCAAATCTAATTGCAAGTACTTTCTCTTAGACTGATTAATTTTGCTAGAGGAGAGTCCTCCGTTCTCTTATTTAGGGATGTAGGCCTGACCACCAGTCTAGAATGTAGCCTTACACATACTTACATATAGACTTTTTTTTCACAAATGAGATCATATCACACATGTTTTCTGAAATTTGTTTTTCATCTAACATTATTATCTAAGACATCTTCCCATGACTGTGTGCATAGGAATACACAGGAATATAAAATGGATACCTAGAATTTCAGAGTATACATGACCCTTAATTTACTTAAACAGTTTCTAATTGATAAGCATTTGAGTATTTTTTTCCCTATAACAACACTGCAATTGTACCTGTATCTTTCTGTACTTGTGCAAGAATATTTGTATAATAAATTTCTAGAAGTCGAATGGTTGGGTCAAAGAGTGTGCATATTTAAAATTTTTACCAATGCTTTCAAAATTACTCTCCAAGAAAGTTGTACCAATTCACACTACCACCAGTGGTGTGTAAGAGTGCCTGCTTATGGGCTTCCCTGGTGGCGCAGTGGTTGAGAATCTGCCTGCTAACGCAGGGGACACAAGTTCGAGCACTGGTCTGGGAGGATCCCACATGCCGCGGAGAAACTGGGCCCATGAGCCACAACTACTGAGCCTGCGCGTCTGAAGCCTGTGCTCCGCAACAGGAGAGGCCGCGATAGTGAGGGGCCCACGCACCGCGATGAAGAGTGGACCCTGCTAGCCGCAACTAGAGAAAGCCCTAGCACAGAACCAAAGACCCAACACAGCAAAAATAAATTAATTAATTAATAAACTCCTGCCCCCAACATCTGAAAAAAAAAAAAAAAGAGTTTCTGCTTAATTATATTCTTGAAAATTCTAGGTATTAAACTTTCTCAACTTCGCTATTTTGACAGGATTTTTTGAGGTGCATCTAGTTCTCGCTATAAAATACATTTCTTTAATTCCTAGCTGTGTCCTCAGGTAAAATTGCTAAAAAAAAAAAAAAAGAAAGAAAGAAATTAGGCTTGTAACCATCATTTACTCTATTTTACTTTTTTTTCACTCTCTTTCTTCCTAGGTTTATTTTTTCCTAATGGAAAATTTATATATATATTTAATATATTTATATTATATATTTTTATATATGTTTCATCAAGTGTTTCATGATAGTTTTCATTATATGGAGGCACTATAATTTATTTAAAGTCCTCTATTATTAGAATTTTATGTTGTTTCCCATTTCCTGAAGGCCACATCCTCTTGTTTTGTCCTGGGCTCCCTGAGAACTGAAGAATAGGTGAGTTTCTTCTCCACAGAGCCTCTTCATAAATATGTAAAAATTTTTCTTCTCTAGTTTAAATAATCATAATGACTTTAACCACATTTTATTTCATTTTTTAGGTTCATTTTTGTTACTCTACTCTCAAATCCTCCCTCCCATTTCACATGTGCATTAAAATGCCAGTGCCCAAACTTGGCATGATACTTTAAGGTTGTGACCAATTCTAAGTTTAGCAGAGGGATACTTTCCTAACTCTTAGATGTCACAGACCTATTAATATATTTCACTATCATAGTTAGCTTTATAAAAACAGCCACACTATACTGCTGACTCATTCGCAGCTGGTGGTCCCAGTCTATCGAATTCATAAAACTAGAAAAAATGTCTCATGTGTTAGATGAAAGAAAAAAAGATTCAAAAAGAGCCTGGAATGTTGGAACACTGGGCCAAAAGATGAAACTTATCAGGAAGAAATGAAAAGCTTTGCATTGAATTTAAAACTGAAAAAACCCACCTGAGTACAGGATAAGGATAATTTCACTTAACACCTAAACACTGAAACATTTTCATTTACTGTAAACTTAATACATATCAGCAAAAATGTAAAACAGCTGCCAACAAATTTAATGCATTTTTGACAGGAAAAAAAAAATTGTCTGACTGTTCACAGTCTCTCCCCTCCCTCCTTCAGCCAAGGAAAGTTCTTGTTTGGCAAGGTCAGTTCCTGAGCCTTTTCAAGAGACTGGGGGCTTGGGTATGAGGAAAAGATTTGATTGTTCTATTGGAAAATTTGGAAAGTTGCACAAGAAAAAAGTCAGATGCTAAAGACGAGGGGAGGCACTAGAAAGGCAAAAGGCAGTTAAGTGCTGGATAGAAGAGAGGGTTTGGGAGTTTATAAAAGAGAAAAGAAAAATAAATTGGATTAGCTGCAGTGCTGTGGCAAGGGAGGCTTTTTAGATGAAGAAAGAGATGTTAAAGGAAGTGTTGTCATGTGTTATGAATATCGTGTCATTTTGTGTGTGTTCTAAGAAACTTTAATAAAATTTAAACATTTTTTCCCAACTATTTTTGGATGTCTGACATGTGTATCTTTGGATGGAACTCTGAGCTGAGAAGCTGCCAGGAATATCTGAACTGTATACAGGTTACAAAATCTTATGTGACATCAACAGAACTACAGTGTTCATCATGACAAAGATGTCAATCATGTCATTTGGTCACACCTGTATTATCTTCAGCCCTGGGTACCACATTTTTACAAGGTAAAAATGGTTTTACTGGTTTGCTAGTAAAACCAGCAAATGGTTTTACTGGTTTGCTAGGGCTGCCATAGTAAAGTACCACAGACTGAGTGGTGTAAACAACAGAAATTTATTTTCTCACAATTCTGTAGGCTAGAAGTTAGAGATCAAGGTGTTGACAAATTTCTTTTGCTCTAAGGCATCTCTCCCTGGTTTGTACACTGCCATCTTCTCCCAATGTCTTCGCATGGCCCTCCTGTTATGTGTAACTGTGTCCTAATCTCCTCTTTTTTTTTTTTTTTTTTGCGGTACGCGGGCCTCTCACTGCTGTGGCCTCTCCCGTTGCAGAGCACAGGCTCCAGACGCACAGGCTCAGCGGCCATGGCTCACGGGCCCAGCCGCTCCGCGGTATGTGGGATCTTCCCGGACTGGAACACGAACCTGTGTCCCCTGCATCGGCAGGCGGACTCTCAACCACTGTGCCACCAGGGAAGCCCCTAATCTCCTCTTTTTCTATGGACGCCAGTCTTACTGGATTAGGGCCCACCACAATCACCTCATTTAAATTTAATTACCATTGTAAAGACCTTGTCTCCAAATACTCATATTCTGAGGTACTAGGGGTTAGGATTTTAACATACAAATTTTAAGGGTATACGATTTAGACCTTAACACAAGGCTACTGACAAATTCAATCTTTACTCTCATTTTTAGATCCCTTTGAATTTTTTCTTTTTTTTTTAAGTTAATTAATTAATTAGATCCTTTTGAATTTTATCACTGGTCTTTTGGGACTCTGACCCAAATTCTTATAATCTGTAGACAACCAGAATAGTTTCAATTTTTCCACTAAATTATTAATGCACATAATTTCTATTCCACTCAAAAGTATTTACATTCTGTACTTTGTTAGGTATGTGCAAAATGGTATTATATAAATTGGTCCTTTGGAGATGAAATACATATACACATGAAGAGAAAAATTTCCTTTTCTGCAAAATGAGCAAGTGGACTAGATAATCTGTATGGTCTCTTCCAGTCCTAAAAATCATACAATTCTAGTTCAAGGACAATGAAAGTATGCTGTTAAATATAATTTTTAAATATTGGATATGTGTTATGAAGAAAAGGCAGAGATCAAGTTAGGAACTGTGGAAGTTTTTCTCAAAATTTGAGTGGACAATCTAAAATATCTTGAAGGAAAGTCCTTCAGGTCCAATTGCCAACCTAGCGTTAAGCCTTCAGAATCATAATAACTCATACTGACGGCAATTCAGGCACCTAGTTTCATATTGTTTCTCTAACCAGCATTTTCTTTCAGAGCTGTATATGTTTCAAAACTGACCCAGGAGCGTTGACCATGTACATTCATGCCCTGTTGTACATTTCATGTCTCTTCACAGCTACTGGAAAAATGCAGCATATTTCCCATTTCCTTTACTATTAGATCTTATAGTTTGTAGAAATAGTAACATTTAATTAGTATTAACTGATTGTCCATGTATTTAGGCAGAGAAGGATAGTAAACTCTGCAGTACACAGTTAAATAGGTTTGACAGTATTTTACACATTATATTTATTCATATTTCCCAAGCTCATGTGGAAATCTATTCATACTTTTCAACAAACTGGGATTACACAGAAGATCTGCCAAACCTTAAAATTAGTTTTTTAAAATACCTTGTACAAGTCAGAAAATATGTCTCATCTCTTTGAAGGTTGAAGACAGGCTAATATTTTACTTTTCCTTTAAAAAAATAAGATAAGGACCAACTATCAGGCAAAAGTTGTGAAAATGTAGCAGTAATTCTAGGAGGTTGCTTTCTACAGTGAATTATTACACTTTGAAAGACTTTCATACAGTACCGAGGCTCACTTCTGACATCAAGCTAAAATCACTTTAGCATTAATAATTTTTATTTATTTTTTATAAATTTATTTGTTTGTTTGTTTTTGGCTGCGTTGGGTCTTTGTTGCTGAACGCAGGCTTTCTTTTTAGTTGCAGTGAGCAGCGGCTACCCTTTGTTGCGGTGCGGAGGCCTCTCATTAAGGTGGCTTCTCTTGTTGCAGACCACGGACTCTAGATGTGCGGGCTTCAGTAGTTGTGGCTCGCGGGCTCAGTAGTTCTGGCTCGTGGGTTCTAGAGCACAGGCTCAGTAGTTGTGGCACACAGGTTTCGTTGCTCTGCAGCATGTGGGATCTTCCCAGACCAGGGCTCGAACCCGTGTCCCCTGCACTGGCAGGCGGATTCTTAACCACTGTGCCACCAGGGAAGCCTGCATTAATAATTTTTAAATGAAACGTTTTCTGAGGGTGGAAAAGAGCCATATTGGATTTTATCTGGTTATTAAATTTAAAAAGTGCCTTGGATCAAGAAAGTAGATATTGTGCTCAGCATTATTAACATATTCTATTTAGAAAAATGAGACTGTTATTCATATGAAAACAGATTTTGGTCTAGATAAAGTTAAATGCCTTCACAGGTTTCAAACATGTATACATGAAATTATAAAAATTAATTATAGTTCAAGCAAGGACTTGACTGCTCTTCTGCTATAAAGGGAATATTTGATTTATCTATTATTGTAAAGCAAACTGTCCCAGAACTTCATGGCTTAAAATAAAGACTTGGCAAACTTTTTCTGTAAAGGGCCAAATTGTAGATATTTTTAGACTTTGTGGGCCATATAATCTCTGTCACAACTATTCAAGTTGGCTGTTGTAGCACAAAAGCAGACATAAACAATATGTAAACAAAGGGGTGTGGATATATTCCAACATAACTTTATTTACAAAAAGGGACAGTGAGCCAAATTTGGCCCATAGGCTATAATTCATCTCTTGGTTTATTAAAGGCTCAAAATTCTATGGGTTGACATTTTGGGCAGGGCTCTTTGGCGATGAGTTGTCTCTGCTCTCCATGGTTGGTTGGGTTGATGCATATGTTTCTAATCAGTTGGCAAGAAGACTGGGGGGCAGAATGGTCTCACTCACATGTCTGGCAGTTGACTGAGGGCCTCATTTGCCTCCACATGACCTCTGTAGTAGGCTAGCTTGGGGTTTCTCACATGGCAGCTATCCAGAGGGGCAAAAGCAGAAGCTTCAAGTCCTCTTTGAGAACTCAGCTAGGAAGTCACACAATGCCATGTCTCTGTATTCTACTGGTCAAATTCTCAAGAGTGGCCCAGATTCAAGGTGTGTGGAAATAGACTCTACCTCTTGATGGGAAAAGCTGCAAAGAATTTGTGGCCATTTAAAATTCACCACAGGGAGTAAATTCTGTTAAGTAGAAGAACTGTAATATTGTACACATGAAATATATAAGGTTATAAACCAATGTTACCTCAAAAAAAATAAATTAAAAAAAAAGAGTGAGAGGGCAGACAGCAGAAGCAAGAACTACAATCCTGCAGCCTGTGGAACAAAAACCACATTCACAGAAAGATAGACAAGATGAAAAGGCAGAGGGCTATGTACCAGATGAAGGAACAAGATAAAATTCCAGAAAATCAACTAAATGAAGTGGAGATAGGCAACCGTCCAGACTAAGAATTCAGAATAATGATAGTGAAGATGATCCAAGACCTTGGAAAAAGAATGGAGGCAAAGATCGAGAAGATGCAAGAATTGTTTAACAAAGACCTAGAAGAATTAAAGACAAACAAACAGAGATGAACAATACAATAACTGAAAGGAAAAGTACACTAGAAGGAATCAATAGCAGAATAACTGAGGCAGAAGAATGGATAAGTGACCTGGAAGACAGAATGGTGGAATTCACTGCTGCGGAACAGAATAAAGAAAAGAGAATGAAAAGAAATGAAGACAGTCTAAGAGACCTTTGGGACAACATTAAATGCAACAACATTTGCATTATAGGGGTCCCAGAAGGAGAAGAGAGAGAGAAATGACCCAAGAAAATATTTGAAGAGATTACAGTCAAAAACTAACCTAACGTGGGAAAGGAAATAGTCACCCAATTGCAGGAAACACAGAGAGTCCTATACAGGATAAACCCAAGGAGAAACATGCCAAGACACATACTAAGCAAATTGGCAAAAATTAAAGTCAAAGAAAAATTATTAAAAGCAGCAAGGGAAAAATGACAAATAACATACAAGGGAACTCCCATAAGGTTAACAGCTGATTTCTCAGCAGAAACTCTACAAGCCAGAAGGGAGTGGCATGATATACTTAGAGTGATGAAAGGGAAGAACCTGCAACCAAGATTACTCTACCCGGCAAAGATCTCATTCAGAGTCGATGGAGAAATCAAAAGCTTTACAGACAAGCAAAAGCTAAGAGAATTCAGGACCACAAAACCAGCTCTACAACAAATGCTGAAGGAACTTCTCTAAGGGGGAAACACAAGAGAAGAAAAGGACCTACAAAAACAAACCCAAAACAATTAAGAAAATGGTCATAGGAACATACGTATTGATAATTACCCTAAACGTGAATGGATTAAATGCTCCAACCAAAAGACATAGCTTGCTTAATGGATACAAAAACAAGAGCCAAATATATGCTGTCTAAAAGAGACCCACTTCAGGCCTAGGGACATGTTCAGACTGAGAGTGATGGGATGGAAAGAGATATTCCATGCAAATGGAAATCAAAAGACAGCTGGAGAAGCAATACTCATATTAGATAAAATAAACTTTAAAATAAAGAACGGGGCTTCCCTGGTGGTGCAGTGGTTGAGAGTCCACCTGCCGATGCAGGGGACACAGGTTCGTGCCCCGTTCTGGGAAGATCCCAAATGCTGCGGAGTGGCTGGGCCCGTGAGCCATGGCCGCTGAGCCTGCGCATCCAAAGCCTGTGCTCCTCAACAGGAGAGGCCACAGCAGTGAGAGGCCCGCATATCGCAAAAAAATAAAAAAATAAAGAATGTTACAAGAGACAAGGAAGGACACTGCATAATGATCAGGGGATCAGTCAAGAAGATATAACAATTATAAATACATATGCACCCAACATAGGAGCACCTCAATATATAAGGCAACTGCTAACAGCTAAAAAAGAGGAAATCGACAATAACACAATAATAGTGGGGGACTTTAACACCTCACTTACATCAATGGACAGACCATCCAAAGTAAAAATAAATAAGGAAACAGAAGCTTTAGATGACACAATAGACCAGATACATTTAATTGATATTTATAGGACATCCCATCCAAAAATAGCAGATTACACTTTCTTCTCAAGTGCGCATGGAAAATTCTTCAGGATAGATCACACCTTCGGTCAAAATCAAGCCTCAGTAAATTTAAGAAAACTGAAATCATATCAAGCATATTTTCTGACCACAATGCTATGAGATTAGAAATGACTTACAGGGGAAAAACGTAAAAAACACAAACACATGGAGGCTAAACAATACGTTACCTAATAACCAAGAGATCACTGAAGAAATCAAAGAGGAAATCAAAAAATACCTAGAGACAAATGACAATGAAAACACAACGATCAAAAACCTATGTGATGCAGAAAAAGCAGTTCTAAGAGGGAAGTATATTGCTATACGAGCCTACCTCAAGAAACAAGAAAAATAATCAAATAAACAATCTAATCTTACACCTAAAGGAACTAGAGAAAGAAGAACAAACAACACCCAAAGTTAGAAGAAGGAAAGAAATCATAAAGATCAGAGCAGAAATAAATGAAATAGAAACAAAGAAAACAATAGCAAAGATCAATAAAACTAAAAGATGGTTCCTTGAGAAGATAAAGATAACTAGATAATTTTGATAAACAATTAGCAAGACTCATGAAGAAAAAGAGGGAGAGGACTCAAATCAATAAAATAAGAAATGAAAAAGGAGAAGTTACAACAGACACCGCAGAAATACAAAGCATCCTAAGAGACTACTACAAGCAACTCTATGCCAATAAAATGGAAAACCTGGAAGAAATGGACAAATTCTTAGAAAGCTATCACCTTCCAAGAATGAACCACGAAGAAATAGAAAATATGAACAGACAAATCACAAGTAATGAAATTGAAACTGTGATTCAAAATCTTCCAACAAACAAAAGTCCAGGACCAGATGGCTTCACACGTGAATTCTACCAAACATTTAGAGAAGAGCTAACACCCATCCTTCTCAAACTCTTCCAAAAAATTGCAGAGGAAGGAACACTCCCAAACTCATTCTATGAGGCCACCATCACCCTGATACCAAAACCAGACAATGATACTACAAAAAAAGAAAATTATGGACCAATATCACTGATGAATATAGATGCAAAAATCCTCAACAAAATACTAGCAAACAGAATCCAACAACACACTAAAAGGATCATACACCATGATCAAGTGGGATTCATCCCAGGGATGCAGGGATTCTTCAGTATATGCAAATCAATCAGTGTGATACACCATATTAACAAATTGAAAAATAAAAAGCATATGATCATCTCAATAGATGCAGAAAAAGCTTTTGACAAAATTCAACACCCATTTATGATAAAAACTCTCCAGAAAGTGGGCATAGCAGGAACCTACCTCAACATAATGAAGGCCATATATGACAAACCCATAGCAAACATCATTCTCAATGGTGAAAAACTGAAAGCATTTCCTCTAAGATAAGGAACAAGACAAGGATGTTCACTCTCGCCACTATCATTCAACATTGTTTTGGAAGTCCTAGTCCTAGTCCTGGCAATCAGAGAAGAAAAAGAAATAAAAGGAATGCTAATTGGAAAAGAAAAAGTAAAACTCTCACTGTTTCCAGATGAAATGATACTATACTTAGAAAATCCTAAACATGCCACCAGAAAACTACTAGAGCTAATCAATAAATTTGGTAAAGTTGCAGGATACAAAATTAATGCAGAGAAATCTCTTGCATTCCTATAGACTAATGATGAAAAATCTGCAAGAGAAATTAAGGAAACACTTCCATTTACCACTGCAACAAAATGAATAAAATACCTAGGAATAAACATACCTAGGGAGACAAAAGAACTGTATGCAGAAAACCATAAGACACTGATGAGAGAAATTAAAGATGATACCAACAGATGGAGAGATATACCATGTTCTTGCATTGGAAGAATCAATATTGTGAAAATGACTATATTACCCAAAGCAACCTACAGATTGAATGCAATCCCTATCAAATTACCAATGGCATTTTTTATGGAACTAGAACAAAAAAATCTTAAAATTTGTATGGAGACACAAAAGACCCCAAATAGCCAAAGCGGTCTTGAGGGAAAAAAACAGAGCTGGAGGAATCAGACTCCCTGACTTCAGACTATACTACAAAGCGGTCTTGAGGGAAAAAAACAGAGCTGGAGGAATCAGACTCCCTGACTTCAGACCATACTACAAAGCTACAGTAAGCAAGACAATATGGTACTGGCACAAAAACAGAAACATTGATCAATGGAACAAGATAGAAAGCCCAAAGATTAACCCACGTTCCTATGGTCAACTAATCTATGACAAAGGAGGCAAGGATATATAATGGAGAAAAGACAGTCTCTTCAATAATTGGTGCTGGGAAAACTGGACAGCTACATGTAAAAGAATGAAATTAGAATACGCCCTAACACCATACACAAAAATAAACTCAAAATGGATTAGAGACCTAAATGTAAGACCAGACATTATAAAACTCTGAGAGGAAAACATAGGAAGAACACTCTTTGACATAAATCACAGCAAGATCTTTTTTGATCCACCTCCTAGAGTAATGGAAATAAAAACAAAAATAAATAAATAGGACCTAATGAAACTTCAAAGCTTTTGCACAGCAAAGGAAACGATAAATAAGACGAAAAGACAACCCTCAGAATGGGAGAAAATATTTGCAAACGAATCAATGGACAAACGATTAATCTCCAAAATATATAAACAGCTCATGCAGCTCAATATTAAAAAAAAAAACAACCCAATCCAAAAATGGGCAGAAGACCTAAATAGACATTTCTCCAATGAAGACATACAGATGGCCAAGAAGCACATGAAAAGCTGCTCAACATCACTAATTATTAGAGAAATGCAAATCAAAACTACAATGAGGTTATCACCTCACACCATTTAGAATGGGCATCATCAGAAAATCTACAAACAACAAATGCTGGAGAGGGTGTGGAGAAAAGGGAACCCTCTTGCAGTGTTGGTGGGAATGTAAATTGATACAGTCACTATGGAGAACAGTATGGAGGTTCCTTAAAAAACTAAAAATAGAATTACCATATGATCCAGCAATCCCACTACTGGGCATATACCTTGAGAAAACCATAATTCAAAAAGACACATGGACCCCAATGCTCATTTCAGCACTATTTACAATAGCCAGGTCATGGAAGCAACCTAAATGCCCATCAACAGATGAATGGATAGAGAAGATGTGGTACATATATACAATGGAATATTACTCAGCCATAAAAAGGAACAAAATTGGGTCATTTGTTGAGACGTGGATGGATCTAGAGACTGTCATACAGAGCGAAGTAAGTCAGAAAAACAAATATATATTAACGCATATATGTGGAACCTAGAAAAATGGTACCGATGAACTGGTTTGCACGGCAGAAATAGAGACACAGATGTAGAGAACAAATGTATGGACACCAAGGGGGGAAAGCAGCGGGGGGTGGGGGTGGGGGTGTGATGAATTGGGTGATTGGGATTGACATGTATACACTGATGTGTATAAAATTGATGAGTAATAAGAACCTGCTGTATCAAAAAATAAATAAAATTAAATTAAAAAATTAAATCTAAAAAAAAGAGTGCTATCAATTCTTACAAAACTTTACCAGCTGCTTTTTTACCTTGAAATATCTGTCAGAATCTCATGTATTGTGGTCACAATTCTCCCTGTAAATTATATAGCCACAACTTAAGCAAGAAATAGGAATTCAGGGACTTCCCTGGTGGCGCAGTACTTAAGAATCCGCCTGCCAATGCAGGGGGCACAGGTTCAAGCCCTGGTCCAGGAAGATCCCACATGCCATGGAGCAACTAAGCCCGTGTCCCACAACTACGGAGCCTGCGCTCTAGAGCCCGCGAGCCACAACTACGAGCCTACGTGCCACAACTACTGAAGCCTGCACACCTAGAGCTCATGCTCCGCAACAAGAGAAGCCACCACAATGAGAAGCCCATGCACCGCAACAAAGAGTAGCCCCCGCTCACTGCAACTAGAGAAAGCCTGGGCACAGCAACGAAGACCCAACACATCAAAAATTAAATTAATTAATTTAAAAAAAAGAATTCATCAAAATTCCCATTCAAAATATTTTAAAATTTTTGTGAAAAAGCAGCCATGAAAGTAAAAGAGATCTATTAAAGTCTCAGAATCAAATTATCTCATTTTTATTTCTAATAGGGTATTTGGTCAAGATGGTCATTTGAGGAGGAGATGGTGAGGGAGAATGTGGAAGGCAGTGAACAGGGATGGCTGGAATTTTGATCCTTGGAGATGAAAAGATTTGGTTTTGAAGTGACTCATTTTGTTTTAGGACACTCTCCTCAATGGGCCTTTAGTTACATTTGATTAAGGTGGTGTCTATAAAGCTTCTCCTCTGTAACATACTTTTTTACTTTCTAACTAATAAGGATTTTGTTAAGAGGTTCCTTATCCCATTTTTCATCAAATTTCACCAACTAGTTTTAGCATTCATTGATTTTCTTTGCTGAATTAATTATGATGATGATACTTGTCAAATAGTGATTTTCTAAAATTCCATCATTTACTAGTTATAAGAAAAAAAATTTTCCTTCCTACATTTATTTATATCAACATGAATTCATGAATTCTTATTTTATTCAATTTTATAATCCATATTGTCACTTATTTGGACAACCAAATGATGCCAGATTTGGCCAGTGGGAGCCTTTGGAAGCTGGCTTTTGTGTTCTTTTAACATCATCATCATTCTTTGAGCACTTCCTTATTTTCTGACACAAGATGTTCCAGGGTCATCTCATACCTTCCCTGCCTCAGCTCTGCCTTGTTTCTTTTAATGGAGAATGGAATTTAGAAAACAAGATGTGGATGCTTAACGTCCTCATTGCTATTGGGATATTGCTGTTTCCAGGCCCTCACGGTGGACAGAGCTAGGGATGCCTGTATATACATATGTATGTATACGTACATTTACAACTATATCTATCCATTTATATATCTATCTACCCCCACTCCCCACCTACTGACATCCATGAGTTCACTGATACTGCCAATCCAAAACACAGGGTTCATTCTAGTTTTCTCCTTTGTACTTACCTTCTCCAACAATGAGAGTCTGGGCAACCATTATCCTCAATATACTGACATACTTATCCAGTAACCCTGTACGTCACTACTTTCCCATTGTTGCTGCCTCCCCTCCACGTGAACACCCTCCTCATTCCATTCACTCTCTGACACCTGTTCCAGGCTGCCGCTGCCACATGCACACCCTCGTCATGCTGCTCAGTCTCCAACAGTGTATGCGAGCCCACCACACACCACTCCTCAGGCCCCTGCCCCTCACTGCCCACACAGAGTTTTGGGCTAAATCCTGAAGGAAGGAAATTAGTGCAGTTTCTCGATTTTTTTTTTTTCTCTATAACATGGATTAGGGCCTACATAAAACGTATTTGCATAAATGCAATGCAAACTTCAAAAACAGTTTGTGTGTGCCTATACCTACAATAACTAAGTATTATCACAGCACATGCGTTTCCAGTGACATAGTTGTTACACTCTTGCTGTCACTGGTTAAACCATCATTCTTTTCAATAGTTACGTTGTTTGGATGCTAGAATTTTAGACTTCCAGATAAATGATCTGCCACTGTAAGTATGTTCATATTTTTTATCTCTTTAAACTAGATATGTTAATCGACAGTTCCTGCCATGCCCACAGCCCTCCTGAAAAAGCAGCCTATTAAACTCCGTTCAGTATTACATAACTACAATCCTTACAGGAACCAAAGCTGATTACACACTGACCCTAAGTCCATCAATCTATGATTTGACCAGAATAGGGTTGTAACAGATGCTGCTGATTCCCTACCTGTATCCCCTCCACACTCCCGGATGCACGTTATGCTGACAGCATCCTTCTATAAACACCTGTCACTTTCTACCTAAGGGAAATGGGACAGACTGGATGCCCATGGACATTAATGCCCCAAACCAGCCCTGAGCCAATGACAGATGGGGGTTGGAGGACAGATATCCAACTTCTTTGCCTCTCAACTGGGATAACTCTGAGAAATATTCTACACTGTCTCTCAGAGTTCCCCCTGGGGACTGAAATCCAGTTACCCATAGCAGTAATCTGCTCCATAGTGAATCCTTTATCAGCTTCCTTTCTTTCCTTGTCTGAATTCCCTGCTCCCCTAAGAGTGATGCCAGGAACCACCTCCAAAGTTAACTACCAGCTCTCAAATCCTTGTTTCCAAGTCAGCTTCTGTGGGAGCCCAACCTAAGAAACTGCTCAAATGTCATGACAGTTATTAAGAAAGATGTCCTTTCCCAGGAATTTACATTGGAAGTATATACCTTGAAGAAAACAAACTGTTTTTAGTTGGACAGAGGGAAAGAGATGTGTAAACACTATTTGAACCACATAAATGGTGGAGCATAGAGAGAAAATATAAAAAGTCACTGCCCAGAGGCATTGCCCTTTGGATCTAGAACCGCCCTCCAGTTCTAATCTGGATTAGATTGTGCCCTATTACAACTCCTCTTGGATTTCCCTGAGATTCTTTCCCTCTATAACTTTAGATATGCCCTAAGTATAGTGAAACTAGCACTCCCACTCCTGCTTACCTGAGTTTATATTAAGAATCTGTTCCTTGACACTAAACTACAACATGGGAGGCATCGACTTTGATTTCTATTTTGCTTCCTGAATTGCAACGAAAATAAAGCCTTGCATAAAGTAGGCACTCAGTTAATATCTGTCTAATGAACAAATAAGAGGAGTATTTAAGAGGTATATATGGGTGTATCTAGGTTCAGAACTACTCTCTAAGTCTTGGCTATGAAAAGCAACAAAAATTCTTCCTCTTTTTTTTCCCCATGGAGCGAACACTCGAACAAGTTTTCATACCTTGTAACTGGAAGGACCAATTATTGTTTGTGTATGCTCATCATTCCTTTCTGCCCTCTTCTGGTAAATGCCTCCCCTTCACCACACTCCCCTTCCTCATATGCCCTGTCACCACATAACACTTCTTTTAGTCAGCAACCTGTTCCTCAATTCATGAGGCTCTGTCCCTGCCTCCAAGAAGGTATATACTCAACAACTAGTCAATCATAAACCTCTATATTCTGGAGGGTTTGTATATGACCTAGACCATATCAAACTTCTACCCCTGGATTTTATAAATGGACTATGGAGAGAGAAACTCTTTTCCTCTCCTGAGTTAGCCAAGCTGTGGTCATATAAGCTTGAATTTGTTTATGCCTACCCCTATACCCATCCCCACCAATCCACAAGAAGGAAATTCCATCTTCAGGAGAAGCGGTTGAGAGAAACACAGTGAAATGCAACAGAGAGAGAAAGATTGAGGGAGGGAGGGAGGGAGGGAGAGAGAGAGAGAGAGAGAGAGAGACAGGTGGGAAGGAAAAGAGGGAGAAGAATATCTAGCAAGGGTTTTCTTAGTCTCCAGAGTCCTATAAACCAGCTTCACCTTGTATTTTTCTTTTATAAGAGCCAGTAAGTTCCCTTTTACCTTATTTTGAGGTGGGTTTTTATTACTTGAAACCAAGTAAAATTATATATATAATATAAATTATATATATATATATATATATATATATATATATATATATATATATATATATAAAACTAAGTCTGAAGCTCTGACAGTAATACATTTTAAAGTTTAAATTGCTCCCCCACAAACATTCCACCAACACCTCAGTCCTTAGGGAATGACAGATCATCAAAAGAAGGCTGTGATTCTGTGCCTCCCACTGCACTGTGTGCTGGATGTCTGGGAGCCTGCAGCAGGGGCCATTATGCACCACGGGATTCTTTAATACAAGTTAGTGTGTATCCAATGGAAGGGGATTTCAGAAGGAAAAGAGAAGACTCTTAAGTAATGCATAAAGGGAAGATTATGAAGGAATATTAATACATCTTTGTAGGGGTTAGATGGAGTGGAAAGCTATTTTCTTTTCCTGATAAAAAGGGATTTAGGGAAATTTAGCCAAGTGTGAAAGATGATTTGTCCCAAAGCCTTTAATAAATATATCTGAGTAAATCAAAACAATATAAATGTCTTCTGGCCAGTTCCACTTAGATGTCTCAAAAAGAACTAAGATTAATCTGAAATTGAGACTGTATCTCCCAAAGCTGGTCTTCTTTTAATAACCCTTATCAGTACAATGTCACTACCGTTTATCCAATTTATGTGTAAGCCAGAAACCCGGGGGTTAACTTTAATAATGTATTTGCCTTCACTTCTTCCATATCCAATTAACCACCAAATTGTATTTATTTTATCTTCTAAATGACTCTTGAATCTCTCTGCTTATTCCCAGCTCTGCTACCACTTCCTCTCTCCAAGCTATCATCATAATGGACTACTAATCTAACCTACTAATTGGTCTTCCCTGTGTGGCTTCTTGCTCCCCTCAAATCCGTTCCAAACCATTTCCACTCTGAAGGCCATCTTTGTGTGTGTGTGTGTGTGTGTGTGTGTGTGTGTGTGTGTATGAATGCAGATACGTTTATGTTACTTTCTCTATTCTTATCTTTCTTAAAACGCTTCAAAAGTCTGTTGCACATCTGATTTCTGTCTAGCAACTTTCCACCTTCCTTAAGGTAATACCCCCCTAAATTTCTTTTAGACACCCACCCCTCCCCTAAGTAGTTTGGGATCACCTCTACCTCCAACTCCCAAGTTATGGATGCCCTAACTGGCATACTCTCCCCTCACCACAGAGATTGTTTTAACAAAGGGCACTTAACCCATACCTAAACTAATCAAAGTACTTCAGTCCCCTAGCCAAAGGAATTGGCTCAAGGTGGGCATGTGATTTAAGCAGACCCAATCAGGGACATTGACTGGTTCACGTGACCATGATGGGAACCAAACTGAAGATTAAGCTAGCACAAGGATGACAGCAAAGTCAAGGGACCCCAGAGAGCAAGAGCTGGGGAATGAAGACATCACCCTCCTATGGGTAAAACTGTGCTTGGGTGGGGTCTGAACTCTGAACTTCACTATTACATAAACCAATGACTCTTTTTTTTTTCTTTTTTGACTTAAGGCAGGCTGGACTGGGTTTCTCATTGCATGTAGCTGAAAGATTCGTAGTTAATATCCATCCAAGCTAATGTATCATTGCACATGAAACAAAGGCAAAAGTCCTTCATACAAC
This sequence comes from Grampus griseus, assembly GCF_964374135.1. Lineage (NCBI taxonomy): Eukaryota > Metazoa > Chordata > Mammalia > Artiodactyla > Delphinidae > Grampus > Grampus griseus. Next base: position 100,369,127 of record NC_139018.1, read on the forward strand.
TTGAAGCACATTTGCATTTGCTCCCTGAGTTCAAGCCACAGAGGCCAAACTTTAACCACTGTTCATGTCGTTCTCTCTTCCTGAAACCCTCTTGGCCTCCCACACACCCAATATTATGCTTCTTATCCCACTTATCCTTTAATTCTCAGCTCAAATCCCTTCCATGAGTCATCAAACAGACTGGATCCTTGTTATTCACTCACAAAGCACAATGACGATTCAGTTTTATAGCTTATAAGTATAGAAATTGTACATTTATTTGTGAGATTCTATCATGAAAGTCTGTCTCTCTCACTTAACTATAAGCTACATGTGAGAAACTGTCTCTTTCCACACACTGATTGAAGTTCCTGACACATACTGAGTGCTTTATTATTTTTGTTGTTGTTGAATGAACTAATGAATTAAAGAAGTCAATGAGAGGAAGACATTCACTTAGCATAATAAGTTTCATTTAACATGACACTTTATCAAATAACTAGAATTGCATTTGAAAAGAAGCAGAAAGTCACACTGAATATCACTTGTTCACTTACAAAATGAAATAAGTTAATAAAATGTATTATAAAGCCATGGTGGGAGGAATTTTACTGGCTATATCCAAGCAATTTACAAAGTGAAAATAATTTTAAAACATATATATCAGAACACATACTATTTTATCTAAAGAATAAGTTAAATAGCTGAGTTAATATCCTGGTAGGGTGAAAGGTTGAAGGATAAATTTGTTTTTAATGTAACTCAACCAAAGGGGGCAGAATACGACCAATGTATTGATTTAGAAGTAGATGCAATGATTTGGGAAAAAGCAGGATTTCTGGCAAAGTTCCTCCGCTAGTTTAAGGTCGCAACAAAGAAACTGATAAATGTTTGCAATTCCATTTCAATGTTGTATCAAATCTCAACACACAGATTTTCTCTCAGCTATTGGAAAAAAGAATTTGGAGTGATTTTGTCATACTACAAATTGTACAGTCCTTCATCATGGTCAAAAGACAATTTTAGATGAATTTCAGTTTTAAGCGGTCTTATTTCTGTATCAATTTTTCTTTCCTAGTGTTCCATCTTCACACCAGAGAAACAATTCGGTGTGCATGGGGAAGTTAAGCTGAAAACATTGTTGCTCTAATGAGAGTTTCACAAATATAACAAAATTTACTATATACTTAATGGAAAAATACTTTGTTGTTGCTATTTTCAATAATGATTGAATGAAAATATATCACCATGACTCAGTTTGGACTATTAATGAGCTATGATTCCATAATTAAGGACACCTAGAAAAGTAAAGTCATAATGCTTATATCTCTAAATTTATTTTTTCTTCAACCTGAAATGTCTTTCCTTCTCAAACAACATGCTGAACTCACATCTTATAACCTTATTATTCTGGGTGGTTCTGGTACTTCTAGACTAGTATACTTATTGTGTGGCATCAGTGGCTCCCAATTGTCAATCCAAGGACTACACTGTCTATATTTGAAATCACCCAAAAACATTTTAAAATACATCTTCCAAACGGCTCCTCACTCCTCTTCTCCCACTTCTAAGATTTTGACTCAGTAAGTCAGAAAATCTAAGAAATCTGAAAATTTAAAAACGTTCTCTGTATATTTGTGTTCATAGCAGCATTACTCACATAATAGCAGCCAAAAGGTGGAAGCCACCCAAACATCCATGGACAATGAAAGGATAAACAAAATGTGGTATATACACACAAGGGAATATCATTCATCCCTAAAAATGAATGCAATTCTAACATATGATACAACATGGATGAAACTTGAGGTCATTATGCTAATAATGAAATAAGCCAGTCAAAAAAGGACAAATATTGTATGATTCCACTTATCTGAGGTACACAGAATAGTCAAATCCATAGAGAGAGGAAGTTGAATAATGGTTGCCAGGGGCTGAGGGGAGGGGAGAATGGGGTGTTATTATTTAATGGGTACAGAGTTTTAGCTATTAAGGTAAGAAAAGTTTTATAGATCGTTGTGCAATGTGAATGTAGTTAGTACCAAGGAACTGTACACTTAAAAATAGTTAAGATGGAAATTTTTATGTTATGTGTATTTTACCATAATGTTTTAAATGGCTAAGATGGTAAATTTTATGTTATGTATATTTAACCACAATTTAAAACTAATTCTCTAGACGTGGGAAGTGCTGTTCTCAGTAATTTGTATTGGTTCTTCATTCTCCTTCATTATAATATTTTACTCATATGTTCCTTTCAATAAATATTTATTGAGTATCTGCTATGCACCAAGCATCATTTCAAATGATGGAGATGTAGCCATGACTCAAACAGACAAGCTCTATGCCCTCAGAGAGCCATAATTCTACTGTCTATAATATTGTATCTGTAAGAATTAGGTGGTGTAGCATGAGACAGAAAACCCAGTTTCAGTGGGCATTTAACATTCAAGATGTTATTCTCTCACATAAAATGTCTAACTGGTAGGGACCAGGTTCCTTCTAGCTTTCTTCTTTATCAACACGAGGATATGACTGCACAGGCATGGTTCAAGGTGGCTGCTGGATACATGGTCATTGCATCTACATTCCTACCAGCAAGATGTAGAAAATACAACCCAAGGGGGATAACCTTTACTTTAGGGATAGTCTCTGGAAGTGACATCTCATTGACAATAACTTAGTCATATGACCATGCCTGGCTGCAAAGGAAGCTGAGAACTGCGATCTTTATTTTTGGCAGCCATATGCCTAGATAAACTTCAACTGTTCTCTTAGTGAAAAAGAGGAGAATGTGTACTTGAGAACTATCAGACTCTGCCACAATTATTTTCCCAGCAGATCTTGAATGCTTTGAAAGCTGAGAGGTCTCTCAAAGTATGGAATTAATAAGAAGAGGCCAAGAGGCAAGGTAAAGGGAGCATTTGGAATGATATTCTTCTGAGCATTTCACTAACATACCACTTCCTATTGACAAGAATTGCCTTAGAGCAGGGGTCATCAAATTTTTTCTGGAAAGGACCACATAGTAAATATTTTAGGCTTTGCAGGCAATAGGGTCTCTCTGTCAACCACTCAACTCTACTGTGATTGCATGAAAATAGCCATAGAAAATACGTAAATGAATGAGTGTGGCTGTTTCCAATAAAACTTTATTTACAAAAACATGTGGTATGCTGAGTTTGGCCCATAGGCCATAGATTGCTGACCCTTGCCTTATCTCACAATATAAGCCCTTAAAAGCTCCTTTTATATTACCCATATGTTTTACATTTTGTCACCTTCATGAACTAGTAATCAAAGCCAAATGTGTGACTCCGATCCCTCAGGAATGTGGGTTTTATTCATACCATCAGGTTAGCCACTGAAACAAGTAGAGGTAATAGTTAAGCATTAGGGGAATTTAGAATTGACAGTAGAAGAGGTTTGTGGAGGAGGGCAAATATTTTCTCCAATGCTTGGAGTTGTCTTTTCACTTTCTTGATAGTGTCCTACAAAGCATAAAAATATTTAACTTTGATGAAGTTCAATTTTTCTTTTTTTCTTTGGTTGCTTGTGCTTTTGGTGTCATATCTAAGACACCTTTGTCTGCTCTAAGGTCACAAAGACTTATACCTATCTTTCCTTCCAAAAGTTTCACAGTTTTAACTCTTACATTTAGGTCTTTGGTTCATTTTGAGTTAATGTTTGTATATGGTATGAGATAGGGGTACAACTTCATTCTTTTGTAAATGGATATCCAGTTCTCTCAGAACCATTTCTTTTCTTTTTTTTTTTTCTTTTTTTTTTTTTTTTGCGGTATGCGGGCCTCTCACTATTGTGGCCTCTCCCGTTGCAGAGCACAGGCTCCGGACGCACAGGCTCAGCAGCCATGGCTCACGGGCCCAGCTGCTCCGCGGCATGTGGGATCTTCCCGGACCGGGGCACAAACCCGTGTCCCCTGCATCGGCAGGTGGACTCTCAACCACTGTGCCACCAGGGAAGCCCTCTCGGAACCATTTCTTGAAGACACTGTTCTTATTACCCCTGTTGATTTGTCTTGGCACCCTTGTCAAAAGTCAATTGTCCATGAATGTATGGGCTTATTTCTGAACTCTCAATTCTATACATCTATCATTATGCCAGTTAATAATTATTTTTCCTAATCATGATGTCTATTTTTCCAGTAGGATGAATAACATATTCTTTTATTCATGCAATCATTTACCAAATATCTTCTAAGCATTTTCTATATGTCAGGCACTATGCGGGTGCCTGGGGGAAGGGGAAAATACTGTCATTTAGATTAGGTGTAAGTAAAGTTAAGTCTCCTTGGATATGTGTCCTCCAATACAGCACCCTAGGAATAGTTCCTTTTTATCATAGACCTGTGAACTAAAGAGACAAAATAGCTCTTCCGCACATTCCCAACACACAGTGATGGGATAGGTTGCAAACTAACTGCCATGGACACTGCCATTCAAAAAGGGGGGAAATGAAGTTCACAGGAGTCATTGGTCTATAGCAATACTAAAATCCAGCTGGGTATATGTTGCCAGTTCCTTGATTAAAGGATCAGTCCTACTGTCCAGGAATGATTCACCATGGCTCTTGGCTCTATTCTCCATATTCTTGACCTCTTCATTTTCCATAGAAAATAGCCCACAGTAGCAGCTGAGTAATTTTCCCAGCCTGCTTCTGCCCACAGAAATTTGGGGATCCAAAGAGCTCTTTCAGTTTTGTATCATCACTATCTCTTTCAGTCCAAGTTGACATAATTCTTTTAAAACCTTTGTGGATTTTTTCATGAATCAATTTATAATCCACTCCATTAAACAAAATCTATACCCAAAAGTCTCGAGATAAGCCCTCCTTTAACTTTGGTCTTCCTATTAGGCTCCCGAGGGACAGCACCTATAAGATTCTTAGAAGTCCTTTTTAAATAGAGGCACCCTTGAGATCCTCATCAGATACGCCCAGAAGTAATGTTTTACCAGCTATCTGGGAATACCTCAGCCTAGTGAAATTAAACATCAAATGCACACTGCTGAGAAACCCTACAGCTGGATTCAGTAACTGACATAGAGCCTGTGTAGGAAGGGAGTTTTGAGGTGTACGTGGAAGAGCTGCACTATTGTGGGTGGGAACACATGACACTGCATGCATTAGAGAAAGAGTGTGTGTATGGATATTGAACTGTCAGGAAGATTATAGTGGAAAGCAATTGTTTTTGCCTGCCCTGCATCCCAATTTTCCCTTATAAAACACTTCTTACCCAGTGCTTGAGCCAAACAGTTCTAGAAGGGCTGAACCTGTACTTCTCCAGTTCACCTGGCATGTAACACAAACCTAGTGTGTTAATTTATTCCATCTCCCTCACTCAGTGAATGATTTAGGAAAGCTCATGCAATCCAAGTTAAAACAATAAATTCAACCACAGATTTCTGATGGAATCATTGGGAAAGAGACACAGCCTTTACACAGGAACTGCGTGGATGATAGTATGTAAATTTGTAGCTCTCAGGAACCAGCATGCCACCATTTTGGGGAGAATGGTGCTTGGGCAGAGAAAAGCAGAGTGAGAATGAGAGCCCTTTTGCTTAGCCATTTGGAGGAAGTAAGTGGGCATTTGCCTGGGGCTCAGCACTTTGTGAACACTCTCCCTTTGGATAGAGAGTTTCCTTCCTCCCCAAGTTAAAAGTCAGAAATCATGCTTCCCTAGTCTCCCTTGAAGTTGAGCACAAGCAAGCATGTGACCCAGGCAACATCTGTCACCCTTGTAAAACTTCCTTTGAGAAGAGACCAATCTGAGGGAGAAATGCCACATGGAATCCATTTTTGCCAGTGACAGGAGCACAACTGCCACTTGGCCTTCGGAGGTGGCACTGTTAAGTTTCTGGTAACAGAGCTGGCAGCAGCATCTGCAACAGTAAAGTTAAGTTCCTGCTGGCAGTATAAAATGTAGCACTGAATTCCAGGAGTGGGGTGTGGAGGCAGTAGCGGTGTCCTCAGGCTAGTGGTGGTGTCCTGGAAGTTCAGCCTTGAACCTGGCTCTCAAGCCCATCTGGCAATTCTGCGACCTACCAAATATCCTTTAATACATTTCTTTTCTGCTTAACCAATCAATTAGATTTGTCACCACCAACTAAATCTTCTGGTGCTAATATAACAATCAGTAAAAATCTTTTATATGGATAAATGAATGACAATTCTGTGAGGTAGGCATTATTGTGCCCATTATACAGATGCAAAATAGGTCCAGTAATAAGTGCATCCTGCCCAAGGTCACACAGCTAGTAAATCCTAGAGCAGAGATTCGAGTTCTAGTCTCTCTCTTTGTTTTTTTTAATCTCCAAAGTTCATGTTTTTTCGTATGCTACTTGAAACATGCTTTCAGAAATAATCTTGTGACAGATAGGTTGACTTGCTCAGAATTCATCCCAATCTCCTTCTAGTGTGCCTGCCCATACTACAGAGGCTGAAAAGCTAAAAATGACATTTCCCAGACTCATTTGCAACTAGGAATATGATTTAGGTTCCGCAGATTAGACACACGTGTGAAAAGCAAATTTAGAACTGAGTCAAGTAGGAAGGAAGGAAGGCCTTCATTCTGATGGTACAAATCAGGTACATATGGTTTGGGGCCAACAATTGGGGTTACAACTTTCTGATTCCTGAATTATGGCAAAAGTAGTGTTATCTTGGAGCTGGCAGGTGGCACACAGGCTTCTTGATTCCCCAGCTTCCAGACTGTTGCAGAGATAGTTCTCTAAACAAACAGGTCAGCTCTGGGTGGTATTCGGGAAGTCATTCCTGGAGGCCCAGCCTAGAGCCCACTCCTCATCCCTTCTAACTGTGAGCATCTGATTCCCCGCATCTAATCCTTTCCTGCTTAAACCACTAGGCTAGTTTCTATTTGCTTCTGACTCCTGTCTAATACAAGCATGTACAGAGATCAAGTACTATATTACCAAGCAGCACTGCATAGAGATTCTTATATTTTCTGAGTCACAATTAAGGGGGAAAAGTATATATTCGAGGAAAATTGATACATAGAAATAATAAGTACCATGGCCTTTCCAATCTTGCCACATTTGTATCTCAAGAAACTGAGTGTATCAGTCAGGGTACAGACAAGCAATAGATGGCTCATTCAAACTGCATCATTTGGGGAGACTTGAATAAAGACCAATTTTTAAAGATATGCACAGAGCATAGAGAACCAGAGGGGTTATGCAGTACCCCTAGACCTGAAGTAGCAAGAAGGAGCCTGTTATGAACTGTTTATGTCTCCCAAAAATTCATATGTTGAAATTCCAACCCCCAGCGTGATTGTATTAGCAGGTGGGCCCTTTGGGAGGTAATTAGATCATGAGGGTGGAGCCCCCATGAATGGGATTGGCACCCTAATAAAAGAGACCACAGAGACCTCTCTAAGCCCTTTTTCCATCACATGAGCATACAGCAAAAAGTCGGCAGTCTATAATCAGAAAGTGGGCTCTCATCAGACATGGAATCAACCTACACCCTGATCTAACTTCCAGCCCTTAAAATGTGAGAAATAAATTTATATTGTTTAGGGCTTCCCTGGTGGCGCAGTGGTTGAGAGTCCACCTGCCGATGCAGGGGACACAGGTTCGTGCCCCGGTCCGGGAAGATCCCACATGCCGCGGAGCGGCTGGGCCCGTGAGTCATGGCCGCTGAGCCTGCGTGTCCGGAGCCTGTGCTCCGCAACAGGAGAGGCCGCAACAGTGAGAGGCCCGCGTACCGCAAAAAAAAAAAAAAAAATTTATATTGTTTATAAGCCACCCAGTCTATGGCACTTTGTTATCACAGCTCGAACTGACTAAGAGCCATTATGGAAAACTGGAGACAGTGATGTAGAGAGGGTGCCTTCCAGGAGCTGTGACCTTTGGTGAGGGATGCAGCTAGTTCACGGCAACCTCTCACAGGCAGGGAGAATGGAGGGGGCAAAACCTCACACTCTGCCCTCCTTTCAATCGCCTGCCCAGTGGCTGAACCCACCTAGAAGTCAGAGGACAAGACCCTGTGTTGTAGTCTTTGTAGGACAACCTCCCAGGGTGGAGAACAATGGGCAGTTGATCTGAGGAGCAAATGGGAGATATCCAGCACAGCAAGTGAAAAATCAACAACCCCAGTGCAGTAAGAGATCATAAAGTTTGAAGGGTTTCGGTGCTGCTGAATATTTTAACGTTCACAGGTTGACCTCATTCATTCTTTTTAAAGACACTCAATATAATGTGCTTTATGAGATTTGAGGGCATTTCCCCCAGTTTAGCAGAGTGTGAGAAGTAGAAGCACCTGAGAGGTCTCGCTGAACATTTCTCATTTCATAGGTGATGAAACGAAGACTTACAGAAATGAAATAAATTCCTTCAAAGTCACATATCCAAAAAGTTGCAGAGACAGAAGGCACACCCAAGTCTAATGATGCCTGGTAAAGAACTTCTTCCACCATCTGCAACTAAAATCCATGCTGGACACATGCTCATTGCAAAGTGCCAAACTATGATGCGGCTTCAGTCTCAGCCTTGAGCATCCTTATGCCTTGGTGTCATTTTTCTCTTCATGTGAAACATTTACCTGAGAAGCTGAATTGCAAAGACGCTTTTCCTAAAAATAACTAGAAGATATGCAGGAGAAATTAACATAATGTATTTTATCTATAATTTACAGTGTGTAACCCAAAAATGTGTGACAATGCTAGTAGTGCAGAGAAAATTCCCCTGGGATATTTGGTTCCACTTAAAAACACCTCAGTATGGGGGGATGTGGGAGCAGCAGCCTGTGACACACTTCCATCCGGGCAAAATGTTATTCCAGGGATTCACAGCAAGAGGTCTGAAAAACACTTTGAATCGACATAAAGGTTCTTGCCGTCAGAATGAAATGACAATTGCAGTGGGTGGTCCCATTGTAGCCTCATGTCTCCTTCTCTTCCGTCTTGGCTTAGGTGGTTGCCCTGGAAACCATGGGGTGGCAAACAAAACCATGTGGAACAACTTTTAGGAAGCGTTATGCATGAAGGCCTATTGCTGCTGCCTTTTTTCTCTTCATTTTTTTTAAATAAATGTATTTATTTATTTTTGGCTGCACTGGGTCTTCGTTGCTGCGCGCGGGCTTTCTCTAGTTGAAGCAAGCAGGGGCTACTCTTCGTTGCGGTGCACGGGCTTCTCATTGCAGTGGCTTCTCTTGTTGTGGAGCACAGGCTCTAGGCGCGCAGGCTTCAGTGGCTGTGGCACAGGGGCTCAGTAGTTGTGGCTCGCGGGCTCTAGAGCACAAGCTCAGTAGTTGTGGTGCACGGGCTTAACTGCTGCGCAGCATGTGGGATCTTCCCCGACCAGGGCTCGAACCTGTGCCGCCTGCATTGGCAGGCAGATTCTTAACCACTGCACCACCGGGGAAGCCCCTTTTTTCTCTTCTTAAACATGACTTTTCCAAGGCTCATTCCCTGAGAGGGTGTGCTCCTCAGACTACCTTGAAAGCTGATTCATTCTAAAGTCTTTGGCAAGGTCCAGTTGGAGGGCTGGGCAGAGTTTGGTAGATAGCAGGGGAGAGGGGCTTTATTTCTCATTATTCCACTTTGGATCCCGACACAGATGGTCCTGATCTCCTCCCCCACCTAAGAATTTTTCTAAAATGACACCCAAGTTTTTCTTGGCAGAAGTTATAATCCTGGCAAACAGTTCACTGCAGCTCTAATTATGATGACAGCTTTAATGGAGAAGATAATCATGTTAAATGGTTCTTATTCAGTTCCATGTGATGAATTAGTGATTACCATGAAAAGTGTTAAGCAGCCAAAAGTAAGGGGAAGGGATAATATGCTGAGCTACAAGTTGAGGTTTGAGGGATTCCAAAACTGGGTGGGAGATAGGACAAAATGACCTGTAAAGAGGAGATGCTGATTCTAATGTTTCTCGTGGCTTATTTACTGATTTAAGAAACCCCTTTTGCCTGATGTGTCTGTTAAAGAAAAAAATTATTTTGACACATGTTAAAACAGCAAAGAAGACTTTATTCAAGACTATTGTACTAGGAGCTGACTCTATTGCAACAGGAGAGAGAGACAGGGCTCAACTCCCAATACAACAGGACAAGTGGCAAATTACAGTCAACGAGCAAAGTGAGGGGGTCAGTGGATTGAAAATTACTAAGAGGAGACATCAAGAATAAAGGGATGACTTTTTCACGGGTTTCCTGCAAAAGGCAGGTGAAGGACTCATACATCAAATGTGAGGGGTGAGGGACCTGACCATGTATTGAGAGGGATCAGATAGTAAGAGTGGGGGGGACCTTGACTAAACTTATTCAGCAGCATTCTTGTTAAAACTGGACTACACATGGCAAAGACAAGACAAGGCTGTGACGATGGCCTGAGAGTTTGTCAGCCCCTCTTCTTGTTCAGGGAAAGAAGAAACAATTTTCTTTTTTCTCTGAACAATATAAGTCCATTACTCGTTCAGTCTCCTTTTGTTCATTAAGAACAAACTGAACCATCTGTTGGGACTTGGTAGTAGAGTATATTTGCTGGATAGTGTAAATCATCAGGCATTTAATAAGGGGAATTTCTATGAAAATAAAAAGAAAAGCAAAGATTTAAAGGTTGGAACAAACTATAAAACCAGTTTCTGAGTCCAGAGGGAAGCCAGTTGAGAAGATTTCTAAACATTGGGCTTGAAGCGTCTTTAGATGGTATAGTGAGAACAATAGTGGCAACCTGACAAACTTCCTGGTTTCCAGTTTGAATATCTTTGGTGATGGCACAGAAATCAGTGTCACAGTCATGATTATTTCCCAGAGCAGAGCATGGAAGATGTGGAACTTTCAGTAAACTTCCTGAGTGGCCTACACAGCAGCAGCTCCAGGCATGAAGGTTGCCTGTCATCCAATTTCAGCTTGCGAGACAACCTAGAGTTCCAGTAAGGAACTGGGCAAACAGGTTTTTGGTTCTCAGTGACACCAAGTTGGGAAAGTGGGAGAACAGTTGGAAACGTTAATTTGAAGAGTTGCAGCCAGAGACTGGAGGAAACTATAAGAATCTAGAATTTGGTAAGGACTGACAAAATGTGCAAGGTGGCAGGATTCAGTCCAATTTACAAGTAGATAACAAAACCTGAAAGATAATGAACAGGACTAGAGTCAGAACCCACAAGGTATGCTATAGTTTTCCACTGACATAAAATTTCTCTTTACGCCCATGCTTTTTTTCATTATTCTTAAGTCTGGTCTCATTAGATTTGGTCTATTATTTACATAAGTGCAGCAACAACAGTAATTGACCACAAAGACCTTTGAAAGTTTGCTTTGCTGGAACTCTTCAAAAGTAATCTCAAATTAGATTTTTAAAAGCCTTTCAAGGGTAGGAAGCCAAGCCAAGAACTTGCCACCGGGTATTACCTGTAGAACCTATAGATTTGGGTAAACTTCTCTTTTCTCTAGGTCCCCAAAATAACCTAAGCTTCCTGGGCTTGCCAGGAAGCAACCTTCCTTATTCATCTGTAAGGCTTGGAACCCTGCAAACTAGCTACCAGCCCAGTTTTCTCAAAAGAGCTTTGTAAGCATTGGCTCCATAAAGTCAGCCTGAGTTCCTTAAAATTATCTGTTTGTATATGATTCTAGGTACAATATTCTCAAATATGACATTCCAGTAAAAGCCTTTGTTATATAACCAATGTTTCCAAGTAAATTCTGTTCAAGGAGGACAGACTCTTACTGAACTTAGGCAAATAATTATATTGCCATTAAAATGAGAATTCTCAATAAGAGTTTCTGAAGTCTGGAGGGATCAGGCAGGGAAAAAGATAAATGTTTCACTTCTGTTTATAAAAGTATTATCTTCTAAATTGTTGTGAGTGATAACTTAAGAGAAAAGGGAAAGAGGTTCCTTAAATCCAGCAGCAATATTCCAAACAAAGGCTATAATCATCCTCCATCAGTTCATTCAGTCTCATGCAATCAGTTCTCATTCTGCTTGGTCTTGGGTTAGCAGTTTTATGCACCCATCAGATTCTTTACTTGAGTTCTGGAAATCCTTTCTTAGTTGAATGGTATGGTCTCAAAGTTATTTAAACAATGCCATCAAAAGCCTGTATCTCAGAGACCTGTCATAGCCAGTCCTTTCCATGGGTCTCAGAGACAATCCCTTCTTGCTGAAGATGAAGCACCCTGGCCTATAGCCGATTGCCAATGCTTTCAGAGAAGAATCAGAGTAAAACAAAAACTATCTGTTGCTGACAAAAACTTAAAATGGCCGTGGTTAAAGCTCTGATAACAGTTCACTACAAAAATGATGCAATTGACAAGGGAATTTGGTATTTCTATGGCATAAAACATAATAACTGGAATTATGACTGATAACATTATACCAGAACATATCATAGACAGTGAGGGTATTGACAAATTTCATGCAATATCTTAAATACTTACATTAACAACATTTTATCCATGCAAATATAACCTAGAGAAGGTTAAAGCATCTCTTATTTGACAATGCTTTTCGTGCAACAGAACAAATCAAATAAAACAAATTGCTTTTTGGCATCTCTCTTTTTACAAGATGAAAGAAAAAAATCCTTTCAGATTTTCCAAAAGCCATCTGAGAAATCTCAGGGTCAGTTCAAAATCAAACTTTCACTTAGGATTTGATTCTGAGAAGGCAAAATTGTCCAAAATGTCAAAAGGTTTGAATATTTGGCTAAATACAATCCCAGGTTATGGTTAGCTACCTATTTAACCAAAATGATGATAAAAGAATTCAAAAGTAAATAGAGGAGATAACAGGACTATTTTTTTAAAAAAAAGAGTTAGCTCTTTTAAAAGTAAGAAGATTTGGTTCTCTTAAATAATTAAGGACACGATAAAGGTTAACATAAAGCATAGTTAATTATTCTGATAAGACACCATATCTCTGTTTCCTAGGGGGATTACTTAAAAGGTAAAGAAAAACCTTTTACAATCTCTTCTTAAGAGCGACCAAAAATCAAAAAAAAAAAACTTTGTTATTTCAACAGAGAGAAAACCAAATTCTAGCTATGCATCAGTGTACTTTTGATACTAAAGTTCGTTTTGTTTTTTTTTAAAAAAACCCTATAAATAAATCTATCCAGTCTTAACCAACTTTGACCACATGAGATAAGATTCCTTTTCCAAAATTCCTTTCCTGCAAACCTTCTACAACTTTTTAATATCCATTCAGTTTTTGTCCTATATTTTCCTCTTTCACTTTAGGGCATAATTACTATCTTATTCCAGTAACAAACACCTATCCTACATACCTTGAATACTTTTCCTTATCAAAAATACAATCTACTTTCCTTGCATACTTTTCATACAAAGTTGTTTCCCTTGACCCTTATTGTTTCTAGTAGTTTCATTTACATACATTGATTATAATTTTTAACAATCAGTAGCCTTTTTTAAACAAAGAAAATACAAAGTAAACAATTGTGAATTGTGTCTTATACCAGCATTCTGCAGCAGACTAGCAAATTTTATGAATATACCATCTAATTTTTATAGGTATATGTTTCCTGATAATACAATTTTTCAACGTGTCAAAAAGATGTTTATTAACAAACTTAAATATATTTAGTCTCTCTGTACCATACAAAAATAAGAAGCCAAAAGTAGATAAACTTGTGCTTAGTAATTTAAGGTTTAGTAGTTTCTCCTCACTTAGAAAGTGATATAGATATTCAAAGAATATCTATTACTTAACTTAGTACAACTCTAAGGTTGCAAGTTACCACAAAGATTTTGGAAACTATTTTTAGGGACATACGTTATAACATTAAACAAAGCAGGACATCATCTCAAGCTATGTCCCTGTTAACTATTTTCACAGTACGTGCATGTTAGACAAGTATCAAAAAAAATCACAAAAGCAAACATACCTAAAAAGAGCTAAATGCAAAATATATACTGTTGTTAAACTTAATGTTGATAACTCAGAAGACATAGCTGTTCTTATTAAACCAATGATATTAAACTAGTCTTATTTATCTAAGATTTTTCCAAATTGCATAAACTTGAAAAGCATTTGGGTTAGTTTCTATATTTCTGGGAATTTTAGAAATATTTAATTTATATAATCACTTACTTATCTCTAAGCCAATCAGAATAGAGCTCTTTTATGTGATTTTATAAATTACTTTGGTAATACCATCTAGAAATAGAAAAATATCACATATGTATATATATATAAAACATACATATACAAACATGCATACATAAACATACAGACAGATGCAAATACAGACCTTAGAGCTTTCCTTCTAAAATTTTAGCCATGAGTCAGGTAAACTTAGTAATATAAAACTCAGTGGTTTATATAAAATAGTTGGCTCTTGTCTTTGCTCCACTTTATATTTTTACCCCAATTGTATTTCTTACAGATGGAACAAGTTAAGCTTACCTGCTCAATATGAGGGCTAATGCTTTTTACCAATATTTGTGGAGGAGGCTTATGAGATATTCTTTTACCCTGATATGTAGTTTCTTTTTGAGGGTCCCTGAGTCTCTTGAGAGTCCCCAGTGGGAGACAGGGGACCTAAAGTTCAAGTGACTGTATGAAAATGGGGGGCTGAAGCGGGAAGGCAATCTTGCAGGAGTGGACGGAGAGATGGAGGAGGGAGGGAAGGCAGTCATATCAAAGGATTCAAGGTAGCTGAAGGGAAGATTGAAGGTAGTAAAAGAAGGAAGGAGGAACAGAAGCAATTGTAAGGGAGAGGTCTTAAAGGAACCAGTTTGGGGAGGTCATCGAAGTTCCAAATTATCCTTAGTAAAATCATTCCAACAAGAAAGGAAATGGACAGAGTTAGTGCCATAGTGGTGGAGCTTACAGTCAGCACCGGTATGAGAAGGGGGTTTCAGTCTACTGAGAGGTTCCTGTATTCTTAACTAATGGTAACGTGTAAACAAAGAAACCTGGGACTTTAACCCAGTTTTTAGGCTAGAGGCCTCCAAAAGAGCCAGGAATTTCCCATTCAAGGGTCAGGGACTATATCCCTATTCAACAAGATGTAAAAAGACTTCCACCCAGGAAGATGCTTGCTCAAACAGATACCTTTCAACCAAAGAATCCTGGGACTCTAACCCAGCCTCAGAGAGTATACTCAGAATCTTAAGAATCAGTCCTGGACAAGCTGAGATGTTTGGTCACCCTACTTGTAAAAAACTCTGAAGGTACTTCCAAACAAGAAGTTCCCAAATCATTCTGAGTCATTGCATAAGACGAACTAGATATCTGGCTTTCAATTTAAGAGTTGTTTAAAAAAAAAAAAAAAGGAGCCTCATTTATTTAGTCACATATCATGTAGGAAAATAAATATTCATCCTGACTCTTATTTAGTTAGAAGTACGTTTACTTAGATATTTTAATTCAACTACAAGGCCCAATCACCTCTCCACAAATGTGTGGCTGAAGAAAGTTCGATGACAAAATTAAGATATTTGTGCACAATTGTGCATGTTTTCTTTTTTATATTAATAGGCCTCTTTATTTTGCTACAAAATTCTTACTGGCCAAAAAGACATTTAAATTTGCTATTCATTCATCTGTAAGCTGCAATAAATGTAGTTGCTAAGTTGCTATGTGTAGTAGTGACCAAAGCGTGTGTGTGTGTGTGTGTCTGTGTCTGTGTGTGTCTGTGTGTGTGTGTGGTCTTCCATGGGGAAGCAACCTTCCTTAGCCTCATCTTCTCTAAATCCTAATTCATCTGTACTTTCACTCATTTTCACAGGGGAGAATGTGTTGTTCTTTTAGACAGCTTCTTTTTTTTTTTTTTTTCTCCTTCAGAGCTAAAGATGGATGAAAAAGATTAAATGGCAAAATCTTGCTCAGAAAGCTCTGCTATTGCTGCTGCTGCTTTGATTAATCAGTGACAGCTTATGGTGACATTAGTTAATCCTTTTAAAATCTATTTTACATGTTCTCACATTTGTGTAAGGACCTTCCTCCCTAAGAAGCAGGGACCAGGCAGGGAGGAGATACGGTAGCTGGGAGCCTAGGATATGGCTGAGGCTCACTGGAGATAAAGAGGTGGAGATTCAAGAGGAAGCAACTTGGGGAGAGGCTGAATTAAAAAACACTTAATTCCAAAGTATCCAAATATGAGGACAAACTGGGAAAACCACTGACAACAAGCAAGTTAGGCACTTAAAACATTTAAGGTTGTTTTCTTGATTTTTTATAGGGTGCCAGCAACCTCAGCCTGTCAGTGGTGAACGTTTTGACCATGGCTTATTCCTCCTCCACCTCACACTCCACTAGGTTGTATTGTCCAGTTTGGGGAGCTGAAAAGCCTTAACATGCTCAGGTGGATTCTGAGTTCAAATGGACTAATTTCATGTATTTGCTTGTCTAATTGGTATCCTTTCTAATGGACAAAATACCAGAGCTGGCTGTGACACTGATGGGAATCCAGAATCTTTCATAAGATAAGTGGGTTCTTCTTTTTTTTAAATTTTTTATTGAAGTATAGTTGATTTACAATATCATGTATCAGGTGTACAGCACAGTGATTCAGTTTATATATATACGTATATATATGTATATATGTATGTATATATATGTATAAAATGTTCTTTTCAGATTCTTTTCTCTTATAGGTTATTACATAAGATGGGGTATAGTTTCCTATGCTAAAAATAGGTCCTTGTTGGTTATCTATTTTATATATAATAGTGTGTATATGTTAATCCCAGTTTCCTAATTTACCCCTCCCCCCAACCCCCTTTCCCCTTAGGTAACCATAAGTTTGTTTTTTGTGTCTGTGAGTGATAAGTGGATTCTTCCAACTCAGTTGTCATGGTAAATTGATGGCGATCTGTGGTTGAGAGCAGGGTCTGAGTAAGCTGGGCTAGTGGGAACTGGTGGAAACACATCATCTCTACTTTTACTAAAAAAGTAGGAGCAACCAGAAGACAGCTGTGACAGTTTCCCATCAACACATTTACTAATTTTTGCCTTTTCTCCTCTTATGACAGAAGAACTGTCCTGTAGTGTAGGTCCTCTTAGACTCACAACTTAAGCCCTGGATCCCCTCTTACCTATTCAAAGGCTTTCCATCATCCACTCTCTCCAGCATTTCCACATTTCCCCTTTCTATTAGAACATTCCCATCAGCATATAAACATGCTATAATATCTCCTATCTTAAAATAAATCTGTCCTCCCTAAAATCTATGCCCTCCTCCAACTCCCACACATGCTTCTCAGGTACCCTTGCATCACCTTTTCTAAAATGAGTTGTCAATACTCAACGTGTCCACTTCCTCACTTCATAGTCTCTTTTCAGTCTTCTCCAGTCATGTTTTCTTTGCTACAACTCTAGTGCAGATGATATTCTTCTCAGGATCACCAATGAGCTCCATCTCTCCAAATCCTCTGAACAATCCCCAGTCCTCCTCTCACTTGACCTCTCAGCAGCATTTGACTCAGTCAACCACTTGGTTTCTCGGTCAACATACCATCTCGGTCTTCCTCCTACATCCCTGACTGGCTTCTTCCTCTTATTCCCAATTTTTAAATTTGTTTAAGCCACTTCTGTTCTTAAATACATCCACTCATTTTAGAGGAGACTTTATCCAGTTCATGGCTTTCGTTTCTATTTCCTTGTCAGTAACTCCCAGATCTACATATTCTTCAGCACTGGCATTTCCCCTGAGCTCCAGACTTAAACATCCTGTTACCTACCTGACATTTCCATTAGTTGTCTAGTAAGCATTTCAAGTTGAACATTTTAAAGTAGAACTTGATCTTATGTGTCAAATTCTAAACCGCAAAGGTGATGGTATTAGCAGGTGTGGCCTGTTAGGAGGTATTTAGGTCTTGAGGACAGAACGCTCATGAATGGGTTTAGTGCCTTTATAAAAGAGGTCCAGAGAGATCCCTAACCTCTTCTACCACATGAGGATACAGTGAGAAGGCACTGGCTATGAACCAGAAAGAGGCTCTCACTAGAAGGTGACCGTGCTGGCACCATGATCTCATACTTTCAGGGTCTAGAACTGTGAGCAATAAATTTCTGTTGTATAAGATACCAGTCTGTGGTATTTTGTTAGAGTAGCTAGAATGGACCAAGACAGTCCAGTAGCTCAGGATATAAACTTAAACCATTTTATTCCTCTTACACTTAGAGACAATAAAAATCCAATCGTGTGGGCCCTGTCTATGCCTGATTATCTATTAGCTAGGACTGGATGTCCTTAGAATTCCCATCCAGATGATTTCCAAGACTGGTGATGAGTCTTCCCTCATGGTTCTACGGCTTCCAGGACAGGGTGTGAAATGGTAAACCCAAAGTGCTTGAAAAAGGTGACTTTGGTGCAAACTGAGTTTCTGAATCTAACTTAGCCCCTCTAGCCTCTTTGACAAATGAGGTTTGTTCCCAAGGAGGATAGGTAATTGAATTTTCCCAAAAGCCAATTTTCCAAAGAAGGAAAACTCAAGATGTGGAGGCATAGAGCTGAATTTGAGTCCTCCTGGGGTCTAATGTCTCCCATCTGTATGGTTGGAGATATTCATGTGGGTTGGGCTAGGTCAGGTAGGTTAGGGGAAAGTTGGAAAAATTAAACAAGGCTTATTGGAAGGTGGCATCTGCCTCTGAGCACCAAAATTAAAACAAAACAAACAAACAAACAAAATCTCTCCTCTCCTTTGGAGAATGTCAGTTATTACAACAGCCAAGAAGAAGAAAGGTGTAATGAATTTTGTAGTAAATTCCAGGAATTGCTAAATATATTTGCTGAGCCATGGGGATTCTAACTCTAGGACCATAAACACTTGAAGCATAATGCAGATATCTTGGCTTTACAGAATACAGTCCAAGAATTCTTCCATTTTTCTGGACATGTACTTTTCAGAGTTGGCCTGCAGGTGGTGTTGTAGCCCACAGAGGACTGTATGGACAAGGGATTGATGGGATGTTAGACCCAGATAAGTTCATTAGGATTTTGTCCAAGTAGATCTGGCCTCCTTCATCCCAGATGTGATTCATTCAGCACAAGAAGATGAGTAGGGCACTGCACAGGCAAAATGACACTATAATTTGTCAGACTGGCCCTCTCCCATTGATCTCAAAGCTCTTGGACCAGTAGGCTAGAGTATCTACAACCTCCTCCGTGTCCAGGCAGGTAATAAGAGAAAAACTGCCTTCCAGATAAGCCGCAAATGACCTTCCCATGTGAGGTGGCTAGTGCCTTTGAAGAAAGAGTATGTATGAGTTAAGTGGCCAATTCTGTCATGATGCTGGCTCCCAGGCTCAATACAACAGGTTAGCAACCTCACCCCAACCCCTATCACATATTCCACCTCTGCTAAAGCTTATGAATAGGACTGCTGTTCAAACTGGCTTAGCAGGAAGCCAAACATATTTGTAGTGGGGTCACAAGTTCATTCACTGTGCGCTTAGATGTGCAAAGAAAATGCAGCCTCTTTATTTCTCCATAACTCATCTGCTCATCCATAGAAAACTAGGGAAAGTAACCCTACATTTATCCCATTCAGTTAAACTTAGTTCAGTTCAATAGTTCAGACAACCCCTTTATGTTAACTCTCTTTAGTTTCTTTAGGGAAAATGTTGACTTTCTAATTTTCTCTCCATCTCTTTGTTCTCCTTCAAGATTGTGTCTGTATATTTTGGGGTCTATAAGAGTTTAGATGACCAGTGGCAGCAGAGGTGGGATTATCTGGATCTTCATGGGTGGATAGTGAGAGGCTGGATTTTCTGTTCTCTAGACTGGTGACCACTGAAGTACAGGTTTTCTGGTGTGGTTTTTTAGATGAAGTACTATCTAGCTCTGAGATCTGTAGCTCTGGCCTTCTCAAATGTCCTACGCAGCTGTGTCTTTGTTTTAACTAGAGCCCTCTGACACACCTCTGTGCTCTCAAGACCTCTGTGTCTCATCAGAACACATGGGATTTGCTGGGTCACTCGTACACCCAGGTCATGCAGGCCCAGGAGGACTGGCTCAAGCTCATCTATCAACTCACCTCCCACCACACCTCCTCACCATCACTCCTTGCCAAGACTCTGGCCCTAACCTTGCCTCTTCTTTGTCTTCCATATTTCTTCCATAGTCTCTTAGAACTGGAAGGGGCAGTCTCTAGGCAATTCATTTGTACATTTAATAACTCCCTTGTAGGCTACAACAATGAGCCTCATGGCTAGCTTTCATAGGTGGAAAGGATATCTTCTCCATACTTATGAAAAACACTGATTTCAGTTTCCCCATCTAGTTCTAGATATGCCTTCAATCTGAATTTAGAAAATCCTTTCTGGACAAAGCCTAATTTTAATTCTTGATATAGAATCAATGCAAAAATATAATCAAAGCACCAAAGGTCAGAAGTTACTTTGTTGTTCTAGATCTACACCGTCCAATATGGTAGCCAGTAGTCCCATATGGCTATCTAACTTTAAATTTAAAATAATTAAAATTAATTAAAATTTAGAAATTCAGGTCCTCAGTCATATTAGCCACATCTCAAGTTCTCAGTAGCCACATGTGGCTACTGGCCACTAGACTGGACAGCAAAGATACAGAACATTAACATCACTGCAGAAAGTTCTATCAGACAGCTATTCTAGAACTGTACCCTCTCACTTTCCTGAAGCCCTAAAATGCTTTATTTAGAGGGACGCTTCCCATAAGAATAAGTTTTGCAGGATATAGCACTACATCTAAAAAAATATTTTAAAACCATTACTCCTACTGGTTGTTGCCCTGGACTCCTAAGAAGCTGGGTTAGTCAATAAGCCCCACCCACTTCTCCAAAGATCAGTAATGTTCTCTGTTTCTACCAAGGAGAGGCTACATAGTTTGCAGAGCCTAGTGCAAAATCAAAATTTTGAAATTTTATTCCAAGTTTACTTAAAATTTCATACTAACAGTAGAGTATTAATCCAAGTACTGACCTTTCTGAGTGTGGGTCCCAGGGTAACTGCATAGGCTCACACCTAGGAAGCAGGCTTTGTTCCAAGATAATCACACCTGAAAGAGAAATCAAGGCAGGCCTGTGGGCTCTCTGGGGAATTTCCTCATGAGTGGCAATGCCAGGACCCACAGCTGTGCCTGTGCTGGCCAACCTCAGATGTTAACTCAGACAACGGCCCAGGGAGTGCCTGTGGCTGGAGGGAGCCACCTAGCCAAAAAGAAGGGACAGAGAATAAGGGCCTCCACATGCTACACTGGAAAGCCCATTGCTGGAAGGCCTGGGCAGGCCAGCTGCTTCCAGTTGGGTATGTTTCCATCAAAGCCAGGAGCGTGCCCAGCCAGGAAGGCCGAGATCTGCAGGGCCATCATTTCAGAAACTGCTGGAGGACAGGGGAAAGGCAGTGCACTCAGGAACTTCAGCACAGTGAAGTACGTCTAGTTGTCCTACCTGGACTGTGGACATAAACAGAGCATGGTATCCAGGAGCTTGTGCACGGGGGAAGGCTTACCTCCTCAGTCTGAGAGATAGGTGATATGAGGGAAGGCCAGAACAATAGCCACTCAGAACTTCAAAATGAATCATCAATGCCAAGGGGCAAGACACAGAAAAAGAATCTACTTGTAGGCTGGCTAAACAGGAACTGAGGAAAGCAAAGTAAAAACAGCAAGATCTGAGGTGGCAGATGAGACTTGAAACCTGTAAACATTCTGTAAGATAAGTCAATGAACTCCCACAGCTTTTTAGAGTGTAGCAGATTGGTACCTACACATGGAAACGCTGCTTAATATGCAATGAAAATAATTTTTTAATAAATAGCTAGGCTCAAAAGGAAAAAAAGAGGCTACAGAATAAAGAGAGATAACAAAGCCACAGGAAAAAAAGAGGCTACAGAATAAAGAGAGATAACAAAGCCACAGTGGGTTCAGTCTGAGTTGACCCTCTGATTCATTTGATGGTCCAAAGAGTTCTTGTTCAGGGTTTTCTTCAGGCACTCTTGTCTCTCATACCTACCCCCAGCTTTGGGCAGAGAAGGCCTGGCCCTGTGCCCAGCCCAGGCTCTTGGTCACCTTCTTCAAGGTTCAAGTTCAGAAGCTGCATAAAGGATCACCCTGAGCTCCCTGAGACAGACTCTGGGGACCCAAGAGATATCCTTGGATTAAGAAAGACCCTTGAAGAGCTACCCCTGCCATGAAAACAAAAGTAGAGAAGTCCAACCCCCTAGCTTGGGAAAGTAGTATGAGAGTCTGGGGTTTTAATTTCTCACAGGGCACTTTTTAATTTTAAATCTAACCTTAGACAGATAGCAAACTTTCAGGAGAGAGGAAAGGGGAGAATAAATTTTTAAAACTAGATCAACCTAATATAAACTAGAGAAGAAACACAAGAATCTAAGTTAGATAATGGTAAATAGAAAACACAATTTGAATGGTAGAAATAAGTCCACATAGGTCAATAACAAAAGTACATATAAATATTAATATTTTGAACTTGCCTACTAAAAGACAGAGATTCTCAGAAGGATTTTTAAAAATTCAACCTGGTACTGCATATAAGAGACACACCTAAAACATG
This sequence comes from Grampus griseus, assembly GCF_964374135.1. NCBI lineage: Eukaryota > Metazoa > Chordata > Mammalia > Artiodactyla > Delphinidae > Grampus > Grampus griseus. The sequence goes on from NC_139018.1 coordinate 100,391,618, forward strand.
ATGACAGAGAGGTCATTATGTAAACAGATGGATAAAATGTACTAGGAAAATATTAATAAAAATTAAATTAGTATAATATTGATATCAAATTTTTTAAACTTTAAGGCAAACAGAATACAAGGATAAGTAGAATAATTCACATCAAAGAAACAGTAATTTTGAACCTCAAATATATATATATGTATGTGTGTATAAAGCTATAATCATATTTGTAGAAGACATAAATTATGTCAGTAATCCCATACTCCAAATTACAAGAAACATATTCATTCTAGCACACATGAAATATTTTTTAAAAACTGACTATGTCATTACCAAAGGGGAAAGGATGGGGGAGGGATAAATTAGGAGTTTGGAATTATAATATACACACGAATATATATAAAATAGATAACCAACAGGACCTACTGTACAACACAGGGAACTATACTAAATATCTTGTAATAACCTATAATGGAAAAGAATCTAAAAAAGAATATATATATATTTTTTATATATATATTTGTATATACATATAACTGAATCACTTTACACCTGAAACTAATACAACATTGTAAATCAACTATATTTCAACAAAAATATATAAAAAAAGAAAAGACTATCCACTGAATTGCCTTTGGAAAAAAACTTTGTCAAAAAGAAAATTTCAAACAAATATCAGTGACTCACAATCACATAAAACATGTTCTCTAACAATAATGTAATAAAATTAGAAATCAATAGAATAGTTATACTGCCCTATTCATTTTAGAAATTTCTGAATAATTATAAAGGGAGAAAAACTAATAGAAATCACCAAATGTTTAGTACTGCTCAGACAACGAAAACACTAGTACTAAAATGTGTGGTATGCAGTTTAAATGGTATTTAGAAGAAAATTTAGAGCTTCAAATGCATATAATAGAAGAGAAGGAAACATATAGAGGAAGGTCAATCAGAACGGAGAAAGTAGAAGGAAAGAAATAATAACAAAAAAAGAGAAATAGATGGAAAGGGGAAAAATCAATGAGGAATCGATAGATCCTAGTTCTTTCAGAAGACTAATAAAATAGACAAACCTGGTAAGATTGATTGAGAGAAAAAGAGAAGAATGTAGGAAAATGACATAACTATAAATAGAGTCAAGGTTTTTAAAAGCACTAGAGAATACAATGAATATCATTAGACTAAAAAAATTGACAATTTAATGAAACAGTTCTCTAGAAATAAATAAATCACTAAAACTGACTTGAAAAACAAAGGTCTATCTATATATTTACGTATAACCATTAAGTGAATTGAATCTGTAATTAAAAAAAATTATACCCATTACTGGACTTCCCTGGTGGCGCAGTGGTTAAGTATCCGCCTGCCACTACAGGCAACACGGGTTTGATCCCTGGTCCGGGAAGATCCCACATGCTGCGGAGCAACTAAGCCCGTGTACCACAACCGCTGAGCCTGCGCTCTACAGCCCGTGAGCCACAACTACTGAAGCCGTGCTCTGCAACAAGAGAAGCCACCGCAATGAGAAGCCGGTGCACCGCAACGGGGTAGCCCCCGCTCACCACAACTAGAGAAAGCCTGCACGCAGCAACAAAGACCCAACGCAGCCAAAAATTTAAAAAAATATATATACCCATTAAAAAAGCACCATGCCAACCAAGTACTTACCCAAAGAGGTGAGTCTTACCAAATCTTCAAAGATTATTTCCTGTATTGGTCAGACTTTTTCAATGAAGACAAAAATAGAAGAGCTCCTTACTCCATTTTATGAGATAAGTATATATATATATATATATATATATATTTTTTTTTTTTTTTTTTTTTTGCGGTACGCGGGCCTCTCCCTGTTGTGGCCTCTCGCGTTGCGGAGCACAGGCTCCAGACGTGCAGGCTCAGTGGCCATGGCTCACGGGCCCAGCAGCTCCGCGGCATGTGGGATTTTCCCGGACCGGGGCACGAACCCGTATCCTCTGCATTGGCAGGCGGACTCTCAACCACTGCGCCACCAGGGAAGCCCGATAAGTATATTCTTGATACCCAAACTGGACAAAGACAGCATAAGAAAAGAAAATACTGGCTATCCTCACCATTGAACACATGTAAACAAATACTTGAAAATATTAGCTAAATGAATTAAGCAAAGCCTTTAAAACATATCATAATAAATAAGACACAAAGCAAATATAACATAATAAAATGTTAACTGTAGAACCTGGGTAGTGGATATATGGGTGTTCACTGTACAGACCAACTTTTCTGTATGTTTAAATTTTTTTCATATTAAAACCTTGAGAAGAGTAAGAAATAAAATGTTTGGACCTCTGCAAACTCTAAGAACATATCATGACAGAATCCCAAGGATGGGTGAACATTAAAAATCTATCAATATAATTTATCTCTTTAATACAGATCAGCAATTTATAAAAACACAATTTATGAAAAAAATAAAAACCAATGGCAAACTGGGAATTTATCACTCATTATCCTGATAGTGTTGTAAGATTGGACTGGGTTTGAGTGGCAGAAAACTCTGAACTATCTAAATTTTTTTTTATTTCCCTTACATGTAAAAGACTGGTTGGGTAGTCCAGAGCCAAGTTCTTACTATCATTTTGTTATGTTTTGTGTGATCTTTATTCCTTAAGATCGCTTCAAGTCCAATATGATTGCTCCAATTCTAGTCATCACATCTGCATTCCAGGTGGCAGGAAGGAGAGAAGGGGAAAGTGGTTATGTTTCCCCTTTAGGGATATGACTGGAATTTGTGTATATGACTTCTATTTACACCCCAATGGCAGAAACTAATTGTCCTTATTTGCAGACTATAGGATTATTTACATAGAAAACTGCAAGAGAATTTGTGGGCAAATAATTCAAACAAATAAGAGAATTCAGCATTCTGGATCCATGTTCAGGGTGTAAGAGAAAAAAAAATTTATATATATATATATATATATATATATATATACACACACACACACACACACACACACATATATATATATATAATCGCTAATTTATAGTAGATACCTAGGCAAAAATCTAATAGAATACATGCAAGACCTATTTGGGAAACATTACAAAACATTACATAAAAGATGCACTGGATAAATTATGAGACATATAGGGATTGAAAGATATAACTGTGTAGCTCCAATAGTTCCCCCTGTGAGTTTATAATGGATCTATGAATCACTACAGTTCCAATCGGAATCCCAACAAGACTTTTCAAGGAATTTAATAATCCTACCCTAAAGTTCATGTGGAAGATTAAAGAGACAAAACTAACAAAGACAGTTTTGAAAAAGAAAACTAAGGACTGGAGTCTTGCCCTACGAGGCTAATTAGAAGGCTATAACTATTTAAGCAGTGTGGTATTGGAACAAGGATATAAAAATAGGTCAAAGGAACAAAATAAGTTGATACTGACCTACACATATATGGAAACTTGGTATGGGACAGAGATAGCTGTACATGTCAGCAGGGAGCCGTGACCATTAGATAAATGGTGCTAAGACAACTGGCCATAGCCAGTACATATAAAGGGGAAAAAATATAAATCTCCACTTCATGTCAGAACAAAAATATATCCCACATGGATTAAAAACTTAAATGTATGGGGGAAATCATAAAAGTTAAAAAGAAAGTATAGGAGAATGTCTTCATTACATTTCTTCGTGTTTCCTAAAACACCAAAAGCACAAATGACAACAATGAGAATTTGAATACATTAAAATATAAAAATTCCATTAGACAAAAGATAGCATAAACAGTAAAAAATACAAGCCACAGACTGGAAGAAGTTATTTATAATTCATATTACTGGGTATTAGTATCCAGAATATAAAAAGATCCCTATCGATCAATAAGGAAAAACAAGTACTGCAGTAGAAAAATTGTCAAAGGTTTCAATAGTTAATTATTAGAGGGAGCTAAATAGCAAAAAAAAATAAGACAAGATACTCTCAGTAACAAATACAAATTGAAACCATAATGAGGTACTATTTCACCCTTAGACTGGCAATATTTTAGAAGTCTGAGAAGCCCAAGTGTTGGTAAGAATATGGAAAAAAAGAAGGGAGTACCTTTAAACATGGCTGGTGTGAATGCTGTATTGTTAAAAACTGTGTTGGAGAGCAATGTTACAGTATCAAATGAAGTTGGTAAGCACATACCCTATGACCTAGCAATTTGACTTGTGGGAATTTCCTAAAAAATTTGCATACATGTGCCCAAGGAGACATGAAATAGAATGTTAACCTGTAGCATTGTTTTTAACAGTAAAAAAATGGAAACAAACTAAGCTTTCAAAAACACAATTGAGGGGCTTCCCTGGTGGCACAGTGGATGAGAATCCGCCTGCCAATGGAGGGGACACGGGTTCGTGCCCCGGTCCGGGAAGATCCCACATGCCGCGGAGCGGCTGGGCCCGCGAGCCATGGCCGCTGAGCCTGCGCGTCCGGAGCTTGTGCTCCGCAACGGGAGAGAGGCCACTACAGCTAGAGGCCCGCGTACCGCAAAAAAAAAAAAAAAAAAACACAATTGAGGATAAATAAATGGTGCCAGAGTCACACAATGAAATACTAAATACATATGCACTAAATATATAAAAATCAGGCAGAAAGGATACATGCTAATTTCAGTATAGTGATTACCTTTGGGCAGGGAACAACAGGGACCTGGGCAGTGAGGGTATGGTTAAAGTATATCTGTAATGTTGAAACAAAACCAAAACCCCTAAAACCATTATGGCAAGATGTCAACATCAGTTAAATCTGTTAGAAACAATGAGCCTGGCCCATATATGCAGTCTGATAAGAAATGATTTCCAGGGTATATTGTTAAGGAAAAAAGTAAGCTGCAGAAGAATATGGAGAGTGGATTGCCATGTGTATAAAAGCTAAAGGGGAGGATCAGCTTGAATGTGTCTGAATGATACAAATAAATTGACAACAATGATGGCCTACGAGGGGAGGAGACTGGGGACTGGGGTTCGCAGTGGGAAAGAGACCTACTTTATGTACCTTTTTCTACTATTGGGCTGCTTTTATCACTTGCATATTTTCTCAAAAGTAAAAAATTAAAGCAAAAAAAATTTTTAATTACAATGATTCCTACCCCAATAACGCACTTAAAGTCAAAATTACTGTTTTGAGGACTGTTTTGCATAAAAATGTAAGTGTACCTTATGTTTGCCATCTTCCCAAATGACTGATTTTTCCAAAGAGTTCTTGATAATAAGTTCCTTATGATCAGTCACACAGAAATATACGCCCTGCCTTCTGCATCTGCTTTAACTGTGCATCTATTTATATGGGATGACGGATACTTTCCCTAATAAATCTTACCATTTCCCCTGCTAAGGAACTGAGCGCCGACTAAACAGTTGATGATACATGGGAGTTATTCCTACATTTTCCACACACGGTAAGACAAATCAACACAATGCTGACTTCGTCTGTTATAAACACTAACAGCTTTGGGGCATTTGGAAAAGTGGGGAGTGGGGCTGATGTACAACGAATCCACAGTTCTAGACTTTCCTACCAGAGACAGCCTGAGGCAATATGAGAGCAAAATCAGGATTTGGAGTTCCTAAGCTCAGGTGTTTTATTTCCATGAGCTAATTTACAATCAAGAGAGCCCTGACACTGCCAGATCTAGAATTCAACTACTTCAAACAGTGATCTTTCCTCTTATATTCTGCACTGAGTTTTGGTTTTTTTGTTTTTTGTTTTTTTTCTGTACGCGGGCCTCTCACTGTTGTAGCCTCTCCCGTTGCGGAGCACGGGCTCTGGACGCGCAGGCTCAGCGGCCATGGCTCACGGGCCTAGTCGCTCCGCGGCATGGGGGATCTTCCCGGGCCGGGGCACGAACCCGTGGCCCCTGCATCGGCAGGTGGACTCTCAACAACTGCGCCACAAGGGAAGTCCTGCACTGAGTTTTAAAAGCATTGGGTTGTTGGAAGGCTAATCACCTAAGTAGTGATTTTCAAACCTTTTCGCATAGGACCACTTTAGGAAACAAAACAACCTAAAACAACTGATTTACACTGCCTTCCCTTGCCCCAAGCTAGACCCCTAGGGTGCCACACCCCAGGTGGTATAAGTGCAAGGATCTGGTTTATACCACTTTACAGGTGTCAAGGAAGCAGGAGAGAGACTCAGGGTAATAGGGGAAAAGAGGAAAGAGGATCACAGTCAGTCATCTCTTTTTCATGTCTTTCATTTCACAACTTCTTCCTTCCCATGCCTGCTGGTACGCTCCCTTGCCTTGTTTCAGAGCCAAAAGACAGGTCAACTTCACTGCTTCTTATCCAAGTTGGCAGAGGCTGTGGCAGCAGGGTGGTAACTCTGCCTGATGTTCTCAAGCTACAGTTGGGACATGTCCAACAGCAAAGTCACTCAGTAAACAGTTCTCTGTTTTCTCTTTTCCTTGAGTTGGCTGGAATATCTCTAGGCCCTAGTATCACCCACTCTTTAATTCAAGACAAGCCTACAGACAAGAAACTTCACAGTTCACCCTGTCTTAAAACAGTCTTTTGCTGGGTACAAAATACCATCTACAAAATCATTGATATGCTACATTACTTCAATTCCAAGCCCTACAGATGTCTTTTTGATGGTCTGGTTTTTCTATTTTTAGTAATATTCCTGTACGTCACTCAGTTCAATATTCAAGAACATTATTAAATGACTATTTTGTGCCTAGCTTTGTCCTGAGGTGGAGCTGGATAGGGGAGATTAACAAATGTTGCATGTAATAGTTCTTTATTTTAAGAAGTTTACAAACTAATTGGACAGAGAAAAGTCAATATAAAACAAATAAAGAATAACTCAAGACAAAATATGTTTAAACACCAAAAGCAAGGGTGTTGTAAGTATCAGAGACCTGGATAAGTTAGGAAAAGCTTTAAGAAAGATATTGGACTGGAGCTGGGTTTTTAAGGAGGGGTGGGGGGTTAGGAAGGGCTTTCTAGGTGTGACAAGATGGTCAAGACCTCAGAGACTGGTCTCAGCAGAGCAGATTGTGAGATTGTCAGAAACCAGTCTAATGAAGCAACTCTGATACCCAGAAGACAGGTAAATAAACAAAAACCAAGAGGCAGAGATAGATTAATAAATTAGCTACGAATTACTTATCTTGCTATATATAGACTCCTAGAGATCAAAGGGACCTCATGAATCATGTCACCTGCCTTCTGCCTTCATTTTACAGATAAGAACACTCGGGATTAGAGCAGTAAAGTGATTTCACCATATCAGGTAACAAATTAGCGCCAGAGCAGAAATTCAACCCCAGGGCTTCTGACTCCCAACGCATCATACTCTGCTTCAAACCGCCAGTCTATTATGTTCAGATGACTCAAGGCGAGTTGGGATCAGTGACATACCAATAGTAACAATATGATAAGTACCAAAACAGAGACATGCAGAAGTGATAAGCTCATTTTGTACACAGATACTTGGGATATTTCTAAATTTTTCTTTTCTTGAATTGCAGCATTTATTGCATCATGTTTCACCTCCTCTGATTGACATTCAAAGTCTTCCATAACATGGCCCCGCCTGGCCTTTCTGACCTTATTTCCCAACACTCCCCACTCTACAGCCTCCGTTCCAGCAAGATATGACCATTTACAGTCCCCATCTTTTGCCAGGCTCATTCTCACCTCTGGAGTATTGCTCCTATCATTTCCCCCTTCTCTAAGGCTTTTTCCCCTTTTTCAACACTGACGTAAAACCCAGGTTTTATAAACCCTAAGATCTTCAGCTACCCCAAGTCTTCTCTACACTCCCTCTTAGTTCAATGCAATCCAATTCATTTCAGTACAATTTTATGGACAACATGCTGAATGCCAGGCACTCTTACTAGGCACTCAGGATTCCAAAATAAGTAAGGCACTGGCTGCCCTCAAAGCGCTAAGAGTCTAGAAGGGGAATGCAGACATTACAGCAAATCACTACTACCCAGACTCTTAACAATAGGTACAAAAGATAATAGGTACAAAAGACAGCACAACCTAGAGGATGGAAAAAGAAGAGATCTCATTAAGAGACTAATAGCTGAGGTTAGGTTAATGGATGAGAGGGAGTTTGTCTGATCTAAATCTGGGGAAAAGGCGGGAAAGGGCTATTCTAGAGAAGATAGGATATGGAAATTCACAGTAGTTGGTAACTTTGGTTTTGTTTTGTTTAACTAAACCAGGTTTGGTTTTGGTATCGGGATTTGGTTTGCTTTCAAAGCAGAGTACAAACAGAAGAGAAAGGGGAGATAAGGCAAGAGAGGTAGTCAGGGGCTCTTCACCAGGCTCTGGAGGCTGGACTGCATCCTGTAGATCAGGGGGCCCCAACCCCTGGGCAGAGGACCAGTAGTGGTCCGAGGCCTGTTAGGAACCTGGCCACACAGTAGGAGGTGAGTGGCAGGCAAGCGAGCGAAGCTTCATCTGCCGCTCCCCATCACCCACATTACTGCCTGAACCAGCCCCCTGTCCGTGGAAAAATTGTCTTCCGTGAAACCGGTCCCTGGTGCCAAAAAGGTTGGGGACCACTGCTGTAGATGACGAAGTGCTGAAGACATTTTAAGTGTCAAGAGTTAGGGTGGGTGGTTCAATGAAATGTGAGCCCCACCTTACACTGAAGCAATCAAGTAAAGCTAAATGAAGGAAAGTTCTAGAGACAGACCTTGAAGAATGGGTAAAATTTCAACAGACTGAAATGGAAGTCATTACATCATTAGTGGAAACAGCAAAGTGGCCATTTAAGTGTTACCTGGTTGCTCTGGGCATGTTAATTTTTTCTCCTGAGACGTGTTACCTAAATTCTTCAAGGACAGGGATTATTTTTCAAAATTCCTTTAAATAGCTCCAAGGAGCTAACACAGCTCTGGATACACAGTGGCCATTTGGTCAATTATCAATGACCTTTTGGGATATGGCAAAAAAAAGGGAAGAAAGAGAAAAGAAAACCCCTTATATCTGTTCATGGCAGGAGCTTGTTTTTATTCCTAATCTGTTGCTAAGAATGAAAATTCATAAGGTTTTATAAATCCATATTTGAAATGAAGATGGTGTGTATAATTGGAAGCTTATGGTTGTCTAATAAAGGACAGAAGATTCCAATTAAACACAGAATTCCATCTCTAAGCATCCTTCCTCACTGTGTGGGCATCCCAACTGCTAAGTTTGTTTAATAGATCAAATTAAATGGATGACTGCTTTTGAAGGGCATCTTAGGGACTTGGGACTTAACTTTGCTTCGGTGCACGTTTCCCTAAGCTCACTACTGACAAAAGTATTCAATCTTACTATCAGAAAGTCAAACCACTTTTAGATATTGGGGAGCGTGATGATATGACATAAATACTTCATGAAGTAATATATATACAGGTTATTTATATTTTTCTTAAGAAGAAACAAAGAGCATTCACTTGGTTTCACCAATTCTCTTTCCCTGCTCCAATGCTGATCAAGCTCTGAAAATTACCCTGCCAAAAATCATTTTAAGTGCAAAGTAATTTTTGTTCCATAAAGATAAATCACTTTATGTGTTCAACAGTGCTCATATTGCATTACATATGTTATTTTTAACTCATAAGTGGTGGAATGCTGTCATGCAGGGATGATATTCAAAATAGTTAACAATGGTACAGCGTGTACACCAGCCATTTAGAATAAACCCTTAAGGTATCTGGATGGATGCCAGCTGCTTCACCTGACCTGTACATACAAGCTACATCTCAGCCCTGGTGTAGTGGACTGTTCAGCTACTTTTGTCCATACATTTTCCATCTGGTAGTAGCCACACATTTTCCTTTGGACAACTGCCCTACCCCGTTCCAAGTGATCTTGAAGGAAAACGGCCATCATGGGACTCCACCTTCCCTTGGCCACAAGGTTAGGACATGTGATCCAGATTTAGCCAGTCAAAGTAGTCCATTCTTTCACCAGAGTAATTGATTGAGAAATGGATGCATGACTCAGTTCAGTCCAAGCAGAGTCCTCCCCATAACTTTTCCTCTGGAGTTGATTGAGATTTCTCCTACTTTGGAGATTGCTAAACTTGAAGAATGTGAACCTGAGGCAGCCGGAGGCCATGTTGCCCTCATAAAGGAGAAATCCTATTGAAGAATGAATCCAAAAAAGAAATAAGTGAAACTGAGAGGTAGAGAGAGTCCTGACAACATTGTTTGAGCCTCTGGAAACAGCCATGCCTATAGCTAGATGGAATCTCCTGGACTTCCCATTTACTCAAAGAAATATCGTCTTCCTTCCTTCCTTCCTTTTTTTTCTCTTAAACTAATTTGAGTTGAATTTCTGTCCCTCGCAGTCAAATAAGTACTGATTAATAATTATGCCCACATAACATAATTCTATATAATTTCTGTTACACAATGCTGAAGAAATCTTGGACTTAATTGAAAACTCTGCTTTTCATTAGATTGTCCTAGGGTTCCAAACCAATACATTATGCAACTACAAGCCATCATGGGTCTTAATAAGGGGAATAACAAAATAAAGATGGTGTTTTAGAAAAGTTTGCTTGGCAAGAGATGTGTGGAAATAATCAAAACAACATATGCTCATACATGTACTCAGGAATATATATATATATATATATATATATATGTTTACATATTCTCCTTAATTTTCAAAGATGCCAGATACCATTTGTTTTTATGTTAAAACAACTGAAAAGAACTACTATTGCCCATACCTTAAGAATGTTTGAAAATTATTATATATACTTTGCCTTTAATTATTCAGAACACTGAATCATAGATTTACATCATCCATTTATCCGGTAAGCATACAGTAGAAAATTGCTATGTACAAGTGAGTGTTATAGGCTCTAGGGATAAAAAGATGAATTAGACAATTTCTCTGCCCTCCAGGAATTCACATTCTGGTGAGAGAAGCAGAAGTGTAAAAAGATAAACAGTGTAAGAGTTGGCAGGACTGGAACCCTTTCTTTTGCTGGAGGTCTCCTCCTCGGAGGTGCTGTTAGGCGAGAGCTGGACGCAATGAATAGGGTAGGTGCACACAGCTCCATAAAAGCAGCTCCTGAGTATTCCTGGCTACGCTGCTCAGTGAACCATGTAGTCCTGGATTTTCTGGCATTTCAGGCACAACTCAGATTGCTTTGGGTTTTTTTATGTAAAGAACTTTCTCATGGGAAAAATAAAGAATTAGGTATCCCATGGTTGATGAATGTGGTCTTAATTCTCTTTACAAGGCCAGATATAATCTTCAGGAAGTTACTTTGTTTGATTCATATTTCAAATTGTAAATTAAATTTAATTTTTTAAGTTTAATTGTGAACAAAATTCTTGAGAACACGGGGGGAACGCTTAAATTTACATTTTCAATCATTGTGAAGCCCCTGTTTATTTGGGGCCACTCCTTCCTTAAAGATGCACAGCAGCTACGTCTTCAGAGTGGATTCTGTTAAAAGAAATTCCTCCAGTTCCTCAGTTCCTCACTGGAATTTCACCATATTTTCCTCATTTTCCTCAGTTCCTCACTGGAATTTCACCATAACTTAACCGTAGCTGGAATTCATTTACAAATTCCTAAGAGCTAGAGGCTAAAAAGATACTGACAACAATTTCTTTCACCTTTTTTTCTTATCCTAGTTCCTGCATCTTTCCGTTAGTGTTGTTTGGCTGCGGTGGATTACTGGAGTGTTTGAAAAGGAGAAAAAAATAAGTCTTTCATTCCTTTTCCCTTCCTTTCCTAACTGTCTTTTTAATTTTTCATGTGGACTTTCAAATTACATGTAGTCTGAAACAGCCTATGTTTTTTTGCTCCCAAAGTAACTGTTAAAAGGGGAAAAAAATATTTTTTGTGTCAGATTATTTATTATAAAGGATTTAGTGCCCGACTTCTAAATTAAATCATCTAGGGACTAGAAAACTCTTTAAAATTTATCTAGTCCAATTTCTCATTCTACAAATATTCAGACAGGTTAAATTAGTTGTCCAATTCACAGAGCTAGTAAGGGACGAAGCCAAAACTAGAATCCAGATCTCAGTATACCTGCCCATTTCTCATAATAGCTATTACAAATCTTCACCAGTGTCTTCATAAACCTTATACTACCACTCCCACCCCATCACTCTGGCCCTTACTTCAGAGAAAATTAAAAGCCACCAAGCATGACTCTAGTCCCACTTTTAAACTTCTTCATATCTCATCTCAAAGTAACACTATCATTACTGTTTCAAGGGGAAACCTGCCATTTGCTATCTGTATCACATTGAGTCCCATCTCCTTTGAGGCCTTTTTCTGTTAATTATTTTTTCTTATGTATATGAGAACCCTGTCTCCATTAGCCCCTTCTTTTTAGTACATAAACATGCTCAGGGACTTGCATTTACAGTGACTTTATGTCCCATTCCAGAAACATTCTTTTCTTTTTATCATAACCAAGCTTATTTTAAGAAAGGTCTCCTCTCACTGTTCCTACATTCTTGCCTCCTATTCACTCCTTTACTTTCAAAAATATGACTTCTGATACTATCATTCAACTGAAAATATTTGGAAAAAGACTATCAGTGCCTTTTTTAAAATTATTTTTAAATTTTTAAAAAAATTTTTTTCAGTGCCTTTTAAGGACATTTCAATTCCCTCCTTTTAAGAACTCTCTTCTCTTTGGGCTTCTTATTCTCCTCTTAACATTGGGTTTCTAAGTTTTTCTCTTTCCCTTCATTCATTCCTCAATTACTGTTGCTTCTCAGGGTTCTGTTCTCAGCACACTTTCTTTCTCATTCTGTACTTCCTCTGGAGAAGTCCCACTTAAATCCATGGCTCAGCTCTCATGCACAAATTTGTGTAATGTACAGAAGCCTTTTAAAGGAAGCATTTCTCTTAATTTTTTCAATGTTGACTGAAATTATTTTTATTATAATATTTACTTAAATATAAAACTAAATATAAATTTCTTATGCTTATAGTTCTTACACAAGTATGCAAACAAGAAATTTATAAAATGAATTCAAATTAAACTAAAAAGCTAAAAAAAACTCAAAAAATGAAATAAACATTAGTATGTGGATGGTTGTGTTGTTTTCTTGAAACTTACTGCCAACTCAAAATGTGAATATGGGGCTGGTTGCTAAAACATAGGGTTCTTTTTAATTTAAATAGAACTGTGTATCATGTGATGATTCAGTTCTCCCACCACTTTTCTCTATTCAAACTACTAAGAAACATTCATTCATATGGACAAGCACATGATGACAACAATTAATTTTCACCTGACCTGATTGCATAATTTACATAGTAAGCCTGGCTCTGTGATACTTGACACCAGCAAGATTATAAACATAAATACAAATGCAGACACTGAAGTAAGTTGGTAACTCATAAGGTGGTCATCCAGATTTGTTGAAATGAAAGCATGAATATAGAAAGCAATTTAGTGAACACATAGATCCCTGAAAATATATTTGATGGATCCCAGGAATCCCAGAACCCTAATTTTGTGAATCCCAAATTTGTATCTATAGCCCCAAACACCCTCCTGAGCATCTGCCCTATATTTCCAAATGCCTAATAAAAATTTCTCTCCCTACATGCATTGTTATCATTCCCCACACACACAACCACCTTAACCTGTATTGCCAATCTTAGTTAATGACATCATCATCTACCCAGTTGCATAAGCCAAAAACTTAAGTCTCATACTAGATTCCTTTCTCTGCCTCACCTCCTCCATGCAAGAGTTATTGATTCTATTTTCTAAACTTCTTTCAAAACAATGGTCTTTTTTTTTTTTTTGATCTGGAAATTCTACTTAAAAACTACCCCAAGGAAATAATCTAAATATTGATAAAGCAACAAATAAACAAAGAACAAAGATGTTCCCTTCACTATTATACTTAATAAAGAAAAGCAAAACAACAAAACCATTTAAGAGCAGGGGAAAGATAACCTAAATACAGTACAGATTATCCTTACTCGGAAACAATATAAAATTATTGTTCTTACAACCCAATCCAAAAATGGGCAGAAGATCTAAATAGACATTTCTCCAAAGAAGATATACAGATTGCCAACAAACACATGAAAGGATGCTCAACATCACTAATCATTAGAGAAATGCAAATCAAAACTATAATGAGGTATCACCTCACACTGGTCAGAAGAGCCATCATCAAAAAGTCTACAAACAATAAATGCTGGAGAGGGTGTGGAGAAAAGGGGACCCTCTTGCACTGTTGGTGGGAATGTAAATTGATACAGCCACTATGGAGAACAGTATGAAGGTTCCTTAAAAAACTAAAAATAGAACTACCATACGACCCAGCAATCTCACTACTGGGCATATACCTTGAGAAAGCCATAATTCAAACAGAGTCATGTACCACAATGTTCACTGCAGCGCTATTTACAATACCCAGGACATGGAAGCAACCTAGGTGTCCATCGACAGATGAATGGCTAAAGAAGATGTGGCACATATATACAATGGAATATTATTCAGCCATAAAATGAAATTGAGTTATTTGTAGTGAGGTGGATGGCCCTAGAGCCTGTCATACAGAGTGAAGTAAGTCAGAAAGAGAAAAACAAATACCATATGCTAACATATATATATGGAATCTAAAAAAAAAAAAAGGTTCTGATGAACCTAGGGGCAGGACAGGAATAAAGACACAGACGTAGAGAATGGACTTGAGAACACAGGGAGGGGGAAGAGTAAGCTGGGACGAAGTGAGAGAGTAGTATTGACATATATACACTACCAAACGTAAAATAGATAGCTAGTGGGAAGCAGCTGCATCACATGGAAAGATCAGTTCTGTGCTTTGTGACCACCTAGAGGGGTGGGATAGAGAGGGTGGGAGGGAGACACAAGAGGGAGGGGATATGGGGATATATGTATACATATAGCTGATTCACTTCATTATACAGCAGAAATGAACACAACATTGTAAAGCAATTATACTCCAATAAAGATGTTAAAAAAATTATAGTTCTTGGCAGACTAGGTATCAAAAAAAAATTTTAAATGCCCAGTGCAAAACATCTTTAAAATGCTGGTTAAATTAAAAAAAAATTCTTGTAGATGCATGGCTGATTTATCAAGAATGCAAGAGAGATCCTCAGAAGCCAAAATAAAGAGCAGTGGGGAAGGGATCATGAGGCTGGAGAGATATGAGAGATCCAGCCACGTCAACCTTTGGTAGCCTAGAGGTTTAGCTTTTAAAGATGATGAGCATGGCAGATAAGAGACAATGTATGTCCAGGGAAGGTAGGATATTATATTGGACTTTGCATAAAGCAAGGAATCTCCAAAAGGCAGTATACTTGGTGAGTAAACTAGAAAACAATTCACCACACAGAGGAAGATGTTAAAGAAAATTTTCTGTCTCAGTCTTGGCCATAAATGGAGGCAAAAAATAAGTCATTCTTGATAATTCAAGACTACAAACCCACCCTCAAATGGTTTTGGTGACAGAATTTATAGAATCTGAATGGTCCCCAAAACACAAGCAGACATTTTCATTCAAATTAGTCCTAGGTTGGTGGTGCCCCGGACATTTAGCAAAATGTAAACCAAATCTATCTCAAGAAATTCAACTTCCACTTAAACCTCAAAAAAATGAATTAAACCACTAATAAAATTTCAAGGAAAATAAACCCATACTACAACATGATGAGACACGAAGAGTAAGTTATTGTGAACAAGTATCATTATAAAATATTTCAGGGGACTTCCCTGGCAGTCCAGTGGTTAAGACTTTGTCTTCCAATGCAGGGGGTGCGTGTTCAATCCCTGGTCAGGAGCTAAGATCCCACATGCCTTGCAGCCAAAAAAACAAAACATAAAACAGAAGCAATATTTTAACAAATTAAATAAAGACTTAAAATCTTAAAGAAAAAAATTTCAGGACAAGACTCACAAAAGCAACAGTTATAAAAATTACTGATGCAGAATATAAAATAAACACATTTAATATATTTAATGAAATAGGAGAAAATATAGGAAAGAATGAGTCTATAAAAAAATTAGCTGAGTTATAAAAGAACCAGAGGCAGTCACCTTGCTCCACCCTACATCATGCTTATAGACGTTTAGGTGGCTGTCGCCTCCAAGCTGTGGGCCCTACAGGGCAAAAACAATCTGATTTTCCCAGGGCCCCATCACTCAGAAAAGCCTGGCATGCAGTGACCTCAATAAAATATTCCTGTATTGAGTCTGCCCCTTCCATGGCCCCAGAGCCCCCCTGGTGCCATGGACTCTGGCTGCTAGCATCCTGTCAGTGTGCTCTCTGGAATGCAAAATATAATTAATGAATTTTTAAAAATAAAAAATATCACAGTGTGTGGATTAAACAGATTAGACAGAACTGAAGAAATAATTAAAACATCTGAAGAAATTACACAAAATACAACAAAGAAAGCCAAAGAGATAGAATATATGTAATAAAGATGAGCAAACAGCACAGAGGGAGGTCTAACAAATATATACTTACAATACTGAAAGATGAATGGGAAAATAAAGGAGAGCTAATAATATTTCCAAAATGATTAAAGATATGAATTTTTGGATTCAAGAAGCCCAATATAGTGCAAACAGTAAGAAAACAAAACAAAGCAAAACCAGAAATCTGGACTTAAACCATCACTGGAAAACAGTTAACATTGTACACAATGGTGAAAGACGAAAACTTTTCCCTCTAAGATCAGGAACAAAACAAGGATGCTCACTTTCACCAATGCTATGCAACACTATACTGGAACTTACAGCCAGGGCAATCAGGCAAGAAAAAAATAAATAAATAAAAGACATACAAATTGGAAAGAAGTAAAACTATTTCTACTCACAAATAATATGATCCCCTATGTAGAAAATACCCCCCTCAAAAGAAAAACATTAAAAAACTAATAGAGGTAATAAACTAATTCAGCAAAGCTGCAGGTAAACACTCAAAATTAGTTGGGTTGTAGGGACTTACCTGGTAGCCCGGTGGGTAAGACTCTGCACTCCCAATGCAGGGCACCCAGGTTCAATCCCTGGCTGGGGAACTAGATTCTGCACGCATGCCACAACTAAGAGTTTGCATGCCACAACTAAGTCTGCACGCTGCAACTAAATATCCCACATGCCGCAACGAAAATCCCATGTGCCGCGACTAAGACCTGGTGCAGCCAAAATAAATAAATAATAAATAAATAAATAAACAAACATTAAAAAAATAAAAGGTCTAGATCCTTAAAAAAATAATTATTAAAAAAAAATCAGTTGGGTTGCTAATACCAGCAGTAAACATTCTGAAAAGGAAATTAAGAAAACAATTCCATTTATAATAGCATCCAAACAGCAAAATTGGCTCAGGATAAATTTAACCAAGGAGGTAAAAGATTTGTACACTGAGAAGTATAAAAAATTGCTGCAAGAAATTAAAGAGCTAAAGGAATGGAAAGATATCCTGTGTTCATGGACTGGAGAACAATATTGTTAGATGGCAATACTACCTAAAATTATCTACAGATCCTTAGAAATTCCTATCAAAATTCCAGTGGCCTTTTCTGTAAAAATAGAAAAGTCAATCCTCAAGTTCATATGGAACAGCAAGGGGCCCCAAATAGCCAAAATAATCTTAAAAAAGAAGGACCAAGGGCTTCCCTGGTGGCGCAGTGGTTGAGATTCCGCCTGCCGATGCAGGGGACACGGGTTCGTGCCCCGGTCCGGGAAGATCCCACATGCCATGGAGCGGCTGGGCCCATGAGCCATGGCCACTGAGCCTGCGTGTCCGGAGCCTGTGCTCTGGAACGGGAGAGGCCACAACAGTGAGAGGCCCATGTACCTCAAAAAAAAAAAAAAAAAAAAAAGACCAAGTTGGAGGCCTCCCACTTCCTGCTTAGAAACTTACTACAAAGCTACAGTAATCAAAACAGGGTGCTACTGGTATGAGTACCTTAGACCTTAGACCAATGCAATGAAATTGAGTGTCCAGAAATAGACCCACATATCTGTGACCAATTTATTTTCAACAAGGATACCAAGACTATTCAATGGGGAAAAGAACACTCTTTTCAGTGAATGGATATCCACATGAAAAAAATGAAGTTGGACTCCTACCTCACAGCACACAGAAAAATTAACTCAAAATGGATCAAAGACCTAAATGCAAGAACTAAAGCTGCAAAAGTATTAGAAGAAAAAATAGGAGTAAAACTTCATGTACTTGGATGATGTATTCTTAGATTAGCCACTAAAAGTATAAGCAACAGAAGAAAAAATTGATAACTTTGACTTCATCAAAATTAAGAACTTTTGTACATCGAAGGACATTATTAAGTAAAAAGACAACATCAAAATGGAAAAAAATATTTGCAAATTATATCTGATAAGGGTCTACTGTCCCAAACATATAAAAACTCTTACAACTTGACAACAAAAAGACAGATAATCCAATTTAAAAATGGGCAAAGGACTTGAATAGACATTTCTCACAAGAAGAATATACTAATGGTAAACAAAAACTGCTCTGCATCATTAGTCACTAAAGAAATGCAAATCAAAACCACGAGGTACCACTTCATACCCACTAGGATAACTGTAACAATAAAACAAAAACAAAAACAGAAAATAACTGTTGGTGAGGATGTGGAGAAACTGGAATCCCTATGCATTGCTAGTGGAAATGTAAAATGGCACACCCACTGTGGAAAAGTTTGGCAGTTCCCAAAAATGTTAAACAAATAATTGTCATATGACCCAGCAATTCTACTCCTAGGTATACACCCAAAAGAATTGAAAATAGAGACTCAAACAGAGACTTGTATGCTGATGCCAACATTCATTGCAGCATTATTCACAACAGCCCAAAAGTAGAAACAGTCCAAATATCCAACAACAGATGAATGGATGAACAAAATGTGATATATATATATATATATATATATATATATAAATATATGTTATACATATAATTATATATGAATATAATAGAATATTACTTGGACATAAAAGGAATGAAGTACTGATACATGCTGCAATATGGTTAAACTTCAAAAACATGCTAAGTGAAAGAAGCCAGACACAAAAAGTCACATATAGTATTTTTCCATTTTTATGAAAAATCTATAATAGATAAATCCATAGAGACAGAAAGTGAATTGTAGTTGCCAGGGGCTGGAAGGAGGGTAGAATGGGAAAAGACTGCTCAATGTATACAGGGGTTTCTTTTGGGGTGATGAAAGTGTTTTGGAACTAGATACCAATCATCACAATTCACTCCCCAACTATGCCCTCCTTGCCTAATCTATTACCACTCAATATCTGAAAAAAAAAAAAAAGGCAATTCCATTAGCAAGGGAGAAGAAGAAAATGACTGTTAGGGTGGCATCCAATATGATGCCAACAGCCATTTTTAATTTTATGTATGTACCATGATTTAATTAAGAAATTCCATGTTGAAGGCTATTTATGTTGCTGCTAATTTTACACTGTTATACAGAAAGCTGCAATGAACATACTTGTATCTTGTTTATATTTCTTAATTTTTCCTTAAGATAAATTCTTAGAAATAGAATTCTTGTATTAAAGCAAACTTGTAACATTAAAAAATATATATTACCAAATTATCCTCCAAAATGTTTAAGCAAATACATGCTCTCATCAGAAGAGTATGAGAGCACCCACTTCTTCACACTCTTAAAAACATTAATTAGTTTATCACTATTTTAAATATTTGAAAATATAATTTAAAATTGTATAACTTCTTTTAAAATTTAGTTTTTAAACTACAAAAGCAAAAGTTGCTTTTTGGAAAAAATTTAACAGTCCAAACATGTAAAAAGTAAACATCCTTCCTCTCCCACCCCCAACTGCCACTATCTCATTCACCAGTGGTAATCACGTTTAACAACTTTTTAATTCCACAACTGCAGGGACCTTATCTTGTTCTTTGCTGAATCCCTGGTTAATGGCCCAGTTCCTGGTATATACTGCATTTAATACATATTTATTTGTAAAAATGGCATCATAGCTGGCATTATTTTCTGAAACTTGACCTTTTCCTCCAATAAATTATAAATATCTTTCTATTCTTTCTATATATAGATCTGCTTCGTTTTTTAAAAATATGAATAGTATTCCATTGTATGGATGTAACATAATTTATCAACCCCTTAGATTATCCCAGTTTTTCACTATTTTAAGCACCAGTGAAATGCGTATCCTTGGAAGTATATCTTTGTTTTGTAGTGCAAATATTTCTGAGGGATAAGGCCTTATAACAGATTCAAGGTCAAAAATATGTGCCAAATTGCTTTCCAAAAGATTGCCCCAATTTACATTCTCTTCAACATGTGAACGTTTCCCTATTCTCAAGCCAGCATTTGATATCTTAAATATTTTTACCTTTGCTATGCTGAGTTGTTAAAATTTTATCTCATTACTTCAGTTTTAGGCATAACCACTTAGGCAGTGGTTTAACAGTTTCTTACAATTATTGGCCATTTGTATTTCGTCTATAAATTGCCCTTTATATTCTCTACCTATTTTCATATTAGTTTTTTATTTTGTCTTTTTCTTATTTATCTGAAGGAATTACTGATATATTAGAGATAGTTACCTTTTTTCTACTAAATATTTTGAAACATTTTCTCCCCAGGTTGTTATTTGTTCCTTAACACTATTGATGGTATCTTTACCATACATGAATTTCAAAATCAAAAATGTCTTTTTTGGTAGAGTACTTAATATGGTGACTTAATTGCTGTAGCTTACAACATAATATTTTGCTATCTGGTATGGCGAGTCCCTTCTCAACACTCTTTTTTTAAATGTCTTCACTTTTTGCATAGCCAATTTAATTTACCAGATTTCAATGAAAACTGCTTCTCTTCTTTTTCAAAAATGTTGTGAATGGACTACCATGTCAAATCCCCCAGTTCAAACGCTCTGATTCTTTCCTCTCTCTCCCCAGTAGTCTATCTCTTCAAGAATTCTCAAATGTTGGGACTTCCCTGGTGGTCCAATGCAGGGAGCCTGGGTTCGATCCCTGGTCGGGGAACTAGATCCCACATGCATGCCTCAACTAAGAAGCCCGCAGGCCGCAACTAAAGCTCTTGCACACCACAACTAAGACCTGGTGCAGCCAAAATAAATAAATATTTTTTTAAAAAAGAATTCTCCAATGTTTTCCCTTTTCACTGTTCCCACAGTCATGGCCTTAGTTCAGGCCTCACCACTTATGAACTGAAATACTGCAATAACCCACCACCACGTTTCCCAATCTCCAATCTGACCCTCATCCAATCCATTCTCCACAATGTGATCAAAGATATTTTTCTTTTAAAAAATTGATTATGTGACTACATATTTGAAATTCTCCAGAGTGGCATCTGGATCTTTTAGTTTATCATGACAATGTCTACCTATTACTTCGGTCTCCTCTATGCCCATTTCTCTATAATTTCTTGCTGATTCTCTTTCCAGTCCCTTATTACTCTTCCTTCTGTCTAGAAACTTTTCCTTTGGTTTCTCATCTAATCATTTCTTTCTCCCCTAAAAACTCGGCTCAAGATTCGCCTTTTCCAGAAATATCCATTTGTGATGACACAGTGTCTAGTACGTACGTTTGTGACAGCACCTATCAAGCCATTCTGTATAGGAATGTTCACAGAAATTTTGTTCACAATAACCAGAAAACCTAAATGTCCAGCAGTAATAAACTTGGTAAATAAGTTATAGTTTATTCATGCACTGGAATGCTAAACATCAATAAATAAACAACAAATTACTGATACATGAAACAATATGGATAAAACCTTACAGACATAATGTTGACTAAAGAAAGACAGACACAAAAGAGCATCCCACCAGCCATAATGGAAAACTTAATGAATCATTGGCATTGGGTAGAGTACACAGAAGGATAATGCCTCTAAAGTAGGGAATAGTTAGTTACAAATTAAGCCTTACTTCAATCCTGCCTAACAAATCTTAAAATTAAGACTAGAAAGGATCAAACTATCTCACAGTAACTTAACTGTGTCCAAGGACAAAACTCAAGAATATTCATAGGAATACAAAAATACCCAGAATCCAATAAAGTAAAATTCACAATGTCCAGACTCCAATCAAAACTTGTCAGAGGGCTTCCCTGGTGGCACAGTAGTTGAGAGTCCGCTTGCCGATGCAGGGGACACAGGTTCCTGCCCCGGTCCGGGAATATCCCACATGCTGCAGAGTGGCTGGGCCCGTGAGCCATGGCCACTAAGCCTGCACGTCCGGAGCCTGTGCTCCGCAACGGTAGAGGCCACAACAGTGAGAGGCCCGCGTACTGCAGAAATAAAACAAAAACAAAAAAAGAAAACAAAACCTTGTCAGACACGCAAAATAGCAGGGGGAGAAAATGGTCCATAATGATGAAAAAACCCAGTCAATAAAAACCAACCCAGAATTCACAAAGATGAAAGAATTAGTAGACAAATACATTAAAACTGTATGCCACATGTTCAATTTTCAGTAAAGACACAGAAGACATGAAAAAGATCTACTAAAACTTTTAGAGAAAAAAACTAGAATGGATGAAATGAAAAATATATTGGATGGTATTAACAGCAGATTTGGTGTGGTAGAAGAAAAAATAATGAGCTTGAGCATATAGCAATAGAAACTACCCAAAACTAAACATAAAAAGATAGTTTTTAGGGCTTCCCTGGTGGCGCAGTGGTTGAGAGTCCGCCTGCCGATGCAGGGGAGATGGGTTCATGCCCCGGTCCAGGAGGATCCCACATGCTGCGGAGCGGCTGGGCCTGTGAGCCATGGCCTCTGAGCCTGCGCATCCAGAGGCTGTGCTCTGCAACGGGAGAGGCCACAGCAGTGAGAGGCCCGCATACCGCAAAAATAAAAAACAAAACAAAACAAAACAAAAAACAAAAAAAAAGATAGTTTTTAAAATGAGCAGAAAAAATAAATAAAATGAACAGAGCATAAATCATCCACAGAATAACTTCAAGAGCCTAATATATGTGTAATTGGAGTCCTCAAAAGAGAGGAAAGAGAGAGGGAGACAGGAAAATATTTGAAGAAATGAAAGTCTAAAAATTTTCAAACTTGATGAAAATTATAAACCCATATATTCAAGAAGCCTAACCAACCCCAATATAAGAAACATGAGAAAAACTACACCAAGGCACATCATAATCAAACTGCTCAAAAGCAGTGAAAAAGAGAAAATATAAAAAGTAGCCAGAGTAGAAAAAGGACACATTATGTAGAAAGGAATATAGACAAGGAATATAGCAGGTTTTTTTCCCAGACACAATGCAATAGAAAAGACAGTGATGCAACATTGTTAAAGTAGTAAAAGAAAAAACTGCCAACCTAGAATTCTATACCTAACAAAAATATTTTTCAAAACCAAAGGCTAAATACAGACTTTTTCACATGTACAAAACCCGAAAACATTCTTCATGAGTAGACTGCACTACAAGGAATGTTAAAGGAGGTCCTTAAGGCAGAAGAAAAATAATACCAAATGGAAATACAGATCTACACAAAGAAATGCAGAGCAATGGAAATCATAACTCCTTGGATAAATATGTAAGAATTTAAAATATAAATCCCTTTAAAATATAATTTTTAAACAAAAATAATAACAATGTATTATGGGATTTGTAATATATGTAAAAGTATGGCAACAACATTAATATACACAGGCTCTTATACTACACATGAGGTGGTATAATATCCCTTAAAAGTAATCGAAAGAATTTAAAATGTATGCTATAAACCCTAAAATTTTTTTTAATTTTTTAAAATTAATTAATTTATTTTTGGCTGCATTGGGTCTTTGTTGCTGTGCGTGGGCTTTATCTAGTTGTGGGGAGTGGGGGCTACTCTTCATTGCAGTGCGTGGACCTCTCATTGAAGTGGCTTCTCTTGTTGCAGAGCATGGGCCCTAGGCACGTGGGCTTCAGTAGTTGTGGCTCACAGGCTCTAGAGCGCAGGCTCAGTAGTTGTGGCGCACAGGCTTAGTTGCTCCACAGCATGTGATCTCCTGGACCAGGACTCGAACCCGTGTCCCTTGCATTGTCAGGCAGATTCGTAACCACTGCACCACTAGGGAAGTCCCTAAACCCTAAGTATTAAAATCACACACACACACAAAAAAAGTTATAGCCTAAGATAATACTAAATATAAATGGTCTAAACACATGCAATCAAAACACAGAACTTGTCAGATTGGGTAAAAAAAGCAAGATAATTACATGCTGTCTATAAGAAATATACTTTAAAGACAAAACATCAATAGGTTAAAAGTAAAAGAATAGAAAAATATATCATGTTAATATTAATTAAAAGAAAGATTAATATTACCATTAATTATTAGCAAAGTAGATTTTAGAGCAAAGAATGTTACCAGAGATTTTAAAAGGTCAATTTTTTTAATGATAAAGGGGTAAATTAAGCAAGAGAATATAACAATCTAAAGACATTTATTCATCTAATAAGAGAGCTTTAAAATACACGAAGCAAAAATTAATAGAATTACAAGGAGAAATAGAAAATCCACAATTCTACTAAATGACTTCAATAATGCTTTTTCAATAATTAATAGCAGAAAATCAGTAATGATATGGTAGATTTTACAAACACTATCAACTAAGTTGACCTAATTGACATATATAGAAAACTATCCAACAACAGAAGAATACACATTCTTTTCAAGGGCATATGGAATATTTTACCAAGGTAGACCATATTCTGTGCCATAAAGCAAGTTTCAATAAATACAACAATATTCAAGTCATATATAGTATGTTCTTAGATCACAGAGAAATCAGAAATCAATAATGAAAGATCTTTGGAAAATCTCCAAATATTTGGACACCAAATAAAACACATACAAGTAACATATGGGTTAAAGCAGCAATCCCAAGAAAAATACAAATTATTTTGTGCTGAATAAAAGTGAAAACAAGCATATAAAAATCTGTAATATTTACTAATGCAGCACTTGGGAGAAATTTATAGCACTAGAGTTATTAGAAAAGAAGATCTCAAATCAATGATTTCAGCTTTTACCTCAAGAAACTAGAAAAAATGGGCAAGTTAAACCCAAAATAAACAAGAGAAAGGATAAGAGCAGAAATCAAAGAAACAAAAACCAGAGAAACCATAGACAAAATCAGTGAAACTACAGGCTAGTGCTTTGAAAAATTAACAAAATTGATAAATCTCTAACCTGATCAGGGAAAAAAGACACAAATCATCAATATCAGGAATAAGAAGATGACATCAGTATAGATTTCACAGATACCAAACGGATAATAAGGGAACATTATGAATAACTTTAAGCCAACAAATTTGACAATTTAAATGAAATGGACAAACCCATGAAAGATATAAACTACCAAGGCTCACTCAAGAAGGAGTAGACAACCTAAATATACAATTACCTATTAAAGAAACTGAATTTTTGGTTAAATCCTTCCCAAAAATCTTCCCTTTCAGATCCAAATGGTTTTACTGGTGAATTCTGTGAAGCATTTAAGGAAGAAATAATACTAATTCTATACAAACTCTTCCCAAAAAATTGAAGAAGAGGAAAACTTTTCAACTTATTCTGAGTCCCACCAGACAAAGACATTATGGAAAATGAAAACTACAAATCAATATCCCTCATGAAATCAATATCCCTCAGAAATGCAAAATTCTACACAAAATTTAGCAAATTGACTCCAAAAATATATACAATGGATAAAACATCATGACCAAGTTGGGTTTATCCCAGGAATGCAAGGTTGTTTTACATCTGAAAATCAACTGATATACTTCACCATATTAACACAACCTTAAAAGAAAACCATACAATCATTTCAACAGACACAGATAATGCCTTTGAAAAAAATCCAACATCCAGTCCTAATAAAAACTCTCAGCAAACTAGGAATAAAAGGAAACTTCATGGACCTATAAAGGGCATCTACAAAAAAATCTACAGTTAGCGTCACATTTAAAGGTAAAAACAGAACGCTTTCCCCTAAGATTGGGAAGAAGACAAGGATGACTGCTCTCACCATCTCTATTAAACATTTTATTGGGGATTTTAGCCAATGCAACAAGGCAAGAAAAAGACAGTAATGCCACCCAAATTGGAAAGGAAGAATTAAAACTCATTATTTGCATGACATAATTGTCTATGTAGAAAACCCTAAAGAAAAAAGATGCTAAAACTAATAAGTGAGTTTGTGATTAGCAAATTTTCAGGATACAAGATTAATATATAAAAATCAATTGTATATCTATATACCAGTAATGAACAATTGGAAAAATAATAAAATAATAACATTTATAACATCAAAAATATGAAACGTCTAGGGATAAATCTGACAAAAGATATGAGAGATCTGTCACTGGAAACTTCAAAACATTGCTGAGACTAAGTAAAGAAAATATGAATAAATGAAGATTTATATTTTTTTCATGTTTCAGAAGCCTTAGTATTATGAAGATGAAAATTCTCCCAAATTTGAGCTATACAGAGTCAATGAAACACTAGTAGGCTTTTTTTTTTTTGGTAGAACTTGAAAGTTTAATTATAAAATTCATATGAAGTGTAAAAGACCTACAATAGCCAAAACAATTTTGAAAAAGAACAAATTTGGAGAGCTAATACTACGTGACTTCAACACTTATTATAGCACTACAGTAATAAATATAGTGTGGTATTGGTGTAAAGATGACAAAGAAATCATTGGAACATAACAGAGTCCAGAAATAGAATCATACATACATATATGGACAACTGATTTTTTACAAAGGGCAAAGGTAATTCACTGGAGAAAAGACACTGCTTTCAACAAATGAGGAAAGGACATGAGATAAAAAAAAAGAGTATTATTCTGAATGGAGAGAATTTCAAAGGGCACATGAACAGAAAATGGATTAGTGGTTGCCAGGGTCGGCGCCAAGGGTGGGGGCAAGAGTAGGGTAAATGGGTGAAGGCGGTCAAAGGATACAAACTTCCAGTTACAAGAGAAGTAAGTTCTGACATGTAATATACAGTGTGGTGACTACAGTTAACAATACTGTATTGTATATTTGAAAGTTACTAAAAGAGTAGATTTTTAAAGTTCTCACCACAAAACAAATTATAACTATGTGAGGTGATATATTAACTAACTTTATTGTGGTAATCACTTTGCCATATATACATATATAAAATCACTACACTGTACATCTTAAACTTACACAATTATATCAATCATATATGTCAATTATATGTCAATAAAGCTGGGGATAAATAAATTTAAAAAGTTGTTCAACATCATTAATGATTAAAGAAACAAATTATTTTCCCACAGTCTTATCGTTGATCCTATGAAAGGTTGACAATAGTCCCCCAAATCCAGGCCAGTTCTCCAGTGTGCTCTTAGAAGTGGGGTGTCCCGTCTGTAGACACAGAAGGGTAACTGAAACATGATAAAACTTATTCTGTTTACAAGTGTCTCTACAACCTTGAGAGAAACATATCAGTGTACTGGGTTTCCATGCTCAACTCTGGGCAACAGGGGAACTAAACAAGATATTCTCTCAGTCCTTGCCAACTCTAATATATCTTCTCAGATTGACTTAAAGGTATATTTTCTCTTAACTCAAGGGAAGATGACTCACCTTTCTGGAGTGGCCACGCAGTGACAAATGCTATGCCATGGACCTTACATTAACTATTTCATTTAATCTCTATCACTACACTGCAAGGTTATTACAGATGAGAAAATTGAAGCTCAGAGAACCTAAGTAACAATATACTTCAGTATTCTTGGTTTTTTCCACTGTATTATAAAGAATCAATGCATTTTTCCCTGCTTATTTGCAAATCAAAGTATGAAAAAGGCTCTGAAGGACATCCAATTGATTAAAATTATAATAATTAGTAGAAGTTTCACATGAAATACTGAAAACAATTTTAACATTGTGTATTCCTGTGATAGGCCCTGATATTTACAATTTTATGTGTTGCAATTTTAAAGTAAGAAGAACTCTGGTCTTGGAGACAGAAAAACTTGATCTCAAATCCCAGCTCTGCTGCTTACCAATGGTATAATATTGATTGAGAACCTGATTTTCTATGCTGAACCCTGACTTCACAGTCTTCCAATCGTATGCTATCCATAATTCTATGATTACATTAACCATCATTTGACTTCTTTTGAAGTTAGTTGTTTGTGTGACCCTCTTCTCAACCAATATATTGCGAGCTGCTGGAGGACAATCACTTTGCGTCACTGACAGCACCCAGAAAGTTACTTGTATGAAAAAATACACCATACATATTTATTAGATTAATATCTTATTATAAATAAAACCAAGAAAGATTGGCAATACTAAGAGCTGGCAAAAAAATAGGGAGGCAATCTGGTCAGGAGAACAATTTGTCAATAATTATTAAAAGGTGTACTATAAAGAATAAGACCCAAATATTCCCCCTACACCCTTCCACACCATACTCCAGGCTTCCTCCACCCATATCTCAATCCCCTGACTATCTTTCAATTCTTTGAATTGAGAGGAAACTAATTAAGAACAGGGACCATGTTTTATTTGTCTTTAAATTCTCAGAGATAGCATAGTATAATGCTCAATAGATGATTGTTGAAGTGAACTGAACGGTAATTTTGAGAAGGAAGAGATCGTTGCATGCAGAATATTCATCTCTAGAGGTAAGGTTACAGTTTTAATTTATTTTCAGTTGCTAGTCCTCCATAAGTAGGGAAATTCTATACCAAAGCCTGAAAAAAAGCGCATCATAAAACATCGTTCAGTCCATCCGAGTACTGTTTCAATTTTAGCACAGAATATGTTGAACTTCAGTGTTCCTGATTCACACTTTTTAATGCAAATACAACAAACTTTCAATTATTCAAGGGTGAACTATCAAATTTGTAGGTTAGCTAGGCTTTTTGCTTCTACTCCCTCTAGCTACGTAGACCTTTGAGTGCTTCTCCTTCCTTCCTTGTGCATGAATGGCAGTGGAATTAACTCATTACGAATAAAGGAAACATCTGTGATGTTTAAATGGCGTAAGGCATGCACAGAAATCCAATACCACCTGTATGTAGTTCTATTACTGGTCATAAATTGTATTGAAATAAAACTGTCACAGTATTCAAAATTCAAAGGATATTTCTTGAAGCAGTTCATCAGAGAACAATGTTTCCTCACATCTTCCAAAGAAATAACTAAATTAAGCATTTTATTTATAATAATAAAAAATGTTATACTGATTCAAACCACTGGCAGCATCTACAGACATAACAGAAAGCGGATGTTGACATCATTGAAAGATTTGGTGAGTCAGGCTTATCCCAGCTTGCCTATGTTTGTGATTTAGTGGTAGGAAATCTACTAAGGGCCCCTATCACTTAGTGGTCAATTAATTTATTGTTTTGGTTCTATTCAAATCCTTTGCTTTGATCCAGCTGTAATCATCTCATAAAAGTAAGAAAAAGCAATCCTATTTATAAATTATGAGCATTTTCAGTCCTAGTAAATATAATTTATTCTTTATATTATTACTTATATTTTTATGACTGTTAATACTTCACATAGGTGTGAATATAAGCTTCTATGCACACAAACACATACAACTCCCATTTGAATATCAAACCTTTGGAAAGGAAAAAAAAAAGGCATATAGGGGAACCAATGTGTAAAGGTTTAATGTGTTTATGTCATCTAGTGAGTATACATACTTACATATATATGAAAAAGAAAACAATACAAAAACTGAGGAAAAGTAAACAAGTTAAAGTCACTGAATGGTGGGCTTCAGAACTACCATGTATGGCTGCATGGATCATCAACTGCATAATTTTGGGGATAGCAGTTACTCTGACTACAAGGTGGATGGCGCCTCCTAGAGTTGTGCAATACGGCAGTCTTGGTGGACTTCCTTTTCTTTGGGATTTAAACATCTTGTTTTATAAAAAGAACTAGACTGTAACTACAGCTCCAGATCACACTTCTTAATCTCCTAGCATGGTTGGAAATAACTTGTTCCCTCACAAGGGGAAAGGGGAAGGAGAAAGAAAAGTAGAAAGAATAGAAAAAAGTATCTATATAGAGGTAATAGTGATAAAATAACAATAGCTAAAATTTTTGAACATTTATTATGTGCTAGGTATGGTTCATAGCATTTTGAACACATTAACTCTTTTAATCCTCACAACTACTGTAGGAGTAGGTACTATTACTTTCCACATAAAGTACCTTCCACTTTTCACAGATAAAGGAATTGAGGCCCAGAGATGTTAAATAACTAGCCCAACAGCACACAGCAGTAAGTGGGGAAGATGTGAGGTAGAAGAGTGAGAGCTGATTGGCTCCTTTGCTTTGCAAAATTGTGACCATCAGTTGAAGGTCAACTAGAGGCTCCTCTCATTTAAATCTGTATTTGCTCTTGCTAAAATAAATATTTTTATGGGGAAAACCAGCCCTTTAAGAAGACCTTCTGGGGACCTCCCTGGCGGCACAGTGGATAGGACTCCGCGCTCCCAATGCAGGGGGTTGGGGTTCGATCCCTGGTCAGGGAACTAGATCCCACATGCATGTTGCAACTAAGAGTTCTCATGCTACAACTAAGAAGCCCTGGAGCCGCAACTAAGGAGCCTACATGCTGCAGCTAAGGACCTGGTGAACTGCAACTAGGGAGCCCCCTTGCCTCAACCAAGACCTGGCACAACCAAAATTAATTAATTAATTAATTAATTAAAAAATAGAAAGAAGACCTTCTGTCTTCAATCATAAAATCAGATTGAAAAATAAAGAAAAAAATAAGATCCAAATATAATTCTGAAAAACTAACAAATGTTCTCCAAAATAAGCCCCCAAATTGAAATTAAAATGCCTAGGGTACATTTATAGTTAGCAGAAACACTAAAGGAATAAACAATAATTTTTAATTGGTTAGCATTTTGTGAAAATGTCTGGCTTTTAGAATGAATAAATAGAAATGTTAGGAGGAGATGGGGAAACATCAGAGAAGTACCGACTTTTTTTAAAAAAAGGAGCAGTCACATATAGAGAAGCAGTCACAAGAGCCTCTAAACTAAAGGAAATGAGAGTTGGAGGTGGGGCACAGTTAGTAATACACAGCAAAAGAGGCCTAAAATATTTTTTTTTTGGAATTTTTGTATTTTATTTTATTTATTTTCTTATAAGGCAGGTTCTCACTAGTTATCCATTTTATACATATTAGTGCATATATGTCAATCCCAATCTACCAATTCATCACACCACCACCACCCCCAGCCACTTTCCCCCTGGCTGTCCATACGTTTGTTGTCTACATCTGTGTCTCAATTTCTGCCCTGCAAACTGGTGCTTCTGTACCATTTTTCTAGGTTCCACATATATGTATTAATATACGATATCTGTTTTTCTCTTTCTGACTTACTTCACTCTGTATGACAGTCTCTAGATCCATCCACATCTCTACAGAGGACCCAATTTTGTTCCTTTTTATGGCTGAGTAATATTCCATTGTATATATGTACCACACCTTCTTCATCCATTCACCTGTCGATGGGAATTTAGGTTGCTTCCATGACCTGGTTATTGTAAATAGTGTGGCAATGAACATTGGGGTGCATGTATCTTTTTGAATTATGCTTTTCTCAGGGTATATGCCCAGTAGTGAGATTGCTGGGTCATATGGTGGTTCTCTTTTTAGTTTTCTAAGGAACCTCCATGCTGTTCTCCATAGTGGCTGTATCAATTTACATTCCCACCAACAGTGGAAGAGGGTTCCCTTTTCTCCACACCCTCTCCAACATTTGTTGTTTGTAGATTTTCTGATGATGCCCATTCTAATCGGTGTGAGATGAAATTTCATTGTAGTATTGGTTTGCAGTTCTCTAATAATTAGTGATGTTGAGCACTTTTCATGTGCTTCTTGACCATCTGTATGTCTTCTTTGGAGAAATGTCTATTTAGGTGTTCTGCCCATTTTTGGATTGGGTTATTTGTTTCTTTAATATTGAGTAGCATAAGCTGTTTATATATTTTGGAGATTAATCCTTTGTCCGTTGATTTATTTGCAAATATTTTCTCCCATTCTGAGGGTTGTCTTTTCGTCTTGTTTGTAGTTTCCTTTCTTTTGCAAAAGCTTTTAAGTTTCATTAGGTCCATTTGTTTATTTTTGTTTTTATTTCCATTACTCTAGGAGGTGGATCTAAAAAGATCTTGCTGTGACTTATGTCATAGAGTGATCTTCCTATGTTTTCCTCTAAGAATTTTATAGTGTCCAGTCTTACATTAAGGTCTCTAATCCATTTCAAGTTTATTTTTGTGTATGGCATTAGGGAGTGTTCTAATTTCATTCTTTTACATGTAGCTATCCAGTTTTCCCAGCACCACTTATTGAACAGGCTGTCTTTTCTCCATTGTGTATCCTTGCCTCCTTTGTCATAGATTAGTTGACCATAGGTGCATGGGTTTATCTTTAGGCTTTCTATCCTGTTCCATTGATCTATATTTCTGTTTTTGTGCCAGTATCATATTGTCTTGATTACTGTACCTTTGTAGTATAGTCTGAATTCAAGAAGTCTGATTCCTCCAGCTCCATTATTTTCCCTCAGGACTGTTTTGGCTATTGGGAGTTTTTAGTGTCTCCATAAAAATTTTAAGATTTTTTGTTTTAGTTATGTAAAAATTGCCATTGGTAATTTGATAGGGATTGCATTGAATCTGTAGATTGCTTTGGGTAGTATTGTCATTTTTACAATATTGATTCTTCCAATCCAAGAACATGGTATATCTCTCCATCTGTTTGTATCATCTTTAATTTCTCTCATCGTTGACTGATAGTTTTCTGCATACAGGTCTTTTGTCTCCCTAGGTAGGTTTATTCCTAGGTATTTTATTCTTTTTGTTGCAGTGGTAAATGGGAGTGTTTCCTTAATTTCTCTTGCAGATTTTTCATCATTAGTGTATAGGAATGCAAGAGATTTCTGTGCATTAATTTTATATCCTGCAACTTTATGAAATTCATTGATTAGCTCTCGTAGTTTTCTGGTGGCATCTTTAGGATTCTCTATGTATAGTATCATGTCATCTGCAAATAGTGACAGATTTACTTCTTCTTTTCCAATTTGGATTACTTTTATTTCTATTTCTTCTCTGATTGCTGTGGCTAGGACCTCCAAAACTATGTTGAATAGTGGTGAGAGTGGATATCCTTGTCTTGTTCCTGATCTTAGAGGAAATGCTTTCAGTTTTTTTACCATTGAGAATGATGTTTGCTGTGGGCTTGTCGTATATGGTCTTTATTATGTTGAGGTAGCTTCCCTCTATGCCCCCTTTCTGGAGAGTTTTTATCATAAATGGGTGTGGAATTTTGTCAAAAGCTTTTTCTGCATCTGTTGAGATGATCATATGGTTTTTATTCTTCAGTTTGTTAAAATGGTGTATCACATTGATTGATTTGCATATACTGAAGAATCCCTGCGTCCCTGGGATAAATCCCACTTGATCATGGTGTACGATCCTTTTAATGTGTTGCTGGATTCTGTTTGCGAGTATTTTGTTGAGGATTTTTGCATCTATATTCATCAGTGTTATTGGTCTGTAATTTTCTTTTTTTGTAGTATCTTTGTCTGGTGATGGTGCCCTCATAGAATGAGTTTGGGAGTGTTCCTTTTCTGCAATTTTTTGGAAGAGTTTGAGAAAGATGGGGTTAGCTCTTCTCTAAATGTTTTATAGAATTCACCTGTGAAGCCATCTGGTCCTGGACTTTTGTTTGTTGGAGGATTTTTAATCACAGTTTCAATTTCATTACTTGTGATTGGTCTGTTCATATTTTCTATTTCTTCCTGGTTCAGTCTTGGAAGGTTATACATTTCTAAGAATTTGTCAATTTCTTCCAGGTTGTCCATTTTACTGGCATAGAGTTATTTGTAGTAGTTTCTTAGGATGATTTGTACTTCTGTGGTGTCTGTTGTAACTTCTCCTTTTCCATTTCTAATTTTATTGATTTGAGCCCTCTCCCTCTTTTTCTTGATGAGTCTGGCTAATGGTTTATCAATTTTGTTTATCTTCTCAAAGAACCAGCTTTTAGTGTTATTGATCTTTGCTGTTGTTTTCTTTGTTTCTGTTTCATTTATTTTGCTCTGATCTTTATGATTTCTTTCCTTCTGCTAACTTTGGGTTTTGTTTTTTCTTCTTTCTCTACTTCCTTTATGTGTAAGAACAAATTGTTTATTGGGGATTTTTGTTTCTTGAGGTAGGCTTGTATTGCCGTAAACTTCCCTCTTAGAATTGCTTTTGCTGCATCCCATAGGTTTTGGATCATTGTGTTTCCATTGTCATTTGCTCTAGGTATTTTTTTATTTCCTCTTTGATTTCTTCAGTGATCTGTTGGTTATTTAGTAATGTATTGTTTAGCCTCCATGTGTTTGTGTTTTTTACATTTTTTTCCCTGTAACTGATTTCTAATCTCATAGTGTTGTGGTCAGAAAAGATGCTTGATATGATTCCAATTTACTTAAATTTACTGAGGCTTGATTTGTGACCCAAGATGTGATCTATCCTGGAGAATGTTCAGTGCACACTTGAGAAGAAAGTGTAATCTGCTGTTTTTGGATGGAATGTCCTATAAATATCAATTAAATCTATCTGTTTCCTTATTAATTTTCTGTTTGGATGATCTGTCCATTGGTGTAAGTGAGGTGTTAAAGTTCCCCACTATTATTGTGTTACTGTCGATTTCCTCTTTTATAGCTGTTAGCAGTTGTCTTATGTATTGAGGTGCTCCTATGTTGGGTGCATATATATTTATAATTGTTGTATCTTCTTCTTGGATTGATGCTTTGATCATTATGTAGTATCCTTCCTTGTCCCTTGTAACATTCTTTATTTTAAAGTCTATTTTATCTGATATGAGTATTGCTACTCCAGCTTTCTTTTGATTTCCATTTGCATGGAATATCTTTTTCCATTCCCTCACTTTCAGTCTGCATGTGTCCCTAGGTCTGATGTGGGTCTCTTGTAGACAGCATATAGATGGGTCTTGTTTTTGTATTCATTCTGCAAGCCTGTGTCTTTTGGTTGGAGCATTTAATCCATTCACGTTTAAGGTAATTATCGATATATATGTTCCTATTACCATTTTCTTAATTGTTATAGGTTTGTTATTGCAGGTCCTTTTCTTCTCCTATATTTCCCACTTAGAGAAGTTCCTTTAGCATTTGTTGTAGAGCTGGTTTGGTGGTGCTGAATTCTCTTACCTTTTGCTTGTCTGTAAAGCTTTTGATTTCTCCATCAAATCTGAATGAGATCCTTGCCAGGTAGAGTAATCTTGCTTGTAACTTCTTCCCTTTCATCACTTTAAATATATCATGCCACTCCCTTCTGGCTTGTAGAGTTTCTGCTGAGAAATCAGCTGTTAACCTTACGGGAGTTCCCTTTAACCTTATGGGAGTTCCCTTGTATGTTATTTGTCGTTTTTCCCTTTTTGCTTTCAATAATTTTTCTTTGACTTTAATTTTTGTCAATTTGATTACTATGTGTCTCAGCATGTTTCTCCTTGGGTTTATCCTGCCTGGGACTCTCTGTGCTTCCTGCAGTTGGGTGGCTATTTCCTTTCCTACGTTAGGGAAGTTTTCGACTATAATCTCTTCAAATACTTTCTCGGGTCCATTCTCTCTCTCTTCTCCTTCTGGGACCCCTATAATGCAAATGTTGTTGCATTTAATGTTGTCCCAGAGGTCTCTTAGGCTGTCTTCATTTCTTTTCATTCTTTTCTCTTTATTCTGTTCCCCGGCAGTGAATTCCATCATTCTGTCTTCCAGGTCACTTATCTGTTCTTCTGCCTCAGTTATTCTGCTATTGATTCCTTCTAGTGTATTTTTCACTTCAGTTATTGTATTGTTCATCTCTGTTTGTTTGTTCTTTAATTCTTCTAGGTCTTTGTTAAACATTTCTTGCATCTTCTTGATCTTTGTCTCCATTCTTTTTCCAAGGTGCTGGATCACCTTCCCTATCATTATTCTGAATTCTTAGTCTGGACGGTTGCCTATCTCCACTTTATTTAGTTGTTTTTCTGGGGATTTATCTTGTTCCTTCATCTGGTACATAGCCCTCTGCCTTTTCATTTTGTCTATCTTTCTGTGAATGTGGTTTTTGTTCCACAGGCTGCAGGATTGTAGTTCTTCTTGCTTCTGCTGTCTGCCCTCTGGTGGATGAGGCTATCTAAGAGGCTTGTGCAAGTTTCCTGATGGGAGGGACTGGTGGTGGGTAGAGCTGGCTGTTGCTCTAGTAGGCAGAGCTCAGTAAAACTTTAATCTGCTTGTTTGCTGATGGGTGAGGCTGGGTTCCCTCCCTGTTGGTTGTTTTGCCTGATGTGACCCAACACTGGAGCCTACCCAGCTCTTTGGTGGGGCTAATAGCATACTCTGGGAGAGCTCACGCCAAGGAGTACTTCCCAGACCTTCTGCTGCCAGTGTCCTTGTTCTCACGGTGAGACATAGCCACACCCCACCTCTGCAGGAGACCCTCCAATACTAGCAGGTAGGTCTGGTTCAGTCTCCTACGGGGTCACTGCTCCTTCCCCTGGTTCCCAATGTGCACACTATTTTGTGTATGCCCTCCAAGAGTGGAGTCTGTTTCCCCCAAGTCCTGTTGAAATCCTGCAATCAAATTCTGCTAGTCTTCAAAATCTGATTCTCCAGGAATTCCTCCTCCTGTTGCTGGAGCCCCAGGTTGGGAAGCCTGTCATGGGGCTCAGAACCTTCAATCCAGTTGGTGGACTTCTGTGGTATAAGTGTTCTCCAGTTTGTGAGTCACCCACCCAGCAGTTATGGG
This sequence comes from Grampus griseus, assembly GCF_964374135.1. Lineage (NCBI taxonomy): Eukaryota > Metazoa > Chordata > Mammalia > Artiodactyla > Delphinidae > Grampus > Grampus griseus. The sequence continues at coordinate 100,428,439 of NC_139018.1, forward strand.
ATTTGATTTTATTGTGATTGCATCCCTCCTACCATCTCATTGTGGCTTCTGCTTTGTCTTTAGATGTGGGGTATCTTTTTTGGTGAGTTCCAGTGCCTTCCTGTCAACGATTGTTCAGCAGTTAGTTGTGATTCTGGTGCTCTCGCAAGAGGGAGTGAGCGCACGTCCTTCTAGTCTGCCATCTTGAACCAGTGTCTCGAGGCCTAAAATATTTCTAATGTAAGTCATTAGCCTTTGTATATCTAATTGATCCCTTGTTTCATAACTTCTGGATACTTGAATTTCTGCACATCCAATTTATTAGTATACAGAATCATATTTGTCTTGATATGATTTCAACTTTGTGGGAAATTTTAATCTGAAAACCTAACTTAATGAAATTATGACTTCAAATATAATAAGAAATTGCAACAATTATCTCTGTGTGTTTGCTCCCACTGTCCCCTCCCAGTGCTGCTGTGTTAAGATAAATTATTTGAGCAATTGAAATATTCAGAGCTAGAAAGGAAAATTTTATAGGTGAAGATAAAATAGCATTTGCAATATGACAACTATTAAAGCTCTGGCCTGCAGATTGCTGGCAAATAGTCTATTCTCTAGCTTGTCAAAACAACCCATTTTCCAAGCATGTTCAGAGCTTGCCCAGATCTTCAATTATACCAAAATGTCAGGTACTGGAGAAACAAAAATATTTTGAAAATGATCTGCAATGTACATTGTTTTGTTGAAAACCTAATCAAATGGGGCCAACCTGTCAATGTCAAGAAATGCCCTTTGGCTACAAGGGGTAGGATGCAGACCTGGCCACCCGCTCACCAGATGCAGGAAATGAATTTAAAGTACCTTGGTCATTTGTCCCAAGATAAAGAACAATTGCCAAATATTTTATCCCAATTTGTCAGCCCTGCTCTGTTCCAGTGAATTCCATCAATCCAAGGCCAGTCACACTGTTTATTCTCTCCAGAACAATAAGGTTAACCCAATAGGTTTATTTGTTTAAGTCATCTGGTGAATTCTTCTAAATTATGTCTTGTTTCTAGTACTGCTTTCATTTTGCATTCATGTAAGCTTTTGCTGCAGCTGCTTGAGGAGAAAAGGAAAGAAGGCTCTTGTGGAGCAATGAAAAGAGAATACATTTTTAAATTTTCCTTTCTTTCTCCTAAAATTAGCACCTGGCATATGGAATATTCAGCAGGTGGCTCAGCAGGGACAGGCTTATTGTTTTTCATACCTGCCACTGAGATGTTTGACATTTGGCTTGCTAAGGAACAAGACTTTTGAGGCCATCACTCTCTCTCTCTCTGTATGTGTGTGTGTGTATGAGTATATGCTTGTGCTGTGGGCATGCTGAGGAACAGCTCATAGAGGTCTCTTGGAGGAGAGAGTACACGAGACAGCCGCTATTAACAAAATAATACAATTAAGAAAAATTAAATACTAAAGAAGGGAGTATGTTTGCCCACATTCTATACTTTTATAGTTGAATAACTAATTCAAATCCTACTAGTGTTAGAGAATAGGAAACTACTTTGTGACTTAAAGAACTCCAGGAATTACACTTTATAATATAATAGGAATACTCTGAATATTATTTGGAGACCCAATTTAAAGTTCACTGAGGTAACTTCCCCCAGTTGTATGAAAAGCAGTCACTGAATTAGCATTCCACAAACATTTATAAACACAGCAGTTTGTGTCATGCACTATTTTAGGCAATGGAGCTTTAAAGAAAAAAGTAAAGTTTCAAATTTGAAGGAAATTTAGGTAGTATAATAAACTAACCATGGATATGGGCAATGGGAGAGATAGAAGAATTTCAGATAATCTCTCAGTTTCTGGCTTGATGCCTAGGTGAATGATTGAATCATTAATGGTGCCTGACAAAAACCACCAACTGCTTATCTAATAGCCACTCTACAAATTTTGTCTAATAAGACATAATGATACAAAACATAAGCAGATATCTTAGCAGGGAGCATCCATGAATATTCTCTAAAGTACACTGACTCAGCAGGGTGGCAAGCACTTTTTCTTTACCTTCCTTCTTTCTGCCTGTTTGGAGCACCAGCAGCCAGTTTGTGACCATGAGGTAACTTGAAGATAGACACTTTGTGATAAAAGATTGTAGAAGAAAAATATGGATTCCTGATAATTGGTGAGTCACCATGTTAGTCCTGGGTTGCCTAATTCTGAAGTTTTATTTTGATAGAAAAATAAATATTTATCTTATTTAAGCTACAATTATTTCAGGTTCTGTCACTAGCCATTGAAACTAATCCTGACTGATACTTCATTACAGAAAAACAAGTTACTTGGGGCTTTTTTGGTAGGTGGCAGGGTTAAGAGAAAGTTCAGCTTTGGATGTGTTATATGTGAGGTGCTGGTGGAACACCCAGAAACACTTGGAAGCCCAAGCTAGAGATATAGACTTGGTATTGATCCAAGTGGGAGGCTAACGTCTACAGCTTATCATTTTCACTCAGTGATTCTTAATTTTCTTCAGATCATGCCTATGGTAAGAACTTTCTGTTTTTCATTTCTGAGCATTTAACTTGCACTTTACCTTGAATACAATAAAGGCAATCTTTATTTTGCATGGCAATGCAGAACCAAAAAAATGAGCATGCAAGATGAAATTATGCAAAGTGATTTAAATAATGGAAAAATTATGATTGCTTCATGAGTTTTAAAATTTTTGTGAAATTTTAAAACTCTGTCAGTTATACATGTACAGAGAACAGAAAAAATAGTAAAGCTATTATTTACTTAGAATATTGGAATTTAAGGCACTAGAAACATTGAGAATTAAAGTGTTTTATTTGTTAAAAATGTATCGAGTATTTTCAACACTGCTTGCCTTCTTCTTGCTGATAACTTACTGTATAGGGAGCGAAGATCTTTCGTATGCCCTAGTGAATTGTCATACTCCTTCCTAAGTTTGGATCAACTTCCAACATTTTATCCTTTGCACATTCATATTGTGAAATATCTCCAAAAGTTCCCTTAACGTGGAGGTTGTTTGGCCTGTATTACTTCTGGGACATCTTCATCCTTTTTGTCACAACTGCTTTCCTTCTTTATGTTGATAAATGTGCCTTCACTAAGTTCCTCTGGCAGCATATGTAGAGTCCCTCAAATGATGACAGTGTCAACATTCCCACTGTCAGCTATTTATTCTATAATTCCATTTATGTTTGATACAAAATTCACTTCCAGCAATGTCACTTTGGGTTATTTGCTGTACTTTCATCTCTGTTGGCCAATTCTCTCTTCTGATTGCCCATTTTTGTAAAATGTCATGTGGATTTATCACTTGGAGACAAGATGGTAACACAACTACACACTTTTGCTCTATCTGTGAACTGAATAACAGATGCAGAGTGACCAGTCACTGACAGACTGAAGTAAGTGGCGTGATTGGTCACTGATCATGGTGTGCATCTGTTATTTACATAGTGATTTGTGGACTGAAGAGCTAGCAACAAAGTTTGTACTTTATGCAATTACTGGACTGAACTGAACCATGGTAACTGAAATGTGAACTGTGATGTTGGAGGACTAGGTTATTTAACTAAACCATGGTAACAGGAAATCGTGCATGTCAGAACTATGCAAAGTGAGGCCTGTCTTCCTACGATCAAGTTCAGCACTGGTGAGTAATATCTAGATATGTTCATGTAACATTCATTCTCTCCTTTTCATACCTGCTCCTTCTACTCATGTTTTAGCCATATCATTTTTATTAGTATTACTTCCAGAGAGTGATAAGGGGAATTTTCAATGCATCCTAAATCAGTTTTGCAACTGATAGTTTTGATATATTGGCTAAAATGGGGAGGGAGGGCTTAAATTATCCTTAATCATATATTTTCCAGCCTGTTCTTATATCCTATAACCATGGACTGCTGAATTAACATGGCTGTAATAATGTTTTGTCATAAAGAATTTTTTTATAACAAATTGTGTTATTAGACATTTTTACTAATCAGAATTATCTTTTTACTCATTCATTCAGTAAATATGTGCTACACACTGTACCATGTGCTTGGAATATTTGTATCAGTGAATAAAAGAGGCAATAATCCTCGCCTCACATTTTAATGGTAGTTGTGATGGGGTGGAACATGAGGCAATAATAAAGCCTGCTAGTGTTGTAGTGCTGTCAAGTTATGACAAGGTTATAAATGGAAAAAATAGAGATATTTAAGAACATACTTTAAAAAAGTATAACTTTGACCAGATGATCAAAATTAATACCACTAACACAGTGATATTATGGACACCATGTATCTCTAGACACAATACCCTATGAAGGACAAAATATCATTATGTAATATTCTGGCCAGATATGTATAATTTGAATCTAATCATGAGGAAATATCAGATAAATCCCAAATAATGAACACTCTATACAAAAGGAAGTATTCTCCAAAAATGTCAGTGTCATAAATGCTGAAGTTTTTTGTTTCTTTTTTTAAATCTCAATTTTAGTGCTTTTTATTGCCAAGAATTCTTAATTTTACCAAAGGATAATTATTCACATTTCTGTATCTGTAGCAAATTTTGACTCATTTATTTACGAAATATCTTAAGCACTCATTTTGATACTGTTCTGGCTACTTTCTTAGCTTGGATCATCTAGGAAACAGAGTCTGAGCAAGTTTTAGGACTAGCACTTCATTGAGAGGTCTGTAATCTGAGGACATCAAGAGTGAGGATATAAGCAAAGGAGGCAGAAAAGGAGGGAAAATAAATTTAAGGATGCATTACTGAACTGGCCACAGTTTCATGAAGAGGGATAGTGAAGATGTCTCTGGGAAAACCAAATGTAGAAAAGAGCCTGAAACAAAGCTTATTTTTAACACTTTATTTACTTTATACCACATTTGATCATTCAGTGCTTCACTGAGCATCTGCTGGTTTGATATCAGAATACTACTGAGAGTTTATCCCTAATTCACGATCTCATGGATATCTCTACATCCTGTGTTGAGTTTTTCTGTAGAGAAGTCCTTTCAAGTGCAAAGGATCTTCCACCTTCCTCTTTATTAAGGAGAGCCAAGTGGGCAGTTGAGGTTCCATTTCTATATAGGAGAAGCTTAATGGTTGGAAGTAGGTCTTAGACCTTGCACTCTACATGGAATGACAGCTAGTTTCTTGACTTCTCCTGAGTTAAGCCTTTATGATATTTACTTTTAAAACTGTTATAAATCTTAAAAATAATACTAACTAGTGAATATAACAAAAAAGAAACAGATACAGAGAACAAGCTAGTGGTTACCAGTGGGGAAAGGAAGGGGGGAGGGTCAAGATAGGGCTGGGGATTAAGAGGTATAAACTACTATGTATAAAATAAATAAGCTGTAAGGATATATTGTATAGCACAGGGAACATAGCAAATATTTTATAATAACTATAAATGGAGTATAACCCTTAAAAATTGTGAGTCACTATGTTGTACACCCGAAACATATAATATTTAAACTATGCCAATAAAAATTTAATTAATTAATTATTTTAAAAAGAAAACTGCTATAGACTTATATTCAGATGAAAGTAAAAAAAAAACTAATTCTAAAGCCAAGTAGAAAAATGTGAGGGTGTTAATATGTTTTGGGGATACCCTGAGCCCACTTCCCTTCACTGGCTAAAAAGGCCAGTTTTAAGCAAAATGGTAGCATAGTGAAAGAATTTCTTTTTGCTCTTCTTCCACTCTCCTCTTTCACCATGTCTCTTCCCCTACCCCCAAAATACACAAGTGTCTGGAAAACTCACGCTGCTCCTTGCCTGTCTGTGGCACTCTACCCCCCGCCCCCAGCTTGCCCTTTCCAGATAGTGCCTTTTACTCTTAACCTCCTGTAGGAGTTTGATAGGGCTGTCATCACAAAATACCATGGACTGGGTGGCTTAAACAACAGAAATTTATTTTCTCACAGTTCTGGAGACTAGAAATCTGAAACCAAGATGCCAGTAGGGTTCATGTCTGGTGAGAGCTCTCCCCCTTGGGTTGCAGGGTGCTCATATGGCCTCTCTTTGGTGAGTGCATGAGGATGGTGGTGGAGGGTGAAGAGCAGTTCTCTGGTATCTCTTCTATATGGACACTAATCCTATCAGATCAGAACCCCACCCTTACGACCTCATTTAAACTTAATTACCTCCTTAGATGCCCCATCTCTAAATACAGACACACTAGGAGTTAGGGTTTCAGTATGCGAATTTTGGAGGGACACAAATAAACACCCCCATCCTAAATCTTCCCTCAAACCTTACCTTCCCCTAGCATAACCCTTAGAGACTTGTTTTTTGCTAGGTGTCTATTGTGATGAACTAATCTGGGCTCACAGCCTAGTTCTGCTCTTACAGAGGGATTCACACAGGAAAGTATATAGACTCTTATTCTTTGGAGAATATCAGTTTGAAAAAAGCATTTCATTAATTATCAAACCATCAAGCACTGCTGCCCATGTCCAGCCCTCCACCCTAGCATTTGCTATATGTGGCCTCAGGGACCCAGATACTTGGTGCCTAGGCATCTTTTTTTCCATTTCTGGCATATATTGTTGGATTTTTTGTTATTAATTGTATCAATGATGTTCAAAGAAGAAACTACACATAAGAATGGGAACAAAGACATGGAAATTGAACATTCTAGATTTAATTTCCAGTTCCACAAATAATCTATGAATAATCCCAGAAAGAAGGTAATAATAAGTCTTATACTATGGTGACTTGTGAAGATAACTAAGATTTATTTATTATTTCAAAAGAGTTTGTGCCAGTTATCAATCTATTCCCTCTCAGCTCTAAATTCACCCTTCAGTACCTGCTCTGCAACATTTCTCCCTTACAATGAGCACATGTTAAACTTTATCTATAAAGAGCACAGGAGGGACATTGCAGGAGGAAGAGAGCTTCTCTTCCTGGTTCCTGATTGTTGCATACTGCTTTTTCTAGTTCCTGCTGCACCATCTATTAGTGGTGCAAATGTGTGGGGAGAGACTTCAGGCTCTACTCCAACCGCCCACAGTCCCTCAGCAACCTTGCAGACCCCAGCTCAGGTCTAGTGACCACCTCAGCGTTGTCCTTCCAATGCACACACCATGCACTCTGAGCCTCATGCTCACAACAAGGCCTCAACTCCCTCTAAGCCCAGCAGCCTTGGCTCACATGCACTGGGAAGGGAGACCACTTAGGATGTTCTCCCAGTAGACTAGGCAAGATATAATGACATCTTTTAACTAGGGCTATTGAAGTAGAGATGTTCCCTGCATCGTCAGGCAGACTCTCAACCACTGCGCCACCAGGGAAGCCCTGGTACTGTATTTTTTAACTTCAGCTGTTGGTTTGTCAGCATATTGGAAAGCACAGGTAGAAATTGATGACATTTGAGACATTTTTATTTCCAGGCATTTATACCAGCTATTATTACCATTTGATTTCCAGGTCTTGCCCTGACAAATTCACACTGATTAAGTGAAAATCAGCCTGGGAACTGTAAGGATGGGTAGGGTCAGGTTCCTCATGGCAGTGAGTTCTTGGCTGGACTCAAGCTCTCCCATCACTCTTTGCCCCACCTTGCTTCTCCCAACACTGATCACACATTAATTGAGCTCCTTTCCTTGCTCTATTTTTCTTCCCCAAAGCTATCATTATGTCTCATTCTATTATGCTATTTATTTTCTTATCTTTTTATTACCTGTCCTACCTCACTCCCATGTAGTATAAAGCTCTATAAAGTCATAGACTTCACTTGTTTTATTCACCCCTACTGTATCTGCTACCCCTGTACCAGAGGCACCTACACGGTACCCAATCTTGTTGAACAAATTAACTTGTCAGAAGTTAGCTTGGTTGAAACTGGAAAAATCACATAGTGCAAAAATTAGTTCATTTCCTCTTCAAAATTAAGAGGAGTATATTACGTAATGAATATAATTATTATAATAAATACACACAATATACTTGTGTGTCAGCACAAGTTACCACTAAGTTTTTTAAGAGATAGTATGCACTTCAGGGAGTTATCAATTCACAGATTACTCAGGCCTCTGTCATTGTCTCTGAGGCTGGACAGTTTGGAAGGGATATGTCTCTTCCATTTATATTTTCACCCTCAGTATGAGATCAGAAAAAGAGGACAAATATGGTAAAGGAACATCTGAAGGCCAACTCTAGGGGCACCAAATTAGGAATGATCTTCACAGACATCACAGATCCATCATATTCCCATTCTCATTCATTCATTCTCTGTCTGTCTCTCTTTCTTTCTCTAAGTTCTGACTTCCCTTGGCCAGCTAAACACTCACCCTATCCCTAATTTGCCTTCATTGCAGTATATCTTTCTCACCCCAGAATATGCTCTTAACCAATATGCCAATTTATAAAGTGTATTAAGCACATCAACCTATAGTTTGTTGCAGATGCTGCATTTTCCCCCCCTAGATTCTATTTGTCTTTTAATTTTGTTTAATTGGCTCCAGTACAGGAGTTGGAACTAAATAAAAATGTTAGCTCCAGTTTCTCCCTCCCTTAAAACATACATGAAGTAAGCATATACTTCAGATCAAGCACAATGCTGGGTACTGGAGATACAAAAATTAACAAAATACAATCTTTTTCTCAATGGGCTGACTCTTGCCTGGAATGATAGCAGTGCTGATACTGATGCAGATAAAGTAACTTTTTGTTTTTTCCTGAACATTCCTTCCTTGTCTCTGTCCTCAGGGGAAAGTAGAGGCTTGTTCACTTCTATCACTTCTCAAAGATGACCAACAGTATGTTTTCTAAATTTTATTATTACTTTATTATACAGTTTATATTAACTATATATTTGTGTACAGACATCTTCAAGGGTTAACTATGGAGCTTCTTTGTATAAAGACTCAAAGTCTGACAGTAATTGCCTCGCAGTGGCCTGCTTTTAGTTTTGGGAACATTCCAAGCTTTTTCTTCTTCAAAGCCTTGTTAATGCTCTTAGTATGTATGAGGCTCTGCTGGAATGATCTTCCCTTGGCTCTCAGGCACAGTTAGCTCTTCCAACATGAGGCCACCATAACCACCTGACATAACAGCCTATGCCACCACTATCCCCTATCATAAGACTCATTTGTTTCTTTCATATTTAACACAATTTTTAGTCATTTCAGTAGCTTGTTTTCATGTGGATTGTTTCCCTCACTAGACTATGAGTCAAATCCTTGTCTGTCTTGTCCACAGCCATATCCCCAATGTCTAGCAGAGTGCCTGGCATATAGTAGTTGTTGAGTAAATATTTGTCAGATAACAGGAAAAGTAAGGAGGAAGAGAGCAAAGGGGGAGGAAAGGAGGGACAGAGAAAGAAACCTCCCCAACCTTCAATCATCTTGTACTTCTTCTGAACTCCTAAAGGGTCTACTGTCTAGTAATCTTCAAAACACTTTGCTCATTTACCTCCTAAACTAATGTATTTAAATGATATATGCCCTCACACATGTTTAAATTGACATCTAAAATTTGTAGTCATAAGTTGAAACAAATGCAAAGGATAAACATCCTACATATTGTAAATATTAGCATTTAAAATAAATCTATTACATGATATTCTTTGAAATGTATCCAATGGGACCTAAATACAATAGAGATTTCATATCTACCACCATCCATTTTAAAAAGGCACAAAGGGACTTCCCTGGTGGTGCAGTGGTTAAGAATCCGCCTGCCAATGCAGGAGACACAGGTTCGATCCCTGGTCCAGGAAGATCGCACATGCTACGGAGCAACTAAGCCCGTGTGCTACAACTACTGAGCCTGCACTCTAGAGCCCGTGAGCCACAACTACGGAGCCCACGAGCCACAACTACTGAGGCCGCATGCCACAACTACTGAAGCCTGTGCGCCTAGAGCCCATGCCCCACAACAAGAGAAGCCACCACAGTGAGAAGCCCACACACCACAACAAAGAGTAGCCCCCACTCACCACAACTAGAGAAAGCCCATGCGCAGCAACGAAGACCCAACACAGCCAAAAATAAATAAATAAAATAAATTTATTAAAAATAAATAAAAAGGTACAAAGATTCAGCCATACCACTCCTAGACACCCTAGACTTCTCTCCTAGAGAGAAACTGGTATAGAGGTCCTCCACAGGATATGTACAAGAATATTCATAACAACTTTATCAATAATAATTAAAAGCTGAAGAGAAATCAACTAACTGTTCCTCAGCAGTAGAATGGGTAAATAAATTATGGTACGTACAAGCATACATACACAGAGATATTATAAAGCAATGGTTCTCAAACATTTTGGTCTCAGGACCCCTTTATACTCTTAAAACTTAATCGAGGACACTAAATTGTTTTAGTCTATTTGGGTGTTTCTATCAATATTTGTCATATTAAAAATTAAGACCAAGAGATTTTTTAAATTTTGTATTAATTTATTTTTAAAATAAAAGTAACAACATGGATAAATCTTGAAAACATTATGCTAGTGAAACAATCCAGACACAAACGGAAAAATATTGTTCCATGTATAGGAGGTACCTAGAGTAGTCAGATTCATAGAGACAGAATATCAAATGGCCATTGCCATGGGCTCGGAGGAGAGGCAAATGGAGAGCTTTTGTTTAATGTTAAAGAGTTTCTGTTTGGGAAGATAAAAAAAGTTTTGGAAAAGAATGGTGGTGACAGTTGCACACAATGTGAATGTACTTAAGGCCACTTAACTATACACCTAAAAATGGTTAAAATGGCAAATTTTATGTTATGTAGATTTTACCACAATTAAAAAGTAACAATAATAAATCCATTACATATTAATGTACATAATTTTACGACAACTATATTTTCTAAACAAAAATATTAGTAAGAAGAAATGGCATTACTTTAGATTTTGCAAATCTCTTTAAGTCTGGCTTAATAGAGGACAGCTGGATTCTAATATCTGCTTCTGTTTTCAGTCAGTCATAATATGTTATTTGGTTGAAGTATATGAAGAAAATTTGGCCTCACAAAGACATATAGTGGAAAAGAGAAGGATTATTCCAGTAGCCTTTTCAGAAAATTGCAAACAGTCTTCTTTAACACTACATCAAAACTTGGTAAGTGTGGGCTTCCCTGGTGGTGCAGTGTTTAAGAATCCGCCTGCCAATGCAGGGGACACAGGTTCGAGCCTGGTCCAGGAAGATCCCACATGCCGCGTACCAACTAAGCCCATGTGCCACAACTACTGAGCCTGCGCTCTAGAGCCCACGAGCCACAACTACTGAGCCTGCGTGCCACAACTACTGAAGCCTGTGTGCCTAGAGCCCGTGCTCCGGAACAAGAGAAGCCACTGCAATGAGAAGCCCGCGCACCGCAACGAAGAGTAGCCCCCGCTCACTGCAACTAGAGAAAGCCCGCACACAGCAACAAAGACCCAAAGCAGCCAAAAATAAAATTAATTAATTAAAATAAAACTTGATAAGTGGTAGTTTCTTAAAATATTGGTTCGCCAAAATATTCCAAATATTGACACACTTCATGGTATAGCAGAAAAGTCACATTTGTTAATATCACCACCAATCTCAACAGAAATGTCATGAAGTACTGGGAGGATGTTAAGTGAATATAAACATTCCAAATTTCTAATTTTTGTCTGGAAATGAAAATTTTAACAATGTCCACAAATACAGTCAGTTGTTTGCCTTGCAGGAGCAGGCTCACAAAATTTTTTTTGACAAAATACCTGCCAAATATCTAAGTCTGAGTAATCATACTTTGTTTTGGTTCTTTTAGGTAAAAATGGTGTTCTATGGAAAAGCGACCATTTCAGTTCACAACTCAATTGCACGAGTGCTTTCTCCTGAGACAATCATCATACATACATACACAGAAGTAATTTATGTGTACTTCCCATTTAATCACAAAGAATATTAAGAAGACATGCACTAATCTCAGCAACACAGGAACAAAAGGGAACTTCGTCAACCTGATAAAAGACTAGTAAATTTACTAGTTATTTCTAATATCATAATTAATGATAAAAGACTCCCTCCAAAGACTGAAAACAAGGCAAGGATATCTGGTTTCCTTGCTTCTACTCAATACTGTACTCAAGAATCTAGTCATGGGCTTCCCTTGTGGTGCAGTGGTTGGGAGTCCGCCTGACGATGCAGGGGACGCAGTTTCGTGCCCTGGTCCGGGAGGATCCCGCATGCCACGGAGCGGCTGGGCCCGTGGGCCATGGCCGCTGGGCCTGCCTGCCCGGAGCCTGTGCTCCGCGGCAGGAGAGGCCGCAGCAGTGAGAGGCCTGCGTACCACAAAAAAAAAAAAAAAAGAATCTAGTCAGTGTAGTAGGAGAAGAAAAAGAAAAAAAAAGCATATGAACTGGACAGGAAAGAAAAAACTGTCTTTATTCACAGATGACATAATTATATACATTAAAAATTTTCAGAAAGATCTACGAAAAGCCTGCTAGAATTAATAAGTGGGTTTAGCAGGTTCACAGGATACCATGCTAATATATAAAAATATATGCAATTAACAACTGAAAGTTGAAATGTAAATAACATATAATTTTCAAAAAATATAAAGTACTTAAAAATAAATCCAACAAAATTTGTGCAAGATTTCTATCCTGAAAACTGCAATATATCCATGAGAGAAACTTAAGAAGATGTAAATGAACAAAGAGATATACCATGTTCATGGATCTAAAGATTTAATATTGTTAAGGTGGCAATTTTCTCCAAACAAGTGTATGCATTCGATGCACTCTCAATCAAAATCCCAGCCTTTTTATAGAAAATGACAAACTAACTTTAAATTATATACAGAAAAGCCAAGCATCCATAATAACCAAATGAATTTTGATTTTTTTTCTTCTTCAGGTCTTTAAAATAGGCATGACTGTTTAAAACAAGAGTTTAAAACAAAGAGGCTGTCAGCATGGATCTTAAGACATTAGAAAAATAATAAGAGAACACTATGAACAACATTATGCCAACAAATTCAACAACATAGATGAAAAAGACAAATTTCTTAAAATACACATTGTATCAAAATATATACAAGGAAAAGCAGAAAATCTAATAGGCTTACATCTAATAACCACATTGAATTTATTATGAAAAACCTTCCCCAAAAGAAAACTCCAGGGCCAGACAGTTTCAATGGTGAAAACACCAGTTATACAAATGTTTTTCAGAAAAGAGAGGAGAGAACACTATTCACCTCATCTTATGAGGCCAAGTGTTATGGGCTAAATTGCATCCCCCAGAAAATTAATATGTTGAACTCCCAACCCTCATTACCTCATAATATAACCATATTTGGAAATAAGGTCCTTACAGAGGTGATTAAGTTAAAGTGATACTGTTAGGGTAGGGCTCTAATTTAATATGACTGTTGCCCCTAAAAGAAGAGGAAGTGGCACCAGGGGCATGTGCTTGCACAGTGAAAAGGCCATCTGAGGACACAGAATGAAGGCAGCCATCTGCAAGCCAAGGAGAGAGGCTAATGAGAAACCAAACCTGCCCACAACTTGATCTTGGACTTCTAGCCTCCAGAAGTGTGAGAAAAGAAATTTCTGTTGTTTAAAACACCCAGTCTGTGGTATTCTGTTATGGCAATCTTAGCAAACTAATACACCAACATAAGCATAATACCAAAACCTGACAAAGATGGTATAAAAAACTATAGATTAATATCTTTCATGGATACAGAGGCAAAATCCTTAACAAAACACGAGCAGACCAAGTCAATAGTATAAAAAAAGAATAAAGCTTCAAGACTAAGTAGGATTTATCCCAGTAACACAAGATTAGTTTAAGATTTTAAAATCAATTGTTAATTCACTATAGTAACAGACAAAAGGAGAAAACCTATATGATCATTTTAATAGATACGGAAAAAGCATTGAAAACATCCAACATTTATTCCTGATAAAAACTTCCAGCAAACCAAACATAATATGGAACTTCCTCAAATGAATATATGGCATCTATAGCATAATTAATGGTGAAAGATAGAATTGTTTCCTCTACAATGAGAACAAGGCAAATATACCATTATAACTACTTCTGTTCAACATTGTACTAGAGGTCCTAGTCATTGTAAGAAGGAAAGAAAAAGAAATAAATGACACTAAGATAAAAAAGAAGTAAATTGTCTCTATTTGCAAATTATATGATTATTAAAAATCACTCCCTGTGTTATTAAAAATCACTCCCTGTGTTAAAAATCACAGAGAGTCTAGAAAACAGTTACTAGAATCCATAAGTAAATTTAGCAAGGTCATAGGATACAGGGTTCATATAGAAGAATCTGCTAAAAGTAAACATTAAAGATATATCCTTATATCCTAACAGCAAACTTGGAAAATGAAATTTTAAAAGCCATTCCATTTACAATATCACCAAAAAATTATGAATAAGTCTAACAAAAGATCTTTATATTGGAAACTGCAAAACACAGTTAAAAGAAAGTAAAAAATATCTAAATAAAAGAGAGATATACAACCTTCATGGATCAGAGGGTTCAATATTGTTAACATAACAATTCTCCCCAAACTGTGGTATTGGTGAAAGGATAGACATATAGATCAATGAAACTGAATACAAAGTAAGAAACAGAGTGCGCACACACACACACGTGTGTGTGTGTGTGTGTGTGTGTGTGTGTGTGTATGTGGGGCAGGAGGGAGTGTTTTGACAAAACTGCCAAGTTAATTTAATGGAAAAAGGGAGAAAGAGTAGTCTTTCCAATAAGTAGTACTGTAACAACTGGATATTGGGTATCCATATATTTTTTAAAAAAGCAGGGGGACTATCAATCCTAAAGTCACACCATATGCCAAAGTTAATTCAAAATGGATCATAGTCCTACTTGTAAAACCTAAAACCATAAAACTTATAGAAAAGAGTATCACAGAAAATATTTATGTCCTTGGGTTAAGCAAAGATATTTCAGAAAGACATAAAGAGTATGAATCTAAGGAAAAAATAGTCATGCCAAGGTGCCAGGAGTTTTAACCATCATTGCTTTTGTACCATCGACAAAAACGTCAACACACTGAAAAAGGCAAATAAATAAAACCCTAAATGATTATGAAAATAATTTTGACCCATGGAACCCCCAGAAAACTCTCAGGTACCCCCTCCAGGAGTTCTCAGACCCCACTTTGAGAATAGCTATTTTGCAATAATTAAAAAGAATGAACTCTGATGTATGCAACAATGGATGCATCATACAGACATAATGTTGAACAAAAGAAGCCTGGAACAAAGGAGAACATACCATATGATTACACTTACACAACTTCCAAGAACAGGCTACAGTACTCTATAGTGTATGAAGTCAGAATAATGGTTAACTCTGGAGTCAAGGAAGAAGGAGATTAACTGAGAAAGGTCATGACGGGAGGGCATCACCTATATCTTGATTTAGGTGGTGGTCTGTGTATGTTACTGTATGGATGTTATACCTCAATAAAAATACAAAAAGAAGTAATATAAACAAGTCCTTCTTTAACAGTTTTATGTCTTTCTTTTTCTCCCTTGAACTTATATTTCAATTCCACTTCCTTACAGACTATTATCCTAATGAAATAGATTTCTATATTTTAAAGTCTTTTATTAAACATCCTCTAACATTTCTATGCAATATTCCTAGGCATATTCTCAAGTAGGTCAATTTTAAGGAAGAATTCATAGTGAAGCTAAGAATCCGGAAATTCTAGTTTGAAGATAATGGATTATAACATTCATTTGGCATTTCATACCTTAATTGTTAAGTATATTTTTATCTGTGTATGTCTTGTTTCACTAGAATGTTAGTTCCTTAAAGGCAGGGATGAATCTCGAGTCTTCCATAGCAAAGGACCTGGCATGCAGTAGTTGATGGCTCATTGATTTATTTTCTCATTCATTCAGGCAACAAAGATTTCTTTAGCATTTATGTGTAGGGTACTTGCTAGGCCCTAGACGTATAATAATGGGTAGATGTAGGGCTCAATAAATTCCTGTTGATAACTGATTGATAATTATCAGCTACATTTTAGAAAGCGTGTAATTCTCTTTTCTTCTGAACTCAAGTGCAGGTGCACTACAGGTCTGATTAACCCTGTCATAAAAATGGGGACACCAAGACACAGAAATTAATTAACTGCCTCACTTAGGGTCATGCACTTTGTCATGGCTTGAGTAAGGATTAAAACCATTACAGGTTTTTTCCTGGACTGAGGTGCTATGGGAATTCATTCAGATTGACTGGAGTTCATATTTCATTGAAATGCTCTCATTTCACTTGTGCTATATCCACCTTCCCTAACTCATATTTCAGGACCTGCAGTCTGAATCAGTTTACTTCCACTTCAGACACTGTCAAGATAAATTAGACACTGAGGGTCCATGGCACCCTCTGAAGCAGAAGTGCTATTAGTAGAAAACATATAAGCAGGTTTATTTTCAATATAGTGTAGCACTTTTTTGGAGAATGTATTTTCTACTATAAATGAAGTAGGAATAACAAACCTGAATGAATTTTGAAAACATTTAAAATTTGATTTTTACTATACATCCTCAGGCAAGCATAGCCAAAGGAAGGTAAGCAACAGTAAATATTTTTATCTCTGACATTGCATCTCCAAACCATTCTGCTGAATAAGATCTGGCAGGTCCCTGACTGTGAGCAGAGATAGGGTAACAACTCTGATGATACATAAACTTGTATCAGATACAGCCTCCATTTTTGCTGTAATCATCCATCTATAGCCTAGCCTGTTCAGCTGACAAGGCATGTTATTAATAAAGCCTACTGTACCATAAGTGCCCTGCCCTATGTGGTATTTATATTGTTGGAAACTGTAATTGTCTGAAACAATGGCCTCTGTGAAAAGATGTGATATGTTTTGAGCTGTGTAAAGATCAAAATAATTTAGACTAATAATGGTAGCTGTTTGTGAAGGATTAAAACAGGGGTTATGCTGCAGAGTTAATGACTCGGGCTTGCTTTCAACGTTTTACTTCCATTCTGGTCCCTGTGAGATAACCTGGAATTTCATGCCAAGTTTCCCCACCAGAATGTAAACTCATTGAAGGCAAGGAACTCTGACTTATTCACCAGCATCTTCCCAGCACATAACACAATACTTGGAAAAGAGTCAACACTGAATATTTGTTAAATGAAATAAATGAATGAATATGAGTATAGGGAAGAAATGGAACAAGTTTCAGGTTCAAGCCATTATCAGAGTTCCTGCAGGTTGTGACTTGGAATAGTAGAGTGGGACCCAATCTCCAGGAGATCAGTACTAATGGGGAGGGAGAAGGTGAAATGGAAGCAGTCTGAAACCGAGTAGCTGAGGATACCACGTGGCACTCACAGATTGCTGAGCCAGACATAAAAGTTCTGGGTAAAGAACTCTGCTGGGAAAGAAGAAGCTTGCCCTAGTTCCTCACCTCTCCACCCTCACCTGATAGGATTTAGATGAGTTCTTGCATCTTTCAACCTGGATTCTCCTGAGACAACAAAAGGGGCTTCAGATCTCCTCTAATTCTCACTAACGGAGTGCTAGGTAGAACAGCCTGCAAGTGATGGCTTGTGGCTTAGGGACCACTGTGAGTGGCTAGGATAAGAGCAAGGTCTTAGATAGATAGATAGACGGAGGGCCAAGTCTTGAAATGGAGCCAGATTACCTCTCCATTGAACTAGTAAAGACAAAATATGAAGGAAGATTTAAAAATTTAGAAGTAATGAAGGAGAGTAGATACAAAAACATTTTGAAGTAGAGAAAAAGAAAAATGAAGGAAACTTTTGAGACCTAAGCTGCAACCACTTTTCCTAATTTCTTTCCTTGCAAAATCTGATATTGTTTGGATCACACCCTCCTGCATGCTCATGGAAGGTAATTTCCCTTCCCAGTATGCAGGGTAGATTATGTTTGGCCTCACAGCATGCGAGGTAGATTATGTTTGGCATCGTTCTTTCAACAAGTAATTAGTTTAGGATGTGTGTTTGACACAAGTCTGCCCAATGGGACTCAGTTCTACTAGAGGCCTCTAGGAAAGGTTAACCTTCCTTTATTATGAAAGAGACAGAGACAGAAAGAAAGAAGTGGGAGACAATATCCCTCTTTGTTGGATTCCCTTGACTGCATTTGATGCCAAGAAATGCTGAAGATATGATGCTGCCTTGAAGGGAGATAGCAGGAGAAATTACCATCGTCTGAGGATGCCAGAGTAGAAAGAAGAAATCTAGTTGGGGCCTCAGTGACATACTTGAGTTACTCAATTAACCAGTAAAGGAACCACCTTCCTCCAAACTTCTTATTTGATGGGATAATAAATTCCTTATTTTTCAAAAGCTACCTCCAGTCTGGTTTTCTGTTGCTTGCACTTACATTGATAGCTTGACTTTTCTAATAAAGGTGAGAGCATGTGTTATGAATGTGAAATGCGGGACTTGAAAAGTTTGAAACAGATATTTCAGCTTTTACCCATAGCCTCCATCTTCTTATCCCTTCCCCACTACTACTGGACTCAGACAAGGGCCAGGAGACACAGGACTGGATGTAAAGGGACCTCTCCCTTCTCAAGACTTAGTCTTTGTTTCCGGCTCAAGCTCAGTGTGTTTGACTCTTCCTGAAGACATGTTCTGTCTCAGGAAGCTCCTCATTCACTCCAGTAAACAAGCTTCTGGCACCTTGCCCCATCAGTTCCTCAGACATACCCAGGTGTGTCTGAACCCCAAGCCACAGCTTAGGCTCAAGTGGGGAGCAACAAGCACAGCACCCTTCTGTACCAATATCTAGCAAGGCTCTGTGGCCCTTGAGCAGAAACAGAATTAAAATGGTCAAGACTTAATGATGGGAACTGGCACAGGTATGGGATAAGGTCTGAATGCAGGAGTTAGCATTGACCCTTGAACAATACAGGTTTGAACTGCAAGGCACCACTTAATACGAGGATTTTTTTCAATAAACATACAGAACTCTTATGAAGACCACACAGCACCAAGCTTAGAACTCCGCATCTACAGTTAGTGTCAATACATGTATATTAAGTTTAATTTAATGAGCAGGTTGTGGGTTGAAGGTCCAACGGTTTCCTTTTACAGACTCTTCTGTTCAGAGAGTGTCTTTCAACTACCACCACCTTCCCCCACAAAACAAAACCTTCAATGTTTTTACCTCAGTTATCTAAGTTTATTTTAATAATATACTTTGAAATTGGAAGTGGTAGAATAGTTTTATTTAACTTACCAGGAAGAAATCGAAGACACAAAGAGATGATGTGACTTGGCCACGGTCCCAGAGGGCATGCGTGGCAGAGCTAGGATGGTCTCTAAGTCCCTGGGGGCTCTCAAGCCATTGTTCTGATGTCCCTGTATGTAATTGTTTTGACAGCAATTTCCCTGGTTCTCTCACTAGCCTGCTAATCACGCACGTCAATCACATGCAGGAACGCCATGGGCCTAGGGTCAGCCACAGTCTCAGGAGGACGTAATTCAAAAGAGAAAACAAGGCACCACAGAGCACTTTCTCCTTCCAGCATGTATGTCAGTTGTGGCCTCATGAGTCTGACAATGTGTGCAGGAGAGGATGTTTTCTTTCCCCCCAGAGGGAGAAAGGCTATATCAAGTGTTCTGACCACAGCTGAAAACCAAGTGAGAAATCCAGCAGTTTAAAGTCCTCTGACTAGAGAACACTCAATGATATGGGAAGAGTTCTCCACCCAATCTCTAAAAAATCAGGAGGGCTGTCCTCTTTCTTCCTCCTCAACGACAGTCTCCGTAGTTTCACTCCAGTCTTTTAAGCGACCCTGAGGGTGGTGAGGCTTAATGTGAACCTTGACACAGATGGTTCACACTAATTACTCTTCTCCTGCAGACCACTCGGCCGTCCTTCCTCATTTCACTTTCACTTTGGCGAGCAGCACCGAGGGGCCCAGAAGCCACGGTCCAGGCCCAGTCCTGGGAAAAGGCCCCGAGGAACCGCGCGCGTGGAGCCGGGAGGGCGGGGCGGGAAGGGGAGCGTGCGCGGGGGTGAGGCTGTTCGTGTGAGGCGTGGATCCTGGAATGCGCGTGTACGCGGCCCGCGAGCACCGCCCGCGCAGCGCCGATTGGCCGGGGGCGCGCGGCGGGGGAAACCCTTGGCTAATCTCCTGCCACTCAGCCGGGTCGACTTCGAATCCGGACCTCAGCGCCCGCGCGGAAGGACAAATAGTCCCGGCGGCGGTGCCGCGTGCCCCTCCAAGGCTGTGCTTACCCCGCCCGGGGCTGCGGCGGCCCAGAGGCCCGGGCGGCGGGGGAGGGGCGTCCTCCGCAGCTCCTCGACCCCCGCCCCCTCCTCGCGACCAGACGGGTGGATTGCGCTCCCTTGGGAAACGTAATTGGATTCCGGGCTCCCTCCAGTCGGGATCAGCGGAAATCGGAGGCTGAGCCTGCAGTGGGAGGGGCGGGTGGGGAGAAACCGCCGGGGAGGGAAACTTGGTGAAAACACCACTATGCCTTGAAGTGTCGGCGTGCTGGTTTCTGTGCAGGCCGCGCTAGAAGGTTGGGTGGTAACGAAGGATCAGTGAAGATTGCCCCCGGTTCCCTTTTCCGCCTGGCATGTGACTCCTGCCCTCTCCACATTGTTATTCTGAAATTCACCTGGATGCCGATCCCCGGGAAGAAAAATATTTTGGAACCTTTGAGACTTTCAGACACCACCACTTCGTTTTTCTCTCAGAGCTCTACTTGGAGCTGAGATGGTGAAAGAACCCTGTCCAGTCTGGGATTTGGAGATGTGTCTTCTTAACGGGGTAACTCAGGAGAAAATAGCATTCTTACCAGAATCGTCCGGGAACGAAGAATATCTTAAGTCCTTGCTTTAGCAGTAGTAAACTTCCCTAATTCCCTTTCCCTTGCGGAGGTGGAGCAAAAGTGGGAGCTTTAAGCAGAGTTTTTGGCTGAAATCATAGGAATGTTCTAGGAATTTAAGAGACTAGCTCACCCCTCTTGTGATGTTCCCGCCCCCCGTCTCATTTACTGCATTTCACTCATTCATTCATCATCAAGCAAGCTTTCATTGGGGACTTTCTATGTGCCAGGCTCTGTTGTACTTACCAAGGATACATCAGTGAATAAAACAAGTACCTGCACTCATGGAATCTCATTGCAATTCCTCCAGTGGGGGAGACAGACTATACATTTACATAAACAAATAGATACACAATATAATGTCATGTAGCAGTAAGTGCTGTGGGGACAAAGCAGAGTAGAAGGACACACAAGGATGCAGGTGGAAGTAGTGCGTTTATATTTTAGCTAAGTTGATATAGAAGGGCCTCTCTGAGAAGTTATGTTTAAATAGTGGTCTGAATGAAATGAGGAAGAAAGCCAAGCAAAAGTTTGGGGGAGAACTTTCCAAGCAGAGACAAGAAGAAGTGCAAAGGTTTGGAGGCAGGAGAATGGTGAGTTTGAATTAGTAGGAAGCAAGGAGGCCAGTGTGAATGCTGTGCAAAGATCAGGAAGAACAGTTGTAGATGGTATTTCTGACTTCCTTCTGGCTCTGCTCCAATCACCTGTGAGAATAATCATTCTAAATCTTTACTTTTAGCACATCTCTTCATGCTTCAATAATTTCATGGCTATATTTTTCTAGTGCATTAAATTTACTCTTCTGACTGATTTTGTTCTGACCCCATCTAGTTCCCTCTTACCCTATAAACTACTCCTCAATCTACCCCTTCAATTTTAGTTGGATCTGCCCCTCAAGAATATTCATGTTCACTTATTCCTATGTATATTTATTTATGGATCTACCCTCACACAACTTAGTATTGATTCAGTAAGGGTTTGTGGTTGCAAGTGACATAAAATCCAACTCAAATTGGCTTAAGTAGGGAAGAGAATTTATTGGCTCACATAACTGAAAAGTTCAAGATTGAATAAAAAGTTCAAATTATGTTATCAAGATTGGAATTCTCCCTGATATGTTGGCTGTTTCCTCTGCTGTTGGCTTCATTCTCAGGCTCCACAAATCAGCAACCAGCAGCTCTAAGCCCACACTGTCCTCACTACCTGCAAAAATTGTGTCCATTCCTAAACCAATCACTGTTGCCCAGAGAAGATGCTCAGATTGGCCTGGTCTGAATCAGAAGCCCATCCCAGAAGTTGAGCCTTTTAATAACACATGAATGGCACAAAAAGATGATTCCACTTTAGAAAATGGGACTATGGTTATCAGAGGAAAGGTGGATATGTCCTGGGTAATGGAAACAGAGGACATACAACACATCCCTCTTCTTCTGTTGATGTCCCCAAATATTCCTCTTCTATATATGCCTTTAAAAGTGTTTATGGGGCTTCCCTGGTGGCGCAGTGGTTGAGAGTCCGCCTGCCGATGCAGGGGACACGGGTTCGTGCCCTGGTCTGGGAAGATCCCACATGCCGCGGAGCGGCTGGGCCCGTGAGCCATGGCCGCTGAGTCTGCTCGTCCGTAGCCTGTGCTCTGCAACAGGAGAGGCCACAACAGTGAGAGGCCCGCGTACCACAAAAAAAAAAAAAAAAAGTGTTTATGCCTACTCAGTGCAACAGTATTTTTTCCCACCACAAATGTACTCACTTCCTCCCCAAAGAGAGAGGATCCAAAGATCATCTAGTTACTGCTGATAACTTCAAGTCCAAGACAGCAGGATAAATCATGTTTCCCCAGCTTGTAGCAATATAGTTCTTCATGGTCTAGCAACCTAAGGCTACATGATAAAATTAGCTACAAAGTACTTAATTTGTAATAGAAAAAGAAAAAACTTACATTTGGAAAAATGACTATGGCAAACACACAGTGGTCTCCAATTCGTTGGATATATCGTATCTTGCTGGACAGGAATAGCAAAGGCTTCCTACCATGAGAGAAGAAAAAGTTCTTTGATCAATCCATCTGGCTGCCATATGTTGTGCTCTTGGAGAATCTCTCATCCATTGTTCTTCCATGCCATATCTGTAATGGACAATGGGGAGGATAATCCTGCTAGGGACCATACCTCTTTAGCATTCTGCTTCTTAATACAGTGGGTGTTGAAAAATCACTTGCTATGGCAGAGATAACTAGCTTTCACCAGCAAACAGCTGGGATCCTCTTCTGTTATGTAGAGTTGTTGCTAGGAAGTAGCTATATAGTCAGTGACTATATTTCCCAGCATCCCTGTTAATCTTGGTAAAGTCATATGACTATCTCATTGAACTATGATTGGAAGTGGTGTGAATCACTTAATGTGGTTAAGAACCAGGTAAGCCTTCTCTGGTCTCTTTTTCCTCCTATGGCTGCACTGAAAGGACTCTAAGACCCTGGAGGATACATAAGAGAGCCATGAGATGGAAAGAGTCTGAGTAACTAAATGACCTTGTAGAAGACCACCTGCTGATCAGGAATACTGATATTGGACTCTACAAAAGTGAAAAATAAACATTCGTTGTATTAAGCTACTCAGGCTTCTCCATTACCTGTTACAGGGGTAATTAGCCTCGGTTTTGTTCTCTAGATTTAAGGTTTCTCTCACAATATAATTTCCTTTACTTCTCAGTAAGCTTGCAGTCTATTTGTATGTCTCCAGTTCCATGGTGGAAAAAACTCCAAAGCCAGAGGTCATGTAAAACTGCAGTCTTTGCATCTAGATTCTAATATGGCTATTTTTGTGTTTTGGTAATAGGCCTTGGTAATCTCCTCCCTTAATGGCCTCCATTTTGGTTTCTCCCTGAGAACAATTTGAAACAACAGCCACTGGTTTTGCAAGGGGGCTGGAGGGGGTGGGTGTGTGGGTGTAATGGCATAGTAGTGCTGGAGGAGCAAAGTGAGATAATTATCCTTCTAAGCAGGCAGGAATTGCTTGAGAGAGGACTGGGTGTGTGCAGACTTCTTCTAAGTGCCAGTCTTTTCCATGTCTTGCCTCCATTGGTATCAACATTCTTTGGGGGCTTTTCCACCCTTAATGGCTCCGGATTATTGAAGTTTCTGTCATATTCGATTGCGGTCTATAAGCAAAAATGATCATTTGTAACAAAGCAGTATTTTTTTTCTCTCTGCCTTAGATAAATAAGGCTCAATCCTAAACCTGAGTCTTTCTCACAGGACTTAACTAAAAGCCAACATGTAATACTTGATGTACTCTAGTATCTGTACTCTAGTATTTGGCCCTTTCACATTTCATACTTGATAGGCACATTTCTGAATCCTAGTATACAACAGGTGCCAGTTTAACCTACTACTTTGCTATTGAATTCCCAGCCCAGTATAGATGGAGCCTCCTCTGAATCAACTGATTCAACAGTTTAAGGTCTTTCTGTTACTAGTCCCCACTCCCAGTACCAATTTATGAATTGTTAGACCTATTTTAGTTGCAGGTGACAAAATAAAAAACACAACTTAAACTGACTTATGCAAAAAAAGAATATTTTGGCTATTGGCTCATATAACTAAAGAAGGAGTGATATATTTAGCTTAAGGCATAGCTTGATCCAAGGGCTTAAGCAATGTCATTAGAATTCTATTCTGCTTCATCTCCTGGCTCTGTGTTCTGTGTTGGCTTCTTTCTCAGGCTCCATATGGTGGCTCCTGGCAGCTCCAGTTCACATAATCCTCACTGTTAGCAATCTCAGTGGAAGAGTGCAGGCCTCTTTCCCAGAAGTGCCAGCAATAATCTCCTTGTATTTTATTGGCTTTGATTAGGACGTGTGGCCAGAGGAATGATTACTCATGTTGTTGAGAGTGGAGTCCACTCCACCTAGAAGACATTGACTGAGAGCGATAGAAGAGGAAAATCAGGGTACGGTTATCAGAAGAATGAGTTGATGCCGAGTGGCAAAAAACCAAATGTCTCTCAGATACCAATGTGTAGTGTTTCCTAATTGCTTCACATGTGTTGGTTTTATCTCCTTCACTGGACTGTAAGTGTCTCTGGAGCAGGATCATGTATTATATGTCTTAACAGTGCCAGCCCAGCAGGCAGTCCTTAGATACTGGCTGATTGATTGCCTCTTCTTATAACACTAAAGATGGCACACTCAAAAGGGTAAAAAGAGCTTAATAAAGGGATAATTTACAGAGGTAAATATATAGTGGGAAGGGTTAAGGGAACCAACTAACAATGGTAAAGCACTTAAGGACTAGTAACAATGAGAAGCCTTAAGCCTGAAGGAGCAGGGGAAGGGAGATTTTAATGGAACCCAATAAGAGCTGTAGTTTGGAAGGGGATTTCTGACAAAAGCTGTGACTATAAACAGAGAAACATAGCCACTGCCAAATGTGGCCCATCAAAGGGCTGGGAAATAAACACTTGTCCTCTTTTTCTCCCACTCTTTAAACTTCTTTTGGTACCTCCTATAGGCCAAACCCAGCCAGAAGCTAGAGGACTTGGATAGTATGGTCTGTAGAGGTCAGCCTCCAGTGTCGAGCAAGGCAAATAGGATGAAAACGGGAAAATGGATCTGGAGGAGCAAATGGAAAATAACCAGGATATCCCTGTTATATTCTTTAGAGCAACCCTGAATAAAAACAATTCTATATGTGTTAACCATACAGCCTGGGTTTACCAGGAAAATATAATTTTACTCTTTCCAATAAACTTGTTAAATATATAATTAATGTGGTTTCATTTTTATAGCACTTTAAGACTTTAACATTCATGAATTCATAAATCATAAAACGTCTTTTGTTAGCCTATGTACTTAAAAAGTTATCATCATTGTATTGATATGGAACTCCTCAAGAATATTGTACCTGGCAATCCATCAGAAAGCCCTGGCACAGCACTTGTCAAATAGTGACAAATTTGATCAATGTTTGATGATTTGAAGAATGATTAAATGAATAAAGCATTTCAAGCTAGACTTTAAGTGGGAAACTAGATGAGTTTTCTTTGTTAGAGGTTGACGCTAACTATACATCTACCAATCCTTCTCTTAAAGTCTGACATTGGCATCGTAGCTCTTGATCAAGGTGTTATCTCATAGGAAATAGAAATGCGATAAATTTTCTCTGTCAATCTTTAGAAGTAAGAAGTTCTGTGATTAGCTGTCATGCTAATAAACTCACTTTAAAGTCCATTTCAGTTAAGGGACTATTATTTTTTTTAATCTAAAACTGGGTTTCTTCATGGAATTGTCATTCAAATGTAAGAAAAATAAATATACTTGCTTCAGTATATAAGCTGGCATTATAAAGTGTCAGTCCAAACTATTTCTCTAAAAGATTTTAGTGAAGCCAAAAAAACAAACTTTTGTTCTTTGGCAATCCTGCGTATATAGAGCTTAAAACAGTTTACAAAATGCTTTCACGTTTTGAATGAATTGAAATAGCTCAATTCATTTACTCATATAATAGTACTGAGTACTTACTATATGCCACACGTAATCCCTGCCCTCACTGAACTGGCAGTCTTGAGCAGTGTTTCTCAGACTTAAATGAAAATATGAATCCCCTGAGGATCTTATGAAAATGCAGGCTCTAAATCTGAGATGGGGCCCAATACTGCATTTCTAACCAGCTTCCAGGTGATGCTAATGCTGCTGGTCTAGGGACCACACTTAGAGTAACAAAAGTCTGATGGACTCATTTAATCCTTTCAACAACAACAAGTGTTTATCTTACTATCTTTTGTTTGTTTGTTTGTTTGGGGGTTTTTTTTGCAGTACGCGGGCCTCTCACTGTTGTGGCCTCTCCCGTTGGCGGAGCACAGGCTCCGGACGCCCAGGCTCAGCGGCCATGGCTCACGGGACCAGCCACTCCATGGCATGTGGGATCTTCACGGACCGGGCCACGAACCTGTGTCCCCTGCCTCGGCAGGCAGACTCTCAACCACTGCGCCACCTGGGAAGCCCCTATCTTATTATCTTGAGTAGTTACTATGTATAAAGCACTGTGCTATACATTGTAAACGAACAGTTCAGTTAGACATAGACCTCCTGGAGGCTCACTATATAGCTGAAAAAAAACTAGTGTAACGAATAATTATGGATGTGTGATTCTATTTATATGAAATATCCACTTATCTATTATAAATATCTATTTATCCAAATATCCATATGATATAATATGAACAAATGTAATAATAAACATGTAGTCTAAATGGAGCTCACAGACTCTAAGTGATTAGCCCTAAGTCACATAACTAGTTAATGAGAGGGTTAGCATATAAACCTAGTCCTATCAAGCTAAGACTGGTCATTGTCAGAAACCTCCTTGCCAGAGGCGACATAGAGATGTACGCCAGGAAATAGACATCCTTCCACCAAGTAGAGATCGCACCTGTCTCAGAATTGTCCTCACCCTGTAAGGCAGAGATCATCCTGAGTGGTGACCTTGGTGGCAACCATACACATACTGCCAGTTGATGGGCTGTGCCAGCTAGTGTCTGGCGGATTATTTGGTTTCATCAGTGTTCTTAGTTTCAAGCAACAAAAATCAATTCTGACTGATTCAGCAGCAAAGTGCGCAGCTCGCAGAATCATTATGAGGGTTGAAAACCAAGCTCAGAACTGCCCCAAATCATACTGCAGAAACAGCCCAGGAGAAGACTGCTATTACTGATGCTGCTCAACATGCTGGACTCTGCCGCCTTCCTCCACCACCAAAACTGCCCCGGGAACTTAACTTGGCAACTGCAATGCTTCAAGAGAAAGAACTGACTGCTGTCCTTGCTTCTTCGTGTTACTAGTTCTCTACCCAAGGCCATGCAGGTGCTTCTGATTGGCTGAGGGTGGGCCGTGAACCTGAATCCAGGGTGGAAGGGAGGACAGTAAAGTATTTGACAACTTCTTTCACTTTCTAGATAGTAAGAAATGGGATTAACTTTCTTTCAAGCCTCACATATCAGTAAGTTCTCCAAGCTCAGAGAGTTCAGATGCTGGGCTACCAAAAAACAAACAAACAAGACAAACAAACAAACAAACAAATATGTTCATTACAGCCTTGCACAAATAGTGGCTTATGGAGTAACAGCATCAACATTAAGCAGGAGCTTGTTAAAAATACAGAATCTCAGGTCATATTCCAGATGTGCAGAATCAGGATCTGCTTTCTAACAAGCAGCTGAGGTAACTTGTATTAGAAGTGTTGCTTTACATTATACAACATATATTCTTTTTAATTTTCAAGGATCAGTGACCAGTAGGCTTTATTAATCCATAGAGTTGCCAGATTTAGTGCAGGATGCCCAATAAAATTTGAATTTTAGACCAAGAACAAATCCATTTTTAGAATAAATATGTTCCATGAAATATTTGGGACATACTTATACTAAAAATTATTACTTGTGTATATGAAATTCAGATTTAATTGGGTATAGTATTTTATCTGGCAATCATGCTCATCCAAAAATTCTCTCTCTCCACAATGAATGGAAATGGACAGAAACAGTAATTGTCTACAGGAAAGCATTCATACTGGTTTTCGATTTCTGGCATGCTAGACTCTAAGTACTGAAATCAGAACATGGAAACTCTACACAGTTTCAAGTCTGCTCTGAGTTCTGCTTAAGTATTTAATGCTTGAGGTCCCCTAATAATATGAAGGGTGAATGTTCTGTTAACCCAAAATGAAAACTCTTTTGTTGGATAAGAGTTAATTTTTAAATATACCTATGAACTAACTTATTTAATGAGTTTTGACCAATATCACCTTTATCCCAAAGAATCTGACCACATGAACTGTGTAAATAAAGAAAATAAATGATGACAATCACTGTTGGCTTCCCTCTGGACACTGCTACTCTAATTTAATTTTCTTCCTAAAGAAAAGGGTTGCAGCCTATGCCCAGGAGTTTTAGAAAAATAGCTTTCAAATATTCTGTTTGGAAAAAAATTCACAATTTGTATGGAAACACTAAAGACCCCGAATAGCCAAAGCAATCTTGAGAAAGAAAAACGGAGCTGGAGAAATCAGGCTCCCTGACATCAGACTATACCACAAAGCTACAGTAATCAAGAGAGTATGGTACTGGCACAAAAACAGAAATATAGATCAATGGAACAGGATAGAAAGTCCAGAGATAAACCCATGCACATATGGTCACCTTCTCTTTGATAAAGGAGGCACGCATATACAATGGAGAAAAGACAGCCTCTTCAATAAGTGGTGCTGGGAAAACTGGACAGCTACATGTAAAAGAATGAAATTAGAACACTCCCTAACACCATACACAAAAATAAACTCAAAATGGATTAAAGACCTAAATGTATGACCAGACACTATAAAACTCTTAGAGGAAAACATAGGCAGAACACTCCATGACATAAATCACAGCAAGATCTTCTTTGACCCATCTCCTAGAAAAATGGAAATAAAAACAAAAATAAACAAATGGGACCTAATGAAACTTCAAAGCTTTTACACAGCAAAGGAAACCATAAACAAGACGAAAAGACAACCTTCAGACTGGGAGAAAATATTTGTAAACGAAGCAACTGACAAAGGATTAATCTCCAAAATAGACAAGCAGCTCATGCTGCTCAATATCAAAAAAACAAACAACCCAATTCAAAAATGGGCAGAAGACCTAAATAGACATTTCTCAAAGAAGATATACAGATTGCCAACAAACACATGAAAGGATGCTCAACATCACTAATCATTAGAGAAATGCAAATCAAAAAAACAGTGAGGTATCACCTCACACCAGTCAGAATGGCCATCATCAAAAAATCTACAAACAGGGCTTCCCTGGTGGCGCAGTTGTTGAGAATCCGCCTGCCGAAGCAGGGGACACAGGTTCGTGCCCCGGTCTGGGAAGATCCCACATGCCGTGGAGCAGCTGGGCCCATGAGCCATGGCCGCTGAGCCTGCGCATCCAGAGCCTGTGCTCCGCAACAAGAGAGGTCACAACAGTGAGAGGCCTGCGTACCACAAAAAAAAAAAAAAAAAAAAAAAAATCTACAAACAATAAATGCTGGAGAGGGTGTGGAGAAAAGAAAACCCTCTTGCACTGTTGGTGGGAACGTAAATTGATACAGCCACTATGGAGAACAGTATGGAGGTTCCTCAAAAAACTAAAAATAGAACTACCATACGACCCAGCAATCCCACTCCTGGGCATATACCCTGAGAAAACCATAAGTCAAAAAGAGGCATGGGGGCTTCCCTGGTGGCGCAGTGGTTGAGAGTCCACCTGCTGATGCAGGGGACACGGGTTCATTCCACAGTCTGGGAAGATCCCATGTGCCGCGGAGCGGCTAGGCGCGTGAGCCACGGCTGCTGAGACTGCGCATCCGGAGCCTGTGCTCCGCAATGGGAGAGGCCACAACAGTGAGAGGCCCACGTACAGCAAAAAAAAAAAAAAAAAAAAACAGGCATGTACCACAATGTTCATTGCAGCTCCATTTTACCATAGCCAAGACATGGAAGCAACCTAAGTGTCCATCAACAGATGAATGGGTAAAGAAGATGTGGCACATACATACAATGGAATATTACTCAGCCATAAAAAGAAACGAATTTGAGTTATTTGTAGTGAGGTGGATGGACCTAGAGTCTGTCATACAGAGTGAAGTAAATCAGAAAGAGAAAAACAAATACCATATGCTAACACATATATATGGAATCTAAAAAAAAAAAAAAAGATCATGAAGAACCTAGGGGCAGGATGGGAATAAAGACGCAGGCCTACTAGAGAATGGACTTGACACAGGGAGGGGGAAGGGTAAGCTGAGACAAAGTGAGAGAGTGGCATGGACATATATACACTACCAAATGTAAATAGATAGCTAGTGGGAAGCAGCCACATAGCACAGG
Source organism: Grampus griseus (assembly GCF_964374135.1). Lineage (NCBI taxonomy): Eukaryota > Metazoa > Chordata > Mammalia > Artiodactyla > Delphinidae > Grampus > Grampus griseus. The sequence continues at coordinate 100,459,166 of NC_139018.1, forward strand.
GAGATCAGCTCGGTGCTCTGTGTCCACCTAGAGGGGTGGGATAGGGAGCGTGGGAGGGAGACGCAAGAGGGAGGGGGTATGGGGATATATGTATATGTATAGCTGATTTATTTTGTTACACAGCAGAAACAAACACACCATTGTAAAGTCATTATACTCCAATAAAGATGTTAAAAGAAAAAAAGCATTCTGTTTGGGAAAAAGGCAGATTGTATGATATCTAAATTGGAATCAGAAGTATCACGTTCAAAAATTAAAGAAAACTTTTAGTACTCCAAAATGTATACCAATTGCATTTATTTGGAAGATAGTTTAATTCACTTTAAAATTTTAGCCAGTCAAAATATTTCCAGTCAGCCAAGTAGGGAATTTTGGGTGGCTGAGAGATTGCATCTATGTCACCTCTCATATTGTACCTCAGGGTAACCTAATAGTTGATGAGAAGAAATTTCTCTTTACAGAGTATTCCAGCTAATAATCGATGCAGAAATGACAGAATATCATCATATTGTAAACTGTAATGAAATGATGCAACTAGGAAATGATCATCAATAATGGCTAACTTCACAAAAAGAGAGACAAGCAGACATTACTTGCCTCCTGTATATAACATCACTATGGAATATTCTTGCCAAAAACCAAACTAGAATTTTATCAATCCTATATATATAAATAATAATTTGCAGAATTTACAGGTGGTACAGGAATATATTAAATGACACCAGGAGAGTTACAATCAGAAAACCCGGGCTATGGAAAATACTACAGGACAAGAAACACAGTTTTGCTTTAACAAATCAATTGAAAGAGGAGGGAGAAGCCATGGATTAACAGACTTACATATCAGACAATTCACTGTGTGGATCTTTTTTGGATCCCAGTTTAAACAAATCACCTGTAATAAAAAAAATTTGTGAAACAATTTGGGGAAATTTGATTTGAAATCACTCTCTTGAAGAGATATCTGCATTCCCATGTTCATTGTAGCGTTATTCACAGTATCCATCTACATTCAGTTCCATTCTGAATATCTGATATTAAAGCATTTTTATAAACATTGTAGATGTGATAAAGATATTGTCATTATAATTTTTAGAAGCATCCTATCTTTTAGATTTAAGTGCTGAACTGTTTGTGGATGAAATGATTTGATGTTTGCTTCAAATTAATATGGAGGTGAGGATGCTTGAATAATTGTTGAAGCTGGGTGGTAGGTTCAAGGGCATTCATTATACAATTCTTTCTACTTTTGTATGTTTGAAATTTTTCATAAGATAATTAGGTTTTAAAATTGTGTTTAGAGTATAATCTCAATTTTAAATTTGTAATTTAAATGCAGAGAATTAGTTCCCACTTGAGCATACGTCCTCCCCTAACCCCCACTTTCTTACCAATTACTCAATCACCTTAATGTTTTAAATAGTTCTCTAAGTTCTATGTGTACCTATCTCTAAATCAGTTCAATTCTATAGATGGAGAAAAAAAAAGGCAACACACAGATGACGTTATTGATGGGCCAGTTGCATTCTTATGCTCTGTTCTTCTGGGACCAATACTTTTTGAAATAGTCAGGAATAGAAGACAGATCTGTGGTGAAGAGACCCCTGGTTCTCTGAGAGAAGTTAACAGATCCTTTGGGGATAAGCCTATGATTTTGATCTCATTAGTATTCTGAGCTCCATTCAAGTGTGACTGACAGTCACACAAGTCAATACAGGAGCATTTTGGGAGAGCCAAGATAGAGAGTTTTTTTCTTATAGATTAGTGCTCCTGTTCTTACAGAGTTCACCAGAAAAACAAATCAGAGCACTTCTGATTCAACAAATGAGTGTAATGAAGCTATATTTCTAAGAAAACTGCATTATTGGGCTAGAAGAGAGATAAAATTCTAAATCGCTTGTACAAATAAAAAATGTTATTGAAGGAAATGCAAATATATTCTAGATGCTTATTAACTCTTTCATTTTCACTTTCTTTAATCTTAGGTCGACTCATAGCTACAGACTAAATGCAAGCTTAGAGATTTAGAAAGCAACGAATATTTATATCTTTGATGGTTTTAATCCATCAAGCATACTTCATAAAAAATAGAGTAAAATCAAGACGGAACACCATCAGACCGTTAGAAATGGAGTAGAAGAGGGTAGCAAAAGACCTGGAAAAGGATATCAGTCCCATCTAGTATTTTCCTCAGGTTTCATTCCCAATTCCAGAAGAAGTAATAGATGTTTAAAATATTCAGTGGCATCCTTTTATCATGCTACTGAATATAGTTTGAAAGCTTAAGGTGATATGTTTAAAGATTAGAAACAATAAAGAAAAATCCTGCGGGCTTATAATGCAAATGAAACAGGGAAAATTGTAGTAAGATATTTTGGATTTAGAGAAGAATGTGCCAATCACCAAAACTTAATGTGTAATTGCATAAAAATGCTGTTGCAGTGAAATTAGAAATTCAACAGATGGTCTCAAAATAAAATATTTCTGCAGTATATGAGAACAATTGTTCCCTAACTCCTCTCAAATGAAAGTGTGGATAATTAAGTGCAATCTAAATCATCCAATCCAAGTCAATTCATTTTATCAAATCACCCAGGGGAATGAACTCAAGAAAAGGCAACTTTCACTGAAAACACAATTTCTCATTTAATTGATTAGACAATTACTGAGGGATTATTGGGGTTAGAGAGAAGATACAGTTATTGATAAGAAAGAGAAAATACATCCTTTACCCCTGAAGAGCTCCAGTTGAGAGAAACTGAGAATACACACCTAAGAACTTGAGAATATTGACCATGTATTCTCCTGATTTTTCATAAATGTTAAAATAAGCAATAAATTCACTATAATAGACTAAATTTGTCAAAGATACCAATGACTTGTAAGAAAAGATTTATAAGATCTGACATGTGGTGAGAGCTGAACTTGGTGTCACCTAGCTTCTTTTTCTGGACTTTTCACCAGGAATAACTTTTGCTTTTAGAAAGCATCTTAAAATGGTTAATTTATAGGCATTTTATTCCTTTCAGCATTGCTCTACCTTGTTCAGTACATTTCTCTAATGGTCTTTATCTATTCAAGGTAACTATACTTTAGCAGCCCACTTCGTGTTCAGCTTTATTATTCTGAGGCATTATGGGCCCCACAGGGACACCATTCTAAGGCACTGTTTCTCAAACTTTAGTGTGCATCAGAATCACAGGAAGGACTTGTTAAAAATAGGTTGCTAGCCCCACCCTCAGAGTTTCTGAGATGGAGCTACACTCACAGAGTAGGTCTAAGATGCAGCCCAAGAATTTGCATTTCTAATTGGTTGCCAAGTGATATTTATACTACTGGTCCAGGGACCACACTTTGAGAACCACTTTCCTAAGTGATATCTATCTGCTTCTTCTCAGAAGTAAGAGAGGTGAAGTCACAAGAGGAGTTGAGGAAGCCAAAAAAGAGTTTTTTTACTCCCATGAAAATCTCAGGCCTGGCTCTGTCTGTTTCTCCTCTTTCTGGAGGGTTCTGGTATTGAGTGTCTTTTTAAGGTAGACACATGTGCTCATAATGGTATGATGGAAGTCAGGTTATATATTCAGGGAGATGTGCAGGTCACACTCACAGATTAAGGATTAATTATTTCCAAAATAGATAACAAGATAAAAAGTAGGAACTGAGATGGATCTAGAGATTGTCTTACTGAGTGAAGTAAGTCAGACAGAGAAGGACAAATATATGATATCACTTATATGTGGAATCTTAAAACAATGGTACAAATGAAGCTATTTACAAAACAGAAATAGAGTCATAGATGTAGAAAACAAACTTATGGTTACTAAGGGGGAAAAGGGGGGGGATAAATTGGGAGACTGGGATTGACATATACACACTACTGTATATAAAACAGATAACTAATAAGAACCTACTGTATAGCACAGGGAACTCTACTCAATTCTCTGTAATGACCTATATGGGAATAGAATCTTAAAAACAGTGGATATATGTATATATATAACTGATTCACTTTGCTGTACAGCAGAAACTAACACAACATGGTAAATCAACTATACTTCAATAAAAATTAATTTAAAAAAAAAACAGGAACAGAGAATCCATACCATATTAAAGCACATGTAATTAGTGCCTTCTCACTCCAACAAAGGAAAACTTCTACACACTAAAAACCCAAGTACTAGAGGGCTGGTAAATGATCAGAACAGGGACGGATGGCACTTCTTAAAATAACTGTTAGGAGTGTTATCAACTCCAGACACCAGGTTGCCTTTCCAGGTGATAAAGAATGTGCTTATCGCTGAGAGTAACAAGATTCTCATAAAATGTCAACCTTTAAACTCCTGATTATCCTCATTTTCTTTCATCTCCCACTTTTTTTGTTGATAATTGAACACAAGTTCTTTAACACAGTGAATTGGGACTTCCCTCGTGGTGCAGTGGTTAGGAATCCGCCTGCCAATTCAGGGGACACCGGTTCCAGCCCTGGTCCAGGAAGATCCCACGTGCTGTGGAGCAACTAAGCTCGTGCGCCACAACTACTAAGCCTGCGCTCTAGAGCCCGCGAGCTGCAACTACTGAGCCTGTGTGCCACAACTACTGAAGCCTGCGAGCCTACAGCCCCTGCTCCGCAACAAGAGAAGCCACCACAATGAGAAGCCCACGCACTGCAACGAAGAGTAGCCCCCACTCGCTGCAACTAGAGAAAGCCTGTGTGCAGCAACGAACACCCAACACAGCCAAAAATAAATAAATTTTTTAAAAAAGAGCTCTGCATATCAATAAAGAAAAGACTAACAATCAAATGACAAAATGGCAGCTCCAACCGTAGCTTGTTTCCTTGAGCAGGTGCCTAGGTCACAAGTCTGTGTCCTGGCTGCAAAGGGTCTTCAGAATTTTGGGCTCTAACTTACATGTTAGGAAGGCAGGAGTTATATCACGGGAACGTTCTTTAATACAGAAAGTCTGTTTAAAAGATGGTGGACGTTCATGACTATGACAAATATCCACTACCATTCTTTTGCACGTTCTATTATAATGGTGGTCACCACCTGGTCAAGGAAATTATGGATGCAAATTTAATTTCCATTTTCAAAAGCCCAGCTACTTACTTACTTAAACATTCAGTTGCTATTTTCAAGACTAAAGTGTCTTCTGTCATTCATTTACTCTTTCAGTTTTTCATAAGCCCCCAAAATATTTACTATGCACATACTATCTACTTGGCACTGTCTTCTAGGTGCTTGGAATACACTAATGAACCATACAGAAAAAAATTTCTGCCCCATGGAGCTTCCATTCTAGTGAGATGTCTTCAGTCGTTGTTGGTACTCCACATCAGTTTTCAAACTTTTATTCCAAACAAGGACAGGTTAAACAGATGGAGCAAAATAAGTAGTCCAGTGTTTGTTAGCTTTTCTAAGACAGTTCTATTAGTTGGCTTAGTTCCTAGGCACCTGCCTCTTCAAATACATAGCAAAGATATTTTAAAATCTGGTAAAAATATTTTAAAATTTGATATATTAAAAAATACTGGGAATTCCCTGGCGGTCCAGTAGTTAGGACTCTGAGCTTCCATTGTAGGGAGCCTGGGTCTGATCCCTGGTCAGGGAACTAGAAACCTGCAAGCCGTGTGGCGCAGCCAAAACAAACAAACAAATAACCAAAAAGGTGTTTGTTGTTTGGATGCTTACCTCATTGCAAGTGAATAACTGAGATCAGACTATCAGAAATATGTATATTAAATTTGACTATTCAAAAGAGAATATAATAATTAGAGGATTCTTTCCTTGCCAAAAGTTAATAATATTTTAAAAATTCTTTAGAGATGCTGAGAAAAGAGAGCAAAACCTGTATGTGTATTATTTGCAGGTGAGGCCACTGTGTGTTCTATCTGGGACCCAGTTGGGTGTATCTCTATCCCTAAGTCACATTGACTTAGTCACATTGAGTAAGTCCCATTAACCAGAGAAAAGTAATATTTGCTTTAAAAATGATATGACATATAGAGTTATTTAAAAAAATACTTCCAAACCATTATTTCATTTAGCAATTTTCTTTCTTCAGAATGTTTGAAGGCCTTGTTCCATTGCCCGCTAGCTTCTAGTGCTGTTGAACAATGGATGACATTTTGATTCTTAATTCTTTGTGTTTTGTGCTCTCTTTGAAAGCTTGAAGATCTTGTCTTCGTCTGCGTTATGCTCAAATCTCCTGATCACATGCTTTGTTATAGATCTATTTTTATCTGTTTTGGTGGGCACTTCATGAACCCATTTAATTTGGTAACTCATTTACTTCAGTTCTGGGAATTTTTCTTAGATTATTTCATCGATGACTTTCATCATTTTTCCCCCTTATCTCTCTTTTTGGAGCCATTATTATTTGGATTTTGTACTTCCTGAACTGGTCCTCTCTGCTTTCTAATAGATTTCCTTAACTTCCTCTTCCAAAGCATTTATCAATTTTCTCCCCATTTATACTCTCCCGTTTTCAATTCTAAATGCTCTAAATGTCTCACATGATAGTGGCTTCTCTCAAATGTCTGATAACCAATCCTTGATTGTCTGCTCATATTTAAGAACAGGACAATACAATGCTGATTGGAAACTCTGAGTGATTGGGTGGGGGGTTTGTCAGCTATAAACGTCTTTATAGAATTATTTGTTTGGGTTAATAGGTGGGGAACCTCCCATGTTAATATCTTCAGATCTTTCCTCTTGGGTTGATCAGATTCCACATAGAAGTATCTTCTAATCTCCTCCTTGGAAGTTGAAAGTCTGGCTGCTGGAATCTGGGAGCCAAGTTGGTAAAGATATCTGGGAGCCTCAGCAACCAATATACAAATGTTCACTTAATCCCCCTACCCTCTAGAGATCTCCTGCTTTACCTTCTGCAGAGAAGTTTGCAGTAAAGCCATTTAATGGCTTAAATAATAAATGACACTAGCAAGGAGAATACTCTTTTTACCTATGAACAGAGAGGAAAGGCGAAATCCATACCAGGAAATCCCCCAAAGGTGAGGGATTCTTGCTAGCTGATCAAAGAGAGTGAGGAGGGGATCATTGATTACTAGCAGAATCTGGCTTATGATAAAAGTGGAAAATCTTGGCTTTTAATTCATCTTTGATGTGAGTGCCATGAACTGAAGGTAATACTTCTTATTAAACTAATTGTTACATAAAATTGTTCCCTTTAGTCCCAAGGGGACAGCTGTGGGAAAGAAAGCACAGACTCCTAGCTGCTCTCCTACAGAGCAGGGAGCTACAAGGGAGTCTATTAGCCATTAACCTTGGTTCTAAGGGGAAAATGTTAGGAAGCCAGTCACTCCATCTACATAGCAACTTGCCCATTGACTTGATTGGCTCTATTCTCTCTCCTCCTTCTTTTCCTTCTCTGAGCTTTCTAGAATTCTTGCCTTCTGAATGAGAGGCCAAGTTCAAGTCATTCTCCCAAGGGAGCAAACTGTATTGTTTTGGCTGCTTTTTCTTTTGACTGTAAAGGTTTCTTTGGGCATTTCAGGTCTCCCTGATAAAATTGTGTGTGTGTGTTTTCGAGTATAGAGTGGCAGGGTGGGTTTGATATTTTCTGTTCCTAAACAGCATTTAGCACCATGCCTTGCATGTAAGAAGCGTTCATTAAATATATTTCAATATTGATTTATTGATATTAACTTATACTATAGCAAGAGTACTATTAATTATTACTGAATTTGTGTTACTGACTGTTTCTCTCTGAGCTTTTTTTTTTTTTTTTTTTTTCCAGTGCGCGGGCCTCTCACCGCTGCGGCCTCTCCCGTTGCGGAGCACAGGCTCCGGACACGCAAGCTCAGCGGCCATGGCTCACGGGCCCAGCCGCTCCGCGGCACGTGGGATCCTCCCGGACCGGGGCACGAAACCGTGTCCCCTGCATCGGCAGGCGGACTCTCAACCACTGCGCCAACAGGGAAGCCCTCTCTGAGCTTTTTAATAAAGCTTTCTGGCTCTATCTGGCAAGGTCAGCAAAAGCCCAGAAATTACTTACAAATGACACAACTCCAGTTTTTATATTCTTTTTGTCTTCCATATATGTCCAGAGTATTATAGAAAATCCATTGGTGGGGAAAATATTCCCCTATTAAAAATGATACATGAAAAGACTGTATTACAGGATAAGAAATATATTCATGTTTAATGCCAAATGACTGATAGATTTAATTCCAGCCTCCCTTTTTTGAGTGTGTACTATACACATGGCACTTTGCTAGGGGCACAGTACAGACAGATGCATAGCAGTCCCATCCCTCAAGGAGTGTTTAATCTAATGAGGAAAATAAAGTATATAACAATATGGGCCATAATAGAAATGAAAAACTTCAGTCAGTCCCTCAAAGGAGTGAGGGAGCCCCCATGACCGAGGGTTTGGGCAGACAGTAATTTCTTCCTCTAAATTAGTTGTATGAGAAGAAACTGGCTCTCCTTTTGTCTTGATATGGGATTATATGCCTTCTCCTTTCCCCAAGATTTCTCTTCAGTTTTACCACTGAGAATCTTTCTACTGGTATGGGGCCTTAAAAGTTCTACTCAGACTTTTCATCTTGATGTTTAGGTCTTTGCTACAAAAAATAGCCATTGGGCCTATATCGCTTAGAACACATTAGATTACAAACAGCAGAATACTCTAATCCTGTTGGTTCCATCAATGACAGTAGTCCTGGGTTCAGAAGCTGTGATCAGAGACTCAAAAACATCACCAAAGCATATCTTTTTCTGCCTATGCTTTCTCCATGTCTGCTTTATTTTCACCTGGCTGGACCTGGTGGTTGGAAGATGGCTGCCCAAAGTCCAGAGGTTCCTTGATTTTTTTTTTTTCTTGTTCTGTAAAATATGCTGGTGATATTCCTTCACATTTTTTCATTGTTTTTATGCTCCTGGATTTCTTGAGTACGTGCAGAAAGAGGAAGTTGCCTCTGAAGCTCTCCGAATATGAAAAAAAAATAAACAAAAACTTTCCCTGAAGCCCCCAGCATTGGCCCAAATTGTGTCATGCACATTGCCAACCAGTAACTGTAGCATGGAATGGAACTGTGCTGCTTCATTTAGTTTGGAATTTTGCTCATTTGCTTGGAATGGAACCGCGTTCTCCAGTAGGCAGCCAGGCCAGGGATGTGATGCCAAGAAAGGGGGTAGGTGTTTACCTAGATAAGGGGTAGTAGATACAGGGAAGGTTACCACAGGATCTGGCCAGGTGCAGGGTGTAGCTGTTGAGAACGTAATGGAAACCCTTACCCCCAAGCTACAATTGCCTTCTTCCGCTGGACAGCTCTGTTTGTAATAAAGTACAGTTATTGCATATTTGCAGCTAAGTCTATCTCCTTGTTTCCATGCAAATCTGGGCTCCAATGGCTCCTTCTTGCCAGGTTGTTGCCCTCAAGGCGTTCGCTGCATTTCTCAATTTGTTACTTTGGATATGTCTTCTTTCCTCACAGTGTTTCTTCCGCCTGGGGCTTACTGGTCTTTACTGCATTCACTGACCCAAGAGAGTCAAAACATTGGCTGCTATTGGAGAAAACCTTACTTTGACGTCTGAATAGAATGAAATTGAGGTTTAGTTATTTTGTCCTCTTCTTACTCCGTTTGGGGTTCTTCAGGCCAAGTTCAGTACTTGCGCCAAGACTGCGACTTTGTGACAGAGCCTCTCTGGGCTGTCTCTGTAAAATGAAAGGACTGGCTTGATCCATTTACAAGAACTCGTCCTGCTGTGCGATTCAGTGGCCTCTTTTGGGATTCGGATGGGAAGAGAGGATTGTAGTCGTGGACGCTTGAGTGAGTGAAGTGTTTGGGAACCTGAAGCCCACGTTGCTTTGTGTGGTTTGAGGAAGGTTTTGCCTCTTCTGCATTCCGCTCAGCAACGAATTTGACCAACCGTACCTACTCCAAAAGCCGACCGAGGTGGCCGGTCTCCTTCCCCACACACGCATCTTCCAAGCCGAGCCCTACGCAGCCTCCCAGGGCCGGAGCCTTCGGGCCAGGCCGAGTGTGGCATCTGGCGTCCAGCGCGGCTTGCTCGGGAACGGAAGCCTTTCAGGGCTCTCCGGCCTCGGGCTGGGTGGCCTGGTCAGCGGATCCAGATGAGCCCGCTGAAGCGTCTCCGCCGCTCCGCTTCGGGGCGGGAAGCCGGAGCAGGACAAGAAAGGGGAGGCGCCACGGTGCCCGCCTACCCTCTCCCAGGGGCCCGACCAGGCGTCCTCCCGGGCGGCCTAGCCCTGCCTCGCTGGGTGTCTGCTCGTGGCTCCCGCCCCTCCCCAGCGGCTCCGACTCCGGCCCGCCTCACCCCACCGCGGGCTTTGTCCGCCAGCCGCGCGCCGGCCCCTCCCCGTTCCCGCAGGCTCCTCCCCGCCCCCTCGGCTGGCCCCACTTCCTCGGCGCAGGCGGCAGGAGCGGGCGGGGGACGAAAGGGTTAATCCGGGGCTCTTCCCGGCGCGGAGGGATCCAGAACCGAGCCGAGCGCGGTGCTGAGGCCGCCTCAGCGAAAAAAATGTCCGCCTGAGGAGACCCACAAGTTCTATCTGGGGGGACCGCCAGCCCGCCCCGGGAGGAAGGGGCGGCCAGGCCTGAGAGCCGCCTCCCCCGCCCGGATCCGAAAGCTCGCGCGGGGGAAAGTGAGCCGAACCGCCGGGCCGTGCAAGGGGAAGTCCGAGCCCGCTCTCCCGGCCAAAGTGAACTTTAATCGGGGTGGTTGGATGCGGAGACGGGGCGGCAGGTAATTGCGGGCCGGCAAGCGGGAGGGGGACGCTGTGTTGGGGCTGGGGGCTGCGGAGCGGCGCCGCGTCCCTGGCGGAGCGGAGGCGCCCCCGGCCCGCGCCCCAACTCCGCGCCCCTTTGTACAGAGGCGAACTCGGGGTCCCCTCCAAGTTGGGGAACGGAGTGGGGGCGGAGGTGAAGAGTCGCGGGCGGCCAGGCCCGCGAGCGGCGCGCTCGGCCTGCGCGCCCCGCTCAGCGCTCGGCTGGGGTTCCGGGGCGCGCGGGAGAGCGGGTTCTTCGGCTGCCGAGCCAGGCTCATTGTTAGGCAGGTCCGGGGCCGGCCGGCCGCGGGCAGGGCAGCAAAAGTGGGAGGAGGCCGAGCCGGGGGAGGAGGACGCCGGGCAAGAGCGGGGCTAGTTGTCGGTGTTTCTGTTTTCTTTTTAAAAACGCCCCTCGGACGCGCGCGCGGCGGGGGTGTGCTTTCCGACCCCCGGGGCCCGCGGGGGACATCCGGGCGGCGGCGGCGGCCGCAGACGCGGGCCTGCGAGCGGCGCGTTCCCTGCAACTTGTCAGTTCTATTGTTGCCGAGCCAGAGAGTCACTTCGCTACTCCCCTCGCCGCCGCTCCGCTCGCTGGATGCCCGATCGCCCCTCATCCCCGCCCCTCGAGACCCCCGCCCCGGCCGGGCCCCGCGCGTCCGGCACCCCGCGGCTGCGCGGGGTAGGGGGCGCCGGGGAGGGGGCAGGGACGGGCTCGGAAACTTGCGGGAGAGGCGGCGAGTTGCGGGAGCCGCCGCGTAGCTCCCGGGCCGGGCCGAGAAACGCGTGGATTCACGGACCCGGCGCGGGCACCGGGCTCTCCTGCCCCCTGCCCGCGCGGCGGTGGGGAACGAGTAGGATATTGGAAGGCAGCCCGGCGTTTTTCCTCTTCTTCTACGCCTCTCTCCATTCCCGTACACACTTTGGGCCTCGGTGGTCTCTCGCTGAGCCTCTTTCCTCTGCCTTAGGACCTGCTAGAAGTGGCCGAAGATGAATCCCCAGCAGCAGCGCATGGCTGCTATAGGGACCGATAAGGAGCTGAGCGACCTGCTGGACTTCAGTGCGGTATGAGAGCTTTCTGCGGCATCTTGGGGTTCCGCTGAGGTTTACAGAAAAAGAAAGAAAGGGGGGAGAGCGACGTGGAGACTAAGCAGCGTGAACTCCATCTGCTTTGAGCAGTAGTTCTCAGGGCTGGAGTCCAGCTCCCCCAAGTTGGACACCTGAACTTTGATGTAATGTCTAGACTTGCAGATTTAAAACTTTAATGCCAGAGGGGTCATTTGATTTAGCCAGTTAAAAGGAGAACAGCGTAATCTTGAGCTTTGGTTGAGTCATCCTCTGACCCTGATGATTATTAGGGATTTTGAACTTCATATGAAAAAAAATTGTTTTTTCTTCAACACTCCTAACCATTTCCCTTTTCAAGATGTATAGTTTATGGTACCTGAAAGATGTCAGTTACAGGAAAGCTAGTGAAGGGCTAGGATTCCCAGCCTTTTGGGTTGAACCATTTTAATATAAATATATATGTACTTATACATGTGTGTATGTGTGTGAAGATATGCATATACAAGAAGTACATGTGTGTATGTACATTTAAAATTTTCTTAACATGGGAAATAATTGAGTGACTTAAAAATATCAGCTGGCCCCACTGCCCTTATTTCTAATGCGTTGAATTCCTTTATTAACTGCTGGTACAAAGCGAAGATCATTGACAGAAACTTACCACTTAAACTTAATAATCTTAGAATCTCTCATGTAACTGACTGGGTTTTCAGAACAGAAGATAGCCAGTATTTCCAAATAGTGTGAGGAAATAATATCACTAAATGTATTTGCTTTTCTGGGTATGAATGTATATATCCAATTTTATTTTAACTTCCCTCTGAAATACAGCAACTAATTGATGACTCTTGGTGGACTTTTGTTTGCAAGGAATCTAGAAGAATTTCACAACTAACAGATGCGTTTGGATTATTTTGCAGATGTTTTCCCCACCTGTTAATAGTGGGAAAACCAGACCAACGACACTGGGAAGCAGTCAGTTCAGCGGATCAGGTAAGATCATGTCTAAAATCAGAAACTCATATTTTGGTGTTGTGATGTCTAGTTAAAACTATACACAAAAACAAACAAGCCCCAAATGTGGGCTGTTCCTTTAAGGATCCATTGACATTTCTTCAAGAATTTCAATGTGAATTTAAAATTTGTTCTCTTTTCTCTGAATTTTTAAATTGAACATTATCTTGTTTGAGTGCAAGGGATTATAGCATGCCTCTGTATTTAGAAAAGTACCAGAAGAAAACGCTCTTTGGTCCATGTGTAGTATTTTTTTTTAAATTGTTAATTTAAATATTTGTATTTTAAAAATTTTCTAAATTTTAGCCCGTTAATGTTATTAAACTTTTGGATTCTAAAGAGTTGGTAAAATAATGTTATTTAAAATATGTATATGAAAAGTGGAATTGAGTCAAGCAGTAATTAGTAACACTTATTTTAAAAGATGGCTATTCCTTTTGGAAGTCTTCAGGAAATTAACAATTTTGTGCACAGTTATTTGAAATGTTACAAATGAATGAATAGAAAGTTAGATGTACTTTCAAATAACACAGATGATTGAATTCTGTCCTACGTTCATGTTACATTAGGATGTTTAGCGTAAGTTAAATTAGATTCCTAGTTCTACACTAGTGCTTTCGTCCTCAAATTTACTTTCTGTATATTTATAACTACTCTACTCCATTATTAACATTTATCCTATATTTCTTAAGTGTGCATTTTTGATTTTTCTTACTTAGTTATACTCATGATTTTTAAAAAATAAATGTTCCAGAAGCAAGGTCCATTCTAGTGTACAAAAGCTATCATTTTCTGTTTAACTTAGATTTATTCCTTAGTGCGGGAAGAGGTAAAAAAAAAAAACAAAAACAAAAGCCAAGACAGCAACATAAGAAAACCAGCTGTCAAATCTCTAGGCTGAAACTCAGTAATTCCTCTTTGACCGGTGCTTTTTTATTTCCCCTAGTAAAATGATAGTTGACTTCTTAAGATACTGTGGGAGCAAAACATCAGAAAAGAAGGTTAATTTCATAACCAATTTAACCCTTTATACCACTTTACATTAAAACAAGTTTCTATGTAAAAATCATACACTACCTTAATTTACTAAAATTCATTTTTAATGATGAAATTACAACTTAAGAGGAAAATATAGCATGTTGTTTAACATCTCAAATAAAAACATTTTGAATTTTAAATATCCTAAAGACTAATATTATCCTTAATCAAAAGGATATCATAAAATGTCAGCCAAACCCCAGCTCTTCTCCCACCTCTATCCATTTATTCGTAGTGGTTTGAAAATCATCGCTTTTTTGGGTTGAGGAGAGAAAATTATTAAGAATAAAATTATTATTAAGAAGAAAATTATTAAGAAGAAGGCTATATTCTCTTTCTTTACTACTGTTTTGAATACATGTCAATTTTTGCAACTGATACATTCTCAGGAACTTTCAAATTTTCTTTGTCTAATACATAGTAGATGCTTAGTATATTTCATTAAATGAATAGTGATATTGCTGTTTCAGACTGTTAGCTCTGACTTGAATTGTAGAAAATATATTTAACTGACATTCATTGATATCAAGGACATGAACTTCAGAAACTGGCTATTAGAAATACTTTCTGTTTTTAAAATAAAGGCAAATATATATTTTTTACTTTTTAAAATTAAGGTATGATATATGTAGTCTAAAATTAAAAAAAAAGTTCAGTGAACTCTAGCATGACATTGGAACAGTGTGGGTCCTTCTTTCTGTAGCATGCATTATACAAAGAAAAAAATTATTTTTCTACATTGTAGAAGTGTTCATAATATTTGATTCTTTAGAGCAGGAAATTTTTAGCTTTAAAACTGTTAGGTTTTTTTATCTGTTGAAAATTTGAACTTGAATATTTATCTTTATCTATGTGGTTTGTTTTAAATTTCAGGAAAAAATTGTAATTAAAAAAAGCTATGACCTCTAATAATCAGTGAACGGATTTAGCTTTAGGGGGAAGGGAGAATAGCAAAGCAGTCATTTTATATGAAAGTATACTGGTAGATATGGTCCTGTAGCCATTTCTTATCTTAAAGGAAATGTCTAAAAGAGGTTGGTATGGCAATATTGTTTTATTTGTATATTTTATTGACACTTTAATAATCTTCTGATCTCATGTCAAAGGATATGTAATATGTCCTAATGCCTGATTATTTGCAGTGTATAAGGAGCTAAAGATCTGACTTTCCTTCTGAAGAGGTGACTTAAAGATTAGAGTTACCTTGTTTTTGAAGTAACATTTGCAAAATCCCAAGCCTTTTGCCTCATGAAAACTACAGTTGTGTGTATAATTTTCTTTATTGATTGTCCTTTTTGAGGATGAGTTAATTTCAGTGTATATGCTATAGTACGTGATGTTATTTTTAAATCTTATTCCTAAAGCGATATATAACTTGTAAGATAGTCGACACTTCATCAAAAGTCTCAATGGAAAAGGCTAATATGTATTTTCTGTTACTTATTTGTCTTGAGGAATTTTTATAGTCATATTTTTTCATCAAGGGTGTTAATTTTCTTTGCATTATGATACAACTGTGAATTTGTCTGTTTGGTATGATAGAAGCTGTGAGGTATTCTTATGGTGACCTTGAGACAGGGGTTTCTCTCTGTAGGAGTTAAAGGTGAGGCACTTTTGTAGGACAGTGTATAGGAGGAAAGCTTGTTGAAAGGATTGACAAAGTGGAAATAGTTCTGGTGTTTAAATCCACTGTCCCCTCCAGCTTCAGGGATTGAGTATGGAGAACTAAATTGTGATATTGGATTTAATTTTTCATAGTTTAAATGTTTACATGATGTCTGAAAAATTTCCTTTGTTGGTTTTTGAATCCAAGTAACAAGAGATGTTGGAAGGGAGTGGGATAAATTTGTTTAGTAAGCCATCTATATATATTGAGTCTGTCTCTTATATTTCTATCTAGAGAGTTATTTTAACAAGCAAGTAAAGCTTTTACTTTTCCTTGTTCAAATCAGACTTTTGTAACACTATAGATTTCTTCTTGCTCAAGATTTTTGGAAAGAATTATAAGAACGATTTTCTAGCTCTTAATTTTTAAAAGGAGTACAGTTTTTCATTTGGGAGGTATTTTCATATGCACATTTGGGATTTTTGAAAATACTGAATTTTCAAAAAATTTTCTGGGAGGCCAGAAAAATGAATTCTCATTAAATTACTCTTCAGTATTTTTTTAAATTAAACTTTTTGTTTTGAGATAATGGTAGATTCATATGCAGTTGTAAGAAACAATACAGAGATCCCACTTTTACTTTAACATGTTTCCTGCAACAGTAACATCTTGTAAAACTGTGGTACAATATCACAACTAGGTTATTGACAGTGTTATACTCAAGATACAGGAACAGTTCCATCATCACAAGGATTCCTGGTGTTTCCCTATTATAACTGTATCTACTTCTCAAGTAATTTTTTTAAAAAAGGGAATGATTAGTAAACACCTACTCACTCAATTAAAATGGAGCAAGCTTTTCAAATTGCTAAAGCATTATTTGAAATATCAAGGAAGAGAACACCAAAATTTTACCAATGTGTTTTTTAACTGAAGTGTAATATAAGTAGGAATTGTAATTTTAAATAGAGGGGAAACTAGATTTAGCTTTTTCACTTAAAATATTGTAAAGTTACGAGTAGGATGTGTTTCATATGTGTACCTATCAGTGTTGAAGTTTGTTAACTATAGTGTATAGTAATATACACTCAAATTTAGTACTGTTATTTGGGTAACTGAACCATATTAGACATTTACTTCTGGCGAGTTGTAGTGATGAATTAGAGTAACTGCAGAGTCAGCAGGCATATGAGGAAAAATATAATATTTTAGGATAAATATGGTCTACTGTTAGGTGGCTCATTTAATGTAAAAGTTAAGTAGCAAAGGTGTCTTTTAGAGAAAATCTGTATATGAAAATACATTCTTGGAAAACAAAAATTAGAGACAAGATTATAACCATGAGTACTGTGTGCTTTTCGGAGTAGTTCCTATAGTGCTCTTTTAAGTAGTCATGGCTTAGAATGGATTTGAAAACCAGTTTGATTAGGTCACAGTATTTTAGAGACTTGTTTAGTATATACAATGAGCCATACCTTTAATTAATTATTATTTCCATCTGTTTTCGTTAACAATTTAAGCATTTAAAATCATTTTCTTGGATAAGAAGATAAAGATGAAGATACTCAACTTTAAATATAAACACAATTGTTTTCACATTTTAGATTTAATGGGCCTATTTATGATAATCTCTTATTAAAGCCAAATAGTCTTTTTTTGTTCTTAAACAGTTGATACTCACGTCTGGAATGTCACTGCCTGCTTAGTGTTGTCAAAGACTTGGATAACTCTTGCCACAAGAGAGTAAAATAACACTATTAGAAAAGGTCTCCTGGGGAAAAAAAAGGAGTTTCTGGACAGTGTGTGGGATATCTTTTTAAAAAAAGTATTTAATAGGACTGCTTTTGGGTATTGCTTGAATATGTTTTTTGGATGGGAATGTTGAAATTACAAATCTAATGCTTTTGTGCTTAGGGAATAAAATGAAAAGAAGACATACATTTAAATATATTAGTTCAAAAGACTTTCTGCTTTGTTAAATAGTTGAGCCATATTTATCTTAGATTTATCAGTTAACCACATATTTATTTAGTATTTACTTTGTGCTGGTTGCTATTCTACTGGCTTTTGGGAAGGTGGCAAATGGAGAAGGACATAGACCAAAAAAAGTGGAGGCATTTCATTATCTAGACAGGAAGATAAAATGTAAAAATGTGAGGTAAACTTCTATAACATAAAAAATGTCAACAACTGCACATTAATATAGGTTAAATTGAGTCCATAAGAGTAAGAATGTGCTGAGGAGTGAGGGAACTGGCTTAAGGAAAACTCAAAAATGTTGAATTTAAAGTTGACTTTTAAAGGAGATATGAAAAATGAATTAGGGAAGAGAAGAACTGTTCTCCTAGTTGTGGAATAGCATGAAAAGAGACCCGGAAATGGAAGGCTTACTCCAAGGGCCTGTATGTACACAGTTCAGGGAAAGAGAAACTGATTTTTATTGATTATCACTCCTGCACTCCTTGAGTAGCTCATATTTATATACTGTTATCTGGAGCCAGACTGCATGGA
This sequence comes from Grampus griseus, assembly GCF_964374135.1. Lineage (NCBI taxonomy): Eukaryota > Metazoa > Chordata > Mammalia > Artiodactyla > Delphinidae > Grampus > Grampus griseus. Next base: position 100,477,156 of record NC_139018.1, read on the forward strand.
TTCAAATCTAATCATTGCCATTTATTAGCTGGTGACCTTGGGTATGTATCTTAACCTCTCTGTGCTTCTATTTCTTAATCTGTAAAATAGGACTAATAATACTAGCCATCCTCATAGAGTCGTTATGAATGTTAACCGAGTTAATACAAGTAAAGCTCCAGGAACAGTATCTGGCACAGAGTCAACTGTGGTGGAGTGAATTGTTAGTGGTGAGGCAATAGAATAAGGAAGGCATTTACTTATTCAGGAGGCTATTGTGCTAATCTAGGGATGAGCTGGTGAAGGTTTGGACTTGGTATTAGTATAGGAAGTAGGAAGGGAAAATAGGAAGTAAGAAGGAAAAATACCAGAAGAAAAGGATTGACAGAATTTGAAGGACTGGATTTCTATAGGTAAGAGAAATTACTTTTGCAGTTCTGGCATAATTGGAGGGTAGTAGTGCTGGAGAAAAAAAAATATATAAAGATGCTGGTATGTTTTGAGCATTTTAAATTTCACATGACTTGGGACTCTTGGCTAACTTGGGGATTTATGAGAGAAGAGTGCTGCAAGATGAGTTAAAAATTTTGGTTAAAAAAACTCTTTTCTGGCTGTAAAATTAATACATAATCATCATTGAAAAGAAAATTGGAGAACAGAAAAAGCAACAAGGGAAAAAAGACACCGGTTATTTTACTATACAGAGAAAATTGTTACATTTTGACTTATTTCCTTTTAGTCTTTTTTTCCTGTTCTGTGTTTGCAAAGTTGAGCTTACTGATGGTTTCATTTCATGTCCTGCTTTTTTATTTCACTTGATGTTATGAGCATTTTCTCATGTTCTTAAAGGTTCTTCGTAAGCTCTATTTAAAATTATTGTATGGTATTATTACATGGGATGAATATAGCATAACTTATCAAATCAGTTATCTTACTGCTTGACGTTTAGAGATTTTGTTTGTTGATTTGCGTTTTGTTATTATAAAAAATATGATAGTGAATACCTTTTTGTACATGCATATATTTTTATCTACACTTCAATTTCCTTTGGATAGGAGATGTAGATTTGGGTTTTTGTTCCTACAAGTTATAATTAAAACTAAGTGAGTGAATGAATACCCTTAGGGAAATGAATTCAGAGGGAGATAAATGATCAGGTCAAGAATAGATGTTAATGGTGGAGTTAGATGTATAGAATTAGTGACTTTGGTTGATTATTTAATGTAAAAATACAAATTTTTATTAGTTTATGGATGGAGTGTTTGATGACATTTGGTGCAGATTTGTATTTGTATGTAATTTGGTTGTCTGTTGACTGGAGGGAATTCCTGTCATTCTTTGACCTGTGCTTATTGAAATGGAGTGGAATCTAGTTGGAGTCTATCAGTGAGAGAGCCCTTGAATTCTTGACTTTTTATAAGAGAGGTAGTATAGTGCAGTGGGAAGAATTGGGTTCAGGAGCCAGATGACTAGATTGGAACAGTGCTTTGCAACTTATTAGCTGGGTGGCCCTAGGCAAGTCATTTAAATGATCTGAGCATACTTTTTCCTTTATGAAGAGTGGATAATAATGCTTACCTTCAGAATCCTTATGAGGATCAAATAAGATTATCTTTATATATTGCCTGCTACACTGTAGATTCAAAAATTGTAGCTGCCTATGGCACCCGCTTAAGTAATACTAATGTAATATTATTATTAATAGTAATAATTATAACCAGTATTATAGCCAGTGTTTATTGAACTATTATCATATGCTAGGTGCTTTGCTAAGCTCTTTATAGGCATTACCTCATTTTACTTTAGATAAAATGATGTGATGTTTTATGGCGATGGGGAGGGTGAGGAAATGCCCCCCAAGGGCACATGTCAGAGTTGCTTTCTAGTGCCAAAATCAGGCTGAAGAATAGTTTTGAAAGGTCATTAGGTACCTAATAACCTTACCTTTATTTTTTGTAGCTCATTTCTTCTTAATACTATTATTTTGTGGACTACATATTGTATAGTACAGAATGGTAAACAGAAATGTGTACACCTTTTGAAAACCCTCTTTCATGTTTAGGCATTGCCACTTGGATGTAGGGTTTTCTTTATATTGCTCTCTGTCTGCTTGAAAATTTTCCTTTCTAGAATGAAGTGTAGTATAAATAAATAAATAAAATAAAAATGATGTGACCTGAGAGGATAGAATAGCTGGGAGACAGGTTGGAGAGAATGAGTCTCTAGGGTAGAGCTTCTCCACTTTTTTCTTAATGGCAGGGAAGGAGCATAAACTCCCCTGGTAGCCTGAAGCAACACATTGTAAGTGAGCAGAAGAAATCTTATCTTAAAAATCTTCATGTGCATTTTACTTTCTACTCCCTAGCACAAACATATTTGTTGTAATAGAAATATGTTTTAATTAATCATTAAGTAAAACTGAAGTTCTAGGAAGATGCATTGAGTTTAGCTTATGACATTGCCTTCCTCCTGTTTTCCTTTGTATCTTTGGGGGTAGAGGCCAGGGTGGAGTGGGATGCAGTCCTATACTATCCTTTCTTCAGTGAGAAGACCAGCCTTAGAGTGTATTTTCTTTGGCTGTCTTTATCTTGGATCTTTTCTTGCTCCTACAAAAATCTATGAAAAGGGAATGTTACATTGGGGGAGGGGGGTTGTTTTGGTAGGGAGCAAATTGTTATTCTGTAAGCTGAAGCACAGAGAAATTTGTTGGTAATATATATAACTGTCATTTGAACTTCTGTTTTCTTTTTCTATCCAGATCATCCTGTGATTTTTTCACATACCCCTGACTTGTATGTTTTTACAGGGAGAGCTTTGATTTTTTTGTTCCATGTTTAAAATGTGCTCTCATGTGTTCCAGGTTAAAAATGTGCTCTCATAAAGACCATGGTGAGTCATCCAAGCTACTATAAGCTGATTGGGGACTTAAAGATCACACAGAAATGAAAACAGATTAGCGATTGGTTACTAATTTTTATTGCATTGGACAGTGACTCAGGGATGAAACCTTCAAAATAAAATAAAAAAACAATTTGAGATAAGGCACAGGACAGAAAATACTACCTTTTTAAAAAAAAAAAACCCACTACTATACCTTATTTTTGGTTATTAAAAATGAAGAAAGCTGGCCCAAGATGTCATTTTCTCAGATCTGTTTTAGGTGTTATGAAAGTGCGTGAATTTGAACTGAGGGAATACTCTGAATTTGAAAAATTATTCCAGTTACTCAAAGGAAGTCTTTCTGGCATTAGCCTCCCTCAGAAGTTGTTCACTTGTTTTCTTCTGGTGGTTTTGCCAGTGAGCCATTGTGAGGCTTTAAAATGAGCAGGATCAACTCATGATGACCCTTCCGCCACTTCACTGGTGGTTAATGTAGAGAACACAGGTTGAACTTAATCTGATCACACAACTCTAATCAATGAGCATATGTGCTGCTGCTCTCAGCAAGAGTTGTGAGTTAGTGGTGGGACACCATGGGGATCCCTGCTTGGAGGGAATTACAGTCATCCAGCCTCTCTGTTCTGAGGCGTATGTTGTTTTGAGATGGTTGGGAATAAAAAAAAGGGTTTACTATGCTACTGGAGAGGAAAAAATGCTAGGCTCACTTTGAACTTATGGCAGAAACATGATTTGGCCACAAGTTAGTTTAGAGAATCTGAGTTTATATGGGCATTCATAAACAAGGGATGAAAATCATTGAGTTCTCCTGAGTTAGGAGGTCCTCTTAGATTTTTGCTATTTGGAAACCCTACTGTATGCAGCTGACTTTGACATACTTAGGTTTTGGAAAATGTTTTTCAGTGTTGGTCCCAATTTGGAATAAAGTTAAAGAGGGAAGATGATGCATGTTGAATCTCTTGGTGGCAACTTATAGGCAGCTTGAATTGATTATGCTTTTCCAACTAGGCAAGTAATTAGATCCACTTTAAGACTTTATTAAATATCCTAAGTGTCTCTTATTTAAGCATCAGCTAGTTCTTTTTATTTTAGGTGATAGCACAGTTTATTTATGATATGTCAAGACCACCTTTTTACTTGCCAAAGGTCCACAATCACTGATCTGCCATTTTGAAATCGGAAAAGATATGAATCAAATTTTTTCCTTTAAATTCAGCATAAATTATTTTAGTGGCAAGATTCGATCTTATCTGAAGGGAGGTCATTAACATTTCTTATTTTTCTAGTTACTGTATGATTACCAGGTGCTGGGGGTGATTTGTATGGTATGGTTTGTATACTGTATTTCTTTTCTAAAATCTGAAAAATGGAATTCTAAAACCCACCCGGCCCCATGGATTTCCAAAAAGGTGTTATAGACCTCCCCTTCTGTGTGTGTGTTTGTGTGTGTGTGTGTGTGTGTGTGTGTGTGAGAGAGAGAGAATCTCCCTCACCCCCTCCCCACTGTTGTTTTCGACTCAAAATAAGAATTTCTCTTTTGGACTAAAAGTCTAGGCTAGAGACAGTTATTTTAAATACAGAAAAAAATTGTGGTGGACTTGTTAATATAAAGGAAATTCTTCTTGGAATACAGTATAAGCTTTTCGGACTGAGCTTTGTGGTTTGAGAAGTTTGCCCTATACATTGTTTTAGGAAGTCAGTTTTCATTTTGAGGAGGTATAAGCTTTTCATCTTTTGGGCCAAGGAGTGTAGTGATATTTCCCTGGTCATTTTGCATGGAAAATTTCAGGATGCTAACAGATATATTTACGTAAATACATAAAACCAAGTAAGAAATAATTATGTGTATATACATATATAAAAAATCAGCAGCATGTTATTACCTCCAAGATAAAGCCTCAGCCTTGACTCTTATCCAGATTTAACTGTGTGAGAGCAAACAGAAGAAAATCCAACAAGTCATATTCATGAAGAAAAGGAGGAGCTAAGATTTGGTTTCATAGAGGACAGACAACAAAACCAGTCTTTGGTAATTTTATTCTCTACTTTTATATTGGTTAAAAGTTTTCATAGGTTAGTAGCATGATGTTTATTCCTGCAGTATATTCATTAAAGGTATCTTCATTAAAAACAAATTGTGATTCTAATGAGTGTATGAAATTTTCCTCAGGAGCCTGTCATCAGCTCAGTCCCATTATTGTTTAATATAACTATGAAAGTAGCAATGAAGTGAGTGTGTAATAAACTAGTCTTTGTGTATCTGTTTTGAGAGGCAGGTCAGTTGACTATACTGACTTTTCTGGTTCCCTTGCAGACCTGTTCCCTGTAGCATTACCAGTGTTACTGTCTGAAGAATCATTATATAATATTGAATAATTAAATCCACATAAAGTTTGTAGAGGTTTGAGATTCCCTGCTGTGGGAACACAGAACAGGCCATACAGCCAGGGTCTGTCTTGCCTTCATACTTTATATAACATCTCTTGTCAAACTTCAGAGTATTGCCAGAGTGGGTAGACTCTGAGACTTGCTGAACAAGTTGTAGAGCAGTGGGACTTTGCCCAGTGAATGATTGGGGGAATGGGAGGAGTCTTATTATTTTAAAAAAATCAATAATGATAAATGTGCTTCATAAATTTTTAGTCATTCACTATTTAGTTCATAATTCTTGTAGGAAGTTGGTAATTGTTCATTTTACAGAGGAAATAGAGAAATCAACAGTGATACACATTTGCCTGTGGTTTCTTATTGCCCCTCAGAAGTAGCAAACTAATCAGTCATAGTTGCACCTGCACTGATACCAATCTACACCAGAGTACGGTTTGTCATGAGGAGGAATTTAATATCTCCAGAAATCTTTAAAATTTTTTGTTGTAACTGGAGGCTTAAATGGTGCCATGCTGATAATCTCCAAAAGAAAGTGCTTCAAGATTTATTTATTGTTAAAAAGAAAACAATAATCAAAAGCCTCCATAAAATAAAACTTTTCTTGTTGGTATTACAAGATACTAGATATAGACAACTACAGTCCAAAATGTCTTTAGGAGAGTATAATTCTTTTTGTGTGTGGTCTTCTTTTATTGTTTAGCTGTCATCAGACTTTGTGCCTTGGGAGGAAGATGAAATTTGATAGTTGTAAGATATTGGAATATTCACAGCTATTATTTAGTTGAGGCCATAGAAAAGAATGGTTGTTTTATAGTGTGGAAAATTCATTATTTTCACTTCCCCCTTTTCAAAGATTTAGTGTTTGTTTAGTTATAAAGGCAAGTAAAAGCAGATGGAAAATAGTTATTCCAAGGGTAGTTTAAAAGTGTTATTAAACATATAGAAGAGGTTTTAATGGAAGTTGTTAAAATTTAATTTTGGCAACAGACTTTTCAGTGCAGTAAAATGAAAAGATTTAAAGAGGGTGCTGATTAGTCCATTTTGTATTATTATTTATTTAAAGTAGACTGGGCTTTCATTTTGTTGAAGAGCATCAGTAGGCATTTGAGAGAACACACTAATGCGCTGTTGTTTTTTTATTGGTCTGTGTAGAATGGTTTGTTTAAGGTGGTGGAGAACAGAGAGAGACACATTGTGGTATGCTGGAAAGGGGAGGAGTTTGGAGTCACAAAGTTTTGATTCATTGTTGGCTTTATCATTTACCAGATTTGTGATCCTACGGCAATATGTTAACTTCTCTGAGTCTATCTCATGTCTAAAATGAGGAGAATAAAAATACTGCCTAAGGGGTTGTGAAAGTCATGAAATTAAATAATTTTTAAGGAAATTATTTCTAAAATGTGGAGTTTTGTGATTCTGTACGAATATTAGTTGTCTTATGTTAGGTGGCATAGCAACTCTTGAAGGGATTCCAAGTTCACAAGTTGTGGAATGAATGACTATTTATGCAAAACTCATACATTTCCAACAGTCAATCTCAGAACTCTTCAGATGAGTTCTTTCTCTTTTTGGTTAGATGAGGGAAGTTAAAGCAATAAAGTAAACTCTGTTAATTATATCTCAAACCATAGAGCCCCCAAATTAGTACCTTTGAGTCCTGTATTCTCAGCTTAGTTTTATTTTTTATTTATTTTTAAAATATTTATTCATTTGGCTGCATCGGGTCTTAGTGGCGGCATGGGGGATCTTTCGTTGTGGTGGGTGGGCTCTTCGTTATGGCTCACAGACTTCTCTCTAGTTGTGGCACACAGGCTCTAGAGCGCAGGCTTAGTTGCGGCGCGCAGGCTTAGTTGCCCCGCGGCATGTGGGATATTAGTTCCCCGACCAGGGATCAAACCCGAGTCCCCTGAATTGGAAGGTGGATTCTTAACCACTGGACCACCAGGGAAGTCCCCTCAGCTTAGCTTTAAATCCTTGTTGAGGATCTGTTGTAGTAACAAGGTTAACCACAGGCTTAAGTAGGGTGACAGTTGAATAGTTCTTAGGAAAGTTTTTGCTTTGTTTGATGAACAGTAATCTGAACAAAACTTTAGTGTCAGTAAGAGTTAACCTTTTGAAGATTTTAAAGTACTGGATGTGGTGGCCTTGGTATACTCCTGAGTGAGGATGAGAGGGTGCAAGGATGAGGTTGGGAAATGCAAGTGGAACTCTCTTCTGCTGTATGCCTCTGCTGGAAGCAGGAAGGGTTGACTTAGTCTTATCCGTAAATGACAAGGTATCAGGGCTGGGGCTGTGTGCTGGTGCTATTTTTCCAGGTTCTTTGTGATTAGGGAAGATGAGGGCTTTCCCAGGTCCCAGCGCTGCCCCTTTCCAATTAGTGTGCTTGTCTGGGTATATAAAACACCTAGGCCACCTTTTATTGGGAAATATTGAGGTTTTTACTGACTCCATGTATGTATGTATTTATGGGATTTTATTGTTTAGAACTTTTCACTTTGTTTTAAAGAAGGAAATCAACAAATTCAAACTTCATGGAACCCAGAGTCAGTACCGCTATTGGGGTGGTTTTGGTGGAGGCCTGTGGACTGATAGGCTCCATTGGAGGTATTTGCTTGTTGTTCTTTAGGATAAGACAGTGACTGGGTTTAGGATTATAGGATGATTTGACAGTCACTTGACAAGAGTCAAGAAAGTTCTGGGGCCTTCTGATTGTAATAATTCCTAATGTCCTCTTGAAAGATCGTTATTAAATTGCAGTGACATGAGAGTAGATGGTAGATGAAACAGAAAAACTAAGGACCTTGGAAGTGGATAGCTAGGGTTCCTGAATATAATTTCTAAGAACCCTGGGGCCAGGTGAAGTAGCTTATTTTTCTTTCATAGGTAATTGATGACTTCTGCATTCTTGCTGCTACTGCTGTTATCTGTTACTTCACCACTGGACATTGTAGTAGTCTTCTTACTTGGCCTCCTTGCTGCCATTTGCTCTCTTTTCCAGTCTGTCTTAGTCTGCACAGGCTGCCATAACAAAATACCACAGACTGGATGGCTTAAACAGCAGCAATTTATTTTCCAACAGTTCTGGAGGCTGGAAGTCTAAGATCAGGGTACCAGAGTTGTCAGGTTCTGATGTCAACTCTTCCTGGCTTACGGGCTGCCTTTTTGCTGTGTTCTCACATAGCCTTTCCTCAGTGTGTGAGTGAGAGGGGATAAGGGAGAGAGAACTCTCTGGTGTCCTTTCTTATAAGGGCACTAATGCCATCACAGGGGCCCCAGCCTCATGACCTCATTTAACCCTAATTACCTATCAAAGGCCTCATCTCCAAATATTGGCTTCAGTAGATGAATTTTGGGAGGATCCAAATGTTTAGTCCAAAACACAATCCTCATATCTTTAAAACATCTTTCTCCTGTGGTTTGTCTCAAGAGTCTACATGTGTTCCCTATTGGCTATCAAAACAAACAGAAGTCCTACCTTGGCATTTAAGTTCTTTAATAATCTGATAGGAACTTACTTTAGCCAGTTTTATACTCACTACTCCCCAGTCTGAATTGTATGGTTCAGTTGCACTGTTCTTTACCTGACCTCCTGCCTCTAGTTATTCTTTTCTTACAAACTGGAATATTTACTTGCCATTTTTGTGCCATTTGAGCCCCCTTTCCTTTATGAAATCTTTTCCAGCCATTTCAGGTCATAATTTTGTAAAAATATGGCTTCCAGATATTTAAAGGACTCTCGGGTAAAGGAAAGTACTTGTTCTTCTTTGCTCCTGAAGGCAAAGCTAAAGCCAATAAGGCAGTTATGGCCAGCAGATTTTGAGTCCAGCCAGTTATTGTAGCTGGACAGCTAATGGGTTAACACTGTAAGGTTTAAAAGAAGACTGAAGCCTGCTTCTTGTGAATATTTAACAAAGAATTTCTGTTTTAGAATACTTTCATTAAAAAAAAATATATATATATTTTATATATATATATCTTAGATTGTATGTTTTCTGAAAGCAAAGATAGTGTTTTACACTTGTATTTCTGCAAAGTACCCTACTTTAAGGTCAAACACCTGGTGAATGACTATATTTAGGTTTGGGGATGTGTGATAGATTGCTGGAAAGAGAGATTAAATTCCCTAAATTAAATGTCTTAGATTAAATATCCTAAATTGCATTTTTATTTCCTAATATCAGCTGCATGGTGAAGTTTTAAGGAAGCACTGAACTTGTGTGTATTAGCTGTCTGGAGACCTGTGGTGTGCATTCATTAGCATGTTCCACCTGTTCTCGTACTTCTTCTGAAAAGATCTTAGCGCATCCAAGACCCCACATTTAAACATCAAGGATGAGCAGGAAGTGGCCAAGTGGTAAAGTCACTGAGGTTGTATGTGAATACAGCTGCCTCTCCTGAACCACAGCTAGCCCTAGCTCTGAAGAGCAAACTCTTTCATAGTGTTTTCTTTTCATAGGGTGTGTGCCATTTTTGTTCTTTAGTAATGTCATATTGTGGGGAGGATGACTTTTCTGATACTGGCCTTGATTGGGTAGAGGAACTCTGTTGTATGAGGACCGTAGGAACCATTTTACCACAGTTTGGAAACCACTAGATGGCCAAAACCTTGAGAGTGATACTTTTCCTACAATAACCTAGATTTTTGCCAGTTGGGTTGAACCACAGAAGAAGAGAGGTTATATGGTCTAGCATTATAATAGATGTGGGGAAACATCTATAAGAGCAGAAAAAGATAATCTTATTTAATGGAACTGAGTCTGTTCACCTGCTTAATTTCTGGTGGAAGGGTGGACCATCATCTTTTTTTTTTTTTTTTTTTTTTTTTTGCTGTACACGGGCCTCTCACTGTTGTGGCCTCTCCCGTTGCGGAGCACAGGCTCCGGAAGCGCAGGCTCAGCGGCCATGGCTCACGGGCCCAGCCGCTCTGCGGCATGTGGGATCTTCCTGAACCAGGGCACGAACCCATGTCCCCTGCATCAGCAGGCAGACTCTCAACCACTGCGCCACCAGGGAAGCCCCTGAACCATCATCTTTTATTGAATGCTTTTAAAGTCATCCTCAGATTTTTGGGCCAAAAGCTGCTTTTGTCGACTGTAGAAAATACGTTGTCTTTCGAAATTGGGTTGCAAATCTCAACATGAAGTCTTTGGAAATTGTATTTTTTATCTTTTCTTTTTCTTAAGCCAGGAATTGAGTTGACCCTTGTATGTGGAATTTGGAAAAATTTTGTTCTGAGGGAAACATTAATTGAAAGTTAAGGAGTTTTGTTAGGAGAGATCTAAGGGTATATCAGTTTAGAGATGTGACCTTTGTGATAAAGATGATAAAAATTCTCATCTCAGTAATCTACCTCAGAACAAATATTGTCCATTGTAAGCTTCTCACCGACTTAAGACCACTTTATCTGAGATAGTGGCTGCTAGATTCTCAGTTCTTATATAGCTTACCCCGGAAATGTATAGAATATATTGCCTTGTGTAGTTTAACAGAGTGTTTATTTCAAACAGAAACTTCCATTGCTTGGAAACCTGCAGATTTCTGAGATGCCACCTTTACCGCCTAAGATTGATTTTTAGCTCTCTGAAAGTACCCGTTTGATCCCTGTGAAAGGAGCAGGTTTGCGTTTATTCAGTGAGTCAAAGATGAGGTAATTGGTATTTTTATTATTTGAATGCAGGCTTTGTATTTTTGAATTTTGTGAAACAAAGCTGTGTTTGTAAACACATTTCAAAAATATAAATGACACTTTTTGGTGAAGATGTTCACTGAATAGCAAGAAAGTTCAGAAAAAAAGGAGCTTTTGTTAACATTTAATAATAATCTAACTGTTTTGATTGACTATCTCATTGATGTTTAAAGAGTACCTAATTTTTAGAACTTTTTGTATTGCAAATAATCCTCAGACTGGGTTGCAGTAGGAAAATATTTTTTTGGTTTCCAGTATTCCTATACTAGCTTGGAGTTTTCAACTGTTATCTTTGTTTAGAAGAATGTATCATAAGCAGTGTATTTCGATATAAAAATCATCTTGGGAAGCTCTAGGAAAGCATTTGTTTAGTGTTCTGATGTAAGATGAACAAGTTGCTGTGGTATTGGACCAATAACATAGGAATAGTTTGGTATGGCTCAGCTGGTTTAGATGTAAATAAACGGTGTAGAAGGGTTCAGGCAAAATCCAAAGTGAGTTTTCAGAGATTGTAAAAAGAAGCAGTTAATTTTATACTCCCCTCCAGTTTCTTCTTCTTTTAAAGGCTTGTTGGCTTTTGAATGAAATGGTCTGTTCTGGTATGGAAGTGTTGTTTCCAGAGGAAGTGTATTTTTATCTATTTGTAGTGGTTTTCACTAACCTAGGTGACACTGGAGAGGAAAGTGTTAAATTTTAAATTAATTTTGAAAGCCTATATGTAAGTGCTGAAAATGTTTTCTTCTATTAACTATTTTTGAAAAATTATAAAAATACAAGCCAAAGCTAAAAAAAATCTGAATAGCATAGAAAGCTATATGGTGAAAAAGAAAAGTTCTTCTCGTCATTACTTCCTGTTCCCCATTTCCACTCCCTTGGCAGAGATTTACTCTGTTCAGTTTCTTCTCAGTTTTTCATGCATATGCAAGCGATACATAGCTCTTGTTTTTTACACAATAGGGAACAGCAGTTCTGCAGCTTAACCTTTTCACTTAACAAGAGAGGGTGAGTAGGGGATCACTATATAAAGGGCATTCTTGAGCCCGTATTTATTTTACTAGGATATTTTGATTTCCTAAAATATATGTAATGATTTGACCTGTTATAGAAAGTGACATAATTGTACAATACATATGACTTAATGAAGCTAAAAACCCTTTAGAAAACAAGCACTTAAATTAGTTTTATTGTAATAGAAACATTCAGTAAGATATTAGTTCTTTATGTATAGGCCTTGGGCACAGGGCACGCTTTTACATGAATTATTTAACATAATCTTTATAATAACTCTTTGAGGCAGATTTAGTTTTACTCCCTTTTTTGCAGATGAGGAAACAGGCTTAGGTGGTTGAGTAATAGCTACTAAGTGGTGGAATCAGATTTCAAAGGTGATCCTTACAGTTATGCAGCACTAGCTAGTTATTCAGATTATTTAAAGAAAAACTAGTCTCATGGACAGTTGTGTAATATCCTGTTATCAAATACCACAGTTATTTAATATTAAAATTTGGTGAAGTCGTCATTGTTAAAATGTGTTTGGTGGAGGGATTGGCTCTTCCTTGATTTTAAACCCAACAATGTATTAGCATCACCTGGGAGCTTTTAACAAATGCCCATTCCTGGATCCTGAGGAAATACCCTTCTAATACCAGTTTGCTGAGTGATTTTTTTTTTTTAATCATGAATGCATTGAAGTTTTATTAAATGCTTTCTTTGAATCCATTGAGATCATCAGATGGATTTCCTCCTTTGTTCTGTTCATGTAATAAATAACACTAATTGATTTTTTAATGCTAAATCAAGTTTGTGTTTCTGGAATAAATTCTACCTAGTCAAAATGTATCATTTTCATATTACTGAATTTAATTTGTTAATATTTTTTAAGGATTTTTATATCGGTATTCATGATGGATATTGAGGTGTAGATTCTTTTTTTTGGGGGGGTATGTGTCTTTTGTTTTGTCATCAGAGTCACGCTGGGCTCATCTAATGAATTAGGAAGTGTTCCCTTGCTCCTCTTCTATTTTCTGAGAGTGTGTAGAAGTGGTGTTGTCTTCCTTAGGTATATAACAATTCACCAGTGAGACCTTCTAGGCCTAGTGTTTTCTATATAAAAAGGTTTTAAATTGTGATTAATTTCTTTAGTTGATTTAAGGCCATTCAGGTTTTCTGTTTCTTCTTGAATCAATTTTTGTAATGTGTGTCTTGCAAGGAATTTGTCCATTTCATTTGTTATTGAATTTATTGGTCTAACACTATTCATTTTTTTTCAGATAAAATATTATAGGTTTATTTAAAACTTAATTCTTACCTTGAGTGTACAAAATACAGATTCCACAAAATGTTCATTTTTTTACTTTGTAGTTTACAGATATACAAAATAGAAGTTTGCTTAAATTTATATTACATATTTATTAAGGCAAGGAACTATATAGAAAAAACATTTGTTCTGCTTAAGGCATACTTTGGAATAAACCATCACATCTGAAACCACAGTGCATGACAGACTGTGTGCATAAAAACGTTAAAGTAAACCAGGTGTATTTACCTGACTTAGGTCATAAATGTAGACTGGAAGACAAAAATAGATTTTCCTTGTCAAAGTATGCAGCAGTTTGAGGACTTTGGCCTCATTTGGTACCTTTAGAACCAAGACTCACCAAACACCATCGTTTAGGCTATTAAAACACATTTTCTGTACCTGAATTTCTTCCTCTTCTAAGATCATAGTAATGGCTTTTAGAAGGCAAAGAGAATACAAGGTGATCTTTATGCTTATATTGCATCGAAACAATTCAAGGGATTCTGGTCTTCCCTCCCTTCAACTCACGGATCTAATTTATACCCTGATATCCACAACATCCAGTCACCTCCTTGGCGTTTTCTAAGTCCAGGAATATATGATCAAGTTGGATTTAGAATTGGAATGATAGAAGATCCAGTCATAGACCCCATCTGTTCTTTGTTGTTTGGTTTCCTCATGTCTCCAGATTATCCATTCACAGGTTGACTTGTTGGGAACTTGACCATGGTTGTAGTGCTTTCAAGCTGGGTTCCTCCCCTCACCGGGAAGACAGTGTGAAAGGCAAAAAATACTGAATTCTCGCCTGGCAGTGTGGGTCATATCCACTGTTTTGGGATTTAAAAGTGCATCTTCATGTTGTTAGGCGAGGTGGTCCGACCTCGAAAATGCCTGGTCGCACTTCTGGCACTGAAAGGGGCGGTGCCCTGTGTGTTGGCGGTAGTGCCCGGTCAGTTCATCTGAGCGGGCAGATTTCCACCCGCAGCCGTCCCAGTCACAGCGGTAAGGTTTCTCACCTGTGTGGGTTTGCAGGTGTGCCTTGAGATGAGAACTCTTCGGGTAGGTTTTGCCGCAGCCTGCGTAATCACGAGTGTGAGTGGCCGTCCTTTTCTGGGGCCACGACCTTCTCCCCCTCTTTGGCTGGGGCTCCTCTGGCCTGCAGGAACTGGATGGCGTGAGCTCTTGGTAATGGAGCGGTGGGACCTGCAGCTGCATCTCGTCGGGCAGGAAGGGAGGGTAGTTGGGCCCGGGGTGGGGATGGAAGCCTGGGGGTAGCGGCAGGGCAGGATGGCAGTCCCTGCTGCTCAGCAGTTCCTCTGCACCCAGGGTCGGGGTGGTCCTGCTGGGGAGCTGCCTCCCCAGGGGAAAGTCATGCACAGGCAGCCGGTGGCCATTGCTGAGAGGGTGTCCAGTGCCCAAGTGGGCATCAAGGGGCCGACTGACGGTGCACAAGGAGACAGCCTCCTGCTTGATCTTGGGACACATGCGCGCCAGCCTGCTGCTGTAGGGCGCCACCACCACTGGGTGGCTGCCGTCCAGGCTGCCTTTGCTAACACTGATGACCGACGGGCTGTCGTACTCGCTGCCAGGGACACTCAGCGACGCCTTCAACACAAACTTGCCCATCAGCCCGCCACCTGGCGGCTGCGGCTGCTGCAGCGGAATGTACACTGGGTCCAGTTCGGGCCTCAGAAGCTAGGTCACGAAGCCGCCGGAGGGGCTCACGTCGTTGATGTCTACCAGGTTGAAGGGAGCTGTTGGAGGGGGTGCAGACTCCCGGCCATAGAAGAGGCCGCCGCTGTGTTGCCCGGCGCCACGCCTGGGTCGCCCCTGATCTAACACTATTCATAATATTCTATTATCCTTTTATTGCGTTGGATATGTAGTCATGTTTCACCTTTCCCTCTCGATATTGGTAATTGTGTCTTTTCTCTTTTTTCTTAATTAGTCTTATGAGAGAGTTTGTATTTATCCATATATTTTCCATTTACATCATTCTTCATTCCTTTGTGTATATCGGGTTTTCTGTTTTGTCTCATTTTTCTTCTGCCTGAAGCATTTTAAAAATTTCTTATAGTATAGAATGCAGACAGTGAATTCTCTTTATTTTTGCTGCCCTAAAAAGTTTTTATTTTGCCTTTATTTTGGAAGGGTATTTTTGCTGGATATAGAATTATGTTGACTTTTTTCTTTTGATAATTTAAACATGTCTCTCTATTGTGTGTGGTTTTTTTTTCTTTTTTGGCTTTCATTGTTTTTCATAAGTCTGCAATAATTCTTCTTCGTTCTTTTCTGCGTAATAGTTTTTTCCCTTTGGCTGCTTTTAAAAGTTCCTGTTTTCAGTAATTTGGTTTTAAGATTTCTATACCTGTATGTATGTGTGTGTTTGTTTGATATATATATGTTTACAGTTGAAACACTTTAGTCATTGTATCTTCAAATGTTTTTCCCTCACAGACTCCAATTACAATTATGTTGGTTCTCTTGATGTTATTCCACAGGTTACGGAGGTAACCTGTGGAATAACAGGTTTTTCCACAGGTTTTTCAGCCTTCTTTCTCTTTACAGTTCAATTTTAATAGTCTCTATTATTGTGTCGTCAAGCTAAGGATCTTTTCTTTTGCAGTGTGTAATCTATTCATCCTATCCAGTAAATTTTTCATTTCAGATACTGTATTTTATTTCTAGAACTCCTTTTTTTTTTGGTCTTGCATCTCTTCACAATGTTCCTGGTTTTCTTTAAATCAGTGAATAATTTGTAATAGCTGTTTTCAAGTCTTTGTTTGCTAATATCTTTGTATTCTAGGCTTATTTGTATTGACAGATTTTTCTTCTGGTTATGGGTCACTTTTTTTTTTTTTGCGTCTGCACATGTCTGGTAAATTTTGATTAAATTCTGAACATTTTGAATCTTACACTGTTGAGTGGATTTTGTTGTCTTTTATTTTTAAAATATATATATTTATTTATTTATTTGCTGTGTTGGGTCTTCATTGCTGCCTGTGGGCTTCCTCTAGTTGTGGCAGGCGGAGGCTACTCTTCATTGCGGCACACAGGCTTCTTATTGCGGTGGTTTCTCTTGTTGTGGAGCATGGGCTCTAGGTGCACAGGCTTCAGTAGTTGCGGCATGTGGGCTCAGTAGTTGTGGCGTGCGGGCTCTAGAGCGCAGGCTCAGTTATTGTGGCCCGTGGACTTAGTTCCTCTGTGGCATGTGGGATCTTCCTGGACCAGGGATCGAACCCATGTCCCCTTCATTGGCAGGCAGATTCCCAACCACTGCACCACCAGAGAAGTCCCTGTTGTCTTCTTTTAAATAATACAGGACTTTGTTATGTCAGGAGATTGAGTTACTAGAGGTGAACTCAGTCCCTTCAAGTGTCGCTTTTAAGCTTTGTTAGAGTGGGTATAGTGTAACTTTTATGGCAAGAATAGTTTTCCTTGTTACTAAGTCATAACCCTTCAGAGATATTTATTGAATTCCTTGGGTTTTCAATGTTTATGTTCCACTCTCACTGCTTCCAACTTTTAAGACATCTCCCAGTCCCATTTGAGCTCTGAGAGTTGTTGAACTTAAAATTCCTTGCTCATTTTTGCCTTCCTTTGTGCAGTTTTACCATATTGTGTGATTTGCTGTTAGTAGCATACTCAAGGGGACCCCATGAAGATTTCTGGAGCTCTTTTTCTATATAGCTTCCTCATCTGGATCTCTCCCCCACAAATTCCAGCTGCCTTTGCCTCCTTGAACTCTAGTCTTTATTCCTTCAACTCAGTGATACCACTCTGTTTGAGATCCCCTCCCTGCACAATGATCTGCAAATTGACTTTAGGCAGGAAACCAGGATGATGGTAGAATTCATGTAGTTTGTTTTCCTTTTCTCAGGGATCGTAGTCTTACATGGTTTGTTTTCCAGTATCTGGAAGCAGACATTTTGCATATATTTTCCAATTTTCTGATTGTGTGCAGTGACAGATTAAATTCAGTCACAGTTACTATGTCATGGTTGAAATCAGAAGTCCCCTTTTCTTCTTAGGAAGGTAAATGTGGCTAGTAGAAAATGTGTAACAGAGAGAGTGGAGGCAGGGTTCTTGAATAAGAGCAGTATGCATGAAGTCAGGACAACCATGTACGGTCAGGTGTTACACTGCATTGTGAGTGATACCCCTGAAGGTGTGTGGTGCACAGCTTAAATGACAGCTTTGCATGTAGCAGCGCTTAGTGAGGATACAAGTGAGAACATGTAGATGTGGAATTGATGGGACCTTCTCTCTTTTTTTTTAATTTTCAGTACTTTATTCTTAAAAAGAAAAATAATAAAAGGAAATCAGAGAAGGAAACTGCTCCAAATCCATGCCAATTTGGGGACATCCAAGAGTAGAAAATTAATTTAAACAATATTCACTGTTTAGTCATTGAGATGGCACCTCTTCTTAATTGAGTTTGTAGTGTGAGGTGAAGTGAGCCATTGGAGGTGATGTCAAGGTTTTTATTTTATATGATTTATTTATCACTATGGAGGTGAATAAGCCTTATTCACAAGGATTTTGTGAGGCTTAAATGTGCATGTGAAAATGCTTTCCAAATGACAAAGGAGTATACAGTTTGAAGTGTTGTGTATTGCTGAAGTCTACCCTCTGGGAACTTCCCTGGTGGTCCAGTGGTAAAGAATCCGCCTTGCAATGCAGGGGATGCGGGTTCGATCCCTCGTCAGGGAACTAAGATCCCACATGCCCCGCGGGGCAACTAATAAGCCCATGTGCCACAACTACTGAGCTTGTGTGCATCAACTAGAGAGCCCACATGCCACAAACTATAGAGCCCACTCACTCTGGAACTCGCGTGCCATAACTACAGAGCCCGTGCCCCCCTGGAACCTGTGCACCACAACTAGAGAAGAGAAAACCTGCACACCACAACTAGAGAGAAGCCTGCGCACCAGGACGAAGGCCACGCTCCCCAGCGAAAGATGCTGCATGCCTCAACAAAGATCCCGGGTGCTGCAACTAAGACCCAACGTAGCCAAAAATAAATAAAACTTTAAAAAATATATCATTCACAGTAGTGTCAGATGCTTCACCTTCAACAACAATAACAACAACAACAACAAAACAAAGTCTGTCCTCTGGATCTCTACAGAAAAGCCTACATGATGCCCTTGTGTCATAAGTGACCTGAAAACGTTACTGTAACTCCAAAATATCAGAATTCATATACAAAGAGGAATTTTTTTCCTCTCTTTGAAGAATTTAGTCTAGTATATGAGAGTTTCTTAGTCTCAGGGTAATCTGTGTAGACAGACCTTTAAAAAAATCCCTTTACTTCAGAAGAGACTGTTAAGACAAACTGGAGTGAATACCAGTGGAGTAGTAAACACTTTTTGTAAGTTGAGAAGATAAAACATTGTTTTCAATGATGCAGTCACCTCAGAATGAAGATGAAGACTGAAGTTTATGATGGAGTCAGCTCAGAGGTCATAGCCAAAAGTGCAGAAGTAACAGCAGTTTTTGAGGCCTTTGTAGAAGATTAACATGTTCCATTATCAAAAGCATTACCACCCCATTTTACCTTCCTACGTTTTCCTTTGCGCTCATCCTTCTATATTATTAGAGGGAAAAGAATGCTTACACTTTTCCATGGTCAGGACATGGAAAGTGGGACGAAAAGTCCCACTTTTTCCCCAGTGAAATCATCATCTATAAGAAATGGACAAGGCCCAAATACAGATTACTTCTAAGTGAGTTGATTTTCTCTGCCTGATTTCTCTTGATTCCAGCCAGATTTTGTTGGTGACAATGTGTGAGAGAAAATTTCCTGATTTCGTGACTTCCAGAAAAGGTCATTTTCACAGCATTCTGAAAAGGCAAAGCAGTTGTTAACGTTTAAAAATATAGTTGAAATCCTTGATTTTATCTTTATTCATTCTATTCAATTATTTTAGATATCTATGTTTTTAGGTGTTCTGGGCTATTTATTTCATTGACTGTTGCATTATACTGTACCCTAATTAAACATAATTTGTGTATTTCTACATATGTTAATATTATTATGAATACTTATTAATACACAGTTTTGTTATCTCAATATTTTTTGAAAGGTATCTGCCAAAAAGCATCATAAACTCACTCTTCTAATTATTAAACCAGAATGTAAAGTTCTTTTGTTTTACTTTGTTTTATTCTATAATTTATTCTAAGTACAAAGAGCATTGTCTGTTACATACAGGAATTCAGTCATTTTATTGGATGAAAAATTATAGATGTAAAACTCTATCTGCCAGAAAAAAAAGTTGCCTTGAAACTCAGTCATGTATGAATTAAAAACATCTCTTTTAGACGAGGATGATTTGACAATTTCCTTATCACATACACACATCAATTGTTGTGGTGTTTCTTTGTATAGAAAACAATGTAAGAAGACTTATGAAAAAATTCATAAAAGATATGAGTTGTATGCTTTATTTAACCAACATTTATTCAGCATACACTTTGTGTCAGGCTCTGTGCTTGGTATCTGGGATTATAAAGGTGACATGGGTATGGTCCTCCTCCTGGAAGAGCTTGTAATTTGTTGGGGAAGACAGTCATGTGAACAGGTAAATAACAGTATAACCTGGAAAGTGCTTTAATAGAAATGATTAAAGTGTCACGAAGTAGAGGTTAAAACAGCTACTTCTGTCCAGAGAGTTGGTGCATCTTTTGCTGGTGTACTAGGTGAAGGCATGGTGAGTGGGAAGACTGGGTAAGGGAGAGGCTTTAGGTGTACTTTACAGTAGCCACTGGCAACATGTGACTAAACTTCTAGCAACTAGTTACAATAAATAGCACATATTTAAAGTATAAAGTTTAATAGGAAACTATCACCACAATCAAGATAATGAACGTGTATATATATCCCTTTCTAAAATTTTCTCATGCCCATTTGTATATCTTTTCTGCCTAGATTAGTTTTCATTTTCTAGAGTTTTTAAATAAATAAAGCCACACAGAATGTCCTTTTTGTCTGGCTTCTTTCACTCAGCATAATTATTTTGAGATTTATCCATGTATCAATAGTTTATTCTTTTTTATTGCTTAATGGTAATTCCTATACCACAATTTGTCCCTTGTCCTGTTGATGGGTACTTGGGTTATGTCCAATTTCTGATTATTACAGAAAAGCTCTTGTGACCATTCTTAAACAAGTATTTGTGTGGATATTTATATGGTAGATATCTATAAGCTTAAGAAACTGCCGAACACTTTTTCCACAGTAGTTATCTAATTTTACATTCCTACTTGGAGTATATGAGTTTCAGTCCCTCTACATCCTTGTATGGATACACTTGGTATGGTCATTGTTTTAAAATTTAGCCATTCTAATAGGTGTGTGGTGGTATCTTGTGTTTTTGTTTTAATAAATTTATTTATTTTTGTCTGCGTTGGGTCTTTGTTGCTGCGCGCAGGCTTTAGTTGCAGCGAGCGGGAACTACTCTTTGTTGTGGTGCACGAGCTTCTCATTGCGGTGGCTTCTCGTTGCGGAGCATGGGCTATAGGCGTGTGAGCTTCAGTAGTTGTGGCATGCAGGCTCAGTAGTTGTGGCACTCGGGCTTAGTTGCTCCGCGGCATGTGGGGTCTTCCCGGACCAGGGCTTGAACCCATGTACCCAGCTTTGGCAGGTGGATTCTTAACCAGTGCACCACCAGGGAAGTCCCTCTCATTGTGGTTTTAATACATATTTTCCTAATTACTAATGACATTGAGCATCTTTTCATGTGCTTACTTGCCATCTTTTATCCTGTTTGGTGAAGGATCTTCACATTTAAGTCTATTTTTAAATAAGATTATTTTCTTATTACTGAGTTTTGAGATTGCTTTAAATAATCTGGGTGCAAGTCCTTTATGAAATGTGATTTATGGATATTTTCACCCACTTTCTGGGTGGTTTTATTTCATTCTCTTGAGTATGTTTTGAAGAGTAATAGTTTTTATTTTTGATGAGATTCAGTTTTTCAAGTTACTGTTTTACGGATTGTCCTTCTGGTATTGTGATCTAAGAAATCTTAACCTAACCAATGGTCACAAAAGTTTTCCCTTGTATTTACTTTTGCAACTTTTAAAATTTAGTTTTACATATAGGTCTGTGATCCATTTTGAGTTTGTTATTTAATATGGTATGAGGTATGGATTTGAAGTTCATTTCTTTGTATATGATTTTCAACTGTTAAAGCACCATTTGTTGAAAAGATTATTCATTCTCAAATGAATTCATTTGCATGTTTATAAAAAATTTTCCATATATTTATGTGTCTTTTTTCTGTGCTTTATAGTGTTTCTATTGATCTTTGGCTGTTTTTATGCAATACCACACTTGTTTGATTACTGCAGCTTTGTAATATGTCTTGAAATCAGGTAGTGTTACTGTTCTAAATTTGTTCTTTTATAGTGTTTGGTTATTTTAGGTCCTCTGCATTTTCATATACATTTTAGTACTGTTTTGTCAATTGCTACAGAAGAAAAGCCTTCTGGGATTTTGACTGGGATTGCTTTAAATCCACAGATAAGTTTGGAGAGAAATGACATCTTGACACTATCAATCAAGTTTTCTGACCCTATGGGAAGATAATATAATTTTGTTTATTTAGATCATTTTAGTTTCTCTGAGCAATATTTTATAGTGATCTCTATATAGGTCTCTCACATATATTATTAGATTTATAAGTATTTCATACTTCTTGATGTTGTTATGTATAGTATTGTTTTTATTTTATTTTGCTATTTTTTTAAAAGACTTTAAAAATTATTTTATTTATTTATTTATTTTTGGCTGCATTGGGTCTTTGTTGCTATGCACGGGCTTTCTTTAGTTGTGGTGAGCGGGGGCTACTCTTCATTTTGGTGCATGGGCTTCTCACTGTGGTGCATTCTTTTATTGTGGAGCATGGGCTGTAGGCACACAGGCTTCAGTAGTTGTGGCTTACGGGCTCTAGAGCGCAGGCTCAGTGGTTGTGGTCCACGGGCCTAGTTGCTCCGTGGCATGTGGGGTCTTCCTGGACCAGGGCTCGAACCCGTGTCCCCTGCATTGGCAGGCGGATTCTTCACCACTGTGCCACCAAGGAAGCTCCTATGGTATTGTTTTTAAAATTCAATTTCTGATTATTAGTTACCAGTATATAGAAATATAATTGAGTTTTGTGTGTTGACATTTTGTCCTGCACAGATTTTTAAAACTTATTAATTCCAGTACTTTTTTGTAGATTCCATTCTATAGAGATATTCTGTTGATGGTCATGTAGTCTGTGAGTGAAGTCTCTTTTACTTCTTGGTTTCTAATTTGGATGCCTTATTATTTTTTTTTTTCTTTTCTGATTGTACTTTATTGCAAGTAGTTTAATTTTGAATGGAAGTGGTGAGAACAGAACAACTTGATTTGTTTTGGATCTTAGAGGAAAAGTATTTAGTCTTTTACCATTAAGTGTGATGTTAGCTGTAGGCTTTAATGTAGTGCCATTTATTAGACTGAGGAAGTTTCCTTCTGTTAAAACTTCTGAGAGATTTTTCCAGGAATGGACGTTGGGTTTGCCTTATGCTTTTTTTTGATCTATAGAGATGATCACATGGCTTTTCTTTTTAAATTTGTTACTATATGGGGGAGTTACAGTGATTGATTTTTTATTGTTAAACCAAGTTGCATTATGCAGATAAGACCCATGTGGTCATGAAGAATTAATCTTTTTATATGTTGTTGGAATTTGTTAAAATTTCTTCACATGTTGATGAACATAGGTAGTTCTCTTTTCTCCTAATGTCTTTTTGTCTGATTTTGACAGCGGGTTAATGCTGGATTCATAGAATAAGCTGGGCAGTATTCCCTCTTTTTAAATTTTCTAGAAGAGTTTGTGTATAATTGATATTCTCTCTCCCTTAAATATTTGTTGTTACCAGTGAAACCATCTGGGTCTGGAGATTGTTTTTGTTGGAAGATTTTTAACTAAAAATTCAGCTACTTGGATGATTGATTTCTTCTTGTTTAAACTTTGGTAGTTTGTACTTCTCAAAGAATTTGTTTATGTCATTTAAGTTGTTGAATGAAGAATTTGTTTATGTCATTTAAGTTGTTGAATGTAAGTTGTTTATGTCATTTAAGTTGTTGAAATAGAGTTCATAATATTTGCTTATTATCCTTTTAATATCTGTAGAATTTGTAGTAATGTCACTGTTCTTATTCTTGATATTGCTAATTCGTTTCTTCTTTCTTTTTTCCCTTGATCACTCTGACTAAAAGTTTATTAGTTTTACCGATCTTCTCAAAGAACCAGCTTTGGATTCAGTGGTTTTCTTTATTTTATTTTCTCATTTCTTTGATTTCTGGTGTGATTTTATTATTTGCTTTCTCTTTACTTCAGGTGTAATTTTTTCTTTTTAAATTTTAGATTTTGAAGTCATTAATTTGAGACTTTTCTTATTTTCTAATATAGGTTGTTAGTGCTATAAATTCTCCCCTCTCCTCAAGTACTCCTTTAGTAACATTTCACAAATTTTGATATGAGTAGTTATTTTCATTTAGGTTAAATAGTTTCTGATATCTCTTTGATTTCTTCTTTGACCCATGAATTATTTAGAAGTGGTTGTTATTCAGTTTACAAATATTTGGGGAGAATATCATTTTAGGGATATTTCTGTTGCTGATTTCTAGTTTAATTCCATTACGGTCAGAGAACGTACTTTGTGTGAATTGAGCCCTTTTAAATGTACTGAGTCTTGTTTTATGGCCTGGAATATGGTTTGACTTGGCAGATGTTCTTCTACTGTTGGTTGGTGGAGTGTTTTCTAAATCAGATCATTTTGGCTTACAGTATTGTTCAGGTCTTTTATATCCTTTCTGATTTTCTTTTAGGTTGATTTACCAGTTGTTGAGAGAGGGGAATTGAAATCTCTGACTAGAGTTGTGAGTGTTTTATTTATCCTTGCAGTTATATTAGTTTGTATACATATATTTTGAAGCTCTATTATTATATGCATTAATGTTTAGGATTTTTATATCCTCTTGATGAGTTGACTGCTTTATCATGAAATGGCCTCCTTTATCCCTGTTAATATTCTTTGCTCATAAATTTACTTTACATGATATTAATAAATATACTTCAGCTTTCTTTTGATGTGTTAGCATTGTATACTTTTTCCTTGTTTTTAACTTTGTTCTATTTAAAGTGCCTTTATTTTAGGCAGCATGTACATTGAATTTTGCATTTTTACCCAGTCTGAAATCTTTGGTTTTAAACTGGAAATTTTAATGTGGTGTTTGATATGGTTAGAGTTAAAAGCATCATCTTGCTGTTTGTTTTCTGTTGATATTTATCTCACATGTTCTTTGTTGTTCTTTTTCTGCCTTCTTTTTAGGATAAATTGAGTATTTTTATGATTCTATTTTGTATTCTTTGTCACCTTATTAGGAAAACCTTTTTGTTGTTAATTTAGTGGTTGTGTTAGGATTTATAGTATACATTTTCAACTTATCTTAATGTACCTTAAGGGATACCATGTCATTTCATGTATAGTTCAAGCACCTTACCATACTGTACATCCATTTCTTCCATCCCAGCTTTTGTGTTATTGTTGCCATACATTTTACTTTTACATATGTAATAAATCCAACACCAGATCCTTGTTATTTTTGTTTAATCCATCATCTTTTAAAGAAATTTAAATAATAAAAACCCATATACATTTATTAAGTTACCATTCCCATTGCTCTTTATTTCTTAGTATAGATCTGCATTTCCATCTGGCATCATTTTCCTTGTGTTTGAAGAACTTTAATATTTCTCACAGTGGAGATCTGTTGTTAGTGAATTCCTTTCAGCTTTTGCATGTCTCAAAAATTCTTGAGTAGTTCTTGTTTTTAAGAAAGTATTTTTGCTAGGTATAGAATTCTAGATGGGTAGCTTTTTCTTTCAGCATTTTAAAGATTTGCTCCAGTGTCGTCTTGTTTTTATAATTTCCAATGTGGAATCTAATGTCATTTTTGTTTCTCTCTATGTAATGTGTATCTTTTTTCTCTGTTTGCTTTTAAGATTAAAAAAAATTACTGGCTTTGAGCAATTTGATTATGATATGACTTGGTGTATGCATGTCTTCATGTTTCTTTTGCCTGGTATTTGTTGAACTTCTTTGATCTGTGAGTTTATAATTTTCATCAAATTGGGGCAAATTTTGGAAACTTTCTTCAGATAATTTACTGTGCCCCCTCACCTTCAGAAACTCCAATTATATGGGGAAGGACTCTTGGACTTGTGCCACAGCTCACTTCATTAAAAAAAAAATCCTCTTTTCTCTTTGTGTTTAATATTGGATTGTTCTGCTATGTCTTCAAGTTTACTACCTTTTCTTCTGCCATGTTTAATCTTCCATCAATCTCGTTCTGTGTAATTTTTATCTCATACATTATAGTTTTCATCTCCAAACGCTTGATTTGTGTCTTTTTTTTTAAGCTTTTAAAAATTTATTTATTTTTGGCTGCTTTGGGTCTTTGTTGCTGTGTGTGGGCTCTCTCTAGTTGTGGCGAGGGGGGGCTTACTCTTTGTTGTGGTGCACGGGCTTCTCATTGTGGTGGCTTCTCGTTGTGGAGCACAGGCTGTAGGTACGCGGGCTTCAGTAGTTGTGGCACGCAGGCTCAGTAGTTGTGGCACATGCGCTTAGTTGCTCCGGGACACGTGGGATTGTCCCAGATCAGGGCTTGAACCTGTGTCCCCTGCATTGGCAAGCAGATTCTCAACCACCGTGCCACCGGGGAAGTCCCCGATTTGTGTCTTCTTATATCTTCCACATCTCTAAAACTTTCTGAACACATGGAATAGTTATAGTAACTGATTTAATATCCTGGTTGGTTGGTTCTTACATCTGTGTCAGTTGTGGTTGGAGTCAGTTGATTTTTCCCCTCTCTGTATGGTTTGTACCTTTTTGCTTCTTTGTATGGCTAGTAATTTTTTATTAGTTTTCAGATTTTATTGTGATTTTACCTTGTTGGGTGCTGTATATTTTTATATTACTAAAACTATTCTTGAACCTTGTTCTGGATGTAGTTAAGTTACTTTGAAACATCTTAATCCTTTTTGGTATTTTTAAGATTTGTTAGGTGGGTCCAGAGTAGTGCTTGGGCTGGGACTGATTATTCCTCACTACTGAGGGAGTCTGTTTTATGTACTCTACCAGTGCCTCAAGACTCATGAAATTTTTCAGTCTTGCTGCTGGGAGCAGATACTATTACTGGCCCTGTGCTTGACACTTTTTATCTTTTGGGGTTATTCTTTCTCCAACTTTAGGTAGTTTCCTTACATGCATGTGCTGATCATTACGCAAGGGGAACCCTCTTGTAGGAGTTTGCTTGATCTCAGTGCTGCTCTCTGGCTTTCCATCCTGCTTATTCTGTGAGGTCCATGTTATGAATTCACTGCGTCTATCAGTCTCCACCTTCACATCCCCCTAGTACCTCTGCTTGGGAACTTTCTCACGTCAGTAAGTTTGATCATTTGTAGGGCTCATCTGATTTGTTTCTTGACTCTCAAAGATCACTGTCCTTTGTCGCCTGTTGTCCAGTGTCTTGAAAATTGTTGTGTCATTTATTTTCTCTGTTTTATGCTTTTTTTCAGGCACAAGTGTAAATGCAGTCCTTATTATTGCCTATGACTCTGTCTTTACTGGAAACAGAACTTCTGCCTGTTTATATTTAAATTAGTTTTTTTGTTTATTTTTAATAATTATTTTCTTTATTATTATTATTTTTGGATGTGTTGGGTCTTAATTGCGGCCCGTGGGATCTTCGTTGAGGCATGTGGGATCTTTTTTGTTGTGGCACGTGCTCTCTTCATTTCTGCGCTCGGACTTCTCTCTAGTTGCAGCGTGAGGGTTTTCTCCCTCTAGCTGTGGCCTGCAGGCTCGAGGGCACGTGGGCTCTGTAGTTGTGCGCAGGCTCCAGAGCGTGTGGGCTCTGTAGTTTGTGGCATGCAGGCTCTCTCGTTGAGGCATGTGAGCTCAGTGGTTGTGGCGCATGGGCTTAGTTTCTCTGTGGTGTGTGGGATCTTAGTTCCCCGACCAGGAATTGAACCCATGTCCCCTGCATTGCAAGGCAGATTCTTTACCACTGGACCACTGGGGAGGTCCCTAAATTAGTTTTAAAAAATAAAATTCATTTTCTCAGTTGCGCTAGCCACATTCTAAGTACTTAGTAGCCACATATATCTAGTGGCTACGATATTGGAGAGTACAAGTATAGAATATTTCCATCATTGTAGAAAGTTCTGTTGGACTGTACTTCACTAGGCCGTGTATTGTTATATTGGGTTGGCCAAAAAGTTCGTTTGGGTTTTTCTGTAAGACGTTACAGAAAAACCCAAACGAACTTTTTGGCCAATCCAGTATGTAATGTGCTTATATATGTAATAGAAGCTCATATAAAAAGTGTAATTAGGGCTTCCCTGGTGGCGCAGTGTTTGGGAGTCCACCTGCCAATGCTGGGGACACGGGTTCGTGTCCCGGTCCCGGAGGATCCCACGTGCCGCGGAGCGGCTGGGCCCGTGGGCCATGGCCGCTGGGCCTGCGCGTCCGGAGCCTGTGCTCCGCAGCGGGAGAGGCCACAATAGTGAGAGGCCCGCGTACCGCAAAAAAAAAAAAATAAATAAAATCACACCTGGGAATGCAGGTTTTCTAAAAAAAAAAAAAAAGTGTAATTAGATTTATGTTTTGTTTTTGCCATAAACATAATAATTAAGTTTATGTTTAAGTTAAGCTTATATATTTCTGTTTACACAAAGGCATCTAGCTTGTTAATTTTGAGTTAATCAAATTTATATAACTTATATAGTGGATTGTGAAACTGGGACTGGGTTTCAGCTTCATTGCTCTTTTCTCTGCATTATAGCATGGTGAGAAATTTCTGGCTTGTTGTGTCATGTCTTATTTTGAATTGTTTGTTTCTTGTGGCACTTATCATTCTGATTGATAATGTTCTGGACCCTTTGTATTCACAGGCCTAAGACAGTGCCTGGCATGCAGTAGGTGCTTAAATACTTGTTTATTCAAAAAATATTTATACACTTACTTGAGCCTGACATTCTGTATGGGATATAAGACTAATTTCTGTTGCAAACCTAATAGACTATGAATATGCATTCATCCATAGAGAGACTACAACACCCTAAAAGTAGAATGAACCTATGTCCTGAAAACTTAAACTAGATTTCCAGTCATTCTACCTGGTGAGATGTGGAGTGGCATAGCTGATCTCACTTACAATCTAACAAAAAATAGTGCTCCCCTTTCCTCAGTGAATGTCGGAGCTATTTCATGTAGAGAGCAATATCCAACAGTTAAATAAGAACTCTTGAAGAGTATCTATGAATGTTAGTTAACTAGCTGGCTTCATGAAATATGGAAGCGAGAATCCAGCTTTTGTAGGAGAAATACCTTCCATACTTAGGAAACCAATTTTCTTCAGTCCAATCTATTGTAAATTGAGAAATTGGGGATAGTTTAGTC
Organism: Grampus griseus; assembly: GCF_964374135.1. Taxonomy (NCBI): domain Eukaryota; kingdom Metazoa; phylum Chordata; class Mammalia; order Artiodactyla; family Delphinidae; genus Grampus; species Grampus griseus. Next base: position 100,505,913 of record NC_139018.1, read on the forward strand.
AATATTTAAGTTTCTTGTTTTGACTTGGCTGTTTAATCTACTTAATTGTTAAGAAAGAATTTCATATTCAAGTATCAAATGCTTATGCTATTACATGGTTAGTTATGCTTGTTACTATTTAATACAATTGTTTAAAAACAGGTCATGTCATGCTTTGGTGATGCAAGCAAATATTGAATAGATGTTCACAGGCATTTGTTTCAGTTAACTTTGGTCTTAAAAAGAAATAGGATTATTATTCAGTTTTTTGACATGACAAAATTAATCTGAAAAATCAAAATAAATAACTACTATAAAATAGAGTGTATATCTCTTTTACAAATGAAATCACTATCTCTGAGTTATAAAGTTTGAAAATGCATTTGTCAGATATGTAATTTATTTGTATTCTGACTTATCTAAAAAAGAATTTGAGTTGGACATATTCACTTGCTAGAGAAAGGAAATGATTAAAATTTCCTAACTAGTACACATTTACTCTTTTAATAGTCATTTTATTAATAATAACTGCATTTTAGAATTTGGTTTGAGTCATTTTTGCAGTAAAGTTCTGTTTTAAATAATTTCAGAAGTCTTTACAAATGCATGGAGCAAAATTTAGACTTTCAGAGATTTGCTCTGAGATTTAAGGTATTTTAGTAGCTATATCCAAATGTACTTTTGTTAACCAAAGCTATTTTGTTGTGCCTTATCCTAATTCTCTGAGATATAAACTAATTTTTGAGATTAGATAAAACCATTAGTTCAGTAAATAAGTACTTTATGTTCAACACTGTGCTAAGTGCTTTGAGGATAATAAAGATGTATTGGATGTGGCAGTGCAGCTTTATATATCTAACAGAAGAGAGAATATGTATACTATACTAAGAATACAAATATAAACATTTTTGGATTCTTATAGACATGTTTTAGAAAAAAACCTATAAAAAAAACTCAGTGAGTAAATGGGCTAACATGACTGTCTTTTCCCCCTTATGTATCTAACCTTATTGTTAAAATAAAAACCACTAGTACAGGGCTTCCCTGGTGGCGCAGTGGTTGAGAATCTGCTTGCTAATGCAGGAGACATGGGTTCAAGCCCTGGTCTGGGAAGATCCCACATGCCGCGGAGCAACTAGGCCCGTGAGCCACAACTACTGAGCCTGCGTGTCTCCGCAACAAGAGAGGCCGCAATAGTGAAAGGCCTGCGCACCGCGATGAAGAGTGGCCCCCGCTTGCCACAACTAGAGAAAGCCCTCGCACAGAAACGAAGACCCAAGACAGCCAAAAAATAAATAAATAAACAAATGTGGGGTTTAAAAAAAAAAAAGAAAAAACCACTAGTACAAGACTCTATAGTTAAATTTGTATAAGCAGTCTCAAAATATTACGGTACATTGTACGGTACAGCACAGTACAGTTAAACAGGTAGTATTGTGTACATAGTGCCAATAGATACGTGGGGAATGAATGCTTGTGAAAACTGTTCTTCTTGAGGCTTTGTATCAGTAACTAACTTACACCTTCCATCATTTTCAAAGTGCAGATCGTTACCCATTAGTGGGTTAAGAAATCACTTTAGTGGATCTCAGAGAGCATGATTAAGAAATGGAACAGTATCACATGCACTTAGAGGATTGTTTTTGTAAAATTAGTTTGTTATTTAAATATACATTTGTGTACACTAGGTGATATAAAATGTATTTAACAGTGAGTGGATTGTGGTTTTTTTTAAAAAAATTGAAAGCCACAGCTTTAGTAGTTGGTTTTAGCTGTTTTCAGAGTGTCAGTTTCTCTTACTATTTTGTAAGGTGTGAAAATGATTGGATTTTCATATCTGATGTGATGGGTTTGCTCTTCGTTAATGCTGCTTTGCAAAATGCTAGGTACTGGGGTTTAAACTCCACTCCAGATTTTCCTGTATTTGATAACGGGTCTCTTACAACTTTTTTCGTTTTTAGTAGCCTTTAGTCTTTTGGGTCACTGACCTTTAACTCATGTTAGACAACTACCTTTAAAGAAAAAAGACAGCTTTATTGACATTGGAAACAATAGGCATTTTAATCCATATTAAGGACAATATCTCAGAAATATAAAGAGAGAAACTAGAATATAATTATATAAAAACAAAAACAAAAAAACACAGCATCAAGCAGGAGAAAATTCTTGCAGTTAATGATGTAACCTACCTGGGCCTCATTTTGAAAAGAAAGAGGAGGTTGTTACTAAATCTCTCAGGTTACTTTCTTATACAAATTTGGAACACTTGAGACATTTTTAACTCTCTTTCAGCTCTGGAATTCTACAATTATTTGGAATGATCCTATAAACAGCTTCACTTTCAGGAATTCAGAACCCCTAATGAAGTGGAAGTGAATTGTGTTCACTAATATGTGTGCATTAAAATTACTTTACAAGAGTAAAGAGTCTGGACTGTTTGACAAAGTTGGTATAGAAAAATTAAATGCTCATAGCCTGTATATTGGAAAAAATATCTTAGAACTTTCCGTGAATTGAATGTTTCTTTGAAGCAGGTTGAGGCTATTTATTTTTACCCTGTGTGGTAGGATCATTTTTTGAAATTGTAATGAAAATCAATTGCAAAAGATAATTCAGCATTTAAGTACTCTTTAACTTCTATTTTCTAGGAACACATATAGTTCTTAAAATGAGATTATTTTCAGAATCGTAGCAGGTCATTGCTTTTATTGCTCTTTCACACTACTTGATTTTTGGATATGATTGTCATGGTCTTTGCTGTTAACTTGAAGACTCCTACAGTATAGAAAACACAGCTTACTCGACTTGGGAATGTGGTGTGGTATAAGTTGAATAGAGATGAAAAAACAATTTCTTTAGGTCAGAAGTATTTTACATCTGGAAACATACCCTCGAACTCTGGCTGTAGTTTTTCCACATGTGTCATTTATTAGCAAATACATTTCTATGAAATTTTGACAGAGTGTTCTATGGAAATGGTTTTAGAGCCTCTACTCTTTCTTCCTAAGGAAAGCTTTAATTCTAGGCAAAATTTAGCTTTGTTTTGATAAGGTGTTAAATCTTCAGTCAGTGTAGGAGACATTCTTAACCAAAGTATTATGCCTGTACTGTTTTTATCTTTGCTTTAAATTTTTTTAGGAAAAGTGTTTTGAGATATTTGAAAAGGGAGAAATCCTTGATCAAATTTGAGTTGGACTCAGTGTTTTATTTCATTGGCCTTCATGCTTTAGGACATCTGCTTTATAATATGAAAGAGGGTTCCCACTCTCAACCTGCCCTCCCTCTTTCTGGATGCATCTGTTTATTTTGAAGTAACCCTGGTTCTCTATGAGCTGTCAGGTACTGTTGATTCCTTGTATTAGAGCGAGTGAAAATTGGTATGGTTGTGACAGGATATATACGCTGTGTTTCAAGGAGGAATCAGCCAGAGTTTGAATATTGTTCATGTATGTATGGTAGGGTGCTGCTAACTTGGTTCCCGGAGAACATGAGATTGCCATGGCAACAAAAGCTCTTTGAAGGCAGAAATCTTGGCAGAGTGGTTGGGTCTTTTGAAGTGCTGGGTGTTTTGATAGGAAAGGATCCAGTCAGCAATAAGCACACAACTGTCGGCCAGCAGTCAAGGAAAATAAGCATTTCGCTTTTAGCTTTAACTTGAGGGCAAATATATTTTGTTTCCCCCTCAATGCTAATCTTCCTTCAGAACAAATATTTACATGAGGTTTTCTTATCACATGTATGCTGTTTCGGGAATATAAGTTTCCAAGCATGTGCTTTGTGATGTTTTGGCTGGCCTAAAATTGTCTCAATTTTTAGTAGAATCATAGTTGTGTAATGTGTTCTAATACTAATGGGTTCTGATATTAAAAGTAGAGTAGATAAAAATCAGTACAAAGTACTTAGTTCAGAATTTGGTATTGTTTAAGAACTAGAGAAAAACAAAAATAAATCCTTAAACTCCATGATCTGCCTACTGTTTTCAAGATCCTTATCTGACCAACTTTCTTTTTTTCTCTCTCTCTATTCTCCACTGTTAATCTCAACCTTCATCATGGTTTTGCTCTTGTGGATGTTCAGTCCTGCTTCTGGGCCATCACTCCTGCATAGCATGCCTTCTCATTTTTCTTTCCAAACACTACTCATCTCAGAATTTCCTTCTCAAGTTTCCCTTTTGTTATTAAGCTTTCCCTGTCTACTGTAACCTCCAGGAATCTTTTCCTTCCCAAACTCTTGATTAGAATTTACATATTGAATCATTTATAGCTTAATATGATTTTACACATTTTTTTTGTTTATGTGTTTTGTGTTGTGGGTTGGACCAATTTTTTTAGTAATAAGCTTTTTGTGGTCAGGAATTGTGCCCTCTTGTGTCTTATAATAAAGGACCAGACACATGGCTAGACTTAGTGAAATCTAATTCATTAATGGTTTTAATTTGAACTATGTTAATGTTCAAAAATTATGTTCAAATAATAGACTGTTTAGCTTTTTAGTAGGTTGTATATATAGTCACCATAAACAATGTACTAGCTCGAGGATACTGTATTATTTTTAATGCTTGTTCCCAGGGCTAATAATTTGTATAGATCTTTTCCCAACCACAATTCTTTTTTTTAAAAAATATTTATTTATTTATTTTGGCTGCACTGGGTCTTAGTTGCGGCACGTGGGATCTTCATTGTGGCATGTGGGATCTTCGTTGTGGCACACAGGATCCTTTGTTGCGGCACGTGGGATCTTTTAGTTGCAGCATGTGGACTTCTTAGTTGCAGCATGTGGACTTCTTAGTTGCAGCATGTGGACTGTTAGTTGCCGGCAACCACAGTTCTTCATCTAAACTGAAGAACCCAGAAAATGATTTGGATGACTTTTCTCAGTTCTCCCAAGAATGATACATAGTTGGTATCATTCTTAATGCCTAGGAAACAAGTGAATTGAGTACATTCAGTGAATGACTTAGGGTACTAGGGCTTAATTCTTATGTGGAACCACAGTTGAGAATGGGACATACATATCATTTCTGTATTACACTCAGTTTCCTCATGTATGAATGACTAGCTTGAATCTTTCTATATGTTGATTTTGTTGTTCTTTTCTATTTCTTTTTCCAATATGCTGGTAAAACTTTTAAGGAAAGCCATTCCTGAGACCAGATGGAAGTTTTGCTATTTGGTTTATTAGAAGCTATTGAAATGATAGCCTAGTTTTAAGCAGCACTATTGTCTGCAGATGTAAAATAACAATTCCCACTTTTTAGACTAGATCAATATAAAATAGGGAAATTTTTGGTATTACAAAAACTCTTAAAAGATTTTCTCCCTCTAATCTGTGACTGAAGAGGGGGGTAAAAAGCTACCTGCTGAATCAGGTATTTTAGGATTATTTTATTATTCTGTCTGAAAAAGAATCTATTAATTATTTGCATGCATTTTATACCTAGAAATGTTAAACTTCAACCTTTATTTTTAAAAGTAATTTTTCATTGAAGAAGTATCTAAAGTACATAATTAAGTTCAAAATTCACATTTAGCCCTTTGCTTTTGTTTACTGAACAGGTCTAGGGGAAATGCCTCGGGCCTTAGGGGAGTGCCAGTGTCCTTTGGGTCTGATAAAACTTTAGGGGTAGTCATCATTCACAGGATAGTTATTAGTCCCTTAATATAGGTGGAGTAAAGAAGCTCTGTAGTTAATCATTATGGAAAATGCTTTGATGTTTCATGATTTACATATAGTTCTTTATTGTTTCTGATAGCATGAGTTGTATTTAGATGAATTTTCTTAAAAAAGTAATACTTTGTTTTAATTGTTTTGATTAAAATCTTTATAAAATGTATTATAAATTTTATTATTTTCTTAAAGTTTACCAAATGTCTATCTTTGTCAGGGTTACAGTCATGGATATTTGTTGTACTTTGCTCTAATAGAGTGATGGTGTATCGTATTATGATGAAGGTTGATAGGGTTGTTTGACTTTATGTGAATCTTTTCCTGATTACTGTATGTTTATATGTGGCATTTTAATATTTTATTTCCTTGTTACCTATAGTAATTTCTCAGTTTCTAACAGGACTAACCAAGTTCTGACTTCTCTTATGTTGTAAAATCTTTATTTAGCTCTATAACCTAACCTGCTAAAAACTGACCTATGGTTAATGAGGTAAGTATTGTTAAAATCAGAGACTGTGTTGCTATTTGAAAGTAGGCTTGGGAGTGATTTTCACCCCTCTTGTGGAGGAGAGCACATGGGCTTTGTTTAAACTCTTTTTCTGGGCTATTTCTCTCATTGTCTCTGGGTATAGTTGATTGCAGTCACTTGATCTATGAGTATGAAATATATGGACTGTTGTCATTTCTCCTTCAGGTGACTTTGATATTAAAATTTTTTTAAACACTTGTTTTTTTCTCGTGTGGTAGCAAAATTTATTTGAAAAAGTATCAAAGTAAATGGTTTATATATAGTAAATGTGTTCGAACATGAAATTTGAAGCCAGCCAATTGTGAATTAAAGGTATATCAAGTACTTATTAAATAATATAAATATTTTTGGCATAAATGGATTAAGTTGATTGAATTTATAATTATTGATAGTTATATTGCTGCATTAAACTCTAATATGCTGTGATAAGGAACATTCTTTTGAATACATCCTAACCTGTCCTGATGTGAGGAAGCCTTTTCCGTAGATGTAAGGGGAAAAAAATTTAAATCATCCCTTTTGGTTATTGAGAGCGGAGACTGGGTTGATCAGTTAAATTCTTGTCAAGGACATTCGTTGGTACTAGGTGGAACATAGTTAGTTTACTAATATGTTGAGTTCTGTATAGTTCGTGAAACTCATGGTTCTTGTTTGAGCCTTTCTTTAACTCTGGCTTCCTCTCAGTCTTTTGTGCTTGTGAATCTGTCTAGTTCATTGAGTGACGAGGATAGGCAGACTTGTATGCCGAGGACCAGATGTGTCTCTTTCCTCACTGCGATACTCTTGGCTTTTTGTTGACCTTTACATATAAAGGATTTGGCTAAGCTCAGAAGAGAGGAAGTGGGGAACCAACTGATTAGGATTGTTCTGGGTTAAAAAAAAATTCATAAAGGGAGAGAGGATGTTCATTACTGAGAATTGGGTAGGGGCACTGCCCCAGGTTTTTCAGCTCAGCCTCACTAGGGTAAAAAATGGAGGTCACGTGTCAGGGCAGATAATCTATCCATTGGAGCTCTTCTTATCTGAGGAAATTTGAACACTGTAACCATAGTTGAATTGCCAGAAAGTGTGTGTTGTTTCATATTAAGCTAGTTAATCGAGGAACTTCTCTTTTAGCTAGATAAAAATATATATCAATTTTTGAGCTACTCATTGGTACTAAACAGGAACATAATTTTGATCCCTATTTCTTTGGCTTGGGTTTAATTAGAAACAGTTGAAAAAGCTGGCCCCCGTTATTTTCTTTTCTATCCATTCATATAGTATTACTCTTAGAGCACTAACCTAAGATGAATTAGATTGCTTTTCAGTTAATTTGAAACAAATAGGAGCCATCTGGAAGTGTAGTAACATGACTTTTACTCTGAGTGAAATGGGATGCTATTGAAGGGAATGACATCTGACTTAATGTTTTAACAGTATCTTCTTGGCTGCTGTGTAGAGCATAGTAGAAAGAAGAGACCAATTAGGAGGCTATAGAATATGTGGTTAAATTTTAGATGTACATTGAAAGTAGGACTGATAGCTGTTAGGCCTCAGCAACAGAAAGAATAGAAACTATTAATTGAGAATGGGAAGACTGAAGGAGGAACACATCCTTTTTTTTTTTTTTTTTTTTAAAGAAATAAGATTGGGAATCTACTTTCAGACATGTTAAATGCCTATTAGACATCCAGGGGGAGATATTAGTAGGTAATTGGATATTCTGTTCTGGGATACCAGGTAGAGATGTGAACTGGAGATCCCAACTTGGGAGTCACTCTTCTTTGTATTGACATTTATATTGTTTCTACATTTTGCAATTACAAATAATGCTGCAACGAAGAATCTTGTTCATATGTATTCTTGTATTTCTGGAGGCACATTTTCAAGGGAAATTTCCAGAAGTGGAACCACTGGGTCAAAAAGCAAATGCATATGTAGTTTTGTTAGATACTGCCAAAGTCCCTTCCCAAAGTGTTGTGCCCAACTTGCATTCTTACTAGTGATATTTAGTAATGGTCACAGACATTTTAGTGGTGGGAAAAAAACTTACTAGTCATCAAGTATAGGTAATTCACTTCTTTTATAACAACTTCATTGAGATATGATTCACATACCACACAGTTCACACACTTAAGGTGTACAATTCATATATGAAATGTCCAAAATAGCCAAATTTATAAAGATAGAAAAATAGATTAGTGGTTATCTAGGCTGAGTTTTGGGTTGGTAGATTGTGGGGAGAAGAGGAGTGACTACTAATGGATATGGGTTTCTTGGGGGTGTAGTGTGATGAAAACGTTCTAAAATTGATAGTGGTGATTTGATGGTTGCATAGCTGTGATTATACTAAAAACTGTTGAATTATACACATCTGAGTATATATGGAATTTAAAGCCATGGGATCAGAGTGAATTTAGATGAAGAAGAGCTCAAAGGACTGTGTATGTACTTCAACATTTAGAAGTTAGCGTGATGCGCAAGAGATACTTGAGAAGGCATGTCAAGAAATACAGGAGGAAACCAGACAAGTATGGAATCATGGAAGGTAAATGAAGAGAGTGTTTCAGGAAGAGGGGCTACTAACAGTATTAAATGCTGCTGATGGGTAAGTTAAGATGAGGATTAAGAGTTGACCATTTGATTTAACAACTCCAAAAGAAGCAGTTGTGGTAGAGTGGTGGAGACAAAAGTCTAGTGGGAGGGAGTTTGTGGAAGAGTGGAAGTAAAGAAGTTAGAGACAGCAGGAATAAGGTCCTGTACCCAAGAATTTTGCTCTTGTGGGAAGGATAGAAAAGGGGTGTGGCTTTGTGGTGGTGGGGAGAGGTAAGGGGTCAAAAGCAGTTTTAAGTTTTTTATCTTTTTTTAAGATTGAGAGTTAATAGCATGTTATAGGGTCATAGGAATGAGTCAATAGAAAGAAAAAGAACTGACGATACAGGGAAAGGGAGAATTGCTTGAGTTGGTGAGAGGAAGATGGATTGGGTTTGGCTAAGCAGGGACAGCTCATAGGAGCAGGAGAGAAAATGATGTATATTAGGTTATCAGTATGACTGATATTTTAGAAATACAGAAGTGAAAATACTGTTATGGTCTTTATTTTGCTACTTTTTCTCTATATGACTTTTATTAAATCTGATAATAAGCCTGTGAATATCATGGTAAAATTGATATTGAAAGGTGTGGAGGAGCTATGAAATGTTTATGCTTAGAGTTAAGAAAACTGTTGAAATATGTTTAATTAAATAATGTTGCCCTTCAAAGTCAGTCAGTATCTGTCTGGTGGTTCTGTTAGCTATCAGTGGATGGACAAAAGTTTCAAGGTAATATTTGCAAATCAGCAAATCCTAATAATCATTGTCAATTGTATACAATTAGACCTGTTAGTATTAGCATGTCACTTGAGAGTGACTGACTATGGATGTGGAGTAAGTTTCATTTTAATTAAGAGTTGGATATAGAATGGAAGGAATCTTTTTTTTTTATTGAAGTACAGTGATTTACAATGTTGTGTTAGTTTCTGGTGTACAGCAGAGTGATTCAATGATTCAAAGACTATATATATTCTTTTTCGTATTCTTTTCCATTATGGTTTATTACAGGATATTGAATATAGTTCCCTGTGCTGTACAGTAGGACCTTGTTGTTTATCCATTCTATATATAATAGTTTCTGTCTACTAGTCCCAAACTCCCAACCCAACCCTCCTCTCCCCCCTCCCCCTGCCCCGCCCTTGGCAACCTCAAGTCTGTTCTCTATGTCTGTGAGTCTGTTTCTGTTTCATACGTAGTTCATTTGTGTCATATTTTGGATTCCACATACACGTGATATCATGGTATTTGTCTTTCTCTTTCTGGCTTACTTCGCTTAGTATGATAATCTCTAGGTCTCTCCATGTAGCTGCAAATGGCATTATTTCATTCTTTTTTATGGCTGAGTAATATTCCATTGTGTGTGTGTGTGTGTGTGTGTGTGTGTGTGTGTGTGTGTGTGTGTATACACACATACACATATACCACAACTTCTTTATCCATTCATCTGTTGATGGACATTTAGGTTGCTCCCATGCCTTGGCTATTGTGAATAGTGCTGCTATGAACGTAGGGGTGCATGTATCTTTCTGAATTATAGTTTTGTCCAGAAAAATGCCCAGGAGTGGGATTCCTGGATCATATAGCATTTCTGTTTTTAGTTTTTTGAGGAGCCTCTATACTGTTAGAATGGAAGGAATCTTAAGCTACATCTAGTCTATCTAATTTTGCAGATTAGATTTTTGTTTAATATCCTGCGGACAGAAGAGTGGAATTGAATAGGAAAACTGAGATATAGACCCAAGGCTTATGGAGATTTAGTACATGATAAACCTGGCGTTTCAGGGGGAACAAATGGGATAACCATTTTAAGAAATGGTTAACCATTTGGGAAAAGGTAAAATTAAATTCATACCTCACATCATACAGAAAAATAAACAGCAAATGACCAGAGATCTTATTTTATTTTATTCTTTTTGCGGTACGCGGGCTTCTCACTGTTGTGGCCTCTCCCGTTGCGGAGCACAGGCTCCGGACGCACAGGCTCAGTGGCCATGGCTCACGGGCCCAGCCGCTCCGCGGCATGTGGGATCTTCCCGGACCGGGGCACGAACCTGTGTCCCCTGCATTGTCAGGTGGACTCTCAACCACTGCACCACCAAGGAAGCCCAGAGATCTTATTAAGAATGAAACTGTATGAATACAAAAAGAAAACATGGGTGGATTCTTCTGTAACCTGGGTGTAAGGAAAGGTTTTCTGTGACTCAAAATCCAGGTGCAACAAAAGAAAAGATTGGTAAATTTGACTTTATAAAAATTTAAAGTAAGACTTTTACATGGCAGAAACCCCACTAATAACAAAGCCAAAAAGATATAAAACTGGGAGAAAATACTTGCATTATATATCACAGATAAGGGGCTAATATCCCTCATGTAAAGGCAAAATAGAAAGAGACCCTAATAGAAAATAGGTTAAAAGACATGGGCAGATAGTTCTCACAAAAAGCTATAAAAATTTCCCTTAAACATGTGATAAGATAATCGCTCTCACTTATAAGAGAAATTCAAGTTAAAACTTGCACTGATGCCAGTTTTCACCTGTGAGATTGGCAGAAATTTAAAAGTACAATCAAATACTTGTTAGCTGTGAGGAGAGAAGTATTTTCATACTTAGTTGATGGTAATACAAACTGGTATTTTGATACCACTGTACCCCAGGTTGGCACAGTGTGGCTCAAGAAGTGGCTTCCTTTCAGATCAAGAGGTCAAAGGAAGAGAAGGTGCTGACCTTCACTAGATCCCTTTTCCTAGTCTTCCCACAAATCCCTGAGGTCAGAAGGTGGGAATTCCTGCCCACTTTCCTTTTTGGGCCTCAAAACTATGATCTCTCCCACCAAGACTGGCTTTTGAGATGCTAAAGGCAGGTTAAAGGACACAAACAGTCCTTTCCCAAGATAGTAGTGGGACTACAACATGGGAAATGTTTTGATTGTAGGAAAATGAATATTCACTAACTTTTAAAAAAAAAATTTATTTATCATCTTCGGCTGCTGCGCATGGGGTTTCTCCAGTTGCAGCGAGTTGGGGCTACTCTTGGTTGTGCTGCACGGGCTTCTCATCGTGGTGGCTTCTCTTGTTGTGGAGCATGGGATCTAGGTGCGTGGGCTTCATTAGTTGCAGCACGCGGGCTCAGTAGTTGTGGCTCACGGGCTCTAGAGCACAGGCTCAGTAGTTGTGGCACACGGGCTTAGTTGCTCCACGGCATGTGGGTCTTCCTGGACCAGGGCTCAGACCCGTGTCCCCTGTATTGGCAGGCGGATTCTTAACCACTGTGCCACCAGGGAAGCCCACTAACTCTGTCTTGTCCCTTTGGTAGCAGGTCATAGTCTCTCTTTCAGTAAATGGATTTATCAGGATAGGCACGTGAGAGCAAAGGTCAGGTAATTGGAAAGGCCAAAATTAAATAAAATAATCCTCGTTAACTGTCATTGCATAAGTCATGTGTTATATATATGTGCAGAGAGACAATTTTTAGGTTGATAATACAGCAAGGAAAGTTAACTAATGTGAACTCAACAATGCCCTGATTACATGTCATCACATTTAGAATTATTTTGTTTGTGCTAGCTACTAGACCTGGAATAGAAGGTGGTGTGGCAGTTGACAATAACATAAGTCAAATTAAAAAGTGAGTTATCCTGTTGGGTGAGAATATAAAATGGTACAAGCTGCTTTGGAAATCATCGTGGCCATTCCTCAAAATATTTATCCTAGAGTTAGCATATGACCCAGTGGTTCTGCTCCCAAGAGAGTTGAAAACATGTCCACTCAAAAACTTGTACATGAGTGTTTATAGCAGCATTGTTCCCAGCAGTCAAAAAGTAAAAGACAAGCCAAATGTCTGTTGACTGATGAATGTATAACGTATTGTATACGTTATACGTGGAGAATTAAGTGGCCATAAAAAAGAAGTAAACTAATGATACATGCTGCAACATGGCTGAACCTGGAAAACATGATAAATGAGAGAAGCCAGTTGCAAAAGGTCACATATTGTATGATTCCATTTTTATGAAATGTCTAGAATAGGTAAATATAAAGGTAGAAAGTAGATTAGTAGTTACCTAGGCCATGAGGGTTGTAGGGAGTAGTTTGAGGGAGGAAAGGGAGGTACTGCTAATGGACATTGGTTTCTTGGGGGTGTTGTGTGAAGAAAATGTTTTAAAATTGAAAGTGGTGATTTGATGTTTGCACAACTATGAATATACTGAAAACTATTGAATTGTATACTTTAAATGTGTGAATTGTGAAGTATGTGAATTATATCTCAATGAAGTTGTTATAAAAGAAGTGAATTACCTATACTTAATAACTAATACGTTTGTTCCCCGTCACTAAAATGTGTGTGACCCATTCCTATATACATTGCTGGTGAGAATGCAAGTTGGCACAACTCTTTTGGAAGGGACTTTGGCGCTATCTAACAAAACTACATATGCATTTGCTTTTTGACCCAGCAATTCCACTTCTGGAAGCTGACTCTGAAGATTGCCTCCAGCAATACAAGAGTACACAGGGACAAGGTTATTCATTACGGCATTACTTCTAATTGTAAAATAATGGAAACAACCTAAATGTCAATACAGAGGAGAATGATTAAATAAAAACTATGATACATCCACAAAATGCTTGTATATAAAAGAATGAGGAAACCTCTATGAATTGATGTGGAGTGATTTTTAGGATTATGTGATTAAGTATAATACCACAAGCAAAGTACAAATGAACATCTGTACTATACTAACTTCTGTAAGAAAGAAGGCAGCGTAAGAAATTACACATATATCTGCAGATGAAATACAGGAAGGATAAACTAGAAACCACAGACACAGTGAATAGGAACAGGGTGGAAAGAATGAGGGATGGGAGTGGGATTAAAGATATGGAGGAGGTTGTGACATTACTGAGTATACTTTTTTGTATGGTTCTGACTTTTGGAACCATGTCATTGTTTCACATGTGTTTTTTTTGTTTTTTAAATCTATAAAGTTAGAGAAAAAATGAAAACAAAAGTGGACTAAAACAGAAACAAATGAACTCAACTGATTTCAAATGAATTACATAGTTACAATGTGGGTTGGGTTGGGGCCACACCAGCACATTTTGAACACAGTATTTGGACTGTATGGCCTTAAGGCTGAAGACAAAAAGACCTCTTTAAAAAATACCCAGTTTGTAGGCTTTCCTTTTTTGTGCAGAGCTACTATGGGCTAGCAAATCCAAAACTACTTTCTATGTATACCAGGATTGAGCAAATGGTAAAAAAATATTTTATGGGCAATGGAAGCCAGATTTCTTATTGTTGGAGGAGGGAGTTTTAAATATGCAAAGGGAGAAGGCTAGAAGGAAGAAATCCTGTGGTGTTCAGTTGGAATTTGAAGTAGAGATAAACTGATCTTTCTTTCTTCCTTCTGTGTGTTCATGCATCTGTCCATTCATCCATCAGTCTATCCGTCGATAGAAATAATTATAGATGAGACGGGTGTGTGTGTGTTTGTGTGAGTGAATGTATGTGTATGAATAAATGTGTATATGTATATATATTAATTTATTTCATACTCTTTTATATCAACCCCTTGCATGGATCTGCTTCCTAGATAATTTTTAGTCAGTAATTTTATCATTGATTAAACTTGCTAGGTAGGATATTACAAAAAAATTCATTTAGACACTCTCTTTGTTTTTGTTGTTTGGCCATTTACAGAATGAATTTGTTAAATACATTTGCTAAAACATTAGACTTCTAGCTGTTTAATTTTGTAAATGCCCCCCCAAATTTTCCTTTAAGAAAAACATTAGTGTTATTGATAAAATGTTAGTAAAGAACCTTCTGTAATAAACATTTGTAGCATGTGCAAGTGTAAAGCAACATGTCTCTAGCAATCTTTAGTGATTAATAGATTAAATTCATTTTTACATTTGGATTTATGTACTACCATCTAACTCATGGCATGATCTAATAATACAAGATATGGTAATAGTAAAATATTAGTAATCGAGATGCTTTTATCTATAGTTGACAAAATGTAGTCTAAAGAAGAATTAAAGCTGTATTGGAGTCATTGGATTTGCTACTGAACACTACATTGAAAGTATATAATTATCGTGTGTATAATTATAGTCTTATAATTTGTATATAATCATACTCCTGTACTTTGAGGAAGAAAATATGTGTGAATTGTAGGTATTTTAATGATTGTTAATAAATTAAGTAATAATTGAATTTTCTTTTGGTGATTTCAAATTATTAGAATCCCATCCTAAAAAAATTGAATTACATAATAAAGCCTGCCTTAGTCTATAACCTGTGTGAATATGTTAAAAAGTAAAATAGTCTAGTGACCCCAAACTAATTTTTTGTTTATTACTATTTAGTTTGAGACAGTTCTAAGCACTTATAGCAGAGAGTTGACACATAGCCAACTACAAGTAACAATTTTAATAAAAGTTTAGAATTAAGTTTTTAAAAAAGAGCTATCTTTGCATCTAAATTGAGGCCTCTACACATTGTTTCTTACTAAAAGTAGTCACAGATACTTGGAAAAAATGGCTGGTTTTGTATTTGATGCAGGAAATGTACAAAATAAGCCTGGAACATCTTGTTATACCAGGTAATAAGTAATAAGGAAGCTTCAAAGACTAATGGAATCTTGTCAGAAAGACACAGGGTCCAACTTGAAGAGCTTCCCATAGGCTGAAAATTGGACAGTTTGAGCTTTAATAATATCTGTAGCAGATTGAGACACTTCATATATGTTTAAATACAGGAGTTCATAATGACTTTAAAAAATGACTGGTCATACTGGTGGAGGATGCTACTGAACCAGTCATTATTTTAAAAGTGGGAAATGAAAGGAAAGAATGGCTTATCCTATCTTTCCTGTAAGAACTGTACCATTGGGCAACCAAGTAGATGATGAGGGGGAAATATATTTTTATAGAACTCTTCTAGCTAACAAATGGGAAAGGAATGATAAAATTAGAATATCACCATTTTGTAAGCCCTAATAAGTTAATGAATGTAAGAATTGAACATCGTGGAAATTAACACTACTGGAGAAAAACAGCCAGAACATTTGCCTCTTGATGTAAGACAAAATACTACGCATGAAAATATCTTGCCCCTGCCAGAAAAAAGAATTGAACCTCAATCTGATCAAGCATCTAAATTCATCTACTAACTTATGGAAAATACAGAAGAAGAAAATGTTAAATACTAACAGCAACCCCTTGCTGGATATAATCAGAAAAGTCCAGACGGTAGGAAACTACAGAGCAACCAAAAATTTCTTCCCTCTCCTCCCAAGGTCTCAAAGAACAAACAGGAGGGGACACATTTAAAACTTAAAATTAATCAAAGTTAAATAAAATTAGAAATTCAGATCCTCAGTTCAAGTGCTCAACAGCCATATGTGGTTAGTGGCTACTATATCAGACACTGCAGTTATGGAACATTTCCATCTTTGCAGAAAGTTCTGTTGGATAGATATATTAATTTCCTAGGGCTTCCGTAATAAATTACCCACAAACTGGGTGGCCAAAATTTTAGAAATTTATTCCCTGACAGTTCTGGCGGCCAGAAGTTCAAAATTAAGGTGTTGGCAGGGCTATACTCCTTCTGAAGCCTGTAGGGAATAATTAAAAATAATGCAGGAATGAGGAAATGGGTAGTGTATAGATAAGGGGCTGCAAGCTACAGACCATTTAACTTACAGCCTGTTTTTGTAAATAAAGTTTTATTGGAACACAGCCATACCCATTCATGTACATATGGCCTATGGCTACTTTTGTGATATAAAGGCAGAATTGAGTAATTCAAACACAGACCCACGGGCTTCAAAAAAACCTGAAACATTTACTGTGTGACATTTTACTGAAAAAATTTGTTGACCCCTGCCTGGTATAGATGAAACAAGGTAGACAATGAATTGATAATAGTTAAAGCTGTCTCCTTTTTATATATATATGTTTTAAATTTCCCATAATATGTTAAATTTTCTGAAAAATAATTGTTTCTCTGATGAGAGTAAGAAAGAACTAAGCCTAAAAAGAGAAAGGAAAATATGTAAATATTTTTTTCTATCAATATAAAAATTCTATTTGTAATATTTTATTTCTTCGAGGTATGAAATGAATATGGTAAGAAGTTAACATTTAAATCTGGGTGTTGGAAATATGAGTCTTACATTATTTTGTATTTATCTGTATGCTAAAATATTTTATTTTAAAAAAGCCAAACTCTGTTATGTTATAAATTTAAGTTAAAGTGTATAAGGGCAAACTACACATTTGGGAAAGTATTTGCAATGTATAACAACTGTTTGAGAGCCTTAATACATACACATCCTTTATAAATTTCCAAGAAAAAAAATCTCTCTATTAGAAAAGGACACATACAGTATTTGCCAAAGAAAGGCAATTGGCCGAGGTGTGTGTGGGAAAAATGTTTTTTAAAAAAAGAAAGAGACCATAAGCAGAAAAGTTAATTTAAAAAATTAGACACTCTTAAGATTAAGAAAATTATATATATATAAAACCACATCACTATATATATATAGAGGGAGAGAGGGAGCGAGGTGGAGAGAGGGAGAGAGAGGGGGAGAGAGAGAGGAAGGGAGGGAGGGCAACTATATGTATATATAGGGAGAATGTAAAATTTGTAGTTTTGTTTTTTGTGTGTATTTTGGCCAATCAGGTTGTTTTGAAAGTAATATTTTAGAGTAAGTTGAAGTTTCTAAATTTCAACAAGTGGAAAAAGAGTAATCTGTTTTTGGTAATTGAGTTTATTTGTTAACTGTTAGAAATTTCCGTTTGTAGAATATGTTTAACATCTTATGTATACTGATTGTTGAGATACTTCTCTAGAGGTTCTTAAACTTTAGCACATATCAGAGTCACCTAGAGGGCTTGTTAAAACATGGACAAGCCTTAGAGGGCTTGTTAAAACATGTTAAAACATAGACAATCAAAACCTCATCCCCAGAGTTTTTGATTCAGTGGGTTGGCGATGGGGCACAGGATTTGCATTTCTGACAAGTTCCCCTGTGATCTGATCCTGCTGGTTTTGAGGGACCACACTTTGGTATCTGCTGCTCTACAATGAAGAGAAAAGAGAACGAAAGGAAAAAAAGGTATTTGTATTACAGCAACTAAGTGTCTTTGATGCACAAGGTTTATGATCAGTTGAATATACAGTATATGAAAAAGCATTCCTTTTTTATTTAGAGAATCATTTGGAGGCTTAAGCCTGGAGTTTGTAACTTGTACAGCTTTGGTATGTAGGTGATGATTTCATTTGTTTAGGCCTAGAGCTTTTTTTTTGCATTGTTTGAAGTATAGTTGATTTACCACGCTGTGTTAATTTCTACTGTGCAGCAAAGTGGTTCACTTATACACATATATATGTATATACATTCTTTTTTAAAATATTCTTTTCCATTATGGTTTATGATAGGATATGGAATATAGTTCTCTTTGCTCTACAGTAGGACCTTGTTGTTTATCCATTCTCTATATAAAAGCTTACAGCTGCTAACCTCAACCTGCCACTCCATCCCTCCCCCAACGCCCTCCCCCTTCGCAACCACAAGTCTGAAAAACTGACCTTTTTGTAGTTTATCGAGTTGCAGTGTTATTTAGGTGGATGAGAATGACTTCAAAGTGGAAATAGTGAAAAGAACAAGTGAGGTAAAGAAAAAGTATGATTCTACTAATATAAAATAAAACAGGCAAAAAAAAACATTTTTAGGGAAACATATTTGGTAAAATTATTTTAAAAAGCAAGGGAATGATAAAGCTAAATTCAATATTGTGGTTACCTCCCAAGGGAGAGTATTTATAGTCCATTATTTGTATTTATACCTTACTTATGTGATATAAATATTCTTTTTTTTTGTTTTACTATTCAGTAAGAATAAATCCTAAAGCAAAATGCTCTATTTCCTTCATAGAAAAAAAGACCTTAAGACTAAGGTTCCCTTAGGCTCTTAGTTGGGCCCGCCGAATGCCCTAGGGAAGCACTGTATGTTAGAATTTCTGCAGTGATGAAAGCTTTTAAAATCTTTGTCAAATGTGTCTAATAAGCACTTGAAATGTGGCTAGTGTAACTGAGGAAGTGATTTAAAATTTATATTTAAATAGGCACACGTGATTGGTGTCTACCATATTATTGCAGCTCTAGGCAGTTTAGAACATGGTTTAGCCCTTGAGTTGATAATCTATTAATAATTCTCCTACAGAATATGCAATGTTTGGTTTGCTGACATTTTGCTTAGGTTACTGATTTTTGTCTGTTATCTTGTGTGTTTTGACTCCTACTTCGGCTTCTTGTGTTCAGTGGTAGCAGTTTTATTTACTTGTCTTCTGCCTTAAATTCCTAAAATTGAGTCTTCTGGATCAGAAGCGACTGGACTAAAGTTTATTGAAAACACAGTCATATTTTAGTTATAATGTTCTTTGAAATTTTCAGAGTAATTTTTTTAATGTCAGAATTTTATTACATGATTTTCTGTTGATTCTATTTAAAACATCAATGCCATTGACTTTTCTGAGCCCTAAACAAAATTCTTTTTATTTTATAATTGGAGTCATTCAGTAAATATTACTTGCTTTTTGTGAACCATGCATTCTTGAGAATTGGGGAATGATTGAAGAAATAGACTCTGACTTATGAGGTGAGCATATTTGGAAGTATTTTTAGAAAGCAGAATGTGCTTGAGAGAAACACATTGAATAGTCATATACTAGCTGGAGGAATGAGGGTATGACTGGGAAGAGAACAAACAAAAATGTTTATATATTTTTATTTTGTTATTTTGTCACTTGATGGTAATGGAGATTGTACATCAAAGTTCTTCACAGTGTTCCTATTACTATATAAATGTGATTTCTTTTTTTTATTTGCAAAATATATATTTCAAAAAGGACTTATACCTGTAATATACAAAGAACTTATACCCCAAAAAAATGACAACCCAGTTTAAAAAATAATAAGCCTGCAATGGTGCAGTGGTTGAGAGTCTGCTTGCCGATGCAGGGGACGCGGGTTTGTGCCCTGGTCCGGGAAGATCCCACATGCAGTGGAGCGACTGGGCCCGTGAGCCATGGCCGCTGAGCCTGCGCGTCTGGAGCCTGTGCTCCGCAACGGGAGAGGCCACAACAGTGAGAGGCCCGCGTACCGCGAAAAAAAAAAAAAAAAAGCCAGAGCTATCTAAAAATACACTCCATCAGAGAAGACATATGAATGGCCAACAACACCTGTAAACATGTTCAGTGTCATTAACATTGTAATCAGAAAAATGCGAATTAAAACCACAGTGAGACACACTGCACATCAATTAGAATGGCTAAATTAAAACAACAACACGGGACTTCCCTGGTGGCACAGTGGTTGAGAGTCCGCCTGCCGATGCAGGGGACACGGGTTCGTGCCCCGGTCCAGGAAGATCCCACATGCCGCAGAGCGGCTGGACCCGTGAGCCATGGCCGCTGAGCCTGCGCATCCGGAGCCTGTGCTCCGCAACGGGAGAGGCCACAACAGTGAGAGGCCCGCGTACCGCAAAAAAACAAAACAACAACAACAACACGAAATTATAATACCAAGTATTGCTGAGTCTGTGGAGCATCTGAATTCTCATTTCATTTCAAATGGAAATAAAAAATAATCCAGGCACCTAGGAAAACAGCTTGGCACTTTCTTATAAATTCAACATACACTTACCGTATAACCCAGCATTCCCACTCCCTGGAATTTATCCAAGAGAATAAATTGGATAAATTTATCCAATGAAACGTGTGTATACATTTTTTTTTGAGAATCATCATAGAGGCCTTATTCATAATAATACCAAATGGGAAACACCCGAAATATTTATTGACTGGTGAATAAATTAAAACAATTATACCACAAGACAGATAACTTACATCTATATCAGGAAAAGTACTCAGCAACAAAAAGGAACAAAATATTGATAAATGCGTACATGGTTGAATCTCAGAAGCATCAAGCCATTTGCATTTGAAGTAAGACACTACATACTATGAGTCCATCTATATGAAACTTTTCTATCCTAATGATTCTCATATCCTTTCTGCTACCTAGGTGATGGTTATTGGCTTTACCTATTTAATATTAATACACTTTATTCCTTATGTTACAGCTTTGTTCTTCATCCTAGGTTGATAGCTTATTATAGTAATAGGTATTTTCCAAATGTCTGAAACCTGTCATGCAGTGCCTAGAAGTTAGTCTGTTTTCTCTGTCCTTTAGGGGCTAGTAGAGTCTCTTGATTCAGGTTCCCCAGGTGGATGTTTGCTTTTTGCTCTTGTTCCTTTTACAGACTAGCTTCCTTTTCTTATTTATCACTTTGCCCAAATTCACAAGATCTCCAACTTAAGCACTGTCTTTATGTCTGCCTCTTGGGTCCAATTCACAAGAGAACATTTGATTGTTAATAAGCCAGTGGATTGACTAGTCTCAGATTGTCCACCCCTGTCTCATCCAGTTAGTTGGGGTTAGGCACGTGATTGTTAACTGGCATGGCTGCCTAGGCTGCCCATTTAATTGAGTGGGGTTTGTGATATGTATATTATTACTATTAAAGCTAATTTTTTTTTTTTTTTTTTGCGGACGCGGGCCTCTCACTGTTGTGGCCTCTCCCGTTGCGGAGCACAGTCTCTGGACGTGCAGGCTCAGTGGCCATGGCTCACGGGCCCAGCCCCTCCATGGCATGTGGGATCTTCCTGGACCGGGGCACGAACCCGTGTCCCCTGCATCGGCAGGCGGACTCTCAACCGCTGCGCCACCAGGGAAGCCCTAAAGCTAATTATTAAAAATTTATTTTATTTTATTTTTTGGCTGTGTTGGGCCTTCGTTGATGGATGTGGGCTTTCTCTAGTTGTGGCGAGCGGGGGCTACTCTTCGTTGCAGTGTGCGTGGGCTTCTCATTGCGGTGGCTTCTCTTATTGCAGAGCATGGGCTCTAGGTGCGCGGGCTTCAGTAGTTGCGGCCCGCAGGCTCAGTAGTTGTGGCTCGTGGGCTCTAGAGTGCAGGCTCAGTAGTTGTGGTGCATGGGCGTAGTTGCTCCACGCCATGTGGGATCTTCCCAGACCAGGGCTCGAACCCGTGTTCCCTGCATTGGCAGGCAGATTCTTAGCCACTGAGCCTCCAGGGAAGTCCATGTGATATATATATTATAAACTTAATTAAATGAATTCTCCATGTATTAGGTTTTTTTGATTACTTTTATGCATGTTCATTAACAGATACTTTTTGAGCACTTATAAAAATATACAGTGACAGGTGATGGTGCTACAAAGACGGCTAGAGGCAGGTATAATCCCTGCCCCCAAGGAGTTAATAGTTTTAGTGGGAGTGACACATAAACAATAAAAATAATGTAATACAGTGATAATAAGCAGGTAACTAATACAAGTAGACTACTTAATAGTCATACCAAATAAGGACTCAGAGTTGGATTTCTATCCCTGAGACAAACAACGTGGCCTTGAGTAAGTTTCCTAAAATATCAAAGTACCAGTCTTTAAAAAGAGAGTGATGCACAGCTTCATTGTGTCACCCCAGATAATGTACATGAAAGTGTCCTGTAAAGTGTGAAGTGTGACAAAAATGTTACCATTGTTTTATTGGACGATTTCATTACCTTCAATTTTAGTGTAATCTAGTAATTTGGAAAGACTTAGTAAACTTTATAAGTTTTGAAAGACTGATTTTTCCTACTGCTCTAGCCTTCGAGGGTATATCATCTTTCTGAGACTTGATTTTTGCTTTCTTTTTCATGTGGACATGAATTTTGTTGTGATTTATAGTGTACTGCCCTTTTTTATATTACTTCTCTCAATTCTCCTAATAGGTTCTCTGCCATTGTATCAGGTTCTTTCCTTGTGCATTGTTTTGCCTGTCTGTATTTTTACTTTTCTCTTTGAATTTAACATTTGAACTGTGATACAAATGTTTAAAGCTATACTTTTATATATAAGCATTCTTTCTCTATATATTATTTCTACTAAGTTGCTTTATTTTTTTTTTTAATTTTCCTTTGTGGAACGTGGGCCTCACTGTTGTGGCCTCTCCCGTTGCGGAGCACAGGCTCCAGACACGCAGGCTCACCGGCCATGGCTCACGGGCTCAGCCGCTCTGCGGCATGTGGGATCTTCCCAGACCAGGGCATGAACCCGTATCCCCTGCATCGGCAGGCGGACTCTCAACTACTGCGCCACCAGGGAAGCCCCCAGTTAATTTTTCTATTGGCACTTTACATTAACAGCTATCAGCAAAATTAGCTCTTCAAAAAGGTGGCTGATAAATATATATTATTTATTTACTATTTGTATCTTTTGTTATGAATGATACAGTGTAGTTATGGAGTCTAGATTTCAAGCAATGGCATTCGTAATGATTTGGAAGAAAGCATCTATATTAATTTTTCTTTACAAATTATATTTTCAGTGTTGCAAAACTAATATATACATACACACATACAGAAAGTTAAAAAATATGAAGAAAAAATAAGAAAATAAAAACACCATATTCCCATCACCTAGAGATGACATAGTTAATGCTTTAGTGTTCTTCTTGATGTTTTTCTATGTATATGTATGTACCCTTGTATTTCTTTACTAATATTATATCATTGTACGTGTTTAGTATATGCTTTTATAAGTTAACAATTTCTGCTTTTCCATATCAGTAGATTTTCATCTTATCTAATTCATGCTCACATTTTTTCAGGTTTTTGAAAAAACATTATTTGCAGTTGATCTGCCCAAACCAGGTCCAATCCAGGATAACTCAATATTTGATAATTACTACCCCTTAAGTCTTTTAAATCTAGCGCAGCATTACCCTGCCTCCCCCCACACACACCTTTTTCCTAGCACTGACTTTTTGATTAGACATTGCCTTTTGTTGTGCATGTCTGTTTTGTTGGGGGGTGGGGGCGAGGCAGCGTGTTTGGTTGTTTCCTGTTAGTGTTGTTTAGGTTGTTCCTCTATGTATTTTATCTTTTTTTTTTCTCAGCTCTCTATATCTTTTTGTTGTTATTCAGAAGATATTGTGCCTTTTATTGTAGACTTTTGGGCTAATAAGTGCCTTCAGCTTGCTTTCTGAAAGCTAAGGCAGTAAGAGTATCAAAAATAGAGTGTGAATTTTGTAATCAAGTTTCAAGAAAAAAGGGCAGTAGAATTTGGGATTTCATAATGATACCCAAAATACTTTAAAAGTTTGTATATCACATGATTAACTATTTTGAAGGTAAACTTTAACATCCTCTATTTGTAACTTAGGCTTCCAAACCTTTATTTCTTCTTCCCCACCTTAAGGATGAGTTCATTCTAGGTCATCATTTTCAGCATGTCTAGCAGCCCAGTGTTTTCAGTTACACTGTGTTTAAATTACACAGGGTACTTAGATTTGGTGGGAACCTCACAGAATCTCAGTTCTGCTATTTTTTAAAAGTTGCTTCCCCCCCCCATTATTTCCATGTATGCTCATTAAACAAATTTTTGAAAATATGGCCAGAAAGAGAAAAAGAATTGTCCATAGTTGACACCAAATCTCTATCTACATTTTTATAAGCTTTAAAATTCAAGTACACACATATTAAAAAGCATACAGATTGTCAGTATTCAGCTTGATGAAATTTAGGAAAGTGAATACACCCATATAACTACCATACAGATCAAGAAATATAACATTACTGCATTCTAGAACCTGTTGCCTACCACTTCCTAGCCATTATCCCCTCTGGAAGGTAACCACTATTCTGACCCCTTTCGTTTAGGTAAGTTTTCCCTGTTGGTGAACTTTATATAAATTGAATCGTATAGTATGTACTCTTTTATGCGGGGCTTGACTTGCTCACCAGTCTGTCTATGAGATTCATGCATGTTGTTCATGTAGTTCATTCTTTTTCATTGTATCAGCTCTCTATATCTTGTATTTTAAGTTAGTGTGTAGTTTTAAATTTAGCTAAAATATAAACCCCCCTTCTCAATTAATCTTTCAAGCAGATCAGTATGGTAGCTATAAATACTGAATGATTTTGGTCCTCGTCTTCCTTTTTGTTCAAAGACTAGAAAAGAAAGATGAGTTTTCATGAATTATCTATGTACACATTTCTTAAGATAAATTATTAAAAAGGAAATCTAGCTTCATTTATGTCCACAAATATTATCTCTAGCCTGTATTAATCTGCTTGAGAATAAATTCAGGTTATCTCTACGGTTTTCTTTAAAAATACGTGACAAAACATTTAAATTAATATTTTCTTTAAAAAAGAAAATGATGTGAAGTAGGTGCAATGCTGAACCAGTTGCATACCTTACCTTGTATTAATATGACCATTATTGAAAATTAGAAAGTTTTAATTATAAGGTCAATTCTTAAAATTTACATCACCATATGTTTCAGTTTTGGGAAATGCATATTGCATAGTACAGAATGTTTTAATGATTATTTAAGAAAATGGATTCCTGAGAGATTTGACATTTTGGTATATTATTTATTTGAATTTCACTGCTTCTTAATTTTCCTTGTAATTGGGAAAGTTCTTATAGACTCTATCATACCAGATCTTAAAATCCACAGACTGCTAAAACATGGAAATATGAATGGAGGTATCTAAAAACATAATGTACAGAGTCTGAGCCTTGAAGCTTATATTTCTGAAAATTCCATCGGTGATTTTACAGTTGTAGAATTTGACTTTTGGGGAAACAGGTTTGGGGGACTAAAGTTGCAAGCAAGGATGGGTCCTTATATATTTTTATTTTTATTAACCCAGAACACTGAAGTAAACTCGAAACACATAATTTATGAAAATTTTACGGATTTCAAATTCGGTAAGCCTTAAGCAGTGAATTTCTGTTTATTGACCCTAATTACTGAAAATATTTCCTTCCCCCAAAGTTTTGGTGGAGTGGTTATATTCATTTTTTTCTTATGCAAATTGAGTAGTTTATGTCTTCTCCTTCCTTCAGGTTCTTACTACCTTTCTGATTTTATGACTCAGGAGTAATGGATGCCTGCTCATTTCTCATTATGGACCCAGAGACAGACTTGGATGTGTGAGCAAGGAAAAAGCTTTCGAAAATCTTCACTTATTCAGTGATTATTTCTGATCCTTTGCTATGCTTTTTAAAACCTAAGGCATGAGCAAGGCTGAGCTCTCTGACTTGGATCAGGGTATCCTTTCCTAATCTAAATTCCCTTCTACATCAGACATAGGAGTCTTATTTCTAAGCCTGGTTTTAATTTTCTTTCCTAAGCTTGAATTACAAAAACCTCTGCACCTGCTTGGTCATCTACTTTGTCACATATGGGTACATACGTACATACATACATACATACATATGTACATGACAAAGTATATATATATGTATATATATATACACACAAATATATATAAATAATCTTTCAGTACCTCATTTTCTAGTATGCCTCACTTGAATAACTGAATTGAATCTCTAGTTGAGGTAGATGCAGTCAGAACTGAATCTGCATGTATACAATTAATTAATGGCCCATTAGCTCGTAAGGAGAGTTTATGGTTCGGAAAGAATGTGTGTATATTTATTGGTATCATAGTAATATATTGAGATGTAAAAGGTGACCCTGATTTTTCAAGTTACAAAAACATTATTACAGAAACAAAACAAAAGGAAAATTTCTCCCATCCAATTTAATCTTACCAAATTAAGCACTTTACTTTTTGTTTTAAGCTGTTTCTTAAGAAATACAGATTTTTCTTTATACCCATGATTTAGATGAATTACCCAGTTATATTGCTCAGTAATGGGCCAAATCACCCTCATCTACTCTGGTTATAGACCCCCAACGTCCTTAGAATATGGTATCATTTTAGAAAGTAGACGATAAAAAGCGCACCTGTGCTAATAGCAGCTGTGATGGGAGGTTGGTTTGTCTACCAAAAATTCTTGCTATTTCATAGCCCTTCCACCCAAGTTCAATTCAGGGAATAATTGCTGAGCATCATTCATTTGTATTTGAGTGCTCTTAGTGGTTTGGGTTGGCCTCAAGTTAGAGTACTGACTGTTGTGGAGGAGGTTAGTCGTATTGCAGGGCATGATGAGGCAGTGATAAGAATGATATGGAGGGGCTTCCCTGGTGGTGAAGTGGTTAAGAATCCGCCTGCCAATGCAGGGGACACGGGTTCGAGCCCTGGTCCGGGAAGATACCACATGCCGCGGAGCAACTAAGCCCATGCGCCGCAACTACTGAGCCTGTGCTCTAGAGCCCACGAGCCACAACTACTGAAGCCCGTGCGCCTAGAGCCTGTGCTCTGCATCAAGAGAAGCCACTGCAATGAGAAGCCTGTGCACCGCAACGAGGAGTAGCCCCTGCTCGCCACAACTAGAGAAAGCCCACTTGCAGCAACAAAGACCCAACTCAGCCATAAACAAAAAAACAAATAAATAAATTTATTTTAAAAAAAAAGAATGGTATGGAGTGTTGTGGGAAGGAGGTAAGGTATAAGTCACCCCCAGGTGGGCAGAACTCAGCATACACTGACTTCAGTTAATATTTTGAAACATCCCTCTTCTAATCCCCTGAATGTTGACTTGGAAACTATTGGCTTGGAAGATATTTCTTTCAAGAGAAAGTACAGATGTTATAAAACCAAAAAAAAAAAAGTACTCATTCATGGCCATAAGCAAATTTTTACCCATGTTACAAGCAAGCAAGAAGGATGAAAAATGTCCACTTGCAGATCTGTTTCTTTTGTTTCATCATCCATTCTCCTGGGCATCTTCAAGGTTCATTCCTACTCCATAAATTCTCAAAGTGTTGATTTCAAAAACCAGAAGAAAGAAAAAGGCAGGGGCCAGATTTAAGGGAATATGGGAATAGAGGGGCTGGTAGGAAGGAAAGCTGGAAAAGCCAGCCCAGGAGTATTAATCCAGTGTTTACACAGTAAGGAGAGTGATTTCTTTATGTGGTTAGTAAATTTTCTGTGATGGAGATTTCTGAAAAGAAAGTTCTGAAATTATTTGAAAAGTGGCAGCATACATTAAGTATTAAACTTTTCAAGGAGACAATTTTGAAGAGCAGCATAATTTTTGTTTAAGTGTTGACATGCTTATTTAGAAAAGAATTAGTCTTGCTGCATATCATATTAAATGGTTTAAAATAGCTGATGAGTGGAACAGCTGTTGGTTGCAATTCATGATTCCATGATGAAGTGTAGATCTCTTGGTCCAGTTTTCAGTATCAAGTTGAGTTTTCTGTCTTTGATTCTAGCCACCATTTAAGTCAAACACTTTAGGGCTTGTTGAAGTCTCAGAAGTAACAATGTAGAGGGATCAGAGGATGATCATTTTAGTAAAAATAAAAGTTGGTTCATGCATTTAAAGTCAGGTATTGTACATGCTATAATATCTGAAAGAAAATTGAAACTTCTAGTGTTCATGAGATGGCAACTCAAAAAAACAGACTTTACAGCTTTTGAGATATTAATTATACAACAACAGTCTGGCTTGTTGGAAAAGGAAAAGGAAAAAAAAAGCGAGCCGAATAGTCCCAGGTCAGTTTCATTTACCTTTAAGATATTCCTTCCAAAGATAGATCATGGTGTAAATTGAGTGGAAATAGACTGGTGGGAACACTCCTTATAGCTATAGACAGGGCTATGGTGTAAGTAATCAGTTGAAATAAACTGCTCAAAAAACTAAAAGCTTGATTTATTTTTTTTTTAAGGAACAGCTTTGGTTGGAGCACTCAGTAAAATGAAAGGATTAAAATGAAATTCTTATACAGCAAGATTACAGGTGTAAATAATCATTAGAAAACGTCCATTTTCATAGGATATCTTCTTTCTTTAATAGTTTTACCGTGGATTTTGTTGATTTTTTCTAATCTTTTATCGTTTGCATTCTCTTGTAAATCCTTTCTTGTAATATTTAAAAATTGTTATTAAAAACTAATGAGGATTAATTTTTTAATTAAAATCGCTTTATAGGCAGCTTCCAGGAATATTTTTATTTCTGAAAGCAAGGTATATATAATCAAAGCTTTTTAATAAATAGGTTCATTTTCTTCCTCATATGGGAAATATCCTTTGTTTCATACAGTACTGTGTATTATTTCACACATATTCTTAACAAATGTTTACCTCAAACTGTTTCTTTTTTAAATACTCAAGTGTATTCATGGACTACTACCCAGTGTTATAAACATAATCACCTTTCAATAGTACATTTATCCTTCACTCATAGGAAGAATAGTTCCTTTTACTGCTGAAGCTCATCAAGTGTTCTTTTTTTTCCTACCCATATGTTTTTAAAGTGATCAATTATCAGCAACGTTGCCTAAGTGCATTTATAATTCCGGTTATATTTATTTTAGTTACTCCTTCAGTAAATATTTTGGCATGTCTTCTGTTTGTACCTTTCTACAGAAAAGGTAAGGATCTTTTCACCTTACATTTTTTAATTTTTCATGGTAGTATGAGAATTATGAAGCATGAAAACATCTAAACGTCAGGATTGCATTATTTTATTTAGAATGTTAGCTTAATGTATAAACTCAGTTGCAAACGCTACTCTCAGGGTTTCTCCTATGGTTGCTGTAAGTGAGCTGGTTGACTAATAAAATTATCTCTGAAGGACAAAGGTTGTAATCAGACCTAAAGGTTGTAATCAAACTCGATGCTCGGTTATGATGGCAGGGTGCAGATGAATACTTCTCAAAAGAATAATTCCTAAACATGTTCTGATTTTCTTATCAAGGTTTTCTTAGAATGAAAAGCTGCAAAACTGTATAATATCAAATATATTTTAAGGTAGCTTGTGCTTTAAAAGGGTGAAAATTCCAAATCTCAATAAACAGTCAATAAATATTTAACTGAGTATCTACTATACTTCTAGATTTGTGTGGGGACCTTCAAAGACTATTAAGATATGGTTTTTGCCCTTAAGGAAATTTATGGTCCTTTTTAAAAAAACTTATTTATTTTTAATTTTTAAAAATTCTTTGGTTGTGTTGGGTCTTAGTTGTGGTACGCAGGATCGTCGTTGAGACACGCAGGGTTTTTTGTTGCAGCGCTTGGTCTCTTCATTTTGGCGCTCGGGCTTCTCTCTAGTTGCGGTGCACAGGTTTCTATCTAGTTACGGCATGCAGTTTTTTTCTCTCTCTAGTTGTGGTATGCAGTCTCTGTAGTTTGCAGCACACGGACTCTCTTGTTGAGGTGTGTGGGCTCAGTAGTTGTGGTGTGGGGGCTTAGTTGCTCCGCGCATGTGGGATCCTAGTTCCCCCAGTCAGGGATCGAACCTGCGTCCCCTGCATTGGAAGGCAGACTCTTTACCGCTGGACCACCAGGGAAGTCCTGTGGTCCTTTCTGAAGAGACAAGGTTAATAGCTATGAAAATTTAAATTCAGGAGTTTTAGAATAACTGATGTGAGGTTCTTGAAAGTGGTAATAATGAAGTTTGAAGCTGTTGCTCATGTGGCTTTGACTTGAGCTTAAATATTAAAGGAAATGATGTAAGATTTGTTCTATTTATTTAGGTAACAGCAGATTGAGTTACTTTTCTGGGACTAATTCAAAAATTTTAGGCTACTCCTAGAATTTTAGGTTCCTAAGAGAATAATCTTTGGTTTAAATTATTTTGTAAGAATGTTTTATAAAAAGGGGATGTCCATCTCAAAATACTTTAATGTTATTTCATTTTAAAAAGTAATTTTTAGTATCTTTCCCTTCTGTGTGTATGTATTCTTTTTTTAAAATAGTTTTTTTCTTTTTTAAAATATTTATTCTTCTAATTTAATTTATTTTATTTTTGGCTACGTTGGGTCTTCGTTGCTGCGCTCAGGCTTTCTCTAGTTGTGGCGAGCAGGGGCTGCTCTTCGTTGTGGTTTGTGGGCTTCTCATCGTGGTGACTTCTCTTGCTGTGGAGCATGGGCTCTAGGCTTGCGGGCTTTAGTAGTTGTGGGGCTCAAGCTCAGTAGTTGTGGCGCATGGGCTTAATTGCTGCACAGCATGTGGGATCTTCTTGGACCAGGGCTGGAACCCGTGTCCCCTGCATTGGCAGGCGGATTCTTAAGCACGGCGCCACCAGGGAAGTCCCTGAGTATTCTTTACTTCTCTACCTTTGCTCATGCTTTGCCCTCTGCTCATAATGCCTTTCTCTGACAACTGGGGCTTAACACCCTCTCAGCCCCCACATCCTACTCTACATTCCCGTGAAACCAGATCACTTGTCATCTCATCTATGAACATGACTTCCAATTTCAGTCATCTTCTGTTTTCCTGTAAGATTTTGTTTGCCCTGCCAGTCATGTTTGGTTATTCACTCATGTGGCTCTCCTCTTTCATATTGGTGCTTTTCTTGAGGATAGATGTTAATTACATGTGTATTTGGGATGCCTAGCATGATGTTGGACACATAGTAGATAGTTGTTGGATAAATTATTGAATTACCTAAATTCTCAGTGCTCAGAACTAGTGGTTGGTTTTTGATATTTGTATTGTAGATGGTTAAGTTATGTGGTCATCATTTTCATAGATATATCTAGGTTTACAGCTATAAGCCTTCGTCTTTCTCTATTTTCAGTAATAAAGAAACTCAGGGCTAATGGTGATTCATTTAACATGAGCTGATGAAAGTCATGAGCTTATTTAGTCTTATAAATCAGACAGAATTCATCAGAATTTACTGAAATATTAACCTTTAAACACTAGCTTTTTTTTTACAGAAAGTTTATATATAGTTTTTATAATTCTAAATTGAGATGTAATTTTTTAATTCATTCATTTAGCAAATATTTATTGAATGTCTTCTCAACTCTAGGCCCTCAGGTAGGCTTCGGAGATACAGTAGTGAGCAAGAAACACATAAGTTCATGGAGCTTTATTTAAAAACAAAAAGAATAAAGGTAAAGCATGAATATGCTGAATAATTCAAAATTTTAAACTTCTTTGGTTGATATAACTAAATTAGTTAAATTTAATTTAGATAATCACATTTTATATGTCTAACTAATTTAGTTAAAATGTTATAATCAAGGTTTAGAATCCTTATGCTTTTAAAAATACAGGTAAATTGGAAATTTCTATTGATTTTGATGGTGATTACATTTAATACAGATGTAATTATGTATTTACAGAAAATCTATAATTAGCATCTTGAATTGGAGCTGGTTCACCTTACAGTGACTTAATAACTATCTGCTTCATTTACTTGTCTTTTTTTAAACTACTTTATTGGAGTATAATTGCTTTACATTGTTGTGTTAGTTTCTGCTGTAAAACAAAGTGAATCAGCAATACATATACATATATCCCCATATCCCCTCCCTCTTGTGTCTCCCTCCCACCCTCCCTATCGCACCCCTCTAGGTGGTCACAAAGCAACGAGCTGATCTCCCTGTGCAATGTGACTGCTTCCCACTAGCTATCTCTTTTACATTTGGTAGTGTATATATGTCAGTGCCACTCTCTCACTTCATCCCAGCTTTCACTTCCCACTCCCTGTGTGCTCAAGTGCATTCTCTACATCTGCGTCTTTATTCCTGTCCTACCCCTAGGTTCTTCAGAACCTTTTTTTTTTTTTAGATTCCATATATATGTGTTAGCATAGGGTATTTGTTTCTCTCTTTCTGACTTCACTCTGTATGACAGACTCTAGGTTCATCCACCTCACTATAAATAACTCAATTTTGTTTCCTTTTATGGCTGAGTAATATTCCATTGTATATATGTGCCACATCTTCTTTATCCATTCATCTGTCGATGGACACTTAGGTTGCTTCCATGTCCTAGCTATTGTAAATAGAGCTGCAATGAACACTGTGGTATATGACTCTTTTTGAATTATGGTTTTCTCAGGGTATATGCCCAGTAGTGGGATTTCTGGGTCATACGTAGTTCTATTTTTAGTTTTTTAAGGAACCTCCATACTGTTCTCCATAGTGGCTGTATCGATTTACATTCCCACCAACAATGCAAGAGGGTTTCCTTCTCTTCACACCCTCTCCAGCATTTATTGTTTGTAGATTTATTTATTTATTTATTTTTGCGGTACATGGGCCTCTTACTGTTGTGGCCTCTCCCGTTGTGGAGCACAGGCTCCAGACACGCAGGCTCAGCGGCCATGGCTCACGGGCCCAGCCGCTCCGTGGCATGTGGGATCTTCCCGGACCGGGGCATGAACCCGTGTCCCCTGCATTGGCAGGCGGACTCTCAACCACTGCGCCACCAGGGAAGCCCTGTTTGTAGATATTTTGATGATGGCCATTCTGACTGGTGTGAGGTGATACCTCACTGTAGTTTTGATTTGCATTTCTCTGATGATTACTCATGTTGAGATCCTTTCATGTGTTTCTTGACAATTAGTATATCTTCTTGGGAGAAATGTCTATTTAGGTCTTCTATCCATTTTTGAATTGGGTTGTTTGTTTTTTTTGATATTGAGCTGCATGAGCTACTTGTATATTTTGGAGATTAATCCTTTGTCAGTTGCTTCCTTTGTAAATACTTTCTCCCATTGTGAGTGTTGTCTTTTCGTCTTTTGGTTTCCTTTGCTGACAAAAGCTTTTAAGTTTCATTAGGTCCCATTTGTTTATTTTTGTTTTTATTTCCATTTCTCTAGGAGATGGGTCAAAAAGGATCTTGCTGTGATTTATGTCATGGAGTGTTCTGCCTGTGTTTTCCTCTAAGAGTTTGATAGTGTCTGGCCTTACATTTAGGGCTTTAATCCATTTTGAGTTTATTTTTGTGTATGG
Organism: Grampus griseus; assembly: GCF_964374135.1. Taxonomy (NCBI): domain Eukaryota; kingdom Metazoa; phylum Chordata; class Mammalia; order Artiodactyla; family Delphinidae; genus Grampus; species Grampus griseus. Next base: position 100,539,421 of record NC_139018.1, read on the forward strand.
TGTTAGGGAGTGTTCTAATTTCATTCTTTTACTTGTAGCTGTCCAGTTTTCCCAGCACCATTTATTGAAGAGGCTGTCTTATCTCCATTGTATATTCTTGCCTCCTTTATCAAAAATAAGGTGACCATTTGAGCGTGGGTTTATCTCTGGGCTTTCTATCCTGTTCCATTGATCTATATTTCTGTTTTTGTGCCAGTACCATACTGTCTTGATTACTGTACCTTTGTAGTATAGTCTGAAGTCAGGGAGTGTGATTCCTCCAGCTCCGTTTTTCTTTCTCAAGATTGCTTTGGCTATTGTGTTTCCATACAAATTGTGAAATTTTTTGTTCTACTTCTGTGAAAAATGCCAGTGGTAGTTTGATAGGGATTGCATTGAATCTGTAGATTGCTTTGGGTAGTATAGTCATTTTCACCATGTTGATTCTTCCAATCCAAGAACATGGTATATCTCTCCATCTGTTTGTATCATCTTCAGTATCTTTCATCAGTGTCTTATAGTTTTCTGCATACAGGTTTTTTGTCTCCTTAGGTAGGTTTATTCCTAGGTATTTTATTCTTTTTATTGCACTGGTAAATGGGAGTGTTTCCTTAATTTCTCTTTCAGATTTTTCATCATTAGTGTATTGGAATGCAAGAGATTTCTGTGCATTAATTTTGTACCCTGCTACTTTACCAAATTCATTGATTAGCTCTAGTAGTTTTTGGTAGCATCTTTAGGATTCTCTGTGTATACGATCATGTCATCTGCAAACAGTGACAGTTTTACTTCTTTTCTGATTTGTATTCCTTTTATTTCTTTTTCTTCTCTGATTGCTGTGGCTAAAACTTCCATAACTATGTTGAATAATAGCAGTGAGAGTGGGCAACCTTGTCTTGTTCCTGATCTTAGTGGAAATGGTTTCAGTTTTTCACCCTTGAAAATGATGTTGGCTGTGGGTTTGTCATATAAGACCTTTATTATGTTGAGGTAAGTTCCCTTTATGCCTACTTTCTGGAGAGTTTTTATCATAAATGGGTGCTGAATTTTGTCAAAAGCCTTTTCCTGCATCTATTGAGATGGTCTTATAGTTTTTATCCTTCAATTTGTTAATATGGTGTGTTATCACATTGATTGATTTGCGTATATTGAAGAATCCTTGCATTCCTGGGATAAACCCCACTTGATCATGGTGTATGATCCTTTTAATGTGCTTCTGGACTCTGTTTGCTAATATTTGGTTGAGGACTTTTACATCTATGTTCATCAGTGATGTTGGCCTGTAGTTTTCTTTTTTTGAGACATCTTTCTCTGGTTTTGGTGTCAGGGTGATGGTGGGCTCGTAGAATGAGTTTGGGAGTGTTCCTTCCTCTGCTATATTTTGGAAGAGTTTGAGAAGGATAGGTGTTAACGCTTCTCTAAGTGTTTGATAGAATTTGTGTGTGATGCCATCTGGTCCTGGGCTTTTGTTTGTTGGAAGATTTTTAATCACAGTCTCAATTTCAGTGCTTGTGATTGGTCTGTTTATATTTCTTCCTGGTTCAGTCTCAGAAGGTTGTGCTTTTCTAAGAATTTGTCCATTTGTTGCAGGTTGTCCATTTTATTGGTATATAGCTGCCTGTAGTAATATCTCATGATCCTTTGTATTTCTGCAGTATCAGTTGTTACTTCTCCTTTTTCATTTCTAATTCTGTTGATTTGAGTCTTCTCACTTTTTTTCTTGATGAGTCTGGCTAATGGTTTATCAATTTTGTTTATATTCTCAAAGAACCAGCTTTTAGTTTTATTGATCTTTGATATTGTTTTCTTCATTTCTTTTTCATTTATTTCTGATCTGATCTTTATGATTTCTTTTCTTCTGCTAAGTTTGGGGTTTTTTTTGTTCTTCTTTCTCTAATTGCTTTAGGTATAAGGTTAGGTTGTTTATTTGTGATTTTTCTTGTTTCTTGAGGTAGAATTGTATTGCTCTGAACTTCCCTCTTAGAACTGCTTTTGCTGCATCCCATAGGTTTTGCACTGTCATGTTTTCATTGTCACTTGTTTCTAGGTATTTTTTGATTTACTCTTTGATTTCATCAGTGATCTTTTGGTTATTTAGTAGCGTATTATTTAGCCTCCACGTGTTTGTATTTTTTACTGTTCTTTCACTGTAATTGATATCTAGTCTCATAGCATTGTGGACGGAAAAGATACTTGATACAATTTTAATTTTCTTAAATTTACCAAGGCTTGGTTTGTGACCCAAGATATGACCTATCCTGGAGAATGTTCCATGAGCACTTGAGAAGAAAGTGTATTCTGTTGTTTTTGGATGGAATGTCCTATAAATATCAATTAAGTCCATCTTGTTTAATGAGTCATTTAAAGCATGTTTCTTTATTTATTTTCATTTTGGTTGATCTGTCCATTGGTGAAAATGGGGTGTTAACGTCCCCTACTATTATTGGGTTACTGTTGATTTCCCTTTTATGGCTGGTAGCATTTATTTTATGTATTGAGGTACTCCTATGTTTGGTACATAAATATTTACAGTTGTTTTGTCTTCTTCTTGGATTGATCCCTTGATCATTATGTAGTGTCCTCCTTTGTCTTTTGTAATAGGCTTTATTTTAAAGTCTATTTTGTCTGATACGAGAATTGCTACTCCAGCTTTCTTTTGATTTCCATTTGTGTAGAATATATTTTTCCATCCCCTCACTTTCAGTTTGTATGTGTCCTTAGGTCTGAAGTGGGTCTCTTGTAGACAGCGTATATACAGGTATTGTTTTTGTATCCATTCAGCCAGTCTGTGTCTTTTGGTTGGAGCATTAAACCATTTACATTTAAGGTAATTTTCGATATGTATGTTCCTGTTGCCATTTTCTTAATTGTTTTGTGTTTGTTATTGTAGGTCTTTTCCTTGTCTTGTGTTTTCCTGCCTAGAGAAGTTCCTTTAGGATTTGTTGTAAAGCTCCTTTGGTGGTGCTGAGTTCTTTTAGCTTTTGGTTGTCTGTAAAGGTTTTAATTTCTCCGTCGAATCTGAGTGAGATCCTTGCTGGATAGAGCAATGTTGGTTGTAGGTTTTTCTCTTTCATCACTTTAAATATATCCTGCCACTCCCTTCTGGCTTGCAGAGTCTCTACTGAAAGAGCAGCTGTTAACCTTATGGGGATTCCCTTGTATGTTATTTGTTGCTTTTCCCTTGCTGCTTTTAATATTTTTGTTTGTATTTAATTTTTAATAGTTTTATTAATATGTGTCTTGGCATGTTTCTTCTTGAATTTATCCTGTATGGGGCTGTCTGTGCTTCCTGGACTTGACTATTTCCTTTCCCATATTAGGGAAGTTTTCAACTATAATCTCTTCAAATATTTTCTCAGTCCCTTTCTTCTTCTCTTCTTGTTCTGGGACCTCTGTAATTCAAATCTTAGTGGGTTTAATGTTGTCCCTGAGGTCTCAGACTGTCCTGAATTCTTTTCATTCTTTTTTCTTTATTCTGCTCTGTGGTAGTTATTTCCACTATTTCATCTTCCAGGTATCTTATTTGTTCTTCTGCCTCAGTTATTCTGCTATTGATTCCTTCTAGAGAATTTTAAATTTCATTTATTGTGTTGTTCATCATTGTTTGTTTGTTCTTTTTTTCTTCTAGGTCCTTGTTAAACGTTTCTTATATTTTCTCCTTTCTATTTCCAAGATTTTGGATCATCTTTACTGTCATTACTCTGAATTCTTTTTCAGGTAGACTGCCTATTTCCTCTTCATTTGTTTGGTCTGGTTTTTACCTTGCTCCTTTACCTGCTGTGTATTTCTGTGTCTTCTCATTTTGCTTAACTTACAGTGTTTGGGGTCTCCTTTTCACAGGCCACAGGTTTGTAGTTCCCATTGTTTTTGGTGTCTGACCCCAGTGGGTAAGGTTGGTTCACTGGGTTGTGTAGGCTTCCTGGTGGAGGGGACTAGTGCCTGTGTTCTGCTGGATGAGGCTGGATCTTGTCATTCTGGTGGGCAGGTTTGCGTCCAGTGGTGTGTTTTGGGGTGTCTGTGAACTTCTTATGATTTTAGGCACCTCTGTGCTAATGGATGGAGTTGTTTTCCTGCCTTGCTGGTTGTTTGGCTTGGGGTGTCCAAAACTGGAGCTTGCTGGTTGTTGAGTGGTGCTGGGTCTTAGGGTTGAGACGGGAGATCTCTGGGAGAGCTCTGTCCGATTGTTATTACATGGGGCCAGGAGGTCTCTGGTGATCCAGTGTCCTGAACTCGGCTCTCTCACCTCAGAGGCTAAGGCCTGACACCCGGCTGGAGCACCAAGACCGTTTTGGGAAGTCTGAGATCTTCTGCCAGCGTTCAGTAGGTGTTCTGTAGGAGTTGTTCCATATGTAGGTGTATTTTTGATGTATTTGTGGGGAGGAAGGTGATCTCCACGTCTTACTCCTGTGCCATCTTGAAGTTCTTCTGCTTCATTTACTTTTGTAAATAAAATAGTAAAGTCGGGACTTTCCTGGTGGCGCAGTGGTTAAGAATCCGCCTGCCAACGTAGGGGATACGGGTTTGAGTGCTGGTGCAGGAAGATCTCACATGCCGTGGAGGAAGTAAGCCCATGTGTCACAACTACTGAGCCTGTGCTGTAGAGCCCGCTAGTCACAATTACTGAGCCCGCATGCCACCAGTACTGAAGTCTGTGTGCCTAGAACCCATGCTCTGCAGTAAGAGAAGTCACCGCAATGAGAAACCCACGCACCATGAGGAAGAGTAGCCCCCACTCACCACAAGTAAAGAAAGCGCGCGCGCAGCAACAAAGACTCAATGCAGCAATCAATCAATCAATCAATACATAAATATAATAGCTAAGTCTTTCTGTTTCAAATAAACTTTCAAAATTAACCTCAGTAAATATTAAAATACCATATTCCTTTAAATGGTATATTACATTTTTAAAGGAAAAGAATTCACATTCTACCCCTTGATTATGTGGAACATGCTTTAATGTTTCAAGGATGAAAAATGCATTTTCTGTAGAAAACAGATGAAATGGATTCTTGTTGACTCATGATTTAAATTGAGTCAGTTCAAGACAAATTGTGACGGGGCTTCCCTGGTGGCGCAGTGGTTGAGAGTCCGCCTGCCGATGCAGGGGACACGGGTTCATGCCCTGGTCCGGGAAGATCCCACATGCCGCGGAGCGGCTGGGCCCGTGATCCATGGCCGCTGAGCCTGCGCATCTGGAGCCTGTGCTCCGCAATGGGAGAGGGGGCAACAGTGAGAGGCCCACGTACCACAAAACAAAAACAAAAACAAATTGCGACGAGTAAAGAGTTGCTCTTCTATTCCAAGAAGTAATGACTAACTGAAAAGTTATTTACATTCTATCTTACAATACATTATCTGAGTTTCTTGCCATATATATGCATTCTGAGTGCATTCTGAATGATCTTTGGGGTAGACAATATGTATGTCGTAGGTGTTAGAAAGTCGGGGATTAAGATATGTAACAACTCTGCAAATAAGTTATTATATAAAGTGACTATGTAGAGTGACTGTATAGAATATCAAGGTTAAATGACATATTTGAAAGCAAACTCAAAAAAAACATTGTTATTAATGCAAGGTTGTTATTATTAGAGATGGTATTTTCTGTTTTATTGAGAATATGGGACAGTTTTAAGATTCAAAATTTCTGGCTTGAATATTTTCTGTGAACTGTAATATATATTGAGTCCCTTCTGTTAACCTCTCTCTCTCCTAGTCACTCTTTGGCTGTTAATGCTGCCTGTAGTCCAGGGTAACACTTTCTTGGCAAAAGGAAGGTTAACAATCCTTAAACAAAGGAGTTAAAGACATGAACCTCATTGTAGCTGCCCCTCCCTCCCACCCTGTGTTCCTTCTTTCATTCCTTTATTCCTTCTGAATTTATAGAATATTATTGTTAGTGAAAGCTGTAGACGGAAAACAGATAATAATATAAACTTTACTTTTTTAATATAGAAGTTTTACTCCATAGTTTCTTAGCCCCAGACCTTGAGATTGGATTTGTTTTAGAATACATAATTTCTTGAATTTAAAAAACTTGAGTTAGTGATATGTACTGTATATTGTATAACATTCCCCAGAGTGATCTGTGGTAGAACCCTGTAATCATATAGGGCAGTATTTTTGAATTGAAACGTATTAACATACACACTGAGTGGGATAAATGAGGACTATAATTATCCTTGTTTCAGTCTAGGTCATGTTTTACCAATAAATAAGTTATGTAAATTTTGGTTTTCAGAATGTTTTGGATTTTAGAATATTTTGATAAGGGATTATGGACTTCTCCCTCTTTGTTTTAATGTTCCCAAAGGTCTGTAGAAACTATTCTTGTGAAGAGAGGAAGACCTTTTTTTTATCTTCATGAACCATATGTATGCCTGGTTGAGATAATGTGTATATATAAAAACACATTTATACAATATACATATGTGTACATATACATATATACAAATTTAGGGGAGCACGTGCATGTTGTGTTTGTGTGTGTGGCACAGAGAGAGAGAGGAAGGTGAGTGGGGGGAGGGAGGGGGAGAGAAGTGTGTGTTTGTGGATGGTAGGGACAGGGTAGGGATGGGGAAGGGGGAGTCATGATCTGGGTCTGTGTAGCTGTTTCACCCTTGTGCTAGCTCGGATTTGATTACTAACATGGTGTGAAATAAAACCTTAGTTGCAGTTTCACAGCTTTGTTAGCACTTAAGCTTATCACTAACAAATTCTCTTGACAGAGATAAAACCTAGAAATTCTGTGTAAAATTACAATCAGAATGTTCTGTGTGCCATACAAAATAACAGTAAAAATTTTTACAGTCAAAACAGAGTATGACTTAAACTACTTCTTACTAATCCTAAAGGAGTATGGTGTTTTATAGTCACCCAAAGAAGCAGTTTTATTTTGCCTATTTAATAATTAGTGAGTAGACTGTGGTTCAAGACAGGAAGTGAAGAATGCCTGAGCCAGTTGGAGTGGTAATAGTAATTTAGGTAAGCAGAAACTAATGTTCCGAATTGGAAATAGACCAGGGCATTGGGGATTAACACCATCCCGTTATGAAAAGTCTCATGAGATCTCAGATGACCTCAAGAGGCTTGCACTTTTGTTTGTAATTGTTTATAAGAACCTTTGTAAGATTGTTCTAAGAGACTATGAAAAATACTCAGGCTATATAATATTGCTTACCAGTAAATGTGGTAGAAATTACCTTTCTTTCTATTCAGTTGTAGAGCAACTTATTTTAGGCCCTGAATCAGTCAGATGAAATGAACTCTTGGGTTGAAATGCTATATTTCTTTTTAAATATCAAAACCGTTAGTATTTCTTAAGTTTAAGGCCCCTAACCTTTACAAACATTACTGTATGAGAAGATAAACTTTCATACCCTTCCAGTACTTGTATGATGCCTTTTCTCCAATCTCTGTGTTCTTTGCTGACAACAGCAGTTGTATGTACTTTGTGAGGTCAATAAATGCTGATTTCTGCAAGAAGAAAGCTCTTAGGAAGTGAGCTTAGTTGTGAAGGGGAAGCACAAAGATTGAGGTAATTGAATGAGAAGTCTTGCAAAGGATTATTTAAAAGTGTGAGTCAGAAGCCAAATTAATATTACTTCCCTTGGGTCTCCCAATCTTCATGTGTATATCATGATTTATTTTGGCTTACCTGGTTAGTTTATACAGATATGTGGATGGTAGTGAACTGGCATTATCAAATTCTCTTCTTTTTCATACCCAAAGCTGAATATGTATGCTTGTAACTGTAGTTCTTGTTTTCATAAAAAACGTACTAATAAATTTAAAGCCATGTAATTTAAGGCTATAAAATAGATGGCATTTAGTGAAGAAAGGTTGACCTTATAGTGTATCTTTATTTACCCCATGATTCCTACTTAATTGAAATCTACCTTTTTATGATTCCTTTTAGGATACCAAGGCTTATGAATTCTACTGTAACCTGCTTAATTCTGAATAATTATTTTTCCTATTTAAATGGGGAGCTAAATGCCCAAAAGGTATTTCCTGTAGTTTTTCTTAAATGACAGAATTTAGAAGTTATTATGTAGAAAAACCAACTAGACCAACTATGAGGTAGAGGGAATTTTAGTTATGAGGTTTTTATTGTTTATTAAATTAAACTGTGTGGTGTGGAGAGTGGGCAGAAAGGGAAGAGGAACATTTTGAAATTATGCCTTACAGGTTTCAGTATTTTGTCAGCTTTTTGTGATGCTATAGATGACTGTAATTTGAAACTTGAAATCTGAAAGGTTTGTGGATTAGATGATTCACATACTGTTGGGTTTTCCACACGGCTTAAATTCTTTATAGAAACAGTTTTACAGACACATAGCATGAGGACAGGATCATATTTATTCTATAGGATAAAACCAGTGACCTATGTTCTAAGAAGATCAAAGTCTGGTTTTATTCAACATTGTAAACAAATTGCCTTATATGCCTTATATTATTGCTTACATTTAAGTTTTTTGATGTGTGTATTATCAATGTTGACTCAAATTAACTGAAAGTGTCGACAGAATCACAGGAAAAAATTTGAAATCATGTTGTAAATAAAATTTAAATACTACTTTTAAAAATAAAACTATACGCTTACAGACTGTTATGTATGATCTGTGTTTCCATGAGGAAATGTTGATTAAGTACTTTCCATTTTGGTATTACAGTATGTCCTGTTGTAAGTTGCTGACTGTGGAAAAATCTTTTAAGTCAGAAAAGCTGCTCAGCTTAAACCCCTAGATTTACTATGGCAGAAACCAGAAATAGAAATCTACCAGCAATTTTATAATCTATTGAATTCCTGTACATCTTTTAGAGTAAGTTAGTTTTAAAAGAAGTTGTTGACTGTAGAACTGAATTACATTTGTATATCCTTGTACACAAAGGCTCTTACTTGATTTACTAAACACATGTCTGCAGTTTTTTCAAAAAAGGAAGCCCTAGCCTAGAGTGACAGAATTTTCTCTGTTTAGTATACTTGTGAGAGATGTTGTTAACCTATAAAATAAACTAATTAAATATGATTCTGACAAAACTTGTTTATATGTAATATTTAGCAGGATAGATTTATTTTGGATGAAACAAAAAGTCTCCAAAATCTATTTTCTGTTAAATGAGTAGCTTATCTTTGTATTTTTTGAGGGTATTTGACTATCCTTGATAACAGAAAAAAGAATCTGGATTTGTAATATTAGTCTACCTAAGTAAGACAAGTTTTTTGAGGATACTTGAATTTTGATGTCTGCTTACAAAGTGCAGTAATTCAGTGTTAAGTGAGATTAAGTCTGCTGTTAAATTATTCCTAATAGGGGCTGTAGAGTGTGGTTTTGTCTTATGAATAAATGTTTTAAGTTTCTTGTTTAGTGCTTGCTTCTGTTAAGAGAAGAGGAAGACAAGGACAGCTTCATGTAGCTGCTGTTTTACATGAAGTTAAGACTCTTGTCAGTGTTAAGTAGCTGTGGAATCTTTATTTCTTTGTAGTAGTTTTGGTGCATGGCGTGATCAATAATTTTTACTTTCAAAAAGCTGTTATTTTTTAAAAAAACAAAAAAACAAAAAGAAAAAAGGGCTTCCCTGGTGGCGCAGTGGTTGAGAGTCCGCCTGCCGATGCAGGGGACACGGGTTCGTGCCCCGGTCCGGGAGGAGCCCACATGCCGTGGAGCGGCTGGGCCCGTGAGCCATGGCCGCTGGGCCTGCGTGTCCGGAGCCTGTGCTCCGCGGCGGGAGAAGCCATGGCGGTGAGAGGCCCGCGTACTGCAAAAACAAAAAAAACAAAAACAAACCCAAAAAGCTGTTATTGTTACATTTTAATGATTCAATTTATTTACCAATTAACATTGTACCAAAAGGGAATAGAAATGTGGGTGGCACTTGGGAAAAAAAGCTGTTGTTTGTAGTCTGATAATGTGCTATTTTAAGTTTATGCTTTGGGAGAATTAAATTTGGACTTTGACATCATTCAGAAGTAAGACTTAGATGCATTTTCAAGAAAAACCCAGGAAATAAACTAGCGTGAAGGCTGGTTTTTGTTTCAGAACACAGTGAAGATGTGACTTTTAAAACGCCTTCTAGGGGCTTCCCTGGCGGTGCACTGGTTGAGAGTACGCCTGCCGATGCAGGGGACACGGGTTCGTGCCTCGGTCCGGGAAGATCCCACATGCCGCGGAGCAGCTGGGCCCGTGAGCCATGGCCGCTGAGCCTGCGCGTCCAGAGCCTGTGCTCCGCAGCGGGAGAGGCCACAACAGTGAGAGGCCCGCGTACCGCAAAAAAAAAAAAAAAAAAAAAAGCCTTCTAACCATTCAAAGTAAACCTCTCATTTATCAAGTTAGAGTTAAATTGTTCACAGTGACATATATATTAGTATGTCGTCTTATGTTTACAAAGTTAATGATGTGCTTCAAAATAACAGCTAAAACATATAAGCAATAATTATTGAACAAGGAAATTAAAATACTATTCATGAATACAGTGAAGATTGTTCATTGTACCTTAGTGTTAGCAGAATATTTTAATAGCAACATTTTATTTTCTATCAGTAAAAGTATAATTTTGTTTGAAGTGTTAACACGAAATTATTCTGTCCAGTATGACTTTAAATGTTAATGCTATAGTTACAGAGAGCATGTGGAGTGTGCATAGAATGTACGTGGGCTTTTAATCACCATTTTTAAAATGTTTTGAAAGATACATTAAAGCTAACATGAATATAGTAGACAATTAATATTTGAATTGAACTTCAAATTGTATTAAGATCTTGTAGTGTGCCTGAACATTAATTACAAAGTAGTGACTGAGAGTTCAGACCAGCAACTCTGATTTTGATGAGCAGAACAGAGGAGCTTCTTTATGTATGGTGAAAGATGTAAAAACATCATTTTACTTAACAGTTTGACTAATAGATATTGGTGAATACCAAAGTGTTACTGAACCTGTATGTACATAACCACATGACTACAATTCAAGTCACTGATACCTTTGTTCTATACGTTCTCGTAAAAGTACAGTGTAATCTTTTTTTTTTTTTGCGGTATGCGGGCCTCTCACTGTTGTGGCCTCTCCCGTTGCAGAGCACAGGCTCCGGACATGCAGGGTCAGCGGCCATGGCTCACGGGTCCAGCCGCTCCACAGCATGTGGGATCTCCCCGGACCGGGGCACGAACCCGTGTCCCCTGCATCGGCAGGGGGACTCTCAACCACTGCACCACCAGGGAAGCCCCACTGTAATCTTTTAAAACTAATTCCTGGTTCTAACAAAGATATGCTCACTTAAGAAAATTTGGAAAGTACAGAAAAAAAGGTGAAAATAACATTTACAAAGATATGTTAACTATATTTTGACATTTTTATGTTGATTTTCTATGTGCTCTTTCTCATGTGTATCTATATTATACATGTTTATACCAACATTTAAATTGGGACCATACTGCTTCTGTAATGGTATTAGATTTTAACACTGGAAATATTGGTTCTTTTTTTTTTTTTTTTTTTTTTTTTTTGCGGTACGCGGGCCTCTCACTGCTGTGGCCCTTCCCGTTGCGGAGCACAGGCTCCCGATGCGCAGGCTCAGCGGCCATGGCTCACGGGCCCAGCCGCTCCGCGGCATGCGGGATCCTCCTGGACCGGGGAACGAACCCGCCTCCCCCGCATCGGCAGGCGGACTCTCAACCACCACGCCACCAGGGAAGCCCGGAAATATTGGTTCTTTATAATTATATTTACATGCTATAGCTAGAATTTATAGGGGAACATAATTTTTGCTTTAGAGAAGAGGTCAGCGAGTTTTTTCTGAAAGGGCCAAATAGTAAAATATTTTGGGCTTGGCAGTCCAAGAACAAAATTCAGGATAGAATACAGATTCTCATAACCATTTAAACTGTAACCATTAAAAAATTTCAAAACTTGTGGGACTTAAAAAAATAGACAGCTCTCTGGATTTTACCCATCAGATGTAGTTTGCCATACTCTGCTTTAGAAGATTATTTGCTTGTATTTTATTTATATTTTACAATGTGTATGTGTCTAAATCTTTCTTTAACAGTTCTTGACATTACTACCTCAAAGGCACTGAGCCGGCCACTGTGTTAAAACCCAAGGAACCAGATTGTAATTCTAGTCTTATTGCTGCAGGAATCAGTTTGCTGGTTCCTAGAGGGAATGCTAACTTTGACTTAGTAAGTTATGGTACTTGCTGTCTCTGTAGTAGAAAAACTGGCTGAGCTTACAAGTGAAGATAATTCAGCCTTTACAGGAAATAAGAAAGTGTTATACTTGGGTCTGATTCTAGGAGATGAGGATATTGTGTAGGAGGTGTGAGACCTACCTGGAGGTGTTATTTAGCCTTAAAATGTCAAGGCTGCCCTCCCAAATCTAGTTCTCCTTGACCTGGCTGTGTTCCCTTTTTAGTATCCATTTTTCTAACTTCAGAGACAGAACTAAATAATCATGTATGGATGTTAGTATATTATATGGATGTTATATTATTAAGTTATTATATATGAACGTAAAGGAGTAAAGATGGAAAAGATAGAAAAAATAAAGAAGCTAGAAATAAATGTCAAAAAGCACTTTTTCTTGTCTTAGGATAAAGATTGTATCTTAAAATGTATCCGGAAGGGAAAAACTGCTGTTGGTATTGCAATGATACTGTTTATTGTTAAGCATAGTTTTTTGTGCATGTGTGTAAATATTATAGTTTCTATTTTCATTTTATGTGCAAAGCTTTTCCAGTTAACGCTTGTCTGTTTGTTGTTATTTATGATGTCGTCAATGAAAGAAAATGTGTTTGGAGCAGAACAGTAGATTTTAAAATAAGATTTCATGCTGTTATTTCAAGCTGTATCCCTAGTGATATGATACAAAAGCCAGTGTTCTGCTTCTTTTCTTGGGGCATATTTACAAACTTACTTACAGACTCATAGTTATTGGACAATTGTAAACTGAAGCTTTATTCAAACAAAGCTTTGTTATTAAGATGATTTTCCTTTATGGTGCTTGTATTTGGCAGGAACATTTAGAGGGATAGGGTGCTTGTATTTTTATTTGCCCTTCTAACCAGCAGTTTAAATACTGAATCCACACATTTGAGTGGTAAATCCTAGATTGCATTTCATAGCTTCTGTTGCCTGTAATATTGGAAGTACTTGTTTTAATAAGAAAGGAGTGATAATTAGTTTCTAACATGGAGGAGTTTGCTGTTTTTAATACCGCTGTACTTGTCTGTTGGCCTGTAACATCGTTCCTGCAGAACTTGGAGCAGAAGTAGTATGTGTTTCAGTGGGCCAATGTGTTCTTCTTGGAGTATGTTTTGGAATATTGCCAAACTTTTAAGAATTTATTAACAACTTTGACCATAACACCTAAATTAAAAATTTCTTATAATTCTTTAGATTTGTTAACTGAATTCTCAGGTGTTTGCTTTAATTTCCCAGGCCTATATGGAACTAGGTCATGGAATGAAATAGGATATTCCTGACCCACCATCTCACTCACTATAGTTGTTTTTCCATTAATGGTAAAGGATTTGTACTGACTTATGCGACCATCCTTCCCTGATTCCTTTGCCTTTTTCCTCTCTTCTGCCTTCATCAGTCCTCCCTTCCCATTCAGTGAGTAGTATCTTACACTGGACAAAATTAAATGGTTGACCAGATCTAGGGACATAGGAAAAAGCTGAATATTAAACTTGCATAGAAAAGGATTAAACTTGTGACCTTATGTTATCTTCCACGTGATTTTAATTGCTACATTATGTCTTAATTTATTCAATTCAAAATTTTAATTGGTTAACAATAAAGTATGGGCCTATTTAAAGTTTGAAGGAAATAAGATCTCATTAGTGTGCGTTATGAAAAATGTCTTCTTTAGTCTGTGGGTATAGAAACCTGCCAACTGCTTGAATGATGATGGTCTAAAAATTTAAAACACATTTAGGGTTAATAAGTTTTTATGGCAAAGTATTTAATATTTTTTAAAGAAATGAAAAGCACTACTAATTTTTGTGTACATTAATTCCTTTGAAATGCTCTTGCCAGAACCACGAAGTTGAATCTCATATGAATAAATAACTGTATTATGGTGCTCTTTTTAAATTTATCATCATTGACCAATACATGTACAAAACTGTCTTATAACACTTGGAGTAGAGATAAAGTAAGTTGGTTAAAACAAGTCAACAGAGAAGTTTTTAGATTATTATAGAGACAGACACCTTTGTTTTGTGATTCCTTTGATTTTTTTTAAAAAAATTGCCCTCCTTAAACTTTAAGTCTTGCTCTGAAATCCAAGCCCACTTAAATTTTGTTGCCATACGCTTTCTGCTTTTGATCTTTTTTGTTGTTTTTTAAAACTAAATTTTAAAACTTCTCAGTCAGCAGCCAGTTTGGAAGAGTTTAAGGGTCACTCTTTTGAAAGAAGATATGTCCTTAATGATTTTAACTTGAGTCGGCTATTGAAAGTTATTTAACATCTCCTTGAATGATGACTCTTAATTAGTCAGCTGTAAATGGATCACCCACATAAATACCTGGTGATGTGCCCATTATGTCATTGTGATTTCTGTAAAGAGTAAGGAAGCAGAGTCCTTTTTTTTTTAGTTTTTAAAACATTTTATTTTGAAAAATTCCCCCCACAGGAAGATATAAAGTTGGATGAGCTGCATCACTTAGATTTAATTCTAAATATCACATTATCCTTTTATCATTTTAATTATTTCAATATTTTTATAATTAAATATAGTCTGATTATATTTAATAACATTACAGGCACCATAACATTTAATATTTTTAATATTTTTTTCTTTCAGTTTTATTTAGATATTATTGACATACAGCACTGTATAAGTTTAAGGTGTACAGCATAATGACTTGACTGGCATATATTGTGAAATGATTACCACAGTAAATTTAGTTAACATCCATTATCTCATGTAGATACAAAATATAAGAAAAAAGAATGGTTTTTCCTTGTGATGCGAAGTTTTAGGATTTACACTCTTAGCAACTTTGATATACCATAAGCAGTGTTAATTATAGTTATCATGCTATACATCACATCTACAGTACTTATTTATCTACCGGTAAGTTTGTACCTTTTGACCACCTTCATCCTATCTCCTCCCACCTCTGGGAACCACAAATCTGATCTCTTTTTCTATGAGCTTGTTTGTTTTTTAGATTATAATGTAAGTGAGATCATACAGTATTTGTTGTTCTCTGACTTATTTGACTTAGCACAAGGCCTTCAAGGTCTATCTTTGTTGTTGCAAAGGGCAGAATTTCCTTCTTTTTTATGGTGAATAGTGTTGCATTGTGTACATGTATCACATTTTCTTTATCTGTTTATCTGATGGACGCTTAGGTTGTTTTCATGTCTTGACTATTGTAAATAATGCTGCAGTGAATATGGAGGAACAGATAACTCTTCAACATGGTGATTTGGTTTCCTTCAGATGTATGCACAGAAGTGGACTTCATATATCATATGGTGGTTCAATTTTTAATTTCTTTGAGGAATCTCCATACTGTTTTCCATTGTAGCTGTACCAGTTCACAGTCTCGCCATTGCACAAGGGTTCCCTTTTTTCCACATCCTTGCCAGCATGTTATCTCTTGTCTTTTGATGATAACCATTCTAACAGGTATGAGGTGATAATCTCATTTTGGTTTTGATTTGCAGTACCCTAATGGTTAGTGATGTTGATCACCTTTTCATGTACCTGTTGGCTATTTCGATATCTTCTTTGGAAAAATGTCTGTTCAGGTCCTTTGCCAAATTTTTAATTGGATTATTTGTTTTTCTGCTATTAAGTTGTGTGAATTCTTTATATATTTTATATATTAATGCCTTATCAGATATATGATTTGCAAATATTTTGGTCTTTGTGGTTCCATATAAGTTTAAGGATTATTTTTGCTATTTCTGTAAAAAATACCATTGGAATCTTGATAGGGATTACACTGAATCTGTAGATGGCTTTGGGTTGTATGGATATTTTAACAGTATTAATTCTTTTGATCCGTGAACATGTAATTTGTGTCTTAAGTGGAGTCCTTATTTTCTGATAGTGCTGTATAAAGTTTTGAAACTTGCAGTGATAGTCTGTAATCATAAAAGCTTTTCAGTAGTATTATGACTGCCTTTTCATTACCATGTGAATTAGGGTTTTTTTTTTCGTAAATGGAAGGAGAACTCATAGGAGGACTGTGTTTTAAATTTTAGTTTACCGACATCTTCTGATAAGGATGTTAGAGGAGTCCATGTGTTAGAATTGAGTAACTGAGAATAGAAGTTAGAGGATAATTTCATTTTCAGGTATGATAGATGAAGTGCACACATCTTATTTCTCCCTCTGAATGCATTTATAAAACCTGGACAGGGCTTCCCTGGTGGCACAGTGGTTAAGAATCCACCTGCCAATGCAGGGGACATGGGTTTGAGCCCTGGTCTGGGAAGATAACACATGCTGTGGAGCAACTAAGCCCATGCACCACAACTACTGAGCCTGTGCTCTAGAGCCCGCGAGCCACAATTACTGAAGCCTGTGCGCCTAGAGCCTGTGCTCCACAACAAGAAAAGCCACTGCATTGAAGAGTAGCCCTTGCTCACCACAACTAAAGAAAGCTCGCATGCAGCAACGAAGACCCAAGGCAGCCCCCCCCCAAAAAAAAAAACACCTGGACAAAATGGATGGAACAGCTATTTGAGGACTCTGATGAATAATTAATAATAACATGTGGCTTGGGGAAGAAGACTAGAACCTAAAGTATCGTCAAACTGGCTGTTTATGATTTTTTTCTTTCCACTGTTCCTGAAGCTGAATTTAACACAATTTGAAGGCTACAGGTGGGCACTTAGGTATAGACAGAGAGCTCCACAAAAAAAGCCAACTACTTTCCTGGTGGCGCAGTGGTTGAGAGTCCGTCTGCCGATGCAGGGGAGATGGGTTTGTGCCCAGGTCTGGGAAGATCCCACATGCCGCAGAGCGGCTAGGCCTGTGAGCCATGGCCGCTGAGCCTGCGCGTCCGCAACGGGAGAGACCACAACAGTGAGAGGCCCGCATACAGAAAAAAAGAAAAGAAAAAGCCCGCTAGTTCTGGCTCAAGGAGTGGGAAGGATAATGCTCAGTGTGAATGTGGAAATTTCGTCTTTTTTTTTCTTTTCTCTGTTCTCATGCCATAGTCCTAAGTAACCCTGTGGTGATTGCAGTAGCCTGCAGCCAAAACACTGAGGGCTAAGAACCTCCCTCTTCAACTGGCAAACCCTCATTACTTTCCACCCTCCTTTCTGTCCTTCCACTGCTTGGCCCCAGAGCAGGTACAATAGCAGAACTTTGTGACCAAGCAGGTTACCTAACGCCCCAGGTTCTGGCTGAGGAAATGGAAAGAGATGCCTGATGGAATTTGAAAGTATTGAGATCATGTAGAGAGAGAAACTTGGGAAAACAATACTGTAAAGTTTTTTATGGACTCCTGGGCTTGCCCCTCAGCTGTACATACATGGTAATAACAGACTACTGCTCAAGTCCTAGACAGCAGTATCCTGATTATTGGATAATACAGAGTGGGACAGATTCAAATAGCACAGCAAAGGCTTTGAAAATTGAACTGATAATGGAACCATGCCCATAGCAGCCATGTTAGAACTTGCAGCCTGAACCCTAATCATGTCAATCACCTGTTAAAACAAAAATAGTAACATTATCCACTGAATTTAAACAAGAACCAGAATTTTGTAACATAATATTTAAAATGTCCAGATTACAATCCAAAATTATCTAACATATGAAGAACCAGGAAAATTCAATTCACATGGGGAGAGATGATAAATGTATACCATCATGATACAGATGTTGAAATTATATGATGGAGACTATATAGTAGCTATTTCACAAATGTTCCAGTGAACTATTGTGGATGCTATTGAAATAAGTGGAAAAGTAGAACATCTCAGCAGAGAAAGAGAAGATATAAAAAAGATACAGAATTGTTAGAATTGAAAAATGCAGTAAGTGGGAAAAACCCACTGGATGACTCAATTGCAAAGGGGGAATAAATTTTTAAAAATTGAACAGAGCCTCAGAGAACTATGGGAAAATAACAAAATGTTAGATGTTTCAAGACATTTTGAGAAAGAACGTGGTGCTGAAAAATATTTGAGTAATGGCCCAAAACATCACAAATTTAGTGAAAGATACAAACATACAGAATCAGAGAACCTGAAACAGTTATGATAAACCCAAAGAAATCCATTCCTGGACAGGTCATAATAAATCTGAAAACTGAAAACAAGAGGAAAATCTTGAAAGCAACCAGAGAAAAATGACACATAACCTCTGGGGGAGCAGTGATTTGAATGATTGAGGAATTCTCATCAGAAGCTGTGGAGGCAAGAAGAAAGAGGCAAAACATTCTTAAAGTGCTGAAAGAAAAACACTGTCCATAACCAGCAAAAATATTTTTTAGAGATGAGAGTGACATAAGGACCTATTCAGATGAAGGAAAACTGAGAGTATTCATTGCCAGAAGACCAGATCTAAAATTTGCTGAAGAATGTTCTTAGGACAGAAGGGTAAATGAAACCAGAAGGAAACTTGGATATCAGGAATAAAAGAAGATCAACAGGAATGGTAAATATCTATGTAAATATCATAGACTGAGTTCTTTAAAACATATTTGATAGTGGAAAGCAAAAATTAACAACATTGTTGAGACTTCTGTGGTGGCGCAGTGGTTAAGAATCTACCTGCCAATGCAAGGGACATGGGTTCGAGCCCTGGTCCAGGAAGATCCCACATGCCGCGGAGCAACAAAGCCCGTGTGCCACAACTACTGAGCCTTCTCTCTAGAGCCTACGAGCCACAACTGCTGAGCCTGCGCGCCACAACTACTGAAGCCTGCGCACCTAGAGCCCGTGCTCCACAACAAGAGAAGCCACCGCAGTGAGAAGCCTGCGCACCGCAACGAAGAGTAGCCCCCACTCGCTGCGAGTAGAGAAAGCCTGCACAGCAACAAGGACCTAATGCAGCCATAATTAATTAATTAATTGTAAAGTTTTTTACAATTTTTTCTGATGTGGTTTTCAGTGAATATGATGTAATACATCTATTAAGTGTAAAATATTGATTCTAAGTAGACTCTGAAAAGTTAAATATGTATGTTGTTGTCCCTGCAACCACTGTTTACAAAATAAGATATTAGAATCACAGTGGATAAATTAGAATATTAAAAAATGCTAAACACAAAAGAAGGCAGAAGAGGGAAAATAAAGGGAACAAGCAGAAAACAGTCAAATGTAGATATAAATTCTTACATATCAGTAATTACTTTAAAATTTTAAATGCTATAATAAACACATTAATTAAAGAGATTATTAGAGTGCATTAAAGAATGACCCCATTGTATGCTATTAGAAACTTGCTTCAAATAAAATAATATAGGTGGGTTGAAAGTGAAAGGATGGGAAAAGATATACCATGCAAACACCAATCAAAAGAAAACTGGTAGCTATATTAAGCAATCAAAATAAACTTTAGAGCAAAGGTAATTACCTAGGATAAAGAGTAGCATTACATATTGACAAAAGGATTAATTTACCAGTCCTAAAAGTGTGCATACCTAAGAACAGAACTTAAAAATACATGAAGCAACATCTGACAGAACTTAAAGGAGAAATAGAGAACGTTAGTGAAGACTTCAACACACCTTTCTTAGGAATAGATGGAACTAGCAGACAGACATCCAAGGGTACAGACTGACTGAACAACATTCTCCACCAACTAGATCTAATTGATATTTACAAGAATACTTTAGCCAACAACAGCAGAATATACATTCTTTTCAAGTACAAGTGGGTATTATCAACATAAAATGTACCTTGGTCATAATACAAATCTTTAACAAATTTAAAAGAATTGAACTCAAAGTATGTTCTCAGACTATAATGGAAATGAACTAGAAATCAGTAACAGAGTTAAAAGGAAAATCTTCAAGCTCTTAGAAATTAAATAGCAGACTTCAAAATAATCTGTTGGTTAAAAGAGGAAGCCTCAGAGGAAGTTAAAATATTTTGAACTGAATGAAACTGAAAATATAACATGTCAGAATTTATGCAGTCCTGGCAGTGTTTACAAGAAAACTTAATTGCATTCAGTGCTTATATTAGAAAAAAAGAAAGCCCTCAGATCAATAATCTGTGTTTCCATCTCAAAAACTAGACAAAAGAGAACAAAATAAATCCCAAATAAGAGGAGAAATGAATGAAATTTGAAGCAGGAAGACAACAAAAGTCAATAAAACCAAAAATTGTTAGTTTCTAGGAAAAAGGACTAAGAAAGAGAAGATATATAGAACCAGTATCAACAATGAAATAGAGGATACCACTATAGGCCCCACAAGAATCCAAAGGACGGTAGGAATACTAAGATCAGCTGTATGCACGTAAATTTGACAAATTAGGTGAAGTGGACCAGTTCTTTGAAATAGACTAATTTCTTTTTTTAAACATTTTAAAAAATTTTCTTTAATGTTGTATCTATTTTATTTATTTATTTTTGGCTGCATTGGGTCTTCATTGCTGCGCGCAAGCTTCCTCTAGTTGCAACGAGTGGGAGCTACTCTTCGTTGCAGTGCGTGGGTTTCTCATTGCAGTGGCTTCTCTTGTTGCAGAGGATGGTGCACGGGCTTCAGTAATTGTGGCACACGGGCTCAGTAGTTGTGGCCCACAGGCTTAGTTGCTCCGTGGCATGTGGAATTTTCCTGGATCAGGGCTCAAACCCGTGTCCCCTGCATTTGCAGGCGGATTCTTAACCACTGCGCCACCAGGGAAGCCCCATGAAATAGACTAATTTCTTAGCAAAGTACTTAAACTCATCCAAGAAGAAAAGATTATTGTAGCTAGTCTTAAAACTATTAAAGAAATTTAATTCATAGTTTAAAACTTTTCAAAAAAGAAATTTCTAGACCCAGGTGGTTTTACTGGTGAATTCTTCCAAATGCTTAAAGAAGGAATAACATTGCAGGTTTCCCTGCTATCCAAAAATAGAGTGTTTTGTGAAACCTTTTGTAAGGAGAAATGGTGTAAATCCAAGAAGCAATTACCTTTTTTCATAAGTGAAAATACTCTTCAGATTTTTTTTGGCAGTGAAAACAGGTACTAATAATGTAGGTCTTTTGTAAAAGGGAAGTGTTGTAAAGCAAACTTTTGAAAAGTGGGGGATAGTTACATTTTTAAAAAATTTCATTATTTTTTAAATTAAATTTTATTTAAAAAATTTTAAAAAAATTTAAGTATAGTTGATTTACAATGTGTTAGTTTCAAGTATGCAGCAGAGTGTGTGTTTGTGTGTATAACTGAATCACTAATAATCAGTGATGTTGATCATCTTTTCATGTGCCTTTTGGCCATCTGTACGTCTTCTTTGGAGAAATGTCTATTCACATCTTCTGCCCATTTTTGATTGGGTTGTTTTATTTGATATTGAGCTGTATGAGCTGTTTGTATGTTTTGGAGATTAATCCCTTGTCACTTGGATCATTTGCAAATATTTTCTCCCATTCTGTGGGTTGTCTTTTCTTCTTGTTTATGGTTTCCTTTGCTGTGCAAAAGCTCTTAATTAGGTCTCATTTGTTTATTTTTGTTTTTATTTCCATTACTCTAGAAGATGGATCCAAAAAGATATTGCTGCTATTTATGTCAGAGAGTGTCCCACCTATGTTTTCCTTAGAAGTTTTATAGTATCTGGTATTATATTTAGGTCTTTAATCCATTTTGAGTTTATTTCTGTGTTGGTGTTAGAGAATGTTCTAATTTCATTCTTTTACGTGTAGCTGTCCAGTTTTTCCAGCACCACTTACTAAAGAGATTGTCTTTTCTCCATTGTATATTCTTGCCTCCTTTGTTGTAGATTAATTGATCATAGGTACATGGGTTTATTTCTGGGCTTTCTGTCCTGTTCCACTGATCTGTATTTCTGTTTTTGTGCCTGTACCAGACTGTTTTTGTGCCTCTTCCAGACTGTAGCTTTGTAGTATAGTCTGAAGTCAGGGAGCCTGATTCCTCCAGTTCTTTTTCTTTCTCAGGATTGCTTTGGCTCTTCAGGGTCATTTGTGTGTTCATACAAATTGTAAATTTTTTTGTTCTAATTCTGTGAAAAACACTGTTAGTAATTTGATAGGGATTGCACTGAGTCTGTAGACTACTTTGGGTAGTATAGTCATCTTGACAGTATTGATTCTTCCAATCCAAGCACATGGTACATCTTTCCATCTGTTTGTGTTATCTTCTATTTCTTTCATCAGCGTCCTATAGTTTTCGGAGTACAGGTCTGTTGTCTCCTTAGGTAGGTTTATTCCTAGGTATTTTAGTCTTTTTGATGTGATGGTAAATGGGGTTGTTTCCTTAATTTCCCTTTTTGATCTTTTCATTATATAGAAATTATGTAGTATAGAAATGCAACAGATTTCTGTGTATTAATTTTGATACCTGTATTTTTTAAACCATTTTTTCCAAAAAATCAAAAAAATAGAAGGGGAAGGAACACTTCCTAACTCTCCTTATGAAGCCATAAAATAAAATAAAATAATACTATTTACAGTAGCTCCAAAAGAATGAAATACTTTGGTATAAATATTAATATACATGCATACATGATCTTTATGCTGAAAACTAGTAAACAGTAATGAAAGGAATAAAAGAAGACCTAAGTAAATGTAGAGACATACTGTGTTCATGGATTGGTAGACTCAAAATAGTAAAAATGTTAGTTCTTCCCAATTCAATTTATAGATTTAACACAATTCCAATAAAAACTCCAGCAGTATATTTTATAGATAGAGACAATCCAACTTTAAAATTTATATGGAAATGTAAAGGAATAGAATGGCTAAAACAATTTTGAAAAAGAAGAATAAAAAAAGAAGAATTACACTTTCTGATTTTGAGTTACTGTAAATCCATAGTACTGTAGTGTAATGAAGTGGTATGTATAGGTGGACGGATAGAGACATAGATCAGTAGAACATCGTAGAGTACTGAGGAACAATCACACAAATATGCCAAAAAGTTAAAAGCAGTGCAGTCGGTAAAAGGACAGTCTTATCAACCAGTGATTTTTAAAAATTACACTTTTTAAGGCAAAAAAACATACTTCAGTTGCAATAATTGGACATCCTTTTGCAAGAAATGAATCTTGTTTTAAATTTAATGAAATAATGCCATTTGCAGCAACATGGATGGACCTGGAGATTATCATACTAAGTGAAGTATGTCAGACAGAGAAAGACAAATATCATATGATAACGCTTATATGGGGTATCTTAAAAAAGTGATACAAATGAACTTATTTACAAAACAAACAGACTCACAGACTTAGAGAATGAATTTTTGGTTATGGCGTGGGGGGAAGGATAGATTGGGAGTTTGGAATTGACATGTACACACTGCTGTGTTTAAAATAGATAACCAACAAGGACCTACTGTATAGCACAGGGAACTCTTGCTTGATATTCCTAATAACCTAAATGTAATAACCTAAATGGGAAAAGAATTTGAAAAAGAATGGATACATGTATATGTATAACTGAATCACTTTGCTGTACACCTGAAACTAACACAATGTTATTAATCAACTATACTCCAATATAAAATTAAAAACAAAGATTTTAAAAAATAATGTACGTATTCTAGAGAAATTAATTCAAAATCAATCATAGACCTAAATGTAAAATGTAAGCTACTAAACTTTTAGAAGTAGGATAAAACGTTCTCGATCTGGGGTTAGGCAAAGAGTTCTCACATGTTACATAAAAAGCAGGATCCATAAGAGAAAAAGTTAATAAATTGGACTTTTTTATAATTAAAAATTTTGCTTTACAGAAGACAATATTAAGAAACAAAAAGGCATGCCAGAGATTAGTCAATATTCACCAAGGACTTGTATCCAGAATATATAAAGAACTCTCAAAAATCAACAGTGAGAAAACTAACAACCCGATTTAAAAATGGGCATAAGTTTGAACAGACATTTCACCAAAGAGGATACAAGGATGGCATATACACATGTAAAAAGTTGTTCAAGGTTACTAGCCATTAGGGAAATACACGTTAAAACCATGATGAGATATACCTATATAGCTATTTAACAGCTAAAATTAAAAAAACTTTTTTTAATAATACCAAGTACTGTTGAGGATGCAGATCAGTGGAATTCACATACATTGTTGGTGGGGATGCAGAATAGTATAACTTGGAAAATAGTTTGACACTTTCTTATAATGTTAACCATACACTTACTTTATGACCCAACTATTTCACTTCTTGATATTTACCCTGAAGAAATGAAAATTTATGTTTACACAAAAATGTATGTATGCAAATATTTATAGAAGTTATATATCAATACATAGTGATAGTTGGAAAGAACTGAAAATAACCCAACTGTCCTTCAGTAGGTAAATGGTTATACAAAATGTTGGCCATTTATACAGTGACATAGTACCCAGCAGTTAAAAGGAAAAGCTACTTATACGTGCAACAAATTTAACGAATCTCAAATGCATTAAACAGAATGAAGGAAACCACTATTAAAGATTCAGTTCAGTGTGGTTCCCTTTATATAACGTTCTGAAAAAGACAAAACTGTAGTAGTAGAGAACACGTCTGTCCTTGCCAGAGGTTAAGCTTTATAGGGAGTATATAGCTATAAAAGCACAAGGGAGTTTTTTCATGTAGTGTAATTGTTCTGAATCATGATTTGATACTGGCTTCAAGAATTTGTACATGTGTTACAGTTTATAGACTGAACACCACAGTTTTAAAAAGTCAATCTTACTGTATGGTAATTTACCAAATATAATTTTTAAAAGAATTAAAAATAGAAGTTAGAAAGGGAAAATGGACAGGAAAGGTGGTGATTGATATAGGCCAGAATTGCACCAAAATTCAAGCATTTGTTTCTGACTGAAGATAAAGTGCTGGTTTTAATGATACTGTTTTCTACATAATAGAGGAAAGTCAGGTACAAGTTATTATTTTCAAAAATATATTTAACAGTTTTTCATTTCATAATGTTTTGCTAAACTTTCCAATTTTTTGTTTTCAATTTAGAATGTTCATTTACCTGTGTAGTAAAATTTGAAAGAAAATGTATTCCATGTATATAAAATCTGTGACCAGTTTTCATTTTTCCCTTTACAAGCTGTTTTACTTCTTGGGATCTGTTTTTTTAAAGCGTATATAATACAGAATGATAACACACTTCTAAATAGCACAAGTCAAAGAAGAAATCTCAAGAGTACTTTTAGGGACTTCTCTGGTGGTCCAGTGGCTAAGACTCCACGCTCCCAACACAGGGGGCCCGGGTTCTATCCCTGGTCAGGGAACTAGATCCCAGATGCCGCAACTAAAAAAAACCAAAATTCCACATACTGCAAAAGATCCTGCGTGCCGCAACTAAGAGCTGATGAGGCGAAATAAATAAATATATATTTTTAAAAAAAGGTAATTTTAAATTATTTTGAGCTTAATGACAGAGAAAACACAACTTACCAAAATTTTTGGGTTGCAGTGAAAACAGTGTTTAGAGAGAAATTTATAGCATTGAATGCATATATTAGAAGAAATATCTAAAATCAGTAATGGAAACTTTCAACTTAGGAAACTAGAAAAAGAAAAACAGAGTAAATCCAAAGTAAGTAGAGGAAAAGAAATAGTAAAAATTAGAGCAGAAATAAATCTATGAATTTGAAAATAGGAAATCAATGACCAAAAGCTGTGTCTTCGAAAAGATAAAATGAGGGCTGATGAACTTGATACTTTTCCAGTGCCAGTTTTCAGAGTCCAGTTTTGTTTTTATTATCTTTATCTGTTTATTAATGATTTCTAATTTTGTACATTAAGCCTGTTTATTATCTCCAGTGTAATATTTACTATGACCAGGGCTTGGCTTCTGTTTCTTCTTTTTTGTCTTTCACTGCTGCCATTCTACCTTAGTGCTTTATTTTGCAAGTGTACATTTAATATGCCTATGTAGCTATATTTTTTCTAGTCATAAATTTTACTTTTTTCCCTGAAATTCTTCTGATTCTTTAATTTATATTTCAATGTCCAGGAATCCCACAAATTGTATTGGTTTTCATAGGTTTCACATCATAGTTTTGGATATCAGCCTGCAATACTTCAGTAAGCATTTAACGAAGAAGGTCCTGCTCCTGTATAACTACATCATGATTATCATGACAAAGAAAATAAATAGCGATTACTCTAATACTGTTCTTATTTATATTTCTTGAATTGTCCCAAAAATGCCTTCTGTGGATTTTAAAAAAATATTTTTTGCATTTGAGTGTTACATAATTTTAGTTTCTTTTAATTTAAAACAGTTTCCCTTACAACTAACCTTTTAAAGAAAACAGAACATCTGTCTAGTAGAGTGGCTCACATTCTGGATTTGTCTGATTTTCCTCGACATGTCTTTTAATGTGTTCCACTATCTCCTATTTTTACCGAAACATTCATGAAACATTTTTTGACAGTAAAACTTTGTAATTGATGCTGTGTATAACACCAAGAGGCAGGTACTATTGAATGACCAATTCTTTTTTTTTTTTTTTGGCGGTACGCGGGCCTCTCACTGCTGTGGCCTCTCCCGTTGTGGAGCACAGGCTCCGGACGCACAGGCTCAGCGGCCATGGCTCACGGGCCCAGCCGCTCCGCGGCATGTGGGATCTTCCCGGACCGGGGCACGAATCCGTGTCCCCTGCATCGGCAGGCGGACTCTCAACCACTGCGCCACCAGGGAAGCCCTGAATGACCAATTCTTAACTTAAACTGTTCCTACAGTTTGTTCTGGGAGTTGTCTTTCTTGTAAGGTTTCAAGGGAAAAGATAGAAGGGAAGGATTGCCACTGTCCCTAGAGAGTCACAAGAGTAAAAGAATGCGTCCAGGTGTAGAAGGTCTTATAACATCCCTAGTGTAATCATCTGGACTGAAGGAGAACAAGAAAGTGTTTCTAGAAAGAGAGGGACCAGTGATCCTTGAATTTGGGATATGGTTCTTTTGAGTTTGAGAAGTAAGATCTCTTTCTCCATTTCTTATATACAGTGTTTTCTTTGTCCTCATTCAGAAGTCAGTCCTGGAGTACAATGTGACATGCATTCTTGCTCCAAAAGAGAAAAACTGGGAGCTAACTCTATAAGCAAAGACATGGTGGTGAGGGTGTTGTGTGGGAGATGGATGGGTGGGTGGGTGTTCCACATGCCCCATGGAAAAAACCAACACTTCTTCCACTTTTCACTCTCCAGAAAATTGAGCACAAAGAGGAATAACCAAAAATGCCTTCAGAGAAATAACATTCTCTTTTTCCTCCCTAGGTGATCACCGTTAAAATCATATTCAATCACAATTAAGGTTTGGATTAGTTAACATGTCAAGTCTATTAAAACAGAAGTATAATCCACCTAACATCTATACATTTTGTATTTACAAACCCAATATTACTTAACATGTAGACACCACCACTATTGATTGCCTACAATTAATTGACTCCTTCATGTATTTTGTGACATAGCATGGAGTACTTGACTAGCACAAGACAGTTACCAGTCAAGCATGTCATTTCTGAAGTCCTACACATATATCCCAATCTGAAAAGAAAACTAACTGATTTGAGAGAAGTTCCT
This sequence comes from Grampus griseus, assembly GCF_964374135.1. Lineage (NCBI taxonomy): Eukaryota > Metazoa > Chordata > Mammalia > Artiodactyla > Delphinidae > Grampus > Grampus griseus. Next base: position 100,567,080 of record NC_139018.1, read on the forward strand.
AAAAGCTTTTCTTTTGACTGACAAGCTGTCAATCTAAAGGGAAACTCAATTTCCATTCAGTATGTCTCTCTAAAAGCTTCAAGTTTGAACAGATAAAATAAAGCAAGCATGGTCTGTGGATCCTTTCATGCTGTACTACTTATACATAATACTTAGCAGTTTGTGGATAGTGATTGATTCAAATTAATCTTTTATCATATTCACATCTGGGAAATCAACAGAGAACATGAACTCTGCATCTAAGAAAAGAGGATCAGTTCTGAAGGCAGTGAATTGGATTTATAGGTGAGCTGAGAATTCACCATTTAAAAGTAATATACTTTTTCCAGAGTGTACCACTATTTAGTTAACAGCAAACTTAGAAAAATCCATTCTTCTACAAGAGGAACATGATTATTTCCTAAGGGCTTTTATATGAGAAATTTAACCAACATTCATTCATTTCTGAAAACTTTTCAGCAAATCCCCACTTTCTGTGAGTTGACGTAACCTGAAGTTAGTGTGGTGTAGGGTAATGGATAATTACGATCAATTCTCATTCAAGGTAGCTGTGTTCTATAAAGTCATCGCAGACACTGAGTTAACAAGTATTGAACCATTGCTCCTAGGAGAAATACAGGATTAGGTTCCTGCAAGCCTCTGGTCACATTTTCATTAACTGATCATGTATGACTTTGTTTTGTGTGTGTTTCTGTTTAAAGTCTCCTTATTTAATATATTTTGTTGATTCATTAACATTGAACTCTTGGTCAACAACACCATCTCATACCTGAAACTAAGCATGTATTCTCCATAAAGCACATCACAGCTTTCTTCTGCTTAGAAACACTAGACAACACTTAATGGCTTGGGAGCCATTTTCAGCGCTGAAATCACCAACAAAAAAGGACAAAAATCCAATAAACATGGCACTTAAATAGTTTGCAAGAAGGATACTTGTTTATAGTATGAGAACTGAAACAAGAAGGCCTTGTTTGGCCTCAGCTGGGAATGTGCGTGTTGGGTGTTCACAATTTTTGCTTCTTTGTGCATTTCCATGAATGACTGGAAAGACCAACCGATACACAAATAAGTAAGTAGGCAAATTTGCAAATACAGAATCCATGAGTAATGAGAGTCAACAGAATCTAATGGTCCTTGGGTACCTATGCAGAGAGGGGAAGGAAGCTAAGTAATGTTATTTCTCTTCTGTGCTTTCAGCTTCCTCTTCTCTCTTCCTTTACTTGGTTGGTCTCATAAGCAAACTGAGACTCAAATGGAACTTTTCATGAGGTTCCATTTGATAAAGGCTTGTTGACTGAGGTTGCTTATGTGCTAATACATCCGTCTGCCCTCACTCTAAGGGATAGATGGGCTATTGACCTTTCCTAAGGAAAGTAACTTTTGTTATCAGTGATGAAATTCCTATAAGGATTGACTCTCACTTCAAGTTATAATAAACTAAAATTCTCACTTTATATAAACAATTACAGTTTTTTCCATTCTCTCCTTAGCATATTGATAATTAAAAATCCAATAAAACCTAAACATAGGACTTAACATTTATTTTTTTTCCCAAGCTCATTTATTCATTTTTAAAAGTTTCACATTGTGAGTTTATACTCAGTTCTCTAACTTTTCAGCAAAATTTAGAAATTCATTTTGATCCCTAAAGTATTAGCTATACTATGTGTTATTTTAGAGGACTGTTTTTCTTCTTTTCATTGAAAATGTTTTATGCTTATTTTTTGTGCCTAGGAGATAGATTCTAGGTAAATAATATAAATATCACTCTACTGTTTTTAAGGAAATCCTTCCTTCTGAGATTTGTGATCTGTGCGACATCCTTAGAAAGCATTATTATATTGACACTTCTCAGTATTTTGGGGAACAAAAATTGGTACAGTGACAATAAAACTCATGGTGAAATATTTGGAGAACACTTAATTATACAAAGTTAAGGCTTCCTTAGTATAGGACTTCTTAGTATTCATGTACATTTTTATCTCCCAGACGAACTATAGTATTACATATACTACATAAATATCCTGCATATGTTTACTGAATTTATAGGAACATGGAATTCTTTTTGAGAGTTAGCTTGAGAGGTTAATGGTCTGTGGAATAAACTTGGGGAAATGCTACCTTTGACAGTCTCCCTGCAGCTCCGTCCCATAGATCTCATTTCTGCTTTTGCAGCAAAACAAAATGAATCTATTTCCTCTTCTATACATAACAGCCCTTTGAGTATTTTAAAGAAGCTGTCACCCTAAGTTTTTTATTTTACAGGTGAAATGTCCTCTACCCTTGGATTCTTAATGATACTCTTATTTCTAGACCTCTTACCAAACCTATGATATTTTATTGGACTTATTGGTATCACCTTTATCAGACTATAAGGTTTTTTTTAATTGGTTGCAGTGTCTAGCACAGTACTATGCATGTACTGTGTACTAAGTTAATATTTAGCAAATTGAAATGAACCTTTGTATTATTTTAATTCTATTATACTATCTTCACAATAAGTACAAGGGAATCAGTGATATATTAGATGATTGGCATTTTGCAGTGAGATCAGATAAGGTTTTTACTCTTATAAAAAGTACTCTTCAGGTCAAAAATTATGGTTTTGCCAATAGTGGATTTGTTTTAAGATTGCTGTTTAAAATGCTTTTTAAAAAAATGAGAAACAAAATGAGATTATGGCAGTTAACAAGCCAGATGAGGTATATTTGGCATCATGTTCATTAGATTTTTTTTTCTAGGTAAATACTTTTGGTAAGTACTCCATAGTGGTTGTGTCATTAGCCTTTTTTTTTAAAAAAAAACATCTTTATTGGAGTATATTTGCTTTACAATGATGTGTTAGTTTCTGCTTTATAACAAAGTGAATCAGCTATACATATACATATACATATACATATATCCCCGTATCTCTTCCCTCTTGCGCCTCACTCCCTCCCACCCTCCCTATCCCACCCCTCTATGTGGTCACAAAGCACTGAGCTGATCTCCCTGTGCTATGCGGCTGCTTCCCACTAGCTATCGGTTTTACATTTGGTAGTGTATATATGTCCATGCCACTCTCTCATTTTTTCCCAGTTTACCCTTCCCCCTCCCCAGGTCCTCAAGTCCATTCTCTAGTAGGTCTGTGTTTATTCCTGTCCTGCCCCTAGGTTCTTCATGAACATTTGTTTGTTTGTTTGTTTTAGATTCCATATATATGTTTTAGCATACGGTATTTGTTTTTCTCTTTCTGGCTTACTTCACTCTGTAGTGTCATTAGCTTTTCTTCCTTCCTTCCTTCCTTCCTTCCTTCCTTCCTTCCTTCCTTCCTTCCTTCCTTCCTTCCTTCCCTTCCTTCCCTTCCTTCCCTTCCTTCCCTTCCTTCCCTTCCTTCCTTTCTCTTTCTTTCTTTCTTTCTTTCTTCTAAAAATATTTATTTATTTATTTTTGGCTCAGTTGTGGCTTAGTTGCAGCGTGCAGGCTCTTTGTTGCAGCGTGCAGGCTCCGTAGTTGCGGTTTGCAGGCTCTGTAGTTGAGGCGCGTGGGCTCTCTAGTTGTGGTGCATGGGCTTAGTTGCCCTGCAGCATGTGGGATCTTAGTTCCCTTACCAGGGATCGAACCCGTGTCCCCTGCATTGGAAGGCGGATTTTTAACCACTGGACCACGAGGGAAATCCCGAGTTTATCTTTTCTTTTAGAGACTATACATTGTTTTCTACAAAGTATAGGTATTTACATCATATAATTATTGTAAAACATCACTTCTGAATTTCTTTTAAAGACAATTAAGTATCTGGTATATAACTAAATATTTTTCTGTAAGAAGCAGTAATCTTATAGGTTGAAATAGGCTATTGTATCATGATCTTCCTACGTTAAAATCCATTCAGAAAGGTAAGTGTATATCAGTATTCCCTGTCTTCCCCATGGTTATTTGCAGGAAGGCATTCCTAGTAAACCTAATCTGGGTTGGATCAAGAAAAAGGTCATAGATTCCATTTGACATGTGAGTTACTGTCCCCCACCCCCATATTCCACTCTTTTAAAGGAAACAGTAAAGTCAGTAAAAATGTGAAATGAGAGATTAAGATTTGTTCAAGAGGGTTTTCTAGAGTACACTGAATATTCTCCACTTTGTAGTAAGAGGAAGAATGATGTACTAAGAGGAAGAATGATGATCCCTTGCTCTGCCATTAACTGTTAATATTCTACATGTCTGTTTACCTTTCTCGACCTAGGTTGTTTCCTTTGTAAAATGAGGAGGCAGTATTAGATCATCTCTAATGTCCATTCGAGTTCTAAAATTTTGTGGTTTTATGTGTAATGGTAACTGATTAACATAAAAATAAGTCTAAGGTGCTGACAGATTGAGATGTATTTTCTGAATTATTGAAGAAAATGATATAACTGAAATAATATTCTTTTAAAATATTTTGAATGTATTTTATTGTGTTTTAATTTTATTATGTTATTTATGGTATATATGGTAACTGTCACATTAACCATTTTTACTGACCAACTTTTTCTTCTTGATTAATGAAAGGTTTATTTTTAGTTGTCTTAAATCCCTTAGTTATCAGTTTTGTGTTGAAGTCCTTGTTATACAGGTATTCATAATCCTAGATCTCCACAGGTAGAGATTGCATAAGGAAGCGAAAGTTTTCATGACCAAGGATATTCATCTACAAAATCATCTCCATTCAGACATATTCCCCAGCTAGACTGTCTAGCCATGTCCATTGGGCCAGAATCTTTATTGGTTGCTTTCTAGTGAAAACGCAGTACAAACCGAGCATAAAGAAAAATTGTAGACAGTGCAAAAAGTGCAGAATTTCATGAAGTCAATGAAAGAACCATTGGAGAACAGTTACAGTTATATGCAAAGACATGTTTAGGTGAGTTTCTCAGAAATAGATTAGTTAACAATTGTAGGGGAGAAATTTGCCAAGAGAATGACTCAATAGGTGTTTCAGTAAAGAATGGTTTAGATATCAAAGAATTAAGAGAACCCTTTGTGGGAAAATTACCTTTGTTTAGACAGTGTTCTGAAAGTCAGCTGGGAAGTGAAGGATGTTGTTCGTTATACAGTGTCAGTAAAATTATGACCTCCCTCTCATTTTTGTTCATTCTCCTCATAATTAGCACATGCTTATAATAATAACCTAAATCTTGTGAAATAAAATGAAATAAGTTCTTTTTTGGGGGGGGGTTTGAGAACAATTTCAATGATTTAATTGCTCAGTGTATATAAAAAGACAAACTGAAGATTACAAACTTAAACTGTCCATATGGTGGTATTACAGAATTTCTATTGTAAGAATAGAAGTTCACAAACTTCCCAAACAAGTAGAATGTGAATCTCATAGTTTTGAAATTGATCAGGAAACTGAAATGGAATCTCTCTCTGTATATGTGGAAACTAAAAAATACCAAAATAAGTTCTTTTAAAAATAATGTTCATTTTGAAATTTAAGTCTTAAACCCTTTTTTTCACTAGTTGCTGTGAAAATTTGGTCCTGTTTGTACATGGGTTGATTAGGTGGATTTTTTTATTCAGTACCAATTATATTTGAGTATTGAGAATTCTGTAGATTTATAGCCAGAGATGAGAATGATGGGTTTCTTAGTATGCAGCACCATTTTTGATATCACCATTACAGAGCATTTATTAAGTATCTCTCTTTGCTTGTTGGGTGTTATAAGTGTATTAATTAAGTTGATTGCTGAGAGAGAGAGCAGAAGAAACACTGATAAATATGTCAGGGCTATAGATAAGCAAAAGATCAAGCTCATGTGGGACATCTCTGAATTTCTCAACTCATATTTATTCTGTGCTATATGAAGTTCACGGTCCCAAAGGAGATATTCTTTTCATCCTGCCTGCCTCATATACATAGCCCAAGTTGAAATTAAACACTTCCATAGAATTTTCCACATACAATTTGAAAATAAAAATGAATCCCCATGTGTCTGTATGTAAAATCAGTTTTTGGTTTTTGATGAAATGAGCTATTTAGACATGTATATTTGAAGTTAGATATAAGTAGCCTGTGGGGGGAATCATAGGGACTTAGTAATTAGGGAACTCAGGTTTAGAGATAATGCCTTTTTTACCCACTGTGGGTTGTATATTTGACGTAGATGTATTAACAAGGTCTGACTCTTTTCTCTGTATATATGATTTTATTTTTGCATGCAGTATATTTTACTTCATTGTTCCTCCTGCTTTGCCCCATCCCAGCTTTTGGAAACTCCTTGACAATAAGTGAAGGCCAGGAAAGGTGCAAACTCTAAAACTTGGACCCAAGTAGAGAACATTGGTAATGTTCATTTTATTTGCTGGGGGGGAAGCAGTGGTAGGGTAATGAGAGACAACTTAGTTGCTAAATTCTGAGACTTAAATACAAGATATATAACCTAACTTAGTAAAATAAAAAATGAAAATTCTTCAGTAAATTCTTCATAAAAGCAAAAATTTAAATCAAGTCCACCTTAACACTGACAGACAAAAGAATAGGAGGAAGGAGGGACACAGTAGAATCAGTTCACTTTGATTTGCAGAAGAGTTTTTTGTTTTAGTTTTTGTTTTTGTTTTTGTTTTTTTGTGGTATGCGGGCCTCTCACTGTCGTGGCCTCTCCCGTTGCAGAGCACAGGCTCCGGACGCGCAGGCTCAGCGGCCATGGCTCACGGGCCCAGCCGCTCCGCGGCATGTGGGATCCTCCTGGACCGGGGCACGAACCCGTGTCCCCTGCATCGGCAGGCGGACTCTCAACCACTGCACCACCAGGGAAGCCCTGCAGAAGAGTTTTTAACTCATAGTTGGTCAGAGCTGATCTCTTTTATAAGGGAAGACTTTTTCCTTCTTTAAAACAAAAGTAAGGAAAATAGTTATTGTCTAATTTGCTGATTATCTAAAAACAGCCTCAGGGCAAGTGACAACTACCTGGATACTGGGGTGTATGGATAGGGCTGATGTGGTCAGTCTAGTTCTAGAAGAAGTTTGGAGACCTTCTAAATTTTGGAGTATGGTTAACAAGTATTCTTCTGGGTGATAAGTCCTCAGATGTTCTTGATGTTGTTTTCCCTAAAATAGAATTTCTGGCACTTTATGTGGCTTCATTTCTGTTTAGTCATATTGCTGTGAGTCTGAGAGCTGGGCAGGTAGAGCTATGAGCTGGTGCTTTTTAAAGATTTTAGGAATCAGAAATCAGGATCCTTCTTAAAGGAGGGGGGAAAAAAAAGGAAAGGAGGCCAGCCTTTGAGTTTGTGCTGGTTTTCTTCTGGACTCAGTTTGACACCATCAATATAGACATTGTATAAAATGTTTAATAAAAATTTTGTTCACCATGGTAGTCATTTTCACTTTTTGAAGTGATTAAATGTTAAAGAAACAAGGAAACCAACTGTATTTTGCCAAAGAATGCTTTTCTCCCATCACCCACATTACCTTATTTCTTGTGTTGCCAAAAATTAATTTTAATTTCAGATATTTACAGAGTTTGAAGGCTTTCTATCAATTTTTAAAGAATTTTATGGGGACTTCCCCTGGTGGTGCAATGGTTAAGACTCTGTGTTCCCAATGCAGGGGGCCTGGGTTTGATCCCTGCTCAGGGAACTAGATCCCTCTTGCATGCCACAACTAAGAAGCCCATGTCCCACAACTAAGGAGTCCACCTCCCACAACTAAGGAGCCCACCTCCCGCAACTAAGACCCGGTGAAAATAAACAAATAAGCATTTTTTAAAAAAAGAATTTTATGATTTCAGGGACTTCTAAGAGAAGTGATTGCATTTTGAGAGCCAACTATGAGAGTGGACCTCGGAAGTGTTTTCCTATTTTTCTCCATGTAATTAACCCAAATTACAAAATGTTTCAACTTTGCTGCTTAGCATGAGATTATATGAAATGATGCTATGATGTCTAAATTATTTCTAAATGTTTGCATTCTGCTGTTTCATTTCAGGAAAGTCTTTCCTCTTAAGCAGGATCTTAGTGGAAGGAATATTTTTCTGAATTTTAATTTGCTTAGAGAAAATAGAATACTTACATTGGGAATTTGTATTATGATTAGAATTAAAGTATGAAAATCATATAAAACATAAAATTATGAATAACCTGATGTTTCACATACTAAATTAATATGTTCAGTTACTGTTATTTGGGTTTAGAAGTGAAAAGTGTTGTTCCCACCTGGAAAACAATGATAATAGGTGTAGACACTGAGATCTTTAACATGTTCAGAACTTGCAGTGTATTGATTTTTTTTTTTTAAGGAAAATATTTTGGTTCAGTTAAGACTATCAGAGAAATAGTGGTGGCCTTTCCATTTTACAGTATTGTTTCTCCAACTATTACAATGTACAAGTGGTACAAACTGTTACAGGTGTTTTACCTCTTGTGTGCTCTACGGATCTAAAAGTGTGACTCTTGAGAACTGTTGCAGATTGGATTCCATGGGAAGCCTGAGATAGCGTTTAGCTTAGAGGATGTTCATTGAGTACCCTTGGGATCAATATCTGTGAAAAGGAAAGGAAGGAAGCAGGATTGGACAGAGGGAAAAGTTGAGTTATGATTAAGGCCCAGTGACATCCTTGACCAGCCCTACTGTGTATTCAGTTGCTAGAGTGTCCCTTCAGAGTTGTCCTGAGTTGGGCTAAGATTGCCAGGCTTTTAGTTTTGAATGGACCTGTCATCGTATGTGGGCTGCCCAGGAAGGGGCACAATGTTGGGCAAAGCTATAGCACAGGTACTCCCCAAAGCTAGGGGCATGAGTCCTTTATTAAGAGAGATTAGCTGGTACATCACACTATTCTCCACAGCAATATTTTTGTTGAATCTGGTATAGTTTCTTTTTTTTGCTTAATTTTCTGTGTAGTTTCCTTTGTGCCTCTGAGATAAGTATATTACTTTCCTTTCTCCTTCTGTGAGCAAGGGTAAGAGGCTTGACTTACTTTAACTGCCTTAAAGAATTACTGAGAGTCTCTAAGAATAAATACTTTAAAAAATGCTTTGAGGGACTTCCCTGGTGGTCCAGTGGTTAAGACTCCGTGCTCCCAATGCAGGGGGCCTGGGTTTGATCCCTGGTCAGGGAACTAGATCCTGCGTGCTGCAACTAAGAGCCCGCATGCCGCAAGTAAAAGATCCCACATGCCTCAATGAAGATCCTGTGCACAGAAAGTGCCGCAACTAAGACCCGGTGCAGCCAGATAGGTAGATAGATAGATAGATAGATAGATAGATTGCTTTGAGATCATTATATATAAGATGTTACAGACTTGTTTCTTTGTGAAACTGTATAATATTATGTAAAAAGAAAAAGATGATATTTTTCTCTTTTGCATTTCCATGTACATGATCTTCTCCCTGGTTGTCTTGAGGCATTTAATCTGCCTAGGGTGGGATGGGGATGGAGTGTATTAGAAAGGCAGAGAAAATTTTTAAACATTGTCTTCTGATTTTAGTTTATTCAGTAAATATATATTAAGTGCCTACTATGTACCAGGCACTGTTACAGACTTGGTAATAATAGAATATTTCAGCATGGGACTTCCTGGTGGCGCAGTGGTTAAGAATCTGCCTGCCAATGCAGGGCACACAGGTTCGAGCCCTGGCCGGCGAAGATCCCACATGCCACGGAGCAACTAAGCCTGTGCACCACAACTACTGAGCCTGTGCTCTAGAGCCCACGTGCCACAACTACTGAGCCCGCGTGCCACAACTACTGAAGCCTGCACGCCTAGAGCCCATGATCCACAATAAGAGAAGCCACTGCAATGAGAAGGCTGCACACTGCAACAAAGACCCAACGCAGCCAAAAATTTAAAAATAAATAAATAAATAATAAATTTATATATATAAAAAAGAATATTGCAGCAAGAAAGTGGACTTAACAACTAGGAATTTTCAGCAAAATGAAGCATTTCTAAAGTCCTGTGTTTTATCAAGAATTAAGCCTGAAGTAGTGAAATTATAGGGTTTCTTCCCTGGTACAGAGAAGATACCATAATACAGAGAAGTTCTTTGGACTTGTCTTTTAATCTGAAGAAACTCTTTGTACATTTTGAAGTTGACATCTAAACTTTTAAATTATAAGTTTAATAATTGCAAAGGATATAATTTAGGTGTTTGTTGTTGACATTTAGAAATAAAGTAGTTACGTTGCTCTTTTAAATATATTCAGTGGAATCTAAGTGCCTTAGCAATTTGATACCTACAACGATCTCTTAAAAATGGTTAGTTGCAGGAGGCTGGTGTTGGGCACAAAGTGAAGCACTCTGTGTTTCTAATGCACAGACTACTGCTGTATTCTGGATTGTGGCTCCTTCCAGAAATTGACCCTATTGCCTCACAGTGTGGAGGCCATGTTATGTGGTTTGCTATCCCTGCCTGCTGCTGGCAGATTGACATTACACCTTTGACTCCCTTTTGGAGCCATTGGGAGTGCCTCAGTGCTGTTGACACTTTTTCAGGTTACAGTGTTGTCGCACCAATCTGATCAGCCAACTCTGACCACACCGTTGTGGCCCTTGAAACTAATCTGTGTCGTGTGTTCAGGTTGTCAGACCATGTGCATCTTGACAGTGGTTTGCCTTTAATCTCCAAAGCCACTCAACGGTTGGCTGATAGTCAAGGTATTCAGTGGGCCTTCCGTATTCCCAGTCATCCATGGACATTATTCAGTATTGTTGAGTGTTGGAATGGTCAAAAAAAAAAAAAAAGGCTCAAAACATTTTTGACCCTCTCATTTCTCTTGGTTTACACATCTTAGTGGTTTGGTCACTGAATAAGGGTATCCCCAGAAAGCGAACATGCTCTTTTGCTTGCTTTCTGGATAATGATCAGGATGAAAAGGGTAGGGAGTTACATAGATGCATCTTGAAAATTCCTTGGTATGGTGGGTCTTTTTTAAAAAAATAACCTAAAGGTAGTCCCAGAACAGCCTGGTTGGTATACCCTCCAGCTGGCAGCCTATCTAAATGGGTCTTAGGGGATTCAAAGGTAAGTCTCATTCAGCCACCTAGATTCTTTGTTGGATCCTAGGGTCTTAGATTATAAGGATAATGACCATTTGGTCAAATAAACAGATTACCAAGTCCCCTTATAATGGCTCATATGGGTCGAAGTGAGAGTACATATAATTATTCTCTGGAATTTTTATTAAAAAAAATGCTTGTTTCTCTTGCACTTGACTCTTTTCAGATGATGAGTCTAGCTCTGAGGAGGAAATTATTAGTTAAAAGTTGAAAAGGCTTCCCTGGTGGCGCAGTGGTTGAGAGTCCGCCTGCCGATGCAGGGGACACAGGTTCGTGCCCCGGTCCGGGAAGATCCCACATGCCGCGGAGCAGCTGGGCCTGTGAGCCATGGCCGCTGAGCCTGCGCGTCCGGAGCCTGTGCTCTGCAACGGGAGAGGCCACAACAGTGAGAGGCCCACGTACCGCAAAAAAAAAAAAAGTTGAATTTATGGCTACTGGAGTGGGAGCATTAGTTTTTTCCTGGCTCCTAGGTTGGGGAATCTGTTAGGCCATGGGAACAGGGGTGAGCTAGGTTGGGGAATATGTTAGGCCCTGGGAAGTAAGCAGGGGTGAGGTGGGGTTATTAGTGATCTTTATCTTTCAGAACTGCCCCCAGAAACTTCCTCCAGAAGGAAAACTTCCAGTGCAGGCTCCCAGACTGTTGCAGGTGCCATAAATTTTACTGGGTGCTGGGTCTGCTGTTCATCCCCAGGTGGCTCTGACCGTGATTTTTTTTTTTTTTTTTTTTGCGGTACGTGGGCCTCTCACTGTTGTGGCCTCTCCCGTTGCAGAGCACAGGCTCCGGACGCGCAGGCTCAGCGGCCATGGCTCACGGGCCCAGCCGCCCCGCGGCATGTGGGATCTTCCCGGACCGGGGCACGAACCCCTGTCCCCTGTATCGGCAGGCGGACTCTTAACCACTGCGCTACCAGGGAGGCCCTCTGACCATGATTTGATTGTCATTCCTCTTAACCTTACTGAGAGTTCTGTTGGAAATAGCAGGGGGGAGGGCCCCACTCCTGTACCTCCTACACAAAACACTAGTCAGCACCTCCAGATGCCTTCCCTTCCCGCCTTACAGTAGCCATTGCTCATTCATTCTGTGAAGTGGCTGCATGCCATCTGGCTGATGTTTGGACAAACAGGATGGGTTGGATTGACTTTTCTTAGGCAGTCTCCAAAATATAAGGACTAGATTCAGTTATTCAAACTAAACTGGGAACTCTAAGGCACACCAGCCCATTAAAAGGCCGCATTAGAGGTACTGTCAGCCTCTGCCCCTTGACTGATTTAGGTCTCTCTTGTGGACCTCCAGTAATTGTAAACAGCTCTTTCCAGGGGTACCTGATGTGCTCCCAGCATTGTACTTCTTGTAGGGAAGTCAGACGTTAACTCGCCTCCTTACCAAAAACATAGTGACTTGCACCATAAAGAGATTTGTAAGAGAACTTCAGGTATTTAATGTAACATCATATAGTTTTCGAATGATTGTAGAGTTCTCTCCAAAATTAGGCTAACCTTGATTACTTAGGGGAACTTCTTGGAGGGATGGCTGATTCATTACTTACATATACTCTGCAGGCAGTTATCCCTAGGATGGAGTTAGGGTAGGTGTTATGAAATGGGTCCCTGACTTCAGCTGAAGTGATCAGTGATACCAGCTCATCTCTAGAAGGTATTTAGTTCAGCCTCAAGTCACTGGCCAGGGTTGTTATGGATGATAGAATTGCCTTAGATTTCCTTGTGAGCCAGATGGATTACAAGGCAGAATCTGTGTAATTGCTAATATATATTCCTTTACCTGGATTGATGGTCTAAGTGGAAAGGTCATTTTAGACACATAAAAGAGAAAGTCATTTGGATTTTTAAGGTTGACCCTGACGGTTTATGGGATTTGTTCAGCTGATTTAGCCCAGGACCCTGGAGGACCTGGTGGAGGTCAGTATTGTAGGTTGGCCTCATCTTGCTGCTTGAGTCATCTCTGACTCAAGAGCCTCAGGTCTTCTGCCTTCATCCATGAAACTGTGACAGTCTACCTTGTTCGTTTACAAATAGGGCAGAATCTCAGACATACCACAATTCTTGACAAAGAGATTATGGGTGCCCTCTCTGGAGTGTCCATTTGGGAGCCCCATATCTCTATTTAAAAAAAATGATCTATTTGAGTATCAGTAAAGGTCAAAACTTGTGCTAGAAGGCAGAGTTGGGTAATTGGAACAGAAACTGTATGGCTCATGAAGTCAAAAATAATTCTGTCCCTCTAAAAAAAGTTTATGGAGCCCTGCTCTAGCACTCTAGCCCAACATTATTTCCTTTAAATATACTTGCAATGGTGTGTCAAGATAGATGTATAAAGATATTCACTGCAAGGTTGTTTATGATAATAAAAAAAAAGTGGTCAACAAAAAACTAACAACTTCAGAAATTATGAAAGGGTCTAGATTTATTGCTTGAACATTGACTTGTTTTGTAGACTTTCACAGATCATCCCTTGTACTGAACTCTCCCCAGTGAGTCTGAGACACCACATTACATACTGGAACTTCAGTATACATGAAACAGTTTTCTTCTTCAAGTAGTTTTCTTCCTCACCCAGAATAAAGGTTTGTCAGATACTGCAATCCAGGAGAGGAGGCAAGGGACACCAGATTAATTTGGCAAGCCTCTGCATATTGCAAGCTCTTGGGAGTGCAAGGATCACCCAGTAAGAGACTATGGTATTGCTGTTAAAGTTTGCATTTTAGTCTAAATATCTTTGCAAGCCATTCAGAAGGTAGTCACTGGGAAAAACAAAATAAAACAAAATGAAAACCAAACAAAACAGGTTGGAAAAACAATAGCAACAACAAAGGTATTGCTTTTGATGAGCCACAGTAAATACTGATTCTTTTCGATTGAGGGGTGGTGGTGGTGTTGGTGATGGGGAACCCTCTGTGTACTCAGGTGTGAGGACAGAAACCTTAAATGAGTGGAAGGCCTATACTGACTGAGGTTTAGGAGATAATTAAATTGACTTTTTAAATGAGCTTTACTAGGAAATCAAGACCAAACTGTTTCTGGAGCTTGGTAGCCTGTTAAGAAGGGGAGGTGTTGATAGTCTAGTAGGAACTTGAATTTTAGGAATCTATCTAAGGAGAAAGAAGGCAGAGTTCTGTATGTGGTGGCCGGCATTGGCCAAAATGTCATTTTTTAGTGATCAGTATTGAAGACGATTCAGAAGTATTTTGCTCACTGCCTCTAGAGGAGTTGTATTTTCTCATTGCCTTTCAGTTATAAACGTAGTAACCAGGTGTTTTGAACAACAAATCAGGATTATTTAATTCCTTTTCTTAGACAAAGGAATTAAAATTATTTTTATTCACTGTCTTAACAATTTAGTCAGGTTTAATTGTACATTTGACATTCTCATGGGAAAAAATGGGTATATGAGGTAGGGATTTTCCTTGAAAATCTAGGAGATGTGTGTCATATGTGTATAGCCCAGTATTAACACATTGTGGTCAGGAAATAAGCGATAAAACTGTCTATAATTGAGGTAGGAGCAGAGGCAAATATATTGAGTGCATTTTGAGGTCCTTTTGCAAAGAGTTCGGTATGTTGTAAACCTTATATTTGTATTTCTTCAAGTATGGAACTGGAGAAGTAACATCTTACATACAAAGTTTGACATATTGGTAGGGCTGTCTTTTTAAAAAGGTGCTTTTTTCTCCTTTTGAAAAAATGTAGAAGTAATGAGGGGAAGACCTGTGATTATTTAACTTGTTGCCTAATTTCCATAGATTATATTTTGCCCTGCACATTACATTTCCAAATATACAAGCAACTTAAGGTAGACAAGCAACATAGAGAACCATTATGTCTTACTCAAAGCTAATACAAACCAACTAGCTGAATAAGATCACTTGGGAAAGGTACTCAACTGAATAAATAGATTAAGTGGTTTATTTTCTATATGGGCAGTTAGGAAAGCATGTTATTTCAGGTGGCAGACATGGAAGAATTCTGGGACTATGTGTAGGTGGAACAATGCTGAGCTTTCTTCTAGTTAATCAGGGAAGACTTCATGAAGGAGGATGAGTAAGTGTGGATAAGATGCTGAGGGTGGCATGGCTATCTTTGTGAAGAGCTTCAAAATCAAGAGGAACAATCTATCATTTTTGAAATTAAGGATAACAACCTTTAATTTTTGTATTATAATGAGGTGGATGGAGGAGGTAAAACACATTAACACCTTGTATTTTTTTAGGCTTCATGTAGTGTTATACTGATTTTATGTTTACTCCTTTCCATGTGTTTTCTCTAATTAGATTAAGAACATTCTGAGGGTGGGAATTATCTTTTCTGCTTATTTTTTTGCCCCACATAGAACAAAATTATGACTCATCCTCACAAAAGAATTCAATTTTTTTAAAGATAACTTAAGATTTCTAATATGGAAAGCTCAAATAGTTAGCTCTCTGGCAGAATGTGAGTAAAGAGAGGACTTGGGACCAAGAGCTGGGCAGAACCTTTAAAGTATTTTTAGCTTTGAGGGGCAAGCTGAGGTCAGAGTGTCATGCTGAAATTGGAAGACAGGGGTAAGCCTCCTGAGTGTAGCAGGTTAGACTACTGGTGGGATAGGAAACATTGGCATCAACCGTGGCTTATTATACAGGCGTGTGCCAGGATTCTCTATAGTCATCAGAAAATAATTTAGGAATGCTGTTCAGATTGAGATGCATGCCTCAGAATTCATAGTAATAGAAATGTTCATGTAGGATAGGAGTCGGGTAAAGAAGTGAGTTTGGCACTTATATGATTCTACTGCAGTGACTGAAACCTAGCAGATATGAACTCACATTTAGTATACTGCCTATAAGGGTAGGAAGTGTGATTCTGAATAGTTTTACATTTCTTTTTTTCTTTTAATAATCTTAGACCCTGGTAATCATATTTTTTGGACTGGTCCTCTCTTGTCAGGCCTTGGGATTGGAAGATGGAAATAGTAATAGCCTGATTTTAGGGGATTTCTGAACTGAAAGGAGAACAGGTTACTGTTGGTAGCTCACACAGGTGGGAGTGGAATAATCTGCACAGTGCCAGGTGGTTTTCCTTCTCTTTTAGGATATTGAGGCTTTTCCTCTCCCTATTGATACACACACACACACACACACACACACACACACACACACAGTCATATTTATGCTATTAGGAAATTTTAAAAATTTGTTTTGGTTTCCATACTGAAAGGTTAGCTGGGATTATGAGAAATAATCTCCAACAGCATTCCCAGTTTTTGCCTCAAGTAGATTATTCAGATAATATTGAGTTGTGTTATAGAGATTCTGTATTGGTGTGGGGCTCGGTTCCGTTCAGTGCTGGCTTAGTGTATGTATTTATTGAGTACCTAGTATGTGCCAGATACTTCTCTAGGTACTTTTTACCTGTTATATCATTTAATCATCATGGGAACCTTAAAAGAAAGATAGTGGTATCCCCGTTTTAAAGCTGAGGATATTGACGTTCTCTTTACCAACCAGATTAATGAATCCTTTTCATTCCCCCTGGAAAATATACTGACTGATGACAATGGCTCCATTAGTCCCTCATGTGTAACCAGTTATATTCTAGTATGCTTCTGTACTGCTCCAACCACATGAATTGTATCTTTACCAAGAATCAACTGTATTTGTTCTCAAACTGTTAATACTTATTTTTTTAAAATTAAACCAATGAGTTCATAAAGAAGGTTGTTTTATGAAAGCTGAGTTGAATACTTAGAATGAACAAGGAGCTATAAAGTACTTATTACTGAGTGTAAATTAGAGAAAAATTCTGGAAGGTTCTGAAGTTATTTCTTTGCAAATGCATTGGTTTTTGCTGTACTTCAAAGAAACAAGCTCTGAACACTGTGGAGAATGCATTAGGAGTATGACTTTATGCAAGAAGGGCAATGTGGAACTCTAATCAGAGGATCCATACTCAAAAAAAAAGTCCTGATCCTAAATTTGGAACCAAATGAAAAGTAAGACACAAGAGAGTGACATATGAAGATTAAAATGTCAGTTTTATTAATGATACCACGATTAGAGTTCACGGCTTTAAAGCTGCTGCTGCCAAATGGGCTTGCTAGCACTGCAAGAAAATACCCAGAATTTCTGCCTCATACCCTTCCAACACCTGATTGGAAGAATAGTGTCAATCAGTGGTATTAGCAGCTTTTTATAATATTAGCCCCACGTGTTCAAGAACTGTGCACACTAGTCAGAAAGCTCACTATTGGGTTATGTCTTATGATTAAAATGTATTTAAGGTAGTGTATGGCTCATTCATTATACCTTCACTTTAATCTACTTTTGAAATTACAATTGTATGTTATATAGCTAAAAAGGAACAGAGCCTAAATCAAGCCTAGTCCTCTCTGCTTGATAAGCCTTTGGTTATTTTCACTAAATCACACTTGTTGAGGTTTCTTTTGTTTTTTTTTTGGCTGTGTCGGGTCTTAGTTGTGGCATGCAGGATCTTTGTTGAGGCATGCGGGATCTTTCATTGTGGCACACGGGCTCTTCGTTGTGGTGCTCAGACTTCTCTCTAGTTGTGGTGTGTGGGTTTTCTCTTCTCTAGTTTTGGCGCACAGGCTCCAGGGTGTGTGGGCTCTGTAGTTGTGGCACACGGGTTCCAGGATGCCTGGGCTCTGTAGTTTGTGGCCCACGGGCTCTAGCTGAGGCCCACGAGCTTAGTAGTTGTGGCCCACGGGCTTAGTTTCCTGACCAGGGATCGAACCTGAGTCCCCTGCATTGCAAGGCGGATTCTTTACCACTGGACCACCAGGGAAGTCCCTTGTTGAGATTTCTTGTGGGCACCCTCTTGCTTCCTTTTTTCTATCTCTCTTTACTGATGTACCTGTTTCCTGAATTTTCCCCCTGGGACTTTGACTACAGAGCCTATTTTGTTTCATTCAGGAGAATAATCCTCAAACTGAAAAGCTTGTATCAAATAACATAATAGAATAGAATTGTAGCATACAATAAGTGAAGAGAAAGAGAAAATAATCACTGAGGTGCTTTAAATACCTGAAATAATGTCCGGTCTCCAGCTACATACAAATTATGTTGAAAGAATTTGTGAATATATCCTCATACAGTGTTTTTGTTTACAAAAGTAATACATGCACATTAGTTTTTTTTTAAGCTATTACTGTAAAAAATGTGATGGAGCATAAAAAGAAGTAAATAAAACCTTAAACTGCATTAATATGAATGTGGTATCAGAATCATAGATGCTAATGGTTCCACTGTCATCTTCGATGGGGTGGTGAATTCATTTTTATACTTTAAGAGTGATATTCATCAACTGTAGTGTCTAGAAGGGCGTGTTTAGGATTTGAACTACTGTGACATAGGAGTAGTAGCCAATAAATGGGGTGGGAAGACTAAGAACAAATGGGACTATTTATGCTCCAGGTTTTTGAATACTGTCATGTAAAAGAGGGCATAGGCTTCTATGGTGTTCCTCTGGAACAGTGGTAGAAAAACTGTTTTGGTAAAGGGCCAGATAAATATTTTGGGTTTTGTGTTTGCAACCATTCAACTCTGCCATTGTAACGTGAAAGCAATCATTTGGTAAACAAATGCACATGACTATATTCCAACAAAATTTTATTTCTAAAAACAGACAGTGGGCTAGATTTCACCTGCAGGACAACTACTGCTGTAGAGGAGCACAGTTTTCATCTCAATTTAAGAGAGAATTTTCCAAGAGCTTCTGTGTTTCACCAGTGGTGAAGACTATCTCGAGAGGTCTGAGCACCCCATCTCTGATATATCATAACCATCAGCTTAGCATTGCTGTTGGTAGGACTTGACACTAACTAGGAAGATAGACTAGATGACTCCTAAGGTTTCTGCCAATTTTTCCCTACCAGTTTTCCATGCTTACTTTATGTGGATGTACCACAGTTTCTTTATCCCTGTTAAAGGACATTTATGTTGTTTATGGTTTTTGGAGAATATGATTAGAATAGCTATGAACATTTTTATACCAGTTTTTCTGTGAACCAAGTTATCATTTCTGTAGAGTAAATACCCAGGAGTCTGACTTCTGAGTCATATGGTAATTATGTGCAGCTTGCTTTATTTTTTAAATTTTTTATGTTTTTGGGAGTGTTCCCGCCTCTTCAGTCTTTTTTTAAAAATATAATCTTAATTAATTAATTGGCTGTGTCGGGTCTTCGTTGCTGCGCACGGGCTTTCTCTAGTAGCGGTGAGCAGGGGCTACTCTTCGTTGCAGTGTGCGGGCTTCTCATTGCGATGGCTTCTCTTGTTGCAGAGCACAGGCTCTAGGGGCATGGGCCTCAGTAGTTGTGGTGAGCAGGCTCTAGAGAACAGGCTCAGTAGTTGTGGCACATGGGCTTGCTCCACAGCATGTGGGATCTTCCCGGACCAGGGCTCGAACCCGTGTCCCCTGCATCGGCAGGCGGACTCTCAACCACTGTGCCACCAGGGAAGCCCCACAGCTTGCTTTATTTTTAATAAATGTTTATTTCTTATTTTGAAGTAATTATATTCATTAGAGGAAATTTAAAAAGTGGGGGCAGGAAGTAAAACTAGGAAAAATACTGCCTACAGTGTCTCTGCTGAAACCTAAACACAGTAAAAATTTCAGTGTGTTTGTTCTTCCTCTTCCTCCTCCTCCTCCTCCTTCTTCACCTCCCCCTCCCTTCCTCTCCTGCTGTTCCCCTTCTCCTCCCCTTCTCTTCCTCTTCCTCCTCCTTGTCCTTCTCCTCATCTTTTTTCCTTCTCCTCCTCTTCTTTCTCTTCCTCTTCTGTTTTACCTAGCAGTAATCATACTGAAAAAATAATTTAATATCCATTTTCTTTCTCTTAATTCCATTATTTATATATGACTCACTAGATGGAAATTTTCTAATTAGCATATGGCACATTGTCTAGCATGTACATAACCATGATAACACATTTGTGTAAGTGAGTTACTATGGTGGGAGTTTAGGCAATGTGGCTGGCTACTATTAGATATTTTGGACTGAGCAGCCTTTTTTTACTCATCAAATTCTACTGTTTGGGTGACTATGGACTCCAACCAATTGCCTGATTTTGGGGATGGTGTGGTTGATGCCAGCTACTAGGCTTGCCACTCAGACTGAATAGAATGTTAAGGCAGTTACACTTGTGCCATTGTTTATTATGTGAGTGATTATTTCTGGAGTAGACTTTTCATCTAAACCTAAGTAATGTATGAAGCTAACAACATGGAAATGTTTCCATGAGGTCTTAGAAACCATTTACTGCTAGCTCCGTATTTTTCTACTTTTTACCTTTATTTTTATGTGCTGTGGGCTACTCCTGTTTTTAGAATGTTGGCTCTTGTCAGGTGATTGCTAAGGCTTTGATGTGGCCTTGTGGAACTCAGAAAAACACTGCCTTCTTTGCATTTTGCTGAAGTGCTAGTCAGTGATGTTTCTGTCACCTTTGCAGCTGAAAGTTTGGCTAAAAGGATTGTTTGGCTTGAGGTTTGGGGATTAAATCTGTCTTCTGAGTCTTTCTGACCTGGCTTCTCATCATAGTTGGGTATTAGAGAATATTGTTAAGATAACAGATTCTGTAATTCAGAATTTAGAAATCAGGAAAGGTAGGGTTCCTTTACTTACTTAAAAAGGGGGTATCCTCTGGTTCTGGATAATATGGAGTAAACATACACCACCCTTTCTTTGCAACTGAATGGAACTGTAAAACCTGGACAGAATACATGGTAAATAGCAGCACGCAGATTGGAGAAGAACATCAGTTTTTGAATACCACCAAACCTCTAGGATCCCTTGGCCTGACCTCAGTGCAGCCAGAAACCTGGAATTGAGCACTGTGGTATAGAGAGAATGAGATCTAGAAGCCTTCTAATTCTGGCGTGAGGAGTTGAAAAGCTCAGAGAGTTGGGTCATTCTCTGTTTTTTTGGGTTTTTTTTTCTTTTTCTCTATTTTCTCACAACCCAGTTTCAGGCAGTCACATGTAATGACATCAGTTTACAACAGGTGTCTGAAGGAGCCAGAACTCTGAGGGAGGGGAACCTTACTCTCTTTTTGATGCTGTGATTCAAAGTGGGCAGAGGCAAACTCCATTGTTTTTAGTCTGTCCTCCCATTGTTTGACCCCCAGCAGGCAGTGGTTACAGAAGTAGACTGTTCCTGGCTGGAGGACAGAAAAGGGTATTCTCAGGAAATTGGAAAGTGCCATGGGGAGAAGAGGAAAGATCTTGGGAAAGAGACCCGTGAAGTTGTGTACACACACTTGAGCTCACTGTGAACCTGTGCAAATGCACGGATCAGATCCTAATTAGCATTTTTAAAAATTAATTAATTTTTGGCTGCATTGGGTCTTCGTTGCTGCCTGCGGGCTTTTTCTCTAGTTTTTCTCTCATTGTGGTGGCTTCTCTTGTTGCTGTGCACAGGCTGTAGGCGCATGGGCTTCCGTAGTTGTGGCTCATGGGCTCTAGAGTGCAGGCTCAGTATTTGTGGCGCAAGGGCTTAGTTGCCCTGCGACACATGGGATCTTCCCTCTTCCCGGACCAGGGCTCGAACTAGTGTCCCTGCATTGGCAGGCAGATTCTCAACCACTGCCACCAGGGAAGCCCCCTAATTAGCATTTTAAAGACTTTGAAAACTGAGCTGGATAAAATTCCACCCAGGTTGCAGACTGACCACTGGGTGGTGTATCCATGGGAAATCTAAAAAGCATTGTAAAGGCTTTGAAAACTGAACTGACATTGAAACCACAATCTTCAGAAAGCATATTGGAACTTGCAGCTTGAACCTAACCAGGTCAACTGCCTGTGAAAACAAAAATATCAATATACTCCACAGGAATCAGGAAGATCCTGAGTTACATAATGTATTATTAAAAATGTCAAGGATATAATCCACAGTTACTCAATATGCAAAGAACCACGAATACCTCAACTCACATTGGAAAAGGCGATAATAGACCTTACTGACAAGACAATGAAGATGTTGGAATCATTAGACAAAGACTTTAACCAACCATTATAAAAATGCATGAATAAGCCATTGCAAATACCCCTTCAACAAGTGTTAAGCTAAAAGTATCAGCAAAGAAGTAAATGATATAAAGAGGAATCAAATATAATTTTCAAACTGAAAAATACAGTAATCATAATAAAAGCTCCCTGGATATATTCAGTGGCAGAAAGGAGAGGAAAGAGGAGAGAGTCACTGAACTTCATAGGGCAAGAGAAATTTTCCAATCTGAACAATAAAGAGAAAAATGATAGAAAAAAATAAGAGCTTCAGAGAACTGAAGCTGTAACATAAGGGCTAACATTTGTGTCGTTGGAGTCCCAGAAGGAGAGGAGAAATAGTGCGATGCAGAAAAACATGTTTGAAGAAATACTGGCTGAAAATTATAATTGCGTTAAAATTCATAGAACTGTACAACAAAAGGAAATAAAGTCAATTTTATTGTGTGAGAATTTACAATAAATTTGAAAATGGGAGGTATTATGTTGCGATAACGTGGAATTTTTATTTAGCAGTGGTAATTCCTGGACTCTTTTGACCTTAGGAATTACTGGTTTCACAGTTGGTGATGGGGAAAGTTTTAGTCTTTTCTTTCCTTTTCTGCCTTATTACCTGAAGTGAATTAATAATTTGGTGTGAATAGTGGTGGCAAGATGTTTAGTTTTTTTCTTCTTTTTAGAGCAACTCTTAGAATATGTGATACTTTGGCTTCTTATATCTTTTTTTTCTAAACTATAGAAATTTCCTACTTATAAGGACTTGGAAGGATGTGAACAGCCCTGAGAAAATAGATTCCTATTTTTCTACTTACAGAATTTTGTGGAATGTTAGTAAAAATTGGCAGCTTTGCTTATTTAATGCTAAAAATGTGCCATTAACTAAATACCTCTAATTTCACAGCTCTGTAGTCATTTGACAGGGATTGTACAGGTTCAAAAGGAAAGTAAACACCAGATTATCTATTAGAAGGGGAAAAAAATGGAAATGGTTCAAAATTGGATGCCATGAATTAACACATAATCATCTGTATAAATTCTCTTTGCCCTCTAAAAGAATGCTTAACTGCAGAGTTAAGCATTCTGCAGAGTTTTTTAGTGATATGGTAGTGATGAAATTGAGGTATAAATAATGTATATTTCAGATGAAGAAACAGAGTCTTTGATAACTGCTTGATTTGTACAAGGTTATATACACACAATGATGAATTAGGGATTTGACTTGTTAAAATGATAGTTTCCTGGAGGAATTATTTTATCCAAATAATAGCGTGAAAAGTGTTTGCAGTCATGTCATTAGAGTTGCTTTTGATGGACTCTGAGGTGTGTCTTAGATGGGTTAAATTTTTCTTAATTTTATTTTTTGTTTATATTTGTTTTTTTTAAAAAAAAAGACACTGAAGATCTTGGCCTGACAGGATTAGAAGACTTTCTTAGTGGAGCCTCATGGAATATTATTAGAAATGTGGATCAGGATGAGATTGTGAGAAGCCTTGATTGACAAATTCAGTAGTTTGGGGCTTTGAGGGACCGTTGAAAGATTTTTGAAGCAGTATTTGGGGAAGTTTTTACTAAGTGTAGTGTGGACTGGATTGATTAGGATACCAGTGATGGAGGGTAATGAGGGCATCTTGTTGTAGATAAAGGTCTGGATTGGGAAAATAATTGTAATGGAGTAAAATAGCTGGAGAGGATCTATTTTAAAGTGCAGCTAGGCTGTATTTTGTAATTTGACATTTAGCTCGTCCTGGTATATACCTGGTAGTGGAATTGCTGGGTCATATGGTATAATTCCATCTTTAATATTTTGAGGACCTGACACACTGCTTTCCAAAATGGCTGCACCATTTTACATTCTCACCAGCAGTGTATGAGGGTTCCAGTTTCTCCAAATCCTGGCCAACAACTGGGATTATCTGTGTTTCTGATTATAGCCATCCTGGTAGAACATCTTTTCAGGTACTTATTGGCTCTTTGTGTATCTTCTTTGGAGAACTGTTCAGATTGTTTGCCATTTTCAGTGACTGCGTTGTCATAGTTCTTTATATATTCTAGATACAAGTCCTTTATCAGACCTATGATTCTGTTGTCTTTTCAATTTCTTTCAATTTTCATGATATCCAATTTACCTACTTTTTCTTTTATTGCTTGTATTCTTGGTGTCATATGTGAGAGACTTCTAAATAGAGCAGAGTAAAGAAAGAAGCAAGCCCTATATCATTGTCCCCTCTGTAGAGGGATTTTTTTGATGCTTATAGTGTCATAGGATTTGGGCAGCTGCAAGTAACTAGCATGTTGGGATGATGTGCTTATTCAGTTAAGGTGGGGGAGGTCAGTTAATCAAAAGGAGAAGTCAGTTATTTTTCCCTGGACTAAGAAATTAAAATTTTAAAAGGGGTAATTTCCTTTAATTGATGGTTGTGAAGTGATAAAATATAAAGTAATAAAACCAGTATAGTTTGGAAAATTACTTCCTCTGCAGATTTTAAAGAATAGTACAAGCTACCTAACTGTAAGGTGAGGTGGGTGGTCAGTAGAAGGGTCAAGGGATCCAGTGTAGATATAGAGTAGATGAGAGAGAGAAAGAAACATTCCTGGCTGTCATTTTCTTATGATCATGACTGTTGGTAGCGATTTTGGCTACCTTGGAAAATTGTTCAGTTTCTTAGGTGTATGTGTTTCATTTCTTTGATTCTCTAATGTTATAAGAAGTATCCTTGCTTTTAATGGGCAAATTAACTGAAAGGTAGAATCCATTTTAGTACTGATTTCCACCCCCACTCCATTTTTATGAATATGTAGTTTATCGTACACACACACACTTTAATTAGACATGGCAGAAAGTCATTATTTCTTGTTCAGGAAGGACTCTCTCTCTAGTGTTAATAAACGTGTGTATTATTGACCGAAATTAAATGGTATATCACAGTCAACACTAATATGATATAAGCCATGTTTAAAACAGCCTGATGGATTTCTAGAGGAAAGGAATTTTAAATACAAAATGAAATAGTCTTTAAAATAAACTAATATTTCTTATGTATTTGAGCAAAAACAAAATTAAGTGAAAAATTTCTATTTCAGTTGGAAAGAGGTTAAAATAGCTATTAACTTATAATGTCTGTCTAGGACTGGGTTAGGGAAAGTTGTCAATAATAGAAAAGTGTCTGGCACTGTTTCGTACTACTCACAGGTTGAGTTTTTGAGATCTATGGTTTCAGATTTCTAGAAGTGTATCACTTGCATGAAAATCTACTGTTATGTCTGCGTTCTTGCCGAAGCATGTTTTTCCTATAATCAGGAAAGGACAATTAAAATATAATCAAAGAAGCCATGGAGTTTATCTAAACTATTTTTATTCATTTAAAGAAGTATTTTTGTTATCTTTAACAGGAAGCTGCTGCTTTAGGAACAGGGGAAGGGAAGATTAGGAATATCTGTATTTTTCTTTAGTCCTTGTTCAAGTATATTGAAGACATAAAAGTAAAACTTGGAATTATATTAAAGTACAGTGATTCCCTGGGCACATGCAAGGGTGTGCATGTCCTGTGTACTGTAACTGGTTGAGAGTTGGGAAATTAGATAGGTGATTTAGCTTTTCTGGCATGTTTTTTTCACGTGTGAATGAGGGAAGGGGAAAAGGTACTCCAAGTTCTGTGATTTCTATGGTGGAGTTTCTTGCCTAGTTCTTACTTGCCAAGTGATTCCGTCCCCTAAACCTCCTGTGCTCCTGACACATATAACTAACTTAAGTATTTGGACCAGATGGCTTTGGCATGCTCTTATGCATTCTGGATCTTTCATTCACAAAAATTTATCTGAAGTCTTCTAGTACTTTTTAATTTTAATTAATATTTCTCACAGTACATTGTAGACTGTCTTCTAATATCTTAGGGTTGAGTGAGGATCCATTAATTTTCACTTCTCTGGGTAACTGATGATTTAATTGAGAGTTCACTAATGACTAATACTATGTAAACAGAGCTTGGGTTGTTTTTTCTTACATATTTGCCCATATTGAAACTCGTCTGCTACTTTACCTCATTTATGAGTCCCTATGAAATATTCCAATAGCAATCTTAGCATTTTGTTAGTCTGAGTTACTTTATTGTCATTTGTACACCCAGCCATTTAACTTGGATTCCCCGTCCAGGTTATTTATCTTTTCTGATCACTTGTGGAATGCATTTGTACTTCTCCTGTGTCAGTAAATGTTTTCCCTGTCCTTGGTTTTGTTTTTCTGTCAAACCTTTAAGGAGGACAGAAAGATATCCTTTATTTCATCTAACTTAGGGTTTTGTTTTTGCTGTTGGTTTAATAGTCCATATTACATATTTTTAGTCTTTATACTTCCACATTCTCTCAGGATGAAATCTAAGAGAGATTAGTTTTGTGTCACTCTCTATCCCCTCCTATCCTTTCACATCCCGACCTCAGTAAGCTTTGTTCCTGAGCTCTCTGTGGGACTGAGTCAGTGGACCTTCTCCTTGTTTCAGACTAGCTTTTTGAGAGTCATGAGACCAAATTATCTGTACAGTTTAGGCTTTCTTCTGGACCTCCCTAAGAACAAGTAGAGTTATTAATCTGCATGCCCTCTGACACAGTAGCTCTAATCACTTAGCAGTCCCATTTCTCTGAGACTGTCAAAAGTCATGGTTGGTTGTCATCAAAACCTAGAATTTCTTTGTATCAGTTATCTTTTACTCTTTGATCTTATATTTGTGACTTCTTCAGAAATTACTTACATCTTTCTTGATCAGCTTCTCCAATAAATACTGAAGCATGGAATTTGAATATTTATTTTCACTTTATTCCCTAAATAAGAGCTTTTATTATTAAAATAGTTTTTAAGTTACTTGCAAAATGATTCCCGAACTCCTTTCTAGTGGTATGATTTTCTTTTAAGAAGCTTTCTTCTCTTCTTGAAAACATGATTGTATTCGTTCTTTTTTTTTTTTTTTTTTTTTTGCTGTATTGGGTCTTCATTGCGGCGAGCGGGGATATTCTTTATTGCGGTGCGCAGGCTTTTCATTTTGGTGGCTTCTCTTGTTGTGGAGCATGGGCTCTAGGCACGCGTGCTTCAGTAGTTGTGGCACGCAGGCTCGGTAGTTGTGGCTCGCGGGCTCTAGAGCACAGGCTCAATAATTGTGGGGCATGGGCTTAGTTGCTCCGTGGTGTGGGATCGTCCCGGGCCAGGACTCGAACCTGTGTCCCCTGCATTGGCAGGTGGATTCTTAACCACTGTGCTACCAGGGAAGTCCTGTATTGGCTCTTATTGGCTCTCTCTCATAGAATAAAACTTTAATGCAACCACGTAGCAAAAATATTCTGAGTCATTAACTTCTTGTTCAGTCTACATTCCTGATATTGTTTATAAAATGGACTGTATGTTTGTAGACTTATCTTGACATAACACTTGATGGCTGTTCATATTTTAAATTAGTGATACTTAGTAACAAGTAAATTGATTCTTTCCCCATTTGTCTTCACCAGTGTATTCAGTATCCAAAGAAAGTTCTTTGGCAAGTGCATAACCTGACTGAAATGTCAGGGAACAGATGGAAAGGAGTTCCACAAGAATTGGCTGAATAGTAGGAGTTTGACTTTCTGAAAAATAGCTTTACTGACTTTCCTTTCCTCCAAAAGTAATATGAAGAAGAGCTCAACCTTCAAATGAAGGAACAGCTGTTTTTAAGCTGGTATTTAGTAGAAAGAGATAGAAGCCTTTTCAAATAAAGTCTTAACCCTATGATTTATTTTTGAAAGGCTGTGAGTTCTCAGGACATTGAGGATGTCTCATTATCAGATGTAAATACAAGAAAACACAATTCAGAACCAGTAAAATTCTTCTGAATTTTTCTAATAATATTGCTGCCTCAATTAGGGTGAAAAATTGCATGTAGTGTGATTGGCTTACTCATAATATGAATATGAAGGGAACTGAGTTTATTCATGATTATATAAATGGGAATTGTGGAAGTTATTACAGTCACATTCTGTGCTTTACGTGCATTTAGCATATCCACGCACATTTTTAAGTTTTACCATAGAATGCTGAAGATCAAACTCATAATACTATATAAATTCCTTTAAAATTATTGATCCATTGCATGATCGCCTCATGTGAGTCTATAAAGAGGCTCTCAGGTATTAAGTTTAACGAATTAAGCTGTCATTTTCACAATTACATGAAGAATTTGAGGCAGGAGACTCTACCTGACGTCAAATATTAGACAAAACTAAAAATGCATTGGAAGGGCATAGAGTTGAAGAGAAAGATGAGAATTTTGTCAGCCTAACAAATTTATCTGTGACTGCTGGGGTGATCTCTGATTACTCAGCTCTTAATACATTAAAATTGGATACGATCGGGCTTCCCTGGTGGCGCAGTGGTTGAGAGTCCACCTGCCGATGCAGGGGACACGGGTTCGTGCCCCGATCTGGGAGGATCCCACATGCCGCGAAGCGGCTGGGCCTGTGAGCCATGGCCGCTGGGCCTGCGCGTCTGGAGCCTGTGCTCTGCGACGGGAGAGGCCACAGCAGTGAGAGGCCCGCGTACCGCAAAAAAAAAAAAAAAAAGGATACGATCTTCATGATAAATCATTTGTGCATACTATTGAACCAAATAATTCTCTTATTGCTTTTTAAATCATCAGATGGAGAAATTAGTGCTGTGTTCTCTATGTTTTTTTCTTTTGGGTCCACATAAACATACTTTGCAAGCCTTTGCCATGGTGGGAATTAATTGTGGCGATGGAAGCTAAAATGTTTCATGCTGATTTTACAGTGTGTATATACTGCAGAAGTTAGACAAGGGAACTAAGTTAAACAAAGATCTAGAGCTACTGCCAAGCCTGAAAACAACAATGGTGCAAAGAAGAGAACAGAATGCTTGGTCCAAAGCCAACAAAATCCAAATGTAAATTTGCTAGTTGAGAGGCATCACGTGTAAATGGGCTTATTTTGGCAACTGCTGGAGTTAAAATACAAAAGACATCACTTATGCAAAAGCAAAAGTAATTGAGGTTTGGGGTTGTTTTGTTTGTTTTTTTATAAGAAAATGGTCTTTCCGAATTTATAGTAGCCATTTAGTTTGTATGAAGAACGCTGCCTTTCACTTTTGTTAAAATCCATTTATTGTTTACCTAATCCCATTACTAGTGAGCTGTCTTTCTTCATATTCATGAAAGTTATTTTGGGTGACATAAGAAGAAGACATGACCATTATATCAAAAGTTTACTGAGCACATTTTTGAAAAAAGTCTTGGATTGGGGCCCATAATTAGAATCCTTTCTTGATATGTTTGCAGCATATTTTATATTGTGAATATAATTGCCATTTTCTAGCCCTTGCCTGTATGCCATTTACTGGATGTAATTACAAAAATGCCTTTTACCTTATTTTACGGCAGGGAATAAAGTAAAATGAATGCCTAGCTAGTTGTGGGTCTGACTCAGTTGTGGCTCATCAGATGGCCTTGGGTGAAAGGAAACAAAAGTAGGAAGGGTTTTTTTGAGGATAAAGTTAAGGAATGAAAACAGATCATTCTTACAGAGATAAGATATAAGAAATGGACATCATTTTTCTATGTTTAAAAAACAGTGGTTTCCCCTCCTTCATTGGATGATATTATTTACATATAAATTTTCTTATGAAGTACTAGGTGTTCTCTTTTCTTTTAAATATAAAAACACATAAACGTGAGATATGCCCTTTTAAAATTTTAAGTGTGAGGTACAGTATTGTTAACTGTATGCACATTGTTGCACACAAAATCTCTAGAACATTTTCATCTTGCATGAGTGAAACTCTGTTTCCATTGAACAGTACCTCATTTATCCCTTCCCTTAGCCACTGGCAACCATCATTCTACCTTCCTGTTCTGTGAATTTGACTCCTTTAGATACCTCATCTAAGTGGAATCGTGCAGTATTTGTCCTTCTGTGACTAGCTTATTTTACATAACAGAGTGTTCTCTATGTTGTAGTATATGACAGGATTTCCCTTTTTCAAGGCTGAATAGTATTCTGTTGTATGAATGTGCTGTGTTTTCTTTATCCATTCATTTATGGGTGGATATTCATGTTGTTTACACCTCTTGGCTATTGTGAATAATGCTGCAGTGAACTTGAGAGTGCAGGTATTTCTTTGAGGTTCTGTCTTTGGTTCTTTTGTATAAATACCCAGAAAAAACAGGATTGCTGGATAATATGGTAGTTCTATTTTACATTTTTTGACAAACCTCTGTACTGTTTTCCTCCATATTGTTACAGTCCCACCAACAGTATATACAGGGTTCCAATTTCTCCACTTCCTTGCTGATACATATTTTCTGTTTTTTTGTTTTGTTTTGTTTTGTTTTGTTTTGTTCTGTTTTCTATAAGGGCTCTCCTAACAGGTGCAAAGTAATATCTAATTGTGGTTTTGATTCGCATTTCCTTGATGATTAATGATCTTGAGAATCTTTTCATACACTTGTTGGCCATTTGTATGTGTTCTTTGGAGAAACTAAGTGTTCTTAATTCACTTAAAGCAGTATTTAAGTTGATGAAATTTCTGTGAAGTAAAAGATACTTAATTTCTTGATGTGTTTGTGATTGCATTTGAATTGTGCATAATTAAGAGAAAATATTTAAATATATACATGTTTAAATGATAATGTATGTTAGACTGGAAAGAGGTCTGTATTTGCCCAGTGATTGCTTTTGGTTTAACTTAAGATTTAAAAAAAAACCACGTTATTTTTTATTTTTTTAATTTATTTTATTGAAGTATAGTTGTTTTACAGTGTTGTGTTAGTTTCAGGTGTACAGCAAAGTGATTCAGTTATACGTACATATGTATATATATTATTTTTCATATTCTTTTCCATTATGGTTTATTACAGGATATTGAATACAGTTCCCTGTGTAAAAGCCATTCTTTTTGAAAAAAATTTATTGAAGTATAGTTTGTTTACAGTGTTGTGTTAGTTTCAGTTGTACAGCAAAGTGATTCAGTTATACATACATGTAAATATACATATTCTTTTTTTACATTCTCTTCCATTATAGGTTATTACAAGACATTGAGTGTAGTTCCCTGTGCTATACAGAAGGTCCTTGTTGGCTATCTGTTTTATATATAGTAATATGTATAATTTAATCCCAAATTCCTAAATTATCCTTCCTCCCCCTTCCCCTTTGGTAACCATACGTTTGTTTTCTGTGTCTGTGAGTCTGTTTCTGTCTTGTAAATTTGAGAAAAGCTTATTTTTAAATTATATAAACTCATTAAAAATTTTTCAAATGATGGAACCTTATTTCAGGAAAAATTGAAAACAGAAAAAAGGAAGCAAATAACAATCCAACTTTTTAAATGAACCTATTAGTACTTTTTGTATTTCCCTCCAGTTTTTTTCCCCTTAGGCATTGTTTTTAAGTAGTTATCATAGTAAACATGCAATTTGTATCTTGCTTTTTTACTTAAAACTGTGATGGAAAGAAACTTTTATTAAAAGAAGCTTAATAGATAAAAGAGAAAAATAAGGTAGAATGGTTTTGTACATTCAGATTGGACAGTTCCAAATTGGAAACAGTCAAAAAAAAAAAAAAAACCTTTTAAACTAAATGGGAAAAGTGAAAAAAGCAGAGATGCTAGGAGGAAAAAATGGGATATAACAATTGCATTATTGCATTTATGAGAACGTAGACATGAGTAAGAGCACATTATATTAAATCTGCAATAATGAGCCACATGACTCTACTGGGCTTTAAATTTTTTATTATTTAAGAATTTATCTGTGGATTTTAAAAATATAGTTTAACACTTCTTACACCATTGATTAATTATTTTTCATTTTAATGAACTTTTTGTTCATTAGAGAAGCTCTTCCAGGGCATACATTCTACTTGTTGAATGAATCATCATGCTCAGAGAGCGTTCCAGATCTGTGATTGATTCACTTTACTGATTTTTCTTCTTTTCTAAAGCTATTCTAAATTTTTAAAATCAGTCTTGCTTTTACACATTTTTGTGGCCAAAATTAAAGCATCCTTTACTTTGTTAGAGTTAAAGCTTTTCATTCTGACTCTCAGTCACATGGGATTTTCAGGTTAATTTCTTCTAGCACCATTTTTGGGGCAACATCTTATGCTTGAAAAGAATTCAGTATTTTCCAGGGTTCATAGATTTGTTATGATTTCCACATACATATATGTCTTTAAGTCAGTGGATATAAAATGTAAAGGCATTTATGGAGGGGGGAGCACTTCATCTGCTTTATTGACTTTAACTTGCTTCATAATTTGTGGGGCTGATGGCCTACCACAGGGAAGATGTAAAAAGCAAATAAGAGACACTTGTTGGTGGGGGAGTGAATGACAAAGTATGGTTCCTAACTCACAGTAGACCTTCAGTAAATGCTTATTGAATAGAAATTGTTAAATTGTGGAAAGAGTCATGATTAGGTAATTGTACAAAACAGTGAGTGACTTAATGATAGTATTTTCTGTCTTGTGTTATTACCTTAATCTTTTAAAATAACACACTAAAACACTGTAGGGGAACGGTTTTGTGAGGATAGGTCATTGTAAACACTAAGAAACTACTACATGCAAGGTGCTTTCCAAGCATTTTACATGCTGTCTCATTTAAGTAGGCAGAGCCATTGTTATCTGATTTTCACAAATGAGGAAACTGAGGCAAAGAAAAAGATGTGACATTTAAGTCCTACAATTTGATCTGTTTGGCCTACTACCTTGACTCCTTCGCCCACTCCTCCAGTGTATGAAGATACCGTCATCCTTCGGTATCTCCAGGGGATTGATTCCAGGACTGTGCTGGAATGCCGTAATCCATGGATACCCAAGTCCCTTGTGTAAAATGGCATAGTATTTGTGTATAACCTATGCACATCTGCCATATACTTTCAGTCATCTCTAGATTACTTATAATACCTAATACAATGTAAATGCTATCTAAATAGTTGTAAATATAATGTAAATGCTATATAAATAGTTGCCAGTGTACATCAAATGGAAGTTTTGCTTTTTGGAACTTTCGGGGATTTTTTCCTCAACTATTTTCCATCCATGGTTGGTTGAATTTGCAGATGATAAGCCTGCAGATACAGAGAGCCGACTGTACTACTTCTTTTTTATTTTCTAGGGTTTTGTCTCATAAAAGCAGGGAAAAAATGAAGTTGATTTGGCATAAACTTGAATGTCTTTGCAGCCTGAGTACCTTCACAGTGGGCTTCACCTTGTGTCAGTGTTCTACTCTGTGGTTAGACTTTGAGAGATGACGTCATTTACTATGAATAATCAATCATTCATGTTGAGGAAGATTATTACCCCAGCAGGCTATCATTATTCCGGTCAGAGAGGAACTGATACTGGAAAAGATAATACCACAAATGGGAAATACAACCTAGATCCAGTCAGTTCGTTAAACAACAGATACCGACCTTCCACAATTTTTCTCATGTGGCAAGACTGCCAAATGAGTTTTCTAACAATGAGAATTAAAAGGCCATCTCTGCAGTTTCAGACAGCTTATATTATTGAGCATTTACTGTGTGACAGACACTATACTGAGTATCTAATAAGTATCATCTTATTTAATTCTCATCCTCAGTCTGTGAGTTATATACTATTATTAAACCCCATTTTATAGAAGAAGAGACAGAGTCATCACATACCTAGTAAATGGAAAAGCCTCGGATTGTGCTTGGGTCCATCTGACTGAGCATTATTTTCTGGATATGGCTTTGGTAGTTTCCTGATATGCTTTGTTGAGCTGAAAGGACAGAGTTAGAGACTAAGTAGTGAAATTGGGTATAGAAGGAAATCAACTAGATCCATTTTTTCAGGCACTCTTAAAACTTCTGGAATAAATATATTAAATGTTTAGAATGTGTTAAGTTTTCTTCACTCTATGAATAAATAACTTACTCTAAGTGAAGGCACACCAAGGGAGAAATTGAGTGGTTTTCCTGGGATAGTAGGAGCTTTGAAAGCTAACGTGATCAAAGATAGGAATGCTGGTTTGAAGGTCTGGAGGAAAAACTAGACCAGAGATTCAGATGTTGAGAAGAGGTGAGAAGAATACCAGATAATTAAGATATTTGGTATTGTATGCAGATACAGAATTGAGTAAATCAAATCAGTGCAATTCAAGCCTTTTCACTTTGAGACTAACAAGGGGATACATAAAACAAGGCGATATATTACTTAGAATTGAGTGTGTGCTTATTTGCTGAGTTGGTGGAAGACAGATCTGTTTTTGATCACTATGAAATCTAAGTATAGTTATTTTCTCTTCCACTTCTCTATCAAAGCAGCTCTGAACAATTTATAAACTCCTCATATTTTACCCATCCTTTCCCCTATCTTGTTAATGACATAATTGAGGAGGTCACGAAGCTAAGTCTAGTTCCTTGCTCATAGGGAGAAATCCATTTAAACTATGCATTTTATCTTTACAACTTCTTTGGGTTTAGGGTTTTAAGGGGCGAATAATGGCTAACTCAGCCAAATGCCACAAAGTTCAAATGAATAGGTGCCGACTTAAGGAAATATTGTCAACTAAAAGTATTTTGCCAGCATTTTACTATTGACATCACTTTTTCCGTAGGGTTTTAAATACCTGAAAGGCCTTCTGAATGATACTTGGGAAACGTTTTAAATTATTCTCAGAGGTACAGATAGGTTATTTTATCATAGATGTTTATAGAGCAAAATTGTGAGATTTTAACCTCTTAACCTGTATTTGCTAACTCTGGGTCTCTAAACCATTCTGTTAGATTAGGCTGTCTTCTATTTGTGTATCAGTTACAATCTTACTTTCAGAAATACTGAACAGGATAACGATTTCATACACTTAAAACTATTCAAAAATAATAATTTTAGGGCTTCCCTGGTGGCGCAGTGGTTGAGAATCTGCCTGCCAATGCAGGGGACACGGGTTCAAGCCCTGGTCTGGGAAAATCCCACATGCTGCAGAGCAGCTAAGCCCGTGCACCACAGCTACTGAGCCTGCGCGTCTGGAGCCTGTGCTCCGCAACAAGAGAAGGCTGCGACAGTGAGAGGCCCGCGCACCGCGATGAAGAGTGGCCCCCGCTCACCGCAACTAGAGAAAGAACTCGCACAGAAACGAAGACCCAACACAGCCAAAAATAAATAAATAAATCCATTTAAAAAATAATAATAATTTTAGTAGTTTAGTAGAGATGCTTAATATAAGAAATTGTAATGGTGCTGAATGACCACAGATTGATTGGATTATGGAGATCTTCACCTTGAGCAGAAACTGAAGATCAGCTTTTAAGTGTTAGACGGTAGTATCTTACTGCAATAGCACAGAGGTATTAAAAAATTATTCTTGACTTTCCCCTCTTCTGCTTTATTTGGATTGTGAGGGAAAACAAATATTTCTGAAAATTTTGTAGACAAAATTTACCCTCAGCTGAATAAACCTTTCCTTTAAACACTGGATATAAATCACATTTTAACAACATAAAATTTTCTACCTTTTACTTGCATTAAATTTTCAAAAATAACATTGCATTTACCTTCTCACCCTTTAGATTTAGTTTTATCTCCTGGGTGTAATTGGAAGAATTTACCAACCTTGAGCCACCACTCACATTGTTCCACTGAAGTTAAACCATGGTGAAAGACCGAGATCCCTTTCCTGTTTTACAAAAAGCATGCACTCTCTATCATTTGGATAGTTTTTTTTATTATATCATTTGGTTTGTACCAACCTAACATTGTTATGCTGCTGTTTATTTGACTTATGTATGTACCCATTCTTCTCTAGGAACCCACAAATTTACAGTTTTATGTACATAAGACCAAATATGCTCATAATATGATAAAATTCACTTTTAATTTTATATTAATTTAAAATTGTATTTCACTTTTACGGTGAAGTTTTTATGCATTAATTTCTCAGGAACCTCTGAAAGAAATCATATGAACAGTCTTTCTTTAAGTTCTTTGTACAGTTTTTCAAAGCATTATTATTTTAAATATATGATAGCATTGTGATGTTTGCATTAGTAATAATCATTCATTTTATTCCATATTGCCAGTCCCAAAATTGGAAAAAGAGAGATATTGATTGTAGGAATAGATAATGTTTGAAAGGTAATGGAAAGGTAAGGCTTGGATTTTACACATTTAAAAAAAATGTTTTATTTATTTTATCTTATTTATTTTTGGCTGCATTGGGTCTTCGTTGCTGTGCGTGGGCTTTCTTCTAGTTGTGGCGAGCGGGGGCTGCTCTTCATTTTGGTACGTGTGCTTCTCATTGTAGTGGCTTCTCTTGTTGCGGAGCACGGGCTCTAGGCATGCGGGCTTCAGTAGTTGTGGCACACGGGCTCAGTAGTTGTGGCTCACGGGCTCTAGAGTGCAAACTCAGTAGTTGTGGTGCATGGGCTTAGTTGCTCCGCGGCATGTGGGATCTTCCCGGACCAGGGTTCAAACCCGTGTCCCCTGCATTGGCAGACAGATTCTTAAACACTGCATCACAAGGGAAGCCCCTAAAGGAAAAAACTTATAGATGTTTGCTTTCTATTGCTTCAGCAAAGACCAGGCTAGTGCTTTTATATCAAATCACCATGTCATCCTTGCCACACATGTGTAGACTTCTATTTGAACTTCAAAGAATACCTTAGAAGTCAGTGTCTCTTTCTCTTATGGTATCTAATATTGGGGATCATTTGCTTTTGGTACCCACTACTGTTTCTAAAGCTATCACTTGACTATGGTACTAGTATGTTTCTTGTTTTAAAATTTTAAACTCTTCATTCCAAGTTGTGCTTTGTTAGTGTTTAAATTTCTCCTGCTTAGAATTGCTGAGCTCATTAGATTTGCATACAAGTTGATGTTTTTCACTGATATGGGAAACTTTTTGCCAAATTTTACTCCAGATATATAATCTGCCTCATTTTTTCTCTCATCTCCTTCTGATACTCAGATTACATGTATTTTAGACCATTTAGTATGGTCTAACAGGTAGCTAAAGCTCTACTCTTTTTTTCCCAATATTTTTTATGTTCAATGTCACTTACCATTTCTTCTTCTGGTTCCAGTTCATTGTTAAGCTTATTCAGCAAATTTTTTATTTCAGTTATTGTAATTTTAAATTCTGCAATTCCCATTTTCAAAAGCTTTTCTTTATTGAGAGTCTCCATCTGTTCCTTCAT
Organism: Grampus griseus; assembly: GCF_964374135.1. Lineage (NCBI taxonomy): Eukaryota > Metazoa > Chordata > Mammalia > Artiodactyla > Delphinidae > Grampus > Grampus griseus. Next base: position 100,604,293 of record NC_139018.1, read on the forward strand.
TTTGACCATCTTTTTCTTAAAGTCTTTCAATACTTATAATAGCTGTTTTAAAATCATTTTCTGCTTATTCCAACATCTGTCATCTTGAGATGTGGCTGTATGGAATGTGTTTCCTAGACTATAGGTCACATTTTAATTTCTCCACACATCTATTAATTTTTTATTTCATATTTTTCAATGTAGAAGATGTGTTATAGAGGTTTTAGTTTCTCTTCATCTGCAGAGTTTTGTTTTTGCTCTATAAAACAAATAAGAATTTACATTATTTGTAAGTAGTTAAACATTTTTGGTCAGTTATCTTGAGGCTTGATTTTATGCTTTGTTAAGGCAGGCCTGTGGAAAGCTCAAATTATTTATCAAGCCCCCTCTAATTACTTTCCTCTCTGGTACCCAGCAGTTGAAACCGAACTGTGGCTTTCTCCTTTCTTTGTTTCCCTCCTTAATTTCCAGCCACACTGGCATTCCCAAATTCTATGTTTTGGCTCCTTCCTTAAGCAAAGAAAATAGTGGCTTTCTGCTTATCTAGCCACCACATGCCATGCTGCCTGGGAAATGCCCTCATCAGACAAATCATAAAGATGTGGATCTTACCTAGTGAGTCTGGTTATATTTTTTCACTGATCAGATCCTTTTCAGTTTTTGCCTCCTTTTGTTCATTCTTCCTTGTCTTTAAACAGTTGTTTTTAAAAGTTTGGTCCACAGTTTATAATTGTTATTTTCAGTTGAATAAACTTAGGAACATTTTGTTGTTTTATAAAACATTTTCCTCACCCCATTTATATCCCTTTTACTCCTTCCTTGTCAACTCTCTACCTGAGAAGCATCCACAATCTTTATTTTTATGACTATGATTTTGTTTTTTCTGTTGTAGGTCAACATATAAATGAAATCAATCTTTGGTATCTGGTATCTTTTATTAAGCATAATGTTTTCAAAATTTATGCATGTCGTTGCATGCACCACTAGTCTGGTTTTTTTTGTATTGTTGAGCAGTATTACATTGAATGAATAAACCACAGTTCCTTTATTCATCTTTTTTATTGATGGGTACCTGGATTATTTCCAGTTTTAGCTCTTATGAATACTATCCTTAATATTCATGTAAAAGACTCCTTGTGGGTGTACTTCTTTCTCACTTTACCTTGCACAAATACCTAGGGATAGTATTGTTGTGTTAAAGGATGTATGTGTTTTTATCTTTTAAGAAACTGCCAGTTTTGCAAAGTATATCATTTTCCATGCCCACAGACAATATGTAATATTTGGGGTGCAGATCTTATTTTTCTGTCCAGATTATATTCTGTTATATAATAGAGATGATTTTTAATGTAAATTTTAAGTTCCTGGTAAATAATTTTGATAACCAGTCCTTTACTTTTAAACTAAAAATACTCTGAGATTTCAAGAGTGATATGGGTGGCAGGGCCAAGATGGCGGAGTAGAAAGACACTGAGCTTACCTCCTCTCACAAATACACCAAAATTCACAAATACCTGCAGAACAACTGTCAGTGAAAAGGAACAGAACCTACCAGAAAAGATCTACAACTAAAGACATGAAGAAGGGACAACAATGAAATGGGTAGGGGAGTGGACTCATGATATAATTAAGTCCCATACCCCTGGGTAGGCACCCACAGACTGGAGAATAATTATATTGCAGATGGATAAAGAAGATATTATATGGAAAAGAATCTGAGAAAAAGCAAATGTATAACTGAATCACTTTGCTGTACACCTGAGACTAACACAATATTGTAAGTCAGCTATACTTCAATTTAAGAAGAGAGTGGTATGCTTTATTTATTACATAGGCAATGTTCAACTTTTTCAACTAGTTTAATAGCTCTAAAAGTTGGATGGTGGGGGAGTGTTTTGATGTAATTATTCACCTTCATAAGTTGTAGATGTTTTTAAATTACTTAAATTCAATTTTTTAAGGGCTAGACACTAATTATGAGAGTATAAAATTTAGAAATCTTTACATGGCAGTAATTTTTGCTTACATGTTACTGTAATAAATACCTGTGAGTATGAACAAGAGAGTTTTAGTTCATTCCATTAGAGCTCTGAGCTAATGTCAGGTGTTTCATTTGAGTGTCTTCTTGATGTGGTTACCTTTGTTCTGTGCTTTGGTCATCAGTTGTATCCCTTATGAATGCTCTTTTGCAAACTCATACTGTTCATCGTGGGACTGGGGAAAGTGAATGTAAGTAGGTAAGTAAAAGCTGTAGCTGCTACTAGAAGATCTGTCCATATATTAATTAGCAGTGTCATTTTGTACACAAAAACTTTTTCATTGAGTGTCTCCTATGTATTTAGCACTGCAGGTGAAACAGAATGAGGGCTGAATGTGGTCTTTGGTCTTAAATTAATTTGAGACCCCATGTTGGATGGTGTTCTCTTAAGAACAATATAACTTCTGTGCTGTGCGATGTAGATTTATAAGTATAAATATTAAAGAGAGGACCTAGTAAGGATTAAGGAGGTTGGTCATGTTTTACAGCAGAGGTGGAATTTAAAGTGAGCATAAAATCAGTAAGAATTAAGTGTAGAGGAGATAGAAGTGCCAAGAGGAATAATAAGAGCAATAAGTGTTCATGAATAGTACTGTGTACAATGAATGTGCCTCATGGTTACAGATGAGTTTGAATGCAAAACACTGAATGACAGCTCCTTGAGGGGCAGGGTTTCTGTGTCTTGTGCATGTCTCTGTCAACAGTGCCTAGAGTCCTCCCTAGAGCATGACACTGTGTATGCCATAATAGGAAATTAGCGTTTTTGACTATTAGGGTTGGAAACAGTGAGGCAATTGTAACTGGGTTTTCAAAGGCTTTAAACATAGGAGGGACAAAACCTAGCACAATTGATGGTAAACATTTGTGGAACAGAGGAGTAAATATTCAGTTTCAGGTTGAAGAATTTTGGATTAATTCTGTTGGTGGTGGGGCACTGGAAGTGTTTACTTTTTAAATCTGGGGGTAATATGTTTTGAAGATTTGTTTTAGGAAGACTACAATGGCAGGCTATTATTAGGTTAAATATTTTGAAATAGTGTTTTAGGGAGATTCAGAGAGACACTAGCAAAAGAGTCTAAGTAGGATATCATAAAAGCTCAGAATAAAAAGGTGGTAGTAGGAATGGAAAAGCTGCTTCAGGAGACGTTCATAAAGAATACTCAGTATAGGGATAGTGGAGGGAGAAGAGAAGAGAAAATCAAAGATGATGCCAGGTTGACCTGAACTATTATAGTACTACCTGTAGTATTAGAAATATTAATAATTAGGGTCCAAAGGCATATGAGGAAGTGAAGGGTATGTGAAAAGTCTAGTTTCAGATATGGGTTTAAGTTGATGGCAGGAGAGCTGAATGAAAGCTTCCAGCAGGAATTTGATGATTCAAGATGCAAAATACAGAACTGAGCTTAAAGCTGGGAGTGTGCATTTGGAAATTGATCATTCAGATGGGATGGTCAAAATCATAAAACTGAGTGAGCAGTTGAAGGGGTAGAGCATAAATTGAGAAGTTCTTGGAATGAAGAGCAGGTACTTTTAGTTTTTCACTAGAAGGGGAAGTGTTAATATATAGAAATAGGGGCCCAAAGGTTATTGTCAGCAAATCCCAGGGAGGCAAGGTGGTTAACAGTATTGGATGCCATAGAGCAGGGGTAGGCAAAATATGGTCCATGGTTCATCACCTGTTTTTATAAATAAAGTTTTATTGGAATACAGTTACTCTTTATTTGTTTACATATCGCCTTTGACTCCTTTTGTGCTACAGTAGTAGAGTTGAACAGTTGGTAAAGAGAGGGTATGACCCACAGACATAAACTATTTACTGTTCGGCTGTTTATAGGAGAAATTTGTAGACCTCTTCAATAGAGATCTAAGAAATTAAGACCAAGAAGGGGCCTTTATGCTTTATGATTAGAATAACCTTTGATGACATGAAAGAGTTCAGTTTTATCATATAAACAAATGTTTACTGAGAGCCTTCTTTGTGACTGGCATTGGGTTTTGCTGGTGTGGTCTAGGAAGAGGCTAGATACTAGCAAGAGATTCATTAATGAGTAAGTGCATAAATTGAAAGGAGTGAAGGTAGTCAATGTAAATTTTTGTTTTGTGAATTTAGAAATAAATGAGTGGGAGTTTGAAGAGCATATGAGGATGGGATTTTAAAATATGAGGAAAACACGATGGAAAAATTCTTACAGAGTTCCTTTGAGAGAGGCAGAGTGTGTTGCCATTACAGGAATTAATGGTCCAAGACTTGAACGCAGGGAGTACACAGGCCTTATTACAGGAAATGAATAGAATTGTTTGTGGAATTAAGAATAGTAATTGCTCACACAGCTGTTTTTAAATAGCAAATTGTGTTAGGTAATCAGCAAAAATCCACCAAAATGTACTTATGCAGAAGCTGCTTTATTGGTACTGACTTATGATCCTGATGGGTACTATAAAAATAAACAACCTAAAAACTTCTGTATGCAGTTTTCACAGTGGTGTGGTACTGTATGTTTTTTGTTTAATGTGCAAGGGCAATGTAATATTTTCATCTTTCTTTTCCCTCACCAAACCCAAATATAATTGTCTTGTTGAAGAAGAGCAACAGCATGAACTTTGTGAGCTCACAGAGCAATGAGGTGTGTTCTCATTGAAATGAGTAGTATCTGTTTGATGCTTCTCTGTTTGTCTTCCTCCTCAGACAAAAATGGAATGTTTTATTGTATGGTTAGATTAAGGTGTACTAATTCATTTGTTTTCTGTTTTTTCTTTCTATATTTTGTTCAAATGTATTTCTTTCTTTTGGATTTGGCTATTTCTTAGGACTCCATTTTAATTTATTGGTTGGCTTTTTAGTGATGCCTCTGCATTTTTTTCCGCTTTGGTAGTTTCTCTCAGGTTATATATGTCATTAACTTAACTTCTCCCAGTCAGTTTAGAGTTAATATTCTACCGTTTCACATAAAATGTAGAAATCTTGTAACCTTATAGGTCTATTTATCCCCACCCCTGCCTTCTTTTATGCTATATTTGTCATATGTATTACAGCTAAATACATTGTAACTCCTGTGAGAGAATGTTACAATTTTTATATAAATAACTTTTAAAGAAGTTAAAAGAAAAAAAAAAGTTTCTTATATTTACTATTTCTCATGTTCTTTTTTCCTTCCTCAAGATTCAGGTTTCTCTCTGATAACATATCCTTCAGCTTGAAGAACTTCTTTTAGTATTTTGTACTGAAGTTTTGCTGGTAACAAATTCTTAATTTTATTTTATTTGAAAATGTATTTCATCTCCATTCTTGAAGGATATTTTTATTCTGGCTGAGATCCCCATGCCTCAGTACTTTAAAGATGTGTTTCCACATCTGGTGACATTCATAGTTTCTAAAGACAAGTCTGCAGTATTTGAATTGTTGTTCTTCTGTATGTAATGTGTCCTTTTTCTGTCCACATTCAAGGTTTTCTCTGTATTTTTCGTTGTCAGAAATTTGACTATGGTATCCTGTTTTCTTAATATTTATCCTTTTGGGTTTACAGAGTGTCCTTAACTGGTAAATTTGTGTCTTTTAACCACATTTATGAATTTTCTGGCCATTATTTCTTCAAAAATTTTTTCTACCCTAGTCTCTTTGTTCTCTTATTAGATTTATTAGACTTACTCATCTCTTATTAGACTCTCTCTATGTTAGACTTTTTAATATCTTCCTTTAGGTCTCTAAGACCCAGTTTATTTTCTTTTAATTTTTTGTCAAATTGAATTATTTCTGTTGATCTGTCATCAAATTCATTCACTCTTTACTGTCATCTCCATTCCTTTCTTAAACCCATCCAATAATTTTTTTTTTAGACTTCAGATATTTTAATTTTTAAAACTTTCATTTGTTTTTTTGTGTGTATGTGTGTGTGTTTTCTTTTTCTCTGTGAGATTTCCAGTCTTTTCATTCATTACAAGCATATGTCCTTTACTTGATTGGGTATAGTAAGGTACCTGGTTTAATGCCCTTGTCTGAAAATCTCAGTAGCTGTGTCATCTTGAAGTTGGCCTCTTGATTATCTTTTTCTTTGAGATTGGGTCACATTTCATTGTCAAGGAGTTTTGGCTTGTGTTATAGATATCATGAATGTTATTTGTGGAAATTTTGGTTTCTTTTATGTTCCTCCAAAGAGTTTTGATTTCTGTGTTTTAGTGAGCCATTAATTGGATCACACTCAGAGTGAAAATTCGATCTTGCCTGAGGTTAGCAGCTGCTCAAATCTCAATTTGATTTGATTCTTTCAGCCTCAAGTGCAAACTGCCCTGTGAATGTGTACGTCAGGTCTCATCCAAAGACTTGAGCAGAGATGTGCCCAAAATTTGGGACTCATCTTTTCTGCCTCTCTTCTTTTGGGGATTCTGTCCTTACTTTCTGGTGATTATGGTTGTCCTGGTCTTTCCTGTTTTTCTTCTATCCAGAAAGATAGTAAGTTTTCTATTGGAATTTTAGTTCTTGCGTGCTGTGGCTGCTGCTTGCCTGCGGGATGAAGCTTTAAAATGGGAAACTCGCTTGTGCTGATCCCTAAAGCTGTTAAAAGGAGAAACTCATTCTGGTCTCTTCTTCCAAGTTTATATTCCCATCCAAAATCAGCCTGGTTTTGTTCATTTTCCTGGTAGACCCTTTAGGTTTACTCTTAAGGTGGAGTCTTTATGTAGTTTGTTTTATATTTATATTTTTTCTCCAGAATTTATAGTAGCTGTCTGTAGGAGCATAGTACATCATGTTGGAAGCTGAACTCACTAGTTCAGTTTTGAGATTGCCTCCAGCATATTTGCAATCTGCGTTTAAAAATAATACTTATTAAACATAATACTTTTAAAATAATAATAATTATTATTATTTTACTAATTCTTGGAGATCTACTTAGATTGCTAGACATTCCTCTTCTACTTTGAATTTCTTTTTTTAACCCATCTCTAGTTAACTGAATTCTTATGACGGACTGTCATGTGAATGCCCTAATTTTATATGTGCCTTAGCTACTTAGACATTTGAATGCAAAATACCACACTTCTGCGAAGTACCAGAAGTACATAGAGATGAACGAGGTATGTTCCCTGTTATAAAGTTTTATTGGTAGGGTATACGTGAAAAGTAAATGTCAATGTTGAAGACAAAGTAAGTACAAATTACTTTCTGAAGAAGTGTGATTAATATTGACTTAGTTGATGGAGAACACTTCTCAGAAGAGAGGACATTCGATCTTAGACTGATTTAAAATTAGAAACTCAGTAGGTGGGGGAAAAGATAAGGGAGGATATTCTAGGACTAGGAAGCAATAAGAGTAGAATATGAATGTGTGACAAGGCTTGGCATGTTTGGGGAGTGACTGTCTTTATGAGGCTGGAGCATTGAGTTTTCTTTTTTTTAATTTTTATTTATTTATTCATTATTTATTTTTGGTTGCATTGGGTCTTTGTTGCTGTGCACGGGCTTTCTTGTTGTGGAGCACGGGCTCTAGATGCGTGGGCTTAAGTAATTGTGGTACAGAGGCTCAGTAGTTGTGGCTCACAGGCTCTAGAGTGCCGGCTCACTGGTTGTGGCACACTGGCTTAGTTGCTCCACAGCATGTGGGATCTTCCTGGACCAGGGCTCGAACCCGTGTCCCCTGCACTGGCAAGCAGGTTGTTAACCACTGTGCCATCAGGGAATCCCAAGCATTGAGTTTTCTGAGAAATATAGTATTCAGTATTGAAGCTGAAAAAAGTAGATTGAGGCCACCACGAAGAATGCGACCTCAGGAGTGTGAGTGTTATTCCTGAGGCAGCAGAGGATCGTATTTTAAAAGTGAATGGATGTGATCCAACTTGTATTTATGGCAAGATAATTGTGCTGGCAGTGTTAACTGTGGATTGGCATGGAACAGAATAGAAGAATAAGCAATACACAGGACCTGAATCAGAGCAAGGGATAGTTACTCAAAATATTGGCAAGGTAGAAATTAATACAATGGGTAACTGAGTGGTTAAGGGAATATGAAAGATGTGTTACCAAATTTAGGAGATTAGGGCTTCCCTGGTGGCACAGTGGTTGGGAGTCCGCCTGCCAATGCAGGGGACACGGGTTCGTGCCCCGGTCCGGGAAGATCCCACATGCCGCGGACTGGCTGGGCCCGTGAGCCATGGCCGCTGAGCCTGTGCGTCCGGAGCCTGTGCTCCGCAACGGGAGAGGCCACAACAGTGAGAGGCCCGCGTACCACACACACACACAAAAAGAACAAATTTAAGAGATTATTGCATTTCTAACCACATTTGTAAATATCCCAACATCATGCTGACTACATGAAATTTCTGGAACATTTTTTATTTAGAGTTCCTTTTATAGCAGTGTACGTTAGGCTGTACTATAGTGAATACAAAGTGATTTTTCTTAGGACATGTAATGATGTTATTTCAAAGCTGTGATATTGAACGTCTGTGTGTGGTTTAGCCACCAAGCCTAGTGAGGATTTAGGTTTCTCTAACACTTTTTAAATAATGTTTGCTCTTTGGGGGTAGTTACTTGTCTAGTTCATAGAGTCATTTATAGTCTAACTGCTTCTCATTGGAATTTTTAAACTACTATTCATTTATTTAGAATATTGGTTTCAATTATTTCTAAAGAAGAATGGTAAGCTAACAAATAGGGAACCAGTTTCAGCCCCACTTATATTAAACTGAATGTATTATTTCCACTTTATACATTTATTTCTTCCACAAATATTTATTAGTGCCTACTGTGTGTCAGGCATTGTTTCAGGCACCAAACATAAAATATTGAACAAAACAGACTGCACTCTTGTTTTCCTGGAGTTTTCAATCTACTGGGGGGGAAAAACAGATTGTAAACATCCCCCCATAATATGATATTTGAATAGAGAGACCTGAAGGAAATTAGGGGAACAAACCATTCAGATATCTGGGAGGAAGCATTTTATGAAGAGGGAAGAACAAGTGGCAAGGCCCTAAGGAGGAAGCATGCTCAGTGTGTTTGAGCAAAAACAGGGGTCCATGTAGTTGAAAAAGAGTGATCTAAGAGAATGAATAGTAGAAGATGAAGTCAGAGAGGTGGGAGGTGGAACCCATGAAACACTGTAGACCAGTGGATTTAATACTGAATGAGATGGGTAGATTTTGAGCATAGGACTGACAGGATTTGAGCTGTTTTGAAAAGGTCATTCTAGTTCCTATGTAGAGTATACACACTGTCACAGGGGCAAGAAGCAGGGAGACTCTTTAGGAGGCTATTGCCATAATACAGAGGTGATGGTGGCTCAGACTAAAATGATCATGTTAAAAACAGTGAGTCAGGCACTTCCCAGGTGGTCCAGCAGTTAAGACTCCGCCTTCCCAACACAGGGAGCTTGGGTTCCATCCCTGGTCAGGGTATACCGCATGCCACAACGAAGATCCCATGTGCTGCAACAAATGACCCAGTGCAGCCAAGTAAATAAATAAATATAAAATAAAATGAAATTAAAATAGTGAGTCATAGTCAGATTTTGAAAATGTTTATAAAGTAAATCTAATGGGATTGTATCATTGAGAGACTGAATAGGGACATTTTTTGCTGAGACTTACCCAGAGTTGGAGAAGAGGCATCAGGCCTTTTTTAGAGTGGACTTCTTAGTGCCTCTGTGGAAGAAAACACCTGGCATTGTTGTTTAGGTGCAGGGCTTTGTTGTTCAGATTCCAGAGGAGTAAGGCAGTTGCTTTTAGGTGCCCTGGGAGGGCCTTTTCTTGTTTCCAGAAATTTGACAGCCAGATAGTTTAGGGGAGGCTTGGAGATGGCTCAGGAGCTTTGACAGGGTTATTAGAATGTCTCTTCAGACAATCAGAGCAAATCCTCAATATACCAGGTCACTACATAGATAGTTCTCAAGGTGGTACAAAATACCTGCTTGCCCTTTGAGAACTTAGTTTCAATCCCTGGGCATTAGGCAGTTTTTTATTTTTCCTAAACAGATAGACCTGCCATTTCCTTTTGACCATCTACTCTTACTTCATTGATTAAATCACTAGAATGTCCTGTTTAATTGTATATTTACAGGACATTTATATAGAGTGATGTGGCTAATAAAAATAGCATAGCGAAATCACTGTTTGGAAGTTAATTTCAAAATTAGTCATTTTCTTGAAATTGGTCATGTTTAATTATCTTATTCTAGTGTACTTTGGCACTGGAATATCCCTATTTTTAAAATCTTAATTCTCATCAATTCCAAATAGAAATTGTGATTAATTTTAAAGATGACCTAAAAAGGTGATTCCTTTAAATCATTTACTGGTCTTATTTTCTTACATACTTTAAAAAGAGTTAAACTTTTTAATTTGACAGTTCATTTTACAGAATCTCAATTTTTTAGTAAAAAAAAAAAATTCGGGCTTCCCTGGTGGTGCAGTGGTTGAGAGTCTGCCTGCTGATGCAGGGGACACGGGCTCGTGCCCCAGTCCGGGAAGATCCCACATGCTGCAGAGCGGCTGGGCCCGTGAGCCATGGCTGCTGAGCCTGCGCGTCTGGAGCCTGTGCTCCGCAACGGGAGAGGCCACAACAGTGAGAGGCCCGTGTACCGCAAAAAATAAATAAATAAATAAAAAATTCTGTAACCAATGTTATGTACTTCATATGAAGCAGCAGGTCTTATATTTCCGTACAATTTCAACATTTCCATAGCTTTTCTGTTTTGTTTTTCGTTAATGTGTAGCATAAAAAGAAAGGATTTGCTTTTATATTCTAATTGATTCTGTTTCACAGTGAATTTCTGGAAAAACACATCGGTAGGTTTATTTCATTAGTATCTAAAATTTGAGAAATATAATAAAAAATGGTGGTGGTGGGTTTTTAGGTGTATGTTATTTTACAATTGATTGCAGCCTTTGAGTCTGATCTAAAGGAATATCATTACCCCACAAATAAAACTGAGGGAAGAAACTACTGAAGAGATACATCCATAGCTTTGGTTATCTGACATAGCTATCTCCAATCAGATTTCTTTTATCAAATCATCTATTGAATCATCCTATAGCAGATGGCAGTCCTGCAAAGTATATTATCTTTTCCTTATTTATAACAGTGTTGGGATTTGATATTTTTGAAGTACCTTTTATTTGCTAGAATAAAAACCTGATTTCACTGCTACCAAAAGCTGTGTGTATGTGCATGAAAGAGAGAAAGAGACAGAAAGAGAGGTATACAATCCACTGTGCTGTTCCTCCCAACTTTATATATGTCCCTTTTCCACAAGGAATAACTCTCGGGCATAATACAAAGCAATGTGGCTGTATTGACTTGTTTTTCTGAAAAGCTTTTTTTTTTTTAAGTTTATTTTTGGCTGTATTGGGTCTTCGTTGCTGTGCACAGGTTTTCTCTAGTTGCGGCGAGTGGGGGCTGCTCTTCATTGCGGTGCACAGGCTTCTCATTGTAGTGGCTTCTCTTGTTGCTGTGTGCGGGCTGTAGGCGCACGGGCTTCAGTAGTTGTGGCTCGCGGGCTTAGTAGTTGTGGCTCGTGGTCTCTAGAGTGCAGGCTCAGTAGTTGTGGCGCACGGGCTTAGTTGCTCCGCAGCATGTGGGATCTTACCGGACCAGGGCTCGAACCTGTGTCCCCTGCATTGGCAGGAGGATTCTCAACCACTGCACTACCAGGGAAGCCCTGACTTGTTTTTCTTATAGCTTTGCTGCAGGGATATCCTAACTACTCTTCTCTTGATTTTGTGTATCCCCCACCCCGCTTTCCCTTTCATTACTTCTCTGCTCTCTAGACTCCCCACCAGTACCTGAAATATTTTCCAATTCCAGACGTGTTTCTCCCTTCACCCTCGTAGTCTAGGGTGACAGAGTCTTTGGTGATAGGTCTGGTTGGTAGCAGGTGGGAGAGGAGCTGGCCAGCAGCTTTACTCCTCATTCACCCCTTTTACCTCCAGGTAGGTCTTGTCTGAGCCTAACAAAGCTTGAATAATGCTTCATGTACACAAACCCTGTACTGTTTTTGAGCCCCTGGGGGCCCAGATTGGCGGGGGGTGGTGTGGAACAGGTGTATAGGGTATAGAAAAGTCACTACCCCAAAAAAATGTTTCCAGTTTTTGCTAATGGCTAAAAACCTAGAGAAGTCTCTAGGATTTTGTGCTAGGAGAATGAAAGAAGTAGTAGGATAGAAGCTGTGAGATAATTTTATGCTGATTCAAGAAAGAGAGCACTTTCAGTCAAAAAAGATGGTGGCAGTAGAGAGGAGGCAGGCAAAGTAGTACCTGAGTCCTTCATAGGAAAGAAAGTAATGCTAGATATTTTACTTGGCTAAGTTTACTTGCTCCTCCAAGAGTCTTGCTCTCTGACATCTCAAAAACTTGGTTACACCTTGTATTCCTTCTTCAGGCTCCCAGCCTCTTAGGGAAGTGCCTGTATGTGTAGTAATTTATGATTTGCTTTCAGTTACTTTTCCTATTAAATGTTTCACAAGAGAAGGAAGTAGATTGTTCCATTGAATTCACAAACCAGTGTTTTTAGATATACGGTCTAAAATTTAATGTTTGTTCTTTACTGAAAAATGTTAAATAAAATATTAAGCCTTTTAAAATGAGGCACATGGAATCAAAACATATATTGGATTTTAATTGATTCCATTCAGAAAAGCAGGTACTTAAGAGATTCTGTATATAAAAGATTTAAAAAGTATCATTTAAATCTCTATATTAGTTAAATTACTGGTTAACTTTTAATTTTGTTGCAGAGAAATAGAATAGATTAATTAGAAGGTTAAGCAAGACTCAAAAGTGTTTCTGCTACTTAATTATTCCTAAACTTTCTGTTACATCTACCATTTTAATCTGTAAGTTGAGGCACTGGCATCTCAAAAATTGTTGAATTGGCATGTGTAGACTAGAAATAGGAAGGAAAGAAAAATATATGGCAGTGGTGATTCAGACATATCTTAATAGAAATGTTTTCCTCCTAATTACTGTATTGCAACTGTGGTATATTTTCTTGTTGATACATAGTTTTTCAGATTTTGATCAATTTGTATAATTTCTGTATTGTTTATTTTCTGTGGGTAATTTCTTTTTTCCTGGTTACCTTGGTCTTGTGGCTGAAGCTTTGGAAAGTTTATTACTCCTGTTATAATTCTATGTTTGTACAGCCATTGTGTTGAGCAGAAAGGAGTCGTTGATGCTAAAGGATGACTCTTGCCTTTGTCAGTGCCAGCCACGATCTTCTGCTCAGAGTCTAGATACATTAACAATAAAGCTGTAGAGCTCTTTTAAACCCTAGCCAGATCCTTGTTATTCTATAGCATCCTTTGAGCCCTCTACATGTCTTGTATCCTTGGTATGTAGTACTCTTTAGTTGGTGGCTTAATTAATTACAATTTTATTTAATTAATCTTTGATCTTCTTTCATGTTGTGGAAGTAATTAGTGTCACTTGATAAGAATTAAGTATGTGTTTTCACAGAATTTCATTTATCACTTAAAATTTTGTGTGAGATGTTTTCTATAGCAGATACCCATTTATTTTCTTTTACAAGTGTATTTAAAATAACACATAGCCCCCGTATTTATTAATTATTTGATAAAAGGCAATTCAGAGTCATAAAATGAATTATTTTCATTAGAAATAGGATCATCAAGATAAGTTTGCATTGTATGTTCTAAATCAATGAAAGTTATATTTACTCCCCAACCCCAGGCCCACCATTCTGCTTTTTATGGATTTGTCTACTCTAGGTACCTCATATAAGTGGAACCATATACTATTTGTCCTTTTGTGATTAGCTTATTTCACTTAACATAATGTCCTCAGGTTGTAGCATGTGTAAGAATTTCTTTCCTTTTTGAAACTGAATAATATTCTACTGTAGGTATATACCACATTTTGTTTATCCATTCATTTGTCAATGGACACTGAAGTCACTTCTACATTTTGGCTATTGTAAATAATGCTGCTGTGAACATGGGTGTGCAAATATTTGAGACCCTGCTTTCAGGAGCCAATTTACTTTTGCATTTTACTTTGGATATATGATATTTTAAAAATATAACTCATTTAGGAAAAAAGTTACAAATGGAAAGTATGATCTTTTTAAATAAAACTTTTCCTAAAATTATTTGCAGTTTCATAAGTAGCTTTATATTAATGGATTTTGTAGATTGATAGTAGTCTTTGTCTTGGATTGGGTCTCATTGGAATCCTATCTGCTATTCTACAGTGTTGATTGCAAAGAAAATGCTTGAAAAATAGACCACAGGTAACTGGATACTGGAGAAATATTTAGTAACAAAGTGTGTTTTTACATGATACTCCCCAGACTTGTAGACTCTTTCTTAAATCTAGAATTTCAATAAGAATTCTCCAAGAATGAACAAAACAAAAACACTTTTTTTGTTGTTGTTTTTGTTTTGTTTTGTTTTTACATATAATCTGTGTGTTTTTAAAGCTTCTGATTCATTTGAAATTGTGCTTAGTGTGTTATTTATAGTAGGTACCCATCTTTTCTCTGTACTGTTTTTGATATGGGAAGTACAGATTCATAAAAAGAATAAATTAGGGTCCTACTAACTGAATTAGTAAATTTTACTTTGAGTACTGACTTCCTTTCCTTGCTTTTGTCACCTAGTCCTTCAGTTGACAATTCGGTCCCTATGAAAGAGCCTTGGGAATCGTGGCTAGTTATTGGAGAATTTGTAGCATTTAACTTAGTACAGACCACTTCTCATCTAAATCACAGAAGACTTCAAGGAATATTTTTGAAGAAAAAGAGGTTCTAAACTTAACAGAATTTTGTTTTTGTAACATCTAGAGTTTTCTCATGCAAGAATGAAACAAAAGAAGTCAACCATTTGTATTTCATCATAGAAAGAGTCTCAGAAGGGGTTGGGAAAGTGTACCCTGTTAGGAGTCAAGGATGAGAAAGGCTGGTCTTCAAAACAGAAAAGGGAGAAATGGCTGGATTGAGAGATCTCCAACTCTTTCAGATTTTACTGGGGATTGATTGGAAGGTGAAAATAATGGAGCCAAAGCTTCAGAAGGTACATTAAGGAGGATAGTGAACTGTTTTGTTGTTAATGGTAATTTATCCTTGTCACATTGAGTCTTCCTTTGCAATTTTCTTAAGAATAGATCTCCTCATTTAGAATCAGATTTTAGAGGAGATTTTATTAGGATGATTTGTCACATCATTTTGATTAGTTTTGATATAATTAATGTTGATTTGATATGGTTTGATATAGTTTGATGTCTTCAGTTAAGAATAGCTACTCAGTGCTTTGATAGAAACCAGTTTTATTAACTTGAGCACTTGTTTGACTTGCTTCATTTTCTCTAACCCTTATTCACTTCGTATATTCATGGAGGCAGTACTAAACTTTAGAAAGTTGGGGGTGGGGCATTCATCTACTCTTAGAAGTAGCAGTGGGTGGAGACAGGTGGAGAGACCTAGATTATGCTCTGTTCAAAAATCTCCAAAGACCTACATTGGCAATTTATGTAGGGCATTGTATAGAGCAGTGATAAAGATACTCCCAAGTAACTTATTTCTGCAGGTTTCGGAGGCAAGGATTGATACACAGCCAGTTCCAATCAAATGCAGATACCACCCACTGAATTGTATTATCTGCTATACCAAACAAAACCCATCATTGTATCCTCTTGGATTTATATTGTTTACTTTCTTCTCTCCTTAGGTATGGATGAACGAGGAGGTACAACATCTTGGGGAACAAGTGGTCAACCAAGCCCCTCTTATGACTCATCTAGAGTAAGTTTGCTCATCAACCCTTGATTAAAATTGTAAAGATAATTTGGCAGAATAAGTAAGTTCTTTCATATGTGAGTTCTATTTCCTAAGAGAAGTGAAGATTAATGTATTTTATGGGAATATATTAGAATACCCAGTACCTTCATAGTAGCTTTAATTCTTTCCCTTAACTGTCATACTATGGGAGTTCATTTTATGTCCTACAATGAAAGAAATATTCTTGATGTTATTTCTACACCTCAACTGCTTGTAATACCCTTTACTAAAGCTGGAAGAGCTTGGAATGCCTCACTAAGTAATCTCTAAACATAGTCATTTTTCTTCTTGTATTGTTTATTTGCCTTGAGAGCTCTCAGAGGACCAGCTTCTAGTCTCCCCTTTCACGTTCTTGCTATAGTAGTCATCAGCGATTTGTATCAGGGATTCTATAGCCCTGTCTCTTGGAAGCATATCAAAACAGATACAACAGATGACGTTTCTTGGTTGGCAGTTAAGAGAAAATAGGACCAAGCTAACATGCTATACAATGAAAGGTTAAAAGTTCAGCACCTTTTACAGAAATTAAAAGAACAAAAAAATTCCCCAAAACTTTAAAAAATGAGACTGAGAGACTGAAAATTAGACCAAAGAATTGAGAATAAAATTAAAGGCTGTGCCCCCAGATTCTGCAGTAAATTGATGAGGTTAAGAGCTACCTTTTCCAAAAGGTCATACTTTGAATGAATAATGAACTATTTATTTCTCTCAGAATTAACCAAGAGAGAATAGACAAGCATAAAATTTATGGGCACTTAACTCTAGAAGCAAATTGGTTTAAGTGGAAGAAAACCTGAATAATGTGATTGGAATTCATAGTCTCCATATGGGTTACACTGTTTTGCATTGAAAAATGCTGAGTGAAAATACTTACTAAAATATGGGTTTTGCTATTATATTTCGCTGTAAATATGTTTAATTTATTTTAAATACTTGGGAGAAGAACTGGGATAGTCCTGTGGAATCCAGGAAACTGTAGAGAGAGACTGTTAAACATGGGTTTTAGTGTTTCCTTCTCTCAAATCAGTGCTGTGAAAGCTGAGTTGTAGTGTAAACAGCACTGTCCTGGGTATCACAGGATCTACTATTGACACTACTTTGAACTTGCTACTTAATCTTGGACGTGATATTTTATCTTGTGGGTAAACTGGTTGATATCCAAATTTCCTTCCACCTTTAAAATTTTTTTATTTTTTGAATAATATTGTGAATAGGAAAGATAGGTTTCCTGTTTCGATTCTGAAGTAGGGATTTTATATCTTAGAGGACAATACTAGTTGATACTGGATTATTTTCTTTCAGAGCCTTGAGTTACTGTGTGATAACATGTTATTTCTTAATATACATTAAATGGTGCCTTTGTACCTTACTTCCCTTTCAAGCTTTCAGTGTTTTTCTACTTGAGTACTGAATAGGATTTTAGGAGAAGAGACCATAATAATATATCCAAACATTTATATATTTCATGTTCCTGAAATTAAGTTTACCTTTAGAGATGGACTTCAAAGCAAATCTTGCTTTTCTTTTTGCTATTTGATCTATAGGTCAAATGTGAAATGCAGTTTTTTATTCTTAATTTGTTTTTTCAGTGTATGTTATGTACAGTGAAAAGTTAAATTGATTTTATAGTAGTTTTCTATCATAAAAATCCAGATTAATCTCCAGATATCCCATACAGCCATACACACGCGAACACACACACACACACACACACACACACACACACACACACACACACACACACACACACACACACACACACACACACACACACACACACACACACACACACACACACACACACACACACACACTATATTCACACACATTTTTTTCCCTGCCTGGCTACTGAGTGATCTGATAGAACAGTGATTTACCGTCCTCCTTTCTTTTTGTTCCCAGTGAAATCTACTCTTCCAATAACTTTTTTCCTTTATCCTAGTCATGATTCTGTGTTAGTCAAGATGTTATATTTTATTTACAATTTCAAACCATTTATTTCTCCCCTGAACTCTTCTCATCAGGGAGAGACATTTATGGTTATCTTTGAAGCTGTCCTCAGCACTCCTTTATAGGAAGATTGTCAACTTTCTGAGTTTTATTATTAAATACCTTTTACCACCTTGACCATGTTTTTCATAATTATGAGTATAGATGGATACAATTTTGTTAATAAGAATCTCAGTTGAACAAAGTACTTAATTCTCGTTAGTATTTTAATACAGTGAGTTTTTAAAATTTAGAAATAAATAATGATATTGACCAAAAGCTAGTTTTGACACATTGTTAGTAAAATTCAGTTTAAGCTTTAATGAAATTGCAGATGCCTTTGTAGAAATTATGTGAATGACATTTATTTAGACTTTACTATATTGTATAAATAACACACTTCCATCACGGAAAATCTCATTTAATAAATAATTTGATTTTACATTAATAATAGAAAAATTTTTAATTTTACTTTTTGTGGTACGTCGTGATAAAAAGGTATCTAAAAACTGCAAAATGGGGGGCTTCCCTGGTGGTGCAGTGGTTGAGAGTCCACCAGCCGATGCAGGGGACACGGGTTCGTGCCCCAGTCCGGGAAGATCCCACATGCCACTGAGTGGCTGGGCCCGTGAGCCATGGCCGCTGAGCCTGCGCGTCTGGAGCCTGTGCTTCGCAACAGGAGAGGCCACAGCAGTGAGAGGCCCGCATACTGCAAAAAAAAAACTATAAGGGAGAAAGAAGAATTTTTTTGTAGTACTGTAAGCAGTATTTAGCATATGAACTCTATTAATACTGTATTACTATGCATTTTAGTGTACAAGATTGGCTATACAGATTCATGAAGGTTGAGATCAATATTTATTTAACAACTTTTCAAAAAAAACTATAAGGGAGAAAATAATTTTTTGCAGTACTGTAAAGCAGTATTTAGCATATGAACTCTATTAATACTGTATTACTATACATTTTAATGTACACAACTGGCTATACAGAATCATGAAGGGTTGAGATCAATATTTATTTAACAACGTTTCAAGGAGAATTTTTTCTCTTTATACTTTTTGCCTAATAGGTCCTGACTTTAATTTTGATGAAGATACCATTCTGCTCTAGTAACCTTGATGCATAAGTGAGTTCCACTTATGGAAGTGTGTGGCTAAGAGGCCACAAACTTCTTTTCAGTGTTTCACCCTATGCCCATTTTCAGAAGTAAGAAAAGTCACTACAGCAGAGCTCTTTCTAGTGTGTCTTCCCTGTTTTTCCCAAAACCACCAGAAAAGTAGCCTCATAGCGTACAGGTGGTTGGTTGAGTTTCCGGTTATCAGAACTACCCACAGCACAGTTGACCTACTCCCCACCTGTGCAGAACAAAAACACACACGTGAACAGATAAAAGCATCATCATGATTGAATAGCGCTTCTATTTTCAGAAATTTGTGAAAGTGGTGATTGAATTTAAAGCACCAGAGACTGAAAGGAGCGATTAATCTCAGATAATTTAGACATGGGCAGAGGTATAATTAATTAATGACTTTGTCCCCTCCCTCCCTTATTTTTTATTCTTTCCTACAAATGAATGTTTTCTATATTTGACCTTTGTAACCAGGCATAAAGGCCAGAGAATATCATGATTTTTCTTATTTTCTACAGTGTTAATGATTTATTCTAGTTTCAGATTACCCCCCAACCCCCCCCCCCTCTTTAGGAGGCAGTGATTAAGAGCACATACTCTGGGGCCAGACTACCTGGGATGAATCCCAGCTCTGCCACTTACAGCATGTGTGATTCTTGTCCAGTTACTTAAATTTACTGTACCTCAATTTACTCATCTGTGAAATGGGGATAATAATAATTACTTTACAAGGTTGTTGTGAGAATTAAATGAGATACATGTACAGTGGGCAGTGCTTAGATCAGTGTCTGGTACATAGTGAGTGTTCCATAAGTGTTGGCTTTAATCTTATATATGTCAGAATTTATCAACTAGATTTATTTGTAACAAAAAAGCTTAAATGAATGAATACATTTGCAAATGTGCTGCATTCTAAGTGTAATGAATAAGAATTGTTTTCTGATTCAGTCATGCTTATTAATACTATACTTTTACTTCTTTTATATTTGTAAAGGACATAAATAAAATTGATTTCCTTTCCCCTGCAATTTCTTTCTTGGGAATGCAGAAGTCTTCTGAGAAACTTTGATATAAAAGTTTTTGTCTGTATAATGCTTTATATATAATGAATGCTCTGTATGTGTTTGCTGAATACAATCAGATTGAGGAAGAATCATTAGATATACTAGATTAATTGCGTTTGGAGTTCGAGGAGGGGAAAGAACCGAAATTGATACAAACTGGTGAAGCTTGAAGTAGGTGGTGGTGGTATTAATTAATGGTTATAGGGCTTTCTTCTGTGCTTACAAATTATTGCCCTGATTGATGACACTGCTTAGTGAAGCATTTTATTTAAGATCACAGCCTCTGAAGAGTTGTGCTCTGTGACCTTGGACAAATTACATAACCTCTTTGTGCCTCAGGTTTCTAATCTCTATAATTATGATAATCTTACAGATACTTTGTAGGATTTTGGTAAAGATGGAGTATAATAATAGCTATGAAGTATTTCATTTATTGATACAATAAATGAAAGCTGCTGTTACTATTATTACCACCATTATTATTTTCTCCAAATATCTAATATTTTATTATGTATTTTCATGCTTATATTTCCTCATGTACAAATTCTGTTTCAAAAATATTGTCTGATCATTTTAGTTTACGGAAATTCCAAGGGGCCATGTCATCTTGGTTTTCCTGCCCTTTTA
The DNA here is from genome assembly GCF_964374135.1 of Grampus griseus. NCBI lineage: Eukaryota > Metazoa > Chordata > Mammalia > Artiodactyla > Delphinidae > Grampus > Grampus griseus. The sequence continues at coordinate 100,624,908 of NC_139018.1, forward strand.
AGCTCTGCTACCCAACCTAGGCCAAGCTCACAGTGCCGAAGTACCGTTGCAGTTTATACCCTGGGCAAGGGGTTATGAGAGGGCTCATAGGAAAGAGAAGTCTTTCTATTGATACTCTTTCCTACAATACAGAGTTTTGCATTCCTTAATTTAAAAGGTATGAGTTCACTGGTAGGTAACCACTAATAGAAATTATATTTATAGGTACCATCAATGCCCAGGAGTTGGCAGTTTAATCATAAGTATTTTCAGGTTACATATAACCCATTGTGGTAGTTATTTTTCGAAAAGGAACAACATTCAATTGAGTAGAGTTTGAGTGCTTATTTTTTCTAATTGCTAAGTTTCTACCATGGTTTTCCCTTCTCTTTATTTTATTTTTTATTTTTTTTTGGCCATACACGGGCCCCTCACTGTTGTGGTCCCTCCCGTTGCAGAGCACAGGCTCCGGACGCGCAGGCTCAGCGGCCATGGCTCACGGGCCCAGCCAGTCCGCGGCATGTGGGATCTTCCCGGACCGGGGCACGAACCCGTGTCCCCTGCATCGGCAGGCAGACTCTCAACCACTGCACCACCAGGGAAGCTCCCCTCCCTTCTCTTTATAATATGGTTTGCAGAATGAAACAATCTTGCTCGTGTTGTTCTTCCTTCCCTCCCCATTTTGCAATATTCAAATTTTGAAAGCTAGAAGAATTTTCAAAACTAGAAGGTGTTTTATTTATATCCAGTCCTTTTAGTTCGTAGAGGAGGAAACTTAAGAGAGTATGAGATTTGGCTAGGTTGAGATGTGTGCTGTTGATACAAAATACACATGAGATTTGGTCAGAAAGTTTGCCTAGTTAATGACAGACTCTGGCCTAGAACTCACATATTCTGAATTCTGTGCTAGTATTTTTAACCCCCTTACCTTAGAATTTCCCAACTCAAAGAATTGTCTTAAATTTTCTGCCATATACTGAAGGAATGGGAGGAGAGAGAGGACAAAGGTGAAAAAAGAAGAGAATCTGCAATTGATAAAGAGGGCATTGGACATTATTTGATTTTTTAAAAAATTTGCCTGGCAGGTATAGTGTTTCATGAGGCAGAATAGTGTACAATTTAAGAGCTTGAATGTTGAAATCAAGATGCCTGTGCTGTTTCTGGCACTCCTATTTCTTAGCTGTATGACTCTAGGCACGTTGCTTCTCTTTGCCTCAAACATTTTTTTGCTTTTCCCTTTTGCACTGGTTGTGGGGGCCGGAGGTGGTGGATACTAATAATAACTACCTTACTGAAGTTCCGGACTTAGGCCTATTAGTGGAGAAGGGGAAAACCAGTTATGTGGTGATGAGTTGGCTTTAAAATACTTAGCTTAGCTGCTGTGTATGACTCAGCACAAAATAATCTCAGGGACTTTCTGTTAAGGGATAAATAGTTGATATGTTTTGAGTTCTTTCATTGTAAACATACTGTGTGACTTGTGCTACCTGTTGCAGTGAAGGGATATGAGGGTACAGTTTATTTAAAAAGCACCAGCAGTGGTCATTTCTCAGATCAGCTGTCAGGAATACATGTGGATGGCAGCCTGAAAGACCAGATCAGGTAGAAAAATGAAAATATTAGGGTACAAGGATTCAGAATTTGTTCTAGATTTCTGAGAGTCATACATAAAGCCATAGATTAGGTACTTGGGTTAAAGGAAACAAAAATAAATAAAAATTCAACTAGAGTAAACATAGAGCTTTCAGATTCTATGGACACTAAAATGAGTCCGAAAGGTTATCTGTATCCATTTAATGTTACTTCTCTAACAACTCTGGACCATTTCTGTCAGATGTGGCTAAAGGGATCTTTAATTTTGCTTAGTGCTCTCTCCATTCTTAGCAAGTATTCAATATCTGTTCCTTCATATATATGGAAGAGTTTGGCTAATAACCACTTTGAAGTTTGATGGGTAGCAAGTTGGAGATGGCATAATAGGGGCTTAATTCCCTTCAGATGTTATCTATGCAAAACAAACAGAGGTCATTCTGACTCCAGAAAGGGTTATACTGGGTGGAGTTTTGAGAGAACCTGGTGTGTAGTTCATTTACATTTGACAGTAGGGGCCTTGGGAGTACCTAGGAGCAGAGAGAACATGTTGTTTTCTTCTCCCAGCAGAGCACAGTGGCATGAGAGCTACCCTTGTAAATAAGGATGACAGTGTTGTCTGCCTGCTTTTAAGGAACTTGCTCTTTCTGTGGTTCCCCAGTTTTACCCTGCTGAGATTTGTAGATGCACTCAGTTTCTGAAATGTCAAAAGTGAATAAATGTGTATCTTAGAGTTCAGGAAATATGGTTGGAAATACAAGTCATACTTACCAAGTCATCTTTATTTTCAATAAACTGTAAAACTTTAACTCTTTTAAGGCAGCAGTGAGAAGCTCTAATTAGGCAACAAATAATTAATTACCAAAGTAATTTCACTGATTACCATGAGATTACAGGAGAGGGAGAAATTCCTTTGAGTGGTCAGGAAAGACTTAATAGAATAGGAAGAGTTTGAGTAGAATATTGTAGGACAAACAATATTTGTGTGAATAAGGTTGAAAGGAAGACAGCTCTTTCTGGAAATGTAGAATGATGGGACCACAAGTTACAGAGGCACCAAAATCACAAACTTTAGAAAATAGTAAATCACCTTGCTTGGTAGGTGAATAGTGTGATAAGGCAGATAACCTTTCTGTAGAAGAAATAAAGTCTATCCTTTGAGAAATAGAGAACCAATTAAAAATAAACTTTGACACAGGGAATGGCACAAAGGGTTTTATAAATATCAATATACTGTGGTATGAAGGATGGATCCAAACACAAGAAATTGGATAATCTGATATGATGTTACTACACAGGCCCACTTAGGATGAAATAAGACTTAGATTGGGATGATAGGATCAAGATCACAAAATATTGGAGAGAGGAGAGATGTCACAAAGGAAAAAGAAACTGGCACACTTGGTGAATGAAGAAAATATGAAATCATGTAGACTCACTACCCCCAGAGAATGATGACTCCTGAATTAAACTCCATGTGTTTTATTTAGCCTTTGACAAGTTAGTTGTGGTTGTGTTATACAACTACCAGATTGTTTGATTTTGATAAATAGCTTCCCTTACAAATGGGAAAATCTAGTTGTGTGAATAAAAAGTAAATAAAATAGTTTTTACTTACTGTCCCGCACTTGTCAGCGTTGATGGGTCATAAAGTTCACTCCCTTAGAGCACATATTTTCTCTAGATTGTTTACTGTTTGCATTGTTTTTATTTTTGAGGGGGATAATGGTATAGGTTTTATAGCTACTAGGGGATCAAATGCAATAATTAGAAAGGACACACAAATTTTGAAATAGTATTTTATGCCTCTTGATCTCAGGTACAAAACACGAGATGAAGCAGTTAAATAGCAAAGCAAGACAGGAGGGACAGAGAATTAAAGTAAGTGTTTTCTATATATTGCATCTATGTTCCCATTAATCTCTGTTTTGTTATGTAACTGCTCCTTCTGAATGTTCTGAATGTGAAGAAAACTATGGGTAAGAAAAGGGTGTATTTTAAAGTTAGGTTCAAATAAACCCATGAGAGAAAATGTTGTTTGTTACTCTTGGTCGTATTCAAACAGCACCTGCCTATAAATTGTAATCGTAATGTTTTTGGATAAGGAGAAATTGGGTTAAGATGATGTAAGCTCCTTTAAATCTCTTGCTAGCAGATATTTAAAATGAAAGAAATCACATAGCTATCAGATTGTCCACTTTCCCATTTTTAAGCCAGTCAAACCTATTTTTTCAGTTTAGCCATTCAACAGGGACAATGCCTGTTGAGATGCTCTAACGTAGATCTTTTGGAAAGAGCCTGTATGTCAGTTTCTCACCTCATTGTGAGTTTCATTTAACTTTGTATGCCTGTGAAATAGCATCTTTATCAGGATTGATCTTTACAATTCTCTTTTTTTTAAATCTTCTCAGTGTTGGGTCTTTAAAGTTAACAAGTGGAAGTCAAAACATAATAATCTTTGAATCTCTCTTACATCCTTTTTTGTAATTGTTGAGGATTTATTTTCTGACAGCTTTTTAAAAAAGTTATTTTCTATAAATTTAAATGTTTCTTATTCATGAGAAAATAATGGAGGGTAGATTCTGGCAGAATACATTTTTAGACCTGCTTAGCCTGTTTTAATTAGTAACAATATTTACAACTACCATTTGTCACAATATAGTTTAAAACCTTTCACATGTTACCTTTTTTAAGCTTCATACCAGCTCATCAAGAAGCCATTTAAAAAATCCCATCCATTTTAGAGGTGAAGAAATTGAGGCTCAGAGAAGGTAGATAACTTACCAGATATTAAGCACACAAGAGTAGTAACCAGGCAGTATGATTTTAAATTACTGTCCCTTTGGACCATATCACACTTGCTGAAGTTTAAGAGAGACCCCAAAATAGTTGTTATCACTACTTGTCCAGGACTTTGACACATACTCTAGAAGTTGTAAGATGATGTCACTATCATTATTTATTATAAAAATATTATTCACATTTTATACATTAAAAATATAAGCCATGGAATGAATCAGATAAATTTGCTTCCTGGTATCACCACTGTATTTGACCTTGGAAAGGATAAAATAACTTAATCTCTGAGCCTCAGATTTCTCATCTGCAAAGAGATTTATCTCATAAGAAGTGTGTGAGAATTAAGTAGAGGCATAAAGTATTTAGCACATATGTGTAATTTATTAAGAAGTCTGTAAGTGTTCCTCTTTTTACAGTCAGTCTCATGAAAAGTTACTCCATTTTGATATAAAACCATGTTAAGAATTTTACAAGTCTTGGATGCTCCTTAGAAAGACAGCTGTTTTGAATTCCTGGAGTATGTCCTGAACAAGATGGGGGACCTGTTGCAGTTTTTAAATGCCCACCAAGAGGTCCTATAAGGAAAAGTTAATTATGTTTATAAAATTGAAATTATTGGAAAAGTTCATTACAGATGAACAGATCTTGGGATTTGGAGATTATTGGGAAAAATAAAATTGGCCAATCCAGGTTCTTATGAACGTAGATTCTTATTAATCTACATTCTTATGACAGAATGTAGATTTTAAAAGAGGAGGCTTCAGTTAATTCCTCAAATCTGTTTGAAAGGTATCTACCTCACAAGGTAGTGATCCTCAATGAGCTTATGTATGTCAAAGGCTTAGCATGATCAACTAATGTCAGTTCCTTTTGTGATGTACTTTTGTTATATATTCTAACATTTTTATTCTGAGAATAAGAAGTTCGGACTGTTTTCCTTCAACATATTGAACAGATACTTAATCCTTTGTGCTGTCAAATGAAGTAATTATTTTCATGTGGTTTTATATCATTATCAATCTGCTGCTTTTTGCATGAAGCAATCATGTTCCTGGTGTATAGTATAGGAAATTATTTAGTAATTGAGCAGTGAAATATCACCTGTACTGAACCAAATGTCTTCTCTGCATTGGTGATACCATGAAATCTTATTAAGTTTAGACTTTTCTGAGTTCTTGCTCTGTAAATATTTTCTTCATTTTCCAGTAACCCTACCTTGCTCTCTTAGATCACTTTTCCTCAGTATCTTCCTTCCCAGTTTAGAATTTTACAGTCGTCTCTTGGGTGTCCATATTTTAGTTTGTGCGCTGTTCACATGAAAATCCTTTTTTCTCCCACTTTTTTTTTACTTATGAAGCACTTATTGAGATTTCACTATTTTCTAGTCACTGGCATTAGTTGGGCAGAATGAAAATGAGCAGTCCACATTTCCTGGGCAAAAGGAGTGTTCCTTCTCATGAGAAAAACAGATGGTTATACCACAGAATGATAAAAGTTGTAGTAATGAAGGCCCAGCGAGAGTAGAAGCACAAAAATATAAGCAATACTTGGTTATAAAACCTCCAGGGCATATCAAGTGAAAATGATGTTTTGTAATACAAAGAACAGAGGACTGATGAGTTACTTATTCTGGACTTAATTCCTAACATGTAAAACAAAAATTTTTGAACACTATCAGAGTTTCTAGAACTGGGCTCAATAGGTTATTAATAAACAATATATAAATACAGAGCTCTGTGGTCCAATATATTTATGTATTATTGAGTTAAAGAAAATTAGATTTCCTTGTTGGTATTAGGTGTCTCAGTTTTTAATATTATTGTAAATTATAAATCTTTAAGAAAGGAATAGAATATACTTCTTCTCACATTTTTTTTTCCTACCGTGGAATCCTTCTGTGTTACATATGAATTGTTTGACTGATAGTAACAGTCTCAAGAAATAGTAAATTAGACAGTTTATATACTTAACTATTAATTTAGATCCGTGATCCATTGCACGTTCAGTTTTGGTTAAGTATAAAGTCAGGGTCAAAATTGATTTTTTTGTTTGTTTGTTTTTTTGGCATAAGAGTATCCAGTTTTGTTGGCACTGTTTGTTGAAAAGATTGTCCTTTCCCCCACTGAATTCCCCTGTTATCTCTGTTGAAAATCAATTAACTGTGTATGTGAGGATCAATTTCTGAACTCTCTGTTCTGTTCCACTGATTATTTTTAAACCTTTACATCGATACCATATTATCTTGATCACTGTACCTTAAAATACATCTTGATATCAAGTAGTGTAAGTCATCCAACCTTAATTATTCTGTTTCAAAATTGTTCTTCCTATTCTAGGTACATTACATATACACTGAAACATTTTCAACCAGCATATCTGTTTCTAGAAAATCTTCTGGGGTTTTAGTTGCATAGAATCTCATCAGTTTAAGGGGAATTGATATTTTAGCAATGTGGAATCTTCTGATCAGTGACTATGGTATAACTTTCTCTTAAGTCTTCTTTAATTCCTGTTAGTAATGTTTTATAGTTTTCAGTGAACACATATTACACATCTTTAGTTTATCACGAAATAATTTTTGATGCTGTTATAAATGTAAATTTCTGGTTGTTCATGCCTTATATAAAAACTATAATAAGTTTTGGTATATTGACCTTATATCCTGCACCTTGCTAAACTCACTAGCTGTAGTAGTTTTTTTGTACATGCTGGAGGATTTTCTGTTTGGATAATGAGAATTTAACTTTTTCTTTTCCAATCTGGATTTTTTCCCTTTATTGAATTGGTTATGATTTCTTGTACAGTGTTGAATAGAAGTGATAAGCGCGGATAGCTTTGCCCTGTTCTTGATGTTGGAAAAACAACCAGTCTTTGGCCATTAAGCATGACATTAGTTATACGTTTCATTCATGTGATTTATTAGATTGAGGAAATTTCCTTTTATTCCTAATTTGTTGAGAGTATTTATCAAAAATGGGTGTTGGATTTTATTAAAATAATTTTTTTGCATCCATTGAGGTGGTCATATGGATTTTCTTTTGTAGTGTGTTACTGTGGGATTATATTGATTACTATTTTTAATTTTAAACCAACCTTGCATCCCTGAGATAAATAGCACTGGATTACTATGTGTTGTTCTTTTATATATTGTTGAATTCAATTTGCTAAAATGTTGTTAAGAATTTTTATATTTGAGTAATACTGATCTGTATGATTTTTTTTCCTTGTACTGTCAGTCAGAATTTGATATCATGATAATAGTGTCCTCAAAGAATGAGTTGAGAATTATTACTTCCATTTTAATTTTTTGACAGAATTTATGTAATGTTGGTATTATTTCCTCTTTAAATATTTGGTAGAATTTACCAGTGAAGATATGTGGGCCTAGAGTTTTCTTTGAGAGATGGCTTTTAATTTTAACTTTATTAGTAGATAAGAACTATTCAATTTTTTTCTTGAGTGAGCTTTGTTAGTTTGCGTATTTTAAGAAATACATCCATTTGTCCATTTCATCTAAGTTGAATTTATTGGCATAAAGTTGTTCATAATAATTCTCTATTACCTTTTAAATATTTATATTAGTTATCTCTTGCTATAATAACAAATTACTGCAATTTTAGTGGCTTAAAATAGTACACATTATGGACTCACAGTTTCTGTGGGTGAGGAATTAGGTATAGCTTAGCTTGGTCCTTTGTTTCAGGGTCTTTTATAAGACTGTAAGCAAAGTACTTGCCAGAACTGAAAGACTGATTGGGGAAGGATCTGCTTCCAAGATCGTGTGTTTTTTGGCAGGATTCAGTTCCTTTTGGTTTGTTGAACTAAGGATCAAAGTCCCCTGTTGGCTGGAAGCTGCCCTCAGTATCTTGCCAGTTGGGCCTTTCTGTCATGGCAGCTTACTTCATCATAGCCATCAAGGGAAGAGGGGTCTGCTAGGAAGATAGAAGGCACAGTATTATGAAGCCTAATTATGGAAATGGCATCCCATCACTTTTGCAATATTCTTTTGATTGGAAGCAAGTCGCTTAGGCCAGGTCACACTGAAGAGGAATGGCTTATATAGGGGTATGAATACCAGAAGACATAGATCATTGAGGGCCATCTTAGAGTCTGCCTGGCACAGCATTTGTAGGATCTGTAGTTAAAATCCCCACCGCATTCCTGATATTGGTGAATTGTTTCTTTTTCTCCTGATCAGTATGGCTAGAGGCTTATCTCTTTTACTGACATTCTCGAAGAACTAGTTTTTGTTTCTTTGGTTTTCTCAATTGTTTTTCTGCTTTCAGTATGTTTGACTTCTACTCTTACCTTTACTTTGAGTTTAGTTTGCTCTTTGTTTTTTAGTTTCTTAAGGTGGAAGTCGTGGTCATTGATTTGAGATCTTTCATCTTTTCTAACAGGCATTTAGTACTATAAATTTTCCTCTGACCATGGTGTTACCTGCATCCCACAATTGTTCCTATTTTCTGTTTTCATTTCATTCAGTTCAAAATACTTTATAATTTTATTACTGAATGAATCAGATCCCGCCACTTCCCGCTTACAAAATCAGTTACAAACTTACAAACAGTAGAAAAGAAAGGTGCTCTTAATCAGAATGCCAGCAATCTGGGCAGATGGTGGACTCAGCATCCCCCACAAACCACCTCCGAAGATTCTGCTCAGCCATGAAACTTTTAAAGAGAAGGAGGGAAGTAATCTCAGTTAATCGTTGAGATAGGGGGTCAGAGTCATCATCATCCCGCCACTGCTCGCAGGCTCGTTGACTTCTTGTGATTTTCCTCTAGATGTTATCTTGTTCACACAGTTTGTTCAGGAGATGACTGAAGGGGAAGCTAAGGGAGAGATCTGGTCATCTTCATTTCTACATTTCATTGCTTATTCTTCATTTCTTTTTCTTTGATCTATGGAAAGAACCGACAAGTTAGACAAGGTATTGTGTGTTAAAAGATTTGAAAGGTGTGCTTGGGCCAGAAATGAGTAGAGCATGGTGGCACCTGGTTTAAAAGTTAGTTACAATATAGCTTTGCTAAAGTGACAAGAAAAGGGGCTTCCTGCTGAGGGTGGTTTCCTGCAAAGAGCTGCTTACAAATCCCCACTTGTCAGAACATCATTTCATTTCTGTGGGGTTAGGGGTGAAGGTCTGTCTTGTAACTTCTTCATGCTGACATAGAGTGCTATATTCTCAGAGTGGAGGGTGTCAGCATGGGTCTGTAGCATCTCTGCTGATGATTTTAGTTGTCTGCTTATATATATGGGTGAAGAAAGCTACAATTACTTTGATGCCCACAAAGAAATAGATTATTATGAGCAATAATGTTAATCCCATTCTCTTGAGGCCAGTTCTTGGAATTGTGCTAGCCATAGATTCAATATTGCTCAAGCTGGAGCAGCTTATGTCATGGCTACAGTCTGGTCATCGTGCAGTTAGCTTTTTTCCTGTGGTAGCAGTTATAGTATCTGTAAAACAATTCAGGAGTGTGCATCAGACACTGAGTCTGTGACTCTGTTGTCATAATCATTAACTGCTCAGTTTTGTACTTGGGGTGGGGGTGGGGGGTCCTGCTCTGTTCCAATTTTCCTATTGCTTTCTTCCTTGACCCTTGGGTTATTTACAGTTATATTGTTTAATTTTGAAATATTTGGAGATTCTGTAGATATGTTTTTATTATTGATATTTAATTTATTCCATTGTAGCCAGAGTACATGCTTTAGTTCTTTGTGTAAATCTGTATTTCTGTCTCGTGTTATTTTCCTTTTGACTGAAGAACTTCCTTTAACATTCCTCATTGTGTAGGTCTGGTACTGATAAGTTTTTCATGTTCCATGTGTCTGAAATATTCTTAATTTTTTGTACAAGGTATAGAGTTCTAAGTTGCCATCTCTTTTCTTCTTCTCCTTCTTCCTTTTCCTCCTCTTCTCCCTGTCTCCTGCCTCTCCCCTTCCCCCCAGCAATCATAGGATTCACTTTGTTTCCCCTCTCTCAGGGATCACTGTCCTGCACTGACCATGTCCAGTGTCTCAAAACTCCTGCTTAATGTATTTTGTTTATTTTTTTATTGTTTCAAGTGTGAGGGTTAATCTGGTCTGTTACTCCATCTTGTCTGGAAGTGGAAGTGGAAATGTAGTTTTTAGTTAAGCTAGTCTGACAGGGACCATGGATTTGCTTCATCAGTAGGAGCCCTATGAGTAGCATGTTATAAATGAATGGAGAAGTGAAGCCAGCACTATTAGCTTTTCCTGCACAACACTGAAAGTACTGGCTTATTCAAGAGATCTTTGGAATTTTGATACCCTGTTTCACTATTGTGTAATTGCTTTCCTTATTACCAACTGTCCCCAAATATTTGTCTACTGATACTTTGTAATCAGAAACCAAAAATATGTTCTTTAATATAGTAATATTAGATATCTGCCACTGACTAGCTGTGTGATCTTAGGTCTGCCCCTTGACTTCCCTGAATCTTTTTTCCTTGTCTCTGAAATAAGTCCTCTGTCATAAATAAATCATTTTCAATCAGGGTTTCCAGATTCTGAAAAGGTAGTGGTAATGAGGGGTTCATGATTTATTTTAAAATATAGTAAATAGTCTAATCCAGTAGTTTACCTAGTGTGTTCCAGGGACCTCTCGGTGTTCCTGAGACCCTTTTAAAGTGCTTTCAGGTTAAAACTATTTTCTTGATACTACTAAAACTTTATTTGCCATTTAAGTATTATTTTCCTGAATGTAATATGGAATTTCTAAATGCTACATGATATATGATGATGTATGCCCTGACAGTTCTTGTGCTTTTAAAATTTCTCAGGTTTAATTTCTCATATGGTAAATATCAGTGGATATGTCCTACATAAAGAAAAGCTTTTTGGTGTTCTCTATTTTTTAAGAGAAAATATTTTTTATTCAAGAGGTCCTGAAACCAAGGGATTCTGAGACCTTGAAAATGGCTGGCCCAATAGAAATTATTCTCTATTTACGTACATATTCTACTGCCAGATTTCTTGGTGCTGGAGATTTAAAAAAAAAAAAATTAGTGGCTAACATTAAGTCATCTGCTGTCATAGTTCCCAAGTTTAAATCAGTTCTCTACCACTCTCTGACCCTGGGAAAGTTTTTTAAATTCTCTAGGATAAAATTTCCTCATCTATGAGATGGAGAAAATATGGTATCAATATATAGTTTAAATTAACTGATATAATACCTGACAGCCCTTAACACAGTGCTAGCATATGGTAGTCACTCAGTAAAAGTTAGCTGTGATGCTTATGATGCCACCAGAGGTGTGCTTATTGACATTTTTGTTTTCTGGGTATCAGCGTTTCATTTTGTCTTAGGGCATTCTTAGCTCTTAATGCAGTATTTCTTCTGCCTTAATGGCACTGCTTATTCTGCTTTGAAGCTGTGCTGGCATGTTGCCATATTCTAAACTACACCCAACCCAGGAAGTTTAACTTAGAAGTTGGCAGACTGGCTTGGGCTTCTTTTAAAATATCACGGGTCGTGACAACTTGTCCCTTAAACTAATAGGGAATCTAATATTAGTAATTAAGCCTTTGGAAGCTATAATGTGAAACATATGAGGCTCAGACTTCATACAAAAATTACTCAGTTTATTAAAACATTTTCAGATATTGTCTCTTTCTTCTTCCGAACTGTGAGCTCCTTGAAGGCAAAGACTGTTTTATTCATCCTTGTATTCTGGCACTTAGCACGGTGCCTGATACATTACTGGCAGTAGTACTTACATATACCTATGCATTGTCACACTCCCATATGCACATTTTGACCTCTTTAATTTCATAAGTAACTAGATTAAAATGATATGAAAAGACAGGTAAAAGAAAAAAGAGGTAGTTATAGGGAAGAGGAAAACAAGAAGAAAGTTAAGAGTACAGACAAGAAGATCCCCTCTCAGAAGTGTTGATAAACACACCTGTTGGCATCTACAATAGAATTTAATAGTACACACTGAAAACGTAAGAACTCAAAGCAGACAAGCAGAAAAAAGAGAAAAATCAATTTAAGTTACTGCTATGAATGAAATTGTCACATTGGATTAAGTAGATGATAATTCAGTTTCTGCCACTATTAGCCATGATATCTAAGCAGCACATCTCCCGATCTCTCTTAGGAGGTATATAAAAGAAGACTGGTAGTACTGTGAACTAGTACTGATTATCAAAGAAATGCTGGTCTCCTATTTTTCTCAGTATCTGAAAATTTTATATGATGTGCAAATGTACTTATCTAATCTTATATTTTTGTAAGTATCAGAAAAGTTTGTACTGGGTGCAAATATAGTAAAACAGTATCAATTTAGACTAAATGTCTGAATTACTGTATAATTTTACTTTTAAGGAAATAACTATGTTCTTTTTACTTTTAATTATGTGTATTAGCTAGAAGTATTCTAAGAAATTAATGCCACTTAAATTTCCTTGTCAATTTCATTTAACTGGATATGTAGAATACACATACACACATCAGAGCCAAGTTTTTCTCTAATAATAGATAGCTATTTGTTTGATTGCAACTTGATGAAGTTGCTGGTTTGTGTTTTATTACCATGTTACATGAAGAATACTGTCCTTAGGCAGTAGAATCATGGTCATGGAGTGAGATGCTTCCACTGAGAAGCATTCAAAACTCATACTAACTGAGGGGACAATAGATTCACCTCTGCTTCTCATACTCACTCTACGGTGCATGCTTTTCTTAGTAGAATGAAAGAGGGGTGGAACTGTTTTTAGTACATTAATTTTTTTTCTGCTTTCTTTTTAATGAATTCACATAATTTGGTTAGATAAATATATGTATGATATGAGTAAATTATGATATCTAGACATTTGAGTAGCCACAAAAGTCCTGCTTTTAGTGATTAAAAAAAGTTGGTTTGCTCATATTCAAATCTAGTATATGTTTTTCACATTGGTGAATGAGGGCTCCCCGAAGGGGTCACTACTCAGCAGTATGTTGGAGTTACTCAGAGAGAGGCCTTGCTGGTTAGGCAACTGATGGAAAAGGAGATACTTCACGTGCTGATTCTTAAAAGCAAGGAGGTTGACAACATGCAAAAGTGAGTAATGGGTCTTTATTAAAGTGCCGTGAAAAGGGAGGGTAATGTATTTAGAATTTAATTCCTTTGATCTCCATAGCAGTAAAGGCTAATCTAGAAAAGTTTCTTTACATACAGCTTTGAAGTGTTAACATATGGATGGGAAATACAGTGATTCTAAAACTGCAGTTGTAGGATATTTATAGACAAATATAATTTTTTTTATCTTTATTGGAGTATAATTGCTTTACAATGGTGTGTTAGTTTCTGCTTTATAACAAAGTGAATCATTTATACATATACATATGTTCCCATATCTCTTCCCTCTTGGGTCTCCCTCCCTCCCACCCTCCCTAATAGACAAATATAATTTTTAAAATGCTTTCTTAAATTAAGAAAGAGAAGCTTTGTCAGAAATATTTTAAATGCTTTGTCAAACAAAAAAATTCTAAAGTTAAAAATGAGGGATTGTTCAAAATCCAAGAAAAACTTGCTGAGTTCTTTCTCTAAGCTACTCATTTAGTATTGAAGTCTCTGCTAAGAGGACCAGGCTTAGTTTTCAGAAGCCCATTTGTCATTAAAAAGTCATCTCTAAAAGTTAGGTTTTGTTTATCAGATATTTTCAGAGTAGTTACACCTGCCTCTCATATCTGATGGTGATGCCTTTCTGCTTTTCAAAGGAAGTCCTGACATTTCAGCTGCTACGAACACTGCAAGAAAAACTGTATAGATCAGAAAATAGGGGCACTACCATCCTTTGGTATTACGTAGAAATAAAAATTTCTTTTTTGCCCTTTCTTTGTTGGAATATCCATATGGTACCTGTGGTCCTCTAGCCAGGTAACCACCTTGGGTTTTGAAGATCTAGGAACTGAAGAAGGGGACGATGGGTTTGTGTATAACTAATCCTTGTACATTCAGTTGCTATATCTGGATAGCTTCATTGCTGCAGAACAAATCACAAATTCCCTAAGGAAGACTAGATGCCTCATCTGATACTTTTTCTCTGGTTGAGCCTCAGGTTGAGGTTGGATTTCATTCAGGCTGTTACCCTAAAGATTTTTATCTCTGTGGGAATATATATATATATATATTTGCAATTTTCATTGCCTAACAACTTAGGTCATTCAGATGTCCCCTTTAGTTTATTGGAATGGAGTTACACAGTTTTTCTCTAGAATTTTTCTCCCCATTTTGTTATAATGAATAATAATTCTTAACTGTAATTGCCAAGTTATTATCATAAACTCCATCTTAAGGAGGGAACTCAACTGCTGGTCCTAATGGTAGAAATTTGCTTCTAGGTTTGTTGGAGCCTCTGTTTGCATTCTCTTTACACCGAAGATTGCTGCAGTTTATTACTACCTTGGGCAAGGGGAATGTTCTTCAGGAGGAATGAATGCCTGTACTGGATATCTACTTACCAAAGGAGATTTTCCATTTCCCATTTTGTTTGCTTTTTCTCCATCACGATCCATGGGTTCAAAAAGTTCTCAAAAGCTCTTTTGACTGTCCCTATTATTTTGAGCACCACTAGCCAAATTAGGTGGTTTAAAATTTTTTTTGTTTTTCTATTTTCCTGGCTCTATTCCTTTATCACCTATGTTTGAATAAATACACTCTTCATTTTGTGTGGCTCCAGCCTATCATTGAGCCATTCAGTTCACAGTAATTCCAGGGAGGAACAATTATTTTTAGAGAGACAGCATTGCATGATGGGATGGAGTCAGACTGCCTGGGTTTAAATTCCCATCCTGCCACTTACTGTTGTATACCAGGTGAATTATGTAAAATTTCTGTGCCTATTTCCTTATCTATGGCATGGGAATAATAGTTCATGGGGTTGTAAGGATAACGAGTGAAGCCCTTAACTCAAGTTCTGGCAAGTAGTACCATTAAATGTATGCTGATGCTATTATTAATGCAGGCATAGAAAACCTTAAATCAGATAAATTGAATGAAGACTGGATTACTCCTAGAAGGAATCGCTGACCCTTCAACTATGACCCTTCAACTTATTTGTTTTCATCTTTAAGGAAATAAGTCTCGGCCAGTGGTTCAGCACCCATATGAACCAGTTAGCAAAAGAACATTGTTTCACTATTATACTTTTAATTCAGATTTACTCTTAAAAATGAGTGGCTTTAGTCATAGGGGCAGGAAGAGGTAGTGTAAGTGACGTGTGATACGTATCACCATGGCTCATTACAGAATCCAAAAGTATGGTCCTAAGTATCCTATCCTATGGTCCTAAGATATGCAGTGTTGTTTTAATCATGAACTATGAATTATTGTGTCTGTGAGTCAGATTCTAAAAATCAGTATCAGCCAACACTGTTGCCATGGCTCTAAGAGCCTATACAACACTGGGCATTAAGACAGGATACTGGCAACAAACTAAAATATCTTACTTCTGTCAAATTTTGCTGTATCAACACCTGGTGTAATGACTCCAGTTTTAATTACAGAACCTTAAGATGAACTAAGGAGCCTAATGAAGATTAACTCATTTAACAAATGTCTCGAACATTTATTATGGTGAAGGATTGCCTTTGCACCCAGGTCAGACTATTTCAGATAAGAATGTAGCTACATAAGGGTTAATGAACTAATAAGGAAATGTAATGCTGATTGCTTTGTTTTTTGCCAACTGGAAAGTGCATCACAAATTAGATACACCTTGTAAGTGGACTTTGGAAGCTTTCTTTCAGAAGTTTGGGGTTGTCTATGGAGAACTTTCTGATTCTGTAAGAGATTTTTTTCCTAAACAATAATACATTTTTATTCTAGAGAATAGTTTAGTAATATCTAGTAAATTTAAAGTTGTGTATGCTCTGTAAGCCGGTGACGTTACTCCTAGGTATTAATCCCTAAAAAGTTTCGTGTAACTTCTCATATGTGTACAGAGAGACACATTACTAAAGTGTTTATAGCAGCCTTGTTTGTAATAGTGGAAGAGCTGAATGTCATCAAAAGGGGGCTGGGTAGATAAATTGTGGTATTTTTATAAATAGAACATTATACAGTAGTGACATGTATATACCAGTGTTAACACTTTTCCAACATATATCAGCCTTACATATTGACTGTTAAGTGAGTATAGAAAAAAGTATACTATTTAGATAACATTTTAAAACATGCAGAGTGGTGCTTTGTTTAGTTAGAGAATATGCATATTTAATAAAAGTATTAAGTAATGCATGAAAATGATTTTTAGGGCTTCCCTGGTGGTGCAGTGGTTGAGTCCGCCTGCCAATGCAGGGGACGTGGGTTCGTGCCCCGGTCCGGGAGGATCCCACGTGCCGCGGAGCGGCTGGGCCCGTGAGCCATGGCTGCTGAGCCTGCGCGTCCGGAGCCTGTGCTCCGCAATGGGAGAGGCCACAACAGTGAGAGGCCCGCATACTGCAAAAAAAAAAAAAAAAAAAATGATTTTTAAAAGAATAAGTTTAAGATAGTGTTTACTTCTGAGGGGAATTTGGGAGAATTCCATAGGGTTTTAAACTATACTGGCAATGTTTTATTTCTTGAGTTGTGGATACATGGCTGTTTATTACATACATTTTTTTATTACATACATTTTTATATGTTCGAACTATTTTAGAAACATTTAAAAATTGGAAGAAAATGTGTCAGAGTATTGTTTGCATTTCAGTTGAGGTAAAATGGGAGTCTTTTTTTTCTTACATACTTGATGCTGTTTCTTTACATTTCCAATTTTCTACAATGAGGGTATGTTATTTCAATCATATTAAAGGAAAAAACTGAGAAACTATATTTTTCAGAAAAACAATAAATGGTTTTCATAGAAATTTTAGGAGATAATAGGCAAGTAAGATAAAAAATTGTAAACTTGTTACAATTTTCTAGTCTTTTTCCTATAAACTTTATAGAGGTTAAATATTATTATACTCTGTACCAATTAATTTTTGTTCTAATTTTTCCCACCTAATATTATAAAATAAATGCTTAACATATAGGACTGGTATTTTAGAAATTATTTTAAAATATACTATTGTACCGAATGTAAGAACATTGCTTTGCTCAGTGGCTGGTATCGTATCATGTCTTCTTACAGTTATTTATTGCTTCTTAATGCATGGGTTTTAATAAACTTATGTTATTCCTAGGTTTGATTTATTTGAATTGATTTCACGAATATCAGCAAATATTTTAAAATATTTATTGAGCAGTTTTATGTTCAGTCTTAATCTATTGACGTACAGTAGTAGAAGATAAAAGGTTTAAAATATGTAAAATCTAAGGTTCTTTTGCAACAGAACCCATTTTATCTTTCTTTTATCTAATTTGCCCTGGTTGCATATAGTGCGTGAACAGCATAGGGGAATTATGGTTTAAAAATGTGAGCTCTGTAAGACTTAATGAGGTACTTGTGGTGCAGAAGAAGAAATAATAGCGGCTAATATTATTTTTCTGTATACCAGGCCACATGACTTACAAGGTAATATAGGCTAGTTCTTCTCCAACTTTAGTTAGAGAATATGAATATGAATGAACCTCCTAAAGCTCTTCTCAAAATACATGTTCTGAATTTTTAGGTCTAGGACGCACTCAGACAAGTGTAAAGTCAGTATGTTTGTTTAGGAGTAAGCTAAACTAACAGGTTTCACCAATTTTGCCCACTCGCCTCTAGCAACCACCAGTCTATTCTCTGTGAGCTCCGGTTGTTTGTTTTAAGATTCCACATATCAGTGAAATCATTAGGTATTTGTCTTTCTCTGACTTACTTCACGTAGCATAATGCCCTCAAGGACCATCAATGTTGTTGAAAATGGCAAAATTTCCTTCCTTTTATATGGCTGAATAGTATTCCATTGTATATATATATGCATACATACACACCACATTTTCTTCATCCATACATCCCATCCATCCATCCATCCGTCCATCCATCCATGGACACTTAGGTTGCTTCCATGTCTTGGCTATTGTATATAATGCTGCAGTGAACATGGAGGTGCATGTATCTTTTCAAGTTAGTGTTTTCATTTCCTTCAGGTAAATACCCAGAAGTGGAATTGTAGGATCATATGTTAGTTTTATTTTTAATTTTTTTGAGGAACCTCCATACTGTTTTCCATAGTGGCTGCACCAGTTTACAATCCCATCACCAGTGCACAAGGGTTCCCTTTTCCCCACATCCTTGCCAACACTTGTTATTTCTTGTCTTCAACCATTGTAACAGGTGTGAGGTGATAACCTCATTGTGGGTTTGATTTGCATTTCCCCAATAATTAGTGATGTTGAGCACTTTTTCATGTCCCTGTTGGCCATCTGTATTCTTTCACATCCTCTGCCCATTTTTTAATAGATTGCTTGTGGGTTTGGGGTTTATTTTTATTTTTATTTTTTTACAGTTTAGCTGTATGAGTTCTTTATATGATATTAACCCCTTATCAGATATATGATGTGCCAATATTTGCTCCCACTTTATAGGTTGCCTTTTCATTTTGTTGACGGTTTCCTTTGCTTTGTGCAGAAGCTTTTTAGTTTGATATAGTTTCACCACTTGTTTATTTTTGCTTTTAGTGTCAAACCCCCAAAATTATCACCAAAACCAGTGTCAAGGAGCTTACCACCTATGCTTTCTTCTATGAGTTTTATAGTCTCAGGTCTTATGTTCAAGTCTTTAATCCATTTTGAGTTAGTTTTGTAATCTTTTAATAAACCTTTTATATGTGTAGTCAGGATGTTAGTTTAGGAATAAACTAAACTAACAGGTTTTCTTCAACATTTTATATATGCTGCACTACATTTTATAGTACAATTTTTAAGGTAGTTAAAAAATACAATTGTTATAAAATACAATCTCTAGTTTTTTATTATTATATACAGTAAACAAAATTGGTCTGCCAGATTACCTTAAACCATTGCCAAAAGCTTGTTCTCTTTGTTTACCTTTGTGTTGTTTGATAACAAACCATTCTTGGTCCAACATCAGTCCACAAACTGTACTTTGAGAAGGACTGACAGAGAGTATCATAAATTTATTAGAAAGGAAGGACGTGTTAAAGAATCCGTGAGTGATTTTAAGTTATGTGATTTAAAACATGTTCAGTATTGTTTTGTAAACACTCCTGCGAATTCTAATTAGAAGACAAAAGCATTAGTGAAGATTTTTAATCATGTGCAGTTCTAAAGTAACACGAGAAACACACTTTTTTTATCCTTTGCCTCATGACTTATTTTTCTCCTTTAGAAAATACATGGGATTTTTTTTTAAAAAACTATATATTAACATGACCTTTTAATATAGCTTTTGCAGCCAAATGTAAAGTCAGTATGTTTGTTTAGGAGTAAACTAAACTCACAGCAAGGTTTCCTCCAAGTTTTCTGTATAGTACACTGTATTTCATAGTATAATTTTTTAAGATAGGTAATTTTCTAACTGAGTTTACTTTTCACTATTTTAAATTCTTGTTCTAAATGGATCATCAGTTCCTGAACTGGAAGGAACTTATTAGCCTCTGTAAGTTTTGCCAGTTAATGGGAAGAAGGCAAAAATCTTTATATTAGAAACCATCAAAAAATATTATGTTTCTTGTCTGAATTTAGTGTCTAATTTTGGGGAGAACCAGATAATACTTGGGGTAAAATTTTTTTAAATTAAGTGTTGTTTTCCTGTGTTGTTCCAAACATCAGTCCTTCTGGTACTGCTTATCCATAACCTTACAAACTGAAGTTGCAGCATTATTATTGATTTACATTTTTATCCTTGAATTTTATATAGAAAATAGTTACAGTATAAATGGGTTAATAATTTTGAAATAAAATAATTTATTTTACTTCCTTTTGTACTTGTAGTAGAAGAATGTTTTTACTTTTTATGTATCATGTGTTAATGGATTTATGATTTTGATGTGGTCATTGCTGGAGAAATTAACATTGAAAATCTGTAAGGAGGATTGTAGATGAATTCCAAAGACATACTCTTCTTGTAAGTTTTTATTTAAACATAAAGAGAATATAGAATTGAACACTCTAGAAGATGGAGACCTATAATATAGAAAATGTCTGCCAGAATTAAGTCTGATTGCATCTAACAGATGACATTAGCAGTTACTTGGATAAATTTGTGAATATGGTTGGCTCAACTTAGAACTGAATCTGAGTGAACTTTTTTAGATGATCCTTTGGAATCTCATGTTTAAAAGTATTTTTCTGCACTTGTACTAAGCAGTATTTCATGTATCCATCATGTTTTCTGAGCATCCCTTCCACCTCTAAAAGATTTTGATTCTTCCTGTCCTCCCACCCATGGTAATTCAAGACTTGCTCTTCAGTCTGGGGTTATAGTAATTCTGCGAAACCACTTCTTAGTGTTCATAAATAAAAAGTTATCTATAGAGGTTGTTCATCCTCTCAAGAAAAACTTAAGCTCTTAGGTGTATACAGAGTTCTGTGCTGGTCTTTTTTGGAATGATAAAAAGGAATGAAACATTGTTGCCTTTTAGGACCTTGTGGATCTCCATGACAAAACCCAGATCTATCAAGAAAATTTATTATGTTTTAGCACCTGACCTATTTAAGGATAACAGAACCTTGACATATTGAATATTAAGTTGCTTTTTCATATGTAGACCTGATTCATTAATGCAGAGCATTGTTCATTTTTCATTCATTCATTAACAGATTTTACTAGTCACATACTATGTGCTTGTTAACATACTTGTCACTAGTGATAAGAGTAATGAGTGATATAGACACAGTCCCTGCTTTCAGGTAACAAACTATTGTGATTAGATCAACTCACTTGTCTTTTTCATAGGTGTATTTATTTATTTATTTATTTATTTATTTATTTATTTATTTATATTTTTGGCTGCGTTGGGTCTTCATTGCTGCGTGCAGGCTTTCTCTAGTTGCGGCAAGCCGGGGCTCCTCTTCATTGCGGTGCACGTACTTTTCATTGTGGTGGCTTCTCTTGTTGCGGAGCACAGGCTCTAGGCCCGCGGGCTTCAGTAGTTGTAGTACGTGGGCTCAGTAGTTGTGGCTCATGGGCTCTAGAGCGCAGGCTCAGTAGTTGTGGAGCACGGGCTTAGTTGCTCTGCCACATGTGGGATCTCCCCGGACCAGGTATCAAACCCGTGTCCCCTGCGTTGGCAGGCGGATTCTTACTTAACCACTGCGCCACCAGGGAAGTCCCTCATCGGTGTATTTAACTGAAAGAGACACTTTAAAGAATTTGTTTAAAAGCTATAACTTTATTTATCTAGACATTTATTTTGCTAATCTGTCATAGGTAAATAAAGAAATACAATAAGGACACTTTTTTTTCTCTTTTAAACTTCATTTGTTATTTCTACGTATTTTTATTTTCGTTTTACTTCTCTTTTAAGTGTGACCACTCATTTATATTAGGCCTCATTCAGAGCTTTCTGGCAGCTTGTGGCTATTGGCTGACTCTCTACTAGCTTTGACCACTTCGAAGCTATAGGACTTCACTATTTGGTGTGAAATCTGTGGCTCTTTGAATACCAAAAATCTGTGGTTGTTTGTTCAGTCCCGTTAGATAAGCTAGCGCCTTATTAACTTTCTTTCTGCTAGCTATTGGGTGTTCTATGGAAATATTAATTGAACCTTTATATCTGAAGCCCTGCAGCATTTTAAGGATTTAGCAGCTGAAACCTCCCATCCATCTGTCATTTGTTCTGAGGATTTGAGAAAAAGAGACACGGTGCCTGACTTTTCAGAATTTGTAAGACATAACAGTCTCTGAGATGATAGTAATGGCTAGGATATATTGTGTGCTTACTATTTGCCAGGTACTTTTCCAATTGCTACTACATACAATAACTCATTTAGTCCTTACAACAACCTGTGAGATAAATATTGTATTATTATTATTATCCCTGTTTTACAGATAAGGAAACTGAGGCAAGAAATGTTCCTTTGCTTCAAGTCACACAGCTAGTATGTGGCAAAGATGGAGTTCAGGCCTGCCAGTCTGGCTCCAAAAATTCCACATTTATCCACTATACTGTACTGTGCAATTATAATAGATAATTATGGTATAATTTAAATGGATAATTAAATAGGTAATTTCAGTAAGTGTGAGCAGTGACATGATGGAAATGCCTGCTGCTATGGGAGCTCAGAGTGAGTTCACCCAATTTGGTAGGGTCAGGGAAAGTGTTTCTGAGAAAGTAAATCTTTATTGAAAGAGCCTTTCTCCCCATCCCTTTTTAGCTATTGAAAAGAATTGTAAAGAATATTTTAAAATAGAATTAGACAGTGGTTTTCAAACAAAGAAATAGCCACATAGGTTAGAAAAAACATGTCTTTTCTCAACTTGGGAGCGTTCTCTGGTGATTACGCCATATTTATTGGTTGGGTGAAATAAATTTTTTAAAAGCTATTTGAAGAATTAGGCAACAAAAAAAGTTACTGTAATTTTGAGGAGACAAACAAGAGGAGAGCACTATTATGTAAATAATACTAGGTGCTTTTGTTTTGTTTTGTTTTTGATAGAACAAAAGATTGGATTGATAATGTGCAGTGTAAATTAGTTTTAAAATGGTAACAGCTTTGATTGATTAGAGTCTGTTGTCATATTGTAGCAAGGATTAAAGTTTCTAAATTCTGTACTGTAAAATGAACATAGAGAAAAGTATGAAATACATTTTATAGAAGATATTTCATAATATCAAAGCTTTTATGAAGTGTTATGTATTCATAGGTGGGAGTATTTAAGAATTGCAAATTAAATTGTCATTTAGATATTAAATATAGAATTGAACAGTTTTTGTAAACTGTGTATCAACTGATTTTATCAGTTATAAAATCACTGATAAAAAAAGCACTTTTGAGTACTTTCCATTTTTATTGTAAGACAAGAACAGTAATTTTTTAGGGTTATTTGGAAATACTTTTGTGCTTAGCAGCATACTTTGGCTAAAAAGCTACTATGATAGATGAATCTGATAGTATTGCTCTGTCCTTCATAATGTAGTGTTTATCATCTCTCATGTATGAAAATCTCATTTTTATTAGCAGCTATTTTCATGGTAAAACCATTTCCCAGAATTCAGGATCTTAATAAGGAGCTCCAGGGGATCAGGTTTGACTCCTTTTATTACCATGGTAATGCTTTATCAGTTTAAACTATGCACCATGATAGTTCTGTATTTAATGATCTCATTGGTTTACTTCCCTTTTTTTTAAAAAGCCAGCTGTACACTTTATTTTTTTTATTGTTTATTTTTATTTTTTTATTTTTGGCCATGCTGCATGCAGAATCTCAGTTCCCCGACCAGGGGTCAAACCTGTGCCCACTGCAGTGGAAGCTCGGAGTCCTAACTACTGGACCGTCAGGGAATTCCTGGTTTACTTTCTTTATATTCCAGAATTGAAATAGCATTCACTTATCAATACCGCTGAATGATCTCCTTGGGCTTCATTTTAACAATTGCTTGCTTGGCTTTTGTTCCTTTCTTGTTACTCCAACCCCTCCCTCAGGCCAATCACCTCCTGCTCATTTTCTCCTGCCATTTGATACTCTAGCTAGTCATTGCATTATTCTGCTTCCTTCCTTGCTCTTCTGTCAACTCCATTCTGCATTATGCCTTTTTGCCTTTCCGACTTATGGACATCTATGCTCTTTGCTTAACTTAACTGTATGTGGTACTTAAGGGGTCTGCTGTTTAAACTCTGGTTTAGCCAACCCATTTCTTTCATTCAGGCTCTATTTGACATCTGTCTTCTACTTAAAACTAAATGGATGAATACTTACCTGCATATATAAAAACATTTTGTTATTCTAATTGCTTTAGATTGTTTGTTAACGGTGGTATTTCTCCCTAATTTATACTTACCTGATACTTCTGGTGTTTTAATGTGGTTCTGGTTGGGGGGAAGCGGAGAACTCAGCTATCACCTATGTAGACTTGAGTTTTTCATTTCCATATATGAAAAAGATTTTTATTTCCAGATTGTCTAGGTTCTTGCTGCTAGAAGTGTGGTGCATGGGCCAGTAGCATCACCATCACCTGTTGGTTAGAAATGCAGAGTCTTAGGCCCCACTCAAGACCTTATGCTTCTTAATCTGAATTTTAACAAAATCTCTAGTCAATGGATATGAACACTGAAGGTTGCAAAACACTGTTGTGTAGGTATCATCTCGCTAGTTGACACAATTAACATGCTGACTGATAAATACCTGTGTACTTTTCTGAGCTGATCTTATTTAAATGTTTATAAATTATTTTGTAACTATTCATCCTGGTCCATCAAAAGTTATATTCTGGGTGGGTATCACTTCTATTATGAGGAAGCAGTGATAAGAATAATCTCAAACAATAGCCAGTCCCAGTTTTTTAAGTGAGGTTTTGTCACACATTAGATCTGAAACTATGACAAACTTTGTTTGTTTGTTTGGCTGCGTCGGGTCTTAGTTGTGGCATGCAGGATCTTCGTTGCGGCGTGCAGGATCTTTCGTGGTGGCGTGAGGGCTCTTCCTTGTGGTGTGCAGGCTTCTCTGTAGTTGTGGTGCATGGGCTCTCTAGTTGTATCACGTGGGCTCCACAGCGCACAGCCTCAGTAGTTGTGGCACGTGGGCTCAGTAGTTACGGTGAGGGCTTAGTTGTCGCGCGGCATGTGGGATCTTAGTTCCCTGAGCAGAGATCGAACCCATGCCACCTGCATTGGAAGGCGGATTCTTAACCACTGGACCACCAGGGAAGTCCCTGAAACTATGACAAACATTTTTGAGTCCAGTTTCATTGTTCCATCCTCCAGCATCAGTTTGCATCTGTGGATGAAGAACTGTTCCTCTCTTATCTTTTAGGCTGTGGCTTTTCAAAAGAATTTTGTGCACTTTGAGGTGTGGGAAAAAATACTCAAATTTCTATTTAATTTTTATCTTACATGAACGAAATTATGACTTACTGAAATTTGTTATATTGGTTAATAGTATATGTATATAATTTACGAGTAAATAGATATGGAGGGCCCATATTCAAATCTTGCTTGTATGTGATGACACAGGTTTATAGATTCCTCTGTGGTACAATATGACAATCCCAGATTTTATTATTGGACTAGGAAATAATCTTGTAGTAAATTCTATACTGTACATTGCTGTATGTGGTTGCAAATGGATAAGAGATAGTACTTACTATTATTTGTGTATGGTTCATAGAAAAATAATTCTGTTTTCTGAGCACATATTAATAGGGGCTTAGAGATAGATCTTCTCTGTGCTTACTGTGATATATGTTATATGTGAAGTTAATTCACTGTGTGTGTACAGTTATTTGATGATACCCTGAAACTTAGATTTATTTGTATTATTATTTATATTATTATATAATATTTATATCATTTATTTATATACTTGCGCTTTAGGAAATAGTTTAAAATGTTTTTAATGTTTTTATTTTCATAGTCATGAAAGAAAAAAGTTCTTATTGCACTTTAAGGAGGAAGAGAATTGAGAACATGCAAAATTAATCTTTTATTATCCTTTAACATTCAAATAAAGTGTGAACAACATGGCTGACCTACAAATGCATTTATGTTTGCATTTTTCAAGAGCAATACTGTTGTTTAATAATGATAAACAATATTTCAGTGAGGTTTTTTTGTAGGTTTCAACGTCTTCTTTTGACTCTATGCCTAAGAATGGCAGTGGGAGGGAGTGGCAGAGAGAAACACCCAGATGAATGTGAGATAGTAGGATGTCACTTAGCACCTCAAGGGTGTTCAATTTTAAGCAACAGAGGTAAACTCCAAGGAGTGACTTTAGCTGGGAGCCATTCTATTTTGTATATAGCTCTTGCTGCGTGTGGCTGTGACAGACAGGACTATGGTTGTGGTTACCAGAGGACACCCTTGTGGTCATAACCAAGTTGTGTCACCAAGATTCTTCTTGAGTGTCTGTCACATGTGTATCAGTGATTCTAAAAGTAGATAAAAATGAAACAAAGATTCATTTGGGAGTTAGCACTCCCAGCAGATTAGTTTTAAAACAGAACAGCAGAAGGTGTTGTGACATGCATCCCCAAGCAATTGTAATGATTTGACAGTTATTTAGCCCTCAATTCCTAGCCCTTTGGTTGAACTGACAGCATGCCTGCAAAGATAGTGAGGCCTGTTTCAGCCCCATTAATGTCTTCTTGAATGTTAGCCTGCAGTCTGGGTAATGATAAATGTTCGCTGATGGATGATTTTATAGTCCCAGAGGATTCTGGGTGGTTTCTGTAAGCCAGGGCAGTCAGTTTTTGTCTTGTTTGGGCCTCTTGTAAGGTTTTCTGATCTTTACTAAAATCGTTTTAAGTTGGCAAAAGGCTGGGTACCACCTCAGTTTTAATTAACTAGGGGTTCAAAGCCTTGTTTAGAAACTCTATGATTTTGGAGGTGATGCTGTATTTAGCATGTATAAGAGTCTGAGAACCAGAACAGCTTTTATCCACTGAGCTTTTTGTAACACTTATTGTATTTGTGAACTTTCATGTCTTTTAGGCTCCTTCACTTTTTTTTTTGCGGTACGCGGGCCTCTCTCCGCTGTGGCCTCTCCCATTGCGGAGCACAGGCTCCAGACGCGCAGGCTCAGCGGCCATGGCTCACTGGCCCAGCCACTCCGTGGCATGTGGGATCCTCCCGGAGCAGGGCACGAACCCGCGTCCCTTGCCTCGGCAGGCGGACTCTCAACCACTGCGCCACCAGGGAAGCCCGGCTCCTTCACTTTTAAAAAACATGTTTTAAGTTATAAGGATAAATTTAATAACAGCTATTGTGAAATAATAACATTAGCTTTATTGTTTTCATGGTGTTTGCAATTTCATTTTTTAGATTCTTAAGAATTTAAATTAACTATCTTTGTGTTTTCTTTTTTACATGGCTCAGTTTCTGTAGAAGTATATCTCGTTATACTAGTATTAAAAGGAGTATAAGCAGATCTTCTTTTGCTAAATATTTGTTTGCCGTTTAGGAAAGGATTCATTTCTAGTATATTGATTGTCGATTTTTTAAAATATTTTAAGTAAATCTTATAATTGCCCAACCCTTTATTGATAGGGTATGGAGGCAGAGAAAGGAGGATACAGATAAACATTTTCCTAATTTATTGTAACTCAGAAATATATTTTCTTAGTTCATCCTTTTAGAACTTTACTTTTGTCTGTAAAGAAATTGTAGGGCTAATTTTTTTTTTAATCTATAAAGAAATTTTTTGACTTTAATATCTTAAAAGGAATAAAAGCAGCACTTCTGTTTAGTTTTTCAAGTAATGAACCAGAAACTTGGTTAGGAATGACCATTTGTAAGTCTGTATATTAATTAGATGAGTGTCATTATGCTCAATTAGCATGACTGCCAAATAATTTCTTTAATACTCCGGTCTTTTTTTTTTTTTCTCTAGGGTTTTACAGACAGCCCTCATTACAGTGATCACTTGAATGACAGTCGATTAGGGGCCCATGAAGGCTTGTCCCCAACACCTTTCATGAACTCAAATCTAATGGGTAAGTTGGTAATTTCTCTGCAAGTAGTCTTCACAGAGCCTCTTTGGTCAGAGACATTTTTTATCTCCTTGTCCAGGATGGACACCTAAGTATGTAGAAGAAAGTTTCTAAGTTTCTAGGGGCATCTGGGCTTTCTTTGTTCAGCTAAGTTTGAGGGCCAAGCGTTCAGAAATGTGGTTCCTTCTATTAGAGCATTATTGTCATTGCTATCAAAAAGGAAGCAGCAGTGTTTTATCTGTTAGTTTTGGCAGTGTCTGTGCCATCAAGCATTATGTTTTCTGCTTTCTGGGCAGGGAAGCATTTCAGAGACATTTGTTTGTAATTTACTATTTGTCTTAACAGTTGTATATATGTGGTAATTAAAAATATGACAGCAGTGATTTTAGGCAAATTTTACTCATTTTGGGCAGTATTTCTTTTGACACTGTTTGATCAAAACATAATAATATATTTAAGTGTTGCAGCATTTGTTTTAAGCACTTGGGTTCTTATTGGGGATTTAAAAATTTTTCTTCTGCTGTAGTAAAGTTGTACTTTGAACGACATTACCTACCACCTAAACCTGATTATTATTTTTGGCAAAACCTTTAAGGTTAGCCATTCTCTATATCTCCCCCTACTCACTGCAAACCAGCCCTCCCTTCCTCTCTCCCCCTGCCCTCTCACTTTCTCATATCAAAGTTTATAGCTATTCAATCTGAAATGATAAGCCCCCAATTTTTTCCCCCCAGTTTGGATGCCACTCTTTTATTAAGCGAGAATTTTACCTTTTTGCAGAACCTGATTCAAAAGAATCTGTTTTATGACATTATTTTTCCTTCTTGTTTATGCTGGGGCTGAGCACATTACAAAAGCTTTATTTAATCTGTCTTACTGGTTGTCAGTGGCGTCATGTTAATATGGAAGGTTTGTGTAATTGACATTGATTTCATTACTTTACTTCTTAAGGACATGACCTATATTGTGATCTTAGAATTGTCCTTTTAAGAGACAGCCATGCTAATCTAAGTGGATTACCCAAATCCAAAATCCTGGTGGTCTGCAGTTTCTTTATAAATGGTTTTGTTTAGCACAGTCCTTATTTCCCTTACCCTCCGTAAAGTATTGAGGAGATAGATTCTGATATTTCAGTGTGGATTTTGCCTAAGGCAGTTACCACTTTGAAGCCAGAATCATTGAGTATGACACAAGAGTAAAAATAAAACTTGTGTTTAAAATGACAATTTGTTTCAACATAAATGAAAGTGAAAATGAAAATCCTGGTATTAAATATATTATCATTCCAGGTAAAAATCAGAATTAAATATAGAACAAAATAATTATCCTTGCATTTGGCCAGGGAAAACTTTGTAATCTATCTTCTAAATTTTCTGTCAAGCTTACTATCAAAGTAAAGTAGATGTGACACTCCAGATGGTTTCCTTTTGTAGTATAACTTTTCCCCAAGTAGCGTTTAATTTATGGTAAATATGGTAGAGCAAACTATAGTCAGTGTTTTTGTAATTTCAGATTGAACTAAGCTTTCTTAATTAAAGATATAACTGAATTGTGAAAAATCAGAAATTGCCCTTTTTTATATTTATGTTCTTACCTTTATTAGCTTACAGAGATGACTCTTAAGTTCAGTAGAATTACATCATTAGTGCAGCTTTGAGCCAAGGTGACTGTTAAAATTGTGGGGTAAGTGTGGGAAATAAATGAATTCTAAAAAGTATGCATGTCAGTCACTTGCTCTGAGTAGTTGTTGACTAAAAATATTTCTGTAATTCAGTTTGAGGTAACATTTTCTTAGTTGGAGCAATTATGAACATGTGCTTGTTAGTTTCTTCAGTTTACAGATAATTATTAGAATACTTTCAGTAATCACCCATACCGTATGTATAAAATCAGCATCTAAAATAAGTCTTGAAATAAAAAACTCAGGTTTATAAACAGATTGATCCCTTCACAGTACAAATGAGAAAAATCTGCATTCATCTGAACTACATTGTACAGTTAACCAGGTGCAGCTGTACATTTTCATTGTATGTTTTAACTACCTAATCTTAAAAATGTTAATTTACCTATAAGAAAGGGGAAAATGACCCTGAAGAAGATTAGGCAGATATTGTTCAAAAGGATTTCACTGGTTTTGGGAATATCTGATTTACTACACTTCCTTCCTTTTATTTTCAGTACACATGATCAAATGAGATATCTAACAGTTGAGTCTAAGCAATCTGCAAAATCTAAAAAGCTTTTGGAAATGAATATCCTTTAAATTGTGGAGCACCTCCATACAGCAACAGGCAGTCCCACTTGATGTGACTTGACGTAATTGAACTGTTAGATACCCCCAAATATGGGTTTATAGCACTCAGTAGAGTTACGGTGGATAGATTAACTTTGTTAGCCATTTGATAATTTAGGGGAGTTTTCAGGCTAAAAACCTGCATTGTTAAAGCAGACCTGAGATGTGCATGGCAGTATTAGCAAGCATTTGGAACTATTGATACCTAGTTGTCATAATAGGTAAAAACTTTAGAGTGATTCTGTGAATGATGAGTGCTCAGAAACAGTTAAAGCTAACTGGAAAGCTGTAACATGTTTCATCATTGCTGTCAACATATAAAAACACCATCTAAGGGGGGGTGGAATTGTGTGTCTAGGGAATGTTGTTATTTTTCGTATTGTGTTCAGCAATAAGCATATTTGCCTAAAGAAATAGTGGATTGTAGAGTGCTACTATCTTTCATGATGGAGCTCTCAAATACTTTAATGATTTTGTACATTGCAAAAATGAGAAATTTTATCTAACAAGGGTTGATAATGATTCAGTAATGAACAGTTTGCCACAGAAACATGCACTTCTGTATTCATTTAGATATTTTGAAGTGTTTTACATGGGAAGTAAAACTGATGTTGAAACAGTGTTTCTTTTTAATGAATTCCAGAATTATCCTGTTGATTTGTCAATATGGAAAAGGGTGTTTTTCTTATGTTTCAAGTGAAATAAGTACATCCTTTTGGCACATCACTAAGTAATTAGCATCAAACAGTTCTGTACTCTACTATAGTAAAACTGCAAAGCTTTGACAATAGCAGTAAATTGCAGTAGTATCACCAAAGAGTCTTATTTATTTCTGTCCTCTTCCAGCTTTGGTCCATTTCTCCACCCTTGGGCCCTTCATTAATTTCAGTAATATTTGCTTTCCTTTACCTGTTGTTGATTAGATGTATTTTCGGTGATGGTAGGAGTAGTTTATTAATTGGACATAAAGGCAAGTTATTTTATAGAATTGCCTCCCTTTGATTCCCAAGTTATTGTGGAATAAACTACTCTATCTACTCCTCCATGTCTATCAAAGCTTTACTTATTTTAGGTGGTGTGTGCATGTATTGTCAATGGGAAACTTAAGATAGTACCTTCAATTTTCCTTTTTTCTGAGACCTTCATTTGTGTTCCTTTCTGAGACCTATGTTGCCTCTAGAGATGTTTTGCTAGTATTGTATCTTTTAAAAACTGGAAGCAACATGTGGTGATATAGGAAAAAATACAGGGCTGAGAGTTACAGAGGTCTGGATTTTAATCCAGATCCTGAAAAATAACCTTCACCTTTCAGATAAGGTATTGCTGTATAGTCTCAAAGGTCTTCTGTAGCTCTAGAATTTTATAATTCTATAATCTCATGTAATATCTTTTATTCAGCCCTGGAAAAGGCTGCAACTAGAGTTGTAATTGATATTTTGCAAATGATAAAGGTACATAATGATAAGGTACAAAAAAATTGTGTTTTTTCTTGAGGTCACAGAGTCAATAAGCGGCAAAACTGAATGTAGAGCCCATGTATTCTGACTCCCAGTGTTCTTCCACTAGGCACGTTAGACATGTAAGGTACTGGTTCTTTCTACATGATGCCTTCAGGGTTGCACTAGCTGAGCATTTTCCGAAACTATACGTATGGAGACACTGCTTTTGAGAGGTGACTATGAAAAAGAGTTCCATAGGGACATAACTTTGGAAAGCATTATATATCACATGCCCCCTCTTAGAGATTGAGATTGTACTTTGGGGTATTAAAGGGATTGTACTTTGGGAAAATAAGGCGGGGAGCTTATTTAATTATGTTTAGCCCATCACATTCCAGAATCAGATGATGCACAGAAGCCTTTTTGTAAAAAAGCATCATTAGCCTATGGGAAACTAGTTTTCTATGGAGCACACACTGGGACATGTTTGTAGGTTGTGTTAAGGGAAAAATAAAAGATAAAATATGAGAGTTCTTTGAAATGTAAAGTAGCACAAGGTTAATAATACTGCTGGGTATACTTTTATAAGTCATTTTAGGCATCTTAGCTAATTTAACAGATTGGGTCCAGTTGTTGCATTGTTAAACCTCTGTTTTGTAAGTATTTGACTTATAAACAAACCAACAGTCCTTCCATTGTTGTTAGAGTCTGTTTGCTCAGCCCTGCCCTTCTTTACCTGACCGAGTTTAAAGGGCCCCCCTCTGTTAGCAGCTACTGCATTTTATTTTCATCTCATTGTGGATTAAATAAGTTTCTCTGGGCTTGTCTGGGAATTTAAACCCAAGTACACTGTTTTCCTATATATTCAGTATTTCAAACAACCAAATTTCAAAGAAAACTCTTGTGTACTTGATTCTGCCTACACTATACTTTATGATTACTCCAGAAATCTCCTAGAGTTACAAAAAAGTGTAGAATCACCATTTTCAGGATATCAAAACGTAATAGAACCCTGCCTTCAAAAAGATCTCTAACTTTGACGTACAGAAATTCTTTCGATAGATGAGATAATGAAAATGATTATAATTGTGCTTAGGGGAAACAGTATAGCTTACTGTCTGGTTTGACAGTATTTCATAAGGATTAGGCCTTCATACGTTGTCCAGTGTTTTATTAACCCCAAGTCTCAACGAAGGATGAGTTATTATTCATTGATCTACGTTCTCTGATCTTTAGATGCTTACAAACACAAAATGTTGGGACTGGAAAAAACTTGAGTGAACCAGACCTAGTTATTGAAGAAACCAAAACCAAGAAAAATGAAATGAGTCGTTAATTAGGAAACAGGGATCTAACCCTCTTGATTCTAACTTAGCTCACAGCCCCCTTCTACTGCACTGCTTTTTTTTTTTTTTCTTTTTACCTCAACCATTTGTTCATTTGCTCCTTTTTCTACATTACAGCTTTTATATATTTTTCTTCCTCTTGCTACTGCTTAGACTCTTCATTAACCAGTCTGAATTATTGAACACCTTTTTCTTTCTCCTTCGTGTGTACCCATCCATCTCTTTATTCTGCCCTAACTGTGTGAAAATATCTTATAAATAACAGAAATTAACTTAAACTGTGTTCAACAAAAAGTGGTATTTATTGACTTATTATCCCAAATGACTAGGAGTAGATTGATTTTAGGCATGGTGGATCCAGGGGTTCAGTCACTGTCATCTGATCCCCCTCTTTCCCCTTGAAAGTGTTAAGAGAATGATATAAAACTGGAGAGGCAAATTGGACAGAGAGGAGATTTGAAAAGTGGGAAAGGGTAGAGTGCGGTGTTCTTGTCTCTTGCTGTCTACTTCCAGGTCCTACCTCCAGTCTTTCCAAATTGTTTTACATTGTCCTTTCTGGCTACCATATTACAGGTTACCTTATTCCTTAGTGGTTTGGGATGTTTTCTTTCAATGCATATATACATTTTATTTGTAATACTCTGTTCCTGACAACATCATTTCTTTCCATGTCCCTACCCTGCCTCCTCAGCCTGAAAAGCAGCCTCTTTTCATAGTTAAAATGACTTGATAGCCGTTCTTTCTGAAACCTATCCAGAAAGCCAGAGATGAGCTAATGGTTTCTTTTCTACCCAGTCTGGGAGAGACCAAACTAGTACCTCACTTTGAAAGAGGTTCCAGAGTTTCAGGTGTACTCCTGTATAGACTCAGGTCCCTTTTATCTAAGAATAATTAGTCCTGGTGTGAATTATTTAAGAGAATTAAATAATTGCTTCAAAGAGATGTCAAGATTTTGGAAGATAGAGGGAAAAAATGTTTGGGGCTTTATTTTGAAAACTAAAGCTAAAATTAGAAAGTAATATTAACAAAACCATAAAATCTACTAGATTTTAAATAAACAAAGAATTGATTAATTGTTGAATTTTTTGGTGTATTTTTTTCTTCAGAAAATTGTATGGCATTATAGAAATGTCTTTTATTTCACATTTGAACCTTGTTGATTTTCTCTTCAGTTATTAACTGACTCTAATTCAGTTAGGTCCTAATCTGTCAATGGCTTTTGTGTTTGGTTAAATGACTCTTTAACATAAGTTTAAAGGACTTTGTGAAATTTTTAGTCTCTTGCATGATATTCAACTCTCAGTGAATTTCTTTTGTATTTGCTTTGTATTATGGGTTATTTAGCAAAAGATTGACCAACAATGCCATTGACTCAGACCTGAGGTAGGCACACTATCTGTGAGCGATATTTCACTGGTATTTGTTTCTAAGTTATCTGGTCATTAGTGAATATTTTCATCAGGCCACAACATTGGCTTAACTCTGCAGTCTTGCAAAGTGGTATCTCCAGGGACTTATGTAAGGAGGATCACCTTTATTTTTATTTATTTACCCAGTCCATTTGTTCATCATCATTCATGTGTTTATGCTCTGTGGTCAACAGTAATCTTTACTGATCTGCAGAGTTTTATAGTGGGTCAGTGGCACAGATCTGATATGTGGTTCTTCCTTGAATCTTCCCATTGTTTGTGTCTGATTCTCACCAAGTGAACATGAACTCTGAGGATATTCTGAGTTCTCTTTTTGGTAGGGTGGATGACAGGGGCTGTGGCTGCTTGGTTACTAGAGAACAAAAGAATGATTTTTTTCATTAAGGAATTTCTGTAAACCTGACAGTTTTCCTTGATGTGTATAATCTCAGAACCACACCATGGCACACAGTTGAGAATTTGGGACATATTTTGATTAGGAAAAGTCCTAGAGCAGCATTATCAGACCGTGTCTTTGATGTGGTAATATTTCAGATTCACTGCTTATGGTTATAATAATGTCTTTATCATTTACTATAGGTTTTCTGAGCATTTTGTTAAAAATAAATGCTATTTACATATTAACTAAAATTCTCATAGAATATTTTCACTGGAATGGATCTTAGAGGTCATCTAGCTTAGAGATTCTCAATTGGGAGTGTTGAAAAATACATGATTGTCATAAGGACTGGGAGTAGGGAGAGGTGTGACTGGTACTCCTTTTACCTTGAAAACTCTGGAACCTCTTTTAAAGTGAAGACTCAGTACTAGGTTGGTTAGTGGTCACAATGTTTATGCAAGCTTTAATTAGCCACAAAATAAAAGTGAATTTTTTAAGAATTTGAAAGCATATCTTGAAATTGCTTTGGTTTAAATTATAGAAATGTTATTGTTTGAAGGTATTCATGGTAGTTACCATTCAGTTGTATAGTCTTTGTACTATGTGGCTGTTATTTAATAAGCCTTACATTTTAAGTAAAAACTGTTGCTTAATTTGAGTGTCAATCCACTATTTTTATAATCACCTCACATCTCAGCTTATTCCTTTTTTTGTTATAAAATTCAGCCTTTGTTTTTCATAGCTCACATTTTCTATGACTTCCAGGTTGGGTTTGTTTTGGTGGTGTTTTTTGGAATTTAAGGTTTTTAAGAATAGTAGAATTTGCTGTTCTACCTGTATTGTGGGGCTTTCTCATATGTATGGCTATGTTTTTATGTAATACTGTTCTCTTGAAAAATATTTTTGGTTATTGGCATATGCATGGTGTAGTGTGGTGAAGTATGTAACAGTCATTCTTAAATTACTTACTTGTTTTTCACTTTGAGAATACCTCTGGGGGCTTGTCAGACTCCTCAGATTGTATGAAATTTCTAGGGAGTCACAATTAAATGAGAGTAGAGTTCAAGGCCACTTCGGCTTGCTGAAAATTAAATCAATTCATTTTATTTATAATTATAAATTTTATTAATTTATATTACATTTTTTTCTATACTGATCCCTGAGATCAGGGGTTAGCAAACCTTTTTGCAAAAAGCTGGATAGTAAATAGTTTAGAGTTTGCAGCCCAGAAGGCAAAATCAGTGATAGTATGTGTAGGTACTTATATAACCATTTAAAAATGTAAAAAACTATTCTTAGCTCATGGGCTATAAAAATAACAGTTGGTGGCCTGGATTTGCTCTACAGGCTGTAGTTGGCCAATCTTGTTCTAGATAATTTACAATAAAAAAAACTTTAAATGGTAGCAATATCAATTTTTTGATTAGGTAATAAATCATATATGTGAAATTCTGTGGAGTGTACCAGGGTTGTTTTGTGTTTCTGTTTTTTTTAATATCCAGACGTGGTGATTGGTGGTTGTGGTGGTGGTGAATTATTTCTAAAATTTCCAGGGCTTCATTGCCTCTGTACAGAATGGTAAGTTACTTACTAGGTGAGTTGTTTTCCTGTTGTTTTGTCTTCAAGTGTGGTACTGATAGTTGCTTTTTTAGGCAAATGTCAGATTTTCTTCATCTGAAATCCTGTTATTCCCTTAGTTTTCTATAATCTGGAATTTTTAAAATATCTACTTCGCAAAATAGTAATGTAAAACCGTAACTGTAGTGAATTGAACCTACCACATTAGGAGAGGAAAAGGTGAAAATTAGGCAGTTTGGTGGCAATGTGGCAGTGTGGCTGCTTTTCAGAGAGAAATCTTCAGAGAATAACTGTGGAGAAGAGTGTATAGAGAGAACCTGTGAAGAGAGGATAATGTGAGAATGGCACGATCATCAGAAAAGTACTGTTGATTTATTAAGAGTCTGCACTCCCAAGTGGGGGATATCCCCAAAAATGTGTGCAATAAAAATATTATAACATTTTCTAGCTTGTATCTGAACATTTTTGATAAGATAAATGTAAATTATGGATTTTTGTTGCAGTTTATAGAGTATATAATTAAATTTTTTCATGTACAGGGCTTAATGATTTGTGTTTGAGATTTCTGATTTGATATGCTATTCGTCTTCAATTTAAGGCTCTCTTTTACCTGGAAGATTTAAGAAAATGTAGTGCTATACTTATGTGATAATTTTTATAAATATCTTCTTAGGTTTACATGAAATGAAATATGCTTGCACCAAAGAATTCCCATCTACTTTTTATTTTCCTTTCATACAGGTTAATCGTTTCAAGGAAATTAAATTATGCAGTCCTTCAGTGACAGCATTAAGGGCAAAGCAGTTTTACTCCTGGTGTGTGAGTGTGTGTGTGCATGCACTCATACACACTTGTATGTTTAGACAAGATAGGAGCACATTAAATATAAGCTTTTGTTTTAATTCATTTTACAGTAAGATTTCAAACATGCGTCTTCTAAAAAAAGTTCGTAAGTATTATCTTTAGGTGTTTTACAAAGTTAGTAGAAAGCATCTTCAAGTACTGGCATAGTAGCAGGTGTCTGTTTGTAATTTACTTTTCCCTAGAGATATTGGAGGGATATACGTATGTATGCACTCATAATTTGCATGTTGTTATATGTATCCTCTGTATCTGTTTATATCTTTAAAAAAAATCTGTCCCTGATTCCTTTGG
Organism: Grampus griseus; assembly: GCF_964374135.1. Classification (NCBI taxonomy): domain Eukaryota; kingdom Metazoa; phylum Chordata; class Mammalia; order Artiodactyla; family Delphinidae; genus Grampus; species Grampus griseus. Next base: position 100,662,426 of record NC_139018.1, read on the forward strand.
TCAAACTTGCTGCACTGGACAGTTTTAGGACATTGCAGTACATCTGAACTTCCCAACTCTTTTCTTCATAGAATGTGCTTTTAACTTTCCAATTTACGATGATCACTTAGAAGGAAAGCAGTGCCCCAAATATACTTATGAAGATGACACCCATTAAAAAAATACATTGTGGCTCTGTGTAACTCTGCCAGTGAGGAATTTAACCTAAGGATGTAAAGGAAAATATACATTGGGAATGTAAAATGGTATAGGCATTCTAGAAGACACTTTGGCCGTTCATTATATAACTAAAATGCAGTTACCATACAACTCAGCAGTTGTACTCATTTATCCCAGAGAAATGAAAACTTACGTTTACACAAAAACTTGAACACAAATGTTCATAGCACCTTTATTCATAATAGCCCATACTGGAAACAATCCAAATGTCTCTCACTGGGTAAATGGTGAAACTGTGGTATATTCATACCATGAAATACTATGTAGCAATAAAAAAGAATGAACTATAACCAATGCAATGATTTAGATTGATGTTGAGTAAATTAGGCTGAATGAAAAAAAGCCACTCTCAAAAGATTACATACTGTGTGATTCCATTTATATACTACTCTTGAAATGGCAAAATTATAGAATTGAGAACAAATTGTTGGTTGCCAGAGGGTAAGGAGACAGGAGGATGTGGTTATAAAGAACAACAGGACAAATCCTCGTTCTGTATCGTGATTATGGTGGTGGATACGGGAACCTGCATGTTTAATGAAAGTGTATAGGACCAACACCACGTGTGCACACAGATTTTTTAAAAACTGAGGAAATCTGAATAAGATCAGTGGATTGTAGCAATGTTTATATCCTGGTTGTGATATTATAAGATGAAGGAAATTATGTAAAGAGTTCTCAGGATCTCTCCATTATTTCTTACAGCTGCATGTAAATCTATAGTTACCTCAAAAGAAAAGTTTTAATTAAAAAGTATATACAAATAGATGACTGAACACACAAATTAATTGAAGGAAATAAAAAATTATAGGAAAGTAGGTTAGGAAATACAGGAGGAAGAGAAGGGTCAAGGATGTGCAGAGATTATTTTTCTAGAAACATTTATAATGGAAATTTAGACCAAAATAGTCACCCTTGTGGCCTATTAAATCACTGAAAATCCATGTATTTCTTTTTTTTTTTTTTTTTTTTTTTGCGGTACATGGGCCTCTCACTGTTGCGGTGTCTCCCGTCACGGAGCACAGGCTCCGGACGCGCAGGCTCAGCGGCCATGGCTCACGGGCCCAGCCGCTCTGCGGCATGTGGGATCGTCCCGGACTGGGGCAGGAACCCGTGTCCACTGCATTGGCAGGCGGACTCTCAACCACTGCGCCACCAGCGAAGCCCCAAAATCCATGTATTTCTAAGGCTGGAATGTCTCTTGAACTTTTCTTTTTAGGAAACTGTACAACTATTAACAAGTAAGAAGAAGAATTTTTTCATCAACATTTGTCCTTCACTTTGTGTGCACAGCATTATTGTACCTTTGGGCAATAGGGAGTGGGAAACATCAAAGACCAAAAGCCTTATGTGTGTTCTTGAGGACATAAACAACTTGGGAATATTTAGAAAGCAAGATAATCTGTATTTCAGAATTGAGAATTTACATGGAAAAGTATTAGCAAGAGGGCTTGGGGTGAGGGAAAGGTAGTAGGAAGCATGTCAGAGAAAAATATTAGAAGGTCCTAAAGTTAATTTTTTCATGATAAATTTTGCCTAGAGCTGATCCTTGACACCTTTCTTTCCCTGGGAGGCAAAGTAGAAAGATACAACAACGGATTTTGACTGGGCCTGTTCTCCCTTTTACTTGACTGAGAAATGAGGTTTGAGGATTAAGTTGACTGCCATTTATAATCTCAATTAGATGTGAAAAACTCTCTCCTCTCCTCTAAAATGCTAATCCTACTTAGGAAACTCTTCTGTAGTTTTCAGTTTTTCACCAGTCACAGGAAGCTGGCTCCCCTGGAAGAGTTTGAGAATCTAGGTGAGGCTATTCTGGTGATCCCTGGGGTTAGGTATTTTAGACAAACAACACCTTGGAGTTCTGGCTTAGAGTCTCTTGAGGTAAATGTGGGGGAGAACTGTGGAGGGTTCTTGGAACTGGAGTTGAGAAAAACATCAGTAGGCTAATTCATAACTTCCCCTTGGATTTTTAAGGATTCTACCTAATTTGTCAAATTGTTTTCTAAGCTTTTAGAGAAGTCTTGTTTTAAATATGTGTACAAAGAGCCAATAATAAATTTTCCAAAACTTGGTTCTGTGTTGTCAAAAAATTTGTGTCATTTGTGAAAAACAGAGGCTATAATTCTGAATCTTTTAAAATCATAATAAAATATCATGCACTGTAAATTAAGGTTTTTAGAAATACTTTAAAAATGATTATTATTAGAAATGTGGATGAGTCCTTGGGGGCAGACTTTTTTGTATATGTAAAAGCTGAAGTAAAAACAAACTACCCCTTACTTAAAAAGAGGTTTAAGATAAAGTGGCTAAATCTCAGATTTCCCTTTTTACTTCAGTGTGTCAGTTAATCTGGCTATGGGGTATATTTATCTAGTGTGAAGCCCACTGATGCATGCAAAGCTGAGCAGAGTACAATTTTTCCCAGTGGGTCTTCTTTCTCTGGGCATTTGTAGCTGTGCTTCAGTGTGCAGGGTCAGCTGGGGAAAGCTAGAAGGGCTAAGATGTCAGCTATTGTAAAGGTACTAAGATCCTATCTTAGGAAGGGAATGGGACATCTGATTTTTTAAAATATATATTTCTTATTTCCTTTGAAGCAGTTAGTTGGAAGTATGCACAGTGGTGATAATTATTAATATTGTAAACAGGACAATATTAAATTCTGTACTATTTAAAGAATAATTCTGTAATTATTTTTAGTTAGCCTAGGCTTTTCTATAAGAATATTGGAATTTTTCTATCTCTTGTCTTAACATCAAATAGTTTAATTTATATTTAGTTAATTTGAACCTATGGCCTAGGTTAACTATTAACTAATTAAACCAGCTTAGATTATTTGCCATAACCTATTTGTCATATATAGTGTTTTAGGTTGTTTTGAGATGAATATTGAATACTACTGTATATTACAGTAAATAGAAATTGTCAAAGGTAGCTTAACTTGCTCTCTTCATAAAAATATTAAAGTTATGAGATTTATTTAATGTCATTAAATGCTCTTATTTAAATCACTTACATGTTATTGTAAATCACAGTTGTACTTAAATCAACTATTAGGAATCCCAAATCAAAGCAAATGCACATGTAAGGTATCTAGAAAGCATTACTTTGTGAAGAAGCATAATTAGAGAAGGTATAATGACCATCAAGCTGCATAAATCGATTAAGTAATATTTTAATTCAAGATTCAAATGGTCCTGATATTTGTAATGAGAACATATGGAGATAATTTAGTGTCACAGGAAACCTGACTGAGGAAATTTGGAAGAAGTAAAAATCGTTCCTAAATTGCCCAGCAAATTGTAAAGATGTAGCTTTCTCACCATGCATACTCATGGTAGCATAACAATGTATAGTATATCTGATTAGTGTCATAATGGATTGCCTTGAAAGATAATGGTTCTGAGGGTCAGTAAAGCACACGGTAGGAAAGATTTAGTTAACGTGATCAATCTGGGTCCAGAAAAACCCAAGACTTTGTGTTCATCTGATTACTTAGACTTTATTTTACAGAATTCTGTTTTAAAACATTTAAGTGTACTATAGTCAGGGGAAAGTATCATGCTTTTGCCTTTAAAAGCACTGGCAGAATAGAGTAGCATCACAAATAGCATGAAACTATAAGATGCTGAATCTTCTTGCCCGTGTTAACAGCCTCTGATCTAATGTGTACGACATTCTTGCTTTTAAAACAGAATCTAAACAAATGCTTATGCACTTGAGAAACTGGAGTCATTTTTCTATAGTGCCCATTACTTATTTCCTCTCTCTATGACTAGGCTCTTGGGAATTTGGTTGAAAGTTTATTTGTTTTTAATTGGGAAAAATGAGACTTTTGAATACAAGAAAGAAAAAAAATGCAAGAGTAGTAATATAGTCTGCTGCCTTCTTTCCAGTTCCACAGATCCTTTAATTTGAGAGGCTCAGTCTGTGTTTATAGGCTATTTGGGCTGGGCGTAGATAGAATGAATGCATTGGCTGTGGAAAGCTAAAAACGGACTTGATTCATCTCGTATAAATGAGGAAACTGAGATGTTAAAATTAAGGTACTTGGAAGCCTCACCCAACATTTATTGAGTTGTTAAGTAAAAAGAAAAAAAGAAAAAAAAAAGAGTTGATTGTGATAGTAGGAGATTCAGATTGCGGTGTGTGGGTTACTGGGCTAAAATTGTGAACAGAAATGTAGAGTTTCAGTGAATGAAAAACACATTAATATCCTGTCCCAGATGCAGTATGTTTAGTGTTAGTCCCATGTGTAGGGTCTTAAGATGAAGGCATATTTGAATGTCCTCCCTTTTCTGGCTTGTTCTGATCCTGTTCTACTTTTTTTTTTTTTTTTTTTTTTTAAAGATGGAGCTCACCTGTGACAGAGCTGGCTAGGCCTGAATTCATTTGCTTCTGGTTGGCTTCTTAGTGGAATGTCTTGTTATTTCTCTCTGGGCAGAGGCATGGAACAGCTGAATCCCAGGGAGTTTCAGGCCAAACTCTGTGAAATCATAGTACCTACAGCTTTTCTTAGGGTTTTGTTGCAGGCATAAAAAAGAAATTTTGGATTCACTAGGCGGGTAGTGGCACTTGCTTATCCTTCCTAATACCTAAAGAGAGAGAGAGCTAATTCAAACTGAGACCCTTGGTATACTCTGATTGAGTGAAGATGACTCAGAGAGGCTTCATTAGCAGACCTTGATAAGATTTCATAGTTTGCCTGCGTGGCACAGAGGAATTGGTAGGTTTGATTTATGTGTCTTGAAAAGAATAAACACTTTGTAAATGGGGAGAGGGCCAAAACAGAGGATTTACCAAAAGTTGCATATGAATAATGGGCTAACCCCTCTACTTCTTTTAGATACCATAAAGAAAGCACTAAAACCCTTAAGGATGATCACAGGAATATTTCTGGAGTGTATATACTTTCCATAATGTGATTTAGAAGGAAGGGAAATCCTCTGCTCCTCATCAAATCTTGGGAAGGTGGAAATGAGAGTTGCACTGGGAATTTTTCAGTTCCAAAGCATGAACCTTCTCGCAGCTGAGGGTTCTAGCTCCCTAGATTTGAGCAGGAAGTCCTAGGTCTTAGGACCATCCTCCACGCCAGACTGGCCATGTGACCTGATTTCACTTGAATTTTTAGTGATCTGACACCATAGGGCAAAGGAGCCAAGCTTTAGGTAGCTTTTTCAGGGACAAGCCCTGGGTTAACTGTGCCCTGAAGGTGGATAACTATTTTGGCAGATTACTTGGAGGTAGGAAGTAATTCGCTTGGAATGCCCTCAGCTCTCCACTAACTGTGAGTGATTGTGCATGGCCAAACTTCAACTTGATCTCAGTGGCTGTTCAGATACCGAGGAGCTGCAGTAGGGCAGCTTAGATTGCTGTCTTTTGGAGTGTAGTAGTTGAGGTTCCATCCTTTCAGTAAGGCCTAGGTGGCTTTGATTTTCTGTGGAAAACCAATAGGCAGGCAGTTCATTTTTATGAAATTGGTTTGGTATAGCACAAATTGTAATAGTTCTTCCCATAAGAGTTTTAATATACCACGTGTATCTTCATATTTTATTGAGTGCCTTCTATATGTTAAACACTATGCTTATGAGTATGGGAACCAAGATGAAAAAGACAACATTATCTGCCAAAGAACTATTCTGGACTCAGACTTTGTATTTAATAAACTTATGATGTGTATAAAATACAATATTGTCTGGACATTAAGTTCTAGATCATTCTGTAGGAACATAGTTCATTTGATTTAATTGGGAAAAGAAAAATAAAATTCAACTCATTTACTTAAATATAATTTTCACTTTGAATACTTTTTTAAATCTTTAATTATGAATTTCACTTTTTCATGACAAGAAGCTATCATAGATCTGTCTACATCATTGTCCTTTTTATACTACCTACAAGATCTATTTTGAAAATACTCAGAACATGGTGGACATTGGCTTACGTTGGGAGAAGCTGTGACTAGTAGAAATGACTTAAAGGAGCAAGTCTGTAGGCAAATTCTTAGGAAAGGCTGTTCCATCTATTTTTGCCTAAATTTTAACTCAGTGCCTTATATTCTACTAGCAATTGATTTGGGTTAATAAGCATAATCTTTCAGAATGTTAATGTGTTATTCAAACTTAGTCAAGTTGGATTGCTTAATTCCTAGCAGACAAGTTTTAATTGAGAGAAAAGGGAATTCAGTCATTTTGGAGTGTGATATACCGTGGATGACAAATCACTGAAGGGATCTATAGTAAAGCGTTGAGTACTCTGGGCACCAGCAGAGCAGGGGGATGCTAGGTAATAGGAGAGGATTATATAGTGAAATGTAAGAAGAAAAAGTTATACTTTTCCCACCTGTACTCAGAAAAGAAGGAAGAAAATGCCATCTTTCTTATCTCCTGTTCAGTTCCCAGATTACCATTTACACAGGACCTCACTATGTTGGATTCTGTTCTAAGTGTTTCTATAACATTGTCTTATTTAATCCTCAGGAAAAACATATGAGATTGGTGTTGTTATGTTCATTTTACAGATGAGGGAACTGAGGCACAAGATTAAGTACTTTCTTACTTAATACTGTTAGTAGTGATAGGGAGATGTTGGTCTCCTTGACTCCAAAGCATATGCTTTTAAACCATCGTACTATACTTAACCTGGGTTCCACATATGAATATTTTCTCACATACGGATATATTCCAGGTTCCTAACATAGCTAGTTTATAAATAAGATTATGGGACTCGGTGGTTCATAAATTATTTATTTTTTTCCTCTGGTAGACAGTGTTGCATAATATTTTCCAAGTATGGATTTTCTTTTAATAATTCTTTGTTTAGATGATATGTGAGAACTATAAGATCTTGCCCTCTGAGAGATTATAGTTTAGAATAGTTTATATAGTCATTGCCATTCTCATTTTAATTAGACTGCAGCTTTATTTTATTTTTTCCTACATAATTTAATGGCTGGGAAGCAGGTATTTTGTTTAGTTGTGATAGAGTAATTGAGAAGAAGTCTGGGGACAATATGATGAAATGATTTATTAACAACTTTTCTTGACTACCTTTTCTGAGTGTGAGTTGATTTAAGTACTAAGTTCCCAAATTTCAAAGTTTCCACATTCCAAAGAATGTGTTATCATTGTTTGGCCTCAGTGTCAAACTGCTAACTAACCATATAAGTTTACTCTTTTAATGACAAGTTTTATTTATGAGGAAAAATAGAACTAAAGTAGAAAAACATGCTTTATATTGAAATTCAACTGCCAGCATCTTTAAAAACCCAATAAGATAAAAAAGGTAGGAAAAAAGCATACTAATTTCTTCTTTATAGTAAAAATCATGTTTATAATTAGGTATTACTCACTTTGATAGAAAATGACCTCTCACATTAGTATAATTTTAAAATCTGCTTTGAATGAACAAAACTACTTCATTACTGTAAGTAAGAGCTACTTTCCTGCAGCAAGACTGATGTCAGACTACCTGGGTTCAAACTTCTGGCTCTGGTTTCTTTAGGGTCTTTATATATAAATAGAGGATAGTGATTATGCTTAAGTTACAGGATTGGTTTGAGAATTAAAGGACGTACTCAGTGCAAAGAGCTTAACATACTACCTAAGCACATTGGTAGTATTCAATAAACATTCTCTGTTATTGATAAATCAAAATTTGTAATAACATTTCCCTCAGTTTTGGATAAGGTCATTTTATTTCCATTTGAATCCTGCAGCTCTTAATATGAGAACTATTGCTAAAACAATTGTGTAATTTCAAAAGCAGTTTTACAGATCGCAAAAGATTTAGGAAAACTTGCAGATATTAAAAAAATTGTTTTTATTTTGTAAAGAGATCATATTCAACTACATAATCTGTCCACTGAAAAATAGCAGGGAATCATATTAAAGTTTTGTTGTTGATAATTTTTATTGAATCATTTTTTTTTCTGTTATCTTTGTTCTTTCACTTCTTGCAGTGCAGAAGGCTTATCTTGTATTCAATACAGTGATCGATTTAATTGGCTCTGCAGTATTTAGGATGAGGCTGCTAGGCCAGGGTGTATTTGGCAGTACAAGGAAGGCAAGCTTCAGCATTGATTATGACTCCACCTCATCTCCATGGTGTTATTTCTAAGTATAGACACAGCTTGGTCCCCTGGCAGTGACATACAGTAAATGTCAATACCAACCTTTGTAAATGTTAAATAAAAGAGCTAACTGAAGGGCAGTGATTCATTAGGAAAGAATTTTGTCTGAGCAGATTAACTTTTATTTCTGTTAACCCATGTTAAAAAGTCACTGCCTCTTGAGTCTTTGGATATGATTGAACTAGAAACCACACAGATGAAGGGCCTCTCTTCCCTTTAATAGGTGCTTTGGATCTGAGATATGTGCTGTTCTTTTGAAATATCTTTATCTATTTTTTCTTTTTCAATTATACTTTGACATCTGGCCAGTTTGATCAGCATCAGACAGTGATATTTACCTAACTTACAGAGCAATTGTCAGAAACCTTCTGAACTTCATATCTGTGGAGAAATATTTCATTATAGATTTTTCAGTTAGTAGTTGTATTGTTCATATGTGTGTTACTTCCTCAGACTCACCTGTCTGGATCAAATCACTAGTCATTCTACTGCAACAGCCTTGTCAGGCAGACAGCCAAGCAGCCAATGTATTTTCAGTTTTTTGTGTCTAATGTGTTTTCTATTTCCTTTCCAGTTTTTCTTCTCTTGCTTAACTAGTGCAAAATCAGCCTATGTGTTTTTAAAGTTGTTAACATTCTTAAAATTCATTTTAAATGCTGCTTTAACTAGCCAAAAATGGAACTTGCATATCTGTATATTTACATAATACTTACTTGAAAATATTTTGTACTTTCCATAAGGTACACTTACAAGAAATTCTTCAGGTTTTCAAAGCTAGCAATTTTTTTTTTAGGAGTTATGACTGTACTACCTACCCACCACTTTCTTAGAGTAACTCATTAGTTTGTTCTATCATGTGATGGGTTAATCATGAATTTGCAGTTAATGAGGGGCTATTTATTTCATGTGTACCTTCACAGATTTTTTTTTTTTTTTAGTATTTTCTATGTACTGGACTCATATACTGTATGTTATTTTTGAGACTCTGTAGTCAAATAATTGTAAACCAGCTAGTATAATTTAAGTTACTTATTTATATTATTTGGACACAAAATCAAGAGCTAGATTATCTTTTCTTCCTCTCACATTATCCAGCAGCCCTCACTCCATATGGACAATTTATACTCTTGATTTGGGACTGTTGTAACTCATAAAGAAATGGGCAGTGTGATAACAATATCATTGATTTAGCATAAATTTAATAAGTACCATGTTCTCCCTTGGCAGTTGTAAATTGCAATTAATCTCTTCCTCTTCTTTCGCATAGTGCGTTGTATCTCTTGAAGAATAAAGTCAGTTGTTTACATTACCATATTAGACATTTTTTGACCACCAACATTGTGTTTCAGAACCTCAGTGAAATCCAGGGCGTTCGCATATCTCATCCTTATTCCCAATCACTTCTTGCCTTGAGTCTTAGGTCCTAATACTATTTGCCTGCTTATAGTTACCTGCTTAGTTCAGACTGTTTCATGTTTGCATGCTTTTTCTCACACTGTTTCTTCTAACTGAAATGCCCTCCACACCTCTCTTTGACTGATTACCACTTCATTTAAAAACTTAGTGCGTTTCTATCATTTGCTGGATACTATGTTAGTTACTTGAATATTCATTGGTATGGAAAGCAGTTATGACCCTGAGCTCCTGGAATTTTCAACTCATATTTTAATTTTTCTCGGAAGTCTTGCCTAAACTCCCCCATCTTGAACTCAGGGCTCCTTTTCTCTGTGTCCATGGCATCCTGTACATGTTATACTGAAATTTGCTATTTGTATGTACTTGCTTTACTTTTTTTCCAGTTGGATATTTTAAAAAAAATTTTATTGGAGTATAGTTGATTTACAATGTTGTGTTAGCTTCAGGTGCTCAGCAGAGTGAATCAGCTACACACATACATATACCCACTCTTTTTTTAGATTCTTTTCCCATATAGGCCACCACAGAGCATTGAGTTGAGTTCCCTGTGTGTGCACTTGTTTTAGATGGACATTTCTTGAGGGTAGGATATCTTGATTCATTCCCCCCACCCCGTGCTCTGTTCAACACTTGATAGACAATAGCAGATGCTCAATATTTGTTTGTTGAGTTACTTTTGAACTGTAGATGAATAATGTGATTCCTGCCATTGGTGGATTCTCATGACTTGTAGCTCTCTATGTGTTTCGGCTGTGTTATGATTATTTGCATGCACATCTTTCTTTCCCACTAAATTGCCAGCTTCTTGAAGAATATAATGCTATCACATTTAAATTGGTAGGCCCCATCATAACTTAATGCCTACTCACAGGAGCTGTGAGAGTGACTCTTTTCTTAAGAATGTTTTTTCTATATGATGGCTCCTGTGAAAACCACCTGAGTGAGAAGTCAGGTAGTGTCTGGCGAAACAGGTAACTTGTTTAGTGAGAGACTGGAAGAACTTGGTTGTTAAGTGGACTCAAAATGCCTAATGGCTCTGCTCTGCAAATGAGCTGATACTGAAAGGTAATCTGGAACAGGATTTTTATGAAGGGCAGTTTTTTGAAACTGGAAGAAGTGGCATTCTTTAAGGTATGGTCTGGGGCTGAAATGAGGTTCAGAGGCTGTATAAATGATGATTTATCCACCAGTGAGGTTACATGACTGATGGAGAAAACTGAAGTCCCTCTGCTAGTCTAGGACAAAAATGAAGCTTGACTTCACTGATTGGTAGAGCCAGACTTTGTCACTACTTACAGAACACATTTCTGTTAAGTGTACTAAATACAAATTCACTTTATTCTGAACTTAGAGTATTTCCAATGAGCTTACCAAATTCATTTGAACAATGGTATTCTTCTTTTAAAAGGGTAATGTACATGGATACAGCTTCTTTGTTCCTGGAGTGATTTGGGAGGGATTCTTTGGAGTTTTGTGGAGTTGTAGATAATTAATTTGGTTGTCATCTGTATATTTTCTTTATGATGAACACAGTATGTCCATGTGTGAGATCAGAATAAAATAGAGATTTTTATTCATATATTCTTTATTTGCTAACATTTATTGTCTTCTATGTTATTCAATCTAAGATGTTTTCATTTTTCCTGCTTCTTACCTTCGTCTCTTCTGCAAAAAACATACCCAGGCTTCATAGTCTTCCTCAAATATCACTTACTTTAAAAAGCCTTGCTTGATTTTTCCCTCATTTTTATATTTTCTATGGCACCTTTAAGAAATCGTGAAATTTGCCTTCCATTATAGCTTCAAGTCCCCTTCATCAGACTTTAAGCAATCTTAGGAGAGGGAAACATTTGATTTTTATGAAGCACCATCACAGAACTTTGATTATACTTGTGTTAAAACCAGAAACCAAGAAAAAGAAAGACTGTACTTCTCATAATGATGGTTATATAACAACTACAATTCATTCAGCACATACCTATGGGCCAGATGTTATAAGAATCATTTATTCATTTATATTAAATGAATCATTTCATTCATTTATATTAATCATTTCATTCATTACTTATAGCAAAGTTGTTTTATGGGTAAAGGAACAAATTTGAGAAGTCAGCTAGCAAACCTGCCTCAACAGCTAAGAAGTTAGGAATTGGGAAGTAGAATTCAGCTGTCTCTGACTCCAGAGTCTATACTCTTACAACACAATGCTATACTGCTGCTATAATTTCTCAGCTTCAAATAGAACCACCCAAAGAACCAGTTCACCCTATCATTTTCTTTCCTGTTTTCATTTTCATTAGGACCTTTGGAATATGTCATTTAAATAAAATTAAATTTGGAGTGCAATTTACAGGAAAATGTATAGTCAGTAGCCCTCTTGTAAACTAAACCTTGTGAAACTGAGGCTTATAAATTTGAACATGTGTTCATTAGCTGTAGAAAAAAAAACTAGAGATTTTAAAGAGATTTATTCTGTCTACATAAAATGTTTTTTTGGAAGACTTTCCAGGTGAAGAAGAACAGTAGTTATGTTATATTGTTGTGTAAATTAAGCAGGACAGACTGACTAAATATAGCTGTTTTAAAGGATTGAATGGAAAAAAATCTTAAATCTTAATCTTAAATTGAGTGGATCAATTGAGAAAATCAAACACTTAAACTAAATACTAAAATAATGATTGACATTTATATAACAAAAAAAGAAAAGGAGATTCACATTCACAGCTATGAAAGATGAAACATTACTAAAACCTGCTTTGCTGTGCATTTCTTTCTTGTTAAATTTAAACTTTATTTCTTTGCTATTTTGATTTACATGGCTTTGGCTATATCAATGAAGTGGATGAACATGAATGAAGGGACTTCTTAAGTGAATGAAAGTCAGAGGCTTTTGCAAAAAAGTACACAATTAGTATAATTTTTAGTAATGAACTTTACTTTGAAGCTGAAACCACTGCTAAAGACTATTTTAAAATTTCTTGAAATTATTTATTTGGGATACTGTTACAGAGTTAAATAACTTTGAATCCCAGGGTGAGATTCCTTTTCGATCCTTTTAAGATCTTTTTCATTTCTTCTGGTTAGGTAGACAATCTCTATTTGCTGCTAACATTTCTACCACCTCTCTAACTCTTGTGAGTTTCCTTTTTAAAAGAGGAGAATGAGTGTTTTGGGGTTTGGTGTTTGTTTGTTTGTTTGTTTGTTTGGATATATACCCAGAAGTGGAATTGCTGGGTCATGTGGTAGTTTTATTTTTATTGAGAAACCTCCATACTGTTTCCACGGTGGCTGCACCAGTTCACATTCCCACCAACAGTGCACGAGGGTTCCCTTTTCTCCACACCCTGTCCAGCATTTATTTGTGTTCTTTTTGCTGATGGCCATTCTGACAGCTGTGAGGTGATATCTTGTGGTTTTGATTTGCATTCCCCTGATGATGTTGAGCATCTTTTCATGTGCCTGTTGGCCATCTGCATGTCCTCTTTGGAAAAATGTCTCTTCAGTCCATTTTTAAATCAGGTGGTTCGTTTTTTTGTTGTTGACTTATATGAGCTGTTTATGTATCTTGGATATTAACCCCTTATCAGTCATATCATTTACAAGTATTTTCTCCCATTTGGTAGGTTGTCTTTATGTTCATAGCAGCATTATTTACAATTGCCAAGATATGGAAACAACCTAAGTGTCCATCAACAGATATAGATAGATAGATAGATAGATAGATAGATAGATAGATAGATAGATAGATAGATAGATATAGATGTGTCTCACAAGGGAATACTACTCAGCCATAAAAAAGAGTGACATACATGGATGGACTTGGAGGGTATTATGCCAAGTGAAATAAGTCAGAGAAAGACAAATACCGTATGATATCACTTATATGTGGAATCTAAAAATTACAACAAACTAGTTAGTGACTATAACAAAAAAGAAAAAGAGTCACAACAGAGAACAAACTAATGGTTACCAGTGGGGAGAAGGAAGGGGGTAGGGGTAATACAAAGGTAGGGGATTAAGAGGTACAAACTATTATGTATGAAAATAAGCTACAAGAATATATTGTATAACACAGGGAATATAGCCAATATATTTATAATAACTATAAATGAAGTATAACCTTTAAAAATTGTGAATCACTATATTGTAAACTTGTAACTTCTATAATGTATATCAACTATACTTCAATAAAAAAATAAAAATAAAAAAACTTGACTGCGCAAAAAAAGAAAACAATTTTAAAAATAAAGGAGGAGAAGCAGGCCTCATGCTCAGCATCTTTGGTGGGAATGGTTTCTGTTTATGGCAAGCGCTGCTGATTTTCTATTATGTTCTACTGGAACTTCTCACATACTTCAGTTTCCATATTTCTACTTCCACTTCATTCCGCAAAGAATTATTGTTCTCTTTTTCAACGACTTAATTTAAACAAACAAAAAGGTGTGAAGAGACTACTAATTAGTATAACTATGGCAAATAATACTGCAGGTGGTCTGGGACTGGCTTGAAAGTTTGGGAACCAGTGTACTTGGGTGTCTTTGGTTGTGGTTGTCATCTCCTGGAAATTCAAGGTGGTCTGTCGGACTTCCTCTTAGCCAGCATGGTTGGTGCCCTCTTTGTGTAGCAGATCAGACTGATTCCATGGGTCTTCCCAGACTTCCCAGGTGTTGCAGGTGACAGCTTCATTTCCTCCTCAGAAATGGAGAAAACAGGTGGCTGTGCCCCAGGATGTTACTTTTACTGGCCTCCCACTGCTAATATCATGTCGATGCATGATATTTTCACTAGAGAAAATGTCTTGGGTTTCAAAGCATTCATTTTTTTCTTAGACTGGCACACCATCCTCATTTTATTTCTTTGTTTTTCCTTATAGTTAAGCATTACCTCCGCAGGAAGAAACCACCAACTGTATGGGAAAGTTGAAAGGAGTAATGATGCAGGCCCAAATGGGGACAGATAACTGAGCTTGCATATGCTCAGGTTCAGCCGCCACTCCAAGATCTGGCTGCATGGCCTGGCCAGGTCTCTCTGGAAAACTATTTGGGGCCTTTGTGAAAACCTGAGAATACTAAGTGTGATTTTAGGCCTGAAGTGTAGCTGGCCTTGCTCTTCTTTCTCCAATGGAAGGGCCTAAAATAAAAGAGAAGTTAAAGACTTTTTATAATATTCTTTAGACTTTATTGTAGTGGATCCAGCCAGTCAGCCTGAATAAAATCATTACAGCTACTGCTATAATTGGTAATATGATTGATGCACCCAGTTAAGACAAGCCATAAATGAAGTGATTAGTATTTTACTGTTACCCTGGGCAAACCTGTAGGTAGAATGAGAAGTGGTACTCATGAAATAAGTAAATAGAAAATTATTATGCATTAGCCTTTAAACTTGAAAATACAAGACTAAGAGTGAATTTCTGAGCACCTGTGATGAGGTGCTAGATAAAAGTAGATACGTTTTACTTTATTATTTTTAAGCTCACAGAATTTCTGGAAAGCAAGTTTTCCCTTAACCCTTAACAGTGATGAATTTAATACTTCTGATGTTTTTGATAAGTATAAGATGTAGTATACTTTTAAAAATTCCTCTTTATTGTTTATATAGTTTTAAATTATTTTATAACCCTTTAAGTAAAAGGTATATGTCTGGGTAGCACCGCTGTAAATAGAAGCTATTCTTAAGCTTGTTTTCTTCGCATATAGAATACTAGAATTGGAGAAAGGGTATAAAAGCAACTAAGCTCCAGTTAATACAATATTTTATAATTTTCATGTTTATCATACTTATATTTTGTGTATAAAGAATCTGATTTTTTAAATTGATACCTTGTCTTTAGTTCATTAGTTTTTTTCAAAGATGCCTACTTGTGGTATCATCTTTATAATCTTATTAGCAAAATTTGGTGGAGCATTTTATTCTCTTTATTTATAAAACCTGAAAGGTATACTGAAATATTTCTTCAAATTTCACAGATATTCCTCTTCCCCTTCAAAATAATGTGCTCTGTGTCCCTCCTGTTTGAGAATCGTTGCTCATGGATGTTGCCGTAAGAAGTGAAAACCAAAACTGCTCCCTCCCCATAATCTACATGTTAGAAAACCTCAGTTGATTGAAGTTAAGCATATTGGTCGTTGGCTGCTTGGTCACATCCCTGCATCCTTCTCATTAATGTGCCCAAAACAAGTCTGCATCTACCACTTTTACTTTATTATCTGATCATTTAGTCCCCACAGTGGGTCCAAAAAGGGCATAGTGGGGATTTCTATGCTACATATTTGTTACTGTTCAATGAAAATTTTCTGTGACAAGGCAGCACAGGGTAACTATAGATCATGAAGATTCTCTATAATTGGCTCTAATTATGTCAGTCCAGTGTGGCATTCTGTTTTGTGCATTGGGGTAGCTGGAGTGAGGAGTAGGGTCCTTTTTCATGAAAACAAATAAAAACAATAAATTTGTTCTTCTCTCTATTCTTCCTTCTCATTTTTCATTCCTGCATTCTGTAAACATGTACAAAACACCTATAATGTATAAGAAGTTCTGCCAAACTTGGAGGAGACAGAGATGGTTAAGGAACATTTTCAGTGTTAATACTTTTTGGTCATCCACAGATCATATAAGTAAAAGCAGGCTGTACTGAGGAGAGTTGTACTTATCATATAAATGCCATCACCATTTGTATAGAGAATTTTTGGTTCCCTTAGGTTTTGGGCTCTCTTTCCAAGGCTTACCACACCAATTTAAACAAAGTAGGAACTCTTACAAAGTTTGAGAAGTATTTGTGAAACACTGAATGAATGAATGTGAGAATAAAGTAATCAGTAGTAAAATTATTTGTCAAATAATTCAGTGGTCACCCCCAGTGAAGGTATAAGAATAAATATAGAGAACTCTTCCTGGAGGTAATGGTGCCCCGTGGGGAAAGGTTTCCTGTCTATTCTTCACTGTCACCTGGGGTGATAAATTAATAGGCATATAAGGATCTGCCTATTGTATTGTTTTGATCACTGTTGCCGGTTCTCTGGAGAGCCATGTGATAGCATGGGACACAAATTTTTGCTTGTTTGTTTTGAGATTTAAAAATACGTACTTTCCTGAACATTAGAATATCTAATTCTGAAATTACAGCAATTTAGGGTTTACCAAATTCATTTGAACAACAGTATTCTTTTTTAAAAAGGAAGTGATGTTCATGGCTACAGCTTCATTGTACATGAGACGATTGCTGATAGAATTGGGAGGGATTCTTTGGAGTTGTGTATAACTAATTTGGTTGTCTTCAGTATATTTTCATTATAGTTAGTTCAGCTTCAGATGTAGCCCAGTTAATAAGTCCTTTTTCTTTCATACTAATGATTGATATGCATGTTCTAATTTTCCTGACTGTAACTGTTTACCTATAAACATATATTTTTGCTCCTTCTTTGCTAATCAGATGACAAGAGATAGGTAGCTTATTAAGCTATCAGGTTAGAATCAAAATCATATTTAACTTCTGTTGTTTCTGCATTTGACAAAGGGAAAAGGAGGTCACGTTTCATTAAGAACTTTCAGTGTGTCTGGGACATCATGCAGAGTGCTTTAGCTTATTAGTTTATTTAATATTCATAACTGTGGAAGTGCTTTTGCTGTTATTTTTAAATCTGTGAAACTCAGTATTTTTAATAACAGCTTTGTTGAGATATAATTCAGATACTATAATCACTCTTCTAAAGTATACAATTTAGTGGTTTTAGTATAGTCTCACAGTTGTGCAGCCATCACCACTGTACTTTAGAACATTTTCATCACTCCTTGAAGAAACCCCGTGACTATTAGAAGTCATTTCTCATTCTCCCCTCAACCTGCCCCCTGGCAACCACTAATCTACTTTCTGTCACTATGGATTTGTCTATTCTTGACATTGCATATAAATGGAATCATCCAATATGTGGTCTTTTGAGACTTTTTTTTTTCACTTAATATATTTTCAAGGTTCATCTGTGTTTAGCATGTATCAATACTTCATCTCTTTTTATGCTGAATAATATTCCATTGGATGGATATACCACATTTATTTATCCAGTCATCAATTGATAATTGAATTGTTTCTACTTTTGCTACTATGAATAACGCTGCTGTGAACATTGGTGTACAACTTTTTGTATGGACATATTTTCCGTTTTCTTAAGTGTATACCTCAGGATACAATTGCTCAGAAATAGAGTTCTATCTGTGTTTAACCATTTGAGGAACTGCCAGACTATTTTCTGAAGTGGCTCTGCACCATTTTACAGTCTGGCTAGCAATTTACGAGAGTTTCAGTTTCTTCACATCCTTGCCAACGTTTGTCTGTCTGTTTTACTTTAGCTGTCCTTGTGGGTGAGAAAACCTCATTGAGGTTTTGATTTTCATTTCCCTAATGACTAATAATATTAAGCATTATTTCATGTGCTTCTTGGCTACTTGTGTATCTTCTTTGGAGAAATGTCTATATGAGATTCACTACTTTAATCTGTGAAATGGAGATAGTAATTCTGGCCTTGCTGTATCCTTGAGGATGATGTAATGGAAGGATGTATCTAATGTCCATCACAAGGCCCAACACTTAAAAGGCATTTATTAAATGTTCATTTCTTCTTTCCCATTTTATCTCCAATTCCACAGATGAAGAAACTGGGGCTTAGAGAGAGAAAGACAGGGAGAGGGAGGGAGGGAGAGCAAGCCTGTGACTGATCAAGTGCACAAGAGCAAGTAATCCACCAGAGTTCATTTGATACTTAGTTGGCAAATGCTAGATTCAAATCTAACATTGAATCCTACTAGATTCAACACTGTATTCCTCGCAACAGTTCCTTCTTTTTGCTTGCTGAAAATCCTCCTCGACTATGAAATGGCTCCTGTGAGTTGGCAAACTTACTTACATGATATTGTCTTTTATATCTTTGCTATAAAAGAAAATGAAGTTGATTTTTTAAACTTTTCAAAGAATTTAATTTAATTAACTCTTCAGTTAAATTCTTTGGGTCAATTTAAAATTGTCGGGTTCTTTCAGGCTCTTTGGTGGGGCTAATGGCAGACTCTGGGACGGCTCATGCCAAGCAGTACTTCCTAGAACTTCTGCTGCCAGTGTCCTTGTCCCCGTGGTGAGCCACAGACACCCCGCACCTCTGCAGGAGACCCTCCAACACTAGCAGCTTCTCCTTTGTCTTTGGAGGTGGGATATATTTTTCCCGTGTGGATGACAGGATTTTGGTGCTCCAGCCAGGCGTCAGGGCTGTGCCCCTGAGGTGGGAGAGCCAAGTTGAGGATACTGGTCCACAAGAGACCTCCCAGCTCCACGTAATATCAAATGGTGAAAATCTCCCAGAGATCTCCATCTCAACGCCAAAACCCAGCTCCACTCAACGACCAGCAAGCTACAGTGCTGGACACCCTATGCCAAACAACTAGCAATACAGGAACACAACCCCACCCATTAGCAGAGAGGCTGCCTAAAATCATAAGAAGTTCGCAGACACCTCAAAACACAACACTGGATGCAGTCCTGCCCACCAGAATGACAAGATCCAGCCTCATCCACCAGAACACAGGCACTAGTCCCCTCCACCAGGAAGCCTACACAACCCACTGAACCAACTTTACGTACTGGGGGCAGACACCAAAAACAACGGGAACTACAAACCTGGAGCCTGTGAAAAGGAGACCCCAAACACAGTAAGTTAAGCAAAATGAGAAGACAGAAAAACACACAGCAGATGAAGGAGCACGGTAAAAACCCACCAGACCTAACAAATGAAGAGGAAATAGGCAGTCTATCTGAAAAAGAATTCAGAATAATGACAGTAAACATGATCCAAAATCTTGGAAATAGAATGGAGAAAATACAAGAAATGTTTAACAAGGACCTAGGAGAACTAAAGAGTAAACAAACAATGATGAACAACACAATAAATGAAATTTAAAATTTAAAATAGCAGAATAACTGAGGCAGAAGAACAAATAAGATACCTGGAAGACAAAATAGTGGAAATAACTACTGCAGAGCAGAGTAAAGAAAAAAGAATGAAAAGGATTGAGGACAGTCTCAGAGACCTCTGGGACAACATTAAACGCACCAACATTCGAACTATAGGGGTCCCAGAAGAAGAAGAGAAGAAGAAAGGGACTGAGAAAATATTTGAAGAGATTATAGTTGAAAACTTCCCTAATATGGGAAAGGAAATAGTTAATCAAGTCCAGTAAGCACAGAGAGTCCCATACAGGATAAATCCAAGTAGAAACACACCAAGACACATATTAATCAAACTATCAAAAATTAAATACAAAGAAAAAATTTTAAAAGCAGCAAGGGAAAAACAACAAATAACACACAGGGGAATCCCCATAAGGTTAACAGCTGATCTTTCAGCAGAAACTCTGCAAGCCAGAAGGGAGTGGCAGGACATATTTAAAGTGATGAAGGAGAAAAACCTACAACCAAGATTGCTCTACCCTGCAAGGATCTCATTCAGATGTGACGGAGAAATTGTGACGGAGAAATTAAAACCTTTACAGACAAGCAAAAGCTAAGAGAATTCAGCACCACCAAACCAGCTTTACAACAAATGCTAAAGGAACTTCTCTAGGCAGGAAACACAAGAGAAGGAAAAGACCTACAATAACAAACACAAAACAATTAAGAAAATGGTAATGTGAATATACAAATCAATAACTACCTTAAATGTAAATGGATTAAATGCTCCAACCAAAAGACATAGACTGGCTGAATGGATACAAAACAAGACCCGTATATATGCAGTCTACAAGAGACCCACTTCAGACCTAAGGACACATACAGACTGAAAGTGAGGGGATGGAAAAAGATATTCCATGCAAATGGAAATCAAAAGAAAGCTGAAGTAGCAGTTCTCATATCAGACGAAATAGACTTTAAAGCAAAGACTATTACAAGAGACAAAGAAGGACACTACATAACGATCAAGGGATCAACCCAAGAAGAAGATATAACAATTGTAAACATTTATGCACCCAACATAGGAGCACCTCAATACATTAGGCAAATACTAACAGCCATAAAAGGGGAAATTGACAGTAACACAATCATAGCAGGGGACTTTAGTACCCCATTTTCACCAATGGACAGATCATCCAAAATGAAAATAAATAAGGAAACACAAGCTTTAAATGTTACATTAAACAAGATGGATTTAACTGATATATTTATAGGACATTCCATCCTAAAACAACAGAATACACATTCTTCTCAAGTGCTCATGGAACATTCTCCAGGATAGATCATATCTTGGTTCACAAATCAAGCCTTGGTAAATTTAAGAAAATTGAAATCGTATCCAGTATCTTTTCCGACCACAACGCTGTGAGACTAGATATCAGTTACAGGAAAAAATACAAATACATGGAGGCTAAACAATGCACTACTTAATAACCAAGAGATCACTGAAGAAATCAAAGAGGAAATCAAAAAATACCTAGAAACAAATGACAGTGAAAACACGACAACCCAAAACCTGTGGGATGCAGCAAAAGCAGTTCTAAGAGAGAAGTTTATAGCAATACAATCCTACCTTAAGAAACAGGAAACATCTCAAATAAACAACCTAACCTTACACCTAAAGCAATTAGAGAAAGAAGAACAAACAAACAAAAAAAAGTTAGCAGAAGGAAAAAAATCATAAAGATCAGATCAAAAATAACTGAAAAAGAAATGAAGGAAACGATAGCAAAGATCAATAAAACTAAAAGTTGGTTCTTTAAGAAGATAAACAAAATTGATAAACCATTAGCCAGACTCATCAAGAAAAAAAGGGAGAAGACTCAAATCAATAGAATTAGAAATGAAAAAGAAATAACAAGTGACACTGCAGAAATACAAAGGATCATGAGAGATTACTACAAGCAACTCTATGCCAATAAAATGGACAACCTGGAAGAAACGGACAAATTCTTAGAAATTCACAACCTTCCAAGAATGAACTAGGAAGAAACAGAAAATATGAACAGACCAATCACAAGCACTGAAATTGAAACTGTGATTAAAAATCTTCCAACAAACAAAAGCCCAGCACCAGATGGCTTCACAGGCGAATTCTGTCAAACATTTAGAGAAGAGCTAACACCTATCCTTCTCAAACTCTTCCAAAATAGAGCAGAGGGAGGAACACTCCCAAACTCATTCTACGAGGCCACCATCACCCTGATACCAAAACCAGACAAAGATGTCACAAAGAAAGAAAACTACATGCCAATATCACTGATGAACATAGATGCAAAAATCCTCAACAAAATGCTAGCAAACAGAATCCAACAGCACATTAAAAGGATCATACACCATGATCAAGTGGGGTTTATCCCAGAATCGCAAGGATTCTTCAGTATACGCAAATCAATCAATGTGATACACCATATTAACAAATTGAAGGAAAAAACCATATGATCATCTCAATAGATGCAGAGAAAGCTTTCAACAAAATTCAACACCCAGTTATGACAAAAAACCTCCAGAAAGTAGGCATAGAGGGAACTTTCCTCAACATAATAAAGGCCATATATGACAGAACCACAGCCAACATCGTCCTCAATGGTGAAAAACTGAAACCATTTCCACTAAGATCAGGAACAGGACAAGGTTGTCCACTCTCATCACTGTTATTCACCATAGTTTTGGAAGATTTAGCCACAGCAATCAGAGAAGAAAAAGAAATAAAAGGAACCAAAATTGGAAAAGAAAAAGTAAAGCTGTCACTGTTTGCAGATGACATGATACTATACATAGAGAATCCCAAAGATGCTACCAGAAAACTACTAGAGCTAATCAATGAATTTGGTAAAGTAGCAGAATACAAAATTAATGCACAGAAATCTCTTGCATTCCCTATACACTAATGATGAAAAAATCTGAAAATGAAATCAAGAAAACACTCCCATTTACCATTGCAACAAAAAGAATAAAATATCTAGGAATAAACCTACCTAAGGAGACAAAAGACCTGTATGCAGAAAATTATAAGACACTGATGAAAGAAATTAAAGATGATACACAGATGGAGAGATATACCATGTTCTTGGATTGGAAGACTCAACATTGTGAAAATGATTCTACTACCCAAAGCAATCTACAGATTCAGTGCAATCCCTATCAAACTACCAATGGCATTTTTCAGAGAACTAGAACAAAAAATTTCACAGTTTGTATGGAAACACAAAAGACCCTGAATAACCAAAGCAATCTTGAGAAGAAAAACAGAGCTGGAGTAATCAGGCTCCCTGACTTCAGACTATACTACAAAGCTACAGTAATCAAGACAGTATGGTACTGGCCCAAAAACAGAAATATAGATCAATGGAACAGGATAGAAAGCCCAGAGATAAACCCACGCATATATTGTCACCTTATCTTTGATAAAGGAGGCAAGAATATACAGTGGAGAAAAGACAGCCTCTTCAATAAGTGGTGCTGGGAAAACTGGACAGCTACATTTAAAAGAATGAAATTAGAGCACTCCCTAACACCATACACAAAAATAAACTCAAAATGGATTAAAGATCTAAATGTAAGGCCAGACACTATCAAACTCTTAGAGGAAAACATAGGCAGAACACTCTATGACATCAATCACAGCAAGATCCTTTTTGACCCATCTCCTAGAGAAATGGAAATAAAAACCAAAATAAACAAATGGGACCTAATGAAACTTAAAAGCTTTCGCACTGCAAAGGAAACCATAAGTCGAAAAGACAACCCTCAGAATGGGAGAAATTGTTTGCAAATGAAGCAACTGACAAAGGATTAATCTACAAAATTAACAAGCAGCTCATGCAGCTCAATATCAACGAAACGACCCAATCCAAAAATGGGCAGAAGACCTAAATAGACATTTCTCCAAAGAAGATATATAGATTGCCAACAAACCCATGAAAGAATGCTCAACATTGTTAGTCATTAGAGAAATGCAAATCAAAACTACAATGAGATGTCATCTCACACCGGTCAGAGTGGGCATCATCAAAAAATCTACAAAGAATAAATGCTGGAGAGCGTTTGGAGAAAAGGCAACCCTCTTGTACTGTTGGTGGGAATGTAAATTGATACAGCCACTATGGAGGACAGTATGGAGGTTCCTTAAAAAACTAAAAATAGAACTACCATACGACCCAGCAATCCCACTACTGGGCATATACCCTGAGAAAACCATAATTCAAAAAGAGTCATGTACCAAAATGTTCATTGCAGCTCTATTTACAATAGCCAGGACATGGAAGCAACCTAAGTGTCCATCAACAGATGAATGGCTAAAGAAGATGTGGCACATATATACAATGAAATATTACTCAGCTGTAAAAAGAAACTAAATTGAGTTATTTGTAGTGAGGTGGATGGACCTAGAGAAGTGTCATACAAAGTGAAGTAAGTCAGAAAGAGAAAAATACCATATGCTAACAGATATATATCAAATCTTAAAAAAAAAAAAAGGTCCGCAGAACCTAGGGGCAAGACGGGAATAAAGACACAGACCTACTAGAGAATGGAGTTGAGGATAAGGGGAGGGGGAAGGGTAAGCTGGGACAAAGTGAGAGAGTGGCATGGACGTATATACACTACCAAACGTAAAATTGATAGCTTGTGAGAAGCAGCCTCATAACACAGGGAGATCAGCTCGGTGCTTTGTGACCACCTATAGGTGTGGGATAGGGAGGGTGGGAGGGAGGGAGACGCAAGAGGGAAGAGATACAGGGACGTATGTATATGTATAACTGATTCACTTTGTTATAAAGCAGAAACTAACACACCATTGTAAAGCAATTACACTGCAATAAAGTTGTTTAAAAAAGAAATAAGTAAAATGTGTTGTACCTAAGTAAATACAAGACTCTTACACTTTCACCTCTCTAGTATAAAATGTGTCTAATAGATGCAGGGTTCAATTTTGCATGAATGTGGATGTGTGACCACCAAATGATATTTTAACTAAAAGAGTTGAGGAGCTCTGGTTTCCAGATGATGTGCTACCTTAAAACTAGCCCGTTTTTTTGTTTGTTTGTTTGTTTTTGTTTGTTTGTTTTTGTCTGTGTTGTGTGTTCGTTGCTGCACGCGGGCTTTCTCTAGTTGTGGTGAGCGGGGGCTACTCTTGGTTGCAGTGCACAGACTTCACGCGGTAGCTTCTCTTGTTGCAGAGCACGGGCTCTAGGTGCACGGGCTTCAGTAGTTTTGGTGTGTGGGCTCTAGAGTGCAGGCTCAGTAGTTGTGGCGTACGGGCTTAGTTGCTCCGTGGCATATGGGATCTTCCTGGACCAGGGATGGAATCCATGTCCCTTGCATTGGCAGGCAGATTCTTAACCACCGTACCACCAGGGACGTCCACTAGCCTGTTTCTAAATGTAGTTTACAATAAGCAGGACAACTGACATTTTATTGACCATTTTGGGTTTTTGTGGATTCTAGAGAAGCAACATCTATCAGTTGTGTGCAAAAGGCCAAACTTTTTTTTTTTTTAATTTTACACAACTCTAGAGAAAGAAAGGGGAGAAATATTTTTAGACAGAAGCAAAAACCTATACTCTTTGGGGTAGATTTTTGTAATTCAGGTTCTCTAGGATGTATTATTAAGGGGCCAGTTGAGCAATACATTGACCAATATCTGCAGTTAATTGTTGGTTACCGTAAGGGAGCCTTCCGTTTTCTTGTGAAGTATTTTTTTTTTTTTAAACAGAGTTGAGATCAGTACTGTTTATGAATTGAGACGAGAGCATCAAAGAGATTAACTCTCTCCTGATTTTGTTATTTTCAAAATAGTTTTTTTATTACTAATATTAAATGATAGCAAAAAAAATTGACTACTTGCTCTGTGTTAGGCATGTTGCTAAGCACTACATGCATTAGCTCATTAAATCGTCACAACAACCTCTGAGGTATAGGTATTGCCTCCATTATTTAGTCATCTTTTTCAAATCAAGAAATTGAGGTTTAGAGAGTTTAGGTAACTCATTGAAAAGTCACAAAATTAGTAAGTCGTGGAACTGGCATTTAAACCAAATACTGTGACTCCAGAGCTGCTCTCTGAACCTTTCTCTTTAATGCCTTTAAATACCATTTTGTATTCATGATGGTTAAAAAGTGAAAGTACAGCTTGCTACTTTGCTTTTAAAAGTATTATTATCAAGAATGTTTTTAATATGTTTCCTGTGTCTGTGGGAAGAAAGGTTCAAATATAGGTGCTTTCACCTAGGATTGAACTTTAGAATCAAGAAAGAGAGAAAACATGTTTTGTTGGTCACCCAGGGTATGTCTGGTGCAACAGCTTTGAATGCTGTTCAGTCCCTCCTGCTTGTTTGCTGATACCAGTCACCACTCTCATCTTCATGTTTTTCTTTTTTGTATAACATGATACAGTTTCGGCATTGTTATTCTGTTCAGGGAACAAGCAAACTTCAACCCAGATATTGATTATTTTTACTCATAGTTCTATAAACCAAAGGAATGATTGTCTTTTGTATTTTCATAAGAGTGACCTCACATCATCCATTTAAAATGACTGTTTGTCCATTTAAACAATAAGCATGTTTTATTAGACTTCCCTGCTAGGCTTTTGGAACTGGGACCCCTGATCTCTATTCATCCCTACCTGGTACTCTGAAAACTACTAGATAGACTAGAGCCTTTAAAGATGTCAGGCCAGAAAGGGAGATCATAAATTAGGAGAAATTTCAAGGTCCTCTCTAATCTAGCCAGTCTTCAAATTAATAAATGGAAGTAATTGGCATTATCTCACCTGATGAAGACTATACAACTAATTAGTAAGAATTTGAACTAGAATCCTAGTCTTCTGACTTGAATCTTGCATCCTCTTCTAGGATATTTTCATTTAGAAAGAAGTTAAGAATGCTTTCTAAAGTGAATTGTATGTGATAAACTATCACTGAGATTATTTTGCCAGTTATCTCTCTGTAGAGTAATAATTCCTTTGACTAATCACTAGATTTCTTTCCCAAAGGGACTGACCTCTGTTTTAGTAGGTGTATTTTCATAGAATGTATATATTCATTCTTTTAGACTGTAGAAGATATAATCACTATTAGCCTTATGTGGGCAAAGCATGATACTCAATATTTGTAAGTAAGTAAACACCTATATATCCATAATCCAAATATGGAATATAATTAGTCTTCTGTATGTTTTTTTATGAGAGGCAAAATGATAAGAATATTAGCATCAAAAATTAATTACCCAAGCCAACTTTTAGTGTTATCAAAGGTCAGTTTAGACTCTACGATGTGTCTTGCACTGGTTTCCACATGAACCCTGGTGATAGACGTTCCTAATGGGATCTAAGGATCTATAAGGCCCCAAACTGCCCTCTGAATTATCAAAGAAAGCTGCTTTTTAAAAACAGATGTACGCCCAGCCTTGTTCCAGTAAGGATTTGAGTTGACTGGTTTGCTTTTTTAGGATAAAACATATTTTTCCTGGTTTTTCTTTTAAATTAGGTCATCTCTACATGGCGTGTGGTGAATCAGTTATTCACAATGCTCAGTTTTCAAGGATGTCCCTGCCTACAATCTCTCTGAAAAGGAGCCAACAGGAGCTCTGTGAATGCTACCTAACAGAGCATGGCACTGTGCCTTGGTGGAATTACAGCAGTGTTTGCTGGAAATTGTTCTATTAATCTTCTCCTATAATTATGTGCTATACAGAGTCACCCCTCAAACACTGGGAAAATGTAAGGAAAACAAAGCCAGTGATATACATTTAAGTTTTATTCATGGTCACCTAATTTTTATTTGCATTTCAGTTTTAGTTAGGTTATTTTAGAACAGTGGAGTGCCTTTTTATCCTTCGTACACGGTTACCAACTTCCATTTTTATTTTCATTCTCCTTTCTCTCTTCAAGTTTACTATTGTTTAACAGTTGCTTTGTATAAGATACGAGCCTTGCATGCCAACTTTGATTTAGGAGGATGAATCATGTCGCCATTGATCTCAGTCTGAACAGAACAGCCATCTTCTAATAGGAAGGAGTTTCTAGCTTCAGGTTGTTTCAGCCCTGCATGCCTTGCCTAGCCTGCCGTGTAAAGTCAGTTGCTTCACTCCAAACAGCACTGTATTAATATGCACAACATGACCATTTTCAGTAGAAGGTTATTAGAATGCTAGTTTGTATCCTCTAGTGAATGAAATGATGTGTGATTATGAAGTCATCAGGCATGGAC
The DNA here is from genome assembly GCF_964374135.1 of Grampus griseus. Taxonomy (NCBI): domain Eukaryota; kingdom Metazoa; phylum Chordata; class Mammalia; order Artiodactyla; family Delphinidae; genus Grampus; species Grampus griseus. The sequence continues at coordinate 100,690,396 of NC_139018.1, forward strand.
CAGTAAGACTCCAGAGAGCCTGCCCCCTCCGAGGTCCTCGGGGGGCCATTGATTGGTGGCCATGTGTTTGTGCCCGATAGACTGTGAAATGGTGTGTTGCTACACGGCTGTGTTGCACCTGCGCCCCACTGAGGTGATTGATTGGTTTGGTCATGTGGAATGTTCCCATCTGGTCTGCAGTAATGTGGTTTTTTTTTTTTTTTTTTTCATCTGTGAATAGCAAGTGCTGGCTGGATAGTTATAGCAAACAGTTTCAGAGGCTAAATAATCCTTTTCCTCTAAGAACAAATTGGGATTTGAAGGAGTTTGTTTTTGCTCACCTTGTTTTTATGAAGGTAGTCATTCTCCATCAGGTTCCTACCCCTTCTCTCTAGGATGTTATACTCCTTTCTCTTTGACCTGTTTTCACCTCTTACCCCTCATGCTAGATTAAAGTGTACTTTATATATTTCTAATTTGTGCAAGTCTAAAGCAAAATCTGTTCTTTTCTGCTGTTTGTTGTTCTGACGTGCTACTTGAGGTGGTTTGAAATTTTTTTAAAGATGGTTTCTATGATCATAATTGGATTATCAAAGTACTGATGTATTTTTAAGCCTGCATTTACCCTCACAAAAGTAGTGGTTTATTTATTGAAAACTACTGATGTTGCAGTTTAAATGTCAAGAAATTATTTATTAGGTTCTTTTTTAAAAAGATTCTACAGTTATATTGGGCGGTCTTGTTTGATATTTCTTAATCTTAGTCCTTTTTCATAATTGATCTATTCATTCCACCTAATGACTAATTACATATCAGAGCACATCATCAGCCACATTCATCATAGTAGAATGTAATAATCAATGACATTTCAACAAAGGAAAAAATAAATATGCAAATAAGGCCTCATTAACATTTGCATGAGTTGTTTGAATAATCACGTTGCTGACAAGGCTGTAATTAACAGAAATTGATGCTGAGTTCAGTATTTGATAGTGTGTTTTCTCAGCGTTTTATTGTTGTCACTGCGGGGTCTGAAATGAAGTTCTGCTCTACTTGTACCTTGACTGGAGTTTGATGTGCTGGGCTGTGCCAGGTAGCAAAGGCTTCTGGGAGCTTTTGATTCATCTGTGACCTACACTTAATGCATATAGACACTTTATTTAAATTACGTTATTTTTTAATGAAGCGCTGTTAGATTTTAGCAATTATGAGACAATCGCGTAAAGAAAACAAACATGAAAATTTAGATCATTCATTATTTTGCCAGAAATGCTTTATATGAATCAGATACTGTAAGACTTTAAGATTTAGGTTTGTGCATACCATGGAAAACTGATGCCATTACATTTTGTTTTTTCTTAAATATGGCCCAGTGGGTCACTGTCAAGGGGTTGGAGCTTACTGTAATTGAAAATCACTTGCTTAGGGAAAAAGCTAATTATAAAATGTACAATTTTTTAAAATAACTCTGCTCCCCCACATTCCTCCTCCTTTTCCTGTACTGTTTCCTGTTTTTGTCATGGATATTAACTGAAATGCACTAAACACAATAAAGCTGTTTATGTCAGTTTTTTGGATGACTGCAAGTGCTGATTATAACAAGTTTAAGGAATTTCCTTTGTTGAATGTGTACCCGTGCCATATGGCTCAACATGGAACATTAACTTGACAGGGATAATGGATTGTGGTATATGGAGACAATTTTGCCTGCAGCTTTACTATAACTCATTCTGGTTGGGGATCACAGGTTTATAGTATGGGATGCAGCAAACATCCAGATGGATTTACTTTACATAAAAGAGTTGCATTTCTTTTTATTTCCTCCCTGTAATTGGAAAAAGAACATTTTTTAAAAGAAGCAAAATATAAAGAAGTAAACAAAGAAGGAAAGATTGTTCAGAAAAGAAAAATGGATCCTGTGCAGTCTTTTTGTACTATGCTATGAAAGAGACTATTTCTGTATATATAGCTCATTACTTTAAAATCATTGTTTTACATTAGCTTATATTATTTATTCTTTTTAGAGCAATCTCTAAAATGAATTTTCCTTTTTTAAGATGAGAAAATTATCTGTATCAACCTTCTTATATTCCAGTGTTTCGTTTGTAGACCCAAAGGAGCAAGTAGTGTCATTTCTCAAATTATTTTAGTAGTGCTTAAACAGCAGCCCTCCATGAAATGAGTTGGACTTGTTAGATTTAAGATAGAAAAACCTTTAAAAAAATGTGTCCAGTTTTGTAACTGAAATGTATATACTAGAGGATAAGTTTTGGTTTTTTGTCAAACGATAATAAAATAGCTAACTGTAGCTCCTTGGTTTTGTATGTATCCCTGTGATGCTTACTCTCATTTATCTGTTGAGAATAGGAGAACTAAAAGCCACTTTGGCAGAATGATCAGTGTAACCAAAGGTTAGTTACCTATAGAATAAATGCTTAAGTGCATTGTTGTTAAGAACTGATAACTATTTTGACTCAGAAGGAAAAAAAATTGGAACATTTTTTCAGGGGCTTCCCTGGTGGGGCAGTGGTTGACAGTCCACCTGCCGATGCAGGGGACATGGGTTTGTGCCCCGGTCCGGGAAGATCCCACATGCCGCGGAGCGGCTGGGCCCGTGAGCCACGGCCGCTGAGCCGGCGCATCCGGAGCCTGTGGTCCGCAACGGGAGAGGCCGCAACAGTGAGAGGCCCACGTACCACAAAAAAACCCCCAAAAAACAAACAAACAAAAATCTTGGGGCTTCCCTGGTGGCGCAGTGGTTGAGAGTCCACCTGCCAATGCAGGGGATGCGGGTTCGTGCCCCGGTCCGGGAAGTTCCCACATGCCACGGAGCAGCTGGGCCCGTGAGCCATGGCCGCTGAGCCTGCGCGTCCGGAGCCTGTGCTCTGGAACGGGGGAGGCCACAACAGTGAGAGGCCCGCGTACCGCAAAAAAAATAAAATAAAAAAATAATAATAATAAAATAGAACATTTTTTCATGAAAACAGTTTCTTGTGCTAAGAAACTGGCTTGCTTGATTGTTTTCAGTTTCGTTTAAAATCATCAGATCTTTTTAAAATTTTCTACTCTGTATTTAGGTGAAATGTAGAACTGATGTCATCAATTAAATCATGCAGAATTCTACATTTTTCTGCCTAAATAAACCCAGTGATCTGTAATTTTGATCAAGAATCTTTTGATACATTAAGTAATGTGCCGTCCCTGAGCACAGGGGGGTAAAGAAATGTGGTTCTTTCACCCTCTAAACTCTAAACCTCAAATGACTGACATCTTTGAAAGTTTACTTTGAGTATCTGAGACATACAGAGAGTCAAAAGCTGAGCTTTTTAACCATCTTTGCTCTCTCAGAAAACACTAGAAGTTGGAAGGAAGCTAGGCCAGGAGGCCATGTAGAATAATACCATGCTGGGTTTTGTTTTGTTTCATTTCGTTTCATTTTGGTTTTGTTCTGGGGAAACATTTTCTCTTTATGCATCTTATGAAGTCACAGTGGTCTTTCAGGACCAGGGATTGAAGATTTGAACATAAAACAATAATATCCTCATGCTATATTTAAGTCACATCTTTTAACAGATCAACAGGTATATATCTCTGTATTCCAAACTATAAAAAATGAATTTAAATTTCCAGTGTTTATCTTAACACTGATAACCTACATAGAGAAGAAATATGTGAACTTCCCCTTAAAAAGCAGTAAAGTTTTTTGGAACATCAGAATCATTTATTATAGATTTGAGGGCTTCACTCCTTCCATTTTATAGTAAGTGGTTTCTTAAATTATATGATACTTAGCGTATGCTTATAAATAAAACACATTTTTTTTCTAATACTAAAAAATTTTTTTGGTAATTTACAAAGGATATGTGATATAATGAAGCCCTGTTCTTTTTTCGAATTTGGTTCAAGTTTGACATGATATGAAGGGCTTTTATTACATTGTTTTGGAAAATGGTATACAGTATTCAAAGAAAAGATTTTTTTTAAGTTGCTAATCTAAATTATGTGTCTAAAAATACTATTTTAAAAAATATTTTTGGATAAATGTGGAACATTGAAACAGTTGTAGAATTTACACAGTCCATCCATTGATAATGGTGACAACATTGCTTCTATAATACAGTGGCACTGCAACTACTGCCTAGATTTGTTTAAATTATAGAGTGCAATAATTCTGTAAAATTTTTTTTTTTATATTGGCAGAAGTTACAGTTCTGAGGTGCTGTGCTTTTCTTCAGTGACAGTAAAGTGTTCATCATAAAGAAGATCTGATTTAAAGAATATTACCACCAGTTCTACTTTTTCTTCTCTTTTTTGCAGTCTATCCTTAAGCCAGTTCTCTCCAGAGAAAGGAAAAAGAGTTCCAATTTTTCTATTTTCTTTTCACCTTTTAGCATCACTGGATGGCTAAATACTTCATAAGATTGGACTTTGATGCTCATATCTAAAATAATACTTAAGCACTTTCTGAGGATTTCTGTTTTTCATGCTTTTTCCTTTAACATGGTCTCTCTGCAGTTGAAACTGGCTTTCATTGCTTAAATCAGATTTTGAAGAGTTTTTCTACGCTTGGAATTGGCCTGAATTTAAGCCCTTTGTTTTACACTGTATTATTAACCATTCCCGGCTTAACAAAAATCTTTGGGAAGTCAGTGCACTTGGGATTGCTTGGAGAGTCTGCTGCCTCCAGTGGAGGTTCAGGTAACTGCATCTGTTATGTCAGATAAGTACAGCACAAATAACCAAATCTATTTCATATCTAAAACATCCCCAAATGGTATAGCTTTTACGGGTGTTACTCATGTATATCACCTTTAAAGGCATTCTAGCAGTTAGTTCTAAGAAAAAGGTAGCCATTTATTTCAGAAATGACATCATCAAAGGAATTCATTAGGATTGGGATGAGGAATAGGCAAAAGGAGATGGGATTAGAAGAGTCCTAACCATATTTATTGGGATTAAAAGATAAAAAGCAAGTGACAAAGTATTATTGTTACAGGTATACCTTGGAGATGTTGTGGTTTTGGTTCCAGACCACTGCAACCAAGCAAGTCACATGAATTTTTTGGTTTCCCTGTGCATATAAAAGTTACCTTTCTATACTGTAGTCTGTTAGGTGTGCAACAACATTATGTCTATTAAAAAATGTATATACCTTAATTAGAAATACTGTACTGTTTTAAAATGCTAACTATTATCTGAGCTTTCAGCAAGTTATCATCTTTTTGCTGGTGGAGGGTCTTGCCTCAGTGTTGATGGCTACTTACTGATCCAGGTAGTGGTGGCTGAAGGTTGGGTGGCTGTGGCAGTTTCTTAAAATAGCAGTGAAGTTTGTTGCATTGATTGACTCTTCCTTTCACCAACAGTTTCTCTGTCACATGCAATGCTGTTTGATAGCATTTTACCCACAGTAGAACTTCATTCAAAGTTGGAGCCAGTTCTCTCAAAACCTGTTGCTGGTTTTTCAATAAGTTTATTTAGTATTCTAAACCTCTTGTTGTCATTTCAGCATTCTTTCACAGCATCTTCACCAGGAGTAGATTTTATCTCAAGAAACCACTTTTTTGGTCATCCATAAGAAGCAACTCCTCATTCATTCAGGTTTTTTCATGAAATTGCAACAATTCAGTTACATCTTCAGGCTCTACTTCTAATTCTAGTTCTCTTGCTGTTTCTACCATCTCTGCAGTTACTTCCTCCACTGAATTCTTGAACCCCTCCAAGTCATCCATGAGGGTTGGAATCAACTTCTTCCAAACTCCTGTTTATGTTCATATTTTGACCTCTTCCCATGAATCACAGTTGTTCTTAATGGCATCTAGAATGGTGAATCATTTGGAGAAGGTTTTCAATTTACTTTGCCTAGATCCATCAGAGGAATCACTATATATGGCAGCTGTAGTCTTACAAAAATGTATTTCTTAAAGAATAAGACTCAATAGTCAAAATTCCCCCTTGATCCATGAGTTGCGGAATGGATGTTGTGTTAGCAGGCCTGAAAACAACATCAACCTTATTGTACATCTCCATTAGTGCTCTTGGATGACAGAGTACATTGTCAATGAGCAGTAGTATTTTGAAAGGGACCTTTTTCCTTAGCAGTAGTTCTCAACAGTGGGCTTAAAATATTCGATAAACCATGTTGTCAATAGATGTGCTGTAATCCAGGCTTTGTTGTTCCACTTATAGACCACAGGCAGAGTAGATTTAGCATAATTCTTAAGTGTCCTAGGATTGGGGGAATGGTAAATGAGCATTGACTTCAACTTAAGCCACCAGCTATATTAGCCCCTAATAAGAGAGTCAGCCTGTCCTTTGAAGCTTTGAAACTAGCCATTGACTTCTCTCTAGCTATGAAAGTCTTAGAGGGCATCTTCTTCCAGTATAAGGCTATTTCATCTACATTGAAAGTCTGTTTAGTGTGGTCATGTATGTTAATGATCTTAGATCTTCTGGGTAACTTGCTGCAGCTTCTACATCAGCACTTCCCTGAGACCTCATGAACCAACCTCTGCTAGCTTCAGACTTTTCTTCTGCAGCTTCCTCACCTCTCTCAGCCTGCATAGAACTGAAGAGAGTTAGAGCCTCGCTCTAGATTTAGCTTTGGCTTAAGGGAATATTGTGGCTGGTTTGATCTTCTCTCCAGACCACTAAAACTTTCTCCATATCAGCAGTAAGGCTGTTTAGCTTATCATTTGTGTGTTCACTGGAGCAGCACTTTTAATTTCCTTCCAGAACTTTCCTTTCGCTTTCACAACTTGGCTAACCGTTTGGCACAAGAGGCCTAGCTTTCAGCCTGTCTCAGCTTTCAACGTGCCTTCCTCACTAAGCTTAATTATTTCTAGCTTTTGATTTAAAGTGAGAGACATGCATCTCTTCCATTCACTTGAACACTTAGAAGCTATTGTAGGTTATTAATTTGCCTAATTTCAGTATTTTTGTGTCTCAGGGAATAAGGAGTGGGGATGCCCGAGAAGAGGTAGAGAGACGGAGAATGGCAGGTTGGTTGGAACAGTCAGAACATGTAACACTTATTGATTGATTGTTGTCTTACATAGGCACATGGCTCCCTGTAACAATTACAGTAGTAACGTCAAAGGTCACAGATCACCATAACAAATAGAATAATAATGAAAAAGTTTGAAATATTGCAAGAATTACCAAAATATGACACAGACATGAAGTGAGAATGCTGTTGGAAAAATGGCACCCTTAGACTTGCTCAACACAGCGTTGCAGCAAACATTCAATTTGTAAAAAACCCAATACCTGCAAAGTGCAATAAAGTGAAGCACAATAAAAACACAGTGCGCCTGTATGTGTAAACAAATTATAAGCTGTTAAAGTAGTTCCTTTTTCAGGTGTATGCTAACAGTTGATGCATTACGTTACTAAGATTTCTTCCATTATTAAATGATCAAAACTTTCGATTTAGAGTATTGTAACTAATATTTCTGAAATTGAGAAGTTTTAAGTAAGTGAATTTATGATTTTATTAACTGGTAACTGAGGTCATTTAACTCATTTTAACTGAGAGCTTGAGTTCAAATTTAAGTTTTATTTAGAGTTGTAGTTTGTGAAGGGACCTTGAGAGGTCCTCCAGCTATGATGGTGTTTTGACTGTCCCAAACACAAATTAGTTTCTTTCTCCACATTTCAACCTGTCTTTCTGTTTCTCCCCTTCTCTCCCCATTCCTCTCTCTAGCTACCCCTCCCCCCAATATTTTTTTTTCTTGCTTTGGTATTCTCTTCTCTTTGGTATTTACTTCCCTTCAGCTCTCAAATTTCTTATTCTTATGTACCACACGAAATGATGATCTTTGATAACCCATTTTATGGCTGTTAGTTAATTACATACACTAAATTTCAAAAGTAAAGGCCTCAGTTCCTATCATATGGATATTTTTGGAAATCTTAATAAATATAACTAGATTTCAACTGCTTATCTTTATGTGGCCCCATGTAGTTTAAGGGTATTAGTAGTGACTCTGATAATTGAAGGCAGATTCTCTGGACTAGGCATACTTTAGTGAATCTTAGTACTTTTCCCTGGAAAAATTAGTAGTATTACTCATCATACAGGGTTTTGCCTCCTGTGTCATAGCCAAACCACCAGAGAAATCTTCCTTGTACCTAGCTATCATCCTTATTTGCAGCCACTAAAAAATCTTACGTTTATGTTTGTCTTTAAATTAAAACAACAACAACAAAAAGTTAGTGGGTTACAGCTTTGGCCACGCTCATGGAGAAAGTTGTACTTGCTGTCTTAGTCCACTTGAACTGCTGTAACGAAGTACCACAGACTGGGTGGCTTGTGAACAACAAACATTTATTTCTCACAGCTGTAGAGGCTGGGAGATGAGAGTACCAGGTTGGTCAAGTGAGGGCCCTCTTCCGGGTTGCAGACTTCTTGTATCCTCACATGTCAGGCCTCTTTATAATGGTACTAATCCCGTTTATGAGAGCTCTGCCCTCATGACCTAATCACCTCCCAAAGGTCCCCCTCCTTACACCGTCACCTTGAGAGTTAGATTTCATCATATGAATTTGGGGGAAACACAAACATTCAGACCATAGCACTTGCCCTAATATTTAGGGACCAGGAATTTTCAAGCCTTTGTTGTGACACATTCACAAGAAAAGGTAGTAGCATCAAAAAGCTTTATACATGTTTTCATTGTTTAAGTACCATAATAATGCTCACTGTAGAAAATTTGGAAATTATAATAAGCCAAAAGGGAGACAGTAAACTTCATTCACTCATAATCCCATCATTCAGTCAATCAGTGTTAATATTTGGAGTATAGTAGAAATTCTCTTTCCCACAGGAATGTAACATGTAGTTTGTCTTTTAATTTAAAAGTTTATTTCTCAAAAAATTAAAAACAAAGGTACCATATGACCCAGCAATTCCACTTCTTGATATACACCCCCCCAAATTAAAATAATCTCAGAGAGATATTTGTACACCGATGTTCATAGCAGTATTAGTCACAACAGTCAAAAGGTGGAAGCAATTCATGTGCCCATCAACAGATGAATGAATAAACAAAATGTGGTATAAACATACAATGGAACATTAGCCAGCCTCAAAAAGAAAGGGAAATTCTGACACATGGTACAGCATAGATTAACCTTGAGGACTTTATGCTAAGTGAAGTAAGATAGTCAACAAAAAAGACAAATACTGTATAATTCCACTTATATGAAGTATCTTCGTTCCTACTATTCCCAGCTATTATCTACCTATTGTATGATACATTGCTTAATGGTCCTCATCTACCCAGCTCTGTTTTCTAACTCTTTTTTTTGAAATTGATTCGATCAACAGTGCTAAGTCCTGTGAGAAAATAGCAGTGAGCAAAATTCTGTGGCCCTGCTTCATGAAGCATATATTCTAGCGTTAAACGTATTTTGCCATATGTTTGTCTTGTTTAATCAGCTAGGTTGTAGGTAAATGTGTTAGGCCCATAAAAGGTATTCATTGAATTGTTTGATCATTCTAGATGGACAAAAGAGAAACTTGCCAAGGATTATAGATATTAATACAAGGATATTCTTTTACTAATACCACATGGCTGGGTCATAGATTATCAGCATTGGAAGGAACCTTTAAAGGTTTGTAATCCAACGACCCATTAGTATTTTAATCTCCTTTTATTCAACAAATATTTATAGATCACGTACTAAACATCAGGCATTGTGCTAAGGCCTGGGGAAACGAAGCGAACAAGATTGTTAAAGTCCCTGAATTCATAAAGTTAATGCCCACTCATAAAGCCTTCCATAACTTTGGGTTTGTTGATTACACAGTACTTCCTAATTATAAAAGAAAAAAAGTTTTAAGCATTTATTTGTGACAGACACTAAGTTAAGCCTTTTGTGTATATGAGTTTACTAAGTTCACACAGTTCTGTTCGACAGACACGATTGTTTCCGTTTTACGTATGAAACTGAGGTAATTAACTTGCACAGTTTTGATGCTTTAAATTGAAAACCCAGGTCTGTTTGACTCCCACAACCTGTGCTTTTAACCAGCATATCGTGACTTCTGACTCCAAGTCCAGCACTCTCCTTTTACTCTTTTGTGTGCCTGTATCTACATCAAGATGTTGTCCAACCTGTGCGTTGACTCTCTTCAGTAATGTAGTACTTTACTCTCCCCCAAGGTAGCTGTCTAATCATTGGATATCTATTAGAAAGGACCACTTTGTGATATGACTTAAAAACAAAATCTGTCTCCCTGGAATTTTCCTATTTTGGCCTTAGATATATTCTTGAGATCACACAAACTTGTGGCAGCCCTTCAGATATTTAAAGCAAGCCATCAACTTTTCTATTCCACAAATATTTATCTGCTCAAATCCCATGATTTCAGATACGTTTACTGTCTCAGTGACTGTCTGTGAATAAGTTTCAGATTGCTTGTAGTTTCTTTCTTTTTATTGTGGACTCAGAAATTGTTGTGTTATCTCCAGATGTACAGAAAAGACAACACTCCAATTAAAGTGGTAAAAGCAGAGATTAGCTCCCCATTTCTCACTACTTTTTCTTAGTGACCACCATTTACTTAATAATTGATGTATTAGAAACATCTGAAATATTTACATCTCGGGAAGGAACCACCTTTCTTTCCTTTTTATACTATATGGGCCTTATAATTATGCAGTTAAATATCAGAAATTAATCAGCATAGGCACATCTTGTCTAATTTGCAGGGGGTGGAATGGGTAGGTAGGAATAGGAAGATCGGTAGGTTGTGAAAAAAAGATTTAGGAACTCTTGGTTGAAAATCATAAAGGAAAGAGGCACAAACCAGGGGAGTAGTTTGGGTGTTTAATACCTTGAAAGAGGTAGGATGCAGGCATGGTCCTACTTGGTTTTGGGCAGCAGCCCCTTTGGAAGCCAGTGGTCACAGTAAGCAAGAGGAGAGATGAAAGTTTATGTGCAGGAGGGCCTCCATACAGAAGGGTAGAGGATGCTGCAGCAGCAACTAGAAATTGGTTAAATACAGGTATTAGATGGAAATTGCAGATATCGGTATGAACTCATAGTTTTCAATATATGTAGTGAGAGATAGAAAAATAGAAATGTGTGGTGTGTATATATGTATGTATACAAATATTCCCTAGGCTGTCTCGACTTAATCTAGGAGTAGCAAAACCCTGGTACCATCCCTAGTGTCCAGAACTTGGTTTCAGAACACTGTTCTCCACTAAGGAAACCAGAGCTCCTCAGAGAAATGACTGATTCTAGGGCTAGAGCAGGGGGAGTACAAGATGAACTTGGAACATCTTGTTATGCTGGAAAGAAGGACATACTCAAAGAATGATGAGGACTTGTAGAAGGTCACAGAAGCCAGCTTGAAGAGCCCCTTCTGGCCAAATCTGGATCATTTGAACAACAAAATAAATGATGGTAGTAATGGATTATAACTCATTAAATAAAATAGGAAACCATAAGTCCGTGCTGATACAAATAAATCGAAAGCCTTGTGAAGAACAGCATTTTTACCTAGTCTAAAAGTACCTTTCCACAAAATACTTGTTAATTACAATGGGAAAAAGTAAGTTTTTAGTTGAGAAGCCTTGACAGACACCACCTTCCTGAAGCAAAATGAACATCAGTAATGGGGTAATTCAGTTCATGTGCCACCTAATAAGGTGCATTGGGAAGAACATAGCATCACTTCTATGATATTCCTGCCAAAAATGCATGACGTGAATCTCATCTTGAGGAAACATCAGACAAAACTAATTCAGAAAGAGAGACATTCTGACCTATGGTATCAGGGACATGAAAGTCAAAGTTAAGACAACTAAAGGCAATCATGATTCTGAACTTGATCCTTTTGCTGAGGTGTTACTCAGATCTTTGGCAAAACTCAAATGGGATCTGAAGATGGAAGGTAGTTATGTATAAATGTTAATTTGATTATTCTGATGGTTGTATATGTGGTTACTTGCACAGTACACAGTAGGACATACTATAGTATTGGGGGGATGGTGAGGCATCATGTCTGTGACATTGTCAAAAATGGTTCAAGGGGGAAAAATTCTTTTTACTGTACTTGCAGCTTTTTTTGTAAGCTTTGGACTTTTTCCAAAATTAAAATAACAACAAAAAAATTTAGATGGGAACCTGAACGTGGAGAACTTGGAATGTTAAGATTTTTAAAAACGGATTTTGTATTCCATACATTGGGATGTAATGACAAAAGTGCTCTTGAAATATGAGTTTATCAACAATGTGTGGATAGATGAGAGCAAAGAGAGACAGAGGCAGAGGTATCAATTGGGAGGTAATTGCTTAGGTATTCCTCTACTGGAACCTGAACTGAGATGGTGATGATTGAGGGTGGAAAGAAAGTGATGGAAATGAGGTACATCCTAAGGAATTTGGAACTTGTTCACTCTTAAAATGAACAGAAAGATAAATAGATGATACTTAGCACACATAAGGGCAAATTCTGGACGAGAATAGTTGATATTCCTAAACTTATTTGAAAATAATTGGATGAAACATCACTGCTTTAATATAAATGCATTTCTGTAAATAAGTAGCACTACTAACTACATAAATTACTGAGAGTTCTTATACTTTTCATGCTTTGCTCACATACTTGTGTTCATGGTGACTGTTTTGTAATGATGATTGGGTAAATAACCTAATGTCTTCATGCACATACTATATTAAATACTTTACATACATGAATTATTCTAAAGATTATAGTTTATAATGAATGTATTATGTACATTTTAAATATATATTTTTCTAATGGAAAAGAATATTTTTTAAAAAAGAATGTAAAAAATTTAAAATAAAAAATATTTTCCCATCAAATATAATTCATATTGTAGAAAATCAAACTATAATGAGCAAAAATACGAACATTATTATACTATTACCAAAGATAAATTACTGTTTATTTTTTAGCATTTAAAAATATGAAAACTAAAAATTAGAGATTAACTTGATCCAACATCCTGTCACTAAGTAGTGAAGCAAGAATTAGAACCCATGTGTGTTTGATTCTGAATTCACCACTTGTTCCATTTTGATCATCTGCCTCCTTAATTGTATAAGTAGGTATTTGCTAGATATCTCCTGATTGGCTAGGAGGTTATGATTCTTTATCAACACATGAACATGTTGTATGTTTGAAAAGCTAGCTTGCTAGTTATTTGGAACTTGTATATCTTTTCCCTTAAATACTGTTAAAAGTAATAGGAGTAAGTATTCAAACTGGTTTACAAGAAAGTGACGCATAATGTAGCTGAACTTGTATCTAGGATTGTTGTGGTACTAGACAAAGAGCAGGAGGAGTACCTAGAAGAAAGAGTTCTTCCTTTTTTATGCCTCAGGTCATGCATAAGTATATACCTGTTTCCTCTGTATAACTTATCTTTGGAATCTTCCCACTTTTCATGCCTGCAGACCCCCCTCTCCTTCCTGAGTCCCTTATTCCAAGTTTCCATATGTTCAATAATGTTATGCTACTTTAGTCTTCAGCTATGAGATTCTTCCCCAGAGTGCTCTGTCTAGAGTTATCTCTTTTTTTCTCCAGTGGTTTGCCAGATCATCAATATACTGAACTCAGCTACTGGCAGGAGAAAAGCAATCTAAATAAACTCATTCACATTAATGAGTAGTGGTAGCATGGTACAGTCCAAAGAACCTAAGGTTTGGAATCAGGACTTATATTTTAGCAATCTGCTCATCCTTCACTAGTTGTATGACCTTGGGGAATTTAGTTGATCTCAGTGATTCTTAGTCACCTCATTTATAAAATAGGAGTAATAACACTTGCTTATCAGAGCTGTGGTGAGTGAGTGTCAAATGAGATAATGTATGGTAAATGTAGGTTGTTATATGTAAAAAATATAAGTCCTAGACATCATTGATAATAAGTGATGGACCTAACAATTCTCACATAATTATTTGCATTTTTATAAGCTGCTTTATCACCCAACTTAAACTCTTAACTGGCAGAGTTTTTGTTGTTACTTCTTTTCAGGTGATTCAGAAAATGGAAAAAAACAGAGTTGCAGTAGGAGTCACTTAGGTAAAGCAGGCAAACCTGGCTTGGGCTATATACTCGGGATTGCTTTCCCAAAGCCATTTCTGATTCTTTTCCTCCCTTAGGGTCCACCTCGTCTCTAAGAGTTATCTCCCATGCCCAAATAGTCAAGCAATCTCTCTCTCCTTCTCCCACCCCCTCCCATGGTAGCTGGGGACAGGAGGACAGGGAGTTTAGAGCGCTGTTTTTCAAGTTTTAATGTTCATAAGAATCATGTGGAGATCTCACTAAAGTGCATGTTCTAATTCAGATCATCTGGGATGGGACCTGAGATTCTGATTTTTTATAAACTTCTTACCCAGGCTTCTAGTATGAGTATTACATTTGGAGTGTGGTTAAAATAAATCACAGATGTTTTTCTGTATACTTTATTTCTAAAGTATATGTATTTTAGAGAATTGCTCACATTGTCATTACAGATAATTTAAAGAATTTCATATTTCCTCCATTTAGTCAAAACTGTTTGCTATCTGAGTAAAGCTTGGAACTCATTAGTTGTCCCAAGGTGATAATGAAGGTAACCAGTACTAGTATAAAGTGGTTATAGAGGAGAACCATTACCAGAGGAAAATGTAACTGATGGTGGTGAGTTTTTTCTTTTCATTTTAAAAACTTTGTCAACAGCTCTAACTAATAGTAAGTTAAATATGAAATTTAAAATAAAAATAACTACTGAATCTGTCCAAAGTCATTACATTTTCCTCATATTGCAGATTATACATGTTAAAATCACTGATATTGAATAGCCAATATATTTATAATAAATTAGAATTTTTGTCTTAGGAGAACTGCTAGTTATTAAGTCCTGTTTATTTCTATGATATTAAAATTATATAAATCCATACCATAGAACTCTAGGGAAATGAATTTTGGACTTAGACAAGGTAGAAGCACCAAGACACAAGAGGGCACTGTCTTACCATAATCTGATTGAATTTAACAGCTTTTTGTTTACTCTTAATGTCTGTCCCAATGAAAGCTTAAACATTTATGTTCCTCTAAATCTGTAATACATAAACCAGCTAAGCTTTCAGAGTTCACAAATCAAATGTGCTCTTAGCAAAATTCAGGAACTTTTCATTGTATTTGGCATGAGTTTGGGAAGAGTGGATGATTTGAAGATTGGAGATGGTGTAACACATTTAGCTGTTAGTGTTTAGCTCTACTTGTAGGGGGAAAATCAGTGTAAAAACAATTCAGTTTCTTTGGAGAAATATAGTGCCTCTGTTCTGCAGAAAAGAGTTGGGATAAAGATTGAACTGTTACAAGCTGCAGCTGCATTTGCCATCAAATACCAAGTTGGGGCTGATGAATGTTTTGTTTTTATTGTCATGGAAACTTGGAGTCAGAGAATGGATATTCTATTCATCTGGGAAAATAGCAGTTCCTTGCATAAAACATAAGGACCTTCCAAAGCAGTTCCTAAAATAGATACAGGCTGAATATAATCCAGAAAAGTTAAGGAGGTAAACGTGAAATAAATGCTATGGTTTCTGGATCACTTCTGTTCTCAGTACTAAGAATATAACTGTATATTCACTTGTTAAGCTTATTATTTGCTGCTAGAAAGCTGAATTCCATGGAGCATGGTATTTGTTTAACATCAATATGGTAGTTACCCAGCCCTTTGGGAGCTGTCTTTATACTTCTTCCTTGATCTTAACATATCTATTAGGAACTCTAAACTTACATCTTATTAAACAATTGCTTCTGATCCATGAATGATTTGTTTTCCATTCATGCTACTTTCCTGCTATAGTCTTCCATTCAGAATATTTTAAAGCATTTTATATTAGAAAAAAAGTGCTTTATCCAGAATAAGGAACTCTTCCTTGAAATACTAAGATGATTGTATTGCCTGGGAAAAAAAGACAATATAAAAAAATTTTTTTCTTTATTTTTGTCTGTGTTGAGTCTTCGTTGCTGCGTGCAGGTTTTCTCTAGTTATGGTGAGCGGGGGCTACTCTTCGTTGTGGTGCACAGGCTTCTTGTGGTGGCTTCTCTTGTTGCGGAGCACGGGTTCTAGGCACGTGGGCTTCGGTAGTTGTGGCACACGGGCTCAGTAGTTACGGCTCGCGGGCTCTAGAGCACAGGCTCAGTAGTTGTGGCGCACAGGCTCAGTTGCTCCACGGCATGTGGGATCTTCCCAGACCAGGGATCTAACCGGTGTCCCCTGCATTGGCAGGCAGATTCTTAACCACTGTGCCACCAGGGAAGTCCCAATATAAAATATTTTTTAAAACATAAAGATTCAAGTAAATCTTTATGCATATTTTATAAAGTTGTAAATGGAAAGAGGCATAATAGGAACAGAAAATGCAAAGAAATTTTTAATTTCAATTATAGCAAATATACAACAAAATATAAATATGAGAAATAATAAAATGTAGATAAAGTAGCAAAACAAATTAAAGCAGAGTTTCTAAACTTGTATTAAGAAAAGGGGAAAATGGTGAGTTATGATGGTTACCAGCTAAATTATTGTATCTCTGCAAGGGAAACAAGACATATCTTATGACTTAATAAAAGATGGTAGAGAAGGAAGGGCTAGAGTAGACTGTTTTATTTATATTTTAAATATCTTTATTGGAGTATAATTGCCTTGCAGTGTTGTGTTTCTGCTGTACAACAAAGTGAATCAGCTATATGTGTACATATATCCCCATATCCCCTCCCTCTTGAGCCTCCCTCCCACGCTCCCTATCCCACCCCTCTAGTTCATCATAAAGCATTGAGCTGATCTCCCTGTGCTATTCATCAGCTTCCTACTAGCCATCCATTTTACATTTGGTAGTGTATATATGTCAGTGCTCTTCTCTCACTTCGTCCCAGTTTGCCTCCCCCCACCATGTCCTCAAGTCTGTTCTCTATGTCTGTGTCTTTATTCCTGCCCTGCCACTCAGTTCATCAGTACCATTTTTTTAGATTCCATATATGTGCATTAGCATACGGTATTTGTTTTTCTCTTTCTGATTTAATTCACTCTCTGTGACAGACTCTAGGTCCATTCACCTCATTATAAATAACTCAATTTTGTTCCTTTTTATGGCTGAGTAATATTCCATTGTGTATATGTGCCACATCTTCTTTATCCATTCATCTGTCAATGGACATTTAGGTTGCTTCCATGCCCTGGTTATTGTAAATAGTGCTGCAGGGAACATTGTGGTACATGTCTCTTTTTTTTTTTTTCTTTCTTTTTTTTTTTGAGGGAATCATCTTTTTTTTAACAACCTACATCATTTTATTAACCTACATCCTCCAGCAAGTTAATAATCTGACTTTGTTAAAAATCTTTTGAAGAAATCAACTTTTTAAACATCTTTATTGGAGTATAGTTACTTTATAATATTGTTAGTTTCTGCTTTATAACAAAGTGAATCAGCTATACATATACATATATTCCCATATCTCCTCCCTCTTGCGTCTCCCTCCCACCCTCCCCATCCCACCCCTCTAGGTGGTCACAAAGCACCAAGCTGATCTCCCTGTGCTATGTGGCTGCTTCCCACTAGCTATCTATTTTACATTTGGTAGTGTTTATATGTCCATGCCACTCTGTCACTTCGTCCCAGCTTACCCTTCCCACTCCCTTTGTCCTCAAGTCCGTTCTCTATGTCTGCCTCTTTATTCCTGTCCTGCACCTATGTCCTTCAGAACCTTTTTTTTTTTAACATTCCATATATATGTGTTAGCATATGGTATTTGTTTTTCTCTTTCTGACTTACTTCACTCTGTATGACAGACTCTAGGTCCATCCACCTCACTACAAATAACTCAATTATGTTTCTTTTTATGGCTGAGTAATATTCCATTGCCACATCTTCTTTATCCATTCATCTGTCGATGGACACTTAGGTTGCTTCCATGTCCTGGCTATTGTAAATAGCGCTGCAGTGAACATTGTGGTACATGAGTCTGTTTGAATTATGGCTTTCTCAAGGTATATGCCCAGTAGTGGGATTACTGGGTCGTATGGTAGTTCTATTTTTAGTTTTTTAAGGAACCTTCATACTGTTCTCCATAGTGGCTGTATCAATTTACATTCCCACCAACAGTACAGGAGGGTTCCCTTTTCTCCACATCTCCAGCATTTATAGTTTGTAGATTTTTTGATGATAGCCATTCTGACCAGTGTGAGGTGATACCTCATTGGTTTCGATTTGCATTTCTCTAATAATTAGTGATGTTGAGCATCTTTTCATGTGTTTGTTGGCAGTCTGTTTATCTGCTTTGGAGAAATGTCTGTTTAGGTCTTCTGCCCATTTTTGGATTGGGTTGTTTGTTTTTTTGATATTGAGCTGCATGAGCTGCTTGGGTATTTTGGAGATTAATCCTTTGTTAGTTGCCTCGTTTGCAAATATTTTCTCCCATTCTGAGGGTTGTCTTTTTATCTTATTTATGGTTTCCTTTGCTGTGTAAAAGCTTTTAAGTTTCATTAGGCCCCATTTGTTTATTTTTGATTTTATTTCCATTACTCTAGGAGGTAGGTCGAAAAGGATCTTGCTGTAATTTATGTCATAGAGTTTTCTGCCTATGTTTTCCTCTAAGAGTTTTACAGTGTCTGTCCTTACATTTAGGTCTTTGATCCATTTGAGTTTATTTTTGTGTATGGTGTTAGGAAGTGGTCTAATTTCATTCTTTTACATGTAGCTTTCCAATTTTAGATATGATAGTCAGAGAAGGCTTCTCCGAGGAGGTTACATTTGAGCAGAGACATGAATGCTCCAGCAGAAAAACGTTTCATGCAGGGAAGCTAGCGAGTCCAGCAACCTTCAGTAGGATTTAACTTAGAATATTTAAGGAAAATACAAGTTTATGAACAAGGTTGAAAAGAGCAATGTTCAAATGGACTTTAAAGCACTATGATTAACTAGAACATATGACCAGTTTTCTCACATGAGACAGTTCCAGGATTAGAGTGCTAAATCAAAGTTTAAGTTGCCAGGATTTAGGAATCTCTCACAGAAAGAATAGGATTGTTTCAAAATAAAAATTTTAAGTGTGAGTTTTACTGTTACTTAGTATTGGTTTTCAAAATATTGTAATGAAATAAGTGTTTTTTGTTATTGGATGTAGTCTGATGTAGACAAGAGGCAATATGTGTCAAAATAAATGTAAATATGACTTAGTTTAAGAGTTTAAGAAGCAGTAATCTCTAACAATATAGTTTATGGATGTAGCACGCTCCTGCTGTGCCACTTTGCTGATCCAGACTATAGTTTAATAACAGCGATTTTCACAAATATTTTTAATGCTGTATGGTATCTAGAGCATGTGAGAGTGTATTGTGTGTGTATATCATAGCACATACAGTAGGCTGAGAAATTGAAGGTCTGCACAACAAAATACCTGAGATTGAATTCAGAGAACTAGTCAACATGTCAAAAGAAAGTACAGGAGAAAGTATAAACTGGACATTGTATTCCATAACTGAACTGATGAGAAAGAATTGGAAAATTGCCAGCTTTTTAACCTTTTAGAAATAACAGTGTGTGTACTTAGTACAGGAGATCATATTCTTAGAGCAGTTTGTTCCATATTCAAATATGTCAGCACACTTAGTGCAATTCAAAGTATTTTAGAAATAAAACATCTGAGGCTAAAAATTAGAGAACTTCTTTACAATGTCATAAAAACAAAAGTAGTTTAAGAGAGTTTTTAGATTTTGTAAGAGTTTATCAAACCCAGTTTCTATTATGGTATAGTCTAGCTGGGTAGGATGTATTTAATTTAGGAATCCAAAATATAAAGATAGTAACAGGAATCTGTTGTGCTATGTTATCTTCTACCATACGAACTCCTTTGAGTAGGTTTTTTTTTTTTGTCAGAAAGTCTGATAATTTATGGGAGTCAAGTTTTGCTCTGTTTTACGTTCCTGATCTATAAAAATGGTTTTGCTAGAGAAAGAGTAGGAGAATGCTTTTTTTTTTCTTTTTTGGGGAGAGGGGCTGGTGGAAGATTTCTAAGAGGTATATAAAAAAAGCTCAGAAAGTTTCATAGTCCTCATTAAACGAGTTCAGTAGTCCTCATTAAACCATTAGTTTTCAGACATTGGACAATAGGCAGTGCCTGAGAAAAGGAAAAAAATCCAGGTGAGTCCTGCAGTTCTCCATTTTACTCCCTGGAGGAAGATTACAGGCTACAGCAGTGGGAAGAGGAAATCAAACAGAATCCAACAGTCTTACTGAGTTGAGGAGACAAAGAACAGGATTCAGAAAAGCCAAGGGTAGGTCAAATTTGCAGGGCAAAAAAGAGGGAGCACAAAGATCTGTAGAGGGGTTCCTCAGGTTTTTTGGGTGAATACTGATCTGTGCATGTGTGAGAGGAAACTTAACTTGAGACCAGGAAGGAATCATGAAAGGAGTAGGCTGAATAATTCCTGAAACTTACACAAAGCTGGGAGTAGTTCTTCTTTCAGCCAACCAAAGTGGAAAGATCTCATAATAAATGGCATTGTGTAGAGTACTCAGAAAGGTATTGTGTTGGTGAGGCTAGATTAACTCTGGGCTAAAGGCTATTCTGGACCTGCTTTAGCAAAGCTTAAAGGCAAAGCTGGAAAAGTATCAAACTGATTCCAGTTTGACTTAACTGCTTACCAGAACAAAGCCCAACATTCTTTAAAGGAATATAACAAAATCTAGCACCTCAAAATGTGAACTTCATAATGTCTGGCATCAAAGCAAAAATTGCTAAGCATGAAAAGAAGCAGGAAACTATATTCCATAGCCAGGAGTAAAATTCATCAGTAGAAACAACAGAGCTGGAAATACAGAGATGATGGAGTTAGCAAATGAAGGTATTAAAATGGCTGTTGTAAATATGCTCCATAGCTCAAAAATATAGATGAATATGATGAGAGGAGAAATGAAAGGTAAAAAAAAGGAAATTCCAGAGATGAAAAATACAATATCTGAAATGAAAAATACATTGGATGGGATTAACAGCAGATTATTCACTGCAAAAGAAAAAATCAGTGAATTTGCAGACATGGAAACAATCCAAAATGAACATCAGAGGATATATAGCTTCTATTTAGGGTATAGAGATCTGCAACACATGCCATTTTCACTCTTTATGATGAGAAAAAATGAAAAGGCCTGATAAAGTACAAAACTCTTTTTTGAGTTCATCAGGGAGCTGAAATTACATGGCAATCATGTGACCTAAATTCCAAGGAGAAATGGTACACATGAACTATACTACCTGTGGCAAAGCATGGGAGAATAAGGTATCACAACACAAGCAGGTAAGAGGAATCAGTGAAAACTTTAAAGTTCAACAGAAGCCCAATTGTTAGCAGAAGGTCAAGGGTTGGCAACATATCAGTTTGAAATAACTGGGAGCATCTAACAAAAGAACAGTTCATAAGGGGATTTCACACTCATTCTCAAACTTTTCCTCCTCAAACCTCCACTGAGTACTCACAAGAAAGATTGGGGTTAGGGCAGGAGACTGAAGAAGATTCCCATTGATAATACAGGCTTGCACGTGCTGATCATCTATCATTATGGGCAAAGCAGGAAATGCATGCCAGCTTCCCTGGATTCTAGGCACTTAAGCTGCTTTAGATGGGGCAACAAAGCGTCTTGCCCAAAGGACATAAGCTAAGACGCATTGTGATTGGGGGAGGACAGAAAACTCATCATAGACCTAAGAACCTACACTAAGTACAGGTCTCCTGCCTATCAGAGAGGGGTAAAAACTCCAACCCAAGGTCAATTTTAGATATGAAGCAGACTTTTGCTCTTATAGGGAGGAAAGGTGAAGGACAGGAAAGCAACAGCAGTCTACCACTGGAGGAGAGGCAAAAGCATGGAGAGACACCCCCACTATGGAGCACAGGTTTATAGAATCTGTTAAAAGCTGAGGATGAAAAACTAACACTCAAAAAAGTCCTACAGCAGCCCAGCCATATGCCAAGCACTAGGCAAAAGCAGCCAATCACTGGAGGGAGTTGAAGCTTCTGGTCAACTAAAGATAACCAAAGCAACAACAATCATACCCAGCTAAACTCCGAATTAGATTGACTCATTGCCTTACTCTGGAATAGGCACACTCATTTCCAGGCCTAAATGCTATTTACCTCAGTATCTGCTCTTCTACACGTAACATCCTGCATTCAGTCAAAATTATGATTCATGAACATAAGCGGGAAAAAACACATTGTCAAGAGGTAAAATAATCAATCGAATAAGACCTAAAGATGAGTCAGATGTTGGAGCTATCAGACAAGGACTTTAAAGTAACTCTGGTTAACATATTAAAGGATCTAATGGAAAAAGGTGCACAACATGCACAAATAAATGGAAGATTTTTAGCAGATAGATGGAGGTAGTTACAGTCAAATTGAAATGTTGGAAATAAAAGACACGATATCAGAGATGAAGAATTTTTTCAGGCTGTCAATAGACAACACAGTTGCAGAAGAAATCAGTAAGTTTGAATACAGTTAACAGAAATCCAAACTGAAACAGAAAGAGAAAAAAGTGATAAAAGATCTATGGGACAATATCAAACAGTCTAATATGTTTGTGATTGAAGTCTCAGATGGAGAAGGAGAGAGGAAAAAAAATCATAGATATAAGATTTTTAAAAACAAAACACAGGGGCTTCCCGGATGGCGCAGTGGTTGGGAGTCTGCCTGCCGATGGGGGACATGGGTTCGAGCCCTGGTCCGGGAAGATCCCACATGCCGCAGAGCGACTAGGCCCGTGCGCCACAACTGCTGAGCCTGAGCTCTGGAGCCCGTGAGCCACAACTGCTGAAGCCTGCGTGCCTAGAGCCCGTGTTCTGCAGCGGGAGAGGCCACCGCAGTGAGAAGCCTGTGCACTACAGCAAAGAGTAGCCCCCGCTCGCCGCAGCTAGAGAAAGCCTGTGTGCAGCAACGAAGACCCAATGCAGCCAAAAATAAAAATAAAATAAAATAAATACATTTATAAAACACACACACACACATACTCCTAGAAGTATATTCCAACTGCTGAAAACCAACAATGAAGAGAAGATCTTGAAGGCAGCCAGAGGCAGAAAAACCATGTATATACAGAGCAATAAAAATAAACTACATCAGACTTCTTATTAGAAAAGTTGCAAGCATGAAGATGATAGAGTGACATCTGTAAAGTGTTAAAAAAAAAAAACAAACCCCTGTCAACCCAGAATTATGTATACATTGAAAATAGATATTTTTTCAGTAAGGACAAGGTAAAAACTTTTTCAGATACATGAAAAGCTGAGAGAATCAATTCCCAGCAGACTTATGCTACAATAACTGTTACAGTTCTTTAGGCATAGAGAATGTGACACCAGGCAGAAACTTGGATCTACACCAGTTTTTTCTGTAAAGGGCCAAATATCATGTATTTTAGGGTTTGTTGGTCAGACAGTCTCTGTCACAGCTACTCATCTCTGCCTTTGTAACACAACAGCAACCATAGATGATAGCTTTATTCCAGTAAAACTTTATTTGTAAAATCTGGAAGCAGGCCAGCTTTGGTTCATGGGTTATAGTGTACCAGCCCCTGATACATACAAAGAAATGAGGGCTCCAGAAATGGTAAAAGTGAAAGTAAATATAGAAGACATGTGCTTCCTCATTTTTAATCATACTATAAAATAACTGTAGGTCTAAGCAAAAATCGTAACACTGTATGTGGGGTATATAAAATATGTAAAAGCAAAAGGCGTAACAACAATAACCCAAAGGATTGGAGGGAGGGTTTTGGAAGTATACTTTCATAAGTTTCCTATGCTATTACATTATTACTTGAAAGTAGACCCTTTTAGCTAAAGATATATATTATAAATTGAGGGCAAACACTAAAAAAAAGTCGATAGTAGAGTCTAAATGGAGTACTTGATCCAAAAGCAGCCTGAAAAAGAAATAAAGAACAGATGAGACAAATAGAAAACATCTAACAAAAATGATAGATTTAGGGCTTCCCTGGTGGCGCAGTGGTTGAGAGTCCGCCTGCCGATGCAGGGGTCACGGGTTCGTGCCCCGGTCCGGGAAGATCCCACATGCCGCAGAGCGGCTGGGCCCGTGAGCCGTGGCCACTGAGCCTGCGCGTCCGGAGCCTGTGCTCCACGGCGGGAGAGGCCACAACAGTGAGAGGCCCGCATACTGCCAAAAAAAAAAAAAAAAAATGATAGATTTAAATCTGACCATATCAATAATCACATTAAATGTAAATAGTCAAAGCACACAGAGAAAAAAGAGATTGGGAAAAAAAGTTTTGACTTTTTTATTCTCTATTTTCTAGTGATTTTTGCACTTATTTTAAAGAATAGGTTCTTCCCTGCATGAAAATGTTTAAGTAGTGAACATCACATTTGTTTATACACTGTGGTAAACCTCCTCACAGTGTAACAATGCTAATTCCTCCTTTTTACCTAATAAGAATGGTCTGCCCCCCTGTCCCCCATGAGCTTCAGATAACAACCAAGGTATCCTGAACCAATGGCTTAGAACTATCATACCCAATGTAATCTCCCATAACCATTTTTCCCAACTCCTGGAAAAAAAGGAATAAGCAAGTAAAGGATTACATGCAAGCCTGTCTACCCTGTTTCCTCTATGTTATAGAATCTCCAACTCTGTTAAAATTCACTTTAGGTTGTTCTTCTTTTATGCTTTCATTTCTTTTTAAATTCTTTACCACCTTTTTCATGCCTTGCATGCTTTTTTTGGTAAATCTTTTTATCTTTATTTCAGTTGTGAACAGAAGCTTAATTGTTTGTGGCCCAGTGTACAGATTGTGCTAGAGAAATGCCCATTCATTAATGCTAAGGGAACAGTGAAGCCATTAGCTTTTAATGAATTTTAATGAAATGAAAGGCATAAAGAATTTTAAAAACTTTGAAAGTATCCACAAGTTCTCTTTAAATTATTTCCCTGGAATCTACCTACTTCTCTATTTAAGACTTTTTCCTCAAGCACTGATATTCAAGCACAGGATACACATTCATGGATCTTCCAGTCAGTGTATTTTTCTTTAAAATAATAATTAATATTTAATTAGCCCTTATCTTGTGTTTTTCCCTATTTTAAGCATTTCGATATTAATACATTTTAACCTCACAAAAACCCAGTGAGGTAAAACTCTTATTATCCCATTGCAGCACTGAGACAACTAAGGGACAGAGAGGTTAGGTAATAATGTTAGTAAGAAGTGGAGTGGGAATTTAAACCCAGTTAGTCTGCATCCAGAGTCACTGTTTTTGACCACTGCCCCATGCCTCCTCTCTGATTTTATTATTACAATTTTTTCTTTACTTCCTTTAATTTCTTCCTTTGTTTCTCCCTTCAACAATTTTACACAGACATACTTTAACTTGATTTGCCATTTATAACGAGTTGGATTGTGAAAAAACAAAAAAAACCTCAGGCTTCCCTGGTGGCGCAGTGGTTGAGAATCTGCCTGCTAATGCAGGGGACACGGGTTCGAGCCCTGGTCTGGGAGGATCCCACATGCTGTGGAGCAACGAGGCCCGTGAGGCACAATGACTGAGCCTGCGCGTCTGGAGCCTGTGCTCCGCGATAGTGAGAGGCCCGCGCACCGCGATGAAGAGTGGCCCCCGCTTGCCACAACTAGAGAAAGGCCTCGCACAGAAGCGAAGGCCCAACACAGCAAAAATAAGTTAATTAATTAATAAACTCCTACCCCCAATATCTTCTTTAAAAAAAAAAAAACAACTTATTTTGAGTGGTTTGACTAACAAATGAATGCTAGATTATAACCCATTGAGAATTCAAGGCAAGCCTTTACCTGTTTTCAAACTACAGAGGTCAGATGGCAGTAAATTGCAGTGTTGGAGGCCACTCAGTGAAAACTGAATGTGTCATACTCTACCCTCAGAGTTCCCATCATGTAGCAAGAACCTTATTTAAATCTTAGTAGACCATAATGGGGATTTAAGGCTTTCTTTTGGGCTTTCTACATCTGTTTTAAGAAAACAGAATAGAATAGTCTCTTTCATTTGCTCCACATCTGTACATTTTCTGTGGTGTACCAAATGTGTTTACCTTTCTGTGTTGTATCGGTGAAGGGTGTTGCGCCCCAGTGAAAAGTCTTATTACCATTTAGAGGTTTTCTTAATTTGAGTAGATTGAAGTCTTAATAATTCTGAGTATATTAACTTCAGTTTCCTATATTCAACATACCATATTCATGGTTTAAATATCTCAAAATGTATTAAACTGATGAACTGCCTATATACTTCACTTTTACTTTTTTATTTATATTTTTGTATATAAATTTATTTATTTTTGGCTGCGTTGGGTCTTCGTTGCTGCACACGGGCTTTCTCTAGTTGCAGCGAGTGGGGGCTACTCTTCGTTGCGGTGCACAGGCTTCTCATTGTGGTGGCTTCTCTTGTTCCCTCTTGTTGCAGAGCACGGGCTCTAGGCACATGGGCTTCAGTAGTTGTGGCTCGCGGTCTCAGTAGTTGTGGCTCGCGGGCTCTAGAGCTCAGGCTTTGTTGTGGCGCACGGGTTTAGTTGCTCCGCGACATGTTGGGATCCTCTTGGACCAGGGCTCGAACCCGTGTCCCCTGCATTGGCAGGCGGATTCTTAACCACTGAGCCACTAGGGAAGCCCTATACTTCATTTTATAACCATACGTCATCATTATTCCAAAAGTCTCTACATTTTTTAGCAGCTTGTCTTCTTCCTTTTATGGAAGAAGCCCTCCTGGCTCTCATTTCCATGCTTGTTTCATTTCACTACCCTGTTTCTGATCAGATAGTTGGTGAATGGTGGCAGTTCCATTGACTAGGTCCTTTTTTTCTATTCCAGTTCTCGCTGTCAAGGGAAACTAGCTAATTAACAATCATTTATTGTCTGCTATTTTAGAGCATAGTTCTCTTAAACTGTCTCTCTGCCTCCATGTGGCTGTATGCCATAGATACAGCCTTGGACTAGAATCTGTTCCTGGCATGCAAACAACACAAGTCTTGAATTCCAGTCCAGTGTTCCCTGAACAAGTGGCATCTGCCTTCTGGTCCCTGGATGCCATAAAAAAACAGACTCAGACAGTGACCTTGCCTGATTAAGGCCACGGTTTAAATTAAAACAGCCAAAATACAGAAAGATGTGAGAAAATCGTGGGAATTAACAATAATGAGCTTCATGTTCTGTTTATCATTGTATGATACAAGAAATTTCTGAGAGAAAACATTCATACAAGGATTTGATGAAAGCAGAGACAGTATGTCAGGAGGAGTAGATTATTTAAGTGTATGATTACCAAGATAGTTTGATAACAATGCTACTCTCTCTTCCCCCAGCCCAATTTTTTGGTGATGTGATTTTTACCTGATTTTCTTTTTTTTCTTTATTTTTGGGGTAAGAAGAGCAGACAAGATTGAGGTGTGATGAAGGATTGGCTCAGTAGGATTGGCTAGAAAGTTGTAAAGCATCGATTGAATTATTTCAAATCCTTTTTTATTTAAGAAAGGCATAAACATTAAGATACAAAAGTTACCTGATTATTTTTAGAGAACACATATTCACCATGTTTTCTCCTGAAATGCAGCCAAAGATGAAGAGATAATTCCTAGTTCTATAATTTGTTGAATTGCTGTAAAAATGAAATGTCTTTGTTTCTAAGTTTTAAACAACATAAGGTTGGGGAAATGAGAAAACACACTTAAATTCTGAATCTAAGGCAAAGCAACAATGCAGTACAGATGTGAATATGTTTTCAGATACAATTTAGAAAAGCAATTATTAAGTAAAATGTCTGAGAGAAGTGTTTAGATTTTGATCTACCTGTAATGAGTACCTTGGTATGGATTCTGTATATGGCACAATTGGACCATGAAATGGTCCAGAAAGTTTTGAAAAATGACTAAAATTGATCAAATGTATTTTCTTATTGTACTCTGTTCATTCATTCCTAATTTCTACCTACCTTCTTACCTCACCGTCTCATATTGAATCCTGCATTTTAGTATTCTCTCTGGCATTACAGTGTCTGAAAGGCAAACCGTTTTGTATAAACCTTCTCATCCTCGTCTATTTGTTTATATTTAATTTGTGAATCTGATTTTTAGGAGGAGGGATGGAGAGAATTGGGAAGGGTAGCTGGATTGGTGAATGTTTGCACCCTGGACTGCTTCATCTCAGGTTTTATTCTCAATAAGTCATTTCTGAAGTCTATTCAAATTGCCCAGGTCTGACTGTGTGTTCTTATCAAGGATAATGAGATCCTTTCTTGGTGCCGTAGCTATTCTGCAGGATTGATTGGGAAGATGCTTATATTTCTGATGCCTGTCACAGGAAGTTGGTGCAAAGTTAAGATGGAATAAGTGATGAGATAAAGACTGGGTTAGAAAACTGATTACAACTGGGAACTTGCTAATCACTGACCTCTGTAGGGATCCTCTGGTTTATCACTAATCTCACTCACGCTTGGCATTTTCCTGTGCTGCTGCCTCATCATTCATAGCTGTGTGAGTAATCTGGCACAGAGTGAACAAGAGGAGGGCATAGAGAGTCCAGCAGCTGTGCTTGTTGGCACTAGATATTTAAATATCTTCAATGTAGCCAGCAGCGTGCTTGGCACAAATGTTAGCCAATAATACTTAAATAAATTGTTGTGAAGAAAATAGGCAAGCATTTATGTTTAAAACCCTCCCTCTCTTTCCTTCCCTTTAAAAAAAAAATCTGTTAGAGTTCCTTTTTAGATTTTTTTTCCTGTAAGTTTAAACAGGTTGCTACCAGAATGAAGACTGTAGTTCTGATATTTAGCATCATACTAGGTTCCTTCAGAAAAGAATTTCCAACTACTTTATAAGCATTAATTAAATTGTGCAGGCCTGTGTGAGGTACATGTTACTGAGTTGGTTTTCCTAAAAGA
Organism: Grampus griseus; assembly: GCF_964374135.1. Classification (NCBI taxonomy): domain Eukaryota; kingdom Metazoa; phylum Chordata; class Mammalia; order Artiodactyla; family Delphinidae; genus Grampus; species Grampus griseus. The sequence goes on from NC_139018.1 coordinate 100,719,317, forward strand.
GTGAGTTGGGGCCATTGATGTCAAGTGACTTGTAACTTGCCCAGTTCACTCAGTGAGAGAAAAGCAAGAGCCAAGACATGAATCCAGTGATCAGAATTCCTAAGTCTCTGCTTAGATATACTCAATGGCATTACAGGTTTCCACACTTTGTAGGATAGTATTTTATGTTTCTCCAAGTGGTCACTGTGATTCAAATTACATGAAACCTTTGGTAGTGTTCACCCACAGAAAGGGAGGGAAAGCTTCTCTATAAGTAAAGAGGATTAGGTAATTAATGAGTTTTCAGAGATACCCAAGGGGGAGGAGGATATTCTGCTCATAAAACTGTGATCAAATTTAGATTTGTGGCCAAATATTTAGATTTGCCTATGTAAGAATTTTATATTGTTTCTCTGAAAACTAAATATAGAAAAACTCTCATGATTTATATACTGAAATATTACATTTTGAATCATGGTAATGTTGATCTAGGTAATTTTTGAAGCATCCAGGAATTCTCTTTCTAAGTTAAGCCTTTATCTTTTGAGAAAAACAGTCTCATGCTGCTCGTTTAAAATATAGTGATGCAGTTTTTTATTTAATAGATTTTGAGTTTGAATGTAAATCAATATGCCTGAATGAACATTGAGATAATACTGGCTTTCAGTCAAATAGGGAAACTATTTGTTCTAATTTGTGCTGTTACTCATAAAGTCAGCAGTTATTTCTTGAGTAATATCTACTCATTGAAATTACTAAATTTTGCTGGAAATTTTCAAGTATTCACTGGACTGCTGCAGAAATAAATGCTGAGCCAGCTACATCTTCCATAATATCTTTTTCCCTAATCATTCCCTCATAAAAACATTATTTTGCATTGGTAGGAAAAGAGCACATACCGCTAAGAGGGTATTATAGGTCAGGTTTCTCCAGCCAGTAGATTGAGATCTACAGGAGATCTTGAAAATTTATTGTCATATCTCAGAGCTTCCTTCAATCACTCCTTGGTATTAACAGGATGAAGAATACAGCTAGCAGTGCAACCAGCAGTGTAAGTAAAGCACCTTACAGTGCCTTGCACGTAATAGCTAGTTAGCAAATTCCAACAGCAACCTCAAGACTTTGAGAGTGAAGAAGAGGCAGTGGAAGCGTCCTACACTGCTGTGTACCCTAAGGAAGGTTCAGCAAAGCAGCTGGAGAGTTCGTGAGCCAAAGTTGGTCAACAAAGTAATGCCATGTCTCCTGGGAAGGGGTGTGCTTTACTTTCCCCACCATACTCTGTCAAATGTGTTGAAAGCAAGTGGGCCTCAGTACAAAAGCAGTCATGGATTCTAGAGCACAGCAGCTGGAGCAGTTCCCCAAAGGAACTGACTTTAGGGAGTTAGTTACATTCCCCAAAGTAGGAGTTCTGCAAGGTGTGTTCTCATGGCTGGCAGAGCAATTAATTTTTTAAAAATTGTTTTAAACGTATACAGACAAATCCCTGCATTGGCCACACAAAATAATCTCTCAGGATGTCATTATGTAACCTCTGATCTTGTCCAACTTGTTTATTCTTATAGATTAGGAAACTGAGGCCCAGAAAGACATGATAAGAATAAATACTTTTATAACAGGCACTTGAAGCAAGAGTAACATCATCATGTGCCCTTTGTGAGAACTGAAAAGAATAGCTATTACCTGTGAGTGTAACCAGCATAACTGCCCATGTCTCATTATACCCAGAGCCAACCTCTGGAGTAGTTGGGCTTTGCTGCCAATTATTTTTGGAACGATTTGTCATCATTCCCTCTTTCAGCTGGAATACGTTTCATATGCAGTGCTAAATCAGTTGATTGGTAGAGGCTGCTTGGAGGGCTCAATAGAGAAAAAATTTTATACTGTATTTGGGATCCACTAAATGTCTTTGTATATGATTAGAATATAAGAATTGTGTCCTAAACCTCCAATGGAAAATAATGCAGTATAGTATGCTGTTAAGAATTTGGTGTCAGATAGCCCTACATTCTAGTCTTTCATCTACTTAGTCTGTGACCTTGAGCAAATTATTTTTCCTCATTAGTGCAATGGGAATTTAATAGTACGTACCTCAGTGGGTCAGGACAATTAAAGCCATCACTACCTTTCATCTGGATTATTTCAGTAAGTCTTCTAATTGGTCTTCGTGCTTTCATACTTGTTCCGCCATAATTTATTCTCCACACAGCAGCCACAGTGATACTTTTAAGATGTGGATCATCTTTTCAATAAAACAGTACTGAAGTCAATTGGATATCCCTACAGGAAAAAGTTGTACCTTGACCCCCTACCAACATAAAAACCAAATTCAGATTTAAGTGTGTGAAAGATTAAGCTTTTAGAAAAAAACATAGAAAAATAAATTTGTAACCTTGGAACAGGCAGAGATTCTTAAACAGTGCACACACCAAAGAATGTTAACCATAAAGGGGAAAATGCACAAATTGGACTATGTTAAAATGAAGAATTTATGTTTATCAAAGATACCATTAAGAGAGTGAAAAGGCAGCCTACATAAAATATTTATATAGCTACAATAAAAGGTTTTGTATCAAAAATACGTGGACTCCTACAAATCAGCAAGTAAATGACAAATAATCCAATAGGAAAAAAGTGAGCAAAAAATGTGAATAACCATTTCACCATAAAACACCTGAATGTCCAATAATCATGAATTCATTGTGATTCACCAGTAGTAACTTGGCTGCTAAAAATGTCTGTTAAGTCTCCCACTGCATTAATAAACAGATTTGCAACAAAAGAGCTAATCGTTACACAAATCTCTTTACTAATAAGAATGCTGGAATGTTATATAATATTCTGCAGTTTTTATTTTACTGTTGGAAATTCTATTTTCTGAGAGTTCTCCCTCACCATCCTTACACTTTGGCTTTTTAGTGTTATTCTTAAAATGTGGGTGATACAAAGTAGAAGGCAATCATCAGTGGACCTTTTTTTGGTGAGACTCTGTGTTCAAAGTAGTACTGCTTTGGGTGGGAGTTGGACAAGGTATCCTCTGAAGTCTCATTGAAAAATGAGTCTTTGATCCTGGGAAAGGTCATTTCGTCTTACTTGGTATTTATAATTACTCAGAAATGATGTAGGGGTCCCTTAATTCACCTGCACTTCAAGGAGTTTCCAAAATCAGAGTTTACTTTTACCCTGCTTAAAATCTGAACCCTTACAACCAAGGTTCCCCAAATTGGGTGTGGTACATTCCATCAACATAAGTGACCTGCCAAGAGGATTCCTGTCATTTCGACTCTTTCCTCCACTCCTCTGGGAGTGGACATGCCTTCAATTTTTGAGGTGGAGTAAGCGTTAGAAATTTCTGGTCATGTTCTTCCTACCCCTCTTTTCTGGGGCTTCCAAGTATTTAGCATAAATTCAAATAGGTTAGGGTAACGTGATGAATCAAAGATGAAATTTAAAATAATTTTATTTAAGGAAATGTGAAATCCTGCATTTACAATAGAAAAATCACTTATATAAGTAAAGGATAGGATGACTTGGTTTCTGTGGTTCAGTTTTTTTTTTTTTGTAGTCTAATTTATGCCCCAAAAGGTAGTATGACTGTTAAAATAAAAAAAACCCAGTATATTCTTGACGGCACTTACGGAGTAATGAAATGCAGATAGAGTTGTAAAGGAAGGCAGGTTTCCATGTTTCTCTTCTTTTGTGTCTTCTTATATTTCCTTTTCTCTTTGCCATTTTGTGTGTTTAGTCCTTACTTTCTATCCCCTTCTTTTTCTTTTGCCGATTAGGGGGAAAGGGCATTTAATTGCTTTTGGAAAAAAATCAGTGAGCTCTATCTCTCTATCAGATGAAGGATGGGATCCTCTTTATGTTTGGTTCTCACCACACTAGAAACTTCCAAGACTAGCTAGATTCTCACTCTTTAGGCCTTGGGCAAAGGAAGCGTGTTCAGCTCTGACCTTAGAGTTTACTCAGGTGTCTGATCAACTTGTCCCAATCAGTGCATATCTGTTTTATCCTTGAGACTGATTGTTCCCACAGCCTTCGGATGGCATGATCTGGGTCTAAATGAAAACCAATTGACAACTCTTAAGCTGTGCGTAGGACAGAATACAGCTTATCTCCCAGACCACTTCTGTTTGAAAATCACTTGCCTTAAAAGGCTGTATTGTTCTCACATGGGCCACCTACTCAGAAGACGCATCTTCTGTGAAATGGTGGGTAGTTTCATCTCCACCTTTAGTATGATCAGAAGGTACGTATTACTCCATTCAGGTTTGAATAGGGGTCCCCTTCCTTGTTCAGTAGGCCTTATGGATTGTGTCAGCCCCAGGCAATTGTCTGTCCACTCTTCTGGAACCACCCACAGTGTGTTTTGGATCTGAACCTCAAGACACCTGACCTTAATTGTGAAACTTGTTTTTCATCCAAGTAAGGTATAAACTTCTCTACTTCTTGACACCTATTAAGGGCACAGGCTTGGGTCTTCATCTCATAACCCCACCATCTGTCAGACTGACTAACCCATAAATGTTTGATGGAATTTATCAAACTCAAATTCTTCCATCTAGTCAACTCTTGGATATTTGTGATTCGGTTGGGGAGGAATGGGTTGGCAAGGAATGGGAATGAACTGTGCCTGTCAATCCTCAGCCTCAACTTTACTGTTGATTGTGTCCTATGCCAAAAGAATGTAGGTAAAATATCTTTTGAAGAGTTCTTTATAAACTAATATTAACATTAGTTTGTATTTTTGGAGCTTAGGCAAGCAATGGAGAGTTGCACCTTACTGTTGTGAAATGTATGTTTTTGCTACAGAACAAAACAACTTAGAATTCTTTTTTTTTTTTTTTTTTTTTGCGGTACGCGGGCCTCTCACTGTTGTGGCCTCTCCCGTGCGGAGCACAGGCTCTGGATGCGCAGGCTCAGCGGCCATGGCTCACGGGCCCAGCCGCTCCGCGGCATGTGGGATCTTCCCGGACCGGGGCACGAACCCGTGTCCCCTGCATTGGCAGGCGGACTCTCAACCACTGTGCCACCAGGGAAGCCCAGAATTCTTTTCTTTTAATTCCAAGAAAATTTGTTATAATAATGACTGCCTCAAATAGTTCATACATCTTATACAAACAACTGGGTAAAATAATTTCTTGAATCAGTAATTTGCTATTTCTTGAACAATTGTTATAAATCCTATCCAAATTAGTCAAACTCATCTGTCGTATCTTGAGCATTTCTCAGTTTGGGGTCAGAAAATACTGAGTCTGATTAATGTAAACCATGTAAGTCTAGGTACTCAAAATACTTTTGCACACAAAATACTTATTTATGAAATACATGTTTGGCTTGATACACAAATATGTATATAAATGTATATCTTTCAATACATGTTGTTCTTCTCCTAGTGTTGAGGTTCTTATCTTAGGGTGGAGTCTAGAGACTCCCAGAATGGAAGGAAAATCAGTGAACTTGGACAGGGAGAAAATTGTCATTTTTATTTTTCCAGTCTCCAAGTAAAATTTAGCATTTCCTTCAATTTTGAATGAGGGTAGCAAAACAGTCCTGATAGTATCTATGATTTTTATCGCTAATAGAACAGATATTCTCATAGTATAATATAGTTGTTGCAGATATCTTTAAACTGTCATTTATGATTTGAAATTACCATTGTTACTAGGCCTGGTTCTAGATCTAACTATTTAATGTGTTAATTAAAAGGCACATATATTACTATGCAGCAAATTTCTTTAACATTTTAATAACATACCAGTTTACTTTACAATACTACATATTTTGCTTTGTACTTTTAAAAACATTATTGTGAAGACTGCCAAAGAGGCCCAGGATGCATACACGCCCACACACAAATAAAACCCCTCTGCTAGAATATCCCAATAAAATTTTTATAATATTTTCTCATAGGTGTTTCAAGAGAAATTAGATATACATTAAGTTACTAGTAGTTGATAAATTGTATTCAGCTGATGTTTACTGTTAAAATTGTCCACATACTGTAATTTATGTATAATATTTATATAGAAGTAGTAACCCCATAATACAGTAGTCAGAAGTTTTTCTTATTTGTCAGACACCTAAGATTAAACAAAAAGACATAGGATTCATTTTAATTCATGAAAAGAGTTCTTGTGAAAAGTAATTTTGAAAGAATTAAAGATTATTGTCTTTTAAATCTCAGACTGAGTATGCATTATTATATTTCAGGAGTACCCAGACTTCTAAGTCCCTAAGAAATAAATAGTTCCTAACAAATTAAAGGTGAAATAAAAATGTATTTACATTTTGGAATCTCATTTGAATTAGGTTCATTGTCGTTTTAAAAACAAACTACCAACTTTCCATTTCAGAAGGAACTTTTACTTTGAAATATTTTGAGCTTATATTAAATGAGTTTTCATTCTTTCTGGTTTGAATATCCTCTGTGAAAAGAAGAAGTTTAGAAATTTTAATAGGCACAGGAAGTAAGTTTTAAAACTTGACATTTTCTTAAACAGTCTATCTGATGGGTAGCCTCCACACAGATACTTAAATTAAGATTATATTTGAAATCTGTACTTTATTAAAAAACAGACCTAATATTGATCTCTCACCCTGTTCCCTTTACCACCTCAACAATTAAAAAAAAAAAAAGATTCCTTACTAGTGTATTTGAGTGAAAGTATAACAGTTGTTGCTTAGTTTCAAGTCTTTACTGGTTGTTTGAGATAACGTTTCAGGAAGAATTTACAAGGTTAAAAGGGCTTGGTGAGTACTTCAACTATTAATAAGTTGATAGTGTATTGTGAATGACAACTCATTGGCATAGTCTTTTTTTTTTTAAACTTTATGATATTGGTTTAAAATGTTACTGTCTCCCAATTCTGTCCTGCCAAGTGTATGAGACATGATTTGTTGTGTTTTTCTTTTCATAAATTTATTTATTTTATTTCATTTTATTTTTGGCTGTGTTGGGTCTTTGTTGTTGCATGCGGGCTTTCTCTAGTTGCGGCGAGCGGGGGCTGCTTTTCATTGTGGTGTGTGGGCTTCTCATTGCAGTGGCTTCTCTTGTTGCAGAGCAGTTGCTCTAGACACACGGGCTTCAGTAGTTGTGGCTCACAGGCTCAGTAGTTGTGGCTCACGGGCTCTAGAGTACAGGCTCACGAGTTGTGGTGCACAGGCTGAGTTGCTCCGCGGCGTGTGGGATCTTCCTGGACCAGGGCTCGAACCCGTGTCCCCTGCATTGGCAGGCAGATTCTTAACCACTGTGCCACCAGGGAAGCCCCATGATTTGTTTTTAAAGGCAACATTTTCTTAAAATTGAAGACATATACTGAGAATGATTTTTAACATCTCATAAACTTGTTTAATGTAGTTGATTAATAAAGTACTACCTGCAAATCATAGATGTGGGCTGTTCTTTATTTTTTCCCAGTGATCTGTCTGCCTGTTATGGTGTGTTGGCATATCCCTTCAGTCTCTTCCATATTCTTGGTCTGGCAGGGAGGGGTGTGTGTCAGAATTGCAAATGCATAATCCTTTAAGGATTTTGTGAAGCCACATTCCAAGAGTTAAAGTGTAGAATCTAAAACTGTGAGATATCACCTTGATTTTTATAAGCGGTCTTACTTGTGAAGGATATATTTAAAGAGTTAGAAATGTTTTTCTTTTTAATTTCATATGTGTATTTTGCAAATTAAAATTCTTTACGTAGAACATACTACTTGGTGGTGATAATGTGAGGCAACTAGACCACATTAATTAACCTGTTCTCATAAATCAGCATTTTTATGTGTTGGCATTGCTTCACGTGAAATAGGTGCTTCATCAGGAACAGACAGTAAGTGCGTCTTAAGACATATGCTGTAATATCCTAATGGGCCCAGAAATTATACTCTTAATTATTAAAGTGTTTTCTAATAACTGACTTTGTTATTGGAAGAATTATTTTGTATATCTAAAGGTTCAGTAGATGCCAAGTTCAGGTTGTAAGATTTCTACATCAGTTGGCCAGTTGAATACATCAGTGGGGTGCATACATCAATGAAAATGATAGAGTATTAGTACATATGTCTCTAAGTTTTTTTTAAATTATGCACCCTATCGGTAAACAATTTTCAGCATCCCATCTATGTGTGCAGTTTTTTAAATTAATAAACTATACATTTTTATATAATCACAAGCTGATATCTCAGTGTATAGTATACAATTATGGTGACTTCATATAGCTTCAATAATTTTAAATATTTTGGATAACTTGTCAGATTTAATTACATTGTGTTTTTTTTACCCTGAAATGAAGAAAAAGAATTAGCTGTGCCATTGTCATTTTTACTTGTATCTCTATCTTTGATATTAACATCAAACTGTGAACCTTGCAGAAATCTTTTTAAGCAACATGTCTATTTGTGAAAGACTGTTTAGTTTAAAACTATATACTATTTGAAAATTGGCTTTACTGAACTTACTTAAACTCATGTGTATTGAAAAGTAAACGAGTAAGAACACTACTGTCAATTGTCAGCACTGTGAGACACCTGCTCTCCCTCTCAAGCTGGCCTATACCATTCCTGATACTTAGCCATCAGCTTTTGAACTGTAAATATAATCCCAACAGGAATTCTTATACATTTCGGGGAAGAGTATAAATTGGCATGACAACTTCAGAGAAAGGTAATACTTATGAAGTTGAAAGTGTGCATTGTTTAACCCAGCAGTTCCACTTCTTTGTGTCTATCCTGGAGAAACAATTATGTGTGTATAGGACATGCAAGTATATTTGTTTAAGCATTATTCATGATAACTAGAAAAAAAAGCAGAAACTGTTTTTCTATTTTTCAGTAGGAGAATAGATCAACTGTGGTTTTATTTGTATAATGGGACATTTTATAGCAGTAAAAAATGAATGAACTAGGTGTTTACTTTTAACATGTATCTCAAGATGTATACCATGTAACCCCATCTGTTTAAATGTATTCAACACAAATAGTAATGTATATTGTTTGAATACATGAATATGTACTAAAAGATTCAAAATATACATGGGAATCATACCAGTTTTATGATAGTGGTTACCTTGTGGTCTAGGGTGAGATGTGAACTGTATCTTTACTGTTTCAATTTCTCAGAGAGAGAAGGAAAGAGGAGAGTGTTCAATCTGAAGCAAATACGGGAAAACATTCTCACTTGTGGGTATATGAATCATACTATTGGCTCTATAGATATCCATGCTTTTGAATATTTTTTTTCATTATTTCACGTGACTTGAATGGTAGTAAGCTTTTTAAGTCTTATTTATTGGATTTTTGTCTTCTTGTTTCTCATTGGTTCTCTGTACTTCCATGAATGGTCTAGAAGTTGAATTGACTGTGTGTCAGTAAATGAGGATTTTTATATGGAGCTATTTTCTTTGTTTTACAGGAAAAACTTCAGAGAGGGGCTCATTTTCCCTGTACAGCAGAGATACTGGATTACCAGGCTGTCAAGTAAGTTAATAAATAACAAAAGCAATGAGATAATTCTTTAACACATAGATAAAGACTTTAACAGAGGAGGTAGAAATTTATCCAATTTATTTCACCATTATTTGTGCATTTAATTTGTGACTAAATGTGGTGGGTTTTTAGTAATTAAACATATTTTCTTTTTTTCTGCTCCTCTGCTTAAAATGGTTTCCCTTCCACAGTTCACCAGATTTTCTTTCTCTAGCATCAAAGAATTTCATAACTCACCTCCATTTTAACTGGAGGCAAAGTAGCAGTTAGCTTCCTACCTTCTTCCAAAATGCTTATTTCTGAAAATGATGTTTATTTATTTCCTCATGAAAAGAACAGTGTTGCCGATAGAGTACAAGAAGAACATAAAATTGCTCTGTGTAGCTTGACCATCCTATGTTAAACTTACTAATGTTGGAAGTACTTTCATTTCAACCTGTTACCAAACTCAGGTCTGGCTGCTTGCTGCTTGAAAATCAATACCTGAGGGGCAGGTGCTGGTAGAAAGGAAGATTGCTTTTAATCAGACAGCTGGCAGTCTGGGGAGAAGGCAGACTTGTGTCCCCCTCAAAACTAACTCCGAAGATTCTGCTCAGCCAAGACAGTTTTTAAAGGGGAAAAAAAGAGCAAGTAATCTCAGTTAATCATTGAGATAAGGGATCAGAGTCATTGCCAGCCCCCACTGCATGTAGTCTTGTTGACTTCTTGTGATCTTTCTTTAGATGCTGTCTTGTTCACAAGTTTGTTCACACAGTTTGTTCATGAGATTACTAAAGGGGAAACTAGGGGAGAGGTCTGGTCATCTGTTAATTACTTATTCTTCATTTCTTCTTCTTTGATCTATGGGAAGAACCAACAGGTTAGGCAAGGTATTGTGTCATCAAAAGATCTGAAAACTGCTTGGGCCAGAGATGACCAGACCATGGTGAGTGCCTGGTTTAAGGGTAGTTATAATATAGCTTTGCTAAAGTGACAAGATACACGGGGTTTCCTGTTGAGGGCAGTTTCTTGCAAAGTGCTACTTGCAAATCCACATCCAATTTTTTGAGCTTCGTACAGTCTCTTTGACTTGTAATCTTTCTTTCAGCTCTTGCATATTCCTTAGCATGTTGCATTTGTACTAATGGCCATTTTCTCTGTTTCTTTCCCCACATCTTTACACTGAGAATCCTAAACACTCAGTTTGCCAGATTCCCATCAGTGTCAAGCCAGAAAGCATACAAAGGAAAGGCAGAATATATTAAATTAGTTTTCTGCTGTCTGCATGCCTTTCATGAGACCCACCCTAATTTTAGACATAGGCACTTAACTGTCATACTAACAATATTACTTCATTTAATACCTACCCCATAATTATGCCTTTCAGAATCAGAATACCTAGGTTCAAATCCCATCTCTGTGAGTTTCTGACCTGTGGTTCTAAGACAAGTCATTTAACCTTAAATCCCATCTCTGTATTGACGTCTTCATTTGAAGAATAGAATTAGCAATTTTTTCCCCACATACTTTGTAAGTCTCTGAAGGCTAAACTGCATGTACTTGAAAGGGAAAGACAGTATTTTACAAAATGAATGCATATTTTTAAATGTTTCTATTCATATAACCCACCAAAAAAAGCTATTCTGAGTCCTTAATATTATTTTTAAGAAACCAAAAAGATTGAGAACCACTGGTGTAATGTTAACACTACTGCTAAACTTGAGGGAAAAAAACTGTTGTAAGGTCTTTGAAATTACAGCTGAAGCTGTTAAATTATTGTTAATGCTTATATTAATTAATGAGTTTTCACTTAACATTTTTTATACTCCCTTGGCAAAGGTGTTGCTATTTAGTTAGAATCAGTGATAAGCTCCATTTATGTAATTCTCCAATTTTGCAAAGATGAATCTTAACAGTTTTTTGTTTGTTTGTTTGTTTTAAATGTTGAGCCTTCTTTTAATTTATTTATTTTCATTTTTGGCTGTGTTGGGTCTTCATTTCTGTGCGAGGGCTCTCTCTAGTTGAGGCAAGCGGGGGCCACTCTTCATCACGGTGCGCTGGCCTCTCACTGTTGTGGCCTCTCTTGTCACAGAGCACAGGCTCCAGACGCACAGGCTCAGTAGTTGTGGCTCACGGGCCTAGTTGCTCCGCGGCATGTGGAATCCTCCCAGACCAGGACTCGAGCCCGTGTCCCCTGCATTGGCAGGCAGATTCTCAACCACTGCATCACCAGAGAAGCCTGACAGTTTTTACCAGTGATTAATATGTGTTTATACCAGATTTAATTCTCATATCAAAACATTTATTTAAACCTAGATGCATAGCACTCTAATAATAATTGTTATCATTTACTGAGCACTAACTAAGCCAGGCATTGAATACACATTTAATCTGCCCCCCCTCCTTTTTTTTTTGGCCATACCCACAGCCCATGGGATCTTAGTTTCCTGACCAGGGATTGAACCCAGGCTCTCAGCAGTGAAAGCCCGGAATCCTAACCAGTAGGCCACCAGGGAACTCCCACATGTACTCCTTTTAACAGCACCCATTTTGCAGGTTAGAAAATGAGTGTTCTCCAGAGGTATCAGTAATTTGCTCAATGCCGTATACCTAGCAAGTGGTAATAAACCTTCTAAACTCCTGCTTGATGTTTTTAGCCTTGATGTAATTATACTGCAGGTAAGAATCCCTTACCTCCCTCTCATTTTAATTTGTTCAGTCATGGAGGGGCCTGAGAATTTCTATTTTTAACAAGTACCCCAGGTGATTTTAATTCACATCGACTGGGAATTATGCTTTGAGACACCCAGTTCCTCTGTATACTCCAAATACAAGCACATATGGAGTATTAAAAAAGAAGAAACTGTAAGATTGCTTTTTAATAATTTTTTATCACATGTTGGAGAGATCAGGCAGGCCTAAGGAAAAGAGAACAAGGTTACGGTAATGTATGATATGTAAAATAACAATATTCCTGTATACAGGAAGATTTATAGGTATTCAAGTCAGGGAAAGATTTGTTTTTGAAGAATTCATGGAAGCAGTGCATGGGCCCCAAAGAGAAAGCCCAAAATTCAGCACAGATGAGAGAAGATTATACTGCAACAAGGATAAATAACATCAGTGAAGACCAGAGGGCTCTTAAAATAAGTGAAAGTATTCCTTACTGTGAAAGGAACAATGGCTTTGCTATTTATTACTGTTACTTAGCTCTGGCTATGCTGTAGTTGCCAGAAGTTATGATGGTTCACACCAGCTGATTTGAGGCCTAAGTAGTAAACCCAGGAAATTCAAGAGTTTAAAAAGATGTATCACTCCCATTCAAAGAAAAACCTGTATTCCAAACTGTATTTATTGTAGTGGGTCAGAGAAAAAAAAATATACCAAAACAATTAATAATTGGCTGCCATTTTATCTTACCTGTTCACAAGCAACATAATAATCTTAACCACACAATGATACTGGAAGAAAATATAAATAGTGACTACAAAATTATATCCAAACACAACTTTGAAATCATTTTTCTTCAACAGAATCCCCAAGGAACATTTAACTCTGCTATTAATGTACATAAAATGCTGCTGACATACTGCAAAAATCAGGCTAATTTAATAATGCCTGATGGGCCTTACTTCATGTTAAGATGATGTAATAATATGTTGCTAAATGAGTCTCCTTATATTACCTTCACGGCAATGGCATAACTGATGAGCCATTAAAAGGAAACTGGTGTAGCAGTGTTACTGGAAACATTGATAGATCATTCTGCAATTGAATTTTTTTTTCTGCGGTACGCGGGCCTCTCCCATTGCGGAGCACAGGCTCCGGACGCGCAGGCCCAGCGGCCATGGCTCACGGGCCCAGCCACTCCACGGCACGTGGGATCTTCCCTGACCGGGGCACGAACCCGTGTCCCCTGCATCGGCAGGCGGACTCTCAACCACTGCGCCACCAGGGAAGCCATGCAATTGAATTTTTTTGGTTCAACACAGAGCATAGAAGCCAGCATCTTTATTAACAATAGGTATGGGGGGAGGGATAAATTGGGAGGTTGGGATTGACGTATACACACTACTATATATAAAATAGATAACTAATAAGGACCTACTGTATAGCACAGGGGACTCTGCTCAGTACTCTAATGCCCTATATGGGAAAAGAATCTAAAAATAAGTGGGTATATGTATAACTGATTCACTTTGCTGTACAGCAGAAACTAATACCATACTGTAAATCAACTATACTCGAATAAAAATTAATTCTAAAAAAATAAGAATAATATTAACTGTCCAAAAAAAACCCCAATAGATATAATACTTTAATAACTGTCACCATGAAGTAAAAAATCCTTTTATGATTATGACAGTTTGTCATTGCTGCCTCTTAAACTTAAGTGTTTATTCAAATTTGTGTAAGTTTTTTTCAGTCTTCAGCCTAGAAGAGGCAGAGTCTTGTTTTTTCCCCAAGGGACTTAATTTTCATCAGAGTTAAGATATTATACCCTTGAAAAAAATAACAGTTAACTTTAAAAACTCAGTTAACTGTTACTTAGAAATTTACCCATACCATTTGCTTCTTTAAAATCCTCTTTTTCCATTAGTCAATCTCATTATATACAGACATTTGATAATGATAAAAGTCAATACATAAGGAAGATAAAACAGTGATAAATGTGTATACACCTAATAACAGAGCTTCAAAATAAATGAAACAAAAATCAGTATAATTAGAGAGATAAATTCGCAGTCACAGTTGAAGATCTGAATACCTCTCTTAGCAGTTGACAGAATAACTAGACAAAAATTTAGTAAAGACATAGAACTAAATGAACCATATAAACTACTGTGACCTAACTGATACTTACAACATTCTGTTCCCAACAACTGAAGATATAAATCCCTTTCAAGGGTACATGTTACACTCAACAGGATTGAACAATGTGCTCATCTTTAAATCAGTGTCAATAAACTGAAAAGGTTTAAAATCATACAAAGTATTTTTTCTGACCATAAACGAATTAAATTAGAAGTCAGTGATTTACCTAGAAAAACACCAAATATTTGGAAATGAAAGGACTGTTTCATTTAGACATGGGCATATCTAAATAACCCATGGTTTTGAAAAGAAATCAGAAGGGAATTTAGAAAATATTTCTAACTATAATGAAATATGATACAGCAAAATTTGTTGGTGCAATTAAAGCAGTGCCTTGGAGAAAATGTGTAGCTCTAAATGCTTGTATTAAAAAAGAAGATCTACAGTACATGACCTGAGGTTCTGCCCTATGAAGCTAGAAAAAGAAGCACAGAATAAGTGGAAGGGAGAAAGCAGTACAGATAAGAGCAGGAATCAGTGTAATATTACACAAATAATAGAAAAAGCTAACAAAGCCAGAATTTGATTATTTGAAAAGACCCATAAACTGAATAAGTCCCAGCTAAACTAAGTAAAACAAAGGGGGAGAGAGGAGGAGGGGAAAGAACACTAATTACCAATATCTGAAATGGAAGAGAGGTTATCACTGTAAATCATATATACATTAAAAGAATAATAAGGAAGTGTTGGGAATAACTTAATAAATTTGACAACTTTGGTGCAATAAGCAAATTTCTTGAATATTACTCACCAAAAGGGGACAAGATGAAACAGAGAGTTTGAATAGCTCTCTATCTATTAATACAAGTAAATTCATTTCAAAAGCTTTTTCACAAAGAAAGCTTGACTGTCATATGGTTTCATTGGTGAATTCTTTTAAATGCTTATGGGGAAAAATAATACCAATCTTACACAAACTATTTTAGAAAATAGAGGAGGAGGGAACACTTTGCAGCTCATTTTACAAGGTGAGCAACACGCTGATCCTCAAAATGCACATGCGGTTTGTACCAGAAGTGAAAGTTTGGCTTAATTGTTGAAAATCAGCCAGTGTAATTCAACACATTAACAGACTTAAGAAGAAAAACATTTCCAAAGATGTAGAAAAAGTATTCAACAAAATCAAATATCCATGATAAAACCTCTCAACAAACTCAGCATAGAAAGCAGCTTCCTCAGTTTGATAAAAAGACTTGCATGAAAGATCTATAGCTTTTTTTTTTCTTTTTTTCTTTTTTGCCATATGCGGGCCTCTCACTGTTGTGGCCTCTCCTCTCCCGTTGCGGGGCACAGGCTCTGGACCACGCAGGCTCAGCGGCCATGGCTCACGGGCCCAGCCATTCCGCGGCATGTGGGATCTTCCCGGACCGGGGCACGAACCCGTGTCCCCTGCATCGGCAGGCGGACTCTCAACCACTGCGCCACCAGGGAAGCCCCAGATCTATAGCTTTTAAGTGTAATTGCATGCTTAAAGGTGAAAGACTAAATGTTTTCCCTCTAATATTAGTAACAAGGTAAGAATTTCCACTCTCATTACCTGAATTTTTTGTCCTAGCCAGTGTAATAAGGCAAGAGGAAAAAAGGCATAAAACAGGAAAGGAATAAATTCAGCTGAATTGGCAAATGATATGTCTATGTACATGAGAAGTCCTAAGGAATCACCAAGAACACTTCTAGAATTAATAAGTACTTTTAGGTATGTCAAAGGTTAACATGGGCAATCTCAAAAAGTCAATTATATTTCTATATACTAGCAGTGAACAATTAGAAATTGAAATTATCGAAACAGTATTGTTTAAAATGGGACCTAATCAAGCTTACAAGCTTTTGCACAGCAGAAGAAACCATAAAAAAAAGAAAAGACAACCTACAGAATGGGAGAAAATATTTGCAAATGATGAGACAGACAAGGGCTTAATCTCCAAAATATACAAACAGCTCATACAACTCAGCAAAAAAACAAACAACCCAATCAAAAAATGGGCAGAAGACCTTAATAGACATTTCTCCAAAGAAGACATAGAGATGGCCACTAGGCACATGAAAAGATGCTCAATATCACTAATTATTAGAGAAATGGAAATCAAAACTACAATGAGGTACCACCTCACACTGGTCAGAATGGCCATCATTAAAAAGTCCACAGGGGCTTCCCTGGTGGTCCAGTGGGTAAGACTCTGCACTCCCAATGCAGGGGGCCTGGGTTTGATCCCCAGGTGAGGAACTACATCCCGCATGCATGCTGCAACTAAGAGTTCTCATGCCGCAGCTAGGAGTCCACATGCTGCAACTGCATGCTGCAACAAAGATCCTGTGTGCTGCAACTAAGACCCAGTGCAGCCTAAATAAATAAATAAATATTTTTAAAGTCTGCAAATAACAAATGCTGGAGAGGGTGTGGAGAAAAGGGAACCCTCCTATACTGTTGGTGGGAATGTAAGTTGGTACAGCCACTATGGAAAACAGTATGGAGGTACCTCAGAAAACTAAAAATAGAATTACCATATGATTCAGCAGCCCTACTCCTGGGCATATACCTGGACCAAACTATAATTCAAAAAGATACATGCACCCTGAATGTTCATAGCAGCACTATTCACAATAGCCAAAACATGGAAACAACCTAAATGTCCATCGACAAATGAGTGGATAAAGAAGATGTGGTACATATATACAATAGAATACTACTCAGCCATAAAAAAGAACAAAATAATGCCATTTGCAGCAGCATGGATGCAACTAGAGATTATCACACTAAGTGAAGTAAGTCAGAAAGAGAAAGACAAATACCATATGATACCACGTATATGTAGAATCTAAAATATGGAACAGATGAACCTATCTACAAAACAGAAACAGACTCACAGACAGAAAACAGACTTGTGGTTGCCAAGGGGAGGGAGAGGGATGGATTGGGATTTTGAGGTTGGTAGATACGAATTATTACATTTAGAATAGATAAACAACAAGGTCCTAATGTATAGCACAGAGAACTATATTCAGTATCCTGTGATAAACCATAATGGAAAAGAACATAAAAAAAGAATGTATATATGTATAACTGAGTCACTTTGCTGTGCATCAGAGATTGGCACAATATTGTAAATCAACTATACTTCTATTTTAAAAAAACAGTATTGTTTATAGTCACATCAATAATTATAAAATACAGAGGGATAAATTTAACAAAAGATGATAAGACTTCAACAATGAAAACTATAAAATATTGCTGATAGAAATCAAAGAAGATCTAAATAAATAGAGACATGTACCATGTTGATGAATTGGAAGACTCAGTATCATTTAGTTGTTAGTTCCACTGGGCTATAGATTTAATGGAATCTCAGTCAGAATTCCAGGAGGCTCTTTCTAAAACATTGACAAGATTATTTAAAAGTTGATCTGAAAAGGCAGAGAATTAAGAAGAGCCAGGAGAATCTTCGAAAAGAAAGGAAGAAGGACTTTACCTGACTTAAAGACTTCCTGTAAAGCAATACTAATCAAGACAGAGTAGTTTTCATATAAAGACTGACAAATAGATCATGGAACAGGATAGAGTCCAGAAAGGGATCCACCCCTATATGGCAACTGGTGTTTGATAACAGCACTCCAGCAATTCAGTAAGAAAAGAAACATCTCTTTTTAATATATGGTGCTGGGACAACTATAAAACAATACTAAAAAAAAAAAAAAGAACTTCAACTCTTAACTTATATCATAGACAAACATAAGTTTGAGATGGATCATGGACTTAAATATGAGCTACAATAATAAAGCTGCTAGGGAAAAAAATAGATTAATATCTTCACCACTTCAAGATAAACAAAAATTTTTTATGGAAGATATAGAACATAGAAGAAAAATTGATGGATTGAACTTAATTAAAATTTAAAGCTTACATTCATCCCAGAACACCATCAAGAAAAGGAAAAGAGAAGCCACAGAATAGAAGGTATTAGCAACACATTTATTTGACAGAGGACTTAGGTGTAGACTATATAATGATTCCTGACAACTCAGCAATAAGAAAGAAGCAATCCAATTTTTTTACAACAGACACTTCATAGAAGACAATATACAAATGGGCAGTCAGCACGTTAAGAAATGCTCCACGTTGTTAGCTGTCAGGTACATGAAAATTAAAACCACAATGACCTGACAGTACACACCTACCAGAATAGCTAAAAATTTGTTTTATTTTTTTTTAATTGAAGTAGAGTTGATTTACCATGTTGTGGCAATCTCTGCTGTACAGCAAAGTGACTCAGTTATACCCATAGAGACTTTTTTTTTTTTTTTGCGGTATGCGGGCCTCTCACTGCTGTGGCCTCTCCCGTTGCGGAGCACAGGCTGCAGACGCGCAGGCTCAGCGGCCATGGCTCATGGGCCCAGCCGCTCCGTGGCATGTGGGATCTTCCCAGACTGGGGCACGAACCCGTGTCCCCTGCATCGGCAGGCGGACTCTCAACCACTGCGCCACCAGGGAAGCCCGAGACATTCTTTTTTTATATTCTTTGCTATTATGGTTTATCACAGGATATTGAATATAGTTCCCTGTGCTATACATTAGGACCTTGCTGTTCAAAATAGCTAAAATTTTTTGAAAGCTAAAGTTAAAATTGCTAGTTGGACTGTAAAATGGTACAATGACTTTGGAAAACTGTTTGGCAATTTCTTATAAAGTTAAATATGCATCTACTCCATGACTCCACAGGTTTACTTCCAGGTGTTTATCCAAGAAAAATGAAAACATAGTTCACCAAAAGCTTTCATCAAAAATGTTCATAGCATTTTTATTCATTATAGCCTAAAACTGGAAACATCCCAGTTACTCATCAGCAGGAGAGTGGATAAATGACCTGTGTTATGTTCATACATTGAATGCTATTTAACAATAAAATGGAATGATCTAATGATCTCAATAATGTTATACTGAGTGGAAGAGGCCAAATCTCAAAACTACGGTATGACTCCATTTATATGAACAGCTATAATAGGCAAAACTCTCCTGTGTTGATAAAAATCAAATCAGTGGTTGCCACTGGGAGAAGTGTTCTACTGTGAAGGTAACTCATTTCTGAGATGACAGAAATGTCTTGTGTCTTAATATGCATTCATCAAAACTGATTAAGTGGTACACTTAAGATCTGAACATTTTATATGTAAAGAACAGCTTAGGGGCTTCCCTGGTGGCGCAGTGGTTGGGGGTCCGCCTGCCGATGCAGGGGACGCGGGTTCGTGCCCCGGTCTAGGAGGATCCCAAATGCCGTGGAGCGGCTGGGCCCGTGAGCCATGGCCGCTGGGCCTGTGCGTCCTCCGCAACGGGAGAGGCCACGGCAGTGGGAGGCCAGCGTACCGCAAAAAAGTAAAAAAGAACAGCTTAGTTTTTTAAACAATTAAATGAAAAGAAATATCATTTATAGTAGCATCTAAGAAACTTGGTTTAAATACTTAAGGGTAAATGTTAGAAGACATGCAAGACCACTGAAAACTGCTAAGCAAACAGTTTGCTTGGAGAAATTTTAAAAGACCTCAGCAAATGCAAAGATGTACCATGTTCATGAACAGGAAGACAATATTCTTAAAATATCAGTTCTTCCCAAATTGATCTGTAGATTAAATGCAATCCCAATTATAACCCTACCAAGATTCTTTGTGTTTGTATGGGAATTTACAAGCTAATTTTAAAATTTCTTTAGAAAAACAAATGACCTGGAATACTAAAGCAGTCTTGAGAAGTGAAGAACAAAGTTGGAGAATTTATGCTATCTGACTCTAACATAAGACGTAGTATAAAGCTGTTGTACAACAGCATGGTACTGGTGTGATTGAGAAATATGACACTGGTATAGAATAGAGCCCAGAAGTACACCCACATTTATGCAGTTCATTTGATTTTCAGCAGTGTTTGTCAAAGTATTCCAATGGGAAAAGAAAAGATTCTTAATTAAAAGTGCAGTAACAAATGGATATTCATATGGAAAATTATGAATGTTAGTCCTTCTCTTACACTGAAAGCAGAAGTTATTCAAGATGGATCCTAGACCTAAATGTAAAAGCTAAAACTACAAAGCTTTAAGAAGAAAACATAGGAGAATCTCTCTTCAATTAGGGGATAAGCAAAGCTTTGTTACACAGAATACAGAAAGAAAAAAACTGTAAAAGAAAAAAATGATAACTTAGACTTAATCAAAAGTAGACTTCTGCTTATTAAAAAGCATAGGTTGGGCTTCCCTGGTGGCGCAGTGGTTGAGAGTCCGCCTGCCGATGCAGGGGACACGGGTTCGTGCCCTGGTCTGGGAAGATTCCACGTGCCGCGGAGCGGCTGGGCCCGTGAGCCATGGCCGCTGAGCCTGCGCGTCCAGAGCCTGTGCTCTGCAACGGGAGAGGCCACAACAGTGAAAGCCCCACGTATCTCAAAAAAAAAAAAAAAAAAAGCATAGGTTAAAAAAAAAGAGTAGACAAGCCACAATCTGGGAGTCAATATTTGCAAAACATATATCTGACAAAGTACTAGTATCCAGGATATAAAAAGAACTCCTACAAATCTATAAGGTTACCCAAGGCTTCTCCAACTTTTCTTTTTATGACAAGGTTAAGTGCAGTTGATGAACAAATTTCCAGTCCCTTCTAGACTTTTAATTCTATTATAATTTCAAGAATAGGATCATTTCTAGTTGGTAACATGACTACAAGCTGTTACATAAAAGATACCCATGGTGTAGCTACTTCTCTTTCTTTTTCCTTCTTTCTTCCTCCCCCCGCCACCCACCCAGTAATACTTTTTCTCTTTAGGAGGACAGGTTTCCTTAGCCAGTGACAACTAACAATTTTAGAGGTTGAACAGTTACTTGATGGGGTAATTTCTGACAGCATACTTAGAGAAAACCCTAAAGGATGAGGCCAGTGGAATAATTATCTAGCCTGAGATATCCATAAGTATATAAAAAAGTCTTAATTCTGTAGAGGAGGAAAGTTTTCTTCAACCCTCTTAGAGTTCCTGGTTGGATCTGAAAAGCAAACTGACAAAGGCAGATTAACAAGAGAAAAGCTTACATATTCATTTAATATAAGTTTTGCATGACACAGAAGTCTTCATCAGGAAATGAAGACCAAAAGAAACAGAGCTATGTACTTTCATGCTAAGTTTGATGAAGAGTAGGCATTATGGATGAATATGATATAGATTAAGAAGTATGAGGTAATTATAAACTGGGGGAAACTTAGTAAGGCCTGGGTGTTAGGATTCTTCTTGACATCCCTTTTTCTTTGGACATAAGGATGCTCCTTTTTTCTGTGTATAGGGAAGGCACATCTCCCATGAGGATAGCCTGTTTCAAGGAAGAAGGGCTGGCGTGGGGGTGGAGGGCGTCAGAGTGACCTTCCTGGTTCTGTCAGTTTCCCAAACTCCTCAGATTAAAATATTCAGTATGCCAAGATACCATATCTTGGGGAGTTGTATCCTGAACTCCATCATTCATTTACTCTTAAAATTAAGTTTTTAAGTTGTTAAGATGGAATTTTTAATGCATTTTAAATTATTTCAATATCTCGCAATTGTTTAATCTCTAGATACAGTTTGGTTTGACGTAGTTCTTTTACAAATTTCTATAAATTTATTTTTTTATTTTATTTTTTAATTTTTTAATTTAATTTAATTTTTTTATACAGCAGGTTCTTATTAGTCATCAATTTTATACACATCAGTGTATACATGTCAATCCCAATCACCCAATTCATCACACCACCACCACCACCACCCGCCGCTTTCCCCCCTTGGTGTCCGTACGTTTGTTCTCTACATCTGTGTCTCAGTTTCTGCCCTGCAAACCAGTTCATCTGTACCATTTTTCTAGGTTCCACATATATGAGTTAATATACGATATTTGTCTTTCTCTTTCTGACTTACTTCACTCTGTGTGACAGTCTCTAAATCCATCCGTGTCTCATCAAATGACCCAATTTCATTCCTTTTTATGGCTGAGTAATATTCCATTGTATATATCTACCACATCTTCTTCATCCATTCATCTGTCGATGGGCATTTAGGTTGCTTCCATGACCTGGCTATTGTAAATAGTGCTGCAGTGAACATTGGGGTGCATGTGTCTTTTTGAAGTATGGTTTTCTCTGGGTATATGCCCAGTAGTGGGATTGCTGGATCATATGGTAATTCTATTTTTAGTCTTTTAAGGAACCTCCATACTGTTCTCCATAGTGGCTGTATCAATTTACATTCCCACCAACAGTGCAAGAGGGTTCCCTTTTCTCCACACCCTCTCCAGCATTTGTTGTTTGTAGATTTTCTGATGATGCCCATTCTAAGTGGTGTGAGGTGATACCTCATTATAGTTTGGGGTTGCATTTCTGTAATAATTAGGGATGTTGAGCAGCTTTTCATGTGCCTCTTGGCCATCTGTATGTCTTCTTTGGAGAAATGTCTATTTAGGTCTTCTGCCCATTTTGGATAGGGTTGTTTGTTTTTTTAATATTGAGCTGCATGAGCTGTTTATATATTTTGGAGATTAATCCTTTGTTCATTCATTTGCAAATATTTTTTCCCATTCTGAGGGTTGTGTTTTCATCTTGTTTATGGTTTCCTTTGCTGTGCAAAAGCTTTGAAGTTTCATTAGGTCCCATTTGTTTATTTTTGTTTTTATTTCCATTACTCTAGGAGGTGGATCAAAAAAGATCCTGCTCTGATTGATGTCAAAGAGTGTTCTTCCTATGTTTTTCTCTAAGAGTTTTATAGTGTCCGGTCTTACATTTAGGTCTTTAATCCATTTTGAGCTTATTTTTGTGTATGGTGTTAAGGAGTGTTCTAATCTCATTCTTTTACATGTACCTGTCCAGTTTTCCCAGCACCACTTATTGAAGAGGCTGTCTTTTCTCCATTGTATATCCTTGCCTCCTTTGTCATAGATTAGTTGAACATAGGTGCGTGGGTTTATCTCTGGGCTTTCTATCTTGTTCCATTGACCTATGTTTCTGTTTTTGTGCCAGTACCATATTTTCTTGCTTACTGTAGCTTTGTAGTATAGTCTGAAGCCAGGAAGTCTGATTCCTCCAGCTCCGTTTTTTTCCCTCAAGACTCCTTTGGCTATTCAGGGTCTTTTGTGTCTCCATACAAATTTTAAGATTTTTTGTTCTAGTTCCATAAAAAATGCCATTGGTAATTTGATAGGGATTGCATTGAATCTGTAGATTGCTTTGGGTAGTATAGTCATTTTCACAATATTGATTCTTCCATTCCAAGAACATGGTATATCTCTCCATCTGTTGGTATCATCTTTAATTTCTTTCATCAGTGTCTTATAGTTTTCTGCATACAGGTCTTTTGTCTCCCTAGGTAAGTTTATTCCTAGGTATTTTGTTCTTTTTCTTGCAATGGTAAATGGGAGTGTTTCCTTAATTTCTCTTTCAGATTTTTCATCATTAATGTATAGAAATGCAAGAGATTTCTGTGCATTAATTTTGTATCCTGCCACTTTACCAAATTCACTGATTAGCTCTAGTAGTTTTCGGTTGGCATCTTTAGGATTCTCTATGTATAGCATCATGACACCTGCAAACAGTGACAGTTTTACTTCTTCTTTTCCAATTTGGATTCCTTTTATTTCTTTTTCTTCTCTGCTGTGGCTAGGACTTCCAAAACTATGTTGAATAATAGTGGTGAGAGTGGACATCCTTGCCTTGTTCCTGATCTTAGAGGAAATGCTTTCAGTTTTTCACCATTGAGAATGATGTTTGCTGTGGGTTTGTCATATATGGCCTTTATTATATTGAGGTAGGTTCCCTCTATGCCCACTTTCTGGAGAGTTTTTATCATATATGGGTGTTGAATTTTCTCAAAAGCTTTTTCTGCATCTATTGAGATGATCATATGGTTTTTATTCTTCAGTTTGTTAATACGGTGTATCACATTGCTTGATTTGTGCATATTGAAGAACCCTTTCATCCCTGGGATAAATCCCACTTGATCATGGTGTATGATCCTTTTAATGTATTGTTGGATTCTGTTTGCTAGTATTTTGTTGAGGATTTTTGCATCTATATTCATCAGTGCTATTGGTCTGTAATGTTCTTTTTTTGTAGTATCTTTGTCTGGTTTTGGTATCAGGGTGATGGTGGCTTCATAGAATGAGTTTGGGAGTGTTCCTTCCTCTGCAATTTTTTGGAAGAGTTTGAGAAGGATGGGTGCTAGCTCTTCTCTAAAGCTGTTAGAATTCACCTGTGAAGCCATCTGGTCCTAGACTTCTGTCTGTTGGAGGATTTTTAATAACAGTTTCATTTCATTACTTGTGATTGGTCTGTTCATATTTTCTATTTCTTCCTGGTTCAGTCTTGGAAGGTTATACCTTTCTAAGAATTTGTCCATGTCTTCCAGGTTGTCCATTTCATTGGCATAGAGTTGCTTGTAGTAGTCTCTTAGGATGCTTTGTATTTCTGTGGTGTCTGTTGTAACTCCTCCTATTTCATTTCTAATTTTATTGATTTGAGTCCTCTCCCTCTTTTTCTCGAGGAGTCTGGCTGATGGTTTATCAATTTTGTTTATCTTCTCAAAGAACCAGCTTCCAGTTTTATTGATCTTTGCTATTGTTTTCTTTGTTTCTATTTCATCTATTTCTGCTCTGATCTTTATGATTTCTTTCCTTCTGCTAACTTTGGGTTTTATTTGTTCTTCTTTCTCTAGTTCCTTTAGGTGTAAGGTTAGATTGTTTATTTGAGAATTTTCTTGTTCCTTGAGGTAGGCTTGTATAGCTATAAACTTAGAACTGCTTTTGCTGCATCCCATAGGTTTTGGATCATCTTGTTTTCATTGTCATTTGTCTCTAGGTATTTTTTGATTTCCTCTTTGATTTCTTCAGTGATCTCTTGGTTATTTAGTAACGTATTATTTAGCCTCCATGTGTTTGTGTTTTTTACCTTTTTTTCTCTGTAATTGATTTCTAATCTTTTAGCGTTGTGGTCAGAAAAGATGCTTGATATGATTTCAATTTTTTTAAATTTACTGAGGCTTGATTTGTGACCCAAGATGTGATCTACCCTGGAGAATATTCTGTGTGCACTTGAGAAGAAAGTGTAATCTGCTGGTTTTGGGTGGAATGTCCTATAAATATCAATTAAATCTATCTGGTCTATTGTATCATTTAAAGCTTCTGTTTCCTTATTTATGTTCATTTTGGATGATGTGTACATTGGTGTAAGTGTGGTGTTAAGGTACCCCACTTATTGTGTTACTGTCGATTTCCCCTTTTATAGCTGTTAGAAGTTGCCTTATTTATTGAGGTGCTCCTATGTTGGGTGCATATATATTTATAATTGTTATATCTTCTTCTTGGATTGATGCCTTTATCATTATGTAGTGTCCTTCCTTGTCTCTTGTAACATTCTTTATTTTAAAGGCTATTTTATCTGATATGAATATTGCTCCTCCAGCTTTCTTTTGATTTCTATTTGCATGGAATATCTTTCTCCATCCCCTCACTTTCAGTCTGTATGTGTCCCTAGGTTTGAAGTGGGTCTCTTGTAGACAGCACATAGATGGGTCTTGTTTTTGTATCCATTCAGCCAGTCTGTGTCTTTTGGTTGGAGCATTTAATCCATTCACATTTAAGGTAATTATCCATATGTATGTTCCTATGACCATTTTCTTAATTGTTTGGGGTTTGTTTTTGTAGGTCCTTTTCTTCTCTTGTGTTTCCCACTTAGAGAAGTTCCTTTAGCATTTGTTGTAGAGCTGGTTTGGTGGTGCTGAATTCTCTTAGCTTTTGCTTGTCTGTAAAGCTTTTGATTTCTCCATCAAATCTGAATGAGATCGTTGCTGGGTAGAGTAATCTTGGTTGTAGGTTCTTCCCTTTCATCACTTTAAGTATATCATGCCACCCCCTTCTGGCCTGTAGAGTTTCTGGTGAGAAATTAGCTGTTAACCTCATGGGAGTTCCCTTGTATGTTATTTTTCATTTTTCCCTTGCTGCTTTCAATAATTTTTCTTTGTCTTTAATTTTTGCCAATTTGATTACTATGTGTCTCAGCATGTTTCTTCTTGGGTTTATCCTGTATGGGACTCTCTCTGCTTCCTGGTCTTGGGTGGCTATTTCCTTTCCCGTGTTAGGGAAGTTTTCAACTATAATCTCTTCAAATATTTTCTTGGGTCCTTTCTCTCTCTCTTTTCCTTCTGGGACCCCTACAATGCAAATATTGTTGAGTTTAATGTTGTCCCAGAGGTGTCTTAGGCTGTCTTCATTTCTTTTTTTTTTTTTTTTTTTTTTTTGCGGTACGCGGGCCTCTCATTGTTGTGGCCTCTCCCATTGCGGAGCACAGGCTTTGGACGCGCAGGCTCAGCACCCATGGCTCACGGGCCCAGCTGCTCTGCGGCATGTGGGATCTTCCAGGACCGGGGCACGAACCCGTGTCCCCTGCATCAGCAAGCACTGTGCCACCAGGGAAGCCCTGTCTTCATTTCTTTTCATTCTTTTTTCTCTATTCTGTTCCTCATCAGTGAATTCCACAATTCTGTTTTCCAGGTCACTTATCCGTTCTTCTGCCTCAGTTATTCTATTGATTCCTTCTAGTGTAGTTTTCATTTCAGTTACTTTATTGTTCATCTGTTTGTTTGTTCTTTAATTCTTCTAGGTCTTTGTTAAACATTTCTTGCATCTTCTTGATCTTTGCCTCCATTCTTTCTCCAGGGTCCTGAACCATCTTCATTATCATTATTCTGAATTCTTTTTCTGGAAGGTTGCCTATCTCCACTTATTTTGTTGTTTTTCGTTGTTGTTTTCCGGAGCCTGTGCTCCGGAAATGTTTTTCGTTGTTGTTTTCCGGAGCCTGTGCTCCGGAATGTTTTTCGTTGTTGTTTTCCGGAGCCTGTGCTCCGCAATGGGAGAGGCCACAGCAGTGAGAGGCCTGCGTACCCAAAAAAAAAAAAAACTTCACACATTACAAAACTTGCTTAAAAGAGAAAGAATCTTATCAATAAGTATTTGCTTACTTTATTATGTATAAGGAACTGGGTCAGGCAACAGAATAAAAGAATTAGTATCAGTCTTCAGGAAGCTTACATTCTAATTGGGAAGACCAACTGTGTACACACAGAAAGTTAACTAAAATGATAAGGTGACCCGTATTAAATCTCAAGTAGCACAAATGTAAGTTAGAACTCAGAAGAGAGAGAAATGAATGCGATTTTGATACAGAGAAGATTTTGCAAAGGAAGTACAGAACACTGAGATCTTGGAGGATGGGTAAAATTTGACAGAATAGACGGGAGAACATCTTGGGGAAAGAGAACATATGACTAATAAAATAGAAGCAGTAATATTCAGCACATCTTACTGCTTCTTCCTTAATTTTCTCCCACCAAAAGTATCAGCTTTGTGAAGGCACCGTCAGTGGCTGCTTGTTTGTTGTATTTACAGCGCCTCGCTCTGTGCCTGACAAATAGAAGCTATCAATGAATACCTTTTTTTTTTAATTGGAGTATAGTTGCTCTACAATGTTGTGTTAGTTTCTGCTGTACAACAAAGTGAATCAACTGTATGTATACATATATCCCCTCCCTCTTGGACCTCCCTCCCACCCCACCCCACATCCCGGTTACCACAGTGAACAACTTTTGAATGAATGTATTTGGAATATTTATTTAGGGAAACAGTGTGAGATGTGTGAACTGTAAGGATGATGCTTGGATACCTAAACAAAGAGTTTATATTTTATCCTGTAAGGGTTTGGTATTGGACATGAGACATGATAAAAAATACAGGTGTTTCTTAGAAAAGTTAAGCTTTAGTTTACGATTTGCAAGAGAATTTATAAACTGGTGACAAGGAAACTATTTGAAATGGTATTGCTCTAGACTATATATCAAGAACAGTGGGATAGGTAGTTTAGACAGATCTTAGTTATATGACAACAGCACATTGCAGGTGTTGAGATCATTTTTAAAAAATAAAATCATGACCTATAGCTATAAAAATGAACATGTATATAGATTGTATCTCATCAGTGAAGAAGTCTGTAAGGTGTTAGAACCAGTTCAAAGGAGAATCCAAAAACAGACACATTCATAGATCAAAATTATGGAAATTAATATTCAAACAGAGAGGCAAAATGGTTTTTTTTTCCTTTGGAGCAGGGTGGTAGAGGTATTGAGGGTGGGGAAAGGTCTTTCATCCCTTTACTGGACAGAATTTTTTTTCACATGTACATATAAGAATTATTTTTCATTGCTACTAGTTATCTACAATTTAGAGAGTTGTAAAATAGCTCCCATAGAGTGAGAATCAGGTAACCTAGAAAGGTATGCTCTAGACCAGAGGTCAGCAAACTATGGCTACCAGCCAAATATCTCAACCCCTTGAATGATTTTATTAAAACATAGCCATGTTCATTCATTTATGTATTGGCTATGGCTTCTTTCTTGCTACAAAGATTGAGTTGAGTAGTTACAAAGAGACAATATGGCCCACAAAGCTTAAATGTTTTCTATCTAGCCCTTAACTGAACTGACCCTACTCCAGATAATGCATAATATTCCATCAAAGCATGATTTTTTTCCAACGCAGGTATGTGTTTCTGACAATTAAGAGAATCAGGGTTTTCATATGCAGCCAATCCTACACTAACCTGATGTTTCCCCAGGATGATTAATTAAAGCTAGTTGTTTTAAACAGCAGTTGGGATATTTCTTTACATAACAACAAACCTAATGATAGAGACCTTAGCTTTAGGCTAAATTATTAGAACACAACATTTAGAGCCAGGAAACTGGTGTTGTATACCATTCTGAGCAAATGTATTTCTAAACAGGCATAATCGCCTGTTAGAAATACGTTTTACTATTTGCAGATAGTAAAGTAACTTGCAGCTCTGGCATATAGAGGATGATTGACGGACAGAGGGCTATTTAGTTTTAAGAAGGGAGGACACCAGTAACTTGAGAAGCATCTTCAAATATTTGAAGCATAATTTAGGTTGTTCTATAACTTTTAAGGTTAAAACTTTGGACGATATGTAGGAGATAAGCAATTCTGATTTTAACGTAGTATAAGAAGGAATATTCTCCTAGTAGAGAGGATGGAATATTCAACCTTAGTAAATAGTGACTTTCCTCTTGGTGGCTGTGTTTGAGTAGAAGCTAGACATTCACTTTACTGGAATTTTTATACTAGAGGGATTAGAGCATCTGTTGTTTGATTGAAATAACAGACCTTATTGAAGTTTTCTTCTAATTCCGTGAGCTCTTTAGTGACAAGTAAAAAGCTTTTCAGGAGGTGTTGATGATCCATCTGAGGTTCGAGACCAACAATTACTATTGATATTCATCTATATGGTTTTATACATGTTTTAATTTCCCCAGCAGTATTGATTCATGAATGTTATCATTTTGTCAGTAGACCAGTAGTTTAAAGCATATACCAGTGGTAAGGAGTGGGAATTTTAGACTCTTCGCTTGGACTGTTATTTGGTCCAAACCAGAGCTTTCTCTTTTTATCAAACCAACAATTATTGAATTTCTAATCTTGTTTTCCCTTTTCTGAGGCCAATTTTTGGGTTCCTCTAGCCAGTTTTTCTGAGTTATCTTTTGGGGGAGTATCCCTTTGGACCATGACAGAGATTTGGCTGCTGCTGGTGCCTTTGAGGGCAGCATTTCTTTTGGAAATACCAGCAAGGTGATTTCCCTCAGCCTCCAGCAAGTCAAGTTTAGAATGCCCCATAATCTTAATAATAGCTAAAGTGGCAGGTAAAAGTATTACATCTAATAATTTTAAATTCTATTTAAAATTTTAAAAATTGTAATTTTATTTCTGCTGAAAGTAAGAAAGCCATGTTGCTTCCACAGCACTTGGAAATCATGAGCTACTCTGAGAAGCATATCTACTATCAGTGTAAATACTGGCAAATTTTGTCCTTGGCTAAAGTACAAGCCCACGTAAGAGTATATAATTCAGCCCGTTGGGCCTAAACAGAAGGGAAGAGGTTCAGAGACAGGAACTCTTGAGCTTCACTAGAGATCCTCAGTATTTGAACTGTTTCAGTACTCCGAGGCATGGGCTGCTTTATAGTCGTGGAGTTGAGCACTAAGACTGTGGTTCTAGCGTCAGTTAGGACTGGAAGAGATTCATCCCAAATCTGGAGAAACATTTCTCCAAGATGATTAAGAGGGAGAATTGGGAAGAGCGCCTGTAGTTCCTCAGAGCCCCTACCATTGAGAATTGGCAGGATGTTGGAAAGGCTAGTTAGAGAGCTAAAGGTGCCTAAAGCACTTAATTAACAATCTCTTTTTCAAAGTCCTGGCTTTTTGTAATAATAACAAAAACTAGGAGGGTTTTTACTTTGTTTAGGAACTTTCATTTGCTGGAGTTGAGGATTAAGATTTTGTTCATCTTCTTTTTAGGTGACTGCTCTAGAGTGTGAGAGAGCTGGTTTACCAGATTACCTAAATCTGGAGTGGACATAGTTTCCCATTCCATCCTGGTCCTTTTTACTAGAAGGGAAAGGTCCCGGTTCAGCCCATTAATAAATGTAGAGTTAAAAGTTCCTCAGGTGGAATCAACATATGAAGGAAAACCAGAATTTTCTTTAAAAACAATTTGAAGTCGATTGTAATAGTCATGAATAGGTTCATCAGATTTTTGTGTGCAAGTCTGAATTTGTTCCAATCAACAGGATTCGGAAAAGCCCCAGGAATTGCTTGATGAAGTCACCTAGTGATTGCCTGAGCCTGATCATATAATAAGTTAGTGGGCTGGCCTCCCAGTTGTAATTCTAGAGACCTTTCAGGATTTTCCCAATTAGCAGTTTTCAGTACTGGGTCTGGCCTTCACTGACAAGTATATAAACTAGTTGATACAATTAGAGAAACCAGGTTGATAAGTTTGAATGACTATATTAAATTCTTCAGCAAATCTGTGAGGATCTTTAGTTACTTTGGGAAAATATTTGACTATGGCTCCCAGTTCAGTTTTGGTCCAGGGAATATAAGAAATTAAGGGTTTAGCCTCTGGATCCTCAGAAGGCTTAATTTTAAAGGGACAGGTTCTGACAAGTTCAGAAGAAAAGGGAGTAGGTAGAGTTTCAGAGAAAAAGGGAAGTTCAACAAGAGAAATCTTACCTTAAAATCTTATTTTGCAGAGAGGCAATTTCAGACTCCTGATAACATTGGGAAACCTCAAAATACCGATTAAAATAGGTATTCCTCTCAGTTCTCAAGATTTTTGAGCGGTTGTAGTCATTCAATTTAAAGGAAATTAAAGTTGGGAATTTTAAATGTTCCCCATAATGGCCATTGATATTCTAAATTGCCTTTGGTCAGTTTGGTCCATTTAGTTTAAAATGTGCCTGAGGAAGGTTCTTAAACATAAAATCAGCCTGAGTTCCTGTAAGAGGGGGTGCCCTCAAAATACTTAGATAACTGGGATCCCATTCCTCAGAGGTTTTTCTCTAGAGTAAAAGAATAATTTTTCAAACTGCCCAAACAGCTCAGTTCAAACAGCTTCAAACTCGAACAACCAGCAAGCTTATATCATCCAGTTAAAAGGAAACAGCTTTGTCCTAGAGGAACGGGGCCAAAGATTTTTCAACAAGTTTCCAGAAAACAGCCCCTCTTTCATAGGAATGGGCCAGTGGCTCAACTGAAGCGGTTTCAGTGAAGCAGTCCCTGTTACCAAAGGAATGGGTGGACAGCTTCTCAGCCAGCTTTAGTTGAGCCAGTCTATTCTCAAAATCAGACTGGCTTGCCAAACAGGTACTCACATACAGAGCAAGGCCTTAACCAGAAAGGTGAAACCTTAAAATAGATCCCAAATAAAGCCTGAAGACCTTCAAACACAAAGAGGGTAAGAGCATGGATCCAGGAGAAAGACATACCTTCAAATCTCAGGGTCAGCAAGAAAATCAGTGAGCAAAATGGACTCAGTTGTGAGTACCACACTTGTTGGCTTACCAGCCCCAGAGTCGTTGGGGGTCTTCTCTGGTCTCCCTATGGGCCACCAAAATGTTGACCTAAAACAAGTAGAGTACCAGATATTTCTCCAACAAAGATGAGTTTATTTGGGATCAGCAAAGAATTGCAATTCAAGGTCTGTAACCGTAGTGAGCCACATGCAAGTCTCCCACAGCAAGGAAAGGAGAATGCTTTTATAGAGGGCGAAAAGGAAATTGGGAGGGCTGGAGTAAACAAGAGTTCATGGCTTTTCACTGACTGAGTCCTTGTCAGGAAAGAAGAGGAGTCTTTCTTCTTCCTTCTGGACTCTTATCACAGGTGGTGAGAGCTCTCCGTTCTGATCTCTCAGCTCTGTTTAATTGAGGTTTCTGTTTACGTTTTACAGGTGCAATTAGTAGTAGGGGAGTGATGGTGCTTTAAGAATAGATTATGTCAGAATTGAATATTGAACTTAAAAATTTCAGAAGTCAAGTGGTTCCCCATACCAACACCTTTTCAGGAGTAGATTATTCGATGGTGATGGAGGATTGTTGGAGTCAGGAATGTTAAGACATAAAACTGGCTGTTGGATCAAATGTTGAAGCTATCCGAGAGATGATTCACTAATAAAGGAGCATGTGAAAGGGCATGCACAGTGGCTGGCACACAGTAGGCATTCAAAAAATGTTTGACTCTGAATCCTGCGATCCAGGAAAGGGTAGTAAGCCATCATCTGCCTTCAGGGTGAGCCGGGCTTTGTGAGTTGTTTGGAGCAGAGGTAAAATAAATTGTTTTGTGAGAGTTATGTCTCATCATGAAGTATGAACAGTAGGCAGTTTTAATTTCCTGCTTCTGTTAAAAGGCCAGAGAGAGTTAGATTATGCAGAGGTAACTTGGCAGGGGGAAGAGGCATTGTTTCTTTGTTCCTATTCCCTCCATAAAACTTGCTAATTATATTTTTCGTGCTACTCAGCGCTGTTTCAGAATATTGTTTCAAAGATCATTATTCTTTTGTAAACTTATTTCAGGAGAAAGGAGTCTGTTAAATAATGGCTAGAGATTAGACACCATCCTGGGGAAAAAAAGTGAAAAAAGAGGTGACCACAGACTGGATATTACATGTTAATAAGGGATTGTTGTCAGTTTGGGGGATGTAACAAGAGCTGAGAGATGGAAGAATAAATGAAGCAGAAGCAGCAGAATACTGACAGTTGTTGAAGCTGGGTGAAAGGTATATAAATAAAGGTTTATTACACTTTTTTTCCTACTTTTGTTTATATTTGAAAATTCCCAAAAAGTTTGGTTTTTAAAAAGATGTCCAGTATAGAATGTTTCATTTCAAAAAGTATTACATGCCTAACTGTAGGCCTAGTGCTATATTAGGTTTTGTGTTACCCTTAATTGTATTCTTGAGAATGCAAGGTATGGGAAAGAGGGTATACTCATTTACTAGATGTGAAAGCTAACATTAAACGGAAAAGGAGTGGCTTCAAAGTATTAGAACTCTGCTGAAAATCTTAGGGCTACATAACACCATTTCCACAGAAGCAAAAGAGAAATGACATTTCCTTATCTCTTGTTCTTCTTATGTTGGTTAACATCTCACATAGTTGGCTGCTTTGTATTCATAAAAGAAAAGGCTCAAAGGCATACTGGTACCTTTACAGGAAGTCTTCCAGAGGGCCCTATTTATCAAGGAAGTTTCTAAATTTAAACAGTCAGAAAAACTGCTCACTTAGGAGAAGACATGTTTAGAGTATGCTCACTACTAACCTCATGGGAGTCTGCCTTCAGGGCATTCCTATAGCATTTTTGAAAGTGGGGACTCTCCTTATGGAAGCCTATAAAATACCAAGTCGTTCTTAAATTATTTAAATGCTGGATATATTAAAATAGCTTTTATTTTTGCTGGGTTTTTTCATAGTTCTTTTATTTCTGAGAGGTCTCTTTTATCAATCTACATCCCAGATCTTCCTACTTTGTTATCTTTCCATTGGCTGATAGAGGATTCAGGAGAAAAGTTCAAAGAAAAAAAATAGTGAAAATGAAATAATAAGATGGTAAAATTTCCCTCTGTTTACTGATAATTAAGGAAGATTGAGAAACTTAAACTACTAAGATTGCCATGTTTTAGTAATTTAATAGTATATAGGTAGTTTCTTTTCTTCTCTTTTTTCTTTTTTCTCTTTTTAAGCCAGAAAGATTGGGCTGATTGTGTTGGCAGGATGCATTTGATGGATGACTGTCATTATCTTCTCAAACCTGCATGACACTTTAAATATTGAAAATGATAATTAAATTTTCAAGAGACCATGTTGAGATTATAAGATTTGGGACTTGTAAAAGAATGAGCATAGCAGTTGGCTAGTAGTGGTGGCTGGTGTGTTTTTATTGACCTAGGAAAGAAATAGAAGCATCTCAGGTTTTCTTTTACTTTGCGTCCTTGTACATCCCTCCCCACCCCCTCCCCCAATTAATATATTGTCCAAAATGTTGGTAATGACTTGGAACTATTCAGGTTGCACAAAGCATTTAATGAAATCTTGTCTTAGACAAAACACTAGAGAGGATCATAATTAATGTCTCATTTTCTGCCAGTTGCTATTGATTACTCATTCAAGATCCCTTTGTTCTCAGAATGATAACTGTAGTTTGCATTGCTATCTAATGAGATTCTCAGGATAGAATTCTTTAACAACTTGCTGATAATTGCTAACATATCCCTGGAATTTCAATGTAAATGAATTTGCATAATAATACAATTATTTCACAAATGTCTGTGTTTTCCAAATTCGAGATTTATTACAGCCTGTTTTTTAATCATTTGTAGAAAGTTAACAGAAGACTGATACATTATTAAAGCCCAGCATTTATATTTTGCCCTGAGTTCCCATTCACCCTCTTAGATTTTGATTTGGTTGTGACATGAGGTGAGAGGCTTCTTTGTCATTTTCAATTCCCCTGTCTCTGAAACTTCAGATGGACTCACAGCTGAACTGTACTGTGATGTTTCTAAATTAAAAGAGCAGTTGCAAATATAATAATACTATACTAATTTTGCTTTTAGAACAGTTTTCTTTCTTTATCCCTCAGTGACAAAAGAATACATGGTACAGTATAAAGAATTCATCTGATAAGATCAGGAACAAGACAAGTTGCCCACTCTCACCACTCATTCACATAGTTTTGGAAGTTTTAGCCACAGCAATCAGAGAAGAAAAGGAAATAAGAGGAATCCAAATCGGAAAAGAAGAAGTAAAGCTGTCACTGTTTGCAGATGACACGATACTATACATAGAGAATCCTAAAGATGCTACCAGAAAACCACTAGAGCTAATCAATGAATTTGGTAAAGTAGCAGGATACAAAATTAATGCACAGAAATCTCTGGCATTCCTATACACTAATGATGAAAAATCTGAAAGTGAAATCAAGAAAACACTCCCATTTACCATTGCAACAAAAAGAATAAAATATCTAGGAATAAACCTACCTAAGGAGACAAAATACCTATATGCAGAAAATTATAAGACACTGATGAAAGAAATTAAAGATGATACAAATAAATGGAGAGATATACCATGTTCTTGGATTGGAAGAATCAACATTGTGAAAATGACTCTGCTACTCAAAGCAATCTACAGATTCAATGCAATCCCTATCAAACTACCACTGGCATTTTTCACAGAACTAGAACAAAAAATCTCACAATTTGTATGGAAACACAAAAGACCCCAAATAGCCAAAGCAATGTTGAGAACGAAAAACGGAGCTGGAAGAATCAGGCTCCCTGACTTCAGACTATACTACAAAGCTACAGTAATCAAGACAGTATGGTACCGGCACAAAATCAGAAAGATCACTGGAACAGGATAGAAAGCCCAGAGATAAACCCACGCACATATGGTCACCTTATCTTTGATAAAGGAGGCAGGAATGTACAGTGGAGAAAGGACAGCCTCTTCAATAAGTGGTGCTGGGAAAACTGGAGAGGTACATGTAAAAGTATGAGATTAGATCACTCCCTAACACCGTACACAAAAATAAGCTCAAAATGGATTAAAGACCTAAATGTAAGGCCAGAAACTATCAAACTCTTAGAGGAAAACATAGGCAGAACACTCTATGACATAAATCACAGGCCGATCCTTTTTGACCTACCTCCTAGAGAAATGGAAATAAAAACAAAAATAAACAAATGGGACCTAATGAAACTCCAAAGCTTTTGCACAGCAAAGGAAACCATAAACAAGACCAAAAGACAACCCTCAGAATGGGAGAAAATATTTGCAAATGAAGCAACTGACAAAGGATTAATCTCCAAAATTTATAAGCAGCTCATGCAGCTCAATAACAAAAAAACAAACAACCCAATCCAAAAATGGGCTGAAGACCTAAATAGACATTTCTCCAAAGAAGATATACAGACTGCCAACAAACACATGAAAGGTTGCTCAACATCATTAATTATTAGAGAAATGCTAATCAAAACTACAGTGAGATATCATCTCACACCAGTCAGAATGGCCATCATCAAAAAATCTATAAACAATAAATGCTGGAGAGGGTGTGGAGAAAAGGGAACACTCTTGCACTGCTGGTGGGAATGTGAATTGGTACAGCCACTATGGAGAACAGTATGGAGGTTCCTTAAAAAACTACAAATAGAACTACCATATGACCCAGCAATCCCACTACTGGGCATATACCCTGAGAAAACCATAATTCAAAGAGTTATGTACCAAAATGTTCATTGCAGCTCTATTTACAATAGCCCGGAGATGGAAACAACCTAAGTGTCCATCATCGGATGAATGGATAAAGAAGATGTGGCACATATATACAATGGAATATTACTCAGCCATAAAAAGAAACAAAATTGAGCTATTTGTAATGAGGTGGATAGACCTAGAGTCTGTCATACAGAGTGAAGTAAGTCAGAATGAGAAAGACAAATACCGTATGCTAACACATATATATGGATTTTTTTGTTTTTTACTTATTTATTTTTTTGCGGTATGCGGGCCTCTCACCGCCGTGGCCTCTCCCGTTGCGGAGCACAGTCTCTGGACATGCAGGCTCAGCGGCCATGGCTCACGGGCCCAGCCACTCCACGGCATGTGGGATCTTCCCAGACCGGGGCACAAACCCGTGTCCCCTGCATCGGCAGGCGGACTCTCAACCACTGCGCCACCAGGGAAGCCCAGTATATATGGAATTTAAGAAAAAAAAGTCATGAAAAACCTAGGGGTAAGACAGGAATAAAGACACAGACGTACTAGAGAATGGAATTGAGGATATGGGGAGTGGGAAGGGTAAGCTGTGACAAAGCGAGAGAGTGGCATGGACATATATACACTACCAAACATAAAATAGATAGCTGGTGGGAAGCAGACGCATTGCACAGGGAGCTCAGTTTGGTGCTTTGTGACCACCTAGAGGGGTGGGATAGGGAGAGTGGGAGGGAGGGAGACGCAAGAGATATGGGAACATATGTATATGTATAACTTATTCACTTTGTTACAAAGCAGAAACTAACACACCATTGTAAAGCAATTATACTCCAATAAAGATGAAAAAAAAAATTTATCTGAGAGGAATTCCCTGCCAGTCCAGTGATTAGGACCCCGCACTTTCACTGCCGAGGACACAGGTTCAATCCCTGGTCCGGGAACTAGACAGGAAACTAAGATCCTGCAAGCCACGAGGCCAAAAGAAAAGAATTCATCTGGGAAATTTTAACAATTTATGTACTCTATTTTATCATGATTGTTTTTTATACCTTTCTACGTCTTCAATTAATAAGCTCCCCATCAGGCTTCCCTGGTGGCGCAGTGGTTGAGAGTCTGCCTGCCGATGCAGGGGACACGGGTTCGTGCCCCGGTCCGGGAAGATCCAACATGCCGCAGAGCGGCTGGACCCATGAGCCATGGCCACTGAGCCTGCGAGTCCGGAGCCTGTGCTCCGCAACGGGAGAGGCCACAAGAGTGAGAGGCCCGCGTACCGCAAAAAAAAAAAAAAAACCTTACTGTAAGTTTTTATTACAATAATCTAGGCTAATAAGAAGCAAAATTGAGTTATTTGTAGTGAGGTGGATGGACCTAGAGTCTGTCATACAGAGTGAAGTAAGTCAGAAAGAGAAAAACAAATACCGTATGCTAACACATATATATGGAATCTAAAAAAAAAAAACGTTTCTGAAGAACCTAGGGGCAGGACAGGAATAAAGACGGAGAGACGTAGAGAATGGACTTGAGGACGCGGGGAGGGGTAAGGGTAAGCTGGGACAAAGTGAGAGAGTGGCGTGGACATATATACACTACCAAATGTAAAATAGATAGCTAGTGGGAAGCAGCCGCACAGCACAGGGAGATCAGCTCCAAGCTTTGTGACTACCTAGAGGGGTGGGATGGGGAGGGTGGGAGGCAGACGCAAGAGGGAAGAGATATGGGAACATATGTATATGTATACCTGATTCACTTTGTTATAAAGCAGAAACTAACACACCGTTGTAAAGCAATTATACTCCAATAAAGATGTTTAAAAAAATAAATGAAATATGGTATTTTATTAATTTGAAGAAACTTCAAATTCCAGAAGAGTAGAGAGAGTAATATAATAAACTTCAAGCCTCTAAATTTCTTCTTTGAAAAATAATTTATTTCAAATATATATAAAAGCATTAAAAGAATATGAAGAGCAAAAAATAATAATAATCTAGGCTATCTTAGTGTTTCAGGAATAACCCTTTATTAATTATCTTTGGTAATTAGGTACATTTTTCACAGATGGAGTTGCTAGATGACTGTAGAAAAGATTCTTTTCTCTAAGCATGTGTTAAGAAATTTAGTGCTATGTCATTTCAGAATACTAATTCTGCCTTGAATAAGACAGCAGAATAAAACTGCTTTGTCTAGTTCTGTATCCGCTGGGATACTTGGGTATTCTTTTTGCCTTAGATACCTCCAGGACAAGATCAATAATGCTTCTCATTTGTTTCAGGCAGGCAGAAAAATCAATAATATGAGATGATATGTAATTTTATTTTAGGAAAAAATTCAGTAGTTTATTATGTGTACTTTAGTTTTACCAAAATGTTTGAAGGATCAAATAAAGGAAAAATACATGATTTTGTCAGTGGTAGAATATCAAAATGTTAGGCATATATAGTTTAGTCCTTGATTTTTAAAGTCATATTTACCATTAGTTCCACGGGTATTATTTCTTAGATTATCAAGTCCTTGTGGAGAAAACCTTGTCTTAAACTTCTTCTGTGTTTCTTATAGTACTGAACATTTCATTTTAGTTAACAGCATAAAATATCATCTTGTCTTCTTGGAGGAAACAATTTCTCCTACATTTACTTTGCCTAATCATTTTGACCATGATACAGGTAAAATGGGGAAATGGTTATTTCTATGATTAGGACAGCTGAGTGAAGGGCAGCTGAATAAAGAACAACTTCTATATCTTTTTTGGCACTGATATTCACTGGAGAAAAAGAAGACGGTATTTCCTAACCACATCTCCAGGTTTGGCAACAATAAGGAGAAAAGTATATCAACGGTAAAATTGGTAACAAGGAAACTTTTTTCCCTAAAACAAATTTGTTCTTTTTCTTCCTTTATTTCATGCATATGTAGAAAAACCTACCAGTATGTATTCTATAGGTAACTCAGCTTTAGGATTATGGTTCACAAATTCATTTATAGGTCACTTATATTTTTTTAAGTTAATCTTATAAATGGTAATTGGGTTCCTGGACTATTGTGTAAGTTTTATTGTATTGAGGAAAGAGCCTCTTCAACAGAACTAGATTCAAGTTAGGTTCCACTGTTTGCTATTTGTATAACATAAAATCTCTGTACGTAATGCTTAGTAAGGTTGCAGTAAATATTAACTGAGATGGTACATTTGATGGTGTGCTAGTGGATCCTTGATATTTAGTCTGATTTTCTCCAAGTTTTTATTTTGAAAAATTACAAACCCACAGAAAATATACCAGAATAGTACAGTGAGCATCCAGGTACTCTTAATCGAGTTTCATCATTTAACATTTCACCATATTGGTACACACGCATTCTTTCACTCAATATGTGTCTGTAGATGTTTGTATGCTAAATGTGGGTTTATGCACACAAATACACACACTTCTGCTGAATTACTCTGAGAATAAGTTGGCGTTTTTCTGTTTATTCTTGGTCTAGGTTGATACAGTTTAAATCTGTCACACTCTTTGGATTTAGCCTCTAATTGTCAATCCTTTCTCTGGGGGCCTATTCTCTTTTCTATTTCCAATATCCTATCTTACTTTAGCCATTGGGAGTTGCAACTCAACCGTCTTGGATTCAGGGCAGACGAGGTCTGCTTACTTAGGAGAACGAGTTTGTGCCCAGGAAACAATTTTCATTCTTTGTGATACTTAGAATATGGTAACCTATGGAGGAAAAAAAATGAAATGGAGTTTTTACTTTCTCTAGGGCCTACCACCATGCTACTCACTTTTACTTAAGCTTCATTTACTTCTCCCAGTAATCCTGTGAAATATTAATATAACCAAACAAAACAGATGCATTAATGTTAGATAATTTGCCCAGGATCTTACAGTCAGGTTTTGAACTCAGGGTAGCTAACTCCAAAGCCCATGCTGTTTCCAGGACATCAGAGTTTTTGTACACATTTTATTTACTTTTAGGAATATAAGAAATACATTTGCCTATTCACCTTTTAGATTGTTTTATGCTTCTTTTAGTCTTTATTATGACTATTACTGGACTTCTTTGAAGAAATAACTTACTGACTACATTTTATTCATCTGAAAGTTTATCTATCTTACAGCTTTAAGCAGACAGACTTCTTAACCATCCTCCAAACTCAGCCCTTTGTTTTGCCATTAAAGCATTACATAAGGGATCAATTAATATTTTCTAAAAAGGGCTACATAGTAAATAATTAAGGCTTTCCAGAT
The DNA here is from genome assembly GCF_964374135.1 of Grampus griseus. Taxonomy (NCBI): domain Eukaryota; kingdom Metazoa; phylum Chordata; class Mammalia; order Artiodactyla; family Delphinidae; genus Grampus; species Grampus griseus. The sequence goes on from NC_139018.1 coordinate 100,760,523, forward strand.
CATACATTGTCTGTTGCAACTACTCAACTCTTCCACTGTAGCACAAAAACAGCCATAGCCAATAATATATAAGTAAATTGAGACTGTGTTCCAATAAAAGTATTTTCCAAACAAGCCCAATTTGACCTGTAGGCCATGGTTTGTTGACCACTAGTATTAATCATCATCTTATATGCTCATTAGAATTTATATGCCAGGGAAATGTTGAAAGGAACACTGTTAAGAGATACATGAATGCCCATCTCCTCTCACATATTTGTTTGTGTGGGTACGGTGACCAGTTTTGTATGTACCTTCTACATGAGAAAACACAGATAAAGTAATAAGTACAGCAGGCACCTCAAAACATGATATCATGAAAGTCAGTTTGCACTGAGCAGGGAACATCCTATTAAAAGACTAATGATGTTTTTAAGGAAAAATTCAAGGTACATGACCCCTGCCCTCAAACATGTGGTAATAATATGTTCCATCTAGCATACTCTAGCCATATTCTAATTGCTATTTGAGGAATGTCAAATGTGCCTAGCACAGGCAAAAAAACAGAAAGAAAGAAACACAAAACAGATGTAACAATGGAAATTTTAGTATAATGTGTGGGAGACTTGATGATTCCTGGGTCACACTATTCTCACACAAATAACATAATCAGGAGATCCACTTCTAATGGTTTGTTATAGAAATAGAAAGGATACATGTGTCATTTACATTTATATTAATTGTTTTCTCATTTTTATCATTTCTCCTAGAGATTATTGTCTTAAGGGGAGCTATTTCTCCTTCATGTCTGTTAGTCAACACCTTTGTTTCCTAATCTGTTGAACCTTGTATCTGTTGGAATTTGTGTGATTAATGCTAAGTAATTACATTGATATTATGCAGTCTTTTCATATACACATCATATTGTCTAGTGATTGAAATCCTCTTCTCACTTTCCTCTTTTGTAAAAGAAGATATCAACTCTAGTCAAAGAATCACTTACCTTTTGAGAAGTCTGAAAATTTTGTCTTCTTAATTATAAACATTTCTGAAAGATGCAATGATCTTTGGGTGATTTAATATACTGATTACTTCATGTGTGCTCCAGCATTGTTGAATAGGCTTTTTTTGAAAATATCAAATATCACATGAAGAGACAGTATAGCAAAACGTATGAAGTGCAGTGAAAGCAGTGATCAGAAGGAAATTTATAGTTGTAAATGTCTACATTGAAAAAGAAGAAAGATCAGTAACCTAACTTTATACCATAAGAACCTAGAAAAAGAAAAGAAAACCAAACCCAATGCTAGCAGAAGGAAGGAAATAATAAAGATTAGAGCAGAAATTTTTTAAAATAGAGAAAAGGAAAACAATAGAACCAACAAAATCAAAAGTTGCTTCTCTGAAAAGATAAACAAAATTGACAAACCTTTAGTTATATTGACTAAGAAAAAAAGTCTAATTACTAAAATCAGAAATGAAAATAGGGAGCATTACTACCAACCTTACAAAAATAAAAGGGATTACAAAAGAATACTGTGAACAGTTGTATGCTAAAAAATCAGACACTGTAGAAGAAATGGACAAATTCCTAGAAACATACACACCACGAAAACTGAAGAAATAGAAAATCTGAACAGAACTAAAACAAGTAGATTGAATCGGTGATAAAAATCCTCCCAAAAAAGAAAAGCACAGGACCAAATGGTTTCACTAATGAATTTTACCGATCATTTAAAGGAGAATTAACACCAGCCCTTCTCAAACACTTCTTAACTCATTCAACGAGGCAAGAATTACCCTGATACAAAACTAGAGATATCACAGGAAAAAGGAAACTACAGACCAATATCCTTTTTGTATATTAATGAAAATTTTTCTACAAAATACTAGCAAGCTACAAATCCACCACCGTGTTAAAAGGATTGCACACCACGACTAACTGGGTTTTATTTTAAGAATGCATGTGTATTAGACATATGAGAATTGATCATTCATTAATTAGAATGAAGGGGGAAAAGTCACTCAGTCATCATCACATTTGATGCAGAAGAAGCATCTGACAAAATTCAACACCCTTTTATGATAAAACACTTCACAATACTAGGAATAGGCAGGAACTTCCTCAATTTGATAAAGGTCATTTGTGAAAAACCCACACCTAATACCATGCCCAGTGGTAAAACATGAAAGCCTTTCCTCCTATGATCAAGAACAGGACAAAAATGTCTACTTTCACCACTTTCATTCAACATTTTACTGTACATTCTAACCAGAGCATTTAGGCAAGAAAAAGAAATAAAAGACATCCAAATTGGAAAGGAATAAGTAAAAGTATCTCTGTTTGTAGATGATATGATCTTTATACATAGGGAATCTATAATAAAATTATTAGAGCTAATAAATGAATTTAGCGAAGTTTCAAGATCAACACACAAAATTTAGTTTTATTTCTTTACGCTGATGAACAAACCAAAAATAAAATTAAGCAACAACTCAACTCAACAGTATCATCCAAAAGAATAAAATACCTAGGAATAAATTTAACTACAAGGTGTAAGACTTGTACACTGGAAACTACAAAGCACTGCTGAAAGAAATTAAAGAAGACCTAAGTAAAAGGAAAAATATTCAGTGTTCATCAATTGGAAGACTTATTGTTGTTAGGATGGCAATACTCCCCAAAGCAATCTACAGATTCGATGCAACCCCTATCAAAATTCCAATGGCATCTTTTTGCAGAAATGGAAAAGCTGGTCCTCAAATTTATATGTAACTTCAAGAAATCCCGAATAGCGAAAACAGCATTGAAAAAGAAATGTAAAATTGGAGTACGCATACTTTCCAATTTCAAAACTTAATACAAAGCTACAGTAACCAAAACACTGTGGAACTGGTATAAGGTAGACCTATAGACCCATGTGATAGAAATGAAAGTCCAGATAGAAACCCGAACATGTATGACCAATTCATTTTTAACAAGGGTGCCAAGACCACTGAGTTAGGAAATACTGTTTTCCTCAACAGGTAGTGCTAGAGCAACTGGATATCCACATACAAAAGAATGAAGTTGGACCCCCTACCTTACACTATATACAAAAGTTAATTCAAAGTGCATCAGTGATCTAAGTATAAGAGCTAAAACTATAAACTCTCAGAGGCAAATGTAGGGATAAATCTTCATTACCTTGGATTTGACAGTGGATTCTTAGATATGGCATTAAAGGCACAAGAAACAAAGGGAAAAATAAGTTAGACTTCATCAATATTAAAAACTTGTGAATCAGAGGACATTATCAAGAAATGAAAAGACAACCTACAAAATGGGAGAAAATATTTGCAAATCAGATGTCTGATAAGGGTCTAATATACAGAACAGAACATATAAGAACTCTTAGAATACCACAGCAGAAAGGCAACTCAATTCAAAAATGGGCAAAGGACTTGAATAAACATTTTTCCAAAGAAGATATACAAAGGACCATCAAGCCCAAGAAGAGTTGTTCAGCATCATTAGTCACGAGGGAACTGCAAATCAAAACCACTTCACACCATGAAGATGGCTATAATTTAAAAAACAGAAAGTAACAAGTATTGGTAAGGATGTAGAGAACTTAGAACCGTCATACAATGAAGTGTAAAATTGTGCAGTCACCATGGAAAACAGTTTGGCAGTTTCTCCAAAAGTTAGACAGATTTTGCCACGTGACCCAGCAACTCCATTCTTAAGAGTATAACCAAAAGAATTGAAAAGAGATACTCAACAAATACTTGCACACCAATGTTCATAGCAACACTATTCACAATAGTCCAAAGCTGGAGAAAACCAAAATGTTACATCAATGGATAAATGCATGAACAAATTGTAGTATACCTGTCCAATGGAATATAATTCATTCCTAAAAAGAAACGAAGTACTGATACATGCTGCAACATGATGAACTTCAAAAACATTATGCTAAGTGAAAGAAGCTGGATGCAAAAGATCACATATTAGTTATTCCATTTATATGAAATATTCAAAATAAGTTAAATCCACAGAGACAGAAGCAGATTAGTGGTTGTCAGGGGCTGGAGGAGGGGAGGAATGAAAGTGACTGTTTGAATGGGTATGGAGTTGCCTTTTGGGGTGACGAAATGTTCTGGAACTAGCTGGTGATGGTTGTACAACATTATGAATGTACTAAATGTCACTGATTGGAAATGTTAAAATGGTTAATTTTATGTTAATTCCACCTTAGATTTTTAAGCTGAAACACAAATATTACTTAAAATTATTAAATAGTGTGACAAACTGAAATGAAAGTCTTTCTGGAGGCAGGGACTGGACTATTATGACTAGCAGTATAAAGTTCTACTGATTCTTTCTAACCAGAGCTGAGGTTTATTTCTCAATACCTTTATGATGCTCAGTAGCTGGAATGACAACTACCAACAGTATGGTGATAACAGTAAGGGGTATTATTGACTGGGAGAATAGTGAATATATGAGAGAAATCACAGCTCTTTTCATTTGAGAGCATCTTCTCAAGTATATCGAACACCCTTTCCAATTGAGGTCTTCCTTTTCCCTCAGCTACCAGAAAGCTTGAAAACAAATTCTGCCAAATTAACTTCATTTGCTTTATGACACGGTCAATTCGTTAGTAGGTCAGGGCTGCTGAATCTCTGGATTTCAGTGAAGTGCTTGACACAGTTTCATGACATCACTGTGACATACATTAGGGCTCTCTCCTCAGCCTTGTCATCCTGGACAAGGATAAAAATGGATGATTATTATGGATCAAATATAACAAGATGAATTTTATCAGAGATAAATGTTAAGTCTTGTACTTGGAACCAAAGAACACAAACTGAACAAAGAAACCATTGGAGGGACATGACTTAAGAGCAACTTATACAGTAAAGAGTAACAGGGTGTGATTACTCTTAACCTCTCAGTATGAGCTAGCTAGCACAAATGGGTTGTTTAAATGTAGTGTTGAAAACTACTCTGCATTAATAAGGCCACATCTGGGGCATTATTCTCCATTCTCCTTTGCAAGAGACTTTGACAAATGGAAAATCTAGAGGTCTGTATCAGGGATGGTGAGGAGGACATTCAAACCATGTCATGAGACACAGTTGAAGAAAACAGGAATGGCTAGTCTTGAAAATATTGGCACTCTTCAAACAATGAGAGCTTTCCAAAAAGGAAAAAAAAAATGGAAAAAGAACAGAATTGACTACCTTTTGTGGTCATGAAAGCATTCAAGCAAAGGCTGAGTGGCCATTTTTCAAAAATGTTCTTGATGATTAAAGAGTGGAACTACATAGTAACTAAAGTATCTTTCAACCCTCAGAGTGTATGGATCTACATAATTACTAGAAAGCAGGCAACATGAGGATGGGGAAAAAGAGAAAATACAGGTTTAAACTAATGGTCTAATAAAATTCAAGTAAGTACTTAGATACTTCCTAAATTCAAGGGTTTGTTGAAGTTACTATAGATAGTTCAGGAGTGATGTCATTTTCAGATCTGGGTTCATAATCAGTGAGAAGATAACTTGTTTTTTTGGCCTTGTTTTATAGTCTAGTCTCCTGAGACAAGATCTAGGGCTTGGAAGCCCAGCACAAATCTCTTCTTCAGGAAAACCTGGGACACCGTACTACTCATTCTCTGCCACAAGTTCCAGGAGAAGACCACTCCATGACTCTGCAGCACTTGGTAAGTGTATCACACAACAAACCCCATTTTACAAATGTTTCTTCCCTGCCCCACTCCCCCTTAGTCTATGCTTCTGGCTGTACTTTTAATTAGAAGAAATTTGGTTTCTTGGGTATCACGATGATATTGGGGCTTATTTACATAAAATAATATATCATATATTTAATAAAAATATTTTTATTTGGTCATCAGTATAAGAGGAACTGAATAGTGAAAAATGGAACTTTAAAAATGGGATTAGTTTTTCCTCTTGTAATAAAAATGTCATGTACTAATATTAACACCTTATTCTTGACTAAAATTGATATAATGCTCAACAGTTTACAAAGTGGTTTTATAGTATACATTCTCATTTCATCCATACAGCAGTCCTAGTAGTCAGTGGATGTAATACTAGCTTTAACATAAAATTGAGGCTCAAAAGAGGACACATTCATATAACTAGAGGTGATTTATGCAGGATACAATTTAAGATTTTCTGACTCCAAGTCCAATGTTCTTTGCATATTAATTGCTTCCACTCCCCACTTTTTAAAAAATTGAGGTAAAATTAGCATAACAATTATCCATATTAAAGTGTACAATCCAGGGACATTTAGTATATTTACAAAACTGTACAGCCATCATCTCTAGCTCCAAAACATCACCTCAAAAGGAAACTCAGTAACTATCAAGCATGCAAATCTCATTTTCTTTAGCTTCCTTCTTTTATGTCTTATACATAGCCTAACCAGGCCAATCTGTTTTGTGTTGCTGCTTACAGCAAGCCTCAGGTATACTCTGACACCCTATCCAGTCAGTGTTTAAATGTGGGAATTTTTGGTTATTCTTACCAAAGAATCCTTTATATAAGAAAATTGAAGTTATAAAGCATGTTTATATTAAGGATAGACCAGCTTCTGAAATAAACATAGTCCACCAAAAGAAAGTATGTCCCAGTTATTTGTTCCACAAATACTTGTTGACACCCCTAATTTGTATGTCTACCTCTGTCAAACCTAAATTTTGGTAAAATATCCCTAGCCTTTGGGTCTAGAATATGCTTGAGGGTGTAAAAGGGCACAGTGATGGATTGTCATACTAGGCATAGAAAGCTCTGGTTAGATATGCCCACCTCTCAGTGTTATGGGTGGTTGAGTATATGTACTGTTAGCTCCGATGATTTAGACCACTGCACTCATTAAGGAAATGGTAAGTTAAAGTATCTTTTCTCCATCTCCACTTTTGTTTCCCACCAAATTAGTTAGTCAGGGTAAGAACATTCTTTTGAGTCTAGATGTGGCGGTGTCACTCTAGAAAAATATCTGTTAGTATGCTATGTGAGCACACACTGTGATAAAAAGCACTAATATAGACGAGTATACTATTACTAAGAGTTCAAGGAGGAAATAAACTATTGGAATATTGAGGGCAGGGAGGGGGAGTGGATTTCATAAATACTCAAGCTTTCCAGAAATTAAAGCTTATATATTCTTCATTTTCATTTTGATTATGATAATGCTAGGTACTATGGATTATTTCTTCTATGCCAGGTACTGTGTATACATACTGCATCTTTACAAAAACTCTATGAGGTTATAATATTAACGTCATGTTGCAAATAAGGAACCAAGACCCTGGAAGCTAAGTAACTTAGCCAAGCCTTGGTATCCAGGGAGGTGCACTCATCTCCTGGGTGAATACCGTTTAGTGGATTATTATTCCATTCTTTATTGTTATTTCTCAGTCTTAGACACTCTTTCTCGGCATTGCAGTTATCCATAAAATCTCTGAAAGGACTTCAGAGATAACCTACGCCAATCTTAGCATCTTCTCAAGCTATTTAGATGCTTTAGGAAATCAACATTCTGCAAAACAGTATCTAACTTATAATACTCTTGCCACAGTTTTTAATATAAACCTAGTAATAATGGCTAAAATTTATTGTGTCATTTTCTGTTAGGCACTTACCTGAGCATCTTTCTGTATTATATTTATTGCAATAACTCCAGGAGGTTATTGTAGGTAACTGAAGTTCTAAGAGGTTAAGTAACTTGCCCAGGCTCACACAGCTGCTGTGTGATGGAGCTGAAATTTGAATCCAATCAGCTTACTCTCTTAACTATTACACTTTGAAACCTCCCAAAAGTGAACTCTGTATCCTAAGTTCATGATTTTGAATCCAACATTATTTATATAATTGTAGAGTGGCAGCTAATGATGAGATTAAAAATATAAAAGAAAAATTTCCATTCCCATGGCAGTGAAGAACTGTCCTTATCTAAACAGCAATGTATTCTACTGCTAACTACCCCAAAAGAGAGTGATGGGCTCCAGACTGATAGGAACAGTTCAGTTGACTCTCTTGGTATGTATGGAGTGTGGCTTTTGCTCAAGGGATACTGTACTAGTTGTGAAAAGTTGGGTTTTAGAAAAGCCTCACAAAGAACAAAAATTTTGCCTGTAAGTTTTATAAATATAGAGTGTGCCAGATGTTTATCTTTGGCACTTTTGTTTTAAGGAAATATAGGCTGCCTCTTGGGGTAGGGAATAGATGCTAATGAGTGTTTTTTTCCTCTTTTTATTGTATAAAATTTTCCATGTGCTACTTACAAAGTTGCTTTTTTAGCTTTGCAGCCTCCTGGGATATTCACTATAAAGATTCCCAGCCCCAATTTAAATGGGTTTCATTCTTTCTTAAACAACTGCATGTTTTATTGTCATATCATTTATGACCCAGGAAAATACCATTTTTACAGTTCTAATTTTTACAGTTTTCAAAAACATTGTAATTAACATCAGCCTTCTTATGCATTCTCTCTTCTTAATAGTGAACCCCTCTGAAAAATCCTGAATTTGATCCATTATTTGTGTACGATTGGAAAGGTGCAATTAACACCATTTTTTACAATAAATAAGATGAACAAGTATTAAATTTTACAGATAAGTAAAAGTAAAATACCAAGTAAGGTCGTTAGGCATATAAAAATATTCATATTCTCCATTATATTAATAAATAATTTGTGTCTTAGAAAGAAATATACTTTAGTTATTTCTTGGAAATAAATATAAATATCCAAGGATAAAATTGTATAATAATTAGTGCTGAAGTTGCAGTTTTAACCACACATTGTTAAAGTAAATGTTCTTATAGAATACTTACAGGATGATATCATACATGACAATGCCTGTATCTAATAGTTTATGTAGCATATCTCAGATATTATTATAACCTTAATTTTTCAGTTATTAAATTTTATTTCAAATTTTTAACATAATACCTTGTAGCATTAGCATTAGCTTTTAGTCTATTTAATATGCTTTTAAACCTAATTCTCAATGTGATATGAACACTAAATTTGTGTCTCTCTTAAGGAGTCATATTATTAAACTGACCTGTTGTACCAAATGCCCCTCTGCAAATGAGCTGAGATAAATGATGTAAAGTGCCTAATATGGAACCTTGCACATAATAGGTGCTTAAGAAATATTATTCCCTTTTCTCACACATGCTTATTGGTTTGTTATTTTCTTTCTTGTTTTACTTTGCTGTCATCTTCCCAAACTTATGGGATATGTATTTCAGAATATATCACTTCATTAGGCGTACCTGTTTTGCACTGGAACCAGTTAGAAAGAATGAGACCCCCTATCCCTGTATTCCCTTACTTACTTCTAAATGCTGGAAGACAAGAAAGGTACTAGGAGGAAAAATTCTTTCCTGCTCATTTGAAGTCTGAAACTTTTCTAATATAAATGCTGATGAAATATACTGTTTCCCACGTGCAGATCCTTTGCAAGCAAAGAAAGTCAGAAAGGTGCCTCCTGGCTTGCCTTCTTCTGTAAGTACCCATTTTTTTTGACTTTGTGGTAAACAAACTGATATCACGTATTCAGTATCTGCTGGCTGTAAGGATACATTTGGTTGGTATCAGTAGGCACACTTCACATAGTAACTGTTCTCTACTTAACGGAATCACTGATTGAGTTAAATCCAAATTCAGTGTTAAGTTTTTAAGATTTCTCTTCAGTGATTTGTAGCTTACTCATACGCTTTTACTCCATGGCCCTGTCATTTGAATTCCCCTCTTGGGAAGAGGACTAGGCTGGTAGCTGTCAAAGAAGATCTCCTGTACAGGTCTTTTGATGTTTAATTAGTCATTATGTTGCTGAACAGGAGGACAGACAGAGATTAATAGCTGAGAATCTTAGAAATTTACATTTGTAATAATCCCAATGGAGCTAAAGACATTAAGATTCGGAGGACATGTTTGGCTCAGCTTGCCTCAGTAGGACTGAGGTTATTAATATGCATAAATCACCAAGTCAGATGTTCATTGTGAAGCCCTTGTGGATTTTAAAACCTTCATTAAGCCTTTCCTAACTTCAGCCTAGCATCAGGAAAGCTTTCAAGCAGCTAGTTTGTTGATCCCTCTTTGCTCAAAAATGTATCCTTTGAGAATAAAGAGCTTTCATGAAGGAGGTTGGAAAGGTTTGGTGAACAACCGTTAATGGCCATGATAATCAAATGCTGTAGGGGTGTTTGTGCTATTAAGTATACTTTATTCTGTTAAAGAGTAAAGTATTTGTAAATGAACCTATATCATAAATCCACCTACAATTTAAAAATCCCTGGTGTGAGGAGGGAAGATTTTTTTTCCTCTCCCTTTTCTTAGAACAAATGGGGAGTGGGGCTTTTGGATTGAGGCCCCATGCCTTGTAGGGTACATCTCTTTGTTGTGTAAATGGATGTTGGCCTTTTATTTGGCAGTACTTAACACATGGGCGCAGGTGCTGCTGGATGAGTCACAGCTCATCGAAGTATACACTGAATGGAATATCTGGCTTGGCAAGTAGTAATCTAGAAGGAGCAGCATGGGTCTTGAGCTTTTTATTTTTTATTAAGGCTGAAGTAGAGATACCATCTTTTTGGTTGTTTGCCTTCCTTCTTTCCTATGTTCTTTCCCCTCCTTCTCTTCCATGTGATACATGAAAACTCAAATTTGAAATCCTCTTTGAAACTCACTTCCAGATGGATCTGAGTTTTATGCAGCCTAGGGCAGCTGTGCTCTGAACCTGCAGCTTACCTGGAAGGTTGGATTGCAGCTGCAGGCATTCTTAAAAGCTTTTGCTTGCATAAGCACTTGGACCCACTAGAGGCTGAATAGCTGCTTGATAAACAAAATGAACACAATGCCTCAAATCATTATTCCCAAAGACAGGATTTTTTTTTCAGCGACAGCTAAAAATAGTTGGGCAATTTACATTTTAACAGTTGTGTGCTGTGCAGGGGTAGGTGGTTCAACAGCATAACATGATTTCTGCTAGATTAACGGAAGTCATATTTAAAACTGACAGAACAGCTAAAACATGTAACTGCGATTTTTTTGGTAATTTGTTACTATAATTCTATGAGAGTAATAGAAGTTAAATTACATATTAATATTTAGTATAACTGCACAGGTTTTAAAAAATACCAGATTAGTAAATGAAAAAGTCATCTCATTTCTTTGCCTGACATTAATTTTAAGAAACAGTATATTTTTGTTGTTTCATAGTTCTTTCATTTTTAAAACAAAAGGGCAAAATGGACAGAACAACCTGGAAAAAGAATAAACACTGGAGGTCACCAGTGTTCCTTGCAATCCTAATCAAAACAGCATTCTCTACCTGGAGGTAATTCTCTGTATTGTCTCAGGTGTTAAGGATGAGCCAAGGAGAGGGGGAAAGCCAGTGAATTCTCATGAAACTGATTTCTTTGAGAACCATTAGAAAATTTCACAAGTCAAGCCTACTTATATATTGTATTACTAGCTTCTTTACTTGGGATTTATTAGATATTTGTATAGAAAATATTAGAAATTATTATTTTCAATTCTGTACTTAACATCAGCAGCAAACATGATCATACTGCTTTGAAACCATGCTGAAAATAGTATTTAAATGTATTGAATGTTATTAAGGATATATAAATGATAAATGCATTTTAATTAGAAGCATATTTTAGATTAAATGCTATGTTGAAATCTCAGGTTTTTAAAAGAGAGTTTTTTTAAACTTTAAAAACTGGTACTTTGATAAATGATACCAAAATAATAAACTGAGAACACTTATCGTTACACTACTTACCTTTTCAGTGTCTAAAACAAATGGAATTTAAAGTAAAGGTTTTCTATTTGGATGCTTTTACTGAAATATATGTAATTCATAGGGCTTTATCAATGTGAATTATTTTTTAAAAATGGGTATAAAAATGAAAATGGACTATGTATATTTTATTTCATGATCATTTGAATATACTTCCCAAACTAGAAACTTGACCGTAACATCTCAGATTTCACAGTTTTCTGCTTGTGCAGTCAACCTTTAGTCATCTGTAAAATACATGTTACCTTTACTAAAAAAAGAGTGAAAGAGCTAGGTTGGTATCATACTGCTCACACCACTACAGAGAACAACAGGCAGTGTTACTTAACATGCAAAGCCATGATAATCTACATAATTTGACCATAGACCATTGGTTAGAGGCCCTTTCTTTTTCTAATCCATGATATGTATTTAGGTATCATAATTACAAACCTCAGCTCCCCTATTCCTCACTGCAGAACAACTGAATGGTAACTTCTGTCTGGATGAAGGTCCGATAACGGTGTATTGACATTCTTAAAGCAGTATGGTCACTAAGGTTAAGAAAATGGTCTGTTCAAATCTGCTGGCTTAGTTATTGATTGATTGTATGACCCTGGACTTGTCAGTTAGCCTTAGGAAGTTTGAACTGGGAAATCTAAAGTTCCTTTCAGGTCTAAAATGTTACATTCTTAGGGTTTTAAAATTAATATGCTCTATACATAACCAAAAGGTGTAATGGGCATAGTTTTCTTCCTACCGATGAAAAAATGGTGTTCTTTAAGCACATTACATTTTCCACTTGTTTCTCTAGACAGGTTGAAATATTGAACAAAGTGAACTTCTGTAGCAGCAACAGTAGAGCGATGCCTGGACATTGAATTCGAACATACAAGCACACCATCATTGCCTGCAGGGAACTAGTGTGAGAAACAAGCATTTAGTGAATTAATTACGTGTATTTCAGTGAGGCAAGTAAAGGTGTGCACCAAGTACTCTGGAAACATAGAGTAGGTAGAACTAACTCTGCCTTGGGAAGTGCTAATGGCCTCAGGAGTTGACATTTGAACTCTGGGAAGATCAGTAGCAGTCGATACAGGTAAAAGGCATAGACATGTAAAAAAATAAACACACTCTCAGGCCACATCTAGAAGTACAGCATTATTGAGTTCTGTACCAAATATAACCTTTATGCTTTTCCTATAGCAGACCCGCTCTCCCACTCCAGAGGAAGATTGAGGAACACATAAGACCAGCTCAGATATGAAAAGAGATAAATTGTCATAGCAGTCTACCCTGGATAAAAGCCTAAAGTCTCCTGGCCTGTAGATAATAGGAGGCATTTGTAGTTGTTAAGATTATCTGGGAGTCTTTCTGAAGGTATGGGTGTGCTTTGACTTTGCAGGATGTTTTCTTTCCTTTTTAGGGCTCCTGAACCTCCCCTCTCCTTCTCTAACCACCAACTCTAGTCTTTGTTCTTCGTATATACACAAGCTGTTTTTCATCTCTATCAAATTTCTACTGAGATAAAACATTTAAGGAAATTTTGAAACACTGGGTAGGGATTGCGAGCAACTGTGATTTTTTTCCTAGTAATTTGTGGGAAAAAGTGAAACATTTGCATTATATTTGTTAGCATCCTTTACAGCCTCAATTTCACTGTGTTAGAGTAACACATATCTTACATGTGTGAGCATCTGTGCTAACCATTATCTGTATCATCTTAATCTTTAATCTTCACCACACCAATCTGTAAGATAACTATATCCTCTTCTTACAGATGAGGAAATTGAGACTCAGAAATATTAAGTAACTTGCCCAAGATTACACATACAGCCAAAGATTACAACCTAATTTAATATAGAAGACCATTTTCTTTTTCTTTTGAATGTTAAAACATGTTGTGTATCTTGGTGTACTCATAAGGTATCTTGGTTAGTATATTAAATTTAAAACAGTTTATTCTGTCAGTTATGTTTTTCTTGATCAAATTTATTAATTGCTTTGTTGTTTAAAGACCTACCACCATCTTGAAAGGATGACGTAGAAAAGCACAGACTTCCTAGTCAGGCAGATGGGTTTTTATCTGGCCTCAGCTGCTTTTTGTTTCGTAACCTTAGAGAAATTGCTTTTAAGTTCTCTGAACACGAAATATCTGTTTTTAAAAGGAGATAGTAATGTTTATCTCAAGTGTTAGTATGAGGGTATTATGTGCCTTACATGTGCCTAGTATATAATGGACACTCAGTAAATGTTCTTTCTTTATTTTTTTCTAGTTCCTACCACTATAGCCTGCAATTTAAAGGAATTTTAGCATTTCATGTTTACCGTTTTTTTTTTTTCTTGGCTGTGCCTCATGGCTTATGGGATTTTAGTTCCCCGACCAGGGATCAAACCTGGGCCCTTGGCAGTGAGAGCGTGTGAGTCCTAACCACTGGACCACCAGGGAATTCCCATACCATATTTTGTTGAAAAGCAAGGAAAAGTTTGAATACATAAGGAAAGATAAATATTATGGTAAATAAAAGTATTTACTTGCACATGTAATGTATGTGCCTGGCACATAGTGAGTAGTAAATTGTAGCTGCTATTGTTGTTAAGAAAGCATTCATTTTCAGAAAAGGAACTTATAGAAGGAGGAAAAATTGATTGAATTAATTCCTGCCTAGAATTCATACTAATTAGTTTTGTCTTCTGAACTATCAAGAGTCTATGCTTTTTTTTTCCTTTATTTTATCATTGGTTGAACATCTTTATGGTCCTCTAAAAGCATTTCTCAGATGGAGGGAAGTTTCTTTGTTCTTCATTTCTTAACTTGATGTTATATAGTATTTCCAAACATAGATCTTTTTTAAAAAATGCCTGCAGAAAATGCAGAATCCTGAAGAAAGAAGCAAGACACTTCCAAGATTTTTATCACCAGCAAAGTAAATATCTATACAGATTTCAGAATACCTTTATATCCAAGTTGTGATCTTGTTCAGTAGCATTTGAAAACATCTTTTGAACATCATCATGCTCTGCATCAAAATGGCATGTCTTATTCATTTTTTTTTAATTTATTTATTTATTTTTGGCTACGTTGGGTCTTTTGTTGCTGCACATAGGCTTTCTCTAGTTGCGGCCAGCGGGGGCTACTCTTTGTTGCGGTGCCCAGGCTTCTCATTGTGGTGGCTTCTCTTGTTACAGAGCATGGGCTCTAGGCGCGCAGGCTTCAGTAGTTGTGGCACACGAACTCAGAAGTTGTGGCTCGTGGGCTCTAGAGCGCAGGCTCAGTAGTTGTGGTGCACGGGTTTAGTTGCTCCGCGGCATGTGAGATCTTCCTGGACCAGGGCTCAAACCTGTGTCCCCTGCATTGGCAGGCGGATTCTTAACCACTGCGCCACCAGGGAAGTCCGGCATGTCTTCTTCATTTTGAACATAACTGGTTTATAGTCCCACACATAGGCTGATGACACAGTCTCTTTGTTTCTTAGTCAAATATCGTGCTAGTCTTTGTCCTCTGTCTTTAAGTGTGTATATATTATCCCACAAAAGCTGTAACAGTTTGTCAGATAATTGCTTTAATTTTTTTGAGAGTTTGAGAGTTAAACTCTCAAAGTATATTTTACCTCCCTACCCATCATGAAAAAATTTTTTTATGATTTTTCCCTCACAAGGAACTTTATTGTTTCTGAGATAAATCAAAGCAGCTTAGACACCACCTTTTCTTGCTTTGCTGCAGACAGGTACAGAGCTCTGTAGCCTTTGAATTGGTAATTGACTATAGTTTAGGAAATGACCTTCCTTTCTGCCAAATGTTTGTAGGATTTTATTTTGTTGGGAATGGCTTTTTTTAATTAATGTGGATTTTTTGTCATTTTTAGTATTAAATTTTCTATTTTAGGGACACCCCTTGAGATAATTGGAGATATTCTGAGGTTTTTCTAAATCACAAAGACCACTAAACATGTACCGTGATCTAGCATTTTCATGTACATACTAAATATAATTAGTAAGAATATTAAATAGAAAAGTCAGAATATTAAATTTTGAGGGTGGCTAAAGTGAGGATTTTTTTTAAAATAGGAAAGGGAGGACAGATACAACTTTCTGGGGCTGATATAAATGAATAACTTGGAAAAGTACCACTTGAAAGATTAGTGGTTATCTGAACCAGTAAGAAAAAGGTCAAGGGTAGAACTGTAGAGATATTGTTACCTCCAGTTTATCCACAAAAATAGTGAGATAAGCTACAAATGTATCTGTGGGAGTGTTCTGTGGAAGTTATTGGGAAGCTAGGGTAGCAGTGTATTTGTAGACAATTATCCGAGACCCTTAACTAGCAAGAATCCTAGTTGATTCTAGAATAAACAGTATTTACATACAGCACCAGCTTAAGCTAAACTTCATAAAGTGAACACTCCAGTTCCTGAACATGAGTGGGAATAGATATCTGCTTAACTCCTTTAGCAGACAAGCCCATAGGGTGCACAACAACTAGGTACTTAAGAGTTTCTTATTTCGAACTGTTAGATAAGCTGTCTCTGTTTGAAGGCTACCTTGATATAAAATTTCCAAACAGACTGATTCTTTCTCTGACCTTACAGGTCATTCTAGCAGGAAAATCTTAGTACCTAAAGCGAATGGTTCTATAATCCATTCCAAACTCATATTCAGTTTGGTCATTGAATGAAAGATTTTCTTCATACATTAATAAGAAGAAATAGCCACTGTTTATGCTGACAGTAACTACTGTTCAGAACAGTGTCAGACTTGTATCAGTGTAGATAATGGGCTTTTAATCCATAGTTCTAAGATGTTGGTTTTTTGTAACAAGCCAGTCCATCTTTGATGATTTCAAGTCAAAAAAAAAAAAAAAGGAAAAGTTACCAGCGAGCAAGTCTTCTGTATGTTTGTACTGATGTGATGGTACAACCACAGTGATATTTGTTATTTTCTGACCTTTCTATTTCTTTTTAAAGAAGGAAGAACATGGCTGAATTTCAGAACCAGCTTTTACGATTTATTGAACTCCTCAGCTGTTATATTTTAGATCCTTGAGACTTTACAAACCAGATGTAGGATAAGCCCCAATGTGTGTGTGTGTGTGTGTGTGTGTGTGTGTGTGTAATTTGTATGGTTTTTAAAGGATATGTGGTTGAATTCTATAAATGCTTTCAGACGTTAAGCCCACTGTTTTGTCATTCAGCATCAGTAGAACCATGAAGTTTTTTTGTTTCGTTTTTTATCTAATACCATTTCTTCAAGTATAGGAAAGAAGGAATAAATTAAGAAACTCCAAGTTTCTTAATTTAAGCCCCAAGTTTGGGGCTCTGGATTTCATTCTAGGTTAGGGAAGGCATTTATATCCTAAGTAATTTGCTGACATGAAATTTGCCATCGCCGATATTTCCTTTGTTTAACCAGTGATGATTTTAGTTTGAAAAGTCATTTAGTGTACTTGTATGATAACTAATTTCAATGAGTGTAACCTATGCTATATAGGTAAGTTCATACTTAGACTTCTAAGCAGTTTAAAAACACTACTAGTTCCAAGATAGTTCCTTATTTCTCCCGTGTTTGTATTCTTTGAATAGATTTTTAAACAAGTTTTTTTTTTTTTTTTTGATTGCACCAGGTCTAATTTGTGGCAGGCGGGCTCCTTAGCTGTGGCTTGCAGGCTCCTTAGTGTGGCATACAAACTCTTAGTTGCAGCATGCATGTGGGATCTAGGTCCCTGACCAGGGATTGAACCCCAGCCCCCTGCATTGGGAGTGCAGAGTCCTAACCACTGCACTACCAGGGAAGTCCGATTTTAAACAAATTTTAAAGTGTTAGCCCTTCAAAGTTTTTGTCTTTTTTATTATCTGCATTTAATTTAAGACATAACCCAGTATATCTATAATATGACAACATTTTATTAATTTTCAAAAGTAATTTGGTTCTAGAAATTGTTTCTGGAAAATTTGCTAGAATCTGCTATCTCTTTCTTATAGCCTATATTTCTACTCTTCCTCAGTGTGCTAGACCAGGAGTCAGCAAACTTTATGTAAAGGGTTCTGTTGTCAATCTGCTCAGCTTTGTGAGTCAGACAGTCTCTGTCACAACTATTCAGCTCTGCTATTGGAATGTGAAAGCAGCCACAGATGATACATAAATGAATGGGCATGACTGTGTTCCAGTAAAACTTTATTTGTAAAATCAGCTGGTAAACCTGATTTGGCCCACAACTATAATTTGCCAACCTCTGCATTAGACTTAAAGACCATAAGTGTATGCCTAGAGTAGATATATTCTTACCTTCTTTATAAATATACTTCCCGTGAAAAACAGACCCAAAGAGAAACAAAATAAAACCCTGCTTTTTGTTTGTTTGTTTTTTAGATCCATTACATGATATTCATTAGTCCCTTCATCATTTCCTTAAGGCCCTAGGCACATTGATAGAAACTTTCCAGGACAGTTATTTGCCTTAAAATGTACCTGACTAGGATGGTGGAAGAACCTCAATATATAAAGTGGATGCTACGAAGTCATAATTTTTCTAGGATTTAAATGTCACATTAGGTAATAATATGCAGAAGTTTATGACATCAAAAATAAGTCCACATAGAGATATATTAGAAAATGTTTATTTGAAACAATTGGGTTTAAAGTATTTAAATAATTTGACTTTGATATAAACAATTCTATTATAATTTTTTCCTTGAACTTATATATACATGTGCCTAATCACCATCTTTTATCCTGGTCCAACTTCCTCATAGAACCCAAAGCTAAAAAAGTCGTTCCTAGCAGCTTGAGAATCAGTTCCAACCCATGTATGATTGTGAGACAGATTCTGTTGAAACACGTGACATGTCTCTCTAAACCTAAAAGCTTCATTCAAAACTTAAGAGAGGAGGGCTTCCCTGGTGGCGCAGTGGTTGAGAGTCCGCCTGCCAATGCGCAGGGGACACGGGTTCCTGCCCCGGTCCGGGAAGATCCCACGTGCTGCGGAGCGGCTGGGCCCGTGAGCCATGGCCTCTGAGCCTGCGCGTCCGGAGCCTGTGCTCTGCAACGGGAGAGGCCACAGCAGTGAGAGGCCCGCGTACCGCAAAAAAAAAAAAAAAAAAACTTAAGAGAATCTTCACTTAGATGACTAGAAAACTCACAATCTCTATAAATTTAAGTGAATATTTATGGTTCTTATTTAGTTTTTTTTTTTAGTTTTATGATGGCTAGTGTTAATAAATAATACTTCATAAATAAGTAATAAAACTTCTCAGGTTTTCCAACTTGAGCTTGATAATTTTTTAAACCATAAAACTTGACATAATTGAAATTAAGTTATCAATATGTTTTTCAACATTACCGAAGATACTTATAAATTTCAAAAAACAGTAATTTGAATGAGAATTAGAAATTTATTGCTACTAGAATGGGCTCCATTTAGTAAATTTCCACTGAGAGAAATATGAATTCATTCTGATAAAGTTAGTGAATATAAAGTGCTTATTGTGAATTAAGAATTCTTCTAGGCTTTAGATATTTAAGTAATAATAAACCATGGACCTTGTACCCTGTCTTCAAGATGCTTACGGTCAAAAGGTAACTTTGACCTTTGGAAATAAGTTAACTTTAAATTTTTTTTCATTTGAGTGATTATCGCCCCCTGGGCACATAGTGGAGTATCCAGGAAATGCTTTTTGAATTAAATTAAGAGGATAAAAATAAATACTGTGAAGCTATTATTTTATGTTATCTATGATGGGGAACATCATCTTTTAATGACTTCCTGCTCCAAGCTGTACTTTTCAACTTTCTCCTACTCTGGCTGTTCCAAATGATCAAAAATATGTTAACTTGCTTTTTTTGTATAAGACACTGAACTATTTGTCCTATTTTTTTCCTCAATTGTGCAGTTAACTCCTAATTATACACAATAATAGAAATAAATTTGCCCCCCAAGCGGTAAATTACCAGTAATTCAGCCATAACTCTACAGTGTGCTGGGATTGACGTAGTTAACAATGTAGTGTCATGATCCTCATGTGACAGATGAGGATGGAAAACCATAATACAGGAAACCTTTTTCTAAAGGAAAAAAAACTATGGTTTCATTGACATAAAAGTAAAACAGTGGTTATCTTCCCATATTAAATTTCTCATACTAAAATTGTCTTCAAGAATTTGATCATTTCTTACCACCTGCTGCTGTCTTCATTATCCAAGCCACTTTTATCTCTTTCCTGAATTAAAGCAGCATCTTCCCAACTGACCTCCCAATTTTCCTTAAATCATTTTTTTTAATACAGGACAATCCCTTTAAATTTTAAGTCAGATGATATTCTTCTGCTCAAAATCCTCCAACAGCATCTCTTATCTCTGCAAAACCAAAGTCCTTAAAATGGCTTTCAAGACCCTTCTTACCTGTTTTCTGCTACCTCCCAGACTTCATCTTCCACTAATTTATCCCTCTAGCCTTCTGCCCTCTTTACTGCTCCTTAAAGATATCAAGCACCGTCCTGCCTCAGGGCCTTTGCATTTACTCTTCTCTCTGCCAGAGCACACCTCCCTTAGTACCCCTATAGCTAGTTTCCTTATATACTTTTCTCTTTGATCACATATCACTTTATCACTGGGGAATCTTTCCTGACCATCCTATATAAAATGGCAACATGCCCCATATTCCCCTCTCTCCTTTCCTGCTATAATTTTCTTTGAAACACTTACTACCATCTGATGTACTATAATTTATTCTTTATCTGTCTTACCCAGGAGAATTTTGATAAAACAGGGATTTTACTTATGTTGTTTATTGCTTTATCAGCAGCTCCTAGGTGCATAATAGATGCTCAGTGAATAGTTGTTGAATAAATGAACAAACTTAAATGATTGGCAATACAGCCATAGTTGTTCTTTCTTCCTGGATCATACTCATTTGACTCAGAGAAGGTATAAACAACATACTGAACAATCTGAAATTAACATATTCTTCAAGGAGAGCTACAAGTATATTTTAACTATCTATACTGTAAGATGTTTAACATGGTTAAACTTTGTAAAAGCTTTTCAGGGAGAAAAAAAAACCTCCAGTTTTTCATCAGAAAAGTGGAAGTGTTTTCTGTGGCAAAGATCACTGGAATTCTTCCCATTTACATAGGCATAGTCTTACTCTCGGTTAGATACATCACAGCTAGGAAGACCTGAATTTGGTTTTCCATGTGTGGACTTAGCATTAATAATTGTGATCCTGTATTCATATCTTTATTCCAATTTTAACAATAGTAACACAGTTTGGATCTTTTTAATATTTCAGTCTCAAATAACCAGTGTTAGAGCACCCCAGTGTTCCTCAAGATCACACAGCTGGGGTTTCCCTGGTGACACAGTGGTTAAGAATCCACCTGCCAGTGCAGAGGACACGGGTTCGAGCCCTGGTCTGGGAAGATCCCACATGGCGCAGAGCAACTAAGCCCATGCACCACAACTACTGAGCCTGTGCTCTAGAGCCATGAGCCACAACTACTGAGCCCACGCGCCTTGAGCCTCTGCTCCACAACAAGAGAAGCCACTGCAATGAGAAGCCCACACACCACAACCAAGAGTAGACCCCACTCACCACAGCTAGAGAAAGCCTGCGTGCAGCAGCGAAGACCAATGCAGCCAAAAATAAATAAGTAAATAAATTAATTTTTAAAAAAAGATCATACAGCTGTAAAGGTACTGTGGTACTGCTACATGCTTTTCACCCTTTATTCTTGTATTATACCCTGTTAACTATCCAACCTATGTATTCATTACAGCCACCTTTGTCTATAATCCACATAATCTCTTTTATGATGTACTAAATTCTCCAGCCAAAAGGCACAAAGAAGCAAATCACAGGCCCAACTTCTTTATTACCGAACAGTGCAGGAGCCACAGCCTACTTAGTTAAGATGAGCTCTCTTAAGTTAAGGATTGTCTCCTTAACTCTTGTTGCCTACTAAAATTATAACAAAGCCATCTCTGTAGAGGCTTACATGTTTATTTGAAGAATATGGCCAAAAATCTTTATTTTCCCGGTGGTGCTGTGTTAAACATAAAATGTCTGACCTGTAGATCAAACTGCACGTTATTAAGAAACCAAAATTGTTACCGAGCTAATTAGATGACAGAATTAGGTAAGAGTTGTTACCTGTTGGTAAGGTGTCAACCCTTTTCATTTTTTTTTACCATTTTATCCTAGACACTACAGAGCTATTTAAAAAGATGTTAGTTTTAAACGAAAATATTACTAGAAATACATAACTAAACCCCTTGTGAAGATAATTCACTTGCCAGCATATAAATGTTACTAGAATACAAGCATTTGGACTCTTAGCTTAGAATTGAGAAGTTGTAATAATGTTTTTGATTCCCTATCTGATCAACCTTTCATTTCATGTGAGGCTCTGGGCTTTTAACTGTGCCACTTGCAGATATGATTATAAAAATACAATTTAAGGTTGGTGTGTGGACATTAGGTCTCATCTATGCCAGTGAGTCATAACCTGGGTCTTCAAAATTAGTAATACAAAATGTAAATATTTCAGAAAACCTAACAAATTGTGTAATTTACTGAAATAAATTATCCATGCTATCAGATTTCTTTCACTAGAATTAGCTCAGCATGGCAGTGCTTCATTTTCCTTTTAATCAGAAGTTCTGAATGGGAGTTGCATGGCTTTTTTTTAACAGGGAAAAATATTCATTATAACTCAAGAAAAGTTTGGGAGACAAAAATCTTTCAGAATAGGAATTCAGTGTTTTGGGGTGGAGTAGGTAATAAAAGGTTTCACTGTTGGTGAAATGGCTAGGAAATGTTTGGCCTAGTTTAATTCCTGAGTTTTCCAGAAATGGAAACTCAGACTCAGGGAAATTCAGTGACCTCGCCTAAGCTCTCATGCTTCCTAAGAGGCAGAGCTAAAACCCGAATCCCTGTCTCCTGACTCGTAGTCTATGCTCTTTTTCATCATATGGTATGACGCCACAGTGTCTGGAACCTGAGCAGCTTATCTCATGTTACAGAGTACTAATGAGTGGTAGGGAGAATTATTCTGCCCTACTGTAAGTATTTGTGATAGAGATGCATAGAACAAGTAGCTTAACACATTTTCTTCTTTCAGAGTTTTGTGACTGTGTTTCCCAACCTGTCTGGTAAGGAACACTTGTTGGGGTGGCATATTGCCTTTACCAGTGAAGCATACTAAGTAAGCATTACTGAAACTTTTGTTTTGCTTTAAACTGACACTATCTCCCATCTCCTCCCCTGCTTATTATACCATCCTCATATATGTTTTCAAACTGAAGTATTACTTGGCTTTTGTTGAGAGTTGGTCACCAGAATTTAATGGTTAGAAATCATTCTCTTTTTTCTTTTCCTTTTTTTTTTTTTTTTTTCCCCCGGTACGCGGGCCTCTCACTGTTGCAGCCTCTCCCATTGCGGAGCACAGACTCCGGACGCACAGGCTCAGCGGCCATGGCTCATGGGCCCAGCCGCTCCGCGGCATGTGGGATCTTCCCGGACCGGGGCACGAACCCGTGTCCCCTGCATCGGCAGGCGGACTCTCAAACACTGCACCACCAGGGAAGCCCCCATTCTCTTTTTAAGATGGGTCTTTTCATAAATTTAGGATCTGCATGATTTCTTCCAGTGAGTATAGCTAAAATGAACTCTTCTTTGTTACTTGATCATTACAAATATGAGGCAGGATGATTTGGTAGATACTCAGTACTTAATTAGAGGTATGAAGTATTAAAAAATTACTACCACTAGCAAGAATTTTTACTGGAACAAAACATAGATTGGTTGCCAGAAATAACTTAATGTATAAGTTATTTAGAGTTTCCAGTTGCAGATTCTTGAAATGGCTCTGGGCTAAGTAAGATGCAGATGTTATTTCTGGTCTCTTTAAAAATAAATTTAAAATAGAGTAGAATATCATGGTACTGTTCCATTTCTCATAAATCGAAAGGATCTGGTACTTTCCAGCTCAGAAGAAAAAAATTACACAGGTCAAAGAAGAAATAAAAAACCGGGGAGCACTTTCCTTAAGGGAGAGCTAACTGGACCCAAGATCAAATTGTTTACCTTTATGGTTTAAAATAATAGCTTTGTTTGCTTCTAGTTTTTGTTTTGTTGTAACCTAATAAGTCAGTAGTGCAATGCCTTGTCCCAGTCTTGAAAGCTCATCAGAGTGCTGGTTTATTAAAGAATTTTAAAACCTGGATACTCTCCTCAACTTCTTTTTACCCGCAGACACACCATTAGTGCTGTGATTATAGAGCCATCTGCAGGAAAATTATCAAGTTGCAACATAGTTAATGAATCTCTTACCGTGTTATTTCAAGTGGTAAATGAGAAGTGACAAACTGCAATTCATGTGGGGAAAGAAATGGACAGCCAAGAGATGCAGGAATTACTAGGGAGGGGGACTCCCCACTTTAATTTTTCGAGGAAAACTGCTTTGTCATAGTTTATGATCAAGATAAACATGAAGTTTGCTTCATGTTTTATATATTCTCAGTAGTGGCAGTTCTATCTTGTTTGAAGGGGTATTTAATGATTGCCTTTTAGAAGCTTTGTATGATCTGTCAGTTCTGTTCATGTTGATGTCAGAGGGATACTATTTAGTTACCTCAGAAAGAGATTTATCTGCTTTTCTCCTCCAGGAGGTATGGCTGTTTTTACACATCCTCATTTTGGTCATATGGTTGTCAAAAGGGGAATTAAACAAGTGTTCTTTTGCCCTATAAATGCAGTTTATACAGCTGACTGTTTACATTGGCTATACAGATAGGTGTTTTCTATTTTGTTAAGCATTAAGCATTTCTAAAACACATGTTAGGCTTGAGATTTTTGTAAAGAGATGATAAGAAATCTGATGTTCTATGTCTGAGACAGATGATGTGATTTGTGAACTTTAGCATGAATTTTACTGAGAAGTGGTGGGGGGGGTGGTTGCTCCTCATTTCCAATCAATATCCAAGTAAATTGTGTACCAGTTTTCAGACCAATCTGTAATATAACTCTGATTATTGGTTTGGCTAGGATTTAGGTACTCACAACTAAGGCATAATTGGAACCAGTTTTTCAAAATATCACCTGAGGAAAGATCAGAAAACCAGGTCTTTGATTTTTCATCTTTTCATACAGTGGAAAGACAGTATTTGGAAGCCTTTTTACTGATTGATTAGTTATCAGCAAGATAGATGAGAGTAATATTGTTGAGTTAGAAGATGCATTATATGATTTCAGATAAATAGCATTATTATGTTTAAATAATAGGTACTGATTGTTAGTGGATCGGTTTGAGAGGGATGCATTATTTCACTAGAGTTTTATATTCTTGCTTTATTTTTTGCAAAAGTAAATTTTCTAAATTGTGAGAAAAATAATATTTCTAAATATTAGAAAAAGACCAGAAGACCAACTTCCTGAACACTTAGGAGTGACTTTATTTACAAAGCAGCATATACTAGAAAAATTTGCAATATAATGTTCAGATATAATACCTGGAATTTTTTGGTGTCTTACTGCGCATTTAGGAGACAGTATTCATTTACTAGTCATCTTTCTGCATGCTAAATAAGGAAGAGGAGACATTTTTGCTTTTGCTTTTGTATCTTCCTACTTGCAGATTCTCTTATTTATTATGCTCTTAAAACTATCCTCACCCCGCACCTCCCTTGCAACCAATAACGTATTAGTTATTTACTGAGTTTCGTAAAGCAGGAATATATAGAGTTCATTTGTGGAATTATTCACATGTGAACTTTGTTTAGCTTTGTTTTTCACTCTGAAAGTCTTATTTTCCAGGAATTGATTCACTTAGAAATAATGTTGAAACTTTTCATGAGGAATCCTATGAGTGGGTTTTAGATTTACTTTTCCAGCCAGATCTTTTGGCCTTTTGGGACACTGGAATGTTGCCTGCTTATTTTAGAAAAAATGTACAATAATATTAACCACTAACTGGCCTTTATTAATTAATTAATTCAACATGTGTAATTCAGTTAAATTGAAATTTTCTTTTAAAATTTTTTTAGAATTTTAAGTCACCCTTGAAACATTCGTGTTTAAGATAGTTTAAAAAACAGATTTGAGAGTTATAGCAATCCAAATATCAAGGATAAAGAAGAGCTAATAAAATAAATTAAAATATTGCATGGGTAACCCCAGGAAATTTTGCATAGCTCTCCGAGGATGATCTGTTTCCCAGTCAACAGAAAAATAAGAAGGAAATAAGGGCCTGGAATTTAAACTGAAGTTGCCAGAAGGTCTCTACCTAGTAGGTTTTTTGGAAACATTTTTTCCTAAATCTTCTGGAAAGAAGTAAATTGCTTAGGCAAAACACATCATAGCTTTTTCTTATCTAGTTTAGGTCTGTGCTTGATGATTGTTGGAATGGCAATAAACATCACATCCTGAACTATTGAAGGCAGGGAAGTATATTTTAAAATCAGTGAAATGCAGTAATCCTCAAACCAGGAATAATCAGTTTGCTAATAAAAGATGTATGGCTCCAAGTCATATTTTTTCAGGGTTCTCTGACATTTTCATTAATCATGTTGCCGGTGTGTACAGTAATGCCCATTTTGCTATAAAAGTTGGTGAGTTTTTAGATTGTTGGACTAGGTAGCATGAATATTGAGTCAGATCACATAATCTTAGAATAACACATAAGTGATTACGTAGAATTGCGGGTGGAAACAATTCAGGATAAAAAGTGCATGACAGTTCAGAGCTCCTGTGCAGGCTGCACGTCTGTCTGAAATCAGGTTTAAAAAGTGGCCCTGTCTCCAGCTGACTCGTTTTGTCAGACTGAGTCATAGGATTAACCCTTGACATGTTCCTTCAAAAAAAAGAGGCAAAGATTAAACAACTGCATTGACTAGAGCAGCACTTGATCCATCTATATGCATTTTTTTCCTGTAATATGATTCTGCTTAAGAAAAAAAATTGTGCTGCAGCTGTTACATAGATTAAATTAGATTTTTTTAAAAAAATATTTTTGAGGAAGAGAAAAAGGACTTTATCATAGAAGATAATTTGTAACTGTTAAAAATATGTCTACATCAACCAGTTTTACTTTCTTTTGGGTAAGGCAGACTTCAAAAAGATGTTATTTTGGAGTAGCAAACTTGAGGGACATTACCATAGCATACGAGTAAAATACGGGACTATTTTATTTAAATTACCACCAGTTTTCTTGATGATTTGCTGTTTTTGAGGAATAAATTTAATGCCATATGTATGTAAATGCCCACACCCCCCCTCACCTCTTCTCTCTTCCCTCACGTTTCTACATCCGCCCTCAGTATAGGCAGTAGTGTATACCAAGTGATTGTGTTGGGTACATGGTGGGGGGGGCTCCATCTTACATTTAAGCACATGTATGGATTTTGTATCTGTGTTTCTGAGAGGAGGAATGAAAAGTAGAAGCAAAAGCTTTTAATTAATTACTCAGCTCTGCTTAGAAACTATTATGTTTCAAAGTTCAGGTTTCAGGTTTAATAGCAAGTCTTATCCAGTTCCTTAATAAACTGCTTTAGAACAGTAAAAGAGTATTATGCTGTCTGGTTTTACTCTGAACTTTTTAAACTTGGATATTTGTTTATTACTTTCAGAATACCATATAGTTGCCTCTAAAATAAAGAACTGTTAATGAAATACTCAAATTTTCATTGTGCTTTAATAGCCAAGATTGCATAGTTGGATTTACATTATGCTGTTTGTTTTAACAAACATCATAGTACTCTCTCTTTTCTGGCAAGCCCCAAAGAAACAAGCCTAACTACTGTAGGTGGATTTTTTAAAATCAATATATAAAAGTTTTCTCAGGTTGAAGCTGAGCTTCCTACTGATTGTAGGAAGAAAATGTTGAAGTGCTTTGTGGCTGCCCTTTTCCCCCAGTCCCCTAAATTTCTATTTTAAAAGTAAGTTTTTGGGGGTTTTTTTATTCATTAAGGAAAAAAGGAAACTTTATTTTGGATGGTTGATTTTCCTTTTTTTTTTTTTTAAGCTGTTCTGTCAGAGAGAGACTATGTCTATAAAAGACTAAAATTTACTTGAATGGTTTTAAGGCATGGCATTGTTAATTGTAAGTCAACGCTTTTTACACAGTTCTCTAAGGATTGAAATGGGTCTTTGTGGTCTCTCAGGAGGGAGGAAGTTACAAGCCACTCTGCAGACTGGCATTTTAATGGTCTGCTGTACAGTGATGTTCTTTTGCAGCTGCTGCTTAGCCTTTTCTATATCTGGAGAGTGTGGGGAGGTTTTATTGTTATTCCAACACCATAAGCTTTTAAAACATTATGAACTTAGCTGGCCTTATTGTCTTATTTGATTTTATTGTTATATTTTAATCAATATTTTTCATAAAAATGGTGGGTTTGGGGGTCCCTTATAGAATATTCCTAGAATATTCCCTTAGAGCAGTTCTGCTTCATGAAAGGTGCCTTTAAAAAAGTGATGTGTCCCTTTTTTGCAGCTTGTGAGCTGTCCTCTGATTAACAGTTTTGTGAGAACCTGCAAGGCACAGGGAGAAGAGATAGTACAAAGAGGTTTTCATGGGGGGAAATGAGAGGAAAGAAAAGTTGCTATTCTGTTTTTCTGGGTTAGAATCCACACCAAAAGACAAATTGAAATTTTTTAAAATAATGAAATATGTTTGTGTGTGAGAAACAAAGTATTGGCAAAACAACGTCTAAGACCTTTTGACTTCTAAGTATAATGAATTTTTTAAATCTATGAGATGTTTATTCCCACACTGATTAGTTTTCCTTTTTGAGAAATTTGAACATTAACATAAAAATATGAATATATTAAGTGTTAGTTAAGAACTATAATGAACTTGGAGGAAAGACTTCCAAGAAATCTTTTTTAGTTTATTAGCTACAGTGCACATTTTGTCTATACATACCAGCCTTTCATATTTTTATGTAAGGGAAAACAAAACCTTGTTTGTTTTTTCTTTTTAATTATTGAATTGCTTAGTACATATTCTAGGAAAGTGCAGTCCATTATAAACTTTTAATTGGTGTTATGAGTGAGGAATTTAAGGAGCTTTATAATTGAAAACCTATATTAAATATTATGTTTTAAAAACATCATTTATTTTCAAGATAATTTTTTGAATTGTTGGAATGAGCTTTTTCATGAAATGTGTTCCTTTCAAATTTCTTTCCATACCGTTTTTATAACATAAAAAATCATGGTTTGTTCTAGCTAGTTTAGAGGTACTTACATGACAGGTCCGCTTTCTCCAGGAAGTGACTTTGTACAAGGCTTAACTGTTTAGATCCTTCTTGTTACACATGATTCAGTGTTTCCAATTCCTGATTGCTTGATCATGTGTTTATCATCGTTAGAAGCAACTGTAGGCCATGCCAGATGGTAATGTTGCTAGAGGTGTAGCAAGCTAGGTTTCCCTGCTACAAGTGCTCTAATTTAAACTAAAAATAGGTTAGCAGATCTGTCAGTTTGTCTTTCTTTGTAAGAGACATATATACTATATATATGACAATATTAATAATTCCTTGGGCTATTTATCTCCAAGACACTGTATCACTTTTTATTATTTAGCACTTGTGACTTGTATTTTTTTAAAATTCCAGAATTTGTCTTATTGGTATCCTCCACCAGTGTGAGGACTTGATAGAGATTGAAAGAGGTTACTTACAGCACAAACCCTCCCTCTCTGCTCCGTGAGTTGGTTCAGTCCTATTTTGCATAAGTTCCTTTTGAGTAGATCATGTGTGGATGCATAGTGCTGAAGACTTAACTCTGTTTGGCTGTGTGGATGTATGTCTTGGAGAGAAGCTGAGTGCATTAGCTGCAAACAGTAACATTTTCAAAATCAACATGTATTGTGCTTATCCTGTCCCTGGAATGGGCAGCAATTCTTTGATGTATTACTACAATGGAAAAACGGTAAGTCTTTTTCTTTGTTCAGATAGCTTCTAACTGGTTTAAGGGAAAGGAGGGTAGATTAATTACTTTTTACTAAA
This sequence comes from Grampus griseus, assembly GCF_964374135.1. Classification (NCBI taxonomy): domain Eukaryota; kingdom Metazoa; phylum Chordata; class Mammalia; order Artiodactyla; family Delphinidae; genus Grampus; species Grampus griseus. The sequence continues at coordinate 100,790,314 of NC_139018.1, forward strand.
ACCTGTGAGGTTTTGTTTTATCATATTCTGTAATACGTTAAGATTGTATGTTTCTTTGTAAGTATGGTTAGCAAAGTTGTCTTTGACACGGTTACTCAATAGTTTTTGGCTTTTATTTTTAAAATAATATAGAAAATAAACTTGAATTTGTGGGATATTTTTTTAATGCCTGATGTCTTTACTAGTAATGAGCTTGAAAGTACATTAGTTTTAATGTTTTCTTATATTGTAAACATATAATCTACATGTAAAATACATATATAACAGGGAGAGAGAAACAGGGAAGATTACTTGATGCTTTGTAGATAGAAGGGAAAGATGAAAGTCATCTTAGATATTCATAAAAATAACAAGTATGAAGCTCTGGGAATGATTAGGGAAGCAGTCAGCTAGTGAGGGCCGTATTTCCTGTTTGGAGTTTCAGGTCCGGAGCCTGACTTTACTCAGATACCATCTGTTTCCAATCAAACTAGAATTTTGACCCTGTACAGATTCATAAAATAAATCACTATTTTTCAAAGAGTGCATTTATACATTTTCCAAAGAATGTATTTCTGGTCGATTTATAGCACATGGTTAGATGTTTTAAAATAATACCTTTCTGTGTTGCTAAGTAAAACTTCTCTGTTTTTTAAATTAATTACTCTGTATTAATTACTTAGTATGTTTCTACAAAAATATCTTTAAGTCAGAGGATTTTGTGTATTCTAAAAAGAAGGTGAACTTCTGGAATATTCAATAGGACTTGTCTTTATAAGATAGTTGATAAACATAAAAATGTTATACTAGTGAATAGCAATCTTGGGTTTATGTCAGGAATACAGTATTTTCCTCCTCAATTTTTCCAAAACAATGTATTAGCTCAGGTGTTTTATTAAATACATAAATGACTTTAGCAATTTTTTTTGGTCAGGAGTAGAGGCATTTTTAATGTTAATGTTTGAAGTTATAAAAAAAATTAATCACATTTTCCTAAAATAGGTATAGAGTCAGTTATGTTGGTCCCTTCCCTTTTTATCACTTGAAAATGTTTTAAAGTAGCATATGACTTTAACCAGTGTACGTGAGAACTAATGAAAGCACTTTTTCGTTCTCTGACTGCTTTGGTAAGGCCTCTTTGGACTTCGTTAGCATTTGGTTCTTAACTTTTCAGTAAGCTTTCTTACTAGATGACAATCAAGCCAAAATATCCTTAAACTCATTAAAAAGTATGTGTTCACACTAGCCATATAAACAGAGCTTTGGAGAATGTGAGAGGTAGGTTTAGATGGGTGGTATAAGTGAAATAACTTGATCTCTATGTAATTTCCTTGGCAACTGTCTTTCAAATGTGAAAATTTTTTCTTTTATGTCCTATTCTAAGTGAAATAGTCTGTTTGAAAATGGTGTGTGTGCAAGTTTAGTAAAATTAATCATACAGGACCCCTGAAGCAGAGAGACTATAACTCAGATTGAGTTTAGATTTTATTCTTTCAAGAGCACAGATCACTCTATTACAGCATTTCTCTTTGTTCTACATTTAGGGGTGGAGGGGTGGGGAACAGCTTTGATCGTATTAAGTATTTCCAGGCTTACGGTAGATGACATGGCTGGTATGTTAGAAAAGTGTAGCCTGAAAGTTGATAGCCTGTGCTTGATATAGGTCAAAGGTGACTTTTATGTTCTTGAAAAATGCGTAAAGGATGATATATTTTCTTAGTCCTCTGTATCATAAGCGCTTAGTCTTATATGTGTTTTACTTTTACCACATCTAGTTTATTATTGTTCTAACTCTTCAATAAGAAAATCGTATAGTATGTAATTATATTATCCAAAGACTATGGTAAATACTTCATCTTTGTATATATTGGGAAATGTCTGCCCATCAATGCTTTATAGTAAAAAGTAGCACTTTAACGTTGCCAGAGTCTAAGTGAAATGTATTTCCTCACTTGAGTTATAGAATTTTTGTATAATTCTCATAATGAACCAGTTAAATTTAAGCTCACTCTTTAACTCCATTTTATCAATTTATCTTAAGATGATAGGACAGATTTATATTTTGAATATTAATATTTTGATTTCATTTTTAAGATCCTTTTACGGGTATTATGAAAGAGTGAGAAATCCTGAGTGATACTGGCCTTAAAGAAAATGCTTTCCTTTTTTTTTTCCGGTTTTTATTTTTAAATTTTCAAGTTGATTTCCATATATTTAAGGATGCTTGGGGTAATTTAATAAATAGACTGAACAGACTCTAGGAAAAAAGAGATTAATAAGAGAAGAGCCTTTTCATATTTTGTTATTTAAGATTATGTGGCCGTATTGTACTGTTGGAAATATAAGAGGCTTGGGCATCTATGTGCAGAAAAGAAAAGGCAAAAAGGCAAAAATGTTAACCCTGTTTTCCCCACTATCAGAAAAGAGAAGGGGTTAATGCTTTATATCACATGTAGCTTTTGTGTAGCTGTATTATGTGCCATGTTATAAGATATTAATATGTGTTTATGATAAATAGGGGACTTAAAATCACTTTGAATATTATCTATTTTTTTGAACTTTGAAAAATAGCAAGGAATAATGGATTTCTGAGATTCCTTACTTATAAAGAACTTGGCCTGCACTCAGTTTTCTCATTGATATGACTCAATTGTGTCCTTTATGCCGAAAGGTAGAAAGTCTTAGAGGTAAAGGAAGGAAAGTTTTGGGAGGAGAGGATTCCTGTTCTCTTCACCTATCTCATCAGCCTCCATTTTCTAGGCCTTGAACTGAAGATGCTATAAAGTGTTCCAGGTATAAAAATTGCAGCAAGTACAGGCATGATGCTCTTTTCATTATTTCAGGGGATTATTTTATTATTAGAGACAACACAGAAATCCAAGTTTTAAAACTCAAGCTTAGAAACACATTTTGAATATTCACCTTCTTTGTATGGAATCTGGGAAAGAAGAGACAGGAACTAACATGATCATAAGGGCTACTCTGTGTCAGGAACTACGCTGGGGACTTTATGTTTACCTCATTTAATTCTCATAACCACTCTGTCATTTAGCTGTTACTAGCCTCCTTTTATAAGTAAGGAAAAATTGGTGCTGGGAAGTTAGGTAACTTGTTTAAGCCCCACCCTGCTAGTTAAATATTGAGGCCAGAACTGAACCCAGGTCTGTCTCCTAAGAGCAGGTTTTCTCTTTTCTATCATCCAAGGACAAGTAAACTAGTCTCCATAGCAGAGGGCCAGATTTCACTTATCCTTACTACTGGTTGTATCAAAGTACTCCGTTGGAAAGAAAATGTCACTGAGAAAAACACTAGGCCATTCTTACAAATAAATATGTTTTGCATGTATGATCAGACTTACAATTTTATGAATACTAATTGATATGGTCAGTCAAGCAGCTTTTTACTAGTTTCTATTTAAGATGAAGAACTTAAAACTATCCTAGATATGTTTTTAAATGCAGGAAATTAGAAGGCCTCTTCTAATAGAACTCGTAGTAGTGAAAATTGGTATAGCCATGGTTTTGGCACCTGCCTCCCCACATAATTTGTATTATCATAAGAATTAGAGCAGCAAGTAGCTAAAATTGCGTTGTAAATACTTCTAAGATTTATTTTTCAGATAAACATTTTCAGTTAATAAAAGCACAGAAACCAATATGAGAGTATATAGAGCTACATTTCTGTTCCGTTGGGGATTTACTGCTAATTAACATGAGAGAGGAAAGTATATAATTAATTAACTCGAATTTCCAGGCTGGCTATGGGCCCAGTAGGGTTAAATCTAACATTTGTATGATGAGGAAAACATGAAGTCATTTAAGCATTCTCTGAAGTTAGAATGCTAAAGACATTGGATGACAAGGAGTTTAGCTTAAATCTGCTTTGATTTTTTTCCCTTTATCAAAAATGTATGAGACGATATTCTAGATATGAATCCAAGAAGGTCTTTTTTTCTTGATTCAAGTGAACACAAATACCAGGAAGTTAAGCCTCTGCCAGGAGAATATGTTGTCACGGGTCAGGTTTATTAATCTTTTAGAAGGAAATTTATGTTCCTTTCCACTAGCTCATGAACATATTGAAGAAAGGGATCAGGTGCTGTATTGTTGGGTCTAAATATTTTTAAAATGTAGATAGCGAAGAAGTGACACTCATTGATTTGTTCAGTACATTATCCTAGCATACAAGTTTCAAACCCAGTCCCTTAAAAATTCCATGGTTTATCTCTCAGGAAAAAAATTTGTGCTTATTATAAAAATGATACTGGTTACAATAAAGAACTGATAAAATACGCCCAGTGATGTTAAGATTAATTAAAATGTGTTTGACTTACCTAAGAAGAAATTCTCACACATGAAAACCACTATTACTCAACTATACTTTTTAGACAGCAGCAGTAGTAATTGATTTTAAGCTGCTTTGTACTGAAAGCTAGAATTCTTTTTCTTATCGTTGTTAGAAAGGAAATTTTACATTATTTCACCCCAAATCGCTCTCCGGAAATTCTTGGGAAAAGATATTGGTCCTTTTATTTATGAGTGTTGAAAATATGAACATATATATATGCCTTTTACAGAAATTTCAGTTGTGTTTTTATCAGGCTAACTAATTAGATGAAAAGAATCTTTCATGGATAGCTTGTGTGTCCCTTAGTTAGTCCTACTTCAGACATTTTGCTTTATGATGCCTTTTGGTTTCAGTTCTTACAGTATTTAGTACTGGAACTATATAAATATTCCTCCCCCCCCATAGGCTTGGAATTACCATAAAAACTTGAGTAGTAGGTTGGACTTTACGGCAAAATTTACTACATTTATGTAATATTAAAATACTGAAAACATTGAGATATTTATCAAATCTGTCATTTGTTTAAATATTCTTGGATATTAGGAGATTCTTAAATTAGACTGCTATTTCATGTACTTAAATTTTTAAATGTCTTTTTCTTTTGGGTTGTGCTGGTTTTAATTTTGATTAAAGAAAGAACCAGGAAAGTGGGAAGCCCTGAATTTCAGAAACTTTAATATTTTGACATTTATGTTAAAGATATGCTTTTTCTCTAAGTTTATGCATAAGGTCAGTATGCATAGAAAACAGTGGATCCAAAATGATCAGAAAAATCAATAGGGAATAGTTTTTAGGAAATTTCTTTAACCTTTAGTTAAATTTAAATTTAACTAAATTTAAATTTAGTTAAATTTCTTAATCTAAAATTTCTTTAACTTTTACTTACTTAGCACTCTTATCTCAATGAGTCCAATTATTTAAAGCAGAAATTTTACTTACTCTTTTTTAAGCAGCCTCTTTTTAGTAAATTCAGGTCCCACAAAATGCAGCGGTAGAAGGAAACTGTTTATGTATATTATTGTGTATGAAACTTGCATAGGTTGACCAGCAGTAACTAAAAAATTCTTATAATAATTACCTAGTTTTTCTTTCTTAGTTTTTGAGTGTTGACCCTTAAATGTGCCTACTTTTAAAATCAGTGGCCCAGAGGTTTAATTAGATTTTAAAGCTAGAATTTGAGTTGGGTTGGGGTTTTCTTTTTTTCCAGTGACCTGAACTGTTTTGTTTGTTTGTTAGTTGTCAGGTTTTAGATACTCAGCTAAATCTTGAAAAATTTTTATTGCTTAATACAAAATATAGTTACATAAAATGAGATAAATTAAGTGTATGCTCCTGAATATAGTATCACATTTTTATTTTAAAATTATGATGGTAGGGTAAATTAGCCAAATGATTTTGTTTTGCTTTATTATTTTGGTAAGTTGATAAAGATTATGCTGGAGATGATTTATGCTATTAGCATAAACTTTTCACACATTGGAGGTTTAATGTTAGCATTAAAGTGTTTAATGGTATTTAACATATTGGAACTTAAAGAGAACTGCTAGTCAAACCATCTTGACAAAAGCTCTAATAGAAGCCTAAACATAATGAAATATCGGTAATAATTTCTGTGTTAGAGCATGTTCAGAAAAATTTATAAGCTTCTCCGTCTTTCTTCTTTCCAAATTAGATAAAGGTGTTCCCAAAATGTTTAAGAGTTTTGGTTTTCGTTTCATAGCCTTTGGAGTTTATGAGACTCCTAGAATATTTCTTTCAAAATAATTTATCTAATTTTAAACTCGTGGGTAAGGAAGAGTGATTTCATCCTGTATTGTTCAATATAGTAACCTGTAGCCACAAATGACTATTTAAATTAATTAAATTAAAATTAAAAATTCAGTTTCTCACTTGTACTGTCCACATCTCAAGTGTTCAGTAGTCACATGTAACGAGTATCTCCTGTATTGTACAGACAAAGGTACATTACTGTCTTTTCAGATACAGAACATTTCCATTATTACAGAAACCTATTGGACAGTGCCCGTCTAAAGCATTCCTCTCATTTTCTGTGGAAGTGTATCTTAATTAAGATATCTAGCGAGCTATTGTCACATACTAAAGAAATTTCCCAATTCATTTCCTCATCATTTAGAACATTTAAAGATATCAGGTACCACACAGGCTTTGGATCTATTTTTAAAAGCATAGGGAATGGCATCATCTTTTAATTCATCACTAGATGTGACAAGATAAAAAGAAAAAAATATCTTTTTAGCAGAAGCTTCTACTTTTTTTCATCTTTGCTGAACAACTGTCAGAAAATCATGCCTTTCTGCCTTGCAGAGATGTTTCCAATATTAATTACAGGAAGGATGCACTGAAATCAAGAGCACAGTGCACACCTCCAGCCTCTAAAGCTAAACAGAGTGGACTGCCCTGAATTGGGGTGATCCATATGACTAAACTGAATCACCCAAGCAGGAAAAAAAGGAATGTTTTTGCTAACTTGACTCCAATTGGTTTTATGAGCTAAAACATTCCAAGGATAATTGTGTAATCACTGTATAGAGTAATGTAAATATTCATCCCTGAAGTACTCTGTCACTCTTAAAAAGTAAGTTTGGGTTGATGGGATGAGGACAGTAGAGATATTACTGTGAATTTATTCTTTTCAAACATACTTAACAATGAAAGGAGAGGTATCTGTTAGATTTTCAGTTATATTCGTTTAAGTTGAGGTAAATGTTATGGTTCTGTTCACCCAACACTCAAAATTTCTCTCTTTTCCATTCCTGGAGGAGAAAAATTAAGTACTTGAGAAAGAAGGACATTCCCACATGATACCTACTTTGAACCTGACATTCTGAAATGGAGGCTAGAATTCTAAAGAAAATTTCTAATTACCACATTTCAATAGAACATCTTAAATTACTTAATTGTACTTTTTCTGTTTCTTTTTAAAATAGTGTGACTCCTGGTAGATTTTAATCACCTTAAGCACACATATTCCTTTCTCTTAATTTTGTTTGTTGTGATACAAAATCATATTTAAGATTTAAATGTGTGATTAGATCATTAACTAGGAAAAAACTGGCATCTATGTGCAGGTGATCAGATGACATAAGCAGTCTGGTTTTAATTTGTGGCCAGTACTGATTGTAACTAAAAGAGACTTGCTCTTTTTGTGGAATTGGCTGACTATTTTCCTACATCTGGAGTTAATAAAGTCTTTGAGACCACATCAGTTGTGCTTTGCCGCAAGAACTCTTTGATCTGAAAAATCGCAACTGGCACAACTGCTGCTTCATAACATTGCATCTATGTTTTTGCAAGCTATGGTTAAGATACCAAAAGTAAAGTTTTTTGTCGTGTGTTAGAAATGCTGTTAGATGGGCCTCTTTGAGAACCATGGTTTTCAAAACATTTTTATCATGATAAAAACTTTGAACTTATGTTAGTAAATAAATGATAAACTTATAGTTATTTAGAGTTTTTACCATTTTCATTTATAAGATCTATTCTTTAAAAGTCCATTTATCTTTTTCAAAGTCTATTTATAGAGACTAACATTAAAAACAACTTTGCCCTAAAATGAGCCCTGTGTTCTCAATACAGCTTCAAAATTTTTACATACGAGTAGGCAAGCAGGCAAGCCTCTTCTTCGTGTGTTTTATCTTGGTTTTCTTGCTTTCCATGATAGTCATCAATTAACCATTATCTGATCAGCATATTCTCCTTTATTTACAGCGATTTGTAAATCAGTAAAGTCAGCAAAAGTTCTTTTGTAAATCAGCAGAAGTTCTTTGCTTTTATAATTGCATACATTTAAAAATTTTTAAAGTGTAAGTTTATCTTGTATGGAATATAGTGAATTGAATAGAAATAAGGATAAAGAAATATATATTGGGAGATTATATATAAATTTTAACTGACAAATTATGTAGATTTTTTGTGTGAAATGACACATCAAAACTGGAGTTTTTCATAAGTATCATTGGGAGGTTTACATACTGTTTCAATCTAAAAGCTAGATAGAATTAGAGAACTTTATATTGTATACTTTCAGATCAGTGATGGTATACATAGTAAATAAGCATTTGTGACAAAAACATGTTCTAATGCTGTCTTCTAAATTTTATTCTCATTTGTATTTTCTTTCTACATCTCGTTTTTGTTGTTTGTGGTTTCAGCATAGTTTGGGAAAAATCTGTATATTATAAAGGGGACAGAGGACATCTAGCTAAAGCTAAATTTTGATGCTGAAACTTGATTAAAAGAAAAAAGTACAAAATTCCTTTCCTGAAAACTTTTCCTGCCTATCAGCCTATCTAATACATTGCAAACACATTTGTGTATATCCAGTTCTTTCATTCTAACTCTGTCTTTATGTCATAGCACCGAACTAGAAAAATATGTTTAATATGTATAATGCATAATCTCCTATCTAGGATCCTTCTGGGTAATTCTTAGGAATATATCTTGTCCCAAACTTTTCAGGTACCACAAGTGTGTGTTTTCTGCTCTAGGATATAAGAAGTAGGAAACTAACCTGAAAGGCAGTCCATTAAAAAGACACACCTGTGCTTATAGTAGCATGGCTAGCAAGAACACTAAAAATTGACTTTTTAACCTTTTATCTAGGGTGAACTGTATATAAGTAGGATGATGTCAGACAAAAACTATAAGAAATAGCAGTTTGAGTACTAAACAGGCACAATATGTAGCAGTGTAACTGCTCTTAATAAGAATTAGAAAGATATTATTAGCTAATACGTAGTGAGTGGTTACCATGCTAAACATTTTCAAGCCTTCTGTGCGCCTTAGCCATCTTGAGGGATCCAGGTTGTTTTTGTGGGTTTTGTTTGTTTTTTTGTTTGTTTTGGGGGGAGGTTGTTTTGTTTTGTTTTGGCCGAACGGCTTGTGGGATCTTAGTTCCCCAACCAGGGATCAAACCTGTTTCTTCATCATTAAGAGGGCAGAGTCCTAACCATTGGACCGCCAGGGAATTCCCTAAACATTTTGTATGTATTATTTCATCTAATCTTCCCATCAACCCCTGCCCCCCCATGCAGGTAATGTTAGCACCATCTTACAAATGAGGAAATTGAGCCTCAGAAGGTTAGGTAATTTGCCAGGAATCTTTACAGTTAGTTAATGCCTCAGAGAAAGAATAAATGACAGTTTATGTAAATAAAAAATTGGCTCCCATTTTAATCTGTGTGTGCTTCCTCCACTTTTTTATTAGTGCATAGGAATGTATACTTGATAAAAATATCAAACTGTGTGGAAAGGCATAAAGCAAACGTCTTCCTCCCCAGTTATAAGTCCAGAGGTGTAACCATTAAGTTTCTTACGTGTAATTCCAGAAATCTTCTGTGCTTATGCAAAAAATATGTGGATGCTTTTTTTTACGCATCCTCCCATAATTTTATTGAGCTAGTTACTTTTTTCCACGTTAAGTGAACACTTTGAATTTTTATTTTGGATTAAAATTTAATAGTTGTACCCTTATCAGACTAAACAAAAGAAATACGTTTCATACACTGCTCACAGTAGGACACCTTTCCATTCTTCCTGACTCCTGGTTTACTTTTACTTTAACAGACCATGTATCACCTTAAGTGTTACTTACTTGTCTTCCTTCTTGGTTTCAGTAGTCATCATGAGAATGGTTTGATCATGTTTTGATTATTACAGTTATTTGGATGCCCATTTAGTTTTCCAGAGAAATGACAGAGTTGGCCATTTGCCAATTCAAAATGTTCATACTTTGTTTATCTGAAGCAAAGGTTTACCACAGGAAATTAATACTGCTCTGACAGATTAAATGAGCCTTTCCTGAAAGCTGTGCCAGACTTGAAAATTTACTTGAAATTAAAGAATTAAAACCCCTGAGCAGAACTTGGTTTAATTTTGCCAACCCTACTAAGTTAAGGAAGTTTCTGAACAATTGTGTTGTGCCTTTCACAGTTAACTTTTAATAGTCATAAAGAATAGTAACATTTAGTCTAACTCATTTTGATTTTGATAAATCTTGTAACAGTGAAAAGAATGGATTTTATGAACAAATTCATAAAATAAAACAAATTTTATTTCATGCTGTATTCAAAAGACATTAGTTTCCACTATCACATTTTGAATCGTGAGCCTATATGGATTTGTGTTTTGTAAGCAAAGTCAACATTTGTGACTTTATTCAACCACCTGATGTAATTGTCACACAAAGATGCATTACAGGGATATTTAGAATAGTTTTTTCTCTAGTAATCAGCTAAAAACAAACAGGTAGATAATATCCAAGTTAGACGTTATTTATGAGGATTTAGGCCGTTTGTTTGGATTTGTGGTAGGCCTTTTTAGATATTGGATAGGCCTTTTTAGGCCCTTCAGGAAATGTAACACATTTTACATAAGTGGTATGACAGTCATTTACATTTTAATTAAATTTCCTGTTTAATTTTAAGGTATATGCACCATCCCCAAATTCAGATGACTTCAACCGTGAATCTCCTAGTTATCCATCTCCCAAGCCACCAACCAGTATGTTTGCTAGCACTTTCTTTATGCAAGGTAAGTACTGCCAAATAGTTGTCAAGTACTACAACAGTTATCTCTTGTATATTAGCTAATATTTTAAAGTTGTGAGGAAAGAGAATATCTGTATAGAAGTTCAGACATTTTTTATCTAGATATGTTTGGCTGAAGCAAATTAAAATTTAGTTTTAAAGTTTCCTATTGCTAATTATTGCTGACTGCAATGTAGTTGGATTACTCAGCGAAGCATCGGAGTGCCCATCTAATATTGATTGAATTTATAAAGGACTTCAGTTGAGAAAAGTGAGTAAAGCTGCTCTTTCTCATTTTAGGATTTAAATATATAAAAGCTATTAACAATTTTAGTTTCTTGTTTAAATTACAGATTCATATCACCCCTAGAATTATCAGTGCAAATAAAAAATGAATATCATAGAACAGAATAAGACTTTAAGAGAGAAAAAGTGTTGCACTTCCTTTCATTCTTGTTAGCAAATCATTTTTATTTGGTCTTCTGTGGTTTTGGACTATGGGAGCAATAAATTACTACATAAATGGTTCCTTGACTTTACATTGGTGAGTGAAGTCATTGCTAACACATTTCTTTTGAAGGCTGACTATAATATAGTCATTATCCATTACTTAGGTTCTCTGTAAGAGAAACTTCTTTATTCTAGTTTGAGAATGTTTGGTATAATATACATTGCTTATAGATTAAGAACTTTTTGTATATGGGTATACCATTTAACCAAAAGTTAAATCCAACCTATCTCCAGATTTGGAATTTTTATTGTCCTCCCTGATATGAATTTAGGTCTTGTGAGGATTTTTATAATGACCTGCCTACTACAGTTTCAATTACTTTTTCTCCCTCTAACTATAAAGCTTTTTTCCTTCATTTAACATAGTAACTATACAGTTTGGAGGGAAGAAAACTAGATGTAAGACTAGGTTGGAAAGGGAAAGAAAAACCTATCTGGAGGGTACCCTTTGAATTTTTATAGCATCATCAAAATAAAAGAAAAAATATTGGCTAAGGAAAATTTTATATTTCTCTTTTTGTCTTAGATGGGACCCACAATTCTTCTGACCTTTGGAGTTCATCAAATGGGATGAGCCAGCCTGGTTTTGGTGGAATTCTGGGGACCTCCACTTCCCACATGTCTCAATCCAGTAGTTATGGCAGCCTTCATTCACATGACCGCTTGGTAGGCTGTAACACATGACTAGGGTGCAGCAACACTTTGTCCTCACTTGTGTTTCTTTTGGATTACAAGTGTAAGATTTGATTCTGCCAAAACTTCTGAATTTTGAAATACTTCTAGGCTTACTTCATGCCTTTTGAAAAAGTAAATGACAAGAGTAGTGCTCTTCAGCTGCTAATTTATGATGTTCTTTTTAACCTGTTATAGTAGTTGCCCAGTTATATGTGCATATTATTCAGAAAATATATTTAATAGATCATGTCTCTTTCCCCCTTTCTTTAGAGTTATCCTCCACACTCAGTTTCACCAACAGACATAAACACAAGTCTTCCACCAATGTCCAGCTTCCACCGTGCCAGTACCAGCAGTTCACCTTATGTTGCTGCCTCACACACCCCTCCCATCAATGGATCAGATAGCATCCTAGGTGAGCTTTTTTAGGTTGGCAAAACTCCCTAAAACTGAATTTGGCGATTTATAGTGAATCTCATATTTTTGAATACATATATATATATTTTTGTTCTTTTCATATTTTTTTTTCCAGCTTTATCGAGATACACCATTGACATATAGTGCTGTATAAGTTTAAGGTGTACAGTGTAATGATTTGACTTAAATACATCATGAAATGATTATCACAATAAGTTTAGTGAGCATTCATTATCTTATATAGACACAAAATTAAAGCAATAGAAAATTTTTTTTTCTTTGTGATAACCCTTGATTACTCTCTTAACTTTCCTAAATGACATACAGCAGTGTTAGTTATATTTATCATGTACATCCCCAGTACTTACTTATAACTGGAAATTTGTACCTTTTGACTCAACGTATTTTTTAGTATTGAGTTTAAAAATGAAAGAAAGGAGGAAAAGAAACTTTCTGATTTTCATTAATGTACAAACTGGTAAGGAACCCACCTTTACTTTAGCTTACTAAATACAACACATGCAGAGTATTTGCAGGTTTATTGTGACAGATGTGCAACAACAATGGAGAACACCATTGAAATAATGGCAGAGTGCTAAAAAAGCATGCCTCCTTGCCTGCTAAACTTCTTAATTTGTTTTCCTCTTTGAAATATTCAGGAACCAGAGGAAATGCTGCTGGAAGCTCACAGACAGGTGATGCACTTGGAAAAGCTTTGGCATCTGTAAGTATTGAATTTACATATTTTGCTGAATGATTTTTACACTGCTGAATGCAGTGGTTAGATTTTGTGGGCAGTATGCGTCATAGTTAAAGGGTGTAGTTATAACAGGACCACTTCATTACTCATTTAGAGCTATTTTCGGTTTGTATTGATTTGTACTGCCCTTAAAATAATTCACAAGAACACTTTCCCACCCTATTCCCACAAGAACTGTCCTTCTACTTTCCATTTAAATATCTGTTTTTGTCTTAATGCAACAGATGTAGGGAAAAGAAAAAGAAATTTGGGCATTTTGAAATCTAAAGCACAGATTACTGAGGTTAATAGTTAAATCTGTTTATTAGTTTTAAACATATACTTTGTGAGTTGCCCATTAAAATAAGTCAAGTGGAACCAAGAAACATAACTCAGTTATTCTTCTGATCCAGAGAAGGAAGTGCTTTTATAAGGATTTTTTTCTAACATGGAAGGTATTTTATATATTTTTTTTAAAGGAAAGAATAAGCATCTGCTGCTGATTCATTTAAGACATAGGAGATGAGAGCCTTTCCAAAAAGGAAAAAAACAGATTCATTGAAGAACCCACGCTAAAATGAGTAAAACTAATTTGAAGGAATCCCATAGTATTTTCCTCAGCAAGTAGTTTACATCACACCAGAATGTTAATGACAAAGCAATGAATTGCTTTAATAAAGGCAGTGATCGGTTTTAATATATATGATCCTTAAAACATTGAAACGAAATCCACTCTTTTGGGAGAACATTTACCGGTAGTCCATAAAGATTCCAAATCTAATTATTTAAGAGGTACTTCTGCTTTGTATTTTCTAAAGTTTCTCCTTAGGCTTTTTCTTCCTTCCTTTTTTCCTCCTGAGTGATATGCCTCTCAGAATTTTTAGAGTTGTCTTACTTATGTCTTACTATGAAGTGCAGTTAACTCTGTCAAACACATTTGCTGCTGTTCATGGGAAAGGCAGACCACTTAATGTGTGAATAGTAGGAAGCAGCTGTTGAAATTTAAAGAGATAAACCTCTTTGTGAATGGTTTCTGTAAATAAATGTTACTCTAGAGCAGTACACGTTTCTTGAGAAATGAAGCCAAGTCAAATTCATCTACCACATAGTGGTGGCTCACACAAAATAGAGCTCAGTAAATGTTTGTTGAATTCAGTCTTGCATCATATGACAAAAATGATGATGATGATAACAAAACCCACAAAAATATCATCTGTAATTTGTATGCTTACTAGGTGCTAGGCACTATACTAAGCATTTACATGCGTCGTTTCATTTAATCCTCAAGAAAGCCCTGTGAGGTTGGCATTATTATTCCCACGTTACAGATGAGGAACTAAGGTTTAAAAGGTTAAGTAACTTTGGCTCAGAAAGATTAAGTAACTTGCCCTAGGGATCACCAGGCTAGGAAAGGTAAAGCCTAGATATTAGATTAGATCTGATCTAACTAGCTTCACTTCCAGAAAGACAGTGGTACAGTGACTGTTATTTTACAAGGTGTTGATGAGGATTAAAGGGAGTGGTCTCACTTATTCTGGACTCACTCCACATGATGTAAACGACCTACTTTGGAAGAAAATTATTCTATAATATTAAATGAGTGCCTCCCAGGTATTTGATTGACTTGCCAGTTCCTTCTGCTGATTCTGTAAGAATCCAGTAGCAGATACTTCACAGGTAGAAAGACAAGTAACATTTGAACTTTCGATACTAAGCAACTTAAAAAAGTATAACCTGCATTTCAGGGGCTTTTTTCTCAAAAGTTTTTGTTTATTTTATTCAAGGAAGACTTCCATAAAGGATCCTTGGCAGATAGGCAGGCAGGAATTTGTGATGTTGTCAGTAGTCCTCCAAGCTCCTTTTCAGTTACCGTTCAAGTCCTTGACTATTCTGCCATATTATGACCAACATACTAGCTAAACCAATTGGCATTTGGAAAAGAAGATCTAAATTCAGTGTGAGTGGAAGCCAGGGGAGAATGTTTAATCTAGTTAGTGGGTGGGCTTTGGTTGTCATGGAAACTCAGCTCTGTCATCCTGTGTTGTTACTAGGCAGGAGCAGCCAGGTCATTCCATAAATCATTTCTGTCATAGCTGATGGTGATGCATTCCATCTGCTCCATCACTGCATGCCATAGTCTGCACACTTCAGATCCCTTCCTTCAATCCATCTCCTGCCCCACTCTGCACCAGACACCTCCCCCAAACACATTCTTTCTCTAACTTCCATTACAAACTCACATTCACTTTAGTGCTCTTAGAATGTCCTGAAAAACAGACAAAAAATTACATTGGGGATAGGAAGGATTAGAAGAGATGAGGAGAAGGAATTTTATGAGGATTACATTTGAGAGTCTGACATGCGTCTCAGAATTTGATGTTAGGTATTACAGATCTTTGGAAATGGTGACCATGAGTATTTGAAATTTTAAGTTCTATAGAATGTGACATTTTAAATACAGCATCTAGGTTTAGATGGAGAAATGCCATGCTATTGTCATTAGAAGTTATTTCTAATAGCTCCCCAAATGTCTGATATATGTCTTAGATGGTCTTTCATGTGTGAAACAGAGGTTACAACCTTTGTTCTTCAGTTTATGTATTAAAAAGCACACAGAATACTGGGTGATTAAACATGTAAGGCCAGATAATACATTCACAAAGGTTCCTTTATTTTAGGTTTAAGCCTGGATAATTGTGGTCTTAATCTCAGGATAGCTAGAAAGAGAATTGTACATGAAAGTATTTACACAAAGTTCCCAAAGCCCTATGGATTATGCATTAGTTTAGATAATAAACTGGGGTAGATAGAGGGAAAGGAGAATCTGGATATTCGTGCCATTTCTGTGTTTCCCTGAACGTCTGCCAGACAATAACCCTTTAAGATTGTGCCCGTGGAGAGTTATATAGAGAAGAAACATCTGGTTTATTTCAGTGCCTAATACCATATCAAAACACTTGGTCTTTAATTTAGAGGAGATCAAACAAGAAGACTGTTGAACTTTGTTGATTATATCAGACTTCTTTGTGATAATTTATGTTTTGATTTCTACCTCAGAGCAAAGGAAAGGGAGAGAGTATGTGTATGTGTGTGTATTGTGTATGTGTATGTGTGTGTATGTTTTAATCTAGATAGTTAAATGGTCAGTAGTCTCTAACAAAAGAAAAGAAAATTCAGGGAAGTTGATGTTTAAAAGTAATTCATGAAATAAGTTTCTTTGTTCCTTAGGCTCAATAACATTAGCATAATAAAGATTAACTGAAATGTGCACTGTAGTGTTTAAAAAATTGGGCTTGCAGTTCCAAGGTTGGGCTTGGGAGCACTCCATTGTTTCTTTTTTGTCTGAAGCCCTTTTCATTAGCTTCTGGCTTATTGGCACCCTGCTGATTGGAATAGACCATGACTGATAGGAGGAGGAGCCTCATTTGTTGCAGTAAAATGAGGCATATTACCGTTTAAGCCTGGCAGAAGGTATTGGGAGTTATTCATCATTGGTCACTTAACAGTATGAGGACCATGGACTGCATGTAGAATGAGTTCTTACTTTGTGTTTAGGCTCTAGATTCTAAATCACTCCCATCCCCATTTTTTAAGTAACTGATTTTTTTTCCTTCTCTTTTTTTTTCTTTGAAACATCTATGTTAGGGGTTCTTTAAGGTCAGAAAGTACAAAAAGTAATGTATTCCTGATTTAGAATGCTCTTTGTCAAATAAAGCCTTATGTTTAGAATTTCTTAAAGTAGCACAACAGTTTCTATAGAATAAGCATAGTTTGTATGTCATTTGGTAATAGAATAAATTTGCAGAAGTGAAGTTTAATGACATGATCTGTGATCTAAAAGGCTGTATTATTCTGCTGTTTTAATGTTGTTGCTCCCTTCCCACATACATGTTCTTTTTATGAAAGTAAAAGGGACAAGAAAAAGTCCTGTAATTTGCCAGGCTATCTGTCAGTTCAGGAAAAGTATTAGTAACAATTCTGTCTGTCATCACTTTAATTTAGGGCAAAATAGAACCAGGGAATGTGATGAGTGAGTGGAGAAAATACCTTTTATTATACAAATGGAGAAGGTGCTTTTGATAAAAACACCAGAAATTATATGTTGATATGCTTTTGGTACTGCTTCTCCTGTTTTCACAGTGATTTTTAGGAGCCCACACCCACTTTATACATGACATCATTTTGCTTAGTCATTGCAAGGTAGTCATTGGAAAATGACTCTAAAGTATAAACTTCCTCTTTGAGATAAGGAAGTTGTCACCAGTCCTTCACGTGCTTAGGGATTATTTCGCTGTAATGGCAGAGTTATCAGGGAAAATAAGGGTTGATAGCCTGCTTATATCCTCAAAAGCCCATACCTGCCTAATGTTGTGGTATGGACAGCTTAGTACATCAACACTAATTCTCAGAAATATTGGAACCTTACCATATTGTTGTTCTCAAAGCTTATACCGTAAAATTGATTTGTAAATGAATTCATCTTTATAATAGTATCTTTTTCTCCCCTGGGTATTACTGTTACTGAACCCCACTGTATAAATGCTGAGATAAACTGCTATTTACTGAATTCTGCTTTTTTATCAAAAAATATTATAGCGAATTTCATGTGCAATTTAATCGCTCAAGTTTTTTTTTTTTTTAATATTCAGCACCTACTTGTGCAAAACAGTGACAATGATGAATTCAGTGTTGAACAGCATAAGGTCCCTGCTTTCAAAGAGCTTACAGTCAAGGAGAGAAGATAGAAAAATGGTAACATAGAGCATAGTGTGAAGTAAAATACCAAAGAGAAGTAACAGGTTACACTAAGAATATAAGGGAAGTGAAAATGAGTGTAAGTGGGGAGGTTACATTTGAGTTGGGCTTTGATGTGTTACAGAATTCCATCAGGGAGAAGTTAAGAAACAAGCCTTTTGCAAGGACAAGCTGTGTTCAGAAAATGAAAAAAATATTTTGTTTGATATAATGCTTTATGTAGGTTATAAGGTAGAAAGATATTTTTGTAACCAGATAATGGAATACGTCAAATGTCATTCTGTTTTATTTAGTAGACAACAGGAAGTGCTATATGGCATTTGTTCAAAACTGGTTGAGGACAATAGCTCAGTCAATTATGTATGGGATGAAAGGAGCGGGGAGTAACTAAAAATATAAAGACTTAAATAGTCCAGCCATAAGTTCTAGTAAAAGTTTAAGGTAGTGTAATGGCAGTGAGAATGATGTATGCCCATCCCATAAACATTATAGAGAATTGTGAGCATTGGTGTCTATGGTGGGAAGAGTGGAGGAACAGGAGAAAGGAGGGGAGAGTGAGAGTGGTTTTGGTGACCAGGAGAATACTGGTGCTAACTGAGATAGAGGAAACAGAACAGTAGAGATGGGAAGGGTGGGAAGCTTGGGGCAGTGATGCAAAGTTTGGGTTTGGACATACTGAGCTTGAGATGAAAGAAAGATATGCTCAGATGGAGAGGTCCAGCAACCAGTAGGAGGATAGAGGTGTCAACTTAGGAGTCATTCACATGGATGTCATAGTTGATACTTTATAAAGAATGGTATTACAAAGAGAGGAAACACAGGTAAATAGAAAAGAAAACTGAGACTGGAGCTCTTGGAAAACCTACATTAAGTGAACTGTATAAGAGAGTAAAAGAGAGAAGGAGCCTGGGTAAAAATTATACATCCAAGGATTTAAAAGGGATACCCAAATGCTAACTTCTTTCAAGGAAGATATCATTCATTCTTTAAGCAAGTATTTATTTACCAGCACTGTTGTAGAATGGAAGCTACTGCAGATGCTGTGTAATTCACATTGGTCTGAATAAGACCAAGTCCTTGCTCTTCTGGAACATGCATTTCATTAGGGAAAAGGGTGAAAGAGACATATGATAAACAAGTAAACAAATTTAGGCAATTAGGGATTAATGTAAGCAGTATGAAGAAAACAAAGCAGGAGGTATGATACACAGGGAATGCTGTTTCTCCAGTGCTTTCATGCGATTAATTCATATGGTCAAGGAAATTGAAAGTCAGCAAGTTAGTCTAGTTTATGATAATCAAAGTTTTGCATGGAAATGGAACTTCTTTCACTCCTCAGCCACCCACCATCAGTGTTATCAACCCTACCCTCCCTTACCAGTATTATAGTCAAGACATATTTCATATGTTAGCATCAGTTGTTCATAAAAGTTATAATTATTTGAATCATAAACATGAGAAATAGTGATTTACAAAAATAAAAGGGTATGTTGAGATATGTTTTTGTTGAAGTTCAGTGACGTTATCTAACTTACTTATGGTTGAAATAAATCACTGTATGTATGCAAGCCATTAGGAACCAAAATGTGACCTTTAGCTAATTTTCACAGGTGTGAAAAGTGACAACTTTTAAAAGGTAACAACTTTGACAACTTTAAGACCAACAACACTGATGTTATAGCATACTACTTCCCTATTACTAAGTCTTCCCATAAAGTTTTTTGAAGTCTTCTTGATAACTGTGCTTTTCTAAAATGACTCTCCAACCTGGGAATTCCCTGGCGGTCCGGTGGTTGGGACTCGGCACTTCCACTGCTGGGGGTCTGGGTTCAGTCCCTGGTCGGAGAAGTATAATCCCGCAAGCTGCCTGGCGTGGCAAAAAAAAATTTTTAATAAAATGAAATGACTTTCCAACCTGAATATACAACTTTTAGATCTGGCTCTTTGGAAAGAGTTGGTGTGTAAAGGGATTTCCAGTTACCATTTAGTAACATCATACAAATTGGTATAGATATACTCATTTGTAGTCAATGCTTACAATTTAATTGGTGCTATCTTCTTTTTTTAAAAAAAAATGAAAGCTGTTAATGTTTGATGATTGTGACCTGTGGAATTTTGTTTTACGTGAGCCTGTCCTAGTATCTGACTTTTTCAACGTATTATACTGTCTGTAAAACCAGTGCTGAGACCCCATATATGCCATAATTTGGGCCTCTTTAAATTTATTAGAGCTCTAAACTTACTCAGAGCAAGATTATTTCTATTGGATGACACTTTGCACCCACAAGTAGTTTTCCTATTTAAAATATTTGACCACAGTTTCTCCAAATAAGTTGATTTGTCTGCCCTGAGTGCTGAGATGTGAAGATGATTTATGATGCCTGTTATAGGAATGGGATTGTCCTAGAGAGGAGTTCCTAGGAACCGTTGGTGCGTGGATTAAAGAGACTTTTTAAATGTTTAATGGTTAATTATGTAAACTTGAATGAATTTCTGTCACTATTTTTTTTAGCAATATGAAATAAATATAAAGTGTTGCAACAAAACCTTTAGCCAAAATACCAAAATTTATGCATCCAGATATGTTACCTCTTAGGAGGTAAAGTCCACAGATTATTTGGGGAACATTTTTTTAAGAACTTTCAGGGTTTTTTCACTTTCTCCAAGGGTGACAAAATATCCTTTGAAAACAAGTTTGATTTTTTTACAACACTCACACAACATTAGGAGCTAAATTTGGCAAAAATGTAGTTACTCAAACAACTTTCTAAAAGAAATAAGGGGTAACTATTTTTAAAAATCACTTTCTTTGACTTTTAAAACTATTTTTAGGACTTTTCTCTTCAAAAGGTAACAGTTTCCTAAGATTATTTTTAATGAATAAAATTTATTTAGATGGTATATTCTAGAAAGATTGCTTATCAGACTTGACTTTATAGTCACTTCTCTTTTATCACTTCTCTTTTTTGTTCTAGCAATTAGAAATTTAAATTACTTTCAACTAGGATAATAAAGAAATAGGTATGATCTATTTATTCCTCTCGTATTAGAATATATATGATACTTTTTAATCCGAGTTTTAAAACTGGGGCTTCTATAGCCTTTATGCAATGGAATAGTTCTAAAATTGATTAAACAGTTTTTCACTCTGAGGCTTAAGGGTGGCAGCTTAGATTATAGAAATAACTCCATGCAAATAGATTTATATTTTTGCTTTTGTCACACTGATATGTGCATATCTTTTGTTTTCTGGTTAGATTTATTCTCCTGACCATACCAGCAGTAGTTTTCCATCAAATCCGTCAACACCAGTTGGATCACCCTCACCTCTCACAGGTAGGCTTTTGTTTTATCTAACTACTTGATAACATGCATAGGGCTACTTGGAAATATTTGAAGTTTATTTTTCAATAAAATATAGTAAAAACTCACACCAAAAAAATCATTTCTATCCTGAGAAAACATGTAAACAGAGCCTTCTCCTGAGTTCATTTTGGAGAATATTGAAGTATTTCCTGTTTGAATTATTTGTTCATATCTTCTCTGATTCTTAAAATAATTTGTGATAATTTCTAAGAACAATTATTATAACAGGATAAAAAATAAGGCTAAGCAATTGGGATGAAGGTAAAATATAGAGAAGGAGATGAATCAAAAATTTTGATAAGCTAACATAGAAAATAAAATAACCTATTTAGAAGTATATATAACTTCTTCCTTATTCTCTGTATTTTCCACGTACCATGTATAAGACTCAAATGAAAAACTCTGCACTAGTTTGTCTTTATTTTTAAGTCCACTGAGTTATTATTTCATATATATATATATATTCTTGGGGATAATGTAGGGTTTTTTTGCTAAAGAAAAGAACTCTTTGTGAATGTGTATGAATATTGTTAGTGGAGTTAAATAAGTGTTCAGATTTGCATTGCTTTTTTCCTGTTTTTCTTTACAGTAGTTTTAACAAGTTCCAGATACTATCCTACACTATAAATTTGTTGAGATACAACTATTATTATTGTAAATAGGAATTTTTTGATTTATTAGGAATAAATCAAATTACAAGAAGATGCTTGGATCTGATCTGTTAAGCTATAAAACTTGGAATGTGTTTCCTGAGCAGTGTTTGGAGAAAAACCATGCTAAAGAAGAAATGTATTAGTTCTAAGGAAAAGACATTAGACAACTGTGTAAAAATTGCCATTTTCCTCCAACGGTTGACCTCAGAAATGATTCTCTATTCCTGATCAAAGTCACTAGTTCAGTCCATGTGGCGTTGTTGTTGTTGCTGTGAAGCCTTTTTGCATTGTTCAGGGTTTCTGAAAATCAAGGCTCTGGTGTATCAGGGCCCTGGCTATCACCTGTGCTCTGTGATTTAGCCTTGTGACTCTGCTAAGAAGCATTCCAGTGTGGAAATGATGAACTGCTGGCAGCTGCTTTCAGCTATTAGTGGGTTCTGCCACTTTCTCAGACACCATGGCTTCAGCTGTCTAGTAAAAGCTGAACAGCTGTTCCCCACATAGACAGGACTATGAAAGACCCATTGACTTAAAGTTGTTGTTTAACAGAGGGATGAAATTACAGGAAGAATGATGTAACTTTAACCATACTCACCCTCTTGGCAGAGTTTTACTAAAATTATCAGTGTCATTTTTGCCACAGCCTGTTTCACTTTCTCATCTCAGGTAGCTATATTGGCCCTTACTGTATGTTCCCACTGCCTCTTCTCCTCTGCCCAGCCCAGTAAGATAAAAGTGTCCTTGGTTTCCATTAACACTGGTTGGGAAGGCAGGCAGCAGAGGAGCTCAGCATCTATGCAGGGACATCAGTAAAATGAAGAATCAGAAACTTAGACATTTTTCAAAAAATAATGGTCCAAAGTAAAATCTCACATTTCCTCCTCCTTTTTTTTTTTTTTGGAATCTGTTTATTTATTTTTTTAACATCTTTATTTGAGTATAATTGCTTTACAATGATGTGTTAGTTTTTGCTTTATAACGAAGTGAATCAGCTATACGTATACATATATCCCCATATCCCCTCCCTCTTGTGTCTCCCTCCCACCCTCCCTATCCCACCCCTCTAGGTGGTCACAAAGCACCGAGCTGATCTCCCTATGCAATGCGGCTGCTTCCCATTAGCTATCAGTTTTACATTTGGTAGTGTATATATGTCAATTCCACTCTCTCACTTTGTCCCAGCTTACCCTTCCCTTCTCCATTTTTATTTGATGTTTAGTGGATGATATCCTCTTTCCACCTTTAATTCAGCTGATTAATGAAGATCTGTGAAAGGTTAAATTGTGTAATGAAGGTATTAATAGGCTTCTTTTTTCAGTTCTGCAATCATACTCAAAGAAAAATATTTTCATATATTCCTGTTGAAATGGCATCAAAGACTGATTTTATACAGGTGCATCTCTGTGTCTCATCTCCTGTATCTAGTGTTTTCTTCTTATAACCACCCCCACATACACACACCCCAGGCTGGCAGAGCAGACATGGAAAGAGAGGAGGAAAAAAGGAAAGCAATGGGCGATAAAGTATTCACAGTTGAAGGAAAAATGAAAAAGAGCAAACCAGAGCTCCTATATAATAATGTACAAATTATTTTGTACCTTGTGTGGCAGGAGCCTATCATCTAGAGTAAAAATTCCTACCCACTATGTGTGCTCTACACTTGCCCTCTTCCTTATGCCTGAGCATCAGTCAGACTCAGGACAGACCTTGTAAGAATAGTTGCACAGGTGCAAAGCAACATAGGCAGTTTCTAAGGCATTCATCGTTCTTGTTTAAATCCTGCTCATTTTCCTTGGGAACTTTTCAGACTAAGAACATAACATTCCTGCATAGAAAATGCTTACAAGAAAGAAGCTTCTGAGATGATGATATTGTTTTAGTTAGGATACTTTAGGCTGAAAGGAAGAGAAACTCTTGTCTGGACTGGATTAAATAATAAGGGGATTTTGGATATCTTGTATAAAGCCCATAGCAGGGCAAGTTCCTGGACCAGTCAGGGCTCCTGCTCTATTTCTTTGCAATTCTTTACCTCCTTCTAGAATATCAGTGAATAAAAGTTTAATAATTGCAGTACTCAATAGCAATCTTCAGAACATTCACAATAAAAATAAAGAGGGAGTAGGGGGAGATAGGGGAGAAAGGATTCCTCAGTTTAGGCTCATTTCATCAATGAGATATTTATTTTTATCATTTGTCAGTATGCCTGGTGTTAAAGCAGTTACCTGACTTCAGCAAATTTTCAGTTTAGTTGAGAAAATAGAGATAAACACATGAAAATAGAACCGTCAGAATTTACTCTAAACTACAGTTCCTCGGATGTACTTCATGAAGAGAGTATAAAGGAGAAAGAACTTTGAGTATAAAAGAAGAAAGTGTGACAAAGATCAAGATGTAAGAAAGTACCTGACCTGCTCATCCAGAGTCATTGAGATGACTGATTATGAACTCTTTTCACATATTGGAAGTGGAGAGGTTGACTGGGGCCAGATTGTGGAAAGCAAAGCATTCAGTGCTACATTTAGGATTATTCAACCTTTTCCAAGTGTGGAGTATCTCATGAAAGTTTGAGTTTAGGGTGAGATTACAAAGGGAAACAGCTAACAAAATAAGAAAATGCATGGTAAATAGTCCTAAGAATTTCTCTCAGCCATGCAAAATGATGTTATCTATTCTCTAAATTTATTAACCAGTTTTATTAGGTGGCATATTACTGAATCCCACTCAGAGTGAGAACAGATCAGAAACACTGGGTGAATTTTAGATTTAGTGATGAAAGAAGGCCTTTCCAGATTTTCTAGCCAAATAATTTGATTCTCTTGTCAGCTAACTTGTTCTCTGGAAATAGTCAATAAATTTTGATATCAAGTACATTTATTATAATCCTTGAATAACAGCTAGCTTTTGGGGGTGGTCACTAAAAAGCTCAGGGCAATTACAAAAATTGTTAACTATATAAAGAGTTGAAAGCTTGCCCTTATCTAACAGAAGGAAGTAGTATAAGCCCAAAACCTCTGTGCATGTCTACCACCAGATAGCAGGTGACAGGGAAGGAAGGGGGGAAATAACCTATTCTCTGGGAAACCCCTTAGGTTTTTAGCGTTTGTACTTTTGTTTTTCCTTATTTGTGTAATAATGCTGCAGTTGGTGATCACAAGCTAGAGATAAAGATACCAGTATGATTCTAAATAAATCTGTATATTTTACTCATGTACTAGTTTTATAAAAAGACAAAGATGCAGATCTGTCTAGTGTCAGAGGTATTCTATAGCATTATGGTCTCTGTCTAGAATTTGAATTCCATTCACAACCCCAGAGTTCTTATCCATAGCTAATGAGCCATCAGTGGGCCAGAATTACAAAAGTCTATGTATCTTTTTTCTTCATTGATTACGTGATAGATCTATCATCAGGAAGAAATAATAATAATATCTCATGGTCAAAAAGACCTTTAGGGGCTTCCCTGGTGGCGCAGTGGTTGAGAGTCCGCCTGCCGACGCAGGGGACGCGGGTTCGTGCCCCGGTCCAGGAAGATCCCACATGCCGCGGAGCGGCTAGGCCCGTGAGCCATGGCCGCTGAGCCTGCACGTCCAGAGCCTGTGCTCCACAACGGGAGAGGCCACAACAGTGAGAGGCCCGCGTACCGAAAAAGAAAAAAAAAAAAAAAAAAAAGACCTTTAGGTTCACAGAGTGAGTGCATTCATATCTTTTACCTCATTCGCTTCATAAAGGCAGAATAAAAACAAAAACAAAAAACTGTGAGTGGCTATTTTTTGTACAGTTACTAGGAATACAGTTATTCCTACAGTTACTAGGTTACTCAGCTAAAGTGAACTATAATAGTTCCAATTTACCGTAAGTTTTTAGTTTCCTAAATATGGCGAATTAACCTGCAACAACAAGCTCTGGTGGAACATAGTTTAAAATTTCATTTAGCAATAAACAAGACACATTAAGTAAACCTTCTCCAACTTCAGATTTCTAATATATTGATAATTCAGTTTGTCACTGAAGATTTGTTAAGAACAAAACCATATATTTAATTGAAGTCTTCATCATTTTCTATACATAACTTACTTTCAAATGCACAGTCATGAAATAGTAAAGATTTTCAATCATTTGTTTTGTCTTTTTCTTTTTAAAGCTATTTTGGTTGTTTTAAAGCTATTTAAAGCTATTTTATTTTTTTTAATATTTATTTTATTTATTTATTTTGGCTGTGCCAGGTCTTAGTTGTGGCACGTGGGATCTTTAGTTGAGGCATGCGGACTCTTAGTTTAGGCATGTGAACTCTTAGTTGCAGCATGCATGTGGGATATAGTTCCCTGACCAGTTGAACCCGGGCCCCCTGCATTGGGAGCGTGGAGTCTTACCCACTGGACCACTAGGGAAGTCCCTAAAGCTATTTTAAAACACTGCATTCTCCCCAATACATGAATGAATTAACCCTTTTATTTTTTCTTGTTTTTTTTTTCCTTTTTATTCTTTCTGTTCTGAACTTGTCTCCTTGCTTTTTCTGTCTCCTTTTTTTATTATATTGCCACTTTTCTAAAGTTGAAGAGTAAACAACATTTAACAAAATTTTCATAATGATATTTTCCAAATTAAATAATATGTTTTGGTGTAAATTATGTTGGGAAAATTTTTAGCAGATAATCCTAAATGTATTTGCAATCATTTGAAATTGGTGCATTTGTGCATTACTGGAGGCACAAGTTAACATGACCCTTTAGAAAGCAGTTTTGGCCTTATGAATTAAGGATCATAAATATGTTCATACCTTTTAACTTAGAAATGCTATTTATCCTTAGACATATTCCCCAAAAGAAAAAACACAATATTACCATTCATAATATAGTGATATTCAGTTACTATTCATAATAGCCAAATGAAAGCAACCAAAACGTCTAGCAGTGAGGTAGCGGTGGTTAAGCAAATTATGATATAGAGAATCAGGTGAATATTAATGTAAGTCATTAATAGCATGATCATAAAGACTAAAAATATGGGGGAGGGACAGAATTTTAAATTAAGCATATTTTAAGTACATTTTCTCAAGATATGTGTGCATTTGGACAGAGTGTGAAGAACATGCAAACATAAATGTAGTTATGTTTCAAAGTATAGTTTTTTCTCAACTCCCTACACAGTTATATTAATAATGAAAAAAAATTTTAATATGTTGGGTTTATCAGTAGCCAGTAACATGCTGAAGACTGAACAAAAATTTTCACATAAATTTATGCACACTTACAATATATCTTTACCCTTTCCTTTAGAACATTATCAAGATCACTGAGTTAACCAAGGTGTGTGGGTGCTTTTGGGTTTTGTTTTAACAGGTACCAGTCAGTGGCCCAGACCTGGAGGGCAAGCGCCTTCATCCCCAAGCTATGAAAACTCACTCCACTCCCTGGTAAGAGCCTCTGAGAAACATACAAGGTCTCTTTTATCTAATAGTGTGGAGTTCTTTTTTTTTTCCCAGAAAATCTTGAGTAACAGTGAAAAAACAGTAGGATAGCATTACACACGAATTCTTTGCTAACAAATGGCCTGATTTAGTTGAACTATATAAGACACATTGGGTGTGCCTTTTACCATCTGTTCTTTGGAACATCAGGCTTCTGGTCTCAGGACAGCTGGTATTAAAATAGTGTTATGGGATTTTTGTTTCTTTGACAGATCTAGGGTTTAATTTTACTATAATTTTATGTTTACATGTAAAGGAAATTTAAAGAAGAAAAAAAAACACACAGACCAAGTAAAAGAAAATTAGTCCAGCATTGCAAAATGGTTGTATTTTACTCTTTCTCATATGATGATATTGTGTATAGTTTATTACATTTCTGTTAAAATTTTTAAATGTAGCATCAATTATTTTTGTCAGGAAGAGTATTGTTTCCCATGTTTTCTTTTTTAAAAAAGAATGTATTATGTAAATTGTACAAGCAAAACCGTTGACAAACAAAGCAGTAGAATAAAGGAGCCTGTCTAGGTATTGAGAGTGAAGAATTTGTGGTAGGGTGTTAACTACTGTTGCCTTTCTATGCTTACCACAGAATTACGAAGCATTATAAAAACAAAATAAGGATGACTTAATGGAATGTTAAGTCATGCTATCATTCAGTAGTTCCAGGTTGCAAATAGAAAAGTTCTTTTTCTGTGACTAACAGAACATTTTAAATTAAAGGAAAGTTTTCTTCTCACATATAAGCAAATATAAGCAATGTGTGCTACTTAGATGCTAACCTTATAACTTTGCTGTTAAATCCCAGCCTTCTCATACCTTAATACAAGTAGATCTTGCAGGTCTCCGCGTTAACTTTACTAACATGTTATGCTGACATGCACATCAGCTATTTCCTCATCTCTTTTGGAGTTAATCTTAACCTGTGCTTTGCCTCCTGTTCTGTCTTGACTTTGCCAGAAAAATCGAGTTGAGCAGCAACTTCACGAGCATTTGCAAGATGCAATGTCCTTCTTAAAGGATGTCTGTGAGGTACTATTTCTTTTAGATGGTGCCTTTTTTGTGTTTCAATTAATTATACTTCCTATTATCCGTTTAAAATCATCAAGCCTGTACAGACTCCAGAGTCTTTTAAAATCAAACAATGACTATTTTCGTTTTTGTAACAATATGTAAAAATAGGCTTTTGTTGAGTGTGATTCTTTTTAAAAGAGCTCTACTGGCATGTGCTTTTATTTTCTTAAATTCTAATATGTTTGTGTATGGGGCATGTGTATATTCACAGACAGATAATATCATTTCATCAGTTTTGTGAAAGAGCACATTTGGATGTGGTCACCATTTCAGATAGGTATTATAAATATTCACTTAAAACAAAATTACAACTTAAATTTGATGGATTTGAAGACCCTCCCCCAATTGCCCTCATTTCAAAGATCAGTGTTAAAGTACAGGTTATCTTTTTTATCAATGATAATTGAGTATCAGACACAGTAGAGTAGCCTTCAGCTTTTGTAGAAGCTAAAAGAAATAACCTCATGCTAGACTGGTAAATAGATTTTATGAAGCAGTGATTTGCTTCTGAAGCTTTGTTAATTTAGCATAGTCTACAAATATCCTTCCTTTCATTGTTGATTCGTAGTACAGGTAGTTTCTTTTGAAGCTACTTGATATTGCATATTCACTTGCTGCCTTCCCTATATCCCAAAGTAGGAAACATAGCAGTTTAATGAATTTAATAGATAACATCAGTAACCTCCATGTCTTTTTTCAATCCCTACAGCAATCTCGAATGGAGGATCGTTTGGACAGACTGGATGATGCTATCCATGTGCTGCGGAACCATGCCGTGGGACCTTCCACCAGTTTGCCTGCTGGTCACAGTGATATACACAGTTTATTGGGACCATCCCATAATGCACCAATTGGAAGCCTCAATTCAAACTATGGTGGATCAAGCCTTGTTACAAGCAGTCGACCTGCTTCAATGGTAAAATAGTGCTCATCCTTTTGGAAATAACTTCTAATGCGTATTGTCCTACATGTTTTTCATGAAATCTTTCAGGGAGAGAGGTTCCTTCTTTCTGTAAAGAAGGAAGGTAGAGTGGCTTTTAAGAATTTCTTTTACTGTCTTGGTCAGGGTCATTGGCTGAGCATTGGCCCTTAAAATCCTACTATGACCATGTGCAAAAAGCAGAAACTTTCTACAGAGATCATTTTCGCTTAAACTTGGATTTTTTTTCCAGATATGTAATAATTAGCAGAACAGTTTTTGCCTTGAAACAGTTGTAGAAAGTCTTAATATCAAAAGCAATAAAGCAAGACTGAATTTCAAGGGTTCTGGTCTAGAAAAGCTATTTATTATAATTTGGAACCAGCCTTCAATAGTAGAACAAATTAATATTATTTGTACAGGTCCAAATTTAAGCTTTATTCCCAAATGAAGGAAAAATGTGGGGTAGTTTTAAGAATGACTGTAATTTAAGTGACAAAGAAAGGAAACAATTTTAGATTAATCCCTGAAGAGAGTAAAATCGTT
Organism: Grampus griseus; assembly: GCF_964374135.1. NCBI lineage: Eukaryota > Metazoa > Chordata > Mammalia > Artiodactyla > Delphinidae > Grampus > Grampus griseus. The sequence continues at coordinate 100,820,306 of NC_139018.1, forward strand.
CAATCCCTTTTTTTTTTTAACGTGGTAGTTCTTTAAAGGAGGAAAAAAGTAAAATTCTGCAGCCATGCACATCAAAAATTCTGTGTCGAATGTCTTACATTGTTTTTTATACAAATTATGTTTTAAAGGAATGAAGCTCATTTTGAATCTGCTATTTAACTGAAACCATGTGTTTGCATGTTTATGGCATGGTTTTTAAGATTCATTGCATGCCGTGAAATATTCTCCTATGAAACAGATTTCTAGCTGTAAGCCGTGTGATCAAGGCTACAACTCACCTATCATCGCAATAATTAGGTGCCCCAAATGCTGAAGTCTTGTGTTCTGTAAAATAGGATTGGTTCCAGATTTTCACATTCACATTCATATATCAGACAGCCATTTATATTCATTCTGGAGTTGCTGAAGTAAACATCAAACAAGGCTGCCTGGTTTCCTAAGAACAGTGTTTTCAGCAACATAGGTGACGATGCCCACATGTCTTAAAAACATTTTTTTTTTTAATATCAGAAGATCTTGAAATTAAGACTCCTTTTAAATTAGCTTTTGTTGCTATTGATAAACTAATAAATGTGAAAGCATTTTTAAATTACTGAATTCCTAGAAATAAAAGGGAATATTGTCATCACTATTAGTGGTAGTAATAAAATAATTTTAACAGACTTATAAGATAGCATTTGTTGCAAGTATAAATTATTACTTTGCTGAAATACTGTTTATCCTTATTTAGAAGAATGACTTGAAAATCAGTATGTTTGAATCCTGAGCTTGTCTCAGCCTGCAGTATTTGCAATTCTTAGTCCTCACCTCTTAATCGTTTTTTTAATTCTTCATTGTTAATAGCCCACTGCTCCTTTTTCCAGTTTATCTGCTACAATATATGATATATCTCTGGCTCCTCCCACATAAATATAGAATTTATATGAAATGGAACTTCTATCTTTGGGAGGTTGTTTTTACCAACTTTGGATATAAGTTGGAAAAGAGATTTTTCAAAATCCAGTCCTCCAAAGCCATGTAAAAACATAGTGCATTTTAAAAGAACTTGTTGAGGGAAAAATTGTTTCTAATATTAGATACTGCCCTGAAGCTTTTAGTTAAGAAAGTAGCTTCCATTATATTCACTAGGAATATGCTGCCTACTTCAGAGCTGCCAGAGATATTCTTTAAAAAGGAAAAGGGCTTCCCTGGTGGCGCAGTGGTTGAGAGTCCGCCTGCCAATGCAGGGGACGCAGGTTCGTGCCCCGGTCCGGGAGGATCCCACATGCCGCGGAGTAGCTGGGCCCGTGAGCCATGGCCGCTGGGCCTGCACGTCCGGAGCCTGTGCTCCGTGGCGGGAGAGGCCACAGCAGTGAGAGGCCCGCGTACCGCAAAAATAAAAGGAAAATAATTCAAGGTAACCAAGAATAAGAGAGTTCTGAAACATGAGGTGAGTCTGGCTTAGTCTGAGAAGCAGCATCAGTGCTGCAGCAACTAAGCCCAGGCTATTGCTGAGTTTGTCTATCAAGGTCTTCCTTCAGTTTTTATAGCCTTCTTAGACGACACAGCTGAGAAAAGTCTGCCAGACATCATCTATTATATCCACCCCTTCCCCAATCACTAATGGAGGTGGAGATGCAGATGTTTCTGCCAGGCTTACCCTCAAAAGTTATTAACTGACAAAATCTAAGAATGTCAGGTGAGTTAGTATTCAGCTCCCATCCTTCTGAAATGAACTTCTTAGCTGTGAGTACTCAGTTCTCAGTTTCAGCAGAAAGACCAAAGAATGGAATGAAATGAAGATCACAGTCAGCCAGTGACTGTCCCAGCTAAGTCTTAGGCATATTGTTGAGGAAAACTCTTATCCTGGTGGCTGTTATTCATGTCTGAGGGCTTGCATCAGTACTGCCAGGAGCCTTGCTTACATGCTTTGTACCTACTTATGTGGAATCAACTCTTTTCATACTCTGGGAGGGTGTGTGATTTGGGGGACATCTTGTAACTATTGCCAGCCATCTTTAAGAGTTAATCTGCTTTTATTAGCTCACCCCCATGTTTTCTAACTGATCATGACTAAGAAATAACACAATTTTACATTCTGGAATCACTTTTCTTTTTTTGTCTTGTTTAACTTTCTGGTAGTTTATATACTTTTCCTCTGCATTAACATAAATTAGTATTTTTTAGGCCCCTAAAAATGGAGGTTACATGGCCATTATTACAAAGTAACCACAGAAATATCAGTTTATCAGCAATTCTATATTGCCATTTAGAATTTGTAAGGTCAGTTTCCTCTCAAAAATATTTAATTTTCATCATTTCATTTATTTTTCTGCAGAGAGTAAAACTGGTCTAGTAAACATAAATACCATTCCAGGAACTCCACAGAACATTCAAATTAAATTTTTGATGTAATGGATTTTTGTGGGCATTTACTAGAGGTCACCATCCTAATTCCAAGTTTTAAATATGATGTTACTTTCTCTCCTAGCATTTAAAGGAGAAGAGTCAGCATACTTTTTTTGTAAAAGGCCAGACAGTAAATATTTTCAGCTTTGCAGGCTATATGGTCTCTGGCACAACTACTTACCTCTGATTTGGTAACATGAAAGCAGCCATAGCTGTTATGAAAACAAATCGGTGTGGCTGTGTTTTAATAAAACTTTATTTATAAAAAAGAGCCTCCTTTACTAGTAAAACAAAATAAATAAATAACAGGACCAGATTTGGCTCACAGGCATACTTTACCAATCCCTGATTTAGAACAAAATTAGCTTCCCAGTGCAGGAAATGAGAGTTAGCAAGTTTTGTTTTTTGGGGGGGTTTTTTGTTTTTTGGGGTTTTTTTCTTTTCTTTTTCTTGGCGCCTATAACTTTTTGCTTATTTTGTTTTAATGAGTAGTTTGGGAGTTCTGTTGAAGTAGTTGGAATATTTGAGGTGAGCCAGAATGCACTGGGAGTAGAAGAATAAGAGTTGATGGCAGGATAAAAGTAATGCAGAGAGCTCTGCTCTCAGCCTTCAGTGCTATCAAGGTAACTTGTGGTGTGAAGTCTACATGGGCAGGTTAACCAAAATAGTCTCCTTGATCAAGGAAATAGCTTTGTTGCTGAAAACATTTCTCTACGTTATTTTCAGTTATAACAAGATTATGCTAGTAAGATCATCTACAGCTGATCTACTGATTTGTAGATCCATCGTCTTATAGATGAAATAATTACTATTTTTTCGTTATTCCAGAAAACAATTTTTATATTTCACACAAAGGTAATAAGACTACCACCTGCCAAAAATATTAATAGGAGTCAATATCAAAAGACTTATTTGACTGTTGTTTCTTTTAACTGAACAAACTTGACTAGCATCAAAGGTTAGGATTAAATGAGGTTTCGACCACAGAAAGCTTTTAACATATTTTAGCTATCTAATATACACAAAAATTAAATTTCCTGGGCTTCACTGCTGGCGCAGTGGTTGAGAGTCTGCCTGCCGATACAGGGGACACGGGTTTGTGCCCTGGTCCCGGAGGATCCCCCATGCTGTAGAGTGGCTAGGCCCGTGAGCCATGGCCACTGAGCCTGCGCGTCCAGAGCCTGTGCTCCACAACGGGAAAGGCCACAACAGTGAGAGGCCCGCGTACCGCAAAAAAAAAAATTAGATTTCCTGAAGATTATTATATCAGAAAAAGAGACTAGGAAGTGGGTAATTACTACTCCTTCTCATATAATTAGTGTAGCCAGCCTGCCCTAGTTTTAACATTTGCTCTTACTTTTGAATAGGGTTAACATTTTCATTTACTTAATTTCCTACTCCCTTTCAATATTTTGGATAGTTCTCCATATTTTCTTAATGCAAATTAAAACTTAAGGCTTTATCAGACACTATTATTAGGATGTGATTGATGTATCATTTAAATTTTAAAACACAAAATCAGGATTTTTAAAACTATTGAAATGTCAGCATTGGACAGACTATAGTTTTGCTCCCATTTATTTAATGTAAGAATAAACTCGGAATAAACTGCTGACAGCAAAAAAATAATGTTATTAAATGGAAAACTGAAAAGGAATGAGACTCATTAATTTCATTTAGGCATTACAAAGAGGTTTCAGCAATATAAAGTTATTGTACATCACATCACATCAGTTTATGGCTGTAATATCTAAAATACCGAGGCCTGGTGAGATAGCTCTGTAATAGCACTTTTATCCTTAACACAAAGTGCTCAGTTATTGTTCAGACAGTGATTTCAACTTCAAACTAAGTTAGATTAGAAGCTTTTGTGTTAATGGAAGGCTGATGCAAATCTTTAAAAGTTTCTCATTTATGATACAGGATAAAATTACATCCAGGAGGTCTTTTGATTTCTTTGTTACAAGTCCTGAGGAAATTTAACTCAGGCATGTCTTTTGTGGGGGGGTGAGCGGGGGGGATTGCTTGGGTTTTTTGTTGTTTAAGCTATGGTTGGAGATGTGTGTCTTGTATGAGAGCAAATAATGTTCAGTTGTAGAACTTAAAGCGACCTTATATAATGATTTAAAATATAAATCATGTCTGTTTTCTAAATCCTAAAGCAGTTAGAGAAACTATATTTTTCCTAGTTCTAAAAGATTTAAGATTCATTTATTAAAGACTAACAGGCAAATAGAGTAATATTTTATTCAAACTTTTAGCACTTTTTGTCACTTTATCAGAGTAAATTTGGAATCATTTTAACCTTATATTTAGACAGTAATTTTGTTAGTATAGGTTTGTATACAGTAGAAATGGTATGTGTAGGTTTCCGCTAAACTGAAGGAGTTTATTTTTTAACTGTATTTTACTTTTTCTAACCAATTTTTTTCCCAAATGGGCAACTTAAATTTTTTAAAATTTTGTTAAAACCACATTATAGTGCTTTTAAAGGGTTTTGATACAATTTTTTTAACTCAAAATTGTTTAACTGTCAAGTTTTTTTAAGCCTGAAATCCATACAGATTATATATTTATGGAAATATTATTCAAAAGGAATCATAACAACTGGAATTCTTCCAAGTTTTAGCATAAAACCCTCTTTGGGTAAAACAAAATATTTACAGTACATAAAGATCCTTTATTCAGTCTGTAGATTAATAGTGATTAATTTAAATCATTAGTACTCAGTGAATAGTACAAATTGAACAAATTATTAGAATAGAATTCAAAATCAGCGAGGAGTTCATACTGAGTAGTTTTCAGTCTATCCCTCAATTCACAAGACCTCTTATTCATCAACTAATTAGATTTAACATTTTTCCATTGTGGGTGTTGAAGCCATTGGCCAAGTTAAATGAAAACAAGTCCCTTGTTGGATGCTCCCACAAAAATAAGGCCATAGGTAGATTGTAAAGATTCAGAATGCAAGATGATGTCATTTAATGGAATGGGCCGTTTATTCTGAAACGGAGCTCTTCATAATTGAAATTTAGAGCATAGCAGGCCTAGGGGTTTTCCTTCCCCTGCTAGTCCCCCAATAGAAGCATTCTGTCAGCTGTATGCTAACGAGATGAACAATTAAACAAGGTCCTATCTGGCTGGCCTCACAGGCTCTGAGCTCAGACAAAGAACTGTTTATACACCTGTTACGTGTGTGGACAGAGCCATTTGAATGGGTAACTTCAGATTAAAGGAAGGACATGGGAGCCAGGGTGAGCAAGGGTTAAAGAAAACTATAAGAACTGTGAACATCAAATTCTCCAGAAAATATATGAGGGCCATTTGCAAGGGGAATCAAGTTACAAAGAAAAAGTTCCTGCTAACTTCATTAACATGAAAAACTCCAGACTTGAAACTTTTTGCTAGTCTGATGCCATTTTTAAAAGGCTTAATTTTGTTCAAGGTTGGTGTGAGAAAATACTTAGTTTGTAGTATTCTATAAAGACAAAGATATTCACTGACATTTTATATCGCAAAACAAATTGAGCAACCTTTCTGATTTTCCTTCAGGGAAAAGCAAAATCCTTAAGATCTGTTGTTTAGATAATGATCCTTTGTCTGCCAAGCCTTTCATCAGAAAAGAGGTGATAGAACATTTTTATTAGTCGAGATTCAGAAAAATCAAAGAATTATTTATACTCATGAAATAAAAGAATAAGAATTTCACAGATGCATCATCACTTATCAATCAAATGAGTGAAATTCAGTTTGTTACTGTTCAACAGTATTATCTGACAGAGCTATAAAATGGGTTTCAGAGGTACAATATATAGTAAATAAACGTATGTTTAAAAGTTTAAATTTTAGGGCTTCCCTGGTGGTGCAGTGGTTAAGAACCTGCCTGCCAATGCAGGGGACACAGGTTCGAGCCCTGGCCCAGGAGGATCCCACATGCCACGGAACAACTAAGCCCGTGTGCCACAACTACTGAGCCTGCGCTCTAGAGCCCGCAATCCACAACTACTGAGCCCACGTGCCACAGCTACTGAAGCCTACGTGCCTAGAGCCCGTGCTCCACAGCAAGAGAAGCCACGACAATAAGAAGCCCACACACCGCAACAAAGAGTAGCTCCTGCTCACCCCAACTAGAGAAAGCACACACACAGCAACGAAGACCCAAAGCAGCCAATAAATAAATAAATAAATTTTATTTTTTTTAAAAAAAAAAAGTTTAAATTTTAAAAGGCTATTTATTTTTCATTTACTTGGTGTGATAGCTCAAAATACTAGATAAGAGCAAAATTGGCATATATTACCAAACATCGTGGGAAGTTTTAAGTCCACATTATAAACACAGACATAAAAATCTTAGCTTTGGGGCTTCCTTGGTGGCGCAGTGGTTGAGAATCTGCCTGTTAATGCAGGGGACACGGGTTCGAGCCCTGGTCTGGGAGGATCCCACATGCCGCGGAGCAACTAGGCCCATGAGCCACAACTACTGAGCCTATGCGTCTGGATCCTGTGCTCCGCAAAAAGAGAGGCCGCGATAGTGAGAGGCCTGCGCACCGCGATGAAGAGTGGCCCCCGCTTGCCACAACTAGAGAAAGCCCTCGCACAGAAACGAAGACCCAACACAGCAAAAATAAATTAATAAACTCCTACCGCCAACATCTTCTTACAAAAAAAAAAAAAAACTTCTTAGCTTTTACTTTATCCTGCAGTGATTTCCTCAGCCAGTCAAAATTATTCTAGTAATATATTATCTTTAAAATAGGCCTAGACTCCTAAGGTCCCAAAGAATTTGTAACTATTTGTTGTATTTTACCCTATCTATTTTTATAAAATGCAATTTTTGAACTGACCTTCCTCTCAGATCATTAGATCATTGAGTGGTTCATAGCTAGCAAGAAAGCACCCTATGTGTTATGAATAAACATGACCAGGATTCCCTAGAGATAGGATATCATAAACTATTTTAAAAACAATTTCCTCTCTCGGGCTTCCCTGGTGTTGCAGTGGTTGAGAGTCCACCTGCCGATGCAGGGGACACGGGTTCGTGCCCCGGTCCGGGAAGATCCCACATGCCGCAGAGCGGCTGGGCACGTGAGCCATGGCCGCTGAGCCTGCGCGTCCGGAGCCTGTGCTCCGCAACGGGAGAGGCCACAACAGTGAGAGGCCCACATACTGCAAAAAATAAAAATAAAAAAATAATAATAATTTCCTCTCTCGGGCTTCCCTGGTGGCGCAGTGGTTGAGAGTCCGCCTGCCGATGCAGAGGACATGGGTTCGTGTCCCGGTCTGGGAAGATCCCACATGCCACAGAGCGGCTGGGCCCGTGAGCCATGGCCGCTGAGCCTGCGCGTCCGGAGCCTGTGCTCCGCAACGGGAGAGGCCACAACAGTGAGAGGCCCGCGTACCGCAAAAAAATAAAATAATTTCCTCTCTCGAATGTAATTTTCATAGTCCACTTCTTCACTTGGTGTTAGATTCAGTTCTTCAGATTTTTCTCAAGATTTTTTACTGGGGGCGGGTTGCGGTTCAGGGCAGAAGTAAAGGTTAAGGGTCTAAGGGAAATTTCCAAAATGGTAATGGAATAGAAGGCTGTCTTGATTTCTGTGGTCCCTTCCCAGCTTTAAGATTTTATGATTCTAATGCATGATGAAATTGTGTGGTTTAGAAAAAGGGTATGGTCAATGCTTAATCATCCAGGGGAGTAGTGACACAGCTAATTCTCAGCAATGACTAATCCTCAGATAATTTAAAAAGTAGCTATGGAATACATTGAATGGGTTTTTCAAAACTACATTAAAGATAAGAATAAAGGTAGAGGTCAGACATTTCTTAAAAAGTTGGGTGGAAGACCTGGTATGTTCTAATCAGATCCACTACCAATAGCCTGCATTGCCTGAAACTTTGCTTTGGTTTCTTTTGTTTGGCTCACAGGAAACCAAAGGATAAACTTGCATAGGGGTATTTATACCTCTTAGGGTAAAATCCATACAAAGTCATGAAAGATAAAAGCTATATTAATTACTCAAGAGGGATTCAAAGCATGGCATTTTACTGGGATTGAAGGATTTGTTGAAAAACAGTGGTTCTCATGTATAACTCCAGGCAATAAACCTATTTAATTAAAGGATTAATCTTCTAATTGCCACATCTGCTGTTGTTCTAATAAAAAAAAAACTGGTTCATTTGTAACCAGTTTTTCTAAAAATACTGCAGTAGCTAAAAACACTTGGTAGTGTTTGCATGCCTTCTCAGTTCAAGTTAACTGTGACTTGTCTAAATCTGATTAAAACTGAGAATAAAAATGTATGGCATTTTTGTTGCCTGGCAATGTAGAACTTTTATTTTAAGTTATTTTAATTTTGTATTGCTTTTGCTGCTCTTAAAATTTTTGAGGAGAAGCAATTAGAGGAAGAAAAAACAAGACACTGTGTGTAAGAAAAGGATATGCTAAAGTATAGATAAATAATATTACTTGGAACAAAGCAGTATTTTGCTAAATGCAAATTCATGGATACTTTAACATTTTTAGGTAGTATATGGAATAGGTTTTTAGATTGATTGATACACAATAGAGGCTATAATATGTAGTGCTGTATGGATTATAGAGTGCTTTTTGTCTATTAGCTCATTTGCTTCTCACAGCAACCCTCTGTGGGATATAAAATTTGAAAGCTGGAATTTTTTTAAATATTTTTATGCAGAAACAGTACTACTGTCGAGTCTTTTACAATCCAAAAACCAGAAAAGTGGCATCCAAAAAATGTTGCTAAATTTAGATGCGTGATAGCTGTTTTCTCTATTAAACCCAGTGAAAGAATTTGAACAATTACTGCACCATGAACATTTTTATTTATTTTTTTTAACTTTAGGTCGGAACTCATCGAGAAGACTCTGTCAGTCTCAATGGCAATCATTCAGTCCTGTCTAGTACGGTCACTGCTTCAAGCACAGACTTGAACCATAAAACACAAGAAAATTATAGAGGTAACTATATAATTCATTTACAGCAGTAGTGCATACAGAGGTATCATTTTGGAGTACTGTCACCTTCTTCACAGTCAGATTGACATCTGTGAATCAAAAGTCATCTTAGGGGCTTCCCTGGTGGCGCAGTGGTTGGGGTCCGCCTGCCGATGCGGGGGACGCGGGTTCGTGCCCCGGTCTGGGAGGATCCCACGTGCCGCGGAGCGGCTGGGCCCGTGGGCCATGGCCCCTGAGCCTGCGCATCCGGAGCCTGTGCTCCGCGGTGGGAGAGGCCACAACAGTGAGAGGCCCACGTACAGGAAAAAAAAAAAAAAGTCATCTTAGGTGGTAGAATTCCAAATAGTAGTAGTACTACTGCATGAATATACAGGGTCAATATTTAGGGTTCCAATTGGTCCATTTAGCTGGGCCAATTACAGATATTTATTGATGTATGGAACCCTGTGCAAACCGTTGTTCAGTGTTTACTGGTCATCTTCTTACCAGCTCCTGCATCTGTCCTCTTTCTTTTTTTTTTTTTTTTTCTTTTTTGGCTGCACCGTGTGGCATGTGGGATCTTAGTTCCCTGACCAGGGATTGAACCCGCACCCCCTTCAGTAGAAGTGCAGAGTCTTAACCACTGGACTGCCAGGGAAGTCCCTGTCCTGTCTCTTTCTAAATCACTTCCCCTCGTGGCTGAGTCTTCATTGTCCCTAGAGGAATTGAGAAAGACATTTCTGAGTATGTTTAGAGCTCTGAGTGATAGTAGCTGTTGTTTAGAAGATTATAATTTAATTGGGGAGACAAACAATTCTTATAAAAAGCAAATTGTTGTCAATGTTATAACAGACCTTATAAATAAGTACAAATATATAGGTGGTATTAAGACCACCAAGATAAAGTTTTCCCAGTTGTATTTAACCATGATGCCTGTTTTATTGTGTTTGTCCAGGAAAATGTTAAAGCTTATTTCGTTTAACTTGACAGCATCTTAGAAGTTTTTAAAATGCATCATGTTTCTCCTACCTTGTTTGATTGTTAAATGTGCCTGAAAATGAGCATTGGACTCACCATCAGGGTCAGGCTTGTTTTTTTTTAAATACAGGTGCTTTAAAAAGCAATTTTTTCTAAGGTTTGTGGACGTGCTTTTTCCAGCTCTGAATAGTTTACTTTTTTACATCTTCAGATTTCTATAGTAGCTCTATAACAACTAAGGATATTTACCATCAAAAAAGCTTTTTACTGTCTTAATTCTAATTCATAAATGAGTCTGGACATTTATTCTGTTTCTTTGCCTCTTTGTTAGGTGGCTTGCAAAGTCAGTCTGGAACTGTTGTTCCAACAGAAATCAAGACTGAAAACAAAGAGAAAGATGAAAACCTTCATGAACCTCCTTCATCAGATGACATGAAATCAGATGATGAATCCTCCCAAAAAGATATCAAAGTTTCATCTAGAGGCAGAACAAGGTATTTGTTAGCATCCAGGTGTTAAATTTCACTCATTTGCCATGGGTGAAGATACTTGGAAAATTGAAGTGTATCATGCATTTAAGTGTCAGCTGTGTTCTAGATACTGTGTTGGGACTTTTATGTGTTGTCTCATTTAATCCTCATAGCATCCATAAAAGGGAGGTGTATGAAGCTGACTCTAAGTTTATGTTTTCCATGTTTCCTACAATATTTTAGGGTCTACATATAAAAAAGAATTACTTCTCTCCCATCAATGCTTATAGTCTGTAAGACAGCTAGAGAACAAAATAGCTAAAACAAGTTAAATTGTACAAGTGTAGGTATTTAGATATAACCCATCAGTAAATATTCAAATACATTATTTTAAGGCTAAGTATATGGTAAGACTCTTGTATGATTTAAACCAGGGGCTGGCAAGCTATGGCCCATGGGCCATATCTAGTTCATTGCCTGTTTTTATAAATAAAGTTTTTTTGGAACACCACTACACCCCATTCATCTACATATTGTCTGTGGCTGCTCTCACAGTGCAGTGGCAGATTTGTGTAGTTGCAACATAGGTTGGATGACCCACAAAGCCGAAAATATTTACTTTCTGGCTCTTTATAGAAGATATTTGCAACTTACGTTTTAAACAATACTTTGAAAAGAGTATGGAAAAGGAAGTACTCCACATGCGTTGATGTTGTCGGGGAAGGTTTTCTAGAAACTGGACTTGACTTTGCTTTGAAATATGGATATTGACACATAATACATTAGTTTCAAATTATTTCCAGATTCTTCCATCAGATTTTTCTTCTAGTTCTACATTAAAAGTAGGTAATTTGATATATTCGTGGTACATCCTATTTCTTGGTATATATCCATTTATCAGTAGTATGTATATATCACGTATAGATATTTATATTTAAAACATTGTTCTTTGTATTAAATTATGGTACAAAGGAAATTACAAACTAAAAGAACCAGGATAGTCCTTTCTGTCAGTCTCATACTTAAAAGTTGTCCTTTTGCATTTGACATTCTCACTATTTTCAGTAGTTGACATTTCTCTTGAGGAAAATTAAATCTTAAGGTCCTAATACTATCATTTTAATATGCATTGTACTCAGTTGTGCAAGGGCATGAAGAAATAAAAATTGAGTCAGGGAATCCAGAGTCCACTCCTTTGAGGAATCTTAATTCTTTCATAGTTTCATTATTCAAATAGAACTTTAAGGGAAATAATTTGCATCTCTCCTCATCATTCATCCTTTCATTATATAGGTCAGCAAACTTCGTGTGTAAAGGGCCAGATAGTAAATATTTTAGTCTTTGTGGGTCATACAGTCTCTGTTGCAACTGTTGAACATTGCCACTGCATCATGAAAGCAGCCAAAGACAGTACATAAACAGGTGGGTGTGGCTCTTCCAATAAAATTTTATTTACAAAAACAGGTAACTGGCTTATGGGCCAGTTTGCTGAGCACTGTTATAGGTCATCAGAAATTGAGAAGGCAGTATAATGGGTTAATAATAACAATACTTAGTAGTTAATAATAGTAAATTTAAAACACAGCCTTTGGACAAAATAAGGCTAACCTTGGTTTGAATCATGGCTTCATCACATTTTGCCAAGTAACCTTGGCAAGTTATTAAACTCTCTGAGGTTTGGTTCTGTCTTAACAGGAGACTTTCTGTTTAGGATTCTTGTGGGAATAAACTGAAAATTATGCATATAAAGCCCTTTTCACACTGTCTCACATGCAGTAAACATCAGTAAAGGTACTGTGGTAACTTATGATGATAATAATTTTAGATATGTGCTCTTGATTTCTTCCATGAAGCACTAACCTGGATTCTTGTCACTACCCTGCCACTCATTAGCCTTGTAATCCTAGGGAGGTTACTGATCTTACAGTGGTTCTCAACCCTGCTGCACAGACTCCTGAAACATTTTAGAAATACAGGTGCCTGGCCCCTGAACCCGAGCTCCCTGTATCAGCATCTCTGGCAGTGGGACCTTTGAAAGCTATATTTTATAAGTGCTCTTGAAGATTCTAGTGAGTGGCCACCTTTGGAAACCTTTGGGCTAGATGATCTGTAAAGGTTTCTTTGAAGTCAAAGAGCTAGTGATTCTCTATTATCAAAAGAATACTTTTATGAAATTCTTGACAATTGGCTAGTAAAAATCTGTTGTCCACTTGTGGTTTTTTTAAGATTTATTATTTATTTATTTTATTTATTTTGGGGTGCATCCTGTCTTAGTTGCGGCATGCGGGATCTTTTGTTGCAGCACACGGGCATCTCTCTACTCGTGGTGTGCGGGTTTTCTCTCTCTAGTTGTGGTCAGAGCAGGCTTCAGAGCGTGTGGGCTCTGTAGTTGTGGCGTGTGGGCTTAGTTGCCCTGTGGCATGTGGGAATCTTAGTTTCCTCACCAGGGATCGAACCCACATCCCTTGCATTGAAAGGCGGATTCTTTACCACTGGACAGGGAAGTCCCTCTACTTGTTTTTTTTTTTTTCTTTGTTTGTTTGTTTTGCGGTACGCGGGCCTCTCACTGTTGTGGGTTCTCCCGGTGCGGAGCACAGCCTCCGGAAGCGCAGGCTCAGCGGCCATGGCTCACGGGCCTAGCCACTCCGCAACATGTGGGATCTTCCCGGACCGGGGCACGAACCCGTGTCCCCTGCATCGGCAGGCGGACTCTCAACCACTGCGCCACCAGGGAAGCCCGCTCTACTTGTTCTTTATTAGAGTACTCAAGGTATTAGAGGTGAAGCACCAATTCTTTGTGCACATTTTTTTCCAGGTTCTAAGAGGCCCTGCTCAGTAATTTATTTCTGAAATATAAATAGAATTTTCTAGAAGTTATTCCAAAGCATTTTTCTCGGATATTCTTTTCTGATTAATTAGTCTGTTTTCATTACAGAAATTTGAAAATTACAGAAAAGCACACACAAAAATCACAAGAAACTCCGCTACCCAGAATTAACTACAGTTTACTTTTCAAGGAATATCTTTTTCCATAAATACAGTTTAAATTGGAGATAAACTGGATAAAAGTTTTATAATTTCAACTTTTTTAGTTTAACAGTGTGTTTTAAACCTTTTCATCTATCTGTGTTTTCTCCAACATGTTTTTTTCTTGTTGTTTCTGTTTTTAGGCAGCTTTATTGAGGTTTAATTCAAATATAATAAAATACACCAATTTTAAGTGTACAGTTTTGGTCCTTTGACATATGTATACAGTTATATACATTAATAATGTAGAATATTTCTGCCACCCTAAAAAGTTTCCTCATGCCAATTTATAACCAGTCCTCTTCTCCCATCTTCTGGCAAACGTTGATCTGCTTTCTGTTACCATACTTTTGTCTTTTCTAGAAGTTCCTGTAAATGGGATCATACAATATGTAGTCTTTTGTGTTTGGCATCTTTTACCTAGCATAATCTACAGCTTGATTTTTAGAGGGTACATAGTAGACCATTATCTGGATGTACTGTGATTTATTTAACCCATCTCCTAATATTGGACTCCCATTTGTTCTGAAGTAAATAATTCTGTGATCAACTTCTTTACCTAAATTTCTATGAACATCTCTAATTATATCCTTTGGATGAATTTCTAAAGTTGGAATTGCTGATCAAGAGATGATGAACATTTTAAGGCTTTGGATTCATTTTGCCAATTTGTCCTTCAAAAAAGTTGTTCCAGTTCACCCGTGTTTTAAAATCACCACTGATGATGATATTTCTTCCAGAACAAAAAGTATAGTCATTTTCTGAGATACTTCTCTCATTCCACATCTTAAGCTTTTCTTCCTCCTCCTCACCAGGGGACTGCCAGAATATATTTAAGAACATAAGCAAACTGTAATACATTACTATAATAGTACAGTGTTTCTCAAACCTTAATGTACATATGAATCTTGTTAAAATGCAGCTTCTGATTCAGTAGGTTTGTAGCAGAACCTGAGATTCTGTTTCTAACGGTAATGTAACACTGTTTTTACAGTAATGTAAAAAGTAAAGTTTTTAAGCAGTAATGCTGATGCTGCTGATCACATCTAGAAGAGCAGGGTGCTACAATATGTGGTCATTCAAATTATGTTTATGAAGAGTTTCACTAGTAGTGTGGAGAAGTCTTTATGCTGTAATGTGCAATGAAAATGCATTTAGAAATGTACGTGGGGGACTTCCCTGGTGGCGCAGTGGTTAAGAATCTGCCTGCCAATGCAGAGGACATGGGTTCAAGCCCTGGTCCGGGAAGATCCCACATGCAGCAGAGCAGCTAAGCCCGTGTGCCACAACTACTGAGCCTGCACTCTAGAGCCCACGAGCCACAACTACTGAGCCCGTGTGCCACAACTACTGAAGCCCACACACCTAGAGCCCATGCTCCACAACAAGAGAAGCCACGACAATGAGAAGCCTGCACACCGCAACGAAGAGTAGCCCCCACTTGCCGCAACTAGAGAAAGCCCGCGCGCAGCAATGAAGACCCAACACAGCCAAAAATAAATAAATAAATTTATTTTTTTTAAATGTATGTGGTATAATTTCAACTATATATATTTGCATTGAGGAAGGACTGGAAAGAAATATACAATAATGTTAAGTGTAGCTATTACTACCATTTGGTAAAATGTATAGGTCATTTTGATTTTTATAATTTTTAATTTTGTACAATAAGCATATCTTACTTTACAGCGAACCTAATAGACATTGTTGTTACTTTGCCTTCCAGCAGTACTAATGAAGATGAGGATTTGAACCCAGAACAGAAGATAGAAAGGGAGAAGGAAAGGCGGATGGCCAACAATGCCAGAGAACGCTTGCGTGTGCGCGATATTAATGAGGCATTCAAAGAGCTTGGTCGAATGTGTCAGCTTCATTTAAAGAGTGAAAAACCCCAGACAAAACTCCTCATTCTTCATCAGGCCGTGGCAGTCATCCTTAGTCTAGAACAGCAAGTCAGAGGTAAGTAGGTTCAGCAGAGATATGTAACTGTTCTGCTTCCAGTGAGTAGACATTTCTGTGTCCACTTGCTTTTCTGCTTGGTCAGGTTGTTTGTAGGTGCTCCTAGTACTTCTGCTACCACATCATCCGTATCAGGTTTTTCTCTATTATTCTCTCGCCTCTGTCTCATTATATAGGTCAATATCTGTAGGCTCAGTGCTTCCCAGAAACCAGTAGAGAGTAACCCTATGAAACAATGCAGTGAACAGCCAGCCTCCTGCTCAGCATTAGTGCTTTGTGCCTCTCGTTGACTCTGATCTCCCACGCTCTTGTATTTACCTGCCTACACCTGTCCTCCAACCTGCTCCTTCCTGTCTTCCCTACTTCTCCGTAGTCAGTTTCTTGCCTGCTTTACCCAGGGCATCTGTGAGGCCCTGATGGTTAATAGAATGCCTGGTCATGGCCCCTCCTGGCTTTGCCCCCTATGAATGTTGTTTATACCCATGTCAATAAGGTGTCAGAGTTTCTTTGTTGATTCCTGATAAGGAATGCCATGAGGTTCTTGGGTTAATATGCACTGGCATGCCTGTGTGTCCCTAAGGACAAAAGTGTGGTTCATACAGACTTATCTACTGCTGACTGAGACAGCTCTCCCAACTGTTTTATTTTGATGGAATCTTTTTTTTTTTTTTTGGCCACACAGTGCAGGTTGTGAGATCTCAGTTCCCCAGCCAGCGATTGAACCTGGGCCATGGCAGTGAAAGCCCGGAACCCTAACCATTAGGCCGCCAGGGAACTCCCTTGATGGAACCTTGAAGAAGCTTTGAAACTTCATTTTTTGAACAAAGTGTTTATTGTACACCTCCTCTGTCCCAGTCAGCTATGTTCTAGACCCTGGGTTATCAATTAATACAGGCTTCTAGCCTTTGAGAGGTTCTATCATCAAGCTTGCTTTTTTGAATATACTTATATATCTTCTTATTCAAAGTTATGAATGCCTCATCCTAAGCCTTTTTGCAAAGAATTTATAGATGTGGCCTTTGATTCCAGACCCCATCTCTAACCTCCCTTCATTGAGAGCAACTTTGTCTTCCTTATTTATTGGGTATTTATATAATATTTTATTTAAAGAAAGTTGGAAAAGAAAAAAAGAGTATGTATGGACATATGCTTGACAACTGCGACAAGGACCCTTAGCACTGATCATAGAAGGAATACTGTTTCTAAGGAAACCAGAGTTAGAGAACTTGAACACATTTTCAGAAAAACATAACACTAGTAATTAATTCATCTATTCATTTCCCTCCAGTGTTTTTAATGAATAAAAATGATGAATAGATAAAACACTTACCACTAAAACCAGATACTGCTCCTGCTGTCTTAAAGCCCTTGAAGTACCTGTAAAGCGTAAATGTTAATGAAACCTGATCAAGAAGTTACAGACTTGGGACTTCCCTGGCAGTCTAGTGGTTAAGACTCGGCGCTTCCACTGCCGATGGCACAGGTTCGATCCCTGATCAGGGAACTAAGATCCTGCATGCCATGTGGCGTGGCCAAAAAAAAATTTTTAATCATAATAAAATATATTTTTTAAAAAAGTTATAGACTCCCTTGTGATATTCATAAAGACAGTCTGATAGTTGCCATTCATCTGTGGCAGGAGCATTTGTCCCTTGAGCTTTCACTATCTCCTGTCACTTTACGAAATGTTTTTGTTCAATTATGTCTGACATTCAGTGGCCAAGTATATTCATCCTGCTCCTCAGCAGCCCAATATATTTTCTACCCTGACGTTACCAAGCCTTTTGTTGTCAAGACTGTTGCCTCCATCAGCACTGTGAAAGTTTTACTGTCGGGACAACAGTGGTGCCAGAACTTACTCTTGTACAGCACCTTTCCTTCCCACAGTTCATTAGAGCTAGAATAAAGTCATTTGTGTTCTTAAAAATCTTTTTTTTAAAATCAGAGGTCCTACTCTCAGATCCAAGCCATCAAAAATGAGAAATACCTCTGTTTGAAAAAAAGTTATAAACTCCATCATGCCTGGGTGGATCTTATTCATTCATTTGTAAGATTTCATTTTGTCATGATTCCATGCAAGCACCTAGAATAGAAAAGCTGAGTCTGAAAGAGGATCTAACATCTAGGCTTATCCAGCTGCCTACTAACTTTCTGATCATTGTTATGGGTACTGACTTTTTCACACTATTCTGGAAAGCTCTATATAAGGAGCCATTGACTGATCAGAATGAACAAAACTTAAATACACTGAACTGTAACTTCATTAGGGACCGCTTTAATATTCATAAAAGCCTGCCTTCTTCGCACCCTCAAACTCTGGGCTTCAAAGCCCAGAGCCTTTATTTTACAGCTTAATGTAAAAGCCGTGGGGTCCATGTAAGACTCCTTGAAAGGCTGGCTGTCTAACAGAGTTTCGAACCCTTCGTGTAGCCCATAATACCTGTGCCTTGTCTATAGCAGCACCTTCAGAGTTTGGTATAACCGCTCTCCTTCCCTGCACTTGATCTCCAGTAGTTTTGAGTTATTTTGGTAACCTGTCCACCTTTGAAAGCCTCTTCATCCCTGCAGGGGCCCTACGCAGCAGCCCCTGGGCCCAACAATTTCTATAAAGACATACATTTTGTTTACATGACCTACTTTGGACATCCTCTGGGCTCTCTGGCCACCCCCTTTGGTTTGGGGTAGTGTTCCAAGACCATGTCTAGCTGTCCACAACCTGTCATCCCTAGACAAGTGGATATACCAGGAGGGCAACCAGACCTGGGTCTAGCAGTGAGTCCTTGAGAAAAGCAAGAAGTGGCTTCCCTTCCAAGCCTCAGATTTTGCCAGAGCATTTTTGTGCCTTGGTGCTCCACATATCAAATCCCATATGGCCTCTGTCATTGCCAATTTAAGCCTTTCTATTATCGTAACTGTAATTTTACCATTACAGTTTTACTAATCCTCAGCAGATTTCACATATTATCTTCAAGTTTGTCCTCTCAGCTTTACTAAAGATTAAGTTAGTGATCAAACACTTCCTCCTCAAACTCTTTTCACAGGTCAGTTCGATAAACTCATTTGTCTTCTGGTGATAATTTAGGGACAATAGAACTATTAGGATTTTAGTTTACTGGTCTCTTAGTTCAAAGATAAATAAGCTAGGACAGCGGTTCTCAAATCTGACTGGTCTCAGAATCACCTGAGGCTTTTCCTTTTCCCAAACAAATTTCCAGACCCTACCCTCAGTACATTTAATTCAGTTGCAATGAGATGGTCAAACATAGTCTTAGCATATTCATTGATAATACACCACTCCTTCCTAAATCTCCACTGAAATGAATAAAAATGGCATTAACCCACAAGGATAGAGGGGAGAGAAGATAGTAACAAACAAGAGAGCAAAAGTAGATAGAGAAGTGGTAACTGACTTACTTAGACAGCAGAAATTAAATGGAACAGAGAGGAATACCAGCAAGAAGCAGAACATTTGCCTTACAGGGCCCCTATCCCCTGAAAGCCTCTGGACTTTGGAGGTACTAACTATTGGAAAAAGCAGAAGTCAGGCATCAGACCTGAAAACAGAAAGATTCATTGGAGGTTTGCTATGGAAAGTTGGATCCCTAAGTCTCCTCTGTACTTCATATTGCTTCTGCCCTCTTTTCCCTTCGACCATAGAAGCCAGGAGGATTATTTTTAGCAAAAAGTGAAATCTGAAAGGCTGCAAATCTGAAACACCAAGAGGAGCAGAGAATGAGTGAAGTATGAAGCTGAACAGTGAGACCTGCAGCCCTGTGTCCTGCTTTGTTTTCCTAATGCTGGCAACAAAGTATATTAATTCTATCCTCAAGGAAATGGGATAATTCTTTTCTAAAGAAATTAAAATACTCTAGAGAAAAGACGTCCAGATTTAGGAATTCCTGAGTAATAATTTCTCACTTTTGGATTACCATAGAGTAATAAAACCCACCAGTTGATGTCTTACTTCTAATATTAAAGGACAGCCAAAGATTTAAGAAAAACCACCATGAAAAAGAGAAATTGAGATCAAACCAAACAAAAAAGAAAGAAGAAAACAGAGACATGCAAAAAGCATTGGGAAACTTTTTTTTTAAATAAAATTAATGCCTTCTAATAAGAGAAAATGTATGCATAAAAGAGAAAGAAGCCATGAAAAAGAAATTCAGATGATATGATAGAAAAAATATAGTAGAGGTTAGCTGATAAAACTGAGAAAAGTCTCCTAGAAAGAGATGAAAAATAGGAGAGAAGAACTAAAATTAGGGGGGATCAATCTAGAAGTCCAACATCTGACCAATAGGTTTAGTAGAGTAAGAGCAGAAGAGAGCAAAGGGGATTATCATGGCAATAATACAGGAAATTTACCAGTGCTAAAGAGTACATGTCTCAAGATTGGTAAACTCTAATCTTGTGTTAAGAATAATGATTTTAGGACTTCCCTGGTGGTGCAGTGGTTAAGAATCCGCCTGCCAATGCAGGGGACACAGGTTCGAGCCCTGGTCCAGGAAGATCCCACATGCCGCGGAGCAACTAAGCCCGTGTGCCACAACTACTGAGCCTGCACTCTAGAGCCCACAAGCCACAACTACTGAGCCCACGTGCCACAACTACTGAAGCCCGCATGCCTAGAGCCTTGTGCTCCACAACAAGAGAAGCCACTGCAATGAGAAGCCAGCACACCGCAACAAAGAGTAGCCCCCGCTCAACGCAACTAGAGAAAGCCCGCGCACAGCAATGAAGACCCAATGCAGCCAAAAAATTAATTAATTAATTTTTTTAAAGAATAATGATTTTAATAATTACTTCAAGTTGAAGTGTATCATCATGAAATTTCAGAGCATCCAAGTTAAAAGGAATATCCTAAAGCTTTTAGAGACAAAATTTAAATAGCTCAGAGACAAAGGAACAACATTCAAAATGTCATCAGAGTTCTGAAGAAGTAGTGCTGGATTCCAGGAGACAGTGGAACAATACCTTCAAAATTCTGGGGAAAAATCACTTTCAACCTAGTATTCTATATCTAGCCAGACTATTAATTAAAATGTAAAGATAGGATAAAGATAGTTCAGATATGCAAAGACTTTAAAATTCTACCTCCCATGTACACTTTCTGAGGAAGCATCTGGAACATATGCTTAGGCCAAATGAGGACATAATCAACAAAGACAAAGGCATAGGATTTGGGAAAGAAAGGATCTAACGCATGGGAACAGCAAAAGAAAATCCCATAACGAGAACTACTAGGCCTAGAAAAGAACCAGTTTGCATTGAAAATAGAAGACTGTTAGCTGTGGAAGAAAGGTTTACAGGGAAGGAAGGTGGAATTAATAGATAATATGATGATGTGTTTGAGATTTTAGGAAGAAATATTGAGAGGCATTTGTTAGATCTATTAGAGCATTTCGGGGGGCGGGGGAATTGTCATTACTAACAAATGAAAAGCAAAGCAACTATTAACTACAGGAAAAACAGTCCTATGAACAAGGAAACAATCAATACAAAATTCTTGACTTGCAAGTATGTCCACATAGATATAATAACAAATATTTACCTAATCATAATATCGAAGAAGTGACTGTTGCATTAGCCAAATATTGTGCTATAAACATGTTAAGAAGATGATATTATAGAGAGGCAAGTCCTCAGCCACATACCAGAGGGTAATAGACCCTTAATAGAAATGTAAGAAAGACAGTTGCTTCTTATGCTCCGCACATAATGTCTGACTTCTTCTTACCTCTGTATCAGGCCTTCCTGGCTACTTAACGTTTGCCATGGCCTGCTCACACAGACCAGGAAGTATGAAGCAACAGCACTAGCTTTTGCTTTTTTGGATCAAAGCTCACTTACTTCACATTTCGTAGAGCTTACTGTAGTATTCTCTTGGTTCTTCCAGCCCTGAGTGTTGTCTGACTCATTGCAGGAGTCTACAAAATCCTGCCTAACTTGAGTTTTTGGTTCTGGTCCTTTCCAGCTATTCTGATCGTGCCTCCTAGAGCCTTAGTAAGATAAGAGCAATGTTCCATTGTAAGAGAAATGTGAGAACGTTTCAATTAGAAAACGTTGAAATCTTTCTTCTCTTTGGATTTCACATGTTAATTTGTGCCCTCTTTTCAGTCTCTCTGGTCATTGTTTGAGACTATTGCCTACACAGTAAAGGAGATATGACACCTAATGAAAGACAGACTTCTCTTATTTGTCAGAGGTACACAATTCCTTGTTAAGAAAGCAGCTCCTGGGACTTCCCTGGTGGTCCAGTGGTTAAGACTCCGCACTTCCAGCGCAGGGGGCGCAGGTTTGATCCCTGGTTGGAGAACTAAGATCCCACATGCCACACGTGGTGTAGCCAAAAAAAATAAAAAATAAAAACAGCTCCTAATATTTTTACATAATGATGGACATGCCGATCTCTACTACTAGTTATCCTGATAAATTAAGTAAGAGTGTACCTTCCTTTCTTCATTGCCTCCTCAGAGTTGTATAGGCTTCATGTCTTTTCCTAAATGCAGGGACTTTGATGACGAATGTTGTCATCATGTATGAGTAAAAATAGAGTCAGTAAATTTACCATAATAAAGTCTTTTGTCTACTTTTTTTAAACTCAGAAGTGAACTATAAATGTGTTTTGAAATATGCACATTCAAATATGTTTTTACTTTCCCTGAAAAAGAAAATACATTAAAAAAAATGCTCTACTATGTTGCATTCAGCTTGGGCCATCATTTCAAGAAAATCTAACATGTAAAAAAAATTACAACTTATACAAAATATTGTTTTCATTACAGGCTAAGTTTAAGTGGTCTTTTTATATTATATTCATTAACACATTTTTAATCAGTTTATAAAAATAAGGGTAACAACTTTTAACTGATACTGTATGTTATAAACTGAAACAAAAAACTATACCAGGAGCTGTCATGGGTTAGATATCTTGTACTTAAAACTCATTTAAAGAAGTTATAACAGGAACTGTAGTTCCTAAGTAGATTTTCATTCAGTGGGTTTTAAGTTCAGTGGATTTTCTTTATCTTTATTTCATATGGTAATATCCCACACTTTAAGCTCCTTTGAAAATGCCCACATCAGAAGTTCCATTCAGTCTTCTCTGCTGTCTCATATACAAAGCAGTAAAGGTTTTTATAACCCTCTCAATCACACCCCCCAACTGTAGAAAGAACATCTCAATCATCTCGTCCTGCATGTAAATCAAAGGAGAAAAGCAGGATATACTCAGGCTACCTCTCTTCCTGGAGGGGTTGGCACATTTCCTATAGAGGAATGGCTGAGGGTGTCTCTTAGTTTATCATTTTCTGAACTGGTAGAATTCTAGATAAAGCACAGATGTACCTCTCCAGCACATAGAGAATGTCAGCATTCATAACAGTTCAATGTGTCATATCTTCACAGGTCACTGAGGAGATTCGGTAGACTAATAACAGCATTTGCCACAGTGTTCGGATGAAGCAGTAAAAGAACTGCTTTAAGATATTGATGTAGATCAAGTTAAACCCTGGAAAACTAAATCATAAGAAGAAAACACAAAATGGTCAGAAAGAAGTATAAGTTTTAAGGCTCAGTTAATGCTGAGGTTTTATGTAAGCATATCATTGTTGCCTCTGAGGTTATTCATTATGGGAATGGAATTACACAGAGATTGGTAATCCCCACAGAAAGAAAAAATAACAGCCATTTGTTCAGTTTAAGACCCAGGAGTCCATGATTCATAACTTCTGTCTCTAATGATGAAATTATTTTTTCCCTATTTCAGAGAGGAACCTTAACCCCAAAGCAGCCTGCCTTAAGAGAAGGGAAGAAGAAAAAGTTTCTGCCGTATCGGCAGAGCCACCAACCACACTGCCAGGAACCCATCCTGGGCTTAGTGAAACTACCAACCCTATGGGTCATATGTAAACATCAGCCAGGTAAGTATAAGTATGAAAAGAAAGTACAGGGAAGTCCCCTGATTCATCTTAAACTGAGTTAGAACCTTTGAACAGAATTCTCTGGTAGCACAGGTCATGGTAAAGGTCACGTGTAATTTGGAATCCAACAGCTTACCTTTCTGTTACATAGTTAGAGAGCCCGTGTCATTTTATACCAAATTACTGTTCTCTTCAAAATGTGATACTGTCCTTTGATTCATAAAGAACTTTGGGCTCTCATGTTCTGGATCATCGTGTATACTCCCTCACATGAATATTATTCTGATCCAAGAAGAAAACAGTGCAATGACTCATCTATCAAAACATACTTTTGCTACCACTCATGGTCCTCATTCCTCTACTCAGAAGTAGTTGATGGCATCATCAACCAGTATTCTGTTAACCATCTACCTCTTCTCTACCATGAAATCTTCATGCACAAAACAGTTATTGCTTGCTTCCATTTGGATCATTAATGGAAGTCTGTAATACACATGTTCCTTCCCCTGTAAGAATATTAGTTACACCTTGTGGAATCTATTAAAGAATGTAGAGGTATTGTATATGATAGAATCAGAACATCCTTCTCTTGGGAATTTTACTTGTTGAAAGACTGTTCTTTTTATCTTCCTCTTCATGAACTAAACAGTTTGCTTCTTTGTGACTTTTTTTTTAAAACAAAGTGACAACAGTAGTAGGAGGTTGTTGCCCAAGTAATTAGAAAACGTGAACCATCTTTTTCTTAACTATATACTTTCATATTATCTATGAGTTGTAAAGTTAATATTTGGGTGACAGAAATTAATACAGACCATAATTAAATATTTGAGTCAGTAACAAAATATAGCTCACAGCATGGATTAGGAGTAGAACTGGTAACTTCATTTTTATAATCTGCCTTCAGCAGTGTATAGTTCTTTTCCTAGTTTCATCAGCAGAGTAAAAGCAGTAGTAAAAGTAAATGGATGGGAGGTTTGGAGCAGGAAAAAAATACTGAGTGCAATTTCATTTCGTCAGCTTTGTGGCTATCACATTTTGAGCTGAAAGTTTGGAATTTGATAGAATATTTTGTAAACTACAAAGATTAGTCAATAACTCACCTTTTCCTGAAGAAATTGATTTCCTACCACCTCTTCATATATCCTTCTTAGGATCAAACTAGACCAAAACGGAAGATTTCATTTGGGGACAGAGGAGGAAGTATTGATGTAATTATTTAGGTGTCAGTTATAATTCTAACATTAGCACACTGGAAAAAACCCTGTCATCTCTCCCACCAAAAACAAACAAACAAACAAAAAAACAGCTATAACAGACTGTGCATGTCAAAGGGGCTTTAGGCAAGAGCTAGTTAAATTACAGATCCTCTAAAACCCATGCCATTGCTTCATGTTCTGTGGAAACTATAGAATATCATGAAAAAATATTTTTATTCAAAAATAAATTTTGAAGTCTTTACAATAAATACAGGCAAGTGTTTCTTGGTGCAAAAGTGACTTTCTAAGTTGGCAGATTATGTCGAGGTACCTTCCTGTGGTCGGGTATCAGGTAACCACCAGGCTGTGAGAAGAGCACTTCACATTCAGCTGTCACATTTACCTCGGAGCCTGGGTCTTCTTTTCTTGTCTCTCTAGTTTGTTGTACCCATTTCCTATTATTCTCTTCCCAGTCTCTCTCTAGCTCTTTCTCCGTCGACTTTCTCTCCCTACCTCACATCTCTCTTCTCCCCTACCGTTTACTTCCTGTTCTTTCATTGCTTCTGTATCTCCTACTCTTTCATAGCTCTATCCGTATCTCTATTATGAGGAAATTCCCCCACTTTAGGTTAAAATTAAACCTTGAACATTCTCACCTATCAAAAAGAATTCTTTTTTAAAAGGAGTGGGGAGAGGTTTCAAGGTTATATAAGAAATGTAGTAAATGCACTTTGTTCCATAAGATTTCAAAGGCTAGTGTTTATTATATTAAAATAAGTCTTAAAGATTGCTAATTTCATAAAGGTGGTTATCTGGTTTCATCTGATCCCTTCAATTCTTTATAGAACTGGATAGCAGCAGATTAAAACCAGCAAGAGATTGGGCAGCAGGAAAACGACTGCTAGAATCAGAATAGCTGATAAATGACCACAGAATGACTGACTATAAAAGCACAATAATATAAGGCCACGAGGCTTTGAATGTCTCAGTTATCCATCCCTAAGAGCATCACTCTAATATAGAACCATACCGTGGCCCTTGTTTAATAAGGAGGTGAAAAGTATGATTCTTCTTAAAGCTATTTCCATCCAAAATGGCTGAAATGGGAAATTTCAGAGCTATTACTATGTATATTATATTAAGAATATAAACATAAAATTTATACTAATAGAGTAAATTTTCTTAGTAAATTCATTGAACAAACACTTACTGAGGACCTACCATGGACCAATAACTGAAACCAATGTGAAAATGAATTCAAAATGGTCCCTGCCCTCAGAAACTTTCAGTTTAGAGGAGATAGATATAAACAGTTAACACAGTACAGTGGACTGGATGTAGCAATAAATATATGCTTTAACGTCTCTCCACTGAGAACTGAATGAGTAGAACCTCAGAGCTCAGGTATTGCCAACCTGAATGTTGCCAAAATTAAGGTTTGCATAATTACCACAGCTGTTATATAATCCTCTATCTTGTGATTCTATAATTACGTGATCTCCTGTAAAAATCTTACCACATACATCAAGTAAAACCATTTCAGTTACACCTTAAAAGAAGAAACCTCATTTATAAGTCATGTAGCCGACTGCTAATTTAGTGTAAACCTGGGTATAAATGAGGAATACCAACTTGTTTTGTTTTGTTTTGTTTCTGGGGAGGTGTTTATTTTTAACCGTGATGTCCTAATTGGTTCTATTCTCTCCCTTGGCTCTCCCTGCCACAGTTCCAGAGTTATCAGTAGGCTAGATAGAAGGTGACCTCTCCTCATAAGGACTTGGACAACTCAGATTATCTGAAGACACAAACCTGATAGGAGGGAAAAGAAAAAACAAAACACTTGAAGCAAGAAATGCAAATGTAATCCTACGATCAAAGCAGCTGGTCAACACTTCCATCAGAAGTGAAGATAGGAAGCTCATCAGACAGAACATCAGCCCATGAGATGTTCGCAACATATCAATTTGTTGCAAGCAGTGTGTCGCTTCTGCACAATCAGAGACTGTCTCGATCTCTCCACTCACCGTGGAAGTTGCCTTGTGCCTAAACTGAATTGACAAATGCATTGTAACTACAAATTTTATTTATTGTTATGGAACTGTAAGGTCTACATATAAAGGGAAAAAGTTAATGTGGAAAGCTGATCTCCACTCAGCTGATGCCAGCATTAGTTAAAGCTGTTCGCGTGCAGAGAACAAAGCAGTGACAACCATTGGCCCTTAGCATTCCCGGCATACCTATTAGTGTCTTAAAAAGGAAGGGAAAAGTCTTTTGTTGCCCTCTCCTATCCTTTTGCCATATGAATAGTGTTTTCCAAGAAATAGGAAAATATTACTTGGTATAGCATTTCTCTCATGCTCATTTTTTCATTCATTTTTATTTTTTCTTTTTGGGTGTTGTATTTGGTCTCTGAATCTGAATAGTTTATGGTCACAGTCCAGAATCCTCCATGTAGCCCTATGTGCTTTGCATATTTACTTTACAAAGATAAGCAGAGACCATCTGTGACCATAGCCTAGCTAAGATTTTTAAAAGGGGAAATTTTGTCCCCTATATTTTCCCCCAAATAAATATTGCTTTATTTCTAATAATAACAAGACTTTTCAAGCTTCTAGGTTTCATAGTAAAGCTTGTAATAGAAGTGTAAATTACAAGGGAAGAATTTACTTTTTAGAAATTGCTTTGTTTTCCAAGCAGTAAGTACTACATATAGTACTTATAAAGTGTTAGCTGTAAGTAAGCACAAAATGAATTTAAAATACAAAGAAGATTTTCAGGCTGTGATTATGTTGAATATAACAACCCAGTAGTCACCAAGGCAGGTAGTGTGATAAATGAACACACCACTCTGAGGCTAATTACCTAATGGAATACAAGAGCAATGGTCACCCATGTCCTTATTCTAGCCTTTATTTCTCTGTCATTTGGATGGCTGGTTAGTGGGGAGAAATTCAGTGGGTGATCTAATCAACTGCAAACCATCTGCCCTGTCTCAAGAAGATGAGCCAGATTAGCATTTAACCAGTCCTTGTCAGTCCATCTTAATACTGTGCATTAAGGCACCCCTCTGTCTCTAATCCTTAAGAGTTTTTTTTTAAGACATAATAATCACTTTGAACTTCCATGAAACCTGTCTTCCATCACAACAACCCTGGGAGAGAAAAACATGCTAAACAAGGTTGTCTTGGCTTAATAATTCCTTATAGCCAATATCAACAAGGGCAATCAGCACACAGAAGAAAGGACCCAAATCACTATGTAACTTAAAGATTTCTGTTAATTTGAAAGAACAAAAACAATTAAGACAGAACTTCAGATTCTCCAATCAGGATGATACCTAACAAATCAGTCTTTCGTGAACGTAATGGACTTTCTGGTAACTTTAATTTGCCTATATTCTCCAATTACATCAGACTCTCTCTGTGGCCTTGTTCTTCATTTCAGTGTTAATCAGCTAAAACAGAAGTTGTTGCTTATGATGTGTGAGTGAACATATGCCACTGCCTGGCCTTTTTTCTTCAGAGCTTGTTGTCTTTTTCGCTATATTAGACTTTGCAGTATGCCCAGAAGCTTTCCTTCATAAAATAGAAAGAAAAAAACATTTGGCTTATTTTTCACTGTAGCTAGTCTTTTATACAATAATCTTGTAAGAAAATTTCTTGAATTCTAAATATTACTCTTTCTAGATTTTTGAAATCGAAAAGTTTTCAGTAAAAAGTTTCTTACTTTATTTTATTATATTAGGTAGTAAAAATGTAGGGTTATTTACCATAACCTGTTCATTAATATCAGAAATTTACAATAGCATTTTAAGACCATAGTAGAATTCTAGCATACCGTGTAGTACCTATGGAGTATTGTAAGAGCTAATTGTCCGAGACGAATTGCTTCTCATCTTGTTCTCCAGTTTCCATTGTTGGTTTATTGCAGATTTGTATCCTGTGTCAAATTCAAGGTATTACTGATAAACCTTTTGAACCAGCAGCAAGAAGTTCAAAATTTTTTCTGTCACTGTAACAGAAAACACAATATGTATATAACATTTATGTAGCAATAAATGTGCCATCTTTTTTTTTAACATAGTAAACTAGTGAGTTTTTTACATTCCTCTCTCAAACAGTAATGCATTTTGGTTTTTTTTCCTCCATCTCATTGCTCCCAGGAATGCTCACACTGCTTTTCTTTCTTTTCTCCCAGCTTTCTTGAGATATAGTTGACATATAATATTGTGTATGTTTAAGATGTAGAACGTCATGATTTGATATATGTATATATTGCAAAATGATTACCACAGCAAGGTTAGTTAACACATCTATCACCTTACATAGTTCCTTTTTTGCGTGTGTGGCAAAAATGTTTAACGACCACGCTGCTTTTCTTATGTGCATTGCCTGTGACCTTATCTGGGAAACCCATCAGGACAGAATCAGACTTGTAGAACTAAGCTGCTAATCTAGTCTATAGCTTCTCTGGGTTATATGTTTCTCCTCTTGCCCTCTCTACTGATAGTGGCCTTTTAGCCTTTTCCTGAAGGTTTACCAATGGTGATTAGTAGTTAAAATCTGCTTATTTGTAGATCTAGAGAAAAACGAAGATGGAAAAGGACTCAAATGAAGCTTTCAAATTAACATTATTTGAAGCACTTTCACATGTTTTATGTCCCTTTTCTCACAAAAAGCCTATCATAATTAGGAGATGGTATTATTTACTGTTCTCAGATTAAAAGTTCTGCTCTTATCCCAGTTTTCACATACAGCCCCACTCCACCCCCCTGCCAAAAATATGCATAGTGATTATCCACAGGGACTTCAGCCAAGCAAGAGCCTAAAACAGTGGATGAACTTTTTTGGACAAACTTTCGTAGGGCCTATACGTGAGACACCCAAGATCATTGTCACACCCTCTTGGGATCCTGGCAAATTGCTTCTCTTGGTGAATTATGAAATCCACTGTTCACATTGGAGGCCCAACAGATCATTTTACTCGTAGGAGTTGATGAAAACAAACATTTTAGTTCGATTTTTCTTTATACAGATTGATGAATAAAATATAGATTATTATAGTTAAATGAAATCTAGAAACCATCTCATCAACCACCTCATTAACAGCTTTATAAAAACTGAGGCCCAGAGAGGTTGTATGTCTCCAAAAGCACGTAACTAGTAACAGATTAAGACACTTAAAACTTGTCCTACAAAATCTTCTTGCCTTTACTTTTTGTCCTTTGTCTTTATAGATTTTTAGGCCAATTCTCTTTAGTGGCTTCACTTTTTTCTCTCCTCTACTACATTTTTTTCTTTCATTTTTCTCTCCTCTAGTTCATATATTTTTTCTTCCATGGAAACTCAGAATTTAAATGTACATCACGTCATGTGTGCATGCATGTGTGCATGCATGTGTGTGTGTATCAAAGGTTAAAGAGTATTAGCTTTGGCATCAAACAGTCCTCGATTCAGTCCAGGCTCAACATCTAGTTAGCTCCATTTCCCTATCTGAAAAATGGAGATACATATTAGAATTGTGTAAGTATTGAATGAAACAATGTATGGAAAGCTCTTACCTTGGTTCCTGTCACATAAGTACTCAATAAATGATAAATATTTTTTAAATAAATAGTAGCTTTCCTTTTAACCAGCTCCCAGGAAGATTCTTCTTCAGCCATCCTGTGAGAGAGGTAAATGGTGGTAAAAACAACCCCAAGAAGATGTCAACCCATCTTTGCAGGAGTCTACATTCTTTGGGGGCAAGCCAATGAAACATATTTAGTGCCCTCCAGTTGGGTACGTTTTATGAGGACTTTTTTTTTAAACCTTCACATTTCAAAAGAGTGAGCCAGTAGGCTTTGCCCAGTCACACTTTATGGGTTGGCAGCTAAGTCAGTTTGGGTCCTCAGGAAGCAGATACCAAGATAGAAGTGCAAGGGATTTATTGGAGGTAGCATCTGTGGGAAACAAAAGGGAAAGGAATCAGGAGTAATTAGGGATGGGATTCAGACCATGATGCAGGTCTGACATCTGTGAAAGAAGGGGAGAGGAAGGCGGATTAGGTAAGGAGAACCTCAGACTGCCTGTAGCTCTGGACAAAGTCCTGGGGTCCAAGAAGATTGCCCATTGAGGAGTCTTGTGTTGGACAGAAGTGGTAAGGTGCCAGTGTCCCTGTGGTGGGCAGTCACCTGGGAGTTACCTGAGAAGACAGGCCTCAGTTTGAATACTCCAAAGTTCTGCACTTGGAGGCTGAGAGCTAACTGCACTGCCCTGACTGGTTATCCCTTGAAGGGAGATCTCAGAGGTGCACCTCCATGGCTTTCACGGCACCTCATTGCTACTTCCTACAGAACTGGCAGAACAAAACCAAAGGGTCTTCTGCAGTCACTGGGACCACAGCTGACCTCAACAGGCTCATCAGAATTTCAAAAACTGCAATTCTTTCTCCCCTGGCATTGTGCTGTCAAGGAAACCTACGTGTGTTATCAAGAAGGACAATTCCAGTCCTCCTCCATTTTCATGGGCCATTATGTAGGCTGGTATAATCTGGGTCTGAGTCCCTAAAGTTGCTGTGTTATTCTGGTGTTCTTCACAGGACATTGTGATAGTCCCTGTCTTCTGGGTCAGTGGATGGTCCACAGGCTCTTTGTGGCAACCTGGCTTTGGAAGGCCACAATGTCCTCATTGTTTTGAGGTGTTTCCCTATGCTGTCCCCAGCCCCCGGAGCTCTTACCTCTGCCCTGTACTTGGGGCGTGTTTGTGTAAGTAGAAATATCTTTCTTGTCTTCTTTTTCTTTCCCTCTTTAATCATTTATTCCAGAAGACATCTTTAAAGGGCTTTTCTGTTCCCTTTGGCCTAGACCGCTAGTCTTCCAGAACTGATGTGGGGCACTGCTGCATGTGGCCAGGTTCTCCTTTCTCACTCATGAGGGTGGGTGCCCCCCTAGACAGGGTGCCTGGCTGTGTGGTCTCTCAGGCTCTCCGGGCCATTTTATCCTTGGAAACTGCAAGCACAATGCCCAAAGCTTCCAAGCCTGTTAAAGCCTGTGAAAATGCAACCTGAAAAATATTGTGCCAAAAGATTAAAAAATTGCAAAAATGAAATTAATTTTAAAAACAATTACAAATATCATTTCAAAATTTTATAGCAAAATAAAATTACTATTTAATGTGGGATTTGAGCTCATTTCATATATCTTTATACATACATACATATATATATGTATATATACACACACACACATATGATGGAAAGGCCTTAAATACCTTCCAAAGGTTTAACACCTTGGGTTCCTTCAATTCCAGTCTCTTTCATTTAATACATTTGTCTTTGGTTTCTTAATAATCTTGGGAAGACAACCGCGTCTTCCCCTCTGGAGGTGAGGACCATTGGTGTATCTCTGAAGATCTAACCTGCCTAGGCCGTGAGAACCCCCCGAGACAGCACGAGTTTTTTAGAAGCGCTAAACAGACCACTCTTCCCCTGCTTCCAGGGTGAGTTCTTCCTCAGTTCCTTGCAGCCCTATGAGATTTTTTGCTTTCTCCCATTTCTCTGGCCTTCAGCCCCTTCCTACAAGCCTGAGTTTTCTCCTGGAGAGCTGGTCCTTGTTGAACTGAGGTGGTAGCCCAGTGTTGGGAGCAGGCCCGGGGCAGGGCCTCCGGTCCGCAAGCTGGAGGGATCACCTTGTCCTGAAATACACCCAGCCATCAGCTGTGATAGATTTTCTCCATCCGAGTACTCCCAGTGGCCACCCTCGCAACTCAGGGAAGCCGGATCATGTTCCGAAGCAGCACCGTGATGAAGCTCTGGCCCCTGCCTTGCAAGGCTGTGGGCATTGGGAAGTCCTACTTACGGGGCCACCTCACACTCAAGCTCCAGCCCCAGGAGCCTCTCCTGAGGCCTCCATCCTGTCGGGCTGAGCCACCACACCCCACTCATGCCAGGCCACCCCCAGGTCATCCTGCCTCACGCCCAATAAAGCCTGTGCTGAAAGGACCAGGGTTGTTTTTCAGACTCTTTCAGCAGGGAGGGATTGATCAACCCTGATAGTGCAGGGAGCTTGATCTCACCCCGGACTGGCAGAGATTAATTAGCTTGATTCCCAAGCATAATCCCTAATTAGGCACAGGAAGAAAGGAAAGAAAACACAAAGGAACTATTCTTCTTCTGTTCCAGAGGGGGAGGGGGAGGAACGGGAAACGGAGGAAGAAGCAGGTAAACATATTCCAGCACCTGAGTGCCTACTCCCCACCAACCCAAGAGCACAAACATTGC
This sequence comes from Grampus griseus, assembly GCF_964374135.1. Lineage (NCBI taxonomy): Eukaryota > Metazoa > Chordata > Mammalia > Artiodactyla > Delphinidae > Grampus > Grampus griseus. Next base: position 100,853,459 of record NC_139018.1, read on the forward strand.
TGAGGAGGGGGTGTCTTCCTGCGAGCATCTCGTATGAAAATGTGCCTTTAGTTTCTTTGTTTTGCTCCGTGCCTAACGATGCACAGGAAGGTGCGATTAAGCGCTACGCTTTGAAGTACCTGCTCTAGGCTTGCTCAGCCTCCAGAGGCTGAGGTTGCCGCAGGGGAGAAATCAGCTCCGTTGGGCTGGGAGAAAAAGGTTGGATGCGGAGGGGGTAATCACCCTGAGACCCGAGTACAGATAGTGAAAGGAAACATTTCCCGTAGCTGAGAAGGAGGGGGCACCCCTTCCAGAGCCCAAGAGTGGGCTCTTGTCTAACTCTCGGAAATGAACTGTCCGAGGAGACACACGTGCTGACAAAGCAAGAGACTATTGGGAAGGGGCGCCCAGGTGGAGAGCAGCAGCGTAAGGGAACCCAGGAGAACTGCCCTGCCACGGGGCTCGCAGCCTTGGGTTTTATGGTGATGGGGTTAGTTTCCGAGTTTTCTCCGGCCAGTCATCTTGCTTGGCACATAGCTGGTGACTCAGGGTCCTTCCTGGTTGCGCACGCATCTCTCAGCCAAGAGGATTGGCTGGATTCCAGCGTGAAGGATTCTGGGAGGTTGGTCGTCTCCTCCTTCTTTGGGCCCGTCCTGAATTCTCCTGGGTAGTTTTCCGAGGCAGCGCTTCGTTTCTTATGGGAACCTCCTGTGGTGAGACAACTCAGGTAAGCGGGTTATCATCGTGTCTGGCCAAGGTGGGCGGTTTTGGTCAAGGGTTCCCTAACATTATTACTAGCATTTTCTAGAACTTTCCAGCCAGGACTGACGGGTGGTGGGGAGGGCAATGGGAGGAAGGAGGGACCTCACTTAGCCGTGAGATTTGGCCAATCAAAACTTCACCCCGGGGCTTCCCTGGTGGCGCAGTGGTTGGGAGTCCGCCTGCCGATGCAGGGGACGCGGGTTCGTGCCCCGGTCCGGGAAGATCCCACATGCCGCGGAGCGGCTGGGCCCGTGAGCCATGGCCGCTGAGACTGTGTGTCCGGAGCCTGTGCTCCGCAACGGGAGGCCACAACAGTGAGAGGCCCGCATACCGCAAAAAAAAAAAAAAAAACTTCACCCCGGGGAACTTCAGTTTCCTCTTCTGTAAAATGGGGGTAATTTACAATCATACTAGCTCGTGTGATGGTTCTGAGAATGAATTGAGTTCAGAGGTTCATGGCACACAGTAGGCACTTTCTAACCCACCTAACGAAAGCAAACCAAGGGAGCAGCAAATCAAAAAATGATGTAGCCATTAAGAAAATAATTGTTTATATTTTTAGGTGTGATTGTTTTTCTGCAAGTCCTTGTCTTGTAGAGATGCGTGTGCTGTAGTATTTACAGAGGGAACGATGAGGTGTCTGGAATTTGCTTCGGTATAGGGCAGTCAACGGGGGTGGGGTGGGATGACAGGGTTTAGATGAAACAAGATTGGCTGTGAGTCTATCCTTGTTAAACCTGGGTGACAGATACATAAGGGTTCATTATGCTCTTTATTTTGTAGATGTTTGACATTTTTTATGACTAGTTGAAAGAAAGGAGAAAGGAAGGAAGGAAGGGAGGAAGAGCGGGAGGAGGGGGCCGGGGGGGTGGCGGCAAGAAGGAGGAAAGAAGATTCTGCCTAAGTGTCCCTTCTGAAACCTTCCCCAAGCGCCACATTGTCAGGGGACAGAGGGTGTTTTCTGCTCATCCTGAGCAATGAGACCCATGAGGAGACAGGAGGGTCATCCAGGGAGCAGCCCCAAGTGGCAAAGTCCCTCCGGGGACCATGGAGAGAGACAGCAGGACAGGGTGACAGCGGACAGTGGATCCTAGCACAGGTCTTGCCCGTGACATTGGGTGGCGTAGGACCATGGGACCAGAAGGGATACTTAGAGGGGAGAACAGAAAGAGCTGTGGAGGAGGAAGCAATGTGAGCCCACTTCCCTAAAGAAAGGGTGGCAGGGCCGGCAAGGTTGAAGGTGGGGTGCTCCAGGATTCGAGTGGGCTTTTTGAAGGAGAAGGAGAGCCTGCGGTACCCCCAGGTACCAAGCAGCTGGTATCTGGAGAGACACAGGCCACTCCGGGTAGTCTGTGGTCTGGAAATTGGAGTGTCTGCTCCCCTCACCAGCTGGCGGGTGGCCCTGGTCTAGGTGCTGGGCCTCCACCAACGGCAAAGTTCCCCCAGGTGCCTGCGTGGGGAAGACAGGCACCCCAATCCCTCACGTGACCAACCGGAGCGTCCCCATTTCCCTGAGGCTTCTCCAGGGGTCCCCACAGGACTGAGAACCGTACCGCGGTGACCCTTTCCCCAAGGAAGTGCTGTGTCCCAGAGCAGCCTTCATGGGGGTGACATGTCCAGATCTGCCCAAGAAGGCTGGTGATGGAGAGAGCAGAGTCTGCCAATCAGTGTGGGGAAAAGTGGATTCTGCAACAACCTTGATGAGGTTAAGAGCTTGGGGGGGCCTGGGAAGACCAAATGTTTAATATTTGGGAGAGAGACTGTCTAAACAAAGCAATGAGGAGGCCGCTTTGTAGTGATATGAAAGAGATGATTTAGGTTTATCCGACATCAAAGGACAGGAGATACAATGGGGACTGAGGCCCCCAGGCAGCGTGGGCAGGGCTGGAGCAGAGACTTCGCAGACTCCAGTGTGGTGGAGAAGAGCTCCAATGGTGTGTGTCTGAGCATTGCTTTGAAGCCCCCTTCCATCATTTAACACACTTCCTAAAACCTCCCCCAAAGCGGCCTTTTCAAAAGCAACATTTGCTACCAACCAGGAGAAACACAGGAGCCTGCCCTCCCCTGTTGACCGTTGAGAAGAGGGTGCTTGCCGACTGTTTCTTCTTGAGGATAAACTGAGGATGGGGGCCTGCCCGGCAGGCGGTGCCAACAGTGGAACCCACTGAGGCTCTGGGGCTCAACAGAACTGAGTGAGAACCTGCTTCTGCTTCCACTGACTGGGTAACCCTAGGCAAGTCACTTGGCCTCTCTGAGCATTAACTGTTTTGCCTATAAAATGGAAACAGTAATCCCTAAATCACCAGGGTATGGTGTCCGGCAGAGGGAAGTTGGAGAAAAGGAAAAGACCCCTTTGGATGGATTCTGATGGGCGCAGAAAGAACTAAACCAGTCACCCCAGGGGGCCTTTCTCCAAACTCCTGGCAGAGAGCTGATTACAGTCTCCACTAAGTACCCGACATCTTCCTGGGCCAGGGGCGTCCCAGGGGATGAGTATCTACTGCACAGCCTGCCAGCCCCGGCTGGCTTGTTAGAACACAGGATGACTTTTGTGGTTCATTCGACCCCCAAATTCGGTGATCTTGATCACACATTTTGAAATGTTTGGGGGTGAAATGCTGTGATATCTGGGATTTATTTTAAGATATTTTAGCAAAAAAAAAAATGTAGAGTAGATGAAACAAGAATGTCAGAATATTGATCATTCTTAAAACTGGATGGGCTTCCCTGGTGGCGCAGTGGTTGAGAGTCCGCCTGCCGATGCAGGGGACATGGGTTCGTGCCCCGGTCCGGGAAGATCCCACATGCCGCGGTGCAGCTGGGCCCGTGAGCCATGGCCGCTGAGCCTGCGCGTCAGGAGCCTGTGCTCCGCAATGGGAGAGGCCACAACAGTGAGAGGCCCGCGTACCGCAAAATATAAAAAATAAAAATAAACTGGATGAAGATTTATTATTTTATTCTCCCCTACTTTTGTGTATGTTTGACATTTTTCATAAGAAGAAGTTAAAGTTACAAAAATACATGTCAGGGGCTTCCCTGGTGGTGCAGTGGTTGAGAGTCCGCCTGCCAATGCAGGGGACACGGGTTCGTGCCCCAGTCCGGGAAGATCCCACATGCCACGGAGCAGCTGGGCCCCTGGGCCATGGCCGCTGGGCCTGCGCGTCCGGAGCCTGTGCTCCGCAGCGGGAGGGGCCGCAACAGTGAGAGACCTGCGTACCGCCAAAAAAAAAAAAAAAAAAAAAAAATACATGTCAGGTTCTTGTAGCTCCAGTTCCCTGCCGGGTGGGGCTGAAGCTGGCCTGATGGGACTCCCTGTGCCTCCCTCCCTCTCTGCCCCAACGTTCAGGGTCTTCTGAAGTGGTGGGCACTGCACCTGGTGCTGTGGGAAACCCAACGATGACCACAATGCAGACCAGCAGGAGAGGCTAAGACATTAATGAGAAATAACAAGGCAGCACAGCAAGGGCTCCCCAGGGTGCGGACCCAGGGCTCTGGACCTGAGAAGGGAGCAGTTAACTCAGACAACAGAGGGTGTCAGGGAGGACTGACCATGGTGACAAACTAATAGTAGCAGCAGGATCAAGCATTAGCTGGGGTCCTAGGGGACTGTGGGCCTCACATGATGGGGGGTTTAGAGCAGAGGTACATTCACTGCGTCGCGTGGATTCTTATGCTTGCTAAAGTGAGCTGAATTCTAACTTAATGCATTTGGAGTGACACAAGACAGGAGGAGTTAGACATGCCATTGAACCAGCAGGACGTTTTTAAAGCTCAGTCCAGCCATTGACTTCAGGTCCTCTTGGTAGAAATAAATCAGGTTTCCTGGGCAAACCTGAGTTCCATTCCCTCATTCATTCAATCATTCAGTTACAAATTCTTTTTTATTTCTTACAACTCTGTGGGTCAGGGATTCAGGCAGGGATCAACTGGGCAGTTCTTCTGCTCCAAATGGCGTTGGCTGGGGTCACCCTACCCTCAGGGAGCTCCCTCTCTAGTTGGGGTGGCAGGTAGGTTCCTACACTGCTAGGACGGGGAGCACACAGAGTTCCTACACAACTTCAGGAGAAGACTTCACACCTTCAGTCTCCACAGGTAGGAGTCCTTCCTAGTGCATGAGAGGGTTCTGTGTTAGCCAGCCAAGCACACACAGAGTCTGGAGAATTACAGTGTGGTACTTTACTCCTAGTTCAAATCATATCCTCTACAACATACAGACTGCACAGGGCAGGGCGAGGTGTGTGTGTGGAGGTAACCCCTGTACCCTACTGCACCCACCCCCTCCCCCAGCTCTGCAGTGCCGGCGGTCCTGGCACCTCCACCTTCAGGGCTGACTCAATGACTCCTCTGCTAGCAGGCCCGGTAATAGGCACCCGGCCCCTTTCCCCTCGTGACTCTCTTCCCTGCTTCCTCTTCCTCCCCTGCACCCTCCTGTTCTTATCCGACCAGGGCTAGGCCAATCACTCAGCACCATTGTGGATGGACAGAGGGGAAGAGCCAGCAGATCCTGGAGACAGGCATCTGTGAGATGACCAGAGCTGTCCACGGCCACGACAAGCCTCCTGCAGCGTAGTCTCCTGTGTGTGGTCACACACGCCAAGACTTCACAGGGCGTGACCACAGGCCCCTGTGCTGTCCCAGCTTTGGGGTGTGCACGGACCCAGGAAAAACTCAGTATTTGGGGTGAGGAGGGGACTTCTGGGAGTTCACACCCCAGCCCCTCCACTGTTTGTAAAAAGTGGGAGGCAGCCAAGCAAGGCAGAGCTCTGGGCCAGCTCCCCATCCCAGGTGCTCCGTGAGACACAGGGGAGGTGGAAGAAGGGAAGCCAAGGTCCTTTGGGAATCAGGTGACTCAGCAAGGGACCCCAAGCAGTTAAAAGTGAAATTTTGTTTGTTGTGATTCAGGAATTCTTATCCCACCCTGTCTCTCCACACCTGGGCAGGGGAGGGGTCCCAAGGCCCCAGCAGACACTCTCAGGTCTTCCTTTAATGCCGGGCAGCACGGCTGGGACGGGCTGGCCTCTCTAAGCCAGCTTGGGGATATCTCGATGGAAGGAACCACAGGGGAACCTGCAACCAGGTTCGTGGTGGGCTTTGTTCGTTTGCCCTGTGGGGTTTTCTACAGGGATGCTGCCATGCCCTGGTCTCAGCCTCCTGTCTGTTGCCTGGCACCCTGATCCCACTTATCCTGGAGGGAGAAATCCCATTTTCCCACTCCCACCCCCCACGCTCCTTTCTAGAGCAGCCAGGATGAACGACTCAGTCCCTTCCCTGGAGTCCGGCGGCAGCGTGTCAGTTGGAGGGGGATGTGGATTGGGGCCATAAAATTTTCTCAGTCATTGAATAAAGGATTTAGTTATTTAGACAAACTAAATATGTTAGGCTATCTATACTAACTACATGAATTAGATTCATTTTTCAAAATTTTAAATGTCTCAACTTTATCCAGAGACTGAAAGGCCTATAGCAAGCCAGGGGAGGGTGGGATCTTTGAACGTGCTCAGGGAAAACCACTGGCTGGATGATTCCCTAAGAAAAGGGACACAGTCACCGAGAACTCTGCCTTTTCTGCCAACACCGGGGTCCAGAGAAGGCAAGTGCTCTTCCATTGAGGGTGAACAAAGTCAGACAAGATGAGGGAGCTCAAAGCAATGGAGGGGCTGGCATGCGGGATGGGTGTTTTATTTACCTTTCTCAGTGGGGAGCTCCCCAGAAATACCCGGGGTCCACAGAGAGCTCTCTATTCCAAATCGCAGGTCTCCTCTCCTCTCTCCTGCTGAGAGAGCGAATCCCGGCCTTAGACTTGATCTGCCCTCCAGCCAGCGACCTCCGTTGTTCCTCCTGTTGGACCTGATAACAACAAATGCAGAACTTCCAGCAACCAGTTGGTTTGAACAAGAGGTGGGTCATCGATTTAATGAAATGTTCACTAGAAGCCCCCCACAAAGAAAAGGTCCCATCTGGGGACTGGGGGTAACATGACGGGCTAGTGGCAGACCCTTCACTTAACAGGCCAGTCAGGTCGCTATTGGCTGGAGTGATACCCAGAGTTGGGATTATTTGTTTCCAAGGAACTGAAATCTCTCTGGGGAGGAAGTATGTCCCTATTTGTATCTTCGATTGGGAAGCAGGACTGTCCCCCACTCACTAGAAACAAGAGAAGGAAGATATGCCATCCTAGGTGCACATGGGTTAGTGCTAGGCTGTGTGAGTGTGAGTGTGAGTGTGGGTGAGGTGTGTCTATGTGCCTGTGAACTTGTTAACCTTTGAATCTGGATTTGAGGACCACCACTCTGAATGAAAAGACTCTGTCCTTAGAAAAGTATACCACCCATGGGAGGAGAAAAACAGAGAAAATGCCTGTGAAACAAGGAATGACGTATTGGGGGGATAACATATGTAAAAGTGCCTAGAACACAACACTCAATGAACAGCAGGTGACATTATTTGCAGACATAACCAAGGGTGTTATTTAAGATCAAAAGCTTCAGAGAATCAGGGGTCTGGATCTGAATCCTGGCTTGGTTTGTGACCTTGGGCTTAATCTTTTTTTGTTTAACTTTTTCTTTTCAATAATTTTAGGTTTACAGAAGAGTTCCAAATACAGTATAGAAAGTTCCCTTGTATCCTTTACCCCGCTTCCTCTAATATCTTACATAATGAGGTACACGTATTAAAACTAAGAAATTAACAGTGGTACATTACTAGGAACTAAAACTAGACTTCATTCAGGTTTTACCGTGTTTCCTACTAATGTCCTTTTTCTGTTCTAGGATCCAATCCATGATACCATGTTGCATTTAGCTGTGTCCAGTCTGTGACTATTTCTCAATTTTTCCTTGTGTTCTCTTGACTTTGACACTTTGAAGAGTACAGGGCAGGGACTGTAGCTCGATTTATAACTTTTTCTGGCCTTTCCTCACGCCAGGTTATGGATTTGGGGGAAGAACACCACAGGGGTGAAGTGCCCTTATCATATCATGTGGGGGGTATCTGCTCTCGACATGACTTATCGCTGGCGATGTCGCCTGTATCACTTGCGTAAGGTGGTGTCTGCCAGTTTCCTCCACTGCAAAGTTACTATTTTCCCTTTCCATGTTTTATTCCTTAGAAGCCAGTCACTAAATCCAGCCCACACTCAAGGACAGAGGAATTAAGCCACACCTCTTGGAGGGAGGGGTAGTCACGTTACATTTGGAATTCTGTAAGGCAGATTTGACCCTTCTCCCTCATTCTACTTAATCTTTTTCAAGCCTCAGTTTCTCATCTGCAAAATGGGCTATTCAATGGAGAGGCTTGTTGGAAGGTTTAAATAATATAATGTGTGAACAGTCCTTAGCACTAACAAAGGTTAAATGTTATGATCAGAAATGATCCAAGACACATCAAACTATTTGCAGGAGTCATTTAACTTGGCCCATTGTGCAGCTGTCAATGTTGGTCTCCTCTAGACACGGAGAGTGAAGGCCCCTGAGAGGGGCAGTTTGGGGCCAGGCTAATGTTGGGCTGCTTTCTGCCCCTCCTGAGAGCCCCACACACGAGAGGGGAGGTCTGGAGACAGGATGCCCAGAGCCCACTGAAGGCACGGCCTAACCACAGATGTGGTGTGTGGACTGGATGTTGGTGAAAGATGATAAAAATGCGATAAGAACCAAACACCTGAGAAACCACTCAGGAGGCCAAGACCAGAGTAGAGCCTAACAGATAGTGAGTTCTCAGTAATTAGTCATCGACTGAATGGCCCAGTGAGAACTAAACAAAGAGCACTGGACTGGGAGTCCTGTTACTTGGGTCTTTCAATCCAGATTTTTTTTTTTTTTTTTTTGCCAATTTGCCATGTGACACTGAGCAAGTTACTTAACTTGTCTGGGCTTCATATTCTGGCTGTGTGAACTGTGAGGAAGTTGGGGAAAGACAGGTCTAGGCCCAGGCTGCAGAGGCAAGGTGCTCACCCGCACTTCTCCCTCATCACCCCGCTTTCTGTGACCCATACTAACTGTGGGACTCTCTACTGGGCTTTCAAAAACAGATGCCGATATCTTAGCACCTGTTGAAGGCCCAGGGCATCGTTAGAAGCTTGTCAGCATGTACAGTATGGTAAAGGCTGTTGCAGTACATGTTCTCCCTGTTTTTGCTCTGTGCTTCCTACATGTGCTGCTTTGATTTCTCTTCATCTGCCCCGACTGGTCTCATCTCCTGTTTGTCCTCAGCTGCTGAAAGGGCCACGTTTGTTTTCATTACAATAGCATCCTTGGGGAAACTTCCCTGGTGGTCCAGCATGTAAGACTCTGCCCTCCCAATGCAGGGGACCTGGGTTCGATTCCCGTTCAGGGAACTAGATCTCGCATGCGTGCCGCAACTAAGAGTCCTCATGCTGCAACAAAGATCCCGTGTGTCACAACTAAGACTCGGCGCAACCAAAATAAATAAATATTTTTTTAAAAAATGGGGGTGGGGTGCCCTTGTGCTCTCCTCAGAGGGGCCCCACTGGCACTCTGTGAAAGACAATCATATCCTTCTGTTTCCTCCATGTTTGTTTTTAGACAAAGATGTGATCAGAGGGGCTCTCTGGACTCATGGCCTTCAGAGGGGAGGTTAGCTTGGGTCTTCACCCCAGTCACTCATAACCTGAACATGTATATTCCTACACCGAAACAGAGCTGTTCTCCTTGCCCTTCAGGGAAGAAGCCTGGAGTCTGGGGAGGGAGATCATGAGACAGGAAAGGGCTCTTCAGAGGTGGAGGTGGGGCGGGTTTGATGAATTATTCTTCACATTTGATTTACTTTTCGAACTGTACTTCTCCTTCCCACAGGGGCTCTTTCTAGACCTAAGCTGCCTCTGTCGGGGCTGCCTTAGTGCCAAGGTATCTCCCAGCTTCCCAGCCCTCTGGCCTTTTCCTCCCCTACCAGTGTTCCCAGAGCTCCTGCCCTTCTCTGGTCACCAAGCCGGAGGCTCGAGCACCTGGCCCGGCCGACCTTTCACGACCAGCGCTGGAGCGCCCCCTGCCGCTAGAAATTGCTATGACCATTGGGCAGAGGGTTCAGTTAGGGGGCTGATTAGGTTCTCGTCACACGGGCTGCAAACAGTGGCAAACAATTAATCAAAAAGAACTTCAGGCATCCACAGGCCAGCACTCTGCTGGGGATTGTGGAGGAAGCTGGATAAGATGCAGGGCATGCCTGCCAGGCTACAACCATGGGGCGTCCCCCGCACCCCACCCCAGGCCACCTGACCCAGCTTTCAGCCAGACCCCAGGCTCCGTGCCAGCTCTGGCCCCTGGTGAAGGGAGATCTGAGTCCCCTGGGTGAGGAGGGCAAGCAAGGCAGCATCAAGACGCCATCCCTGGGCTTCCCTGGTGGCTCAGTGGTTAAGAATCCGCCTGCCAATGCAGGGGACACGGGTTCGAGCCCTGGTCCAGGAAGATCCTACATGCCAGGGAACAACTAAGCCCACGAGCCACAACTACTGAGCCCTCATGCCACAACTACTGAAGGCCACGTGCCTAGAGCCCACGCTCCACAGCAAGAGAAGCCACCGCAATGAGAAGCCCGCGCACCGCAACAAGGAGTAGCCCCCGCTCGCCGCAACTAGAGAAAGCTGGCACAGCAACAAAGACCCAGTGCAGCCAAAAATAGATAAATAAGATAACATAAATAAATTTATTTTTTTTTAAAAAAGGTGCCATCCCTGCAGGTCCTACCCGCTCCCCTTCCCTGGGGGCCAAACAGGGGCCAGTGACTTGCTGGCCTTGCTCCCTGCCCCCATTCTGCTCAGAGCCAAGTCTGCTTTTCCATCTCCCAGGGACCCCCACCCTCCTGCCCAGCCTGTGTGGCCTCTGGGCTGTAGGACGGCTCACACCAGGACCAGGGCCCACTCCCCCATGAGGCCCAGGAGGCCCCCTGTACCATAGGGGCCCATGGGAATATTTCCATTTCTTGTAGAATCAGAAGGCAGAAATAAACTTTTAGGCTGAAGAAAACGTTTTAGTATACAATGTTAACATCTTCATCTTTATACCAACACAGTCGTAAAATATAACTTTGAATGTTATTTAGAGAGTGAAAAGGGCCCTCACCCAAGTCCTAATGCAGCCCCTGGACGTGGCCGTCTGTCTGCGCAACCGTCTGACGGTCAGCGGGGCTAAGATGCCGGTGAAGGCCAGATTCCTCGGTTGTGGCGGTGACGAGATTCTCTCTAGAGAGGCTCGTGTGGATTCTTGGCTTTTTATTTTCTCTCTTAATAAAAATGTGTGATGTTTACATTGTCAGAGAACAAACAGAACCTTGGCTTGTGTTTCACGTCTTAGGAAATGGGTCTCATGTACTTTTGGCTGTTCCCTCATGTTCCTGTAGTCGTAGATCCAGCCCCTTTGGAACGGAGGGACAGTACATCAAGATGTTGGTGGGTGGAGAGGGCAGGCATGTCCCTCCGTCGGCCCTCCCCTCTACTTATGGCCCTGGAATCCCTGTTTTGCCTTCCAGGTTGGTCCTCCTCCCGTTCCCACATCTGCCCTCGGGTGTCAGATGACCCCCACTTCTACCCCCCAGTGGCCTGTCTTCTTCCTACAGGCCAACCCGTCCTACGTGTCCTCAGCCTCGGCCCTCTCAGGGGTTCTGGAAACCTCTTCTGTATCTATTTCATTACTTCCCCCACTGTGTTAGTTTGCCAAGGTTGCCAGAACAAAGTATCCCAGGCTGCAAGGCTGAAAAACAGAAGTGTATTCTTCCACAACTCTGGAGGCTAGAAGTCTGAAAGCTAGGTGTGGTGGGTTGTTTCTTCTGAGGCTCTGCTCCTTGGCTTGTAGATGGCCAAGCTGCCCCGGTGTTCTCACCTGGTCTTCCCTGGGTTGTGTCTTCCTCTCTTCTTACAGGGACCCCAGTCGTTAATTAGGACCTGCCCTAATGACCTAATTTTAGCTTCATTACCTCTTTAAAGGCCCAATCTCCAAACAGTCACACTCTGAGGGACTGGCAGTTAGGGCTCCAACATAGGAACTTATGGGGGACACAATTCAGCCCATAACACCGACCACCATCTCTACTTCCACGCACAAAACTGGTTGCCAGAGCTACAGAACATGAGCTTGTGAAGGGTGACAGTCTGGGAAGTCACAGGCAAGACAGAGAGTTTTGAGGGCTGTGGGCCAGGGTGATGGGAACCATGCCTGTGAACAGGCAAAGCGCTGCTGAGGCCCGCCTGGCATCAAGGCCAAAAGGGGACACTTTGCCTAGGGGAGAAGCGGATTTCCATGGGAGGGTCTGCTCAGCCAACCGTTGAGAAGACTGCCTCTCGATGCTTGTACAATAATTATCATCACTTGGAAGGATTTAGTGCCTCTTGGTCTAAATTTATGGATACTCTTCTTCTGCCAGGCTTATCATAACGACCAGCATCACCCCCTCCCCTTGGCCTTCCTAGTCCACGGTGCCGTAGCCCAGACATGACCTGTCTTTTTTTTTTTTTTTTGCGGTACGCGGGACTCTCACTGTTGTGGCCTCTCCCGTTGCGGAGCACAGGCTCCGGACGCGCAGGCCCAGCGGCCATGGCTCACGGGCCCAGCCGCTCTGCGGCATGTGGGATCTTCCCGGCTCGGAGCACGAACCCGTGTCCCCTGCATCGGCAGGCAGACTCTCAACCACTGCGCCACCAGGGAAGCCCCAATGACCTGTCTTTTTAACCAAAGAGTCTGATCCTTGTTCCAGTAATTCAAAGGCGACGGCTCGAAATTCATGAATTGAGTTTATGAAGAACCTCCTAGGGGATTCTTTTTGATAGGGGGGACATTGCACAGACCCAGTCTACACCTATCCTGTGCTTGGGTGGAACATTCTTGGAAAGATGCTAACGTCCAACCGATCTCCCCCATGACCCCCACCCTCACGCCCATTTTCCTGACTCCACCCATCTGGCTGGGGCACATTCAAGGAGTCAAGTTCATTCAGAAAGCTAAAGAGGAGCAAAGTGGGGAAGATTAATCTTTTCAGAAGAGAATTATTCCCTGTATTCCAAAGCCAAATGCAAATTAAACCGATCTTTTCTGAGATAAAATGCTGCTCTTCCTTATTACAGTTCCAGGTCTCTGTTCCGAGCCCAGCAATTCTCCTGCTAGCAAAATAAGAAAGAGCTGGAGGCTCACCTTTTAATTTTACCCATTTTGGCAGTGATCCTCTCTGGCCTCCCTTCACCAGCCCACATTTTTGCTGGCACCGCGAGACAGGGAGACGAGGGAGGGAGACGTTATTACAGCTGTGTCATCGCCTTCAAAGGAGACCTCTCTGCTTAGGCCCCCAGATGCTGACCAGGCTTTGGAGGAACATTAAATCCCATCCTGATCGCCACTCAGCCCGGAGTCACTTGTGCAGAATAACAATATCCCCCGAACTACCCTGCACGTAGGGTTTGAATCCAGAGGGAGCCACCCTCTACTTGTGCTCTACGCCCCACAGAGACTTAGTTCCGAGGGACAGGAACTGTTCTTACACTGTTCTTTCACTCGCTGCTTCTCCCATCTCTGCTCCCAGGCACCTTCACCCAAACACATGTCTTCTTGCTTCCTTGCTAACCTCACACAAATGGTAAATGCTATGGGTCCCAGGGGCTGCCAGCCCACAAATTCATCAGACGTAGCTATGCCCAGAACCCAGGGTTAGGCTCAGCTGGGGCTCCTCCCAACTGCGGTTCTGCTGGAGACTCTTGCCATCTCTGGAGGTCCTGATGTCCAGTGCTCTTACCATGGCACCTACTGGTAACTTGACACCAGCCTGGGTTCTTCTTGGTCTCGACAGCAGGAGTGGGCCAGGGATCAATTATGGAGATTCCCCACAGATGCCCTCCATTATACTAGCATGCAAACCCTTACGATTTCAGTGAGTCATGAAATCTTGAAGTAGGAAGAAAAAAGTTGCTAGTCCAACTCTGACTCAGGGTTTGAAGGGCACAGGCTATGCTAATCAGGGGGTCTAGGGAAACAAAGCACCAGAGAGTGGCTTCAGTGTCCCTAGAGCTGGAGAGGGTGATAGAGTAGAGCAAGAGGCCCCTAGTCCAAGCCAAGCCCCAGGGCCATGGATGCTTACGAAGGCCTGGTCTGTGAGGGTTGGGGGGGGCCTGCAGAAGATGCAAGGAGCTGCAGGCTTGCTGAGGCCGACGTGGCATCGTGACTCACCTTTGGGGCCAGTTCTCTGTTGTACCAGAGGCAGGAAAAGAAGCAGATTTGAGTTGGAAGTGTAACAGAGATACCATTAACCCAGCTAGAAAAGGAACCCCAGAGGACAGACTTGGTGAGTTTACTGCTTAATGTAGGGGGAGCCGCAGAAGGTTTTGTTCAAATTTCAGTGTATCCTGTGGCTGCCCAAAGGACCGAGAAAGTCATGCCCTCCTCAAAATGACTAAGTTCCTTAGGAACTATGCCCAGAACTTTTCTAGGACCTGAACCAGGTCTCACTGCTCTATATCCTCGCTACAAAGTGTGGTCCACAAACCACGGCATCAGCAGCCCCTGGGAGCGTCTTGGAAAGGCAGAATCTTGGGCCTCGCCCCAGAGAATGACTCAGAACCTGTATCTTCTGATCCCAGGAGACTTGTATCCATTAAAGTTCCTGAAACACTGCTCAGTTGGCCAGGTAATTTACAAGGCCCAGTGCAAAACAAAAATGTAGGACCCTTTGTTAAAAAAATAACAATTTCAAGGCAGCAGCAGCAGAATTCTATTTTGTTTTTACCGTGGTAACATCTGTATAACATAAAATTTGCCATTATAACCCTTTTTGAGTATACAGTTCAGTGGCATTAAGTACATTCACACTGCCGTGCAACTATCACCATCATCCATCTTCAGAACTCTTCTATCTTTCCAAATGGAAACTGTTTCCCTTAAACAATAGCTCCCCATTACCTGTCCTCCCAGCGCCTGACAGCCACCATTCTATTTTCTGTCTCTATGAATTTGACTCCTCTATGCGCCTCATATAAGTGGAATCATGCAGTATTTGACCTTTTGTGACTGGCTTCTTCCACTGAGCATAATGTCCTCAAGGTTTGTCCAGGTGACAGCTGAGTATTAAACCAAGTGTAGGGCCCTTCTGGGCACCGGGCCCCGTGTGGCTGCACAGGTCACATGTCCTGACACTACTCTCTAGCAGTGGAAGAGCCTATTTTTCTCAAAAGTCACCAAGAAAACTTCTCAGTTTTTCCTCAAATCAGAGGCTTTCTGATTTTTTAAAGCATTTTTCAAAGCCAAGGAGAAACCTGAGTACACATCCCTAATTAGAACTATAGGACAATGGGAAAGTCATTTTCAAGGTGTGAAAATGTCAGCTCAGCCTGGATGCTTCCAGTAGGAACCACGAAAAGAGGAAGAAAAAGGCTACCTCCAAATCACAAGTCCAGGAAATATATCCCCAGTGGCCTGCAAAAAGGAGCAAAAAAATTTTTTTTTTCATGTAAAATATGTTTTATTGTTCTTTAAAAGGGCTCAAGGTTTGGTTTTAAATCAGGCTGCACACCTTCCCGATCCCCCCCAGAAGCGAATCAGGTCCAAACCCCCAGAGGGATGGTGCCGGGGAGGCAAACAGCATGTTTGGTCTCCACCATCCTCCTGGCAGACACTACAGTTTATCCTTGACAAGGAGCTGGGCACGATATCCGTGTGTGCTAGTAGTGACTTGGGCAACATCCCATAGTGTGAGCCTCCAAATCCATGGCCACGGGCAAAGGGCCTGGTGCTGGAATTGCATTTCATGCACAAAACTGACCCAACCACTTATCCAAATTAACATCACATGTTATTCTACATTATTTTCAAAATCACCAATGTATTAATATTTTAAATAATTGGCGTAGTGTTTTACCAACTACTTAACTATCTCATTTAAGTGGGGGAGGTCTCAGCAAATTAGTAAAATGAAATCTGAATTACACCTTTTAAACTAAACGGTTTTATTGCCCCAGGGGGCTTGTAGAAGTTTAGGCAAGTTAAATCTCAGGCAGGAAAACTCCTTTGGGATCGTTAATGAAGAAGGGGAAATGGTTTATCGCTAGCTTATCAGTTACTGCATGGAAATGGAACACTTTTTGGTTCTGGAAAAGCCTGCTCGTTCTCCGCTGCGGTGATATCTTTTATACACCATCATTCGCTCAGGCTCAGCCCACTCCGCCCTCATCATTTCCACCAAAGTAAACCTCAGCCCCGATTCTGCAAAATATCACACATTTCAAGTTGCCGCATTTAAGTAAATTCTTGATATGTTATCCTGCTTTATTCCAGGCTCTTAAAATACTTGTTAAAGAAAACTGCTTGGACCTGGTGAAATAGGCAGTTCTGATATTTTCTTTTTGAAGATAAGTGGCAGAAATTTTAAGGATGTGACTTCATGACCTGCCTGAGTTCCCAGACTCCCCATCTCCCATCTCCACCTCCTTTACTGGGCAAGAATCCCTTTTGCTCACAGCCCAGGGTTTGAAGGAGAGGCCAGGGTGGCGGAAGGCTGTTCCGGCACCTCCACCGCCCTGAGTGATTACAGGGCAGGCTCGGCTTGCCCGGTGACCGCTGCCCCGTCGGGCCTCGTGGCCTGGCACCCGACGACGTTCCAAGTGTGCCTGCGCCGCCTGAGTCACAGGCAGGGGAACAGGGACTTGTTCCTGCATCCCAAGGCTGCGTTCCAACAGGACCGTGGCCGCAGAAGCGCAGAACCCCAAGGCTTCTTGGCAATTATGTGGTTTTCACACTTCCATTTTTAAAAGGCTTGGAAACAAGTAACCTGGGGGATCGGTCTTTCCAAAGTTCTCCCAGTCAGGGGCCCTGTCCTGGCAGGGGTCCCAAAGCAACTGTGAAACCAAAATGCCAAGACAGGCCCGCTCTGCAATCCTGCTCCTCAGATGATAGAAACAGAAACACCGGGCTTCCCTGGTGGTGCAGTGGTTGAGAGTCCGCCTGCCGATGCAGGGGACACGGGTTCGTGCCCCGGTCCGGGAAGATCCCACATGCCGCGGAGCGGCTGGGCCCGTGAGCCATGGCCGCTGAGCCTGCGCGTCCGGGGCCTGTGCTCCGCAACGGGAGAGGCCACAACAGTGAGAGGCCCGCGCACCGCAAAAAACAAAACAAAACAAAAAAAACCAGAAACACCAGCGGCACCTAGACTCACACAGTCTTGTCCTACATGACCACAAAGGGTATGGTCTGGCCTCGGGTCACCGAGTGGTCCAGACTGTTGCCCTGCTGATTTGCGTGGCTAGGTAACACTTTCCCGTACAGGAGTCTGCTGCAGTGGGTCCCCAAGAAGCCAACCCAGAGAGGAGGTTGGCTCTGGAGGGAGAGGGCTGGTGGGGGGTGGGGGCATGTTAGCGGGAATTCTTGGGATGTGCATCTGGGAAGGGGGCAGGCATGGGCAGAGGGAGGAGTTGAGCTGGGGTGTGTTTCAGCGGACCTTTGGGCACTCTGAAGCTGGGCGCTCAGAGGAGTAAAGGGGCAGAGAGGGTCAGAACTTTATACCCCCGTGCAAGTTAGGCATTGGTGGGACACTGGAAGGGGGAGTGTAACGGGGGGGCATGTCCTGCGGGGGGCTGACAACCCAGGCCTGTCTGTGGCAGCATCCCAGCAGGCAGGGAGGGGAGTAAGTCAGGTGTCACTCCCTGAGGTGGGCCCTGACAGCATCAGAGCATCCATGACAACATTTCATTTCTCTTCTTTCATCTGCAATTTTTTAAAAAATGGAGGCAAATTTCACATAACATAAAATCACAGAATGAACCACTTTAAAGTGTACAGTCCAGTGGCATTTGTTACATTCACAGGGTTGTACAACTACCACCCTTATCAAGTTTCAAAACGTTTTCATCCCCACGAATGAAAACCCCTACCCATTCCGCGGTCACTACCTTTCCCCCTCCCCCCAGCCCTGGCAAGCACCAGTCTGCTTTCTGTCTCTATGGAGTTACCTATCCTGGACATTTCCTATAAATGGAATCATAGAGTATGTGAACTTTTGTGTCAGGTTGATTTCACTAAGATTTCCAAGATTCATCCGTGTCACAGCGTATGTCAGTACTTCGTTCCTTTTAATGGCTGAGTAATACACCGTTGTATGGATATACCATATTTGATTTATCCATTCAGCCATTGATGGACATTTGAATTGTAGCATCTTTTTAAAAAGGAACTTAGGATCAATGTGGAAGTTCTTGATTGTCGAAGATATGACTTCATTTCATTTGGAGGCAGGAAAAGCCCTCCAGGCTCACTGTGTGGAAGGGCATGAACTTACATCCCAGAAGAGGCTTCTGCTCAACAGCAAATCCAAAGCCTGCCAGCCTTTCTGGGCCTGACAGCGCCACTGCAAGCTTGTCCACCGCTCTCCTGCCATGCCAGGGTGCTCTCAATCCAGTCTTGCCTTGTTCAGGCCACACTGAGATGTTTCTGGGCGTGCTGCCTGCTCTCACTCCTCTCTGCTCCAGGGAACCAGCTCCAGCCCTTTGCTCAGGTCCCCTTTCTATCTCCCAAGGCTAATGGGGAATCTTTTCCCTCTAAGTCTTTTCCCTCCTTGCCTTGAAGTCAGAGCCACCGTTCTGGCAGACACAGGGGCTGAGCCCACGTCCTCCGCATGGCCCTTCTGCCCCAACTCCGTCCCCACCAGAGGGCAGAAAAGATGCTGCTCTCCATGACTTCCTACTGCCCGGGTCGCGAAAGATGCTGGCTGGGCAGCCACAACCCTGGCGGCTCATCTGGCCCCTCTGGATTCTGCCTGTCCAGCTTGTGCCCACCCATTTCAGCTCACCTCCTTCCCTGCCCCTCCGTCGTTGTTCCCCTGTTCCCAGGCACCCCTAGGTGCCCCAGCATCTAGCACAGAGTTGCTCAAAAGTCTGTTGACTGAAGAATCTCTTCCTTGGACATCTCTTCCTTTCAACTCCACACCTAAGAGCTTCTCTAGAAAAACCTTTACGAGAAGGATTTGTCAAATTGTCATTTGTTGTTCTAATTTTATATACACAGTCTGTGATCCTCAGAGCAGTCCCTGAGGCGGGCAGTACTAGCCCTGTCCTACTGAGGAGGAAGTTCAGGGTGGAGCCTAGCCAGGTGGGAAGCAGGCAGGGCCGGGATCTGCCTCCAGTAGTGCAGCTAGGACCAGACCCGCTCCTCGCCCCAGGCTGCCTGGGCCCATCAGGTCCGTGCTAACCCCACTCTGCCAGGCATGGGGTTAATCGCTGGGGCCCCTAAGGCGCTGTGAAGGGGGGGTGGGGCGAGGGCCTTCAAACGACTTGTAGCAGGGGAGGGGCGTTCTACTGCCAGAGAGCTGTGCTCAGCCTGAGGGAAGAGTCCCGTCTCCATGGGATTTGGGGTGACATACGAACAACTATCTATATTGTAATCTGGGGCAAGCTTCACCCAAAGGACATTTACCAGTTGAAAACCTTTACTGTTAAACCCCCAACCCAGAAATAAAGGCAGCCTCAGCCGAAGGAAGACACCCTGCCTGAGGGGTTTATCCTTTTCCCGGCAATAGTTGCTGGGACTTGAGGACGGGATCTCGTCTTCTCAGTCTCTTTCCCGGCAACAAACACGGGCCTGCGGGGAAACGTCAGATAACCGGAGGAGGAAGGGCAGCAACCTTAGAGCCTGAAGTGGAGGCAACGGTGAGTAAGGGTGTCTCGTGTCTCTTTTTCTTTAGGATGGTGAGCAGTGGGCCGCGAGGAACAAACGCAGGAACAGACGCCAAAGCCCAAGCACACGTGATTCGCGTTTAGAAGAACTGGAAAGAAGCCGAACCCACCTGCCCGCCTGCCCTGCGTGCCTGGGCAGGGCCGTCGACCCAGAGCGTCTAGGGTCTGCTGCCTGGGGGCTCCCGGCAGGAAAGAGGTAGAGGGAGCTGCTGGCTTTTATCCCTCTCTTGGGGATGGTCACGTTTCCCCCCCTCCTACTCCCCTTCCTCCCCTCCCCAGAGACCCCAGGACGGGCAAAGCCAGCCCCCCAGGTAGACCACCTGGCCGTGGGTGAGGCTCTGTCCTGAGGGAGAGGGAAGCAGCTGGCACTGGCTAAGGTGGCAGGCGGTGGCGCTGTGACCGGGAAGCCTGCAGGAGGGGGCCAGGGAGGCCCATGTCCCAAACAGCCTATCACCAGGTCATTTTGTTTCACTGTTCCCAATGCGAAGTCATAAAGCGATGGCGGGTGACAGTTCCCAGGTGAGGAGAAAGTTCTGGAGTCCTGGACATGGTAAGTAGGGTGGGCCTGAATGGGACACTGAGGTGGGTGGTGTGAAGATTAAGGCTCTGAGCCAAACAGGAGAGAAAGAGACAGAGGCAGAAGCATCCCAGGGCTCAGGAGGCAGGAGAGGTCCCCTAGCCAATGGAGAAAGCACCGTGGTCTCCAGCTGGGTGAGACTCAGCCCTTCTGCTCCCCAGGCCTTTTGTCTCTCTGTGCCTTGGAGGTCCAGGGTGGGCCTGGGGCTGGGTGGAG
Source organism: Grampus griseus (assembly GCF_964374135.1). Lineage (NCBI taxonomy): Eukaryota > Metazoa > Chordata > Mammalia > Artiodactyla > Delphinidae > Grampus > Grampus griseus. Next base: position 100,873,642 of record NC_139018.1, read on the forward strand.
GTGCTGACGGTCCCTGAGTCAGGAGGTGAACCCCACCTTGGCCACTTGCCCTCAGATGTTTTGAAGAGGCAAATGGAGGTGTCAGGCATGAGCGAGAACTCTGTGTGTAGAATGAGGCTCTGAGGGAGCTGCTGGTGAGCCCTGAGCCTACACAAGGATAGGGGCCCCGCAGAAGTCCCTGCAGCTGTAAATGGGTCCGAGTCATTCCAGAAGAATGCCCTGTGGGTATGAGAAAGAGAGAGACTACTCTGCAGAGAGCTGGATGCTTCCAGGCAGTCACCACTGCAGTGGGATCGCTCACACGCGCTCCACTTATCCCTGCTGGCCTGCAGGAGGGCACCGAGCCCCGCTTCTTCTCTGTAAGAGGAGTGTTACAGGCCAAGTCCGACCAGAGGTGGTTCTTTTCATTCTTTTCCCATTCTGTCGAGAGGGAAGGGGATTCTTTCTGGCACAGGGAAAAAAGGGGTGGGGTGTGGGGAGGAGGAAGGAGAGGGAAGGCGGTCTCCCCAGCACAGCTTGGGAAGAGGCCAGGGCGGCAGCCTCCCCGCAGCCGCCCCCAGGATAGCAGATGGTCTGGGCTCTCCCCCCCAAGACTGCAGAACAGCACACCCTCCTCTGCGCTTTCCGCGTCTTCCTCAGATGCTTGTGGACCGCTCTGATAGCCCTGCTTATTGTTTTCTTTCGGAGACTCCTCTTAGCTTCTACCTCAGCCGAAGGCTGAAGGTTAGGCCAATTCCTTTGTCTCTCAGACTTATGTAAACGAGAGGCCTCAGATCCTGGGCAGAGGCAAAGAGCTCCCACTCTACTTCCTTCTTAGGGGTCCAATGACATAAAATCGTTGCCATGGGGATTCCTTCATTTGTAGAAGGAACTGCTTTTAGAAAAAAAGAATGATTCACCAGTTCTTTAAGGAGGAACAGAGTCAGTCCTTGGGGAGATATGATGTAATAGGGTTTAGAAGAGGAATGATGACCAGCTGCAGTTTGTGTACGTTTTCTCTTCCTTTTTAGATCCTTGTGTAGCCTCAGGGCTCACCAGCAGCTCCCTCAGAGCCTCACTCTACACACAGAGTTCTCGCTCATGCCTGACACCTCCATTTGCCCCTTCAAAACATCTGAGGGCAGGTGTTAAAAATAATGTTAGAAAGGCCCAGCTAGGCTCACCAGGGAATTATTGTCAGGTCTTGGAAAGTGTCTTCATGGCCATTTCTGGGCCTAGCTGCTGGACAAAGTTATCAGCTTGAGGGTGCCACAGGGCCTTTGAACATTCATCTCCATTATGACTGGCCTAGCAGAGGACTTTTCCTATATTGACTCTCTCTGGGAAGTCTGCAGTTAACAGTGCAAGCTAGAAACTAAAGGTCCACAAGAGGGGAGGGAATGACCCAAGGTATGTAAGTGGCAGAGTTAGTCCCAGAAGCCAGGCCGTCTAAGCAGCTATGGCCAACAGAGCAGGAGCCAGGAGGAATACTTTTTTTTTTAAAATAAATTTATTTATTTATTTATTTTTGGCTGTGTTGGGTCTTCGTTGCTGCGCTCAGGCTTTCTCTAGTTGCGGTGAGCGGGGGCTACTCTTCATTGCGGTGCGCAAGCTTCTCATTGCGGTGTCTTCTCTTGTTGCAAAGCACAGGCTCTAGGCGCATAGGCTTCAGAAGTTGTGGCTCGCGGGTTCTAGAGTGCAGGCTCAGTAGTTGTGGCTCACGGGCTTAGTTGCTCCACGGCATGTGGGATCTTCCTGGACCAGGGATCGAACCCACATCCCCTGCATTGGCAGGCATATTCTTAACCACTGCACCAACGGGGAAGTCCCTAGCCAGGAGGAATACTTTTATGAACAAATATATTGTCTAATAATTGGCAAAGAAAAGGAGGTTGATCGGTGGAAGCAATGTAAAAAATTAATAAGGGGCTGAAATTAGACTGATGTAATTGAGATGGTCCTTCTTTTCCTTTTGAAAAAGCACTGCACTGGGAGTCAGCTGTGTGCCCTTGAGGAAATTACTTTCCCTCTCTGGGCCTCAACTTTCTCACCTCCTAAATGAAAGGGCTGGGCTTGCATGAGCTCAGATCTCTTCCCGCGATGACATGCTTGTATACCGCCCTCGTGCTGGAAATACTAGTGAAGGCCTCTCCACGCTAAACTTAGTGTTCAAGGATTCCCCGTGGCCCACAGCATCAAGCCCACACCCCTTAGCCTGGAGCTCAAGGCTCTGTGTGATCCAGTCACAGCTCATCTTTCCAGTCGTATCTCCCATTTGCTACTTCCTATGGATTACCTGTTCCACAGCCTTGTTCGCACCCGCTATGCAGAGCAGCCTCCTCCTGCCCCAGTGCCCTGGCCAGAAAAAGTCCAGTGAGTCCTTTATCTCTCAATAAGATGCCTCCTCCTTCAGTTTGGGGTTGTGATCTTCCCAGTTGTGTATCCACCATCACTGCCTTCACCTGAATGCGTGTTGTAATTATCTAGTCCCTCAATCCACCGAATATTCCTGAATGATTAGCGTGTGCTGTGACAATGACAAATTCGGACATAGTTCTGCCTTCGTGGTGGGGAAAGGGAGACATTAATCAAATAGTCATGCTTAGGAATGTATAACTGCAAACAGGGAAGTGTGAAGAAGGAAGAGAGAAGAGTTCCCCGAGAGCTTGTGAGAGTGGGATGCGGAAGGAGATGCTCCCAGGAGGGGAAGACCATGTGCTGATTCTGGCCAAAGGGAGTGTGGAGGATGAGAAGGGCTGGAGGAAGGCCAGGGTGAGGGGAGGACTTCCAGAGACATCGGGGGTGGCAGTGGTGAGCCTGGATGAGTGGGCTGTGGAGGGAGTGTTGTCTTGATCAGAGGAGCCATCTGGGAAGCCTGTGAGGGGTTGTAAAGAGGGGAGTGAGAGATCAAATAGGTGTTTCAGAACAATTATCTTGGCTGCTGTGCAGAGTGGCCTGGAGTGGTGATTTGTAGCCCCAGATGTGTAAGAAGCATGGAGAAGTTTGAGAAGGACCCATACCCTGGCCTCACCTCCAGACATCCCCATTCGGTTAGTCTGGAGGGAGGCAAAAGGGAAGAAGGCGCCCAGTAGGAGACCCTGCAGTGGTCCAGCCAGGAGACGAGAGCACATTGGGCAGGGATGAGCGCCAGCGATGTTTAGGAGATGAAATGGACAGGATTCGGCAATTAGTTCCCCTGGAGATGAAGGAGAAGGAGGTGTTAAGGTGGAGCCCCGAGTTCCTGGCTTATGCAAGCAGATGGAAATGGTGACATTCTGAGATGAGAACATGGGCAACGATGGGGTGTTGGGGGGCAGGGATCGGATGCGGGCACAGGCCCCCACCCCAGACCAGGCCGGCATCTCCCGGCACTCCGCGCCTGCGTGGGCCTGGAGGCTGTGCTTCCGCTGGCCCCCGCAGCCCCTTGGAGCGCTCGCCTGCAGAGGCCAGGGTGGGCCGGAGGGGTGCTTGGAGGTGGGGATGCGAGGGAGGCCCAGAGGCAGGGAGCACCCAGGCCCGCAGAGCCTAGGCGCCGGCCCCAGGCGGCCCAGCGTATGGTAAAGGCAGAAAACAGCACATTTGGCAAGAGTGCGGGCACTAAAAGTGATCCCCAGGCCGACGCGGGTGCCAGCGGGGCTTTTACCTGCCTCTGGATCAGGGGGCTCCTTCGGGCAGCAAAGTGAAGACTCGCTGACACAGTGAGCTGCCTGTAACCGGCCCCCCTGGGATGGTGGGAGCTGGTGGGCGCCTTCCCTTGTATCAGACAGACATACCCGGCCCTCAGCTCACTTGGATTCCCTGGGCAGGGATGTCAGAGCAGCCCAAAAATCTGTCCACATTCGTTTCCTCCAGCCACTTGATGCAGGAGAGAAAGAACACACTTGGAGTTGGGGGACCTGGGGGCTAGGCCTGTTTTGGTGGGTGGCAGGTTTTGTGACCTTGGGTAAGTCACTTATCTCACCAGATCCTGGGAGGGGTAGAAGCAGGAGGAAGACCCAGACCTGCCCTCTCTGGAGGCTCACCGGCTCTCTGGTGGTGTGACAGACCCTGGGCAAAGAGCAAGCCATACCACAGCCCGGCCAAGTTTCCTGGAGGAGGTGAGGGAGGGGAGGAAGAGCAGGAGGGTTGGGGGGAGGGGAGAGGAGCAGGGGGAGGAGGGGAAAATCTGTCTCACCACCACCCGAGGGCTCTGCCCCAGCTTCTCTCTGTGTTCATCTATGTGCAGGAGGAATTGCAATGTGTGGTTGTACCACAGTGACTCTCTTTTGTCTTTTTTTTGTTTGTTTTTTGCGGTACGCGGGCCTCTCACTGTTGTGGCCTCTCCCGTTGTGGAGCACAGGCTCCGGACACGCAGGCTCAGCGGCCATGGCTCACGGGCCCAGCCGCTCCGCGGCACGTGGGATCCTCCTAGACTGGGGCACGAACCCGTGTCCCCCGCATCCGCAGGCGGACTCTCAACCACTGCGCCACCAGAGAAGCCCTCTCTTTTGTCTTTTTTATTTTTTTTTAATTGAAGTAAAGTTGGATTTACAATGCTGTGTTAGTTTCTGGTGTGCAGCAGAGGGACTCAGTTATACACCTATATATGCACTCTTTTTCTTATTCTTCTCCATTATGGTTTATCACAGGATACTGACTATAGCTGCCCGTGCTCTACAGTGGGACCTTGTTGTTTATCTTATATAGAGTGGTTTGCATCTGCTAAAATGAAACTCCAGGGTTGAACTCCAAGTTGTTTTTGTTTTTCGTTTTAACCCCTGTATGAACACCTGTAATGACTACCCTAATACGTACACTTCTTGTCTTTGTTTATAAGCGCTTTCCCCAAAACGTGTTTTCTTACGTCCCTCGGTCCCTTTACCTATGCCTGTAACCCAAGGTAACAGTTATTAAAAACTTGCCCTTTTCTCCTTGTGCATTCAAACAAATTCACACGTAAAGGGTGTCACTCCTTTTCTGTCACTGTTTGTTTTACAAAAGTTGCCTCACACAGTGTACAATTCTCTGCCACTTGTTTTGCTCCCTGAACAATAAATACACCAAGAAAATCCCTCTGCATGAGCAGATAGAGATCTTATTCTTTTCAATGGTGTGTAACACTCCACGGTAGGGACTTAAGAGAGCACTCCTACACAGGCAAGAGATTTTTTCCCCAGTGGTAGAATAGAAAGAGATTTTTCATTTTTTTTAATGCTGGAGACTTTAGTGAGGTCTTTTTACCTGGCAGGAAGCTAAACTACCTGTATGGTTCGAGAGCCAAGTCCGGCACCCACTATGTGCGGGTTTGTTGGTAAAGACAAGGAATGGTCTTTGCTCTGAGGAGTTCACTCTGCTGCCAGAGAGACAAGAGCCCTGTCCCTTAGACAGCGGTCCCCGAAACTCATGCCTGCAGGGGTGAAGGCTTGAGTTAACCCCCTGGGAGAGGGCAACCTTGATGGAGAAAATTCTAGAGGGAAAGTGCAGAGTCAACAGTTATTTGATGTTGGGAATTCCCTGGCGATCCAGTGGTCAGGACTCGGTGCTTTCACTGCCGAGGGCCTGGGTTCAATCCCTGATCGGGGAACTAAGATCCACAAGACACGTGGCAAGGCCAAAAAAAAAATTATCTGATGTGCCATGTGGCCAAGACATGAAGCTAAGGAGGAGGAAGTAGGATTACTCAGGGTGCTGGCTGAACAGCTCCCTCCTTCCCACTGACTTTGCCCCAAGAATTTCAAGAGCTACAGGTTATTTCCAGAGGGAGGTTGAGCCATTCGTCTCTTCATTTTCTAACTGCAGAACGGATAAAAGTCTGAGATTTCAATCAAAAGCTTAAGAAAATAATAATCCTTAGTTGCCCTAATTCTTTTCTGAAAATACCTCACACTGACAGAAATTGTCTTTAAGCCCCCTTTCTCTTCTGTCGTGCTTTAAATTTCTTCCTTAATTAAAAAGAATTGTTTGCCTGATGTGGGCTCCAAAGGGCTTATTTATTTTAACTGACCTTCTTGTTTCTTTTTCTTATCCTAACCAGTGACTTGATAACTCTAAAGCTCTCTATTCTCCTGTCTTAAAATGCCCATTGTCTCTGTCACCAGGGGAACATAATAATGAATTTTATAATCAGCCCATTTCTATTCCCACAGCATGGAAGCCGTGTCAGTAACAAGCAGAAAGCACAGCGCCCCTAAGTTCAACTGCCCTAAATTGGCTGCTCGTCCCTAGCAGAGATTTTAGAATGCTCTTCTCAGAATAATATTTCAGCATCACTCAACCTTACCAATATTTGATGACAACATTATCTGAAAATTAATGATGAATTAATGTCTGCATTCCAAAGTACCTGGCTGAATTCACTGTGTAAAAAAAAAAAAAAAAGGCAGGGGGCAGGGCAGCCAAACAGATATGTCATTGAAACCCAGCAACTGTTGAATGATAGAATTTTTTTCCCGTCCCTTAAGGCGATCAAGTGTAGTACCCAGTCTGAGAATGCCTCAGAAACACGCCATCCACTGACTTGGATCCTTGAGCTCAGAGGATTGTGATAGAATTAAGTCTGACTCAACAAATGAGGTCACTGGGAAGAAGCACTGGTGTTAAATTTCCCATTAACACTGGTGGCTAATTTACTAAACAGTCATCTGCTTGTGGTTCCAGAAGACCGCCCGGTAAATTCCAGACACCTCCTGGGTTGCAGATAGCTTGGGCGTGAAGTCACCATACCCTGGTCAGTGTGACTTTTGGTGACCATCCCTCAGTACACCGGAAAGTATTTCCAGAGACTGGATGCCATTTTGGAGTGTAAAGCCTTGGAAATCTGTGGAAGGTAACTTCTTGTGTTGAATCTAGAAATGGGATGGCAGGAAGGGGTGCTCTGACTCTTGGTGCCAGGAAACTCAAGTTCGGGTGCTCGTTCTGCCACAGATGTTAACTGCAGTTCAAGTCACTGAATGGCTCATCTTAGGGGTGTTTCTAGATTAGATATTGTACTGTATCAAGAAGTGTAGAAAAGTAATGAATTGTCATTCACCAGTTGTCAGGCATAAAGGATGCCTTTCCCCCTACTTCTCTGAGCCCTACTTTCCTTATCTGTCAAGTGGAAACACTAATAACTTGCTTATCCACCCCTCACCTCCCAGGACTGTTAACATGAGTAAAAAGAGAAAAGAGATTTGAAATTTGCATGCAAAGTTCAAAGTTCTACACAATTAGAAAGCACAAACGGAAATCATTTCTAGATTCTGATGAAGCTTTTCAGTCATTTCCAATCACAGGTTTAGGAATTCAGCCACCACGTTCTTGCTGTTGAGCCTGTGCTGGTTCAAGCATCACAGCCCAGATGGCCAGTGGTCTCATCTCTGGCCAGCTCCTTAGGGGTCAGCCTGGGTTTCTTGCTGGTTTGTCACTGCCTCACACTCTCTGCCCCTGACACGGGGGGTGGGGGCAAGAAACAGGGATGAACCTCTCGGCTTCCTCCTGAAACTGCCCTCCTCACAGTTTCTCAGCTGTGTCTTCCAGAGTCTTCTTTTTGAATTCTTGACTGGGCAATCACTTTCCTTAAACCAAGTCAGGTCTTCTGAATTCCTAGAGGCAGCAGAGCATAGGGGGAGCTTGTGGGACTTTGGGCTACAGATCATTAATTAATTATCCATGGATCTTCTGAGCCTTGGTTTTCTCATTTGTAAAATGGAGGTAATAAATCTACTTCACTGGGAATCTCTGGGGATGAGATAAAAGAACATGGGTGGAAGGACCTGGCATATTGTAGGAGCTAAAAGTGCATCCTTTTCCTTTTTCCTTCTCTCCCTCTTCCTTCCCCACTCAGCTGCCTGCAAGGCACTGTCTCCTCTCTCCTGATTAGGTGTTCCATTTACTCTCTTTGCAAAGGAGCTGCAGAAAGCAGATTTAGCCACATGTCTGTGCATTTTCCTGGAGAAGCCTTCACAAGACCACTTCTCCTTTTCCATACTGGCCTTGTCTGAGTTGTTCTGGAGTCTTCACATTTGGGAAAACATCTGGATGTCACCTAATTTTCATGTTGCGTCTGGACGTGTGTCAGAGCCACACTGTAACTGCACACTGGGAATCATGTCATTTGTTCTGGGGCAAGCCTAGAGGCGGCTTTGTGTGGGTCTACCCGTAGGTGCTGGAGGAAGGAAGAGGGAACTCGGAGGGCCTGCAGAGATGAGGAGTCAGGTAGGATCCTCTTAAGCGGGTTTCACTGAAGGCTGTTGACACACTTCTCATAGACTCCCCGCTTCCTGCTATTTTCACAGGAGAAAACACGATGAGGGCTAGAAGTCAAATTAAGCAATTAAGCAAAATTCCCCAAGTCACTTGAGCTATTCCTCTGAATCCAGGGCCCTGGGATAACACAGCCTGTCAGCGACCCCTGTTTCGTACCTGTCTTCCATCTCCATTCTGTAGAGGGACCAGAGAGATGATTCCAGAAGTGCTGCCATTGCTGGTATGTCCGTCCCTCCCGCTCTGGCGCTGGCGCCTCACCTTCTACCCTCCACTGTCTCTTCATCCATCTTTCTCCTCTTTATTTTTGTCCACCCTCATGGCTGTCAGGGGGCTCTTGGGTCATCTTTGTCATCATAAACTCATGGGTTCCAAAGTGTGCTCTGTGGAACACTTACTTGAGAACGTGCCTCAAAAAAAAAATGGATCCCTGACCAACTGCCAGGAATGGCGCACACTGTGTCCCTCGTGGAGATTCTCAGTTCGTGTCACCTATTGAGAGCTCTGAAAAATTCCATAATAAATGGTTTAACATTGTTTAACTAGTTTTTCCCAAAACCTTTTTGATCATGGACCCTTTCCTATGAACTCCCAAGGAACACCTATCAGCAGGGTTTGGTGAACCACACTTTGGGAAAAGCTGGCATGAACAATGTATTATTTGTAGAAATGCTGTGAAGTCAAATTCGCTTTTGAGAAATCTGGCATCAAAGGCCTATGGAAAAATGTGTGTGCTGTGCTTTAATGAAAGTATGACATTCGTGTAGATCGGAGGTCCCCACCCCTTTCACCACAAAAGATCCTTTTTAGTTCTTTCCTCAAGGGATTCCATGTTTCGAAAGCTTTTATCTACCCAACAAACTACACTTATTGAATAATAATTTGTCCTTTGAGTTTTATTCATCAAAGACATATTGCTGCCAATTAGTGCTTCGGATCAGTCAAGATAACCACTGTTACCACACAGAGTTGATATGACTCCAGCCCAAAGCAAATAAACTTAATGTTTTATTTAGTCTGGGAACCTCACTGAGGTAAATGTATGATTTCCTTTGGGCTTTTTGAAATCTTGAAAACAGCTTACAGACCCCTTGCTGCCTTCCCAGAGTGCAGGGTGGGTGGGAAGCAGGACTGTGTGTGGAAACCCAAGGAGGACACACATGGTTGGGAGGCAGGCAGGGAGGCAGAGGTTATTGGGGCTGCCCACGGACAGCGAGGACAGCCGCGGGCCGGGGGTGGGGACAGTGTGAAGCGGCTACAGTCCCTGGGAAGCCCGAGGGTCCATGGATTATGGGGTCCAGATCTTGAAGAACAGAGGAGATGCCAAAGGCACGCACGTGGGGCTCCCCAAATGTGGGCAAGAACCTGGGCAAAGCGTATGTACCCCTGTAGCCAGGTACCGGGAAGAGCTGGGGAGGAGGCCGGGGCCCAGGGGACGGCAGGGTGGGGTGGGCGCTCTGCCGGCTGTTCTTCCCGGGCCTCCCCATACCTGGTAGTTTTTATCATGAGCTACTAGGAGGTGAGTGAACTCAGTTTGGCCGCCCTCGTGGTTTTTTGTTTGTTTGTTTTTTCGGTACGCGGGCCTCTCACTGTTGTGGCCTCTCCCGTTGCGGAGCACAGGCTCTGGACGCACAGGCTCAGCGGCCACGGCTCACGGGCCCAGCCGCTCCGCAGCATGTGGGATCTTCCCGGACCGGGGCACGAACCCATGTCCCCTGCATTGGCAGACGGACTCTCAACCACCGCACCACCAGGGAAGCCCACCCTCGTGGTTTTTGATGGAGCCCTTGAGGGTTCGAGGCCCCTGAGGTACCGCCTTCTGCTCTGCGGCTGGCTCCCTCCTACCCCGGAAGAGCCTCGTGCGGACCTAGCGGCCGGCTCCCGTGGGAGACGGTGGGCGTCCCGGAGCTCGGCCTCAGACGCCGGGGTCCGCGGGCTCCTGACACAGAGGCTCTCCTGGTGCGTTTGAAATGGGATCAGGTGCCCCGCGATCCGGTCTCCACTGGACGTTGCACAAGAGCTGTCGGGGCAGCTGTGGGTGTAGCGGGGTGGCCCCATTGCCTTCAGTCAGAGGGGGCTCCTCTATGGGAGGGAAGTGCTCAGGCCAAGCCCTGTGCAGCCCGAACCGGCCTCCATGGGCCAGGCGCCCAGCCCTGTCCAGACACGGCCGTGGACCTCAACACCAGCCTTGCTTCTCAGCTCTCTCCTCTCATCAGCCAGGACGTTTTCACAGAAGATATACAATCTGTGCCTGGCAGAAGCCCGGTTGCAAAAATAAATCTTTCCCTGAACATTTTCCAGGCCCATTTTAGAAACAAATCTGGGCGATGCCTTTTACTCATTTCCAAAGACAAACAGCCGACGCCTGAGGCGTCTATTCGCGCAGAAATGTTTCGAGAATGGGGGATGGGATCTGCCCTCAGAAGAGCCCACCCCGCTTTGAGCGGGGAGGGTGAGCAGCCCTGCGGATTGTGCCCCCACCAAACCGCTGCCGGGGTCTGGGGACACAGGTGGGAGGGAGCTCACAGGCCTGGGCTCCAGAACGGTGCAGCCTCGCAATGGGGGCCTCGCCCTCCCCTCCCCCTCCCCTCCCCTCCCCCTCCCCTCCCCTCCCCTCCCCTCCCCCTCCCCTCCCCTCCCCTCCCCCTCCCCCTCCCCCTCCCCTCCCCTCCCCCTCCCCTCCCCCTCCCTCTCCCCTCCCCCTCCCCTCCCCTCCTCCCCTCCCCCCTCCCCTCCTCCCCTCCCCCTCCCCTCCCCCTCCCCTCCCATCTCCTCCCCTCCCCCTCCCCTCCCCCTCCCCTCCCCCTCCCCTCCCCTCCTCCCCTCCCTCCCCTCCCATCTCCTCCCCTCCCCCTCCCCCTCCCCCTCCCCTCCCATCTCCTCCCCTCCCCCTCCCCTTCTCCTCCCCCTCCCTTCTCCTCCCCTCCCCACCCTCCCCTTCCCTCCCCTTCCCCTCCCCTCCCCCACCCCTCCCGCTCCCACCTCCCCTGCCCAGGTTCTCCCACAGGTGGAGCCTTCCTGTGGCTTCCAGAAGCACTGACAGCTGCAGAGGCTACAACCTCCCCAGAACGCACCCACCCATTCTCTCAGTAAACATTTACACTGAGCACCTGTTAAGTCAACATAGGCACCACGGTAGGGGCTGCGGATTCAGCGTGAAGTGTGCCCACGGGGCCAGCGCGCGATGGGCCCTCCGTCCACGAACAACCACTGAATGAGTGAGTGATGCGGCCGTCACACAGGGCTGTAGTTTTCTGTGCTCTATCACGGCATTGTCTCATTTGATTTTTACAACAGCCCTGTGAAGGGCTGGGAAGGAAGGAAGGGCGGGAGGGAGGGAGAAAAGGAAGTTCCTATTTACCCGGCCAGTGCCCTATGCTTTTACATGCACTATCTATTTATCTATTTAATCCTCCCAACTATACTATGTGGTAAGAAGGTACCTCGTCCTCACTTTCACAGAAAAAATAAAAACCAAGGCCCAAAGGAAGTGCCAGAGGAAGGACTGACCCAAGGTTGGTCTGATTCCAGAGACCCAAACTCTCTTGCACACAGGTATACTCACTCACACACACATATACACGCATCTGCTCCACCGGCCCCTGCTCCAAGGATACCCAGTGACAGACCCACGCACCGACATTGACTTTGCCTCATTGGTAGGTAAATGTACCTGCTCTGCATCCTGAGTGCTCCTTTCTGCGCTTGGGGACCCAGTGCAAGCAGGAGAGCCCAGGTCCCTACCTCTAGGTGTGCCACTGAGCATCGGAAGTGTGGCTAAATCTGAAATGAGTTGCGCCGTGAGTGTAAAACACACACGGAATTTCCAAGACTTAGTGAGAAAAAAGGAATGTAAAACATCCTGTACTTTATATGGATCGCATGTCATGATTATGCATCTTTTAGATATATTGGGTTAAAGAAAAAATGTTTTTAAAAAGAGTATTTCCTATTTCTTCTTTTTTTAATGTGGCTATTGAAACACGTAAAATCACTTATGTGGCTCCTGTTCGTAGCTTGTATTATATTTCTGAGGAACAGCTCTGCTCTAGATGGAAAGACAGACTCTAAACAAGTAAACAGATACAGAAGAGAGGTGATTGCAAATAGAGAAAAGTGCCAGAGAGGAAATAATGCAGGCGGTGCGCTGAGAGGGGCCGGCAGGTGGACACAGGTGGCCAGGACCTGCTGGTCTCCCGTGGCAGGTGGGGAGAGGCAGGAGGCCCTCGTAACCATGGGGATAAGGCGTTTCCCACGCTGGGGAGGTGCCGGGGCCTGTGTCCTAAAGAAAGGAGCCGCCGTGCAAAAATCCAGAGGGCTGTACAGACTCCCACTGTATTCTCACCCCACTGAGCCATGAGTCCTGGAGCTGCAAGGACCCTCAAGGTCATCACCTCCGCCTCTGGGTTTCAGAGGGTTGGTTTTTACCGAGGTCTGTTTACCAATGTAGGACTGGGTGACTCTCATGTGCCTGCCCTGGTATTGTTTACTCCACAGAGGTCCTCTGCGTGCCTGTGATGGTCCAGTCAGCAATAAGCTCTGGGAAAGAAGTGGTGACAAAATCAAGTCTCTGTTCCCAGCAGCTCATAAACAAGGGTGAGGTGGCTGGAGCCAAACAGGCGAAGAAACATATATGTCAGGAGTGGTAGGTGAAAAAAATCAAGAGGGAGAGAGGGTGGGTGGGAGCTGTGTTAGAGAGAAGGTGATATTTCATCAGGGACCTAAATGAAGTCAGGGAGGGAGCCCTGAGGACACTGAGGGGAAGAGCATCCCAGGGATCTGGAACAGCAAGTACAAATGTCCTGAGGTAGGAACCTGCCTCTCAAGTTCAAGAACAGCATCAGGCCAGGGCCCTGGGGAAGAGTGAACAAGGGAAGAGTGACCAAGGTGAGGTCAGGGTGAGGACCTGGATGGATTCAGAGTCACATGGATATTCTCTGTAAGTGGCAGCTATGATTATCATTATTATTATCATTACCACAGATTTCCTAGAAAGATGACAACTGCCACCATTCACAGCATCTTCCAAGATGAGGAGGTCCTCTGGCCCCAAGGCTTGGCACAAGAGAAATGGGATGGCCCGTGGCTGGCTGGGCACACACTGTCTTATGCTCAGCAACTTGTCTGTGAGACAAACCGTACAGCGGGGCATTTGGACTGGGGGGGAGGGGGTCTTGGGATGGAAGTTTGGAGCTGTCAGAGGGGCAGGTGGCCCAAGTGATGACAGGACTCAGCGATTTCCTACAATTAGGGAGCCAAGGCCCTAGTGGCTTGCTGAGGTTCTGCTCTTCCACCCTCTCCCATCCGCGCTGTAGCCCTGAGTTTACCAGGCCCCTCCCCTACTCAAGAACCCACCGTGGCTCCCTGTTGCCTGCTGTTTTGTTCTTCAGCTGACCCTTTGCCACAGTGATCACTCATGCCCCTCAGGTATCCCTGTCCAGTGATGATTTGCCAAAAAATGTTGGCTAAGACTGCTAGAGGAAATTACTTGTTTGTTTGTTTGGGGGTTTTTTTGCTAAGAGGGAAAGACCTGCCTTAACGAATATTTTTTTCCGAACAAAATGATCCTTCTGACATTCTCTGAACCACAAAGCCAGGGCTGCCTTGGCTCTCCCGGCACGTTGGGAGTGCTTCCCTGTCCCGCAGAGTGTGGCAGGCCCCAAGAGGCTGCGAGGCTGCACTTCTGCGGGCACAGCTGTGCTCACCAACCTGGCCTGGACTCAGGGGCCCTCCACAGGAGGCCGAGGGCTATTCTGACAGGCTTTTTAACATAGCAGGGTGCATTCAAAGACACTGGCCTCCCACCCCATCTGCATTCACTAAGCCAACATTCACTGAGGACCTACTGTGTGCCTGCCACTGTGCTGTGGCCTCACTGCTCAAAAGTGGTTTCTGTAGGGGCAGGCTTATTCCAGATAGGCTTCTAGTAAAGAACGGCCATCACCTGTTTTTTCGGATTCCTTGTAGAAACAGAACATCATTTTTTATAATTAATTTTTATTGGAGTATAGTTGCTTTACAGTGTTGTGTTAGTTTCTCCTGCACAGCGGAGTGAATCAGCTCTACGTATACATACATCCCCTGTTTTTTGGATTTCCTTCCCCAGAAAACCATTCTTTTGAATCTAATCACCACAGTCCACCAAGCTTATAAAAATCTTTCCACATTCCATCACATCTCATGATGCCTGTTCTTTGGTCTCCAGGGGAGCTCCGGTGTCCTGAGCCTTCTGTTTGCTCTTAATCAGGAAGATGGGCATCATGCCATAGCAGTTTGCAAACGGGAGTCGGAAAGGTAAGTGACTTTCTTAAGATCACACAGCCACACAAGCTGGAGCTAGGGTGGAAGCCCCATGCCTGAATCTAGAGGGGTCTCCACTCCGGATGCACAGGGAATCACTAGGGGAACTTTTACAACTGCCAACCCCTCAGCGGCTGCCCCCAGAGGGTCCAATTTAATTGATTTAATTGGCGGGGCCTGGGCAGTGGTAGGGGGCAGGTTAGAGCGCCCCAGGTGATGCTAATAGGCTGCAGGAGCTGAGAATCACTGTGCCAGAGCCTGTAGCACAAGCACGCTGGCTCAGGTGCAGAGGAACCATCCCGGCTCTGCCACTAACTTGCTGTGTGCAAAGCCCATAACCTCTCTATTCTTCAGTTTCTTCATTTGTCAAAAGGGAGATCTCTTTCAGGGTCTCCTTCACATGTGGGATCTGTGAGTCATGGGGTAATGGGAAGACGCTTGAAGCCCTCAGCGGGGTGCGACTGCAGGAAGGGGCTTGAGGTCCTGGACCCCCTGCCTGCGGCAAGTGGGGAGAGCGGGGCTCCTCTCCTAACGTGATTCTCAGAACTCTTCTCTGTTCTCCGTTCCCGGTGGTGAAAAGCGCGTTGCAGAACAAACAGAGCTATGCCTGTTTCCCAAATGATGAAGGTGAGTTCATCTCCTTGGGTGGTTTTTCAGTGTTTCTGAGACAGAGTTCACTTTTCTTCTGGGACACTTTGGGGCGCACTGGGACCTTAACGGGGGAGGTTAGGGGCTGGGGAGGTGTGAGAGGCCCCTCCTCACACCACAGCACACCTAGTACTAAAGTGGAGGGGCTCAGAGAGCTCCAGAGTCGGGCGGCGGTATGGCCGAGGCGTTGAGAATAAGAGGGCGGGAGGGCTGGCCTGAGCCCCCAGGAAGTGCCCGAAGCCGCTCTCCTGGCAGGAGGGAGGCCACGCCCTTGAGCCCTGGAGGGGCAGGTGTCACTGCACCTTCGGACTGAAGTGAGGGGGAGGGGACTTCCCCGTAGAGGGACAGGCACCCCTGTCGTGAGCTGAGCCCCCGAAGTTGGTCCCGGCGTTCTCTGTCTGACTCAGAGGATGTTTTTTTCTCCTCGGCACCTGGTTCAGGGCCCCCCCGGAGGATGCGTGTTGACCGGCCAACGTTCCCACTATAAATGTGGGCCCCGGAGCCAGAATTTCTTGATTCTGAAAAAGTACTTCCTGCCGGCAGCGCCTCAGGAAGTGGATCGTAAAAGTTCTTTTCCCCGCGCTCCTCTTCGTGCGTGGGGCCTCTGCGTCCAGAGTCTGGAGCGCGAACCCGACGCGGCCAGGACAGAGCGGGAGGCCCTGAGCGGTACTGCGGGGCAGCGGCTCCCCCCGGCAGCTGTCCCAGGTTGCAGCGTCAGGGCAGTGGGTGTGGATCCGCGCCGCGACCTCAGGCGCAACAGTTAGCAGTTTCCTTCCGTTTCCTAGCTCCCAGGCTCGGAAGGAAACCCTTTCGGTGTGTGCGAGGACCTCTTCTGCTCCCTGGGGTCCAAGGAAGTGGAGCTCTGGGCCTCAGGTCACCGTGGCACTGCCGAGACTGGCTCTTCACTCGTCTTGGTCCCTGGGGGGCAGCGGCGCCATCGAGTCCGGGTGCAGCCCCCGGGTCTTCATGCCCTGTGCCTGCGGGCAGTCGTGGCCAGCCCACCCCGACGCGACTCCTCCCCTTTGCCGAGACCACCACCCCTGTGCCCCCGTCTCAGTCGACTCCCCTCTTCAACTCAAGCCGCCACTCTCATCCCCCCTTCCCTCTGGAACCACACAGATGGCTCCCTCTCCCCCGCCCCAGGGGCCTAAGACTTAACAGCTCTTTACTTGCGGAGTTGGGGTGGGTAGGTGAGAGAGTGCACCCTTTCAGAATCCCCAGAATGACCTCTGTTTCCCAGAATGGGAAGCGGGGAAGGGGAATGAAGAAGCTCTATTCTTCCTTTGGGCATTCAGAGCAAAAGCATTAGCGAATGCCACTTCTACCCACACCCACACGGCTGAAACCAAACCAAACCCCAAACACCGATTTTTTTGGTTTTACTAAATTGCTCACCTTGTTACATTAGCCTCATTTCACAGACAAAGAAACCAAGGCTTAAAGGGTTTAGTTACTTCAACTGCCACTTGGCCTTGGGTCACAGTTTACAGAGATACCCACCTCACCATTTGCATACTCGGTGGGACTAGTGTCAGGTGGTGGGCACTGCCCCAAACTGTGTCCACATGGCTCTAAGCAGTTACTCACCTGCTGGGACACACCCTCCATTACAACTTTAGCCACAGCCAGCAAATGGGTAGGACTTGACCAAGAGACAATTACATTCCAGCCACTGAAGACAGAACTAGCTAAGCCTCCTTCAGGAATGCATCACCATGGCTTAGAACTCTACAGCTTAGGTGTGCTTGATTTTTGATCACCTCTCCTGGACCAGACACTGTGCTCACAGTTTTATGTATATTATCATATCATCCCCACAAGAATTCTACTAATATCTTTACTCTCCAGATAAGGAAAAGGTTGCTAAGAGCGCTGAGTAACTTTCCCAAGTCCTGTAATAAGCAGGTTGGCTAAGTGGGATATGAGCCTGAATTTCCTAATTTTAATCCCCTGTTCTTTCCATAATGTATCAGTGAAGGTAACTGGGCAATTTCATTTTTCAGAGAAATAAAAGCAAGAGAGGGGAATGCCAATGTTCACTTCTTTCATTTGTGGTGACACACGGGTAGACCACGGGGAAAGCAATCAGACATTTCAGTCTCAGGAACTCAGTGATGGGAGAGCAGCCACGACAGTGGTTATTCCACAAAGGACCACCAGGTAGCACCATTGCACAACAGCTGCGTACCCAACAGCTCAACTCAGACCAGAATGGGAAGATGCAGCCCGGAGGAGTGGCCTGCTTTTCATTAAGTCACTCAAATGACCTGGTAAGTCGAATGAGGCTATGTCCATGCCCAGCCATTGCTCATGCTCTCCTGATGTCCAGAGCTGCTCTGTGAATAAGGAACTCAGTCAGCTCCTGTCCATTTACTAACCCATCTGTTTAGCAAAGATATGCTTTGTACTTTGTAACTACTTAAAATATCTTGACTTTTTTTTTTAAGTTTATTTTATTTATTTATACATATATTTCTGGCTGGCTTGGGTCTTCGTTGCTGCACACAGGCTTTCTCTAGTTGTGGTGAGTGGGGGCTACTCTTCGTTGCGGTGCATGGGCTTCTCATTGCAATGGCCTCTCTTGTTGCGGAGCACGGGCTCTAGGCACACAGGCTTCAGTAGTTGCAGCATGCGGGCTTCAGTAGTTGTGGCGTGTGGCCTCAGTTGTTGCAGTGCGTGGGCTCAGTAGTTGTGGCTCGCAGGCTCTAGAGCTCAGGCTCAGTAGTTGTGGCGTACGGGCTTAGCCGCTCTGCGGCATGTGGGATCTTCCCAGACCAGGGATCGAACCTGTGTCCCCTGCAGTGGCAGGCGGATTCTTGACTGCTGCACCACCAGGGAAGTCCCAGATCTTTTAATATAATTTGATGTTTCTGAAAAGGTTGTGCTTCCTTGTCTAGAGGTGCAGGGGGCAAGGGTGAAGTTCTTTAATGGAGGTCCCTTTTGGCCTGAGGAGGTGGCGGGGAGAGGTGCTGGGTCTGGGTTGAAGGTGAAGGGGTCAGCAGTCATGCAAGGGCAGAGCCATGGTTTGACTGGATTGAGGCCCTGGCGGGCAGCTTTGTACATCTACCCATGGCCTCTGTACAGCGTCAGGGACTTGGAAAGCTTTGGAACTGGAGAGAGGAGGGGAGCGAAGTGGGTAATAAACAGCATTTCTCACACTGTTGATGGACACAGTCCTCTCTGTTGCTAACCTGGTTCTTGGATTTTGGATGTTCCTAGGGTGGGCGTGGTGGGCAGGAGCCAGGAGCCCAGGAAGTCTCCAGGTTGTCTCCACCTCGGCTCCAAGTGTGTCTGTCACACACTCTGCAAATGCAGGCAGTGTCAGGGCCCTGACACTCGGGAGAAACAGGAAGCTAAACCAAGGCCCCAGACTTTGAAATGTGAAGAGATGGGTCTTTCCTGACGGAGGGAAGTAATGGGGCAGGCAGAGCCTTGAGTGGTGATGTCCACACAGGGAACACACAATCCCAAGCGTGATGTGCCCAGGATTACCTTCAAAGAGCAGGCGAAGTAGGAGTCTGCTTAACAACCTCTGAGAAGTCAGAACTAGACAATGGGTCGGGATAGGGGTCAGAGAAGCACAGGCTGTAGGGCAGTGTCTGCTGCCTGTAGCCCAAGGAAGCAGATCCAGGGGCAGGATGGAGGCTGGCTTCCTATGGAGGGGCCAGGCAGGACCTCGGGCCGAGTGCTGAGTGCACCTCGGAGTGCTGATTGCTGAACTCTGACCTGTCGGCAAGGACCCACCTCAGTGAGGGAGGGCCCAGAGCTCTCAGACAGCGTTTTTTAGTTTTTATTTTCTCTGAAACCTTAGCCCTTTGTACAATGAATAGTCAGTATTGGAGAATTTGCTGGAAGGAATGTGGGGTGCTGGGCAGAGATCCTAAGCTGTGCTGAAGAAAGTATAAGGTGGTGTGACAAACTTTGTGGATTATAGCTTTTTTTTTACCAACCTCTTGTCTTATGCTGACAGGTGTCCAGTTATTTTTATAACTACCGCACAAGATCTGTAAAGAACGAAAAACGAGTATTTTTAAATGTCGTATAAAAATAATTGCTATGACTTATTTAAATATAGTTACAAAGGAACTTCGTAACAGAATTTGCATTCAAGTATCGTTACTATACTATACTATAACTCAGAAAATTTTCCCTTTTGCACAGCCCTCTTATGTGGAAGCATAACGTGTCATAAGCAGTTGTTCTGTAAGAAAACATAAAAGTAGATTATCAACAAATAAGATTAATAAACACAGCATAACCTCTATACACTGTAGAAATATTTATGTTTACTTAATAATTGGGATTTAAAGGGCTTGGAATATTTTTATGTGTCTTGCATATCATTGACAACTCAAAGGGCCTTCAGGGTATTAAATCTAAATTCTAGTCTGTGTACAGATGATGCCAGCTCCCAAGTATTATGGGCTGACTTGTGACCCCCCTCCAAAATTCATATGTTGAAATCCCAATCCCCAGTACCTCGGAATGTGACTGTATTTGGAGACAGGTTCTGTACAGGGGTAATTAAGGTAAAATGAGGTCATTAGTTGAGACCGCAATCTAATATGACTGTGTTCTTATGAGACGAGGGAGTTTGGAGACAAGATACACAGAGGGAAGACCCTATGAAGACATAGGGAGAAGACAGCCATCTGCAAGCCAAGGAGAGAGGCCTCAGGAGAAACCAACCCTGCTGACACCTTGATCTTGGACTTCTAGCCTCCAGAACGGTGAGAAAATAACTTTCTGTTGTTGAAGCCCGCCCTGTCTCTGGTCCTTTGATATGACAGCTCTGGCAAATGAATACACTGAGTTACACAGACTAACGGGGAAGAAGCCATAAGGATAGAAGAAGCTAAGATTGCTTCTTTCAGCGATAAATCTCTTTTCCCAGAATAATTTGTGCCTGTCCTCTTTTTTTTTTAAACATAAATTTATTTTACTTTTGGCTGCATTGGGTCTTCATTGCTGCACGTGGGCTTTCTCTAGGTGCAGTGAGCGGGGGCCACTCTTTGTTGCGGTGCGCGGGCTTCTCATTGCGGTGGCTTCTCTTGCTGCAGAGCACGGGCTCTAGGTGTGCAGGCTTCAGTAGTTTTGGCTCGCAGGTTCTAGAACGCAGGCTCAGTAGTTGTGGTGCACGAGCTTAGTTGCTCCTTGGCATGTGGGATTGTCCCAGACCAAGGCTCGAACCCGTGTCCCCTGCATTGGCAGGCGGATTCTTAACCACTGCGCCACCAGGGAAGCCCTGTACCTGTCTTCTTAAAGGAGCTATTTTCACCAAAGAGAAAATCATGAATCTTCAAATTTCAAACATGTTCATTTGTTTCTACGTGACTGTATACGGTTTGAAAGTGACAGTCACCCTTCTGAGCGAGTCCCCTGTCTCCTAAAGAGTCATGGCCTGTGTCATGGCCTCCAGTTTGGGAAGATAAATGAGCAGACTCACCAGGTCCTGCGCCCTGTGGATCTCTGATGCATGCATCTGGGCCTGGCACAGGGAGCCCTGGGGGCTTGGGCAGGGCCAGCCAGACAGCGAGGTGAATTCCAGGCCCTGAGACCAACTGCAGCAAGCTCTGCAAAGCCCCTGAGCAGGGCAGGGCCGGAACAAATGCCAAAGGTGGTCAGGGAGCACTCGCCGTGTAGGTGTTGCCTGGTCCCTGCCAGGGTCTCCCACCTAGAACTGGACACCTGGTCAGTGCTCTATTTTGAAGACAGTAGCTAACTACTGCCTAATTGTTTTAAAATAAATAGTTGGTGAACTGAGTAGTACTTTTCAAAAATTGGTTTTGTGTGAATGGGCTGGATTCTCCCAACACACAAAGAAGATTTCCTGGGGGAAAAACTCCAGAATCTATAGCTCTAGGCATATGAGGTTGACAGGCCAAGGAGAAAAATTAATTATTTTAGAGCTCTATTGTTTGGCAGTTGGCATCCTGCTGGCATCGCTGCATACAGGTACCTGAACTTTTTCTGCAATAAAACCGTATTAATTTGAAATCCAAAGAACAAAAAGAAAAGTGCTCCAACCCCCAGTGGATTTTGCATTTACCAGGTTCGGCTTATCTCAGCACTTTTATTAAACAGTAAAAAAAGGCGTCTGGTTGGTTGGGGCCTAGCAGTGGCTTTGAAATAGTCGCTATTTTTAATTAACCAAGACTGAAGTAATGAGGTTTTACTGTAATTTGGTATGATTTAATTAACTCTAACTTCTCATCAGGCCTTAAACCTCCCTGCCCCAACCAAGACAGCCCTCAGCCAATTGCTTGGATTAGGTGTTTCCCAAGACAGCAGAGCCTCTGGAAAGGCTGGCCTTGCTCTGCCCCTCAGGGCAGCAGTGGGGACCCCACTTTTGCTCAGCAGCTTATGGAGTAACCTGTTTTTCTGGGTTTTTTATTTGCCAGCTCAGCATGTCTGCAGGCTTGTCACCTTCCTCTCCCCCTGGGTCCCCTGCCACACGTGGTTCATCCACAGGCTCTGAGGCTCAGAACTGCCCTTAAGAAGGCCTCTCCTTTTCCCTCAAACTGTACCAAACCCTGTGCCATCTTTCTTCTTAAAGCCTGTCCATCTCTGTGGTCGCCCCTCCACGGTCCTAGGCTCCCTGCCCTTCTTCTTAGCCTGCTCAATCCTTTCCCTTTTCAAATGACCCTCTCATTCTTCTGCAACAACACTCCCGGAGCTGCCCAGGGCCCATCGGAGGTTGTCCTTGTTCTGCAGAGCTCCAGGGATTGGTGGGGAGGCCTTGAGGTGAGGATGAGGGGACGGAGGGGATGGAGGGAGCCTGGACAAGCCACTTGGTTCTCCCCACCTCTGCTCTGACCAGAGTGGCCCTTCTTTCTCCTGGGATTCATGCATGAAGCTTCTGGGTAATATTTGATGTGGCAACCAAAGGTGTCTGTTGCTAAAAATAAGGTAGAACACCACTGATCTGTACAATAGGACCTCCAGTTTAACAATCATGACCCCAAACCATGCAACAAAGGCAGCCTCTCTGTTCTTTTCCACTTCTCCCTCTCTCCAAAACCACTCACCCATTGGGTCTTGAGAGCATCTTGTCATTTCTCACATTCGTACCTGGAACAAAAGGCCCCTCTTCTCCGTCCTTCTAATTCCTAGTTATTGAAGGCCTAGCAGAGACCTCACCTGCCCCTGATGTGGCCGTGTCTGCCCTGACCGCTGGGGCTGGAAGGCTCTCTCTCATCCCGCAGGCCCCTGCTCCTCTCCCTGGCCACAGCTGAATGGACCAGGGGACCCTTCACGGGCCTCTGGGGCCTGGCACAGAAACACGTGCCTGCCGGAGAGTGTGGGGTGGAGAACTGAGACTGAGCCATTAGGTGAGCGTGACTGATGCCTGGGCAGAGGGACCACGCGGAGTCCGGAGCCACTTGTCAGTCAAAATTGGGAGATGGGGGTACAGAGGCTGTGGGTAAACTGAGAGAGGTAGAGAGCAGAGGCAGGAGAGTGAGGAGGATAGATGGGGTGGGAGGCAGAGAGAGAGAGAGAGAGACCCGATTCTTGTCCTCATTTGTCAGACCCCCAAGGAGGTCTTGCAGCAAACCTTCCCTTTACTGGAGCCCACTTGCTGGGGCCTCTGTTCCTGCCAACAGAAGAGCTAGTTCACATCTCCTGGACTGGACGTTGAGCGCCTCAAGGGCAGATGTTGTGTCTCATTCAGCTTTTATTCCCCACAGCACATACCACAGGAGCACGGCAGGGAGCGTGCATATGGGAACCAGCGCTACCTGCCTGCCTCGAAAACTCGGCGTGTTTGAGCTTTAACGCTGAGTGTGTGCAACCCAAGCCTGGGTAAGGAGTTATTCAAAACCCATGGGCACTTCACACCCACCAGGAGGGCCATAATCAAAAAGACGACAGTAACAAGTGTTGTTAAGGATGTGGAGAGATCAGAACCCTCATACACTGCACCAGCTGTGGGAAACAGTCTGGCAGTTACTCAAAATGTTAAACATGGAGTCATCGTATGACCCAGCGGTTGTACTCAAGAAAAATGAAAACATACATCCATCCAAAAATTTGTACATGGATATGCATAGCACCATTATTTATAATGGCCCAAAATTAGAAACAACCCAAATGTCCATCAGCTGATGAATGAATAAACAAAATGTGGTCTGTCCATACAATGGCTTATTATTTCAGAATAAAAAGGGATGAAGTACCGATACATACTACAACATGGATGGACCTTGAAAACACTGAGCTAAGTGACTATGCCAGTCGCAAAAGACCACACTTGATTCCATTTATATGAAATGTCTAGAATAGAAAAATGCATAGAGATAGAAAGTAGATTAGTGGTTGCCAGGACCTGGGGTTAGGGGAGAATGGGGAGTGACTGCTAATGGGAATGGGCTTTCTTTTGCGGGGGATGAAAATGTTCTGGAATTAGACAGTGATGATGGTTTCACAACCTTGTGAATATACTAGAAATGCACTGAATTGTACATTTTAAAATGGTGAATTTTATAGTGTGTGAATTATATCTCAATTAAGAAAAAAACATGGGCAGCCCTAACGATTGAATATCTAAGCACTAAGCAACAGTGATGGCTAATATGTTCCAAAGAGAGACAACCAGACATGCGCCTCCTTTGGAAGAAGGAGGCTCCACCACCTGTGAAGGAGCTTTGCCCAAAAAACAAAAAAAAAAAAAAAAGGGAACCTGAGTCCAGTCAAGCCCGTAGCTCCAACACAAACTTGCAGGAAATAGAGAGGCAGAGGAACGTGTAAAATGACACCACGGGGAAGTAGTCCAGACTGCAGGAAACTGTATTGGACAAACAACTCAGTTACTTCAACAAATGAATTCCAAAGGAGAAAAGAAAAAGAGACCATGGGGGAACACACACATTAAAAGAGACAAATCAACCAATTGCTCTGTGTGGAAGTTACCTGATCCTGAGTCAAATAACCTGTTTAAAAGAATTAGGGCATTTGACACTTTGGAAATTTGAACACTGACTGGATATTTGATAATATTGAGGCATTATTATTCTTCAGATTTTTTCCCAGCTTTATTGAGATATAATTGGCATATAACACTGTAAATTTAAGCTGTGCAGAGTTGATTTGATACACTTACATATTGCAATGTGATTACCACCATAGTGTTAGCTAACACCTCCATCATGTCTTATGATTGCCATTGCTTGTTTGTCTTGAGAACATTTACAATCTACTCTTTTAGCAGCTTTCAAGTATATAGTACAGTATTGTTATCTATAGTCACGATGCAGTGTGTTAGATCCCCAGAACTTATCCATTTTCTAACCAGAAGTTTGTACACTTTGACCAGCAACTCCCCATCTTCCCTGCCCCCAGCACCTGGTAACCACCATTCAGCTCTCTGCTTCTACAAGTTTGGTCTTTTTAGATTCCACATATAAGGAAAATCTCACAGTATTTCTCTTTCTCTGTCTGACTTGTTTCACTCAGCATAATGCCCCCAAGGTCCATCCCTATTGTCCCAAATGACAAGAGTTCCTTCTTCTTATGGCTGAATAATATTCCATTGTATAAATATACCACCTGTGGGGCTTCCCTGGTGGCGCAGTGGTTAAGAATCCGCCTGCCAATGCAGGGGACACAGTTTCAAGCCCTGGTCTCGGAAGATCCCACATGCCGTGGAGCAACTAAGCCCGTGTGCCACAACTACTGAAGCCCGTGCGCCTAGAGCCCATGCTCTGCAACAAGAGAAGCCACTGCAATGAGAACCCCGTGCACCACAACGAAGAGTAGCCCCTCCTCACTGCAACTAGAGAAAGCCCGCGTGCAGCAATGAAGACCCAACGCAGCCAAAAATAAATAAATAAAATAAGTTTATAAAAATAAAATATACCACATCTTCTTTATTCATTCATCAACAGATATTTAGGTTGTTTCCATGTCTTGGCTATTCTGAGTAATACTGTAATGAACATGGGAGTGCAGATATCTCTTTGAAATTCTAACTTCATTCCCTTTGGATATATAGCCAGAAGCGGGCTTGCTAGATCATATGGTAGTTCTATTTTTAATCTTTTGAGGAACCTCCATACTGTTTTCCATAGTGACTGCACCAATTTACATTCTCACCAACAGTGCACAAGGTCTTTTTTCCACATCCTTGCTAACACTTATCGCTTGTCTTTTTTTTTAAATGTAGATTTTATAAATTATTTTTCTTTTTTAAAAATTTATTTATTTTTTTTATACAGCAGATTCTCATTAGTCATCCATTTTATACACATCAGTGTATACATGTCAATCCCAATCTCCCGATTCATCACACCACCACCACCACCCCCTGCCACTTTCCCCCCTTGGTGTCCATACGTTTGTTCTCTACATCTGTGTCTCAATTTCTGCCCTGCAAACCAGTGCATCTGTACCATTTTTCTAGGTTCCACATATATGTGTTAATATACGATATTTGTTTTTCTCTTTCTGACTTACTTCACTCTGTATGACAGTCTCTAGATCCATCCACGTCTCTACAGATGACTCAATTTTGCTCCTTTTTATGGCTGAGTAATATTCCATTGTATATATGTACCACATCTTCTTTATCCATTTATCTGTCGATGGGCATTTAGGTTGCTTCCATGACCTGGCTATTGTAAATAGTGCTGCAATGAACATTGGGGTGCATGTGTCTTTTTGAATTATGGTTTTCTCTGGGTATATGCCCAGTAGTGGGATTGATGGATCATATACGGTAATTCTATTTTTAGTTTTCTGAGGAACCTCCACACTGTTGGCTGCACCACGTGGCATGTGGTATCTTAGTTCCCCGACCAGGGATCAAACCTGGGCTCCCTGCAGTGGAAGCACAGAGTCTTAACCACTGGACCACCAGGGAAGTCCCATTATCTCTCGTCTTTTTTGATAAAAGCCAGTCTGACAGGCGCGAGGTGATACCTCATTGTGGTTTGGATTTGCATTTCCCTGATGATTAGCGATGCTGAGCATCTTTTCATGTACCTGTTGGAATTTGCATGTCTTCTTTGGAAAAATGTCTATTAGGTTCTCTGCCCATTTTTTAATCATATTGTTCTTTTGCTATTGAGCTGTATGAGTTATTTATATATTTTGGATATTAACCCCTTATCCAATAGATGGTTTTTATAAACATTTTCTCTCATTCCATAGGTTGCCTTTGATTTTGTTGATATATTTTTTTTGCTGGTTAGAAGCTTTTTAGTTTGATGGAGTCCCACTTACTGATGTTTGTTTTTGTTGTTTGTACTTTCGGTGTTGTATCAAAAAAACTGTTGCTAAGACACATGTCAAGGAACTTTTTCCCTATGTTTTCTTCTAGGAGTTTCACAGTTTCAGGTCTTACATTTAAGTCTGTAATCCATTTTGAGTTAATTTTTTTGTGAGTGGTATAAGATAGGCGTTCTGTGTGTGGTTATCCAGTTGTCCTAACACTATTTATTGAAGAAACTCTTATTTCACCATTGAGTATTCTTGGCTCCTTTGTCAAATATTAGTTGATTGTATGTGCATGAGCTTATTTCCATGCTCCTGATTCTGTTCCATTGGTCTATGTGTCTGTTTTTATGCCAGTACCATACTGCTTTGATTAATATAGCTTTGTAATATAGTTTTAAATCAGTTGCTACCTCCAGCTTTGTTCTTCTTGATCAGGATTGTTTTGGCTATTCTGTCTTTTGTCAAATTTTAGGATTTTTAAAAAATGTCTGTGAAAAATGCCATTAGAATTTTGATATAGATTGCACTGAATCTTTTCAGATTTGTTAATAATATTTTGGGTTGTGTTGTTTTTTTTTTGTTTGTTTGTTTGTTTTAAAGAGTCCTTGTCTTTTAGAATTGCTGAGATATTTATAGGAAAAAAATATGATACTTGGGATTTATTTCCAAATAATTAAGAGGGGGGGAAATGAGTGGAGGTATAGATAAAATGAGATTGGCCATAAGTAGACAATTGTTGAAGCTGGGTGACAGGTATATGGGCGTTCATTATATGTTCCTACTTTTGTATGTTTGAAAATTTCCATATTTCCATATTTATTTTTTATTTAAAAATAAACAAGAAGAGGGCTTCCCTGGTGGCGCAGTGGTTGAGAGTCCGCCTGCCGATGCAGGGGACGCGGGTTCGTGCCCTGGTCCGGGAAGATCCCACATGCCGCGGAGCGGCTGGGCCCGTGAGCCATGGCCGCTGAGCCTGCGCGTCCGGAGCCTGTGCTCCGCAACAGGAGAGGCCACAGCAGTGAGAGGCCCGCGTACCGCAAAAAATAAATAAATAAATAAATAAATAAATAAACAAGAAGAATTGAAAGAGAAAAATCATGGTAAAGTAGTTGTTGAAGCCTGACATCTGTCAAAGATTGACTGCCAGCCTGGCTTTGACTGGTCTGCTGGCTGAACCTGAGTGTCTCCACCCTCGTTCCCTCCCTCACTGCCCCAAGGGCCCTTCCCAGGAGGGAGCACTCTCAGTGGCCTGTGGACTCCCGTGGACCCAGGTGGGAAGAGCAGGTGATCACATGAGGCCACCACTGTTGTGGAACATATAATGATTCTATGCTATGGCCCTCCTGTAATCAGAACACTTGAGAAAGCAAAGAGCTGAGGTGTGTGAGGAGGAGGAAAGGGAGGAAACCTTGGATCAGAGGTTGGGGAAAATTCTAGTCAACGGAGTGAGTTGAACTAGAGCGACAGATAAATCCTGCAAACCATCTTTGAATGCATTTCTTTTTTTTTTTTTTTGGTGTACATGGGCCTCTCACTGTTGTGGTCTCTCCCATTGCGGAGCACAGGCTCCGGACGCACAGGCTCAGCGGCCATGGCTCACGAGCCCATCCGCTCCGTGGCATGTGGGATCTTCCCAGACCAGGGCACGAACCCATGTTACCTGCATCAGCAGGCGGACTCTCAACCGCTGCGCCACCAGGGAAGCCCTGAATGCATTTCTTAATGAAGATTAAAAACCCTGCAGGCAGATGTACTTCTCCTTTCCTTGAAGATGACCACTTTGGAAATGACTGGTGCCTCATTGGAAGGTCAGTTGCAGGCTGGCTGTTTCAGAACAGAGAACACATTTCCTATGGAAGCAATGTTATATGTGGTTTTGGGTTCCCAAGTTCTCCCTTAATCTTTAAAATTTTATATAATCTTTAAAAAATGTGAATCACTATGTTGTACACCTGAAATTTATATACTACTGTAAATCAACTATACCTCAATAAAAAAAAAGGAGCCAAGATATCTGAAAGACTAGACACTTATCCTTAAAAACAAATTGATTTATGTTCCTCACCATATGTTGAATGGGAGTTTGTAAGGAAAAGCAATTCAATTATTTAACAAAAAGAAGCTACAATTATTTGGTTACATCTGAGTGTTATTTGTGAAACTTCAATGACATTGTCTTACCAACTTAAGGAAAATTAAAAACTTCAAGTGAAAAAATAAAGTTTACTCAGCTAGTTTAAATGCTGAGCATTTGCACCTGAAGTAGTGAAGACAAATTTCAAGGTTTGGAAAGTTAGAAAACACTTGTGTTACACGTCAGGTTAGCAGACATGTGCCTGGCAGCCCTCAGGAACTCTTAGTGGGATTCAGAGGAGGGAGAGAGTCCTTCCAGTTAGGAAGCCAGGGAAGCAGTGAGATTTGAGCTGGGCTTAGAGTGGATACATTTCAGGGGCAGAGCAATCCCTCTGTCTTCCTTCCTCATCTTTGTTAGGAAAAATTCTGAAGTGTGCTTTGGGGCAATTCCCAAATTAGCCTTGAATCAGGCCCAGTGAGTTATGAGGAAGTGTTAGGAGCAAGGCCAAATGTATCTGAGGCAGACAGAAATGTGCTCAGGATGTGCTGAATTGATAACCACACCTCCAGGCCTTCAGGATGATTCCAGCTGACCATCGCCACCCCACACTCCTCCATCAGAGTCCAGGCCCACAGTTCCTGACCTCTTTCTCACTTCCACTTCTGTCAAAACTGCAGGGTTAGATTGGCTCTTATCTTTGTTTTTGTTATGATGTTCCAAACACAGCCTTCCTCAAGTGATCTTTTCCACCAGGCCCATAACTTCTTCCTGAAACTAGCATCGAGAATGCAAATACCAGATCCATCAGGCAGGTTCAAAAAATAGGTCTCAGATGGCTTCCTTATTTCAGGAAGCATTGGATTAATGATTTCCACTCAGGAAAATATTATGCTGGAGTCCATTCCTGCTTCTAGTCCCCAAGTGAACTCCAGGAAAAAGCAAACGAAAAGCAGTCTTAGTGCATGAAGATCAAAGGATGAAAGGGCCTCATTTTCCCTAGCATGAAACTTTAATAGTTAAAGTAATAAAGAGAATAGATTCTCTTGACTCCCCCCTTTCCACTCCCATAACAGCCAGGAACTCATTTCTCATTTGCTTCTCAGCCATCAGCTGTCCCCTATCAGTTATCTATTGCAACAATAATGCTGTGTAACAAAATCTCCCAATTTTAGTAGCTTCAAACAACAACGTTTCTTATTGCTCATGTGACTGTAGGTTGGATGGGTGGTTCTGATGATTTGGACCAGGCTTGGCTTAACTCAGCTGGGCTTACTCTGGGGTCAGTTGGTGGCTGAGCTGGAAGCTGGTCGATCAAGCATGGCCTCAGGTGGGATGAATCAGTTCTCCTCCTCAGACTAGCCCAGGCTTGTTCTCTCTCGCTCTAGCTGGACTGCCCTCATGGCTGAAGCAGGGGTCCTAAGTGAAGAGCAGAAGCATTCAAGACCCCCAGAGGCCTGGACTTGAAATGGCATAATTCTGCTACACTGTGTTGGCCCAAAGCAAGTCACGAGTCCAGCTCCGATTCCGGGAGTGAGAAAGGACACTCCGCCTCATAATGGGAGGAGTCGTGAAGTCGTGTAGGCAGGGGGATGCCTACGGGGGGCCATTAACTGTGGCCATGAGTGCCAGCAATCTATCAGAACTGCCAACATGATTTTTCTTTTAATTGTGAACTTAGTCCAATTTCATACATTAATGAAACGTTCAGATTCTACTTCCAAATTCCTAATTCCTAGGGAACCGGGAAACCGTCAACCTCCTATAATCCTTCTTCATGTGACACACATTTCCAGAGCATCCACCGTGCCCAGCCCCTTGCTCAGTAGGTCCTGGGGAAATACAGGAAAATGACCCCTCTCTGTCCCCCGGATGCTCAGCCCAGTGGGAGAATCGAACCATGAACAGGGAGAGGAGGCGCCATTCAGCTGCTGTGGGAATCCCTGGGGGAGTGATATTTGGTCTTGAGTTCGAGTTTTCCAGAAACAGAAGGAAGGGGAGTTTAGTCCAGAGGCCTTGAAGCTGTAAAGATGGTCGTGTTTTCAGGAAAGAGAGCTGCTTGCAGGGAAGGGCAGACCGGGGTTGCAAAGGGGCTTATCAGCCCTTCCTTATTCTGAAGGGTACATGAAACCCCTGCAGGGCTTGAGGTGGACTCATGTGCCAGATTTGCTTTCAGAAAGATCTCTGGGGAAGCAGGGAGGTGGAGGGAGAGCAGAAGACGGGGAGACAGGTTGCCAGACTATTGCCATTCCAAATCTGTCCTTTCAAGTTGAAGTTTCTGTGATGCCCACCTGCTGGCTGAACTGGAGAGCCTCTCTGGAGCAGCTCAGAATTACACAAGCCTGTGTGCAGTGGGGGCAGGGTCGGGAAGCTTTGCCCTTCTCTGCTCTTGGCCAACTTCATAACAGGTTAGCTTTTAAACTTGTGGCTCATTCCAGACACTGTGCCTCTGGCCCTGGAAAGAACTCACCTTTCCTGATCCTGTGTAACATTTCCACTTTCTGGGAAACACACCCTGTGTGTGATTAGGTGAGGGAGGCGCATACAAATCCTTTAATGTCTTAAACCTTCCTTCTCTGTGTTTATCTTACAAAGGCTCCATCCCTGGAGAATTGCCAGCTGCAGTTTTCTTCTGCTGATGCCTAGTTCAACTCCCGAGCTTTCAGATCCCCAGCTCGTCTCCCATCACAACTGGGTTGTCACAAAACTCATGGGAAAGCATGGCAGGCAGAAGAGTGGCCCCAAGACGTCCATGTCCTGATCCCCAGAACCTGTGAATGTGTTGTTACAGGCGAAGGGAAATTAAGGTTGCTGATCAGCTGACCTTAAGACGGGAAGTTATCCTGGATTACCCAGATGGGCTCAATGTAGTCATTAAGGTCCTTAAAAGGGGAAGAGGGAGGCAGAAGCGAGCTCAGAGCCGGGCAGGGTGAGAACTCCGCCTGACATTGCTGGCCTTCGAGACGGGGGAAGAGGGCCATGAGCCGGGAACGTGGTGGCCTCTGGAAGCTGGACAGGGCACGGAAATGGATTCTCCCCTGGAGCTTCCAGAAAGGAACACAGCCCTGCCAACCCCTTGATTTTAGCCCGGTGAGACCCACGTCGGACTTCTGAACCACAGAACTGTCAGGTAATAAGTTTACGTTGTTTGAGCTGACTTGTTACGGCGGCAATAGGAAACCAATGCAGGACATGTGAGTGGACAGTGGCTTCCTTGAGGACAGGGGTTTCTGTTACATCCCCCACATCCAGAACATGCTGTCGCAGGCCCAATGCTCAGAAAGGATTTTCAGAAGGGGTAGGAGTGATGGAAGGAGTGGGCACCTGGTCTCTCCAAGCCCCCATCTGGCTGTGTGACCATGTGAGTCCCCTCACCTTCCGGTGACTCAGTTTCCATGTCTCTTAAGTAAGGAAGTCAGGGCTAATGACCTCCAAGGTTTTGGAGACTTTTTTTTTTTTTAGAAGATGTTGGGGGTAGGAGTTTATTAATTAATTAACTTATTTTTGCTGTGTTGCGTCTTCGTTTCTGTGCGAGGGCTTTCTCTAGTTGTGGCAAGCGGGGGCCACTCTTCATCGCGGTGCGCGGGCCTCTCACTGTCGCGGCCTCTCTTGCTGCGGAGCACCGGCTCCAGACGCGCAGGCTCAGGTAGTTGTGGCTCACGGGCCTAGTTGCTCCGCGGCATGTGGGATCCTCCCAGACCAGGGCTCGAACCCGTGTCCCCTGCATTAACAGGCAGATTCTCAACCACTGCGCCACCAGGGAAGCCCGGTTTTGGAGACTTTTGAGTTGACCTGCAGATATGTCCCTTACTTCCTTTTCTCTCCTGGCAGCCACCACTGGATGACTCTCTCTCCTCCCACTGGTCTCACCCATAAAGTCTGATACTATCCTTCTCAATGAGTCAGCGCCTGAGGCCTTCATCAACTCTGTTCTCACCACCCTCTCTGGGGTCCCCTGTGCTTCCTTGTCCCTCAGGGGTGCCCTGCCTACAGGTTCAATTTGGAGATGATGGTAGACATAGCTGCCCAGACCCCCCTCGTCCTCCAAACTCTGAGAAACCACCTTGCCCATTCTCAGCCGTGGAATGTGGCATGGACTCTTGCTTCACAGTTTTGCTTAGGATTGGTGCCTGGGACATCCCCCTGACGTGTAGTGCTTTGGGTTTGAATCGTGCATTTCCTCAGAGCAGTGTGTGGCCTTGGAGCCTGTCTTTCCTATTCAGTGACAGGGGACAGTTGCTGGATCAATGGGAGGGAAAATGAAGCTCTGTGTTCTTATCTGCTATGAGAGCCGTGTCCCAAGAGTAGGATGACACTCATGGTGACATCTGTTTTCCTGACCCTCCTACCCCTGTTTACAGAGAGTGATGATATGTCTAAGTGCAGATTCAACTTAGAGGAATCTTTTTCATTTAATAACGAACTGAACCAAATTACAGCATGCTACCTCCAGGTGACGGTCAGATCTGCCATTCTCGAATGGTCTAAATTTGTTTTGGGTTATAAATGTTCTTAGAGCCCGAGTTCTCTTCTCTGACCACCCATTAGAATCACTCAGGGAGTGTTTAAATCCAAGCCCAGCGCACCTCAGAGCCATTGAATCACTGGGTTAAATTTATTTGGTTTATAAATAAACCAAATAAACCACTTTTCCAGATTCTGATGTGCAGTCAGGTGGGGGAACCACTGCCTTAGATGACAGTATTTACTTCTGTTCTCCCCTTTGCTGTTTACAAAAACAAGTTTACTCAATGGACACCTTATAGCAATGGATCGTGACTGTTTACTAGTACAGTTCACTTGATATGGAAGAAAAACCAAAAAACAGGTTTACTTAACAATGACTCCAAAGAGCAACAACGTCCATGTGCCCTTGATTGTTAAACAAGAAGATGCTCTGTGTAACTGACCCTGGACCCCCTCTTAGTGCCAAACAGTACTTACAGGTAGTCTTGGGATCTCAGCCCTGGGCCTTCTAGCCAGCTGAGCATCCAAAGTCTTCCAGAAGTTTGTGGATAAGACTCCTATGGGCTCCCTTAGCTGTCTCTCTTCTAAGAGCCCAAAGGAAAAAAAAAAGCTGGCACCTGTGCTGACCTCTTAGGCCCTGATCCAGAAAACCTGCTCTCCATGCAGTTGCCTCTCCCACCCATTCCCCCCACTTCCTCCTGCTCCCTCATGCTTTGCTCACAGACTTTCAGCCCTAGTGCATCTGTGAGGTATAATCCTCCCTGAGCCCCCCTTGCTCTATGGACCAAGCCTTTGGAGCGCACGCTTTGACCCAGCCCCTGACACTGCTCTTAAACTCGCTGCGTGCTCCCCACCCACTCAGCAAGGGAGACTGGGACCTACAGGCGTGGCTGCGAGGCTCACAGTGCCCAGCCTCGGTGTGTTGGGGGCAGCAGGCCAGGACCAGGGCTTATGGAGGCCTGATGGTTACAGGTCTCACCTGGACCAGCAACGCCCTATAGGGGCAGGCTCTTGGGAGCAAGGGCTTCTGGGTCACACCTGGAGCATGGGAACATGCTGGCATCAGTCAGCCAACAAATGCAACTCATCTGAAGTGACTATTAATGGCTGAGAGGGCACTGAGGACAGGCAGTGGGACTGCAGCCCAGGATGTAAGGGGGAAGGGTCAAGAATCTGGTCTTGGGTGCTGAAGCCTAGGCAGGGAGGGGGCCCCGGCAGGCACTGTGGCACCCGAGGTGATTCCTGCTACCTACAACCCCCCTCCCCACCGTGACAGTCTTTCACGCTGCAGACCCCATATGGCTTCCCTGCCTCAATCAGAGATGTAAGCCTCAGCCCGTGAAGGGCAGGCTCAGCTGGTATGTCCTCCTCAGAGAGTAAGTCTGAGCCAGTTCCCGCTGGTGCCCCTCACTTCTCTGGTGAGCAGGAATCCAGTCACCCAGCGGCATGTCTTTCCTGAGTAAAATCTCCCAAGGCTAACTGCTCACAATCTGAAGAGAGGAACGTTCCATTCTCAAAGAAAAGAGAAACATCCTTTCCTCCAAAGAGCCCCTAACAGCCAGCTGCTAACTAGGTATCACTTGAAATTCACAGACACCAGTTCCCATAGCAACCCCAGGGAACTACCCCAGCCTGCCCTTGATACAAACGGCTTTAGCAAGGGGTTTCGAAAGAATCAGATATTTTAGACACAAGTTTTAAACACAGTTTCTAGGTAGACATCAAGGGGTTCCTCACCTGAGGTAATTTGATGAGCAAGTCACTGGTCGGTTCAGTCAATGAAAACAACTCTGATGTGATCGATGGCTGGGAGCAGTAGGGCAGTTGGTGTAAAGGCAGAGACTGCATCCCATGATGAAGGGGACATCCCTAGGCTTAGCATCATGTTTGAAATCCTTGGACAGCCTTCTGTGTGCAGTGCTGTTTGGAAATGATGCCAGAAACCAGAGAAACCGCAGATGCACAATGATGGCAGCATTGGTGTGAGACCTCCAGCAGCCTGCATTGCACAGTAAACCCACGTCTGCACTTAGCCCCTCAGTTCGGCCACCTTGGTGCCTTCTGATGAGGACAGCCCTCTCCTCTGCGCTCTCTTGGGCGCTGCAGAGGGTGAGTATGAGTCTCCCCGGGCCTTCTTCTCTGAGGACGGGTTGTCTGGCCCCCTAGAGTGAATTTTCCAGGCACACAGGGCTCCTTGGAGAAACGGGCTGGGATTTCAGGACTGAGAAAGGGAAAGAACAAAATAAGCCAGGACTAGCTTGTGGTGCCAGAAAGTAGGGAAGTGCTGGAAGCATGATGGGGACATGTCCAAGGATCACAGGAACCAGCTTGAAAGGACTCTCAACAGCCCAAATTGGGGAATCTGAGCAACAAAATAAATAAGGATAACAGTGGATCATGACCCCTAGAGTAAAATGAGTGTATTTCGCTAAGTGAAAGAAGCTAGTTCCCCAAAGCTACATATTGCATGAATCCACTTACGTGACATCCTAGAAAAGAAAAAGTCATAGGGATGGAAAAAAGATTGGTGTTTGCCAGAAATAGGGGTTGATCACAAAAGGGCAGCATGAG
This sequence comes from Grampus griseus, assembly GCF_964374135.1. Taxonomy (NCBI): domain Eukaryota; kingdom Metazoa; phylum Chordata; class Mammalia; order Artiodactyla; family Delphinidae; genus Grampus; species Grampus griseus. Next base: position 100,909,115 of record NC_139018.1, read on the forward strand.
GGAATTTTGGAGGGTGATGCGACTGTTTCGTGGCTGTGATGGTGGATATATGAGTCTATATATTTGTCAAAACCCACAGAACTGCAAACCTGAAAGAGTGAATTTTACTGTATGTAAATTAAAAAAAAATGAACAAGGATGGTGTGTGTTCCCCTGAATAGAAAACAAGTTGTTACAAATGAACCTAACCATGTATAACCTGACCACACTGAAGGAAGTGGGGAAGAACAGGCCCAACTTAAGTACCTTGGGGAAAAAAAAAGGTTTTGACTTTTGCTACTGTCAGATCTAAGTATCTAAAGATAAAAAGAATGCACACAAATACAGTACTTCTAGTAAATTTGTTTCTCACAGGAGTATGGGTTATCAATTCCGAAACTACTTTGTTCAGTAGGGCTGAACAAATAAATAAATACATTGTAGCTGTTGAGAGCCAGGTTTCTCACTGTCAGAGAAGGAAGTTACAAATAAGAAAAGGGAGAGGCTAGAAAGAACCCTGTGGTGTTGGATTGGAATATGAGATTTCACTATGAAGTATGTTCACATATATGTGTGTCATATATATCATACACATCATATGTATACAGGTAGGTAGGTACAGGAATATGGACGTGCATGCGTGAGTTAATATATAATATGTATATGTTCTGGTCTCTGAGAGGGCCTAGAAGCAATGACACCAGTGACAATAAGCTCACCTAGTGCCCATATCTTCATTTCTAAATAAAAAGAGCCAGGTTTTTTGTAAAAGTAGTTGATTCCTGGTCTTGGGCAGGGAAAATATAAAAAGAGCCTAGAGCATCTTGAGGTGACAGAAAGTAAGGAAGTGCACAAAAAGGACAGGAACATGTTAAAATCAAGCAGGAGACAACCTGAAGGGGCTCCCAGTGACCAAGGTTGGAACAATTTGAGTAACAAAATAAATAATGATAACATTAGAGTATAACCCATAGAATAAAATAAATACACGCATTCATACTCTTATAAGCAAAGAAGCAAATGGGTGAGAAAGGACAGCTCTCCTGTAGAGAAAATTTCAATTACTTATAATAAATAATAATGAGGGAATTGTATAGTAGTAATAATAATTATTAATGAGGGGAATATAAAATCACCATTAGACAAACAGCATAGCAAAAGTTATTGCAGGCATGATTCACTAATGGAAATTAAAATTGGTGGGCAAAATTTGAAGTGAAACAGGATATGTGCATAGCCTCAAAGTAGTTCCCTCAAGATATTTAATAACTACAAAATGAAAAATAGTAACTTCACAGTGGAGAAACCCAGCAGACACCACCTTAACCAAATGATCAAGGTTAACATCACCAAGAAGAAGACATAGCGGCATCATATCCCCCTGACATAGTGCACTGAGGGCCCATCTCCTTTGTGCTAGTGCTGGCCAAAATGGATAACTTCAATCCGATCATGAGAAAACATCAGATAATCCCCAAATGGGGCACATTCTACACAATAACTGACTAGAAGTATTCAAAAGTGTCAAAATCATGAGATCAGGAAAGACTGGGGAACCATCACAGATTGCAGGAGACCAAGGAGACACAGCTAAGTGCAATGTGGCATCCTGAAGGATGCTCGAGAGGCAAAAGGACAGTAAATAATTAGAGACAATTAGTAAAAATTTAATAAGGTCTGTAAATTATAGTAGTTTTGTGTCCATGTTAATTTTCTGATTTTCATAAATGTACTATGGGTAAAGTAAGATGTTAACATTTGGGAGATTTGAGTGAAGGATTATGGGAATTCTTCCCCCACCCCCAGCTTTACTGAGATATAATTGACTTATAATATTGTGTAAGTTGAAGGTATATGATGTGATGATTTGATGCACTTTTATAACACAAAATGATTACCACGATAGGGTTGGTTAACACATCCATCACCTCTCATAATTACTTTTTGTGTGTGTGTGCGTGGGACTTATAAGATCTACTCTCTTAGAACTTCCAAGTATATAATACAGTATTGATAGCTATGGTCACTAGGCTGTGCATCTTAGATCCCCAAAACTTACTCATTTTCTAACTGGAAGTTTTTAGCTTCCAGCTATCTCCCCACTTCCCCAACGCCCAGCCCCTAGCAGCCACCATACTACTTTCTGCTTCTATGAGTTTGGCTTTTTTAGATTCTACATATAAGTGAGATCATATAATATTTCTCTTTTTCTATCTGACTTATTTCACTTAGCGCAATGACCTCAAGGTCCATTCGTGTTATTGCAAACGGTAAGATTCCTTCTTTCTCAAGGCTGAACAATATTCCATTGTATGTATACACACACACACACACACACACACACACACACACACACACACACACACACACACACACACACACACACACACACACCCCACATCTTATTTATTTTTTTTTTTTTGTGGTACGCGGGCCTCTCACTGTTGGGGCCTCTCCCGTTGCGGAGCACAGGCTCCGGACGCGGACACGCAGGCTCAGCGGCCATGGCTCACGGGCCCAGCCACTCCGCGGCATGTGGGATCTTCCTGGACTGGGGCACGAACCCGCATCCCCTGCATCGGCAGGCGGACTCTCAACCACTGCGCCACCAGGGAAGCCCTACCACATCTTCTTTATCCATTCATCCATCAACAGACCCTTAAGTTGTTTTCCTATCTTGGCTATTGTGAATAATACCGCAATGAATGTGCGAGTGCAGATATCTATTTAAGATCCTGATTTCATTTCCTTTGAATATATACCTAGAAGTAGAATTGCTGGATCATATGGTAGTTCTACTTATAATTTTTTGAGGCTGCACCAATTTTCATTCCCACCGACAGTGCACAAAGATTTTCTTTTCTCTACATCCTCTCCAAATCTTATCTCTTGTCTTTTTGATGATAGCCATTCTAACAAGCGTGAGGTGATATCTCATTGTAGTATTTTTTTTAATTGAAGTATAGTTGATTTACAATTTTGTGCCAATCTCTGCTGTACAGCAAAGTGACTCAGTTATACACATATAGACATTCTTTTTTAAAAAATATTCTTTTCCATTATGGTTTATCACAAGATATTGAATATAGTTCCCTGTGCTATACAGAAGGACCTTGTTTATCCATCCTGTACATAATAGTTTACATCTGCTAATTCCACACTCCCAGTCCTTCCTTCCCCTACCCCCCCTCCACATTGGCAACAGCAAGTCTGTTCTCTGTGAGTCTGTTTCCGTTTTGTAGACAGGTTCATTTGTCCCATATTTTAGATTACATAGATAAGTGATATCATATGGTATTTGTCTCTTTGACTTACTTGACTTAGTATGATAATACCTAGTTGCATCCATGTTGCTGCAAATGGCATTATTTCATTCTTTTTTATGGCTGAGTAGTATTCCATTGTATATATGTACCACATCTTCTTTATCAATTCATCTGTCAATGGACATTTAGGTTGTTTCCGTGTTTTGGCTATTGTGAATAGTGCTACTATGAACATAGGGGTGTGTGTATCTTTTTGAATTATAGTTTTGTCCGAGTATATGCCCAGGAGTGGGATTGCTGGATCATATATGGTAATTCTATTTTTAGTTTTCTGAGGAACCTCCACAGTGTTTTCCATATCTCACTGTAGTTTTGACTTGGATTTTTCTGATGAGTAGTAGTGTTGAGCACCTTTTTGTGTACCCGCTGGCCATTTTTGTATCTCCTTTGGAAAAATGTCTATTCAGGTCCTCTGCCCATTTTTAATTCAAATTGTTTGCTTTTTGTTATTCAGTTTTATGAGTTTTCAGTATATTTTGAATATTAACCCCTTATCTGATATATGGTTTACAAATATTTTCTCTCATTCTGCAGGTTGCCTTTTCCTTTTGTTGACAGTTTTACTGGTTAGAAGCTTTTTAGTTTGATGTAGTCCCACTTAGTGATTTTTGCCTTTGTTACTTGTGATTTTGTTGTCATATCCAAAAAAATCATTGCTAAGACCCAGGTTAAGGAGATTTTTCCCTGTGTTTTTTGTTCGAGGAGTTTCACAGTTTCAGGTCTTACTTTTAAGTCTTTAAACCATTTTGAGTTAATTATTGTGAGTGGTGTAGGGTAGGGGTTCAATTTCATTTTTCTGTGTGTGATTATCTAGTTTTCCCAACACCATTTATTGAAGAGACTATCCTTTCCCTATTGAGTATCCTTGGCTCCCTTGTCAAATATTAGTTGTTGTATATTTGAGAGTTTACTTCTGGGCTCACAATTCTGTTCCATTGGTCTATGTGTTTGTTTTCATGCCGCTGTTTTGATTAATATAGCTTTGTAAAATGGTATGAAATCAGGAAGTGTGATGCCTCCAGTTTTGTTCTTCTTTCTCAGAATTGCTATTCAGGGTCTTTTAGTGGTTAGTGGTTCCATACTAACTGTAGGATTGATTTTTCTATTTCTGTAAAAAATGCCATTGAAATTTTGGTAGAGATTGCACTGAATCTTATATATGGCTTTGGGAAGTATGCACGTTTTAATATTAATTCTTCTGATCCATGAACAAGGGATAGCTTTCCATTTGTATATGTCTTCTTTAATTTCTTTCTTCGAAGTCCTATAGTTTTCAGGAAAAAGATCTTTCACCTCCTCAGTTAAAATTATTCCTAAGCATGTTATTCTTTTTGATGTTATTATTATTACTTTTAAAAAATAAATTTATTTATTTTTGGCTGCGTTGGGTCTTTGCTTTGTGTGGGCTTTCTCTAATTGCGGCGAGCAGGGGCTACTCTTCATTGTGGTGCGTGGGCTTCTCACTGTGGTGGCTTCTCGTTGCGGAGCATGGGCTCTAGGCACGCAGGCTTCAGTAGTTGCGGCACATGGGCTCAGTAGTTGTGGTTCGCGGGCTCTAGAGCACAGGCTCAGTAGTTGTGGCCACGGGCTTAGCTGCTCCGCTGCATGTGGGATCTTCCCGGACCAGGGCTCGAACCCATGTCCCCTGTGTTGGCAGGAGGATTCTTAACCACTGCGCCACCAGGGAAGTCCCTGATGCTATTATAAATGGGTTTCCTTATTTCTTTTTCAGATAGTTCATTGTTAGTGTATAGAAACACAACTGATTTCTGTATGTTGATTTTGTACCCTGAAACTTTACTGAATTCGATGATTAGTTCTCTTTTGTTTTTTTTTGGTGGATTCTTTAGGATTTTCTATATATTAGTTCATGTCATCTATAAGCAGAGATAATTTTACTTCTTTCCAATATGGGTGCCTTTTATTTATTTTTGATGCCTAATTGCTCTCACTAGGACTTCCAGTACTATGTTGAATAGGAGTGGTGAGAGTGGACACGCTTGTCTTGTTCCTAGTATTAGAGGAAAAGCTTTCAACTTTCTAACATTGAGTATGATGTTAGCTGTGGGCTTTTCACATAAGAACTTTATTATGTTGAGGTATGTTCCTTCTATACTCAGTTTGTTGAGAGTTTTTATCATGAAACAATGTATTTTGTCAAATGTTTTTTCTGTGTCTATTGATCATAAGATTTTTATCTTTCATTCTATTAAGGTGGTTTATCACATTTATTGATTTGTGTATATCAAACCATCTTTAAATCCTAGGGATAAATTCCACTTGATCGTGGTGTATGATACTTTTAACGTGTTGAATATGGTTTGATATTACTTTGAGAGTTTCTGAATCCATATTCATCAGAGATATTGCTCTATTTTTACTTTTCGGTAGTGTCCTTATCTGGCTTTTGTATCAGGATAATATTGGCCTTGTAAAATGAGTTTGGGAATGTTCCCTCCTCTTCAGTTTTTTGGAAGAGTTTGAGAAGGATTGGTGTTAATTCTTTAAATGTTTGGTAGAATTCAGCAATGAAACCACCTGGTCCTGGGCTTTTCTTTGTTGAGAAGGTTTTGATTACTGATTCAGTCTCTTTACTCATTATTGGTCTCTTCAGATTTTCTGTTTCTTCATGATTTAGTCTTGTTAAGTTTTATGTTTCTAGGAATTTAACCATTTCTTCTAGGTTGTCTGATTTGATGGCATGTAATTATTCATAGTAGTCTCATGTGATCCTTCTGTGGTATCAACTATAATATCTCCTCTTTTCTGATTTTTAAAATTTTAGTCTTCTCTTTTTTTTTCTTAGTCTAGCTAAAGTTTTGTCAATTTTGTTTATCTTTTAAAAAACCACTCCTTAGTTTTGTTGATTTTTGTTTTGCTTTGTTTTTATGATTTCTTTTTCATTTATTTCTGCTCTGGGCTTTCTTTCTTTCCTTCTTCTAACTTTGTGCTGCATTTGTTGTTATTTTGTAGTTCCTTGAGGTGTAACGTTAGGTAGTTTATTAGAGACCTCTGTGTTTCCTTGTAGGCATTTATTGCTATAAGCTTCCCTCTTGGAACTGCTTTTGCTGTATCCCATAAGTTTTGGTACGTTGTGTTTCCATTTCTGTTTGTTTCAAGATATTTTTTGATTTTCTTTTGAGTTCTTCTTTCACCCATTGGTTATTCAGGAGTGTGTTACTTAGTTTCCACATTATTTGTGAATTTGCCAGTTTGCCTCCTATTATTCATTTCTAGTTTTATACCGTGTGCACAGAAAAGATACTTGGTATGATTTAAATTTCAAATTTGCTAAGACTTGTTTTGTGACCTAACATATGGTCTACCCTGGAGAATGTTCCCTGTGTGCTTGAGAAGAATGTGTATTCTGCTACTGTTAGATGGAATGCTCTGTTTATGTCTGTTATGCTCATTTGGTCTAAAGTATAGTTCCAGTCCAAAATTTCCTAATTGGTTTTCTGTCTTGATGATCTATCCATTTTAAAGTGGGATATTGAAGTTCTCTACTATTATTGTATTATTGTCTATTTCTCCTGTCAGATCTGTTAGTATTTGCTTAATATATTTAGGTGCTCTGATGTTGGGTGCATATGTATTTATGATTGTTATGTCCTCTTGATGAATTGATCACTTTATCATTATATAATGATCTTTACCTATTCATCCTTCCTCTCTCCCCCAGCTCCTGGAAAACTGCTGGTCTTCTAATTATCTCCACAGTTTTGTCTTTTGCAGAGTGTCAGTTATTGGAATTACAGTAATTAGCCATTTCAGACTGGCTTCTTTCACTTAGTAATATGCATCTAAGGTTCCTCTATATCTTTTCATGGATTGATAGCTCATTTATTTTTAACATGATAATATCCCATTTTATAGATGTACGACAGTTTTTTTTGTTTGTTTTACTGATTCACATATTTAAGGAATTCTTAATTGCTTCCAGTTTTTGGCAATTATGAATAAAGCTGCTATAAACATTTGCATGCAAGTTTTTGGTTAGATGTATGTTTTCAGTTCAGTTGGATAAATACCTAGGAGCACGACTGCTGGGTCATATGGTAAGACTATGTTTAGTTGTGTAAGTAACTGCCAACATGTCTTCCAAAGTGGCTGTACCCTTCTGCATTCCCACTAATTGTGAATGAGAGTTTCTATTGCTCCTCATCCTTGTCAGTACTGGGTATTGTCAATTTTCTGCATCTTAGCCATTCTAATAGGTATGTGATAGTATTTCATTGTTTTAATTTGAAATTTCCTAATAACAGAAGATATGGAGCATCTTGATATATGATTGTCTGCCATCTGTATATCTTCTTTGGTGAGGTGTTTGTTCAGATCTTTTACCATTTTTTAATTGAGTTGTTTGCTTTCTTATTAATTTTTAAGGGCTCTTGGTAAAAGTTCTTTAACAGTATGTTTTACTAATATTCTCCCAGTATATGGTGTGTCTTTTCATTCTGTTAACAGTGTCTTTCACAGAACAGAAATTTGTAATTTTAATAAAGTCCAACTTATCAAGTTTTCAACTTATCAATGAATTGTGCTTTTGGTGTTGTATCTAAAAACTCATCACCAAACTCAAGATAACCTAGATTTTCTACTCTGTTAACTTCTGATGGTTTTTGTGAAAGATGTCTAGATTAACTTTGTTGCATGTGGATGTCCACAACCATTTGTTGAAAAGACTATCCTTTCTCCCTCGAATTGCCTTGCTCCTTTTTGAAGGATTAGTTGACTATATTTGTGTAGGTCTGCTTCTGGGCTTTCCATTTTATTCTATTGAGCAGTATGTCTATTTGTTCAATACCACACTATCTTGATTACTGTAGCTTTATAGTAAGTCTTGAAGTTGGGTAATGTCAGTCATCCAAATGTGTTTTCTTCAGTATTGCATTGGCTATTCTGGGACTTTTGCCTTTCCATATAAACTTAATCAGTTTGTCAGTATCTGCAAAGTAGTTTGCTGGGATTTTGATTGGAATTACATTGAACCTAGACCAAGTTGGGAGGAACTGACAGTTTAACAATTCATAAACACAGAATAACTCTCCATTTATTTAGATCTTTTTGTTTTCTTTCATCAGTTTTTAGTTTTCTGCATACAGATCCTAAAGCTATATTGTTATGTAAGCATGTTCTTTTTTTCGGTAAGCAGTGCTAATATAAATGGTATTTTGCTTTTAATTTCAAATTCCACTTGTTCATTGATGGTTTATAGGGAGAAATTAACTTTTGAATATTAACCTTGTATCCTGTGACTTTGCTATAATTGTTTATTTCCAGGAGTTTTGTTTGTTGATTCTTTGGGATTATCTACATAGACAACATGTCATTTGCGAACAAAGTCAGTTTTTTTCCCTTCTCAATCTGTATGTCTTTTATTTCCTTTTCTTGTCTTATTGCTCTAGCTAGAACTTCCAGTATAATGTTGAATGAGATTAATGAGAGTTGACATTCTAGCGTTTTTCCTGATCTTAGAGCATCCTGATACCAAAACCAGACAGAGGTGTCACAAAGAAAGAAAACTACAGGCCAATATCACTGATGAACATAGATGCAAAAATACTCAACCTTATTTTGCCTTATTTTTGCAAAAGTAGGCAAGAATATACAATGGAGAAAAGACAGCCTCTTCAATAAGTGGTGCTGGGAAAACTGGACAGCTACATGTAAAAGAATGAAATTAGGGCTTCCCTGGTGGTGCAGTGGTTGAGAGTCTGCCTGCTGATGCAGGGGACACGGGTTCGTGCCCCGGTCCGGGAAGATCCCACATGCCACGGAGCGGCTGGGCCCGTGAGCCATGGCCTCTGAGCCTGCGCGTCCGGAGCCTGTGCTCCGCAACAGGAGGGGCCACAACAGTGAGAGGCCCATGTACCACAAAAAAAGAAAAAAAAAAAGAATGAAATTAGAACACTCCCTAATACCATACACAAAAATAAGCTCAAAATGGATTAAAGACCTAAATTTAAGGCCAGACAGTATAAAACTCTTAGACGAAAACAGGCAGAACACTGTATGACATCAATCACAGCAAGATCCTTTTTGACCCACCTTCTAGAGAAATGGAAATAAAAACAAAAATAAACAAATGGGACCTAATGAAACTTCAAAGCTTTTGCACAGCAAAGGAAACCATAAACAAGACCAAAAGACAACCCTCAGAATGGAGAAAATATTTGCAAATGAAGCAACTGACAGAGGATTAGTGTCCAAAATTTACAAGCAGCTCATGCAGCTCAGTATCAAAAAAACAAACAACCCAATCCAAAAATGGGCAGAAGACCTAAATAGACATTTCTCCAAAGAAGATATACAGACTGCCAACAAACACATGAAAGGTTGCTCAACATCACTAATCATTAGAGAAATGCTAATCAAAACTACAATGAGGTATCACCTCACACCAGTCAGAATGGCCATCATCAAAAAATCTACAAACAATAAATGCTGGAGAGGGCGTGAAGAAAAGGGAACCCTCTTGCAGTGTTGGTGGGAATGTAAATTGATACAGCCACTATGGAGAACAGTATGGAGGTTCCTTAAAAAACTACAAATAGAACTACCATATGACCCAGCAATCCCACTACTGGGCATATACCCTGAGAAAACCATAATTCAAAGACTCAGGTACCACAATGTTCATTGCAGCTCTATTTACAATAGCCAGGACACGGAAGCAACCTAAGTGTCCATCAACAGATGAATGGATAAAGAAGATGTGGCACATATATACAATGGAATATTAGTCAGCCATAAAAAGAAATGAAATTGAGTTATTTGTAGTGAGGTGGATGGACCTAGAGTCTGTCATACAGAGTGAAGTTAGAAAGAGAAAAACAAATACCATATACTAACATCTATATATGGAATCTGAAAATAAATGGTTTTGAAAAACCTAGGAACAGGACAGGAATAAAGATGCAGATGTAGAGAATGGACTTGAGGGCACAGGAAGCGGGAAGGGTAAGCTGGGACGAAGTGAGAGAGTGGCATATCCATATATACGCTACCAAATATAAAACAGATTGCTAGTGGGAAGCAGCCGCATAGCACAGGGAGATCAGCTCGGTGCTTTGTGACCACTTAGAGGGGCGGGCTAGGGAGGGTGCGAGGGAAGCGCAAGAGGAAGGAGATATGGGGGTTCATGTGTATGTATAGCTGATTCACTTTGTTATAGAGCAGAAACTAGCACACTATTGTGAAGCAATTATACTCCAATAAAGATTTAAAAAAAAAAAAAAGCATCCAGTTTCTCACCATTAAGTGTGGTGATGTTAGTTGTAGATTTTTATACATGTTCTTTATCAAGTTGAGGAAATTTTACTCTATTTCTAGTTTGCTGAGAGTTTTTAATTATGAATGGATGTTGGAGTTTATGAAATGCTTTTTTTCCTGAATCAAATGGCATGGTTATATGATGTTTTTCTTTAGCTTGTTGATGTGATAGGTTAGATTGATTTTTTTAATTTTTATTTTATTTTGGAGTATAGTTGATTAACAATATTGTGTTAGTGTCCAGTGTACAGCAAAGTGATTCAGTTGTGCATATACATATATACATTTTTTTCAGATTCTTTTTCCCATATAGGTTATTACAGAATATTGAGTAAAGTTCCCTGTGCTGTGCATTAGGTCCTTGTTGTTTATCTATTTCATGTATAGTAGTATGTATGTGTTAGTCCCAAACTCCTAATTTATCCCTCCCCCCCTTCCCCTTTTGTAACCATAATCTTGTTTTCAAAATCTGTGAGCCTGTTCCTATCATGTAAATAAGTTCATTTGTATCATTTTTAAAGATTCTACATATAAGTAATGTCATATGATATTTGTCATTCTCTGACTTACTTCACTTAGTATGATAATCTCTAGATCCATCCATGTTGCTGCAAATGACATTATTTCATTCCTTTTTTATGGCTGAGTAATATTGCATTGCATATATGTACCACATCTTCTTTATCTATTCCTCTGTTGATGGGCATTTAGGTTGCTTCCATGTCTTGGCTATTGTAAATAGTGCTGCAATGAACATTGGGGTGCATGTATCTTTATTATGCTTTTCTCTGCTTTGGCCCAGTAGTGGAATTGCTGGGTCGTATGGTAGTCCTATTTTTAGTTTTTTAAGGAACGTCCATACTGTTCTCCATAGTGGCTCTACCAATTTACGTTCCCCCCAACGATGTAGGAAGGTTCCCTTTTCTCCACACTCTCCAGCATTTATTGTTTGTAGACTTTTTGATGCTAGATTGATTTTTGAATGTTGAATGAGTCTTGCATACCTAGAATAACTGTCACTTAGTCATGATGTATAATTCTCTTAATACTGTGCTGAATTTGATTTGGTCATATTTTGTTGAATTTTTGTATCTATATTCATGAAAATTATTAGTCTCTCATTTTCCTTTCTTGTAATGTCTTATCTGGTTTTGGTATTAGGGTATGCTGGCCTCATAGAATGAGTTAGGAATTACAGTGGACCCTGTTCTGGACCCTTGAACAATATGATGGTTGGGGTGCTGACTCTCTACGCAGAGGAAAATCCACATATAACTTGGTCCTCTGTATCCACAGTTCTGCATCCATGGCTTTAACCAACTGCAGATTGTGTAGTACTGTAGTACATATTTAGTGAAAGAAATCCATATATAAAATGGATCTTCACAAGCTAAACTCATGTTGTTCAAGGGTCAACTCTATTCTCTCTGCTTCTGTTTTCCGGATCCCAGTTTCAAAAATTATTGTTATCATTGGTAGAGTCAACATTTATTTAGATTTACAACATTTTTTTTTCTTTTTTGATTAATTTGTGCTTTTATTTGCCGGTATAACTACAGCAACCTGCGAATTTTTTTATTCTAAAAAGCACATTTTACATCACAGTCCAACAAACACATATATAATGTGTATACATATATAAAAGTGAAACAAAGGTTTTGCCAAAAACGTCTACCCTGAGTGTTAATTCTTTTTAAGACTTTTTAAAGAGGCTGAACTGCAGTTCATAATCACCAGAGTCCCTAGATCATCTTAGGGTTCGCTTTATGAAGTGAATAGTGTTGTACATTCTGTGGCTTTGGACAAAAGTATGATGACATAAAATCATTATAATGTCATACAAAGTATTTTCACCGCTCATAAAAACTTCTGTATTCTATGTATTCATCTCCCCTCCCCCGCAAACTCCTGGCAACCACTGATCTTTTTACTGTCTCCATTGTTTTGCCTTTTCCAGAATGGCATATACACGGAATCTATTTTTCTTTTTTCCTTGAAGAGAGGGGTTCAAAGCCTTTATGCCTATAACACCACTCATGGCCCAGCCACACGTGGACTGGACAGGCTCCAGGTGGCAAACACCCCCACTAAATACTGTAGCTTTCCTTCCAGTACTGAGCCCTGTTCCACTGGTCCTGCCCAGCAGCCACGTGCAGGTGAAGGGCAGATACGTGTTGGGTATCTGTTCATAGGAAGGCCACAAGTTTTGTGCCCCTTGTCACAATGAACCCTGATTCCTGTTGGGTGTGTTGTAAACAGGTGAGCCATTTCTTCAGACCCCCTGCTCTGAGCACACCGTGATTTACAACATTTTTTAACCAATGTGTTTTCTGTTTCATCTGGCATTTTATTTCTTCATTGTTTTTACATATTTCTCTTAGCAGGATTCTGTAGGAAATATAATCTTGTAGCTCTTGTATTCTGAAAATGTCTTTATTTCACCTTTGCTCTTGAATAATAGCTTATTTGGGTATAGAATTCTCATTTACAAAGTTCACTCTAATTTTCCCTCAGCCCATTCATGATTATTTTTCATTATCCTTTGGTATCTATTCTTGCTGAGGAAAAGTCTGTTGTCAGTCTGAGTAGTCTTTGCTTTCTGATACCTTTTAATATTTTCTCTTTAGCGTTGATGTTCTCAATTAATGGGACATTTTAAACCTGAGGACTCATGTCTTTCTTCAATTCTGAGATGTTCTCAGGCATTTAAATCTTTCATCACCCTTATGTTCTCTGTTCTCCATTTTGGGAACTCTTATTCTTTACAATTGGAAGTCTCAACTTATTTTCCATCTTTCTTTCTTTAGACTGAGTTTTGGGTACTTGCCTCAGTTAGATTTTATAATTTATTAACTGTAAGTTTGGGTATATCCAAACTGCTGAGTATACCTTCTATTTAAATGATTGTTTTAAATTGTTCAGTATTTCCAGTTAGTTCTTTTCAGTATCTGCCTCTTCTTATTTCATAGCTTCCTCTTCTTGATTTATGAATACCATCCTTTATTTTCTCTCAGAGGATTTTAATAATATATACTTATGTATGCGTATTCTAATTCTTTCAAGGTGTTCTCATTTTTGCTAGCATGAGTTATTGTATTGGTTCACTCTTTTTCATGGCACTAGATGGGCTCATGCATTTTGTCATTTTATCTGCGAGCTCTTTGCGCAAGGAGTTTTCTTCTTCACTGTTGGATAGTTTCCTGGTTGCAGATTCTGTCTTTAAATTTGATCTTAGGTTAGTAGTCTCCTGCTCCTGCTCTGGGCAGAGACTAAATTTTGTATATTGGGTGTGAGTCAGTTTCCGGTCATGTAAGTGCCCCTATACCCTTGTGCTGCTGTGGGCAAGGGGTAGATTTCTGTTTACAAATCTAAGCAAGCTATTTTAGTCTATATTCTTGAGCAGAGAGCATGCTGTCCAGCCCTGACTTCACACCCAGGGCTCTCAGTTCAGTCTGCCACTGCCCTGAGTAAGGTGAGTATGGCACTGAAGCCTTGGTTCTTAGCACATACCTGACCTTAGCTCCCCATGAGTTCCCAGTAGCAGCCCCTATAGCTACAGGTTTCCATTCCATTTGGGGGTTTTGTCTTTCATTTATTTCTGTGTTTGTAGTAGAAGGGAATGTTTCAGTCTGTGCACACTCAGCCACCTTGACCTGGAAGGTCTGAGTTACTTTTATAATGGAAAGGAAAATGCATTCTAAAATAAACATTATGTATAAAAGGGTTAGCTCTATAGACATATGGTGTATCATAGAGATTAAGCACACAGCCTCTGGAGTTGGTCAGACCTGGTTTGGGAATCCTAGCCCTGTCACTTGCTAGCTGTGCAATCTTGAACAAATTATATAATCTGTGCATTCTACTTTCCTCCTTGCACAATGGGTATAACAATATTGTCTGGGTTATTGTCAGGACTGAATGAAATAATGAATATAAAACCCCAGGACAGTGCCTGGCACATAGAAGCTCCTCCCGCCCCGCTTCCCAGGTCTTTACCTATTGAAACAGACATCAGAATCGGGCAGAGTAGATGGAACTGGCATTTTTATTACTGGTGGAGTTGTTGGAAATATATTGGGTAATAGATATCTTTCCTCATGCCGTCATCAACCCCATTTCAACAAATTGTGTTGTAATATCCAGGTCTATGTAAAGAGTTTATTATGTATCTTAATACTGCTTTGTTGATGCCTCTCCAATAGTTCAGCTGAATAGCAAAAATTTCGAAATATGTTGGTAACTTTTGGAGATTTCATAAGATGCGTTTGTTGTCTGTTTGTGTGGAGTTTCTTCTTTTGGCTGTGGGTGCTTTGAATGGCAGGGACCAGGTATAAGACTGGAGGAGAGCATGACTAGGTGGGCCTTGAACAAGATGCTAAATGTTATAAGTGATTCTGCGATTCCTTTTCTTAGCATGAGCTAAGTAGCTTGTAATGTTTTATAAAGTAAGACTCAGTTTTTCTACATTTCTCAGGTGCTTTCACTAGCTTACAAGGTCTTAAACATGCAATGATGTTCATATGTTTACATTTCCATCAGCCAGATACAAATCATCAGAAAACTATTTTTTATCGCCTCTCTTCCTTTTTTCGTATATGTGTACACACACACAATCAAAACCACAAACACAATGCTTTTATGTTTTTTCCTCCTGCAATCTGGACCCAGGGACTCTTTATTCCTTTATTTATCTTATTTATGGCTGCGTTGGGTCTTCATTGCTGCGCATGGGCTTACTCTCATTGCAGTGGCTTGTCTTGTTGCAGAGCACAGGCTCTAGGCACACGGACTTCAGTAGTTGTGGCACGTGGGCTCAGTAGTTGTGGCTCGTGGGCTCTAGAGCACACGTTCAGTAGTTGTGGCAAACGGGCTTAGTTGCTCTGCGGTATGTGGGATCTTCCCAGACCAGGACTCGAACTCGTGTCCCCTGCATTGGCAGGCAGATTCTTAACCACTGAGCCACCAGGGAAGGCCCTCTTTATTCCTTTTTTAAAAATTGTGATAAAACCTACAAAACATCAAATTTACCATGTACACTATTTTTAAGTGTACAGTTCAGTGGCATCAAGTACATTTACATTGTTGTACGACTATCGCCACCATCCATCTGCAAAAATTTTTCACCAAAACACAATGTTTTGAAAACTATCGGTTTTATCAAATTTTAACGCTGAAGAAAGAAATGTAGACTCGGCAACATTGGCACTCTCGCTACTATATTTCAGAAGCAATAAAATATCCTTTTTTGAAAAATCTCTTCCCATTCATTGCAAGTCCATAGTAATGTTGCTTTTGGAAAACAAAATTTAAAACAGAAAACAAATGCTTTGTCCCCTGCTGGTATGTAACAACTGAAGTTTATAACAAGGTAACTATTTTATATCCCTCCAAGCTAGTTTAAACTACATCCTTCCTGTTGTGTTCTATCTTTTGGACAGGTATGTAATTAAGATAGATGGTGTATGATCCTATAAACTCCCTTCCCGGAGAATGTTCTGGCCAAATTCAGTTTGTTACATTATACTGTTCTTTTATATGTCCCTTATTGTCATACTTAGCAGTCTACAAAATATCAAATGTAGGTCACTTTCCTTCCTAAAATGTTTTCAACCTTTGTTATATCCATTAAGAAAGTTATAATTCTAAGGTGTCTGAATTTTAGTGCTGACTGGATAGATCTTATTCTGGTATTAAGTGCGAGTATGAAAGCAATGAAACAATTTGTGAGAGTCATCTTTCATTTCTACATTTTCTAAGAATTTTGTAATCCTAGGAAAATAT